>NC_135636.1:0-5000000 GCF_053574225.1 Canis aureus
CAAAAGGCCTAGGCTCGCTGCTTGAAACAAGTGTTGGGAGAGGTAACTGGAATCTCCCGGCACACAAGACGAGTGCCTCCAAGCTCAATCACGCGATTTCCTAGTAATTCCTGGGGTAGACTGGTGCTACATACTAAGTTCCATACGTGAGTATGTAGTTGAACGCCTTGCCCAAAAACATCCTACTTCTCAGAGTTGAGCTCACCCTCAGTCCCTCACAGTTCCACACTGCCTGCAGAGTGAGTTTCGCACGTCTTCACCAGAGACGTTTGCCAGAGGCTTCTGAGACGCAAGTTAACAATGCAGACCTGGAGGGTATCTCCAGGTCCAGTAGAGTGGTAACCTGGGAACCTCCTGTCTCAGAATACTGCTACCTTCACCCTGCCATAAGAATGCAGCTAGTTGACAGCTGGCTTCAAGGCCTGCTTCCCTGTGAGAGCTAAGGACAGGGCACAACCCTCCCGCATCCTGCTTGACTGTAGAAGGAGCTGCTAACGTCCTCATGTTAGTGGCAGGGAAACGTTGTGAGAAAAGCATGTGGAATCGTTGTGCCTGAACCCACGTGTATCTGAGTTGAATACAGCGATTTCCAAAGTCCTTCTTCATCAGAGTGTAGCTAGGTTCCCACTCGCATGTCCGAGTGGGTAGCAGACATCTGCCTCCCATGTATACACACTTCTGAGAGTTGAGCTTATGGCCTGTAAGCCTACCTCCTGCCTGCAGCTACCTTTCGCTTCCAAAAGGCCTAGGCTCGCTGCTTGACGCAAGTGTTGGGAGAGGTAACTGGAATCTCCCGGCACACAAGACTAGTGCCACCAAGCTCAATCCAGCGATTTCCCAGTAATTCCTGGGGTAGACTGGTGCTACATACTAAGTTCCATATGTGAGAAGGTAGCTGAACGCCTTGTCCAAAATCATCTTACTGCTGAGAGTTGAGCTCACCCTCAGTCCCTCACAGTTCCGCACTGCCTGCAGAGTGAGTTTCCCACGTCTTCACCAGAGACTTTTGCCAGAGGCTTCTGAGACGCAAGTTAACAATGCACACCTGGACGGTATCTCCAGGTGCAGTAGAGTGGTAATCTGGGAACCTCCTTACTCAGAATACTGCTACCTTCACACTGTCATAAGAATGCAGCTAGTTGAGAGCTGGCTTCTAGGCAAGCTTCCCTGTGAGAGCTGAGGACAGGGCAGAACCCTCCCGCATCCTGCCTGACTGTAGACGTACCTGCTAACCTCCTTATGTTAGTGGCTGGGATGGGTTGCGGGAAAAGCATGTGTAAGCATTGGGCCTGAACTCCCGTGTATCTGAGTTGAATACAGCGATTTCCAACATCCTTCTTCAATAGGAGTGTAGCTAGGTTCCAACTCCCATGTCCGAGTGGGTAGCAGACATCTGCCTCCCATGCATACACACTTCTGAGAGTTGAGCTTATGGCCTGTAACCCTACATCCTGCCTGCCGCTACCTTTCGCTTCCAAAAGGCCTAGGCTCGCTGCTTGACGCAAGTGTTGGGAGAGGTAACTGGAATCTCCCGGCACACAAGACGAGTGCCTCCAAGCTCAATCACGCGATTTCCTAGTAATTCCTGGGGTAGACTGGTGCTACATACTAAGTTCCATACGTGAGTATGTAGTTGAACGCCTTGCCCAAAAACATCTTACTTCTGAGAGTTGAGCTCACCCTCAGTCCCTCACAGTTCCACACTGCCTGCAGAGTGAGTTTCGCACGTCTTCACCAGAGACGTTTGCCAGAGGCTTCTGAGACGCAAGTTAACAATGCAGACCTGGAGGGTATCTCCAGGTCCAGTAGAGTGGTAACCTGGGAACCTCCTGTCTCAGAATACTGCTACCTTCACCCTGCCATAAGAATGCAGCTAGTTGACAGCTGGCTTCAAGGCCTGCTTCCCTGTGAGAGCTAAGGACAGGGCACAACCCTCCCGCATCCTGCTTGACTGTAGAAGGAGCTGCTAACGTCCTCATGTTAGTGGCAGGGAAACGTTGTGAGAAAAGCATGTGGAATCGTTGTGCCTGAACCCACGTGTATCTGAGTTGAATACAGCGATTTCCAAAGTCCTTCTTCATCAGAGTGTAGCTAGGTTCCCACTCGCATGTCCGAGTGGGTAGCAGACATCTGCCTCCCATGTATACACACTTCTGAGAGTTGAGCTTATGGCCTGTAAGCCTACCTCCTGCCTGCAGCTACCTTTCGCTTCCAAAAGGCCTAGGCTCGCTGCTTGACGCAAGTGTTGGGAGAGGTAACTGGAATCTCCCGGCACACAAGACTAGTGCCACCAAGCTCAATCCAGCGATTTCCCAGTAATTCCTGGGGTAGACTGGTGCTACATACTAAGTTCCATATGTGAGAAGGTAGCTGAACGCCTTGTCCAAAATCATCTTACTGCTGAGAGTTGAGCTCACCCTCAGTCCCTCACAGTTCCGCACTGCCTGCAGAGTGAGTTTCCCACGTCTTCACCAGAGACTTTTGCCAGAGGCTTCTGAGACGCAAGTTAACAATGCACACCTGGACGGTATCTCCAGGTGCAGTAGAGTGGTAATCTGGGAACCTCCTTACTCAGAATACTGCTACCTTCACACTGTCATAAGAATGCAGCTAGTTGAGAGCTGGCTTCTAGGCAAGCTTCCCTGTGAGAGCTGAGGACAGGGCAGAACCCTCCCGCATCCTGCCTGACTGTAGACGTACCTGCTAACCTCCTTATGTTAGTGGCTGGGATGGGTTGCGGGAAAAGCATGTGTAAGCATTGGGCCTGAACTCCCGTGTATCTGAGTTGAATACAGCGATTTCCAACATCCTTCTTCAATAGGAGTGTAGCTAGGTTCCAACTCCCATGTCCGAGTGGGTAGCAGACATCTGCCTCCCATGCATACACACTTCTGAGAGTTGAGCTTATGGCCTGTAACCCTACATCCTGCCTGCCGCTACCTTTCGCTTCCAAAAGGCCTAGGCTCGCTGCTTGACGCAAGTGTTGGGAGAGGTAACTGGAATCTCCCGGCACACAAGACGAGTGCCTCCAAGCTCAATCACGCGATTTCCTAGTAATTCCTGGGGTAGACTGGTGCTACATACTAAGTTCCATACGTGAGTATGTAGTTGAACGCCTTGTCCAAAAACATCTTACTTCTCAGAGTTGAGCTCACCCTCAGTCCCTCACAGTTCCACACTGCCTGCAGAGTGAGTTTCGCACGTCTTCACCAGAGACGTTTGCCAGAGGCTTCTGAGACGCAAGTTAACAATGCAGACCTGGAGGGTATCTCCAGGTCCAGTAGAGTGGTAACCTGGGAACCTCCTGTCTCAGAATACTGCTACCTTCACCCTGCCATAAGAATGCAGCTAGTTGACAGCTGGCTTCAAGGCCTGCTTCCCTGTGAGAGCTAAGGACAGGGCACAACCCTCCCGCATCCTGCTTGACTGTAGAAGGAGCTGCTAACGTCCTCATGTTAGTGGCAGGGAAACGTTGTGAGAAAAGCATGTGGAATCGTTGTGCCTGAACCCACGTGTATCTGAGTTGAATACAGCGATTTCCAAAGTCCTTCTTCATCAGAGTGTAGCTAGGTTCCCACTCGCATGTCCGAGTGGGTAGCAGACATCTGCCTCCCATGTATACACACTTCTGAGAGTTGAGCTTATGGCCTGTAAGCCTACCTCCTGCCTGCAGCTACCTTTCGCTTCCAAAAGGCCTAGGCTCGCTGCTTCACCGAAGTGTTGGGAGAGGTAACTGGAATCTCCCGGCACACAAGACTAGTGCCACCAAGCTCAATCCAGCGATTTCCCAGTAATTCCTGGGGTAGACTGGTGCTACATACTAAGTTCCATATGTGAGAAGGTAGCTGAACGCCTTGTCCAAAATCATCTTACTGCTGAGAGTTGAGCTCACCCTCAGTCCCTCACAGTTCCGCACTGCCTGCAGAGTGAGTTTCCCACGTCTTCACCAGAGACTTTTGCCAGAGGCTTCTGAGACGCAAGTTAACAATGCACACCTGGACGGTATCTCCAGGTGCAGTAGAGTGGTAATCTGGGAACCTCCTTACTCAGAATACTGCTACCTTCACACTGTCATAAGAATGCAGCTAGTTGAGAGCTGGCTTCTAGGCAAGCTTCCCTGTGAGAGCTGAGGACAGGGCAGAACCCTCCCGCATCCTGCCTGACTGTAGACGTACCTGCTAACCTCCTTATGTTAGTGGCTGGGATGGGTTGCGGGAAAAGCATGTGTAAGCATAGGGCCTGAACTCCCGTGTATCTGAGTTGAATACAGCGATTTCCAACATCCTTCTTCAATAGGAGTGTAGCTAGGTTCCAACTCCCATGTCCGAGTGGGTAGCAGACATCTGCCTCCCATGCATACACACTTCTGAGAGTTGAGCTTATGGCCTGTAACCCTACATCCTGCCTGCCGCTACCTTTCGCTTCCAAAAGGCCTAGGCTCGCTGCTTGACGCAAGTGTTGGGAGAGGTAACTGGAATCTCCCGGCACACAAGACGAGTGCCTCCAAGCTCAATCACGCGATTTCCTAGTAATTCCTGGGGTAGACTGGTGCTACATACTAAGTTCCATACGTGAGTATGTAGTTGAACGCCTTGCCCAAAAACATCCTACTTCTCAGAGTTGAGCTCACCCTCAGTCCCTCACAGTTCCACACTGCCTGCAGAGTGAGTTTCGCACGTCTTCACCAGAGACGTTTGCCAGAGGCTTCTGAGACGCAAGTTAACAATGCAGACCTGGAGGGTATCTCCAGGTCCAGTAGAGTGGTAACCTGGGAACCTCCTGTCTCAGAATACTGCTACCTTCACCCTGCCATAAGAATGCAGCTAGTTGACAGCTGGCTTCAAGGCCTGCTACCCTGTGAGAGCTAAGGACAGGGCACAACCCTCCCGCATCCTGCTTGACTGTAGAAGGAGCTGCTAACGTCCTCATGTTAGTGGCAGGGAAACGTTGTGAGAAAAGCATGTGGAATCGTTGTGCCTGAACCCACGTGTATCTGAGTTGAATACAGTGATTTCCAAAGTCCTTCTTCATCAGAGTGTAGCTAGGTTCCCACTCGCATGTCCGAGTGGGTAGCAGACATCTGCCTCCCATGTATACACACTTCTGAGAGTTGAGCTTATGGCCTGTAAGCCTACCTCCTGCCTGCAGCTACCTTTCGCTTCCAAAAGGCCTAGGCTCGCTGCTTCACCGAAGTGTTGGGAGAGGTAACTGGAATCTCCCGGCACACAAGACTAGTGCCACCAAGCTCAATCCAGCGATTTCCCAGTAATTCCTGGGGTAGACTGGTGCTACATACTAAGTTCCATATGTGAGAAGGTAGCTGAACGCCTTGTCCAAAATCATCTTACTGCTGAGAGTTGAGCTCACCCTCAGTCCCTCACAGTTCCGCACTGCCTGCAGAGTGAGTTTCCCACGTCTTCACCAGAGACTTTTGCCAGAGGCTTCTGAGACGCAAGTTAACAATGCACACCTGGACGGTATCTCCAGGTGCAGTAGAGTGGTAATCTGGGAACCTCCTTACTCAGAATACTGCTACCTTCACACTATCATAAGAATGCAGCTAGTTGAGAGCTGGCTTCTAGGCAAGCTTCCCTGTGAGAGCTGAGGACAGGGCAGAACCCTCCCGCATCCTGCCTGACTGTAGACGTACCTGCTAACCTCCTTATGTTAGTGGCTGGGATGGGTTGCGGGAAAAGCATGTGTAAGCATTGGGCCTGAACTCCCGTGTATCTGAGTTGAATACAGCGATTTCCAACATCCTTCTTCAATAGGAGTGTAGCTAGGTTCCAACTCCCATGTCCGAGTGGGTAGCAGACATCTGCCTCCCATGCATACACACTTCTGAGAGTTGAGCTTATGGCCTGTAACCCTACATCCTGCCTGCCGCTACCTTTCGCTTCCAAAAGGCCTAGGCTCGCTGCTTGACGCAAGTGTTGGGAGAGGTAACTGGAATCTCCCGGCACACAAGACGAGTGCCTCCAAGCTCAATCCAGCGATTTCCTAGTAATTCCTGGGGTAGACTGGTGCTACATACTAAGTTCCATACGTGAGTATGTAGTTGAACGCCTTGTCCAAAAACATCTTACTTCTCAGAGTTGAGCTCACCCTCAGTCCCTCACAGTTCCACACTGCCTGCAGAGTGAGTTTCGCACGTCTTCACCAGAGACGTTTGCCAGAGGCTTCTGAGACGCAAGTTAACAATGCAGACCTGGAGGGTATCTCCAGGTCCAGTAGAGTGGTAACCTGGGAACCTCCTGTCTCAGAATACTGCTACCTTCACCCTGCCATAAGAATGCAGCTAGTTGACAGCTGGCTTCAAGGCCTGCTTCCCTGTGAGAGCTAAGGACAGGGCACAACCCTCCCGCATCCTGCTTGACTGTAGAAGGAGCTGCTAACGTCCTCATGTTAGTGGCAGGGAAACGTTGTGAGAAAAGCATGTGGAATCGTTGTGCCTGAACCCACGTGTATCTGAGTTGAATACAGCGATTTCCAAAGTCCTTCTTCATCAGAGTGTAGCTAGGTTCCCACTCGCATGTCCGAGTGGGTAGCAGACATCTGCCTCCCATGTATACACACTTCTGAGAGTTGAGCTTATGGCCTGTAAGCCTACCTCCTGCCTGCAGCTACCTTTCGCTTCCAAAAGGCCTAGGCTCGCTGCTTGACGCAAGTGTTGGGAGAGGTAACTGGAATCTCCCGGCACACAAGACTAGTGCCACCAAGCTCAATCCAGCGATTTCCCAGTAATTCCTGGGGTAGACTGGTGCTACATACTAAGTTCCATATGTGAGAAGGTAGCTGAACGCCTTGTCCAAAATCATCTTACTGCTGAGAGTTGAGCTCACCCTCAGTCCCTCACAGTTCCGCACTGCCTGCAGAGTGAGTTTCCCACGTCTTCACCAGAGACTTTTGCCAGAGGCTTCTGAGACGCAAGTTAACAATGCACACCTGGACGGTATCTCCAGGTGCAGTAGAGTGGTAATCTGGGAACCTCCTTACTCAGAATACTGCTACCTTCACACTGTCATAAGAATGCAGCTAGTTGAGAGCTGGCTTCTAGGCAAGCTTCCCTGTGAGAGCTGAGGACAGGGCAGAACCCTCCCGCATCCTGCCTGACTGTAGACGTACCTGCTAACCTCCTTATGTTAGTGGCTGGGATGGGTTGCGGGAAAAGCATGTGTAAGCATTGGGCCTGAACTCCCGTGTATCTGAGTTGAATACAGCGATTTCCAACATCCTTCTTCAATAGGAGTGTAGCTAGGTTCCAACTCCCATGTCCGAGTGGGTAGCAGACATCTGCCTCCCATGCATACACACTTCTGAGAGTTGAGCTTATGGCCTGTAACCCTACATCCTGCCTGCCGCTACCTTTCGCTTCCAAAAGGCCTAGGCTCGCTGCTTGACGCAAGTGTTGGGAGAGGTAACTGGAATCTCCCGGCACACAAGACGAGTGCCTCCAAGCTCAATCACGCGATTTCCTAGTAATTCCTGGGGTAGACTGGTGCTACATACTAAGTTCCATACGTGAGTATGTAGTTGAACGCCTTGCCCAAAAACATCTTACTTCTGAGAGTTGAGCTCACCCTCAGTCCCTCACAGTTCCACACTGCCTGCAGAGTGAGTTTCGCACGTCTTCACCAGAGACGTTTGCCAGAGGCTTCTGAGACGCAAGTTAACAATGCAGACCTGGAGGGTATCTCCAGGTCCAGTAGAGTGGTAACCTGGGAACCTCCTGTCTCAGAATACTGCTACCTTCACCCTGCCATAAGAATGCAGCTAGTTGACAGCTGGCTTCAAGGCCTGCTTCCCTGTGAGAGCTAAGGACAGGGCACAACCCTCCCGCATCCTGCTTGACTGTAGAAGGAGCTGCTAACGTCCTCATGTTAGTGGCAGGGAAACGTTGTGAGAAAAGCATGTGGAATCGTTGTGCCTGAACCCACGTGTATCTGAGTTGAATACAGCGATTTCCAAAGTCCTTCTTCATCAGAGTGTAGCTAGGTTCCCACTCGCATGTCCGAGTGGGTAGCAGACATCTGCCTCCCATGTATACACACTTCTGAGAGTTGAGCTTATGGCCTGTAAGCCTACCTCCTGCCTGCAGCTACCTTTCGCTTCCAAAAGGCCTAGGCTCGCTGCTTGACGCAAGTGTTGGGAGAGGTAACTGGAATCTCCCGGCACACAAGACTAGTGCCACCAAGCTCAATCCAGCGATTTCCCAGTAATTCCTGGGGTAGACTGGTGCTACATACTAAGTTCCATATGTGAGAAGGTAGCTGAACGCCTTGTCCAAAATCATCTTACTGCTGAGAGTTGAGCTCACCCTCAGTCCCTCACAGTTCCGCACTGCCTGCAGAGTGAGTTTCCCACGTCTTCACCAGAGACTTTTGCCAGAGGCTTCTGAGACGCAAGTTAACAATGCACACCTGGACGGTATCTCCAGGTGCAGTAGAGTGGTAATCTGGGAACCTCCTTACTCAGAATACTGCTACCTTCACACTGTCATAAGAATGCAGCTAGTTGAGAGCTGGCTTCTAGGCAAGCTTCCCTGTGAGAGCTGAGGACAGGGCAGAACCCTCCCGCATCCTGCCTGACTGTAGACGTACCTGCTAACCTCCTTATGTTAGTGGCTGGGATGGGTTGCGGGAAAAGCATGTGTAAGCATTGGGCCTGAACTCCCGTGTATCTGAGTTGAATACAGCGATTTCCAACATCCTTCTTCAATAGGAGTGTAGCTAGGTTCCAACTCCCATGTCCGAGTGGGTAGCAGACATCTGCCTCCCATGCATACACACTTCTGAGAGTTGAGCTTATGGCCTGTAACCCTACATCCTGCCTGCCGCTACCTTTCGCTTCCAAAAGGCCTAGGCTCGCTGCTTGACGCAAGTGTTGGGAGAGGTAACTGGAATCTCCCGGCACACAAGACGAGTGCCTCCAAGCTCAATCACGCGATTTCCTAGTAATTCCTGGGGTAGACTGGTGCTACATACTAAGTTCCATACGTGAGTATGTAGTTGAACGCCTTGTCCAAAAACATCTTACTTCTCAGAGTTGAGCTCACCCTCAGTCCCTCACAGTTCCACACTGCCTGCAGAGTGAGTTTCGCACGTCTTCACCAGAGACGTTTGCCAGAGGCTTCTGAGACGCAAGTTAACAATGCAGACCTGGAGGGTATCTCCAGGTCCAGTAGAGTGGTAACCTGGGAACCTCCTGTCTCAGAATACTGCTACCTTCACCCTGCCATAAGAATGCAGCTAGTTGACAGCTGGCTTCAAGGCCTGCTTCCCTGTGAGAGCTAAGGACAGGGCACAACCCTCCCGCATCCTGCTTGACTGTAGAAGGAGCTGCTAACGTCCTCATGTTAGTGGCAGGGAAACGTTGTGAGAAAAGCATGTGGAATCGTTGTGCCTGAACCCACGTGTATCTGAGTTGAATACAGCGATTTCCAAAGTCCTTCTTCATCAGAGTGTAGCTAGGTTCCCACTCGCATGTCCGAGTGGGTAGCAGACATCTGCCTCCCATGTATACACACTTCTGAGAGTTGAGCTTATGGCCTGTAAGCCTACCTCCTGCCTGCAGCTACCTTTCGCTTCCAAAAGGCCTAGGCTCGCTGCTTCACCGAAGTGTTGGGAGAGGTAACTGGAATCTCCCGGCACACAAGACTAGTGCCAGCAAGCTCAATCCAGCGATTTCCCAGTAATTCCTGGGGTAGACTGGTGCTACATACTAAGTTCCATATGTGAGAAGGTAGCTGAACGCCTTGTCCAAAATCATCTTACTGCTGAGAGTTGAGCTCACCCTCAGTCCCTCACAGTTCCGCACTGCCTGCAGAGTGAGTTTCCCACGTCTTCACCAGAGACTTTTGCCAGAGGCTTCTGAGACGCAAGTTAACAATGCACACCTGGACGGTATCTCCAGGTGCAGTAGAGTGGTAATCTGGGAACCTCCTTACTCAGAATACTGCTACCTTCACACTGTCATAAGAATGCAGCTAGTTGAGAGCTGGCTTCTAGGCAAGCTTCCCTGTGAGAGCTGAGGACAGGGCAGAACCCTCCCGCATCCTGCCTGACTGTAGACGTACCTGCTAACCTCCTTATGTTAGTGGCTGGGATGGGTTGCGGGAAAAGCATGTGTAAGCATTGGGCCTGAACTCCCGTGTATCTGAGTTGAATACAGCGATTTCCAACATCCTTCTTCAATAGGAGTGTAGCTAGGTTCCAACTCCCATGTCCGAGTGGGTAGCAGACATCTGCCTCCCATGCATACACACTTCTGAGAGTTGAGCTTATGGCCTGTAACCCTACATCCTGCCTGCCGCTACCTTTCGCTTCCAAAAGGCCTAGGCTCGCTGCTTGACGCAAGTGTTGGGAGAGGTAACTGGAATCTCCCGGCACACAAGACGAGTGCCTCCAAGCTCAATCACGCGATTTCCTAGTAATTCCTGGGGTAGACTGGTGCTACATACTAAGTTCCATACGTGAGTATGTAGTTGAACGCCTTGCCCAAAAACATCCTACTTCTCAGAGTTGAGCTCACCCTCAGTCCCTCACAGTTCCACACTGCCTGCAGAGTGAGTTTCGCACGTCTTCACCAGAGACGTTTGCCAGAGGCTTCTGAGACGCAAGTTAACAATGCAGACCTGGAGGGTATCTCCAGGTCCAGTAGAGTGGTAACCTGGGAACCTCCTGTCTCAGAATACTGCTACCTTCACCCTGCCATAAGAATGCAGCTAGTTGACAGCTGGCTTCAAGGCCTGCTACCCTGTGAGAGCTAAGGACAGGGCACAACCCTCCCGCATCCTGCTTGACTGTAGAAGGAGCTGCTAACGTCCTCATGTTAGTGGCAGGGAAACGTTGTGAGAAAAGCATGTGGAATCGTTGTGCCTGAACCCACGTGTATCTGAGTTGAATACAGTGATTTCCAAAGTCCTTCTTCATCAGAGTGTAGCTAGGTTCCCACTCGCATGTCCGAGTGGGTAGCAGACATCTGCCTCCCATGTATACACACTTCTGAGAGTTGAGCTTATGGCCTGTAAGCCTACCTCCTGCCTGCAGCTACCTTTCGCTTCCAAAAGGCCTAGGCTCGCTGCTTCACCGAAGTGTTGGGAGAGGTAACTGGAATCTCCCGGCACACAAGACTAGTGCCACCAAGCTCAATCCAGCGATTTCCCAGTAATTCCTGGGGTAGACTGGTGCTACATACTAAGTTCCATATGTGAGAAGGTAGCTGAACGCCTTGTCCAAAATCATCTTACTGCTGAGAGTTGAGCTCACCCTCAGTCCCTCACAGTTCCGCACTGCCTGCAGAGTGAGTTTCCCACGTCTTCACCAGAGACTTTTGCCAGAGGCTTCTGAGACGCAAGTTAACAATGCACACCTGGACGGTATCTCCAGGTGCAGTAGAGTGGTAATCTGGGAACCTCCTTACTCAGAATACTGCTACCTTCACACTATCATAAGAATGCAGCTAGTTGAGAGCTGGCTTCTAGGCAAGCTTCCCTGTGAGAGCTGAGGACAGGGCAGAACCCTCCCGCATCCTGCCTGACTGTAGACGTACCTGCTAACCTCCTTATGTTAGTGGCTGGGATGGGTTGCGGGAAAAGCATGTGTAAGCATTGGGCCTGAACTCCCGTGTATCTGAGTTGAATACAGCGATTTCCAACATCCTTCTTCAATAGGAGTGTAGCTAGGTTCCAACTCCCATGTCCGAGTGGGTAGCAGACATCTGCCTCCCATGCATACACACTTCTGAGAGTTGAGCTTATGGCCTGTAACCCTACATCCTGCCTGCCGCTACCTTTCGCTTCCAAAAGGCCTAGGCTCGCTGCTTGAAACAAGTGTTGGGAGAGGTAACTGGAATCTCCCGGCACACAAGACGAGTGCCTCCAAGCTCAATCACGCGATTTCCTAGTAATTCCTGGGGTAGACTGGTGCTACATACTAAGTTCCATACGTGAGTATGTAGTTGAACGCCTTGCCCAAAAACATCCTACTTCTCAGAGTTGAGCTCACCCTCAGTCCCTCACAGTTCCACACTGCCTGCAGAGTGAGTTTCGCACGTCTTCACCAGAGACGTTTGCCAGAGGCTTCTGAGACGCAAGTTAACAATGCAGACCTGGAGGGTATCTCCAGGTCCAGTAGAGTGGTAACCTGGGAACCTCCTGTCTCAGAATACTGCTACCTTCACCCTGCCATAAGAATGCAGCTAGTTGACAGCTGGCTTCAAGGCCTGCTTCCCTGTGAGAGCTAAGGACAGGGCACAACCCTCCCGCATCCTGCTTGACTGTAGAAGGAGCTGCTAACGTCCTCATGTTAGTGGCAGGGAAACGTTGTGAGAAAAGCATGTGGAATCGTTGTGCCTGAACCCACGTGTATCTGAGTTGAATACAGCGATTTCCAAAGTCCTTCTTCATCAGAGTGTAGCTAGGTTCCCACTCGCATGTCCGAGTGGGTAGCAGACATCTGCCTCCCATGTATACACACTTCTGAGAGTTGAGCTTATGGCCTGTAAGCCTACCTCCTGCCTGCAGCTACCTTTCGCTTCCAAAAGGCCTAGGCTCGCTGCTTGACGCAAGTGTTGGGAGAGGTAACTGGAATCTCCCGGCACACAAGACTAGTGCCACCAAGCTCAATCCAGCGATTTCCCAGTAATTCCTGGGGTAGACTGGTGCTACATACTAAGTTCCATATGTGAGAAGGTAGCTGAACGCCTTGTCCAAAATCATCTTACTGCTGAGAGTTGAGCTCACCCTCAGTCCCTCACAGTTCCGCACTGCCTGCAGAGTGAGTTTCCCACGTCTTCACCAGAGACTTTTGCCAGAGGCTTCTGAGACGCAAGTTAACAATGCACACCTGGACGGTATCTCCAGGTGCAGTAGAGTGGTAATCTGGGAACCTCCTTACTCAGAATACTGCTACCTTCACACTGTCATAAGAATGCAGCTAGTTGAGAGCTGGCTTCTAGGCAAGCTTCCCTGTGAGAGCTGAGGACAGGGCAGAACCCTCCCGCATCCTGCCTGACTGTAGACGTACCTGCTAACCTCCTTATGTTAGTGGCTGGGATGGGTTGCGGGAAAAGCATGTGTAAGCATTGGGCCTGAACTCCCGTGTATCTGAGTTGAATACAGCGATTTCCAACATCCTTCTTCAATAGGAGTGTAGCTAGGTTCCAACTCCCATGTCCGAGTGGGTAGCAGACATCTGCCTCCCATGCATACACACTTCTGAGAGTTGAGCTTATGGCCTGTAACCCTACATCCTGCCTGCCGCTACCTTTCGCTTCCAAAAGGCCTAGGCTCGCTGCTTGACGCAAGTGTTGGGAGAGGTAACTGGAATCTCCCGGCACACAAGACGAGTGCCTCCAAGCTCAATCACGCGATTTCCTAGTAATTCCTGGGGTAGACTGGTGCTACATACTAAGTTCCATACGTGAGTATGTAGTTGAACGCCTTGCCCAAAAACATCCTACTTCTCAGAGTTGAGCTCACCCTCAGTCCCTCACAGTTCCACACTGCCTGCAGAGTGAGTTTCGCACGTCTTCACCAGAGACGTTTGCCAGAGGCTTCTGAGACGCAAGTTAACAATGCAGACCTGGAGGGTATCTCCAGGTCCAGTAGAGTGGTAACCTGGGAACCTCCTGTCTCAGAATACTGCTACCTTCACCCTGCCATAAGAATGCAGCTAGTTGACAGCTGGCTTCAAGGCCTGCTTCCCTGTGAGAGCTAAGGACAGGGCACAACCCTCCCGCATCCTGCTTGACTGTAGAAGGAGCTGCTAACGTCCTCATGTTAGTGGCAGGGAAACGTTGTGAGAAAAGCATGTGGAATCGTTGTGCCTGAACCCACGTGTATCTGAGTTGAATACAGCGATTTCCAAAGTCCTTCTTCATCAGAGTGTAGCTAGGTTCCCACTCGCATGTCCGAGTGGGTAGCAGACATCTGCCTCCCATGTATACACACTTCTGAGAGTTGAGCTTATGGCCTGTAAGCCTACCTCCTGCCTGCAGCTACCTTTCGCTTCCAAAAGGCCTAGGCTCGCTGCTTGACGCAAGTGTTGGGAGAGGTAACTGGAATCTCCCGGCACACAAGACTAGTGCCACCAAGCTCAATCCAGCGATTTCCCAGTAATTCCTGGGGTAGACTGGTGCTACATACTAAGTTCCATATGTGAGAAGGTAGCTGAACGCCTTGTCCAAAATCATCTTACTGCTGAGAGTTGAGCTCACCCTCAGTCCCTCACAGTTCCGCACTGCCTGCAGAGTGAGTTTCCCACGTCTTCACCAGAGACTTTTGCCAGAGGCTTCTGAGACGCAAGTTAACAATGCACACCTGGACGGTATCTCCAGGTGCAGTAGAGTGGTAATCTGGGAACCTCCTTACTCAGAATACTGCTACCTTCACACTGTCATAAGAATGCAGCTAGTTGAGAGCTGGCTTCTAGGCAAGCTTCCCTGTGAGAGCTGAGGACAGGGCAGAACCCTCCCGCATCCTGCCTGACTGTAGACGTACCTGCTAACCTCCTTATGTTAGTGGCTGGGATGGGTTGCGGGAAAAGCATGTGTAAGCATTGGGCCTGAACTCCCGTGTATCTGAGTTGAATACAGCGATTTCCAACATCCTTCTTCAATAGGAGTGTAGCTAGGTTCCAACTCCCATGTCCGAGTGGGTAGCAGACATCTGCCTCCCATGCATACACACTTCTGAGAGTTGAGCTTATGGCCTGTAACCCTACATCCTGCCTGCCGCTACCTTTCGCTTCCAAAAGGCCTAGGCTCGCTGCTTGACGCAAGTGTTGGGAGAGGTAACTGGAATCTCCCGGCACACAAGACGAGTGCCTCCAAGCTCAATCACGCGATTTCCTAGTAATTCCTGGGGTAGACTGGTGCTACATACTAAGTTCCATACGTGAGTATGTAGTTGAACGCCTTGCCCAAAAACATCTTACTTCTGAGAGTTGAGCTCACCCTCAGTCCCTCACAGTTCCACACTGCCTGCAGAGTGAGTTTCGCACGTCTTCACCAGAGACGTTTGCCAGAGGCTTCTGAGACGCAAGTTAACAATGCAGACCTGGAGGGTATCTCCAGGTCCAGTAGAGTGGTAACCTGGGAACCTCCTGTCTCAGAATACTGCTACCTTCACCCTGCCATAAGAATGCAGCTAGTTGACAGCTGGCTTCAAGGCCTGCTTCCCTGTGAGAGCTAAGGACAGGGCACAACCCTCCCGCATCCTGCTTGACTGTAGAAGGAGCTGCTAACGTCCTCATGTTAGTGGCAGGGAAACGTTGTGAGAAAAGCATGTGGAATCGTTGTGCCTGAACCCACGTGTATCTGAGTTGAATACAGCGATTTCCAAAGTCCTTCTTCATCAGAGTGTAGCTAGGTTCCCACTCGCATGTCCGAGTGGGTAGCAGACATCTGCCTCCCATGTATACACACTTCTGAGAGTTGAGCTTATGGCCTGTAAGCCTACCTCCTGCCTGCAGCTACCTTTCGCTTCCAAAAGGCCTAGGCTCGCTGCTTGACGCAAGTGTTGGGAGAGGTAACTGGAATCTCCCGGCACACAAGACTAGTGCCACCAAGCTCAATCCAGCGATTTCCCAGTAATTCCTGGGGTAGACTGGTGCTACATACTAAGTTCCATATGTGAGAAGGTAGCTGAACGCCTTGTCCAAAATCATCTTACTGCTGAGAGTTGAGCTCACCCTCAGTCCCTCACAGTTCCGCACTGCCTGCAGAGTGAGTTTCCCACGTCTTCACCAGAGACTTTTGCCAGAGGCTTCTGAGACGCAAGTTAACAATGCACACCTGGACGGTATCTCCAGGTGCAGTAGAGTGGTAATCTGGGAACCTCCTTACTCAGAATACTGCTACCTTCACACTGTCATAAGAATGCAGCTAGTTGAGAGCTGGCTTCTAGGCAAGCTTCCCTGTGAGAGCTGAGGACAGGGCAGAACCCTCCTGCATCCTGCCTGACTGTAGACTTACCTGCTAACCTCCTTATGTTAGTGGCTGGGATGGGTTGCGGGAAAAGCATGTGTAAGCATTGGGCCTGAACTCCCGTGTATCTGAGTTGAATACAGCGATTTCCAACATCCTTCTTCAATAGGAGTGTAGCTAGGTTCCAACTCCCATGTCCGAGTGGGTAGCAGACATCTGCCTCCCATGCATACACACTTCTGAGAGTTGAGCTTATGGCCTGTAACCCTACATCCTGCCTGCCGCTACCTTTCGCTTCCAAAAGGCCTAGGCTCGCTGCTTGACGCAAGTGTTGGGAGAGGTAACTGGAATCTCCCGGCACACAAGACGAGTGCCTCCAAGCTCAATCACGCGATTTCCTAGTAATTCCTGGGGTAGACTGGTGCTACATACTAAGTTCCATACGTGAGTATGTAGTTGAACGCCTTGCCCAAAAACATCCTACTTCTCAGAGTTGAGCTCACCCTCAGTCCCTCACAGTTCCACACTGCCTGCAGAGTGAGTTTCGCACGTCTTCACCAGAGACGTTTGCCAGAGGCTTCTGAGACGCAAGTTAACAATGCAGACCTGGAGGGTATCTCCAGGTCCAGTAGAGTGGTAACCTGGGAACCTCCTGTCTCAGAATACTGCTACCTTCACCCTGCCATAAGAATGCAGCTAGTTGACAGCTGGCTTCAAGGCCTGCTACCCTGTGAGAGCTAAGGACAGGGCACAACCCTCCCGCATCCTGCTTGACTGTAGAAGGAGCTGCTAACGTCCTCATGTTATTGGCAGGGAAACGTTGTGAGAAAAGCATGTGGAATCGTTGTGCCTGAACCCACGTGTATCTGAGTTGAATACAGTGATTTCCAAAGTCCTTCTTCATCAGAGTGTAGCTAGGTTCCCACTCGCATGTCCGAGTGGGTAGCAGACATCTGCCTCCCATGTATACACACTTCTGAGAGTTGAGCTTATGGCCTGTAAGCCTACCTCCTGCCTGCAGCTACCTTTCGCTTCCAAAAGGCCTAGGCTCGCTGCTTCACCGAAGTGTTGGGAGAGGTAACTGGAATCTCCCGGCACACAAGACTAGTGCCACCAAGCTCAATCCAGCGATTTCCCAGTAATTCCTGGGGTAGACTGGTGCTACATACTAAGTTCCATATGTGAGAAGGTAGCTGAACGCCTTGTCCAAAATCATCTTACTGCTGAGAGTTGAGCTCACCCTCAGTCCCTCACAGTTCCGCACTGCCTGCAGAGTGAGTTTCCCACGTCTTCACCAGAGACTTTTGCCAGAGGCTTCTGAGACGCAAGTTAACAATGCACACCTGGACGGTATCTCCAGGTGCAATAGAGTGGTAATCTGGGAACCTCCTTACTCAGAATACTGCTACCTTCACACTATCATAAGAATGCAGCTAGTTGAGAGCTGGCTTCTAGGCAAGCTTCCCTGTGAGAGCTGAGGACAGGGCAGAACCCTCCCGCATCCTGCCTGACTGTAGACGTACCTGCTAACCTCCTTAGGTTAGTGGCTGGGATGGGTTGCGGGAAAAGCATGTGTAAGCATTGGGCCTGAACTCCCGTGTATCTGAGTTGAATACAGCGATTTCCAACATCCTTCTTCAATAGGAGTGTAGCTAGGTTCCAACTCCCATGTCCGAGTGGGTAGCAGACATCTGCCTCCCATGCATACACACTTCTGAGAGTTGAGCTTATGGCCTGTAACCCTACATCCTGCCTGCCGCTACCTTTCGCTTCCAAAAGGCCTAGGCTCGCTGCTTGAAACAAGTGTTGGGAGAGGTAACTGGAATCTCCCGGCACACAAGACGAGTGCCTCCAAGCTCAATCACGCGATTTCCTAGTAATTCCTGGGGTAGACTGGTGCTACATACTAAGTTCCATACGTGAGTATGTAGTTGAACGCCTTGCCCAAAAACATCCTACTTCTCAGAGTTGAGCTCACCCTCAGTCCCTCACAGTTCCACACTGCCTGCAGAGTGAGTTTCGCACGTCTTCACCAGAGACGTTTGCCAGAGGCTTCTGAGACGCAAGTTAACAATGCAGACCTGGAGGGTATCTCCAGGTCCAGTAGAGTGGTAACCTGGGAACCTCCTGTCTCAGAATACTGCTACCTTCACCCTGCCATAAGAATGCAGCTAGTTGACAGCTGGCTTCAAGGCCTGCTTCCCTGTGAGAGCTAAGGACAGGGCACAACCCTCCCGCATCCTGCTTGACTGTAGAAGGAGCTGCTAACGTCCTCATGTTAGTGGCAGGGAAACGTTGTGAGAAAAGCATGTGGAATCGTTGTGCCTGAACCCACGTGTATCTGAGTTGAATACAGCGATTTCCAAAGTCCTTCTTCATCAGAGTGTAGCTAGGTTCCCACTCGCATGTCCGAGTGGGTAGCAGACATCTGCCTCCCATGTATACACACTTCTGAGAGTTGAGCTTATGGCCTGTAAGCCTACCTCCTGCCTGCAGCTACCTTTCGCTTCCAAAAGGCCTAGGCTCGCTGCTTGACGCAAGTGTTGGGAGAGGTAACTGGAATCTCCCGGCACACAAGACTAGTGCCACCAAGCTCAATCCAGCGATTTCCCAGTAATTCCTGGGGTAGACTGGTGCTACATACTAAGTTCCATATGTGAGAAGGTAGCTGAACGCCTTGTCCAAAATCATCTTACTGCTGAGAGTTGAGCTCACCCTCAGTCCCTCACAGTTCCGCACTGCCTGCAGAGTGAATTTCCCACGTCTTCACCAGAGACTTTTGCCAGAGGCTTCTGAGACGCAAGTTAACAATGCACACCTGGACGGTATCTCCAGGTGCAGTAGAGTGGTAATCTGGGAACCTCCTTACTCAGAATACTGCTACCTTCACACTGTCATAAGAATGCAGCTAGTTGAGAGCTGGCTTCTAGGCAAGCTTCCCTGTGAGAGCTGAGGACAGGGCAGAACCCTCCCGCATCCTGCCTGACTGTAGACGTACCTGCTAACCTCCTTATGTTAGTGGCTGGGATGGGTTGCGGGAAAAGCATGTGTAAGCATTGGGCCTGAACTCCCGTGTATCTGAGTTGAATACAGCGATTTCCAACATCCTTCTTCAATAGGAGTGTAGCTAGGTTCCAACTCCCATGTCCGAGTGGGTAGCAGACATCTGCCTCCCATGCATACACACTTCTGAGAGTTGAGCTTATGGCCTGTAACCCTACATTCTGCCTGCCGCTACCTTTCGCTTCCAAAAGGCCTAGGCTCGCTGCTTGACGCAAGTGTTGGGAGAGGTAACTGGAATCTCCCGGCACACAAGACGAGTGCCTCCAAGCTCAATCACGCGATTTCCTAGTAATTCCTGGGGTAGACTGGTGCTACATACTAAGTTCCATACGTGAGTATGTAGTTGAACGCCTTGCCCAAAAACATCCTACTTCTCAGAGTTGAGCTCACCCTCAGTCCCTCACAGTTCCACACTGCCTGCAGAGTGAGTTTCGCACGTCTTCACCAGAGACGTTTGCCAGAGGCTTCTGAGACGCAAGTTAACAATGCAGACCTGGAGGGTATCTCCAGGTCCAGTAGAGTGGTAACCTGGGAACCTCCTGTCTCAGAATACTGCTACCTTCACCCTGCCATAAGAATGCAGCTAGTTGACAGCTGGCTTCAAGGCCTGCTTCCCTGTGAGAGCTAAGGACAGGGCACAACCCTCCCGCATCCTGCTTGACTGTAGAAGGAGCTGCTAACGTCCTCATGTTAGTGGCAGGGAAACGTTGTGGGAAAAGCATGTGGAATCGTTGTGCCTGAACCCACGTGTATCTGAGTTGAATACAGCGATTTCCAAAGTCCTTCTTCATCAGAGTGTAGCTAGGTTCCCACTCGCATGTCCGAGTGGGTAGCAGACATCTGCCTCCCATGTATACACACTTCTGAGAGTTGAGCTTATGGCCTGTAAGCCTACCTCCTGCCTGCAGCTACCTTTCGCTTCCAAAAGGCCTAGGCTCGCTGCTTCACCGAAGTGTTGGGAGAGGTAACTGGAATCTCCCGGCACACAAGACTAGTGCCACCAAGCTCAATCCAGCGATTTCCCAGTAATTCCTGGGGTAGACTGGTGCTACATACTAAGTTCCATATGTGAGAAGGTAGCTGAACGCCTTGTCCAAAATCATCTTACTGCTGAGAGTTGAGCTCACCCTCAGTCCCTCACAGTTCCGCACTGCCTGCAGAGTGAGTTTCCCACGTCTTCACCAGAGACTTTTGCCAGAGGCTTCTGAGACGCAAGTTAACAATGCACACCTGGACGGTATCTCCAGGTGCAGTAGAGTGGTAATCTGGGAACCTCCTTACTCAGAATACTGCTACCTTCACACTGTCATAAGAATGCAGCTAGTTGAGAGCTGGCTTCTAGGCAAGCTTCCCTGTGAGAGCTGAGGACAGGGCAGAACCCTCCCGCATCCTGCCTGACTGTAGACGTACCTGCTAACCTCCTTATGTTAGTGGCTGGGATGGGTTGCGGGAAAAGCATGTGTAAGCATTGGGCCTGAACTCCCGTGTATCTGAGTTGAATACAGCGATTTCCAACATCCTTCTTCAATAGGAGTGTAGCTAGGTTCCAACTCCCATGTCCGAGTGGGTAGCAGACATCTGCCTCCCATGCATACACACTTCTGAGAGTTGAGCTTATGGCCTGTAACCCTACATCCTGCCTGCCGCTACCTTTCGCTTCCAAAAGGCCTAGGCTCGCTGCTTGACGCAAGTGTTGGGAGAGGTAACTGGAATCTCCCGGCACACAAGACGAGTGCCTCCAAGCTCAATCACGCGATTTCCTAGTAATTCCTGGGGTAGACTGGTGCTACATACTAAGTTCCATACGTGAGTATGTAGTTGAACGCCTTGCCCAAAAACATCCTACTTCTCAGAGTTGAGCTCACCCTCAGTCCCTCACAGTTCCACACTGCCTGCAGAGTGAGTTTCGCACGTCTTCACCAGAGACGTTTGCCAGAGGCTTCTGAGACGCAAGTTAACAATGCAGACCTGGAGGGTATCTCCAGGTCCAGTAGAGTGGTAACCTGGGAACCTCCTGTCTCAGAATACTGCTACCTTCACCCTGCCATAAGAATGCAGCTAGTTGACAGCTGGCTTCAAGGCCTGCTTCCCTGTGAGAGCTAAGGACAGGGCACAACCCTCCCGCATCCTGCTTGACTGTAGAAGGAGCTGCTAACGTCCTCATGTTAGTGGCAGGGAAACGTTGTGGGAAAAGCATGTGGAATCGTTGTGCCTGAACCCACGTGTATCTGAGTTGAATACAGCGATTTCCAAAGTCCTTCTTCATCAGAGTGTAGCTAGGTTCCCACTCGCATGTCCGAGTGGGTAGCAGACATCTGCCTCCCATGTATACACACTTCTGAGAGTTGAGCTTATGGCCTGTAAGCCTACCTCCTGCCTGCAGCTACCTTTCGCTTCCAAAAGGCCTAGGCTCGCTGCTTCACCGAAGTGTTGGGAGAGGTAACTGGAATCTCCCGGCACACAAGACTAGTGCCACCAAGCTCAATCCAGCGATTTCCCAGTAATTCCTGGGGTAGACTGGTGCTACATACTAAGTTCCATATGTGAGAAGGTAGCTGAACGCCTTGTCCAAAATCATCTTACTGCTGAGAGTTGAGCTCACCCTCAGTCCCTCACAGTTCCGCACTGCCTGCAGAGTGAGTTTCCCACGTCTTCACCAGAGACTTTTGCCAGAGGCTTCTGAGACGCAAGTTAACAATGCACACCTGGACGGTATCTCCAGGTGCAGTAGAGTGGTAATCTGGGAACCTCCTTACTCAGAATACTGCTACCTTCACACTGTCATAAGAATGCAGCTAGTTGAGAGCTGGCTTCTAGGCAAGCTTCCCTGTGAGAGCTGAGGACAGGGCAGAACCCTCCCGCATCCTGCCTGACTGTAGACGTACCTGCTAACCTCCTTAGGTTAGTGGCTGGGATGGGTTGCGGGAAAAGCATGTGTAAGCATTGGGCCTGAACTCCCGTGTATCTGAGTTGAATACAGCGATTTCCAACATCCTTCTTCAATAGGAGTGTAGCTAGGTTCCAACTCCCATGTCCGAGTGGGTAGCAGACATCTGCCTCCCATGCATACACACTTCTGAGAGTTGAGCTTATGGCCTGTAACCCTACATCCTGCCTGCCGCTACCTTTCGCTTCCAAAAGGCCTAGGCTCGCTGCTTGACGCAAGTGTTGGGAGAGGTAACTGGAATCTCCCGGCACACAAGACGAGTGCCTCCAAGCTCAATCCAGCGATTTCCTAGTAATTCCTGGGGTAGACTGGTGCTACATACTAAGTTCCATACGTGAGTATGTAGTTGAACGCCTTGCCCAAAAACATCTTACTTCTGAGAGTTGAGCTCACCCTCAGTCCCTCAAGTTCCACACTGCCTGCAGAGTGAGTTTCGCACGTCTTCACCAGAGACGTTTGCCAGAGGCTTCTGAGACGCAAGTTAACAATGCAGACCTGGAGGGTATCTCCAGGTCCAGTAGAGTGGTAACCTGGGAACCTCCTGTCTCAGAATACTGCTACCTTCACCCTGCCATAAGAATGCAGCTAGTTGACAGCTGGCTTCAAGGCCTGCTTCCCTGTGAGAGCTAAGGACAGGGCACAACCCTCCCGCATCCTGCTTGACTGTAGAAGGAGCTGCTAACGTCCTCATGTTAGTGGCAGGGAAACGTTGTGAGAAAAGCATGTGGAATCGTTGTGCCTGAACCCACGTGTATCTGAGTTGAATACAGCGATTTCCAAAGTCCTTCTTCATCAGAGTGTAGCTAGGTTCCCACTCGCATGTCCGAGTGGGTAGCAGACATCTGCCTCCCATGTATACACACTTCTGAGAGTTGAGCTTATGGCCTGTAAGCCTACCTCCTGCCTGCAGCTACCTTTCGCTTCCAAAAGGCCTAGGCTCGCTGCTTCACCGAAGTGTTGGGAGAGGTAACTGGAATCTCCCGGCACACAAGACTAGTGCCACCAAGCTCAATCCAGCGATTTCCCAGTAATTCCTGGGGTAGACTGGTGCTACATACTAAGTTCCATATGTGAGAAGGTAGCTGAACGCCTTGTCCAAAATCATCTTACTGCTGAGAGTTGAGCTCACCCTCAGTCCCTCACAGTTCCGCACTGCCTGCAGAGTGAGTTTCCCACATCTTCACCAGAGACTTTTGCCAGAGGCTTCTGAGACGCAAGTTAACAATGCACACCTGGACGGTATCTCCAGGTGCAGTAGAGTGGTAATCTGGGAACCTCCTTACTCAGAATACTGCTACCTTCACACTGTCATAAGAATGCAGCTAGTTGAGAGCTGGCTTCTAGGCAAGCTTCCCTGTGAGAGCTGAGGACAGGGCAGAACCCTCCCGCATCCTGCCTGACTGTAGACGTACCTGCTAACCTCCTTAGGTTAGTGGCTGGGATGGGTTGCGGGAAAAGCATGTGTAAGCATTGGGCCTGAACTCCCGTGTATCTGAGTTGAATACAGCGATTTCCAACATCCTTCTTCAATAGGAGTGTAGCTAGGTTCCAACTCCCATGTCCGAGTGGGTAGCAGACATCTGCCTCCCATGCATACACACTTCTGAGAGTTGAGCTTATGGCCTGTAACCCTACATCCTGCCTGCCGCTACCTTTCGCTTCCAAAAGGCCTAGGCTCGCTGCTTGACGCAAGTGTTGGGAGAGGTAACTGGAATCTCCCGGCACACAAGACGAGTGCCTCCAAGCTCAATCACGCGATTTCCTAGTAATTCCTGGGGTAGACTGGTGCTACATACTAAGTTCCATACGTGAGTATGTAGTTGAACGCCTTGCCCAAAAACATCTTACTTCTGAGAGTTGAGCTCACCCTCAGTCCCTCACAGTTCCACACTGCCTGCAGAGTGAGTTTCGCACGTCTTCACCAGAGACGTTTGCCAGAGGCTTCTGAGACGCAAGTTAACAATGCAGACCTGGAGGGTATCTCCAGGTCCAGTAGAGTGGTAACCTGGGAACCTCCTGTCTCAGAATACTGCTACCTTCACCCTGCCATAAGAATGCAGCTAGTTGACAGCTGGCTTCAAGGCCTGCTTCCCTGTGAGAGCTAAGGACAGGGCACAACCCTCCCGCATCCTGCTTGACTGTAGAAGGAGCTGCTAACGTCCTCATGTTAGTGGCAGGGAAACGTTGTGAGAAAAGCATGTGGAATCGTTGTGCCTGAACCCACGTGTATCTGAGTTGAATACAGCGATTTCCAAAGTCCTTCTTCATCAGAGTGTAGCTAGGTTCCCACTCGCATGTCCGAGTGGGTAGCAGACATCTGCCTCCCATGTATACACACTTCTGAGAGTTGAGCTTATGGCCTGTAAGCCTACCTCCTGCCTGCAGCTACCTTTCGCTTCCAAAAGGCCTAGGCTCGCTGCTTCACCGAAGTGTTGGGAGAGGTAACTGGAATCTCCCGGCACACAAGACTAGTGCCACCAAGCTCAATCCAGCGATTTCCCAGTAATTCCTGGGGTAGACTGGTGCTACATACTAAGTTCCATATGTGAGAAGGTAGCTGAACGCCTTGTCCAAAATCATCTTACTGCTGAGAGTTGAGCTCACCCTCAGTCCCTCACAGTTCCGCACTGCCTGCAGAGTGAGTTTCCCACGTCTTCACCAGAGACTTTTGCCAGAGGCTTCTGAGACGCAAGTTAACAATGCACACCTGGACGGTATCTCCAGGTGCAGTAGAGTGGTAATCTGGGAACCTCCTTACTCAGAATACTGCTACCTTCACACTGTCATAAGAATGCAGCTAGTTGAGAGCTGGCTTCTAGGCAAGCTTCCCTGTGAGAGCTGAGGACAGGGCAGAACCCTCCCGCATCCTGCCTGACTGTAGACGTACCTGCTAACCTCCTTAGGTTAGTGGCTGGGATGGGTTGCGGGAAAAGCATGTGTAAGCATTGGGCCTGAACTCCCGTGTATCTGAGTTGAATACAGCGATTTCCAACATCCTTCTTCAATAGGAGTGTAGCTAGGTTCCAACTCCCATGTCCGAGTGGGTAGCAGACATCTGCCTCCCATGCATACACACTTCTGAGAGTTGAGCTTATGGCCTGTAACCCTACATCCTGCCTGCCGCTACCTTTCGCTTCCAAAAGGCCTAGGCTCGCTGCTTGACGCAAGTGTTGGGAGAGGTAACTGGAATCTCCCGGCACACAAGACGAGTGCCTCCAAGCTCAATCACGCGATTTCCTAGTAATTCCTGGGGTAGACTGGTGCTACATACTAAGTTCCATACGTGAGTATGTAGTTGAACGCCTTGCCCAAAAACATCTTACTTCTGAGAGTTGAGCTCACCCTCAGTCCCTCACAGTTCCACACTGCCTGCAGAGTGAGTTTCGCACGTCTTCACCAGAGACGTTTGCCAGAGGCTTCTGAGACGCAAGTTAACAATGCAGACCTGGAGGGTATCTCCAGGTCCAGTAGAGTGGTAACCTGGGAACCTCCTGTCTCAGAATACTGCTACCTTCACCCTGCCATAAGAATGCAGCTAGTTGACAGCTGGCTTCAAGGCCTGCTTCCCTGTGAGAGCTAAGGACAGGGCACAACCCTCCCGCATCCTGCTTGACTGTAGAAGGAGCTGCTAACGTCCTCATGTTAGTGGCAGGGAAACGTTGTGAGAAAAGCATGTGGAATCGTTGTGCCTGAACCCACGTGTATCTGAGTTGAATACAGCGATTTCCAAAGTCCTTCTTCATCAGAGTGTAGCTAGGTTCCCACTCGCATGTCCGAGTGGGTAGCAGACATCTGCCTCCCATGTATACACACTTCTGAGAGTTGAGCTTATGGCCTGTAAGCCTACCTCCTGCCTGCAGCTACCTTTCGCTTCCAAAAGGCCTAGGCTCGCTGCTTCACCGAAGTGTTGGGAGAGGTAACTGGAATCTCCCGGCACACAAGACTAGTGCCACCAAGCTCAATCCAGCGATTTCCCAGTAATTCCTGGGGTAGACTGGTGCTACATACTAAGTTCCATATGTGAGAAGGTAGCTGAACGCCTTGTCCAAAATCATCTTACTGCTGAGAGTTGAGCTCACCCTCAGTCCCTCACAGTTCCGCACTGCCTGCAGAGTGAGTTTCCCACGTCTTCACCAGAGACTTTTGCCAGAGGCTTCTGAGACGCAAGTTAACAATGCACACCTGGACGGTATCTCCAGGTGCAGTAGAGTGGTAATCTGGGAACCTCCTTACTCAGAATACTGCTACCTTCACACTGTCATAAGAATGCAGCTAGTTGAGAGCTGGCTTCTAGGCAAGCTTCCCTGTGAGAGCTGAGGACAGGGCAGAACCCTCCCGCATCCTGCCTGACTGTAGACGTACCTGCTAACCTCCTTATGTTAGTGGCTGGGATGGGTTGCGGGAAACGCATGTGTAAGCATTGGGCCTGAACTCCCGTGTATCTGAGTTGAATACAGCGATTTCCAACATCCTTCTTCAATAGGAGTGTAGCTAGGTTCCAACTCCCATGTCCGAGTGGGTAGCAGACATCTGCCTCCCATGCATACACACTTCTGAGAGTTGAGCTTATGGCCTGTAACCCTACATCCTGCCTGCCGCTACCTTTCGCTTCCAAAAGGCCTAGGCTCGCTGCTTGACGCAAGTGTTGGGAGAGGTAACTGGAATCTCCCGGCACACAAGACGAGTGCCTCCAAGCTCAATCACGCGATTTCCTAGTAATTCCTGGGGTAGACTGGTGCTACATACTAAGTTCCATACGTGAGTATGTAGTTGAACGCCTTGCCCAAAAACATCCTACTTCTCAGAGTTGAGCTCACCCTCAGTCCCTCACAGTTCCACACTGCCTGCAGAGTGAGTTTCGCACGTCTTCACCAGAGACGTTTGCCAGAGGCTTCTGAGACGCAAGTTAACAATGCAGACCTGGAGGGTATCTCCAGGTCCAGTAGAGTGGTAACCTGGGAACCTCCTGTCTCAGAATACTGCTACCTTCACCCTGCCATAAGAATGCAGCTAGTTGACAGCTGGCTTCAAGGCCTGCTTCCCTGTGAGAGCTAAGGACAGGGCACAACCCTCCCGCATCCTGCTTGACTGTAGAAGGAGCTGCTAACGTCCTCATGTTAGTGGCAGGGAAACGTTGTGAGAAAAGCATGTGGAATCGTTGTGCCTGAACCCACGTGTATCTGAGTTGAATACAGCGATTTCCAAAGTCCTTCTTCATCAGAGTGTAGCTAGGTTCCCACTCGCATGTCCGAGTGGGTAGCAGACATCTGCCTCCCATGTATACACACTTCTGAGAGTTGAGCTTATGGCCTGTAAGCCTACCTCCTGCCTGCAGCTACCTTTCGCTTCCAAAAGGCCTAGGCTCGCTGCTTCACCGAAGTGTTGGGAGAGGTAACTGGAATCTCCCGGCACACAAGACTAGTGCCACCAAGCTCAATCCAGCGATTTCCCAGTAATTCCTGGGGTAGACTGGTGCTACATACTAAGTTCCATATGTGAGAAGGTAGCTGAACGCCTTGTCCAAAATCATCTTACTGCTGAGAGTTGAGCTCACCCTCAGTCCCTCACAGTTCCGCACTGCCTGCAGAGTGAGTTTCCCACGTCTTCACCAGAGACTTTTGCCAGAGGCTTCTGAGACGCAAGTTAACAATGCACACCTGGACGGTATCTCCAGGTGCAGTAGAGTGGTAATCTGGGAACCTCCTTACTCAGAATACTGCTACCTTCACACTGTCATAAGAATGCAGCTAGTTGAGAGCTGGCTTCTAGGCAAGCTTCCCTGTGAGAGCTGAGGACAGGGCAGAACCCTCCCGCATCCTGCCTGACTGTAGACGTACCTGCTAACCTCCTTAGGTTAGTGGCTGGGATGGGTTGCGGGAAACGCATGTGTAAGCATTGGGCCTGAACTCCCGTGTATCTGAGTTGAATACAGCGATTTCCAACATCCTTCTTCAATAGGAGTGTAGCTAGGTTCCAACTCCCATGTCCGAGTGGGTAGCAGACATCTGCCTCCCATGCATACACACTTCTGAGAGTTGAGCTTATGGCCTGTAACCCTACATCCTGCCTGCCGCTACCTTTCGCTTCCAAAAGGCCTAGGCTCGCTGCTTGACGCAAGTGTTGGGAGAGGTAACTGATATCTCCCGGCACACAAGACGAGTGCCTCCAAGCTCAATCACGCGATTTCCTAGTAATTCCTGGGATAGACTGGTGCTACATACTAAGTTCCATACGTGAGTATGTAGTTGAACGCCTTGCCCAAAAACATCTTACTTCTCAGAGTTGAGCTCACCCTCAGTCCCTCACAGTTCCACACTGCCTGCAGAGTGAGTTTCGCACGTCTTCACCAGAGACGTTTGCCAGAGGCTTCTGAGACGCAAGTTAACAATGCAGACCTGGAGGGTATCTCCAGGTCCAGTAGAGTGGTAACCTGGGAACCTCCTGTCTCAGAATACTGCTACCTTCACCCTGCCCTAAGAATGCAGCTAGTTGACAGCTGGCTTCAAGGCCTGCTTCCCTGTGAGAGCTAAGGACAGGGCACAACCCTCCCGCATCCTGCTTGACTGTAGAAGGAGCTGCTAACGTCCTCATGTTAGTGGCAGGGAAACGTTGTGAGAAAAGCATGTGGAATCGTTGTGCCTGAACCCACGTGTATCTGAGTTGAATACAGCGATTTCCAAAGTCCTTCTTCATCAGAGTGTAGCTAGGTTCCCACTCGCATGTCCGTGTGGGTAGCAGACATCTGCCTCCCATGTATACACACTTCTGAGAGTTGAGCTTATGGCCTGTAAGCCTACCTCCTGCCTGCAGCTACCTTTCGCTTCCAAAAGGCCTAGGCTCGCTGCTTCACCGAAGTGTTGGGAGAGGTAACTGGAATCTCCCGGCACACAAGACTAGTGCCACCAAGCTCAATCCAGCGATTTCCCAGTAATTCCTGGGGTAGACTGGTGCTACATACTAAGTTCCATATGTGAGAAGGTAGCTGAACGCCTTGTCCAAAATCATCTTACTGCTGAGAGTTGAGCTCACCCTCAGTCCCTCACAGTTCCGCACTGCCTGCAGAGTGAGTTTCCCACGTCTTCACCAGAGACTTTTGCCAGAGGCTTCTGAGACGCAAGTTAACAATGCACACCTGGACGGTATCTCCAGGTGCAGTAGAGTGGTAATCTGGGAACCTCCTTACTCAGAATACTGCTACCTTCACACTGTCATAAGAATGCAGCTAGTTGAGAGCTGGCTTCTAGGCAAGCTTCCCTGTGAGAGCTGAGGACAGGGCAGAACCCTCCCGCATCCTGCCTGACTGTAGACGTACCTGCTAACCTCCTTATGTTAGTGGCTGGGATGGGTTGCGGGAAAAGCATGTGTAAGCATTGGGCCTGAACTCCCGTGTATCTGAGTTGAATACAGCGATTTCCAACATCCTTCTTCAATAGGAGTGTAGCTAGGTTCCAACTCCCATGTCCGAGTGGGTAGCAGACATCTGCCTCCCATGCATACACACTTCTGAGAGTTGAGCTTATGGCCTGTAACCCTACATCCTGCCTGCCGCTACCTTTCGCTTCCAAAAGGCCTAGGCTCGCTGCTTGAAACAAGTGTTGGGAGAGGTAACTGGAATCTCCCGGCACACAAGACGAGTGCCTCCAAGCTCAATCACGCGATTTCCTAGTAATTCCTGGGGTAGACTGGTGCTACATACTAAGTTCCATACGTGAGTATGTAGTTGAACGCCTTGCCCAAAAACATCCTACTTCTCAGAGTTGAGCTCACCCTCAGTCCCTCACAGTTCCACACTGCCTGCAGAGTGAGTTTCGCACGTCTTCACCAGAGACGTTTGCCAGAGGCTTCTGAGACGCAAGTTAACAATGCAGACCTGGAGGGTATCTCCAGGTCCAGTAGAGTGGTAACCTGGGAACCTCCTGTCTCAGAATACTGCTACCTTCACCCTGCCATAAGAATGCAGCTAGTTGACAGCTGGCTTCAAGGCCTGCTTCCCTGTGAGAGCTAAGGACAGGGCACAACCCTCCCGCATCCTGCTTGACTGTAGAAGGAGCTGCTAACGTCCTCATGTTAGTGGCAGGGAAACGTTGTGAGAAAAGCATGTGGAATCGTTGTGCCTGAACCCACGTGTATCTGAGTTGAATACAGCGATTTCCAAAGTCCTTCTTCATCAGAGTGTAGCTAGGTTCCCACTCGCATGTCCGAGTGGGTAGCAGACATCTGCCTCCCATGTATACACACTTCTGAGAGTTGAGCTTATGGCCTGTAAGCCTACCTCCTGCCTGCAGCTACCTTTCGCTTCCAAAAGGCCTAGGCTCGCTGCTTCACCGAAGTGTTGGGAGAGGTAACTGGAATCTCCCGGCACACAAGACTAGTGCCAGCAAGCTCAATCCAGCGATTTCCCAGTAATTCCTGGGGTAGACTGGTGCTACATACTAAGTTCCATATGTGAGAAGGTAGCTGAACGCCTTGTCCAAAATCATCTTACTGCTGAGAGTTGAGCTCACCCTCAGTCCCTCACAGTTCCGCACTGCCTGCAGAGTGAGTTTCCCACGTCTTCACCAGAGACTTTTGCCAGAGGCTTCTGAGACGCAAGTTAACAATGCACACCTGGACGGTATCTCCAGGTGCAGTAGAGTGGTAATCTGGGAACCTCCTTACTCAGAATACTGCTACCTTCACACTGTCATAAGAATGCAGCTAGTTGAGAGCTGGCTTCTAGGCAAGCTTCCCTGTGAGAGCTGAGGACAGGGCAGAACCCTCCCGCATCCTGCCTGACTGTAGACGTACCTGCTAACCTCCTTATGTTAGTGGCTGGGATGGGTTGCGGGAAAAGCATGTGTAAGCATTGGGCCTGAACTCCCGTGTATCTGAGTTGAATACAGCGATTTCCAACATCCTTCTTCAATAGGAGTGTAGCTAGGTTCCAACTCCCATGTCCGAGTGGGTAGCAGACATCTGCCTCCCATGCATACACACTTCTGAGAGTTGAGCTTATGGCCTGTAACCCTACATCCTGCCTGCCGCTACCTTTCGCTTCCAAAAGGCCTAGGCTCGCTGCTTGACGCAAGTGTTGGGAGAGGTAACTGGAATCTCCCGGCACACAAGACGAGTGCCTCCAAGCTCAATCCAGCGATTTCCTAGTAATTCCTGGGGTAGACTGGTGCTACATACTAAGTTCCATACGTGAGTATGTAGTTGAACGCCTTGTCCAAAAACATCCTACTTCTCAGAGTTGAGCTCACCCTCAGTCCCTCACAGTTCCACACTGCCTGCAGAGTGAGTTTCGCACGTCTTCACCAGAGACGTTTGCCAGAGGCTTCTGAGACGCAAGTTAACAATGCAGACCTGGAGGGTATCTCCAGGTCCAGTAGAGTGGTAACCTGGGAACCTCCTGTCTCAGAATACTGCTACCTTCACCCTGCCATAAGAATGCAGCTAGTTGACAGCTGGCTTCAAGGCCTGCTTCCCTGTGAGAGCTAAGGACAGGGCACAACCCTCCCGCATCCTGCTTGACTGTAGAAGGAGCTGCTAACGTCCTCATGTTAGTGGCAGGGAAACGTTGTGAGAAAAGCATGTGGAATCGTTGTCCCTGAACCCACGTGTATCTGAGTTGAATACAGCGATTTCCAAAGTCCTTCTTCATCAGAGTGTAGCTAGGTTCCCACTCGCATGTCCGAGTGGGTAGCAGACATCTGCCTCCCATGTATACACACTTCTGAGAGTTGAGCTTATGGCCTGTAAGCCTACCTCCTGCCTGCAGCTACCTTTCGCTTCCAAAAGGCCTAGGCTCGCTGCTTCACCGAAGTGTTGGGAGAGGTAACTGGAATCTCCCGGCACACAAGACTAGTGCCACCAAGCTCAATCCAGCGATTTCCCAGTAATTCCTGGGGTAGACTGGTGCTACATACTAAGTTCCATATGTGAGAAGGTAGCTGAACGCCTTTTCCAAAATCATCTTACTGCTGAGAGTTGAGCTCACCCTCAGTCCCTCACAGTTCCGCACTGCCTGCAGAGTGAGTTTCCCACGTCTTCACCAGAGTCTTTTGCCAGAGGCTTCTGAGACGCAAGTTAACAATGCACACCTGGACGGTATCTCCAGGTGCAGTAGAGTGGTAATCTGGGAACCTCCTTACTCAGAATACTGCTACCTTCACACTGTCATAAGAATGCAGCTAGTTGAGAGCTGGCTTCTAGGCAAGCTTCCCTGTGAGAGCTGAGGACAGGGCAGAACCCTCCCGCATCCTGCCTGACTGTAGACGTACCTGCTAACCTCCTTATGTTAGTGGCTGGGATGGGTTGCGGGAAACGCATGTGTAAGCATTGGGCCTGAACTCCCGTGTATCTGAGTTGAATACAGCGATTTCCAACATCCTTCTTCAATAGGAGTGTAGCTAGGTTCCAACTCCCATGTCCGAGTGGGTAGCAGACATCTGCCTCCCATGCATACACACTTCTGAGAGTTGAGCTTATGGCCTGTAACCCTACATCCTGCCTGCCGCTACCTTTCGCTTCCAAAAGGCCTAGGCTCGCTGCTTGACGCAAGTGTTGGGAGAGGTAACTGGAATCTCCCGGCACACAAGACGAGTGCCTCCAAGCTCAATCCAGCGATTTCCTAGTAATTCCTGGGGTAGACTGGTGCTACATACTAAGTTCCATACGTGAGTATGTAGTTGAACGCCTTGTCCAAAAACATCTTACTTCTCAGAGTTGAGCTCACCCTCAGTCCCTCACAGTTCCACACTGCCTGCAGAGTGAGTTTCGCACGTCTTCACCAGAGACGTTTGCCAGAGGCTTCTGAGACGCAAGTTAACAATGCAGACCTGGAGGGTATCTCCAGGTCCAGTAGAGTGGTAACCTGGGAACCTCCTGTCTCAGAATACTGCTACCTTCACCCTGCCATAAGAATGCAGCTAGTTGACAGCTGGCTTCAAGGCCTGCTTCCCTGTGAGAGCTAAGGACAGGGCACAACCCTCCCGCATCCTGCTTAACTGTAGAAGGAGCTGCTAACGTCCTCATGTTAGTGGCAGGGAAAGGTTGTGAGAAAAGCATGTGGAATCGTTGTGCCTGAACCCACGTGTATCTGAGTTGAATACAGCGATTTCCAAAGTCCTTCTTCATCAGAGTGTAGCTAGGTTCCCACTCGCATGTCCGAGTGGGTAGCAGACATCTGCCTCCCATGTATACACACTTCTGAGAGTTGAGCTTATGGCCTGTAAGCCTACCTCCTGCCTGCAGCTACCTTTCGCTTCCAAAAGGCCTAGGCTCGCTGCTTCACCGAAGTGTTGGGAGAGGTAACTGGAATCTCCCGGCACACAAGACTAGTGCCACCAAGCTCAATCCAGCGATTTCCCAGTAATTCCTGGGGTAGACTGGTGCTACATACTAAGTTCCATATGTGAGAAGGTAGCTGAACGCCTTGTCCAAAATCATCTTACTGCTGAGAGTTGAGCTCACCCTCAGTCCCTCACAGTTCCGCACTGCCTGCAGAGTGAGTTTCCCACGTCTTCACCAGAGACTTTTGCCAGAGGCTTCTGAGACGCAAGTTAACAATGCACACCTGGACGGTATCTCCAGGTGCAGTAGAGTGGTAATCTGGGAACCTCCTTACTCAGAATACTGCTACCTTCACACTGTCATAAGAATGCAGCTAGTTGAGTGCTGGCTTCTAGGCAAGCTTCCCTGTGAGAGCTGAGGACAGGGCAGAACCCTCCCGCATCCTGCCTGACTGTAGACGTACCTGCTAACCTCCTTAGGTTAGTGGCTGGGATGGGTTGCGGGAAAAGCATGTGTAAGCATTGGGCCTGAACTCCCGTGTATCTGAGTTGAATACAGCGATTTCCAACATCCTTCTTCAATAGGAGTGTAGCTAGGTTCCAACTCCCATGTCCGAGTGGGTAGCAGACATCTGCCTCCCATGCATACACACTTCTGAGAGTTGAGCTTATGGCCTGTAACCCTACATCCTGCCTGCCGCTACCTTTCGCTTCCAAAAGGCCTAGGCTCGCTGCTTGACGCAAGTGTTGGGAGAGGTAACTGGAATCTCCCGGCACACAAGACGAGTGCCTCCAAGCTCAATCCAGCGATTTCCTAGTAATTCCTGGGGTAGACTGGTGCTACATACTAAGTTCCATACGTGAGTATGTAGTTGAACGCCTTGTCCAAAAACATCTTACTTCTCAGAGTTGAGCTCACCCTCAGTCCCTCACAGTTCCACACTGCCTGCAGAGTGAGTTTCGCACGTCTTCACCAGAGACGTTTGCCAGAGGCTTCTGAGACGCAAGTTAACAATGCAGACCTTTAGGGTATCTCCAGGTCCAGTAGAGTGGTAACCTGGGAACCTCCTGTCTCAGAATACTGCTACCTTCACCCTGCCATAAGAATGCAGCTAGTTGACAGCTGGCTTCAAGGCCTGCTTCCCTGTGAGAGCTAAGGACAGGGCACAACCCTCCCGCATCCTGCTTGACTGTAGAAGGAGCTGCTAACGTCCTCATGTTAGTGGCAGGGAAACGTTGTGAGAAAAGCATGTGGAATCGTTGTGCCTGAACCCACGTGTATCTGAGTTGAATACAACGATTTCCAAAGTCCTTCTTCATCAGAGTGTAGCTAGGTTCCCACTCGCATGTCCGAGTGGGTAGCAGACATCTGCCTCCCATGTATACACACTTCTGAGAGTTGAGCTTATGGCCTGTAAGCCTACCTCCTGCCTGCAGCTACCTTTCGCTTCCAAAAGGCCTAGGCTCGCTGCTTGACGCAAGTGTTGGGAGAGGTAACTGGAATCTCCCGGCACACAAGACTAGTGCCACCAAGCTCAATCCAGCGATTTCCCAGTAATTCCTGGGGTAGACTGGTGCTACATACTAAGTTCCATATGTGAGAAGGTAGCTGAACGCCTTGTCCAAAATCATCTTACTGCTGAGAGTTGAGCTCACCCTCAGTCCCTCACAGTTCCGCACTGCCTGCAGAGTGAGTTTCCCACGTCTTCACCAGAGTCTTTTGCCAGAGGCTTCTGAGACGCAAGTTAACAATGCACACCTGGACGGTATCTCCAGGTGCAGTAGAGTGGTAATCTGGGAACCTCCTTACTCAGAATACTGCTACCTTCACACTGTCATAAGAATGCAGCTAGTTGAGAGCTGGCTTCTAGGCAAGCTTCCCTGTGAGAGCTGAGGACAGGGCAGAACCCTCCCGCATCCTGCCTGACTGTAGACGTACCTGCTAACCTCCTTATGTTAGTGGCTGGGATGGGTTGCGGGAAAAGCATGTGTAAGCATTGGGCCTGAACTCCCGTGTATCTGAGTTGAATACAGCGATTTCCAACATCCTTCTTCAATAGGAGTGTAGCTAGGTTCCAACTCCCATGTCCGAGTGGGTAGCAGACATCTGCCTCCCATGCATACACACTTCTGAGAGTTGAGCTTATGGCCTGTAACCCTACATCCTGCCTGCCGCTACCTTTCGCTTCCAAAAGGCCTAGGCTCGCTGCTTGACGCAAGTGTTGGGAGAGGTAACTGGAATCTCCCGGCACACAAGACGAGTGCCTCCAAGCTCAATCCAGCGATTTCCTAGTAATTCCTGGGGTAGACTGGTGCTACATACTAAGTTCCATACGTGAGTATGTAGTTGAACGCCTTGTCCAAAAACATCTTACTTCTCAGAGTTGAGCTCACCCTCAGTCCCTCACAGTTCCACACTGCCTGCAGAGTGAGTTTCGCACGTCTTCACCAGAGACGTTTGCCAGAGGCTTCTGAGACGCAAGTTAACAATGCAGACCTGGAGGGTATCTCCAGGTCCAGTAGAGTGGTAACCTGGGAACCTCCTGTCTCAGAATACTGCTACCTTCACCCTGCCATAAGAATGCAGCTAGTTGACAGCTGGCTTCAAGGCCTGCTTCCCTGTGAGAGCTAAGGACAGGGCACAACCCTCCCGCATCCTGCTTGACTGTAGAAGGAGCTGCTAACGTCCTCATGTTAGTGGCAGGGAAACGTTGTGAGAAAAGCATGTGGAATCGTTGTGCCTGAACCCACGTGTATCTGAGTTGAATACAGCGATTTCCAAAGTCCTTCTTCATCAGAGTGTAGCTAGGTTCCCACTCGCATGTCCGAGTGGGTAGCAGACATCTGCCTCCCATGTATACACACTTCTGAGAGTTGAGCTTATGGCCTGTAAGCCTACCTCCTGCCTGCAGCTACCTTTCGCTTCCAAAAGGCCTAGGCTCGCTGCTTCACCGAAGTGTTGGGAGAGGTAACTGGAATCTCCCGGCACACAAGACTAGTGCCACCAAGCTCAATCCAGCGATTTCCCAGTAATTCCTGGGGTAGACTGGTGCTACATACTAAGTTCCATATGTGAGAAGGTAGCTGAACGCCTTGTCCAAAATCATCTTACTGCTGAGAGTTGAGCTCACCCTCAGTCCCTCACAGTTCCGCACTGCCTGCAGAGTGAGTTTCCCACGTCTTCACCAGAGTCTTTTGCCAGAGGCTTCTGAGACGCAAGTTAACAATGCACACCTGGACGGTATCTCCAGGTGCAGTAGAGTGGTAATCTGGGAACCTCCTTACTCAGAATACTGCTACCTTCACACTGTCATAAGAATGCAGCTAGTTGAGAGCTGGCTTCTAGGCAAGCTTCCCTGTGAGAGCTGAGGACAGGGCAGAACCCTCCCGCATCCTGCCTGACTGTAGACGTACCTGCTAACCTCCTTATGTTAGTGGCTGGGATGGGTTGCGGGAAAAGCATGTGTAAGCATTGGGCCTGAACTCCCGTGTATCTGAGTTGAATACAGCGATTTCCAACATCCTTCTTCAATAGGAGTGTAGCTAGGTTCCAACTCCCATGTCCGAGTGGGTAGCAGACATCTGCCTCCCATGCATACACACTTCTGAGAGTTGAGCTTATGGCCTGTAACCCTACATCCTGCCTGCCGCTACCTTTCGCTTCCAAAAGGCCTAGGCTCGCTGCTTGACGCAAGTGTTGGGAGAGGTAACTGGAATCTCCCGGCACACAAGACGAGTGCCTCCAAGCTCAATCACACGATTTCCTAGTAATTCCTGGGGTAGACTGGTGCTACATACTAAGTTCCATACGTGAGTATGTAGTTGAACGCCTTGTCCAAAAACATCTTACTTCTCAGAGTTGAGCTCACCCTCAGTCCCTCACAGTTCCACACTGCCTGCAGAGTGAGTTTCGCACGTCTTCACCAGAGACGTTTGCCAGAGGCTTCTGAGACGCAAGTTAACAATGCAGACCTGGAGGGTATCTCCAGGTCCAGTAGAGTGGTAACCTGGGAACCTCCTGTCTCAGAATACTGCTACCTTCACCCTGCCATAAGAATGCAGCTAGTTGACAGCTGGCTTCAAGGCCTGCTTCCCTGTGAGAGCTAAGGACAGGGCACAACCCTCCCGCATCCTGCTTGACTGTAGAAGGAGCTGCTAACGTCCTCATGTTAGTGGCAGGGAAACGTTGTGAGAAAAGCATGTGGAATCGTTGTGCCTGAACCCACGTGTATCTGAGTTGAATACAGCGATTTCCAAAGTCCTTCTTCATCAGAGTGTAGCTAGGTTCCCACTCGCATGTCCGAGTGGGTAGCAGACATCTGCCTCCCATGTATACACACTTCTGAGAGTTGAGCTTATGGCCTGTAAGCCTACCTCCTGCCTGCAGCTACCTTTCGCTTCCAAAAGGCCTAGGCTCGCTGCTTCACCGAAGTGTTGGGAGAGGTAACTGGAATCTCCCGGCACACAAGACTAGTGCCACCAAGCTCAATCCAGCGATTTCCCAGTAATTCCTGGGGTAGACTGGTGCTACATACTAAGTTCCATATGTGAGAAGGTAGCTGAACGCCTTGTCCAAAATCATCTTACTGCTGAGAGTTGAGCTCACCCTCAGTCCCTCACAGTTCCGCACTGCCTGCAGAGTGAGTTTCCCACGTCTTCACCAGAGACTTTTGCCAGAGGCTTCTGAGACGCAAGTTAACAATGCACACCTGGACGGTATCTCCAGGTGCAGTAGAGTGGTAATCTGGGAACCTCCTTACTCAGAATACTGCTACCTTCACACTGTCATAAGAATGCAGCTAGTTGAGAGCTGGCTTCTAGGCAAGCTTCCCTGTGAGAGCTGAGGACAGGGCAGAACCCTCCCGCATCCTGCCTGACTGTAGACGTACCTGCTAACCTCCTTATGTTAGTGGCTGGGATGGGTTGCGGGAAAAGCATGTGTAAGCATTGGGCCTGAACTCCCGTGTATCTGAGTTGAATACAGCGATTTCCAACATCCTTCTTCAATAGGAGTGTAGCTAGGTTCCAACTCCCATGTCCGAGTGGGTAGCAGACATCTGCCTCCCATGCATACACACTTCTGAGAGTTGAGCTTATGGCCTGTAACCCTACATCCTGCCTGCCGCTACCTTTCGCTTCCAAAAGGCCTAGGCTCGCTGCTTGACGCAAGTGTTGGGAGAGGTAACTGGAATCTCCCGGCACACAAGACGAGTGCCTCCAAGCTCAATCCAGCGATTTCCTAGTAATTCCTGGGGTAGACTGGTGCTACATACTAAGTTCCATACGTGAGTATGTAGTTGAACGCCTTGTCCAAAAACATCTTACTTCTCAGAGTTGAGCTCACCCTCAGTCCCTCACAGTTCCACACTGCCTGCAGAGTGAGTTTCGCACGTCTTCACCAGAGACGTTTGCCAGAGGCTTCTGAGACGCAAGTTAACAATGCAGACCTGGAGGGTATCTCCAGGTCCAGTAGAGTGGTAACCTGGGAACCTCCTGTCTCAGAATACTGCTACCTTCACCCTGCCATAAGAATGCAGCTAGTTGACAGCTGGCTTCAAGGCCTGCTTCCCTGTGAGAGCTAAGGACAGGGCACAACCCTCCCGCATCCTGCTTGACTGTAGAAGGAGCTGCTAACGTCCTCATGTTAGTGGCAGGGAAACGTTGTGAGAAAAGCATGTGGAATCGTTGTGCCTGAACCCACGTGTATCTGAGTTGAATACAGCGATTTCCAAAGTCCTTCTTCATCAGAGTGTAGCTAGGTTCCCACTCGCATGTCCGAGTGGGTAGCAGACATCTGCCTCCCATGTATACACACTTCTGAGAGTTGAGCTTATGGCCTGTAAGCCTACCTCCTGCCTGCAGCTACCTTTCGCTTCCAAAAGGCCTAGGCTCGCTGCTTCACCGAAGTGTTGGGAGAGGTAACTGGAATCTCCCGGCACACAAGACTAGTGCCACCAAGCTCAATCCAGCGATTTCCCAGTAATTCCTGGGGTAGACTGGTGCTACATACTAAGTTCCATATGTGAGAAGGTAGCTGAACGCCTTGTCCAAAATCATCTTACTGCTGAGAGTTGAGCTCACCCTCAGTCCCTCACAGTTCCGCACTGCCTGCAGAGTGAGTTTCCCACGTCTTCACCAGAGACTTTTGCCAGAGGCTTCTGAGACGCAAGTTAACAATGCACACCTGGACGGTATCTCCAGGTGCAGTAGAGTGGTAATCTGGGAACCTCCTTACTCAGAATACTGCTACCTTCACACTGTCATAAGAATGCAGCTAGTTGAGAGCTGGCTTCTAGGCAAGCTTCCCTGTGAGAGCTGAGGACAGGGCAGAACCCTCCCGCATCCTGCCTGACTGTAGACGTACCTGCTAACCTCCTTATGTTAGTGGCTGGGATGGGTTGCGGGAAAAGCATGTGTAAGCATTGGGCCTGAACTCCCGTGTATCTGAGTTGAATACAGCGATTTCCAACATCCTTCTTCAATAGGAGTGTAGCTAGGTTCCAACTCCCATGTCCGAGTGGGTAGCAGACATCTGCCTCCCATGCATACACACTTCTGAGAGTTGAGCTTATGGCCTGTAACCCTACATCCTGCCTGCCGCTACCTTTCGCTTCCAAAAGGCCTAGGCTCGCTGCTTGAAACAAGTGTTGGGAGAGGTAACTGGAATCTCCCGGCACACAAGACGAGTGCCTCCAAGCTCAATCACGCGATTTCCTAGTAATTCCTGGGGTAGACTGGTGCTACATACTAAGTTCCATACGTGAGTATGTAGTTGAACGCCTTGCCCAAAAACATCCTACTTCTCAGAGTTGAGCTCACCCTCAGTCCCTCACAGTTCCACACTGCCTGCAGAGTGAGTTTCGCACGTCTTCACCAGAGACGTTTGCCAGAGGCTTCTGAGACGCAAGTTAACAATGCAGACCTGGAGGGTATCTCCAGGTCCAGTAGAGTGGTAACCTGGGAACCTCCTGTCTCAGAATACTGCTACCTTCACCCTGCCATAAGAATGCAGCTAGTTGACAGCTGGCTTCAAGGCCTGCTTCCCTGTGAGAGCTAAGGACAGGGCACAACCCTCCCGCATCCTGCTTGACTGTAGAAGGAGCTGCTAACGTCCTCATGTTAGTGGCAGGGAAACGTTGTGAGAAAAGCATGTGGAATCGTTGTGCCTGAACCCACGTGTATCTGAGTTGAATACAGCGATTTCCAAAGTCCTTCTTCATCAGAGTGTAGCTAGGTTCCCACTCGCATGTCCGAGTGGGTAGCAGACATCTGCCTCCCATGTATACACACTTCTGAGAGTTGAGCTTATGGCCTGTAAGCCTACCTCCTGCCTGCAGCTACCTTTCGCTTCCAAAAGGCCTAGGCTCGCTGCTTCACCGAAGTGTTGGGAGAGGTAACTGGAATCTCCCGGCACACAAGACTAGTGCCAGCAAGCTCAATCCAGCGATTTCCCAGTAATTCCTGGGGTAGACTGGTGCTACATACTAAGTTCCATATGTGAGAAGGTAGCTGAACGCCTTGTCCAAAATCATCTTACTGCTGAGAGTTGAGCTCACCCTCAGTCCCTCACAGTTCCGCACTGCCTGCAGAGTGAGTTTCCCACGTCTTCACCAGAGACTTTTGCCAGAGGCTTCTGAGACGCAAGTTAACAATGCACACCTGGACGGTATCTCCAGGTGCAGTAGAGTGGTAATCTGGGAACCTCCTTACTCAGAATACTGCTACCTTCACACTGTCATAAGAATGCAGCTAGTTGAGAGCTGGCTTCTAGGCAAGCTTCCCTGTGAGAGCTGAGGACAGGGCAGAACCCTCCCGCATCCTGCCTGACTGTAGACGTACCTGCTAACCTCCTTATGTTAGTGGCTGGGATGGGTTGCGGGAAAAGCATGTGTAAGCATTGGGCCTGAACTCCCGTGTATCTGAGTTGAATACAGCGATTTCCAACATCCTTCTTCAATAGGAGTGTAGCTAGGTTCCAACTCCCATGTCCGAGTGGGTAGCAGACATCTGCCTCCCATGCATACACACTTCTGAGAGTTGAGCTTATGGCCTGTAACCCTACATCCTGCCTGCCGCTACCTTTCGCTTCCAAAAGGCCTAGGCTCGCTGCTTGACGCAAGTGTTGGGAGAGGTAACTGGAATCTCCCGGCACACAAGACGAGTGCCTCCAAGCTCAATCCAGCGATTTCCTAGTAATTCCTGGGGTAGACTGGTGCTACATACTAAGTTCCATACGTGAGTATGTAGTTGAACGCCTTGTCCAAAAACATCTTACTTCTCAGAGTTGAGCTCACCCTCAGTCCCTCACAGTTCCACACTGCCTGCAGAGTGAGTTTCGCACGTCTTCACCAGAGACGTTTGCCAGAGGCTTCTGAGACGCAAGTTAACAATGCAGACCTGGAGGGTATCTCCAGGTCCAGTAGAGTGGTAACCTGGGAACCTCCTGTCTCAGAATACTGCTACCTTCACCCTGCCATAAGAATGCAGCTAGTTGACAGCTGGCTTCAAGGCCTGCTTCCCTGTGAGAGCTAAGGACAGGGCACAACCCTCCCGCATCCTGCTTGACTGTAGAAGGAGCTGCTAACGTCCTCATGTTAGTGGCAGGGAAACGTTGTGAGAAAAGCATGTGGAATCGTTGTCCCTGAACCCACGTGTATCTGAGTTGAATACAGCGATTTCCAAAGTCCTTCTTCATCAGAGTGTAGCTAGGTTCCCACTCGCATGTCCGAGTGGGTAGCAGACATCTGCCTCCCATGTATACACACTTCTGAGAGTTGAGCTTATGGCCTGTAAGCCTACCTCCTGCCTGCAGCTACCTTTCGCTTCCAAAAGGCCTAGGCTCGCTGCTTCACCGAAGTGTTGGGAGAGGTAACTGGAATCTCCCGGCACACAAGACTAGTGCCACCAAGCTCAATCCAGCGATTTCCCAGTAATTCCTGGGGTAGACTGGTGCTACATACTAAGTTCCATATGTGAGAAGGTAGCTGAACGCCTTTTCCAAAATCATCTTACTGCTGAGAGTTGAGCTCACCCTCAGTCCCTCACAGTTCCGCACTGCCTGCAGAGTGAGTTTCCCACGTCTTCACCAGAGTCTTTTGCCAGAGGCTTCTGAGACGCAAGTTAACAATGCACACCTGGACGGTATCTCCAGGTGCAGTAGAGTGGTAATCTGGGAACCTCCTTACTCAGAATACTGCTACCTTCACACTGTCATAAGAATGCAGCTAGTTGAGAGCTGGCTTCTAGGCAAGCTTCCCTGTGAGAGCTGAGGACAGGGCAGAACCCTCCCGCATCCTGCCTGACTGTAGACGTACCTGCTAACCTCCTTATGTTAGTGGCTGGGATGGGTTGCGGGAAAAGCATGTGTAAGCATTGGGCCTGAACTCCCGTGTATCTGAGTTGAATACAGCGATTTCCAACATCCTTCTTCAATAGGAGTGTAGCTAGGTTCCAACTCCCATGTCCGAGTGGGTAGCAGACATCTGCCTCCCATGCATACACACTTCTGAGAGTTGAGCTTATGGCCTGTAACCCTACATCCTGCCTGCCGCTACCTTTCGCTTCCAAAAGGCCTAGGCTCGCTGCTTGACGCAAGTGTTGGGAGAGGTAACTGGAATCTCCCGGCACACAAGACGAGTGCCTCCAAGCTCAATCCAGCGATTTCCTAGTAATTCCTGGGGTAGACTGGTGCTACATACTAAGTTCCATACGTGAGTATGTAGTTGAACGCCTTGTCCAAAAACATCTTACTTCTCAGAGTTGAGCTCACCCTCAGTCCCTCACAGTTCCACACTGCCTGCAGAGTGAGTTTCGCACGTCTTCACCAGAGACGTTTGCCAGAGGCTTCTGAGACGCAAGTTAACAATGCAGACCTGGAGGGTATCTCCAGGTCCAGTAGAGTGGTAACCTGGGAACCTCCTGTCTCAGAATACTGCTACCTTCACCCTGCCATAAGAATGCAGCTAGTTGACAGCTGGCTTCAAGGCCTGCTTCCCTGTGAGAGCTAAGGACAGGGCACAACCCTCCCGCATCCTGCTTAACTGTAGAAGGAGCTGCTAACGTCCTCATGTTAGTGGCAGGGAAACGTTGTGAGAAAAGCATGTGGAATCGTTGTGCCTGAACCCACGTGTATCTGAGTTGAATACAGCGATTTCCAAAGTCCTTCTTCATCAGAGTGTAGCTAGGTTCCCACTCGCATGTCCGAGTGGGTAGCAGACATCTGCCTCCCATGTATACACACTTCTGAGAGTTGAGCTTATGGCCTGTAAGCCTACCTCCTGCCTGCAGCTACCTTTCGCTTCCAAAAGGCCTAGGCTCGCTGCTTCACCGAAGTGTTGGGAGAGGTAACTGGAATCTCCCGGCACACAAGACTAGTGCCACCAAGCTCAATCCAGCGATTTCCCAGTAATTCCTGGGGTAGACTGGTGCTACATACTAAGTTCCATATGTGAGAAGGTAGCTGAACGCCTTGTCCAAAATCATCTTACTGCTGAGAGTTGAGCTCACCCTCAGTCCCTCACAGTTCCGCACTGCCTGCAGAGTGAGTTTCCCACGTCTTCACCAGAGACTTTTGCCAGAGGCTTCTGAGACGCAAGTTAACAATGCACACCTGGACGGTATCTCCAGGTGCAGTAGAGTGGTAATCTGGGAACCTCCTTACTCAGAATACTGCTACCTTCACACTGTCATAAGAATGCAGCTAGTTGAGAGCTGGCTTCTAGGCAAGCTTCCCTGTGAGAGCTGAGGACAGGGCAGAACCCTCCCGCATCCTGCCTGACTGTAGACGTACCTGCTAACCTCCTTATGTTAGTGGCTGGGATGGGTTGCGGGAAAAGCATGTGTAAGCATTGGGCCTGAACTCCCGTGTATCTGAGTTGAATACAGCGATTTCCAACATCCTTCTTCAATAGGAGTGTAGCTAGGTTCCAACTCCCATGTCCGAGTGGGTAGCAGACATCTGCCTCCCATGCATACACACTTCTGAGAGTTGAGCTTATGGCCTGTAACCCTACATCCTGCCTGCCGCTACCTTTCGCTTCCAAAAGGCCTAGGCTCGCTGCTTGACGCAAGTGTTGGGAGAGGTAACTGGAATCTCCCGGCACACAAGACGAGTGCCTCCAAGCTCAATCCAGCGATTTCCTAGTAATTCCTGGGGTAGACTGGTGCTACATACTAAGTTCCATACGTGAGTATGTAGTTGAACGCCTTGTCCAAAAACATCTTACTTCTCAGAGTTGAGCTCACCCTCAGTCCCTCACAGTTCCACACTGCCTGCAGAGTGAGTTTCGCACGTCTTCACCAGAGACGTTTGCCAGAGGCTTCTGAGACGCAAGTTAACAATGCAGACCTGGAGGGTATCTCCAGGTCCAGTAGAGTGGTAACCTGGGAACCTCCTGTCTCAGAATACTGCTACCTTCACCCTGCCATAAGAATGCAGCTAGTTGACAGCTGGCTTCAAGGCCTGCTTCCCTGTGAGAGCTAAGGACAGGGCACAACCCTCCCGCATCCTGCTTGACTGTAGAAGGAGCTGCTAACGTCCTCATGTTAGTGGCAGGGAAACGTTGTGAGAAAAGCATGTGGAATCGTTGTGCCTGAACCCACGTGTATCTGAGTTGAATACAACGATTTCCAAAGTCCTTCTTCATCAGAGTGTAGCTAGGTTCCCACTCGCATGTCCGAGTGGGTAGCAGACATCTGCCTCCCATGTATACACACTTCTGAGAGTTGAGCTTATGGCCTGTAAGCCTACCTCCTGCCTGCAGCTAACTTTCGCTTCCAAAAGGCTTAGGCTCGCTGCTTCACCGAAGTGTTGGGAGAGGTAACTGGAATCTCCCGGCACACAAGACTAGTGCCACCAAGCTCAATCCAGCGATTTCCCAGTAATTCCTGGGGTAGACTGGTGCTACATACTAAGTTCCATATGTGAGAAGGTAGCTGAACGCCTTGTCCAAAATCATCTTACTGCTGAGAGTTGAGCTCACCCTCAGTCCCTCACAGTTCCGCACTGCCTGCAGAGTGAGTTTCCCACGTCTTCACCAGAGTCTTTTGCCAGAGGCTTCTGAGACGCAAGTTAACAATGCACACCTGGACGGTATCTCCAGGTGCAGTAGAGTGGTAATCTGGGAACCTCCTTACTCAGAATACTGCTACCTTCACACTGTCATAAGAATGCAGCTAGTTGAGAGCTGGCTTCTAGGCAAGCTTCCCTGTGAGAGCTGAGGACAGGGCAGAACCCTCCCGCATCCTGCCTGACTGTAGACGTACCTGCTAACCTCCTTATGTTAGTGGCTGGGATGGGTTGCGGGAAAAGCATGTGTAAGCATTGGGCCTGAACTCCCGTGTATCTGAGTTGAATACAGCGATTTCCAACATCCTTCTTCAATAGGAGTGTAGCTGGGTTCCAACTCCCATGTCCGAGTGGGTAGCAGACATCTGCCTCCCATGCATACACACTTCTGAGAGTTGAGCTTATGGCCTGTAACCCTACATCCTGCCTGCCGCTACCTTTCGCTTCCAAAAGGCCTAGGCTCGCTGCTTGACGCAAGTGTTGGGAGAGGTAACTGGAATCTCCCGGCACACAAGACGAGTGCCTCCAAGCTCAATCCAGCGATTTCCTAGTAATTCCTGGGGTAGACTGGTGCTACATACTAAGTTCCATACGTGAGTATGTAGTTGAACGCCTTGTCCAAAAACATCTTACTTCTCAGAGTTGAGCTCACCCTCAGTCCCTCACAGTTCCACACTGCCTGCAGAGTGAGTTTCGCACGTCTTCACCAGAGACGTTTGCCAGAGGCTTCTGAGACGCAAGTTAACAATGCAGACCTGGAGGGTATCTCCAGGTCCAGTAGAGTGGTAACCTGGGAACCTCCTGTCTCAGAATACTGCTACCTTCACCCTGCCATAAGAATGCAGCTAGTTGACAGCTGGCTTCAAGGCCTGCTTCCCTGTGAGAGCTAAGGACAGGGCACAACCCTCCCGCATCCTGCTTGACTGTAGAAGGAGCTGCTAACGTCCTCATGTTAGTGGCAGGGAAACGTTGTGAGAAAAGCATGTGGAATCGTTGTGCCTGAACCCACGTGTATCTGAGTTGAATACAGCGATTTCCAAAGTCCTTCTTCATCAGAGTGTAGCTAGGTTCCCACTCGCATGTCCGAGTGGGTAGCAGACATCTGCCTCCCATGTATACACACTTCTGAGAGTTGAGCTTATGGCCTGTAAGCCTACCTCCTGCCTGCAGCTACCTTTCGCTTCCAAAAGGCCTAGGCTCGCTGCTTCACCGAAGTGTTGGGAGAGGTAACTGGAATCTCCCGGCACACAAGACTAGTGCCACCAAGCTCAATCCAGCGATTTCCCAGTAATTCCTGGGGTAGACTGGTGCTACATACTAAGTTCCATATGTGAGAAGGTAGCTGAACGCCTTGTCCAAAATCATCTTACTGCTGAGAGTTGAGCTCACCCTCAGTCCCTCACAGTTCCACACTGCCTGCAGAGTGAGTTTCCCACGTCTTCACCAGAGACTTTTGCCAGAGGCTTCTGAGACGCAAGTTAACAATGCACACCTGGACGGTATCTCCAGGTGCAGTAGAGTGGTAATCTGGGAACCTCCTTACTCAGAATACTGCTACCTTCACACTGTCATAAGAATGCAGCTAGTTGAGAGCTGGCTTCTAGGCAAGCTTCCCTGTGAGAGCTGAGGACAGGGCAGAACCCTCCCGCATCCTGCCTGACTGTAGACGTACCTGCTAACCTCCTTATGTTAGTGGCTGGGATGGGTTGCGGGAAAAGCATGTGTAAGCATTGGGCCTGAACTCCCGTGTATCTGAGTTGAATACAGCGATTTCCAACATCCTTCTTCAATAGGAGTGTAGCTAGGTTCCAACTCCCATGTCCGAGTGGGTAGCAGACATCTGCCTCCCATGCATACACACTTCTGAGAGTTGAGCTTATGGCCTGTAACCCTACATCCTGCCTGCCGCTACCTTTCGCTTCCAAAAGGCCTAGGCTCGCTGCTTGACGCAAGTGTTGGGAGAGGTAACTGGAATCTCCCGGCACACAAGACGAGTGCCTCCAAGCTCAATCACGCGATTTCCTAGTAATTCCTGGGGTAGACTGGTGCTACATACTAAGTTCCATACGTGAGTATGTAGTTGAACGCCTTGTCCAAAAACATCTTACTTCTCAGAGTTGAGCTCACCCTCAGTCCCTCACAGTTCCACACTGCCTGCAGAGTGAGTTTCGCACGTCTTCACCAGAGACGTTTGCCAGAGGCTTCTGAGACGCAAGTTAACAATGCAGACCTGGAGGGTATCTCCAGGTCCAGTAGAGTGGTAACCTGGGAACCTCCTGTCTCAGAATACTGCTACCTTCACCCTGCCATAAGAATGCAGCTAGTTGACAGCTGGCTTCAAGGCCTGCTTCCCTGTGAGAGCTAAGGACAGGGCACAACCCTCCCGCATCCTGCTTGACTGTAGAAGGAGCTGCTAACGTCCTCATGTTAGTGGCAGGGAAACGTTGTGAGAAAAGCATGTGGAATCGTTGTGCCTGAACCCACGTGTATCTGAGTTGAATACAGCGATTTCCAAAGTCCTTCTTCATCAGAGTGTAGCTAGGTTCCCACTCGCATGTCCGAGTGGGTAGCAGACATCTGCCTCCCATGTATACACACTTCTGAGAGTTGAGCTTATGGCCTGTAAGCCTACCTCCTGCCTGCAGCTACCTTTCGCTTCCAAAAGGCCTAGGCTCGCTGCTTGACGCAAGTGTTGGGAGAGGTAACTGGAATCTCCCGGCACACAAGACTAGTGCCAGCAAGCTCAATCCAGCGATTTCCCAGTAATTCCTGGGGTAGACTGGTGCTACATACTAAGTTCCATATGTGAGAAGGTAGCTGAACGCCTTGTCCAAAATCATCTTACTGCTGAGAGTTGAGCTCACCCTCAGTCCCTCACAGTTCCGCACTGCCTGCAGAGTGAGTTTCCCACGTCTTCACCAGAGACTTTTGCCAGAGGCTTCTGAGACGCAAGTTAACAATGCACACCTGGACGGTATCTCCAGGTGCAGTAGAGTGGTAATCTGGGAACCTCCTTACTCAGAATACTGCTACCTTCACACTGTCATAAGAATGCAGCTAGTTGAGAGCTGGCTTCTAGGCAAGCTTCCCTGTGAGAGCTGAGGACAGGGCAGAACCCTCCCGCATCCTGCCTGACTGTAGACGTACCTGCTAACCTCCTTATGTTAGTGGCTGGGATGGGTTGCGGGAAAAGCATGTGTAAGCATTGGGCCTGAACTCCCGTGTATCTGAGTTGAATACAGCGATTTCCAACATCCTTCTTCAATAGGAGTGTAGCTAGGTTCCAACTCCCATGTCCGAGTGGGTAGCAGACATCTGCCTCCCATGCATACACACTTCTGAGAGTTGAGCTTATGGCCTGTAACCCTACATCCTGCCTGCCGCTACCTTTCGCTTCCAAAAGGCCTAGGCTCGCTGCTTGACGCAAGTGTTGGGAGAGGTAACTGGAATCTCCCGGCACACAAGACGAGTGCCTCCAAGCTCAATCCAGCGATTTCCTAGTAATTCCTGGGGTAGACTGGTGCTACATACTAAGTTCCATACGTGAGTATGTAGTTGAACGCCTTGTCCAAAAACATCTTACTTCTCAGAGTTGAGCTCACCCTCAGTCCCTCACAGTTCCACACTGCCTGCAGAGTGAGTTTCGCACGTCTTCACCAGAGACGTTTGCCAGAGGCTTCTGAGACGCAAGTTAACAATGCAGACCTGGAGGGTATCTCCAGGTCCAGTAGAGTGGTAACCTGGGAACCTCCTGTCTCAGAATACTGCTACCTTCACCCTGCCATAAGAATGCAGCTAGTTGACAGCTGGCTTCAAGGCCTGCTTCCCTGTGAGAGCTAAGGACAGGGCACAACCCTCCCGCATCCTGCTTGACTGTAGAAGGAGCTGCTAACGTCCTCATGTTAGTGGCAGGGAAACGTTGTGAGAAAAGCATGTGGAATCGTTGTGCCTGAACCCACGTGTATCTGAGTTGAATACAGCGATTTCCAAAGTCCTTCTTCATCAGAGTGTAGCTAGGTTCCCACTCGCATGTCCGAGTGGGTAGCAGACATCTGCCTCCCATGTATACACACTTCTGAGAGTTGAGCTTATGGCCTGTAAGCCTACCTCCTGCCTGCAGCTACCTTTCGCTTCCAAAAGGCCTAGGCTCGCTGCTTCACCGAAGTGTTGGGAGAGGTAACTGGAATCTCCCGGCACACAAGACTAGTGCCACCAAGCTCAATCCAGCGATTTCCCAGTAATTCCTGGGGTAGACTGGTGCTACATACTAAGTTCCATATGTGAGAAGGTAGCTGAACGCCTTGTCCAAAATCATCTTACTGCTGAGAGTTGAGCTCACCCTCAGTCCCTCACAGTTCCGCACTGCCTGCAGAGTGAGTTTCCCACGTCTTCACCAGAGACTTTTGCCAGAGGCTTCTGAGACGCAAGTTAACAATGCACACCTGGACGGTATCTCCAGGTGCAGTAGAGTGGTAATCTGGGAACCTCCTTACTCAGAATACTGCTACCTTCACACTGTCATAAGAATGCAGCTAGTTGAGAGCTGGCTTCTAGGCAAGCTTCCCTGTGAGAGCTGAGGACAGGGCAGAACCCTCCCGCATCCTGCCTGACTGTAGACGTACCTGCTAACCTCCTTATGTTAGTGGCTGGGATGGGTTGCGGGAAAAGCATGTGTAAGCATTGGGCCTGAACTCCCGTGTATCTGAGTTGAATACAGCGATTTCCAACATCCTTCTTCAATAGGAGTGTAGCTAGGTTCCAACTCCCATGTCCGAGTGGGTAGCAGACATCTGCCTCCCATGCATACACACTTCTGAGAGTTGAGCTTATGGCCTGTAACCCTACATCCTGCCTGCCGCTACCTTTCGCTTCCAAAAGGCCTAGGCTCGCTGCTTGACGCAAGTGTTGGGAGAGGTAACTGGAATCTCCCGGCACACAAGACGAGTGCCTCCAAGCTCAATCCAGCGATTTCCTAGTAATTCCTGGGGTAGACTGGTGCTACATACTAAGTTCCATACGTGAGTATGTAGTTGAACGCCTTGTCCAAAAACATCTTACTTCTGAGAGTTGAGCACACCCTCAGTCCCTCACAGTTCCACACTGCCTGCAGAGTGAGTTTCGCACGTCTTCACCAGAGACGTTTGCCAGAGGCTTCTGAGACGCAAGTTAACAATGCAGACCTGGAGGGTATCTCCAGGTCCAGTAGAGTGGTAACCTGGGAACCTCCTGTCTCAGAATACTGCTACCTTCACCCTGCCATAAGAATGCAGCTAGTTGACAGCTGGCTTCAAGGCCTGCTTCCCTGTGAGAGCTAAGGACAGGGCACAACCCTCCCGCATCCTGCTTGACTGTAGAAGGAGCTGCTAACGTCCTCATGTTAGTGGCAGGGAAACGTTGTGAGAAAAGCATGTGGAATCGTTGTGCCTGAACCCACGTGTATCTGAGTTGAATACAGCGATTTCCAAAGTCCTTCTTCATCAGAGTGTAGCTAGGTTCCCACTCGCATGTCCGAGTGGGTAGCAGACATCTGCCTCCCATGTATACACACTTCTGAGAGTTGAGCTTATGGCCTGTAAGCCTACCTCCTGCCTGCAGCTACCTTTCGCTTCCAAAAGGCCTAGGCTCGCTGCTTGACGCAAGTGTTGGGAGAGGTAACTGGAATCTCCCGGCACACAAGACTAGTGCCAGCAAGCTCAATCCAGCGATTTCCCAGTAATTCCTGGGGTAGACTGGTGCTACATACTAACTTCCATATGTGAGAAGGTAGCTGAACGCCTTGTCCAAAATCATCTTACTGCTGAGAGTTGAGCTCACCCTCAGTCCCTCACAGTTCCGCACTGCCTGCAGAGTGAGTTTCCCACGTCTTCACCAGAGACTTTTGCCAGAGGCTTCTGAGACGCAAGTTAACAATGCACACCTGGACGGTATCTCCAGGTGCAGTAGAGTGGTAATCTGGGAACCTCCTTACTCAGAATACTGCTACCTTCACACTGTCATAAGAATGCAGCTAGTTGAGAGCTGGCTTCTAGGCAAGCTTCCCTGTGAGAGCTGAGGACAGGGCAGAACCCTCCCGCATCCTGCCTGACTGTAGACGTACCTGCTAACCTCCTTATGTTAGTGGCTGGGATGGGTTGCGGGAAAAGCATGTGTAAGCATTGGGCCTGAACTCCCGTGTATCTGAGTTGAATACAGCGATTTCCAACATCCTTCTTCAATAGGAGTGTAGCTAGGTTCCAACTCCCATGTCCGAGTGGGTAGCAGACATCTGCCTCCCATGCATACACACTTCTGAGAGTTGAGCTTATGGCCTGTAACCCTACATCCTGCCTGCCGCTACCTTTCGCTTCCAAAAGGCCTAGGCTCGCTGCTTGACGCAAGTGTTGGGAGAGGTAACTGGAATCTCCCGGCACACAAGACGAGTGCCTCCAAGCTCAATCCAGCGATTTCCTAGTAATTCCTGGGGTAGACTGGTGCTACATACTAAGTTCCATACGTGAGTATGTAGTTGAACGCCTTGTCCAAAAACATCTTACTTCTCAGAGTTGAGCTCACCCTCAGTCCCTCACAGTTCCACACTGCCTGCAGAGTGAGTTTCGCACGTCTTCACCAGAGACGTTTGCCAGAGGCTTCTGAGACGCAAGTTAACAATGCAGACCTGGAGGGTATCTCCAGGTCCAGTAGAGTGGTAACCTGGGAACCTCCTGTCTCAGAATACTGCTACCTTCACCCTGCCATAAGAATGCAGCTAGTTGACAGCTGGCTTCAAGGCCTGCTTCCCTGTGAGAGCTAAGGACAGGGCACAACCCTCCCGCATCCTGCTTGACTGTAGAAGGAGCTGCTAACGTCCTCATGTTAGTGGCAGGGAAACGTTGTGAGAAAAGCATGTGGAATCGTTGTGCCTGAACCCACGTGTATCTGAGTTGAATACAGCGATTTCCAAAGTCCTTCTTCATCAGAGTGTAGCTAGGTTCCCACTCGCATGTCCGAGTGGGTAGCAGACATCTGCCTCCCATGTATACACACTTCTGAGAGTTGAGCTTATGGCCTGTAAGCCTACCTCCTGCCTGCAGCTACCTTTCGCTTCCAAAAGGCCTAGGCTCGCTGCTTCACCGAAGTGTTGGGAGAGGTAACTGGAATCTCCCGGCACACAAGACTAGTGCCACCAAGCTCAATCCAGCGATTTCCCAGTAATTCCTGGGGTAGACTGGTGCTACATACTAAGTTCCATATGTGAGAAGGTAGCTGAACGCCTTGTCCAAAATCATCTTACTGCTGAGAGTTGAGCTCACCCTCAGTCCCTCACAGTTCCGCACTGCCTGCAGAGTGAGTTTCGCACGTCTTCACCAGAGACGTTTGCCAGAGGCTTCTGAGACGCAAGTTAACAATGCAGACCTGGAGGGTATCTCCAGGTCCAGTAGAGTGGTAACCTGGGAACCTCCTGTCTCAGAATACTGCTACCTTCACCCTGCCATAAGAATGCAGCTAGTTGACAGCTGGCTTCAAGGCCTGCTTCCCTGTGAGAGCTAAGGACAGGGCACAACCCTCCCGCATCCTGCTTGACTGTAGAAGGAGCTGCTAACGTCCTCATGTTAGTGGCAGGGAAACGTTGTGAGAAAAGCATGTGGAATCGTTGTGCCTGAACCCACGTGTATCTGAGTTGAATACAGCGATTTCCAAAGTCCTTCTTCATCAGAGTGTAGCTAGGTTCCCACTCGCATGTCCGAGTGGGTAGCAGACATCTGCCTCCCATGTATACACACTTCTGAGAGTTGAGCTTATGGCCTGTAAGCCTACCTCCTGCCTGCAGCTACCTTTCGCTTCCAAAAGGCCTAGGCTCGCTGCTTCACCGAAGTGTTGGGAGAGGTAACTGGAATCTCCCGGCACACAAGACTAGTGCCACCAAGCTCAATCCAGCGATTTCCCAGTAATTCCTGGGGTAGACTGGTGCTACATACTAAGTTCCATATGTGAGAAGGTAGCTGAACGCCTTGTCCAAAATCATCTTACTGCTGAGAGTTGAGCTCACCCTCAGTCCCTCACAGTTCCGCACTGCCTGCAGAGTGAGTTTCCCACGTCTTCACCAGAGACTTTTGCCAGAGGCTTCTGAGACGCAAGTTAACAATGCACACCTGGACGGTATCTCCAGGTGCAGTAGAGTGGTAATCTGGGAACCTCCTTACTCAGAATACTGCTACCTTCACACTGTCATAAGAATGCAGCTAGTTGAGAGCTGGCTTCTAGGCAAGCTTCCCTGTGAGAGCTGAGGACAGGGCAGAACCCTCCCGCATCCTGCCTGACTGTAGACGTACCTGCTAACCTCCTTATGTTAGTGGCTGGGATGGGTTGCGGGAAAAGCATGTGTAAGCATTGGGCCTGAACTCCCGTGTATCTGAGTTGAATACAGCGATTTCCAACATCCTTCTTCAATAGGAGTGTAGCTAGGTTCCAACTCCCATGTCCGAGTGGGTAGCAGACATCTGCCTCCCATGCATACACACTTCTGAGAGTTGAGCTTATGGCCTGTAACCCTACATCCTGCCTGCCGCTACCTTTCGCTTCCAAAAGGGCTAGGCTCGCTGCTTGACGCAAGTGTTGGGAGAGGTAACTGGAATCTCCCGGCACACAAGACGAGTGCCTCCAAGCTCAATCCAGCGATTTCCTAGTAATTCCTGGGGTAGACTGGTGCTACATACTAAGTTCCATACGTGAGTATGTAGTTGAACGCCTTGTCCAAAAACATCTTACTTCTCAGAGTTGAGCTCACCCTCAGTCCCTCACAGTTCCACACTGCCTGCAGAGTGAGTTTCGCACGTCTTCACCAGAGACGTTTGCCAGAGGCTTCTGAGACGCAAGTTAACAATGCAGACCTGGAGGGTATCTCCAGGTCCAGTAGAGTGGTAACCTGGGAACCTCCTGTCTCAGAATACTGCTACCTTCACCCTGCCATAAGAATGCAGCTAGTTGACAGCTGGCTTCAAGGCCTGCTTCCCTGTGAGAGCTAAGGACAGGGCACAACCCTCCCGCATCCTGCTTGACTGTAGAAGGAGCTGCTAACGTCCTCATGTTAGTGGCAGGGAAACGTTGTGAGAAAAGCATGTGGAATCGTTGTGCCTGAACCCACGTGTATCTGAGTTGGATACAGCGATTTCCAAAGTCCTTCTTCATCAGAGTGTAGCTAGGTTCCCACTCGCATGTCCGAGTGGGTAGCAGACATCTGCCTCCCATGTATACACACTTCTGAGAGTTGAGCTTATGGCCTGTAAGCCTACCTCCTGCCTGCAGCTACCTTTCGCTTCCAAAAGGCCTAGGCTCGCTGCTTGACGCAAGTGTTGGGAGAGGTAACTGGAATCTCCCGGCACACAAGACTAGTGCCACCAAGCTCAATCCAGCGATTTCCCAGTAATTCCTGGGGTAGACTGGTGCTACATACTAAGTTCCATATGTGAGAAGGTAGCTGAACGCCTTGTCCAAAATCATCTTACTGCTGAGAGTTGAGCTCACCCTCAGTCCCTCACAGTTCCGCACTGCCTGCAGAGTGAGTTTCCCACGTCTTCACCAGAGACTTTTGCCAGAGGCTTCTGAGACGCAAGTTAACAATGCACACCTGGACGGTATCTCCAGGTGCAGTAGAGTGGTAATCTGGGAACCTCCTTACTCAGAATACTGCTACCTTCACACTGTCATAAGAATGCAGCTAGTTGAGAGCTGGCTTCTAGGCAAGCTTCCCTGTGAGAGCTGAGGACAGGGCAGAACCCTCCCGCATCCTGCCTGACTGTAGACGTACCTGCTAACCTCCTTATGTTAGTGGCTGGGATGGGTTGCGGGAAAAGCATGTGTAAGCATTGGGCCTGAACTCCCGTGTATCTGAGTTGAATACAGCGATTTCCAACATCCTTCTTCAATAGGAGTGTAGCTAGGTTCCAACTCCCATGTCCGAGTGGGTAGCAGACATCTGCCTCCCATGCATACACACTTCTGAGAGTTGAGCTTATGGCCTGTAACCCTACATCCTGCCTGCCGCTACCTTTCGCTTCCAAAAGGCCTAGGCTCGCTGCTTGACGCAAGTGTTGGGAGAGGTAACTGGAATCTCCCGGCACACAAGACGAGTGCCTCCAAGCTCAATCACGCGATTTCCTAGTAATTCCTGGGGTAGACTGGTGCTACATACTAAGTTCCATACGTGAGTATGTAGTTGAACGCCTTGCCCAAAAACATCTTACTTCTGAGAGTTGAGCTCACCCTCAGTCCCTCACAGTTCCACACTGCCTGCAGAGTGAGTTTCGCACGTCTTCACCAGAGACGTTTGCCAGAGGCTTCTGAGACGCAAGTTAACAATGCAGACCTGGAGGGTATCTCCAGGTCCAGTAGAGTGGTAACCTGGGAACCTCCTGTCTCAGAATACTGCTACCTTCACCCTGCCATAAGAATGCAGCTAGTTGACAGCTGGCTTCAAGGCCTGCTTCCCTGTGAGAGCTAAGGACAGGGCACAACCCTCCCGCATCCTGCTTGACTGTAGAAGGAGCTGCTAACGTCCTCATGTTAGTGGCAGGGAAACGTTGTGAGAAAAGCATGTGGAATCGTTGTGCCTGAACCCACGTGTATCTGAGTTGGATACAGCGATTTCCAAAGTCCTTCTTCATCAGAGTGTAGCTAGGTTCCCACTCGCATGTCCGAGTGGGTAGCAGACATCTGCCTCCCATGTATACACACTTCTGAGAGTTGAGCTTATGGCCTGTAAGCCTACCTCCTGCCTGCAGCTACCTTTCGCTTCCAAAAGGCCTAGGCTCGCTGCTTGACGCAAGTGTTGGGAGAGGTAACTGGAATCTCCCGGCACACAAGACTAGTGCCAGCAAGCTCAATCCAGCGATTTCCCAGTAATTCCTGGGGTAGACTGGTGCTACATACTAAGTTCCATATGTGAGAAGGTAGCTGAACGCCTTGTCCAAAATCATCTTACTGCTGAGAGTTGAGCTCACCCTCAGTCCCTCACAGTTCCGCACTGCCTGCAGAGTGAGTTTCCCACGTCTTCACCAGAGACTTTTGCCAGAGGCTTCTGAGACGCAAGTTAACAATGCACACCTGGACGGTATCTCCAGGTGCAGTAGAGTGGTAATCTGGGAACCTCCTTACTCAGAATACTGCTACCTTCACACTGTCATAAGAATGCAGCTAGTTGAGAGCTGGCTTCTAGGCAAGCTTCCCTGTGAGAGCTGAGGACAGGGCAGAACCCTCCCGCATCCTGCCTGACTGTAGACGTACCTGCTAACCTCCTTATGTTAGTGGCTGGGATGGGTTGCGGGAAAAGCATGTGTAAGCATTGGGCCTGAACTCCCGTGTATCTGAGTTGAATACAGCGATTTCCAACATCCTTCTTCAATAGGAGTGTAGCTAGGTTCCAACTCCCATGTCCGAGTGGGTAGCAGACATCTGCCTCCCATGCATACACACTTCTGAGAGTTGAGCTTATGGCCTGTAACCCTACATCCTGCCTGCCGCTACCTTTCGCTTCCAAAAGGCCTAGGCTCGCTGCTTGACGCAAGTGTTGGGAGAGGTAACTGGAATCTCCCGGCACACAAGACGAGTGCCTCCAAGCTCAATCACGCGATTTCCTAGTAATTCCTGGGGTAGACTGGTGCTACATACTAAGTTCCATACGTGAGTATGTAGTTGAACGCCTTGTCCAAAAACATCTTACTTCTCAGAGTTGAGCTCACCGTCAGTCCCTCACAGTTCCACACTGCCTGCAGAGTGAGTTTCGCACGTCTTCACCAGAGACGTTTGCCAGAGGCTTCTGAGACGCAAGTTAACAATGCAGACCTGGAGGGTATCTCCAGGTCCAGTAGAGTGGTAACCTGGGAACCTCCTGTCTCAGAATACTGCTACCTTCACCCTGCCATAAGAATGCAGCTAGTTGACAGCTGGCTTCAAGGCCTGCTTCCCTGTGAGAGCTAAGGACAGGGCACAACCCTCCCGCATCCTGCTTGACTGTAGAAGGAGCTGCTAACGTCCTCATGTTAGTGGCAGGGAAACGTTGTGAGAAAAGCATGTGGAATCGTTGTGCCTGAACCCACGTGTATCTGAGTTGAATACAGCGATTTCCAAAGTCCTTCTTCATCAGAGTGTAGCTAGGTTCCCACTCGCATGTCCGAGTGGGTAGCAGACATCTGCCTCCCATGTATACACACTTCTGAGAGTTGAGCTTATGGCCTGTAAGCCTACCTCCTGCCTGCAGCTACCTTTCGCTTCCAAAAGGCCTAGGCTCGCTGCTTGACGCAAGTGTTGGGAGAGGTAACTGGAATCTCCCGGCACACAAGACTAGTGCCACCAAGCTCAATCCAGCGATTTCCCAGTAATTCCTGGGGTAGACTGGTGCTACATACTAAGTTCCATATGTGAGAAGGTAGCTGAACGCCTTGTCCAAAATCATCTTACTGCTGAGAGTTGAGCTCACCCTCAGTCCCTCACAGTTCCGCACTGCCTGCAGAGTGAGTTTCCCACGTCTTCACCAGAGACTTTTGCCAGAGGCTTCTGAGACGCAAGTTAACAATGCACACCTGGACGGTATCTCCAGGTGCAGTAGAGTGGTAATCTGGGAACCTCCTTACTCAGAATACTGCTACCTTCACACTGTCATAAGAATGCAGCTAGTTGAGAGCTGGCTTCTAGGCAAGCTTCCCTGTGAGAGCTGAGGACAGGGCAGAACCCTCCCGCATCCTGCCTGACTGTAGACGTACCTGCTAACCTCCTTATGTTAGTGGCTGGGATGGGTTGCGGGAAAAGCATGTGTAAGCATTGGGCCTGAACTCCCGTGTATCTGAGTTGAATACAGCGATTTCCAACATCCTTCTTCAATAGGAGTGTAGCTAGGTTCCAACTCCCATGTCCGAGTGGGTAGCAGACATCTGCCTCCCATGCATACACACTTCTGAGAGTTGAGCTTATGGCCTGTAACCCTACATCCTGCCTGCCGCTACCTTTCGCTTCCAAAAGGCCTAGGCTCGCTGCTTGACGCAAGTGTTGGGAGAGGTAACTGGAATCTCCCGGCACACAAGACTAGTGCCACCAAGCTCAATCCAGCGATTTCCCAGTAATTCCTGGGGTAGACTGGTGCTACATACTAAGTTCCATATGTGAGAAGGTAGCTGAACGCCTTGTCCAAAATCATCTTACTGCTGAGAGTTGAGCTCACCCTCAGTCCCTCACAGTTCCGCACTGCCTGCAGAGTGAGTTTCCCACGTCTTCACCAGAGACTTTTGCCAGAGGCTTCTGAGACGCAAGTTAACAATGCACACCTGGACGGTATCTCCAGGTGCAGTAGAGTGGTAATCTGGGAACCTCCTTACTCAGAATACTGCTACCTTCACACTGTCATAAGAATGCAGCTAGTTGAGAGCTGGCTTCTAGGCAAGCTTCCCTGTGAGAGCTGAGGACAGGGCAGAACCCTCCCGCATCCTGCCTGACTGTAGACGTACCTGCTAACCTCCTTAGGTTAGTGGCTGGGATGGGTTGCGGGAAAAGCATGTGTAAGCATTGGGTCTGAACTCCCGTGTATCTGAGTTGAATACAGCGATTTCCAACATCCTTCTTCAATAGGAGTGTAGCTAGGTTCCAACTCCCATGTCCGAGTGGGTAGCAGACATCTGCCTCCCATGCATACACACTTCTGAGAGTTGAGCTTATGGCCTGTAACCCTACATCCTGCCTGCCGCTACCTTTCGCTTCCAAAAGGCCTAGGCTCGCTGCTTGACGCAAGTGTTGGGAGAGGTAACTGGAATCTCCCGGCACACAAGACGAGTGCCTCCAAGCTCAATCACGCGATTTCCTAGTAATTCCTGGGGTAGACTGGTGCTACATACTAAGTTCCATACGTGAGTATGTAGTTGAACGCCTTGCCCAAAAACATCTTACTTCTGAGAGTTGAGCTCACCCTCAGTCCCTCACAGTTCCACACTGCCTGCAGAGTGAGTTTCGCACGTCTTCACCAGAGACGTTTGCCAGAGGCTTCTGAGACGCAAGTTAACAATGCAGACCTGGAGGGTATCTCCAGGTCCAGTAGAGTGGTAACCGGGGAACCTCCTGTCTCAGAATACTGCTACCTTCACCCTGCCATAAGAATGCAGCTAGTTGACAGCTGGCTTCAAGGCCTGCTTCCCTGTGAGAGCTAAGGACAGGGCACAACCCTCCCGCATCCTGCTTGACTGTAGAAGGAGCTGCTAACGTCCTCATGTTAGTGGCAGGGAAACGTTGTGAGAAAAGCATGTGGAATCGTTGTGCCTGAACCCACGTGTATCTGAGTTGAATACAGCGATTTCCAAAGTCCTTCTTCATCAGAGTGTAGCTAGGTTCCCACTCGCATGTCCGAGTGGGTAGCAGACATCTGCCTCCCATGTATACACACTTCTGAGAGTTGAGCTTATGGCCTGTAAGCCTACCTCCTGCCTGCAGCTACCTTTCGCTTCCAAAAGGCCTAGGCTCGCTGCTTCACCGAAGTGTTGGGAGAGGTAACTGGAATCTCCCGGCACACAAGACTAGTGCCAGCAAGCTCAATCCAGCGATTTCCCAGTAATTCCTGGGGTAGACTGGTGCTACATACTAAGTTCCATATGTGAGAAGGTAGCTGAACGCCTTGTCCAAAATCATCTTACTGCTGAGAGTTGAGCTCACCCTCAGTCCCTCACAGTTCCGCACTGCCTGCAGAGTGAGTTTCCCACGTCTTCACCAGAGACTTTTGCCAGAGGCTTCTGAGACGCAAGTTAACAATGCACACCTGGACGGTATCTCCAGGTGCAGTAGAGTGGTAATCTGGGAACCTCCTTACTCAGAATACTGCTACCTTCACACTGTCATAAGAATGCAGCTAGTTGAGAGCTGGCTTCTAGGCATGCTTCCCTGTGAGAGCTGAGGACAGGGCAGAACCCTCCCGCATCCTGCCTGACTGTAGACGTACCTGCTAACCTCCTTAGGTTAGTGGCTGGGATGGGTTGCGGGAAAAGCATGTGTAAGCATTGGGCCTGAACTCCCGTGTATCTGAGTTGAATACAGCGATTTCCAACATCCTTCTTCAATAGGAGTGTAGCTAGGTTCCAACTCCCATGTCCGAGTGGGTAGCAGACATCTGCCTCCCATGCATACACACTTCTGAGAGTTGAGCTTATGGCCTGTAACCCTACATCCTGCCTGCCGCTACCTTTCGCTTCCAAAAGGCCTAGGCTCGCTGCTTGACGCAAGTGTTGGGAGAGGTAACTGGAATCTCCCGGCACACAAGACGAGTGCCTCCAAGCTCAATCACGCGATTTCCTAGTAATTCCTGGGGTAGACTGGTGCTACATACTAAGTTCCATACGTGAGTATGTAGTTGAACGCCTTGCCCAAAAACATCTTACTTCTGAGAGTTGAGCTCACCCTCAGTCCCTCACAGTTCCACACTGCCTGCAGAGTGAGTTTCGCACGTCTTTACCAGAGACGTTTGCCAGAGGCTTCTGAGACGCAAGTTAACAATGCAGACCTGGAGGGTATCTCCAGGTCCAGTAGAGTGGTAACCTGGGAACCTCCTGTCTCAGAATACTGCTACCTTCACCCTGCCATAAGAATGCAGCTAGTTGACAGCTGGCTTCAAAGCCTGCTTCCCTGTGAGAGCTAAGGACAGGGCACAACCCTCCCGCATCCTGCTTGACTGTAGAAGGAGCTGCTAACGTCCTCATGTTAGTGGCAGGGAAACGTTGTGAGAAAAGCATGTGGAATCGTTGTGCCTGAACCCACGTGTATCTGAGTTGAATACAGCGATTTCCAAAGTCCTTCTTCATCAGAGTGTAGCTAGGTTCCCACTCGCATGTCCGAGTGGGTAGCAGACATCTGCCTCCCATGTATACACACTTCTGAGAGTTGAGCTTATGGCCTGTAAGCCTACCTCCTGCCTGCAGCTACCTTTCGCTTCCAAAAGGCCTAGGCTCGCTGCTTGACGCAAGTGTTGGGAGAGGTAACTGGAATCTCCCGGCACACAAGACTAGTGCCACCAAGCTCAATCCAGCGATTTCCCAGTAATTCCTGGGGTAGACTGGTGCTACATACTAAGTTCCATATGTGAGAAGGTAGCTGAACGCCTTGTCCAAAATCATCTTACTGCTGAGAGTTGAGCTCACCCTCAGTCCCTCACAGTTCCGCACTGCCTGCAGAGTGAGTTTCCCACGTCTTCACCAGAGACTTTTGCCAGAGGCTTCTGAGACGCAAGTTAACAATGCACACCTGGACGGTATCTCCAGGTGCAGTAGAGTGGTAATCTGGGAACCTCCTTACTCAGAATACTGCTACCTTCACACTGTCATAAGAATGCAGCTAGTTGAGAGCTGGCTTCTAGGCATGCTTCCCTGTGAGAGCTGAGGACAGGGCAGAACCCTCCCGCATCCTGCCTGACTGTAGACGTACCTGCTAACCTCCTTAGGTTAGTGGCTGGGATGGGTTGCGGGAAAAGCATGTGTAAGCATTGGGCCTGAACTCCCGTGTATCTGAGTTGAATACAGCGATTTCCAACATCCTTCTTCAATAGGAGTGTAGCTAGGTTCCAACTCCCATGTCCGAGTGGGTAGCAGACATCTGCCTCCCATGCATACACACTTCTGAGAGTTGAGCTTATGGCCTGTAACCCTACATCCTGCCTGCCGCTACCTTTCGCTTCCAAAAGGCCTAGGCTCGCTGCTTGACGCAAGTGTTGGGAGAGGTAACTGGAATCTCCCGGCACACAAGACGAGTGCCTCCAAGCTCAATCACGCGATTTCCTAGTAATTCCTGGGGTAGACTGGTGCTACATACTAAGTTCCATACGTGAGTATGTAGTTGAACGCCTTGCCCAAAAACATCTTACTTCTGAGAGTTGAGCTCACCCTCAGTCCCTCACAGTTCCACACTGCCTGCAGAGTGAGTTTCGCACGTCTTCACCAGAGACGTTTGCCAGAGGCTTCTGAGACGCAAGTTAACAATGCAGACCTGGAGGGTATCTCCAGGTCCAGTAGAGTGGTAACCTGGGAACCTCCTGTCTCAGAATACTGCTACCTTCACCCTGCCATAAGAATGCAGCTAGTTGACAGCTGGCTTCAAAGCCTGCTTCCCTGTGAGAGCTAAGGACAGGGCACAACCCTCCCGCATCCTGCTTGACTGTAGAAGGAGCTGCTAACGTCCTCATGTTAGTGGCAGGGAAACGTTGTGAGAAAAGCATGTGGAATCGTTGTGCCTGAACCCACGTGTATCTGAGTTGAATACAGCGATTTCCAAAGTCCTTCTTCATCAGAGTGTAGCTAGGTTCCCACTCGCATGTCCGAGTGGGTAGCAGACATCTGCCTCCCATGTATACACACTTCTGAGAGTTGAGCTTATGGCCTGTAAGCCTACCTCCTGCCTGCAGCTACCTTTCGCTTCCAAAAGGCCTAGGCTCGCTGCTTGACGCAAGTGTTGGGAGAGGTAACTGGAATCTCCCGGCACACAAGACTAGTGCCACCAAGCTCAATCCAGCGATTTCCCAGTAATTCCTGGGGTAGACTGGTGCTACATACTAAGTTCCATATGTGAGAAGGTAGCTGAACGCCTTGTCCAAAATCATCTTACTGCTGAGAGTTGAGCTCACCCTCAGTCCCTCACAGTTCCGCACTGCCTGCAGAGTGAGTTTCCCACGTCTTCACCAGAGACTTTTGCCAGAGGCTTCTGAGACGCAAGTTAACAATGCACACCTGGACGGTATCTCCAGGTGCAGTAGAGTGGTAATCTGGGAACCTCCTTACTCAGAATACTGCTACCTTCACACTGTCATAAGAATGCAGCTAGTTGAGAGCTGGCTTCTAGGCAAGCTTCCCTGTGAGAGCTGAGGACAGGGCAGAACCCTCCCGCATCCTGCCTGACTGTAGACGTACCTGCTAACCTCCTTATGTTAGTGGCTGGGATGGGTTGCGGGAAAAGCATGTGTAAGCATTGGGCCTGAACTCCCGTGTATCTGAGTTGAATACAGCGATTTCCAACATCCTTCTTCAATAGGAGTGTAGCTAGGTTCCAACTCCCATGTCCGAGTGGGTAGCAGACATCTGCCTCCCATGCATACACACTTCTGAGAGTTGAGCTTATGGCCTGTAACCCTACATCCTGCCTGCCGCTACCTTTCGCTTCCAAAAGGCCTAGGCTCGCTGCTTGACGCAAGTGTTGGGAGAGGTAACTGGAATCTCCCGGCACACAAGACGAGTGCCTCCAAGCTCAATCACGCGATTTCCTAGTAATTCCTGGGGTAGACTGGTGCTACATACTAAGTTCCATACGTGAGTATGTAGTTGAACGCCTTGCCCAAAAACATCTTACTTCTGAGAGTTGAGCTCACCCTCAGTCCCTCACAGTTCCACACTGCCTGCAGAGTGAGTTTCGCACGTCTTCACCAGAGACGTTTGCCAGAGGCTTCTGAGACGCAAGTTAACAATGCAGACCTGGAGGGTATCTCCAGGTCCAGTAGAGTGGTAACCTGGGAACCTCCTGTCTCAGAATACTGCTACCTTCACCCTGCCATAAGAATGCAGCTAGTTGACAGCTGGCTTCAAGGCCTGCTTCCCTGTGAGAGCTAAGGACAGGGCACAACCCTCCCGCATCCTGCTTGACTGTAGAAGGAGCTGCTAACGTCCTCATGTTAGTGGCAGGGAAACGTTGTGAGAAAAGCATGTGGAATCGTTGTGCCTGAACCCACGTGTATCTGAGTTGAATACAGCGATTTCCAAAGTCCTTCTTCATCAGAGTGTAGCTAGGTTCCCACTCGCATGTCCGAGTGGGTAGCAGACATCTGCCTCCCATGTATACACACTTCTGAGAGTTGAGCTTATGGCCTGTAAGCCTACCTCCTGCCTGCAGCTACCTTTCGCTTCCAAAAGGCCTAGGCTAGCTGCTTGACGCAAGTGTTGGGAGAGGTAACTGGAATCTCCCGGCACACAAGACTAGTGCCACCAAGCTCAATCCAGCGATTTCCCAGTAATTCCTGGGGTAGACTGGTGCTACATACTAAGTTCCATATGTGAGAAGGTAGCTGAACGCCTTGTCCAAAATCATCTTACTGCTGAGAGTTGAGCTCACCCTCAGTCCCTCACAGTTCCGCACTGCCTGCAGAGTGAGTTTCCCACGTCTTCACCAGAGACTTTTGCCAGAGGCTTCTGAGACGCAAGTTAACAATGCACACCTGGACGGTATCTCCAGGTGCAGTAGAGTGGTAATCTGGGAACCTCCTTACTCAGAATACTGCTACCTTCACACTGTCATAAGAATGCAGCTAGTTGAGAGCTGGCTTCTAGGCAAGCTTCCCTGTGAGAGCAGAGGACAGGGCAGAACCCTCCCGCATCCTGCCTGACTGTAGACGTACCTGCTAACCTCCTTATGTTAGTGGCTGGGAAGGGTTGCGGGAAAAGCATGTGTAAGCATTGGGCCTGAACTCCCGTGTATCTGAGTTGAATACAGCGATTTCCAACATCCTTCTTCAATAGGAGTGTAGCTAGGTTCCAACTCCCATGTCCGAGTGGGTAGCAGACATCTGCCTCCCATGCATACACACTTCTGAGAGTTGAGCTTATGGCCTGTAACCCTACATCCTGCCTGCCGCTACCTTTCGCTTCCAAAAGGCCTAGGCTCGCTGCTTGACGCAAGTGTTGGGAGAGGTAACTGGAATCTCCCGGCACACAAGACGAGTGCCTCCAAGCTCAATCACGCGATTTCCTAGTAATTCCTGGGGTAGACTGGTGCTACATACTAAGTTCCATACGTGAGTATGTAGTTGAACGCCTTGCCCAAAAACATCTTACTTCTGAGAGTTGAGCTCACCCTCAGTCCCTCACAGTTCCACACTGCCTGCAGAGTGAGTTTCGCACGTCTTCACCAGAGACGTTTGCCAGAGGCTTCTGAGACGCAAGTTAACAATGCAGACCTGGAGGGTATCTCCAGGTCCAGTAGAGTGGTAACCTGGGAACCTCCTGTCTCAGAATACTGCTACCTTCACCCTGCCATAAGAATGCAGCTAGTTGACAGCTGGCTTCAAGGCCTGCTTCCCTGTGAGAGCTAAGGACAGGGCACAACCCTCCCGCATCCTGCTTGACTGTAGAAGGAGCTGCTAACGTCCTCATGTTAGTGGCAGGGAAACGTTGTGAGAAAAGCATGTGGAATCGTTGTGCCTGAACCCACGTGTATCTGAGTTGAATACAGCGATTTCCAAAGTCCTTCTTCATCAGAGTGTAGCTAGGTTCCCACTCGCATGTCCGAGTGGGTAGCAGACATCTGCCTCCCATGTATACACACTTCTGAGAGTTGAGCTTATGGCCTGTAAGCCTACCTCCTGCCTGCAGCTACCTTTCGCTTCCAAAAGGCCTAGGCTCGCTGCTTCACCGAAGTGTTGGGAGAGGTAACTGGAATCTCCCGGCACACAAGACTAGTGCCACCAAGCTCAATCCAGCGATTTCCCAGTAATTCCTGGGGTAGACTGGTGCTACATACTAAGTTCCATATGTGAGAAGGTAGCTGAACGCCTTGTCCAAAATCATCTTACTGCTGAGAGTTGAGCTCACCCTCAGTCCCTCACAGTTCCGCACTGCCTGCAGAGTGAGTTTCCCACGTCTTCACCAGAGACTTTTGCCAGAGGCTTCTGAGACGCAAGTTAACAATGCACACCTGGACGGTATCTCCAGGTGCAGTAGAGTGGTAATCTGGGAACCTCCTTACTCAGAATACTGCTACCTTCACACTGTCATAAGAATGCAGCTAGTTGAGAGCTGGCTTCTAGGCAAGCTTCCCTGTGAGAGCTGAGGACAGGGCAGAACCCTCCCGCATCCTGCCTGACTGTAGACGTACCTGCTAACTTCCTTAGGTTAGTGGCTGGGATGGGTTGCGGGAAAAGCATGTGTAAGCATTGGGCCTGAACTCCCGTGTATCTGAGTTGAATACAGCGATTTCCAACATCCTTCTTCAATAGGAGTGTAGCTAGGTTCCAACTCCCATGTCCGAGTGGGTAGCAGACATCTGCCTCCCATGCATACACACTTCTGAGAGTTGAGCTTATGGCCTGTAACCCTACATCCTGCCTGCCGCTACCTTTCGCTTCCAAAAGGCCTAGGCTCGCTGCTTGACGCAAGTGTTGGGAGAGGTAACTGGAATCTCCCGGCACACAAGACGAGTGCCTCCAAGCTCAATCACGCGATTTCCTAGTAATTCCTGGGGTAGACTGGTGCTACATACTAAGTTCCATACGTGAGTATGTAGTTGAACGCCTTGCCCAAAAACATCTTACTTCTGAGAGTTGAGCTCACCCTCAGTCCCTCACAGTTCCACACTGCCTGCAGAGTGAGTTTCGCACGTCTTCACCAGAGACGTTTGCCAGAGGCTTCTGAGACGCAAGTTAACAATGCAGACCTGGAGGGTATCTCCAGGTCCAGTAGAGTGGTAACCTGGGAACCTCCTGTCTCAGAATACTGCTACCTTCACCCTGCCATAAGAATGCAGCTAGTTGACAGCTGGCTTCAAGGCCTGCTTCCCTGTGAGAGCTAAGGACAGGGCACAACCCTCCCGCATCCTGCTTGACTGTAGAAGGAGCTGCTAACGTCCTCATGTTAGTGGCAGGGAAACGTTGTGAGAAAAGCATGTGGAATCGTTGTGCCTGAACCCACGTGTATCTGAGTTGAATACAGCGATTTCCAAAGTCCTTCTTCATCAGAGTGTAGCTAGGTTCCCACTCGCATGTCCGAGTGGGTAGCAGACATCTGCCTCCCATGTATACACACTTCTGAGAGTTGAGCTTATGGCCTGTAAGCCTACCTCCTGCCTGCAGCTACCTTTCGCTTCCAAAAGGCCTAGGCTCGCTGCTTCACCGAAGTGTTGGGAGAGGTAACTGGAATCTCCCGGCACACAAGACTAGTGCCACCAAGCTCAATCCAGCGATTTCCCAGTAATTCCTGGGGTAGACTGGTGCTACATACTAAGTTCCATATGTGAGAAGGTAGCTGAACGCCTTGTCCAAAATCATCTTACTGCTGAGAGTTGAGCTCACCCTCAGTCCCTCACAGTTCCGCACTGCCTGCAGAGTGAGTTTCCCACGTCTTCACCAGAGACTTTTGCCAGAGGCTTCTGAGACGCAAGTTAACAATGCACACCTGGACGGTATCTCCAGGTGCAGTAGAGTGGTAATCTGGGAACCTCCTTACTCAGAATACTGCTACCTTCACACTGTCATAAGAATGCAGCTAGTTGAGAGCTGGCTTCTAGGCAAGCTTCCCTGTGAGAGCTGAGGACAGGGCAGAACCCTCCCGCATCCTGCCTGACTGTAGACGTACCTGCTAACCTCCTTAGGTTAGTGGCTGGGATGGGTTGCGGGAAAAGCATGTGTAAGCATTGGGCCTGAACTCCCGTGTATCTGAGTTGAATACAGCGATTTCCAACATCCTTCTTCAATAGGAGTGTAGCTAGGTTCCAACTCCCATGTCCGAGTGGGTAGCAGACATCTGCCTCCCATGCATACACACTTCTGAGAGTTGAGCTTATGGCCTGTAACCCTACATCCTGCCTGCCGCTACCTTTCGCTTCCAAAAGGCCTAGGCTCGCTGCTTGACGCAAGTGTTGGGAGAGGTAACTGGAATCTCCCGGCACACAAGACGAGTGCCTCCAAGCTCAATCACGCGATTTCCTAGTAATTCCTGGGGTAGACTGGTGCTACATACTAAGTTCCATACGTGAGTATGTAGTTGAACGCCTTGCCCAAAAACATCTTACTTCTGAGAGTTGAGCTCACCCTCAGTCCCTCACAGTTCCACACTGCCTGCAGAGTGAGTTTCGCACGTCTTCACCAGAGACGTTTGCCAGAGGCTTCTGAGACGCAAGTTAACAATGCAGACCTGGAGGGTATCTCCAGGTCCAGTAGAGTGGTAACCTGGGAACCTCCTGTCTCAGAATACTGCTACCTTCACCCTGCCATAAGAATGCAGCTAGTTGACAGCTGGCTTCAAGGCCTGCTTCCCTGTGAGAGCTAAGGACAGGGCACAACCCTCCCGCATCCTGCTTGACTGTAGAAGGAGCTGCTAACGTCCTCATGTTAGTGGCAGGGAAAGGTTGTGAGAAAAGCATGTGGAATCGTTGTGCCTGAACCCACGTGTATCTGAGTTGAATACAGCGATTTCCAAAGTCCTTCTTCATCAGAGTGTAGCTAGGTTCCCACTCGCATGTCCGAGTGGGTAGCAGACATCTGCCTCCCATGTATACACACTTCTGAGAGTTGAGCTTATGGCCTGTAAGCCTACCTCCTGCCTGCAGCTACCTTTCGCTTCCAAAAGGCCTAGGCTCGCTGCTTCACCGAAGTGTTGGGAGAGGTAACTGGAATCTCCCGGCACACAAGACTAGTGCCACCAAGCTCAATCCAGCGATTTCCCAGTAATTCCTGGGGTAGACTGGTGCTACATACTAAGTTCCATATGTGAGAAGGTAGCTGAACGCCTTGTCCAAAATCATCTTACTGCTGAGAGTTGAGCTCACCCTCAGTCCCTCACAGTTCCGCACTGCCTGCAGAGTGAGTTTCCCACGTCTTCACCAGAGACTTTTGCCAGAGGCTTCTGAGACGCAAGTTAACAATGCACACCTGGACGGTATCTCCAGGTGCAGTAGAGTGGTAATCTGGGAACCTCCTTACTCAGAATACTGCTACCTTCACACTGTCATAAGAATGCAGCTAGTTGAGAGCTGGCTTCTAGGCAAGCTTCCCTGTGAGAGCTGAGGACAGGGCAGAACCCTCCCGCATCCTGCCTGACTGTAGACGTACCTGCTAACCTCCTTAGGTTAGTGGCTGGGATGGGTTGCGGGAAAAGCATGTGTAAGCATTGGGCCTGAACTCCCGTGTATCTGAGTTGAATACAGCGATTTCCAACATCCTTCTTCAATAGGAGTGTAGCTAGGTTCCAACTCCCATGTCCGAGTGGGTAGCAGACATCTGCCTCCCATGCATACACACTTCTGAGAGTTGAGCTTATGGCCTGTAACCCTACATCCTGCCTGCCGCTACCTTTCGCTTCCAAAAGGCCTAGGCTCGCTGCTTGACGCAAGTGTTGGGAGAGGTAACTGGAATCTCCCGGCACACAAGACGAGTGCCTCCAAGCTCAATCACGCGATTTCCTAGTAATTCCTGGGGTAGACTGGTGCTACATACTAAGTTCCATACGTGAGTATGTAGTTGAACGCCTTGCCCAAAAACATCTTACTTCTGAGAGTTGAGCTCACCCTCAGTCCCTCACAGTTCCACACTGCCTGCAGAGTGAGTTTCGCACGTCTTCACCAGAGACGTTTGCCAGAGGCTTCTGAGACGCAAGTTAACAATGCAGACCTGGAGGGTATCTCCAGGTCCAGTAGAGTGGTAACCTGGGAACCTCCTGTCTCAGAATACTGCTACCTTCACCCTGCCATAAGAATGCAGCTAGTTGACAGCTGGCTTCAAGGCCTGCTTCCCTGTGAGAGCTAAGGACAGGGCACAACCCTCCCGCATCCTGCTTGACTGTAGAAGGAGCTGCTAACGTCCTCATGTTAGTGGCAGGGAAACGTTGTGAGAAAAGCATGTGGAATCGTTGTGCCTGAACCCACGTGTATCTGAGTTGAATACAGCGATTTCCAAAGTCCTTCTTCATCAGAGTGTAGCTAGGTTCCCACTCGCATGTCCGAGTGGGTAGCAGACATCTGCCTCCCATGTATACACACTTCTGAGAGTTGAGCTTATGGCCTGTAAGCCTACCTCCTGCCTGCAGCTACCTTTCGCTTCCAAAAGGCCTAGGCTCGCTGCTTCACCGAAGTGTTGGGAGAGGTAACTGGAATCTCCCGGCACACAAGACTAGTGCCACCAAGCTCAATCCAGCGATTTCCCAGTAATTCCTGGGGTAGACTGGTGCTACATACTAAGTTCCATATGTGAGAAGGTAGCTGAACGCCTTGTCCAAAATCATCTTACTGCTGAGAGTTGAGCTCACCCTCAGTCCCTCACAGTTCCGCACTGCCTGCAGAGTGAGTTTCCCACGTCTTCACCAGAGACTTTTGCCAGAGGCTTCTGAGACGCAAGTTAACAATGCACACCTGGACGGTATCTCCAGGTGCAGTAGAGTGGTAATCTGGGAACCTCCTTACTCAGAATACTGCTACCTTCACACTGTCATAAGAATGCAGCTAGTTGAGAGCTGGCTTCTAGGCAAGCTTCCCTGTGAGAGCTGAGGACAGGGCAGAACCCTCCCGCATCCTGCCTGACTGTAGACGTACCTGCTAACCTCCTTATGTTAGTGGCTGGGATGGGTTGCGGGAAAAGCATGTGTAAGCATTGGGCCTGAACTCCCGTGTATCTGAGTTGAATACAGCGATTTCCAACATCCTTCTTCAATAGGAGTGTAGCTAGGTTCCAACTCCCATGTCCGAGTGGGTAGCAGACATCTGCCTCCCATGCATACACACTTCTGAGAGTTGAGCTTATGGCCTGTAACCCTACATCCTGCCTGCCGCTACCTTTCGCTTCCAAAAGGCCTAGGCTCGCTGCTTGACGCAAGTGTTGGGAGAGGTAACTGGAATCTCCCGGCACACAAGACGAGTGCCTCCAAGCTCAATCACGCGATTTCCTAGTAATTCCTGGGGTAGACTGGTGCTACATACTAAGTTCCATACGTGAGTATGTAGTTGAACGCCTTGCCCAAAAACATCTTACTTCTGAGAGTTGAGCTCACCCTCAGTCCCTCACAGTTCCACACTGCCTGCAGAGTGAGTTTCGCACGTCTTCACCAGAGACGTTTGCCAGAGGCTTCTGAGACGCAAGTTAACAATGCAGACCTGGAGGGTATCTCCAGGTCCAGTAGAGTGGTAACCTGGGAACCTCCTGTCTCAGAATACTGCTACCTTCACCCTGCCATAAGAATGCAGCTAGTTGACAGCTGGCTTCAAGGCCTGCTTCCCTGTGAGAGCTAAGGACAGGGCACAACCCTCCCGCATCCTGCTTGACTGTAGAAGGAGCTGCTAACGTCCTCATGTTAGTGGCAGGGAAACGTTGTGAGGAAAGCATGTGGAATCGTTGTGCCTGAACCCACGTGTATCTGAGTTGAATACAGCGATTTCCAAAGTCCTTCTTCATCAGAGTGTAGCTAGGTTCCCACTCGCATGTCCGAGTGGGTAGCAGACATCTGCCTCCCATGTATACACACTTCTGAGAGTTGAGCTTATGGCCTGTAAGCCTACCTCCTGCCTGCAGCTACCTTTCGCTTCCAAAAGGCCTAGGCTCGCTGCTTCACCGAAGTGTTGGGAGAGGTAACTGGAATCTCCCGGCACACAAGACTAGTGCCACCAAGCTCAATCCAGCGATTTCCCAGTAATTCCTGGGGTAGACTGGTGCTACATACTAAGTTCCATATGTGAGAAGGTAGCTGAACGCCTTGTCCAAAATCATCTTACTGCTGAGAGTTGAGCTCACCCTCAGTCCCTCACAGTTCCGCACTGCCTGCAGAGTGAGTTTCCCACGTCTTCACCAGAGACTTTTGCCAGAGGCTTCTGAGACGCAAGTTAACAATGCACACCTGGACGGTATCTCCAGGTGCAGTAGAGTGGTAATCTGGGAACCTCCTTACTCAGAATACTGCTACCTTCACACTGTCATAAGAATGCAGCTAGTTGAGAGCTGGCTTCTAGGCAAGCTTCCCTGTGAGAGCTGAGGACAGGGCAGAACCCTCCCGCATCCTGCCTGACTGTAGACGTACCTGCTAACCTCCTTAGGTTAGTGGCTGGGATGGGTTGCGGGAAAAGCATGTGTAAGCATTGGGCCTGAACTCCCGTGTATCTGAGTTGAATACAGCGATTTCCAACATCCTTCTTCAATAGGAGTGTAGCTAGGTTCCAACTCCCATGTCCGAGTGGGTAGCAGACATCTGCCTCCCATGCATACACACTTCTGAGAGTTGAGCTTATGGCCTGTAACCCTACATCCTGCCTGCCGCTACCTTTCGCTTCCAAAAGGCCTAGGCTCGCTGCTTGACGCAAGTGTTGGGAGAGGTAACTGGAATCTCCCGGCACACAAGACGAGTGCCTCCAAGCTCAATCACGCGATTTCCTAGTAATTCCTGGGGTAGACTGGTGCTACATACTAAGTTCCATACGTGAGTATGTAGTTGAACGCCTTGTCCAAAAACATCTTACTTCTGAGAGTTGAGCTCACCCTCAGTCCCTCACAGTTCCACACTGCCTGCAGAGTGAGTTTCGCACGTCTTCACCAGAGACGTTTGCCAGAGGCTTCTGAGACGCAAGTTAACAATGCAGACCTGGAGGGTATCTCCAGGTCCAGTAGAGTGGTAACCTGGGAACCTCCTGTCTCAGAATACTGCTACCTTCACCCTGCCATAAGAATGCAGCTAGTTGACAGCTGGCTTCAAGGCCTGCTTCCCTGTGAGAGCTAAGGACAGGGCACAACCCTCCCGCATCCTGCTTGACTGTAGAAGGAGCTGCTAACGTCCTCATGTTAGTGGCAGGGAAACGTTGTGAGAAAAGCATGTGGAATCGTTGTGCCTGAACCCACGTGTATCTGAGTTGAATACAGCGATTTCCAAAGTCCTTCTTCATCAGAGTGTAGCTAGGTTCCCACTCGCATGTCCGAGTGGGTAGCAGACATCTGCCTCCCATGTATACACACTTCTGAGAGTTGAGCTTATGGCCTGTAAGCCTACCTCCTGCCTGCAGCTACCTTTCGCTTCCAAAAGGCCTAGGCTCGCTGCTTCACCGAAGTGTTGGGAGAGGTAACTGGAATCTCCCGGCACACAAGACTAGTGCCACCAAGCTCAATCCAGCGATTTCCCAGTAATTCCTGGGGTAGACTGGTGCTACATACTAAGTTCCATATGTGAGAAGGTAGCTGAACGCCTTGTCCAAAATCATCTTACTGCTGAGAGTTGAGCTCACCCTCAGTCCCTCACAGTTCCGCACTGCCTGCAGAGTGAGTTTCCCACGTCTTCACCAGAGACTTTTGCCAGAGGCTTCTGAGACGCAAGTTAACAATGCACACCTGGACGGTATCTCCAGGTGCAGTAGAGTGGTAATCTGGGAACCTCCTTACTCAGAATACTGCTACCTTCACACTGTCATAAGAATGCAGCTAGTTGAGAGCTGGCTTCTAGGCAAGCTTCCCTGTGAGAGCTGAGGACAGGGCAGAACCCTCCCGCATCCTGCCTGACTGTAGACGTACCTGCTAACCTCCTTAGGTTAGTGGCTGGGATGGGTTGCGGGAAAAGCATGTGTAAGCATTGGGCCTGAACTCCCGTGTATCTGAGTTGAATACAGCGATTTCCAACATCCTTCTTCAATAGGAGTGTAGCTAGGTTCCAACTCCCATGTCCGAGTGGGTAGCAGACATCTGCCTCCCATGCATACACACTTCTGAGAGTTGAGCTTATGGCCTGTAACCCTACATCCTGCCTGCCGCTACCTTTCGCTTCCAAAAGGCCTAGGCTCGCTGCTTGAAACAAGTGTTGGGAGAGGTAACTGGAATCTCCCGGCACACAAGACGAGTGCCTCCAAGCTCAATCACGCGATTTCCTAGTAATTCCTGGGGTAGACTGGTGCTACATACTAAGTTCCATACGTGAGTATGTAGTTGAACGCCTTGCCCAAAAACATCTTACTTCTGAGAGTTGAGCTCACCCTCAGTCCCTCACAGTTCCACACTGCCTGCAGAGTGAGTTTCGCACGTCTTCACCAGAGACGTTTGCCAGAGGCTTCTGAGACGCAAGTTAACAATGCAGACCTGGAGGGTATCTCCAGGTCCAGTAGATTGGTAACCTGGGAACCTCCTGTCTCAGAATACTGCTACCTTCACCCTGCCATAAGAATGCAGCTAGTTGACAGCTGGCTTCAAGGCCTGCTTCCCTGTGAGAGCTAAGGACAGGGCACAACCCTCCCGCATCCTGCTTGACTGTAGAAGGAGCTGCTAACGTCCTCATGTTAGTGGCAGGGAAACGTTGTGAGAAAAGCATGTGGAATCGTTGTGCCTGAACCCACGTGTATCTGAGTTGAATACAGCGATTTCCAAAGTCCTTCTTCATCAGAGTGTAGCTAGGTTCCCACTCGCATGTCCGAGTGGGTAGCAGACATCTGCCTCCCATGTATACACACTTCTGAGAGTTGAGCTTATGGCCTGTAAGCCTACCTCCTGCCTGCAGCTACCTTTCGCTTCCAAAAGGCCTAGGCTCGCTGCTTCACCGAAGTGTTGGGAGAGGTAACTGGAATCTCCCGGCACACAAGACTAGTGCCACCAAGCTCAATCCAGCGATTTCCCAGTAATTCCTGGGGTAGACTGGTGCTACATACTAAGTTCCATATGTGAGAAGGTAGCTGAACGCCTTGTCCAAAATCATCTTACTGCTGAGAGTTGAGCTCACCCTCAGTCCCTCACAGTTCCGCACTGCCTGCAGAGTGAGTTTCCCACGTCTTCACCAGAGACTTTTGCCAGAGGCTTCTGAGACGCAAGTTAACAATGCACACCTGGACGGTATCTCCAGGTGCAGTAGAGTGGTAATCTGGGAACCTCCTTACTCAGAATACTGCTACCTTCACACTGTCATAAGAATGCAGCTAGTTGAGAGCTGGCTTCTAGGCAAGCTTCCCTGTGAGAGCTGAGGACAGGGCAGAACCCTCCCGCATCCTGCCTGACTGTAGACGTACCTGCTAACCTCCTTATGTTAGTGGCTGGGATGGGTTGCGGGAAAAGCATGTGTAAGCATTGGGCCTGAACTCCCGTGTATCTGAGTTGAATACAGCGATTTCCAACATCCTTCTTCAATAGGAGTGTAGCTAGGTTCCAACTCCCATGTCCGAGTGGGTAGCAGACATCTGCCTCCCATGCATACACACTTCTGAGAGTTGAGCTTATGGCCTGTAACCCTACATCCTGCCTGCCGCTACCTTTCGCTTCCAAAAGGCCTAGGCTCGCTGCTTGACGCAAGTGTTGGGAGAGGTAACTGGAATCTCCCGGCACACAAGACGAGTGCCTCCAAGCTCAATCACGCGATTTCCTAGTAATTCCTGGGGTAGACTGGTGCTACATACTAAGTTCCATACGTGAGTATGTAGTTGAACGCCTTGCCCAAAAACATCTTACTTCTCAGAGTTGAGCTCACCCTCAGTCCCTCACAGTTCCACACTGCCTGCAGAGTGAGTTTCGCACGTCTTCACCAGAGACGTTTGCCAGAGGCTTCTGAGACGCAAGTTAACAATGCAGACCTGGAGGGTATCTCCAGGTCCAGTAGAGTGGTAACCTGGGAACCTCCTGTCTCAGAATACTGCTACCTTCACCCTGCCATAAGAATGCAGCTAGTTGACAGCTGGCTTCAAGGCCTGCTTCCCTGTGAGAGCTAAGGACAGGGCACAACCCTCCCGCATCCTGCTTGACTGTAGAAGGAGCTGCTAACGTCCTCATGTTAGTGGCAGGGAAACGTTGTGAGAAAAGCATGTGGAATCGTTGTGCCTGAACCCACGTGTATCTGAGTTGAATACAGCGATTTCCAAAGTCCTTCTTCATCAGAGTGTAGCTAGGTTCCCACTCGCATGTCCGAGTGGGTAGCAGACATCTGCCTCCCATGTATACACACTTCTGAGAGTTGAGCTTATGGCCTGTAAGCCTACCTCCTGCCTGCAGCTACCTTTCGCTTCCAAAAGGCCTAGGCTCGCTGCTTCACCGAAGTGTTGGGAGAGGTAACTGGAATCTCCCGGCACACAAGACTAGTGCCACCAAGCTCAATCCAGCGATTTCCCAGTAATTCCTGGGGTAGACTGGTGCTACATACTAAGTTCCATATGTGAGAAGGTAGCTGAACGCCTTGTCCAAAATCATCTTACTGCTGAGAGTTGAGCTCACCCTCAGTCCCTCACAGTTCCGCACTGCCTGCAGAGTGAGTTTCCCACGTCTTCACCAGAGACTTTTGCCAGAGGCTTCTGAGACGCAAGTTAACAATGCACACCTGGACGGTATCTCCAGGTGCAGTAGAGTGGTAATCTGGGAACCTCCTTACTCAGAATACTGCTACCTTCACACTGTCATAAGAATGCAGCTAGTTGAGAGCTGGCTTCTAGGCAAGCTTCCCTGTGAGAGCTGAGGACAGGGCAGAACCCTCCCGCATCCTGCCTGACTGTAGACGTACCTGCTAACCTCCTTAGGTTAGTGGCTGGGATGGGTTGCGGGAAAAGCATGTGTAAGCATTGGGCCTGAACTCCCGTGTATCTGAGTTGAATACAGCGATTTCCAACATCCTTCTTCAATAGGAGTGTAGCTAGGTTCCAACTCCCATGTCCGAGTGGGTAGCAGACATCTGCCTCCCATGCATACACACTTCTGAGAGTTGAGCTTATGGCCTGTAACCCTACATCCTGCCTGCCGCTACCTTTCGCTTCCAAAAGGCCTAGGCTCGCTGCTTGACGCAAGTGTTGGGAGAGGTAACTGGAATCTCCCGGCACACAAGACGAGTGCCTCCAAGCTCAATCACGCGATTTCCTAGTAATTCCTGGGGTAGACTGGTGCTACATACTAAGTTCCATACGTGAGTAGGTAGTTGAACGCCTTGCCCAAAAACATCTTACTTCTGAGAGTTGAGCTCACCCTCAGTCCCTCACAGTTCCACACTGCCTGCAGAGTGAGTTTCGCACGTCTTCACCAGAGACGTTTGCCAGAGGCTTCTGAGACGCAAGTTAACAATGCAGACCTGGAGGGTATCTCCAGGTCCAGTAGAGTGGTAACCTGGGAACCTCCTGTCTCAGAATACTGCTACCTTCACCCTGCCATAAGAATGCAGCTAGTTGACAGCTGGCTTCAAGGCCTGCTTCCCTGTGAGAGCTAAGGACAGGGCACAACCCTCCCGCATCCTGCTTGACTGTAGAAGGAGCTGCTAACGTCCTCATATTAGTGGCAGGGAAACGTTGAGAGAAAAGCATGTGGAATCGTTGTGCCTGAACCCACGTGTATCTGAGTTGAATACAGGATTTCCAAAGTCCTTCTTCATCAGAGTGTAGCTAGGTTCCCACTCGCATGTCCGAGTGGGTAGCAGACATCTGCCTCCCATGTATACACACTTCTGAGAGTTGAGCTTATGGCCTGTAAGCCTACCTCTTGCCTGCAGCTACCTTTCGCTTCCAAAAGACCTAGGCTCGCTGCTTGACGCAAGTGTTGGGAGAGGTAACTGGAATCTCCCGGCACACAAGACTAGTGCCACCAAGCTCAATCCAGCGATTTCCCAGTAATTCCTGGGGTAGACTGGTGCTACATACTAAGTTCCATATGTGAGAAGGTAGCTGAACGCCTTGTCCAAAATCATCTTACTGCTGAGAGTTGAGCTCACCCTCAGTCCCTCACAGTTCCGCACTGCCTGCAGAGTGAGTTTCCCACGTCTTCACCAGAGACTTTTGCCAGAGGCTTCTGAGACGCAAGTTAACAATGCACACCTGGACGGTATCTCCAGGTGCAGTAGAGTGGTAATCTGGGAACCTCCTTACTCAGAATACTGCTACCTTCACACTGTCATAAGAATGCAGCCAGTTGAGAGCTGGCTTCTAGGCAAGCTTCCCTGTGAGAGCTGAGGACAGGGCAGAACCCTCCCGCATCCTGCCTGACTGTAGACGTACCTGCTAACCTCCTTAGGTTAGTGGCTGGGATGGGTTGCGGGAAAAGCATGTGTAAGCATTGGGCCTGAACTCCCGTGTATCTGAGTTGAATACAGCGATTTCCAACATCCTTCTTCAATAGGAGTGTAGCTAGGTTCCAACTCCGATGTCCGAGTGGGTAGCAGACATCTGCCTCCCATGCATACACACTTCTGAGAGTTGAGCTTATGGCCTGTAACCCTACATCCTGCCTGCCGCTACCTTTCGCTTCCAAAAGGCCTAGGCTCGCTGCTTGACGCAAGTGTTGGGAGAGGTAACTGGAATCTCCCGGCACACAAGACGAGTGCCTCCAAGCTCAATCACGCGATTTCCTAGTAATTCCTGGGGTAGACTGGTGCTACATACTAAGTTCCATACGTGAGTATGTAGTTGAACGCCTTGTCCAAAAACATCTTACTTCTCAGAGTTGAGCTCACCCTCAGTCCCTCACAGTTCCACACTGCCTGCAGAGTGAGTTTCGCACGTCTTCACCAGAGACGTTTGCCAGAGGCTTCTGAGACGCAAGTTAACAATGCAGACCTGGAGGGTATCTCCAGGTCCAGTAGAGTGGTAACCTGGGAACCTCCTGTCTCAGAATACTGCTACCTTCACCCTGCCATAAGAATGCAGCTAGTTGACAGCTGGCTTCAAGGCCTGCTTCCCTGTGAGAGCTAAGGACAGGGCACAACCCTCCCGCATCCTGCTTGACTGTAGAAGGAGCTGCTAACGTCCTCATGTTAGTGGCAGGGAAACGTTGTGAGAAAAGCATGTGGAATCGTTGTGCCTGAACCCACGTGTATCTGAGTTGAATACAGCGATTTCCAAAGTCCTTCTTCATCAGAGTGTAGCTAGGTTCCCACTCGCATGTCCGAGTGGGTAGCAGACATCTGCCTCCCATGTATACACACTTCTGAGAGTTGAGCTTATGGCCTGTAAGCCTACCTCCTGCCGGCAGCTACCTTTCGCTTCCAAAAGACCTAGGCTCGCTGCTTGACGCAAGTGTTGGGAGAGGTAACTGGAATCTCGCGGCACACAAGACTAGTGCCACCAAGCTCAATCCAGCGATTTCCCAGTAATTCCTGGGGTAGACTGGTGCTACATACTAAGTTCCATATGTGAGAAGGTAGCTGAACGCCTTGTCCAAAATCATCTTACTGCTGAGAGTTGAGCTCACCCTCAGTCCCTCACAGTTCCGCACTGCCTGCAGAGTGAGTTTCCCACGTCTTCACCAGAGACTTTTGCCAGAGGCTTCTGAGACGCAAGTTAACAATGCACACCTGGACGGTATCTCCAGGTGCAGTAGAGTGGTAATCTGGGAACCTCCTTACTCAGAATACTGCTACCTTCACACTGTCATAAGAATGCAGCTAGTTGAGAGCTGGCTTCTAGGCAAGCTTCCCTGTGAGAGCTGAGGACAGGGCAGAACCCTCCCGCATCCTGCCTGACTGTAGACGTACCTGCTAACCTCCTTATGTTAGTGGCTGGGATGGGTTGCGGGAAAAGCATGTGTAAGCATTGGGCCTGAACTCCCGTGTATCTGAGTTGAATACAGCGATTTCCAACATCCTTCTTCAATAGGAGTGTAGCTAGGTTCCAACTCCCATGTCCGAGTGGGTAGCAGACATCTGCCTCCCATGCATACACACTTCTGAGAGTTGAGCTTATGGCCTGTAACCCTACATCCTGCCTGACGCTACCTTTCGCTTCCAAAAGGCCTAGGCTCGCTGCTTGATGCAAGTGTTGGGAGAGGTAACTGGAATCTCCCGGCACACAAGACGAGTGCCTCCAAGCTCAATCACGCGATTTCCTAGTAATTCCTGGGGTAGACTGGTGCTACATACTAAGTTCCATACGTGAGTATGTAGTTGAACGCCTTGCCCAAAAACATCTTACTTCTGAGAGTTGAGCTCACCCTCAGTCCCTCACAGTTCCACACTGCCTGCAGAGTGAGTTTCGCACGTCTTCACCAGAGACGTTTGCCAGAGGCTTCTGAGACGCAAGTTAACAATGCAGACCTGGAGGGTATCTCCAGGTCCAGTAGAGTGGTAACCTGGGAACCTCCTGTCTCAGAATACTGCTACCTTCACCCTGCCATAAGAATGCAGCTAGTTGACAGCTGGCTTCAAGGCCTGCTTCCCTGTGAGAGCTAAGGACAGGGCACAACCCTCCCGCATCCTGCTTGACTGTAGAAGGAGCTGCTAACGTCCTCATGTTAGTGGCAGGGAAACGTTGTGAGAAAAGCATGTGGAATCGTTGTGCCTGAATCCACGTGTATCTGAGTTGAATACAGCGATTTCCAAAGTCCTTCTTCATCAGAGTGTAGCTAGGTTCCCACTCGCATGTCCGAGTGGGTAGCAGACATCTGCCTCCCATGTATACACACTTCTGAGAGTTGAGCTTATGGCCTGTAAGCCTACCTCCTGCCTGCAGCTCCCTTTCGCTTCCAAAAGACCTAGGCTCGCTGCTTGACGCAAGTGTTGGGAGAGGTAACTGGAATCTCGCGGCACACAAGACTAGTGCCAGCAAGCTCAATCCAGCGATTTCCCAGTAATTCCTGGGGTAGACTGGTGCTACATACTAAGTTCCATATGTGAGACGGTAGCTGAACGCCTTGTCCAAAATCATCTTACTGCTGAGAGTTGAGCTCACCCTCAGTCCCTCACAGTTCCGCACTGCCTGCAGAGTGAGTTTCCCACGTCTTCACCAGAGACTTTTGCCAGAGGCTTCTGAGACGCAAGTTAACAATGCACACCTGGACGGTATCTCCAGGTGCAGTAGAGTGGTAATCTGGGAACCTCCTTACTCAGAATACTGCTACCTTCACACTGTCATAAGAATGCAGCTAGTTGAGAGCTGGCTTCTAGGCAAGCTTCCCTGTGAGAGCTGAGGACAGGGCAGAACCCTCCCGCATCCTGCCTGACTGTAGACGTACCTGCTCACCTCCTTATGTTAGTGGCTGGGATGGGTTGCGGGAAAAGCATGTGTAAGCATTGGGCCTGAACTCCCGTGTATCTGAGTTGAATACAGCGATTTCCAACATCCTTCTTCAATAGGAGTGTAGCTAGGTTCCAACTCCCATGTCCGAGTGGGTAGCAGACATCTGCCTCCCATGCATACACACTTCTGAGAGTTGAGCTTATGGCCTGTAACCCTACATCCTGCCTGCCGCTACCTTTCGCTTCCAAAAGGCCTAGGCTCGCTGCTTGACGCAAGTGTTGGGAGAGGTAACTGGAATCTCCCGGCACACAAGACGAGTGCCTCCAAGCTCAATCACGCGATTTCCTAGTAATTCCTGGGGTAGACTGGTGCTACATACTAAGTTCCATACGTGAGTATGTAGTTGAACGCCTTGCCCAAAAACATCTTACTTCTGAGAGTTGAGCTCACCCTCAGTCCCTCACAGTTCCACACTGCCTGCAGAGTGAGTTTCGCACGTCTTCACCAGAGACGTTTGCCAGAGGCTTCTGAGACGCAAGTTAACAATGCAGACCTGGAGGGTATCTCCAGGTCCAGTAGAGTGGTAACCTGGGAACCTCCTGTCTCAGAATACTGCTACCTTCACCCTGCCATAAGAATGCAGCTAGTTGACAGCTGGCTTCAAGGCCTGCTTCCCTGTGAGAGCTAAGGACAGGGCACAACCCTCCCGCATCCTGCTTGACTGTAGAAGGAGCTGCTAACGTCCTCATGTTAGTGGCAGGGAAACGTTGAGAGAAAAGCATGTGGAATCGTTGTGCCTGAACCCACGTGTATCTGAGTTGAATACAGCGATTTCCAAAGTCCTTCTTCATCAGAGTGTAGCTAGGTTCCCACTCGCATGTCCGAGTGGGTAGCAGACATCTGCCTCCCATGTATACACACTTCTGAGAGTTGAGCTTATGGCCTGTAAGCCTACCTCCTGCCTGCAGCTACCTTTCGCTTCCAAAAGACCTAGGCTCGCTGCTTGACGCAAGTGTTGGGAGAGGTAACTGGAATCTCCCGGCACACAAGACTAGTGCCACCAAGCTCAATCCAGCGATTTCCCAGTAATTCCTGGGGTAGACTGGTGCTACATACTAAGTTCCATATGTGAGAAGGTAGCTGAACGCCTTGTCCAAAATCATCTTACTTCTCAGAGTTGAGCTCACCCTCAGTCCCTCACAGTTCCGCACTGCCTGCAGAGTGAGTTTCCCACGTCTTCACCAGAGACTTTTGCCAGAGGCTTCTGAGACTCAAGTTAACAATGCACACCTGGACGGTATCTCCAGGTGCAGTAGAGTGGTAATCTGGGAACCTCCTTACTCAGAATACTGCTACCTTCACACTGTCATAAGAATGCAGCTAGTTGAGAGCTGACTTCTAGGCAAGCTTCCCTGTGAGAGCTGAGGACAGGGCAGAACCCTCCCGCATCCTGCCTGACTGTAGACGTACCTGCTAACCTCCTTAGGTTAGTGGCTGGGATGGGTTGCGGGAAAAGCATGTGTAAGCATTGGGCCTGAACTCCCGTGTATCTGAGTTGAATACAGCGATTTCCAACATCCTTCTTCAATAGGAGTGTAGCTAGGTTCCAACTCCCATGTCCGAGTGGGTAGCAGACATCTGCCTCCCATGCATACACACTTCTGAGAGTTGAGCTTATGGCCTGTAACCCTACATCCTGCCTGCCGCTACCTTTCGCTTCCAAAAGGCCTAGGCTCGCTGCTTGACGCAAGTGTTGGGAGAGGTAACTGGAATCTCCCGGCACACAAGACGAGTGCCTCCAAGCTCAATCCAGCGATTTCCTAGTAATTCCTGGGGTAGACTGGTGCTACATACTAAGTTCCATACGTGAGTATGTAGTTGAACGCCTTGCCCAAAAACATCTTACTTCTGAGAGTTGAGCTCACCCTCAGTCCCTCAAGTTCCACACTGCCTGCAGAGTGAGTTTCGCACGTCTTCACCAGAGACGTTTGCCAGAGGCTTCTGAGACGCAAGTTAACAATGCAGACCTGGAGGGTATCTCCAGGTCCAGTAGAGTGGTAACCTGGGAACCTCCTGTCTCAGAATACTGCTACCTTAACCCTGCCATAAGAATGCAGCTAGTTGACAGCTGGCTTCAAGGCCTGCTTCCCTGTGAGAGCTAAGGACAGGGCACAACCCTCCCGCATCCTGCTTGACTGTAGAAGGAGCTGCTAACGTCCTCATGTTAGTGGCAGGGAAACGTTGTGGGAAAAGCATGTGGAATCGTTGTGCCTGAACCCACGTGTATCTGAGTTGAATACAGCGATTTCCAAAGTCCTTCTTCATCAGAGTGTAGCTAGGTTCCCACTCGCATGTCCGAGTGGGTAGCAGACATCTGCCTCCCATGTATACACACTTCTGAGAGTTGAGCTTATGGCCTGTAAGCCTACCTCCTGCCTGCAGCTACCTTTCGCTTCCAAAAGGCCTAGGCTCGCTGCTTGACGCAAGTGTTGGGAGAGGTAACTGGAATCTCGCGGCACACAAGACTAGTGCCACCAAGCTCAATCCAGCGATTTCCCAGTAATTCCTGGGGTAGACTGGTGCTACATACTAAGTTCCATATGTGAGAAGGTAGCTGAACGCCTTGTCCAAAATCATCTTACTGCTGAGAGTTGAGCTCACCCTCAGTCCCTCACAGTTCCGCACTGCCTGCAGAGTGAGTTTCCCACGTCTTCACCAGAGACTTTTGCCAGAGGCTTCTGAGACGCAAGTTAACAATGCACACCTGGACGGTATCTCCAGGTGCAGTAGAGTGGTAATCTGGGAACCTCCTTACTCAGAATACTGCTACCTTCACACTGTCATAAGAATGCAGCTAGTTGAGAGCTGGCTTCTAGGCAAGCTTCCCTGTGAGAGCTGAGGACAGGGCAGAACCCTCCCGCATCCTGCCTGACTGTAGACGTACCTGCTAACCTCCTTATGTTAGTGGCTGGGATGGGTTGCGGGAAAAGCATGTGTAAGCATTGGGCCTGAACTCCCGTGTATCTGAGTTGAATACAGCGATTTCCAACATCCTTCTTCAATAGGAGTGTAGCTAGGTTCCAACTCCCATGTCCGAGTGGGTAGCAGACATCTGCCTCCCATGCATACACACTTCTGAGAGTTGAGCTTATGGCCTGTAACCCTACATCCTGCCTGCCGCTACCTTTCGCTTCCAAAAGGCCTAGGCTCGCTGCTTGACGCAAGTGTTGGGAGAGGTAACTGGAATCTCCCGGCACACAAGACGAGTGCCTCCAAGCTCAATCACGCGATTTCCTAGTAATTCCTGGGGTAGACTGGTGCTACATACTAAGTTCCATACGTGAGTATGTAGTTGAACGCCTTGCCCAAAAACATCCTACTTCTCAGAGTTGAGCTCACCCTCAGTCCCTCACAGTTCCACACTGCCTGCAGAGTGAGTTTCGCACGTCTTCACCAGAGACGTTTGCCAGAGGCTTCTGAGACGCAAGTTAACAATGCAGACCTGGAGGGTATCTCCAGGTCCAGTAGAGTGGTAACCTGGGAACCTCCTGTCTCAGAATACTGCTACCTTCACCCTGCCATAAGAATGCAGCTAGTTGACAGGGGGCTTCAAGGCCTGCTTCCCTGTGAGAGCTAAGGACAGGGCACAACCCTCCCGCATCCTGCTTGACTGTAGAAGGAGCTGCTAACGTCCTCATGTTAGTGGCAGGGAAACGTTGTGAGAAAAGCATGTGGAATCGTTGTGCCTGAATCCACGTGTATCTGAGTTGAATACAGCGATTTCCAAAGTCCTTCTTCATCAGAGTGTAGCTAGGTTCCCACTCGCATGTCCGAGTGGGTAGCAGACATCTGCCTCCCATGTATACACACTTCTGAGAGTTGAGCTTATGGCCTGTAAGCCTACCTCCTGCCTGCAGCTCCCTTTCGCTTCCAAAAGACCTAGGCTCGCTGCTTGACGCAAGTGTTGGGAGAGGTAACTGGAATCTCGCGGCACACAAGACTAGTGCCAGCAAGCTCAATCCAGCGATTTCCCAGTAATTCCTGGGGTAGACTGGTGCTACATACTAAGTTCCATATGTGAGACGGTAGCTGAACGCCTTGTCCAAAATCATCTTACTGCTGAGAGTTGAGCTCACCCTCAGTCCCTCACAGTTCCGCACTGCCTGCAGAGTGAGTTTCCCACGTCTTCACCAGAGACTTTTGCCAGAGGCTTCTGAGACGCAAGTTAACAATGCACACCTGGACGGTATCTCCAGGTGCAGTAGAGTGGTAATCTGGGAACCTCCTTACTCAGAATACTGCTACCTTCACACTGTCATAAGAATGCAGCTAGTTGAGAGCTGGCTTCTAGGCAAGCTTCCCTGTGAGAGCTGAGGACAGGGCAGAACCCTCCCGCATCCTGCCTGACTGTAGACGTACCTGCTCACCTCCTTATGTTAGTGGCTGGGATGGGTTGCGGGAAAAGCATGTGTAAGCATTGGGCCTGAACTCCCGTGTATCTGAGTTGAATACAGCGATTTCCAACATCCTTCTTCAATAGGAGTGTAGCTAGGTTCCAACTCCCATGTCCGAGTGGGTAGCAGACATCTGCCTCCCATGCATACACACTTCTGAGAGTTGAGCTTATGGCCTGTAACCCTACATCCTGCCTGCCGCTACCTTTCGCTTCCAAAAGGCCTAGGCTCGCTGCTTGACGCAAGTGTTGGGAGAGGTAACTGGAATCTCCCGGCACACAAGACGAGTGCCTCCAAGCTCAATCACGCGATTTCCTAGTAATTCCTGGGGTAGACTGGTGCTACATACTAAGTTCCATACGTGAGTATGTAGTTGAACGCCTTGCCCAAAAACATCTTACTTCTGAGAGTTGAGCTCACCCTCAGTCCCTCACAGTTCCACACTGCCTGCAGAGTGAGTTTCGCACGTCTTCACCAGAGACGTTTGCCAGAGGCTTCTGAGACGCAAGTTAACAATGCAGACCTGGAGGGTATCTCCAGGTCCAGTAGAGTGGTAACCTGGGAACCTCCTGTCTCAGAATACTGCTACCTTCACCCTGCCATAAGAATGCAGCTAGTTGACAGCTGGCTTCAAGGCCTGCTTCCCTTTGAGAGCTAAGGACAGGGCACAACCCTCCCGCATCCTGCTTGACTGTAGAAGGAGCTGCTAACGTCCTCATGTTAGTGGCAGGGAAACGTTGAGAGAAAAGCATGTGGAATCGTTGTGCCTGAACCCACGTGTATCTGAGTTGAATACAGCGATTTCCAAAGTCCTTCTTCATCAGAGTGTAGCTAGGTTCCCACTCGCATGTCCGAGTGGGTAGCAGACATCTGCCTCCCATGTATACACACTTCTGAGAGTTGAGCTTATGGCCTGTAAGCCTACCTCCTGCCTGCAGCTCCCTTTCGCTTCCAAAAGACCTAGGCTCGCTGCTTGACGCAAGTGTTGGGAGAGGTAACTGGAATCTCGCGGCACACAAGACTAGTGCCAGCAAGCTCAATCCAGCGATTTCCCAGTAATTCCTGGGGTAGACTGGTGCTACATACTAAGTTCCATATGTGAGACGGTAGCTGAACGCCTTGTCCAAAATCATCTTACTGCTGAGAGTTGAGCTCACCCTCAGTCCCTCACAGTTCCGCACTGCCTGCAGAGTGAGTTTCCCACGTCTTCACCAGAGACTTTTGCCAGAGGCTTCTGAGACGCAAGTTAACAATGCACACCTGGACGGTATCTCCAGGTGCAGTAGAGTGGTAATCTGGGAACCTCCTTACTCAGAATACTGCTACCTTCACACTGTCATAAGAATGCAGCTAGTTGAGAGCTGGCTTCTAGGCAAGCTTCCCTGTGAGAGCTGAGGACAGGGCAGAACCCTCCCGCATCCTGCCTGACTGTAGACGTACCTGCTAACCTCCTTATGTTAGTGGCTGGGATGGGTTGCGGGAAAAGCATGTGTAAGCATTGGGCCTGAACTCCCGTGTATCTGAGTTGAATACAGCGATTTCCAACATCCTTCTTCAATAGGAGTGTAGCTAGGTTCCAACTCCCATGTCCGAGTGGGTAGCAGACATCTGCCTCCCATGCATACACACTTCTGAGAGTTGAGCTTATGGCCTGTAACCCTACATCCTGCCTGCCGCTACCTTTCGCTTCCAAAAGGCCTAGGCTCGCTGCTTGAAACTAGTGTTGGGAGAGGTAACTGGAATCTCCCGGCACACAAGACGAGTGCCTCCAAGCTCAATCACGCGATTTCCTAGTAATTCCTGGGGTAGACTGGTGCTACATACTAAGTTCCATACGTGAGTATGTAGTTGAACGCCTTGCCCAAAAACATCTTACTTCTCAGAGTTGAGCTCACCCTCAGTCCCTCACAGTTCCACACTGCCTGCAGAGTGAGTTTCGCACGTCTTCACCAGAGACGTTTGCCAGAGGCTTCTGAGACGCAAGTTAACAATGCAGACCTGGAGGGTATCTCCAGGTCCAGTAGAGTGGTAACCTGGGAACCTCCTGTCTCAGAATACTGCTACCTTCACCCTGCCATAAGAATGCAGCTAGTTGACAGCTGGCTTCAAGGCCTGCTTCCCTGTGAGAGCTAAGGACAGGGCACAACCCTCCCGCATCCTGCTTGACTGTAGAAGGAGCTGCTAACGTCCTCATGTTAGTGGCAGGGAAACGTTGTGAGAAAAGCATGTGGAATCGTTGTGCCTGAACCCACGTGTATCTGAGTTGAATACAGCGATTTCCAAAGTCCTTCTTCATCAGAGTGTAGCTAGGTTCCCACTCGCATGTCCGAGTGGGTAGCAGACATCTGCCTCCCATGTATACACACTTCTGAGAGTTGAGCTTATGGCCTGTAAGCCTACCTCCTGCCTGCAGCTACCTTTCACTTCCAAAAGGCCTAGGCTCGCTGCTTGACGCAAGTGTTGGGAGAGGTAACTGGAATCTCGCGGCACACAAGACTAGTGCCACCAAGCTCAATCCAGCGATTTCCCAGTAATTCCTGGGGTAGACTGGTGCTACATACTAAGTTCCATATGTGAGAAGGTAGCTGAACGCCTTGTCCAAAATCATCTTACTGCTGAGAGTTGAGCTCACCCTCAGTCCCTCACAGTTCCGCACTGCCTGCAGAGTGAGTTTCCCACGTCTTCACCAGAGACTTTTGCCAGAGGCTTCTGAGACGCAAGTTAACAATGGACACCTGGACGGTATCTCCAGGTGCAGTAGAGTGGTAATCTGGGAACCTCCTTACTCAGAATACTGCTACCTTCACACTGTCATAAGAATGCAGCTAGTTGAGAGCTGGCTTCTAGGCAAGCTTCCCTGTGAGAGCTGAGGACAGGGCAGAACCCTCCCGCATCCTGCCTGACTGTAGACGTACCTGCTAACCTCCTTATGTTAGTGGCTGGGATGGGTTGCGGGAAAAGCATGTGTAAGCATTGGGCCTGAACTCCCGTGTATCTGAGTTGAATACAGCGATTTCCAACATCCTTCTTCAATAGGAGTGTAGCTAGGTTCCAACTCCCATGTCCGAGTGGGTAGCAGACATCTGCCTCCCATGCATACACACTTCTGAGAGTTGAGCTTATGGCCTGTAACCCTACATCCTGCCTGCCGCTACCTTTCGCTTCCAAAAGGCCTAGGCTCGCTGCTTGACGCAAGTGTTGGGAGAGGTAACTGGAATCTCCCGGCACACAAGACGAGTGCCTCCAAGCTCAATCACGCGATTTCCTAGTAATTCCTGGGGTAGACTGGTGCTACATACTAAGTTCCATACGTGAGTATGTAGTTGAACGCCTTGCCCAAAAACATCTTACTTCTGAGAGTTGAGCTCACCCTCAGTCCCTCACAGTTCCACACTGCCTGCAGAGTGAGTTTCGCACGTCTTCACCAGAGACGTTTGCCAGAGGCTTCTGAGACGCAAGTTAACAATGCAGACCTGGAGGGTATCTCCAGGTCCAGTAGAGTGGTAACCTGGGAACCTCCTGTCTCAGAATACTGCTACCTTCACCCTGCCATAAGAATGCAGCTAGTTGACAGCTGGCTTCAAGGCCTGCTTCCCTGTGAGAGCTAAGGACAGGGCACAACCCTCCCGCATCCTGCTTGACTGTAGAAGGAGCTGCTAACGTCCTCATGTTAGTGGCAGGGAAACGTTGTGAGAAAAGCATGTGGAATCGTTGTGCCTGAACCCACGTGTATCTGAGTTGAATACAGCGATTTCCAAAGTCCTTCTTCATCAGAGTGTAGCTAGGTTCCCACTCGCATGTCCGAGTGGGTAGCAGACATCTGCCTCCCATGTATACACACTTCTGAGAGTTGAGCTTATGGCCTGTAAGCCTACCTCCTGCCTGCAGCTACCTTTCGCTTCCAAAAGGCCTAGGCTCGCTGCTTCACCGAAGTGTTGGGAGAGGTAACTGGAATCTCCCGGCACACAAGACTAGTGCCACCAAGCTCAATCCAGCGATTTCCCAGTAATTCCTGGGGTAGACTGGTGCTACATACTAAGTTCCATATGTGAGAAGGTAGCTGAACGCCTTGTCCAAAATCATCTTACTGCTGAGAGTTGAGCTCACCCTCAGTCCCTCACAGTTCCGCACTGCCTGCAGAGTGAGTTTCCCACGTCTTCACCAGAGACTTTTGCCAGAGGCTTCTGAGACGCAAGTTAACAATGCACACCTGGACGGTATCTCCAGGTGCAGTAGAGTGGTAATCTGGGAACCTCCTTACTCAGAATACTGCTACCTTCACACTGTCATAAGAATGCAGCTAGTTGAGAGCTGGCTTCTAGGCAAGCTTCCCTGTGAGAGCTGAGGACAGGGCAGAACCCTCCCGCATCCTGCCTGACTGTAGACGTACCTGCTAACCTCCTTATGTTAGTGGCTGGGATGGGTTGCGGGAAACGCATGTGTAAGCATTGGGCCTGAACTCCCGTGTATCTGAGTTGAATACAGCGATTTCCAACATCCTTCTTCAATAGGAGTGTAGCTAGGTTCCAACTCCCATGTCCGAGTGGGTAGCAGACATCTGCCTCCCATGCATACACACTTCTGAGAGTTGAGCTTATGGCCTGTAACCCTACATCCTGCCTGCCGCTACCTTTCGCTTCCAAAAGGCCTAGGCTCGCTGCTTGACGCAAGTGTTGGGAGAGGTAACTGGAATCTCCCGGCACACAAGACGAGTGCCTCCAAGCTCAATCACGCGATTTCCTAGTAATTCCTGGGGTAGACTGGTGCTACATACTAAGTTCCATACGTGAGTATGTAGTTGAACGCCTTGCCCAAAAACATCCTACTTCTCAGAGTTGAGCTCACCCTCAGTCCCTCACAGTTCCACACTGCCTGCAGAGTGAGTTTCGCACGTCTTCACCAGAGACGTTTGCCAGAGGCTTCTGAGACGCAAGTTAACAATGCAGACCTGGAGGGTATCTCCAGGTCCAGTAGAGTGGTAACCTGGGAACCTCCTGTCTCAGAATACTGCTACCTTCACCCTGCCATAAGAATGCAGCTAGTTGACAGCTGGCTTCAAGGCCTGCTTCCCTGTGAGAGCTAAGGACAGGGCACAACCCTCCCGCATCCTGCTTGACTGTAGAAGGAGCTGCTAACGTCCTCATGTTAGTGGCAGGGAAACGTTGTGAGAAAAGCATGTGGAATCGTTGTGCCTGAACCCACGTGTATCTGAGTTGAATACAGCGATTTCCAAAGTCCTTCTTCATCAGAGTGTAGCTAGGTTCCCACTCGCATGTCCGAGTGGGTAGCAGACATCTGCCTCCCATGTATACACACTTCTGAGAGTTGAGCTTATGGCCTGTAAGCCTACCTCCTGCCTGCAGCTACCTTTCGCTTCCAAAAGGCCTAGGCTCGCTGCTTCACCGAAGTGTTGGGAGAGGTAACTGGAATCTCCCGGCACACAAGACTAGTGCCACCAAGCTCAATCCAGCGATTTCCCAGTAATTCCTGGGGTAGACTGGTGCTACATACTAAGTTCCATATGTGAGAAGGTAGCTGAACGCCTTGTCCAAAATCATCTTACTGCTGAGAGTTGAGCTCACCCTCAGTCCCTCACAGTTCCGCACTGCCTGCAGAGTGAGTTTCCCACGTCTTCACCAGAGACTTTTGCCAGAGGCTTCTGAGACGCAAGTTAACAATGCACACCTGGACGGTATCTCCAGGTGCAGTAGAGTGGTAATCTGGGAACCTCCTTACTCAGAATACTGCTACCTTCACACTGTCATAAGAATGCAGCTAGTTGAGAGCTGGCTTCTAGGCAAGCTTCCCTGTGAGAGCTGAGGACAGGGCAGAACCCTCCCGCATCCTGCCTGACTGTAGACGTACCTGCTAACCTCCTTATGTTAGTGGCTGGGATGGGTTGCGGGAAAAGCATGTGTAAGCATTGGGCCTGAACTCCCGTGTATCTGAGTTGAATACAGCGATTTCCAACATCCTTCTTCAATAGGAGTGTAGCTAGGTTCCAACTCCCATGTCCGAGTGGGTAGCAGACATCTGCCTCCCATGCATACACACTTCTGAGAGTTGAGCTTATGGCCTGTAACCCTACATCCTGCCTGCCGCTACCTTTCGCTTCCAAAAGGCCTAGGCTCGCTGCTTGACGCAAGTGTTGGGAGAGGTAACTGATATCTCCCGGCACACAAGACGAGTGCCTCCAAGCTCAATCACGCGATTTCCTAGTAATTCCTGGGATAGACTGTTGCTACATACTAAGTTCCATACGTGAGTATGTAGTTGAACGCCTTGCCCAAAAACATCTTACTTCTCAGAGTTGAGCTCACCCTCAGTCCCTCACAGTTCCACACTGCCTGCAGAGTGAGTTTCGCACGTCTTCACCAGAGACGTTTGCCAGAGGCTTCTGAGACGCAAGTTAACAATGCAGACCTGGAGGGTATCTCCAGGTCCAGTAGAGTGGTAACCTGGGAACCTCCTGTCTCAGAATACTGCTACCTTCACCCTGCCCTAAGAATGCAGCTAGTTGACAGCTGGCTTCAAGGCCTGCTTCCCTGTGAGAGCTAAGGACAGGGCACAACCCTCCCGCATCCTGCTTGACTGTAGAAGGAGCTGCTAACGTCCTCATGTTAGTGGCAGGGAAACGTTGTGAGAAAAGCATGTGGAATCGTTGTGCCTGAACCCACGTGTATCTGAGTTGAATACAGCGATTTCCAAAGTCCTTCTTCATCAGAGTGTAGCTAGGTTCCCACTCGCATGTCCGTGTGGGTAGCAGACATCTGCCTCCCATGTATACACACTTCTGAGAGTTGAGCTTATGGCCTGTAAGCCTACCTCCTGCCTGCAGCTACCTTTCGCTTCCAAAAGGCCTAGGCTCGCTGCTTCACCGAAGTGTTGGGAGAGGTAACTGGAATCTCCCGGCACACAAGACTAGTGCCACCAAGCTCAATCCAGCGATTTCCCAGTAATTCCTGGGGTAGACTGGTGCTACATACTAAGTTCCATATGTGAGAAGGTAGCTGAACGCCTTGTCCAAAATCATCTTACTGCTGAGAGTTGAGCTCACCCTCAGTCCCTCACAGTTCCGCACTGCCTGCAGAGTGAGTTTCCCACGTCTTCACCAGAGACTTTTGCCAGAGGCTTCTGAGACGCAAGTTAACAATGCACACCTGGACGGTATCTCCAGGTGCAGTAGAGTGGTAATCTGGGAACCTCCTTACTCAGAATACTGCTACCTTCACACTGTCATAAGAATGCAGCTAGTTGAGAGCTGGCTTCTAGGCAAGCTTCCCTGTGAGAGCTGAGGACAGGGCAGAACCCTCCCGCATCCTGCCTGACTGTAGACGTACCTGCTAACCTCCTTATGTTAGTGGCTGGGATGGGTTGCGGGAAAAGCATGTGTAAGCATTGGGCCTGAACTCCCGTGTATCTGAGTTGAATACAGCGATTTCCAACATCCTTCTTCAATAGGAGTGTAGCTAGGTTCCAACTCCCATGTCCGAGTGGGTAGCAGACATCTGCCTCCCATGCATACACACTTCTGAGAGTTGAGCTTATGGCCTGTAACCCTACATCCTGCCTGCCGCTACCTTTCGCTTCCAAAAGGCCTAGGCTCGCTGCTTGAAACAAGTGTTGGGAGAGGTAACTGGAATCTCCCGGCACACAAGACGAGTGCCTCCAAGCTCAATCACGCGATTTCCTAGTAATTCCTGGGGTAGACTGGTGCTACATACTAAGTTCCATACGTGAGTATGTAGTTGAACGCCTTGCCCAAAAACATCCTACTTCTCAGAGTTGAGCTCACCCTCAGTCCCTCACAGTTCCACACTGCCTGCAGAGTGAGTTTCGCACGTCTTCACCAGAGACGTTTGCCAGAGGCTTCTGAGACGCAAGTTAACAATGCAGACCTGGAGGGTATCTCCAGGTCCAGTAGAGTGGTAACCTGGGAACCTCCTGTCTCAGAATACTGCTACCTTCACCCTGCCATAAGAATGCAGCTAGTTGACAGCTGGCTTCAAGGCCTGCTTCCCTGTGAGAGCTAAGGACAGGGCACAACCCTCCCGCATCCTGCTTGACTGTAGAAGGAGCTGCTAACGTCCTCATGTTAGTGGCAGGGAAACGTTGTGAGAAAAGCATGTGGAATCGTTGTGCCTGAACCCACGTGTATCTGAGTTGAATACAGCGATTTCCAAAGTCCTTCTTCATCAGAGTGTAGCTAGGTTCCCACTCGCATGTCCGAGTGGGTAGCAGACATCTGCCTCCCATGTATACACACTTCTGAGAGTTGAGCTTATGGCCTGTAAGCCTACCTCCTGCCTGCAGCTACCTTTCGCTTCCAAAAGGCCTAGGCTCGCTGCTTCACCGAAGTGTTGGGAGAGGTAACTGGAATCTCCCGGCACACAAGACTAGTGCCAGCAAGCTCAATCCAGCGATTTCCCAGTAATTCCTGGGGTAGACTGGTGCTACATACTAAGTTCCATATGTGAGAAGGTAGCTGAACGCCTTGTCCAAAATCATCTTACTGCTGAGAGTTGAGCTCACCCTCAGTCCCTCACAGTTCCGCACTGCCTGCAGAGTGAGTTTCCCACGTCTTCACCAGAGACTTTTGCCAGAGGCTTCTGAGACGCAAGTTAACAATGCACACCTGGACGGTATCTCCAGGTGCAGTAGAGTGGTAATCTGGGAACCTCCTTACTCAGAATACTGCTACCTTCACACTGTCATAAGAATGCAGCTAGTTGAGAGCTGGCTTCTAGGCAAGCTTCCCTGTGAGAGCTGAGGACAGGGCAGAACCCTCCCGCATCCTGCCTGACTGTAGACGTACCTGCTAACCTCCTTATGTTAGTGGCTGGGATGGGTTGCGGGAAAAGCATGTGTAAGCATTGGGCCTGAACTCCCGTGTATCTGAGTTGAATACAGCGATTTCCAACATCCTTCTTCAATAGGAGTGTAGCTAGGTTCCAACTCCCATGTCCGAGTGGGTAGCAGACATCTGCCTCCCATGCATACACACTTCTGAGAGTTGAGCTTATGGCCTGTAACCCTACATCCTGCCTGCCGCTACCTTTCGCTTCCAAAAGGCCTAGGCTCGCTGCTTGACGCAAGTGTTGGGAGAGGTAACTGGAATCTCCCGGCACACAAGACGAGTGCCTCCAAGCTCAATCCAGCGATTTCCTAGTAATTCCTGGGGTAGACTGGTGCTACATACTAAGTTCCATACGTGAGTATGTAGTTGAACGCCTTGTCCAAAAACATCCTACTTCTCAGAGTTGAGCTCACCCTCAGTCCCTCACAGTTCCACACTGCCTGCAGAGTGAGTTTCGCACGTCTTCACCAGAGACGTTTGCCAGAGGCTTCTGAGACGCAAGTTAACAATGCAGACCTGGAGGGTATCTCCAGGTCCAGTAGAGTGGTAACCTGGGAACCTCCTGTCTCAGAATACTGCTACCTTCACCCTGCCATAAGAATGCAGCTAGTTGACAGCTGGCTTCAAGGCCTGCTTCCCTGTGAGAGCTAAGGACAGGGCACAACCCTCCCGCATCCTGCTTGACTGTAGAAGGAGCTGCTAACGTCCTCATGTTAGTGGCAGGGAAACGTTGTGAGAAAAGCATGTGGAATCGTTGTCCCTGAACCCACGTGTATCTGAGTTGAATACAGCGATTTCCAAAGTCCTTCTTCATCAGAGTGTAGCTAGGTTCCCACTCGCATGTCCGAGTGGGTAGCAGACATCTGCCTCCCATGTATACACACTTCTGAGAGTTGAGCTTATGGCCTGTAAGCCTACCTCCTGCCTGCAGCTACCTTTCGCTTCCAAAAGGCCTAGGCTCGCTGCTTCACCGAAGTGTTGGGAGAGGTAACTGGAATCTCCCGGCACACAAGACTAGTGCCACCAAGCTCAATCCAGCGATTTCCCAGTAATTCCTGGGGTAGACTGGTGCTACATACTAAGTTCCATATGTGAGAAGGTAGCTGAACGCCTTTTCCAAAATCATCTTACTGCTGAGAGTTGAGCTCACCCTCAGTCCCTCACAGTTCCGCACTGCCTGCAGAGTGAGTTTCCCACGTCTTCACCAGAGTCTTTTGCCAGAGGCTTCTGAGACGCAAGTTAACAATGCACACCTGGACGGTATCTCCAGGTGCAGTAGAGTGGTAATCTGGGAACCTCCTTACTCAGAATACTGCTACCTTCACACTGTCATAAGAATGCAGCTAGTTGAGAGCTGGCTTCTAGGCAAGCTTCCCTGTGAGAGCTGAGGACAGGGCAGAACCCTCCCGCATCCTGCCTGACTGTAGACGTACCTGCTAACCTCCTTATGTTAGTGGCTGGGATGGGTTGCGGGAAAAGCATGTGTAAGCATTGGGCCTGAACTCCCGTGTATCTGAGTTGAATACAGCGATTTCCAACATCCTTCTTCAATAGGAGTGTAGCTAGGTTCCAACTCCCATGTCCGAGTGGGTAGCAGACATCTGCCTCCCATGCATACACACTTCTGAGAGTTGAGCTTATGGCCTGTAACCCTACATCCTGCCTGCCGCTACCTTTCGCTTCCAAAAGGCCTAGGCTCGCTGCTTGACGCAAGTGTTGGGAGAGGTAACTGGAATCTCCCGGCACACAAGACGAGTGCCTCCAAGCTCAATCCAGCGATTTCCTAGTAATTCCTGGGGTAGACTGGTGCTACATACTAAGTTCCATACGTGAGTATGTAGTTGAACGCCTTGTCCAAAAACATCTTACTTCTCAGAGTTGAGCTCACCCTCAGTCCCTCACAGTTCCACACTGCCTGCAGAGTGAGTTTCGCACGTCTTCACCAGAGACGTTTGCCAGAGGCTTCTGAGACGCAAGTTAACAATGCAGACCTGGAGGGTACCTCCAGGTCCAGTAGAGTGGTAACCTGGGAACCTCCTGTCTCAGAATACTGCTACCTTCACCCTGCCATAAGAATGCAGCTAGTTGACAGCTGGCTTCAAGGCCTGCTTCCCTGTGAGAGCTAAGGACAGGGCACAACCCTCCCGCATCCTGCTTAACTGTAGAAGGAGCTGCTAACGTCCTCATGTTAGTGGCAGGGAAACGTTGTGAGAAAAGCATGTGGAATCGTTGTGCCTGAACCCACGTGTATCTGAGTTGAATACAGCGATTTCCAAAGTCCTTCTTCATCAGAGTGTAGCTAGGTTCCCACTCGCATGTCCGAGTGGGTAGCAGACATCTGCCTCCCATGTATACACACTTCTGAGAGTTGAGCTTATGGCCTGTAAGCCTACCTCCTGCCTGCAGCTACCTTTCGCTTCCAAAAGGCCTAGGCTCGCTGCTTCACCGAAGTGTTGGGAGAGGTAACTGGAATCTCCCGGCACACAAGACTAGTGCCACCAAGCTCAATCCAGCGATTTCCCAGTAATTCCTGGGGTAGACTGGTGCTACATACTAAGTTCCATATGTGAGAAGGTAGCTGAACGCCTTGTCCAAAATCATCTTACTGCTGAGAGTTGAGCTCACCCTCAGTCCCTCACAGTTCCGCACTGCCTGCAGAGTGAGTTTCCCACGTCTTCACCAGAGACTTTTGCCAGAGGCTTCTGAGACGCAAGTTAACAATGCACACCTGGACGGTATCTCCAGGTGCAGTAGAGTGGTAATCTGGGAACCTCCTTACTCAGAATACTGCTACCTTCACACTGTCATAAGAATGCAGCTAGTTGAGAGCTGGCTTCTAGGCAAGCTTCCCTGTGAGAGCTGAGGACAGGGCAGAACCCTCCCGCATCCTGCCTGACTGTAGACGTACCTGCTAACCTCCTTATGTTAGTGGCTGGGATGGGTTGCGGGAAAAGCATGTGTAAGCATTGGGCCTGAACTCCCGTGTATCTGAGTTGAATACAGCGATTTCCAACATCCTTCTTCAATAGGAGTGTAGCTAGGTTCCAACTCCCATGTCCGAGTGGGTAGCAGACATCTGCCTCCCATGCATACACACTTCTGAGAGTTGAGCTTATGGCCTGTAACCCTACATCCTGCCTGCCGCTACCTTTCGCTTCCAAAAGGCCTAGGCTCGCTGCTTGACGCAAGTGTTGGGAGAGGTAACTGGAATCTCCCGGCACACAAGACGAGTGCCTCCAAGCTCAATCCAGCGATTTCCTAGTAATTCCTGGGGTAGACTGGTGCTACATACTAAGTTCCATACGTGAGTATGTAGTTGAACGCCTTGCCCAAAAACATCTTACTTCTGAGAGTTGAGCTCACCCTCAGTCCCTCACAGTTCCACACTGCCTGCAGAGTGAGTTTCGCACGTCTTCACCAGAGACGTTTGCCAGAGGCTTCTGAGACGCAAGTTAACAATGCAGACCTGGAGGGTATCTCCAGGTCCAGTAGAGTGGTAACCTGGGAACCTCCTGTCTCAGAATACTGCTACCTTCACCCTGCCATAAGAATGCAGCTAGTTGACAGCTGGCTTCAAGGCCTGCTTCCCTGTGAGAGCTAAGGACAGGGCACAACCCTCCCGCATCCTGCTTGACTGTAGAAGGAGCTGCTAACGTCCTCATGTTAGTGGCAGGGAAACGTTGTGAGAAAAGCATGTGGAATCGTTGTGCCTGAACCCACGTGTATCTGAGTTGAATACAACGATTTCCAAAGTCCTTCTTCATCAGAGTGTAGCTAGGTTCCCACTCGCATGTCCGAGTGGGTAGCAGACATCTGCCTCCCATGTATACACACTTCTGAGAGTTGAGCTTATGGCCTGTAAGCCTACCTCCTGCCTGCAGCTACCTTTCGCTTCCAAAAGGCCTAGGCTCGCTGCTTGACGCAAGTGTTGGGAGAGGTAACTGGAATCTCCCGGCACACAAGACTAGTGCCACCAAGCTCAATCCAGCGATTTCCCAGTAATTCCTGGGGTAGACTGGTGCTACATACTAAGTTCCATATGTGAGAAGGTAGCTGAACGCCTTGTCCAAAATCATCTTACTGCTGAGAGTTGAGCTCACCCTCAGTCCCTCACAGTTCCGCACTGCCTGCAGAGTGAGTTTCCCACGTCTTCACCAGAGTCTTTTGCCAGAGGCTTCTGAGACGCAAGTTAACAATGCACACCTGGACGGTATCTCCAGGTGCAGTAGAGTGGTAATCTGGGAACCTCCTTACTCAGAATACTGCTACCTTCACACTGTCATAAGAATGCAGCTAGTTGAGAGCTGGCTTCTAGGCAAGCTTCCCTGTGAGAGCTGAGGACAGGGCAGAACCCTCCCGCATCCTGCCTGACTGTAGACGTACCTGCTAACCTCCTTATGTTAGTGGCTGGGATGGGTTGCGGGAAAAGCATGTGTAAGCATTGGGCCTGAACTCCCGTGTATCTGAGTTGAATACAGCGATTTCCAACATCCTTCTTCAATAGGAGTGTAGCTAGGTTCCAACTCCCATGTCCGAGTGGGTAGCAGACATCTGCCTCCCATGCATACACACTTCTGAGAGTTGAGCTTATGGCCTGTAACCCTACATCCTGCCTGCCGCTACCTTTCGCTTCCAAAAGGCCTAGGCTCGCTGCTTGACGCAAGTGTTGGGAGAGGTAACTGGAATCTCCCGGCACACAAGACGAGTGCCTCCAAGCTCAATCCAGCGATTTCCTAGTAATTCCTGGGGTAGACTGGTGCTACATACTAAGTTCCATACGTGAGTATGTAGTTGAACGCCTTGTCCAAAAACATCTTACTTCTCAGAGTTGAGCTCACCCTCAGTCCCTCACAGTTCCACACTGCCTGCAGAGTGAGTTTCGCACGTCTTCACCAGAGACGTTTGCCAGAGGCTTCTGAGACGCAAGTTAACAATGCAGACCTGGAGGGTATCTCCAGGTCCAGTAGAGTGGTAACCTGGGAACCTCCTGTCTCAGAATACTGCTACCTTCACCCTGCCATAAGAATGCAGCTAGTTGACAGCTGGCTTCAAGGCCTGCTTCCCTGTGAGAGCTAAGGACAGGGCACAACCCTCCCGCATCCTGCTTGACTGTAGAAGGAGCTGCTAACGTCCTCATGTTAGTGGCAGGGAAACGTTGTGAGAAAAGCATGTGGAATCGTTGTGCCTGAACCCACGTGTATCTGAGTTGAATACAGCGATTTCCAAAGTCCTTCTTCATCAGAGTGTAGCTAGGTTCCCACTCGCATGTCCGAGTGGGTAGCAGACATCTGCCTCCCATGTATACACACTTCTGAGAGTTGAGCTTATGGCCTGTAAGCCTACCTCCTGCCTGCAGCTACCTTTCGCTTCCAAAAGGCCTAGGCTCGCTGCTTCACCGAAGTGTTGGGAGAGGTAACTGGAATCTCCCGGCACACAAGACTAGTGCCACCAAGCTCAATCCAGCGATTTCCCAGTAATTCCTGGGGTAGACTGGTGCTACATACTAAGTTCCATATGTGAGAAGGTAGCTGAACGCCTTGTCCAAAATCATCTTACTGCTGAGAGTTGAGCTCACCCTCAGTCCCTCACAGTTCCGCACTGCCTGCAGAGTGAGTTTCCCACGTCTTCACCAGAGTCTTTTGCCAGAGGCTTCTGAGACGCAAGTTAACAATGCACACCTGGACGGTATCTCCAGGTGCAGTAGAGTGGTAATCTGGGAACCTCCTTACTCAGAATACTGCTACCTTCACACTGTCATAAGAATGCAGCTAGTTGAGAGCTGGCTTCTAGGCAAGCTTCCCTGTGAGAGCTGAGGACAGGGCAGAACCCTCCCGCATCCTGCCTGACTGTAGACGTACCTGCTAACCTCCTTATGTTAGTGGCTGGGATGGGTTGCGGGAAAAGCATGTGTAAGCATTGGGCCTGAACTCCCGTGTATCTGAGTTGAATACAGCGATTTCCAACATCCTTCTTCAATAGGAGTGTAGCTAGGTTCCAACTCCCATGTCCGAGTGGGTAGCAGACATCTGCCTCCCATGCATACACACTTCTGAGAGTTGAGCTTATGGCCTGTAACCCTACATCCTGCCTGCCGCTACCTTTCGCTTCCAAAAGGCCTAGGCTCGCTGCTTGACGCAAGTGTTGGGAGAGGTAACTGGAATCTCCCGGCACACAAGACGAGTGCCTCCAAGCTCAATCACACGATTTCCTAGTAATTCCTGGGGTAGACTGGTGCTACATACTAAGTTCCATACGTGAGTATGTAGTTGAACGCCTTGTCCAAAAACATCTTACTTCTCAGAGTTGAGCTCACCCTCAGTCCCTCACAGTTCCACACTGCCTGCAGAGTGAGTTTCGCACGTCTTCACCAGAGACGTTTGCCAGAGGCTTCTGAGACGCAAGTTAACAATGCAGACCTGGAGGGTATCTCCAGGTCCAGTAGAGTGGTAACCTGGGAACCTCCTGTCTCAGAATACTGCTACCTTCACCCTGCCATAAGAATGCAGCTAGTTGACAGCTGGCTTCAAGGCCTGCTTCCCTGTGAGAGCTAAGGACAGGGCACAACCCTCCCGCATCCTGCTTGACTGTAGAAGGAGCTGCTAACGTCCTCATGTTAGTGGCAGGGAAACGTTGTGAGAAAAGCATGTGGAATCGTTGTGCCTGAACCCACGTGTATCTGAGTTGAATACAGCGATTTCCAAAGTCCTTCTTCATCAGAGTGTAGCTAGGTTCCCACTCGCATGTCCGAGTGGGTAGCAGACATCTGCCTCCCATGTATACACACTTCTGAGAGTTGAGCTTATGGCCTGTAAGCCTACCTCCTGCCTGCAGCTACCTTTCGCTTCCAAAAGGCCTAGGCTCGCTGCTTCACCGAAGTGTTGGGAGAGGTAACTGGAATCTCCCGGCACACAAGACTAGTGCCACCAAGCTCAATCCAGCGATTTCCCAGTAATTCCTGGGGTAGACTGGTGCTACATACTAAGTTCCATATGTGAGAAGGTAGCTGAACGCCTTGTCCAAAATCATCTTACTGCTGAGAGTTGAGCTCACCCTCAGTCCCTCACAGTTCCGCACTGCCTGCAGAGTGAGTTTCCCACGTCTTCACCAGAGACTTTTGCCAGAGGCTTCTGAGACGCAAGTTAACAATGCACACCTGGACGGTATCTCCAGGTGCAGTAGAGTGGTAATCTGGGAACCTCCTTACTCAGAATACTGCTACCTTCACACTGTCATAAGAATGCAGCTAGTTGAGAGCTGGCTTCTAGGCAAGCTTCCCTGTGAGAGCTGAGGACAGGGCAGAACCCTCCCGCATCCTGCCTGACTGTAGACGTACCTGCTAACCTCCTTATGTTAGTGGCTGGGATGGGTTGCGGGAAAAGCATGTGTAAGCATTGGGCCTGAACTCCCGTGTATCTGAGTTGAATACAGCGATTTCCAACATCCTTCTTCAATAGGAGTGTAGCTAGGTTCCAACTCCCATGTCCGAGTGGGTAGCAGACATCTGCCTCCCATGCATACACACTTCTGAGAGTTGAGCTTATGGCCTGTAACCCTACATCCTGCCTGCCGCTACCTTTCGCTTCCAAAAGGCCTAGGCTCGCTGCTTGACGCAAGTGTTGGGAGAGGTAACTGGAATCTCCCGGCACACAAGACGAGTGCCTCCAAGCTCAATCCAGCGATTTCCTAGTAATTCCTGGGGTAGACTGGTGCTACATACTAAGTTCCATACGTGAGTATGTAGTTGAACGCCTTGTCCAAAAACATCTTACTTCTCAGAGTTGAGCTCACCCTCAGTCCCTCACAGTTCCACACTGCCTGCAGAGTGAGTTTCGCACGTCTTCACCAGAGACGTTTGCCAGAGGCTTCTGAGACGCAAGTTAACAATGCAGACCTGGAGGGTATCTCCAGGTCCAGTAGAGTGGTAACCTGGGAACCTCCTGTCTCAGAATACTGCTACCTTCACCCTGCCATAAGAATGCAGCTAGTTGACAGCTGGCTTCAAGGCCTGCTTCCCTGTGAGAGCTAAGGACAGGGCACAACCCTCCCGCATCCTGCTTGACTGTAGAAGGAGCTGCTAACGTCCTCATGTTAGTGGCAGGGAAACGTTGTGAGAAAAGCATGTGGAATCGTTGTGCCTGAACCCACGTGTATCTGAGTTGAATACAGCGATTTCCAAAGTCCTTCTTCATCAGAGTGTAGCTAGGTTCCCACTCGCATGTCCGAGTGGGTAGCAGACATCTGCCTCCCATGTATACACACTTCTGAGAGTTGAGCTTATGGCCTGTAAGCCTACCTCCTGCCTGCAGCTACCTTTCGCTTCCAAAAGGCCTAGGCTCGCTGCTTGACGCAAGTGTTGGGAGAGGTAACTGGAATCTCCCGGCACACAAGACTAGTGCCAGCAAGCTCAATCCAGCGATTTCCCAGTAATTCCTGGGGTAGACTGGTGCTACATACTAAGTTCCATATGTGAGAAGGTAGCTGAACGCCTTGTCCAAAATCATCTTACTGCTGAGAGTTGAGCTCACCCTCAGTCCCTCACAGTTCCGCACTGCCTGCAGAGTGAGTTTCCCACGTCTTCACCAGAGACTTTTGCCAGAGGCTTCTGAGACGCAAGTTAACAATGCACACCTGGACGGTATCTCCAGGTGCAGTAGAGTGGTAATCTGGGAACCTCCTTACTCAGAATACTGCTACCTTCACACTGTCATAAGAATGCAGCTAGTTGAGAGCTGGCTTCTAGGCAAGCTTCCCTGTGAGAGCTGAGGACAGGGCAGAACCCTCCCGCATCCTGCCTGACTGTAGACGTACCTGCTAACCTCCTTATGTTAGTGGCTGGGATGGGTTGCGGGAAAAGCATGTGTAAGCATTGGGCCTGAACTCCCGTGTATCTGAGTTGAATACAGCGATTTCCAACATCCTTCTTCAATAGGAGTGTAGCTAGGTTCCAACTCCCATGTCCGAGTGGGTAGCAGACATCTGCCTCCCATGCATACACACTTCTGAGAGTTGAGCTTATGGCCTGTAACCCTACATCCTGCCTGCCGCTACCTTTCGCTTCCAAAAGGCCTAGGCTCGCTGCTTGAAACAAGTGTTGGGAGAGGTAACTGGAATCTCCCGGCACACAAGACGAGTGCCTCCAAGCTCAATCACGCGATTTCCTAGTAATTCCTGGGGTAGACTGGTGCTACATACTAAGTTCCATACGTGAGTATGTAGTTGAACGCCTTGCCCAAAAACATCCTACTTCTCAGAGTTGAGCTCACCCTCAGTCCCTCACAGTTCCACACTGCCTGCAGAGTGAGTTTCGCACGTCTTCACCAGAGACGTTTGCCAGAGGCTTCTGAGACGCAAGTTAACAATGCAGACCTGGAGGGTATCTCCAGGTCCAGTAGAGTGGTAACCTGGGAACCTCCTGTCTCAGAATACTGCTACCTTCACCCTGCCATAAGAATGCAGCTAGTTGACAGCTGGCTTCAAGGCCTGCTTCCCTGTGAGAGCTAAGGACAGGGCACAACCCTCCCGCATCCTGCTTGACTGTAGAAGGAGCTGCTAACGTCCTCATGTTAGTGGCAGGGAAACGTTGTGAGAAAAGCATGTGGAATCGTTGTGCCTGAACCCACGTGTATCTGAGTTGAATACAGCGATTTCCAAAGTCCTTCTTCATCAGAGTGTAGCTAGGTTCCCACTCGCATGTCCGAGTGGGTAGCAGACATCTGCCTCCCATGTATACACACTTCTGAGAGTTGAGCTTATGGCCTGTAAGCCTACCTCCTGCCTGCAGCTACCTTTCGCTTCCAAAAGGCCTAGGCTCGCTGCTTCACCGAAGTGTTGGGAGAGGTAACTGGAATCTCCCGGCACACAAGACTAGTGCCAGCAAGCTCAATCCAGCGATTTCCCAGTAATTCCTGGGGTAGACTGGTGCTACATACTAAGTTCCATATGTGAGAAGGTAGCTGAACGCCTTGTCCAAAATCATCTTACTGCTGAGAGTTGAGCTCACCCTCAGTCCCTCACAGTTCCGCACTGCCTGCAGAGTGAGTTTCCCACGTCTTCACCAGAGACTTTTGCCAGAGGCTTCTGAGACGCAAGTTAACAATGCACACCTGGACGGTATCTCCAGGTGCAGTAGAGTGGTAATCTGGGAACCTCCTTACTCAGAATACTGCTACCTTCACACTGTCATAAGAATGCAGCTAGTTGAGAGCTGGCTTCTAGGCAAGCTTCCCTGTGAGAGCTGAGGACAGGGCAGAACCCTCCCGCATCCTGCCTGACTGTAGACGTACCTGCTAACCTCCTTATGTTAGTGGCTGGGATGGGTTGCGGGAAAAGCATGTGTAAGCATTGGGCCTGAACTCCCGTGTATCTGAGTTGAATACAGCGATTTCCAACATCCTTCTTCAATAGGAGTGTAGCTAGGTTCCAACTCCCATGTCCGAGTGGGTAGCAGACATCTGCCTCCCATGCATACACACTTCTGAGAGTTGAGCTTATGGCCTGTAACCCTACATCCTGCCTGCCGCTACCTTTCGCTTCCAAAAGGCCTAGGCTCGCTGCTTGACGCAAGTGTTGGGAGAGGTAACTGGAATCTCCCGGCACACAAGACGAGTGCCTCCAAGCTCAATCCAGCGATTTCCTAGTAATTCCTGGGGTAGACTGGTGCTACATACTAAGTTCCATACGTGAGTATGTAGTTGAACGCCTTGTCCAAAAACATCTTACTTCTCAGAGTTGAGCTCACCCTCAGTCCCTCACAGTTCCACACTGCCTGCAGAGTGAGTTTCGCACGTCTTCACCAGAGACGTTTGCCAGAGGCTTCTGAGACGCAAGTTAACAATGCAGACCTGGAGGGTATCTCCAGGTCCAGTAGAGTGGTAACCTGGGAACCTCCTGTCTCAGAATACTGCTACCTTCACCCTGCCATAAGAATGCAGCTAGTTGACAGCTGGCTTCAAGGCCTGCTTCCCTGTGAGAGCTAAGGACAGGGCACAACCCTCCCGCATCCTGCTTGACTGTAGAAGGAGCTGCTAACGTCCTCATGTTAGTGGCAGGGAAACGTTGTGAGAAAAGCATGTGGAATCGTTGTCCCTGAACCCACGTGTATCTGAGTTGAATACAGCGATTTCCAAAGTCCTTCTTCATCAGAGTGTAGCTAGGTTCCCACTCGCATGTCCGAGTGGGTAGCAGACATCTGCCTCCCATGTATACACACTTCTGAGAGTTGAGCTTATGGCCTGTAAGCCTACCTCCTGCCTGCAGCTACCTTTCGCTTCCAAAAGGCCTAGGCTCGCTGCTTCACCGAAGTGTTGGGAGAGGTAACTGGAATCTCCCGGCACACAAGACTAGTGCCACCAAGCTCAATCCAGCGATTTCCCAGTAATTCCTGGGGTAGACTGGTGCTACATACTAAGTTCCATATGTGAGAAGGTAGCTGAACGCCTTTTCCAAAATCATCTTACTGCTGAGAGTTGAGCTCACCCTCAGTCCCTCACAGTTCCGCACTGCCTGCAGAGTGAGTTTCCCACGTCTTCACCAGAGTCTTTTGCCAGAGGCTTCTGAGACGCAAGTTAACAATGCACACCTGGACGGTATCTCCAGGTGCAGTAGAGTGGTAATCTGGGAACCTCCTTACTCAGAATACTGCTACCTTCACACTGTCATAAGAATGCAGCTAGTTGAGAGCTGGCTTCTAGGCAAGCTTCCCTGTGAGAGCTGAGGACAGGGCAGAACCCTCCCGCATCCTGCCTGACTGTAGACGTACCTGCTAACCTCCTTATGTTAGTGGCTGGGATGGGTTGCGGGAAAAGCATGTGTAAGCATTGGGCCTGAACTCCCGTGTATCTGAGTTGAATACAGCGATTTCCAACATCCTTCTTCAATAGGAGTGTAGCTAGGTTCCAACTCCCATGTCCGAGTGGGTAGCAGACATCTGCCTCCCATGCATACACACTTCTGAGAGTTGAGCTTATGGCCTGTAACCCTACATCCTGCCTGCCGCTACCTTTCGCTTCCAAAAGGCCTAGGCTCGCTGCTTGACGCAAGTGTTGGGAGAGGTAACTGGAATCTCCCGGCACACAAGACGAGTGCCTCCAAGCTCAATCCAGCGATTTCCTAGTAATTCCTGGGGTAGACTGGTGCTACATACTAAGTTCCATACGTGAGTATGTAGTTGAACGCCTTGTCCAAAAACATCTTACTTCTCAGAGTTGAGCTCACCCTCAGTCCCTCACAGTTCCACACTGCCTGCAGAGTGAGTTTCGCACGTCTTCACCAGAGACGTTTGCCAGAGGCTTCTGAGACGCAAGTTAACAATGCAGACCTGGAGGGTATCTCCAGGTCCAGTAGAGTGGTAACCTGGGAACCTCCTGTCTCAGAATACTGCTACCTTCACCCTGCCATAAGAATGCAGCTAGTTGACAGCTGGCTTCAAGGCCTGCTTCCCTGTGAGAGCTAAGGACAGGGCACAACCCTCCCGCATCCTGCTTAACTGTAGAAGGAGCTGCTAACGTCCTCATGTTAGTGGCAGGGAAACGTTGTGAGAAAAGCATGTGGAATCGTTGTGCCTGAACCCACGTGTATCTGAGTTGAATACAGCGATTTCCAAAGTCCTTCTTCATCAGAGTGTAGCTAGGTTCCCACTCGCATGTCCGAGTGGGTAGCAGACATCTGCCTCCCATGTATACACACTTCTGAGAGTTGAGCTTATGGCCTGTAAGCCTACCTCCTGCCTGCAGCTACCTTTCGCTTCCAAAAGGCCTAGGCTCGCTGCTTCACCGAAGTGTTGGGAGAGGTAACTGGAATCTCCCGGCACACAAGACTAGTGCCACCAAGCTCAATCCAGCGATTTCCCAGTAATTCCTGGGGTAGACTGGTGCTACATACTAAGTTCCATATGTGAGAAGGTAGCTGAACGCCTTGTCCAAAATCATCTTACTGCTGAGAGTTGAGCTCACCCTCAGTCCCTCACAGTTCCGCACTGCCTGCAGAGTGAGTTTCCCACGTCTTCACCAGAGACTTTTGCCAGAGGCTTCTGAGACGCAAGTTAACAATGCACACCTGGACGGTATCTCCAGGTGCAGTAGAGTGGTAATCTGGGAACCTCCTTACTCAGAATACTGCTACCTTCACACTGTCATAAGAATGCAGCTAGTTGAGAGCTGGCTTCTAGGCAAGCTTCCCTGTGAGAGCTGAGGACAGGGCAGAACCCTCCCGCATCCTGCCTGACTGTAGACGTACCTGCTAACCTCCTTATGTTAGTGGCTGGGATGGGTTGCGGGAAAAGCATGTGTAAGCATTGGGCCTGAACTCCCGTGTATCTGAGTTGAATACAGCGATTTCCAACATCCTTCTTCAATAGGAGTGTAGCTAGGTTCCAACTCCCATGTCCGAGTGGGTAGCAGACATCTGCCTCCCATGCATACACACTTCTGAGAGTTGAGCTTATGGCCTGTAACCCTACATCCTGCCTGCCGCTACCTTTCGCTTCCAAAAGGCCTAGGCTCGCTGCTTGACGCAAGTGTTGGGAGAGGTAACTGGAATCTCCCGGCACACAAGACGAGTGCCTCCAAGCTCAATCCAGCGATTTCCTAGTAATTCCTGGGGTAGACTGGTGCTACATACTAAGTTCCATACGTGAGTATGTAGTTGAACGCCTTGTCCAAAAACATCTTACTTCTCAGAGTTGAGCTCACCCTCAGTCCCTCACAGTTCCACACTGCCTGCAGAGTGAGTTTCGCACGTCTTCACCAGAGACGTTTGCCAGAGGCTTCTGAGACGCAAGTTAACAATGCAGACCTGGAGGGTATCTCCAGGTCCAGTAGAGTGGTAACCTGGGAACCTCCTGTCTCAGAATACTGCTACCTTCACCCTGCCATAAGAATGCAGCTAGTTGACAGCTGGCTTCAAGGCCTGCTTCCCTGTGAGAGCTAAGGACAGGGCACAACCCTCCCGCATCCTGCTTGACTGTAGAAGGAGCTGCTAACGTCCTCATGTTAGTGGCAGGGAAACGTTGTGAGAAAAGCATGTGGAATCGTTGTGCCTGAACCCACGTGTATCTGAGTTGAATACAACGATTTCCAAAGTCCTTCTTCATCAGAGTGTAGCTAGGTTCCCACTCGCATGTCCGAGTGGGTAGCAGACATCTGCCTCCCATGTATACACACTTCTGAGAGTTGAGCTTATGGCCTGTAAGCCTACCTCCTGCCTGCAGCTACCTTTCGCTTCCAAAAGGCCTAGGCTCGCTGCTTCACCGAAGTGTTGGGAGAGGTAACTGGAATCTCCCGGCACACAAGACTAGTGCCACCAAGCTCAATCCAGCGATTTCCCAGTAATTCCTGGGGTAGACTGGTGCTACATACTAAGTTCCATATGTGAGAAGGTAGCTGAACGCCTTGTCCAAAATCATCTTACTGCTGAGAGTTGAGCTCACCCTCAGTCCCTCACAGTTCCGCACTGCCTGCAGAGTGAGTTTCCCACGTCTTCACCAGAGTCTTTTGCCAGAGGCTTCTGAGACGCAAGTTAACAATGCACACCTGGACGGTATCTCCAGGTGCAGTAGAGTGGTAATCTGGGAACCTCCTTACTCAGAATACTGCTACCTTCACACTGTCATAAGAATGCAGCTAGTTGAGAGCTGGCTTCTAGGCAAGCTTCCCTGTGAGAGCTGAGGACAGGGCAGAACCCTCCCGCATCCTGCCTGACTGTAGACGTACCTGCTAACCTCCTTATGTTAGTGGCTGGGATGGGTTGCGGGAAAAGCATGTGTAAGCATTGGGCCTGAACTCCCGTGTATCTGAGTTGAATACAGCGATTTCCAACATCCTTCTTCAATAGGAGTGTAGCTGGGTTCCAACTCCCATGTCCGAGTGGGTAGCAGACATCTGCCTCCCATGCATACACACTTCTGAGAGTTGAGCTTATGGCCTGTAACCCTACATCCTGCCTGCCGCTACCTTTCGCTTCCAAAAGGCCTAGGCTCGCTGCTTGACGCAAGTGTTGGGAGAGGTAACTGGAATCTCCCGGCACACAAGACGAGTGCCTCCAAGCTCAATCCAGCGATTTCCTAGTAATTCCTGGGGTAGACTGGTGCTACATACTAAGTTCCATACGTGAGTATGTAGTTGAACGCCTTGTCCAAAAACATCTTACTTCTCAGAGTTGAGCTCACCCTCAGTCCCTCACAGTTCCACACTGCCTGCAGAGTGAGTTTCGCACGTCTTCACCAGAGACGTTTGCCAGAGGCTTCTGAGACGCAAGTTAACAATGCAGACCTGGAGGGTATCTCCAGGTCCAGTAGAGTGGTAACCTGGGAACCTCCTGTCTCAGAATACTGCTACCTTCACCCTGCCATAAGAATGCAGCTAGTTGACAGCTGGCTTCAAGGCCTGCTTCCCTGTGAGAGCTAAGGACAGGGCACAACCCTCCCGCATCCTGCTTGACTGTAGAAGGAGCTGCTAACGTCCTCATGTTAGTGGCAGGGAAACGTTGTGAGAAAAGCATGTGGAATCGTTGTGCCTGAACCCACGTGTATCTGAGTTGAATACAGCGATTTCCAAAGTCCTTCTTCATCAGAGTGTAGCTAGGTTCCCACTCGCATGTCCGAGTGGGTAGCAGACATCTGCCTCCCATGTATACACACTTCTGAGAGTTGAGCTTATGGCCTGTAAGCCTACCTCCTGCCTGCAGCTACCTTTCGCTTCCAAAAGGCCTAGGCTCGCTGCTTCACCGAAGTGTTGGGAGAGGTAACTGGAATCTCCCGGCACACAAGACTAGTGCCACCAAGCTCAATCCAGCGATTTCCCAGTAATTCCTGGGGTAGACTGGTGCTACATACTAAGTTCCATATGTGAGAAGGTAGCTGAACGCCTTGTCCAAAATCATCTTACTGCTGAGAGTTGAGCTCACCCTCAGTCCCTCACAGTTCCGCACTGCCTGCAGAGTGAGTTTCCCACGTCTTCACCAGAGACTTTTGCCAGAGGCTTCTGAGACGCAAGTTAACAATGCACACCTGGACGGTATCTCCAGGTGCAGTAGAGTGGTAATCTGGGAACCTCCTTACTCAGAATACTGCTACCTTCACACTGTCATAAGAATGCAGCTAGTTGAGAGCTGGCTTCTAGGCAAGCTTCCCTGTGAGAGCTGAGGACAGGGCAGAACCCTCCCGCATCCTGCCTGACTGTAGACGTACCTGCTAACCTCCTTATGTTAGTGGCTGGGATGGGTTGCGGGAAAAGCATGTGTAAGCATTGGGCCTGAACTCCCGTGTATCTGAGTTGAATACAGCGATTTCCAACATCCTTCTTCAATAGGAGTGTAGCTAGGTTCCAACTCCCATGTCCGAGTGGGTAGCAGACATCTGCCTCCCATGCATACACACTTCTGAGAGTTGAGCTTATGGCCTGTAACCCTACATCCTGCCTGCCGCTACCTTTCGCTTCCAAAAGGCCTAGGCTCGCTGCTTGACGCAAGTGTTGGGAGAGGTAACTGGAATCTCCCGGCACACAAGACGAGTGCCTCCAAGCTCAATCCAGCGATTTCCTAGTAATTCCTGGGGTAGACTGGTGCTACATACTAAGTTCCATACGTGAGTATGTAGTTGAACGCCTTGTCCAAAAACATCTTACTTCTCAGAGTTGAGCTCACCCTCAGTCCCTCACAGTTCCACACTGCCTGCAGAGTGAGTTTCGCACGTCTTCACCAGAGACGTTTGCCAGAGGCTTCTGAGACGCAAGTTAACAATGCAGACCTGGAGGGTATCTCCAGGTCCAGTAGAGTGGTAACCTGGGAACCTCCTGTCTCAGAATACTGCTACCTTCACCCTGCCATAAGAATGCAGCTAGTTGACAGCTGGCTTCAAGGCCTGCTTCCCTGTGAGAGCTAAGGACAGGGCACAACCCTCCCGCATCCTGCTTGACTGTAGAAGGAGCTGCTAACGTCCTCATGTTAGTGGCAGGGAAACGTTGTGAGAAAAGCATGTGGAATCGTTGTGCCTGAACCCACGTGTATCTGAGTTGAATACAGCGATTTCCAAAGTCCTTCTTCATCAGAGTGTAGCTAGGTTCCCACTCGCATGTCCGAGTGGGTAGCAGACATCTGCCTCCCATGTATACACACTTCTGAGAGTTGAGCTTATGGCCTGTAAGCCTACCTCCTGCCTGCAGCTACCTTTCGCTTCCAAAAGGCCTAGGCTCGCTGCTTGACGCAAGTGTTGGGAGAGGTAACTGGAATCTCCCGGCACACAAGACTAGTGCCAGCAAGCTCAATCCAGCGATTTCCCAGTAATTCCTGGGGTAGACTGGTGCTACATACTAAGTTCCATATGTGAGAAGGTAGCTGAACGCCTTGTCCAAAATCATCTTACTGCTGAGAGTTGAGCTCACCCTCAGTCCCTCACAGTTCCGCACTGCCTGCAGAGTGAGTTTCCCACGTCTTCACCAGAGACTTTTGCCAGAGGCTTCTGAGACGCAAGTTAACAATGCACACCTGGACGGTATCTCCAGGTGCAGTAGAGTGGTAATCTGGGAACCTCCTTACTCAGAATACTGCTACCTTCACACTGTCATAAGAATGCAGCTAGTTGAGAGCTGGCTTCTAGGCAAGCTTCCCTGTGAGAGCTGAGGACAGGGCAGAACCCTCCCGCATCCTGCCTGACTGTAGACGTACCTGCTAACCTCCTTATGTTAGTGGCTGGGATGGGTTGCGGGAAAAGCATGTGTAAGCATTGGGCCTGAACTCCCGTGTATCTGAGTTGAATACAGCGATTTCCAACATCCTTCTTCAATAGGAGTGTAGCTAGGTTCCAACTCCCATGTCCGAGTGGGTAGCAGACATCTGCCTCCCATGCATACACACTTCTGAGAGTTGAGCTTATGGCCTGTAACCCTACATCCTGCCTGCCGCTACCTTTCGCTTCCAAAAGGCCTAGGCTCGCTGCTTGACGCAAGTGTTGGGAGAGGTAACTGGAATCTCCCGGCACACAAGACGAGTGCCTCCAAGCTCAATCCAGCGATTTCCTAGTAATTCCTGGGGTAGACTGGTGCTACATACTAAGTTCCATACGTGAGTATGTAGTTGAACGCCTTGTCCAAAAACATCTTACTTCTCAGAGTTGAGCTCACCCTCAGTCCCTCACAGTTCCACACTGCCTGCAGAGTGAGTTTCGCACGTCTTCACCAGAGACGTTTGCCAGAGGCTTCTGAGACGCAAGTTAACAATGCAGACCTGGAGGGTATCTCCAGGTCCAGTAGAGTGGTAACCTGGGAACCTCCTGTCTCAGAATACTGCTACCTTCACCCTGCCATAAGAATGCAGCTAGTTGACAGCTGGCTTCAAGGCCTGCTTCCCTGTGAGAGCTAAGGACAGGGCACAACCCTCCCGCATCCTGCTTGACTGTAGAAGGAGCTGCTAACGTCCTCATGTTAGTGGCAGGGAAACGTTGTGAGAAAAGCATGTGGAATCGTTGTGCCTGAACCCACGTGTATCTGAGTTGAATACAGCGATTTCCAAAGTCCTTCTTCATCAGAGTGTAGCTAGGTTCCCACTCGCATGTCCGAGTGGGTAGCAGACATCTGCCTCCCATGTATACACACTTCTGAGAGTTGAGCTTATGGCCTGTAAGCCTACCTCCTGCCTGCAGCTACCTTTCGCTTCCAAAAGGCCTAGGCTCGCTGCTTCACCGAAGTGTTGGGAGAGGTAACTGGAATCTCCCGGCACACAAGACTAGTGCCACCAAGCTCAATCCAGCGATTTCCCAGTAATTCCTGGGGTAGACTGGTGCTACATACTAAGTTCCATATGTGAGAAGGTAGCTGAACGCCTTGTCCAAAATCATCTTACTGCTGAGAGTTGAGCTCACCCTCAGTCCCTCACAGTTCCGCACTGCCTGCAGAGTGAGTTTCCCACGTCTTCACCAGAGACTTTTGCCAGAGGCTTCTGAGACGCAAGTTAACAATGCACACCTGGACGGTATCTCCAGGTGCAGTAGAGTGGTAATCTGGGAACCTCCTTACTCAGAATACTGCTACCTTCACACTGTCATAAGAATGCAGCTAGTTGAGAGCTGGCTTCTAGGCAAGCTTCCCTGTGAGAGCTGAGGACAGGGCAGAACCCTCCCGCATCCTGCCTGACTGTAGACGTACCTGCTAACCTCCTTATGTTAGTGGCTGGGATGGGTTGCGGGAAAAGCATGTGTAAGCATTGGGCCTGAACTCCCGTGTATCTGAGTTGAATACAGCGATTTCCAACATCCTTCTTCAATAGGAGTGTAGCTAGGTTCCAACTCCCATGTCCGAGTGGGTAGCAGACATCTGCCTCCCATGCATACACACTTCTGAGAGTTGAGCTTATGGCCTGTAACCCTACATCCTGCCTGCCGCTACCTTTCGCTTCCAAAAGGCCTAGGCTCGCTGCTTGACGCAAGTGTTGGGAGAGGTAACTGGAATCTCCCGGCACACAAGACGAGTGCCTCCAAGCTCAATCCAGCGATTTCCTAGTAATTCCTGGGGTAGACTGGTGCTACATACTAAGTTCCATACGTGAGTATGTAGTTGAACGCCTTGTCCAAAAACATCTTACTTCTGAGAGTTGAGCACACCCTCAGTCCCTCACAGTTCCACACTGCCTGCAGAGTGAGTTTCGCACGTCTTCACCAGAGACGTTTGCCAGAGGCTTCTGAGACGCAAGTTAACAATGCAGACCTGGAGGGTATCTCCAGGTCCAGTAGAGTGGTAACCTGGGAACCTCCTGTCTCAGAATACTGCTACCTTCACCCTGCCATAAGAATGCAGCTAGTTGACAGCTGGCTTCAAGGCCTGCTTCCCTGTGAGAGCTAAGGACAGGGCACAACCCTCCCGCATCCTGCTTGACTGTAGAAGGAGCTGCTAACGTCCTCATGTTAGTGGCAGGGAAACGTTGTGAGAAAAGCATGTGGAATCGTTGTGCCTGAACCCACGTGTATCTGAGTTGAATACAGCGATTTCCAAAGTCCTTCTTCATCAGAGTGTAGCTAGGTTCCCACTCGCATGTCCGAGTGGGTAGCAGACATCTGCCTCCCATGTATACACACTTCTGAGAGTTGAGCTTATGGCCTGTAAGCCTACCTCCTGCCTGCAGCTACCTTTCGCTTCCAAAAGGCCTAGGCTCGCTGCTTCACCGAAGTGTTGGGAGAGGTAACTGGAATCTCCCGGCACACAAGACTAGTGCCACCAAGCTCAATCCAGCGATTTCCCAGTAATTCCTGGGGTAGACTGGTGCTACATACTAAGTTCCATATGTGAGAAGGTAGCTGAACGCCTTGTCCAAAATCATCTTACTGCTGAGAGTTGAGCTCACCCTCAGTCCCTCACAGTTCCGCACTGCCTGCAGAGTGAGTTTCCCACGTCTTCACCAGAGACTTTTGCCAGAGGCTTCTGAGACGCAAGTTAACAATGCACACCTGGACGGTATCTCCAGGTGCAGTAGAGTGGTAATCTGGGAACCTCCTTACTCAGAATACTGCTACCTTCACACTGTCATAAGAATGCAGCTAGTTGAGAGCTGGCTTCTAGGCAAGCTTCCCTGTGAGAGCTGAGGACAGGGCAGAACCCTCCCGCATCCTGCCTGACTGTAGACGTACCTGCTAACCTCCTTATGTTAGTGGCTGGGATGGGTTGCGGGAAAAGCATGTGTAAGCATTGGGCCTGAACTCCCGTGTATCTGAGTTGAATACAGCGATTTCCAACATCCTTCTTCAATAGGAGTGTAGCTAGGTTCCAACTCCCATGTCCGAGTGGGTAGCAGACATCTGCCTCCCATGCATACACACTTCTGAGAGTTGAGCTTATGGCCTGTAACCCTACATCCTGCCTGCCGCTACCTTTCGCTTCCAAAAGGCCTAGGCTCGCTGCTTGACGCAAGTGTTGGGAGAGGTAACTGGAATCTCCCGGCACACAAGACGAGTGCCTCCAAGCTCAATCACGCGATTTCCTAGTAATTCCTGGGGTAGACTGGTGCTACATACTAAGTTCCATACGTGAGTATGTAGTTGAACGCCTTGCCCAAAAACATCTTACTTCTGAGAGTTGAGCTCACCCTCAGTCCCTCACAGTTCCACACTGCCTGCAGAGTGAGTTTCGCACGTCTTCACCAGAGACGTTTGCCAGAGGCTTCTGAGACGCAAGTTAACAATGCAGACCTGGAGGGTATCTCCAGGTCCAGTAGAGTGGTAACCTGGGAACCTCCTGTCTCAGAATACTGCTACCTTCACCCTGCCATAAGAATGCAGCTAGTTGACAGCTGGCTTCAAGGCCTGCTTCCCTGTGAGAGCTAAGGACAGGGCACAACCCTCCCGCATCCTGCTTGACTGTAGAAGGAGCTGCTAACGTCCTCATGTTAGTGGCAGGGAAACGTTGTGAGAAAAGCATGTGGAATCGTTGTGCCTGAACCCACGTGTATCTGAGTTGGATACAGCGATTTCCAAAGTCCTTCTTCATCAGAGTGTAGCTAGGTTCCCACTCGCATGTCCGAGTGGGTAGCAGACATCTGCCTCCCATGTATACACACTTCTGAGAGTTGAGCTTATGGCCTGTAAGCCTACCTCCTGCCTGCAGCTACCTTTCGCTTCCAAAAGGCCTAGGCTCGCTGCTTGACGCAAGTGTTGGGAGAGGTAACTGGAATCTCCCGGCACACAAGACTAGTGCCAGCAAGCTCAATCCAGCGATTTCCCAGTAATTCCTGGGGTAGACTGGTGCTACATACTAAGTTCCATATGTGAGAAGGTAGCTGAACGCCTTGTCCAAAATCATCTTACTGCTGAGAGTTGAGCTCACCCTCAGTCCCTCACAGTTCCGCACTGCCTGCAGAGTGAGTTTCCCACGTCTTCACCAGAGACTTTTGCCAGAGGCTTCTGAGACGCAAGTTAACAATGCACACCTGGACGGTATCTCCAGGTGCAGTAGAGTGGTAATCTGGGAACCTCCTTACTCAGAATACTGCTACCTTCACACTGTCATAAGAATGCAGCTAGTTGAGAGCTGGCTTCTAGGCAAGCTTCCCTGTGAGAGCTGAGGACAGGGCAGAACCCTCCCGCATCCTGCCTGACTGTAGACGTACCTGCTAACCTCCTTATGTTAGTGGCTGGGATGGGTTGCGGGAAAAGCATGTGTAAGCATTGGGCCTGAACTCCCGTGTATCTGAGTTGAATACAGCGATTTCCAACATCCTTCTTCAATAGGAGTGTAGCTAGGTTCCAACTCCCATGTCCGAGTGGGTAGCAGACATCTGCCTCCCATGCATACACACTTCTGAGAGTTGAGCTTATGGCCTGTAACCCTACATCCTGCCTGCCGCTACCTTTCGCTTCCAAAAGGCCTAGGCTCGCTGCTTGACGCAAGTGTTGGGAGAGGTAACTGGAATCTCCCGGCACACAAGACGAGTGCCTCCAAGCTCAATCACGCGATTTCCTAGTAATTCCTGGGGTAGACTGGTGCTACATACTAAGTTCCATACGTGAGTATGTAGTTGAACGCCTTGTCCAAAAACATCTTACTTCTCAGAGTTGAGCTCACCGTCAGTCCCTCACAGTTCCACACTGCCTGCAGAGTGAGTTTCGCACGTCTTCACCAGAGACGTTTGCCAGAGGCTTCTGAGACGCAAGTTAACAATGCAGACCTGGAGGGTATCTCCAGGTCCAGTAGAGTGGTAACCTGGGAACCTCCTGTCTCAGAATACTGCTACCTTCACCCTGCCATAAGAATGCAGCTAGTTGACAGCTGGCTTCAAGGCCTGCTTCCCTGTGAGAGCTAAGGACAGGGCACAACCCTCCCGCATCCTGCTTGACTGTAGAAGGAGCTGCTAACGTCCTCATGTTAGTGGCAGGGAAACGTTGTGAGAAAAGCATGTGGAATCGTTGTGCCTGAACCCACGTGTATCTGAGTTGAATACAGCGATTTCCAAAGTCCTTCTTCATCAGAGTGTAGCTAGGTTCCCACTCGCATGTCCGAGTGGGTAGCAGACATCTGCCTCCCATGTATACACACTTCTGAGAGTTGAGCTTATGGCCTGTAAGCCTACCTCCTGCCTGCAGCTACCTTTCGCTTCCAAAAGGCCTAGGCTCGCTGCTTCACCGAAGTGTTGGGAGAGGTAACTGGAATCTCCCGGCACACAAGACTAGTGCCACCAAGCTCAATCCAGCGATTTCCCAGTAATTCCTGGGGTAGACTGGTGCTACATACTAAGTTCCATATGTGAGAAGGTAGCTGAACGCCTTGTCCAAAATCATCTTACTGCTGAGAGTTGAGCTCACCCTCAGTCCCTCACAGTTCCGCACTGCCTGCAGAGTGAGTTTCCCACGTCTTCACCAGAGACTTTTGCCAGAGGCTTCTGAGACGCAAGTTAACAATGCACACCTGTACGGTATCTCCAGGTGCAGTAGAGTGGTAATCTGGGAACCTCCTTACTCAGAATACTGCTACCTTCACACTGTCATAAGAATGCAGCTAGTTGAGAGCTGGCTTCTAGGCAAGCTTCCCTGTGAGAGCTGAGGACAGGGCAGAACCCTCCCGCATCCTGCCTGACTGTAGACGTACCTGCTAACCTCCTTAGGTTAGTGGCTGGGATGGGTTGCGGGAAAAGCATGTGTAAGCATTGGGCCTGAACTCCCGTGTATCTGAGTTGAATACAGCGATTTCCAACATCCTTCTTCAATAGGAGTGTAGCTAGGTTCCAACTCCCATGTCCGAGTGGGTAGCAGACATCTGCCTCCCATGCATACACACTTCTGAGAGTTGAGCTTATGGCCTGTAACCCTACATCCTGCCTGCCGCTACCTTTCGCTTCCAAAAGGCCTAGGCTCGCTGCTTGACGCAAGTGTTGGGAGAGGTAACTGGAATCTCCCGGCACACAAGACTAGTGCCACCAAGCTCAATCCAGCGATTTCCCAGTAATTCCTGGGGTAGACTGGTGCTACATACTAAGTTCCATATGTGAGAAGGTAGCTGAACGCCTTGTCCAAAATCATCTTACTGCTGAGAGTTGAGCTCACCCTCAGTCCCTCACAGTTCCGCACTGCCTGCAGAGTGAGTTTCCCACGTCTTCACCAGAGACTTTTGCCAGAGGCTTCTGAGACGCAAGTTAACAATGCACACCTGGACGGTATCTCCAGGTGCAGTAGAGTGGTAATCTGGGAACCTCCTTACTCAGAATACTGCTACCTTCACACTGTCATAAGAATGCAGCTAGTTGAGAGCTGGCTTCTAGGCAAGCTTCCCTGTGAGAGCTGAGGACAGGGCAGAACCCTCCCGCATCCTGCCTGACTGTAGACGTACCTGCTAACCTCCTTAGGTTAGTGGCTGGGATGGGTTGCGGGAAAAGCATGTGTAAGCATTGGGTCTGAACTCCCGTGTATCTGAGTTGAATACAGCGATTTCCAACATCCTTCTTCAATAGGAGTGTAGCTAGGTTCCAACTCCCATGTCCGAGTGGGTAGCAGACATCTGCCTCCCATGCATACACACTTCTGAGAGTTGAGCTTATGGCCTGTAACCCTACATCCTGCCTGCCGCTACCTTTCGCTTCCAAAAGGCCTAGGCTCGCTGCTTGACGCAAGTGTTGGGAGAGGTAACTGGAATCTCCCGGCACACAAGACGAGTGCCTCCAAGCTCAATCACGCGATTTCCTAGTAATTCCTGGGGTAGACTGGTGCTACATACTAAGTTCCATACGTGAGTATGTAGTTGAACGCCTTGCCCAAAAACATCTTACTTCTGAGAGTTGAGCTCACCCTCAGTCCCTCACAGTTCCACACTGCCTGCAGAGTGAGTTTCGCACGTCTTCACCAGAGACGTTTGCCAGAGGCTTCTGAGACGCAAGTTAACAATGCAGACCTGGAGGGTATCTCCAGGTCCAGTAGAGTGGTAACCGGGGAACCTCCTGTCTCAGAATACTGCTACCTTCACCCTGCCATAAGAATGCAGCTAGTTGACAGCTGGCTTCAAGGCCTGCTTCCCTGTGAGAGCTAAGGACAGGGCACAACCCTCCCGCATCCTGCTTGACTGTAGAAGGAGCTGCTAACGTCCTCATGTTAGTGGCAGGGAAACGTTGTGAGAAAAGCATGTGGAATCGTTGTGCCTGAACCCACGTGTATCTGAGTTGAATACAGCGATTTCCAAAGTCCTTCTTCATCAGAGTGTAGCTAGGTTCCCACTCGCATGTCCGAGTGGGTAGCAGACATCTGCCTCCCATGTATACACACTTCTGAGAGTTGAGCTTATGGCCTGTAAGCCTACCTCCTGCCTGCAGCTACCTTTCGCTTCCAAAAGGCCTAGGCTCGCTGCTTCACCGAAGTGTTGGGAGAGGTAACTGGAATCTCCCGGCACACAAGACTAGTGCCAGCAAGCTCAATCCAGCGATTTCCCAGTAATTCCTGGGGTAGACTGGTGCTACATACTAAGTTCCATATGTGAGAAGGTAGCTGAACGCCTTGTCCAAAATCATCTTACTGCTGAGAGTTGAGCTCACCCTCAGTCCCTCACAGTTCCGCACTGCCTGCAGAGTGAGTTTCCCACGTCTTCACCAGAGACTTTTGCCAGAGGCTTCTGAGACGCAAGTTAACAATGCACACCTGGACGGTATCTCCAGGTGCAGTAGAGTGGTAATCTGGGAACCTCCTTACTCAGAATACTGCTACCTTCACACTGTCATAAGAATGCAGCTAGTTGAGAGCTGGCTTCTAGGCATGCTTCCCTGTGAGAGCTGAGGACAGGGCAGAACCCTCCCGCATCCTGCCTGACTGTAGACGTACCTGCTAACCTCCTTAGGTTAGTGGCTGGGATGGGTTGCGGGAAAAGCATGTGTAAGCATTGGGCCTGAACTCCCGTGTATCTGAGTTGAATACAGCGATTTCCAACATCCTTCTTCAATAGGAGTGTAGCTAGGTTCCAACTCCCATGTCCGAGTGGGTAGCAGACATCTGCCTCCCATGCATACACACTTCTGAGAGTTGAGCTTATGGCCTGTAACCCTACATCCTGCCTGCCGCTACCTTTCGCTTCCAAAAGGCCTAGGCTCGCTGCTTGACGCAAGTGTTGGGAGAGGTAACTGGAATCTCCCGGCACACAAGACGAGTGCCTCCAAGCTCAATCACGCGATTTCCTAGTAATTCCTGGGGTAGACTGGTGCTACATACTAAGTTCCATACGTGAGTATGTAGTTGAACGCCTTGCCCAAAAACATCTTACTTCTGAGAGTTGAGCTCACCCTCAGTCCCTCACAGTTCCACACTGCCTGCAGAGTGAGTTTCGCACGTCTTCACCAGAGACGTTTGCCAGAGGCTTCTGAGACGCAAGTTAACAATGCAGACCTGGAGGGTATCTCCAGGTCCAGTAGAGTGGTAACCTGGGAACCTCCTGTCTCAGAATACTGCTACCTTCACCCTGCCATAAGAATGCAGCTAGTTGACAGCTGGCTTCAAAGCCTGCTTCCCTGTGAGAGCTAAGGACAGGGCACAACCCTCCCGCATCCTGCTTGACTGTAGAAGGAGCTGCTAACGTCCTCATGTTAGTGGCAGGGAAACGTTGTGAGAAAAGCATGTGGAATCGTTGTGCCTGAACCCACGTGTATCTGAGTTGAATACAGCGATTTCCAAAGTCCTTCTTCATCAGAGTGTAGCTAGGTTCCCACTCGCATGTCCGAGTGGGTAGCAGACATCTGCCTCCCATGTATACACACTTCTGAGAGTTGAGCTTATGGCCTGTAAGCCTACCTCCTGCCTGCAGCTACCTTTCGCTTCCAAAAGGCCTAGGCTCGCTGCTTGACGCAAGTGTTGGGAGAGGTAACTGGAATCTCCCGGCACACAAGACTAGTGCCAGCAAGCTCAATCCAGCGATTTCCCAGTAATTCCTGGGGTAGACTGGTGCTACATACTAAGTTCCATATGTGAGAAGGTAGCTGAACGCCTTGTCCAAAATCATCTTACTGCTGAGAGTTGAGCTCACCCTCAGTCCCTCACAGTTCCGCACTGCCTGCAGAGTGAGTTTCCCACGTCTTCACCAGAGACTTTTGCCAGAGGCTTCTGAGACGCAAGTTAACAATGCACACCTGGACGGTATCTCCAGGTGCAGTAGAGTGGTAATCTGGGAACCTCCTTACTCAGAATACTGCTACCTTCACACTGTCATAAGAATGCAGCTAGTTGAGAGCTGGCTTCTAGGCATGCTTCCCTGTGAGAGCTGAGGACAGGGCAGAACCCTCCCGCATCCTGCCTGACTGTAGACGTACCTGCTAACCTCCTTAGGTTAGTGGCTGGGATGGGTTGCGGGAAAAGCATGTGTAAGCATTGGGCCTGAACTCCCGTGTATCTGAGTTGAATACAGCGATTTCCAACATCCTTCTTCAATAGGAGTGTAGCTAGGTTCCAACTCCCATGTCCGAGTGGGTAGCAGACATCTGCCTCCCATGCATACACACTTCTGAGAGTTGAGCTTATGGCCTGTAACCCTACATCCTGCCTGCCGCTACCTTTCGCTTCCAAAAGGCCTAGGCTCGCTGCTTGACGCAAGTGTTGGGAGAGGTAACTGGAATCTCCCGGCACACAAGACGAGTGCCTCCAAGCTCAATCACGCGATTTCCTAGTAATTCCTGGGGTAGACTGGTGCTACATACTAAGTTCCATACGTGAGTATGTAGTTGAACGCCTTGCCCAAAAACATCTTACTTCTGAGAGTTGAGCTCACCCTCAGTCCCTCACAGTTCCACACTGCCTGCAGAGTGAGTTTCGCACGTCTTCACCAGAGACGTTTGCCAGAGGCTTCTGAGACGCAAGTTAACAATGCAGACCTGGAGGGTATCTCCAGGTCCAGTAGAGTGGTAACCTGGGAACCTCCTGTCTCAGAATACTGCTACCTTCACCCTGCCATAAGAATGCAGCTAGTTGACAGCTGGCTTCAAAGCCTGCTTCCCTGTGAGAGCTAAGGACAGGGCACAACCCTCCCGCATCCTGCTTGACTGTAGAAGGAGCTGCTAACGTCCTCATGTTAGTGGCAGGGAAACGTTGTGAGAAAAGCATGTGGAATCGTTGTGCCTGAACCCACGTGTATCTGAGTTGAATACAGCGATTTCCAAAGTCCTTCTTCATCAGAGTGTAGCTAGGTTCCCACTCGCATGTCCGAGTGGGTAGCAGACATCTGCCTCCCATGTATACACACTTCTGAGAGTTGAGCTTACGGCCTGTAAGCCTACCTCCTGCCTGCAGCTACCTTTCGCTTCCAAAAGGCCTAGGCTCGCTGCTTGACGCAAGTGTTGGGAGAGGTAACTGGAATCTCCCGGCACACAAGACTAGTGCCACCAAGCTCAATCCAGCGATTTCCCAGTAATTCCTGGGGTAGACTGGTGCTACATACTAAGTTCCATATGTGAGAAGGTAGCTGAACGCCTTGTCCAAAATCATCTTACTGCTGAGAGTTGAGCTCACCCTCAGTCCCTCACAGTTCCGCACTGCCTGCAGAGTGAGTTTCCCACGTCTTCACCAGAGACTTTTGCCAGAGGCTTCTGAGACGCAAGTTAACAATGCACACCTGGACGGTATCTCCAGGTGCAGTAGAGTGGTAATCTGGGAACCTCCTTACTCAGAATACTGCTACCTTCACACTGTCATAAGAATGCAGCTAGTTGAGAGCTGGCTTCTAGGCAAGCTTCCCTGTGAGAGCTGAGGACAGGGCAGAACCCTCCCGCATCCTGCCTGACTGTAGACGTACCTGCTAACCTCCTTATGTTAGTGGCTGGGATGGGTTGCGGGAAAAGCATGTGTAAGCATTGGGCCTGAACTCCCGTGTATCTGAGTTGAATACAGCGATTTCCAACATCCTTCTTCAATAGGAGTGTAGCTAGGTTCCAACTCCCATGTCCGAGTGGGTAGCAGACATCTGCCTCCCATGCATACACACTTCTGAGAGTTGAGCTTATGGCCTGTAACCCTACATCCTGCCTGCCGCTACCTTTCGCTTCCAAAAGGCCTAGGCTCGCTGCTTGACGCAAGTGTTGGGAGAGGTAACTGGAATCTCCCGGCACACAAGACGAGTGCCTCCAAGCTCAATCACGCGATTTCCTAGTAATTCCTGGGGTAGACTGGTGCTACATACTAAGTTCCATACGTGAGTATGTAGTTGAACGCCTTGCCCAAAAACATCTTACTTCTGAGAGTTGAGCTCACCCTCAGTCCCTCACAGTTCCACACTGCCTGCAGAGTGAGTTTCGCACGTCTTCACCAGAGACGTTTGCCAGAGGCTTCTGAGACGCAAGTTAACAATGCAGACCTGGAGGGTATCTCCAGGTCCAGTAGAGTGGTAACCTGGGAACCTCCTGTCTCAGAATACTGCTACCTTCACCCTGCCATAAGAATGCAGCTAGTTGACAGCTGGCTTCAAGGCCTGCTTCCCTGTGAGAGCTAAGGACAGGGCACAACCCTCCCGCATCCTGCTTGACTGTAGAAGGAGCTGCTAACGTCCTCATGTTAGTGGCAGGGAAACGTTGTGAGAAAAGCATGTGGAATCGTTGTGCCTGAACCCACGTGTATCTGAGTTGAATACAGCGATTTCCAAAGTCCTTCTTCATCAGAGTGTAGCTAGGTTCCCACTCGCATGTCCGAGTGGGTAGCAGACATCTGCCTCCCATGTATACACACTTCTGAGAGTTGAGCTTATGGCCTGTAAGCCTACCTCCTGCCTGCAGCTACCTTTCGCTTCCAAAAGGCCTAGGCTCGCTGCTTGACGCAAGTGTTGGGAGAGGTAACTGGAATCTCCCGGCACACAAGACTAGTGCCACCAAGCTCAATCCAGCGATTTCCCAGTAATTCCTGGGGTAGACTGGTGCTACATACTAAGTTCCATATGTGAGAAGGTAGCTGAACGCCTTGTCCAAAATCATCTTACTGCTGAGAGTTGAGCTCACCCTCAGTCCCTCACAGTTCCGCACTGCCTGCAGAGTGAGTTTCCCACGTCTTCACCAGAGACTTTTGCCAGAGGCTTCTGAGACGCAAGTTAACAATGCACACCTGGACGGTATCTCCAGGTGCAGTAGAGTGGTAATCTGGGAACCTCCTTACTCAGAATACTGCTACCTTCACACTGTCATAAGAATGCAGCTAGTTGAGAGCTGGCTTCTAGGCAAGCTTCCCTGTGAGAGCAGAGGACAGGGCAGAACCCTCCCGCATCCTGCCTGACTGTAGACGTACCTGCTAACCTCCTTATGTTAGTGGCTGGGATGGGTTGCGGGAAAAGCATGTGTAAGCATTGGGCCTGAACTCCCGTGTATCTGAGTTGAATACAGCGATTTCCAACATCCTTCTTCAATAGGAGTGTAGCTAGGTTCCAACTCCCATGTCCGAGTGGGTAGCAGACATCTGCCTCCCATGCATACACACTTCTGAGAGTTGAGCTTATGGCCTGTAACCCTACATCCTGCCTGCCGCTACCTTTCGCTTCCAAAAGGCCTAGGCTCGCTGCTTGACGCAAGTGTTGGGAGAGGTAACTGGAATCTCCCGGCACACAAGACGAGTGCCTCCAAGCTCAATCACGCGATTTCCTAGTAATTCCTGGGGTAGACTGGTGCTACATACTAAGTTCCATACGTGAGTATGTAGTTGAACGCCTTGCCCAAAAACATCTTACTTCTGAGAGTTGAGCTCACCCTCAGTCCCTCACAGTTCCACACTGCCTGCAGAGTGAGTTTCGCACGTCTTCACCAGAGACGTTTGCCAGAGGCTTCTGAGACGCAAGTTAACAATGCAGACCTGGAGGGTATCTCCAGGTCCAGTAGAGTGGTAACCTGGGAACCTCCTGTCTCAGAATACTGCTACCTTCACCCTGCCATAAGAATGCAGCTAGTTGACAGCTGGCTTCAAGGCCTGCTTCCCTGTGAGAGCTAAGGACAGGGCACAACCCTCCCGCATCCTGCTTGACTGTAGAAGGAGCTGCTAACGTCCTCATGTTAGTGGCAGGGAAACGTTGTGAGAAAAGCATGTGGAATCGTTGTGCCTGAACCCACGTGTATCTGAGTTGAATACAGCGATTTCCAAAGTCCTTCTTCATCAGAGTGTAGCTAGGTTCCCACTCGCATGTCCGAGTGGGTAGCAGACATCTGCCTCCCATGTATACACACTTCTGAGAGTTGAGCTTATGGCCTGTAAGCCTACCTCCTGCCTGCAGCTACCTTTCGCTTCCAAAAGGCCTAGGCTCGCTGCTTCACCGAAGTGTTGGGAGAGGTAACTGGAATCTCCCGGCACACAAGACTAGTGCCACCAAGCTCAATCCAGCGATTTCCCAGTAATTCCTGGGGTAGACTGGTGCTACATACTAAGTTCCATATGTGAGAAGGTAGCTGAACGCCTTGTCCAAAATCATCTTACTGCTGAGAGTTGAGCTCACCCTCAGTCCCTCACAGTTCCGCACTGCCTGCAGAGTGAGTTTCCCACGTCTTCACCAGAGACTTTTGCCAGAGGCTTCTGAGACGCAAGTTAACAATGCACACCTGGACGGTATCTCCAGGTGCAGTAGAGTGGTAATCTGGGAACCTCCTTACTCAGAATACTGCTACCTTCACACTGTCATAAGAATGCAGCTAGTTGAGAGCTGGCTTCTAGGCAAGCTTCCCTGTGAGAGCTGAGGACAGGGCAGAACCCTCCCGCATCCTGCCTGACTGTAGACGTACCTGCTAACTTCCTTAGGTTAGTGGCTGGGATGGGTTGCGGGAAAAGCATGTGTAAGCATTGGGCCTGAACTCCCGTGTATCTGAGTTGAATACAGCGATTTCCAACATCCTTCTTCAATAGGAGTGTAGCTAGGTTCCAACTCCCATGTCCGAGTGGGTAGCAGACATCTGCCTCCCATGCATACACACTTCTGAGAGTTGAGCTTATGGCCTGTAACCCTACATCCTGCCTGCCGCTACCTTTCGCTTCCAAAAGGCCTAGGCTCGCTGCTTGACGCAAGTGTTGGGAGAGGTAACTGGAATCTCCCGGCACACAAGACGAGTGCCTCCAAGCTCAATCACGCGATTTCCTAGTAATTCCTGGGGTAGACTGGTGCTACATACTAAGTTCCATACGTGAGTATGTAGTTGAACGCCTTGCCCAAAAACATCTTACTTCTGAGAGTTGAGCTCACCCTCAGTCCCTCACAGTTCCACACTGCCTGCAGAGTGAGTTTCGCACGTCTTCACCAGAGACGTTTGCCAGAGGCTTCTGAGACGCAAGTTAACAATGCAGACCTGGAGGGTATCTCCAGGTCCAGTAGAGTGGTAACCTGGGAACCTCCTGTCTCAGAATACTGCTACCTTCACCCTGCCATAAGAATGCAGCTAGTTGACAGCTGGCTTCAAGGCCTGCTTCCCTGTGAGAGCTAAGGACAGGGCACAACCCTCCCGCATCCTGCTTGACTGTAGAAGGAGCTGCTAACGTCCTCATGTTAGTGGCAGGGAAACGTTGTGAGAAAAGCATGTGGAATCGTTGTGCCTGAACCCACGTGTATCTGAGTTGAATACAGCGATTTCCAAAGTCCTTCTTCATCAGAGTGTAGCTAGGTTCCCACTCGCATGTCCGAGTGGGTAGCAGACATCTGCCTCCCATGTATACACACTTCTGAGAGTTGAGCTTATGGCCTGTAAGCCTACCTCCTGCCTGCAGCTACCTTTCGCTTCCAAAAGGCCTAGGCTCGCTGCTTCACCGAAGTGTTGGGAGAGGTAACTGGAATCTCCCGGCACACAAGACTAGTGCCACCAAGCTCAATCCAGCGATTTCCCAGTAATTCCTGGGGTAGACTGGTGCTACATACTAAGTTCCATATGTGAGAAGGTAGCTGAACGCCTTGTCCAAAATCATCTTACTGCTGAGAGTTGAGCTCACCCTCAGTCCCTCACAGTTCCGCACTGCCTGCAGAGTGAGTTTCCCACGTCTTCACCAGAGACTTTTGCCAGAGGCTTCTGAGACGCAAGTTAACAATGCACACCTGGACGGTATCTCCAGGTGCAGTAGAGTGGTAATCTGGGAACCTCCTTACTCAGAATACTGCTACCTTCACACTGTCATAAGAATGCAGCTAGTTGAGAGCTGGCTTCTAGGCAAGCTTCCCTGTGAGAGCTGAGGACAGGGCAGAACCCTCCCGCATCCTGCCTGACTGTAGACGTACCTGCTAACCTCCTTAGGTTAGTGGCTGGGATGGGTTGCGGGAAAAGCATGTGTAAGCATTGGGCCTGAACTCCCGTGTATCTGAGTTGAATACAGCGATTTCCAACATCCTTCTTCAATAGGAGTGTAGCTAGGTTCCAACTCCCATGTCCGAGTGGGTAGCAGACATCTGCCTCCCATGCATACACACTTCTGAGAGTTGAGCTTATGGCCTGTAACCCTACATCCTGCCTGCCGCTACCTTTCGCTTCCAAAAGGCCTAGGCTCGCTGCTTGACGCAAGTGTTGGGAGAGGTAACTGGAATCTCCCGGCACACAAGACGAGTGCCTCCAAGCTCAATCACGCGATTTCCTAGTAATTCCTGGGGTAGACTGGTGCTACATACTAAGTTCCATACGTGAGTATGTAGTTGAACGCCTTGCCCAAAAACATCTTACTTCTGAGAGTTGAGCTCACCCTCAGTCCCTCACAGTTCCACACTGCCTGCAGAGTGAGTTTCGCACGTCTTCACCAGAGACGTTTGCCAGAGGCTTCTGAGACGCAAGTTAACAATGCAGACCTGGAGGGTATCTCCAGGTCCAGTAGAGTGGTAACCTGGGAACCTCCTGTCTCAGAATACTGCTACCTTCACCCTGCCATAAGAATGCAGCTAGTTGACAGCTGGCTTCAAGGCCTGCTTCCCTGTGAGAGCTAAGGACAGGGCACAACCCTCCCGCATCCTGCTTGACTGTAGAAGGAGCTGCTAACGTCCTCATGTTAGTGGCAGGGAAACGTTGTGAGAAAAGCATGTGGAATCGTTGTGCCTGAACCCACGTGTATCTGAGTTGAATACAGCGATTTCCAAAGTCCTTCTTCATCAGAGTGTAGCTAGGTTCCCACTCGCATGTCCGAGTGGGTAGCAGACATCTGCCTCCCATGTATACACACTTCTGAGAGTTGAGCTTATGGCCTGTAAGCCTACCTCCTGCCTGCAGCTACCTTTCGCTTCCAAAAGGCCTAGGCTCGCTGCTTCACCGAAGTGTTGGGAGAGGTAACTGGAATCTCCCGGCACACAAGACTAGTGCCACCAAGCTCAATCCAGCGATTTCCCAGTAATTCCTGGGGTAGACTGGTGCTACATACTAAGTTCCATATGTGAGAAGGTAGCTGAACGCCTTGTCCAAAATCATCTTACTGCTGAGAGTTGAGCTCACCCTCAGTCCCTCACAGTTCCGCACTGCCTGCAGAGTGAGTTTCCCACGTCTTCACCAGAGACTTTTGCCAGAGGCTTCTGAGACGCAAGTTAACAATGCACACCTGGACGGTATCTCCAGGTGCAGTAGAGTGGTAATCTGGGAACCTCCTTACTCAGAATACTGCTACCTTCACACTGTCATAAGAATGCAGCTAGTTGAGAGCTGGCTTCTAGGCAAGCTTCCCTGTGAGAGCTGAGGACAGGGCAGAACCCTCCCGCATCCTGCCTGACTGTAGACGTACCTGCTAACCTCCTTAGGTTAGTGGCTGGGATGGGTTGCGGGAAAAGCATGTGTAAGCATTGGGCCTGAACTCCCGTGTATCTGAGTTGAATACAGCGATTTCCAACATCCTTCTTCAATAGGAGTGTAGCTAGGTTCCAACTCCCATGTCCGAGTGGGTAGCAGACATCTGCCTCCCATGCATACACACTTCTGAGAGTTGAGCTTATGGCCTGTAACCCTACATCCTGCCTGCCGCTACCTTTCGCTTCCAAAAGGCCTAGGCTCGCTGCTTGACGCAAGTGTTGGGAGAGGTAACTGGAATCTCCCGGCACACAAGACGAGTGCCTCCAAGCTCAATCACGCGATTTCCTAGTAATTCCTGGGGTAGACTGGTGCTACATACTAAGTTCCATACGTGAGTATGTAGTTGAACGCCTTGCCCAAAAACATCTTACTTCTGAGAGTTGAGCTCACCCTCAGTCCCTCACAGTTCCACACTGCCTGCAGAGTGAGTTTCGCACGTCTTCACCAGAGACGTTTGCCAGAGGCTTCTGAGACGCAAGTTAACAATGCAGACCTGGAGGGTATCTCCAGGTCCAGTAGAGTGGTAACCTGGGAACCTCCTGTCTCAGAATACTGCTACCTTCACCCTGCCATAAGAATGCAGCTAGTTGACAGCTGGCTTCAAGGCCTGCTTCCCTGTGAGAGCTAAGGACAGGGCACAACCCTCCCGCATCCTGCTTGACTGTAGAAGGAGCTGCTAACGTCCTCATGTTAGTGGCAGGGAAACGTTGTGAGAAAAGCATGTGGAATCGTTGTGCCTGAACCCACGTGTATCTGAGTTGAATACAGCGATTTCCAAAGTCCTTCTTCATCAGAGTGTAGCTAGGTTCCCACTCGCATGTCCGAGTGGGTAGCAGACATCTGCCTCCCATGTATACACACTTCTGAGAGTTGAGCTTATGGCCTGTAAGCCTACCTCCTGCCTGCAGCTACCTTTCGCTTCCAAAAGGCCTAGGCTCGCTGCTTCACCGAAGTGTTGGGAGAGGTAACTGGAATCTCCCGGCACACAAGACTAGTGCCACCAAGCTCAATCCAGCGATTTCCCAGTAATTCCTGGGGTAGACTGGTGCTACATACTAAGTTCCATATGTGAGAAGGTAGCTGAACGCCTTGTCCAAAATCATCTTACTGCTGAGAGTTGAGCTCACCCTCAGTCCCTCACAGTTCCGCACTGCCTGCAGAGTGAGTTTCCCACGTCTTCACCAGAGACTTTTGCCAGAGGCTTCTGAGACGCAAGTTAACAATGCACACCTGGACGGTATCTCCAGGTGCAGTAGAGTGGTAATCTGGGAACCTCCTTACTCAGAATACTGCTACCTTCACACTGTCATAAGAATGCAGCTAGTTGAGAGCTGGCTTCTAGGCAAGCTTCCCTGTGAGAGCTGAGGACAGGGCAGAACCCTCCCGCATCCTGCCTGACTGTAGACGTACCTGCTAACCTCCTTATGTTAGTGGCTGGGATGGGTTGCGGGAAAAGCATGTGTAAGCATTGGGCCTGAACTCCCGTGTATCTGAGTTGAATACAGCGATTTCCAACATCCTTCTTCAATAGGAGTGTAGCTAGGTTCCAACTCCCATGTCCGAGTGGGTAGCAGACATCTGCCTCCCATGCATACACACTTCTGAGAGTTGAGCTTATGGCCTGTAACCCTACATCCTGCCTGCCGCTACCTTTCGCTTCCAAAAGGCCTAGGCTCGCTGCTTGACGCAAGTGTTGGGAGAGGTAACTGGAATCTCCCGGCACACAAGACGAGTGCCTCCAAGCTCAATCACGCGATTTCCTAGTAATTCCTGGGGTAGACTGGTGCTACATACTAAGTTCCATACGTGAGTATGTAGTTGAACGCCTTGCCCAAAAACATCTTACTTCTGAGAGTTGAGCTCACCCTCAGTCCCTCACAGTTCCACACTGCCTGCAGAGTGAGTTTCGCACGTCTTCACCAGAGACGTTTGCCAGAGGCTTCTGAGACGCAAGTTAACAATGCAGACCTGGAGGGTATCTCCAGGTCCAGTAGAGTGGTAACCTGGGAACCTCCTGTCTCAGAATACTGCTACCTTCACCCTGCCATAAGAATGCAGCTAGTTGACAGCTGGCTTCAAGGCCTGCTTCCCTGTGAGAGCTAAGGACAGGGCACAACCCTCCCGCATCCTGCTTGACTGTAGAAGGAGCTGCTAACGTCCTCATGTTAGTGGCAGGGAAACGTTGTGAGAAAAGCATGTGGAATCGTTGTGCCTGAACCCACGTGTATCTGAGTTGAATACAGCGATTTCCAAAGTCCTTCTTCATCAGAGTGTAGCTAGGTTCCCACTCGCATGTCCGAGTGGGTAGCAGACATCTGCCTCCCATGTATACACACTTCTGAGAGTTGAGCTTATGGCCTGTAAGCCTACCTCCTGCCTGCAGCTACCTTTCGCTTCCAAAAGGCCTAGGCTCGCTGCTTCACCGAAGTGTTGGGAGAGGTAACTGGAATCTCCCGGCACACAAGACTAGTGCCACCAAGCTCAATCCAGCGATTTCCCAGTAATTCCTGGGGTAGACTGGTGCTACATACTAAGTTCCATATGTGAGAAGGTAGCTGAACGCCTTGTCCAAAATCATCTTACTGCTGAGAGTTGAGCTCACCCTCAGTCCCTCACAGTTCCGCACTGCCTGCAGAGTGAGTTTCCCACGTCTTCACCAGAGACTTTTGCCAGAGGCTTCTGAGACGCAAGTTAACAATGCACACCTGGACGGTATCTCCAGGTGCAGTAGAGTGGTAATCTGGGAACCTCCTTACTCAGAATACTGCTACCTTCACACTGTCATAAGAATGCAGCTAGTTGAGAGCTGGCTTCTAGGCAAGCTTCCCTGTGAGAGCTGAGGACAGGGCAGAACCCTCCCGCATCCTGCCTGACTGTAGACGTACCTGCTAACCTCCTTAGGTTAGTGGCTGGGATGGGTTGCGGGAAAAGCATGTGTAAGCATTGGGCCTGAACTCCCGTGTATCTGAGTTGAATACAGCGATTTCCAACATCCTTCTTCAATAGGAGTGTAGCTAGGTTCCAACTCCCATGTCCGAGTGGGTAGCAGACATCTGCCTCCCATGCATACACACTTCTGAGAGTTGAGCTTATGGCCTGTAACCCTACATCCTGCCTGCCGCTACCTTTCGCTTCCAAAAGGCCTAGGCTCGCTGCTTGACGCAAGTGTTGGGAGAGGTAACTGGAATCTCCCGGCACACAAGACGAGTGCCTCCAAGCTCAATCACGCGATTTCCTAGTAATTCCTGGGGTAGACTGGTGCTACATACTAAGTTCCATACGTGAGTATGTAGTTGAACGCCTTGTCCAAAAACATCTTACTTCTGAGAGTTGAGCTCACCCTCAGTCCCTCACAGTTCCACACTGCCTGCAGAGTGAGTTTCGCACGTCTTCACCAGAGACGTTTGCCAGAGGCTTCTGAGACGCAAGTTAACAATGCAGACCTGGAGGGTATCTCCAGGTCCAGTAGAGTGGTAACCTGGGAACCTCCTGTCTCAGAATACTGCTACCTTCACCCTGCCATAAGAATGCAGCTAGTTGACAGCTGGCTTCAAGGCCTGCTTCCCTGTGAGAGCTAAGGACAGGGCACAACCCTCCCGCATCCTGCTTGACTGTAGAAGGAGCTGCTAACATCCTCATGTTAGTGGCAGGGAAACGTTGTGAGAAAAGCATGTGGAATCGTTGTGCCTGAACCCACGTGTATCTGAGTTGAATACAGCGATTTCCAAAGTCCTTCTTCATCAGAGTGTAGCTAGGTTCCCACTCGCATGTCCGAGTGGGTAGCAGACATCTGCCTCCCATGTATACACACTTCTGAGAGTTGAGCTTATGGCCTGTAAGCCTACCTCCTGCCTGCAGCTACCTTTCGCTTCCAAAAGGCCTAGGCTCGCTGCTTCACCGAAGTGTTGGGAGAGGTAACTGGAATCTCCCGGCACACAAGACTAGTGCCACCAAGCTCAATCCAGCGATTTCCCAGTAATTCTTGGGGTAGACTGGTGCTACATACTAAGTTCCATATGTGAGAAGGTAGCTGAACGCCTTGTCCAAAATCATCTTACTGCTGAGAGTTGAGCTCACCCTCAGTCCCTCACAGTTCCGCACTGCCTGCAGAGTGAGTTTCCCACGTCTTCACCAGAGACTTTTGCCAGAGGCTTCTGAGACGCAAGTTAACAATGCACACCTGGACGGTATCTCCAGGTGCAGTAGAGTGGTAATCTGGGAACCTCCTTACTCAGAATACTGCTACCTTCACACTGTCATAAGAATGCAGCTAGTTGAGAGCTGGCTTCTAGGCAAGCTTCCCTGTGAGAGCTGAGGACAGGGCAGAACCCTCCCGCATCCTGCCTGACTGTAGACGTACCTGCTAACCTCCTTATGTTAGTGGCTGGGATGGGTTGCGGGAAAAGCATGTGTAAGCATTGGGCCTGAACTCCCGTGTATCTGAGTTGAATACAGCGATTTCCAACATCCTTCTTCAATAGGAGTGTAGCTAGGTTCCAACTCCCATGTCCGAGTGGGTAGCAGACATCTGCCTCCCATGCATACACACTTCTGAGAGTTGAGCTTATGGCCTGTAACCCTACATCCTGCCTGCCGCTACCTTTCGCTTCCAAAAGGCCTAGGCTCGCTGCTTGACGCAAGTGTTGGGAGAGGTAACTGGAATCTCCCGGCACACAAGACGAGTGCCTCCAAGCTCAATCACGCGATTTCCTAGTAATTCCTGGGGTAGACTGGTGCTACATACTAAGTTCCATACGTGAGTATGTAGTTGAACGCCTTGCCCAAAAACATCTTACTTCTCAGAGTTGAGCTCACCCTCAGTCCCTCACAGTTCCACACTGCCTGCAGAGTGAGTTTCGCACGTCTTCACCAGAGACGTTTGCCAGAGGCTTCTGAGACGCAAGTTAACAATGCAGACCTGGAGGGTATCTCCAGGTCCAGTAGAGTGGTAACCTGGGAACCTCCTGTCTCAGAATACTGCTACCTTCACCCTGCCATAAGAATGCAGCTAGTTGACAGCTGGCTTCAAGGCCTGCTTCCCTGTGAGAGCTAAGGACAGGGCACAACCCTCCCGCATCCTGCTTGACTGTAGAAGGAGCTGCTAACGTCCTCATGTTAGTGGCAGGGAAACGTTGTGAGAAAAGCATGTGGAATCGTTGTGCCTGAACCCACGTGTATCTGAGTTGAATACAGCGATTTCCAAAGTCCTTCTTCATCAGAGTGTAGCTAGGTTCCCACTCGCATGTCCGAGTGGGTAGCAGACATCTGCCTCCCATGTATACACACTTCTGAGAGTTGAGCTTATGGCCTGTAAGCCTACCTCCTGCCTGCAGCTACCTTTCGCTTCCAAAAGGCCTAGGCTCGCTGCTTCACCGAAGTGTTGGGAGAGGTAACTGGAATCTCCCGGCACACAAGACTAGTGCCACCAAGCTCAATCCAGCGATTTCCCAGTAATTCCTGGGGTAGACTGGTGCTACATACTAAGTTCCATATGTGAGAAGGTAGCTGAACGCCTTGTCCAAAATCATCTTACTGCTGAGAGTTGAGCTCACCCTCAGTCCCTCACAGTTCCGCACTGCCTGCAGAGTGAGTTTCCCACGTCTTCACCAGAGACTTTTGCCAGAGGCTTCTGAGACGCAAGTTAACAATGCACACCTGGACGGTATCTCCAGGTGCAGTAGAGTGGTAATCTGGGAACCTCCTTACTCAGAATACTGCTACCTTCACACTGTCATAAGAATGCAGCTAGTTGAGAGCTGGCTTCTAGGCAAGCTTCCCTGTGAGAGCTGAGGACAGGGCAGAACCCTCCCGCATCCTGCCTGACTGTAGACGTACCTGCTAACCTCCTTAGGTTAGTGGCTGGGATGGGTTGCGGGAAAAGCATGTGTAAGCATTGGGCCTGAACTCCCGTGTATCTGAGTTGAATACAGCGATTTCCAACATCCTTCTTCAATAGGAGTGTAGCTAGGTTCCAACTCCCATGTCCGAGTGGGTAGCAGACATCTGCCTCCCATGCATACACACTTCTGAGAGTTGAGCTTATGGCCTGTAACCCTACATCCTGCCTGCCGCTACCTTTCGCTTCCAAAAGGCCTAGGCTCGCTGCTTGACGCAAGTGTTGGGAGAGGTAACTGGAATCTCCCGGCACACAAGACGAGTGCCTCCAAGCTCAATCACGCGATTTCCTAGTAATTCCTGGGGTAGACTGGTGCTACATACTAAGTTCCATACGTGAGTAGGTAGTTGAACGCCTTGCCCAAAAACATCTTACTTCTGAGAGTTGAGCTCACCCTCAGTCCCTCACAGTTCCACACTGCCTGCAGAGTGAGTTTCGCACGTCTTCACCAGAGACGTTTGCCAGAGGCTTCTGAGACGCAAGTTAACAATGCAGACCTGGAGGGTATCTCCAGGTCCAGTAGAGTGGTAACCTGGGAACCTCCTGTCTCAGAATACTGCTACCTTCACCCTGCCATAAGAATGCAGCTAGTTGACAGCTGGCTTCAAGGCCTGCTTCCCTGTGAGAGCTAAGGACAGGGCACAACCCTCCCGCATCCTGCTTGACTGTAGAAGGAGCTGCTAACGTCCTCATGTTAGTGGCAGGGAAACGTTGAGAGAAAAGCATGTGGAATCGTTGTGCCTGAACCCACGTGTATCTGAGTTGAATACAGGATTTCCAAAGTCCTTCTTCATCAGAGTGTAGCTAGGTTCCCACTCGCATGTCCGAGTGGGTAGCAGACATCTGCCTCCCATGTATACACACTTCTGAGAGTTGAGCTTATGGCCTGTAAGCCTACCTCCTGCCGGCAGCTACCTTTCGCTTCCAAAAGACCTAGGCTCGCTGCTTGACGCAAGTGTTGGGAGAGGTAACTGGAATCTCCCGGCACACAAGACTAGTGCCACCAAGCTCAATCCAGCGATTTCCCAGTAATTCCTGGGGTAGACTGGTGCTACATACTAAGTTCCATATGTGAGAAGGTAGCTGAACGCCTTGTCCAAAATCATCTTACTGCTGAGAGTTGAGCTCACCCTCAGTCCCTCACAGTTCCGCACTGCCTGCAGAGTGAGTTTCCCACGTCTTCACCAGAGACTTTTGCCAGAGGCTTCTGAGACGCAAGTTAACAATGCACACCTGGACGGTATCTCCAGGTGCAGTAGAGTGGTAATCTGGGAACCTCCTTACTCAGAATACTGCTACCTTCACACTGTCATAAGAATGCAGCCAGTTGAGAGCTGGCTTCTAGGCAAGCTTCCCTGTGAGAGCTGAGGACAGGGCAGAACCCTCCCGCATCCTGCCTGACTGTAGACGTACCTGCTAACCTCCTTAGGTTAGTGGCTGGGATGGGTTGCGGGAAAAGCATGTGTAAGCATTGGGCCTGAACTCCCGTGTATCTGAGTTGAATACAGCGATTTCCAACATCCTTCTTCAATAGGAGTGTAGCTAGGTTCCAACTCCGATGTCCGAGTGGGTAGCAGACATCTGCCTCCCATGCATACACACTTCTGAGAGTTGAGCTTATGGCCTGTAACCCTACATCCTGCCTGCCGCTACCTTTCGCTTCCAAAAGGCCTAGGCTCGCTGCTTGACGCAAGTGTTGGGAGAGGTAACTGGAATCTCCCGGCACACAAGACGAGTGCCTCCAAGCTCAATCACGCGATTTCCTAGTAATTCCTGGGGTAGACTGGTGCTACATACTAAGTTCCATACGTGAGTATGTAGTTGAACGCCTTGTCCAAAAACATCTTACTTCTCAGAGTTGAGCTCACCCTCAGTCCCTCACAGTTCCACACTGCCTGCAGAGTGAGTTTCGCACGTCTTCACCAGAGACGTTTGCCAGAGGCTTCTGAGACGCAAGTTAACAATGCAGACCTGGAGGGTATCTCCAGGTCCAGTAGAGTGGTAACCTGGGAACCTCCTGTCTCAGAATACTGCTACCTTCACCCTGCCATAAGAATGCAGCTAGTTGACAGCTGGCTTCAAGGCCTGCTTCCCTGTGAGAGCTAAGGACAGGGCACAACCCTCCCGCATCCTGCTTGACTGTAGAAGGAGCTGCTAACGTCCTCATGTTAGTGGCAGGGAAACGTTGTGAGAAAAGCATGTGGAATCGTTGTGCCTGAACCCACGTGTATCTGAGTTGAATACAGCGATTTCCAAAGTCCTTCTTCATCAGAGTGTAGCTAGGTTCCCACTCGCATGTCCGAGTGGGTAGCAGACATCTGCCTCCCATGTATACACACTTCTGAGAGTTGAGCTTATGGCCTGTAAGCCTACCTCCTGCCGGCAGCTACCTTTCGCTTCCAAAAGACCTAGGCTCGCTGCTTGACGCAAGTGTTGGGAGAGGTAACTGGAATCTCGCGGCACACAAGACTAGTGCCACCAAGCTCAATCCAGCGATTTCCCAGTAATTCCTGGGGTAGACTGGTGCTACATACTAAGTTCCATATGTGAGAAGGTAGCTGAACGCCTTGTCCAAAATCATCTTACTGCTGAGAGTTGAGCTCACCCTCAGTCCCTCACAGTTCCGCACTGCCTGCAGAGTGAGTTTCCCACGTCTTCACCAGAGACTTTTGCCAGAGGCTTCTGAGACGCAAGTTAACAATGCACACCTGGACGGTATCTCCAGGTGCAGTAGAGTGGTAATCTGGGAACCTCCTTACTCAGAATACTGCTACCTTCACACTGTCATAAGAATGCAGCTAGTTGAGAGCTGGCTTCTAGGCAAGCTTCCCTGTGAGAGCTGAGGACAGGGCAGAACCCTCCCGCATCCTGCCTGACTGTAGACGTACCTGCTAACCTCCTTATGTTAGTGGCTGGGATGGGTTGCGGGAAAAGCATGTGTAAGCATTGGGCCTGAACTCCCGTGTATCTGAGTTGAATACAGCGATTTCCAACATCCTTCTTCAATAGGAGTGTAGCTAGGTTCCAACTCCCATGTCCGAGTGGGTAGCAGACATCTGCCTCCCATGCATACACACTTCTGAGAGTTGAGCTTATGGCCTGTAACCCTACATCCTGCCTGACGCTACCTTTCGCTTCCAAAAGGCCTAGGCTCGCTGCTTGATGCAAGTGTTGGGAGAGGTAACTGGAATCTCCCGGCACACAAGACGAGTGCCTCCAAGCTCAATCACGCGATTTCCTAGTAATTCCTGGGGTAGACTGGTGCTACATACTAAGTTCCATACGTGAGTATGTAGTTGAACGCCTTGCCCAAAAACATCTTACTTCTGAGAGTTGAGCTCACCCTCAGTCCCTCACAGTTCCACACTGCCTGCAGAGTGAGTTTCGCACGTCTTCACCAGAGACGTTTGCCAGAGGCTTCTGAGACGCAAGTTAACAATGCAGACCTGGAGGGTATCTCCAGGTCCAGTAGAGTGGTAACCTGGGAACCTCCTGTCTCAGAATACTGCTACCTTCACCCTGCCATAAGAATGCAGCTAGTTGACAGCTGGCTTCAAGGCCTGCTTCCCTGTGAGAGCTAAGGACAGGGCACAACCCTCCCGCATCCTGCTTGACTGTAGAAGGAGCTGCTAACGTCCTCATGTTAGTGGCAGGGAAACGTTGTGAGAAAAGCATGTGGAATCGTTGTGCCTGAATCCACGTGTATCTGAGTTGAATACAGCGATTTCCAAAGTCCTTCTTCATCAGAGTGTAGCTAGGTTCCCACTCGCATGTCCGAGTGGGTAGCAGACATCTGCCTCCCATGTATACACACTTCTGAGAGTTGAGCTTATGGCCTGTAAGCCTACCTCCTGCCTGCAGCTCCCTTTCGCTTCCAAAAGACCTAGGCTCGCTGCTTGACGCAAGTGTTGGGAGAGGTAACTGGAATCTCGCGGCACACAAGACTAGTGCCAGCAAGCTCAATCCAGCGATTTCCCAGTAATTCCTGGGGTAGACTGGTGCTACATACTAAGTTCCATATGTGAGACGGTAGCTGAACGCCTTGTCCAAAATCATCTTACTGCTGAGAGTTGAGCTCACCCTCAGTCCCTCACAGTTCCGCACTGCCTGCAGAGTGAGTTTCCCACGTCTTCACCAGAGACTTTTGCCAGAGGCTTCTGAGACGCAAGTTAACAATGCACACCTGGACGGTATCTCCAGGTGCAGTAGAGTGGTAATCTGGGAACCTCCTTACTCAGAATACTGCTACCTTAACACTGTCATAAGAATGCAGCCAGTTGAGAGCTGGCTTCTAGGCAAGCTTCCCTGTGAGAGCTGAGGACAGGGCAGAACCCTCCCGCATCCTGCCTGACTGTAGACGTACCTGCTAACCTCCTTATGTTAGTGGCTGGGATGGGTTGCGGGAAAAGCATGTGTAAGCATTGGGCCTGAACTCCCGTGTATCTGAGTTGAATACAGCGATTTCCAACATCCTTCTTCAATAGGAGTGTAGCTAGGTTCCAACTCCCATGTCCGAGTGGGTAGCAGACATCTGCCTCCCATGCATACACACTTCTGAGAGTTGAGCTTATGGCCTGTAACCCTACATCCTGCCTGCCGCTACCTTTCGCTTCCAAAAGGCCTAGGCTCGCTGCTTGACGCAAGTGTTGGGAGAGGTAACTGGAATCTCCCGGCACACAAGACGAGTGCCTCCAAGCTCAATCACGCGATTTCCTAGTAATTCCTGGGGTAGACTGGTGCTACATACTAAGTTCCATACGTGAGTATGTAGTTGAACGCCTTGCCCAAAAACATCTTACTTCTGAGAGTTGAGCTCACCCTCAGTCCCTCACAGTTCCACACTGCCTGCAGAGTGAGTTTCGCACGTCTTCACCAGAGACGTTTGCCAGAGGCTTCTGAGACGCAAGTTAACAATGCAGACCTGGAGGGTATCTCCAGGTCCAGTAGAGTGGTAACCTGGGAACCTCCTGTCTCAGAATACTGCTACCTTCACCCTGCCATAAGAATGCAGCTAGTTGACAGCTGGCTTCAAGGCCTGCTTCCCTGTGAGAGCTAAGGACAGGGCACAACCCTCCCGCATCCTGCTTGACTGTAGAAGGAGCTGCTAACGTCCTCATGTTAGTGGCAGGGAAACGTTGTGAGAAAAGCATGTGGAATCGTTGTGCCTGAACCCACGTGTATCTGAGTTGAATACAGCGATTTCCAAAGTCCTTCTTCATCAGAGTGTAGCTAGGTTCCCACTCGCATGTCCGAGTGGGTAGCAGACATCTGCCTCCCATGTATACACACTTCTGAGAGTTGAGCTTATGGCCTGTAAGCCTACCTCCTGCCTGCAGCTACCTTTCGCTTCCAAAAGGCCTAGGCTCGCTGCTTGACCGAAGTGTTGGGAGAGGTAACTGGAATCTCCCGGCACACAAGACTAGTGCCACCAAGCTCAATCCAGCGATTTCCCAGTAATTCCTGGGGTAGACTGGTGCTACATACTAAGTTCCATATGTGAGAAGGTAGCTGAACGCCTTGTCCAAAATCATCTTACTGCTGAGGGTTGAGCTCACCCTCAGTCCCTCACAGTTCCGCACTGCCTGCAGAGTGAGTTTCCCACGTCTTCACCAGAGTCTTTTGCCAGAGGCTTCTGAGACGCAAGTTAACAATGCACACCTGGACGGTATCTCCAGGTGCAGTAGAGTGGTAATCTGGGAACCTCCTTACTCAGAATACTGCTACCTTCACACTGTCATAAGAATGCAGCTAGTTGAGAGCTGGCTTCTAGGCAAGCTTCCCTGTGAGAGCTGAGGACAGGGCAGAACCCTCCCGCATCCTGCCTGACTGTAGACGTACCTGCTAACCTCCTTATGTTAGTGGCTGGGATGGGTTGCGGGAAAAGCATGTGTAAGCATTGGGCCTGAACTCCCGTGTATCTGAGTTGAATACAGCGATTTCCAACATCCTTCTTCAATAGGAGTGTAGCTAGGTTCCAACTCCCATGTCCGAGTGGGTAGCAGACATCTGCCTCCCATGCATACACACTTCTGAGAGTTGAGCTTATGGCCTGTAACCCTACATCCTGCCTGCCGCTACCTTTCGCTTCCAAAAGGCCTAGGCTCGCTGCTTGACGCAAGTGTTGGGAGAGGTAACTGGAATCTCCCGGCACACAAGACGAGTGCCTCCAAGCTCAATCACGCGATTTCCTAGTAATTCCTGGGGTAGACTGGTGCTACATACTAAGTTCCATACGTGAGTATGTAGTTGAACGCCTTGCCCAAAAACATCTTACTTCTGAGAGTTGAGCTCACCCTCAGTCCCTCACAGTTCCACACTGCCTGCAGAGTGAGTTTCGCACGTCTTCACCAGAGACGTTTGCCAGAGGCTTCTGAGACGCAAGTTAACAATGCAGACCTGGAGGGTATCTCCAGGTCCAGTAGAGTGGTAACCTGGGAACCTCCTGTCTCAGAATACTGCTACCTTCACCCTGCCATAAGAATGCAGCTAGTTGACAGCTGGCTTCAAGGCCTGCTTGCCTGTGAGAGCTAAGGACAGGGCACAACCCTCCCGCATCCTGCTTGACTGTAGAAGGAGCTGCTAACGTCCTCATGTTAGTGGCAGGGAAACGTTGTGAGAAAAGCATGTGGAATCGTTGTGCCTGAACCCACGTGTATCTGAGTTGAATACAGCGATTTCCAAAGTCCTTCTTCATCAGAGTGTAGCTAGGTTCCCACTCGCATGTCCGAGTGGGTAGCAGACATCTGCCTCCCATGTATACACACTTCTGAGAGTTGAGCTTATGGCCTGTAAGCCTACCTCCTGCCTGCAGCTACCTTTCGCTTCCAAAAGGCCTAGGCTCGCTGCTTGACGCAAGTGTTGGGAGAGGTAACTGGAATCTCCCGGCACACAAGACTAGTGCCACCAAGCTCAATCCAGCGATTTCCCAGTAATTCCTGGGGTAGACTGGTGCTACATACTAAGTTCCATATGTGAGAAGGTAGCTGAACGCCTTGTCCAAAATCATCTTACTGCTGAGAGTTGAGCTCACCCTCAGTCCCTCACAGTTCCGCACTGCCTGCAGAGTGAGTTTCCCACGTCTTCACCAGAGACTTTTGCCAGAGGCTTCTGAGACGCAAGTTAACAATGCACACCTGGACGGTATCTCCAGGTGCAGTAGAGTGGTAATCTGGGAACCTCCTTACTCAGAATACTGCTACCTTCACACTGTCATAAGAATGCAGCTAGTTGAGAGCTGGCTTCTAGGCAAGCTTCCCTGTGAGAGCTGAGGACAGGGCAGAACCCTCCCGCATCCTGCCTGACTGTAGACGTACCTGCTAACCTCCTTATGTTAGTGGCTGGGATGGGTTGCGGGAAAAGCATGTGTAAGCATTGGGCCTGAACTCCCGTGTATCTGAGTTGAATACAGCGATTTCCAACATCCTTCTTCAATAGGAGTGTAGCTAGGTTCCAACTCCCATGTCCGAGTGGGTAGCAGACATCTGCCTCCCATGCATACACACTTCTGAGAGTTGAGCTTATGGCCTGTAACCCTACATCCTGCCTGCCGCTACCTTTCGCTTCCAAAAGGCCTAGGCTCGCTGCTTGACGCAAGTGTTGGGAGAGGTAACTGGAATCTCCCGGCACACAAGACGAGTGCCTCCAAGCTCAATCACGCGATTTCCTAGTAATTCCTGGGGTAGACTGGTGCTACATACTAAGTTCCATACGTGAGTATGTAGTTGAACGCCTTGCCCAAAAACATCTTACTTCTGAGAGTTGAGCTCACCCTCAGTCCCTCACAGTTCCACACTGCCTGCAGAGTGAGTTTCGCACGTCTTCACCAGAGACGTTTGCCAGAGGCTTCTGAGACGCAAGTTAACAATGCAGACCTGGAGGGTATCTCCAGGTCCAGTAGAGTGGTAACCTGGGAACCTCCTGTCTCAGAATACTGCTACCTTCACCCTGCCATAAGAATGCAGCTAGTTGACAGCTGGCTTCAAGGCCTGCTTCCCTGTGAGAGCTAAGGACAGGGCACAACCCTCCCGCATCCTGCTTGACTGTAGAAGGAGCTGCTAACGTCCTCATGTTAGTGGCAGGGAAACGTTGTGAGAAAAGCATGTGGAATCGTTGTGCCTGAACCCACGTGTATCTGAGTTGAATACAGCGATTTCCAAAGTCCTTCTTCATCAGAGTGTAGCTAGGTTCCCACTCGCATGTCCGAGTGGGTAGCAGACATCTGCCTCCCATGTATACACACTTCTGAGAGTTGAGCTTATGGCCTGTAAGCCTACCTCCTGCCTGCAGCTACCTTTCGCTTCCAAAAGGCCTAGGCTCGCTGCTTCACCGAAGTGTTGGGAGAGGTAACTGGAATCTCCCGGCACACAAGACTAGTGCCACCAAGCTCAATCCAGCGATTTCCCAGTAATTCCTGGGGTAGACTGGTGCTACATACTAAGTTCCATATGTGAGAAGGTAGCTGAACGCCTTGTCCAAAATCATCTTACTGCTGAGAGTTGAGCTCACCCTCAGTCCCTCACAGTTCCGCACTGCCTGCAGAGTGAGTTTCCCACGTCTTCACCAGAGACTTTTGCCAGAGGCTTCTGAGACGCAAGTTAACAATGCACACCTGGACGGTATCTCCAGGTGCAGTAGAGTGGTAATCTGGGAACCTCCTTACTCAGAATACTGCTACCTTCACACTGTCATAAGAATGCAGCTAGTTGAGAGCTGGCTTCTAGGCAAGCTTCCCTGTGAGAGCTGAGGACAGGGCAGAACCCTCCCGCATCCTGCCTGACTGTAGACGTACCTGCTAACCTCCTTATGTTAGTGGCTGGGATGGGTTGCGGGAAAAGCATGTGTAAGCATTGGGCCTGAACTCCCGTGTATCTGAGTTGAATACAGCGATTTCCAACATCCTTCTTCAATAGGAGTGTAGCTAGGTTCCAACTCCCATGTCCGAGTGGGTAGCAGACATCTGCCTCCCATGCATACACACTTCTGAGAGTTGAGCTTATGGCCTGTAACCCTACATCCTGCCTGCCGCTACCTTTCGCTTCCAAAAGGCCTAGGCTCGCTGCTTGAAACAAGTGTTGGGAGAGGTAACTGGAATCTCCCGGCACACAAGACGAGTGCCTCCAAGCTCAATCACGCGATTTCCTAGTAATTCCTGGGGTAGACTGGTGCTACATACTAAGTTCCATACGTGAGTATGTAGTTGAACGCCTTGCCCAAAAACATCTTACTTCTGAGAGTTGAGCTCACCCTCAGTCCCTCACAGTTCCACACTGCCTGCAGAGTGAGTTTCGCACGTCTTCACCAGAGACGTTTGCCAGAGGCTTCTGAGACGCAAGTTAACAATGCAGACCTGGAGGGTATCTCCAGGTCCAGTAGAGTGGTAACCTGGGAACCTCCTGTCTCAGAATACTGCTACCTTCACCCTGCCATAAGAATGCAGCTAGTTGACAGCTGGCTTCAAGGCCTGCTTCCCTGTGAGAGCTAAGGACAGGGCACAACCCTCCCGCATCCTGCTTGACTGTAGAAGGAGCTGCTAACGTCCTCATGTTAGTGGCAGGGAAACGTTGTGAGAAAAGCATGTGGAATCGTTGTGCCTGAACCCACGTGTATCTGAGTTGAATACAGCGATTTCCAAAGTCCTTCTTCATCAGAGTGTAGCTAGGTTCCCACTCGCATGTCCGAGTGGGTAGCAGACATCTGCCTCCCATGTATACACACTTCTGAGAGTTGAGCTTATGGCCTGTAAGCCTACCTCCTGCCTGCAGCTACCTTTCGCTTCCAAAAGGCCTAGGCTCGCTGCTTGACGCAAGTGTTGGGAGAGGTAACTGGAATCTCGCGGCACACAAGACTAGTGCCACCAAGCTCAATCCAGCGATTTCCCAGTAATTCCTGGGGTAGACTGGTGCTACATACTAAGTTCCATATGTGAGAAGGTAGCTGAACGCCTTGTCCAAAATCATCTTACTGCTGAGAGTTGAGCTCACCCTCAGTCCCTCACAGTTCCGCACTGCCTGCAGAGTGAGTTTCCCACGTCTTCACCAGAGACTTTTGCCAGAGGCTTCTGAGACGCAAGTTAACAATGCACACCTGGACGGTATCTCCAGGTGCAGTAGAGTGGTAATCTGGGAACCTCCTTACTCAGAATACTGCTACCTTCACACTGTCATAAGAATGCAGCTAGTTGAGAGCTGGCTTCTAGGCAAGCTTCCCTGTGAGAGCTGAGGACAGGGCAGAACCCTCCCGCATCCTGCCTGACTGTAGACGTACCTGCTAACCTCCTTATGTTAGTGGCTGGGATGGGTTGCGGGAAAAGCATGTGTAAGCATTGGGCCTGAACTCCCGTGTATCTGAGTTGAATACAGCGATTTCCAACATCCTTCTTCAATAGGAGTGTAGCTAGGTTCCAACTCCCATGTCCGAGTGGGTAGCAGACATCTGCCTCCCATGCATACACACTTCTGAGAGTTGAGCTTATGGCCTGTAACCCTACATCCTGCCTGCCGCTACCTTTCGCTTCCAAAAGGCCTAGGCTCGCTGCTTGAAACAAGTGTTGGGAGAGGTAACTGGAATCTCCCGGCACACAAGACGAGTGCCTCCAAGCTCAATCACGCGATTTCCTAGTAATTCCTGGGGTAGACTGGTGCTACATACTAAGTTCCATACGTGAGTATGTAGTTGAACGCCTTGCCCAAAAACATCTTACTTCTGAGAGTTGAGCTCACCCTCAGTCCCTCACAGTTCCACACTGCCTGCAGAGTGAGTTTCGCACGTCTTCACCAGAGACGTTTGCCAGAGGCTTCTGAGACGCAAGTTAACAATGCAGACCTGGAGGGTATCTCCAGGTCCAGTAGAGTGGTAACCTGGGAACCTCCTGTCTCAGAATACTGCTACCTTCACCCTGCCATAAGAATGCAGCTAGTTGACAGCTGGCTTCAAGGCCTGCTTCCCTGTGAGAGCTAAGGAAAGGGCACAACCCTCCCGCATCCTGCTTGACTGTAGAAGGAGCTGCTAACGTCCTCATGTTAGTGGCAGGGAAACGTTGTGAGAAAAGCATGTGGAATCGTTGTGCCTGAACCCACGTGTATCTGAGTTGAATACAGCGATTTCCAAAGTCCTTCTTCATCAGAGTGTAGCTAGGTTCCCACTCGCATGTCCGAGTGGGTAGCAGACATCTGCCTCCCATGTATACACACTTCTGAGAGTTGAGCTTATGGCCTGTAAGCCTACCTCCTGCCTGCAGCTACCTTTCGCTTCCAAAAGGCCTAGGCTCGCTGCTTCACCGAAGTGTTGGGAGAGGTAACTGGAATCTCCCGGCACACAAGACTAGTGCCACCAAGCTCAATCCAGCGATTTCCCAGTAATTCCTGGGGTAGACTGGTGCTACATACTAAGTTCCATATGTGAGAAGGTAGCTGAACGCCTTGTCCAAAATCATCTTACTGCTGAGAGTTGAGCTCACCCTCAGTCCCTCACAGTTCCGCACTGCCTGCAGAGTGAGTTTCCCACGTCTTCACCAGAGACTTTTGCCAGAGGCTTCTGAGACGCAAGTTAACAATGCACACCTGGACGGTATCTCCAGGTGCAGTAGAGTGGTAATCTGGGAACCTCCTTACTCAGAATACTGCTACCTTCACACTGTCATAAGAATGCAGCTAGTTGAGAGCTGGCTTCTAGGCAAGCTTCCCTGTGAGAGCTGAGGACAGGGCAGAACCCTCCCGCATCCTGCCTGACTGTAGACGTACCTGCTAACCTCCTTATGTTAGTGGCTGGGATGGGTTGCGGGAAAAGCATGTGTAAGCATTGGGCCTGAACTCCCGTGTATCTGAGTTGAATACAGCGATTTCCAACATCCTTCTTCAATAGGAGTGTAGCTAGGTTCCAACTCCCATGTCCGAGTGGGTAGCAGACATCTGCCTCCCATGCATACACACTTCTGAGAGTTGAGCTTATGGCCTGTAACCCTACATCCTGCCTGCCGCTACCTTTCGCTTCCAAAAGGCCTAGGCTCGCTGCTTGAAACAAGTGTTGGGAGAGGTAACTGGAATCTCCCGGCACACAAGACGAGTGCCTCCAAGCTCAATCACGCGATTTCCTAGTAATTCCTGGGGTAGACTGGTGCTACATACTAAGTTCCATACGTGAGTATGTAGTTGAACGCCTTGCCCAAAAACATCTTACTTCTCAGAGTTGAGCTCACCCTCAGTCCCTCACAGTTCCACACTGCCTGCAGAGTGAGTTTCGCACGTCTTCACCAGAGACGTTTGCCAGAGGCTTCTGAGACGCAAGTTAACAATGCAGACCTGGAGGGTATCTCCAGGTCCAGTAGAGTGGTAACCTGGGAACCTCCTGTCTCAGAATACTGCTACCTTCACCCTGCCATAAGAATGCAGCTAGTTGACAGCTGGCTTCAAGGCCTGCTTCCCTGTGAGAGCTAAGGACAGGGCACAACCCTCCCGCATCCTGCTTGACTGTAGAAGGAGCTGCTAACGTCCTCATGTTAGTGGCAGGGAAACGTTGTGAGAAAAGCATGTGGAATCGTTGTGCCTGAACCCACGTGTATCTGAGTTGAATACAGCGATTTCCAAAGTCCTTCTTCATCAGAGTGTAGCTAGGTTCCCACTCGCATGTCCGAGTGGGTAGCAGACATCTGCCTCCCATGTATACACACTTCTGAGAGTTGAGCTTATGGCCTGTAAGCCTACCTCCTGCCTGCAGCTACCTTTCGCTTCCAAAAGGCCTAGGCTCGCTGCTTGACGCAAGTGTTGGGAGAGGTAACTGGAATCTCGCGGCACACAAGACTAGTGCCACCAAGCTCAATCCAGCGATTTCCCAGTAATTCCTGGGGTAGACTGGTGCTACATACTAAGTTCCATATGTGAGAAGGTAGCTGAACGCCTTGTCCAAAATCATCTTACTGCTGAGAGTTGAGCTCACCCTCAGTCCCTCACAGTTCCGCACTGCCTGCAGAGTGAGTTTCCCACGTCTTCACCAGAGACTTTTGCCAGAGGCTTCTGAGACGCAAGTTAACAATGGACACCTGGACGGTATCTCCAGGTGCAGTAGAGTGGTAATCTGGGAACCTCCTTACTCAGAATACTGCTACCTTCACACTGTCATAAGAATGCAGCTAGTTGAGAGCTGGCTTCTAGGCAAGCTTCCCTGTGAGAGCTGAGGACAGGGCAGAACCCTCCCGCATCCTGCCTGACTGTAGACGTACCTGCTAACCTCCTTATGTTAGTGGCTGGGATGGGTTGCGGGAAAAGCATGTGTAAGCATTGGGCCTGAACTCCCGTGTATCTGAGTTGAATACAGCGATTTCCAACATCCTTCTTCAATAGGAGTGTAGCTAGGTTCCAACTCCCATGTCCGAGTGGGTAGCAGACATCTGCCTCCCATGCATACACACTTCTGAGAGTTGAGCTTATGGCCTGTAACCCTACATCCTGCCTGCCGCTACCTTTCGCTTCCAAAAGGCCTAGGCTCGCTGCTTGACGCAAGTGTTGGGAGAGGTAACTGGAATCTCCCGGCACACAAGACGAGTGCCTCCAAGCTCAATCCAGCGATTTCCTAGTAATTCCTGGGGTAGACTGGTGCTACATACTAAGTTCCATACGTGAGTAGGTAGTTGAACGCCTTGCCCAAAAACATCTTACTTCTCAGAGTTGAGCTCACCCTCAGTCCCTCACAGTTCCACACTGCCTGCAGAGTGAGTTTCGCACGTCTTCACCAGAGACGTTTGCCAGAGGCTTCTGAGACGCAAGTTAACAATGCAGACCTGGAGGGTATCTCCAGGTCCAGTAGAGTGGTAACCTGGGAACCTCCTGTCTCAGAATACTGCTACCTTCACCCTGCCATAAGAATGCAGCTAGTTGACAGCTGGCTTCAAGGCCTGCTTCCCTGTGAGAGCTAAGGACAGGGCACAACCCTCCCGCATCCTGCTTGACTGTAGAAGGAGCTGCTAACGTCCTCATGTTAGTGGCAGGGAAACGTTGTGAGAAAAGCATGTGGAATCGTTGTGCCTGAACCCACGTGTATCTGAGTTGAATACAGCGATTTCCAAAGTCCTTCTTCATCAGAGTGTAGCTAGGTTCCCACTCGCATGTCCGAGTGGGTAGCAGACATCTGCCTCCCATGTATACACACTTCTGAGAGTTGAGCTTATGGCCTGTAAGCCTACCTCCTGCCTGCAGCTACCTTTCGCTTCCAAAAGGCCTAGGCTCGCTGCTTCACCGAAGTGTTGGGAGAGGTAACTGGAATCTCGCGGCACACAAGAGTAGTGCCAGCAAGCTCAATCCAGCGATTTCCCAGTAATTCCTGGGGTAGACTGGTGCTACATACTAAGTTCCATATGTGAGAAGGTAGCTGAACGCCTTGTCCAAAATCATCTTACTGCTGAGAGTTGAGCTCACCCTCAGTCCCTCACAGTTCCGCACTGCCTGCAGAGTGAGTTTCCCACGTCTTCACCAGAGACTTTTGCCAGAGGCTTCTGAGACTCAAGTTAACAATGCACACCTGGACGGTATCTCCAGGTGCAGTAGAGTGGTAATCTGGGAACCTCCTTACTCAGAATACTGCTACCTTCACACTGTCATAAGAATGCAGCTAGTTGAGAGCTGGCTTCTAGGCAAGCTTCCCTGTGAGAGCTGAGGACAGGGCAGAACCCTCCCGCATCCTGCCTGACTGTAGACGTACCTGCTCACCTCCTTATGTTAGTGGCTGGGATGGGTTGCGGGAAAAGCATGTGTAAGCATTGGGCCTGAACTCCCGTGTATCTGAGTTGAATACAGCGATTTCCAACATCCTTCTTCAATAGGAGTGTAGCTAGGTTCCAACTCCCATGTCCGAGTGGGTAGCAGACATCTGCCTCCCATGCATACACACTTATGGGAGTTGAGCTTATGGCCTGTAACCCTACATCCTGCCTACCGCTACCTTTCGCTTCCAAAAGGCCTAGGCTCGCTGCTTGACGCAAGTGTTGGGAGAGGTAACTGGAATCTCCCGGCACACAAGACGAGTGCCTCCAAGCTCAATCCAGCGATTTCCTAGTAATTCCTGGGGTAGACTGGTGCTACATACTAAGTTCCATACGTGAGTAGGTTGTTGAACGCCTTGTCCAAAAACATCTTACTTCTCAGAGTTGAGCTCACCCTCAGTCCCTCACAGTTCCACACTGCCTGCAGAGTGAGTTTCGCACGTCTTCACCAGAGACGTTTGCCAGAGGCTTCTGAGACGCAAGTTAACAATGCAGACCTGGAGGGTATCTCCAGGTCCAGTAGAGTGCTAACCTGGGAACCTCCTGTCTCAGAATACTGCTACCTTCACCCTGCCATAAGAATGCAGCTAGTTGACAGCTGGCTTCAAGGCCTGCTTCCCTGTGAGAGCTAAGGACAGGGCACAACCCTCCCGCATCCTGCTTGACTGTAGAAGGAGCTGCTAACGTCCTCATGTTAGTGGCAGGGAAACGTTGTGAGAAAAGCATGTGGAATCGTTGTGCCTGAACCCACGTGTATCTGAGTTGAATACAGCGATTTCCAAAGTCCTTCTTCATCAGAGTGTAGCTAGGTTCCCACTCGCATGTCCGAGTGGGTAGCAGACATCTGCCTCCCATGTATACACACTTCTGAGAGTTGAGCTTATGGCCTGTAAGCCTACCTCCTGCCTGCAGCTACCTTTCGCTTCCAAAAGGCCTAGGCTCGCTGCTTCACCGAAGTGTTGGGAGAGGTAACTGGAATCTCGCGGCACACAAGACTAGTGCCAGCAAGCTCAATCCAGCGATTTCCCAGTAATTCCTGGGGTAGACTGGTGCTACATACTAAGTTCCATATGTGAGAAGGTAGCTGAACGCCTTGTCCAAAATCATCTTACTGCTGAGAGTTGAGCTCACCCTCAGTCCCTCACAGTTCCGCACTGCCTGCAGAGTGAGTTTCCCACGTCTTCACCAGAGACTTTTGCCAGAGGCTTCTGAGACTCAAGTTAACAATGCACACCTGGACGGTATCTCCAGGTGCAGTAGAGTGGTAATCTGGGAACCTCCTTACTCAGAATACTGCTACCTTCACACTGTCATAAGAATGCAGCTAGTTGAGAGCTGGCTTCTAGGCAAGCTTCCCTGTGAGAGCTGAGGACAGGGCAGAACCCTCCCGCATCCTGCCTGACTGTAGACGTACCTGCTCACCTCCTTATGTTAGTGGCTGGGATGGGTTGCGGGAAAAGCATGTGTAAGCATTGGGCCTGAACTCCCGTGTATCTGAGTTGAATACAGCGATTTCCAACATCCTTCTTCAATAGGAGTGTAGCTAGGTTCCAACTCCCATGTCCGAGTGGGTAGCAGACATCTGCCTCCCATGCATACACACTTCTGAGAGTTGAGCTTATGGCCTGTAACCCTACATCCTGCCTGCCGCGACCTTTCGCTTCCAAAAGGCGTAGGCTCGCTGCTTGACGCAAGTGTTGGGAGAGGTAACTGGAATCTCCCGGCACACAAGACGAGTGCCTCCAAGCTCAATCACGCGATTTCCTAGTAATTCCTGGGGTAGACTGGTGCTACATACTAAGTTCCATACGTGAGTATGTAGTTGAACGCCTTGCCCAAAAACATCTTACTTCTGAGAGTTGAGCTCACCCTCAGTCCCTCACAGTTCCACACTGCCTGCAGAGTGAGTTTCGCACGTCTTCACCAGAGACGTTTGCCAGAGGCTTCTGAGACGCAAGTTAACAATGCAGACCTGGAGGGTATCTCCAGGTCCAGTAGAGTGGTAACCTGGGAACCTCCTGTCTCAGAATACTGCTACCTTCACCCTGCCATAAGAATGCAGCTAGTTGACAGCTGGCTTCAAGGCCTGCTTCCCTGTGAGAGCTAAGGACAGGGCACAACCCTCCCGCATCCTGCTTGACTGTAGAAGGAGCTGCTAACGTCCTCATGTTAGTGGCAGGGAAACGTTGAGAGAAAAGCATGTGGAATCGTTGTGCCTGAACCCACGTGTATCTGAGTTGAATACAGCGATTTCCAAAGTCCTTCTTCATCAGAGTGTAGCTAGGTTCCCACTCGCATGTCCGAGTGGGTAGCAGACATCTGCCTCCCATGTATACACACTTCTGAGAGTTGAGCTTATGGCCTGTAAGCCTACCTCCTGCCTGCAGCTACCTTTCGCTTCCAAAAGACCTAGGCTCGCTGCTTGACGCAAGTGTTGGGAGAGGTAACTGGAATCTCGCGGCACACAAGACTAGTGCCACCAAGCTCAATCCAGCGATTTCCCAGTAATTCCTGGGGTAGACTGGTGCTACATACTAAGTTCCAAATGTGAGAAGGTAGCTGAACGCCTTGTCCAAAATCATCTTACTGCTGAGAGTTGAGCTCACCCTCAGTCCCTCACAGTTCCGCACTGCCTGCAGAGTGAGTTTCCCACGTCTTCACCAGAGACTTTTGCCAGAGGCTTCTGAGACGCAAGTTAACAATGCACACCTGGACGGTATCTCCAGGTGCAGTAGAGTGGTAATCTGGGAACCTCCTTACTCAGAATACTGCTACCTTCACACTGTCATAAGAATGCAGCTAGTTGAGAGCTGGCTTCTAGGCAAGCTTCCCTGTGAGAGCTGAGGACAGGGCAGAACCCTCCCGCATCCTGCCTGACTGTAGACGTACCTGCTAACCTCCTTAGGTTAGTGGCTGGGATGGGTTGCGGGAAAAGCATGTGTAAGCATTGGGCCTGAACTCCCGTGTATCTGAGTTGAATACAGCGATTTCCAACATCCTTCTTCAATAGGAGTGTAGCTAGGTTCCAACTCCCATGTCCGAGTGGGTAGCAGACATCTGCCTCCCATGCATACACACTTCTGAGAGTTGAGCTTATGGCCTGTAACCCTACATCCTGCCTGCCGCTACCTTTCGCTTCCAAAAGGCCTAGGCTCGCTGCTTGACGCAAGTGTTGGGAGAGGTAACTGGAATCTCCCGGCACACAAGACGAGTGCCTCCAAGCTCAATCCAGCGATTTCCTAGTAATTCCTGGGGTAGACTGGTGCTACATACTAAGTTCCATACGTGAGTATGTAGTTGAACGCCTTGTCCAAAAACATCTTACTTCTCAGAGTTGAGCTCACCCTCAGTCCCTCACAGTTCCACACTGCCTGCACAGTGAGTTTCGCACGTCTTCACCAGAGACGTTTGCCAGAGGCTTCTGAGACGCAAGTTAACAATGCAGACCTGGAGGGTATCTCCAGGTCCAGTAGAGTGGTAACCTGGGAACCTCCTGTCTCAGAATACTGCTACCTTCACCCTGCCATAAGAATGCAGCTAGTTGACAGCTGGCTTCAAGGCCTGCTTCCCTGTGAGAGCTAAGGACAGGGCACAACCCTCCCGCATCCTGCTTGACTGTAGAAGGAGCTGCTAACGTCCTCATGTTAGTGGCAGGGAAACGTTGTGAGAAAAGCATGTGGAATCGTTGTGCCTGAACCCACGTGTATCTGAGTTGAATACAGCGATTTCCAAAGTCCTTCTTCATCAGAGTGTAGCTAGGTTCCCACTCGCATGTCCGAGTGGGTAGCAGACATCTGCCTCCCATGTATACACACTTCTGAGAGTTGAGCTTATGGCCTGTAAGCCTACCTCCTGCCTGCAGCTACCTTTCGCTTCCAAAAGGCCTAGGCTCGCTGCTTCACCGAAGTGTTGGGAGAGGTAACTGGAATCTCCCGGCACACAAGACTAGTGCCACCAAGCTCAATCCAGCGATTTCCCAGTAATTCCTGGGGTAGACTGGTGCTACATACTAAGTTCCATATGTGAGAAGGTAGCTGAACGCCTTGTCCAAAATCATCTTACTGCTGAGAGTTGAGCTCACCCTCAGTCCCTCACAGTTCCGCACTGCCTGCAGTGTGAGTTTCCCACGTCTTCACCAGAGACTTTTGCCAGAGGCTTCTGAGACGCAAGTTAACAATGCAGACCTGGACGGTATCTCCAGGTGCAGTAGAGTGGTAATCTGGGAACCTCCTTACTCAGAATACTGCTACCTTCACACTGTCATAAGAATGCAGCTAGTTGAGAGCTGGCTTCTAGGCAAGCTTCCCTGTGAGAGCTGAGGACAGGGCAGAACCCTCCCGCATCCTGCCTGACTGTAGACGTACCTGCTAACCTCCTTATGTTAGTGGCTGGGATGGGTTGCGGGAAAAGCATGTGTAAGCATTGGGCCTGAACTCCCGTGTATCTGAGTTGAATACAGCGATTTCCAACATCCTTCTTCAATAGGAGTGTAGCTAGGTTCCAACTCCCATGTCCGAGTGGGTAGCAGACATCTGCCTCCCATGCATACACACTTCTGAGAGTTGAGCTTATGGCCTGTAACCCTACATCCTGCCTGCCGCTACCTTTCGCTTCCAAAAGGCCTAGGCTCGCTGCTTGAAACAAGTGTTGGGAGAGGTAACTGGAATCTCCCGGCACACAAGACGAGTGCCTCCAAGCTCAATCCAGCGATTTCCTAGTAATTCCTGGGGTAGACTGGTGCTACATACTAAGTTCCATACGTGAGTATGTAGTTGAATGCCTTGTCCAAAAACATCTTACTTCTGAGAGTTGAGCTCACCCTCATTCCCTCACAGTTCCACACTGCCTGCACAGTGAGTTTCGCACGTCTTCACCAGAGACGTTTGCCAGAGGCTTCTGAGACGCAAGTTAACAATGCAGACCTGGAGGGTATCTCCAGGTCCAGTAGAGTGGTAACCTGGGAACCTCCTGTCTCAGAATACTGCTACCTTCACCCTGCCATAAGAATGCAGCTAGTTGACAGCTGGCTTCAAGGCCTGCTTCCCTGTGAGAGCTAAGGACAGGGCACAACCCTCCCGCATCCTGCTTGACTGTAGAAGGAGCTGCTAACGTCCTCATGTTAGTGGCAGGGAAACGTTGTGAGAAAAGCATGTGGAATCGTTGTGCCTGAACCCACGTGTATCTGAGTTGAATACAGCGATTTCCAAAGTCCTTCTTCATCAGAGTGTAGCTAGGTTCCCACTCGCATGTCCGAGTGGGTAGCAGACATCTGCCTCCCATGTATACACACTTCTGAGAGTTGAGCTTATGGCCTGTAAGCCTACCTCCTGCCTGCAGCTACCTTTCGCTTCCAAAAGGCCTAGGCTCGCTGCTTCACCGAAGTGTTGGGAGAGGTAACTGGAATCTCCCGGCACACAAGACTAGTGCCAGCAAGCTCAATCCAGCGATTTCCCAGTAATTCCTGGGGTAGACTGGTGCTACATACTAAGTTCCATATGTGAGAAGGTAGCTGAACGCCTTGTCCAAAATCATCTTACTGCTGAGAGTTGAGCTCACCCTCAGTCCCTCACAGTTCCGCACTGCCTGCAGAGTGAGTTTCCCACGTCTTCACCAGAGACTTTTGCCAGAGGCTTCTGAGACGCAAGTTAACAATGCACACCTGGACGGTATCTCCAGGTGCAGTAGAGTGGTAATCTGGGAACCTCCTTACTCAGAATACTGCTACCTTCACACTGTCATAAGAATGCAGCTAGTTGAGAGCTGGCTTCTAGGCAAGCTTCCCTGTGAGAGCTGAGGACAGGGCAGAACCCTCCCGCATCCTGCCTGACTGTAGACGTACCTGCTAACCTCCTTATGTTAGTGGCTGGGATGGGTTGCGGGAAAAGCATGTGTAAGCATTGGGCCTGAACTCCCGTGTATCTGAGTTGAATACAGCGATTTCCAACATCCTTCTTCAATAGGAGTGTAGCTAGGTTCCAACTCCCATGTCCGAGTGGGTAGCAGACATCTGCCTCCCATGCATACACACTTCTGAGAGTTGAGCTTATGGCCTGTAACCCTACATCCTGCCTGCCGCTACCTTTCGCTTCCAAAAGGCCTAGGCTCGCTGCTTGACGCAAGTGTTGGGAGAGGTAACTGGAATCTCCCGGCACACAACACGAGTGCCTCCAAGCTCAATCCAGCGATTTCCTAGTAATTCCTGGGGTAGACTGGTGCTACATACTAAGTTCCATACGTGAGTATGTAGTTGAACGCCTTGTCCAAAAACATCTTACTTCTCAGAGTTGAGCTCACCCTCAGTCCCTCACAGTTCCACACTGCCTGCACAGTGAGTTTCGCACGTCTTCACCAGAGACGTTTGCCAGAGGCTTCTGAGACGCAAGTTAACAATGCAGACCTGGAGGGTATCTCCAGGTCCAGTAGAGTGGTAACCTGGGAACCTCCTGTCTCAGAATACTGCTACCTTCACCCTGCCATAAGAATGCAGCTAGTTGACAGCTGGCTTCAAGGCCTGCTTCCCTGTGAGAGCTAAGGACAGGGCACAACCCTCCCGCATCCTGCTTGACTGTAGAAGGAGCTGCTAACGTCCTCATGTTAGTGGCAGGGAAACGTTGTGAGAAAAGCATGTGGAATCGTTGTGCCTGAACCCACGTGTATCTGAGTTGAATACAGCGATTTCCAAAGTCCTTCTTCATCAGAGTGTAGCTAGGTTCCCACTCGCATGTCCGAGTGGGTAGCAGACATCTGCCTCCCATGTATACACACTTCTGAGAGTTGAGCTTATGGCCTGTAAGCCTACCTCCTGCCTGCAGCTACCTTTCGCTTCCAAAAGGCCTAGGCTCGCTGCTTCACCGAAGTGTTGGGAGAGGTAACTGGAATCTCCCAGCACACAAGACTAGTGCCAGCAAGCTCAATCCAGCGATTTCCCAGTAATTCCTGGGGTAGACTGGTGCTACATACTAAGTTCCATATGTGAGAAGGTAGCTGAACGCCTTGTCCAAAATCATCTTACTGCTGAGAGTTGAGCTCACCCTCAGTCCCTCACAGTTCCGCACTGCCTGCAGAGTGAGTTTCCCACGTCTTCACCAGAGACTTTTGCCAGAGGCTTCTGAGACGCAAGTTAACAATGCACACCTGGACGGTATCTCCAGGTGCAGTAGAGTGGTAATCTGGGAACCTCCTTACTCAGAATACTGCTACCTTCACACTGTCATAAGAATGCAGCTAGTTGAGAGCTGGCTTCTAGGCAAGCTTCCCTGTGAGAGCTGAGGACAGGGCAGAACCCTCCCGCATCCTGCCTGACTGTAGACGTACCTGCTAACCTCCTTATGTTAGTGGCTGGGATGGGTTGCGGGAAAAGCATGTGTAAGCATTGGGCCTGAACTCCCGTGTATCTGAGTTGAATACAGCGATTTCCAACATCCTTCTTCAATAGGAGTGTAGCTAGGTTCCAACTCCCATGTCCGAGTGGGTAGCAGACATCTGCCTCCCATGCATACACACTTCTGAGAGTTGAGCTTATGGCCTGTAACCCTACATCCTGCCTGCCGCTACCTTTCGCTTCCAAAAGGCCTAGGCTCGCTGCTTGAAACAAGTGTTGGGAGAGGTAACTGGAATCTCCCGGCACACAAGACGAGTGCCTCCAAGCTCAATCACACGATTTCCTAGTAATTCCTGGGGTAGACTGGTGCTACATACTAAGTTCCATACGTGAGTATGTAGTTGAACGCCTTGTCCAAAAACATCTTACTTCTCAGAGTTGAGCTCACCCTCAGTCCCTCACAGTTCCACACTGCCTGCAGAGTGAGTTTCGCACGTCTTCACCAGAGACGTTTGCCAGAGGCTTCTGAGACGCAAGTTAACAATGCAGACCTGGAGGGTATCTCCAGGTCCAGTAGAGTGGTAACCTGGGAACCTCCTGTCTCAGAATACTGCTACCTTCACCCTGCCCTAAGAATGCAGCTAGTTGACAGCTGGCTTCAAGGCCTGCTTCCCTGTGAGAGCTAAGGACAGGGCACAACCCTCCCGCATCCTGCTTGACTGTAGAAGGAGCTGCTAACGTCCTCATGTTAGTGGCAGGGAAACGTTGTGAGAAAAGCATGTGGAATCGTTGTGCCTGAACCCACGTGTATCTGAGTTGAATACAGCGATTTCCAAAGTCCTTCTTCATCAGAGTGTAGCTAGGTTCCCACTCGCATGTCCGAGTGGGTAGCAGACATCTGCCTCCCATGTATACACACTTCTGAGAGTTGAGCTTATGGCCTGTAAGCCTACCTCCTGCCTGCAGCTACCTTTCGCTTCCAAAAGGCCTAGGCTCGCTGCTTCACCGAAGTGTTGGGAGAGGTAACTGGAATCTCCCGGCACACAAGACTAGTGCCACCAAGCTCAATCCAGCGATTTCCCAGTAATTCCTGGGGTAGACTGGTGCTACATACTAAGTTCCATATGTGAGAAGGTAGCTGAACGCCTTGTCCAAAATCATCTTACTGCTGAGAGTTGAGCTCACCCTCAGTCCCTCACAGTTCCGCACTGCCTGCAGAGTGAGTTTCCCACGTCTTCACCAGAGACTTTTGCCAGAGGCTTCTGAGACGCAAGTTAACAATGCACACCTGGACGGTATCTCCAGGTGCAGTAGAGTGGTAATCTGGGAACCTCCTTACTCAGAATACTGCTACCTTCACACTGTCATAAGAATGCAGCTAGTTGAGAGCTGGCTTCTAGGCAAGCTTCCCTGTGAGAGCTGAGGACAGGGCAGAACCCTCCCGCATCCTGCCTGACTGTAGACGTACCTGCTAACCTCCTTATGTTAGTGGCTGGGATGGGTTGCGGGAAAAGCATGTGTAAGCATTGGGCCTGAACTCCCGTGTATCTGAGTTGAATACAGCGATTTCCAACATCCTTCTTCAATAGGAGTGTAGCTAGGTTCCAACTCCCATGTCCGAGTGGGTAGCAGACATCTGCCTCCCATGCATACACACTTCTGAGAGTTGAGCTTATGGCCTGTAACCCTACATCCTGCCTGCCGCTACCTTTCGCTTCCAAAAGGCCTAGGCTCGCTGCTTGAAACAAGTGTTGGGAGAGGTAACTGGAATCTCCCGGCACACAAGACGAGTGCCTCCAAGCTCAATCCAGCGATTTCCTAGTAATTCCTGGGGTAGACTGGTGCTACATACTAAGTTCCATACGTGAGTATGTAGTTGAACGCCTTGTCCAAAAACATCTTACTTCTCAGAGTTGAGCTCACCCTCAGTCCCTCACAGTTCCACACTGCCTGCAGAGTGAGTTTCGCACGTCTTCACCAGAGACGTTTGCCAGAGGCTTCTGAGACGCAAGTTAACAATGCAGACCTGGAGGGTATCTCCAGGTCCAGTAGAGTGGTAACCTGGGAACCTCCTGTCTCAGAATACTGCTACCTTCACCCTGCCATAAGAATGCAGCTAGTTGACAGCTGGCTTCAAGGCCTGCTTCCCTGTGAGAGCTAAGGACAGGGCACAACCCTCCCGCATCCTGCTTGACTGTAGAAGGAGCTGCTAACGTCCTCATGTTAGTGGCAGGGAAACGTTGTGAGAAAAGCATGTGGAATCGTTGTGCCTGAACCCACGTGTATCTGAGTTGAATACAGCGATTTCCAAAGTCCTTCTTCATCAGAGTGTAGCTAGGTTCCCACTCGCATGTCCGAGTGGGTAGGAGACATCTGCCTCCCATGTATACACACTTCTGAGAGTTGAGCTTATGGCCTGTAAGCCTACCTCCTGCCTGCAGCTACCTTTCGCTTCCAAAAGGCCTAGGCTCGCTGCTTCACCGAAGTGTTGGGAGAGGTAACTGGAATCTCCCGGCACACAAGACTAGTGCCACCAAGCTCAATCCAGCGATTTCCCAGTAATTCCTGGGGTAGACTGGTGCTACATACTAAGTTCCATATGTGAGAAGGTAGCTGAACGCCTTGTCCAAAATCATCTTACTGCTGAGAGTTGAGCTCACCCTCAGTCCCTCACAGTTCCACACTGCCTGCAGAGTGAGTTTCCCACGTCTTCACCAGAGACTTTTGCCAGAGGCTTCTGAGACGCAAGTTAACAATGCACACCTGGACGGTATCTCCAGGTGCAGTAGAGTGGTAATCTGGGAACCTCCTTACTCAGAATACTGCTACCTTCACACTGTCATAAGAATGCAGCTAGTTGAGAGCTGGCTTCTAGGCAAGCTTCCCTGTGAGAGCTGAGGACAGGGCAGAACCCTCCCGCATCCTGCCTGACTGTAGACGTACCTGCTAACCTCCTTATGTTAGTGGCTGGGATGGGTTGCGGGAAAAGCATGTGTAAGCATTGGGCCTGAACTCCCGTGTATCTGAGTTGAATACAGCGATTTCCAACATCCTTCTTCAATAGGAGTGTAGCTAGGTTCCAACTCCCATGTCCGAGTGGGTAGCAGACATCTGCCTCCCATGCATACACACTTCTGAGAGTTGAGCTTATGGCCTGTAACCCTACATCCTGCCTGCCGCTACCTTTCGCTTCCAAAAGGCCTAGGCTCGCTGCTTGAAACAAGTGTTGGGAGAGGTAACTGGAATCTCCCGGCACACAAGACGAGTGCCTCCAAGCTCAATCCAGCGATTTCCTAGTAATTCCTGGGGTAGACTGGTGCTACATACTAAGTTCCATACGTGAGTATGTAGTTGAACGCCTTGTCCAAAAACATCTTACTTCTCAGAGTTGAGCTCACCCTCAGTCCCTCACAGTTCCACACTGCCTGCAGAGTGAGTTTCGCACGTCTTCACCAGAGACGTTTGCCAGAGGCTTCTGAGACGCAAGTTAACAATGCAGACCTGGAGGGTATCTCCAGGTCCAGTAGAGTGGTAACCTGGGAACCTCCTGTCTCAGAATACTGCTACCTTCACCCTGCCATAAGAATGCAGCTAGTTGACAGCTGGCTTCAAGGCCTGCTTCCCTGTGAGAGCTAAGGACAGGGCACAACCCTCCCGCATCCTGCTTGACTGTAGAAGGAGCTGCTAACGTCCTCATGTTAGTGGCAGGGAAACGTTGTGAGAAAAGCATGTGGAATCGTTGTGCCTGAACCCACGTGTATCTGAGTTGAATACAGCGATTTCCAAAGTCCTTCTTCATCAGAGTGTAGCTAGGTTCCCACTCGCATGTCCGAGTGGGTAGCAGACATCTGCCTCCCATGTATACACACTTCTGAGAGTTGAGCTTATGGCCTGTAAGCCTACCTCCTGCCTGCAGCTACCTTTCGCTTCCAAAAGGCCTAGGCTCGCTGCTTGACGCAAGTGTTGGGAGAGGTAACTGGAATCTCCCGGCACACAAGACTAGTGCCACCAAGCTCAATCCAGCGATTTCCCAGTAATTCCTGGGGTAGACTGGTGCTACATACTAAGTTCCATATGTGAGAAGGTAGCTGAACGCCTTGTCCAAAATCATCTTACTGCTGAGAGTTGAGCTCACCCTCAGTCCCTCACAGTTCCGCACTGCCTGCAGAGTGAGTTTCCCACGTCTTCACCAGAGACTTTTGCCAGAGGCTTCTGAGACGCAAGTTAACAATGCACACCTGGACGGTATCTCCAGGTGCAGTAGAGTGGTAATCTGGGAACCTCCTTACTCAGAATACTGCTACCTTCACACTGTCATAAGAATGCAGCTAGTTGAGAGCTGGCTTCTAGGCAAGCTTCCCTGTGAGAGCTGAGGACAGGGCAGAACCCTCCCGCATCCTGCCTGACTGTAGACGTACCTGCTAACCTCCTTATGTTAGTGGCTGGGATGGGTTGCGGGAAAAGCATGTGTAAGCATTGGGCCTGAACTCCCGTGTATCTGAGTTGAATACAGCGATTTCCAACATCCTTCTTCAATAGGAGTGTAGCTAGGTTCCAACTCCCATGTCCGAGTGGGTAGCAGACATCTGCCTCCCATGCATACACACTTCTGAGAGTTGAGCTTATGGCCTGTAACCCTACATCCTGCCTGCCGCTACCTTTCGCTTCCAAAAGGCCTAGGCTCGCTGCTTGAAACAAGTGTTGGGAGAGGTAACTGGAATCTCCCGGCACACAAGACGAGTGCCTCCAAGCTCAATCCAGCGATTTCCTAGTAATTCCTGGGGTAGACTGGTGCTACATACTAAGTTCCATACGTGAGTATGTAGTTGAACGCCTTGTCCAAAAACATCTTACTTCTCAGAGTTGAGCTCACCCTCAGTCCCTCACAGTTCCACACTGCCTGCACAGTGAGTTTCGCACGTCTTCACCAGAGACGTTTGCCAGAGGCTTCTGAGACGCAAGTTAACAATGCAGACCTGGAGGGTATCTCCAGGTCCAGTAGAGTGGTAACCTGGGAACCTCCTGTCTCAGAATACTGCTACCTTCACCCTGCCATAAGAATGCAGCTAGTTGACAGCTGGCTTCAAGGCCTGCTTCCCTGTGAGAGCTAAGGACAGGGCACAACCCTCCCGCATCCTGCTTGACTGTAGAAGGAGCTGCTAACGTCCTCATGTTAGTGGCAGGGAAACGTTGTGAGAAAAGCATGTGGAATCGTTGTGCCTGAACCCACGTGTATCTGAGTTGAATACAGCGATTTCCAAAGTCCTTCTTCATCAGAGTGTAGCTAGGTTCCCACTCGCATGTCCGAGTGGGTAGCAGACATCTGCCTCCCATGTATACACACTTCTGAGAGTTGAGCTTATGGCCTGTAAGCCTACCTCCTGCCTGCAGCTACCTTTCGCTTCCAAAAGGCCTAGGCTCGCTGCTTCACCGAAGTGTTGGGAGAGGTAACTGGAATCTCCCGGCACACAAGACTAGTGCCACCAAGCTCAATCCAGCGATTTCCCAGTAATTCCTGGGGTAGACTGGTGCTACATACTAAGTTCCATATGTGAGAAGGTAGCTGAACGCCTTGTCCAAAATCATCTTACTGCTGAGAGTTGAGCTCACCCTCAGTCCCTCACAGTTCCACACTGCCTGCAGAGTGAGTTTCCCACGTCTTCACCAGAGACTTTTGCCAGAGGCTTCTGAGACGCAAGTTAACAATGCACACCTGGACGGTATCTCCAGGTGCAGTAGAGTGGTAATCTGGGAACCTCCTTACTCAGAATACTGCTACCTTCACACTGTCATAAGAATGCAGCTAGTTGAGAGCTGGCTTCTAGGCAAGCTTCCCTGTGAGAGCTGAGGACAGGGCAGAACCCTCCCGCATCCTGCCTGACTGTAGACGTACCTGCTAACCTCCTTATGTTAGTGGCTGGGATGGGTTGCGGGAAAAGCATGTGTAAGCATTGGGCCTGAACTCCCGTGTATCTGAGTTGAATACAGCGATTTCCAACATCCTTCTTCAATAGGAGTGTAGCTAGGTTCCAACTCCCATGTCCGAGTGGGTAGCAGACATCTGCCTCCCATGCATACACACTTCTGAGAGTTGAGCTTATGGCCTGTAACCCTACATCCTGCCTGCCGCTACCTTTCGCTTCCAAAAGGCCTAGGCTCGCTGCTTGAAACAAGTGTTGGGAGAGGTAACTGGAATCTCCCGGCACACAAGACGAGTGCCTCCAAGCTCAATCCAGCGATTTCCTAGTAATTCCTGGGGTAGACTGGTGCTACATACTAAGTTCCATACGTGAGTATGTAGTTGAACGCCTTGTCCAAAAACATCTTACTTCTCAGAGTTGAGCTCACCCTCAGTCCCTCACAGTTCCACACTGCCTGCAGAGTGAGTTTCGCACGTCTTCACCAGAGACGTTTGCCAGAGGCTTCTGAGACGCAAGTTAACAATGCAGACCTGGAGGGTATCTCCAGGTCCAGTAGAGTGGTAACCTGGGAACCTCCTGTCTCAGAATACTGCTACCTTCACCCTGCCATAAGAATGCAGCTAGTTGACAGCTGGCTTCAAGGCCTGCTTCCCTGTGAGAGCTAAGGACAGGGCACAACCCTCCCGCATCCTGCTTGACTGTAGAAGGAGCTGCTAACGTCCTCATGTTAGTGGCAGGGAAACGTTGTGAGAAAAGCATGTGGAATCGTTGTGCCTGAACCCACGTGTATCTGAGTTGAATACAGCGATTTCCAAAGTCCTTCTTCATCAGAGTGTAGCTAGGTTCCCACTCGCATGTCCGAGTGGGTAGCAGACATCTGCCTCCCATGTATACACACTTCTGAGAGTTGAGCTTATGGCCTGTAAGCCTACCTCCTGCCTGCAGCTACCTTTCGCTTCCAAAAGGCCTAGGCTCGCTGCTTGACGCAAGTGTTGGGAGAGGTAACTGGAATCTCCCGGCACACAAGACTAGTGCCACCAAGCTCAATCCAGCGATTTCCCAGTAATTCCTGGGGTAGACTGGTGCTACATACTAAGTTCCATATGTGAGAAGGTAGCTGAACGCCTTGTCCAAAATCATCTTACTGCTGAGAGTTGAGCTCACCCTCAGTCCCTCACAGTTCCGCACTGCCTGCAGAGTGAGTTTCCCACGTCTTCACCAGAGACTTTTGCCAGAGGCTTCTGAGACGCAAGTTAACAATGCACACCTGGACGGTATCTCCAGGTGCAGTAGAGTGGTAATCTGGGAACCTCCTTACTCAGAATACTGCTACCTTCACACTGTCATAAGAATGCAGCTAGTTGAGAGCTGGCTTCTAGGCAAGCTTCCCTGTGAGAGCTGAGGACAGGGCAGAACCCTCCCGCATCCTGCCTGACTGTAGACGTACCTGCTAACCTCCTTATGTTAGTGGCTGGGATGGGTTGCGGGAAAAGCATGTGTAAGCATTGGGCCTGAACTCCCGTGTATCTGAGTTGAATACAGCGATTTCCAACATCCTTCTTCAATAGGAGTGTAGCTAGGTTCCAACTCCCATGTCCGAGTGGGTAGCAGACATCTGCCTCCCATGCATACACACTTCTGAGAGTTGAGCTTATGGCCTGTAACCCTACATCCTGCCTGCCGCTACCTTTCGCTTCCAAAAGGCCTAGGCTCGCTGCTTGAAACAAGTGTTGGGAGAGGTAACTGGAATCTCCCGGCACACAAGACGAGTGCCTCCAAGCTCAATCCAGCGATTTCCTAGTAATTCCTGGGGTAGACTGGTGCTACATACTAAGTTCCATACGTGAGTATGTAGTTGAACGCCTTGTCCAAAAACATCTTACTTCTCAGAGTTGAGCTCACCCTCAGTCCCTCACAGTTCCACACTGCCTGCACAGTGAGTTTCGCACGTCTTCACCAGAGACGTTTGCCAGAGGCTTCTGAGACGCAAGTTAACAATGCAGACCTGGAGGGTATCTCCAGGTCCAGTAGAGTGGTAACCTGGGAACCTCCTGTCTCAGAATACTGCTACCTTCACCCTGCCATAAGAATGCAGCTAGTTGACAGCTGGCTTCAAGGCCTGCTTCCCTGTGAGAGCTAAGGACAGGGCACAACCCTCCCGCATCCTGCTTGACTGTAGAAGGAGCTGCTAACGTCCTCATGTTAGTGGCAGGGAAACGTTGTGAGAAAAGCATGTGGAATCGTTGTGCCTGAACCCACGTGTATCTGAGTTGAATACAGCGATTTCCAAAGTCCTTCTTCATCAGAGTGTAGCTAGGTTCCCACTCGCATGTCCGAGTGGGTAGCAGACATCTGCCTCCCATGTATACACACTTCTGAGAGTTGAGCTTATGGCCTGTAAGCCTACCTCCTGCCTGCAGCTACCTTTCGCTTCCAAAAGGCCTAGGCTCGCTGCTTCACCGAAGTGTTGGGAGAGGTAACTGGAATCTCCCGGCACACAAGACTAGTGCCACCAAGCTCAATCCAGCGATTTCCCAGTAATTCCTGGGGTAGACTGGTGCTACATACTAAGTTCCATATGTGAGAAGGTAGCTGAACGCCTTGTCCAAAATCATCTTACTGCTGAGAGTTGAGCTCACCCTCAGTCCCTCACAGTTCCACACTGCCTGCAGTGTGAGTTTCCCACGTCTTCACCAGAGACTTTTGCCAGAGGCTTCTGAGACGCAAGTTAACAATGCACACCTGGACGGTATCTCCAGGTGCAGTAGAGTGGTAATCTGGGAACCTCCTTACTCAGAATACTGCTACCTTCACACTGTCATAAGAATGCAGCTAGTTGAGAGCTGGCTTCTAGGCAAGCTTCCCTGTGAGAGCTGAGGACAGGGCAGAACCCTCCCGCATCCTGCCTGACTGTAGACGTACCTGCTAACCTCCTTATGTTAGTGGCTGGGATGGGTTGCGGGAAAAGCATGTGTAAGCATTGGGCCTGAACTCCCGTGTATCTGAGTTGAATACAGCGATTTCCAACATCCTTCTTCAATAGGAGTGTAGCTAGGTTCCAACTCCCATGTCCGAGTGGGTAGCAGACATCTGCCTCCCATGCATACACACTTCTGAGAGTTGAGCTTATGGCCTGTAACCCTACATCCTGCCTGCCGCTACCTTTCGCTTCCAAAAGGCCTAGGCTCGCTGCTTGACGCAAGTGTTGGGAGAGGTAACTGGAATCTCCCGGCACACAAGACGAGTGCCTCCAAGCTCAATCCAGCGATTTCCTAGTAATTCCTGGGGTAGACTGGTGCTACATACTAAGTTCCATACGTGAGTATGTAGTTGAACGCCTTGTCCAAAAACATCTTACTTCTCAGAGTTGAGCTCACCCTCAGTCCCTACAGTTCCACACTGCCTGCAGAGTGAGTTTCGCACGTCTTCACCAGAGACGTTTGCCAGAGGCTTCTGAGACGCAAGTTAACAATGCAGACCTGGAGGGTATCTCCAGGTCCAGTAGAGTGGTAACCTGGGAACCTCCTGTCTCAGAATACTGCTACCTTCACCCTGCCATAAGAATGCAGCTAGTTGACAGCTGGCTTCAAGGCCTGCTTCCCTGTGAGAGCTAAGGACAGGGCACAACCCTCCCGCATCCTGCTTGACTGTAGAAGGAGCTGCTAACGTCCTCATGTTAGTGGCAGGGAAACGTTGTGAGAAAAGCATGTGGAATCGTTGTGCCTGAACCCACGTGTATCTGAGTTGAATACAGCGATTTCCAAAGTCCTTCTTCATCAGAGTGTAGCTAGGTTCCCACTCGCATGTCCGAGTGGGTAGCAGACATCTGCCTCCCATGTATACACACTTCTGAGAGTTGAGCTTATGGCCTGTAAGCCTACCTCCTGCCTGCAGCTACCTTTCGCTTCCAAAAGGCCTAGGCTCGCTGCTTCACCGAAGTGTTGGGAGAGGTAACTGGAATCTCCCGGCACACAAGACTAGTGCCAGCAAGCTCAATCCAGCGATTTCCCAGTAATTCCTGGGGTAGACTGGTGCTACATACTAAGTTCCATATGTGAGAAGGTAGCTGAACGCCTTGTCCAAAATCATCTTACTGCTGAGAGTTGAGCTCACCCTCAGTCCCTCACAGTTCCGCACTGCCTGCAGAGTGAGTTTCCCACGTCTTCACCAGAGACTTTTGCCAGAGGCTTCTGAGACGCAAGTTAACAATGCACACCTGGACGGTATCTCCAGGTGCAGTAGAGTGGTAATCTGGGAACCTCCTTACTCAGAATACTGCTACCTTCACACTGTCATAAGAATGCAGCTAGTTGAGAGCTGGCTTCTAGGCAAGCTTCCCTGTGAGAGCTGAGGACAGGGCAGAACCCTCCCGCATCCTGCCTGACTGTAGACGTACCTGCTAACCTCCTTATGTTAGTGGCTGGGATGGGTTGCGGGAAAAGCATGTGTAAGCATTGGGCCTGAACTCCCGTGTATCTGAGTTGAATACAGCGATTTCCAACATCCTTCTTCAATAGGAGTGTAGCTAGGTTCCAACTCCCATGTCCGAGTGGGTAGCAGACATCTGCCTCCCATGCATACACACTTCTGAGAGTTGAGCTTATGGCCTGTAACCCTACATCCTGCCTGCCGCTACCTTTCGCTTCCAAAAGGCCTAGGCTCGCTGCTTGACGCAAGTGTTGGGAGAGGTAACTGGAATCTCCCGGCACACAAGACGAGTGCCTCCAAGCTCAATCACTCGATTTCCTAGTAATTCCTGGGGTAGACTGGTGAGACATACTAAGTTCCATACGTGAGTATGTAGTTGAACGCCTTGTCCAAAAACATCTTACTTCTCAGAGTTGAGCTCACCCTCAGTCCCTCACAGTTCCACACTGCCTGCAGAGTGAGTTTCGCACGTCTTCACCAGAGACGTTTGCCAGAGGCTTCTGAGACGCAAGTTAACAATGCAGACCTGAAGGGTATCTCCAGGTCCAGTAGAGTGGTAACCTGGGAACCTCCTGTCTCAGAATACTGCTACCTTCACCCTGCCATAAGAATGCAGCTAGTTGACAGCTGGCTTCAAGGCCTGCTTCCCTGTGAGAGCTAAGGACAGGGCACAACCCTCCCGCATCCTGCTTGACTGTAGAAGGAGCTGCTAACGTCCTCATGTTAGTGGCAGGGAAACGTTGTGAGAAAAGCATGTGGAATCGTTGTGCCTGAACCCACGTGTATCTGAGTTGAATACAGCGATTTCCAAAGTCCTTCTTCATCAGAGTGTAGCTAGGTTCCAACTCGCATGTCCGAGTGGGTAGCAGACATCTGCCTCCGAGGTATACACACTTCTGAGAGTTGAGCTTATGGCCTGTAAGCCTACCTCCTGCCTGCAGCTACCTTTCGCTTCCAAAAGGCCTAGGCTCGCTGCTTGACGCAAGTGTTGGGAGAGATAACTGGAATCTCCCGGCACACAAGACTAGTGCCAGCAAGCTCAATCCAGCGATTTCCCAGTAATTCCTGGGGTAGACTGGTGCTACATACTAAGTTCCATATGTGAGAAGGTAGCTGAACGCCTTGTCCAAAATCATCTTACTGCTGAGAGTTGAGCTCACCCTCAGTCCCTCACAGTTCCGCACTGCCTGCAGAGTGAGTTTCCCACGTCTTCACCAGAGACTTTTGCCAGAGGCTTCTGAGACGCGTTAACAATGCACACCTGGACGGTATCTCCAGGTGCAGTAGAGTGGTAATCTGGGAACCTCCTTACTCAGAATACTGCTACCTTCACACTGTCATAAGAATGCAGCTAGTTGAGAGCTGGCTTCTAGGCAAGCTTCCCTGTGAGAGCTGAGGACAGGGCAGAACCCTCCCGCATCCTGCCTGACTGTAGACGTACCTGCTAACCTCCTTATGTTAGTGGCTGGGATGGGTTGCGGGAAAAGCATGTGTAAGCATTGGGCCTGAACTCCCGTGTATCTGAGTTGAATACAGCGATTTCCAACATCCTTCTTCAATAGGAGTGTAGCTAGGTTCCAACTCCCATGTCCGAGTGGGTAGCAGACATCTGCCTCCCATGCATACACACTTCTGAGAGTTGAGCTTATGGCCTGTAACCCTACATCCTGCCTGCCGCTACCTTTCGCTTCCAAAAGGCCTAGGCTCGCTGCTTGAAACAAGTGTTGGGAGAGGTAACTGGAATCTCCCGGCACACAAGACGAGTGCCTCCAAGCTCAATCCAGCGATTTCCTAGTAATTCCTGGGGTAGACTGGTGCTACATACTAAGTTCCATACGTGAGTATGTAGTTGAACGCCTTGTCCAAAAACATCTTACTTCTCAGAGTTGAGCTCACCCTCAGTCCCTCACAGTTCCACACTGCCTGCAGAGTGAGTTTCGCACGTCTTCACCAGAGACGTTTGCCAGAGGCTTCTGAGACGCAAGTTAACAATGCAGACCTGGAGGGTATCTCCAGGTCCAGTAGAGTGGTAACCTGGGAACCTCCTGTCTCAGAATACTGCTACCTTCACCCTGCCATAAGAATGCAGCTAGTTGACAGCTGGCTTCAAGGCCTGCTTCCCTGTGAGAGCTAAGGACAGGGCACAACCCTCCCGCATCCTGCTTGACTGTAGAAGGAGCTGCTAACGTCCTCATGTTAGTGGCAGGGAAACGTTGTGAGAAAAGCATGTGGAATCGTTGTGCCTGAACCCACGTGTATCTGAGTTGAATACAGCGATTTCCAAAGTCCTTCTTCATCAGAGTGTAGCTAGGTTCCCACTCGCATGTCCGAGTGGGTAGCAGACATCTGCCTCCCATGTATACACACTTCTGAGAGTTGAGCTTATGGCCTGTAAGCCTACCTCCTGCCTGCAGCTACCTTTCGCTTCCAAAAGGCCTAGGCTCGCTGCTTCACCGAAGTGTTGGGAGAGGTAACTGGAATCTCCCGGCACACAAGACTAGTGCCAGCAAGCTCAATCCAGCGATTTCCCAGTAATTCCTGGGGTAGACTGGTGCTACATACTAAGTTCCATATGTGAGAAGGTAGCTGAACGCCTTGTCCAAAATCATCTTACTGCTGAGAGTTGAGCTCACCCTCAGTCCCTCACAGTTCCGCACTGCCTGCAGAGTGAGTTTCCCACGTCTTCACCAGAGACTTTTGCCAGAGGCTTCTGAGACGCAAGTTAACAATGCACACCTGGACGGTATCTCCAGGTGCAGTAGAGTGGTAATCTGGGAACCTCCTTACTCAGAATACTGCTACCTTCACACTGTCATAAGAATGCAGCTAGTTGAGAGCTGGCTTCTAGGCAAGCTTCCCTGTGAGAGCTGAGGACAGGGCAGAACCCTCCCGCATCCTGCCTGACTGTAGACGTACCTGCTAACCTCCTTATGTTAGTGGCTGGGATGGGTTGCGGGAAAAGCATGTGTAAGCATTGGGCCTGAACTCCCGTGTATCTGAGTTGAATACAGCGATTTCCAACATCCTTCTTCAATAGGAGTGTAGCTAGGTTCCAACTCCCATGTCCGAGTGGGTAGCAGACATCTGCCTCCCATGCATACACACTTCTGAGAGTTGAGCTTATGGCCTGTAACCCTACATCCTGCCTGCCGCTACCTTTCGCTTCCAAAAGGCCTAGGCTCGCTGCTTGACGCAAGTGTTGGGAGAGGTAACTGGAATCTCCCGGCACACAAGACGAGTGCCTCCAAGCTCAATCACTCGATTTCCTAGTAATTCCTGGGGTAGACTGGTGAGACATACTAAGTTCCATACGTGAGTATGTAGTTGAACGCCTTGTCCAAAAACATCTTACTTCTCAGAGTTGAGCTCACCCTCAGTCCCTCACAGTTCCACACTGCCTGCAGAGTGAGTTTCGCACGTCTTCACCAGAGACGTTTGCCAGAGGCTTCTGAGACGCAAGTTAACAATGCAGACCTGGAGGGTATCTCCAGGTCCAGTAGAGTGGTAACCTGGGAACCTCCTGTCTCAGAATACTGCTACCTTCACCCTGCCATAAGAATGCAGCTAGTTGACAGCTGGCTTCAAGGCCTGCTTCCCTGTGAGAGCTAAGGACAGGGCACAACCCTCCCGCATCCTGCTTGACTGTAGAAGGAGCTGCTAACGTCCTCATGTTAGTGGCAGGGAAACGTTGTGAGAAAAGCATGTGGAATCGTTGTGCCTGAACCCACGTGTATCTGAGTTGAATACAGCGATTTCCAAAGTCCTTCTTCATCAGAGTGTAGCTAGGTTCCCACTCGCATGTCCGAGTGGGTAGCAGACATCTGCCTCCCATGTATACACACTTCTGAGAGTTGAGCTTATGGCCTGTAAGCCTACCTCCTGCCTGCAGCTACCTTTCGCTTCCAAAAGGCCTAGGCTCGCTGCTTGACGCAAGTGTTGGGAGAGGTAACTGGAATCTCCCGGCACACAAGACTAGTGCCACCAAGCTCAATCCAGCGATTTCCCAGTAATTCCTGGGGTAGACTGGTGTTACATACTAAGTTCCATATGTGAGAAGGTAGCTGAACGCCTTGTCCAAAATCATCTTACTGCTGAGAGTTCAGCTCACCCTCAGTCCCTCACAGTTCCACACTGCCTGCAGAGTGAGTTTCCCACGTCTTCACCAGAGACTTTTGCCAGAGGCTTCTGAGACGCAAGTTAACAATGCACACCTGGACGGTATCTCCAGGTGCAGTAGAGTGGTAATCTGGGAACCTCCTTACTCAGAATACTGCTACCTTCACACTGTCATAAGAATGCAGCTAGTTGAGAGCTGGCTTCTAGGCAAGCTTCCCTGTGAGAGCTGAGGACAGGGCAGAACCCTCCCGCATCCTGCCTGACTGTAGACGTACCTGCTAACCTCCTTATGTTAGTGGCTGGGATGTGTTGCGGGAAAAGCATGTGTAAGCATTGGGCCTGAACTCCCGTGTATCTGAGTTGAATACAGCGATTTCCAACATCCTTCTTCAATAGGAGTGTAGCTAGGTTCCAACTCCCATGTCCGAGTGGGTAGCAGACATCTGCCTCCCATGCATACACACTTCTGAGAGTTGAGCTTATGGCCTGTAACCCTACATCCTGCCTGCCGCTACCTTTCGCTTCCAAAAGGCCTAGGCTCGCTGCTTGAAACAAGTGTTGGGAGAGGTAACTGGAATCTCCCGGCACACAAGACGAGTGCCTCCAAGCTCAATCACGCGATTTCCTAGTAATTCCTGGGGTAGACTGGTGCTACATACTAAGTTCCATACGTGAGCATGTAGTTGAACGCCTTGTCCAAAAACATCTTACTTCTCAGAGTTGAGCTCACCCTCAGTCCCTCACAGTTCCACACTGCCTGCAGAGTGAGTTTCGCACGTCTTCACCAGAGACGTTTGCCAGAGGCTTCTGAGACGCAAGTTAACAGTGCAGACCTGGAGGGTATCTCCAGGTCCAGTAGAGTGGTAACCTGGGAACCTCCTGTCTCAGAATACTGCTACCTTCACCCTGCCATAAGAATGCAGCTAGTTGACAGCTGGCTTCAAGGCCTGCTTCCCTGTGAGAGCTAAGGACAGGGCACAACCCTCCCGCATCCTGCTTGACTGTAGAAGGAGCTGCTAACGTCCTCATGTTAGTGGCAGGGAAACGTTGTGAGAAAAGCATGTGGAATCGTTGTGCCTGAACCCACGTGTATCTGAGTTGAATACAGCGATTTCCAAAGTCCTTCTTCATCAGAGTGTAGCTAGGTTCCCACTCGCATGTCCGAGTGGGTAGCAGACATCTGCCTCCCATGTATACACACTTCTGAGAGTTGAGCTTATGGCCTGTAAGCCTACCTCCTGCCTGCAGCTACCTTTCGCTTCCAAAAGGCCTAGGCTCGCTGCTTGACGCAAGTGTTGGGAGAGGTAACTGGAATCTCCCGGCACACAAGACTAGTGCCACCAAGCTCAATCCAGCGATTTCCCAGTAATTCCTGGGGTAGACTGGTGCTACATACTAAGTTCCATATGTGAGAAGGTAGCTGAACGCCTTGTCCAAAATCATCTTACTGCTGAGAGTTGAGCTCACCCTCAGTCCCTCACAGTTCCGCACTGCCTGCAGAGTGAGTTTCCCACGTCTTCACCAGAGACTTTTGCCAGAGGCTTCTGAGACGCAAGTTAACAATGCACACCTGGACGGTATCTCCAGGTGCAGTAGAGTGGTAATCTGGGAACCTCCTTACTCAGAATACTGCTACCTTCACACTGTCATAAGAATGCAGCTAGTTGAGAGCTGGCTTCTAGGCAAGCTTCCCTGTGAGAGCTGAGGACAGGGCAGAACCCTCCCGCATCCTGCCTGACTGTAGACGTACCTGCTAACCTCCTTATGTTAGTGGCTGGGATGGGTTGCGGGAAAAGCATGTGTAAGCATTGGGCCTGAACTCCCGTGTATCTGAGTTGAATACAGCGATTTCCAACATCCTTCTTCAATAGGAGTGTAGCTAGGTTCCAACTCCCATGTCCGAGTGGGTAGCAGACATCTGCCTCCCATGCATACACACTTCTGAGAGTTGAGCTTATGGCCTGTAACCCTACATCCTGCCTGCCGCTACCTTTCGCTTCCAAAAGGCCTAGGCTCGCTGCTTGACGCAAGTGTTGGGAGAGGTAACTGGAATCTCCCGGCACACAAGACGAGTGCCTCCAAGCTCAATCACGCGATTTCCTAGTAATTCCTGGGGTAGACTGGTGCTACATACTAAGTTCCATACGTGAGTATGTAGTTGAACGCCTTGTCCAAAAACATCTTACTTCTCAGAGTTGAGCTCACCCTCAGTCCCTCACAGTTCCACACTGCCTGCAGAGTGAGTTTCGCACGTCTTCACCAGGGACGTTTGCCAGAGGCTTCTGAGACGCAAGTTAACAATGCAGACCTGAAGGGTATCTCCAGGTCCAGTAGAGTGGTAACCTGGGAACCTCCTGTCTCAGAATACTGCTACCTTCACCCTGCCATAAGAATGCAGCTAGTTGACAGCTGGCTTCAAGGCCTGCTTCCCTGTTAGAGCTAAGGACAGGGCACAACCCTCCCGCATCCTGCTTGACTGTAGAAGGAGCTGCTAACGTCCTCATGTTAGTGGCAGGGAAACGTTGTGAGAAAAGCATGTGGAATCGTTGTGCCTGAACCCACGTGTATCTGAGTTGAATACAGCGATTTCCAAAGTCCTTCTTCATCAGAGTGTAGCTAGGTTCCCACTCGCATGTCCGAGTGGGTAGCAGACATCTGCCTCCGATGTATACACACTTCTGAGTGTTGAGCTTATGGCCTGTAAGTCTACCTCCTGCCTGCAGCTACCTTTCGCTTCCAAAAGGCCTAGGCTCGCTGCTTGACGCAAGTGTTGGGAGAGGTAACTGGAATCTCCCGGCACACAAGACTAGTGCCACCAAGCTCAATCCAGCGATTTCCCAGTAATTCCTGGGGTAGACTGGTGCTACATACTAAGTTCCATATGTGAGAAGGTAGCTGAACGCCTTGTCCAAAATCATCTTACTGCTGAGAGTTGAGCTCACCCTCAGTCCCTCACAGTTCCGCACTGCCTGCAGAGTGAGTTTCCCACGTCTTCACCAGAGACTTTTGCCAGAGGCTTCTGAGACGCAAGTTAACAATGCACACCTGGACGGTATCTCCAGGTGCAGTAGAGTGGTAATCTGGGAACCTCCTTACTCAGAATACTGCTACCTTCACACTGTCATAAGAATGCAGCTAGTTGAGAGCTGGCTTCTAGGCAAGCTTCCCTGTGAGAGCTGAGGACAGGGCAGAACCCTCCCGCATCCTGCCTGACTCTAGACGTACCTGCTAACCTCCTTATGTTAGTGGCTGGGATGGGTTGCGGGAAAAGCATGTGTAAGCATTGGGCCTGAACTCCCGTGTATCTGAGTTGAATACAGCGATTTCCAACATCCTTCTTCAATAGGAGTGTAGCTAGGTTCCAACTCCCATGTCCGAGTGGGTAGCAGACATCTGCCTCCCATGCATACACACTTCTGAGAGTTGAGCTTATGGCCTGTAACCCTACATCCTGCCTGCCGCTACCTTTCGCTTCCAAAAGGCCTAGGCTCGCTGCTTGACGCAAGTGTTGGGAGAGGTAACTGGAATCTCCCGGCACACAAGACGAGTGCCTCCAAGCTCAATCCAGCGATTTCCTAGTAATTCCTGGGGTAGACTGGTGCTACATACTAAGTTCCATACGTGAGTATGTAGTTGAACGCCTTGTCCAAAAACATCTTACTTCTCAGAGTTGAGCTCACCCTCAGTCCCTCACAGTTCCACACTGCCTGCAGAGTGAGTTTCGCACGTCTTCACCAGAGACGTTTGCCAGAGGCTTCTGAGACGCAAGTTAACAATGCAGACCTGAAGGGTATCTCCAGGTCCAGTAGAGTGGTATCCTGGGAACCTCCTGTCTCAGAATACTGCTACCTTCACCCTGCCATAAGAATGCAGCTAGTTGACAGCTGGCTTCAAGGCCTGCTTCCCTGTTAGAGCTAAGGACAGGGCACCACCCTCCCGCATCCTGCTTGACTGTAGAAGGAGCTGCTAACGTCCTCATGTTAGTGGCAGGGAAACGTTGTGAGAAAAGCATGTGGAATCGTTGTGCCTGAACCCACGTGTATCTGAGTTGAATACAGCGATTTCCAAAGTCCTTCTTCATCAGAGTGTAGCTAGGTTCCCACTCGCATGTCCGAGTGGGTAGCAGACATCTGCCTCCGATGTATACACACTTCTGAGAGTTGAGCTTATGGCCTGTAAGCCTACCTCCTGCCTGCAGCTACCTTTCGCTTCCAAAAGGCCTAGGCTCGCTGCTTCACCGAAGTGTTGGGAGAGGTAACTGGAATCTCCCGGCACACAAGACTAGTGCCACCAAGCTCAATCCAGCGATTTCCCAGTAATTCCTGGGGTAGACTGGTGCTACATACTAAGTTCCATATGTGAGAAGGTAGCTGAACGCCTTGTCCAAAATCATCTTACTGCTGAGAGTTGAGCTCACCCTCAGTCCCTCACAGTTCCGCACTGCCTGCAGAGTGAGTTTCCCACGTCTTCACCAGAGACTTTTGCCAGAGGCTTCTGAGACGCAAGTTAACAATGCACACCTGGACGGTATCTCCAGGTGCAGTAGAGTGGTAATCTGGGAACCTCCTTACTCAGAATACTGCTACCTTCACACTGTCATAAGAATGCAGCTAGTTGAGAGCTGGCTTCTAGGCAAGCTTCCCTGTGAGAGCTGAGGACAGGGCAGAACCCTCCCGCATCCTGCCTGACTGTAGACGTACCTGCTAACCTCCTTATGTTAGTGGCTGGGATGGGTTGCGGGAAAAGCATGTGTAAGCATTGGGCCTGAACTCCCGTGTATCTGAGTTGAATACAGCGATTTCCAACATCCTTCTTCAATAGGAGTGTAGCTAGGTTCCAACTCCCATGTCCGAGTGGGTAGCAGACATCTGCCTCCCATGCATACACACTTCTGAGAGTTGAGCTTATGGCCTGTAACCCTACATCCTGCCTGCCGCTACCTTTCGCTTCCAAAAGGCCTAGGCTCGCTGCTTGACGCAAGTGTTGGGAGAGGTAACTGGAATCTCCCGGCACACAAGACGAGTGCCTCCAAGCTCAATCCAGCGATTTCCTAGTAATTCCTGGGGTAGACTGGTGCTACATACTAAGTTCCATACGTGAGTATGTAGTTGAACGCCTTGCCCAAAAAAATCTTACTTCTCAGAGTTGAGCTCACACTCAGTCCCTCACAGTTCCACACTGCCTGCAGAGTGAGTTTCGCACGTCTTCACCAGAGACGTTTGCCAGAGGCTTCTGAGACGCAAGTTAACAATGCAGACCTGGAGGGTATCTCCAGGTCCAGTAGAGTGGTAACCTGGGAACCTCCTGTCTCAGAATACTGCTACCTTCACCCTGCCATAAGAATGCAGCTAGTTGACAGCTGGCTTCAAGGCCTGCTTCCCTGTGAGAGCTAAGGACAGGGCACAACCCTCCCGCATCCTGCTTGACTGTAGAAGGAGCTGCTAACGTCCTCATGTTAGTGGCAGGGAAACGTTGTGAGAAAAGCATGTGGAATCGTTGTGCCTGAACCCACGTGTATCTGAGTTGAATACAGCGATTTCCAAAGTCCTTCTTCATCAGAGTGTAGCTAGGTTCCCACTCGCATGTCCGAGTGGGTAGCAGACATCTGCCTCCCATGTATACACACTTCTGAGAGTTGAGCTTATGGCCTGTAAGCCTACCTCCTGCCTGCAGCTACCTTTCGCTTCCAAAAGGCCTAGGCTCGCTGCTTCATCGAAGTGTTGGGAGAGGTAACTGGAATCTCCCGGCACACAAGACTAGTGCCACCAAGCTCAATCCAGCGATTTCCCAGTAATTCCTGGGGTAGATGGTGCTACATACTAAGTTCCATATGTGAGAAGGTAGCTGAACGCCTTGTCCAAAATCATCTTACTGCTGAGAGTTGAGCTCACCCTCAGTCCCTCACAGTTCCACACTGCCTGCAGAGTGAGTTTCCCACGTCTTCACCAGAGACTTTTGCCAGAGGCTTCTGAGACGCAAGTTAACAATGCACACCTGGACGGTATCTCCAGGTGCAGTAGAGTGGTAATCTGGGAACCTCCTTACTCAGAATACTGCTACCTTCACACTGTCATAAGAATGCAGCTAGTTGAGAGCTGGCTTCTAGGCAAGCTTCCCTGTGAGAGCTGAGGACAGGGCAGAACCCTCCCGCATCCTGCCTGACTGTAGACGTACCTGCTAACCTCCTTAGGTTAGTGGCTGGGATGGGTTGCGGGAAAAGCATGTGTAAGCATTGGGCCTGAACTCCCGTGTATCTGAGTTGAATACAGCGATTTCCAACATCCTTCTTCAATAGGAGTGTAGCTAGGTTCCAACTCCCATGTCCGAGTGGGTAGCAGACATCTGCCTCCCATGCATACACACTTCTGAGAGTTGAGCTTATGGCCTGTAACCCTACATCCTGCCTGCCGCTACCTTTCGCTTCCAAAAGGCCTAGGCTCGCTGCTTGACGCAAGTGTTGGGAGAGGTAACTGGAATCTCCCGGCACACAAGACGAGTGCCTCCAAGCTCAATCCAGCGATTTCCTAGTAATTCCTGGGGTAGACTGGTGCTACATACTAAGTTCCATACGTGAGTATGTAGTTGAACGCCTTGCCCAAAAACATCTTACTTCTGAGAGTTGAGCTCACCCTCAGTCCCTCACAGTTCCACACTGCCTGCAGAGTGAGTTTCGCACGTCTTCACCAGAGACGTTTGCCAGAGGCTTCTGAGACGCAAGTTAACAATGCAGACCTGGAGGGTATCTCCAGGTCCAGTAGAGTGGTAACCTGGGAACCTCCTGTCTCAGAATACTGCTACCTTCACCCTGCCATAAGAATGCAGCTAGTTGACAGCTGGCTTCAAGGCCTGCTTCCCTGTGAGAGCTAAGGACAGGGCACAACCCTCCCGCATCCTGCTTGACTGTAGAAGGAGCTGCTAACGTCCTCATGTTAGTGGCAGGGAAACGTTGTGAGAAAAGCATGTGGAATCGTTGTGCCTGAACCCACGTGTATCTGAGTTGAATACAGCGATTTCCAAAGTCCTTCTTCATCAGAGTGTAGCTAGGTTCTCACTCGCTTGTCCGAGTGGGTAGCAGACATCTGCCTCCCATGTATACACACTTCTGAGAGTTGAGCTTATGGCCTGTAAGCCTACCTCCTCCCTGCAGCTACCTTTCGCTTCCAAAAGGCCTAGGCTCGCTGCTTGACGCAAGTGTTGGGAGAGGTAACTGGAATCTCCCGGCACACAAGACTAGTGCCACCAAGCTCAATCCAGCGATTTCCCAGTAATTCCTGGGGTAGACTGGTGCTACATACTAAGTTCCATATGTGAGAAGGTAGCTGAACGCCTTGTCCAAAATCATCTTACTGCTGAGAGTTGAGCTCACCCTCAGTCCCTCACAGTTCCGCACTGCCTGCAGAGTGAGTTTCCCACGTCTTCACCAGAGACTTTTGCCAGAGGCTTCTGAGACGCAAGTTAACAATGCACACCTGGACGGTATCTCCAGGTGCAGTAGAGTGGTAATCTGGGAACCTCCTTACTCAGAATACTGCTACCTTCACACTGTCATAAGAATGCAGCTAGTTGAGAGCTGGCTTCTAGGCAAGCTTCCCTGTGAGAGCTGAGGACAGGGCAGAACCCTCCCGCATCCTGCCTGACTCTAGACGTACCTGCTAACCTCCTTATGTTAGTGGCTGGGATGGGTTGCGGGAAAAGCATGTGTAAGCATTGGGCCTGAACTCCCGTGTATCTGAGTTGAATACAGCGATTTCCAACATCCTTCTTCAATAGGAGTGTAGCTAGGTTCCAACTCCCATGTCCGAGTGGGTAGCAGACATCTGCCTCCCATGCATACACACTTCTGAGAGTTGAGCTTATGGCCTGTAACCCTACATCCTGCCTGCCGCTACCTTTCGCTTCCAAAAGGCCTAGGCTCGCTGCTTGACGCAAGTGTTGGGAGAGGTAACTGGAATCTCCCGGCACACAAGACGAGTGCCTCCAAGCTCAATCCAGCGATTTCCTAGTAATTCCTGGGGTAGACTGGTGCTACATACTAAGTTCCATACGTGAGTATGTAGTTGAACGCCTTGTCCAAAAATATCTTACTTCTCAGAGTTGAGCTCACCCTCAGTCCCTCACAGTTCCACACTGCCTGCAGAGTGAGTTTCGCACGTCTTCACCAGAGACGTTTGCCAGAGGCTTCTGAGACGCAAGTTAACAATGCAGACCTGGAGGGTATCTCCAGGTCCAGTAGAGTGGTAACCTGGGAACCTCCTGTCTCAGAATACTGCTACCTTCACCCTGCCCTAAGAATGCAGCTAGTTGACAGCTGGCTTCAAGGCCTGCTTCCCTGTGAGAGCTAAGGACAGGGCACAACCCTCCCGCATCCTGCTTGACTGTAGAAGGAGCTGCTAACGTCCTCATGTTAGTGGCAGGGAAACGTTGTGAGAAAAGCATGTGGAATCGTTGTGCCTGAACCCACGTGTATCTGAGTTGAATACAGCGATTTCCAAAGTCCTTCTTCATCAGAGTGTAGCTAGGTTCCCACTCACATGTCCGAGTGGGTAGCAGACATCTGCCTCCCATATATACACACTTCTGGGAGTTGAGCTTATGGCCTGTAAGCCTACCTCCTGCCTGCAGCTACCTTTCTCTTCCAAAAGGCCTAGGCTCGCTGCTTGACGCAAGTGTTGGGAGAGGTAACTGGAATCTCCCAGCACACAAGACTAGTGCCACCAAGCTCAATCCAGCGATTTCCCAGTAATTCCTTGGGTAGACTGGTGCTACATACTAAGTTCCATATGTGAGAAGGTAGCTGAACGCCTTGTCCAAAATCATCTTACTGCTGAGAGTTGAGCTCACCCTCAGTCCCTCACAGTTCCGCACTGTCTGCAGAGTGAGTTTCCCACGTCTTCACCAGAGACTTTTGCCAGAGGCTTCTGAGACGCAAGTTAACAATGCACACCTGGACGGTATCTCCAGGTGCAGTAGAGTGGTAATCTGGGAACCTCCTTACTCAGAATACTGCTACCTTCACACTGTCATAAGAATGCAGCTAGTTGAGAGCTGGCTTCTAGGCATGCTTCCCTGTGAGATCTGAGGACAGGGCAGAACCCTCCCGCATCCTGCCTGAATGTAGACGTACCTGCTAACCTCCTTATGTTAGTGGCTGGGATGGGTTGCGGGAAAAGCATGTGTAAGCATTGGGCCTGAACTCCCGTGTATCTGAGTTGAATACAGCGATTTCCAACATCCTTCTTCAATAGGAGTGTAGCTAGGTTCCAACTCCCATGTCCGAGTGGGTAGCAGACATCTGCCTCCCATGCATACACACTTCTGAGAGTTGAGCTTATGGCCTGTAACCCTACATCCTGCCTGCCGCTACCTTTCGCTTCCAAAAGGCCTAGGCTCGCTGCTTGACGCAAGTGTTGGGAGAGGTAACTGGAATCTCCCGGCACACAAGACGAGTGCCTCCAAGCTCAATCCAGCGATTTCCTAGTAATTCCTGGGGTAGACTGGTGCTACATACTAAGTTCCATACGTGAGTATGTAGTTGAACGCCTTGTCCAAAAACATCTTACTTCTCAGAGTTGAGCTCACCCTCAGTCCCTCACAGTTCCACACTGCCTGCAGAGTGAGTTTCGCACGTCTTCACCAGAGACGTTTGCCAGAGGCTTCTGAGACGCAAGTTAACAATGCAGACCTGGAGGGTATCTCCAGGTCCAGTAGAGTGGTAACCTGGGAACCTCCTGTCTCAGAATACTGCTACCTTCACCCTGCCATAAGAATGCAGCTAGTTGACAGCTGGCTTCAAGGCCTGCTTCCCTGTGAGAGCTAAGGACAGGGCACAACCCTCCCGCATCCTGCTTGACTGTAGAAGGAGCTGCTAACGTCCTCATGTTAGTGGCAGGGAAACGTTGTGAGAAAAGCATGTGGAATCGTTGTGCCTGAACCCACGTGTATCTGAGTTGAATACAGCGATTTCCAAAGTCCTTCTTCATCAGAGTGTAGCTAGGTTCCCACTCGCATGTCCGAGTGGGTAGCAGACATCTGCCTCCCATGTATACACACTTCTGAGAGTTGAGCTTATGGCCTGTAAGCCTACCTCCTGCCTGCAGCTACCTTTCGCTTCCAAAAGGCCTAGGCTCGCTGCTTGACGCAAGTGTTGGGAGAGGTAACTGGAATCACCCGGCACACAAGACTAGTGCCACCAAGCTCAATCCAGCGATTTCCCAGTAATTCCTGGGGTAGACTGGTGCTACATACTAAGTTCCATATGTGAGAAGGTAGCTGAACGCCTTGTCCAAAATCATCTTACTGCTGAGAGTTGAGCTCACCCTCAGTCCCTCACAGTTCCGCACTGCCTGCAGAGTGAGTTTCCCACGTCTTCACCAGAGACTTTTGCCAGAGGCTTCTGAGATGCAAGTTAACAATGCAGACCTGGACGGTATCTCCAGGTGCAGTAGAGTGGTAATCTGGGAACCTCCTTACTCAGAATACTGCTAGCTTCACACTGTCATAAGAATGCAGCTAGTTGAGAGCTGGCTTCTAGGCATGCTTCCCTGTGAGAGCTGAGGACAGGGCAGACCTCTCCTGTATCCTGCCTGACTGTAGACGTACCTGCTAACCTCCTTATGTTAGTGGCTGGGATAGGTTGTGGGAAAAGCGTGTGTAAGCATTGGGCCTGAAGTCCCGTGTATCTGAGTTGAATACAGCGATTTCCAACACCCTTCTTCAATAGGAGTGTAGCTAGGTTCCAACTCCCATGTCCGAGTGGGTAGCAGACATCTGCCTCCCATGCATACACACTTCTGAGAGTTGAGCTTGTGGCCTGTAACCCTACATCGTGCCTGCCGTTACCTTTCGCTTCCAAAAGGCCTAGGCTCGCTGCTTGACGCAAGTGTTGGGAGAGGTACCTGGAATCTCCCGGCACACAAGACGAGTGCCTCCAAGCTCAATCAAGCGATTTCCTAGTAATTCCTGGGGTAGACTGGTGCTACATACTAAGTTCCATATGTAAGTAGGTAGTTGAACGCCTTGTCCAAAAACATCTTACTTCTGAGAGTTGAGCTCACCCTCAGTCCCTCACAGTTCCACACTGCCTGCAGAGTGAGTTTCGCACGTCTTCACCAGAGACGTTTGCCAGAGGCTTCTGAGACGCAAGTTAACAATGCAGACCTGGAGGGTATCTCCAGGTGCAGGAGAGTGGTAATCTGGGAACCTCCTGTCTCAGAATACTGCTACCTTCACCCTGCCAAAAGAATGCAGCTAGTTGACAGCTGGCTTCAAGGCATGCTTCCCTGTGAGAGCTAAGGACAGGGCACAACCCTCCAGCATCCTGCTTGACTGTAGAAGGAGCTGCTAACGTCCTCATGTTAGTGGCAGGGAAAGGTTGTGAGAAAAGCATGTGGAATCGTTGTGCCTGAGCCCACGTGTATCTGAGTTGAATACAGCGATTTCCAAAGTCCTTCTTCATCAGAGTGTAGCTAGGTTCCCACTCGCATGTCCGAGTGGGTAGCAGACATCTGCCTCCCATGCATACCCACTTCTGGGAGTTGAGCTTATGGCCTGTAACCCTACCTCCTGCCTGCAGCTACCTTTCGCTTCCAAAAGGCCTAGGCTCGCTGCTTCACCGAAGTGTTGGGAGAGGTAACTGGAATCTCCCGGCACACAAGACTAGTGCCTCCAAGCTCAATCCAGCGATTTCCCAGTAATTCCTGGGGTAGACTGGTGCTACATACTAAGTTCCATATGTGAGAAGGTAGCTGAACGCCTTGTCCAAAATCATCTTACTGGTGAGAGTTGAGCTCACCCTCAGTCCCTCACAGTTCCACACTGCCCGCAGAGTGAGTTTCCCACGTCTTCACCAGAGACTTTTGCCAGAGGCTTCTGAGACGCAAGTTAACAATGCACACCTGGACGGTCTCTCCAGGTGCAGTAGAGTGGTAATCTGGGAACCTCCTTACTCAGAATACTGCTACCTTCACACTGTCATAAGAATGCAGCTAGTTGAGAGCTGGCTTCTAGGCATGCTTCCCTGTGAGAGCTGAGGACAGGGCAGAACCCTCCCGCATCCTGCCTGACTGTAGACGTACCTGCTAACCTCCTTATGTTAGTGGATGGGATAGGTTGTGGGAAAAGCATATGTAAGCATTGGGCCTGAACTCCCGTGTATCTGAGTTGAATACAGCGATTTCCAACATCCTTCTTCAATAGGAGTGTAGCTAGGTTCCAACTCCCATGTCCGAGTGGGTAGCAGACATCTGCCTCCCATGCATACACACTTCTGAGAGTTGAGCTTATGGCCTGTAACCCTACATCCTGCCTGCCGCTACCTTTCGCTTCCAAAAGGCCTAGGCTCGCTGCTTGACGCAAGTGTTGGGAGAGGTAACTGGAATCTCCCGGCACACAAGACGAGTGCCTCCAAGGTCAATCAAGCGATTTCCTAGTAATTCCTGGGGTAGACTGGTGCTACATACTAAGTTCCATACGTGAGTAGGTAGTTGAACGCCTTGTCCAAAAACATCTTACTTCTGAGAGTTGAGCTCACCCTCAGTCCCTCACAGTTCCACACTGCCTGCAGAGTGAGTTTCGCACGTCTTCACCAGAGACGTTTGCCAGAGGCTTCTGAGACGCAAGTTAACAATGCAGACCTGGAGGGTATCTCCAGGTGCAGTAGAGTGGTAATCTGGGAACCTCCTGTCTCAGAATACTGCTACCTTCACCCTGCCATAAGAATGCAGCTAGTTGACAGCTGGCTTCAAGGCATGCTTCCCTGTGAGAGCTAAGGACAGGGCACAACCCTCCCGCATCCTGCTTGACTGTAGAAGGAGCTGCTAACGTCCTCATGTTAGAGGCAGGGAAAGGTTGTGAGAAAAGCATGTGGAATCGTTGTGCCTGAACCCACGTGTATCTGAGTTGAATACAGCGATTTCCAAAGTCCTTCATCATCAGAGTGTAGCTAGGTTCCCACTCGCATGTCCGAGTGGGTAGCAGACATCTGCCTCCCCTGCATACACACTTCTGAGAGTTGAGCTTATGGCCTGTAACCCTACCTCCTGCCTGCAGCTACCTTTCGCTTCCAAAAGGCCTAGACTCGCTGCTTCACCGAAGTGTTGGGAGAGGTAACTGGAATCTCCCGGCACTCAAGACTAGTGCCTCCAAGCTCAATCCAGCGATTTCCCAGTAATTCCTGGGGTAGACTGGTGCTACATACTAAGTTCCATATGTGAGAAGGTAGCTGAACGCCTTGTCCAAAATCATCTTACTGCTGAGAGTTGAGCTCACCCTCAGTCCCTCACAGTTCCACACTGCCTGCAGAGTGAGTTTCCCACGTCTTCACCAGAGACTTTTGCCAGAGGCTTCTGAGACGCAAGTTAACAATGCACACCTGGACGGTATCTCCAGGTGCAGTAGAGTGGTAATCTGGGAACCTCCTTACTCAGAATACTGCTACCTTCACACTGTCATAAGAATGCAGCTAGTTGAGAGCTGGCTTCTAGGCATGCTTCCCTGTGAGAGCTGAGGACAGGGCAGAACCCTCCCGCATCCTGCCTGACTGTAGACGTACCTGCTAACCTCCTTATGTTAGTGGCTGGGATGGGTTGTGGGAAAAGCATGTGTAAGCATTGGGCCTGAACTCCCGTGTATCTGAGGTGAATACAGCGATTTCCCACGGCTTTCATCAATCAGAGTGTAGCCAGGTTCCAACTCCCATGTCCGAGTGGGTAGCAGACATCTGCCTCCCATGCATACACACTTCTGAGAGTTGAGCTTATGGCCTGTAACCCTACATCGTGCCTGCCGCTACCTTTCGCTTCCAAAAGGCCTAGGCTCGCTGCTTGACGCAAGTGTTGGGAGAGGTAACTGGAATCTCCCGGCACACAAGACGAGTGCCTCCAAGCTCAATCAAGCGATTTCCTAGTAATTCCTGGGGTAGACTGGTGCTACATACTAAGTTCCATACGTGAGTAGGTAGTTGAACGCCTTGTCCAAAAACATCTTGCTTCTGAGAGTTGAGCTCACCCTCAGTCCCTCACAGTTCCACACTGCCTGCAGAGTGAGTTTCGCACGTCTTCACCAGAGACGTTTGCCAGAGGCTTCTGAGACGCAAGTTAACAATGCAGACCTGGAGGGTATCTCCAGGTGCAGTAGAGTGGTAATCTGGGAACCTCCTGTCTCAGAATACTGCTACCTTCACCCTGCCATAAGAATGCAGCTAGTTGACAGCTGGCTTCAAGGCATGCTTCCCTGTGAGAGCTAAGGACAGGGTACAACCCTCCCGCATCCTGCTTGACTGTAGAAGGAGCTGCTAAGGTCCTCATGTTACTGGCAGGGAAAGGTTGTGAGAAAAGCATGTGGAATCGTTGTGCCTGAACCCACGTGTATCTGAGTTGAATACAGCGATTGCCAAAGTCCTTCTTCATCAGAGTGTAGCTAGGTTCCCACTCGCATGTATGAGTGGGTAGCAGACATCTGCCTCCCATGCATACACAGTTCTAAGAGTTGAGCTTATGGCCTGTAACCCTACCTCCTGCCTGCAGCTACCTTTCGCTTCCAAAAGGCCTAGACTCGCTGCTTCACCGAAGTGTTGGGAGAGGTAACTGGAATCTCCCGGCACACAAGACTAGTGCCTCCAAGCTCAATCCAGCGATTTCCCAGTAATTCCTGGGGTAGACTGGTGCTACATACTAAGTTCCATATGTGAGAAGGTAGCTGAACGCCTTGTCCAAAATCATCTTACTGCTGAGAGTTGAGCTCACCCTCAGTCCCTCACAGTTCCACACTGCCTGCAGAGTGAGTTTCCCACGTCTTCACCAGAGACTTTTGCCAGAGGCTTCTGAGACGCAAGTTAACAATGCACACCTGGACGGTATCTCCAGGTGCAGTAGAGTGGTAATCTGGGAACCTCCTTACTCAGAATACTGCTACCTTCACACTGTCATAAGAATGCAGCTAGTTGAGAGCTGGCTTCTAGGCATGCTTCCCTGTGAGAGCTGAGGACAGGGCAGAACCCTCCCGCATCCTGCCTGACTGTAGACGTACCTGCTAACCTCCTTATGTTAGTGGCTGGGATGGGTTGTGGGAAAAGCATGTGTAAGCATTGGGCCTGAACTCCCGTGTATCTGAGGTGAATACAGCGATTTCCCACGGCTTTCATCAATCAGAGTGTAGCCAGGTTCCAACTCCCATGTCCGAGTGGGTAGCAGACATCTGCCTCCCATGCATACACACTTCTGAGAGTTGAGCTTATGGCCTGTAACCCTACATCGTGCCTGCCGCTACCTTTCGCTTCCAAAAGGCCTAGGCTCGCTGCTTGACGCAAGTGTTGGGAGAGGTAACTGGAATCTCCCGGCACACAAGACGAGTGCCTCCAAGCTCAATCAAGCGATTTCCTAGTAATTCCTGGGGTAGACTGGTGCTACATACTAAGTTCCATACGTGAGTAGGTAGTTGAACGCCTTGTCCAAAAACATCTTGCTTCTGAGAGTTGAGCTCACCCTCAGTCCCTCACAGTTCCACACTGCCTGCAGAGTGACTTTCGCACGTCTTCACCAGAGACGTTTGCCAGAGGCTTCTGAGACGCAAGTTAACAATGCAGACCTGGAGGGTATCTCCAGGTGCAGTAGAGTGGTAATCTGGGAACCTCCTGTCTCAGAATACTGCTACCTTCACCCTGCCATAAGAATGCAGCTAGTTGACAGCTGGCTTCAAGGCATGCTTCCCTGTGAGAGCTAAGGACAGGGTACAACCCTCCCGCATCCTGCTTGACTGTAGAAGGAGCTGCTAAGGTCCTCATGTTACTGGCAGGGAAAGGTTGTGAGAAAAGCATGTGGAATCGTTGTGCCTGAACCCACGTGTATCTGAGTTGAATACAGCGATTGCCAAAGTCCTTCTTCATCAGAGTGTAGCTAGGTTCCCACTCGCATGTATGAGTGGGTAGCAGACATCTGCCTCCCATGCATACACAGTTCTAAGAGTTGAGCTTATGGCCTGTAACCCTACCTCCTGCCTGCAGCTACCTTTCGCTTCCAAAAGGCCTAGACTCGCTGCTTCACCGAAGTGTTGGGAGAGGTAACTGGAATCTCCCGGCACACAAGACTAGTGCCTCCAAGCTCAATCCAGTGATTTCCCAGTAATTCCTGGGGTAGACTGGTGCTACATACTAAGTTCCATATGTGAGAAGGTAGCTGAACGCCTTGTCCAAAATCATCTTACTGCTGAGAGTTGAGATCACCCTCAGTCCCTCACAGTTCCACACTGCCTGCAGAGTGAGTTTCCCACGTCTTCACCAGAGACTTTTGCCAGAGGCTTCTGAGACGCAAGTTAACAATGCACACCTGGACGGTATCTCCAGGTGCAGTAGAGTGGTAATCTGGGAACCTCCTGTCTCAGAATACTGCTACCTTCACCCTGCCATAAGAATGCAGCTAGTTGACAGCTGGCTTCAAGGCATGCTTCCCTGTGAGAGCTAAGGACAGGGCACAACCCTCCCGCATCCTGCTTGACTGTAGAAGGAGCTGCTAACGTCCTCATGTTAGTGGCAGGGAAAGGTTGTGAGAAAAGCATGTGGAATCGTTGTGCCTGAACCCACGTGTATCTGAGTTGAATACAGCGATTTCCAAAGTCCTTCTTCATCAGAGTGTAGCTAGGTTCCCACTCGCATGTATGAGTGGGTAGCAGACATCTGCCTCCCATGCATACCCACTTCTGAGAGTTGAGCTTATGGCCTGTAACCCTACCTCCTGCCTGCAGCTACCTTTCGCTTCCAAAAGGCCTAGGCTCGCTGCTTCACCGAAGTGTTGGGAGAGGTAACTGGAATCTCCCGGCACACAAGACTAGTGCCTCCAAGCTCAATCCAGCGATTTCCCAGTAATTCCTGGGGTAGACTGGTGCTACATACTAAGTTCCATATGTGAGAAGGTAGCTGAACGCCTTGTCCAAAATCATCTTACTGCTGAGAGTTGAGCTCACCCTCAGTCCCTCACAGTTCCACACTGCCTGCAGAGTGAGTTTCCCACGTCTTCACCAGAGACTTTTGCCAGAGGCTTCTGAGACGCAAGTTAACAATGCACACCTGGACGGTCTCTCCAGGTGCAGTAGAGTGGTAATGTGGGAACCTCCTTACTCAGAATGCTGCTACCTTCACACTGTCATAAGAATGCAGCTAGTTGAGAGCTGGCTTCTAGGCATGCTTCCCTGTGAGAGCTGAGGACAGGGCAGAACCCTCCCGCATCCTGCCTGACTGTAGACGTACCTGCTAACCTCCTTATGTTAGTGTCTGGGATAGGTTGTGGGAAAAGCATGTGTAAGCATTGGGCCTGAACTCCCGTGTATCTGAGTTGAATACAGCGATTTCCAACATCCTTCTTCAATAGGAGTGTAGCTAGGTTCCAACTCCCATGTCCGAGTGGGTAGCAGACATCTGCCTCCCATGCATACACACTTCTGAGTGTTGAGCTTGTGGCCTGTAACCCTACATCGTGCCTGCCGCTACCTTTCGCTTCCAAAAGGCCTAGGCTCGCTGCTTGACGCAAGTGTTGGGAGAGGTAACTGGAATCTCCCGGCACACAAGACGAGTGCCTGCAAGCTCAATCAAGCGATTTCCTAGTAATTCCTGGGGTAGACTGGTGCTACATACTAAGTTCCATATGTGAGAAGGTAGCTGAACGCCTTGTCCAAAATCATCTTACTGCTGAGAGTTGAGCTCACCCTCAGTCCCTCACAGTTCCACACTGCCTGCAGAGTGAGTTTCCCACGTCTTCACCAGAGACTTCTTCCAGAGGCCTCTGAGACGCAAGTTAACAATGCACACCTGGACGGTATCTCCAGGTGCAGTAGAGTGGTAATCTGGGAACCTCCTTACTCAGAATACTGCTAGCTTCACACTGTCATAAGAATGCAGCTAGTTGAGAGCTGGCTTCTAGGCATGCTTCCCTGTGAGAGCTGAGGACAGGGCAGAACCCTCCCGCATCCTGCCTGACTGTAGACGTACCTGCTAACCTCCTTATGTTAGTGGCTGGGATAGGTTGTGGGAAAAGCATGTGTAAGCATTGGGCCTGAACTCCCGTGTATCTGAGTAGAATACAGCGATTTCCAACATCCTTCTTCAATAGGAGTGTAGCTAGGTTCCAACTCCAATGTCCGAGTGGGTAGCAGACATCTGCCTCCCATGCATACACACTTCTGAGAGTTGAGCTTGTGCCTGTAACCCTACATCGTGCCTGCCGCTACCTTTCGCTTCCAAAAGGCCTAGGCTCGCTGCTTGACGCAAGTGTTGGGAGAGGTAACTGGAATCTCCCGGCACACAAGACGAGTGCCTCCAAGGTCAATCAAGCGATTTCCTAGTAATTCCTGGGGTAGACTGGTGCTACATACTAAGTTCCATACGTGAGTAGGTAGTTGAACGCCTTGTCCAAAAACATCTTACTTCTGAGAGTTGAGCTCACCCTCAGTCCCTCACAGTTCCACACTGCCTGCAGAGTGAGTTTCGCACGTCTTCACCAGAGACGTTTGCCAGAGGCTTCTGAGACGCAAGTTAACAATGCAGACCTGGAGGGTATCTCCAGGTGCAGTAGAGTGGTAATCTGGGAACCTCCTGTCTCAGAATACTGCTACCTTCACCCTGCCATAAGAATGCAGCTAGTTGACAGCTGGCTTCAAGGCATGCTTCCCTGTGAGAGCTAAGGACAGGGCACAACCCTCCCGCATCCTGCTTGACTGTAGAAGGAGCTGCTAAGGTCCTCATGTTACTGGCAGGGAAAGGTTGTGAGAAAAGCATGTGGAATCGTTGTGCCTGAACCCACGTGTATCTGAGTTGAATACAGCGATTTCCAAAGTCCTTCATCATCAGAGTGTAGCTAGGTTCCCACTCGCATGTCCGAGTGGGTAGCAGACATCTGCCTCCCATGCATACACACTTCTGAGAGTTGAGCTTATGGCCTGTAACCCTACCTCCTGCCTGCAGCTACCTTTCGCTTCCAAAAGGCCTAGGCTCGCTGCTTCACCGAAGTGTTGGGAGAGGTAACTGGAATCTCCCGGCACACAAGACTAGTGCCTCCAAGCTCAATCCAGCGATTTCCCAGTAATTCCTGGGGTAGACTGGTGCTACATACTAAGTTCCATATGTGAGAAGGTAGCTGAACGCCTTGTCCAAAATCATCTTACTGCTGAGAGTTGAGCTCACCCTCAGTCCCTCACAGTTCCACACTGCCTGCAGAGTGAGTTTCCCACGTCTTCACCAGAGACTTTTGCCAGAGGCTTCTGAGACGCAAGTTAACAATGCACACCTGGACGGTATCTCCAGGTGCAGTAGAGTGGTAATCTGGGAACCTCCTTACTCAGAATGCTGCTACCTTCACACTGTCATAAGAATGCAGCTAGTTGACAGCTGGCTTCTAGGCATGCTTCCCTGTGAGAGCTGAGGACAGGGCAGAACCCTCCCGCATCCTGCCTGACTGTAGACGTACCTGCTAACCTCCTTATGTTAGTGGCTGGGATAGGTTGTGGGAAAAGCATGTGTAAGCATTGGGCCTGCAGTCCCGTGTATCTGAGTTGAATACAGCGATTTCCAACATCCTTCTTCAATAGGTGTGTAGCTAGGTTCCAACTCCCATGTCCGAGTGGGTAGCAGACATCTGCCTCCCATGCATACACACTTCTGAGAGTTGAGCTTGTGGCCTGTAACCCTACATCGTGCCTGCCGTTACCTTTCGCTTCCAAAAGGCCTAGGCTCGCTGCTTGACGCAAGTGTTGGGAGAGGTAACTGGAATCTCCCGGCACACAAGACGAGTGCCTCCAAGCTCAATCAAGCGATTTCCTAGTAATTCCTGGGGTAGACTGGTGCTACATACTAAGTTCCATACGTGAGTAGGTAGTTGAACGCCTTGTCCAAAAACATCTTACTTCTGAGAGTTGAGCTTGTGACCTGTAACCCTACATCGTCCCTGACGCTACCTTTCGCTTCCAAAAGGCCTAGGCTCGCTGCTTGACGCAAGTGTTGGGAGAGGTAACTGGAATCTCCCGGCACACAAGACGAGTGCCTCCAAGCTCAATCAAGCGATTTCCTAGTAATTCCTCGGGTTACTGGTGCTACATACTAAGTTCCATACGTGAGTAGGTAGTTGAACGCCTTGTCCAAAAACATCTTGCTTCTGAGAGTTGAGCTCACCCTCAGTCCCTCACAGTTCCACACTGCCTGCAGAGTGACTTTCGCACGTCTTCACCAGAGACGTTTGCCAGAGGCTTCTGAGACGCAAGTTAACAATGCAGACCTGGAGGGTATCTCCAGGTGCAGTAGAGTGGTAATCTGGGAACCTCCTGTCTCAGAACACTGCTACCTTCACCCTGCCATAAGAATGCAGCTAGTTGACAGCTGGCTTCAAGGCATGCTTCCCTGTGAGAGCTAAGGACAGGGCACAACCCTCCCGCATCCTGCTTGACTGTAGAAGGAGCTGCTAACGTCCTCATGTTAGTGGCAGGGAAAGGTTGTGAGAAAAGCATGTGGAATCGTTGTGCCTGAACCCACGTGTATCTGAGTTGAATACAGCGATTTCCAAAGTCCTTCTTCATCAGAGTGTAGCTAGGTTCCCACTCGCATGTATGAGTGGGTAGCAGACATCTGCCTCCCATGCATACCCACTTATGAGAGTTGAGCTTATGGCCTGTAACCCTACCTCCTGCCTGCAGCTACCTTTCGCTTCCAAAAGGCCTAGGCTCGCTGCTTGACGCAAGTGTTGGGAGAGGTAACTGGAATCTCCCGGCACACAAGACGAGTGCCTGCAAGCTCAATCAAGCGATTTCCTAGTAATTCATGGGGTAGACTGGTGCTACATACTAAGTTCCATATGTGAGAAGGTAGCTGAACGCCTTGTCCAAAATCATCTTACTGCTGAGAGTTGAGCTCACCCTCAGTCCCTCACAGTTCCACACTGCCTGCAGAGTGAGTTTCCCACGTCTTCACCAGAGACTTCTTCCAGAGGCCTCTGAGACGCAAGTTAACAATGCAGACCTGGACGGTATCTCCAGGTGCAGTAGAGTGGTAATCTGGGAACCTCCTTACTCAGAATACTGCTACCTTCACACTGTCATAAGAATGCAGCTAGTTGAGAGCTGGCTTCTAGGCATGCTTCCCTGTGAGAGCTGAGGACAGGGCAGAACCCTCCCGCATCGTGCCTGACTGTAGACGTACCTGCTAACCTCCTTATGTTAGTGGCTGGGATAGGTTGTGGGAAAAGCATGTGTAAGCATTGGGCCTGAACTCCCGTGTATCTGAGTTGAATACAGCGATTTCCAACATCCTTCTTCAATAGGAGTGTAGCTAGGTTCCAACTCCCATGTCCGAGTGGGTAGCAGACATCTGCCTCCCATGCATACACACTTCTGAGAGTTGAGCTTGTGGCCTGTAACCCTACATCGTGCCTGCCGCTACCTTTCACTTCCAAAAGGCCTAGGCTCGCTGCTTGACGCAAGTGTTGGGAGAGGTAACTGGAATCTCCCGGCACACAAGACGAGTGCCTCCAAGGTCAATCAAGCGATTTCCTAGTAATTCCTGGGGTAGACTGGTGCTACATACTAAGTTCCATACGTGAGTAGGTAGTTGAACGCCTTGTCCAAAAACATCTTACTTCTGAGAGTTGAGCTCACCCTCAGTCCCTCACAGTTCCACACTGCCTGCAGAGTGAGTTTCGCACGTCTTCACCAGAGACATTTGCCAGAGGCTTCTGAGACGCAAGTTAACAATGCAGACCTGGAGGGTATCTCCAGGTGCAGTAGAGTGATAATCTGGGAACCTCCTGTCTCAGAATACTGCTACCTTCACCCTGCCATAAGAATGCAGCTAGTTGACAGCTGGCTTCAAGGCATGCTTCCCTGTGAGAGCTAAGGACAGGGCACAACCCTCCCGCATCCTGCTTGACTGTAGAAGGAGCTGCTAAGGTCCTCATGTTAGTGGAAGGGAAAGGTTGTGAGAAAAGCATGTGGAATCGTTGTGCCTGAACCCACGTGTATCTGAGTTGAATACAGCGATTTCCAACGGCTTTCATCAATCAGAGTGTAGCCAGGTTCCAACTCCCATGTCCGAGTGGGTAGCAGACATCTGCCTCCCATGCATACCCACTTCTGAGAGTTGAGCTTATGGCCTGTAACCCTACCTCCTGCCTGCAGCTACCTTTCGCTTCCAAAAGGCCTAGGCTCGCTGCTTCACCGAAGTGTTGGGAGAGGTAACTGGAATCTCCCGGCACAGAAGACTAGTGCCTCCAAGCTCAATCCAGCGATTTCCCAGTAATTCCTGGGGAGACTGTTGCTACATACTAAGTTCCATATGTGAGAAGGTAGCTGAACGCCTTGTCCAAAATCATCTTACTGCTGAGAGTTGAGCTCACCCTCAGTCCCTCACAGTTCCACACTGCCTGCAGAGTGAGTTTCACACGTCTTCACAAGAGACTTCTGCCAGAGGCCTCTGAGACGCAAGTTAACAATGCAGACCTGGACGGTATCTCCAGGTGCAGTAGAGTGGTAATCTGGGAACCTCCTTACTCAGAATACTGCTAGCTTCACACTGTCATAAGAATGCAGCTAGTTGACAGCTGGCTTCTAGGCATGCTTCCCTGTGAGAGCTGAGGACAGGGCAGAACCCTCCCACATCCTGCCTAACTGTAGACGTACCTGCTAACCTCCTTATGTTAGTGGCTGGGATAGGTTGTGGGAAAAGCATGTGTAAGCATTGGGCCTGAAGTCCCGTGTATCTGAGTTGAATACAGCGATTTCCAACATCCTTCTTCAATAGGAGTGTAGCTAGGTTCCAACTCCCATGTCCGAGTGGGTAGCAGACATCTGCCTCCCATGCATACACACTTCTGAGAGTTGAGCTTGTGGCCTGTAACCCTACATCGTGCCTGCCGTTACCTTTCGCTTCCAAAAGGCCTACGCTCGCTGCTTGACGCAAGTGTTGGGAGAGGTAACTGGAATCTCCCGGCACACAAGACGAGTGCCTCCAAGCTCAATCAAGCGATTTCCTAGTAATTCCTGGGGTAGACTGGTGCTACATACTAAGTTCCATACGTGAGTAGGTAGTTGAACGCCTTGTCCAAAAACATCTTACTTCTGAGAGTTGAGCTCACCCTCAGTCCCCCACAGTTCCACACTGCCTGCAGAGTGAGTTTCGCACGTCTTCACCAGAGACGTTTGCCAGAGGCTTCTGAGACGCAAGTTAACAATGCAGACCTGGAGGGTATCTCCAGGTGCAGTAGAGTGGTAATCTGGGAACCTCCTGTCTCAGAATACTGCTACCTTCACCCTGCCATAAGAATGCAGCTAGTTGACAGCTGGCTTCAAGGCATGCTTCCCTGTGAGAGCTAAGGACAGGGCACAACCCTCCCGCATCCTGCTTGACTGTAGAAGGAGCTGCTAAGGTCCTCATGTTACTGGCAGGGAAAGGTTGTGAGAAAAGCATGTGGAATCGTTGTGCCTGAACCCACGTGTATCTGAGTTGAATACAGCGATTGCCAAATTCCTTCTTCATCAGAGTGTAGCTAGGTTCCCACTCGCATGTATGAGTGGGTAGCAGACATCTGCCTCCCATGCATACACAGTTCTAAGAGTTGAGCTTATGGCCTGTAACCCTACCTCCTGCCTGCAGCTACCTTTCGCTTCCAAAAGGCCTAGACTCACTGCTTCACCGAAGTGTTGGGAGAGGTAACTGGAATCTCCAGGCACACAAGACTAGTGCCTCCAAGCTCAATCCAGCGATTTCCCAGTAATTCCTGGGGTAGACTGGTGCTTCATACTAAGTTCCATATGTGAGAAGGTAGCTGAACGCCTTGTCCAAAATCATCTTACTGCTGAGAGTTGAGCTCACCCTCAGTCCCTCACAGTTCCACACTGCCTGCAGAGTGAGTTTCCCACGTCTTCACCAGAGACTTTTGCCAGAGGCTTCTGAGACGCAAGTTAACAATGCACACCTGGACGGTATCTCCAGGTGCAGTAGAGTGGTAATCTGGGAACCTCCTTACTCAGAATGCTGCTACCTTCACACTGTCATAAGAATGCAGCTAGTTGACAGCTGGCTTCTAGGCATGCTTCCCTGTGAGAGCTGAGGACAGGGCAGAACCCTCCCGCATCCTGCCTGACTGTAGACGTACCTGCTAACCTCCTTATGTTAGTGGCTGGGATAGGTTGTGGGAAAAGCATGTGTAAGCATTGGGCCTGAACTCCCGTGTATCTGAGTTGAATACAGCGATTTCCAACATCCTTCTTCAATAGGTGTGTAGCTAGGTTCCAACTCCCATGTCCGAGTGGGTAGCAGACATCTGCCTCCCATGCATACACACTTCTGAGAGTTGAGCTTGTGGCCTGTAACCCTACATCGTGCCTGCCGTTACCTTTCGCTTCCAAAAGGCCTAGGCTCGCTGCTTGACGCAAGTGTTGGGAGAGGTAACTGGAATCTCCCGGCACACAAGACGAGTGCCTCCAAGCTCAATCAAGCGATTTCCTAGTAATTCCTGGGGTAGACTGGTGCTACATACTAAGTTCCATACGTGAGTAGGTAGTTGAACGCCTTGTCCAAAAACATCTTACTTCTGAGAGTTGAGCTCACCCTCAGTCCCTCATAGTTCCACACTGCCTGCAGAGTGATTTTCGCACGTCTTCACCAGAGACGTTTGCCAGAGGCTTCTGAGACGCAAGTTAACAATGCAGACCTGGAGGGTATCTCCAGGTGCAGTAGAGTGGTAATCTGGGAACCTCCTGTCTCAGAATACTGCTACCTTCACCCTGCCATAAGAATGCAGCTAGTTGACAGCTGGCTTCAAGGCATGCTTCCCTGTGAGAGCTAAGGACAGGGCACAACCCTCCCGCATCCTGCTTGACTGTAGAAGGAGCTGCTAACGTCCTCATGTTAGTGGCAGGGAAAGGTTGTGAGAAAAGCATGTGGAATCGTTGTGCCTGAACCCACGTGTATCTGAGTTGAATACAGCGATTTCCAAAGTCCTTCATCATCAGAGTGTAGCTAGGTTCCCACTCGCATGTCCGAGTGGGTAGCAGACATCTGCCTCCCATGCATACACACTTCTGAGAGTTGAGCTTATGGCCTGTAACCCTACCTCCTGCCTGCAGCTACCTTTCGCTTCCAAAAGGCCTAGGCTCGCTGCTTCACCGAAGTGTTGGGAGAGGTAACTGGAATCTCCCGGCACACAAGACTAGTGCCTCCAAGCTCAATCCAGCGATTTCCCAGTAATTCCTTGGGTAGACTGGTGCTACATACTAAGTTCCATATGTGAGAAGGTAGCTGAACGCCTTGTCCAAAATCATCTTACTGCTGAGAGTTGAGCTCACCCTCAGTCCCTCACAGTTCCACACTGCCTGCAGAGTGAGTTTCCCACGTCTTCACCAGAGACTTTTGCCAGAGGCTTCTGAGACGCAAGTTAACAATGCACACCTGGACGGTATCTCCAGGTGCAGTAGAGTGGTAATCTGGGAACCTCCTTACTCAGAATACTGCTACCTTCACACTGTCATAAGAATGCAGCTAGTTGAGAGCTGGCTTCTAGGCATGCTTCCCTGTGAGAGCTGAGGACAGGGCAGAACCCTCCCGCATCCTGCCTGACTGTAGACGTACCTGCTAACCTCCTTATGTTAGTGGCTGGGATGGGTTGTGGGAAAAGCATGTGTAAGCATTGGGCCTGAACTCCCGTGTATCTGAGGTAAATACAGCGATTTCCAACGGCTTTCATCAATCAGAGTGTAGCCAGGTTCCAACTCCCATGTCCGAGTGGGTAGCAGACATCTGCCTCCCATGCATACACACTTCTGAGAGTTGAGCTTATGGCCTGTATCCCTACCTCCTGCCTGCAGCTACCTTTCGCTTCCAAAAGGCCTAGGCTCGCTGCTTCACCGAAGTGTTGGGAGAGGTAACTGGAATCTCCCGGCACACAAGACTAGTGCCTCCAAGCTCAATCCAGCGATTTCCCAGTAATTCCTGGGGTAGACTGGTGCTACATACTAAGTTCCATATGTGAGAAGGTAGCTGAACGCCTTGTCCAAAATCATCTTACTGCTGAGAGTTGAGCTCACCCTCAGTCCCTCACAGTTCCACACTGCCTGCAGAGTGAGTTTCACACGTCTTCACAAGAGACTTCTGCCAGAGGCCTCTGAGACGCAAGTTAACAATGCAGACCTGGACGGTATCTCCAGGTGCAGTAGAGTGGTAATCTGGGAACCTCCTTACTCAGAATACTGCTAGCTTCACACTGTCATAAGAATGCAGCTAGTTGACAGCTGGCTTCTAGGCATGCTTCCCTGTGAGAGCTGAGGACAGGGCAGAACCCTCCCACATCCTGCCTGACTGTAGACGTACTTGCTAACCTCCTTATGTTAGTGGCTGGGATAGGTTGTGGGAAAAGCATGTGTAAGCATTGGGCCTGAAGTCCCGTGTATCTGAGTTGAATACAGCGATTTCCAACATCCTTCTTCAATAGGAGTGTAGCTAGGTTCCAACTCCCATGTCCGAGTGGGTAGCAGACATCTGCCTCCCATGCATACACACTTGTGAGAGTTGAGCTTGTGGCCTGTAACCCTACATCGTGCCTGCCGCTACCTTTCGCTTCCAAAAGGCCTAGGCTCGCTCCTTGACGCAAGTGTTGGGAGAGGTAACTGGAATCTCCCGGCACACAAGACGAGTGCCTCCAAGGTCAATCAAGCGATTTCCTAGTAATTCCTGGGGTAGACTGGTGCTACATACTAAGTTCCATACGTGAGTAGGTAGTTGAACGCCTTGTCCAAAAACATCTTACTGCTGAGAGTTGAGCTCACCCTCAGTCCCTCACAGTTCCACACTGCCTGCAGAGTGAGTTTCGCACGTCTTCACCAGAGACGTTTGCCAGAGGCTTCTGAGACGCAAGTTAACAATGCAGACCTGGAGGGTATCTCCAGGTGCAGTAGAGTGGTAATCTAGGAACCTCCTGTCTCAGAATACTGCTACCTTCACCCTGCCATAAGAATGCAGCTAGTTGACAGCTGGCTTCAAGGCATGCTTCCCTGTGAGAGCTAAGGACAGGGCACAACCCTCCCGCATCCTGCTTGACTGTAGAAGGAGCTGCTAACGTCCTCATGTTAGTGGCAGGGAAAGGTTGTGAGAAAAGCATGTGGAATCGTTGTGCCTGAACCCACGTGTATCTGAGTTGAATACAGCGATTTCCAAAGTCCTTCTTCATCAGAGTGTAGCTAGGTTCCCACTCGCATGTACGAGTGGGTAGCAGACATCTGCCTCCCATGCATACCCACTTCTGAGAGTTGAGGTTATGGCCTGTAACCCTACCTCCTGCCTGCAGCTACCTTTCGCTTCCAAAAGGCCTAGGCTCGCTGCTTCACCGAAGTTTTGGGAGAGGTAACTGGAATCTCCCGGCACACAAGACGAGTGCCTCCAAGCTCAATCCAGCGATTTCCCAGTAATTCCTGGGGTAGACTGGTGCTACATACTAAGTTCCATATGTGAGAATGTAGCTGAACGCCTTGTCCTAAATCATCTTACTGCTGAGAGTTGAGCTCACCCTCAGTCCCTCACAGTTCCACACTGCCTGCAGAGTGAGTTTCACACGTCTTCACAAGAGACTTCTGCCAGAGGCCTCTGAGACGCAAGTTAACAATGCAGACATGGACGGTATCTCCAGGTGCAGTAGAGTGGTAATCTGGGAACCTCCTTACTCAGAATACTGCTACCTTCACACTGTCATAAGAATGCAGCTAGTTGAGAGCTGGCTTCTAGGCATGCTTCCCTGTGAGAGCTGAGGACAGGGCAGAACCCTCCCGCATCCTGCCTGACTGTAGACGTACCTGCTCACCTCCTTATGTTAGTGGCTGGGATGGGTTGTGGGAAAAGCATGTGTAAGCATTGGGCCTGAACTCCCGTGTATCTGAAGTGAATACAGCGATTTCCAACGGCTTTCATCAATCAGAGTGTAGCCAGGTTCCAACTCCCATGTCCGAGTGGGTAGCAGACATCTGCCTCCCATGCATACACACTTCTGAGAGTTGAGCTTATGGCCTGTAACCCTACATCCTGCCTGCCGCTACCTTTCGCTTCCAAAAGGCCTAGGCTCGCTGCTTGACGCAAGTGTTGGGAGAGGTAACTGGAATCTCCCGGCACACAAGACGAGTGCCTCCAAGCTCAATCAAGCGATTTCCTAGTAATTCCTGGGGTAGACTGGTGCTACATACTAAGTTCCATACGTGAATAGGTAGTTGAACGCCTTGTCCAAAAACATCTTACTTCTGAGAGTTGAGCTCACCCTCAGTCCCTCACAGTTCCACACTGCCTGCAGAGTGAGTTTCGCACGTCTTCACCAGAGACTTTTGCCAGAGGCTTCTGAGACGCAAGTTAACAATGCACACCTGGAGGGTATCTCCAGGTGCAGTAGAGTGGTAATCTGGGAACCTCCTGTCTCAGAATACTGCTACCTTCACCCTGCCATAAGAATGCAGCTAGTTGACAGCTGGCTTCAAGGCATGCTTCCCTGTGAGAGCTAAGGACAGGGCACAACCCTCCCGCATCCTGCTTGACTGTAGAAGGAGCTGCTAAGGTCCTCATGTTAGTGGCAGGGAAAGGTTGTGAGAAAAGCATGTGGAATCGTTGTGCCTGAACCCACGTGTATCTGAGTTGAATACAGCGATTTCCAAAGTCTTTCATCATCAGAGTGTAGCTAGGTTCCCACTCGCATGTCCGAGTGGGTAGCAGACATCTGCCTCCCATGCATACACACTTCTGAGAGTTGAGCTTATGGCCTGTAACGCTACCTCCTGCCTGCAGCTACCTTTCGCTTCCAAAAGGCCTAGGCTCGCTGCTTCACCGAAGTGTTGGGAGAGGTAACTGGAATCTCCCGGCACACAAGACTAGTGCCTCCAAGCTCAATCCAGCGATTTCCCAGTAATTCCTGGGGTAGACTGGTGCTACATACTAAGTTCCATATGTGAGAAGGTAGCTGAACGCCTTGTCCAAAATCATCTTACTGCTGAGAGTTGAGCTCATCCTCAGTCCCTCACAGTTCCACACTGCCTGCAGAGTGAGTTTCCCACGTCTTCACCAGAGACTTTTGCCAGAGGCTTCTGAGACGCAAGTTAACAATGCACACCTGGACGGTCTCTCCAGGTGCAGTAGAGTGGTAATCTGGGAACCTCCTTACTCAGAATACTGCTAGCTTCACACTGTCATAAGAATGCAGCTAGTTGAGAGCTGGCTACTAGGCATGCTTCCCTGTGAGAGCTGAGGACAGGGCAGACCTCTCCTGCATCCTGCCTCACTGTAGACGTACCTGCTAACCTCCTTATGTTAGTGGCTGGGATAGGTTGTGGGAAAAGCATGTGTAAGCATTGGGCCTGAACTCCCGTGTATCTGAGTTGAATACAGCGATTTCCAACATCCTTCTTCAATAGGAGTGTAGCTAGGTTCCAACTCCCATGTCCGAGTGGGTAGCAGACATCTGCCTCCCATGCATACACACTTGTGAGAGTTGAGCTTGTGGCCTGTAACCCTACATCGTGCCTGCCGCTACCTTTCGCTTCCAAAAGGCCTAGGCTCGCTGCTTGACGCAAGTGTTGGGAGAGGTAACTGGAATCTCCCGGCACACAAGACGAGTGCCTCCAAGCTCAATCAAGCGATTTCCTAGTAATTCCTGGGGTAGACTGGTGCTACATACTAAGTTCCATACGTGAGTAGGTAGTTGAACGCCTTGTCCAAAAACATCTTACTTCTGAGAGTTGAGCTCACCCTCAGTCCCTCACAGTTCCACACTGCCTGCAGAGTGAGTTTCGCACGTCTTCACCAGAGACGTTGGCCAGAGGCTTCTGAGACGCAAGTTAACAATGCAGACCTGGAGGGTATCTCCAGGTGCAGTAGAGTGGTAATCTGGGAACCTCCTGTCTCAGAATACTGCTACCTTCACCCTGCCATAAGAATGCAGCTAGTTGACAGCTGGCTTCAAGGCATGCTTCCCTGTGAGAGCTAAGGACAGGGCACAACCCTCCCGCATCCTGCTTGACTGTAGAAGGAGCTGCTAACGTCCTCATGTTACTGGCAGGGAAAGGTTGTGAGAAAAGCATGTGGAATCGTTGTGCCTAAACCCACGTGTATCTGAGTTGAATACAGCGATTGCCAAAGTCCTTCTTCATCAGAGTGTAGCTAGGTTCCCACTCGCATGTCCGAGTGGGTAGCAGACATCTGCCTCCCATGCATACCCACTTCTGAGAGTTGAGCTTATGGCCTGTAACCCTACCTCCTGCCTGCAGCTACATTTCGCTTCCAAAAGGCCTAGGCTCGCTGCTTCACCGAAGTGTTGGGAGAGGTAATTGGAATCTCCCGGCACACAAGACTAGTGCCTCCAAGCTCAATCCAGCGATTTCCCAGTAATTCCTGGGGAGACTGGTGCTACATACTAAGTTCCATATGTGAGAAGGTAGCTGAACGCCTAGTCCAAAATCATCTTACTGCTGAGAGTTGAGCTCACCCTCAGTCCCTCACAGTTCCACACTGCCTGCAGAGTGAGTTTCACACGTCTTCACCAGAGACTTCTGCCAGAGGCCTCTGAGACGCAAGTTAACAATGCAGACCTGGACGGTATCTCCAGGTGCAGTAGAGTGGTACTCTGGGAACCTCCTTACTCAGAATACTGCTACCTTCACACTGTCATAAGAATGCAGCAGTTGACAGCTGGCTTCTAGGCATGCTTCCCTGTGAGAGCTGAGGACAGGGCAGAACCCTCCCGCATCCTGCCTGACTGTAGACGTACCTGCTAACCTCCTTATGTTAGTGGCTGGGATAGGTTGTGGGAAAAGCATGTGTAAGCATTGGGCCTGCAGTCCCGTGTATCTGAGTTGAATACAGCGATTTCCAACATCCTTCTTCAATAGGTGTGTAGCTAGGTTCCAACTCCCATGTCCGAGTGGGTAGCAGACATCTGCCTCCCATGCATACACACTTCTGAGAGTTGAGCTTGTGGCCTGTAACCCTACATCGTGCCTGCCGTTACCTTTCGCTTCCAAAAGGCCTAGGCTCGCTGCTTGACGCAAGTGTTGGGAGAGGTAACTGGAATCTCCCAGCACACAAGACGAGTGCCTCCAAGCTCAATCAAGCGATTTCCTAGTAATTCCTGGGGTAGACTGGTGCTACATACTAAGTTCCATACGTGAGTAGGTAGTTGAACGCCTTGTCCAAAAACATCTTACTTCTGAGAGTTGAGCTCACCCTCAGTCCCTCACAGTTCCACACTGCCTGCAGAGTGAGTTTCGCACGTCTTCACCAGAGACGTTTCCCAGAGGCTTCTGAGATGCAAGTTAACAATGCACACCTGGAGGGTATCTCCAGGTGCAGTAGAGTGGTAATCTGGGAACCTCCTGTCTCAGAATACTGCTACCTTCACCCTGCCATAAGAATGCAGCTAGTTGACAGCTGGCTTCAAGGCATGCTTCCCTGTGAGAGCTAAGGACAGGGCACAACCCTCCCGCATCCTGCTTGACTGTAGAAGGAGCTGCTATCGTCCTCATGTTAGTCGCAGGGAAAGGTTGTGAGAAAAGCATGTGGAATCGTTGTGCCTGAACCCACGTGTATCTGAGTTGAATACAGCGATTTCCAAAGTCCTTCATCAGAGTGTAGCTAGGTTCCCACTCGCATGTCCGAGTGGGTAGCAGACATCTGCCTCCCATGCATACACACTTCTGAGAGTTGAGCTTATGGCCTGTAACCCTACCTCCTGCCTGCAGCTACCTTTCGCTTCCAAAAGGCCTAGGCTCGCTGCTTCACCGAAGTGTTGGGAGAGGTAACTGGAATCTCCCGGCACACAAGACTAGTGCCTCCAAGCTCAATCCAGCGATTTCCCAGTAATTCCTGGGGTAGACTGGTGCTACATACTAAGTTCCATATGTGAGAAGGTAGCTGAACGCCTTGTCCAAAATCATCTTACTGCTGAGAGTTGAGCTCACCCTCAGTCCCTCACAGTTCCACATTGCCTGCAGAGTGAGTTTCCCACGTCTTCACCAGAGACTTTTGCCAGAGGCTTCTGAGACGCAAGTTAACAATGCACACCTGGACGGTATCTCCAGGTGCAGTAGAGTGGTAATCTGGGAACCTCCTTACTCAGAATACTGCTACCTTCACACTGTCATAAGAATGCAGCTAGTTGAGAGCTGGCTTCTAGGCATGCTTCCCTGTGAGAGCTGAGGACAGGGCAGAACCCTCCCGCATCCTGCCTGACTGTAGACGTACCTGCTAACCTCCTTATGTTAGTGGCTGGGATGGGTTGTGGGAAAAGCATGTGTAAGCATTGGGCCTGAACTCCCGTGTATCTGAGTTGAATACAGCGATTTCCAACATCCTTCTTTAATAGGAGTGTAGCTAGGTTCCAACTCCCATGTCCGAGTGGGTAGCAGACATCTGCCTCCCATTCATACACACTTCTGAGAGTTGAGCTTATGGCCTGTAACCCTACATCGTGGCTGCCGCTACCTTTCGCTTCCAAAAGGCCTAGGCTCGCTGCTTGACGCAAGTGTTGGGAGAGGTACCTGGAATCTCCCGGCACACAAGACGAGTGCCTCCAAGCTCAATCAAGCGATTTCCTAGTAATTCCTGGGGTAGACAGGTGCTACATACTAAGTTCCATACGTGAGTAGGTAGTTGAACGCCTTGTCCAAAAACATCTTACTTCTGAGAGTTGAGCTCACCCTCAGTCCCTCACAGTTCCACACTGCCTGCAGAGTGAGTTTCGCACGTCTTCACCAGAGACGTTTGTCAAAGGCTTGTGAGACGCAACTTAACAATGCAGACCTGGACGGTATCTCCAGGTGCAGTAGAGTGGTAATCTGGGAACCTCCTTACTCAGAATACTGCTACCTTCTCTCTGCCATAAGAATGCAGCTAGTTGAGAGCTGGCTTCTAGGCATGCTTCCCTGTGAGAGCTGTGTTCAGGGAAGAACCCCATGCATCCTGCCTGACTGTAGACGTAGCTAACACCCTCATGTTAGTGGCTGGGAGAGGTTGTGAGAAAAGCATGTGGAATAATTGTTTTTGACCTTACGTGTATCTGAGTTGAATACAGCGATTTCCAAGTACCTTCTTCAATCAGAGTGTAGCTAGGTTCCAACTCACTTGTACGAGTGGGTAGAAGACTTCTGCCTCCCATGAATACACACTTCTGAGAGTTGACGTATGGCCTGTACCTCCACATCCAGCCTGCTGGTACCCTTCGATTCTAAAAGGCCTAGGCTCGCTGCTTGACGGAAGTGTTGGGAGAGGTAATTGGAATGTCCCGGCACACAAGACTAGTGCCTCCAAGCTCAATCGAGCTATTTCCTAGTAAATCCGGTGGTAGACGGGTGCTACATACTAAGTTGCATACGTGAGAAGGTAGTTGAACGCCTTGTCCAAAAGCATCTTACTTCTGAGAGTAGAGCTCACCCTCAACCCTCACAGTTTCACAATGCCTTCAGATTGAGTTTCGAAGGTCTTCACCAGAGACGTTTGCCAGAGATTTCTGAGCGCAAGTTAACAATGGAGACCTGTACGGTATCTCCAGGTCTAGTAGAGTGGTAGTCTGGGAACCTCCTGACTCAGAATACTGCTACCTTCTCTCTGCCATAAGATCGCAGCTAGTTGAGAGCTGGCTTCCAGGCATGCTTCCCTGTGAGAGCTGAGTTCAGGGCATAACCCTCCCGCATCCTGCCTGACTGTAGACGTAACTGCTAACATCCTCATATTAGTGGCTGGGAGAGGTTGTGAGAAAAGCATGTGGAATCGTTGTTCCTGAGCTTACGTATATCTGAGTTGAATACAGCGATTTCCAAAGACCTTCTTCATTCAGACTGTAGCTAGGTTCCAACTCGCATGTACGAGTGGGTAGCAGACTTCTGCCTCCCATGAATACACAGTTCTGGTAATTGAGCTTATGGCCTGTTCCTCCACATCCAGCCTGCTGGTACCCTTCGCTTCTAAAAACCTAGGCTCCCTGCTTGACGGAAGTGTTGGGAGAGGTAATTGGAATCTCCCGGCACAAAGACTAGTGCCTCCAAGCTCAATCCAGCGATTTCCTAGTAATTCCTGTGGTAGACTGGTGCTACATACTAAGTTCCAAACGTGAGAAAGTCGTTGAACGCCTTGTCCAAAAGCATTTTACTTCTGAGAGTTGAGCTCACCCTCAGTCCCTCACAGTTCCACAGTGCCTGCAGAGTGAGTTTCGAACGTCTTCAGAACAGACGTTTGCCAGAGGCTTCTGAGACGCAAGTTAACAATGCAGACCTGGGCGGTATCTCCAGGTGCAGAAGAGTGGTAATCTTGAAACCTCCTGACTCAGAATACTGCTACCTTCTCTCTGCCATAAGAACGCAGCTAGTTGAGAGCTGGCTTCCAGGCATGCTTTCCTTTGAGAGCTGAGTTCAGGGCAGAACCCTCCCGCATCCTGCCTGACTGTAGACGTAGCTGATAACACCCTCATGGTTGTTGCTGGGAGAGGTTTTGAGAATAGGATGTGGAATAGTTGTTCCTGACCTTACGTATCTGAGTTGAATGCAGCGATTTCCAAAGACCTTCTTCAATCAGAGTGTAGCTAGGTTCCAACTCACAAGTACGAGTGCGTACAGGACATCTGCCTCCCAGGAATACACTGTTCTGAGAGTTGAGCTTATGGCCTGTTCCTCCACATCCAGCCTGCTGGTACACTTCGCTTCTAAAAGGCCTAGGCTCGCTGCTTGATGGAAGTGTTGGGAGAGGTAATTGGAATCTCCCGGCACACAAGACTAGTGCCTCCAAGCTCAATTCAGCGATTTCCTAGCAATTCCTCTGGTAGACTGGTGCTACATACTAAGTTCCATCCGTGAGAAGGTAGTTGAACGCCTTGTCCAAAAACATCTTACTTCTCAGAGTTGTGCTCACCCTCAGTCCCTCACAGTTCCACACTGCCTGCAGAGTGAGTTTCGAAGGTCTTCACCAGAGACGTTTGCCAGAGGCTTCTGAGACGCAAGTTAACAATGCAGACCTGGACTGTATCTCCAGGTGCAGTAGAGTGGTAATCTTGGAACCTCCTGACTCAGAATACTGTTACCTTTACTCTGCCATTAGAACGCAGCTAGTTGAGAGCTGGCTTCCAGGCATGCTTCCCTGTGAGAGGTTAGTTCAGGGCAGAACCATCCCGCATCGTGCCTGACTGTAGAAGTAGCTGCTAACATCCTCATGGTAGTGGCTCGGAGAAGTTGTGAGAAAAGCATGTGGAATCGTTGTTCCTGACCTTACGTGTATCTGAGTTGAATACAGCGATTTCCAAAGACCTTCTTCAATCATAGTGTAGCTAGGTTCCAACTCACATGTACGAGTGGGTAGCAGACTTCTGCCTCCAATGAATACACAGTTCTGAGAGTTGTGCTTATGGCCTGTTCCTCCACATCCAGCCTGTTGGTACCCTTCGCTTCTAAAAGGCCTAGGGTCGCTGCTTGACGGAAGTTTTGGGAGAGGTAATTGGAATCTCCGGGCACACAAGACCAGTGCCTCCAAGCTCAATCCAGCGATTTCCTAGTAATTCCTGTGGTAGACTGGTGCTACATACTAAGTTCCATATGTGAGAAGGTAGTTCAAAGCCTGGTCCATAAACACCTTACTTCTGAGAGTTGAGCCCACCCTCAGTCCCTCACAGTTCCACACTGCCTGCAGAGTGAGTTTCACACGTCTTCACCAGAGACTTTTGCCAGAGTTTTTTGAGACGCAAGTGGAACAATGAAAACCTGGTCGGTATCTCCAGGTGCAGTAGAGTGGTAATCTTGGTATCTCCTGACTCAGAATACTGCTACCTTCTCACTGCCATAAGAGCGCAGCTAGTTGAGAGTTGGCTTCCAGGCATGCTTCCCTGTGAGAGCTGAGGTTAGGGCAGGACCCTCCCGCATACTGACTGTAGACATTCGTCCTGGCATCGTTATGTTAGGTGCTGGAAGAGGTTGTGTGAAAAGCCTGTCGAAGTGACAGGCCCGTTCTCACGTGCATCCTAGGTCAATATAGCGATCGCTAACATCCTTGTTCAATCAGAGAGTAGCTCGGTTCTAGCTCCCCTGAGTAAGTGTCTGGCAGACATCTGCCTGCAAAGCGGACCAACTTCTGAGAGTTGAACTTATGTCCTGTATCCCCACATCCTGCCTTCAGGTACCCTTTGCTTCTAAAAGGCCTAGTCTCACTGTGTGACGGAAGTGTTGGGAGAGGTAAGTGGAATGTCCCGGCACACAAGACTAGTGCGTCCAAGCTCAATCCAGCGATTTCCTAGTAATTCCTGTGGTAGACTGGTGCTACATACTATGTTCCATACGTGAGAAAGTAGCTGAACGCCTTGTCCAAAATCAACATATTTCTGAGAGTTGAGCTCACCCTCAGTCCCTCACAGTTCCACACTGCCTGCAGAGTGAGTTTCGCACATCTTCACCAGAGACGTTTGCCAGAGGCTTCTGAGTCACAAGTGGAATAATGCAGACCTGACGGTATCTCCAGGTGCAGTAGAGTGGTTATCTTGGAACCTCCTGACTCAGAATACTGCTACCTTCTCATTGCCATAAGAACGCAGCTAGTTGAAAGCTGGCTTCTAGGCATGATTCCCTGTGACAGCTGAGGACAGGGCAGAACTCTCCCGCATCCTGCCTGCCTGTAGACGTAGCTGCTAATATCCTAATGTTAGGTGCTGGAAGAAGTTGTGAGAAACGCATGTGGAAGTGACAAGCCTGTACTCATGTCTATCTGTGTTGAATATGGCGTTGTCCTATGGCCTTCTTTTTTTTTTTTTTAATTTTTTATTTATTTATGATAGTCACCGAGAGAGAGAGAGAGAGAGAGAGAGAGAGAGAGAGAGAGAGAGGCAGAGACATAGGCAAAGGGAGAAGCAGGCTCCATGCACCGGGAGCCCGATGTGGGATTCGATCCCGGGTCTCCAGGAGTGCGCCCTGGGCCAAAGTCAGTCGCTAAACCCCTGCATCACCCAGGGATCCCTGTAGCTAGGTTCTAACTCCCATATATGTGTGGATAGCAGACATCTACCTCCCAGGCTTACAGACTTCTGATCGTTGAGCTTATGGCCTGTATCTCCCACATTCTGCCTGCAGGTACACTTCGCTCTTAACAAGCCTAGGCTCGATGCGTTACTGAAGAGTTGTGAGAGGTAAGTGGAAGGTGCCGGCCCACAAGACTAGTGCCTCCAAGCTCAATCCAGCGATTTCCTAGTAATTCCTGTCCTAGACTGGTGCTTACATAATAAGTTCCATACGTCAGAAGCTATCTGAACCCCGTGTCCAAAGGCATCTTACTTCTGAGAGTTGAACTCACACCCACTGCCTGCAGAATGAGTTTCAAACATCTTGACCAGAGACGTTTGTCAGATACTGGAGAGACGCAAGTGGAATAATGCAGGCATGGAAAGTGTCTCCCGGTGCAGTAGAGTGGTAATCTTGGAACCTCCTGACTCAGAATGCTGCTATGTTCTCACTGCCATAAGAACGCAGCTATTTGATACCTGGCTTCTAGGCATGTTTCGTTGTGAGAACTGAGGTCAGGGCATGACCCTCCTGCATCATAACTGCCTGTAGACATAAGTCCTAGCATCCTTATGTTAGGTGTTGGCAGAGGATGTGTGAAAAGCATGTGGAAGTGACAGGCTTGTAGTCTCCTGTATCTCATTTCAATACAGCGATTATGAACACGTATAATGCCTCCTCAACCTGAAAAGCAGGAAAGGATAATAAATAGCAAATATCAGATAAAAATACTTCTTTTATATTAGACACCATACTGCAAGTGCATTTAAAATTAGCAATGCATAACATTTATTTCCTGACATTTGTCTTCCAAAGAGTTCACAGTGTTTCAGGGTCAGTTAAACCAGAGGAAGAATCTCAACGAAGAATCCTTTACATAATAACATGATCATAGGTAATAGTGTGTCTCAGTTCTTTCCAAATCCATACAGATGCATTTCTTGATGAGTGACTGAGCTGTGAAGAAAGAGATGAGAAACCCTCATCCATCAGAATTACTTGTGTCAGAATATTTTAACCATAGTACTACGGATAGTAAATTATCCTTATTAACAGGAAATACATCTCACATTGGAATCTGAGCAATCAGATGGGCAGAGAAAAACCGCTTTGACTGGCTCTTCATCTTTTAAATACAAAGGAGAGCTGTTCTATGTACAAAGTCAGTTTTCAAGATAGCCTTAGGGAATAAGAGTCTGCAGCATGGAATCCCACTGCACAACCACCCAGGTCTTCTTGATCCCAAATCCCTGGGCCTGTCCCCCAACATATGCTAGCACCAGAGGTCATTTGCAATTGCTCTCTTAGGAGCTCTGGGGAAGGGGGAAGGAGCTAGATAGGATGGGACATGTGGAGGCCAAGAAAATTAAGGCCATTTCACTTTATGTTCAGCGTTAGCACATGTCCAGCCATCCCAGGCCCCTGTGAATAAGAGCTGAAATTTACATTACTTCAGTTACAGGAAAAAAAACAAAAGTTTACAGCTTAATGTCCTAGAAAGCCCCACATTACAATAAAATCTGAGCCCAAGCCAAAGGCAGGAAGCCCCTATTAGAATAAGAACAGAGCTCAATGCCCTCCAGGGCCCCATATCAAAATGTAAACAGAACTTGAGGAATTGCTCCAGCCCTTCTGGAGTTCCCTGAGACCAGCCCTTAAAACTAAGCTAAAAACAAAAAACAAAAAACAAAAAACAAAACTAAGCTAAAACCCACCTCGGGGTCTAAGTCTCTGCTCTGCCCTGTCGGGTATACTTGGAGGCAAGCTCGAGTTGGTAAATCAACCCTCCTGTGTTTGAATCGGTGTCGGTTCCTTAGTGGTTTCTCGGATTCACAGTCTTGAGCACAACACCCCCATGTCCCCTCCCCACCTGGGCTGACCTCCTGTCCCCTCCCACCCAGGCTGACCCTCAGTCACCTCCCAGCCCACAACAGCTGGGCAGAGGCCCATGGGACCTCTGGGCATGGTGCGCACTGCCGCCATCCCCGGCCTCCCAGGGGAAGGAAGGAGGTTTTGGCAGGACACACTCCCATGGTGACCCCAGGGCTTCCTGCCCAGGACGGCAGCTGGTGACAGGTCGGGGCCTGTTTCCCTGATGCCGGCTCCTCCTCCCCAGTTTTCGCGCAGGAAATGAATGAGGAGGCCCTGGTCTCCTCCAGGGACATCACGCAGATAGGTCTGGACGTCAACAGGACGTTCGGCAGCCACAACATGTTTTGGGACCGCTATGGGGTCGGGTGAGGCTCCTGGGCCGGGGGGGGGGGGGGGTTGGGGCCCGAGGGGAGGCCCGGGGGCTTCTGGGTAGGAAACACTGGGCTTCTGAGGCCGGGGGTAGCAACAGCAGCCAACAACACACCGCCGCAGGGTAAGGTGCTGGGGATGACCCCCGTGCCCCCACACCCGGAGTTCGGGGATGAGGAGGCCACTAGGATGGGGCCTCCAAGGGTTGCCATGTGAGCTGAACTCCAAAGGGTTGAGGGACAGCCGCCTGAAAGGCAAGGGGCTGGGGTGGGGTCCGTGGGGGGCAGTAAGGGGACCTGGGGGCCAGGCAGCATGGCCGTGGCTGGAGCAGGACACACATCGATCCGATGAGGGCAAGACGTTTCAGGGTGACACCCACCCTCGATGCTTTATATATTTCTAAAGTCTATGCATTTCATTTGAGACAATTTGCAATTTGTATACATACATAGTATGATGACCCCCAGATAATGCCCCCAGTCCAGCCAGGGCCCTGCACTGACCACGCGGGGCCCGAGGGGCAAGTATCACAGCAAACCCCAGACTGGGGTCGTCTTTATCTGTACACGTCTCCGTGTGCATCTTAGAGAAAGGGGATGCCCTGTGTCCGCAGGCCCCCCACGCCATCCCCCTCATTCCCCACCTCCACACCATCCCCCTACATCATCATCCCCCATAGCATCGCCCCCATACCATCCCCCCTACACCATCCCCCTCACACCCACACAATCCCCACCCACACTATGGGTGTGTACATCCCCCACACTCCACCACCATCATACCTCTGCCCAACACCATCGGCCCCCAGCAAGCACCCAGTGCAGCTGCCCCCTGTGGGACATGCTCAGCCTCCCCGGGGTTCTCTGGACAGCCTACTCCCATCAGAAGCCCTGGTGTCCCATAGAGTACCGAGGGGTTGCAAGGAGGAGGGAATGCCGGGAGCCCCCAACAGGGTGGGTGCAGGTGGGTGGAGCACAGGATGCACTGTGCCCTGCCTCCTCCCACTGTCCGTCTTGGAGGGCGGCACACCCTGCACAGGACATCAGCCCCTAACCCAGAGGGACCTGGGCTGGCCTGGCCCCGGGCTCTGTGAGGGCTGGGATGATTTGAGCCCCCCCCAGGCCCAACACAAAGACTAATGGGATCCAGCCCCCCAGGCCCTGGCTGGGCCTGGATTCTGGCTCTGGGCTGAGGGAGCCCTCTCACAGCTGGATGTGACCTCCTGGGCGTGCCCCACAGATCCAGGTCGCTGACCTAGGGCAGCCCTGGGGATCCCGGGACAGCCCAGGGTGGGGAGAACAGGGGTAGGCCGGTTGGCCCCACCAACACCCACAGCAGGAGGCAGGCTCCTCCAGGTGTTGGGGTCCCAGGGGGCCCAAGGCCGGGGTCCAGCTGCCCTGCGGGGACCCAGCGCAGGAGCCCATGAGCTGCAGGTCCAGGTCAGCTCTGCTGTCCTCAGAACCGTCTCTCAGGCTGAAACCTGTGTTTGGGGGACACACGCCCCCAAACGGAGTCCACACATGCTTCCAGGTGGGGGACTCCAGCCCCCGCCCCCCCACCCCGTGTGATTCTTGCCCTCGCCTGAAGGACAGAAAGGGCTCCCTCCCCAGGGGAAGGTGGGCACCCTCGGCTCTGAGCCCGTTTGCTGTAGCAAGTCAAGAAAGTGTTGTGGTGCGAAAATGCACAGCCAGCCCATTTCTGTGTCTCCAGGAACTCTGTGCACGGGGCGTGGAGAGACCCCCAGAGAGGAGGAGGGGCACCACCCAGGCCCCAACCAGCCCCTGCAGGGGCGCCGCCAGGCATACACACAGCTGACGTCCCCACGTGCGTACCAGGGGCGGCCAGACACCAGGGTCAGGACCCCACGGACTTTACTGGGACTCAGCCCGTGCCCCCGGGCCAGGAGGGGCTGGGACAGAGTGACAGTCAGGGAGCCTCAGGTCACCAGGGTCTGTGCAAAGCGACCTAGGAGGTCTGTGCTCCCTCTGTCCTGGGGGCCCGGGCTGGCCGGGTTCCGGGGCACTTCCTCCCCTCCCCGCATCCCCGTGCCTGTGTGCCTCGGGCACAGAGGGCCTGTGGGGCGGTCAGTGTGGCCCTGGAAGGGAGGTCAGGGCAGCAGGCCCTGGTCTTGTGCCCAAGATTGCAAATACGAGAAACCACCAAGGAGCTGACACCGATGCAAACACACGAGGGTTTATTTACAAGCTCCAGCATGGGTCCAAATATACCCGACACTGCGGAGCAGGGACTTGGACCCCGAGACTAAGAGGCGGCGTATCAGCTTTATAGGGGCCAGTGGCCCATGGGATTAACAGAAAGGTGCACAGTCATGTCGGTCCACACGCAGGTGGCCGATTGAATTACATCTTACCCTATAGTATCCATTTTAGCTGGCCTATTACTTTGGTCAGAATTGGCACGCATTTTTGGCGGGCACAAAGCAGGGTTACATTGTTCTGAGCCGATTTCCGATTAGGGTGTGCCCAGCGGCTCGACTAGGGTGGGGCAGCGCCTTAAGCAATAAGCAGGTTATGTGGGGGTCATACAGGAGGTGGCAGGTGTAGCACAAAATGGAATCAGTCCTCCTCTGCTTGTCCAGGGGTAGGGGATTTTTGTTAAATTTCCTGGGTCCCACATTCCCCCCTTTTTCAGAGGATCCTATGCAGGATCCAATCAAGGGTCCAGGTTGCTCTTAGGGTGAGCCAGGTGGAATGATTAAACCAGGATTTTAACCAACCTTGTTGCTGTTCTCGCTGCCATTTATATTCCAGTGAAGAAGCAGCATTCTACGTTTAAGGCAGCACATACCCCCCCCACACACCACACACACACCCTTTGTTGTAAGAAGACTAAGTCTAATCCCTTTCTATTTTGAAGGACAACCTCAGACTAGGGAGTCTTGGAGGTGTGAAATTAGTGAGAACGGTGCACTCTTAGCTTTAGGGGATTGTCCTTGTCCGGGTGGCTTTTCCATTCTGGAACAAAGTTCTTGAGAACGGTATGTGGGTCAGCTGGCTGGACGTGGGTGTAGTGGACCAGGGAGTAATCCCGTCGACCTTGAGAGCATTGGGAGTGGTCAGGATCAGGGTGTAGGTCCCTTGCAGCGAGGTTGAAGTGTCCGGTGTTGGTATCTCCACACGTACACATGTACACCCAGTCACCTGGCTGATATCGATGGGGATCCGGGGGTGGCCCAGTCTCATAGAGGGCCCTCAGCTTAGGCCACACCTGCTCATGGGTTCATGACATTTGGAGGGAGAAAAGAAGTTGGTGATCATCAAATTCAGCAAGCACCTCAAGTTTTAAAATGGGGATAACAGGTGGAGGAAGACCGAACATGATCTCGTAGGGAGTCAGTCCCATCTTATATGGGGAGTTCCTCACCCGATATAGGGTGAAGGGGAGGAGAGTCACCCAGTCCCCGCCAGTCTCCAGGGCTAATTTAGTTAAGGTCTCCTTTAATGTTCTGTTCATCCTCTCTACCTGTCCTGAGCTCTGGGGCCTATATGCACAATCTAATTTCCAATCTGCCCCAAGTACTAGTGCCACTCCCTGTGTTACCTTAGAGAAGAATCCTGGGCCCTTGTCTGACCCAATCTTAACAGGAAAGCCATACCTCGGTAAGATGTTTTCCAGTAGTTTCTTGGTCACGGTCTGTGCCGTTTCATGTTTGGTGGGAAATGCCTCTGTGCATCCTGAAAAAGTATCTACAAACACTAATAAATACCTGTATCCATATTTTCCAGGTTTTACCTCAGTGAAGTCCACTTCCCAGTAGGCTCCTGGGCGGTCCCCCCGGAGCCAGGTGCCTGGGTTAGATCCATGGGCGGTGGCATTAGTTAACTGGCATGAGTGGCAGCTTGCCACGATCTGCTCGATCTTTGTTCGAGAGTCTTTAATAGTGATCTTTGCATGTCGTACGAGGTCTTCCATCTTCCTTGTTCCCGTGTGAGTACTCCGATGCGTTTTGGATAGGACTCGCCGTCCCAGTTCCTCTGGCAAGATGATGCTGGAGTCTGTGGCCCTCCACCAGCCACACAATCACTGGGTCATAGGCAAGCGTTTGATCCAGTGTAAGTCAGCATCACTATAGTTGGGGGTGTCCGGCAGGTTCCGTTCCCCCGGATCAGGTAGCGTGGTTGCTAAGACCTGGGTCACCAAAAGGGACACCTCCTTTGCTTTTAAATCGGCTAGCCGGTTTCCCCTGGCTACTGGTGTGTCTGCCTTTTGGTGCCCCGGACAGTGGATGATGGCTAGGGCCTTGGGCAGCCAGAGGGTCCTCAGGAGTTCAAGAATCTCCGTTTTTTTTTTTTTTTTTTTTTTTTTTTTTTTTTTAATTTTTATTTATTTATGATAGTCACAGAGAGAGAGAGAGAGAGGCAGAGACACAGGCAGAGGGAGAAGCAGGCTCCGTGCACCGGGAGCCTGACGTGGGATTCGATCCTGGGTCTCCAGGATCGCGCCCTGGGCCAAAGACAGGCGCCAAACCGCTGCGCCACCCAGGGATCCCTCCGTTTTGTTTTTAACAGTCTGCCTCTGCTGTCAGAAGCTCTCTCTCTCTCTCTAAAGGGCTCCGCGAATGTGAGCGGTGGCAAAGGCGTACCTGCTGTCGGTGTAGATGTTTATTCGTTTACCTTCCTCCATGGTCAGTGCCTTGGCCAGTGGGATCAGTTCTGCCCATTGAGCCAACATTTAGGCTGTCAATGGCTCCGCCCAGACGGTCTCTGTCTCCGTGGTTATGGTATGGCTGCCCCCGCAAATCGGACTCCTTCTCGGACAAAACTGCTGTCGTCCGTGTACCAGGTGGCATTGGCGTTCGGCAGTGGCTGGTCCTGGAGATCAGCTCTGATTCCGTACACCTGTGCCAAAATTTCTTGACAGTCATGCAGAGGGGGGTCCCAGTCTGGGTTAGGGAGTAGCGTTGCCAGATTCAGGGTTGTCGGTGGCTTAAATAAAATTCTGGTGGGGTTTAGCAGTAGGCTCTGATAATGGGTCAGATGGGCATTGCTGATCCAGCTGTCTGGGGGCTGTTTGAGTACCCCTTTAATAGCGTGTGGGGTGGTAACATGCAGTTCTTCCGGACTTTTTCTATTATAGACTCGTTCTGCTATTGTCACTAAGTCCTGCAAGCTCTTCTCTCCCAGTCTCTCTACTCTTTGCAATTTCTTTTTAATGTTCAGAACGGCCTGGTTAACAAAAGCCATGATAATTGCGGCCTTTGTTTCCGGGGCTTCTGGGTTCATAGGGGTGTACTGCCTAAAAGCCTCTATTGCTCCCTCTAAGAAGGCTGCTGGACTCTCATCCTTACCCTGTCTCACATCATAGACCTTGGCCAGATTGGTAGTCTTGCACGCGGCAGCCTGGAGACCTGCCATTAGAGTCTGGCGGTGGACCCGGAGTCTCTCCTTACCTTCAGGCGAGTTGTGTGCTTTGGGGAGTAAAAACGGGTTTTAGCCAAGGAGGGGAATTCTCGATCATGTCCTGACAGGCCAGGATGTTGGGCATCTGGTCAGGGTGGCCATCTGGTTTGTCCCTGAAGTTCACAGCCTTAACCTGTAAGATAATAGGTAGGTGAAAATTTCCTTCTCGGGGCCATCCCACGTCAAAGGTTGGCCATTCTGATATGCAATAAATTTGGAATCTCTCTCTCTGTATGTCTATGCTCACAATAAGAGCTCTTTCCCTAACATCCGAGAAGTGGGAGAGCATAAGAGACAAGGGTATGGTTTGCATCTGTCCCATTATGTCCCCCGTCCACACCAAGGCACAGACAGTTATGACAGTTCACAAATAACACAGTCAAACACACAGTTAACAAGAACACAGTAACACAGACCAGCACACAAACAGGTAACACAGACCAGCGTGCAAAGAGGTAAGAAGAGCACAGTAACAGACAAACGTTCTAGTGCAGCTGTGGAGACAAGACAGAAAGTAATCCGAAGGTCTGGCAGCCAGCCCTCCTTACAGATGAGGACCCCCGTCCTCTATACAGACGAGGACCCCCATCCTCCTTACGGATGAGGACCCCCAGACCTCCTTATGGATGAGGACTTCTGTCGTCATTACGGATGAGGACCACATCCTCCTTATGGATGAGGACCCCCGTCCTCCTTACAGATGAGGACCCCATCCTCCATACAGATGAGGACCCCCGTCCTCCTTACAGATGAGGACCCCCGTCTTCCATACAGATGTGGACCTCCGTCCTCCTTACAGATAGGACCTCCATCCTCCAGGCAGGGGCAAGGGACGTCTCCTCAAGACCCCCGGTTGATGGCCCACCAGCGCGTCCGCCTAAGCCAATGCTGACCTAATACAGATTGGAATTCCTACAGGTTGGAGCTCTCAGAGAATATACATGCAAAAGGTGGAAAAAGTTGAGTGCACTCACCACGCGTGAAATCCTCCGGATAAGGTCCTGGAGGTCTCTCAGATCCCGGACGAGCCCCCAAATGTTGTGGCCAAGATTGTGAATCCTAGAAACCACCGAGAAGCCGACACCGATGCAAACACAAGAGGGTTTATTCACAAGCTGGAGCGTGGGTCTAAGTATACCTGACACAGCGGAGCAGGGACTTGGACCCTGAGACTAAGAGGCATAGCAGCTTTATAGGGGCCAGTGGCCCATGGGATACACAGAAAGTTGCTCAGACATGTCGGTCCACACGCAGGTGGCCGATTGAATTACATCTTACCCTATAGTATCCATTTGAGCTGGCCTATTACTTTGGTCAGAATTGGCGCGCAGTTTTGGCGGGCACAAAGCAGGGTTACGTTGTTATGGGCCGATTTCTGAGTAGCGTGTGCCCAAAAGCTTGACTAGGGTGGGGCAGCACCTTAAGCAATAAGCAGTTTATGTAGGGGTCATACAGGGGGTGACAGGTGTAGCACAAAATGGCATCTGTCCTCCTCTGCTAATCCCCAGGAGTAGGGGATTTTCGTTAAATTTCCTGGGTCCCAGGATCCGTGGGTGGCGCAGCGGTTTAGCGCCTGCCTTTGGCCAGGGGCGTGATCCTGGAGACCCGGGATCGATCCCATGTCGGGCTCCCGGTGCATGGAGCCTGCTTCTCCCTCTGCCTATGTCTCTGCCTCTCTATATCTCTCTTGCAGTGTGACTATCATAAATAAAAAGAAATTTCCTGGGTCCCACACTGCATGTACACTGCGCTTCTAAGAGGCCTAGGTTCGTTGCATGACAGAAGTGGTGTCAGAGGCAATTGGAAGGTGCAGGTCAGGGGACAAGTGTCTTGAAGCTCAATCCAGCGACTACCGAGGAATTCCTCTCATACATTGGCACTACATACTAACTTCTATACAAGAGAAGCTAGTTGAAAGCAGTGTCCAGGGGAACTTGATTCTGAGAGGTGAGACCACACGCAGTCACTCACAGTTCTACACTGACTGCAGATACAGTTTCGAACATCCTCACTAGAGATGTATGCCAGAAGCTCATGGTACGCAGGGGGCAAGTCGAAGGCTTCAGTGGTTGTGTCTCCAGGTGCAGTAGAGCAGTATTCATTGAACCTCCTGAACTACAGCTTTGAGCCATGCTTCCTTTTGAGACCTGAGCTCAAGACAGGACCCTCCCGCATCCTGCCTGCCTGTAGATGTAGCTGCTAACCTCCTAATGTTAGGTGCTGGGAGCGGTTGTGAGAAAAGCATGTGGAAGCGACAGGCCAGTACTCACGTGTATCTGCGTTGAATACGGCGATGTCCAACGGCCTTCTTCAATCAGAGTGTAGCTAGGTTCTTTTTTTTTAATTAATTAATTTATGATAGTCACACACACACACAATACACACACAGAGAGAGAGAGAGAGAGAGGCAGAGACATAGGCAGAGGGAGAAGCAGGCTCCATGCACTGGGAGCCCGATGTGGGATTTGATCCCGGGTCTCCAGGATCCCACCCTGGGCCAAAGGCAGGCGCTAAACCACTGCGCCACCCAGGGATCCCTGTAGCTAGGTTCTAACTCCCATGTATGAGTGGGTAGCAGACATCTGCCTCCCAGGCATACACACTTATGAGAGTTGGGCTTATGGCCTGTACCTCCCACATCCTGCCTGCAGGTACACTTCGCTCTTTACAAGCCTAGGCTCGATGCATGACTGAAGTGTTGTGAGAGGTTAAGTGGAAGGTGCCGGCCCACAAGACTAGTGCCTCCAAGCTCAATCCAGCGATTTCCTAGTAATTCCTGTCTTAGACTGGTGCTACATACTAAGTTCCATACGTCAGAAGCTATCTGAACCCCGTGTCCAAAGGCAACTTACTTCTGAGAGTTCAGCTCACACCCAGTCCCACATTTCCACACTGCCTGCAGAATGAGTTTCGAACATCTTGACCAGAGACGTTTGTCAGAAGCTGGTGAGACGCAAGTGGAATAATGCAGGCCTGGAAAGTGTCTCCAGGTGCAGTAGAGTGGTATTCTTGGAACCTCCTGACTCAGAATGCTGCTATCTTCTCACTGCCATAAGAACGCAGCTAGTTGTAACCTGGCTTCTAGACATGCTTCGTTGTGAGAGCTGAGGTCAGGGCATGACCCTCCCGCATCATAACTGCCTGTAGACATAGGTCCTAGCATCCTTATGTTAGGTGCTGGCAGAGGTTGTGTGAAAAGCATGTGGAAGTGACGGGTTTGTACTCTCGTGTATCTCAGTTCAATACAGCGATTGCCAACGTCCTTGTTCAATTAGAGTGTAGCTCGGCTTCTAGCTCCCATCAATAAGTGTCTAGCAGACATCTGCCTGCAAAGCATACACACTTCTGAGAGTTGAACTCATGCCCTGTACCTCCCACATGCTGACTGCAGATACACTTCGCTCCTATCAGGCCTAGCCTAGATGTGTGACAGAAGGGTTGTGAGAGGTTAGTGGAAGGTGCCGGCCCACACGACTAGTGTCTCATATCCCAATCCAGAGATATTTGAGGAACTGTTCTCTTAGTTTGGTGCTACATACTAAGTTCCTTACATGAGAAGCTAGTTGAACGCAGTGTCCAATGGGTACTTGCTTCTGAGACTTGAGCTCACCTCCAGTCCCTACAGTTCCACACAGCCTTCAGATGGAATTTCGAACCTCCTCACTAGACAAGTTTGTCAGAAGCTCATAGGACACAAGGGCCTAGCTCAGGCTTCAATGCTTGTGTCTCCAGGTGCAGTAGAGCGGTGTACATGGAACCTCCTGACTTACAATGCTGCTATGTTCTCATGACCATTAAAACGCAGCTAGTAGAAAGCTGGCTTCGAGGCATGCTTCCTTTTGAGAGCTGAGCTCAGGGCAGGACCCACCCGCATCCTGCCTGCCTGTAGACTTAGCTGCTAACATCCTGATGGTAGGTGCTGGGAGAGGTTGTGAGAAAAGCATGTGGAAGCGTCAGGCCTATACTCCCGTGTATCTGAGTTGAATACAGCGATTTCCAATGGCCTTCTTCAATTAGAGTGCAGCTAGGTTCTAACTCCCATGTAGGAGTGGGTAGCAGACATCTGCCTCCCAAGACTGATAAATCATGTTGATAGTATCTATCCCCTATATGATATAATAAAAATGGCAGTATAACTCTGTATATGATTCACAATCACAGTTCAATCATGAGATAAACAGACATGTCCCAACTGAGGGAAATTTTACAAAATACTCTACTTCTCAAAGTGTTCCAGTTCAACAACAATAAGGAAAGACTGAAAAACTGTCACAATCCAGAGGAGCCTAAGAAAACATGAGGACAAGTGTAATGTGATGTGAGGGATGGTAACTTAGCAAAAACTAAGGACATCTGAATAAAGTATGGTCTTTGGTTAATGCGAATATTTTAATATTGATTCATTAGCTAATATTTGTACCATACTAATATAAGATATTGATAATTGGAGAAACTGAGTGCGAGTGCATGAGAATTCTCTGTACTATCTTCTCAATTTCCCTATAAATCTTTGTGTTTTTTTTTCTAATAAATAAGATTTATTTTGAAAATTGACTTAAATGAATCAGGCTCCAAGTGTGAAAACATTTTTAGAATAGTTTAATTAATTTTTGCCTTATTCTTAAAGAGTTCCTTAGATGAGAACAAAGTAAGAATTTTATATCAGAAGGAAAGAAAAACACTTATGAACACGTATAATGCCTCCTCAACCTGAAAAGCAGGAAAGGATAATAAATAGCAAAAATCAGATAAAAATACTTCTTTTATATTAGACACCATATTGCAAGTGCATTTAAAATTAGCAATGCATAACATTTATTTTCTTGACATTTGTCTTCCAAAGAGTTCATAGTGCTTCAGTGTCAGTTAAGAAATGATTCATGTGAAATTTTTATTAAACCAAATTGACTGGGAAATTACTGCCCAGATAATACTTTATTTTGATTTTATTGAGTTCCTTCCTAATCACTGAGCCTTTTAGTTAGAGCTTTCAACTATAGCAAATGCCTTAGAAGGCCAATTTTTAAGTTGCTATTATAATACCCTAATGGAATCACGTATCGTTTTCCTTCGCTCAGATATGGCACACGGTAGGCACCTGATAAAATACTGAATGAGTGAATGGATAAAATTGCTTTTTACCATTTCATTCAGCAATTTCATTCTTATCTTTGTCCATTTCATGTTCTAATGTTTATCAACATCAACTCAAGAAGGTTAGGGATCCATTAATTTATTAAGTATTTGGTGCATAGCTACTATGTGCAAGGTGCTAGGAATACCAAGTTAACCAGACACAGATGCAGTCCCTAGCTCCCTCCAGGCCATGCTGGTGGGAGAGACGGATACTAACCAAAAAGTGACCGAAAGACAACTAAACAAGATTATAGTAGCCAATATAAAGGTAAATATACAGCTTACTACAAGTACATATATAAGAAGGCTTAGTCTAACTGGGGCCTCAGAGAAGATGACTAGAAGAAGCAACATTTATATTAAGACTTAGAGAAAGGAGAAGGTAAGTGGTGGAAGGAGAATATTATGAGGAAAAGGAAGGTTTCTGCCTCTGAATTGTAGGGCTCTGGACAAGTCCCTTGAGCTTAGGCTCTGAACCTACTTCTTTCTCTGCAAAACTGTGACAGTAATAATGCCTGTGCCATAGAGCTCTAATGAGTAAAGAGTTGGACTTTATTTGTACAATACCTAGGACGTTAGTAAGTACTTAATAAATATTTTCTGGTGGCCATAACGGCCTGGAGCCAGGCTTCCTGAGTTCGAATCCTTTAGTTGGCCCATCAAGACAACAGTATCTGCCCATAGGGTTGTTGGAGGATCCCATGAGTTCTTTTATGTGAAACATGACACAATTCTTGGCACATAATATGTGCCATATGAATGTTAACCTATATTAGCAATAAAGAAATCCTACAACAGTCTAATGAGGTGTTTAGAAATTATTCTATAGCTTTTTTTTTCCTTTTTTTAAAATTTTTATTTATTTATGATAGTCACAGAGAGAGAGAGAGAGAGAGAGAGGCAGAGACACAGACAGAGGGAGAAGCAGGCTCCATGCCCGGGAGCCCGATGTGGGATTCGATCCCGGGTCTCCAGGATCCCGGGTCTCCAGGATCGCGCCCTGGGCCAAAGGCAGGCGCTAAACCACTGCGCCACCCAGGGATCCCTATTCTATAGCTTTTAAGAGAATTGAAATTCAAAAAGAACCTAAGTGCCTGTCCGTGTTTATGTAGCTAACCAGTTCATTATCTGAAACCCAAACTCACAATTTCTGATTTTAACCTCACTCCAAGAGGCCTCCTCAAGCCCGAGGAAAAATTGCCTTCTTGGGATCTCAGGGAAGAATCCTTAATCTAATAATATGACCATTGGTAATAATGTCTCTTGGTTCTTTCCAAATCCATAAAGATGCATTTCCTGATGAGTGACTGAGCTGTGAAGAAAGAGATGAGAAACCCTCATCCCTCTGAATTACCCGTGTCAGAATATTTTAACCATATACTATGGATAGTAAATTATCCTTATTAACAGGAAATATGTCTCAGTTTGGAATCTGAGCAATCAGATGGGCAGAGAAAAACTGCTTTGACTTGCTTTTCATCTTTTAAAGACAAAGGAGAGCTTTTCTATGTACGAAGTCAGTTGTCAAGATAGCCTTAGGGAATAAGAGTCTGCAGCATCTAATCTGGCTGCACAGCCTGGATGCCTGAGCTCCAGGTCTTCCTGATCCCAAATCCCTGGGCCTGTCCCCCAACACAGGCTGCCACCAGAGGTCATTTGCAATTGCTCTCTTAGGAGCTCCAGGGAAGGGGGAAGGAGCTAGATAGGAAGACGGGATGCGTGGAGGCCGAGAAAATTAAGGCCATTCCACTTTAAGTCCAGTGTTAGCACACGTCCAGCCATCCCACGCCCCTGCAAAGAAGAGCTGAAATTTCCATTACTTCAGTTACAGCAAAAAAACAAAAGTTTACAGCTTAATGTCTTTGAAAGCCCCACATTAGCATAAGAACTGAGCCCAGGCCTAGGGCAGGAAGCCCCTATTAGAATGAGAACAGAGCTCAATGCCCTTGAAGGCCCCATATCAAAATGTAAACAGAACTTGAGGAATTGCTCCAGCCCTTCTGGAGGTCCCTGAGACCAGCCCTTAAAACTCAGCTAAAACCCACTTCGGGGTCCAAGTCCCTGCTCCGTTGTGTCGGGTGTACTTGGACGCAAGCTTGAGCTTGTAAATAAACCCTGGTGCGTTTGCATCGGTGTCGGCTTCTCAGTGGTTTCTTGGATTCGCAATCTTGGGCACAACAGTCTGAGATAAAAAAAACAAAACCAAAAGAAGCTCGGAAGCAGGCAGAGTGAACGCAGGGTTCTGAGAGAAGCGGCAGAGACCCGGGGGCTTGGGGGCTCTTCTGTGGAGGCCCCTGCAGACTGGGGGGGCGGGATGCTCAGCCCCAGAGCCAGAGGACCCAGTGTCCCCACTCGCATCCCGCCCATCAGCGCCGAGTCTCAGGGAGCAGCACAGCGCCACCCGCTGGAGGTCAGAGGCGCTGACGCCCACCCCGCCTCTGAGCCCACAGATGTGCACCTGAGAATCAGTGCCAAGGCCCATCCCCAGACCCCGCACAGACCACTCGCTGCCACCAAGTTGTCGGACCACAGAGGCTGCAGAGCTTCAGCTCTGCCTGGAAAGTAGGGTTTAGCTTCCTTTGCACTTTGTGCTTTATTTTCATTTATTTACTTTGATTCTTTTTTATTAATTGCTTTATTTTAATTTTTATTTATGTACCTTATATATTTCTTATTTTTACTTTCATGGTACTTTAATTGTGTTTCTTATTTTGGGATTTAGAATCTTTTAACAACCAGGCCAAAATAATCTGGTGTTTTTTGGGGGAGGGCAGTTGTTATTGTTTTTTCTTGTTTTTTCTTTTTCTTCCTTCTTTCTTTTCTGGAAAAAATAATGAGATGGAGAAATTCACCTCCATAAAATAACATGAGGTAGTACTCACAGCCAGGAAGTTCATCAATACACATATATGATGTCTAACTACAGTTTAAAACAATGATTAGAAAGATAGCAGCTAGGGATCCCTGGGTGGCGCAGCTGTTTGGGGCCTGCCCTTGGCCTAGGGCAGGATCCTGGAGACCCGGGATCGAATCCCACATCGGGCTTCCGGTGCATGGAGCCTGCTTCTCCCTCTGCCTATGTCTCTGCCTCTCTCTCTGTGACTATCATAAATAAATAAAAATTTAAAAAAAAAAAGAAAGAAAGATAGCAGCTGGGCTGGAAAAAGAGCATAGAAGAAAACTAGAGAATCCCTTACTGTAGAACTAAAAGAACTAAAATCTAGTCAGGCCAACGTTAAAAATGCTATAACTGAGATGCAGTCCCAAGTGGAAGCCTTAAAAACAAGAAAGGTTATGGACCACAGAGGCCGACTGAGGGAACTCAGCCACTTATTAAAACAATAACATTCATATCATAGGAGACTCAGAAGATGAAGAGAGAGAAAAGGGGGTAGAAGTTTTATTTGAATGAATTATGTAAACTTCTATAACCTGAGGAAGGACACAGACACTGAAATCGAGAGACAGAGAACTCCCAATAAATTCTACAGAAGCTGACCATCACCCAGGCACCTCAGAGTCAAAGTCACAAAATACACAGACAAGAAAAGAATCCTGAAAGCAGTGGAGGTGGGGCTTGGGGGAGGTAGTCCTTAACCTACAAGGGAAGATGAATCAGTTTGCAGCAGATCTGTCCACAAACTTGGCAAGCCAGAAGGAAGTGGAAGGAAATATTCAATATGCTGAATAGGAAAAGTATGCAGCCAAGAATCCTTTCTTTTGTTTTCTTTTAAGAATAATCATCAAAATTTATTTAATCTCCCTAGGAAGAAATTAAAAATTTCTGAACATAAAATGCCGTTTTCCTCAATCATAATAGCAAAAATTTATTTAATGTTTTTAATTTTTTTTAAATTGGAGTTCAATTTGTAAGAATTCTTTCTCCAGCAAGGCTGTCATTCAGCATAGAAGGAGAGATAAAGAGTTTCTCAGACAGGCAAAAAATAAAGCAGTTCATGACCACTAAACCAGTCCAGTAAGGAATTTTAAGAGGGACTCTTCTAGTGGGGGAAAAAAAGAGACGAAAAGCAAAAAACTAGAAAGGACCAGAGAACATCACCAGCAACACCAACTCTACAGGTAACACAAAGGCACTAAGTTCATATCTTTCAATAATCACTCTGAATGTTGATAGACTAAATGCTCCAATCAAAAGATATAGGGTATCAGAGTGGCTTAAAAAACATGATCCGGGATGCCTGGGTGGCTCAGGGGTTGAGCCTCTGCCTTTGACTCAGGGTGTGATCCTGGAGTCTGGGATTGAGTCCCATATTGGGCTCCTGGTGGGGAGCCTGCTTCTCTCTCTGCCTAATTTTCTGCTTCTCTCTCTCTTAAATAAAATCTTTATTAAAAAAACAAGATCCATCTGTATGCTGCCTACAAGATGCTCACCTTAGACCTATAGACACCAGCAGATTGAAAGCCAGGGGATGGAAAATCATCTATCACGCTAATGGACAGCAAAAGAAAGCTGGAGGACCCGTACTTATATCAGACAAACTAGATTTGAAACCAAACCCTGGGGGACACCTGGTGGCTCAGTGGTTGAGCATCTGTCTTCGGCTCAGGGTGTGATCCTGGGATCCCAGGATCGAGTCCCACATTGCCCTCCCTTTGGGGAGCCTGCTTCTACCCCTAACCCTAACTGCAAACCTAAGCCCAACCCTAACTCTAACCATAACCCTAACCCCAACTCCTAACCTCCTGCCCTAATCCCTAAAGCCTAAACCCTAACCCTAACTCTAAATCCTGTCCTAACCCTAACCCCTTTCCCTAATCCCTAACCCCCATCCTAACTCCTAACCACTGACCCTTACCCTTATCCCTCACCCTAACCTCTAATCTGTAACCATAAGCCTAATCACTAACCCCTAACATCTAACTTAACCCTAACCACTAACTGCCTCCCTTCCCCTGACCCTACCATTCATTCTACCCATTCACTTACCCTGTGGTTCTGAGTAGTCCCTTCTGATGTGGACGTGGCCCCCAACGGCGCCTCCAGAGTCCTCCAGGATGTCCTGAGGAAGCCGGGCTCCTGTGAGTGCGGACGCGGCCCCATGTGTTCCTGAGTCATAGTCAGCAGGTCCTGAGGACGACGGGACTCCTGTCACTGTGGACTATGCCTCACATCCTCTGGAAGCCTCACAGCAGGTCCTCAGGAGGCCGGGGGCTCCTGTCACCCTGGACATGGCCCCACGTACCCCCGAAAACTCACTGCGGGTCCTGAGGAGGCTGTGGGCTCCTGGCAGCATAGACGCAGCCCCATATGTCCCGAAGCCAAGTGCATGTCCTGAGGAGAACGGGGGTCCTGTCAGTGTTGATGTGGCCCCACATTTTCCTCAAGCCTCACCATAAGACCTGAGGAGGTTGGGGGCTCCTGTCAGCATGGACGTGGCCCCAAAGCTTCCCAAAACTTCAGAGGGGGTCCTGAGGAGGCCGGAGACCTGTCAGTGTGGATGCGGTCCCCACATCTTTCTTAGGCCTCACCACGGGCCCTGACAAGGCTGGGGTCTTCTGTCGGCATGGACACATCCCCATATTTCCCGAAGTCTACACCGGGGGTCCTGAGGAGGTCAGCGTCCTGTCAGTGTGGACGTGGCCCCACATCCTCCCGAAGCCTCACCGTGGGTTCTGAGGAGGCCGGGGCTCCTGTCAACATGGATGTAGCCCCCATCTTCCAGAAGCCTCAACTTGGGTCCTGAGGAGCCCGGGAGCTCCTGCCAGAGTGGACGCGGCGCCACATCTTCCTGAAGCCTCCCCGCGGGTCCTGAGGAGGCCCAGGGGCTCCTGTCACGTGGATGCGGGCCCACAGCTTCCTTTTTTTTTTTTTTTAATTTTTATTTATTTATGACAGTCACACACAGAGAGAGAGAGAGAGAGAGAGAGAGAGGCAGAGACACAGGCAGAAGGAGAAGCAGGCTCCATGCACCGGGAGCCCGACGTGGGATTCGATCCCGGGTCTCCAGGATCGCGCCCTGGGCCAAAGGCAGGCGCCAAACCGCTGCGCCACCCAGGGATCCCGGCCCACAGCTTCCTGAAGCCTCACCGCGGGTCCTGAGGAGACCGGGACTCCTGACAGCGTGAACACGGCCCAATGTCCTACTGAAGCCTCACCGCGGGTCCTGAGGAGGCTGGGGCTCATCAGCGTGGACGCGACCCCACGTCCTCCTCAGGCCTCGCAAGCACAGGCGGGTTCCTGTTAGTGCAGGCGGAGGAGGCTTACTGCGCATGCACGCTCCTTGGGCGGGGCCTGGAGTCGGGCGCCATCTGCGGGACACTTACGCACTGCAGGAGGCCATGCAGGAGGCGGCCTCCCCGTCCCTAGGGCCGCACCTGCCTCCTTCCGGGCTCCAGCTGAGGCCTGTGAGCTTCGGAAACGTCTCACTGAAATGGAGCCCAACACCCGGACAGAGTCACCAGGTCTGGGTGAGGACCAGGCAAGGACCAGAATCACCAGGTCCAAGTGAGGTCCACATGGGGACCTAAGTCACCAGGTATGGGTGAGGCTCCGGTGGGGACCAGAATCACCAGGTCCAGGTGAGGTGCAGGTGGCAACCACACTCAGCAGGTCCCAGTGAGGCCCAGGTGGGGACCAGAAGCACCAGGTACAGGGGAGGCCCTTGAAAGAACCAGAGTCAACAGTTCGAGGTGAGGCGCAGGTGGCAACCAGAGTCAGCAGGTCCAAGTCAGGCCAAAGTGGGGTTCACAGTCACCAGGTCAGCGTGAGACCCAGAGGGGAACCAGAGTCACCTGGTCCAGGTGAGGTCCAGTTGTGGAACACAGTCACCGGGTCCCAATTATGCCCAGTTGAGGACCATGGTCAACAGAGCCAGGTGAGGCCCAGATGGGGATCAGAGTCACCAGGTCCAAGTGAGGCCCAGGTGGGGACCACAGTCACCAGATCCAGGGTAGTCTCAGGTGCCGACCAGAATCACCAGGTCCAGGTGAGGCCCAGGTAAGGACCAGAGTTACCAGGTCGAGGTGAGTCCCAGGTGGGGAACACAATAACCATGTCCCAATGATATCCACCTCAGGACCAGAGTCACCAGGTCCTCTTGAGGACCAAGTGGGGACCAGATTCACCAGGTCCAGGTGAGGCCCAGGTGGAGACCAGAGTTACCAGTTAAAGGTGAGTCTAGAAGGACAGCACGGTCACCAGGTCTAGGTGTGGTCCATGTGAGAACCAGATCACCAGGTACAGGTGAGGCGCAGGTGGGAACCAGAGTCAGCAGGTCTGGGTGAGGCCAAGGTGGGGACCACAGTCACCAGGTCCAGATGAAACCAAGCTGAGGACCAGAGTCACCAAATCCAGCTGAGGCCCGGGGGGAGTGGGACTGGAGTCACCAGGTACAGGTGAGGCTAGAAGAACAGCAGAGACACCAGGTACAGGTGAGGTTCATGTGGGAAACAGAGTCACCAGGTCCAGGTGAGGCCCAGGTGAGGACCAAAGTTAAATGTTCCAGAGTCTCACTTGGGAAACAGACTAAACATATCCCGATGATGCCCAGGTGGGTACAAGAGTCACCAGGTCCAGGTGGGGCGCACGTGAGGACCAGAGTCACCAGGTCCTGGTGATACCCAGGAGGGGACCAGATTCACCAGGTCCAGGTAAGACCCAGATGGAACTCAGTCACCTGGTCTGGGTGAGGCCCAGGTGGGGACAAAAGTCATAAGACCAGTTGAGGACCAGGTGGGAACACAGTCACCAGGTCCAGGTGAGACCAAACTAAGTACCGGAGGCACCAGGTCCAGCTGAGGCCCAGTTGGGGACTGGAGTGACCAAGTATAGATTAGGTTAGAAGGACACCACAGTCATAAAAATGCAGCTAGTTGAAACCTGGCTTCTAGGGATGCTTTCTTGTGAGAGCTGAGCTCAGGGCAGGACCCTCCCGCATCCTGACTGCCTGTAGACATAGCTCCTATCATCCTTAAGTGAGGTGCTGGAAGAGGTTGCGTGAAAAGCATGTGGAAGTGTCAGGCCTGTACTCACGTGTATCTTAGTTCAATACAGGGATTTCCAACAGCCTTGTTCAATTAGAGTCATGCTACGTTTTAACTCCCATGAACGAGTGGCAAGCAGCCATCACCTGCAAGGCATACACATTTCTGAGAGTTGAGCTTATGCCCTGGACCTCCCCCATCCTAACTGCCTGTACGGTCTACTTCCACAGCATTTCGTTGTATGCGGGACAGTAGCGAAGTGAGAACCAACTGTCTGCCTTGTCAATTTCGCGCTAGGGGACAGCTGCCTCCAAGGCATGCACACTCCTTTGGATTGAGCTTATGGCTTGTACCTCCCACATGCTGAACGCCTGTACGCTTCGCTTCCAAAGGATTTCGTTCGATACGGGACGCAAGTTTTGTGAGAGGCAAGTGTCTCTTAGCTCAATCCAGCGACTTCGGAGGAATTCCTCCCTCAGAAGGGAGCTACATACTAACTTCCAAACCTGAGTACCTAGTTGAAAGCTGTCACTCTGGGGAACTTCCTTCTGCGAGGTGAGCTGACACACGGTCCTTCCCAGTTCCACACTGCCTGCACATGGAGTTACGAACATCCTCACTAGACAGGTTTGTCAGAAGCTCATGGGACGCAAGGGGCAAGCTGCAGGCTTCAATGGTTGCGTCTCCAGGTGCGGTAGAGCGGTATTGACGGAAAGTCCTGACTTACATTGCTGCTACGTTCTCACGGCCATAACAACGCAGCTAGTGAAAGCTGGCTTCGAGGCATGCTTCCTTGTGAGAGCTGAGGTCAGGACAGGACCCTCCCGCATCCTGACTGCCTGTAGACATAGGTCCTAGCATCCTTATGTTAGGTGCTGGGAGAGGTTGTGAGAAAAGCATGTGGAAGCGTCGGACCTGAACTCACGTGTATCTGAGTTGAATACAGTGATTTTCAATGGCCTTCTTCAGAGTGTAGGTAAGTTTTAACTACCATGTACGAGTGGGTAGCAGACATCTGCCTCCCAGGCATACACACTTCTGAGAGTTGAGCTTATGGCCTGTACCTCCCACATCCTGCCTGCAGGTACACGTCGCTTCTAAAAGGCCTAGGCTCGATGCGTGACTGAAGTGTTGTGAGAGGTAAGTGGAATGTCCCGGCACAGAAGAGTAGTGCCTCCAAGCTCAATCCAGCGATTTCCTAGTAATTCCTGTCTTAGACTGGTGCTACATACCAAGTTCCATAGGTGAGAAGCTAGCTGAACGCCTTGTCCAAAAGCAACTTACTTCTGAGAGTTGAGCTCACACTCAGTCCCTCACAGTTGTACACTGCATGCAGAGTGAGTTTCGAACGTCTTCACCAGAGACGTTTGTCAGAGGATTCTGAGACGCAAGTGGAACAATGCCGACCTGGAAGGTGTCCCCAGGTGCAGTAGAGTGGTAATCTTGGAACCTCCTGACTGAGAATACTGCTACATTCTCACTGCCATAAGAATGCAGCTAGTTGAAACCTGGCTTCTAGGCATGTTTCGTTGTGAGAGCTGAGGTCAGGACAGGACCCTCCCGCATCATAACTGCCTGTAGACATAGGTCCAGGCATCCTTATGTTAGGTGCTGACAGAGGTTGTGTGAAAAGCACGTGGAAGTGACAGGCTTGTACTCTCGTGTATCTCAGTTCAATACAGCGATTGCCAACGTCCTTGTTCAATTAGAGTGTAGCTCGGCTTCTAGCTCCCATCAATAAGTGTCTAGCAGACATCTGCCTGCAAAGCATACACACTTCTGAGAGTTGAACTCATGCCCTGTACCTCCCACATGCTGACTGCAGATACACTTCGCTCCTATCAGGCCTAGCCTTGATGCGTGCAGAAGGGTTGTGAGAGGTTAGTGGAAGGTGCCGGCCCACACGACTAGTGTCTCATATCCCAATCCAGAGATATTTGAGGAACTGCTCTCTTAGTTTGGTGCTACATACTAAGTTCCTTACATGAGAAGCTAGTTGAACTCAGTGTCCAATGGGTACTTGCTTCTGAGACTTGAGCTCACCCCCAGTCCCTCACAGTTCCTCACAGCCTTCAGATGGAAATTCGAACCTCCTCTCTAGACAAGTTTGTCAGAAGCTCATAGGACACAAGGGCCTAGCTCAGGCTTCAATGCTTGTGTCTCCAGGTGCAGTAGAGCGGTGTACATGGAACCTCCTGACTTACAATGCTGCTACGTTCTCATGGCCATTAAAACGCAGCTAGTAGAAAGCTGGCTTCGAGGCATGCTTCCTTTTGAGAGCTGAGCTCAGGGCAGGACCCACCCACATCCTGCCTGCCTGTAGACTTAGCTGCTAACATCCTGATGGTAGGTGCTGGGAGAGGTTGTGAGAAAAGCATGTGGAAGCGTCAGGCCTATACTCCCGTGTATCTGAGTTGAATACAGCGATTTCCAATGGCCTTCTTCAATTAGAGTGCAGCTAGGTTCTAACTCCCATGTAGGAGTGGGTAGCAGACATCTGCCTCCCAAGACTGATAAATCATGTTGATAGTATCTATCCCCTATATGATATAATAAAAATGGCAGTATATCTCTGTATATGATCCACAATCACAGTTCAATCATGAGATAAACAACAGACATGTCCCAACTAAGGGAAATTTTACAAAATACTCTACTTCTCAAAGTGTTCCAGTTCAACAACAAGAAGAAAAGGCTGAAAAACTGTCAAAATCCAGAGGAGCCTAAGAAAACATGATAAGTTTAATGTGATATGAGGGATGGTAACTTAGCAAAAAAAAAAAAAAAAGGAAATCTGAATATTGTATGGTCTTTGGTTAATGCGAATATTTTAATATTGATTCATTCGCTAATATTTGTACCGTACTAATATAAGATATCGATAATTGGAGAAATTGAGTGCGAGTGCATGAGAATTCTCTGTACTATCTTCTCAATTTCCCTATAAATCTTTTTTTTTTCTAATCAATAAGATTTATTTTGAAAATTGACATAAATGAATCAGGCTCCAAGTGTGAAGATTTTAGAATAGTTTAATTAATTTTTGCCTTATTCTTAAAGAGTTCCTTCAATGGGAACAAAGTAAGAATTTTATATCAGAAGGAAAGAAAAACACTTATGAGCACGTATAATGCCTCCTCAACCTGAAAAGCAGGAAAGGATAATAAATAGCAAATATCAGATAAAAATACTTCTTTTATATTAGACACCATATTGCAAGTGCATTTAAAATTAGCAATGCATAACATTTATTTCCTGGACATTTGTCTTCCAAAGAGTTCGCAGTGTTTCAGTGTCAGTTAAAACAGGGGAAGAATCTCAGGGAAGAATCCTTCACATAGTAATAGGACCAGTGGTAATAATGTCTCTCAGTTCGTTCCAAATCCATAAAGATGCATTTCCTTATGAGTGACTCAACTGTGAAGAAAGAGATGAGAAACCCTCATCCCTCTGAACTACTTGTGTCAGAATATTTTAACCATAGTACTACGGATAGTAAATTATCCTTATTAACAGGAAATACGTCTCACATTGGAATCTGAGCAATCAGATGGGCAGAGAAAAAATGCTTTGACTGGCTCTTCATCTTTTAAAGACAAAGGAGAGGTTTTCTATGTACAAAGTCAGTTGTCAAGATAGCCTTAGGGAATAAGAGTCTGCAGCATGGAATCCCACTGCACAGCCACCCAGGAGGCCCGAGCTCCAGGTCTTCTTGATCCCAAATCCCTGGGCCTGTCCCCCAACACATGCTAGCACCAGAGGTCATTTGCAATTGCTCTCTTAGGAGCTCTGGGGAAGGGGGAAGGAGCTAGATAGGATGGGACATGTGGAGGGTAAGAAAATTAAGGCCATTCCACTTTATGTTCAGCGTTAGCACATGTCCAGCCATCCCAGGTCCCTGTGAATAAGAGCTGAAATTTACATTACTTCAGTTACGGGAAAAAAAACAAAAGTTTACAGCTTAATGTCCTAGAAAGCCCCACATTACAATAAAAACTGAGCCCAAGCCAAGGGCAGGAAGCCCCTATTAGAATAAGAACAGAGCTCAATGCCCTCCAAGGCCCCATATCAAAATGTAAACAGAACTTGAGGAATTGCTCCAGCCCTTCTGGAGTTCCCTGAGACCAGCCCTTAAAACTAAGCTAAAAAAAAACCAAAACAACAAAAAAACAAAACTAAGCTAAAACCCACCTCGGGGTCTAAGTCTTGCTCCGCCCTGTCGGGTATACTTGGACGCAAGCTCGAGTTGGTAAATCAACCCTCCTGTGTTTGAATCGGTGTTGGCTCCTTAGTGGTTTCTCGGATTCACAATCTTGAGCACAACACCCCCATGTCACCTCCCCACCTGGGCTGACCCCCTGTCCCCTCCCACCCAGGCTGACCCTCAGTCACCTCCCAGCCCACAACAGCTGGGCACAGGCCCTCACAGAAGTCCCATGGGCATGGTGCACACTGCCGCCATCCCCGGCCTCCCAGGGGAAGGAAGGAGGTTTTGGCAGGACACACTCCCATGGTGGCCCCAGGGCTCCCTGCCCAGGACTGCAGCTGGTGACAGGTCGGGGTCTGTGTCCCTGATGCCGGCTCCTCCTCCCCGGTTTTCCCGCAGGAAATGAAGGAGGAGGCCCTGGTCTCCTCCAGGGACATCACGCAGATAGGCCTGGAAGTCAACAGGACGTTCGGCAGCCACACCATGTTTTGGGCCCGCTATGGGGTCCGGTGAGGCTCCTGGGCCGGGGGGGTTCCAGGCCCCAGGGGAGGCCTGGGGGCTTCTGGGTAGGAAACACGGGGCTTCTGAGGCCGGGGGTAGCAACAGCAGCCAACAACACACCGCCGCATGGTAAGGTGCTGGGGATGACCCCCGTGCCCCCACACCCGGAGTTCGGGGATGAGGAGGCCACTAGGATGGGGCCTCCAAGGGTTGCCATGTGAGCTGAACTCCAAAGGGTTGAGGGACAGCCGCCTGAAAGGCAAGGGGCTGGGGTGGAGCCGTGGGGAGCAGTAAGGGGACCTGGGGGCCAGGCGGCATGGCCGTGGCTAGAACAGGACACACATCGATCCGATGAGGGCCGGACGGGTCAGGGTGACACCCACCCTCGATGCTTTATATATTTCTAAAGTCTATGCATTTCATTTGAGACAATTTGCAATTTGTAAACATACATAGTATGATGACCCCCAGATAATGCCCCCGGTCCAGCCAGGGCCCTGCACAGACCATACGGGGCCCCTGGGGCAGGTGTCACAGCAAACCCCAGACTGGGGTCGCCATTATCTGTAGACGTCTCCGTGTGCATCTTAGAGAAAGAGGATGCCCTGTGTCTGCAGGCACCCTGAGCCATCCTGCTCATTCCCCACCCCCACACCATCCCCTACATCATCATCCCCCATGGCATTGTCCCCATACCATCCCCCCTACACCATCCCCCTCACACCCCCACACAATCCCTGACCACACTATACCCCCACACCATCCCCCCTACACCATCCCCCACACTCCACCACCATCATACCTCTGCCCAACACCATCGGCCCCCAGCAAGCACCCAGTGCAGCTGCCCCCTGTGGGACATGCTCAGCCTCCCCGGGGTTCTCTGGACAGCCTACTCCCATCAGAAGCCCTGGTGTCCCATAGAGTACCCAGGGGTTGCAGGGAAGAGGGAAGGCCGGGAGCCCCTGACAGGGTGGGTGCAGGTGGATGGAACACAGGATGCACTGTGCCCTGCCTCCTCCCACTGTCCGTCCTGGAGGGCGGCACACCCTGCACAGGACACCAGCCCCTAACCCAGAGGGACCTGGGCTGGCCTGGCCCTGGGCTCTGTGGGGGCTGGGGTGATTTGAGCCCTCCCCAGGCCCAACACAAAGACTAATGGGATCCATTAGTCTGGCCGGGCCTGGATTCTGGCTCTAGGCTGAACGAGTCCTCCCACAGCTGGATGTGTCCTCCTGGGCCCTGGGCGTGCCCCACAGATCCGGGTCGCTGACCTAGGGCAGCCCTGGGGATCCCGGGACACCCGAGGGTGGGGAGAACAGGGGTAGGCTGGTGGGCCCCACCAACACCCACAGCAGGAGGCAGGCTCCTCCAGGTGCTGGAGCCCCAGGGGGCCCGAGGCCGGGGTCCAGCTGCCCTGAAGGGACCCAGCGCAGGAGCCCATGAGCTGCAGGTCCAGGTCAGCTCTGCTGTCCTCAGAACCGTCTCTCAGGCTGAAACCTGTGTTTGGGGGACACACGCCCCCAAACGGAGTCCACACATGCTTCCAGGTGGGGGACTCCAGCCCCCGCCCCCCACCCCGTGTGATTCTTGCCCTCGCCTGAAGGACAGAAAGGGCTCCCTCCCCAGGAGAAGGTGGGCACCCTCGGCTCTGAGCCCGTTTGCTGTAGCAAGTCAAGAAAGTGTTGTGGTGCGAAAATGCACAGCCAGCCCATTTCTGTGTCTCCAGGAACTCTGTGCACGGGGCGTGGAGAGACCCCCAGAGAGGAGGAGGGGCACCACCCAGGCCCCAACCAGCCTCTGCAGGGGCGCCGCCAGGCATACACACAGCTGACGTCCCCACGTGCGTACCAGGGGCGGCCAGACACCAGGGTCAGGACCCCACGGACTTTACTGGGACTCAGCCCGTGCCCCCGGGCCAGGAGGGGCTGGGACAGAGTGACAGTCAGGGAGCCTCAGGTCACCAGGGTCTGTGCAAAGCGACCTAGGAGGTCTGTGCTCCCTCTGTCCTGGGGGCCCGGGCTGGCCGGGTTCCGGGGCACTTCCTCCCCTCCCCGCATCCCCGTGCCTGTGTGCCTCGGGCACAGAGGGCCTGTGGGGCGGTCAGTGTGGCCCTGGAAGGGAGGTCAGGGCAGCAGGCCCTGGTCTTGTGCCCAAGATTGCAAATACGAGAAACCACCAAGGAGCTGACACCGATGCAAACACACGAGGGTTTATTTACAAGCTCCAGCATGGGTCCAAATATACCCGACACTGCGGAGCAGGGACTTGGACCCCGAGACTAAGAGGCGGCGTATCAGCTTTATAGGGGCCAGTGGCCCATGGGATTAACAGAAAGGTGCACAGTCATGTCGGTCCACACGCAGGTGGCCGATTGAATTACATCTTACCCTATAGTATCCATTTTAGCTGGCCTATTACTTTGGTCAGAATTGGCACGCATTTTTGGCGGGCACAAAGCAGGGTTACATTGTTCTGAGCCGATTTCCGATTAGGGTGTGCCCAGCGGCTCGACTAGGGTGGGGCAGCGCCTTAAGCAATAAGCAGGTTATGTGGGGGTCATACAGGAGGTGGCAGGTGTAGCACAAAATGGAATCAGTCCTCCTCTGCTTGTCCAGGGGTAGGGGATTTTTGTTAAATTTCCTGGGTCCCACATTCCCCCCTTTTTCAGAGGATCCTATGCAGGATCCAATCAAGGGTCCAGGTTGCTCTTAGGGTGAGCCAGGTGGAATGATTAAACCAGGATTTTAACCAACCTTGTTGCTGTTCTCGCTGCCATTTATATTCCAGTGAAGAAGCAGCATTCTACGTTTAAGGCAGCACATACCCCCCCCACACACCACACACACACCCTTTGTTGTAAGAAGACTAAGTCTAATCCCTTTCTATTTTGAAGGACAACCTCAGACTAGGGAGTCTTGGAGGTGTGAAATTAGTGAGAACGGTGCACTCTTAGCTTTAGGGGATTGTCCTTGTCCGGGTGGCTTTTCCATTCTGGAACAAAGTTCTTGAGAACGGTATGTGGGTCAGCTGGCTGGACGTGGGTGTAGTGGACCAGGGAGTAATCCCGTCGACCTTGAGAGCATTGGGAGTGGTCAGGATCAGGGTGTAGGTCCCTTGCAGCGAGGTTGAAGTGTCCGGTGTTGGTATCTCCACACGTACACATGTACACCCAGTCACCTGGCTGATATCGATGGGGATCCGGGGGTGGCCCAGTCTCATAGAGGGCCCTCAGCTTAGGCCACACCTGCTCATGGGTTCATGACATTTGGAGGGAGAAAAGAAGTTGGTGATCATCAAATTCAGCAAGCACCTCAAGTTTTAAAATGGGGATAACAGGTGGAGGAAGACCGAACATGATCTCGTAGGGAGTCAGTCCCATCTTATATGGGGAGTTCCTCACCCGATATAGGGTGAAGGGGAGGAGAGTCACCCAGTCCCCGCCAGTCTCCAGGGCTAATTTAGTTAAGGTCTCCTTTAATGTTCTGTTCATCCTCTCTACCTGTCCTGAGCTCTGGGGCCTATATGCACAATCTAATTTCCAATCTGCCCCAAGTACTAGTGCCACTCCCTGTGTTACCTTAGAGAAGAATCCTGGGCCCTTGTCTGACCCAATCTTAACAGGAAAGCCATACCTCGGTAAGATGTTTTCCAGTAGTTTCTTGGTCACGGTCTGTGCCGTTTCATGTTTGGTGGGAAATGCCTCTGTGCATCCTGAAAAAGTATCTACAAACACTAATAAATACCTGTATCCATATTTTCCAGGTTTTACCTCAGTGAAGTCCACTTCCCAGTAGGCTCCTGGGCGGTCCCCCCGGAGCCAGGTGCCTGGGTTAGATCCATGGGCGGTGGCATTAGTTAACTGGCATGAGTGGCAGCTTGCCACGATCTGCTCGATCTTTGTTCGAGAGTCTTTAATAGTGATCTTTGCATGTCGTACGAGGTCTTCCATCTTCCTTGTTCCCGTGTGAGTACTCCGATGCGTTTTGGATAGGACTCGCCGTCCCAGTTCCTCTGGCAAGATGATGCTGGAGTCTGTGGCCCTCCACCAGCCACACAATCACTGGGTCATAGGCAAGCGTTTGATCCAGTGTAAGTCAGCATCACTATAGTTGGGGGTGTCCGGCAGGTTCCGTTCCCCCGGATCAGGTAGCGTGGTTGCTAAGACCTGGGTCACCAAAAGGGACACCTCCTTTGCTTTTAAATCGGCTAGCCGGTTTCCCCTGGCTACTGGTGTGTCTGCCTTTTGGTGCCCCGGACAGTGGATGATGGCTAGGGCCTTGGGCAGCCAGAGGGTCCTCAGGAGTTCAAGAATCTCCGTTTTGTTTTTAACAGTCTGCCTCTGCTGTCAGAAGCTCTCTCTCTCTCTCTAAAGGGCTCCGCGAATGTGAGCGGTGGCAAAGGCGTACCTGCTGTCGGTGTAGATGTTTATTCGTTTACCTTCCTCCATGGTCAGTGCCTTGGCCAGTGGGATCAGTTCTGCCCATTGAGCCAACATTTAGGCTGTCAATGGCTCCGCCCAGACGGTCTCTGTCTCCGTGGTTATGGTATGGCTGCCCCCGCAAATCGGACTCCTTCTCGGACAAAACTGCTGTCGTCCGTGTACCAGGTGGCATTGGCGTTCGGCAGTGGCTGGTCCTGGAGATCAGCTCTGATTCCGTACACCTGTGCCAAAATTTCTTGACAGTCATGCAGAGGGGGGTCCCAGTCTGGGTTAGGGAGTAGCGTTGCCAGATTCAGGGTTGTCGGTGGCTTAAATAAAATTCTGGTGGGGTTTAGCAGTAGGCTCTGATAATGGGTCAGATGGGCATTGCTGATCCAGCTGTCTGGGGGCTGTTTGAGTACCCCTTTAATAGCGTGTGGGGTGGTAACATGCAGTTCTTCCGGACTTTTTCTATTATAGACTCGTTCTGCTATTGTCACTAAGTCCTGCAAGCTCTTCTCTCCCAGTCTCTCTACTCTTTGCAATTTCTTTTTAATGTTTAGAACGGCCTGGTTAACAAAAGCCATGATAATTGCGGCCTTTGTTTCCGGGGCTTCTGGGTTCATAGGGGTGTACTGCCTAAAAGCCTCTATTGCTCCCTCTAAGAAGGCTGCTGGACTCTCATCCTTACCCTGTCTCACATCATAGACCTTGGCCAGATTGGTAGTCTTGCACGCGGCAGCCTGGAGACCTGCCATTAGAGTCTGGCGGTGGACCCGGAGTCTCTCCTTACCTTCAGGCGAGTTGTGTGCTTTGGGGAGTAAAAACGGGTTTTAGCCAAGGAGGGGAATTCTCGATCATGTCCTGACAGGCCAGGATGTTGGGCATCTGGTCAGGGTGGCCATCTGGTTTGTCCCTGAAGTTCACAGCCTTAACCTGTAAGATAATAGGTAGGTGAAAATTTCCTTCTCGGGGCCATCCCACGTCAAAGGTTGGCCATTCTGATATGCAATAAATTTGGAATCTCTCTCTCTGTATGTCTATGCTCACAATAAGAGCTCTTTCCCTAACATCCGAGAAGTGGGAGAGCATAAGAGACAAGGGTATGGTTTGCATCTGTCCCATTATGTCCCCCGTCCACACCAAGGCACAGACAGTTATGACAGTTCACAAATAACACAGTCAAACACACAGTTAACAAGAACACAGTAACACAGACCAGCACACAAACAGGTAACACAGACCAGCGTGCAAAGAGGTAAGAAGAGCACAGTAACAGACAAACGTTCTAGTGCAGCTGCGGAGACAAGACAGAAAGTAATCCGAAGGTCTGGCAGCCAGCCCTCCTTACAGATGAGGACCCCCGTCCTCTATACAGACGAGGACCCCCATCCTCCTTACGGATGAGGACCCCCTGTCCTCCTTACGGATGAGGACCCCCGTCCTCCTTACAGATGAGGACCCCCGACCTCCATACAGAGGAGGACCCCCGTCCTCCTTACGGATGAGGACCCCGTCCTCCATACAGATGAGGACCCCCGTCCTCCTTACAGATGAGGACCCCTGTCCTCCATACAGAGGAGGACCCCTGTCCTCCATACAGATGAGGAGCCCCGTCCTCCTTACAGATGAGGACCCCCGTCATCCATACAGATGACGACCCCATCCTACTTACATATGAGGACGCTCATCCTCCATACAGATGAGGACCTCCATCCTCCTTACAGATAGGACCTCCATCCTCCAGGCAGGGGCAAGGGACGTCTCCTCAAGACCCCCAGTTGATGGCCCACCAGCGCATCCGCCTAAGTCAATGCTGACCTAATACAGATTGGAATTCCTACAGGTTAGAGCTCTTAGAGAATATGCACGCAAAAGGTGGAAAAAGTCGAGTGCACTCACCACGCGTGAAATCCTCCGGATAAGGTCCTGGAGGTCTCTCAGATCCCGGACGAGCCCCCAAATGTTGTGGCCAAGATTGTGAATCCTAGAAACCACCGAGAAGCCGACACCGATGCAAACACAAGAGGGTTTATTCACAAGCTGGAGCGTGGGTCTAAGTATACCTGACACAGCGGAGCAGGGACTTGGACCCCAAGACTAAGGCATAGCAGCTTTATAGGGGCAGTGGCCCATGGGATACACAGAAAGTTGCACAGTCATGTCGGTCCACACGCAGGTGGCCGATTGAATTACATCTTACCCTATAGTATCCATTTGAGCTGGCCTATTACTTTGGTCAGAATTGGCGCGCAGTTTTGGCTGGCACAAAGCAGGGTTACGTTGTTATGGGCCGATTTCTGAGTAGCGTGTGCCCAAAAGCTTGACTAGGGTGGGGCAGCACCTTAAGCAATAAGCAGGTTATGTAGGGGTCATACAGAGGGTGACAGCTGTAGCACAAAATGGCATCTGTCCTCCTCTGCTTGTCTAGGAGTAGGGGATTTTTGTTAAATTTCCTGGGTCTCAGGATCCGTGGGTGGCACAGCGGTTTAGCGTCTGCCTTTGGCCAGGGGCGTGATCCTGGAGACCCGGGATCGATCCCATGTCGGGCTCCCGGTGCATGGAGCCTGCTTCTCCCTCTGCCTATGTCTCTGCCTCTCTATCTCTCTCTCGCTGTGTGACTATCATAAATAAATAAAAAGAAATTTCCTGGGTCCCACACTGACTGCATGTACACTTCGCTTCTAACAGGCCTAGGTTTGTTGCGGGACAGAAGTTGTGTGAGAGGCAATTGGAAGGTGCAGGCCAGGAGACATGTGTCTTGAAACTCAATCCAGCGACTACCGAGGAATTCCTCTCATACATTGCTACTACTTCCATACAAGAGAAGCTAGTTGAACGCAGTGTCCAGGGGAACTTGATTCTGAGAGGTGAGACCCCACGTAGTCCCTCACAGTTCCACACTGCCTGCAGATAGAGTTTTGAACATCCTCACTAGAGATGTATGCCAGAAGCTCATGGGACGCAAGGGGCAAGTTGAAGTCTTCAATGGTTGTGTCTCCAGGTGCAGTAGTGCGGTATTCATTGAACCTCCTGACTTTCGGCTTCGAGGCATGCTTCCTTTTGAGAGCTGAATTCAAGACATGACCCTCCCGCATCCTGCCGGCCTGTAGACATAGCTGCTAACATCCTTATATTAGGTGCTGGGAGAGGTTGTGAGAAATGCATGTGGAAGCATGAGGCCTGTACTCACGTCTATCTGAGTTCAATACAATGATTGCCAACGTCCTTGTTCAATTAGAGTGTAGCTCAGGTATACCTCGCCTCGATAACTGTCTAGCAGACATCGGCCTGCAAAGCATACACACTTCTGAGAGTTGAGCTTTTGGCCTGTACTTTCCACATCCTGCCTGCAGGTACACTTCACTGCTAACAGGCCTAGGCTCGATGCGTGACTGAAGTGTTGTGAGAGGTAAGTGGAAAATCCCGGCATACAAGACTAGTGCCTCCAAGCTCAATCCAGCGATATCCTAGTAATTCCTGTAGTAGACAGGTGCTACATACTAAGTTCCATACGTGAGAAGCTAGCTGAACCCCGAATCCAAAAGCATCTCTCTTCCGAGAGTTGAGCTCACACCCTGTCCCTCACAGTTCCACACTGCCTGTAGAATGAGTTTTGAACATCTTCACCAGAGACGTTTGTCAGAAGCTTGTGGGACACAAGTGGAATCATGCAGGCCTGGAAGGTGTCTCCAGGTGCAGTAGAGTGGTATTCTTCGAACCTCCTGAGTTAGAAGACTGCTATGGTCTCACGGCCATTAGAACGCAGCTAGTTGAAAGCTGGCTTCTAGGCATGCTCTCTTGTGAGAGCTGAGCTCAGGGCAGGACCCTCCCGCATCCTGCCTGCCCATTGTCATAGCTGCTAACATCCTTAAGTGAGGTTCTGGGAGATGTTGGAGAAATGCGAGTGGAAGTGTCAGAACTGTACTCATGTGTATCTGAGTTCAATATAGCGATTACGAACGTCCTTGTTCAATTAGAGTGTAGCTCGGGTATACCTCGCCTCGATAAGTGTCTAGCAACGTCGGCCTGCAAAGCATACACACTTCTGAGATTTGAGCTTATGGCCTGTACCTCCCCCATCTGACTGCCTGTGCGTTCCGCTTCCACAGCATTTCGTTGTATGCGAGAGAGTAGCGGAGTGAGAACCAAGTGTCTGCCTTGTTAATTTGGCTCCCAGCGGACAGCTGCCTGCAAGGCATGCACACACCTTTGGATTGAGCTTAGGACTTGAACCTCCCACATGCTGACCGCCTTTACGCTTAGCTTCCAAAGGATTTTGTTCGATACGGGACGCAAGTTTTGCGAGAGGCAAATGTGTGTTAGTTCAATCCAGCAACTTCTGAGGAATTCCTCCCTCAGATGGGAGCTACATACTAACTTCCAAACCTGAGTAGCTAGCTGAAAGCTGTCTCTCTGGGGAACTTCCCTCTCTGAGTTGAGCTGAAACGTGGTCCTTCCCAGTTCCACACTGCCTGCAGATACAGTTACGAACATCCTCACTAGACATGTTTGTCAGAAGCTCATGGGACGCAAGGGGCAAGCTGCAGGCTTCAAGGTTGTGTCTCCAGGTGCAGTAAAGCGGTATTCATGGAACATCCTGAATTACAATGCTGCCACGTTCTGATGGCCATCAGAACGCAGTAAGTAGAAAGCTTGCTTCGAGGCAGGTCTCCTTTTGAAAGCTGAGCTCAGGGCAGGACCCTCCTGCATCCTGCCTGCCCATAGTCATAGCTGCTAACGTCCTTATCTTAGGTGCTGGGAGAGGTTGGAGAAATGCAAGTGTAAGTGTCAGGATGGTACTCACGTGTATCTGAGTTCAATACAGTGATTGCCAACGTCCTTGTTCAATTAGAGTGTAGCTAGTTTCTAACTCCCATGTACGAGTGGGTAGCAGACATTTGCCTCCCAGTTGTACACACTTTTGAGAGTTGAGCTTATGGCCTGTACTTCCCACATCCTGCCTGCAGGTACACTTTGTTGCTAACAGGCCTAGGCTTGATGCGTGACTGAAGTGTTGTGAGAGGTAAGTGGAAAATCCCGGCATACAAGACTAGTGCCTCCAAGCTCAATCCAGCGATTTCCTAGTAATTCCTGTCTTAGACAGGTGCTACATACTAAGTTCCATACGTGAGAAGCTAGCTGAACTCTGAGTCCAAAAGCATCTCTCTCCTGAGAGTTGAGCTCACACCTAGTCCCTCACAGTTCCACACTGCCTGCAGAATGAGTTTTGAACATCTTCACCAGAGACGTTTGTCAGAAGCTTGTGAGAAGCAAGTGGAATAGTGCAGGCCTGGAAGGTGTCTCCAGGTACAGTAGAGTGGTATTCTTCAAACCTCCTGAGTTAGAAGACTGCTATGGTCTCACGGCCATTAGAACGCAGCTAGTTGAAAGCGGGCTTCTAGGCATGGTCTTTTGTGAGAGCTGAGATCAAGGCAGGACCCTCCCGCATCCTGCCTACCCATAGTCATAGCTGCTAACTTCCTTACATTAGGTGCTAAAAGAGGTTGGAGAAATGCGAGTGGAAGTGTCAGGACTGTACACGTGTATCTGAGTTCAATATAGCGATTGCCAACGTCCTTGTTCAATTAGAGTGTAGCTCGGGTATTCCTCATCTCTATAAGTGTCTAGCAGTCATCGGATGCAAAGCATACACACTTCTGAGAGTTGAGCTTATGGCCTGTACCTCCCCCATCCTGACTGCCTGTACGTTCTGCTTCCACAGCATTTCATTGTATGCGCGAGTGTGGCGGAGTGTGAACCAAGTGTCTGCCTTGTCAATTTGGCTCCCAGCGGACAGCTGCCTCCAAGGCATGCACACTCCTTTGGTTTGAGCTTAGGACTTGAACATCCCACATGCAGACCTTCTGTAAGCTTCGCTTGAAAGGATTTCGTTCGATAGGGGCGCAAGTTTTGCGAGAGGCAAATGTGTCTCCGGGCCTCCTCTCCGGGCCTCTGTGGTCTGACAACTTGGTGGCAGCGAGTGGTCTGTGTTGTGTGGCGATGGGATGTGGTGCTGATTGTCAGGTGCACATCTGCCTGGGAGATGCACCTGCGGGGATCAGTGACGGGGTAGGCATCAGCACCTCTGGCCTCCAGCGGGCAGTGCTGTGCTGCTCCCTGAGACTCGGGTCTGATGGGGGGGAGGCGGGTGGGGACGCTGGTCCTCTAGCTCTAGGACTGAGGATTCCGCCCCCCAGTCTGCAGGCCCACCACAGAAGAGCCGCCAAGCCCCCGGTTCCCTGCCGCTTCTCTCAGAACCCTGCTTTCACTCTGCCCGCGTCTGAGTTTCTTTTGGTTTTGTTTTTTATCTCAGACTGTTGTGCCCAAGATTGCGAATATGAGAAACCACCAAGAAGCCGATTCCGATGCAAACACACGAGGGATTATTTACAAGCTCGATCTTGTGTCCAAGTATACCCGACATTGCAGATCAGGGACTTGGACCCGAGGTAGGTTTTAGCTTAGTTTTAAGGGCTGGTCTTGGGGACCTCAAGAAGGGCTGGAGCAATTCCTCAAGTTCTGTTTACATTTTGATATGGGGCCTTCAAGAGCATTGAGCTCTGTTCTCATTCTAATAGGGGCTTCCTGCCCTTGGCCTGGGCTCAGTTTTGATTCAATTGTGGGGCTTTCTAGGACATTAAGCTGTAAACAGCAAAGGTTCCACACATGGAAGGGGGACGTCACACTGTCCCTATTTGCTGAAGACGCGGTACTAGAAACAGGAAACCCAAGAGCCTCCACCAAAACCTGTTAGAACTAAGGAGTGAGCTCAGTAAAGTAAAGGGACACAAACTGACCCTACAAAGCAGAGTAGCCTTGCTGTGTCCCGACAATGAGCACTCAGGAAGGAAAGGAAGGACGTGAAGGCCTTCTCAGGAGCATCAAGGAGAATAAATAATGAGACTGAACCAAAGGAGCACAAGTCTTGTGCACTGAGCCATACCAGGCTCTGGGAGGCCGTCCTGGGCTCGTGGGGTCGGAGCCTCATCTTGTGAAAATGTCCGCAGTTCCTGAAGCCACCCTCAGTTTCATGTCATTCCTATCAAAATCATGGTGGCAGATCTTAGAAATAGGAAAAAAAAAAACCCCATAACATCCAACCCCCACAACAAATGACCCCGGAGGTCAAATCAGTATTGGAGAAGCATGACAGAGTGGGACGCAGCACTTTCCTATTTCAAAAGATGTCACAGAGACACAGGATAAAGCAGTGTGGTTCTCGGGCCCCCGGCTGGCTCCGTCGGTTAAGCATCCAACTCCTGACCTCACCTCCAGTCCTGATCTCAGGGGTCGTGAGTTCTAGGCCTGTGTTGGGCCATGGACGAGGCGTGGAGCCTACTTAGACAAACCAGACCCACGGGGGTGGTCCCGGCATAAGCTGAATGAGCAAAACAGAGAGTACAGAAGGAAATGTGCTCTGATAGAACTGATTTTTTTAACTTAATTTAAACCCAATTAATTAACGTATAGCGTATTACACTTTCAGAGGAAGAATTCAGGGATTCACCAGTTGGAGATAACAGCAGTGCTCGTGACATCACGTGACCTCCTTCATGCCGGTCCCCTGTTATCCGCCCCCTCCAGCGACCCTCAGTTTGTTTCCTATCATTAAGAGTCTGTATTTCCTGCATCTGTTTTCATCTTATTTGTTTTTCCTTCCCTTTACAGTTGTTCATCTGCTTTGCTTCTTTAATTCCACCTATGAATGAAACCACACGTCATTCTCTTTTCCGAGTGAGTTACTTCACTTAACATGATCCCTTTAGTTCTATCCACATCATTGCAAATGGCAAGATTTCCTTCTCTTTGATAGCTGAGTTCCATTCCTCTCTCTATGACCATCATCTATCTCCCATCCTCTTTATCCATCATCTGGCAGCGGACACCGAGGGTCCTCCCACAGTGTGGCTACTGTGGACCGGCTGCTGTGGACATTGGGGTGCAGGTGTCCCAAGTCTCACTGCATCTGTATCTTCGGAGTGAGCTCCAGGCCGTTCACCTGCTGGTCGCAGGGCGGCTCTATTTGTAACTTCCTGAGGGGCCTCCACACTGTTTCCAGGGCGGCTGCACCAACCCGCGGTCCCGCCCACAGTGGAAGAGGGTTGAGTGAGTTTTGCAGGACGTGGTAAAAGTCTGGTCCACATTTCCTTTCACGTCCTGTGGGCTCTAATTCCTTGTCCTTAAGTATTTCTGGGGAAGCCGGGTGTTGGGCTCCTTTTCAGTGAGATGTTTCCAAAGCTAACAGGCCCCAGATGAAGCCTGAAAGGAGGCAGGTGCAGCACAGAGAGCACCCGCTGCCTCCTGCACAGTCTCCTGTATCGCCTGAGCATCCCGCAGGGGGCGCCTGAGCCCAGGCCCCTCCCATGGGGCATGCATGTGCAGTAGGCCTCCTCTGCCTGCACTAACAGGAGCCAGCCTGTGCTGGGGAGGCCTGCGGAAGACATGGGGACGCGTCTATGCTGATGAGCTGCAGCCTCCTCAGGACCCGCGGGGAGTCTTCAGGGGGAAATTGGGTCACATTCATGCTGACAGGAACCCCGGTCTCCTCAGGACGGGCGATGAGGCTTTAGGAATATGTGGGCCCACATCCACCCTGACAGGAGTCCCTGGGCCGCCTCAGGACCCGCAGGGAGGCTTCTGGAAGATGTGGGCCCACATTCACGCTGACAGGAGCCCTGAGCACCTCAGGACCCGCAGGGAGGTATCAGGAAATTGTGGGCCCGCATCCACGCTGAGAGGCACCCCTGAGCAGCCTCACGACCCCCGGGGAGGCTTCAGGAAGATATGGGCCTGCATCCACACTGACAGGAGTCCCTGAGCTGCCTCAGGACCTGTGGGGAGGCTTCAGGAAGATGTGGCGACGCGTTCACTCTGGCAGGAGCTCCCGGGTCCCTCAGGACATAAGTTGAGGCTTCTGGAAGCTGGGGGCTGCATTCATGGTTACAGGAGCCCCAGCCTCCTCAGAACCCTCGGCGACACTTCGGGAGGATTTGGGGCCACATGGACACAGCAGGACGCTGACTTCCTCAGGACCCCTGGTGTAGACTTGGGGAAATGTGTGGATGCGTCCATGGGGACAGAAGACCCCAGCTTTGTCAGGGTCTGTGGTGAGGCCTAAGAAAAATGTGGGTGCCGCATCCATAGTGACAGGAGTCTCCAGCCTCCTCAGGACCCACTGTGAAGTTTTGGGAAGATTTGGGGCCACATCCATGCTGACAGGAGCCCCCAGCCTCCTCAGGTCTTGTGGTGAGGCTTGAGGAAAATGTGGGGCCACGTCAATGCTGACAGGTACCCTGTCTTCCTCAGGACCTGCACTTTGGCTTCGGGACATAAGGGGCTGCGTGTATGCTGACAGGAGCCCACAGCCTCCTCAGGACCCGCGGTGAGTTTTCTGGGGGACATGGGGCCATGTCCAGGGTGACAGGAGCCCCCGGCACCCTGAGGACCTGCTGTGAGGCTTCCAGAGGATGTGAGGCATAGTCCACAGTGACAGGAGACCCAGCGTCCTCAGGACCCGCTGACTATGACTCAGGAACACGTGGGGCCACGTCCGCACTCACAGGAGCCTGGCTTCCTCAGGACCCCTTGGAGGAATCTGGAGGAGCTGTTGGGGGCCACTTCCACATCAGAAGGGACTCCTCAGAACCACAGGGTAAGTGAAAGTGTAGAATGAATGGTAGGGTGAGGAGAGGGGAGGAAGTTGGTGGTTAGCCTTAGGTTAGATGTTAGGGGTTAGTGATTATGCTTATGATTACGAATTAGAGGTTAGGTGAGGCATAAGGGTATTTGTCAGTGTTAAGAGTTAGGATGGGGGTTAGGGTAAGGGACAGGATTTAGTGTTAGGGCTAGGGTTTAGGCTCTAGGGATTAGGGCAGGAGGTTAGAGGTTAGGGTTAGGGTTATGGTTAGAGTTAGGGTTGGGCTTAGGTTTGCAGTTAGGGTTAGGGGTGAGGGTGTGAGTTATGGTTAGGGGTTAGAGTTAGGGGTTAGAGTTAAGGGTTACAGTTAAACTTAGGGCTAGGTTTAGGGTTAGAGTGAGGGTTAGGATTAGGATAGGGGTTAGGGCTAGGGTTAGGGTTAAGGTTTGGTTACAGGTTAGGGTTAGGGTCAGGTCAGGGTCAGGGTACGGTTTTGGAAAAGGGTAAGATATAGGGTTAGGGAGTGGGTTAGGGGTTGGTTTTAGGGTACGGGTTAGGGTACAGTTTGGGGTATGAGATAGGATTAGTATTAGAGGGTTAGGGTTAGGGTACAGGTTAAGGTTAGGAATAGGATTTGAATACCTTATATTAAGGTTAGGGTTAGAGGTTAGGGTTCGGGTTAGATTTAAGGTAGGGGTCAGGATTAAGGAAACCTAAGTTTAGGTGAACCTACGTTTAGGAGTTAGGGTGAGGGTTGGCAGAAAGGTTCAGTGAATGTGTTTTGGTCTTGGGGTTTTTGTTTGTTTTTTGATTAGTGATGGGTCTTGTTTAAGGGCTAAGTTAACATTAGGATTAAGTGTAGGGTTAGAGTTATGTCTGTGTATGGTTAGAGTTTGGGTCTGGCATGTGCCTGCACTGGGACTCCTAGCATCTTGGGCCGCTTAGTTTTATGCACTCTATTTAGGTTTTGGGTTCAAAGATAGCCTGACTCCACCAAGTCAGTGGCCTCCCCAGAGAATCAAAATCCAGCCTTCTGATGGGGTCAGAATAGACATAGCAGGCTTCTCCCGAGGTGAGCTAAGGAGGGGATTTGTGGCTCTAAAGACTCTTTATTTGGATTTTCAGTTGCCTTTCTGATTTTATCTCTAGTGCGTACATGTTTCATCAATACTACCTATTATTATTTTAAAGTTTTACTTGGGGATCCCTGGGTGGCGCAGCGGTTTGGCGCTGCCTTTGGCCTAGGGCGCCTTCCTGGAGACCCAGGATCGATTCCCACGTCGGGATCCCGGTGCATGGAGCCTGCTTCTCTCTGCCTGGTCTCTGCCTCTCTTTCTCTCTCTGTGACTATCATAAATAAATAAAAATTAAAAAAAATAGTTTTACTTGAATTCCTGTTTGTATACACAGAATGATATAGTTTCAGGTTTACCACATAGTGATTCAACCCTTGGATACAACGCCTGGTACTGGCCACAGGTGCCCTCCACTATCCCCATCCCCTGATTCCCCATCCCCCTCACCTTCCTCTGGTATTTATTAGTTTATTCTCTGTGGTTAAGAAAGTGTTTTTTTGTTTGCTTCTCTCATCCCCCCTGTGTCCCTTTGCCAGTTTGTCTGGTTTCTTAAAATTCACATGTGAATGCAATTGTATGGTATTTGGTATCTTTCTCTGACTGACTGAGTTCCTTGAGCATAAGTCCTTTCCACTTCTCCCACGTCATTGTAAATGGCTTCATTTCATCGCTTCTGATGACCCGGTGATGTCGCAGTGGGTATATTTACCACATCGTCACTGCCCATTCATCACTCGATGGACATCTGGGCTGTATCCACAGTTTGGCTGTTGTTGATAACGTTGCTACGATCACTGGGCTGCGTGTCCCACTTGGAATCTACTAAACGACTTTTGTATCCTTGGGGTAAATACCTAGCTCTGCAATTTTGGAATCGTAGGGTAGCTCTATGTTTAACTTCTTTTTTTAATTTTTTTATGATAGTCACAGAGAGAGAGGCAGAGACACAGGCAGAGGGAGAAGCAGGCTCCGTGCACTGTGAGTCCGACGTGGGATTCGATCCCGGTTCACCAGGATCGCGACATGGGCCAAAGGCAGGTGCCAAACCGCTGCACCACCCAGGGATCCCCTATTTTTAACGTCTCGAGGACCCCCCACAGTGTTTTCCACAGTGGCTGCACCTGTTCGCATGTCCACCAGGAGTGTAAGGGGGCTCCCTCTTCTCTATAGCCTCAACAACACCTGTTGTTTCTTCTGTTGTTAATTTTAGCCATTCTGACGGCTGTCAGGTGACATCTTATTGTGGTTTTCATTTGCATTTCCCTGATGATGGGTGACGCTGAGTGTCTTTCGGTGTCTGGTGGCCATCTGGATGTCTTGTCAGAGACAAAGTCCATTCATGTCTTCTGCCCATCTGCAGTTGGATAATTTGTGTTTAGGATGCTGAGATTTATATTTGCTTTACGTATTTTGCATACTGTTTATTGGATGTGTTGTTTACAAATATCTCCTTTCATTTTGTATGTTGCCTTTTAACGTTGGTTGTTTCTTTCACTTTGCAGAAGGTTTTGAATTTGATGAAGTCTCAATAGTATTTTTGCTTTTGTTTCCCTCACCTCAGAGGCATATCTAGAAAGAAGATCCAATGGCCAACGTCAAAGATGTTGCTGCCTATCTTTTCTTCTTTGTATGGTTTCAGGTCTCACATTTAGGTCTTTCATCCATTTTGAATTTATTTTTTATATATATGGTGTAAGAAAGTGGTCCCGTTTCATTCTTCTGCATGTGGCTGCCTGGTTTTCCCAACACTATTTGTTCTTATCCTGGGGTCAGGGTTAGGGTTTTTTGAAGAGAGTGTCTTTGTGCCATTGGATATTCCTTGCTGCCTTGTTGTCGATTAATGGATCCTAGAGTTACAGGTTTGTTTCTTGTTTCGGCATTCCATTCCATTCTATTCTATTGATCTTAGCGTCTCCTGTTGGGAGATTCTTGATTGCTGATTCAATTTCGTTGCTGGTTATCTGTCTGTTCAAGTTTCTTATTTCTTCCTTTTTCATTTTTGCTATGTTATATATTTCCAGGAATTGATCTATTTCTTCCAGGTTCTAGGTTGCTGGCATATAATTTTTCATAATGTTCTCTTATAAATGTTTGTATTTCTCTAGTGTTGATTGTTATTTCTCTTTTTTTCATTTGTGATTTTATTTGGGTCCTTTCTCATCATTTATCTTTTTTCTTTTTTAAAGATTTTATTTATGTATTCATGTGAGACACAGAGAGGCAGGGGTATAGGCAGGGGGAAAATGAGGCTCCATGCAGGGAGCCTGATGTGGGACATGATTCCCCAGGACCCCGGGATCATGACCTGAGCCAAAGCAGATGCTCAACCACTGAGGCACCCAGGTTCCTTTGCTAGTTATGGGTGTGTTCACATTTTCTATTTCTTCCTATTTCAGTTTTGCTCGTTTATACATTTCTAGGGATTTGTCCATTTATTCCAGGTCTCCCAGTTTGTTAGTGTATAATCTTTCATAGTATTCCCTTATAATTGTCTTATTTTTCTGGTGTTGATTGTGATCTCTCTTCTCTCTTTTGTGATTTTATTTATTTAGTTCTTTTCTGTTTTCTTGTTGATAAGGCTGGCGAGGGCTTGATCCATTTTCTTAGTTATTTTGAAGAACCAGTTCTTAGTTTCATTATTCCATTCTACTGTTTCGTTGTTTCTGTATTGTTTATTTCTGCTCTCATCTTTATTTTTCCCTTCTTCTGTAGGCTTTAGGCTTTGTTTCCTATTCTTTTTCCAGCTCCTTTAGGTGTAGTGTTGGGTTGTGTATTGGAGACTTCTTGTTTCTTGAGGTAGGACTGTATTGCTATCTACTTCCCTCTAAGGACTGTCTTTGCTACATCCTAGAGGTTTGAAGAAACATGTTTTCATTTTCATTTGTTTTAAATTTCCTCTTTAATTTCCTGGTTGCTCCATTCATTCTCTAGTAGGATGATCATAATCTCCACGAATTTTTGGTCTGTCCAAATTTTTTCTTAATGTCGACCTCGAGTTTCATAGCGTCATGGACCGAAAATGTACATGGTGTGATACCATCCTTCTTGTACCTGTTGTACCTGTTGAGGGCTGATTTGTGGTCCATGATATAATCTATTCTGGAGAATGTCCCATGTGCACTTGAAAAGAATGTGTATTCTGCTTTAGGAAGAAATGTTCAGACTATATCTGTTGAGTCTCTTTGGTCCAGTGTGTCAAGGCTATTGTTTCCCTGTTGATTTTCTGCATAGACGATTGGTCCATTGCCATAAGTGGGTGTTAAAATCCCCAGTCATTGTATTATTATCAGTGTGTTCCTGTACGTTTGTTGTTAATTGGTTTCTATATTTCGGTACTCCCATGTTGGCAGCATAAATATGTAGTTGTTTGATCATTTTTTAAAAATAAATTTATTTTTTATTGGTGTTCAATTGACCAACATACAGAATAACACGCAGTGCTCATCCCGTCAAGTGTCCCCCTCAGTGCCCGTCACCCATTCACCCCCACCCCCTGCCCTCCTCCCCTTCCAGCACCCCTAGTTCTTTTCCCAGAGTTAGGAGTCTTTATGATCTCTCTCCCTTTCTGATATTTCGCAAACGTTTCTTCTCTATTCCCTTATGTTCCCTTTCACTATTATTTATATTCCCTGAAGGAATGAGAACATACACTGTTTGTCCTTCTCCGATTGACTTACTTCACTCAGCATAATGGTGGGTATTTGTCGTTTCTAATGGCTGAGTAATATTCCATTGTATACATAAACCACATCTTCTTTATCTATTCATCTTTCGATGGACACCGAGGCTCCTGCCACAGTTTGGCTATTGTGGACATTCTGCTATAAACATCGGGGTGCAGGTGTCCCGGCATTTCATTGCATCTGAATCTTTGGTGTAAATCCCCAATAGTGCAATTGCTGAGTCGTCGGGCAGGTCTATTTTTAACTCTTTGAGGAACCTCCACACAGTTTTCCAGAGTGGCTGCACCAGTTCACATTCCCACCAGCAGTGTAAGAGGGTTCCCTTTTCTCTGCATCCTCTCCAACATTTGTGGTTTCCTGCCTTGTTAATTTCCCCCATTCTCACTGTGTGACATGGTATCTCATTGTGGTTTTGATTTGTATATCCCTAAGGGCAAGTGATGCAGAGCATGTTTTCATGTGCATGTTGGCCATGTCAATGTCTTCCTCGGTGAGATTTCTCTTCATGTCTTTTGCCCATTTCATGATTGGATTGTTTGTCTCTTTGGTGTTGATTTTAAGAAGTTCTTTATAGATCTTGGAAACTAGCCCTTTATCTGATACATCTTTTGCAAATATCTTCTCCCATTCTGTAGGTTGTCTTTTAGTTTTGTTGACTGTATCCTTTGCTGTGCAAAAGCTTCTTATCTTGATGAAGTCACAATAGTTCATTTTTGCTTTTGTTTCTTTTGCCTTCATGGATGTACCTTGCAAGAAGTTGCTGTGGCCAAGTTTAAAACGGGTGTTGCCTGTGTTCTCTATGATTTTGATAGACTCTTGTCTCACATTTAGATTTTTCATCCATTTTGAGTTTATCTTTGTTTATGGTGAAAGAGAGTGGTCTAGTTTCATTCTTCTGACTGTGGATGTCCAATTTTCCCAGCACCATCTATTGAAGAGACTGTCTTTCTTCCAATGGATAGTCTTTCCTCCTTTATCGAATATTAGTTGACCATAAAGTTCAAGGTCCACTTCTGGGTTCTATTCTGTTCCATTGATCTATGTGTCTGTTTTTGTGCCAGTACCACACTGTCTTGATGACCACAGCTTTGTAGTACAAGCTGAAATCTGGCATGTGGTGCCCCCAGATATAGTTTTCTTTTTTAAAATTCCCCTGACTTGGGATCCCTGGGTGGCGCAGTGGTTTGGCACCTGCCTTTGGCCCAGGGCACGATCCTAGAGACCCGGGATGGACTCCCACATCGGGCTCCCGGTGCATGGAGCCTGCTTCTCTCTCTGCCTGTGTCTCTGCCTCTCTCTCTCTCTGTGTGTCACTATCATAAATAAATAAAAAATAAAATAAAATAAAATAAAATAAATTTCCCCTGGCTTTTCGGGGTCTTTTCTGATTCCACACAAATCTTAAAATAATTTGTTTTAACTCTCTGAAGAAAGTCCATGGTATTTTGATAGGGATTGCCATTAAACGTGTACATTGCCTGGGTTACATTGACATTTTCACAATATTAATTCTGCCAATCCATGAGCATGGAATATTTTTCCATCTCTTTGTGTGTTCCTCAATTTATTTCAGAAGTTTTCTATAGTTTTTAGGGTATAGATCATTTACCTCCTTGGTTAGGTTTATTCCTAGGTATCGTATGATTTGGGTGCAATTGTTAATGAGATTGACTCCTTAATTTCTCTTTCTTCAGTCTCATTGTTAGTGTATAGAAATGCCTTTGATTTCTGGGCATTGATTTTGTATCCTGCAACGCTACCAAATTGCTGTATGAGTTCTAGCAATCTTGCGGGGGAGGGTTTTGAGTTTTCTAGGTAGAGTATCATATCATCAGCAAAGAGGGAGAGTTTGACTTCTTCTTTGCCAATTTGAATGCCTTTAATGTCTTTTGTTGTCTGATTGCTGAGACTAGGACTTCCAGTACTATGTTTTTTTTTTTTCCAGTACTATGTTGAATAGCAGTGGTGAGAGTGGATATCCCTGTCTTATTCCTGATCTTAGGTGAAAGGCTCCCAGTGCTGTCCCATTGAGAATGATATTTGCTGTGGGCTTTTCGTAGATGGCCTTTTTTTTTTTTAATTCCTAATTCTTTTTTTTTTAATTTTTTAAATTTATTTATGATAGTCACAGAGAGAGAGAGAGAGGCAGAGACACAGGCAGAGGGAGAAGAAGGCTCCATGCACAGGGAGCCTGATGTGGGATTCGATCCCGGGTCTCCAGGATCACGCCCTGGGCCAAAGGCAGGCACCAAACCGCTGCGCCACCCAGGGATACCTTGTAGATGGCTTTTAAGATGTCGAGGAATGTTCCCTCTATCCCTACGCTCTGAACTGTTTTGATCAGGTATAGATGCTCTATTTTGTCAAATACTTTCTCTGCTTCTAATGAGATGATCATATGGTTCTTGGTTTTTCTCTTGCTGATATGATGAATCACATCGATTGTTTTACGAGTGTTGAACCATCCTTGTGTCCCGGGGATAAATCCTACTTGGTTATGGTGAATAATATTCTTAATGTATTGTTGGATCCTATTGGCTAGTATCTTGTTGAGAATTTTTGCATCCATGTTCATCAAGGATATTGGTCTGTATTCTCCTCTTTGGTGGGGTCTTTGTCTGGTTTTGGAATTAAGGGGATGCTGGCTTCATAGAACGAATTTGTAAGTACTCCATCTCTTTCTATCTTTCCAAACAGCTTTAGTAGGATAGGTATGGTTTCTTTAAACGTTTGATAGATTTCCCCGGGGAAGCCATCTGGCCCTGGACTTCTGTGACTTGGGAGGTTTTGGATGACTGCTTCAATTTCCTCCCTGGTTATTGGCCTGTTTAGGTTTTCTATTTCTTCCTGTTCCAGTTTTAGTAGTTTGTGGCTCCAGAAATGCATCCATTTCTTCTAGATTGCCTAATTTATTTCCGTATAGCTGTTCATAATATGTTTTTAAAATCGTTTGTATTTCCTTGTGTTGGTAGTGATCTCTCCTTTCTCCTTCATGATTTTATTAATTTGAGTCTTCTCTCTCTTCTTTTTAATAAGACTGGCTAATGGTTTATGTATGTTATTAATTCTTTTAAAGAACCAACTCCTGGTTTTGTTGATCTGTTCCACATTTATTGTGGTCTCAATTTCCTTGAGGTCTGCTCAAATTCTAATTAAATCTCTTATTCTTTTGGGTGTAGGATCTAGCTGCTGTTTTTTTCTCTAGCTCCTTTATGAGTAAGGTTAGCTTTTGTATTTGAGTTCTTTCCAGTTTTTGAATGGATGCTTGTATTGTGATGTATTTCCCCCTTAGGACTGCTTTTGTTGCATGCCAAAGATTTTGAACATTTGTATCTTCATTCTCATTAGTTTCCATGAATCTTTTTAATTCTTCCTCAATTTCCTGGTTGACCCTTTCATCTTTTAGCAGGATGGTCCTTAACCTCCACGTGTTTGAAGTCCTTCCAAACTTCTTGTTATGATTTAGTTCTAATTTCAAGGCATTATGGTCTGAGAATATGCCGGGGATGATCTGAATCTTTTGGTATTGGTTCAGACGCGATTTGTGATCCAGTATGTGGTCTATTCTGGAGAAAGTTCCATGTGCACTTGAGAAGAATGTTTATTTAGTTCAGTTTGGATGTAAAGTTCTGTAGATATCTGTGAAATCTATCTGCTCCAGTGTATCATTTAAAGCTCTCGTTTCGGGATCCCTGGGTGGCGTAGCGGTTTGGCGCCTGCCTTTGGCCCAGGGCGCGATCCTGGAGACCCAGGATCGGATCCCACATCGGGCTCCCGGTGCATGGAGCCTGCTTCTCCCTCTGCCTGTGTCTCTGCCTCTCTCTCTCTCTCTCTGTGACTATCATAAATAAATAAATAAATAATTAAAAAAATAAATAAAGCTCTCGTTTCTTTGGAGATGTTGTGCTTAGAAGACCTATCGAGGGTAGAAAGACCTAGATTGAAGTCACCAAGTATAAGATAATTATTATCTAAGTATTTCTTCACTTTCGTTATTAATTGGTTTAAATATTTGGCAGCTCCAATATTCGGGGAATATATATTGAGGATTGTTAAGTCCTCTTGTTGGATAGATCCTTTAAGTATGATTTAGTGTCCGTCTTCATCTCTCACTATAGTCTTCGGGGTAAATTTTAGTTTATCTGATATAAGGATGGCTACCCCTGCTTTCTTTTGAGGACCATTTGAATGGTAAATGGTTCTCCAACCCATTATTTTCAGATTGTAGGTGTCCTTCTGTCTAATATGAGTCTCTTGTAGACAGCAAATAGTTGGGTCCTGCTTTTTTATCCAGTCTGAAACCCTGCACCTTTGAAGGGGTCATTAAGCCCATTCACGTTCAGAGTTACTATCCACGGATATGAGTTTAGTGTCATCATGATATCTATTCAGTCCTTGTTTTTGTGGATTGTTCCACTGAACTTCTTCTTAAAGGGGAATTTTAAGAGTCCCCCTTAAAATTTCTTGCAGAGCTGGTTTGGAGGTCACATATTCTTTCAGTTCCTGCCTGTCTTGGAAGCTCTTTATCTCTCCTTCCATTTTGAATGAGAGCCTTGCTGGATAAAGTATTCTTGGTTGCATGTTCTTCTCATGGAAGACCCTGAATATATCCTGCCAGCCCTTTCTGGCCTGCCAGGTCGCTGTGGAGAGGTCTGCTGTTACCCTAATGATCCTCCCCATAAAGGTCAGGGATTTCTTGTCTCTCGCTGCTTTAAGGATCTTCTCTTTATGTTTGGAATTTGCAAGCTTTACTATTAAATGTCGAGGTGTTGGACGGTTTTTATTGATTTTAGGGGGGGATCTCTCTATTTCCTGGATCTGAATGCCTGTTTCCCTTCCCAGATTAGGATTGTTTTCAGCTAGGATTTGTTCAAATACATATTCTGGCCCTCTGTCCCTGTCGGTGCCCTCAGGAACCCCAATTACAAGTAGGTTTTTCTTCCTCAGGCTGTTGTTTATTTCCCTTAATCTGTCTTCTTGCTCTCTTGTCTGTCTCTTTTTTCCTGAGTTTCCTTCTTTGCCATCAACTTGTCTTCTATGTCACTCACTCGTTCTTCCACCTCCTTAACCCTCGTCGTTAGGACTTCTAGTTTGGATTGCATCTCATTCAATTGATTTTTAATTTCTGCCTGATTGTATCTAAATTCTGCAGTCATGAAGTCTCTTGACCCCTTTATGCTTTTTTCTAGAGCCACCAGTAGCTGTATAATCATGCTTCTGAATTGGCTTTCTGACATTGAATTGTAATCTAGATTTTGTAACTCTTAGGAGAGAGGACTGTTTCTGATTCTTTGTTTTGAGGTGAGGTTTTCCTTCTATTCATTTTGCTCAGTGCAGAGTGGCCAAAAAAAATTGTATTGGGAAAAGGAGAAAAAGAGAGGAGAGAAAGAAGGAAAGAAAAGAGAAAAAGAGAAAAGGAAGAAAAAAGAAAAAGAGAAAGAAAAAGAAAGAAAGGAATAAAGGGTGGGGGATGCAACAAATCAAAAAGAAAGAAGAAAAGAAAAGAAAAGAAAAGAAAAGAAAAGAAAAGAAGAGAAGAGAAAAGAAAAGAAAAAAGAAAAGAAAAGAAAAAACCACGGGAGAGTATCTTTTGATTCTGTATACTTTAAGTCCGTTGACTTCCCCTGGAACTTGTCCGTCTAGCTTGTCTTCTGGGGGAGGGGCCTGTTGTGCTGATTTTCAGGTGTTAGCTCTTGAGGGAGCTGCTCTGCCCTCTGCCTCGTGCAGGGCTCAGTGGGGGTTGTTTAACCCGTGAGGCCCCAGGAGGAACCATCCCAGTGACGCCGGCAGCTCTGGAACCCTGGATTCAGCTCCCACAGTAACTATGGAGCTCTCCCTCTGCAGGACCTGGAGGTGCCAAGGCTGGGACGCTGACCTGCTCAGCTCTGGGCAGAAGCGTCCTAGCTGTCGTGGGCCTTTCCGGGCTCTGCCTGTCCCAGGGGGAGGCCAAATCCTGGGCTGTGTCCTGGCACCCTGTGCTCAAGTGCCTACGCTGTTGGATTCCCCCTCCCGGCCACACAGCCGCCTCCGCGGCGCTGCCGCCCGAGCCCCTCTGAGTTGGTCCCAGAGCCCCGCAGCCCTCTCCGCAGGGATCCTCTTCCTCTGCTGGAGCCCTCTCCGAGCTGCTCCTGGCCTTGCAGCCCCCTCCATGCGGAGCCGCCACCCAAGCCCCTCCGAGCTGCTCTGGGTCCTGCAGCTCCGTGGGCCCTGCAGCTCCGTGGGCCCTGCAGTCTTTTAGGGAGCTCGGCCGCGGGGTATGGTGCAGTCTCCTGGGTGCGCAGGTGTCTGTTAGTGTTCCAGGGAGCCCGAGGGCATCCCCGCCATCCTGGCGTCCTGCTCCAACTCCCTGCAGTGCCTTTCCACCCAGGAAGATTGGTGAAGCTCCTGCTTCTCCGGGACAGAGCTTTCCTGTCCTGGGGGCACTCGCCCCGGCCTTAGCCCGGCACCTCGTGGGGCCCCTCCCCTTGGATGCCTTTTGTTTCTTTATTTCTTTTCCCCCCTCTTCCTACCTTGATAGAAGTGTGAACTCTTCTCACTGTAGCATTCCAGCTGGTCTCTCTTTAAATCTCAGGCCGAATTCATAGATTTTCAGGATGATGAAGATTATCTAGGTAATTTGGTGGGGACAGGTGATTTGGGGACACTACTCTTCTGCCATCTTGCCCCTCCCTCCACTTTCCTATTTCAAACAATGTCGCAGAGACACAGGATAAAGAAGTGTGGTTCTCGGGCCCCGGCTGGCTCCGTTGGTTAAGCATCTGACTCCTGACTTCACCCTTGGTTTTGATCTCGGGGTCATGAATTCTAGCCCTGTGCTGAACTGTGGACGAGGCATGGAGCCTACTTAAACAAACCAAACCCACAGGGGTGTGGTTCTGGCATAAGCTGAAGGAGCAGAATAGAAAGCCTGGAAGAAAATGCACTCGGATACTGTCAACTGATTTTTTAAACTTAATTTAATTTAAACCCAATTAATTAAGAGTATAGTGTATTATACTTTCAGAGGTAAAATTCAGGGATTCACCAGTTGGAGATAACACCAGGGCTCATGACATCACGTGCCCTCCTTCATGCCCATCTACCAGTTACCCTGTCCCTCCACTCCCCTCCCCTCCAGCGACCCTCAGTTTGTTTCCTGTGATTGAGTCTTTTTTTCCTCCATGTCTGTTTTCATCTTATTTGTTTTTCCTTCCCTTCACAGATGCCCATCTGCTTTGCTTCTTTAATTTCACCTATGAATGCAACCATATGGTAATTTTCTTTCCTGACTGACTTATTTCACTTAACATGATCCCTCTAGTTCTATCCACATCATTGCAAATGGCAATATTTTCTTCTCTTTGATAGCTGAGTACCATTCCTATCATCTAACTATCTATCATCTATGACCATCATCTATCTTCCATCCTCTTTATCCATCATCTGCCTGAGGGCACCAAGGCTCCTCCCACAAGGTGGCTACTGTGGACCCTGCTGCTGTGGACATTGGGGTGCAGGTGTCCCCGAGTCTCATGCATCTGTATCTTCGGGCTGAGCTAAGGCCGTGCACCTGCTGGTCCCAGGGCGGCTCTATTTGTAACTTCCTGAGGAGCCTCCACACTGTTTCCAGGGCGGCTGCACCAGCCTGCGGTCCCGCCCACAGAGGAGGAGGGTTGAGTGAGTTTTTCAGGGCGTGGTTAAAGTCTGGTACACATTTCTTTTTGTGTCCTGTGGGCTCTAATCATTGTCCTTAAGTATTTCTGAGGAAGCCGGGTATTGGGTTCCGTTTCAGTGAGTCGTTTCCGAAGCTCATAGGCCTCAGCTGGAGCCTGGAAGGAGGCAGTTGTGGCCCCGTGTACGGGGACGCTGCCTCCTGCATGGCCTCCTGCAGTGCCTGAGTGTCCCGCAGGAGGCGCCCGAGCCCAGGCACTGTCCAAGGGCCGCGAGGGTCAGTCGGCCTCGTCCACCTGCACTAACAGGAGCCCACCTGTGCTGGGGAGGCCTGAGGAGGATATGGGAACGCATCCACGCTGATGAGCCCCGGTCTTCTCAGGAACCGCGGTGAGGCTTCAGGAAGATGTGGGCCCGCATCCACCCTGACAGGAACACCTGAGCTGCTTCAGGACCTGCAGGGAGGCTTCAGGAAGCTGTGGTGCCGCGTCCACTCTGGCAGGAGTTCCCGGGCCGCTCAGGACAAGTTGAGGCTTCTGGAAGGTGGGGGCCGCATCCACGGTGTCAGGAGCCCTGGCCTCCTCAGAACCCGCAGTGACGTTATGGGAGGACGTGGGGCCACGCCCACACAACAGGACGCTGATGTCCTCAGAACCCCCGGTGTAGACTTCGGGAAATATGGGGATGCTTCCATGCAGACAGAAGACCCCAGCCTTGTCAGCGCCTGTGGTGAGGCGTAAGAAAGATGTGGGTGCCGAATCCACACTGAGAGGAGTCTCTGGCCTCCTCAGGACCTGCCCTTTGGCTTCGGGATATATGGGGCTGTGTCTATGCTTACAGGAGCCCACAGCCCCCTCAGGACCCGCGGTGAGTTTTCTGGGGGACATGGGGCCATGTCCAGGCATACAGGAGCCCTCGGCCTCCTGAGGACCTGCTGTGAGGCTTGCAGAGGATGTGAGACATAGTCCACAGTGACAGGAGACCCAGCGTCCTCAGGACCCGCTGACTATGACTCAGGAACACGTGGGGCCACGTCCACACGCACAGGATCCTGGCTTCCACAGGACCCCCTGGAGGACTCTGGAGGCGCCATTGGGGGCCACGTCCACATCAGAAGGGACTACTCAGGACCACAGGGTAAGTGAATGGGTAGAATGAATGGTAGGGTCAGGGGAGGGGAGGCAGTTGGTGGTTACGTTAGGTTAGATGTTAGGTGTTAGTGATTATGCTTATGGTTACGGATTAGAGGATAGCGTGAGGGATAAGGGTAAGGGTGAGTGGTTAGGAGTTGGATGGGGGTTAGGGATTAGGGAAAGGGGTTAGGGTTAGTGTTAGGGACAGGATTTAGAGTTAGGGTTAGGGTTTAGGCTTAGGGATTAGGGCAGGATGTTAGGAGTTGTGGTTAGGGTTATGGTTAGTGTTAGGGTTGTGATTAGGTTTGCAGTTAGGGTTAGGGGTTAGGGAGTGAGTTAGGGTTAGTTGTTAGGGTTAGGGGTTAGGGTTAAAGTTAGTGCTAGGTTTAGAGTTAGGGTGAGTGGTAGGGTTAGGATTAGGGTTAGTGTTTGGTTAGGGGTAATGGTCAGGTCAGGGTCAGGGTAGGGTCAGTGTACGGTTTTAGAAAAATGGTAAGAGATAGGGTTAGGCAGTGGGTTAGGGTTTAGTTTTAGGGTACGGGTTAGGGTACAGTTTGGGGTATGAGATAGGGTTAGTATTAGAGGGTTAGGATTAGGGTACAGGATAAGGTTAAGAATAGGATTTGAATACATTAAGGTTAGGGTTAGAGGTTAGGGTTAGAGTTAGATTTAAGGTAGGGGTCAGGGTTAAGGAAACCTAAGAATAGGTTTAGGAGTTAGGGTGAAGCTTGGCCTGTAGGTTCAGTGAATGTGTTTCGGTCTTGGGGTTTGTGTTTGGTCTTTGATTAGTGATAGGTCTTGTTTAAGGTTTAGGTTAACATTAGGCTTAAGTGTAGGGTTAGGGATATGTCTGTGTATGGTTAGAGTTTGGGTCTTGGCCTGTGCGTGCACTGGGACTCCTAGTATCTTGGGCAGTTTAGTTTTATGCACACTATTTAGGTTTTGGGTTCAAAGATAGCTTGACTCCAACAAGTCAGTGGCCTCCCCAGAGAATCAAAATCCAGGCTTCTGCTGCGGTCAGAAAAGACATGGCAGGCTTCTCCCGAGCTGAGCTAAGGAGGGGATTTGTGGCTCTAAATACTCTTTATTTGGATTTTCAGTTGCCTTTCTGATTTTATCTCTTGTGCACACATGTTTCATCAATACTAACAATTATTATTTTAAACTTTTATTGAATTCCTGTTTGTAAACACAGTATGATATAGTTTCAGGTTTACCACATACTGATTCAACCCTTGGATGCAACGCCTGGTACTGGTCACAGGTGCCCTCCACTATCCCCATCGCCTGATTCCCCATCCCCCCCACATTCCTCTGGTATCTATTAGTTTATTTTCTGTGGTTAAGAGTGAGTTTCTTGGTTTGCTTCTCTCATCCCACCCCATCGATCCCCTTGCCAGTTTGTTTGGTTTCTTAAAATTCACATGTGAATGCAATTGTATGGTATTTGGTATCTTTCTCTGACTGACTGAGTTCCTTGAGCATAAGTCCTTTCCATTTCTCCCACGTCATTGTAAATGGCTTCATTTCATCCCTTGTGATGACCGAGTGATGTCGCAGTGTGTATATTTACCACATCGTCTCTGCCCATTCATCTGTCGATGGACATCTGGGCTGTATCCACAGATTGGCTATTGTTGATAACGTCACTACAAACACTAGGCTCTGTGTCCCTCTTTGAATCTAAGAGACTACTTTTATATCCTCGGGATAAATACCTAGCTGTGCAATTTTGGAATCATAGGGTACTTCTACTTTTAACTTCTTGAGGACCCTCCACACTGTTTTCCACAGTAGCTGCACCTGTTCACATGACCACGAGGAGTGTAAGGGGGCTCCCCCTTCCCCATAGCCTCACCAACACCTGTTGTTTCTTGTGTTGTCAATTTTAGCCATTCTGTCGGCTGTCAGGTGACATCTCATTGTGGTTTTGGTTTGCATTTCCCTGATGATGGGTGACGCTGAGTGTCTGTCCGTGTGTCTGGTGGCCATCTGGATGTCTTGACAGAGACAAAGTCCATTCATGTCTTCTCCCCATCTGCAGTTGGATAATTTGTGTTTAGGATGCTGAGATTTATATTTGCTTTACGTATTTTGCATACTAACTGTTTATTGGACGTGTTGTTTACAAATATCTCCTCTCATTTTGTATGTTGCATTTTAGCGTTGCTTGTTTCCTTCACTTTGCAGAAGCTTTTCAATTTGATGAACTCCCAATAGGATTTTTGCTTTTGTTTCGCTCACCTCAGATGCATATTTGGAAAGAAGATCCAATGGCCAATGTCAAAGATGTTGCTGCCTATCTTTTCTTCTTTGTATGGTTTCAGGTCTCACATTTAGGTCTTTCATCCATTTTGAATTTATTTTTTATATATATGGTGTAAGAAAGTGGTCCAGTTTCATTCTTCTGCATGTGGCTGCCTGGTTTTCCCAACACCATTTGTTCTTATCCTGCGGTCAGGGTTAGGGTTTGTTGAAGACACTCTCTTTGTGCCATTGGATATTCCTTCCTGTCTTGTTGTCGATTAATGGACCATAGAGTTACAGGTTTGTATCTTGTTTCGGCTTTCCATTCTATTCTATTGATATAAGCATCTCCTGTTGGGAGATTCTTGATTGCTGATTCAATTTCTCTGCTGGTTATCTGTGTGTTCAAGTTTCTTATTTCTTCATCATTTTTGCTATGTTATATATTTCCAGGAATTGATCTATTTCTTCCAGGTTTGGGGTTGCTGGCATATAATTTTTCATAATGTTCTCTTATAAACGTTTGTATTTCTAGTGTTGGTTGTTATTTCTTTTTTCTCGTTTGTGATTTTATTTGGGTCCTTTCTTATCTTTATATCTTTTTCTTTTTTAAAGATTTTATTTATGTATTCATGGGAGACGCAGAGAGGCAGAGGTATAGGCAGAGGGAAAATGGGGCTCCATGTGTGGAGCCTGATGTGGGACTTGATGCCCCGGGATCCTGGGATCGTGACCTGAGCCAAAGCAGGTGCTCAACCACTGAGGCACCCAGGTGCCTTGCTGAATCAATTCCTTTGCTACTTATGGGTCTGTTCACATTTCTATTTCTTCCTATTTCAGTTTTGATTGTTTGCACATTTCTAGGGATCTCTCCAATTCTTCCTGGTCTCCCAGTTTGTTAGCGTATAATCTTTCATAGTATTCCCTTATAATTGTCTTATTTTTCTGGTGTTGATTGCGATCTCTCTTCTCTCATTTGTGACTTTATTTATATAGGTCTTTTCTCTTTTCTCATTGATATGACTGGCTAGGGCTTTGTCTATTTTATTAATTATTTTGAGGAACCAGATCTTAGTTTCGTTATTCCATTCTACTGTTTTGTTGTTTCTGCATGTTTATTTCTGCTCTCATCTTTATTTTTTCCCTTCTTCTGTAGGCCTCAGGCTATGTTTGCTATTCCTTTTCCAGCTCATTTAGGTGTAGGGTTAGGTTGTGTATTGGAGACTTCTTGTTTCTTGAGGTAGGCCTGTATTGCTGTGTACTTCCCTCTTAGGACTGCCTTTGCTACATCCCAGATGTTTTGAGAAACATGTTTTCATTTTCATTTGTTTTAAATTTCCTATTTAATTTCTTGGTTGCTCCATTCATTCTCTAGTAGGATGTTCATAATCTCCAAGTATTTTTGGTCTGTCCAATTTTTTTTTCTTACTGTCGACTTCCATTTTATTAGCGCCGTGATCCGAAAATGTACACGGTGTGATATCAACCTTCTTGTACCTGTTGTACCTGTTGAGGGCTGATTTGTGGGCCATGATATGATCTGTTCTGTAGAATGTCCCATGTGCAGTTGAAAGGAATGTGTAGGGATCCCTGGGTGGTGCAGCAGTTTAGCGCCTGCCTTTGGCCCATGTCGCAATCCTGGAGACCCGGGATCGAATCCCACGTCGGCCTCCAGGTGAATGGAGCCTGCTTCTCCCTCTGCCAATGTCTCTGCCCCTCTCTCACTCTCTCTCTCTCTGTGACTATCATAAATAATAAAAAATGAAAGGAATGTGTATTCTGCTTTAGGATGAAATGTTCAGACTATATCTGTTGAGTCCCTGTGGTCCAGTGTATCAAGGCTATTGTTCCCCTGTTGATTTTCTGTGTAGATGATCGGTCCATTGCCATAAGTGGGTGTTAAAATCCCCTGTCACTGTATTATTATCAGTGAGTTCCTGTACGTTTGCTGTTAATTGGTTTCTATATTTAGGTACTCCCATGTTGGCAGCATAAATATTTAGTTGTTTGATCTTGATAGTCTTTTTAATTATGAAATAATGCCCTTCTTCATCTCTTCTTATACTATTTGTTCTTTCTTTTTTGAAATTTAAATATTTTATTTATTTATTCATGAGAGATACACAGAGAAGTAGAGGCAAAACATAGGTAGAGGGAAAGGCAGGCTCCGCAAAGGGAGGCCGATGTGAGACTTGATCCTGGGATCCCAGGATCACACCCTGAGCCGAAGGCAGATGCTCAACCACTGAGCCAATAGGTGTCCCCCAGGGTTAGGTTTCAAATTTCGTTTGTCTGATATAAGTATGGGTCCTCCAGCTTTCTTTTGATATCCATTAGCGTGATAGATGATTTTCCATCCCTGACTTTCAATCTCCTGGTGTCTATAAGTCTAATGTGAGCATCTTGTAGGCAGCATACAGATGGATCTTGTTTTTTAAATAATGATTTTATTTATGAGAGAGAGAGAGAGAGGCAGAAAATTAGGCAGAGAGAGAAGCAGGCTCCCCACCAGGAGCAGAATATGGGACTTGATCCCAGACTCCAGGATCACACCCTGAGTCAAAGGCAGAGGCTCAACCCCTGAGCCACCCAGGCATCCCAGATCCTGTTTTTTAAGCCACTCTGATACTCTATATCTTTTGATTGGAGCATTTAGTCTATCAGCATTCAGAGTGATTATTCAAAGATATGAACTTTGTGCCTTTGTGTTTCTGGAAGAGTTGGTGTTTCTGGTGATGTTCTCTGGGCCTTTCTAGTCTTTGTTTCTTTTGGTCTCTTTTTTCCCCCCACTAGAAGAGTCCCTCTTAAAATTCCTTACTGGACTGGTTAAGTGGTCATGAACTCCTTTATATGTTGCCTGTCTAGGAAAATCTTTATGTCTCCTTCTCTCCTGAATGACACCCTTGCTGAAGCAAGAATTCATACAAATTGGACTCCAATAAAAATAAATTTAAAAACATAAAATAAATTCTTTCTAATATGATTGAGATAAATGGCATGTAGGAGGAAAACCAGAAGCAGAAAGAGAAGAGGAGAGATTTTACCCTCTGTCGCCTTCACAGGGACCTGGTGTCCTTTCCTAGGAGGTGCCCCCTGTCCATAGGATGCTTCCTTCCCCTCTGTGCTCCTTGTTGGAACCCAGCAGACACATCTCCGTGCCTCCAGCACGTCTGCAGTCATGGTTTATAGCGTCTTCCATGTATCCTATTGGGGATCACAGCGTCTTGTATGTAACCATCCGGCTGCTGTTAGACAACACTGGGGGATTACGACTTTTGTTGGTTTTGGGGTGTGTGTGTCTCTATGACATGCAGCTATCACGTGCAGCTATTGGATCCTATGGCTGGGTAACCCAAAATCCCGAAATGATTGGCAAAACTTCATTTCTGGTGCTGGTGCTGGGTGGCTGCCAGCTGGGCTCTCCTGTCCACCCCAGGGCTGGCTCATGCAGTGACTTTCCGCTGGAGGGTCAGCTGAGCTGGAAGATCTGGCTCGGCCACATTCCCATGTCCGGCAGTGGATCCTGCCAAGCGCTGGCTGCTTCTCTTCTCCCCAACGCCTCTCCAGCAGGGAGCCAGACATTTGGGCCACCCTTGGGGGGAGCTCCTGAGGAGCCGGCTGTCCATGGCGGGGAGCCATGGGGCTGCCTGTATGTGGGAGTCAGGGTGTGGATGGGGCTGGGATTGTTGGTCCCCTGTCCTGACTGGCCTTCAGGCCGAGCTCCATGCTCACCCACCCCCTACTCACTCGGGCAAGGAGGGTGCCCTCCACACGTTGGTGTGAGAGATCCAGCACCACAAGGTGTGCACACTGAGTCCACCTGGTGAGGGTGGCCCAGGTGCATGAGCTGTAAGTGTGGGACCCAGGAAATTTAACAAAAATCCCCTACCCCTGGACAAACAGAGCAGGACTCATTCCATTTTGTGCTACACCCGCCACCTCCCCTATGACCCCCAAATGACCTACTTATAGCTTAAGGCGCTGCCCCACCCTAGTCAGGCCGCTGGGCACACCCTAATTGGAAATCGGCTCATAACAATGTAACCCTGCTTTGTGCCCGCCAAAATCGTGCACCAATTCTGACCAAAGTAATAGACCAGCTCAAGTGGATACTATAGGGTAAGGTGTAATTCAGTCGGCCAACTACATGTGGACCGACATGACTGTGCAACTTTCTGCGTATCCCATGGTCCACTGGCCCCTATAAAGCTGCCTCACCTCTTAGTCTCGGGGTCCAAGTCCCTGCTCCAATGTGTCTGGTGCACTTGGACCCAAGCTCCAGCTTGTAAAGAGACCCTCAGAAGTTTCATCAGTGTCGGCTCCTTGGTGGTTTCTTGGATTCGCAATCTTGGGCACAACACAAGGGCCTGCTGTCCTGATATCACTTCCACGGCCACGCTGACCGCCCCGCAGGCCCTCTGTGCCCAAGGCACCCAGGCACGGGGATGCGGGGAGCGGAGGAAGTGCCCCGGAATCCTGCCAGGTCCGGCCCCCTGGACAGAGGGAGCAGTGACCTCTCAGGTCACTTTGCACAGACCCTGGTGACCTGAGGTTCCCTGACTGTCACTCTCTCCCGCCCATTCTGGCCCACAGGGCACAGGCTGAGTCCCAGTAAAGTCTGTGAGGCCTGACCCTGGCGTCCGGACACCCCTGGATGGCACGTGGGGACGTCAGCTGTGTGTGCCTAACGGCGCCCCTGCATGGGCTGGTTGGGGCCTCGGTGGTGCCCCCTCCTCCTCTCTGGGGGTCTCTCCAAGCCCCGTGCACAGTGTTCTGGGAGACACAGAAACGGGCTGGCTGTGCATTTTCGCACCACAACACTTTATTTAATTTGTACAGGAAATGGGCTCAGAGCAGAGGGTGTGTGCCATCCCCTGGGGAAGGAGACCTTTTTGTCTTTAGGGAAGGGCAAGAATCACACAGGGTGGGGGGGTGAGTGCTGGAGTCCCCACCTGGGAGCATGTGTGGACTCTGGTTGGGGGCGTGTGTCCTGAGGTTTCAGCTTGAGTGACGGTTCTGAGGACAGCAGAGCTGACCTGGAACTGCAGCTCATGGGCTCCTGTGCTGGGTCCCTGCAGGGCAGCTGGACCCCGGCCTCGGGACCCCTGGGGCCCCAACACCTGTAGGAGCCTGCCTCTTGGTGTGGGTGTGGGTGGGGCCCACCGGCCTACCCCTGCTCTCCCCACCCTGGGGTGTCCCATGATTCCCTGGTCTGCCCTAGGTCAGTGACCTGGATCTGTGGGGCACGCCCAGTGCCCAGGAGGCTACATTCAACTGTGAGAAGGCTTGCTCAGCCCGGGGCCAGAATCCAGGGCTGGCCAGGGCCATGGGGGGCTGGATCCCATTAGTCTTTGTGTTGGGCCTGTTGGGGGCTCAAATCAACCCAGCTCCCCAGAGCCTGGTGCCCAGTCAGCCCAGGTCCCTCTAGGTTAGGGGCTGGTGTCCTGTGCAGGGTGTGCCGTGCTCCAGGAGAGACAGTGGGCGGAGGCAGGGCACAGTGGGTCCTCTGCACCACTCACCTGCACACACCGTGTTGGGGGCTCCCTGTCTTCCCTCCTCCCTGCAACCCCTGGGTACTCTATGGGACACCCGGGCTTCTGATGGGAGCAGGGTATCCAGAGAACCCCGGGGAGGCTGAGCATGTCCCACAGGGGGCAGCTGCACTGGGTCCTTGTTCAGGGCCGATGGTGTGGTGGTGGATGGTGTGGGGGCATGGGTATGATGGTGGTGGGGTTGGGGGCTGGTGTAGAGGGGGATAGTGTTGAGGTATAGTGTGGGTGGGGATTGTGTGGGGCTTTGTGTGTGTGAGGGGGATGGTGTAGGGGCAATGCCATGGGGGATGATGATATAGGGGGATGATGTGTTTCTGGGAAATGGGGGGATGGGGTGGGGGGCTGGTAGACACACGGCAAACCCTTTCTCGAAGATGCATGGAGAGACATCTACAGATAAAGGCGACCCCAGTCTGGGGTTTGCTGTGACACCTTCCCCTGGGGCCCCGTGTGGTCAGTGCAGGGCCCTGGCTGGACTGGGGGCAATATCTCGGGTCATCATACTATGTATGTTTACAAATTGCAAATTGTCTCAAATTAAATGCATAGAATTTAGAAATATATAAAGCACTGAGAGGGAGTGTCACCCTGACCCGTCCGACCCTCATCGGATCGATGTGTGTCCTCCTCCAGTCACAGCCATACACCCAGCCCCCAGGTCCCCTTACTGCCCCCCACGGCCCGCAACCCCGCCCCCTGCTTTTCAGAGGGCCGTCCCTCACACCTTTGGGGTTCAGCTCACATGGCAACCCCTGGAGGCCCCATCCTAGTGGCCTCCTCATCCCTGAGACCCCGGGGGAGGGGGCACGGGGTTCATCCCCAGCACCTTACCATGCAGCTGTGTGTTGCTGGCTGCTGTTCTTCTCCCGGCCTCGGAAGCCCTGTGTTCCCGACCCAGAAGCCCCTGGTCCTCCCCCGGAGCCCGATCCCCCCTGGCCCCTCAGCCTCACCCTACCCTGTAGTAGTACCAAAACATGATGTGACTGCTGAATGTCCTGTTGACGTCCAGGTATACATGCGTGATGTCCTAGGAGGAGACCAGGGCCTCCTCCTTCATTTCCTGTGGGAAAACCGGGGAGGACGAGCAGGCATCAGGGATACAGACCCTGACCTGTCTCAAGCTGCTGTGCTGGGCAGGGAGCCCTGGAGCAACCATGGGAGTGTGTCCTGCAGAAACCTCCTTCCTTCCTCTGGGAGGCCGGGAATGGTGGGAGTGCCCACCGTGCCCATGGAACTGTGTGAGGGCCTGTGACCAGCTGTTGTGGGCGGGGAGGTGACTGAGGGTCAGCCTGGGTGGGAGGGCATAGGGGTTCAGCCCAGGTGGGAGGGGACATGGGGTGTTGTGCCCAAGATTGCGAATCTGAGAAACCACTACGGAGTTGACACCAATGCAAACACATGAGGGTTGATTTCCAAACTCGAGCTTGCGTTCAAGTACCCCCGAACCCAACACAGCGGAGCAGGGACCTGGACCCCGAGTTGGGTTTTAGCTTAGTTTTAAGGCCTTGTCTCATGGCCCTCCAGAAGGGCTGGAACAATTCCTCAAGTTCTGTTTACATTTTGATATGGGGCCTTCATTGGCATTGAGCTCTGTTCTCATTCTAATAGGCGCTTCCAGCCCTTGGCGAGGGCTCAGTTCTTATTCTATTGTGGGGCTTTCCAGGGCAATAAGCTGTAAACTTTTGTTTTTTTCCTGTAACTGAAGTAATGTAAATTTCAACTCTTCTTCACAGGGTTCTGGGATGGCTTGACGTGTTCGAACGCTGAACTTAAAGTGGAAAGGCCTTCATTTTCTCGGCCTCCTTGCATCCATTCCCATCCTATCTAGCTCCTTCCCCCTTCCCCAGAGCTCCTGAGAGAGCAATTGCAAATGACCTCAGCCTGGCATTGTGTGTTGTGGGACAGGCCCAGGGATTTGTAATCAGGAAGACCTGGCTCCTGGGCGTCCCAGCTGTGTAGTGGGATTCGATGCTGCAGACTCTTACTCCCTGAGGCTATCTTGACAACCGACTTTGTACATAGAAAAGCTGTCCTTTCTCTTTATAAGATGAAGAGCGAGTCAAAGTGTTTTTTTCTCTGCACTTCTGATTGCTCAGATTCCAATCTGAGACGTATTTCCTGTTAATAAGGATAATTTACTATCCGTAGTACTATGGTTAAAATATTCTGACACAAGTAAATCAGAGAGATGAGGGAATGTCTTCTCTTTCTTCACAGCTCAGTCACTCATCATCTTTATGGATTTGGAAAGAACTGAGAGACATTATTACCAATGGTCCTATTATTATGTGAAGGATTCTTCCCTGAGATTCTTCCCCTTTTTCAACTGACACTGAAACACTATGAACTCTTTGGAAGACAAATGTCAGGGAAATAAATGTTATGCATTGCTAATTTTAAATGCACTAGCAATATGGTGTCTATTATACTAGAATTATTTTTATCTGATTTTTGCTATTTATTATCCGTTCCTGCTTTTCAGGTTGAGGAGGCATTATACGTGTTCCTAAGTGTTTTTCTTTCCTTCTGATATAAAATTCTTACTTTGTTCCCATCGAAGGAACTCTTTAAGAATAAGGCAAAAGTTAATTCAACGATTCTTAAAATGTCTTCACACTTGGAGCCTGATTCATTTAAGTCAATTTTCAAAATAAATCTTATTTATTAGGAAAAAAACAAAGATTTATAGGGAAATTGAGAAGATAGTACAGAGCATTTGCATGCACTTGCACTCAATTTCTCCAATTATTGATATCTTATATTAGTACGGTACAAATATTAGCTAATGAACCAATATTAAAATATTCGCATTCACCAAAGACCATACTTTATTCAGATTTCCTTAGTTTTTGCTAAGTTACCACCCCTCATATGACATTCTATTTGTCCTCCTGTTTTCTTAGGCTCCTCTGGATTGTGACAGTCTTTCAGCCTTTCCTTGTTTTTGTTGAACTGGAACACTCTGAGAAGTAGAGTATTTTGTAAAATTTCCCTCAGTTGGGACATGTCTGTTGTTTATCTCATGATTGAACTGTTTTTGTAGATTATATACAAAGATATACTGCCATTTTCATTATATCATATAAAGAATAGATACCATCTACATGATTTATCAGTCTTGGCATCGTTCTGATCATCTTGCTGAAGTACGGTTTGTCAGCTTTCTCCGTAGTAAACTGATTCTTTATTATTATTATTATTATTATTATTATTATTATTTTATCATTATTATTTTAAGTTTCTCATAATATATTTTGTAGAAGGAAGTTACTATGTGTATTGCACACATAAGAGTGGGAAGATATGCTCATGAACTTGACGGTGGAATCTGCACAAATTGTTTGAAATTCTTCTACATGGGAGATTTCTCTTCCCTCTAGGTTTGTTTGATTGTTTTTATTCAAAGATGTTATTTATTTATTTGAGAGAGAGAGGAGAGAAAAAGCATGAGTGAGCGGGACAGAGGGAGAGGGAGAAACAGGTTCCCAGCTGAACAGAGAGCCTGCCTTGGGACCTGGATCATGATCCGAGCCTAAGACAGAAGCTTAAGTGACTGAGTAACCCAGGTGCCACTCTTTGTTTCTTTCTTTTTTATAATAATAAATTTACTTTTTATTAGTGTTCTATTTGCCAGCATACAGAATAACACCCAGTTCTCATCCCGTCAAGTGGCCCCCTCAGTGCCTGTCACCCATTCACCCCCACCCACCGCCCACTTCCCCTTCAATCACCCCTAGTTCTTTTCCCAGAGTTAGGAGTCTTTATGTTCTGTCTCCCTTTCTGATATTTCCCACTCATTTCTTCTCCCTTCCCTTATATTCCCTTTCACTATTATATATATTCCCCAAATGAATGAGAACATACAATGTTTGTCCTTCTCCAATTGACTTACATCACTCAGGATAATACCTTCCAGTTCCATCCATGTTGAAGCAAATGGTGGTTATTTGTCGTTTCTAATGGCTGAGCAAGGCCCACCTGTTCTCTCTCTTCATCTTCTGAGTCTCCTAAGATATGAATGTTATTGTTTTATTTTTATTTTTTTTTAATTTTTTTTATTTATTTATGATAGGCACACAGTGAGAGAGAGAGAGGCAGAGACACAGGCAGAGGGAGAAACAGGCTCCATGCACCGGGAGCCCGACGTGGGATTCGATCCCGGGTCTCCAGGATCGCGCCCTGGGCCAAAGGCAGGCGCCAAACCGCTGCACCACCCAGGGATCCCCTGAATGTTATTGTTTTAATAAGTGGATGAGTTCCCAAAATCTGCCTCTATGGTCCATAACGTTTCTTGTTTTTAAGGCTTCCACTTGGGACTGCATCAGAGTTATAGCATTTTTAACGTTGGCCTGACTAGATTTTAGTTCTTTTATTTCTACAGTAAGGGATTCTCTAGTTTTCTTCTGTGCTCTTTTTCCAGCCCAGCTGCTATCTTTAATATCATTGTTTTAAACTGTAGTTAGACATCATATATGTGTATTGATGAACTTCCTGGCTGTGAGTACTACCTCATGTTATTTTATGGAGGAGAATTTCTCCATCTCATTAGTTATTCCATAAAAGAAAAAAGGAAGAAAAAGAAAAACCAAGAAAAACAGTAACAACTGTCCTCCACACCCCCCCCCCAAAAAAAAACCAGATTATTTTGGCCTGCTCATTAAAAGATTCTAAATCCCAAAATATGAAACACAATAAAGTACCATGAAAGTAAAAATAAGAAATATATAAGGTACATACATAAAAGTTAAAATAAGGCAATTAATGAAATAGAATCAAAGAAAATAAATGAAAAAAGAGCACAAACTACAAAGGAATCTAGACTCTACTTTCGAGGCAGAGCTGAAGCTCTGCAGCCTCTCTGGTTTGACAACTTGGTGCAGCGAATGGTCTGTGTGGGGTCTGGGCATGGGCCTTGGCGCTGATTGTCAGGTGCACATCTGCCTGGGAGTTGCACCTGTGGGGGTCAGAGGCGGGGTGGGCGTCAGCGCCTCTGGGCTCCAGCAGGCAGTGCTGTGCTGCTCCCTGAGACCCGGCCCTGATGGGCAGGATGCGGGTGGGGTGTCTGGGTCCTCTGGCTCTGGGGCTGAGCATCCTGCCCCCCAGTCTGCTGGGGCCTCCACAGAAGAGCTCCCAAGCCCCCGGGTCTCCGCCGCTTCTCTCAGAACCCTGTGTTCACTCTACCTGCGTCCGAGCTTCTTTTGGTTTTGTTTTTTTATCTCAGACTGTTGTGCCCAAGATTGCGAATCCGAGAAACCACCGAGAAGCTGACACTGATGCAAACACACGAGGGTTTATTTACAAGCTTGAGCTTGTGTCCATGTATACCCGACACAGTGGAGCAGGGACTTGGACCCCGAGGTGGGTTTTAGCTTCGTTTTAAGAGCTGGTCTTGGGGAACTCCCGAAGGGCTGGAGCAATTCCTCAAGTTCTGTTTACATTTTGATATGGGGCCTTCAAGGGCATTGAGATCTGTTCTAATAGGGCCTTCCTGCATTTGGCCTGTGCTCAGTTTTTATTCTATTGTGGGGCTTGCTGTGTCCTGACAATGAGCACTCAGGAAGGAAATGACGGATGTGACTCCCTTCTCAGGAGCATCACAGAGAATAAATAATGAGACTGAACCAAAGGAGCACAAGACTTGTGCACTGAGCCATACCAGGCTCTGGGAGGCCATCTTGGGCTCGTGGTTTGGGAGCCTCATCTTGTGAAAATGTCCGCAGTTCCTGAAGCCACCCTCTATTTCAATGTCATTCTTGTCAAATCATGGTGGCAGATCCTATAAATAGGAAAAAAAACCCATAACATCCATCCGCCCCCACAAATGACCCCAGAGAGCAAATCAGTATTGGAGAAGCAGGACAGAGTGGGACGCAGCACTTTCCTATTTCAAACGATGTCACAGAGACACAGGATAAAGCAGTGTTGTCCTCGGGACCCCGCCTGCCTCCGTCGGTTAAGCATCTGACTCCTGACCTCACCATCGGTCCTGATCTCGGGTTCGTGAGTTCTAGCCCTGGGCTGGTCCATGGACGAGGCCTGACGCCTACTTAAACAAACCAGACCCATGAGGGTTGGTCCCAGCCTAAGCTGAAGGAGCAGAACAGAGAGTCCAGAAGGAAACGTGCTCTGATACAACTGATTTTTTAACTTAATTTAATTTAAACCCAATTAATTAACGTATAGTGTATTATACTTTTAGAGGAAGAATTCAGAAATTCACCAGTTGGAGAAAACCGCAGTGCTAGTGACATCACGTGCCTTCCTTCATGCCGGTCCCCTGTTATCCTCTCCCCCGTCCCCTCCCCTGCAGCGACACTCAGTTTGTTTCCTATAATTATGAGTCTGTATTTCCTGCATCTGTTTTCATCTTATTTGTTTTTCCTTCCCTTCACAGATGTTCATCTGCTTTGCTTTTTTAATTCCACCTATGAATGACACCACATGGTCATTCTCTTTTCCGACTGACCTATTTCACTTAAGATGATCCCTCTACTTCTATCCACATCATTGCAAATGGCAAGATTTCCTGCTCTTTGATAGTTGAGTACCATTCCGCTCTCTATGGCCATCATCTATCTCCCATCCTCTTTATCCATCATCTGGCAGAGGGCACCGAGGGTCCACCCACATTGTGGCTACTGTGGACCCGGTTGCTGTGGACATTGGGGTGCAGTTGTCCCACGTCTCACTGCATCTGTATCTTCGGAGTGAGCTGCAGGCTTTACACATGCTGGTCGCAGGTCGGCTCTATTTGTAACTTCCGGAGGAGCCTCCACACTGTTTCCATGGTGTCTGCACCAGCCCGCAGTCCCGCCCACAGTGGAAGAGGGTTGAGTGAGATTACAGGACGTGGTAAAAGTCTGATCCACATTTCATTTCGCGTCCTTTGGGCTCCGATTCCTTCTCCTTAAGTATTTTTGGTGAAGCTGTGTGTTGGGCTCCTTTTCAGTCAGACGTTTCCGAAGCTAACAGGCCATAGCTGGAGCCTGGAAGGAGGCAGAGGTGGGCCCCGGGATGGGCACGGCCTCCTGCACAGCCTCCTGTAGTGCCTGAGGATCCCGCAGGGGGCGACCAAGCCCAGGCACCGCCCAAGGGGCACGCATGTGCAGTAGGCCTCATCTGCCTGCACTAACAGGAGCCAGCCTGTGCTGGGGAGGCTTGAGGAAGACATGGGGACATGTCCACGCTGAAGAGCCACAGCCTCCTCAGAACCTGCGCGGAGTCTTCAGGGGGATATTGGGCAGCGTTCACGCTGACAGGAGCCCCGGTCTCCTCAGGACACACAGTGAGGCTTCAGGAAGATGTGGGCCCACATCCACCCTGACAGGAGCCCTTGGGCCGCTTCAGGACCTGCGGGGAGGCTTCAGGAAATTGTGGGCCCGCACCCACCCTGACAGGAGCCCCTGGGCTGCCTCAGGACCCGCGGGGAGGCTTCAGTAAGATGTGGGCCCCCATCCACGCTGACAGGAGCCCCTGGGCCGCCTCAGAACATGTGGGGCGGCTTCTGAAAGATGGGGCGCCACGTCCACTCCGGCAGGAGCTAAAGGGCCCCTCAGGACATAAGTTGAGTCTTCTGGAAGCTGGGGGCCGCATCCACAGTGACAGGAGCCTCGGCCACCTCAGAACCTGCAGTGATGCTTCGGGAGGACGTGGGGCCACGTCCACACAACTGGACGCTGATGTCCTTAGGACCCCCGGTGTAGACCCGGGGCTCGCGCCTGTAGTGAATTTCAGCTGGAGGGTCAGCTGAGGTGGAAGGTCTGGCTCGGCCACATTCCCATGTCCGGCAGTGGGTCTCCCCGAGCGCCGCCTGCTTCTCCTCTCCCTGATGCCTCTCCAGCAGGGAGCCGGACCTCGGGGCTGCCCTGGGGGGATCTCCAGAGGCGCCGGGTGACTATTACAGGGAGCCATGGGGCAGCCTGTGTTTGGGAGTAGGGGTGGTGATGGGGCTGGGGTTCCTCGGTCCCCTGTGCTGCCTGGCCTTCAAGCCGAGTCCCATGCTCACCCAGCCCTTACTCACTAGGGCGAGGAGGGTGCCCTCTACACGCTGGTGTGAGAGATCCAGCACCTCAAGGTGTGCACACTGAGTCCACCTGGTGAGGGTGGCCCACGTGCGTGATCTGCAAGTGTGGGACCCAGGAAAGTTAACAAAAATCCCCTACCCTTGGACAAGCAGAGCAGGACTAATTCCATTTTGTGCTACAACCGCCACCTCCCATATGACCCCCACATGACCTACTTATGTCATAAGGTGCTGCCCCAACCCAGTCAAGCCGCTGGGCATACCCTAATCGGAAATCGGCTCATAACAATGTAACCCTGCTTTGTGCCCGCCAAAACTGCACGCCCATTCTGACCAAAGTAATAGGCCAGGTCAAGTGGATCCTATAGGGTAAGGTGTAATTCAATCGGCCACCTGCATGTGGACCGACACGACTGTGCAACTTTCTGTGTATCCCATGGGCCACTGGCCCCTATAAAGCTGCTACGCCTCTTAGTCTCAGGGTCCAAATCCCTGCTCCGCTGTGTCGGGTGCACTTGGACTCAAGCTTCAGCTTGTAAAGAAATCCTCGGGAGTTTGCATCAGTGTGGGCTCATCGGTGGTTTCTTGGATTTGCAATCCTGGGCACAACACAAGGGCCTGCTCTCCTGACATCCCTTCCAGGGTCACGCTGACAGGCCCACAGGCCCTCTGTTCCCCAAGCACACAGGCACAGAGATACGGGGAGGGGAGGAAGTACCCCAGAAACCAGCCAGCCCCAGCCCCCTTGACAGAGGGAGCACAGACATCCAAGGTCGCTTTACAGAGACCCTGGTGACCTGAGGCTCCCTGGCCATCACTCTGTCCCAGGCCCTCCTGGCCCGTGGGACACAGGCTCAGTCCCAGGATAGTTTGTGGGGTCCTGACCCTGGCATCTGGCCGACCCTGGAAGGAATGTGGGGACGTCAGCTGTGTGTGCCTTGCAGTGCCCATGCAGGGGCTGTTTGGGGACTGGGTGGTGCCCCCTCCTCCTCTCTGTGGGTCTATCCACGCCCTGTGCACAGAGTTCTGGGAGACACAGAAACGGTCTGGCTGTGCATTTTCGCACCACAACACTTTATTAACATTCTACAGCAAACGGGCTCAGAGTGGAGGGTGTGCACCTTCCCCTGTGGAGGGAATGTCTGTCCTTTAGGGGAGGGCAAGAATCACATGGGTGGGGTGCGAGTGCTGGAGTCCCCCACCTGGGAGCACGTGTGGACCTCGGGTGGGGGTGTGTGTCCTGAGGTTTCAGCCTGAGAGACGGTTCTGAGGACAGCAGAGCTGACCTTGACCTGCAGCTCATGGGTTCCTAGCTGGGTCTCCGCAGGGCAGCTGGACCCCAGCCACGGGGCCCCTGGGGCCCCAGCACCTGGAGGAGCCTGCCTCCTGGTGTGGGTGTGGCTGGGGCCCACCGGCCCACCTCTGCTCTCCTCAACCTTGGGTGCCCCGGGATCCCCAGGGCTGCCCTAGGTCAGCGACCTGGATCTGTGGGGTATGCCCAGAGCCCAGGAGGCCACATCCAGCTGTGAGAGGGCTCGCTCAGCATGGCGCCATAATCCAGGGCTGGAGAGGGCCATGGGGGGCTGGATCCCATTAGTCTTTTTGTTGGGCCTGGGGCGGTGGCTCAAATCACCCCCGCCCTCACAGAGCCCGGGGCCAGGCCAGCCCAGATCCCCCTGGGTTAGGGGCTGGTGTCCTGTGCAGTGTGTGCCGCACTCCAGGAGGGACAGTGGGCAGAGACAGGGCACAGTGCGTCTTTTGCATCACTCACCTGCACACACCCTGTTGGGGCTCCCTGTCTTCCCTCCTCCCTGCAACCCCTGGGTACTCTATGGGACACCCGGGCTTCTTTTTTTTTTTTTTTTTGCTATTGCTTTTATTTTTTTTTATTTATTTATTTTTTTATGACACCTGGGCTTCTGATGGGAGCAGGTATCCAGAGAACCCCGGGGAGGCTGAGCATGTCCCACAGGGGGCACCTCTACCGCATCCTTGCTGGGGGCCGTTGGTGTGGGGGTGGATGGTGTGGGGGCAGGCGTATGATAGTGTTGGATTGTGGGGGATGGTGTAGGGGGGATGGTGTTGGGGTATAGTGTGGGTGGGGATTGTGTGGGGCTGTGTGGGTTTGAGGGGGATGGTGTAGGTGGGATGCCATGGGGAATGATGATGTAGGGGGATGGAGTGGGTGTAGGGAATGAGTGGGATGTCGTGGTGGACCTGCGGACACAGGGCATCCCCTTCCTCTAAGATGCACTCGGAGACGTCTACACTTAAAGGTGACTCCAGGCTGAGGTTTGCTGTGACACCTGCCCCTGAGGCACGGTGTCGTCAGCGCAGGACCCTGGCTGGACCGGGGACATTATCTGAGGTTCATCATACTATGTGTGGTTGCAAATTGCAAATTGTCTCAAATTAAATGCATAGAATTTAGAAACATGTAAAGCACCGAGAGTGGGTGTCACTCTGACCCATCCAACCCTCATGGGATAGAAGTGTGGCCTGCTCCAGCCGCACCCATTCTGCCTGGCCCCCAGGTCCGGTTCCTGCCCCCCACGCCACCAACCCATCCCCTGCTTCTCAGGGGTCGTCCCTCTCCCCTTTGGGGTTCAGATCCCATGGCAAGTCCTGGAGTCCCCATCCTAGTGGCCTACTCATCCCCGAGGCCCCGGGGGTGGGGGCACAGAGGTCATCCCCAACACCCTACCATGGAGCGGTGTGTTGTTGGCTGCTGTTCTGCCCCCCGCCTCAGAAGCCCCGTTTTCCCTACCCAGAATCCCCCAGTCCTCTCCTGGGTCCTGATCCCCCCTGGCCTGTCAACTTCACCCTATCCTGTAGTAGTCCCAAAATATGATATGACTGCTGAACGTCCTGTTGACGTCCAGGTCCACCTGCGTGATGTCCCTGGAGGAGACCAGGGCCTCCTCCTTCATTTCCTATGGGAAAACCGGGGAGGAGGAGCTGGCCTCAGGGACACAGTCCCCGACCTGTCACCAGGTGCTCTCCTGGGCAGGGAGCCCTGGGGCCACCATGGGAGTGTGTCCTGCCGAAACCTCCTTCCTTCCCTTGGGAGGCTGGGGATGGCGGGAGTGCCCACCGTGCCCGTGGAACTGTGTGAGGGCCTGTGCCCAGTTGTTGTGGGTGGAGAGGTGAGTGAGGGTCAGCTTGGGTGGGAGGGGACAGGAGGTCAGTCCAGGTGGGGAGGGGTCATGGGGGTGTTGTGCCCAAGATGGCGAATCCGAGAAACTACTAAGGAGCCCACATGAATGCAAACACCCGAGGGTTGTTTTACAAACTCGAGCATGGGTTCAAGTATACGCCACACAGTGGAACAGGGACTTGGACCCCGAGGAGGGTTTTAGCTTACTTTTAAGGGCTGGTCTCGGGGACCTCCAGAAGGGCTGGAGCAATTCCTCAAGTTCTGTTTACATTTTGATATGGGGCCTTCAAGGACATTGAGCTCTCTTCTCATTCTAATTGGGGTTTCCAGCCCTTTGCTTAGGCTCAGTTTTTATTCTATTGTGGGGCTTTCTAAGACATTAAGCTGTAAACTTTTGTTTTTTTCCAGTAAGTGAAGTAATGCAAATTTCAGTTCTTCTTCACAGGGGCCTGGGATTGCTGGACCTGTGCTAATACTGAACTTAAGGTAGAATGGCCATAATGTTCTCAGCCTCCAAGCATCCGGTCCCATCCTATTGGCTCATGCCCCCCTCCCTGGAGCTCCTAAGAGAGAAATTGCAAATGACCTCAGCGTGGCAGCCTGTGTTGGGAGGACAGGCCCAGGGATTTGAGATCAGTAAGACCTGGGGCATGGGGTCCCGGCAGTGCAGCAGGATTCGATGCTGCAGACTCTTATTCCCTAAGGCTATCTTGACAACTGACTTTGTACATAGAAAAGTTCTCCTTTGTCTTTAAAAGTGCAGGAGCGAGTTAAAGCATTTTTTCTCTGCCCATCTGATTGCTCAGATTCTAATCTGAGATGTATTTCCTGTTTATAAGGATGATTTACTATCCATAATACTATGGTTAAAATATTCTGACACAAGTAATTCAAAGGGATGAGGGTTTCTCATCTCTTTTTCACAGCCTAGTAACTCCTCAGGAAATGCATCTTTATGGATTTGGAAATAATTGAGAGACATTAGACCCAATGGTCCTATTATTATGTGAAGGATTCTTCCCCTGTTTCAACTGACACTGAAACACTGTGAACTCTTTGGAAGACAAATGTCAAGGAAATAAATGTTATACATTGCTAATTTTAAATGCACTTGCAATATGGTGTCTATTATAATAGAAGTATTTTTATCTGATTTTTTCTATTTATAATCCTTTACTGCTTTTCAGGTTGAAGAGGCATTATACGTGTTCATAAGTGTTTTTATTTCCTTCTGATATAAAATTCTTACTTTGTTCCCATCGAAGGAACTTTTTAAGAATAAGGCAAAAGATAATTCAACGATTCTTAAAATCTTTTCACACTGGAGCCTGATTCATTTATGTCAATTTTCAAATTAAATCTTATTTCTTAGAAAGAAAACAAAGATTTATAGGGAAATTGAGAAGATAGTACAGAGAATTCTCATGCACTTGCACTCAATTTCTCCAATTATTGATATCTTATATCTGTACGGTACAAATATTAGCTAATGAGTCAATATTAAAATTTTTGCAATAACCAAAGACCATACTTTATTCAGATTTTCTTAGTTTTTGCTAAATCACCATCCCTCATATCACACTCCATTTGTCCTCATGTTTTCTTAGGCTCCTCTGGATTGTGACAGTCTTTCAGCCTTTCCTTGTTGTTGAACTGGAACACTTTGAGAAGTAGAGTATTTTGTAAAATTTCCCTCAGTTGGGACATGTCTGTTGTTTATCTCATGATTGAACTGTTTTTGTGGATTATATACAGAGATATACTGCTATTTTTATTATATCATATAAAGGATAGATACTATCAACATGATTTTTCAGTCTTGGTATCGATCTGATCATCTTGCTGAGGTAGTGTTTGTCAGGTTTCTCCGTAGTAAAGTGATTCTTTATTATTATTGTTATTATTATTATCATTATTATTTTAAGTTTTTCATAATATATTTTGTAGAAGGAAGTTACTATGTGTATTGCACACCTAAGAGTGGGAGGCTATGCTCAGGAACTTGAGGGTGGAATGTCTGCACAAATTGTTTGAAAATCTTCTACATGGGAGATTTCTCTTCCCTCTGGGTTTGTTTGTTTCTTTTTCAAAGATGCTATTTATTTATTTCAGAGAGAGAGGAGTGAAAAACATGTGCTAGAGGGGTAGAGGGCGAGGGAGAAGCTGGTTCCCTGCTGAACAGGGAGCCTTCCTTGGGACCTGGATCATGATCTGACCTTAAGGCAGAAGCTTAACAGACTGAGCCACACAAGTGCCACTCTTCTTTCTCTCTTTCTTTCTTTCTTTCTTTCTTTCTTTCTTTCTTTCTTTCTTTCTCTTTCTTTCTTTCTTTCTTTCCTTCCTTCCTTCCTTCCTTCCTTCCTTCCTTCCTTCCTTCCTTAATAATAAATTTACTTTTTATTGGTGTTCAATTTGCCAACATACAGAATAACAACCAGTGCTCATCGCGTCAAGTGCCCCCCTCAGTGCCCGTCACACATTCACCCCCACCCCTGCCCTCCTCCCCTTACATCACCCCTAGATCATTTCCCTGAGTTAGGAGTCTTTATGTTCTGTCTCCCTTTCTGATATTTCTCACACATTTCTTCTCCCTTCCCTTATATTCCCTTTCACTATTATCTATATTCCCCAAGTGAATGAGAACATACAATACTTGTCTTTCTCTGATTGACTTAATTCACTCAGCATAATACCTTCCAGTTCCATCCACGTTGAAGGAAATGGTGGTTATTTGTCGTTTCTAATGGCTGAGCAAGCCCACCTTTCCTCTGTCTTCATCTGAGTCTCCCATGATATGAATGTTATTGTTTTAATAAGTGGCTGAGTTCCGAAGTCTTCCTTTGTGGTCCATAACCTTCTTTGTTTTTAATGCTTCCACTTGGTACTGCATCTCAGTTATACCATTTTTTTTAGTTATACCATTTTTAACGTTGGCCTGACTAGATTTTACTTCTTTTATTTCTACAATAAGGGATTCTCTAGTTTTCTTCTGTGCTCTTCTCCAGCCCAGATGCTATCTTTATAATCATTTTTTTAAACTGTAGTTAGACATCATATATTTGTATTGATGGACTTCCTATCTGTGAGTACTACCTCATATTATTTTATGGAGGTGAATTTCTCCATCTCATTATTTTTTGCCAGAAAAGAAAGAAGGAAGAAAAAGAAAAACCAAGAAAAACAATAACAACTGCCCTCCCCCCCAAAAAAACTACCAGATTATTTTTGCCTGGTTGTTAAAAGATTCTAAATCCCAAAATAAGAAAAACAATTAAAGTACCATGAAACTAAAAATGAGAAATATATAAGGTACATACATAAAAATTAAAATAAGGCAATTTATAAAATAGAATCAAATAAAATAAATGAAAATAAAGCCCAAAGTACAAAGGAAGCTAGAGCTACTTTCCAAGCAGAGCTGAAGCTCTGCAGCCTCTGTGGTCCGACACCTTGGTGGCAGCGAGTGGTTTGTGCGGGTTCTGGGGATGGCCATGGCGCTGATTGTCAGGTGCACATCTGCCTGGGAGATGCACCTGCGGGGTCAAGGAGGGGTGGGCGTCAGCGCGTCTGGCCTCCAGCGGGTGGCGCTGTGCTGCTCCCTCACACCCGGCCCAGATGGGCGGGAATGCGGGTGGCTCTCTGGGTCCTCTGGCTCTGGGGCTGAATATCCTGCCCCCCAGTCTGCAGGGGCCTCCACAGAAGAGCCCCCAAGCCCCCGGGGCTCCGCCGCTTCTCTCAGAATCCTGCGTTCACTCTACCTGCGTCCGAGCTTCTTTGGTTTGTATTTTTATCTCAGACTGTTGTGCCCAAGATTGCGAATCTGAGAAACCTCTGAGAAGCCAACAGTGATGCAAACACACGAGGGTTTATTTACCACCTTGATCTTGTGTCCAAGTATACCCGACAGAGCGGAGCAGGGACTTGGACCCTGAGGTGGGTTTCAGCTTAGTTTTAAGGGCTGGTCTCGGGGACCTCCAGAAGGGCTGGAGCAATTCCTCAAGGTCTGTTTACATTTTGATATGGGGCCTTCAAGGGCATTGAGCTCTGTTCTCATTCTAATAGGGGCTTCCTGCCCTTGGCCTGGGCTCAGTTTTGATTCAGTTGTGGGGCTTTCTAGGACATTAAGCTGTAAACAGCAAAGGTTCCACACCTGGAAGGGGGACGTCACACTGTCCTTATATGCTAAAGATGCGGAACTAGAAACAGGAAACCCCAGAGCCTCCACCAAAACCTGTTAGAACTAAGGAGTGAGTTCAGTAAAGTAACAGGACACAAACTGACCCTACAGAGCAGAGTTGCCTTGCTGTGTCCTGACAATGAGCACTCAGGAAGGAAATGAAGGACGTGACTCCTTTCTCAGGAGCATCAAGGAGAATAAATAATGAGACTGAACCAAAGGAGCACAAGACTTGTGCACTGAGCCATACCAGGCTCTGGGAGGCTGTCCTGGGCTCGTGAGGTGGGAGCCTCATCTTGTGAAACTGTCCGCAGTTCCTGAAGCCACCCTCAGTTTCAATGTCATTCCTATCAAAATCATGGTGGCAGACCTTAGAAATAGGAAAAAAGAAACCCATAATATCCATCCCCCTCCACAAATAACCCCGGACAGCCGGTCAGTATTGGATAAGCAGGACAGAGCAGGACGTAACACTTTCCTATTTCCCCTGTTATGCCCCCACCCCTCCAGCGACCCTCAGTTCGTTTCCTATCGTTAAGAGTCTGTATTTCCTGCATCTGTTTTGATCATTTGTTTTTCCTTCCCTTCACAGTAGTTCATCTGCTTCGCTTCTTTAATTCCACCTATGAATGACACCACACCGTCATTCTCTTTCCCGACTGACTTACTTCACTTAACATGATCCCTTTAGTTCTATTCACATCATTGCAAATGGCAAGATTTCCTTCTCTTTGTAGCTGAGTACCATTCCTCTCTCTATGACCATCATCTATCTCCCATCCTCTTTATCCATCATCTGCCACAGGGCACTGAGGCTCCTCCCACAGTGTGGCTACTGTGGAAACGGCTGCTGTGGACATTGGGGTGCAGTTGTCCCATGTCTCACTGCATTTGTATCTTCGGAGTGAGCTTCAGGCTGTTCACCTGCTGGTCGCAGGGCGGCTCTATTTGTAACTTGATGAGGGGCCTCCACACTGTTTCCAGGGCGGCTGCACCAACCCGCGTTCCCGCCCACAGTGGAAGAGGGTTGATTGAGTTTTGCAGGACGTGGTAAAAGTCTGGTCCACATTTCATTTCGCGTCCTGTGGGCTCCAATTCCTTGTCCTTAAGTATTTCTGGGGAAGCCAGGTTTGGGCTCCTTTTCAGTGAGATGTTTCCAAAGCTAATAGGCCCCAGCTGGAGCCTGAAAGGAGGCAGGTGCAGACAATGGAGCACCCGCTGCCTCCTGCACAGCCACCTGCAGCGCCTGAGTGTCCCGCAGGGGCGCCCGAGGCCAGGCCCTGCCCATGGGGCACACATGCGCAGTAGGCCTCCTCTGCCTGTACTATCAGGAGCCAGCCTGTGCTGGGGAGGCCTGAGGGGGAAGTGGGGAGGCGTCTATGCTGATGAGCTGCAGCCTCCACAGGACCCGCGGGAAGTCTTCAGGGGGAAATTGGGTTGCGTTCATGCTGACAGGAGCCCCGGTCTCCTCAGGACCCGCGGTGAGGCTTTAGGAAGATGTGGGCCCGCATCCACCCTGACAGGAGCCCCTGGGCCACCTCAGGGCCCGTGGGGAGTCTTCAGGAAGATGTGGGCCCACATCCACACTGACAGGAGCCCTGAGCCACCTCAGGACCCGCGGGGAGGTTTCAGGAAATTGTGGGCCTGCATCCACGCTGACAGGAACCCCTGAGCAGCCTCAGGACCTGCGGGGAGGCTTCAGGAAATGTGGTGCCACGTCCACTCTGGCAGGAGCTCCCGGACCCCTCAGGACATAAGTTGAGGCTTCTGGAAGGTGGGGCCGCATTCATGGTTACAGGAGCCCCAGCCTCCTCAGAACCCTCTGTGACGCTTCGGGAAGACTTGGGGCCACATGGACACAGCAGGACGCTGACTTCCTCATGACCTCCGGTGTAGACTTGGGGAAATATGAGGATGCGTCCATGCGGACAGAAGACCCCAGCCTTGTCAGGGCCTGTGGTGAGGCCTAAGAAAAATGTGGGTGCCGCATCCACACTGACAGGAGTCTCCAGCCTCCTCAGAACCCACTGTGAAGGTTTGGGAAGATTATGGGCCACATCCATGCTGACAGGAGCCCCGAGCCTCCTCAGGTCTTGTGGTGAGGCTTGAGGAAAATGAGGGGCCACGTCAACCCTGACAGGAACCCCGTCCTCCTCAGGACCAGCACTTTGGCTTCAGGACATATGGGGCTGCGTCTATGCTGACAGGAGCCCACAGCCCCCTCAGGACCCGCGGTGAGTTTTCTGGGGGATGTGGGGCCATGTCCAGGCTGACAGGAGCCCCCAGCTTCCTGAGGAACTGCTGTGAGGCTTCCAGAGGATGTGAGACATAGTCCACAGTGACAGGAGACCCAGCGTCCTCAGGACCCGCTGACTATGACTCAGGAACACGTTGGGCCATGTCTACACTCACAGGAGCCCGGCTCGCTTGAACCCCCTGGAGGACTCTGGAGGAGCCGTTGGGGGCCACGTCTACATCAGAAGGGACTCCTCAGAACCACAGGGTAAGTGAAAGTGTAGAATGAATGGTAGGGTTAGGGGAGGGGAGGCAGTTGGTGGTTAGCGTCAGGTTAGATATTAGGTGTTAGTGATTATGCTTATGGTTACGGATTAGAGGTTAGTTGAGGCATAAGGGTAATGGTCAATAGTTAAGAGTTAGGATGGGGGTTAGGGTAAGGGACAGGATTTAGTGTTAGGCTTAGGGTTTAGGCTCTAGGGATTAGGGCAGGAGGTTAGGAGTTGGGGTTAGGGTTATGGTTAGAGTTAGGGTTGGGCTTAGGTTTGCAGTTAGGGTTAGGGGTTAGGGTGTGAGTTAGGGTTATGGTTTAGGGTGAGGGGTTAGGTTTATAGGTAAGGCTAGCTTTAGGGTTAGGGCAAGGGTTAGAATTAGGATAGTGAGTAAGGCTAGGGTTAGGGTTATTGTTTGGTTAGGGGTTAGGGTTAGGGACAGGTCAGGGTCAGGGTACGGTTTAGAAGAGGGTAAGAGATACGTTTAGGGAGTGGGTTAGGGGTTAGTTTTAGGGTACGGGTTAGGGTATAGTTTGGGGTATGAGATGGGATTAGTATTAGAGTGTTAGGGTTAGGGTACAGGTTAAGGTTTGGAATAGGATTTGAGTACATTAAGAAAAGGTTAGGGTTAGAGGGTAGGGTTAGGGTTAGATTTAAGGTAAGGGTCAGGGTTAAGGGTTTAGAATAGGTTTAGGAGTTAGGGTGAGGGTTGGCAGGAAGGTTTAGTGCATGTGTTTCGGTCTTGGGGTTTGTGTTGGGTTTTCGATTAGTGATAGGTCTTGTTTAAGGGTTAGGTTAACATTAGGCTTAAGTGTAGGGTTAGGGTTATGTCTGTGTATGGTTAGAGTTTGGGTCTTAGCATGTGCCTGCCCTGGGACTCCTAGTATCTTGGGCAGTTTAGTTTTATGAACTCTATTTAGGTTTTGGGTTCAAAGATAGCCTGACTCCAGCAAGTCAGTGGCCTCCCCAGAGAATCAAAATCCAGGCTTCTGCTGGGGTGAGAATAGACATGGCAGGCTTCTCCCGAGCTGAGCTAAGGAGGGGATTTGTGACTCTAAAGACTCTTTATTTGGATTTTCAGTTGCCTTTCTGATTTTATCTCTAGTGCGCACATGTTTCATCAATACTACCAATTATTATTTTAAAGTTTTACTTGAATTCCTGTTTGTAAACACAGTATGATATAGTTTCAGGTTTACCACATAGTGATTCAACCCTTGGATACAACGCCTGGTACTGGTCACAGGTGCCCTCCACTATCCCCATGGCCTGGTTCCCCATCCCCCCCACCTTCCTCTGGTATTTATTAGTTTATTCTCTGTGGTTAAGAGTGTGTTTATTTATTTGCCTCTCTCATCCCCCCCTCCGCCCCTTTGCCAATTTGTTTGGTTTCTTAAAATTCACATGTGAATGCAATTATGTGGTATTTCTTATCTGTCTTTCTCTGACTGAGTTCATTTAGCATAAGTCCTTTCCACTTCTCCCATGTCATTGTAAATGGCTTCATTTTATCCCTTCTGATGAACGAGTCATGTTGCAGTGTGTATATTTACCACATCGTCTCTGCCCATTTTTCTGTCAATAGACATCTGGGCTGTATCCACAGTTTGGCTCTTGTTGATAATGCTGCTACAAACACTGGGCTGCGTGTCCCTCTTCGAATCTACTAAACAACTTCTGTATCCTTGGGGTAAATACCTAGCTGTGCAATTTTGGAATCGTAGTGTAGCTCTATTTTTAACTTCTTTTTTTAAAATTTTTTTTATGATAGTCACAGAGAGAGAGGCAGAGACACAGGCAGAGGGAGAAGCAGGCTCCATGCACCGGGAGCCCAAAGTGGGATTCGATCCCGGGTCTCCAGGATCGCGCCCTGGGCCAAAGACAGGCACCAAACCACTGCAACACCCAAGGATCCCCTTTTTTTAACTTCTGGAGGACCTTCCACACTGTTTTCCACAGTGGCTACATCTGTTCGCCTGCCCACCAGGAGTGTAAGGGGGCTACCCTTTCTCCATTGCCTCACCAACACCTGTTGTTTCTTGTGTTGTTAATTTTAGCCATTATGACGGCTGTCAGGTGACATATCATTGTGCTTTTGGTTTGCATTTCCCTGATGATGGGTGATGCTTTGTGTCCTTCCGTGTGTCTGGTGGCCATCTGGCTGTCTTGTCAGAGACAAAGTTCATTCATTTTTCTGCCCATCTGCAGTTGGATAATTTGTTTTTAGGATCTTGAGATTTATATTTCCTTTATGTGTTTTGCATACTAACTCTTTATTGGATGTGTTGTTTACCAATATCTCCTTTCATTTTGTATGTTGCCTTTTAGCTTTGGTTGTTTCCTTCACTTTGCGGAAGCTTTTCATTTTGATGAAGTCCCAATAGCATTTTTGCTTTTGTTCCCTCACCTCAGAGGCATATCTAGAAAGAAAATCCAGTGGCCAATGTCAAAGACGTTGCTGCATCTTTTCTTCTTTGATTGGTTTCAGGTCTCACATTTAGGTCTTTCATCCATTTTGAATTTATTTTTTATATATATGGTGTAAGAAAATGGTCCAGTTTCATTCTTCTGCATGTGGCTGCCTGGTTTTCCCAACACTATTTGTTCTTATCCTGGGGTCAGGGTTAGGGTTTGTTGAAGAGACTGTCTTTGTGCCATTGGATATTCCTTCCTGCCTTGTCGATTAATGGATCATAGAGTTACAGGTTTGTATCTTGTTTTGGCTTTCCATTCTATTCTATTGATCTAAGCGTCTCCTGTTGGGAGATTCTTGATTGCTGATTCAATTTCATTGCTGGTTATCTGTTCAAGTTTCTTATTTCTTCCTTTATCATTTTTGCTATGTTATATATTTCCAGAATTGATCTATTTCTTCCAGGTTTTAGGTTGCTGGCATATAATTTTTCATAATGTTCTCTTATAATCGTTTGTATTTCTCTAGTGTTGGTTGTTATTTCTCTTTTTTCATTTGTGATTTTATTTGGGTCCTTTCACATCTTTGTATCTGTTTTCTTTTTTAAAGATTTTATTTATGTATTCATGTGAGACGCAGAGAGGCAGAGGTATAGGCAGAGTGAAAATGAGGCTCCATGCGGGGAGCCTGATGTGGGACTTGATCCCCCAGGACCCCAGGATCATGACCTGAGCCAAAGCAGATGCTCAACCACTGAGGCACCCAGGTGCCTTAGTGATTTAATTCCTTTGCTAGTTATGGGTCTGTTCACATTTTCTATTTCTTCCTATTTCAGTTTTGCTCATTTGCACATTTCTGGGGATTTGTCCATTTCTTCCAGGTCTCCCAGTTTGTTAGCGTATAATCTTTCATAGTATTCCCTTATAATTGTCTAATGTTTCTGGTGTTGATTGTGATCTCTCTCATTTGTGATTTTATTTATTTAGGTCTTTTCTCTTTTCTCGTTGGTAAGGCTGGCTAGGGCTTGATCCATTTTATTAATTATTTTAAAGAACCAGCTCTTAGTTTTGTTATTCCATTCTACTGTTTTTTGTTTCTGTATTTTTTATTTCTGCTCTCATCTTAATTTTTTCCCTTCTTCTGTAGGCTTTAGGCTTTGTTTGCTATTCCTTTTTTAGCTGCTTCAGGTGTAGGTTTAGGTTGTGTATTGGAGACTTCTTGTTTCTTGAGGTAGGCCTGTATTGCTATGTACTTCCCTCATAGGACTGCCTTTGCTACATCCTAGAGGTTTGGAGAAACATGTCTTCATTTTCATTTGTTTTAAATTTCCTCTTTAATTTTCTGGTTGCTCCATTCATTCTCTAGTAGGATGATCATAAACTCCACGTATTTTTGGTCCAATTTTTTTCTTACTGTCGACTTCCATTTTCATAGCGCCGTGGTCCGAAAATGTACATGGTGTGATATCAACTTTCTTGTACCTGTTGTACCTGTTGAGGGCTGATTTGTGGGCCCTGATATGATCTGTTCTGGATAATGTCCCATATGCAATTGAACGGAATGTGTATTCTGCTTTTGGATCTAATATTCTAACTGTATCTGTTGAGTCCCTGTGGTCCAGTGTGTCAAGGCTATTGTTCCCTTGTTGATTTTCTGCATAGATGATCAGTCCATGGCCATAAGTGGGTGTTGAAATCCTCTGTCAGTGTATTATTATCTGTGAGTTCCTGTACGTTTGTTGTTAATTGGTTTCTATATTTCGGTACTCCCATGTTGGCAGCATAAATATTTAGTTGTTTGATCTTGATAGTCTTTTTAATTATGAAATAATGTTCTTCTTCATCTCTTCTTACAGTATTTGTTCTTTTTTTTGAGATTTAAGTATTTTATTTATTTATTCATGAGAGATACACAGAGAAGCAGAGGCAGAAACATAGGCAGAGGGAGAGGCAGGTTCCCCAAAGGGAGGCCGATGTGGGACTCGATCCTGGGATCCCAGGATCACACCCTGAGCTGACTGCAGATGCTCAACCACTGAGCCACCAGGTGTCCCCCAGGGTTTGGTTTCAAATCTCGTTTGTCTGATATAAGTATGCGTCCTCTAGCTTTCTTTTGATATCCATTAGTGTGGTAGATGATTTTCCCTCCCCTATCAATCTGCTGGTGTCTATAGGTCTAAGGTGAGCATCTTGTAGGCAGCGTACAGATGGATGTTGGTTTTTAATAATATTATTTAAGATAGTGAGAGAGAGAGAGGGGGGGGGCAGAAATTTAGGCAGAGAGAGAAGCAGACTCCCCACCAGGAGCCCAATATGGGACTTCATCCCAGACTCCAGGATCACAACCTGAGTCAAAGGGAGATGCTCAACTCCTTGATACACTCAGGCATCCCAGATCCTGTGTTTTAAGCCACTCTGATACCCTTTATCTTTTGATTGGAACATTTAGTCTATCAGCATTCAGAGTGATTATTTAAACATATGAACTTTGTGCCTTTGTGTTACCGGAAGAGTTGGTGTTTCTGGTGACGTTCTCTGGTCCTTTCTAGTCTTTGTTGCTTTTGGTCTCTTTTTTTCCCCCACTAGAGGAGTCCCTTTTAAAATTCCTTACTGGGGAACCCTAGGTGGTGCAGCGGTTTATAGCCTGCCTTTGGCCCAGAGTGCGATCCTGGAGACCCGGGATCGAGTCCCACATCGGGCTCCCAGTGCATGGAGCCTGCTTCTCCCTCTGCCTATGTCTCTGCCTCTCTCTCTCTCTGACTATCATAAATAAATAAAAATTAAAAAAAATAAAATTCCTTACTGGACTGGTTAAGTGGTCATGAACTCCTTTATATGTTGCCTGTCTGGAAAATCTTTCTCTCTCCTTCTCTCTTGAATGACACCCTTGATGAAGCAAGAATTCATACAAACTGGACTACAATAAAAAGAAATTTAAAAACATAAAATAAATTTTTGGTCTTATGATTGAGGAAAATGGCATTTAGGAGGAAAACCAGAAGCTAAAAGAGAGGAGGACAGATTTCACCATCCTTAGCCTTCACAGGGACATGATGTCCTTTCCACGGAGGGGCCTCCCCTCCGTAGGATGCTTCCTGCCCCTCTGTGCTCCTTGTTTGAAACCAGCAGGCACATCTCTGTGCCTCTAGCACCTCTGCAGTCATGGTTTATTGCGTCTTCCATGTATCCTATTGGGGACAACAGCGTCGTGTATGTAACCATCTGGCTGCTGTTAGACAACATTGGGGGGATTCTGACTTTTGTTGGTTTTGGGGTGTGTGTGTGTCTATCACATGTAGCTATCACGTGCAGCTATCGGATCCTCTGGCTGGGTCACCCAAATGCCCAAATGTTTGGCACAACATCATTTCTGGTGCTGACACTGGGTGGCTATCTAGGCTCTCCTGGCAGACCCAGGGCTTGCTCTTGCAGTGACTTTCCGCTGGAGGGTCAGCTGAGCTGGAAGGTCCGCCTTGGCCATATTCCCATGTGGGGCAGTGGGTCCTGCCATGCGCTGGCTGCTTATCTTCTCCCCAATACCTCTCCAGCAGGGAACCAGACCTCAGGGCCACCCTGGTGGGAGCTCCTGAGGAGCCAGCTGCCCATGGGGGGGAGCCCTGGTGCTGCCTGTATTTGGGAGTCTGGGTGGGGATGGGGCTGGGGTTCCTCAGTCCCCTGTGCTGCCTGGCCTTCAGGCCGAGTCCCATGCTCACCCAGCCCCTACTCACTAGGGCGAGGAGGGTGCCCTCCGCACCCTGGTGTGAGAGATCTAGCATCACAAGGTGTGCACGCCGAGTACACTTTGTGAGGGTGGACCACGTGCGTGAGCTGAAGTGTGGGATATAGGAAATTAACAAAAATCCCTTACCCCTGAACAAGCAGAGCAGGACTGATTCCATTTTGTGCTCAACCTGCCATCTCCTCTATGACCCCACATGACTTGCTTTTGGCTTAAGGTGCTGCCCCACCCAACTCAAGCCGCTGGGCACTCACTAATCCGAAATCGGCTCATAACAATGTAACCCTGTTTTGTGCCCCACAAAACTGCGTGCTAATTCTGACCAAAGTAATAGGCCAGTTCAAGTCGATACTATAGGGTAAAGTGTAATTCAATCGGCCACCTGCGTGTAGACCGACATGACTACGCATCTTTCAACATTCCCATGGGCCATTGGCTCCTATAAAGCTGCTACGCCTCTTAGTCTTGGGGTCCAAGTCCCTATTCCTCTGTGTCGGGTGCACTTGAACCCAAGCTCCAGCTTGTAAAGAAACCCTTGGGAGTTTGCATCGGTGTGGGCTCCTTGGTGGTTTCTCAGATTTGCAACCTTGGGCACAACACAAGGTACCGCCCCGCAGGCCCTCTGTGCCCCAGGCACACAGGCACAGAGATGCAGGGAGTGGAGGAAGTGCCCCGGAACCCGGCCAGCCCCGGCTCCCTGGACAGAGGGAGCACAGACCTCCCAGGTTGCTTTCCACAGACCCTGGTGACCTGAGGCTCCCTGGCTGTCACTCTGTTCCAGCCACTCCTGGCCTGCAGGGCACAGGCTGAGTCCCAGTAAGTCTGTGGGGCCTGACCCTGGCGTCTGGCCGCCCTGGAATGCACATGTGGTCGTCAGCTGGGTGTGCCTGGCAGCGCCTCTGCAGGGGCTGTTTGGGGCGTGGATGTACCCCCTCCTCCTCTCTTGGGGTCTCTCCACACCCTCTACACAGAGTTCTGGGAGACGCAGAAATGGGCTGGCTGTGCATTTTCGCACCACAACACTTTATTGACTTTCTACAGCAAACGGGCTCAGAGCCAAGGGTGCGTGCCTTCCCCTGGGGAAGGAGACCTTTCTGTCCTTTAGGGGAGGGCAAGAATCACATGTGGGGCGTGGGCTGGTGCTGGAGTCCCCCACCTGGGAGCATGTTTGGACTCAGGGTGGGGACGTGTCCTGAGGTTTCAGCATGAGAGACAGTTCTGATGACAGCAGAGCTGACCTGGACCTGCAGCTCATGGACTCCTGCGCTGGGTCCCCGCAGGGAAGCTGGACCCCGGACTTGGGCCCCCTGGGGCCCCAGAAACTGGTGGAGCCTCTCTCCTCATGTTGGTGTGGGTGGGGCCCACCAGCCTACCCCTCCACTCCCCTACCTGGGGTGTCCCGGGATCCCCAGGCCTGCCCTAGGTCAGCGACCTAGGCACGTGTTGGGCACACCCAGGAGGGCTAATACATCAGCTGTGGGAGGGCTCTCTCAGCCTGGGGCCAGAATCCAGGGCTGGCCAGGGCCATGGGGGGCTGGATCCCGTTAGTCTTTGTGTTGGGCCTGGGGGGACTCAAATCCCCCCAGTCCCCACAGAGCCCGGGGCCAAGCCAGCCCATGTCCCTCTGGGTTAGGGGCTGGTGTCCTATGCAGGGTGTGCCGCTCTCCGGGAGGGACAGTGGGTTGAGGCAGGGCACAGTGGGTCTTCTGCACCACTCACCTGCACCCACCCTGTCGGGGGCTCCCTGCCTTCCCTCCTTCCTGCAACCCCTGGGTACTCTATGGGAAACCTGGTCTTCTGATGAGAGCAGGGTATCCAGAGAACCCTGGTGAGGCTGAGTATGTACCACAGGGCGCAGCTGCACTGGGTCCTTGCTGGGGGCAGATGGTGTGGGGGTGGATGTTGTGGGGGCAGGGGCATGATGGTGGTGGAGTGTGGGGGATGGTGTAGGGGGGGGATGGTGGGTGGTATAGTGTGGGTGTGAGGGGGGTGGTATAGGTAGGATGCCATTGGGGAAGATGATGAAGGGGGATGGTGTGGGGGTGGGGAATGAGGGGGATGGCGTGGGGGGCCTGCAGATACAGGGCATCCACATTCTCTCGGACGCACACGGATACGTCTACAGATAAAGGCGACCCCAGTCTGGGGTTTGCTGTGACACCTTCCCCTGGGGCCCCGTGTGGTCAGTGCAGGGGGCTGGCTGGACCGGGGGCATTATCTGGGGGTCATCATACTATGTATGTTTACAAATTGCAAATTGTCTCAAATTAAATGCATAGAATTTAGATATATATAGAACACCAAGTGTGGGTGTCACCCTGACCTGTCTGACCCTCATCGGATCGATGTGTGTCCTGCTGCAGCCATGGCCATGACACCTGTCCCCAGGTCTGGTTACTGCCCTCCACGGGCCCCACTGCAGCCCCCTGCTTTTCAAGGGGCCGTCCCTCGCCCCTTTGGAGTTCAGCTCCCATGGAAACTCCTAGAGGCACCAATGTAGTGACCTCCTCATCCCCGAAGCCCTGGGGGTTGGGGCACAGGGGTCATCCCGGCACCCTACCATACAGTGGTGTGTTGCTGGCTGCTGTTGCTTCTCCCGGCCTCTTAAGCCCTGTGTTCCCTACCCAGAAGCCCCTGGGCCTCCCCAGGGGCCCTGAAGCCCCCTGACTCAGCAGCCTCACCCCACCCCCTAGCAGTCCCAAAACATGATTTGGCTGCCGACGTCCTGTTGATGTCCAGGTCTATCTGCGTGATGTCCCTATAGGAGACGAGGCCTCCTCCTTCATTTCCTGCAGGAAAACCGAGGAGGAGGAGCCGGCATCAGGGACACAGACCATGGCCTGTCACCAGCTGCCATCCTGGGCAGGGAGCCCTGGGGCCACCATGGGAGTGTGTCCTACCGAAACCTCCTTTCTTCTCCTGGGAGGCCGGGGACAGACAGAGTGCCAACCGTGGCCGTGGGACCTCTCTGAGGGCCTGTGCTGAGCTGCTGTGGGCGGGAGGTGACTGAGGGTCAGCCTGGGTTGGAGGGAACAGGGGATCAGCCCAGGTGGGGAGGGGACTTGGGGGTGTTGTGCCCAAGATTGCGAATCGGAGAAACAACTAAGGAGCCGACACCGATGCAAACACACGAGGGTTGATTTACAAACTCGAGCTTGAGTTCAAGTATACCCCACACAGCGGAGCAGGGACTTGGACCCCAAGGTGGGTTTTAGCTTAGGTTTAAGGGCTGGTCTCAGGGACCTCCAGAAGGGCTGGAGGAATTCCTCAAGTTCTGTTTACATTTTGACATGAGGCCTTCAAGGGCATTGAGCTCTATTCTCATTCTAATATGGGGCTTTCTGGGACCTTAAGCTGTAAGCTGTTTTTTTCTTTTTTTCCTGTAACTGAAGTAATGTAAATTTTAGCTCTTATTCACAGGGTCCTGGGATGGCAGTACTTGTGCTAACAGTGAACTTAAAGTGGACCGGCCTCAATTTTCTCAGCCTCCCCACAGACAAGTGACTGAATTTTAAAACTCTAAATTTTAGGGGCTGCCCTGGTGGAGCCCTGTGCTCTTCCTGCCCAGGAGGGTTTCCTCGCACTCCTGGTCTTTGCTGGCCTGTCCCAGGAACTGGGCCCCGTGACTGCACAGGGGTTTGCAGCTTATGGCCACACAGGGCAGACAGCTGGCCCGAGTCCTGCTGCTCTCAGCCAGGTTCCTGCTCCTATGCCTGGGAACAGTTGGCGCCACTGTCCTTGGGACCCCTGGGATCCTGAGCCCACCCTGTCGCTCCAGGGATTGCCCCCCACTTCTCCACCTGAACACCTTAAGGCTGGTGTGTCCCCCACTCTAGGAGACTTCTGAAAGTTCAGATTTTGTGCACTGCTGCTTATAATATTGTGCTTAGACCCGTCAGTTGGCTCTCTGCCCTTGTGGGATCCGGGGCTGTGTCTCCCCAAGATCAACTGATTGATTTTTTTTAAGATTTTATTTTTCTGTAATCTCTACAGCCAACATGGGGCTAGAACTTGTTACCCCAAGAACAAGAGTCCCATGTTCTTACGAACCACACCAAGCCACTCAGGCTCTCTTTGATTGATTGATACATGTTAATTGAAGCAGGGGTCTTACATGTGTCAGGGCAGAAACTGAGCCCACGCTTTGAGGTGTGGTGGAGTCATTTGGACCTGATCAATGTGAAAGAAACCATAGCTTCCCTGGGAGCCCAGGGAGCAGGGCCCACACACGTGAAAAGTTGATAATTTCCTTTACTGCAGTAGTTATTTTACTATTTATTTAAAGTGCTATTCAATGGTAAATGTCAATCTAGGATTGAGATACAGTGAGAACATTCTAGGATTCGGAGGTAACTAAAGCTTCCCGTCAAGGACTCAATGTTCCAGTTCGATGCAGAGATAGGCAAGGAAGCAAAGAGTTATGAAACATGGCACTGGGGTGCCTGGCTGGTCTGGTTGGGGGATCTTGATCTCAGGGTTGTGAGTTTGAACTCCATGTTGGGTATAGAGAGGACATGAAACGAAATTATTTAACAAATAATAAATGGATGAACAAATAAATCATGACATCAAAGGTAAGTGCTTATGTCTCACCTGCGAACTATTCTTGATCACCCCGCTTGTACTACTTGGCCCAGATGACGTCCTCCACAAGGGATAGTCCCACCTGATGGGAAGTGGGCATCTTTCATTGTAAGACCTGTGGTTCCCCTCGTTCTGTAGGGAGAGAAGACCCACGAAGCCACAAGTTCGGGGGATCAGCATACACCTAGGCAATGACCATTTCTGAACCCGGTAGCCAGAGCTCAGCCTCCTTTTAGGACGCGATGTCATAATGAAGCCCCTTTGGTCATTGTCTTGGATGCAGGGTGGAGGCTAAACTAGAATTAGGAAGAACAAAAGAAGAGGAAAGCCAGAAGCTGAAAGAGAGGAGGACAGATTTCACCATCTGTAGCCTTCACAGGGACATGGTGTCCTTTCCTAGGAGGGGCACCCCCTCTGTAGGATGATTCCTGCCTCTCTGTGCTCCTTTTTGAAACCCAGCAGGCACATCTCCGTGCCTCCAGTACCTCTGCAGTCATGGTTTATAGCGTCTTCCATGTATCCTATTGGGGACCACAGCGTGGTGTATGTAACCATCCGGCTGCTGTTTGACAACATTGGGGGGATTCCGACTTTTGTTGGTTTTGGGCTGTGTGTGTGTCTATCACATGCAGCTATCTGATCCTCTGGCTGGGTCACCCAAACGCCGAAATGGTTGGCACAACATCATTTCTGGTGCTGGCGCTGGGCAGATAGCTGGGCTCTCCTTGCCGACTCGGGGCTCGCTCCTGCAGTGACTTTCTGCTGGAGGGTCAGCTGAGCTGGAAGTTCCCTCTCAACCAAATTCCCATGTCCGGCAGGGGATCCCGCTGAGCACCAGCTGTTTCTCTTCTCTCCAATGCCTCTGCAGCTGTGAGTCAGACCTCAGCACCACCCTGGGGGGAGAGCCTGAGGAGCTGGCTGCCCATGATGGGGAACCCTGTTGCTGCCTGTGTGTGGGAGTCGAGTTGGGGTCAGGGCTGGGGTTCTCGGTCCCCTGTGCTGCCTGGCCTTCTGGCGAGTCCCATGCTCACCCAGCCCCTACTCACTAGGGCGAGGACGGTGCCCTCCACACACTGGTATGTGAGATCCAGAACCACAAGGTGTGCACGCTGAGTCCACCTGGTGAGGGTGACCCAGGCTCGTGAGCTGTAAGTGTGGGACCCAGGAAAGTTAACAAAAATTCCCTACCCCTGGACAAGCAGAGCAGGACTGATTCCATTTTGTGCTACACCTGCCACCTCCCCTATGACCTCCACATGAGCTGCTTATTGCTTAAGGCGCTGCCCCACCCTAGTCACGCCACTGGGCACACCCTATTCGGAAATCGGCTCATAACAATGTAACCCTGCTTTGTGCCCCCCAAAACTGTGCGACAATTCTGACCAAAGTAATAGGCCAGCTCAAGTGGATACTATAGGGTAAGGTGTAATTCAATCGGCCACCTGCGTGTGGACCGACATGACTGTGCAACTTTCTGCATATCCCATGGGCCACTGGCCTCTATAAAGCTGCTATGCCTCTTAGTCTCAGGATCCACGTCCCTGCTCCGCTGTGTTGGGTGCAATTACACCCAAGCTCCAGCTTGTAAAGAAACCCTCGGGAGTTTCCATCGGTGTGGGCTCCTTGGTGGTTTCCCTGATTTACAATCTTGGGCACAACACCAGGGCGTGGTGTCCTGACATCCCTTCCAGGGGCACGCTGAACGCCCCGCAGGCCCTCTGTGCCCCAGCCACACAGGCATGGGGATGCGGGGAGGGTAATAAGTGCCCCAGAACTCGGCCATCCTCGGCCCTCAGGACAGAGGGAGCACAGACCTCCCAGGTCGCTGTGCACAGACCCTGGTGACCTGAAGCTCCCTGGCTGTCACTCTGTCCCATCCCCTCCTGGCCCGGGGGACACAGCCTGAGATCAAGTAAAGTCTGTGGGGTCCTGACCCTGGCGTCTGGCTGCCCCTGGAAGGCACGTGGGGATGTCAGCTCTGTGTACCTTGTGGCGCCCCTGCAGGGGCTGTTTGGGGCCTGGATGGTGCCCCATCCTCCTCTCTGGGTGTCTCTCCACACTCCATGCATAGAGTTCTGGGAGACACAGAAACGGGCTGGCTGTGCATTTTCGCACAACACTTTATTGACTTTCTACAGCAAAGGGGCTCAGAGCCTAATATGCGCCTTCCCCTGGGGAGGGAGACCTTTCTGTCCTTTAGGGGAGGGCAATAATCACACGGTGTGGAGGGGCGGGTGCTAGAGTCCACATCGTGGGAGCATGTGTGGACTCCGGGTGGGGGCGTGTGTCCTGAGATTTCAGCCTGAGTGACTGTTCTGAGGACAGCAAAGATGACCTGGACCTGCAGCTTATGGGCTCCTGCACTGGGCCCCCGCAGGGCAGCTGGACCCCTGCCTTGGGCCCTCTGGGGCCCCAATACCTGGAAGAGCCTGCCTGCTGGTGTGGGGTCGGGTGGGGCCAACTAGCCTATCCATCCTCTCCCCACCCTGGGGTGTCCCGGGAACCCAAGGCCTGCCCTAGGTTAGCAACCTGGATCTGTGGGGCATGCCCAGGGCCCAGGAGGCCACATCCGGCTGTGAGAGGGCTCGCTCAGCTTGGGGCCAGAATCCAGGGCTGAAAAAAAATTAAAAAAAAAAAAAAAAAAAAAAAAAAGAATCCAGGGCTGGCCAGGACCTTGGGGGCCTGGATCCCATTAGTCTTTGTGTTGGGCCTGGGAGGAGCTCAAATCAACCTAGCCCCCACAGAGCACAGAGCCAGGTCAGCCGAGGTCACTCTGGGTTAGGGCCTGGTGTCCTGTGCGGGGTGTGCCGCCCTCCAGGAGGGACAGTGGGCGGAGACAGGGTCCAATGTGTCCTCTGCACCACTCACCTACAACCAGCCTTTCGGGGATCACTGCCTTCTCTCCTCCCTGCAATCTCTGGGTTCTCTATGGGACAATCGGGCTTCTGATGGGAGCAGGGTATCCTGAGAACCCCGGGGAGGCTGAGCATGTCCCACAGGGGGCAGCTGCACTGGGTCCTTGCTGGGGGCTGATGGTGTGGGGGTGGATGTTGTGGGGTAGGGATATGATGGTGGTGGTATATTAGGAAGGTACAAATATTAGCCTTGAATCAATATTAAAATATTCGCATTAACCAAAGACCATACTTTATTCAGATTTCCTTAGTTTTTGCTAAGTTACCATCCCTCATATCACATTCCATTTGTACTCATGTTTTCTTAGGCTCCTCTGGATTGTGAAGTCTTTCAGCCTTTCCTTGTTGTCGTTGAACTGGAACACTTTGAGAAGTAGAGTATTTTGTAAAATTTACCTCAGTTGGGAAATGTCTGTTGTTTATCTCATGATTGAACTCTTTTTGTGGATTATATACAGATATATAATGCCATTTTTAGTATATCATATAAAGGATAGATATTATCAACATGATTTATCAGTCTTGGTATCGATCTGATCATCTTGCTGAGGTAGTGTTTGTCAGCTTTCTCCGTAGTAAAGTGATTCCTATTATTATTAGTATTATTATTATATTATCATTTTTATATAAATATTTTCATATTATATTTTGTAGAAGGAAGTTACTATGTGTATTCCATACATAAGATTGGGAGGCTATGCTAATCAACTTGAGGGTGGAATGTCTGCACAACTTCTTTGAAATTCTTCTACATGGGAGATTTCTCTTCCTTCTGAGTTTGTTTCTTTTAAAAGATATCATTTATTTATTTGAAAGAGAGAGGAGAGATAAACCATGAGCGGGAGAGGCAGATGGAGAGGGATAATCAGGTTCCCTGCTGAACAGGGAGCCTGCCTTGGGACCTGGATCATGATCTGAGCCTAAGGCAGAAGCTTAACAGACTGAGCCACACAGATGCCACTTTTTCTTTCTTTTTTTTTTTTAATAATAAATTTACTTTTTATTGGTGTTCAATTTGCCCACATACAGAATAACACCCAGTGCTCAGCCTGTCAGTACCCGTCGTGGATTCACCCCACCCCCGCCCTCCTCCCCTTCTATCACCCCTAGTTCATTTCCCTGAGTTAGGAGTCTTTATGTTCTGTCTCTATTTCTGATATTTCCCACACATTTCTTCTCTGTTCCCTTATATTCCCTTTCACTCTTATTTATATTCCCCAAGTGAATGAGAACATGCAATGTTTGTTCTTCTCCGATTGACTTACTTCACTCAGCATAATACCTTCCAGTTCCATCCACTTTGAAGCAAATGGTGAGTATTTGTCGTTTCTAATGTCTGAGCAAGGCCCACCTTTTCTCTCTCTTCATCTTCTGAGTCTCCTATGATATGAATGTTATTGATTTATAAGTGGCTGACTTCCCTAAGTCTGTCTCTGTGGTCCATAACCTTTCTTGTTTTGAAGGCTTCCACTTGGGACTGCATCTCAGTTATAGCATTTTTAACATTGGCCTGACTAGATTTTACTTCTTTTATTTCTACAGTAAGGGATTCTCTAGTTTTCTTCTGTGCTCTTTTTCCAGCCCAGCTGCTATCTTTATAATCATTGTTTTAAACTGTAGTTAGACATCATATATGTGTATTGATGAACTTCCTGGCTGTGAGTAGAACCTCATGTTATTTTATTGAGGTGAATTTCTCCATCTCATTATTTTTTCCAGAAAAGAAAGAAGGAAGAAAAAGAAAAAACAAGAAAAACAAGAGCAACTGCCCCCCCCAAAAAAAAACCCCACCAGATTATTTTGGCCTGTTTGTTAAAGATTATAAATCCCAAAGTAAGAAAAACAATTAAAGTACCATGAAATAAATATAAGAAATATATAAGGTACATACATAAAAATTAAAATAAGGCAATTTATAAAATAGAATCAAAGAAAATACATGAAAATAAAGCACAAAGTACAAAGGAAGCTAGACCCTACTTTCCAGGCAGAGCTGAAGCTCTGCAGCCTCTGTGGTCCAACAACTTGGTGGCAGCGAATGGTCTGTGCAGGGTCTCGGGATGGGTCTTGGTGCTGATTCTCAGGTGCACATCTGTGTGGTAGATGCAACTGCGGGGTCAGAGGCAGGGTGGGCGTCAGCACCTCTGGCCTCCAGTGGGCGGCGCTGTGCTGCTCCCTGAGTCTCCCTGCTGATGGGCGGGATGCGGGTGGGGACGCTGGGTCCTCTGGCGCTGGGGCTGAGCATCCCACCCCCCCCCCATCTGCAGGGGCCTGGACAGAAGAGCTGCCAACCCCCCGGGTCTCTGCTGCTTCTCTCAGAACCCTGCTTTTACTCTGCCTGCGTCCGAGCTTCTTTTGGTTTTGTTTTTTTATCTCAGACTGTTGTGCCCAAGATTGCGAATCCGAGAAACCACCGAGAAGCCAACACCAATGCAAACACACGAGGGTTTATTTACAAGCTCGAGCTAGTGTCCAAGTACACCCGACATAGCGGAGCAGGGACTTGGACCCCGACGTGGGTTTTAGCTTAGTTTTAAGAGCTCGTCTCGGGGACCTCCAGGAGGGCTGGAGCAATTCCTCAAGTTCTGTTTACATTTTGATATGGGGCCTTCTAGGGCATTGAGCTCTGTTCTCATTCTAATAGGGGCTTCCTGCCCTTGGCCTGAACTCAGTTTTGATTCTATTGTGGGGCTCTCTAGGACATTATGATGTAAACAGTAAAGGTTCCACAACTGGAAGGGGAACTCACACTGTCCCTATATGCTGAAGACGTGGTACTACAAACAGGAAACCTGAGAGCCTCCACCAAAACCTGTTAGAACTAAGGAGTGAGTTCAGTAAAGTCAGGGGACACAAACTGACCCTACAGAGCAGAGTAGCCTTGCTGTGTCCCGACAATGAGCACTCGGGAAGGAAATGAAGGACGTGACTCCCTTCTCAGGAGCATCACAGAGAATAAATAATGAGACAGAACCAAAGGAGCACAAGACTTGTCCAGTGATCATACCAGTCACTGGTAGGCCGTCCTGGGCTCGTGGGGTGGGAGTCTCATCTTGTGAAAATGTCCACAGTTCCTGAAGCGACCCTCAGTTTCAATGTCATTCGTATCAAAATCATGGTGGCAGGTCTTAGAAATAGGAAAAAAAAACCCATAACATCTATCCGCCCCCACAAATGACCCTGGACAGCAAATCAGTATTGGAGAAGCAGGACAGAGCGGGACACAGCACTTTCCTATTTCAAACGATGTCACAGAGACACAGGATATAGCAGTGTTGTTCTGGGGCCCCTGGCTGGCTCTGTTGGTTAAACATTCGACACCTGACCTCACCTCCAGTCCTGATCTCGGGGTCGTGAGTTCTAGCCCTGGGCTGGGCCATGGACGAGGTGTGGAGCCTACTTAAACAAACCAGACCCATGGGGGGTGGTCCCGGCATAAGCTGAAGAAGCAGAACAGAGAGTCCAGAAGGAATTGTGCTCTGATACCACTGATTTTTTTTAACTTAATTTAATTTAAACCCAATAATTAACGTATAGTGTATTATACTTTCAGAGGAAGAATTCAGGGATTCACCAGTTGGAGATAACAGCAGTGCATGTGACATCACGTGCCCTTCTTCATGCCCGTCCCCTGTTATCCCCTCGCCCGTCCCCTACCCTCCAGCGACCCTCAGTTTGTTCCCTATAATTAAGAGTTGGTATTTCCTGCATCTGTTTTCATCTTATTTGTTTTTCCTTCCCTTCACAGATGTTCATCTGCTTTGCTTCTTTAATTCCACCTATGAATGACACCACATGGTCATTCTCATTCCCGACTGACTTATTTCACTTAACATGATTTCTCTAGTTCTATCCATGTCATTTCAAATGGCAAGATTTCCTTCTCTTTGATAGCTGAGTACCATTCCTCTCTCTATGACCGTCATCTATCTCCCATCCTCTTTATCCATCATCTGCCTGAGGGCACCGAGACTTCTCCCACAGTGTGGCTACTGTGGACCCGGCCATTGTGGACATTTGGGTGCTGGTGTCCCGAGTCTCACTGCATCTGTATCTTTGGAGTCAGCTCCAGGCCCTGCACCTGCTGGTCGCAGGGCGGCTCTATTTGTAACTTCCTGAGGAGCCTCCACACTGTTTCCAGGGCGGCTGCACCAGCCCGTGGTCCCGCCCACAGTGGAAGAGGGTTGAATGAGTTTTGCAGGACATGGTAAAAGTCTGGTCCACATTTCATTTTGCAGTCTGTGGGCTCCAATTCCTTGTCCTTAAGTATTTCTGGGGAAGCAGGGTGTTGGGCTCCGTTTCAGTGAGACGTTTCCGATGCTAACAGGCCACAGCTGGAGCCTGGAAGGAGGCAGGTGCTGCCCCCTGCACCAGCAAGCTGCCTCCTGCACAGCCTCCTGCAGCGCCTAGTGGCCCGAAGGGGGCGCCGGAGCCCAGGCCCCACCCAGGGGGCCTGCGTGTGCAGTAGGCCTCCTCTGCCTGCACTAACAGGAGCCAGCCTGTGCTGGGAAGGCCTGAGGAGGACATGGGGACGCGTCCACCCTGATGAGCCACAGCCTCCTCAAGATGCGCAGGGAGTCTAAAGGGGGCATTGGGCCGCGTTCACGCTGACAGGAGCCCCAGTCTCCTCAGGACACGCGGTGAGGCTTCAGGAAGATGTGGGCCCGCATACACCCTGATAGGAGACCCTGGGCTGCCTCAGGACCCACGGGGATGATTCAGAATATTGTGGGCCCACATCCACGCTGACAGGAGCCCCTGGGCCACCTCAGGATCCGCGGGGAGGCATCAGGAAGATGTGGCACCGCGTCCACTCTGGTAGGAACTCCCAGGCACGTCAGGATATAAGTTGAGGCTTCTGGAAGCTGGGGGCCGCATTCAGGGTGACAGGAGCCGCGCCCTCCTCAGAACCCTCGGTGACAATTTGGGTGTACGTGTGGTCACGTCCACACAACAGGACGCTGACTTCCTCAGGACCCCTGGTGTAGTCTTCGGGAAATATGGGGATGCGTCCATGCGGACAGAAGACCCCAGCCTTGTCAGGGCCTCTGGTGAGGCTTAAGAAAGATGTGGGTGCCTCATGCACACTGACAGGAATCGCCAGCCTCCTCAGGACACACTGTGAAGGTTTGGGAAGATTTGGGGCCAGGTCCATGCTGACAGGAGACCCCAGCCTCCTCAGGTCTTATGGTGAGGCTTGAGGAAAATGTGGGGCCATGTCAACACTGACAGGACACCCGTCCTCCTCAGGATCTGCACTTCGGCTTTGGTATATATGGGGCTGCGTCTATGCTGACAGGAGCCCACAGCTTCCTCAGGACCCGCGGTGAGTTTTCTGGGGGGCGTGGGGTCATGTCCAGGCTGACAGGAGCCCCCGGCCTCCTGAGGACCTGCTGTGAGGCTTCCAGAGGATGTGAAGCATACTCCACAGTGACAGGAGACCCGGCGTCCTCAGGACCCGCTGACTATGACTCAGGAACACGTGGGGCCATGTCCGCACTCACAGAGCCCGGCTTCCTCAGGACCACCTGGAGGACTCTGGAGGTGCCGTTTGGGGCCACGTCCATATTAGAGAGACTCCTCAGAACCACAGGGTAAGTGAATGGGTAGAATGAATGGTAGGGTCAGGGGAGTGGAGGCAGTTGGTGGTTAGCCTTAGGTTAGATGTTAGGTGTTAGTGATTATGCTTATGGTTATGGATTAGAGGTTAGAGTGAGGGATAAGAGTAAGGGTCAGTGGTTAGGAGTTAGGATGTGGGTTAGGGGTAGGGGCAGGATTTAGAGTTAGGGTTAGGGTTTAGGCTTTAGGGATTAGGGCAGGAGGTTCGGAGTTGGGGTTAGGGTTATGGTTAGAGTTAGGGTTGGGCTTAGGTTTGCAGTTAGGGTTAGGGATTAGGGTGTGAGTTAGGGTTAGGGGTTAGAGTTAAGGGTTAGAGTTAAAGTTAGGGCTAGGTTTAGGGTTAGGGTGAGGGTTAGGATTAGGATAGGGGTTAGGGCTAGGGGTAGTGTTAGTGTTTGGTTAGGGGTTAGGGTCAGGTCAGGGTCAGTGTACGGTTTTGGAAACAGGTAAGATATAGGGTTAGGGATTGGGTTAGGGGTTGGTTTTAGGGTACGGGTTAGGGTACAGTTTGTGGTATGAGATAGGATTAGTATTAGAGGGTTAGGGTTAGGGTACAGATTAAGGTTAGGAATAGGATTTGAGTACATTAAGTTAAGTTTAGGTTTAGAGGTTAGAGTTAGGGTAGATTTAAGGTAGGGGTCGGGGTTAAGGGTTTAGAATAGGTTTAGGATTTAGGGTGAGGCTTGGCAGGAAGGTTTAGTGCATGTGTTTTGGTCTTGGGTTTGTGTTTGGTTTTCGATTAGTGATAGGTCTTGTTTAAGGTTTAGGTTAACATTAGGCTGAAGTGTAGGGTTAGGCTTATGTCTGTGTATGGGTAGAGTTTGGGTCTTGGCATGTGCCTGCACTGGGACTCCTAATATCTTGGGCAGTTTAGTTTTATGAACTCTATTTATGTTTTGGGTTAAAGGTAGCCTGACTCCACCAAGTCTGTGTCCTCCCCAGAGAATCAAAATCCAGGCTTCTGCTTGGGTGAGAATAGGCATGGCAGTCTTCTCCTGAGCTGAGCTAAGGAGGGGTTTTGTGGCTCTAAATGCTCTTTATTTGGATTTTCAGTTGCCTTTCTGATTTTATCTCTAGTGCGCTCATGTTTCATCAATACTACCAATTATTATTTTAAAGTTTTACTTGAATTCCTGTTTGTAAACACAGTATGATATAGTTTCAGGTTTACCACATAGTGATTCAACCCTTGGATACAACGCCTGGTAGTGGTCAGAGGTGACTTCCACTATCTCAAACCCCTGATTCCCCTTCCCCCCCACCTCCCTCTGGTATTGATTAGTTTATTCACTGTGGTTAAGAGTGTGTATCTTGGTTTGCTTCTCTCATCCCCCCCTCCGCCCCTTTGCCAGTTTGTTTGGTTTCTTAAAATTCACATGTGAATGCAATTGTATGGTATGTGGTATCTGTCTTTCTCTGACTGACTGAGTTCATTTAGCATAAGTCTTTACAATTCTCCCACGTCATTGTAAATGGCTTCATTTCATCCCTTCTGATGACCCAGCGATGTCGCAGTGTGTGTATTTACCACATCGTCTCTGCCCATTCATCTGTTGATGGACATTTGGGCTGTATCCACAGATTGGCTGTTGTTGATAACGCTGCTACCAACACTGGGCTGCGTGTCACTCTTTGAATCTACTAAACTACTTTTGTATCCTCAGGGTAAATACCTAGCTGTTTAATTTTTGAATCAGAGGGTAGCTCTATTTTTAACTTCTTTTTTCAAATTATTTTTATATAGTCACACAGAGAGGTTGAGACACAGGCAGAGGGAGAAGCAGGCCCAATGTACCAGGCTCCCAATGTGGGATTCGATCCCGGTTTTCCAAGATCACGCCCTGGGCCAAAGGCAGGCACCAAACCGCTGCACCACCAGGGATCCCCTATTTTAAAATTTTTGAGGACCCTCCACACTGTTTTCCACAGTGGCTGCACATTTTCGCATGCCCAGCAGGAGTGTAAGGGGGCTCCCCCTTCTCCATAGCCTCACCAACACCTGTTGTTTCTTGTGTTGTTAATTTTAGCCATTATGACGGCTGTCAGGTGACATCTCATTGTGGTTTTGGTTTGCTTTTCCGTGCTGATGAGTGACGCTGATGGTCTTTCTGTGTGTCTGGTGGCCATCTGGATGTCTTGACAGAGACAAAGTTCATTCATGTCTTCTGCCCATCTGCAGTTGGATAATTTGTGTTTAGGATGCTGACATTTATATTTGCTTTATGTATTTTGGATACTAAATCTTTATTGGATGTGTTGTTTACAAATATCTCCTCTCATTTTGTATGTTGCCTTTTAGGTTTGGTTGTTTCCTTCACTTTGTGGAAGCTTTTTCAATTTGATGAAGTCCCAATAGTATTTTTGCTTTTGTTTCCCTCACTTCAGAGGTATATCTAGAAAGAAGATCCAATGGCCAATGTCAAAGACGTTGCTGCCTATCTTTTCTTCTTTGATTGGTTTCAGGTCTCACATTTAGGTCTTTCATCCATTTTGAATTCATTTTTTATATATATGGTGTAAGAAAGTGGTCCAGTTTCATTCTTCTGCATGTGGCTGCCTGGTTTTCCCAACACCATTTGTTCTTATCCTGGGGTCAGGGTTAGGGTTTGTTGAAGAGACTGTCTTTGTGCCATTGGATATTCCTTCCTGCCTTGTTGTCGATTATCGGATCATAGAGTTACAGGTTTGTATCTTGTTTCGGATTTCCATTCTGTTCTATTGATCTAAGCGTCTCCTGTTGGGAGATCCTTGATTGCTGATTCAATTTCTTTGCTGGTTATCTGTCTGTTCAAGTTTCTTATTTCTTCATCATTTTTGCTATGTTATATATTTCCAGGAATTGATCTATTTCTTCCAGGTTCTTGGTTGCTGGCATATAATTTTTCATAATGTTCTCTTATAATCCTTTGTATTTCTGTAGTGTTGGTTGTTATTTCTCTTTTCTCATTTGTGATTTTATTTGGGTCCTTTCTCATCTTTTTATCTTTTTTCTTTTTTTAAGTTTTTATTTATGTATTCATGAGAGACACACAGAGGCAGAGGTATAGGCAGAGGTTAAATGAGGCTCCATGCGGGGATCCTGATGTAGGACTTGATCCCCCAGGACCCCCGGGTTCATGACCTGAGCCAAAGCAGATGCTCAACCACTGAGGCACACAGGTGCCTTGCTGATTCAATTCCTTTGCTACTTATGGGTCTGTTCACATTTTCTATTTCTTCCTATTTCAGTTTTGCTCGTTTGCACATTTCTAGGGATTTGTCCATTTCCTCCAGGTCTCCCAGTATGTTAGCGTATAATCTTTCATAGTATTCCCTTATAATTGTCTTATTTTTCTGGTGTTGATTGTGATGTCTCTTCTCTCATTTGTGATTTTATTTATTTAGGTTTTCTCTTTTCTCGTTGATAAGGCTGTCTAGGGCTTGATCCATTTTATTAATTATTTTGAAGAACCAGCTCTTAGTTTCGTTATTCCCTTCTACTGTTTTGTTTTTTCTGTATTGTTTATTTCTGCTCTCATCTTTATTTTTTCCCTTCTTCTGCAGGCTTTAGGCTTTGTTTGCTATTCCTTTTCCAGCCTCTTTAGGTGTAGGGTTAGGTTGTGTATGGGAGACATCTTGTTTTTGAGGTAGGCCTGTATTGTTATATACTTCCCTCATAGGACTGCCTTTGCTACATCCTAGAGGTTTGGAGAAACATTTTTTCATTTTCATTTGTTTTAAATTTCCTATTTAATTTCCTGGTTGCTGCATTCATTCTCTAGTAGGATGTTCATAATCTCCATGTATTTTTAGTCTGTCCAAATTTTTTCATACTTTTGACTTAGCGTTTCATAGCGTCGTGGTCCGAAAATGTACATGGTGTGATTTCAGTCTTCTTGTACCTCTTGTACCTGTTGAGGGGTGATTTGTGGGCCATGATATGATCTGTTCTGGTGAATGTCCCATGTGCACTTGAAAGGAATGTGTATTCTGCTTTAGGAAGAAATGTTCAGAGTATATCTGTTGAGTCCCTTTGGTCCAGTGTGTCAAGGTTATTGTTCCCCTGTAGATTTTCTGCATAGATGATTGGTTCATTGCCATAAGTGGGTGTTAAAATCCCCTGTCATTGTATTATTATCAGTGAGTTTCTGTACGTTTGTTGTTAATTGGTTTGTATATTTAGATACTCCCATATTGGCAGCATAAATATTTAGTTGTTTGATCTTGATAGAGAGTCTTTTTAATTATGAAATAATGCCCTTCTTCATCGCTTCTTAAAGTATTTGTTCTTTCTTTTTTGAAATGTAAATATTTTATTTATTATTCATGAGAGATACACAGAGAAGCAGAGGCAGAAATATATGCAGAAGGAGAGTCAGGCTCCCCAAAGGGAGGCCGATGTGGGACTCGATCCTGGGATCCCAGGATCACCCCCTGAGCCGAAGGCAGATGCTCAACCACTGAGCCACCAGGTGTCCCCCAGGGTTTCGTTTCAAATCTAGTTAGTCTGATATAAGTATGGGTCCTCCAGCTTTCGTTTGATATCCATTACATTTATAGATGGTTTTCCATCCTCTGACTTTCAATTTCCTGGTGTCTAAAGGTCTAACGTGAGCATCTTGTAGGCAGCATACAGATGGATCTTGTTTTTTTAATAATGATTTTATTTATGAGAGAGAGAGATAGAGAGGCAGAAAATTAGGCAGAGAGAGAAGCAGGCTCCCCACCAGGAGCCCAATATGGGACTTGATCCCAGACTCCAGGATCACACCCTGAGTCAAAGGCAGAGGCTCAACCCCTGAGCCACCCAGGCATCCCGGATCCTGTTTTTTAAGCTACTCTGATACCCTATATCTTTTGATTGGATCATTTAGTCTATCAGAATTCACAGTGATTATTGAAATATATGAACTTATTGCCTTTGTGTTACCGGTAGAGTTGGTGTTTCCAGTGACGTTCTCTTGTCCTTTCTAGTCTTTGTTGCTTTTGGTCTCTTTTTTTCGCCCACTGGAACAGTCCCTCTTAAAATTCCTTACTGGACTGGTTAAGTGGTCCTGAACTCCTTTATATTTTGCCTGTCTGGGACAAGCTGTCACTCTCCTTCTATCTTGAATGACACCCCTGCTGAAGAAAGAATTCATACAAATTGGACTCCAATAAAAAGAAATTTAAAAACATAAAATAAATTTTTGCTATTATGATTGAGGAAAATGGCATTTAGGCGGAAAACTAGAAGCTGAAAGGGAGGAGGACAGATTTCACCATCCATAGGCTTCACAGGGACCTGGTATCCTTTCCTAGGAGGGCCCCCCCCCCGTAGGATGCTTCCTGACCCTCTGTGCTCCTTGTTGGAACCCATCAGGCACATCTCCATACCTCTGGGACCTCTGCAGTCGTGGTTTATACCGCCTTCCATGGATCTTATAGGGGACCACAGCGTCATGTATGGAATCATGTAGCTGTTTTTTGACAACAATAGGGGGATTCTGACTTTTGTTGGTTTTGGGGTGTGTGTGTATATCACATGCAGCTATCATGTGAATCTATCGGATCCTCTGGCTGGGTCACCCAAATGCCGAAATGGTTGGCACAACATCATTTCTGTTGCTGGAGCTGGGCGGCTAGCTGGGGTCTCCTGGCTGACCCGGTGCTCGCTTGTGCAGTGACTTTCTACTGGAGGGTCAGCTGAGCTGGAAGGTCCAGCTCGGCCAGATTCTCATATCCGGCAGTGGGGCCCACCATGTGTCGGCTGATTCTCTTCTCCCCGATGCCTCTCCAGTAGGGAGCCAGATATCGGGGCCACCCTGGGGAGGCCCTCAATGCCCCAGGCACACAGTCACGGGGATGATGGGTGGAGGAAGGGCCCCGGAACACAGCCAGCCCAGGCCCCCTGGACAGAGGGAGCACAGACCTCCAGGTGGCTTTGCACAGATCCTGGTGACCTGAGGCTTCCTGGCTGTCACTCTGTCCCAGCCCCTCCTGGCCTGCGGGGCACAGCCTGAGTCCCAGTAAAGTCTGTCAGGTCCTGACCCTGGCATCTGGCCACCCCTGGAAGGCACATGGGGACGTCAGCTGGGTGTGCATGGTGGCGCCCCTTTCAGGGGCTGATGGGGCCTGGTCGGTGCCCCCTCCTCCTCTCTGGGGGTCTCTCCAAGCTCTGTGCACAGTGTTCTGGGAGACACAGAAATGGGCTGGCTGTGCATTTTCGCACCACAACACTTTATTGACTTTCTACAGCAAACGGGCTCAGCGCCGAGGGTGCGTGCCTTCCCATGGTGAGAGAGACCTTTCTGTCCTTTAGGGGAGAGGACAAGAATGACACAGGTTGTGGGTGTGGGTGCTGGAGTCCCCCACCTGGGAGCATGTGTGGAATCCGGGTGGGGGGCGCATGTCCTGAGGTTTCAGCCTGAGAGACCGTTCTGACGACAGCAGAGCTGACCTGGACCTGCAGCTCATGGGCTCCTGTGCAGGGTCCCCGCAAAGCAGCTGGACCCCGGCCTCGGGCTCCCTGGGGCCCCAGCACCTGGAGCAGCCTGCTTCATGGTGTGGGTGCGAGTTTGGCCCACCGGCCTACCTCTGCTCTCCCCACCCTGGGGTGTCCCAGGATCCAAAGGGTGCCCTAAGTCAGCGACCTGGTTCTGTGGGGTACACCCAGGGCCAAAGAGGCCACATCCAGCTTTGAGAGGGCTCACTCAGCCCGGGGCCAGAATCCAGGGCTGGCCAGGGCCATGGGGTGCTGGATCCCATTAGTCTTTGTGTTGGGCCTGGGGGGGGGGGCTCAAATCAACTCAGCCAGGTCAGCCCAGGTCCCTCTGGGTTAGGGGCTGGTGTCCTGTGCAGGATGTGCCGCCCTCCAGGAGGGGCAGTGTGTGGAGGCAGGGCACGGTGCATCCTCTGCACCACTCATCTGCACCCACCCTGTCGGGGGCTCCATGTCTTTCCTCCTCCCTGCAACCCCTGGGTACTCTATGGGACACCTGGGCTTCTGATGGGATTAGGGTATGCAAAGAAAGCAGGGGAGGCTGAGCATGTCCCACAGGGGGCACCTGCACGGGGTCCTTGCTGGGGGTAAATCGTGTGGGGGTCGATGGTGTGGAGGCAGGAGTATGATTCTGGTGGAGTGTGGGGGTTGGTGTAGGGGGGATGGTGTTGTGGTATAGTGTGGGTGGGGATTGTGTGGGGCTGTGTGGGTGTGAGGGGGATAGTGTAGGTGGGATGCCATTGGGGATGATGATGTAGGGGGATGATGTGGGAGTGGGGAATGAGGGGGGCCTGCAGACACAGGGTATCTCTTCCTCTAAGATGTACAAGGAAACGTCTACAATTAAAGGCTACCCCAGTCTGGGTTTGTTGTGACACCTGCCCCTGGGGCGCGGTGTGGTCATTGCAGGGCCTTGGCTGCACTGGGGGCATTATCTGGGGGTCATCATATTATGTGTGTTTACAAATTGCAAATTGTCTCAAATTAAATGCATAGAATTTAGAAATATATAAAGCACCAAGAGTGGGTGTCACTCTGACCCGTCCGACCCACATGGGATCGATGTGTGTCCTGCTCCAGCCGCAGCCATGCCGCTTGGCCCCCAGGTCCGGTTCCTTCCCCCCACGTCCTCCACCCTGTCCCCTGCTTCTCAAGGGGCCATCCCTCTCCCCAGTGGTGTTCAGCTCCCATGGCAACCCCTGGAGGCCCCATCCTAGTGGCCTCCTCATCCCTGAGGCCCGGGGGTGTGGGCACGGGAGAGATCCCAATCACCCTACCATGGAGGGGTGTGTTGTTGGCTGCTGTTTCTCCCCCTGGCCTCAGAGTCCCCATTTTCCCTACCCAGAAGCCCCCAGGGCCCCAAAGCCCCCTGGCCCAGCAGCCTCACCTGGCCCTTAGCAGTCATAAAACATGATGTGGCTGCCGAACGTCCTGTTGACCTCCAGGTCTACCTGTGTGATGTCCTAGGAGGAGACCAGGGCCTCCTCCTTCATTTCCTGTGGGAAAACCAGGGAGGAGGAGCAGGCGTCGGGGACACAGACCCCGACCTGTCACGAGCTGCCGTGCTGGACAGGGAGCCCTGTGGTCACCATGGGAGTGTGTCCTGCCGAAACCTCCTTCCTTCCTCTGGGAGGCCAGTGACAGCGGGAGTGCTCACCGCGCTCGTGGGACCTGTGTGACGGCCTGTGCCCAGCTGTTGTGTGCGGGGAGGTGATTGAGTGTCACCCTGGGTGGGAGGGGATACGGGTTCAGCCAAGGTGGGAGGGAACACGGGGGTGTTGTGACCAAGATTGCGAATCCCAGAAACCACAGAGAAGCCGACACTGATGCAAACACACGAGGGTTTATTTATAAGCTCAAGCTTGTGTCCAAGTATACCCAGCACAGCGGAACAGGGACTTGGACCCCGAGGAGGGTTTTACCTTAGTTTTAAAGGCTGGTCTCAGGGACCTCCAGAAGGGCTGGAGCAATTCCTCAAGTTCTGTTTACATTTTGATATGGGGCCTTCAAGGGCATTGAGCTCTGTTCTCATTCTAATAGGGGCTTCCTGCCCTTGACCTGGGCTCAGTTTTGATTCTATTGTGGAGCTTTCTAGGACATTAAGCTGTAAAGTTTTGTTTTTTTCCTGTAACTGAAGTAATGTAAATTTCAGCTCCTCTTCACAGGGGCCTGGGATGGCTGGGCATGTGCTAACGCTGAATTTTAATTGGAATGACCTTAATTCTCTAGGCCTCCATGCATCCTGTCCCATCCTATCCTAGTTAGGCCTCTTAGCTCCTTCCCCCTTCCCCAGAGCTCCTAAGAGATCAATTGCAAATGATCTCAGCGTGGCACCCTTTGTTGGGGGACAGGCCCAGTGATTTGGAATCAGGAAACCTGGAGTGCGGGCATCCCAGCTGTGCAGCAGGATTTGTGATTCGATGCTGCAGACTTATTCACTAAGGCTATCTTGACAACTGACTTTGTACATAGAAAACCTCTCCTTTGTCTTTAAAAGATGAGGAGCGAGTCAAAGCGTTTTTTCTCTGCACATCTGATTGCTCAGATTCCAATCTGAGACGTATTTCCTGTTAATAAGGATAATTTACTACTATCCGTAGTACTATGCTTAAAATATTCTGACACAAGTAGTTCAGAGGGATGAGGGTTTCTCATCTCTTTCTTCACAGTTCAGTCACTCATCAGGAAATGCATCTGTATGGATTTGGAAAGAACTGAGAGACATTATTACCAATGGTCCAATTATTGTGTGAAGGATTCTTCCCTGAGATTCTTCCCCTGTTTCTTTTTTTTTTTCCCCTGTTTCAACTGACACTGAAACACTGTGAACTCTTTGGAAGACAAATGTCCAGGAAATAAATGTTATGCATTGCTAATTTTAAATGCACTTGCAATATGGTGTCTATTATACTAGAATTATTTTTATCTGATTTTTGCTATTTATTATCTGTTCCTGCTTTTCAGGTTGAGAAGGCATTATACGTGTTCATAAGTGTCTTTCTTTCCTTCTGATATGAAATTCTTACTTTGTTTCCATCAAAGGAACTCTTTAAGAATAAGGCAATAGTTAATTCAACTATTCTTAAAATGTCTTCACACTTGGAGCCTGATTCATTTAAGTCAATTTTCAAAATAAATCTTATTTATTAGGAAAAAAACAAAGATTTATAGGGAAATTGAGAAGATATTACAGTGCATTCACATGCACTTGTACTCATTTTCTCCAATTATTGATATATTACTACGGTAGAAATATTAGCTAATGAATCAAATTTAAAATAGTCGCATTAACCAAAGACCATAGTTTATTCAGATTTCCTTAGTTTTTGCTAAATCACCATCCCTCATATCACATTCCATTTGTCCTCCTGTTTCCTTAGGCTCATCTGGATTATGACAGTCTTTCAGCCTTTCCTTGTTGTTGTTGAACTGGAACACTTTGAGAAGTAGAGTATTTTGTAAGCTTTCCGTCAGTTGGGACATGTCTGTCATTTATCTCATAATTGAACTGTTTTTGTGGATTATATACAGAGATATACTGCCATTTTCATTATATCATATAAAGGATAGATACTATCAACATGATTTATCAGTCTTGGTATCGATCTGATCATCTTGCTGAGGTAGTGTTTGTCAGGTTTCTCCGTAGTAAACTGATTCTTTATTATTATTATTAATTTTTATTATTACTATTATATTATCAATATTATTTTAACTTTTTCATATTATATTTTGTAGAAGGAAGTTACTATGTGTATTCCACACTTAAGAGTGGGAAGCTATGCTCATGAACTTGACGGTGCAATGTCTGCACAAATTGTTTAAAATTCTTCTGCATGGGAGATTTCTCTTCCTTGTGGGTTTGTTTGTTTCTTTTTCAAAGATGTTTTTTATTTATTTGAGAGAGAGAGGAGAGAAAAACATGAGCGAGAGGGGCAGAGGGAGAGGGAGAAGCAGGTTCCCTGCTGAACAGGGAGCCTGACTTGGGACCTGGATCATATCATGATCTGAGCCTAACGCAGAAGCTTAACTAACTGAGCCACACAGGTGCCACTCTTTCTTTCTTTCTTTCTTTCTTTCTTTCTTTCTTTCTTTCTTTCTTTCTTTCTTTCTTTCTTTCTTCTTTCTTTCTTTCTTTCTTTCTTTCTTTCTTTCTTTCTTTCTTTCTTTTTTTTTATAATAATTTTATTTTTTTATTGGTGTTCAATTTGCCAACCTACAGAAAAACACCCAGTGCTCATCCCATCAAGTGCCCCCTTCAGTGCCCATCACACAATCACCACCACCGTCCGCCCTCCTCCCCTTCCATCACCCTTAGTTTGTTTCCCTGAGTTAGGAGTCTTTATGTTCTGTCTCCATTTCTGATATTTCCCACACATTTCTTCTCCCTTACCTTATATTCCCTTTCTCTATTATCTATATTCTCCAAGTGAATGAGAACATACAATGTTTGTCCTTCTCCGATTGAGTTACTTCACTCAGCATAATACCTTCCAGTTCCATCCACGTTGAAGCAAACGGTGGGTATTTGTCGTTTCTAATGTCTGAGCAAGGCCTACCTTTTCTCTCCCTTCATATTCTGAGTCTCCTATGACATGAATGTTATTGTTTTAATAAGTGGTTGACTTCCCTACTTCTGTGTCTGTGGTCCCAAACCTTCCTTGTTTTTAAGGCTTCCACTTGGGACTGCATCTCAGTTATAGCATTTTTAACATTGGCCTGACTAGATTTTAGTTCTTTTATTTCTACAGGAAGGGATTCTCTAGTTTTCTTCTGTGCTCAGTTTTTATTCTATTGTTGGGCTTTCTGTGTCCTGACAATGAGCACTCAGGACAGAAATGATGGACGTGACTCCCTTCTCAGGAGCATCACAGAGAATAAATAATGAGACTGAGCCAAAGGAGCAAAAGACTTGTGCACTGAGCCATACCAGGCTCTGGGAGGCCGTCCTGGGCTCTTGGGTGGGAGCCTCATCTTGTGAAAATGTCTGCAGTTCCTGAAGCCACCCTCTATTTCAATGTCATTCCTGTCAAATCATGGTGGCAGATCCTATAAATAGGAAAAAAAAACCCTGTAACATCCCTCCGCCCCCACAAATGACCCCGGACAGCAAATCAGTATTGGAGAAGCAGGAGAGACCGGGATGCAGCACTTTCCTATTTCAAAAGATGTCACAGAGACACAGGATAAAGCAGTGTGGTTCTCGGGCCCCTGGCTGGCTCCGTTGGTTAAGCATCCGACTCCTGACCTCACCTCCTGTCCTGATCTAAGGGGTCGTGAGTTCTAGCCCAGGGCTGGGCCATGGACGAGGCATGGGGCCTATTTAGACAAACCACACCCACGGTGGGTGGTCTCGGTATAAGCTGAATGAGCAAAACTGAGAGAAGGAAATGTGCTCTGATACAAATGATTTTTTAACTTAATTTAATTAAATTAATTAAGTAATATATAGTGTATTATACTTTCAGAGGAAGAATTCAGGGATTCACCAGTTGGAGATAACAGCAGTGCACGTGACATAATGTGCCCTCCTTCATGCCAGTCCCCTGTTATCCCCAACCTCCAGCGGCCCTCAGTTTGTTTCCTATCATTAAGAGTCTGTATTTCCTGCATCTGTTTTTATCATATTTGTTTTTCCTTCCCTTTACAGTTGTTATCTGCTTTGCTTCTTTAATTCCACCTATGAATGACACCACACGGTCATTCTCTTTCCCGACTGATTTATTTCACTTAACATGATCCCTCTAGTTCTATCCACGTCATTGCAAATAGCAAGATTTCCTTCTCTTTGATATCTGAATACCATTCCTCTCTCTATGACCGTCATCTATCTCCCATCCTCTTTATCCATCATCTGCCCGAGGGCACCAAGCCTCCTCCCACAGTGTGGCTACTGTGGACCCGGCTGCTGTGGAAATTGGGGGGCAGTTGTCTCGAGTCTCACTGCATCTGTATCTTCGGAGTGAGCTCCAGGCTGTTCACCTGCTGGTCGCAGGGTGGCTCTATTTGTCACTTCCTGAGGAGCCTTCACACTGTCCAGGGCGGCTGCACAAGCCCGCAGTCCCACCCACAATGGAAGAGGGTTGAGTGAGTTTTGCAGGACGTGGTAAAAGTCTGGTCCATATTTCATTTCGTGTCCTGTGGGCTCCAATTCCTTGTTCTTAAGTATTTCTGGGGAAACTGGGTGTTGGGCTCCATTTCAGTGAGATGTTTCTGAAGCTAACAGGCCACAGCTGGAGCCTGGATGAGGCAGGTGTGGCCTCTGGAGCACCCGACTCCTCCTGCATGGCCTCCTACAGCACCTGAGCGTCCCGCAGGGGGCACCCGAGCCCAGGCCCCACCCAGGGGTGCGCATGCGCAGTAGGCCTCCTCTGCCTTCACTAACAGGAGCCAGCCTGTGTTGGGGAGGCCTGAGGAGGACATGGGGACGTGTGTCCACGCTGATGAATCCCAGCCTCCTCAGGACCTTGGAAGTCTCAGGGAGAAATTGGGCCGCGTTCATGCTGACAGGATCCCTTGTCTCCTCAGGACCAGAAGTGAGGTTCAGGAAGATGTGGGCCCGCATCCACACTGCCAGGAGGGCCGCCTCAGGTCCGCCTCAGGTCCCGCGGGGAGGCTTCAGGAAATTGTGGGCCCGCATCTACGCTGACAGGAGCCCCTGAGCTGCCTCAGGACCTGTGGGGACATTTCAGGAAGATGTGGCACCGCTTCCACTCTGGCAGGAGCTCCCGGCCCCCTCAGGTTATAAGTTGAGGCTTCTGGAAGCTGGGTGCTGCATTCACGGTGACAGGACCCCCATCCTCCTCAGGACCTGCACTTTGGCTTTGGGACGTATGGGAATGTGTCTATGCTGACAGGAGCCCACAGCCTCCTCAGGACTCGCGGTGAGTTTTCTGGGGGACGTGGGGCCATGCCCAAGCTGACAGGAGCCCCCGGCCTCCTGAGGACCTGCTGTGAGGGTTCCAGAGGATGTGAGGCATAGTCCACAGTGATAGGAGACCCAGTGTCCTCAGGACCTGCTGACTATGACTCAGGAACATGTGGGGCCACGTCCGCACTCACTGAGCCTGGATTACTCAGGACCCCGTGGAGGACTCTGGAGGTGCCATTGGGGGCCACGTCCACATCAGAAGGGACTACTCACAACCATAGGGTAAGTGAATGTGTAGAATAAATGGTAGGGTCAGGGGAGCAGAGGCAGTTGGTGGTTAGGCTTAGGTTAGATGTTAGGAGTTATGATTATGCTTATGGTTACAGATTAGAGGTTAGGTGAGGCATAAGTGTAAGGGTCAGTAGTTAAGAGTTAGGATGGGGGTTAGGGTTAGGGACAGGATTTAGAGTTAGGGTTAGGGTTTAGGCTCTAGGGATTAGGGCAGGAGGTTTGGAGTTGGGGATAGGGTTATGGTTAGAGTTAGGGTTGGGCTTAGGTTTGCATTTAGGGTTAGGGGTTAGGGTGTGAGTTAGGGTTAGGGTTAAGGGTTAGGGGTTAGAGTTGAAGAAGGGCTAGGTTTAGGGTTAGGGCGAGGGTTAGGGTTAGGATAGGGATTAGGGCTAGGGTTAGCGTTAGTGTTTGGTTAGGGGTTAGGTTTAGGATCAGGTCAGGGTACGGATTTGAAAAGGGTAAGAGATACGGTTAGGGAGTGGGTTAGAGGTTAGTTTTAGGGTACGGGTTAGGGTATAGTTTGGGGTATGAGATGGGATTAGTATTAGAGTGTTAGGGTTAGGGTACAGGTTAAGGTTTGGAATAGGATTTGAGTACATTAAGAAAAGGTTAGGGTTAGAGGGTAGGGTTAGGGTTAAATTTAAGGTAGGGGTCAGGCTTAAGGGTTTAGAATAGGTTTAGGAGTTAGGGTGAGGGTTGGCAGGAAGGTTCAGTGAATGTGTTTCGGTCTTGTGGTTTGTGTTTGGTTTTCCATTAGTGATGGATCTTGTTTAAGGTAGGTTAATATTAGGATTAAGTGTAGGGTTAGGGTTATGTCTGTGTATGGTTAGAGTTTGGGTCTTGGTATGTGCCTGCACTGGGACTCCAGCATCTTGGGCAGTTTAGTTTTATGCACTCTATTTAGGTTTTGGGTTCAAAGATAGCCTGACTCCACCAAGTCAGTGGCCTCCCCAGAGAATCAAAATACAGGCTTCTGCTGGGGTCAGAAAAGACATGGCAGGCTTCTCCCGAGCTGAGCTAAGGAGGGGATTTGTGGCTCTAAATACTCTTTATTTGGATTTTCAGTTGCCTTTCTGATTTTATCTCTTGTGCGCACATGTTTAATCAATCCTACCAATTATCATTTTAAAGTTTTACTTGAATTCCTGTTTGTAAACACAGTATGATATAGTTTCAGGTTTACCACATAGTGATTCAGTCCTTGGATACAACGCCTGGTACTGGTCACAGGTGCCCTCCAGTATCCCCATCCCTTGATTCCCCATTCCCCCACCTTCCTCTGGTGTTGATTAGTTTATTCACTGTGGTTAAGAGTGTGTATCTTGGTTTGCTTCTCTCATCCCCCCTCTGCCCCTTTGCCAGTTTGTTTGGTTTTTTAAAATTCACATGTGAATGCCATTGTATGGTATTTGGTATCTGTCTTCTCTGACTGACTGAGTTCATTTAGCATAAGTCCTTTCCACTTCTCCCACGTCATTTTAAATGGCTTCATTTCATCTCTTCTGATGACCCAGTGATGTCACAGTGTGTATATTTACCACATTGTCTCTGCCCATTCTTCTGTCGATGGACATCTGGGCTGTATCCACAGACTGACTTTTGTTGATAACGCTGCTACAAACACTGGGCTGCGTGTCCCTCTTCCAATCTACTAAACTACTTTTGTATCCTCGTGGTAAATACCTAGCTGTGCAATTTTGGAATCATAGGTTAGCTCTATTTTTAACTTCTTTTTATTTTATTTTTTTATGATAGTCACAAAGAGAGAGGTAGAGACAGAGGCAGAGGGAGAAGCTGGCTCCATGCACCAGGAGTCCGAAGTATGATTCAAACCTGGGTCTCCAGGATTGCGCCATGGGCCAAAGGCAGGTGCCAAACCACTGCGCCACCCAGGGATCCCCTATTTTTAAAATTTCGAGGACCCTCCACACTGTTTTCCACAGTGGTTGTACATTTTCGCATGCCCACCAGGAGTGTAAGGGGGCTCCCCCTTCTCCATAGCCTCACCAACACCTGTTGTTTCTTCTGTTGTTAATTTTAGCCATTCTGATGGCTGTCAGGTGACATCTCATTGTGGTTTGCATTTCCCTGATGATGGGTGATGCTGAGTGCCTCTCCGTGTGTCTGGTGGCCATCTGGATGTCTTGTCAGAGACAAAGTCTATTCATCTCTTCTGCCCATCTGTAGTTGGATAATTTGTGTTTAGGATGCTGTGATTTATAATTGCTTTATGTATTTTGCATGCTAACTCTTTATTGGACGGGTTGTTTACAAATATCTCCTCTCATTTTGTATGTTGCCTTTTAGGTTTGGTTGTTTCCTTCACTTTGCAGAAGCTTTTAAATTTGATGAAGTCCCAATAATATTTTTGCTTTTGTTTCCCTCACCTCAGAGGCATATCTAGAAAGAAGATCCAATGGACAATGTCAAAGACTTTGCTGCCTATCTTTTCTTCTTTGTATTGTTTCAGGTCTCACATTTAGGTCTTTCATCCATTTTGAATTTATTTTTTATATATGGTGTAAGAAAGTGGTCCAGTTTGATTCTTCTGCATGGGGCTGCCTGGTTTTCCGAAAACCATTTGTTCTTATCCTGTGATCAGGGTTAGGGTTTGTTGAAGAGACTGTCTTTGTGCCATTGGATATTCCTTGCTGCCTTGTTGTCGATTAATGGATCATAGAGTTACAGGTTTGTATCTTGTTTCGGCTTTCCATTCTGTTCTGTTGATCTAAGCGTCTCCTGTTGGGAGATTCTATATTGCTGATTCAATTTCTTTGCTGGTTATCTGTCTGTTCAAGTGTTTTATTTCTTCCTTTTTCATTTTTGCTATGTTATATATTTCCAGGAATTGATCTATTTCTTCCAGGTTCTAGGTTGCTGGCATATAATTTTTCATAATCTTCTCGTATAATTATTTGTATTTCTCTAGTGTTGGTTGTTATTTCTCTTTTCCCATTTGTGATTTTATTTGGGTCCTTTCTCATTTTTTATCTTTTTTCTTTTAAATATTATTTTAAATATTTTATTTATGTATTCATGTGAGACACAGAAAGGCAGAGGTAAAGGCAGAAGGAAAATGAGGCTCCAGTGGGCCCTGTGTTGGACATGATACCCCAGGACCCCGGGATCATGATCTGAGCGAAAGCAGATGCTCAACCCCTGATTCACCCAGGTTCCTTGCTGATTCAATTCCTTTGATCATTATGGGTCTGTTCACATTTTCTATTTCTTCCTATTTCAGATTTGCTCATTTGCACATTTCTAGGGATTTGTCCATTTCTTCCTGATCCCCCAGTTTGTTAGCGTATAATCTTTCATAGTATTCCCTTATAATTGTCTAATTTTGCTGGTGTTGATTGTGATCTCTCTTCTCTCATTTATGATTTTATTTATTAAGTCTTTTCTCTTTTCTCGTTGATAAGGGTGGCTAGGGCTTGATCCATTTTCTTAATTATTTTGAAGAACCATCTCTTTGTTTCATTATTCCATTCTACTGCTTTGTTGTTTCTGTATTGTTTATTTCTGCTCTCACTTTTTTTTCCCTTCTTCTGTAGTCTTTAGGCTTTGTTTGCTATTCCTTTTTTAGCTCCTTCAGATGTAGGTTTAGGTTGTGTATTGGAGACTTCTTGTTTCTTGAGGTAGGCCTGTATTGCTATTCTACTTCCCCCTTAGGACTGCCTTTTCTACATCCTAGAAGTTTGGAGAAACATGTTTTCATTTTCATTTGTTTTAAATTTCTTCTTTAATTTCCTGGTTGCTCCATTCATTCTCAAGTAGGATGTTCATAATCTCCACGTATTTTTGGTCTGTCCAAATTTTTTCTAACTGTCGAGTTCGAGTTTTATAGCGTTGTGGTCCGAAAATGTGCAGGGTGTGATATCAACCTTCTTGTACCTGTTGTACCTGTTGAGGGCTGATTTGTGGCCCATGGTATGATCCTTTCTGGAGAATGTCCCATGTGCACTTGAAAGGAATGTGTATTCTGCTTTAGGAAGAAATGTTCAGACTATATCTGTTGAGTCCCTGTGGTCCAGTGTGTCATGGCTATTGTTCCCTTGTTGACTTAATGCATATATGATCGGTCCATTTCCATAAGTGGGTGTTAAAATCCCCTGTCATTGTATTATTATCAGTGAGGTCCTGTATGTTTGTTGTTAATTGGTTTGTATATTTAGATACTACCATGTTGGCAGCATAAATATTTAGTTGTTTAACTTTTTTTTAAAATAAATTTATTTTTTATTGGTGTTCAATTGACCAACATACAGAATAACACCTAGTGCTGTTCCCGTCAACTGTCCCACTCAGTGCCCGTCACCCATTCACCCTCTCTTCCTGCCCTCCTCCCCTTCCAGCACACCTTGTTCATTTCCCAGAGTTAGGAGTCTTTATGTTCTATCTCCCTTTCTGATATTTCCCACACGTTTCTTCTCCATTCCCTTATATTCCCTTTCACTATTATTTATATTCCCCAAATGAATGAGAACATACACTGTTTGTCCTTCTCCGATTGACTTACTTCACTCAGCATAATACCCTCCAGTTCCATCCACGTTGAAGCAAATAGTGGGTATTTGTCTTTTCTAATGGCTGAGTAATATTCCATCGTATACATAAACCACATCTTCTTTATCCATTCATGTTTCAATGGACACCAGGCTCCTTCCACGGTTTGGCTATTGTGGACATTCCTGCTATAAACATCGGGGTGCAGGTGACCCGGCATTTCATTGCATCTGAATCTTTGGGTAAATCCCCACCAGTGCAATTGCTGGATTGTAGGGAAGGTCTATTTTTTTTTTCTTTTTTTTCTTTTTAAAATTTATTTATGATAGCCACACTGATATAGAGAGATAGATAGATAGAGAGGGAGGCAGAGACATAGGCAGAGGGAGAAATAGACTCCATGCACTGGGAGCCCGACATGGGATTCGATCCCGGGTCTCCAGGATCGCGCCCTGGGCCAAAGACAGGCGCCAAACTGCTGCGCCACCCAGGGATACCTTTGTTCTAATTTCAAGGCATTATGGTCTGAGACTATGCAGGGGACGATCCCAATCATTTGGTATCTATTCAGACCGGATTTGTGACCCAGTATGTGGTCTATTCTGGAGAAAGTTCCATGTGCACTTGAGAAGAATGTGTATTCAGTTGAGTTTGGATGTAAAGTTCTGTAGATTTCTGTGAAATCCATCTGCTCCAGTGTATGATTTAAAGCTCTCGTTTCTTTGGAGATGTTTTGCCTAGAAAACCTATAGAGTGTAGAAAGAGCTAGATTGAAGTCACCAAGTGTAAGTGTATTATTATCTAAGTATTTCTTCACTTTGGTTATTAATTGGTTTAAATATTTGGCAACTCCCACATTCGGGGCATATATGTAGAGGATTGTTAAGTCCTCTTGTGGATAGATCCCTTAAGTATGATTTAGTGTCCCTCTTCATCTCTCAATACAGTTCGGGGTAAATTTTAGATTATCTGATATACGGATGGCTACCCCTGCTTTCTTTTGAGGACCATTTGAATGGTAAATGGTTCTCCAATATTTTATTTTCAGGTTGTAGGTGTCCTTCTGTCTAATATGAGTCTCTTGTAGACAGCAAATAGATGGGTCCTGCTTTTTTATCTAGTCCGAAACCCTGCGCCTTTTGATGGGGTCAATAAGCCCATTCACGTTCAGAGTTACTATCGACAGATATGAGTTTAGTGTCATCATGACATCTATTCAGTCCTTGCTTTTGTGGATTGTTCCACTGAACTTCTTCTTAAAGGGGAATTTTAAGAGTCCCCCTTAAAATTTCTTGCAGAGCTGGTTTGGAGGTCACATATTCTTTCAGTTCCTGCCTGTCTTGGAAGCTCTTTATCTCTCCTTCCATTTTGAATGAGAGCCTTGCTGGATAAAGTATTCTTGGTTGCATGTTCTTCTCATGGAAGACCCTGAATATATCCTGCCAGCCCTTTCTGGCCTGCCATGTCACTGTGGAGAGGTCTGCTGTTACCCTAATGCTCCTCCCCATAAATGTCAGGGATTTCTTGTTTCTTGCTGCTTTAAGGATCTTCTCTTTATGTTTGGAATTTGCAAGCTTCACTATTAAATGTCGAGGTGCTGGATGGTTATTATTGATTTTAGGGGGGGATCTCTCTATTTCCTGGAACTGAATGCCTGTTTCCCTTCCCAGTTTAGGATTGTTTTCAGCTAGGATTTGTTCAAATACATATTCTGGCCCTCTGTCCATTTTGGCGCCCTCGGGAACCCCAATTACACGTAGGTTTTTCTTCCTCAGGGTGTCGTTTATTTCCCTTAATCTGTCTTCCTGGTCTTTAATTGTGTGTCTCCTTTTTCCTCAGTTTCCCTCTTTTTTTTTAAATTTATTTTTTATTGGTGTTCAATTTACTAACATACAGAATAACACCCAGTGCCCGTCACCCATTCACTCCCACCCCCCGCCCTCCTCCCCTTCTACCACCCCTAGTTCGTTTCCCAGAGTTAGCAGTCTTTACGTTCTGTCTCCCTTTCTGATATTTCCCACAAATTTCTTCCCCCTTCCCTTATATTCCCTTTCACTATTATTTATATTCCCCAAATGAATGAGAACATATAATGTTTGTCCTTCTCCGACTGACTTACTTCACTCAGCATAATACCCTCCAGTTCCATCCACGTTGAAGCAAATGGTGGGTATTTGTCATTTCTAATAGCTGAGTAATATTCTATTGTATACATAAACCACATCTTCTTTATCCATTCATCTTTCGTTGGACACCAAGGCTCCTTCCACAGTTTGGCTATCGTGGCCATTGCTGCTATAAACATCCATATTGAATTTATTTTTTATATATATGGTATAAGAAAGTGGTCCAGTTTCATTCTTCTGTATGTGGCTGCCTGGTTTTCCCAACATCATTTGTTCTTATCCTGGGGTCATGGTTAGGGTTTGTTGAAGAGACTATCTTTGTGCCTTTGGATATTCCTTGCTGCCTTGTTGTCGATTAATGGATCATAGAGTTACAGGTTTGTATCTTGTTTTGGATTTCCATTTTGTTCTATTGATCTAAGCATCTCCTGTTGGGAGGTTCTTGATTGCTGATTCAATTTCTTTGCTGGTTATCTGTCTGTTCAAGTTTCTTATTTCTTCCTTTATCATTTTTGTTATGTTATATGTTTCCAGGAATTGATCTATTTCTTCCAGGTTCTAGGTTGCTGGCATATAATTTTTCATAATGTTCTCTTATAATCATTTGTATTTCTGTAGTGTTGGTTGTTATTTCTCTTTTCTCATTTGTGATTTTATTTGGGTCCTTTCTCATCTTTTTATCTTTTTTCTTTTTTAAAGATTTTATTTATGGATTCATGCGAGACATAGGGAGAGAGAGGGATAGGCAGAGGGAAAATGAGGCTCCATGCGGGGACCTTTGATCCCCCAGGTCCCCGGGATCATGACCTGAGCCAAAGCAGATGCTCAACCACTGAGGTACCCAGGTTCCTTGCTGATTCAATTCTTTTGCTAGTTATGGGTCTGTTCACATTTTCTATTTCTTCCTATTTCAGGTTTGCTCGTTTGCACATTTCTAGGGATTTGTCCATTTCTTCCAGTTCTCCCAGTTTGTTAGCATATAATTTCATAGTATTCCCTTATAATTGTCTTATTTTTCTGGTGTTGATTGTGATGTCTCTTCTCTCATTTGTGATTTTATTTATATAGGTCTTTTCTCTTTTCTCATTGATAAAGCTGGCTATGGCTTGATCCGTTTTATTTATTATTTTGAAGATCCAGCTCTTAGTTTCGTTATTCCATTCTACTGTTTTGTTGTTTCTGTATTTTTTATCTCTGCTCTCATCTTTATTTTTTCCCTTCTTCTGTAGGCTTTAGGCTTTGTTTGCTATTTCTTTTCCAGCTCCTTTAGGTGTAGGGTTAGGTTGTGTATTGGAGACTTCTTGTTTCTTGAGGTAGGCCTGTATTGCTATGTACTTCCCTCTTAGGACTGCCTTTGCTACATCCCAGAGTTTTGGAGAAACATATTTTCATTTTCATTTGTTTTAAATTTCCTCTTTAATTTCCTGGTTGATCCATTCATTCTCTAGTAGGATGATCATAATCTCCACGTGTTTTTTGTCTGTCCAATTCTTTTTTCTTACTGTCGACTTCGAGTTTCATAGCATCGAGTTCCAAAAATGTACAGTGTGTGATATCAACCTTCTTGTACCTGTTGTACCTGTTGAGGGCTGATTTGTGGCCCATGATATGATCTGTTCTGGAGAATATCCCATGTGCACTTGAAAGGAATGTGTATTCTGCTTTAGGAAGAAATGTTCAGAGTATATCTGTTGAGTCCCTGTGGTCCAGTGTGTCAAGGCTATTGTTACCCTGTTGATTTTCTGCATAGACAATCGGTCCATTGTCATAAGTGGGTGTTAAAATCCCCTGTCATTGTATTATTATCAGTGAGTTCCTGTACGTTTGTTGTTAATTCGTTTCTATATTTAGGTACTCCCATGTTGCAGCATAAATATTTAGTTGTTGGATCTTTTTTTTTAAATAAATTTATTTTGTATTGGTGTTGAATTGACCAACATTCCGAATAACACCCAGTGCTCATCCCATCAAGTTCCCTCTCAGTGCCCATCACCCATTCACACACACTTCTGCCCTCCTCCCCTCCCAGCACCCCTAGTTCATTTCGCAGAGTTAGGAGTCTTTATGTTCTGTCTCCCTTTCTGATATTTCCTATACAATTCTTCTCCATTCCCTTATATTCTCTTTCAGTATTATTTATATTCCACAAATGAATGAGAACATACACTGTTTGTCCTTCTCCGTTTGACTTACTTCACTCAGCATAATACCTTCCAGTTCCATTCACGTTGAAGCAAATGGTGGGTATCTGTCATTTTTAATGACTGAGTAATATTCCATTGTATATATAAACCACATCTTCTTTATCCATTCAACTTTGATGGACAGGGAGGCTCCTCCACAGTTTGGCTATTGTGGACATTCCTAATATAAACCTCAGGGTGCAGGTGTCCCGGCGTTTCATTGCATCTGAATCTTTGAGGTTAATCCCCAACAGTGCAATTTCTGGGTCGTTGTACAGGTCTATTTTTATCTCATTGTGGAACCTCCACAGAGTTTTCCAAAGTGGCTGCACCAGTTCACATTCCCACCAACAGTGGTTTCTATATTTAGGTACTCCCATGTTGGCAGCATAAATATTTAGTTGTTTGATCTTGATAGAGAGTCTTTTTAATTATGAAATATTGCCCTTCTTCATTTCTTCTTACAGTATTTGTTCTTTCTTTTTGAAATTTTAATTACTTATTTATATATTCATGAGAGATACACAGAGAAGCAGAAGAAGGAACATAGCAGAGTGAGAGGCAGGCTCCCCAAAGGGAGGCTGATGTGGGACTCGATCCTGGGATCGCAGGATCACACCCTGAGCCGAAGGCAGATGCTCAACCACTGAGCCACCATGTGTCCCCCAGGATTTGGTTTCAAATCTCGTTTGTCTGATATAAGTATGGGTCCTCCAGCTTTCTTTTGATATCCATTAGCGTGATATATGATTTTCCATCCCCTGACTTTCAATCTGTTGGTGTCTATAGGTCTAAGGTGAGCATCCTTTAGGCAGCGTACAGATGGATGTTGTTTTTTAATAATAATATTATTTATGATAGTGAGAGTGAGAGAGAGAGAGAGAGAGAGAGAGAGAGGCAGAAAATTAGGCAGAGAGAGAAACAGGCTCCCCACCAGGAGCCCAATATGGGACTCGATCCCAGACTCCAGGATCACACCCTGAGTCAAAGGCAGAGGCTCAACCCCTGAGCCACCCAGGCATCCCGGATACTGCTTTTTAAGCCACTCTGATACCCTATATGTTTTGATTGAAGCATTTAGTCTATCAGCATTCAGAGTGATTATTCAAAGATATGAACTTTGTGTATTTGTGTTACCGGAAGAGTTGGTTTTTCTGGTGACGTTCTCTGGGCCTTTCTAGTCTTTGTTGCTTTTGATCTCTTTTTTTCCCCCACTAGAAGAGTCCCTCTTAAAATTCCTTACTGGACTGGTTAAGTGGTCCTGAACTCCTTTATATGTTGCCTGTCAGGGAAAATCTTTATCTCTCTTTCTCTCCTGAATGACACACTTGCTGAAGAAAGAATTCATACAAATTGGACTCCAATAAAAAGAAATTTAAAAACAAAAAATAAATTCTTGCTAAAATGATTGAGGAAAATGGCATTTAGGAGGAAAACCAGAAGCAGAAAGATAGGAGGACAGATTTCACTCTCCGTAGCCTTCACAGGGACCTGGTATCCTTTCCTAGGAGGGCCCCCCTCCGAAGGATGCTTCCTGCCCCTCTGCCCTCTTTGTTGGAACACAGCAGGCACATCTCCATGCCTCCAGCACCTCTGCAGTCATGGCTTATAGCGTTTTCCATGTATCCTATTGGGGACCACAGCGTAGTGTATGTAACCATCTGGCTGCTGTTTGACAACATTGGGGGGATTCTGACTTTTGTTGGTTTTGAGGTGCGTGTGTGTCTATCACATGCAGCTATCCCGTGCAGCTGTCGGATCCTCTGGCTGGGTCATCCAAAACCCCAAAATCGTTGGCAGAATATCATTTCTGGTGCTGGCGCTGGGCGGCTAGCTGGGCTCTCCTGGCTACGCCGGGGCTCACTCGTGCAGGACTTTCAGCTGGAGGGTCAGCTGAGCTGGAAGTTCCGGCTTGGCCACATTCCCATATCCAGCAGTGGGTCCGGCCTCCCCTGGAAGGCACGTGGGGACGTCAGCTGTGTTTGCCTGGCGGCGCCCCTGCAGGGGCTGGTTGGGGCCTAGGTGGTGCCCGCTCCTCCTGTCTGGGGGTCTCTCCATGCCCCATGCAAAGAGTTCTGGGAGACGCAGAAATGGGCTGGCTGTGCATTTTCGCACCACATCACTTTATTGACTTTCTACAGCAATCGGGCCCAGAGCCGTGGGTGCGTGCCTTCCCCTGGGGAAGGAGAACTTCCTGTCCTTTAAGTGGGGGCAAGAATCAAACGGGGTGGGTGGGCTGGTGCTGGAGTTCCCCACCTGGGAGCATGTGTTGATCCGGGTGGGGGCGTGTGTCCTGAGGTTTCAGCCTGAGTGACTATTCTGAGGACAGCAGAGCTGACCTGGACCTGCAGCTCATGGGCTCCTGTGCTGGGTCCCCGCAAGGCAGCTGGACCCCGGCCTCGGGCCCTCTGGAGCCCCAGCACCTGGAGGAGCCTGCCTTATCGTGTGGGTGTGGGTGTGGCCCACCGGCTTACCCCTCCACTCCCCACACTGGTGTGACCCGGGATCCCCAGGGCTGCCCTAGATAAGCGACCTGTATCTGTGGGGCATGCCCAGGGCCCAGGAGGCCACATCCAGCTTTGAGAGGGCTCACTCAGCCTGGGGCCAGAATCCAGGGTTGGCCAGGGCTATGGGGGCCTGATTCCATTAGTCTTTGAGCTGGGACTGGTGGGGCCTCAAATCAACCCAGCCCCCACAGAGCATGGGCCCAAGTCAGCCCAGGTCCCTCTGGGTTAGGGGCTGCTGTCCTGTGCAGGGTGTCCCACCCTCCAGGAGGGACCGTGGATGGAGGCAGGGTACAGTGTGTGCTCTGCACCACTCTCCTGTACACAAACTGTCTGGGGCTCCCTGCCTTCCCTCCTCCCTGCAACCCCTGGGTACTCAATGGGACACCCGGGCTTCTGATGGGAGCAGGGTATCCAGAGCACCCCAGGGAGTTTGAGCATGTCCCACAGGGTGCAGCTGCACTGGGTCCTTGTTAGGGGCCAATGGTGTGGGGGTGGATGGTGTGTGGGCATGGGTATGACGGTGGTGGGGTGTGGGGGATGGTGTAAGGGGGATGGTGTTGGGGTATAGTGTGGGTGGGGATTGTGTGAGGCTGTGTGTGTGTAAGGGAGATGGTGTAGGGGCTATGCCACGGGGGATGATGATGTTAGGGGATGGTGTGGTTCTGGGGGATGGGAGGATGGTGTGGGGGGCTGGTGAACACAGGGCATCCCCTTTCTCTAAGATGCACACGGAGACATCTACAGATAAAGGCGACCCCAGTCTGGGGTATGCTGTGTCACCTTCCCCTGGGGCCCCGTGTGGTGAGTGCAGGGCCCTGGCTGGACCAGGGGCATTATCTGGGGGTCATCATACTATGTATGTTTATAAATTGCAAATTGTCTCAAATTGAATGCATAGAATTTAGAAATATAAAAAGTGCTGATGGTGGATATCACCCTGACCCTTCCGACCCTCATCAGATCGATGTGTGTCCTCCTCCAGTCACGGCCATGCACCCTGCCCCCAGGTCCCCTTACTTGCCCCATGGCCTCCACCCCAGCCCCCTGCTTTTCAGGGGCTGTCCCTCACCCCTTTGGGGTTCAGCTCACATGGCAATCCCTGGAGGCCCCGTCCTAGTGGCCTCCTCATCCGTGAGACCCCGAGGGTGGGGGCACGGTGTTCATCCCAAACAACCTACAATGCAGCTGTGTGTTGTTGGCTGCTGTTCTTCCCCCGGGCTCTGAAGCCCGGTGTTCCCTACCCAGAAACCCCCGGTCCTTCTGGGTCCCGATCCCCCTTGCCCTCAGCCTCACCCTACCCCATAGTAGTCCCAAAACATGACGTGACTGCTGAACATCCTGTTGACATCCAGGTCCCCCAGCGTGATGTCCCTAGAGGAGACAGGGCTTCCTCCTTCATTTCCTGTGGGAAAACCGGGGAGGAGGAGCTGACGTCAGGGACACAGACCCCAACCTGTCTGTCCTGGGCAGGGAGCCCTGGGGCCACCATGGGAGTGTGTACTGCCAAAACCTCCTTCCTTCCTCTGGGAGGCCAGGGATGGCAGGAGTGCCCACCATGCCCATGGGACCTGTGTGACGGCCTGTGCCCAGGTGTTGTAGGCAGGGAGGTGACTGTCACCCTGGGTGGCAGGGGATAGAGGTTCAGCCAAGGTGGGAGGGGACATGGGGGTGTTGTGCTCAAGATTGCGAATCTGAGAAACCACTAAGGAGCTGACACCAATGCAAACACACAAGGGTTGATTTCCAAACTTGAGCTTGCGTCCAAGTACACCCAACACAGCGGAGTAGGGACTTGGACCCCGAGGTGGGTTTTAGCTTAGTTTTAAGGGCTTGTCTCAGGGTCCTCCAGAAGGGGTGGAGCAATTCCTCAAGTTCTGTTTACATTTTGATATGGGGCCTTCAAGGGTATTGAGCTCTGCTCTCATTCTAATAGGCGCTTCCAGCCGTTGGCATGGGCTCAGTTTCATTCTATTGTGGGGAATTCTAGGACATTAAGCTGTAAACTTTTGTTTTTTTTTTCCTGTAACTGAAGTAATGTAAATTTCAGGTCTTCTTCACAGGGGCCTGGGATGGCTGGACTTGTTCGAACACTGAACTTAAAGTAGAAAGTCCTTCATTTTCTCGGCCTCCTTGCGTCCAGTACCATCCTATCTAGCTCTTTCCCCTTCCCTGGAGCTCCTAAGAGAGCAATTGCAAATGACCTCAACTTGGCAGCATGTGTTGGGAGAAAGGCCCAGGGATTTGGGATCAGGAAGACCTGGGTTGTGGGCGTCCCAGCTGTGCAGCAGGATTCCATGCTGCAGACTCTTATTCCCTAAGGCTATCTTGACAACTGACTTTGTACATAGAAAAGCTCTCCTTTATCTTTAAAAGATGAGGAGCGAGTCAAAGTTTTTTTTTCTCTGCCCATCTAATTGCTCAGATTCCAATCTGAGACATATTTCCTGTTAATAAAGATAATTTACTATCCGTAGTACTATGGTTAAAATATTCTGACACAAGTAATTCAGAGGGATGAGGGTTTCTCATCTCTTTCTTCACAGCTCAGTCACTCATCAGGAAATGCATCTTTATGGATTTGGAAAGAACTGAGAGATATTATTACAATGGTCCTATTATTTATGTGAAGGATTCTTCCCTGAGATTCCCCTATTTCAACTGACACTTAAACACTTTGAACTCTTTGGAAGACAAATGTCAAGGAAATAAATGTTATGCATTGCTAATTTTAAATGCACTTGCAATATGGTGTCTATTACAATAGAATTATTTTTATCTGATTTTTGCTATTTATTATCCGTTCCTGCTTTTCAGGTTGAGGAGGCATTATACGTTCATAAGTGTTGTTCTTTCCTTCTGATATAAAATTATTTCTTTGTTCACACCGAAGGAACTCTATAAGAATAAGGGAAAAGTTAATTCAACAATTCTTAAAATGTCTTCAAACTTGGAGCCTGATTCATTTAAGTCAATTTTCAAAATAAATCTTATTTATTAGGAAAAAAACAAAGATTTAGAGGGAAATTGAAAAGATAGTACAGAGCATTCGCATGCACTGGCACTCAATTTCTCCAATTATTGATATCTTATATTAGTACGGTACAAATAGGAGCTAATGAATCAATATTAAAATATTCGCATTAACCAAAGTCCATACTTTTTTTTTATATTTTATTTTTTTATTTTTTATTTTTTTTGTTATTTATTTGTTTTATTGGTGTTCAATTTACTAACATACAGAATAACACCCAGTGCCCGTCACCCATTCACTCCCACCCCCCGCCCTCCTCCCCTTCTACCACCCCTAGTTCGTTTCCCAGAGTTAGCAGTCTTTACTTTATTCAGATTTCCTTAGCTTTTGCTAAGTTACCATCCCTCATATCACATTCCATTTGTGCTCCTGTTTTCTTAGCCTCCTCTGGATTGTAACAGTCTTTCAGCCTTTCCTTGTTGTTGTTGAATGGAACACTTTGAGAAGTAGAGTATTTTGTAAAATTTCCCTCAGTTGGGACATGTCTGTTGTTTATCTCATGATTGAACTGTTTTTGTGGATTATATACAGAGATATACTGCTATTTTTATTATATCATATAAAGGATAGATACTATCAACATGATTTTTCAGTCTTGGTATCGATCTGATCATCTTGCTGAGGTAGTGTTTGTCAGCTTTCTCCGTAGTAAAGTGATTTATTGTTATTATTATTATTATTATTATTATTATATTATCATTCTTATTTTAGGTTTTTCATAATATATTTTGCAGAAGGAAGTTACTGTGTGTATTGCACACATAAAAGTGTGAAGATATGCTCATGAACTTGAGTGTGGTATGTCTGCACGAATTGTTTGAAATTCTTCTACATGGGAGATTTCTCTTTCTTGTGGGTTTCTTTGTTTGTTTCTTTTTCAAAGATGTTATTTATTTATATGAGAGAGAGAGAGAGAGGAGAAAAAGCATGAGCGAGAGGGGCAGAGGGAGAGGGAGAAGCAGGTTCCCTGCTAAACAGGGAGTCTGCCTTGGGACCTGGATCATGATCTGAGCCTAAGGCAGAAGCTTAACTGACTGAGCCAACCAGGTGCCAATCTATCTTTTTTTCTTTCTTTTTTTCTTTCTTTCTTTCTTTCTTTCTTTCTTTCTTTCTTTCTTTTTCTTTCATTTCTTTCTTTTTTTAATGTTTGTTTATTTTTTTAAATTTTTATTTATTTATGATAGTCACAGAGAGAGAGAGAGAGAGGCAGAGACACAGGCAGAGGGAGAAGCAGGCTCCATGCACTGGGAGCCTGACGTGGAATTCTATCCCGGGTCTCCAGGATCGCACCCTGGGCCAAAGGCAGGCGCTAAACCATTGCGCCACCCAGGGATCCCTCTTTCTTTCTTTTATTTTAATAATAATTTTATTTTTTATTGGTGTTCAATTTGCCAGCATACAGAATAACACCCAGTGCTCATCCCGGCAAGTGCCCCCCTCAGTGCCCATCACCCATTCACCCCCACCGCCCGCCCTCCTCCCCATCCATCACCCCTAGTTCATTTCCCTGAGTTAGGAGTCTTTATATTCTGTCTCCCTTTCTGATATTTCCCACATATTTCTTCTCCGTTCCCTTATATTCCCTTTCACTATTATCTATATTCCCCAAATGAATGAGAACATACAATGTTTGTCCTTCTCCGATTGAGTTACTTCACTCAGCATAATACCTTCCAGTTCCATTCACGTTGAAGCAAATGGTGGGTATTTGTCGTTTCTAATGGCTGAGCAAGGCCCACCTGTTCTCTCTCTTCATCTTCTGAGTCTCCTAAAATATGAATGTTATTGTTTTAATAAGTGGCTGACTTCCCTACGTCTGTCTCTGTGGTCCATAACCTTTCTTGTTTTTATGGCTTCTACGTGGGACTGCATCTCAATTATAGCATTTTTAACGTTGGCCTGACTAGATTTTAGTTCTTTTATTTCTACTGTAAGGGATTCTCTAGTTTTCTTCTGTGCTCTTTTTCCAGCCCAGCTGCTATCTTTATAATAATTGTTTTAAACTGTAGTTAGACATCATATATGTGTATTGATGGACTTCCTGGCTGTGAGTACTACCTCATATTATTTTATAGAGGTGAATTTCTCCATCTCATTACCTTTTCCAGAAAAGAAAGAGGGAAGAAAAAGAAAAACCATGGAAAACAATAACAACTGCCCTCCAAAAAAAAAAACAAAAACACACCAGATTATTTTGGCCTGCATTTTCAAAGACTCTAAATCCCAAAATATGAAACACAATTAAAGTACCATGAAAATAAAAATAAGAAATATATAAGGTACATACATAAAAATTAAAATAAGGCAATTAATAAAAAAATAAAAAAAATAAATGAAAATAAAGCACAAAGTACAAAGGAAGCTAGATCCTACTTTCCAGGCAGAGCTGAATCTCTGCATCTTCTGTGGTCCGACAACTTGGTGGCAGTGAGTGGTCTGTGCAGGGTCTGGGGATGGGCTCTAGCGCTGATTATCAGGTGCACATCTGCTTGGTAGATGCAACTGCGGGATCAGAGGCAGGGTGGGCATCAGCACCTCTGGCCTCCAGTGGGCGGTGCAGTGCTGCTCCCTGAGACCCCCCCTGGTGGGCAGGATGCGGGTGGGGTCTCTGGTTCCTCTGGATCTGGGACTGAGCATCCTTCCCCCCCAGTCTGCATGGGCTTCCACAGAAGAGCTCCCAAGTCCCCGGGTCTCCGCCGATTCTCTCAGAACCCTGCGTTTACTCTACCTGTGTCCGAGCTTCTTTTGGTTTTGTTTTTTTATCTCAGAGAAGCTGACACTGATGCAAACACAGGAGGGTTTATTTACAAGCTCGAGCTTGTGTCCAAGTATACCCAACAGAGTGAAGCAGGGACTTGGAGATGGGTTTTTGCTTAGTTTTAAGGGCTGGTCTTGGGGACCTCCAGAAGGGCTGGAGCAATTCCTCAAGTTCTGTTTACATTTTGATATGGGACATTCAAGGGCATTGAGCCCTGTTTTCATTCTAATAGAGGCTTCCTATCCTTGGCCTGGGCTCAGTTTTGATTCTATTGTGGGGCTTTCTAGGTCATTAAGCTGTAAACTTTTGTTTTTTTTCCTGTAACTGAAGTAATGTAAATTTCAGCTCTTCTTCACAGGGACCTGGGATGGGTGGACTTGTGCTAAAGCTGAATTTAAATTGGAATGGCCTTAATTTTCTTGGCCTCCACGCTTCCCATCCCATCCTATCTAGCTCCTTCCGCCTTCCCCAGAGCTCCTAAGAGAGCAATTGCAAATGACCTCAGCTTGGCAGCCTTTGTTGGGGGACAGGTCCAGGGATTTGGGATCAGGAAGACCTGGGGCGTGGGCTTCCCAGCTGTGCAGCAGGATTCCATGCTGCAGACTCTTATTCCATAAGGCTATCTTGACAACTGACTTTGTACATAGAAAAGCTCTCCTTTATCTTTAAAAGATGAGGAGCGAGTCAAAGCTTTTTTTCTCTGCGCATCTAATTGCTCAGATTCCAATCTGAGACATATTTCCTGTTAATAAGGATAATTTACTATCCGTGGTACTATGGTTAAAATATTCTGACACAAGTAATTCAGAGGGATGAGGGCTTCTCATCTCTTTCTTCACAGCTCAGTCACTCATCAGGAAATGCATCTTTATGGATTTAGAAAGAACTGAGAGACATTATTACCAATGGTCCTATTATTTATGTGAAGGATCCTTCCCTGAGATTCTTCCCCTGTTTCAACTGACACTGAAACACTTTGAACTCTTTGGAAGACAAATGTCAAGGAAATAAATGTTATGCATTGCTAATTTTAAATGCACTTGCAATATCGTGTCTATTATACTAGAATTATTTTTATCTGATTTTTGCTATTTATTATCTGTTCCTGCTTTTCAGGTTGAGGAGGCATTATGCATGTTCATAAGTGTTTTTCTTTCCTTCTGATCTAAAATTCTTACTTTGTTTCCATCAAAGGAACTCTTTAAGAATAAGGCAAAAGTTAATTCAACAATTCTTAAAATGTCTTCACACTTGGAGCCTGATTCATTTAAGTCAATTTTCAAAATAAATCTTATTTATTAGGAAAAAAACAAAGATTTATAGGGAAATTGAGAAGATAGTACAGAGCATTCGCATGCACTCGCACTCAATTTCTCCAATTATTGATACCTTATATTAGTACGGTACAAATATTAGCTAATGAATCAATATTAAAAACTTTGCATCCAAAAAAGACCAAAAAAAGACCCGGGATCAAATCCCACCTCGGGCTCCCGGTGCATGGAGCCTGCTTCTCCCTCTGCCTGTGTCTCTGCCTCTCTCTCTCTCTGTGACTATCACAAATAAATAAATAAATACCTTAAAAAAAATTTCAAAAAAGACCAAAAAAAAAAAAAAAAGAAAAACAAAGGCCATAGTTTATTCAGATTTCCTTAGTTTTTGCTAAGTTACAATCCCTCATATCACATTCCATTTGTCCTCCTCTTTCCTTAGGCTCATCTGGATTGTGACAGTCTTTCTGCCTTTCCTTGTTGTTGTTGAACTGGAACACTTTGAGAAGTAAAGTATTTTGTAAAATTTCCCTCAGTTGGGACATGTCTGTTGTTTATCTCATGACTGAACTGTTTTTGTGGATTATATACAGAGACATACTGCCATTTTCATTATATCATATAAAGGATAGATACTATCAACATGATTTATCAGTCTTGGTATCGATCTGATCATCTTGCTGAGGTAGTGTTTGTCAGCTTTCTCAGTAGTAAACTCATTCTTTATTATTATTAATTATTATTATTGTATTATCAATATTATTTTAAGTTTTTCATATTATATTTTGTAGAGGAAGTTACTATGTGTATTCCACACAGAAGAGTGGGAAGCTATGCTCATGAACTTGAGGGTGGAATGTCTTCACAAATTGTTTGAAATTCTTCTACATGGGCGATTTCTCTTCCTTGTGGGTTTGCTTGTTTGCTTCTTTTTCAAAGATGTTTTTTATTTATTTGAGAGAGTGAGGAGAGATAAAGCATGAGCGAGAGAGGCAGAGGGAGAGGGAGAAGCAGGTTCCCTGCTGAACAGGGAGCCTGCCTTGGGACCTGGATCATGATCTGAGCCTAAGGTAGAAGCTTAACTGACAGAGCCACACAGGTGCCACTCTTTCTTTCTTTCTTTCTTTCTTTCTTTCTTTCTTTCTTTCTTTCTTTCTTTTTTCTTTCTTTCTTTCTTTTTTCTTTCTTTTTTTTTTTCTTTCTTTCTTTCTTTCTTTCTTTCTTTCTTTCTTTCTTTCTTTCTTTCTTTCTTCCTTCCTTCCTTCCTTCCTTCCTTCCTTCCTTTTTTCTTTCTTTCTTTCTTTCTTTCTTTCTTTCTTTCTTTCTTTCTTTCTTTCTTTCTTTCTTTCTTTCTTTCTTTCTTTCTTTCTTTCTTTCTTTCTTTCTTTCTTTCTTTCTTTCTTCTTTCTTCTCAAGCCAGCAACTTCTTAGGAATTCCTCCCTCAGATGGGAGCTACATACTAACATCCAAACCAGAGTACCTAGCTGAAAGCTCTCTCTCTGGGGAAATTCTCTTTCAGAGATGAGCTGAAACGTGGTCCTGCCATGTTCCACACTGCCTGCAGATACAGTTACGAGCATCCTAAATAGACATGTTTGTCAGAAGCTCATGGGACGCAAGGGGCAAGCTGCAGGCTTCAACATTGTGTCTCCAGGTGTAGTAAAGCTGTATTCATGGAACATCCTGAATTACAATGCTGCCACATTCTCATGGCCATTAGAATGCAGTTAGTAGAAAGCTGGCTTCAGGCATGCCTCCTTTTGAAAGTTGAGCTCAGGGCAGAACCCTCCCGCATCCTGCCTGCCCATAGTCCTAGCTGCTAACATCCTTATGTTAGGTGTTGAGAGAGGTTGGAGAAAAGCAAGTGGAAGTGTCAGGACTGTCCTCACGTGTATCTGAGATCAATACAGCGATTGCCAACGTCCTTATTCAATTAGAGTGTAGCTCCAGTATACCTCGCCTCGATAAGTGTCTAGCAGACATCGGCCTGCAAAGCATACACACTTCTGAGAGTTCAGCTTATGTCCTCTAACTTCTCCATCCTGAATGGCTGTATGTTCCACTTCCACAGCATTTCATTGTATGCAGGACAGTAGCGGAGTGAAAACCAAGTGTCTGCCTTGTCAATTTCGCGCCTAACGTACAGCTGCCTGCAAGGCATGCACACTCCTTTGGATTGAGCTTATGGCTTATGCCTCCCACACGCTGACCATCCGCACACTTCAGTTCCAAAGGATTTCTTTCAATATGGGACGCAAGTTTTGCGAGAGGCAAATGTGTCTTAGTTCAATCCTGCGACTTCTGAGGAATTCCTCCCTCAGATGGGAGCTACATACTAACTTCCAATCCTGAGTACCTAGCTGAAACCTCTCTCTCTGGGGAATTTCCTTCTGCGAGATGAGCTGACACACGGTCCTTCCCAGTTCCACACTGCCTGCAGATGCTGTTACGAACATCCTCACTAGACATGTTTGTCAGAAGCTCTTGGGATGCAAGGGCCAGCTGTAGGCTTCAATGGTTGTGCCTCCAGGTGCAGTAGAGCAGTATTCATGGAAGGTAGCGCTTTACAATTCTGCTACATTCTCACGGCCATCAGAACGAGCTAGTAGAAAGCTGGCTTCTAGGCATGCTTTCTTTTGAGAGCTGAGCTCAGTGCCGGACCCTCCCATATCCTTCCCGCCCGTAGACATAACTGCTAATATCCTTATATTAGGTGCTGGGTGAGGGCGGCGAAATGCATGTGGAAGTGTCAGGCCTGTACTCACGATTATCTGAGTTGAATACAGCGATTTGAAACGGCCTTCTTCAAAGAGTGTAGCTAGTTTCTAACTCCCATGTATGAGTGGGTAGCAGACATCTGCCTTCCAGGCATACACACTTTTGAGAGTTGAGCTTATGGCCTGTGCTTCCCACATCCTGCCTGCAGGTACATTTTGCAGCTAACAGGCATAGGCTCGATGCGTGACTGAAGTGTTGTGAGGGGTAAGTGGAAAGTCCCGGCACACAAGACTAGTGCCTCCAAGCTCAATCCAGCGATTTCCTAGTAATTCCTGTCTTAGACACATGCTACATACTAAGTTCCATACGTGAGAATCTAGCTGAACCCCGAGTCCAAAAGCATCTCTCTTCTGAGATTTGAGCTCCCACCCAGTCCCTCACAGTTCCACACTGCCCGCAGAATGAGTTTTGAACATCTTCACCAGAGACGTTTTTCAGAAGCTTGTGAGATGCAAGTGGAATAATGCAGGCCTGGAAGGTGTCTCCAGGTTCAGTAGAGTGGTATTCTTCAAACCTCCTGAGGTAGAAGACTGCTATGGTCTCACGGCCATTAGAACGCAGCTATTTGAATGCTGGCTTCTAGGCATGCTCTCTTGTGAGAGCTGAGCTCAGGGCAGGACCCTCCCGCATCTTGCCTGCCCATTGTCATAGCTGCTAACATCCTTACGTGAAGTGCTGGAAGAGATTGGAGAAATGCGAGTGGAAGTGTCAGGACTGTACTCACGTATACCTGAGTTCAATACAGCGATTGCCAACGTCCTTAATCAATTAGAGTGTAGCTCGTGTATACCTCACCTCGATGAGTGTCTAGCAGACATCGGCCTGCAAATCATACAGACTTCTGAGAGCTGAGCTTATGGCCTGTACCTCCGCATCATGACTGCCTGTACGTTCCTCTTCCACAGCATTTTGATGTATGCGGGAGAGTAGCCGAGTGAAAACCAAGTGTCTGCCTTGTCAATTTCGTACCTAGCAGACAGGTGCCTCCCAGGCATGCACACTCCTTTGGATTGAGCTTATGGCTTGTACCTCCCACATGATTACCGCCTGTATATTTCACTTTCAAAGGATTTCCTTCGATATGGGTCGCAAGTTTTGCGAGAGGCAAGTGTCGCTTAGTTCAATCCAGCGACTTCTGGGGAATTCCTCCCTCAGGTGGGAGCTACATACTAACTTCCAAACCTGAGTTACTAGCTGAAAGCTCTCTCTCTGGGGAACTTCCCTCTCGGAGATGAGCTGAATTGTGGTCCTTCCCAGTTCCACGCTGCCTGCAGGTGCAGTTACGAACATCCTCACTAGACATGTTTGTCAGAAGCTCATAGGACGCAAGGGCCAGCTGCAGGCTTCAATGGTTGTGTCTCCAGGTGCAGTAGAGCGGTATTCATGGAATGTCCCATCTTATAATGCTGTTACGTTCTCACGGCCATCAGAAAGAGCTAGTAGAATACTGGCTTCTAGGCATGCCTCCTTTTGAGAGCTGAGCTCAGGGCAGGACCGTCCCGCATCCTGGCTGCCTGTAGTCGTAGCTACTAACATCCTTATGTTAGGTGTTGGCAGAGGTTGGAGAAATGCAAGTGGAAGTGTCAGGACTCTACTCACGTGTATCTGAGTTCAATACAGGATTGCCAACGTCCTTGTTCAATTAGAGTGTAGCTCGGGTATACCTCTCCTCGATAAGTGTCTAGCAGACATCGGCCTTCAAAGCATACACACTTTTGAGAGTTGAGCTTCTGGTCTGTACCTCCCCCCTCCTGACTGCCTGTACGTTCCACTTCCACAGCATTTCATTGTATGCGGGATAGTAGCAGAGTGAAAACCATATCTGCCTTGTCAATTTCGTGCCTAGTGGACAGCTGCCTGCAAGGCATGCACACTCCTTTGGCTTGAGCTTATGGCTTGTACCTCCCATATGCTGACCGCCTGTACGCTTCACTTCCAAAGGATTTCGTTCGATATGGGATGCAAGTTTTGCGAGAGGCAAGTGTCACTTAGTTCAATCCAGTGACTTCTGAGGAATTCCTCCCTCAGATGGGAGCTACATACTTACTTCCAAACCTGAGTGCCTAGCTGAAAACTCTCTCTCTGGGGAATTTCCTTCTGCGAGATGAGCTGACACGCAGTTCTTTCCTGTTCCACACTGCATGCAGATGCAGTTACGAACATCCTCACTAGACATGTTTGTCAGAAGCTTATGGGGTGCAAGGGCCAGCTGCAGGCTTCAATGGTTGTGTCTCCAGGTGCAGTAGAGTGGTATTCATTGTATTCGTACCGCCTACAATTCTGCTACATTCTCACGGCCATCAGAACGAGCTAGTATAAAGCTGGCTTCTAGGCATGCTCTGTTGTGAGAGCTGAGCTCAGGGCAGGACCCTCCCACATCTTGCCTGCCCATAGTCATAGCTGTTAACATCTTTATGTGGAGTGCTAGGAGATGTTAGAGAAATGCGACTGGAAGTGTCAGGACTATACTCACGTGTATCTGAGTTCAATACATCGATTGCCAACATCCTTGTTCAATTAGAGTGTAACTCGGGTATGCCTCACCTCGATAAGTGTCTAGCAGACATCGGCTTGCAAAGCATACACACTTCGGAGATTTGAGCTTATAGCCTGTACCTCCCCCATCCTGACTGCCTGTACGTTCTGCTTCCACAGCATTTCGTTGTATGCGTGAGAGTAGCGGAGTGAGAACCAAGTGTCTGCCTTGTCAATTTTGCGCCTAGCGGACAGCTGCCTCCAAGGCATGCACACTCCTTTGGATTGATCTTAGGACTTGAACCTCCCACATGCTGACCGCCTGTACGCTTCGCTTCCAAATGATTTCATTTGATACGGGACACAAGTTTTGAGAAATAAATGTTTCTTAGTTCAATCCAGCAACTTCTGAGGGATTCCTCCCTTAGATGGGAGCTACATACTAACTTCCAAACCTGAGTTACTAGCTGAAAGCTCTCTCTCTGGGGAACTTCCCTCTCGGAGATGAGTTGAAACGTGGTCCTTCCCAGTTCCACACTGCCTGCAGATACAGTTACAAACATACTCACTAGACATGTTTGTCAGAAGCTCATGGGATGCAAAGGGCAAGCTGCAGACTTCAAAGTTGTGTCTCCAGGTGCAGTAAAGCGGTATTCATGGAACATCCTGAATATCAATGCTGCCACGTTCTCATGGCCAACAGAACGCAGTTAGTAGAAAGCTGGCTTCGAGGCATGCCTCCTTTTGAAAGCTGAGCTCAGGGCAGGACCCTCCCGCATCCTGACCTCCCATAGTCATAGCTGCTAACATCCTTATTTTAGGTGTTGGGAGAGGTTGGAGAAATGCAAGTGGAAGTGTCAGGACTGTACTCACGTGTATCTCAGTTCAGTACAGTGATTACCAGCATCCTTGTTTAATTAGAGTGTAGCTTGGGTATACCTTGCCTCGATAAGTGTCTAGCAGACATCGGCCTGCAAAGCATACACACTTCTGAGAGTTGAATTTATGCCTTGTACCTCGCACATGCTGACTGCAGGTACACTTCACTCCTATAAGGCCTAGGCTCGATGCGTGACAGAAGTTTTGTCAGAGGTTAGTGGAAGGTGCTGGCCCACACAATTAGTCTCCAAGCCCAATCCAGAGATATGTGAGGAACTGCTCTCTAGGATTGGTGCTACACACTAAGTTCCATACATGAGAATCTAGTTGAACACAGTGTCCAAAGGGTACTTGCTTCTGAGACTTGAGCTCACCTCCAGTCCCTCACAGTTCCACACGGCCTTCAGATGAAATTTTGAACATCCTCACTAGACGTGTTGGTCAGAAGCTCATAGGACAAAAGGAGCTAGCTGCAGGCTTCAATGCTTGTGTCTCTAGGTGCAATAGAGCGGTATACATGGAAACTCCTGACTTACAAATTAGCTACATTCTCATGGCCATAAGAACGCAGCTAGTGGAAAGGTGCATTCGAGGCATGCTGCTGAGGATCAGAGTCACCAGTTCCAGGTGAGGGACAGGTGGGGCCAGAGTCACTGGTACAGAAGAGGCCAAAGTGAGGACCAGAGTTACCAGGTCCAGGTGAGTCCCGGTGTGGAATAGAGGAACCATGTCCCGATGATGCCCAGGTAGGGACCAGAGTCACCAGGTCCAGATGAGGCCCAGGTGGGGAGCATATTCACTAGGTTCAGGTGAGGCCCAGTTGAGGACCACAGTCACCAGGTCTCGTTGAGGCCTAGAGGGGTACCAGAATCACCTGGTCCAGGTGACATCCAGATGGGGACCAGAGTCACCAGGTCAGGGTGAGGCCCAGAGGGGTTCAAGAGTCATCATGTCAAGGCGAGGCTCAGGTGTGGAACAGAGTAACCAGGTCCCAATGATGCCAAGGTGAGGACCAGAGTCACCAGATCTGGGTGACGCCTAGATAGGATCAGAGTCACCAGTTCCAGGTGAGGTCAAGAAGGAGTCCACAGCAATCAGGTCCAGGTGGGGAACAAGGTCACCAGGAGTGGGTGAGGCCCAGATGGGGACTAGATTCACCAGGTCCAGGTGAGGCCTAGGTGGTGACCAGAGTCACCGGGTCCGGGTGAGGACCAGATAAGGACCAGATTCACCAGGTCCAAGAGGCCCATGTGGGGACCTGAATCACCAGGTATGGGCGAGGCCCAGGTGGCAACCCCACTCACCAGGACCAGGTGAAGCCAACCTGCAGGCCATAGTCACCAGATCCAGGTGAGGCCCTGGTGGGGACCAGAGTCCCCAGCTAAATGTGAGGCTAGAAGGACACCACAGTCACCAGGTCCAGGTGTGGTTCATGTGGGAACGAGAGTCACCAGGTCCAGGTGAAACCCAGGTGGGGACCACAGTCACCAGGTCCAGATTGAGGCCTAGGTGGGGGGCCCAGAGTCATCAGGGCCAGGTGAGGCCAAAGTGTGGAGCAAAGTTATCAGGTCCAGGTGAGTCCCAGGTGGGAACCAGTCACCTCGTCCAGGTGAGGCCCACAAGTGTAGTGCCTCCAAGCTCAATCCCTCGATTTCCTAGTAGTTCCTGTCTTAGACTGGTACTACATACTAAGTTCCATACTAGCTAATAGAACCCTGCATCCAACGGCAACTTACATTCGAGAGTTGGGCTCACACGCAGTCCTTCACAGTTCCACACTGCCTGCAGAATGTCTTTCCAACGTCTTCACCGGAGGTGCTTGTCAAAAGCTTGTGAGACGCAAGTGGAATAATGCAGGCCTGGAAGGTGTCTCCAGGTGGAGTAGAGTGGTATTCTTGGAACCTCCTGAGTTAGAATACTGCTGCGTTCTCAGGGCCAGAAGAATGCAGCTAGTTGAAAGCTGGCTTCTAGACATGCTTCCTTGTGAGAGTTGAGGTGAGGGCAGGACCCTCCCGCAACCTAACTGCCTGTAGACATAGGTCCTAACATCCTTATGTTAGGTGCTGGAAAAGGTTGTGAAAAGCATGTAGACGTTTCAGGCTTGTAGTCACGTGTAACTGAGTTCAATACAGCGATTTCCAACAGCCTTGTTCAATTAAAGTGTAGCTAGGTTCTAACTCCCATAAAAGAGTGGCTAGCAGACATCTGCCTGCAAAGCATACACGCTTCTGAGAGTTGAGCTTATGGCCTGTACCTCCCACAATCTGACGGCCTGTACGTATCGCTTCCACAGCATTCCCTTCTATGCGGGACAGTAGCGGAGTGAGAACCAAGTGTCTGCATTGTCAATTTCGCGACTACCGGACACCTGCCTCCAAGTGATGCACACTCCTTTGAATGAGCTTATGGCTTGTTCCTCCCACGTGCTGACCGCCTGTACCTTTCACTTCGAAAGGATGTCGTTCGATACGGGACACAAGTTTTGTGAGAGGCAAGTGTCTCCCAGCCCAATCCAACGACTTCTGAGTAATTCCTCCCTCAGAAGGTAGCTACATACTAACTTCCAAACCTGAGTACCTAGTTGAAAGCTGTCTCTCTGGGGGAACTTCCTTCTGCAAGATGAGCTGACACGCGGTCCTTCCCAGTTCCATACTGCCTACAGATGGAGTTACGAACATCCTCACTAGACATGTTTGTCAGAAGCTCATGGGACGCTAGGGGCAAGCTGCAGGCTTCAACGGTTGTGTCTCCAGGTGCAGTAGAGTTTTATTCATGGAACGACCTGACTTCCAATGCTGTAAAGTGTGGGTTAGGTTACGGGTTAGGGTTAGGGTCCTGTTTAAGCTTAGGGTTAGGGTTCAGGTTAGGTTAGGGGTAGGTTCAGGGTTAGGGGTAGGCTACGGGTTAGGGTTAGAGTTAGGTTATGGGTTAGGTTATGGGTTAGGGTACGGGTTAGGTTATGGATTAGGGTATGGGTTAGTGTTAGGGTTAGGGTTAGGGTACGGTTTAGGGTTAGGTTTAGGGTACGGCTTAGGGTTCGGTTTAGGTTTATGGTTAGGGTTAGGGTACGGGTTAGGGTTAAAGTTAGGGTACTGTTTAGGGTTAGGGTTAGGTTACGGGTTAGGGTTAGGGATAGGGTAAGGGTTAAGGTTAGGATTAGGTTAGGGTTAGGGTTAGGGTTAGGATTAGGGATTGGGTTTCGTTAGGTTTAGGGTTGGGGTAAGGTTAGGGTTAGGGTACGGGTTAGAGTTTGGGTTAGGGTACGGGTGAGGGTTAGGGTAAGCGTTAGGGTAAGCGTTAGGGCACGGGTTAGGATTAGGGTACGGTTTAAGGTTAGGTTTAGGGTTAGGTTTAGGGTTAGGGTATGGGATAGGGTTAGGTTTAGGGTACTGTTTAGTGTTAGGGTTAGGGTTAGGGTTAGGTTACAGGTTAGGGTTACGGTTAGGGTTAGAGTACGGGTTAGGGTTAGAGTTAGAGTTCGGGTTATTTTAGGGTTAGGGTTAGGCTACGTGTTAGGGTTAGTGTTAGGTTTATGATTAGGGTTCGGTTTAGGCTTAGGTTTAGGGTACAGATTAGGGTTAGAGTACGGGTTAGGGTTAGGGTTTGGGTACGGTTTAGAGTTATGGTATGGATTATGGTATGGGTTAAGGTATGGGTTAGGGTACTGGTAACAGTTAGGGTTTGGGTTAGGTTTAGGGTACGGGTTAGGGTTAGGTTTAGGGTTAGGGTTAGGGTACAGGATAGGGTTAGGTTTAGGGTTAGTGTTAGGGTTTGGGTTAGGGTACGGGTTAGGGTTAGGTTTAGGGTACTGTTTAGGGTTAGGGTTAGGTTATGGTTTAGGGTTAGTGTAGGTTACGGGTGAGGGTTAGTGTTAGGGTTAGGTTTCTGTTAGGGTTAGGGGTAGGGTTAGGGTTTAGGGATAGGGTTAGGGTACTGTTTAGGGTTAGGTATAGTGTTAGGTTTAGTTTACGGGTTAGGATTAGGGTTAGGGTTAGGTTATGGGTTAGGGTTCGGGTTAGGATATGGGATACGTTTAGAGGTAGGGTTAGGGAATGGGTTAGGGTTAGGGTTGGGGTTAGGCTTAGGTTATGGGTTCAGGTTAGGGTTAGGGGTGGTGTATGGGTTTGTTTATGGGTTAGGGTACGGGTACGGTTATGGGTTAGTGTACAGGTTAGTGTTCGGGTTTGGGTTAGGGAACAGGATAGGTTTAGGGTTTGGGTATGGGTTAGGGTACAGGTTAGGTTACGGTTTAGGGTTAGGGTACGGGTTAGAGTTAGGGTTCAGGTTAGGGTTGGGGTTAGGGTTAGGTTTAGGGTAGGGTTAGGTTTAGGGTTACGGTACGGGTTAGCGTACGCATTAGGGTTAGGGTTAGGGTTAGGGTACGGGTTAGGATTAGGGTACGGGAGAGTTAGTGTTAGAGTTAGGGTACGGGTTTGGGTTAGAGTTAGGGTTAGGGTACGGCTTAGGGTTAGTTTTAGTGTTAGGGTTAGGTTAAGGTACACGTTAGGGTTAGGGTTAGGGTACTGTTTAGGGTTAGGTTTAGTTTACGGGTTAGGGTTAGGGTTAAGGTTAGTTTACGTGTTAGGGATAGGGTTTGGGTGAGGTTTAGGGTTAGGTTAGGGTTAGGGTTAGGTTTAGAGATAGGGTTAGGGTTATGATTAGTGCTAGGGTTAGGTTAGGGGTAGTTTTAGTGTGAGGGTACGGGTTATGGTTAGGGTTAGGGTAGGGTACGGTTTAGGGTTAGGGTACGGGTTAGGGTTAGTGTACGGGTTAGGGTTAGTGTTAGGGTTAGGGGTTAGGGTTATAGTTATGGTTAAGGATTAGGGTTTAGGATTAGGGTTAGGGGTTAGGGTTTCGGGTTCGGGTTAGGGTTAAGGGTTAGGGGTTAGGGTTAGGGGTTAGGGTTATGGTTAGGGTTAGGAGTTAGGGTTAGGTTTTGGGTTAGGGTTAGGGTTATGGTTAGGGTACGGCTTAGGGTTAGGTTTAGGGTTAGTGTTAGGGTTAAGGTACACGTTTGGGTTAGGGTTAGGGTACTTTTTAGGGTTAGGGTTAGGTTTAGTTTATGGGTTAGTGTTAGGATCAGGGTTAGGTTTAGTTTACGTGTCAGGGATACGGTTAGGGTGAGGGTTAGGGTTAGGTTAGGGTTAGGGTTAGGGTTTGGTTTAGAGATAGGGTTAGGGTTATGATTAGAGTTAGGGTTAGGTTTAGGGGTAGTTTTAGTGTTAGGGTACGGGTTATGGTTAGGGTTAGGGTAGGGTACGGTATAGGGTTAGGGTACGGGTTAGGGTTAGTTTTAGGGTTAGTATTAGGGTACGGGTTAGGGTTAGTGTTAGGGTACCATTTAGGGTTAGTGTACGGGTTAGCGTTAGGGTTGGGGTTAGCGTAAGGGTTAGGGCACGGGTTAGGATTAGGGTTAGGGTATTGTTTGGGTTAGGGTCAGGGTTAGATTTAGGTTATGTGTTAGGGTACGGGTTAGGGTTAGGATACGGGTTAGGGTTAATGTACGGGTTAGGGTTGGGGTTAAGGTATGGTTTAGGGTTAGGGTACGGGTTAGGGTTAGAGTACGGGTTACGGTTAGGGTTAGGTTACGGGTTAGGGTAAGGGTTAGGGTTAGGTTTAGGGTTAAGTGTTGAGGTTAAGGGTTACGGATAGCATTAGGGGTCATGGTTAGGGGTTAGGGTTAGGGTACTGGTTAGGGTACGGGTTAGGGTTCGGGTTAGGTTATGGGTTAGTGTATGGGTTAGGTTTCAGGTTAGGTTTAGGGTTAAGGTTAGGGTGAGGGGTTAGGGTTAGTGTTAGGGTTAAGGTTATGGTGAGGGGTTAGGGTTAGTGTTAGGGTTAGGGGTTAGGGTTAGGGTACGGGTTACGGTTAGAGTACGGGTTACGGTTAGGGTTAGGGTATGGGTTAGGGTTAGGGTATGGTTTAGGATTAGGGTACAGTTTAGGGTACGTGTTAGGGTTAGGGTACAGGTTATGGTTAGTGTAAGGGTTAGGGGTAGGATTACTGTACAGGATAGGGTTAGGGTACGGGTTAGGGTTAGGTTTAGGGTACGGGTTAGAGTTAGGGTATAGGTTAGGGTTAGGTTTAGGTTACGGGTGAGTGTTAGGGTTAGGGTATGGGTTAGTGTATGGGTTAGGTTTCAGGTTAGGTTTAGGGTTAGTTTTAGAGTTAGGGGTTAGGGTTAGTGTTAGGTTTAGGGTTAGGGTTAGGGTTAAGTGTTAGGTTTAAGGGTTAGGGATAGTGTTAGGGTTAGGGTTAGGGGTTAGGGGTAGGGTTAGGGTTAAGGGTTAGTGTTAAGGGTTAGGGTTAGGGGTTAGGGTTAGTGTTAGTGTTAGGGTTAAGGTTAGGGCTTAATGTTAGGGTTAGGGTTTGGGTTAGTGTTAGGATTAGGGTTAATGTTAGGGTTTAGGGTTAGGGTTAAGGCTTAGGGTTAGGTTTAGGGTTAGTGGTTAGGGGTTCAGTTTAGGGGTAGGGGTAGGGGTTAAGGTTTGGGTTAGGGGTTAGGGTTAGGTTTTGGTTTGGGGTTAGGGTTAGGTTTTGTTTTAGGGTTAGGTTTATGGGTTAGGGTTTAGGGTTAGGGTTAGGTGTTAGGGTTAGGGTTAGAGGTTAGAGGTTAGGGTTATGGTTATAGTTAGGTATGTGTTAGGGTTATGGTTAGGATATGGCTTAGGGTACAGGTTAGGGTATGGGTTAGTGTTAGAGTACTGGTTAGGGTTAGGGGACAGGTTAGTGTACGGGTTAGGGTAAGTGTTAGGGTACGGGTTAGGGTTGGGGTACAGTTTAGTGTTAGGGTACCTGTTAGGGTTAGGGTACTGATTAGGGTTACGGTACAGCTTAAGTTAGGGTTAGTGTTCGGGTTAGGGTTAGGGTTTAGGGTTTAGGGTTAGGGTTAGTATTACGATTAGGGTTAAGGGTTAGGGTTAAGGGTTAGGGTTAGGATAGGTTTAGTGTTAGGGGTTAGGGGTTAGGGTTAGGGATTTGATTCGAATCAATTCTTTTTTTTTATTTTTTTAAAGATTTTTTAATTTATTTATGATAGACATAGAGAGAGGCAGAGACACAGGAGGAAGGAGAAGCCGGCTCCATGCAGAAGCCCGATGTGGGACTCGATCCCAGGTCTCCAGGATCATGCCCCGGGCTGCAGGCAGCGCTAAACCGCTGCGCCACCGGGGCTGCCCTCGATTCTTTTTGATTCGATTCGATTGGATTCATTTCTTTTCAATTCGATTCTTTTCGATTCGATTATTTTAGATTCGATTCGATTATTTTCGATTAAATTCGATTATATTCGATTCAAATCGATTAGATTATTTTCGATTCGATTGGATTATTTTAGATTTGATTAGATTATTTTTGATTCAATTCGATTGGATTATTTTTTATTCGATTTGATGCAAATCGATTCTTTTCGATTTGATGCAATTAATTTCGATTCGATTTGATTATTTTCGATTCGATTCGATTTGATTCGATTCAAATAATATTTATTAATTTTTATTTATTATTTATGATAGTCACAGAGAGAGAGAGAGAGGCGCAGAGACACAGGCAGAGGGAGAGGCAGGCTCCATGCACCGGGAGCCCGATGTGGGATTTGATCCCGGGTCTCCAGGATCGCGCCCTGGGCCAAAGGCAGGCGCCAAACCGCTGTGCCACCCAGGGATCCCCGATTCGAATAATTTCAATTCAATTCAATAATTTTTGATTCATTTCAATTCAATTTGATTATTTTCGATTCAATTTGATTGGATTCGTTTTGATTATTTTCGATTCGATCCAATTATTTTTGATTCGATCGATTCTTTTCGATTCGATTCGATTATTTTCGATTCAATTCGATCGATTCGGTTTGATTATTTTCAACTCAATTCAATCAATTCGGCTCAATTATTTTCGATTTGATTCGATTATTTTCGATTCGATAAGATTACTTTTGATTCGATTATTTTCGATTCGATTTCATTATTTTCAATTCAATTCAATTAGATTATTTTCGATTCGATTCAATGCGAATCGATTATTTTCGATTAGTTTCGATTCAATTATTTTCGATTTGATTTGATTCGATTATTTTCAATTCGATTCAATTTGATTATTTTCATTTTGATTCGGTTCAATTCAATTCTATTATTTTCGATTCGATTCGTTTCGTATTGATTCGAATCGTTTTGATTCAATTTGATTATTTTCGATTTGAATCGATTCTTTTCGATGCGATTCTTTTCGATTCGGTTTGATATTTTCGATTCGAATCAACTCGATTCTTTTTGATTCGAGTACGTAAGATTCAATTCGATTCTTTTCGATTCGATTCGATTCGATATGATTCTTTTCGGTTCTATTCGATTCGATTCTTTTCGATTCAATTCGATATGATTCGATTCTTTTCGATTCCATTCGATACGATTCGATTTTATTCTTTTCATTTTGATTCGATTCATTTCGATGCTATTCAATTCGATTCATTTCGAATCGATTCGATTCTTTTCGATTCAATTCGATACTTTTCGATTCGATTTGATTCGTTTTGATTCGATTCGATTCTTTTCGATTCAATTCGATTAGATTCTTTTCGATTCGATTTGATTCGTTTTGATTCGATATGATTTGATTTGATTCTTTTCGATTTGATTCGATTCAATTCGATTCTTTTCAATTCGATACGATTCTTTTCGTTTCGATTCGATTCTTTTCGATTTGATTAGATTCTTTTCAATTTGATTCAATTTGATTCTTTTCGATTTGATTCTTTTCGCTTCGATTCGATTCTACTCGATTCATTTCGAATCGATTCGATTCTTTTTGATTCGATCTATTTGATTCTTTTCGATTCAGTTCGATTCGATTCGATTCTTTTCGATTTGATTCAATTCTTTTCCACTCTGATTCGATTCGTTTTGATTTTTTTCGATTCGTTTCAATTCGAATCTATTCGATTCTTTTCGATTCAATTCGATTCAATTCGATTCTTTTAGATTCAATTCGATTCGATTCAATTCCATTCAATTCAATTCTTTTCACTGCGAATCAATTCGATTCGATTCTATTTGATTCGATCTATTCGATTATTTTCGATTCGGTTAGATTCGATTCAATTCTTTTCAATTCGATTCGATTCTTTTCCATTCGATCTGATTAGATTCGTTTTGAATTTTTTCGATTCGATTTGATTCGAATCTATTCGATTCTTTTCGATTCAATTCAATTCTTTTCGATTCAATTCAATTTGATTCAATTGCATTCGATTCGATTCTTTTTGGTTCGATTCGATTCTTTTCAATTCAATTCTTTTCGATTCGATTCTTTTCGATGCTATTCGATTCTATTCTTTTCGATATGATTCGATTCGTTTCGATTCGATTCGATTCGATTTGATTTGATTCTTTTCAATTCAATTAGATATGATTTGATTCTTTTCAATTCAATTCAATACCATTCGATTCTTTTCGATTCAATTCAATTTGATTCTTTTCTATTCGATTCGATTTGATTGTTTACGATTTGATTCGATACAATTGGATTCTTTTCGTTTCGATTTGATTCTTTTCGATTCGATTCTTTTCGATTTGATTCGATTCTTTGGATTCGATTCGATACTGTTCGATTCGATTCAATTCTTTTGGATTCTATTTGATTCATTTCGATTCTTGATGCGATTCGAATCTTTTCACTTTGCTTCAATTCGATTCTACTCTATTCATTTCAAATCGATTCGATTCTTTTTGATTTGATCTATTCAATTATTTTCTATTCAGTTCGATTCGATTCAATTCTTTTCGATTTGATTCGATTCTTTTCCATTCGATCTTATTAGATTCGTTTCGAAATTTTTCAATTCAATTCAATTCGAATCTATTTGATTCTTTTCGATTCAATTCGATTCAAATTCCTTTCTTTTCAAATTGATTTGATTCGATTCGATTCTTTTTGATTCCATTCGAATCGATTTTTTCGATTCAATTCTTTTAGATTCGACTCTTTTCGATTCAATTCATTTGGATTCGATTCTTTTCGATTCAATTAGATTCTTTTCGATTCGATTCAGTTCTTTTCGATTCAATTTGATTCGATTCGATTCTTTTCGATTCAATTTGAGTCGATTCTTTTCGATTCGAATCGATACTTTTCTACTCTTTTCGATTTGATACGATTCGATTATTTTCGATTCGATACCATTTGATTCGTTCTTTTTTTGAATCAATTCGATTCTTTTCGATTCGACTCTTTTCGATTCGATTCATTTGGATTCGATTCTTTTCGATTCGATTCAATTAGATTCTTTTCGATTCGATTCTTCTTGATTCGATTCGATTAGATTTTTTTCGTTTCGATTCGATAGTTTTCTATTCCTTTCTTTTCTATTCGATTCGATTAGATTCTTTTCGATTTGATTCAATTCGATTCGAATCTTTCTATTCGAGTCTTTTTGATTTGAATTCCTTTCTTTTCGAATCGATTCAATTCGATTCTTTTCGATTCGATTCAATTCTTTTTGATTTGATTCGATTTGATTCGATTATTTTCACTTCGATTCGATTCTTTTGATTCGGTGCGATTCAATTCGATTTTTTTCGATTCAATTCGATTAGATTCTTTTCGATTTGAGTCTTTTCGATTCGAATTTCTTTCTTTTCAAATCGATTTAATTCGATTCTTTTTGATTCGATTCAATTCTTTTTGATTCGATTCGATTCTTTTTGATTTGATTCTTTTCAGGTCGATTCGATTCGGTTTTTTTTAATCAATTCGATTCTTTTCGATTCTACTCTTCGATTCAATTCTTTTGGATTCATACTTTTGGATTCGATTCGATTCTTTTCGATTCGATTCTTTCCGATTAGATTTGATTCTTTTCAATTCAATTCGATTCGATTCTTTACAATTCGATTCGATTCTTTTCAATTCGATTCGATTCGATTCTTTTCAATTCGATTCGATTCAATTCGATTCGTTTTTTTCTAAACGATTCGATTCTTTTTGATTCCATTCCTTTCAACTCGATTCATTTGGATTCGATTCTTTTCGATTCAATTTGATTCGATTCTTTTTGATTCGATTCGATTCTTTTTGATTCGTCTCTTTTCGATTCTATTCGAATCTTTTCGATTCGATTCGATTCTTTTCAATTCAATTTGATTCGATCCGAAACTCTTCAATTCTTTTCAATTCAATTCGATTGTTTTTGATTCGAATTGATTCAATTCTTTTCGATTCGATTCGATTGTTTTCGATTCGATTCGATTTTTTTCTATTCGATTCTTTTTTATTTGATTTGTTTCGATTATTTTCGATTCGATTTGATTCTTTTTGATTCGTTTTGGATCGATTCGATCCTTTTTGATTCGATTCGATTCGATACGATTCTTTTCGTTTTGATATGATAGTTTTCGATTCGTTTCTTTTTGATTCTATTCGATTTGATTCTTTTTGTTTTGATTCGATTTGATTCGAATCTTTTGATTCGAGTCTTTTCGATTCGAATTCCTTTCTTTTAGAATCGATTCGATTCAATTCTTTTCGATTCGATTGAATTCGATTCGATTCTTTTCACTTCCTTTCGATTTGATTCTTTTGATTCGGTGCGATTCGAGTCGATTCTTTTTGATTCGATTTGATTCGATTCTTTTTTATTTGATTCGATTCCTTTCAATTTGATTCGATTCTTTTTATTCTTTTCAATACAATTTGATTCGTTTTTTTTCAAATTGATTGTTTTTGATCGACTCTTTTCGATTCGATTCATTTGGATTCGATTTGTTTCGTTTGGATTCGATTCGATTCCTTTCGATTCGATTCTTTTCGATTTGATTCGATTCTTTTAAAATCGATTCAATTCAATTCGATTCTTTTCGATTCGATTTTTTTCGATTCGTCGATTCGATCCTTTTCGATTCGATTCTTTTCGATCCGATTCCATTCTTTTCGATTCAATTCGATTCTTTTCGATTTGATTCTTTTCGACTCAATTCGATTATTTTCTTTCGATTCGATTCAATTCGAATCTATTCGATTCAATTCTTTTCGATTCGATTATTTTCGATTCGATTCGATTATTTTTTTATTCATTTTGAATTGATTCGATCCTTTTTGTTTCGATTCGATTTGATTTTTTTCATTCGATACGATTTTTTTCGTTTCGATATGATAGTTTTCAATTCGTTTCTTTTCGATTCTATTCGATTCGATTCTTTTTGTTTCGATTCAATTTGATTCGAATCTTTCGATTCGAGCCTTTTCGATTCAAATTCCTTTCTTTTAGAATCGATTCGATTCAATTCTTTTCAGTTCCATTCCATTCAATTCTTTTTTTTGAAACAATTTGATTATTTTTGATGCCACTCTTTTCGATTAGATTCATTTGGATTCGATTCTTTTCGATTCGATTAGATTTGATTCTTTTCGATTCAAGTCGAGTCAATTCTTTTTGATTCCATTCGAATCTTTTCGGTTCGATTAGATTCTTTTTGATTTAATTCGATTCGATTCGAAACTCTTCGATTGAATTCTTCTCGATTCGATTCTTTTTGATTCGATTCTTTTCGATTCGATTCATTTCTTTTCAATTTCATTTTTTTCTATTCGATTCTTTTTTATTTGATTTAATTATTTTCGATTCGATTCGATTTTTTTGGCTTCAAAACGATAGTTTTCGAATCGTTCTTTTCGATTCTATTCAATGCGATTCTTTTTGTTTCGATTCGATTTGATTCAAATCTTTCAATTCGAGTCTTTTTGATTCAATTTCCTTTCTTTTAGTATCGATTCGATTCGATTCTTTTCGATTCAATTCGATTTGGTTCGATTCGATTCTTTTCACTTCCATTCAATTCGATTCTTTGGATTCGGTGTGATTCGATTCGATTTTTTTGGATCTGATTCGATTCGATTCGATTCAATTCGATTCTTTTCGATTCGATTCAATTCAGTTTGATTCTTTTCGATTCGATTTGATTCTTTTCGATTCAATTCAATTCGTTTCTTTAGATTTGATTTGATTTGATTTTTTTCGATTCGATTCAATTCTTTTCGATTCTATTCTATTCTTTCGATTTGATTCTTTTCGATTCGAATAGATTCTTTTCAATTCGATTTGATTCGATTCAATTCTTTTTGATTCGATTCAGTTTGATTTGAATCTATTCTATTCGATTATTTTCAATTCGATTCTTTTCGATTTGGTTCGATTCAGTTCTTTTCGATTCATTTTGATTTGATTATTTTGATTCGATTCTTTTCGATTCGATTTGAATCTATTCTATTCGATTCTTTTCAATTCGATTCTTTTCGATTTGATTCGATTCAGTTCTCTTCGATTTGATTCGATTTGACTCTTTTCGATTCGATTCGATTCTTTCTGATTCAATTCGATTCTTTTTGATTCAATTCGATTTGATTCTTTTCGATTCAATTCAAATCGATTCGATTCATTTGGATTCAATTATTTTCGATTCGATTTGATTTCTTTTCGATTCAATTCGATTCGATTCTTTTCGATTCGATTCATTTCTATTCAATTTGATTCGATTCGATCCTTTTTGATTCGATTCAATTCTTTTCGATTCGATTCTTTTCCATTCAATTCTTTCCGATTCGATTCTTTTCCATTCGATTCGATATTTTCGATTCGATTAATTTTTTATTAGATTTTTTACAATTCTTTTCGATTTGATTCAATTCTTTTCGATTTGATTTGATTCTTTCCATTCGATATGATTCGATTCGATCCTTTTCGATTTGATTCGATTCTTTTCGATTCAATTCGATTTGATCTTTTCCGATTCGATTCGATTCTCTTCGATTTGATTCGATTCGATTCAATTATTTTCGATTCAATTCAATTCCATTATTTTCGATTGTAGTCTATTCGAATCGATTATTTTCAATTAGATTCGATTATTTTCTATTCGATTCGTTTCGATTCGAATATTTTTGATTCGATTCGTTTCGATTCGATTCGATTCGATTATTTTTGGTTCTATTCGTTTCGATTCGAATCGTTTCAATTCGATTCGACTCGATTATTTTTTATTCGATTCGAGTCTATTATTTTCGATTCGACTCGTTTCGATTCGTTTATTTTCGATTTGATTCGTATCGATTCGATTCGATTCGAGTATTTTCGATTAAATTCATTTCGATTTGAATCGATTCAATTATTTTTGATTCGATTCATTTCGATTCGTTTTGATTCGATTATTTTCGATTCGATTCGTTTCAATTCGATTCGATTCGATTATTTTCAATTCGAATCGATTATTTTCGATTTGATTCGATTCGATTATTTTTTTTAAAGATATATGTTTTTTTTAATTTATTTATGATAGTCACAGAGAGAGAGAGAGAGAGAGGCAGAGACATAGGCAGAGGGAGAAGCAGGCTCCATGCACCAGGAGCCGGATGTGGGACTCAATCCGGGTCTCCAGGTTCGCGCCCTGGGCCAAAGGCAGGCGTCAAACCGCTGCGCCACCCAGGGATCCCTGATTCGATTATTTTTGATTCGATCATTTCGATTCTATTCGTTTTGATTCAATTCAATTCGATTATTTTAGATTTGTTTTGATTCGATTCGATTTGATTTTTTATTCAATTCATTTCGATTCGATTATTTTCTATTCGAATCATTTCGATTCGATTCGATTATTTTTTATTCGTTTCGATTCCATTCCATTATTTTTTATTCAAATTGTTTCGATTCTATTCAATTCGATTATTTTCGATTCAATTCCTTTCGATTTGGTTATTCTCGATTCGATTCGATTCCATTCGATTACTTTTGATTCATTTCGTTTCGAGTCGATTCGATTCGATTATTTTCCGTTCTATTCATTTCGATTAGATTCGATTAGATTATTTTCGATTGAATTCGTTTCGATTCGGTTCCATTCGTTTCAATTCGATTATTTTTGATTCGATTCGATTCGATTATTTTCTATTCGATTCGTTTCGATTCGATTATTTTTGATTCGATTCGTTTTGATTCGATTTGATTCGATTATTTTCGAGTTGATTCGATTCGATTATTTTCAGTTCTATTCGTTTCGATTAGATTCGATTCGATTATTTTCGATTCAATTCATTTCGATTCGTTTATTTTCGATTCGAATTGTTTCGATGTGATTCGATTTGAGTATTTTCGATTCAATTCGTTTCGATTCAATTTGATTCAATTATTTTTGATTCGATTCATTTCGATTCGATTCAATTTTTTTCGATTCGATTCTGTTCGATTTGATTAGATTCTTTTCGATCGACACGTTTTGATTCATTTCGATCGATTCATTTCGATTGATTCGATTCGATCCTTTTCGATTCGATCCTTTTCAATCCGATGCTTTTCGATTCGATTCGATTCTTTTCGATTCGATTCTTTTCCATTCAATTCGATTCTTTTCAATTCGATTGGATTTGATTCTTTTCAATATGATTCGATTTTTTCGATTCGATTCTTCTTTATTTGATTTGTATCGATTCTTTTCGAATAGATTTGATTCGATTCTTTTCGATTCGATTCGATTCTTTTCAATTCGATTCAATTCGATTCGATCTTTTCTGATTCAATTCGATTCTTTTCGATTCGATTCGATTCTTTTTTTATTCGATTCGATTCGATTCTTTTCGAGTCGATTCGAATCAATTCGGTTTTTTTCGAATCGATTCGATTCTTTCGATTCGACTCTTCGATTCGATTATTTTGGATTCAATTCTTTTTGATTCGATCCTTTTTGATTCGATTCGATTCTTTTTGATTCGATTCGATTCCATTTTTTTGTTTCAATTCGTCTTTTTTGATTCGTTTCTTTTTGATTCGATTCAATTCGATTTTTTTCGAATCGGTACGATTTTTTCGTTTTGATATGATAGTTTTCGTTTCTTTTCGATTCTATTCAATTCGATTCTTTTTGTTTCAATTCGATTTGATTTGAATCTTTCAATTCGAGTCTTTTCGATTCGAGTTCCTTTCTTTTAGAATCGATACTTTTCTATTCTTTTCAATTCGATTCGATTATGTTTGATTCGATTCCATTTGATTCGTTCGTTTTTCGAATCTATTCTTTTTGATTCGACTCTTTTTGATTCGATTCATTTGGATTCAATTCTTTTCAATTCGATTCGATTCTTTTTTTTCGAATCGATTCGATTTTTTCGATTTGACTCTTTTCTTTTTTTAATTTTTTTTTAAATTTTTATTTATTTATGATAGTCACAGAGAGAGAGAGAGGTGCAGAGACACAGGCAGAGGGAGAAGCAGGCTCCATGCACCAGGAGCCCGATGTGGGATTCGATCCCGGGTCTCCAGGATCGCGCCCTGGGCCAAAGGCAGGCGCCAAACCGCTGCGCCACCCAGGGATCCCCTGACTCTTTTCGATTCGATTCATTTGGTTTGGATTATTTTCGATTCGATCCTTTTCGATTTGATTCGATTCTTTTTTTTAAATTTTTTTAAATTTTATTTATTTATGATATGCACACAGTGAGAGAGAGAGAGAGGCAGAGACATAGGCAGAGGGAGAAGCAGGCTCCATGCACCTGGAGCCCGACGTGGGATTTGATCCCTGGTCTCCAGAATCGCGCCCTGAGCCAAAGGCAGGCACTAAACCGCTGCGCCACCCAGGGATCCCAATTCGATTTGATTCTTTTCGATTCAATTCGATTCAATTCCTTTCGATTCGATCCGATTCTTTTCTATTCGATTTGATTCGATTCGATCCTTTTCGATTTGATTCGATTCTTTTCGATTTGATTTTTTCCTATTCAATAAAATTCGATTCGATCCTTTTCGATTCGATTCGATTCTTTTCAATTCGATTCGATTCGATTCTTTTTTTTAATTTTTTTATTCGATTCTTACATTCAATTTGATTAGATCTTTTTGATTCGATTTGATTCTCTGATTCGATTCTATTTGATTTTTTTCGTTTCCATTCGATAGTTTTCTATTCATTTCTTTTCTATTTGATTCGATTTGATTTGATTCTTTTCGATTCAATTCGATTCGATTCGAATCTTTCTATTCGAGTGTTTTTTATTTGAATTCCTTTCTTTTCGAATCGATTCAATTCGATTCTTTTGATTCGATTCAATTATTTTCACTTCCATTCGATTAGATTCTTTTGATTCGGTGCGATTCGATTCGATTTTTTTCGATTCTTTTCGATTCAAGTCTCTTCGATTCGAATTTCTTTCTTTTTGAATCAATTTGATTCTATTCTTTTCGATTTGATTTGATTCGATTCTTTTTGATTCGATTCGATTCTTTTCGATTTGATCTGATTCTTTTCAATTCAATTCGATTCGATTCTTTTCAATTCCAGTCTCTTCGATTCGAATTTCTTTCTTTTCGAATCGATTTGATTCCATTCTTTTCAATTTGATTCGATTCAATTTGATTCTTTTCGATTCGATTCGATTCTTTTTGAGTCGATTCGATTCGAATCAATTCGGTTTTTTTCAAATCGATTCGATTTTTTCGATTTGACTCTTCGATTCGATTCTTTTCGATTTGATTCAATTCTTTTGATTCGATCCTTTTCGATTCAATTCGATACTTTTTGGTTCGATTCGATTCTTTTCTATTCTTTTCAATTCAATTCGATTCGATTATTTTCGATTCGATTCAGTTCGATTCGTTTTTTTGAATCGATTCATTCTTTTTGATTCCACTCCTTTCGACTCGATTTGATTCGATTCTTTTTGATTCGATTAGATTCTATTCTTTTCGATTCAATTCAATTCTTTTTGATTCGTTTCTTTTTGATTCTATTCGAATCTTTTCGATTCGATTAGATTCTTTTCGATTCAATTCGATTCGATTCAAAACTCTTCGATTCAATTTTTTTGATTCGATTCGATTCGATTGTTTTCAATTCGATTCAATTCAATTCGATTCAATTATTTTCGATTCCTTTTGTTTTTTTCAATTCGATTTTTTATTTGATTTGTTTCAATTCTTTTCTATTCGATTCGATTCTTTTCAATTCGATTCGATTCTATTTGATTCATTTCGAATCGATTCGATCCTTTTCGATTCTATTCGATTCGAATCGATTTTTTTCGATTCGATTCGATTTTTTTCATTTCGATATGATAGTTTTCGATTCGTTTCTTTTCGATTCTATTCGATCCGATTCTTTTTGTTTCGGTTCGATTTGATTCGAATCTTTTGATTCGAGTCTTTTCAATTCGAATTCCTTTCTTTTAGAATTGATTCGATTCGATTCTTTTCGATTTGATTTGATTCGATTCGATTCTTTTCACGTCCATTTGATTTAATTCTTTAGATTCGGTGCGTTTTGATTCTATTTTTTTGATTCGATTCAATTCTTTTCGATTAGATTCGATTCAGTTTTTTCGATTCGATTTGATTCTTTTCGATTCGATTCGATTCTTTCCGATTCGATTCGATTCTTTTCAATTCAATTTGATTCGATTCTTTTCGTTTCAATTTGATTTGATACGATTCTTTTCGAATCGATTCTTTTCAATTCTTTTCTCTTCCATTCAATTCGATTCTTTGGATTCGGTGCGATTCGATTCAATTTTTTTCTTTTTTTAAAAAATATTTATTTATTTATTTATTTATTTATTTATTTATTTATTTATTATGATAGTCACAGAGAGAGAGAGAGAGAGGCAGAGACACAGGCAGAAGGAGAAGCAGGCCCCACGCACCGGGAGCCCGATGTGGGATTCCATCCCGAGTCTCCAGGATCACGCCCTGGGCCAAAGGCAGGCGCCAAACCACTGCGCCACCCAGGGATCCCCGATTCAATTTTTTTCGATTCGATTCGATTCTTTTCGATTCGAGTCTTTTCGATTCGAATTGCTTTCTTTTCGAATCGATTTGATTCGATTCTATTCTTTTTGATTCCATTCGAATCAATTTTTTTCAATTCAATTCTTTTAGATTCTTTTCAATTCGATTTTTTCGATTTGATTCGATTCTTTTTGATTTGATTCGATTCTTTTTATTCATTTCGAATCGATTCGATCCTTTTCGATTCGATTCGATACGATCGTTTTCGTTTTGATGATAGTTTTCGATTCCTTTCTTTTCGATTCTATTCGATTCGATTCTTTTTGTATCGATTCAATTCTTTACACTTCCTGTTGATTCGATTCTTTTGATTTGGTGCGATTCGATTTTTTCGATTAGAGTCGATTCGATTCTTTTTGATTCAAGGTTCTTCGATTCGAATTTCTTTCTTTTCGAATCGATTTGTTTCGATTCGATTCTTTTCGATTCGATTCGATTCTTTTCGATTTGATTTGATTCTTTTCGATTCAATTCGATTCGATTCTTTTCGATTCGATTCAATTCTTTTCGATTTTATTTGATTCTTTTCTATTCGATACAATTCGATTAGATCCTTTTTGATTGGATTCGATTCTTTTCGATTCGATTCGATTCTTATATTCGATTTGATTCGATCTTTTTCAATTCGATTCGATTCTCTTCGATTTTATTCGATTCAATTTTTTTCATTTCCATTCGATAGTTTTCTATTCGTTTCTTCTCTATTCGATTCTATTCTTTTTGATTCGATTCAATTCGATTCGAATCTTTCTATTCGAATGTTTTTGATTTGAATTCCTTTCTTTTCGAATCGATTCGATTCGATTCTTTTTGATTCGATTCGATTCGATTCTTTTTGATTCGATTCGATTTGATTTGATTATTTTCACTTCCATTCGATTAGATTCTTTTGATTCGGTGCAATTCGATTCGATTTTTATCGATTCGATTCGATTCGAGTCTTTTCTATTCGAATGTCTTTTCAAATCGATTCGATTCGATTCTTTTCGATTCTTTTTGATTCAATTCGATTATTTTCGAGTCTCTTCGATTCGGTTTTTTCGAATCGATTCGATTCTTTTTGATTAGACTCTTCGATTCGGTTATTTTGGATTCGATTCTTTTCGATTCGATTCGATTCTATTTGCTTTAATTCGATCCGATTCTTTTCAATTCGATTTGATTCTTTACGATTCGATTCGATTCGGTTCTTTTCTATTCTTTTCTATTATTTTCTATTCGATTCGATTATTTCCTATTCGATTCGATTCAATTCGATTCGTTTTTTTCTAAATGATTTGGTTCTTTTCGATTCCACTCCTTTCGACTTGATTCATTTGGATTCGATTCTTTTCGATTTGATTAGATTCGATTCTTTTTTATTTGATTCGATTTGATTCTTTTTAATTCGTTAATTTTTTATTCCATTCAAATCTTTTCGGTTTGATCAGATTCTTTTCGATTCAATTTGATTCGATTCGAAACTCTTCGATTCAATTCTTTTTGATTCGATTCGATTGGATTCGATTTGATTGTTTTAGATTTGATTCGATTCAATTCTTTTCGATTCGATTCGATTCTTTTCAATTCGATTTTTTTCTATTCGATATGTTTCAATTATTTTCAATTTGATTCGATTTGATTCTTTTCGATTCGATTCAATTCTTTTTGATTCATTTCGAATTGATTCGATCCATTTCGATTCGATTCGTTCGATTTTTTTGATTCGATACGATTTTTTTCTTTTCGATATGATATTTTTCGATTACTTTCTTTTCGATTCTATTTATTCGATTCTTTTTTTTCAATACGATTTGATTCGAATCTTTCGATTCGAGTCATTTCGATTTGAATTCCTTTCTTTTAGAATCGATTCAATTCTTTTTGATTCGATTCAATTCGATTCGTTTTTTTTAAAAAATTCGATTCTTTTCGATTCCACTCTATTCGATTAGATTCATTTGGATCCGATTCTTTTCGATTCGATTAGATTCGACTCTTTTCGATTCAACTAGATTCAATTCTTTTTGATTTGTTTCTTTTTGATTCCATTCGAATCTTTTCAGTTCAATTAGATTCTTTTCGATTCAATTCGATTCGATTCGAAACCCTTCGATTGAATTCTTTTCGATTCGATTCTTTTTGATTCAATTCGATTCGATTAGATTCTTTTCGATTCGATTCGATTCATTTCTTTTCGATTCGATTGTTTTCTATTGGATTCCTTTTTATTTGATTTGATTCAATTATTTTCGATTCGATTCTATTCGATTCTTTTCAATTCGATGTGATTGGATACATTTCGATTCGATTTGATTTGATTTTTTTCTTTTCGATACAATAGTTTCGGTTTTGTTCCTTTCGATTCTATTTGATGCGATTATTTTGTTTCGATTCGATTTGCATGTGGAAGTGTCAGGCCTGTACTCACGATTATCTGAGTTGAATACAGCGATTTCAAATGGCCTTCTTCAAAGAGTGTAGCTAGTTTCTAACTCCCATGTACGAGTGGGTAGCAGACATCTGCCTCCCATGCATACACACTTTTGAGACTTGAGCTTATGGCCTGTACTTCCCACATCCTGCCTGCAGGTACACTTCGCTGCTAACAGGCCTAGGCTCGATGCATGACGGAAGTGTTGTGAGAGGTAAGTGGAAAGTCCCGGCACGCAAGACTAGTGCCTCCAAGCTCAATCCAGCGATTTCCTAGTAATTTCTGTCTTAGACAGGTGCTACATACTAAGTTCCATACGTGAGAGCTAGCTGAAACCCATGTCCAAAAGCATCTCTCTTCCCGAGAGTTGAGCTCACACCCAGTCCCTCACAGTTCCACACTGCCTGCAGAATGAGTTTTGAACATCTTCACCAGAGACGTTTGTCAGAAGCTTGTGAGACGCAAGTGGAATAATGCAGGCCTGGAAGGTGTCTCCAGGTGCAGTAGAGTGGTATTCTTCGAACCTCCTGAGTTAGAAAACTGCTATGTTCTGATGGCCATTAGAACGCAGCTAGTTGAAAGCTGGCTTCTAGGCATGCTCGCTTGTGAGAGCTGAGCTCAGGGCAGGACCCTCCTGCATCCTGCCTGCCCATCGGCATAGCTGCTAACATCCTTACGTGAAGTGCTGGAAGAGATTGGATAAATGCGAGTGGAAGTGTCACGACTGTACTCACGTGTATCTGAGTTCAATACAGCGATTGCCAACGTCCTTGTTCAATTAGAGTGTAGCTCGTGTATATCTCGCCTCGATAAGTGTCTAGGAGACATCGGCTTGCAAAGCATACACACTTCTGAGAGTTGGGCTTATGGCCTGTACCTCCCCCATCCTGACTGCGTGTACGAACAGCTTCCACAGCATTTCGTTGTATGGGGGAGAGTAGCGGAGTGAGAAACAAGTGTCTGCCTTGTCAATTCCGTGACTAGCAGACAGCTGTCTCCAAGGCATGCACTCTCCTTTCGATTGATCTTAGGACTTGAACCTCCCACATGCTGACCACCTGTACGCTTCACTTCCAAAGGATATCGTTCGATGCGGGACGGAAGTTTTTTTTTTTTTTTTTTTTTAATTTTTATTTATTTATGATAGTCACAGAGAGAGAGAGAGAGAGAGAGGCAGAGACATAGGCAGAGGGAGAAGCAGGCTCCATGCACCGGGAGCCCGACGTGGGATTCGATCTCGGGTCTCCAGGATCGCGCCCTGGGCCAAAGGCAGGCGCCAAACCGCTGCGCCACCCAGGGATCCCCGGGACGGAAGTTTTGAAAGAGGCAAATGTGTCTTAGTTCAATCCAGCAACTTCTGAGGAATTCCTCCCTCAGATGGGAGCTACATACTAACTTCCAAACCTGAGTACCTAGCTGAAAGCTCTCTCTCTGGGGAACTTCCCTCTCGGAGATGAGTTGAAACGTGGTCCTTCCCAGTTCCACACTGCCTACAGATACAGTTACAAACATCTTCACTAGACATGTTTGTCAGAAGCTAATGGGATGCAAAGGGAAGCTGCAGATTTCAAGGTTGTGTCTCCAGGTGCAGTAAAGCGGTATTCATGGAACATCCTGAATTCAATGCTGCCACGTTCTCATGGCCATCAGAGCGCAGTTAGTAGAAAGCTGGCTTCGAGGCATGCCACCTTTTGAAAGCTGAGCTCAGGGCAGGACCCTCCCGCATTCTGACTGCCTGTAGTTGAAGCTGCTAACATTCTTATTTTAGGTTGGGAGAGGTTGGAGAAATGCAAGTGGAAGTGTCAGGACTGTACTCACGTGTATCTGAGTTCAATACAGTGATTGCCAACGTCCTTGTATAATTAGAGTGTAGCTCGGGTATACCTCGCCTCGAAAAGTGTCTAGCAGACATCGGCCTGCAAAGCATACACACTTCTGAGAGTTGAATTTATGCCTTGTACCTCGCACATGCTGACTGCAGGTACACTTTGCTCCTATCAGGCCTAGATTAGAATCATGACAGAAGTTTGTCAGAGGTTAGTGGAAGGTGCCGCCCACACAACTAGTGTCTCCAAGCCCAATCCAGAGATATGTGAGGAACTGCTCTCTTAGATTGGTGCTACTTACTAAGTTCCATACATGAGAAGCTAGTTGAACACAGTGTCCAAAGGGTACTCTCTTCTGAGACTTGAGCTCACCTCCAATCCCTTACAGTTCCACTCGGCCTTCAGATGGAATTTCGAACATCCTCACTAGACATGTTTGTCAGAAGCTCATAGAACACAAGGAGCTATCTGCAGGCTTCAATGCTTGTCTCTCAAGGTGAAGTAGATCGGTATACATGGAACATCCTGACTTACAGTGGTGCTACGTTCTCAAGGCCATAACAATGCAGCTAGTAGAAAGCTGGCTTCGAGGCATGCTTCCTTTTGAGAGCTGAGCTCAGGGAAGGACCCTCCCTCATCCTGCCTGACTGTAGATGTAGCTGCTAACATCCTTGTGTTAGGTGCTGGGAGAGGTTGTGACAAAAGCATGTGGAAGCGTCAGGCCTGAACTCACGTATATCTGAGTTGAATATAGCAATATCCAACGGTCTTCTTCGATCAGAGTATAGCTATGTTCTAAATCCCATGTATGAGGGGTTAGCAGAAATCTGCCTCCCAGGCATACACACTACTGAGAGTTGAGCTTATGATCTGTACCTCGACATCCTGCCTTCAGGTACACTTCACTTCTAAAAGGCCTAGTCTCGATGCGTGATGGAAGTGTTGTGAGAGGTAAGTGGAATGTCCCAGCACACTAGACTAGTGACACCAAGGTCAATCCAGGGATTTCGTAGTAATTCCTGTGTTAGACTGGTGCTACATGCTAAGTTCCATAGGTGAGAAGGTAGCTGAACGCCTTGTCCAAAAGGAAATTAGTTTTGAGAGTTGAGCTCACCCTCCTTCCTTCACGGTCTGATACTGCCTGCAGAATGAGTATCAAACATCTTCACCATAGACTTTTGTCAGAAGGTTGTGAGACGCAAGTGGAACAATGCAGACCTGGAAGTTTTCTCCAGGTGCAGTAGAGTGGTAATCTTGGAACCTCCTGAATTAGAATACTGCTACATTCTCACTGCCATAAGAATGCAGCTAGTTGAAAGCTGACTTCTAGGCATGCTTCCTTGTAAGAGCTGAGGTCAGGGCAGGACCGTCCCGCATCCTGACTGCATGTAGACATAGGTCCTAGCATCTTTATGTTAGGTGCTGGAAGAGGTTGTGTGACAAGCATGTGGAAGTGACAGGCCTGTACTCACGTGTATCTGAGTTCAATACAGCGATTTCCAACGTCCTTGTTCAAGTAGAGTATACCTCGGTTCAAGCTCCCATCAATAAGTGTCTAACAGACATCTGCCTGTAAAGCATACACACTTCTGAGAGTTGAACTTATGCCCTGTACCTCCCACATGCTGACTGCAGGTACACTTCGCTCCTATCAGGCCTAGGCTTGAATCGTGACTGAAGGATTGTGAGAGGTTAGTGGAAGGCGCCAGCCCACACGACTAGTGTCTCCAAGCCCCATCCAGAGATATGTGAGGAACTGCTCTCTAGGGTTGGTGCTACACACTAATTCCATACATGAGAAGCTAGTGGAATGCAGTGTCCAAAGGGTACTTTCTTCTGAGACTTGAGCTCACCCCCAGTCCCTCACAGTTCCACACGGCCTTCAGATGAAATTTCGAACATCCTCACTAGATGTGTTGTTCAGAAGCTCATAGGACAAAAGGAGCTAGCTGCAGGCTTCAATGCTTGTGTCTCTAGGTGCAGTAGAGCGGTATACATGGAACGTCCTGACTTACAATGTAGCTACATTCTCACAGCCATAAGAACGCAGCTAGTGGAAAGGTGCATTCGAGGCATGCTGCTGAGGATCAGAGCCACCCGTTCCAATTGAGGCCCAGTGGGGAATAGAGGAGCCATGTCCCGATGATGTCCAGGTAGGGACCAGAGTCACCAGGTCCAGATGAGGCCCAGGTGGGGAGCATATTCACTAGGTCCATGTGAGGCCCAGTTGAGGACCAGAGTCACCAGGTCTCGTTGAGGCCTAGAGGGGTACCAGAATCACCTGGTCCAGGTGACATCCAGATGGGGACCAGAGTCACCAGGTCAAGGTGAGGCCCAGAGGGATTCCAGAGTCATCATGTCCAGGTGAGGCTCAGGTGTGGAACAGAGTAACCGGGTACCAATGATGCCGAGGTGAGGACCAGAGTCACCAGATCTCGGAGAGGCCCAGATAGGATCAGAGTCACCAGTTCCAGGTGAGGCCAAGAAGGAGTCCACAGCAATCAGGTCCAGGTGGGGAACAAAGTCACCAGGATAGGGTGAGGCCCAGTTGGGGACCACATTCACCAGGTCCAGGTGAGGCTCAGGTGGTGACCAGAGTCACCGGGTCCGGGTGAGGACCAGGTAAGGACCAGATTCACCAGGTCCAAGAGGCCCACGTGGGGACCTGACTCACCAGGTATGGGTGAGGCCCAGGTGGCTACTCCACTCACCAGGACCAGGTGAGGCCAACCTGCAGGCCATAGTCACCAGATCCAGGTGAGGCCCTGGTGGGGACTGGAGTCACCAGGTAAATATGAGGCTAGAAGGACACCACAGTCACCAGGTCCAGGTGTGGTTCATGTGGGAACGAGAGTCACCAGGTCCAGGTGAGACCCAGGTGGGGACCACAGTCACCAGGTCCAGATTGAGACCTAGGTGGGGGGCCCAAAGTCATCAGTGCCAGGTGAGGCCAATGTGTGGAGCAAAGTTATCAGGTCCAGGTGAGTCCCTGGTGGGGAACAGAGTAACCATGTCCCATTGATGCCCAGGTGGGACCAGAGTCACAAGCTCCAGACGAGGCCTAAGTGAGGAGTAGATCACCAGGTCCTGTTGAGGCCCACTTGAGGACCAGAGTACCCAGCTCCTGGTGAGGCCCAGCAGAGGACCAGAGGAGGACCAGAGTCACCCGGTCCCGGTGATATCCAGGTGGGGACCAGAGTCACCACGTCAGGGTGAGGCCAAGAGGGGGACGAGAGTCACTAGGTCCAGATGAGGCCCCGATGTGGAACTGAGTAACCAGGTCCTATGATGCCCATGTGAGGAGCAGATTCACCAGGTCCAGGTGAGTTCCCTGTGGGAACCAGTCACCTCTTCCAGGTGAGGCCCCTGTGGGACCACAGTCACCAGGTCAGGGTGAGGTCCAGATGGTGACCAGAGTCACCAGGTCCACGGGAGGCCCAGGGATAGAAGAGAGTAACCAGGTCCCAATGATGCCCAGGTAAGGACCAGAGTCACCAGGTACAGGTGAGGCCCAAATATGGATCAGGGTCGTGTTGTTCCAGGTGAGGCCAAAGGAGACCACAGGAACGAGGTCCTGGAGAGCCCCATATGTGAACCAGAACCACCAGATCCAGGTGAGGCCCAGGTGGCAACAAGATTCACCAAGTCCAGGTGAGACCCAGGTCGTGACCTGAGTCACCAGGTCCAGGTGAGGTCCAGGTAAGGACCAGATTCACCAGGTACAAGTGAAGCCCAGGGGGAGACCAGAGTCACCAAGAAAGGGTGATGTCCAGAGGGGGTACCCGAGTAACCAGTTTAGTTTGAGGCCCAGAGTTGGACCAGAGTTCCCCGGTCAAAGTGAGGCCCAGGTGTGGAATAGAGTATCCAGGTCCCAATAATGCCTAGGTGAGGACCAGAGTCACTAGGCCCATGCAGGGCCCAGATGTGGATCAGAATCACCAGGTCCTGGTGAAGCATAGAAGGAGACCACAGTCACCAGTATCAGGTGGGCCCCATGTGGGAACCAGAGCCACTCTATCCAGCTGAGTCCCAGGTCCATGTGAGGCCCACGTGAGGACCAGATTCATCAGGTCGAATTGAGGCATAACTGGGGACAAGGGTCACCAGGTCTGGGTGAGGCCTAGGTGGGGAAAGATTCACCAGGTGTGAGTTAGGTCACAGTGGGGACGAGAGTCACCAGGTCCAGGTGAGGCCAAACTGAGGACCCGAGTTACCAGATCCAGGTGAGGTCCATGTTGGAAAGAGAGTCACCAGGTCCAGGAGAGGTCCAGGTGGGGACCAGAGTCACCAGATAGAGATGAGGGCCTGGTGAGGACCAGATCTACCAGGTATATGTGAGGCCCAGGTGGGGATCAGAGGCAACAGGTCCATGTGAGACCGGCTGGGGAACATGGTCAACAGGTGTACGTGAGGCCCAGGTGTGGAACACAGTAACCAGGTCCAGGTGAGTCCCAGGTGGTGACAACAGTCGCCAGGTCCAGGTGAGGTCCAGGTGGGGACCAGGATCACCAGGTACAGGGGAGGCCCTTGAAAGAACCAGAGTCAACAGTTCGAGGTGAGGCGCAGGTGGCAACCAGAGTCAGCAGGTCCAAGTCAGGCCAAAGTGGGGTTCACAGTCACCAGGTCAGGGTGAGACCCAGAGGGGGACCAGAGTCACCCGGTCCAGGTGAGGTCCAGTTGTAGAACACAGTAACCGGGTCCCAATTATGCCCAGTGGAGGATCATGGTCAACAGGGCCAGGTGAGGCCCAGATGGGGACCAGAGTCACCAGGTCCAAGTGAGGCCCAGGTGGGGACCACAGTCACCAGATCCAGGGTAGTCTCAGGTGCAGAGCAGAATCACCAGGTCCAGATGAGGTGCAGGTGGCAACCACACTCACCATGTCCCTGTGAGGCCCTGGTGGGGACCAGAGTCACCAGGGACATTAGAAGCTAGAAACACTGCAGCCACCTGGTCCACATGAGGTCCATGTGGTAATGAGAGTCACCAGTTACAGGTGAGGCCGAGGTGGGAATCAGACTCACCCAGTCCAGGTGAGACCCAGGTGGGAACCAGAGTCACCATCCAGGTGTGGCCCAGGTGAAGACCAGAGTTAACAGGTCCAGGTGGGTCCCTGTAGGGAACAGTGTAACCATGTCCTGATGCTACCCAGGTGGGTACCAGAGACACCAGGTCCAGATGAGGCCCAGGTGGGGACCAGTGACATGAGGTCCAGGTGAGGTCCCGGTGGGAACCACAGTCACTAGGTCAGGTGAAGCCATGCTGAGGATCAGAATCACCAGTTCCAGGTGAGGCCTAGGTGGGGCCAGAGTCACCTGGTACAGAAGAGGCCAAAGTGAGGACCAGAGTTACCAGGTCCAGGTGAGTCCCAGTGGGGAATAGAGTAACCTTGTCCTGATGATTCCCAGGTAGTGACCAGAGTCACCAGGTCGAGATGAGGCCCAGGTGCGGAGCATATTCACTAGGTCCAGGTGAGGCCCAGTTGAGGACCAGAGTCACCAGGTCTGGTTTAGCCCTAGAGGGGTACCAGAATCACCTGGTCCAGGTGACATCCAGATGGGGACCAGAGTCATCAGGTCAGGGTGAGGCCCATAGGGGTTCCAGTCATCATGTCCAGGTGAGGCTCAGGTGTGGAACAGAGTAACCAGGTCCCAATGATGCCCAGGTGAGGACCAGAGTCACCAGATCTGGGTGAGGCGCAGATAGGATCAGAGTCACCAGTTTCAGGTGAGGCCAAGAAGGAGTCCACAGCAATCAGGTCCAGGTGGGGAACAAAGTCACTAGGACTGGGTGAGGCCCAGATGGGGACCAGATTCACCAGGTCCAGGTGAGGCCCATGTGGGGACCTGAGTCACCAGGTATGGGTGAGGCACAGGTGGCAACCCCACTCACCAGGTCCAGGTGAGGCCAACCTGCAGGCCATAGTCACCAGATCCAGGTGAGGCCCTGGTGGGGACCTGAGTCACCAGGTAAATATGAGGCTAGAAGGACACCACAGTCACCAGGTCCAGGTGTGGTTCATGTGGGAACGAGAGTCACCAGGTCCAGTTGAGATCCAGGTGGGGACCACAGTCACCAGGTCCTGATTGAGGCCTATGTGGGGGGCACAGTGTCATCAGGGCCAGGTGAGGCAAATGTGTGGATCAAAGTTATCGGGTCCAGGTGAGTCCCTGGTGGGGAACAGAGTAACCATGTCCCATTGATGCCCAGGTGGGAATAGAGTCACAAAGTCTAGATGAGGCCTAAGTGAGGAGTAGATTCACCAGGTCCTGTTGAGGCCCAGTTGAGGACCAGAGTCCCCAGCTCCTGGTGAGTTCCAGAGGGGGACCAGAGTCACCCGGTCCAGGTGATATCCAGGTGGGGACCAGAGTCACCACGTCAGGGTGAGGCCCAGAGGGGGACAAGAGTCACTAGATCCAGGTGAGGCCCTGATGTGGAACTGAGTAACCAGGTCCCATGATGCCCATGTGAGGACCAGATTCACCAGGTCCAGGTGAAGTCCCTGTGGGAACCAGTCATCTCATCGAGGTGAGGCCCAGGTGGGACCGCAGTCACCGGGTCAGGGTGAGTTCCAGAGAGTAACCAGAGTCACCAGGTCCAGGTGAGGCCCCGGTATAGAAGAGAGTAACCAGGTCCCAATGATGCCCAGGTTAGGACCAGAGTCACCAGGTCCAGGTAAGGCCCAGGTATAGAAGAGAGTAACCAGGTCCCAGTGATGCCCAGGTAAGGACCAGAGTCACTAGGTCCAGGTGAGGCCCAAATATGGATCAAAGTCGTTTTGTTCCAGGTGAGGCCAGAAGGCGACCACAGGAACCAGGTCCAGGAGAGCCCCATATGGGAACCAGAGTCTCCAGATCCACGTGAGGTCCAGGTGGGGACCACAGTCACAAGGTCCATGTGAGGCCCAGGTAGCAACAATATTCACCAAGTCTGAGGAGGGGCAAGATGGCTGAAGAGTAGGGTCCCCAAATCACCTGTCTCCACCAAATTACCTAGAAAACCTTCAAATCATCATGAAAATCTACGAATTCGGCCTGAGATTTAAAGAGAGACCAGCTGGAACGCTACAGTGAGAAGAGTTCATGCTTCTATCAAGGTAGGAAGACGGGGAAAAAGAAATAAAGAAACAAAAGGCCTCTGAGGGGGAGGGGCCGCGAGGAGCCGTGCTGAGGCCGGGCGAGTGTCCCCAGGACAGGAGAGCCCTGTCCCGGAGGAGCAGGAGCTGCACCAACCTTCCTGGTTTGAAAGGCGCCCGCAGGGAGTTAGAGCAGGACCCCAGGAGGTCGGGGATGCCCTCGGGCTCCCTGGGACATTAACAGACACCTGCCCCCACAGGAGAGTGTGCCAAGCTCCCTAAGGGCTGCAGTGCACACAGAGGGACCCGGAGCAGCTCGGAGGGGCTCAGGCAGCGGACACAGCCCAGGATCCAGCCTCCCCGGGACAGGCAGAGTCCGGGAGGGCCCTGGACAGGAAGGACGCTCCTGCCCCGAGCTGAGCAGCTCTCCAGGCCCTGCAGGCGGAGTTCTTCAGAGTTCCTGTGGGGGCTGAATCCAGGTTTCCAGAACTGGCCTCGCCACTGGGGTTGTTCCTCCAGGGGCCTCACGGGGTAAACAACCCCCACTGAGCCCTGCACCAGGCAGGGGGCAGAGCAGCTCCCCCAAGTGCTAACACCTGAAAAATCACAACAGGCCCCTTCCCCAGAAGTACTGCTAGAAGGACAAGTTCCAGGGGAAGTCAAGGGACTTAAAGTATACAGAATCAGAAGATACTCCTCCATGTTTTTTTTATTTCTGATTGCTTCGCCCTCCCCTATTCCCCCCTTTCTTTTTCTTTCTCTTTTTTTAAAAAATTTTTTATTTATCTATGATAGTCACACACAGAGAGAGAGAGAGAGAGGCAGAGACACAGGCAGAGGGAGAAGCAGGCTCCATGCACCAGAAGCCCGACATGGGATTCGATCCAGGGTCTCCAGAATCGCGTCCTGGGCCAAAGGCAGGCGCTAAACCACTTCGCCACCCAGGGATCCCTCTTTCTTTCTCTTTTTATTCTCTATTTCCTTCTTTCTTCCTCTATTCTTTTTCATTTTTCTCTTTTCTTTCCTTCTTTCTCTCCTCTCTTTTTCTCCTTTTCCCAATACAATTTCTTTTTGGCCACTCTGCACTGAGCAAAATGAATAGAAGGAAAACCTCACCTCAAAAGAAAGAATCAGAAACAGTCGTCTCTCCCACAGAGTTACAAAATCTGGATAACAATTTAATGTCAGAAAGCAAATTCAGAAGCACTATTATACAGCTACTGGTGGCTCTAGAAAAAAGCATAAAGGACTCAAGAGACTTCATGACTGCAGAATTTTGATCCAATCAGGCCGAAATTAAAAATCAATTGAATGAGATTAAATCCAAACTAGAAGTCCTAATGATGAGGGTTAACGAGGTAGAAGAACGAGTGAGTGACATAGAAGACAAGTTGATGGTAAAGAGGGAAACTGAGGAAAAAGGAGACACACAATTAAAAGACCAGGAAGACAGATTAAGGGAAATAAACGACAGCCTGAGGAAGAAAAACCTACGTGTAATTGGGGTTCTCGAGGGCGCCAAAATGGACAGAGGGCCAGAATATGTATTTGAACAAATCATAGCTGAAAACTTTCCTAATCTGGAAAGGGAAACAGGCATTCAGATCCAGAAAATAGAGAGATCCCCCCCTAAAATCAATAAAAACCGTTCAACACCTCGACATGTAATAGTGAAGCTTGCGAATGCCAAAGATAAAGAGAAGATCCTTAAAGCAGCAAGAGACAAGAAATCCCTGACTTTTATGGGGAGGAGTATTAGGGTAACAGCAGACCTCTCCACAGAGACCTGGCAGGCCAGAAAGGGCTGGCAGGATATATTTAGGGTCCTCAATGAGAAGAACATGCAACCAAGAATACTTTATCCAGCAAGGCTCTCATTCAAAATAGAAGGAGAGATAAAGAGCTTCCAAGACAGGCAGGAACTGAAAGAATATGTGACCTCCAAACCAGCTCTGCAAGAAATTTTAAGGGGGACTCTTAAAATTCCCCTTTAAGAAGAAATTCAGTGGAACAATCCACAAAACAAGGGCTGAATAGATATCATGATGACACTAAACTCATATCTGTGGATAGTAACTCTGAACGTGAATGGGCTTAATGACCCCATCAAAAGGCGCAGGTTCAGACTGGATAAAAAATCAGGACCCATCTATTTGCTGTCTACAAGAGACTCATTTTAGACAGAAGGACACCTACAGCCTGAAAATAAAAGGTTGGAGAACCATTTACCATTCAAATGGTCCTCAAAAGAAAGCAGGGGTAGCCATCCTTATATCAGATAAACTAAAATTTACCCCGAAGACTGTAGTGAGAGATGAAAAGGGACACTATCTCATACTTAAAGTATCTATCCAACAAGAAGACTTAACAATCCTGAATATATATGCCCCTAATGTGGGAGCTGCCAAATATTTAAACCAATTAATAACCAAAGTGAAGAAATACTTAGATAATAATACACTCATACTTGGTGACTTCAATCTAGCTCTATCTACCCTCGATAGGTCTTCTAAGCACAACATCTCCAAAGAAACAAGAGCTTTAAATGATACACTGGACCAGATGGATTTCACAGAAATCTACAGAACTTTACATCCAAACTCAACTGAATACACATTCTTCTCAAGTGCACATGGAACTTTCTCCAAAATAGACCACATACTGGGTCACAAATCGGGTCTGAATCGATACCAAAAGATTGGGATCGTCCCCTGCATATTCTCAGAACATAATGCCTTGAAATTAGAACTAAATCACAAGAAGTATGGAAAGACCTCAAACATGTGGAGGTTAAGGACCATCCTGCTAAAAGATGAAAGGGTCAACCAGAAAATTAAGGAAGAATTAAAAAGATTCATGGAAACTAATGAGAATGAAGATACAACCATCCAAAATCTTTGGGATGCAGCAAAAGCAGTCCTAAGGGGGAAATACATCGCAATACAAGCATCCATTCAAAAACTGGAAAGAACTCAAGTACAAAAGCTAACCTTACACATAAAGGAGCTAGAGAAAAAACAGCAAATATATCCTACACCCAAGAGAAGAAGGGAGTTAATAAAGATTTGAGCAGAACTCAAGGAAATCGAGACCAGAAGAACTGTGGAATAGATCAACAGAAGTAGGAGTTGGTTCTTTGAAAGAATTAATAAGATAGATAAACCATTAGCCAACCTTATTAAATAGAAGAGAGAGAAGACTCAAATTAATAAAATCATAAGTGAGAAAGGAGAGATCACTACCAACACCAAGGAAATACAAACGATTTTAAAAACATATTATGAACAGCTATATGCCAATAAATTAGGCAATCTAGAAGAAATGGACGCATTCCTGGAAAGCCACAAACTACCAAAACTGGAACAGGAAGCAATAGAAAACCTGAACAGGCCAATAACCACGGAGGAAATTGAAGCAGTCATCAAAAACCTCCCAAGACACAGGAGTCCAGGGCCAGATGGCTTCCCAGGGGAATTCTATCAAACATTTAAAGAAGAAATCATACCTATTCTACTAAAGATGTTTGGAAAGATAGAAAGAGATGGAGTGCTTCCAAATTCGTTTTATGATACCAGCATCACCTAAATTCCAAAACCAGACAAAGACCCCACCAAAAAGGAGAATTACAGACCAATATCCCTGATGAACATGGATGCAAAAATTCTCAACAAGATACTAGCTAATAGTATCCAACAGCACATTAAGAAAATTATTCACCACGACCAAGTAGGATTTATCCCCGGGACACAAGGCTGGTTCAACACTCATAAAACAATCAATGTGATTCATCATATCAGCAAGAGAAAAACCAAGAACCATATGATCCTTTCATTAGATGCAGAGAAAGCATTTGACAAAATAGAGCATCCATTCCTGATCAAAACTCTTCAGAGTGTAGGGATAGAGGGAACTTTCCTTGACATCTTAAAAGCCATCTACGAAAAGCCCACAGCAAATATCATTCTCAATGGGGAAACACTGGGAGCCTTTCCCCTAAGATCAGGAACAAGACAGGGATATCCACTCTCACCACTGTTATTCAACATAGTATTGTAAGTCCTAGCCTCAGCAATCAAACAGAAAGACATTAAAGGCATTCAAATTGGCAAAGAAGAAGTCAAACTCTCCCTCTTCGCTGATGACATGATACTCTACATAGAACCCCCCCCCCCAAAAAAAAGAAAACCCAAAAGCCTCCACCCCAAGATTGCTAGAACTCATACAGCAATTTGGTAGCATGACAGGATACAAAATCAATGCCCAGAAATCAATGGCATTTCTATACACTAACAATGAGGCTGAAGAAAGAGAAATTAAGGAGTCAATCCCATTTACAATTGCACCCAAAAGCATAAGATACCTAGGAATAAATCTCACCAAAGAGGTAAAAGATCTATACCCTAAAAACTATAGAACACTTCTGAAAGAAATTGAGGAAGACACAAAGAGATGGAAAAATATTCTATGCTCATGGATTGGCAGAATTAATATTGTGAAAATGTCAATGTTACCCAGGGCAATATACACGTTTAATGCAATCCCTATCAAAATACCATGGACTTTCTTCAGAGAGTTACAACAAATTATTTTAAGATTTGTGTGGAATCAGAAAAGACCCCGAATAGCCAGGGGAATTTTAAAAAAGAAAACCATATCTGGGGGCATCACAATGCCAGATTTCAGCTTGTACTACAAAGCTGTGGTCATCAAGACAGTGTGGTACTGGCACAAAAACACACATAGATCAATGGAACAGAATAGAGAACCCAGAAGTGGACCCTGAACTTTATGGTCAACTAATATTCAATAAAGGAGGAAAGACTATCCTTTGGAAGAAAGACAGTCTCTTCAATAAATGGCGCTGGGAAAATTGGACATCCATATGCAGAAGATTGAAACTAGACCACTCTCTTTCACCATACACAAAGATAAACTCAAAATGGATGAAAGATCTAAATGTGAGACAAGAGTCCATCAAAATCCTAGAGGAGAACACAGGCAACACCCTTTATGAACTTGGCCACAGTAACTTCTTGCAAGATACATCCACGAAGGCAAAAGAAACAAAAGGAAAAATGAACTATTGGGACTTCATCAAGATAAGAAGCTATTGCACAGCAAAGGATACAGTCAAAAAACTAAAAGACAACCTACAGAATGGGAGAAGATATTTGCAAATGACGTATTAGATAAAGGGCTAGTTTCCAAGATATATAAAGAACTTCTTAAACTCAACACCAAAGAAACAAACAATCCAATCATGAAATGGGCAAAAGACATGAACAGAAATCTCACAGAGGAAGACATAGACATGGCCAACATGCACATGAGAAAATGTTCTGCATCACTTGCCATCAGCGAAATACAAATCAAAACCACAATGAGATACCACCTCACACCAGTGAGAATGGGGAAAATTAACAAGGAAGGAAACCACAAGTGTTGGAGAGGCTGCGGAGAAAAGGGAACCCTCTTACACTGTTGGTGGGAATGTGAACTGGTGCAGCCACTCTGGAAAACGGTGTGGAGGTTCCTCAAAGAGTTAAAAATAGTCCTGCCCTACGACCCAGTAATTGCACTTTTGGAGATTTACCCCAACGATTCAGATGCAATGAACATGGGACACCTGCACCCCGCTGTTTATAGCAGCAATGTCCACAATAGCCAAACTGTGGAAGGAGCCTCGGTGTCCATTGAAAGATGAATGGATAAAGAAGATGTGGTTTATATATACAATGGAATATTACTCAGCCATTAGAAACGACAAATACCCACCATTTGCTTCAACGTGGATGGAACTGGAGGGTATTATGCTGAGTGAAGTAAGTCAATCGGAGAAGGACAAACAGTGTATGTTCTCACTCATTTGGGGAATATAAATAAAAGTGAAAGGGAATATAAGGGAAGGGAGAAGAAATGTGTGGGAAATATCAGAAAGGGAGACAGAACATAAAGACTCTTAATCCGGGGAAACAAATTAGGGTTGGTGGAAGGGGAGGAGGGCGGGGGGTGTGGGTGAGTGGGTGACGGGCACTGAGGGGGATACTTGACGGGATGAGAACTGGGTGTTATTCTATATGTTGGTAAATTGAACACCAATAAAAATTATTTTATTAAAAAAAAAAGATTCAACATGTCCAAGTGAGACCCAGGTGGTGACCAGAGTCACCAGGTCCAGGTGAGGTCCAGGTAATGACCAGATTCACCAGGTCCAAGTGAAACATAGGGAGGGACCAGAGTCACCAGGTAAGGGTGAGGCCCGGAAGGGGACGAGAGTCACTAGGTCCAGGTGAGGCCCCGAAGTGGAAGTGAGTAACCAGGTCCCATGATGCCCATGTGTGGACCAGATTCACCAGGTCCAGGTGAGGTCCCTGTGGGAACCAGTCACCTTGCTGAGGTGAGGCCCAGGTGGGAGCACAGTCACCAGGTCAGGGTGAGGTCCAGAGGGTGACCAGAGTCACCAGGTCCAGGTGAGGCCCAGGTATAGAAGACAGTAACCAGGTCCCAATGACACCCAGGTAAGTATCAGAGTCACCAGGTCCAGGTGAGGCCCAAATATGGATCAGAGTCATTTTGTTCCAGGTGAGGCCAGAAGGAGACCACAGGAACCAGGTCCTAGAGAGCCCATATGGGAACCAGAGCCACCAGATCCATGTGAGGTCCCGGGGGGGGACCACAGTCACAAGGTTCAGGTGAGGCCCAGGTGGCAACAAGATTCACCAAGTCCAGTTGAGACCCAGGTGGTGACCAGAGTCACCAGGTCCAGGTGAGGACCAGGTAAGGACCAGATTCACCAGGTCCAAGTGAAGCCCTCGGGGGGACCAGAGTCACCAGGTAAGGGTGAGGCCCAGAGGGGGAACCAGAGTAACCAGTTTAGTTTGAGGCCCAGAGTGGGACCAGAGGTCCCCGGTCAAAGTGAGGCCCAGGTGTGGAATAGAGTATCCAGGTCCCAATGATGCCTAGGTGGGGACCAGAGTCACTAGGGCCATGCAAGGCCCAGATGGGGATCAGAATCACCACGTCCTGGTAAGGCCTAGAAGGAGACCACAGTCACCAGTATCAGCTTAGCCCCATGTGGGAACCAGAGCAAGTGTATCCAGCTGAGTCCCAGGTCCATGTGAGGCCCACGTGACGACCAGATTCATCAGGTCGAATTGAGGCATAGCTGGGGACAAGAGTCACCAGGTCTGGGTGAAGCCTAGGTGGGGACAAGATTCACCAGGTCTGAGTTAGGTCAAAGTGGGGATGAGAGTCACCAGGTCCAGGTGAGGTCCATGTTGGAAAGAGTGTCACCAGGTCCAGGAGAGGTCCAGGTGGGGACCAGAGTCACCATATCCAGGTGAAGCCCAGGTGGGGACCAGAGTCACCAGGTCCAGATGAGGCCCAGGTGAGGACCAGAGTTACCAGGTACACATAAGGCCCAGGTGGGGACCAGAGGCAACAGGTCCATGTGAGGCCTGCTGGGGACCATGGTCAACAGGTGTACATGAGGCGCAGGTGTGGAACACAGTAACCAGGTCCAGGTGAATCCCAGGTGGTGACAACAGTCACCACATCCAGGTGAGGCCCAGGTGGGGACCAGGATCACCAGGTACAGGGGAAGCCCTTGAAAGAACCAGAGTCAACAGTTCGAGGTGAGGCGCAGGTGGCAACCAGAGTCAGGAGGACCACGTCAGGCCAAAGTGGGGTTCACAGTCACCAGGTCAGGGTGAGACCCAGAGGGGGACCAGAGTCACCTGGTCCAGGTGAGGTCCAGTTGTGGAACACAGTAACTGGGTCCCAATTATGCCCAGTGGAGGACCATGGTCAACAGGGCCAGGTGAGGCCCAGATGGGGATCAGAGTCACCAGGTCCAAGTGAGGCCCAGGTGGGGACCACAGTCACCAGATCCAGGGTAGTCTCAGGTGCAGACCAGAATCACTAGGTCCAGGTGAGTCCCAGTGGGGAATAGAGTAACCATGTCCTGATGATGCCCAGGTAGGGACCAGAGTCACTAGGTCCAGATAAGGCCCAGTTGGGGAGAATATTCACTAGTTCCAGCGGAGGCCCAGTTGAGGACCAGAGTCACCAGGTCTGGTTGAGGCCTAGAGGGGTACCAGAATCACCTGGTCCAGGTGACAACCAGATGGGGACCAGAGTCACCAGGTCAGGGTGAGGCCCAGGTTCAAGAGTCATCATGTCCAGGTGAGGCTTAGGTGTGGACAGAGTAACCAGGTCCCAATGATGCCCAGGTGAGGACCAGAGTCACCAGATCTGGGTGAGGCCCAGGTAGGATCAGAGTCACCAGTTGCAGGTGAGGCCAAGAAGGAGTCCACAGCAATTAGGTCCAGGTGGGGAACAAAGTCACCAGGACTGGGTGAGGCCCAGATGGGGACCAGATTCACCAGGTCCGAGAGTCCTATGTGGTGACTAGAGTACCAGGTCTGGGTGAGGACCAGGTAAGGACCAGATTCACCAGGTCCAAGTGAGTCCCACGTGGGGACCTGAGTCACCAGGTATGGGTGAGGCGCAGGTGGCAACCCCACTCACCAGGTCCAGGTGAGGCCAACCTGCAGGCCAGGGCACCAGATCCAGGTGAGGCCCTGGTGGGGACCGGAGTCACCAGGTAAATATGAGGCTAGAAGGACACCACAGACACCAGGTCCAGGTGTGGTTCATGTGGGAACGAGAGTCACCAGGTCCAGGTGAGACCCAGGTGGGGACCACAGTCACCAGGTCCAGATTGAGGCCTAAGTGGGGGGCCCAGAGTCATCAGGGCCAGGTGAGGCCAAAGTGTGGAGCAAAGTTATTGGGTCCAGGTGAGTCCCAGGTGGGGAACAGAGTAACCATGTCCCATTGATGCCCAGGTGGGACCAGAGTCACAAGGTCCAGACGAGGCCTAAGTGAGGAGTAGATTCACCAGGTCCTGTTGAGGCCCATTTGAGGACCAGAGTCCCCAGCTCCGGGTGAGGCCCAGATGGGGACCAGACTCTCTCCGTCCAGGTGATATACAGGTGGTAACCAGGGTCACCACGTCAGGATGAGGCCCAGAGCGGTACGAGAGTCACCAGGTCCAGGTGAGGCCCAGGTATAGAAGAGAGAAACCAGGTCCCAGTGATGCCCAGGTAAGGACGAGTGTCACCAGGTCCAGGTGAGGCCCAAATATGGATCATAGTCATATTATTAAAGGTGAGGCCAGAAGGAGACCACAGGAACCAGGTCCAGGAGAGCCCCATATGGGAACCAAGTCCACCAAATCCAGGTGAGGTCCAGGTGGGGACCACAGTCACAAGGTCCAGGTGAGGCCCAGGTGGCAACAAGATTCACCAAGTCCAGGTGAGACCCAGGTGGTGACCAGAGTCACCAGGTCCAGGTGAGGACCAGGTAAGGACCAGATTCACCAGGTCCAAGTGAAGCCCATGGGGGGACCAGAGTCACCAGGTAAGGGTGAGGCCCAGAGGGGGAACCAGAGTAACCAGTTTAGATTGAGGCCCAGAGTGGGACCAGAGGTCCCCGGTCAAAGTGAGGCCCAGGTGTGGAATAGAGTATCCATGTCGCAATGATGCCTAGGTGGGGACCAGAGTCACTAGGGCCAAGCAAGGCCCAGAGGGGATCAGAATCACCAGGTCCTGGTGAGGCATAGAAGGAGACCACAGTCACCAGAATCAGGTGAGCCCCATGTGGGAACCAGAGCCACTCTATCCAGCTGAGTCCCAGGTCCATGTGAGGCCCACGTGAGGACCAGATTCATCAGGTCGAATTGAGGCATAGCTGGGGACAAGAGTCACCAGGTCTGGGTGAGGCCTAGGTGGGGACAAGATTCACCAGGTCTGAGTTAGGTCAAAGTGGGGACGATAGTCACCAAGTCCAGTGAGGCCAATCTGAGGACCAGTTACCAGATCCAGGTGAGGTCCATGTTGGAAAGAGAGTCACCAGGTCCAGGAGAGGTCCAGGTGGGTGCCAGAGTCACCAGATCCAGGTGGAGCCCAGGTGGGGACCAGAGTCACCAGGTCCAGATGAGGCCCAGGTGTGGACCAGAGTTACCAGGTACACGTGAGGTCCAGGTGGGGAACAGAGGCAACAGGTCCATGTGAGGCCTGCTGGGGACCATGGTCAACAGTTCTATGTAAGGCCCAGTTGTGGAACACAGTAACCAGGTCCAGGTGAGTCCCAGGTGGTGACAACAGTCACCAGCTCCAGGTGAGACCCAGATGGGATCCAGGATCACCAGGTACAGGGGAGGCCCTTGAAAGAACCAGAGTCAACAGTTCGAGGTGAGGCACAATGGCAACCAGAGTCAGCAGGTCCAAGTCAGGCCAAAGTGGGGTTCACAGTCACTAGGGAAGGGTGAGACCCAGAGGGGGACCAGAGTCACCTGGTCCAGGTGAGGTCCAGTTGTGGAACACAGTAACCGGGTCCCAATTATGCCCAGTGGAGGACCATGGTCAACAGGGCCAGGTGAGGCCCAGATGGGGATCAGAATAACCAGATCCAAGTGAAGCCCAGGTGGGGACCACACTCACCGGATCCAGAGTAGACTCAGGTGTAGACCAGAATCACCAGGTCCATATGAGTCCCAGGTGGGGAGCATGATCACTACATCCAGGTGAGACCCAGTTGAGTACCAGAGTTTCCAGGACTGGTTGAGGCCTAGGGGGGTACCAGAATCACCTGGTTAGGTGACATCCACATGGGGACCAGAGTCATCAGGTCAGGGTGAGGCCCAGAGAGGTTCCAGATCATCATGTCCAGGTGAGGCTCAGGTGTGGAACAGAGTAACCAGGTCCCAATGATGCCCAGGTGAGGACCAGAGTCACCAGATCTGGGTGAGGCCCAGATACGATCAGAGTCACCACTTCCAGGTGAGGCCAAGAAGGAGTCCACAGCAATCATGTACAGGTGGAGAACAAAGTCACCAGGACTGGGTGAGGCCAAGATGGGGACCAGATTCACCAGGTTCAGGTGAGGCCCAGGTGGTGACCAAAATCACCAGGTCCGGGCGAGGACCAGGTAAGGACCAGATTCACCAGGTGCATGTGAGGCCCACGTGGGGACATGAGTCACCAGGCATGGGTGAGGGGCAGGTGGCAACCCCACTCACCAGGTCCAGGTGAGGCCAACCTTCAGGCCAGAGTCACCAGATCCAGGGGAGGCCCTGGTGGGTACCGGAGTCCCCAGGTAAATGTGAGGCTAGAAGGACACCACAGTCACCAGGTCCAGGTGTGGTTCATGTGGGAACGAGAGTCACCAGGTCCAGGTGAGATCCAGGTGGGGACCACAGTCACCAGGTCCAGATTGAGGCCTAGGTGGGGGGCCCAGAGTCATCAGGGCCAGGTGAGGCCAAAATGTGGAGCAAAGTTATCAGGTCCAGGTGAGTCCCAGGTGGGAACCAGTCACCTCGTCCAGGTGAGGCCCACAAGTGTAGTGCCTCCAAGCTCAATCCCTCGATTTCCTAGTAGTTCCTGTCTTAGACTGGTGCTACTTAATAAGTTCCATACTAGCTAATAGAACCCTGCATCCAACAGCAACTTACATTAGAGAGTTGGGCTCACACCCAGTCCTTCACAGTTCCACACTGCCTGCAGAATGTCCTTCCAACGTCTTCACCAGAGATGCTTGTCAGAAGCTTGTGAGACGCAAGTGGGATAATGCAGGCCTGGAAGGTGTCTTCAGGTGGAATAGAGTGGTATTCTTGGAACCTCCTGAGTTAGAATACTGCTGCGTTCTCAGGGCCAGAAGAATGCAGCTAGTTGAAAGCTGGCTTCTAGACATGCTTCCTTGTGAGAGTTGAGGTGAGGGCAGGACCCTCCCGCAACCTGACTGCCTGTAGACATAAGTCCTAACATCTTTATGTTAGGTGCTGGAAGAGGTTGTGAAAAGCATGTAGACGTTTCAGGCTTGTAGTCACGTGTAACTGAGTTTAATCCAGCGATTTCCAACAGCTTTGTTCAATTAAAGTGTAGCTAGGTTCTAACTCCCATAAAAGAGTGGCTAGCAGACAGCTGCCTGCAAAGCATACACGCTTCTCAGAGTTGAGCTTATGGCCTGTACCTCCCACATGCTGACCGGCTGTATGCTTCACTTCCAAAGGATTTCATTCGATACGGGATGCAAGTTTTGCGAGAGGCAAGTGTCTCTTAGTTCAATCCAGTGACTTCCTAGGAATTCCTCCCTCAGATGGGAGCTACATACTAACTTCCAAACCTGAGTACCTAGCTGATATCTCTCTCTCTGGGGAATTTCCTTCTGTGAGATGAGCTGACACGTGGTCCTTCCCAGTTCAACACTGCCTGCAGATGCAGTTACGAACGTACTCACTAGACATGTTTTCGGAAGCTCATGTGTCGCAAGGGCCAGCTGCAGGCTTCAATGGTTGTGTCTCCAGGTGCATTAGAGCGGTATTCATTGTAAGTGTACAGCCTTACAATGCTGCTACGTTCACAAGGCCATAAGAACGAGCTAGTAGATAGGTGGCTTCTAGGCATGCTTCCTTTTTAGAGCTAAGCTCAGGGCAGGACCCTCCCTCATCCTGCCTGCCCGTAGACATAACTGCTAATATGCTTATGTTAGGTGCTGGGAGAGGGTGGCCAAATGCATGTGGAAGTCTCAGGCCTGTACTCACGATCATCTGAGTTGAATACAGCGATTTCAAACGGCCTTCTTCAAAGAGTGTAGCTAGTTTCTAACATGTACGAGTGGGTAGCAGACATCTGCCTCCCAGGTGTACACACTTTTGAGAGTTGAACTTATGGCCTGTACTTCTCACATCCTACATTTCGCTGCTAACAGGCCTAGGCTCAAGGCGTGACTGAAGGGATGTGAGAAGTAAGTGGAAAGTCCCGGCACACAAGACTAGTGCCTCCAAGCTCAATCCATAGATTTCCTAGTAATTCCTGTCTTAGAAAGGTGCTACCTACTTAGTTACATACGTGAGAAGCTAGCTGAACACCGAGTCCAAAAGCATCTCTCTTCCGAGAGTTGAGCTCACACCCAGTCCCTCACAGTTCCACACTGCCTGCAGAATGAGTTTTGAACATCTTCACCAGAGACGTTTGTCAGAAGCTTGTCAGACAAAAGTGGAATAATGCAGGCCCAGGAGGTGTCTCTAGGTGCAGTAGAGTGGTGTTCTTCGAACCTCCTGAGTTAGAAGACTGCTTTGGTCTCACGGCCATTAGAACGCAGCTAGTTGAAAGCTGGCTTCTAGGCATGCTCTCTTGTGAGAGCTGAGCTCAGGGCAGGACCCTCCCGCATCCTGCCTGCCCATAGTCATAGCTACTAACATCCTTAAGTGAGGTGCTGGGAGAGGTTGGAGAAATGAAAATGAAAGTGTCAGGACTGTACTCACGTGTTCTGAGTTCAATACAGGGATTGCCAACGTCCTTGTTCAATTAGAGTGCAACTCGGGTATACCTCGCCTCCATAAGTGTCTGGCAGACATCGACCTGCAAAGCACACACTTCTGAGAGTTGAGCTTATGGCCTGTACCTCCTCCATCCTGACTGCCTGTACGTTTCGCTTCTACAGCATTTCGTTGTATGCGGTAGAGTAGTGGAGTGAGAACCAAGTGTCTGCCTTGTCAATTTCGTGCCTAGAGGACAGCTGCCTCCAAGGCATGAACACTCCCATGGATTGAGCTTAGGACTTGAACCTCCAAATGCTGACCTCCTGTATGCTTTGCTTCCAAACGATTTCTTTCAATACGGGACGCAAGTTTTGTGAGAGTCAAATGTGTCTTAGTTCAATCCACAACTTCTGAGGAATTCCTCCCTCAGATGAGAGCTACATACTAATTTCCAAACCCAATTACCTAGCTGAAAGTTCTCTCTCTGGGGAACTTCCCTCTCGGAGGTGAGCTGAAACGAGGTCCTTCCAGTTCCTCAATGCCTGTAGATACAGTTACGAACATCCTCACTAACCATGTTTGTCAGAAGCTCATGGGACACAAGGGGCAAGCTGCAGGCTTCAAGGTTGTGTCTCCAGGTGCAGTAAAGTGGTATTCATGGAACATCCAGAATTACAATGATGCCACTTTCCCATGGCATCAGAACGCAGTTAGTAGAAAGCTGGCTTCGAGGCATGCCTCGTTTTGAAAGCTGAGCTCAGAGCAGGACCCTCCCGCATCCTGCCTGCTCGTAGTCGTAGCTGCTAACATCCTTATGTTAGGTGTTGGGAGAGGTTGGAGAAATGCAAGTGGAAGTGTCAGGACTATACTCACGTGCATCTGACTTCAATACAGCGATTGCCACGTCCTTGTTCAATTAGAGTGTAGCTCAGGTATACCTCGCCTCGATAAGTGTCTAGCAGACATCGGCCTGCAAAGCATACACACTTCTGAGAGTTGAGCTTATGGCCTGTACCTCCCCCATCCTGACTGGCTGTATGTTCCGCTTCCACAGCATTTCGTTGTATGCGGGAGAGTAACAGAGTGAGAACCAAGTGTCTGCCTTGTCAATTTTGCACCTAGTGGACAGCTGCCTCCAAGGCATGCACACTCCTTTGGATTGAGCTTAGGACTTGAACCCTCCACATGCTGACCGCCTGTATGCTTTGCTTCCAAATGATTTCGTTCGATACGGGACGCAAGTTTTGAGAGGCAAATGTGTCTTAGTTCAATCCAGCAACCTCTGAGGAAGTCCTCCCTCAGATGGGAGCTCCATACTAACTTCCAAACCTGAGTACCTAGCTGAAAGCTCTCTCTGGGGAACTTTCCTCTCGGAGATGAGCTGAAACGTGGTCCTTCCCAGTTCCACACTGCCTGCAGATACAGTTACGAACATCCTCACTAGACATGTTTTTCGAAGCTCGTGGGATGCAAGAGGCAACCTGCAGGCTTCAAGGTTGTGTCTCCAGGTGCAGTAAAGCGGTATTCATGGAACATCCTGAATTACAATGCTGCTACGTTCTCATGGCCATCAGAATGCAGTTAGTAGAAAGCTGGCTTCGAATCATGCCTCCTTTGAAAAGCTGAGCTCAGGGCAGGAACCTCCCACATCCTGCTTGCCCGTAGTCATAGCTGCTAATATCCTTATGTTAGGTGCTGGGAGACAGCGGCGAAATGCATGAGGAAGTGTCAGGCCTGTACTCACGATTATCTGAGTTGAATACAGCGACTTCAAATGGCCTTCTTCAAAGAGTGTAGCTAGTTTCTAACTCCCATGTACGAGTGGGTAGCAGACATTTGCCTCCCAGGCGTACACACTTTTGAGACTTGAGCTTATGGCCTGTACTTCCCACATCCTGCCTGCAGGTACACTTCGCTGCTAACAGGCAGGCTCGAGGCGAGACTGAAGGGAAGTGAGAAGTAACTGGAAAGTCCCGGCACGTAAGACTAGTGTCTCCAAGCTCAATCCATCGATTTCCTAGTAATTCCTGTCTTAGACAGGTGCTACCTACTTAGTTCCGTACGTGAGAAGCTAGCTGTACCCTGGGTGCAAAAGCATCTCTCTTCCGAGAGTTGAGCTCACACCCAGTCCCTCACCGTTCCACACTGCCTGCAGAATGAGTTTTGAACAACTTCACCAGAGACGTTTGTCAGAAGCTTGTGAGACGCAAGTGGAATAATGCAGGCCTGGAAGGTGTCTCCAGGTGCAGTAGAGTGGTATTCTTCGAACCTCCTGAGTTAGAAGACTGCTATTGTCTCACAGCCATTAGAACGTAGCTAGTTGAAAGCTGGCTTCTAGGCATGCTCTCTTGTGAGAGCTGAGCTCAGGGCAGGACCCTCCCACATCCTGCCTGCCCATAGTCATAGCTGCTAACATCCTTAAGTGAAGTGCTGGGAGAGGTTGGAGAAATGCAAATGGAAGTGTCAGGACTGTACTCACGTGTTCTGAGTTCAATACAGGGATTGCCAACGTCCTTGTTCAATTAGAGTGTAGCTCGTGTATACCTCGCCTCGATAAGTGTCTAGCAGACATCGGACTGCAAAGTATACACACTTCTGAGAGTTGAGCTTATGGCCTGTACCTCCCCCATCCTGACTGCCTGTACGTTTCGCTTCCACAGCATTTCGTTGTATGCCGAAGAGTAGGGGCGAGAAAAGCAAGTATCTGCCTTGTCAATTTCGGGCCTAGCGGACAGCTGCCTCCAAGTCATGCACACTCCTTTTGATTGAGCTTAGGACTTGAACATCCCACATGCAGACCGCCTGTACGCTTCGCTTGAAAAGGATTTCGTTCGATACAGGACGTGTTTTGCGAGAGGCAAATGTGTCTCCGGCCTCGTCTCCGGGCCTCTGTGGTCTGACAACTTGGTGGCAGCGAGTGGTCTTTGTAAGGTCTGGGAATGGGATGTGGCACTGATTGTCAGGTGCACATCTGCCTGGTAGGTGCACCTGCGCGGATCAGAGACGGGGTGGGCATCAGCACCTCTGGCCTCCAGCGGGCAGTGCTGTGCTGCTCCCTAAGACTGGGGCTGATGGGGGGAGCCCGGTGGGGACGCTGGGTCCTCTGGCTCTGGTGCTGAGGATTCCACCCCGTAGTCTGCACGCTCATCACAGAAGAGCCGCCAAGCCCCCGGGTCTCTGCCGCTTCTCTCAGAACCCTGCTTTCACTCTGCCCGTGTCCAAGTTTCTTTTGGTTTTGTTTTTATCTCAGACTGTTGTGCCCATGATTGCGCATATGAGAAACCACCAAGAAGCCGATTCCAATGCAAACACACGAGGGATTATTTACAAGCTTGATCTTGTGTCCAAGTATACCCAATACAGCAGAGCAGGGACTTGGACCCCGAGGTGGGTTTTAGCTTAGTTTTAAGGGCTGGTCTGGGGACCTCCAGAAGGGCTGGAGCAATTCCTCTATTCTGTTTACATTTTGATATGGGGCCTTCATGGGCATTGATCCCTGTTCTCATTCTAATAGGGGCTTCCTGCCCTTGGCCTGGGCTCAGTTTTGATTCAATTGTGGAGCTTTCTAGGACATTAAGCTGTTAACAGCAAAGGTTCCACACCTGGAAGGGGGACGTCACACTGTCCCTATTTGCTGAAGACGCAGTACTAGAAACAGGGAACTGGGGAACTTCCCTCTCAGAGATGAGCTCAAACGTGGTCCTCCCCAGTTCCACACTGCCTGCAGATACGGTTATAACATCCTCACTAGACATGTTGTCAGAAGCTCATGGGACGCAAGGGGCCAGCTGCAGGCTGCAAGGTTGTGTCTCCAGGTGCAGTAAAGCGGTGTTCATGGAACATCCTGAATTACAATGCTGCCACGTTCTCATAGCCATCAGAACGCAGTTAGTAGAAAGCTGGCTTCGAAGCATGCCTCCTTTTGAAAGCTGAGCTCAGGGCAGGACCCTCCCGCATCCTGCCTGCCCGTAGTCGTTGCTGCTAACTTCCTTATGTTAGGTGCTGGCAGAGGTTTGAGAAATGCAAGTGGAAGTGTCAGGACTGTACTGACGTGTATCTGAGTTCAATTCAGCGATTGCCAACATACTGAACAATACGTTCCACCAAAATCTGTTAGAACTAAGGAGTGAGTTCAGTAAAGTCACGGGACACAAACTGACCCTACAGATCAGAATAGCCTTGGTGTGTCCTGACAATGAGCACTCAGGAAGGAAAAGAAGGACATGACGCCATTCTCAGGAGCATCAAGGACAATAAATAATGAGACTGAACCAAAGGAGCACAAGACTTGTGCCCTGAGCCATACCAGGCTCTGGGAGGCCGGCCTGGGCTCGTGGGGTGGGAGCCTCATCTTGTGAAAATGTGCGCAGTTCCTGTAGCCACCCTCAGTTTCAATGTCATTCCTATCAAAATCATGGTGGCAGATCTTAGAAATAGGAAAAAAAAATTGCATAACATCCAACCCCCACAACAAATGACCCCGGACAGCAAATCAGTATTGGAGAAGCATGACAGAGTGGGACCCAGCACTTTCCTATTTCAAAAGATGTCACAGAGACACAGGATAAAGCAGTGTGGTTCTCGGGCCCCCGGCTGGCTCCGTCGGTTAAGCATCTGACTTCTGACCTCACCTCCGGTCCTGATCTCAGGGGTCGTGCGTTCTAGCCCTGTGCTGGGCCATGGAGGAGGCGTGGAGCCTACTTAGACAAGCCAGACCCATGGGGGGGGGGGTCCCGGCATAAGCTGAATGAGCAAAACAGAGAGTCCAGAAGGAAATGTGCTCTGATACAACTGATTTTTTTAACTTAATTTAAACCCAATTAATTAACGTATAGTGTATTATACTTTCAGAGGAAGAATTCAGGGATTCACCAGTTGGAGATAACAGTTGTGCTCGTGACATCACATGACCTCCTTCATGCCGGTCCCCTGTTATCCGCCCCCTCCAGCTACCCTCAGTTTGTTTCCTATCATTAAGAATCTGTATTTCCTGTATCTGTTTTCATCTTTTTTGTTTTTACTTCCCTTCACAGTTGTTCATCTGCTTACTTCTTTAATTCCACCTATGAATGAAACCACACGGTCATTCTCTTTCCCGAGTGACTTACTTCACTTAACATGATCCCTTTAGTTCTATCCACATCATTGCAAATGGCAAGATTTCCTTCTCTTTGATAGCTGAGTTCCATTCCTCTCTCTATGACCATTATCTATCTCCCATCCTCTTTATCCATCATCTGGCAGAGGGCAACGAGGCTCCTCCCACAGTGTGGCTACTGTGGACCCGGCTGCTGTGGACATTGGGGTGCAGGTGTCCCAAGTCTCTTTGCATCTGTATCTTCGGAGTGAGCTCCAGGCCGTTCACATGCTGGTAGCAAGGTGGCTCTATTTGTAACTTCCTGAGGGGCCTCCACACTGTTTCCAGGGCGGCTGCACCAACCCACGGTCCCGCCCACAGTGGAAGAGGGTTGAGTGAGTTTTGCAGGATGTGGTAAAAGTCTGGTCCACATTTCCTTTCACGTCCTGTGGGCTCCAATCCCTTGTCCTTAAGTATTTCTGGGGAAGCCGGGTGTTGGGCTCCTTCTCAGTGAGATGTTTCCAAAGCTAACAGGCCCCAGCTGGAGCCTGAAAGGAGGCAGGTGCGGCCCCTAGAGCACCTGCTGCCTCCTGCACAGTCTCCTGTAGCGCCTGAGCATCCCGCAGGGGGCGCCCGAGCCCAGGCCCCGCCCATGGCACGCGCATGTGCAGTAGGCCTCCTCTGCCTGCACTAACAGGAGCCAGCCTGTACTGGGGAGGCCTGTGGAAGACATGGGAACGCGTCTATGCTGATGAGCTGCAGGCTCCTCAGGACCCGCGGGGAGGCTTCAGGAAGAAGTGGGCCCACATTCATGCTGACAGGAACCCTGAGCACCTCAGGACCCGCGGGGAGGTTTCAGGAAATTGTGGGCCCGCATCCATGCTGACAGGCGCCCCTGAGCAGCCTCACGACCCGCGGGGAAACTTCAGGAAGATATGGGCCCCCACCCACGCTGACAGGAGCCTCTGAGCTGCCTCAGGACCTGTGGGGAGGCTTCAGTAAGATGTGGCGATGCGTTCACTCTGGCAGGAGCCCCCGGGCCCCTCAGGACATAAGTTGAGGCTTCTGGAAGCTGCGGGCCGCATTCATGGTTACAGGAACCCTGGCCTCCTAAGAACCCTCGGCAACGCTTTGGGAGGACTTGGGGCCACATGGACACAACAGGACGCTGACTTCCTCAGGACCCCTGGTGTAGACTTGGGGAAATATGTGGATGCGTCCATGTGGACAGAAGACCCCAGCCTTGTCAGAGCCTGTGGTGAGGTTAAGAAAAATATGGGTGCCGCATCCACAGTGACAGGAGTCTCCAGCCTCCTCAGGACCCACTGTGAAGTTTTGGGAAGATTTGGGGCCACATCCATGCTGACAGGAGCCCCCAGCCTCCTCAGGTCTTATGGTGAGGCTTGAGGAAAATGTGGGGCCATGTCAATGCTGACAGGAACTCTGTCTTCCTCAGGACCTGCACTTTGGCTTCGGGACATAAGGGGCTGCGTGTATGCTGACAGGAGCCCACAGCCTCCTCAGGACCCGCGGTGAGTTTTCTGGGGGACGTGGGGTCATGTCCAGGGTGACAGGAGCCCCCGGCCTCCTGAGGACCTGCTGTGAGGCTTCCAGAGGATGTGAGGCATAGTCAACAGTGACAGGAGACCCAGTGTCCTCAGGACCCGCTGACTATGCCTCAGGAACACGTGGGGCCACGTCCGCACTCACAGGAGCCTGGCTTCCTCAGGACCCCTTGGAGGAATCTAGAGGAGACTTTGGGGGCCACGTCCACATCAGAGAGGACTCCTCAGAACCACAGGGTAAGTGAAAGGGCAGAATGAATGGTAGGGTTAGGGGAGGGGAGGAAGTTGGTGGTTAGCCTTAGGTTAGATGTTAGGGGTTAGTGATTATGCTATGGTTTCAAATTGAGGTTAGGTGAGGCATAAGGGTATTGGTCAGTGTTAAGAGTTAGGATGGGGGTTAGGGTAAGGGACAGGATTTAGTGTTAGGGTTAGGGTTTAGGCTCTAGGGATTAGGGCAGGAGGTTAGGAGTTGGGGTTAGGGTTATGGTTAGAGTTAGGGTTGGGCTTAGGTTTGCAGTTAGGGTTAGGGGTTAGGGTGTGAGTTATGGTTAGGGGTTAGAGTTAGGGGTTAGAGTTAAGGGTTAGAGTTAAAGTTAGGGCTAGGTTTAGGGTTAGAGTGAGGGTTAGGATTAGGATGGGGTTAGGGCTAGGGTTAGGGTAGTGTTTGGTTAGGGGTTAGGGTTAGGGTCAGGTCAGGGTCAGGGTATGGTTTTGGAAAAGGGTAAGATATAGGGTTAGGGAGTGGGTTAGGGGTTGGTTTTAGGGTACGGGTTAGGGTACAGTTTGGGGTATGAGATAGGATTAGTATTAGAGGGTTATGGTTAGGGTACAGGTTAAGGTTAGGAATAGGATTTGAATAACTTATTTTAAGGTTAGGGTTAGAGGTTAGGGTTTGGGTTAGATTGAAGGTAGGGGTCAGGGTTAAGGAAACCTAAGTTTAGGTGAACCTACGTTTAGGAGTTAGGGTGAGGGTTGGCAGAAAGATTCAATGAATGTGTTTTGGCCTTGGGGTTTGTGTTTGGTTTTCGATTAGTGATGGGTCTCGTTTAATGGTTAGGTTAACATTAGGATTAAGTGTAGGTTTAGGGTTATGTCTGTGTATGGTTAGAGTTTGGGTCTTGGCATGTGCCTGCACTGGGACTCCTAGCATCTTGGGCCATTTAGTTTTATGCACTCTGTTTAGGTTTTGGATTCAAAGATAGCCTGACTCCAGCAAGTCAGTGGCCTCCCCAGAGAATCAAAATCCAGGCTTCTGCTGGGGTGAGAATAGACATGGCAGGCTTCTCCCGAGCTGAGCTAAGGAAGGGATTTATGGCTCTAAAGACTCTTTATTTGGATTTTCAGTTGTCTTTCTGATTTTTTCTCTAGTGCGTACCTGTTTCATCAATACTACCTATTATTATTTTAAAGTTTTACTTGAATTCCTCTTTGTATACACAGAATGATATAGTTTCAGGTTTACCACATAGTGATTCAACTCTTGGATACAACGCCTGGTACTGGTCACAGGTGCCCTCCACTATCCCCATCGCCTGATTCCCCATCCCCCTAACCTTCCTCTGGTATTTATTAGTTGATTCTCTGTGGTTAAGAGTGTGTTTTTTTGTTTGCTTCTCTCATCCCCCCCTCTGCCCCTTTGCCAATTTGTTTGGTTTCTTAAAATTCACATGTGAATGCAATTGTATGGTATTTGGTATCTTCTTTCTCTGACTGACTGAGTTCATTGAGCATAAGTCCTTTCCACTTCTCCCACGTCATTGTAAATGGCTTCATTTCATCGCTTCTGATGACCGAGTGATGTCGCAGTGGGTATATTTACCACATCGTCTCTGCCCATTCATCAGTCGATGGACATCTGGGCTGTATCCACAGTTTGGCTGTTGTTGATAACGCTGCTAGAAACACTGGGCTGCGTGTCCCACTTGGAATCTACTAAACGACTTTTGTATCTTCAGGGTAAATACCTAGCTCTAGAATTTTGGAATCGTAGGTTAGCTCTATTTTTAACTTCTTTTTTTTAATTTTTTTTATGATAGTCACAGAGAGAGAGGCAGAGACACAGGCAGAGGGAGAAGCAGGCTCCGTGCACTGTGAGTCCGACGTGGGTTTCGATCCCGGGTCACCAGGATCGCGACATGGGCCAAAGGCAGGTGCCAAACCGCTGCACCACCCAGGGATCCCCTATTTTTAACGTCTCGAGGACCCCCCACAGTGTTTTCCACAGTGGCTGCACCTGTTCGCATGCCCACCAGGAGTGTAAGGGGGCTCCCTCTTCTCTATAGCCTCAACAACACCTGTTGTTTCTTCTGTTGTTAATTTTAGCCATTCTGACAGCTGTCAGGTGACGTCTTATTCTGGTTTTCATTTGCATTTCCCTGATGATGGGTGACGCTGAGTGTCTTTCGGTGTCTGGTTGCCATCTGGATGTCTTGACAGAGACAAAGTCCATTCATCTCTTCTGCCCATCTGCAGTTGGATAATTTGTGTTTAGGATGCTGAGATTTATATTTGCTTTATGTATTTTGCATACTGTTTATTGGATGTGTTGTTTACAAATATCTCCTCTCATTTTATATGTTGCCTTTTAGCGTTGGTTGTTTCTTTCACTTTGCAGAAGCTTTTGAATTTGATGAAGTCCCAATAATATTTTTGCTTCTGTTTCCCTCAACTCAGAGGCATATCTAGAAAGAAGATCCAACGGCCAACGTCAAAGACGTTGCTGCCTATCTGTTCTTCTTTGTATATGGTTTCAGGTCTCACATTTAGGTCTTTCATCCATTTTGAATTTATTTTTTATATATATGGTGTAAGACAGTGGTCCAGTTTCATTCTTCTGCATGTGGCTGCCTGGTTTTCCCAACACCATTTGTTCTTATCCTGGGGTCAGGGTTAGGGTTTTTTGAAGAGACTGTCTTTGTGCCATTGGATATTCCTTCCTGCCTTGTTGTCCATTAATGGATCATAGAGTTACAGGTTTGTATCTTGTTTTGGCTTTCCATTCTGTTCTATTGATCTAAGCATCTCCTTTTGAGAGATCCCTGATTGCTGATTCAATTTCTCTGCTGGTTATCGGTCTGTTCAAGTTTCTTATTTCTTCATTTTTCATTTTTGCTATGTTATATATTTCCAGGAATTGATCTATTTCTTCCAGGTTCTAGGTTGCTGGCATATACTTTTTCATCATATTATCTTATTATCGTTTGTATTTCTGTAGTGTTGGTTGTTATTTCTCTTTTCTCATTCGTGATTTTATTTGGGTCTTCTCATCTTTTTATGTTTTTCTTTTTTTAAAGATTTTATTTATGTATTCATGAGGGACACAGAGAGGCAGAGGTATAGGCAGAGGGAAAATGAGGCTCCATGCGGGGAGCCTGATGTGGGACTTGATCCACCAGGATCCTGGGATCATGACCTGAGCCAAAGCACATGCTCAACCACTGAGGCACCCACTGCCTTGCTGATTCAATTCCTTTGCTAGTTATGGGTCTGTTCACATTTTCTATTTCTTCCTATTTCAGTTTTGCTCGTGCACATTTCTAGGGATTTGTCCATTTCTTCCCGGTCTCCCAGTTTGTTAGCATATAATCTTTCATAGTATTCCCTTATAATTGTCTTATTTTTCTGGTGTTGATTGTGATCACTCTTCTCTCTTTTGTGATTTTATTTATTTAGGTGTTTTCACTTTTCTCATTCCTAAGGCTGGATAGGTTTTGATCATTTTATTAATTATTTTGAAGAAATAGCTCTTAGTTTCATTATTCCATTCTAATGTTTTTTTATTTCTGTATTGTTTATTTCTGCTCTCATCTTTATTTTTTCCCTTCTTCTGTAGGCTATAGGCTTTGTTTGCTATTCCTTTTCCAGCTCCTTTAGGTGTAGGGTTAGGTTGTGTATTGGAGACTTCTTGTTTCTTGAGGTAGGCCTGTATTGCTATGTACTTTCCTCTTTGGACTGCCTTTTCTACATCCCAGAGGTTTGGAGAAACATGTTTTCATTTCCATTTGTTTTAAATTTCCTCTTTAATTTCCTGGTTGCTCCATTCATTCTCTAGTAGGATGTTCATAATCTCCACATATTTTTGGTCTGTCCAAATTTTTTCTTACTGTTGACTTCGAGTTTCATAGCGTCGTGGTCTGAAAAGGTACAGGGTGTGATATCAACCTTCTTGTACCTGTTATACCTGTTGAGGGCTGATTTGTGGCCCATGATATGATCTGTTCTGGAGAATGTCCCATGTGCACTTGAAAGGAATGTGTATTCTGCTTTAGGAAGAAATGTTCAGACTATATCTGTTGAGTCCCTGTGGTCCAGTGTGTCTAGGCTATTGTTCCCCTGTATATTTTCTGCATAGACGATCAGTCCATTGCCATTACTGGGTAGGTGTTAAAATCCCCTGTCATTGTATCATTATCAGTGAGTTTCTGTACGTTTATTGGTAATTGGGTTCCATATTTAGGTACTGACATGTTGGCAGCATAAATATTTAGTTGTTTGATCCTGATTGAGAGTCTTTTTAATTATGAAATAATGCCCTCCTTCATCTCTTCTTACAGTATTTTTTCTTTCTTTTTGAGATTTAAGTATTTTATTTATTTATTCATGAGAGATACACAGAGGAGCAGAGACAGAAACATAGGCAGAGGGAGAGACAGGCTCCCCAAAGGGAGGCTGATTTGGGACTCGATCCTGGGATCCCAGGATCACCCCCTGAGCTGAAGGCTGATGCTCAACTACTGAGTCACCAGGTGTCCCCCAGTGTTTGGTTTCAAATCTAGTTTGTCTAATATAAGTATTGGTCCTCCAGCTTTCTTTTCATAACCATTAGCGTGATAGATGATTTTCCATCCCCTGACTTTCAAACTGCTGGTGTCTATAGGTCTAATGTGAGCATCTAGTAGGCAGCATACTGATGGATCTTGTTTTTTTAATAACAATTTTATTTTTGAGAACATGAGAGAGTAGAGAGAGAGAGAGAGAGAGGCAGAAAATTAGGCAGAGAGAGAAGCATGCTCCCCACCAGGAGCACAATATGGGACTCGATCCCAGACTCCAGGATCACACCCTGAGTCAAAGGCAGAGGCTCAACCCCTGAGCCACCCAGGCATCCTGGATACTGTTTTTTAAGCCACTCTGATACCCTATATCTTTTGATTGGAGCATTTAGTATCAGTATTCAGAGTGCTTATTCAAAGATATGAACTTGTGCCTTGTTGTTAGTGGTAGAGTTGGTGTTTCTGGTGACGTTCTCTGGTCCTTTCTAGTCTTTGTTGCTTTTGGTATCTTTTTTTTCCCCACTAGAAGAGTCCCTCTTAAAATTCCTTACTGGACTGGTTTAGTGGTCATGAACTCCTTTATACTTTGCCTGTCAGGGAAAATCTTTCTCTCCTTCCCTCCTGAATGACACACTTCCTGAAGAAAGAATTCATACAAATTGGACTCCAATAAAAAGAAATTTAAAAACATAAAATAAATTATTGCTCGTATGACTGACGAAAATGGCATTTAGGAGGAAAACCAGAAGCTGAAAGGAAGGAGGACAGATTTCATCATCCTTAGCCTTCACAGGGACCTGGTGTCCTTTCCTAAGGCCCCCCCCTCCGTAGGATGCTTCCTGCCCCTCTGTGCTCCTTTTTGGAACCCAGCAGGCACATCTCCGTGCCTCCAGCACCTCTGCAGTCGTGGTTTATAGCGTCTTCCATGTATCCTATTGGGGACCACGGCGTCATGTATGTAACCATCCAGATGCTGTTAGCATTGGGGTGATTCTGACTTTTGTTCGTTGGGGGTGTGTGTGTGTCTATCATATGAATCTATCACATGTAGCTATCGGATCCTCTGGCTGGGTAGCCCAAACACCAAAATGGTTGGTAGAACATCATTTCTTGTGCTGGCGCTGGGTGGCTAGCTGGGCTTTCCTGGCTGATCCGGGGCTCGCTCCTGCTGTGAATTTCAGCTGGATGTTCAGCTGAGGTGGAAGGTTGGCTCGGCCAAATTACCATGTCCGACAGTGGGTCTCGCCGAGCGCCGGCTGCTTCCATTCTCGCCGATGCCTCTCCAGCAGGGAGTCAGACCTCAGGGCAACCCTGGGGAGAGCTCCTGAGGAGTCGGGTACCAGTGGCGGGGAGCCCTGGGGCTGCCTGTGTGTGGAGGTCAAGGTGGGGATGGGGCTGGGGTTCTTTGGTCCCCTGTGCTGCCTGGCTTTCAGGCCGAACCCCATGCTCACCCAGCCCCTACTCACTAGGGCAAGAAGGGTGCCCTCCACACGCTCGTGTGAGAGATCCAGCACCACAAGGTGTGCATGCTGAGTCCACCTGGTGAGCATTGCCCAGGTGGGTGAGCTGCAAGTTGGGACACAGGAAATTTAATAAAAATCCCCTACCCCTGGACAAGCAGCGCAGGACTGATTCCATTTTGTGCTACACCCGCCACCTCCCCTATGACCCCCACATGACCTGCTTATGGCTTAAGGCGCTGCCCCACCCGAGTCAAACCGCTGGGCACACCCTAATCGGAAATCGGCTCATAACAATGTAACCCTGCTTTGTGCCCCCCAAAACTGTGAGCCAATTCTGACCAAAGTAATAGGCCAGCTCAAGTGGATACTATAGGGTAAGGTGTAATTCAATCAGCCACTTGCGTGTGGATGAACATGACTGTGCAAATTTCTGCATATCCCACGGTCCACTGCCCCTATAAAGCTGCTATGCCTCTTAGTCTCAGGGTCCAAGTCCCTGCTCCCCTGTGTCGGGTGCACTTGGACCCAAGCTACAGCTTGTAGAGAAACCCTCGGGAGTTTGCATCGGTGTCAGCTCATTGGTGGTTTCTCAGATTCGCAGTCTTGGGCACAACACAAGGGCCTGCTGTCCTGATATCCCTTCCACGGCCACTCTGAGCACCTCACAGGCCTTCAGTGCCCCAGGCACACTGGCATGGGGATGAAGGGAGGGGAGTACCTGCCCCGGAATTGGGCCAGCCTTGGCCCCCTGGACAGAGGGAGCACAGACCTCCCAGGTCGCTTTTCACAGACCCTGGTGACCTGAGGCTCCCTGGCTGTCACTCTGTCCCAGGCCCTCCTGGCCCATGGGGCACAGGCTGAGTCCCAGTATAGTGTGTGGGGTCCTGACGCTGGCATCTGGCCGCCCCTGGAAGGCACATGGGGACGTCAGCTGTGCCTAGCAGTGCCCATGCAGGGGCTGTTGGGGCCTGGGTGGTGCCCCCTCGTCCTCTCTGTGGGTCTCTCCACACCCCGTACACAGAGTTCTGGGAGACACAGAAATGGGCTGGCTGTGCATTTTCACACCACAATACTTTATTGACATTCTACAGCAAACGGGCTCAGAGCCAAGGGTGCATGCCTTCCCCTGGAAAGGGAGACCATTCTGTCCTTTAGGGGAGGGCAAGAATCACATGGGTGGGGGGGCAAGTGCTGGAGTCCCCCACCGGGGAGCATGTGTGGACTCCGGGTGGGGGCGGGTGTCCTGAGGTTTCAGAATGAGAGACGGTTGTGAGGACAGCAGAGCTGACCGTGACTTGCAGCTCATGGGTTCCTGCGCTGGGTCCCCGCAGGGCAGTTGGAGCCCAGTCGTGGGGCCCCTGTGGCCCCAGCACCTGGAGGAGCCTGCCTCCTGGTGTGGGTGCGGTAGGGTCCACTGGCCTACCTCTGCTCTCCCCAACCTTGGGTGTCCTGGGATTCCCAGGGCTGCCCTAAGTCAGCGACCTGGATCTGTGGGGTACCCCCAGGGCTCAGGAGGCCACATCCAGCTGTGAGAAGGCTCGCTCAGTGTAGGGCCAGAATCCAGGGCTGGACAGGGCCATGGGGGTCTGGATCCCATTAGTCTTTTTGTTGGGCCTGGGGCGGGGTCGCAAATCACCCCCACCTTCACAGACCCTGGGGCCAGGCCAGCCCAGATCCCCCTGGGTTATGGGCTGGTGTCCTGTGAAGGGTGTGCCTCCCTCCAGGAGGGACAGTGCATCCTATGCACCACTCACCTGCACACACCCTGTCGGGGGCTCCTTGTCTTCACTCCTCCCTGCAACCCCTAGGTACTCTATGGGACCCCCAGGCTTCTGATGGGAGCAGGATATTGAGAGATCCCTGGGGAGGCTGAGCATGTCCCACAGGGTGCACCTGCACCGGGTCCTTGCTGGGGGCTGATGGTGTGTGGGTGGATGGTGTGGGGGCAGGGGTATGATAGTGGTGGAGTGTGGGGGATGGTGTAGGGGGGGATGGTGTTGTGGTATAGAGTGGGTGGGGATTATGTGGGGCTGTGTGGGTTTGAGGGGGACGGTGTAGGTGGGATCCCATTGAGGTAGATGATGTAGGTGGATGGAGTGGCAGTGGGGGATGAGGGAGATGTCGTGGGGGGCCTGCGGACACAGGGCATCCCCTTCCTCTAAGATGCACAAGGAGACGTCTACACTTAAAGGCAACTCCAGTCTGGGGTTTGCTGTGACACCTGTCCCTGGGGCGGGGTGTGGTCAGTGCAGGACCCTGGCTGGACCAGGGGCATTATCTGGGGTTCATCATACTATGTGTGTTTTCAAATTGCAAAATGTCTCAAATTAAATGCATAGAACTTAGAAATATATAAATCACCGAGAGTGGGTGTCACTCTGACCCGTCCGACCCTCATGGGATCGATGTGTGTCCTGCTCCGGCCGTGGCCATGCCGCCTGGCACCCAGGTCCAGTTCCTGCCCCCAACGTCCCCCACCCCATCCCCTGCTACTCAGAGGACTGTCCCTCTCCCCTTTGTGGTTCAGCTCCCATGGCAAGCCCTGGAGACCCCATCCTAGTGGCCTCCTCATGTCCGAGGCCCTGGGGGTGGGGGCACAGAGGTCATCCCCAACACCTTACCATGGAGCGGTGTGTTGTTGGCTTCTGTTCTGCCCCCTGACTCAGAAGCCCCGTTTTCCCTACCCAGAATCCCCTGGTCCTCCACTGGGTCCTGATCCCCCCTGGCCCCTCAACCTCACCCTACCCCGTAGTAGTCCCAAAATATGATGTGACTGCTGAACGTCCTGTTGACGTCCAGGTCCACCTGCATGATGTCCCTGGAGGAGACCAGGTCCTCCTCTTTCATTTCCTGCGAGAAAACCTGGGAGGAGGAGCTGGCATCAGGGACACAGACCCCGACCTGTCACCAGGTGCTCTCCTGGGCAGGGAGCCCTGGGGCCACCATGGGAGTGTGTCCTGCCGAAACCTCCTTCCATCCCCTGGGAGGCCAGGGACGGGGGGAGTGTCCACCGTGCCCATGGAACTGTGTGAGGGCCTGTGCCCAGCTGTGGTGGGTGGGGAGGTGACTGAGGGTCAGCCTGGGTGGGAGGGGACAGGAGGTCAGTCCAGGTGGGGAGGGTTCATGCGGGTGTTGTGTCCAAGATTGCGAATCCGAGAAACCACTAAGGAGCCGACACTTATGCAAACACACGTGGGTTGTTTTACAAACTCAAGCAAGGGTCCAGGTATACCCCACACAGTGGACCAGGGACTTGGACCCCGAGGAGGGTTTTAGCTTAGTTTTAAGGGCTGGTCTTGGGGACCTCCAGAAGGGCTGGAGCAATTCCTCAAGTTCTGTTTACATTTTGATATGGGTCCTTCAAGGGCATTGAGCTCTCTTCTCATTCTAATTGGGGCTTCCAGCCCTTGGCTTAGGCTCAGTTTTTATTCTATTGTGGGGCTTTCTAAGACATTAAGCTGTCAACTTTTGTTTTATTCCAGTAACTGAAGTAATGTAAATTTCAGCTCTTCTTCACAGGAGCCTGGGATTGCTGGGCCTGTGCTAATACTGAACTTAAAGTAGAATGGCCGTAATGTTCTCGGCCTCCAGGCATCCCGTCCTGTCCTATCTAGCTCAAGCCCCCCTCCCTGGAGCTCCTAGGAGAGAAATTGCAAATGACCTCAGCCTTGCAGCCTGTGTTCGGCGACAGGCCCAGGGATTTCGGATCAGGAAGACCTGGGGCGCGGGCATCCCGGCAGTGCAGCAGGATTCCATGCTGCAGACTCTTATTCCCTAAGGCTATCTTGACAACTGACTTTGTACACAGAAAAGTTCTCCTTTGTCTTTAAAAGTGCAGGAGCGAGTTAAAGCATTTTTTCTCTGCCCATCTGATTGCTCAGATTCTAATCTGAGACGTATTTCCTGTTAATAAGGATAATTTACTATCCGTAGTACTATGTTTAAAATATTCTGACACAAGTAATTCAGAGGGATGAGGCTTTCTCATCTATTTCTTCACAGCTCAGTCATTCATCAGGAAATGAATCTTTATGGATTTGGAAATAATTGAGACATTAGTACCAATGGTCCTATTATTAAGTGACGGATTCTTCCCTGAGATTCTTCCCCTGTTTCAACTGACACTGAAACACTGTGAACTCTTTGGAAGACAAATGTCAAGGAAATAAATGTTATACATTGCTAATTTTAAATGCACTTGCAATATGGTGTCTATTATAATAGAAGTATTTTTATCTGATTTTTGCTATTTATTATCCTTTCCTGCTTTTCAGGTTGAAGAGGCATTATACGTGTTCATAAGTGTTTTTCTTTCCTTCTGATATAAAATTCTTACTATGTTCCCATGGAAGGAACTCCTTAAGAATAAGGCAAAAGTTAATTCAACGATTCTTAAAATGTCTTCACACTGGAGCCTGATTCATTTAAGTCAATTTTCAAATTAAATCTTATGTCTTAGAAAGAAAACAAAGTTTTATAGGGAAATTGAGAAGATAGTACAGAGAATTCTCATGCACTTGCACTCAATTTCTCCAATTATTGATATCTTATATCAGTACGGTACAAATATTAGCTAGTGAATCAATATTAAAATATTCGCAATAACCAAAGACCATACTTTATTCAGATTTCCTTAGTTTTTGCTAAGTCACCATCCCTTATATCACACTCCATTTGTCCTCATGTGCTTTTAGTCTCCTCTGGATTGTGACAGTCTTTCAGCCTTTCCTTTTGTTGGTGAACTGGAACACTTTGAGAAGTGGAGTATTTTGTAAAATTTCCCTCAGTTGAGACATGTTTGTTGTTTATCTCATGATTGAACTGTTTTTGTGGATTATATACAGGGATATACTGCCATTTTTATTATATCATATGAAGGATAGATACTATCAACATGATTTATCATTCTTGGTATCGATCTGATCATCTTGCTGAGGTAGTGTTAGTCAGGTTTCTCTGTAGTAAAGTGATTCTTTATTGTTATTAATATTATTATTATTATATTATCATTATTAAGTTTTTCATAATATATTTTGTAGAAGGAAGTTACTATGTGTATTCCACACATAAGAGTGGGAAGCTATGCTCATGAACTTGAGTGTGGAATGTCTGCACAAATTGTTTGAAAATCTTCTACATGGGAGATTTCTCATCCCTCTGGGTTTGTTTGTTTCTTTTTCAAAGATTCTATTTATTTATTTGAGAGAGAGAGGAGTGAAAAACATGTGCTAGAGGGGCAGAGGGAGAGGGAGAAGCAGGTTCCCTGCTGAACAGGGAGCCTTCCTTGGGACCTGGATCATGATCTGACCCTAAGGCAGAAGCTTAACAGACTAGGACACCCAGGTGCCACTCTTTCTTTCTTTTTTTCTTTCTTTCTCTTTCTTTCTTTCTTTCTTTCTTTCTTTCTTTCTTTCTTTCTTTCTTTCTTTCTTTTTTCTTTTTCTTAATAATAAATTTACTTTTTTATTGGTGTTCAATTTGCCAATATACAGAATAACACCCAGTGCTCATCGCGTCAAGTGCCCCCCTCAGTGCCCGTCACACATTCACCCCCACCCCCGCCCTCCTCACCTTACATCACCCCTAGTTCATTTCCCAGAGTTAGGAGTCTTTATGTTCTGTCTCCCTTTCTGATATTTCCCACACATTTCTTCTCCCTTCCCTTATATTCCCTTTCACTATTATCTATATTCCCCAAGTGAATGAGAACATACAATATTTGTCCTTCTCTGATTGACTTACTTCACTCGGGATAATACCCTCCAGTTCCATCCACATTGAAGGAAATGGTAGGTATTTGTTATTTCTAATGGCTGAGCAAGGCCCACCTTTTCTCTCTCTTCATCTTCTGAGTCTCCCATGATATGAATGTTATTGTTTTAATAAGTGGCTGAGTTCCGAAGTCTTCCTTTGTGGTCCATAACCTTCCTTGTTTTTAAGGCTTCTTCTTGGGACGGCATCTCAGTTATAGCATTTTGAGTACTACCTCATGTTTTTCTATGGAGGTGAATTTCTCCATCTCATTATTTTTTCCAGAAATAGAAAGAAGGAAGAAGGAAGAAAAAGAAAAACCAAGAAAAACAATAACAACTGCCCTCCCCAAAGAAAACCCACCAGATTATTTTGGCCTGGTTGTTAAAAGATTCTAAATCCCAAAATCAGAAACACAATTAAAGTACCATGAAACTAAAAATAAGAAATATATAAGGTACATACATAAAAATTAAAATAAGGCAATTTATAAAATAGAATCAAAGAAACTAAATGAAAATAAAGCACAAAGTACAAAGGAAGCTAGACCCTACTTTCCAAGCAGAGCTGAATCTCTACAGACTCTGTGGTCCGACACCTTGGTGGCAGGGAGTGGTCTGTGCGGGGTCTGAGGATTGGCCATGGCGGTGATGTCAGGTGCACATCTGACTGCTGGGTCAGAGGCGGGTTGGGTGTCAGCCCTTCTGGCCTCCAGCGGGCAGTGCTGTGCTGCTCCCTGAGACTTGTCGCTAATGGGCGGGATGCGGGTGGGGAGGCTGTGTCCTCTGGCTCTGGGGCTGAGCATTCCACCCCCCAGTCTGCATGTCCTCCACAGAAGATTCCCCAAGCCCCCGGGTCTCCGCCGCTTCTCTCAGAACCCTGCTTTCACTCTGCCCACATCCGAGCTCCTTTTGGTTTTGTTTTTTTATCTCAGACTGTTGTGCCCAAGATTGCGAATCTGAGAAACCACCGAGAAGCTGATTCCGATGCAAACACACGTGGGATTATTTACAAGCTGGATCTTGTGTCGAAGTATACCCAACACTTCGGAGCAGGGACTTGGTCCCCGAGGAGGGTTTTAGCTTAGTTTTAAGGGCTGGACTCGGGGACCTCCAGAAGGGCTGGAGCAATTCCTCAAGGTCTGTTTACATTTTGATATGGGGCCTTCAAGGGCATTTAGCTCTGTTCTCATTCTAATAATGGCTTCCTGCCCTTGGCCTGGGCTCAGTTTTGATTCAATTGTCTGGCTTTCTAGAACATTAAGCTGTAAACAGCAAAGGTTCCACACCTGTAAGGGGGACATCACACTGTCCCTATATGCTGAAGACATGTACTAGAAACAGGAAACCCTAGAGCCTCCACCAAAACGTGTTAGAACTAAGGAGTGAGTTCAGTAAAGTCATGGGACACAAACTGACCCTACAGAGCAGAGTAGCCTTGCTGTGTCCCGACAATGAGCACTCAGGAAGGAAATGAAGGACGTGACTCCCTTCTCAGGAGCATCAAGGAGAATAAATAATGAGACTGAACCAAAGGAGCACAAGACTTGTGCCCTGATCCAAACCATGCTCTGGGAGGCCGTCCTGGTCTTGTAGGGTAGGACTCTCATCTTGTGAAAATGTCCACAGTTCCTGAAGCCACCCTCAGTTTCAATGTCATTCCTATCAAAATCATGGTGGCAGAACTTGAAATAGGAAAAAAAACCCCATAACCTCCATCCCCCTCAACAAATGCCCCGAACAGCAAATCAGTATTGGAGAAGCATGACAGAGTGGGACCCAGCACTTTCCTATTTCAAATGATAACACAGAGACACAGGATAAAGCAGTGTGGTTCTCGGGCCCCCGGCTGGCTCCATCGGTTAAGCATCCGACTCCTGACCTCACCTCGGTCCTGATCTCAGGGGTCTTGAGTTCTAGCCCTGGGCTGGAACATGGACGAGGCGTGGAGCCTACTTAGAGAAACCAGACCCACGGGGGGGTGGTCCCGGCATAAGCTGAATGAGCAAACAAGGATTCCAGAAGGAAATGTGCTATGATACAACTGATTTTTTTTAACTTAATTTAATTTAAACCCAATTAATTAACGTATAGTGTATTATACTTTCAGAGGAAGAATTCAGGGATTCACCAGTTGGAGATAACAGCAGTGCCCGTGACATCATGTGCCCTCCTTCATGCCGGTCCCCTGTTATCCCCCCCCCTCCAGGGACCCTCAGTTCCTTTCCTATCGTTAATAGACTGTATTTCCTGCATCTGTTTTCATCTTATTTTTTTTCTTTCCCTTCACAGTAGTTCATCTGCTTTGCTTCTATAATTCCATCTATGAATGACACCACACGGTCATTCTCTTTCCCGACTGACTTACTTCACTTAACATGATCCCTTTAGTTCTATCCACATCATTGCAAATGGCAAGATTTCCTTCTCTTTGATAGCTGAGTACCATTCCTCTCTCTATGACCATCATCTATGTCCCATCCTCTTTATCCATCATCTGCCCGAGGGCACTGAGGCTCCTCCCACAGTCTGGCTACTCTGGACCCGGCTGCTGTGGACATTGTGGAGCAGGTGTCCCGAGTCTCACTGCATCTGTATCTTCGGAGTGAGCTCCAGGCCGTTCACCTGCTGGTCGCAGGGCAGCTCTATTTGTAACTTCCTGAGGGGCCTCCACACTGTTTCCAGAGCGGTTGCACCAACCTGCGGTCCCGCCCACAGTGGAAGAGGGGTGAGTGAGATTTGCAGGAAGTGGTAAAAGTCTGGTCCACATTTCATTTCGCGTCCTCTGGACTCCAATTCCTGTCCTTAAGTATTTCTGGGGAACCCGGGTGTTGGGCTCCTTTTCAGTGAGATGTTTCTGAAGCTAACAGCCCCAGCTGGAGCCTGAAAGGAGGCAGGTGGGGCCCATGGAGCACCCGCTGCCTCCTGCACAGCCTCCTGCAGCGACTGAGCGTCCCACAGGGGGCGCCAGAGACCAGGACCCTCCCAAGGGGCGCGGATGTGCAATAGGCCTCCTCTGCCTGCACTAACAGGAGCCAGCTTGTGCTGGGGAGGCCTGAGGATGACGTGGGGACGTGTCTAGGCTGATGAGCTGCAGCCTCCTCAGGACCCGCTGGGAGTCTTCAGGGGGAAATTGGGCCGCGTTCCTGCTGACAGGAGCCCCGGTCTCCTCAGGACACGTGGTGAGTCTTTTGGAAAATGTGGGCCCGCATCCACCCTGACATGAGCCCCTGGGCCGCCTCAGGACCTGCGGGGAGGCTTCAGGAAATGTGGGCTCTCATCCACGCTGACAGGAGCCCTGAGCCACCTCAGGACCTGCGTCGAGGCTTCAGGAAATTGTGGGCCCGCATCCACGCTGACAGGAGCCCCTGAGCAGCCTCAGGACCTGCAGGGAGGCTTCAGGAAGATATGGGCCCTCATCCACACTGACAGGAGCCCCTGAGCCGTCTCAGGTCCTGCGAGGAGGCTTCAGGAAGATGTGGTGCTGCGTCCACTCTGGCAGGAGCTCCCGGGCCCCTCAGGACATAAGTTGAGGCTTCTGGAAGCTGGGGGCCGCATTCATGGTTACAGGAGCCCCGGCCTCCTCAGAACCCTCGGTGACGCTTCAGGAGGACTTGGGGCCACATAGACACAACAGGACGCTGACTTCCTCAGGACCCCTAGTGTAGACTTTGGTAAATATGGAGATGCATCTATGCGGACAGAAGACCCCAGCCTTGTCAGAGCCTGTGATGAGGCCTAAGAAAGATGGGGATGTCGAATCCACACTGACAGGATTCTCCGGCCTCCTCAGGATGCACTGTGAAGGGTTGGGATGATTTGCGGCCACGTCCATGCTGACAGGAGCCCCCAGCCTCCTCAGATCTTATGGTGAGGCTGAGAAAAATGTGGGGCCACATCAAGACTGAGAGGACCCCCGTCCTCCTCAGGACCTGCACTTTGGCTTCAGGACACATGGGGCTGCGTCTAGGCTGACAGGAACCCACAGCCTCCTCAGGACCCGCAGTGAGTTTTCAGGAGACGTGGGGCCATGTCCAGGCTGACAGGAGCCCCTGGCCTCCTGAGAACCTGCTGTGAGGCTTCCAGAGGATGTGAGGCATACTCCATGGTGACAGGAGACCCGGCATACTCAGGACCCGCTGACTATGACTCTGGAACACGTGGGGCCACGTCCGCACTCACAGGATCCCGGCTTCCTCAGGAATCCCTGGAGGACTCTGGAGGCGCCAATGGGGGCCACATCCATGTCAGAAGGGACTCCTCAGAATCATAGAGTAAGTGAATAGGTAGAATGAATGGTAGGGTCAGGGGAGGGGAGGCAGTTGGTGGTTAGGCTTAGGTTAAATGTTAGGGGTTAGTGAATATGCTTATGGTTATGGATTAGAGGTTAGGGTATGGGATAAGTGTAAGGGTCAGTGGTTAGGAGTTAGGATGGGGGTTTGGGTTAGGGACAGGAGTTAGAGTTAGGGTTAGGGTTTAGACTTTAGGATTTAGGGCAGGAGGTTAGGAGTTGGGGTTTGGATTAGAGTTAGAGTTAGGGTTGGGCGAGGTTTGCAGTTAGGGTTAGGGGTTAGGATGTGGGTTAGAGTTAACGTTAGGGGTTAGAGTTAAAGTTAGGGCTAGGTTTAGGGTTAGGGCGAGGGTTTGGTTTAGTGTTTGTTTAGGGGTTAGGGTTAGGGTCAGGTCAGGGTCAGGGTACAGTTTTGGGAAAGGGTAAGAGAGGGATAGGCAGTGGGTTAGGGATTAGTTTTAGGGTACGGGTTAGGGTACACTTTGGGGTATGAGATAGGATTAGTATTAGAGGGTTAGGGTTAGGGTAGAGGTTAGGGTTAGGAATAGGATTTGAGTACATTAAGTTAAGGTTATTGTTAGAGGTTAGCATTAGGGTTAGATTTAAGGTAAGGGTCAGGGTTAAGGGTTTAGAATAGGTTTAAGAGTTAGGGTGAGGGTTGGCAGGAATGTTCAGTGAATGTGTTTTGGTCTTGGGGTTTGTGTTTGGTTTTTGATTAGTGATAGTTCTTGTTTTAGGGTTAGGTTAACATTAGGCTTAAGTGTAGGGTTAGGTATGTTTGTGTATGGTTAGAATTTGTGTCTTGTCATGTGCCTGCACTGGGACTCCTAGCATCTTGGGCAGTTTAGTTTTATGCACTCTATTTAGGTTTTGGGTTCAAAGATAGCCTGACTCCACCAAGTCAGTGGCCTCCTCAGAGAATCAGTATCCAGGCTTCTGCTGGGGTGAGAATAGGCATGGCAGGCTTCTCCTGAGCTGAGCTAAGGAGGGGATTTGTGGCTCTAAAGACTCTCTGTTTGGATTATCAGTTGCATTTCTGATTTTATCTCTTCTGCGCACATGTTTCCTGTATACTAACAACTATTATTTTATTTTATTTTATTTTTTAAAGATTTTTATTTATTTATGATAGTCACAGAGAGAGAGAGAGAGAGGCAGAGACATAGGCAGAGGGAGAAGCAGGCTCCATGCACCGGGAGCCCGACGTGGGATTCAATCCCGGGTCTCCAGGATCACGCCCTGGGCCAAAGGCAGGCGCTAAACCGTTGCGCCACCCAGGGATCCCTAGAACTATTATTTTAAAGTTTTACTTGAATTCCTCTTTGTAAACACAGTATGATATAGTTTCAGATTTACCCCATAGTGATTCAACCCTTGAATACAACGCCTGGTACTGGTCAGAGTTGACCTCCACTATCCCCATCCCCTGATTCCCCATCCCCCCCCCCTTCCCCTGGTATTTATTAGTTTATTCTCTGTGGTTAAGAGTGTGTTTCTTGGTTTGCATCTCTCATCCCCTCCTTCGCCCCTTTGCCAGTTTGTTTGGTTTCTTAAAATTCACATGTGAATGCAATTGTATGGTATTTGGTATCTTTCTCTGACTGACTGAGTTCCTTGAGCATAAGTCCTTTCCACTTCACCCACGTCATTGTAAATGGCTTCATTTCATCCCTTCTGATGAACAAGTGATGTCGCAGTGTGTATATTTACCACATTGTCTCTGCCCATTCATCTGTCTATGGATATCTGGGCTGTATACACAGTTTTGCTGTTGTTGATAATGCTGCTACCAACACTGGGCTGCGTGTTCCTCTTCCAATCTACTAAACTACTTTTGTATCCTCGGGGTAAATACCTAACTGTGCAATTTTGGAATCGTAGGGTAGCTCTATTTTTAACTTTTAATTTTTTTTTGTGATAGTCACAGAGAGAGAGGCAGAGACACAGGCAGAGGGAGAAGCAGGCTACATGCACTGGGAGCCCGATGTGGGATTCGATCCCGGGTCTCCAGGATCACGCCCTGGGCTAAAGCCAGGCGCCAAACCGTTGTGCCACCCAGGGATCCCCTATTTTTAACTTCTTGAGGACCCTCCAGACTGTTTTACACAGTGGCTGCACCTTTTTTTATGTATTAATGAGAGACACATAGAGGCAGAGGTATAGGCAGAGGGAAAATGAGGCTCCATGCGGGGAGCCTGATGTGGGACGTTATCCCCCATGACCCCGGGATCATGACCTGAGCCAAAGAAGATGCTCAACCACTGAGGCACCAAGGTGCCTTGCTGATTCAATTTCTTTGCTCGTTATGGGTCTGTTCATATTTTCTATTTCTTCCTATTTCAGTTTTGCTCATTTGCATATTTCTATGGATTTGTCCATTTATTCCAGGTCTCCAAGTTTGTTAGCGTATAATCTTGCATAGTATTCCCTTATAATTGTCTACTTTTTCTGGTGTTGATTGTGATCTCTCTTCTCTCATTTGTGATTTTATTTATTTAGGTTTTGTCTTTTCTCGTTGATAAGGCTAGCTAGGGCTTGATCCATTTTATTAATTATTATGAAGAACCAGCTCTTAGTTTGGTTATTCCATTCTACTGTTTTGTTTTTTCTGCATTCTTTATTTCTGCTCTCATCTTTATTTTTTCCCTTCTTCTTAGGCTTTAGGCTTTGATTGCTATTCCTTTTCCAGCTCCTTTAGGGTTAGGGTTCGGTTGTTTATTGGAGACTTCTTGTTTCTTGACGTAGGCCTGTACTGCTATGTACTTCCCTCTTAGGATTGCCTTTCTACATCCCGGACGTTTGGAGAAACATGTTTTCATTTTCATTTGTTTTAAATTTCCTCTTTAATTTCCTGGTTGCTCCATTCATTCTCTAGTAGGATGTTCATAATCTCCATGTAATTTTCATCTGTCCAATTTTCTTTCTTACTGTCGACTTCGAGTTTCATAGCGTCATGGTCCCAAAATGTACAGGGTGTGATATCAACCTTCTTGTGCCTGTTGTACCTGTTGAGAGCTGATTTGTGGCCCATGATATGATCTGTTCTGCAGAATGTCCCATGTGTACTTGAAAGGAATGTGTATTCTGCTTTAGGTTGAAATGTTCAGACTATATCTGTTGAGTCCCTGTGGTCCAGTGTGTTAAGGCTATTGTTCCCCTGTTGATCTTCTGCATAGACGATCGGTCCATTGCCATAAGTGTGTGGGTGTTAAAATCCCCTGTCATTGTATTATTATAGTGAGTTCCTGTACGTTTGTTGTTAATTGGTTTCTATATTTAGGTACTCCCATGTTGGCAGCATAAATATTTAGTTATTTGAACTTTTTTTAAAATAAATTTATTTTATTGGTATTCAATTTACCAACAAACAATAACACCCAGTGCTCATCCCGGCAAGTGCCCCCCTCAGTGCCTGTCACTCATTCACCCACACCCCTTGCCCTCCTCCCCTTCCAGCTCCCTAGTTCCTTTCTCAGAGTTAGGAGTCTTTATATTCTGTCTTCCTTTCTGATATTTCCCACACATTTCTTCTCTATTCCCTTATATTCCCTTTCACTATTATTTATATTAACCAATTGAATGAGCACATATGTTTGTCCTTCTCTGATTGACTTACTTCACTCAGCATAATAACCTCCAGTTCCATCCACGTTGAAGAAAATGGTGGGTATTTGTCGTTTCTAATGGCTGAGTAATATTACATTGTATACATAAACCACATCTTCTTTATCCATTCATCTTTCAATGGACACCATGGCTCCATCCACAGTTTCCCTATTGTGGACATTCCTGCTAAAAACATCAGGGTGCAGGTGTCTCGACCTTTCATTGCATCTGAATATTTGGGGTGAATCCCCAACAGTGCAATTGCTGGGTCGTAGGGCAGGTCTATTTTTAACTCTTTGAGGAACCTCCACACCGTTTTCCAGAGTGGCTGCACCAGTTCACATTCCCACCAACAGTGTAACAGGGTTCCATTTTCTCCACATCCTCTCCAACATTTGTTGTTTCCTGCCTTGTTAATTTTCCCCATCCTCACCGATATGAGGTGGTATCTCATTGTAGTTTTGATTTGTATATCCCTGAGGCACGTGATGCAGAGCATTTTCTCATGTGCATGTTGGCCATGTCTGTGTTTCGTCTGTGAGATTTCTGTTCATGTCTTTTGCCCATTTCATGATTGGATTGTTTGTTTCTTTGGTATTCAGTTTAAGAAGTTCTTTATAGATCTCGGATACCAGCCCTTTATCTGATTCGTCTTTTGCAAATATCTTCTCCCATTCTGTAGGTTGTCTTTCAGTTTTGTTGACTGTATCCTTTGCTCTGAAAAAGCTTATTATCCTGATGAAGTCACAATAGTTCATTTTTGCTTTTGTTTCTTTTGCCTTCGTGGATGAATCTTACAAGAATTTACTGTGGCCAAGTTCAAAAAGCGTGTTGCCTGTGTTCTCCTCTAGGATTTTGATGGACTCCTGTCTCACATTTAGATCTTTCATCCATTTTGAGTTTACCTTTGTGTATGGTGAAAGAGAGTGGTCTAGTTTTATTCTTCTGCATGTGGATGTCCAATTTTCCCAGCACCATCTATTGAAGAGACTGTCTTTCTTCCAGTGGATAGTCTTTCCCCCTTTATCAAATATTAGTTGACCATAAAGTTCTGGGTCTCTATTCTGTTCCATTGATCTATGTGTCTGTTTTTAGGGATCCCTGGATGACGCAGTGGTTTGGCGCCTGGCTTTGGCCCAGGGCGTGATCCTGGAGACCCGGTATCGAATCCCACATCGGGCTCCCGGTGCATGTAGCCTGCTTCTCCCTCTGTCTGTGTCTCTGCCTCTCTCTCTCTCTCTGTTTCTGTGACTATCATAAATAAATAAAAATTAAAAAAAATTATTATGTGTCTGTTTTTGTGCCAGTACCACACTGTCTTGATGACCACAGCTTTGTAGTACAACCTGAAATCTGGCATTGTGTTGCCTCTAGATATCATTTTCTTTTTTAAAAATTCCCCTGGCTATTCGGGATCTATCCTGATTTTACACAAATCTAAAAAAATAATTTGTTCTAACTCTCTGAATAAAGTCCATGGTATTTTGATAGGGATTGCATTAAACGTGTACATTGTCCTTGGTAACATTGACATTTTCATAATATTAATTCTACCAATCCATGAGCATGGAATATTTTTCCATCTCTTTGTGTCTTCCTTAATATCTTTCAGAAGTGTTCTATAATGTTTAGGGTATAGATGCTTCACCTCTTTGGTTAGGTTTATTCCTAGGTATCTTATGCTTTTGGGTGCAATTGTAAATGGGATTGACTCCTTAATTTCTCTTTCTTCAGTCTCATTGTTAGTGTATAGAAATGCCATTGATTTATGGGCATTGATTTTGTATCCTGCAACGGTACCAAATTGCTGTATGAGTTTTAGCAATCTTGGGGTGGAGGCTTTTGGTTTTTCTAGGTAGAATATCATGTCATCTGAGAAGAGGGAGAGTTTGACTACTTCTTTGCCAATTTGAATGCCTCTAATGTCTTTTTGTTGTCTGATTGCTGAGGCGAGGACTTCCAGTACTATGTTGAATAGCACTGGTGAGAGTGGACATCCCTGTCTTGTTCCTGATATTAGGTGAAAGGCTCTCAGTGCTTCCCCATTGAGAATGATATTTGCTGTGGGCTTTTCATTGATGGCTTTTAAGATGACGAGGAATGTTCCCTTTATCCCTACGCTCTGAAGTATTTTGATCAGGAATGGATGCTTTATTTGTCAAATGCTTTCTCTGCATCTAATGAGAGGATCATATGGTTCTTGGTTTTTCTCTTGCTGATATGATGAATCACATTGATTGTTTTACAAGTGTTGAACCAGCCTTGTGTCCCCAGGATAAATCCTCCTTGGTCATGCTGAATAATTTTCTTAATGTATTGTTGGATCCTATTGGCTAGTATCTTGTTGAGAATTTTTGCATCCATGTTCATCAGGGCTATTGGTCTATAATTCTCCTTTTTGGTGGGGTCTTTGTCTGGTTTTGGAGTTAAGGTGATGCTGGCCTCATAGAACGAATTTGGAAATACTCCATCTCTTACTATCTTTCCAAACAGCTTTAGTAGGATAGGTATAGTTTCTTCCTTAAACGTTTGATAGAATTTCCCTGGGAAGCCATCTTGCTTTGGACTTTTGTTTCTTGGGATGTTTTGGATGACTACTTCAATTACCTCCCTGGTTATTGGCCTGTTCAGGTTTTCTATTTCTTCGTGTTCCAGTTTTGATAGTTTCTGGCTTTCCAGGAATGCGTCCAATTCTTCTAGATTGCCTAATTTACTGGCATATGGCTGTTCATAATATGTTTTAAAATCGTTTTTAATTCCTTGGTGTTGGTAGTGATCTCTCCTTTCTCATTCATGATTTTATTAATTTGAGTCTTTATTCTCTCTTTTTCTTAATAGGCTGCCTAATGGTTTATGTATCTTGTTAATTCAAAGAACAAACTCCTGGTTTTGTTTATCTGTTCCACATTTCTTCTGGTATCGATTTCCTTGAGTTCTGCTCGAATTTTAATTAATTCTCTTCTGTTGGGTGTAGGATCTATCTGCTGCTTTTTTCTAGCTCCTTTATGAGTAAGGTTAGCTTTTCTATTTGAGTTCATTCAGGTTTTTGAATGGATGCTTGTATTGTGATGTATTTCCCCCTTAGAATGCTTTTGCTGCATTCCTAAGATTTTTTACGGTAGTATCTTCATTCGTATTAGTTTCCATGAATATTTTTCTTAATAAATTAATTTTTTACTTGTGGTCAATTTACCAACATACATAATAACACCCAATGCTCATCCCGTCAAGTGCCCCCCTCAGTGCCCGTCACCCATTCACCCCCATCCCCCTTCCTCCTCCCCTTCTACCACCCCTAGTTCGTTTCCCAAGTTAGGAGACTTTATGTTCTGTCTCCATTTCTGATATTTCCCACAAATTTCTTCTCCATTCCCTTATATTCCTTTCACTATTATTTATATTCCCCAATTAATGAGAACATACACTGTTTGTCCTTCTCCGATTGACTTACTTCACTCAACATAATACCCTCTAGTTCCATACACGTTGAAAAAAATGGTGGGTATTTGTCGTTCCTATAGGCTGAGTAATATTCCATTGTATACATAAACCACATATGCCTTATCCATTCATCTTTCAATGGACTCCAAGCCTCCTTCCACATTTTGGTTATTGTGGACATTGGTGCTATAAACATCGGGGTGCAGGTGTCCCAAAGTTTCATTGCATCTGAATCTTTGAGGTAAATCCCCAACAGTGCAATTGCTGGGTCATAGGGCAGTTCTATTTTTAACTATTTGAGGAACCTCCACACAGTTTTCCAGAGTGGCTGCACCGGATCACATTCCCACCAACAGTATAAGAGGGTTCCCTTTTCTCCGCATCCTCTCCAACATTTGTGGTTTCCTGCCTTGTTAATTTTCCCCATTCTCACTGGTGTGAGGTGGTATCTCATTGTGGTTTTGATTTGTATTTACCTGATGGCAAGTGATGCAGAGCATTTTGTCATGTTCATGTTGCCCATGTCAATATCTTCCTCTGTGAGATTTCTCTTCATGTCTTTTGCCCATTACATGATTGGATTGTTTGTTTCTTTGGTGTTGAGTTTAAGAAGTTCTTTATAGATCTTGGAAACTAGCCCTTTATCTGATACATCTTTTTCAAATATCTTCTCCCATTCTGTAGGTTGTCTTTCAGTTTTGTTGACTGTATCCTTTGCTGTGCAAAAGCTTCTTATCTTGATGAAGTCCCAATAGTTCATTTTTGCTCTTGTTTCTTTTGCCTTCATGGATGAATCTTGCAAGAAGTTACTGTGGCTGAGCTCAAAATGGGTGTTGCCTGTGTACTCCTCTAGGATTTTGATGGACTCTTGTCTCACATTTAGATCTTTCATCCATTTTGAGTTTATCTTTGTGTATGGTGAAAGAGAGTGGTCTAGTTTCATTCTTCTGCATGTGGATGACCATTTTCCCAGCACCATCTATTGAAGAGACTGTCTTTCTTCCAATGGATTGTCTTTCCTCATTTATCGAATATTAGTTGACCATAAAGTTCAGGGTCCACTTCTGGGTTCTCTATTCTGTTCCATTGATCTATGTGTCTGTTTTTGTGCCAGTACCACACTGTCTTCATGACCACAGCTTTGTAGTACACCCTGAAATCTGGCATTGTGATGCCCCCAGATATAGTTGTCTTTTTAAAAATTCCCCTGGCTATTCGGGGTCTTTTCTGATTCCACACCAATCTTAAAATAATTTGTTCTAACTCTCTGAATAAAGTCCATGGTATTTAGATAGGGTTTGCATTAAACATGTACATTGCCTGGGTACAATGACATTTTCACAATGTTGATTCTGCCAATCCATAAGCGTGGAATATTTTTCCATCTCTTTGTGTCTTCCTCAATTTCTTTCAGAAGCGTTCTATTGTTTTTAGGGTATAGATCTTTTACCTTCTTGGTTAGGTTTATTCCTAGGTATCTTATGATTTGGGTGCAATTGTAAATGAAATCGACTCCTTAATTTCTCTTTCCTCAGTCTCATTGTCAGTGTATAGAAATGCCATTGATTTCTGGGCATTGAGTTTTTATCTTGCAACGCTACCAAATTGCTGTATGAGTTGTACCAATCTTGGGGTGGAGGCTTTTGGTTTTTCTAGGTAGAGTATCATGTCATCTGAGAAGAGGGAGGGTTTGACTACTTCTTTGCCAATTTGAATGCCTTTAATGTCTTTTTGCTGTCTGACTGCAAAGGCTAAGACTTCCAGACTATGTTGAATAGCAGTGGTGAGAGTGGACATCCCTGTCTTGTTCCTGATATTAGGGGAAAGGCTCCCAGCGCTGCCCCACTGAGAATGATATTTGCAGTGGGCTTTTCCTAGATTGCTTTTAAGATTACGAGAAATATTCCGTCTCTCCCTATGCTCTGAAGTGTTTTGATCAGGAATGGATGCCCTATTTTGTCAAATGCTTTCTCTGCATCTAATGAGAGGATCATATGGTTCTTGGTTTGTCTCTTGCTGATATGTTGAATCACATTGATTGTTTGACGAGTGTTGAACCAGCCTTGTGTTCCGAGGATAAATCCTACTTGGTCATGCTGAATAAATTTCTTAATGTCCTTTTGGATCCTATTGGCTAGTATCTTGTTGAGAATTTTTGCATCCATGTTCATCAGGGCTATTGGTCTGTAATTCTCCTTTTTGGTGGGGTCGTGTCTGGTTTTGGAGTTAAGGTGATGCCGGCCTCATAGAACGAATTTGGAAGTACACTATCTCTTTCTATCTTTCCAAACAGCTTTAGTAGGATAGGTGTGGTTTCTTCTTTAAACATTTGATAGAATTCTCCTGGGAAGCCATCTGGCCCTGGACTTTTGTGTCTTGGGAGGTTTTGGATGACTGCTTCAATTTCCTCTCTGGTTATTGGCCTGTTAAGGTTTTGTATTTCTTCCTGTTCCAGTTTTCGTAGTTTCTGGATTTCCAGGAATGCGTCCATTTCTTCTAGATTGCCCAATTTATTGGTGTATGTCTGTTCATAATATGTTTCTAAAATCTTTTGTATTTCCTTGGTGTTGGTAGTGACCTCTCCTTTCTCATTCATGATTTTATTAATTTGAATATTTTCTCTCTTCTTTTTAATAAGGTTGGCTAATGGTTTATCTATCTTATTAATTCGTTCAAAGAACCAACTCCTCGTTCCATTGATCTGTTCCAGAGTTCTTCTGGTTTCGATTTCCTTGAGTTCTGCTCGAATTTTAATTAACTCTATTCTTCTGTTTGGTGTAGGATCTAGCTGCTTTTTTTTTTCTCTAGCGTCTTTTTTTTTATGATAGGCACACAGTGAGAGAGAGAGAGGCAGAGACACAGGCAGAGGGAGAAGCAGGCTCCATGCACTGGGAGCCTGATGTGGGATTCGATCCCGGGTCTCCAGGATCGTGCCCTGGGCCAAAGGCAGGCGCCAAACCGCTGCGCCACCCAGGGATCCCATTCTCTAGCGTCTTTATGTGTAAGGTTAGCTTTTGTATTTGTGTAGTTTCCCTTTTTGAATAGATGCTTGTATTGTGATGTTTTTCCCCCTTAGGACTGTTTTTGCTGCATCCCAAAGATTTTGAACGGTTGTATGTTCATTCTCATTAGTTTCCATGAATCTTTTTAATACTTCCTTAATTTCCTGGTTGACCCTTTCATCTTTTAGCAGGATGATCCTTCACCTCCACGTGTTTGAGGTCCTTCCAAACTTCTTGTTGTGATTGAGTTCTAATTTCAAGGCATTATGGTCTGAGAATATGCAGGGGACGATCCCAATCTTTTGGTATCGGTTCAGACCCTAATTGTGACCCAGTATGTGGTTTATTCTGGAGAAAGTTCCATGTGCACTTGAGAAGAATGTGCATTCAGATGAGTTTGGATGTAAAGTTCTGTAGATTTCTGTGAAATCCATCTGGTCCAGTGTATCATTTAAAGCTCTCGTTTCTTTGTAGATGTTGTGCTTAGAGACCTATCTAGGGTAGAAAGAGCTAGATTGAAGTCACCAAGTATAAGTGTATTATTATCTAAGTATTTATTTACTTTGGTTATTAATTCATTTAAATATTTGGCAGCTCCCATATTCGGGGCATATATATTGAGGATAGTTAAGTCCTCTTGTTGGATAGGTCCCTTAAGTACGATTTAGTGTCCCTCTTCATCTCTCACTACAGTCTTCGGGGTAAATTTTAGTTTATCTGATATAAGGATGGCTACCCCTGCTTTCTTTTGAGCACCATTTGAATGGTAAATGGTTCTCCAACATTTAATTTTCAGATTGTACATGTCCTTCTGTCTAAAATGAGTCTCTTGTAGACAGCAAATAGATGGGTACTGCTTTTTTATCCAGTCTGAAATCCTGCGCCTTTTGATGCAGTCATTAAGCCCGTTCATGTTCAGAGTTTCTATGGACAGATATGAGTTTAGTGTCATCATGATATCTATTTAGTCCTTGTTTTTGTGGATTGTTCCACTGAACTTCTTCTTAAAGGGGAATTTTAAGAGTCCCCCTTAAAATTTCTTGCAGAGCTGGTTTGGAGGTCACATATTCTTTCAGTTCCTGCCTGTCTTGGAAGCTCTTTATCTCTCCTTCCATTTTGAATGAGAACCTTGCTGGATAAAGTATTCTTGGTTGCCGGGATCCCTGGGTGGCGCAGCGGTTTGGCGCCTGCCTTTGGCCCAGGGCGCGATCCGGGAGACCCGGGATCGATTCCCACGTCGGGCTCCCAGTGCATGGAGCCTGCTTCTCCCTCTGCCTGTGTCTCTGCCTCTCTCTCTCTCTGTGACTATCATAAATAAATAAAAAAATTAAAAAAAATATTAAAAAAAAAGTATTCTTGGTTGTATGTTCTTCTCATTGAGGACCCTGAATATATCCTGCCAGCCCTTTCTGGGCTGCCAGGTCACTGTGGAGAGGTCTGCTGTTACCCTAATGCTCCTCCCCATAAAGGTCAGGGATTTCTTGTCTCTTGCTGCTTTAAGGATCTTCTCTTTATCTTTGGAATTTGCAAGCTTCACTATTAAATGTCGAGGTGTTGGATGGTTTTTACTGATTTTAGGGAGGAATCTCTCTATTTCCTGGATCTGAATGCCTGTTTCCCTTCCCAGATGAGGAAAGTTTTCAGGCATGATTTGTTCAAATACTTATTCTGTCTCTCTGTCCATTTTGGTGCCCTCAGGAACCTCAATTACATGTAGGTTTTTCTTCCTCACGTTGTCGTTTATTTCCCTTAATCTGTCTTCCTGGTCTTTTAATTGTCTGTCTCTTTTTACCTCAGTTTCTCTCTTTGCCATCAACTTGTCTTCTACATCACTCACTCATTCTTCCACCTCGTTAACCCTCATTGTTAGGACTTCTAGTTTGGATTTAATCTCATTCAATTGATTTTTAATTTCGGCCTGATTGGATCTAAATTCTGCAGTCATGAAGTCTCTTGAGTCCTTTATGCTTTTTTCTAGAGCCACCAGTAGCTGTATAATAGTGCTTCTGAATTGGTTTTCTGACATTGAATTGTAAATCAGATTTTGTAACTCTGTGGGAGAGAGGACTGTTTCTGATTTTTTCTTTTGAGGTGATGTTTTCCTTCTAGTCATTTTGCTCAGTGCAGAGTGGCCAAAAACAAATTGTATTGGGAAAAGGAGAAAAAGAGAGGAGAGAAAGAAGGAAAGAAAAGAGAAAAAGAAAAAAGAATAAAGGAAGAAAGAAGAAAAAAGGGAATAAAAAGAGAAAGAAAAAGAAAGAAACGGGGGAAAAGCGTGGGGGAAGCAATCAGGAATAAAAAAAACATGGGGGAGTATCTTCTGATTCTGTGTACTTTAAGTCCCTTGACTTCCCCCTGGAACTTGTCCGTCTAGCTGGTCTTCTAGGGGAGGGTCCTGTTGTGCCGATTCCAGGTGTTAGCACTTGGGGGAGCTGCTCTGTCCCCTGCCTGGTGCAGGGCTCAGTGGGGGTAGTTTACCCTGTAAGGCCCTAGGAGGAACAACCCCAGTGACAGTGGCCACTTTTGGAAACCTGTATTCAGCCCCCACAGTAACTCGGGAGCAGTCCATCTGCAGGTCCTGGAGGCTCTGGGGTGGGGCCGCTGATCTGCTCAGCTCTGGGCAGGAGCATCCTTGTTGTCCTGGGCCCTCTGGGCCTCTGCCTGTCCCGAGGGAGGCCAAATCCTGGGATGTGTCCTGGCGCCCTGTGCTCTGGGGCCTGCGCTGTTGGATTCGCGCTCCTGGCCGTGCAGCCGCCTCTCCCCAGAGCTGCCGCCCAGCCCCTCTGAGCTGCTCCTGGTCACGCATCCCCCTCAGGGAGCCGCCACCTGAGCACATCCGAGTTGCTCCCAGAGCCACACAGCCCCCACTGCACGGAGCCCCTTCCTCTGCCAGAGGCACCGCCGCCAATCTGCTCCCAGGGCATGCAACCCCTTCCACGCAGAACCCTGCCCGAGACCCTCTGAGCTGCTCCCAAGTCAGTGCATGTGCCCTGCAGCCCTTAGGGAGCTTGGTGCACTCTCCTAGGAGTGCAGGTGTATGTTAGTGTCCCAGGGAGCCCGTGCGTATCCCCGCCCTCCTGGGGTCCTGCTCTGAATCCCTGCAAGCGCCATTCCGCCCAGGAAGATTGGTTCAGATCCTGCTTCTCTGGGACAGAGCTCTCCTGACCGGGGGGCACTCGCCCTGGCCTTAGCCCGGCTCCTCGTGGGCCCCCTCCCCCTTCGATGCCTTTTGTTTCTTTATTTCTTTTCCCCCCCGTTTTCCTACCTTGATAGAAGCGCGAACTTTTCTCACTGTAGCATTCGATCTGTTCTCTGTTTAAATCTCAGGCCAAATTCCTAGATTTTCAGGATGATGTGGAGGTTATCTAGGTAATTTGGTGAGGACAGGTGACTTGGGGACCCTACTCTTTCACCATCTTGCCCCTCCTCCTGTATGTTGCCTTTTAGCTTTGGTTGTTTCCTTCACTTTGCAGAATGTTTCAATTTGATGAAGTCCCAATAGGATTTTTGCTTTGTTTCCCTCACCTCAGAGGCATATCTAGAAAGAAGATCCAATGGCCAATGTCAAAGACGTTGCTGCCTATCTTTTCTTCTTTGTATGGTTTCAGATCTCACATTTAGGTCTTTCATCCATTTTGAATTCATTTTTTATATACATGGTGTAAGAAAGTGGTCCAGTTTCATTCTACTGCATTTGGCTGCCTGGTTTTCCCAACACCATTTGTTCTTATCCTGGGGTCAGGGTTAGGGTTCCTTGAAGAGACTGTCTTTGTGCCATTGGATATTCCTTCCTGCCTTGTTGTCCATTATGGGTCATAGATACATGTTTGTATCTTGTTTTGGCTTTCCATTCTGTTCTATTGATATAAGCGTCTCCTGTTGGGAGAACCCTGATTGCTGATTCAATTTCTTTGCTGGTTAACTGTCTGTTCAAATTTCTTATTTCTTCATTTTTGCTATGTTATATATTTCTAGGAATTGATCTATTTCTTCCAGGATCTAGGTTGCTGGCATGTAATTTTTCATCATATTCTCTTATAATTGTTTGTATTTCTCTAGTGTTGGTTGTTATTTCTCTTTTCTCATTTGTGATTTTATTTGGGTCCTTTCTCATCTTTTTTATCTTTTTTTCTTTTTTAAAGATTTTATTTATGTATTCATGAGAGTCACAGAGATGCATAGGTATAGGCACAGGGAAAATGAGGCTCCATGCGGGGAGCCTGATGTGGGACTTGATTCCCCAGGACCCCAGAATCATGACCAGAGCCAAAGCACATTCTCGACCACTGAGGCACACAGTTGCCTTTCTGATTCAATTCCTTTGCTAGTTATGGGTCTGTTCACATTTTCTATTTCTTCTTATTTCAGTTTTGCTCGTTTGCACATTTCTAGGGATTTGTCCATTTCTTCCAGGTCTCCCAGTTTGTTAACATATAATCTTTCATAGTATTCCCTTATGATTGTCTTATTTTTCTGGTGTTGATTGTGATCTCTCATCTCTCTTTTGTGATTTTATTTATTTAGGTCTTTTCTCGTTTCTTGTTCATTTGGTGGCTAGGGCTTGATCCATTTTATTAATTATTTTGAAGAAACAACTCTTAGTTTCGTTATTCCATTCTACTGTTTCTGTATTGTTTATTTCTGCTCTCATGTTTATTTTTTCCCTTCTGTAGGCTTTAGGCTTTGCTTCCTATTCCTTTTCCAGCTCCTTTAGGTGTAAGGTTAGGTTGTGTATTAGAGACTTCTTGTGTCCTGAGATACGCCTGTATTGCTATGTACTTCCCTCTTTGGACTGCCTTTGCTACATCCCAGAGGTTTGGAGAAACATGTTTTCATTTTCATTTGTTTTAAATTTCCTCTTTAATTTCCTGGTTTCTCCATTCATTCTCTCGTAGGATGTTCATAATCTCTACGTATTTTTGGTCTGTCCAAGTTTTTTCTTACTGTCGACTTCAAGTTTCATAGAGTCGTGGTCGAAAATGTACAGGGTGTGATATCAACCTTCTTGTACCTGTTGTACCTGTTGAGGGCTGATTTGTGGCCCATGATATGATCTGTTCTGGAGAATGTCCCATGTGCACTTGAAAGGAATGTGTATTCTGCTTTAGGAAGAAATGTTCAGAGTATATCTGTTGGGTCCCTGTGGTCCAGTGTGTCTAGGCTATTTTTCCCCTGTATATTTTCTGCATAGATGATCAGTCCATTGCCATTACTGGGTAGGTGTTAAAATCCCCTGTCATTGTATCATTATCAGTGAGTTCCTGTACGTTTATTGGTAATTGGGTTCCATATTTAGGTACTCCCAGGTTGGCAGCATAAATATTTAGTTGTTTGATCCTGATAGAGAGTCTTTTTAACTATGAAATAATGCCCTTCTTCATCACTTCTTACAGTATTTGTTCTTTCTTTTTTGAGATTAAATATTTTATTTATTTATTCATGAGAGATACACAGAGGAGCAGAGACAGAAACATAGGCAGAGGGAGAGAGGCTCCCCAATGGGATGCCGATGTGGGACTCGATCCTGGGATCCCCAAAACACACCTTGAGCTGAAGGCAGATGTGCAAGTACTGAGCCACCAGGTGACCCCCGGGTTTGGTTTCAAATCTTGTGTGTCTAATATAAGTATTGGTCCTCCAGCTTTCTTTTCATAACCATTTTCATGATAGATGATTTTCCATCCCCTGACTTTCAATCTGCTGTTGTCTATAGGTCTAAGGTGAGCATCTACTAGGCAGCATACTAATGGACCTTGTTTTTTTAATATCAATTTTATTTTTGAGAGCATGAGAGAGAGAGAGAGAGAGAGACAGAGAGAAAATTAGGCCAAGAAAGAAGCAGGCTCCCCACCAGGAGCCCAATATGGGACTCGATCCCAGACTCTAGGATCACACCCTGAGTCAAAGGCAGAGGCTCAACCCCTGAGCCACCCAGGCATCCTGGATCCTGTTTTTTAAGCCACTCTGATACCCTATATCTTTTGATTGGAGCATTTAGTCTATCAGCATTCAGAGTGCTTATTCAAAGATATGAACTTTGTGCCTTTGTGTTACCAGTAGAGTTGGTATTTCTGGTGACGTTCTCTGGTCCTTTCTAGTCTTTGTTGCTTTTGGTCTCTTTTTCCCCCCACTAGAATAGTCCCTCTTAAAATTCCTTACTGGACTGGTTTAGTGGTCATGAACTCCTTTATACTTTGCCTGTCTGGGAAAATCTTTCTCTCTATCCTGAGTGACACCCTTGCTGAAGAAAGAATTCATACAAATTGGACCTCAATAAAAAGAAAGTTTAAAACATAAAATAAATTTTTGCTATTATGATTGAGGAAAATGGCATTTAGGAGGAAAAGCAGAAGCTGAAAGAGAGGAGGACAGATTTCACCATCTGTAGCCTTCACAGGGACCTGGTGTCCTTTCCTAGGAGGCCCCCCCCCCGTAGGATGCTTCCTGCCCCTCTGTGCTCCTTTTTGGAACACAGCAGGCCCATCTCTGTATGTCCAGCACCTCTGCAGTCATGGTTTATAGCGTCTTCCAGGTATCCTATTGGGGACCAGAGCGTCGTGTATGTAACCATTCAGCTGCTGTTTGACAACATTGGGGGGATTCTGACTTTTGTTGGTTGTGGGGTGTGTGTGTGTGTCTATCACATGAAGTTATCACGTGCAGCTATCGGATCCTCTGGCTGGGTAACCCAAACGCCAAAATGGTTGGTACAACATCATCTCTGGTGTTGATGCTGGGTGGCTAGCTGGGCTCTCCTTGCCAACCCGGGGCTCACTCCTGTAGTGAATTTCAGCTGGAGGGTCAGCTGAGGTGGAAGGTCTGGCTTGGCCACATTCCCATGTCCGGCAGTGGGTCTTGCTGAACGCCGGCTGCTTCTCTTCTCCCCGATGCCTCTCCAGCAGGGAGTCAGACCTCGGGGCTGCCCTGGCAGGAGCTCCTGAGGAGCCGGGTGCCCATGGCAGGGAGCCCTGAGGCTGCCTGTGTGTGGAGATTGGGATGGGGAAGGGCTGGGGTTCCTCAGTTCCCTGTGCTGCCTGGCTTTCAGGCCGAGCCCCATGCTCACCCAGCCCCTACTCACTAGGGCGAGGAGGGTGTCTTCCACAAGCTGGTGTGATAGATCCAGCACCACAAGGTGTGCACGCTGAGTCCACCTGGTGAGCGTTGCCCAGGTGGGTGAGCTGCAAGTTGGGACACAGGTTATTTAACAAAAATCCCCTATCCCTGTACAAGCAGAGCAGGACTGATTCCATTTTGTGCTATACCCGCCACCTCCGCTATGACCCCCAAATGACCAGCTTATATCTTAAGGCGCTGTCCCACCCAAGTCAAGCTGCTGGGCACACCCTAATCGGAAATCGGCTCATAAAAATGTAACCCTGCTTTGTGTCCCCCAAAACTGTGCACCGATTCTGACCAAAGTAATAGGCCAGCTCAAGTGGATACTATAGGGTAAGGTGTAATTCAATCAGCCACCTGCGTGTGGACCGACATGACTGTGCAAATTTCTGCATATCTCACAGTCCACTGACCCTATAAAGCTGCTATGCCTCTTAGTCTCGGGGTCCAAGTCCCTGCTCCGCTGTGTCAAGTGCACTTGGACCCAAGCTCCAGCTTGTAGAGAAACCCTCGGGAGTTTGCATCGGTGTTGGCTCCTAAGTGGTTTCTCAGATTCGTAGTCTTGGGCACAACACAAGGGCCTGCTGTCCTGACATCCCTTCCAGGGCCACGCTGAGCGCCCCACAGGCCCTCTGTGCCCCAGGCACACTGGCATGGGGATGCGGGGAGGGTAGTACGTGCCCCGGAACCGGGACAGCCCCGGCCTCCTGGACAGAGGGAGCACAGACCTCACAGGTCGCTTTGCATGGACCCTGGTGACCTGAGGTTCCCTGGCTGTCAGTCTGTCCTAGCCCATTCTGGCCCACGGGGCACAGGATGAGTCCCAGTATTGTCTGTGGGGTCCTGATCCTGGCGTCTGTCCGCCCCTGGAAGGCACATGGGGACGTCAGCAGTGTGTGCCTTGCGGTGCCCCTGCAGGGGCTGTTTGGGGCCTGGGTGATGCCCCCTCCTCCTCTCTGTGGGTCTCTCCACACCCCGTGCACAGAGTTCTGGGAGACACAGAAAAGGGCTGACTGTGCATTTTCGCACCACAACACTTTATTGACTTTCTACAGTAAACAGGCTCAGAGCCGTGGGTGCGCGCCTTCACCTGGGGAGGGAGACCTTTCTGTCCTTTACGGGAGGAAAAGAATCACATGGGTTGGGGGTCAAGTGCTGGATTCCCCCACCTCGGTGCATGTGTGGACTCCGGGTGGGGGCGTGTGTCCTGAGGTTTCAGCCCGAGAGATGGTTCTGAGGACAGCAGAGCTGAACTGGACCTGCAGCTCATGGGCATTTGTGCTGGGTTCCTACAGGGCAGCTGGAACCCAGCCTCGGGCCCCCGGGGCCCCAGTATCTGGAGGAGCTTGCCTCCTGGTGTGGGTGCGGGTGGGGCCCACTGGCCTATCCCTGCTCTCCCCACCCTGGGGTGTACCAGGATCCCCAGGGCTGCCCTAGTTCCGTGACCTGGAACTGTGGGTCACACCAGGGCCCAGGAGGCCACATCCAGCTGTGAGAGGGCTCGCTCAGTGTGGGGCCAGAATGCAGGGCTGCCCAGGGCCATGGGGGGCTGGAACCCATTAGTCTTTTTGTTGATTTGGGGGGCCCAAATCAACCCAGCTTCCACAGATCCTGGTGCCAGGGCAGCCCAGGTCCCACTGGGTTAGGGGCTGTTTTCCTGTGCAGGGTGTGTTGCCCTCCAGGAGGGAGAGTGGGCAGAGGCAGGGCACAGTGGGTCCTTTGCACCACTCACCTGCACCCACTCTGTTGGAGACTCCGTGCCTCCCTCCTCCCTGCAACCCCTGTGTGCTCTATTGAACACCTGGTCTTCTTATGGGAACAGCGTATCCAGAGAACCCCAGGGAGGCTGAGCATGTCCCACAGGGGGCACCTGCACCGGGTTTGCTGGGGGCTGATGGTGTGGGGTAGATGGTGTGGGACCAGGGGTATGATGGTGATGGAGTGTGGGGGATGGTGTACGGGGGATGGTGTTGTGGTGTAGTGTGGGTTAGGATTGTGTGGGGCTGTGTGGCTGTGAGGGGGATGGTGTTTTGTGGAATGCCATTGGGGATTATGATGTAGGGGAATGATGTGGGGGTGGGGAATGAGCAGGATGGCGAGGTGGGCCTGTGGACACAGGGCATCCCCTTCCTCTAAAATGCACAAGGAGACATCTACAGTTAAAGGCGACCCCAGTCTGGGGTTTGCTGTGACACCTGCCCCTGTGGCACCGTGTGGTCAGTGCAGGGCCCTGGCTGGACCGGGGTCATTATCTGGGGTTCATCATACTGTATGTTTTCAAATTGCAAATTGTCTCAAATTAAATGCATAGAATTAGAAATATATAAAGCACCGAGAGTGGGTGTCACTCTGACTCGTCCTACCCTCATGGGATTGATGTGTGTCCTGCTCCAGCCGCAGCCATGCCGCCTGGCCCCCAGGTCTGGTTCCTGCCCCCATGTCCGCCACCACATTCCCTGCTTCTCAGGGCGCTGTCCCTCTCCCCTTTGGGGTTCAGCTCCCATGGCAACCACTGGAGGCCCCATCCAATTGGCCTCCTCATCCCTGAGGCCCCAGGGTTGGGGGCATGTGGGTCATCCCCATCACCCTACCATGGAGCGGTGTGTTGTTGGTTGCTGTTGCTCCCCCCGGCTTCAGAAGCCATGTTTTCCCTACACAGAAGCCCCCAGGCCTCCCCTGGGGCCCCTAAGCCCCCTGGCCCAGCAGCCTCACCGGACCTGCTAGCAGGCCCAAAACATAGTGTGGCTGCCGAGCGTCCTGTTGACGTCCAGGTCTACCTGCGTGATGTCCCTGGAGGAGACCAGGGCCTCCTCCTTCATTTCCTGTTGGAAAACCGGGTAGCAGGAGCCCACGTCAGGGACACAGACCCCAACCTGTCACGAGCTGCCATGCTGGGCAGGGAGCCCTGGGGCCACCATGGGAGTGGGTCTGCTGAAACCTCCTGCCTTTCCCTGGGAGGCCGAGGATGGCGGGAGTGCCCACCGAGCCCATGGGAACTGTGTGAGGTCCTGTCCAAGCTGTTGTGGGCGAGGAGGTGACTGAGGGTCAGCCTGGGGTGTAGGGGATGTGGGGTCAGCCCAGGTGGGGAGGGGACATGGAGGTGTTGTGCCCAAGATTGCAAATCCGAGAAACCACTGAGGAGCTGACACCGATGCAAACACACGATGGTTGATTTCCAAACTCGAGCTTGCATCCAAGTACACCCGACACAGCGGAGCATGGCTTTGGCCCCCGAAGTGGGTTTTAGCTTAGTTTTAAGGGCTGGACTCGGGGACCTCCAGAAGGGCTGGAGCAATTCCTCAAGTTCTGTTTACATTTTGATATGGGGCCTTCAAGGGCATTGAGTTCTGTTATCATTCTTATATGGGGCTTTCTGGGACTTTAAGCTGTAAGCTGTTTTTTTCTTCTTTTCCTGTAACTGAAATAATGTAAATTTTAGCTCTTATTCACAGGGGCCTGGGATGGCAGTACTTGTGCTAACAGTGAACTTAAAGTGGAACCACCTCAATTTTGTCAGCCTCTACACAGACAAGTTACTGCAGTTTAAAACTCCAAATTTTAGGGGCTGCTCTGGTGGAGACCTGTGCTCTTCCTGCCTGGGAGGGTGTCCTCCCACTCCTGGCCTTTGCTGGCCTGTCCCAGGAACGCAGCCCGGTGACTGCACAGGGGTTTGCAGCTTATGGCCACACAGGGCAGACAGCTGGCCCGAGTCCCGCTGCTCTCAGCCGCGTTCCCGCTCCTGTGCCTGGGAACAGTTGGTGCCACCATCCTTGGGACCCTTGGGGTCCTGAGCCCACCCTGTCACTCCAGGGACTGTCCCTGACTTCTCCACCTGAACACCTTAAGGCTGGTTTGTCCCCCACTCTAGGAGACTTCTGAAAGTTCACATTTTGTGCTCTGCTGCATATAATATTGTGCGTAGAACCATCAGCTGGCTCCCTGCCCTTGTGGGATCCGGGGATATGTCTCCCCAAGATAAACTGATTGATTTTTTTTAAGATTTTATTTTTCTGTAATCTCTACAGCCAACATTGGGCTTGAACATGCTACCCCAAGAACAAGAGTCCCATGTTCTTACGAACCACACCGAGCCAGTTAGGCTCCCTTTGATTGAATGATACATGTTAATTGAAGCAGGGGTGTTGCATGTGTCAGGGCAGAAACTGAGCCCACGCTTTGAGGTGTGGTGGAGTCATTTGGACCTTGATCAATGTTAAAGAAACCATAGCTTCCCTGGGAGCCCAGGGAGCAAGGACCACATATGTGAAAATTTGATAATTTCCTTTTCTGTAGTAGTTATTTTACTGACTATTTATTTAAAGTGCTATTCAATGGTAAATGTCAATCTAGGATTGGGATACAGTGAGAACGTTCTAGGATTTGGAGGTTACTAAAGCTCCCCGTCATGGACTCAATGTTCCAGTTCGATGCAGAGATAGGCAAGGAAGCAAAGTGTTATAAAACATGGGACTGGGGTGCCTGGCTGGCCTGGTTGGGGTATCTTGAACTCAGGGTTATGAGTTTGAACACCGTATTGGGTATAGACAGGACATAAAATTAAAATATTTAACAAATAATAAATGGATGAACAAATAAAGCATGATATCAAAGGTAAGTGCTTGCTTATGTCTCACCTGAGACCTATTCTTGATCACCCCACTTGCACTACATGGCCCAGATGACGTCCTCCACAAGGGACAGTCCCGCCTGAGTGGAAGTGGGCATCTTTCATTGTAAGACCTGTGGTTCCCCTCGTTCTGCAGGGAGAGAAGAGTCATGAAGGCACGAGTTCGGGGGATCAGCATACACCTAGAAAATGATCATTTCTGAACCCGTTAACCAGAGCTCAGCCTCCTTTTAGGACCGGATATCATAAAGAAGCCTCTTTGCTCATTGGTTTGGATGGAGGGTGGAGGGTAAACTAGAATTAGGAAGAACAAAGGAGGAGGAAATCCAGAAGCTTAAAGAGAGGAGGAAAGATTTCACAATCCGTAGCCTTCACAGGGACCTGGTGTCCTTTCCTAAGAGGGGCCCCCCCATTGAAGTATGCTTCCTTCCCCTTTGCTCTCCTTGTTGGAACCCAGCAGGCACATCTCCGTGCCTCCAGCACCTCTGCAGTCGTGATTTATAGCCTCTTCTATGTATCCTATTGGGGAGCACAGCGTCGTATATGTAACCATTCGACTGCTGTTTGACAACACTGAGAGATTCCGACTTTTGTTAGTTTCAGGGTGTGTGTGTCTCTATCATATGCAGCTATCACGTGCAGCTATCGGATCCTGTGGCTGGGTCACCCAAACACCGAAATAGTTGGCACAACATCATTTCTGGTGCTGGCGCTGGGCAGCGTGCTGGACTCTCCTGGACGACCTGGGGCTGGCTCGTGCAGTGACTTTCTGCTGGAAGGTCAGCTGAGCTGGAAGGTCTGGCTCGGCCACATTCCCATGTCCAGTAGTGGTTCCCGCTAAGTGCCAGCTGCTTCTCTTCTCCCCGATGCCTCTCCAGCAGGGAGCCGGACCACAGGGCTGCCCTGGGGGGATCTCCAGAGGCGCCGGGTGCCCATTACGGGGAGCCATGGGGGAGCCTGTGTGTGGGAGTAGGGGTGGTGATGGGGCTGGGGTTCCTCGGTCCCCTATGGTGCCTGGCCTTCATGCCGAGCCCCATGCTCACTCAGCCCCTACTCACTAGGGCGAGGAGGGTACCCTCTACACGCTGGTGTGAGAGATCCAGCACCAGAAGGTGTGCACACTGAGTCCACCTGGTGAGGGTGGCCGGGTGCATGAGCTGCAAGTGTGGGACCCAGGAAATTTAACAAAAATCCCCTACCCCTGGACAAGCAGAGCAGGACTGATACCATTTTGTGCTACACCTGCCACCTCCCCTATGACCCCCACATAACCTGCTTATGTCTTAAGGCGCTCCCCAACCCAGTCAAGCGGTTGGGCACACCCTAATCGGAAAGCGGCTCATAACAATGTAACCCTGCTTTGTGCCCGCCAAAACTGCATGCCGATTCTGACCAAAGTAATAGTCCAGGTCAAGTGGATCCTATAGGGTAAGGTGTAATTCAATCGGCCACCTGCGTGTGGACCGACACGACTGTGCAACTTTCTGTGTATCCCATGGGCCACTGGCCTCTTTAAAGCTGCTGCGCTTCTTAGACTCAGGGTCCAAATCCCTGCTCCACGGCCATGCCGCCTGGCCCCCAGGCCCGGTTCATGCCCCTCACGTCCCCTACCCCATCCCCTGCTTCTCATGGGGGCAGTCCCTCTCCCCTTTGGGGTTCAGCTCCCAGGGCAAGCCCTGGAGGCCCCATCCTAGTTGCCTCCTCATCCCCGAGGCCCCAGGGGTGTGGGCATAGAGGTCATCCCCAACACCCTACCATGGAGCGGTGTGTTGTTGGCTGCTGTTTTGCCCCCTGCCTCAGAATTTTTTCCCTACCCAGAATCCCCTGGTCCTCCCCGGGTCCTGATCCCCCCTGGCCCCTCAACCTCACCCTACCCCGTAGTAGTCCCAAAATTTGATGTGACTGCTGAGCGTCCTGTTGACGTCCAGGTCGACCTTCGTGATATCCCTGGAGCAGACCAGGGCCTCCTCCTTAATTTCCTGTGGGAAAACCGGGGAGGAGGAGCTGTCGTCAGGGACACAGACCCTGACCTGTCACCAGGTGCTCTCCTGGGCAGGGAGCCCTGGGGTCACCATGGGAGTGTGTCCTGCCAAACCCTCCTTCCTTCCCCTGGGAGGCTGTGGATGGCTGGAGTGCCCACTGTGCCCGTGGAACTGTGTGAGGGCCTGTGCCCAGCTGTTGTCAGTGGGGAGGTGACTGAGGGTCAGCCTGAGTGGGAGGGGACAGGAGGTCAGTCCAGGTGGGGAGGGGTTATGGGGGTGTTTTGCCAAAGATCGCGAATCCGAGAAACCACTAAGGTGCTGACACCGATGCAAACACACGAGGGTTGATTTCAAAACTCGAGCGTGGGTCCAGGTATACCCCACACAGTGGAGCAGGGACTTGGACCCCGAGGAGGGTTTTAGCTTAGTTTTAAGGGCTTGTCTTGGGGACCTCCAGAAGGGCTGGAGCAATTCCTCAAGTTCTGTTTACATTTTGATATGGGTCCTTCAAGGGCATTGTGCTCTCTTCTCATTCTAATTGGGGCTTCCAGCCTTTGGCTTAGGCTCAGTTTTTATTCTACTGTGGGGTTTTCTAAGACATTAGCTGTAAACTTTTGTTTTATTCCAGTAACTGAAGTAATGCAAATTTCAGCTCTTCTTACCAGGGGCCTGGGATTGCTGAACCTGTGCTAATACTGAACTTAAAGTAGAATGGCCGTAATGTTCTAGGACTCCACACATCCTGTCCCGTCCTATCTAGCTCATGCCGCTCTCCCTGGAGCTCCTAAGAGAGAAATTGCAAATGACCTCAGCGTGGCAGCATGTGTTGGGGGACAGGACCAGGTATTTGGGATCAGGAAGACCTGGGGCACGGGCGTCCCGGCTGTGCAGCAGGATTCCATGCTGCAGACTCTTTTTTCCCTAAGGCTATCTTGACAACTGACTTTGTACATAGAAAAGTTCTCCTTTGTCTTTAAAAGTTGAGGAGCAAGTTAAGCATTTTTTTCTCTGCCCATCTGATTGCTCAGATTCCAATCTGAGACATATTTCCTGTTAATAAGTATAATTTATTCTCTGTAGTACTTGGTTAAAATATTCTGACACAAGTAATTCAGAGGGATGAGGGTTTCTCATCTCTTTCTTCACAGTTCAGTCACTCATCAGGAAATGCATCTGTATGGATTTGGAAATAATTGAGAGACATTTGTATCAATGGTCCTATTATTTATGTGAAGGATTCTTCCCTGAGATTCTTCCCCTGTTTCAACTGACACTGAAACACTGTGAACTCTTTGGAAGACAAATGTCAAGGAAATAAATGTTATACATTGCTAATTTTAAGTGCACTTGCAATATGGTGTCTATTATAATAGAAGTATTTTTATCTGATTTTTGCTATTTATTATCCTTTCCTGCTTCAGGTTGAGGAGGCATTATACATGTTCATAAGTGTTTTTCTTTCCTTCTGATATAAAATTCTTACTTTGTTCCCATCGAAGGAACTCTTTAAGAATAAGGCAAAAGTTAATTCAACGATTCTTAAAATGTCTTCACACGGGAGCCTGATTCATTTAAGTCAATTTTCAAATTAAATCTTATTTCTTTGAAAGAAAACAAAGTTTTATAAGGAAATTGAGAAGATAGTACAGAGAATTCTCATGCACTTGCACTCAATTTCTCCAATTATTGATATCTTATATCAGTAAGGTACAAATATTAGCTAATGAATCAATATTAAAATTTTTCCAATAACCAAAGACCATACTTTATTCAGATTTCCTTAGTTTTTGCTAAGTCTCCATTCCTCATATTACACTCCATTTGTCCTCATGTTTTCTTAGGCTCCTCTGGATTGTGACAGTCTTTCAGCCTTTCCTTGTTGTTGTTGCACTGGAACACTTTGAGAAGTAGAGTATTTTGTAAAATTTCCCTCAGTCAGGACATGTCTGTTGTTTATCTCATGATTCAACTGTTTTTGTGGATTTTATACAGAGATATACTGCCATTTTTATTATATCATATAAAGGTTAGATACTATCAACATGATTTATCAGTCTTGGTATCGATCTGATCATCTTGCTGAGGTAGTGTTTGTCAGATTTCTCTGTATTAAAGTGATTCTTTTTTATTATTATTACTACTAATATTATTATTATTATATTATCATTATTATTTTAAGTTTTTCATATTATATTTTGTAGAAGGAAGTTACTATGTGTATTCCACACATAAGAGTGGGAAGCATGCTCATGAACTTGACGGTGGAATGTCTGCACAAGTTGTTTGAAAATCTTCTACATGGGAGATTTCTTTTCTCTCTGGGTTTGTTTGTTTCTTTTTCAAAGATGCTATTTATTTATTTGAGAGAGAGAGGAGTGAAAAACATGTGCTAGAGGGGCAGAGGGTGAGGGAGAAGCAGGTTCCCTGCTGAACAGGGAGCCTTCCTTGGACCTGGATCATGATCCGACCCTAAGGCAGAAGCTTAACAGACTGAGCCACCCAGGTGCCACTCTTTCTTTCTTTCTTTCTTTTTCTTTCTTTCTTTCTTTCTTTCTTTCTTTCTTTCTTTCTTTCTTTCTTCTTCTCTTTCTCTCTTTCTTTTTTTTCTTAATAATAAATTTATTTTTATTGGTGTTCAATTTGCCAACATACAGAATAACACCCAGTGCTCATCCCGTCAAGTGCCCCCCTCAGTGCCCGTCACACATTCACCCCCACCACCGCCCTCCTCCCCTTCCATCACCCCTAGTTCGTTTCCCAGATTTAGGAGTCTTTATGTTCTGTCTCCCTTTCTGATATTTCCCCCACATTTCATCTCCCTTCCCTTATATTCCCTTTCACTATTATCTATATCCCCCAAGTGAATGAGAACATATAATATTTGTTCTTCTCTGATTAACTTACTTCACTCAGCATAATACCTTCCAGTTCCATCCACGTTGAAGTATATGCTGGTTATTTGTCGTTTCTAATGGCTGAGCAAGGCCCACCTTTTCACTCTCTTCATCTTCTGAGTCTCCCATGATATGAATTCTGTTGTTTTAATAAGTGGCTGAGTTTCCAAGTCTGCGTTTGTGGTCCATAACCTTCCTTGTTTTTAAGGCTTCCACTTGGGACTGCATCTCAGTTATAGCATTTTTAACGTTGGCCTGACTAGATTTCAGTTCTTTTATTTCTACAGTAAGGGATTCTCTAGTTTTCTTCTGTGCTCTTTTTCTAGCCCAGATGCTATCTTTATAATCATTGTTTTAAACTGTAGTTAGACATCATATATTTGTATTGATGGACTTCCTGGCTGTGAGTACTACCTCATGTTATTTTATGGAGACGAATTTCTCCTCTCATTATTTTTTCCAGAAAAGAAAGAAGGAAGAAAATGAAAAACCAAGAAAAACAATAACAACTGCCCTCCCAAAAAAACCACCAGATTATTTTTGCCTGGTTGTTAAAAGATTCTAAATCCCAAAATAAGAAACAAAATTAAAGTACCATGAAACTAAAAATAAGAAATATATAAGGTACATACATAAAAATTAAAATAAGGCAATTTATAAAATAGAACCAAAGAAAATAAATGAAAATAAAGCACAAAGTACAAAGGAAGCTAGACCATACTTTCCAGGCAGAGCTGAATCTCTGCAGCCTCTGTGGTCCGACACCTTGGTGGCAGCAAGTGGTCTGTGCGGGGTTGGGGATTGGCCATGGCGCTGATTGTCAGGTGCACATCTGCCTGGGAGATGCACCTGCGGGGTCAGAGGCGGGGTGGGCGTCAGCACTTCTGGCCTCCAGTGAGCAGTGCTGTGCTGTTCCCTGAGACTTGGCGCTGATAGGCGGGATGTGGGTACAGACGCTGGGTCATCTGGCTCTGGGGCTGAGCATTCCGCCCCCCAGTCTGCATGTCCTCCACAGAAGATTCCCCAAGCCTCCGGGTCTCTGCCGCTTCGCTCAGAACCCTGCTTTCTCTCTGCCCGCGTCCGAGCTTCTTTTGGTTTTGTTTTTTTAATCTCAGACTGTTGTGCCCAAGATTGCGAATCTGAGAAACCACCGAGAAGCTGATTCCGATGCAAACACACGAGGGACTATTTACAAACTCAATCTTTTGTCCAAGTATACCTGACACAGCGGAGCAGAGAATTGGACCCTGAGGTGGGTTTTTGCTTAGTTTTAAGGGCTGGTCTCGGGGACCTCCAGAAGGGCTGGAGCAATTCCTCAAGTTCTGTTTACATTTTGATATGGGGCCTTCAAGGGCAGTGAGATCTTTTCTAATAGGGGCTTTCTGCCGTTGGCCTGGGCTCAGTTTTTATTCTATTGTGGGACTTGCTGTGTCCAGACAATGAGCAATCAGGAAGGAAATGACGGATGTGAATCCCTTCTCAGGAGCATCACAGAGAATAAATAATGAGACTGTACCAAAGGAGCACAAGACATGTACACTGAGTCACACTAGGCTCTGGGAGGCCGTCCTGGACTCATTGGTTTGGAGCCTCATCTTGTGAAAATATCCGCAGTTCCTGAAGCCACCCTCAATTTCAATGTCATTCTTGTCAAGTCATGTTGGCAGATCCTATACATAGGAAAAAAAAAAAAAAACAAAACATCCATCCGCCCCCACAAATGACCCCGGAGAGCAAATCAGTATTGGAGAAGCAGGACAGAGCGGGACACAGCACTTTCCTATTTCAAACGATGTCACAGGGATCCCTGGGTGACGCAGTGGTTTGGCACCTGCCTTTGGCCCAGGGCGCGAACCTGGAGACCCAGGATCGAATTCCACGTTGGGCTCCCGGTGTATGGAGCTTGCTTCTTCCTCTGCCTGTGTCTCTGCCTCTCTCTCTGACTATCATAAGTAAATTAAAAAATTTAAAAAATATTAAAAAAATAATAAAACAAATGATGTCACAGAGACAAAGGATAACGCAGTTTTGTCTTCGGGACTCCGCCTGGCTCTGTTGGTTAAGCATCCGACTCTTGACCTCACCTCCGGTCCTGATCTCGGGGCCATGAGTTCTAGCCCGGGGATGGTCCATGACGAGGCCTGACGCCTACTTAAACCAGACCCACGAGGGTGGTCCCAGCATAAGCTGAAGGAGCAGAACAGAGAGTCCAGAAGGAAACGTGCTCTGATACAACTGATTTTTTAACTTAATTTAATTTAAACCCAATTATTTTTTTTTTATTTTTTTTATTTATTTATGATAGTCACACAGAGAGAGAGAGAGAGAGAGAGAGAGGCAGAGACACAGGCAGAGGGAGAAGCAGGCTCCATGCACCGGGAGCCTGACGTGGGATTCGATCCCGGGTCTCCAGGATCGCGCCCTGGGCCAAAGGCAGGCGCCAAACCGCTGCGCCACCCAGGGATCCCTAAACCCAATTAATTAATGTATAGTGTATTATACTTTCAGAGGAAGAATTCAGGGATTCACCAGTTGGAGCTAACAGCAGTCCTCGTGACATCACGTGCCCTCCTTCATGCTGGTCCCCTGTTATCCCCTCCCCCGTCCCCTCCCTTGCAGCGACACTCAGTTTGTTTCCTATATATGAGAGTCTGTATTCCCTGTATCTGTTTTCATCTTATTTGTTTTTCCTTCCCTTCACAGATGTTCATCTGCTTTGCTTCTTTAATTCCACCTATGAATGACACCACACGGACATTCTCTTTTCCGACTGAACTATTTCACTTAAGATGATCCCTCTAGTTCTATCCACGTCATTGCAAATGGCAAGATTTCCTTCTCTTTGATAGCTGAGTACCATTCCTCTCTCTATGACCATCATCTATTTCCCATCCTCTTTATCCATCATCTGGCAGAGGGCACCGAGGCTCCTCCCTCAGTGTGACTACTGTGGACACGGCTGCTGTGGACATTGGGGTGCTGGTGTCCCGAGTCTCACTGCATCTGTATCTTCGGAGTGAGCTCCAGGCCGTACACTTGCTGGTTGCAGGGCGGCTCTATTTGTAACTTCCTGAGGGGCCTCCACACTGTTTCCAGGGTGGCTGCACCAGCCCGCTGTCCCACCCACAGTGGAAGAGGGTTGAGTGAGTTTTACAGGATGTGGTAAAAGTCTGGTCCACATTTCATTTCGTGTCCTTTGGGCTCCAATTCCTTCTCCTTAAGTATTTTTGAGGAAACCGGGTGTTGGGCTCCTTTTCAGTGAGATGTTTCCGAAGCTAACAGGCCCCAGCTGGAGCCTGGAAGGAGGCAGAGGTGGGCCCGGGGATGGGCACGTGCCTCCTGCACAGCCTCCTGTAGCCTCTGAGCGTCCCGCAGGGGGCGCCCGAGCCCAGGCACTGCACAGGGGGGACGCATGTGCAGTAGGCCTCCTCTGCCTCCAGTAACAGGAGCCAGCCTGTGCTGGGGAGGCCTGAGGAAGACGGGGGGACACATCCACGCTGATGAGCCACAGACTCCTCAGAGCATGTGGGGAGTCTTCAGGGGGATATTGCTCAGCGGTCACGCTGACAGGAGTCCCAGTCTCCTCAGGACACACCGTGAAGCTTCAGGAAGATGTGGGTCCACATCCATCCTGACAGGAGCCCCTGGACCACTTCAGGACCTCCCGGGAGGCTTCAGGAAATAGTTGGCCCGCACCCACCCTGACAGGAGCTCCTGGCCTGCCTCAGGACCTGTGGGAAGGATTCAGTAAGATGTGGGCCCGCATCCACGCTGACAGGAGCCCCTGGGCCACCTCAGGACACGCGGGGAGGCTTCTGAAACATGTGGCGCCGCGACCACTCTGGCAGGAGCTAACGGGCCCCTCAGGACATAAGTTGAGTCTTCTGGAAGCTGGGGGCTGCATCCACAGTGACAGGAGCCCCGGCCAGCTCAGAACCTGCCGTGTGCTTCGGGAGGACATGGGGCCATGTCCACACAACCGGACGCTGATGTCCTCAGGACCCCCGGTGTAGACTTCGGGAAATATTGGGATGTGTCCATGCGGACAGAAGACCCCAGCCTTGTCAGAGCCTGTGGTGAGGCCTAAGAAAAATATGGATGCCAAATCCACACTGACAGGAGTCTCTGGCCTCCTCAGGACACACTGTGAACAATTGGGATGATTTGGGGCTATTTCCATTCTGACAGGAGCCCCCAGCCTCCTCAGGTCTTATGGTGAGGCTGAGGAAATTCTGGGGCCACATCAAGACTGAGAGGACCCCCGTCCTCCTCAGGACCTGCACTCTGGCTTCGGGACACATGGGGCTGCGTCTAGGCTGACAGGAACCCACAGCCTCCTCAGGACTTGCGGTGAGTTTTCAGGGGACATGGCACCATGTCCAGGCTGACAGGAGACCCCGGCCTCCTGAGAACCTGCTGTGAGGCTTCCAAAGGATGTGAGGCATACTCCACAGTGACAGGAGACCTCTCGTACTCAGGACCCGCTGACTGTGACTCTGGAACTCGTGGAGCCACGTCCGCACTCACAGGAGCCCGGCGTCCTCAGGACCCCCTGGAGGACACTGGAGGCGCCGTTGTGGGCCTCATCCATGTCAGAAGGGACTCCTCAGAACCATAGGGTAAGTGAATGGGTAGAATGAATGGTACCGTCAGGGGAGGGGAGGCAGTTTGTGGTTAGGCTTAGGTTACATGTTAGGGGTTAGTTATTATGCTTATGGTTATGGATTAGAGGTTAGGATGAGGGATAAAGGTAAGAGTCAGTGGTTAGGAGTTACAATGGGGGTTTGGGTTAAGGACAGGAGTTAGAGTTAGGGTTAGGGTTTAGACTTTAGGGATTATGGCAGGAGGTTAGGAGTTGGGGTTTGGGTTATGGTTAGAGTTAGTGTTGGGCTAGATTTGCGTTAGGGTTACGGGTTAGGGTGTGAGTTAGGGTTAGTGTTTAGGGTTAGGGGTTAAAGTTAAAGTTAGGGCTAGGTTTAGGGTTAGGGTGAGGGTTAGGTTTAGGATAGGGGTTAGGGCTAGGGTTAGATTTAGTGTTTGTTTAGGGGTTAGGGTTAGGGTCAGGTCAGCGTCAGGGTACGGTTTTAGAAAAGGGTAAGAGAGGGTTAGGCAGTGGGTTAGGGATTAGTTTTAGGGTACAGGTTAGTGTGCAGTTTGGGGTATGAGATACTATTGGTATTATAGGGTTAGGGTTAGTGTACAGGTTAAGGTTAGGATTAGGAATTGAGTACATTAAATAAGGTTAGGGTTAGAGGTTAGGGTTAGGGTTAGATTTAAGGTAAGGGTCAGGGTTAAGGGTTTAAAATAGGTTTAAGAGTTAGGGTGAGGGCTGGCAGGAAGGTTCAGTGAATGTGTTTCGGTCTTGGGGTTTGTGTTTGGTTTTTGATTAGTGATAGTTCTTGTTAAGGATTACCTTAACATTATGCTTAAGTGTATGGTTAGGGTTATGTCTGTGTATGGTTAGAGTTTGTGTCTTGGCATGTGCCTGCACTGGGACTCCTAGCATCTTGGGCAGTTTAGTTTTATGCCCTCTATTTAGGTTTTAGGTTCAAAGATAGCCTGACTCCACCAAGTAAGTGGCCTCCCCAGAGAATCAAAATCCAGGCTTCTGCTGGGGTGAGAATAGGCATGGCAGGCTTCTCCTGAGCTGAGCTAAGGAGGGGATTTGTGGCTCTAAAGACTGGATTTTCAGTTGCCTTTCTGATTTTATCTCTTGTGTGCACATGTTTACTCTATACTACTAATTATTATTTTAAAGTTTTACTTGAATTCCTCTTTGTAAACACAGTATGATATAGTTTCAGGTTTACCACATAGTGATTCAATCCTTGAATACAACGCCTGTTACTGGTCAGAGGTGACCTCCACTATCCCCATTCCCTGATTCCCCATCCCCCCCACCTTCCTCTGGTATTTATTAGTTTATTCTCTGTGACTATGAGTGTGTTTTTTTTGTTTGCTTCTCTCATCCCCCCCTCTGCCCCTTTGCCAGTTTGGTTTCTTAAAATTCACATGTGAATGCCATTGTATGGTATTTGGTATCTATCTTTCTCTGAGTTCATTTAGCATAAGTCTCTTCCACTTCTCCCACGTCATTGTAAATGGCTTCATTTCATCCCTCCTGATGACCGAGTGATGTCTCAGTGTGTATATTTACCACATCGTCTTGGCCCATTCATCTGTCGATGGACATCTGGGCTGTATACACAGTTTTGCTGTTGTTGATAATGCTTCTACCAACACTGGGCTGCGTGTTCCTCTTCAAATCTACTAAACTACTTTTGTATCCTCGGGGTAAATACTTAGCTGTGCAATTTTGGAATAGTAGGGTAGCTCTATTTTAACTATTTTTTAAAAAAAATTTTTGTGATAGTCACAGAGGGAGAGGCAGAGACACAGGCAGAGGGAGAAGCAGGCTACATGCACTGGGAGCCCGATGTGGGATTCGATCCCGGGTCTCCAGGATCACGCCCTGGGCCAAAGGCAGGCGCCAAACCGCTGCGCACCCAGGGATCCCCTATTTTTAACTTCTCGAGGACCCTCCAGACTGTTTTCCACAGTGGCTGCACCTTTATTTATGTATTCATGAGAGACACAGAGAGTCAGAGTTATAGGCAGAGGGAAAATGAGGCAGCATGGGGGGAGCCTGATGTGGGATGTGATTTCCCCAGGATCATGACATGAGCCAAAGCAGATGCTCAAACACTGAGGCACCCAGGTGCCTTGTTGATTCAATTTATTTGCTAGTTATGGGTGTGTTCATATTTTCTATTTCTTCCTATTTCAGTTTTGCTCATTTGCACATTTCTAGGGATTTGTCATTTCTTCCAGGACTCCCAGTTTGTTAGCATATCATCTTTCATAGTATTCCCTTATAATTGTCTAATTTTGCTGGTGTTGATTGTGATCTCTCTTCTCTCATTTGTGATTTTATTTATTTAGGTCTTTTCTCTTTTCTCGTTGATAAGGCTGGCTAAGGCTTGATCTATTTTATTAATTATTTTGAAGAACCGGCTCTTAGTTTCTTTATTCCATTTTACTGTTTTGTTTTTTCTGCATTCTTTATTTCTTCTCTCATCTTTTTTTTCCCTTCTTCTGTAGGCTTTAGGCTTTGTTTGCTATTCCTTTTCCAGCCTATAGGGCGTAGGGTTAGGTTTTGTATTGGAGACTTCTTGTTTCTTGAGATAGGCCTGTATTGCTATGTACTTCCCTCTTAGGATTGCCTTTGCAACATCCCAGAGATTTGGAGAAACGTTTTCTTTTTCATTTGTTTTCAATTTGATCTTTAATTTCCTGGTTGCTCCATTCATTCTCTAGTAGGATGTTCATAATCTCCACGTATTTTTGGTCTGTCCAATTTTTTTTCTTACTGTCGACTTCGACTTTCATAGAGTCATGGTCCGAAAATGTACAGGGTGTGATATCAACCTTCTTGTACCTGGTGTACCTGTTGAGGGCTGATTTGTGGCCCATGATATGATCTGTTCTGGAGAATGTCCCATGTGCACTTGAAAGTAATGTGCATTCTGCTTTAGGTTAAAATGTTCAGACTATATCTGTTGAGTCCCTGTGGTCCAGTGTGTCAAGGCTATTGTTCCCCTGTTGATTTTCTGCTAGACGATCGGTCCATTGCCATAAGTGAGTGGGTGTTAAAATCCCCTGTCATTGTATTATTATCAGTGAGTTCCTGTACGTTTGTTGTTAATTGGTTTCTATATTTATGTACTTCCATGTTGGCAGCATAAATATTTAGTTGTTTGAACTATTTTTAAAATAAATTTATTTTTTATTGGTGTTCAATTTACCAACAATCAGAATAACACCCAGTGCTCATCCTGACAAGGGACCCCCTCAGTGCCCTTCACCCATTCACCTGCACCCCCTGCCCTCCTCCCCTTCCAGCATCCCTTGTTCCTTTTTCAGAGTTAGGAGTCTATATCTTCTGTCTCCGTTTCTGATATTTCCCACACGTTTCTTCTCCATTCCCTTATATTCCCATTGACTGTTATTTATATTAACCAATTGAATGAGAACATACGTTTGTCCTTCTCCGATTGACTTACTTCACTCAGCATAATACCCTCCAGTTCCATCCACGTTGAAGCAAATGGTGGGTATTTGTCGTTTCTAATGGCTGAATAATATTCCATTGTATACAAAAACCACATCTTCTTTATCCATTCATCTTTCGATGGACACCATGGCTCCATCCACAGTTTCGGTATTGTGGACATTCTTGCTAAAAACATCGGGGTGCAGGTGTCCCGGCATTTCATAGCATCTGAATATTTGGGGTAAATCCCCAACAGTGCAATTGCTGGGTCATAGGGCAGGTCTATTTTTAACTCTTTGAGGAACCTCCGCACAGTTTTCCAGAGTGGCTGCACCGGATCACATTGCCACCAACAGTGTAAGAGGGTTCCCTTTTCTCCGCATCCTCTCCAACATTTGTGGTTTCCTACCTTGTTCATTTTCCCCATGCTCACTGGTGTGAGGTGGTATCTCATTGTGGTTTTGATTTGTATTTCCCTGAGGCAAGTGATGCACAGCATTTTCTCATGTGCATGTTGGCCATGTCTATGTCTTTGTCTGTGAGATTTCCATTCATGTCTTTTGCCCATTTCATGATTGGATTGTTTGTTTCTTTGGTGTTGATTTTAAGAAGTTTTTATAGATCTAGGAAACTAGCCCTTTATCTGATACGTCATTTGTAAATATCTTCTCCCATTCTGTAGGTTGTCTTTTAGTTTTGTTGACTATATTTTTGCTGTGCAAAAGCTTCTTATCTTGATGAAGTCACAATAGCTCATTTTTGCTTTTGTTTCTTTTGCCTTTGTGGATGAATCTTGCAAGAATTTACTGAGGCCGAGTTCAAAAAGGGTGTTGCCTGTGTTCTCCTCTAGGGTTTTGATGGACTCTTGTCTCACATTTAGATCTTTCATCCATTTTGAGTTTATCTTTGTGTATGGTGAAAGAGAGTGGTCTAGTTTCATTCTTCTGCATGTGGATGTCCAATTTTCTTACCACCATCTATTGAAGAGATTGTCTTTCTTCCAATGGATAGTCTTTCCTCTTTTATCGAATATTAGTTGACCATAAAGTTCTAGGTCCACTTCTGTGTTCTCTATTCTGTTCCATTGATCTATGAGTCTGTTTTTGTGCCAGTTCCACACTGTCTTGATGACCACAACTTTTAATACATCCTGAAATCTGCCATTGTGATGTCCCCAGATATGGTTTCCTTTTTTAAAATTCCCCTGGCTATTCGGGGTCTTCTCTAATTCCACACAAATCTTGAAATAATTTGTTCTAACTCTCTGAAAACTCCATAGTATTTTGATAGGGATTGCATTAAACGTGTACATTGCCCTGCGTAACATGACATTTTCACAATATTAATTCTGCCAATCCATGAGCATGGTATATATTTCGATCTCTTTGTGTCTTCCTCAATTTCTTTCAGAAGCATTCTATAGTGTTTAGGGTTGAGATCCTTTACCTCCTTGGTTAGGTTTATTCCTAGGTATCTTATGCTTCTGGGTGCAATTCTAAATGAGATTGACTCCTTAATTTCTCTTTCTTCAGCCTCATTGTTTGTGTATAGAAATGCCATTGATTTCTGGGCATTGGTTGTGTATCCTGCAATGCTACCAAATTACTGTATGTGTTCTAGCAATCTTGGCGTGGAGGCTTTTGGGTTTTCTAGGTAGAGTATCATGTCATCGGTGAAGAGGGAGAGTTTGACTACTTTTTAGCCAATTTGAATGCCTTTAATGTCTTTTTTTGTCTGATTGCTGAGGCTAGGACTTCCAGTACTATTTTGAATAGGAGTGGTGAGAGTGGGCATCCCTGTCTTGTTCCTTATCTTAGGGGAAAGGCTCCCAGTGCTTCCCCATTGAGAATGATATTTGTTGTGGGCTTTTCGTAGATGGCTTTTAAGATGTCGAGGAATGTTCCCGCTATCCCTATGCTCTGAAGGGTTTCGATCAGCGATGAATGCTCTATTTTGTCAAATGTATTCTTTGCATCTAATGAGAGGATCATATGCTTCTTGGTTTTTCTCTTGGTGATATGATGAATCACATTGATTGTTTGACTAGTGTTGAACCAGCTTTGTGTCCCTGGGATAAATCCTACTCGTTCATGTGAATAATTTTCTTAATGTACTGTTGGATCCTATTGGCTAGTATCTTGTTGAGAATTTTTGCATCCATGCTCATCAGGGATATTGGTCTGTATTCTCCTTTTTGGTGGGGTCTTTGTCTGGTTTTGGAATTAAGGTGATGCTGGCCTCATGGAACGAATTTGGAAGTACTCCATCTCTTTCTATCTTTCCAAACAGCTTTAGTAGGATAGGTATGGTTTCTTCTTTAAACGTTTGATAGAATTCCCCTGGGAAGCCATCTGGCCCTGGTCTTTTGTGTCTTGGGAGGTTTTGGATGACTGCTTGAATTTCCTCTCTGCTTATTGGCCTGTTCAGGTTTTCTATTTCTTCCTCTTCCAGTTTTGGTAGTTTCTGGCTTTCCAGGAATGCGTCCATTCCTTTCTTCTAGATTGCCTAATTTGTTGGCATATGGCTGTTCATAATATGTTTTTAAAATCATTTGTATTTCCTTGGTGTTGGTAGTGATCTCTCCTTTCTTATTCATGATATTATTAATTTGAATCTTCTCTCTCTTCTTTTTAATAAGGCTGGCTAATGGTTTATGTATCTTATTAATTCGTTCAAAGAACCAACTCCTGGTTTTGTTGATCTGTTCTACAGTTCTTCTGGTCTCGATTTCGTTGAGTTCTGCTCGAATCTTAAATAACTCTCTTCCTCTGCTGGGTGTAGGATCTATCTGCTGTTTTTTTCCCTAGCTAGTTTATGTGTAAGGTTACCTTTGTATTCGAGTTCTTTTCAGATTTTGAATGGAGGCTTCTATTGTGATGTATTTCCCCCTTAGGACTGCTTGTGCTGCATTCCAAAGATTTTGAACGGTTGTATCTTCATTCTCATTAGTTTCCATGAATCTTTTTTTAATAAATTAAGTTTTTATTTGTGTTCAATTTACCAACATACATAATAACACCCAGTGCTCATCACGTCAAGTGCCCCCCTCAGTGTCAATCACAATTCTCCCCATCACCCGCCCTCCTACCGTTCTACCACCCCTAGTTCCTTTCCCAGAGTTAGATGTCTATATGTTCTGGCTCCAATTCTCATGTGGACTCGTTGTTCCTGACCTTACGTGTATCTGAGTTGAATACAGCGATTTCCAAAGACCTTCAATCAGAGTGTAGATAGGTTCCAACTCGCATGTACGAGTGGGTAGCAGACATCTGCCTCCCATGAATACACACTTCTGAGAGTTGAGCTTATGGCCTGTGCCTCCACATCCAGCCTGCTGGTACCTTCGCTTCTAAAAGGCCTAGGCTCGCTGCTTGACGGAAGTGCTGGGAGAGGTGATTGGAATCCCCGGCACACAACACTAGTGCCTCCAAGCTCAATCCAGCGATTTCCTAGTAATTCCTGTGGTAGACGGGTGCTACATACTAAGTTCCATATGTGAGAAGGTAGCTGAACGCCTTGTCCAAAAGCATCTTACTTCTGAGAGTTGAGCTCACCCTCAGTCCCTCACAGTTCCACATTGCCTGGAGATTGAGTTTCGCAGGTCTTCACCAGAGACGTTTGCCAGAGGCTTCTGAGCGCGAGTTAACAATGCAGACATGGAAGTTATCTCCAGGTGCAGTAGAGTGGTAATCTTGGAACCTCCTGACTCAGAATACTGCTACCTTCTATCTGCCATAAGAACGCAGCTAGTTGAGAGCTGGCTTCTAGGCATGCTTCTCTGTGAGAGCTGAGTTCAGTGCAGAACCCTCCAGCATCCTGCCTGACTGTAGACGTAGCTGCTAACATCCTTATGTTAGGTGCTGGGAGGGGTTTGGGGAATAGCATGTGTAAGCATTGGGCCTGAACTCACGTGTATCTGAGTTGAATACAGCGATTTCCAATGGCCTTCTTCAATCAGAGTGTAGCTAGGTTCCAACTCCCATGTCCGAGTGGGTAGCAGACATCTGCATCCCATGCATACACACTTCTGAGAGTTGAGCTTATGGCCTGTACCTCCACATCCAGCCTGCTGGTACCCTTGGCTTCTAAAAGGCCTAGGCTCGCTGTTTGACGGAAGTGCTGGGAGAGGTAATTGGAATCTCCCGGCACACAAGACGAGTGCCTCCAAGCTCAATTCACGATTTCCCAGTAATTCTTGTGGTAGACAGGTGCTACATACTAAGTTCCATATGTGAGAAGGTAGCTGAACGCCTTGTCCAAAAGCATCTTACTTCTGAGAGTTGAGCTCAGCCTCAGTCCCTCACAGTTCCACACTGCCTGCAGAGTGAGTTTCACACGTCTTCACCAGAGACGATTGCCAGAGGCTTCTGAGTACAAGTTAACAATGCAGACCTGGAGGGTATCTCCAGGTGCAGTAGAGTGGTAATCTTGGAACCTCCTGACTCAGAGTACTGCTACCTTCTCACTGCCATAGGAATGCAGCTAGTTGACAGCTGGCTTCAAGACATGCTTCCCTGTGAGAGCTGAGGACAGGGAAGAACCCTCCCGCATCCTGCCTGACTGTAGGAGTAGCTGCTAACATCCTTATGTTAGTGGCTGGGAGAGGTTGCGGGAAAAGCATGTGTGAGCACTGGGCCTGAACTCCCGTGTATCTGAGTTGAATACAGCGATTTCCAACGGCTTTCATCAATCAGAGTGTAGCCAGGTTCCAACTCCCATGTCCGAGTGGGTAGCAGACATTTGCCTCCCATGCATACACACTTCTGAGAGTTGAGCTTATGGCCGGTACCTCCACAGCCAGCCTGCTGGTACCCTTGGCTTCTAAAAGGCCTAGGCTCGCTGTTTGTCGGAAGTGCTGGGAGAGGTAATTGGAATCCCCCGGCACACAAGACTAGTGCCTCCAAGCTCAGTCCAGCGATTTCCTAGTAATTCCTGTGATAGAGTGGTGCTACATACTAAGTTCCATACGTGAGAGGGTAGCTGAACGCGTTGTCCAAAAGCATCTTACTTCTGAGAGTTGAGCTCAGCCTCAGTCCCTCACAGTTCCACACTGCCTGCAGAGTGAGTTTCGCACGTCTTCACCAGAGACTTTTGCCAGAGTCTTCTGAGACGCAGGGTAACAATGCAGACCTGGAGGGTATCCCCAGGTGCAGTACACTGGTAATCTTGGAACCTCCTGACTCAGAATACTGCTACCTTCTCACTGCCACAGGAATGCAGCTAGTTGACAGCTGGCTTCAAGACATGCTTCCCTGTGAGAGCTGAGGACAGGGCAGAACCCTTCCGCATCCTGCCTGACTGTAGGAGTAGCTGCTAACATCCTAATGTTAGTGGCTGGGAGAGGTTGCGGGAAAAGCATGTGTGAGCACTGGGCCTGAACTCCCGTGTATCTGAGTTGAATACAGCGATTTCCAACGGCTTTCCTCAACCAGAGTGTAGCTAGGTTCCAAATCCCATGTACGAGCGGGTAGCAGACATCTGCCTCTCATGCATACACACTTCTGAGAGTTGAGCTTATGGTCTGTACCTCCACATCCAGCCTGCTGGTACTCTTGGCTTCTAAAAGGCCTAGGCTCGCTGTTTGACGGAAGTGCTGGGAGAGGTAATTGGAATCACCCGGCACACAAGACGAGTGCCTCCAAGCTCAATTCACGATTTCCCAGTAATTCTTGTGGTAGACAGGTGCTACATACTAAGTTCCATATGTGAGAAGGTAGCTGAACGCCTTGTCCAAAAGCATCTTACTTCTGAGAGTTGAGCTCAGCCTCAGTCCCTCACAGTTCCACACTGCCTGCAGAGTGAGTTTCACACGTCTTCACCAGAGACGATTGCCAGAGGCTTCTGAGTACAAGTTAACAATGCAGACCTGGAGGGTATCTCCAGGTGCAGTAGAGTGGTAATCTTGGAACCTCCTGACTCAGAGTACTGCTACCTTCTCACTGCCATAGGAATGCAGCTAGTTGACAGCTGGCTTCAAGACATGCTTCCCTGTGAGAGCTGAGGACAGGGCAGAACCCTCCCGCAGGCTGCCTGACTGTAGGAGTAGCTGCTAACATCCTTATGTTAGTGGCTGGGAGAGGTTGCGGGAAAAGCATGTGTGAGCACAGGGCCTGAACTCCCGTGTATGTGAGTTGAATACAGCGATTTCCAATGGCCTCTTCAATCACAGTGTAGCCAGGTTCCAACTCCCATGTCCGAGTGGGTAGCAGACATCTGCCTCCCATGCATACACACTTCTGAGAGTTGAGCTTATGGCCTGTACCTCCACATCCAGCCTGCTGGTACCCTTGGCTTCTAAAAGGCCTAGGCTCGCTGTTTGACGGAAGTGTTGGGAGAGGTAATTGGAATCACCCGGCACACAAGACTAGTGCCTCCAAGCTCAGTCCAGCGATTTCCTAGTAATTCCTGTGGTAGACTGGTGCTACATACTAAGTTCCATACGTGAGAGTGTAGCTGAACGCCTTGTCCAAAAGCATCTTACTTCTGGGAGTTGAACTCAGCCTCAGTCCCTCAGAGTTCCACACTGCCTGCAGAGTGAGTTTCGCAGGTCTTCAGCAGAGACGTTTGCCAGAGGCTTCTGAGACGCAGGGTAACAATGCAGACCTAGAGGGTATCCCCAGGTGCAGTAGACTGGTAATCTTGGAACCTCCTGACTCAGATTACTGCTACCTTCTCACTGCCATAGGAATGCAGCTAGTTGACAGCTGGCTTCAAGACATGCTTCCCTGTGAGAGCTGAGGACAGGGCAGAACCCTCCCGCATCCTGCCTGACTGTAGAAGTAGCTGCTAACATCCTAATGTTAGTGGCTGGGAGAGGTTGCGGGAAAAGCATGTGTGAGCACTGGGCCTGAACTCCGGTGTATCTGAGTTGAATACAGCGATTTCCAACGGCTTTCCTCAACCAGAGTGTAGCTAGGTTCCAAATCCCATGTACGAGCGGGTAGCAGACATCTGCCTCCCATGCATACACACTTCTGAGAGTTGAGCTTATGGCCTGTACCTCCACATCCAGCCTGCTGGTACCCTTGGCTTCTAAAAGGCCTAGGCTCGCTGTTTGACGGATGTGCTGGGAGAGGTAGTTGGAATCTCCCGGCACACAAGACGAGTGCCTCCAAGCTCAATTCACGATTTCCCAGTAATTCTTGTGGTAGACAGGTGCTACATACTAAGTTCCATATGTGAGAAGGTAGCTGAACGCCTTGTCCAAAAGCATCTTACTTCTGAGAGTTGAGCTCAGCCTCAGTCCCTCACAGTTCCACACTGCCTGCAGAGTGAGTTTCACACGTCTTCACCAGAGACGATTGCCAGAGGCTTCTGAGTACAAGTTAACAATGCAGACCTGGAGGGTATCTCCAGGTGCAGTAGAGTGGTAATCTTGGAACCTCCTGACTCAGAGTACTGCTAGCTTCTCACTGCCATAGGAATGCAGCTAGTTGACAGCTGGCTTCAAGACATGCTTCCCTGTGAGAGCTGAGGACAGGGCAGAACGCTCCCGCAGGCTGCCTGACTGTAGGAGTAGCTGCTAACATCCTTATGTTAGTGGCTGGGAGAGGTTGCGGGAAAAGCATGTGTGAGCACAGGGCCTGAACTCCCGTGTATGTGAGTTGAATATAGCGATTTCCAATGGCCTTCTTCAATCACAGTGTAGCCAGGTTCCAACTCCCATGTCCGAGTGGGTAGCAGACATCTGCCTCCCATGCATACACACTTCTGAGAGTTGAGCTTATGGCCTGTACATCCACAGCCAGCCTGCTGGTACCCTTGGCTTCTAAAAGGCCTAGGCTCGCTGTTTGACGGAAGTGTTGGGAGAGGTAATTGGAATCACCCGGCACACAAGACTAGTGCCTCCAAGCTCAGTCCAGCGATTTCCTAGTAATTCCTGTGGTAGACTGGTGCTACATACTAAGTTCCATACGTGAGAGGGTAGCTGAACGCCTTGTCCAAAAGCATCTTACTTCTGGGAGTTGAACTCAGCCTCAGTCCCTCAGAGTTCCACACTGCCTGCAGAGTGAGTTTCGCAGGTCTTCAGCAGAGACTTTGCCAGAGGCTTCTGAGACACAGGGTAACAATGCAGACCTGGAGGGTATCCGCAGGTGCAGTAGACTGGTAATCTTGGAACCTCCTGACTCAGAATACTGCTACCTTCTCACTGCCATAGGAATGCAGCTAGTTGACAGCTGGCTTCAAGACATGCTTCCCTGTGAGATCTGAGGACAGGTCAGAACCCTCCCGCATCCTGCCTGACTGTAGAAGTAGCTGCTAACATCCTAATGTTAGTGGCTGGGAGAGGTTGCGGGAAAAGCATGTGTGAGCACTGGGCCTGAACTCCCGTGTATCTGAGTTGAATACAGCGATTTCCAACGGCTTTCCTCAAACAGAGTGTAGCTAGGTTCCAAATCCCATGTACGAGCGGGTAGCAGACATCTGCCTCCCATGCATACACACTTCTGAGAGTTGAGCTTATGGCCTGTACCTCCACATCCAGCCTGCTGGTACCCTTGGCTTCTAAAAGGCCTAGGCTCGCTGTTTGACGGATGTGCTGGGAGAGGTAATTGGAATCTCCCGGCACACAAGACGAGTGCCTCCAAGCTCAGTCCAGCGATTTCCAAGTAATTCCTGTGGTAGACTGGTGCTACATACTAAGTTCCATACGTGAGAGGATAGCTGAACGCCTTGTCCAAAAGCATCTTACTTCTGAGAGTTGAGCTCAGCCTCAGTCCCTCACAGTTCCACACTGCCTGCAGAGTGTGTTTCGCAGTTCTTCATCAGAGACGTTTGCCAGAGGCTTCTGAGTACAAGTTAACAATGCAGACCTGGAGGGTATCCCCAGGTGCAGTAGACTGGTAATCTTGGAACCTCCTGACTCAGAATACTGCTACCTTCTCACTGCCATAGGAATGCAGCTAGTTGACAGCTGGCTTCAAGACATGCTTCCCTGTGAGAGCTGAGGACAAGGCAGAACCCTCCCGCATCCTGCTGACTGTAGGAGTAGCTGCTAACATCCTAATGTTAGTGGCTGGGAGAGGTTGAGGGAAAAGCATGTGTGAGCACTGGGCCTGAACTCCCGTGTATCTGAGTTGAATACAGCGATTTCCAACGGCTTTCCTCAATCAGAGTGTTGCTAGGTTCCAAAACCATGTCGAGCGGGTAGCAGACATCTGCCTCCCATGCATACACACTTCTGAGAGTTGAGCTTATGGCCTGTATCTCCACAGCCAGCCTGCTGGTACCCTTGGCTTCTAAAAGGCTTAGGCTCGCTGTTTGACGGAAGTGTTGGGAGAGGTAATTGGAATCACCAGGCACACAAGACTAGTGCCTCCAAGCTCAGTCCAGCGATTTCCTAGTAATTCCTGTGGTAGACTGGTGCTACATACTAAGTTCCATACGTGAGAGGGTAGCTGAACGCCTTGTCCAAAAGCATCTTACTTCTGAGAGTTGAGCTCAGCCTCAGTCCCTCACAGTTCCACACTGCCTGCAGAGTGAGTTTCGCAGGTCTTCAGCAGAGACGTTTGCCAGAGGCTTCTGAGACGCAGGGTAACAATGCAGACCTGGGGGTATCCCCAGGTGCAGTAGCCTGGTAATCTTGGAACCTCCTGACTCAGAGTACTGCTACCTTCTCACCGCCATAGGAATGCAGCTAGTTGACAGCTGGCTTCAAGACATGCTTCCCTGTGAGAGCTGAGGACAGGGCAGAACCCTCCCGCATGCTGCTTGACTGTAGGAGTAGCTGCTAACATCCTAAAGTTAGTGGCTGGGAGAGGTTGCGGGAAAAGCATGTGTGAGCACTGGGCCTGAACTCCCGTGTATCTGAGTTGAATACAGCGATTTCCAACGGCTTTCCTCAACCAGAGTGTAGCTAGGTTCCAAATCCCATGTACGAGCAGGTAGCAGACATCTGCCTCCCATGCATACACACTTCTGAGAGTTGAGCTTATGGCCTGTACCTCCACATCCAGCCTGCTGGTTCGAAAAGGCTTGGCTTCTAAAAGGCCTAGGCTCGCTGTTTGACTGAAGTGCTGGGAGAGGTAATTGGAATCTCCCGGCACAGAAGACGAGTGCATCCAAGCTCAATTCACGATTTCCCAGTAATTCTTGTGGTTGACAGGTGCTACATACTAAGTTCCATATGTGAGAAGGTAGCTGAACGCCTTGTCCAAAAGCATCTTACTTCTGAGAGTGGAGCTCAGCCTCAGTCCCTCACAGTTCCACACTGCCTGCAGAGTGAGTTTCACACGTCTTCACCAGAGACGATTGCCAGAGGCTTCTGAGTACAAGTTAACAATGCAGACCTGGAGGGTATCTCGAGGTGCAGTAGAGTGGTAATCTTGGAACCTCGTGACTCAGTGTACTGCTACCTTCTCACTGCCATAGGAATGCAGCTAGTTGACAGCTGGCTTCAAGACATGCTTCCCTGTGAGAGCCTAGGACAGGGCAGAACCCTCCCGCATCCTGCCTGACTGTAGGAGTAGCTGCTAACATCCTTATGTTAGTGGCTGGGAGAGGTTGCGGGAAAAGCATGTGTGAGCACTGGGACTGAACTCCCGTGTATGTGAGTTGAATACAGCGATTTCCAATGGCCTTCTTCAATCACAGTGTAGCTAGGTTCCAACTCCCATGTCCGAGTGGGTAGCAGACATCTGCCTCCCATGCATACACACTTCTGAGAGTTGAGCTTATGGCCTGTACCTCCACAGCCAGCCTGCTGGTACTCTTGGCTTCTAAAAGGCCTAGGCTCGCTGTTTGACGGAAGTGCAGGGAGAGCTAATTGGAATCACCCGTCACACAAGACTAGTGCCTCCAAGCTCAGTCCAGCGATTTCCTAGTAATTACTGTGGTAGACTGGTGCTACATACTAAGTTTCATATGTGAGAAGGTAGCTGAACGCCTTGTCCAAAAGCATCTTACTTCTGAGAGTTGAGCTCAGCCTCAGTCACTCACAGTTCCACACTGCCTGCAGAGTGAGTTTCGCAGGTCTTCAGCAGAGACGTTTGCCAGAGGCTTCTGAGACGCAGGGTAACAATGCAGACCTGGAGGGTATCCCCAGGTGCAGTAGACTGGTAATCTTGGAACCTCCTGACTCAGAGTACTGCTACCTTCTCACTGCCATAGGAATGCAGCTAGTTGACAGCTGGCTTCAAGACATGCTTCCCTGTGAGAGCTGAGGACAGGGCAGAACCCTCCCGCATCCTGCCTGACTGTAGGAGTAACTGCTAACATCCTAATGTGAGTGACTGGGAGAGGTTGCGGGAAAAGCATGTGTGAGCACTGGGCCTGAACTCCCGTGTATCTGAGTTGAATACAGCGATTTCCAACGGCTTTCCTCAATCAGAGTGTAGCTAGGTTCCAAATCCCATGTACGAGCGGGTAGCAGACATCTGCCTCCCATGCATACACACTTCTGAGAGTTGAGCTTATGGCATGTACCTCCACATCCAGCCTGCTGGTTCGAAAAGGCTTGGCTTCTAAAAGGCCTAGGCTCGCTGTTTGACGGAAGTGCTGGGAGAGGTAATTGGAATCTCCCGACACACAAGACGAGTGCCTCTAAGCTTAATTCACGATTTCCCAGTAATTCTCGTGGTAGACAGGTGCTACATACTAAGTTCCATATGTGAGAAGGTAGCTGAACGCCTTGTCCAAAAGCATCTTACATCTGAGAGTTGAGCTCAGCCTCAGTCCCTCACAGTTCCACACTGCCTGCAGAGTGAGTTTCACACGTCTTCACCAGAGACGATTGCCAGAGGCTTCTGAGTACAAGTTAACAATGCAGACCAGGAGGGTATCTCCAGGTGCAGTAGAGTGGTAATCTTGGAACCTCCTGACTCAGAGTACTGCTACCTTCTCACTGCCATAGGAATGCAGCTAGTTGACTGCTGGCTTCAAGACATGCTTCCCTGTGAGAGCTGAGGACAGGGCAGAACCCTCCCGCATCCTGCCTGACTGTAGGAGTAGCTGCTAACATCCTTATGTTAGTGGCTGGGAGAGGTTGCGGGAAAAGCATGTGTGAGCAATGGGCCTGAACTCCCGTGTATCTGAGTTGAATACAGCGATTTCCAATGGCCTTCTTCAATCACAGTGTAGCTAGGTTCCAACTCCCATGTCCGAGTGGGTAGCAGACATCTGCCTCCCATGCATACACACTTCTGAGAGTTGAGCTTATGGCCTGTACCTCCAGAGCCAGCCTGCTAGAACCCTTGGCTTTTAAACGGCCTAGGCTCGCTGTTTGACGGAAGTGTTGGGAGAGGTAATTGGAATCACCCGGCACACAAGACTAGTGCCTCCAAGCTCAGTCCAGCGATTTCCTAGTAATTCCTGTGGTAGACTGGTGCTACATACTAAGTTCCATACGTGAGAGGGTAGCTGAACGCGTTGTCCAAAAGCATCTTACTTCTGAGAGTTGAGCTCAGCCTCAGTCCCACAGAGTCCCACACTGCGTGCAGAGTGAGTTTCGCAGGTCTTCAGCAGAGATGTTTACCAGAGGCTTCTGAGACGCAGGTTAACAATGCAGACCTGGAGGGTATCCCCAGGTGCAGTAGACTGGTAATCTTGGAACCTCCTGACTCAGAGTACTGCTACCTTCTCACTGCCATAGGAATGCAGCTAGTTGACAGCTGGCTTCAAGACATGCTTCCCTGTGAGAGCTGAGGACAGGGCAGAAAGCTCCCGAATCTTGCCTGACTGTAGGAGTAGCTGCTAACATCCTAATGTTAGTGGCTGGAAGAGGTTGCGGGAAAAGCATGTGTGAGCCCTGGGCCTGAACTCCCGTGTATCTGAGTTGAATACAGCGATTTCCAACGGCTTTCATCAATCAGAGTGTAGCTAGGTTCCAAATCCCATGTACGAGCGGGTAGCAGACATCTGCCTCCCATGCAGACACACTTCTGAGAGTTGAGCTTATGGCCTGTACCTCGACATCCAGCCTGCTGGTACCCTTGGCTTCTAAAAGGCCTAGGCTCGCTGTTTGACGGAAGTGCTGGGAGAGGTAATTGGAATCTCCCGGCACACAAGACGAGTGCCTCCAAGCTCAATTCACGATTTCCCAGTAATTCTTGTGGTAGACAGGTGCTACATACTAAGTTCCATATGTGAGAAGGTAGCTGAACGCCTTGTCCAAAAGCATCTTACTCCTGAGAGTTGAGCTCAGCCTCAGTCCCTCACAGTTCCACACTGCCTGCAGAGTGAGTTTCACACGTCTTCATCAGAGACGATTGCCAGAGGCTTCTGAGTAAAAGTTAACAATGCAGACCTGGAGGGTATCTCCAGGTGCAGTAGAGTGGTAATCTTGGAACCTCCTGACTCAGAGTACTGCTACCTTCTCACTGCCATAGGAATGCAGCTAGTTGACAGCTGGCTTCAAGACATGCTTCCCTGTGAGAGCTGAGGACAGGGCAGAACCCTCCCGCATCCTGCCTGACTGTAGGAGTAGCTGCTAACATCCTAATGTTAGTGGCTGGGAGAGGTTGCGGGAAAAGCATGTGTGAGCAATGGGCCTGAACTCCCGTGTATCTGAGTTGAATACAGCGATTTCCAACAGCTTTCATCAATCAGAGTGTAGCCAGGTTCCAACTCCCATGTCCGAGTGGGTAGCAGACATCTGCCTCCCATGCATACACACTTCTGAGTGTTGAGCTTATGGCCTGTACCTCCACAGCCAGCCTGCTGGTACCCTTGGCTTCTAAAAGGCCTAGGCTCGCTGTTTGACGGAAGTGTTGGAATTACCTCTCCAATTACCTCTCGTAATTGGAATCACCCGGCACACAAGACTAGTGCCTCCAAGCTCAGTCCAGCGATTTGCTAGTAATTCCTGTGGTAGACTGGTGCTACATACTAAGTTCCATACGTGAGAGGGTAGCTGATCGCCTTGTCCAAAAGCATCTTACTTCTGAGAGTTGAGCTCAGCCTCAGTCCCTCACAGTTCCACACTGCCTGCAGAGTGAGTTTCGCACGTCTTCACCAGAGACGATTGCCAGAGGCTTCTGAGTACAAGTTAACAATGCAGACCTGGAGGGTATCCTCAGGTGCAGTAGACTGGTAATCTTGGAACCTCCTGACTCAGAGTACTGCTACCTTCTCACTGCCATAGGAATGCAGCTAGTTGACAGCTGGCTTCAAGACATGCTTCCCTGTGAGAGCTGAGGACAGGGCAGAACCCTCCCGCATCCTGCCTGACTGTAGGAGTAGCTGCTAACATCCTAATGTTAGTGACTGGGAGAGGTTGCGGGAAAAGCATGTGTGAGCACTGGGCCTGAACTCCCGTGTATCTGAGTTGAATACAGCGATCTCCAACGGCTTTCATCAATCAGAGTGTAGCTAGGTTCCAAATCCCATGTACGAGCGGGTAGCAGACATCTGCCTCCCATGCATACACACTTCTGAGAGTTGAGCTTATGGCCTGTACCTCCACATCCAGCCTGCTGGTTCGAAAAGGCTTGGCTTCTAAAAGGCCTAGGCTCGTTGTTTGACGGAAGTGCTGGGAGAGGTAATTGGAATCTCCCGGCACACAAGACGATTGCCTCCAAGCTCAATTCACGATTTCCCAGTAATTCTTGTGGTAGACAGGTGCTACATACTAAGTTCCATATGTGAGAAGGTAGCTGAACGCCTTGTCCAAAAGCATCTTACTTCTGAGAGTTGAGCTCAGCCTCAGTCCCTCACAGTTCCACACTGCCTGCAGAATGAGTTTCGCACGTCTTCACCAGAGACGTTTGCCAGAGGCTTCTGAGACGCAGGGTAACAATGCAGACCTGGAGGGTATCCCCAGGTGCAGTAGACTGGTAATCTTGGAACCTCCTGACTCAGAGTACTGCTACCTTCTCACTGCCATAGGAATGCAGCTAGTTGACAGCTGGCTTCAAGACATGCTTCCCTGTGAGAGCTGAGGACAGGGCAGAACCCTCCCGCATCCTGCCTGACTGTAGGAGTAGCTGCTAACATCCTAATGTTAGTGGCAGGGAAAGGTTGCGGGAAAAGCATGTGTGAGCACTGGGCCTGAACTCCCGTGTATCTGAGTTGAATACAGCGATTTCCAACGGCTTTCATCAATCAGAGTGTAGCTAGGTTCCAAATCCCATGTACGAGCGGGTAGCATACATCTGCCTCCCATGCATACACACTTCTGAGAGTTGAGCTTATGGCCTGTACCTCCACATCCAGCCTGCTGGTACCCTTGGCTTCTAAAAGGCCTAGGCTCGCTGTTTGACGGAAGTGCTGGGAGAGGTAATTGGAATCTCCCGGCACACAAGACGAGTGCCTCCAAGCTCAATTCACGATTTCCCAGTAATTCATGTGGTAGACAGGTGCTACATACTAAGTTCCATATGTGAGAAGGTAGCTGGACGCCTTGTCCAAAAGCATCTTACTTCTGAGAGTTGAGCTCAGCCTCAGTCCCTCACAGTTCCACACAGCCTGCAGAGTGAGTTTCACACGTCTTCATCAGAGACGATTGCCAGAGGCTTCTGAGTACAAGTTAACAATGCAGACCTGGAGGGTATCTCCAGGTGCAGTAGAGTCGTAAGCTTGGAACCTCCTTACTCAGAGTACTGCTACCTTCTCACTGCCATAGGAATGCAGCTAGTTGACAGCTGGCTTCAAGACATGCTTGCCTGTGAGAGCTGAGGACAGGGCAGAACCCTCCCGCATCCTGCCTGACTGTAGGAGTAGCTGCTAACATCCTTATGTTAGTTGCTGGGAGAGGTTGCGGGAAAAGCATGTGTGAGCACTGGGCCTGAACTCCCGTGTATCTGAGTTGAATACAGCGATTTCCAACGGCTTTCATCAATCAGAGTGTAGCCAGGTTCCAACTCCCATGTCCGAGTGGGTAGCAGATATCTGCCTCCCATGCATACACACTTCTGAGAGTTGAGCTTATGGCCTGTACCTCCACATCCAGCCTGCTGGTTCGAAAAGGCTTGGCTTCTAAAAGGCCTAGGCTCGCTCTTTGACGGAAGTGTTGGGAGAGGTAATTGGAATCACCCGGCACACAAGACGACGGCCTCCAAGCTCAGTCCAGCGATTTCCTAGTAATTCCTGTGGTAGACTGGTGCTACATACTAAGTTCCATACGTGAGAGGGCAGCTGAACGCCTTGTCCAAAAGCATCTTACTTCTGAGAGTTGAGCTCAGCCTCAGTCCCTCACAGTTCCACACTGCCTGCAGAGTGAGTTTCGCAGGTCTTCAGCAGAGACGTTTGCCAGAGGCTTCTGAGACGCAGGGTAAAAATGCAGACCTGGAGGGTATCCCCAGGTGCAGTAGACTGGTAACCTTGAAACCTCCTGACGCATAATACTGCTACCTTCTCACTGCCATAGGAATGCAGCTAGTTGACAGCTGGCTTCAAGACATGCTTCCCTGTGAGAGCTGAGGACAGGGCAGAACCCTCCTGCATCCTGCCTGACTGTAGGAGTAGCTGCTAACATCCTAATGTTAGTGGCTGGGAGAGATTGCGGGAAAAGCATGTGTGAACACTGGGCCTGAACTCCCGTTTATCTGAGTTGAATATGCGATTTCCAACGGCTTTCCTCAACCAGAGTGTAGCTATGTTCCAAATCCCATGTACGAGCGAATAGCAGACATCTGCCTCCCATGCATACACACTTCTGAGAGTTGAGCTTATGGCCTGTACCTCCACATCCAGCCTGCTGGTACCCTTGGCTTCTAAATGGCCTAGGCTCGCTGTTTGACGGAAGTGCTGGGAGAGGTAATTGGAATCTCCCGGCACACAAGACGAGTGCCTCCAAGCTCAATTCACTATTTCCCAGTAATTCCTGTGGTAGACTGGTGCTACATACTAAGTTCCATATGTGAGAAGGTAGCTGAACGCCTTGTCCAAAAGCATCTTACTTCTGAGAGTTGAGCTCAGCCTCAGTCCCTCACAGTTCCACACTGCCTGCAGAGTGAGTTTCGCAGGTCTTCAGCAGAGACGTTTGCCAGAGGCTTCTGAGACGCAGGGTAACAATGCAGACCTGGAGGGTATCACCAGGTGCAGTAGACTGGTAATCTTGGAACCTCCTGACTCAGAGTACTGCTACATTCTCACTGCCATAGGAATGCAGCTAGTTGACAGCTGGCTTCAAGACATGCTTCCCTGTGAGAGCTGAGGACAGGGCAGAACCCTCCCGCATCCTGCCTGACTGTAGGAGTAGCTGCTAACATCCTAATGTGAGTGACTGGGAGAGGTTGCGGGAAAAGCATGTGTGAGCACTGGGCCTGAACTCCCGTGTATCTGAGTTGAATACAGCGATTTCCAACGGCTTTCATCAATCAGAGTGTAGCTAGGTTCCAAATCCCATGTACGAGCGGGTAGCAGACATCTGCCTCCCATGCATACACACTTCTGAGAGTTGAGCTTATGGCCTGTACCTCCACATCCAGCCTGCTGGTTCGAAAAGGCTTGGCTTCTAAAAGGCCTAGGCTCGCTGTTTGACGGAAGTGCTGGGAGAGGTAATTGGAATCTCCTGACACACAAGACGAGGGCCTCCAAGCTTAATTCACGATTTCCCAGTAATTCTTGTGGTAGACAGGTGCTACATACTAAGTTCCATATGTGAGAAGGTAGCTGAACGCCTTGTCCAAAAGCATCTTACTTCTGAGAGTTGAGCTCAGCCTCAGTCCCTCACAGTTCCACACTGCCTGCAGAGTGAGTTTCACACGTCTTCACCAGAGACGATTGCCAGAGCCTTCTGAGTACAAGTTAACAATGCAGACCTGGAGGGTATCTCCAGGTGCAGTAGAGTGGTAATCTTGGAACCTCCTGACTCAGAGTACTGCTACCTTCTCACTGCCATAGGAATGCAGCTAGTTGACAGCTGGCTTCAAGACATGCTTCCCTGTGAGAGCTGAGGACAGGGCAGAACCCTCCCGCATCCTGCCTGACTGTAGGAATAGCTGCTAACATCCTTATGTTAGTGGCTGGGAGAGGTTGCGGGAAAAGCATGTGTGAGCAATGGGCCTGAACTCCCGTGTATCTGAGTTGAATACAGCGATTTCCAATGGCCTTCTTCAATCACAGTGTAGCTAGGTTCCAACTCCCATGTCCGAGGGGGTAGCAGACATCTGCCTCCCATGCATACACACTTCTGAGAGTTGAGCTTATGGCCTGTACCTCCAGAGCCAGCCTGCTGGAACCCTTGGCTTTTAAACGGCCTAGGCTCGCTGTTTGACGGAGATGTTGGGCTAGGTAATTGGAATCACCCGGCACACAAGACTAGTGCCTCCAAGCTCAGTCCAGCGATTTCCTAGTAATTCCTGTGGTAGACTGGTGCTACATACTAAGTTCCATACGTGAGAGGGTAGCTGAACGCGTTGTCCAAAAGCATCTTACTTCTGAGAGTTGAGCTCAGCCTCAGTCCCTCAGAGTCCCACACTGCGTGCAGAGTGAGTTTCGCAGGTCTTCAGCAGAGATGTTTGCCAGAGGCTTCTGAGACGCAGGTTAACAATGCAGACCTGGAGGGTATCCCCAGGTGCAGTAGACTGGTAATCTTGGAACCTCCTGACTCAGAGTACTGCTACCTTCTCACTGCCATAGGAATGCAGCTAGTTGACAGCTGGCTTCAAGACATGCTTCCCTGTGAGAGCTGAGGACAGGGCAGAAAGCTCCCGCATCCTGCCTGACTGTAGGAGTAGCTGCTAACATCCTAATGTTAGTGGCTGGGAGAGGTAGCGGGAAAAGCATGTGTGAGCCCTGGGCCTGAACTCCCGTGTATCTGAGTTGAATACAGCGATTTCCGACGGCTTTCATCAATCAGAGTGTAGCTAGGTTCCAAATCCCATGTACGAGCGGGTAGCAGACATCTGCCTCCCATGCAGACACACTTCTGAGAGTTGAGCTTATGGCCTGTACCTCGACTTCCAGCCTGCTGGTACCCTTGGCTTCTAAAAGGCCTAGGCTCGCTGTATGACGGAAGTGCTGGGAGAGGTAATTGGAATCTCCCGGCACACAAGACGAGTGCCTCCAAGCTCAATTCACGATTTCCCAGTAATTCTTGTGGTAGACAGGTGCTACATACTAAGTTCCATATGTGAGAAGGTAGCTGAACGCCTTGTCCAAAAGCATCTTACTCCTGAGAGTTGAGCTCAGCCTCAGTCCCTCACAGTTCCACACTGCCTGCAGAGTGAGTTTCACACGTCTTCATCAGAGACGATTGCCAGAGGCTTCTGAGTAAAAGTTAACAATGCAGACCTGGAGGGTATCTCCAGGTGCAGTAGAGTGGTAATCTTGGAACCTCCTGACTCAGAGTACTGCTACCTTCTCACTGCCATAGGAATGCAGCTAGTTGACAGCTGGCCTCAAGACATGCTTCCCTGTGAGAGCTGAGGACAGGGCAGAACCCTCCTGCATCCTGCCTGACTGTAGGCGTAGCTGCTAATATCCTAATGTTAGTGGCTGGGAGAGGTTGCGGGAAAAGCATGTGTGAGCACTGGGCCTGAACTCCCGTGTATCTGAGTTGAATACAGCGATTTCCAAAGGCTAATCAATCAGAGTGTAGATAGGTTCTAAATCCCATTTACGAGCGGGTAGCAGACATCTGCCTCCCATGCATACACACTTCTGAGAGTTGAGCTTATGGCCTGTACCTCCACATCCAGCCTGCAGGTTCGAAAAGGCTTGGCTTCTAAAAGGCCTAGGCTCGGTGTTTTACAGAAGTGCTGGGAGAGGAAATTGGAATCTCCCGGCACACAAGACTAGTGCCTCCAAGCTCAAATCACGATTTCCCAGTAATTCTTATGGTAGTCAGGTGCTACATACTAAGTTCCATATGTGAGAAGGTAGCTGAACGACTTGTCCAAAAGCATCTTACTTCTGAGAGTTGAGCTCAGCCTCAGTCCCTCACAGTTTCACGCTGCCTGCAGAGTGTGTTTCGCAGGTCTTCAGCAGAGACGTTTGCCAGAGGCTTCTGAGACGCAGGGTACAATGCAGACCTGGAGGGTATCCCCAGGTGCAGTAGACTGGTAATCTTGGAACCTCCTGACTCAGAATATTGCTACCTTCTCACTGCCATAGGAATGCAGCTAGTTGACAGCTGGCTTCAAGACATGCTTCCCTGTGAGAGCTGAGGACAGGGCAGAACCCTCCTGCATCCTGCCTGACTGTAGGAGTAGCTGCTAACATCCTAATGTTAGTGGCTCTGAGAGATTTCGGGAAAAGCATGTGTGAGCACTGTGCCTGAACTCCCGTGTATCTGAGTTGAATATGCGATTTCCAACGGCTTTCCTCAACCAGAGTGTAGCTAGGTTCCAAATCCCATGTAAGAGCGGGTAGTAGACATCTGCCTCCCATGCATACACACTTCTGAGAGTTGAGCTTATGGCCTGTACATCCACATCCAGCCTGCTGGTACCCTTGGCTTCTAAAAGGCCTAGGCTCGCTGTTTGACGGAAGTGCTGGGAGAGGTAATTGGAATCTCCCGGCACACAAGACGAGTGCCTCGAAGCTCAATACACGATTTCCCAGTAATTCTTGTGGTAGACTGGTGCTACATACTACGTTCCATACGTGAGAAGGTAGCTGAACGCCTTGTCCAAAATCATCTTACTTCTGAGAGTTGAGCTCAGCCTCAGTCCCTCACAGTTCCACTCTGCTTCCAGAGTGAGTTTTAGACATCTTCACCAGAGACGATTGCCAGAGGCTTCTGAGTACAAGTTAACAATGCAGACCTGGAGGGTATCTCCAGGTGCAGTAGAGTGGTAATCTTGGAACCTCCTGACTCAGAGTACTGCTACCTTCTCACTGCCATAGGAATGCAGCTAGTTGACAGCTGGCTTCAAGACATGCTTCCCTGTGAGAGCTGAGGACAGGGCAGAACCCTCCCGCATCCTGCCTGACTGTAGGAGTAGCTGCTAACATCCTAATGTTAGTGGCTGGGAGAGGTTGCGGGAAAAGCATGTGTGAGCACTGGGCCTGAACTCCCGTGTATCCGAGTTGAATACAGCGATTTCCAATGGCCTTCTTCAATCAGAGTGTAGCTAGGTTCCAACTCCCATGTCCGAGTGGGTAGCAGACATCTGCCTCCCATGCATACACACTTCTGAGAGTTGAGCTTATGGCCTGTACCTCCACAGCCAGCCTGCTGGTACCCTTGTCTTCTAAAAGGCCTAGGCTCGCTGTTTGACGGAAGTGTTGGGAGAGGTAATTGGAATCACCCGGCCCACAAGAAGAGTGCCCCCAAGCTCAGTCCAGCGATTTCCTAGTAATTCCTGAGGTAGACTGGTGCTACATACTAAGTTCCATACGTGAGAGGCTAGCTGAACGCCTTGTCGAAAAGCATCTTACTTCTGAGAGTTGAGCTCAGCCTCAGTACCTCACAGTTCCACACTGCCTGCAGAGTGAGTTTCGCAGGTCTTCAGCAGAGTCGTTTGCCAGAGGCTTCTGAGACGCAGGGTAACAATGCAGACCTGGAGGGTATCCCCAGGTGTAGTAGACTTGTAATCTTGGAACCTCCTGACTCAGAGTACTGCTACCTTCTCACTGCCATAGGAATGCAGCTAGTTGACAGCTGGCTTAAAGACATGCTTCCCTGTGAGTGCTGAGGACAGGGCAGAACTCTCCACATCCTGCGTGACTGTAGGAGTAGCTGCTAACATCCTAATGTTAGTGGCTGGGAGAGGTTGCGGGAAAAGCATGTGTGAGCACTGGGCCTGAACTCCCGTGTATCTGAGTTGAATACAGCGATTTCCAAAGGCTAATCAATCAGAGTGTAGATAGGTTCTAAATCCCATTTACGAGCGGGTAGCAGACATCTGCCTCCCATGCATACACACTTCTGAGAGTTGAGCTTATGGCCTGTACCTCCACATCCAGCCTGCAGGTTCGAAAAGGCTTGGCTTCTAATAGGCCTAGGCTCGGTGTTTTACAGAAGTGCTGGGAGAGGAAATTGGAATCTCCCGGCACACAAGACTAGTGCCTCCAAGCTCAAATCACGATTTCCCAGTAATTCTTATGGTAGTCAGGTGCTACATACTAAGTTCCATAGGTGAGAAGGTAGCTGAACGCCTTGTCCAAAAGCATCTTACTTCTGAGAGTTGAGCTCAGCCTCAGTCCCTCACAGTTTCACGCTGCCTGCAGAGTGTGTTTCGCAGGTCTTCAGCAGAGACGTTTGCCAGAGGCTTCTGAGACGCAGGGTACAATGCAGACCTGGAGGGTATCCCCAGGTGCAGTAGACTGGTAATCTTGGAACCTCCTGACTCAGAATATTGCTACCTTCTCACTGCCATAGGAATGCAGCTAGTTGACAGCTGGCTTCAAGACATGCTTCCCTGTGAGAGCTGAGGACAGGGCAGAACCCTCCTGCATCCTGCCTGACTGTAGGAGTAGCTGCTAACATCCTAATGTTAGTGGCTCTGAGAGATTTCGGGAAAAGCATGTGTGAGCACTGTGCCTGAACTCCCGTGTATCTGAGTTGAATATGCGATTTCCAACGGCTTTTCTCAACCAGAGTGTAGCTAGGTTCCAAATCCCATGTAAGAGCGGGTAGTAGACATCTGCCTCCCATGCATACACACTTCTGAGAGTTGAGCTTATGGCCTGTACATCCACATCCAGCCTGCTGGTACCCTTGGCTTCTAAAAGGCCTAGGCTCGCTGTTTGACGGAAGTGTTGGGAGAGGTAATTGGAATCACCCGGCCCACAAGAAGAGTGCCCCCAAGCTCAGTCCAGCGATTTCCTAGTAATTCCTGAGGTAGACTGGTGCTACATACTAAGTTCCATACGTGAGAGGCTAGCTGAACGCCTTGTCCAAAAGCATCTTACTTCTGAGAGTTGAGCTCAGCCTCAGTACCTCACAGTTCCACACTGCCTGCAGAGTGAGTTTCGCAGGTCTTCAGCAGAGACGTTTGCCAGAGGCTTCTGAGACGCAGGGTAACAATGCAGACCTGGAGGGTATCCCCAGGTGCAGTAGACTGGTAATCTTCAACCTCCTGACTCAGAATACTGCTACCTTCTCACTGCCATAGGAATGCAGCTAGTTGACAGCTGGCTTCAAGACATGCTTCCCTGTGAGAGCTGAGGACAGGGCAGAACCCTCCCGCATCCTGCCTGACTGTAAGAGTAGCTGCTAACATCCTAATGTTAGTGGCTGGGAGAGATTGCGGGAAAAGCATGTGTGAGCACTGGGCCTGAACTCCCGTGTATCTGAGTTGAATATGCGATTTCCAACGGCTTTCCTGAACCAGAGTGTAGGTATGTTCCTAATCCCATGTACGAGCGGGTAGCAGACATCTGCCTCCCATGCATACACACTTCTGAGATTTGATCTTATGGCCTGTACCTCCACATCCAGCCTGCAGGTACCCTTGGCTTCTAAAAGGCCTAGGCTCGCTGTTTGACGGAAGTGCTGGGAGAGGTAATTGGAATCTCCCGGCACACAAGACGAGTGCCTCCAAGCTCAATTCACGATTTCCCAGTAATTCTTGTGGTAGACAGGTGCTACATACTAAGTTCCATATGTGAGAAGGCAGCTGAACGCCTTGTCCAAAAGCATCTTACTTCTGAGAGTTGAGCTCAACCTCAGTCCCTCACAGTTCCACACTGCCTGCAGAGTGAGTTTCACACGTCTTCATCAGAGACGATTGCCAGAGGCTTCTGAGTACAAGTTAACAATGCAGACCTGGAGGGTATCTCCAGGTGCAGTAGAGTTGTAAGCTTGGAACCTCCTTACTCAGAGTACTGCTACCTTCTCACTGCCATAGGAATGCAGCTAGTTGACAGCTGGCTTCAAGACATGCTTCCCTGTGAGAGCTGAGGACAGGGCAGAACCCTCCCGCATCCTGCCTGACTGTAGGAGTAGCTGCTAACATCCTATGTTAGTTGCTGGGAGAGGTTGCGGGAAAAGCATGTGTGAGCACTGGGCCTGAACTCCCGTGTATCTGAGTTGAATACAGCGATTTCCAACGGCTTTCATCAATCAGAGTGTAGCCAGGTTCCAACTCCCATGTCCGAGTGGGTAGCAGGCATCTGCCTCCCATGCATACACACTTCTGAGAGTTGAGCTTATGGCCTGTACCTCCACATCCAGTCTGCTGGGTCGAAAAGGCTTGGCTTCTAAAAAGCCTAGGGTTGCTGATTGACGGAAGTGTTGGGAGAGGTAATTGGAATCACACGGCACACAAGACTAGTGCCTCCAAGCTCAGTCCAGCGATTTCCTAGTAATTTCTGTGGTGGACTGGTGCTACATACTAATTTCCATACGTGAGAGGGTAGCTGAACGCCTTGTCCAAAAGCATCTTACTTCTGAGAGTTGAGCTCAGCCTCAGTCCCTCACAGTTCCCCACTGCCTGCAGAGTGAGTTTCGCAGGTCTTCAGCAGAGACGTTTGCCAGAGGCTTCTGAGACGCAGGGTAACAATGCAGACCTGGAGGGTATCCCCAGGTGCAGTAGACTGGTAATCTTGGAACCTCCTGGCTCAGAGTACTGCTACCTTCTCACTGCCATAGGAATGCAGCTAGTTGACAGCTGGCTTCAAGACATGCTTCCCTGTGAGAGCTGAGGACAGGACAGACCCCTCCCGCATCCTGCCTGACCTTAGGAGTAGCTGCTAACATCCTAATGTTAGTGGCTGGGAGAGGTTGCGGGAAAAGCATGTGTGAGCACTGGGCCTGAACTCCCGTGTATCTGAGTTGAATACAGCGATTTCCAACAGCTTTCATCAATCAGAGTGTAGCTAGGTTCCAAATCCCATGTACGAGCAAGTAGCAGACATCTGCCTCCCATGCATACACACTTCTGAGAGTTGAGCTTATGGCCTGTACCTCCACAGCCAGCCTGCTGGTACCCTTGGCTTCTAAAAGGCCTAGGCTCGCTGTTTGACGGAAGTGCTGGGAGAGGTAATTGGAATCTCCCGGCACACAAGACGAGTGCCTCCAAGCTCAATTCACGGTTTCCCAGTAATACTTGTGGTAGACAGGTGCTACATACTAAGTTCCATATGTGAGAAGGTAGCTGAACGGCTTGTCCAAAAGCATCTTACTTCTGAGAGTCGAGCTCAGTCTCAGTCCCTCACAGTTCCACACTGCCTGCAGAGTGAGTTTCACACGTCTTCATCAGAGACGATTGCCAGAGGCTTCTGAGTACAAGTTCACAATGCAGACCTGGAGGGTATCTCCAGGTGCAGTAGAGTGGTAATCTTGGAACCTCCTGACTCAGAGTACTGCTACTTTCTCACTGCCATAGGAATGCAGCTAGTTGACAGCTGGCTTCAGGACATGCTTCCCTGTGAGAGCTGAGGACAGGGCAGAACCCTCCCGCATCCTGCCTGACTGTAGGAGTAGCTGCTAACATCCTAATGTTAGTGGCTGGGAGTGGTTGCGTGAAAAGCATGTGTGAGCACTGGGCCTGAACTCCCGTGTATCTGAGTTGAATACAGCGATTTCCAATGGGCTTCTTCAATCAGAGTGTAGCTAGGTTCCAACTCCCATGTCCGAGTGGGTAGCAGACATCTGCCTCCCATGCATACACACTTCTGAGAGTTGAGCTTATGGCCTGTACCTCCACAGCCAGCCTGCTGGTACCCTTGGCTTCTAAAAGGCCTAGGCTCGCTGTTTGACGGAAGTGTTGGGAGAGGTGTTTGGAATCACCCGGCACACAAGACGAGTGCCTCCAAGCTCAGTCCAGCGATTTCCTAGTAATTCCTGAGGTAGACTGGTGCTACATACTAAGTTCCATACGTGAGAGGGTAGCTGAACGCCTTGTCCAAAAGCATCTTACTTCTGAGTGTTGAGCTCAGCCTCAGTCCCTCACAGTTCCACACTGCCTGCAGAGTGAGTTTCGCAGGTCTTCAGCAGAGACGTTTGCCAGAGGCTTCTGAGACGCAGGGTAACAATGCAGACCTGGAGGGTATCCCCAGGTGCAGTAGACTGGTAATCTTCAACCTCCTGACTCAGAATACTGCTACCTTCTCACTGCCATAGGAATGCAGCTAGTTGACAGCTGGCTTCAAGACATGCTTCCCTGTGAGAGCTGAGGACAGGGCAGAACCCTCCCGCATCCTGCCTGACTGTAGGAGTAGCTGCTAACATCCTAATGTTAGTGGCTGGGAGAGATTGCGGGAAAAGCATGTGTGAGCACTGGGCCTGAACTCCCGTGTATCTGAGTAGAATATGCGATTTCCAACGGCTTTCCTCAACCAGAGTGTAGCTATGTTCCAAATCCCATGTACGAGCGGGTAGCAGACATCTGCCTCCCATGCATACACACTTCTGAGAGTTGAGCTTATGGCCTGTACCTCCACATCCAGCCTGCTGGTACCCTTGGCTTCTAAAAGGCCTAGGCTCGCTGTTTGACGGAAGTGCTGGGAGAGGTAATTGGAATCTCCCGGCACACAAGACGAGTGCCTCCAAGCTCAATTCACGATTTCCCAGTAATTCTTGTGGTAGACAGGTGCTACATACTAAGTTCCATATGTGAGAAGGTAGCTGAACGCCTTGTCCAAAAGCATCTTACTTCTGAGAGTTGAGCTCAGCCTCAGTCCCTCACAGTTCCACACTGCTTGCAGAGTGAGTTTCACACATCTTCACCAGAGACGATTGCCAGAGGCTTCTGAGAACAAGTTAACAATGCAGACCTGGAGGGTATCCCCAGGTGCAGTAGAGTGGTAATCTTGGAACCTCCTGACTCAGAGTACTGCTACCTTCTCACTGCCATAGGAATGCAGCTAGTTGACAGCTGGCTTCAAGACATGCTTCCCTGTGAGAGCTGAGGACAGGGCAGAACCCTCCCGCATCCTGCCTGACTGTAGGAGTAGCTGCAAACATCCTTATGTTAGTGGCTGGGAGAGGTTGCGGGAAACGCATGTGTGAGCACTGGGCCTGAACTCCCGTGTATCTGAGTTGAATACAGCGATTTCCAATGGCCTTCTTCAATCACAGTGTAGCTAGGTTCCAACTCCCATGTCCGAGTGGGTAGCAGACATCTGCCTCCCATGCATACACACTTCTGAGAGTTGAGCTTATGGCCTGTACCTCCACATCCAGCCTGCTGGTTCGAAAAGGCTTGGCTTCTAAAAGGCCTAGGCTCGCTGTTTGACGGAAGTGCTGGGAGAGGTAATTGGAATCTCCCGGCACACAAGACGAGGGCCTCCAAGCTCATTTCAAGATTTCCCAGTAATTCTTGTGGTAGACAGGTGCTACATACTAATTTCCATATGTGAGAAGGTAGCTGAACGCCTTGTCCAAAAGCATCTTACTTCTGAGAGTTGAGCTCAGCCTCAGTCCCTCACAGTTCCACACTGCCTACAAAGTGAGTTTCACACGTCTTCATCAGAGACGATTGCCAGAGGCTTCTGAGTACAAGTTAACAATGCAGACCTGGAGGGTATCTCCAGGTGCAGTAGAGTGGTAATCTTGGAACCTCCTGACTCAGAGTACTGCTACCTTCTCACTGCCATAGGAGTGCAGCTAGTTGACAGCTGGCTTCAAGACATGCTTCCCTGTGAGAGCTGAGGACAGGGCAGAACCCTCCCGCATCCTGCCTGACTGTAGGAGTAGCTGCTAACATCCTTATGTTAGTGGCTGGGAGAGGTTGCGGGAAAAGCATGTGTGAGCACTGGGCCTGAACTCCCGTGTATCTGAGTTGAATACAGCGATTTCCAACGGCTTTCCTCAACCAGAGTGTAGCTAGGTTACAAATCCCATGTACTAGCGGGTAGCAGACATCTGCCTCCCATGCATACACACTTCTGAGAGTTGACCTTATGGCCTGTACCTCCAAATCCAGCCTGCTGTTTCGAAAAGGCTTGGCTTCTAAAAGGCCTAGGCTCGCTGTTTGACGGAAGTGCTGGGAGAGGTAATTGGAATCTCCCGGCACACAAGACGAGTGCCTCCAAGCTCAATTCACGATTTCCCAGTAATTCTTGTGGTAGACAGGTGCTACATACTAATTTCCATATGTGAGAAGGTAGCTGAACGCCTTGTCCAAAAGCATCTTACTTCTGAGAGTTGAGCTCACCCACAGTCCCTCACAGTTCCACACTGCCTGCAGAGTGAGATTCACACGTCTTCACCAGAGACGATTGCCAGAGGCTTCTGAGTACAAGTTAACAATGCAGACCAGGAGGGTATCCCCAGGTGCAGTAGAGTGGTAATCTTGGAACCTCCTGACTCAGAGTACTGCTACCTTCTCACTGCCATAGGAATGCAGCTAGTTGACAGCTGGCTTCAAGACATGCTTCCCTGTGAGAGCTGAGGACAGGGCAGAACCCTCCCGCATCCTGCCTGACTGTAGGAGTAGCTGCTAACATCCTTATGTTAGTGGCTGGGAGAGGTTGCGGGAAAAGCATGTGTGAGCACTGGGCCTGAACTCCCGTGTATCTGAGTTGAATACAGCGATTAACAACGGCTTTCATCAATCAGAGTGTAGCCAGGTTCCAAATCCCATGTCCGAGTGGGTAGCAGACATCTGCCTCCCATGCATACACACTTCTGAGAGTTGAGCTTATGGCCTGTACCTCCACAGCCAGCCTGCTGGTACCCTTGGCTTCTTAAAGTCCTAGGCTCGCTGTTTGACGGAAGTGTTGGGAGGGGTAATTGAAATCACCCGGCACACAACACGAGTGCCTCCAAGCTCAGTCCAGCGATTTCCTAGTAATTCCTGTGGTAGACTGGTGCTACATACTAAGTTCCATACGTGAGAGGGTAGCTGATCGCCTTGTCCAAAAGCATCTTACTTCTGAGAGTTGAGCTCAGCCTCAGTCCCTCACAGTTCCACACTGCCTGCAGAGTGAGTTTCGCACGTCTTCACCAGAGACGATTGCCAGAGGCTTCTGAGATGCAGGGTAACAATGCAGACCCGGAGGGTATCCCCAGGTGCAGTAGACTGGTAATCTTGGAACCTCCTGACTCAGAGTACTGTTACCTTCTCACTGCCATAGGAATGCAGCTAGTTGACAGCTGGCTTCAAGACATGCTTCCCTGTGAGAGCTGAGGACAGGGCAGAACCCTCCCGCATCCTGCCTGACTGTAGGAGTAGCTGCTAACATCCTTATGTTAGTGGCTGGGAGAGGTTGCGGGAAAAGCATGTGTGAGCACTGGGCCTGAACTCCCGTGTATCTGAGTTGAATACAGCGATTTCCAACGGCTTTCGTCAATCAGAGTGTAGCCAGGTTCCAACTCCCATGTCCGAGTGGGTAGCAGACATCTGCCTCCCATGCATACACACTTCTGAGAGTTGAGCTTATGGCCTGTACCTCCACATCCAGCCTGCTGGTTCGAAAAGGCTTGGCTTCTAAAAGGCCTAGGCTCTCTGTTTGACGGAAGTGCTGGGAGAGGTAATTGGAATCACCCGGCACACAAGACGAGTGCCTCCAAGCTCAATTCACGATTTCCCAGTAATTCTTGTGGTAGACAGGTGCTACATACTAAGTTCCATATGTGAGAAGGTAGCTGAACGCCTTGTCCAAAAGCATCTTACATCTGAGAGTTGAGCTCAGGCTCAGTCCCTCACAGTTCCACACTGCCTGCAGAGTGATTTTCACACGTCTTCACCAGAGACGATTGTCAGAGGCTTCTGAGTACAAGTTAACAATGCAGACCTGGAGGGTATCTCCATGTGCAGTATAGTGGTAATCTTGGAACCTCCTGACTCAGAGTACTGCTACCTTCTCACTGCCATAGGAATGCAGCTAGTTGACAGCTGGCTTCAAGACATGCTTCCTGTGAGAGCTGAGGACAGGGCAGAACCCTCCCGCATCCTGCCTGACTGTAGGAGTAGCTGCTAACATCCTTATGTTAGTGGCTGGGAGAGGTTGCGGGAAAAGCATGTGTGAGCACTGGGCTTGAACTCCCGTGTATCTGAGTTGAATACACCGATTTCCAATGGCCTTCTTCAATCACAGTGTAGCTAGGTTCCAACTCCCATGTCCGAGTGGGTAGCAGACATCTGCCTCCGATGCATACACACTTCTGAGAGTTGAGCTTATGGCCTGTACCTCCACAGCCAGCCTGCTGGTACCCTTGGCTTCTAAAAGGCCTAGGCTCTCTGTTTGACGGAAGTGTTGGGAGAGGTAATTGGAATCACCCGGCACACAAGACTAGTGCCTCCAAGCAAAGTCCAGCGATTTCCTAGTAATTCCTGTGGTAGACTGGTGCTACATACTAATTTCCATACGTGAGAGGGTAGCTGAACGCCTTGTCCAAAAGCATCTTACTTCTGAGAGTTGATCTCAGCCTCAGTCCCTCACAGTTCCACACTGCCTGCAGAGTGAGTTTCGCAGGTCTTCAACAGAGACGTTTGCTTGAGGCTTCTGAGACGCAGGGTAACAATGCAGAACTGGAGGGTATCCCCAGGTGCAGTAGACTGGTAATCTTGGAACCTCCTGACTCAGAATACTGCTACCTTCTCACTGCCATAGGAATGCAGCTAGTTGACAGCTGGCTTCAAGACATGCTTCCCTGTGAGAGCTGAGGACAGGGCAGAACCCTCCCGCATCCTGCCTGACTGTAGGAGTAGCTGCTAACATCCTAATGTTAGTGGCTGGGAGAGGTTGCGGGAAAAGCATGTGTGAGCACTGGGCCTGAACTCCCGTGTATCTGAGTTGAATACAGCGATTTCCAATGGCCTTCTTCAATCACAGTGTAGCTAGGTTCCAACTCCCATGTCCGAGTGGGTAGCAGACATCTGCCTCCCATGCATACACACTTCTGAGAGTTGAGCTTATGGCCTGTACATCCACAGCCAGCCTGCTGGTACCCTTGGCTTCTAAAAGGCCTAGGCTCGCTGTTTGACGGAAGTGTTGGGAGAGGTAATTGGAATCACCCGGCACACAAGACTAGTGCCTCCAAGCTCAGTCCAGCGATTTCCTAGTAATTCCTGTGGTAGACTGGTGCTACATACTAAGTTCCATACGTGAGAGGGTAGCTGAACGCCTTGTCCAAAAGCATCTTACTTCTGAGAGTTGAGCTCAGCCTCAGTCCCTCACAGTTCCACACTGCCTGCAGAGTGAGTTTCGCAGGTCTTCAGCAGAGACGTTTGCCAGAGGCTTCTGAGACGCAGGGTAACAATGCAGACCTGTAGGGTATCCCCAGGTGCAGTAGACTGGTAATCTTGGAACCTCCTGACTCAGAGTACTGCTACTTTCTCACTGCCATAGGAATGCAGCTAGTTGATAGCTGGCTTCAAGCCATGCTTACCTGTGAGAGATGAGGACAAGGCAGAACCCTCCCGCATCCTGCCTGACTGTAGGAGTAGCTGCTAACATCCTTATGTTAGTGGCTAGGAGAGGTTGCGGGAAAAGCATGTGTGAGCACTGGGCCTGAACTCCCGTGTATCTGAGTTGAATACAGCGATTTCCAATGGCCTTCTTCAATCACAGTGTAGCTAGGTTCCAACTCCCATGTCCGAGTGGGTAGCAGACATCTGCCTCCCATGCATACACACTTCTGAGAGTTGAGCTTATGGCCTGTACCTCCACAGCCAGCCTGCTGGTACCCTTGGCTTCTAAAAGGCCTAGGCTCGCTGTTTGACGGAAGTGTTGGGAGCGGTAATTGGAATCACCCGGCACACAAGACTAGTGCCTCCAAGCTCAGTTCAGCGATTTCCTAGTAATTCCTGTGGTAGACTGGTGCTACATACTAAGTTCCATACGTGAGAGGGTAGCTGAACGCCTTGTCCAAAAGCATCTTACTTCTGAGAGTTGAGCTCAGCCTCAGTCCCTCACAGTTCCACACTGCCTGCAGAGTGAGTTTCGCAGGTCTTCAGCAGAGACGTTTGCCAGAGGCTTCTGAGACGCAGGGTAACAATGCAGACCTGGAGGGTATCCCCAGGTGCAGTAGACTGGTAATCTTGGAACCTCCTGACTCAGAGTACTGCTACCTTCTCACTGCCATAGGAATGCAGCTAGTTGACAGCTGGCTTCAAGCCATGCTTCCCTGTGAGAGATGAAGACAGTGCAGAACCCTCCCGCATCCTGCCTCACTGTAGGAGTAGCTGCTAACATCCTAATGTTAGTGGCTGGGAGAGGTTGCGGGAAAAGCATGTGTGAGCACTGGGCCTGAACTCCCGTGTATCTGAGTTGAATACAGCGATTTCCAACGGCTTTCATCAATCAGAGTGTAGCTAGGTTCCAAATCCCATGGACGAGCGGGTAGCAGACATCTGCCTCCCATGCATACACACTTCTGAGAGTTGAGCTTATGGCCTATACCTCCACATCCAGCCTGCTGGTTCGAAAAGGCTTGGGTTCTAAAAGGCCTAGGCTCGCTGTTTGACGGAAGTGCTGGGAGAGGTAATTGGAATCTCCCGGCACACAAGACGAGTGCCTCCAAGCTCAATTCACGATTTCCCAGTAATTCTTGTGGTAGACAGGTGCTACATACTAAGTTCCATATGTGAGAAGGTAGCTGAACGCCTTGTCCAAAAGCATCTTACTTCTGAGAGTTGAGCTCAGCCTCACTCCCTCACAGTTCCACACTGCCTGCAGAGTGAGTTTCACACGTCTTCACCAGAGACGATTGCCAGAGGCTTCTGAGTACAAGTTAACAATGCAGACCTGGAGGGTATCTCCAGGTGCAGTAGAGTGGTAATCTTGGAACCTCCTGACTCAGAGTACTGCTAGCTTCTCACTGCCATAGGAATGCAGCTAGTTGACAGCTGGCTTCAAGACATGCTTCCCTGTGAGAGCTGAGGACAGGGCAGAACCCTCCCGCATCCTGCCTGACTGTAGGAGTAGCTGCTAACATCCTTATGTTAGTGACTGGGAGAGGTTGCGGGAAAAGCATGTGTGAGCACTGGGCCTGAACTCCCGTGTATCTGAGTTGAATACAGCGATTTCCAACGGCTGTCCTCAATCAGAGTGTAGCTAGGTTCCAAATCCCATGTCCGAGTGGGTAGCAGACATCTGCTTCCCATGCATACACACTTCTGAGAGTTGAGCTTATGGCTTGTACCTCCACTGCCAGCCTGCTGGTACCCTTGGCTTCTAAAAGGCCTAGGCTCGCTATTTGACGGAAGTGCTGGGAGTGGTAATTGGAATCTCCCGGCACACAAGACGAGTGCCTCCAAGCTCAATTCACGATTTCCCAGTAATTCTTGTGGTAGACAGGTGCTACATACTAAGTTCCATATGAGAGAAGGTAGCTGAACGCCTTGCCAAAAGCATCTTACTTCTGAGAGTTGAGCTCAGCCTCAGTCCCTCACAGTTCCACACTGCCTGCAGAGTGAGTTTCACACGTCTTCACCAGAGACGATTGCCAGAGGCTTCAGAGTACAAGTTAACAATGCAGACCTGGAGGGTATCTCCAGGTGCAGTAGAGTGGTAATCTTGGAACCTCCTGACTCAGAGTACTGCTACCTTCTCACTGCCATAGGAATGCAGCTAGTTGACAGCTGGCTTCAAGACATGCTTCCCTGTGAGAGCTGAGGACAGGGCAGAACCCTCCCGCATCCTGCCTGACTGTAGGAGTAGGTGCTAACATCCTTATGTTAGTGGCTGGGAGATTTTGCGGGAAAAGCATGTGTGAGCACTGGGCCTGAAATCCCGTGTATCTGAGTTGAATACAGCGATTTCCAATGGCCTTCTTCAATCACAATGTAGCTAGTTTCCAACTCCCATGTCCGAGTGGGTAGCAGACATCTGCCTCCCATGCATACACACTTCTGAGAGTTGATCTTATGGCCTGTACCTCCACATCCAGCCTGCTGGTACCCTTGGCTTCTAAAAGGCCTAGGCTCGCTCTTTGACGGAAGTGCTGGGAGAGGTAATTGGAATCTCCCGGCACACAAGACGAGTGCCTCCAAGCTCAATTCACGATTTCCTAGTAATTCTTGTGGTAGACAGGTGCTACAGACTAAGTTCCATATGTGAGAAGGTAGCTGAACGCCTTGTCGAAAAGCATCTTACTTCTGAGAGTTGAGCTCACCCTCAGTCCCTCACAGTTCCACACTGCCTGCAGAGTGAGTTTCACACGTCTTCAGCAGAGACGTTTGCCAGAGGCTTCTGAGACGCAGGGTAACAATGCAGACCTGGAGGGTATCCCCAGGTGCAGTAGACTGGTAATCTTGGAACCTCCTGACTCAGAGTACTGCTACCTTCTCACTGCCATAGGAATGCAGCTAGTTGACAGCTGGCTTCAAGACATGCTTCCCTGTGAGAGATGACGACAGGGCAGAACCCTCCCGCATCCTGCCTGACTGTATGAGTAGCTGCTAACATCCAAATGTTAGTGGCTGTGTGAGGTTGCGGGAAAAGCGTGTGTGAGCACTGGGCCTGAACTCAGTGTATCTGAGTTGAATACAGCGATTTCCAACGGCTTTCCTCAACCAGAGTGTAGCTGGGTTCCAAATCCCATGTACGAGCGGGTAACAGACATCTGCCTCCCATGCATACACACTTCTGAGAGTTGAGCTTATGGCCTGTACCTCCACATCCAGCCTGCTGGTTCGAAAAGGCTTGGCTTCTAAAAGGCCTAGGCTCGCTGTTTGACGGAAGTGCTGGGAGAGGTAATTGGAATATCCAGGCACACAAGACGAGTGCCTCCAAGCTCAATTCACGATTTCCCAGTAATTCTTGTGGTAGACAGGTGCTACATACTAAGTTCCATATGTGAGAAGGTAGCTGAACGCCTTGTCCAAAATCACCTTCTTCTGAGAGTTGAGCTCAGCCTCAGTCCCTCACAGTTCCACACTGCCTGCAGAGTGAGTTTCACATGTCTTTACCAGAAACGATTGCCAGAGGCTTTGAGTACAACTTAACAATGCAGACCTGGAGGGTATCTCCAGGTGCCGTAGAGTGGTAATCTTGCAACCTCGTGACTCATAGTACTGCTACCTTCTCACTGCCATAGGAATGCAGCTAGTTGACAGCTGGCTTTAAGACATGCTTCCCTGTGAGAGCTGAGGACAGGGCAGAACCCTCCCGCATCCTGCCTGACTGTAGGAGTAGCTGCTAACATCCTTATGTTAGTGGCTGGGAGAGGTTGCGGGAAAAGCATGTGTGAGCACTGGGCCTGAACTCCCGTGTATCTGTGTTGAATACAGCGATTTCCAACGGCTTTCCTCAACCAGAGTGTAGCTAGGTTCCAACTCCCATGTACGAGCGGGTAGCAGACATCTGCCTCCCATGCATACACACTTCTGAGAGTTGAGCTTATGGCCTGTACCTCCACAGCCAGCCTGCTCGTACCCTTGGCTTCTAAAAGGCCTAGGCTCGCTGTTTGACGGAAGTGTTGGGAGAGGTAATTGGAATCACCCGGCACACAAGATTAGTGCCTCCAAGCTCAATTCACGATTTCCCAGTAATTCTTGTGGTAGACAGGTGCTACATGCTAAGTTCCATACGTGAGAAGGTAGCTGAACGCCTTGTCCAAAAGCATCTTACTTCTGAGAGTTGAGCTCAGCCTCAGTCCCTCACAGTTCCACACTGCCTGCAGAGTGAGTTTCGCAGGTCTTCAGCACAGACGTTTGCCAGAGGCTTCTGAGACGCAGGGTAACAATGCAGACCTGGAGGGTATCCCCAGGTGCAGTAGACTGGTAATCTTGGAACCTCCTGACTCAGAATACTGCTACCTTCTCACTGCCATAGGAATGCAGCTAGTTGACAGCTGGCTTCAAGACATGCTTCCCTGTGAGACCTGAGGACAGGGCAGAACCCTCCCGCATCCTGCCTGACTGTAGGAGTAGCTGCTAACATCCTAATGTTAGTGGCTAGGAGAGGTTGCGGGAAAAGCATGTGTGAGCACTGGGCCTGAACACCCGTGAAGCTGAGTTGAATACAGCGATTTCCAATGGTCTTCTTCCCTCACAGTGTAGCTAGGGTCCAACTCCCATGTCCGAGTGGGTAGAAGACATCTGCCTCCCATGCATACACACTTCTGAGAGTTGAGCTTATGGCCTGTACCTCCACATCCAGCCTGCTGGTACCCTTGGCCTCTAAAAGGCCTAGGCTCGCTGTTTGACGGAAGTGCTGGGAGAGGTAATTGGAATCTCCCGGCACACAAGACGAGTGCCTCCAAGCTCAATTCACGATTTCCCAGTAATTCTTGTGGTAGACAGGTGCTACATACTAAGTTCCATATGTGAGAAGGTAGCTGAACGCCGTGTCCAAAAGCATCTTACTTCTGAGAGTTGAGCTCACCCTCAGTCCCTCACAGTTCCACACTGCCTGCAGAGTGAGTTTCACACGTCTTCACCAGAGACGATTGCCAGACGCTTCTGAGTACAAGTTAACAATGCAGACCTGGAGGGTATCTCCAGGTGCAGTAGAGTGGTAATCTTGTAACCTCCTGACTCAGAGTACTGCTACCTTCTCACTGCCATAGGAATGCAGCTAGTTGACTGATGGCTTCAAGACATGCTTCCCTGTGAGAGCTGAGCACAGGGCAGAACCCTCCCGCATCCTGCCTGACTGTAGGAGTAGCTGCTAACATCCTTATGCTAGTGGCTGGGAGAGGTTGCGGGAAAAGCATGTGTGAGCACTGGGCCTGAACTCCCGTGTATCTGAGTTGAATACAGCGATTTCCAATGGCCTTCTTCAATCACAGTGTAGCTAGGTTCCAACTCCCATGTCCGAGTGGGTAGCAGACATCTGCCTCCCATGCATACACACTTCTGAGAGTTGAGCTTATGGCCTGTACCTCCACAGCCAGCCTGTTTTTACCCTTGGATTCTAAAAGGCCTAGGCTCGCTGTTTGACGGAAGTGCTGGAAGAGGTAATTGGAATCATCCGGCACACAAGACTAGTGCCTCCAAGCTCAGTCCAGCGATTTCCTAGTAATTCCTGTGGTAGACTGGTGCTACATACTAAGTTCCATACGTGAGAGGGTAGCTGAACGCCTTGTCCAAAAGCATCTTACTTCTGAGAGTTGAGCTCAGCCTCAGTCCCACACAGTTCCACACTGCCTGCAGAGTGAGTTTCACACGTCTTCACCAGAGACGTTTGCCAGAGTCTTCTGAGACGCAGGGTAACAATGCAGACCTGGAGGGTATCCCCAGGTGCAGTAGACTGGTAATCTTGGAACCTCCTGACTCAGAATACTGCTACCTTCTCACTGCCATAGGAATGCAGCTAGTTGACAGCTGGCTTCAAGACATGCTTCCCTGTGAGAGCTGAGGACAGGGCAGAACCCTCCCGCATCCTGCCTGACTGTAGGAGTAGCTGCTAACATCCTAATGTTAGTGGCTAGGAGAGGTTGCGGGAAAAGCATGTGTGAGCACTGGGCCTGAACACCCGTGAAGCTGAGTTGAATACAGCGATTTCCAACGGCTTTCCTCAACCAGAGTGTTGCTAGGGTCCAAATCCCATGTACGAGCGGGTAGCAGACATCTGCCTCCCATGCATACACACTTCTGAGAGTTGAGCTTATGGCCTGTACCTCCACATCCAGCCTGCTGGTACCCTTGGCTTCTAAAAGACCAAGGCTCGCTGTTTGACGGAAGTGCTGGGAGAGGTAATTGGAATATCCCGGCACACAAGACGAGTGCCTCCAAGCTCAATTCACGATTTCCCAGTAATTCTTGTGGTAGACAGGTGCTACATACTAAGTTCCATATGTGAGAAGGTAGCTGAACGCCTTGTCCAAAAGCATCTTACTTCTGAGAGTTGAGCTCATCCTCAGTCCCTCACAGTTCCACACCGCCTGCAGAGTGAGTTTCGCAGGTCTTCAGCAGAGATGTTTGCCAGAGGCTTCTGAGACGCAGGGTAACAATGCAGACCTGGAGGGTATCCCCAGGTGCAGTAGACTGGTAATCTTGGAACCTCCTGACTCAGAATACTGCTACCTTCTCACTGCCATAGGAATGCAGCTAGTTGACAGCTGGCTTCAAGACATGCTTCCCGGGATCCCTGGGTGGCGCAGCGGTTTGGCGCCTGCCTTTGGCCCACGGCGCGAGCCTGGAGACCCGGGATCGAATCCCACATCAGGCTCCCGGTGCATGGAGCCTGCTTCTCCCTCTGCCTGTGTCTCTGCCTCTTTCTCTCTCTCTCTGTGACTATCATAAATAAATGAAAGTTAAAAAAAAAAAAAAAAAGACATGCTTCCCTGTGAGAGCTGAGGACAGGGCAGAACCCTCCCGCATCCTGCCTGACTGTAGGAGTAGCTGCTAACATCCTAATGTTAGTGGCTGGGAGAGGTTGCGGGAAAAGCTTTTGTGAGCTCTGGGCCTGAACTCCCGTGTATCTGAGTTGAATACAGCGATTTCCAATGGCTTTCCTCAACCAGAGTGTAGCTAGGTTCCAAATCCCATGTACGAGCGGGTGCAGACATCTGCCTCTCATGCATACACACTTCTGAGAGTTGCGCTTATGGCCTGTACCTCCACATCCAGCCTGCTGGTACGCTTGGCTTCTAAAAGGCCTAGGCTCGCTGTTGGACGGAAGTGCTGGGAGAGGTAATTGGAATCTCCCGGCACACAAGACGAGTGCCTCCAAGCTCAATTCACGATTTCCCAGTAATTCTTGTGGTAGACAGGTGTTACATACTAAGTTCCATATGTGATAAGGGAGCTGAACGCCTTGTCCAAAAGCATCTTACTTCTGAGATTTGAGCTCACCCTCAGTCCCTCACAGTTCCACACTGCCTGCAGAGTGAGTTTCACACGTCTTCACCAGAGACGATTGCCAGAGGCTTCTGAGTACAAGTTAACAATGCAGACCTGGAGGGTATCTCCAGGTGCAGTAGAGTGGTAATCTTGGAACCTCCTGACTCAGAGTACTGCTACCTTCTCACTGCCATAGGAATGCAGCTAGTTGACAGCTGGCTTCAAGACATGCTTCCCTGTGAGAGCTGAGGACAGGGCAGAACCCTCCCGCATCCTGCCTGACTGTAGGAGTAGCTGCTAACATCCTTATGTTAGTGGCTGGGAGAGGTTGCGGGAAAAGCATGTGTGAGCACTGGGCCCGAAATCCCGTGTATCTGAGTTGAATAGAGCGATTTCCAATGGCCTTCTTCAATCACAGTGTAGCTAGTTTCCAACTCCCATGTCCGAGTGGGGAGCAGACATCTGCCTCCCATGCATACACACTTCTGAGAGTTGAGCTTATGGCCTGTACCTCCACATCCAGCCTGCTGGTACCCTTGGCTTCTAAAAGGCCTAGGCTCGCTGTTTGACGGAAGTGCTGGGAGAGGTAATTGGAATCTCCCGGCACACAAGATGAGTGCCTCCAAGCTGAATTCAGGATTTCCCAGTAATTCTTGTGGTAGACAGGTGCTACATACTAAGTTCCATATGTGAGAAGGTAGCTGAACGCCTTGTCCAAAAGCATCTTACTTCTGAGAGTTGAGCTCAGCCTCAGTCCCTCACAGTTCCACACTGCCTGCAGAGTGAGTTTCACACGTCTTCACCAGAGACGATTGCCAGAGGCTTCTGAGTACAAGTTAACAATGCAGAACTGGAGGGTATCTCCAGGTGCAGTAGAGTGGTACTCTTGGATCCTCCTGCCTCAGAGTACTGCTACCTTCTCACTGCCATAGGAATGCAGCTAGTTGACAGCTGGCTTCAAGACATGTTTCCCTGTGAGAGCTGAGGACAGGGCAGAACCCTCCCGCATCCTGCCTGACTGTAGGAGTAGCTGCTAACATCCTAATGTTAGTGGCTGGGAGAGGTTGTGGGAAAAGCATGTGTGAGCACTGGGCCTGAACTCCCGTGTATCTGAGTTGAATACAGCGATTTCCAATGGCCTTATTCAATCACAGTGTAGCTAGGTTCCAACTCCCATGTCCGAGTGGGTAGCAGACATCTGCCTTCCATGCATACACACTTCTGAGAGTTGAGCTTATGGCCTGTACCTCCACAGCCAGCCTGTTTTTACGCTTGGCTTCTAAAAGTCCTAGGCTCGCTGTTTGACGGAATTGCTGGAAGAGGTAATTGGAATCATCCGGCACACAAGACTAGTGCCTCCAAGCTCAGTCCAGCGATTTCCTAGTAATTCCTGTGATAGACTTGTGCTACATACTAAGTTCCATACATGAGAGGGTAGCTGAACGCCTTGTCCAAAAGCATCTTACTTCTGAGAGTTGAGCTCAGCCTCAGTCCCACACAGTTCCACACTGCCTGCAGAGTGAGTTTCACACGTCTTCACCAGAGACGTTTGCTAGAGTCTTCTGAGACGCAGGGTAACAATGCAGACCTGGAGGGTATCCCCAGGTGCAGTAGACTGGTAATCTTGGAAACTCCTGACTCAGAATACTGCTACCTTCTCACTGCCATAGGAATGCAGCTAGTTGACAGCTGGCTTCAAGACATGCTTCCCGGGATCCCTGGGTGGCGCAGCGGTTTGGCGCCTGCCTTTGGCCCACGGCGCGAGCCTGGAGACCCGGGATCGAATCCCACATCAGGCTCCCGGTGCATGGAGCCTGCTTCTCCCTCTGCCTGTGTCTCTGCCTCTTTCTCTCTCTCTCTGTGACTATCATAAATAAATGAAAGTTAAAAAAAAAAAAAAAAGACATGCTTCCCTGTGAGAGCTGAGGACAGGGCAGAACCCTCCCGCATCCTGCCTGACTGTAGGAGTAGCTGCTAACATCCTAATGTTAGCGGCTGGGAGAGGTTGCGGGAAAAGCATGTGTGAGTACTGGGCCTGAACTCCCGTGTATCTGAGTTGAATACAGCGATTTCCAATGGCCTTCTTCAATCACAGTGTAGCTAGGTTCCAACTCCCATGTCCGAGTGGGTAGCAGACATCTGCCTCCCATGCATACACACTTCTGAGAGTTGAGCTTATGGCCTGTACCTCCACAGCCAGCCTGCTGGTAACCTTGGCTTCTAAAAGGCCTAGGCTCGCTGTTTGACGGTAGCGCTGGGAGAGGTAAATGGAATCTCCCGGCACACAAGAGGAGTGCCTCCATGCTCAATTCACGATTTCACAGTAATTCTTGTGGTAGACAGGTGCTACATACTAAGTTACATATGTGAGAAGGTAGCTGAACGCCTAGTCCAAAAGCATCTTACTTCTGAGAGTTGAGCTCAGCCTCAGTCCCTCACAGTTCCACACTGCCTGCAGAATGAGTTTCACACGTCTTCACCAGAGACGATTGCCAGAGGCTTCTGAGTACAAGTTAACAATGCAGACCTGGAGGGTATCTCCAGGTGCAGTAGAGTGGTAATCTCGGAACCTCCTGACTCAGAGTACTGCTACCTTCTCACTGCCATAGGAATGCAGCTAGTTGACAGCTGGCTTCAAGACATGCTTCCCTGTGAGAACTGAGGACAGAGCAGAACCCTCCCGCATCCTGCCTGACTGTAGGAGTAGCTGCTAACATCCTTATGTTAGTGGCTGGGAGAGATTGCGTGAAAAGCATGTGTGAGCACTGGGCCTGAACTCCAGTGTATCTGAGTTGAATACAGCGATTTCCAATGGCCTTCTTCAATCACAGTGTAGCTAGGTTCCAACTCCCATGTCCGAGTGGGTAGCAGACATCTGCCTCCCATACATACACACTTCTGAGAGTTGAGCTTATGGCCTGTACCTCCACAGCCAGCCTGCTGGTACCCTTGGCTTCTAAAAGGATTAGGCTCGCTGTTTGACGGAAGTGTTGGGAGAGGTAATTGGAATCACCCGGCACACAAGACTAGTGCCTCCAAGCTCAGTCCAGCGATTTCCTAGTAATTCCTGTGGTACACTGGTGCTACATACTACGTTCCATACGTGAGAGGGTAGCTGAACGCCTTGTCCAAAAGCATCCTACTTCTGAGAGTTGAGCTCAGCCTCAGTCCCTCACAGTTCCACACTCCCTGCAGAGTGATATTCTCAGGTCTTCAGCAGAGACGTTTGCCAGAGGCTTCTGAGACGCAGGGTAACAATGCAGACCTGGAGGGTATCCCCAGGTGCAGTCGACTGGTAATCTTGGAACCTCCTGACTCAGAATACTGCTACCTTCTCACTGCCATAGGAATGCAGCTAGTTGACAGCTGACTTCAAGACATGCTTCCCTGTGAGAGCTGAGGACAGGGCAGAACCCTCCCGCATCCTGCCTGACTGTAGGAGTAGCTGCTAACATCCTAATGTTTGTGGCTGGGAGAGGTTGCGGGAAAAGTATGTGTGAGCACTGGGCATGAACTCCCGTGTATCTGAGTTGAATACAGCGATTTCGAACGGCTTTACTCAACCAGAGTTTAGCCAGGTTCCAAATCCCATGTACGAGCGGGTAGCAGACATCTGCCTCCCATGCATACACACTTCTGAGAGTTGAGCTTATGGCCTGTACCTCCACATCCAGCCTGCTGGTACCGTTGGCTTCTAAAAGGCCTAGGCTCGCTGTTTGACGGAAGTGCTGGGAGAGGTAACTGGAATCTCCCGGCACACAAGACGAGTGCCTCCAAGCTCAATTCACGATTTCCCAGTAATTCTTGTGGTAGACAGGTGCTACATACTAAGTTCCATATGTGAGAAGGTAGCTGAACGCCTTGTCCAAAAGCATCTTACTTCTGAGAGTTGAGCTCAGCCTCAGTCCCTCACAGTTCCACACTGCCTGCAGAGTGAGTTTCGCAGGTCTTCAGAAGAGACGTTTGCCAGAGGCTTCTGAGACGCAGGGTAACAATGCAGACCTGGAGGGTATCCCCAGGTGCAGTAGACTGGTAATCTTGGAACCTCCTGACTCAGAGTACTGCTACCTTCTCACTGCCATAGGAATGCAGCTAGTTGACAGCTGGCTTCAAGACATGCTTCCCTGTGAGAGCTGAGGACAGGGCAGAACCCTCCCGCATCCTGCCTGACTGTAGGAGTAGCTGCTAACATCCTTATGTTAGTGGCTGGGAGAGGTTGCGGGAAAAGCATGTGTGAGCACTGGGCATGAACTCCCGTGTATCTGAGTTGAATAGAGCGATTTCCAATGGCCTTCTTCAATCAAGTGTAGCTAGGTTCCAACTCCCATGTCTGAGTGGGTAGCAGACATCTGCCTTCCATGCATACACACTTCTGAGAGTTGAGCTTATGGCCTGTACCTCCACAGCCAGCCTGCTGTTACTCTTGGCTTCTAAAAGGCCTAGGCTCGCTGTTTGACGGAAGTGCTGGGAGAAGTAATTGGAATCACCCGGCACAAGACTAGTGCCTCCAAGCTCAGTCCAGCGATTTCCTAGTAATTCCTGTGGTAGACTGGTGCTACATACTAAGTTCACTACGTGAGAGGGTAGCTGAACGCCCTGTCGAAAAGCATCTTACTTCTGAGATTGAGCTCAGCCTCAGTCCCTCAGAGTTCCACACTGCCTGCAGAATGAGTTTCGCAGGTCTTCAGCAGAGACGTTTGCCAGAGGCTTCTGAAACGCAGGGTAACAATGCAGACCTGGAGGGTATCCCAAGGTGCAGTAGACTGGTAATCTTGGAACCTCCTGACTCAGAATACTGCTACCTTCTCACTGTCTTAGGAATGCAGCTAGTTGACAGCTGGCTTCAAGACATGCTTCCCTGTGAGAGCTGAGGACAGGGCAGAACCCTCCCGCATCCTGCCTGACTGTAGGAGTAGCTGCTAACATCCTAATGTTAGTGGCTGGGAGAGGTTGTGGGAAAAGCATGTGTGAGCACTGGGCCTGAACTCCGGTGAATCTGAGTTGAATACAGCGATTTCCAACGGCTTTCCTCAACAAGAGTGTAGCTAGGTTCCAAATCCCATGTACGAGCGGGTAGCAGACATCTGCCTCCCATGCATACACACTTCTGAGAGTTGAGCTTATGGCCTGTACCTCCACATCCAGCCTGCTGGTACCCTTGGCTTCTAAAAGGCCTAGGCTCGCTGTTTGACGGAAGTGCTGGGAGAGGTAATTGGAATCTCCCGGCACACAAGACGAGTGCCTCCAAGCTCAATTCACGATTTCCCAGTAATTCTTGTGGTAGACAGGTGCTACATACTAAGTTCCATATGTGAGAAGGTAGCTGAACGCCTTTTCCAAAAGCATCTTACTTCTGAGAGTTGAGCTCAGCCTCAGTCCGTCACAGTTCCACACTGCCTGCAGAGTGAGTTTCACACGTCTTCACCAGAGACGATTGCCAGAGGCTTCTGAGTACAAATTAACAATGCAGGGATACCTGGGTGGCGAAGCGGTTTGGCGCCTGCCTTTGGCCCGGGGCCCGATCCTGGAGACCCGGGATCGAATCCCTCGTCGGGCTCCCGGTGCATGGAGCCTGCTTCTCCCTCAGCCTGTGTCTCTGCCTCTCTCTCTCTCACTGTGTGCCTATCATAAATAAAAAAAAAAAAAACAATGCAGACCTGGAGGGTATCTCCAGGTGCAGTAGAGTGATAATCTTGTCACCTCCTGACTCAGAGTACTGCTACCTTCTCACTGCCATAGGAATGCAGCTAGTTGACAGCTGGCTTCAAGACTTGCTTCCCTGTGAGAGCTGAGGACAGGGCAGAACCCTCCTGCATCATGCCTGACTGTAGGAGTAGCTGTTAACATCCTTATGTTAGTGGCTGGGGGAGGTTGCGGGAAAAGCATGTGTGAGCACTGGGCCTGAACTCCCGTGTATCTGAGTTGAATACAGCGATTTCCAATGGCCTTCTTCAATCACAGTGTAGCTAGGTTCCAACTCCCATGTCCGAGTGGGTAGCAGACATCTGCCTCCCATGCATACACACTTCTGAGATTTGAGCTTATGGCCTCTACCTCCACATCCAGCCTGCTGGTACCCTTGGTTTCTAAAAGGCCTAGGCTCGCTGTTTGACGGAAGTGTTGGGAGAGTTAATTGGAATCACCCGGCACACAAGTCTAGTGCCTCCAAGCTCAGTCCAGCGATTTCCTAGTAATACCTGTGGTAGACTGGTGCTACATACTAAGTTCCATACGTGAGAGGGTAGCTGAACGCCTTGTCCAAAAGTATCTTACTTCTGAGAGTTGAGCTCAGCCTCAGTCCCTCACAGTTCCACACTGCCTGCAGAGTGAGTTTCACACTTCTTCACCAGAGACCATTGCCAGAGGCTTCTGAGTACAAGTTAACAATGCAGACCTGGAGGGTATCTCCAGGTGCAGTAGAGTGGTAATCTTGGAACCTCCTGACTCAGAGTACTGCTACCTTATCACCGCCATAGGAATGCAGCTAGTTGACAGATGGCTTCAAGACATGCTTCCCTGTGAGAGCTGAGGACAGGGCAGAACCCTCCCGCATCCTGCCTGACTGTAGGAGTAGATGCTAACATCCTTATGTTAGTGGCTGGGAGAGGTTGCGGGAAAAGCATGTGTGAGCACTGGGCCTGAACTCCCGTGTATCTGAGTTGAATACAGCGATTTCCAACGGCTTTCCTCAACCAGAGTGTAGCTAGGTTCCAAATCCCATGTACGAGCGGGTAGCAGACATCTGCCTCCCATGCATACACACTTCTGAGAGTTGAGCTTATGGCCTGTACCTCCACATCCAGCCTGCTGGTACCCTTGGCTTCTAAAAGGCCTAGGCTCGCTGTTTCACGGAAGTGTTGGGAGAGGTAATTGGAATCACCCGGCACAAAAGACTAGTGCCTCCAAGCTCACTTCACGATTTCCCAGTAATTCTTGTGGTAGACAGGTGCTACATACTAAGTTCCATACGTGAGAAGGTACCTGAACGCCTTGTCCAAAAGCATCTTACTTCTGAGAGTTGAGCTCAGCCTCAGTCCCTCACAGTTCCACACTGCCTGCAGAGTGAGTTTCGCAGGTCTTCAGCAGAGACGATTGCCAGAGGCTTCTGAGTACGAGTTAACAATGCTTACCTGGAGGGTATCTCCAGGTGCAGTAGAGTGGTAATCTTGGAACCTCCTGACTCAGAATACTGCTACCTTCTCACTGCCATAGGAATGCAGCTAGTTGACAGCTGGCTTCAAGACATGCTTCCCTGTGAGAGCTGAGGACAGGGCAGAACCCTCCCGCATCCTGCCTGACTGTAGGAGTAGCTGCTAACATCCTAATGTTAGTGGCTGGGAGAGGTTGCGGGAAAAGCATGTGTGAGCACTGGGCCTGAACTCCCGTGTATCTGAGTTGAATACAGCGATTTCCAACGGCTTTCCTCAACCAGAGTGTAGCTAGGTTCCAATTCCCATGTACGAGCCGGTAGCAGACATCTGCCTCCCATGCATACACACTTCTGAGAGTTGAGATTATGGCCTGTACCTCCACAGCCAGCCTGCTGGTACCCTTGGCTTCTAAAAGGCCTAGGCTCGCTGTTTGACGGAAGTGCTGGGAGACGTAACTGGAATCTCCCGGCACACAAGACGAGTGCCTCCAAGCTCAATTCACGATTTCCCAGTAATTCTTGTGGTAGACAGGTGCTACATACTAAGTTCCATATGTGAGAAGGTAGCTGAACGCCTTGTCCAAAAACATCTTACTTCTGAGAGTTGAGCTCAGCCTCAGTCCCTCACAGTTCCACACTGCCTGCAGAGTGAGTTTCACACGTCTTCACCAGAGACGATTGCCAGAGGCTTCTGAGACGCAGGGTAACAATGCAACCTGGAGGGTATCTCCAGGTGCAGTAGAGTGGTAATCTTGGAACCTCCTGTCTCAGAGTACTGCTACCTTCTCACTGCCATAGGAAAGCAGCTAGTTGACAGCTGACTTCAAGACATGCTTCCCTATGAGAGCTGAGGACAGGGCAGAACCGTCCCGCATCCTGCCTGACTGAAGGAGTAGCTGCTAACATCCTAATGTTAGCGGCTGGGAGAGGTTGCGGGAAAAGCATGTGTGAGCACTGGGCCTGAACTCCCGTCTATCTGAGTTGAATACAGCGATTTCCAATGGCCTTCTTCAATCACAGTGTAGCTAGGTTCCAACTCCCATGTCCGAGTGGGTAGCAGACATCTGTCTCCCATGCATACACACTTCTGAGAGTTGAGCTTATGGCCTATACCTCCACATCCAGCCTGCTGGTACCCTTGGCTTCTAAAAGGCCTAGGCTCGCTGTTTGACGGAAGTGTTCGGAGAGGTAATTGGAATCTCCCGGCACACAAGACTAGTGCCTCCAAGCTCAATTCACGATTTCCCAGTAATTCTTGTGGTAGACAGGTGCTACATACTAAGTTCCATACGTGAGAAGGTACCTGAACGCCTTGTCCAAAAGCATCTTACTTCTGAGAGTTGAGCTCAGCGTCAGACCCTCACAGTTCCACACTGCCTGCAGAGTTAGTTTCGCAGGTCTTCAGCAGAGACGATTGCCAGAGGCTTCTGAGTACGAGGTAACAATGCAGACCTGGAGGGTATCTCCAGGTGCTGTAGAGTGGTAATCTTGGAACCTCCTTACTCAGAATACTGCTACCTTCTCACTGCCATAGGAATGCAGCTAGTTGACAGCTGGATTCAAGACATGCTTCCCTGTGAGAGCTGAGGACAGGGCAGAACCCTCCCGCATCCTGCCTGACTGTAGGAGTAGCTGCTAACATCCTAATGTTAGTGGCTGGGAGATGTTGCGGGAAAAGCATGTGTGAGCACTGGGCCTGAAGTCCCGTGTATCTGAGTTGAATACAGCGATTTCCAATGGCCTTCTTCAATCACAGTGTAGCTACGTTCCAACTCCCATGTCAGAGTGGGTAGCAGACATCTGCCTCCCATGCATACACACTTCTGAGAGTTGAGCTTATGGCCTGTACCTCCACAGCCAGCCTGCTGGTACCCTTGGCTTCTAAAAGGCCTATGCTCGCTCTTTAACGGAAGTGCTGGGAGAGGTAATTGGAATCTCCCGGCACACAAGACGAGTGCCTCCAAGCTCAATTCACGATTTCCCAGTAATTCTTGTGGTAGACAGGTGCTACATACTAAGTTCCATATGTGAGAAGGTAGCTGAACGCCTTGTCCAAAAGCATCTTACTTCTGAGAGTTGAGCTCAGCCTCAGTCCCTCACAGTTCCACACTGCCTGCAGAGTGAGTTTCACACGTCTTCACCAGAGATGATTGCCAGAGGCTTCTGATTACAAGTTAACAATGCAGACCTGGAGGGTATCTCCAGGTGCAGTAGAGTGGTAATCTTGGAACCTCCTGACTCAGAGTAGCGCTACCTTCTCACTGCCATAGGAATGCAGCTAGTTGACAGCTGGCTTCAAGAAATGCTTCCCTGTGAGAGCTGAGGACAGGGCAGAACCCTCCCGCATCCTGCCTGACTGTAGGAGTAGCTGCTAACATCCTTATGTTAGTGGCTGGGAGAGGTTGCGGGAAAAGCATGTGTGAGCACTGGGCCTGAACTCCCGTGTATCTGAGTTGAATACAGCGATTTCCAATGGGCTTCTTCAAATACAGTGTAGCTAGGTTCCAACTCCCATGTCCGAGTGGGTAGCAGACATCTGCCTCCCATGCATACACACTTCTGAGAGTTGAGCTTATGGCCTGTACCTCCACAGCCAGCCTGCTGGTAACCTAGGCTTCTAAAAGGCCTAGGCTCGCTGTTTGACGGAAGTGCTGGGAGAGGTAATTGGAATCTCCCGGCACACAAGACGAGTGCCTCCAAGCTCAATTCACGATTTCACAGTAATTCTTGTGGTAGACAGGTGCTACATACTAAGTTACATATGTGAGAATGTAGCTGAACGCCTTGTCCAAAAGCATCTTACTTCTGAGAGTTGAGCTCAGCCTCAGTCCCTCACAGTTCCACACTGCCTGCAGAATGAGTTTCACACGTCTTCACCAGAGACGATTGTCAGAGCCTTCTGAGTACAAGTTAACAATGCAGACCTGGAGGGTATCTCCATGTGCACTAGAGTGGTAATCTTGGAACCTCCTGACTCAGAATACTGCTACCTTCTCACTGCCATAAGAATGCAGCTAGTTGACAGCTGGCTTCAAGACATGCTTCCCTGTGAGAGCTGAGGACAGAGCAGAACCCTCCCGCATCCTGCCTGACTGTAGGAGTAGCTGCTAACATCCTTATGTTAGTGGCTGGGAGAGGTTGCGGGAAAAGCATGTGTGAGCACTGGGCCTGAACTGCCGTGTATCTGAGTTGAATACAGCGATTTCCAACGGCTTTCCTCAACCAGAGTGTAGCTAGGTTCCAAATCCCATGTACGAGCGGGTAGCGGACATCTGCCTCCCAAGCATACACACTTCTGAGAGTTGAGCTTATGGCCTGTACCTCCACATCCAGCCTGCTGGTACCCTTGGCTTCTAAAAGGCCTAGGCTCGCTGTTTGACGGAAGAGTTCGGAGAGGTAATTGGAATCACCCGGCACACAAGACTAGTGCCTCCAAGCTCAATTCACGATTTCCCAGTAATTCTTGTGGTAGACAGGTGCTACATACTAAGTTCCATACGTGAGATGGTAGCTGAACGCCTTGTCCAAAAGCATCTTACTTCTGAGAGTTGAGCTCAGCCTCAGTCCCTCACAGTTCCACACTGCCTGCAGATTTAGTTTCGCAGGTCTTCAGCAGAGACGATTCCCAGTGGCTTCTGAGTACGAGTTAACAATGCAGACCAGGAGGGTATCTCCAGGTGCAGTAGAGTGGTAATCTTGGAACCTCCTTACTCAGAATACTGCTACCTTCTCACTGCCATAGGAATGCAGCTAGTTGACAGCTGGCTTCAAGACATGCTTCCCTGTGAGAGCTGAGGACAGGGCAGAACCCTCCCGCATCCTGCCTGACTGTAGGAGTAGCTGCTAACATCCTTATGTTAGTGGCTGGGAGAGGTTGCGGGAAAAGCATGTGTGAGCACTGGGCCTGAACTCCAGTGTATCTGAGGTGAATACAGCGATTTCCAACGGCTTTCCTCAAGCAGAGTGTAGCTAGGTTCCAAATCCCATGTACGAGCGGGTAGCAGACATCTGCCTCCATTGCATAAACACTTCTGAGAGTTGAGCTTATGGCCTATACCTCCACATCCAGCCTGCTGGTACCCTTGGCTTCTAAAAGGCCTAGGCTCGCTGTTTGACGGAAGTGTTGGGAGAGGTAATTGGAATCACCCGGCACACAAGACTAGTGCCTCCAAGCTCAATTCACGATTTCCCTGTAATTCTTGTGGTAGACAGGTGCTACATACTAAGTTCCATACGTGAGAAGGTAGCTGAACGCCTTGACCAAAAGCATCTTACTTCTGAGAGTTGAGCTCAGCCTCAGTCCCTCACAGTTCCACACTGCCTGCAGAGTGAGTTTCGCAGGTCTTCAGCAGAGATGATTGCCAGAGGCTTCTGAGTACAAGTTAACAATGCAGACCAGGAGGGTATCTCCAGGTGCAGTACAGTGGTAATCTTGGAACCTCCTGACTCAGAATACTGCTACCTTCTCACTGCCATAGGAATGCAGCTAGTTGACAGCTGGCTTCAAGACATGCTTCCCTGTGAGAGCTGAGGACAGGGCAGAACCCTCCCGCATCCTGCCTGACTGTAGGAGTAGCTGCTAACATCCTAATGTTAGTGGCTGGGAGAGGTTGCGGGAAAAGCATGTGTGAGCACTGGGCCTGAACTCCCGTGTATCTGAGTTGAATACAGCGATTTCCAACGGCTTTCCTCAACCAGAGTGTAGCTAGGTACCAAATCCCATGTACTAGCGGGTAGCAGACATCTGCCTCCCATGCATACACACTTCTGAGAGTTGAGCTTATGGCCTGTACCTCCACATCCAGCCTGCTGTTACCCTTGGCTTCTAAAAGGCCTAGGCTCGCTGTTTGACGGAAGTGCTGGGAGACGTAATTGGAATCTCCTGGCACACAAGACGAGTGCCTCCAAGCTCAATTCACGATTTCCCAGTAATTCTTGTGGTAGACAGGTGCTACATACTAAGTTCCATACGTGAGAAGGTAGCTGAACGCCTTGTCCAAAAGCATCTTACTTCTGAGAGTTGAGCTCAGCCTCAGTCCCTCACAGTTCCACACTGCCTGCAGAGTGAGTTTCACACGTCTTCACCAGAGACGATTACCAGAGGCTTCTGAGACGCAGGGTAACAATGCAGACCTGGAGGGTATCTCCAGGTGCAGTAGAGTGGTAATCTTGGAACCTCCTTTCTAGAGTACTGCTACCTTCTCACTGCCATAGGAATGCAGCTAGTTGACAGCTGACTTCAAGACATGCTTCCCTGTGAGAGCTGAGGACAGGGCAGAACCGTCCCGCATCCTGCCTGACTGTAGGAGTAGCTGCTAACATCCTAATGTTAGTGGCTGGGAGAGGTTGCGGGAAAAGCATGTGTGAGCACTGGGCCTGAACTCCCGTGTATCTGAGTTGAATACAGCGATTTCCAATGGCCTTCTTCAATCACAGTGTAGCTAGTTTCCAACTCCCATGTCCGAGTGGGTAGCAGACATCTGCCTCCAATGCATACACACTTCTGAGAGTTGAGCTTATGGCCTGTACCTCCACATCCATCCTGCTGGTACCCCTGGCTTCTAAAAGGCCTAGGCTCGCTGTTTGACGGAAGTGCTGGGAGAGATAATTGGAATCTCACGGCACACAAGACGAGTGCCTCCAAGCTCAATTCACGATTTCCCAGTAATTCTTGTGGTACACAGGTGCTACATACTAAGTTCCATATGTGAGAAGGTAGCTGAACGCTTTGTCCAAAAGCATCTTACTTCTGAGAGTTGAGCTCAGCCTCAGTCCCTCACATTTCCACACTGCCTGCAGAGTGAGTTTCACACGTCTTCACCAGAGACGATTGCCAGAGGCTTCTGAGTACAAGTTAACAATGCAGACCTGGAGGGTATCTCCAGGTGCAGTAGATTGGTAATCTTGGAACCTCCTGACTCAGAGTACTGCTACCCTCTCAGTGCCATAGGAATGCAGCTGGTTGACAGCTGGCTTCAAGACATGCTTCCCTGTGAGAGCTGAGGACAGGGCAGAACCCTCCCGCATCCTGCCTGACTGTAGGAATAGCTGCTAACATCCTAATGTTAGTGGCTGGGAGAGGTTGCGGGAAAAGCGTCTGTGAGCACTGGGCCTGAACTCCCGTGTATCTGAGTTGAATACAGCGATTTCCAACGGCTTTCCTCAACCAGAGTGTAGCTAGGTTCCAAATCGCATGTACGAGCGGGAAGCAGACATCTGCCTCCCATGCATACACACTTCTGAGAGTTGAGGTTATGGCCTGTACCTCCACATCTAGCCTGCTGGTAACCTTGGCTTCTAAAAGGCCTAGGCTCGCTGTTTGACGGAAGTGCTGGGAGAGGTAATTGGAATCTCCCGGCACACAAGACGAGTGCCTCCAAGCTCAATTCACGATTTCACAGTAATTCTTGTGGTAGACAGGTGCTACATACTAAGTTCCATACGTGAGAAGGTAGCTGAACGCCTTGTCCAAAAGCATCTTACTTCTGAGAGTTGAGCTCAGCCTCAGTCCCTCACAGTTCCACACTGCCTGCAGAATGAGTTTCACACGTCTTCACCAGAGACGATTACCCGAGGCTTCTGAGACGCAGGGTAACAAAGCCGACCTGGAGGGTATCCCAGGTGCAGTAGAGTGGTAATTTTTGAACCTCCTGACTCAGAATACTGCTACCTTCTCACTGCCATAGGAATGCAGCTAGTTGACAGCTGGCTTCAAGACATGCTTCCCTGTGAGAGCTGAGGACAGGGCAGAACTCTCCCGCATCCTGCCTGACTGTAGGAGTAGCTGCTAACATCCAAATATTAGTGGCTGGGAGAGGTTGCGGGAAAAGCATGTGTGAGCACTGGGCCTGATCTCCCGTGTATCTGAGTTGAATACAGCGATTTCCAACAGCTTTCCTCAACCAGAGTGTAGCTGGGTTCCAAATCCCATGTAAGAGCGGGCAGCAGACATCTGCCTCCCATGCATACACACTTTTGAGAGTTGAGCTTATGGCCTGTACCTCCACAGCCAACCTGCTGGTACACTTGGCTTCTAAAAGGCCTAGGCTCGCTGTTTGACGGAAGTGCTAGGAGAGGTAATTGGAATCTCCCGGCACACAAGACGAGCCTCCAAGCTCAATTCACGATTTCCCAGTAATTCTTGTGGTAGACAGGTGCTACATACTAAGTTCAATATGTGAGAAGGTAGCTGAACGCCTTCTCCAAAAGCACCTTCTTCTGAGAGTTGAGCTCAGCCTCAGTCCCTCACAGTTCCACACTGCCTGCAGAGTGAGTTTCACACGTCTTCACCAGAAACGATTGCCAGAGGCTTTTGAGTACAACTTAACAATGCAGACCTGGAGGGTATCTCCAGGTGCCATAGAGTGGTAATCTTGCAACCTCGTGACTCAGAGTACTGCTACCTTCTCACTGCCATAGGAATGCAGCTAGTTGACAGATGGCTTCAAGACATGCTTCCCTGTGAGAGCTGAGGACCAGGCAGAACCCTCCCACATCCTGCCTGACTGTAGGTGTAGCTGCTAACATCCTTATGTTAGTGGCTGGGAGAGGTTGCGGGAAAAGCATGTGTGAGAACTGGGCCTGAACTCCCGTGTATCTGAGTTGAATACAGCGATTTCCAATGGCCTTCTTCAATCACAGTGTAGCTAGGTTCCAACTCCCATGTCCGAGTGGGTAGCAGACATCTGCCTCCCATGCATACACACTTCTGAGAGTTGAGCTTATGGCCTGTACCTCCACAGCCAGCCTGCTGGTACCCTTGGCTTCTAAAAGGCCTAGGCTCGCTGTTTGACGGAAGTGATGGGAGAGGTAATTGGAATCACCCGGCACACAAGACTAGTGCCTCCAAGCTCAGTCCAGCGATTTCCTAGTAATTCCTGTGGTACACTGGTGCTTCATACTAAGTTCCATACGTGAGAGGGTAGCTGAACGTCTTCTCCAAAAGCATCTTACTTCTGAGCGTTGAGCTCAGCTTCATTCCCTCACAGTTCCACACTGCCTGCAGAGTGAATTTCACACGTCTTCACCAGAGACGATTACAAGAGGCTTCTGAGACGCAGGGTAACAATGCAGACCTGGAGGGTATCCCCAGGTGCAGTAGACTGGAAATCTTGGAACCTCCTGACTCAGAATACTGCTACCTTCCCACTGCCATAGGAATGCAGCTAGTTGACAGCTGGCTTCAAGACATGCTTCCCTGTGAGAGCTTAGGACAGGGCAGAACCCTCCCGCATCCTGCCTGACTCTAGGAGTAGCTGCTAACATCCTTATGTTAGTGGCTGGGAGAGGTTGCAGGAAAAGCATGTGTGAGGACTGGGCCTGAACTCCCGTGTATCTGAGTTGTATACAGCGATTTCCAATGGCCTTCTTCAATCACAGTGTAGCTAGTTTCCAACTCCCATGTCCGAGTGGGTAGCAGACATCTGCTTCCCATGCATACACACTTCTGAGAGTTGAGCTTATGGCCTGTACCTGCACAGCCAGCCTGCTGGTACCCTTGGCTTCTAAAAGGCCTAGGCTCGCTGTTTGACGGAAGTGTTGGGAGAGGTAATTGGAATCACCCGGCACACAAGACTAGTGCCTCCAAGCTCAGTCCAGCGATTTCCTAGTAATTCCTGTGGTACACTGGTGCTTCATACTAAGTTCCATATGTGAGAGGGTAGCTGAACGCCTTGTCCAAAAGCATCTTACTTCTGAGAGTTGAGCTCAGCCTCAGTCCCTCACAGTTCCACACTGCCTGCAGAGTGAATTTAACACGTCTTCACCAGAGACGATTACAAGAGGCTTCTGAGACGCAGGGTAACAATGCAGACCTGGAGGGTATCCCCAGGTGCAGTAGACTGGTAATCTTGGAACCTCCTGACTCAGAATACTGCTACCTTCTCACTGCCATAGGAATGCACCTAGTTGACAGCTGGCTTCAAGACATTTTTCCCTGTGAGAGCTGAGGACAGGGCAGAACCCTCCCGCATCCTGCCTGACTGTAGGAGTAGCTGCTAACATCCTAATGTGAGTGGCTGGGAGAGATTTCGGGAAAAGCATGTGTGAGCACTGGGCCTGAACTCCCGTGTATCTGAGTTGAATACAGCGATTTCCAACGACTTTCCTCAACCAGAGTGTAGCTAGGTTCCAAATCGCATGTACGAGCGGGTAGCAGACATCTGCCTCCCATGCATACACACTTCTGAGAGTTGAGCTTATGGCCTGTACCTCCACATCCAGCCTGCTGGTACCCTTGGCTTCTAAAAGGCCTAGGCTCGCTGTTTGACGGAAGTGTTGGGAGAGGTAATTGGAATCACCCAGCACACAAGACTAGTGCCTCCAAGCTCAATTCATGATTTCCCAGTACTTCTTGTGGTAGACAGGTGCTACATACCAAGTTCCATACGTGAGAAGGTAGCTGAACGCCTTGTCCAAAAGCATCTTACTTCTGAGAGTTGAGCTCAGCCTCAGTCCCTCACAGTTCCACACTGCCTGCAGAGTGAGTTTCGCAGGTCTTCAGCAGAGACTTTTGCCAGAGGCTTCTGAGACGCAGGGTAACAATGCAGACCTGGAGGGTATCCCCAGGTGCAGTAGACTGGTAATCTTGGAAACTCCTGACTCAGAATACTGCTACCTTCTCACTGCCATAGGAATGCAGGTAGTTGACAGCTGGCTTCAAGACATGCTTCCCTGTGAGAGCTGAGGACAGGGCAGAACCGTCCCGCATCCTGCCTGACTGTAGGAGTAGCTGCTAACATCCTAATGTTAGTGGCTGGGAGAGGTTGCGGGAAAGGCATGTGTGAGCACTGGGCCTGAACTCCCGTGTATCTGAGTTGAATACAGCGATTTCCAACGGCTTTCCTCAACCAGAGTGTAGCTATGTTCCAAATCCCATGTACGAGCGGGTAGCAGCATCTGCCTCCCATGCATACACACTTCTGAGAGTTGAGCATATGGCCTGTACCTCCACATCCAGCCTGCTGGTACCCTTGGCTTCTAAAAGGCCTAGGCTCGCTGTTTGACGGAAGTGCTGGGAGAGGTAATTGGAATCTCCGGGCACACAAGACGAGTGCCTCCAAGCTCAATTCACGATTTCCCAGCAATTCTTGTGGTAGACAGGTGCTACATAATAAGTTCCATATGTGAGAAGGTAGCTGAACGCCTTATCCAAAAGCATCTTACTTCTGAGGGTTGAGCTCAGCCTCAGTCCCTCACAGTTCCACACTGCGTGCAGAGGGAGTTTCGCAGGTCTTCAGCAGAGACGTTTGCCAGAGGCTTCTTAGACGCAGGGTAACAATGCAGACCTGGAGGGTATCCCCAGGTGCAGTAGACTAGTAATCTTGGAACCTCCTGACTCAGAATACTGCTACCTTCTCACTGCCATAGGAATGCACCTAGTTGACAGCTGGCTTCAAGACATGCTTCCCTCTGAGAGCTGAGGATAGGGCAGAACCCTCCCGCATCCTGCCTGACTTAGGAGTAGCTGCTAACATCCTAATGTTACTGGCTGGGAGTGTTTGCGGGAAAAGCGTCTGTGAGCACTGGGCCTGAACTCCCGTGTATCTGAGTTGAATACAGCGATTTCCAACGGCTTTCCTCAAGCAGAGTGTAGCTAGGTTCCAAATCCCATGTACGAGCGGGAAGCAGACATCTGCCTCCCATGCATACACACTTCTCAATGTTGAGCTTATGGCCTGTACCTCCACATCCAGCCTGCTGGTACCCTTGGCTTCTAAGAGGCCTAGGCTCGCTGTTTGACGGAAGTGCTGGGAGAGGTAATTGGAATCTCCCGGCACACAAGACGAGTGCCTACAAGCTCAATTCACGATTTCCCATTAATTCTTTTGGTAGACATGTGCTACATACTAAGTTCCATATGTGAGAAGGTAGCTGAACGCCTTGTCCAAAAGCATCTTACTTCTGAGAGTTGAGCTCAGCCTCAGTCCCTCACAGTTCCACACTGCCTGCAGAGAGAGTATCACACGTCTTCACCAGAGACGATTACCAGAGGCTTCTGAGACGCAGGGTAACAATGCAGACCTGGACGGTATCCTCAGGTGCAGTAGACTGGTAATCTTGGAACCTCCTGACTCAGAATACTGCTACCTTCTCACTGCCATAGGAATGCAGCTAGTTGACAGCTGGCTTCAAGACATGCTTCCCTGTGAGAGCTGAGGACAGGGCAGAACCCTCCCGCATCCTGCCTGACTGTAGGAGTAGCTGCTAACATCCTAATGTTAGTGGCTAGGAGAGGTTGCGGGAAAAGCGTGTGTGAGCACTAGGCTTGAACTCCCATGAATCTGAGTTGAATACAGCGATTTCCAACGGCTTTCCTCAACCAGAGTGTAGCTAGGTTCCAAATCCCATGTACGAACGGGTAGCAGACATCTGCCTCCCATGCATACAAACTTCTGAGAGTTAAGCTTATGGCCTGTACCTCCACAGCCAGCCTCCTGGTACCCTTGGCTTCTAAAAGGCCTAGGCTCGCTGTTTGACGGAAGTGTTGGGAGAGGTAATTGGAATCACCCGGCACACAAGACTAGTGCCTCCAAGCTCAGTCCAGCGATTTCCTAGTAATTCCTGTGGTAGACTGGTGCTACATACTAAGTTCCATACGTGAGAGAGTAGCTGAACGCCTTGTCCAAAAGCATCTTACTTCTGAGAGGTGAGCTCAGCCTCAGTCCCTCACAGTTCCACACTGCCTGCAGAGTGAGTTTCGCAGGTCTTCAGCAGAGTCGTTTGCCAGAGGCTTCTGAGACGCAGGGTAACAATGCAGACCTGGAGGGTATCCCCATGTGCAGTAGACAGGTAATCTTGGAACCTCCTGACTCAGAATACTGCTACCTTCTCACTGCCATAGGAATGCAGCTAGTTGACAGCTAGCTTCAAGTCATGCTTCCCTGTGAGAGCTGAGGACAGGGCAGAACCCTCCCGCATCCTGCCTGACTGTAGGAGTAGCTGCTAACATCCTAATGTTAGTGGCTGGGAGAGGTTGCGGGAAAAGCATGTGTGAGCACTGGGCATGAAGTCCCGTGTATCTGAGTTGAATACACTGATTTCCATCGGCTTTCCTCACCCAGAGTGTAGCTAGTTTCCAAATCCCATGTACGAACGGGTAGCAGACATCTGCCTCCCATGCATACACACTTCTGAGAGTTGAGCTTATGGCCTGTACCTCCACAGCCAGCCTGCTGGTACCCTTGGCTTCTAAAAGGCCTAGGCTCGCTGTTTCACGGATGTGCTGGGAGAGGTAATTGGAATCACCCGGCACACAAGACGAGTGCCTCCAAGTCAATTCACGATTTCCCAGTAATTCTTGTGGTAGACAGGTGCTACATACTATGTTCCATATGTGAGAAGGTAGCTGAAAGCCTTGCCCAAAAGCATCTTTCTTCTGAGAGTTGAGCTCACCCTCAGTCCCTCACAGTTCCACACTGCCTGCAAAGTGAGTTTCATACGTCTTCACCACAGACGATTACCAGAGGCTTCTGAGACACAGGGTAACTATGCAGACCTGGAGGGTATCCCCAGGTGCAGTAGAGTGGTAATCTTGGAACCTCCTGACTCAGAATACTGCTACCTTCTCACTGCCATAGGAATGCAGCTAGTTGACAGATGGCTTCAAGACATGCTTCCCTGTGAGAGCTGAGGACAGGGCAGAACCCTCCCGCATCCTGCCTGACTGTAGGAGTAGCTGCTAACATCCTTATGTTAGTGGCTGGGAGAGGTTGCGGGAAAAGCATGTGTGAGCACTGGGCCTGAACTCCCGTGTATCTGAGTTGAATACAGCGATTTCCAATGGCCTTCTTCAATCACAGTGTAGCTAGGTTCCAACTCCCATGTCCGAGTGGGTAGCAGACATCTGCCTCCCATGCATACACACTTCTGAGAGGTGAGCTTATGGCCTGTACCTCCACAGCCAGCCTGCTGGTACCCTTGGCTTCTAAAAGGCCTAGGATCGCTGTTTGACGGAAGTGTTGGGAGAGGTAATTGGAATCTCCCGGCACACAAGACTAGTGCCTCCAAGCTCAGTCCAGCGATTTCCTTTACTTCCTGTGGTAGACTGGTGCTACATACTAACTTCCATACGTGAGAGGGTAGCTGAACGCCTTGTCCAAAAGCATCTTACTTCTGAGAGTTGAGCTCAGCCTCAGTCCCTCACAGTTCCACACTGCCTGCAGAGTGAGTTTCGCAGGTCTTCAGCAGAGACGTTTGCCAGAGGCTTCTGAGACGCAGGGTAACAATGCAGACCTGGAGGGTATCCCCAGTTGCAGTAGACTGGTAATCTTGGAACCTCCTGACTCAGAATACTGCTACCTTCTCACTGCCGTAGGAATGTAGCTAGTTGACAGCTGGCTTCAAGACATGCTTCCCTGTGAGAGCTGAGGACAGGGCAGTACCCTCCCGCATCCTGCGTGACTGTAGTAGTAGCTGCTAACATCCTAATGTTAGTGGCTGGGAGAGGTTGCGGGAAAAGCGTCTGTGAGCACTGGGCCTGAACTCCCGTGTATCTGAGTTGAATACAGCGATTTCCAACGGCTTTCCTCAACCAGAGTGTAGCTAGGTTCCAAATCCCATGTACGAGCGGGTAGCAGACATCTGCTTCCCATGCATACACACTTCTGAGAGTTGAGCTTATGGCCTGTACCTGCACATCCAGCCTGCTGGTACCCTTGGCTTCTAAAAGGCCTAGGCTCGCTGTTTGACGGAAGTGCTGGGAGAGGCAATTGGAATCTCCCGGCACACAAGACGAGTGCCTCCAAGCTCAATTCACGATTTCCCAGTAATTCTTGTGGTAGACAGGTGCTACATACTAAGTTCCATATGTGAGAATGTAGCTGAACGCCTTGTCCAAAAGCATCTTACTTCTGAGAGTTGAGGTCAGCCTCAGTCCCTCACAGTTCCACACTGCCTGCAGAGTGAGTTTCACACGTCTTCACCAGAGACGATTACCAGAGGCTTCTGAGACGCAGGGTAACAATGCAGACCTGGAGGCGGTCTCCAGGTGCAGTAGAGTGGTAATCTTGGAACCTCCTGACTCAGAGTACTGCTACATTCTCACTGCCATAGGAATGCAGCTAGTTGACAGCTGACTTCAAGACATGCTTCCCTGTGAGAGCTGAGGACAGGGCAGAACCCTCCCGCATCCTGCCTGACTGTAGGAGTAGCTGCTAACATCCTAATGTTAGTGGCTGGGAGAGGTTGCGGGAAAAGCATGTGTGAGCACTGGGCCTGAACTCCCGTGTATCTGAGTTGAATACAGCGATTTCCAATGGCCTTCTTCAATCACAGTGTAGCTAGGTTCCAACTCCCATGTCCGAGTGGGTAGCAGACATCTGCCTCCCATGCATACACACTTCTGAGAGTAGAGCTTATGGCCTGTACCTCCACAGCCAGCCTGCTGGTACCCTTGTCTTCTAAAAGGCCTAGGCTCGCTGTTTGACGGAAGTGCTGGGAGAGGTAATTGGAATCTCCCGGCACCCAAGACGAGTGCCTCCAAGCTCAATTCACTATTTCCCAGTAATTATTGTGGTAGACATATGCTACATACTAAGTTCCATATGTGAGAAGGTAGCTGACCGCCTTGTCCAAAAGCATCTTACTTCTGAGAGTTGAGCTCAGCCTCAGTCCCTCACAGTTCCACAATGCCTGCAGAATGAGTTTCACAAGTCTTCACCAGAGACGATTGCCAGAGGCTTCTGAGTACAAGTTAACAATGCAGACCTGGAGGGTATCTCCAGGTGCAGTAGAGTGGTAATCTTGGAACCTCCTGACTCAGAGTACTGCTACCTTCTCACTGCCATAGGAATGCAGCTAGTTGACAGCTGGCTTCAAGACATGCTTCCCTGTGAGAGCTGAGGACAGGGCAGAACCCTCCCGCATCCTGCCTGACTGTAGGAGTAGCTGCTAACATCCTTATGTTAGTGGCTGGAGAGGTTGCGGGAAAAGCATGTGTGAGCACTGGGCCTGAACTCCCGTGTATCTGAGTTGAATACAGCGATTTCCAATGGCCTTCTTCAATCACAGTGTAGCTAGGTTCCAACTCCCATGTCCGAGTGGGTAGCAGACATCTGCCTCCCATGCATACACACTTCTGAGAGTTGAGCTTATGGCCTGTACCTCCACAGCCAGCCTGCTGGTAACCTTGGCTTCTAAAAGGCCTAGGCTCGCTGTTTGACGGAAGTGCTGAGAGAGGTAATTGGAATCTCACGGCACACAAGACGAGTGCCTCCAAGCTCAATTCACGATTTCCCAGTAATTATTGTGGTAGACATATGCTACATACTAAGTTCCATATGTGAGAAGGTAGCTGACCGCCTTGTCCAAAAGCATCTTACTTCTGAGAGTTGAGCTCAGCCTCAGTCCCTCACAGTTCCACAATGCCTGCAGAATGAGTTTCACACGTCTTCACCAGAGACGATGCCAGAGGCTTCTGAGTACAAGTTAACAATGCAGACCTGGAGGGTATCTCCAGGTGCAGTAGAGTGGTAATCTTGGAACCTCCTGACTCAGAGTACTGCTACCTTCTCACTGCCATAGGAATGCAGCTAGTTGACAGCTGGCTTCAAGACATGCTTCCCTGTGAGAGCTGAGGACAGGGCAGAACCCTCCCGCATCCTGCCTGACTGTAGGAGTAGCTGCTAACATCCTTATGTTAGTGGCTGGGAGAGGTTGCGGGAAAAGCATGTGTGAGCACTGGGCCTGAACTCCCGTGTATCTGAGTTGAATACAGCGATTTCCAATGGCCTTCTTCAATCACAGTGTAGCTAGGTTCCAACTCCCATGTCCGAGTGGGTAGCAGGCATCTGCCTCCCATGCATACACACTTCTGAGAGTTGAGCTTATGGCCTGTACCTCCACAGCCAGCCTGCTGGTACCCTTGGCTTCTAAAAGGCCTAGGCTCGCTGTTTCACGGAAGTGCCTGGAGAGGTAATTGGAATATCCCGGCACACAAGACGAGTGCCTCCAAGCTCAATTCACGTTTTCCCAGTAATTCTTGTAGTAGACAGGTGCTACATACTAAGTTCCATATGTGAGAAGGTAGCTGAACGCCTTGTCCAAAAGCATCTTACTTCTGAGAGTTGAGCTCAGCCTCAGTCCCTCACAGTTCCACACTGCCTGCAGAGTGAGTTTCGCAGGTCTTCAGCAGAGACGTTTGCCAGAGGCTTCTGAGACGCAGGGTAACAATGCAGACCTGGAGGGTATCCCCATGTGCAGTAGACTGGTAATCTTGAACCTCCTGACTCAGAGTACTGCTACCTTCTCACTGCCATAGGAATGCAGCTAGTTGACAGCTGGCTTCAAGACATGCTTCCCTGTGAGAGCTGAGGACAGGGCAGAACCCTCCCGCATCCTGCCTGACTGTAGGAGTAGCTGCTAACATCCTTATGTTAGTGGCTGGGAGAGGTTGCGGGAAAAGCATGTGTGAGCACTGGGCCTGAACTCCCGTGTATCTGAGTTGAATACAGCGATTTCCAATGGCCTTCTTCAATCACTGTGTAGCTAGGTTCCAACTCCCATGTCCGAGTGGGTAGCAGACATCTGCCTCCCATGCATACACACTTCTGAGAGTTGAGCTTATGGCCTGTACCTCCACAGCCAGCCTGCTGGTACCCTTGGCTTCTAAAAGGCCTAGGCTCGCTGTTTGACGGAAGTGTTGGGAGAGGTAATTGGAATCACCCGGCACACAAGACTAGTGCCTCCAAGCTCAGTCCAGCGATTTCCTAGTAATTCCTGTGGTAGACTGGTGCTACATACTAAGTTCCATACGTGAGAGGGTAGCTGAACGCCTTGTCCAAAAGCATCTTACTTCTGAGAGTTGAGCTCAGCCTCAGTCCCTCACAGTTCCACACTGCCTGCAGAGTGAGTTTCGCAGGTCTTCAGCAGAGACGTTTGCCAGAGGCTTCTGAGACGCAGGGTAACAATGCAGACCTGGAGGGTATCCCCATGTGCAGTAGACTGGTAATCTTGGAACCTCCTGATTCAGATACTGCTCCCTTCTCACTGCCATAGGAATGCAGCTAGTTGACAGCTGGCTTCAAGACATGCTTCCCTGAGAGAGCTGAGGACAGGGCAGAACCATCCCGCATCCTGCCTGACTGTAGGATTAGCTGCTAACATCCTAATTTTAGTGGCTGGGAGAGGTTGGGGGAAAAGCATGTGTGACTACTGGGCCTGAATTCCAGTGTATCTGAGTTGAATACAGCGATTTCCAACGGCTTTCCTCAACCAGAGTGTAGCTAGGTCCCAAATCCCATGTACGAGCGGGTAGCAGACATCTGCCTCCCATGCATACACACTTCTGAGAGTTGAGCTTATGGCCTGTACCTCCACATCCAGCCTGCTGGTACCCTTGGCTTTTAAAAGGCCTAGGCTCGCTGTTTGACGGAAGTGCTGGGAGAGGTAATGGGAATCTCCCGGCACACAAGAAGAGTGTCTCCAAGCTCAATTCACGATTTCCCAGTAATTCTTGGGGTAGACAGGTGCTACATACTAAGCTCCATATGTGAGAAGGTAGCTGAACGCCTTGTCCAAAAGCATCTTACTTCTGAGAGTTGAGCTCAGCCTCAGTCCCTCACAGTTCCACACTGCCTGCAGAGTGAGTTTCGCAGGTCTTCAGCAGAGACGTTTGCCAGAGGCTTCTGAGACGCAGGGTAACAATGCAGACCTGGAGGGTATCCCCAGGTGCAGTAGACTGGTAATCTTGGAAACTCCTGACTCAGAATACTGCTACCTTCTCACTGCCATAGGAATGCAGGTAGTTGACAGCTGGCTTCAAGACATGCTTCCCTGTGAGAGCTGAGGACAGGGCAGAACCCTCCCGCATCCTGCCTGACTGTAGGAGTAGCTGCTAACATCCTAATGTTAGTGGCTGGGAGAGGTTGCGGGAAAAGCATGTGTGAGCACTGGGCCTGAACTCCCGTGTATCTGAGTTGAATACAGCGATTTCCAATGGGCTTCTTCAATCAGAGTGTAGCTAGTTTCCACTCCCATGTCCGAGTGGGTAGCAGACATCTGCCTCCAATGCATACACACTTCTGAGAGTTGAGCTTATGGCCTGTACCTCCACATCCAGCCTGCTGGTACCCCTGGCTTCTAAAAGGCCTAGGCTCGCTGTTTGACGGAAGTGCTGGGAGAGGTAATTGGAATCTCCCGGCACACAAGACGAGTGCCTCCAAGGTCAATTCACGATTTCCCAGTAATTCTTGTGGTACACAGGTGCTACATACTAAGTTCCATATGTGAGAAGGTAGCTGAACGCTTTGTCCAAAAGCATCTTACTTCTGAGAGTTGAGCTCAGCCTCAGTCCCTCACATTTCCACACTGCCTGCAGAGTGAGTTTCACACGTCTTCACCAGAGACGATTGCCAGAGGTTTCTGAGTACAAGTTAACAATGCAGACCTGGAGGGTATCTCAAGGTGCAGTTGATTGGTAATCTTGGAACCTCCTGACTCAGAGTACTGCTACCCTCTCACTGCCATAGGAATGCAGCTAGTTGACAGCTGGCTTCAAGACATGCTTCCCTGTGAGAGCTGAGGACAGGGCAGAACCCTCCCGCATCCTGCCTGACTGTAGGAGTAGCTGCTAACATCCTTATGTTAGTGGCTGGGAGAGGTTGCGGGAAAAGCATGTGTGAGCACTGGGCCTGAACTCCCGTGTATCTGAGTTGAATACAGCGATTTCCAATGGCCTTCTTCAATCACTGTGTAGCTAGGTTCCAACTCCCATGTCCGAGGGGGTAGCAGACATCTGCCTCCCATGCATACACACTTCTGAGAGTTGAGCTTATGGCCTGTACCTCCACAGCCAGCCTGCTGGTACCCTTGGCTTCTAAAAGGCCTAGGCTCGCTGTTTGACGGAATTGTTGGGAGAGGTAATTGGAATCACCAGGCACACAAGACTAGTGCCTCCAAGCTCAGTCCAGCGATTTCCTAGTAATTCCTGTGGTAGACTGGTGCTACATACTAAGTTCCATACGTGAGAGGGTAGCTGAACGCCTTGTCCAAAAGCATCTTACTTCTGAGAGTTGAGCTCAGCCTCAGTCCCTCACAGTTCCACACTGCCTGCAGAGTGAGTTTCACACGTCTTCACCAGAGACGTTTGCCAGAGGCTTCTGAGTACAAGTTAACAATGCAGACCTGGAGGGTATCTCCAGGTGCAGTAGAGTGGTAATCTTGGAACCTCCTGCCTCAGAGTACTGCTACCTTCTCACTGCCATAGGAATGCAGCTAGTTGACAGCTGGCTTCAAGACATGTTTCCCTGTGAGAGCTGAGGACAGGGCAGAGCCCTCCCGCATCCTGCCTGACTGTGGGAGTAGCTGCTAACATCCTTATATTAGTGGCTGGGAGAGGTTGTGGGAAAAGCATGTGTGAGCACTGGGCCTGAACTCCCGTGTATCTGAGTTGATTACAGCGATTTTCAATGGCCTTATTCAATCACAGTGTAGCTAGGTTCCACCTCCCATGTCCGAGTGGGTAGCAGACATCTGCCTTCCATGCATACACACTTCTGAGAGTTGAGCTTATGGCCTGTACCTCCACAGCCAGCCTGCTGGTACCCTTGGCTTCTAAAAGGCCTAGGCTCGCTGTTTGACGGAAGTGCTGGGAGAGGTAATTGGAATCTCCCGGCACACAAGACTAGTGCCTCCAAGCTCAGTCCAGCGATTTCCTAGTAATTCCTGTGGTAGACTGGTGCTACATACTAATTTCCATACGTGAGAGGGTAGCTGAACGCCTTGTCCAAAAGCATCTTACTTCTGAGAGTTGAGCTCAGCCTCAGTCCCTCACAGTTCCACACTGCCTGCAGAGTGAGTTTCACACTCTTCACCAGAGACGATTGCCAGAGGTCTGAGTACAAGTTAACAATGCAGACCTGGAGGGTATCTCCAGGTGCAGTAGAGTGGTAATCTTGGAACCTCCTGACTCAGAGTACTGCTACCTTCTCACTGCCATAGGAATGCAGCTAGTTGACAGCTGGCTTCAAGACATGCTTCCCTGTGAGAGCTGAGGACAGGGCAGAACCCTCCCGCATCCTGCCTGACTGTAGGAGTAGCTGCTAACTTCCTAATGTGAGTGGCTGGGAGAGGTTGCGGGAAAAGCATGTGTGAGCACTGGGCCTGAACTCCCGTGTATCTGAGTTGAATACAGCGATTTCCAACGGCTTTCCTCAACCAGAGTGTAGCTAGGTTCCAAATCCCATGTACGAGCGGGTAGCAGACATCTTCCTCCCATGCATACACTCTTCTGAGAGTTGAGCTTATGGCCTGTACCTCCACAGCCAGCCTGCTGGTACCCTTGGCTTCTAAAAGGCCTAGGCTCGCTGTTTGTCGGAAGTGCTGGGAGAGGTAATTGGAATCTCCCGGCACACAAGACGAGTGCCTCCAAGCTCAATTCACGATTTCCCAGTAATTCTTGTGGTAGACAGGTGCTACAACTGAGTTCCAGATGTGAGAAGGTAGCTGAAAGCCTTGTCCAAAAGCATCTTAGTTTTGCGAGTTGAGCTCAGCCTCAGTGCCTCACAGTTCCACACTGCCTGCAGAGTGAGTTTCACACATCTTCACCAGAGACGTTTGCCAGAGGCTTCTGAGACGCAGGGTAACAATGCAGACCTGGAGGGTATCCGCAGGTGCAGGAGACTGGTAATCTTGGAACCTCCTGACTCAGAATACTGCTACCTTCTCACTGCCGTAGGAATGCAGCTAGTTGACAGCTGGCTTCAAGACATGCTTCCCTGTGAGAGCTGAGGACAGGGCAGAACCCTCCCGCATCCTGCCTGACTGTAGGAGTAGCTGCTAACATCCTAATGTTAGTGGCTGGGAGAGGTTGCGGGAAAAGCGTCTGTGAGCACTGGGCCTGAACTCCCGTGTATCTGAGTTGAATACAGCGATTTGCAATGGCCTTCTTCAAATACAGTGTACCTAGGTTCCAACTCCCATGTCCGAGTGGGTAGCAGACATCTGCCTCCCATGCATACACACCTCTGAGAGTTGAGCTTATGGCCTGTACCTCCACATCCAGCCTGCTGGTACCCTTGGCTTCTAAAAGGCCTAGGCTCGCTGTTTGACGGAAGTGCTGGGAGAGGTAGTTGGAATCACCCGTCACACATGACTAGTGCCTCCAAGCTCAGTCCAGCGATTTCCTAGTAATTCCTGTGGTACACTTGTGCTACATACTAAGTTCCATACGTGAGAGGGTAGCTGAACGCCTTGTCCAAAAGCATCTTACTTCTGAGAGTTGAGCTCATCCTCAGTCCCTCACAGTTCCACACTGCCTGCAGAGTGAGTTTCGCAGGTCTTCAGCAGAGACGTTTGCCAGAGGCTTCTGAGACGCAGGGTAACAATGCAGACCTGGAGGGTATCCCCAGGTGCAGTAGACTGGTAATCTTGGAACCTCCTGACTCAGAATACTGCTACCTTCTCACTGCCATAGGAATGCAGCTAGTTGACAGCTGGCTTCAAGACATGCTTCCCGGGATCCCTGGGTGGCGCAGCGGTTTGGCGCCTGACTTTGGCCCATGGCGCGATCCTGGAGACCCGGGATCGAATCCCGCATCAGGCTCCCGGTGCATGGAGCCTGCTTCTCCCTCTGCCTGTGTCTCTGCCTCTCTCTCTCTCTCTCTGTGACTATCATAAATAAATGCAAGTTAAAAAAAAAAAAAAGACATGCTTCCCTGTGAGAGCTGAGGACAGGGCAGAACCCTCCCGCATCCTGCCTGACTGTAGGAGTAGCTGCTAACATCCTTATGTTAGTGGTTGGGAGATTTTGCGGGAAAAGCATGTGTGAGCACTGGGCCTGAACTCCCGTGTATCTGAGTTGAATACAGCGATTTCCAATGGCCTTCTTCAATCACAATGTAGCTAGGTTCCAACTCCCATGTCAGAGTGGGTAGCAGACATCTGCCTCCCATGCATACACACTTCTGAGAGTTGAGCTTATGGCCTGAACCTCCACATCCAGCCTGCTGGTACCCTTGGCTTCTAAAAGGCCTAGGCTCGCTCTTTGACGGAAGTGCTGGGAGAGGTAATTGGAATCTCCCGGCACACAAGACGAGTGCCTCCAAGCTCAATTCACGATTTCCCAGTAATTCTTGTGGTATACAGGTGCTACATACTAAGTTCCATCTGTGAGAAGGTACCTGAACGCCTTGTCCAAAAGCATCTTACTTCTGAGAGTTGAGCTCACTCTCAGTCCCTCACAGTTCCACACTGCCTGCAGAGTGAGTTTCACACGTCTTCACCAGAGACGATTACCAGAGGCTTCTGAGACAAAGGGTAACAATGCAGACCTGGAGGGTATCTCCAGGTGAAGTAGAGTGGTAATCTTGGAACCTCCTGACTCAGAGTACTGCTACCTCCTCACTGCCATAAGAAAGCAGCTAGTTGACAGCTGGCTTCAAGACATGCTTCCCTGTGAGAGCTGAGGACAGGGCAGAACCCTCCCGCATCCTGCCTGACTGTAGTAGTAGCTGCTAACATCCTTATGTTAGTGGCTGGGAGAGGTTGCGGGAAAAGCATGTGTGAGCACTGGGCCTGAACTCCCGTGTATCTGAGTTGAATACCGCGATTTCCAATGGCCTTCTTCAATCACAGTGTAGCTAGGTTCCAACTCCCATGTCCGAGTGGGTAGGAGACATCTGCCTCCCATGCATACACACTTCCGACAATTGAGCCTATGGCCTGTACCTCCACAGCCAGCCTGCTGGTACCCTTGGCTTCTAAAAGGCCTAGGCTCGCTGTTTGACGAAAGTGTTGGGAGAGGTAATTGGAATCACCCGGCACACAAGACTAGTGCCTCCAAGCTCAGTCCAGCGATTTCCTAGTAATTCCTGTGGTACACTGGTGCTACATACTAAGTTCCATACGTGAGAGGGTAGCTGAACGCCTTGTCCAAAAGCATCTTACTTCTGAGAGTTGAGCTCAGCCTTAGTCCCTCACAGTTCCACACTGCCTGCAGAGTGAGTTTCGCAGGTCTTCAGCAGAGACGTTTGCCAGAGGCTTCTGAGACGCAGGGTAACAATGCAGACCTGGAGGGTATCCCCAGGTTCAGTAGACTGGTAATCTTGGAACCTCCTGACTCAGAATACTGCTACCTTCTCACTGCCATACGAATGCAGCTAGTTTACCGCTGGCTTCAAGACATGCTTCCCTGTGAGAGCTGAGGACAGGGCACAAACCTCCCGCATCCGGCCTGACTGTAGGAGTAGCTGCTAACATCCTAATGTTAGTGGCTGGGAGAGGTTGCGGGAAAAGCATGTGTGAGCACTGGGCCTGAACTCCCGTGTATCTGAGTTGAATACAGCGATTTCCAACGGCTTTCCTCAACCACAGTGTAGCTAGTTTCCAAATCCCATGTACGAGCGGGTAGCAGACATCTGCCTCCCATGCATACACACTTCTGAGAGTTGAGCTTATGGCCTGTACCTCCACATTCAGCCTGCTGGTACCCTTGGCTTCTAAAAGGCCTAGGCTCGCTGTTTGACGGAAGTGCTGGGAGAGGAATTTGGAATCTCCCGGCACACAAGACGAGTGCCTCCAAGCTCAATTCACAATTTCCCAGTAATTCTTGTGGTAGAAAGGTGCTACATACTAAGTTCCATACTTAGGAAGGTAGCTGAACGCCTTTTCCAAAAGCATCTTACTTCTGAGAGTTGAGCTCAACCTCAGTCTCTCACAGTTCCACACTGCCTGCAGAGTGAGTTTCACACGTCTTCACCACAGATGATTGCCAGAGGCTTCTGAGTACAAGTTAAGAATGCAGACCTGGAGGGTATCTCCAGGTGCAGTAGAGTGGTAATCTTGGAACCTCCTGACTCAGAGTACTGCTACCTTCTCACTGCCATAGGAATGCAGCTAGTTGACAGCTGGCTTCAAGACATGCTTCCCTGTGAAAGCTGGGGACAGGGCAGAACCCTCCCGCATCCTGCCTGTCTGTAGGAGTAGCTGCTAACATCCTAATATTAGTGGCTGGGAGAGGTTGCGGGAAAAGCGTGTGTGAGCACTAGGCTTGAACTCCCATGTATCTGAGTTGAATACAGCGATTTCCAACGGCTTTCCTCAACCAGAGTGTAGCTAGTTTCCAAATCCCATGTACGAACGGGTAGCAGACATCTGCCTCCCATGCATACACACTTCTGAGAGTTGAGCTTATGGCCTGTACCTCCACAGCCAGCCTGCTGGTACACTTGGCTTCTAAAAGGCCTAGGCTCGCTGTTTGACGGAAGTGCTGGGAGAGGTAATTGGAATCACCCGGCACACAAGTCTAGTGCCTCCAAGCTCAATTCACGATTTGCCAGTAATTCTTGTGGTACACAGGTGCTACATACTAAGTTCCATACGTGAGAAGGTAGCTGAACGCCTTGTCCAAAAGCATCTTACTTCTGAGAGTTGAGCTCAGCCTCAGTCCCTCACAGTTCCACACTGCCTGCAGAATGAGTTTCACACGTCTTCACCAGAGACGATTGCCAGAGGCTTCTGAGACGCAGGGTAACAATGCAGACCTGGAGGGTATCCCCAGGTGCAGTAGACTGTTAATCTTGGAACCTCCTGACTCAGAATACTGCTACCTTCTCACTGCCATAGGAATGCAGCTAGTTGACAGCTGGCTTCAAGACATGCTTCCCTGTGAGAGCTGAGGATAGGGCAGAACCCTCCCGCATCCTGCCTGACTGTAGGAGTAGCTGCTAACATCCTTAGGTTAGTGGCTGGGAGAGGTTGCGGGAAAAGCATGTGTGAGCACTGGGCCTGAACTCCCGTGTATCTGAGTTGAATACAGCGATTTCCAATGGCCTTCTTCAATCACAGAGTAGCTAGGTTCCAACTCCCATGTCAGAGTGGGTAGCAGACATCTGTCTCCCATGCATACACACTTCTGAGAGTTGAGCTTATGGCCTGTACCTCCACATCCAGCCTGCTGGTACCCTTGGTTTCTAAAAGGCCTAGGCTCGCTGTTTGACGGAAGTGCTGGAAGAGGTAATTGGAATCTCCCGGCACACAAGACGAGTGCCTCCAAGCTCAATTCACGACTTCCCAGTAATTCTTGTGGTAGACAGGTGCTACATACTAAGTTACATATGTGAGAAGGTACCTGAACGCCGTGTCCAAAAGCATCTTACTTCTGAGACTTGAGCTCAGCTCAGTCTCTCACAGTCCACACTGCCTGCAGAGTGAGTCTAACACGTCTTCACCAGAGACGATTACCAGAGACTTCTGAGACGCAGGGTAACAATGCAGACTGGAGGGTATCTCCAGGTGCAGTAGAGTGGTAATCTTGGAACCTCCTGACTCAGAATACTGCTACCTTCTCAGTGCCATAGGAATGCAGCTAGTTGACAGCTGACTTCAAGACATGCTTCCCTGTGAGAGCTGAGGACAGAGCAGAACCCTCCCGCATACTGCCTCACTGTAGGAGTAGCTGCTAACATCCTAATGTTAGTGGCTGGGAGAGGTGGCGGGAAAAGCATGTGTGAGCACTGGGCCTGAACTCCCGTGTATCTGAGTTGAATACAGTGATTTCCAACGTCTTTCCTCAACCAGAGTGTAGCTAGGTTCCAAATCCCTTGTACGAGCGGGTAGCAGACATCTGCCTCCCATGCATACACACTTCTGAGAGTTGAGCTTATGGCCTGTACCTCCACAGCCAGCCTGCTGGTACCCTTGGCTTCTAAAAGGCCTAGGCTCGCTGTTTGACGGAAGTGTTGGGAGAGGTAATTGGAATCACCCGGCACACAAGACTAGGGCCTCCAAGCTCAGTCCAGCGATTTCCTAGTAATTCCTGTGGTAGACTTGTGCTACATACTAAGTTCCATACGTGAGAGGGTAGCTGAACGCCTTGTCCAAAAGCATCTAACTTCTGAGAGTTGAGCTCAGCCTTAGTCCCTCACAGTTCCACACTGCCTGCAGAGTGAGTTTCGCAGGTCTTCAGCAGAGACGTTTGCCAGAGGCTTTTGAGACGCAGGGTAACAATGCAGACCTGGAGGGTATCCCCAGGTGCAGTAGACTGGTAATCTTGGAACCTCCTGACTCAGAATACTGCTAACTTCTCACTGCCATAGGAATAAAGCTAGTTGACAGCTGGCTTCAAGACATGCTTCCCTGTGAGAGCTGAGCACAGGGCAGAAACCTCCCGCATCCTGCTTGACTCTAGGAGTAGCTGCTAACATCCTAATGTTAGTGGCTGGGAGATGTTGCGGGAAAAGCGAGTGTGAGCACTGGGCCTGAACTCCCGTGTATCTGAGTGGAATACAGCGATTTCCAACGGCTTTCCTCAACCAGAGTGTAGCTAGGTTCCAAATCCCATGTACGAGCGGGTAGCAACATCTGCCTCCCATGCATACACACTTCTGAGAGTTGAGCTTATGGCCGGTACCTCCACATCCAGCCTGCTGGTACCCTTTGCTTCTAAAAGGCCTAGGCTCGCTGTTTGACGGAAGTGCTGGGAGAGGTAATTGGAATCTCCCGGCACACAAGAGGAGTGCCTCCAAGATCAATTCATGATGTCCCTGTAATTCTTGTGGTAGACAGGTGCTACATACTAAGTTCCATATGTGAGAAGGTACCTGAACGCCTTGTCCAAAAGCATCTTACTTCTGAGACTTGAGCTCAGCTCAGTCTCTCACAGTCCACACTGCCTGCAGAGTGAGTTTAACACGTCTTCACCAGAGACGATTACCAGAGGCTTCAGAGACGCAGGGAAACAATGCAGACCTGGAGGGTATCTCCAGGTGCAGTAGAGTGGTAATCTTGGAACCTCCTGACTCAGAATACTGCTACCTTCTCAGTGCCATAGGAATGCAGCTAGTTGACAGCTGACTTCAAGACATGCTTCCCTGGGAGAGCTGAGGACAGAGCAGAACCCTCCCGCATCCTGCCTGACTGTAGGAGTAGCTGCTAACATCCTAATGTTAGTGGCTGGGAGAGGTTGCGGGAAAAGCATGTGTGAGCACTGGGCCTGAAGTCCCGTGTATCTGAGTTGAATACAGTAATTTCCAACGGCTTTCCTCAACCAGAGTGTAGCTAGGTTCCAAATCCCATGTACGAACGGGTAGCAGACATCTGCCTCCCATGCATACACACTTCTGAGAGTTGAGCTTATGGCCTGTACATCCACAGCCAGCCTGCTGGTACCCTTGGCTTCTAAAAGGCCTAGGCTCGCTGTTTCACGGATGTGCTGGGAGAGGTAATTGGAATCACCCGGCACAGAAGACGAGTGCCTCCAAGTCAATTCACGACTTCCCAGGAATTCTTGGGGTAGACAGGTGCTACATACTAAGTTCCATATGTGAGAAGGTAGCTGAACGCCTTGTCCAAAAGCATCTTACTTCTGAGAGTTGAGCTCACCCTCAGTCCCTCACAGTTCCACACTGCCTGCAGAGTGAGTTTCATACGTCTTCACCAGAGACGATTACCAGAGTCTTCTGAGACACAGGGTAACAATGCAGACCTGGAGGGTATCCCCAGGTGCTGTAGAGTGGTAATCTTGGAACCTCCTGACTCAGAATACTGCTACCTTCTCACTGCCATAGGAATGCAGCTAGTTGACAGATGGCTTCAAGACATGCTTCCCTGTGAGAGCTGAGGACAGGGCAGAACCCTCCCGCAACCTGCCTGACTGTAGGAGTAGCTGCTAACATCCTAATGTTAGTGGCTGGGAGAGGTTGCGGGAAAAGCATGTGTGAGCACTGGGCCTGAACTCCCGTGTATCTGAGTTGAATACAGCGATTTCCAATGGCCTTCTTCAATCACAGTGTAGCTAGGTTCCAACTCCCATGTCCGAGTGGGTAGCAGACATCTGCCTCCCATGCATACACACTTCTGAGAGTTGAGCTTATGGCCTGTACCTCCACAGCCAGCCTACTGGTACCCTTGGCTTCTAAAAGGATTAGGCTCGCTGTTTGACGGAAGTGTTGGGAGAGGTAATTGGAATCACCCGGCACACAAGTCTAGTGCCTCCAAGCTCAGTCCAGCGATTTCCTAGTAATTCCTGTGGTAGACTGGTGCTACATACTAAGTTCCATACGTGAGAGGGTAGCTGAACGCCTTGTCCAAAAGCATCTTACTTCTGAGAGTTGAGCTCAGCCTCAGTCCCTCACAGTTCCACACTGCCTGCAGAGTGATATTCGCAGGTCTTCAGCAGAGACGTTTGCGAGAGGCTTCTGAGACGCAGGGTAACAATGCAGACCTGGAGGGTATCCCCAGGTGCAGTAGACTGGTAATCTTGGAACCTCCTGACTCAGAATACTGCTACCTTCTCACTGCCATAGGAATGCAGCTAGTTGACAGCTGGCTTCAAGACATGCTTCCTGTGAGAGCTGAGGACAGGGCACAAACCTCCCGCATCCTGCCTGACTGTAGGAGTAGCTGCTAACATCCTAATGTTATTGGCTGGGAGAGCTTGCGGGAAAAGCGTCTGTGAGCACTGGGCCTGAACTCCCGTGTATCTGTGTTGAATACAGCGATTTCCAACGGCTTTCCTCAACCAGAGGGTAGCTAAGTTCGAAATCCCATGTACGAGCGGGTAGCAGACATCTGCCTCCCATGCATACACACTTCTGAGAGTTTAGCTTATGGCCTGTACCTCCACAGCCAGCCTCCTGGTACCCTTGGCTTCTAAAAGGCCTAGGCTCGCTGTTTGACGGAAGTGCTGGGAGAGGAAATTGGAATCTCCCGGCACACAAGACGAGTGTCTCCAAGCTCAATTCACAATTTCAGAGTAATTCTTGTGGTAGAAAGGTGTTACATACTACGTTCCATATGTGAGAAGGTAGCTGAACGCCTTTTCCAAAAGCATCTTACTTCTGAGAGTTGAGCTCAACCTCAGTCTCTCACAGTTCCACACTGCCTGCAGAGTGAGTTTCACACGTCTTCACCAGAGATGATTGCCAGAGGCTTCTGAGTACAAGTTAACAATGCAGACCTGGAGGGTATCTCCATGTGCAGTAGAGTGGTTATCTTGGAACCTCCTGACTCAGAGTACTGCTACCTTCTCACTGCCATAGGAATGCAGCTATTTGACAGCTGGCTTCAAGACATGCTTCCTTGTGAGAGCTGAGGACAGGGCAGAACCCTCCCGCATCCTGCCTGACTGTAGGAGAAGCTGCTAACATCCTTATGTTAGTGGCTGGGAGAGGTTGCGGGAAAAGCATGTGTGAGCACTGGGCCTGAACTCCCGTGTATCTGAGTTGAATACAGCGATTTCCAATGGCCTTCTTCAAATACAGTGTAGCTAGGTTCCAACTCCCATGTCCGAGTGGGTAGCAGACATCTGCCTCCCATGCATACACACTTCTGAGAGTTGAGCTTATGGCCGGTACCTCCACATCCAGCCTGCTGGTACCCTTGGCTTCTAAAAGGCCTAGGCTCGCTGTTTGACGGAAGTGCTGGGAGAGGTAATTGGAATCACCCGTCACACATGACTAGTGCCTCCAAGCTCATTCCAGCGATTTCCTAGTAATTCCTGTGGTAGACTGGTGCTACATACTAAGTTCCATACGTGAGAGGGTAGCTGAACGCCTTGTCCAAAAGCATCTTACTTCTGAGAGTTGAGCTCATCCTCAGTCCCTCACAGTTCCACACTGCCTGCAGAGTGAGTTTCGCAGGTCTTCAGCAGAGACGTTTGCCAGAGGCTTCTGAGACGCAGGGTAACAATGCAGACCTGGAGGGTATCCCCAGGTGCAGTAGACTGGTAATCTTGGAACCTCCTGACTCAGAATACTGCTACCTTCTCACTGCCATAGGAATGCAGCTAGTTGACAGCTGGCTTCAAGACATGCTTCCCGGGATCCCTGGGTGGCGCAGCGGTTTGGCGCCTGCCTTTGGCCCAGGGCGCGATCCTGGAGACCCGGGATCGAATCCCACATCAGGCTCCCGGTGCATGGAGCCTGCTTCTCCCTCTGCCTGTGTCTCTGCCTCTCTCTCTCTCTCTCTGTGACTATCATAAATAAATGAAAGTTAAAAAAGAAAAAAAAAGACATGCTTCCCTGTGAGAGCTGAGGACAGGGCAGAACCCTCCCGCATCCTGCATGACTGTAGGAGTAGCTGCTAACATCCTAATGTTAGTGGCTGGGAGATTTTGAGGGAAAAGCATGTGTGAGCACTGGGCCTGAACTCCCGTGTATCTGAGTTGAATACAGCGATTTTCAATGGCCTTCTTCAATCACAATGTAGCTAGGTTCCAACTCCCATGTCAGAGTGGGTAGCAGACATCTGCCTCCCATGCATACACACTTCTGAGAGTTGAGCTTATGGCCTGAACCTCCACATCCAGCCTGCTGGTACCCTTGGCTTCTAAAAGGCCTAGGCTCGCTCTTTGACGGAAGTGCTGGGAGAGGTAATTGGAATCTCCCGGCACACAAGACGAGTGCCTCCAAGCTCAATTCACAATTTCCCAGTAATTCTTGTGGTATACAGGTGCTACATACTAAGTTCCATATGTGAGAAGGTAGCTGAACGCCTTGTCCAAAAGCATCTTACTTCTGAGAGTTGAGCTCACTCTCAGTCCCTCACAGAACCACACTGCCTGCAGAGTGAGTTTAACACGTCTTCACCAGAGACGATTACCAGAGGCTTCAGAGACGCAGGGAAACAATGCAGACCTGGAGGGTATCTCCAGGTGCAGTAGAGTGGTAATCTTGGAACCTCCTGACTCAGAATACTGCTACCTTCTCAGTGCCATAGGAATGCAGCTAGTTGACAGCTGACTTCAAGACATGCTTCCCTGGGAGAGCTGAGGACAGAGCAGAACCCTCCCGCATCCTGCCTGAGTGAAGGAGTAGCTGCTAACATCCTAATGTTAGTGGCTGGGAGAGGTTGCGGGAAAAGCATGTGTGAGCACTGGGCCTGAACTCCCGTGTATCTGAGTTGAATACAGTGATTTCCAACGGCTTTCCTCAACCAGAGTGTAGCTAGGTTCCAAATCCCTTGTACGAGCGGGTAGCAGACATCTGCCTCCCATGCATACAAACTTCTGAGAGTTGAGCTCATGGCCTGTACCTCCACATCCAGCCTCCTGGTACCCTTGGCTTCTAAAAGGCCTAGGTTCGCAGTTTGACGGAAGTGTTGGGAGAGGTAATTGGAATCACCCGGAACACAAGACTCTTGCCTCCAACCTCAGTCCAGCGATTTTGTAGTAATTCCTGTGGTAGACTGGTGCTACATACTAAGTTCCATACGTGAGAGGGTAGCTGAACGCCTTGTCCAAAAGCATCTTACTTCTGAGAGGTGAGCTCAGCCTCAGTCCCTCACAGTTCCACACTGCCTGCAGAGTGAGTTTCGCAGGTCTTCAGCAGAGACGTTTGCGAGAGGCTTCTGTGACGCAGGGTAACAATGCAGACCTGGAGGGTATCCCCATGTGCAGTAGACAGGTAATCTTGGAACCTCCTTACTCAGAATACTGCTACCTTCTCACTGCCATAGGAATGCAGCTAGTTGACAGCTGGCTTCAAGTCATGCTTCCCTGTGAGAGCTGAGGACAGGGCAGAACCCTCCCGCATCCTGCCTGACTGTAGGTGTAGCTGCTAACATCCTAATGTTAGTGGCTGGGAGAGGTTGCGGGAAAAGCATGTGTGAGCACTGGGCCTGAACTCCCGTGTATCTGAGTTGAATACAGTAATTTCCAACGGCTTTCCTCAACCAGAGTGTAGCTAGGTTCCAAATCCCATGTACGAACGGGTAGCAGACATCTGCCTCCCATGCATACACACTTCTGAGAGTTGAGCTTATGGCCTGTACATACACAGCCAGCCTGCTGGTACCCTTGGCTTCTAAAAGGCCTAGGCTCGCTGTTTCACGGATGTGCTGGGAGAGGTAATTGGAATCACCCGGCACACAAGACGAGTGCCTCCAAGTCAATTCACGACTTCCCAGTAATTCTTGGGGTAGACAGGTGCTACATAATAAGTTCCATATGTGAGAAGGTAGCTGAACGCCTTGTCCAAAAGCATCTTACTTCTGAGAGTTGAGCTCACCCTCAGTCCCTCACAGTTCCACACTGCCTGCAGAGTGAGTTTCATACGTCTTCACCAGAGACGATTACCAGAGTCTTCTGAGACACAGGGTAACAATGCAGATCTGGAGGGTATCCCCAGGTGCTGTAGAGTGGTAATCTTGGAACCTCCTGACTCAGAATACTGCTACCTTCTCACTGCCATAGGAATGCAGCTAGTTGACAGATGGCTTCAAGACATGCTTCCCTGTGAGAGCTGAGGACAGGGCAGAACCCTCCCGCATCCTGCCTGACTGTAGGAGTAGCTGCTAACATCCTAATGTTAGTGGCTGTGAGAGGTTGCGGGAAAAGCATGTGTGAGCACTGGGCCTGAACTCCCGTGTATCTGAGTTGAATACAGCGATATCCAATGGCCTTCTTCAATCACAGTGTAGCTAGGTTCCAACTCCCATGTCCGAGTGGGTAGCAGACATCTGCCTCCCATGCATACACACTTCTGAGAGTTGAGCTTATGGCCTGTACCTCCACAGCCAGCCTGCTGGTACCCTTGGCTTCTAAAAGGATTAGGCTCGCTGTTTGACGGAAGTGTTGGGAGAGGTAATTGGAATCTCCCGGCACACAAGACTAGTGCCTCCAAGCTCAGTCCAGCGATTTCCTAGTAATTCCTGTGGTAGACTGGTGCTACATACTAAGTTCCATACGTGAGAGGGTAGCTGAACGCCTTGTCCAAAAGCATCTTACTTCTGAGAGTTGAGCTCAGCCTCAGTCCCTCACAGTTCCACACTGCCTGCAGAGTGATATTCGCAGGTCTTCAGCAGAGACGTTTCCCAGAGGCTTCTGAGACGCAGGGTAACAATGCAGACCTGGAGGGTATCCACAGGTGCAGTAGACTGGTAATCTTGGAACCTCCTGACTCAGAATACTGCTACCTTCTCACTGCCATAGGAATGCAGCTAGTTGACAGCTGGCTTCAAGACATGCTTCCTGTGAGAGCTGAGGACAGGGCACAAACCTCCCGCATCCTGCCTGACTGTAGGAGTAGCTGCTAACATCCTAATGTTATTGGCTGGGAGAGGTTGCGGGAAAAGTGTCTGTGAGCACTGGGCCTGAACTCCCGTGTATCTGTGTTGAATACAGCGATTTCCAACGGCTTTCCTCAACCAGAGGGTAGCTAAGTTCGAAATCCCATGTACGAGCGGGTAGCAGACATCTGACTCCCATGCATACACACTTCTGAGAGTTTAGCTTATGGCCTGTACCTCCACAGCCAGCCTGCTGGTACCCTTGGCTTCTAAAAGGCCTAGGCTCGCTGTTTGACGGAAGTGCTGGGAGAGGAAATTGGAATCTCCCGGCACACAAGACGAGTGTCTCCAAGCTCAATTCACAATTTCAGAGTAATTCTTGTGGTAGAAAGGTGTTACATACTACGTTCCATATGTGAGAAGGTAGCTGAACGCCTTTTCCAAAAGCATCTTACTTCTGAGAGTTGAGCTCAACCTCAGTCTCTCACAGTTCCACACTGCCTGCAGAGTGAGTTTCACACGTCTTCACCAGAGATGATTGCCAGAGGCTTCTGAGTACAAGTTAACAATGCAGACCTGGAGGGTATCTCCATGTGCAGTAGAGTGGTTATCTTGGAACCTCCTGACTCAGAGTACTGCTACCTTCTCACTGCCATAGGAATGCAGCTAGTTGACAGCTGGCTTCAAGACATGCTTCCTTGTGAGAGCTGAGGACAGGGCAGAACCCTCCCGCATCCTGCCTGACTGTAGGAGAAGCTGCTAACATCCTTATGTTAGTGGCTGGGAGAGGTTGCGGGAAAAGCATGTGTGAGCACTGGGCCTGAACTCCCGTGTATCTGAGTTGAATACAGCGATTTCCAATGGCCTTCTTCAAATACAGTGTAGCTAGGTTCCAACTCCCATGTCCGAGTGGGTAGAGGACATCTGTCTCCCATGCATACACACTTCTGAGAGTTGAGCTTATGGCCGGTACCTCCACATCCAGCCTGCTGGTACCCTTGGCTTCTAAAAGGCCTAGGCTCGCTGTTTGACGGAAGTGCTGGGAGAGGTAATTGGAATCACCCGTCACACATGACTAGTGCCTCCAAGCTCAGTCCAGCGATTTCCTAGTAATTCCTGTGGTAGACTGGTGCTACATACTAAGTTCCATACGTGAGAGGGTAGCTGAACGCCTTGTCCAAAAGCATCTTACTTCTGAGAGTTGAGCTCATCCTCAGTCCCTCACAGTTCCACACTGCCTGCAGAGTGAGTTTCGCAGGTCTTCAGCAGAGACGTTTGCCAGAGGCTTCTGAGACGCAGGGTAACAATGCAGACCTGGAGGGTATCCCCAGGTGCAGTAGACTGGTAATCTTGGAACCTCCTGACTCAGAATACTGCTACCTTCTCACTGCCATAGGAATGCAGCTAGTTGACAGCTGGCTTCAAGACATGCTTCCCGGGATCCCTGGGTGGCGCAGCGGTTTGGCGCCTGCCTTTGGCCCAGGGCGCGGTCCTGGAGACCCGGGATCGAATCCCACATCAGGCTCCCGGTGCATGGAGCCTGCTTCTCCCTCTGCCTGTGTCTCTGCCTCTCTCTCTCTCTCTCTGTGACTATCATAAATAAATGAAAGTTAAAAAAGAAAAAAAAAGACATGCTTCCCTGTGAGAGCTGAGGACAGGGCAGAACCCTCCCGCATCCTGCCTGACTGTAGGAGTAGCTGCTAACATCCTAATGTTAGTGGCTGGGAGATTTTGAGGGAAAAGCATGTGTGAGCACTGGGCCTGAACTCCCGTGTATCTGAGATGAATACAGCGATTTTCAATGGCCTTCTTCAATCACAATGTAGCTAGGTTCCAACTCCCATGTCAGAGTGGGTAGCAGACATCTGCCTCCCATGCATACACACTTCTGAGAGTTGAGGTTATGGCCTGAACCTCCACATCCAGCCTGCTGGTACCCTTGGCTTCTAAAAGGCCTAGGCTCGCTGTTTGACGGAAGTGCTGGGAGAGGAAATTGGAATCTCCCGGCACACAAGACGAGTGCCTCCAAGCTCAATTCACAATTTCCCAGTAATTCCTGTGGTAGAAAGGTGCTATATACTAAGTTCCATATGTGAGAAGGTAGATGAACGCCTTTTCCAAACGCATCTTACTTCTGAGAGTTGAGCTCAACCTCAGTCTCTCACAGTTCCACACTGCCTGCAGAGTGAGTTTCACACGTCTTCACCAGAGATGATTTCCAGATGCTTCTGAGTACAAGTTAACAATGCAGAATTGGAGGGTATCTCCAGGTGCAGTAGAGTGGTAATCTTGGAACCTCCTGACTCAGAGTACTGCTACCTTCTCACTGCCATAGGAATGCAGCTAGTTGACCGCTGGCTTCAAGACATGCTTCCCTGTGAGAGCTGAGGACAGGGCACAAACCTCCCGCATCCTGCCTGAGTGTAGGTGTAGCTGCTAACATCCTAATGTTAGTGGCTGGGAGAGGTTGCGGGAAAAGCGTCTGTGAGCACTGGGCCTGAACTCCCGTGTATCTGAGTTGAATACAGTGATTTCCAACGGCTTTCCTCAACCAGAGTGTAGCTAGGTTCCAAATCCCTTGTACGAGCGGGTAGCAGACATCTGCCTCCCATGCATACAAACTTCTGAGAGTTGAGCTCATGGCCTGTACCTCCACATCCAGCCTCCTGGTACCCTTGGCTTCTAAAAGGCCTAGGTTCGCAGTTTGACGGAAGTGTTGGGAGAGGTAATTGGAATCACCCGGAACACAAGACTCTTGCCTCCAACCTCAGTCCAGCGATTTTGTAGTAATTCCTGTGGTAGACTGGTGCTACATACTAAGTTCCATACGTGAGAGGGTAGCTGAACGCCTTGTCCAAAAGCATCTTACTTCTGAGAGGTGAGCTCAGCCTCAGTCCCTCACAGTTCCACACTGCCTGCAGAGTGAGTTTCGCAGGTCTTCAGCAGAGACGTTTGCGAGAGGCTTCTGTGACGCAGGGTAACAATGCAGACCTGGAGGGTATCCCCATGTGCAGTAGACAGGTAATCTTGGAACCTCCTTACTCAGAATACTGCTACCTTCTCACTGCCATAGGAATGCAGCTAGTTGACAGCTGGCTTCAAGTCATGCTTCCCTGTGAGAGCTGAGGACAGGGCAGAACCCTCCCGCATCCTGCCTGACTGTAGGTGTAGCTGCTAACATCCTAATGTTAGTGGCTGGGAGAGGTTGCGGGAAAAGCATGTGTGAGCACTGGGCCTGAACTCCCGTGTATCTGAGTTGAATACAGTAATTTCCAACGGCTTTCCTCAACCAGAGTGTAGCTAGGTTCCAAATCCCATGTACGAACGGGTAGCAGACATCTGCCTCCCATGCATACACACTTCTGAGAGTTGAGCTTATGGCCTGTACATACACAGCCAGCCTGCTGGTACCCTTGGCTTCTAAAAGGCCTAGGCTCGCTGTTTCACGGATGTGCTGGGAGAGGTAATTGGAATCACCCGGCACAGAAGACGAGTGCCTCCAAGTCAATTCACGACTTCCCAGTAATTCTTGGGGTAGACAGGTGCTACATAATAAGTTCCATATGTGAGAAGGTAGCTGAACGCCTTGTCCAAAAGCATCTTACTTCTGAGAGTTGAGCTCACCCTCAGTCCCTCACAGTTCCACACTGCCTGCAGAGTGAGTTTCATACGTCTTCACCAGAGACGATTACCAGAGTCTTCTGAGACACAGGGTAACAATGCAGATCTGGAGGGTATCCCCAGGTGCTGTAGAGTGGTAATCTTGGAACCTCCTGACTCAGAATACTGCTACCTTCTCACTGCCATAGGAATGCAGCTAGTTGACAGATGGCTTCAAGACATGCTTCCCTGTGAGAGCTGAGGACAGGGCAGAACCCTCCCGCATCCTGCCTGACTGTAGGAGTAGCTGCTAACATCCTAATGTTAGTGGCTGGGAGAGGTTGCGGGAAAAGCATGTGTGAGCACTGGGCCTGAACTCCCGTGTATCTGAGTTGAATACAGCGATATCCAATGGCCTTCTTCAATCACAGTGTAGCTAGGTTCCAACTCCCATGTCCGAGTGGGTAGCAGACATCTGCCTCCCATGCATACACACTTCTGAGAGTTGAGCTTATGGCCTGTACCTCCACAGCCAGCCTGCTGGTACCCTTGGCTTCTAAAAGGATTAGGCTCGCTGTTTGACGGAAGTGTTGGGAGAGGTAATTGGAATCTCCCGGCACACAAGACTAGTGCCTCCAAGCTCAGTCCAGCGATTTCCTAGTAATTCCTGTGGTAGACTGGTGCTACATACTAAGTTCCATACGTGAGAGGGTAGCTGAACGCCTTGTCCAAAAGCATCTTACTTCTGAGAGTTGAGCTCAGCCTCAGTCCCTCACAGTTCCACACTGCCTGCAGAGTGATATTCGCAGGTCTTCAGCAGAGACGTTTCCCAGAGGCTTCTGAGACGCAGGGTAACAATGCAGACCTGGAGGGTATCCACAGGTGCAGTAGACTGGTAATCTTGGAACCTCCTGACTCAGAATACTGCTACCTTCTCACTGCCATAGGAATGCAGCTAGTTGACAGCTGGCTTCAAGACATGCTTCCTGTGAGAGCTGAGGACAGGGCACAAACCTCCCGCATCCTGCCTGACTGTAGGAGTAGCTGCTAACATCCTAATGTTATTGGCTGGGAGAGGTTGCGGGAAAAGTGTCTGTGAGCACTGGGCCTGAACTCCCGTGTATCTGTGTTGAATACAGCGATTTCCAACGGCTTTCCTCAACCAGAGGGTAGCTAAGTTCGAAATCCCATGTACGAGCGGGTAGCAGACATCTGACTCCCATGCATACACACTTCTGAGAGTTTAGCTTATGGCCTGTACCTCCACAGCCAGCCTGCTGGTACCCTTGGCTTCTAAAAGGCCTAGGCTCGCTGTTTGACGGAAGTGCTGGGAGAGGAAATTGGAATCTCCCGGCACACAAGACGAGTGTCTCCAAGCTCAATTCACAATTTCAGAGTAATTCTTGTGGTAGAAAGGTGTTACATACTACGTTCCATATGTGAGAAGGTAGCTGAACGCCTTTTCCAAAAGCATCTTACTTCTGAGAGTTGAGCTCAACCTCAGTCTCTCACAGTTCCACACTGCCTGCAGAGTGAGTTTCACACGTCTTCACCAGAGATGATTGCCAGAGGCTTCTGAGTACAAGTTAACAATGCAGACCTGGAGGGTATCTCCATGTGCAGTAGAGTGGTTATCTTGGAACCTCCTGACTCAGAGTACTGCTACCTTCTCACTGCCATAGGAATGCAGCTAGTTGACAGCTGGCTTCAAGACATGCTTCCTTGTGAGAGCTGAGGACAGGGCAGAACCCTCCCGCATCCTGCCTGACTGTAGGAGAAGCTGCTAACATCCTTATGTTAGTGGCTGGGAGAGGTTGCGGGAAAAGCATGTGTGAGCACTGGGCCTGAACTCCCGTGTATCTGAGTTGAATACAGCGATTTCCAATGGCCTTCTTCAAATACAGTGTAGCTAGGTTCCAACTCCCATGTCCGAGTGGGTAGAGGACATCTGTCTCCCATGCATACACACTTCTGAGAGTTGAGCTTATGGCCGGTACCTCCACATCCAGCCTGCTGGTACCCTTGGCTTCTAAAAGGCCTAGGCTCGCTGTTTGACGGAAGTGCTGGGAGAGGTAATTGGAATCACCCGTCACACATGACTAGTGCCTCCAAGCTCAGTCCAGCGATTTCCTAGTAATTCCTGTGGTAGACTGGTGCTACATACTAAGTTCCATACGTGAGAGGGTAGCTGAACGCCTTGTCCAAAAGCATCTTACTTCTGAGAGTTGAGCTCATCCTCAGTCCCTCACAGTTCCACACTGCCTGCAGAGTGAGTTTCGCAGGTCTTCAGCAGAGACGTTTGCCAGAGGCTTCTGAGACGCAGGGTAACAATGCAGACCTGGAGGGTATCCCCAGGTGCAGTAGACTGGTAATCTTGGAACCTCCTGACTCAGAATACTGCTACCTTCTCACTGCCATAGGAATGCAGCTAGTTGACAGCTGGCTTCAAGACATGCTTCCCGGGATCCCTGGGTGGCGCAGCGGTTTGGCGCCTGCCTTTGGCCCAGGGCGCGGTCCTGGAGACCCGGGATCGAATCCCACATCAGGCTCCCGGTGCATGGAGCCTGCTTCTCCCTCTGCCTGTGTCTCTGCCTCTCTCTCTCTCTCTCTGTGACTATCATAAATAAATGAAAGTTAAAAAAGAAAAAAAAAGACATGCTTCCCTGTGAGAGCTGAGGACAGGGCAGAACCCTCCCGCATCCTGCCTGACTGTAGGAGTAGCTGCTAACATCCTAATGTTAGTGGCTGGGAGATTTTGAGGGAAAAGCATGTGTGAGCACTGGGCCTGAACTCCCGTGTATCTGAGATGAATACAGCGATTTTCAATGGCCTTCTTCAATCACAATGTAGCTAGGTTCCAACTCCCATGTCAGAGTGGGTAGCAGACATCTGCCTCCCATGCATACACACTTCTGAGAGTTGAGGTTATGGCCTGAACCTCCACATCCAGCCTGCTGGTACCATTGGCTTCTAAAAGGCCTAGGCTCGCTGTTTGACGGAAGTGCTGGGAGAGGAAATTGGAATCTCCCGGCACACAAGACGAGTGCCTCCAAGCTCAATTCACAATTTCCCAGTAATTCCTGTGGTAGAAAGGTGCTATATACTAAGTTCCATATGTGAGAAGGTAGCTGAACGCCTTTTCCAAAAGCATCTTACTTCTGAGAGTTGAGCTCAACCTCAGTCTCTCACAGTTCCACACTGCCTGCAGAGTGAGTTTCACACGTCTTCACCAGAGATGATTTCCAGATGCTTCTGAGTACAAGTTAACAATGCAGAATTGGAGGGTATCTCCAGGTGCAGTAGAGTGGTAATCTTGGAACCTCCTGACTCAGAGTACTGCTACCTTCTCACTGCCATAGGAATGCAGCTAGTTGACCGCTGGCTTCAAGACATGCTTCCCTGTGAGAGCTGAGGACAGGGAACAAACCTCCCGCATCCTGCCTGAGTGTAGGTGTAGCTGCTAACATCCTAATGTTAGTGGCTGGGAGAGGTTGCGGGAAAAGCGTCTGTGAGCACTGGGCCTGAACTCCCGTGTATCTGAGTTGAATACAGCGATTTCCAACGGCTTTCCTCAACCAGAGTGTAGCTAGGTTCCAAATCCCATGTACGAGCGGGTAGCAGACATCTGCCTCCCATGCATACACACTTCTTAGAGTTGAGCTTATGGCCTGTACCTCCACAGCCAGCCTGCTGGTAACCTTGGCTTCTAAAAGGCCTAGGCTCGCTGTTTGACGGAAGTGCTGGGAGAGGTAATTGGAATCTCCCGGCACACAAGACGAGTGCCTCCAAGCTCAATTCACGATTTCACAGTAATTCTTGTGGTAGACAGGTGCTACATACGAAGATACATATGTGGAAGGTAGGTGAACGCCTTGTCCAAAAGCATCTTACTTCTGAGAGTTGAGCTCAACCTCAGTCTCTCACAGTTCCACACTGCTGCAGAGTGAGTTTCACACGTCTTCACCAGAGACGATTACCAGAGGCTTCTGAGACAATGGGTAACAATGCAGACCTGGAGGGTAACTCCAGGTGCAGTAGAGTGGTAATCTTGGAACCTCCTGACTCAGAGTACTGCTACTTCCTCACTGCCATAAGAATGCAGCTAGTTGACAGCTGGCTTCAAGACATGCTTCCCTGTGAGTGCTGAGGACAGGGCACAAACCTCCCGCATCCTGCCTGACTGTAGGTGTAGCTGCTAACATCCTAATGTTAGTGGCTGGGAGAGGTTGCGGGAAAAACGTCTGTGAGCACTGGGCCTGAACTCCCGTGTATCTGAGTTGAATACAGCGATTTCCAACGGCTTTCCTCAACCAGAGTGTAGCTAGGTTCCAAATCCCATGTACGAGCGGGTAGCAGACATCTGCCTCCCATGCATACACACTTCTGAGAGTTGACCTTATGGCCTGTACCTCCACATTCAGCCTGCTGGTACCCTTGGCTTCTAAAAGGCCTAGGCTCGCTGTTTCACGGAAGTGCTGGGAGAGGAAGTTGGAATCTCCCGGCACACAAGACGAGTGCCTCCAAGCTCAATTCACAATTTCCCAGTAATTCCTGTGGTAGAAAGGTGCTATATACTAAGTTCCATATGTGAGAAGGTAGCTGAACGCCTTTTCCAAAAGCATCTTACTTCTGAGAGTTGAGCTCAACCTCAGTCTCTCACAGTTCCACACTGCCTGCAGAGTGAGTTTCACACGTCTTCACCAGAGATGATTTCCAGATGCTTCTGAGTACAAGTTAACAATGTAGAATTGGAGGGTATCTCCAGGTGCAGTAGAGTGGTAATCTTGGAACCTCCTGACTCAGAGTACTGCTACCTTCTCACTGCCATAGGAATGCAGCTAGTTGACCGCTGGCTTCAAGACATGCTTCCCTGTGAGAGCTGAGGACAGGGCACAAACCTCCCGCATCCTGCCTGAGTGTAGGTGTAGCTGCTAACTTCCTAATGTTAGTGGCTGGGAGAGGTTGCGGGAAAAGCGTCTGTGAGCACTGGGCCTGAACTCCCGTGTATCTGAGTTGAATACAGCGATTTCCAACGGCTTTCCTCAACCAGAGTGTAGCTAGGTTCCAAATCCCATGTACGAGCGGGTAGCAGACATCTGCCTCCCATGCATACACACTTCTTAGAGTTGAGCTTATGGCCTTTACCTCCACAGCCAGCCTGCTGGGAACCTTGGCTTCTAAAAGGCCTAGGCTCGCTGTTTGACGGAAGTGCTGGGAGAGGTAATTGGAATCTCCCGGCACACAAGACGAGTGCCTCCAAGCTCAATTCACGATTTCCCAGTAATTCTTGTGGTAGACAGGTGCTACATACTGAGTTCCAGATGTGAGAAGGTAGCTGAAAGCCTTGTCCAAAAGCATCTTACTTCTGCGAGTTGAGCTCAGCCTCAGTCCCTCACAGTTCCACACTGCCTGCAGAGTGAGTTTCACACGTCTTCACCAGAGACGATTGCCAGAGGCTTCTGAGTACAAGTTAACAATGCAGACCTGGAGGGTATCTCCAGGTGCAGTAGATTGGTAATCTTGGAACCTCCTGACTCAGAGTACTGCTACCTTCTCACTGCCATAGGAATGCAGCTAGTTGACAGCTGGCTTCAAGACATGCTTCCCTGTGAGAGCTGAGGACAGGGCAGAACCCTCCCGCATCCTGCCTGACTGTAGGAGTAGCTGCTAACATCCTTATGTTAGTGGCTGGGAGAGGTTGCGGGAAAAGCATGTGTGAACACTGGGCCTGAACTCCCGTGTATCTGAGTTGAATACAGCGATTTCCAATGGCCTTCTTCAATCACAGTGTAGCTAGTTTCCAACTCCCATGTCCGAGTGGGTAGCAGACATCTGCCTCCCATGCATACACACTTCTGAGAGTTGAGCTCTTGGCCTATAACCTCCACAGCCAGCCTGCTGGTACCCTTGGCTTTTAAAAGTCCTATGCTCGCTGTTTGACGGAAGTGTTGGGAGAGGTAATTGGAATCACCCGGCACACAAGACGAGTGCCTCCAAGCTCAGTCCAGCGATTTCCTAGTAATTCTCCTGGTAGACTGGTGCTACAAGCTAAGTTCCATACGTGAGAGGGTAGCTGAACGCCTTGTCCAAAACCATCTTACTTCTGAGAGTTGAGCTCAGCCTCAGGCCCTCACAATTCCACACTGCGTGCAGAGTGAGTTTCGCAGGTCTTCAGCAGAGACGTTTGCCGGAGGCTTCTGATACGCAGGGTAACAATTTGGACCTGGAGGGTATCCCCAGGTGCAGTAGATTGGTAATCTTGGAACCTCCTGACTCAGAATACTGCTACCTTCTCACTGCCATAGGAATGCAGCAAGTTGATAGCTGGCTTCAAGACATGGTTCCCTGTGAGAGCTGAGGACAGGGCAGAACCCTCCCGCATCCTGCCTGACTGTAGGAGTAGCTGCAAACATCCTAACGTTAGTGGCTGGGAGAGGTTGCGGGAAAAGCATGTGTGAGCACTGGGCCTGAACTCCCGTGTATCTGAGTTGAATACAGCGATTTCCAATGGCCTTCTTCAATCACAGTGTAGCTAGGTTCCAACTCCCATGTCCGAGTGGATAGCAGACATCTGCCTCCCATGCATACACACTTCTGAGAGTTGAGCTTATGGCCTGTACCTCCACATCCAGCCTGCTGGTACCCTTGGATTCTAAAAGGCCTAGGCTCGCTGTTTGACGGAAATGTTGGGAGAGGTAATTGGAATCACCCGGCACACAAGACTAGTGCCTCCAAGCTCAGTCCAGCGATTTCCTAGTAATTCCTGTGGTAGACTGGTGCTACATACTAAGTTTCATACGTGAGAGGGTAGCTGAACGCCTTGTCCAAAAGCATCTTACTTCTGAGAGTTGAGCTCAGCCTCAGTCCCTCACGGTTCCACACTGCCTGCAGAGTGAGTTTCGCACGTCTTCAGCAGAGACGTTTGCCAGAGGCTTCTGAGACGCAGGGTAACAATGCAGACCTGGAGGGTATCCCCATGTGCAGTAGACTGGTAATCTTGGAACCTCCTGACTCAGAGTACTGCTACCTTCTCACCGCCATAGGAATGCAGCTAGTTGACAGCTGGCTTCAAGACATGCTTCCCTGTGAGAGCTGAGGACAGGGCAGAACCCTCCCGCATCCTGCCTGACTGTAGGAGTAGCTGCTAACATCCTAATGTTAGTGGCAGGGAGAGGTTGCGGGAAAAGCATGTGTGAGCACTGGGCCTGAACTCCCGTGTATCTGAGTTGAATACAGCGATTTCCAACGGCTTTCCTCAACCAGAGTGTAGCTAGGTTCCAAATCCCATGTACGAGCGGGTAGCAGACATCTTCCTCCCATGCATACACTCTTCTGAGAGTTGAGCTTATGGCCTGTACCTCCACAGCCAGCCTGCTGGTACCCTTGGCTTCTAAAAGGCCTAGGCTCGCTGTTTGTCGGAAATGCTGGGAGAGGTAATTGGAATCTCCCGGCACACAAGACGAGTGCCTCCAAGCTCAATTCACGATTTCCCAGTAATTCTTGTGGTAGACAGGTGCTACATACTGAGTTCCAGATGTGAGAAGGTAGCTGAAAGCCTTGTCCAAAAGCATCTTACTTTTGCGAGTTGAGCTCAGCCTCAGTCCCTCACAGTTCCACACTGCCTGCAGAGTGAGTTTCACACGTCTTCACCAGAGACGATTGCCAGAGGCTTCTGAGTACAAGTTAACAATGCAGACCTGGAGGGTATCTCCAGGTGCAGTAGAGTGGTAATCTTGGAACCTCCTGCCTCAGAGTACTGCTACCTTCTCACTGCCATAGGAATGCAGCTAGTTACAGCTGGCTTCAAGACATGTTTCCCTGTGAGAGCTGAGGACAGGGCAGAACCCTCCCGCATCCTGCCTGACTGTGGGAGTAGCTGCTAACATCCTTATATTAGTGGCTGGGAGAGGTTGTGGGAAAAGCATGTGTGAGCACTGGGCCTGAACTCCCGTGTATCTGAGTTGATTACAGCGATTTCCAATGGCCTTATTCAATCACAGTGTAGCTAGGTTCCAACTCCCATGTCCGAGAGGGTAGCAGACATCTGCCTCCCATGCATACACACTTCTGAGAGTTGAGCTTATGGCCTGTACCTCCACAGCCAGCCTGCTGTTACCCTTGGCTTCTAAAAGGCCTAGGCTCGCTGTTTGACGGAAGTGCTGGGAGAGGTAATTGGAATCACCCGGCACACAAGACTAGTGCCTCCAAGCTCAGTCCAGCGATTTCCTAGTAATTCCTGTGGTAGACTGGTGCTACATACTAATTTCCATACGTGAGAGGGTAGCTGAACGCCTTGTCCAAAAGCATCTTACTTCTGAGAGTTGAGCTCACCCTCAGTCCCTCACAGTTCCACACTGCCTGCAGAGTGAGTTTCACACGTCTTCACCAGAGACGATTGCCAGAGGCTTCTGAGTACAAGTTAACAATGCAGACCTGGAGGGTATCTCCAGGTGCAGTAGATTGGTAATCTTGGAACCTCCTGACTCAGAGTACTGCTACCTTCTCACTGCCATAGGAATGCAGCTAGTTGACAGCTGGCTTCAAGACATGCTTCCTTGTGAGAGCTGAGGACAGGGCAGAACCCTCCCGCATCCTGCCTGACTGTAGGAGTAGCTGCTAACATCCTTATGTTAGTGGCTGGGAGAGGTTGCGGGAAAAGCATGTGTGAACACTGGGCCTGAACTCCCGTGTATCTGAGTTGAATACAGCGATTTCCAATGGCCTTCTTCAATCACAGTGTAGCTAGTTTCCAACTCCCATGTCCGAGTGGGTAGCAGACATCTGCCTCCCATGCATACACACTTCTGAGAGTTGAGCTCATGGCCTATAACTTCCACAGCCAGCCTGCTGGTACCCTTGGCTTTTAAAAGTCCTATGCTCGCTGTTTGACGGAAGTGTTGGGAGAGGTAATTGGAATCACCCGGCACACAAGACTAGTGCCTCCAAGCTCAGTCCAGCGATTTCCTAGTAATTCCTGTGGTAGACTGGTGCTATATACTAAGTTCCATACGTGAGAGGGTAGCTGAACGCCTTGTCCAAAAGCATCTTACTTCTGAGAGTTGAGCTCAGCCTCAGTCCCTCACAGTTCCACACTGCCTGCAGAGTGAGTTTCGCAGGTCTTCAGCAGAGACGTTTGCCAGAGGCTTCTGAGACGCAGGGTAACAATGCAGACCTGGAGGGTATCTCCAGGTGCAGTAGACTGGTAATCTTGGAACCTCCTGACTCAGAATACTGCTACCTTCTCACTGCCATAGGAATGCAGCTAGTTGACAGCTGGCTTCAAGACATGTTTCCCTGGGAGAGCTGAGGACAGGGCAGAACCCTCCCGCATCCTGCCTGACTGTAGGAGTAGCTGCTAACATCCTAATGTGAGTGGCTCGGAGATGTTGCCGGAAAAGCATGTGTGAGCACTGGGCCTGAACTCCCGTGTATCTGAGTTGAATACAGCGATTTCCAACGGCTGTCCTCAACCAGAGTGTAGCTAGTTTCCAAATCCCATGTCCCAGCGGGTAGCAGACATCTGCCTCCCATGCATACACACTTCTGAGAGTTGAGCTTATGGCCTGTACCTCCACATCCATCCTGCTGGTACCCTTGGCTTTTAAAAGGCCTAGGCTCGCTGTTTGACGGAAGTGTTGGGAGAGGTAATTGGAATCACCCGGCACACAAGTCTAGTGCCTTTAAGCTCAATTCACGATTTCCCAGTACTTCTTGTGGTAGACAAGTGCTACATACTAAATTCCATACGTGAGAAGGTAGCTGAACGCCTTGTCCAAAAGCATCTTACTTCTGAGAGTTGAGCTCAGCCTCAGTCCCTCACAGTTCCACACTGCCTGCAGAGTGAGTTTCTCAGGTCTTCAGCAGAGACGATTGCCAGAGGCTTTTGAGTACAAGTTAACAATGCAGACCTGCAGGGTATCTCCAGGTGCAGTAGAGTGGTAAACTTGGAACCTCCTGATTCAGATACTGCTCCCTTCTCACTGCCATAGGAATGCAGCTAGTTGACAGCTAGCTTCAAGACATGCTTCCCTGAGAGAGCTGAGGACAGGGCAGAACCATCCCGCATCCTGCCTGACTGTAGGAGTAGCTGCTAACATCCTAATTTTAGTGGCTGGGAGAGGTTGCGGGAAAAGCATGTGTGACTACTGGGCCTGAACTCCCGTGTATCTGAGTTGAATACAGCGATTTCCAACGGCTTTCCTCAACCAGAGTGTAGCTAGGTCCCAAATCCCATGTACGAGCGGGTAGCAGACATCTGCCTCCCATGCATACACACTTCTGAGTGTTGAGCTTATGGCCTGTACCGCCACATCCAGCCTGCTGGTACCCTTGGCTTCTAAGAGGCCTAGGCTCGCTGTTTGACGGAAGTGCTGGGAGAGGTAATTGGAATCTCCCGGCACAAAGACGAGTGCCTACAAGCTCAATTCACGATTTCCCAGTAATTCTTGTGGTAGACAGGTGCTACATACTAAGTTCCATATGTGAGAAGGTAGCTGAACGCCTTGTCCAAAAGCATCTTACTTCTGAGAGTTGAGCTCAGCCTCAGACCCACACAGTTCCACAGCGCCTGCAGAGTGAGTTTCAAACGTCTTCACCAGAAATGATTACCAGAGGCTTCTGAGTACAAGTTAACAATGCAAACCTGGAGGGTATCTCCAGGTGCAGTAGAGTGGTAATCTTGGAACCTCCTGACTCAGAGTACTGCTACCTTCTCACTGCCATAGGAATGCAGCTAGTTGACAGCTGGCTTCAAGACATGCTTCCCTGTGAGTGCTGAGGACAGAACGGAAACCTCCCGCATCCTACCTGACTGTAGGAGTAGCTGCTAACATCCTTATGTTAGTGGCTGGGAGAGGTTGCGGGAAAAGCATGTGTGAGCACTGGGCCTGATCTCCCGTGTATCTGAGTTGAATACAGCGATTTCCAATGGCCTTCTTCAATCACAGTGTAGCTAAGTTCCAACTCCCATGTCCGAGTGGATAGCAGACATCTGCCTCCCATGCATACACACTTCTGAGAGTTGAGCTTATGGCCTGTACCTCCACAGCCAGCCTGCTTGTAACCTTGGCTTCTAAAAGGCCTAGGCTCGCTGTTTGACGGAAATGCTGGGAGAGGTAATTGGAATCTCACGGCACACAAGACGAGTGCCTCCAAGCTCAATTCACGATTTCCCAGTAATTATTGTGGTAGACATATGCTACATACTAAGTTCCATATGTGAGAAGGTAGCTGAACGCCTTGTCCAAAAGCATCTTACTTCTGAGAGTTGAGCTCAGCCTCAGTCCCTCACAGTTCCACAATGCCTGCAGAATGAGTTTCACACGTCTTCACCAGAGACGATTGCCAGAGGCTTCTGAGTACAAGTTAACAATGCAGACCAGGAGGGTATCTCCAGGTGCAGTAGAGTGGTAATCTTGGAACCTCCTGACTCAGAGTACTGCTACCTTCTCACTGCCATAGGAATGCAGCTAGTTGACAGCTGGCTTCAAGACATGCTTCCCTGTGAGAGCTGAGGACAGGGCAGAACCCTCCCGCATCCTGCCTGACTGTAGGAGTAGCTGCTAACATCCTTATGTTAGTGGCTGGGAGAAGTTGCGGGAAAAGCATGTGTGAGCACTGGGCCTGAACTCCCGTGTATCTGAGTTGAATACAGCGATTTCCAATGGCCTTCTTCAATCACAGTGTAGCTAGGTTCCAATTTCCATGTCCGAGTGGGTAGCAGACATCTGCCTCCCATGCATACACACTTCTGAGAGTTGAGCTTATGGCCTGTACCTCCACATCCAGCCTGCTGGTACCCTTGGCTTCTAAAAGACCTAGGCTCGCTGTTTGACGGAAGTGTTGGGAGAGGTAATTGGAATCACCCGGCACACAAGACTAGTGCCTCCAAGCTCAGTCCAGCGATTTCCTAGTAATTCCTGTGGTAGACTGGTGCTACATAGTAAGTTCCATACGTGAGAGGGTAGCTGAACGCCTTGTCCAAAAGCATCTTACTTCTGAGAGTTGAGCTCAGCCTCAGTCCCTCACAGTTCCACACTGCCTGCAGAGTGAGTTTCGCAGGTCTTCAGCAGAGAGGTTTGCCAGAGGCTTCTGAGTACAAGTTAACAATGCAGACCTGGAGGGTATCTCCAGGTGCAGTAGAGTGGTAATCTTGGAACCTCCTGACTCAGAGTACTGCTACCTTCTCACTGCCATAGGAATGCAGCTAGTAAAAAAAAAAAAAAAAGCAATGCAGCTAGTTGACTGTTGGCTTCAAGACATGCTTCCCTGTGAGAGCTGAGGACAGGGCAGAACCCTCACGTATCCTGCCTGACTGTAGGAGTAGCTGCTAACATCCTTAGGTTAGTGGCTGGGAGAGGTTGCGGGAAAAGCATGTGTGAGCACTGGGCCTGAACTCCCGTGTATCTGAGTTGAATACAGCGATTTCCAATGGCCTTCTTCAATCACAGAGTAGCTAGGTTCCAACTCCCATGTCAGAGTGGGTAGCAGACATCTGTCTCCCATGCATACACACTTCTGAGAGTTGAGCTTATGGCCTGTACCTCCACATCCAGCCTGCTGGTACCCTTGGTTTCTAAAAGGCCTAGGCTCGCTGTTTGACGGAAGTGCTGGAAGAGGTAATTGGAATCTCCCGGCACACAAGACGAGTGCCTCCAAGCTCAATTCACGACTTCCCAGTAATTCTTGTGGTAGACAGGTGCTACATACTAAGTTCCATATGTGAGAAGGTAGCTGAACGCCTTGTCCAAAAGCATCTTACTTCTGAGAGTTGAGCTCAGCCTCAGTCCCTCACAGTTCCACACTGCCTGCAGAGAGAGTATCACACGTCTTCACCAGAGACGATTACAAGAGGCTTCTGAGACGCAGGGTAACAATGCAGACCTGGACGGTATCCCCAGGTGCAGTAGACTGGTAATATTGGAACCTCCTGACTCAGAATACTGCTACCTTCTCACTGCCATAGGAATGCAGCTAGTTGACAGCTGGCTTCAAGACATGCTTCCCTGTGAGAGCTGAGGACAGGGCAGAACCCTCCCGCATCCTGCCTGACTGTAGGAGTAGCTGCTAACATCCTAATGTTAGTGGCTGGGAGAGGTTGCGGGAAAAGCGTGTGTGAGCACTAGGCTTGAACTCCCATGTATCTGAGTTGAATACAGCGATTTCCAACGGCTTTCCTCAACCAGAGTGTAGCTAGGTTCCAAATCCCATGTACCAACGGGTAGCAGACATCTGCCTCCCATGCATACACACTTCTGAGAGTTGAGCTTATGGCCTGTACCTCCACAGCCAGCCTGCTGGTACCCTTGGCTTCTAAAAGGCCTAGGCTCGCTGTTTGACGGAAGTGTTGGGAGAGGTAATTGGAATCACCCGGCACACAAGTCTAGTGCCTCCAAGCTCAATTCACGATTTGCCAGTAATTCTTGTGGTACACAGGTGCTACATACTAAGTTCCATACGTGAGAAGGTAGCTGAACGCCTTGTCCAAAAGCATCTTACTTCTGAGAGTTGAGCTCAGCCTCAGTCCCTCACAGTTCCACACTGCCTGCAGAATGAGTTTCACACGTCTTCACCAGAGACGATTGCCAGAGGCTTCTGAGACGCAGGGTAACAATGCAGACCTGGAGGGTATCCCCAGGTGCAGTAGACTGTTAATCTTGGAACCTCCTGACTCAGAATACTGCTACCTTCTCACTGCCATAGGAATGCAGCTAGTTGACAGCTGGCTTCAAGACATGCTTAACTGTGAGAGCTGAGGATAGGGCAGAACCCTCCCGCATCCTGCCTGACTGTAGGAGTAGCGGCTAACATCCTTAGGTTAGTGGCTGGGAGAGGTTGCGGGAAAAGCATGTGTGAGCACTGGGCCTGAACTCCCGTGTATCTGAGTTGAATACAGCGATTTCCAATGGCCTTCTTCAATCACAGAGTAGCTAGGTTCCAACTCCCATGTCAGAGTGGGTAGCAGACATCTGTCTCCCATGCATACACACTTCTGAGAGTTGAGCTTATGGCCTGTACCTCCACATCCAGCCTGCTGGTACCCTTGGTTTCTAAAAGGCCTAGGCTCGCTGTTTGACGGAAGTGCTGGAAGAGGTAATTGGAATCTCCCGGCACACAAGACGAGTGCCTCCAAGCTCAATTCACGACTTCCCAGTAATTCTTGTGGTAGACAGGTGCTACATACTAAGTTCCATATGTGAGAAGGTAGCTGAACGCCTTGTCCAAAAGCATCTTACTTCTGAGAGTTGAGCTCAGCCTCAGTCCCTCACAGTTCCACACTGCCTGCAGAGAGAGTATCACACGTCTTCACCAGAGACGATTACAAGAGGCTTCTGAGACGCAGGGTAACAATGCAGACCTGGACGGTATCCCCAGGTGCAGTAGACTGGTAATATTGGAACCTCCTGACTCAGAATACTGCTACCTTCTCACTGCCATAGGAATGCAGCTAGTTGACAGCTGGCTTCAAGACATGCTTCCCTGTGAGAGCTGAGGACAGGGCAGAACCCTCCCGCATCCTGCCTGACTGTAGGAGTAGCTGCTAACATCCTAATGTTAGTGGCTGGGAGAGGTTGCGGGAAAAGCGTGTGTGAGCACTAGGCTTGAACTCCCATGTATCTGAGTTGAATACAGCGATTTCCAACGGCTTTCCTCAACCAGAGTGTAGCTAGGTTCCAAATCCCATGTACCAAAGGGTAGCAGACATCTGCCTCCCATGCATACACACTTCTGAGAGTTGAGCTTATGGCCTGTACCTCCACAGCCAGCCTGCTGGTACCCTTGGCTTCTAAAAGGCCTAGGCTCGCTGTTTGACGGAAGTGTTGGGAGAGGTAATTGGAATCACCCGGCACACAAGTCTAGTGCCTCCAAGCTCAATTCACGATTTGCCAGTAATTCTTGTGGTACACAGGTGCTACATACTAAGTTCCATACGTGAGAAGGTAGCTGAACGCCTTGTCCAAAAGCATCTTACTTCTGAGAGTTGAGCTCAGCCTCAGTCCCTCACAGTTCCACACTGCCTGCAGAATGAGTTTCACACGTCTTCACCAGAGACGATTGCCAGAGGCTTCTGAGACGCAGGGTAACAATGCAGACCTGGAGGGTATCCCCAGGTGCAGTAGACTGTTAATCTTGGAACCTCCTGACTCAGAATACTGCTACCTTCTCACTGCCATAGGAATGCAGCTAGTTGACAGCTGGCTTCAAGACATGCTTCCCTGTGAGAGCTGAGGATAGGGCAGAACCCTCCCGCATCCTGCCTGACTGTAGGAGTAGCTGCTAACATCCTTAGGTTAGTGGCTGGGAGAGGTTGCGGGAAAAGCATGTGTGAGCACTGGGCCTGAACTCCCGTGTATCTGAGTTGAATACAGCGATTTCCAATGGCCTTCTTCAATCACAGAGTAGCTAGGTTCCAACTCCCATGTCAGAGTGGGTAGCAGACATCTGTCTCCCATGCATACACACTTCTGAGAGTTGAGCTTATGGCCTGTACCTCCACATCCAGCCTGCTGGTACCCTTGGTTTCTAAAAGGCCTAGGCTCGCTGTTTGACGGAAGTGCTGGAAGAGGTAATTGGAATCTCCCGGCACACAAGACGAGTGCCTCCAAGCTCAATTCACGACTTCCCAGTAATTCTTGTGGTAGACAGGTGCTACATACTAAGTTACATATGTGAGAACGTAGCTGAACGCCGTGTCCAAAAGCATCTTACTTCTGAGACTTGAGCTCAGCTCAGTCTCTCACAGTCCACACTGCCTGCAGAGTGAGTCTAACACGTCTTCACCAGAGACGATTACCAGAGACTTCTGAGACGCAGGGTAACAATGCAGACTGGAGGGTATCTCCAGGTGCAGTAGAGTGGTAATCTTGGAACCTCCTGACTCAGAATACTGCTACCTTCTCAGTGCCATAGGAATGCAGCTAGTTGACAGCTGACTTCAAGACATGCTTCCCTGTGAGAGCTGAGGACAGAGCAGAACCCTCCCGCATACTGCCTCACTGTAGGAGTAGCTGCTAACATCCTAATGTTAGTGGCTGGGAGAGGTGGCGGGAAAAGCATGTGTGAGCACTGGGCCTGAACTCCCGTGTATCTGAGTTGAATACAGTGATTTCCAACGTCTTTCCTCAACCAGAGTGTAGCTAGGTTCCAAATCCCTTGTACGAGCGGGTAGCAGACATCTGCCTCCCATGCATACACACTTCTGAGAGGTGAGCTTATGGCCTGTACCTCCACAGCCAGCCTGCTGGTACCCTTGGCTTCTAAAAGGCCTAGGCTCGCTGTTTGACGGAAGTGTTGGGAGAGGTAATTGGAATCACCCGGCACACAAGACTAGGGCCTCCAAGCTCAGTCCAGCGATTTCCTAGTAATTCCTGTGGTAGACTTGTGCTACATACTAAGTTCCATACGTGAGAGGGTAGCTGAACGCCTTGTCCAAAAGCATCTAACTTCTGAGAGTTGAGCTCAGCCTTAGTCCCTCACAGTTCCACACTGCCTGCAGAGTGAGTTTCGCAGGTCTTCAGCAGAGACGTTTGCCAGAGGCTTTTGAGACGCAGGGTAACAATGCAGACCTGGAGGGTATCCCCAGGTGCAGTAGACTGGTAATCTTGGAACCTCCTGACTCAGAATACTGCTAACTTCTCACTGCCATAGGAATAAAGCTAGTTGACAGCTGGCTTCAAGACATGCTTCCCTGTGAGAGCTGAGCACAGGGCAGAAACCTCCCGCATCCTGCTTGACTCTAGGAGTAGCTGCTAACATCCTAATGTTAGTGGCTGGGAGATGTTGCGGGAAAAGCGAGTGTGAGCACTGGGCCTGAACTCCCGTGTATCTGAGTGGAATACAGCGATTTCCAACGGCTTTCCTCAACCAGAGTGTAGCTAGGTTCCAAATCCCATGTACGAGCGGGTAGCAACATCTGCCTCCCATGCATACACACTTCTGAGAGTTGAGCTTATGGCCGGTACCTCCACATCCAGCCTGCTGGTACCCTTTGCTTCTAAAAGGCCTAGGCTCGCTGTTTGACGGAAGTGCTGGGAGAGGTAATTGGAATCTCCCGGCACACAAGAGGAGTGCCTCCAAGATCAATTCATGATGTCCCTGTAATTCTTGTGGTAGACAGGTGCTACATACTAAGTTCCATATGTGAGAAGGTACCTGAACGCCTTGTCCAAAAGCATCTTACTTCTGAGACTTGAGCTCAGCTCAGTCTCTCACAGTCCACACTGCCTGCAGAGTGAGTTTAACACGTCTTCACCAGAGACGATTACCAGAGGCTTCAGAGACGCAGGGAAACAATGCAGACCTGGAGGGTATCTCCAGGTGCAGTAGAGTGGTAATCTTGGAACCTCCTGACTCAGAATACTGCTACCTTCTCAGTGCCATAGGAATGCAGCTAGTTGACAGCTGACTTCAAGACATGCTTCCCTGGGAGAGCTGAGGACAGAGCAGAACCCTCCCGCATCCTGCCTGACTGTAGGAGTAGCTGCTAACATCCTAATGTTAGTGGCTGGGAGAGGTTGCTGGAAAAGCATGTGTGAGCACTGGGCCTGAAGTCCCGTGTATCTGAGTTGAATACAGTAATTTCCAACGGCTTTCCTCAACCAGAGTGTAGCTAGGTTCCAAATCCCATGTACGAACGGGTAGCAGACATCTGCCTCCCATGCATACACACTTCTGAGAGTTGAGCTTATGGCCTGTACATCCACAGCCAGCCTGCTGGTACCCTTGGCTTCTAAAAGGCCTAGGCTCGCTGTTTGACGGAAGTGCTGGGAGAGGTAATTGGAATCACCCGGCACAGAAGACGAGTGCCTCCAAGTCAATTCACGACTTCCCAGGAATTCTTGGGGTAGACAGGTGCTACATACTAAGTTCCATATGTGAGAAGGTAGCTGAACGCCTTGTCCAAAAGCATCTTACTTCTGAGAGTTGAGCTCACCCTCAGTCCCTCACAGTTCCACACTGCCTGCAGAGTGAGTTTCATACGTCTTCACCAGAGACGATTACCAGAGTCTTCTGAGACACAGGGTAACAATGCAGACCTGGAGGGTATCCCCAGGTGCTGTAGAGTGGTAATCTTGGAACCTCCTGACTCAGAATACTGCTACCTTCTCACTGCCATAGGAATGCAGCTAGTTGACAGATGGCTTCAAGACATGCTTCCCTGTGAGAGCTGAGGACAGGGCAGAACCCTCCCGCAACCTGCCTGACTGTAGGAGTAGCTGCTAACATCCTAATGTTAGTGGCTGGGAGAGGTTGCGGGAAAAGCATGTGTGAGCACTGGGCCTGAACTCCCGTGTATCTGAGTTGAATACAGCGATTTCCAATGGCCTTCTTCAATCACAGTGTAGCTAGGTTCCAACTCCCATGTCCGAGTGGGTAGCAGACATCTGCCTCCCATGCATACACACTTCTGAGAGTTGAGCTTATGGCCTGTACCTCCACAGCCAGCCTACTGGTACCCTTGGCTTCTAAAAGGATTAGGCTCGCTGTTTGACGGAAGTGTTGGGAGAGGTAATTGGAATCACCCGGCACACAAGTCTAGTGCCTCCAAGCTCAGTCCAGCGATTTCCTAGTAATTCCTGTGGTAGACTGGTGCTACATACTAAGTTCCATACGTGAGAGGGTAGCTGAACGCCTTGTCCAAAAGCATCTTACTTCTGAGAGTTGAGCTCAGCCTCAGTCCCTCACAGTTCCACACTGCCTGCAGAGTGATATTCGCAGGTCTTCAGCAGAGACGTTTGCCAGAGGCTTCTGAGACGCAGGGTAACAATGCAGACCTGGAGGGTATCCCCAGGTGCAGTAGACTGGTAATCTTGGAACCTCCTGACTCAGAATACTGCTACCTTCTCACTGCCATAGGAATGCAGCTAGTTGACAGCTGGCTTCAAGACATGCTTCCTGTGAGAGCTGAGGACAGGGCACAAACCTCCCGCATCCTGCCTGACTGTAGGAGTAGCTGCTAACATCCTAATGTTATTGGCTGGGAGAGGTTGCGGGAAAAGCGTCTGTGAGCACTGGGCCTGAACTCCCGTGTATCTGTGTTGAATACAGCGATTTCCAACGGCTTTCCTCAACCAGAGGGTAGCTAAGTTCGAAATCCCATGTACGAGCGGGTAGCAGACATCTGCCTCCCATGCATACACACTTCTGAGAGTTTAGCTTATGGCCTGTACCTCCACAGCCAGCCTCCTGGTACCCTTGGCTTCTAAAAGGCCTAGGCTCGCTGTTTGACGGAAGTGCTGGGAGAGGAAATTGGAATCTCCCGGCACACAAGACGAGTGTCTCCAAGCTCAATTCACAATTTCAGAGTAATTCTTGTGGTAGAAAGGTGTTACATACTACGTTCCATATGTGAGAAGGTAGCTGAACGCCTTTTCCAAAAGCATCTTACTTCTGAGAGTTGAGCTCAACCTCAGTCTCTCACAGTTCCACACTGCCTGCAGAGTGAGTTTCACACGTCTTCACCAGAGATGATTGCCAGAGGCTTCTGAGTACAAGTTAACAATGCAGACCTGGAGGGTATCTCCATGTGCAGTAGAGTGGTTATCTTGGAACCTCCTGACTCAGAGTACTGCTACCTTCTCACTGCCATAGGAATGCAGCTATTTGACAGCTGGCTTCAAGACATGCTTCCTTGTGAGAGCTGAGGACAGGGCAGAACCCTCCCGCATCCTGCCTGACTGTAGGAGAAGCTGCTAACATCCTTATGTTAGTGGCTGGGAGAGGTTGCGGGAAAAGCATGTGTGAGCACTGGGCCTGAACTCCCGTGTATCTGAGTTGAATACAGCGATTTCCAATGGCCTTCTTCAAATACAGTGTAGCTAGGTTCCAACTCCCATGTCCGAGTGGGTAGCAGACATCTGCCTCCCATGCATACACACTTCTGAGAGTTGAGCTTATGGCCGGTACCTCCACATCCAGCCTGCTGGTACCCTTGGCTTCTAAAAGGCCTAGGCTCGCTGTTTGACGGAAGTGCTGGGAGAGGTAATTGGAATCACCCGTCACACATGACTAGTGCCTCCAAGCTCATTCCAGCGATTTCCTAGTAATTCCTGTGGTAGACTGGTGCTACATACTAAGTTCCATACGTGAGAGGGTAGCTGAACGCCTTGTCCAAAAGCATCTTACTTCTGAGAGTTGAGCTCATCCTCAGTCCCTCACAGTTCCACACTGCCTGCAGAGTGAGTTTCGCAGGTCTTCAGCAGAGACGTTTGCCAGAGGCTTCTGAGACGCAGGGTAACAATGCAGACCTGGAGGGTATCCCCAGGTGCAGTAGACTGGTAATCTTGGAACCTCCTGACTCAGAATACTGCTACCTTCTCACTGCCATAGGAATGCAGCTAGTTGACAGCTGGCTTCAAGACATGCTTCCCGGGATCCCTGGGTGGCGCAGCGGTTTGGCGCCTGCCTTTGGCCCAGGGCGCGATCCTGGAGACCCGGGATCGAATCCCACATCAGGCTCCCGGTGCATGGAGCCTGCTTCTCCCTCTGCCTGTGTCTCTGCCTCTCTCTCTCTCTCTCTGTGACTATCATAAATAAATGAAAGTTAAAAAAGAAAAAAAAAGACATGCTTCCCTGTGAGAGCTGAGGACAGGGCAGAACCCTCCCGCATCCTGCATGACTGTAGGAGTAGCTGCTAACATCCTAATGTTAGTGGCTGGGAGATTTTGAGGGAAAAGCATGTGTGAGCACTGGGCCTGAACTCCCGTGTATCTGAGTTGAATACAGCGATTTTCAATGGCCTTCTTCAATCACAATGTAGCTAGGTTCCAACTCCCATGTCAGAGTGGGTAGCAGACATCTGCCTCCCATGCATACACACTTCTGAGAGTTGAGCTTATGGCCTGAACCTCCACATCCAGCCTGCTGGTACCCTTGGCTTCTAAAAGGCCTAGGCTCGCTCTTTGACGGAAGTGCTGGGAGAGGTAATTGGAATCTCCCGGCACACAAGACGAGTGCCTCCAAGCTCAATTCACAATTTCCCAGTAATTCTTCTGGTATACAGGTGCTACATACTAAGTTCCATATGTGAGAAGGTAGCTGAACGCCTTGTCCAAAAGCATCTTACTTCTGAGAGTTGAGCTCACTCTCAGTCCCTCACAGAACCACACTGCCTGCAGAGTGAGTTTAACACGTCTTCACCAGAGACGATTACCAGAGGCTTCAGAGACGCAGGGAAACAATGCAGACCTGGAGGGTATCTCCAGGTGCAGTAGAGTGGTAATCTTGGAACCTCCTGACTCAGAATACTGCTACCTTCTCAGTGCCATAGGAATGCAGCTAGTTGACAGCTGACTTCAAGACATGCTTCCCTGGGAGAGCTGAGGACAGAGCAGAACCCTCCCGCATCCTGCCTGACTGAAGGAGTAGCTGCTAACATCCTAATGTTAGTGGCTGGGAGAGGTTGCGGGAAAAGCGTCTGTGAGCACTGGGCCTGAACTCCCGTGTATCTGAGTTGAATACAGTGATTTCCAACGGCTTTCCTCAACCAGAGTGTAGCTAGGTTCCAAATCCCTTGTACGAGCGGGTAGCAGACATCTGCCTCCCATGCATACAAACTTCTGAGAGTTGAGCTCATGGCCTGTACCTCCACATCCAGCCTCCTGGTACCCTTGGCTTCTAAAAGGCCTAGGTTCGCAGTTTGACGGAAGTGTTGGGAGAGGTAATTGGAATCACCCGGAACACAAGACTCTTGCCTCCAACCTCAGTCCAGCGATTTTGTAGTAATTCCTGTGGTAGACTGGTGCTACATACTAAGTTCCATACGTGAGAGGGTAGCTGAACGCCTTGTCCAAAAGCATCTTACTTCTGAGAGGTGAGCTCAGCCTCAGTCCCTCACAGTTCCACACTGCCTGCAGAGTGAGTTTCGCAGGTCTTCAGCAGAGACGTTTGCGAGAGGCTTCTGTGACGCAGGGTAACAATGCAGACCTGGAGGGTATCCCCATGTGCAGTAGACAGGTAATCTTGGAACCTCCTTACTCAGAATACTGTTACCTTCTCACTGCCATAGGAATGCAGCTAGTTGACAGCTGGCTTCAAGTCATGCTTCCCTGTGAGAGCTGAGGACAGGGCAGAACCCTCCCGCATCCTGCCTGACTGTAGGTGTAGCTGCTAACATCCTAATGTTAGTGGCTGGGAGAGGTTGCGGGAAAAGCATGTGTGAGCACTGGGCCTGAAGTCCCGTGTATCTGAGTTGAATACAGTAATTTCCAACGGCTTTCCTCAACCAGAGTGTAGCTAGGTTCCAAATCCCATGTACGAACGGGTAGCAGACATCTGCCTCCCATGCATACACACTTCTGAGAGTTGAGCTTATGGCCTGTACATACACAGCCAGCCTGCTGGTACCCTTGGCTTCTAAAAGGCCTAGGCTCGCTGTTTCACGGATGTGCTGGGAGAGGTAATTGGAATCACCCGGCACACAAGACGAGTGCCTCCAAGTCAATTCACGACTTCCCAGTAATTCTTGGGGTAGACAGGTGCTACATAATAAGTTCCATATGTGAGAAGGTAGCTGAACGCCTTGTCCAAAAGCATCTTACTTCTGAGAGTTGAGCTCACCCTCAGTCCCTCACAGTTCCACACTGCCTGCAGAGTGAGTTTCATACGTCTTCACCAGAGACGATTACCAGAGTCTTCTGAGACACAGGGTAACAATGCAGATCTGGAGGGTATCCCCAGGTGCTGTAGAGTGGTAATCTTGGAACCTCCTGACTCAGAATACTGCTACCTTCTCACTGCCATAGGAATGCAGCTAGTTGACAGATGGCTTCAAGACATGCTTCCCTGTGAGAGCTGAGGACAGGGCAGAACCCTCCCGCATCCTGCCTGACTGTAGGAGTAGCTGCTAACATCCTAATGTTAGTGGCTGGGAGAGGTTGCGGGAAAAGCATGTGTGAGCACTGGGCCTGAACTCCCGTGTATCTGAGTTGAATACAGCGATATCCAATGGCCTTCTTCAATCACAGTGTAGCTAGGTTCCAACTCCCATGTCCGAGTGGGTAGCAGACATCTGCCTCCCATGCATACACACTTCTGAGAGTTGAGCTTATGGCCTGTACCTCCACAGCCAGCCTGCTGGTACCCTTGGCTTCTAAAAGGATTAGGCTCGCTGTTTGACGGAAGTGTTGGGAGAGGTAATTGGAATCTCCCGGCACACAAGACTAGTGCCTCCAAGCTCAGTCCAGCGATTTCCTAGTAATTCCTGTGGTAGACTGGTGCTACATACTAAGTTCCATACGTGAGAGGGTAGCTGAACGCCTTGTCCAAAAGCATCTTACTTCTGAGAGTTGAGCTCAGCCTCAGTCCCTCACAGTTCCACACTGCCTGCAGAGTGATATTCGCAGGTCTTCAGCAGAGACGTTTCCCAGAGGCTTCTGAGACGCAGGGTAACAATGCAGACCTGGAGGGTATCCACAGGTGCAGTAGACTGGTAATCTTGGAACCTCCTGACTCAGAATACTGCTACCTTCTCACTGCCATAGGAATGCAGCTAGTTGACAGCTGGCTTTTAGACATGCTTCCTGTGAGTGCTGAGGACAGGGCACAAACCTCCCGCATCCTGCCTGACTGTAGGAGTAGCTGCTAACATCCTAATGTTATTGGCTGGGAGAGGTTGCGGGAAAAGTGTCTGTGAGCACTGGGCCTGAACTCCCGTGTATCTGTGTTGAATACAGCGATTTCCAACGGCTTTCCTCAACCAGAGGGTAGCTAAGTTCGAAATCCCATGTACGAGCGGGTAGCAGACATCTGACTCCCATGCATACACACTTCTGAGAGTTTAGCTTATGGCCTGTACCTCCACAGCCAGCCTGCTGGTACCCTTGGCTTCTAAAAGGCCTAGGCTCGCTGTTTGACGGAAGTGCTGGGAGAGGAAATTGGAATCTCCCGGCACACAAGACGAGTGTCTCCAAGCTCAATTCACAATTTCAGAGTAATTCTTGTGGTAGAAAGGTGTTACATACTACGTTCCATATGTGAGAAGGTAGCTGAACGCCTTTTCCAAAAGCATCTTACTTCTGAGAGTTGAGCTCAACCTCAGTCTCTCACAGTTCCACACTGCCTGCAGAGTGAGTTTCACACGTCTTCACCAGAGATGATTGCCAGAGGCTTCTGAGTACAAGTTAACAATGCAGACCTGGAGGGTATCTCCATGTGCAGTAGAGTGGTTATCTTGGAACCTCCTGACTCAGAGTACTGCTACCTTCTCACTGCCATAGGAATGCAGCTAGTTGACAGCTGGCTTCAAGACATGCTTCCTTGTGAGAGCTGAGGACAGGGCAGAACCCTCCCGCATCCTGCCTGACTGTAGGAGAAGCTGCTAACATCCTTATGTTAGTGGCTGGGAGAGGTTGCGGGAAAAGCATGTGTGAGCACTGGGCCTGAACTCCCGTGTATCTGAGTTGAATACAGCGATTTCCAATGGCCTTCTTCAAATACAGTGTAGCTAGGTTCCAACTCCCATGTCCGAGTGGGTAGAGGACATCTGTCTCCCATGCATACACACTTCTGAGAGTTGAGCTTATGGCCGGTACCTCCACATCCAGCCTGCTGGTACCCTTGGCTTCTAAAAGGCCTAGGCTCGCTGTTTGACGGAAGTGCTGGGAGAGGTAATTGGAATCACCCGTCACACATGACTAGTGCCTCCAAGCTCAGTCCAGCGATTTCCTAGTAATTCCTGTGGTAGACTGGTGCTACATACTAAGTTCCATACGTGAGAGGGTAGCTGAACGCCTTGTCCAAAAGCATCTTACTTCTGAGAGTTGAGCTCATCCTCAGTCCCTCACAGTTCCACACTGCCTGCAGAGTGAGTTTCGCAGGTCTTCAGCAGAGACGTTTGCCAGAGGCTTCTGAGACGCAGGGTAACAATGCAGACCTGGAGGGTATCCCCAGGTGCAGTAGACTGGTAATCTTGGAACCTCCTGACTCAGAATACTGCTACCTTCTCACTGCCATAGGAATGCAGCTAGTTGACAGCTGGCTTCAAGACATGCTTCCCGGGATCCCTGGGTGGCGCAGCGGTTTGGCGCCTGCCTTTGGCCCAGGGCGCGGTCCTGGAGACCCGGGATCGAATCCCACATCAGGCTCCCGGTGCATGGAGCCTGCTTCTCCCTCTGCCTGTGTCTCTGCCTCTCTCTCTCTCTCTCTGTGACTATCATAAATAAATGAAAGTTAAAAAAGAAAAAAAAAGACATGCTTCCCTGTGAGAGCTGAGGACAGGGCAGAACCCTCCCGCATCCTGCCTGACTGTAGGAGTAGCTGCTAACATCCTAATGTTAGTGGCTGGGAGATTTTGAGGGAAAAGCATGTGTGAGCACTGGGCCTGAACTCCCGTGTATCTGAGATGAATACAGCGATTTTCAATGGCCTTCTTCAATCACAATGTAGCTAGGTTCCAACTCCCATGTCAGAGTGGGTAGCAGACATCTGCCTCCCATGCATACACACTTCTGAGAGTTGAGGTTATGGCCTGAACCTCCACATCCAGCCTGCTGGTACCATTGGCTTCTAAAAGGCCTAGGCTCGCTGTTTGACGGAAGTGCTGGGAGAGGAAATTGGAATCTCCCGGCACACAAGACGAGTGCCTCCAAGCTCAATTCACAATTTCCCAGTAATTCCTGTGGTAGAAAGGTGCTATATACTAAGTTCCATATGTGAGAAGGTAGCTGAACGCCTTTTCCAAAAGCATCTTACTTCTGAGAGTTGAGCTCAACCTCAGTCTCTCACAGTTCCACACTGCCTGCAGAGTGAGTTTCACACGTCTTCACCAGAGATGATTTCCAGATGCTTCTGAGTACAAGTTAACAATGCAGAATTGGAGGGTATCTCCAGGTGCAGTAGAGTGGTAATCTTGGAACCTCCTGACTCAGAGTACTGCTACCTTCTCACTGCCATAGGAATGCAGCTAGTTGACCGCTGGCTTCAAGACATGCTTCCCTGTGAGAGCTGAGGACAGGGCACAAACCTCCCGCATCCTGCCTGAGTGTAGGTGTAGCTGCTAACATCCTAATGTTAGTGGCTGGGAGAGGTTGCGGGAAAAGCGTCTGTGAGCACTGGGCCTGAACTCCCATGTATCTGAGTTGAATACAGCGATTTCCAACGGCTTTCCTCAACCAGAGTGTAGCTAGGTTCCAAATCCCATGTACGAGCGGGTAGCAGACATCTGCCTCCCATGCATACACACTTCTTAGAGTTGAGCTTATGGCCTGTACCTCCACAGCCAGCCTGCTGGTAACCTTGGCTTCTAAAAGGCCTAGGCTCGCTGTTTGACGGAAGTGCTGGGAGAGGTAATTGGAATCTCCCGGCACACAAGACGAGTGCCTCCAAGCTCAATTCACGATTTCACAGTAATTCTTGTGGTAGACAGGTGCTACATACGAAGATACATATGTGGGAAGGTAGGTGAACGCCTTGTCCAAAAGCATCTTACTTCTGAGAGTTGAGCTCAACCTCAGTCTCTCACAGTTCCACACTGCTGCAGAGTGAGTTTCACACGTCTTCACCAGAGACGATTACCAGAGGCTTCTGAGACAATGGGTAACAATGCAGACCTGGAGGGTAACTCCAGGTGCAGTAGAGTGGTAATCTTGGAACCTCCTGACTCAGAGTACTGCTACCTCCTCACTGCCATAAGAATGCAGCTAGTTGACAGCTGGCTTCAAGACATGCTTCCCTGTGAGTGCTGAGGACAGGGCACAAACCTCCCGCATCCTGCCTGACTGTAGGTGTAGCTGCTAACATCCTAATGTTAGTGGCTGGGAGAGGTTGCGGGAAAAACGTCTGTGAGCACTGGGCCTGAACTCCCGTGTATCTGAGTTGAATACAGCGATTTCCAACGGCTTTCCTCAACCAGAGTGTAGCTAGGTTCCAAATCCCATGTACGAGCGGGTAGCAGACATCTGCCTCCCATGCATACACACTTCTGAGAGTTGACCTTATGGCCTGTACCTCCACATTCAGCCTGCTGGTACCCTTGGCTTCTAAAAGGCCTAGGCTCGCTGTTTCACGGAAGTGCTGGGAGAGGAAATTGGAATCTCCCGGCACACAAGACGAGTGCCTCCAAGCTCAATTCACAATTTCCCAGTAATTCCTGTGGTAGAAAGGTGCTATATACTAAGTTCCATATGTGAGAAGGTAGCTGAACGCCTTTTCCAAAAGCATCTTACTTCTGAGAGTTGAGCTCAACCTCAGTCTCTCACAGTTCCACACTGCCTGCAGAGTGAGTTTCACACGTCTTCACCAGAGATGATTTCCAGATGCTTCTGAGTACAAGTTAACAATGTAGAATTGGAGGGTATCTCCAGGTGCAGTAGAGTGGTAATCTTGGAACCTCCTGACTCAGAGTACTGCTACCTTCTCACTGCCATAGGAATGCAGCTAGTTGACCGCTGGCTTCAAGACATGCTTCCCTGTGAGAGCTGAGGACAGGGCACAAACCTCCCGCATCCTGCCTGAGTGTAGGTGTAGCTGCTAACTTCCTAATGTTAGTGGCTGGGAGAGGTTGCGGGAAAAGCGTCTGTGAGCACTGGGCCTGAACTCCCGTGTATCTGAGTTGAATACAGCGATTTCCAACGGCTTTCCTCAACCAGAGTGTAGCTAGGTTCCAAATCCCATGTACGAGCGGGTAGCAGACATCTGCCTCCCATGCATACACACTTCTTAGAGTTGAGCTTATGGCCTTTACCTCCACAGCCAGCCTGCTGGGAACCTTGGCTTCTAAAAGGCCTAGGCTCGCTGTTTGACGGAAGTGCTGGGAGAGGTAATTGGAATCTCCCGGCACACAAGACGAGTGCCTCCAAGCTCAATTCACGATTTCCCAGTAATTCTTGTGGTAGACAGGTGCTACATACTGAGTTCCAGATGTGAGAAGGTAGCTGAAAGCCTTGTCCAAAAGCATCTTACTTCTGCGAGTTGAGCTCAGCCTCAGTCCCTCACAGTTCCACACTGCCTGCAGAGTGAGTTTCACACGTCTTCACCAGAGACGATTGCCAGAGGCTTCTGAGTACAAGTTAACAATGCAGACCTGGAGGGTATCTCCAGGTGCAGTAGATTGGTAATCTTGGAACCTCCTGACTCAGAGTACTGCTACCTTCTCACTGCCATAGGAATGCAGCTAGTTGACAGCTGGCTTCAAGACATGCTTCCCTGTGAGAGCTGAGGACAGGGCAGAACCCTCCCGCATCCTGCCTGACTGTAGGAGTAGCTGCTAACATCCTTATGTTAGTGGCTGGGAGAGGTTGCGGGAAAAGCATGTGTGAACACTGGGCCTGAACTCCCGTGTATCTGAGTTGAATACAGCGATTTCCAATGGCCTTCTTCAATCACAGTGTAGCTAGTTTCCAACTCCCATGTCCGAGTGGGTAGCAGACATCTGCCTCCCATGCATACACACTTCTGAGAGTTGAGCTCTTGGCCTATAACCTCCACAGCCAGCCTGCTGGTACCCTTGGCTTTTAAAAGTCCTATGCTCGCTGTTTGACGGAAGTGTTGGGAGAGGTAATTGGAATCACCCGGCACACAAGACGAGTGCCTCCAAGCTCAGTCCAGCGATTTCCTAGTAATTCTCCTGGTAGACTGGTGCTACAAGCTAAGTTCCATACGTGAGAGGGTAGCTGAACGCCTTGTCCAAAACCATCTTACTTCTGAGAGTTGAGCTCAGCCTCAGGCCCTCACAATTCCACACTGCGTGCAGAGTGAGTTTCGCAGGTCTTCAGCAGAGACGTTTGCCGGAGGCTTCTGATACGCAGGGTAACAATTTGGACCTGGAGGGTATCCCCAGGTGCAGTAGATTGGTAATCTTGGAACCTCCTGACTCAGAATACTGCTACCTTCTCACTGCCATAGGAATGCAGCAAGTTGATAGCTGGCTTCAAGACATGGTTCCCTGTGAGAGCTGAGGACAGGGCAGAACCCTCCCGCATCCTGCCTGACTGTAGGAGTAGCTGCAAACATCCTAACGTTAGTGGCTGGGAGAGGTTGCGGGAAAAGCATGTGTGAGCACTGGGCCTGAACTCCCGTGTATCTGAGTTGAATACAGCGATTTCCAATGGCCTTCTTCAATCACAGTGTAGCTAGGTTCCAACTCCCATGTCCGAGTGGATAGCAGACTTCTGCCTCCCATGCATACACACTTCTGAGAGTTGAGCTTATGGCCTGTACCTCCACATCCAGCCTGCTGGTACCCTTGGATTCTAAAAGGCCTAGGCTCGCTGTTTGACGGAAATGTTGGGAGAGGTAATTGGAATCACCCGGCACACAAGACTAGTGCCTCCAAGCTCAGTCCAGCGATTTCCTAGTAATTCCTGTGGTAGACTGGTGCTACATACTAAGTTTCATACGTGAGAGGGTAGCTGAACGCCTTGTCCAAAAGCATCTTACTTCTGAGAGTTGAGCTCAGCCTCAGTCCCTCACGGTTCCACACTGCCTGCAGAGTGAGTTTCGCAGGTCTTCAGCAGAGACGTTTGCCAGAGGCTTCTGAGACGCAGGGTAACAATGCAGACCTGGAGGGTATCCCCATGTGCAGTAGACTGGTAATCTTGGAACCTCCTGACTCAGAGTACTGCTACCTTCTCACCGCCATAGGAATGCAGCTAGTTGACAGCTGGCTTCAAGACAAGCTTCCCTGTGAGAGCTGAGGACAGGGCAGAACCCTCCCGCATCCTGCCTGACTGTAGGAGTAGCTGCTAACATCCTAATGTTAGTGGCAGGGAGAGGTTGCGGAAAAGCATGTGTGAGCACTGGGCCTGAACTCCCGTGTATCTGAGTTGAATACAGCGATTTCCAACGGCTTTCCTCAACCAGAGTGTAGCTAGGTTCCAACTCCCATGTCCGAGTGGGTAGCAGACATCTGCCTCCCATGCATACACACTTCTGAGAGTTGAGCTCATGGCCTATAACTTCCACAGCCAGCCTGCTGGTACCCTTGGCTTTTAAAAGTCCTATGCTCGCTGTTTGACGGAAGTGTTGGGAGAGGTAATTGGAATCACCCGGCACACAAGACTAGTGCCTCCAAGCTCAGTCCAGCGATTTCCTAGTAATTCCTGTGGTAGACTGGTGCTATATACTAAGTTCCATACGTGAGAGGGTAGCTGAACGCCTTGTCCAAAAGCATCTTACTTCTGAGAGTTGAGCTCAGCCTCAGTCCCTCACAGTTCCACACTGCCTGCAGAGTGAGTTTCGCAGGTCTTCAGCAGAGACGTTTGCCAGAGGCTTCTGAGACGCAGGGTAACAATGCAGACCTGGAGGGTATCTCCAGGTGCAGTAGACTGGTAATCTTGGAACCTCCTGACTCAGAATACTGCTACCTTCTCACTGCCATAGGAATGCAGCTAGTTGACAGCTGGCTTCAAGACATGTTTCCCTGGGAGAGCTGAGGACAGGGCAGAACCCTCCCGCATCCTGCCTGACTGTAGGAGTAGCTGCTAACATCCTAATGTGAGTGGCTCGGAGATGTTGCCGGAAAAGCATGTGTGAGCACTGGGCCTGAACTCCCGTGTATCTGAGTTGAATACAGCGATTTCCAACGGCTGTCCTCAACCAGAGTGTAGCTAGTTTCCAAATCCCATGTCCCAGCGGGTAGCAGACATCTGCCTCCCATGCATACACACTTCTGAGAGTTGAGCTTATGGCCTGTACCTCCACATCCATCCTGCTGGTACCCTTGGCTTCTAAAAGGCCTAGGCTCGCTGTTTGACGGAAGTGTTGGGAGAGGTAATTGGAATCACCCGGCACACAAGTCTAGTGCCTTTAAGCTCAATTCACGATTTCCCAGTACTTCTTGTGGTAGACAAGTGCTACATACTAAATTCCATACGTGAGAAGGTAGCTGAACGCCTTGTCCAAAAGCATCTTACTTCTGAGAGTTGAGCTCAGCCTCAGTCCCTCACAGTTCCACACTGCCTGCAGAGTGAGTTTCTCAGGTCTTCAGCAGAGACGATTGCCAGAGGCTTCTGAGTACAAGTTAACAATGCAGACCTGCAGGGTATCTCCAGGTGCAGTAGAGTGGTAAACTTGGAACCTCCTGATTCAGATACTGCTCCCTTCTCACTGCCATAGGAATGCAGCTAGTTGACAGCTAGCTTCAAGACATGCTTCCCTGAGAGAGCTGAGGACAGGGCAGAACCATCCCGCATCCTGCCTGACTGTAGGAGTAGCTGCTAACATCCTAATTTTAGTGGCTGGGAGAGGTTGCGGGAAAAGCATGTGTGACTACTGGGCCTGAACTCCCGTGTATCTGAGTTGAATACAGCGATTTCCAACGGCTTTCCTCAACCAGAGTGTAGCTAGGTCCCAAATCCCATGTACGAGCGGGTAGCAGACATCTGCCTCCCATGCATACACACTTCTGAGTGTTGAGCTTATGGCCTGTACCGCCACATCCAGCCTGCTGGTACCCTTGGCTTCTAAGAGGCCTAGGCTCGCTGTTTGACGGAAGTGCTGGGAGAGGTAATTGGAATCTCCCGGCACAAAGACGAGTGCCTACAAGCTCAATTCACGATTTCCCAGTAATTCTTGTGGTAGACAGGTGCTACATACTAAGTTCCATATGTGAGAAGGTAGCTGAACGCCTTGTCCAAAAGCATCTTACTTCTGAGAGTTGAGCTCAGCCTCAGACCCACACAGTTCCACACTGCCTGCAGAGTGAGTTTCAAACGTCTTCACCAGAAATGATTACCAGAGGCTTCTGAGTACAAGTTAACAATGCAAACCTGGAGGGTATCTCCAGGTGCAGTAGAGTGGTAATCTTGGAAACTCCTGACTCAGAGTACTGCTACCTTCTCACTGCCATAGGAATGCAGCTAGTTGACAGCTGGCTTCAAGACATGCTTCCCTGTGAGTGCTGAGGACAGAACGGAAACCTCCCGCATCCTACCTGACTGTAGGAGTAGCTGCTAACATCCTTATGTTAGTGGCTGGGAGAGGTTGCGGGAAAAGCATGTGTGAGCACTGGGCCTGATCTCCCGTGTATCTGAGTTGAATACAGCGATTTCCAATGGCCTTCTTCAATCACAGTGTAGCTAAGTTCCAACTCCCATGTCCGAGTGGATAGCAGACATCTGCCTCCCATGCATACACACTTCTGAGAGTTGAGCTTATGGCCTGTACCTCCACAGCCAGCCTGCTTGTAACCTTGGCTTCTAAAAGGCCTAGGCTCGCTGTTTGACGGAAATGCTGGGAGAGGTAATTGGAATCTCACGGCACACAAGACGAGTGCCTCCAAGCTCAATTCACGATTTCCCAGTAATTATTGTGGTAGACATATGCTACATACTAAGTTCCATATGTGAGAAGGTAGCTGAACGCCTTGTCCAAAAGCATCTTACTTCTGAGAGTTGAGCTCAGCCTCAGTCCCTCACAGTTCCACAATGCCTGCAGAATGAGTTTCACACGTCTTCACCAGAGACGATTGCCAGAGGCTTCTGAGTACAAGTTAACAATGCAGACCAGGAGGGTATCTCCAGGTGCAGTAGAGTGGTAATCTTGGAACCTCCTGACTCAGAGTACTGCTACCTTCTCACTGCCATAGGAATGCAGCTAGTTGACAGCTGGCTTCAAGACATGCTTCCCTGTGAGAGCTGAGGACAGGGCAGAACCCTCCCGCATCCTGCCTGACTGTAGGAGTAGCTGCTAACATCCTTATGTTAGTGGCTGGGAGAAGTTGCGGGAAAAGCATGTGTGAGCACTGGGCCTGAACTCCCGTGTATCTGAGTTGAATACAGCGATTTCCAATGGCCTTCTTCAATCACAGTGTAGCTAGGTTCCAATTTCCATGTCCGAGTGGGTAGCAGACATCTGCCTCCCATGCATACACACTTCTGAGAGTTGAGCTTATGGCCTGTACCTCCACATCCAGCCTGCTGGTACCCTTGGCTTCTAAAAGGCCTAGGCTCGCTGTTTGACGGAAGTGTTGGGAGAGGTAATTGGAATCACCCGGCACACAAGACTAGTGCCTCCAAGCTCAGTCCAGCGATTTCCTAGTAATTCCTGTGGTAGACTGGTGCTACATAGTAAGTTCCATACGTGAGAGGGTAGCTGAACGCCTTGTCCAAAAGCATCTTACTTCTGAGAGTTGAGCTCAGCCTCAGTCCCTCACAGTTCCACACTGCCTGCAGAGTGAGTTTCGCAGGTCTTCAGCAGAGAGGTTTGCCAGAGGCTTCTGAGTACAAGTTAACAATGCAGACCTGGAGGGTATCTCCAGGTGCAGTAGAGTGGTAATCTTGGAACCTCCTGACTCAGAGTACTGCTACCTTCTCACTGCCATAGGAATGCAGCTAGTAAAAAAAAAAAAAAAAGCAATGCAGCTAGTTGACTGTTGGCTTCAAGACATGCTTCCCTGTGAGAGCTGAGGACAGGGCAGAACCCTCCCGTATCCTGCCTGACTGTAGGAGTAGCTGCTAACATCCTTATGTTAGTGGCTGGGAGAGGTTGCGGGAAAAGCATGTGTGAGCACTGGGCCTGAACTCCCGTGTATCTGAGTTGAATACAGCGATTTCCAATGGCCTTCTTCAATCACAGTGTAGCTAGGTTCCAACTCCCATGTCCGTGTGGGTAGCAGACATCTGCCTCCCATGCATACACACTTCTGAGAGTTGAGCTTATGGCCTGTACCTCCACAGCCAGCCTGCTGGTACTCTTCGCTTCTAAAAGGCCTAGGCTCGCTGTTACACGGAAGTGCCTGGAGAGGTAATTGGAATATCCCGGCACACAAGACGAGTGCCTCCAAGCTCAATTCACGATTTCCCAGTAATTCTTGTAGTAGACAGGTGCTACATACTAAGTTCCATATGTGAGAAGGTAGCTGAACGCCTTGTCCAAAAGCATCTTACTTCTGAGAGTTGAGCTCAGCCTCAGTCCCTCACAGTTCCACAATGCCTGCAGAGTGAGTTTCGCAGGTCTTCAGCAGAGACGTTTGCCAGAGGCTTCTGAGACGCAGGGTAACAATGCAGACCTGGAGGGTATCCCCATGTGCAGTAGACTGGTAATCTTGGAACCTCCTGACTCAGAGTACTGCTACCTTCTCACCGCCATAGGAAAGCAGCTAGCTGACAGCTGGCTTCTAGGCATGCTTCCCTGTGAGAGCTGAGGACAGGGCAGAACCCTCCCGCATCCTGCCTGACTGTAGGAGTAGCTGCTAACATCCTAATGTTAGTGGCTGGGAGAGGTTGCGGGAAAAGTATGTGTGAGCACTGGGCCTGAACTCCCGTGTATCTGAGTTGAATACAGCCATTTCCAACGGCTTTCCTCAACCAGAGTGTAGCTAGGTTCCAAATCCCATGTACGAGCGGGTAGCAGACATCTGCCTCCCATGCATACACACTTCTGAGAGTTGAGCTTATGGCCTGTACCTCCACAGCCAGCCTGCTGGTACCCTTGGCTTCTAAAAGGCCTAGGCTCCCTGTTTGTCGGAAGTGCTGGGAGAGGTAAATGGAATCTCCCGGCACACAAGACGAGTGCCTCCAAGCTCAATTCACGATTTCCCAGTAATTCTTGTGGTAGACAGGAGCTACATACTGAGTTCCAGATGTGAGAAGGTAGCTGAAAGCCTTGTCCAAAAGCATCTTACTTCTGCGAGTTGAGCTCAGCCTCAGTCCCTCACAGTTCCACACTGCCTGCAGAGTGAGTTTCACACGTCTTCACCAGAGACGATTGCCAGAGGCTTCTGAGTACAAGTTAACAATGCAGACCTGGAGGGTATCTCTAGGTGCAGTAGATTGGTAATCTTGGAACCTCCTGACTCAGAGTACTGCTACCTTCTCACTGCCATAGGAATGCAGCTAGTTGACAGCTGGCTTCAAGACATGCTTCCCTGTGAGAGCTGAGGACAGGGCAGAACCCTCCCGCATACTGCCTGACTGTAGGAGTAGCTGCTAACATCCTTATGTTAGTGGCTGGGAGAGGTTGCGGGAAAAGCATGTGTGAGCACTGGGCCTGAACTCCCGTGTATCTGAGTTGAATACAGCGATTTCCAACGGTTTTCCTCAAGCAGAGTGTAGCTAGGTTCCAAATCCCATGTACGAGCGGGTAGCAGACATCTGCCTCCCATGCATACACACTTCTGAGAGTTGAGCTTAAGGCCTGTACCTCCACATCCAGCCTGCTGGTACCCGTGGCTTTTAAAAGGCCTAGGCTCGCTGTTTGACGGAAGTGCTGGAGAGGTAATTGGAATCTCCCGGCACATTAGACGAGTGCCTCCAAGCTCAATTCACGATTTCCCAGTAATTCTTGGGGTAGACATGTGCTACATACTAAGCTCCATATGTTAGAAGGTAGCTGAACGCCTTGTCCAAAAGCATCTTACTTCTGAGAGTTGAGCTCAGCCTCAGTCCCTCACAGTTCCACACTGCCTGCAGAGTGAGTTTCGCAGGTCTTCAGCAGAGACGTTTGCCAGAGGCTTCTGAGACGCAGGGTAACAATGCAATCCTGGAGGGTATCCCCAGGTGCAGTAGACTGGTAATCTTGGAAACTCCTGACTCAGAATACTGCTACCTTCTCACTGCCATAGGAATGCAGCTAGTTGACAGCTGGCTTCAACACATGCTTCCCTGTGAGAGCTGAGGACAGGGCAGAACCCTCCCGCATCCTGCCTGACTGTAGGAGTAGCTGCTAACATCCTAATGTTAGTGGCTGGAGAGGTTGCGGGAAAAGCATGTGTGAGCACTAGGCCTGAACTCCCGTGTATCTGAGTTCAATACAGCGATTTCCAATGGCCTTCTTCAATCACAGTGTAGCTAGTTTCCACTCCCATGTCCGAGTGGGTAGAAGACATCTGCCTCCAATGCATACACACTTCTGAGAGTTGAGCTTATGGCCTGTACCTCCACATCCAGCCTGCTGGTACCCCTGGCTTCTAAAAGGCCTAGGCTCGCTGTTTGACGGAAGTGCTGGGAGAGGTAATTGGAATCTCCCGGCACACAAGACGAGTGCCTCCAAGGTCAATTCACGATTTCCCAGTAATTCTTGTGGTACACAGGTGCTACATACTAAGTTCCATATGTGAGAAGGTAGCTGAACGCTTTGTCCAAAAGCATCTTACTTCTGAGAGTTGAGCTCAGCCTCAGTCCCTCACATTTCCACACTGCCTGCAGAGTGAGTTTCACACGTCTTCACCAGAGACGATTGCCAGAGGCTTCTGAGTACAAGTTAACAATGCAGACCTGGAGGGTATCTCCAGGTGCAGTAGATTGGTAATCTTGGAACCTCCTGACTCAGAGTACAGCTACCCTCTCACTGCCATAGGAATGCAGCTAGTTGACAGCTGGCTTCAAGACATGCTTCCCTGTGAGAGCTGAGGACAGGGCAGAACCCTCCCGCATACTGCCTGACTGTAGGAGTAGCTGCTAACATCCTTATGTTAGTGGCTGGGAGAGGTTGCGGGAAAAGCATGTGTGAGCACTGGGCCTGAACTCCCGTGTATCTGAGTAGAATACAGCGATTTCCAATGGCCTTCTTCAATCACAGTGTAGCTAGTTTCCAACTCCCAACCGAGTGGGTAGCAGACATCTGCCTCCCATGCATACACACTTCTGAGAGTTGAGCTTATGGCCTGTACCTCCACAGCCAGCCTGCTGGTACCCTTGGCTTCTAAAAGGCCTAGGCTCGCTGTTTGACGGAAGTGTTGGGAGAGGTAATTGGAATCACCCGGCACACAAGACTAGTGCCTCCAAGCTCAGTCCAGCGATTTCCTAGTAATTTCTGTGGTAGACTGGTGCTACATACTAAGTTCCATACGTGAGAGGGTAGCTGAACGCCTTGTCCAAAAGCATCTTACTTCTGAGAGTTGAGCTCAGCCTCAGTCCCTCACAGTTCCACACTGCCTGCAGAGTGAGTTTCGCAGGTCTTCAGCAGAGACGTTTGCCAGAGGCTTCTGAGACGCAGGGTAACAATGCAGACCTGGAGGGTATCCCCAGGTGCAGTAGACTGGTAAACTTGGAACCTCCTGACTCAGAATACTGCTACCTTCTCACTGCCATAGGAATGCAGCTAGTTGACAGCTGGCTTCAAGACATGCTTCCCGGGATCCCTGGGTGGCGCAGCGGTTTGGCGCCTGACTTTGGCCCAGGGCGCGATCCTGGAGACCCGGGATCGAATCCCGCATCAGGCTCCCGGTGCATGGAGCCTGCTTCTCCCTCTGCCTGTGTCTCTGCCTCTCTCTCTCTCTCTCTGTGACTATCATAAATAAATGCAAGTTAAAAAAAAAAAAAAGACATGCTTCCCTGTGAGAGCTGAGGACAGGGCAGAACCCTCCCGCATCCTGCCTGACTGTAGGAGTAGCTGCTAACATCCTTATGTTAGTGGCTGGGAGATTTTGCGGGAAAAGCATGTGTGAGCACTGGGCCTGAACTCCCGTGTATCTGAGTTGAATACAGCGATTTCCAATGGCCTTCTTCAATCACAATGTAGCTAGGTTCCAACTCCCATGTCAGAGTGGGTAGCAGACATCTGCCTCCCATGCATACACACTTCTGAGAGTTGAGCTTATGGCCTGAACCTCCACATCCAGCCTGCTGGTACCCTTGGCTTCTAAAAGGCCTAGGCTCGCTCTTTGACGGAAGTGCTGGGAGAGGTAATTGGAATCTCCCGGCACACAAGACGAGTGCCTCCAAGCTCAATTCACGATTTCCCAGTAATTCTTGTGGTATACAGGTGCTACATACTAAGTTCCATCTGTGAGAAGGTACCTGAACGCCTTGTCCAAAAGCATCTTACTTCTGAGAGTTGAGCTCACTCTCAGTCCCTCACAGTTCCACACTGCCTGCAGAGTGAGTTTCACACGTCTTCACCAGAGACGATTACCAGAGGCTTCTGAGACAAAGGGTAACAATGCAGACCTGGAGGGTATCTCCAGGTTAAGTAGAGTGGTAATCTTGGAACCTCCTGACTCAGAGTACTGCTACCTCCTCACTGCCATAAGAATGCAGCTAGTTGACAGCTGGCTTCAAGACATGCTTCCCTGTGAGAGCTGAGGACAGGGCAGAACCCTCCCGCATCCTGCCTGACTGTAGTAGTAGCTGCTAACATCCTTATGTTAGTGGCTGGGAGAGGTTGCGGGAAAAGCATGTGTGAGCACTGGGCCTGAACTCCCGTGTATCTGAGTTGAATACCGCGATTTCCAATGGCCTTCTTCAATCACAGTGTAGCTAGGTTTCAACTCCCATGTCCGAGTGGGTAGGAGACATCTGCCTCCCATGCATACACACTTCTGACAATTGAGCCTATGGCCTGTACCTCCACAGCCAGCCTGCTGGTACCCTTGGCTTCTAAAAGGCCTAGGCTCGCTGTTTGACGAAAGTGTTGGGAGAGGTAATTGGAATCACCCGGCACACAAGACTAGTGCCTCCAAGCTCAGTCCAGCGATTTCCTAGTAATTCCTGTGGTAGACTGGTGCTACATACTAAGTTCCATACGTGAGAGGGTAGCTGAACGCCTTGTCCAAAAGCATCTTACTTCTGAGAGTTGAGCTCAGCCTTAGTCCCTCACAGTTCCACACTGCCTGCAGAGTGAGTTTCGCAGGTCTTCAGCAGAGACGTTTGCCAGAGGCTTCTGAGACGCAGGGTAACAATGCAGACCTGGAGGGTATCCCCAGGTTCAGTAGACTGGTAATCTTGGAACCTCCTGACTCAGAATACTGCTACCTTCTCACTGCCATAGGAATGCAGCTAGTTGACAGCTGGCTTCAAGACATGCTTCCCTGTGAGAGCTGAGGACAGGGCACAAACCTCCCGCATCCGGCCTGACTGTAGGAGTAGCTGCTAACATCCTAATGTTAGTGGCTGGGAGAGGTTGCGGGAAAAGCATGTGTGAGCACTGGGCCTGAACTCCCGTGTATCTGAGTTGAATACAGCGATTTCCAACGGCTTTCCTCAACCACAGTGTAGCTAGGTTCCAAATCCCATGTACGAGCGGGTAGCAGACATCTGCCTCCCATGCATACACACTTCTGAGAGTTGAGCTTATGGCCTGTACCTCCACAGCCAGCCTGCTGGTACCCTTGGCTTCTAAAAGGCCTAGGCTCGCTGTTTGACGGAAGTGTTGGGAGAGGTAATTGGAATCACCCGGCACACAAGTCTAGTGCCTCCAAGCTCAATTCACGATTTGCCAGTAATTCTTGTGGTACACAGGTGCTACATACTAAGTTCCATACGTGAGAAGGTAGCTGAACGCCTTGTCCAAAAGCATCTTACTTCTGAGAGTTGAGCTCAGCCTCAGTCCCTCACAGTTCCACACTGCCTGCAGAATGAGTTTCACACGTCTTCACCAGAGACGATTGCCAGAGGCTTCTGAGACGCAGGGTAACAATGCAGACCTGGAGGGTATCCCCAGGTGCAGTAGACTGTTAATCTTGGAACCTCCTGACTCAGAATACTGCTACCTTCTCACTGCCATAGGAATGCAGCTAGTTGACAGCTGGCTTCAAGACATGCTTCCCTGTGAGAGCTGAGGATAGGGCAGAACCCTCCCGCATCCTGCCTGACTGTAGGAGTAGCTGCTAACATCCTTAGGTTAGTGGCTGGGAGAGGTTGCGGGAAAAGCATGTGTGAGCACTGGGCCTGAACTCCCGTGTATCTGAGTTGAATACAGCGATTTCCAATGGCCTTCTTCAATCACAGAGTAGCTAGGTTCCAACTCCCATGTCAGAGTGGGTAGCAGACATCTGTCTCCCATGCATACACACTTCTGAGAGTTGAGCTTATGGCCTGTACCTCCACATCCAGCCTGCTGGTACCCTTGGTTTCTAAAAGGCCTAGGCTCGCTGTTTGACGGAAGTGCTGGAAGAGGTAATTGGAATCTCCCGGCACACAAGACGAGTGCCTCCAAGCTCAATTCACGACTTCCCAGTAATTCTTGTGGTAGACAGGTGCTACATACTAAGTTCCATATGTGAGAAGGTAGCTGAACGCCTTGTCCAAAAGCATCTTACTTCTGAGAGTTGAGCTCAGCCTCAGTCCCTCATAGTTCCACACTGCCTGCAGAGAGAGTATCACACGTCTTCACCAGAGACGATTACAAGAGGCTTCTGAGACGCAGGGTAACAATGCAGACCTGGACGGTATCCCCAGGTGCAGTAGACTGGTAATATTGGAACCTCCTGACTCAGAATACTGCTACCTTCTCACTGCCATAGGAATGCAGCTAGTTGACAGCTGGCTTCAAGACATGCTTCCCTGTGAGAGCTGAGGACAGGGCAGAACCGTCCCGCATCCTGCCTGACTGTAGGAGTAGCTGCTAACATCCTAATGTTAGTGGCTGGGAGAGGTTGCGGGAAAAGCGTGTGTGAGCACTAGGCTTGAACTCCCATGTATCTGAGTTGAATACAGCGATTTCCAACGGCTTTCCTCAACCAGAGTGTAGCTAGGTTCCAAATCCCATGTACCAACGGGTAGCAGACATCTGCCTCCCATGCATACACACTTCTGAGAGTTGAGCTTATGGCCTGTACCTCCACAGCCAGCCTGCTGGTACCCTTGGCTTCTAAAAGGCCTAGGCTCGCTGTTTGACGGAAGTGTTGGGAGAGGTAATTGGAATCACCCGGCACACAAGTCTAGTGCCTCCAAGCTCAATTCACGATATGCCAGTAATTCTTGTGGTACACAGGTGCTACATACTAAGTTCCATACGTGAGAAGGTAGCTGAACGCCTTGTCCAAAAGCATCTTACTTCTGAGAGTTGAGCTCAGCCTCAGTCCCTCACTGTTCCACACTGCCTGCAGAATGAGTTTCACACGTCTTCACCAGAGACGATTGCCAGAGGCTTCTGAGACGCAGGGTAACAATGCAGACCTGGAGGGTATCCCCAGGTGCAGTAGACTGTTAATCTTGGAACCTCCTGACTCAGAATACTGCTACCTTCTCACTGCCATAGGAATGCAGCTAGTTGACAGCTGGCTTCAAGACATGCTTCCCTGTGAGAGCTGAGGATAGGGCAGAACCCTCCCGCATCCTGCCTGACTGTAGGAGTACCTGCTAACATCCTTAGGTTAGTGGCTGGGAGAGGTTGCGGGAAAAGCATGTGTGAGCACTGGGCCTGAACTTCCGTGTATCTGAGTTGAATACAGCGATTTCCAATGGCCTTCTTCAATCACAGAGTAGCTAGGTTCCAACTCCCATGTCAGAGTGGGTAGCAGACATCTGTCTCCCATGCATACACACTTCTGAGAGTTGAGCTTATGGCCTGTACCTCCACATCCAGCCTGCTGATACCCTTGGTTTCTAAAAGGCCTAGGCTCGCTGTTTGACGGAAGTGCTGGAAGAGGTAATTGGAATCTCCCGGCACACAAGACGAGTGCCTCCAAGCTCAATTCACGACTTCCCAGTAATTCTTGTGGTAGACAGGTGCTACATACTAAGTTCCATATGTGAGAAGGTAGCTGAACGCCTTGTCCAAAAGCATCTTACTTCTGAGAGTTGAGCTCAGCCTCAGTCCCTCACAGTTCCACACTGCCTGCAGAGAGAGTATCACACGTCTTCACCAGAGACGATTACAAGAGGCTTCTGAGACGCAGGGTAACAATGCAGACCTGGACGGTATCCCCAGGTGCAGTAGACTGGTAATATTGGAACCTCCTGACTCAGAATACTGCTACCTTCTCACTGCCATAGGAATGCAGCTAGTTGACAGCTGGCTTCAAGACATGCTTCCCTGTGAGAGCTGAGGACAGGGCAGAACCCTCCCGCATCCTGCCTGACTGTAGGAGTAGCTGCTAACATCCTAATGTTAGTGGCTGGGAGAGGTTGCGGAAAAAGCGTGTGTGAGCACTAGGCTTGAACTCCCATGTATCTGAGTTGAATACAGCGATTTCCAACGGCTTTCCTCAACCAGAGTGTAGCTAGGTTCCAAATCCCATGTACCAACGGGTAGCAGACATCTGCCTCCCATGCATACACACTTCTGAGAGTTGAGCTTATGGCCTGTACCTCCACAGCCAGCCTGCTGGTACCCTTGGCTTCTAAAAGGCCTAGGCTCGCTGTTTGACGGAAGTGTTGGGAGAGGTAATTGGAATCACCCGGCACACAAGTCTAGTGCCTCCAAGCTCAATTCACTATTTGCCAGTAATTCTTGTGGTACACAGGTGCTACATACTAAGTTCCATACGTGAGAAGGTAGCTGAACGCCTTGTCCAAAAGCATCTTACTTCTGAGAGTTGAGCTCAGCCTCAGTCCCTCACAGTTCCACACTGCCTGCAGAATGATTTTCACACGTCTTCACCAGAGACGATTGCCAGAGGCTTCTGAGACGCAGGGTAACAATGCAGACCTGGAGGGTATCCCCAGGTGCAGTAGACTGTTAATCTTGGAACCTCCTGACTCAGAATACTGCTACCTTCTCACTGCCATAGGAATGCAGCTAGTTGACAGCTGGCTTCAAGACATGCTTCCCTGTGAGAGCTGAGGATAGGGCAGAACCCTCCCGCATCCTGCCTGACTGTAGGAGTAGCTGCTAACATCCTTAGGTTAGTGGCTGGGAGAGGTTGCGGGAAAAGCATGTGTGAGCACTGGGCCTGAACTCCCGTGTATCTGAGTTGAATACAGCGATTTCCAATGGCCTTCTTCAATCACAGAGTAGCTAGGTTCCAACTCCCATGTCAGAGTGGGTAGCAGACATCTGTCTCCCATGCATACACACTTCTGAGAGTTGAGCTTATGGCCTGTACCTCCACATCCAGCCTGCTGGTACCCTTGGTTTCTAAAAGGCCTAGGCTCGCTGTTTGACGGAAGTGCTGGAAGAGGTAATTGGAATCTCCCGGCACACAAGACGAGTGCCTCCAAGCTCAATTCACGACTTCCCAGTAATTCTTGTGGTAGACAGGTGCTACATACTAAGTTCCATATGTGAGAAGGTAGCTGAACGCCTTGTCCAAAAGCATCTTACTTCTGAGACTTGAGCTCAGCTCAGTCTCTCACAGTCCACACTGCCTGCAGAGTGAGTCTAACACGTCTTCACCAGAGACGATTACCAGAGACTTCTGAGACGCAGGGTAACAATGCAGACTGGAGGGTATCTCCAGGTGCAGTAGAGTGGTAATCTTGGAACCTCCTGACTCAGAATACTGCTACCTTCTCAGTGCCATAGGAATGCAGCTAGTTGACAGCTGACTTCAAGACATGCTTCCCTGTGAGAGCTGAGGACAGAGCAGAACCCTCCCGCATACTGCCTCACTGTAGGAGTAGCTGCTAACATCCTAATGTTAGTGGCTGGGAGAGGTGGCGGGAAAAGCATGTGTGAGCACTGGGCCTGAACTCCCGTGTATCTGAGTTGAATACAGTGATTTCCAACGTCTTTCCTCAACCAGAGTGTAGCTAGGTTCCAAATCCCTTGTACGAGCGGGTAGCAGACATCTGCCTCCCATGCATACACACTTCTGAGAGTTGAGCTTATGGCCTGTACCTCCACAGCCAGCCTGCTGGTACCCTTGGCTTCTAAAAGGCCTAGGCTCGCTGTTTGATGGAAGTGTTGGGAGAGGTAATTGGAATCACCCGGCACACAAGACTAGGGCCTCCAAGCTCAGTCCAGCGATTTCCTAGTAATTCCTGTGGTAGACTTGTGCTACATACTAAGTTCCATACGTGAGAGGGTAGCTGAACGCCTTGTCCAAAAGCATCTTACTTCTGAGAGTTGAGCTCAGCCTTAGTCCCTCCCAGTTCCACACTGCCTGCAGAGTGAGTTTCGCAGGTCTTCAGCAGAGACGTTTGCCAGAGGCTTCTGAGACGCAGGGTAACAATGCAGACCTGGAGGGTATCCCCAGTTGCAGTAGACTGGTAATCTTGGAACCTCCTGACTCAGAATACTGCTAACTTCTCACTGCCATAGGAATAAAGCTAGTTGACAGCTGGCTTCAAGACATGCTTCCCTGTGAGAGCTGAGCACAGGGCAGAAACCTCCCGCATCCTGCTTGACTCTAGGAGTAGCTGCTAACATCCTAATGTTAGTGGCTGGGAGATGTTGCGGGAAAAGCATGTGTGAGCACTGGGCCTGAACTCCCGTGTATCTGAGTGGAATACAGCGATTTCCAACGGCTTTCCTCAACCAGAGTGTAGCTAGGTTCCAAATCCCATGTACGAGCGGGTAGCAACATCTGCCTCCCATGCATACACACTTCTGAGAGTTGAGCTTATGGCCGGTACCTCCACATCCAGCCTGCTGGTACCCTTTGCTTCTAAAAGGCCTAGGCTCGCTGTTTGACGGAAGTGCTGGGAGAGGTAATTGGAATCTCCCGGCACACAAGAGGAGTGCCTCCAAGATCAATTCATGATGTCCCTGTAATTCTTGTGGTAGACAGGTGCTACATACTAAGTTCCATATGTGAGAAGGTACCTGAACGCCTTGTCCAAAAGCATCTTACTTCTGAGACTTGAGCTCAGCTCAGTCTCTCACAGTCCACACTGCCTGCAGAGTGAGTTTAACACGTCTTCACCAGAGACGATTACCAGAGGCTTCAGAGACGCAGGGAAACAATGCAGACCTGGAGGGTATCTCCAGGTGCAGTAGAGTGGTAATCTTGGAACCTCCTGACTCAGAATACTGCTACCTTCTCAGTGCCATAGGAATGCAGCTAGTTGACAGCTGACTTCAAGACATGCTTCCCTGGGAGAGCTGAGGACAGAGCAGAACCCTCCCGCATCCTGCCTGACTGTAGGAGTAGCTGCTAACATCCTAATGTTAGTGGCTGGGAGAGGTTGCGGGAAAAGCATGTGTGAGCACTGGGCCTGAAGTCCCGTGTATCTGAGTTGAATACAGTAATTTCCAACGGCTTTCCTCAACCAGAGTGTAGCTAGGTTCCAAATCCCATGTACGAACGGGTAGCAGACATCTGCCTCCCATGCATACACACTTCTGAGAGTTGAGCTTATGGCCTGTACATCCACAGCCAGCCTGCTGGTACCCTTGGCTTCTAAAAGGCCTAGGCTCGCTGTTTCACGGATGTGCTGGGAGAGGTAATTGGAATCACCCGGCACAGAATACGAGTGCCTCCAAGTCAATTCACGACTTCCCAGTAATTCTTGGGGTAGACAGGTGCTACATACTAAGTTCCATATGTGAGAAGGTAGCTGAACGCCTTGTCCAAAAGCATCTTACTTCTGAGAGTTGAGCTCACCCTCAGTCCCTCACAGTTCCACACTGCCTGCAGAGTGAGTTTCATACGTCTTCACCAGAGACGATTACCAGAGTCTTCTGAGACACAGGGTAACAATGCAGACCTGGAGGGTATCCCCAGGTGCTGTAGAGTGGTAATCTTGGAACCTCCTGACTCAGAATACTGCTACCTTCTCACTGCCATAGGAATGCAGCTAGTTGACAGATGGCTTCAAGACATGCTTCCCTGTGAGAGCTGAGGACAGGGCAGAACCCTCCCGCAACCTGCCTGACTGTAGGAGTAGCTGCTAACATCCTAATGTTAGTGGCTGGGAGAGGTTGCGGGAAAAGCATGTGTGAGCACTGGGCCTGAACTCCCGTGTATCTGAGTTGAATACAGCGATTTCCAATGGCCTTCTTCAATCACAGTGTAGCTAGGTTCCAATTTCCATGTCCGAGTGGGTAGCAGACATCTGCCTCCCATGCATACACACTTCTGAGAGTTGAGCTTATGGCCTGTACCTCCACAGCCAGCCTGCTGGTACCCTTGGCTTCTAAAAGGATTAGGCTCGCTGTTTGACGGAAGTGTTGGGAGAGGTAATTGGAATCACCCGGCACACAAGTCTAGTGCCTCCAAGCTCAGTCCAGAGATTTCCTAGTAATTCCTGTGGTAGACTGGTGCTACATACTAAGTTCCATACGTGAGAGGGTAGCTGAACGCCTTGTCCAAAAGCATCTTACTTCTGAGAGTTGAGCTCAGCCTCAGTCCCTCACAGTTCCACACTGCCTGCAGAGTGATATTCGCAGGTCTTCAGCAGAGACGTTTGCCAGAGGCTTCTGAGACGCAGGGTAACAATGCAGACCTGGAGGGTATCCCCAGGTGCAGTAGACTGGTAATCTTGGAACCTCCTGACTCAGAATACTGCTACCTTCTCACTGCCATAGGAATGCAGCTAGTTGACAGCTGGCTTCAAGACATGCTTCCTGTGAGAGCTGAGGACAGGGCACAAACCTCCCGCATCCTGCCTGACTGTAGGAGTAGCTGCTAACATCCTAATGTTATTGGCTGGGAGAGGTTGCGGGAAAAGCGTCTGTGAGCACTGGGCCTGAACTCCCGTGTATCTGTGTTGAATACAGCGATTTCCAACGGCTTTCCTCAACCAGAGGGTAGCTAAGTTCGAAATCCCATGTACGAGCGGGTAGCAGACATCTGCCTCCCATGCATACACACTTCTGAGAGTTTAGCTTATGGCCTGTACCTCCACAGCCAGCCTCCTGGTACCCTTGGCTTCTAAAAGGCCTAGGCTCGCTGTTTGACGGAAGTGCTGGGAGAGGAAATTGGAATCTCCCGGCACACAAGACGAGTGTCTCCAAGCTCAATTCACAATTTCAGAGTAATTCTTGTGGTAGAAAGGTGCTACATACTAAGTTCCATATGTGAGAAGGTAGCTGAACGCCTTGTCCAAAAGCATCTTACTTCTGAGAGTTGAGCTCAGCCTCAGTCCCTCACAGTTCCACACTGCCTGCAGAGTGAGTTTCGCAGGTCTTCAGCAGAGACGTTTGCCAGAGGCTTCTGAGACGCAGGGTAACAATGCAGACCTGGAGGGTATCCCCAGGTGCAGTAGACTGGTAATCTTGGAACCTCCTGACTCAGAATACTGCTACCTTCTCACTGCCATAGGAATGCAGCTAGTTGACAGCTGGCTTCAAGACATGCTTCCCGGGATCCCTGTGTGGCGCAGCGGTTTGGCGCCTGCCTTTGGCCCAGGGCGCGATCCTGGAGACCCGGGATCGAATCCCACATCAGGCTCCCGGTGCATGGAGCCTGCTTCTCCCTCTGCCTGTGTCTCTGCCTCTCTCTCTCTCTCTCTGTGACTATCATAAATAAATGAAAGTTAAAAAAGAAAAAAAAAGACATGCTTCCCTGTGAGAGCTGAGGACAGGGCAGAACCCTCCCGCATCCTGCAAGACTGTAGGAGTAGCTGCTAACATCCTAATGTTAGTGGCTGGGAGATTTTGAGGGAAAAGCATGTGTGAGCACTGGGCCTGAACTCCCGTGTATCTGAGTTGAATACAGCGATTTTCAATGGCCTTCTTCAATCACAGTGTAGCTAGGTTCCAACTCCCATGTCAGAGTGGGTAGCAGACATCTGCCTCCCATGCATACACACTTCTGAGAGTTGAGCTTATGGCCTGAACCTCCACATCCAGCCTGCTGGTACCCTTGGCTTCTAAAAGGCCTAGGCTGGCTGTTTGACGGAAGTGCTGGGAGAGGTAATTGGAATCTCCCGGCACACAAGACGAGTGCCTCCAAGCTCAATTCACAATTTCCCAGTAATTCTTGTGGTATACAGGTGCTACATACTAAGTTCCATATGTGAGAAGGTACCTGAACGCCTTGTCCAAAAGCATCTTACTTCTGAGAGTTGAGCTCACTCTCAGTCCCTCACAGAACCACACTGCCTGCAGAGTGAGTTTAACACGTCTTCACCAGAGACGATTACCAGAGGCTTCAGAGACGCAGGGAAACAATGCAGACCTGGAGGGTATCTCCAGGTGCAGTAGAGTGGTAATCTTGGAACCTCCTGACTCAGAATACTGCTACCTTCTCAGTGCCATAGGAATGCAGCTAGTTGACAGCTCACTTCAAGACATGCTTCCCTGGGAGAGCTGAGGACAGAGCAGAACCCTCCCGCATCCTGCCTGACTGAAGGAGTAGCTGCTAACATCCTAATGTTAGTGGCTGGGAGAGGTTGCGGGAAAAGCATGTGTGAGCACTGGGCCTGAACTCCCGTGTATCTGAGTTGAATACAGTGATTTCCAACGGCTTTCCTCAACCAGAGTGTAGCTAGGTTCCAAATCCCTTGTACGAGCGGGTAGCAGACATCTGCCTCCCATGCATACAAACTTCTGAGAGTTGAGCTCATGGCCTGTACCTCAACATCCAGCCTCCTGGTACCCTTGGCTTCTAAAAGGCCTAGGTTCGCAGTTTGACGGAAGTGTTGGGAGAGGTAATTGGAATCACCCGGCACACAAGACTCTTGCCTCCAACCTCAGTCCAGCGATTTTGTAGTAATTCCTGTGGTAGACTGGTGCTACATACTAAGTTCCATACGTGAGAGGGTCGCTGAACGCCTTGTCCAAAAGCATCTTACTTCTGAGAGGTGAGCTCAGCCTCAGTCCCTCACAGTTCCACACTGCCTGCAGAGTGAGTTTCGCAGGTCTTCAGCAGAGACGTTTGCCAGAGGCTTCTGTGACGCACGGTAACAATGCAGACCTGGAGGGTATCCCCATGTGCAGTAGACAGGTAATCTTGGAACCTCCTTACTCAGAATACTGCTACCTTCTCACTGCCATAGGAATGCAGCTAGTTGACAGCTGGCTTCAAGTCATGCTTCCCTGTGAGAGCTGAGGACAGGGCAGAACCCTCCCGCATCCTGCCTGACTGTAGGTGTAGCTGCTAACATCCTAATGTTAGTGGCTGGGAGAGTTTGCAGGAAAAGCATGTGTGAGCACTGGGCCTGAAGTCCCGTGTATCTGAGTTGAATACAGTAATTTCCAACGGCTTTCCTCAACCAGAGTGTAGCTAGGTTCCAAATCCCATGTACGAACGGGTAGCAGACATCTGCCTCCCATGCATACACACTTCTGAGAGTTGAGCTTATGGCCTGTACATACACAGCCAGCCTGCTGGTACCCTTGGCTTCTAAAAGGCCTAGGCTCGCTGTTTCACGGATGTGCTGGGAGAGGTAATTGGAATCACCCGGCACACAAGACGAGTGCCTCCAAGTCAATTCACGACTTCCCAGTAATTCTTGGGGTAGACAGGTGCTACATAATAAGTTCCATATGTGAGAAGGTAGCTGAACGCCTTGTCCAAAAGCATCTTACTTCTGAGAGTTGAGCTCACCCTCAGTCCCTCACAGTTCCACACTGCCTGCAGAGTGAGTTTCATACGTCTTCACCAGAGACGATTACCAGAGTCTTCTGAGACACAGGGTAATAATGCAGATCTGGAGGGTATCCCCAGGTGCTGTAGAGTGGTAATCTTGGAACCTCCTGACTCAGAATACTGCTACCTTCTCACTGCCATAGGAATGCAGCTAGTTGACAGATGGCTTCAAGACATGCTTCCCTGTGAGAGCTGAGGACAGGGCAGAACCCTCCCGCATCCTGCCTGACTGTAGGAGTAGCTGCTAACATCCTAATGTTAGTGGCTGGGAGAGGTTGCGGGAAAAGCATGTGTGAGCACTGGGCCTGAACTCCCGTGTATCTGAGTTGAATACAGCGATTTCCAATGGCCTTCTTCAATCACAGTGTAGCTAGGTTCCAACTCCCATGTCCGAGTGGGTAGCAGACATCTGCCTCCCATGCATACACACTTCTGAGAGTTGTGCTTATGGCCTGTACCTCCACAGCCAGCCTGCTGGTACCCTTGGCTTCTAAAAGGATTAGGCTCGCTGTTTGACGGAAGTATTGGGAGAGGTAATTGGAATCACCCGGCACACAAGACTAGTGCCTCCAAGCTCAGTCCAGCGATTTCCTAGTAATTCCTGTGGTAGACTGGTGCTACATACTAAGTTCCATACGTGAGAGGGTAGCTGAACGCCTTGTCCAAAAGCATCTTACTTCTGAGAGTTGAGCTCAGCCTCAGTCCCTCACAGTTCCACACTGCCTGCAGAGTGATATTCGCAGGTCTTCAGCAGAGACGTTTGCCAGAGGCTTCTGAGACGCAGGGTAACAATGCAGACCTGGAGGGTATCCACAGGTGCAGTAGACTGGTAATCTTGGAACCTCCTGACTCAGAATACTGCTACCTTCTCACTGCCATAGGAATGCAGCTAGTTGACAGCTGGCTTCAAGACATGCTTCCTGTGAGAGCTGAGGACAGGGCACAAACCTCCCGCATCCTGCCTGACTGTAGGAGTAGCTGCTAACATCCTAATGTTATTGGCTGGGAGAGGTTGCGGGAAAAGCGTCTGTGAGCACTGGGCCTGAACTCCCGTGTATCTGTGTTGAATACAGCGATTTCCAACGGCTTTCCTCAACCAGAGGGTAGCTAAGTTCGAAATCCCATGTACGAGCGGGTAGCAGACATCTGCCTCCCATGCATACACACTTCTGAGAGTTTAGCTTATGGCCTGTACCTCCACAGCCAGCCTGCTGGTACCCTTGGCTTCTAAAAGGCCTAGGCTCGCTGTTTGACGGAAGTGCTGGGAGAGGAAATTGGAATCTCCCGGCACACAAGACGAGTGTCTCCAAGCTCAATTCACAATTTCAGAGTAATTCTTGTGGTAGAAAGGTGTTACATACTACGTTCCATATGTGAGAAGGTAGCTGAACGCCTTTTCCAAAAGCATCTTACTTCTGAGATTTGAGCTCAACCTCAGTCTCTCACAGTTCCACACTGCCTGCAGAGTGAGTTTCACACGTCTTCACCAGAGATGATTGCCAGAGGCTTCTGAGTACAAGTTAACAATGCAGACCTGGAGGGTATCTCCATGTGCAGTAGAGTGGTTATCTTGGAACCTCCTGACTCAGAGTACTGCTACCTTCTCACTGCCATAGGAATGCAGCTAGTTGACAGCTGGCTTCAAGACATGCTTCCTTGTGAGAGCTGAGGACAGGGCAGAACCCTCCCGCATCCTGCCTGACTGTAGGAGTAGCTGCTAACATCCTTATGTTAGTGGCTGGGAGAGGTTGCGGGAAAAGCATGTGTGAGCACTGGGCCTGAACTCCCGTGTATCTGAGTTGAATACAGCGATTTCCAATGGCCTTCTTCAAATACAGTGTAGCTAGGTTCCAACTCCCATGTCCGAGTGGGTAGAGGACATCTGTCTCCCATGCATACACACTTCTGAGAGTTGAGCTTATGGCCGGTACCTCCACATCCAGCCTGCTGGTACCCTTGGCTTCTAAAAGGCCTAGGCTCGCTGTTTGACGGAAGTGCTGGGAGAGGTAATTGGAATCACCCGTCACACATGACTAGTGCCTCCAAGCTCAGTCCAGCGATTTCCTAGTAATTCCTGTGGTAGACTGGTGCTACATACTAAGTTCCATACGTGAGAGGGTAGCTGAACGCCTTGTCCAAAAGCATCTTACTTCTGAGAGTTGAGCTCATCCTCAGTCCCTCACAGTTCCACACTGCCTGCAGAGTGAGTTTCGCAGGTCTTCAGCAGAGATGTTTGCCAGAGGCTTCTGAGACGCAGGGTAACAATGCAGACCTGGAGGGTATCCCCAGGTGCAGTAGACTGGTAATCTTGGAACCTCCTGACTCAGAATACTGCTACCTTCTCACTGCCATAGGAATGCAGCTAGTTGACAGCTGGCTTCAAGACATGCTTCCCGGGATCCCTGGGTGGCGCAGCGGTTTGGCGCCTGCCTTTGGCCCAGGGCGCGGTCCTGGAGACACGGGATCGAATCCCACATCAGGCTCCCGGTGCATGGAGCCTGCTTCTCCCTCTGCCTGTGTCTCTGCCTCTCTCTCTCTCTCTCTGTGACTATCATAAATAAATGAAAGTTAAAAAAGAAAAAAAAAGACATGCTTCCCTGTGAGAGCTGAGGACAGGGCAGAACCCTCCCGCATCCTGCCTGACTGTAGGAGTAGCTGCTAACATCCTAATGTTAGTGGCTGGGAGATTTTGAGGGAAAAGCATGTGTGAGCACTGGGCCTGAACTCCCGTGTATCTGAGATGAATACAGCGATTTTCAATGGCCTTCTTCAATCACAATGTAGCTAGGTTCCAACTCCCATGTCAGAGTGGGTAGCAGACATCTGCCTCCCATGCATACACACTTCTGAGAGTTGAGGTTATGGCCTGAACCTCCACATCCAGCCTGCTGGTACCCTTGGCTTCTAAAAGGCCTAGGCTCGCTGTTTGACGGAAGTGCTGGGAGAGGAAATTGGAATCTCCCGGCACACAAGACGAGTGCCTCCAAGCTCAATTCACAATTTCCCAGTAATTCCTGTGGTAGAAAGGTGCTATATACTAAGTTCCATATGTGAGAAGGTAGCTGAACGCCTTTTCCAAAAGCATCTTACTTCTGAGAGTTGAGCTCAACCTCAGTCTCTCACAGTTCCACACTGCCTGCAGAGTGAGTTTCACACGTCTTCACCAGAGATGATTTCCAGATGCTTCTGAGTACAAGTTAACAATGCAGAATTGGAGGGTATCTCCAGGTGCAGTAGAGTGGTAATCTTGGAACCTCCTGACTCAGAGTACTGCTACCTTCTCACTGCCATAGGAATGCAGCTAGTTGACCGCTGGCTTCAAGACATGCTTCCCTGTGAGAGCTGAGGACAGGGCACAAACCTCCCGCATCCTGCCTGACTGTAGGTGTAGCTGCTAACATCCTAATGTTAGTGGCTGGGAGAGGTTGCGGGAAAAGCGTCTGTGAGCACTGGGCCTGAACTCCCGTGTATCTGAGTTGAATACAGCGATTTCCAACGGCTTTCCTCAACCAGAGTGTAGCTAGGTTCCAAATCCCATGTACGAGCGGGTAGCAGACATCTGCCTCCCATGCATACACACTTCTTAGAGTTGAGCTTATGGCCAGTACCTCCACAGCCAGCCTGCTGGTAACCTTGGCTTCTAAAAGGCCTAGGCTCGCTGTTTGACGGAAGTGCTGGGAGAGGTAATTGGAATTTCCCGGCACACAAGACGAGTGCCTCCAAGCTCAATTCACGATTTCACAGTAATTCTTGTGGTAGACAGGTGCTACATACGAAGATACATATGTGGGAAGGTAGGTGAACGCCTTGTCCAAAAGCATCTTACTTCTGAGAGTTGAGCTCAACCTCAGTCTCTCACAGTTCCACACTGCTGCAGAGTGAGTTTCACACGTCTTCACCAGAGACGATTACCAGAGGCTTCTGAGACAATGGGTAACAATGCAGACCTGGAGGGTAACTCCAGGTGCAGTAGAGTGGTAATCTTGGAACCTCCTGACTCAGAGTACTGCTACCTCCTCACTGCCATAAGAATGCAGCTAGTTGACAGCTGGCTTCAAGACATGCTTCCCTGTGAGTGCTGAGGACAGGGCACAAACCTCCCGCATCCTGCCTGACTGTAGGTGTAGCTGCTAACATCCTAATGTTAGTGGCTGGGAGAGGTTGCGGGAAAAACGTCTGTGAGCACTGGGCCTGAACTCCCGTGTATCTGAGTTGAATACAGCGATTTCCAACGGCTTTCCTCAACCAGAGTGTAGCTAGGTTCCAAATCCCATGTACGAGCGGGTAGCAGACATCTGCCTCCCATGCATACACACTTCTGAGAGTTGACCTTATGGCCTGTACCTCCACATTCAGCCTGCTGGTACCCTTGGCTTCTAAAAGGCCTAGGCTCGCTGTTTCACGGAAGTGCTGGGAGAGGAAATTGGAATCTCCCGGCACACAAGACGAGTGCCTCCAAGCTCAATTCACAATTTCCCAGTAATTCCTGTGGTAGAAAGGTGCTATATACTAAGTTCCATATGTGAGAAGGTAGCTGAACGCCTTTTCCAAAAGCATCTTACTTCTGAGAGTTGAGCTCAACCTCAGTCTCTCACAGTTCCACACTGCCTGCAGAGTGAGTTTCACACGTCTTCACCAGAGATGATTTCCAGATGCTTCTGAGTACAAGTTAACAATGTAGAATTGGAGGGTATCTCCAGGTGCAGTAGAGTGGTAATCTTGGAACCTCCTGACTCAGAGTACTGCTACCTTCTCACTGCCATAGGAATGCAGCTAGTTGACCGCTGGCTTCAAGACATGCTTCCCTGTGAGAGCTGAGGACAGGGAACAAACCTCCCGCATCCTGCCTGAGTGTAGGTGTAGCTGCTAACTTCCTAATGTTAGTGGCTGGGAGAGGTTGCGGGAAAAGCGTCTGTGAGCACTGGGCCTGAACTCCCGTGTATCTGAGTTGAATACAGCGATTTCCAACGGCTTTCCTCAACCAGAGTGTAGCTAGGTTCCAAATCCCATGTACGAGCGGGTAGCAGACATCTGCCTCCCATGCATACACACTTCTTAGAGTTGAGCTTATGGCCTTTACCTCCACAGCCAGCCTGCTGGGAACCTTGGCTTCTAAAAGGCCTAGGCTCGCTGTTTGACGGAAGTGCTGGGAGAGGTAATTGGAATCTCCCGGCACACAAGACGAGTGCCTCCAAGCTCAATTCACGATTTCCCAGTAATTCTTGTGGTAGACAGGTGCTACATACTGAGTTCCAGATGTGAGAAGGTAGCTGAAAGCCTTGTCCAAAAGCATCTTACTTCTGCGAGTTGAGCTCAGCCTCAGTCCCTCACAGTTCCACACTGCCTGCAGAGTGAGTTTCACACGTCTTCACCAGAGACGATTACCAGAGGCTTCTGAGTACAAGTTAACAATGCAGACCTGGAGGGTATCTCCAGGTGCAGTAGATTGGTAATCTTGGAACCTCCTGACTCAGAGTACTGCTACCTTCTCACTGCCATAGGAATGCAGCTAGTTGACAGCTGGCTTCAAGACATGCTTCCCTGTGAGAGCTGAGGACAGGGCAGAACCCTCCCGCATCCTGCCTGACTGTAGGAGTAGCTGCTAACATCCTTATGTTAGTGGCTGGGAGAGGTTGCGGGAAAAGCATGTGTGAACACTGGGCCTGAACTCCCGTGTATCTGAGTTGAATACAGCGATTTCCAATGGCCTTCTTCAATCACAGTGTAGCTAGTTTCCAACTCCCATGTCCGAGTGGGTAGCAGACATCTGCCTCCCATGCATACACACTTCTGAGAGTTGAGCTCTTGGCCTATAACCTCCACAGCCAGCCTGCTGGTACCCTTGGCTTTTAAAAGTCCTATGCTCGCTGTTTGACGGAAGTGTTGGGAGAGGTAATTGGAATCACCCGGCACACAAGACGAGTGCCTCCAAGCTCAGTCCAGCGATTTCCTAGTAATTCTCCTGGTAGACTGGTGCTACAAGCTAAGTTCCATACGTGAGAGGGTAGCTGAACGCCTTGTCCAAAACCATCTTACTTCTGAGAGTTGAGCTCAGCCTCAGGCCCTCACAATTCCACACTGCGTGCAGAGTGAGTTTCGCAGGTCTTCAGCAGAGACGTTTGCCGGAGGCTTCTGATACGCAGGGTAACAATTTGGACCTGGAGGGTATCCCCAGGTGCAGTAGATTGGTAATCTTGGAACCTCCTGACTCAGAATACTGCTACCTTCTCACTGCCATAGGAATGCAGCAAGTTGATAGCTGGCTTCAAGACATGCTTCCCTGTGAGAGCTGAGGACAGGGCAGAACCCTCCCGCATCCTGCCTGACTGTAGGAGTAGCTGCAAACATCCTAACGTTAGTGGCTGGGAGAGGTTGCGGGAAAAGCATGTGTGAGCACTGGGCCTGAACTCCCGTGTATCTGAGTTGAATACAGCGATTTCCAATGGCCTTCTTCAATCACAGTGTAGCTAGGTTCCAACTCCCATGTCCGAGTGGATAGCAGACATCTGCCTCCCATGCATACACACTTCTGAGAGTTGAGCTTATGGCCTGTACCTCCACATCCAGCCTGCTGGTACCCTTGGCTTCTAAAAGGCCTAGGCTCGCTGTTTGACGGAAATGTTGGGAGAGGTAATTGGAATCACCCGGCACACAAGACTAGTGCCTCCAAGCTCAGTCCAGCGATTTCCTAGTAATTCCTGTGGTAGACTGGTGCTACATACTAAGTTTCATACGTGAGAGGGTAGCTGAACGCCTTGTCCAAAAGCATCTTACTTCTGAGAGTTGAGCTCAGCCTCAGTCCCTCACGGTTCCACACTGCCTGCAGAGTGAGTTTCGCAGGTCTTCAGCAGAGACGTTTGCCAGAGGCTTCTGAGACGCAGGGTAACAATGCAGACCTGGAGGGTATCCCCATGTGCAGTAGACTGGTAATCTTGGAACCTCCTGACTCAGAGTACTGCTACCTTCTCACCGCCATAGGAATGCAGCTAGTTGACAGCTGGCTTCAAGACATGCTTCCCTGCGAGAGCTGAGGACAGGGCAGAACCCTCCCGCATCCTGCCTGACTGTAGGAGTAGCTGCTAACATCCTAATGTTAGTGGCAGGGAGAGGTTGCGGGAAAAGCATGTGTGAGCACTGGGCCTGAACTCCCGTGTATCTGAGTTGAATACAGCGATTTCCAACGGCTTTCCTCAACCAGAGTGTAGCTAGGTTCCAAATCCCATGTACGAGCGGGTAGCAGACATCTTCCTCCCATGCATACACTCTTCTGAGAGTTGAGCTTATGGCCTGTACCTCCACAGCCAGCCTGCTGGTACCCTTGGCTTCTAAAAGGCCTAGGCTCGCTGTTTGTCGGAAATGCTGGGAGAGGTAATTGGAATCTCCCGGCACACAAGACGAGTGCCTCCAAGCTCAATTCACGATTTCCCAGTAATTCTTGTGGTAGACAGGTGCTACATACTGAGTTCCAGATGTGAGAAGGTAGCTGAAAGCCTTGTCCAAAAGCATCTTACTTTTGCGAGTTGAGCTCAGCCTCAGTCCCTCACAGTTCCACACTGCCTGCAGAGTGAGTTTCACACGTCTTCACCAGAGACGATTGCCAGAGGCTTCTGAGTACAAGTTAACAATGCAGACCTGGAGGGTATCTCCAGGTGCAGTAGAGTGGTAATCTTGGAACCTCCTGCCTCAGAGTACTGCTACCTTCTCACTGCCATAGGAATGCAGCTAGTTACAGCTGGCTTCAAGACATGTTTCCCTGTGAGAGCTGAGGACAGGGCAGAACCCTCCCGCATCCTGCCTGACTGTGGGAGTAGCTGCTAACATCCTTATATTAGTGGCTGGGAGAGGTTGTGGGAAAAGCATGTGTGAGCACTGGGCCTGAACTCCCGTGTATCTGAGTTGATTACAGCGATTTCCAATGGCCTTATTCAATCACAGTGTAGCTAGGTTCCAACTCCCATGTCCGAGAGGGTAGCAGACATCTGCCTTCCATGCATACACACTTCTGAGAGTTGAGCTTATGGCCTGTACCTCCACAGCCAGCCTGCTGTTACCCTTGGCTTCTAAAAGGCCTAGGCTCGCTGTTTGACGGAAGTGCTGGGAGAGGTAATTGGAATCACCCGGCACACAAGACTAGTGCCTCCAAGCTCAGTCCAGCGATTTCCTAGTAATTCCTGTGGTAGACTGGTGCTACATACTAATTTCCATACGTGAGAGGGTAGCTGAACGCCTTGTCCAAAAGCATCTTACTTCTGAGAGTTGAGCTCACCCTCAGTCCCTCACAGTTCCACACTGCCTGCAGAGTGAGTTTCACACGTCTTCACCAGAGACGATTGCCAGAGGCTTCTGAGTACAAGTTAACAATGCAGACCTGGAGGGTATCTCCAGGTGCAGTAGATTGGTAATCTTGGAACCTCCTGACTCAGAGTACTGCTACCTTCTCACTGCCATAGGAATGCAGCTAGTTGACAGCTGGCTTCAAGACATGCTTCCTTGTGAGAGCTGAGGACAGGGCAGAACCCTCCCGCATCCTGCCTGACTGTAGGAGTAGCTGCTAACATCCTTATGTTAGTGGCTGGGAGAGGTTGCGGGAAAAGCATGTGTGAACACTGGGCCTGAACTCCCGTGTATCTGAGTTGAATACAGCGATTTCCAATGGCCTTCTTCAATCACAGTGTAGCTAGTTTCCAACTCCCATGTCCGAGTGGGTAGCAGACATCTGCCTCCCATGCATACACACTTCTGAGAGTTGAGCTCATGGCCTATAACTTCCACAGCCAGCCTGCTGGTACCCTTGGCTTTTAAAAGTCCTATGCTCGCTGTTTGACGGAAGTGTTGGGAGAGGTAATTGGAATCACCCGGCACACAAGACTAGTGCCTCCAAGCTCAGTCCAGCGATTTCCTAGTAATTCCTGTGGTAGACTGGTGCTATATACTAAGTTCCATACGTTTGAGGGTAGCTGAACGCCTTGTCCAAAAGCATCTTACTTCTGAGAGTTGAGCTCAGCCTCAGTCCCTCACAGTTCCACACTGCCTGCAGAGTGAGTTTCGCAGGTCTTCAGCAGAGACGTTTGCCAGAGGCTTCTGAGACGCAGGGTAACAATGCAGACCTGGAGGGTATCTCCAGGTGCAGTAGACTGGTAATCTTGGAACCTCCTGACTCAGAATACTGCTACCTTCTCACTGCCATAGGAATGCAGCTAGTTGACAGCTGGCTTCAAGACATGTTTCCCTGGGAGAGCTGAGGACAGGGCAGAACCCTCCCGCATCCTGCCTGACTGTAGGAGTAGCTGCTAACATCCTAATGTTAGTGGCTGGGAGAGGTTGCGGGAAAAGCGTGTGTGAGCACTGGGCCTGAACTCCCGTGTATCTGAGTTGAATACAGCGATTTCCAACGGCTTTCCTCAACCAGAGTGTAGCTAGGTTCCAAATCCCATGTACGAGTGGGTAGCAGACATCTGCCTCCCATGCATACACACTTCTGAGAGTTGAGCTTATGGCCTGTACCTCCACATCCATCCTGCTGGTACCCTTGGCTTCTAAAAGGCCTAGGCTCGCTGTTTGACGGAAGTTTTGGGAGAGGTAATTGGAATCACCCGGCACACAAGACTAGTGCCTCCAAGCTCAGTCCAGCGATTTCCTAGTAATTCCTGTGGTAGACTGGTGCTACATACTAAGTTCCATACGTGAGAGGGTAGCTGAACGCATTGTCCAAAAGCATCTTACTTCTGAGAGTTGAGCTCAGCCTCAGTACCTCACAGTTCCAAACTGCCTGCAGAGTGAGTTTCACACGTCTTCACCAGAGACGATTGCCAGAGGCTTCTGAGTACAAGTTAACAATGCAGACCTGGATGGTATCTCCATGTGCAGTAGAGTGGTAATCTTGGAACCTCCTGACTCAGAGTACTGCTACCTTCTCACTGCCATAGGAATGCAGCTAGTTGACAGCTGGCTTCAAGACATGCTTCCCTGTGAGAGCTGAGGACAGGGCAGAACCCTCCCGCATCCTGTCTGACTGTAGGAGTAGCTGCTAACATTCTTATGTTAGTGGCTGGGAGAGGTTGCGGGAAAAGCATGTGTGAGCACTGGGCCTGAACTCCCGTGTATCTGAGTTGAATACAGCGATTTCCAATGGCCTTCTCCAATCACAGTGTAGCTAGGTTCCAACTCCCATGTCCGAGTGGGTAGCAGACATCTGCCTCCCATGCATACACACTTCTGAGAGTTGAGCTTATGGCCTGTAACTCCACATCCAGCCTGCTGGTACCCTTGGCGTCTAAAAGGCCTAGGCTCACTGTATGACGGAAGTGCTGGGAGAGGTAATTGGAATCTCCCGGCACACTAGACGAGTGCCTCCAAGCTCAATTCACGATTTCCCAGTAATTCTTGTGGCAGACAGGTGCTACATACTAAGTTCCATATGTGAGAAGGTAGCTGAACGCCTTGTCCAAAAGCATCTTACTTCTGAGAGTTGAGCTCACCCTCAGTCCCTCACAGTTCCACACTGCCTGCATGGTGAGTTTCGCAGGTCTTCAGCAGAGACGTTTGCCAGAGGCTTCTGAGACGCAGGAAAACAATGCAGACCTGGAGGGTATCCCCAGGTGCAGTAGACTGGTAATCTTGGAACCTCCTGACTCAGAATAGTGCTACCTTCTCACTGCCATAGGAATGCAGCTAGTTGACAGCTGGCTTCAAGACATGCTTCCCTGTGAGAGCTGAGGACAGGGCAGAACCCTCCCGCATCCTGCCTGACTGTAGGAGTAGCTGCTAACCTCCTTATATTAGTGGCTGGGAGAGGTTGCGGGAAAAGCATGTGTGAGCACTGGGCCTGAACTCCCGTGTATCTGAGTTGAATACAGCGATTTCCAATGACCTTCTTCAATCACAGTGTAGCTAGGTTCCAACTCCCATGTCCGAGTGGGTAGCAGACATCTGCCTCCCATGCATACACACATCTGAGAGTTGAGCTTATGGCCGGTACTTCCACAGCCAGCCTGCTGGTACCATTGGCTTCTAAAAGGCCTAGGCTCGCTGTTTGACGGGAGTGTTGGGAGACGTAATTGGAATCTCCCGGCATACAAGACGAGTGCCTCCAAGCTCAATTCACGATTTCCCACTAATTCTTGTTGTAGACAGGTGCTACATGCTAAGTTCCATATGTGAGAAGGTAGCTGAACGCCTTGTCCAAAAGCATCTTACTTCTGAGAGTTGAGCTCACCCTCAGTCCCTCACAGTTCCAAACTGCCTGCAGAGTGAGTTTCACACGTCTTCACCAGAGACGATTGCCAGAGGCTTCTGAGTACAAGTTAACAATGCAGACCTGGAGGGTATCTCCAGGTGCAGTAGAGTGGTAATCTTGGAACCTCCTGACTCCGAGTACTGCTACCTTCTCACAGCCTTAGGAATGCAGCTAGTTGACAGCTGGCTTCAAGACTGGCTTCCCTGTGAGAGCTGAGGACAGGGCAGAACCCTCCCGCATCCTGCCTGACTGTAGGAGTAGCTGCTAACATCCTTATGTTAGTGGCTGGGAGAGGTTGCGGGAAAAGCATGTGTGAGCACTGGGCCTGAACTCCCGTGGGTCTGAGTTGAATACAGCGATTTCCAATGGCCTTCTTCAATCACAGTGTAGCTAGGTTCCAACTCCCATGTCCGAGTGGGTAGGAGACATCTGCCTCCGATGCATACACACTTCTGAGAGTTGAGCTTATGGCCGGTACCTCCACAGCCAGCCTGCTGGTACCCTTGGCTTCTAAAAGGCCTAGGCTCGCTGTTTGACGGGAGTGTTGGGAGACGTAATTGGAATCACCCGGCACACAAGACTAGTGCCTCCAAGCTCAGTCCAGCGATTTCCTAGTAATTCCTGTGGTAGACTGCTGCTACATACTAAAATCCATATGTGAGAGGGTAGCTGAACGCCTTGTCCAAAAGCATCTTACATCTGAGAGTTGAGCTCACACTCAGTCCCTCACAGTTCCACACTGCCTGCAGAGTGAGTTTCCCACGTCTTCACCAGAGACGTTTGCCAGAGGCTTCTGAGACGCAGGGTAACAATGCAGACATGGAGGGTATCCCCAGGTGCAGTCGACTGGTAATCTTGGAAACTCCTGACTCAGAATACTGCTACCTTCTCACTGCCATAGGAATGCAGCTAGTTGACAGCTAGCTGGCTTCAAGACATGCTTCCCTGAGAGAGCTGAGGACAGGGCAGAACCCTCTCGCATGCTGCCTGACTGTAGCAGTAGCTGCTAACATCCTAATGTTAGTGGCTGGGAGAGTTTGCGGGAAAAGCATGTGTGAGCACTGGGCCTGAACTCCCGTGTATCTGAGTTGAATACAGCGATTTCCAACGGCTTTCCTCAACCAGAGTGTAGCTAGGTTCCAAATCCCATGTACGAGCCGGTAGCAGATATCTGCCTCCCATGCATACACACTTCAGAGAGTTGAGCTTATGGCCTGTACCTCCACATCCAGCCTGCTGGTACCCTTGGCTTCTAAAAGGCCTAGGCTCGCTGTTTGACGGAAGTGCTGGGAGAGGTAATTGGAATCTCTCGGCACACAAGACGAGTGCCTCCAAGCTCAATTCACGATTTCCCAGTAATTCTTGTGGTAGACAGGTGCTACATACTAAGTTCCATATGTGAGAAGGTAGCTGAACGGCTTGACAAAAGCATCTTAGTTCTGAGAGTTGAGCCCACCCTCAGTCCCTCACAGTTCCACACTGCCTACAGAGTGAGTTTCACACGTCTTCACCAGAGACGATTGCCAGAGGCTTCTGAGTACAAGTTAACAATGCAGACCTGGAGGGTATCTCCAGGTGCAGTAGAGTGGTAATCTTGGAACCTCCTGACTCAGATTACTGCTACCTTCTCACTGCCATAGGAATGCAGCTAGTTGACAGCTGGCTTCAAGACATGCTTCCCTGTGAGAGCTGAGGACAGGGCAGAACCCTCCCGCATCCTGCCTGACTGTAGGAGTAGCTGCTAACATCCTTATGTTAGTGGCTGGGAGAGGTTGGGGGAAAAGCATGTGTGAGCACTGGGCCTGAACTCCCGTGTATCTGAGTTGAATACAGCGATTTCCAATGGCCTTCTTCAATCACAGTGTAGCTAGGTTCCAACTCCCATGTCCGAGTGGGTAGCAGACATCTGCATCCCATGCATATACACTACTGAGAGTTGAGCTTATGGCCTGTACCTCCTCATCCAGCCTGCTGGTACCCTTGGCTTCTAAAAGGCCTAGGCTCGCTGTTTGACGGAAGTGCTGGGAGAGGTAATTGGAATCACCCGGCACACAAGACTAGTGCCTCCAAGCTCAGTTCAGCGATTTCCTAGTAATTCCTGAGGTAGACTGGTGCTACATACTAAGTTCCATATGTGAGAGGGTAGCTGAACGCCTTGTCCAAAACCATCTTACTTCTGAGAGTTGAGCTCAGCATCAGTCCCTCACAGTTCCACACTGCGTGCAGAGTGAGTTTCCCAGGTCTTCAGCAGAGACGATTGCCAGAGGCTTCTGAGTACAAGTTAACAATGCAGACCTGGAGGGTATCTCCAGGTGCAGTAGAGTGGTAATCTTGGAACCTCCAGACTCAGAGTACTGCTACCTTCTCACTGCCATAGGAATGCAGCTAGTTGACAGCTGGCTTCAAGACATGCTTCCCTGTGAGAGCTGAGGACAGGGCAGAACCCTCCCGCATGCTGCCTGACTGTAGGAGTAGCTGCTAACATCCTAATGTTAGTGGCTGGGAGAGGTTGCGGGAAAAGCATGTGTGAGCACTGGGCCTGAACTCCCATGTATCTGAGTTGAATACAGCGATTTCCAATGGCCTTCCTCAATCACAGTGTAGCTAGGTTCAAACTCCCATGTCCGAGTGGATAGCAGACATCTGCCTCCCATGCATATACACTTCTGAGAGTTGAGCTTATGGCCTGTACCTCCACATCCAGCCTGCTGGTACCCTTGGCTTCTAAAATGCCTAGGCTCGCTGTTTGACGGAAGTGCTGGGAGAGGTAATTGGAATCTCCCGCACACAAGACGAGTGCTTCGAAGCTCAATTCACGATTTCCCAGTAATTCTTGTGGTAGACAGGTGCTACATACTAAGTTCCATATGTGAGATGGTAGCTGAACGCCTTATCCAAAAGCATCTTACTTCTGAGATTTGAGCCCACCCTCAGTCCCTCACAATTCCACACTGCCTGCAGAGTGAGTTTCGCAGGTCTTTAGCAGAGACGTTTGCCAGAGGCTTCTGAGACGCAGGGTAACAATTCAGACCTGGAGGGTAACCCCAGGTGCAGTCGACTGGTAATCTTGGAACCTCCTGACTCAGAATACTGCTACCTTCTCACTGCCTTAGGAATGCAGCTAGTTGACAGCTGGCTTCAAGACATGCTTTCCTGTGAGAGCTGACGACAGGGCAGAACCCTCCCGCATGCTGCCTGACTGTAGGAGTAGCTGCTAACATCCTAATGTTAGTGGCTGGAGAGGTTGCGCGAAAAGCATGTGTGAGCACTGGGCCTGAACTCCCGTGTATCTGAGTTGAATACAGCGATTTCCAATGGCCTTCTTCAATCACAGTGTAGCTAGGTTCCAACTCCCATGTCCGAGTGGGTAGCAGACATCTGCATCCCATGCATATACACTACTGAGAGTTGAGCTTATGGCCTGTACCTCCTCATCCAGCCTGCTGGTACCCTTGGCTTCTAAAAGGCCTAGGCTCGCTGTTTGACGGAAGTGCTGGGAGAGGTAATTGGAATCACCCGGCACACAAGACTAGTGCCTCCAAGCTCAGTTCAGCGATTTCCTAGTAATTCCTGAGGTAGACTGGTGCTACATACTAAGTTCCATATGTGAGAGGGTAGCTGAACGCCTTGTCCAAAACCATCTTACTTCTGAGAGTTGAGCTCAGCATCAGTCCCTCACAGTTCCACACTGCGTGCAGAGTGAGTTTCGCAGGTCTTCAGCAGAGACGATTGCCAGAGGCTTCTGAGTACAAGTTAACAATGCAGACCTGGAGGGTATCTCCAGGTGCAGTAGGGTGGTAATCTTGGAACCTCCAGACTCAGAGTACTGCTACCTTCTCACTGCCATAGGAATGCAGCTAGTTGACAGTTGGCTTCAAGACATGCTTCCCTGTGAGAGCTGAGGACAGGGCAGAACCCTCCCGCATCCTGCCTGACTGTAGGAGTAGCTGCTAACATCCTAATGTTAGTGGCTGGGAGAGGTTGCGGGAAAAGCATGTGTGAGCACTGGGCCTGAACTCCCGTGTATCTGAGTAGAATACAGCGATTTCCAACGGCTTTCCTCAACCAGAGTGTAGCTAGGTTCCAAATCCCATGTACCAGCGGTTAGTAGACATCTGCCTCCCATGCATACACACTTCTGAGAGTTGAGCTTATGGCCTGTACCTCCACATCCAGCCTGCTGGTACCCTTGGCTTCTAAAAGGCCTAGGCTCGCTGTTTGAGGGAAGTGCTAGGAGAGGTAATTGGAATCTCCCGGGACACAAGACGAGAGCCTCCAAGCTCAATTCACGATTTCCCAGTAATTCTTGTGGTAGAAAGGTGCTACATACTAAGTTCCATATGTGAGATGGTAGCTGAACGCCTTGTCCAAAAGCATCTTACTTCTGAGAGTTGAGCCCACCCTCAGTCCCTCACAGTTCCACACTGCCTGCAGAGTGAGTTTCACACGTCTTCACCAGAGACGATTGCCAGAGGCTTCTGAGTACAAGTTAACAATGCAGACCTGGAGGGTATCTCCAGGTGCAGTAGAGTGGTAATCTTGGAACCTCCTGACTCAGAGTACTGCTACCTTCTCACTGCCATAGGAATGCAGCTAGTTGACAGCTGGCTTCAAGACATGCTTCCCTGTGAGAGCTGAGGACAGGGCAGAACCCTCCCGCATGCTGCCTGACTGTAGGAGTAGCTGCTAACATCCTAATGTTAGTGGCTGGGAGAGGTTGCGGGAAAAGCATGTGTGAGCACTGGGCCTGAACTCCCGCGTATCTGAGTTGAATACAGCGATTTCCAATGACTTTCCTCAACCAGAGTGTAGCTAGGATCCAAATCCCATGTACGAGCGGGTAGCAGACATCTGCCTCCCATGCATACACACTTCTGAGAGTTGAGCTTATGGCCTGTACCTCCACATCCAGCCTGCTGGTACCCTTGGCTTCTAAAAGGCCTAGGCTCGCCATTTGACGGAAGTGCTGGGAGAGGTAACTGGAATCTCCCGGCACACAAGACGAGTGCCTCCAAGCTCAATTCACGATTTCCCAGTAATTCTTGTTGTAGACAGGTGCTACATACTAAGTTCCGTATGCGAGATGGTAGCTGAACACCTTGTCCAAAAGCATCCTACTTCTGAGAGTTGAGCCCACCCTCAGTCCCTCACAGTTCCACACTGCCTCCAGAGTGAGTTTCACACGTCTTCACCAGAGATGATTGCCAGAGGCTTCTGAGTACAAGTTAACAATGCAGACCTGGAGGGTATCTCCAGGTGCAGTAGAGTGGTAATCTTGGAACATCCTGACTCAGAGTACTGCTACCTTCTCACTGGCATAGGAATGCAGCTAGTTGACAGCTGGCTTCAAGACATGCTTCCCTGTGAGAGCTGAGGACAGGGCAGAACCCTCCCGCATCCTGCCTGACTGTAGGAGTAGCTGCTAACATCCTTATGTTAGTGGCTGGCAGAGGTTGCGGGAAAAGCATGTGTGAGCACTGGGCCTGAACTCCCGTGTATCTGAGTTGAATACAGCGATTTCCAATGGCCTTCTTCAATCACAGTGTAGCTAGGTTCCAACTCCCATGTCCGAGGGGGTAGCAGACATCTGCCTCCCATGCATACACACTTCTGAGAGTTGAGCTTATGGCCTGTACCTCCACATCCAGCCTGCTGGTACCCTTGCCTTCTAAAAGGCCTAGGCTCGCTGTTTGACGGAAGTGCTGGGAGAGGTAATTGGAATCACCCGGCACACAAGACTAGTGCCTCCAAGCTCAGTTCAGCGATTTCCTAGTAATTCCTGCGGTAGACTGGTGCTACATACTAAGTTCCATACGTGAGAGGGTAGCTGAACGCCTTGTCCAAAACCATCTTACTTCTGAGAGTTGAGCTCAGCCTCAGTCCCTCACAGTTCCACACTGCCTGCAGAGTGAGTTTCGCAGGTCTTCAGCAGAGACGTTTGCCAGAGGCTTCTGAGACGCAGGGTAACAATGCAGACCTGGAGGGTATCCCCAGGTGCAGTCGACTGGTAATCTTGGAACCTCCTGACTCAGAATACTGCTACCTTCTCACTGCCATAGGAATGCAGCTAGTTGACAGCTAGCTGGCTTCAATACATGCTTCCCTGAGAGAGCTGAGGACAGGGCAGAACCCTCCCGCATGCTGCCTGACTGTAGGTGAGGCTGCTAACATCCTAATGTTAGTGGCTAGGAGAGGTTGCGGGAAAAGCATGTGTGAGCACTGGGCCTGAACTCCCGTGTATCTGAGTTGAATACAGCGATTTCCAACGGCTTTCCTCAACCAGAGTGTAGCTAGGTTCCAAATCCCATGTACCAGCGGGTAGTAGACATCTGCCCCCCATGCATACACACTTCTGAGTGTTGAGCTTATGGCCTGTACCTCCACATCCAGCCTGCTGGTACCCTTGGCTTCTAAAAGGCCTAGGCTCGCTGTTTGAGGGAAGTGCTGGGAGAGGTAATTGGAATCTCCCGGCACACAAGACGAGTCCCTCCAAGCTCAATTCACGATTTCCCAGTAATTCTTGTGGTAGACAGGTGCTACATACTAAGTTCCATATGTGAGATGGTAGCTGAACGCCTTGTCCAAAAGCATCTTACTTCTGAGAGTTGAGCCCACCCTCAGTCCCTCACAGTTCCACACTGCCTGCAGAGTGAGTTTCACACGTCTTCACCAGAGACGATTGCCAGAGGCTTCTGAGTACAAGTTAACAATGCAGACCTGGAGGGTATCTCCAGGTGCAGTAGAGTGGTAATCTTGGAACCTCCTGACTCAGAGTACTGCTACCTTCTCACTGCCATAGGAATGCAGCTAGTTGACAGCTGGCTTCAAGACATGCTTCCCTGTGAGAGCTGAGGACAGGGCAGAACCCTCCCGCATGCTGCCTGACTGTAGGAGTAGCTGCTAACATCCTAATGTTAGTGGCTGGGAGAGGTTGCGGGAAAAGCATGTGTGAGCACTGGGCCTGAACTCCCGTGTATCTGAGTTGAATACAGCGATTTCCAATGGCCTTCTTCAATCACAGTTTAGCTAGGTTCCTACTCCCATGTCCGAGTGGGTAGCAGACATCTGCCTCCCATGCATTTACACTTCTGAGAGTTGAGCTTATGGCCTGTACCTCCACATCCAGCCTGCTGGTACCCTTGGCTTCTAAAAGGCCTAGGCTGTCTGTTTGACGGACGTGCTGGGAGAGGTAATTGGAATCTCCCGGCACACAAGACGAGTCCCTCCAAGCTCAATTCACGATTTCCCAGTAATTCTTGTGGTAGACAGGTGCTACATACTAAGTTCCATATGTGAGATGGTAGCTGAACGCCTTGTCCAAAAGCATCTTACTTCTGAGAGTTGAGCCCTACCTCAGTCCCTCACAGTTCCACACTGCCTGCAGAGTGAGTTTCACACGTCTTCACCAGAGACGATTGCCAGAGGCTTCTGAGTACAAGTTAACAATGCAGACCTGGAGGGTATCTCCAGGTGCAGTAGAGTGGTAATCTTGGAACCTCCTGACTCAGAGTACTGCTACCGTCTCACTGCCATAGGAATGCAGCTAGTTGACAGCTGGCTTCAAGACATGCTTCCCTGTGAGAGCTGAGGACAGGGCAGAACCCTCCCGCATGCTGCCTGACTGTAGGAGTAGCTGCTAACATCCTAATGTTAGTGGCTGGGAGAGGTTGCGGGAAAAGCATGTGTGAGCACTGGGCCTGAACTCCCGTGTATCTGAGTTGAATACAGCGATTTCCAACGACTTTCCTCAACCAGAGTGTAGCTAGGATCCAAATCCCATGTACGAGCGGGTAGCAGACATCTGCCTCCCATGCATACACACTTCTGAGAGTTGAGCTTATGGCCTGTACCTCCACATCCAGCCTGCTGGTACCCTTGGCTTCTAAAAGGCCTAGGCTCGCTGTTTGACGGAAGTGCTGGGAGAGGTAACTGGAATCTCCCGGCACACAAGACGAGTGCCTCGAAGCTCAATTCACGATTTCCCAGTAATTCTTGTGGTAGACAGGTGCTACATACTAAGTTCCGTATGCGAGATGGTAGCTGAACACCTTGTCCAAAAGCATCTTACTTCTGAGAGTTGAGCCCACCCTCAGTCCCTCACAGTTCCACACTGCCTCCAGAGTGAGTTTCACACGTCTTCACCAGAGATGATTGCCAGAGGCTTCTGAGTACAAGTTAACAATGCAGACCTGGAGGGTATCTCCAGGTGCAGTAGAGTGGTAATCTTGGAACATCCTGACTCAGAGTACTGCTACCTTCTCACTGGCATAGGAATGCAGCTAGTTGACAGCTGGCTTCAAGACATGCTTCCCTGTGAGAGCTGAGGACAGGGCAGAACCCTCCCGCATCCTGCCTGACTGTAGGAGTAGCTGCTAACATCCTTATGTTAGTGGCTGGCAGAGGTTGCGGGAAAAGCATGTGTGAGCACTGGGCCTGAACTCCCGTGTATCTGAGTTGAAAACAGCGATTTCCAATGGCCTTCTTCAATCACAGTGTAGCTAGGTTCCAACTCCCATGTCCGAGGGGGTAGCAGACATCTGCCTCCCATGCATACACACTTCTGAGAGTTGAGATTATGGCCTGTACCTCCACATCCACCCTGCTGGTACCCTTGGCTTCTAAAAGGCCTAGGCTCGCTGTTTGACGGAAGTGCTGGGAGAGGTAATTGGAATCACCCGGCACACAAGACTAGTGCCTCCAAGCTCAGTTCAGCGATTTCCTAGTAATTCCTGCGGTAGACTGGTGCTACATACTAAGTTCCATACGTGAGAGGGTAGCTGAACGCCTTGTCCAAAAGCATCTTACTTCTGAGAGTTGAGCTCAGCCTCAGTCCCTCACAGTTCCACACTGCCTGCAGAGTGAGTTTCGCAGGTCTTCAGCAGAGACGTTTGCCAGAGGCTTCTGAGACGCAGGGTAACAATGCAGACCTGGAGGGTATCCCCAGGTGCAGTCGACTGGTAATCTTGGAACCTCCTGACTCAGAATACTGCTACCTTCTCACTGCCATAGGAATGCAGCTAGTTGACAGCTAGCTGGCTTCAATACATGCTTCCCTGAGAGAGCTGAGGACAGGGCAGAACCCTCCCGCATGCTGCCTGACTGTAGGTGAGGTGCTAACATCCTAATGTTACTGGCTGGGAGAGGTTGCGGGAAAAGCATGTGTGAGCACTGGGCCTGAACTCCCGTGTATCTGAGTTGAATACAGCGATTTCCAACGGCTTTCCTCAACCAGAGTGTAGCTAGGTTCCAAATCCCATGTACCAGCGGGTAGTAGACATCTGCCTCCCATGCATTTACACTTCTGAGTGTTGAGCTTATGGCCTGTACCTCCACATCCAGCCTGCTGGTACCCTTGGCTTCTAAAAGGCCTAGGCTCGCTCTTTGAGGGAAGTGCTGGGAGAGGTAATTGGAATCTCCCGGCACACAAGACGAGTCCCTCCAAGCTCAATTCACGATTTCCCAGTAATTCTTGTGGTAGACAGGTGCTACATACTAAGTTCCATATGTGAGATGGTAGCTGAACGCCTTGTCCAAAAGCATCTTACTTCTGAGAGTTGAGCCCACCCTCAGTCCCTCATAGTTCCACACTGCCTGCAGAGTGAGTTTCACACGTCTTCACCAGAGACGATTGCCAGAGGCTTCTGAGTACAAGTTAACAATGCAGACCTGGAGGGTATCTCCAGGTGCAGTAGAGTGGTAATCTTGGAACCTCCTGACTCAGAGTACTGCTACCTTCTCACTGCCATAGGAATGCAGCTAGTTGACAGCTGGCTTCAAGACATGCTTCCCTGTGAGAGCTGAGGACAGGGCAGAACCCTCCCGCATGCTGCCTGACTGTAGGAGTAGCTGCTAACATCCTAATGTTAGTGGCTGGGAGAGGTTGCGGGAAAAGCATGTGTGAGCACTGGGCCTGAACTCCCGTGTATCTGAGTTGAATACAGCGATTTCCAATGGCTTTCTTCAATCACAGTTTAGCTAGGTTCCAACTCCCATGTCCGAGTGGGTAGCAGACATCTGCCTCCCATGCATTTACACGTCTGAGAGTTGAGCTTATCGCCTGTACCTCCACATCCAGCCTGCTGGTACCCTTGGCTTCTAAAAGGCCTAGGCTGTCTGTTTGACGGAAGTGCTGGGAGAGGTAATTGGAATCACCCGGCACACAAGACTAGTGCCTCCAAGCTCAGTTCAGCGTTTTCCTAGTAATTCCTGTGGTAGACTGGTGCTATATACTAAGTTCCATAAGTGAGAGGGTAGCTGAACGCCTTGTCCAAAAGCATCTTACTTCTGAGAGTTGAGCTCAGCCTCAGTCCCTCACAGTTCCACACTGCCTGCAGAGTGAGTTTTGCAGGTCTTCAGCAGAGACGTTTGCCAGAGGCTTCTGAGACGCAGGGTAACAATGCAGACCTGGAGGGTATCCCCAGGTGCAGTAGACTGGTAATCTTGGAACCTCCTGACTCAGAATACTGCTACCTTCTCAGTGCCATAGGAATGCAGCTAGTTCACAGCTAGCTGGATTCAAGACATGCTTCCCTGAGAGAGCTGAGGACAGGGCAGAACCCTCCCGCATGCTGCCTGACTGTAGGTGTAGCTGCTAACATCCTAATGTTAGTGGCTGGGAGAGGTTGCGGGAAAAGCATGTGTGAGCACTTGGCCTGAACTCCCGTGTATCTGAGTTGAATACAGCGATTTCCAATGGCCTTCTTCAATCACAGTGTAGATAGGTTCCAACTCCCATGTCCGAGTGGGTAGCAGACATCTGCCTCCCATGCATACACACTTCTGAGAGTTGAGCTTATGGCCTGTACCTCCACATCCACCCTGCTGGTACCCTTGGCTTCTAAAAGGCCTAGACTCGCTGTTTGACGGAAGTGCTGGGAGAGGTAATTGGAATCACCCGGCACACAAGACTAGTGCCTCCAAGCCCAGTTCAGCGATTTCCTAGTAATTCCTGTGGTAGAATGGTGCTACATACTAAGTTCCATACGTGAGAGGGTAGCTGAACGCCTTGTCCAAAACCATCTTACTTCTGAGAGTTGAGCTCACCCTCAGTCCCTCACATTTCCACACTGCCTGCAGAGTGAGTTTCGCAGCTCTTCAGCAGAGACGTTTGCCAGAGGCTTCTGAGACGCAGAAAACAATGCAGACCTGGAGGGTATCCCCAGGTGTAGTCGACTGGTAATCTTGGAACCTCCTGACTCAGAAAACTGCAACCTTCGCACTGCCATAGGAATGCAGCTAGTTGACAACTAGCTGGCTTCAAGACATGCTTCCATGAGAGAGCTGAGGACAGGGCAGAACCCTCCCGCATGCTGCCTGACTGTAGGAGTAGCTGCTAACATCCTAATGTTAGTGGCTGGGAGAGGTTGCGCGAAAAGCATGTGTGAGCACTGGGCCTGAACTCCGTGTATCTGAGTAGAATACAGCGATTTCCAACGACTTTCCTCAACCAGAGTGTAGCTAGGTTCCAAATCCCAGGTACGAGCGGGTAGCAGACATCTGCCTCCCATGCATACACACTTCTGAGAGTTGAGCTTATGGCCTGTACCTCCACATCCAGCCTGCTGGTACCCTTGGCTTCTAAGAGGCCTAGGCTTGCTGTTTGACGGAAGTGCTGGGAGAGGTAATTGGAATCTCCCGGGACACAAGACGAGTGCCTCCAAGCTCAATTCATGATTTCACAGTAATTCTTGTGGTAGACAGGTGCTACATACTAATTTCCATATGTGAGAAGGTAGCTGAACGCCTTGTCCAAAAGCATCTTACTTCTTAGAGTTGAGCCCACCATCAGTCCCTCACACTTCAACACTGCCTGCAGAGTGAGTTTCACACGTCTTCACCAGAGACGATTGGCAGAGGCTTCTGAGTACAAGTTAACAATGCAGACCTGGAGGGAATCTCCAGGAGCAGTAGAGTGGTAATCTTGGAACCTCCTGACTCAGAGTACTGCTACCTTCTCACTGCCATAGGAATGCAGCTAGTTGACAGCTGGCTTCAAGACATGCTTCCCTGTGAGAGCTGAGGACAGGGCAGAACCCTCCCGCATGCTGCCTGACTGTAGGAGTAGCTGCTAACATCCTAATGTTAGTGGCTGGGAGATGTTGCGGGAAAAGCATGTGTGAGCACTGGGCCTGAACTCCCGTGTATCTGAGTTGAATACAGCGATTTCCAATGGCCTTCTTCAATAACAGTTTAGCTAGGTTCCAACTCCCATGTCCGAGTGGGTAGCAGACATCTGCCTCCCATGCATTTACACTTCTGAGAGTTGAGCTTATGGCCTGTACCTCCACATCCAGCCTGCTGGTACCCTTGGCTTCTAAAAGGCCTAGGCTGGCTGTTTGACGGAAGTGCAGGGAGAGGTAATTGGAATCACCCGGCACACAAGACTAGTGCCTCCAAGCTCAGTTCAGCGATTTCCTAGTAATTCCTGTGGTAGACTGGTGCTACACACTAAGTTCCATTCGTGAGAGGGTAGCTGAACGCCTTGTCCAAAACCATCTTACTTCTGAGAGTTGAGCTCACCCTGAGTCCCTCACAGTTCCACACTGCCTGCAGAGTGAGTTTCGCAGGTCTACAGCAGAGACGTTTGCCAGAGGCTTCTGAGACGCAGGGTAACATTGCAGACCTGGAGGGTATCCCCAGGTGCAGTCGACTGGTAATCTTGGAACCTCCTGACTCAGAATACTGCTACCTTCTCACTGCTATAGGAATGCAGCTAGTTGACAGCTGGCTTCAAGACATGCTTCCCTGTGAGAGCTGAAGACAGGGCAGAACCCTCCCGCATGCTGCCTGACTGTAGGAGTAGCTGCTAACATCCTAATGTTAGTGGCTGGGAGAGGTTGCGGGAAAAGCATGTGTGAGCACTGGGCCTGAACTCCCGTGTATCTGAGTTGAATACAGCGATTTCCAACGACTTTCCTCAACCAGAGTGTAGCTAGTTTCCAAATCCCATGTACGAGCGGGTAGCAGACATCTGCCTCCCATGCATACACACTTCTGAGAGTTGAGCTTATGGCCTGTACCTCCACATCCAGCCTGCTGGTACCCTTGGCTTCTAAAAGGCCTAGGCTCGCTGTTTGAGGGAAGTGCTGGGAGAGGTAATTGGAATCTCCCGGCACACAAGACGAGTGCCTCCAAGCTCAATTCACGATTTCCCAGTAATTCTTGTGGTAGACAGGTGCTACATACTAAGTTCCGTATGCGAGATGGTAGCTGAACGCCTTGTCCAAAAGCATCTTACTTCTGAGAGTTGAGCCCTCCCTCAGTCCCTCACAGTTCCACACTGCCTGCAGAGTGAGTTTCACACGTCTTCAGCAGAGACGATTGGCAGAGGCTTCTGAGTACAAGTTAAGAATGCAGACCTGGAGGGTATCTCCAGGTGCAGTAGAGTGGTAATCTTGGAACATCCTGACTCAGAGTACTGCTACCTTCTCACTGGCATAGGAATGCAGCTAGTTGACAGCTGGCTTCAAGACATGCTTCCCTGTGAAAGCTGAGGACAGGACAGAACCCTCCCGCATCCTGCCTGACTGTAGGAGTAGCTGCTAACATCCTTATGTTAGTGGCTGGCAGAGGTTGCAGGAAAAGCATGTGTGAGCACTGGGCCTGAACTCCCGTGTATCTGAGTTGAATACACCGATTTCCAATGGCCTTCTTCAATCACAGTGTAGCTAGGTTCCAACTCCCATGTCCGAGGGGGTAGCAGACATCTGCCTCCCATGCATACACACTTCTGAGAGTTGAGCTTATGTCCTGTACCTCCACATCCAGCCTGCTGGTACCCTTGGCTTCTAAGAGGCCTAGGCTCGCTGTTTGACGGAAGTGCTGGGAGAGGTAATTGGAATCTCCCGGCACACAAGACGAGTGCCTCCAAGCTCAATTCATGATTTCACAGTAATTCTTGTGGTAGACAGGTGCTACATACTAAGTTCCATATGTGAGAAGGTAGCTGAACGCCTTGTCCAAAAGCATCTTACTTCTTAGAGTTGAACCCATCCTCAGTCCCTCACACTTCAACAGTGCCTGCAGAGTGAGTTTCACACGTCTTCACCAGAGACGATTGCCAGAGGCTTCTTAGTACAAGTTAACAATGCAGACCTGGAGGGAATCTCCAGGAGCAGTAGAGTGGTAATCTTGGAACCTCCTGACTCAGAGTACTGCTACCTTCTCACTGGCATAGGAATGCAGCTAGTTGACAGCTGGCTTCAAGACATGCTTCCCTGTGAAAGCTGAGGACACGGCAGAACCCTCCCGCATCCTGCCTGACTGTAGGAGTAGCTGCTAACATCCTTATGTTAGTGGCTGGCAGAGGTTGCGGGAAAAGCATGTGTGATTACTGGGCCTGAACTCCCGTGTATCTGAGTTGAATACAGCGATTTCCAATGGCCTTCTTCAATCACAGTGTAGCTAGGTTCCAACTCCCATGTCCGAGGGGGTAGCAGACATCTGCCTCCCATGCATACACACTTCTGAGAGTTGAGCTTATGGCCTGTACCTCCACATCCAGCCTGCTGGTACCCTTGGCTTCTAAAAGGCCTAGGATCGCTGTTTGACGGAAGTGCTGGGAGAGGTAATTGGAATCACCCGGCACACAAGACTAGTGCCTCCAAGCTCAGTTCCGCGATTTCCTAGTAATTCCTGCGGTAGACTGGTGCTACCTACTAAGTTCCATACGTGAGAGGGTAGCTGAACGCCTTGTCCAAAAGCATCTTACTTCTGAGAGTTGAGCTCAGCCTCAGTCCCTCACAGTTCCACACTGCCTGCAGAGTGAGTTTCGCAGGTCTTCAGCAGAGACGTTTGCCAGAGGATTCTGAGACGCAAGGTAACAATGCAGACCTGGAGGGTATCCCCAGGTGCAGTCGACTGGTAATCTTGGAACCTCCTGACTCAGAGTACTGCTACCTTCTCACTGCCATAGGAATGCAGCTAGTTGACAGCTGGCGTCAAGACATGCTTCCCTGTGAGAGCTGAGGACTGGGCAGAACCCCCCCGCATCCTGCCTGACTGTAGGAGTAGCTGCTAACATCCTAATGTTAGTGGCTGGGAGAGGTTGCGGGAAAAGCATGTGTGAGCACTGGGCCTGAACTCCCGTGTATCTGAGTTGAATACAGTGATTTCCAACGGCTTTGCTCGACCAGAGTGTAGCTAGGTTCCAAATCCCATGTACGAGCGGGTGGCAGACATCTGCCTCCCATGCATACACACTTCTGAGAGTTGAGCTTATGGCCTCTACCTCCACAGCCAGCCTGCTGGTACCCTTGGCTTCTAAAAGGCCTAGGCTCGCTGTTTGACGGAAGTGCTGGGAGAGGTAATTGGAATCTCCCGGCACACAAGACGAGTGCCTCCAAGCTCAATTCACGATTTCCCAGTAATTCTTGTGGTAGACAGGTGCTACATACTAAGTTCCATATGTGAGAATGTAGCTGAACGCCTTGTCCAAAAGCATCTTACTTCTGAGAGTTGAGCTCAGCCTCAGTCCCTCACAGTTCCACACTGCCTGCAGAGTGAGTTTCACACGTCTTCACCAGAGACGATTGCCAGAGGCTTCTGAGTACAAGTTAACAATGCAGACCTGGAGGGTATCTCCAGGTGCAGTAGAGGGGTAATCTTGGAACCTCCTGACTCAGAGTACTGCTACCTTCTCACTGCCATAGGAATGCAGCTAGTTGACAGCTGGCTTCAAGACATGCTTCCCTATGAGAGCTGAGGACAGAGCAGAACCCTCCCGCATCCTGCCTGACTGTAGGATTAGCTGCTAATATCCTTATGTTAGTGGCTGGGAGAGGTTGCGGGAAAAGCATGTGTGAGCACTGGGCTTGAACTCCCGTGTATCTGGGTTGAATACAGCGATTTCCAATGGCCTTCTTCAATCACAGTGTAGCTATGTTCCAACTCCCATGTCCGAGTGGGTAGCAGACATCTGCCTCCCATGCATACACACTTCTGAGAGTTGAGCTTATGTCCTGTACCTCCACAGCCAGCCTGCTGGTACCCTTGGCTTCTAAAAGGCCTAGGCTCGCTGTTTGACGGAAGTGTTGGGAGAGGTAATTGGAATCACCCGGCACACAAGACTAGTGCCTCCAAGCTCAGTCCAGCGATTTCCTAGTAATTCCTGTGGTAGACTGGTGCTACATTCTAAGTTCCATACATGAGAGCGTACCTGAACGCCTTGTCCAAAAGCATCTTACTTCTGAGAGTTGAGCTCAGCCTCAGTCCCTCACAGTTCCACACTGCCTGCAGAGTGAGTTTCGCAGGTCTTCAGCAGAGACGATGGCCAGAGGCTTCTGAGACGCAAGGTAACAATGCAGACCTGGAGGGAATCCCCAGGTGCAGTAGACTGGTAATCTTGGAACCTCCTGACTCAGAGTACTGCTACCTTCTCACTGCCATAGGAATGCAGCTAGTTGACAGCTGGCTTCAAGACATGCTTCCTGTGAGAGCTGAGGACAGGGCAGAACCCTCCCGCATCCTGCCTGACTGTAGGAGTAGCTGCTAACATCCTAATGTTAGTGGCTGGGAGAGGTTGCGGGAAAAGCATGAGTGAGCACTGGGCCTGAACTCCCGTGTATCTGAGTTGAATACAGCGATTTCCAACGGCTTTCCTCAACCAGAGTGTAGCTAGTTTCCAAATCCCATGTACGAGCGGGTAGCAGACATCTGCCTCCCATGCATACACACTTCTGAGAGTTGAGCTTATGGCCTGTACCTCCACATCCAGCCTGCTGGTTCGAAAAGGCTTGGCTTCTAAAAGGCCTAGGCTCGCTGTTTGACGGAAGTGCTGGGAGAGGTAATTGGAATCTCCCGGCACACAAGACGAGTGCCTCCAATCTCAATTCATGATTTCACAGTAATTCTTGCGGTAGACAGGTGCTACATACTAAGTTCCATACGTGAGAAGGTAGCTGAACGCCTTGTCCAAAAGCATCTTACTTCTGAGAGTTGAGCTCAGCCTCAGTCCCTCACAGTTCCACACTGCCTGCAGAGTGAGTTTCACACGTCTTCACCAGAGAAGATTGCCAGAGGCTTCTGAGTACAACTTAACAATGCAGACCTGGAGGGAATCTCCAGGAGCAGTAGAGCGGTAATCTTGGAATCTCCGGACTCAGAGTACTGCTACCTTCTCACTGCCATAGGAATGCAGCTAGTTGACAGCTGGCTTCAAGACATGCTTCCCTGTGAAAGCTGAGGACACGGCAGAACCCTCCCGCATCCTGCCTGACTGTAGGAGTAGCTGCTAACATCCTTATGTTAGTGGCTGGCAGAGGTTGCGGGAAAAGCATGTGTGAGCACTGGGCCTGAACTCCCGTGTATCTGAGTTGAATACAGCGATTTCCAATGGCCTTCTTCAATCACAGTGTAGCTAGGTTCCAACTCCCATGTCCGAGGGGGTAGCAGACATCTGCCTCCCATGCATACACACTTCTGAGAGTTGAGCTTATGGCCTGTACCTCCACATCCAGCCTGCTGGTACCCTTGGCTTCTAAAAGGCCTAGGATCGCTGTTTGACGGAAGTGCTGGGAGAGGTAATTGGAATCACCCGGCACACAAGACTAGTGCCTCCAAGCTCAGTTCCGCGATTTCCTAGTAATTCCTGCGGTAGACTGGTGCTACCTACTAAGTTCCATACGTGAGAGGGTAGCTGAACGCCTTGTCCAAAAGCATCTTACTTCTGAGAGTTGAGCTCAGCCTCAGTCCCTCACAGTTCCACACTGCCTGCAGAGTGAGTTTCGCAGGTCTTCAGCAGAGACGTTTGCCAGAGGATTCTGAGACGCAAGGTAACAATGCAGACCTGGAGGGTATCCCCAGGTGCAGTCGACTGGTAATCTTGGAACCTCCTGACTCAGAATACTGCTACCTTCTCACTGCCATAGGAATGCAGCTAGTTGACAGCTGGCGTCAAGACATGCTTCCCTGTGAGAGCTGAGGACAGGGCAGAACCCCCCCGCATCCTGCCTGACTGTAGGAGTAGCTGCTAACATCCTAATGTTAGTGGCTGGGAGAGGTTGCGGGAAAAGCATGTGTGAGCACTGGGCCTGAACTCCCGTGTATCTGAGTTGAATACAGTGATTTCCAACGGCTTTGCTCGACCAGAGTGTAGCTAGGTTCCAAATCCCATGTAGGAGCGGGTGGCAGACATCTGCCTCCCATGCATACACACTTCTGAGAGTTGAGCTTATGGCCTCTACCTCCACAGCCAGCCTGCTGTTACCCTTGGCTTCTAAAAGGCCTAGGCTCGCTGTTTGACGGAAGTGCTGGGAGAGGTAATTGGAATCTCCCGGCACACAAGACGAGTGCCTCCAAGCTCAATTCACGATTTCCCAGTAATTCTTGTGGTAGACAGGTGCTACATACTAAGTTCCATATGTGAGAAGGTAGCTGAACGCCTTGTCCAAAAGCATCTTACTTCTGAGAGTTGAGCTCAGCCTCAGTCCCTCACAGTTCCACACTGCCTGCAGAGTGAGTTTCACACGTCTTCACCAGAGACGATTGCCAGAGGCTTCTGAGTACAAGTTAACAATGCAGACCTGGAGGGTATCTCCAGGTGCAGTAGAGTGGTAATCTTGGAACCTCCTGACTCAGAGTACTGCTACCTTCTCACTGCCATAGGAATGCAGCTAGTTGACAGCTGGCTTCAAGACATGCTTCCCTGTGAGAGCTGAGGACAGAGCAGAACCCTCCCGCATCCTGCCTGACTGTAGGATTAGCTGCTAATATCCTTATGTTAGTGGCTGGGAGAGGTTGCGGGAAAAGCATGTGTGAGCACTGGGCTTGAACTCCCGTGTATCTGGGTTGAATACAGCGATTTCCAATGGCCTTCTTCAATCACAGTGTAGCTATGTTCCAACTCCCATGTCCGAGTGGGTAGCAGACATCTGCCTCTCATGCATACACACTTCTGAGAGTTGAGCTTATGTCCTGTTCCTCCACAGCCAGCCTGCTGGTACCCTTGGCTTCTAAAAGGCCTAGGCTCGCTGTTTGACGGAAGTGTTGGGAGAGGTAATTGGAATCACCCGGCACACAAGACTAGTGCCTCCAAGCTCAGTCCAGCGATTTCCTAGTAATTCCTGTGGTAGACTGGTGCTACATTCTAAGTTCCATACATGAGAGCGTACCTGAACGCCTTGTCCAAAAGCATCTTACTTCTGAGAGTTGAGCTCAGCCTCAGTCCCTCACAGTTCCACACTGCCTGCAGAGTGAGTTTCGCAGGTCTTCAGCAGAGACGATGGCCAGAGGCTTCTGAGACGCAAGGTAACAATGCAGACCTGGAGGGTATCCCCAGGTGCAGTAGACTGGTAATCTTGGAACCTCCTGACTCAGAGTACTGCTACCTTCTCACTGCCATAGGAATGCAGCTAGTTGACAGCTGGCTTCAAGACATGCTTCCTGTGAGAGCTGAGGACAGGGCAGAACCCTCCCGCATCCTGCCTGACTGTAGGAGTAGCTGCTAACATCCTAATGTTAGTGGCTGGGAGAGGTTGCGGGAAAAGCATGAGTGAGCACTGGGCCTGAACTCCCGTGTATCTGAGTTGAATACAGCGATTTCCAACGGCTTTCCTCAACCAGAGTGTAGCTAGTTTCCAAATCCCATGTACGAGCGGGTAGCAGACATCTGCCTCCCATGCATACACACTTCTGAGAGTTGAGCTTATGGCCTGTACCTCCACATCCAGCCTGCTGGTTCGAAAAGGCTTGGCTTCTAAAAGGCCTAGGCTCGCTGTTTGACGGAAGTGCTGGGAGAGGTAATTGGAATCTCCCGGCACACAAGACGAGTGCCTCCAATCTCAATTCACGATTTCCCAGTAATTCTTGCGGTAGACAGGTGCTACATACTAAGTTCCATATGTGAGAAGGTAGCTGAACGCCTTGTTCAAAAGCATCTTACTTCTGAGAGTTGAGCTCAGCCTCAGTCCCTCACAGTTCCACACTGCCTGCAGAGTGAGTTTCACACGTCTTCACCAGAGAAGATTGCCAGAGGCTTCTGAGTACAAGTTAACAATGCAGACCTGGAGGGTATCTCCAGGTCAGTAGAGTGGTAATCTTGGAACCTCCTAACTCAGAGTACTGCTACATTCTCACTGCCATAGGAATGCAGCTAGTTGACAGCTGGCTTCAAGACATGCTTCCCTGTGAGAGCTGAGGACAGGGTAGAACCCTCCCGCATCCTGCCTGACTGTAGGAGTAGCTGCTAACATCCTAATGTTAGTGGCTGGGAGAGGTTGGGGGAAAAGCATGTGTGAGCAGTGGGCCTGAACTCCCGTGTATCTGAGTTGAATACAGCGATTTCCAACGGCTTTCCTCAACCAGAGTGTAGCTAGGTTCCAAATCCCATGTACGAGCGGGTAGCAGACATCTGCCTCCCATGCATACACACTTCTGAGAGTTGAGCTTATGGCCTGTACCTCCAAAGCCAGCCTGCTGGTACCCTTGGCTTCTAAAAGGCCTAGGCTCGCTGTTTGACGGAAGTGCTGGGAGAGGTAATTGGAATCTCCCGGCACACAAGACGAGTGCCTCCAAGCTCATTTCACGATTTCCCAGTAATTCTTGTGGTAGACAGGTGCTACATACTAAGTTCCATATGTGAGAAGTTAGCTGAACGCCTTGTCCAAAAGCATCTTACTTCTGAGACTTGAGCTCACCCTCAGTCCCTCACAGTTCCACACTGCCTACAGAGTGAGTTTCACACGTCTTCACCAGAGACGATTGCCAGAGGCTTCTGAGTACAAGTTAACAATGCAGACCTGGAGGGTATCTCCAGGTGCAGTAGAGTGGTAATCTTGGAACCTCCTGACTCAGAGTACTGCTACCTTCTCACTGCCATAGGAATGCAGCTAGTTGACAGCTGGCTTCAAGACATGCTTCCCTGTGAGAGCTGAGGACAGGGCAGAACGCTCCCGCATCCTGCATGACTGTAGGAGTAGCTGCTAACATCCTTATGTTAGTGGCTGGGAGAGGTTGCGGGAAAAGCATGTGTGAGCACTGGGCCTGAACTCCCGTATATCTGAGTTGAATACAGCGATTTCCAACGGCTTTCATCAATCAGAGTGTAGCCAGGTTCCAAATCCCGTGTCCGAGTGGGTAGCAGACATCTGCCTCCCATGCATACACACTTCTGAGAGTTGAGCTTATGGCCTGTACCTCCACAGCCAGCCTGCTGGTACCCTTGGCTTCTAAAAGTCCTAGGCTCGCTGTTTGACGGAAGTGTTGGGAGGGGTAATTGAAATCACCCGGCACACAAAACGAGTGCCTCCAAGCTCAGTCCAGCGATTTCCTAGTAATTCCTGTGGTAGACTGGTGCTACATACTAAGTTCCATACGTGAGAGGGTAGCTGATCGCCTTGTCCAAAAGCATCTTACTTCTGAGAGTTGAGCTCAGCCTCAGTCCCTCACAGTTCGACACTGCCTGCAGAGTGAGTTTCGCACGTCTTCACCAGAGACGATTGCCAGAGGCTTCTGAGATGCAGGGTAACAATGCAGACCCGGAGGGTATCCCCAGGTGCAGTCGACTGGTAATCTTGGAACCTCCTGACTCAGAGTACTGCTACCTTCTCACTGCCATAGGAATGCAGCTAGTTGACAGCTGGCTTCAAGACATGCTTCCCTGTGAGAGCTGAGGACAGGGCAGAACCCTCCCGCATCCTGCCTGACTGTAGGAGTAGCTGCTAACATCCTAATGTTAGTGGCTGGGAGAGGTTGCGGGAAAAGCATGTGTGAGCACTGGGCCTGAACTCCCGTGTATCTGAGTTGAATACAGCGATTTCCAACGGCTTTCCTCAATCAGAGTGTAGCTAGGTTCCAAATCCCATGTACGAGCGGGTAGAAGACATCTGCCTCCCATGCATACACACTTCTGAGAGTTGAGCCAATGGCCTGTACCTCCACATCCAGCCTGCTGGTTCGAAAAGGCTTGGCTTCTAAAAGGCCTAGGCTCGCTGTTTGACGGAAGTGATGGGAGAGGTAATTGGAATCACCCGGCACACAAGACGAGTGCCTCCAAGCTCAATTCACGATTTCCCAGTAATTCTTGTGGTAGACAGGTGCTACATACTAAGTTCCATATGTGAGAAGGTAGCTGAACGCCTTGTCCAAAAGCATCTTACTTCTGAGAGTTGAGCTCACCCACAGTCCCTCACAGTTCCACACTGCCTGCAGAGTGAGATTCACACGTCTTCACCAGAGACGATTGCCAGAGGCTTCTGAGTACAAGTTAACAATGCAGACCAGGAGGGTATCTCCAGGTGCAGTAGAGTGGTAATCTTGGAAACTCCTGACTCAGAGTACTGCTACCTTCTCACTGCCATAGGAATGCAGCTAGTTGACAGCTGGCTTCAAGACATGCTTCCCTGTGAGAGCTGAGGACAGGGCAGAACCCTCCCGCATCCTGCCTGACTGTAGGAGTAGCTGCTAACATCCTTATGTTAGTGGCTGGGAGAGGTTGCGGGAAAAGCATGTGTGAGCACTGGGCCTGAACTCCCGTGTATCTGAGTTAAATACAGCGATTTCCAACGGCTTTCATCAATCAGAGTGTAGCCAGGTTCCAAATCCCATGTCCGAGTGGGTAGCAGACATCTGCCTCCCATGCATACACACTTCTGAGAGTTGAGCTTATGGCCTGTACCTCCAAAGCCAGCCTGCTGGTACCCTTGGCTTCTAAAAGTCCTAGGCTCGCTGTTTGAAGGAAGTGTTGGGAGTGGTAATTGAAATCACCCGGCACACAAAACGAGTGCCTCCAAGCTCAGTCCAGCGATTTCCTAGTAATTCCTCTGGTAGACTGGTGCTACATACTAATTTCCAAGCGTGAGAGGGTAGCTGAACGCCTTGTCCAAAAGCATCTTACTTCTGAGAGTTGAGCTCAGCCTCAGTCCCTCACAGTTCCACACTGCCTGCAGAGTGAGTTTCGCAGGTCTTCAGCAGAGACGTTTGCTAGAGGCTTCTGAGACGCAGGGTAACAATGCAGAACTGGAGGGTATCCCCAGGTGCAGTAGACTGGTAATCTTGGAACCTCCTGACTCAGAATACTGCTACCTTCTCACTGCCATAGGAATGCAGCTAGTTGACAGCTGGCGTCAAGACATGCTTCCCTGTGAGAGCTGAGGACAGGGCAGAACCCCCCCGCATCCTGCCTGACTGTAGGAGTAGCTGCTAACATCCTAATGTTAGTGGCTGGGAGAGGTTGCGGGAAAAGCATGTGTGAGCACTGGGCCTGAACTCCCGTGTATCTGAGTTGAATACAGTGATTTCCAACGGCTTTCCTCGACCAGAGTGTAGCTAGGTTCCAAATCCCATGTACGAGCGGGTGGCAGACATCTGCCTCCCATGCATACACACTTCTGAGAGTTGAGCTTATGGCCTCTACCTCCACAGCCAGCCTGCTGGTACCCTTGGCTTCTAAAAGGCCTAGGCTCGCTGTTTGACGGAAGTGCTGGGAGAGGTAAGTGGAATCTCCCGGCACACAAGACGAGTGCCTCCAAGCTCAATTCACGATTTCCCAGTAATTCTTGTGGTAGACATGTGCTACATACTAAGTTCCATATGTGAGAAGGTAGCTGAACGCCTTGTCCAAAAGCATCTTACTTCTGAGAGTTGAGCTCAGCCTCAGTCCCTCACAGTTCCACACTGCCTGCAGAGTGAGTTTCACACGTCTTCACCAGAGACGATTGCCAGAGGCTTCTGAGTACAAGTTAACAATGCAGACCTGGAGGGTATCTCTAGGTGCAGTAGAGTGGTAATCTTGGAACCTCCTGACTCAGAGTACTGCTACCTTCTCACTGCCATAGGAATGCAGCTAGTTGACAGCTGGCTTCAAGACATGCTTCCCTGTGAGAGCTGAGGACAGAGCAGAACCCTCCCGCATCCTGCCTGACTGTAGGATTAGCTGCTAATATCCTTATGTTTGTGGCTGGGAGAGGTTGCGGGAAAAGCATGTGTGAGCACTGGGCTTGAACTCCCGTGTATCTGGGTTGAATACAGCGATTTCCAATGGCCTTCTTCAATCACAGTGTAGCTATGTTCCAACTCCCATGTCCGAGTGGGTAGCAGACATCTGCCTCCCATGCATACACACTTCTGAGAGTTGAGCTTATGTCCTGTACCTTCACAGCCAGCCTGCTGGTACCCTTGGCTTCTAAAAGGCCTAGGCTCGCTGTTTGACGGAAGTGTTGGGAGAGGTAATTGGAATCACCCGGCACACAAGACTAGTGCCTCCAAGCTCAGTCCAGCGATTTCCTAGTAATTCCTGTGGTAGACTGGTGCTACATTCTAAGTTCCATACATGAGAGCGTAGCTGAACGCCTTGTCCAAAAGCATCTTACTTCTGAGAGTTGAGCTCAGCCTCAGTCCCTCACAGTTCCACACTGCCTGCAGAGTGAGTTTCGCAGGTCTTCAGCAGAGACGATGGCCAGAGGCTTCTGAGACGCAGGGTAACAATGCAGACATGGAGGGTATCCCCAGGTGCAGTAGACTGGTAATCTTGGAACCTCCTGACTCAGAGTACTGCTACCTTCTCACTGCCATAGGAATGCAGCTAGTTGACAGCTGGCTTCAAGACATGCTTCCTGTGAGAGCTGAGGACAGGGCAGAACCCTCCCGCATCCTGCCTGACTGTAGGAGTAGCTGCTAACATCCTAATGTTAGTGGCTGGGAGAGGTTGCGGGAAAAGCATGAGTGAGCACTGGGCCTGAACTCCCGTGTATCTGAGTTGAATACAGCGATTTCCAACGGCTTTCCTCAACCAGAGTGTAGCTAGTTCCAAATCCCATGTACGAGCGGGTAGCAGACATCTGCCTCCCATGCATACACACTTCTGAGAGTTGACCTTATGGCCTGTACCTCCACATCCAGCCTGCTGGTTCGAAAAGGCTTGGCTTCTAAAAGGCCTAGGCTCGCTGTTTGACGGAAGTGCTGGGAGAGGTAATTGGAATCTCCCGGCACACAAGACGAGTGCCTCCAATCTCAATTCACGATTTCCCAGTAATTCTTGTGGTAGACAGGTGCTACATACTAAGTTCCATATGTGAGAAGGTAGCTGAACGCCTTGTCCAAAAGCATCTTACTTCTGAGAGTTGAGCTCAGCCTCAGTCCCTCACAGTTCCACACTGCCTGCAGAGTGAGTTTCACACGTCTTCACCAGAGAAGATTGCCAGAGTCTTCTGAGTACAAGTTAACAATGCAGACCTGGAGGGTATCTCCAGGTCAGTAGAGTGGTAATCTTGGAACCTCCTGACTCAGAGTACTGCTACATTCTCACTGCCATAGGAATGCAGCTAGTTGACAGCTGGCTTCAAGACATGCTTCCCTGTGAGAGCTGAGGACAGGGCAGAAGCGTCCCGCATCCTGCCTGACTGTAGGAGTAGCTGCTAACATCCTTATGTTAGTGGCTGGGAGAGGTTGCGGGAAAAGCATGTGTGAGCACTGGGCCTGAACTCCCGTGTATCTGAGTTGAATACAGCGATTTCCAATGGCCTTCTTCAATCACAGTGTATCTAGGTTCCAACTCCCATGTCCGAGTGGGTAGCAGACATCTGCCTCCCATGCATACACACTTCTGAGAGTTGAGCTTATGGCCTGTACCTCCACAGCCAGCCTGCTGGTACCCTTGTCTTCTAAAAGGCCTAGGCTCGCTGTTGACGGAAGTGCTGGGAGAGGTAATTGGAATCACACGGCACACAAGACTAGTGCCTCCAAGCTCAGTCCAGCGATTTCCTAGTAATTCCTGTGGTAGACTGGTGCTACATACTAAGTTCCATACGTGAGAGGGTAGCTGAACGCCTTGTCCAAAAGCATCTTACTTCTGAGAGTTGAGCTCAGCCTCAGTCCCCCACAGTTCCACACTGCCTGCAGAGTGAGTTTCGCAGGTCTTCAGCAGAGACGTTTGCCAGAGGCTTCTGAGACGCAGGGTAACAATGCAGACCTGGAGGATATCCCCAGGTGCAGTAGACTGGTAATCTTGGAACCTCCTGACTCAGAATACTGCTACCTTCTCACTGCCATAGGAATGCAGCTAGTTGACAGCTGGCTTCAAGACATGATTCCCTGTGAGAGCTGAGGACAGGGCAGAACCCTCCCGCATCCTATCTGACTGTGGGAGTAGCTGCTAACATCCTAATGTTAGTGGCAGGGAGAGGTTGCGGGAAAAGCATGTGTGAGCACTGGGCTTGAACTCCCGTGTATCTGAGTTGAATACAGCGATTTCCAACGGCTTTCCTCAACCAGAGTGTAGCTAGGTTCCAAATCCCATGTACGAGCGGGTAGCAGACATCTGCCTCCCATGCATACACACTTCTGAGTGTTGAGCTTATGGTCTGTACCTCCACATCCAGCCTGCTGGTACTCTTGACTTCTAAAAGGCCTAGGCTCGCTGTTTGACGGAAGTGCTGGGAGAGGTTTGGAATCTCCCGGCACACAAGACGAGTGCCTCCAAGCTCAATTCACGATTTCCCAGTAATTCTTGTGGTAGACATGTGCTACATACTAAGTTCCATATGTGAGAAGGTAGCTGAACGCCTTGTCCAAAAGCATCTTACTTCTGAGAGTTGAGCTCAGCCTCAGTCCCTCACAGTTCCACACTGCCTGCAGAGTGAGTTTCACACGTCTTCACCAGAGACGATTGCCAGAGGCTTCTGACTACAAGTTAACAATGCAGACCTGGAGGGTATCCCCAGGTGCAGTAGACTGGTAATCTTGGAACCTCCTGACTCAGAATACTGCTACCTTCTCACTGCCATAGGAATGCAGCTAGTTGACAGCTGGCTTCAAGACATGCTTCCCTGTGAGAGCTGAGGACAGGGCAGAACGCTCCCGCATCCTGCATGACTGTAGGAGTAGCTGCTAACATCCTTATGTTAGTGGCTGGGAGAGGTTGCGGGAAAAGCATGTGTGAGCACTGGGCCTGAACTCCCGTATATCTGAGTTGAATACAGCGATTTCCAACGGCTTTCATCAATCAGAGTGTAGCCAGGTTCCAAATCCCGTGTCCGAGTGGGTAGCAGACATCTGCCTCCCATGCATACACACTTCTGAGAGTTGAGCTTATGGCCTGTACCTCCACAGCCAGCCTGCTGGTACCCTTGGCTTCTAAAAGTCCTAGGCTCGCTGTTTGACGGAAGTGTTGGGAGGGGTAATTGAAATCACCCGGCACACAAAACGAGTGCCTCCAAGCTCAGTCCAGCGATTTCCTAGTAATTCCTGTGGTAGACTGGTGCTACATACTAAGTTCCATACGTGAGAGGGTAGCTGATCGCCTTGTCCAAAAGCATCTTACTTCTGAGAGTTGAGCTCAGCCTCAGTCCCTCACAGTTCGACACTGCCTGCAGAGTGAGTTTCGCACGTCTTCACCAGAGACGATTGCCAGAGGCTTCTGAGATGCAGGGTAACAATGCAGACCCGGAGGGTATCCCCAGGTGCAGTCGACTGGTAATCTTGGAACCTCCTGACTCAGAGTACTGCTACCTTCTCACTGCCATAGGAATGCAGCTAGTTGACAGCTGGCTTCAAGACATGCTTCCCTGTGAGAGCTGAGGACAGGGCAGAACCCTCCCGCATCCTGCCTGACTGTAGGAGTAGCTGCTAACATCCTAATGTTAGTGGCTGGGAGAGGTTGCGGGAAAAGCATGTGTGAGCACTGGGCCTGAACTCCCGTGTATCTGAGTTGAATACAGCGATTTCCAACGGCTTTCCTCAATCAGAGTGTAGCTAGGTTCCAAATCCCATGTACGAGCGGGTAGAAGACATCTGCCTCCCATGCATACACACTTCTGAGAGTTGAGCCAATGGCCTGTACCTCCACATCCAGCCTGCTGGTTCGAAAAGGCTTGGCTTCTAAAAGGCCTAGGCTCGCTGTTTGACGGAAGTGATGGGAGAGGTAATTGGAATCACCCGGCACACAAGACGAGTGCCTCCAAGCTCAATTCACGATTTCCCAGTAATTCTTGTGGTAGACAGGTGCTACATACTAAGTTCCATATGTGAGAAGGTAGCTGAACGCCTTGTCCAAAAGCATCTTACTTCTGAGAGTTGAGCTCACCCACAGTCCCTCACAGTTCCACACTGCCTGCAGAGTGAGATTCACACGTCTTCACCAGAGACGATTGCCAGAGGCTTCTGAGTACAAGTTAACAATGCAGACCAGGAGGGTATCTCCAGGTGCAGTAGAGTGGTAATCTTGGAAACTCCTGACTCAGAGTACTGCTACCTTCTCACTGCCATAGGAATGCAGCTAGTTGACAGCTGGCTTCAAGACATGCTTCCCTGTGAGAGCTGAGGACAGGGCAGAACCCTCCCGCATCCTGCCTGACTGTAGGAGTAGCTGCTAACATCCTTATGTTAGTGGCTGGGAGAGGTTGCGGGAAAAGCATGTGTGAGCACTGGGCCTGAACTCCCGTGTATCTGAGTTAAATACAGCGATTTCCAACGGCTTTCATCAATCAGAGTGTAGCCAGGTTCCAAATCCCATGTCCGAGTGGGTAGCAGACATCTGCCTCCCATGCATACACACTTCTGAGAGTTGAGCTTATGGCCTGTACCTCCAAAGCCAGCCTGCTGGTACCCTTGGCTTCTAAAAGTCCTAGGCTCGCTGTTTGAAGGAAGTGTTGGGAGTGGTAATTGAAATCACCCGGCACACAAAACGAGTGCCTCCAAGCTCAGTCCAGCGATTTCCTAGTAATTCCTCTGGTAGACTGGTGCTACATACTAATTTCCAAGCGTGAGAGGGTAGCTGAACGCCTTGTCCAAAAGCATCTTACTTCTGAGAGTTGAGCTCAGCCTCAGTCCCTCACAGTTCCACACTGCCTGCAGAGTGAGTTTCGCAGGTCTTCAGCAGAGACGTTTGCTAGAGGCTTCTGAGACGCAGGGTAACAATGCAGAACTGGAGGGTATCCCCAGGTGCAGTAGACTGGTAATCTTGGAACCTCCTGACTCAGAATACTGCTACCTTCTCACTGCCATAGGAATGCAGCTAGTTGACAGCTGGCGTCAAGACATGCTTCCCTGTGAGAGCTGAGGACAGGGCAGAACCCCCCCGCATCCTGCCTGACTGTAGGAGTAGCTGCTAACATCCTAATGTTAGTGGCTGGGAGAGGTTGCGGGAAAAGCATGTGTGAGCACTGGGCCTGAACTCCCGTGTATCTGAGTTGAATACAGTGATTTCCAACGGCTTTCCTCGACCAGAGTGTAGCTAGGTTCCAAATCCCATGTACGAGCGGGTGGCAGACATCTGCCTCCCATGCATACACACTTCTGAGAGTTGAGCTTATGGCCTCTACCTCCACAGCCAGCCTGCTGGTACCCTTGGCTTCTAAAAGGCCTAGGCTCGCTGTTTGACGGAAGTGCTGGGAGAGGTAAGTGGAATCTCCCGGCACACAAGACGAGTGCCTCCAAGCTCAATTCACGATTTCCCAGTAATTCTTGTGGTAGACATGTGCTACATACTAAGTTCCATATGTGAGAAGGTAGCTGAACGCCTTGTCCAAAAGCATCTTACTTCTGAGAGTTGAGCTCAGCCTCAGTCCCTCACAGTTCCACACTGCCTGCAGAGTGAGTTTCACACGTCTTCACCAGAGACGATTGCCAGAGGCTTCTGAGTACAAGTTAACAATGCAGACCTGGAGGGTATCTCTAGGTGCAGTAGAGTGGTAATCTTGGAACCTCCTGACTCAGAGTACTGCTACCTTCTCACTGCCATAGGAATGCAGCTAGTTGACAGCTGGCTTCAAGACATGCTTCCCTGTGAGAGCTGAGGACAGAGCAGAACCCTCCCGCATCCTGCCTGACTGTAGGATTAGCTGCTAATATCCTTATGTTTGTGGCTGGGAGAGGTTGCGGGAAAAGCATGTGTGAGCACTGGGCTTGAACTCCCGTGTATCTGGGTTGAATACAGCGATTTCCAATGGCCTTCTTCAATCACAGTGTAGCTATGTTCCAACTCCCATGTCCGAGTGGGTAGCAGACATCTGCCTCCCATGCATACACACTTCTGAGAGTTGAGCTTATGTCCTGTACCTTCACAGCCAGCCTGCTGGTACCCTTGGCTTCTAAAAGGCCTAGGCTCGCTGTTTGACGGAAGTGTTGGGAGAGGTAATTGGAATCACCCGGCACACAAGACTAGTGCCTCCAAGCTCAGTCCAGCGATTTCCTAGTAATTCCTGTGGTAGACTGGTGCTACATTCTAAGTTCCATACATGAGAGCGTAGCTGAACGCCTTGTCCAAAAGCATCTTACTTCTGAGAGTTGAGCTCAGCCTCAGTCCCTCACAGTTCCACACTGCCTGCAGAGTGAGTTTCGCAGGTCTTCAGCAGAGACGATGGCCAGAGGCTTCTGAGACGCAGGGTAACAATGCAGACATGGAGGGTATCCCCAGGTGCAGTAGACTGGTAATCTTGGAACCTCCTGACTCAGAGTACTGCTACCTTCTCACTGCCATAGGAATGCAGCTAGTTGACAGCTGGCTTCAAGACATGCTTCCTGTGAGAGCTGAGGACAGGGCAGAACCCTCCCGCATCCTGCCTGACTGTAGGAGTAGCTGCTAACATCCTAATGTTAGTGGCTGGGAGAGGTTGCGGGAAAAGCATGAGTGAGCACTGGGCCTGAACTCCCGTGTATCTGAGTTGAATACAGCGATTTCCAACGGCTTTCCTCAACCAGAGTGTAGCTAGTTCCAAATCCCATGTACGAGCGGGTAGCAGACATCTGCCTCCCATGCATACACACTTCTGAGAGTTGACCTTATGGCCTGTACCTCCACATCCAGCCTGCTGGTTCGAAAAGGCTTGGCTTCTAAAAGGCCTAGGCTCGCTGTTTGACGGAAGTGCTGGGAGAGGTAATTGGAATCTCCCGGCACACAAGACGAGTGCCTCCAATCTCAATTCACGATTTCCCAGTAATTCTTGTGGTAGACAGGTGCTACATACTAAGTTCCATATGTGAGAAGGTAGCTGAACGCCTTGTCCAAAAGCATCTTACTTCTGAGAGTTGAGCTCAGCCTCAGTCCCTCACAGTTCCACACTGCCTGCAGAGTGAGTTTCACACGTCTTCACCAGAGAAGATTGCCAGAGTCTTCTGAGTACAAGTTAACAATGCAGACCTGGAGGGTATCTCCAGGTCAGTAGAGTGGTAATCTTGGAACCTCCTGACTCAGAGTACTGCTACATTCTCACTGCCATAGGAATGCAGCTAGTTGACAGCTGGCTTCAAGACATGCTTCCCTGTGAGAGCTGAGGACAGGGCAGAAACGTCCCGCATCCTGCCTGACTGTAGGAGTAGCTGCTAACATCCTTATGTTAGTGGCTGGGAGAGGTTGCGGGAAAAGCATGTGTGAGCACTGGGCCTGAACTCCCGTGTATCTGAGTTGAATACAGCGATTTCCAATGGCCTTCTTCAATCACAGTGTATCTAGGTTCCAACTCCCATGTCCGAGTGGGTAGCAGACATCTGCCTCCCATGCATACACACTTCTGAGAGTTGAGCTTATGGCCTGTACCTCCACAGCCAGCCTGCTGGTACCCTTGTCTTCTAAAAGGCCTAGGCTCGCTGTTGACGGAAGTGCTGGGAGAGGTAATTGGAATCACACGGCACACAAGACTAGTGCCTCCAAGCTCAGTCCAGCGATTTCCTAGTAATTCCTGTGGTAGACTGGTGCTACATACTAAGTTCCATACGTGAGAGGGTAGCTGAACGCCTTGTCCAAAAGCATCTTACTTCTGAGAGTTGAGCTCAGCCTCAGTCCCCCACAGTTCCACACTGCCTGCAGAGTGAGTTTCGCAGGTCTTCAGCAGAGACGTTTGCCAGAGGCTTCTGAGACGCAGGGTAACAATGCAGACCTGGAGGATATCCCCAGGTGCAGTAGACTGGTAATCTTGGAACCTCCTGACTCAGAATACTGCTACCTTCTCACTGCCATAGGAATGCAGCTAGTTGACAGCTGGCTTCAAGACATGATTCCCTGTGAGAGCTGAGGACAGGGCAGAACCCTCCCGCATCCTATCTGACTGTGGGAGTAGCTGCTAACATCCTAATGTTAGTGGCAGGGAGAGGTTGCGGGAAAAGCATGTGTGAGCACTGGGCTTGAACTCCCGTGTATCTGAGTTGAATACAGCGATTTCCAACGGCTTTCCTCAACCAGAGTGTAGCTAGGTTCCAAATCCCATGTACGAGCGGGTAGCAGACATCTGCCTCCCATGCATACACACTTCTGAGTGTTGAGCTTATGGTCTGTACCTCCACATCCAGCCTGCTGGTACTCTTGACTTCTAAAAGGCCTAGGCTCGCTGTTTGACGGAAGTGCTGGGAGAGGTTTGGAATCTCCCGGCACACAAGACGAGTGCCTCCAAGCTCAATTCACGATTTCCCAGTAATTCTTGTGGTAGACATGTGCTACATACTAAGTTCCATATGTGAGAAGGTAGCTGAACGCCTTGTCCAAAAGCATCTTACTTCTGAGAGTTGAGCTCAGCCTCAGTCCCTCACAGTTCCACACTGCCTGCAGAGTGAGTTTCACACGTCTTCACCAGAGACGATTGCCAGAGGCTTCTGACTACAAGTTAACAATGCAGACCTGGAGGGTATCCCCAGGTGCAGTAGACTGGTAATCTTGGAACCTCCTGACTCAGAATACTGCTACCTTCTCACTGCCATAGGAATGCAGCTAGTTGACAGCTGGCTTCAAGACATGCTTCCCTGTGAGAGCTGAGGACAGGGCAGAACCCTCCTGCATCCTGCCTGACTGTAGGGGTAGCTGCTAACATCCTAATGTTAGTGGCTGGGAGAGGTTGCGGGAAAAGCATGTGTGAGCAGTGGGCCTGAACTCCCGTGTATCTGAGTTGAATACAGCGATTTCCAATGGCCTTCTTCAATCACAGTGTAGCTAGTTTCCAAATCCCATGGACGAGCGGGTAGCAGACATCTGCCTCCCATGCATACACACTTCTGAGAGTTGAGCTTATGGCCGATACCTCCACATCCAGCCTGCTGGTTCGAAAATGCTTGGCTCCTAAAAGCCCCAGGCTCGCTGTTTGCGGGAGTGCTGGGAGAGGTAATTGGAATCTCCCGGCACACAAGAGGAGTGCCTCCAAGCTCAATTCACGATTTCCCAGTAATTCTTGTGGTAGACAGGTTCTACAGACTAAGTTCCATATGTGAGAAGGAAGCTGAACGCCTTGTCCAAAAGCATCTTACTTCTGAGAGTTGAGCTCACCCTCAGTCCCTCACAGTTCCACACTGCCTGCAGAGTGAGTTTCACACGTCTTCACCAGAGACGATTGCCAGAGGCTTCTGAGTACAAGTTAACAATGCAGACCTGGAGGGTATCTCCAGGTGCAGTAGAGTGGTAATCTTGGAACCTCCTGACTCAGAGTACTGCTACCTTCTCACTGCCATAGGAATGCAGCTAGTTGACAGCTGGCTTCAAGACATGCATCCCTGTGAGAGCTGAGGACAGGGCAGAACCCTCCCGCATCCTGCCTGACTGTAGGAGTAGCTGCTAACATCCTTATGTTTGTGGCTGGGAGAGGTTGCGGGAAAAGCATGTGTGAGCACTGGGCCTGAACTCCCGTGTATCTGAGTTGAATACAGCGATTTCCAACGGCTTTCATCAATCAGAGTGTAGCCAGGTTCCAACTCCCATGTCCGAGTGGGTAGCAGACATCTGCCTCCCATGCGTACACACTTCTGAGAGTTGAGCTTATGGCCTGTACGTCCACAGCCAGCCTGCTGGTACCCTTGGCTTCTAAAAGGCCTAGGCTCGCTGTTTGAAGGAAGTGCTGGGAGAGGTAATTGGAATCACCCGGCACACAAGACTAGTGCCTCCAAGCTCAGTCCAGCGATTTCCTAGTAATTCCTGTGGTAGACTGGTGCTACATACTAATTTCCATACGTGATAGGGTAGCTGAACCCCTTGTCCGAAAGCATCTTACTTCTGAGAGTTGAGCTCAGCCTCAGTCCCTCACAGTTCCACACTGCCTGCAGAGTGAGTTTCGCAGGTCTTCACCAGAGACGTTTGCCAGAGGCTTCTGAGACGAAGGGTAACAATGCAGACCTGAAGGGTATCCCCAGGTGCAGTAGACTGGTAATCTTGGAACCTCCTGACTCAGAATACTGCTACCTTCTCACTGCCATAGGAATGCAGCTAGTTGACAGCTGGCTTCAAGACATGCTTCCCTGTGAGAGCTGAGGACAGGGCAGAACCCTCCCGCATCCTGCCTGACTGTAGGAGTAGCTGCTAACATCCTAATGTTAGTGGTTAGGAGAGGTTGCGGGAAAAGCATGTGTGAGCACTGGGCCTGAACTCCCGTGTATCTGAGTTGAATACAGCGATTTCCAACGGCTTTCATCAATCAGAGTGTAGCTAGTTTCCAAATCCCATGTACGAGCGGGTAGCAGACATCTGCCTCCCATGCATACACACTTCTGAGAGTTGAGCTTATGGCCTGTACCTCCACATCCAGCCTGCTGGTTCGAAAAGTCTTGGCTTCTAAAAGGCCTAGGCTCGCTGTTTGACGGAAGTGCTGGGAGAGGTAATTGGAATCTCAGGGCACACAAGACGAGTGCCTCCAAGCTCAATTCACGATTTCCCAGTAATTCTTGTGGTAGACAGGTGCTACATACTAAGTTCCATATGTGAGAAGGTAGCTGAACGCCTTGTCAAAAAGCATCTTACTTCTGAGAGTTGAGCTCAGCCTCAGTCCCTGACAGTTCCACACTGCCTGCAGAGTGAGTTTCACACGTCTTCACCAGAGACGATTGCCAGAGGCTTCTGAGTACAACTTAACAATGCAGACCTGGAGGGTATCTCCAGGTGCAGTAGAGTGGTAATCTTGGAACCTCCTGACTCAGAGTACTGCTACCTTCTCACTGCCATAGGAATGCAGCTAGTTGACAGCTGGCTTCAAGACATGCTTCCCTGTGAGAGCTGAGGACAGGGCATAACCCTCCCGCATCCTGCCTGACTGTAGGAGTAGCTGCTAACATCCTTATGTTAGTGGCTGGGAGAGGTTGCGGGAAAAGCATGTCTGAGCACTGGGCCTGAACTCCCGTGTATCTGAGTTGAATACAGCGATATCCAACGGCTTTCCCCAATCAGAGTGTAGCTAGGTTCCAAATCCCATGTACGAGCGGGTAGCAGACATCTGCCTCCCATGCATACACACTTCTGAGAGTTGAGCTTATGGCCTGTACCTCCACAGCCATCCTGCTGGTACCCTTGGCTTCTAAAAGGCCTAGGCTCGCTTTTGACGGAAGTGTTGGGAGAGGTAATTGGAATCACACGGCACACAAGACTAGTGCCTCCAAGCTCAGTCCAGCGATTTCCTAGTAATTCCTCTGGTAGACTGGTGCTACATACTAAGTTCCATACGTGAGAGGGTAGCTGAACGCCTTGTCCAAAAGCATCTTACTTCTGAGAGTTGAGCTCAGCCTCAGTCCCTCACAGTTCCACACTGCCTGCAGAGTGAGTTTCGCAGGTCTTCAGCAGAGACGTTTGCCAGAGGCTTCTGAGACGCAGGGTAACAATGCAGACCTGGAGGGTAACCCCAGGTGCAGTAGACTGGTAATCTTGGAACCTCCTGACTCAGAGTACTGCTACCTTCTCACTGCCATAGGAATGCAGCTAGTTGACAGCTGGCTTCAAGACATGCTTCCCTGTGAGAGCTGAGGACAGGGCAGAACCCTCTCGCATCCTGCCTGACTGTAGGAGTAGCTGCTAACATCCTAATGTTAGTTGCTGGGAGAGGTTGCGGGAAAAGCATGTGTGAGCACTGGGCCTGAACTCCCGTGTATCTCAGTTGAATACAGCGATTTCCAACGGCTCTCCTCAACCAGAGTGTAGCTAGGTTCCAACTCCCATGTCCGAGTGGGTAGCAGACATCTGCCTCCCATGCATACACACTTCTGAGAGTTGAGCTTATGGCCTGTACCTCCACATCCAGCCTGCTGGTTCGAAAAGGCTTGGCTTCTAAAAGGCCTAGGCTCGCTGTTTGAAGGAAGTGCTGGGAGAGGTAATTGGAATCTCCCGGCACACAAGACGAGTGCCTCCAAGCTCAATTCACGATTTCCCAGTAATTCTTGTGGTAGACAGGTGCTACATACTAAGTTCCATATGTGAGAAGGTAGCTGAACGCCTTGTCCAAAAGCATCTTACTTCTGAGAGTTGTGCTCAGCCTCAGTCCCTCACAGTTCCACACTGCCTGCAGAGTGAGTTTCACACGTCTTCACCAGAGACGATTGCCAGAGGCTTCTGAGTGCAAGTTAACAATGCAGAACTGGAGGGTATCTCCAGGTGCAGTAGAGTGGTAATCTTGGAACCTCCTGACTCAGAGTACTGCGACCTTCTCACTGCCATAGGAATGCAGCTAGTTGACAGCTGGCTTCAAGACATGCTTCCCTGTGAGAGCTGAGGACAGGGCAGAACCCTCCCGCATCCTGCCTGACTGTAGGAGTAGCTGCTAACATCCTAATGTTAGTCGTTGGGAGAGGTTGCGGGAAAAGCATGTGTGAGCACTGGGCCTGAACTCCCGTGTATCTGAGTTGAATACAGCGATTTCCAATGGCCTTCTTCACTCACAGTGTAGCTAGTTTCCAACTCCCATGTCAGAGTGGGTAGGAGACATCTGCCTCCCATGCATACACACTTCTGAGAGTTGAGCTTATGGCCTGTACCTCCACATCCAGCCTGTTGGTACCCTTAGCTTCTAAAAGGCCTAGGCTCGCTGTTTGACGGAAGTGCTGGGAGAGGTCATTGGAATCTCCCGGCACACAAGACGAGTGCCTCCAAGCTCAATTCACGATTTCCCAGTAATTCTTGTGGTAGACAGGTGGTACATACTAAATTCCGTATGTGAGAAGGGAGCTGAACGCCTTGTCCAAAAGCATCTTACTTCTGAGAGTTGAGCTCAGCCTCAGTCCTTCACAGTTCCACACTGCCTGCAGAATGATTTTCACACGTCTTCACCAGAATCGATTACCAGAGGCTTCTGAGACGCAGGGTAACAATGCAGACCTGGAGGGTACCTCCAGGTGCAGTAGACTGGTAATCTTGGAACCTCCTGACTCAGAGTACTGCTACCTTCTCACTGCCATAGGAGTGCAGCTAGTTGACAGCTGGCTTCAAGACATGCTTCCCTGTGAGAGCTGAGGACAGGGCAGAACCCTCCCGCATCCTGCCTGATTGTAGGTGTAGCTGTAACATCCTTATGTTAGTGGCTGGGAGACGTTGCGGGAAAAGCATCTGTGAGCACTGGGCCTGAACTCCCGTGTATCTGAGTTGAATACAGCGATTTCCAATGGCCTTCTTCAATCACAGTATAGCTAGGTTCCAACTCCCATGTCCGAGTGGGTAGCAGATATCTGCATCCCATGCATACACACTTCTGAGAGTTGAGCTTATGACCTGTACCTCCACAGCCAGCCTGCTGGTACCCTTGGCTTCCAAAAGGCCTAGGCTCGCTGTTTGACGGAAATGCTGGGAGAGTTAATTGGAATCTCCCGGCACACAAGACGAGTGCCTCCAAGCTCAATTCAGGATTTCCCAGTAATTCTTGTGGTAGACAGGTGCTACATACTGAGTTCCATATGTGAGAAGGTAGCTGAACGCCTTGTCCAAAAGCATCTTACTTCTGAGAGTTGAGCTCAGCCTTAGTCCCTCACAGTTCCACACTGCCTGCAGAATGAGTTTCACACGTGTTCACCAGAGACGATTGCCAGAGGCTTCTGAGTACAAGTTAACAATGCAGACATGGAGGGTATCTCCAGGTGAAGTAGAGTGGTAATCTTGGAACCTCCTGACTCAGAATACTGCTACCTTATCACTGCCATAGAATGCAGCTAGTTGACAGCTGGCTTCAAGACATGCTTCCTGTGAGAGCTGAGGACAGGGCAGAACCCTCCCGCATCCTGCCTAACTGTAGGTGTAGCTGCTAACATCCTTATGTTAGTGGCTGGGAGAGGTTGCGGGAAAAGCATGTGTGAGCACTGGGCCTGAACTCCCGTGTATCTGAGTTGAATACAGCGATTTCCAATGACCTTCTTCAATCACAGGGTAGCTAGGTTCCAACTCCCATGTCCGAGTGGGTAGCAGATATCTGCCTCCCATGCATACACACTTCTGAGAGTTGAGCTTATGGCCTGTACCTCCACAGCCCGCCTGCTGGTACCCTTGGCTTCTAAAAGGCCTAGGCTCGCTGTTTGACGGAAGTGTTGGGAGAGGTAATTGGAATCACCCGGCACACAAGTCTAGTGCCTCCAAGCTCAATCCAGCGATTTCCTAGTAATTCCTGTGGTACACTGGTGCTACATACTAAGTTCCATACGTGAGAGTGTAGCTGAACGCCTTCTCCAAAAGCATCTTACTTCTGAGAGTTGAGCTCAGCCTCAGTCCCTCACAGTTCCACAATGCCTGCAGAGTGAGTTTCACACGTCTTCACCAGAGACGATTGCCAGAGGTTTCTGAGACGCAGGGTAACAATGCAGACCTGGAGGGTATCTCCAGGTGCAGTAGAGTGGTAATCTTGGAACCTCCTGACTCAGAGTACTGCTACCTTCTCACTGCCATATGAATACAGCTAGTTGACAGCTGACTTCAAGACATGCTTCCCTATGAGAGCTGAGGACAGGGCAGAACCCTCCTGCATCCTGCCTGACTGTAGGAGTAGCTGCTAACATCCTAATGTTAGTGGCCTGGAGAGGTTGCGGGAAAAGCATTTGTGAGCACTGGGCCTGAACTCCCGTGTATCTGAGTTGAATACAGCGATTTCCAATGGCCTTCTTCAATCACAGTGTAGCTAGGTTCCAAATCCCATGTACGAGCGGGTAGCAGACATCTGCCCCCCATGCATACACACTTCTGAGAGTTGAGCTTATGGCCTGTAACTCCACATCCAGCCTGCTGGTACCCTTGGCTTCTAAAAGGCCTAGGCTCGCTGTTTGACGGAAGTGCTGGGAGAGGTAATTGGAATCTCCCGGCACACAAGACGAGTGCCTCCAAGCTCAATTCACGATTTCCCAGTAATTCTTGTGGTAGACAGGTGCTACATACTAAGTTCCATATGTGAGAAGGTAGCTGAACGCCTTGTCCAAAAGCATCTTACTTCTGAGAGTTGAGCTCCGCCTCAGTCCCTCACAGTTCCACACTGCCTGCAGAGTGAGTTTCACACGTCTTCACCAGAGACGATTTCCAGAGGCTTCTGAGTACAAGTTAACAATGCAGACCTGGGGATCCCTGGGTGGCGCAGCGGTTTGGCGCATGCCTTTGGCCCAGGGCGCGATCCTGGAGACCCGGGATCGAATCCCACATCGGGCTCTCGGTGCATGGAGCCTGCTTCTCCCTCTGCCTGTGTCTCTGCCTCTCTCTCTCTCTCTGTGTGTGACTATCATAAATAAATAAAAATTAAAAAAAAATTAAAAAAAACAAAACAAAAAAAAAAAAAAACAATGCAGACCTGGAGGGTATCTCCAGCTGCAGTAGAGTGGTAATCTTGGAACCTCCTGACTCAGAGTACTGCTACATTCTCACTGCCATAGGAATGCAGCTAGTTGACAGCTGGCTTCAAGACATGCTTCCATCTGAGAACTGAGGACAGGGCAGAACCCTCCCGCATCCTGCCTGACTGTAGGAGTAGCTGCTAACATCCTAATGTTAATGGCTGGGAGAGGTTGTGGGAAAAGCATGTGTGAGCACTGGGCCTGAACTCCCGTGTATCTGAGTTGAATACAGCGATTTCAAATGGCCTTATTCAATCACAGTGTAGCTAGGTTCCAACTCCCATGTCCGAGTGGGTAGCAGACATCTGCCTTCCATGCATACACACTTCTGAGAGTTGAGCTTATGGCCTGTACCTCCACAGCCAGCCTGCTGGTACCCTTGGCTTCTAAAAGGCCTAGGCTCGCTGTTTGACGGAAGTGCTGGGAGAGGTAATTGGAATCACCCGGCACACAAGACTAGCGCCTCCAAGGTCAGTTCAGCGATTTCCTAGTAATTCCTGTGGTAGACAGGTGCTACATACTAAGTTCCATACGTGAGAGGGTAGCTGAACGCCTTGTCCAAAAGCATCTTACTTCTGAGAGTTGAGCTCAGCCTCAGTCCCTCACAGTTCCACACTGCCTGCAGAATGAGTTTCGCAGGTCTTCATAGAGACGTTTGCCAGAGGCTTCGGAGACGCAGGGTAACAATGCAGACCTGGAGGGTATCCCCAGGTGCAGTAGACTGGTAATCTTGGAACCTCCTGACTCAGAATACTGCTACCTTCTCACTGGCATAGGAATGCAGCTAGTTGACAGCTGGCTTCAAGACATGCTTCCCTGTGAGAGCTGAGGACAGGGCAGAACCCTCCCGCATCCTGCCTGACTGTAGGAGTAGCTGCTAACATCCTAATGTTAGTGGCTGGGAGAGGTTGCGGGAAAAGCATGTGTGAGCACTGGGCCTGAACTCCCGTGTATCTGAGTTGAATACAGCGATTTCCAATGGCCTTCTTCAATCACAGTGTAGCTAGGTTCCAACTCCCATGTCCGAGTGGGTAGCAGACATCTGCCTCCCATGCATACACACTTCTGAGAGTTGAGCTTATGGCCTGTACCTCAACATCCAGCCTGCTGGTACCCTTGGCTTCTAAAAGGCCTAGGCTCGCTGTTTGACGGAAGTGCTGGGAGAGGTAATTGGAACCTCCCGGCACACAAGACGAGTGCCTCCAAGCTCAATTCACGATTTCCCAGTAATTCTTGTGGTAGACAGATGCTACATACTAAGTTCCATAAGTGAGAAGGTAGCTGAACGCCTTGTCCAAAAGCATCTCTCTTCTGAGAGTTGAGCTCACCCTCACTCCCATACAGTTCCACACTGCCTACAGAGTGAGTTTCACACGTCTTCACCAGAGACGATTACCAGAGGCTTCTGAGTAGAAGTTAACAATGCAGACCTGGAGGGTATCTCTAGGTGCAGAAGAGTGGTAATCTTGGAACCTACTAACTCAGAGTACTGCTACCTTCTCACTGCCATAGGAATGCAGCTAATTGACAGCTGGCTTCAAGACATGCTTCCCTGTGAGAGCTGAGGAAAGGGCAGAACCCTCCCGCATCCTGCCTGACTTAGGAGTAGCTGCTAACATCCTAATGTTAGTGGCTGGGAGAGGTTGCGGGAAAAGCATGTGTGAGCACTGGGCCTGAACTCCCGTGTATCTGAGTTGAGTACAGCGATTTCCAACGACTTTCCTCAACCAGAGTGTAGCTAGGTTCCAAATCCCATGTACGAGCGGGTAGCAGACATCTGCCTCCCATGCATACACACTTATGAGAGTTGAGCTTATGGCCTGTACCTCCATATCCAGCCTGCCTGTACCCTTGGCTTCTAAAAGGCCTAGGCTTGCTGTTTGACGGAAGTGTTGGGAGAGCTAATTGGAATCTCCCGGCACACAAGACGAGTGCCTCCAAGCTCAATTCACGATTTCCCAGTAATTCTTGTGGTAGACAGGTGCTACATACTGAGTTCCATACGTGAGAAGTTAGCTGAACGCCTTGTCCAAAAGCATCTTACTTCTGAGAGTTGAGCTCACCCTCAGTCCCTCACAGTTCCACACTGCCCGCAGAGTGAGTTTCACACGTCTTCACCAGAGACGTTTACCAGAGGCTTCTGAGTAGATGTTAACAATGCAGACCTGGAGGGTATCTCCAGGTGTAGTAGGGTGGTAATCTTGGAACCTCCTGACTCAGAGTACTCCTACCTTCTCACTGCCATAGGAATGCAGCTAGTTGACAGCTGACTTCAAGACATGCTTCCCTGTGAGAGCTGAGGACAGGGCAGAACCCTCCCGCATCCTGCCTGACTGTAGGAGTAGCTGCTAACATCCTAATGTTAGTGGCTGGGAGAGGTTACGGGAAAAGCATGTGTGAGCACTGGGCCTGAACTCCCGTGTATCTGAGTTGAGTACAGCGATTTCCAATGGCCGTCTTCAATCACAGTGTAGCTAGGTTCCAACTCCCATGTCCGAGTGGGTAGCAGACATCTGCCTCCCATGCATACACACTTCTGAGAGTTCAGCTTATGGCCTGTACCTCCACAGCCAGCCTGTTTTTACCCTTGGCTTCTAAAAGGCCTAGGCTCGCTGTTTGACGGAAGTGCTGGAAGAGGTAATTGGAATCATCCGGCACAGAAGACTAGTGCCTCCAAGCTCAGTCCAGCGATTTCCTAGTAATTCCTGTGGTAGACTGGTGCTACATACTAAGTTCCATACGTGAGAGGGTAGCTGAACGCCTTGTCCAAAAGCATCTTACTTCTGAGAGTTGAGCTCAGCCTCAGTCCCACACAGTTCCACACTGCCTGCAGAGTGAGTTTCACACGTCTTCACCAGAGACGTTTGCCAGAGTCTTCTGAGACGCAGGGTAACAATGCAGACCTGGAGGGTATCCCCAGGTGCAGTAGACTGGTAATCTTCGAACCTCCTGACTCAGAATACTGCTACCTTCTCACTGCCATAGGAATGCAGCTAGATGACAGCTGGCTTCAAGACATGCTTCCCTGTGAGAGCTGAGGACAGGGCAGAACCCTCCCGCATCCTGCCTGACTGTAGGAGTAGCTGCTAACATCCTAATGTTAGTGGCTAGGAGAGGTTGCGGGAAAAGCATGTGTGAGCACTGGGCCTGAACTCCCGTGAATCTGAGTTGAATACAGCGATTTCCAACGACTTTCCTCAACCAGAGTGTAGCTAGTTTCCAAATCCCATGTACGAGCGGGTAGCAGACATCTGCCTCCCATGCATACACACTTCTGAGTGTTGAGCTTATGGCCTGTACCTCCACATCCAGCCTGCTGGTACCCTTGGCTTCTAAAAGGCCTAGGCTCGCTGTTTGACGGAAGTGTTGGGAGAGGTAATTGGAATCACCCGGCACACAAGACTAGTGCCTCCAAGCTCAGTCCAGCGATTTCCTAGTAATTCCTGTGGTACACTGGTGCTACATACTAAGTTCCATACGTGAGAGGGTAGCTGAACGCCTTACCCAAAAGCATCTTACTTCTGAGAGTTGAGCTCAGCCTCAATCCCTCACAGTTCCACACTGCCTGCAGAGTGAGTTTCGCAGGTCTTCAGCAGAGACGTTTGCCAGAGGCTTCTGAGACGCAGGGTAACAATGCAGACCTGGAGGGTATCCCCAAGTGCAGTAGACTGGTAATCTTGGAACCTCCTGACTCAGAATACTGCTACCTTCTCACTGCCATAGGAATGCAGCTTGTTGACAGCTGGCTTCAAGACATGCTTCCATGTGAGAGCTGAGGACAGGGCAGAACCCTCCCGCATCCTGCCTGACTGTAGGAGTAGCTGCTAACATCCTAATGTTAGTGGCTAGGAGAGGTTGCGTGAAAAGCATTTGTGAGCACTGGGCCTGAACTCCCGTGTATCTGAGTTGAATACAGCGATTTCCAACGACTTTCCTCAACCCGAGTGTAGCTAGGAACCAAATCCCATGTCCGACTGGGTAGCAGACATCTGCCTCCCATGCATACACACTTCTGAGAGTTGAGATTATGGCCTGTACCTCCACAGCCAGCCTGCTGGTACCCTTGGCTTCTAAAAGGCCTAGGCTCGCTGTTTGACGGAAGTGTTGGGAGAGGTAATTGGAATCACCCGGCACACAAGACTAGTGCCTCCAAGCTCAGTCCAGCGATTTCTTAGTAATTCCTGTGGTACACTGGTGCTACATACTAAGTTCCATACGTGAGAGGGTAGCTGAACACCTTGTCCAAAAGCATCTTACTTCTGAGAGTTGAGCTCAGCCTCAGTCCCTCACAGTTCCACACTGCCTGCAGAGTGAGTTTCGCAGGTCTTCAGCAGAGACGTTTGCCAGAGGCTTCTGAGACGCAGGGTAACAATGCAGACCTGGAGGGTATCCCCAGGTGCAGTAGACTGGTAATCTTGGAACCTCCTGACTCAGAATACTGCTACCTTCTCACTGCCATAGGAATGCAGCTAGTTGACAGCTGGCTTCAAGACATGCTTCCCTGTGAGAGCTGAGGACAGGGCAGAACCCTCCCGCATCCTGCCTGAGTGTAGGAGTAGCTGCTAACATCCTAATGTTAGTGGCTGGGAGAGGTTGCGGGAAAAGCATGTGTGAGCACTGGGCCTGAACTCCCGTGTATCTGAGTTGAATACACCGATTTCCAATGGCCTTCTTCAATCACAGTGTAGCTAGGTTCCAAATCCCATGTACGAGCGGGTAGCAGACATCTGCCTCCCATGCATACACACTTCTGAGAGTTGAGCTTATGGCCTGTACCTCCACATCCAGCCTGCTGGTACCCTTGGCTTCTAAAAGGCCTAGGCTCGCTCTTTGACGGAAGTGCTGGGAGAGGTAATTGGAATCTCCCGGCACACAAGACGAGTGCCTCCAAGCTCAATTCACGATTTCCCAGTAATTCTGGTGGTAGACAGGTGCTACATACTAAGTTCCTTATGTGAGAAGGTAGCTGAACGCCTTGTCCAAAAGCATCTTACTTCTGAGAGTTGAGCTCAGACTCAGTCCCTCACAGTTCCACACTGCCTGCAGAGTGAGTTTCACACGTCTTCACCAGAGACGATTACCAGAGGCTTCTGAGACGCAGGGTAACAATGCAGACCTGGAGGGTATCTCCAGGTGTAGCAGAGTGGTAATCTTGGAACCTCCTGACTCAGAGTACTGCTACCTTCTCACTGCCATAGGAATGCAGCTAGTTGACAGCTGACTTCAAGACATGCTTACCTGTGAGAGCTGAGGACAGGGCAGAACCGTCCCTCCTCCTGCCTGACTGTAGGAGTAGCTGCTAACATCCTAATGTTAGTGGCTGGGAGATGTTGCGAGAAAAGCATGTGTGAGCACTGGGCCTGAACTCCCGTGTATCTGAGTTGAATACAGCGATTTCCAATGGTCTTCTTCCCTCACAGTGTAGCTAGGTTCCAACTCCCATGTCCGAGTGGGTAGAAGACATCTGCCTCCCATGCATACACACTTCTGAGAGTTGAGCTTATGGCCTGTACCTCCATATCCAGCCTGCTGGTACCCTTGGCCTCTAAAAGGCCTAGGCTCGCTGTTTGACGGAAGTGCTGGGAGAGGTAATTGGAATCTCCCGGCACACAAGACGAGTGCCTCCAAGCTCAATTCACGATTTCCCAGTAATTCTTGTGGTAGACAGGTGCTACATACTAAGTTCAATATGTGAGAAGGTAGCTGAACGCCGTGTCCAAAAGCATCTTACTTCTGAGAGTTGAGCTCACCCTCAGTCCCTCACAGTTCCACACTGCCTGCAGAGTGAGTTTCACACGTCTTCACCAGAGACGATTACCAGAGGCTTCTGAGTACAAGTTAACATGCAGACCTGGAGGATATCTCCAGGTGCAGTAGAGTGGTAATCTTGGAACCTCCTGACTCAGAATACTGCTACCTTCTCACTGCCATAGGAATGCAGCTAGTTGACAGCTGGCTTCAAGACATGCTTCCTGTGAGAGCTGAGGACAGGGCAGAACCCTCCCGTGTCCTGCCTGACTGTAGGAGTAGCTGCTAACATCCTTATGTTAGTGGCTGGGAGAGGTTGCGGGAAAAGCATGTGTGAGCACTGGGCCTGAACTCCCGTGTATCTGAGTTGAATACAGCGATTTCCAATGGCCTTCTTCAATCACAGTGTAGCTAGGTTCCAACTCCCATGTCCGAGTGGGTAGCAGACATCTGCCTCCCATGCATACACACTTCTGAGAGTTGAGCTTATGGCCTGTACCTCAACATCCAGCCTGCTGGTACCCTTGGCTTCTAAAAGGCCTAGGCTCGCTGTTTGACGGAAGTGCCTGGAGAGGTAATTGGAATCTCCCGGCACACAAGACGAGTGCCTCCAAGCTCAATTCATGATTTCCCAGTAATTCTTGTGGTAGACAGGTGCTACATACTAAGTTCCATATGTGAGAAGGTAGCTGAACGCCTTGTCCAAAAGCATCTTACTTCCGAGAGTTGAGCTCAGCCTCAGTCCCTCACAGTTCCACACTGCCTGCAGAGTGAGTGTCACACGTCTTCACCAGAGACGATTGCCAGAGACTTCTGAGTACAAGTTAACAATGCAGACCTGGAGGGTATCTCCAGGTGCAGTAGAGTGGTAATCTTGGAACCTCCTGACTCAGAGTACTGCTACCTTCTCACTGCCATAGGAATGCAGCTAGTTGACAGCTGGCTTCAAGACATGCTTCCCTGTGAGAGCTGAGGACAGGCAGAACCCTCCTGCATCCTGCCTGACTGTAGGAGTAGCTACTAACATCCTTATGTTAGTGGCTGGGAGAGGTTGCGGGAAAAGCATGTGTGAGCACTGGGCCTGAACTCCCGTGTATCTGAGTTGAATACAGCGATTTCCAATGGCCTTCTTCAATCACAGTGTAGCTAGGTTCCAACTCCCATGTCCGAGTGGTTAGCAGACATCTGCCTCCCATGCATACACACTTCTGAGAGTTGAGCTTATGGCCTGTACCTCCACAGTCAGCCTGCTGGTACCCTTGGCTTCTAAAAGGCCTAGGCTCGCTGTTTGACGGAAATGTTGGGAGAGGTAATTGGAATCACCCGGCACACAAGACTAGTGCCTCCAAGCTCAGTCCAGCGATTTCCTAGTAATTCCTGTGGTACACTGGTGCTACATACTAATTTCCATACGTGAGAGGGTAGCTGAACGCCTTGTCCAAAACCATCTTACTTCTGAGAGTTGAGCTCAGCCTCAGTCCCTCACAGTTCCACACTGCCTGCAGCGTGAGTTTCGCAGGTCTTCACCAGAGATGTTTGCCAGAGACTTCTGAGACGCAGGGTAATAATTCAGACCTGGAGGGTATCCCCAGGTGCAGTAGAGTGGTAATCTTGGAACCTCCTGACTCAGAATACTGCTACCTTCTCACTGCCAAGGAATGCAGCTAGTTGACAGCTGGCTTCAAGACATGTTTCCCTGTGAGAGCTGAGGACAGGGCAGAACCCTCCCGCATCCTGCCTGACTGTAGGAGTAGCTGCTAACATCCTAATGTTAGTGGCTGGGAGAGGTTGCGGGAAAAGCATTTGTGAGCTCTGGGCCTGAACTCCCGTGTATCTGAGTTGAATACAGCGATTTCCAATGGCTTTCCTCAACCAGAGTGTAGCTAGGTTCCAAATCCCATGTACGAGCGGGTGCAGACATCTGCCTCTCATGCATACACACTTCTGAGAGTTGCGCTTATGGCCTGTACCTCCACATCCAGCCTGCTGGTACGCTTGGCTTCTAAAAGGCCTAGGCTCGCTGTTGGACGGAAGTGCTGGGAGAGGTAATTGGAATCTCCCGGCACACAAGACGAGTGCCTCCAAGCTCAATTCACGATTTCCCAGTAATTCTTGTGGTAGACAGGTGCTACATACTAAGTTCCATATGTGATAAGGGAGCTGAACGCCTTGTCCAAAAGCATCTTACTTCTGAGAGTTGAGCTCACCCTCAGTCCCTCACAGTTCCACACTGCCTGCAGAGTGAGTTTCACACGTCTTCACCAGAGACGATTGCCAGAGGCTTCTGAGTACAAGTTAACAATGCAGACCTGGAGGGTATCTCCAGGTGCAGTAGAGTGGTAATCTTGGAACCTCCTGACTCAGAGTACTGCTACCTTCTCACTGCCATAGGAATGCAGCTAGTTGACAGCTGGCTTCAAGACATGCTTCCCTGTGAGAGCTGAGGACAGGGCAGAACCCTCCCGCATCCTGCCTGACTGTAGGAGTAGCTGCTAACATCCTTATGTTAGTGGCTGGGAGAGGTTGCGGGAAAAGCATGTGTGAGCACTGGGCCCGAACTCCCGTGTATCTGAGTTGAATACAGCGATTTCCAATGGCCTTCTTCAATCACAGTGTAGCTAGTTTCCAACTCCCATGTCCGAGTGGGGAGCAGACATCTGCCTCCCATGCATACACACTTCTGAGAGTTGAGCTTATGGCCTGTACCTCCACATCCAGCCTGCTGGTACCCTTGGCTTCTAAAAGGCCTAGGCTCGCTGTTTGACGGAAGTGCTGGGAGAGGTAATTGGAATCTCCCGGCACACAAGATGAGTGCCTCCAAGCTCAATTCACGATTTCCCAGTAATTCTTGTGGTAGACAGGTGCTACATACTAAGTTCCATATGTGAGAAGGTAGCTGAACGCCTTGTCCAAAAGCATCTTACTTCTGAGAGATGAGCTCACCCTCAGTCCCTCACAGTTCCACACTGCCTGCAGAGTGAGTTTCACACGTCTTCACCAGAGACGATTGCCAGAGGCTTCTGAGTACAAGTTAACAATGCAGAACTGGAGGGTATCTCCAGGTGCAGTAGAGTGGTAATCTTGGAACCTCCTGACTCAGAGTACTGCTACCTTCTCACTGCCATAGGAATGCAGCTAGTTGACAGCTCGCTTCAATACATGCTTCCCTGTGAGACCTGAGGAGAGGGCAGAACCCTCCCGCATCCTGCCTGAGTGTAGGAGTAGCTGCTAACATCCTAATGTTAGTGGCTGGAGAGGTTGCGGGAAAAGCATGTGTGAGCACTGGGCCTGAACTCCCGTGCATCTGAGTTGAATACAGCGATTTCCAACGGCTTTCCTCAACCACAGTGTAGCTAGTTTCCAAATCCCATGTACGAGCGGGTAGCAGACATCTGCCTCCCATGCATACACACTTCTGAGAGTTGAGCTTATGGCCTATACCTCCACATACAGCCTGCTGGTACCCTTGGCTTCTAAAAGGCCTAGGCTGGCTGTTTGACGGAAGTGCTGGGAGAGGTAATTGGAATATTCCGGCACACAAGACGAGTGCCTCCAAGCTCAATTCACGATTTCCCAGTAATTCTTGTGGTAGACAGGTGCTACATACTAAGTTCCATATGTGAGAAGGTAGCTGAACGCCTTGTCCAAAAGCATCTTACTTCTGAGAGTTGAGCTCAGCCTCAGGCCCTCACAGTTCCACACTGCCTGCAGAGTGAGTTCCGCAGGTCTTTAGCAGAGACGATTGCCAGAGGCTTCTCAGACGCAGGGTAACAATGCAGACCTGGAGGGTATCCCCAGGTGCAGTAGACTGGTAATCTTGGAACCTCCTGACTCAGAATAGTGCTACCTTCTCACTGCCATAGTAATGCAGCTAGTTGACAGCTGGCTTCAAGACATGCTTCCCTGTGAGAGCTGAGGACAGGGCAGAACCCTCCCGCATCCTGCCTGACTGTAGGAGTAGCTGCTAACATCCTAATGTTAGTGGCTGGGAGAGGTTGCGGGAAAAGCATGTGTGAGCACTGGGCCTGAACTCCCGTGTATCTGAGTTGAATACAGCGATTTCCAACGGCTTTCCTCAACCACAGTGTAGCTAGGTTCCAAATCCCATGTACGAGCGGGTAGCAGACATCTGCCTCTCATGCATAAACACTTCTGAGAGTTGAGCTTATGGCCTGTACCTCCACATCCAGCCTGCTGGTACCCTTGGCTTCTAAAAGGCCTAGGCTCGCTGTTTGACGGAAGTGCTGGGAGAGGTAATTGGAATCTCCCGGCACACAAGACGAGTGCCTCCAAGCTCAATTCACGATTTCCCAGTAATTCTTGTGGTAGACAGGTGCTACATTCTAAGTACCATATGTGAGAAGGTAGCTGAACGCCTTGTCCAAAAGCATCTTACTTCTGAGAGTTGAGCTCAGCCTCAGTCCCTCACAGTTCCACACTGCCTGCAGAGTGAGTGTCACACGTCTTCACCAGAGACGATTGCCAGAGACTTCTGAGTACAAGTTAACAATGCAGACCTGGAAGGTATCTCCAGGTGCAGTAGAGTGGTAATCTTGGAACCTCCTGACTCAGAGTACTGCTACCTTCTCACTGCCATAGGAATGCAGCTAGTTGACAGCTGGCTTCAAGACATGATTCCCTGTGAGAGCTGAGGACAGGGCAGAACCCTCCCTTATCCTGCCTGACTGTAGGAGTAGCTGCTAACATCCTTATGTTAGTGGCTGGGAGAGGTTGCGGGAAAAGCATGTGTGAGCACTGGGCCTGAAATCCCGTGTATCTGAGTTGAATACAGCGATTTCCAATGGCCTTCTTCAATCACAGTGTAGCTAGGTTCCAACTCCCATGTCCGAGTGGGTAGCAGAAATCTGCCTCCCATGCATACACACTTCTGAGAGTTGAGCTTATGGCCTGTACCTCCACAGCCAGCCTGCTGGTACCCTTGGCTTCTAAAAGGCCTAGGCTCGCTGTTTGACGGAAGTGTTGGGAGAGGTAATTGGAATCACCCGGCACACAAGACTAGTGCCTCCAAGCTCAGTCCAGCGATTTCCTAGTAATTCCTGTGGTAGTTTGGTGCTACATACTAAGTTCCATACGTGAGAGGGTAGCTGAACGCCTTGTCCAAAAGCATCTTACTTCTGAGAGTTGAGCTCAGCCTCAGTCCCTCACAGTTCCACATTGCCTGCAGAGTGAGTTTCGCAGGTCTTCAGCAGAGACGTTTGCCAGAGGCTTCTGAGAAGCAGGGTAACAATGGAGACCTGGAGGGTATCCCCAGATGCAATAGACTGGTAATCTTGGAACCTCCTGACTCAGAATACTGCTACCTTCTCACTGCCATAGGAATGCAGCTAGTTGACAGCTGGCTTCAAGACATGCTTCCCTGTGAGAGCTGAGGACAGGGCAGAATCGTCCCGCATCCTGCCTGACTGTAGGAGTAGCTGCTAACATCCTAATGTTAGTGGCTGGGAGAGGTTGCGGGAAAAGCATGTGTGAGCACTGGGCCTGAACTCCCGTGTATCTGAGTTGAATACAGCGATTTCCAACGGCTTTTCTCAAACAGCGTGTAGCTAGGTTCCAAATCCCATGTACGAGCGGGTAGCAGACATCTGCCTCCCATGCATACACACTTCTGAGAGTTGAGCTTATGGCCTGTACCTCCACATCCAGCCTGCTGGTACCCTTGGCTTCTAAATGGCCTAGGCTCGCTGTTTGTCGGAAGTGTTGGGAGAGGTAATTGGAATCACCCGGCACACAAGTCTAGTGCCTCCAAGCTCAGTTCACGATTTCCCAGTAATTCTTGTGGTAGACAGGTGCTACATACTAAGTCCCATACGTGAGAAGGTAGCTGAACGCCTTGTCCAAAAGCATCTTACTTCTGAGAGTTGAGCTCAGCCTCAGTCCCTCACAGTTCCACACTGCCTGCAGAGTGAGTTTCACACGTCTTCACCAGAGACGATTGCCAGAGACTTCTGAGTACAAGTTAACAATGCAGACCTGTAGGGTATCTTCAGGTGCAGTAGAGTGGTAATCTTGGAACCTCCTGACTCAGAGTACTGCTACCTTCTCACTGCCATAGGAATGCAGCTAGTTGACAGCTGGCTTCAAGACATGCTTCCCTGTGAGAGCTGAGGACAGGGCAGAACCCTCCCGCATCCTGCCTGACTGTAGGAGTAGCTGCTAACATCCTAATGTTAGTGGCTGGGAGAGGTTGCGGGAAAAGCATGTGTGAGCACTGGGCCTGAACTCCCGTGTATCTGAGTTGATTACAGCGATTTCCAATGGCCTTATTCAATCACAGTGTAGCTATATTCCAAATCCCATGTCCGAAAGGGTAGCAGACATCTGCCTCCCATGCATACACACTTCTGAGAGTTGAGCTTATGGCCTGTACCTCCACATCCAGCCTGCTGGTACCCTTGGCTTCTAAAAGGCCTAGTCTGGCTGTTTGACGGAAGTGCTGGGAGAGGTAATTGGAATATTCCGGCACACAAGACGAGTGCCTCCAAGCTCAATTCACGATTTCCCAGTAATTCTTGTGGTAGACAGGTGCTACATACTAAGTTCCATATGTGAGAAGGTAGCTGAACGCCTTGTCCAAAAGCATCTTACTTCTGAGAGTTGAGCTCAGCCTCAGTCCCTCACATTTCCACACTGCCTGCAGAGTGAGTTCCGCAGGTCTTTAGCAGAGACGATTGCCAGAGGCTTCTGAGAAGCAGGGTAACAATGCAGACCTGGAGGGTATCCCCAGGTGCAGAAGACTGGTAATCTTGGAACCTCCTGACTCAGAATACTGCTATCTTCTCACTGCCATAGGAATGCAGCTAGTTGACAACTGGCTTCAAGACATGCTTCCCTGTGAGAGCTGAGGACAGGGCAGAACCCTCCCGCATCCTGCCTGACTGTAGGAGTAGCTGCTAACATCCTAATGTTAGTGGCTGGGAGAGGTTGCGGAAAAAGCATGTGTGAGAACTGGGCCTGAACTCCCGTGTATCTGAGTTGAATACAGCGATTTCCAACGGCTTTCCTCAACCACAGTGTAGCTAGGTTCCAAATCCCATGTACGAGCGGGTAGCAGACATCTGCCTCCCATGCATACATACTTCTGAGAGTTGAGCTTATGGCCTGTACCTCCACATCCAGCCTGCTGGTACCCTTGGCTTCTAAAAGGCCTAGGCTCGCTGTTTGACGGAAGTGCTGGGAGAGGTAATTGGAATCACCCGGCACACAACACTAGTGCCTCCAAGCTCAGTCCAGAGATTTCCCAGTAATTCTTGTGGTAGACAGGTGCTACATACTAAGTTCCATATGTGAGAAGGTAGCTGAACGCCTTCTCCAAAAGCATCTTATTTCTGAGAGTTGAGCTCACCCTCAGTCCCTCACAGTTCCACACTGCCTGCAGAGTGAGTTTCACACGTCTTCACCAGAGACGATTACCAGAGGCTTCTGAGGCGCAGGGTAACAATGCAGACCTGGAGGGTATCACCAGGTGCAGTAGAGTGGTAATCTTGGAACCTCCTGACTCAGAGTACTGCTACCTTCTCACTGCCATAGGAATGCAGCCAGTTGACAGCTGGCTTCAAGACATGCCCTCCTGTGAGATCTGAGGACAGGGCAGAACCCTCCCGCATCCTGCCTGACTGTAAGAGTAGCTGCTAACATCCTTATGTTAGTGGCTGGGAGAGGTTGCGGGAAAAGCATGTGTGAGCACTGGCCCTGAAATCCCGTGTATCTGAGTTGTATACAGCGATTTCCAATGGCCTTCTTCAATCACAGTGTAGCTAGGTTCCAACTCCAATGTCCGAGTGGGTAGCAGGCATCTGCCTCCCATGCATACACACTTCTGAGAGTTGAGCTTATGGCCTGTACCTCCACAGCTAGCCTGCTGGTACCCTTGGCTTCTAAAAGGCCTAGGCTCGCTGTTTGTCGGAAGTGCCTGGAGAGGTAATTGGAATATCCCGGCACACAAGACGAGTGCATCCAAGCTCAATTCACGATTTCCCAGTAATTCTTGTGGTAGACAGGTGCTACATACTAAGTTCCATATGTGAGAAGGTAGCTGAACGCCTTCTCCAAAAGCATCTTACTTCTGAGAGTTGAGCTCATCCTCAGTCCCTCACAGTTCCACATTGCCTGCAGAGTTAGTGTCACACGTCTTCACCAGAGACGATTGCCAGAGACTTCTGAGTACAAGTTAACAATGCAGACCTGGAGGGTATCTCCAGGTGCAGTAGAGTGGTAATCTTGGAACCTCCTGACTCAGAGTACTGCTACCTTCTCACTGCCATAGGAATGCAGCTAGTTGACAGCTGGCTTCAAGACATGCTTCCCTGTGAGAGCTGAGGACAGGGCAGAACCCTCCCGCATCCTGCCTGACTGTAGGAGTAGCTGCTAACATCCTTATGTTAGTGGCTGGGAGAGGTTGCGGGAAAAGCATGTGTGAGCACTGGGCCTGAACTCCCGTGTATCTGAGTTGAATACAGCGATTTCCAATGGCCTTCTTCAATCACAGTGTAGCTAGGTTCCAACTCCCATGACCGAGTGGGTAGCAGACATCTGCCTCCCATGCATACACACTTCTGAGAGTTGAGCTTATGGCCTGTACCTCCACATCCAGCCTGCTGGTACCCTTGGCTTCTAAAAGGCCTAGGCTCGCTGTTTGACGGAAGTGTTGGGAGAGGTAATTGGAATCACCCGGCACACAAGACTAGTGCCTCCAAGCTCAGTCCAGCGATTTCCTAGTAATTCTTGTGGTAGTTTGGTGCTACATACTAAGTTCCATACGTGAGAGGGTAGCTGAACGCCTTGTCCAAAAGCATCTTACTTCTGAGAGTTGAGCTCAGCCTCAGTCCCTCACAGTTCCACACTGCCTGCAGAGTGAGTTTCGCAGGTCTTCAGCAGAGACGTTTGCCAGAGGCTTCTGAGACGCAGGGTAACAATGCAGACCCGGAGGGTATCCCCAGGTGCAGTAGACTGGTAATCTTGGAACCTCCTGACTCAGAATACTGCTACCTTCTCACTGCCATAGGAATGCAGCTAGTTGACAGCTGGCTTCAAGACATGCTTCCCTGTGAGAGCTGAGGACAGGGCAGAACCGTCCCGCAACCTGCCTGACTGTAGGAGTAGCTGCTGACATCCTAATGTTAGTGGCTGGGAGAGGTTGCGGGAAAAGCATGTGTGAGCACTGGGCCTGAACTCCCGTGTATCTGAGTTGAATACAGCGATTTCCAACGGCTTTCCTCAACCAGAGTGTAGCAGGTTTCCAAATCCCATGTACGAGCGGATAGCAGACATCTGCCTCCCATGCATACACACTTCTGAGAGTTGAGCTTATGGCCTGTACCTCCACATCGAGCCTGCTGGTACCCTTGGCTTCTAAAAGGCATAGGCTCGCTGTTTGTCGGAAGTGTTCGGAGAGGTAATTGGAATCACCCGGCACACAAGACTAGTGCCTCCAAGCTCAGTTCACGATTTCCCAGTAATTCTTGTGGTAGACAGGTGCTACATACTAAGTTCCATACGTGAGAATGTAGCTGAACGCCTTGTCCAAAAGCATCTTACTTCTGAGAGTTGAGCTCAGCCTCAGTCCCTCACAGTTCCACACTGCCTGCAGAGTGAGTGTCACACTTCTTCACCAGAGACGATTGCCAGAGACTTCTGAGTACAAGTTAACAATGCAGACCTGGAGGGTATCTCCAGGTGCAGTAGAGTGGTAATCTTGGAACCTCCTGACTCAGAGTACTGCTACCTTCTCACTGCCATAGGAATGCAGCTACAAAAAAAAAAAAAAAAAAAGCAATGCAGCTAGTTGACAGTTGGCTTCAAGACATGCTTCCCTGTGAGAGCTGAGGACAGGGCAGAACCCTCCCGTATCCTGCCTGACTGTAGGAGTAGCTGCTAACATCCTTATGTTAGTGGCTGGGAGAGGTTGCGGGAAAAGCATGTGTGAGCACTGGGCCTGAACTCCCGTGTATCTGAGTTGAATACAGCGATTTCCAATGGCCTTCTTCAATCACAGTGTAGCTAGGTTCCATCTCCCATGTCCGAGTGGGTAGCAGGCGTCTGCCTCCCATGCATACACACTTCTGAGAGTTGAGCTTATGGCCTGTACCTCCACAGCCAGCCTGCTGCTACCCTTGGCTTCTAAAAGGCCTAGGCTCGCTGTTTCACGGAAGTGCCTGGAGAGGTAATTGGAATATCCCGGGACACAAGACGAGTGCCTCCAAGCTCAATTCACGATTTCCCAGTAATTCTTGTAGTAGACAGGTGCTACATACTAAGTTCCATATGTGAGAAGGAAGCTGAACGCCTTGTCCAAAAGCATCTTACTTCTGAGAGTTGAGCTCAGCCTCAGTCCCTCACAGTTCCACACTGCCTGCAGAGTGAGTTTCGCAGGTCTTCAGCTGAGACGTTTGCCAGAGGCTTCTGAGACGCAGGGTAACAATGCAGACCTGGAGGGTATCCCCAGGTGCAGTAGACTGGTAATCTTGGAACCTCCTGACTCAGAGTACTGCTACCTTCTCACCGCCATAGGAATGCAGCTAGTTGACAGCTGGCTTCTAGGCATGCTTCCCTGTGAGAGCTGAGGACAGGGCAGAACCCTCCCGCATCCTGCCTGACTGTAGGAGTAGCTGCTAACATCCTAATGTTAGTGGCTGGGAGAGGTTGCGGGAAAAGCATGTGTGAGCACTGGGCCTGAACTCCCGTGTATCTGAGTTGAATACAGCCATTTCCAAAGGCTTTCCTCAACCAGAGTGTAGCTAGGTTCCAAATCCCATGTACGAGCGGGTAGCAGACATCTGCCTACCATGCATACACACTTCTGAGAGTTGAGCTTATGGCCTGTACCTCCACATCCATCCTGCTGGTACCCTTGGCTTCTAAAAGGCCTAGGCTCGCTGTTTGTCGGAAGTGCTGGGAGAGGTAATTGGAATCTCCCGGCACACAAGACGAGTGCCTCCAAGCTCAATTCACGATTTCCCAGTAATTCTTGTGGTAGACAGGTGCTACATACTGAGTTCCAGATGTGAGAAGGTAGCTGAAAGCCTTGTCCAAAAGCATCTTACTTCTGCGAGTTGAGCTCAGCCTCAGTCCCTCACATTTCCACACTGCCTGCAGAGTGAGTTTCACACGTCTTCACCAGAGACGATTGCCAGAGGCTTCTGAGTACAAGTTAACAATGCAGACCTGGAGGGTATCTCCAGGTGCAGTAGATTGGTAATCTTGGAACCTCCTGACTCAGAGTACTGCTACCCTCTCACTGCCATAGGAATGCAGCTAGTTGACAGCTGGCTTCAAGACATGCTTCCCTGTGAGAGCTGAGGACAGGGCAGAACCCTCCCGCATCCTGCCTGACTGTAGGAGTAGCTGCTAACATCCTTATGTTAGTGGCTGGGAGAGGTTGCGGGAAAAGCATGTGTGAGCACTGGGCCTGAACTCCCGTGTATCTGAGTTGAATACAGCGATTTCCAATGGCCTTCTTCAATCACTGTGTAGCTAGGTTCCAACTCCCATGTCCGAGTGGGTAGCAGACATCTGCCTCCCATGCATACACACTTCTGAGAGTTGAGCTTATGGCCTGTACCTCCACAGCCAGCCTGCTGGTACCCTTGGCTTCTAAAAGGCCTAGGCTCGCTGTTTGACGGAAGTGTTGGGAGAGGTAATTGGAATCACCCGGCACACAAGACTAGTGCCTCCAAGCTCAGTCTAGCGATTTCCTAGGAATTCCTGTGGTAGACTGGTGCTACATACTAAGTTCCATACGTGAGAGGGTAGCTGAACGCCTTGTCCAAAAGCATCTTACTTCTGAGAGTTGAGCTCAGCCTCAGTCCCTCACAGTTCCACACTGCCTGCAGAGTGAGTTTCGCAGGTCTTCAGCAGAGACGTTTGCCAGAGGCTTCTGAGACGCAGGGTAACAATGCAGACCTGGAGGGTATCCCCAGGTGCAGTAGACTGGTAATCTTGGAACCTCCTGACTCAGAGTACTGCTACCTTCTCACCGCCATAGGAATGCAGCTAGTTGACAGCTGGCTTCAAGACATGCTTCCCTGTGAGAGCTGAGGACAGGGCAGAACCCTCCCGCATCCTGCCTGACTGTAGGAGTAGCTGCTAACATCCTAATGTGAGTGGCTCGGAGATGTTGCCGGAAAAGCATGTGTGAGCACTGGGCCTGAACTCCCGTGTATCTGAGTTGAATACAGCGATTTCCAACGGCTTTCCTCAACCAGAGTGTAGCTAGTTTCCAAATCCCATGTCCCAGCGGTTAGCAGACATCTGCCTCCCATGCATACACACTTCTGAGAGTTGAGCTTATGGCCTGTACCTCCACATCCATCCTGCTGGTACCCTTGGCTTCTAAAAGGCCTAGGCTCGCTGTTTGACGGAGGTGTTGGGAGAGGTAATTGGAATCACCCGGCACACAAGTCTAGTGCCTCCAAGCTCAATTCACGATTTCCCAGTACTTCTTGTGGTAGACAAGTGCTACATACTAAATTCCATACGTGAGAAGGTAGCTGAACGCCTTGTCCAAAAGCATCTTACTTCTGAGAGTTGAGCTCAGCCTCAGTCCCTCACAGTTCCACACTGCCTGCAGAGTGAGTTTCTCAGGTCTTCAGCAGAGACGATTGCCAGAGGCTTCTGAGTACAAGTTAACAATGCAGACCTGCAGGGTATCTCCAGGTGCAGTAGAGTGGTAAACTTGGAAGCTCCTGATTCAGATACTGCTCCCTTCTCACTGCCATAGGAATGCAGCTAGTTGACAGCTGGCTTCAAGACATGCTTCCCTGAGAGAGCTGAGGACAGGGCAGAACCATCCCGCATCCTGCCTGACTGTAGGATTAGCTGCTAACATCCTAATTTTAGTGGCTGGGAGAGGTTGGGGGAAAAGCATGTGTGACTACTGGGCCTGAACTCCAGTGTATCTGAGTTGAATACAGCGATTTCCAACGGCTTTCCTCAACCAGAGTGTAGCTAGGTCCCAAATCCCATGTACGAGCGGGTAGCAGACATCTGCCTCCCATGCATACACACTTCTGAGAGTTGAGCTTATGGCCTGTACCTCCACATCCTGCCTGCTGGTACCCTTGGCTTTTAAAAGGCCTAGGCTCGCTGTTTGACGGAAGTGCTGGGAGATGTAATGGGAATCTCCCGGCACACAAGAAGAGTGCCTCCAAGCTCAATTCACGATTTCCCAGTAATTCTTGGGGTAGACAGGTGCTACATACTAAGCTCCATATGTGAGAAGGTAGCTGACCGCCTTGTCCAAAAGCATCTTACTTCTGAGAGTTGAGCTCAGCCTCAGGCCCTCCCAGTTCCACACTGCCTGCAGAGTGAGTTTCGCAGGTCTTCAGCAGAGACGTTTGCCAGAGGCTTCTGAGACGCAGGGTAACAATGCAGACCTGGAGGGTATCCCCAGGTGCAGTAGACTGGTAATCTTGGAAACTCCTGACTCAGAATATTGCTACCTTCTCACTGCCATAGGAATGCAGGTAGTTGACAGCTGGCTTCAAGACATGCTTCCCTGTGAGAGCTGAGGACAGGGCAGAACCCTCCCGCATCCTGCCTGACTGTAGGAGTAGCTGCTAACATCCTAATGTTAGTGGCTGGGAGAGGTTGCGGGAAAAGCATGTGTGAGCACTGGGCCTGAACTCCCGTGTATCTGAGTTGAATACAGCGATTTCCAATGGGCTTCTTCAATCACAGTGTAGCTAGTTTCCACTCCCATGTCCGAGTGGGTAGCAGACATCTGCCTCCAATGCATACACACTTCTGAGAGTTGAGCTTATGGCCTGTACCTCCACATCCAGCCTGCTGGTACCCCTGGCTTCTAAAAGGCCTAGGCTCGCTGTTTGACGGAAGTGCTGGGAGAGGTAATTGGAATCTCCCGGCACACAAGACGAGTGCCCAAGGTCAATTCACGATTTCCCAGTAATTCTTGTGGTACACAGGTGCTACATACTAAGTTCCATATGTGAGAAGGTAGCTGAACGCTTTGTCCAAAAGCATCTTACTTCTGAGAGTTGAGCTCAGCCTCAGTCCCTCACATTTCCACACTGCCTGCAGAGTGAGTTTCACACGTCTTCACCAGAGACGATTGCCAGAGGTTTCTGAGTACAAGTTAACAATGCAGACCTGGAGGGTATCTCCAGGTGCAGTTGATTGGTAATCTTGGAACCTCCTGACTCAGAGTACTGCTACCCTCTCACTGCCATAGGAATGCAGCTAGTTGACAGCTGGCTTCAAGACATGCTTCCCTGTGAGAGCTGAGGACAGGGCAGAACCCTCCCGCATCCTGCCTGACTGTAGGAGTAGCTGCTAACATCCTTATGTTAGTGGCTGGGAGAGGTTGCGGGAAAAGCATGTGTGAGCACTGGGCCTGAACTCCCGTGTATCTGAGTTGAATACAGCGATTTCCAATGGCCTTCTTCAATCACTGTGTAGCTAGGTTCCAACTCCCATGTCCGAGTGGGTAGCAGACATCTGCCTCCCATGCATACACACTTCTGAGAGTTGAGCTTATGGCCTGTACCTCCACAGCCAGCCTGCTGGTACCCTTGGCTTCTAAAAGGCCTAGGCTCGCTGTTTGACGGAAGTGTTGGGAGAGGTAATTGGAATCACCCGGCACACAAGACTAGTGCCTCCAAGCTCAGTCCAGCGATTTCCTAGTAATTCCTGTGGTAGACTGGTGCTACATACTAAGTTCCATACGTGAGAGGGTAGCTGAACACCTTGTCCAAAAGCATCTTACTTCTGAGAGTTGAGCTCAGCCTCAGTCCCTCACAGTTCCACACTGCCTGCAGAGTGAGTTTCGCAGGTCTTCAGCAGAGACGTTTGCCAGAGGCTTCTGAGACGCAGGGTAACAATGCAGACCTGGAGGGTATCCCCAGGTGCAGTAGACTGGTAATCTTGGAACCTCCTGACTCAGAGTACTGCTACCTTCTCACCGCCATAGGAATGCAGCTAGTTGACAGCTGGCTTCAAGACATGCTTCCCTGTGAGAGCTGAGGACAGGGCAGAACCCTCCCGCATCCTGCCTGACTGTAGGAGTAGCTGCTAACATCCTAATGTTAGTGGCTGGGAGAGGTTGCGGGAAAAGCATGTGTGAGCACTGGGCCTGAACTCCCGTGTATCTGAGTTGAATACAGCGATTTCCAACGGCTTTCCTCAACCAGAGTGTAGCTAGGTTCCAAATCCCATGTACGAGCGGGTAGCAGACATCTTCCTCCCATGCATACACTCTTCTGAGAGTTGAGCTTATGGCCTGTACCTCCACAGCCAGCCTGCTGGTACCCTTGGCTTCTAAAAGGCCTAGGCTCGCTGTTTGTCGGAAGTGCTGGGAGAGGTAATTGGAATCTCCCGGCACACAAGACGAGTGCCTCCAAGCTCAATTCACGATTTCCCAGTAATTCTTGTGGTAGACAGGTGCTACATACTGAGTTCCAGATGTGAGAAGGTAGCTGAAAGCCTTGTCCAAAAGCATCTTAGTTTTGCGAGTTGAGCTCAGCCTCAGTGCCTCACAGTTCCACACTGCCCGCAGAGTGAGTTTCACACGTCTTCACCAGAGACGTTTGCCAGAGGCTTCTGAGTACAAGTTAACAATGCAGACCTGGAGGGTATCTCCAGGTGCAGTAGATTGGTAATCTTGGAACCTCCTGACTCAGAGTACTGCTACCTTCTCACTGCCATAGGAATGCAGCTAGTTGACAGCTGGCTTCAAGACATGCTTCCCTGTGAGAACTGAGGACAGGGCAGAACCCTCCCGCATCCTGCCTGACTGTAGGAGTAGCTGCTAACATCCTTATGTTAGTGGCTGGGAGAGGTTGCGGGAAAAGCATGTGTGAGCACTGGGCCTGATCTCCCGTGTATCTGAGTTGAATACAGCGATTTCCAATGGCCTTCTTCAATCACAGTGTAGCTAGGTTCCAACTCCCATGTCCGAGTGGATAGCAGACATCTGCCTCCCATGCATACACACTTCTGAGAGTTGAGCTTATGGCCTGTACCTCCACATCCAGCCTGCTGGTAACCTTGGCTTCTAAAAGGCCTAGGCTCGCTGTTTGACGGAAGTGCTGGGAGAGGTATTTGGAATCTCACGGCACACAAGACGAGTGCCTCCAAGCTCAATTCACGATTTCCCAGTAATTATTGTGGTAGACATATGCTACATACTAAGTTCCATATGTGAAAAGGTAGCTGAACGCCTTGTCCAAAAGCATCTTACTTCTGAGAGTTGAGCTCAGCCTCAGTCCCTCACAGTTCCACACTGCCTGCAGAGTGAGTTTCGCAGGTCTTCAGCAGAGACGTTTGCCAGAGGCTTCTGAGACGCAGGGTAACAATGCAGACCTGGAGGGTATCCCCAGGTGCAGTAGACTGGTAATCTTGGAAACTCCTGACTCAGAATACTGCTACCTTCTCACTGCCATAGGAATGCAGGTAGTTGACAGCTGGCTTCAAGACATGCTTCCCTGTGAGAGCTGAGGACAGGGCAGAACCCTCCCGCATCCTGCCTGACTGTAGGAGTAGCTGCTAACATCCTAATGTTAGTGGCTGGGAGAGGTTGCGGGAAAAGCATGTGTGAGCACTGGGCCTGAACTCCCGTGTATCTGAGTTGAATACAGCGATTTCCAATGGGCTTCTTCAATCACAGTGTAGCTAGTTTCCACTCCCATGTCCGAGTGGGTAGCAGACATCTGCCTCCAATGCATACACACTTCTGAGAGTTGAGCTTATGGCCTGTACCTCCACATCCAGCCTGCTGGTACCCTTGGCTTCTAAAAGGCCTAGGCTCGCTGTTTGACGGAAGTGCTGGGAGAGGTAATTGGAATCTCCCGGCACACAAGACGAGTGCCCAAGGTCAATTCACGATTTCCCAGTAATTCTTGTGGTACACAGGTGCTACATACTAAGTTCCATATGTGAGAAGGTAGCTGAACGCTTTGTCCAAAAGCATCTTACTTCTGAGAGTTGAGCTCAGCCTCAGTCCCTCACATTTCCACACTGCCTGCAGAGTGAGTTTCACACGTCTTCACCAGAGACGATTGCCAGAGGTTTCTGAGTACAAGTTAACAATGCAGACCTGGAGGGTATCTCCAGGTGCAGTTGATTGGAAATCTTGGAACCTCCTGACTCAGAGTACTGCTACCCTCTCACTGCCATAGGAATGCAGCTAGTTGACAGCTGGCTTCAAGACATGCTTCCCTGTGAGAGCTGAGGACAGGGCAGAACCCTCCCGCATCCTGCCTGACTGTAGGAGTAGCTGCTAACATCCTTATGTTAGTGGCTGGGAGAGGTTGCGGGAAAAGCATGTGTGAGCACTGGGCCTGAACTCCCGTGTATCTGAGTTGAATACAGCGATTTCCAATGGCCTTCTTCAATCACTGTGTAGCTAGGTTCCAACTCCCATGTCCGAGTGGGTAGCAGACATCTGCCTCCCATGCATACACACTTCTGAGAGTTGAGCTTATGGCCTGTACCTCCACAGCCAGCCTGCTGGTACCCTTGGCTTCTAAAAGGCCTAGGCTCGCTGTTTGACGGAAGTGTTGGGAGAGGTAATTGGAATCACCCGGCACACAAGACTAGTGCCTCCAAGCTCAGTCTAGCGATTTCCTAGTAATTCCTGTGGTAGACTGGTGCTACATACTAATTCCATACGTGAGAGGGTAGCTGAACGCCTTGTCCAAAAGCATCTTACTTCTGAGAGTTGAGTTCAGCCTCAGTCCCTCACAGTTCCACACTGCCTGCAGAGTGAGTTTCGCAGGTCTTCAGCAGAGACGTTTGCCAGAGGCTTCTGAGACGCAGGGTAACAATGCAGACCTGGAGGGTATCCCCAGGTGCAGTAGACTGGTAATCTTGGAACCTCCTGACTCAGAGTACTGCTACCTTCTCACCGCCATAGGAATGCAGCTAGTTGACAGCTGGCTTCAAGACATGCTTCCCTGTGAGAGCTGAGGACAGGGCAGAACCCTCCCGCATCCTGCCTGACTGTAGGAGTAGCTGCTAACATCCTAATGTTAGTGGCTGGGAGAGGTTGCGGGAAAAGCATGTGTGAGCACTGGGCCTGAACTCCCGTGTATCTGAGTTGAATACAGCGATTTCCAACGGCTTTCCTCAACCAGAGTGTAGCTAGGTTCCAAATCCCATGTACGAGCGGGTAGCAGACATCTTCCTCCCATGCATACACTCTTCTGAGAGTTGAGCTTATGGCCTGTACCTCCAAAGCCAGCCTGCTGGTACCCTTGGCTTCTAAAAGGCCTAGGCTCGCTGTTTGTCGGAAGTGCTGGGAGAGGTAATTGGAATCTCCCGGCACACAAGACGAGTGCCTCCAAGCTCAATTCACGATTTCCCAGTAATTCTTGTGGTAGACAGGTGCTACATACTGAGTTCCAGATGTGAGAAGGTAGCTGAAAGCCTTGTCCAAAAGCATCTTAGTTTTGCGAGTTGAGCTCAGCCTCAGTGCCTCACAGTTCCACACTGCCCGCAGAGTGAGTTTCACACGTCTTCACCAGAGACGTTTGCCAGAGGCTTCTGAGTACAAGTTAACAATGCAGACCTGGAGGGTATCTCCAGGTGCAGTAGATTGGTAATCTTGGAACCTCCTGACTCAGAGTACTGCTACCTTCTCACTGCCATAGGAATGCAGCTAGTTGACAGCTGGCTTCAAGACATGCTTCCCTGTGAGAACTGAGGACAGGGCAGAACCCTCCCGCATCCTGCCTGACTGTAGGAGTAGCTGCTAACATCCTTATGTTAGTGGCTGGGAGAGGTTGCGGGAAAAGCATGTGTGAGCACTGGGCCTGATCTCCCGTGTATCTGAGTTGAATACAGCGATTTCCAATGGCCTTCTTCAATCACAGTGTAGCTAGGTTCCAACTCCCATGTCCGAGTGGATAGCAGACATCTGCCTCCCATGCATACACACTTCTGAGAGTTGAGCTTATGGCCTGTACCTCCACATCCAGCCTGCTGGTAACCTTGGCTTCTAAAAGGCCTAGGCTCGCTGTTTGACGGAAGTGCTGGGAGAGGTATTTGGAATCTCCCGGCACACAAGACGAGTGCCTCCAAGCTCAATTCACGATTTCCCAGTAATTATTGTGGTAGACATATGCTACATACTAAGTTCCATATGTGAGAAGGTAGCTGAACGCCTTGTCCAAAAGCATCTTACTTCTGAGAGTTGAGCACAGCCTCAGTCCCTCACAGTTCCACACTGCCTGCAGAGTGAGTTTCGCAGGTCTTCAGCAGAGACGTTTGCCAGAGGCTTCTGAGACGCAGGGTAACAATGCAGACCTGGAGGGTATCCCCAGGTGCAGTAGACTGGTAATCTTGGAAACTCCTGACTCAGAATACTGCTACCTTCTCACTGCCATAGGAATGCAGGTAGTTGACAGCTGGCTTCAAGACATGCTTCCCTGTGAGAGCTGAGGACAGGGCAGAACCCTCCCGCATCCTGCCTGACTGTAGGAGTAGCTGCTAACATCCTAATGTTAGTGGCTGGGAGAGGTTGCGGGAAAAGCATGTGTGAGCACTGGGCCTGAACTCCCGTGTATCTGAGTTGAATACAGCGATTTCCAATGGGCTTCTTCAATCACAGTGTAGCTAGGTTCCAAATCCCATGTCCGAGTGGGTAGCAGACATCTGCCTCCAATGCATACACACTTCTGAGAGTTGAGCTTATGGCCTGTACCTCCACATCCAGCCTGCTGGTACCCCTGGCTTCTAAAAGGCCTAGGCTCGCTGTTTGACGGAAGTGCTGGGAGAGGTAATTGGAATCTCCCGGCACACAAGACGAGTGCCTCCAAGGTCAATTCACGATTTCCCAGTAATTCTTGTGGTACACAGGTGCTATATACTAAGTTCCATATGTGAGAAGGTAGCTGAACGCTTTGTCCAAAAGCATCTTACTTCTGAGAGTTGAGCTCAGCCTCAGTCCCTCACATTTCCACACTGCCTGCAGAGTGAGTTTCACACGTCTTCACCAGAGACGATTGCCAGAGGTTTCTGAGTACAAGTTAACAATGCAGACCTGGAGGGTATCTCCAGGTGCAGTTGATTGGTAATCTTGGAACCTCCTGACTCAGAGTACTGCTACCCTCTCACTGCCATAGGAATGCAGCTAGTTGACAGCTGGCTTCAAGACATGCTTCCCTGTGAGAGCTGAGGACAGGGCAGAACCCTCCCGCATCCTGCCTGACTGTAGGAGTAGCTGCTAACATCCTTATGTTAGTGGCTGGGAGAGGTTGCGGGAAAAGCATGTGTGAGCACTGGGCCTGAACTCCCATGTATCTGAGTTGAATACAGCGATTTCCAATGGCCTTCTTCAATCACTGTGTAGCTAGGTTCCAACTCCCATGTCCGAGTGGGTAGCAGACATCTGCCTCCCATGCATACACACTTCTGAGAGTTGAGCTTATGGCCTGTACCTCCACAGCCAGCCTGCTGGTACCCTTGGCTTCTAAAAGGCCTAGGCTCGCTGTATGACGGAAGTGTTGGGAGAGGTAATTGGAATCACCCGGCACACAAGACTAGTGCCTCCAAGCTCAGTCTAGCGATTTCCTAGTAATTCCTGTGGTAGACTGGTGCTACATACTAAGTTCCATACGTGAGAGGGTAGCTGAACGCCTTGTCCAAAAGCATCTTACTTCTGAGAGTTGAGCTCAGCCTCAGTCCCTCACAGTTCCACACTGCCTGCAGAGTGAGTTTCGCAGGTCTTCAGCAGAGACGTTTGCCAGAGGCTTCTGAGACGCAGGGTAACAATGCAGACCTGGAGGGTATCCCCAGGTGCAGTAGACTGGTAATCTTGGAACCTCCTGACTCAGAGTACTGCTACCTTCTCACCGCCATAGGAATGCAGCTAGTTGACAGCTGGCTTCAAGACATGCTTCCCTGTGAGAGCTGAGGACAGGGCAGAACCCTCCCGCATCCTGCCTGACTGTAGGAGTAGCTGCTAACATCCTAATGTTAGTGGCTGGGAGAGGTTGCGGGAAAAGCATGTGTGAGCACTGGGCCTGAACTCCCGTGTATCTGAGTTGAATACAGCGATTTCCAACGGCTTTCCTCAACCAGAGTGTAGCTAGGTTCCAAATCCCATGTACGAGCGGGTAGCAGACATCTTCCTCCCATGCATACACTCTTCTGAGAGTTGAGCTTATGGCCTGTACCTCCAAAGCCAGCCTGCTGGTACCCTTGGCTTCTAAAAGGCCTAGGCTCGCTGTTTGTCGGAAGTGCTGGGAGAGGTAATTGGAATCTCCCGGCACACAAGACGAGTGCCTCCAAGCTCAATTCACGATTTCCCAGTAATTCTTGTGGTAGACAGGTGCTACATACTGAGTTCCAGATGTGAGAAGGTAGCTGAAAGCCTTGTCCAAAAGCATCTTAGTTTTGCGAGTTGAGCTCAGCCTCAGTGCCTCACAGTTCCACACTGCCCGCAGAGTGAGTTTCACACGTCTTCACCAGAGACGTTTGCCAGAGGCTACTGAGTACAAGTTAACAATGCAGACCTGGAGGGTATCTCCAGGTGCAGTAGATTGGTAATCTTGGAACCTCCTGACTCAGAGTACTGCTACCTTCTCACTGCCATAGGAATGCAGCTAGTTGACAGCTGGCTTCAAGACATGCTTCCCTGTGAGAACTGAGGACAGGGCAGAACCCTCCCGCATCCTGCCTGACTGTAGGAGTAGCTGCTAACATCCTTATGTTAGTGGCTGGGAGAGGTTGCGGGAAAAGCATGTGTGAGCACTGGGCCTGATCTCCCGTGTATCTGAGTTGAATACAGCGATTTCCAATGGCCTTCTTCAATCACAGTGTAGCTAGGTTCCAACTCCCATGTCCGAGTGGATAGCAGACATCTGCCTCCCATGCATACACACTTCTGAGAGTTGAGCTTATGGCCTGTACCTCCACATCCAGCCTGCTGGTAACCTTGGCTTCTAAAAGGCCTAGGCTCGCTGTTTGACGGAAGTGCTGGGAGAGGTATTTGGAATCTCACGGCACACAAGACGAGTGCCTCCAAGCTCAATTCACGATTTCCCAGTAATTATTGTGGTAGACATATGCTACATACTAAGTTCCATATGTGAGAAGGTAGCTGAACGCCTTGTCCAAAAGCATCTTACTTCTGAGAGTTGAGCTCAGCCTCAGTCCCTCACAGTTCCACAATGCCTGCAGAATGAGTTTCACAGGTCTTCACCAGAGACGATTGCCAGAGGCTTCTGAGTACAAGTTAACAATGCAGATCAGGAGGGTATCTCCAGGTGCAGTAGAGTGGTAATCTTGGAACCTCCTGCCTCAGAGTACTGCTACCTTCTCACTGCCATAGGAATGCAGCTAGTTGACAGCTGGCTTCAAGACATGTTTCCCTGTGAGAGCTGAGGACAGGGCAGAGCCCTCCCGCATCCTGCCTGACTGTGGGAGTAGCTGCTAACATCCTTATATTAGTGGCTGGGAGAGGTTGTGGGAAAAGCATGTGTGAGCACTGGGCCTGAACTCCCGTGTATCTGAGTTGATTACAGCGATTTTCAATGGCCTTATTCAATCACAGTGTAGCTAGGTTCCACCTCCCATGTCCGAGTGGGTAGCAGACATCTGCCTTCCATGCATACACACTTCTGAGAGTTGAGCTTATGGCCTGTACCTCCACAGCCAGCCTGCTGTTACCCTTGGCTTCTAAAAGGCCTAGGCTCGCTGTTTGACGGAAGTGCTGGGAGAGGTAATTGGAATCTCCCGGTACACAAGACTAGTGCCTCCAAGCTCAGTCCAGCGATTTCCTAGTAATTCCTGTGGTAGACTGGTGCTACATACTAATTTCCATACGTGAGAGGGTAGCTGAACGCCTTGTCCAAAAGCATCTTACTTCTGAGAGTTGAGCTCAGCCTCAGTCCCTCACAGTTCCACACTGCCTGCAGAGTGAGTTTCACACGTCTTCACCAGAGACGATTGCCAGAGGTCTGAGTACAAGTTAACAATGCAGACCTGGAGGGTATCTCCAGGTGCAGTAGAGTGGTAAACTTGGAACCTCCTGACTCAGAGTACTGCTACCTTCTCACTGCCATAGGAATGCAGCTAGTAAAAAAAAAAAAAAAAGCAATGCAGCTAGTTGACAGTTGGCTTCAAGACATGCTTCCCTGTGAGAGCTGAGGACAGGGCAGAACCCTCCCGCATCCTGCCTGACTGTAGGAGTAGCTGCTAACATCCTTATGTTAGTGGCTGGGAGATGTTGCGGGAAAAGCATGTGTGAGCACTGGGCCTGAACTCCCGTGTATCTGAGTTGAATACAGCGATTTCCAATGGCCTTCTTCAATCACAGTGTAGCTAGTTTCCAACTCCCATGTCCGAGTGGGTAGCAGTCATCTGCCTCCCATGTATACACACTTCTGAGAGTTGAGCTCATGGCCTATAACCTCCACAGCCAGCCTGCTGGTACCCCTGGCTTCTAAAAGGCCTAGGCTCGCTGTTTGACGGAAGTGCTGGGAGAGGTAATTGGAATCTCCCGGCACACAAGACGAGTGCCTCCAAGCTCAATTCACGATTTCCAGTAATTCTTGTGGTAGACAGGTGCTACATGCTAAGTTCCATATGTGAGAAGGTAGCAGAACGCCTTGTCCAAAAGCATCTTACTTCTGAGAGTTGAGCTCACCCTTAGTCCCTCACAGTTCCAAACTGCCTGCAGTGTGAGTTTCACACGTCTTCACCAGAGACGATTGCCAGAGGCTTCTGAGTACAAGTTAACAATGCAGACCTGGAGGGTATCTCCAGGTGCAGTAGAGTGGTAATCTTGGAACCTCCTGGCTCAGAGTACTGCTACCTTCTCACTGCCATAGGAATGCAGTTAGTTGACAGCTGGCTTCAAGACATGCTTCCCTGTGAGAGCTGAGGACAGGGCAGAACCCTCCAGCATCCTGCCTGACTGTAGGAGTAGCTGCTAACATCCTTATGTTAGTGGCTGGGAGAGGTTGCGGGAAAAGCATGTGTGAGCACTGGGCCTGAACTCCCGTGTGTCTGAGTTGAATACAGCGATTTCCAATGGCCTTCTTCAATCACAGTGTAGCTAGGTTCCAACTCCCATGTCCGAGTGGGTAGCAGACATCTGCCTCCCATGCATACACACTTCTGAGAGTTGAGCTTATGGCCTGTACCTCCACATCCAGCCTGCTGGTACCCTTGGCTTCTGAAAGGCCTAGGCTCGCTGTTTGACGGAAGTGCTGGGAGAGGTAATTGGAATCACCCGGCACACAAGACTAGTGCCTCCAAGCTCAGTCCAGTGATTTCCTAGTAATTCCTGTGGTAGACTGGTGCTACATACTAAGTTCCATACGTGAGAGGGTAGCTGAACGCCTTGTCCAAAAGCAACTTACTTCTGAGAGTTGAGCTCAGCCTCAGTCCCTCACAGTTCCACACTGCCTGCAGAGTGATTTTCGCGGGTCTTTAGCAGAGACGTTTGCCAGAGGCTTCTGAGACGCAGGGTAACAATGCAGACCTGGAGGGTGTCCCCAGGTGCAGTAGACTGGTAATCCTGGAACCTCCTGACTCAGAATACTGCTACATTCTCACTGCGATAGGAATGCAGCTAGTTGACAGCTGGCTTCAAGACATGTTTCCCTGTGAGAGCTGAGGACAGGGCAAAACCCTCCCGCATCCTGCCTGACTGTAGGAGTAGCTGCTAACATCCTAATGTGAGTGGCTGGGAGAGGTTGCCGGAAAAGCATGTGTGAGCAGTGGGCCTGAACTCCCGTGTATCTGAGTTGAATACAGCAATTTCCAACGGCTTTCCTCAACCAGAGTGTAGCTAGGTTCCAAATCCCATGTACGAGCGGTTAGCAGACATCTGCCTCCCATGCATACACACTTCTGAGAGTTGAGCTTATGGCCTGTACCTCCACATCCAGCCTGCTGGTACCCTTGGCTTCTAAAAGGCCTAGGCTCGCTGTTTGACGGAAGTGTTGGGAGAGGTAATTGGAATCACCCGGCACACAAGACTAGTGCCTCCAAGCTCAATTCACGATTTCCCAGTACTTCTTGTGGTAGACAGGTGCTACATACCAAGTTCCATACGTGAGAAGGTAGCTGAACGCCTTGTCCAAAAGCATCTTACTTCTGAGAGTTGAGCTCAGCCTCAGTCCCTCACAGTTCCACACTGCCTGCAGAGTGAGTTTCGCAGGTCTTCAGCAGAGACGTTTGCCAGAGGCTTCTGAGACGCAGGGTAACAATGCAGACCTGGAGGGTATCCCCAGGTGCAGTAGACTGGTAATCTTGGAAACTCCTTACTCAGAATACTGCTACCTTCTCACTGCCATAGGAATGCAGGTAGTTGACAGCTGGCTTCAAGACATGCTTCCCTGTGAGAGCTGAGGACAGGGCAGAACCCTCCCGCATCCTGCCTGACTGTAGGAGTAGCTGCTAACATCCTAATGTTAGTGGCTGGGAGAGGTTGCGGGAAAAGCATGTGTGAGCACTGGGCCTGAAAACCCGTGTATCTGAGTTGAATACAGCGATTTCCAATGGCCTTCTTCAATCACAGTGTAGCTAGTTTCCAACTCCCATGTCCGAGTGGGTAGCAGACATCTGCCTCCAATGCATACACACTTCTGAGAGTTGAGCTTATGGCCTGTACCTCCACATCCAGCCTGCTGGTACCCCTGGCTTCTAAAAGGCCTAGGCTCGCTGTTTGACGGAAGTGCTGGGAGAGGTAATTGGAATCTCCCGGCACACAAGACGAGTGCCTCCAAGGTCAATTCACGATTTCCCAGTAATTCTTGTGGTACACAGGTGCTACATACTAAGTTCCATATGTGAGAAGGTAGCTGAACGCTTTGTCCAAAAGCATCTTACTTCTGAGAGTTGAGCTCAGCCTCAGTCCCTCACATTTCCACACTGCCTGCAGAGTGAGTTTCACACGTCTTCACCAGAGACGATTGCCAGAGGCTTCTGAGTACAAGTTAACAATGCAGACCTGGAGGGTATCTCCAGGTGCAGTAGATTGGTAATCTTGGAACCTCCTGACTCAGAGTACTGCTACCCTCTCACTGCCATAGGAATGCAGCTAGTTGACAGATGGCTTCAAGACATGCTTCCCTGTGAGAGCTGAGGACAGGGCAGAAACGTCCCGCATCCTGCCTGACTGTAGGAGTAGCTGCTAACATCCTTATGTTAGTGGCTGGGAGAGGTTGCGGGAAAAGCATGTGTGAGCACTGGGCCTGAACTCCCGTGTATCTGAGTTGAACAGCGATTTCCAATGGCCTTCTTCAATCACAGTGTAGCTAGGATCCAACTCCCATGTCCGAGTGGGTAGCAGACATCTGCCTCCCATGCATACACACTTCTGAGAGTTGAGCTTATGGCCTGTACCTCCACAGCCAGCCTGCTGGTACCCTTGGCTTCTAAAAGGCCTAGGCTCGCTGTTTGACGGAAGTGTTGGGAGACGTAATTGGAATCACCCGGCACACAAGACTAGTGCCTCCAAGCTCAGTCCAGCGATTTCCTAGTAATTCCTGTGGTAGACTGGTGCTACATACTAAGTTCCATACTTGAGAGGGTAGCTGAACGCCTTGTCCAAAAGCAACTTACTTCTGAGAGTTGAGCTCAGCCTCAGTCCCTCACAGTTCCACACTGCCTGCAGAGTGAGTTTCGCAGATCTTCAGCAGAGACGTTTGCCAGAGGCTTCTGAGACGCAGGGTAACAATGCAGACCTGGAGGGTATCCGCAGGTGCAGGAGACTGGTAATCTTGGAACCTCATGACTCAGAATACTGCTACCTTCTCACTGCGGTAGGAATGCAGCTAGTTGACAGCTGGCTTCAAGACATGCTTCCCTGTGAGAGCTGAGGACAGGGCAGAACCCTCACGCATCCTGCCTGACTGTAGGAGTAGCTGCTAACATCCTAATGTTAGTGGCTGGGAGAGGTTGCGGGAAAAGCGTCTGTGAGCACTGGGCCTGAACTCCCGTGTATCTGAGTTGAATACAGCGATTTCAATCGGCTTTCCTCAACGAGAGTATAGCTAGGTTCCAAATCCCATGTACGAGCGGGTAGCAGACATCTGCCTCCCATGCATACACACTTCTGAGTGTTGAGCTTATGGCCTGTACCTCCACATCCAGCCTACTGGTACCCTTGGCTTCTAAGAGGCCTAGGCTCGCTGTTTGACGGAAGTGCTGGGAGAGGTAATTGGAATCTCCCGGCACAAAGACGAGTGCCTACAAGCTCAATTCACGATTTCCCAGTAATTCTTGTGGTAGACAGGTGCTACATACTAAGTTCCATATGTGAGAAGGTAGCTGAACGCCTTGTCCAAAAGCATCTTACTTCTGAGAGTTGAGCTCAGCCTCAGACCCACACAGTTCCACACTGCCTGCAGAGTGAGTTTCAAACGTCTTCACCAGAGATGATTACCAGAGGCTTCTGAGTACAAGTTAACAATGCAAACCTGGAGGGTATCTCCAGGTGCAGTAGAGTGGTAATCTTGGAACCTCCTGACTCAGAGTACTGCTACCTTCTCACTGCCATAGGAATGCAGCTAGTTGACAGCTGGCTTCAAGACATGCTTCCCTGTGAGTGCTGAGGACAGAACGGAACCCTCCCGCATCCTACCTGACTGTAGGAGTAGCTGCTAACATCCTTATGTTAGTGGCTGGGAGAGGTTGCGGGAAAAGCATGTGTGAGCACTGGGCCTGATCTCCCGTGTATCTGAGTTGAATACAGCGATTTCCAATGGCCTTCTTCAATCACAGTGTAGCTAAGTTCCAACTCCCATGTCCGAGTGGATAGCAGACATCTGCCTCCCATGCATACACACTTCTGAGAGTTGAGCTTATGGCCTGTACCTCCACAGCCAGCCTGCTTGTAACCTTGGCTTCTAAAAGGCCTAGGCTCGCTGTTTGACGGAAGTGATGGGAGAGGTAATTGGAATCTCACGGCACACAAGACGAGTGCCTCCAAGCTCAATTCACGATTTCCCAGTAATTATTGTGGTAGACATATGCTACATACTAAATTCCATATGTGAGAAGGTAGCTGAACGCCTTGTCCAAAAGCATCTTACTTCTGAGAGTTGAGCTCAGCCTCAGTCCCTCACAGTTCCACAATGCCTGCAGAATGAGTTTCACACGTCTTCACCAGAGACGATTGCCAGAGGCTTCTGAGTACAAGTTAACAATGCAGACCAGGAGGGTATCTCCAGGTGCAGTAGAGTGGTAATCTTTGAACCTCCTGACTCAGAGTACTGCTACCTTCTCACTGCCATAGGAATGCAGCTAGTTGACAGCTGGCTTCAAGACATGCTTCCCTGTGAGAGCTGAGGACAGGGCAGAACCCTCCCGCATCCTGCCTGACTGTAGGAGTAGCTGCTAATATCCTTATGTTAGTGGCTGGGAGAGGTTGCGGGAAAAGCATGTGTGAGCACTGGGCCTGAACTCCCGTGTATCTGAGTTGAATACAGCGATTTCCAATGGCCTTCTTCAATCACAGTGTAGGTAGGTTCCAATTCCCATGTCCGAGTGGGTAGCAGACATCTGCCTCCCATGCATACACACTTCTGAGAGTTGATCTTATGGCCTGTACCTCCACATACAGCCTGCTGGCACCCTTGGCTTCTAAAAGGCCTAGGCTCGCTGTTTGACGGAAGTGTTGGGAGAGGTAATTGGAATCACCCGGCACACAAGACTAGTGCCTCCAAGCTCAGTCCAGCGATTTCCTAGTAATTCCTGTGGTAGACTGGTGCTACATACTAAGTTCCATACGTGAGAGGGTAGCTGAACGCCTTGTCCAAAAGCATCTTACTTCTGAGAGTTGAGCTCAGCCTCAGTCCCTCACAGTTCCACACTGCCTGCAGAGTGAGTTTCGCAGGTCTTCAGCAGAGAGGTTTGCCAGAGGCTTCTGAGTGCAAGTTAACAATGCAGACCTGGAGGGTATCTCCAGGTGCAGTAGAGTGGTAATCTTGGAACCTCCTGACTCAGAGTACTGCTACCTTCTCACTGCCATAGGAATGCAGCTAGTTGACAGCTGGCTTCAAGACATGCTTCCCTGTGAGAGCTGAGGACAGGGCAGAACCCTCCCGCATCCTGCCTGACTGTAGGAGTAGCTGCTAACATCCTTATGTTAGTGGCTGGGAGAGGTTGCGGGAAAAGCATGTGTGAGCACTGGGCCTGAACTCCCGTGTATCTGAGTTGAATACAGCGATTTCCAATGGCCTTCTTCAATCACAATGTAGCTAGGTTCCAACTCCCATGTCAGAGTGGGTAGCAGACATCTGCCTCCCATGCATACACACTTCTGAGAGTTGAGCTTATGGCCTGAACCTCCACATCCAGCCTGCTGGTACCCTTGGCTTCTAAAAGGCCTAGGCTCGCTCTTTGACGGAAGTGCTGGGAGAGGTAATTGGAATCTCCCGGCACACAAGACGAGTGCCTCCAAGCTCAATTCACGATTTCCCAGTAATTCTTGTGGTAGACAGTTGCTACATACTAAGTTCCATACGTAGGAAGGTAGCTGAACGCCTTTTCCAAAAGCATCTTACTTCTGAGAGTTGAGCTCAACCTCAGTCTCTCACAGTTCCACACTGCCTGCAGAGTGAGTTTCACACGTCTTCACCAGAGATGATTGCCAGAGGCTTCTGAGTACAAGTTAAGAATGCAGACCTGGAGGGTATCTCCAGGTGCAGTAGAGTGGTAATCTTGGAACCTCCTGACTCAGAGTACTGCTATATTCTCACTGCTATAGGAATGCAGCTAGTTGACAGCTGGCTTCAAGACATGCTTCCCTGTGAAAGCTGAGGACAGGGCAGAACCCTCCCGCATCCTGCCTGACTGTAGGAGTAGCTGCTAACATCCTAATGTTAGTGGCTGGGAGAGGTTGCGGGAAAAGCGTGTGTGAGCACTGGGCTTGAACTCCCGTGTATCTGAGTTGAATACAGCGATTTCCAACGTCTTTCCTCAACCAGAGTGTAGCTGGGTTCCAAATCCCATGTACGAGCGGGTAGCAGACATCTGCCTCCCATGCATACACACTTCTGAGAGTTGAGCTTATGGCCTGTACCTCCACAGCCAGCCTGCTGGTACCCTTGGCTTCTAAAAGGCCTAGGCTCGCTGTTTGACGAAAGTGCTGGGAGAGGTAATTGGAATCTCCCGGCACACAAGACGAGTGCCTCCAAGCTCAATTCACAATTTCCCAGTAATTCTTGTGGTAGGAAGGTGCTACATACTAAGTTCCATACGTAGGAAGGTAGCTGAACGCCTTTTCCAAAAGCATCTTACTTCTGAGAGTTGAGCTCAACCTCAGTCTCTCACAGTTCCACACTGCCTGCAGAGTGAGTTTCACACGTCTTCACCAGAGATGATTGCCAGAGGCTTCTGAGTACAAGTTAAGAATGCAGACCTGGAGGGTATCTCCAGGTGCAGTAGAGTGGTAATCTTGGAACCTCCTGACTCAGAGTACTGCTATATTCTCACTGCCATAGGAATGCAGCTAGTTGACAGCTGGCTTCAAGACATGCTTCCCTGTGAAAGCTGAGGACAGGGCAGAACCCTCCCGCATCCTGCCTGACTGTAGGAGTAGCTGCTAACATCCTAGTGTTAGTGGCTGGGAGAGGTTGCGGGAAAAGCGTGTGTGAGCACTGGGCTTGAACTCCCGTGTATCTGAGTTGAATACAGCGATTTCCAACGTCTTTCCTCAACCAGAGTGTAGCTGGGTTCCAAATCCCATGTACGAGCGGGTAGCAGACATCTGCCTCCCATGCATACACACTTCTGAGAGTTGAGCTTATGGCCTGTACCTCCACAGCCAGCCTGCTGGTACCCTTGGCTTCTAAAAGGCCTAGGCTCGCTGTTTGACGAAAGTGCTGGGAGAGGTAATTGGAATCACACGGCACACAAGACTAGTGCCTCCAAGCTCAGTCCAGCGATTTCCTAGTAATTCCTGTGGTACACTGGTGCTTCATACTATGTTCCATACGTGAGAGGGTAGCTGAACGCCTTGTCCAAAAGCATCTTACTTCTGAGCGTTGAGCTCAGCCTCATTCCCTCACAGTTCCACACTGCCTGCAGAGTGAATTTCGCACGTCTTCACCAGAGACGGTTACAAGAGGCTTCTGAGACGCAGGGTAACAATGCAGACCTGGAGGGTATCCCCAGGTGCAGTAGACTGGTAATCTTGGATCCTCCTGACTCAGAATACTGCTACCTTCTCACTGCCATAGGAATGCAGCTAGTTGACAGCTGGCTTCAAGACATGCTTCCCTGTGAGAGCTGAGGACAGAGCAGAACCCTCCCGCATCCTGCCTGACTGTAGGAGTAGCTGCTAACATCCTTATGTTAGTGGCTGGGAGAGGTTGCGGGAAAAGCATGTGTGAGCACTGGGCCTGAACTCCCGTGTATCTGAGTTGAATACAGCGATTTCCAATGTCCTTCTTCAATCACAGTGTAGCTAGGTTCCAACTCCCATGTCCGAGTGGGTAGCAGACATCTGCCTCCCATGCATACACACTTCTGAGAGGTGAGCTTATGGCCTGTACCTCCACAGCCAGCCTGCTGGTACCCTTGGCTTCTAAAAGGCCTAGGATCGCTGTTTGACGGAAGTGTTGGGAGAGGTAATTGGAATCTCCCGGCACACAAGTCTAGTGCCTCCAAGCTCAGTCCAGCGATTTCCTTTACTTCCTGTGGTAGACTGGTGCTACATACTAACTTCCATACGTGAGAGGGTAGCTGAACGCCTTGTCCAAAAGCACCTTCTTCTGAGAGTTGAGCTCAGCCTCAGTCCCTCACAGTTCCACACTGCCTGCAGAGTGAGTTTCACACGTCTTCACCAGAAACGATTGCCAGAGGCTTTTGAGTACAACTTAACAATGCAGACCTGGAGGGTATCTCCAGGTGCCGTAGAGTGGTAATCTTGCAACCTCGTGTCTCAGAGTACTGCTACCTTCTCACTGCCATAGGAATGCAACTAGTTGACAGATGGCTTCAAGACATGCTTCCCTGTGAGAGCTGAGGACCGGGCAGAACCCTCCCGCATCCTGCCTGACTGTAGGAGTAGCTGCTAACATCCTAATGTGAGTGGCTCGGAGAGGTTGCGGGAAAAGCATGTGTGAGCACTGGGCCTGAACTCCCGTGTATCTGAGTTGAATACAGCGATTTCCAACGGCTTTCCTCAACCAGAGTGTAGCTAGGTTCCAAATCCCATGTACGAGCGGGTAACAGACATCTGCCTCCCATGCATACACACTTCTGAGAGTTGAGCTTATGGCCTGTACCTCCACAGCCAGCCTGCTGGTACCCTTGGCTTCTAAAAGGCCTAGGCTCGCTGTTTGACGGAAGTGCTGGGAGAGGTAATTGGAATCATACGGCACACAAGACTAGTGCCTCCAAGCTCAGTCCAGCGATTTCCTAGTAATTCCTGTGGTACACTGGTGCTTCATACTATGTTCCATACGTGAGAGGGTAGCTGAACGCCTTGTCCAAAAGCATCTTACTTCTGAGCGTTGAGCTCAGCCTCATTCCCTCACAGTTCCACACTGCTGCAGAGTGAATTTCACACGTCTTCACCAGAGACGATTACAAGAGGCTTCTGAGACGCAGGGTAACAATGCAGACCTGGAGGGTATCCCCAGGTGCAGTAGACTGGTAATCTTGGATCCTCCTGACTCAGAATACTGCTACCTTCTCACTGCCATAGGAATGCAGCTAGTTGACAGCTGGCTTCAAGACATGCTTCCCTGTGAGAGCTGAGGACAGAGCAGAACCCTCCCGCATCCTGCCTGACTGTAGGAGTAGCTGCTAACATCCTTATGTTAGTGGCTGGGAGAGGTTGCGGGAAAAGCATGTGTGAGCACTGGGCCTGAACTCCCGTGTATCTGAGTTGAATACCGCGATTTCCAATGGTCTTCTTCAATCACAGTTAGCTAGGTTCCAACTCCCATGTCCGAGTGGGAAGCAGACATCTGCCTCCCATGCATACACACTTCTGAGAGTTGAGCTTATGGCCTGTACCTCCACAGCCAGCCTGATGGTACCCTTGGCTTCTAAAAGACCTAGGGTCGCTGTTTGACGGAAGTGCTGGGAGAGGTAATTGGAATCTCCCGGCACACAAGACGAGTGCCTCCAAGCTCAATTCACGATTTCACAGTAATTCTTGTGGTAGACAGGTGCTACATACTAAGTTCCATATGTGAGAAGGTAGCTGAACGCCTTGTCCAAAAGCATCTTACTTCTGAGAGTTGAGCTCAGCCTCACCCTCACAATTCCACACTGCCTGCAGAGTGAGTTTCGCAGGTCTTCAGCAGAGACGATTGCCAGAGGCTTCTGAGTACAAGTTAACAATGCAGACCTGGAGGGTATCTCCGGGTGCAGTAGAGTGGTAATCTTGGAACCTCCTGACTCAGAATACTGCTACCTTCTCACTGCCATAGGAATGCAGCTAGTTGAAAGCTGGCTTCAAGACATGCTTCCTGTGAGAGCTGAGAACAGGGCAGAACCCTCCCGCATCCTGCCTGCCTATAGGAGTAGCTGCTAACATCCTAATGTTAGTGGCTGGGAGAGGTTGCGGGAAAAGCGTCTGTGAGCACTGGGCCTGAACTCCCGTGTATCTGAGTTGAATACAGCGATTTCCAACGGCTTTCCTCAACCAGAGTGTAGCTAGGTTCCAAATCCCATGTACGAGCGGGTAGCAGACATCTGCCTCCCATGCATACACACTTCTGAGAGTTGAGTTTATGGCCTGTACCTCCACATCCAGCCTGCTGTTACCCTTGGCTTCTAAATGGCCTAGACTCGCTGTTTGACGGAAGTGCTGGGTAGGTCATTGGAATCACCCGGCACACAAGACGAGTGCCTCCAAGCTCAATTCAAGATTTCCCAGTAATTCTTGTGGTAGACAGGTGCTACATACTAATTTCCATATGTGAGAAGGTAGCTGAACGCCTTGTCCAAAAGCATCTTACTTCTGAGTGTTGAGCTCAGCCTCAGTCCCTCACAGTTCCACACTGCTTGCAGAGAGAGTATCACACGTCTTCACCAGAGACGATTACCAGAGGCTTCTGAGACGCAGGGTAACAATGCAGACCTGGACGGTATCCCCAGGTGCAGTAGACTGGTAATATTGGAACCTCCTGACTCAGAATACTGCTACCTTCTCACTGCCATAGGAATGCAGCTAGTTGACAGCTGGCTTCAAGACATGCTTCCCTGTGAGAGCTGAGGACAGGGCAGAACCCTCCCGCATCCTGCCTGACTGTAGGAGTAGCTGCTAACATCCTAATGTTAGTGGCTGGGAGAAGTTGCGGGAAAAGCGTGTGTGAGCACTAGGCTTGAACTCCCATGTATCTGAGTTGAATACAGCGATTTCCAACGGCTCTCCTCAACCAGAGTGTAGCTAGGTTCCAAATCCCATGTACCAACGGGTAGCAGACATCTGCCTCCCATGCATACACACTTCTGAGAGTTGAGCTAATGGCCTGTACCTCCACAGCCAGCCTGCTGGTACCCTTGGCTTCTAAAAGGCCTAGGCTCGCTGTTTGACGGAAGTGTTGGGAGAGGTAATTGGAATCTCCCGGCACAAAAGTCTAGTGCCTCCAAGCTCAATTCACGATTTGCCAGTAATTCTTGTGGTACACAGGTGCTACATACTAAGTTCCATACGTGAGAAGGTAGCTGAACGCCTTGTCCAAAAGCATCTTACTTCTGAGAGTTGAGCTCAGCCTCAGTCCCTCACAGTTCCACACTGCCTGCAGAATGAGTTTCACACGTCTTCACCAGAGACGATTGCCAGAGGCTTCTGAGACGCAGGGTAACAATGCAGACCTGGAGGGTATCCCCAGGTGCAGTAGACTGGTAATCTTGGAACCTCCTGACTCAGAATACTGCTACCTTCTCACTGCCATAGGAATGCAGCTAGTTGACAGCTGGCTTCAAGACATGCTTCCCTGTGAGAGCTGAGGATAGGGCAGAACCCTCCCGCATCCTGCGTGACTGTAGTAGTAGCTGCTAACATCCTAATGTTAGTGGCTGGGAGAGGTTGCGGGAAAAGCGTCTGTGAGCACTGGGCCTGAACTCCCGTGTATCTGAGTTGAATACAGCGATTTCCAACGGCTTTCCTCAACCAGAGTGTAGCTAGGTTTCAAATCCCATGTACGAGCGGGTCGCAGACATTTGCCTCCCATGCATACACACTTCTGAGAGTTGAGCTTATGGCCTGTACCTCCACATCCAGCCTGCTGGTACCCTTGGCTTCTAAAAGGCCTAGGCTCGCTGTTTGACGGAAGTGCTGGAAGAGGTAATTGGAATCTCCCGGCACACAAGACGAGTGCCTCCAAGCTCAATTCACGACTTCCCAGTAATTCGTGTGGTAGACAGGTGCTACATACTAATTTCCATATGTGAGAAGGTAGCTGAACGCCTTATCCAAAAGCATCTTACTTCTGAGAGTTGAGCTCAGCCTCAGTCCCTCACAGTTCCACACTGCCTGCAGAATGAGTTTCACACGTCTTCACCAGAGACGATTGCCAGAGTCTTCTGAGTACAAATTAACAATGTAGACCTGGAGGGTATCTCCAGGTGCAGTAGAGTGGTAATCTTGGAACCTCCTGACTCAGAATACTGCTACCTTCTCAGTGCCATAGGAATGCAGCTAGTTGACAGCTGACTTCAAGACATGCTTCCCTGGGAGAGCTGAGGACAGAGCAGAACCCTCCCGCATCCTGCCTGACTGTAGGAGTAGCTGCTAACATCCTAATGTTAGTGGCTGGGAGATGTTGCGGGAAAAGCATGTGTGAGCACTGGGCCTGAACTCCCGTGTATCTGAGTTGAATACAGTGATTTCCAACGGCTTTCCTCAACCAGAGTGTAGCTAGGTTCCAAATCCCTTGTACGAGCGGGTAGCAGACATCTGCCTCCCATGCATACAAACTTCTGAGAGTTGAGCTCATGGCCTGTACCTCCACATCCAGCCTCCTGGTACCCTTGGCTTCTAAAAGGCCTAGGCTCGCAGTTTGACGGAAGTGTTGGGAGAGGTAATTGGAATCACCCGGCACACAAGACTCTTGCCTCCAACCTCAGTCCAGCGATTTTGTAGTAATTCCTGTGGTAGACTGGTGCTACATACTAAGTTCCATACGTGAGAGGGTAGCTGAACGCCTTGTCCAAAAGCATCTTACTTCTGAGAGGTGAGCTCAGCCTCAGTCCCTCACAGTTCCACACTGCCTGCAGAGTGAGTTTCGCAGGTCTTCAGCAGAGACGTTTGCCAGAGGCTTCTGAGACGCAGGGTAACAATGCAGACCTGGAGGGTATCCCCATGTGCAGTAGACAGGTAATCTTGGAACCTCCTTACTCAGAATACTGCTATCTTCTCACTGCCATAGGAATGCAGCTAGTTGACCGCTGGCTTCAAGTCATGCTTCCCTGTGAGAGCTGAGGACAGGGCAGAACCCTCCCGCATCCTGCCTGACTGTAGGTGTAGCTGCTAACATCCTAATGTTAGTGGCTGGGAGAGGTTGCGGGAAAAGCATGTGTGAGCACTGGGCCTGAAGTCCCGTGTATCTGAGTTGAATACAGTAATTTCCAACGGCTTTCCTCAACCAGAGTGTAGCTAGGTTCCAAATCCCATGTACGAACGGGTAGCAGACATCTGCCTGCCATGCATACACACTTCTGAGAGTTGAGCTTATGGCCTGTACCTCCACATCCAGCCTGCTGGTACCCTTGGCTTCTAAAAGGCCTAGGCTCGCTGTTTCACGGATGTGCTGGGAGAGGTAATTGGAATCACCCGGCACACAAGACGAGTGCCTCCAAGTCAATTCACGACTTCCCAGTAATTCTTGGGGTAGACAGGTGCTACATACTAAGTTCCATATGTGAGAAGGTAGCTGAACGCCTTGTCCAAAAGCATCTTACTTCTGAGAGTTGAGCTCACCCTCAGTCCCTCACAGTTCCACACGCCCGCAGAGTGAGTTTCATACGTCTTCACCAGAGACGATTACCAGAGTCTTCTGAGACACAGGGTAACAATGCAGACCTGGAGGGTATCCCCAGGTGCTGTAGAGTGGTAATCTTGGAACCTCCTGACTCAGAATACTGCTACCTTCTCACTGCCATAGGAATGCAGCTAGTTGACAGATGGCTTCAAGACATGCTTCCCTGTGAGAGCTGAGGACAGGGCAGAACCCTCCCGCAACCTGCCTGACTGTAGGAGTAGCTGCTAACATCCTAATGTTAGTGGCTGGGAGACGTTGCGGGAAAAGCATGTGTGAGCACTGGGCCTGAACTCCCGTGTATCTGAGTTGAATACAGCGATTTCCAATGGCCTTCTTCAAATACAGTGTAGCTAGGTTCCAACTCCCATGTCCGAGTGGGTAGCAGACATCTGCCTCCCATGCATACACACTTCTGAGAGTTGAGCTTATGGCCTGTACCTCCACAGCCAGCCTGCTGGTACCCTTGGCTTCTAAAAGGCCTAGGCTCTCTGTTTGACGGAAGTGATGGGAGAGGTAATTGGAATCACACGGCACACAAGACTAGTGCCTCCAAGCTCAGTCCAGCGATATCCTAGTAATTCCTGTGGTAGACTGGTGCTACATACTAAGTTCCATACGTGAGAGGGTAGCTGAACGCCTTGTCCAAAAGCATCTTACTTCTGAGAGTTGAGCTCAGCCTCAGTCCCTCACAGTTCCACACTGCCTGCAGAGTGATATTCGCAGGTCTTCAGCAGAGACGTTTGCCAGAGGCTTCTGAGACGCAGGGTAACAATGCAGACCTGGAGGGTATCCCCAGGTTCAGTAGACTGGTAATCTTGGAACCTCCTGACTCAGAATACTGCTACCTTCTCACTGCCATAGGAATGCAGCTAGTTGACAGCTGGCTTCAAGACATGCTTCCTGTGAGAGCTGAGGACAGGGCACAAACCTCCCGCATCCTGCCTGACTGTAGGAGTAGCTGCTAACATCCTAATGTTATTGGCTGGGAGAGGTTGCGGGAAAAGCGTCTGTGAGCACTGGGCCTGAACTCCCGTGTATCTGTGTTGAATACAGCGATTTCCAACGGCTTTCCTCAACCAGAGTGTAGCTAAGTTCGAAATCCCATGTACGAGCGGGTAGCAGACATCTGCCTCCCATGCATACACACTTCTGAGAGTTTAGCTTATGGCCTGTACCTCCACAGCCAGCCTGCTGGTACCCTTGGCTTCTAAAAGGCCTAGGCTCGCTGTTTGACGGAAGTGCTGGGAGAGGAAATTGGAATCTCCCGGCACACAAGACGAGTGTCTCCAAGCTCAATTCACAATTTCAGAGTAATTCTTGTGGTAGAAAGGTGTTACATACTACGTTCCATATGTGAGAAGGTAGCTGAACGCCTTTTCCAAAAGCATCTTACTTCTGAGAGTTGAGCTCAACCTCAGTCTCTCACAGTTCCACACTGCCTGCAGAGTGAGTTTCACACGTCTTCACCAGAGATGATTGCCAGAGGCTTCTGAGTACAAGTTAACAATGCAGACCTGGAGGGTATCTCCATGTGCAGTAGAGTGGTTATCTTGGAACCTCCTGACTCAGAGTACTGCTACCTTCTCACTGCCATAGGAATGCAGCTAGTTGACAGCTGGCTTCAAGACATGCTTCCTTGTGAGAGCTGAGGACAGGGCAGAACCCTCCCGCATCCTGCCTGACTGTAGGAGAAGCTGCTAACATCCTTATGTTAGTGGCTGGGAGAGGTTGCGGGAAAAGCATGTGTGAGCACTGGGCCTGAACTCCCATGTATCTGAGTTGAATACAGCGATTTCCAATGGCTTTCTTCAAATACAGTGTAGCTAGGTTCCAACTCCCATGTCCGAGTGGGTAGCAGACATCTGCCTCCCATGCATACACACTTCTGAGAGTTGAGCTTATGGCCGGTACCTCCACATCCAGCCTGCTGGTACCCTTGGCTTCTAAAAGGCCTAGGCTCGCTGTTTGACGGAAGTGCTGGGAGAGGTAATTGGAATCACCCGTCACACATTACTAGTGCCTCCAAGCTCAGTCCAGCGATTTCCTAGTAATTCCTGTGGTAGACTGGTGCTACATACTAAGTTCCATACGTGAGAGGGTAGCTGAACGCCTTGTCCAAAAGCATCTTACTTCTGAGAGTTGAGCTCATCCTCAGTCCCTCACAGTTCCACACTGCCTGCAGAGTGAGTTTCGCAGGTCTTCAGCAGAGACGTTTGCCAGAGGCTTCTGAGACGCAGGGTAACAATGCAGACCTGGAGGGTATCCCCAGGTGCAGTAGACTGGTAATCTTGGAACCTCCTGACTCAGAATACTGCTACCTTCTCACTGCCATAGGAATGCAGCTAGTTGACAGCTGGCTTCAAGACATACTTCCCGGGATCCATGGGTGGCGCAGCGGTTTGGCGCCTGCCTTTGGCCCAGGGCGAGATCCTGGAGACCCGGGATCGAATCCCACATCAGGCTCCCGGTGCATGGAGCCTGCTTCTCCCTCTGCCTGTGTCTCTGCCTCTCTCTCTCTCTCTCTGTGACTATCATAAATAAATGAAAGTTAAAAAAGAAAAAAAAAGACATGCTTCCCTGTGAGAGCTGAGGACAGGGCAGAACCCTCCCGCATCCTGCCGGACTGTAGGAGTAGCTGCTAACATCCTAATGTTAGTGGCTGGGAGATTTTGAGGGAAAAGCATGTGTGAGCACTGGGCCTGAACTCCCGTGTATCTGAGTTGAATACAGCGATTTTCAATGGCCTTCTTCAATCACAATGTAGCTAGGTTCCAAATCCCATGTACGAGCGGGTAGCAGACATCTGCCTCCTATGCATACACACTTCTGAGAGTTGAGCTTATTGCCTGTACCTCCACATCCAGCCTGCTGGTACCCTTGGCTTCTAAAAGGCCTAGGCTCGCTGTTTGACGGAAGTGCTGGGAGAGGTAATTGGAATCTCCCGGCACACAAGACGAGTGCTTCCAAGCTCAATTCACGATTTCCCAGTAATTCTTGTGGTAGACAGGTGCTACATACTAAGTTCCATATGTGAGAAGGTAGCTGAACGCCTTGTCCAAAAGCATCTTACTTCTGAGAGTTGAGCTCAGCCTCAGTCCCTCACAGTTCCACACTGCCTGCAGAGTGATTTTCGCAGGTCTTCAGCAGAGAGGTTTGCCAGAGGCTTTTGAGACGCAGGGTAACAATGCAGACCTGGAGGGTATCCCCAGGTGCAGTAGACTGGTAATCTTGGAACCTCCTGACTCAGAATACTGCTACCTTCTCACTGCCATAGGATTGCAGCTAGTTGACAGCTGGCTTCAAGACATGTTTCCCTGTGAGAGCTGAGGACAGGGCAGAACCCTCCCGCATCCTGCCTGACTGTAGGAGTAGCTGCTAACATCCTAATGTTAGTGGCTGGGAGAGGTTGCCGGAAAAGCATGTGTGAGCACTGGGCCTGAACTCCCGTGTATCTGAGTTGAATACAGCGATTTCCAACAGCTTTCCTCAACCAGAGTGTAGCTAGTTTCCAAATCCCATGTACCAGCGGGTAGCAGACATCTGCCTCCCATGCATACACACTTCTGAGAGTTGAGCTTATGGCCTGTACCTCCACATCCATCCTGCATGTACCCTTGGCTTCTAAAAGGCCTAGGCTCGCTGTTTGACGGAAGTGTTGGGAGAGGTAATTGGAATCACCCGGCACACAAGTCTAGTGCCTCCAAGCTCAATTCACGATTTCCCAGTACTTCTTGTGATAGACAAGTGGTACATACTAAATTCCATACGTGAGAAGGTAGCTGAACGCCTTGTCCAAAAGCATCTTAATTCTGAGAGTTGAGCTCAGCCTCAGTCCCTCACAGTTCCACACTGCCTGCAGAGTGAGTTTCTCAGGTCTTCAGCAGAGACGATTGCCAGAGGCTTCTGAGTACAAGTTAACAATGCAGACCTGCAGGGTATCTCCAGGTGCAGTAGAGTGGTAATCTTGGAACCTCCTGATTCAGATACTGCTACCTTCTCACTGCCATAGGAATGCAGCTAGTTGACAGCTGGCTTCAAGACATGCTTCCCTGTGAGAGCTGAGGACAGGGCAGAACCCTCCCGCATCCTGCCTGACTGTAGGAGTAGCTGCTAACATCCTTTTGTTAGTGGCTGGGAGAGGTTGCGGGAAAAGCATGTGTGAGTACTGGGCCTGAACTCCCGTGTATCTCAGTTGAATACAGCGATTTCCAATGGCCTTCTTCAATCAGAGTGTAGCTAGTTTCCAACTCCCATGTCCGAGTGGGTAGCAGACATCGGCCTCCAATGCATACACACTTCTGAGAGTTGAGCTTATGGCCTGTACCTCCACATCCAGCCTGCTGGTACCCCTGGCTTTTAAAAGGCCTAGGCTCGCTGTTTGACGGAAGTGCTGGGAGAGGTAATTGGAATCTCCCGGCACACAAGACGAGTGCCTCCAAGGTCAATTCACGATTTCCCAGTAATTCTTGTGGTACACAGGTGCTACACACTAAGTTCCATATGTGAGAAGGTAGCTGAACGCTTTGTCCAAAAGCATCTTGCTTCTGAAAGTTGAGCTCAGCCTCAGTCCCTCACATTTCCACACTGCCTGCAGAGTGAGTTTCACAGGTCTTCACCTGAGACGATTGCCAGAGACTTCTGAGTACAAGTTAACAATGCAGACCTGGAGGGTATCTCCAGGTGCAGTAGATTGGTAATCTGGGAACCTCCTGACTCAGAGTACTGCTACCCTCTCACTGCCATAGGAATGCAGCTAGTTGACAGCTGGCTTCAAGACATGCTTCCCTGTGAGAGCTGAGGACAGGGCAGAACCCTCCCGCATCCTGCCTGACTGTAGGAGTAGCTGCTAACATCCTTATGTTAGTGGCTGGGAGAGGTTGCGGGAAAAGCATGTGTGAGCACTGGGCCTGAACTCCCGTGTATCTGAGTTGAATACAGCGATTTCCAATGGCCTTCTTCAATCACAGTGTAGCTAGGTTCCAACTCCCATGTCCGAGTGGGTAGCAGACATCTGCCTCCCATGCATACACACTTCTGAGAGTTGAGCTTATGGCCTGTGCCTCCACAGCCAGCCTGCTGGTACCCTTGGCTTCTAAAAGGCCTAGGCTCGCTGTTTGACGGAAGTGTTGGGAGAGGTAATTGGAATCACCCGGCACACAAGACTAGTGCCTCCAAGCTCAGTCCAGCGATTTCCTAGTAATTCCTGTGGTAGACTGGTGCTACATACTAAGTTCCATACGTGAGAGGGTAGCTGAACGCCTTGTCCAAAAGCATCTTACTTCTGAGAGTTGAGCTCAGCCTCAGTCCCTCACAGTTCCACACTGCCTGCAGAGTGAGTTTCGCAGGTCTTCAGCAGAGAGGTTTGCCAGAGGCTTCTGAGTGCAAGTTAACAATGCAGACCTGGAGGGTATCTCCAGGTGCAGTAGAGTGGTAATCTTGGAACCTCCTGACTCAGAGTACTGCTACCTTCTCACTGCCATAGGAATGCAGCTAGTTGACAGCTGGCTTCAAGACATGCTTCCCTGTGAGAGCTGAGGACAGGGCAGAACCCTCCCGCATCCTGCCTGACTGTAGGAGTAGCTGCTAACATCCTTATGTTAGTGGCTGGGAGAGGTTGCGGGAAAAGCATGTGTGAGCACTGGGCCTGAACTCCCGTGTATCTGAGTTGAATACAGCGATTTCCAATGGCCTTCTTCAATCACAATGTAGCTAGGTTCCAACTCCCATGTCAGAGTGGGTAGCAGACATCTGCCTCCCATGCATACACACTTCTGAGAGTTGAGCTTATGGCCTGAACCTCCACATCCAGCCTGCTGGTACCCTTGGCTTCTAAAAGGCCTAGGCTCGCTCTTTGACGGAAGTGCTGGGAGAGGTAATTGGAATCTCCCGGCACACAAGACGAGTGCCTCCAAGCTCAATTCACGATTTCCCAGTAATTCTTGTGGTAGACAGTTGCTACATACTAAGTTCCATACGTAGGAAGGTAGCTGAACGCCTTTTCCAAAAGCATCTTACTTCTGAGAGTTGAGCTCAACCTCAGTCTCTCACAGTTCCACACTGCCTGCAGAGTGAGTTTCACACGTCTTCACCAGAGATGATTGCCAGAGGCTTCTGAGTACAAGTTAAGAATGCAGACCTGGAGGGTATCTCCAGGTGCAGTAGAGTGGTAATCTTGGAACCTCCTGACTCAGAGTACTGCTATATTCTCACTGCTATAGGAATGCAGCTAGTTGACAGCTGGCTTCAAGACATGCTTCCCTGTGAAAGCTGAGGACAGGGCAGAACCCTCCCGCATCCTGCCTGACTGTAGGAGTAGCTGCTAACATCCTAATGTTAGTGGCTGGGAGAGGTTGCGGGAAAAGCGTGTGTGAGCACTGGGCTTGAACTCCCGTGTATCTGAGTTGAATACAGCGATTTCCAACGTCTTTCCTCAACCAGAGTGTAGCTGGGTTCCAAATCCCATGTACGAGCGGGTAGCAGACATCTGCCTCCCATGCATACACACTTCTGAGAGTTGAGCTTATGGCCTGTACCTCCACAGCCAGCCTGCTGGTACCCTTGGCTTCTAAAAGGCCTAGGCTCGCTGTTTGACGAAAGTGCTGGGAGAGCTAATTGGAATCTCCCGGCACACAAGACGAGTGCCTCCAAGCTCAATTCACAATTTCCCAGTAATTCTTGTGGTAGGAAGGTGCTACATACTAAGTTCCATACGTAGGAAGGTAGCTGAACGCCTTTTCCAAAAGCATCTTACTTCTGAGAGTTGAGCTCAACCTCAGTCTCTCACAGTTCCACACTGCCTGCAGAGTGAGTTTCACACGTCTTCACCAGAGATGATTGCCAGAGGCTTCTGAGTACAAGTTAAGAATGCAGACCTGGAGGGTATCTCCAGGTGCAGTAGAGTGGTAATCTTGGAACCTCCTGACTCAGAGTACTGCTATATTCTCACTGCCATAGGAATGCAGCTAGTTGACAGCTGGCTTCAAGACATGCTTCCCTGTGAAAGCTGAGGACAGGGCAGAACCCTCCCGCATCCTGCCTGACTGTAGGAGTAGCTGCTAACATCCTAGTGTTAGTGGCTGGGAGAGGTTGCGGGAAAAGCGTGTGTGAGCACTGGGCTTGAACTCCCGTGTATCTGAGTTGAATACAGCGATTTCCAACGTCTTTCCTCAACCAGAGTGTAGCTGGGTTCCAAATCCCATGTACGAGCGGGTAGCAGACATCTGCCTCCCATGCATACACACTTCTGAGAGTTGAGCTTATGGCCTGTACCTCCACAGCCAGCCTGCTGGTACCCTTGGCTTCTAAAAGGCCTAGGCTCGCTGTTTGACGAAAGTGCTGGGAGAGGTAATTGGAATCACACGGCACACAAGACTAGTGCCTCCAAGCTCAGTCCAGCGATTTCCTAGTAATTCCTGTGGTACACTGGTGCTTCATACTATGTTCCATACGTGAGAGGGTAGCTGAACGCCTTGTCCAAAAGCATCTTACTTCTGAGCGTTGAGCTCAGCCTCATTCCCTCACAGTTCCACACTGCCTGCAGAGTGAATTTCGCACGTCTTCACCAGAGACGGTTACAAGAGGCTTCTGAGACGCAGGGTAACAATGCAGACCTGGAGGGTATCCCCAGGTGCAGTAGACTGGTAATCTTGGATCCTCCTGACTCAGAATACTGCTACCTTCTCACTGCCATAGGAATGCAGCTAGTTGACAGCTGGCTTCAAGACATGCTTCCCTGTGAGAGCTGAGGACAGAGCAGAACCCTCCCGCATCCTGCCTGACTGTAGGAGTAGCTGCTAACATCCTTATGTTAGTGGCTGGGAGAGGTTGCGGGAAAAGCATGTGTGAGCACTGGGCCTGAACTCCCGTGTATCTGAGTTGAATACAGCGATTTCCAATGTCCTTCTTCAATCACAGTGTAGCTAGGTTCCAACTCCCATGTCCGAGTGGGTAGCAGACATCTGCCTCCCATGCATACACACTTCTGAGAGGTGAGCTTATGGCCTGTACCTCCACAGCCAGCCTGCTGGTACCCTTGGCTTCTAAAAGGCCTAGGATCGCTGTTTGACGGAAGTGTTGGGAGAGGTAATTGGAATCTCCCGGCACACAAGTCTAGTGCCTCCAAGCTCAGTCCAGCGATTTCCTTTACTTCCTGTGGTAGACTGGTGCTACATACTAACTTCCATACGTGAGAGGGTAGCTGAACGCCTTGTCCAAAAGCACCTTCTTCTGAGAGTTGAGCTCAGCCTCAGTCCCTCACAGTTCCACACTGCCTGCAGAGTGAGTTTCACACGTCTTCACCAGAAACGATTGCCAGAGGCTTTTGAGTACAACTTAACAATGCAGACCTGGAGGGTATCTCCAGGTGCCGTAGAGTGGTAATCTTGCAACCTCGTGTCTCAGAGTACTGCTACCTTCTCACTGCCATAGGAATGCAACTAGTTGACAGATGGCTTCAAGACATGCTTCCCTGTGAGAGCTGAGGACCGGGCAGAACCCTCCCGCATCCTGCCTGACTGTAGGAGTAGCTGCTAACATCCTAATGTGAGTGGCTCGGAGAGGTTGCGGGAAAAGCATGTGTGAGCACTGGGCCTGAACTCCCGTGTATCTGAGTTGAATACAGCGATTTCCAACGGCTTTCCTCAACCAGAGTGTAGCTAGGTTCCAAATCCCATGTACGAGCGGGTAACAGACATCTGCCTCCCATGCATACACACTTCTGAGAGTTGAGCTTATGGCCTGTACCTCCACAGCCAGCCTGCTGGTACCCTTGGCTTCTAAAAGGCCTAGGCTCGCTGTTTGACGGAAGTGCTGGGAGAGGTAATTGGAATCATACGGCACACAAGACTAGTGCCTCCAAGCTCAGTCCAGCGATTTCCTAGTAATTCCTGTGGTACACTGGTGCTTCATACTATGTTCCATACGTGAGAGGGTAGCTGAACGCCTTGTCCAAAAGCATCTTACTTCTGAGCGTTGAGCTCAGCCTCATTCCCTCACAGTTCCACACTGCTGCAGAGTGAATTTCACACGTCTTCACCAGAGACGATTACAAGAGGCTTCTGAGACGCAGGGTAACAATGCAGACCTGGAGGGTATCCCCAGGTGCAGTAGACTGGTAATCTTGGATCCTCCTGACTCAGAATACTGCTACCTTCTCACTGCCATAGGAATGCAGCTAGTTGACAGCTGGCTTCAAGACATGCTTCCCTGTGAGAGCTGAGGACAGAGCAGAACCCTCCCGCATCCTGCCTGACTGTAGGAGTAGCTGCTAACATCCTTATGTTAGTGGCTGGGAGAGGTTGCGGGAAAAGCATGTGTGAGCACTGGGCCTGAACTCCCGTGTATCTGAGTTGAATACCGCGATTTCCAATGGTCTTCTTCAATCACAGTTAGCTAGGTTCCAACTCCCATGTCCGAGTGGGAAGCAGACATCTGCCTCCCATGCATACACACTTCTGAGAGTTGAGCTTATGGCCTGTACCTCCACAGCCAGCCTGATGGTACCCTTGGCTTCTAAAAGACCTAGGGTCGCTGTTTGTCGGAAGTGCTGGGAGAGGTAATTGGAATCTCCCGGCACACAAGACGAGTGCCTCCAAGCTCAATTCACGATTTCACAGTAATTCTTGTGGTAGACAGGTGCTACATACTAAGTTCCATATGTGAGAAGGTAGCTGAACGCCTTGTCCAAAAGCATCTTACTTCTGAGAGTTGAGCTCAGCCTCACCCTCACAATTCCACACTGCCTGCAGAGTGAGTTTCGCAGGTCTTCAGCAGAGACGATTGCCAGAGGCTTCTGAGTACAAGTTAACAATGCAGACCTGGAGGGTATCTCCGGGTGCAGTAGAGTGGTAATCTTGGAACCTCCTGACTCAGAATACTGCTACCTTCTCACTGCCATAGGAATGCAGCTAGTTGAAAGCTGGCTTCAAGACATGCTTCCTGTGAGAGCTGAGAACAGGGCAGAACCCTCCCGCATCCTGCCTGCCTATAGGAGTAGCTGCTAACATCCTAATGTTAGTGGCTGGGAGAGGTTGCGGGAAAAGCGTCTGTGAGCACTGGGCCTGAACTCCCGTGTATCTGAGTTGAATACAGCGATTTCCAACGGCTTTCCTCAACCAGAGTGTAGCTAGGTTCCAAATCCCATGTACGAGCGGGTAGCAGACATCTGCCTCCCATGCATACACACTTCTGAGAGTTGAGTTTATGGCCTGTACCTCCACATCCAGCCTGCTGTTACCCTTGGCTTCTAAATGGCCTAGACTCGCTGTTTGACGGAAGTGCTGGGTAGGTCATTGGAATCACCCGGCACACAAGACGAGTGCCTCCAAGCTCAATTCAAGATTTCCCAGTAATTCTTGTGGTAGACAGGTGCTACATACTAATTTCCATATGTGAGAAGGTAGCTGAACGCCTTGTCCAAAAGCATCTTACTTCTGAGTGTTGAGCTCAGCCTCAGTCCCTCACAGTTCCACACTGCTTGCAGAGAGAGTATCACACGTCTTCACCAGAGACGATTACCAGAGGCTTCTGAGACGCAGGGTAACAATGCAGACCTGGACGGTATCCCCAGGTGCAGTAGACTGGTAATATTGGAACCTCCTGACTCAGAATACTGCTACCTTCTCACTGCCATAGGAATGCAGCTAGTTGACAGCTGGCTTCAAGACATGCTTCCCTGTGAGAGCTGAGGACAGGGCAGAACCCTCCCGCATCCTGCCTGACTGTAGGAGTAGCTGCTAACATCCTAATGTTAGTGGCTGGGAGAAGTTGCGGGAAAAGCGTGTGTGAGCACTAGGCTTGAACTCCCATGTATCTGAGTTGAATACAGCGATTTCCAACGGCTCTCCTCAACCAGAGTGTAGCTAGGTTCCAAATCCCATGTACCAACGGGTAGCAGACATCTGCCTCCCATGCATACACACTTCTGAGAGTTGAGCTAATGGCCTGTACCTCCACAGCCAGCCTGCTGGTACCCTTGGCTTCTAAAAGGCCTAGGCTCGCTGTTTGACGGAAGTGTTGGGAGAGGTAATTGGAATCTCCCGGCACAAAAGTCTAGTGCCTCCAAGCTCAATTCACGATTTGCCAGTAATTCTTGTGGTACACAGGTGCTACATACTAAGTTCCATACGTGAGAAGGTAGCTGAACACTTGTCCAAAAGCATCTTACTTCTGAGAGTTGAGCTCAGCCTCAGTCCCTCACAGTTCCACACTGCCTGCAGAATGAGTTTCACACGTCTTCACCAGAGACGATTGCCAGAGGCTTCTGAGACGCAGGGTAACAATGCAGACCTGGAGGGTATCCCCAGGTGCAGTAGACTGGTAATCTTGGAACCTCCTGACTCAGAATACTGCTACCTTCTCACTGCCATAGGAATGCAGCTAGTTGACAGCTGGCTTCAAGACATGCTTCCCTGTGAGAGCTGAGGATAGGGCAGAACCCTCCCGCATCCTGCGTGACTGTAGTAGTAGCTGCTAACATCCTAATGTTAGTGGCTGGGAGAGGTTGCGGGAAAAGCGTCTGTGAGCACTGGGCCTGAACTCCCGTGTATCTGAGTTGAATACAGCGATTTCCAACGGCTTTCCTCAACCAGAGTGTAGCTAGGTTTCAAATCCCATGTACGAGCGGGTCGCAGACATTTGCCTCCCATGCATACACACTTCTGAGAGTTGAGCTTATGGCCTGTACCTCCACATCCAGCCTGCTGGTACCCTTGGCTTCTAAAAGGCCTAGGCTCGCTGTTTGACGGAAGTGCTGGAAGAGGTAATTGGAATCTCCCGGCACACAAGACGAGTGCCTCCAAGCTCAATTCACGACTTCCCAGTAATTCGTGTGGTAGACAGGTGCTACATACTAATTTCCATATGTGAGAAGGTAGCTGAACGCCTTATCCAAAAGCATCTTACTTCTGAGAGTTGAGCTCAGCCTCAGTCCCTCACAGTTCCACACTGCCTGCAGAATGAGTTTCACACGTCTTCACCAGAGACGATTGCCAGAGTCTTCTGAGTACAAATTAACAATGTAGACCTGGAGGGTATCTCCAGGTGCAGTAGAGTGGTAATCTTGGAACCTCCTGACTCAGAATACTGCTACCTTCTCAGTGCCATAGGAATGCAGCTAGTTGACAGCTGACTTCAAGACATGCTTCCCTGGGAGAGCTGAGGACAGAGCAGAACCCTCCCGCATCCTGCCTGACTGTAGGAGTAGCTGCTAACATCCTAATGTTAGTGGCTGGGAGATGTTGCGGGAAAAGCATGTGTGAGCACTGGGCCTGAACTCCCGTGTATCTGAGTTGAATACAGTGATTTCCAACGGCTTTCCTCAACCAGAGTGTAGCTAGGTTCCAAATCCCTTGTACGAGCGGGTAGCAGACATCTGCCTCCCATGCATACAAACTTCTGAGAGTTGAGCTCATGGCCTGTACCTCCACATCCAGCCTCCTGGTACCCTTGGCTTCTAAAAGGCCTAGGCTCGCAGTTTGACGGAAGTGTTGGGAGAGGTAATTGGAATCACCCGGCACACAAGACTCTTGCCTCCAACCTCAGTCCAGCGATTTTGTAGTAATTCCTGTGGTAGACTGGTGCTACATACTAAGTTCCATACGTGAGAGGGTAGCTGAACGCCTTGTCCAAAAGCATCTTACTTCTGAGAGGTGAGCTCAGCCTCAGTCCCTCACAGTTCCACACTGCCTGCAGAGTGAGTTTCGCAGGTCTTCAGCAGAGACGTTTGCCAGAGGCTTCTGAGACGCAGGGTAACAATGCAGACCTGGAGGGTATCCCCATGTGCAGTAGACAGGTAATCTTGGAACCTCCTTACTCAGAATACTGCTATCTTCTCACTGCCATAGGAATGCAGCTAGTTGACCGCTGGCTTCAAGTCATGCTTCCCTGTGAGAGCTGAGGACAGGGCAGAACCCTCCCGCAACCTGCCTGACTGTAGGAGTAGCTGCTAACATCCTAATGTTAGTGGCTGGGAGACGTTGCGGGAAAAGCATGTGTGAGCACTGGGCCTGAACTCCCGTGTATCTGAGTTGAATACAGCGATTTCCAATGGCCTTCTTCAAATACAGTGTAGCTAGGTTCCAACTCCCATGTCCGAGTGGGTAGCAGACATCTGCCTCCCATGCATACACACTTCTGAGAGTTGAGCTTATGGCCTGTACCTCCACAGCCAGCCTGCTGGTACCCTTGGCTTCTAAAAGGCCTAGGCTCTCTGTTTGACGGAAGTGATGGGAGAGGTAATTGGAATCACACGGCACACAAGACTAGTGCCTCCAAGCTCAGTCCAGCGATATCCTAGTAATTCCTGTGGTAGACTGGTGCTACATACTAAGTTCCATACGTGAGAGGGTAGCTGAACGCCTTGTCCAAAAGCATCTTACTTCTGAGAGTTGAGCTCAGCCTCAGTCCCTCACAGTTCCACACTGCCTGCAGAGTGATATTCGCAGGTCTTCAGCAGAGACGTTTGCCAGAGGCTTCTGAGACGCAGGGTAACAATGCAGACCTGGAGGGTATCCCCAGGTTCAGTAGACTGGTAATCTTGGAACCTCCTGACTCAGAATACTGCTACCTTCTCACTGCCATAGGAATGCAGCTAGTTGACAGCTGGCTTCAAGACATGCTTCCTGTGAGAGCTGAGGACAGGGCACAAACCTCCCGCATCCTGCCTGACTGTAGGAGTAGCTGCTAACATCCTAATGTTATTGGCTGGGAGAGGTTGCGGGAAAAGCGTCTGTGAGCACTGGGCCTGAACTCCCGTGTATCTGTGTTGAATACAGCGATTTCCAACGGCTTTCCTCAACCAGAGTGTAGCTAAGTTCGAAATCCCATGTACGAGCGGGTAGCAGACATCTGCCTCCCATGCATACACACTTCTGAGAGTTTAGCTTATGGCCTGTACCTCCACAGCCAGCCTGCTGGTACCCTTGGCTTCTAAAAGGCCTAGGCTCGCTGTTTGACGGAAGTGCTGGGAGAGGAAATTGGAATCTCCCGGCACACAAGACGAGTGTCTCCAAGCTCAATTCACAATTTCAGAGTAATTCTTGTGGTAGAAAGGTGTTACATACTACGTTCCATATGTGAGAAGGTAGCTGAACGCCTTTTCCAAAAGCATCTTACTTCTGAGAGTTGAGCTCAACCTCAGTCTCTCACAGTTCCACACTGCCTGCAGAGTGAGTTTCACACGTCTTCACCAGAGATGATTGCCAGAGGCTTCTGAGTACAAGTTAACAATGCAGACCTGGAGGGTATCTCCATGTGCAGTAGAGTGGTTATCTTGGAACCTCCTGACTCAGAGTACTGCTACCTTCTCACTGCCATAGGAATGCAGCTAGTTGACAGCTGGCTTCAAGACATGCTTCCTTGTGAGAGCTGAGGACAGGGCAGAACCCTCCCGCATCCTGCCTGACTGTAGGAGAAGCTGCTAACATCCTTATGTTAGTGGCTGGGAGAGGTTGCGGGAAAAGCATGTGTGAGCACTGGGCCTGAACTCCCATGTATCTGAGTTGAATACAGCGATTTCCAATGGCTTTCTTCAAATACAGTGTAGCTAGGTTCCAACTCCCATGTCCGAGTGGGTAGCAGACATCTGCCTCCCATGCATACACACTTCTGAGAGTTGAGCTTATGGCCGGTACCTCCACATCCAGCCTGCTGGTACCCTTGGCTTCTAAAAGGCCTAGGCTCGCTGTTTGACGGAAGTGCTGGGAGAGGTAATTGGAATCACCCGTCACACATTACTAGTGCCTCCAAGCTCAGTCCAGCGATTTCCTAGTAATTCCTGTGGTAGACTGGTGCTACATACTAAGTTCCATACGTGAGAGGGTAGCTGAACGCCTTGTCCAAAAGCATCTTACTTCTGAGAGTTGAGCTCATCCTCAGTCCCTCACAGTTCCACACTGCCTGCAGAGTGAGTTTCGCAGGTCTTCAGCAGAGACGTTTGCCAGAGGCTTCTGAGACGCAGGGTAACAATGCAGACCTGGAGGGTATCCCCAGGTGCAGTAGACTGGTAATCTTGGAACCTCCTGACTCAGAATACTGCTACCTTCTCACTGCCATAGGAATGCAGCTAGTTGACAGCTGGCTTCAAGACATACTTCCCGGGATCCATGGGTGGCGCAGCGGTTTGGCGCCTGCCTTTGGCCCAGGGCGAGATCCTGGAGACCCGGGATCGAATCCCACATCAGGCTCCCGGTGCATGGAGCCTGCTTCTCCCTCTGCCTGTGTCTCTGCCTCTCTCTCTCTCTCTCTGTGACTATCATAAATAAATGAAAGTTAAAAAAGAAAAAAAAAGACATGCTTCCCTGTGAGAGCTGAGGACAGGGCAGAACCCTCCCGCATCCTGCCGGACTGTAGGAGTAGCTGCTAACATCCTAATGTTAGTGGCTGGGAGATTTTGAGGGAAAAGCATGTGTGAGCACTGGGCCTGAACTCCCGTGTATCTGAGTTGAATACAGCGATTTTCAATGGCCTTCTTCAATCACAATGTAGCTAGGTTCCAAATCCCATGTACGAGCGGGTAGCAGACATCTGCCTCCTATGCATACACACTTCTGAGAGTTGAGCTTATTGCCTGTACCTCCACATCCAGCCTGCTGGTACCCTTGGCTTCTAAAAGGCCTAGGCTCGCTGTTTGACGGAAGTGCTGGGAGAGGTAATTGGAATCTCCCGGCACACAAGACGAGTGCTTCCAAGCTCAATTCACGATTTCCCAGTAATTCTTGTGGTAGACAGGTGCTACATACTAAGTTCCATATGTGAGAAGGTAGCTGAACGCCTTGTCCAAAAGCATCTTACTTCTGAGAGTTGAGCTCAGCCTCAGTCCCTCACAGTTCCACACTGCCTGCAGAGTGATTTTCGCAGGTCTTCAGCAGAGAGGTTTGCCAGAGGCTTTTGAGACGCAGGGTAACAATGCAGACCTGGAGGGTATCCCCAGGTGCAGTAGACTGGTAATCTTGGAACCTCCTGACTCAGAATACTGCTACCTTCTCACTGCCATAGGATTGCAGCTAGTTGACAGCTGGCTTCAAGACATGTTTCCCTGTGAGAGCTGAGGACAGGGCAGAACCCTCCCGCATCCTGCCTGACTGTAGGAGTAGCTGCTAACATCCTAATGTTAGTGGCTGGGAGAGGTTGCCGGAAAAGCATGTGTGAGCACTGGGCCTGAACTCCCGTGTATCTGAGTTGAATACAGCGATTTCCAACAGCTTTCCTCAACCAGAGTGTAGCTAGTTTCCAAATCCCATGTACCAGCGGGTAGCAGACATCTGCCTCCCATGCATACACACTTCTGAGAGTTGAGCTTATGGCCTGTACCTCCACATCCATCCTGCATGTACCCTTGGCTTCTAAAAGGCCTAGGCTCGCTGTTTGACGGAAGTGTTGGGAGAGGTAATTGGAATCACCCGGCACACAAGTCTAGTGCCTCCAAGCTCAATTCACGATTTCCCAGTACTTCTTGTGATAGACAAGTGGTACATACTAAATTCCATACGTGAGAAGGTAGCTGAACGCCTTGTCCAAAAGCATCTTAATTCTGAGAGTTGAGCTCAGCCTCAGTCCCTCACAGTTCCACACTGCCTGCAGAGTGAGTTTCTCAGGTCTTCAGCAGAGACGATTGCCAGAGGCTTCTGAGTACAAGTTAACAATGCAGACCTGCAGGGTATCTCCAGGTGCAGTAGAGTGGTAATCTTGGAACCTCCTGATTCAGATACTGCTACCTTCTCACTGCCATAGGAATGCAGCTAGTTGACAGCTGGCTTCAAGACATGCTTCCCTGTGAGAGCTGAGGACAGGGCAGAACCCTCCCGCATCCTGCCTGACTGTAGGAGTAGCTGCTAACATCCTTTTGTTAGTGGCTGGGAGAGGTTGCGGGAAAAGCATGTGTGAGTACTGGGCCTGAACTCCCGTGTATCTCAGTTGAATACAGCGATTTCCAATGGCCTTCTTCAATCAGAGTGTAGCTAGTTTCCAACTCCCATGTCCGAGTGGGTAGCAGACATCGGTCTCCAATGCATACACACTTCTGAGAGTTGAGCTTATGGCCTGTACCTCCACATCCAGCCTGCTGGTACCCCTGGCTTTTAAAAGGCCTAGGCTCGCTGTTTGACGGAAGTGCTGGGAGAGGTAATTGGAATCTCCCGGCACACAAGACGAGTGCCTCCAAGGTCAATTCACGATTTCCCAGTAATTCTTGTGGTACACAGGTGCTACATACTAAGTTCCATATGTGAGAAGGTAGCTGAACGCTTTGTCCAAAAGCATCTTGCTTCTGAAAGTTGAGCTCAGCCTCAGTCCCTCACATTTCCACACTGCCTGCAGAGTGAGTTTCACAGGTCTTCACCTGAGACGATTGCCAGAGGCTTCTGAGTACAAGTTAACAATGCAGACCTGGAGGGTATCTCCAGGTGCAGTAGATTGGTAATCTGGGAACCTCCTGACTCAGAGTACTGCTACCCTCTCACTGCCATAGGAATGCAGCTAGTTGACAGCTGGCTTCAAGACATGCTTCCCTGTGAGAGCTGAGGACAGGGCAGAACCCTCCCGCATCCTGCCTGACTGTAGGAGTAGCTGCTAACATCCTTATGTTAGTGGCTGGGAGAGGTTGCGGGAAAAGCATGTGTGAGCACTGGGCCTGAACTCCCGTGTATCTGAGTTGAATACAGCGATTTCCAATGGCCTTCTTCAATCACAGTGTAGCTAGGTTCCAACTCCCATGTCCGAGTGGGTAGCAGACATCTGCCTCCCATGCATACACACTTCTGAGAGTTGAGCTTATGGCCTGTGCCTCCACAGCCAGCCTGCTGGTACCCTTGGCTTCTAAAAGGCCTAGGCTCGCTGTTTGACGGAAGTGTTGGGAGAGGTAATTGGAATCACCCGGCACACAAGACTAGTGCCTCCAAGCTCAGTCCAGCGATTTCCTAGTAATTCCTGTGGTAGACTGGTGCTACATACTAAGTTCCATACGTGAGAGGGTAGCTGAACGCCTTGTCCAAAAGCAACTTACTTCTGAGAGTTGAGCTCAGCCTCAGTCCCTCACAGTTCCACACTGCCTGCAGAGTGATTTTCGCGGGTCTTCAGCAGAGACGTTTGCCAGAGGCTTCTGAGACGCAGGGTAACAATGCAGACCTGGAGGGTATCCCCAGGTGCAGTAGACTGGTAATCTTGGAACCTCCTGACTCAGAATACTGCTACCTTCTCACTGCCGTAGGAATGCAGCTAGTTGACAGCTGGCTTCAAGACATGCTTCCCTGTGAGAGCTGAGGACAGGGCAGAACCCTCCCGCATCCTGCCTGACTGTAGGAGTAGCTGGTAACATCCTAATGTTAGTGGCTGGGAGAGGTTGCGGGAAAAGCGTCTGTGAGCACTGGGCCTGAACTCCCGTGTATCTGAGTTGAATACAGCGATTTCCATCGGCTTTCCTCAACGAGAGTATAGCTAGGTTCCAAATCCCATGTACGAGCGGGTAGCAGACATCTGCCTCCCATGCATACACACTTCTGAGTGTTGAGCTTATGGCCTGTACCTCCACATCCAGCCTGCTGGTACCCTTGGCTTCTAAGAGGCCTAGGCTCGCTGTTTGACGGAAGTGCTGGGAGAGGTAATTGGAATCTCACGGCACACAAGACGAGTGCCTCCAAGCTCAATTCATGATTTCCCAGAAATTCTTGTGGTAGACATATGCTACATACTAAGTTCCATATGTGAGAAGGTAGCTGAACGCCTTGTCCAAAAGCATCTTACTTCTGAGAGTTGAGCTCAGCCTCAGTCCCTCACAGTTCCACAATGCCTGCAGAATGAGTTTCACACGTCTTCACCAGAGACGATTGCCAGAGGCTTCTGAGTACAAGTTAACAATTCAGACCAGGAGGGTATCTCCAGGTGCAGTAGAGTGGTAATCTTGGAACCTCCTGACTCAGAGTACTGCTACCTTCTCACTGCCATAGGAATGCAGCTAGTTGACAGCTGGCTTCAAGACATGATTCCCTGTGAGAGCTGAGGACAGGGCAGAACCCTCCCGCATCCTGCCTGACTGTAGGAGTAGCTGCTAACATCCTTATGTTAGTGGCTGGGAGAGGTTGCCGGAAAAGCATGTGTGAGCACTGGGCCTGAACTACCGTGTATCTGAGTTGAATACAGCGATTTCCAACGGCTTTCCTCAACCAGAGTGTAGCTAGGTTCCAAATCCCATGTACGAGCGGGTAGCAGACATCTGCCTCCCATGCATACACACTTCTGAGAGTTGAGCTTATGGCCTGTACCTCCACATCCAGCCTGCTGGTACCCTTGGCTTCTAAAAGGCCTAGGCTCGCTGTTTGACGGAAGTGTTGGGAGAGGTAATTGGAATCACCCGGCACACAAGACTAGTGCCTCCAACCTCAATTCATGATTTCCCAGTACTTCTTGTGGTAGACAGGTGCTACATACCAAGTTCCATACGTGAGAAGGTAGCTGAACGCCTTGTCCAAAAGCATCTTACTTCTGAGAGTTGAGCTCAGCCTCAGTCCCTCACAGTTCCACACTGCCTGCAGAGTGAGTTTCGCAGGTCTTCAGCAGAGACTTTTGCCAGAGGCTTCTGAGACGCAGGGTAACAATGCAGACCTGGAGGGTATCCCCAGGTGCAGTAGACTGGTAATCTTGGAAACTCCTGACTCAGAATACTGCTACCTTCTCACTGCCATAGGAATGCAGGTAGTTGACAGCTGGCTTCAAGACATGCTTCCCTGTGAGAGCTGAGGACAGGGCAGAACCCTCCCGCATCCTGCCTGACTGTAGGAGTAGCTGCTAACATCCTAATGTTAGTGGCTGGGAGAGGTTGCGGGAAAAGCATGTGTGAGCACTGGGCCTGAACTCCCGTGTATCTGAGTTGAATACAGCGATTTCCAAAGGCCTTCTTCAATCACAGTGTAGCTAGGTTCCAACTCCCATGTCAGAGTGGGTAGCAGACATCTGCCTCCCATGCATACACACTTCTGAGATTTGAATTAAGGCCTGTACCTCCACATCCAGCCTGCTGGTACCCTTGGCTTCTAAAAGGCCTAGGCTCGCTGTTTGACGGAAGTGCTGGGAGAGGTAATTGGAATCTCCCGGCACACAAGACGAGTGCCTCCAAGCTCAATTCACGATTTCCCAGTAATTCTTGTGGTAGACATGTGCTACATACTAAGTTCCATATGTGAGAAGGTAGCTGAACGCCTTGTCCAAAAGCATCTTACTTCTGAGAGTTGAGCTCACCCTCAGTCCCTCACAGTTCCACACTGCCTGCAGAGTGAGTTTCACACGTCTTCACCAGAGATGATTGCCAGAGGCTTCTGATTACAAGTTAACAATGCAGACCTGGAGGGTATCTCCAGGTGCAGTAGAGTGGTAATCTTGGAACCTCCTGACTCAGAGTAGCGCTACCTTCTCACTGCCATAGGAATGCAGCTAGTTGACAGCTGGCTTCAAGACATGCTTCCCTGTGAGACCTGAGGACAGGGCAGAACCCTCCCGCATCCTTCCTGACTGTAGGAGAAGCTGCTAACATCCTTATGTTAGTGGCTGGGAGAGGTTGCGGGAAAAGCATGTGTGAGCACTGGGCCTGAACTCCCGTGTATCTGAGTTGAATACAGCGATTTCCAATGGCCTTCTTCAAATACAGTGTAGCTAGGTTCCAACTCCCATGTCCCAGTGGGTAGCAGAAATCTGCCTCCCATGCATACACATTTCAGAGTGTTGAGCTTATGGCCTGTACCTCCACATCCAGCCTGCTGGTACCCTTGGCTTCTAAAAGGCCTAGGTTCGCTGTTTGACGGAAGTGCTGGGAGAGATAATTGGAATCTCCCGGCACACAAGACGAGTGCCTCCAAGCTCAATTCACGATTTCCCAGTAATTCTTGTGGTACACAGGTGCTACATACTAAGTTCCATATGTGAGAAGGTAGCTGAACGCCTTGTCCAAAAGCATCTTACTTCTGAGAGTTGAGCCCACCCTCAGTCCCTCACAGTTCCACACTGCCTGCAGAGTGAGTTTCACACGTCTTCACCAGAGACGATTGCCAGAGGCTTCTGAGTACAAGTTAACAATGCAGACCTGGAGGGTATCTCCAGGTGCAGTAGAGTGGTAATCTTGGAACCTCCTGACTCAGAGTACTGCTACCTTCTCACTGCCATAGGAATGCAGCTAGTTGACAGCTGGCTTCAAGACAGGCTTCCCTGTGAGAGCTGAGGGTAGGGCAGAACCCTCCCGCATCCTGCCGGACTGTAGGAGTAGCTGCTAACATCCTTATGTTATTGGCTGGGAGAGGTTGCGGGAAAAGCATGTGTGAGCACTGGGCCTGAACTCCCGTGTATCTGAGTTGAATACAGCGATTTCCAATGGCCTTCTTCAATCACAGTGTAGCTAGGTTCCAACTCCCATGTCCGAGTGGGTAGCAGACATCTGCCTCCCATGTATATACACTTCTGAGAGTTGAGCTTATGGCCTGTACCTCCACATCCAGCCTGCTGGTACCCTTGGCTTCTAAAAGGCCTAGGCTCGCTGTTTGACGGAAGTGCTGGGAGAGGTAATTGGAATCACCCGGCACACAAGACTAGTGCCTCCAAGCTCAGTTCAGCGATTTCCTAGTAATTCCTGTGGTAGACTGGTGCTACATACTAAGTTCCATACGTGGAGGGTAGCTGAACGCCTTGTCCAAAACCATCTTACTTCTGAGAGTTGAGCTCAGCCTTAGTCCCTCACAGTTCCACACTGCCTGCAGAGTGAGTTTCGCAGGTCTTCAGCAGAGACGTTTGCCAGAGGCTTCTGAGACGCAGGGTAACAATGCAGACCTGGAGGGTATCCCCAGGTGCAGTAGACTGGTAATCTTGGAACCTCCTGACTCAGAGTACTGTTACCTTCTCACTGCCATAGGAATGCAGCTATTTGACAGCTGGCTTCAAGACATGCTTCCCTGTGAGAGCTGAGGACAGGGCAGAACCCTCCCGCATCCTGCCTGAATGTAGGAGTAGCTGCTAACATCCTAATGTTAGTGGCTGGGAGAGGTTGCGGGAAAAGCGTGTGTGAGCACTAGGCTTGAACTCCCATGTATCTGAGTTGAATACAGCGATTTCCAACGGCTTTCCTCAACCAGAGTGTAGCTAGGTTCCAAATCCCATGTACGAGCGGGTAGCAGACATCTGCCTCCCATGCATACACACTTCTGAGAGTTGAGCTTATGGCCTGTACCTCCACAGCCAGCCTGCTGGTACCCTTGGCTTCTAAAAGGCCTAGGCTCGCTGTTTGACGGAAGTGTTGGGAGAGGTAATTGGAATCACCCGGCACACAAGACTAGTGCCTCCAAGCTCAATTCACGATTTGCCAGTAATTCTTGTGGTAGACAGGTGCTACATACTAAGTTCCATACGTGAGAAGGTAGCTGAACCCCTTGTCCAAAAGCATCTTACTTCTGAGAGTTGAGCTCAGCCTCAGTCCCTCACAGTTCCACACTACCTGCAAATGAGTTTCACACATCTTCACCAGAGACGATTGCCAGAGGCTTCTGAGACGCATGGTAACAATGTAGACCTGGAGGGTATCCCCAGGTGCAGTAGAGTGGTAATGCTGGAACCTCCTGACTCAGAATACTGCTACCTTCTCACTGCCATAGGAATGCAGCTAGCTGACAGCTGGCTTCAAGACATGCTTCCCTGTGAGAGCTGAGGACAGGGCAGAACCCTCCCGCATCCTGCCTGACTGTAGGAGTAGCTGCTAACATCCTTATGTTAGTGGCTGGGAGAGGTTGCGGGAAAAGCATGTGTGAGCACTGGGCCTGAACTCCCGTGTATCTGAGTTGAATACAGCGATTTCCAATGGCCTTCTTCAATCACAGTGTAGCTAGGTTCCAACTCCCATGTCCGAGTGGGTAGCAGACATCTGCCTCCCATGCATACACACTTCTGAGAGTTGAGCTTATGGCCTGTACCTCCACAGCCAGCCTGCTGGTACCCTTGGCTTCTAAAAGGCCTAGGCTCGCTGTTTGACGGAAGTGTTGGGAGAGGTAATTTGAATCACCCGGCACACAAGACTAGGGCCTCCAAGCTCAGTCCAGCGATTTCCTAGTAATTCCTGTGGTAGAATGGTGCTACATACTAAGTTCCATACGTGAGAGGGTAGCTGAACGCCTTGTCCAAAAGCATCTTACTTCTGAGAGTTGAGCTCAGCCTTAGTCCCTCACAGTTCCACACTGCCTGCAGAGTGAGTTTCGCAGGTCTTCAGCAGAGACGTTTGCCAGAGGCTTCTGAGACGCAGGGTAACAATGCAGACCTGGAGGGTATCCCCAGGTGCAGTAGACTGGTAATCTTGGAACCTCCTGACTCAGAATACTGCTAACTTCTCACTGCCATAGGAATGCAGCTAGTTGACAGCTGGCTTCAAGACATGCTTCCCTGTGAGAGCTGAGTACAGGGCAGAACCCTCCCGCATCCTGCCTGACTGTAGGAGTAGCTGCTAACATCCTAATGTTAGTGGCTGGGAGAGGTTGCGGGAAAAGCGAGTGTGAGCACTGGACCTGAACTCCCGTGTATCTGAGTGGAATACAGCGATTTCCAACGGCTTTCCTCAACCAGAGTGTAGCTAGGTTCCAAATCCCCTGTACGAGCGGGTAGCAACATCTGCCTCCCATGCATACACACTTCTGAGAGTTGAGCTTATGGCGTGTACCTCCACATCCAGCCTGCTAGTACCCTTGGCTTCTAAAAGGCCTAGGCTCGCTGTTTGACGGAATTGCTGGGAGAGGTAATTTGAATCTCCCGGCACACAAGACGAGTGCCTCCAAGATCAATTCATGATTTCCCTGTAATTCTTGTGGTAGACAGGTGCTACATACTAAGTTCCATATGTGAGAAGGTAGCTGAACGCCTTGTCCAAAAGCATCTTACTTCTGAGACTTGAGCTCACCTCAGTCTCTCACAGTCCACACTGCCTGCAGAGTGAGTTTCACACGTCTTCACCAGAGACGATTACCAGAGTCTTCTGAGTACAAGTTAACAATGCAGACCTGGAGGGTATCTCCAGGTGCAGTAGAGTGGTAATCTTCGAACCTCCTGATTCAGATACTGCTCCCTTCTCACTGCCATAGGAATGCAGCTAGTTGACAGCTGGCTTCAAGACATGCTTCCCTGAGAGAGCTGAGAACAGGGCAGAACCATCCCGCATCCTGCCTGACTGTAGGAGTAGCTGCTAACATCCTAATTTTAGTGGCTGGGAGAGGTTGCGGGAAAAGCATGTGTGAGTACTGGGCCTGAACTCCCGTGTATCTGAGTTGAATACAGCGATTTCCAACGGCTTTCCTCAACCAGAGTGTAGCTAGGTCCCAAATCCCATGTACGAGCGGGTAGCAGACATCTGCCTCCCATGCATACACACTTCTGAGAGTTGAGCTTATGGCCTGTACCTCCACATCCAGCCTGCTGGTACCCTAGGCTTTTAAAAGGCTTAGGCTCGCTGTTTCACAGAAGTGTTGGAAGAGGTAATTGGAATCTCCCGGCACACAAGAAGAGTGCCTTCAAGCTCAATTCACGATTTCCCAGTAATTCTTGGGGTAGACAGGTGCTACATACTAAGCTCCATATGTGAGAAGGTAGCTGAACGCCTTGTCCAAAAGCATCTTACTTCTGAGAGTTGAGCTCAGCCTCAGTCCCTCACAGTTCCACACTGCCTGCAGAGTGAGTTTCGCAGGTCTTCAGGAGAGACGTTTGCCAGAGGCTTCTGAGACGCAGGGTAACAATGCAGACCTGGAGGGTATCCCCAGGTGCAGTAGACTGGTAATCTTGGAAACTCCTGACTCAGAATACTGCTACCTTCTCACTGCCATAGGAATGCAGGTAGTTGACAGCTGGCTTCAAGACATGCTTCCCTGTGAGAGCTGAGGACAGGGCAGAACCCTCCCGCATCCTGCCTGACTGTAGGAGTAGCTGCTAACATCCTAATGTTAGTGGCTGGGAGAAGTTGCGGGAAAAGCATGTGTGAGCACTGGGCCTGAACTCCCGTGTATCTGAGTTGAATACAGCGATTTCCAATGGGCTTCTTCAATCACAGTGTAGCTAGTTTCCACTCCCATGTCCGAGTGGGTAGCAGACATCTGCCTCCAATGCATACACACTTCTGAGAGTTGAGCTTATGGCCTGTACCTCCACATCCAGCCTGCTGGTACCCCTGGCTTCTAAATGGCCTAGGCTCGCTGTTTGACGGAAGTGCTGGGAGAGGTAATTGGAATCTCCCGGCACACAAGACGAGTGCCTCCAAGGTCAATTCACGATTTCCCAGTAATTCTTGTGGAACACAGGTGCTACATACTAAGTTCCATATGTGAGAAGGTAGCTGAACGCTTTGTCCAAAAGCATCTTACTTCTGAGAGTTGAGCTCAGCCTCAGTCCCTCACATTTCCACACTGCCTGCAGAGTGAGTTTCACACGTCTTCACCAGAGACGATTGCCAGAGGTTTCTGAGTACAAGTTAACAATGCAGACCTGCAGGGTATCTCCAGGTGCAATAGATTGGTAATCTTGGAACCTCCTGACTCAGAGTACTGCTACCCTCTCACTGCCATAGGAATGCAGCTAGTTGACAGCTGGCTTCAAGACATGCTTCCCTGTGAGAGCTGAGGACAGGGCAGAACCCTCCCGCATCCTTCCTGACTGTAGGAGTAGCTGCTAACATCCTAATGTGAGTGGCTGGGAGAGGTTGCCGGAAAAGCATGTGTGAGCACTGGGCCTGAACTCCCGTGTATCTGAGTTGAATACAGCGATTTCCAACGGCTTTCCTCAACCAGAGTGTAGCTAGGTTCCAAATCCCATGTACGAGCGGGTAGCAGACATCTGCCTCCCATGCATACACACTTCTGAGAGTTGAGCTTATGGCCTGTACCTCCACATCCAGCCTGCTGGTACCCTTGGCTTCTAAAAGGCCTAGGCTCGCTGTTTGACGGAAGTGTTGGGAGAGGTAATTGGAATCGCCCGGAACACAAGACGAGTGCCTCCAAGCTCAATTCATGATTTCCCAGTACTTCTTGTGGTAGACAGGTGCTACATACCAAGTTCCATACGTGAGAAGGTAGCTGAACGCCTTGTCCAAAAGCATCTTACTTCTGAGAGTTGAGCTCAGCCTCAGTCCCTCACAGTTCCACACTGCCTGCAGAGTGAGTTTCGCAGGTCTTCAGCAGAGACTTTTGCCAGAGGCTTCTGAGACGCAGGGTAACAATGCAGACCTGGAGGGTATCCCCAGGTGCAGTAGACTGGTAATCTTGGAAACTCCTGACTCAGAATACTGCTACCTTCTCACTGCCATAGGAATGCAGGTAGTTGACAGCTGGCTTCAAGACATGCTTCCCTGTGAGAGCTGAGGACAGGGCAGAACCCTCCCGCATCCTGCCTGACTGTAGGAGTAGCTGCTTACATCCTAATGTTAGTGGCTGGGAGAGGTTGCGGGAAAAGCATGTGTGAGCACTGGGCCTGAACTCCCGTGTATCTGAGTTGAATACAGCGATTTCCAAAGGCCTTCTTCAATCACAGTGTAGCTAGGTTCCAACTCCCATGTCAGAGTGGGTAGCAGACATCTGCCTCCCATGCATACACACTTCTGAGATTTGATTTAAGGCCTGTACCTCCACATCCAGCCTGCTGGTACCCTTGGCTTCTAAAAGGCTTAGGCTCGCTCTTTGACGGAAGTGTTGGGAGAGGTAATTGGAATCACCCGGCACACAAGTCTAGTGCCTCCAAGCTCAATTCTCGATTTCCCAGTACTTCTTGTGGTAGACAAGTGCTACATACTAAATTCCATACGTGAGAAGGTAGCTGAACGCCTTGTCCAAAAGCATCTTACTTCTGAGAGTTGAGCTCAGCCTCAGTCCCTCACAGTTCCACACTGCCTGCAGAGTGAGTTTCTCAGGTCTTCAGCAGAGACGATTGCCAGAGGCTTCTGAGTACAAGTTAACAATGCAGACCTGCAGGGTATCTCCAGGTGCAGTAGAGTGGTAATCTTGGAACCTCCTGATTCAGATACTGCTCCCTTCTCACTGCCATAGGAATGCAGCTAGTTGACAGCTGGCTTCAAGACATGCTTCCCTGAGAGAGCTGAGGACAGGGCAGAACCATCCCGCATCCTGCCTGACTGTAGGAGTAGCTGCTAACATCCTAATTTTAGTGGCTGGGAGAGGTTGCGGGAAAAGCATGTGTGAGTACTGGGCCTGAACTCCCGCGTATCTGAGTTGAATACAGCGATTTCCAACGGCTTTCCTCAACCAGAGTGTAGCTAGGTCCCAAATCCCATGTACGAGCGGGTAGCAGACATCTGCCTACCATGCATACACACTTCTGAGAGTTGAGCTTATGGCCAGTACCTCCACAGCCAGCCTGCTGGTACCCTTGGCTTCTAAAAGTATTAGGCTCGCTGTTTGACGGAAGTGTTGGGAGAGGTAATTGGAATCACCCGGCACACAAGACTAGTGCCTCCAAGCTCAGTCCAGCGATTTCCTAGTAATTCCTGTGGTACACTGGTGCTACATACTAAGTTCCATACGTGAGAGGGTAGCTGAACGCCTTGTCCAAAAGCATCTTACTTCTGAGAGTTGAGCTCAGCCTCAGTCCCTCACAGTTCCACACTGCCTGCAGAGTGATATTCGCAGGTCTTCAGCAGAGACGTTTGCCAGAGGCTTCTGAGACGCAGGGTAACAATGCAGACCTGGAGGGTATCCCCGGGTGCAGTAGACTGGTAATCTTGGAACCTCCTGACTCAGAATACTGCTACCTTCTCACTGCCATAGGAATGCAGCTAGTTGACCGCTGGCTTCAAGACATGCTTCCCTGTGAGAGCTGAGGACAGGGCACAAACCTCCCGCATCCTGCCTGACTGTAGGAGTAGCTGCTAACATCCTAATGTTATTGGCTGGGAGAGGTTGCGGGAAAAGCGTCTGTGAGCACTGGGCCTGAACTCCCGTGTATCTGAGTTGAATACAGCGATTTCCAACGGCTTTCCTCAACCAGAGGGTAGCTACGTTCGAAATCCCATGTACGAGCGGGTAGCAGACATCTGCCTCCCATGCATACACACTTCTGAGAGTTTAGCTTATGGCCTGTACCTCCACAGCCAGCCTGCTGGTACCCTTGGCTTCTAAAAGGCCTAGGCTCGCTGTTTGACGGAAGTGCTGGGAGATGTAATTGGAATCTCCCGGCACACAAGACGAGTGCCTCCAAGCTCAATTCAAAATGTCACAGTAATTCTTGTGGTAGAAAGGTGCTACATACTAAGTTCCATATGTGAGAATGTAGCTGAACTCCTTTTCCAAAAGCATCTTACTTCTGAGAGTTGAGCTCAACCTCAGTCTCTCACAGTTCCACACTGCCTGCAGAGTGAGTTTCACACGTCTTCACCAGAGATGATTGCCAGAGGCTTCTGAGTACACGTTAACAATGCAGACCTGGAGGGTATCTCCAGGTGCAGTAGAGTGGTAATCTTGGAACCTCCTGACTCAGAGTACTGCTACCTTCTCACTGCCATAGGAATGCAGCTAGTTGACAGCTGGCTTCAAGACATGCTTCCCTGTGAGAGCTGAGGACAGGGCACAAACCTCCCGCATCCTGCCTGACTGTAGGAGTAGCTGCTAACATCCTAATGTTAGTGGCTGGGAGAGGTTGCGGGAAAAGCGTCTGTGAGTACTGTGCCTGAACTCCCGTGTATCTGAGTTGAATACAGCGATTTCCAACGGCTTTCCTCAACCAGAGTGTAGCTAGGTCCCAAATCCCATGTACGAGCGGGTAGCAGACATCTGCCTCCCAATCATACACACTTCTGAGAGTTGAGCTTATGGCCTGTACCTCCACAGCCAGCCTGCTGGTACCCTTGGCTTCTAAAAGGCCTAGGCTCGCTGTTTGACGGAAGTGTTGGGAGAGGTAATTGGAATCACCCGGCACACAAGACTAGTGCCTCCAACCTCAATTCATGATTTCCCAGTACTTCTTGTGGTAGACAGGTGCTACATACCAAGTTCCATACGTGAGAAGGTAGCTGAACGCCTTGTCCAAAAGCATCTTACTTCTGAGAGTTGAGCTCACCCTCAGTCCCTCACAGTTCCACACTGCCTGCAGAGTGAGTTTCGCAGGTCTTCAGCAGAGACTTTTGCCAGAGGCTTCTGAGACGCAGGGTAACAATGCAGACCTGGAGGGTATCCCCAGGTGCAGTAGACTGGTAATCTTGGAATCTCCTGACTCAGAATACTGCTACCTTCTCACTGCCATAGGAATGCAGGTAGTTGACAGCTGGCTTCAAGACATGCTTCCCTGTGAGAGCTGAGGACAGGGCAGAACCCTCCCGCATCCTGCCTGACTGTAGGAGTAGCTGCTAACATCCTAATGTTAGTGGCTGGGAGAGGTTGCGGGAAAAGCATGTGTGAGCACTGGGCCTGAACTCCCGTGTATCTGAGTTGAATACAGCGATTTCCAAAGGCCTTCTTCAATCACAGTGTAGCTAGGTTCCAACTCCCATGTCAGAGTGGGTAGCAGACATCTGCCTCCCATGCATACACACTTCTGAGATTTGAATTAAGGCCTGTACCTCCACATCCAGCCTGCTGGTACCCTTGGCTTCTAAAAGGCCTAGGCTCGCTGTTTGAGGGAAGTTCTGGGAGAGGTAATTGGAATCTCCCGGCACACAAGACGAGTGCCTCCAAGCTCAATTCACGATTTCCCAGTAATTCTTGTGGTAGACAGGTGCTGCATACTAAGTTCCATATGTGAGATGGTAGCTGAACGCCTTGTCCAAAAGCATCTTACTTCTGAGAGTTGAGCCCACCCTCAGTCCCTCACAGTTCCACACTGCCTGCAGAGTGAGTTTCACACGTCTTCACCAGACGATTGCCAGAGGCTTCTGAGTACAAGTTAACAATGCAGACCTGGAGGGTATCTCCAGGTGCAGTAGAGTGGTAATCTTGGAACCTCCTGACTCAGAGTACTGCTACCTTCTCACTGCCATAGGAATGCAGCTAGTTGACAGCTGGCTTCAATACAGGCTTCCCTGTGAGAGATGAGGGTAGGGCAGAATCCTCCCGCATCCTGCCGGACTGTAGGAGTAGCTGCTAACATCCTTATGTTAGTGGCTGGGAGAGGTTGCAGGAAAAGCATGTGTGAGCACTGGGCCTGAACTCCCGTGTATCTGAGTTGAATACAGCGATTTCCAATGGCCTTCTTCAATCACAGTGTAGCTAGTTTCCAACTCCCATGTCCGAGTGGGTAGCAGACATCTGCCTCCCATGTATATACACTTCTGAGAGTTGAGCTTATGGCCTGTACCTCCACATCCAGCCTGCTGGTACCCTTGGCTTCTAAAAGGCCTAGGCTCGCTGTTTGACGGAAGTGCTGGGAGAGGTAATTGGAATCACCCGGCACACAAGACTAGTGCCTCCAAGCTCAGTTCAGCGATTTCCCAGTAATTCCTGTGGTAGACTGGTGCTACATACTAAGTTCCATACGTGGAGGGTAGCTGAACGCCTTGTCCAAAACCATCTTACTTCTGAGAGTTGAGCTCACCCTCAGTCCCTCACAGTTCCACACTGCCTGCAGAGTGAGTTTCGCAGGTCTACAGCAGAGACGTTTGCCAGAGGCTTCTGAGACGCAGGGTAACATTGCAGACCTGGAGGGTATCCCCAGGTGCAGTAGACTGGTAATCTTGGAACCTCCTGACTCAGAATACTGCTACCTTCTCACTGCCATAGGAATGCAGCTAGTTGACAGCTGGCTTCAAGACATCCTTCCCTGTGAGAGCTGAAGACAGGGCAGAACCCTCCCGCATGCTGCCTGACTGTAGGAGTAGCTGCTAACATCCTAATGTTAGTGGCTGGGAGAGGTTGCGGGAAAAGCATGTGTGAGCACTGGGCCTGAACTCCCGTGTATCTGAGTTGAATACAGCGATTTCCAACGACTTTCCTCAACCAGAGTGTAGCTAGGTTCCAAATCCCATGTACGAGCGGGTAGCCGACATCTGCCTCCCATGCATACACACTTCTGAGAGTTGAGCTTATGGCCTGTACCTCCACATCCAGCCTGCTGGTACCCTTGGCTTCTAAAAGGCCTAGGCTCGCTGTTTGAGGGAAGTGCTGGGAGAGGTAATTGGAATCTCCCGGCACACAAGACGAGTGCCTCCAAGCTCAATTCACGATTTCCCAGTAATTCTTGTGGTAGACAGGTGCTACATACTAAGTTCCGTATGCGAGATGGTAGCTGAACGCCTTGTCCAAAAGCATCTTACTTCTGAGAGTTCAGCCCACCCTCAGTCCCTCACAGTTCCACACTGCCTGCAGAGTGAGTTTCACACGTCTTCAGCAGAGACGATTGGCAGAGGCTTCTGAGTACAAGTTAACAATGCAGACCTGGAGGGTATCTCCAGGTGCAGTAGAGTGGTAATCTTGGAACATCCTGACTCAGAGTACTGCTACCTTCTCACTGGCATAGGAATGCAGCTAGTTGACAGCTGGCTTCAAGACATGCTTCCCTGTGAAAGCTGAGGACAGGGCAGAACCCTCCCGCATCCTGCCTGACTGTAGGAGTAGCTGCTAACATCCTTATGTTAGTGGCTGGCAGAGGTTGCAGGAAAAGCATGTGTGAGCACTGGGCCTGAACTCCCGTGTATCTGAGTTGAATACACCGATTTCCAATGGCCTTCTTCAATCACAGTGTAGCTAGGTTCCAACTCCCATGTCCGAGGTGGTAGCAGACATCTGCCTCCCATGCATACACACTTCTGAGAGTTGAGCTTATGGCCTGTACCTCCACATCCAGCCTGCTGGTACCCTTGGCTTCTAAGAGGCCTAGGCTTGCTGTTTGACGGAAGTGCTGGGAGAGGTAATTGGAATCTCCCGGCACACAAGACGAGTGCCTCCAAGCTCAATTCATGATTTCACAGTAATTCTTGTGGTAGACAGGTGCTACATACTAAGATCCATATGTGAGAAGGTAGCTGAACGCCTTGTCCAAAAGCATCTTACTTCTTAGAGTTGAGCCCATCCTCAGTCCCTCACACTTCAACACTGCCTGCAGAGTGAGTTTCACACGTCTTCACCATAGACGATTGCCAGAGGCTTCTGAGTACAAGTTAACAATGCAGACCTGGAGGGAATCTCCAGGAGCAGTAGAGTGGTAATCTTGGAACCTCCTGACTCAGAGTACTGCTACCTTCTCACTGCCATAGGAATGCAGCTAGTTGACAGCTGGCTTCAAGACATGCTTCCCTGTGAGAGCTGAGGACAGGGCAGAACCCTCCCGCATGCTGCCTGACTGTAGGAGTAGCTGCTAACATCCTAATGTGAGTGGCTGGGAGAGGTTGCGGGAAAAGCATGTGTGAGCACTGGGCCTGAACTCCCCTGTATCTGAGTTGAATACAGCGATTTCCAATGGCCTTCTTCAATCACAGTTTAGCTAGGTTCCAACTCCCATGTCCGAGTGGGTAGCAGACATCTGCCTCCCATGCATTTACACTTATGAGAGTTGAGCTTATGGCCTGTACCTCCACATCCAGCCTGCTGGTACCCTTGGCTTCTAAAAGGCCTAGGCTGGCTGTTTGACGGAAGTGCAGGGAGAGGTAATTGGAATCACCCGGCACACAAGACTAGTGCCTCCAAGCTCAGTTCAGCGATTTCCTAGTAATTCCTGTGGTAGACTGGTGCTACATACTAAGTTCCATTCGTGAGAGGGTAGCTGAACGCCTTGTCCAAAACCATCTTGCTTCTGAGAGTTGAGCTCACCCTCAGTCCCTCACAATTCCACACTGCCTGCTGAGTGAGTTTCGCAGGTCTACAGCAGAGACGTTTGCCAGAGGCTTCTGAGACGCAGGGTAACATTGCAGACCTGGAGGGTATCCCCAGGTGCAGTAGACTGGTAATCTTGGAACCTCCTGACTCAGAATACTGCTACCTTCTCACTGCCATAGGAATGCAGCTAGTTGACAGCTGGTTTCAAGACATGCTTCCCTGTGAGAGCTGAACACAGGGCAGAACCCTCCCGCATGCTGCCTGACTGTAGGAGTAGCTGCTAACATTCTAATGTTAGTGGCTGGGAGAGGTTGCGGGAAAAGCATGTGTGAGCACTGGGCCTGAACTCCCGTGTATCTGAGTTGAATACAGCGATTTCCAACGACTTTCCTCAACCAGAGTGTAGCTAGGTTCCAAATCCCATGTACGAGCGGGTAGCAGACATCTGCCTCCCATGCATACACACTTCTGAGAGTTGAGCTTATGGCCTGTACCTCCACATCCAGCCTGCTGGTACCCTTGGCTTCTAAAAGGCCTAGGCTCGCTGTTTGACGGAAGTGCTGGGAGAGGTAATTGGAATCTCCCGGCACACAAGACGAGTGCCTCCAAGCTCAATTCACGATTTCCCAGTAATTCTTGTGGTAGACAGGTGCTACATACTAAGTTCCGTATGCGAGATGGTAGCTGAACGCCTTGTCCAAAAGCATCTTACTTCTGAGAGTTGAGCCCACCCTCAGTCCCTCACAGTTCCACACTGCCTGCAGAGTGAGTTTCACACGTCTTCACCAGAGACGATTGGCAGAGGCTTCTGAGTACAAGTTAACAATGCAGACCTGGAGGGTATCTCCAGGTGCAGTAGAGTGGTAATCTTGGAACCTCCTGACTCAGAGTACTGCTACCTTCTCACTGGAATAGGAATGCAGCTAGTGGACAGCTGGCTTCAAGACATGCTTCCCTGTGAAAGCTGAGGACACGGCAGAACCCTCCCGCATCCTGCCTGACTGTAGGAGTATCTGCTAACATCCTTATGTTAGTGGCTGGCAGAGGTTCCGGGGAAAGCATGTGTGAGCACTGGGCCTGAACTCCCGTGTATCTGAGTTGAATACAGCGATTTCCAATGGCCTTCTTCAATCACAGTGTAGCTAGGTTCCAACTCCCATGTCCGAGGGGGTAGCAGACATCTGCCTCCCATGCATACACACTTCTGAGAGTTGAGCTTATGGCCTGTACCTCCACATCCAGCCTGCTGGTACCCTTGGCTTCTAAAAGGCCTAGGATCGCTGTTTGACGGAAGTGCTGGGGGAGGTAATTGGAATCACCCGGCACACAAGACTAGTGCCTCCAAGCTCAGTTCCGCGATTTCCTAGTAATTCCTGCGGTAGATTGGTGCTACCTACTAAGTTCCATACGTGAGAGGGTAGCTGAACGCCTTGTCCAAAAGCATCTTACTTCTGAGAGTTGAGCTCAGCCCCAGTCCCTCACAGTTCCACACTGCCTGCAGAGTAAGTTTCGCAGGTCTTCAGCAGAGACGTTTGCCAGAGGATTCTGAGACACAAGGTAACAATGCAGACCTGGAGGGTATCCCCAGGTGCAGTCGACTGGTAATCTTGGAACCTCCTGACTCAGAATACTGCTACCTTCTCACTGCCATAGGAATGCAGCTAGTTGACAGCTAGCTGGCTTCAAGACATGCTTCCCTGAGAGAGCTGAGGACAGGGCAGTACCCTCCCGCATGCTGCCTGACTGTAGGAGTAGCTGCTAACATCCTAATGTTAGTGGCTGGGAGAGGTTGCGGGAAAAGCATGTGTGAGCACTGGGCCTGAACTCCCGTGTATCTGAGTTGAGTACAGCGATTTCCAACGGCTTTCCTCAACCAGAGTGTAGCTAGGTTCCAAATTCCAGGTACGAGCGGGTAGCAGACATCTGCCTCCCATGCATACACACTTCTGAGAGTTGAGCTTATGGCCTGTACCTCCACATCCAGCCTGCTGGTACCCTTGGCTTCTAAGAGGCCTAGGCTTGCTGTTTGACGGAAGTGCTGGGAGAGGTAATTGGAATCTCCCGGCACACAAGACGAGTGCCTCCAAGCTCAATTCATGATTTCACAGTAATTCTTGTGGTAGACAGGTGCTACATACTAATTTCCATATGTGAGAAGGTAGCTGAACGCCTTGTCCAAAAGCATCTTACTTCTTAGAGTTGAGCCCACCATCAGTCCCTCACACTTCAACACTGCCTGCAGAGTGAGTTTCACACGTCTTCACCAGAGACGATTGGCAGAGGCTTCTGAGTACAAGTTAACAATGCAGACCTGGAGGGAATCTCCAGGAGCAGTAGAGTGGTAATCTTGGAACCTCCTGACTCAGAGTACTGCTACCTTCTCACTGCCATAGGAATGCAGCTAGTTGACAGCTGGCTTCAAGACATGCTTCCCTGTGAGAGCTGAGGACAGGGCAGAACCCTCCCGCATGCTGCCTGACTGTAGGAGTAGCTGCTAACATCCTAATGTTAGTGGCTGGGAGATGTTGCGGGAAAAGCATGTGTGAGCACTGGGCCTGAACTCCCGTGTATCTGAGTTGAATACAGCGATTTCCAATGGCCTACTTCAATAACAGTTTAGCTAGGTTCCAACTCCCATGTCCGAGTGGGTAGCAGACATCTGCCTCCCATGCATTTACACTTCTGAGAGTTGAGCTTATGGCCTGTACCTCCACATCCAGCCTGCTGGTACCCTTGGCTTCTAAAAGGCCTAGGCTGGCTGTTTGACGGAAGTGCAGGGAGAGGTAATTGGAATCACCCGGCACACAAGACTAGTGCCTCCAAGCTCAGTTCAGCGATTTCCTAGTAATTCCTGTGGTAGACTGGTGCTACATACTAAGTTCCATTCGTGAGAGGGTAGCTGAACGCCTTGTCCAAAACCATCTTACTTCTGAGAGTTGAGCTCACCCTCAGTCCCTCACAGTTCCACACTGCCTGCAGAGTGAGTTTCGCAGGTCTACAGCAGAGACGTTTGCCAGAGGCTTCTGAGACGCAGGGTAACATTGCAGACCTGGAGGGTATCCCCAGGTGCAGTAGACTGGTAATCTTGGAACCTCCTGACTCAGAATACTGCTACCTTCTCACTGCCATAGGAATGCAGCTAGTTGACAGCTAGCTGGCTTCAAGACATGCTTCCCTGGAGAGCTGAGGACAGGGCAGTACCCTCCCGCATGCTGCCTGACTGTAGGAGTAGCTGCTAACATCCTAATGTTAGTGGCTGGGAGAGGTTGCGGGAAAAGCATGTGTGAGCACTGGGCCTGAACTCCCGTGTATCTGAGTTGAGTACAGCGATTTCCAACGGCTTTCCTCAACCAGAGTGTAGCTAGGTTCCAAATCCCAGGTACGAGCGGGTAGCAGACATCTGCCTCCCATGCATACACACTTCTGAGAGTTGAGCTTATGGCCTGTACCGCCACATCCAGCCTGCTGGTACCCTTGGCTTCTAAAAGGCCTAGGCTCGCTGTTTGACGGAAGTGCTGGGAGAGGTAATTGGAATCTCCCGGCACACAAGACGAGTGCCTCCAAGCTCAATTCACGATTTCCCAGTAATTCTTGTGGTAGACAGGTGCTACATACTAAGTTCCATATGTGAGAAGGTAGCTGAACGCCTTGTCCAAAAGCATCTTACTTCTTAGAGTTGAGCCCATCCTCAGTCCCACACACTTCAACACTGCCTGCAGAGTGAGTTTCACACGTCTTCACCAGAGACGATTGCCAGAGGCTTCTGAGTACAAGTTAACAATGCAGACCTGGAGGGAATCTCCAGGAGCAGTAGAGTGGTAATCTTGGAACCTCCTGACTCAGAGTACTGCTACCTTCTCACTGCCATAGGAATGCAGCTAGTTGACAGCTGGCTTCAAGACATGCTTCCCTGTGAGAGCTGAGGACAGAGCAGAACCCTCCCGCATGCTGCCTGACTGTAGGAGTAGCTGCTAACATCCTAATGTTAGTGGCTGGGAGAGGTTGCGGGAAAAGCATGTGTGAGCACTGGGCCTGAACTCCCCTGTATCTGAGTTGAATACAGCGATTTCCAATGGCCTTCTTCAATCACAGTTTAGCTAGGTTCCAACTCCCATGTCCGAGTGGGTAGCAGACATCTGCCTCCCATGCATTTACACTTCTGAGAGTTGAGCTTATGGCCTGTACCTCCACATCCAGCCTGCTGGTACCCTTGGCTTCTAAAAGGCCTAGGCTGGCTGTTTGACGGAAGTGCTGGGAGAGGTAATTGGAATCACCCGGCACACAAGACTAGTGCCTCCAAGCTCAGTTCAGCGATTTCCTAGTAATTCCTGTGGTAGACTGGTGCTACATACTAAGTTCCATTCGTGAGAGGGTAGCTGAACGCCTTGTCCAAAACCATCTTACTTCTGAGAGTTGAGCTCACCCTCAGTCCCTCACAGTTCCACACTGCCTGCAGAGTGAGTTTCGCAGGTCTACAGCAGAGACGTTTGCCAGAGGCTTCTGAGACGCAGGGTAACATTGCAGACCTGGAGGGTATCCCCAGGTGCAGTAGACTGGTAATCTTGGAACCTCCTGACTCAGAGTACTGCTACCTTCTCACTGCCATAGGAATGCAGCTAGTTGACAGCTGGCTTCAAGACATGCTTCCCTGTGAGAGCTGAAGACAGGGCAGAAACCTCCCGCATTTTGCCTGACTGTAGGAGTAGCTGCTAACATCCTAATGTTAGTGGCTGGGAGAGGTTGCGGGAAAAGCATGTGTGAGCACTGGGCCTGAACTCCCGTGTATCTGAGTTGAATACAGCGATTTCCAACGACTTTCCTCAACCAGAGTGTACCTAGGTTCCAAATCCCATGTACGAGCGGGTAGCAGACATCTGCCTCCCATGCATACACACTTCTGAGAGTTGAGCTTATGGCCTGTACCTCCACATCCAGCCTGCTGGTACCCTTGGCTTCTAAAAGGCCTAGGCTCGCTGTTTGACGGAAGTGCTGGGAGAGGTAATTGGAATCTCCCGGCACACAAGACGAGTGCCTCCAAGCTCAATTCACGATTTCCCAGTAATTCTTGTGGTAGACAGGTGCTACATACTAAGTTCCGTATGCGAGATGGTAGCTGAACGCCTTGTCCAAAAGCATCTTACTTCTGAGAGTTGAGCCCACCCTCAGTCCCTCACAGTTCCACACTGCCTGCAGAGTGAGTTTCACACGTCTTCACCAGAGACGATTGGCAGAGGCTTCTGAGTACAAGTTAACAATGCAGACCTGGAGGGTATCTCCAGGTGCAGTAGAGTGGTAATCTTGGAACCTCCTGACTCAGAGTACTGCTACCTTCTCACTGCCATAGGAATGCAGCTAGTTGACAGCTGGCTTCAAGACATGCTTCCCTGTGAGAGCTGAGGACACGGCAGAACCCTCCCGCATCCTGCCTGACTGTAGGAGTAGCTGCTAACATCCTAATGTGAGTGGCTGGGAGAGGTTGCGGGAAAAGCATGTGTGAGCACTGGGCCTGAACTCCCGTGTATCTGAGTTGAATACAGCGATTTCCAATGGCCTTCTTCAATCACAGTTTAGCTAGGTTCCAACTCCCATGTCCGAGTGGGTAGCAGACATCTGCCTCCCATGCATTTACACTTCTGAGAGTTGAGCTTATGGCCTGTACCTCCACATCCAGCCTGCTGGAACCCTTGGCTTCTAAAAGGCCTAGGCTGGCTGTTTGACGGAAGTGCTGGGAGAGGTAATTGGAATCACCCGGCACACAAGACTAGTGCCTCCAAGCTCAGTTCAGCGATTTCCTAGTAATTCCTGTGGTAGACTGGTGCTACATACTAAGTTCCATTCGTGAGAGGGTAGCTGAACGCCTTGTCCAAAACCATCTTACTTCTGAGAGTTGAGCTCACCCTCAGTCCCTCACAGTTCCACACTGCCTGCAGAGTGAGTTTCGCAGGTCTTCAGCAGAGACGTTTGCCAGAGGCTTCTGAGACGCAGGGTAACATTGCAGACCTGGAGGGTATCCCCAGGTGCAGTAGACTGGTAATCTTGGAACCTCCTGACTCAGAATACTGCTACCTTCTCACTGCCATAGGAATGCAGCTAGTTGACAGCTGGCTTCAAGACATGCTTCCCTGTGAGAGCTGAAGACAGGGCAGAACCCTCCCGCATGCTGCCTGACTGTAGGAGTAGCTGCTAACATCCTAATGTTAGTGGCTGGGAGAGGTTGCGGGAAAAGCATGTGTGAGCACTGGGCCTGAACACCCGTGTATCTGAGTTGAATACAGCGATTTCCAATGGCCTTCTTCAATCACAGTGTAGCTAGGTTCCAACTCCCATGTCCGAGTGGGTAGCAGACATCTGCCTCCCATGCATTTACACTTCTGAGAGTTGAGCTTATGGCCTGTACCTCCACATCCAGCCTGCTGGTACCCTTGGCTTCTAAAAGGCCTAGGCTCGCTGTTTAACGGAAGTGCTGGGAGAGGTAATTGGAATCACCCGGCACACAAGACGAGTGCCTCCAAGCTCAATTCACGATTTCCCAGTAATTCTTGTGGTAGACAGGTGCTACATACTAAGTTCCATATGTGAGATGGTAGCTGAACGCCTTGTCCAAAAGCATCTTACTTCTGAGAGTTGAGCCCACCCTCAGTCCCTCACAGTTCCACACTGCCTGCAGAGTGAGTTTCACACGTCTTCACCAGAGACGATTGCCAGAGGCTTCTGAGTACAAGTTAACAATGCAGACCTGGAGGGTATCTCCAGGTGCAGTAGAGTAGTAATCTTGGAACCTCCTGACTCAGAGTACTGCTACCTTCTCACTGCCATAGGAATGTAGCTAGTTGACAGCTGGCTTCAAGACATGCTTCCCTGTGAGAGCTGAGGACAGGGCAGAACCCTCCGGCATCCTGCCTGACTGTAGGAGTAGCTGCTAACATCCTTATGTTAATATGTGGGAGAGATTGCGGGAAAAGCATGTGTGAGCACTGGGCCTGAACTCCCGTGTATCTGAGTTGAATACAGCGATTTCCAATGGCCTTCTTCAATCACAGTTTAGCTAGGTTCCAACTCCCATATCCGAGTGGGTAGCAGACATCTGCCTCCCATGCATACACACTTCTGAGAGTTGAGCTTATGGCCTGTACCTCCACATCCAGCCTGCTTGTACCCTTGGCTTCTAAAAGGCCTAGACTCGCTGTTTGACGGAAGTGCTGGGAGAGGTAATTGGAATCACCCGGCACACAAGACTAGTGCCTCCAAGCTCAGTTCAGCGATTTCCTAGTAATTCCTGTGGTAGACTGGTGCTACATACTAAGTTCCATTCGTGAGAGGGTAGCTGAACGCTTTGTCCAAAACCATCTTACTTCTGAGAGTTGAGCTCACCCTCAGTCCCTCACAGTTCCACACTGCCTGCAGAGTGAGTTTCGCAGGTCTTCAGCAGAGACGTTTGCCAGAGGCTTCTGACACGCAGGGTAACAATGCAGACCTGGAGGGTATCCCCAGGTGCAGTAGACTAGTAACCTTGGAACCTCCTGACTCAGAATACTGCTACCTTCTCACTGCAATAGGAATGCAGCTAGTTGACAGCTGGCTTCAAGACATGCTTCCCTGTGAGAGCTGAAGACACGCAGAACCCTCCCGCATGCTGCCTGACTGTAGGAGTAGCTGCTAACATCCTAATGTTAGTGGCTGGGAGAGGTTGCGCGAAAAGCATGTGTGAGCACTGGGTCTGAACTCCCGTGTATCTGAGTTGAATACAGCGATTTCCAACGACTTTCCTCAACCAGAGTGTAGCTAGGTTCCAAATCCCATGTACGAGCGGGTAGCAGACATCTGCCTCCCATGCATACACACTTCTGAGAGTTGAGCTTATGGCCTGTACCTCCACATCCAGCCTGCTGGTACCCTTGGCTTCTAAAAGGCCTCGGCTCGCTGTTTGACGGAAGTGCTGGGAGAGGTAATTGGAATCTCCCGGCACACAAGACGAGTGCCTCCAAGCTCAATTCACGATTTCCCAGTAATTCTTGTGGTAGACAGGTGCTACATACTAAGTTCCGTATGCGAGATGGTAGCTGAACGCCTTGTCCAAAAGCATCTTACTTCTGAGAGTTGAGCCCACCCTCAGTCCCTCACAGTTCCACACTGCCTGCAGAGTGAGTTTCACACGTCTTCACCAGAGACGATTGCCAGAGGCTTCTGAGTACAAGTTAACAATGCAGACCTGGAGGGTAACTCCAGGTGCAGTAGAGTGGTAATCTTGGAACCTCCTGACTCAGAGTACTGCTACCTTCTCACTGCCATAGGAATGCAGCTAGTTGACAGCTGGCTTCAAGACATGCTTCCCTGTGAGAGCTGAGGACAGGGCAGAACCCTCCCGCATCCTGCCTGACTGTAGGAGTAGCTGCTAACATCCTTATGTTAGTGGCTGGGAGAGGTTGCGGGAAAAGCATGTGTGTGCACTGGGCCTGAACTCCCGTGTATCTGAGTTGAATACAGCGATTTCCAATGGCCTTCTTAAATCACAGTGTAGCTAGGTTCCAACTCCCATGTCCGAGGGGGTAGCAGACCTCTGCCTCCCATGCATACACACTTCTGAGAGTTGAGCTTATGGCCTGTACCTCCACATCCAGCCTGCTGGTACCCTTGGCTTCTAAAAGGCCTAGGCTCGCTGTTTGACGGAAGTGCTGGGAGAGGTAATTGGAATCACTCGGCACACAAGACTAGTGCCTCCAAGCTCAGTTCAGCGATTTCCTAGTAATTCCTGTGGTAGACTGGTGCTACATACTAAGTTCCATACGTGAAAGTGTAGCTGAACGCCTTGTCCAAAACCATCTTACTTCTGAGAGTTGAGCTCAGCCTCATTCCCTCACAGTTCCACACTGCCTGCAGAGTGAGTTTCGCAGGTCTTCAGCAGAGACGTTTGCCAGAGGCTTCTGAGATGCAGGGTAACAATGCAGACCTGGAGGGTATCCCCAGGTGCAGTAGACTGGTAATCTTGGAACCTCCTGACTCAGAATACTGCTACCTTCTCACTGCCATAGGAATGCAGCTAGTTGACAGCTAGCTGGCTTCAAGACATGCTTCCCTGAGAGAGCTGAGGACAGGGCAGAACCCTCCCGCCTGCTGCCTGACTGTAAGAGTAGCTGCTAACATCCTAATGTTAGTGGCTGGGAGAGGTTGCGGGAAAAGCATGTGTGAGCACTGGGCCTGAACTCCCGTGTATCTGAGTTGAATACAGCGATTTCCAACGGCTTTCCTCAACCAGAGTGTAGCTAGGTTCCAAATCCCAGGTACGAGCGGGTAGCAGACATCTGCCTCCCATGCATACACACTTCTGAGAGTTGAGCTTATGGCCTGTACCTCCACATCCAGCCTGCTGGTACCCTTGGCTTCTAAAAGGCCTAGGCTCGCTGTTTGACGGAAGTGCTGGGAGAGGTAATTGGAATCTCCCGGCACACAAGACGAGTGCCTCCAAGCTCAATTCACGATTTCCCAGTAATTCTTGTGGTAGACAGGTGCTACATACTAAGTTCCATATGTGAGATGGTAGCTGAACGCCTTGTCCAAAAGCATCTTACTTCTGAGAGTTGAGCACACCCTCAGTCCCTCACAGTTCCACAATGCCTGCCGAGTGAGTTTCACACGTCTTCACCAGAGACGATTGCCAGAGGCTTCTGAGAACAAGTTAACAATGCAGACCTGGAGGGTATCTCCAGGTGCAGTAGAGTGGTAATCTTGGAACCTCCTGACTCAGAGTACTGCTACCTTCTGACTGCCATAGGAATGCATCTAGTTGACAGCTGGCTTCAAGACATGCTTCCCTGTGAGAGCTGAGGACAGGGCAGAAAACTCCCGCATCCTGCCTGACTGTAGGAGTAGCTGCTAACATCCTTATGTTAGTGGCTGGGAGAGGTTCCGGGAAAAGCATGTGTGAGAACTGGGCCTGAACTCCCGTATATCTGAGTTGAATACAGCGATTTCCAATGGCCTTCTTCAATCACAGTGTAGCTAGGTTCCAACTCCCATGTTCGAGTGGGAAGCAGACATCTGCCTCCCATGTATATACACTTCTGAGAGTTGAGCTATGGCCTGTACCTCCACATCCAGCCTGCTGGTACCCTTGGCTTCTAAAAGGCCTAGGCTCGCTGTTTGACGGAAGTGCTGGGAGAGGTAATTGGAATCACCCGGCACACAAGACTAGTGCCTCCAAGCTCAGTTCAGCGATTTCCTAGTAATTCCTGTGGTAGACTGGTGCTATATACTAAGTTCCATACGTGAGAGGGTAGCTGAACGCCTTGTCCAAAAGCATCTTACTTCTGAGAGTTGAGCTCAGCCTCAGTCCCTCACAGTTCCACACTGCCTGCAGAGTGAGTTTCGCAGGTCTTCAGCAGAGACGTTTGCCAGAGGCTTCTGAGACGGAGGGTAACAATGCAGACCTGGAGGGTATCCCCAGGTGCAGTCGACTGGTAATCTTGGAACCTCCTGACTCAGAGTACTGCTACCTTCTCACTGCCATAGGAATGCAGCTAGTTGACAGCTGGCTTCAAGACATGCTTCCCTGTGAGAGCTGAGGACAGGGCAGAACCCTCCCGCATCCTGCCTGACTGTAGGAGTAGCTGCTAACATCCTTATGTTAGTGGCTGGGAGAGGTGGCGGGAAAAGCATGTGTGAGCACTGGGCCTGAACTCCCGTGTATCTGAGTTGAATACAGCGATTTCCAATGGCCTTCTTCAATCACAGTGTAGCTAGGTTCCAATCCCATGTCCGAGGGGGTAGCAGACATCTGCCTCCCATGCATACACACTTCTGAGAGTTGAGCTTATGGCCTGTACCTCCACATCCAGCCTGCTGATACCCTTGGCTTCTAAAAGGCCTAGGCTGGCTGTTTGACGGAAGTGCTGGGAGAGGTAATTGGAATCACCCGGCACACAAGACTAGTGCCTCCAAGCTCAGTTCAGCGATTTCCTAGTAATTCCTGTGGTACACTGGTGCTACATACTACGTTCCATACGTGAGAGGGTAGCTGAACGCCTTGTCCAAAAGCATCTTACTTCTGAGAGTTGAGCTCAGCCTCAGTCCCTCACAGTTCCACACTGCCTGCAGAGTGATATTCTCAGGTCTTCAGCAGAGACGTTTGCCAGAGGCTTCTGAGACGCAGGGTAACAATGCAGACCTGGAGGGTATCCCCAGGTGCAGTAGACTGGTAATCTTGGAACCTCCTGACTCAGAATACTGCTACCTTCTCACTGCCATAGGAATGCAGCTAGTTGACAGCTGGCTTCAAGACATGCTTCCCTGTGAGAGCCGAGGACAGGGCAGAACCCTCCCGCATCCTGCCTGACTGTAGGAGTAGCTGCTAACATCCTAATGTTAGTGGCTGGGAGAGGTTGCGGGAAAAGCATGTGTGAGCACTGGGCCTGAACTCCCGTGTATCTGAGTTGAATACAGCGATTTCCAACGACTTTCCTCAACCAGAGTGTAGCTAGGTTCCAAATCCCATGTACGAGCGGGTAGCAGACATCTGCCTCCCATGCATACACACTTCTGAGAGTTGAGCTTATGGCCTGTACCTCCACAGCCAGCCTGCTGGTAACCTTGGCTTCTAAAAGGCCTAGGCTCGCTGTTTGACTGAAGTGCTGGGAGAGGTAATTGGAATCTCCCGGCACACAAGACGAGTGCCTCCATGCTCAATTCACGATTTCACAGTAATTCTTGTGGTAGACAGGTGCTACATACTAAGTTACATATGTGAGAAGGTAGCTGAACGCCTTGTCCAAAAGCATCTTACTTCTGAGAGTTGAGCTCAGCCTCAGTCCCTCACAGTTCCACACTGCCTGCAGAATGAGTTTCACACGTCTTCACCAGAGACGATTGCCAGAGGCTTCTGAGTACAAGTTAACAATGCAGACCTGGAGGGTATCTCCAGGTGCAGTAGAGTGGTAATCTTGGAACCTCCTGCCTCAGAGTACTGCTACCTTCTCACTGCCATAGGAATGCAGCTAGTTGACAGCTGGCTTCAAGACATGCTTCCCTGTGAGAGCTGAGTACAGAGCAGAACCCTCCCGCATCCTGCCTGACTGTAGGAGTAGCTGCTAACATCCTTATGTTAGTGGCTGGGAGAGGTTGCGAGAAAAGCATGTGGAGCACTGGGCCTGAACTCCCGTGTATCTGAGTTGAATACAGCGATTTACAATGGACTTCTTCAATCACAGTGTAGCTAGGTTCCAACTCCCATGTCCGAGTGGGTAGAAGACATCTGCCTCCCATACATACACACTTCTGAGAGTTGAGCTTATGGCCTGTACCTCCACAGCCAGCCTGCTGGTACCCTTGGCTTCTAAAAGGATTAGGCTCGCTGTTTGACGGAAGTGTTGGGAGAGGTAATAGGAATCACCCGGCACACAAGACTAGTGCTTCCAAGCTCAGTCCAGCGATTTCCTAGTAATTCCTGTGGTACACTGGTGCTACATACTAAGTTCCATACGTGAGAGGGTAGCTGAACGCCTTGTCCAAAAGCATCTTACTTCTGAGAGTTGAGCTCAGCCTCAGTCCCTCAGAGTTCCACACTGCCTGCAGAGTGAGTTTCGCAGGTCTTCAGCAGAGACGTTTGCCAGAGGCTTCTGAGACGCAGGGTAACAATGCAGACCTGGAGGGTATCCCCAGGTGCAGTAGACTGGTAATCTTGGAACCACCTGACTCAGAATACTGCTACCTTCTCACTGCCATAGGAATGCAGCTAGTTGACAGCTGGCTTCAAGACATGCTTCCAGGGATCCATGGGTGGCGCAGCGGTTTGGCGCCTGCCTTTGGCCCAGGGCGCGATCCTGGAGACCCGCGATCGAATCCCACATCAGGCTCCCGGTGCATGGAGCCTGCTTCTCCCTCTGCCTGTGTCTCTGCTTCTCTCTCTCTCTCTCTGTGACTATCATAAATAAATGAAAGTTAAAAAAAAAAAAAAAAGACATGCTTCCCTGTGAGAGCTGAGGACAGGGCAGAACCCTCCCGCATCCTGCCTGACTGTAGGAGTAGCTGCTAACATCCTAATGTTAGTGGCTGGGAGATGTAGCGGGAAAAGCAGGTGTGAGCACTGGGCCTGAACTCCCGTGTATCTGAGTTGAATACAGCGATTTCCAATGGCCTTCTTCAATCACAGTGTAGCTAGGTTCCAACTCCCATGTCAGAGTGGGTAGCAGACATCTGCCTCCCATGCATACACACTTCTGAGAGTTGAGCTTATGACCTGTACCTCCACATCCAGCCTCCTGGTACCCTTTGCTTCTAAAAGGCCTAGGCTCGCTCTTTTACGGAAGTGCTGGGAGAGGTAATTGGAATCTCCCGGCACACAAGACGAGTGCCTCCAAGCTCAATTCACGATTTCCCAGTAATTCTTGTGGTAGACAGGTGCTACATACTAAGTTCCATATGTGAGAAGGTAGCTGAACGCCTTGTCCAAAAGCATCTTACTTCTGAGAGTTGAGCTCACCCTCAGTCCCTCACAGTTCCACACTGCCTGCAGAGTGAGTTTCACACGTCTTCACCAGAGATGATTGCCAGAGGCTTCTGATTACAAGTTAACAATGCAGACCTGGAGGGTATCTCCAGGTGCAGTAGAGTGGTAATCTTGGAACCTCCTGACTCAGAGTAGCGCAACCTTCTCACTGCCATAGGAATGCAGCTAGTTGACAGCTGGCTTCAAGAAATGCTTCCCTGTGAGAGCTGAGGACAGGGCAGAACCCTCCCGCATCCTGCCTGACTGTAGGAGTAGCTGCTAACATCCTTATGTTAGTGGCTGGGAAAGTTTGCGGGAAAAGCATGTGTGAGCACTGGGCCTGAACTCCCGTGTATCTGAGTTGAATACAGCGATTTCCAATGGGCTTCTTCAAATACAGTGTAGCTAGGTTCCAACTCCCATGTCCGAGTGGGTAGCAGACATCTGCCTCCCATGTATATACACTTCTGAGAGTTGAGCTTATGGCCTGTACCTCCACAGCCAGCCTGCTGGTAACCTAGGCTTCTAAAAGGCCTAGGCTCGCTGTTTGACGGAAGTGCTGGGAGAGGTAATTGGAATCTCCCGGCACACAAGACGAGTGCCTCCAAGCTCAATTCACGATTTCACAGTAATTCTTGTGGTAGACAGGTGCTACATACTAAGTTACATATGTGAGAATGTAGCTGAACGCCTTGTCCAAAAGCATCTTACTTCTGAGAGTTGAGCTCAGCCTCAGTCCCTCACAATTCCACACTGCCTGCAGAATGAGTTTCACACGTCTTCACCAGAGACGATTGCCAGAGGCTTCTGAGTACAAGTTAACAATGCAGACCTGGAGGGTATCTCCAGGTGCACTAGAGTGGTAATCTTGGAACCTCCTGACTCAGAATACTGCTACCTTCTCACTGCCATAAGAATGCAGCTAGTTGACAGCTGGCTTCAAGACATGCTTCCCTGTGAGAGCTGAGGACAGGGCAAAACCCTCCCGCATACTGCCTGACTGTAGGAGAAGCTGCTAACATCCTTATGTTAGTGGCTGGGAGAGGTTGCGGGAAAAGCATGTGTGAGCACTGGGCCTGAACTCCCGTGTATCTGAGTTGAATACAGCGATTTCCAATGGCCTTCTTCAAATACAGTGTAGCTAGGTTCCAACTCCCATGTCCGAGTGGGTAGCAGACATCTGCCTCCCATGCATACATACTTCTGAGAGTTGAGCTTATGGCCTGTACCTCCACATCCAGCCTGCTGGTACCCTTGGCTTCTAAAAGGCCTAGGCTCGCTGTTTGACCGAAGTGCTGGGAGAGGTAATTGGAATCACCCGGCACACAAGACTAGTGCCTCCAAGCTCAGTCCAGCGATTTCCTAGTAATTCCTGTGGTACACTGGTGCTACATACTAAGTTCCATACGTGAGAGGGTAGCTGAACGCCTTGTCCAAAAGCATCTTACTTCTGAGAGTTGAGCTCAGCCTCAGTCCCTCACAGTTCCAGAATGCCTGCAGAGTGATATTCGCAGGTCGTCAGCAGAGACGTTTGCCAGAGGCTTCTGAGACGCAGGGTAACAATGCAGACCTGGAGGGTATCCCCAGGTGCAGTAGACTGGTAATCTTGGAACCTCCTTACTCAGAATACTGCTACCTTCTCACTGCCATAGGAATGCAGCAAGTTGACAGCTGGCTTCAAGATATGTTTCCCTGTGAGAGCTGAGGACAGGGCACAAACCTCCCGCATCCTGCCTGACTGTAGGAGTAGCTGCTAACATCCTAATGTTATTGGCTGGGAGAGGTTGCGGGAAAAGCGTCTGGAGCACTGGGCCTGAACTCCCGTGTATCTGAGTTGAATACAGCGATTTCCAACGGCTTTCCTCAACCAGAGTGTAGCTAGGTTCCAAATCCCATGTACGAGCGGGTAGCAGACATCTGCCTCCCATGCATACACACTTCTGAGAGTTGAGCTTATGGCCTGTACCTCCACATCCAGCCTGTTCGTAACCTTGGCTTCTAAAAGGCCTAGGCTCGCTGTTTGACGGAAGTGCTGGGAGAGGTAATTGGAATCTCCCGGCACACAAGACGAGTGCCTCCATGCTCAATTCACGATTTCACAGTAATTCTTGTGGTAGACAGGTGCTACATACTAAGTTCCATATGTGAGAAGGTAGCTGAACGCCTTGTCCAAAAGCATCTTACTTCTGAGAGTTGAGCTCAGCCTCAGTCCCTCACAGTTCCACACTGCCTGCAGAATGAGTTTCACACGTCTTCACCAGACACGATTACCAGAGGCTTCTGAGACGCAGGGTAACAAAGCCGACCTGGAGGGTATCCCCAGGTGCAGTAGAGTGGTAATCTTTGAACCTCCTGACTCAGAATACTGCTACCTTCTCACTGCCATAGGAATGCAGGTAGTTGACAGCTGGCTTCAAGACATGCTTCCCTGTGAGAGCTGAGGACAGGGCAGAACTCTCCCGCATCCTGCCTGACTGTAGGAGTAGCTGCTAACATCCAAATATTAGTGGCTGGGAGAGGTTGCGGGAAAAGCATGTGTGAGCACTGGGCCTGAACTCCCGTGTATCTGAGTTGAATACAGCGATTTCCAACAGCTTTCCTCAACCAGAGTGTAGCTGGTTTCCAAATCCCATGTAGGAGCGGGTAGCAGATATCTGCCTCCCATGTATACACACTTCTGAGAGTTGAGCTTATGGCCTGTACCTCCACAGCCAACCTGCTGGTACACTTGGCTTCTAAAAGGCCTAGGCTCGCTGTTTGACGGAAGTGCTAGGAGAGGTAATTGGAGTATCCCGGCACACAAGACGAGCCTCCAAGCTCAATTCACGATTTCCCAGTAATTCTTGTGGTAGAGAGGTGCTACATACTAAGTTCAATATGTGAGAAGGTAGCTGAAAGCCTTCTCCAAAAGCACCTTCTTCTGAGAGTTGAGCTCAGCCTCAGTCCCTCACAGTTCCACACTGCCTGCAGAGTGAGTTTCACACGTCTTCACCAGAAACGATTGCCAGAGGCTTTTGAGTACAACGTAACAATGCAGACCTGGAGGGTATCTCCAGGTGCCATAGAGTGGTAATCTTGGAACCTCCTGACTCAGAGTACTGCTACCTTCTCACTGCCATAAGAATGCAGCTAGTTGACAGATGGCTTCAAGACATGCTTCCCTGTGAGAGCTGAGGACCGGGCAGAACCCTCCCGCATCCTGCCTGACTGTAGGTGTAGCTGCTAACATCCTTATGTTAGTGGCTGGGAGAGGTTGCGGGAAAAGCATGTGTGAGAACTGGGCCTGAACTCCCGTGTATCTGAGTTGAATACAGCGATTTCCAATGGCCTTCTTCAATCACAGTGTAGCTAGGTTCCAACTCCCATGTCCGAGTGGGTAGCAGACATCTGCCTCCCATGCATACACACTTCTGAGAGTTGAGCTTATGGCCTGTACCTCCACAGCCAGCCTGCTGGTACCCTTGGCTTCTAAAAGGCCTAGGCTCGCTGTTTGACGGAAGTGATGGGAGAGGTAATTGGAATCACCCGGCACACAAGACTAGTGCCTCCAAGCTCAGTCCAGCGATTTCCTAGTAATTCCTGTGGTACACTGGTGCTTCATACTAAGTTCCATACGTGAGAGGGTAGCTGAACGTCTTCTCCAAAAGCATCTTACTTCTGAGCGTTGAGCTCAGCTTCATTCCCTCACAGTTCCACACTGCCTGCAGAGTGAATTTCACACGTCTTCACCAGAGACGATTACAAGAGGCTTCTGAGACGCAGGGTAACAATGCAGACCTGGAGGGTATCCCCAGGTGCAGTAGACTGGAAATCTTGGAACCTCCTGACTCAGAATACTGCTACCTTCTCACTGCCATAGGAATGCAGCTAGTTGACAGCTGGCTTCAAGACATGCTTCCCTGTGAGAGCTGAGGACAGGGCAGAACCCTCCCGCATCCTGCCTGACTGTAGGAGTAGCTGCTAACATCCTTATGTTAGTGGCTGGGAGAGGTTGCGGGAAAAGCATGTGTGAGCACTGGGCCTGAACTCCCGTGTATCTGAGTTGAATACAGCGATTTCCAATGGACTTATTCAAATACAGTGTAGCTAGTTTCCAACTCCCATGTCCGAGTGGGTAGCAGACATCTGCTTCCCATGCATACACACTTCTGAGAGTTGAGCTTATGGCCTGTACCTCCACAGCCAGCCTGCTGGTACCCTTGGCTTCTAAAAGGCCTAGGCTCGCTGTTTGACGGAAGTGTTGGGAGAGGTAATTGGAATCACCCGGCACACAAGACTAGTGCCTCCAAGCTCAGTCCAGCGATTTCCTAGTAATTCCTGTGGTAGACTGGTGCTACATACTAATTTCCATACGTGAGAGGGTAGCTGAACGCCTTGTCCAAAAGCATCTTACTTCTGAGAGTTGAGCTCAGCCTCAGTCCCTCACAGTTCCACACTGCCTGCAGAGTGAGTTTCACACGTCTTCACCAGAGACGATTGCCAGAGGCTTCTGAGTACAAGTTAACAATGCAGACCTGGAGGGTATCTCCAGGTGCAGTAGAGTGGTAATCTTGGAACCTCCTGACTCAGAGTACTGCTACCTTCTCACTGCCATAGAAATGCAGCTAGTAAAAAAAAAAAAAAAAGCAATGCAGCTAGTTGACAGTTGGCTTCAAGACATGCTTCCCTGTGAGAGCTGAGGACAGGGCAGAACCCTCCCGTATCCTGCCTGACTGTAGGAGTAGCTGCTAACATCCTTATGTTAGTGGCTGGGAGAGGTTGCGGGAAAAGCATGTGTGAGCACTGGGCCTGAACTCCCGTGTATCTGAGTTGAATACAGCGATTTCCAATGGTCTTCTTCAATCACAGTGTAGCTAGGTTCCAACTCCCATGTCCGAGTGGGTAGCAGGCGTCTGCCTCCCATGCATACACACTTATGAGAGTTGAGCTATGGCCTGTACCTCCACAGCCAGCCTGCTGGTACCCTTGGCTTCTAAAAGGCCTAGGCTCGCTGTTTCACGGAAGTGCCTGGAGAGGTAATTGGAATATCCCGGCACACAAGACGAGTGCCTCCAAGCTCAATTCACGATTTCCCAGTAATTCTTGTAGTAGACAGGTGCTACATACTAAGTTCCATATGTGAGAAGGTAGCTGAACGCCTTGTCCAAAAGCATCTTACTTCTGAGAGTTGAGCTCAGCCTCAGTCCCTCACAGTTCCACACTGCCTGCAGAGTGAGTTTCGCAGGTCTTCAGCTGAGACGTTTGCCAGAGGCTTCTGAGACGCAGGGTAACAATGCAGACCTGGAGGGTATCCCCATGTGCAGTAGACTGGTAATCTTGGAACCTCCTGACTCAGAGTACTGGACCTTCTCACCGCCATAGGAATGCAGCTAGTTGACAGCTGGCTTCAAGTCATGCTTCCCTGTGAGAGCTGAGGACAGGGCAGAACCCTCCCGCATCCTGCCTGACTGTAGGAGTAGCTGCTAACATCCTAATGTTAGTGGCTGGGAGAGGTTGCGGGAAAAGCATGTGTGAGCACTGGGCCTGAACTCCCGTGTATCTGAGTTGAATACAGCCATTTCCAACGGCTTTCCTCAACCAGAGTGTAGCTAGGTTCCAAATCCCATGTACGAGCGGGTAGCAGACATCTGCCTCCCATGCATACACACTTCTGAGAGTTGAGCTTATGGCCTGTACCTCCACAGCCAGCCTGCTGGTACCCTTGGCTTCTAAAAGGCCTAGGCTCGCTGTTTGTCGGAAGTGCTGGGAGAGGTAATTGGAATCTCCCGGCACACAAGACGAGTGCCTCCAAGCTCAATTCACGATTTCCCAGTAATTCTTGTGGTAGACAGGTGCTACATACTGAGTTCCAGATGTGAGAAGGTAGCTGAAAGCCTTGTCCAAAAGCATCTTACTTCTGCGAGTTGAGCTCAGACTCAGTCCCTCACAGTTCCACACTGCCTGCAGAGTGAGTTTCACACGTCTTCACCAGAGACGATTGCCAGAGGCTTCTGAGTACAAGTTAACAATGCAGACCTGGAGGGTATCTCCAGGTGCAGTAGATTGGTAATCTTGGAACCTCCTGACTCAGAGTACTGCTACCTTCTCACTGCCATAGGAATGCAGCTAGTTGACAGCTGGCTTCAAGACATGCTTCCCTGTGAGAGCTGAGGACAGGGCAGATCCCTCCCGCATCCTGCCTGACTGTAGGAGTCGCTGCTAACATCCTTATGTTAGTGGCTGGGAGAGGTTGCGGGAAAAGCATGTGTGAACACTGGGCCTGAACTCCCGTGTATCTGAGTTGAATACAGCGATTTCCAATGGACTTCTTCAATCACAGTGTAGCTAGTTTCCAACTCCCATGTCCGAGTGGGTAGCAGACATCTGCCTCCCATGCATACACACTTCTGAGAGTTGAGCTTATGGCCTATAACCTCCACAGCCAGCCTGCTGGTACACTTGGCTTTTAAAAGGCCTACGCTCGCTGTTTGACGGAAGTGTTGGGAGAGGTAATTGGAATCACCCGGCACACAAGACGAGTGCCTCCAAGCTCAGTCCAGCGATTTCCAAGTAATTCCTCTGGTACAGTGGTGCTACAAGCTAAGTTCCATACGTGAGACGGTAGCTGAACGCCTTGTCCAAAAGCATCTTACTTCTGAGAGTTGAGCTCAGCCTCAGGCCCTCACAGTTCCACACTGCCTGCAGAGTGAGTTTCGCAGGTCTTCAGCAGAGACGTTTGCCAGAGGCTTCTGAGACACAGGGTAACAAAGTAGACCTGGAGGGTATCCCCAGGTGCAGTAGATTGGTAATCTTGGAACCTCCTGACTCAGAATACTGCTACCTTCTCACTGCCATAGGAATGCAGCTAGTTGACAGCTGGCTTCAAGACATGGTTCCCTGTGAGAGCTGAGGACAGGGCAGAACCCTCCCGCATCCTGCTTGACTGTAGGAGTAGCTGCAAACATCCTAATGTTAGTGGCTGGGAGAGGTTGCGGGAAAAGCATGTGTGAGCACTGGGCCTGAACTCCCGTGTATCTGAGTTGAATACAGCGATTTCCAACGGTATTCCTCAAGCAGAGTGTAGCTAGGTTCCAAATCCCATGTACGAGCGGGTAGCAGACATCTGCCTCCTATGCATACACACTTCTGAGAGTTGAGCTTATTGCCTGTACCTCCACATCCAGCCTGCTGGTACCCTTGGCTTCTAAAAGGCCTAGGCTCGCTGTTTGACGGAAGTGCTGGGAGAGGTAATTGGAATCTCCCGGCACACAAGACGAGTGCTTCCAAGCTCAATTCACGATTTCCCAGTAATTCTTGTGGTAGACAGGTGCTACATACTAAGTTCCATATGTGAGAAGGTAGCTGAACGCCTTGTCCAAAAGCATCTTACTTCTGAGAGTTGAGCTCAGCCTCAGTCCCTCACAGTTCCACACTGCCTGCAGAGTGATTTTCGCAGGTCTTCAGCAGAGAGGTTTGCCAGAGGCTTTTGAGACGCAGGGTAACAATGCAGACCTGGAGGGTATCCCCAGGTGCAGTAGACTGGTAATCTTGGAACCTCCTGACTCAGAATACTGCTACCTTCTCACTGCCATAGGATTGCAGCTAGTTGACAGCTGGCTTCAAGACATGTTTCCCTGTGAGAGCTGAGGACAGGGCAGAACCCTCCCGCATCCTGCCTGACTGTAGGAGTAGCTGCTAACATCCTAATGTTAGTGGCTGGGAGAGGTTGCCGGAAAAGCATGTGTGAGCACTGGGCCTGAACTCCCGTGTATCTGAGTTGAATACAGCGATTTCCAACAGCTTTCCTCAACCAGAGTGTAGCTAGTTTCCAAATCCCATGTACCAGCGGGTAGCAGACATCTGCCTCCCATGCATACACACTTCTGAGAGTTGAGCTTATGGCCTGTACCTCCACATCCATCCTGCATGTACCCTTGGCTTCTAAAAGGCCTAGGCTCGCTGTTTGACGGAAGTGTTGGGAGAGGTAATTGGAATCACCCGGCACACAAGTCTAGTGCCTCCAAGGTCAATTCACGATTTCCCAGTAATTCTTGTGGTAGACAGGTGCTACATACTAAGTTCCATATGTGAGAAGGTAGCTGAACGCCTTGTCCAAAAGCATCTTACTTCTGAGAGTTGAGCTCAGCCTCAGTCCCTCACATTTCCACACTGCCTGCAGAGTGAGTTTCACACGTCTTCACCAGAGACGATTGCCAGAGGCTTCTGAGTACAAGTTAACAATGCAGTCCTGGAGGGTATCTCCAGATGCAGTAGATTGGTAATCTTGGAACCTCTGACTCAGAGTACTGCTACCCTCTCACTGCCATAGGAATGCAGGTAGTTGACAGCTGGCTTTAAGACATGCTTCCCTGTGAGAGCTGAGGACAGGGCAGAACCCTCCCGCATCCTGCCTGACTGTAGGAGTAGCTGCTAACATCCTTATGTTAGTGGCTGGGAGAGGTTGCGGGAAAAGCATGTGTGAGCACTGGGCCTGAACTCCCGTGTGTCTGAGTTGAATACAGCGATTTCCAATGGCCTTCTTCAAACACAGTGTAGCTGGTTCCAACTCCCATGTCCGACTGGGTAGCAGACATCTGCCTCCCATGCATACACACTTCTGAGAGTTGAGCTTATGGCCGGTACTTCCACAGCCAGCCTGCTGGTACCCTTGGCTTCTAAAAGGCCTAGGCTCGCTGTTTGACGGAAGTGTTGGGAGACGTAATTGGAATCACCCGGCACACAAGACTAGTGCCTCCAAGCTCAGTCCAGCGATTTCCTAGTAATTCCTGTGGTAGACTGGTGCTACATACTATGTTCCATACGTGAGAGGGTAGCTGAACGCCTTGTCCAAAAGCATCTTACTTCTGAGAGTTGAGCTTATGGCCTGTAACCCTACATCCTGCCTGCCGCTACCTTTCAATTCCAAAAGGACTAGGCTCGCTGCTTGACGCAAGTGTTGGGAGAGGTAATTGGAATCTCCTGGCACACAAGACGAGTGCCTCCAAGCACAATCAAGCGATTTCCTAGTAATTCCTGGGGTAGACTGGTGCTACATACTAAGTTCCATACGTGAGAGGGTAGCTGAACGCCTTGTCCAAAAGCATCTTACTTCTGAGAGTTGAGCTCAGCCTCAGTCCCTCACAGTTCCACACTGCCTCCCTGGTGAGTTTCGCAGGTCTTCAGCAGAGACGTTTGCCAGAGGCTTCTGAGACTCAGGGTAACAATGCAGACCTGGAGGGTATCCCCAGGTGCAGTAGACTGGTAATCTTGGAACCTCCTGACTCAGAATACTGCTACCTTCTCACTGCCATAGGAATGCAGCTAGTAGACAGCTGGCTTCAAGACATGCCTCCCTGTGAGAGCTGAGGGCAGGGCAGAACCCTCATGCACCTGCCTGACTGTAGGAGTAGCTCCTAACATCCTAAAGTTAGTGGCTGGGGAGGTTGCGGGAAAAGCATTTGTGAGCACTGGGCCTGAACTCCCGTGTATCTGAGTTGAATACAGCGATTTCCAACGGCTTTCCTCAACCAGAGTGTAGCTAGGTTCCAAGTCCCATGTCCGAGTGGGTAGCAGACATCTGCCTCCCATGCATACACACTTCTGAGAGTTGAGTTTATGGCCTGTAACCCTACATCGTGCCTGCCGCTACCTTTCGCTTCCAAAAGGACTAGGCTCGCTGCTTGACGCAAGTGTTGGGAGAGGTAATTGGAATCTCCCGGCACACAAGACGAGTGCCTCCAAGCTCAATCAAGCGATTTCCTAGTAATTCCTGGGGTAGACATACTAAGTTCCTTACGTGAGTAGGTATTTGAACGCCTTGTCCAAAAACATATTACTTCTGAGAGTTGAGCTCACCCTCAGTCCCTCACAGTTCCACACTGCCTGTAGAGTGAGTTTCCCACATCTTCACCAGAGACTTTTGCCAGAGGCCTCTGAGACGCAAGATAACAATGCAGACCTGGAGGGTATCTCCAGGTGCAGTAGAGTGGTAATCTTGGAACCTCCTTACTCAGAATACTGCTACCTTCACACTCTCATAAGAATGTAGCTAGTTGAGAGCTGGCTTCTAGGCATGCTTCCCTGTGAGAGCTGAGGACAGGGCAGAAACCTCCCACATCCTGCCTGACTGTAGACGTACCGGCTAACCTCCTTATGTTAGTGGCTGGGATAGGCTGTGGGAAAGCATGTGTAAGCATTGGGCCTGAACTCCCGTGTATCTGAGTTGAATACAGCGATTTCCAACATCCTTCTTCAATAGGAGTGTAGCTAGGTTCCAACTCCCATGTCCGAGTGGGTAGCAGACATCTGCCTCCCATGCATACACACTTCTGAGAGTTGAGCTTATGGCCTGTAACCCTACATCCTGCCTGCCGCTACCTTTCGCTTCCAAAAGGCCTAGGCTCGCTGCTTGACGCAAGTGTTGGGAGAGGTAATTGGAATCTCCCGGCACAGAAGACGAGTGCCTCCAAGCTCAATTCACGATTTCCAGTAATTCTTGTGGTAGACAAGTGCTACATGCTAGTTCCATATGTGAGAAGGTAGCTGAACGCCCTGTCCAAAAGCATCTTACTTCTGAGAGTTGAGCTCACCCTCAGTCCCTCACAGTTCCAAACAGCCTGCAGAGTGAGTTTCACACGTCTTCACCAGAGACGATTGCCAGAGGCTTCTGAGTATAAGTTAACAATGCAGACCTGGAGGGTATCTCCAGGTGCAGTAGAGTGGTAATCTTGGAACCTCCTGACTCAGAGTACTGCTACCTTCTCACTGCCATAGGAATGCAGCTGGTTGACAGCTGGCTTCAAGACATGCTTCCCTGTGAGAGCTGAGGAAAGGGCACAACCCTCCCGCATCCTGCCTGACTGTAGGAGTAGCTGCTAACATCCTTATGTTAGTGGCTGGGAGAGGTTGCGGGAAAAGCATGTGTGAGCACTGGGCCTGAACTCCCGTGTGTCTGAGTTGAATACAGCGATTTCCAATGTCCTTCTTCAATCACAGTGTAGCTAGGTTCCAACTCCCATGTCCGAGTGGGTAGCAGACATCTTCCTCCCATGCATACACACTTCTGGGAGTTGAGCTTATGGCCGGTACCTCCACAGCCAGCCTGCTGGTACCCTTGGCTTCTAAAAGGCCTAGGCTCGCTGTTTGACGGAAGTGTTGGGAGACGTAATTGGAATCACCCGGCACACAAGACTAGTGCCTCCAAGCTCAGTCCAGCCATTTCCTAGTAATTCCTGTGGTAGACTGGTGCTACATACTAAGTTCCATACGTGAGAGGGTAGCTGAACGCCTTGTCCAAAAGCATCTTACTTCTGAGAGTTGAGCTCAGCCTCAGTCCCTCACAGTTCCACACTACCTGCAGAGTGAGTTTCGCAGGTCTTCAGCAGAGACTTTTGCCAGAGGCTTCTGAGACGCAGGGTAACAATGCAGACCTGGAGGGTATCCCCAGGTGCAGTAGACTGGTAATCATGGAACCTCCTGACTCAGAATACTGCTACCTTCTCACTGCCATAGGAATGCAGCTAGTTGACAGCTGGCTTCAAGACATGCTTCCCTGTGAGAGCTGAGGACAGGGAAGAACCCTCCCGCATCCTGCCTGTCTGTAGGAGTAGCTGCTAACATCCTAATGTTAGTGGCTGGGAGAGGTTCCGGGAAAAGCGTGTGTGAGCACTGGGCCTGAACTCCCGTGTATCTGAGTTGAATACAGCGATTTCCAACGGCTTTCCTCAACCAGAGTGTAGCTAGGTTCCAAATCCCATGTACGAGCGGGTAGCAGACATCTGCCTCCCATGCATACACACTTGTGAGAGTTGAGCTTATGGCCTGTACCTCCACATCCAGCCTGCTGGTACCCTTGGCTTCTAAAAGGCCTAGGCTCGCTGTTTGACGGAAGTGCTGGGAGAGGTAATTGGAATCTCCCGGCACACAAGACGAGTGCCTCCAAGCTCAGTCCAGCGATTTCCTAGTAATTCCTGTGGTAGACTGGTGCTACATACTAAGTTCCATACGTGAGAGCGTAGTTGAACGCCTTGTCCAAAAGCATCTTACTTCTGAGAGTTGAGCTCAGCCTCAGTCCCTCACAGTTCCACACTGCCTGCAGAGTGAGTTTCGGAGGTCTTCAGCAGAGACTTTTGCCAGAGGCTTCTGAGACGGACGGTAACAATGCAGACCTCGAGGGTATCCCCAGGTGCAGTAGACTGGTAATCTTGGAACCTCCTGACTCAGAGTACTGCTACCTTCTCACTGCCATAGGAATGCAGCTAGTTGACAGCTGGCTTCAAGACATGCTTCCCTGTGAGAGCTGAGGACAGGGCAGAACCCTCCCGCATCCTGCCTGACTGTAGGAGTAGCTGCTAACATCCTTATATTAGTGGCTGGGAGAGGTTGCGGGAAAAGCATGTGTGAGCACTGGGCCTGAACTCCCGTGTGTCTGAGTTGAATACAGCGATTTCCAATGGCCTTCTTCAATCACAGTGTAGCTAGGTTCCAACTCCAAGGTCCGAGTGGGTAGCAGACATCTGCCTCCCATGCATACACACTTCTGAGAGTTGAGCTTATGGCCTGTACCTCCACAGCCAGCCTGCTGGTACCCTTGGCTTCTAAAAGGCCTAGGCTCGCTGTTTGACGGAAGTGTTGGGAGACGTAATTGGAATCACCCGGCACACAAGACGAGTGCCTCCAAGCTCAGTCCAGCGATTTCCTAGTAATTTCTCTGGTAGACTAGTGCTACATACCAAGTTCCATATGTGAGAGGGTAGCTGAACGCCTTGTCCAAAAGCATCTTACTTCTGAGAGTTGAGCTCACCCTCAGTCCCTCACAGTTCCAAACTACCTGCAGAGTGAGTTTCACACGTCTTCACCAGAGAAGTTTGCCAGAGGCTTCTGAGTACAAGTTAACAATGCAGACCTGGAGGGTATCTCCAGGTGCAGTAGAGTGGTAATCTTGGAACCTCCTGACTCAGAGTACTGCTACCTTCTCACTGCCATAGGAATGCAGCTAGTTGACAGCTGGCTTCAAGACATGCTTCCCTGTGAGAGCTGAGGACAGGGCAGAACCGTCCCGCATCCTGCCTGACTGTAGGAGTAGCTGCTAACATCCTAATATTAGTGGCTGGGAGAGGTTGCGGGAAAAGCATGTGTGAGCACTGGGCCTGAACTCCCGTGTATCTGAGTTTAATACAGCGATTTCCAACGGCTTTCCTCAACCAGAGTGTTGCTATGTTCCAAATCCCATGTACGAGCGAGTAGCGGACATCTGCCTCCCATGCATACACACTTCTGAGAGTTGAGCTTATGGCCTGTACCTCCACATCCAGCCTGCTGGTACCCTTGGCTTCTAAAAGGCCTTGGCTCGCTGTTTGACGGAAGTGCTGGGAGAGGTAATTGGAATCACCCGACACACAAGACTAGTGCCTCCAAGCTCAGTTCAGCGATTTCCTAGTAATTCCTGTGGTAGACTGGTGCTACATACTAAGTTCCATACGTGAGAGGGTAGCTGAACGCCTTGTCCAAAACCATCTTACTTCTGAGAGTTGAGCTCACCCTCAGTCCCTCACAGTTCCACACTGCCTGCAGAGTGAGTTTCGCAGGTCTTCAGCAGAGACGTTTGCCAGAGGCTTCTGAGACGGACGGTAACAATGCAGACCTGGAGGGTATCCCCAGGTGCAGTCGACTGGTAATCTTGGAACCTCCTGCCTCAGAATACTGCTACCTTCTCACTGCCATAGGAATGCAGCTAGTTGACAGCTAGCTGGCTTCAAGACATGCTTCCCTGAGAGAGCTGAGGACAGGGCAGAACCCTCCCTCATGCTGCCTGACTGTAGGTGTAGCTGCTAACATCCTAATGTTAGTGGCTGGGAGAGGTTGCGGGAAAAGTGTGTGGGAGCACTGGGCCTGAACTCCCGTGTATCTGAGTAGAATACAGCGATTTCCAACGGCTTTCCTCAACCAGAGTGTAGCTAGGTTCCAAATCCCATGTACGAGCGGGTAGCAGACATCTGCCTCCCATGCATACACACTTCTGAGAGTTGAGCTTATGGCCTGTACCTCCACATCCAGCCTGCTGGTACCCTTGGCTTCTAAAAGGCCTAGGCTCGCTGTTTGACGGAAGTGCTGGGAGAGGTATTTGGAATCTCCCGGCACACAAGACGAGTGCCTCCAAGCTCAATTCACGATTTCCCAGTAATTCTTGTGGTAGACAGGTGCTACATACTAAGTTTATATGCGAGATGGTAGCTGAACGCCTTGTCCAAAAGCATCTTACTTCTGTGAGTTGAGCCCTCCCTCAGTCCCTCACAGTTCCACAGTGCCTGCAGAGTGAGTTTCACACGTCTTCACCAGAGACGATTGCCAGAGGCTTCTGAGTACAAGTTAACAATGCAGACCTGGAGGGTATCTCCAGGTGCAGTAGAGTGGTAATCTTGGAACCTCCTGACTCAGAGTACTGCTACCTTCTCACTGCCATAGGAATGCAGCTAGTTGACAGCTGGCTTCAAGACTTGCTTCCCTGTGAGAGCTGAGGACAGGGCAGAACCCTCCCGCATCCTGCCTGACTGTAGGAGTAGCTGCTAACATCCTTATGTTAGTGGCTGGGAGAGGTTGCGGGAAAAGCATGTGTGAGCACTGGGCCTGAACTCCCGTGTATCTGAGTTGAATACAGCGATTTCCAACGGCTTTCCTCAACCAGAGTGTAGCTAGGTTCCAACTCCCATGTCCGAGTGGGTAGCAGACATCTGCCTCCCATGCATAGACACTTCTGAGAGTTGAGCTTATGACCGGTACCTCCACAGCCAGCCTGCTGGTACCCTTGGCTTCTAAAAGGCCTAGGCTCGCTGTTTGACGGAAGTGTTGGGAGAGGTAATTGGAATCACCCGGCACACAAGACTAGTGCCTCCAAGCTCAGTCCAGCGATTTCCTAGTAATTCCTGTTCTAGACTGGTGCTACATACTAAGTTCCATACGTGAGAGGGTAGCTGAACGCCTTGTCCAAAAGCATCTTAATTGTGAGAGTTGAGCTCAGCCTCAGGTCCTCACAGTTCCACACTGCCTGCATGGTGAGTTTCGCAGGTCTTCAGCAGAGACGTTTGCCAGAGGCTTCTGAGATGCAGGATAACAATGCAGACCTGGAGGGTATCCCCATGTGCAGTAGACTGGTAATCTTGGAACCTCCTGACTCAGAATAGTGCTACCTTCTCACTGCCATAGGAATGCAGCTACTTGACAGCTGGCTTCAAGACATGCTTCCCTGTGAGAGCTGAGGACAGGGCAGAACCCTCCCGCATCCTGCCTGACTGTAGGAGTAGCTGCTAACATCCTAATGTTAGTGGCTGGGAGAGGTTCCGGGAAAAGCGTGTGTGAGCACTGGGCCTGAACTCCCGTGTATCTGAGTTGAATACAGCGATTTCCAACGGCTTTCCTCAACCAGAGTGTAGCTAGGTTCCAAATCCCATGTACGAGCGGGTAGCAGACATCTGCCTCCCATGCATACACACTTCTGAGAGTTGAGCTTATGGCCTGTACCTCCACATCCAGCCTGCGGTACCCTTGGCTTCTAAAAGGCCTAGGCTCGCTGTTTGACGGAAGTGCTGGGAGAGGTAATTGGAATCTCCCGGCACACAAACGAGTGCCTCCAAGCTCAATTCACGATTTCCCAGTAATTCTTGTGGTAGACAGGTGCAACAGGCTAAGTTCCATATGTGAGAAGGTAGCTGAACGCCTTGTCCAAAAGCATCTTACTTCTGAGAGTTGAGCTCAGCCTCAGTCCCTCACAGTTCCAAACTGCCTGCAGAGTGAGTTTCACACGTCTTCACCAGAGACGATTGCCAGAGGCTTCTGAGTACAAGTTAACAATGCAGACCTGGAGGGTATCTCCAGGTGCAGTAGAGTGGTAATCTTGGAACCTCCTGACTCAGAGTACTACTACATTCTCACTGCCATAGGAATGCAGCTAGTTGACAGCTAGCTGGCTTCAAGACATGCTTCCCTGAGAGAGCTGAGGACAAGGCAGAACCGTCCCGCATGCTGCCTGACTGTAGGAGTAGCTGCTAACATCCTAATATTAGTGGCTGGGAGTGGTTTCGGGAAAAGCATGTGTGAGCACTGGGCCTGAACTCCCGTGTATCTGAGTTGAATACAGCGATTTCCAACGGCTTTCCTCAACCAGAGTGTAGCTAGGTTCAAAATCCCATGTACGAGCGGGAAGCAGACATCTGCCTCCCATGCATACACACTTCTGAGAGTTGAGCTTATGGCCTGTACCTCCACATCCAGCCTGCTGGTACCCTTGGCTTCTAAAAGGCCTAGGCTCGCTGTTTGACGGAAGTGCTGGGAGAGGTAATTGGAATCACCCGGCACACAAGACTAGTGGCTCCAAGCTCAGTTCAGCGATTTCCTAGTAATTCCTGTGGTAGACTGGTGCTACATACTAAGTTCCATACGTGAGAAGGTAGCTGAACGCCTTGTCCAAAAGCATCTTACTTCTGAGAGTTGAGCTCACCCTCAGTCCCTCACAGTTCCACACTGCCTGCAGAGTGAGTTTCGCAGGTCTTCAGCAGAGACGTTTGCCAGAGGCTTCTGAGACGCAGGGTAACAATGCAGACCTGGAGGGTATCCCCAGGTGCAGTAGACTGGTAATCTTGGCCCTCCTGACTCAGAATACTGCTACCTTCTCACTGCCATAGGAATGCAGCTAGTTGACAGCTAGCTGGCTTCAAGACATGCTTCCCTGAGAGAGCTGAGGACAGGGCAGAACCCTCCCGCATGCTGCCTGACTGTAGGAGTAGCTGCTAACATCCTAATGTTAGTGACTGGGAGAGGTTCCGAGAAAAGCATGTGTGAGCACTGGGCCTGAACTCCCGTGTATCTGAGTTGAATACAGCGATTTCCAACGGCTTTCCTCAACCAGATTGTAGCTAGGTTCCAAATCCCATGTACGAGCGGGTAGCAGACATCTGCCTCCCATGCATACACACTTCTGAGAGTTGAGCTTATGGCCTGTACCTCCACATCCAGCATGCTGGTATCCTTGGCTTCTAAAAGGCCTAGGCTCGCTGTTTGACGGAAGTGCTGGGAGAGGTAATTGGAATCTCCCGGCACACAAGACGAGTGCCTCCAAGCTCAATTCACGATTTCCCAGCAATTCTTGTGGTAGACAGGTGCTACATACTAAGTTCCATATGTGAGAAGGTAGCTGAACGCCTTGTCCAAAAGCATCTTCCTTCTGAGAGTTGAGCCCACCCTCAGTCCCTCACAGTTCCACACTGCCTGCAAAGTGAGTTTCGCAGGTCTTCAGCAGAGACGTTTGCCAGAGGCTTCTGAGAGGCAGGGTAACAATGCAGACCTGGAGGGTATCCCCAGTTGCAGTCGACTGGTAATCTTGGAACCTCCTGACTCAGAATACTGCTACCTTCTCACTGCCATAGGAATGCAGCTAGTTGACAGCTGGCTTCAAGACATGCTTCCCTGTGAGAGCTGAGGACAGGGCAGAACCCTCCCGCATCCTGCCTGACTGTAGGAGTAGCTGCTAACATCCTTATGTTAGTGGCTGGAAGAGGTTGCGGGAAAAGCATGTGTGAGCACTGGGCCTCAACTCCCGTTTATCTGAGTTGAATACAGCGATTTCCAATGGCCTTCTTCAATCACAGTGTAGCTAGGTTACAACTCCCATGTCCGAGTGGGTAGCAGACATCTGCCTCCCATGCATATACACTTCTGAGAGTTGAGCTTATGGCCTGTACCTCCACATCCAGCCTGCTGGTACCCTTGGCTTCTAAAAGGCCTAGGCTCGCTGTTTGACGGAAGTGCTGGGAGAGGTAATTGGAATCACCCGGCACACAAGACTAGTGCCTCCAAGCTCAGTTCAGCGATTTCCTAGTACTTCCTGTGGTAGACTGGTGCTACATACTAAGTTCCATACGTGAGAGGGTAGCTGAACGCCTTGTCCAAAACCATCTTACTTCTGAGAGTTGAGCTCACCCTCAGTCCCTCACAGTTCCACACTGCCTGCAGAGTGAGTTTCGCAGGTCTTCAGCAGAGACGTTTGCCAGAGGCTTCTGAGACGCAGGGTAACAATGCAGACCTGGATGGTATCCCCAGCTGCAGTCGACTGGTAATCTTGGAACCTCCTGACTCAGAATACTGCTACCTTCTCACTGCCATAGGAATGCAGCTAGTTGACAGCTGGCTTCAAGACATGCTTCCCTGTGAAGCTGAGGACAGGGCAGAACCCTCCCGCATCCTGCCTGACTGTAGGAGTAGCTGCTAACATCCTTATGTTAGTGGCTGGGAGAGGTTGCGGGAAAAGCATGTGTGAGCACTGGGCCTGAACTCCCGTGTATCTGAGTTGAATACAGCGATTTCCAATGGCCTTCTTCAATCAGAGTGTAGCTAGGTTCCAACTCCCATGTCAGAGTGGGTAGCAGACATCTGCCTCCCATGCATACACACCTCTGAGAGTTGAGCTTATGGCCTGTACCTCCACATCCAGCCTGCTGGTACCCTTGGCTTCTAAAAGGCCTAGGCTCGCTGTTTGACGGAAGTGCTGGGAGAGGTAATTGGAATCACCCGGCAAACAAGACTAGTGCCTCCAAGCTCAGTTCATCGATTTCCTAGTAATTCCTGTGGTAGACTGGTGCTACATACTAAGTTCCATACGTGAGAGGGTAGCTGAACGCCTTGTCCAAAACCATCTTACTTCTGAGAGTTGAGCTCAGCCTCAGTCCCTCACACTTCCACACTGCCTGCAGAGTGAGTTTCGCAGGTCTTCAGCAGAGACGTTTGCCAGAGGCTTCTGAGACGCAGGGTAACAATGCAGACCTGGAGGGTATCCCCAGGTGCAGTCGACTGGTAATCTTGGAACCTCCTGACTCAGAATACTGCTACCTTCTCACTGCCATAGGAATGCAGCTAGTTGACAGCTAGCTGGCTTCAAGACATGCTTCCCTGAGAGAGCTGAGGACAGGGCAGAACGCTCCCGCATCCTGCCTGACTGTAGGAGTAGCTGCTAACATCCTTATGTTAGTGGCTGGGAGAGGTTGCGGGAAAAGCATGTGTGAGCACTGGGCCTGAACTCCCGTGTATCTGAGTTGAATACAGCGATTTCCAATGGCCTTCTTCAATCACAGTGTAGCTAGGTTCCAACTCCCATGTCCGAGTGGGTAGCAGACATCTGCCTCCCATGCATACACACTTCTGAGAGTTGAGCTTATGGCCTGTACCTCCATATCCAGCCTGCTGGTACCCTTGGCTTCTAAAAGGCCTAGGCTCGCTGTTTGACGGAAGTGCTGGGAGAGGTAATTGGAATCTCCCGGCACACAAGACGAGTGCCTCCAAGCTCAATTCACGATTTCCCAGTAATTCTTGTGGTAGACAGGTGCTACATACTAAGTTCCATATGTGAGAAGGTAGCTGAACGCCTTGTCCAAAAGCATCTTACTTCTGAGAGTTGAGCAAACCCTCAGTCCCTCACACTTCCACACTGCCTGCAGAGTGAGTTTCACACGTCTTCACCAGAGACGATTGACAGAGGCTTCTGAGTACAAGTTAACAATGCAGACCTGGAGGGTATCTCCAGGTGCAGTAGAGTGGTAATCTTGGAACCTCCTGACTCAGAATACTGCTACCTTCTCACTGCCATAGGAATGCAGCTAGTTGACAGCTGGCTTCAAGACATGCTTCCCTGTGAGAGCTTAGGACAGGGCAGAACCCTCCCGCATCCTGCCTGACTGTAGGAGTAGCTGCTAATATCCTTATGTTAGTGGCTTGGAGAGGTTGCGGGAAAAGCATGTGTGAGCACTGTGCCTGAACTCCCGTGTATCTGAGTTGAATACAGCGATTTCCAATGGCCTTCTTCAATCACAGTGTAGCTAGGTTCCAACTCCCATGTCCGAGTGGGTAGCAGACATCTGCCTCCCATGCATACACACTTCTGAGAGTTGAGCTTATGGCCTGTACCTCCACATCCTGCCTGCTGGTACCCTTGGCTTCTAAAAGGCCTGGGCTCGCTGTTTGACGGAAGTGCTGGGAGAGGTAATTGGAATCTCCCGGCACACAAGACTAGTGCCTCCAAGCTCAGTTCAGCGATTTCCTAGTAATTCCTGTGGTAGACTGGTGCTACATACTATGTTCCGTACTTGAGAGGGTAGCTGAACGCCTTGTCCAAAACCATCTTACTTATGAGAGTTGAGCTCAGCCTCAGTCCCTCACAGTTCCACACTGCCTGCAGAGTGAGTTTCGCAGGTCTTCAGCAGAGACGATTGCCAGCTGCTTCTGAGTACAAGTTAACAATGCAGACCTGGAGGGTATCTCCAGGTGCAGTAGAGTGGTAATCTTGGAACCTCCTGACTCAGAGTACTGCTACATTCTCACTGATATAGGAATGCAGCTAGTTGACAGCTGGCTTCAAGACATGCTTCCCTGTGAGTGCTGCGGACAGGGCAGAACCCTCCCGCAGCCTGCCTGACTGTAGGAGTAGCTGCTAACATCCTAAGGTTAGTGGCTGGGAGAGGTTGCGGGAAAAGCATGTGTGAGCACTGGGCCTGAACTCCCGTGTATCTGAGTTGAATACAGCGATTTCCAATGGCCTTCTTCAATCACAGTGTAGCTAGGTTCCAACTCCCATGTCCGAGTGGGTAGCAGACATCTGCCTCCCATGCATATACACTTCTGAGAGTTGAGCTTATGGCCTGTACCTCCACATCCAGCCTGCTGGTACACTTGGCTTCTAAAAGGCCTAGGCTCGCTGTTTGACGGAAGTGCTGGGAGAGGTAATTGGAATCACCCGGCACACAAGACTAGTGCCTCCAAGCTCAGTTCAGCGATTTCCTAGTAATTCCTGTGGTAGACTGGTGCTACATACTAAGTTCCATACGTGAGAGGTTAGCTGAATGCCTTGTCCAAAAGCATCTTACTTCTGAGAGTTGAGCTCACCCTCAGTCCCTCACAGTTCCACACTGCCTGCAGAGTGAGTTTCGCAGGTCTTCAGCAGAGACGTTTGCCAGAGGCTTCTGAGACGCAGGGTAACAATGCAGACCTGGAGGGTATCCCCAGGTGCAGTAGACTGGTAATCTTGGCCCTCCTGACTCAGAATACTGCTACCTTCTCACTGCCATAGGAATGCAGCTAGTTGACAGCTAGCTGGCTTCAAGACATGCTTCCCTGATTGAGCTGAGGACAGGGCAGAACCCTCCCGCATGCTGCCTGACTGTAGGAGTAGCTGCTAACATCCTAATGTTAGTGACTGGGAGAGGTTCCGAGAAAAGCATGTGTGAGCACTGGGCCTGAACTCCCGTGTATCTGAGTTGAATACAGCGATTTCCAACGGCTTTCCTCAACCAGATTGTAGCTAGGTTCCAAATCCCATGTACGAGCGGGTAGCAGACATCTGCCTCCCATGCATACACACTTCTGAGAGTTGAGCTTATGGCCTGTACCTCCACATCCAGCATGCTGGTATCCTTGGCTTCTAAAAGGCCTAGGCTCGCTGTTTGACGGAAGTGCTGGGAGAGGTAATTGGAATCTCCCGGCACACAAGACGAGTGCCTCCAAGCTCAATTCACGATTTCCCAGCAATTCTTGTGGTAGACAGGTGCTACATACTAAGTTCCATATGTGAGAAGGTAGCTGAACGCCTTGTCCAAAAGCATCTTCCTTCTGAGAGTTGAGCCCACCCTCAGTCCCTCACAGTTCCACACTGCCTGCAGAGTGAGTTTCGCAGGTCTTCAGCAGAGACGTTTGCCAGAGGCTTCTGAGAGGCAGGGTAACAATGCAGACCTGGAGGGTATCCCCAGGTGCAGTCGACTGGTAATCTTGGAACCTCCTGACTCAGAATACTGCTACCTTCTCACTGCCATAGGAATGCAGCTAGTTGACAGCTGGCTTCAAGACATGCTTCCCTGTGAGAGCTGAGGACAGGGCAGAACCCTCCCGCATCCTGCCTGACTGTAGGAGTAGCTGCTAACATCCTTATGTTAGTGGCTGGAAGAGGTTGCGGGAAAAGCATGTGTGAGCACTGGGCCTCAACTCCCGTTTATCTGAGTTGAATACAGCGATTTCCAATGGCCTTCTTCAATCACAGTGTAGCTAGGTTCCAACTCCCATGTCCGAGTGGGTAGCAGACATCTGCCTCCCATGCATATACACTTCTGAGAGTTGAGCTTATGGCCTGTACCTCCACATCCAGCCTGCTGGTACCCTTGGCTTCTAAAAGGCCTAGGCTCGCTGTTTGACGGAAGTGCTGGGAGAGGTAATTGGAATCACCCGGCACACAAGACTAGTGCCTCCAAGCTCAGTTCAGCGATTTCCTAGTACTTCCTGTGGTAGACTGGTGCTACATACTAAGTTCCATACGTGAGAGGGTAGCTGAACGCCTTGTCCAAAACCATCTTACTTCTGAGAGTTGAGCTCACCCTCAGTCCCTCACAGTTCCACACTGCCTGCAGAGTGAGTTTCGCAGGTCTTCAGCAGAGACGTTTGCCAGAGGCTTCTGAGACGCAGGGTAACAATGCAGACCTGGATGGTATCCCCAGCTGCAGTCGACTGGTAATCTTGGAACCTCCTGACTCAGAATACTGCTACCTTCTCACTGCCATAGGAATGCAGCTAGTTGACAGCTGGCTTCAAGACATGCTTCCCTGTGAAGCTGAGGACAGGGCAGAACCCTCCCGCATCCTGCCTGACTGTAGGAGTAGCTGCTAACATCCTTATGTTAGTGGCTGGGAGAGGTTGCGGGAAAAGCATGTGTGAGCACTGGGCCTGAACTCCCGTGTATCTGAGTTGAATACAGCGATTTCCAATGGCCTTCTTCAATCAGAGTGTAGCTAGGTTCCAACTCCCATGTCAGAGTGGGTAGCAGACATCTGCCTCCCATGCATACACACCTCTGAGAGTTGAGCTTATGGCCTGTACCTCCACATCCAGCCTGCTGGTACCCTTGGCTTCTAAAAGGCCTAGGCTCGCTGTTTGACGGAAGTGCTGGGAGAGGTAATTGGAATCACCCGGCAAACAAGACTAGTGCCTCCAAGCTCAGTTCATCGATTTCCTAGTAATTCCTGTGGTAGACTGGTGCTACATACTAAGTTCCATACGTGAGAGGGTAGCTGAACGCCTTGTCCAAAAGCATCTTACTTCTGAGAGTTGAGCTCAGCCTCAGTCCCTCACACTTCCACACTGCCTGCAGAGTGAGTTTCGCAGGTCTTCAGCAGAGACGTTTGCCAGAGGCTTCTGAGACGCAGGGTAACAATGCAGACCTGGAGGGTATCCCCAGGTGCAGTCGACTGGTAATCGTGGAACCTCCTGACTCAGAATACTGCTACCTTCTCACTGCCATAGGAATGCAGCTAGTTGACAGCTAGCTGGCTTCAAGACATGCTTCCCTGAGAGAGCTGAGGACAGGGCAGAACCCTCACGCATGCTGCATGACTATAGGAGTCGCTGCTAACATCCAAATATTAGTGGCTGGGAGAGGTTGCTGGAAAAGCATGTTTGAGCACTGGGTCTGAACTCCCGTGTGTCTGAGTTGAATACAGCGATTTTCAACGGCTTTCCTCAACCAGAGTGTAGCTAGGTTCCAAATCCCATGTACGAGCGGGTAGCAGACATCTGCCTCCCATGCATACACACTTCTGAGAGTTGAGCTTATGGCCTGTACCTCCACATCCAGCCTGCTGGTACCCTTGGCTTCTAAAAGGCCTAGGCTCGCTGTTTGACGGAAGTGCTGGGAGAGGTAAATGGAATCTCCTGGCACACAAGACGAGTGCCTCCAAGCTTAATTCACGATTTCCCAGTAATTCTTGTGGTAGACCGGTGCTACATACCAAGTTCCATTCGTGAGAGGGTAGCTGAACGCCTTGTCCAAAACCATCTTACTTCTGAGAGTTGAGCTCAGCCTCTGTCCCTCACAGTTCCACACTGCCTGCAGAGTGAGTTTCGCAGGTCTTCAGCAGAGACGTTTGCCAGAGGCTTCTGAGACGCAGGGTAACAATGCAGACCTGGAGGGTATCCCCAGGTGCAGTCGACTGGTAATCTTGGAACCTCCTGACTCAGAATACTGCTACTTTCTCACTGCATAGGAATGCAGCTAGTTGACAGCTGGCTTCAAGACATGCTTCCCTGTGATAGCTGAGGACAGGGCAGAACCCTCCCGCATGCTGCCTGACTGTAGGAGTAGCTGCTAACATCCTAATGTTAGTGGCTGGGAGAGGTTGCGGGAAAAGCATGTGTGAGCACTGGGCCTGAACTCCCGTGTATCTGAGTTGAATACAGCGATTTCCAATGGCCTTCTTCAATCACAGTGTAGCTAGGTTCCAACTCCCATGTCCGCGTGGGTAGCAGACATCTGCCTCCCATGCATACACACTTCTGAGAGTTGAGCTTATGGCCTGTACCTCCACATCCAGCCTGGTGGTACCCTTGGCTTCTAAAAGGCCTAGGCTCGCTGTTTGACGGAAGTGCTGGGAGAGGTAATTGGAATCACCCGGCACACAAGACTAGTGCCTCCAAGCTCAGTCCAGCGATTTCCTAGTAATTCCTGTGGTAGACTGGTGCTACATACTAAGTTCCATACGTGAGAGGGTAGCTGAAGGCCTTGTCCAAAACCATCTTACTTCTGAGAGTTGAGCTCACCCTCAGTCCCTCACAGTTCCACACTGACTGCAGAGTGAGTTTCGCAGGTCTTCAGCAGAGACGTTTGCCAGAGGCTTCTGAGACGCAGGATAACAATGCAGACCTGGAGGGTATCCCCAGGTGCAGTAGACTGGTAATCTTGGAACCTCCTGACTCAGAATACTGCTACGTTCTCACTGCCATTGGAATGCAGCTAGTTGACAGCTGGCTTCAAGACAGGCTTCCCTGTGAGAGCTGAGGACAGGGTAGAACCCTCCCGCATGCTGCCTGACTGTAGCAGTGGCTGCTAACATCCTAATGTTAGTGGCTGGGAGAGGTTGCGGGAAAAGCATGTGTGAGCACTGGCCCTGAACTCCCGTGTATCTGAGTTGAATACAGCGATTTCCAATGGCCATCTTCAATCACAGTGTAGCTAGGTTATAACTCCCAATTCCGAGTGGGAAGCAGACATCTGCCTCCCATGCATACACACTTCTGAGAGTTGAGCTTATGGCCTGTACCTCCACATCCAGCCTGCTGGTACCCTTGGCTTCTAAAAGGCCTAGGCTCGCTGTTTGACGGAAGTGCTGGGAGAGGTAATTGGAATCTCCCGGCACACAAGACGAGTGCCTCCAAGCTCAATTCACGATTTCCCAGTAATTCTTGTGGTAGACAGGTGCTACATACTAAGTTCCATATGTGAGAAGGTAGCTGAACGCCTTTTCCAAAAGCATCTTACTTCTGAGAGTTGAGCACACCCTCAGTCCCTCTCACTTCCACACTGCCTGCAGAGTGAGTTTCACACGTCTTCATCAGAGACGATTGCCAGAGGCTTCTGAGTACAAGTTAACAATGCAGACCTGGAGGGTATCTCCAGGTGCAGTAGAGTGGTAATCTTGGAACCTCCTGACTCAGAGTACTGCTACCTTCTCACTGACATAGGAATGCACCTAGTTGACAGCTGGCTTCAAGACATGTTTCCCTGTGAGAGCTGAGGACAGGGCAGAACCCTCCCGCATCCTGCCTGACTGTAGGAGTAGCTGCTAACATCCTTATGTTAGTGGCTGGGAGAGGTTGCGGGAAAAGCATGTGTGAGCACTGGGCCTGAACTCCCGTGTATCTGAGTTGAATACAGCGATTTCCAATGGCCTTTTTCAATCACAGTGTAGCTAGGTTCCAACTCCTATGTCCGAGTGGGTAGCAGACATCTGCCTCCCATGCATATACACATCTGAGAGTTGAGCTTATGGCCTGTACCTCCACATCCAGCCTGCTGGTACCCTTGGCTTCCTAAAGGCCTAGGCTCGCTGTTTGACGGAAGTGCTGGGAGAGGTAATTGGAATCACCCGGCACACAAGACGAGTGCCTCCAAGCTCAGTTCAGCGATTTCCTAGTAATTCCTGTGGTAGACTGGTGCTACATACTAAGTTCCATACGTGAGAGGGTAGCTGAACGCCTTCTCCAAAACCATCTTACTTCTGAGAGTGGAGCTCAGCCTCAGTCCCTCACAGTTCCACACTGCCTGCAGAGTGAGTTTCGCAGGTCTTCAGCAGAGACGTTTGCCAGAGGCTTCTGAGACGCAGGGTAACAATGCAGACCTGGAGGGTATCCCCAGGTGCAGTAGACTGGTAATCTTGGAACCTCCTGACTCAGAATACTGCTACCTTCTCACTGCCATAGGAATGCAGCTAGTTGACAGCTGGCTTCAAGACATGCTTCCCTGTGAGAGCTGAGGACAGGGCAAACCCTCCCGCATGCTGCATGACTGTAGCTGTAGCTGCTAACATCCTAATGTTAGTGGCTGGGAGAGGTTGCGGGAAAAGCATGTGTGAGCACTGGGCCTGAACTTCCGTGTATCTGAGTTGAATACAGCGATTTCCAACGACTTTCCTCAACCAGAGTGTAGCTAGGTTCCAAATCCCATGTACGAGCGGGTAGCAGACATCTGCCTCCCATGCATACACACTTCTGAGAGTTGAGCTTATGGCCTGTACCTCAACATCCAGCCTGCTGGTTCGAAAAGGCTTGGCTTCTAAAAGGCCCAGGCTCGCTGTTTGACGGTAGTGCTGGGAGAGGTAATTGGAATCTCCCGGCACACAAGACTAGTGCCTCCAAGCTCAATTCACGATTTCCCAGTAATTCTTGTGGCAGACAGGTTCTACATACTAAGTTCCATATGTGAGAAGGTAGCTGCACGCCTTGTCCAAAAGCATCTTACTTCTGAGTGTTGAGCACACCCTCAGTCCCTCACACTTCCACACTGCCTGCAGAGTGAGTTTCACACGTCTTCACCAGAGACGATTGCCAGAGGCTTCTGAGTACAAGTTAACAATGCAGACCTGGAGGGTATCTCCAGGTGCAGTAGAGTGGTAATCTTGGAACCTCCTGACTCAGAGTACTGCTACCTTCTCACTGCCATAGGAATGCAGCTAGTTGACAGCTGGCTTCAAGACATGCTTCCCTGTGAGAGCTGAGGACAGGGCAGAACCCTCCCGCATCCTGCCTGACTGTAGGAGTAGCTGCTAACATCCTTATGTTAGTGGCTGGGAGAGGATGCGTGAAAAGCATGTGTGAGCACTGGGCCTGAACTCCCGTGTATCTGAGTTGAATACAGCGATTTCCAATGGCCTTCTTCAATCACAGTGTAGCTAGTTTCCAACTCCCATGTCCGAGTGGGTAGCAGACTTCTGCCTCCCATGCATACACACTTCTGAGAGTTGAGCTTATGGCCTGTACCTCCACATCCAGCCTGCTGGTACCCTTGGCTTCTAAAAGGCCTAGGCTCGCTGTTTGACGGAAGTGCTGGGAGAGGTAATTGGAATCACCCGGCACACAAGACTAGTGCCTCCAAGCTCAGTTCAGCGATTTCCTAGTAATTCCTGTGGTAGACTGGTGCTACCTACCAAGTTCCATACGTGAGAGGGTAGCTGATCGCCTTGTCCAAAACCATCTTCCTTCTGAGAGTTGAGCTCACCCTCAGTCCCTCACAGTTCCACACTGCCTGCAGAGTGAGTTTCGCAGGTCTTCAGCAGAGACGTTTGCCAGAGGCTTCTGAGACGCAGGGTAACAATGCAGACCTGGAGGGTATCCCCAGGTGCAGTCGACTGGTAATCGTGGAACCTCCTGACTCAGAATACTGCTACCTTCTCACTGCCATAGGAATGCAGCTAGTTGACAGCTAGCTGGCTTCAAGACATGCTTCCCTGAGAGAGCTGAGGACAGGGCAGAACCCTCACGCATGCTGCATGACTATAGGAGTCGCTGCTAACATCCTAATATTAGTGGCTGGGAGAGGTTGCGGGAAAAGCATGTTTGAGCACTGGGTCTGAACTCCCGTGTGTCTGAGTTGAATACAGCGATTTTCAACGGCTTTCCTCAACCAGAGTGTAGCTAGGTTCCAAATCCCATGTACGAGTGGGTAGCAGACATCTGCCTCCCATGCATACACACCTCTGAGAGTTGAGCTTATGGCCTGTACCTCCACATCCAGCCTGCTGGTACCCTTGGCTTCTAAAAGGCCTAGGCTCGCTGTTTGACGGAAGTGCTGGGAGAGGTAATTGGAATCACCCGGCAAACAAGACTAGTGCCTCCAAGCTCAGTTCATCGATTTCCTAGTAATTCCTGTGGTAGACTGGTGCTACATACTAAGTTCCATACGTGAGAGGGTAGCTGAACGCCTTGTCCAAAACCATCTTACTTCTGAGAGTTGAGCTCAGCCTCAGTCCCTCACACTTCCACACTGCCTGCAGAGTGAGTTTCGCAGGTCTTCAGCAGAGACGTTTGCCAGAGGCTTCTGAGACGCAGGGTAACAATGCAGACCTGGAGGGTATCCCCAGGTGCAGTCGACTGGTAATCTTGGAACCTCCTGACTCAGAATACTGCTACCTTCTCACTGCCATAGGAATGCAGCTAGTTGACAGCTAGCTGGCTTCAAGACATGCTTCCCTGAGAGAGCTGAGGACAGTGCAGAACGCTCCCGCATCCTGCCTGACTGTAGGAGTAGCTGCTAACATCCTTATGTTAGTGGCTGGGAGAGGTTGCGGGAAAAGCATGTGTGAGCACTGGGCCTGAACTCCCGTGTATCTGAGTTGAATACAGCGATTTCCAATGGCCTTCTTCAATCACAGTGTAGCTAGGTTCCAACTCCCATGTCCGAGTGGGTAGCAGACATCTGCCTCCCATGCATACACACTTCTGAGAGTTGAGCTTATGGCCTGTACCTCCATATCCAGCCTGCTGGTACCCTTGGCTTCTAAAAGGCCTAGGCTCGCTGTTTGACGGAAGTGCTGGGAGAGGTAATTGGAATCTCCCGGCACACAAGACGAGTGCCTCCAAGCTCAATTCACGATTTCCCAGTAATTCTTGTGGTAGACAGGTGCTACATACTAAGTTCCATATGTGAGAAGGTAGCTGAACGCCTTGTCCAAAAGCATCTTACTTCTGAGAGTTGAGCAAACCCTCAGTCCCTCACACTTCCACACTGCCTGCAGAGTGAGTTTCACACGTCTTCACCAGAGACGATTGCCAGAGGCTTCTGAGTACAAGTTAACAATGCAGACCTGGAGGGTATCTCCAGGTGCAGTAGAGTGGTAATCTTGGAACCTCCTGACTCAGAATACTGCTACCTTCTCACTGCCATAGGAATGCAGCTAGTTGACAGCTGGCTTCAAGACATGCTTCCCTGTGAGAGCTGAGGACAGGGCAGAACCCTCCCGCATCCTGCCTGACTGTAGGAGTAGCTGCTAATATCCTTATGTTAGTGGCTGGGAGAGGTTGCGGGAAAAGCATGTGTGAGCACTGGGCCTGAACTCCCGTGTATCTGAGTTGAATACAGCGATTTCCAATGGCCTTCTTCAATCACAGTGTAGCTAGGTTCCAACTCCCATGTCCGAGTGGGTAGCAGACATCTGCCTCCCATGCATACACACTTCTGAGAGTTGAGCTTATGGCCTGTACCTCCACATCCTGCCTGCTGGTACCCTTGGCTTCTAAAAGGCCTGGGCTCGCTGTTTGACGGAAGTGCTGGGAGAGGTAATTGGAATCTCCCGGCACACAAGACTAGTGCCTCCAAGCTCAGTTCAGCGATTTCCTAGTAATTCCTGTGGTAGACTGGTGCTACATACTAAGTTCCGTACTTGAGAGGGTAGCTGAACGCCTTGTCCAAAACCATCTTACTTATGAGAGTTGAACTCAGCCTCAGTCCCTCACAGTTCCACACTGCCTGCAGAGTGAGTTTCGCAGGTCTTCAGCAGAGACGATTGCCAGCTGCTTCTGAGTACAAGTTAACAATGCAGACCTGGAGGGTATCTCCAGGTGCAGTAGAGTGGTAATCTTGGAACCTCCTGACTCAGAGTACTGCTACATTCTCACTGATATAGGAATGCAGCTAGTTGACAGCTGGCTTCAAGACATGCTTCCCTGTGAGTGCTGCGGACAGGGCAGAACCCTCCCGCATCCTGCCTGACTGTAGGAGTAGCTGCTAACATCCTAAGGTTAGTGGCTGGGAGAGGTTGCGGGAAAAGCGTGTGTGAGCACTGGGCCTGAACTCCCGTGTATCTGAGTTGAATACAGCGATTTCCAATGGCCTTCTTCAATCACAGTGTAGCTAGGTTCCAACTCCCATGTCCGAGTGGGTAGCAGACATCTGCCTCCCATGCATATACACTTCTGAGAGTTGAGCTTATGGCCTGTACCTCCACATCCAGCCTGCTGGTACACTTGGCTTCTAAAAGGCCTAGGCTCGCTGTTTGACGGAAGTGCTGGGAGAGGTAATTGGAATCACCCGGCACACAAGACTAGTGGCTCCAAGCTCAGTTCAGCGATTTCCTAGTAATTCCTGTGGTAGACTGGTGCTACATACTAAGTTCCATACGTGAGAGGGTAGCTGAACGCCTTGTCCAAAACCATCTTCCTTCTGAGAGTTGAGCTCAGCCTCAGTCCCTCACAGTTCCACTCTGCCTGCAGAGTGAGTTTCGCAGGTCTTCAGCAGAGACGTTTGCCAGAGGCTTCTGAGACGCAGGGTAACAATGCAGACCTGGAGGGTATCCCCAGGTGCAGTAGACTGGTAATCTTGGAACCTCCTGACTCAGAATACTGCTACCTTCTCACTGCCATAGGAATGCAGCTAGTTGACAGCTAGCTGGCTTCAAGACATGCTTCCCTGAGAGAGCTGAGGACAGGGCAGAACCCTCCCGCATGCTGCCTGACTGTAGGAGTAGCTGCTAACATCCTAATGTTAGTGGCTGGGAGAGGTTGCGGGAAAAGCTTGTGTGAGCACTGGGCCTGAACACCCGTGTATCTGAGTAGAATACAGCGATTTCCAACGGCTTTCCTCAACCAGAGTGTAGCTAGGTTCCAAATCCCATGTACGAGCGGGTAGCAGACATCTGCCTCCCATGCATACACACTTCTGAGAGTTGAGCTTATGGCCTGTACCTCCACATCCAGCCTGCTGGTACCCTTGGCTTCTAAAAGGCCTAGGCTCGCTGTTTGACGGAAGTGCTGGGAGAGGTAATTGGAATCTCTCGGCACACAAGACGAGTGCCTCCAAGCTCAATTCACTATTTCCCAGTAATTCTTGTGGAAGACAGGTGCTACATACTAAGTTCCATATGTGAGAAGGTAGCTGAACGCCTTGTCCAAAAGCATCTTACTTCTGAGAGTTGAGCACACCCTCAGTCCCTCACACTTCCACACTGCCTGCAGAGTGAGTTTCACACGTCTTCACCAGAGACGATTGCCGGAGGCTTCTGAGTACAAGTTAACAATGCAGACCTGGAGGGTATCTCCAGGTGCAGTAGAGTGGTATTCTTGGAACCTCCTGACTCAGAGTACTGCTACCTTCTCACTGCCATAGGAATGCAGCTAGCTGACAGCTGGCTTCAAGACATGCTTCCCTGTGAGAGCTGAGGACAGGGCAGAACCCTCCCGCATCCTGCCTGACTGTAGGAGTAGCTGCAAACATCCTAATATTAGTGGCTGGGAGAGGTTGCGGGAAACGCATGTGTGAGCAGTGGGCCTGAACTCCCGTGTATCTGAGTTGAATACAGCGATTTCCAATGGCCTTCTTCAATCACAGTGTAGCTATGTTCCAACTCCCATGTCCGAGTGGGTAGCAGACATCTGCCTCCCATGCGTATACACTTCTGAGAGTTGAGCTTATGGCCTGTACCTCCACATCCAGCCTGCTGGTACCCTTGGCTTCTAAAAGGCCTAGGCTCGCTGTTTGACGGAAGTGCTGGGAGAGGTAATTGGAATCACCCGGCACACAAGACTAGTGCCTCCAAGCTCAGTTCAGCGATTTCCTAGTAATTCCTGTGGTAGACTGGTGCTACATACTAAGTTCCATACGTGAGAGGTTAGCTGAACGCCTTGTCCAAAAGCATCTTACTTCTGAGAGTTGAGCTCACCCTCAGTCCCTCACAGTTCCACACTGCCTGCAGAGTGAGTTTCGCAGGTCTTCAGCAGAGACGTTTGCCAGAGGCTTCTGAGACGCAGGGTAACAATGCAGACCTGGAGGGTATCCCCAGGTGCAGTAGACTGGTAATCTTGGCCCTCCTGACTCAGAATACTGCTACCTTCTCACTGCCATAGGAATGCAGCTAGTTGACAGCTAGCTGGCTTCAAGACATGCTTCCCTGAGAGAGCTGAGGACAGGGCAGAACCCTCCCGCATGCTGCCTGACTGTAGGAGTAGCTGCTAACATCCTAATGTTAGTGACTGGGAGAGGTTCCGAGAAAAGCATGTGTGAGCACTGGGCCTGAACTCCCGTGTATCTGAGTTGAATACAGCGATTTCCAACGGCTTTCCTCAACCAGATTGTAGCTAGGTTCCAAATCCCATGTACGAGCGGGTAGCAGACATCTGCCTCCCATGCATACACACTTCTGAGAGTTGAGCTTATGGCCTGTACCTCCACATCCAGCATGCTGGTATCCTTGGCTTCTAAAAGGCCTAGGCTCGCTGTTTGACGGAAGTGCTGGGAGAGGTAATTGGAATCTCCCGGCACACAAGACGAGTGCCTCCAAGCTCAATTCACGATTTCCCAGCAATTCTTGTGGTAGACAGGTGCTACATACTAAGTTCCATATGTGAGAAGGTAGCTGAACGCCTTGTCCAAAAGCATCTTCCTTCTGAGAGTTGAGCCCACCCTCAGTCCCTCACAGTTCCACACTGCCTGCAGAGTGAGTTTCGCAGGTCTTCAGCAGAGACGTTTGCCAGAGGCTTCTGAGAGGCAGGGTAACAATGCAGACCTGGAGGGTATCCCCAGGTGCAGTAGACTGGTAATCTTGGAACCTCCTGACTCAGAATACTGCTACCTTCTCACTGCCATAGGAATGCAGCTAGTTGACAGCTGGCTTCAAGACATGCTTCCCTGTGAGAGCTGAGGACAGGGCAGAACCCTCCCGAATCCTGCCTGACTGTAGGAGTAGCTGCTAACATCCTTATGTTAGTGGCTGGAAGAGGTTGCGGGAAAAGCATGTGTGAGCACTGGGCCTCAACTCCCGTTTATCTGAGTTGAATACAGCGATTTCCAATGGCCTTCTTCAATCACAGTGTAGCTAGGTTCCAACTCCCATGTCCGAGTGGGTAGCAGACATCTGCCTCCCATGCATATACACTTCTGAGAGTTGAGCTTATGGCCTGTACCTCCACATCCAGCCTGCTGGTACCCTTGGCTTCTAAAAGGCCTAGGCTCGCTGTTTGACGGAAGTGCTGGGAGAGGTAATTGGAATCACCCGGCACACAAGACTAGTGCCTCCAAGCTCAGTTCAGCGATTTCCTAGTACTTCCTGTGGTAGACTGGTGCTACATACTAAGTTCCATACGTGAGAGGGTAGCTGAACGCCTTGTCCAAAAGCATCTTACTTCTGAGAGTTGAGCTCAGCCTCAGTCCCTCACAGTTCCACACTGCCTCCCTGGTGAGTTTCGCAGGTCTTCAGCAGAGACGTTTGCCAGAGGCTTCTGAGACGCAGGGTAACAATGCAGACCTGGATGGTATCCCCAGCTGCAGTCGACTGGTAATCTTGGAACCTCCTGACTCAGAATACTGCTACCTTCTCACTGCCATAGGAATGCAGCTAGTTGACAGCTGGCTTCAAGACATGCTTCCCTGTGAAGCTGAGGACAGGGCAGAACCCTCCCGCATCCTGCCTGACTGTAGGAGTAGCTGCTAACATCCTTATGTTAGTGGCTGGGAGAGGTTGCGGGAAAAGCATGTGTGAGCACTGGGCCTGAACTCCCGTGTATCTGAGTTGAATACAGCGATTTCCAATGGCCTTCTTCAATCAGAGTGTAGCTAGGTTCCAACTCCCATGTCAGAGTGGGTAGCAGACATCTGCCTCCCATGCATACACACCTCTGAGAGTTGAGCTTATGGCCTGTACCTCCACATCCAGCCTGCTGGTACCCTTGGCTTCTAAAAGGCCAGGCTCGCTGTTTGACGGAAGTGCTGGGAGAGGTAATTGGAATCTCCCGGCACACAAGACGAGTGCCTCCAAGCTCAATTCACGATTTCCCAGTAATTCTTGTGGTAGACAGGTGCTACATACTAAGTTCCATATGTGAGAAGGTAGCTGAACGCCTTGTCCAAAAGCATCTTACTTCTGAGAGTTGAGCAAACCCTCAGTCCCTCACACTTCCACACTGCCTGCAGAGTGAGTTTCACACGTCTTCACCAGAGACGATTGCCAGAGGCTTCTGAGTACAAGTTAACAATGCAGACCTGGAGGGTATCTCCAGGTGCAGTAGAGTGGTAATCTTGGAACCTCCTGACTCAGAATACTGCTACCTTCTCACTGCCATAGGAATGCAGCTAGTTGACAGCTGGCTTCAAGACATGCTTCCCTGTGAGAGCTGAGGACAGGGCAGAACCCTCCCGCATGCTGCCTGACTGTAGGAGTAGCTGCTAACATCCTTATGTTAGTGGCTGGGAGAGGTTGCGGGAAAAGCATGTGTGAGCACTGGGCCTGAACTCCCGTGTATCTGAGTGGAATACAGCGATTTCCAATGGCCTTCTTCAATCACAGTGTAGCTAGGTTCCAACTCCCTTGTCCGAGTGGGTAGCAGACATCTGCCTCCCATGCATATACACTTCTGAGAGTTGAGCTTATGGCCTGTACCTCCACATCCAGCCTGCTGGTACCCTTGGCTTCTAAAAGGCCTAGGCTCGCTGTTTGACGGAAGTGCTGGGAGAGGTAATTGGAATCACCCGGCACACAAGACTAGTGCCTCCAAGCTCAGTTCAGCGATTTCCTAGTAATTCCTGTGGTAGACTGGTGCTACCTACCAAGTTCCATACGTGAGAGGGTAGCTGATCGCCTTGTCCAAAACCATCTTCCTTCTGAGAGTTGAGCTCACCCTCAGTCCCTCACAGTTCCACACTGCCTGCAGAGTGAGTTTCGCAGGTCTTCAGCAGAGACGTTTGCCAGAGGCTTCTGAGACGCAGGGTAACAATGCAGACCTGGAGGGTATCCCCAGGTGCAGTCGACTGGTAATCGTGGAACCTCCTGACTCAGAATACTGCTACCTTCTCACTGCCATAGGAATGCAGCTAGTTGACAGCTAGCTGGCTTCAAGACATGCTTCCCTGAGAGAGCTGAGGACAGGGCAGAACCCTCACGCATGCTGCATGACTATAGGAGTCGCTGCTAACATCCTAATATTAGTGGCTGGGAGAGGTTGCGGGAAAAGCATGTTTGAGCACTGGGTCTGAACTCCCGCGTGTCTGAGTTGAATACAGCGATTTTCAACGGCTTTCCTCAACCAGAGTGTAGCTAGGTTCCAAATCCCATGTACGAGCGGGTAGCAGACATCTGCCTCCCATGCATACACACTTCTGAGAGTTGAGCTTATGGCCTGTACCTCCACATCCAGCCTGCTGGTACCCTTGGCTTCTAAAAGGCCTAGGCTCGCTGTTTGACGGAAGTGCTGGGAGAGGTAAATGGAATCTCCTGGCACACAAGACGAGTGCCTCCAAGCTTAATTCACGATTTCCCAGTAATTCTTGTGGTAGACAGGTGCTACATACCAAGTTCCATTCGTGAGAGGGTAGCTGAACGCCTTGTCCAAAACCATCTTACTTCTGAGAGTTGAGCTCAGCCTCTGTCCCTCACAGTTCCACACTGCCTGCAGAGTGAGTTTCGCAGGTCTTCAGCAGAGACGTTTGCCAGAGGCTTCTGAGACGCAGGGTAACAATGCAGACCTGGAGGGTATCCCCAGGTGCAGTAGACTGGTAATCTTGGAACCTCCTGACTCAGAATACTGCTACTTTCTCACTGCATAGGAATGCAGCTAGTTGACAGCTGGCTTCAAGACATGCTTCCCTGTGATAGCTGAGGACAGGGCAGAACCCTCCCGCATGCTGCCTGACTGTAGGAGTAGCTGCTAACATCCTAATGTTAGTGGCTGGGAGAGGTTGCGGGAAAAGCATGTGTGAGCACTGGGCCTGAACTCCCGTGTATCTGAGTTGAATACAGCGATTTCCAATGGCCTTCTTCAATCACAGTGTAGCTAGGTTCCAACTCCCATGTCCGAGTGGGTAGCAGACATCTGCCTCCCATGCATACACACTTCTGAGAGTTGAGCTTATGGCCTGTACCTCCACATCCAGCCTGGTGGTACCCTTGGCTTCTAAAAGGCCTAGGCTCGCTGTTTGACGGAAGTGCTGGGAGAGGTAATTGGAATCACCCGGCACACAAGACTAGTGCCTCCAAGCTCAGTCCAGCGATTTCCTAGTAATTCCTGTGGTAGACTGGTGCTACATACTAAGTTCCATACGTGAGAGGGTAGCTGAAGGCCTTGTCCAAAACCATCTTACTTCTGAGAGTTGAGCTCACCCTCAGTCCCTCACAGTTCCACACTGACTGCAGAGTGAGTTTCGCAGGTCTTCAGCAGAGACGTTTGCCAGAGGCTTCTGAGACGCAGGATAACAATGCAGACCTGGAGGGTATCCCCAGGTGCAGTAGACTGGTAATCTTGGAACCTCCTGACTCAGAATACTGCTACGTTCTCACTGCCATTGGAATGCAGCTAGTTGACAGCTGGCTTCAAGACAGGCTTCCCTGTGAGAGCTGAGGACAGGGTAGAACCCTCCCGCATGCTGCCTGACTGTAGCAGTGGCTGCTAACATCCTAATGTTAGTGGCTGGGAGAGGTTGCGGGAAAAGCATGTGTGAGCACTGGCCCTGAACTCCCGTGTATCTGAGTTGAATACAGCGATTTCCAATGGCCATCTTCAATGACAGTGTAGCTAGGTTATAACTCCCAATTCCGAGTGGGAAGCAGACATCTGCCTCCCATGCATACACACTTCTGAGAGTTGAGCTTATGGCCTGTACCTCCACATCCAGCCTGCTGGTACCCTTGGCTTCTAAAAGGCCTAGGCTCGCTGTTTGACGGAAGTGCTGGGAGAGGTAATTGGAATCTCCCGGCACACAAGACGAGTGCCTCCAAGCTCAATTCACGATTTCCCAGTAATTCCTGTGGTAGACAGGTGCTACATACTAAGTTCCATATGTGAGAAGGTAGCTGAACGCCTTGTCCAAAAGCATCTTACTTCTGAGAGTTGAGCTCACCCTCAGTCCCTCTCACTTCCACACTGCCTGCAGAGTGAGTTTCACACGTCTTCATCAGAGACGATTGCCAGAGGCTTCTGAGTACAAGTTAACAATGCAGACCTGGAGGGTATCTCCAGGTGCAGTAGAGTGGTAATCTTGGAACCTCCTGACTCAGAGTACTGCTACCTTCTCACTGACATAGGAATGCACCTAGTTGACAGCTGGCTTCAAGACATGTTTCCCTGTGAGAGCTGAGGACAGGGCAGAACCCTCCCGCATCCTGCCTGACTGTAGGAGTAGCTGCTAACATCCTTATGTTAGTGGCTGGGAGAGGTTGCGGGAAAAGCATGTGTGAGCACTGGGCCTGAACTCCCGTGTATCTGAGTTGAATACAGCGATTTCCAATGGCCTTTTTCAATCACAGTGTAGCTAGGTTCCAACTCCTATGTCCGAGTGGGTAGCAGACATCTGCCTCCCATGCATATACACATCTGAGAGTTGAGCTTATGGCCTGTACCTCCACATCCAGCCTGCTGGTACCCTTGGCTTCCTAAAGGCCTAGGCTCGCTGTTTGACGGAAGTGCTGGGAGAGGTAATTGGAATCACCCGGCACACAAGACGAGTGCCTCCAAGCTCAGTTCAGCGATTTCCTAGTAATTCCTGTGGTAGACTGGTGCTACATACTAAGTTCCATACGTGAGAGGGTAGCTGAACGCCTTCTCCAAAACCATCTTACTTCTGAGAGTGGAGCTCAGCCTCAGTCCCTCACAGTTCCACACTGCCTGCAGAGTGAGTTTCGCAGGTCTTCAGCAGAGACGTTTGCCAGAGGCTTCTGAGACGCAGGGTAACAATGCAGACCTGGAGGGTATCCCCAGGTGCAGTAGACTGGTAATCTTGGAACCTCCTGACTCAGAATACTGCTACCTTCTCACTGCCATAGGAATGCAGCTAGTTGACAGCTGGCTTCAAGACATGCTTCCCTGTGAGAGCTGAGGACAGGGCAAACCCTCCCGCATGCTGCATGACTGTAGCTGTAGCTGCTAACATCCTAATGTTAGTGGCTGGGAGAGGTTGCGGGAAAAGCATGGGTGAGCACTGGGCCTGAACTCCCGTGTATCTGAGTTGAATACAGCGATTTCCAACGACTTTCCTCAACCAGAGTGTAGCTAGGTTCCAAATCCCATGTACGAGCGGGTAGCAGACATATGCCTCCCATGCATACACACTTCTGAGAGTTGAGCTTATGGCCTGTACCTCAACATCCAGCCTGCTGGTTCGAAAAGGCTTGGCTTCAAAAAGGCCCAGGCTCGCTGTTTGACGGTAGTGCTGGGAGAGGTAATTGGAATCTCCCGGCACACAAGACGAGTGCCTCCAAGCTCAATTCACGATTTCCCAGTAATTCTTGTGGTAGACAGGTTCTACATACTAAGTTCCATATGTGAGAAGGTAGCTGCACGCCTTGTCCAAAAGCATCTTACTTCTGAGTGTTGAGCACACCCTCAGTCCCTCACACTTCCACACTGCCTGCAGAGTGAGTTTCACACGTCTTCACCAGAGACGATTGCCAGAGGCTTCTGAGTACAAGTTAACAATGCAGACCTGGAGGGTATCTCCAGGTGCAGTAGAGTGGTAATCTTGGAACCTCCTGACTCAGAGTACTGCTACCTTCTCACTGCCATAGGAATGCAGCTAGTTGACAGCTGGCTTCAAGACATGCTTCCCTGTGAGAGCTGAGGACAGGGCAGAACCCTCCCGCATCCTGCCTGACTGTAGGAGTAGCTGCTAACATCCTTATGTTAGTGGCTGGGAGAGGATGCGGGAAAAGCATGTGTGAGCACTGGGCCTGAACTCCCGTGTATCTGAGTTGAATACAGCGATTTCCAATGGCCTTCTTCAATCACAGTGTAGCTAGTTTCCAACTCCCATGTCCGAGTGGGTAGCAGACTTCTGCCTCCCATGCATACACACTTCTGAGAGTTGAGCTTATGGCCTGTACCTCCACATCCAGCCTGCTGGTACCCTTGGCTTCTAAAAGGCCTAGGCTCGCTGTTTGACGGAAGTGCTGGGAGAGGTAATTGGAATCACACGGCACACAAGACTAGTGCCTCCAAGCTCAGTTCAGCGATTTCCTCGTAATTCCTGTTGTAGACTGGTGCTACATACTAAGTTCCATACGTGAGAGGGTAGCTGAACGCCTTGTCCAAAACAATCTTCCTTCTGAGAGTTGAGCTCAGCCTCAGTCCCTCACAGTTCCACACTGCCTGCAGAGTGAGTTTCGCAGGTCTTCAGCAGAGACGTTTGCCAGAGTCTTCTCAGACGCAGGGTAGCAATGCAGACCTGGAGGGTATCCCCAGGTGCAGTAGACTGGTAATCTTGGAACCTCCTGACTCAGAGTACTGCTACCTTCTCACTGCCGTAGGAATGCAGCTAATTGACAGCTGGCTTCAAGACATGCTTCCCTGTGAGAGCTGAGGACAGGGCAGAACCCTCCCGCATCCTGCCTGACTGTAGGAGTAGCTGCTAGCATCCTAATGTTAGTGGCTGAGAGAGGTTGCGGGAAAAGCATGTGTGAGCACTGGGCCTGAACTCCCGTGTATCTGAGTTGAATACAGCGATTTCCAATGGCCTTCTTCAATCACAGTGTAGCTAGGTTCCAACTCCCATGTCCGAGTGGGTAGCAGACATCTGCCTCCCATGCATACACACTTCTGAGAGTTGAGCTTATGGCCTGTACCTCCATATCCAGCCTGCTGGTACCCTTGGCTTCTAAAAGGCCTAGGCTCGCTGTTTGACGGAAGTGCTGGGAGAGGTAATTGGAATCTCCCGGCACACAAGACGAGTGCCTCCAAGCTCAATTCACGATTTCCCAGTAATTCTTGTGGTAGACAGGTGCTACATACTAAGTTCCATATGTGAGAAGGTAGCTGAACGCCTTGTCCAAAAGCATCTTACTTCTGAGGGTTGAGCAAACCCTCAGTCCCTCACACTTCCACACTGCCTGCAGAGTGAGTTTCACACGTCTTCACCAGAGACGATTGCCAGAGGCTTCTGAGTACAAGTTAACAATGCAGACCTGGAGGGTATCTCCAGGTGCAGTAGAGTGGTAATCTTGGAACCTCCTGACTCAGAATACTGCTACCTTCTCACTGCCATAGGAATGCAGCTAGTTGACAGCTGGCTTCAAGACATGCTTCCCTGTGAGAGCTGAGGACAGGGCAGAACCCTCCCGCATGCTGCCTGACTGTAGGAGTAGCTGCTAACATCCTTATGTTAGTGGCTGGGAGAGGTTGCGGGAAAAGCATGTGTGAGCACTGGGCCTGAACTCCCGTGTATCTGAGTGGAATACAGCGATTTCCAATGGCCTTCTTCAATCACAGTGTAGCTAGGTTCCAACTCCCATGTCCGAGTGGGTAGCAGACATCTGCCTCCCATGCATATACACTTCTGAGAGTTGAGCTTATGGCCTGTACCTCCACATCCAGCCTGCTGGTACCCTTGGCTTCTAAAAGGCCTAGGCTCGCTGTTTGACGGAAGTGCTGGGAGAGTTAATTGGAATCACCCGGCACACAAGACTAGTGCCTCCAAGCTCAGTTCAGCGATTTCCTAGTAATTCCTGTGGTAGACTGGTGCTACCTACCAAGTTCCATACGTGAGAGGGTAGCTGATCGCCTTGTCCAAAACCATCTTCCTTCTGAGAGTTGAGCTCACCCTCAGTCCCTCACAGTTCCACACTGCCTGCAGAGTGAGTTTCGCAGGTCTTCAGCAGAGACGTTTGCCAGAGGCTTCTGAGACGCAGGGTAACAATGCAGACCTGGAGGGTATCCCCAGGTGCAGTCGACTGGTAATCGTGGAACCTCCTGACTCAGAATACTGCTACCTTCTCACTGCCATAGGAATGCAGCTAGTTGACAGCTAGCTGGCTTCAAGACATGCTTCCCTGAGAGAGCTGAGGACAGGGCAGAACCCTCACGCATGCTGCATGACTATAGGAGTCGCTGCTAACATCCTAATATTAGTGGCTGGGAGAGGTTGCGGGAAAAGCATGTTTGAGCACTGGGTCTGAACTCCCGTGTGTCTGAGTTGAATACAGCGATTTTCAACGGCTTTCCTCAACCAGAGTGTAGCTAGGTTCCAAATCCCATGTACGAGCGGGTAGCAGACATCTGCCTCCCATGCATACACACTTCTGAGAGTTGAGCTTATGGCCTGTACCTCCACATCCAGCCTGCTGGTACCCTTGGCTTCTAAAAGGCCTAGGCTCGCTGTTTGACGGAAGTGCTGGGAGAGGTAAATGGAATCTCCTGGCACACAAGACGAGTGCCTCCAAGCTTAATTCACGATTTCCCAGTAATTCTTGTGGTAGACCGGTGCTACATACCAAGTTCCATTCGTGAGAGGGTAGCTGAACGCCTTGTCCAAAACCATCTTACTTCTGAGAGTTGAGCTCAGCCTCTGTCCCTCACAGTTCCACACTGCCTGCAGAGTGAGTTTCGCAGGTCTTCAGCAGAGACGTTTGCCAGAGGCTTCTGAGACGCAGGGTAACAATGCAGACCTGGAGGGTATCCCCAGGTGCAGTAGACTGGTAATCTTGGAACCTCCTGACTCAGAATACTGCTACTTTCTCACTGCATAGGAATGCAGCTAGTTGACAGCTGGCTTCAAGACATGCTTCCCTGTGATAGCTGAGGACAGGGCAGAACCCTCCCGCATGCTGCCTGACTGTAGGAGTAGCTGCTAACATCCTAATGTTAGTGGCTGGGAGAGGTTGCGGGAAAAGCATGTGTGAGCACTGGGCCTGAACTCCCGTGTATCTGAGTTGAATACAGCGATTTCCAATGGCCTTCTTCAATCACAGTGTAGCTAGGTTCCAACTCCCATGTCCGAGTGGGTAGCAGACATCTGCCTCCCATGCATACACACTTCTGAGAGTTGAGCTTATGGCCTGTACCTCCACATCCAGCCTGGTGGTACCCTTGGCTTCTAAAAGGCCTAGGCTCGCTGTTTGACGGAAGTGCTGGGAGAGGTAATTGGAATCACCCGGCACACAAGACTAGTGCCTCCAAGCTCAGTCCAGCGATTTCCTAGTAATTCCTGTGGTAGACTGGTGCTACATACTAAGTTCCATACGTGAGAGGGTAGCTGAAGGCCTTGTCCAAAACCATCTTACTTCTGAGAGTTGAGCTCACCCTCAGTCCCTCACAGTTCCACACTGACTGCAGAGTGAGTTTCGCAGGTCTTCAGCAGAGACGTTTGCCAGAGGCTTCTGAGACGCAGGATAACAATGCAGACCTGGAGGGTATCCCCAGGTGCAGTAGACTGGTAATCTTGGAACCTCCTGACTCAGAATACTGCTACTTTCTCACTGCCATTGGAATGCAGCTAGTTGACAGCTGGCTTCAAGACAGGCTTCCCTGTGAGAGCTGAGGACAGGGTAGAACCCTCCCGCATGCTGCCTGACTGTAGCAGTGGCTGCTAACATCCTAATGTTAGTGGCTGGGAGAGGTTGCGGGAAAAGCATGTGTGAGCACTGGCCCTGAACTCCCGTGTATCTGAGTTGAATACAGCGATTTCCAATGGCCATCTTCAATCACAGTGTAGCTAGGTTATAACTCCGAATTCCGAGTGGGAAGCAGACATCTGCCTCCCATGCATACACACTTCTGAGAGTTGAGCTTATGGCCTGTACCTCCACATCCAGCCTGCTGGTACCCTTGGCTTCTAAAAGGCCTAGGCTCGCTGTTTGACGGAAGTGCTGGGAGAGGTAATTGGAATCTCCCGGCACACAAGACGAGTGCCTCCAAGCTCAATTCACGATTTCCCAGTAATTCTTGTGGTAGACAGGTGCTACATACTAAGTTCCATATGTGAGAAGGTAGCTGAACGCCTTGTCCAAAAGCATCTTACTTCTGAGAGTTGAGCACAACCTCAGTCCCTCTCACTTCCACACTGCCTGCAGAGTGAGTTTCACACACCTTCATCAGAGACGATTGCCAGAGGCTTCTGAGTACAAGTTAACAATGCAGACCTGGAGGGTATCTCCAGGTGCAGTAGAGTGGTAATCTTGGAACCTCCTGACTCAGAGTACTGCTACCTTCTCACTGACATAGGAATGCACCTAGTTGACAGCTGGCTTCAAGACATGTTTCCCTGTGAGAGCTGAGGACAGGGCAGAACCCTCCCGCATCCTGCCTGACTGTAGGAGTAGCTGCTAACATCCTTATGTTAGTGGCTGGGAGAGGTTGCGGGAAAAGCATGTGTGAGCACTGGGCCTGAACTCCCGTGTATCTGAGTTGAATACAGCGATTTCCAATGGCCTTTTTCAATCACAGAGTAGCTAGGTTCCAACTCCTATGTCCGAGTGGGTAGCAGACATCTGCCTCCCATGCATATACACATCTGAGAGTTGAGCTTATGGCCTGTACCTCCACATCCAGCCTGCTGGTACCCTTGGCTTCCTAAAGGCCTAGGCTCGCTGTTTGACGGAAGTGCTGGGAGAGGTAATTGGAATCACCCGGCACACAAGACGAGTGCCTCCAAGCTCAGTTCAGCGATTTCCTAGTAATTCCTGTGGTAGACTGGTGCTACATACTAAGTTCCATACGTGAGAGGGTAGCTGAACGCCTTCTCCAAAACCCTCTTACTTCTGAGAGTGGAGCTCAGCCTCAGTCCCTCACAGTTCCACACTGCCTGCAGAGTGAGTTTCGCAGGTCTTCAGCAGAGACGTTTGCCAGAGGCTTCTGAGACGCAGGGTAACAATGCAGACCTGGAGGGTATCCCCAGGTGCAGTAGACTGGTAATCTTGGAACCTCCTGACTCAGAATACTGCTACCTTCTCACTGCCATAGGAATGCAGCTAGTTGACAGCTGGCTTCAAGACATGCTTCCCTGTGAGAGCTGAGGACAGGGCAAGCCCTCCCGCATGCTGCATGACTGTAGCTGTAGCTGCTAACATCCTAATGTTAGTGGCTGGGAGAGGTTGCGGGAAAAGCATGGGTGAGCACTGGGCCTGAACTCCCGTGTATCTGAGTTGAATACAGCGATTTCCAACGACTTTCCTCAACCAGAGTGTAGCTAGGTTCCAAATCCCATGTACGAGCGGGTAGCAGACATCTGCCTCCCATGCATACACACTTCTGAGAGTTGAGCTTATGGCCTGTACCTCAACATCCAGCCTGCTGGTTCGAAAAGGCTTGGCTTCTAAAAGGCCCAGGCTCGCTGTTTGACGGTAGTGCTGGGAGAGGTAATTGGAATCTCCCGGCACACAAGACGAGTGCCTCCAAGCTCAATTCACGATTTCCCAGTAATTCTTGTGGTAGACAGGTTCTACATACTAAGTTCCATATGTGAGAAGGTAGCTGCAAGCCTTGTCCAAAAGCATCTTACTTCTGAGTGTTGAGCACACCCTCAGTCCCTCACACTTCCACACTGCCTGCAGAGTGAGTTTCACACGTCTTCACCAGAGACGATTGCCAGAGGCTTCTGAGTACAAGTTAACAATGCAGACCTGGAGGGTATCTCCAGGTGCAGTAGAGTGGTAATCTTGGAACCTCCTGACTCAGAGTACTGCTACCTTCTCACTGCCATAGGAATGCAGCTAGTTGACAGCTGGCTTCAAGACATGCTTCCCTGTGAGAGCTGAGGACAGGGCAGAACCCTCCCGCATCCTGCCTGACTGTAGGAGTAGCTGCTAACATCCTAATGTTAGTGGCTGGGAGAGGTTGCGGGAAAAGCGTGTGTGAGCACTAGGCTTGAACTCCCATTTATCTGAGTTGAATACAGCGATTTCCAACGGCTTTCCTCAACCAGAGTGTAGCTAGGTTCCAAATCCCATGTACGAGCGGGTAGCAGACATCTGCCTCCCATGCATACACACTTCTGAGAGTTGAGCTTATGGCCTGTACCTCCACAGCCAGCCTGCTGGTACCCTTGGCTTCTAAAAGGCCTAGGCTCGCTGTATGACGGAAGTGTTGGGAGAGGTAATTGGAATCACCCGGCACACAAGACTAGTGCCTCCAAGCTCAGTCCAGCGATTTCCTAGTAATTCCTGTGGTAGACTGGTGCTACATACTAAGTTCCATACGTGAGAGGGTAGTTGAACGCCTTGTCCAAAAGCATCTTACTTCTGAGAGTTGAGCTCAGCCTCAGTCCCTCACAGTTCCACACTGCCTGCAGAGTGAGTTTCGCAGGTCTTCAGCAGAGACGTTTCCCAGAGGCTTCTGAGACGCAGGGTAACAATGCAGACCTGGAGGGTATCCCCAGGTGCAGTAGACTGGTAATCTTGGAACCTCCTGACTCAGAATACTGCTACCTTCTCACTGCCATAGGAATGCAGCTAGTTGACAGCTGGCTTCAAGACATGTTCCCTGTGAGAGCTGAGGACAGGGCAGAACCCTCCCGCATCCTGCCTGACTGTAGGAGTAGCTGCTAACATCCTAATGTGAGTGGCTGGGAGAGGTTGCCGGAAAAGCATGTGTGAGCACTGGGCCTGAACTCCCGTGTATCTGAGTTGAATACAGCGATTTCCAACGGCTTTCCTCAACCAGAGTGTAGCTAGGTTCCAAATCCCATGTACGAGCGGGTAGCAGACATCTGCCTCCCATGCATACACACTTCTGAGAGTTGAGCTTATGGCCTGTACCTCCACATCCAGCCTGCTGGTACCCTTGGCTTCTAAAAGGCCTAGGCTCGCTGTTTGACGGAAGTGTTGGGAGAGGTAATTGGAATCACCCGGCACACAAGACTAGTGCCTCCAACCTCAATTCATGATTTCCCAGTACTTCTTGTGGTAGACAGGTGCTACATACCAAGTTCCATACGTGAGAAGGTAGCTGAACGCCTTGTCCAAAAGCATCTTACTTCTGAGAGTTGAGCTCAGCCTCAGTCCCTCACAGTTCCACACTGCCTGCAGAGTGAGTTTCGCAGGTCTTCAGCAGAGACTTTTGCCAGAGGCTTCTGAGACTCAGGGTAACAATGCAGACCTGGAGGGTATCCCCAGGTGCAGTAGACTGGTAATCTTGGAAACTCCTCACTCAGAATACTGCTACCTTCTCACTGCCATAGGAATGCAGGTAGTTGACAGCTGGCTTCAAGACATGCTTCCCTGTGAGAGCTGAGGACAGGGCAGAACCCTCCCGCATCCTGCCTGACTATAGGAGTAGCTGCTAACATCCTAATGTTAGTGGCTGGGAGAGGTTGCGGGAAAAGCATGTGTGAGCACTGGGCCTGAACTCCCGTGTATCTGAGTTGAATACAGCGATTTCCAAAGGCCTTCTTCAATCACAGTGTAGCTAGGTTCCAACTCCCATGTCAGAGTGGGTAGCAGACATCTGCCTCCCATGCATACACACTTCTGAGATTTGAATTAAGGCCTGTACCTCCACATCCAGCCTGCTGGTACCCTTGGCTTCTAAAAGGCCTAGGCTCGCTCTTTGACGGAAGTGCTGGGAGAGGTAATTGGAATCTCCCGGCACACAAGACGAGTGCCTCCAAGCTCAATTCACGATTTCCCAGTAATTCTTGTGGTAGACATGTGCTACATACTAAGTTCCATATGTGAGAAGGTAGCTGAACGCCTTGTCCAAAAGCATCTTACTTCTGAGAGTTGAGCTCACCCTCAGTCCCTCACAGTTCCACACTGCCTGCAGAGTGAGTTTCACACGTCTTCACCAGAGATGATTGCCAGAGGCTTCTGATTACAAGTTAACAATGCAGACCTGGAGGGTATCTCCAGGTGCAGTAGAGTGGTAATCTTGGAACCTCCTGACTCAGAGTAGCGCTACCTTCTCACTGCCATAGGAATGCAGCTAGTTGACAGCTGACTTCAAGACATGCTTCCCTGTGAGAGCTGAGTACAGGGCAGAACCCTCCCGCATCCTGCCTGACTGTAGGAGTAGCTGCTAACATCCTAATGTTAGTGGCTGGGAGAGGTTGCGGGAAAAGCGTGTGTGAGCACTAGGATTGAACTCCCATGTATCTGAGTTGAATACAGCGATTTCCAACGGCTTTCCTCAACCAGAGTGTAGCTAGGTTCCAAATCCCTTGTACGAGCGGGTAGCAGACATCTGCCTCCCATGCATACACACTTCTGAGAGTTGAGCTTATGGCCTGTACCTCCACAGCCTGCCTGCTGGTACCCTTGGCTTCTAAAAGGCCTAGGCTCGCTGTTTGACGGAAGTGTTGGGAGAGTTAATTGGAATCACCCGGCACACAAGACTAGTGCCTCCAAGCTCAGTCCAGCGATTTCCTAGTAATTCCTGTGGTAGACTGGTGCTACATACTAAGTTCCATACGTATGAGGGTAGTTGAACGCCTTGTCCAAAAGCATCTTACTTCTGAGAGTTGAGCTCAGCCTCAGTCCCTCACAGTTCCACACTGCCTGCAGAGTGAGTTTCGCAGGTCTTCAGCAGAGACTTTTGCCAGAGGCTTCTGAGACGCAGGGTAACAATGCAGACCTGGAGGGTATCCCCAGGTGCAGTAGACTGGTAATCTTGGAACCTCCTGACTCAGAATACTGCTACCTTCTCACTGCCATAGGAATGCAGCTAGTTGACAGCTGGCTTCAAGACATGTTTCCCTGTGAGAGCTGAGGACAGGGCAGAACCCTCCCGCATCCTGCCTGACTGTAGGAGTAGCTGCTAACATCCTAATGTGAGTGGCTGGGAGAGGTTGCCGGAAAAGCATGTGTGAGCACTGGGCCTGAACTCCCGTGTATCTGAGTTGAATACAGCGATTTCCAACGGCTTTCCTCAACCAGAGTGTAGCTAGGTTCCAAATCCCATGTACGAGCGGGTAGCAGACATCTGCCTCCCATGCATACACACTTCTGAGAGTTGAGCTTATGGCCTGTACCTCCACATCCAGCCTGCTGGTACCCTTGTCTTCTAAAAGGCCTAGGCTCGCTGTTTGACGGAAGTGTTGGGAGAGGTAATTGGAATCACCCGGCACACAAGACTAGTGCCTCCAACCTCAATTCATGATTTCCCAGTACTTCTTGTGGTAGACAGGTGCTACATACCAAGTTCCATACGTGAGAAGGTAGCTGAACGCCTTGTCCAAAAGCATCTTACTTCTGAGAGTTGAGCTCAGCCTCAGTCCCTCACAGTTCCACACTGCCTGCAGAGTGAGTTTCGCAGGTCTTCAGCAGAGACTTTTGCCAGAGGCTTCTGAGACGCAGGGTAACAATGCAGACCTGGAGGGTATCCCCAGGTGCAGTAGACTGGTAATCTTGGAAACTCCTGACTCAGAATACTGCTACCTTCTCACTGCCATAGGAATGCAGGTAGTTGACAGCTGGCTTCAAGACATGCTTCCCTGTGAGAGCTGAGGACAGGGCAGAACCCTCCCGCATCCTGCCTGACTGTAGGAGTAGATGCTAACATCCTAATGTTAGTGGCTGGGAGAGGTTGCGGGAAAAGCATGTGTGAGCACTGGGCCTGAACTCCCGTGTATCTGAGTTGAATACAGCGATTTCCAAAGGCCTTCTTCAATCACAGTGTAGCTAGTTTCCAACTCCCATGTCCGAGTGGGTAGCAGACATCTGCCTCCCATGCATACACACTTCTGAGAGTTGAGCTTATGGCCTGTACCTCCACAGCCAGCCTGCTGGTATCCTTGGCTTCTAAAAGGCCTAGGCTCGCTGTTTGACGGAAGTGTTGGGAGAGGTAATTGGAATCACCCGGAACACAAGACTAGTGCCTCCAAGCTCAGTCCAGCGATTTCCTAGTAATTCCTGTGGTAGACTGGTGCTACATACTAAGTTCCATACGTGAGAGGGTAGCTGAACGACTTGTCCAAAAGCATCTTACTTCTGAGAGTTGAGCTCAGCATCAGTCCCTCACAGTTCCACACTGCCTGCAGAGTGAGTTTCGCAGGTCTTCAGCAGAGACGTTTGCCAGAGGCTTCTGAGACGCAGGGTAACAATGCAGACCTGGAGGGTATCCCCATGTGCAGTAGACTGGTAATCTTGGAACCTCCTGACTCAGAGTACTGCTACCTTCTCACCGCCATAGGAATGCAGCTAGTTGACAGCTGGCTTCTAGGCATGCTTCCCTGTGAGAGCTGAGGACAGGGCAGAACCCTCCCGCATCCTTCCTGACTGTAGGAGTAGCTGCTAACATCCTAATATTAGTGTCTGGGAGAGGTTGCGGGAAAAGCATGTGTGAGCACTGGTCCTGAACTCCCGTGTATCTGAGTTGAATACAGCCATTTCCAAAGGCTTTCCTCAACCAGAGTGTAGCTAGGTTCCAAATCCCATGTACGAGCGGGTAGCAGACATCTGCCTCCCATGCATACACTCTTCTGAGAGTTGAGCTTATGGCCTGTACCTCCACAGCCAGCCTGCTGGTACCCTTGGCTTCTAAAAGGCCTTGGCTCGCTGTTTGTCGGAAGTGCTGGGAGAGGTAATTGGAATCTCCCGGCACACAAGACGAGTCCCTCCAAGCTCAATTCACGATTTCCCAGTAATTCTTGTGGTAGACAGGTGCTACATACTGAGTTCCAGATGTGAGAATGTAGCTGAAAGCCTTGTCCAAAAGCATCTTACTTTTGCGAGTTGAGCTCAGCCTCAGTCCCTCACAGTTCCACACTGCCTGCAGAGTGAGTTTCACACGTCTTCACCAGAGACGATTGCCAGAGGCTTCTGAGTACAAGTTAACAATGCAGACCTGGAGGGTATCTCCAGGTGCAGTAGATTGGTAATCTTGGAACCTCCTGACTCAGAGTACTGCTACCTTCTCACTGCCATAGGAATGCAGCTAGTTGACAGCTGGCTTCAAGACATGCTTCCCTGTGAGAGCTGAGGACAGGGCAGAACCCTCCCGCATCCTGCCTGACTGTAGGAGTAGCTGCTAACATCCTTATGTTAGTGGCTGGGAGAGGTTGCGGGAAAAGCATGTGTGAACACTGGGCCTGAACTCCCGTGTATCTGAGTTGAATACAGCGATTTCCAATGGCCTTCTTCAATCACAGTGTAGCTAGTTTCCAACTCCCATGTCCGAGTGGGTAGCAGACATCTGCCTCCCATGCACACACACTTCTGAGAGTTGAGCTTATGGCCTATAACCTCCACAGCCAGCCTGCTGGTACCCTTGGCTTTTAAAAAGCCTACGCTCGCTGTTTGACGGAAGTGTTGGGAGAGGTAATTGGAATCACCCGGCACACAAGACGAGTGCCTCCAAGCTCAGTCCAGCGATTTCCTAGTAATTCCTCTGGTAGACTGGTGCTACAATCTAAGTTCCATACGTGACAGGGTAGCTGAACGCCTTGTCCAAATGCATCTTACTTCTGAGAGTTGAGCTCAGCCTCAGGCCCTCACAGTTCCACACTGCCTGCAGAGTGAGTTTCACACGTCTTCACCAGAGACGATTGCCAGAGGCTTCTGAGTACAAGTTAACAATGCAGACCTGGAGGGTATCTCCAGGTGCAGTAGAGTGGTAATCTTGGAACCTCCTGACTCAGAGTACTGCTACCTTCTCACTGCCATAGGAATGCAGCTAGTTGACAGCTGGCTTCAAGACATGCTTCCCTGTGAGAGCTGAGGACAGGGCAGAACCCTCCCGCATCCTGCCTGACTGTAGGAGTAGCTGCTAACATCCTTATGTTAGTGCCTGGGAGAGGTTGAGGGAAAAGCATGTGTGAGCACTGGGCCTGAACTCCCGTGTGTCTGAGTTGAATACAGCGATTTCCAATGGCCTTCTTCAATCACAGTGTAGCTAGGTTCCAACTCCCATGTCCGAGTGCGTAGCAGACATCTGCCTTCCATGCAAACACACTTCTGAGAGTTGAGGTTATGGCTGGTACCTCCACAGCCAGCCTGCTGGTACCCTTGGCTTCTAAAAGGCCTAGGCTCGCTGTTTGACGGAAGTGTTGGGAGACGTAATTGGAATCACCCGGCACACAAGACTAGTGCCTCCAAGCTCAGTCCAGCGATTTCCTAGTAATTCCTGTGGTAGACTTGTGCTACATACTAAGTTCCATACGTGAGAAGGTAGCTGAACGCCTTGTCCAAAAGCATCTTACTTCTGAGAGTTGAGCTCACCCTCAGTCCCTCACAGTTCCACACTGCCTGCATGGTGAGTTTCGCAGGTCTTCAGCAGAGACGTTTGCCAGAGGCTTCTGAGACGCAGGATAACAATGCAGACCTGGAGGATATCCCCAGGTGCAGTAGACTGGTAATCTTGGAACCTCCTGACTCAGAATACTGCTACCTTCTCACTGCCATAGGAATGCAGCTAGTTGACAGCTGGCTTCAAGACATGCTTCCCTGTGAGATCTGAGGACAGGGCACAACCCTCCCACATCCTGCCTGACTGTAGGAGTAGCTGCTAACATCCTAATGTTAGTGGCTGGGAGAGGTTGAGGGAAAAGCGTGTGTGAGCACTGGGCCTGAACTCCCGTGTATCTGAGTTGAATACAGCGATTTCCAACGGCTTTCCTCAGCCAGAGTGTAGCTAGGTTCCAAATCCCATGTACGAGCGGGTAGCAGACATCTGCCTCCCATGCATACACACTTCTGAGAGTTGAGCTTATGGCCTGTACCTCCACATCCAGCCTGCTGGTACCCTTGACTTCTAAAAGGCCTAGGCTCGCTGTTTGACGGAAGTGCTGGGAGAGGTAATTGGAATCTGCCGGCACAAAAGACGAGTGCTTCCAAGCTCAATTCACGATTTCCCAGTAATTCTTGTGGTAGACAGGTGCTACATACTAAGTTCCATATGTGAGAAGGTAGCTGAACGCCTTGTCCAAAAGCATCTTACTTCTGAGAGTTGAGCTCACCCACAGTCCCTCACAGTTCCACACTGCCTGCATGGTGAGTTTCGCAGGTCTTCAGCAGAGACGTTTGCCAGAGGCTTCTGAGACGCAGGATATCAATGCAGACCTGGAGGGTATCCCCAGGTGCAGTAGACTGGTAATCTTGGAACCTCCTGACTCAGAATACTGCTACCTTCTCACTGCCATAGGAATGCAGCTAGTTGACAGCTGGCTTCAAAACATGCTTCCCTGTGAGAGCTGAGGACAGGGCAGAACCCTCCCGCATCCTGCCTGACTGTAGGAGTAGCTGCTAACATCCTAATGTTAGTGGCTGGGAGAGGTTGCGCGAAAAGCGTGTGTGAGCACTGGGCCTGAACTCCCGTGTATCTGAGTTGAATACAGCGATTTCCAACGGCTTTCCTCAACCAGAGTGTAGCTAGGTTCCAAATCCCATGTACGAGCGGGTAGCAGACATCTGCCTCCCATGCATACACACTTCTGAGAGTTGAGCTTATGGCCTGTACCTCCACAGCCAGCCTGCTGGTACCCTTGGCTTCTAAAAGGCCTAGGCTCGCTGTTTGACGGAAGTGCTGGGAGAGGTAATTGGAATCTCCCGGCACACAAGACGAGTGCCTCCAAGCTCAATTGACGATTTCCCAGTAATTCTTGTGGTAGACAGGTTCTACATGCTAAGTTCCATATGTGAGAAGGTAGCTGAACGCCTTGTCCAAAAGCATCTTACTTCTGAGAGTTGAGCTCACCCTCAGTCCCTCACAGTTCCAAACTGACTGCAGATTGATTTTCACACGTCTTCACCAGAGACGATTTCCAGAGGCTTCTGAGTACAAGTTAACAATGCAGACCTGGAGGGTATCTCCAGGTGCAGTATAGTGGTAATCTTGGAACCTCCTGACTCAGAGTACTGCTACCTTCTCACTGCCATAGGAATGCAGCTAGTTGACAGCTGGCTTCAAGACATGCTTCCCTGTGAGAGCTGAGGACAGGGCAGAACCCTCCCGCATCCTGCCTGACTGTAGGAGTAGCTGCTAACATCCTTATGTTAGTGGCTGGGAGAGGTTGCGGGAAAAGCATGTGTGAGTACTGGGCCTGAACTCCCGTGTGTCTGAGTTGAATACAGCGATTTCCAATGGACTTCTTCAATCACAGTGTAGCTAGGTTCCAACTCCCATGTCCGAGTGGGTAGCAGACATCTGCCTCCCATGCATACACACTTCTGAGAGTTGAGCTTATGTCCGGTACCTCCACAGCCAGCCTGCTGGTACCCTTGGCTTCTAAAAGGCCTAGGCTCGCTGTTTGACGGAAGTGTTGGGAGACGTAATTGGAATCACCCGTCACACAAGACTAGTGCCTCCAAGCTCAGTCCAGCGATTTCCTAGTAATTCCTGTGGTAGACCGGTGTTACATACTAAGTTCCATACGTGAGAGGGTAGCTGAACGCCTTGTCCAAAAGCATCTTACTTCTGAGAGTTGAGCTCAGCCTCAGTCCCTCACAGTTCCACACTGCCTGCCTGGTGAGTTTCGCAGGTCTTCAGCAGAGACGTTTGCCAGAGGCTTCTGAGACTCAGGGTAACAATGCAGACTTGGAGGGTATCCCCAGGTGCAGTAGACTGGTAATCTTGGAACCTCCTTACATAGAATACTGCTACCTTCTCACTGCCATAGGAATGCAGCTAGTTGACAACTGGCTTCAAGACATGCTTCCCTGTGAGAGCTGAGGGCAGGGCAGAACCCTCCCGCATCCTGCCTGACTGTAGGAGTAGCTGCTAACATCCTAAAGTTAGTGGCTGGGAGAGGTTGCGGGAAAAACGTGTGTGAGCACTGGGCCTGAACTCCCGTGTATCTGAGTTGAATACAGCGATTTCCAACGGCTTTCCTCAACCAGAGTGTAGTTAGGTTCCAAATCCCATGTCCAAGTGGGTAGCAGACATCTGCCTCCCATGCATACACACTTCTGAGAGTTGAGCTTATGGCCTGTAACCCTACATCCTGCCTGCCGCTACTTTTCGCTTCCAAAAGGACTAGGCTCGCTGCTTGACGGAAGTGCTGGGAGAGGTAATTGGAATCTCCCGGCACACAAGACGAGTGCCTCCAACCTCAATCAAGCGATTTCCTAGTAATTCCTGGGGTAGACATACTAAGTTCCTTACGTGAGTAGGTAGTTGAACGCCTTGTCCAAAAACATATTACTTCTGAGAGTTGAGCTCACCCTCAGTCCCTCACAGTTCCACACTGCCTGCAGAGTGAGTTTCCCACGTCTTCACCAGAGACTTTTCCCAGAGGCCTCTGAGACGCAATTTAACAATGCAGACCTGGAGGGTGTCTCCAGGTGCAGTAGACTGGTAATCTGGGAGCCTCCTGTCTCAGAATACTGCTACCTTCACACTGTCATAAGAATGCAGCTAGTTGAGAGCTGGCTTCTAGGCATGCTTCCCTGTGAGAGCTAAGGACAGGGCACAACCCTCCCGCATCCTGCTTGACTGTAGAAGGAGCTGCTAACGTCCTCATCTTAGTGGCAGGGAGAGGTTGTGAGAAAAGCATGTGGAATCGTTGTGCCTGAACCCACGTGTATCTGAGTTGAATACAGCGATTTCCAAAGTCCTTCTTCATCAGAGTGTAGTAGGTTCCCACTCGCATGTACGAGTGTGTAGCAGACATCTGCCTCCCATGCATACCCACTTCTGAGAGTTGAGCTTATGGCCTGTAACCCTACCTCCTGCCTGCAGCTACCTTTCGCTTCCAGAGGCCTAGGCTCGCTGCTTCACCGAAGTGTTGGGAGAGGTAACTGGAATCTCCCGGCACACAAGACTAGTGCCTCCAAGCTCAATCCAGCGATTTCCCAGTAATTCCTGGGGTAGACTGGTGCGACATACTAAGTTCCATATGTGAGAGGGTAGCTGAACGCCTTGTCCAAAAGCATCTTACTTCTGAGAGTTGAGCTCACCCTCAGTCCCTCACAGTTCCAAACTGCCTGCAGAGTGAGTTTCACACGTCTTCACCAGAGACGATTGCCAGAGGCTTCTGAGTACAAGTTAACAATGCAGACCTGGAGGGTATCTCCAGGTGCAGTAGAGTGGTAATCTTGGAACCTCCTGACTCAGAGTACTGCTACCTTCTCACTGGCATAGGAATGCAGCTAGTTGACAGCTGGCTTCAAGACATGCTTCCCTGTGAGAGCTGAGGACAGGGCAGAACCCTCCCGCATCATGCCTGACTGTAGGAGTAGCTGCTAACATCCTTCTGTTAGTGGCTGGGAGAGGTTGCGGGAAAAGCCTGTGTGAGCACTGCGCCTGAACTCCTGTGTATCTGAGTTGAATACAGCGATTTCCAACGGCTTTCCTCAACCAGAGTGTAGCTAGGTTCCAAATCCCATGTACGAGCGGGTAGCAGATATCTGCCTCCCATTCATACAGACTTGTGAGAGTTGAGCTTATGGCCTGTACCTCCACAACCAGCCTGCTGGTTCCCTTGGCTTCTAAAAGGCCTAGGGTCGCTGTATGACGGAAATGCTGGGAGAGGTAATTGGAATCTCACGGCACACAAGACGAGTGCCTCCAAGCTCAATCAAGCGATTTCCTAGTAATTCCTGGGGTAGACATACTAAGTTCCTTACGTGAGTAGGTAGTTGAACGCCTTGTCCAAAAACATATTACTTCTGAGAGTTGAGCTCACCCTCAGTCCCTCACAGTTCCACACTGCCTGCAGAGTGAGTTTCCCACATCTTCACCAGAGACTTTTGCCAGAGGCCTCTGAGACGCAAGTTAACAATGCAGACCTGGAGGGTATCTCCAGGTGCAGTAGAGTGGTAATCTTTGGACCTCCTGACTCAGAGTACTGCTACCTTCTCACTGCCATAGGAATGCAGCTAGTTGACAGCTGGCTTCAAGACATGCTTCCCTGTGAGAGCTGAGGACAGGGCAGAACCCTCCCGCATCCTGCCTGACTGTAGGAGTAGCTGCTAACATCCTAATGTTAGTGGCTGGGAGAGGTTGTGGGAAAAGCTTGTGTGAGCACTGTGCCTGATCTCCCGTGTATCTGAGTTGAATACAGCGATTTCCAACGGCTTTCCTCAACCAGAGTGTAGCTAGGTTCCAAATCCCATGTACGAGCGGGTAGCAGACATCTGCCTCCCATGCATACACACTACTGAGAGTTGAGCTTATGGCCTGTACCTCCACATCCAGCCTGCTGGTACCCTTGGCTTCTGAAAGGCCTAGGCTCGCTGTTTGACGGAAGTGCTGGGAGAGGTAATTGGAATATGCCGGCACACAAGACGAGTGCCTCCAAGCTCAATTCACGATTTCCCAGTAATTCTTGTGGTAGACAGGTGCTACATACTAAGTTCCATATGTGAGAAGGTAGCTGAACGCCTTGTCCGAAAGCATCTTACTTCTGAGAGTTGAGCTCACCCTCAGTCCCTCACAGTTCCAAACTGCCTGCAGAGTGAGTTTCACACGTCTTCACCAGAGACGATTGCCAGAGGCTTCTGAGTACAAGTTAACAATGCAGACCTGGAGGGTATCTCCAGGTGCAGTAGAGTGGTAATCTTGGAACCTCCTGACTCAGAGTACTGCTACCTTCTCACTGCTATAGGAATGCAGCTAGTTGACAGCTGGCTTCAAGACATGCCTCCCTGTGAGAGCTGAGGACAGGGCAGAACCCTCCCGCATCCTGCCTGACTGTAGGAGTAGCTGCTAACATCCTTATGTTAGTAGCTGGGAGAGGTTGCGGGAAAAGCATGTATGAGCACTGGGCCTGAACTCCCGTGTATCTGAGTTGAATACAGCGATTTCCAATGGCCTCCTCAATCACAGTGTAGCTAGGTTCCAACTCCCATGTCCGAGTGGGTAGCAGACATCTGCCTTCCATGCATACACACTTCTGAGAGTTGAGCTTATGGCCTGTACTTCCACAGCCAGCCTGCTGGTACCCTTGGCTTCTAAAATGCCTAGGCTCGCTGTTTGACGGATGTGTTGGGAGAGGTAATTGGAATCACGCGGCACACAAGACTAGTGCCTCCAAGCTCAATCCAGGGATTTCCTAGTAATTCCTGTGGTAGACTGGTGCTACATACTATGTTCCATACGTGAGAGGGTAGCTGAACGCCTTGTCCAAAAGCATCTTACTTCTGAGAGTTGAGCTCAGCCTCAGTCCCTCACAGTTCCACACTACCTGCAGAGTGAGTTTCGCAGGTCTTCAGCAGAGACTTTTGCCAGAGGCTTCTGAGACGCAGGGTAACAATGCAGACCTGGAGGGTATCCCCAGGTGCAGTAGACTGGTAATCTTGGAACCTCCAGACTCAGAATACTGCTACTTTCTCACTGCCATAGGAATGCAGCTAGTTGACAGCTGGCTTCAAGACATGATTCCCTGTGAGAGCTGAGGACAGGGCAGAACCCTCCCGCATCCTGCCTGACTGTAGGAGTAGCTGCTAACATCCGAATGTTAGTGGCTGGGAGAGGTTGCGGGAAAAGCGTGTGTGAGCACTGGGCCTGAACTCCCGTGTATCTGAGTTGAATACAGCGATTTCCAACGGCTTTCCTCAACCAGAGTGTAGCTAGGTTCCAAATCCCATGTACGAGCGGGTAGCAGACATCTGCCTCCCATGCATACACACATCTGAGAGTTGAGCTTATGGCCTGTACCTCCACATCCAGCTTGCTGGTACCCTTGGCTTCTAAAAGACCTAGGCTCGCTGTTTGACGGAAGTGCTGGGAGAGGTAATTGGAATCTCCCGGCACACAAGACGAGTGCCTCCAAGCTCAATTCACGATTTCCCAGTAATTCTTGTGGTAGACAGGTGCTACATGCTAAGTTCCATACGTGAGAGGGTAGCTGAACGCCTTGTCCAAAAGCATCTTACTTCTGAGAGTTGAGCTCAGCCTCAGTCCCTCACAGTTCCACACTGCCTGCATGGTGAGTTTCGCAGGTCTTCAGCAGAGACGTTTGCCAGAGGCTTCTGAGACGCAGGATAACAATGCAGACCTGGAGGGTATCCCCAGGTGCAGTAGATTGGTAATCTTGGAAACTCCTGACTCAGAATACTGCTACCTTCTCACTGCCATAGGAATGCAGGTAGTTGACAGCTGGCTTCAAGACATGCTTCCTGTGAGAGCTGAGGACAGGGCAGAACCCTCCCGCATCCTGCCTGACTGTTGGAGTAGCTGCTAACATCCTAATGTTAGTGGCTGGGAGAGGTTCCGGGAAAAGCGTGTGTGAGCACTGGGCCTGAACTCCCGTGTATCTGAGTTGAATACAGCGATTTCCAACGGCTTTCCTCAACCAGAGTGTAGCTTGGTTCCAAATCCCAGGTACGAGGGGGTAGCAGACATCTGCCTCCCATGCATACACACTTCTGAGAGTTGAGCTTATGGCCTGTACCTCCACATCCAGCCTGCTGGTACCATTGGCTTCTAAAAGGCCTAGGCTCGCTGTTTGACAGAAGTGCTGGCAGAGGTAATTGGAATCTCCCGGCACACAAGACGAGTGCCTCCAAGCTCAATTCACGATTTCCCAGTAATTCTTGTGGTAGACAGGTGCTACATGCTAAGTTCCATATGTGAGAAGGTAGCTGAACGCCTTGTCCAAAAGCATCTTACTTCTGAGATTTGAGCTCGCCCTCAGTCCGTCACAGTTCCAAACTGCCTGCAGAGTGAGTTTCACACGTCTTCACCAGAGACGATTGCCAGAGGCTTCTGAGTACAAGTTAACAATGCAGACCTGGAGGGTATCTCCAGGTGCAGTATAGTGGTAATATTGGAACCTCCTGACTCAGAGTACTGCTACCTTCTCACTGCCATAGGAATGCAGCTAGTTGACAGCTGGCTTCAAGACATGCTTCCCTGTGAGAGCTGAGGACAGGGCAGAACCCTCCCGCATCTTGCCTGACTGTAGGAGTTGCTGCGAACTTCCTAATGTTAGTGGCTGGGAGAGGTTGCGGGAAAAGCATGTGTGAGCACTGGGCCTGAACTCCCGTGTATCTGAGTTGAATACAGCGATTTCCAATGACCTTCTTCAATCACAGTGTAGCTAGGTTCCAACTCCCATGTCCGAGTGGGTAGCAGACATCTGCCTCCCATGCATACACACTTCTGAGAGTTGAGCTTATGGCCGGTACCTCCACAGCCAGCCTGCTGGTACCCTTGGCTTCTAAAAGGCCTAGGCTCGCTGTTTGACGGAAGTGTTGGGAGAGGTAATTGGAATCACCCGGCACACAAGACTAGTGCCTCCAAGCTCAGTCCAGCGATTTCCTAGTAATTCCTGTGGTAGACTGGTGCTACATACTAAGTTCCATATGTGAGAGGGTAGCTGAACGCCTTGTCCAAAAGCATCTTACTTCTGAGAGTTGAGCTCAGCCTCAGTCCTCACACTTCCAAACTGCCTGCAGAGTGAGTTTCACACGTCTTCACCAGAGACGATTCCAGAGGCTTCTGTGTAGAAGTTAACAATGCAGACCTGGAGGGTATCTCCAGGTGCAGTAGAGTGGTAATCTTGGGATCTCCTGACTCAGAGTACTGCTAACTTCTCACTGCCATAGGAATGCAGCTAGTTGACAGCTGGCTTCAAGACATGCTTCCCTGTGAGAGCTGAGGACAGGGCAGAACCCTCCCGCATCCTGCCTGACTGTAGGAGTAGCTGCTAACATCCTAATGTTAGTGGCTGGGAGAGGTTGCGGGAAAAGCGTGTGTGAGCACTGGGCCTGAACTCCCGTGTATCTGAGTTGAATACAGCGATTTCCAACGGCTTTCCTCAACCAGAGTGTAGCTAGGTTCCAAATCCCATGTACGATCGGGTAGCAGACATCTGCCTCCCATGCATACACACTTCTGAGAGTTGAGCTTATGGCCTGTACCTCCACATCCAGCCTGCTGGTACCCTTGGCTTCTAAAAGGCCTAGGCTCGCTGTTTGACGGAAGTGCTGGGAGAGGTAATTGGAATCTCCCGGCACACAAGACGAGTGCCTCCAAGCTCAATTCACGATTTCCCAGTAATTCATGTGGTAGACAGGTGCTACATGCTAGTTCCATATGTGAGAAGGTAGCTGAACGCCTTGTCCAAAAGCATCTTACTTCTGAGAGTTGAGCTCACCCTCAGTCCCTCACAGTTCCAAACTGCCTGCAGAGTGAGTTTCACACGTCTTCACCAGAGACGATTGCCAGAGGCTTCTGAGTACAAGTTAACAATGCAGACCTGGAGGGTATCTCCAGGTGCAGTAGAGTGGTAATCTTGGAACCTCCTGACTCAGAGTACTGCTACCTTCTCACTGCCATAGGAATGCAGCTAGTTGACAGCTGGCTTCAAGACATGCTTCCCTGTGAGAGCTGAGGACAGGGCAGAACCCTCCCGCATCCTGCCTGACTGTAGGAGTAGCTGCTAACATCCTTATGTTAGTGGCTGGGATAGGTTGTGGGAAAAGCATGTGTGAGCACTGGGCCTGAACTCCCGTGTATCTGAGTTGAATACAGCGATTTCCAATGGCCTTCTTCAATCACAGTGTAGCTAGGTTCCAACTCCCATGTCCGACTGGGTAGCAGACATCTGCCTCCCATGCATACACACTTCTGAGAGTTGAGCTTATGGCCGGTACTTCCACAGCCAGCCTGCTGGTACCCTTGGCTTCTAAAAGGCCTAGGCTCGCTGTTTGACGGAAGTGTTGGGAGACGTAATTGGAATCACCCGGCACACAAGACTAGTGCCTCCAAGCTCAGTCCAGCGATTTCCTAGTAATTCCTGTGGTAGACTGGTGCTACATACTATGTTCCATACGTGAGAGGGTAGCTGAACGCCTTGTCCAAAAGCATCTTACTTCTGAGAGTTGAGCTTATGGCCTGTAACCCTACATCCTGCCTGCCGCTACCTTTCAATTCCAAAAGGACTAGGCTCGCTGCTTGACGCAAGTGTTGGGAGAGGTAATTGGAATCTCCTGGCACACAAGACGAGTGCCTCCAAGCTCAATCAAGCGATTTCATAGTAATTCCTGGGGTAGACTGGTGCTACATACTAAGTTCCATACGAGTGAGGGTAGCTGAACGCCTTGTCCAAAAGCATCTTACTTCTGAGAGTTGAGCTCAGCCTCAGTCCCTCACAGTTCCACACTGCCTGCCTGGTGAGTTTCGCAGGTCTTCAGCAGAGACGTTTGCCAGAGGCTTCTGAGACTCAGGGTAACAATGCAGACCTGGAGGGTATCCCCAGGTGCAGTAGACTGGTAATCTTGGAACCTCCTGACTCAGAATACTGCTACCTTCTCACTGCCATAGGAATGCAGCTAGTTGACAACTGGCTTCAAGACATGCTTCCCTGTGAGACCTGAGGGCAGGGCAGAACCCTCATGCATCCTGCCTGACTGTAGGAGTAGCTCCTAACATCCTTATGTTAGTGGCTGGAAGAGGTTGCGGGAAAAGCATGTGTGAGCACTGGGCCTGAACTCCCGTGTATCTAAGTTGAATACAGCGATTTCCAACGGCTTTCCTCAACCAGAGTGTAGCTAGGTTCCAAATCCCATGTCCGAGTGGGTAGCAGACATCTGCCTCCCATGCATACACACTTCTGAGAGTTGAGTTTATGGCCTGTAACCCTACATCGTCCCTGCCGCTACCTTTCGCTTCGAAAAGGACTAGGCTCGCTGCTTGACGCAAGTGTTGGGAGAGGTAATTGGAATCTCCCGGCACACAAGACGAGTGCCTCCAAGCTCAATCAAGCGATTTCCTAGTAATTCCTGGGGTAGACATACTAAGTTCCTTACGTGAGTAGGTAGTTGAACGCCTTGTCCAAAAACATATTACTTCTGAGAGTTGAGCTCACCGTCAGTCCCTCACAGTTCCACACTGCCTGTAGAGTGAGTTTCCCACATCTTCACCAGAGACTTTTGCCAGAGGCCTCTGAGACGCAAGATAACAATGCAGACCTGGAGGGTATCTCCAGGTGCAGTAGAGTGGTAATCTTGGAACCTCCTTACTCAGAATACTGCTACCTTCACACTCTCATAAGAATGCAGCTAGTTGAGAGCTGGCTTCTAGGCATGCTTCCCTGTGAGAGCTGAGGACAGGGCAGAAACCTCCCACATCCTGCCTGACTGTAGACGTACCTGCTAACCTCCTTATGTTAGTGGCTGGGATAGGCTGTGGGAAAGCATGTGTAAGCATTGGGCCTGAACTCCCGTGTATCTGAGTTGAATACAGCGATTTCCAACATCCTTCTTCAATAGGAGTGTAGCTAGGTTCCAACTCCCAAGTCCGAGTGGGTAGCAGACATCTGCCTCCCATGCATACACACTTCTGAGAGTTGAGCTTATGGCCTGTAACCCTACATCCTGCCTGCCGCTACCTTTCGCTTCCAAAAGGCCTAGGCTCGCTGCTTGACGCAAGTGTTGGGAGAGGTAATTGGAATCTCCCGGCACACAAGACGAGTGCCTCCAAGCTCAATCCAGCGATTTCCCAGTAATTCCTGGGGTAGACTGGTGCTACATACTAAGTTCCATATGTGAGAGTGTAGCTGAACGCCTTGTCCAAAAGCATCTTACTTCTGAGAGTTGAGCTCACCCTCAGTCCCTCACAGTTCCAAACTGCCTGCAGAGTGAGTTTCACACGTCTTCACCAGAGACGATTGCCAGAGGCTTCTGAGTACAAGTTAACAATGCAGACCTGGAGGGTATCTCCAAGTGCAGTAGAGTGGTAATCTTGGAATCTCCTGACTCAGAGTACTGCTACCTTCTCACTGCCATAGCAATGCAGCTAGTTGACAGCTGGCTTCAAGACATGCTTCACTGTGAGAGCTGAGGACAGGGCAGAACCCTCCCGCATCCTGCCTGACTGTAGGAGTAGCTGCTAACATCCTTATGTTAGTGGCTGGGAGAGGTTTTGGGAAAAGCATGTGTGAGCACTGGACCTGAACTCCCGTGTGTCTGAGTTGAATACAGCGATTTCCAATGGCCTTCTTCAATCACAGTCTAGCTAGGTTCCAACTCCCATGTCCGTGTGGGTAGCAGACATCTGCCTCCCATGCATACACACTTCTGAGAGTTGAGCTTATGGCCGGTACCTCCACAGCCAGCCTGCTGGTACCCTTGGCTTCTAAAAGGCCTAGGCTCGCTGTTTGATGGAAGTGTTGGGAGACGTAATTGGAATCACGCGGCACACAAGACTAGTGCCTCCAAGCTCAGTCCAGCGATTTCCTAGTAATTCCTGTGGTAGACTGGTGCTACATACTAAGTTCCATATGTGAGAGGGTAGCTGAACGCCTTGTCCAAAAGCATCTTACTTCTGAGAGTTGAGCTCACCCTCAGTCCCTCACTGTTCCACACTGCCTGCAGAGTGAGTTTCCCACGTCTTCACCAGAGACTTTTCCCAGAGGCCTCTGATACGCAATTTAACAATGCAGACCTGGAGGGTATCTCCAGGTGCAGTAGACTGGTAATCTGGGAACCTCCTGTCTCAGAATACTGCTACCTTCACACTGTCATAAGAATGCAGTTGTTGAGAGCTGGCTTCTAGGCATGCTTCCCTGTGAGAGCTAAGGACAGGGCACAACCCTCCCGCATCCTGCTTGACTGTAGAAGGAGCTGCTAACGTCCTCATGTTACTGGCAGGGAAAGGTTGTGAGAAAAGCATGTGGAATCGTTGTGCCTGAACCCACGTGTATCTGAGTTGAATACAGCGATTTCCAAAGTCCTTCTTCATCAGTGTAGTAGGTTCCCACTCGCATGTACGAGTGTGTAGCAGACTTCTGCCTCCCATGCATACCCACTTCTGAGAGTTGAGCTTATGGCCTGTAACCCTACCTCCTGCCTGCAGCTACATTTCGATTCCAGAGGCCTAGGCTCGCTGCTTCACCGAAGTGTTGGGAGAGGTAACTGGAATCTCCCGGCACACAAGACTAGTGCCTCCAAGCTCAATCCAGCGATTTCCCAGTAATTCCTGGGGTAGACTGGTGCTACATACTAAGTTCCATATGTGAGAGGGTAGCTGATCGCCTTGTCCAAAACCATCTTACTTCTGAGAGTTGAGCTCACCCTCAGTCCCTCACAGTTCCAAACTGCCTGCAGAGTGAGTTTCACACGTCTTCACCAGAGACGATTGCCAGAGGCTTCTGAGTACAAGTTAACAATGCAGACCTGGAGGGTATCTCCAGGTGCAGTAGAGTGGTAATTTTGGAACCTCCTGACTCAGAGTACTGCTACCTTCTCACTGCTATAGGAATGCAGCTAGTTGACAGCTGGCTTCAAGACATGCTTCCCTGTGAGAGCTGAGGAGAGGGCAGAACCCTCCCGCATCCTGCCTGACTGTACGAGTAGCTGCTAACATCCTTGTGTTAGTGGCTGGGAGAGGTTGCGGGAAAAGCCTGTGTGAGCACTGGGCCTGAACTCCTGTGTATCTGAGTTGAATACAGCGATTTCCAACGGCTTTCCTCAACCAGAGTGTAGCTAGGTTCCAAATCACATGTACGAGCGGGTAGCAGACATCTGCCTCCCATTCATACAGACTTGTGAGAGTTGAGCTTATGGCCTGTACCTCCACAACCAGCCTGCTGGTTCCCTTGGCTTCTAAAAGGCCTAGGCTCTCTGTATGACGGAAGTGCTGGGAGAGGTAATTGGAATCTCACGGCACACAAGACGAGTGCCTCCAAGCTCAATCAAGCGATTTCCTAGTAATTCCTGGGGTAGACATACTAAGTTCCTTACGTGAGTAGGTAGTTGAACGCCTTGTCCAAAAACATATTACTTCTGAGAGTTGAGCTCACCCTCAGTCCCTCACAGTTCCACACTGCCTTCAGAGTGAGTTTCCCACATCTTCACCAGAGACTTTTGCCAGAGGCCTCTGAGACGCAAGTTAACAATGCAGACCTGGAGGGTATCTCCAGGTGCAGTAGAGTGGTAATCTTGGGACCTCCTGACTCAGAGTACTGCTACCTTCTCACTGCCATAGGAATGCAGCTAGTTGACAGCTGGCTACAAGACATGCTTCCCTGTGAGAGCTGAGGACAGGGCAGAACCCTCCCGCATCCTGCCTGACTGTAGGAGTAGCTGGTAACATCCTTATGTTAGTGGCTGGGAGAGTTTGTGGGAAAAGCAAGTGTGAGCACTGGGCCTGAACTACCGTGTGTCTGAGTTGAATACAGCGATTTCCAATGGCCTTCTTCAATCACAGTGTAGCTAGGTTCCAACTCCCATGTCCGAGTGGGTAGCAGACATCTGCCTCCCATGCATACACACTTCTGAGAGTTGAGCTTATGGCCTGTACCTCCACATCCAGCCTGCTGGTAACCTTGGCTTCTAAAAAGCCTAGGCTCGCTGTTTGTCGGAAGTGCTGGGAGAGGTAATTGGAATCTCCCGGCACACAAGACGAGTGCCTCCAAGCTCAATTCACGATTTCCCAGAAATTCTTGTGGTAGACAGGTGCTACATACTAAGTTCCATATGTGAGATGGTAGCTGAACGCCTTGTCCAAAAGCATCTTACTTCTGAGAGTTGAGCCCACCCTCAGTCCCTCACAGTTCCACACTGCCTGCAGAGTGAGTTTCACACGTCTTCACCAGAGACGATTGCCAGAGGCTTCTGAGTACAAGTTAACAATGCAGACCTGGAGGGTATCTCCAGGTGCAGTAGAGTGGTAATCTTGGAACCTCCTGACTCAGAGTATTGCAACCTTCTCACTGCCATAGGAATGCAGCTAGTTGACAGCTGGCTTCAAGACATGCTTCCCTGTGAGAGCTGAGGAAAGGGCAGAACCCTCCCGCATCCTGCCTGACTGTAGGAGTAGCTGCTAACATCCTAATATTAGTGGCTGGGAGAGGTTGCGGGAAAAGCATTTGTGAGCACTGGGCCTGAACTCCCGTGTATCTGAGTTGAATACAGCGATTTCCAACGACTTTCCTCAACAGAGTGTAGCTAGGTTCCAAATCCCATGTACGAGCGGGTAGCAGACATCTGCCTCCCATGCATACACACTTCTGAGAGTTGAGCTTATGGCCTGTACCTCCACATCCAGCCTGTTGGTATCCTTGGCTTCTAAAAGGCCTAGGCTCGCTGTTTGACGGAAGTGCTGGGAGAGGTAATGGGAATCTCCCGGCACACAAGACGAGTGCCTCCAAGCTCAATTCACGATTTCCCAGTAATTCTTGTGGTAGACAGGTGCTACATACTAAGTTCCATATCTGAGAAGGTAGCTGAATGCCTAGTCCAAAAGCATCTTACTTCTGAGAGTTGAGCACATCCTCAGTCCCTCACACTTCCACATTGCCTGCAGAGTGAGTTTCACACGTCTTCACCAGAGACGTTTGCCAGAGGCTTCTGAGTACAAGTAAACAATGCAGACCTGGAGGGTATCTCCAGGTGCAGTAGACAGGTAATCTTGGAACCTCCTGACTCAGAGTACTGCTACCTTCTCACTGACATAGGAATGCAGCTAGTTGACAGCTGGCTTCAAGACATGCTTCCGTGTGAGAGCTGAGGACAGGGCAGAACCCTCCCGCATCCTGCCTGACTGTAGGAGTAGCTGCTAACATCCTTATGTTAGTGGCTGGGAGAGGTTGCGGGAAAAGCATGTGTGAGCACTGGGCCTGAACTCCCGTGTATCTGAGTTGAATACAGCGATTTCCAATGGCCTTCTTCAATCAAGGTGTAGCTAGGTTCCAACTCCTATGTCCGAGTGGGTAGCAGACATCTGCCTCCCATGCATACACACTTCTGAGAGTTGAGCTTATGGCCTGTACTTCCACATCCAGCCTGCTGGTACCCTTGGCTTCTCAAAGGCCTAGGCTCGCTGTTTGACGGAAGTGCTGGGAGAGGTAATTGGAATCACCCGGCACACAAGACTAGTGCCTCCAAGCTCCGTTCAGCGATTTCCTAGTAATTCCTGTGGTAGACTGGTGCTACATACTAAGTTCCATACGTGAGAGGGTAGCTGAACGCCTTGTCCAAAACCATCTTACTTCTGAGAGTTGAGCTCACCCTCAGTCCCTCACAGTTCCACACTGCCTGCAGAGTGAGTTTCGCAGGTCTTCAGCAGAGACGTTTGCCAGAGGCTTCTGAGACGCAGGGTAACAATGCAGACCTGGAGGGTATCCCCAGGTGCAGTCGACTGGTAATCTTGGAACCTCCTGACTCAGAATACTGCTACCTTCTCACTGCCATAGGAATGCAGCTAGTTGACAGGTAGCTGGCTTCAAGACATGCTTCCCTGAGAGAGCTGAGGACAGGGCAGAACCCTCCCGCATGCTGCCTGACTGTAGGAGTAGCTGCTAACATCCTAATGTTAGTGGCTGGGAGAGGTTGCGGGAAAAACATGTGTGAGCACTGGCCCTGAACTCCCGTGTATCTGAGTTGAATACAGCGATTTCCAACGGCTTTCCTCAACCAGAGTGTAGCTAGGTTCCAAATCCCATGTACGAGCGGGTAGCAGACATCTGCCTCCCATGCATACACACTTCTGAGAGTTGAGCTTATGGCCTGTACCTCCACATCCAGCCTGCTGGTACCCTTGGCTTCTAAAAGGCCTATGTTCGCTGTTTGACGGAAGTGCTGGGAGAGGTAATTGGAATCTCCCGGCACACAAGACGAGTGCCTCCAAGCTCAATTCACGATTTCCCAGTAATTCTTGTGGTAGACAGGTGCTACATACTAAGTTCCATATGTGAGATGGTAGCTGAACGCCTTGTCCAAAAGCATCTTACTTCTGAGAGTTGAACCCACCCTCAGTCCCTCACAGTTCCACACTGCCTGCAGAGTGAGTTTCACACGTCTTCACCAGAGACGATTGCCAGAGGCTTCTGAGTAGAAGTTAACAATGCAGACCTGGAGGGTATCTCCAGGTGCAGTAGAGTGGTAATCTTGGAACCTCCTGACTCAGAGTACTGCTACCTTCTCACTGCCATAGGAATGCAGCTAGTTGACAGCTGGCTTCAAGACATGCTTCCCTGTGAGAGCTGAGGACAGGGCAGAACCCTCCCGCATCCTGCCTGACTGTAGGAGTAGCTGCTAACATCCTTATGTTAGTGGCTGGGATAGGTTGTGGGAAAAGCATGTGTGAGCACTGGGCCTGAACTCCCGTGTATCTGAGTTGAATACAGCGATTTCCAATGGCCTTCTTCAATCACAGTGTAGCTAGGTTCCAACTCCCATTTCCGAGTGGGTAGCAGACATCTGCCTCCCATGCATACACACTTCTGAGAGTTGAGCTTATGGCCTGTACCTCCATATCCAGCCTGCTGGTACCCTTGGCTTCTAAAAGGCCTAGGCTCGCTGTTTGACGGAAGTGCTGGGAGAGGTAATTGGAATCACCCGGCACACAAGACTAGTGCCTCCAAACTCAGTTCAGCGATTTCCTAGTAATTCCTGTGGTAGACTGGTGCTACATACTAAGTTCCATACGTGAGAGGGTAGCAGAACGCCTTGTCCAAAACCATCTTACTTCTGAGAGTCGAGCTCACCCTCAGTCCCTCACAGTTCCACACTGCCTGCAGAGTGAGTTTCGCAGGTCTTCAGCAGAGACGTTTGCCAGAGGCTTCTAGAGACGCAGGGTAACAATGCAGACATGGAGGGTATCCCCAGGTGCAGTCGACTGGTAATCTTGGAACCTCCTGACTCAGAATACTGCTTCCTTCTCACTGCCATAGGAATGCAGCTAGTTGACAGCTAGCTGGCTTCAAGACATGCTTCCCTGAGAGAGCTGAGGACAAGGCAGAACCGTCTCGCATGCTGCCTGACTGTAGGAGTAGCTGCTCACATCCTAATATTAGTGGCTGGGAGTGGTTTCGGGAAAAGCATTGTGAGCACTGGGCCTGAACTCCCGTGTATCTGAGTTGAATACAGCGATTTCCAACGGCTTTCCTCAACCAGAGTGTAGCTAGGTTCCAAATCCCATGTACGAGCGGGTAGCAGACATCTGCATGCCATGCATACAGACTTCTGAGAGTTGAGCTTATGGCCTGTACCTCCACATCCAGCCTGCTGGTACCCTTGGCTTCTAAAAGGCCTATGCTCGCTGTTTGACGGAAGTCCTGGGAGAGGTAATTAGAATCACCCGGCACATAAGACTAGTGCCTCCAAGCTCAGTTCAGCGATTTCCTAGTAATTCCTGTGGTAGACTGGTGCTACATATTAAGTTCCATACGTGAGAGGGTAGCTGAACGCCTTGTCCAAAACCATCTTACTTCTGAGAGTTGAGCTCAGCCTCAATCCCTCACAGTTCCACACTGCCTGCAGAGTGAGTTTCGCAGGTCTTCAGCAGAGACGTTTGCCAGAGGCTTCTGAGACGCAGGGTACCAATGCAGACATGGAGGGTATCCCCAGGTGCAGTCGACTGGTAATCTTGGAACGTCCTGACTCAGAATACTGCTACCTTCTCACTGCCATAGGAATGCAGCTAGTTGACAGCTAGCTGGCTTCAAGACATGCTTCCCTGTGAGAGCTGAGGACAGGGCAGAACCCTCCCGCATGCTGCCTGACTGTAGGAGTAGCTGCTAACATCCTAATGTTAGTGGCTTGGAGAGTTTGCGGGAAAAACATGTGTGAGCACTGGGCCTGAACTCCCGTGTATCTGAGTTGAATACAGCGATTTCCAACGGCTTTCCTCAACCACAGTGTAGCTAGGTTCCAAATCCCATGTACGAGCGGGTAGCAGACATCTGCCTCCCATGCATACACACTTCTGAGAGTTGAGCTTATGGCCTGTACCTCCACATCCAGCCTGCTGGTACCATTGGCTTCTAAAAGGCCTAGGCTCGCTGTTTGACGGAAGTGCTGGGAGAGGTAATTGGAATCTCCCGGCACACAAGACGAGTGCCTCCAAGCTCAATTCACGATTTCCCAGTAATTCTTGTGGTAGACAGGTGCTACATACTAAGTTCCATATGTGAGATGGTAGCTGAACGCCTTGTCCAAAAGCATCTAACTTCTGAGAGTTGAACCCACCCTCAGTCCCTCACAGTTCCACACTGCCTGCAGAGTGAGTTTCACACGTCTTCACCAGAGACGATTGCCAGAGGCTTCTGAGTAGAAGTTAACAATGCAGACCTGGAGGGTATCTCCAGGTGCAGTAGACTGGTAATCTTGGAACCTCCTGACTCAGAGTACTGCTACCTTCTCACTGACATAGGAATGCAGCTAGTTGACAGCTGGCTTCAAGACATGCTTCCGTGTGAGAGCTGAGGACAGGGCAGAACCCTCCCGCATCCTGCCTGACTGTAGGAGTAGCTGCTAACATCCTTATGTTAGTGGCTGGGAGAGGTTGCGGGAAAAGCATGTGTGAGCACTGGGCCTGAACTCCCGTGTATCTGAGTTGAATACAGCGATTTCCAATGGACTTCTTCAATCACAGTGTAGCTAGGTTCCAACTGCCATGTCCGAGTGGGTAGCAGACATCTGCCTCCCATGCATACACACTTCTGAAAGTTGAGCTTATGGCCTGTACCTCCATATCCAGCCTGCTGGTACCCTTGGCTTCTAAAAGGCCTAGGCTCGCTGTTTGACGGAAGTGCTGGGAGAGGTAAATGGAATCACCCGGCACACAAGACTAGTGCCTCCAAACTCAGTTCAGCGATTTCCTAGTAATTCCTGTGGTAGACTGGTGCTACATACTAAGTTCCATACGTGAGAGGGTAGCTGAACGCCTTGTCCAAAACCATCTTACATCTGAGAGTCGAGCTCACCCTCAGTCCCTCACAGTTCCAGACTGCCTGCAGAGTGAGTTTCGCAGGTCTTCAGCAGAGACGTTTGCCAGAGGCTTCTGAGACGCAGGGTAACAATGCAGACCTGGAGGGTATCCCCAGGTGCAGTCGACTGGTAATCTTGGAACCTCCTGACTCAGAATACTGCTTCCTTCTCACTGCTATAGGAATGCAGCTAGTTGACAGCTAGCTGGCTTCAAGACATGCTTCCCTGAGGGAGCTGAGGACAAGGCAGAACCGTCCCGCATGCTGCCTGACTGTAGGAGTAGCTGCTAACATCCTAATATTAGTGGCTGGGAGTGGTTTCGGGAAAAGCATGTGTGAGCACTGGGCCTGAACTCCCGGGTATCTGAGTTGAATACAGCGATTTCCAACGGCTTTCCTCAACCAGAGTGTAGTTAGGTTCCAAATCCCATGTACGAGCGGGTAGCAGACATCTGCCTCCCATGCATACACACTTCTGAGAGTTGAGCTTATGGCCTGTACCTCCACATCCAGCCTGCTGGTACCCTTGGCTTCTAAAAGGCGTAGGCTCGCTGTTTGACGGAAGTGCTGGGAGAGGTAATTGGAATCACCCGGCACATAAGACTAGTGCCTCCAAGCTCAGTTCAGCGATTTCCTAGTAATTCCTGTGGTAGACTGGTGCTACATACTAAGTTCCATACGTGAGAGGGTAGCTGAACGCCTTGTCCAAAACCATCTTACTTCTGAGAGTTGAGCTCAGCCTCAAACCCTAACAGTTCCACACTGCCTGCAGAGTGAGTTTCGCAGGTCTTCAGCAGAGACGTTTGGCAGAGGTTTCTGAGACGCAGGGTAACAATGCAGACCTGGAGGGTATCCCCAGGTGCAGTCGACTGGTAATCTTGGAACCTCCTGACTCAGAATACTGCTACCTTCTCATGCCATAGGAATGCAGCAAGTTGACAGCTAGCTGGCTTCAACACATGCTTCCCTGAGAGAGCGGAGGACACGGCAGAACCCTCCCGCATGCTGCCTGACTGTAGGAGTAGCTGCTAACATCCTAATGTTAGTGGCTGGGAGAGGTGGCGGGAAAAGCATATGTGAGCACTGGGCCTGAACTCCCGTGTATCTGAGTTGAATACAGCGATTTCCAACGGCTTTCCTCAACCAGAGTGTAGATAGGTTCCAAATCCCATGTACGAGCGGGTAGCAGACATCTGCCTCCCATGCATACACACTTCTGAGAGTTGAGCTTATGGCCTGTACCTCCACATCTAGCCTGCTGGTACCCTTGGCTTCTAAAAGGCCTAGGCTCGCTGTTTGACGGAAGTGCTGGGAGAGGTAATTGGAATCTCCCGGCACACAAGACGAGTGCCTCCAAGCTCAATTCACGATTTCCCAGTAATTCTTGTGGTAGACATGTGCTACATACTAAGTTCCATATGTGAGATGGTAGCTGAACGCCTTGTCCAAAAGCATCTTACTTCTGAGAGTTGAGCCCACCCTCAGTCCCTCACAGTTCCACACTCCCTGCAGAGTGAGTTTCACACGTCTTCACCAGAGACGATTGCCAGAGGCTCCTGAGTACAAGTTAACAATGCAGACCTGGAGGGTATCTCCAGGTGCAGTAGCCTGGTAATCTTGGAACCTCCTGACTCAGAATACTGCTACCTTCTCACTGCCATAGGAATGCAGCTAGTTGACAGCTGGCTTCAAGACATGCTTCCCTGTGAGAGCTGAAGACAGGGCAGACCCCTCCCGCATCCTGCCTGACTGTAGGAGTAGCTGCTAACATCCTTATGTTAGTGGCTGGGAGAGGTTGCGGGAAAGCATGTGTGAGCACTGGGTCTGAACTCCCGTGTGTCTGAGTTGAATACAGCGATTTCCAACGGCTTTCCTCAACCAGAGTGTAGCTAGGTTCCAAATCCCATGTACGAGCGGGTAGTAGACATCTGCCTCCCATGCATACACAATTCTGAGAGTTGAGCTTATGGCCTGTACCTCCACATCCAGCCTGCTGGTACGCTTGGCTTCTAAAAGTCCTAGGCTCGCTGTTTGATGGAAGGGCTGGGAGAGGTAATTGGAATCACACGGCACACAAGACTAGTGCCTCCAAGCTCATTTCAGCGATTTTTTAGTAATTCCTGTGGTAGACTGGTGCTACATACTAAGTTCCATACGTGAGAGGGTAGCTGAACGCCTTGTCCAAAAGCATCTTACTTCTGAGAGTTGAGCTCAGCCTCAGTCCCTCACAGTTCCACACTGCCTGCAGAGTGAGTTTCGCAGGTCTTCAGCAGAGACGTTTGCCAGAGGCTTCTGAGACGCAGGGTAACAATGCAGACCTGGAGGGTATCCCCAGGTGCAGTCGACTGGTAATCTAGGAACCTCCTGACTCAGAATACTGCTACCTTCTCACTGCCATAGGAATGCAGCTAGTTGACAGCTAGCTGGCTTCAAGACATGCTTCCCTGTGAGAGCTGAGGACAGGGCAGAACCCTCCCGCATGCTGCCTGACTGTAGGAGTAGCTGCTAACATCCTAATGTTAGTGGCTGAGAGAGGTTGCGGGAAAAGCATGTGTGAGCACTGGGCCTGAACTCCCGTGTATCTGAGTTGAATACAGCGATTTCCAACGACTTTCCTCAACCAGAGTGTAGCTAGGTTCCAAATCCCATGTACGAGCGGGTAGCAGACATCTGCCTCCCATGCATACACACTTCTGAGAGTTGAGCTTATGGCCTGTACCTCCACATCCAGCCTGCTGGTACCCTTGGCTTCTAAAAGGCCTAGGCTCGCTGTTTGACGGAATTGCTGGGAGAGGTAATTGGAATCTCCCGGCACACAAGACGAGTCCCTCCAAGCTCAATTCACGATTTCCCAGTAATTCTTGTGGTAGACAGGTGCTACATACTAAGTTCCATATGTGAGAAGGTAGCTGAAAGCCTTGTCCAAAAGCATCTTACTTCTGAGAGTTGAGCCCACCCTCAGTCCCTCACAGTTCCACACTCCCTGCAGAGTGAGTTTCACACGTCTTCACCAGAGACGATTGCCAGAGGCTTCTGAGTAAAAGTTAACAATGCAGACCTGGAGGGTATCTCCAGGTGCAGTAGACTGGTAATCTTGGAACCTCCTGACTCAGAGTACTGCTACCTTCTCACTGCCATAGGAATGCAGCTAGTTGACAGCTTGCTTCAAGACATGCTTCCCTGTGAGAGCTGAGGACAGGGCAGAACCGTCCCGCATCCTGCCTGACTGTAGGAGTAGCTGCTAACATCCTAATGTTAGTTGCTGGGAGAGGTTGCGGGAAAAGCATGTGTGAGCACTGGGCCTGAACTCCCGTGTATCTGAGTTGAATACAGCGATTTCCAATGGCCTTCTTCAATCACAGTGTAGCTAGGTTCCAACTCCCATGTCCGAGTGGGTAGCAGACATCTGCCTCCCATGCATACACACTTCTGAGAGTTGAGCTTATGGCCTGTACCTCCACATCCAGCCTGCTGGTACCCTTGGCTTCTAAAAGGCCTAGGCTCGCTGTTTGAAGGAAGTGTTGGGAGAGGTAATTGGAATCACCGAGCACACAAGACGAGTGCCTCCAAGCTCAGTTCAGCGATTTCCTAGTAATTCCTGTGGTAGGCTGGTGCTACATACTAAGTTCCTTACCTGAGAGTGTAGCTGAACGCCTTGTCCAAAACCATCTTACTTCTGAGAGTTGAGCTCACCCTCAGTCCCTCACAGTTCCACACTGCCTGCAGAGTGAGTTTCGCAGGTCTTCAGCAGAGAGGTTTGCCAGAGGCTTCTGAGACGCAGGGTAACAATGCAGACCTGGAGGGTATCCCCAGGTGCAGTCGACTGGTAATCTTTGAACCTCCTGACTCAGAATACTGCTACCTTCTCACTGCCATAGGAATGCAGCTAGTTGACAGCTAGCTGGCTTCAAGACATGCTTCCCTGAGAGAGCTGAGGACAGGGCAGAACCCTCCCGCATGCTGCCTGTCTGGAGGAGTAGCTGCTAACATCCTAATGTTAGTGGCTGTGAGAGGTTGCGGGAAAAGCATGTGTGAGCACTGGGCCTGAACTCCCCTGTATCTGAGTTGAATACAGCGATTTCCAACGGCTTTTCTCAACCAGAGTGTAGCTAGGTTCCAAATCCCATGTACGAGCGGGTAGCAGACATCTGCCTCCCATGCATACACACTTCTGAGAGTTGAGCTTATGGCCTGTACCTCCACATCCAGCCTGCTGGTACCCTTGGCTTCTAAAAGGCCTAGACTCGCTGTTTGACGGAACTGCTGGGAGAGGTAATTGGAATCTCCCGGCACACAAGACGAGTGCCTCCAAGCTCAATTCAGGATTTCCCAGGAATTCTTGTGGTAGACAGGTGCTACATACTAAGTTCCATATGTGAGAAGGTAGCTGAACGCCTTGTCCAAAAGCATCTTACTTCTGAGAGTTGAGCCCACCCTCAGTCCCTCACACTTCCACACTGCCTGCAGAGTGAGTTTCACACGTCTTCACCAGAGACGATTGCCAGAGGCTTCTGAGTACAAGTTAACAATGCAGACCTGGAGGGTATCTCCAGGTGCAGTAGAGTTGTAAGCTTGGAACCTCCTGACTCAGAATACTGCTACCTTCTCACTGCCATATGAATGCAGCTAGTTGACAGCTGGCTTCAAGACATGCTTCCCTGTGAGAGCTGAGGACAGGGCAGAACCCTCCCGCATCCTGCCTGACTGTAGGAGTAGCTGCTAACATCCTTATGTTAGTGGCTGGGAGAGGATGCGGGAAAAGCATGTGTGAGCACTGGGCCTGAACTCCCGTGTGTCTGAGTTGAATACAGCGATTTCCAATGGCCTTCTTCAATCACAGTGTAGCTAGGTTCCAACTCCCATGTCCGAGTGGGTAGCAGACATCTGCCTCCCATGCATACACACTTCTGAGAGTTGAGCTTATGGCCGGTACCTCCACAGCCAGCCTGCTGGTACCCTTGGCTTCTAAAAGGCGTAGGCTCGCTGTTTGACGGAAGTGTTGGGAGACGTAATTGGAATCACCCGGCACACAAGACTAGTGCCTCCAAGCTCAGTCCAGCGATTTCCTAGTAATTCCTGTGGTAGACTGGTGCTACATACTAAGTTCCATACGTGAGAGGGTAGCTGAACGCCTTGTGCAAAAGCATCTTACTTCTGAGAGTTGAGCTCAGCCTCAGTCCCTCACAGTTCCACACTGCCTGCAGAGTGAGTTTCGCAGGTCTTCAGCAGAGATTTTTGCCAGAGGCTTCTGAGACGCAGGGTAACAATGCAGACCTGGAGTGTATCCCCAGGTGCAGACGACTGGTAATCTTGGAACCTCCTGACTCAGAATACTGCTACCTTCTCACTGCCATAGGAATGCAGCTAGTTGACAGCTGGCTTCAAGACATGCTTCCCTGTGAGCGCTGAGGACAGGGCAGAACCATCCCGCATGCTGCCTGACTGTAGGAGTAGCTGCTAACATCCTAATGTTAGTGGATGGGAGAGGTTGCGGGAAAGCGTGTGTGAGCACTGGGCCTGAACTCCCGTGTATCTGAGTTGAATACAGCGATTTCCAACGGCTTTCCTCAACCACAGTGTAGCTAGTTTCCAAATCCCATGTACGAGCGGGTAGCAGACATCTGCCTCCCATGCATACACACTTCTGAGAGTTGAGCTTATGGCCTGTACCTCCACATCCAGCCTGCTGGTACCCTTGGCTTCTGAAAGGCCTAGGCTCGCTGTTTGACGGAAGTGCTGGAAGAGGTAATTGGAATCTGCCGGCACACAAGACGAGTGCCTCCAAGCTCAATTCACGATTTCCCAGTAATTCTTGTGGTAGACAGGTGCTACATACTAAGTTCCATATGTGAGAAGGTAGCTGAACGCCTTGTCCAAAAGCATATTACTTCTGAGAGTTGAGCTCACCCTCAGTCCCTCACAGTTCCACACTGCCTGCATGGTGAGTTTCGCAGGTCTTCAGCAGAGACGTTTGCCAGAGGCTTCTGAGACGCAGAATAACAATGCAGACCTGGAGGGTATCCCCAGGTGCAGTAGACTGGTAATCTTGGAACCTCCTGACTCAGAATACTGCTACCTTCTCACTGCCATAGGAATGCAGCTAGTTGACAGCTGGCTTCAAGACATGCTTCCCTGTGAGAGCTGAGGATAGGGCAGAACCCTCCCGCATCCTGCCTGACTGTAGGAGTAGATGCTAACATCCTTATGTTAGTGGCTGGGAGAGGTTGCGGGAAAAGCATGTGTGAGCACTGGGCCTGAACTCCCGTGTGTCTGAGTTGAATACAGCGATTTCCAATGGCCTTCTTCAATCACAGTTTAGCTAGGTTCCAACTCCCATGTCCGAGTGGGTAGCCGACATCTGCCTCCCATGCATACACACTTCTGAGAGTTGAGCTTATGGCCGGTACCTCCACAGCCAGCCTGCTGGTACCCTTGGCTTCTAAAAGGCCTAGGCTCGCTGTTTGACGGAAGTGTTGGGAGAGGTAATTGGAATCACCCGGCACACAAGACTAGTGCCTCCAAGCTCAGTCCAGCGATTTCCTACTAATTCCTGTGGTAGACTGGTGCTACATACTAAGTTCCATATGTGAGAGGGTAGCTGAACGCCTTGTCCAAAAGCATCTTACTTCTGAGAGTTGAGCTCACCCTCAGTCCCTCACAGTTCCAAACTGCCTGCAGAGTGAGTTTCACACGTCTTCACCAGAGACGATTGCCAGAGGCTTCTGAGTACAAGTTAACAATGCAGACCTGGAGGGTATCTCCAGGTGCAGTAGAGTGGTAATCTTGGAACCTCCTGACTCAGAGTACTGCTACCTTCTCTCTGCCATAGGAATGCAGCTAGTTGACAGCTGGCTTCAAGACATGCTTCCCTGTGAGAGCTGAGGACAGGGCAGAACCCTCCCGCATCCTGCCTGACTGTAGGAGTAGCTGCTAACATCCTTATGTCAGTGGCTGGGAGAGGTTGCGGGAAAAGCATGTGTGAGCAGTGGGCCTCAACTCCCGTGTATCTGAGTTGAATACAGCGATTTCCAATGGCCTTCTTCAATCACAGTGGAGCTAGGTTCCAACTCCCATGTCCGAGTGGGTAGCAGACATCTGCCTCCCATGCATATACACTTCTGAGAGTTGAGCTTATGGCCTGTACCTCCACATCCAGCCTGCTGGTACCCTTGGCTTCTAAAAGGCCTAGGCTCGCTGTTTGACGGAAGTGCTGGGAGAGGTAATTGGAATCACTCGGCAGACAAGACTAGTGCCTCCAAGCTCAGTTCAGCGATTTCCTAGTAATTCCTGTGGTAGACTGGTGCTACATACTAAGTTCCATACGTGAGAGGGTAGCTGAACGCCTTGTCCAAAACCATCTTACTTCTGAGAGTTGAGCTCAGCCTCAGTCCCTCACAGTTCCACACTGCCTGCAGAGTGAGTTTCGCAGGTCTTCAGCAGAGACGTTTGCCAGAGGCTTCTGAGACGCAGGGTAACAATGCAGACCTGGAGGGTATCCCCAGGTGCAGTCGACTGGTAATCTTGGAACCTCCTGACTCAGAATACTGCTACCTTCTCACTGCCATAGGAATGCAGCTAGTTGACAGCTAGCTGGCTTCAAGACATGCTTCCCTGAGAGAGCTGAGGACAGGGCAGAACGCTCCCGCATCCTGCCTGACTGTAGGAGTAGCTGCTAACATCCTTATGTTAGTGGCTGGGAGAGGTTGCGGGAAAAGCATGTGTGAGCACTGGGCCTGAACTCCCGTGTATCTGAGTTGAATACAGCGATTTCCAATGGCCTTCTTCAATCACAGTGTAGCTAGGTTCCAACTCCCATGTCCGAGTGGGTAGCAGACATCTGCCTCCCATGCATACACACTTCTGAGAGTTGAGCTTATGGCCTGTACCTCCATATCCAGCCTGCTGGTACCCTTGGCTTCTAAAAGGCCTAGGCTCGCTGTTTGACGGAAGTGCTGGGAGAGGTAATTGGAATCTCCCGGCACACAAGACGAGTGCCTCCAAGCTCAATTCACGATTTCCCAGTAATTCTTGTGGTAGACAGGTGCTACATACTAAGTTCCATATGTGAGAAGGTAGCTGAACGCCTTGTCCAAAAGCATCTTACTTCTGAGAGTTGAGCAAACCCTCAGTCCCTCACACTTCCACACTGCCTGCAGAGTGAGTTTCACACGTCTTCACCAGAGACGATTGCCAGAGGCTTCTGAGTACAAGTTTACAATGCAGACCTGGAGGGTATCTCCAGGTGCAGTAGAGTGGTAATCTTGGAACCTCCTGACTCAGAATACTGCTACCTTCTCACTGCCATAGGAATGCAGCTAGTTGACAGCTGGCTTCAAGACATGCTTCCCTGTGAGAGCTGAGGACAGGGCAGAACCCTCCCGCATGCTGCCTGACTGTAGGAGTAGCTGCTAACATCCTTATGTTAGTGGCTGGGAGAGGTTGCGGGAAAAGCATGTGTGAGCACTGGGCCTGAACTCCCGTGTATCTGAGTGGAATACAACGATTTCCAATGGCCTTCTTCAATCACAGTGTAGCTAGGTTCCAACTCCCATGTCCGAGTGGGTAGCAGACATCTGCCTCCCATGCATATACACTTCTGAGAGTTGAGCTTATGGCCTGTACCTCCACATCCGCCTGCTGGTACCCTTGGCTTCTAAAAGGCCTAGGCTCGCTGTTTGACGGAAGTGCTGGGAGAGGTAATTGGAATCACCCGGCACACAAGACTAGTGCCTCCAAGCTCAGTTCAGCGATTTCCTAGTAATTCCTGTGGTAGACTGGTGCTACCTACTAAGTTCCATACGTGAGAGGGTAGCTGATCGCCTTGTCCAAAACCATCTTCCTTCTGAGAGTTGAGATCACCCTCAGTCCCTCACAGTTCCACACTGCCTGCAGAGTGAGTTTCGCAGGTCTTCAGCAGAGACGTTTGCCAGAGGCTTCTGAGACGCAGGGTAACAATGCAGACCTGGAGGGTATCCCCAGGTGCAGTCGACTGGTAATCGTGGAACCTCCTGACTCAGAATACTGCTACCTTCTCACTGCCATAGGAATGCAGCTAGTTGACAGCTAGCTGGCTTCAAGACATGCTTCCCTGAGAGAGCTGAGGACAGGGCAGAACCCTCATGCATGCTGCATGACTATAGGAGTCGCTGCTAACATCCTAATATTAGTGGCTGGGAGAGGTTGCGGGAAAAGCATGTTTGAGCACTGGGTCTGAACTCCCGTGTGTCTGAGTTGAATACAGCGATTTTCAACGGCTTTCCTCAACCAGAGTGTAGCTAGGTTCCAAATCCCATGTACGAGCGGGTAGCAGACATCTGCCTCCCATGCATACACACTTCTGAGAGTTGAGCTTATGGCCTGTACCTCCACATCCAGCCTGCTGGTACCCTTGGCTTCTAAAAGGCCTAGGCTCGCTGTTTGTCGGAATTGCTGGGAGAGGTAAATGGAATCTCCTGGCACACAAGACGAGTGCCTCCAAGCTTAATTCACGATTTCCCAGTAATTCTTGTGGTAGACAGGTGCTACATACTAAGTTCCATACGTGAGAGGGTAGCTGAACGCCTTGTCCAAAACCATCTTACTTCTGAGAGTTGAGCTCAGCCTCTGTCCCTCACAGTTCCACACTGCCTGCAGAGTGAGTTTCGTAGGTCTTCAGCAGAGACGTTTGCCAGAGGCTTCTGAGACGCAGGGTAACAATGCAGACCTGGAGGGTATCCCCAGGTGCAGTAGACTGGTAATCTTGGAACCTCCTGACTCAGAATACTGCTACTTTCTCACTGCATAGGAATGCAGCTAGTTGACAGCTGGCTTCAAGACATGCTTCCCTGTGAGAGCTGAGGACAGGGCAGAACCCTCCCGCATGCTGCCTGACTGTAGCAGTGGCTGCTAACATCCTAATGTTAGTGGCTGGGAGAGGTTGCGGGAAAAGCATGTGTGAGCACTGGCCCTGAACTCCCGTGTATCTGAGTTGAATACAGCGATTTCCAATGGCCATCTTCAATCACAGTGTAGCTAGGTTATAACTCCCAATTCCGAGTGGGAAGCAGACATCTGCCTCCCATGCATACACACTTCTGAGAGTTGAGCTTATGGCCTGTACCTCCACATCCAGCCTGCTGGTACCCTTGGCTTCTAAAAGGCCTAGGCTCGCTGTTTGACGGAAGTGCTGGGAGAGGTAATTGGAATCTCCCGGCACACAAGACGAGTGCCTCCAAGCTCAATTCACGATTTCCCAGTAATTCTTGTGGTAGACAGGTGCTACATACTAAGTTCCATATGTGAGATGGTAGCTGAACGCCTTGTCCAAAAGCATCTTACTTCTGAGAGTTGAGCACACCCTCAGTCCCTCTCACTTCCACACTGCCTGCAGAGTGAGTTTCACACGTCTTCATCAGAGACGATTGCCAGAGGCTTCTGAGTACAAGTTAACAATGCAGACCTGGAGGGTATCTCCAGGTGCAGTAGAGTGGTAATCTTGGAACCTCCTGACTCAGAGTACTGCTACCTTCTCACTGACATAGGAATGCAGCTAGTTGACAGCTGGCTTCAAGACATGCTTCCCTGTGAGAGCTGAGGACAGGGCAGAACCCTCCCGCATCCTGCCTGACTGTAGGAGTAGCTGCTAACATCCTTATGTTAGTGGCTGGGAGAGGTTGCGGGAAAAGCATGTGTGAGCACTGGGCCTGAACTCCCGTGTATCTGAGTTGAATACAGCGATTTCCAATGGCCTTTTTCAATCACAGTGTAGCTAGGTTCCAACTCCTATGTCCGAGTGGGTAGCAGACATCTGCCTCCCATGCATATACACTTCTGAGAGTTGAGCTTATGGCCTGTACCTCCACATCCAGCCTGCTGTTACCCTTGGCTTCCTAAAGGCCTAGGCTCGCTGTTTGACGGAAGTGCTGGGAGAGGTAATTGGAATCACCCGGCACACAAGACGAGTGCCTCCAAGCTCAGTTCAGCGATTTCCTAGTAATTCCTGTGGTAGACTGGTGCTACATACTAAGTTCCATACGTGAGAGGGTAGCTGAACGCCTTGTCCAAAACCATCTTACTTCTGAGAGTGGAGCTCAGCCTCAGTCCCTCACAGTTCCACACTGCCTGCAGAGTGAGTTTCGCAGGTCTTCAGCAGAGACGTTTGCCAGAGGCTTCTGAGACGCAGGGTAACAATGCAGACCTGGAGGGTATCCCCAGGTGCAGTAGACTGGTAATCTTGGAACCTCCTGACTCAGAATACTGCTACCTTCTCACTGCCATAGGAATGCAGCTAGTTGACAGCTGACTTCAAGACATGCTTCCCTGTGAGAGCTGAGGACAGGGCAAACCCTCCCGCATGCTGCATGACTGTAGCTGTAGCTGCTAACATCCTAATGTTAGTGGCTGGGAGAGGTTGCGGGAAAAGCATGTGTGAGCACTGGGCCTGAACTCCCGTGTATCTGAGTTGAATACAGCGATTTCCAACGACTTTCCTCAACCAGAGTGTAGCTAGGTTCCAAATCCCATGTACGAGCGGGTAGCAGACATCTGCCTCCCATGCATACACACTTCTGAGAGTTGAGCTTATGGCCTGTACCTCAACATCCAGCCTGCTGGTTCGAAAAGGCTTGGCTTCTAAAAGGCCCAGGCTCGCTGTTTGACGGTAGTGCTGGGAGAGGTAATTGGAATCTCCCGGCACACAAGACGAGTGCCTCCAAGCTCAATTCACGATTTCCCAGTAATTCTTGTGGTAGACAGGTTCTACATACTAAGTTCCATATGTGAGAAGGTAGCTGCACGCCTTGTCCAAAAGCATCTTACTTCTGAGTGTTGAGCACACCCTCAGTCCCTCACAGTTCCACACTGCCTGCAGAGTGAGTTTCACACGTCTTCACCAGAGACGATTGCCAGAGGCTTCTGAGTACAAGTTAACAATGCAGACCTGGAGGGTATCTCCAGGTGCAGTAGAGTGGTAATCTTGGAACCTCCTGACTCAGAGTACTGCTACCTTCTCACTGCCATAGGAATGCAGCTAGTTGACAGCTGGCTTCAAGACATGCTTCCCTGTGAGAGCTGAGGACAGGGCAGAACCCTCCCGCATCCTGCCTGACTGTAGGAGTAGCTGCTAACATCCTTATGTTAGTGGCTGGGAGAGGATGCGGGAAAAGCATGTGTGAGCACTGGGCCTGAACTCCCGTGTATCTGAGTTGAATACAGCGATTTCCAATGGCCTTCTTCAATCACAGTGTAGCTAGTTTCCAACTCCCATGTCCGAGTGGGTAGCAGACTTCTGCCTCCCATGCATACACACTTCTGAGACTTGAGCTTATGGCCTGTACCTCCACATCCAGCCTGCTGGTACCCTTGGCTTCTAAAAGGCCTAGGCTCGCTGTTTGACGGAAGTGCTGGGAGAGGTAATTGGAAGCACCCGGCACACAAGACTAGTGCCTCCAAGCTCAGTTCAGCGATTTCCTCGTAATTCCTGTTGTAGACTGGTGCTACATACTAAGTTCCATAAGTGAGAGGGTAGCTGAACGCCTTGTCCAAAACAATATTCCTTCTGAGAGTTGAGCTCACCCTCAGTCCCTCACAGTTCCACACTGCCTGCAGAGTGAGTTTCGCAGGTCTTCAGCAGAGACGTTTGCCAGAGTCTTCTCAGACGCAGGGTAACAATGCAGACCTGGAGGGTATCCCCAGGTGCAGTAGACTGGTAATCTTGGAACCTCCTGACTCAGAGTACTGCTACCTTCTCACTGCCGTAGGAATGCAGCTAGTTGACAGCTGGCTTCAAGACATGCTTCCCTGTGAGAGCTGAGGACAGGCAGAACCCTCCCGCATAATGCCTGACTGTAGGAGTAGCTGCTAGCATCCTAATGTTAGTGGCTGGGAGAGGTTGCGGGAAAAGCATGTGTGAGCACTGGGCCTGAACTCCCGTGTATCTGAGTTGAATACAGCGATTTCCAATGGCCTTCTTCAATCACAGTGTAGCTAGTTTCCAACTCCCATGTCCGAGTGGGTAGCAGACTTCTGCCTCCCATGCATACACACTTCTGAGAGTTGAGCTTATGGCCTGTACCTCCACATCCAGCCTGCTGGTACCCTTGGCTTCTAAAAGGTCTAGGATCGCTGTTTGAAGGAAGTGCTGGGAGAGGTAATTGGAATCACCCGGCACACAAGACCAGTGCCTCCAAGCTCAGTTCAGCGATTTCCTAGTAATTCCTGTGGTAGACTGGTGCTACATACTAAGTTCCATACGTGAGAGGGTAGCTGAACGCCTTGTCCAAAACTATCTTCCTTCTGCGAGTTGAGCTCACCCTCAGTCCCTCACAGTTCCACACTGCCTGCAGAGTGATTTTCGCAGGTCTTCAGCAGAGACGTTTGCCAGAGGCTTCTGAGACGCAGGGTAACAAAGCAGACCTGGAGGGTATCCCCAGGTGCAGTCGACTGGGAATCTTAGAACCTCCTGACTCAGAATACTGCTACCTTCTCACTGCCATAGGAATGCAGCTAGTTGACAGCTAGCTGGCTTCAAGACATGCTTCCCTGAGAGAGCTGAGGACAGGCAGAACCCTCCCGCAAGCTGCCTGACTGTAGGAGTAGCTGCTAACATCCTAATGTTAGTGGCTGGGAGAGGTTGCGGGAAAAGCATGTGTGAGCACTGGGCCTGGACTCCCGTGTATCTGAGTTGAATACAGCGATTTCCAAAGGCTTTCCTCAACCAGAGTGTAGCTAGGTTCCAAATCCCAGGTACGAGCGGGTAGCAGACATCTGCCTCCCATGCATACACACTTCTGAGAGTTGAGCTTATCGCGTGTACCTCCACATCCAGCCTGCTGGTACCCTTTGCTTCTAAAAGGCCTAGGCTCGCTGTTTGACGGAAGTGTTGGGAGAGGTAATTGGAATCTCCCGGCACACAAGACGAGTGCCTCCAAGCTCAATTCACGATTTCCCAGTAATTCTTGTGGTAGACAGGTGCTACATACTAAGTTCCATATGTGAGAAGGTAGCTGAACGCCTTGTCCAAAAGCATCTTACTTCTGAGAGTTGAGCCCACCCTCAGTCCCTCACAGTTCCACACTGCCTGCAGAGTGAGTTTCACACGTCTTCACCAGAGACGATTGCCAGAGGCTTCTGAGTATAAGTTAACAATGCAGACCTGGAGGGTATCTCCAGGTGCAGTAGAGTGGTAATCTTGGAACCTCCTGACTCAGAGTACTGCTACCTTCTCACTGCCATAGGAATGCAGCTAGTTGACAGCTGGCTTCAAGACATGCTTCCCTGTGAGAGCTGAGGACAGGGCAGAACCCTCCCGCATCCTGCCTGACTGTAGGAGTAGCTGCTAATATCCTTATGTTAGTGGCTGGGAGAGGTTGCGGGAAAAGCATGTGTGAGCACTGGGCCTGAACTCCCGTGTATCTGAGTTGAATACAGCGATTTCCAATGGCCTTCTTCAATCACAGTGTAGCTAGTATCCAACTCCCATGTCCGAGTGGGTAGCAGACATCTGCCTCCCATGCATACACACTTCTGAGAGTTGAGCTTATGGCCTGTACCTCCACATCCAGCCTGCTGGTACCCTTGGCTTCTAAAAGGCCTAGGCTCGCTGTTTGACGGAAGTGCTGGGAGAGGTAATTGGAATCACCCGGCACACAAGACTAGTGCCTCCAAGCTCAGTTCAGCGATTTCCTAGTAATTCCTGCGGTAGACTGGTGCTACATACCAAGTTCCATACGTGAGAGGGTAGCTGAACGCCTTGTCCAAAAGCATCTTACTTCTGAGAGTTGAGCTCAGCCTCAGTCCCTCACAGTTCCACACAGCCTGCAGAGTGAGTTTCGCAGGTCTTCAGCAGAGACGTTTGCCAGAGGCTTCTGAGACGCAGGGTAACAATGCAGACATGGAGGGTATCCCCAGGTGCAGTCGACTGGTAATCTTGGAACTCCTGACTCAGAATACTGCTACCTTCTCACTGCCATAGGAATGCAGATAGTTGACACCTAGCTGGCTTCAAGACATGCTTCCCGGAGAGAGCTGAGGACAGTGCAGAACCCTCCCGCATGCTGCCTGACTGTAGGTGAGGCTGGTAACATCCTAATGTTAGTGGCTGGGAGAGGTTGCGGGAAAAGCATGTGTGAGCACTGGGCCTGAACTCCCGTGTATCTGAGTAGAATACAGCGATTTCCAACGGCTTTCCTCAACCAGAGTGTAGCTAGGTCCAAATCCCATGTAACAGCGGTTAGTAGACATCTGCCTCCCATGCATACACACTTCTGAGTGTTGAGCTTATGGCCTGTACCTCCACATCCAGCCTGCCGGTACCCTTGGCTTCTAAAAGGCCTAGGCTCGCTGTTTGAGGGAAGTGCTAGGAGAGGTAATTGGAATCTCCCGGCACACAAGACGAGTGCCTCCATGCTCAATTCACGATTTCCCAGTAATTCTTGTGGTAGACAGGTGCTACATACTAAGTTCCATATGTGAGATGGTAGCTGAACGCCTTGTCCAAAAGCATCTTACTTCTGAGAGTTGAGCCCACCCTCAGTCCCTCAAGTTCCACACTGCCTGCAGAGTGAGTTTCACATGTCTTCACCAGAGACGATTGCCAGAGTCTTCTGAGTACAAGTTAACAATGCAGACTTGGAGGGTATCTCCAGGTGCAGTAGAGTGGTAATCTTGGAACCTCCTGACTCAGAGTACTGCTACCTACTCACTGCCATAGGAATGCAGCTAGTTGACAGCTGGCTTCAAGACATGCTTCCCTGTGAGAGCTGAGGACAGGGCAGAACCCTCCCGCATGCTGCCTGACTGTAGGAGTAGCTGCTAACATCCTAATGTTAGTGGCTGGGAGAGGTTGCGGGAAAAGCATGTGTGAGCACTGGGCCTGAACTCCCGTGTATCTGAGTTGAATACAGCGATTTCCAACGACTTTCCTCAACCAGAGTGTAGCTAGGTTCCAAATCCCATGTACGAGCGGGTAGCAGACATCTGCCTCCCATGCATACACACTTCTGAGAGTTGAGCTTATGGCCTGTACCTCCACATCCAGCCTGCTGGTATCCTTGGCTTCTAAAAGGCCTAGGCTCGCTGTTTGACGGAAGTGCTGGGAGAGGTAATTGGAATCTCCCGGCACACAAGACGAGTGCCTCCAAGCTCAATTCACGATTTCCCAGCAATTCTTGTGGTAGACAGGTGCTACATACTAAGTTCCATATGTGAGAAGGTAGCTGAACGCCTTGTCCAAAAGCATCTTCCTTCTGAGAGTTGAGCCCACCCTCAGTCCCTCACAGTTCCACACTGCCTGCAGAGTGAGTTTCGCAGGTCTTCAGCAGAGACGTTTGCCAGAGGCTTCTGAGAGGCAGGGTAACAATGCAGACCTGGAGAGTATCCCCAGGTGCAGTCGACTGGTAATCTTGGAACCTCCTGACTCAGAATACTGCTACCTTCTCACTGCCATAGGAATGCAGCTAGTTGACAGCTGGCTTCAAGACATGCTTCCCTGTGAGAGCTGAGGACAGGGCAGAACCCTCCCGCATCCTGCCTGACTGTAGGAGTAGCTGCTAACATCCTTATGTTAGTGGCTGGAAGAGGTTGCGGGAAAAGCATGTGTGAGCACTGGGCCTCAACTCCCGTTTATCTGAGTTGAATACAGCGATTTCCAATGGCCTTCTTCAATCACAGTGTAGCTAGGTTCCAACTCCCATGTCCGAGTGGGTAGCAGACATCTGCCTCCCATGCATATACACTTCTGAGAGTTGAGCTTATGGCCTGTACCTCCACATCCAGCATGCTGGTACCCTTGGCTTCTAAAAGGCCTAGGCTCGCTGTTTGACGGAAGTGCTGGGAGAGGTAATTGGAATCACCCGGCACACAAGACTAGTGCCTCCAAGCTCAGTTCAGCGATTTCCTAGTACTTCCTGTGGTAGACTGGTGCTACATACTAAGTTCCATACGTGTGAGGGTAGCTGAACGCCTTGTCCAAAACCATCTTACTTCTGAGAGTTGAGCTCACCCTCAGTCCCTCACAGTTCCACACTGCCTGCAGAGTGAGTTTCGCAGGTCTTCAGCAGAGACGATTGCCAGAGGCTTCTGAGACACAGGGTAACAATGCAGACCTGGAGGGTATCCCCAGGTGCAGTCGACTGGTAATCTTGGAACCTCCTGACTCAGAATACTGCTACCTTCTCACTGCTATAGGAATGCAGCTAGTTGACAGGTAGCTGGCTTCAAGACATGCTTCCCTGAGAGAGCTGAGGACAGGGCAGAACGCTCCCGCATCCTGCCTGACTGTAGGAGTAGCTGCTAACATCCTTATGTTAGTGGCTGGGAGAGGTTGCGGGAAAAGCATGTGTGAGCACTGGGCCTGAACTCCCGTGTATCTGAGTTGAATACAGCGATTTCCAATGGCCTTCTTCAATCACAGTGTAGCTAGGTTCCAACTCCCATGTCCGAGTGGGTAGCAGACATCTGCCTCCCATGCATACACACTTCTGAGAGTTGAGCTTATGGCCTGTACCTCCATATCCAGCCTGCTGGTACCCTTGGCTTCTAAAAGGCCTAGGCTCGCTGTTTGACGGAAGTGCTGGGAGAGGTAATTGGAATCTCCCGGCACACAAGACGAGTGCCTCCAAGCTCAATTCACGATTTCCCAGTAATTCTTGTGGTAGACAGGTGCTACATACTAAGTTCCATATGTGAGAAGGTAGCTGAACGCCTTGTCCAAAAGCATCTTACTTCTGAGAGTTGAGCAAACCCTCAGTCCCTCACACTTCCACACTGCCTGCAGAGTGAGTTTCACACGTCTTCACCAGAGACGATTGCCAGAGGCTTCTGAGTACAAGTTAACAATGCAGACCTGGAGGGTATCTCCAGGTGCAGTAGAGTGGTAATCTTGGAACCTCCTGACTCAGAATACTGCTACCTTCTCACTGCCATAGGAATGCAGCTAGTTGACAGCTGGCTTCAAGACATGCTTCCCTGTGAGAGCTGAGGACAGGGCAGAACCCTCCCGCATGCTGCCTGACTGTAGGAGTAGCTGCTAACATCCTTATGTTAGTGGCTGGGAGAGGTTGCGGGAAAAGCATGTGTGAGCACTGGGCCTGAACTCCCGTGTATCTGAGTGGAATACAGCGATTTCCAATGGCCTTCTTCAATCACAGTGTAGCTAGGTTCCAACTCCCATGTCCGAGTGGGTAGCAGACATCTGCCTCCCATGCATATACACTTCTGAGAGTTGAGCTTATGGCCTGTACCTCCACATCCAGCCTGCTGGTACCCTTGGCTTCTAAAAGGCCTAGGCTCGCTGTTTGACGGAAGTGCTGGGAGAGGTAATTGGAATCACCCGGCACACAAGACTAGTGCCTCCAAGCTCAGTTCAGCGATTTCCTAGTAATTCCTGTGGTAGACTGGTGCTACATACTAAGTTCCATACGTGAGAGGGTAGCTGATCGCCTTGTCCAAAACCATCTTCCTTCTGAGAGTTGAGCTCACCCTCAGTCCCTCACAGTTCCACACTGCCTGCAGAGTGAGTTTCGCAGGTCTTCAGCAGAGACGTTTGCCAGAGGCTTCTGTGACGCAGGGTAACAATGCAGACCTGGAGGGTATCCCCAGGTGCAGTCGACTGGTAATCGTGGAACCTCCTGACTCAGAATACTGCTACCTTCTCACTGCCATAGGAATGCAGCTAGTTGACAGCTAGCTGGCTTCAAGACATGCTTCCCTGAGAGAGCTGAGGACAGGGCAGAACCCTCACGCATGCTGCATGACTATAGGATTCGCTGCTAACATCCTAATATTAGTGGCTGGGAGAGGTTGCGGGAAAAGCATGTGTGAGCACTGGGTCTGAACTCCCGTGTGTCTGAGTTGAATACAGCGATTTTCAACGGCTTTCCTCAACCAGAGTGTAGCTAGGTTCCAAATCCCATGTACGAGCGGGTAGCAGACATCTGCCTCCCATGCATACACACTTCTGAGAGTTGAGCTTATGGCCTGTACCTCCACATCCAGCCTGCTGGTACCCTTGGCTTCTAAAAGGCTTAGGCTCGCTGTTTGACGGAAGTGCTGGTAGAGGTAAATGGAATCTCCTGGCACACAAGACGAGTGCCTCCAAGCTTAATTCACGATTTCCCAGTAATTCTTGTGGTAGACAGGTGCTACATACTAAGTTCCATACGTGAGAGGGTAGCAGAACGCCTTGTCCAAAACCATCTTACTTCTGAGAGTTGAGCTCAGCCTCTGTCCCTCACAGTTCCACACTGCCTGCAGAGTGAGTTTCGCAGGTCTTCAGCAGAGACGTTTGCCAGAGGCTTCTGAGACGCAGGGTAACAATGCAGACCTGGAGGGTATCCCCAGGTGCAGTAGACTGGTAATCTTGGAACCTCCTGACTCAGAATACTGCTACTTTCTCACTGCATAGGAATGCAGATAGTTGACAGCTGGCTTCAAGACATGCTTCCCTGTGAGAGCTGAGGACAGGGCAGAACCCTCCCGCATGCTGCCTGACTGTAGGAGTAGCTGCTAACATCCTAATGTTAGTGGCTGGGAGAGGTTGCGGGAAAAGCATGTGTGAGCACTGGGCCTGAACTCCCGTGTATCTGAGTTGAATACAGCGATTTCCAATGGCCTTCTTCAATCACAGTGTAGCTAGGTTCCAACTCCCATGTCCGAGTGGGTAGCAGACATCTGCCTCCCATGCATACACACTCCTGAGAGTTGAGCTTATGGCCTGTACCTCCACATCCAGCCTGGTGGTACCCTTGGCTTCTAAAAGGCCTAGGCTCGCTGTTTGACGGAAGTGCTGGGAGAGGTAATTGGAATCACCCGGCACACAAGACTAGTGCCTCCAAGCTCAGTCCAGCGATTTCCTAGTAATTCCTGTGGTAGACTGGTGCTACATACTAAGTTCCATACGTGAGAGGGTAGCTGAAGGCCTTGTCCAAAACCATCTTACTTCTGAGAGTTGAGCTCACCCTCAGTCCCTCACAGTTCCACACTGACTGCAGAGTGAGTTTCGCAGGTCTTCAGCAGAGACGTTTGCCAGAGGCTTCTGAGACGCAGGATAACAATGCAGACTTGGAGGGTATCCCCAGGTGCAGTAGACTGGTAATCTTGGAACATCCTGACTCAGAATACTGCTACCTTCTCACTGCCATTGGAATGCAGCTAGTTGACAGCTGGCTTCAAGACAGGCTTCCCTGTGAGAGCTGAGGAGAGGGTAGAACCCTCCCGCATGCTGCCTGACTGTAGCAGTGGCTGCTAACATCCTAATGTTAGTGGCTGGGAGAGGTTGCGGGAAAAGCATGTGTGAGCACTGGCCCTGAACTCCCGTGTATCTGAGTTGAATACAGCGATTTCCAATGGCCATCTTCAATCACAGTGTAGCTAGGTTATAACTCCCAATTCCGAGCGGGAAGCAGACATCTTCCTCCCATGCATACACACTTCTGAGAGTTGAGCTTATGGCCTGTACCTCCACATCCAGCCTGCTGGTACCCTTGGCTTCTAAAAGGCCTAGGCTCGCTGTTTGACGGAAGTGCTGGGAGAGGTAATTGGAATCTCCCGGCACACAAGACGAGTGCCTCCAAGCTCAATTCACGATTTCCCAGTAATTCTTGTGGTAGACAGGTGCTACATACTAAGTTCCATATGTGAGAAGGTAGCTGAACGCCTTGTCCAAAAGCATCTTACTTCTGAGAGTTGGGCACACCCTCAGTCCCTCTCACTTCCACACTGCCTGCAGAGTGAGTTTCACACGTCTTCACCAGAGACGATTGCCAGAGGCTTCTGAGTACAAGTTAACAATGCAGACCTGGAGGGTATCTCCAGGTGCAGTAGAGTGGTAATCTTGGAACCTCCTGACTCAGAGTACTGGTACCTTCTCACTGACATAGGAATGCAGCTAGTTGACAGCTGGCTTCAAGACATGCTTCCCTGTGAGAGCTGAGGACAGGGCAGAACCCTCCCGCATCCTGCCTGACTGTAGGAGTAGCTGCTAACATCCTTATGTTAGTGGCTGGGAGAGGTTGCGGGAAAAGCATGTGTGAGCACTGGGCCTGAACTCCCGTGTATCTGAGTTGAATACAGCGATTTCCAATGGCCTTTTTCAATCACAGTGTAGCTAGGTTCCAACTCCTATGTCCGAGTGGGTAGCAGACATCTGCCTCCCATGCATATACACTTCTGAGAGTTGAGCTTATGGCCTGTACCTCCACATCCAGCCTGCTGGTACCCTTGGCTTCCTAAAGGCCTAGGCTCGCTGTTTGACGGAAGTGCTGGGAGAGGTAATTGGAATCACCCGGCACACAAGACGAGTGCCTCCAAGCTCAGTTCAGCGATTTCCTAGTAATTCCTGTGGTAGACTGGTGCTACATACTAAGTTCCATACGTGAGAGGGTAGCTGATCGCCTTCTCCAAAACCATCTTACTTCTGAGAGTGGAGCTCAGCCTCAGTCCCTCACAGTTCCACACTGCCTGCAGAGTGAGTTTCGCAGGTCTTCAGCAGAGACGTTTGCCAGAGGCTTCTGAGACGCAGGGTAACAATGCAGACCTGGAGGGTATCCCCAGGTGCAGTCGACTGGTAATCTTGGAACCTCCTGACTCAGAATACTGCTACCTTCTCACTGCCATAGGAATGCAGCTAGTTGACAGCTAGCTGGCTTCAAGACATGCTTCCCTGAGAGAGCTGAGGACAGGGCAGAACCCACCCGCATGCTGCCTGACTGTAGGAGTAGCTGCTAACATCCTAATGTTAGTGGCTGGGAGAGGTTGCGGGAAAAGCATGTGTGAGCACTGGGCCTGAACTCCCGTGTATCTGAGTTGAAACAGCGATTTCCAACGGCTTTCCTCAACCAGAGTGTAGCTAGATTCCAAATCCCATGTACGAGCAGGTAGCAGACATCCGCCTCCCATGCATACACACTTCTGAGAGTTGAGCTTATGGCCTGTACCTCCACATCCAGCCTGCTGGTACCCTTGGCTTCTAAAAGGCCTAGGCTCGCTGTTTGACGGAGGTGCTGGGAGAGGTAATTGGAATCTCCCGGCACACAAGACGAGTGCCTCCAAGCTCAATTCACGATTTCCCAGTAATTCTTGTGGTAGACAGGTGCTACATACTAAGTTCCATATGTGAGATGGTAGCTGAACGCCTTGTCCAAAAGCATCTTACTTCTGAGAGTTGAGGCCACCCTCAGTCCTCACAGTTCCACACTGCCTGCAGAGTGAGTTTCACACGTCTTCACCGGAGACGATTGCCAGAGGCTTCTGAGTACAAGTTAACAATGCAGACCTGGAGGGTATCTCCAGGTGCAGTAGAGTGGTAATCTTGGAACCTCCTGACTCAGAGTACTACTACCTTCTCACTGCCATAGGAATGCAGCTAGTTGACAGCTGGCTTCAAGACATGCTTCCCTGTGAGAGCTGAGGACAGGGCAGAACCCTCCCGCATCCTGCCTGACTGTAGGAGTAGCTGCTCACATCCTTATGTGAGTGGCTGGGAGAGGTTGCGGGAAAAGCATGTGTGAGCACTGGGCCTGAACTCCCGTGTATCTGAGTTGAATACAGCGATTTCCAATGGCCTTCTTCAATCACAGTGTAGCTAGGTTCCAACTCCCATGTCCGAGTGGGTAGCAGACATCTGCCTCCCATGCATACACACTTTTGAGAGTTGAGCTTATGGCCTGTACCTCCACATCCAGCCAGCTGGTACCCTTGGCTTCTAAAAGGCCTAGGCTCGCTGTTTGAAGGAAGCGCTGGGAGAGGTAATTGGAATCACCCGGCACACAAGACTCATGCCTGCATGCTCAGTTCAGCGATTTCCTAGTAATTCCTGTGGTAGACTGGTGCTACATACTAAGTTCCATACGTGAGAGTTTAGCTGAACGCCTTGTCCAAAACCATCTTACTTCTGAGAGTTGAGCTCACCCACAGTCCCTCACAGTTCCACACTGCCTGCAGAGTGAGTTTCGCAGGTCTTCAGCAGAGACGTTTGCCAGAGGCTTCTGAGAGGCAGGGTAACAATGCAGACCTGGAGGGTATTCCCAGGTGCAGTCGACTGGTAATCTTGGAACCTCCTGACTCAGAATACTGCTACCTTCTCACTGCCATAGGAATGCAGCTAGTTGACAGCTAGCTGGCTTCAAGACATGCTTCCCTGAGAGAGCTGAGGACAGGGCAGAACCCTCCCGCATGCTGCCTGATTGTAGGAGTAGCTGCTAACATCCTAATGTTAGTGGCTGGGAGAGGTTGCGGGAAAAGCATTTGTGAGCACTGGTCCTGAACTCCTGTGTATCTGAGTTGAATACAGCGATTTCCAACGGCTTTCCTCAACCAGAGTGTAGCTAGTTTCCAAATCCCAGGTACGAGCGGGTAGCAGACATCTGCCTCCCATGCATACACACTTCTGAGATTTGAGCTTAAAGCCTGTACCTCCACATCCAGCCTGCTGGTTCCCTTGGCTTCTAAAAGGCCTAGGCTCGCTGTTTGACGGAAGTGCTGGGAGAGGTAATTGGAATCTCCCGGCACAAAGACGAGTGCCTCCAAGATCAATTCACGATTTCCCAGTAATTCTTGTGGTAGACAGGTGCTACATACTAAGTTCCATATGTGAGAATGTAGCTGAACGCCTTGTCCAAAACCATCTTACTTCTGAGAGTTGAGCCCACCCTCAGTCCCTCACAGTTCCACACTGCCTGCAGAGTGAGTTTCACACGTCTTCACCAGAGATGATTGCCAGAGTCTTCTGAGTATAAGTTAACAATGCAGACCTGGAGGGTGTCTCCAGGTGCAGTAGAGTGGTAATCTTGGAACCTCCTGACTCAGAGTACTACTACCTTCTCACTGCCATAGGAATGCAGCTAGTTGACAGCTGGCTTCAAGACATGCTTCCCTGTGAGAGCTGAGGACAGGGCAGAACCCTCCCGCATCCTGCCTGACTGTAGGAGTAGTTGCTAACATCCTTATGTTAGTGGCTGGGAGAGGTTGCGGGAAAAGCATGTGTGAGCACTGGGCCTGAACTCCCGTGTATCTGAGTTGAATACAGCGATTTACAATGGCCTTCTTCAATCACAGTGTAGCTAGGTTCCAACTCCCATGTCCGAGTGGGTAGCAGACATCTGCCTCCCATGCATATACACTTCTGAGAGTTTAGCTAATGGCCTGTACCTCCACATCCAGCCTGCTGGTACCCTTGGCTTCTAAAAGGCCTAGGCTCCCTGTTTGACGGAAGTGCTGGGAGAGGTAATTGGAATCACCCGGCACACAAGACTAGTGCCTCCAAGCTCAGTTCAGCGATTTTCTAGTAATTCCTGTGGTAGACTGGTGCTACATACTAAGTTCCATACGTGAGAGGGTAGCTGAACGCCTTGTCCAAAACCATCTTACTTCTGAGAGTAGAGCTCACACTCAGTCCCTCACAGTTCCACACTGCCTGCAGAGTGAGTTTCGCAGGTCTTCAGCAGAGACGTTTCCAGAGGCTTCTGAGACGCAGGGTAACAATGCAGACCTGGAGGGTATCCCCAGGTGCAGTCGACTGGTAATCTTGGAACCTCCTGACTCAGAATACTTCTACCTTCTCACTGCCATAGGAATGCAGCTAGTTGACAGCTAGCTGGCTTCAAGACATGCTTCCCTGAGAGAGCTGAGGACAGGGCAGAACCCTCCCGCATGCTGCCTGACTGTAGGAGTAGCTGCTAACATCCTAATGTTAGTGGCTGGGAGAGGTTGCGGGAAAAGCATGTGTGAGCACTGGGCCTGAACTCCCGTGTATCTGAGTTGAATACAGCGATTTCCAACGGCTTTCCTCAACCAGAGTGTAGCTAGTTTCCAAATCCCATGTACGAGCGGGTAGCAGACATCTGCCTCCCATGCATACACACTTCTGAGAGTTGAGCTTATGGCCTGTACCTCCACATCCAGCCTGCTGGTACCCTTGGCTTCTAAACGGCCTAGGCTCGCTGTTTCACGGAAGTGCTGGGAGAAGTAACTGGAATCTCCCGGCACACAAGACGAGTGCCTCCAAGCTCAATTAACGATTTCCCAGTAATTCTTGTGGTAGACAGGCGCTACATACTAAATTCCATATGTGAGATGGTAGCTGAAAGCCTTGTCCAAAAGCATCTTACTTCTGAGAGTTGAGCCCACCCTCAGTCCCTCACAGTTCCACACTGCCTGCAGAGTGAGTTTCACACGTCTTCACCAGAGACGATTGCCAGAGGCTTCTGAGTACAAGTTAACAATGCAGACCTGGAGGGTATCTCCAGGTGCAGTAGAGTGGTAATCTTGGAACCTCCTGACTCAGAGTACTGCTACCTTCTCACTGCCATAGGAATGCAGCTAGTTGACAGCTGGCTTCAAGACATGCTTCCCTGTGAGAGCTGAGGACAGGGCAGTACCCTCTCGCATCCTGCCTGAGTGTAGGAGTAGCTGCTAACTTCCTAATGTTAGTGGCTGGGAGAGGTTGCAGGAAAAGCATGTGTGAGCACTGTGCCTGAACTCCCGTGTATCTGAGTTCATAACAGCGATTTCCAATGGCCTTCTTCAATCACAGTGTAGCTAAGTTTCAACGCCCATGTCCGAGTGGGTAGCAGACATCTGCCTCCCATGTATATACACTTCTGAGGGTTGAGCTTATGGCCTGTACCTCCACATCCAGCCTGCTGGTACCCTTGGCTTCTAAAAGGCCTAGGCTCGCTGTTTGACAGAAGTGCTGGGAGAGGTAATTGGAATCACCCGGCACACAAGACTAGTGCCTTCAAGCTCAGTTCAGCGATTTCCTAGTAATTCCTGTGGTAGACTGGTGCTACATACTAAGTTACATACGTGAGAGGGTAGCTGAACGCCTTGTCCAAAACCATCTTACTTCTGAGAGTTGAGCTCACCCTCAGTCCCTCACAGTGCCACACTGCCTGCAGAGTGTGTTTCGCAGGTCTTCAGCAGAGACGTTTGCCAGAGGCTTCTGAGACGCAGGGTAACAATGCAGACCTGGAGGGTATCCCCAGGTGCAGTCGACTGGTAATCTTGGAACCTCCTGACTCAGAATACTGCTACCTTCTCACTGCCATAGGAATGCAGCTAGTTGACAGCTAGCTGGCTTCAAGACATGCTTCCCTGAGAGAGCTGAGGACAGGGCAGAACCCTCCCGCATGCTGCCTGACTGTAGGAGTAGCTGCTAACATCCTAATGTTAGTGGCTGGGAGAGGTTGCGCGAAAAGCATGTGTGAGCACTGGGCCTGAACTCCCGTGTATCTGAGTTGAATACAGCGATTTCCAACGGCTTTCCTCAACCAGAGTGTAGCTAGGTTCCAAAACCCATGTACGAGCGGGTAGCAGACATCTGCCTCCCATGCATACACACTTCTGAGAGTTGAGCTTATGGCCTGTACCTCCACATCCAGCCTGCTGGTACCCTTGGCTTCTAAATGGCCTAGGCTCGCTGTTTGACGGAAGTGCTGGGAGAGGTAATTGGAATCTCCCGGCACACAAGACGAGTGCCTCCAAGCTCAATTCACGATTTCCCAGGAATTCTTGTGGTAGACAGGTGCTACATACTAAGTTCCATATGTGAGATGCAAGCTGAACGCCTTGTCCAAAAGCATCTTACTTCTGAGAGTTGAGCTCACCCTCAGTCCCTCACAGTTCCACACTGCCTGCAGAGTGAGTTTCGCAGGTCTTCAGCAGAGACGTTTGCCAGAGGCTTCTGAGACGCAGGGTAACAATGCAGACCTGGAGGGTATCCCCAGGTGCAGTCGACGGGTAATCTTGGAACCTCCTGACTCAGAATACTGCTACCTTCTCACTGCCATAGGAATGCAGCTAGTTGACAGCTAGCTGGCTTCAAGACATGCTTCCCTGAGAGAGCTGAGGACAGGGCAGAACCCTCCCGCATGCTGCCTGACTGTAGGAGTAGCTGCTAACATCCTAATGTTAGTGGCTGGGAGAGGTTGCGGGAAAAGCATGTGTGAGCACTGGGCCTGAACTCCCGTGTATCTGAGTTGAATACAGCGATTTCCAACGGCTTTCCTCAACCAGAGTGTAGCTAGGTTCCAAATCCCAGGTACGAGCGGGTAGCAGACATCTGCCTCCCATGCATACACACTTCTGAGAGTTGAGCTTATGGCCTGTATCTCCACATCCAGCCTGCTGGTACCCTTGGCTTCTAAAAGGCCTAGGCTCGCTGTTTGACAGAAGTGCTGGGAGAGGTAATTGGAATCTACCGGCACACAAGACGAGTGCCTCCAAGCTCAATTCACGATTTCCCAGTAATTCTTGTGGTAGACAGGTGCTACATACTAAGTTCCATATGTGAGATGGTAGCTGAACGCCTTGTCCAAAAGCATCTTACTTCTGAGAGTTGAGCCCACCCTCAGTCCCTCACAGTTCCACACTGCCTGCAGAGTGAGTTTCACACGTCTTCACCAGAGACGATTGCCAGAGTCTTCTGAGTACAAGTTAACAATGCAGACCTGGAGGGTATCTCCAGGTGCAGTAGAGTGGTAATCTTGGAACCTCCTGACTCAGAGTACTGCTACCTTCTCACTGCCATAGGAATACAGCTAGTTGACAGCTGGCCTCAAGACAGGCTTCCCTGTGAGAGCTGAGGACAGGGCAGAACCCTCCCGCATCCTGCCTGACTGTAGGAGTAGCTGCTAACATCCTTATGTTAGTGGCTGGGAGAGGTGGCGGGAAAAGCATGTGTGAGCACTGGGCCTGAACTCCCGTGTATCTGAGTTGAATACAGCGATTTCCAATGGCCTTCTTCAATCACAGTGTAGCTAGGTTCCAACTCCCATGTCCGAGTGGGATGCCGACATCTGCCTCCCATGTATATACACTTCTGAGAGTTGAGCTTATGGCCTGTACCTCCACATCCAGCCTGCTGGTACCCTTGGCTTCTAAAAGGCCTAGGCTCGCTGTTTGACAGAAGTGCTGGGAGAGGTAATTGGAATCACCCGGCACACAAGACTAGTGCCTCCAAGCTCAGTTCAGCGATTTCCTAGTAATTCCTGTGGTAGACTGGTGCTACATACTAAGTTCCATACGTGAGAGGGTAGCTGAACGCCTTGTCCAAAACCATCTTACTTCTGAGAGTTGAGCTCACCCTCAGTCCCTCACAGTTCCACACTGCCTGCAGAGTGAGTTTCGCAGGTCTTCAGCAGAGACGTTTGCCAGAGGCTTCTGAGACGCAGGGTAACAATGCAGACCTGGAGGGTATCCCCAGGTGCAGTCGACTGGTAATCTTGGAACCTCCTGACTCAGAATACTGCTACCTTCTCACTGCCATAGGAATGCAGCTAGTTGACAGCTAGCTGGCTTCAAGACATGCTTCCCTGAGAGAGCTGAGGACAGGGCAGAACCCTCCCGCATGCTGCCTGACTGTAGGAGTAGCTGCTAACATCCTAATGTTAGTGGCTGGGAGAGGTTGCGGGAAAAGCATGTGTGAGCACTGGGCCTGAACTCCCGTGTATCTGAGTTGAATACAGCGATTTCCAACGGCTTTCCTCAACCAGAGTGTAGCTAGGTTCCAAATCCCATGTACGAGCGGGTAGCAGACATCTGCCTCCCATGCATACACACTTCTGAGAGTTGAGCTTATGGCCTGTACCTCCACATCCAGCCTGCTGGTACCCTTGGCTTCTAAAAGGCCTAGGCTCGCTGTTTGACGGAAGTGCTGGGAGAGGTAATTGGAATCTCCCGGCACACAAGACGAGTGCCTCCAAGCACAATTCACGATTTCCCAGTAATTCTTGTGGTAGACAGGTGCTACATACTAAGTTCCATATGTGAGATGGTAGCTGAACGCCTTGTCGAAAAGCGTCTTAGTTCTGAGAGTTGAGCCCACCCTCAGTCCCTCACAGTTCCACACTGCCTGCAGAGTGAGTTTCACACGTCTTCACCAGAGACGATTGCCAGACGCTTCTGAGTACAAGTTAACAACGCAGACCTGGAGGGTATCTCCAGGTGCTGTAGAGTGGTAATCTTGGAACCTCCTGACTCAGAGTACTGCTACATTCTCACTGCCATAGGAATGCAGCTAGTTGACAGCTGGCTTCAAGACGTGCTTCCCTGTGAGAGCTTAGGACAGGGCAGAATCCTCCCGCATCCTGCCGGACTGTAGGAGTAGCTGCTAACATCCTTATGTTAGTGGCTGGGAGAGGTTGCGGGAAAAGCATGTGTGAGCACTGGGCCTGAACTCCCGTGTATCTGAGTTGAATACAGCGATTTCCAATGGCCTTCTTCAATCACAGTGTAGCTATGTTCCAACTCCCATGTCCGAGTGGGTAGCAGACATCTGCCTCCCATGCATATACACTTCTGAGAGTTGAGCTTATGGCCTGTACCTCCACATCCAGCCTGCTGGTACCCTTGGCTTCTAAAAGGCCTAGGCTCGCTGTTTGACGGAAGTGCTGGGAGAGGTAATTGGAATCACCCGGCACACAAGACTAGTGCCTCCAAGCTCAGTTCAGCGATTTCCTAGTAATTCCTCTGGTAGACTGGTGCTACATACTAAGTTCCATACGTGGAGGGTAGCTGAACGCCTTGTCCAAAACCATCTTACTTCTGAGAGTTGAGCTCACCCTCAGTCCCTCACAGTTCCACACTGCCTGCAGAGTGAGTTTCGCAGCTCTTCAGCAGAGACGTTTGCCAGAGGCTTCTGAGACGCAGGGTAACAATGCAGACCTGGAGGGTATCCCCAGGTGCAGTCGACTGGTAATCTTGGAACCTCCTGACTCAGAATACTGCTACCTTCTCACTGCCATAGGAATGCAGCTAGTTGACAGCTAGCTGGCTTCAAGACATGCTTCCCTGAGAGAGCTGAGGACAGGGCAGAACCCTCACGCATGCTGCCTGACTGTAGGAGTAGCTGCTAACATCCTAATGTTAGTTGCTGGGAGAGGTTGCGGGAAAAGCATGTGTGAGCACTGGGCCTGAACTCCCGTGTATCTGAGTTGAATACAGCGATTTCCAACGACTTTCCTCAACCAGAGTGTAGCTAGGTTCCAAATCCCATGTACGAGCGGGTAGCAGACATCTGCCTCCCATGCATACACACTTCTGAGAGTTGAGCTTATGGCCTGTACCTCCACATCCAGCCTGATGGTACCCTTGGCTTCTAAAAGGCCTAGGCTCGCTGTTTGACGGAAGTGCTGGGAGAGGTAATTGGAATCTCCCGGCACACAAGACGAGTGCCTCCAAGCTCAATTCACGATTTCCCAGTAATTCTTGTGGTAGACAGGTGCTACATACTAAGTTCCATTTGTGAGATGGTAGCTGAACGCCTTGTCCAAAAGCATCTTAGTTCTGAGAGTTGAGCCCACCCTCAGTCCCTCACAGTTCCACACTGCCTGCAGAGTGAGTTTCACACGTCTTCACCAGAGACGATTGCCAGAGGCTTCTGAGTACAAGTTAACAAAGCCGACCTGGAGGGTATCTCCAGGTGCAGTAGAGTGGTAATCTTGGAACCTCCTGACTCAGAGTACTGCTACCTTCTCACTGCCATAGGAATGCAGCTAGTTGACAGCTGGCTTCAAGACATGCTTCCCTGTGAGAGCTGAGGACAGGGCAGAACCCTCCCGCATCCTGCCTGACTGTAGGAGTAGCTGCTAACATCCTTATGTTAGTGGCTGGGAGAGGTTGCGGGAAAAGCATGTGTGAGCACTGGGCCTGAACTCCCGTGTATCTGAGTTGAATACAGCGAATTCCAATGGCCTTATTCAATCACAGTGTAGCTAGGTTCCAACTCCCATGTCCGAGTGGGTAGCAGACATCTGCCTCCCATGCATACACACTTCTGAGAGTTGAGCTTATGGCCTGTACCTCCACATCCAGCCTGCTGGTACCCTTGGCTTCTAAAAGGCCTAGGTTCGCTGTTTGACGGAAGTGCTGGGAGAGGTAATTGGAATCACCCGGCACACAAGACTAGTGCCTCCAAGCTCAGTTCAGCGATTTCCTAGTAATTCCTGTGGTAGACTGGTGCTACATACTAAGTTCCATACGTGAGAGGGTAGCTGAACGCCTTGTCCAAAATCATCTTACTTCTGAGATTGAGCTCAGCCTCAGTCCCTCACAGTTCCACACTGCCTGCAGAGTGAGTTTCGCAGGTCTTCAGCAGAGATGTTTGCCAGAGGCTTCTGAGACGCAGAGTAAAAATGCAGACCTGGAGGGTATCCCCAGGTGCAGTCGACTGGTAATCTTGGAACCTCCTGACTCAGAATACTTCTACCTTCTCACTGCCATAGGAATGCAGCTAGTTGACAGCTAGCTGGCTTCAAGACATGCTTCCCTGAGAGAGCTGAGGACAGGGCAGAACCCTCCCGCATGCTGCCTGATTGTAGGAGTAGCTGCTAACATCCTAATGTTAGTGGCTGGGAGAGGTTGCGGGAAAAGCATGTGTGAGCACTGGGCCTGAACTCCCGTGTATCTGAGTTGAATACAGCGATTTCCAACGGCTTTCCTCAACCAGAGTGTAGCTAGGTTCCAAATCCCATGTACGAGCGGGTAGCAGACATCTGCCTCCCATGCATACACACTTCTGAGAGTTGAGCTTATGGCCTGTACCTCCACATCCAGCCTGCTGGTACCCTTGGCTTCTAAAAGGCCTAGGCTCGCTGTTTGACGGAAGTGCTGGGAGAGGTAATTGGAATCTCCCGGCACACAAGACGAGTGCCTCCAAGCTCAATTCATGATTTCCCAGTAATTCTTGTGGTAGACAGGTGCTACATACTAAGTTCCATATGTGAGATGGTAGCTGAACGCCTTGTCGAAAAGCATCTTAGTTCTGAGAGTTGAGCCCACCCTCAGTCCCTCACAGTTCCACACTGCCTGCAGAGTGAGTTTCACACGTCTTCACCAGAGACGATTGCCAGAGGCTTCTGAGTACAAGTAAACAACGCAGACCTGGAGGGTATCTCCAGGTGCTGTAGAGTGGTAATCTTGGAACCTTCTGACTCAGAGTACTGCTACCTTCTCACTGCCATAGGAATGCAGCTAGTTGACAGCTGGCTTCAAGACGTACTTCCCTGTGAGAGCTGAGGACAGGGCAGAATCCTCCCGCATCCTGCCGGACTGTAGGAGTAGCTGCTAACATCCTTATGTTAGTGGCTGGGAGAGGTTGCGGGAAAAGCATGTGTGAGCACTGGGCCTGAACTCCCGTGTATCTGAGTTGAATACAGCGATTTCCAATGGCCTTCTTCAATCACAGTGTAGCTATGTTCCAACTCCCATGTCCGAGTGGGTAGCAGACATCTGCCTCCCATGCATATACACTTCTGAGAGTTGAGCTTATGGCCTGTACCTCCACATCCAGCCTGCTGGTACCCTTGGCTTCTAAAAGGCCTAGGCTCGCTGTTTGACGGAAGTGCTGGGAGAGGTAATTGGAATCACCCGGCACACAAGACTAGTGCCTCCAAGCTCAGTTCAGCGATTTCCTAGTAATTCCTCTGGTAGACTGGTGCTTCATACTAAGTTCCATACGTGCAGGGTAGCTGAATGCCTTGTCCAAAACCATCTTACTTCTGAGAGTTGAGCTCACCCTCAGTCCCTCACAGTTCCACACTGCCTGCAGAGTGAGTTTCGCAGCTCTTCAGCAGAGACGTTTGCCAGAGGCTTCTGAGACGCAGGGTAACAATGCAGACCTGGAGGGTATCCCCAGGTGCAGTCGACTGGTAATCTTGGAACCTCCTGACTCAGAATACTGCTACCTTCTCACTGCCATAGGAATGCAGCTAGTTGACAGCTAGCTGGCTTCAAGACATGCTTCCCTGAGAGAGCTGAGGACAGGGCAGAACCCTCCCGCATGCTGCCTGACTGTAGGAGTAGCTGCTAATATCCTAATGTTAGTTGCTAGAGAGGTTGCGGGAAAAGCATGTGTGAGCACTGGGCCTGAACTCCCGTGTATCTGAGTTGAATACAGCGATTTCCAACGGCTTTCCTCAACCAGAGTGTAGCTAGGTTCCAAATCCCATGTACGAGCGGGTAGCAGACATCTGCCTCCCATGCATACACACTTCTGAGAGTTGAGCTTATGGCCTGTACCTCCACATCCAGCCTGCTGGTACCCTTGGCTTCTAAAAGGCCAAGGCTCGCTGTTTGACGGAAGTGCTGGGAGAGGTAATTGGAATCTCCCGGCACACAAGACGAGTGCCTCCAAGCGCAATTCACGATTTCCCAGTAATTCTTGTGGTAGACAGGTGCTACATACTAAGTTCCATATGTGAGATGGTAGCTGAACGCCTTGTCCAAAAGCATCTTACTTCTGAGAGTTGAGCCCACCCTCAGTCCCTCACAGTTCCACACTGCCTGCAGAGTGAGTTTCACACGTCTTCACCAGAGACGATTGCCAGAGGCTTCTGAGTACAAGTTAACAAAGCAGACCTGGAGGGTATCTCCAGGTGCAGTAGAGTGGTAATCTTGGAACCTCCTGACTCAGAGTACTGCTACCTTCTCACTGCCATAGGAATGCAGCTAGTTGACAGCTGGCTTCAAGACATGCTTCCCTGTGAGAGCTGAGGACAGGGCAGAACCCTCCCGCATCCTGCCTGACTGTAGGAGTAGCTGCTAACATCCTTATGTTAGTGGCTGGGAGAGGTTGCGGGAAAAGCATGTGTGAGCACTGGGCCTGAACTCCCGTGTATCTGAGTTGAATACAGCGAATTCCAATGGCCTTCTTCAATCACAGTGTAGCTAGGTTCCAACTCCCATGTCCGAGTGGGTAGCAGACATCTGCCTCCCATGCATACACACTTCTGAGAGTTGAGCTTATGGCCTGTACCTCCACATCCAGCCTGCTGGTACCCTTGGCTTCTAAAAGGCCTAGGCTCGCTGTTGGACAGAAGTGCTGGGAGAGGTAATTGGAATCACCCGGCACACAAGACTAGTGCCTCCAAGCTCAGTTCAGCGATTTCCTAGTAATTCCTGTGGTAGACTGGTGCTACATACTAAGTTCCATACGTGAGAGGGTAGCTGAACCCCTTGTCCAAAATCATCTTACTTCTGAGAGTTGAGCTCAGCCTCAGTCCCTCACAGTTCCACACTGCCTGCAGAGTGAGTTTCGCAGGTCTTCAGCAGAGATGTTTGCCAGAGGCTTCTGAGACGCAGAGTAACAATGCAGACCTGGAGGGTATCCCCAGGTGCAGTCGACTGGTAATCTTGGAACCTCCTGACTCAGAATACTTCTACCTTCTCACTGCCATAGGAATGCAGCTAGTTGACAGCTAGCTGGCTTCAAGACATGCTTCCCTGAGAGAGCTGAGGACAGGGCAGAACCCTCCCGCATGCTGCCTGATTGTAGGAGTAGCTGCTAACATCCTAATGTTAGTGGCTGGGAGAGGTTGCGGGAAAAGCATGTGTGAGCACTGGGCCTGAACTCCCGTGTATCTGAGTTGAATACAGCGATTTCCAACGGCTTTCCTCAACCAGAGTGTAGCTAGGTTCCAAATCCCATGTACGAGCGGGTAGCAGACATCTGCCTCCCATGCATACACACTTCTGAGAGTTGAGCTTATGGCCTGTACCTCCACATCCAGCCTGCTGGTACCCTTGGCTTCTAAAAGGCCTAGGCTCGCTGTTTGACGGAAGTGCTGGGAGAGGTAATTGGAATCTCCCGGCACACAAGACGAGTGCCTCCAAGCTCAATTCATGATTTCCCAGTAATTCTTGTGGTAGACAGGTGCTACATACTAAGTTCCATATGTGAGATGGTAGCTGAACGCCTTGTCGAAAAGCATCTTAGTTCTGAGAGTTGAGCCCACCCTCAGTCCCTCACAGTTCCACACTGCCTGCAGAGTGAGTTTCACACGTCTTCACCAGAGACGATTGCCAGAGGCTTCTGAGTACAAGTTAACAACGCAGACCTGGAGGGTATCTCCAGTTGCTGTAGAGTGGTAATCTTGGAACCTCCTGACTCAGAGTACTGCTACCTTCTCACTGCCATAGGAATGCAGCTAGTTGACAGCTGGCTTCAAGACGTGCTTCCCTGTGAGAGCTGAGGACAGGGCAGAATCCTCCCGCATCCTGCCGGACTGTAGGAGTAGCTGCTAACATCCTTATGTTAGTGGCTGGGAGAGGTTGCGGGAAAAGCATGTGTGAGCACTGGGCCTGAACTCCCGTGTATCTGAGTTGAATACAGCGATTTCCAATGGCCTTCTTCAATCACAGTGTAGCTAGGTTCCAACTCCCATGTCCGAGTGGGTAGCAGACATCTGCCTCCCATGCATATACACTTCTGAGAGTTGAGCTTATGGCCTGTACCTCCACATCCAGCCTGCTGGTACCCTTGGCTTCTAAAAGGCCTAGGCTCGCTGTTTGACGGAAGTGCTGGGAGAGGTAATTGGAATCACCCGGCACACAAGACTAGTGCCTCCAAGCTCAGTTCAGCGATTTCCTAGTAATTCCTCTGGTAGACTGGTGCTTCATACTAAGTTCCATACGTGGAGGGTAGCTGAACGCCTTGTCCAAAACCATCTTACTTCTGAGAGTTGAGCTCACCCTCAGTCCCTCACAGTTCCACACTGCCTGCAGAGTGAGTTTCGCAGCTCTTCAGCAGAGACGTTTGCCAGAGGCTTCTGAGACGCAGGGTAACAATGCAGACCTGGAGGGTATCCCCAGGTGCAGTCGACTGGTAATCTTGGAACCTCCTGACTCAGAATACTGCTACCTTCTCACTGCCATAGGAATGCAGCTAGTTGACAGCTAGCTGGCTTCAAGACATGCTTCCCTGAGAGAGCTGAGGACAGGGCAGAACCCTCCCGCATGCTGCCTGACTGTAGGAGTAGCTGCTAACATCCTAATGTTAGTTGCTGGGAGAGGTTGCGGGAAAAGCATGTGTGAGCACTGGGCCTGAACTCCCGTGTATCTGAGTTGAATACAGCGATTTCCAACGGCTTTCCTCAACCAGAGTGTAGCTAGGTTCCAAATCCCATGTACGAGCGGGTAGCAGACATCTGCCTCCCATGCATACACACTTCTGAGAGTTGAGCTTATGGCCTGTACCTCCACATCCAGCCTGCTGGTACCCTTGGCTTCTAAAAGGCCTAGGCTCGCTGTTTGACGGAAGTGCTGGGAGAGGTAATTGGAATCTCCCGGCACACAAGACGAGTGCCTCCAAGCGCAATTCACGATTTCCCAGTAATTCTTGTGGTAGACAGGTGCTACATACTAAGTTCCATATGTGAGATGGTAGCTGAACGCCTTGTCCAAAAGCATCTTACTTCTGAGAGTTGAGCCCACCCTCAGTCCCTCACAGTTCCACACTGCCTGCAGAGTGAGTTTCACACGTCTTCACCAGAGACGATTGCCAGAGGCTTCTGAGTACAAGTTTACAATGCAGACCTGGAGGGTATCTCCAGGTGCAGTAGAGTGGTAATCTTGGAACCTCCTGACTCAGAGTACTGCTACCTTCTCACTGCCATAGGAATGCAGCTAGTTGACAGCTGGCTTCAAGACATGCTTCCCTGTGAGAGCTGAGGACAGGGCAGAACCCTCCCGCATGCTGCCTGACTGTAGGAGTAGCTGCTAACATCCTTATGTTAGTGGCTGGGAGAGGTTGCGGGAAAAGCATGTGTGAGCACTGGGCCTGAACTCCCGTGTATCTGAGTTGAATACAGCGATTTCCAACGACTTTCCTCAACCAGAGTGTAGCTAGGTTCCAAATCCCATGTACGAGCGGGTAGCAGACATCTGCCTCCCATGCATACACACTTCTGAGAGAGGAGCTTACCTGTACCTCCACATCCAGCCTGCTGGTACCCTTGGCTTCTAAAAGGCCTAGGGTCGCTGTTTGACGGAAGTGCTGGGAGAGGTAATTGGAATCTCCCGGCACACAAGACGAGTGCCTCCAAGCTCAATTCACGATTTCCCATTAATTCTTGAGGTAGACAGGTGCTACATACTAAGTTCCATATGTGAGAAAGTAGCTGAACGCCTTGTCCAAAAGCATCTTACTTCTGAGAGTTGAGCACACCCTCAGTCCCTCACACTTCCACACTGCCTGCAGATTGAGTTTCACACGTCTTCACCAGAGACGATTGCCAGAGTCTTCTGAGTACAAGTTAACAATGCAGACCTGGAGGGTATCTCCAGGTGCAGTAGAGTGGTAATCTTCGAACCTCCTGACTCAGAGTACTGCTACATTCTCACTGCCATAGGAATGCAGCTAGTTGACAGCTGGCTTCAAGACATGCTTCCCTGTGAGAGCTGAGGACAGGGCAGAACCCTCCTGCATCCTGCATGACTGTAGGAGTAGCTGCTAACATCCTAATGTTAGAGGCTGGGAGAGGTTGCGGGAAAAGCATGTGTGAGCACTGGGCCTGAACACCCGTGTATCTGAGTTGAATACAGCGATTTCCAATGGCCTTCTTCAATCACAGTGTAGCTAGGTTCCAACTCCCATGTCCGAGTGGGTAGCAGACATCTGCCTCCCATGCATATACACATCTGAGAGTTGAGCTTATGGCCTGTACCTCCACATCCAGCCTGCTGGTACCCTTGGATTCTAAAAGGCCTGGGCTCGCTGTTTGACGGAAGTGCTGGGAGAGGTAATTGGAATCACCCGGCACACAAGACTAGTGCCTCCAAGCTCAGTTCAGCGATTTCCTAGTAATTCCTGTGGTAGACTGGTGCTACATACTAAGTTCCATACGTGAGAGGGTAGCTGAACGCCTTGTCCAAAACCATCTAACTTCTGAGAGTTGACTCAGCCTCAGTCCCTCACAGTTCCACACTGCCTGCCGAGTGAGTTTCGCAGGTCCTCAGCAGAGACGTTTGCCAGAGGCTTCTGAGACGCAGGGTAACAATGCAGACCTGGAGGGTATCCCCAGGTGCAGTCGACTGGTAATCTTGGAACCTCCTGACTCAGAATACTGCTACCTTCTCACTGCCATAGGAATGCAGCTAGTTGACAGCTAGCTGGCTTCAAGACATGCTTCCCTGTGAGAGCTGAGGACAGGGCAGAACCCTCCCGCATGCTGCCTGACTGTAGGAGTAGCTGCTAACATCCTAATGTTAGTGGCTGGGAGAGTTTGCGGGAAAAGCATGTGTGAGCACTGGGCCTGAACTCCCGTGTATCTGAGTTGAATACAGCGATTTCCAACGACTTTCCTCAACCAGAGTGTAGCTAGGTTCCAAATCCCATGTAGGAGCAGGTAGCAGACATCTGCCTCCGATGCATACACACTTCTGAGAGTTGAGCTTATGGCCTGTACCTCCACATCCAGCCTGCTGGTACCCTTGGCTTCTAAAAGGTCTAGGCTCGCTGTTTGACGGAAGTGCTGGGAGAGGTAATTGGAATCTCCCGGCACACAAGACGAGTGCCTCCAAGCTCAATTCACGATTTCCCAGTAATTCTTGTGGTAGACAGGTGCTACATACTAAGTTCGATATGTGAGAAGGTAGCTGAACGCCTTGTCTAAAAGCATCTTACTTCTGAGAGTTGAGCCCACCCTCAGTCCCTCACAGTTCCACACTGCCTGCAGAGTGAGTTTCGCAGGTCTTCAGCAGAGACGATTGCCAGAGGCTTCTGAGTACAAGTTAACAATGCAGACCTGGAGGATATCTCCAGGTGCAGTAGAGTGGTAATCTTGGAACCTCCTGACTCAGAGTACTGCTACATTCTCACTGCCATAGGAATGCAGCTAGTTGACAGCTGGCTTCAAGACATGCTTCCCTGTGAGAGCTGAGGACAGGGCAGAACCCTCCCGCATCCTGCCTGACTGTAGGTGTAGCTGCTAACATCCTAATGTTAGTGGCTGGGAGAGGTTGCGGGAAAAGCATGTGTGAGCACTGGGCCTGAACTCCCGTGTATCTGAGTTGAATACAGCGATTTCCAATGGCCTTCTTCAATCACAGTGTAGCTAGGTTCCAACTCCCATGTCCGAGTGGGTAGCAGACATCTGCCTCCGATGCATATACACTTCTGAGAGTTGAGCTTATGGCCTGTACCTCCACATCCAGCCTGCTGATACCCTTGGCTTCTAAAAGGCCTAGGCTCGCTGTTTGACGGAAGTGCTGGGAGAGGTAATTGGAATCACCCGGCACACAAGACTAGTGCCTCCAAGCTCAGTTCAGCGATTTCCTACTAATTCATGTGGTAGACTGGTGCTACATACTAAGTTCCATACGTGAGAGGGTAGCTGAACGCCTTGTCCAAAACCATCTAACTTCTGAGAGTTGAGCTCAGCCTAGTCCCTCACAGTTCCACAGTGCCTGCCGAGTGAGTTTCGCAGGTCTTCAGCAGAGACGTTTGCCAGAGGCTTCTGAGACACAGGGTAACAATGCAGACCTGGAGGGTATCCCCAGGTGCAGTCGACTGGTAATCTTGGAACCTCCTGACTCAGAATACTGCTACCTTCTCACTGCCATAGGAATGCAGCTAGTTGACAGCTAGCTGGCTTCAAGACATGCTTCCCTGTGAGAGCTGAGGACAGGGCAGAACCCTCCCGCATGCTGCCTGACTGTAGGAGTAGCTGCTAACATCCTAATGTTAGTGGCTGGGAGAGTTTGCGGGAAAAGCATGTGTGAGCACTGGGCCTGAACTCCCGTGTATCTGAGTTGAATACAGCGATTTCCAACGACTTTCCTCAACCAGAGTTTAGCTAGGTTCCAAATCCCATGTACGAGCGGGTAGCAGACATCTGCCTCCCATGCATACACACTTCTGAGAGTTGAGCTTATGGCTTGTACTTCCACATCCAGCCTGCTGGTACACTTGGCTTCTAAAATGCCTAGGCTCGCTGTTTGAGGGAAGTGCTGGGAGAGGTAATTGGAATCTCCCGGCACACAAGACGAGTGCCTCCAAGCTCAATTCACGATTTCCCAGTAATTCTTGTGGTAGACAGGTGCTACATACTAAGTTCCGTATGCGAGATGGTAGCTGAACGCCTTGTCCAAAAGCATCTTACTTCTGAGAGTTGAGCCCACCCTCAGTCCCTCACAGTTCCACACTGCCTGCAGAGTGAGTTTCACACGTCTTCAGCAGAGACGATTGGCAGAGGCTTCTGAGTACAAGTTAACAATGCAGACCTGGAGGGTATCTCCAGGTGCAGTAGAGTGGTAATCTTGGAACATCCTGACTCAGAGTACTGCTACCTTCTCACTGGCATAGGAATGCAGCTAGTTGACAGCTGGCTTCAAGACATGCTTCCCTGTGAAAGCTGAGGACAGGGCAGAACCCTCCCGCATCCTGCCTGACTGTAGGAGTAGCTGCTAACATCCTTATGTTAGTGGCTGGGAGAGGTTGCGGGAAAAGCATGTGTGAGCACTGGGCCTGAACTCCCGTGTATCTGAGTTGAATACAGGGATTTCCAATGGCCTTCTTCAATCACAGTGTAGCTAGGTTCCAACTCCCATGTCCGAGGGGGTAGCAGACATCTGCCTCCCATGCATACACACTTCTGAGAGTTGACCTTATGGCCTGTACCTCCACATCCAGCGTGCTGGTACCCTTGGCTTCTAAAAGGCCTAGGCTCGCTGTTTGACGGAAGTACTGGGAGAGGTAATTGGAATCACCCGGCACACAAGACTAGTGCCTCCAAGCTCAGTTCAGCGATTTCCTAGTAATTCCTGCAGTAGACTGGTGCTACATACTAAGTTCCATACGTGAGAGGGTAGCTGAACGCCTTGTCCAAAAGCATCTTACTTCTGAGAGTTGAGCTAAGCCTCAGTCCCTCACAGTTCCACACTGCGTGCAGAGTGAGTTTCGCAGGTCTTCAGCAGAGACGTTTGCCAGAGGCTTCTGAGACGCAGGGTAACAATGCAGACATGGAGGGTATCCCCAGGTGCAGTCGACTGGTAATCTTGGAAACTCCTGACTCAGAATACTGCTACCTTCTCACTGCCATAGGAATGCAGATACTTGACAGCTAGCTGGCTTCAAGACATGCTTCCCTGAGAGAGCTGAGGACAGTGCAGAACCCTCCCGCATGCTGCCTGACTGTAGGTGTGGCTGCTAACATCCTAATGTTAGTGGCTGGGAGAGGTTGCGGGAAAAGCATGTGTGAGCACTGGGCCTGAACTCCCGTGTATCTGAGTAGAATACAGCGATTTCCAACGGCTTTCCTCAACCAGAGTGTAGCTAGGTTCCAAATCCCATGTACCAGCGGGTAGTAGACATCTGCCTCCCATGCATACACACTTCTGAGTGTTGAGCTTATGGCCTGTACCTCCACATCCAGCCTGCTGGTACCATTGGCTTCTAAAAGGCCTAGGCTCGCTGTTTGAGGGAAGTGCTGGGAGAGGTAATTGGAATCTCCCGGCACACAAGACGAGTCCCTCCAAGCTCAATTCACGATTTCCCAGTAATTCTTGTGGTAGACAGGTGGTACATACTAAGTTCCATATGTGAGATGGTAGCTGAACGCCTTGTCCAAAAGCATCTTACTTCTGAGAGTTGAGCCCACCCTCACTCCCTCAGAGTTCCACACTGCCTGCAGAGTGAGTTTCACACGTCTTCACCAGAGACGATTGCCAGAGGCTTCTGAGTACAAGTTAACAATGCAGACCTGGAGGGTATCTCCAGGTGCAGTAGAGTGGTAATCTTGGAACCGCCTGACTCAGAGTACTGCTACCTTCTGACTGCCATAGGAATGCAGCTAGTTGACAGCTGGCTTCAAGACATGCTTCCCTGTGAGAGCTGAGGACAGGGTAGAACCCTCCCGCATGCTGCCTGACTGTAGGAGTAGCTGCTAACATCCTAATGTTAGTGGCTGGGAGAGGTTGCGGGAAAAGCATGTGTGAGCACTGGGCCAGAACTCCCGTGTATCTGAGTTGAATACAGCGATTTCCAATGGCCTTCTTCAATCACAGTGTAGCTAGGTTCCAACTCCCATGTCCGAGTGGGTAGCAGACATCTGCCTCCCATGCATATACACTTCTGAGAGTTGAGCTTATGGCCTGTACCTCCACATCCAGCCTGCTGGTACCCTTGGCTTCTATGAGGCCTAGGCTCGCTGTTTGACGGTAGTGCTGGGAGAGGTAATTGAAATCACCCGGCACACAAGACTAGTGCCTCCAAGCTCAGTTCAGCGATTTCCTAGTAATTCCTGTGGTAGAATGGTGCTACATACTAAGTTCCATACGTGAGAGGGTAGCTGAACGCCTTGTCCAAAACCATCTTACTTCTGAGAGTTGAGCTCAGCCTCATTCCCTCACAGTTCCACACTGCCTTCAGAGTGAGTTTCGGAGGTCTTCAGCAGAGACGTTTGCCAGAGGCTTCTGAGACGCAGGTAACTCTGCAGACCTGGAGGGTATCCCCAGATGCAGTCGACTGGTAATCTTGGAACCTCCTGACTCAGAATACTGCTACCTTCTCACTGCCATAGGAATGCAGCTAGTTGACAGATGGCTTCAAGACACGCTTCCCGGTGAGAGCTGAGGATAGTGCAGAACCCTCCCGCATGCTGCCTGACTGTAGGAGTAGCTGCTAACATCCTAATGTTAGTGGCTGGGAGAGGTTGCGGGAAAAGCATGTGTGAGCACTGGGCCTGAACTCCCGTGTATCTGAGTTGAATACAGCGATTTCCAACGACTTTCCTCAACCAGAGTGTAGCTAGGTTCCAAATCGCATGTAGGAGCGGGTAGCAGACATCTGCCTCCCATGCATACACACTTCTGAGAGTTGAGCTTATGGCCTGTACCTCCACATCCAGCCTGCTGGTACCCTTGGCTTCTAAAAGGCCTGGGCTCGCTGTTTTACGGAAGTGCTGGGAGAGGTAATTGGAATCTCCCGGCACACAAGACGAGTGCCTCCAAGCTCAATTCACGATTTCCCAGTAATTCTTGTGGTAGACAGGTGCTACATACTAAGTTCCGTATGTGAGATGGTAGCTGAACGCCTTGTCCAAAAGCATCTTACTTCTGAGAGTTGAGCCCACCCTCAGTCCCTCACAGTTCCACACTGCCTGCAGAGTGAGTTTCACACGTCTTCACCAGAGAGGATTGCCAGAGGCTTCTGAGTACAAGTTAACAATGCAGACCTGGAGGGTATCTCCAGGTGCAGTAGAGTGGTAATCTTGGAACCTCCTGACTCAGAGTACTGCTACCTTCTCACTGCCATAGGAATGCAGCTAGTTGACAGCTGGCTTCAAGACATGCTTCCCTGTGAGAGCTGAGGACAGGGCAGAACCCTCCCGCATCCTGCCTGACTGTAGGAGTAGCTGCTAACATCCTTATGTTAGTGGCTGGGAGAGGTGGCGGGAAAAGCATGTGGGAGCACTGGGCCTGAACTCCCGTGTATCTTAGTTGAATACAGCGATTTCCAATGGCCTTCTTCAATCACAGTGTAGCTAGGTTCCAACTCCCATGTTCGAGTGGGAAGCAGACATCTGCCTCCCATGTATATACACTTCTGAGAGTTGAGCTTATGGCCTGTACCTCCACATCCAGCTAGCTGGTACCCTTGGCTTCTAAAAGGCCTAGGCTCGCTGTTTGACAGAAGTGCTGGGAGAGGTAATTGGAATCTCCCGGCACACAAGACTAGTGCCTCCAAGCTCAGTTCAGCGATTTCCTAGTAATTCCTGTGGTAGACTGGTGCTACATACTAAGTTCCATACGTGAGAGGGTAGCTGAACGCCTTGTCCAAAACCATCTTACTTCTGAGAGTTGAGCTCAGCCTCATTCCCTCACAGTTCCACACTGCCTGCAGAGTGAGTTTCGCAGGTGTTCAGCAGAGACGTTTGCCAGAGGCTTCTGAGACGCAGGGTAACTATGCAGACCTGGAGGGTATCCCCAGGTGCAGTCGACTGGTAATCTTGGAACCTCCTGACTCAGAATACTGCTACCTTCTCACTGCCATAGGAATGCAGCTAGTTGACAGCTGGCTTCAAGACATGCTTCCCTGTGAGAGCTGAGGACAGTGCAGAACCCTCCCGCATGCTGCCTGACTGTAGGAGTAGCTGCTAACATCCTAATGTTTGTGGCTGGGAGAGGTTGCGCGAAAAGCATGTGTGAGCACTGGGACTGAACTCCCGTGTATCTGAGTTGAATACAGCGATTTCCAACGACTTTCCTCAACCAGAGTGTAGCTAGTTTCCAAATCGCATGTACGAGCGGGTAGCAGACATCTGCCTCCCATGCATACACACTTCTGAGAGTTGAGCTTATGGCCTGTACCTCCACATCCAGCCTGCTGGTACCCTTGGCTTCTAAAAGGCCTAGGCTCGCTGTTTTACGGAAGTGCTGGGAGAGGTAATTGGAATCTCCCGGCACAGAAGACGAGTGCCTCCAAGCTCAATTCACGATTTCCCAGTAATTCTTGTGGTAGACAGGTGCTACATACTAATTTCCATATGTGAGAAAGTAGCTGAACGCCTTGTCCAAAAGGATCTTACTTCTGAGAGTTGAGCACACCCTCAGTCCCTCACAGTTCCACACTGCCTGCAGAGTGAGTTTCACACGTCTTCACCAGAGACGATTGCCAGAGGCTTCTGAGTACAAGTTAACAATGCAGACCTGGAGGGTATCTCCAGGTGCAGTAGAGTGGTAATCTTGGAACCTCCTGACTCAGAGTACTGCTACCTTCTGACTGCCATAGGAATGCAACTAGATGACAGCTGGCTTCAAGACATGCTTCCCTGTGAGAGCTGAGGACAGGGCAGAACCCTCCCGCATCCTGCCTGACTGTAGGAGTAGCTGCTAACATCCTTATGTTAGTGGCTGGGAGAGGTTGCGGGAAAAGCATGTGTGAGAACTGGGCCTGAACTCCCGTGTATCTGAGTTGAATACAGCGATTTCCAATGGCCTTCTTCAATCACAGTGTAGCTAGGTTCCAACTCCCATGTTCGAGTGGGAAGCAGACATCTGCCTCCCATGTATATACACTTCTGAGAGTTGAGCTTATGGCCTGTACCTCCACATCCAGCCTGCTGGTACCCTTGGCTTCTAAAAGGCCTAGGCTGTCTGTTTGACGGAAGTGCTGGGAGAGGTAATTGGAATCTCCCGGCACACAAGACTAGTGCCTCCAAGCTCAGTTCAGCGATTTCCTAGTAATTCCTGTGGTAGACTGGTGCTATATACTAAGATCCATACGTGAGAGGGTAGCTGAACGCCTTGTCCAAAAGCATCTTACTTCTGAGAGTTGAGCTCACCCTCAGTCCCTCACAGTTCCACACTGCCTGCACAGTGAGTTTCGCAGGTCTTCAGCAGAGACGTTTGCCAGAGGCTTCTGAGACGCAGGGTAACAATGTAGACCTGGAGGGTATCCCCAGGTGCAGTCGACTGCTAATCTTGGAACCTCCTGACTCAGAATACTGCTACCTTCTCACTGCCATAGGAATGCAGCTTGTAGACAGCTAGCTGGCTTCAAGACATGCTTCCCTGAGAGAGCTGAGGACAGGGCAGAACCCTCCCGCATGCTGCCTGACTGTAGGAGTAGCTGCTAACATCCTAATGTTAGTGGCTGGGAGAGGTTGCGGGAAAAGCATGTGTGAGCACTGGGCCTGAACTCCCGTGTATCTGAGTTGAATACAGCGATTTCCAACGACTTTCCTCAACCAGAGTGTAGCTAGGTTCCAAATCCCATGTAGGAGCGGGTAGCAGATATCTGCCTCCCATGCATACACACTTCTGAGAGTTGAGCTTATGGCCTGTACCTCCACATCCAGCCTGCTGGTACACTTGGCTTCTAAAAGGCCTAGGCTCGCTGTTTGACGGAAGTGCTGGGAGAGGTAATTTGAATCTCCCGGCACACAAGACTAGTGCCTCCAAGCTCAGTTCAGCGATTTCCTAGTAATTCCTGTGGTAGACTGGTGCTACATACTAAGTTCCATACGTGGAGGGTAGCTGAACGCCTTGTCCAAAACCATCTTACTTCTGAGAGTTGAGCTCACCCTCAGTCCCTCACAGTTCCACACTGCCTGCAGAGTGAGTTTCGCAGGTCTTCAGCAGAGACGTTTGCCAGAGGCTTCTGAGACGCAGAAAACAATGCAGACCTGGAGGGTATCCCCCGGTGTAGTCGACTGGTAATCTTGGAACCTCCTTACTCAGAATACTGCTACCTTCTCACTGCCATAGGAATGCAGCTAGTTGACAGCTAGCTGGCTTCAAGACATGCTCCCCTGAGAGAGCTGAGGACAGGGCAGAACCCTCCCGCATGCTGCCTGACTGTAGGAGTAGCTGCTAACATCCTAATGTTAGTGGATGGGAGAGGTTGCACGAAAAGCATGTGTGAGCACTGGGTCTGAACTCCCGTGTATCTGAGTTGAATACAGCGATTTCCAACGACTTTCCTCAACCAGAGTGTAGCTAGGTTCCAAATCCCATGTACGAGCGGGTAGCAGACATCTGCCTCCCATGCATACACACTTCTGAGAGTTGAGCTTATGGCCTGTACCTCCACATCCAGCCTGCTGGTACCCTTGGCTTCTAAGAGGCCTAGGCTTGCTGTTTGCCGGAAGTGCTGGGAGAGGTAATTGGAATCTCCCGGCACACAAGACGAGTGCCTCCAAGCTCAATTCATGATTTCCCAGTAATTCTTGTGGTAGACAGCTGCTACATACTAATTTCCATATGTGAGAAGGTAGCTGAACGCCTTGTCCAAAAGCATCTTACTTCTTAGAGTTGAGCCCACCCTCAGTCCCTCACACTTCAACACTGCCTGCAGAGTGAGTTTCACACGTCTTCACCAGAGACGATTGCCAGAGGCTTCTGAGTACAAGTTAACAATGCAGACCTGGAGGGAATCTCCAGGAGCAGTAGAGTGGTAATCTTGGAACCTCCTGACTCAGAGTACTGCTACCTTCTCACTGCCATAGGAATGCAGGTAGTTGACAGCTGGCTTCAAGACATGCTTCCCTGTGAGAGCTGAGGACAGGGCAGAACCCTCCCGCATCCTGCCTGACTGTAGGAGTAGCTGCTAACATCCTAATGTTAGTGGCTGGGAGAGGTTGCGGGAAAAGCATGTGTGAGCACTGGGCCTGAACTCCCGTGTATCTGAGTTGAATACAGCGATTTCCAATGGCCTTCTTCAATCACAGTTTAGCTAGGTTCCAACTCCCATGTCCGAGTGGGTAGCAGACATCTGCCTCCCATGCATTTACACTTCTGAGAGTTGAGCTTATGGCCTGTACCTCCACATCCAGCCTGCTGGTACCCTTGGCTTCTAAAAGGCCTAGGCTGTCTGTTTGACGGAAGTGCTGGGAGAGGTAATTGGAATCACCCGGCACACAAGACTAGTGCCTCCAAGCTCAGTTCAGCGATTTCCTAGTAATTCCTGTGGTAGACTGGTGCTACATACTAAGTTCCATTCGTGAGAGGGTAGCTGAACGCCTTGTCCAAAACCATCTTACTTCTGAGAGTTGAGCTCACCCTCAGTCCCTCACAGTTCCACACTGCCTGCAGAGTGAGTTTCGCAGGTCTACAGCAGAGACGTTTGCCAGAGGCTTTTGAGACGCAGGGTAACGTTGCAGACCTCGAGGGTATCCCCAGGTGCAGTCGACTGGTAATCTTGGAACCTCCTGACTCAGAATACTGCTACCTTCTCACTGCCATAGGAATGCAGCTAGTTGACAGCTGGCTTCAAGACATGCTTCCCTGTGAGAGCTGAAGACAGGGCAGAACCCTCCCGCATGCTGCCTGACTGTAGGAGTAGCTGCTAACATCCTAATGTTAGTGGCTGGGAGAGGTTGCGGGAAAAGCATGTGTGAGCACTTGGCCTGAACTCCCGTGTATCTGAGTTGAATACAGCGATTTCCAACGACTTTCCTCAACCAGAGTGTAGCTAGGTTCCAAATCCCATGTACGAGCGGGTAGCAGACATCTGCCTCCCATGCATACACACTTCTGAGAGTTGAGCTTATGGCCTGTACCTCCACATCCAGCCTGCTGGTACCCTTGGCTTCTAAAAGGCCTAGGCTCGCTGTTTGAGGGAAGTGCTGGGAGAGGTAATTGGAATCTCCCGGCACACAAGACGAGTGCCTCCAAGCTCAATTCACGATTTCCCAGTAATTCTTGTGGTAGACAGGTGCTACATACTAAGTTCCGTATGCGAGATGGTAGCTGAACGCCTTGTCCAAAAGCATCTTACTTCTGAGAGTTGAGCCCACCCTCAGTCCCTCACAGTTCCACACTGCCTGCAGAGTGAGTTTCACACGTCTTCAGCAGAGACGATTGGCAGAGGCTTCTGAGTACAAGTTAACAATGCAGACCTGGAGGGTATCTCCAGGTGCAGTAGAGTGGTAATCTTGGAACATCCTGACTCAGAGTACTGCTACCTTCTCACTGACATAGGAATGCAGCTAGTTGACAGCTGGCTTCAAGACATGCTTCCCTGTGAAAGCTGAGGACAGGGCAGAACCCTCCCGCATCCTGCCTGACTGTAGGAGTAGCTGCTAACATCCTAATATTAGTGGCTGGGAAAGGTTGCGGGAAAAGCATGTGTGAGCACTGGGCCTGAACTCCCGTGTATCTGAGTTGAATACAGCGATTTCCAACGGCTTTCATCAATCAGAGTGTAGCTAGGTTCCAAATCCCATGTACGAGCGGGTAGCAGACATCTGCCTCCATGCATACACACTTCTGAGAGTTGAGCTTATGGCCTGTACCTCCACAGCCAGCCTGCTGGTACCCTTGGCTTCTAAAAGGCCTAGGCTCGCTGTTTGACGGAAGTGTTGGGAGAGGTAATTGGAATCACCCAGCCCACAAGACGAGTGCCTCCAAGCTCAGTCCAGCGATTTCCTAGTAATTCCTGAGGTAGACTGGTGCTACATACTAAGTTCCATACGTGAGAGGGTAGCTGAACGCCTTGTCCTAAAGCATCTTACTTCTGAGAGTTGAGCTCAGCCTCAGTCCCTCACAGTTCCACACTGCCTGCAGAGTGAGTTTCGCAGGTCTTCAGCAGAGACGTTTGCCAGAGGCTTCTGAGACGCAGGGTAACAATGCAGACCTGGAGGGTATCCCCAGGTGCAGTAGACTGGTAATCTTCAACCTCCTGACTCAGAATACTGCTACCTTCTCACTGCCATAGGAATGCAGCTAGTTGACAGCTGGCTTCAAGACATGCTTCCCTGTGAGAGCTGAGGACAGGGCAGAACCCTCCCGCATCCTGCCTGACTGTAAGAGTAGCTGCTAACATCCTAATGTTAGTGGCTGGGAGAGATTGCGGGAAAAGCATGTGTGAGCACTGGGCCTGAACTCCCGTGTATCTGAGTTGAATATGCGATTTCCAACGGCTTTCCTCAACCAGAGTGTAGGTATGTTCCTAATCCCATGTACGAGCGGGTAGCAGACATCTGCCTCCCATGCATACACACTTCTGAGATTTGAGCTTATGGCCTGTACCTCCACATCCAGCCTGCGGTACCCTTGGCTTCTAAAAGGCCTAGGCTCGCTGTTTGACGGAAGTGCTGGGAGAGGTAATTGGAATCTCCCGGCACACAAGACGAGTGCCTCCAAGCTCAATTCACGATTTCCCAGTAATTCTTGTGGTAGACAGGTGCTACATACTAAGTTCCATATGTGAGAAGGTAGCTGAACGCCTTGTCCAAAAGCATCTTACTTCTGAGAGTTGAGCTCAGCCTCAGTCCCTCACAGTTCCACACTGCCTGCAGAGTGAGTTTCACACATCTTCACCAGAGACGATTGCCAGTGGCTTCTGAGTACAGGTTAACAATGCAGACCTGGAGGGTATCCCCAGGTGCAGTAGAGTGGTAATCTTGGAACCTCCTGACTCAGAGTACTGCTACCTTCTCACTGCCATAGGAATGCAGCTAGTTGACAGCTGGCTTCAAGACATGCTTCCCTGTGAGAGCTGAGGACAGGGCAGAACCCTCCCGCATCCTGCCTGACTGTAGGAGTAGCTGCTAACATCCTTATGTTAGTGGCTGGGAGAGGTTGCGGGAAACGCATGTGTGAGCACTGGGCCTGAACTCCCGTGTATCTGAGTTGAATACAGCGATTTCCAATGGCCTTCTTCAATCACAGTGTAGCTAGGTTCCAAATCCCATGTCCGAGTGGGTAGCAGACATCTGCCTCCCATGCATACACACTTCTGAGAGTTGAGCTTATGGCCTGTACCTCCACATCCAGCCTGCTGGTTCGAAAAAGCTTGGCTTCTAAAAGGCCTAGGCTCGCTGTTTGACGGAAGTGCTGGGAGAGGTAATTGGAATCTCCCGGCACACAAGACGAGTGCCTCCAAACTCAATTCACAATTTCCCAGTAATTCTTGTGGTAGACAGGTGCTACATACTAAGTTCCATATGTGAGAAGGTAGCTGAACGCCTTGTCCAAAAGCATCTTACTTCTGAGAGTTGAGCTCAGCCTCAGTCCCTCACAGTTCCACACTGCCTGCAGAGTGAGTTTCACACGTCTTCACCAGAGACGTTTGCCAGAGGCTTCTGAGACGCAGGGTAACAATGCAGACCTGGAGTGTATCCCCAGGTGCAGTAGACTGGTAATCTTGGAACCTCCTGACTCAGAGTACTGCTACCTTCTCACTAACATAGAAATGCAGCTAGTTGACAGCTGGCTTCAAGACATGCTTCCCTGTGAGAGCTGAGGACAGGGCAGAACCCTCCCGCATCCTGCCTGACTGTAGGAGTAGCTGCTAACATCCTAATGTTAGTGGCTGGGAGAGGTTGCGGGAAAAGCATGTGTGAGCACTGGGCCTGAAGTCCCGTGTATCTGAGTTGAATACAGCAATTTCCAACGGCTTTCATCATTCAGAGTGTAGCTAGGTTCGAAATCCCATGTACGAGCGGGTAGCAGACATCTGCCTCCCATGCATACACACTTCTGAGAGTTGAGCTTATGACCTGTACCTCCACATCCAGCCTGCTGGTTCGAAAAGGCTTGGCTTCTAAAAGGCCTAGGCTCGCTGTTTGACGGAAGTGCTGGGAGAGGTAATTGGAATCTACCGGCACACAAGACGAGGGCCTCCAAGCTCAATTCACGATTTCCCAGTAATTCTTGTGGTAGACAGGTGCTACATACTAAGTTCCATATGTGAGAAGGTAGCTGAACGCCTTGTCCAAAAGCATCTTACTTCTGAGAGTTGAGCTCAGCCTCAGTCCCTCACAGTTCCACACTGCCTACAGAGTGAGTTTCACATGTCTTCATCAGAGACGATTGCCAGAGGCTTCTGAGTACAAGTTAACAATGCAGACCTGGAGGGTATCTCCAGGTGCAGTAGAGTGGTAATCTTGGAACCTCCTGACTCAGAGTACTGCTACCTTCTCACTGACATAGGAGTGCAGCTAGTTCACAGCTGGCTTCAAGACATGCTTCCCTGTGAGAGCTGAGGACAGGGCAGAACCCTCCCGCATCCTGCCTGACTGTAGGAGTAGCTGCTAACATCCTTATGTTAGTGGCTGGGAGAGGTTGCGGGAAAAGCATGTGTGAGCACTGGGCCTGAACTCCCGTGTATCTGAGTTGAATACAGCGATTTCCAACGGCATTCATCAATCAGAGTGTAGCCAGGTTCCAACTCCCATGTCCGAGTGGGTAGCAGACATCTGCCTCCCATGCATACACACTTCTGAGAGTTGAGCTTATGGCCTGTACCTCCACAGCCAGCCTGCTGGTACCCTTGGCTTCTAAAAGGTCTAGGCTCGCTGTTTGACGGAAGTGTTGGGAGAGGTAATTGGAATCACCCGGCACACAAGACTAGTGCCTCCAAGCTCAGTACAGCGATTTCCTAGTAATTCCTGTGGTAGACTGGTGCTACATACTAAGTTCCATACGTGAGAGGGTAGCTGAACGCCTTGTCCAAAAGCATCTTACTTCTGAGAGTTGAGCTCAGCCTCAGTCCCTCACAGTTCCCCACTGCCTGCAGAGTGAGTTCCGCAGGTCTTCAGCAGAGTCGTTTGCAAGAGGCTTCTGAGAAGCAGGGTAACAATGCAGACCTGGAGGGTATCCCCAGGTGCAGTAGACAGGTAATCTTGGAACCTCCTGACTCAGAATACTGCTACCTTCTCACTGCCATAAGAATGCAGCTAGTTGACAGCTGGCTTCAAGACATGCATCCCTGTGAGAGCTGAGGACAGGGCAGAACCCTCCCGCATCCTGTCTGACTGTAGGAGTAGCTGCTAACATCCTAATGTTAGCGGCTGGGAGAGATTGCGGGAAAAGCATGTGTGAACACTGGGCCTGAACTCCCGTGTATCTGAGTTGAATATGTGATTTCCAACGGCTTTCCTCAACCAGAGTGTAGCTAGGTTCCAAATCCCATGTACGAGCGGGTAGCAGTCATCTGCCTCCCATGCATACACACTTCTGAGAGTTGAGCTTATGGCCTGTACCTCCACATCCAGCCTGCTGGTACCCTTGGCTTCTAAAAGGCCTAGGCTCGCTGTTTGACGGAAGTGGTGGGAGAGGTAATTGGAATCTCCCGGCACACAAGACGAGTGCCTCCAAGCTCAATTCACGATTTCCCAGTAATTCTTGTGGTAGACAGGTGCTACATACTACGTTCCATATGTGAGAAAGTAGCTGAACGCCTTGTCCAAAAGCATCTTACTTCTGAGAGTTGAGCTCAGCCTCAGTCCCTCACAGTTCCACACTGCTTGCAGAGTGAGTTTCACACATCTTCACCAGAGACGATTGCCAGAGGCTTCTGAGAACAAGTTAACAATGCAGACCTGGAGGGTATCCCCAGGTGCAGTAGAGTGGTAATCTTGGAACCTCCTGACTCAGAGTACTGCTACCTTCTCACTGCCATAGGAATGCAGCTAGTTGACAGCTGGCTTCAAGACATGCTTCCCTGTGAGAGCTGAGGACAGGGCAGAACCCTCCCGCATCCTGCCTGACTGTAGGAGTAGCTGCTAACATCCTTATGTTAGTGGCTGGGAGAGGTTGCGGGAAACGCATGTGTGAGCACTGGGCCTGAACTCCCGTGTATCTGAGTTGAATACAGCGATTTCCAATGGCCTTCTTCAATCACAGTGTAGCTAGGTTCCAAATCCCATGTCCGAGTGGGTAGCAGACATCTGCCTCCCATGCATACACACTTCTGAGAGTTGAGCTTATGGCCTGTACCTCCACATCCAGCCTGCTGGTTCGAAAAAGCTTGGCTTCTAAAAGGCCTAGGCTCGCTGTTTGACGGAAGTGCTGGGAGAGGTAATTGGAATCTCCCGGCACACAAGACGAGTGCCTCCAAACTCAATTCACAATTTCCCAGTAATTCTTGTGGTAGACAGGTGCTACATACTAAGTTCCATATGTGAGAAGGTAGCTGAACGCCTTGTCCAAAAGCATCTTACTTCTGAGAGTTGAGCTCAGCCTCAGTCCCTCACAGTTCCACACTGCCTGCAGAGTGAGTTTCACACGTCTTCACCAGAGACGTTTGCCAGAGGCTTCTGAGACGCAGGGTAACAATGCAGACCTGGAGTGTATCCCCAGGTGCAGTAGACTGGTAATCTTGGAACCTCCTGACTCAGAGTACTGCTACCTTCTCACTAACATAGAAATGCAGCTAGTTGACAGCTGGCTTCAAGACATGCTTCCCTGTGAGAGCTGAGGACAGGGCAGAACCCTCCCGCATCCTGCCTGACTGTAGGAGTAGCTGCTAACATCCTAATGTTAGTGGCTGGGAGAGGTTGCGGGAAAAGCATGTGTGAGCACTGGGCCTGAAGTCCCGTGTATCTGAGTTGAATACAGCAATTTCCAACGACTTTCATCATTCAGAGTGTAGCTAGGTTCGAAATCCCATGTACGAGCGGGTAGCAGACATCTGCCTCCCATGCATACACACTTCTGAGAGTTGAGCTTATGACCTGTACCTCCACATCCAGCCTGCTGGTTCGAAAAGGCTTGGCTTCTAAAAGGCCTAGGCTCGCTGTTTGACGGAAGTGCTGGGAGAGGTAATTGGAATCTACCGGCACACAAGACGAGGGCCTCCAAGCTCAATTCACGATTTCCCAGTAATTCTTGTGGTAGACAGGTGCTACATACTAAGTTCCATATATGAGAAGGTAGCTGAACGCCTTGTCCAAAAGCATCTTACTTCTGAGAGTTGAGCTCAGCCTCAGTCCCTCACAGTTCCACACTGCCTACAGAGTGAGTTTCACATGTCTTCATCAGAGACGATTGCCAGAGGCTTCTGAGTACAAGTTAACAATGCAGACCTGGAGGGTATCTCCAGGTGCAGTAGAGTGGTAATCTTGGAACCTCCTGACTCAGAGTACTGCTACCTTCTCACTGACATAGGAGTGCAGCTAGTTCACAGCTGGCTTCAAGACATGCTTCCCTGTGAGAGCTGAGGACAGGGCAGAACCCTCCCGCATCCTGCCTGACTGTAGGAGTAGCTGCTAACATCCTTATGTTAGTGGCTGGGAGAGGTTGCGGGAAAAGCATGTGTGAGCACTGGGCCTGAACTCCCGTGTATCTGAGTTGAATACAGCGATTTCCAACGGCATTCATCAATCAGAGTGTAGCCAGGTTCCAACTCCCATGTCCGAGTGGGTAGCAGACATCTGCCTCCCATGCATACACACTTCTGAGAGTTGAGCTTATGGCCTGTACCTCCACAGCCAGCCTGCTGGTACCCTTGGCTTCTAAAAGGTCTAGGCTCGCTGTTTGACGGAAGTGTTGGGAGAGGTAATTGGAATCACCCGGCACACAAGACTAGTGCCTCCAAGCTCAGTACAGCGATTTCCTAGTAATTCCTGTGGTAGACTGGTGCTACATACTAAGTTCCATACGTGAGAGGGTAGCTGAACGCCTTGTCCAAAAGCATCTTACTTCTGAGAGTTGAGCTCAGCCTCAGTCCCTCACAGTTCCCCACTGCCTGCAGAGTGAGTTCCGCAGGTCTTCAGCAGAGTCGTTTGCAAGAGGCTTCTGAGAAGCAGGGTAACAATGCAGACCTGGAGGGTATCCCCAGGTGCAGTAGACAGGTAATCTTGGAACCTCCTGACTCAGAATACTGCTACCTTCTCACTGCCATAAGAATGCAGCTAGTTGACAGCTGGCTTCAAGACATGCATCCCTGTGAGAGCTGAGGACAGGGCAGAACCCTCCCGCATCCTGTCTGACTGTAGGAGTAGCTGCTAACATCCTAATGTTAGCGGCTGGGAGAGATTGCGGGAAAAGCATGTGTGAACACTGGGCCTGAACTCCCGTGTATCTGAGTTGAATATGTGATTTCCAACGGCTTTCCTCAACCAGAGTGTAGCTAGTTTCCAAATCCCATGTACGAGCGGGTAGCAGTCATCTGCCTCCCATGCATACACACTTCTGAGAGTTGAGCTTATGGCCTGTACCTCCACATCCAGCCTGCTGGTACCCTTGTCTTCTAAAAGGCCTAGGCTCGCTGTTTGACGGAAGTGCTGGGAGAGGTAATTGGAATCTCCCGGCACACAAGACGAGTGCCTCCAAGCTCAATTCACGATTTCCCAGTAATTCTTGTGGTAGACAGGTGCTACATACTAAGTTCCATATGTGAGAAGGTAGCTTAACGCCTTGTCCAAAAGCATCTTACTTCTGAGAGTTGAGCTCAGCCTCAGTCCCTCACAGTTCCACACTGCCTGCAGAGTGAGTTTCACACGTCTTCATCAGAGACGATTGTCAGAGGCTTCTGAGTACAAGTTAACAATGCAGACCTGGAGGGTATCTCCTAGTGCAGTAGAGTGGTAATCTTGGAACCTCCTGACTCAGAGTATTGCTACCTTCTCACTGCCATAGGAATGCAGCTAGTTGACAGCTGGCTTCAAGACATGCTTCCCTGTGAGAGCTGAGGACAGAGCAGAACCCTCCCGCATCCTGCCTGACTGTAGGAGTAGCTGCTAACATCCTTATGTTAGTTGCTGGGAGATGTTGCGGGAAAAGCATGTGTGAGCACTGGGCCTGAACTCCCGTGTATCTGAGTTGAATACAGCGATTTCCAACGACTTTCATCAATCAGACTGTAGCCAGGTTCCAACTCCCATGTCCGAGTGGGTAGCAGACATCTGCCTCCCATGCATAAACACTTCTGAGAGTTGAGCTTATGGCCTGTACCTACAAAGCCAGCCTCCTGGTCCCCTTGGCTTCTAAAAGGCCTAGGCTCGCTGTTTGACGGAAGTGCTGGGACAGGTAATTGGAATCTCCCGGCACACAAGACGAGTGCCTCCAAGCTCAATTCACGATTTCCCAGTTATTCTTGTGGTAGACAGGTGCTACATACTAAGTTCCATATGTGAGAAGGTAGCTGAACGCCTTGTCCAAAAGCATCTTACTTCTGAGAGTTGAGCTCAGCCTCAGTCCCTCACAGTTCCACACTGCCTGCAGAGTGAGTTTCACACGTCTTCACCAGAGACGTTTGCCAGAGGCTTCTGAGACGCAGGGTAACAATGCAGACCTGGAGGGTATCTCCAGGTGCAGTAGACTGGTAATCTTGGAACCTCCTGACTCAGAGTACTGCTACCTTCTCACTGCCATAGGAATGCAGCTAGTTGACAGCTGGCTTCAAGACATGCTTCCCTGTGAGAGCTGAGGACAGGGCAGAACCCTCCCGCATCCTGCCTGACTGTAGGAGTAGCTGCTAACATCCTAATGTTAGTGGCTGGGAGAGGTTGCGGGAAAAGCATGTGTGAGCACTGGGCCTGAAGTCCCGTGTATCTGAGTTGAATACAGCGATTTCCAACGGCTTTCATCATTCAGAGTGTAGCTAGGTTCGAAATCCCATGTACGAGCGGGTAGCAGACATCTGCCTCCCATGCATACACACTTCTGAGAGTTGAGCTTATGGCCTGTACCTCCACATCCAGCCTGCTGGTTCGAAAAGGCTTGGCTTCTAAAAGGCCTAGGCTCGCTGTTTGACGGAAGTGCTGGGAGAGGTAATTGGAATGTACCGGCACACAAGACGAGGGACTCCAAGCTCAATTCACGATTTCCCAGTAATTCTTGTGGTAGACAGGTGCTACATACTAAGTTCCATATGTGAGAAGGTAGCTGAACGCCTTGTCCAAAAGCATCTTACTTCTGAGAGTTGAGCTCAGCCTCAGTCCCTCACAGTTCCACACTGCCTGCAGAGTGAGTTTCACACGTCTTCATCAGAGACGATTGCCAGAGGCTTCTGAGTACAAGTTAACAATGCAGACCTGGAGGGTATCTCCAAGTGCAGTAGAGTGGTAATCTTGGAACCTCCTGACTCAGAGTACTGCTACCTTCTCACTGCCATAGGAATGCAGCTAGTTGACAGCTGGCTTCAAGACATGCTTCCCTGTGAGAGCTGAGGACAGGGCAGAACCCTCCCGCATCCTGCCTGACTGTAGGAGTAGCTGCTAACATCCTAATGTTAGTGGCTGGGAGAGATTGCGGGAAAAGCATGTGTGAGCACTGGGCCTGAACTCCCGTGTATCTGAGTTGAATACAGCGATTTCCAACAGCTTTCATCAATCAGAGTGTAGCTAGGTTCCAAATCCCATTTACCAGCAGGTAGCAGACATCTGCCTTCCATGCATACACACTTCTGAGAGTTGAGCTTATGGCCTGTACCTCCACAGCCAGCCTGCTGGTACCCTTGGCTTCTAAAAGGTCTAGGCTCGCTGTTTGACGGAAGTGTTGGGATAGGTAATTGGAATCACCCGTCACACAAGACTAGTGCCTCCAAGCTCAGTCCAGCGATTTCCTAGTAATTCCTGTGGTAGACTGGTGCTACATACTAAGTTCCATACGTGAGAGGGTAGCTGAACGCCTTGTCCAAAACCATCTTACTTCTGAGAGTTGAGCTCAGCCTCAGTCCCTCACAGTTCCCCACTGCCTGCATAGTGAGTTCCGCAGGTCTTCAGCAGAGTCGTTTGCAAGAGGCTTCTGAGACGCAGGGTAAAAATGCAGACCTGGAGGGTATCCTCAGGTGCAGTAGACTGGTAATCTTGGAACCTCCTGACTCAGAATACTGCTACCTTCTCACTGCCATAGGAATGCAGCTAGTTGACAGCTGGCTTCAAGACATGCTTCCCTGTGAGAGCTGAGGACAGGGCAGAACCCTCCCGCATCCTGCCTGACTGTAGGAGTAGCTGCTAACATCCTTATGTTAGTGGCTGGGAGAGGTTGCGGGAAAAGCATGTGTGAGCACTGGGCCTGAACTCCCGTGTATCTGAGTTGAATACAGCGATTTCCAATGGCCTTCTTCAATCACAGTGTAGCTAGGTTCCGACTCCCATGTCCGAGTGGGTAGCAGACATCTGCCTCCCATGCATACACACTTCTGAGAGTTGAGCTTATGGCCTGTACCTCCACAGCCAGCCTGCTGGTACCCTTGGCTTCTAAAAGGCCTAGGCTCGCTGTTTGACGGAAGTGCTGGGAGAGGTAATTGGAATCTCCCGGCACACAAGACGAGTGCCTCCAAGCTCAATTCACGATTTCCCAGTAATACTTGTGGTAGACAGGTGCTACATACTAAGTTCCATATGTGAGAAGGTAGCTGAACGCCTTGTCCAAAAGCATCTTACTTCTGAGAGTTGAGCTCAGCCTCAGTCCCTCACAGTTCCACACTGCCTGCAGAGTGAGTTTCACACGTCTTCACCAGAGACGATTGCCAGAGGCTTCTGAGTACAAGTTAACAATGCAGACCTGGAGGGTATCTCCTAGTGCAGTAGAGTGGTAATCTTGGAACCTCCTGACTCAGAGTATTGCTACATTCTCACTGCCATAGGAATGCAGCTAGTTGACAGCTGGCTTCAAGACATGCTTCCCTGTGAGAGCTGAGGACAGAGCAGAACCCTCCCGCATCCTGCCTGACTGTAGGAGTAGCTGCTAACATCCTTATGTTAGTTGCTGGGAGATGTTGCGGGAAAAGCATGTGTGAGCACTGGGCCTGAACTCCCGTGTATCTGAGTTGAATACAGCGATTTCCAACGGCTTTCATCAATCAGACTGTAGCCAGGTTCCAACTCCCATGTCCGAGTGGGTAGCAGACATCTGCCTCCCATGCATAAACACTTCTGAGAGTTGAGCTTATGGCCTGTACCTACAAAGCCAGCCTCCTGGTCCCCTTGGCTTCTAAAAGGCCTAGGCTCGCTGTTTGACGGAAGTGCTGGGAGAGGTAATTGGAATCTCCCGGCACACAAGACGAGTGCCTCCAAGCTCAATTCACGATTTCCCAGTAATTCTTGTGGTAGACAGGTGCTACATACTAAGTTCCATATGTGAGAAGGTAGCTGAACGCCTTGTCCAAAAGCATCTTACTTCTGAGAGTTGAGCTCAGCCTCAGTCCCTCACAGTTCCACACTGCCTGCAGAGTGAGTTTCACACGTCTTCACCAGAGACGTTTGCCAGAGGCTTCTGAGACGCAGGGTAACAATGCAGACCTGGAGGGTATCCCCAGGTGCAGTAGACTAGTAATCTTGGAACCTCCTGACTCAGAGTACTGCTACCTTCTCACTGCCATAGGAATGCAGCTAGTTGACAGCTGGCTTCAAGACATGCTTCCCTGTGAGAGCTGAGGACAGGGCAGAACCCTCCCGCATCCTGCCTGACTGTAGGAGTAGCTGCTAACATCCTAATGTTAGTGGCTGGGAGAGGTTGCGGGAAAAGCATGTGTGAGCACTGGGCCTGAAGTCCCGTGTATCTGAGTTGAATACAGCGATTTCCAACGGCTTTCATCATTCAGAGTGTAGCTAGGTTCGAAATCCCATGTACGAGCGGGTAGCAGACATCTGCCTCCCATGCATACACACTTCTGAGAGTTGAGCTTATGGCCTGTACCTCCACATCCAGCCTGCTGGTTCGAAAAGGCTTGGCTTCTAAAAGGCCTAGGCTCGCTGTTTGACGGAAGTGCTGGGAGAGGTAATTGGAATCTACCGGCACACAAGACGAGGGACTCCAAGCTCAATTCACGATTTCCCAGTAATTCTTGTTGTAGACAGGTGCTACATACTAAGTTCCATATGTGAGAAAGTAGCTGAACGCCTTGTCCAAAAGCATCTTACTTCTGAGAGTTGAGCTCAGCCTCAGTCCCTCACAGTTCCACACTGCCTGCAGAGTGAGTTTCACACGTCTTCACCAGAGACGATTGCCACAGGCTTCTGAGTACAAGTTAACAATGCAGACCTGGAGGGTATCTCCAGGTGCAGTAGAGTGGTAATCTTGGAACCTCCTGACTCAGAGTACTGCTACCTTCTCACTGCCATAGGAATGCCGCTAGTTGACAGCTGGCTTCAAGACATGCTTCCCTATGAGAGCTGGGGACAGGGCAGAACGCTCCCGCATCCTGCCTGACTGTAGGATTAGCTGCTAACATCCTTATGTTAGTGGCTGGGAGAGGTTGTGGGAAAAGCATGTGTGAGCACTGGGCCTGAACTCCCGTGTATCTGAGTTGAATACATCGATTTCCAATGGCCTTCTTCAATCACAGTGTACCTAGGTTCCAACTCCCATGTCCGAGTGGGTAGCAGACATCTGCCTCCCATGCATACACACTTTTGAGAGTTGAGTTTATGGCCTGTACCTCCACAGCCAGCCTGCTGGTACCCTTGGCTTCTAAAAGGCCTAGCCTCGCTGTTTGACGGAAGTGTTGGGAGAGGTAATTGGAATCACCCGGCATACAAGACGAGTGCCTCCAAGCTCAGTCCAGCGATTTCCTAGTAATTCCTGTGGTAGACTGGTGCTACATACTAAGTTCCATACGTGAGAGGGTAGCTGAACGCCTTGTCCAAAAGCATCTTACTTCTGAGAGTTGAGCTCAGCCTCAGTCCCTCACAGTTCCACACTGCCTGCAGAGTGAGTTTCACACGTCTTCACCAGAGACGTTTGCCAGAGGATTCTGAGACGCAGGGTAACAATGCAGACCTGGAGGGTATCCCCAGGTGCAGTAGACTGGTAATCTTGGAACCTCCTGACTCAGAGTACTGCTACCTTCTCACTGCCATAGGAATGCAGCTAGTTGACAGCTGGCTTCAAGACATGCTTCCCTGTGAGAGCTGAGGACAGGGCAGAACCCTCCCGCATCCTGCCTGACTGTAGGAGAAGCTGGTAACATCCTTATGTTAGTGGCTAGTAGAGGTTCCGGGAAAAGCATGTGTGAGCACTGGGCCTGAACTCCCGTGTATCTGAGTTGAATACAGCGATTTCCAACGGCTTTCCTCAACCAGAGTGTAGCTAGGTTACAAATCCCATGTACTAGCGGGTAGCAGACATCTGCCTCCCATGCATACACACTTCTGAGAGTTGACCTTATGGCCTGTACCTCCAAATCCAGCCTGCTGTTTCGAAAAGGCTTGGTTTCTAAAAGGCCTAGGCTCGCTGTTTGACGGAAGTGCTGGGAGAGGTAATTGGAATCTCCCGGCACACAAGACGAGTGCCTCCAAGCTCAATTCACGATTTCCCAGTAATTCTTGTGGTATACAGGTGCTACATACTAATTTCCATATGTGAGAAGGTAGCTGAACGCCTTGTCCAAAAGCATCTTACTTCTGAGAGTTGAGCTCACCCACAGTCCCTCACAGTTCCACACTGCCTGCAGAGTGAGATTCACACGTCTTCACCAGAGACGATTGCCAGAGGCTTCTGAGTACAAGTTAACAATGCAGACCAGGAGGGTATCTCCAGGTGCAGTAGAGTGGTAATCTTGGAACCTCCTGACTCAGAGTACTGCTACCTTCTCACTGCCATAGGAATGCAGCTAGTTGACAGCTGGCTTCAAGACATGCTTCCCTGTGAGAGCTGAGGACAGGGCAGAACCCTCCCGCATCCTGCCTGACTGTAGGAGTAGCTGCTAACATCCTTATGTTAGTGGCTGGGAGAGGTTGCGGGAAAAGCATGTGTGAGCACTGGGCCTGAACTCCCGTGTATCTGAGTTGAATACAGCGATTTCCAACGGCTTTCATCAATCAGAGTGTAGCTATGTTCCAACTCCCATGTCCGAGTGGGTAGCAGTCATCTGCCTCCCATGCATACACACTTCTGAGAGTTGAGCTTATGGCCTGTACCTCCACATCCAGCCTGCTGGTACTCTTGGCTTCTAAAAGACCTAGGCTCGCTGTTTGACGGAAGTGCTGGGAGAGGTAATTGGAATCACTCGGCACTCAAGACTAGTGCCTCCAAGCTCAGTTCAGCGATTTCCTAGTAATTCCTGTGGTAGACTGGTGCTACATACTAAGTTCCATACGTGAGAGGGTAGCTGAACGCCTTGTCCAAAAGCATCTTACTTCTGAGAGTTGAGCTCAGCCTCAGTCCCTCACAGTTCCACACTGCCTGCAGAGTGAGTTTCGCAGGTCTTCAGCAGAGACGTTTGCCAGAGGCTTCTGAGACGCAGGGTAACAATGCAGACCTGGAGGGTATCCCCAGGTGCAGTAGACTGGTAATCTTGGAACCTCTTGACTCAGAGTACTGCTACCTTCTCACTGCCATAGGAATGCAGGTAGTTGACAGCTGGCTTCAAGACAGCCTTCCCTGTGAGAGCTGAGGACAGGGCAGAACCCTCCCGCATCCTGCCTGACTGTAGGAGTAGCTGCTAACATCCTAATGTTAGTGCTGGGAGAGGTTGCGGGAAAAGCATGTGTGAGCACTGGGCCTGAACTCCCGTGTATCTGAGTTGAATACAGCGATTTCCAACGGTTTTCCTCAATCAGAGTGTAGCTAGGTTCCAAATCCCATGTACGAGCGGGTAGCAGACATCTGCCTCCCATGCATACACACTTCTGAGAGTTGAGCTTATGGCCTGTACCTCCAAATCCAGCCTGCTGGTTCGAAAAGGCTTGGCTTCTAAAAGGCCTAGGCTCGCTGTTTGACGGAAGTGCTGGGAGAGGTAATTGGAATCTCCCGGCACACAAGACGAGTGCCTCCAAGCTCAATTCACGATTTCCCAGTAATTCTTGTTGTAGACAGGTGCTACATACTAAGTTCCATATGTGAGAAGGTAGCTGAACGCCTTGTCCAAAAGCATCTTACTTCTGAGAGTTGAGCTCAGCCTCAGTCCCTCACAGTTCCACACTGCCTGCAGAGTGAGTTTCACACGTCTTCACCAGAGACGATTGCCACAGGCTTCTGAGTACAAGTTAACAATGCAGACCTGGAGGGTATCTCCAGGTGCAATAGAGTGGTAATCTTGGAACCTCCTGACTCAGAGTACTGCTACCTTCTCACTGCCATAGGAATGCCGCTAGTTGACAGCTGGCTTCAAGACATGCTTCCCTATGAGAGCTGGGGACAGGGCAGAACGCTCCCGCATCCTGCCTGACTGTAGGAGTAGCTGCTAACATCCTTATGTTAGTGGCTGGGAGAGGTTGTGGGAAAAGCATGTGTGAGCACTGGGCCTGAACTCCCGTGTATCTGAGTTGAATACAGCGATTTCCAATGGCCTTCTTCAATCACAGTGTAGCTAGGTTCCAACTCCCATGTCCGAGTGGGTAGCAGACATCTGCCTCCCATGCATACACACTTTTGAGAGTTGAGTTTATGGCCTGTACCTCCACAGCCAGCCTGCTGGTACCCTTGGCTTCTAAAAGGCCTAGGCTCGCTGTTTGACGGAAGTGTTGGGAGAGGTAATTGGAATCACCCGGCACACAAGACGAGTGCCTCCGAGCTCAGTCCAGCGATTTCCTAGTAATTCCTGTGTTAGACTGCTGCTACATACTAAGTTCCATACGTGAGAGGGTAGCTGAACGCCTTGTCCAAAGCATCTTTCTTCTGAGAGTTGAGCTCAGCCTCAGTCCCTCACAGTTCCACACTGCCTGCAGAGTGAGTTTCGCACGTATTCACCAGAGACGTTTGCCAGAGGCTTCTGAGACGCAGGGTAACAATGCAGACCTGGAGGGTATCCCCAGGTGCAGTAGACTGGTAATCTTGGAACCTACTGACTCAGAGTACTGCTACCTTCTCACTGCCATAGGAATGCAGCTAGTTGACAGCTGGCTTCAAGACATGCTTCCCTGTGAGAGCTGAGGACAGGGCAGAACCCTCCCGCATCCTGCCTGAGTGTAGGAGAAGCTGCTAACATCCTTATGTTAGTGGCTTGGAGAGGTTCCGGGAAAAGCATGTGTGAGCACTGGGCCTGAACTCCCGTGTATCTGAGTTGAATACAGCGATTTCCAACGGCTTTCATCAATCAGAGTGTAGCCAGGTTCCAACTCCCATGTCCGAGTGGGTAGCAGACATCTGCCTCCCATGCATACACACTTCTGAGATTTGAGCTTATGGCCTGTACCTCCACAGCCAGCCTGCTGGTACCCTTGGCTTCTAAAAGAACTAGGCTCGCTGTTTGACGGAAGTGCTGGGAGAGGTAATTGGAATCACCCGTCACACAAGACTAGTGCCTCCAAGCTCAGTCCAGCGATTTCCTAGTAATTCCTGTGGTAGACTGGTGCTACATACTAAGTTCCATACGTGAGAGGGTAGCTGAACGCCTTGTCCAAAAGCATCTTACTTCTGAGAGTTGAGCTCAGCCTCAGTCCCTCACAGTTCCACACTGCCTGCAGAGTGAGTTTCACACGTCTTCACCAGAGACGATTGCCAGAGGCTTCTGAGTACAAGTTAACAATGCAGACCTGGAGGGTATCCCCAGGTGCAGTAGAATGGTAATCTTGGAACCTCCTGACTCAGAATACTGCTACCTTCACACTGCCATAGGAATGCAGCTAGTTGACAGCTGGCTTCGAGACATGCTTCCCTGTGAGAGCTGAGGACAGGGCAGAACCCTCCCGCATCCTGCCTGACTGTAGGAGTAGCTGCTAACATCCTAATGTTAGTGGCTGGGAGAGGTTGCGGGAAAAGCATGTGTGAGCACTGGGCCTGAACTCCCGTGTATCTGAGTTGAATACAGCGATTTCCAACGGCTTTCCTCAATCAGAGTGTAGCTAGGTTCCAAATCCCATGTACGAGTGGGTAGCAGACATCTGCCTCCCATGCATACACACTTCTGAGAGTTGAGCTTATGGCCTGTACCTCCACATCCAGCCTGCTGGTTCGAAAAGGCTTGGCTTCTAAAAGGCCTAGGCTCTCTGTTTGACGGAAGTAATGGGAGAGGTAATTGGAATCACCCGGCACACAAGACGAGTGCCTCCAAGCTCAATTCACGATTTCCCAGTAATTCTTGTGGTAGACAGGTGCTACATACTAAGTTCCATATGTGAGAAGGTAGCTGAACGCCTTGTCCAAAAGCATCTTACATCTGAGAGTTGAGCTCAGCCTCAGTCCCTCACAGTTCCACACTGCCTGCAGATTGATTTTCACACGTCTTCACCAGAGACGATTGTCAGAGGCTTCTGAATACAAGTTAACAATGCAGACCTGGAGGGTATCTCCAGGTTCAGTATAGTGGTAATCTTTGAACCTCCTGACACAGAGTACTGCTACCTTCTCACTGCCATAGGAATGCAGCTAGTTGACAGCTGGCTTCAAGACATGCTTCCTGTGAGAGCTGAGGACAGGGCAGAACCCTCCCGCATCCTGCCTGACTGTAGGAGTAGCTGCTAACATCCTTATGTTAGTGGCTGGGAGAGGTTGCGGGAAAAGCATGTGTGAGCACTGCGCTTGAACTCCCGTGTATCTGAGTTGAATACACCGATTTCCAATGGCCTTCTTCAATCACAGTGTAGCTAGGTTCCAACTCCCATGTCCGATTGGGTAGCAGACATCTGCCTCCCATGCATACACACTTCTGAGAGTTGAGCTTATGGCCTGTACCTCCACATCCAGCCTGCTGGTACCCTTGGCTTCTAAAAGGCCTAGGCTCGCTGTTTGACGGAAGTGTTGCGAGAGGTAATTGAAATCACCCGGCACACAAGACGAGTGCCTCCTAGCTCAGTCCAGCGATTTCCTAGTAATTCCTGTGGTAGACTGGTGCTACATACTAAGTTCCATACGTGAGAGGGTAGCTGAACGCCTTGTCCAAAAGCATCTTACTTCTGAGAGTTGAGCTCAGCCTCAGTCCCTCACAGTTCCACACAGCCTGCAGAGTGAGTTTCGCACGTCTTCACCAGAGACGTTTGCCAGAGGATTCTGAGAAGCAGGGTAACAATGCAGACCTGGAGGGTATCCCCAGGTGCAGTAGACTGGTAATCTTGGAACCTCCTGACTCAGAGTACTGCTACCTTCTCACTGCCATAGGAATGCAGCTAGTTGACAGCTGGCTTCAAGACATGCTTCCCTGTGAGAGCTGAGGACAGGGCAGAACCCTCCCGCATCCTGCCTGACTGTAGGAGTAGCTGCTAACATCCTAATGTTAGTGCTGGGAGAGGTTGCGGGAAAAGCATGTGTGAGCACTGGGCCTGAACTCCCGTGTATCTGAGTTGAATACAGCGATTTCCAACGGCTTTCCTCAACCAGAGTGTAGCTAGGTTACAAATCCCATGTACTAGCGGGTAGCAGACATCTGCCTCCCATGCATACACACTTCTGAGAGTTGACCTTATGGCCTGTACCTCCAAATCCAGCCTGCTGTTTCGAAAAGGCTTGGCTTCTAAAAGGCCTAGGCTCGCTATTTGACGGAAGTGCTGGGAGAGGTAATTGGAATCTCCCGGCACACAAGACGAGTGCCTCCAAGCTCAATTCACGATTTCCCAGTAATTCTTGTGGTAGACAGGTGCTACATACTAAGTTCCATATGTGAGAAGGTAGCTGAACGCCTTGTCCAAAACCATCTTACTTCTGAGAGTTGAGCTCACCCACAGTCCCTCACAGTTCCACACTGCCTGCAGAGTGAGATTCACACGTCTTCACCAGAGACGATTGCCAGAGGCTTCTGAGTACAAGTTAACAATGCAGACCAGGAGGGTATCTCCAGGTGCAGTAAAGTGGTAATCTTGGAACCTCCTCACTCAGAGTACTGCTACTTTCTCACTGCCATAGGAATGCAGCTAGTTGACAGCTGGCTTCAAGACATGCTTCCCTGTGAGAGCTGAGGACAGGGCAGAACCCTCCCGCATCCTGCCTGACTGTAGGAGTAGCTGCTAACATCCTTAAGTTAGTGGCTGGGAGAGGTTGCGGGAAAAGCATGTGTGAGCACTGGGCCTGAACTCCCGTGTATCTGAGTTGAATACAGCGATTTCCAACGGCTTTCATCAATCAGAGTGTAGCCAGGTTCCAAATCCCATGTCCGAGTGGGTAGCAGACATCTGCCTCCCATGCATACACACTTCTGAGAGTTGAGCTTATGGCCTGTAACTCCACAGCCAGCCTGCTGGTACCCTTGGCTTCTAAAAGTCCTAGGCTCGCTGTTTGACGGAAGTGTTGGGAGGGGTAATTGAAATCACCCGGCACACAAAACGAGTGCCTCCAAGCTCAGTCCAGCGATTTCCTAGTAATTCCTGTGGTAGACTGGTGCTACATACTAAGTTCCATACGTGAGAGGGTAGCTGATCGCCTTGTCCAAAAGCATCTTACTTCTGAGAGTTGAGCTCAGCCTCAGTCCCTCACAGTTCCACACTGCCTGCAGAGTGAGTTTCGCACGTCTTCACCAGAGAAGATTGCCAGAGGCTTCTGAGATGCAGGGTAACAATGCAGACCCGGAGGGTATCCCCAGGTGCAGTAGACTGGTAATCTTGGAACCTCCTGACTCAGAGTACTGCTACCTTCTCACTGCCATAGGAATGCAGCTAGTTGACAGCTGGCTTCAAGACATGCTTCCCTGTGAGAGCTGAGGACAGGGCAGAACCCTCCCGCATCCTGCCTGACTGTAGGAGTAGCTGCTAACATCCTAATGTTAGTGGCTGGGAGAGGTTGCGGGAAAAGCATGTGTGAGCACTGGGCCTGAACTCCCGTGTATCTGAGTTGAATACAGCGATTTCCAACGGCTTTCCTCAATCAGAGTGTAGCTAGGTTTCAAATCCCATGTCCGAGCGGGTAGAAGACAACTGCCTCCCATGCATACACACTTCTGAGATTTGAGCCAATGGCCTGTACCGCCACATCCACCCTGCTGGTTCGAAAAGGCTTGGCTTCTAAAAGGCCTAGGCTCGCTGTTTGACGGAAGTGATGGGAGAGGTAATTTGAATCACCCGGCACACAAGACGAGTGCCTCCAAGCTCAATTCACGATTTCCCAGTAATTCTTGTGGTAGACAGGTGCTACATACTAAGTTCCATATGTGAGAAGGTAGCTGAACGCCTTGTCCAAAAGCATCTTACTTCTGAGAGTTGAGCTCACCCACAGTCCCTCACAGTTCCACACTGCCTGCAGAGAGAGATTCACACGTCTTCACCAGAGACGATTGCCAGAGGCTTCTGAGTACAAGTTAACAATGCAGACCAGGAGGGTATCTCCAGGTGCAGTAGAGTGGTAATCTTGGAACCTGCTGACTCAGAGTACTGCTACCTTCTCACTGCCATAGGAATGCAGCTAGTTGACAGCTGGCTTCAAGACATGCTTCCCTGTGAGAGCTGAGGACAGGGCAGAACCCTCCCGCATCCTGCCTGACTGTAGGAGTAGCTGCTAACATCCTTATGTTAGTGGCTGGGAGAGGTTGCGGGAAAAGCATGTGTGAGCACTGGGCCTGAACTCCCGTGTATCTGAGTTGAATACAGCGATTTCCAACGGCTTTCCTCGACCAGAGTGTAGCTAGGTTCCAAATCCCATGTACGAGCGGGTGGCAGACATCTGCCTCCCATGCATACACACTTCTGAGAGTTGAGCTTATGGCCTGTACCTCCACAGCCAGCCTGCTGGTACCCTTGGCTTCTAAAAGGCCTAGGCACGCTGTTTGACGGAAGTGCTGGGAGAGGTAATTGGAATCTCCCGGCACACAAGACGAGTGCCTCCAAGCTCAATTCACGATTTCCCAGTAATTCTTGTGGTAGACAGGTGCTACATACTAAGTTCCATATGTGAGAAGGTAGCTGAACGCCTTGTCCAAAACCATCTTACTTCTGAGAGTTGAGCTCAGCCTCAGTCCCTCACAGTTCCACACTGCCTGCAGAGTGAGTTTCAGACGTCTTCACCAGAGACGATTGCCAGAGGCTTCTGAGTACAAGTTAACAATGCAGACCTGGAGGGTATCTCCAGGTGCAGTAGAGTGGTAATCTTGGAACCTCCTGACTCAGAGTACTGCTACCTTCTCACTGCCATAGGAATGCAGCTAGTTGACATCTGGCTTCAAGACATGCTTCCGTGTGAGAGCTGAGGACAGAGCAGAACCCTCCCGCATCCTGCCTGACTGTAGGATTAGCTGCTAATATCCTTATGTTAGTGGCTGGGAGAGGTTTAGGGAAAAGCATGTGTGAGCACTGGGCTTGAACCCCGTGTATCTGGGTTGAATACAGCGATTTCCAATGGCCTTCTTCAATCACAGTGTAGCTATGTTCCAACTCCCATGTCCGAGTGGGTAGCAGACATCTGCCTCCCATGCATACACACTTCTGAGAGTTGAGCTTATGTCCTGTACCTCCACAGCCAGCCTGCTGGTACCCTTGGCTTCTAAAAGGCCTAGGCTCGCTGTTTGACGGAAGTGTTGGGAGAGGTAATTGGAATCACCGGCACACAAGACTAGTGCCTCCAAGCTCAGTCCAGCGATTTCCTAGTAATTCCTTTGGTAGACTGGTGCTACATTCTAAGTTCCATACATGAGAGCGTAGCTGAACGCCTTGTCCAAAAGCATCTTACTTCTGAGAGTTGAGCTCAGCCTCAGTCCCTCACAGTTCCACACTGCCTGCAGAGTGAGTTTCGCAGGTCTTCAGCAGAGACAATGGCCAGAGGCTTCTGAGACGCAGGGTAACAATGCAGACATGGAGGGTATCCCCAGGTGCAGTAGACTGGTAATCTTGGAACCTCCTGACTCAGAGTACTGCTACCTTCTCACTGCCATAGGAATGCAGCTAGTTGACAGCTGGCTTCAAGACATGCTTCCTGTGAGAGCTGAGGACAGGGCAGAACCCTCCCGCATCCTGCCTGACTGTAGGAGTAGCTGCTAACATCCTAATGTGAGTGGCTGGGAGAGGTTGCGGGAAAAGCATGAGTGAGCACTGGGCCTGAACTCCCGTGTATCTGAGTTGAATACAGCGATTTCCAACGGCTTTCCTCAACCAGAGTGTAGCTAGTTTCCAAATCCCATGTACGAGCGGGTAGCAGACATCTGCCTCCCATGCATACACACTTCTTAGAGTTGAGCTTATGGCCTGTACCTCCACAGCCAGCCTGCTGGTACCCTTGGCTTCTAAAAGGCCTAGGCTCGCTCTTTGACGGAAGTGCTGGGAGAGGTAATTGGAATCTCCCGGCACACAAGACGAGTGCCTCCAAGCTCATTTCACGATTTCCCAGTAATTCTTGTGGTAGACAGGTGCTACATACTAAGTTCCATATGTGAGAAGTTAGCTGAACGCCTTGTCCAAAAGCATCTTACTTCTGAGAGTTGAGCTCACCCTCAGTCCCTCACAGTTCCACACTGCCTGCAGAGTGAGTTTCACACGTCTTCACCAGAGACGATTGCCAGAGGCTTCTGAGTACAAGTTAACAATGCAGACCTGGAGGGTATCTCCAGGTGCAGTAGAGTGGTAATCTTGGAACCTCCTGACTCAGAGTACTGCTACCTTCTCACTGCCATAGGAATGCAGCTAGTTGACAGCTGGCTTCAAGACATGCTTCCCTGTGAGAGCTGAGGACAGGGCAGAACGCTCCGCATCCTGCCTGACTGTAGGAGTAGCTGCTAACATCCTTATGTTAGTGGCTGGGAGAGGTTGCGGGAAAAGCATGTGTGAGCACTGGGCCTGAACTCCCGTGTATCTGAGTTGAATACAGCGATTTCCAACGGCTTTCATCAATCAGAGTGTAGCCAGGTTCCAAATCCCGTGTAAGAGCGGGTAGCAGACATCTGCCTCCCATGCATACACACTTCTGAGAGTTGAGCTTATGGCCTGTACCTCCACAGCCAGCCTGCTGGTACCCTTGGCTTCTAAAAGTCCTAGGCTCGCTGTTTGACGGAAGTGTTGGGAGGGGTAATTGAAATCACCCGGCACACAAAACGAGTGCCTCCAAGCTCAGTCCAGCGATTTCCTAGTAATTCCTGTGGTAGACTGGTGCTACATACTAAGTTCCATACGTGAGAGGGTAGCTGATCGCCTTGTCCAAAAGCATCTTACTTCTGAGAGTTGAGCTCAGCCTCAGTCCCTCACAGTTCCACACTGCCTGCAGAGTGAGTTTCGCACGTCTTCACCAGAGACGATTGCCAGAGGCTTCTGAGATGCAGGGTAACAATGCAGACCCGGAGGGTATCCCCAGGTGCAGTAGACTGGTAATCTTGGAACCTCCTGACTCAGAGTACTGCTACCTTCTCACTGCCATAGGAATGCAGCTAGTTGACAGCTGGCTTCAAGACATGCTTCCCTGTGAGAGCTCAGGACAGGGCAGAACCCTCCCGCATCCTCCCTGACTGTAGGAGTAGCTGCTAACACCTTATGTTAGTGGCTGGGAGAGGTTGCGGGAAAAGCATGTGTGAGCACTGGGCCTGAACTCCCGTGTATCTGAGTTGAATACAGCGATTTCCAACGGCTTTCCTCAATCAGAGTGTAGCTAGGTTCCAAATCCCATGTACTAGCGGGTAGAAGACTTCTGCCTCCCATGCATACACACTTCTGAGAGTTGAGCCAATGGCCTGTACCTCCGTATCCAGCCTGCTGGTTCGAAAAGGCTTGGCTTCTAAAAGGCCTAGGCTCGCTGTTTGACGGAAGTGATGGGAGAGGTAATTGGAATCACCCGGCACACAAGACGAGTGCCTCCAAGCTCAATTCACGATTTCCCAGTAATTCTTGTGGTAGACAGGTGCTACATACTAAGTTCCATATGTGAGAAGGTAGCTGAACGCCTTGTCCAAAAGCATCTTACTTCTGAGAGTTGAGCTCAGCCTCAGTCCCTCACAGTTCCACACTGCCTGCAGAGTGAGTTTCACAGGTCTTCACCAGAGACGATTGCCAGAGGCTTCTGAGTACAAGTTAACAATGCAGACCTGGAGGGTATCTCCAGGTGCAGTAGAGTGGTAATCTTGGAACCTCCTGACTCAGAGTACTGCTACCTTCTCACTGCCATAGGAATGCAGCTAGTTGACAGCTGGCTTCAAGACATGCTTCCCTGTGAGAGCTGAGGACAGAGCAGAACCCTCCCGCATCCTGCCTGACTGTAGGATTAGCTGCTAATATCCTTATGTTAGTGGCTGGGAGAGGTTGCGGGAAAAGCATGTGTGAGCACTGGGCTTGAACTCCCGTGTATCTGGGTTGAATACAGCGATTTCCAATGGCCTTCTTCAATCACAGTGTAGCTATGTTCCAACTCCCATGTCCGAGTGGGTAGCAGACATCTGCCTCCCATGCATACACACTTCTGAGAGTTGAGCTTATGTCCTGTACCTCCACAGCCAGCCTGCTGGTACCCTTGGCTTCTAAAAGGCCTAGGCTCGCTGTTTGACGGAAGTGTTGGGAGAGGTAATTGGAATCACCCGGCACACAAGACTAGTGCCTCCAAGCTCAGTCCAGCGATTTCCTAGTAATTCCTGTGGTAGACTGGTGCAACATTCTAAGTTCCATACATGAGAGCGTAGCTGAACGCCTTGTCCAAAAGCATCTTACTTCTGAGAGTTGAGCTCAGCCTCAGTCCCTCACAGTTCCACACTGCCTGCAGAGTGAGTTTCGCAGGTCTTCAGCAGAGACGATGGCCAGAGGCTTCTGAGACGCAGGGTAACAATGCAGACATGGAGGGTATCCCCAGGTGCAGTAGCCTGGTAATCTTGGAACCTCCTGACTCAGAGTACTGCTACCTTCTCACTGCCATAGGAATGCAGCTAGTTGACAGCTGGCTTCAAGACATGCTTCCCTGTGAGAGCTGAGGACAGGGCAGAACCCTCCCGCATCCTGCCTGACTGTAGGAGTAGCTGCTAACATCCTTATGTTAGTGGCTAGGAGAGTTTCCGGGAAAAGCATGTGTGAGCACTGGGCCTGAAGTCCCGTGTATCTGAGTTGAATACCGCGATTTCCAACGGCTTTCATCAATCAGAGTGTAGCCAGGTTCCAACTCCCATGTCCGAGTGGGTAGCAGACATCTGCCTCCCATGCATACACACTTCTGAGAGTTGAGCTTATGGCCTGTACCTCCACAGCCAGCCTGCTGGTACCCTTGGCTTCTAAAAGGCCTAGGCTCGCTGTTTGACGGAAGTGCTGGGAGAGGTAATTGGAATCACCCGGCACACAAGACTAGTGCCTCCAAGCTCAGTCCAGCGATTTCCTAGTAATTCCTGTGGTAGACTGGTGCTACATACTAAGTTCCATACGTGAGAGGGTAGCTGAACGCCTTGTCCAAAAGCATCTTACTTCTGAGAGTTGAGCTCAGCCTCAGTCCCTCACAGTTCCACACTGCCTGCAGAATGAGTTTCGCAGGTCTTCAGCAGAGACGTTTGCCAGAGGCTTCTGAGACGCAGGGTAACAATGCAGACCTGGAGGGTATCCCCAGGTGCAGTCGACTGGTAATCTTGGAACCTCCTGACTCAGAATACTGCTACCTTCTCACTGCCATAGGAATGCAGCTAGTTGACAGCTGGCTTCAAGACATGCTTCTCTGTGAGAGCTGAGGACAGGGCAGAACCCCCCCGCATCCTGCCTGACTATAGGAGTAGCTGCTAAAATCCTTATGTTAGTGGCTAGGAGAGGTTGCGGGAAAAGCGTGTGTGAGCACTAGGCCTGAACTCCCGTGTATCTGAGTTGAATACAGCGATTTCCAACGGCTTTCCTCAATCATAGTGTAGCTAAGTTCCAAATCCCATGTACGAGCGGTAGCAGACATCTGCCTCCCATGCATACACACTTCTGAGAGTTGAGCTTATGGCCTGTACCTCCAAATCCAGCCTGCTGGTTCGAAAAGGCTTGGCTTCTAAAAGGCCTAGGCTCGCTGTTTGACGGAAGTGCTGGGAGAGGTAATTGGAATCTCCCGGCACACAAGACGAGTGCCTCCAAGCTCAATTCACGATTTCCCGGTAATTCTTGTGGTAGACAGGTGCTACATACTAAGTTCTATATGTGAGAAGGTAGCTGAACGCCTTGTCCAAAAGCATCTTACTTCTGAGAGTTGAGCTCAGCCTCAGTCCCTCACAGTTCCACACTGCCTGCAGAGTGAGTTTCACACGTCTTCACCAGAGACGATTGCCAGAGGCTTCTGAGTACAAGTTAACAATGCAGACCTGGAGGGTATCTCCAGGTCAGTAGAGTGGTAATCTTGGAACCTCCTGACTCAGAGTACTGCTACATTCTCACTGCCATAGGAATGCAGCTAGTTGACAGCTGGCTTCAAGACATGCTTCCCTGTGAGAGCTGAGGACAGGGCAGAACCCTCCCGCATCCTGCGTGACTGTAGGAGTAGCTGCTAACATCCTAATGTTAGTGGCTGGGAGAGGTTGCGGGAAAAGCATGTGTGGGCAGTGGGCCTGAACTCCCGTGTATCTGAGTTGAATACAGCGATTTCCAACGGCTTTCCTCAACCAGAGTGTAGCTATGTTCCAAATCCCATGTACGAGCGGGTAGCAGACATCTGCCTCCCATGCATACACACTTCTGAGAGTTGAGCTTATGGCCTGTACCTCCACAGCCAGCCTGCTGGTACCCTTGGCTTCTAAAAGGCCTAGGCTCGCTGTTTGACGGAAGTGCTGGGAGAGGTAATTGGAATCTCCCGGCACACAAGACGAGTGCCTCCAAGCTCATTTCACGATTTCCCAGTAATTCTTGTGGTAGACAGGTGCTACATACTAAGTTCCATATGTGAGAAGGTAGCTGAACGCCTTGTCCAAAAGCATCTTACTTCTGAGAGTTGAGCTCAGCCTCAGTCCCTCACAGTTCCACACTGCCTGCAGAGTGAGTTTCGCACGTCTTCACCAGAGACGTTTGCCAGAGGATTCTGAGACGCAGGGTAACAATGCAGACCTGGAGGGTATCCCTAGGTGCAGTAGACTGGTAATCTTGGAACCTCCTGACTCAGAGTACTGCTACCTTCTCACTGCCATAGGAATGCAGCTAGTTGACAGCTGGCTTCAAGACATGCTTCCCTGTGAGAGCTGTGGACAGGGCAGAACCCTCCCGCATCCTGCCTGACTGTAGGAGTAGCTGCTAACATCCTTATGTTAGTGGCTAGGAGAGTTTCCGGGAAAAGCATGTGTGAGCACTGGGCCTGAAGTCCCGTGTATCTGAGTTGAATACCGCGGTTTCCAACGGCTTTCATCAATCAGAGTGTAGCCAGGTTCCAACTCCCATGTCCGAGTGGGTAGCAGACATCTGCCTCCCATGCATACACACTTCTGAGAGTTGAGCTTATGGCCTGTACCTCCACAGCCAGCCTGCTGGTACCCTTGGCTTCTAAAAGGCCTAGGCTCGCTGTTTGACGGAAGTGCTGGGAGAGGTAATTGGAATCACCCGGCACACAAGACTAGTGCCTCCAAGCTCAGTCCAGCGATTTCCTAGTAATTCCTGTGGTAGACTGGTGCTACATACTAAGTTCCATACGTGAGAGGGTAGCTGAACGCCTTGTCCAAAAGCATCTTACTTCTGAGAGTTGAGCTCAGCCTCAGTCCCTCACAGTTCCACACTGCCTGCAGAATGAGTTTCGCAGGTCTTCAGCAGAGACGTTTGCCAGAGGCTTCTGAGACGCAGGGTAACAATGCAGACCTGGAGGGTATCCCCAGGTGCAGTAGACTGGTAATCTTGGAACCTCCTGACTCAGAATACTGCTACCTTCTCACTGCCATAGGAATGCAGCTAGTTGACAGCTGGCTTCAAGACATGCTTCCCTGTGAGAGCTGAGGACAGGGCAGAACCCCCCCGCATCCTGCCTGACTATAGGAGTAGCTGCTAAAATCCTTATGTTAGTGGCTAGGAGAGGTTGCGGGAAAAGCGTGTGTGAGCACTAGGCATGAACTCCCGTGTATCTGAGTTGAATACAGCGATTTCCAACGGCTTTCCTCAATCATAGTGTAGCTAAGTTCCAAATCCCATGTACGAGCGGTGGCAGACATCTGCCTCCCATGCATACACACTTCTGAGAGTTGAGCTTATGGCCTGTACCTCCAAATCCAGCCTGCTGGTTCGAAAAGGCTTGGCTTCTAAAAGGCCTAGGCTCGCTGTTTGACGGAAGTGCTGGGAGAGGTAATTGGAATCTCCCGGCACACAAGACGAGTGCCTCCAAGCTCAATTCACGATTTCCCGGTAATTCTTGTGGTAGACAGGTGCTACATACTAAGTTCTATATGTGAGAAGGTAGCTGAACGCCTTGTCCAAAAGCATCTTACTTCTGAGAGTTGAGCTCAGCCTCAGTCCCTCACAGTTCCACACTGCCTGCAGAGTGATTTTCACACGTCTTCACCAGAGACGATTGCCAGAGGCTTCTGAGTACAAGTTAACAATGCAGACCTGGAGGGTATTTCCAGGTGCAGTAGAGTGGTAATCTTGGAACCTCCTGACTCAGAGTACTGCTACCTTCTCACTGCCATAGGAATGCAGCTAGTTGACAGCTGGCTTCAAGACATGCTTCCCTGTGAGAGCTGAGGACAGGGCAGAACCCTCCCGCATCCTGCCTGACTGTAGGAGTAGCTGCTAACATCCTTATGTTAGTGGCTGGGAGAGGTTGCGGGAAAATCATGTGTGAGCACTGGGCCTGAACTCCCGTGTATCTGAGTTGAATACAGCGATTTCCAACGGCTTTCATCAATCAGAGTGTAGCCAGGTTCCAACTCCCATGTCCGAGTGGGTAGCAGACATCTGCCTCCCATGCATACACACTTCTGAGAGTTGAGCTTATGGCCTGTACCTCCACAGCCAGCCTGCTGGTACCCTTGGCTTCTAAAAGGCCTAGGCTCGCTGTTTGACGGAAGTGCTGGGAGAGGTAATTGGAATCACCCTTAACACAAGACTAGTGCCTTCAAGCTCAGTCCAGCGATTTCCTAGTAATTCCTGTGGTAGACTGGTGCTACATACTAAGTTCCATACGTGAGAGGGTAGCTGAACGCCTTGTCCAAAAGCATCTTACTTCTGAGAGTTGAGCTCAGCCTCAGTCCCTCACAGTTCCACACTGCCTGCAGAGTGAGTTTCACACGTCTTCACTAGAGACGATTGCCAGAGGCTTCTGAGTACAAGTTAACAATGCAGACCTGGAGGGTATCCCCACGTGCACTAGAATGGTAATCTTGGAACCTCCTGACTCAGAATACTGCTACCTTCACACTGCCATAGGAATGCAGCTAGTTGACAGCTGGCTTCGAGACATGCTTCCCTGTGAGAGCTGAGGACAGGGCAGAACCCTCCCGCATCCTGCCTGACTGTAGGAGTAGCTGCTAACATCCTAATGTTAGTGCTGGGAGAGGTTGCGGGAAAAGCATGTGTGAGCACTGGGCCTGAACTCCCGTGTATCTGAGTTGAATACAGCGATTTCCAACGGCTTTCCTCAACCAGAGTGTAGCTAGGTTACAAATCCCATGTACTAGCGGGTAGCAGACATCTGCCTCCCATGCATACACACTTCTGAGAGTTGACCTTAAGGCCTGTACCTCCAAATCCAGCCTGCTGTTTCGAAAAGGCTTGGCTTCTAAAAGGCCTAGGCTCGCTGTTTGACGGAAGTGCTGGGAGAGGTAATTGGAATCTCCCGGCACACAAGACGAGTGCCTCCAAGCTCAATTCACGATTTCCCAGTAATTCTTGTGGTAGACAGGTGCTACATACTAATTTCCATATGTGAGAAGGTAGCTGAACGCCTTGTCCAAAAGCATCTTACTTCTGAGAGTTGAGCTCACCCACAGTCCCTCACAGTTCCACACTGCCTGCAGAGTGAGATTCACACGTCTTCACCAGAGACGATTGCCAGAGGCTTCTGAGTACAAGTTAACAATGCAGACCAGGAGGGTATCTCCAGGTGCAGTAGAGTGGTAATCTTGGAACCTCCTGACTCAGAGTACTGCTACCTTCTCACTGCCATAGGAATGCAGCTAGTTGACAGCTGGCTTCAAGACATGCTTCCCTGTGAGAGCTGAGGACAGGGCAGAACCCTCCCGCATCCTGCCTGACTGTAGGAGTAGCTGCTAACATCCTTATGTTAGTGGCTGGGAGAGGTTGCGGGAAAAGCATGTGTGAGCACTGGGCCTGAACTCCCGTGTATCTGAGTTGAATACAGCGATTTCCAACGGCTTTCATCAATCAGAGTGTAGCCAGGTTCCAATTCCCATGTCCGAGTGGGTAGCAGACATCTGCCTCCCATGCATACACACTTCTGAGAGTTGAGCTTATGGCCTGTACCTCCACAGCCAGCCTGCTGGTACCCTTGGCTTCTAAAAGTCCTAGGCTCGCTGTTTGACGGAAGTGTTGGGAGGGGTAATTGAAATCACCCGGCACACAAAACGAGTGCCTCCAAGTTCAGTCCAGCGATTTCCTAGTAATTCCTCTGGTAGACTGGTGCTACATACTAAGTTCCATACGTGAGAGGGTAGCTGATCGCCTTGTCCAAAAGCATCTTACTTCTGAGAGTTGAGCTCAGCCTCAGTCCCTCACAGTTCCACACTGCCTGCAGAGTGAGTTTCGCACGTCTTCACCAGAGACGATTGCCAGAGGCTTCTGAGATGCAGGGTAACAATGCAGACCCGGAGGGTATCCCCAGGTGCAGTAGACTGGTAATCTTGGAACCTCCTGACTCAGAGTACTGCTACTTTCTCACTGCCATAGGAATGCAGCTAGTTGACAGCTGGCTTCAAGACATGCTTCCCTGTGAGAGCTGAGGACAGGGCAGAACCCTCCCGCATCCTGCCTGACTGTAGGAGTAGCTGCTAACATCCTTATGTTAGTGGCTGGGAGAGGTTGCGGGAAAAGCATGTGTGAGCACTGGGCCTGAACTCCCGTGTATCTGAGTTGAATACAGCGATTTCCAACGGCTTTCATCAATCAGAGTGTAGCCAGGTTCCAACTCCCATGTCCGAGTGGGTAGCAGACATCTGCTTCCCATGCATACACACTTCTGAGAGTTGAGCTTATGGCCTGTACCTCCACATCCAGCCAGCTGGTACTCTTGGCTTCTAAAAGGCCTAGGCTCGCTGTTTGACGGAAGTGCTGGGAGAGGTAATTGGAATCACCCGGCTCTCAAGACTAGTGCCTCCAAGCTCAGTTCAGCGATTTCCTAGTAATTCCTGTGGTAGACTGCTGCTACATACTAAGTTCCATACGTGAGAGGGTAGCTGAACGCCTTGTCCAAAAGCATCTTACTTCTGAGAGTTGAGCTCAGCCTCAGTCCCTCACAGTTCCACACTGCCTGCAGAGTGAGTTTCGCAGGTCTTCAGCAGAGACGTTTGCCAGAGGCTTCTGAGACGCAGGGTAACAATGCAGACCTGGAGGGTATCCCCAGGTGCAGTAGACTGGTAATCTAGGAACCTCCTGACTCAGAGTACTGCTACCTTCTCACTGCCATAGGAATGCAGCTAGTTGACAGCTGGCTTCAAGACATGCTTCCCTGTGAGAGCTGAGGACAGGGCAGAACCCTCCCGCATCCTGCCTGACTGTAGGAGTAGCTGCTAACATCCTAATGTTAGTGGCTGGGAGAGGTTGCGGGAAAAGCATGTGTGATCACTGGGCCTGAAGTCCCGTGTATCTGAGTTGAATACAGCGATTTCCAACGGCTTTCCTCAATCAGAGTGTAGCTAGTTTCCAAATCCCATGTACGAGCGGGTAGCAGACATCTGCCTCCCATGCATACACACTTCTGAGAGTTGAGCTTATGGCCTGTACCTCCACATCCAGCCTGCTGGTTCGAAAAGTCTTGGCTTCTAAAAGGCCTAGGCTCTCTGTTAGACGGAAGTGCTGGGAGAGGTAATTGGAATCACCCGGCACACAAGACGAGTGCCTCCAAGCTCAATTCACGATTTCCCAGTAATTCTTGTGGTAGACAGGTGCTACATACTAAGTTCCATATGTGAGAAGGTAGCTGAACGCCTTGTCCAAAAGCATCTTACATCTGAGTGTTGAGCTCAGCCTCAGTCCCTCACAGTTCCACACTGCCTGCAGAGTGATTTTCACACGTCTTCACCAGAGACGATTGTCAGAGGCTTCTGAGTACAAGTTAACAATGCAGACCTGGAGGGTATCTCCATGTGCAGTATAGTGGTAATCTTGGAACCTCCTGACTCAGAGTACTGCTACCTTCTCACTGCCTTAGGAATGCAGCTAGTTGACAGCTGGCTTCAAGACATGCTTCCTGTGAGAGCTGAGGACAGGGCAGAACCCTCCCGCATCCTGCCTGACTGTAGGAGTAGCTGCTAACATCCTTATGTTAGTGGCTGGGAGAGGTTGCGGGAAAAGAATGTGTGAGCACTGGGCTTGAACTCCCGTGTATCTGAGTTGAATACACCGATTTCCAATGGCCTTCTTCAATCACAGTGTAGCTAGATTCCAACTCCCATGTCCGAGTGGGTAGCAGACATCTGCCTCCCATGCATACACACTTCTGAGAGTTGAGCTTATGGCCTGTACCTCCACAGCCAGCCTACTGGTACCCTTGGCTTCTAAAAGGCCTAGGCTCGCTGTTTGACGGAAGTGTTGGGAGAGGTAATTGGAATCACCCGGCACACAAGACTAGTGCCTCCAAGCAAAGTCCAGCGATTTCCTAGTAATTCCTGTGGTAGACTGGTGCTACATACTAATTTCCATACGTGAGAGGGTAGCTGAACGCCTTGTCCAAAAGCATCTTACTTCTGAGAGTTGAGCTCAGCCTCAGTCCCTCACAGTTCCACACTGCCTGCAGAGTGAATTTCCCACGTCTTCAGCAGAGACGTTTGATAGAGGCTTCTGAGACGCAGGGTAACAATGCAGACCTGGAGGGTATCCCCAGGTGCAGTAGACTGGTAATCTTGGAACCTCCTGACTCAGAATACTGCTACCTTCTCACTGCCATAGGAATGCAGCTAGTTGACAGCTGGCTTCAAGACATGCTTCCCTGTGAGAGCTGAGGACAGGGCAGAACCCTCCCGCATCCTGCCTGACTGTAGGAGTAGCTGCTAACATCCTAATGTTAGTGGCTGGGAGAGGTTGCGGGAAAAGCATGTGTGAGCACTGGGCCTGAACTCTCGTGTATCTGAGTTGAATACAGTGATTTCCAACGGCTTTCCTCGACCAGAGTGTAGCTAGGTTCCAAATCCCATGTACGAGCGGGTGGCAGACATCTGCCTCCCATGCATACACACTTCTGAGAGTTGAGCTCATGGCCTCTACCTCCACAGCCAGCCTGCTGGTACCCTTGGCTTCTAAAAGGCCTAGGCTCGCTGTTTGACGGAAGTGCTGGGAGAGGTATTTGGAATCTCCCGGCACACAAGACGAGTGCCTCCAAGCTCAATTCACGATTTCCCAGTAATTCTTGTGGCAGACAGGTGCTACATACTAAGTTCCATATGTGAGAAGGTAGCTGAACGCCTTGTCCAAAAGCATCTTACTTCTGAGAGTTGAGCTCACCCACAGTCCCTCACAGTTCCACACTGCCTGCAGAGTGAGATTCACACGTCTTCACCAGAGACGATTGCCAGAGGCTTCTGAGTACAAGTTAACAATGCAGACCAGGAGGGTATCTCCAGGTGCAGTAGAGTGGTAATCTTGGAACCTCCTGACTCAGAGTACTGCTACCTTCTCACTGCCATAGGAATGCAGCTAGTTGACAGCTGGCTTCAAGACATGCTTCCCTGTGAGAGCTGAGGACAGGGCAGAACCCTCCCGCATCCTGCCTGACTGTAGGAGTAGCTGCTAACATCCTAATGTTAGTGGCTGGGAGAGGTTGCGGGAAAAGCATGTGTGAGCACTGGGCCTGAACTCCCGTGTATCTGAGTTGAATACAGCGATTTCCAACGGCTTTCCTCAATCAGAGTGTAGCTAGGTTCCAAATCCCATGTACGAGTGGGTAGCAGACATCTGCCTCCCATGCATACACACTTCTGAGAGTTGAGCTTATGGCCTGTACCTCCACATCCAGCCTGCTGGTTCGAAAAGGCTTGGCTTCTAAAAGGCCTAGGCTCTCTGTTTGACGGAAGTAATGGGAGAGGTAATTGGAATCACCCGGCACACAAGACGAGTGCCTCCAAGCTCAATTCACGATTTCCCAGTAATTCTTGTGGTAGACAGGTGCTACATACTAAGTTCCATATGTGAGAAGGTAGCTGAACGCCTTGTCCAAAAGCATCTTACATCTGAGAGTTGAGCTTAGCCTCAGTCCCTCACAGTTCCACACTGCCTGCATATTGATTTTCACACGTCTTCACCAGAGACGATTGTCAGAGGCTTCTGAATACAAGTTAACAATGCAGACCTGGAGGGTATCTCCAGGTGCAGTAGAGTGGTAATCTTGGAACCTCCTGACACAGAGTACTGCTACCTTCTCACTGCCATAGGAATGCAGCTAGTTGACAGCTGGCTTCAAGACATGCTTCCTGTGAGAGCTGAGGACAGGGCAGAACCCTTCCGCATCCTGCCTGACTGTAGGAGTAGCTGCTAACATCCTTATGTTAGTGGCTGGGAGAGGTTGCGGGAAAAGCATGTGTGAGCACTGCGCTTGAACTCCCGTGTATCTGAGTTGAATACACCGATTTCCAATGGCCTTCTTCAATCACAGTGTAGCTAGGTTCCAACTCCCATGTCCGAGTGGGTAGCAGACATCTGCCTCCCATGCATACACACTTCTGAGAGTTGAGCTTATGTCCTGTACCTCCACAGCCAGCCTGCTGGTACCCTTGTCTTCTAAAAGGCCTAGGCTCGCTGTTTGACGGAAGTGTTGGGAGAGGTAATTGGAATCACCCGGCACACAAGACTAGTGCCTCCAAGCTCAGTCCAGCGATTTCCTAGTAATTCCTGTGGTAGACTGGTGCTACATTGTAAGTTCCATACATGAGAGCGTAGCTGAACGCCTTGTCCAAAAGCATCTTACTTCTGAGAGTTGAGCTCAGCCTCAGTCCCTCACAGTTCCACACTGCCTGCAGAGTGAGTTTCGCAGGTCTTCAGCAGAGACGATGGCCAGAGGCTTCTGAGACGCAGGGTAACAATGCAGACATGGAGGGTATCCCCAGGTGCAGTAGACTGGTAATCTTGGAACCTCCTGACTCAGAGTACTGCTACCTTCTCACTGCCATAGGAATGCAGCTAGTTGACAGCTGGCTTCAAGACATGCTTCCTGTGAGAGCTGAGGACAGGGAAGAACCCTCCCGCATCCTGCCTGACTGTAGGAGTAGCTGCTAACATCCTAATGTTAGAGGCTGGGAGAGGTTGCGGGAAAAGCATGTGTGAGCACTGGGCCTGAACTCCCGTGTATCTGAGTTGAATACAGCGATTTCCAACGGCTTTCCTCAACCAGAGTGTAGCTAGTTTCCAAATCCCATGTACGAGCGGGTAGCAGACATCTGCCTCCCATGCATACACACTTCTGAGAGTTGAGCTTATGGCCTGTACCTCCACATCCAGCCTGCTGGTTCGAAAAGGCTTGGCTTCTAAAAGGCCTAGGCTCGCTGTTTGACGGAAGTGCTGGGAGAGGTAATTGGAATCTCCCGGCACACAAGACGAGTGCCTCCAATCTCAATTCACGATTTCCCAGTAATTCTTGTGGTAGACAGGTGCTACATACTAAGTTCCATATGTGAGAAGGTAGCTGAACGCCTTGTCCAAAAGCATCTTACTTCTGAGAGTTGAGCTCAGCCTCAGTCCCTCACAGTTCCACACTGCCTGCAGAGTGAGTTTCACACTTCTTCACCAGAGAAGATTGCCAGAGGCTTCTGAGTACAAGTTAACAATGCAGACCTGGAGGGTATCTCCAGGTCAGTAGAGTGGTAATCTTGGAACCTCCTGACTCAGAGTACTGCTACATTCTCACTGCCATAGGAATGCAGCTAGTTGACAGCTGGCTTCAAGACATGCTTCCCTGTGAGAGCTGAGGACAGGGCAGAACCCTCCCGCATCCTGCCTGACTGTAGGTGTAGCTGCTATCATCCTTATGTTAGTGGCTGGGAGAGGTTGCGGGAAAAGCATGTGTGAGCAGTGGGCCTGAACTCACGTGTATCTGAGTTGAATACAGCGATTTCCAACGGCTTTCCTCAACCAGAGTGTAGCTAGGTTCCAAATCCCATGTACGAGCGGGTAGCAGACATCTGCCTCCCATGCATACACACTTCTGAGAGTTGAGCTTATGGCCTGTATCTCCACATCCAGCCTGCTGGTTCGAAAAGGCTGGCTTCTAAAAGGCCTAGGCTCGCTGTTTGACGGAAGTGCTGGGAGAGGTAATTGGAATCTCCCGGCACACAAGACGAGTGCCTCCAAGCTCAATTCACGATTTCCCAGTAATACTTGTGGTAGACAGGTGCTACATACTAAGTTCCATATGTGAGAAGGTAGCTGAACGCCTTGTCCAAAAGCATCTTACTTCTGAGAGTTGAGCTCAGCCTCAGTCCCTCACAGTTCCACACTGCCTGCAGAGTGAGTTTCACACGTCTTCACCAGAGACGATTGCCAGAGGCTTCTGAGTATAAGTTAACAATGCAGACCTGGAGGGTATCTCCAAGTGCAGTAGAGTGGTAATCTTGGAACCTCCTGACTCAGAGTACTGCTACCTTCTCACTGCCATAGGAATGCAGCTAGTTGACAGCTGGCTTCAAGACATGCTTCCCTGTGAGAGCTGAGGACAGGGCAGAACCCTCCCGCATCCTGCCTGACTGTAGGAGTAGCTGCTAACATCCTAATGTTAGTGGCTGGGAGAGGTTGCGGGAAAAGCATGTGTGAGCACTGGGCCTGAACTCCCGTGTATCTGAGTTGAATACAGCGATTTCCAATGGCCTTCTTCAATCACAGTGTAGCTAGTTTCCAACTCCCATGTCCGAGTGGGTAGCAGACATCTGCCTCCCATGCATACACACTTCTGAGAGTTGAGCTTATGGCCTGTACCTCCACAGCCAGCCTGCTGGTACCCTTGGCTTCTAAAAGGCCTAGGCTCGCTGTTTGACGGAAGTGTTGGGAGCGGTAATTGGAATCACCCGGCACACAAGACTAGTGCCTCCAAGCTCAGTTCAGCGATTTCCTAGTAATTCCTGTGGTAGACTGGTGCTACATACTAAGTTCCATACGTGAGAGGGTAGCTGAACGCCTTGTCCAAAAGCATCTTACTTCTGAGAGTTGAGCTCAGCCTCAGTCCCTCACAGTTCCACACTGCCTGCAGAGTGAGTTTCGCAGGTCTTCAGCAGAGACGTTTGCCAGAGGCTTCTGAGACGCAGGGTAACAATGCAGACCTGGAGGGTATCCCCAGGTGCAGTAGACTGGTAATCTTGGAACCTCCTGACTCAGAGTACTGCTACCTTCTCACTGCCATAGGAATGCAGCTAGTTGACAGCTGGCTTCAAGCCATGCTTCCCTGTGAGAGATGAGGACAGTGCAGAACCCTCCCGCATCCTGCCTCACTGTAGGAGTAGCTGCTAACATCCTAATGTTAGTGGCTGGGAGAGGTTGCGGGAAAAGCATGTGTGAGCACTGGGCCTGAACTCCCGTGTATCTGAGTTGAATACAGCGATTTCCAACGGCTTTCATCAATCAGAGTGTAGCCAGGTTCGAAATCCCATGTACGAGCGGGTAGCAGACATCTGCCTCCCATGCATACACACTTCTGAGAGTTGAGCTTATGGCCTGTACCTCCACAGCCAGCCTGCTGGTACCCTTGGCTTCTAAAGGGCCTAGGCTCCCTGTTTGACGGAATTGTTGGGAGAGGTAATTGGAATCACCCGGCACACAAGACTAGTGCCTCCAAGCTCAGTCCAGCGATTTCCTAGTAATTCCTGTGGTAGACTGGTGCTACATACTAAGTTCCATACCTGAGAGGGTAGCTGAACGCCTTGTCCAAAAGCATCTTACTTCTGAGAGTTGAGCTCAGCCTCAGTCCCTCACAGTTCCACACTGCCTGCAGAGTGAGTTTCGCAGGTCTTCAGCAGAGACGTTTGCCAGAGGCTTCTGAGACGCAGGGTAACAATGCAGACCTGGAGGGTATCCCCAGGTGCAGTAGAATGGTAATCTTGGAACCTCCTGACTCAAAGTACTGCTACCTTCTCACTGCCATAGGAATGCAGCTAGTTGACAGCTGGCTTCAAGCCATGCTTCCCTGTGAGAGATGAGGACAGGGCAGAACCCTCCCGCATCCTGCCTGCCTGTAGGAGTAGCTGCTAACATCCTAATGTTAGTGGCTGGGAGAGGTTGCGGGAAAAGCATGTGTGAGCACTGGGCCTGAACTCCCGTGTATCTGAGTTGAATACAGCGATTTCCAACGGCTTTCATCAATCAGAGTGTAGCTAGGTTCCAAATCCCATGTACGAGCGGGTAGCAGACATCTGCCTCCCATGCATACACACTTCTGAGAGTTGAGCTTATGGCCTGTACCTCCACATCCAGCCTGCTGGTTCGAAAAGGCTTGGCTTCTAAAAGGCCTAGGCTCGCTGTTTGACGGAAGTGTTGGGAGAGGTAATTGGAATCACCCGGCACACAAGACTAGTGCCTCCAAGCTCAGTCCAGCGATTTCCTAGTAATTCCTGTGGTAGACTGGTGCTACATACTAAGTTCCATACGTGAGAGGGTAGCTGAACGCCTTGTCCAAAAGCATCTTACTTCTGAGAGTTGAGCTCAGCCTCAGTCCCTCACAGTTCCACACTGCCTGCAGAGTGAGTTTCGCAGGTCTTCAGCAGAGACGTTTGCCAGAGGCTTCTGAGACGCAGGGTAACAATGCAGACCTGGAGGGTATCCCCAGGTGCAGTAGACTGGTAATCTTGGAACCTCCTGACTCAGAGTACTGCTACCTTCACACTGCCATAGGAATGCAGCTAGTTGACAGCTGGCTTCAAGACATGCTTCCCTGTGAGAGCTGAGGACAGGGCAGAACCCTCCCGCATCCTGCCTGACTGTAGGAGTAGCTGCTAACATCCTAATGTTAGTGGCTGGGAGAGGTTGCGGGAAAAGCATGTGTGAGCACTGGGCCTGAACTCCCGTGTATCTGAGTTGAATACAGCGATTTCCAACGGCTTTCATCAATCAGAGTGTAGCTAGGTTCCAAATCCCATGTACGAGCGGGTAGCAGACATCTGCCTCCCATGCATACACACTTCTGAGAGTTGAGCTTATGGCCTGTACCTCCACATCCAGCCTGCAGGTTCGAAAAGGCTTGGCTTCTAATAGGCCTAGGCTCGGTGTTTTACAGAAGTGCTGGGAGAGGAAATTGGAATCTCCCGGCACACAAGACTAGTGCCTCCAAGCTCAAATCACGATTTCCCAGTAATTCTTATGGTAGTCAGGTGCTACATACTAAGTTCCATATGTGAGAAGGTAGCTGAACGCCTTGTCCAAAAGCATCTTACTTCTGAGAGTTGAGCTCAGCCTCAGTCCCTCACAGTTTCACGCTGCCTGCAGAGTGTGTTTCGCAGGTCTTCAGCAGAGACGTTTGCCAGAGGCTTCTGAGACGCAGGGTAACAATGCAGACCTGGAGGGTATCCCCAGGTGCAGTAGACTGGTAATCTTGGAACCTCCTGACTCAGAATACTGCTACCTTCTCACTGCCATAGGAATGCAGCTAGTTGACAGCTGGCTTCAAGACATGCTTCCCTGTGAGAGCTGAGGACAGGGCAGAACCCTCCTGCATCCTGCCTGACTGTAGGAGTAGCTGCTAACATCATAATGTTAGTGGCTCTGAGAGATTTCGGGAAAAGCATGTGTGAGCACTGGGCCTGAACTCCCGTGTATCTGAGTTGAATATGCGATTTCCAACGGCTTTCCTCAACCAGAGTGTAGCTAGGTTCCAAATCCCATGTACGAGCGGGTAGCAGACATCTGCCTCCAATGCATACACACTTCTGAGAGTTGAGCTTATGGCCTGTACATCCACATCCAGCCTGCTGGTACCCTTGGCTTCTCAAAGGCCTAGGCTCGCTGTTTGACGGAAGTGCTGGGAGAGGTAATTGGAATCTCCCGGCACACAAGACGAGTGCCTCCAAGCTCAATTCACGATTTCCCAGTAATTCTTGTGGTAGACAGGTGCTACATACTAAGTTCCATATGTGAGAAGGTAGCTGAACGCCTTGTCCAAAAGCATCTTACTTCTGAGAGTTGAGCTCAGCCTCAGTCCCTCACAGTTCCACACTGCCTGCAGAGTGAGTTTATCACATCTTCACCAGAGACGATTGCCAGAGGCTTCTGAGTACAAGTTAACAATGCAGACCTGGAGGGTATCTCCAGGTGCAGTAGAGTGGTAATCTTGGAACCTCCTGACTCAGAGTACTGCTACCTTCTCACTGCCATAGGAATGCAGCTAGTTGACAGCTGGCTTCAAGACATGCTTCCCTGTGAGAGCTGAGGACAGGGCAGAACCCTCCCGCATCCTGCCTGACTGTAGGAGTAGCTGCTAACATCCTAATGTTAGTGACTGGGAGAGGTTGCGGGAAAAGCATGTGTGAGCACTGGGCCTGAACTCCCGTGTATCTGAGTTGAATACAGCGATCTCCAACGGGTTTCATCAATCAGAGTGTAGCTAGGTTCCAAATCCCATGTACGAGCGGGTAGCAGACATGTGCCTCCCATGCATACACACTTCTGAGAGTTGAGCTTATGGCCTGTACCTCCACATCCAGCCTGCTGGTTCGAAAAGGCTTGGCTTCTAAAAGGCCTAGGCTCGCTGTTTGACGGAAGTGCTGGGAGAGGTAATTGGAATCTCCCGGCACACAAGACGATTGCCTCCAAGCTCAATTCACGATTTCCCAGTAATTCTTGTGGTAGACAGGTGCTATATACTAAGTTCCATATGTGAGAAGGTAGCTGAACGCCTTGTCCAAAGCATCTTACTTCTGAGAGTTGAGCTCAGCCTCAGTCCTTCACAGTTCCACACTGCCTGGAGAATGAGTTTCGCACGTCTTCACCAGAGACGTTTGCCAGAGGCTTCTGAGACGCAGGGTAACAATGCAGACCTGGAGGGTATCCCAAGGTGTAGTAGACTGGTAATCTTGGAACCTCCTGACTCAGAGTACTGCTACCTTCTCACTGCCATAGGAATGCAGCTAGTTGACAGCTGGCTTCAAGACATGCTTCCCTGTGAGAGCTGAGGACAGGGCAGAACCCTCCCGCATCCTGCCTGACTGTAGGAGTAGCTGCTAACATCCTAATGGTAGTGGCTGGGAAAGGTTGCGGGAAAAGCATGTGTGAGCACTGGGCCTGAACTCCCGTGTATCTGAGTTGAATACAGCGATTTCCAACGGCTTTCATCAATCAGAGTGTAGCTAGGTTCCAAATCCCATGTACGAGCGGGTAGCATACATCTGCCTCCCATGCATACACACTTCTGAGAGTTGAGCTTATGGCCTGTACCTCCACATCCAGCCTGCTGGTACCCTTGGCTTCTAAAAGGCCTAGGCTCGCTGTTTGACGGAAGTGTTGGGAGAGGTAATTGGAATCACCCGGCCCACAAGACGAGGGCCTCCAAGCTCAGTCCAGCGATTTCCTAGTAATTCCTGTGGTAGACTGGTGCTACATACTAAGTTCCATACGTGAGAGGGTAGCTGAACGCCTTGTCCAAAAGCATCTTACTTCTGAGAGTTGAGCTCAGCCTCAGTCCCTCACAGTTCCACACTGCCTGCAGAGTGAGTTTCGCAGGTCTTCAGCAGAGACGTTTGCCAGAGGCTTCTGAGACGCAGGGTAACAATGCAGACCTGGAGGGTATCCCCAGGTGCAGTAGACTTGTAACCTTGAAACCTCCTGACTCATAATACTGCTACCTTCTCACTGCCATAGGAATGCAGCTAGTTGACAGCTGGCTTCAAGACATGCTTCCCTGTGAGAGCTGAGGACAGGGCAGAACCCTCCTGCATCCTGCCTGACTGTAGGAGTAGCTGCTAACATCCTAATGTTAGTGGCTGGGAGAGATTGCGGGAAAAGCATGTGTGAACACTGGGCCTGAACTCCCGTTTATCTGAGTTGAATATGCGATTTCCAACGGCTTTCCTCAACCAGAGTGTAGCTATGTTCCAAATCCCATGTACGAGCGAATAGCAGACATCTGCCTCCCATGCATACACACTTCTGAGAGTTGAGCTTATGGCCTGTACCTCCACAGCCAGCCTGCTGGTACCCTTGGCTTTTAAAAGGCCTAGGCTCGCTGTTTGACGGAAGTGCTGGGAGAGGTAATTGGAATCTCCTGGCACACAAGACGAGTGCCTCCAAGCTCAATTCACTATTTCCCAGTAATTCCTGTGGTAGACTGGTGCTACATACTAAGTTCCATACGTGAGAGGGTAGCTGAACGCCTTGTCCAAAAGCATCTTACTTCTGAGAGTTGAGCTCAGCCTCAGTCCCTCACAGTTCCACACTGCCTGCAGAGTGAGTTTCGCAGGTCTTCAGCAGAGACGTTTGCCAGAGGCTTCTGAGAGGCAGGGTAACAATGCAGACCTGGAGGGTATCCCCATGTGCAGTAGATTGGTAATCTTGGAACCTCCTGACTCAGAGTACTGCTACCTTCTCACTGCCATAGGAATGCAGCTAGTTGACAGCTGGCTTCAAGACATGCTTCCCTGTGAGAGCTGAGGACAGGGCAGAACCCTCCCGCATCCTGCCTGACTGTAGGAGTAGCTGCTAACATCCTAATGTTAGTGGCTGGGAGAGGTTGCGGGAAAAGCATGTGTGAGCACTGGGCCTGAACTCCCGTGTATCTGAGTTGAATACAGCGTTTTCCAAAGGCTTTCCTCAATCAGAGTGTAGCTAGGTTCCAAATCCCATGTACGAGCGGGTAGCAGACATCTGCCTCCCATGCATACACACTTCTGAGAGTTGAGCTTATGGCCTGTACCACCACATCTAGCCTGCTGGTTCGAAAAGGCTTGGCTTCTAAAAGGCCTAGGCTCGCTGTTTGACGGAAGTGTTGGGAGAGGTAATTGGAATCTCCCGGCACACAAGACGAGTGCCTCCAAGCTCAATTCACGATTTCCCAGTAATTCTTGTGGTAGACAGGTGCTACATACTAAGTTCCAAATGTGAGAAGGTAGCTGAACGCCTTGTCCAAAAGCATCTTACTTCTGAGAGTTGAGCTCAGCCTCAGTCCCTTACAGTTCCACACTGCCTGCAGAGTGAGTTTCACACGTCTTCACCAGAGACGATTGCCAGAGGCTTCTGAGTACAAGTTAACAATGCAGACCTGGAGGGTATCTCCAGGTGCAGTAGAGTGGTAATCTTGGAAACTCCTGACTCAGTGTACTGCTACCTTCTCACTGCCATAGGAATGCAGCTAGTTGACAGCTGGCTTCAAGACATGCTTCCCTGTGAGAGCTGAGGACAGGGCAGAACCCTCCCGCATCCTGCCTGACTGTAGGAGTAGCTGCTAACATCCTTATGTTAGTGGCTGGGAGAGGTTGCGGGAAAAGCATGTGTGAGCACTGGGCCTGAACTCTCGTGTATCTGAGTTGAATACAGCGATTTCCAACAGGTTTCATCAATCAGAGTGTAGCCAGGTTCCAACTCCCATGTCCGAGTGGGTAGCAGACATCTGCCTCCCATGCATACACACTTCTGAGAGTTGAGCTTATGGCCTGTACCTCCACAGCCAGCCTGCTGGTACCCTTGGCTTCTAAAAGGCCTAGGCTCGCTGTTTGACGGAAGTGTTGAGAGAGGTAATTGGAATCACCCGGCACACAAGACTAGTGCCTCCAAGCTCAGTCCAGCGATTTCCTAGTAATTCCTGTGGTAGACTGGTGCTACATACTAAGTTCCATACGTGAGAGGGTAGCTGAACGCCTTGTCCAAAAGCATCTTACTTCTGAGAGTTGAGCTCAGCCTCAGTCCCTCACAGTTCCACACTGCCTGCAGAGTGAGTTTCGCAGGTCTTCAGCAGAGACGTTTGCCAGAGGCTTCTGAGACGCAGGGTAGCAATGCAGACCTGGAGGGTATCCCCAGGTGCAGTAGACTGGTAATCTTGGAACCTCCTGACTCAGAATACTGCTACCATCTCACTGCCATAGGAATGCAGCTAGTTGACAGCTGGCTCCAAGACATGCTTCCCTGTGAGAGCTGAGGACAGGGCAGAACCCTCCCGCATCCTGCCTGACTGTAGGAGTAGCTGCTAACATCCTAATGTTAGTGGCTGGGAGAGGTTGCGGGAAAAACATGTGTGAGCACTGGGCCTGAACTCCTCTGTATCTGAGTTGAATACAGCGATTTCCAACGGCTTTCCTCAATCAGAGTGTAGCTAGGTTCCAAATCCCATGTACGAGCGGGTAGCAGACATCTGCCTCCCATGCATACACACTTCTGAGAGTTGAGCTTATGGCCTGTACCTCCACATCCAGCCTGCTGGTTCGAAAAGGCTTGGCTTCTAAAAGGCCTAGGCTCGCTGTTTGACGGAAGTGCTGGGAGAGGTAATTGGAATCTCCCGGCACAGAAGACGAGTGCATCCAAGCTCAATTCACGATTTCCCAGTAATTCTTGTGGTAGACAGGTGCTACATACTAAGTTTCATATGTGAGAAGGTAGCTGAACGCCTTGTCCAAAAGTATCTTACTTCTGAGAGTTGAGCTCAGCCTCAGTCCCTCACAGTTCCACACTGCCTGCAGAGTGAGTTTCACACGTCTTCACCAGAGACGATTGCCAGAGGCTTCTGAGTACAAGTTAACAATGCAGACCTGGAGGGTATCTCGAAGTGCAGTAGAGTGGTAATCTTGGAACCTCCTGACTCAGAGTACTGCTACCTTCTCAATGCCATAGGAATGAAGCTAGTTGACAGCTGGATTCAAGACATGCTTCCCTGTGAGAGCCTAGGACAGGGCAGAACCCTCCCGCATCCTGCCTGACTGTAGGAGTAGCTGCTAACATCCTTATGTTAGTGGCTGGGAGAGGTTGCGGGAAAAGCATGTGTGAGCACTGGGCCTGAACTCCCGTGTATGTGAGTTGAATACAGCGATTTCCAATGGCTTTCTTCAATCACAGTGTAGCTAGGTTCCAACTCCCATGTCCGAGTGGGTAGCAGACATCTGCCTCCCATGCATACACACTTCTGAGAGTTGAGCTTATGGCCTGTACCTCCACAGCCAGCCTGCTGGTACCCTTGGCTTCTAAAAGGCCTAGGCTCGCTGTTTGACGGAAGTGCTGGGTGAGCTAATTGGAATCACCCGGCACACAAGACTAGTGCCTCCAAGCTCAGTCCAGCGATTTCCTAGTAATTACTGTGGTAGACTGGTGCTACATACTAAGTTCCATATGTGAGAAGGTAGCTGAACGCCTTGTCCAAAAGCATCTTACTTCTGAGAGTTGAGCTCAGCCTCAGTCCCTCACAGTTCCACACTGCCTGCAGAGTGAGTTTCGCAGGTCTTCAGCAGAGACGTTTGCCAGAGGCTTCTGAGACGCAGTGTAACAATGCAGATCTGGAGGGTATCCCCAGGTGCAGTAGACTGGTAATCTTGGAACCTCCTGACTTAGAGTACTGCTACCTTCTCACTGCCATAGGAATGCAGCTAGTTGACAGCTGGCTTCAAGACATGCTTCCCTGTGAGAGCTGAGGACAGGGCAGAACCCTCCCGCATCCTGCCTGACTGTAGGAGTAGCTGCTAACATCCTAATGTGAGTGACTGGGAGAGGTTGCGGGAAAAGCATGTGTGAGCACTGGGCCTGAACTCCCGTGTATCTGAGTTGAATACAGCGATTTCCAACGGCTTTCATCAATCAGAGTGTAGCTAGGTTCCAAATCCCATGTACGAGCGGGTAGCAGACATCTGCCTCCCATGCATACACACTTCTGAGAGTTGAGCTTATGGCCTGTACCTCCACATCCAGCCTGCAGGTTCGAAAAGGCTTGGCTTCTAATAGGCCTAGGCTCGGTGTTTTACAGAAGTGCTGGGAGAGGAAATTGGAATCTCCCGGCACACAAGACTAGTGCCTCCAAGCTCAAATCACGATTTCCCAGTAATTCTTATGGTAGTCAGGTGCTACATACTAAGTTCCATATGTGAGAAGGTAGCTGAACGCCTTGTCCAAAAGCATCTTACTTCTGAGAGTTGAGCTCAGCCTCAGTCCCTCACAGTTTCACGCTGCCTGCAGAGTGTGTTTCGCAGGTCTTCAGCAGAGACGTTTGCCAGAGGCTTCTGCGACGCAGGGTACAATGCAGACCTGGAGGGTATCCCCAGGTGCAGTAGACTGGTAATCTTGGAACCTCCTGACTCAGAATATTGCTACCTTCTCACTGCCATAGTAATGCAGCTAGTTGACAGCTGGCTTCAAGACATGCTTCCCTGTGAGAGCTGAGGACAGTGCAGAACCCTCCTGCATCCTGCCTGACTGTAGGAGTAGCTGCTAACATCCTAATGTTAGTGGCTCTGAGAGATTTCGGGAAAAGCATGTGTGAGCACTGTGCCTGAACTCCCGTGTATCTGAGTTGAATATGCGATTTCCAACGGCTTTCCTCAACCAGAGTGTAGCTAGGTTCCAAATCCCATGTAAGAGCGGGTAGTAGACATCTGCCTCACATGCATACACACTTCTGAGAGTTGAGCTTATGGCCTGTACATCCACATCCAGCCTGCTGGTACCCTTGGCTTCTAAAAGGCCTAGGCTCGCTGTTTGACGGAAGTGCTGGGAGAGGTAATTGGAATCTCCCGGCACACAAGACGATTGCCTCCAAGCTCAATTCACGATTTCCCAGTAATTCTTGTGGTAGACAGGTGCTATATACTAAGTTCCATATGTGAGAAGGTAGCTGAACGCCTTGTCCAAAAGCATCTTACTTCTGAGAGTTGAGCTCAGCCTCAGTCCCTCACAGTTCCACACTGCCTGCAGAGTGAGTTTATCACATCTTCACCAGAGACGATTGCCAGAGGCTTCTGAGTACAAGTTAACAATGCAGACCTGGAGGGTATCTCCAGGTGCAGTAGAGTGGTAATCTTGGAACCTCCTGACTCAGAGTACTGCTACCTTCTCACTGCCATAGGAATGCAGCTAGTTGACAGCTGGCTTCAAGACATGCTTCCCTGTGAGAGCTGAGGACAGGGCAGAACCCTCCCGCATCCTGCCTGACTGTAGGAGTAGCTGCTAACATCCTTATGTTAGTGGCTGGGAGAGGTTGTGGGAAAAGCATGTGTGAGCACTGGGCCTGAACTCCCGTGTATCTGAGTTGAATACAGCGATTTCCAACGGCTTTCATCAACCAGAGTGTAGCTAGGTTCCAAATCCCATGTACGAGCGGGTGGCAGGCATCTGCCTCCCATGCATACACACTTCTGAGAGTTGAGCTTATGGCCTCTACCTCCACAGCCAGCCTGCTGGTACCCTTGGTTTCTAAAAGGCCTAGGCTCGCTGTTTGACGGAAGTGCTGGGAGAGGTAATTGGAATCTACCGGCACACAAGACGAGTGCCTCCAAGCTCAATTCACGATTTCCCAGTAATTCTTGTGGTAGACAGGTGCTACATACTAAGTTCCATATGTGAGAAGGTAGCTGAACGCCTTGTCCAAAAGCATCTTACTTCTGAGAGTTGAGCTCAGCCTCAGTCCCTCACAGTTCCACACTGCCTGCAGAGTGAGTTTCACACGTCTTCACCAGAGACGATTGCCAGAGGCTTCTGAGTACAAGTTAACAATGCAGACCTGGAGGGTATCTCCAGGTGCAGTAGAGTGGTAATCTTGGAACCCTTTGACTCAGAGTACTGCTACCTTCTCACTGCCATAGGAATGCAGCTAGTTGACAGCTGGCTTCAAGACATGCTTCCCTGTGAGAGCTGAGGACAGAGGAGAACCCTCCCGCATCCTGCCTGACTGTAGGATTAGCTGCTAACATCCTTATGTTAGTGGCTGGGAGAGGTTGCGGGAAAAGCATGTGTGAGCACTGGGCTTGAACTCCCGTGTATCTGGGTTGAATACAGCGATTTCCAATGGCCTTCTTCAATCACAGTGTAGCTATGTTCCAACTCCCATGTCCGAGTGGGTAGCAGACATCTGCCTCCCATGCATACACACTTCTGAGTGTTGAGCTTATGTCCTGTACCTCCACAGCCAGCCTGCTGGTACCCTTGGCTTCTAAAAGGCCTAGGCTCGCTGTTTGACGGAAGTGTTGGGAGAGGTAATTAGAATCACCCGGCACACAAGACTAGTGCCTCCAAGCTCAGTCCAGCGATTTCCTAGTAATTCCTGTTTTAGACTGGTGCTACATTCTAAGTTCCATACATGAGAGCGTAGCTGAACGCCTTGTCCAAAAGCATCTTGCTTCTGAGAGTTGAGCTCTGCCTCAGTCCCTCACAGTTCCACACTGCCTGCAGAGTGAGTTTCGCAGGTCTTCAGCAGAGACGATTGCCAGAGGCTTCTGAGACGCAGGGTAACAATGCAGACATGGAGGGTATCCCCAGGTGCAGTAGACTGGTAATCTTGGAATCTCCTGACTCAGAGTACTGCTACCTTCTCACTGCCGTAGGAATGCAGCTAGTTGACAGCTGGCTTCAAGACATGCTTCCTGTGAAAGCTGAGGACAGGGCAGAACCCTCCCGCATCCTGCCTGACTGTAGGAGTAGCTGCTAACATCCTAATGTTAGTGGCTGGGAGAGGTTGCGGGAAAAGCATGTGTAAGCACTGAGCCTGAACTCCCGTGTATCTGAGTTGAATACAGCGATTTCCAACGGCTTTCCTCAACCAGAGTGTAGCTAGTTTCCAAATCCCATGTACGAGCGGGTAGCAGACATCTGCCTCCCATGCATACACACTTCTGAGAGTTGAGCTTATGGCCTGTACCTCCACATCCAGCCTGCTGGTTCGAAAAGGCTTGGCTTCTAAAAGGCCTAGGCTCGCGGTTTGACGGAAGTGCTGGGAGAGGTAATTGGAATCTCCCGGCACACAAGACGAGTGCCTCCAATCTCAATTCACGATTTCCCAGTAATTCTTGTGGTAGACAGGTGCTACATACTAAGTTCCATATGTGAGAAGGTAGCTGAACGCCTTGTCCAAAAGCATCTTACTTCTGAGAGTTGAGCTCAGCCTCAGTCCCTCACAGTTCCACACTGCCTGCAGAGTGAGTTTCACACGTCTTCACCAGAGAAGATTGCCAGAGGCTTCTGAGTACAAGTTAACAATGCAGACCTGGAGGGTATCTCCAGGTCAGTAGAGTGGTAATCTTGGAACCTCCTGACTCAGAGTACTGCTACATTCTCACTGCCATAGGAATGCAGCTAGTTGACAGCTGGCTTCAAGACATGCTTCCCTGTGAGAGCTGAGGACAGGGCAGAACCCTCCCGCATCCTGCCTGACTGTAGGAGTAGCTGCTAACATCCGAATGTTAGTGGCTGGGAGAGGTTGCGGGAAAAGCATGTGTGAGCACTGGGCCTGAACTCCCGTGTATCTGAGTTGAATACATCGATTTCCAATGGCCTTCTTCAATCACAGTGTAGCTAGGTTCCAATTCCCATGTCCGAGTGGGTAGCAGACATCTGCCTCCCATGCATACACACTTCTGAGAGTTGAGCTTATGGCCTGTACCTCCACAGCCAGCCTGCTGGTACCCTTGGCTTCTAAAAGGCCTAGGCTCGCTGTTTGACGGAAGTGTTGGGAGAGGTAATTGGAATCACCCGGCACACAAGACGAGTTCCTCCAAGCTCAGTCCAGCGATTTCCTAGTAATTCCTGTGGTAGACTGGTGCTACATACTAATTCCATACCTGAGAGGGTAGCTGAACGCCTTGTCCAAAAGCATCTTACTTCTGAGAGTTGAGCTCAGCCTCAGTCCCTCACACTTCCACACTGCCTGCAGAGTGAGTTTCGCACGTCTTCACCAGAGACGTTTGCCAGAGGATTCTGAGACGCAGGGTAACACTGCAGACCTGGAGGGTATCCCTAGGTGCAGTAGACTGGTAATCTTGGAAGCTCCTGACTCAGAGTACTGCTACCTTCTCACTGCCATAGGAATGCAGCTAGTTGACAGCTGGCTTCAAGACATGCTTCCCTGTGAGAGCTGAGGACAGGGCAGAACCCTCCCGCATCCTGCCTGACTGTAGGAGTAGCTGCTAACATCCTTATGTTAGTGGCTGGGAGAGGTTGCGGGAAAAGCATGTGTGAGCACTGGGCCTGAACTCCCGTGTATCTGAGTTGAATACCGCGATTTCCAACGGCTTTCATCAATCAGAGTGTAGCCAGGTTCCAACTCCCATGTCCGAGTGGGTAGCAGACATCTGCCTCCCATGCATACACACTTGTGAGAGTTGAGCTTATGGCCTGTACCTCCACAGCCAGCCTGCTGGTACCCTTGGCTTCTAAAAGGCCTAGGCTCGCTGTTTGACGGAAGTGCTGGGAGAGGTAATTGGAATCACCCGGCACACAAGACTAGTGCCTCCAAGCTCAGTCCAGCGATTTCCTAGTAATTCCTGTGGTAGACTGGTGCTACATACTAAGTTCCATACGTGAGAGGGTAGCTGAACGCCTTGTCCAAATGCATCTTACTTCTGAGAGTTGAGCTCAGCCTCAGTCCCTCACAGTTCCACACTGCCTGCAGAATGAGTTTCGCAGGTCTTCAGCAGAGACGTTTGCCAGAGGCTTCTGAGACGCAGGGTAACAATGCAGACCTGGAGGGTATCCAAGGTGCAGTAGACTGGTAATCTTGGAACCTCCTGACTCAGAATACTGCTACCTTCTCACTGCCATAGGAATGCAGCTAGTTGACAGCTGGCTTCAAGACATGCTTCCCTGTGAGAGCTGAGGACAGGGCAGAACCCCCCCGCATCCTGCCTGACTATAGGAGTAGCTGCTAAAATCCTTATGTTAGTGGCTAGGAGAAGTTGCGGGAAAAGCGTGTGTGAGCACTAGGCCTGAACTCCCGTGTATCTGAGTTGAATACAGCGATTTCCAACGGCTTTCCTCAATCATAGTGTAGCTAAGTTCCAAATCCCATGTACGAGCGGTAGCAGACATCTGCCTCCCATGCATACACACTTCTGAGAGTTGAGCTTATGGCCTGTACCTCCAAATCCAGCCTGCTGGTTCGAAAAAGCTTGGCTTCTAAAAGGCCTAGGCTCGCTGTTTGACGGAAGTGCTGGGAGAGGTAATTGGAATCTCCCGGCACACAAGACGAGTGCCTCCAAGCTCAATTCACGATTTCCCAGTAATTCTTGTGGTAGACAGGTGCTACATACTAAGTTCCATATGTGAGAAGGTAGCTGAACGGCTTGTCCAAAAGCATCTTACTTCTGAGAGTTGAGCTCAGCCTCAGTCCCTCACAGTTCCACACTGCCTGCAGAGTGAGTTTCACACGTCTTCATCAGAGACGATTGCCAGATGCTTCTGAGTACAAGTTAACAATGCAGACCTGGAGGGTATCTCCAGGTGCAGTAGAGTGGTAAGCTTGGAACCTCCTTACTCAGAGTACTGCTACCTTCTCACTGCCATAGGAATGCAGCTAGTTGACAGCTGGCTTCAAGACATGCTTCCCTGTGAGAGCTGAGGACAGGGCAGAACCCTCCCGCATCCTGCCTGACTGTAGGAGTAGCTGCTAACATCCTTATGTTAGTTGCTGGGAGAGGTTGCGGGAAAAGCATGTGTGAGCACCGGGCCTGAAGTCCCGTGTATCTGAGTTGAATACAGCGATTTCCAACGGCTTTCATCAATCAGAGTGTAGCCAGGTTCCAACTCCCATGTCCGAGTGGGTAGCAGACATCTGCCTCCCATGCATACACACTTCTGAGAGTTGAGCTTACGGCCTGTACCTCCACAGCCAGCCTGCTGGTACCCTTGGATTCTAAAAGGCCTAGGCTCGCTGTTTGACGGAAGTGTTGGGAGAGGTAATTGGAATCACCCGGCCCACAAGACGAGTGCCTCCAAGCTCAGTCCAGCGATTTCCTAGTAATTCCTGAGGTAGACTGGTGCTACATACTAAGTTCCATACGTGAGAGGGTAGCTGAACGCCTTGTCCTAAAGCATCTTACTTCTGAGAGTTGAGCTCAGCCTCAGTCCCTCACAGTTCCACACTGCCTGCAGAGTGAGTTTCGCAGGTCTTCAGCAGAGACGTTTGCCAGAGGCTTCTGAGACGCAGGGTAACAATGCAGACCTGGAGGGTATCCCCAGGTGCAGTAGACTGGTAATCTTCAACCTCCTGACTCAGAATACTGCTACCTTCTCACTGCCATAGGAATGCAGCTAGTTGACAGCTGGCTTCAAGACATGCTTCCCTGTGAGAGCTGAGGACAGGGCAGAACCCTCCCGCATCCTGCCTGACTGTAAGAGTAGCTGCTAACATCCTAATGTTAGTGGCTGGGAGAGATTGCGGGAAAAGCATGTGTGAGCACTGGGCCTGAACTCCCGTGTATCTGAGTTGAATATGCGATTTCCAACGGCTTTCCTCAACCAGAGTGTAGGTATGTTCCTAATCCCATGTACGAGCGGGTAGCAGACATCTGCCTCCCATGCATACACACTTCTGAGATTTGAGCTTATGGCCTGTACCTCCACATCCAGCCTGCGGTACCCTTGGCTTCTAAAAGGCCTAGGCTCGCTGTTTGACGGAAGTGCTGGGAGAGGTAATTGGAATCTCCCGGCACACAAGACGAGTGCCTCCAAGCTCAATTCACGATTTCCCAGTAATTCTTGTGGTAGACAGGTGCTACATACTAAGTTCCATATGTGAGAAGGTAGCTGAACGGCTTGTCCAAAAGCATCTTACTTCTGAGAGTTGAGTTCAGCCTCAGTCCCTCACAGTTCCACACTGCTTGCAGAGTGAGTTTCACACATCTTCACCAGAGACGATTGCCAGTGGCTTCTGAGTACAAGTTAACAATGCAGACCTGGAGGGTATCCCCAGGTGCAGTAGAGTGGTAATCTTGGAACCTCCTGACTCAGAGTACTGCTACCTTCTCACTGCCATAGGAATGCAGCTAGTTGACAGCTGGCTTCAAGACATGCTTACCTGTGAGAGCTGAGGACAGGGCAGAACCCTCCCGCATCCTGCCTGACTGTAGGAGTAGCTGCTAACATCCTTATGTTAGTGGCTGGGAGAGGTTGCGGGAAACGCATGTGTGAGCACTGGGCCTGAACTCCCGTGTATCTGAGTTGAATACAGCGATTTCCAATGGCCTTCTTCAATCACAGTGTAGCTAGGTTCCAACTCCCATGTCCGAGTGGGTAGCAGACATCTGCCTCCCATGCATACACACTTCTGAGAGTTGAGCTTATGGCCTGTACCTCCACATCCAGCCTCCTGGTCCCCTTGGCTTCTAAAAGGCCTAGGCTCGCTGTTTGACGGAAGTGCTGGGAGAGGTAATTGGAATCTCCCGGCACACAAGACGAGTGCCTCCAAGCTCAATTCACGATTTCCCAGTAATTCTTGTGGTAGACAGGTGCTACATACTAAGTTCCATATGTGAGAAGGCAGCTGAACGCCTTGTCCAAAAGCATCTTACTTCTGAGAGTTGAGCTCAGCCTCAGTCCCTCACAGTTCCACACTGCCTGCAGAGTGAGTTTCACACGTCTTCATCAGAGACGATTGCCAGAGGCTTCTGAGTACAAGTTAACAATGCAGACCTGGAGGGTATCTCCAGGTGCAGTAGAGTTGTAAGCTTGGAACCTCCTTACTCAGAGTACTGCTACCTTCTCACTGCCATAGGAATGCAGCTAGTTGACAGCTGGCTTCAAGACATGCTTCCCTGTGAGAGCTGAGGACAGGGCAGAACCCTCCCGCATCCTGCCTGACTGTAGGAGTAGCTGCTAACATCCTATGTTAGTTGCTGGTAGAGGTTCCGGGAAAAGCATGTGTGAGCACTGGGCTTGAACTCCCGTGTATCTGAGTTGAATACAGCGATTTCCAACGGCTTTCATCAATCAGAGTGTAGCCAGGTTCCAACTCCCATGTCCGAGTGGGTAGCAGACATCTGCCTCCCATGCATACACACTTCTGAGAGTTGAGTTTATGGCCTGTACCTCCACATCCAGCCTGCTGGGTCGAAAGGCTTGGCTTCTAAAAGGCCTAGGGTTGCTGATTGACGGAAGTGTTGGGAGAGGTAATTGGAATCACACGGCACACAAGACTAGTGCCTCCAAGCTCAGTCCAGCGATTTCCTAGTAATTTCTGTGGTGGACTGGTGCTACATACTAATTTCCATACGTGAGAGGGTAGCTGAACGCCTTGTCCAAAAGCATCTTACTTCTGAGAGTTGAGCTCAGCCTCAGTCCCTCACAGTTCCCCACTGCCTGCAGAGTGAGTTTCGCAGGTCTTCAGCAGAGACGTTTGCCAGAGGCTTCTGAGACGCAGGGTAACAATGCAGACCTGGAGGGTATCCCCAGGTGCAGTAGACTGGTAATCTTGGAACCTCCTGACTCAGAGTACTGCTACCTTCTCACTGCCATAGGAATGCAGCTAGTTGACAGCTGGCTTCAAGACATGCTTCCCTGTGAGAGCTGAGGACAGGACAGAACCCTCCCGCATCCTGCCTGACCTTAGGAGTAGCTGCTAACATCCTAATGTTAGTGGCTGGGAGAGGTTGCGGGAAAAGCATGTGTGAGCACTGGGCCTGAACTCCCGTGTATCTGAGTTGAATACAGCGATTTCCAACAGCTTTCATCAATCAGAGTGTAGCTAGGTTCCAAATCCCATGTACGAGCAGGTAGCAGACATCTGCCTCCCATGCATACACACTTCTGAGAGTTGAGCTTATGGCCTGTACCTCCACAGCCAGCCTGCTGGTACCCTTGGCTTCTAAAAGGCCTAGGCTCGCTGTTTGACGGAAGTGCTGGGAGAGGTAATTGGAATCTCCTGGCACACAAGACGAGTGCCTCCAAGCTCAATTCACGGTTTCCCAGTAATTCTTGTGGTAGACAGGTGCTACATACTAAGTTCCATATGTGAGAAGGTAGCTGAACGGCTTGTCCAAAAGCATCTTACTTCTGAGAATTGAGCTTAGTCTCAGTCCCTCACAGTTCCACACTGCCTGCAGAGTGAGTTTCACACGTCTTCATCAGAGACGATTGCCAGAGGCTTCTGAGTACAAGTCCACAATGCAGACCTGGAGGGTATCTCCAGGTGCAGTAGAGTGGTAATCCTGGAACCTCCTGACTCAGAGTACTGCTACCTTCTCACTGCCATAGGAATGCAGCTAGTTGACAGCTGGCTTCAAGACATGCTTCCCTGTGAGAGCTGAGGACAGGGCAGAACCCTCCCGCATCCTGCCTGACTGTAGGAGTAGCTGCTAACATCCTTATGTTAGTGGCTGGGAGAGGTTGCGGGAAAAGCATGTGTGAGCACTGGGCCTGAACTCCCGTGTATCTGAGTTGAATACAGCGATTTCCAATGGGCTTCTTCAATCAGAGTGTAGCTAGGTTCCAACTCCCATGTCCGAGTGGGTAGCAGACATCTGCCTCCCATGCATACACACTTCTGAGAGTTGAGCTTATGGCCTGTACCTCCACAGCCAGCCTGCTGGTACCCTTGGCTTCTAAAAGGCCTAGGCTAGCTGTTTGACGGAAGTGTTGGGAGAGGTGTTTGGAATCACCCGGCACACAAGACGAGTGCCTCCAAGCTCAGTCCAGCGATTTCCTAGTAATTCCTGTGGTAGACTGGTGCTACATACTAAGTTCCATACGTGAGAGGGTAGCTGAACGCCTTGTCCAAAAGCATCTTACTTCTGAGAGTTGAGCTCAGCCTCAGTCCCTCACAGTTCCACACTGCCTGCAGAGTGAGTTTCGCAGGTCTTCAGCAGAGACGTTTGCCAGAGGCTTCTGAGACGCAGGGTAACAATGCAGACCTGGAGGGTATCCCCAGGTGCAGTAGACTGGTAATCTTCAACCTCCTGACTCAGAATACTGCTACCTTCTCACTGCCTTAGGAATGCAGCTAGTTGACAGCTGGCTTCAAGACATGCTTCCCTGTGAGAGCTGAGGACAGTGCAGAACCCTCCCGCATGCTGCCTGACTGTAGGAGTAGCTGCTAACATCCTAATGTTAGTGGCTGGGAGAGATTGCGGGAAAAGCATGTGTGAGCACTGGGCCTGAACTCCCGTGTATCTGAGTTGAATATGCGATTTCCAACGGCTTTCCTCAACCAGAGTGTAGCTATGTTCCAAATCCCATGTACGAGCGGGTAGCAGACATCTGCCTCCCATGCATACACACTTCTGAGAGTTGAGCTTATGGCCTGTACCTCCACATCCAGCCTGCTGGTACCCTTGGCTTCTAAAAGGCCTAGGCTCGCTGTTTGACGGAAGTGCTGGAAGAGGTAATTGGAATCTCCCGGCACACAAGACGAGTGCCTCCAAGCTCAATTCACGATTTCCCAGTAATTCTTGTGGTAGACAGGTGCTACATACTACGTTCCATATGTGAGAAGGTAGCTGAACGCCTTGTCCAAAAGCATCTTACTTCTGAGAGTTGAGCTCAGCCTCAGTCCCTCACAGTTCCACACTGCTTGCAGAGTGAGTTTCACACAACTTCACCAGAGACGATTGCCAGAGGCTTCTGAGAACAAGTTAACAATGCAGACCTGGAGGGTATCCCCAGGTGCAGTAGAGTGGTAATCTTGGAACCTCCTGACTCAGAGTACTGCTACCTTCTCACTGCCATAGGAATGCAGCTAGTTGACAGCTGGCTTCAAGACATGCTTCCCTGTGAGAGCTGAGGAGAGGGCAGAACCCTCCCGCATCCTGCCTGACTGCAGGAGTAGCTGCTAACATCCTTATGTTAGTGGCTGGGAGAGGTTGCGGGAAACGCATGTGTGAGCACTGGGCCTGAACTCCCGTGTATCTGAGTTGAATACAGCGATTTCCAACGGCTTTCATCATTCAGAGTGTAGCTAGGTTCGAAATCCCATGTACGAGCGGGTAGCAGACATCTGCCTCCCATGCAGACACACTTCTGAGAGTTGAGGTTATGGCCTGTACCTCCACATCCAGCCTGCTGGTTCGAAAAGGCTTGGCTTCTAAAAGGCCTAGGCTCGCTGTTTGACGGAAGTGCTGGGAGAGGTAATTGGAATCTACCGGCACACAAGACGAGGGCCTCCAAGCTCAATTCACGATTTCCCAGTAATTCTTGTGGTAGACAGGTGCTACATACTAAGTTCCATATGTGAGAAGGTAGCTGAACGCCTTGTCCAAAAGCATCTTACTTCTGAGAGTTGAGCTCAGCCTCAGTCCCTCACAGTTCCACACTGCCTACAGAGTGAGTTTCACACGTCTTCATCAGAGACGATTGCCAGAGGCTTCTGAGTACAAGTTAACAATGCAGACCTGGAGGGTATCTCCAGGTGCAGTAGAGTGGTAATCTTGGAACCTCCTGACTCAGAGTACTGCTACCTTCTCACTGACATAGGAGTGCAGCTAGTTCACAGCTGGCTTCAAGACATGCTTCCCTGTGAGAGCTGAGGACAGGGCAGAACCCTCCCGCATCCTGCCTGACTGTAGGATTAGCTGCTAACATCCTTATGTTAGTGGCTGGGAGAGGTTGCGGGAAACGCATGTGTGAGCACTGGGCCTGAACTCCCGTGTATCTGAGTTGAATACAGCGATTTCCAACGGCATTCATCAATCAGAGTGTAGCCAGGTTCCAACTCCCATGTCCGAGTGGGTAGCAGACATCTGCCTCCCATGCATACACACTTCTGAGAGTTGAGCTTATGGCCTGTACCTCCACAGCCAGCCTGCTGGTACCCTTGGCTTCTAAAAGGTCTAGGCTCGCTGTTTGACGGAAGTGTTGGGAGAGGTAATTGGAATCACCCGGCACACAAGAGTAGTGCCTCCAAGCTCAGTACAGCGATTTCCTAGTAATTCCTGTGGTAGACTGGTGCTACATACTAAGTTCCATACTTGAGAGGGTAGCTGAACGCCTTGTCCAAAAGCATCTTACTTCTGAGAGTTGAGCTCAGCCTCAGTCCCTCACAGTTCCCCACTGCCTGCAGAGTGAGTTCCGCAGGTCTTCAGCAGAGTCGTTTGCAAGAGGCTTCTGAGACGCAGGGTAACAATGCAGACCTGGAGGGTATCCCCAGGTGCAGTAGACAGGTAATCTTGGAACCTCCTGACTCAGAATACTGCTACCTTCTCACTGCCATAAGAATGCAGCTAGTTGACAGCTGGCTTCAAGACATGCTTCCCTGTGAGAGCTGAGGACAGGGCAGAACCCTCCCGCATCCTGTCTGACTGTAGGAGTAGCTGCTAACATCCTAATGTTAGCGGCTGGGAGAGATTGCGGGAAAAGCATGTGTGAACACTGGGCCTGAACTCCCGTGTATCTGAGTTGAATATGTGATTTCCAACGGCTTTCCTCAACCAGAGTGTAGCTAGGTTCCAAATCCCATGTACGAGCGGGTAGCAGTCATCTGCCTCCCATGCATACACACTTCTGAGAGTTGAGCTTATGGCCTGTACCTCCACATCCAGCCTGCTGGTACCCTTGTCTTCTAAAAGGCCTAGGCTCGCTGTTTGACGGAAGTGCTGGGAGAGGTAATTGGAATCTCCCGGCACACAAGACGAGTGCCTCCAAGCTCAATTCACGATTTCCCAGTAATTCTTGTGGTAGACAGGTGCTACATACTAAGTTCCATATGTGAGAAGGTAGCTGAACGCCTTGTCCAAAAGCATCTTACTTCTGAGAGTTGAGCTCAGCCTCAGTCCCTCACAGTTCCACACTGCCTGCAGAGTGAGTTTCACACGTCTTCATCAGAGACGATTGCCAGAGGCTTCTGAGTACAAGTTAACAATGCAGACCTGGAGGGTATCTCCTAGTGCAGTAGTGTGGTAATCTTGGAACCTCCTGACTCAGAGTATTGCTACCTTCTCACTGCCATAGGAATGCAGCTAGTTGACAGCTGGCTTCAAGACATGCTTCCCTGTGAGAGCTGAGGACAGAGCAGAACCCTCCCACATCCTGCTTGACTGTAGGAGTAGCTGCTAACATCCTTATGTTAGTTGCTGGGAGATGTTGCGGGAAAAGCATGTGTGAGCACTGGGCCTGAACTCCCGTGTATCTGAGTTGAATACAGCGATTTCCAACGGCTTTCATCAATCAGACTGTAGCCAGGTTCCAACTCCCATGTCCGAGTGGGTAGCAGACATCTGCCTCCCATGCATACACACTTCTGAGAGTTGAGCTTATGGCCTGTACCTACAAAGCCAGCCTCCTGGTCCCCTTGGCTTCTAAAAGGCCTAGGCTCGCTGTTTGACGGAAGTGCTGGGAGAGGTAATTGGAATCTCCCGGCACACAAGACGAGTGCCTCCAAGCTCAATTCACGATTTCCCAGTAATTCTTGTGGTAGACAGGTGCTACATACTAAGTTCCATATGTGAGAAGGTAGCTGAACGCCTTGTCCAAAAGCATCTTACTTCTGAGAGTTGAGCTCAGCCTCAGTCCCTCACAGTTCCACACTGCCTGCAGAGTGAGTTTCACACGTCTTCACCAGAGACGTTTGCCAGAGGCTTCTGAGACGCAGGGTAACAATGCAGACCTGGAGGGTATCCCCAGGTGCAGTAGACTGGTAATCTTGGAACCTCCTGACTCAGAGTACTGCTACCTTCTCACTGCCATAGGAATGCAGCTAGTTGACAGCTGGCTTCAAGACATGCTTCCCTGTGAGAGCTGAGGACAGGGCAGAACCCTCCCGCATCCTGCCTGACTGTAGGAGTAGTTGCTAACATCCTAATGTTAGTGGCTGGGAGAGGTTGCGGGAAAAGCATGTGTGAGAACTGGGCCTGAAGTCCCGTGTATCTGAGTTGAATACAGCGATTTCCAACGGCTTTCATCATTCAGAGTGTAGCTAGGTTCGAAATCCCATGTACGAGCGGGTAGCAGACATCTGCCTCCCATGCATACACACTTCTGAGAGTTGAGCTTATGGCCTGTACCTCCACATCCAGCCTGCTGGTTCGAAAAGGCTTGGCTTCTAAAAGGCCTAGACTCGCTGTTTGACGGAAGTGCTGGGAGAGGTAATTGGAATCTACCGGCACACAAGACGAGGGACTCCAAGCTCAATTCACGATTTCCCAGTAATTCTTGTGGTAGACAGGTGCTACATACTAAGTTCCATATGTGAGAAGGTAGCTGAACGCCTTGTCCAAAAGCATCTTACTTCTGAGAGTTGAGCTCAGCCTCAGTCCCTCACAGTTCCACACTGCCTGCAGAGTGAGTTTCACACGTCTTCATCAGAGACGATTGCCAGAGGCTTCTGAGTACAAGTTAACAATGCAGACCTGGAGGGTATCTCCAAGTGCAGTAGAGTGGTAATCTTGGAACCTCCTGACTCAGAGTACTGCTACCTTCTCACTGCCATAGGAATGCAGCTAGTTGACAGCTGGCTTCAAGACATGCTTCCCTGTGAGAGCTGAGGACAGGGCAGAACCCTCCCGCATCCTGCCTGACTGTAGGAGTATCTGCTAACATCCTAATGTTAGTGGCTGGGAGAGATTGAGGGAAAAGCATGTGTGAGCACTGGGCCTGAACTCCCGTGTATCTGAGTTGAATACAGCGATTTCCAACAGCTTTCATCAATCAGAGTGTAGCTAGGTTCCAAATCCCATGTACCAGCAGGTAGCAGACATCTGCCTTCCATGCATACACACTTCTGAGAGTTGAGCTTATGGCCTGTACCTCCACAGCCAGCCTGCTGGTACCCTTGGCTTCTAAAAGGTCTAGGCTCGCTGTTTGACGGAAGTGTTGGGATAGGTAATTGGAATCACCCGTCACACAAGACTAGTGCCCCCAAGCTCAGTCCAGCGATTTCCTAGTAATTCCTGTGGTAGACTGGTGCTACATACTAAGTTCCATACGTGAGAGGGTAGCTGAACGCCTTGTCCAAAACCATCTTACTTCTGAGAGTTGAGCTCAGCCTCAGTCCCTCACAGTTCCCCACTGCCTGCAGAGTGAGTTCCGCAGGTCTTCAGCAGAGTCGTTTGCAAGAGGCTTCTGAGACGCAGGGTAACAATGCAGACCTGGAGGGTATCCTCAGGTGCAGTAGACTGGTAATCTTGGAACCTCCTGACTCAGAATACTGCTACCTTCTCACTGCCATAGGAATGCAGCTAGTTGACAGCTGGCTTCAAGACATGCTTCCCTGTGAGAGCTGAGGACAGGGCAGAACCCTCCCGCATCCTGCCTGACTGTAGGAGTAGCTGCTAACATCCTTATGTTAGTGGCTGGGAGAGGTTGCGGGAAAAGCATGTGTGAGCACTGGGCCTGAACTCCCGTGTATCTGAGTTGAATACAGCGATTTCCAATGGCCTTCTTCAATCACAGTGTAGCTAGGTTCCGACTCCCATGTCCGAGTGGGTAGCAGACATCTGCCTCCCATGCATACACACTTCTGAGAGTTGAGCTTATGGCCTGTACCTCCACAGCCAGCCTGCTGGTATCCTTGGCTTCTAAAAGGCCTAGGCTCGCTCTTTGACGGAAGTGCTGGGAGAGGTAATTGGAATCTCCCGGCACACAAGAGGAATGCCTCCAAGCTCAATTCACTATTTCCCAGTAATTCTTGTTGTAGACAGGTGCTACATACTAAGTTCCATATGTGAGAAAGTAGCTGAACGCCTTGTCCAAAAGCATCTTACTTCTGAGAGTTGAGCTCAGCCTCAGTCCCTCACAGTTCCACACTGCCTGCAGAGTGAGTTTCACACGTCTTCACCAGAGACGATTGCCACAGGCTTCTGAGTACAAGTTAACAATGCAGACCTGGAGGGTATCTCCAGGTGCAGTAGACTGGTAATCTTGGAACCTCCTGACTCAGAGTACTGCTACCTTCTCACTGCCATAGGAATGCAGCTAGTTGACAGCTGGCTTCAAGACATGCTTCCCTGTGAGAGCTGAGGACAGGGCAGAACCCTCCCGCATCCTGCCTGACTGTAGGAGAAGCTGCTAACATCCTTATGTTAGTGGCTAGTAGAGGTTCCGGGAAAAGCATGTGTGAGCACTGGGCCTGAACTCCCGTGTATCTGAGTTGAATACAGCGATTTCCAACGGCTTTCCTCAACCAGAGTGTAGCTAGGTTACAAATCCCATGTACTAGCGGGTAGCAGACATCTGCCTCCCATGCATACACACTTCTGAGAGTTGACCTTATGGCCTGTACCTCCAAATCCAGCCTGCTGTTTCGAAAAGGCTTGGTTTCTAAAAGGCCTAGGCTCGCTGTTTGACGGAAGTGCTGGGAGAGGTAATTGGAATCTCCCGGCACACAAGACGAGTGCCTCCAAGCTCAATTCACGATTTCCCAGTAATTCTTGTGGTATACAGGTGCTACATACTAATTTCCATATGTGAGAAGGTAGCTGAACGCCTTGTCCAAAAGCATCTTACTTCTGAGAGTTGAGCTCACCCACAGTCCCTCACAGTTCCACACTGCCTGCAGAGTGAGATTCACACGTCTTCACCAGAGACGATTGCCAGAGGCTTCTGAGTACAAGTTAACAATGCAGACCAGGAGGGTATCTCCAGGTGCAGTAGAGTGGTAATCTTGGAACCTCCTGACTCAGAGTACTGCTACCTTCTCACTGCCATAGGAATGCAGCTAGTTGACAGCTGGCTTCAAGACATGCTTCCCTGTGAGAGCTGAGGACAGGGCAGAACCCTCCCGCATCCTGCCTGACTGTAGGAGTAGCTGCTAACATCCTTATGTTAGTGGCTGGGAGATGTTGCGGGAAAAGCATGTGTGAGCACTGGGCCTGAACTCCCGTGTATCTGAGTTGAATACAGCGATTTCCAACGACTTTCATCAATCAGAGTGTAGCCAGGTTCCAACTCCCATGTCCGAGTGGGTAGCAGACATCTGCCTCCCATGCATACACACTTCTGAGAGTTGAGCTTATGGCCTGTACCTCCACAGCCAGCCTGCTGGTACCCTTGGCTTCTAAAAGGCCTAGGCTCGCTGTTTGACGGAAGTGTTGGGAGAGGTAATTGGAATCACCCGGCACACAAGACTAGTGCCTCCAAGCAAAGTCCAGTGATTTCCTAGTAATTCCTGTGGTAGACTGGTGCTACATACTAATTTCCATACGTGAGAGGGTAGCTGAACTTCTTGTCCAAAAGCATCTTACTTCTGAGAGTTGAGCTCAGCCTCAGTCCCTCACAGTTCCACACTGCCTGCAGAGTGAGTTTCGCAGGTCTTCAGCAGAGACGTTTGCTAGAGGCTTCTGAGACGCAGGGTAACAATGCAGAACTGGAGGGTATCCCCAGGTGCAGTAGACTGGTAATCTTGGTACCTCCTGACTCAGAATACTGCTACCTTCTCACTGCCATAGGAATGCAGCTAGTTGACAGCTGGCTTCAAGACATGCTTCCCTGTGAGAGCTGAGGACAGGGCAGAACCCTCCCGCATCCTGCCTGACTGTAGGAGTAGCTGCTAACATCCTAATGTTAGTGGCTGGGAGAGGTTCCGGGAAAAGCATGTGTGAGCACTGGGCCTGAACTCTCGTGTATCTGAGTTGAATACAGTGATTTCCAACGGCTTTCCTCGACCAGAGTGTAGCTAGGTTCCAAATCCCATGTACGAGCGGGTGGCAGACATCTGCCTCCCATGCATACACACTTGTGAGAGTTGAGCTTATGGCCTCTACCTCCACAGCCAGCCTGCTGGTACCCTTGGCTTCTAAAAGGCCTAGGCTCGCTGTTTGACGGAAGTGTTGGGAGAGGTAATTGGAATCACCCGGCACACAAGACTAGTGCCTCCAAGCTCAGTCCAGCGATTTCCAAGTAATTCCTGTGGTAGACTGGTGCTACATTCTAAGTTCCATACATGAGAGCGTAGCTGAACGCCTTGTCCAAAAGCATCTTACTTCTGAGAGTTGAGCTCAGCCTCAGTCCCTCACAGTTCCACACTGCCTGCAGAGTGAGTTTCGCAGGTCTTCAGCACAGACGTTTGCCAGAGGCTTCTGAGACGCAGGGTAACAATGCAGACCTGGAGGGTATCCCCAGGTGCAGTAGACTGGTAATCTTGGAACCTCCTGACTCAGAGTACTGCTACCTTCTCACTGCCATAGGAATGCAGCTACTTGACAGCTGGCTTCAAGACATGCTTCCTCTGAGAGCTGAGGACAGGGCAGAACCCTCCCGCATCCTGCCTGACTGTAGGAGTAGCTGCTAACATCCTAATGTTAGTGGCTGGGAGAGGTTGCGGGAAAAGCATGTGTGAGCACTGGGCCTGAACTCCCGTGTATCTGAGTTGAATACAGCGATTTCCAACGGCTTTCCTCAACCAGAGTGTAGCTAGTTTCCAAATCCCATGTACGAGCGGGTAGCAGACATCTGCCTCCCATGCATACACACTTCTGAGATTTGAGCTTATGGCCTGTACCTCCACATCCAGCCTGCGGTACCCTTGGCTTCTAAAAGGCCTAGGCTCGCTGTTTGACGGAAGTGCTGGGAGAGGTAATTGGAATCTCCCGGCACACAAGACGAGTGCCTCCAAGCTCAATTCACGATTTCCCAGTAATTCTTGTGGTAGACAGGTGCTACATACTAAGTTCCATATGTGAGAAGGTAGCTGAACGGCTTGTCCAAAAGCATCTTACTTCTGAGAGTTGAGTTCAGCCTCAGTCCCTCACAGTTCCACACTGCTTGCAGAGTGAGTTTCACACATCTTCACCAGAGACGATTGCCAGTGGCTTCTGAGTACAAGTTAACAATGCAGACCTGGAGGGTATCCCCAGGTGCAGTAGAGTGGTAATCTTGGAACCTCCTGACTCAGAGTACTGCTACCTTCTCACTGCCATAGGAATGCAGCTAGTTGACAGCTGGCTTCAAGACATGCTTACCTGTGAGAGCTGAGGACAGGGCAGAACCCTCCCGCATCCTGCCTGACTGTAGGAGTAGCTGCTAACATCCTTATGTTAGTGGCTGGGAGAGGTTGCGGGAAACGCATGTGTGAGCACTGGGCCTGAACTCCCGTGTATCTGAGTTGAATACAGCGATTTCCAATGGCCTTCTTCAATCACAGTGTAGCTAGGTTCCAACTCCCATGTCCGAGTGGGTAGCAGACATCTGCCTCCCATGCATACACACTTCTGAGAGTTGAGCTTATGGCCTGTACCTCCACAGCCAGCCTCCTGGTCCCCTTGGCTTCTAAAAGGCCTAGGCTCGCTGTTTGACGGAAGTGCTGGGAGAGGTAATTGGAATCTCCCGGCACACAAGACGAGTGCCTCCAAGCTCAATTCACGATTTCCCAGTAATTCTTGTGGTAGACAGGTGCTACATACTAAGTTCCATATGTGAGAAGGCAGCTGAACGCCTTGTCCAAAAGCATCTTACTTCTGAGAGTTGAGCTCAGCCTCAGTCCCTCACAGTTCCACACTGCCTGCAGAGTGAGTTTCACACGTCTTCATCAGAGACGATTGGCAGAGGCTTCTGAGTACAAGTTAACAATGCAGACCTGGAGGGTATCTCCAGGTGCAGTAGAGTTGTAAGCTTGGAACCTCCTTACTCAGAGTACTGCTACCTTCTCACTGCCATAGGAATGCAGCTAGTTGACAGCTGGCTTCAAGACATGCTTCCCTGTGAGAGCTGAGGACAGGGCAGAACCCTCCCGCATCCTGCCTGACTGTAGGAGTAGCTGCTAACATCCTATGTTAGTTGCTGGTAGAGGTTCCGGGAAAAGCATGTGTGAGCACTGGGCCTGAACTCCCGTGTATCTGAGTTGAATACAGCGATTTCCAACGGCTTTCATCAATCAGAGTGTAGCCAGGTTCCAACTCCCATGTCCGAGTGGGTAGCAGACATCTGCCTCCCATGCATACACACTTCTGAGAGTTGAGTTTATGGCCTGTACCTCCACATCCAGCCTGCTGGGTCGAAAGGCTTGGCTTCTAAAAGGCCTAGGGTTGCTGATTGACGGAAGTGTTGGGAGAGGTAATTGGAATCACACGGCACACAAGACTAGTGCCTCCAAGCTCAGTCCAGCGATTTCCTAGTAATTTCTGTGGTGGACTGGTGCTACATACTAATTTCCATACGTGAGAGGGTAGCTGAACGCCTTGTCCAAAAGCATCTTACTTCTGAGAGTTGAGCTCAGCCTCAGTCCCTCACAGTTCCCCACTGCCTGCAGAGTGAGTTTCGCAGGTCTTCAGCAGAGACGTTTGCCAGAGGCTTCTGAGACGCAGGGTAACAATGCAGACCTGGAGGGTATCCCCAGGTGCAGTAGACTGGTAATCTTGGAACCTCCTGACTCAGAGTACTGCTACCTTCTCACTGCCATAGGAATGCAGCTAGTTGACAGCTGGCTTCAAGACATGCTTCCCTGTGAGAGCTGAGGACAGGACAGAACCCTCCCGCATCCTGCCTGACCTTAGGAGTAGCTGCTAACATCCTAATGTTAGTGGCTGGGAGAGGTTGCGGGAAAAGCATGTGTGAGCACTGGGCCTGAACTCCCGTGTATCTGAGTTGAATACAGCGATTTCCAACAGGTTTCATCAATCAGAGTGTAGCTAGGTTCCAAATCCCATGTACGAGCAGGTAGCAGACATCTGCCTCCCATGCATACACACTTCTGAGAGTTGAGCTTATGGCCTGTACCTCCACAGCCAGCCTGCTGGTACCCTTGGCTTCTAAAAGGCCTAGGCTCGCTGTTTGACGGAAGTGCTGGGAGAGGTAATTGGAATCTCCTGGCACACAAGACGAGTGCCTCCAAGCTCAATTCACGGTTTCCCAGTAATTCTTGTGGTAGACAGGTGCTACATACTAAGTTCCATATGTGAGAAGGTAGCTGAACGGCTTGTCCAAAAGCATCTTACTTCTGAGAATTGAGCTTAGTCTCAGTCCCTCACAGTTCCACACTGCCTGCAGAGTGAGTTTCACACGTCTTCATCAGAGACGATTGCCAGAGGCTTCTGAGTACAAGTCCACAATGCAGACCTGGAGGGTATCTCCAGGTGCAGTAGAGTGGTAATCCTGGAACCTCCTGACTCAGAGTACTGCTACCTTCTCACTGCCATAGGAATGCAGCTAGTTGACAGCTGGCTTCAAGACATGCTTCCCTGTGAGAGCTGAGGACAGGGCAGAACCCTCCCGCATCCTGCCTGACTGTAGGAGTAGCTGCTAACATCCTTATGTTAGTGGCTGGGAGAGGTTGCGGGAAAAGCATGTGTGAGCACTGGGCCTGAACTCCCGTGTATCTGAGTTGAATACAGCGATTTCCAATGGGCTTCTTCAATCAGAGTGTAGCTAGGTTCCAACTCCCATGTCCGAGTGGGTAGCAGACATCTGCCTCCCATGCATACACACTTCTGAGAGTTGAGCTTATGGCCTGTACCTCCACAGCCAGCCTGCTGGTTCGAAAAAGCTTGGCTTCTAAAAGGCCTAGGCTCGCTGTTTGACGGAAGTGCTGGGAGAGGTAATTGGAATCTCCCGGCACACAAGACGAGTGCCTCCAAGCTCAATTCACGATTTCCCAGTAATTCTTGTGGTAGACAGGTGCTACATACTAAGTTCCATATGTGAGAAGGTAGCTGAACGCCTTCTCCAAAAGCATCTTACTTCTGAGAGTTGAGCTCAGCCTCAGTCCCTCACAGTTCCACACTGCCTGCAGAGTGAGTTTCACACGTCTTCACCAGACACGTTTGCCAGAGGCTTCTGAGACGCAGGGTAACAATGCAGACCTGGAGGGTATCCCCAGGTGCAGTAGACTGGTAATCTTGGAACCTCCTGACTCAGAGTACTGCTACCTTCTCACTAACATAGAAATGCAGCTAGTTGACAGCTGGCTTCAAGACATGCTTCCCTGTGAGAGCTGAGGACAGGGCAGAACCCTCCCGCATCCTGCCTGACTGTAGGAGTAGCTGCTAACATCCTAATGTTAGTGGCTGGGAGAGGTTGCAGGAAAAGCATGTGTGAGCACTGGGCCTGAAGTCCCGTGTATCTGAGTTGAATACAGCGATTTCCAACGGCTTTCATCATTCAGAGTGTAGCTAGGTTCGAAATCCCATGTACGAGCGGGTAGCAGACATCTGCCTCCCATGCAGACACACTTCTGAGAGTTGAGGTTATGGCCTGTACCTCCACATCCAGCCTGCTGGTTCGAAAAGGCTTGGCTTCTAAAAGGCCTAGGCTCGCTGTTTGACGGAAGTGCTGGGAGAGGTAATTGGAATCTACCGGCACACAAGACGAGGGCCTCCAAGCTCAATTCACGATTTCCCAGTAATTCTTGTGGTAGACAGGTGCTACATACTAAGTTCCATATGTGAGAAGGTAGCTGAACGCCTTGTCCAAAAGCATCTTACTTCTGAGAGTTGAGCTCAGCCTCAGTCCCTCACAGTTCCACACTGCCTACAGAGTGAGTTTCACACGTCTTCATCAGAGACGATTGCCAGAGGCTTCTGAGTACAAGTTAACAATGCAGACCTGGAGGGTATCTCCAGGTGCAGTAGAGTGGTAATCTTGGAACCTCCTGACTCAGAGTACTGCTACCTTCTCACTGACATAGGAGTGCAGCTAGTTCACAGCTGGCTTCAAGACATGCTTCCCTGTGAGAGCTGAGGACAGGGCAGAACCCTCCCGCATCCTGCCTGACTGTAGGATTAGCTGCTAACATCCTTATGTTAGTGGCTGGGAGAGGTTGCGGGAAACGCATGTGTGAGCACTGGGCCTGAACTCCCGTGTATCTGAGTTGAATACAGCGATTTCCAACGGCATTCATCAATCAGAGTGTAGCCAGGTTCCAACTCCCATGTCCGAGTGGGTAGCAGACATCTGCCTCCCATGCATACACACTTCTGAGAGTTGAGCTTATGGCCTGTACCTCCACAGCCAGCCTGCTGGTACCCTTGGCTTCTAAAAGGTCTAGGCTCGCTGTTTGACGGAAGTGTTGGGAGAGGTAATTGGAATCACCCGGCACACAAGACTAGTGCCTCCAAGCTCAGTACAGCGATTTCCTAGTAATTCCTGTGGTAGACTGGTGCTACATACTAAGTTCCATACTTGAGAGGGTAGCTGAACGCCTTGTCCAAAAGCATCTTACTTCTGAGAGTTGAGCTCAGCCTCAGTCCCTCACAGTTCCCCACTGCCTGCAGAGTGAGTTCCGCAGGTCTTCAGCAGAGTCGTTTGCAAGAGGCTTCTGAGACGCAGGGTAACAATGCAGACCTGGAGGGTATCCCCAGGTGCAGTAGACAGGTAATCTTGGAACCTCCTGACTCAGAATACTGCTACCTTCTCACTGCCATAAGAATGCAGCTAGTTGACAGCTGGCTTCAAGACATGCTTCCCTGTGAGAGCTGAGGACAGGGCAGAACCCTCCCGCATCCTGTCTGACTGTAGGAGTAGCTGCTAACATCCTAATGTTAGCGGCTGGGAGAGATTGCGGGAAAAGCATGTGTGAACACTGGGCCTGAACTCCCGTGTATCTGAGTTGAATATGTGATTTCCAACGGCTTTCCTCAACCAGAGTGTAGCTAGGTTCCAAATCCCATGTACGAGCGGGTAGCAGTCATCTGCCTCCCATGCATACACACTTCTGAGAGTTGAGCTTATGGCCTGTACCTCCACATCCAGCCTGCTGGTACCCTTGTCTTCTAAAAGGCCTAGGCTCGCTGTTTGACGGAAGTGCTGGGAGAGGTAATTGGAATCTCCCGGCACACAAGACGAGTGCCTCCAAGCTCAATTCACGATTTCCCAGTAATTCTTGTGGTAGACAGGTGCTACATACTAAGTTCCATATGTGAGAAGGTAGCTGAACGCCTTGTCCAAAAGCATCTTACTTCTGAGAGTTGAGCTCAGCCTCAGTCCCTCACAGTTCCACACTGCCTGCAGAGTGAGTTTCACACGTCTTCATCAGAGACGATTGCCAGAGGCTTCTGAGTACAAGTTAACAATGCAGACCTGGAGGGTATCTCCTAGTGCAGTAGTGTGGTAATCTTGGAACCTCCTGACTCAGAGTATTGCTACCTTCTCACTGCCATAGGAATGCAGCTAGTTGACAGCTGGCTTAAAGACATGCTTCCCTGTGAGAGCTGAGGACAGAGCAGAACCCTCCCACATCCTGCCTGACTGTAGGAGTAGCTGCTAACATCCTTATGTTAGTTGCTGGGAGATGTTGCGGGAAAAGCATGTGTGAGCACTGGGCCTGAACTCCCGTGTATCTGAGTTGAATACAGCGATTTCCAACGGCTTTCATCAATCAGACTGTAGCCAGGTTCCAACTCCCATGTCCGAGTGGGTAGCAGACATCTGCCTCCCATGCATACACACTTCTGAGAGTTGAGCTTATGGCCTGTACCTACAAAGCCAGCCTCCTGGTCCCCTTGGCTTCTAAAAGGCCTAGGCTCGCTGTTTGACGGAAGTGCTGGGAGAGGTAATTGGAATCTCCCGGCACACAAGACGAGTGCCTCCAAGCTCAATTCACGATTTCCCAGTAATTCTTGTGGTAGACAGGTGCTACATACTAAGTTCCATATGTGAGAAGGTAGCTGAACGCCTTGTCCAAAAGCATCTTACTTCTGAGAGTTGAGCTCAGCCTCAGTCCCTCACAGTTCCACACTGCCTGCAGAGTGAGTTTCACACGTCTTCATCAGAGACGTTTGCCAGAGGCTTCTGAGACGCAGGGTAACAATGCAGACCTGGAGGGTATCCCCAGGTGCAGTAGACTGGTAATCTTGGAACCTCCTGACTCAGAGTACTGCTACTTTCTCACTGCCATAGGAATGCAGCTAGTTGACAGCTGGCTTCAAGACATGCTTCTCTGTGAGAGCTGAGGACAGGGCAGAACCCTCCCGCATCCTGCCTGACTGTAGGAGTAGCTGCTAACATCCTAAAGTTAGTGGCTGGGAGAGGTTGCGGGAAAAGCATGTGTGAGAACTGGGCCTGAAGTCCCGTGTATCTGAGTTGAATACAGCGATTTCCAACGGCTTTCATCATTCAGAGTGTAGCTAGGTTCGAAATCCCATGTACGAGCGGGTAGCAGACATCTGCCTCCCATGCATACACACTTCTGAGAGTTGAGCTTATGGCCTGTACCTCCACATCCAGCCTGCTGGTTCGAAAAGGCTTGGCTTCTAAAAGGCCTAGACTCGCTGTTTGACGGAAGTGCTGGGAGAGGTAATTGGAATCTACCGGCACACAAGACGAGGGACTCCAAGCTCAATTCACGATTTCCCAGTAATTCTTGTGGTAGACAGGTGCTACATACTAAGTTCCATATGTGAGAAGGTAGCTGAACGCCTTGTCCAAAAGCATCTTACTTCTGAGAGTTGAGCTCAGCCTCAGTCCCTCACAGTTCCACACTGCCTGCAGAGTGAGTTTCACACGTCTTCATCAGAGACGATTGCCAGAGGCTTCTGAGTACAAGTTAACAATGCAGACCTGGAGGGTATCTCCAAGTGCAGTAGAGTGGTAATCTTGGAACCTCCTGACTCAGAGTACTGCTACCTTCTCACTGCCATAGGAATGCAGCTAGTTGACAGCTGGCTTCAAGACATGCTTCCCTGTGAGAGCTGAGGACAGGGCAGAACCCTCCCGCATCCTGCCTGACTGTAGGAGTATCTGCTAACATCCTAATGTTAGTGGCTGGGAGAGATTGAGGGAAAAGCATGTGTGAGCACTGGGCCTGAACTCCCGTGTATCTGAGTTGAATACAGCGATTTCCAACAGCTTTCATCAATCAGAGTGTAGCTAGGTTCCAAATCCCATGTACCAGCAGGTAGCAGACATCTGCCTTCCATGCATACACACTTCTGAGAGTTGAGCTTATGGCCTGTACCTCCACAGCCAGCCTGCTGGTACCCTTGGCTTCTAAAAGGTCTAGGCTCGCTGTTTGACGGAAGTGTTGGGATAGGTAATTGGAATCACCCGTCACACAAGACTAGTGCCCCCAAGCTCAGTCCAGCGATTTCCTAGTAATTCCTGTGGTAGACTGGTGCTACATACTAAGTTCCATACGTGAGAGGGTAGCTGAACGCCTTGTCCAAAACCATCTTACTTCTGAGAGTTGAGCTCAGCCTCAGTCCCTCACAGTTCCCCACTGCCTGCAGAGTGAGTTCCGCAGGTCTTCAGCAGAGTCGTTTGCAAGAGGCTTCTGAGACGCAGGGTAACAATGCAGACCTGGAGGGTATCCTCAGGTGCAGTAGACTGGTAATCTTGGAACCTCCTGACTCAGAATACTGCTACCTTCTCACTGCCATAGGAATGCAGCTAGTTGACAGCTGGCTTCAAGACATGCTTCCCTGTGAGAGCTGAGGACAGGGCAGAACCCTCCCGCATCCTGCCTGACTGTAGGAGTAGCTGCTAACATCCTAATGTTAGTGGCTGGGAGAGGTTGCGGGAAAAGCATGTGTGAGCACTGGGCCTGAACTCCCGTGTATCTGAGTTGAATACAGCGATTTCCAATGGCCTTCTTCAATCACAGTGTAGCTAGGTTCCGACTCCCATGTCCGAGTGGGTAGCAGACATCTGCCTCCCATGCATACACACTTCTGAGAGTTGAGCTTATGGCCTGTATCTCCACAGCCAGCCTGCTGGTATCCTTGGCTTCTAAAAGGCCTAGGCTCGCTCTTTGACGGAAGTGCTGGGAGAGGTAATTGGAATCTCCCGGCACACAAGAGGAATGCCTCCAAGCTCAATTCACGATTTCCCAGTAATTCTTGTTGTAGACAGGTGCTACATACTAAGTTCCATATGTGAGAAAGTAGCTGAACGCCTTGTCCAAAAGCATCTTACTTCTGAGAGTTGAGCTCAGCCTCAGTCCCTCACAGTTCCACACTGCCTGCAGAGTGAGTTTCACACGTCTTCACCAGAGACGATTGCCACAGGCTTCTGAGTACAAGTTAACAATGCAGACCTGGAGGGTATCTCCAGGTGCAGTAGACTGGTAATCTTGGAACCTCCTGACTCAGAGTACTGCTACCTTCTCACTGCCATAGGAATGCAGCTAGTTGACAGCTGGCTTCAAGACATGCTTCCCTGTGAGAGCTGAGGACAGGGCAGAACCCTCCCGCATCCTGCCTGACTGTAGGAGAAGCTGCTAACATCCTTATGTTAGTGGCTAGTAGAGGTTCCGGGAAAAGCATGTGTGAGCACTGGGCCTGAACTCCCGTGTATCTGAGTTGAATACAGCGATTTCCAACGGCTTTCCTCAACCAGAGTGTAGCTAGGTTACAAATCCCATGTACTAGCGGGTAGCAGACATCTGCCTCCCATGCATACACACTTCTGAGAGTTGACCTTATGGCCTGTACCTCCAAATCCAGCCTGCTGTTTCGAAAAGGCTTGGTTTCTAAAAGGCCTAGGCTCGCTGTTTGACGGAAGTGCTGGGAGAGGTAATTGGAATCTCCCGGCACACAAGACGAGTGCCTCCAAGCTCAATTCACGATTTCCCAGTAATTCTTGTGGTATACAGGTGCTACATACTAATTTCCATATGTGAGAAGGTAGCTGAACGCCTTGTCCAAAAGCATCTTACTTCTGAGAGTTGAGCTCACCCACAGTCCCTCACAGTTCCACACTGCCTGCAGAGTGAGATTCACACGTCTTCACCAGAGACGATTGCCAGAGGCTTCTGAGTACAAGTTAACAATGCAGACCAGGAGGGTATCTCCAGGTGCAGTAGAGTGGTAATCTTGGAACCTCCTGACTCAGAGTACTGCTACCTTCTCACTGCCATAGGAATGCAGCTAGTTGACAGCTGGCTTCAAGACATGCTTCCCTGTGAGAGCTGAGGACAGGGCAGAACCCTCCCGCATCCTGCCTGACTGTAGGAGTAGCTGCTAACATCCTTATGTTAGTGGCTGGGAGAGGTTGCGGGAAAAGCATGTGTGAGCACTGGGCCTGAACTCCCGTGTATCTGAGTTGAATACAGCGATTTCCAACGACTTTCATCAATCAGAGTGTAGCCAGGTTCCAACTCCCATGTCCGAGTGGGTAGCAGACATCTGCCTCCCATGCATACACACTTCTGAGAGTTGAGCTTATGGCCTGTACCTCCACAGCCAGCCTGCTGGTACCCTTGGCTTCTAAAAGGCCTAGGCTCGCTGTTTGACGGAAGTGTTGGGAGAGGTAATTGGAATCACCCGGCACACAAGACTAGTGCCTCCAAGCAAAGTCCAGTGATTTCCTAGTAATTCCTGTGGTAGACTGGTGCTACATACTAATTTCCATACGTGAGAGGGTAGCTGAACTTCTTGTCCAAAAGCATCTTACTTCTGAGAGTTGAGCTCAGCCTCAGTCCCTCACAGTTCCACACTGCCTGCAGAGTGAGTTTCGCAGGTCTTCAGCAGAGACGTTTGCTAGAGGCTTCTGAGACGCAGGGTAACAATGCAGAACTGGAGGGTATCCCCAGGTGCAGTAGACTGGTAATCTTGGTACCTCCTGACTCAGAATACTGCTACCTTCTCACTGCCATAGGAATGCAGCTAGTTGACAGCTGGCTTCAAGACATGCTTCCCTGTGAGAGCTGAGGACAGGGCAGAACCCTCCCGCATCCTGCCTGACTGTAGGAGTAGCTGCTAACATCCTAATGTTAGTGGCTGGCAGAGGTTCCGGGAAAAGCATGTGTGAGCACTGGGCCTGAACTCTCGTGTATCTGAGTTGAATACAGTGATTTCCAACGGCTTTCCTCGACCAGAGTGTAGCTAGGTTCCAAATCCCATGTACGAGCGGGTGGCAGACATCTGCCTCCCATGCATACACACTTGTGAGAGTTGAGCTTATGGCCTGTACCTCCACAGCCAGCCTGCTGGTACCCTTGGCTTCTAAAAGGCCTAGGCTCGCTGTTTGACGGAAGTGTTGGGAGAGGTAATTGGAATCACCCGGCACACAAGACTAGTGCCTCCAAGCTCAGTCCAGCGATTTCCAAGTAATTCCTGTGGTAGACTGGTGCTACATTCTAAGTTCCATACATGAGAGCGTAGCTGAACGCCTTGTCCAAAAGCATCTTACTTCTGAGAGTTGAGCTCAGCCTCAGTCCCTCACAGTTCCACACTGCCTGCAGAGTGAGTTTCGCAGGTCTTCAGCACAGACGTTTGCCAGAGGCTTCTGAGACGCAGGGTAACAATGCAGACCTGGAGGGTATCCCCAGGTGCAGTAGACTGGTAATCTTGGAACCTCCTGACTCAGAGTACTGCTACCTTCTCACTGCCATAGGAATGCAGCTACTTGACAGCTGGCTTCAAGACATGCTTCCTCTGAGAGCTGAGGACAGGGCAGAACCCTCCCGCATCCTGCCTGACTGTAGGAGTAGCTGCTAACATCCTAATGTTAGTGGCTGTGAGAGGTTGCGGGAAAAGCATGTGTGAGCACTGGGCCTGAACTCCCGTGTATCTGAGTTGAATACAGCGATTTCCAACGGCTTTCCTCAACCAGAGTGTAGCTAGTTTCCAAATCCCATGTACGAGCGGGTAGCAGACATCTGCCTCCCATGCATACACACTTCTGAGAGTTGAGCTTATGGCCTGTACCTCCACATCCAGCCTGCTGGTTCGAAAAGGCTTGGCTTCTAAAAGGCCTAGGCTCGCTGTTTGACGGAAGTGCTGGGAGAGGTAATTGGAATCTCCCGGCACACAAGACGAGTGCCTCCAATCTCAATTCACGATTTCCCTGTAATTCTTGTGGTAGACAGGTGCTACATACTAAGTTCCATATGTGAGAAGGTAGCTGAACGCCTTGTCCAAAAGCATCTTACTTCTGAGAGTTGAGCTCAGCCTCAGTCCCTCACAGTTCCACACTGCCTGCAGAGTGAGTTTCACACGTCTTCACCAGAGACGATTGCCACAGGCTTCTGAGTACAAGTTAACAATGCAGACCTGGAGGGTATCTCCATGTCAGTAGAGTGGTAATCTTGGAATCTCCTGACTCAGAGTACTGCTACATTCTCACTGCCATAGGAATGCAGCTAGTTGACAGCTGGCTTCAAGACATGCTTCCCTGTGAGAGCTGAGGACAGGGCAGAACCCTCCCGCATCCTGCCTGACTGTAGGAGTAGCTGCTAACATCCTAATGTTAGTGGCTGGGAGAGGTTGCGGGAAAAGCATGTGTGATCACTGGGCCTGAACTCCAGTGTATCTGAGTTGAATACAGCGATTTCCAACGGCTTTCCTCAACCAGAGTGTAGCTAGGTTCCAAATCCCATGTACGAGCGGGTAGCAGACATCTGCCTCCCATGCATACACACTTCTGAGAGTTGAGCTTATGGCCTGTACCTCCACAGCCAGCCTGCTGGTACCCTTGGCTTCTAAAAGGCCTAGGCTCGCTGTTTGACGGATGTGTTGGGAGAGGTAATTGGAATCACCGGCACACAAGACTAGTGCCTCCAAGCTCAGTCCAGCGATTTCCTAGTAATTCCTCTGGTAGACTGGTGCTACATACTAACTTCCATACGGGAGAGGGTAGCTGAACGCCTTGTCCAAAAGCATCTTACTTCTGAGAGTTGAGCTCAGCCTCAGTCCTTCACAGTTCCACACTGCCTGCAGAGTGAGTTTTGCAGGTCTTCAGCAGAGACGTTTGCCAGAGGCTTCTGAGACGCAGGGTAACAATGCAGACCTGGAGGGTATCCCCAGGTGCAGTAGACTGGTAATCTTGGAACCTCCTGACTCAGAGTACTGCTACCTTCTCACTGCCATAGGAATGCAGCTAGTTGACAGCTGGCTTCAAGACATGCTTCCCTGTGAGAGCTGAGGACAGGGCAGAAACCTCCCGCATCCTGCCTGACTGTAGGAGTAGCTGCTAACATCCTAATGTTAGTGGCTGGGAGAGGTTGCGTGAAAAGCATGTGTGAGCACTGGGCCTGAACTCCCACGTATCTGAGTTGAATACAGCGATTTCCAACGGTTTTCCTCAATCAGAGTGTAGCTAGGTTCCAAATCCCATGTACGAGCGGGTAGCAGACATCTGCCTCCCATGCATACACACTTCTGAGAGTTGAGCTTATGGCCTGTACCTCCAAATCCAGCCTGCTGGTCGAAAAGGCTTGGCTTCTAAAAGGCCTAGGCTCGCTGTTTGACGGAAGTCCTGGGAGAGGTAATTGGAATCTCCCGGCACACAAGACGAGTGCCTCCAAGCTCAATTCACGATTTCCCAGTAATTCTTGTTGTAGACAGGTGCTACATACTAAGTTCCATATGTGAGAAGGTAGCTGAACGCCTTGTCCAAAAGCATCTTACTTCTGAGAGTTGAGCTCAGCCTCAGTCCCTCACAGTTCCACACTGCCTGCAGAGTGAGTTTCACACGTCTTCACCAGAGACGATTGCCACAGGCTTCTGAGTACAAGTTAACAATGCAGACCTGGAGGGTATCTCCAGGTGCAATAGAGTGGTAATCTTGGAACCTCCTGACTCAGAGTACTGCTACCTTCTCACTGCCATAGGAATGCAGCTAGTTGACAGCTGGCTTCAAGACATGCTTCCCTATGAGAGCTGGGGACAGGGCAGAACGCTCCCGCATCCTGCCTGACTGTAGGAGTAGCTGCTAACATCCTTATGTTAGTGGCTGGGAGAGGTTGTGGGAAAAGCATGTGTGAGCACTGGGCCTGAACTCCCGTGTATCTGAGTTGAATACAGCGATTTCCAATGGCCTTCTTCAATCACAGTGTAGCTAGGTTCCAACTCCCATGTCCGAGTGGGTAGCAGACATCTGCCTCCCATGCATACACACTTTTGAGAGTTGAGTTTATGGCCTGTACCTCCACAGCCAGCCTGCTGGTACCCTTGGCTTCTAAAAGGCCTAGGCTCGCTGTTTGACGGAAGTGTTGGGAGAGGTAATTGGAATCACCCGGCACACAAGACGAGTGCCTCCGAGCTCAGTCCAGCGATTTCCTAGTAATTCCTGTGTTTGACTGCTGCTACATACTAAGTTCCATACGTGAGAGGGTAGCTGAACGCCTTGTCCAAAGCATCTTTCTTCTGAGAGTTGAGCTCAGCCTCAGTCCCTCACAGTTCCACACTGCCTGCAGAGTGAGTTTCGCACGTATTCACCAGAGACGTTTGCCAGAGGATTCTGAGAAGCAGGGTAACAATGCAGACCTGGAGGGTATCCCCAGGTGCAGTAGACTGGTAATCTTGGAACCTACTGACTCAGAGTACTGCTACCTTCTCACTGCCATAGGAATGCAGCTAGTTGACAGCTGGCTTCAAGACATGCTTCCCTGTGAGAGCTGAGGACAGGGCAGAACCCTCCCGCATCCTGCCTGAGTGTAGGAGAAGCTGCTAACATCCTTATGTTAGTGGCTAGGAGAGGTTCCGGGAAAAGCATGTGTGAGCACTGGGCCTGAACTCCTGTGTATCTGAGTTGAATACAGCGATTTCCAACGGCTTTCATCAATCAGAGTGTAGCCAGGTTCCAACTCCCATGTCCGAGTGGGTAGCAGACATCTGCCTCCCATGCATACACACTTCTGAGAGTTGAGCTTATGGCCTGTACCTCCACAGCCAGCCTGCTGGTACCCTTGGCTTCTAAAAGGCCTAGGCTCGCTGTTTGACGGAAGTGCTGGGAGAGGTAATTGGAATCACCCGTCACACAAGACTAGTGCCTCCAAGCTCAGTCCATCGATTTCCTAGTAATTCCTGTGGTAGACTGGTGCTACATACTAAGTTCCATACCTGAGAGGGTAGCTGAACGCCTTGTCCAAAAGCATCTTACTTCTGAGAGTTGAGCTCAGCCTCAGTCCCTCACAGTTCCACACTGCCTGCAGAGTGAGTTTCACACGTCTTCACCAGAGACGATTGCCAGAGGCTTCTGAGTACAAGTTAACAATGCAGACCTGGAGGGTATCCCCAGGTGCAGTAGAATGGTAATCTTGGAACCTCCTGACTCAGAATACTGCTACCTTCACACTACGATAGGAATGCAGCTAGTTGACAGCTGGCTTCGAGACATGCTTCCCTGTGAGAGCTGAGGACAGGGCAGAACCCTCCCGCATCCTGCCTGACTGTAGGAGTAGCTGCCAACATCCTAATGTTAGTGCTGGGAGAGGTTGCGGGAAAAGCATGTGTGAGCACTGGGCCTGAACTCCCGTGTATCTGAGTAGAATACAGCGATTTCCAACGGCTTTCATCAATCAGAGTGTAGCTAGGTTACAAATCCCATGTACTAGCGGGTAGCAGACATCTGCCTCCCATGCATAGACACTTCTGAGAGTTGACCTTATGGCCTGTACCTCCAAATACAGCCTGCTGTTTCGAAAAGGCTTGGCTTCTAAAAGGCCTAGGCTCGCTGTTTGACGGAAGTGCTGGGCGAGGTAATTGGAAATCCTGGCACACAAGACGAGTGTCTCCAAGCTCAATTCACGATTTCCCAGTAATTCTTGTGGTAGACAGGTGCTACATACAAAGTTCCATATGTGAGAAGGTAGCTGAACGCCTTGTCCAAAAGCATCTTACTTCTGAGAGTTGAGCTCAGCCTCAGTCCCTCACAGTTCCACACTGCCTGCAGAGTGAGATTCACACGTCTTCACCAGAGACGATTGCCAGAGGCTTCTGAGTACAAGTTAACAATGCAGACCAGGAGGGTATCTCCAGGTGCAGTAGAGTGGTAATCTTGGAACCTCCTGACTCAGAGTACTGCTACCTTCTCACTGCCATAGGAATGCAGCTAGTTGACAGCTGGCTTCAAGACATGCTTCCCTGTGAGAGCTGAGGACAGGGCAGAACCCTCCCGCATCCTGCCTGACTGTAGGAGTAGCTGCTAACATCCTTATGTTAGTGCTGGGAGAGGTTGCGGGAAAAGCATGTGTGAGCACTGGGCCTGAACTCCCGTGTATCTGAGTTGAATACAGCGATTTCCAACGGCTTTCATCAATCAGAGTGTAGCCAGGTTCCAAATCCCATGTCCGAGTGGGTAGCAGACATCTGCCTCCCATGCATACACACTTCTGAGAGTTGAGATTATGGCCTGTACATCCACAGCCAGCCTGCTGGTACCCTTGGCTTCTAAAAGTCCTAGGCTCGCTGTTTGACGGAAGTGTTGGGAGGGGTAATTGAAATCACCCGGCACACAAAACGAGTGCCTCCAAGCTCAGTCCAGCGATTTCCTAGTAATTCCTGTGGTAGACTGGTGCTACATACTAAGTTCCATACGTGAGAGGGTAGCTGATCGCCTTGTCCAAAAGCATCTTACTTCTGAGAGTTGAGCTCAGCCTCAGTCCCTCACAGTTCCACACTGCCTGCAGAGTGAGTTTCGCACGTCTTCACCAGAGACGATTGCCAGAGGCTTCTGAGATGCAGGGTAACAATGCAGACCCGGAGGGTATCCCCAGGTGCAGTAGACTGGTAATCTTGGAACCTCCTGACTCAGAGTACTGCTACCTTCTCACTGCCATAGGAATGCAGCTAGTTGACAGCTGGCTTCAAGACATGCTTCCCTGTGAGAGCTGAGGACAGGGCAGAACCCTCCCGCATCCTGCCTGACTGTAGGAGTAGCTGCTAACATCCTAATGTTAGTGGCTGGGAGAGGTTGCGGGAAAAGCATGTGTGAGCACTGGGCCTGAACTCCCGTGTATCTGAGTTGAATACAGCGATTTCCAACGGCTTTCCTCAACCAGAGTGTAGCTAGTTTCCAAATCCCATGTACGAGCGGGTAGCAGACATCTGCCTCCCATGCATACACACTTCTGAGAGTTGAGCTTATGGCCTGTACCTCCACATCCAGCCTGCTGGTTCGAAAAGGCTTGGCTTCTAAAAGGCCTAGGCTCGCTGTTTGACGGATGTGCTGGGAGAGGTAATTGGAATCTCCCGGCACACAAGACGAGTGCCTCCAATCTCAATTCACGATTTCCCAGTAATTCTTGTGGTAGACAGGTGCTACATACTAAGTTCCATATGTGAGAAGGTAGCTGAACGCCTTGTCCAAAAGCATCTTACTTCTGAGAGTTGAGCTCAGCCTCAGTCCCTCACAGTTCCACACTGCCTGCAGAGTGAGTTTCACACGTCTTCACCAGAGAAGATTGCCAGAGGCTTCTGAGTACAAGTTAACAATGCAGACCTGGAGGGTATCTCCAGGTCAGTAGAGTGGTAATCTTGGAACCTCCTGACTCAGAGTACTGCTACCTTCTCACTGCCATAGGAATGCAGCTAGTTGACAGCTGGCTTCAAGACATGCTTCCCTGTGAGAGCTGAGGACAGGGCAGAACGCTCCCGCATCCTGCCTGACTGTAGGAGTAGCTGCTAACATCCTTATGTTAGTGGCTGGGAGAGGTTGCGGGAAAAGTATGTGTGAGCACTGGGCCTGAACTCCCGTGTATCTGAGTTGAATACAGCGATTTCCAATGGCCTTCTTCAATCACAGTGTAGCTAGGTTCCAATTCCCATGTCCGAGTGGGTGGCAGACATCTGCCTCCCATGCATACACACTTCTGAGAGTTGAGCTTATGGCCTGTACCTCCACAGCCAGCCTGCTGGTACCCTTGGCTTCTAAAAGGCCTAGGCTCGCTGTTTGACGGAAGTGTTGGGAGAGGTAATTGGAATCACCCGGCACACAAGACGAGTTCCTCCAAGCTCAGTCCAGCGATTTCCTAGTAATTCCTGTGGTAGACTGGTGCTACATACTAAGTTCCATACCTGAGAGGGTAGCTGAACGCCTTGTCCAAAAGCATCTTACTTCTGAGAGTTGAGCTAGCCTCAGACCCTCACAGTTCCACACTGCCTGCAGAGTGAGTTTCGCACGTCTTCACCAGAGACGTTTGCCAGAGGATTCTGAGACGCAGGGTAACACTGCAGACCTGGAGGGTATCCCTAGGTGCAGTAGACTGGTAATCTTGGAAGCTCCTGACTCAGAGTACTGCTACCTTCTCACTGCCATAGGAATGCAGCTAGTTGACAGCTGGCTTCAAGACATGCTTCCCTGTGAGAGCTGAGGACAGGGCAGAACCCTTCCGCATCCTGCCTGACTGTAGGAGTAGCTGCTAACATCCTTATGTTAGTGGCTGGGAGAGGTTGCGGGAAAAGCATGTGTGAGCACTGGGCCTGAACTCCCGTGTATCTGAGTTGAATACCGCGATTTCCAACGGCTTTCATCAATCAGAGTGTAGCCAGGTTCCAACTCCCATGTCCGAGTGGGTAGCAGACATCTGCCTCCCATGCATACACACTTCTGAGAGTTGAGCTTATGGCCTGTACCTCCACAGCCAGCCTGCTGGTACCCTTGGCTTCTAAAAGGCCTAGGCTCGCTGTTTGACGGAAGTGCTGGGAGAGGTAATTGGAATCACCCGGCACACAAGACTAGTGCCTCCAAGCTCAGTCCAGCGATTTCCTAGTAATTCCTGTGGTAGACTGGTGCTACATACTAAGTTCCATACGTGAGAGTGTAGCTGAACGCCTTGTCCAAATGCATCTTACTTCTGAGAGTTGAGCTCAGCCTCAGTCCCTCACAGTTCCACACTGCCTGCAGAATGAGTTTCGCAGGTCTTCAGCAGAGACGTTTGCCTGAGGCTTCTGAGACGCAGGGTAACAATGCAGACCTGGAGGGTATCCCCAGGTGCAGTAGACTGGTAATCTTGGAACCTCCTGACTCAGAATACTGCTACCTTCTCACTGCCATTGGAATGCAGCTAGTTGACAGCTGGCTTCAAGACATGCTTCCCTGTGAGAGCTGAGGACAGGGCAGAACCCCTCGCATCCTGCCTGACTATAGGAGTAGCTGCTAAAATCCTTATGTTAGTGGCTAGGAGAAGTTGCGGGAAAAGCGTGTGTGAGCACTAGGCCTGAACTCCCGTGTATCTGAGTTGAATACAGCGATTTCCAACGGCTTTCCTCAATCATAGTGTAGCTAAGTTCCAAATCCCATGTACGAGCGGTAGCAGACATCTGCCTCCCATGCATACACACTTCTGAGAGTTGAGCTTATGGCCTGTACCTCCAAATCCAGCCTGCTGGTTCGAAAAAGCTTGGCTTCTAAAAGGCCTAGGCTCGCTGTTTGACGGAAGTGCTGGGAGAGGTAATTGGAATCTCCCGGCACACAAGACGAGTGCCTCCAAGCTCAATTCACGATTTCCCGGTAATTCTTGTGGTAGACAGGTGCTACATACTAAGTTCTATATGTGAGAAGGTAGCTGAACGCCTTGTCCAAAAGCATCTTACTTCTGAGAGTTGAGCTCAGCCTCAGTCCCTCACAGTTCCACACTGCCTGCAGAGTGAGTTTCACACGTCTTCACCAGAGACGATTGCCAGAGGCTTCTGAGTACAAGTTAACAATGCAGACCTGGAGGGTATTTCCAGGTGCAGTAGAGTGGTAATCTTGGAACCTCCTGACTCAGAGTACTGCTACCTTCTCACTGCCATAGGAATGCAGCTAGTTGACAGCTGGCTTCAAGACATGCTTCCCTGTGAGAGCTGAGGACAGGGCAGAACCCTCCCGCATCCTGCCTGACTGTAGGAGTAGCTGCTAACATCCTTATGTTAGTGGCTGGGAGAGGTTGCGGGAAAATCATGTGTGAGCACTGGGCCTGAACTCCCGTGTATCTGATTTGAATACAGCGATTTCCAACGGCTTTCATCAATCAGAGTGTAGCCAGGTTCCAACTCCCATGTCCGAGTGGGTAGCAGACATCTGCCTCCCATGCATACACACTTCTGAGAGTTGAGCTTATGGCCTGTACCTCCACAGCCAGCCTGCTGGTACCCTTGGCTTCTAAAAGGCCTAGGCTCGCTGTTTGACGGAAGTGCTGGGAGAGGTAATTGGAATCACCCTTCACACAAGACTAGTGCCTTCAAGCTCAGTCCAGCGATTTCCTAGTAATTCCTGTGGTAGACTGGTGCTACATACTAAGTTCCATACGTGAGAGGGTAGCTGAACGCCTTGTCCAAAAGCATCTTACTTCTGAGAGTTGAGCTCAGCCTCAGTCCCTCACAGTTCCACACTGCCTGCAGAGTGAGTTTCACACGTCTTCACTAGAGACGATTGCCAGAGGCTTCTGAGTACAAGTTAACAATGCAGACCTGGAGGGTATCCCCACGTGCACTAGAATGGTAATCTTGGAACCTCCTGACTCAGAATACTGCTACCTTCGCACTGCCATAGGAATGCAGCTAGTTGACAGCTGGCTTCGAGACATGCTTCCCTGTGAGAGCTGAGGACAGGGCAGAACCCTCCCGCATCCTGCCTGACTGTAGGAGTAGCTGCTAACATCCTAATGTTAGTGCTGGGAGAGGTTGCGGGAAAAGCATGTGTGAGCACTGGGCCTGAACTCCCGTGTATCTGAGTTGAATACAGCGATTTCCAACGGCTTTCCTCAACCAGAGTGTAGCTAGGTTACAAATCCCATGTACTAGCGGGTAGCAGACATCTGCCTCCCATGCATACACACTTCTGAGAGTTGACCTTAAGGCCTGTACCTCCAAATCCAGCCTGCTGTTTCGAAAAGGCTTCGCTTCTAAAAGGCCTAGGCTCGCTGTTTGACGGAAGTGCTGGGAGAGGTAATTGGAATCTCCCGGCACACAAGACGAGTGCCTCCAAGCTCAATTCACGATTTCCCAGTAATTCTTGTGGTAGACAGGTGCTACATACTAATTTCCATATGTGAGAAGGTAGCTGAACGCCTTGTCCAAAAGCATCTTACTTCTGAGAGTTGAGCTCACCCACAGTCCCTCACAGTTCCACACTGCCTGCAGAGTGAGATTCACACGTCTTCACCAGAGACGATTGCCAGAGGCTTCTGAGTACAAGTTAACAATGCAGACCAGGAGGGTATCTCCAGGTGCAGTAGAGTGGTAATCTTGGAACCTCCTGACTCAGAGTACTGCTACCTTCTCACTGCCATAGGAATGCAGCTAGTTGACAGCTGGCTTCAAGACATGCTTCCCTGTGAGAGCTGAGGACAGGGCAGAACCCTCCCGCATCCTGCCTGACTGTAGGAGTAGCTGCTAACATCCTTATGTTAGTGGCTGGGAGAGGTTGCGGGAAAAGCATGTGTGAGCACTGGGCCTGAACTCCCGTGTATCTGAGTTGAATACAGCGATTTCCAACGGCTTTCATCAATCAGAGTGTAGCCAGGTTCCAATTCCCATGTCCGAGTGGGTAGCAGACATCTGCCTCCCATGCATACACACTTCTGAGAGTTGAGCTTATGGCCTGTACCTCCACAGCCAGCCTGCTGGTACCCTTGGCTTCTAAAAGTCCTAGGCTCGCTGTTTGACGGAAGTGTTGGGAGGGGTAATTGAAATCACCCGGCACACAAAACGAGTGCCTCCAAGCTCAGTCCAGCGATTTCCTAGTAATTCCTGTGGTAGACTGGTGCTACATACTAAGTTCCATACGTGAGAGGGTAGCTGATCGCCTTGTCCAAAAGCATCTTACTTCTGAGAGTTGAGCTCAGCCTCAGTCCCTCACAGTTCCACACTGCCTGCAGAGTGAGTTTCGCACGTCTTCACCAGAGACGATTGCCAGAGGCTTCTGAGATGCAGGGTAACAATGCAGACCCGGAGGGTATCCCCAGGTGCAGTAGACTGGTAATCTTGGAACCTCCTGACTCAGAGTACTGCTACCTTCTCACTGCCATAGGAATGCAGCTAGTTGACAGCTGGCTTCAAGACATGCTTCCCTGTGAGAGCTGAGGACAGGGCAGAACCCTCCCGCATCCTGCCTGACTGTAGGAGTAGCTGCTAACATCCTTATGTTAGTGGCTGGGAGAGGTTGCGGGAAAAGCATGTGTCAGCACTGGGCCTGAACTCCCGTGTATCTGAGTTGAATACAGCGATTTCCAACGGCTTTCATCAATCAGAGTGTAGCCAGGTTCCAACTCCCATGTCCGAGTGGGTAGCAGACATCTGCTTCCCATGCATACACACTTCTGAGAGTTGAGCTTATGGCCTGTACCTCCACATCCAGCCTGCTGGTACTCTTGGCTTCTAAAAGGCCTAGGCTCGCTGTTTGACGGAAGTGCTGGGAGAGGTAATTGGAATCACCCGGCTCTCAAGACTAGTGCCTCCAAGCTCAGTTCAGCGATTTCCTAGTAATTCCTGTGGTAGACTGGTGCTACATACTAAGTTCCATACGTGAGAGGGTAGCTGAACGCCTTGTCCAAAAGCATCTTACTTCTGAGAGTTGAGCTCAGCCTCAGTCCCTCACAGTTCCACACTGCCTGCAGAGTGAGTTTCGCACGTATTCACCAGAGACGTTTGCCAGAGGCTTCTGAGACGCAGGGTAACAATGCAGACCTGGAGGGTATCCCCAGGTGCAGTAGACTGGTAATCTTGGAACCTCCTGACTCAGAGTACTGCTACCTTCTCACTGCCATAGGAATGCAGCTAGTTGACAGCTGGCTTCAAGACATGCTTCCCTGTGAGAGCTGAGGACAGGGCAGAACCCTCCCGCATCCTGCCTGACTGTAGGAGTAGCTGCTAACATCCTAATGTTAGTGGCTGGGAGAGGTTGCGGGAAAAGCATGTGTGATCACTGGGCCTGAAGTCCCGTGTATCTGAGTTGAATACAGCGATTTCCAACGGCTTTCCTCAATCAGAGTGTAGCTAGTTTCCAAATCCCATGTACGAGCGGGTAGCAGACATCTGCCTCCCATGCATACACACTTCTGAGAGTTGAGCTTATGGCCTGTACCTCCACATCCAGCCTGCTGGTTCGAAAAGTCTTGGCTTCTAAAAGGCCTAGGCTCTCTGTTTGACGGAAGTGCTGGGAGAGGTAATTGGAATCACCCGGCACACAAGACGAGTGCCTCCAAGCTCAATTCACGATTTCCCAGTAATTCTTGTGGTAGACAGGTGCTACATACTAAGTTCCATATGTGAGAAGGTAGCTGAACGCCTTGTCCAAAAGCATCTTACATCTGAGTGTTGAGCTCAGCCTCAGTCCCTCACAGTTCCACACTGCCTGCAGAGTGATTTTCACACGTCTTCACCAGAGACGATTGTCAGAGGCTTCTGAGTACAAGTTAACAATGCAGACCTGGAGGGTATCTCCATGTGCAGTATAGTGGTAATCTTGGAACCTCCTGACTCAGAGTACTGCTACCTTCTCACTGCCATAGGAATGCAGCTAGTTGACAGCTGGCTTCAAGACATTTTTCCTGTGAGAGCTGAGGACAGGGCAGAACCCTCCCGCATCCTGCCTGACTGTAGGAGTAGCTGCTAACATCCTTATGTTAGTGGCTGGGAGAGGTTGCGGGAAAAGCATGTGTGAGCACTGGGCTTGAACTCCCGTGTATCTGAGTTGAATACACCGATTTCCAATGGCCTTCTTCAATCACAGTGTAGCTAGATTCCAACTCCCATGTCTGAGTGGGTAGCAGACATCTGCCTCCCATGCATACACACTTCTGAGAGTTGAGCTTATGGCCTGTACCTCCACAGCCAGCCTGCTGGTACCCTTGGCTTCTAAAAGGCCTAGGCTCGCTGTTTGACGGAAGTGTTGGGAGAGGTAATTGGAATCATCCGGCACACAAGACTAGTGCCTCCAAGCAAAGTCCAGCGATTTCCTAGTAATTCCTGTGGTAGACTGGTGCTACATACTAATTTCCATACGTGAGAGGGTAGCTGAACGCCTTGTCCAAAAGCATCTTACTTCTGAGAGTTGAGCTCAGCCTCAGTCCCTCACAGTTCCACACTGCCTGCAGAGTGAGTTTCCCAGGTCTTCAGCAGAGACGTTTGCTAGAGGCTTCTGAGACGCAGGGTAACAATGCAGAACTGGAGGGTATCCCCAGGTGCAGTAGACTGGTAATCTTGGAACCTCCTGACTCAGAATACTGCTACCTTCTCACTGCCATAGGAATGCAGCTAGTTGACAGCTGGCTTCAAGACATGCTTCCCTGTGAGAGCTGAGGACAGGGCAGAACCCTCCCGCATCCTGCCTGACTGTAGGAGTAGCTGCTAACATCCTAATGTTAGTGGCTGGGAGAGGTTGAGGGAAAAGCATGTGTGAGCACTGGGCCTGAACTCTCGTGTATCTGAGTTGAATACAGTGATTTCCAACGGCTTTCCTCGACCAGAGTGTAGCTAGGTTCCAAATCCCATGTACGAGCGGGTGGCAGACATCTGCCTCCCATGCATACACACTTCTGAGAGTTGACCTTATGGCCTCTACCTCCACAGCCAGCCTGCTGGTACCCTTGGCTTCTAAAAGGCCTAGGCTCGCTGTTTGACGGAAGTGCTGGGAGAGGTAATTGGAATCTCCCGGCACACAAGACGAGTGCCTCCAAGCTCAATTCACGATTTCCCAGTAATTCTTGTGGTAGACAGGTGCTACATACTAAGTTCCATATGTGAGAAGGTAGCTGAACGCCTTGTCCAAAAGCATCTTACTTCTGAGAGTTGAGCTCAGCCTCAGTCCCTCACAGTTCCACACTGCCTGCAGAGTGATATTCACACGTCTTCATCAGAGACGATTGCCAGAGGCTTCTGAGTACAAGTTAACAATGCAGACCAGGAGGGTATCTCCAGGTGCAGTAGAGTGGTAATCTTGGAACCTCCTGACTCAGAGTACTGCTACCTTCTCACTGCCATAGGAATGCAGCTAGTTGACAGCTGGCTTCAAGATATGCTTCCCTGTGAGAGCTGAGGACAGGGCAGAACCCTCCCGCATCCTGCCTGACTGTAGGAGTAGCTGCTAACATCCTTATGTTAGTGGCTGGGAGAGGTTGCGGGAAAAGCATGTGTGAGCACTGGGCCTGAACTCCCGTGTATCTGAGTTGAATACAGCGATTTCCAACGGCTTACATCAATCAGAGTGTAGCCAGGATCCAAATACCATGTCCGAGTGGGTAGCAGACATCTGCCTCCCATGCATACACACTTCTGTGAGTTGAGCTTATGGCCTGTACCTCCACAGCCAGCCTGCTGGTACCCTTGGCTTCTAAAAGGCCTAGGCTCGCTGTTTGACGGATGTGTTGGGAGAGGTAATTGGAATCACCCGGCACACAAGACTAGTGCCTCCAAGCTCAGTCCAGCGATTTCCTAGTAATTCCTCTGGTAGACTGGTGCTACATACTAAGTTCCATACGTGAGAGGGTAGCTGAACGCCTTTTCCAAAAGCATCTTACTTCTGAGAGTTGAGCTCAGCATCAGTCCCCCACAGTTCCAAACTGCCTGCAGAGTGAGTTTCGCAGATCTTCAGCAGAGACGATTGCCAGAGGCTTCTGAGACGCAGGGTAACAATGCAGACCTGGAGGGTATCCCCAGGTGGAGTAGACTGGTAATCTTGGAACCTCCTGGCTCAGAGTACTGCTACCTTCTCACTGCCATGGGAATGCAGCTAGTTGACAGCTGGCTTCAAGACATGCTTCCCTGTGAGAGCTGAGGACAGAGCAGAACCCTCCCGCATCCTGCCTGACTGTAGGATTAGCTACTAACATCCTTATGTTAGTGGCTGCGAGAGGTTGCGGGAAAAGCATGTGTGAACACTGGGCTTGAACTCCCGTGTATCTGGGTTGAATACAGCGATTTCCAATGGCCTTCTTCAATCACAGTGTAGCTATGTTCCAACTCCCATGTCCGAGTGGGTAGCAGACATCTGCCTCCCATGCATACACACTTGTGAGAGTTGAGCTTATGGCCTGTACCTCCACAGCCAGCCTGCTGGTACCCTTGGCTTCTAAAAGGCCTAGGCTCGCTGTTTGACGGAAGTGTTGGGAGAGGTAATTGGAATCACCCGGCACACAAGACTAGTGCCTCCAAGCTCAGTCCAGCGATTTCCAAGTAATTCCTGTGGTGATTTTCACACGTCTTCACCAGAGACGATTGTCAGAGGCTTCTGAGTACAAGTTAACAATGCAGACCTGGAGGGTATCTCCATGTGCAGTATAGTGGTAATCTTGGAACCTCCTGAATGTAGACTGGTGCTACATTCTAAGTTCCATAAATGAGAGCGTAGCTGAACGCCTTGTCCAAAAGCATCTTACTTCTGAGAGTTGAGCTCAGCCTCAGTCCCTCACAGTTCCACACTGCCTGCAGAGTGAGTTTCGCAGGTCTTCAGCAGAGACGATTGCCAGAGGCTTCTGAGACGCAGGGTAACAATGCAGACCTGGAGGGTATCCCCAGGTGCAGTAGACTGGTAATCTTGGAACCTCCTGACTCAGAGTACTGCTACCTTCTCACTGCCATAGGAATGCAGCTACTTGACAGCTGGCTTCAAGACATGCTTCCTCTGAGAGCTGAGGACAGGGCAGAACCCTCCCGCATCCTGCCTGACTGTAGGAGTAGCTGCTAACATCCTAATGTTATGGCTGTGAGAGGTTGCGGGAAAAGCATGTGTGAGCACTGGGCCTGAACTCCCGTGTATCTGAGTTGAATACAGCGATTTCCAACGGCTTTCCTCAACCAGAGTGTAGCTAGTTTCCAAATCCCATGTACGAGCGGGTAGCAGACATCTGCCTCCCATGCATACACACTTCTGAGAGTTGAGCTTATGGCCTGTACCTCCACATCCAGCCTGCTGGTTCGAAAAGGCTTGGCTTCTAAAAGGCCTAGGCTCGCTGTTTGACGGAAGTGCTGGGAGAGGTAATTGGAATCTCCCGGCACACAAGACGAGTGCCTCCAATCTCAATTCACGATTTCCCTGTAATTCTTGTGGTAGACAGGTGCTACATACTAAGTTCCATATGTGAGAAGGTAGCTGAACGCCTTGTCCAAAAGCATCTTACTTCTGAGAGTTGAGCTCAGCCTCAGTCCCTCACAGTTCCACACTGCCTGCAGAGTGAGTTTCACACGTCTTCACCAGAGACGATTGCCACAGGCTTCTGAGTACAAGTTAACAATGCAGACCTGGAGGGTATCTCCAGGTCAGTAGAGTGGTAATCTTGGAACCTCCTGACTCAGAGTACTGCTACCTTCTCACTGCCATAGGAATGCAGCTAGTTGACAGCTGGCTTCAAGACATGCTTCCCTGTGAGAGCTGAGGACAGGGCAGAACCCTCCCGCATCCTGCCTGACTGTAGGAGTAGCTGCTAACATCCTAATGTTAGTGGCTGGGAGAGGTTGCGGGAAAAGCATGTGTGAGCACTGGGCCTGAACTCCCGTGTATCTGAGTTGAATACAGCGATTTCCAACGGCTTTCCTCAACCAGAGTGTAGCTAGGTTCCAAATCCCATGTACGAGCGGGTAGCAGACATCTGCCTCCCATGCATACACACTTCTGAGAGTTGAGCTTATGGCCTGTACCTCCACAGCCAGCCTGCTGGTACCCTTGGCTTCTAAAAGGCCTAGGCTCGCTGTTTGACGGATGTGTTGGGAGAGGTAATTGGAATCACCCGGCACACAAGACTAGTGCCTCCAAGCTCAGTCCAGCGATTTCCTAGTAATTCCTGTGGTAGACTGGTGCTACATACTAAGTTCCATACCTGAGAGGGTAGCTGAACGCCTTGTCCAAAAGCATCTTACTTCTGAGAGTTGAGCTCAGCCTCAGTCCCTCACAGTTCCACACTGCCTGCAGAGTGAGTTTCACACGTCTTCACCAGAGACGATTGCCAGAGGCTTCTGAGTACAAGTTAACAATGCAGACCTGGAGGGTATCCCCAGGTGCAGTAGAATGGTAATCTTGGAACCTCCTGACTCAGAATACTGCTACCTTCACACTACGATAGGAATGCAGCTAGTTGACAGCTGGCTTCGAGACATGCTTCCCTGTGAGAGCTGAGGACAGGGCAGAACCCTCCCGCATCCTGCCTGACTGTAGGAGTAGCTGCTAACATCCTAATGTTAGTGCTGGGAGAGGTTGCGGGAAAAGCATGTGTGAGCACTGGGCCTGAACTCCCGTGTATCTGAGTAGAATACAGCGATTTCCAACGGCTTTCATCAATCAGAGTGTAGCTAGGTTACAAATCCCATGTACTAGCGGGTAGCAGACATCTGCCTCCCATGCATAGACACTTCTGAGAGTTGACCTTATGGCCTGTACCTCCAAATACAGCCTGCTGTTTCGAAAAGGCTTGCTTCTAAAAGGCCTAGGCTCGCTGTTTGACGGAAGTGCTGGGAGAGGTAATTGGAATCTCCTGGCACACAAGACGAGTGTCTCCAAGCTCAATTCACGATTTCCCAGTAATTCTTGTGGTAGACAGGTGCTACATACTAAGTTCCATATGTGAGAAGGTAGCTGAACGCCTTGTCCAAAAGCATCTTACTTCTGAGAGTTGAGCTCAGCCTCAGTCCCTCACAGTTCCACACTGCCTGCAGAGTGAGATTCACACGTCTTCACCAGAGACGATTGCCAGAGGCTTCTGAGTACAAGTTAACAATGCAGACCAGGAGGGTATCTCCAGGTGCAGTAGAGTGGTAATCTTGGAACCTCCTGACTCAGAGTACTGCTACCTTCTCACTGCCATAGGAATGCAGCTAGTTGACAGCTGGCTTCAAGACATGCTTCCCTGTGAGAGCTGAGGACAGGGCAGAACCCTCCCGCATCCTGCCTGACTGTAGGAGTAGCTGCTAACATCCTTATGTTAGTGCTGGGAGAGGTTGCGGGAAAAGCATGTGTGAGCACTGGGCCTGAACTCCCGTGTATCTGAGTTGAATACAGCGATTTCCAACGGCTTTCATCAATCAGAGTGTAGCCAGGTTCCAAATCCCATGTCCGAGTGGGTAGCAGACATCTGCCTCCCATGCATACACACTTCTGAGAGTTGAGATTATGGCCTGTACATCCACAGCCAGCCTGCTGGTACCCTTGGCTTCTAAAAGTCCTAGGCTCGCTGTTTGACGGAAGTGTTGGGAGGGGTAATTGAAATCACCCGGCACACAAAACGAGTGCCTCCAAGCTCAGTCCAGCGATTTCCTAGTAATTCCTGTGGTAGACTGGTGCTACATACTAAGTTCCATACGTGAGAGGGTAGCTGATCGCCTTGTCCAAAAGCATCTTACTTCTGAGAGTTGAGCTCAGCCTCAGTCCCTCACAGTTCCACACTGCCTGCAGAGTGAGTTTCGCACGTCTTCACCAGAGACGATTGCCAGAGGCTTCTGAGATGCAGGGTAACAATGCAGACCCGGAGGGTATCCCCAGGTGCAGTAGACTGGTAATCTTGGAACCTCCTGACTCAGAGTACTGCTACCTTCTCACTGCCATAGGAATGCAGCTAGTTGACAGCTGGCTTCAAGACATGCTTCCCTGTGAGAGCTGAGGACAGGGCAGAACCCTCCCGCATCCTGCCTGACTGTAGGAGTAGCTGCTAACATCCTAATGTTAGTGGCTGGGAGAGGTTGCGGGAAAAGCATGTGTGAGCACTGGGCCTGAACTCCCGTGTATCTGAGTTGAATACAGCGATTTCCAACGGCTTTCCTCAACCAGAGTGTAGCTAGTTTCCAAATCCCATGTACGAGCGGGTAGCAGACATCTGCCTCCCATGCATACACACTTCTGAGAGTTGAGCTTATGGCCTGTACCTCCACATCCAGCCTGCTGGTTCGAAAAGGCTTGGCTTCTAAAAGGCCTAGGCTCGCTGTTTGACGGATGTGCTGGGAGAGGTAATTGGAATCTCCCGGCACACAAGACGAGTGCCTCCAATCTCAATTCACGATTTCCCAGTAATTCTTGTGGTAGACAGGTGCTACATACTAAGTTCCATATGTGAGAAGGTAGCTGAACGCCTTGTCCAAAAGCATCTTACTTCTGAGAGTTGAGCTCAGCCTCAGTCCCTCACAGTTCCACACTGCCTGCAGAGTGAGTTTCACACGTCTTCACCAGAGAAGATTGCCAGAGGCTTCTGAGTACAAGTTAACAATGCAGACCTGGAGGGTATCTCCAGGTCAGTAGAGTGGTAATCTTGGAACCTCCTGACTCAGAGTACTGCTACCTTCTCACTGCCATAGGAATGCAGCTAGTTGACAGCTGGCTTCAAGACATGCTTCCCTGTGAGAGCTGAGGACAGGGCAGAACGCTCCCGCATCCTGCCTGACTGTAGGAGTAGCTGCTAACATCCTTATGTTAGTGGCTGGGAGAGGTTGCGGGAAAAGTATGTGTGAGCACTGGGCCTGAACTCCCGTGTATCTGAGTTGAATACAGCGATTTCCAATGGCCTTCTTCAATCACAGTGTAGCTAGGTTCCAATTCCCATGTCCGAGTGGGTAGCAGACATCTGCCTCCCATGCATACACACTTCTGAGAGTTGAGCTTATGGCCTGTACCTCCACAGCCAGCCTGCTGGTACCCTTGGCTTCTAAAAGGCCTAGGCTCGCTGTTTGACGGAAGTGTTGGGAGAGGTAATTGGAATCACCCGGCACACAAGACGAGTTCCTCCAAGCTCAGTCCAGCGATTTCCTAGTAATTCCTGTGGTAGACTGGTGCTACATACTAAGTTCCATACCTGAGAGGGTAGCTGAACGCCTTGTCCAAAAGCATCTTACTTCTGAGAGTTGAGCTCAGCCTCAGTCCCTCACAGTTCCACACTGCCTGCAGAGTGAGTTTCGCACGTCTTCACCAGAGACGTTTGCCAGAGGATTCTGAGACGCAGGGTAACACTGCAGACCTGGAGGGTATCCCTAGGTGCAGTAGACTGGTAATCTTGGAAGCTCCTGACTCAGAGTACTGCTACCTTCTCACTGCCATAGGAATGCAGCTAGTTGACAGCTGGCTTCAAGACATGCTTCCCTGTGAGAGCTGAGGACAGGGCAGAACCCTCCCGCATCCTGCCTGACTGTAGGAGTAGCTGCTAACATCCTTATGTTAGTGGCTGGGAGAGGTTGCGGGAAAAGCATGTGTGAGCACTGGGCCTGAAGTCCCGTGTATCTGAGTTGAATACCGCGATTTCCAACGGCTTTCATCAATCAGAGTGTAGCCAGGTTCCAACTCCCATGTCCGAGTGGGTAGCAGACATCTGCCTCCCATGCATACACTCTTCTGAGAGTTGAGCTTATGGCCTGTACCTCCACAGCCAGCCTGCTGGTACCCTTGGCTTCTAAAAGGCCTAGGCTCGCTGTTTGACGGAAGTGCTGGGAGAGGTAATTGGAATCACCCGGCACACAAGACTAGTGCCTCCAAGCTCAGTCCAGCGATTTCCTAGTAATTCCTGTGGTAGACTGGTGCTACATACTAAGTTCCATACGTGAGAGTGTAGCTGAACGCCTTGTCCAAATGCATCTTACTTCTGAGAGTTGAGCTCAGCCTCAGTCCCTCACAGTTCCACACTGCCTGCAGAATGAGTTTCGCAGGTCTTCAGCAGAGACGTTTGCCAGAGGCTTCTGAGACGCAGGGTAACAATGCAGACCTGGAGGGTATCCCCAGGTGCAGTAGACTGGTAATCTTGGAACCTCCTGACTCAGAATACTGCTACCTTCTCACTGCCATTGGAATGCAGCTAGTTGACAGCTGGCTTCAAGACATGCTTCCCTGTGAGAGCTGAGGACAGGGCAGAACCCCCCCGCATCCTGCCTGACTATAGGAGTAGCTGCTAAAATCCTTATGTTAGTGGCTAGGAGAAGTTGCGGGAAAAGCGTGTGTGAGCACTAGGCCTGAACTCCCGTGTATCTGAGTTGAATACAGCGATTTCCAACGGCTTTCCTCAATCATAGTGTAGCTAAGTTCCAAATCCCATGTACGAGCGGTAGCAGACATCTGCCTCCCATGCATACACACTTCTGAGAGTTGAGCTTATGGCCTGTACCTCCAAATCCAGCCTGCTGGTTCGAAAAAGCTTGGCTTCTAAAAGGCCTAGGCTCGCTGTTTGACGGAAGTGCTGGGAGAGGTAATTGGAATCTCCCGGCACACAAGACGAGTGCCTCCAAGCTCAATTCACGATTTCCCGGTAATTCTTGTGGTAGACAGGTGCTACATACTAAGTTCTATATGTGAGAAGGTAGCTGAACGCCTTGTCCAAAAGCATCTTACTTCTGAGAGTTGAGCTCAGCCTCAGTCCCTCACAGTTCCACACTGCCTGCAGAGTGAGTTTCACACGTCTTCACCAGAGACGATTGCCAGAGGCTTCTGAGTACAAGTTAACAATGCAGACCTGGAGGGTATTTCCAGGTGCAGTAGAGTGGTAATCTTGGAACCTCCTGACTCAGAGTACTGCTACCTTCTCACTGCCATAGGAATGCAGCTAGTTGACAGCTGGCTTCAAGACATGCTTCCCTGTGAGAGCTGAGGACAGGGCAGAACCCTCCCGCATCCTGCCTGACTGTAGGAGTAGCTGCTAACATCCTTATGTTAGTGGCTGGGAGAGGTTGCGGGAAAATCATGTGTGAGCACTGGGCCTGAACTCCCGTGTATCTGATTTGAATACAGCGATTTCCAACGGCTTTCATCAATCAGAGTGTAGCCAGGTTCCAACTCCCATGTCCGAGTGGGTAGCAGACATCTGCCTCCCATGCATACACACTTCTGAGAGTTGAGCTTATGGCCTGTACCTCCACAGCCAGCCTGCTGGTACCCTTGGCTTCTAAAAGGCCTAGGCTCGCTGTTTGACGGAAGTGCTGGGAGAGGTAATTGGAATCACCCTTCACACAAGACTAGTGCCTTCAAGCTCAGTCCAGCGATTTCCTAGTAATTCCTGTGGTAGACTGGTGCTACATACTAAGTTCCATACGTGAGAGGGTAGCTGAACGCCTTGTCCAAAAGCATCTTACTTCTGAGAGTTGAGCTCAGCCTCAGTCCCTCACAGTTCCACACTGCCTGCAGAGTGAGTTTCACACGTCTTCACTAGAGACGATTGCCAGAGGCTTCTGAGTACAAGTTAACAATGCAGACCTGGAGGGTATCCCCACGTGCACTAGAATGGTAATCTTGGAACCTCCTGACTCAGAATACTGCTACCTTCGCACTGCCATAGGAATGCAGCTAGTTGACAGCTGGCTTCGAGACATGCTTCCCTGTGAGAGCTGAGGACAGGGCAGAACCCTCCCGCATCCTGCCTGACTGTAGGAGTAGCTGCTAACATCCTAATGATAGTGCTGGGAGAGGTTGCGGGAAAAGCATGTGTGAGCACTGGGCCTGAACTCCCGTGTATCTGAGTTGAATACAGCGATTTCCAACGGCTTTCCTCAACCAGAGTGTAGCTAGGTTACAAATCCCATGTACTAGCGGGTAGCAGACATCTGCCTCCCATGCATACACACTTCTGAGAGTTGACCTTAAGGCCTGTACCTCCAAATCCAGCCTGCTGTTTCGAAAAGGCTTGGCTTCTAAAAGGCCTAGGCTCGCTGTTTGACGGAAGTGCTGGGAGAGGTAATTGGAATCTCCCGGCACACAAGACGAGTGCCTCCAAGCTCAATTCACGATTTCCCAGTAATTCTTGTGGTAGACAGGTGCTACATACTAATTTCCATATGTGAGAAGGTAGCTGAACGCCTTGTCCAAAAGCATCTTACTTCTGAGAGTTGAGCTCACCCACAGTCCCTCACAGTTCCACACTGCCTGCAGAGTGAGATTCACACGTCTTCACCAGAGACGATTGCCAGAGGCTTCTGAGTACAAGTTAACAATGCAGACCAGGAGGGTATCTCCAGGTGCAGTAGAGTGGTAATCTTGGAACCTCCTGACTCAGAGTACTGCTACCTTCTCACTGCCATAGGAATGCAGCTAGTTGACAGCTGGCTTCAAGACATGCTTCCCTGTGAGAGCTGAGGACAGGGCAGAACCCTCCCGCATCCTGCCTGACTGTAGGAGTAGCTGCTAACATCCTTATGTTAGTGGCTGGGAGAGGTTGCGGGAAAAGCATGTGTGAGCACTGGGCCTGAACTCCCGTGTATCTGAGTTGAATACAGCGATTTCCAACGGCTTTCATCAATCAGAGTGTAGCCAGGTTCCAATTCCCATGTCCGAGTGGGTAGCAGACATCTGCCTCCCATGCATACACACTTCTGAGAGTTGAGCTTATGGCCTGTACCTCCACAGCCAGCCTGCTGGTACCCTTGGCTTCTAAAAGTCCTAGGCTCGCTGTTTGACGGAAGTGTTGGGAGGGGTAATTGAAATCACCCGGCACACAAAACGAGTGCCTCCAAGCTCAGTCCAGCGATTTCCTAGTAATTCCTGTGGTAGACTGGTGCTACATACTAAGTTCCATACGTGAGAGGGTAGCTGATCGCCTTGTCGAAAAGCATCTTACTTCTGAGAGTTGAGCTCAGCCTCAGTCCCTCACAGTTCCACACTGCCTGCAGAGTGAGTTTCGCACGTCTTCACCAGAGACGATTGCCAGAGGCTTCTGAGATGCAGGGTAACAATGCAGACCCGGAGGGTATCCCCAGGTGCAGTAGACTGGTAATCTTGGAACCTCCTGACTCAGAGTACTGCTACCTTCTCACTGCCATAGGAATGCAGCTAGTTGACAGCTGGCTTCAAGACATGCTTCCCTGTGAGAGCTGAGGACAGGGCAGAACCCTCCCGCATCCTGCCTGACTGTAGGAGTAGCTGCTAACATCCTTATGTTAGTGGCTGGGAGAGGTTGCGGGAAAAGCATGTGTCAGCACTGGGCCTGAACTCCCGTGTATCTGAGTTGAATACAGCGATTTCCAACGGCTTTCATCAATCAGAGTGTAGCCAGGTTCCAACTCCCATGTCCGAGTGGGTAGCAGACATCTGCTTCCCATGCATACACACTTCTGAGAGTTGAGCTTATGGCCTGTACCTCCACATCCAGCCTGCTGGTACTCTTGGCTTCTAAAAGGCCTAGGCTCGCTGTTTGACGGAAGTGCTGGGAGAGGTAATTGGAATCACCCGGCTCTCAAGACTAGTGCCTCCAAGCTCAGTTCAGCGATTTCCTAGTAATTCCTGTGGTAGACTGGTGCTACATACTAAGTTCCATACGTGAGAGGGTAGCTGAACGCCTTGTCCAAAAGCATCTTACTTCTGAGAGTTGAGCTCAGCCTCAGTCCCTCACAGTTCCACACTGCCTGCAGAGTGAGTTTCGCACGTATTCACCAGAGACGTTTGCCAGAGGCTTCTGAGACGCAGGGTAACAATGCAGACCTGGAGGGTATCCCCAGGTGCAGTAGACTGGTAATCTTGGAACCTCCTGACTCAGAGTACTGCTACCTTCTCACTGCCATAGGAATGCAGCTAGTTGACAGCTGGCTTCAAGACATGCTTCCCTGTGAGAGCTGAGGACAGGGCAGAACCCTCCCGCATCCTGCCTGACTGTAGGAGTAGCTGCTAACATCCTAATGTTAGTGGCTGGGAGAGGTTGCGGGAAAAGCATGTGTGATCACTGGGCCTGAAGTCCCGTGTATCTGAGTTGAATACAGCGATTTCCAACGGCTTTCCTCAATCAGAGTGTAGCTAGTTTCCAAATCCCATGTACGAGCGGGTAGCAGACATCTGCCTCCCATGCATACACACTTCTGAGAGTTGAGCTTATGGCCTGTACCTCCACATCCAGCCTGCTGGTTCGAAAAGTCTTGGCTTCTAAAAGGCCTAGGCTCTCTGTTTGACGGAAGTGCTGGGAGAGGTAATTGGAATCACCCGGCACACAAGACGAGTGCCTCCAAGCTCAATTCACGATTTCCCAGTAATTCTTGTGGTAGACAGGTGCTACATACTAAGTTCCATATGTGAGAAGGTAGCTGAACGCCTTGTCCAAAAGCATCTTACTTCTGAGAGTTGAGCTCAGCCTCAGTCCCTCACAGTTCCACACTGCCTGCAGAGTGAGTTTCACACGTCTTCACCAGAGAAGATTGCCAGAGGCTTCTGAGTACAAGTTAACAATGCAGACCTGGAGGGTATCTCCAGGTCAGTAGAGTGGTAATCTTGGAACACCTGACTCAGAGTACTGCTACATTCTCACTGCCATAGGAATGCAGCTAGTTGACAGCTGGCTTCAAGACATGCTTCCCTGTGAGAGCTGAGGACAGGGCAGAACCCTCCCGCATCCTGCCTGACTGTAGGTGTAGTTGCTAACATCCTTATGTTAGTGGCTGGGAGAGGTTGCGGGAAAAGCATGTGTGAGCAGTGGGCCTGAACTCACGTGTATCTGAGTTGAATACAGCGATTTCCAACGGCTTTCCTCAACCAGAGTGTAGCTAGGTTCCAAATCCCATGTACGAGCGGGTAGCAGACATCTGCCTCCCATGCATACACACTTCTGAGAGTTGAGCTTATGGCCTGTATCTCCACATCCAGCCTGCTGGTTCGAAAAGGCTGGCTTCTAAAAGGCCTAGGCTCGCTGTTTGACGGAAGTGCTGGGAGAGGTAATTGGAATCTCCCGGCACACAAGACGAGTGCCTCCAAGCTCAATTCACGATTTCCCAGTAATTCTTGTGGTAGACAGGTGCTACATACTAAGTTCCATATGTGAGAAGGTAGCTGAACGCCTTCTCCAAAAGCATCTTACTTCTGAGAGTTGAGCTCAGCCTCAGTCCCTCACAGTTCCACACTGCCTGCATCGTGAGTTTCACACGTCTTCACCAGAGACGATTGCCAGAGGCTTCTGAGTATAAGTTAACAATGCAGACCTGGAGGGTATCTCCAAGTGCAGTAGAGTGGTAATCTTGGAACCTCCTGACTCAGAGTACTGCTACCTTCTCACTGCCATAGGAATGCAGCTAGTTGACAGCTGGCTTCAAGACATGCTTCCCTGTGAGAGCTGAGGACAGGGCAGAACCCTCCCGCATCCTGCCTGACTGTAGGAGTAGCTGCTAACATCCTAATGTTAGAGGCTGGGAGAGGTTGCGGGAAAAGCATGTGTGAGCACTGGGCCTGAACTCCCGTGTATCTGAGTTGAATACAGCGATTTCCAATGGCCTTCTTCAATCACAGTGTAGCTAGGTTCCAACTCCCATGTCCGAGTGGGTAGCAGACATCTGCCTCCCATGCATACACACTTCTGAGAGTTGAGCTTATGGCCTGTACATCCACAGCCAGCCTGCTGGTACCCTTGGCTTCTAAAAGGCCTAGGCTCGCTGTTTGACGGAAGTGTTGGGAGAGGTAATTGGAATCACCCGGCACACAAGACTAGTGCCTCCAAGCTCAGTCCAGCGATTTCCTAGTAATTCCTGTGGTAGACTGGTGCTACATACTAAGTTCCATACTTGAGAGGGTAGCTGAACGCCTTGTCCAAAAGCATCTTACTTCTGAGAGTTGAGCTCAGCCTCAGTCCCTCACAGTTCCACACTGCCTGCAGAGTGAGTTTCGCAGGTCTTCAGCAGAGACGTTTGCCAGAGGCTTCTGAGACCCAGGGTAACAATGCAGACCTGGAGGATATCCCCAGGTGCAGTAGACTGGTAATCTTGGAACCTCCTGACTCAGAGTACTGCTACCTTCTCACTGCCATAGGAATGCAGCTAGTTGACAGCTGGCTTCAAGCCATGCTTCCCTGTGAGAGATGAGGACAAGGCAGAACCCTCCCGCATTCTGCCTGACTGTAGGAGTAGCTGCTAACATCCTTATGTTAGTGGCTGGGAGAGGTTGCGGGAAAAGCATGTGTGAGCACTGGGCCTGAACTCCCATGTATCTGAGTTGAATACAGCGATTTCCAATGGCCTTCTTCAATCACAGTGTAGCTAGGTTCCAACTCCCATGTCCGAGTGGGTAGCAGACATCTGCCTCCCATGCATACACACTTCTGAGAGTTGACTTTTGGCCTGTACCTCCACAGCCAGCCTGCTGGTACCCTTGGCTTCTAAAAGGCCTAGGCTCGCTGTTTGACGGAAGTGTTGGGAGCGGTAATTGGAATCACCCGGCACACAAGACTAGTGCCTCCAAGCTCAGTTCAGTGATTTCCTAGTAATTCCTGTGGTAGACTGGTGCTACATACTAAGTTCCATACGTGAGAGGGTAGCTGAACGCTTTGTCCAAAAGCATCTTACTTTTGAGAGTTGAGCTCAGCCTCAGTCCCTCACAGTTCCACACTGCCTGCAGAGTGAGTTTCGCAGGTCTTCAGCAGAGACGTTTGCCAGAGGCTTCTGAGACGCAGGGTAACAATGCAGACCTGGAGGGTATCCCCAGGTGCAGTAGACTGGTAATCTTGGAACCTCCTGACTCAGAATACTGCTACCTTCTCACTGCCATAGGAATGCAGCTAGTTGACAGCTGGCTTCAAGCCATGCTTCCCTGTGAGAGATGAGGACAGTGCAGAACCCTCCCGCATCCTGCCTCACTGTAGGAGTAGCTGCTAACATCCTAATGTTAGTGGCTGGGAGAGGTTGCGGGAAAAGCATGTGTGAGCACTGGGCCTGAACTCCCGTGTATCTGAGTTGAATACAGCGATTTCCAACGGCTTTCATCAATCAGAGTGTAGCTAGGTTCCAAATCCCATGGACGAGCGGGTAGCAGACATCTGCTTCCCATGCATACACACTTCTGAGAGTTGAGCTTGTGGCCTGTACCTCCACAGCCAGCCTGCTGGTACCCTTGGCTTCTAAAGGGCCTAGGCTCCCTGTTTGACGGAATTGTTGTGAGAGGTAATTGGAATCACCCGGCACACAAGACTAGTGCCTCCAAGCTCAGTCCAGCGATTTCCTAGTAATTCCTGTGGTAGACTGGTGCTACATACTAAGTTCCATACCTGAGAGGGTAGCTGAACGCCTTGTCCAAAAGCATCTTACTTCTGAGAGTTGAGCTCAGCCTCAGTCCCTCACAGTTCCACACTGCCTGCAGAGTGAGTTTCGCAGGTCTTCAGCAGAGACGTTTGCCAGAGGCTTCTGAGACGCAGGGTAACAATGCAGACCTGGAGGGTATCCCCAGGTGCAGTAGACTGGTAATCTTGGAACATCCTGACTCAGAGTACTGCTACCTTCTCACTGCCATAGGAATGCAGCTAGTTGACAGCTGGCTTCAAGCCATGCTTCCCTGTGAGAGATGAGGACAGGGCAGAACCCTCCCGCATCCTGCCTGCCTGTAGGAGTAGCTGCTAACATCCTAATGTTAGTGGCTGGGAGAGGTTGCGGGAAAAGCATGTGTGAGCACTGGGCCTGAACTCCCGTGTATCTGAGTTGAATACAGCGATTTCCAACGGCTTTCATCAATCAGAGTGTAGCTAGGTTCCAAATCCCATGTACGAGCGGGTAGCAGACATCTGCCTCCCATGCATACACACTTCTGAGAGTTGAGCTTATGGCCTGTACCTCCACATCCAGCCTGCTGGTTCGAAAAGGCTTGGCTTCTAAAAGGCCTAGGCTCGCTGTTTGACGGAAGTGTTGGGAGAGGTAATTGGAATCACCCGGCACACAAGACTAGTGCCTCCAAGCTCAGTCCAGCGATTTCCTAGTAATTCCTGTGGTAGACTGGTGCTACATACTAAGTACCGTACGTGAGAGGGTAGCTGAACGCCTTGTCCAAAAGCATCTTACTTCTGAGAGTTGAGCTCAGCCTCAGTCCCTCACAGTTCCACACTGCCTGCAGAGTGAGTTTCGCAGGTCTTCAGCAGAGACGTTTGCCAGAGGCTTCTGAGACGCAGGGTAACAATGCAGACGTGGAGGGTATCCGCAGGTGCAGTAGACTGGTAATCTTGGAACCTCCTGACTCAGAGTACTGCTACCTTCACACTGCCATAGGAATGCAGCTAGTTGACAGCTGGCTTCAAGACATGCTTCCCTGTGAGAGATGAGGACAGGGCAGAACCCTCCCGCATCCTGCCTGACTGTAGGAGTAGCTGCTAACATCCTAATGTTAGTGGCTGGGAGAGGTTGCGGGAAAAGCATGTGTGAGCACTGGGCCTGAACTCCCGTGTATCTGAGTTGAATACAGCGATTTCCAACGGCTTTCATCAATCAGAGTGTAGCCAGGTTCCAACTCCCATGTCCGAGTGGGTAGCAGACATCTGCCTCCCATGCATACACACTTCTGATAGTTGAGCTTATGGCCTATACCTCCACATCCAGCCTGCTGGTTCGAAAATGCTTGGCTCCTAAAAGGCCCAGGCTCGCTATTTGACGGAAGTGCTGGGAGAGTTAATTGGAATCTCCCGGCACACAAGACGAGTGCCTCCAAGCTCAATTCACGATTTCCCAGTAATTCTTGTGGTAGAGAGGTGCTACATACTAAGTTCCATAGGAGAGAAGGTAGCTGAACGCCTTGTCCAAAAGCATCTTACTTCTGAGAGTTGAGCTCAGCCTCAGTCCCTCACAGTTCCACACTGCCTGGAGAGTGAGTTTCACACGTCTTCACCAGAGACGATTGCCAGAGGCTTCTGAGTACAAGTTAACAATGCAGACCTGGAGGGTATCCCCAGGTGCAGTAGAGTGGTAATCTTGGAACCTCCTGACTCAGAGTACTGCTACGTTCTCACTGCCATAGGAATGCAGCTAGTTGACAGCTGGCTTCAAGACATGCTTCCCTGTGAGAGCTGAGGACAGGGCAGAACCCTCCCGCATCCAACCTGACTGTAGGAGGAGCTGCTAACATCCTTATGTTAGTGGCTGGGAGAGGTTGCGGGAAAAGCATGTGTGAGCACTGGGCCTGAACTCCCGTGTATGTGAGTTGAATACAGAGATTTCCAACGGCTTTCATCAATCAGAGTGTAGCCAGGTTCCAACTCCCATGTCCGAGTGGGTAGCAGACATCTGCCTCCCATGCATACACACTTCTGAGAGTTGAGCTTATGGCCTGTACCTCCACAGCCAGCCTGCTGGTACCCTTGGCTTCCAAAAGGCCTAGGCTCGCTGTTTGACGGAAGTGTTGGGAGAGGTAATTGGAATCACCCGGCACACAAGACTAGTGCCTCCAAGCTCAGTCCAGCGATTTCCTAGTAATTCCTGTGGTAGACTGGTGCTACATACTAAGTTCCATACGTGACAGGGTAGCTGAACGCCTTGTCCAAAAGCGTCTTACTTCTGAGAGTTGAGCTCAGCCTCAGTCCCTCACAGTTCCACACTGCCTACAGAGTGAGTTTCGCAGGTCTTCAGCAGAGACGTTTGCCAGAGGCTTCTGAGACGAGGGTAACAATGCAGACCTGGAGGGTATCCCCAGGTGCAGTAGACTGGTAATCTAGGAACCTCCTGACTCAGAGTACTGCTACCTTCTCACTGCCATAGGAATACAGCTAGTTGACAGCTGGCTTCAAGACATGCTTCCCTGTGAGAGCTGAGGACAGGGCAGAACCCTCCCGCATCCTGCCTGACTGTAGGAGTAGCTGCTAACATCCTAATGTTAGTGGCTTGGAGATGTTGCGGGAAAAGCATGTGTGAGCACTGGGCCTGAACTCCCGTGTATCTGAGTTGAATACACCGATTTCCAACGGCTTTCCTCAAACAGACGGTAGCTAGGTTCCAAATCCCATGTACGAGCGGGTAGCAGACATCTGCCTCCCATGCATACACACTTCTGAGAGTTGAGCTTGTGGCCTGTACATCCACATCCAGCCTGCTGGTTCGAAAAGGCTTGGCTTCTAAAAGGCCTAGGCTCGCTGTTTGACGGAAGTGCTGGGAGAGGTAATTGGAATCTCCCGGCACACAAGACGAGTGCCTCCAAGCTCAATTCACGATTTCCCAGTAATTCTTGTGGTAGACTGGTGCTACATACTAAGTTCCATACGTGAGAGGGTAGCTGAACGCCTTGTCCAAAAGCATCTTACTTCTGAGAGTTGAGCTCAGCCTCCTTCCCTTACAGTTCCACACTGCCTGCAGAGTGAGTTTCACACGTCTTCACCAGAGACGATTGCCAGAGGCTTCTGTGTACAAGTTAACAATGCAGACCTGGAGGGTATCTCCAGGTGCAGTAGACTGGAAATCTTGGAACCTCCTGACTCAGAGTACTGCTACCTTCTCACTGCCATAGGAATGCAGCTAGTTGACAGCTGGCTTCAAGACATGCTTCCCTGTGAGAGCTGAGGACAGGGCAGAACCGTCCCGCATCCTGCCTGACTGTAGGAGTAGCTGCTAACATCCTTATGTTAGTGGCTGGGAGAGGTTGCGGGAAAAGCATGTGTGAGCACTGGGCCTGAACACCCGTGTATCTGAGTTGAATACAGCGATTTCCAAAGGCTTTCATCAATCAGAGTGTAGACAGGTTCCAACTCCCATGTCTGAGAGGGGAGCAGACATCTGCCTCCCATGCATACACACTTCTGAGAGTTGAGCTTATTGCCTGTATCTCCACAGCCAGCCTGCTGGTACCCTTGGCTTCTAAAAGGCCTAGGCTCGCTGTTTGACGGAAGTGTTGGGAGAGGTAATTGGAATCACACGGCACACAAGACTAGTGCCTCCAAGCTCAGTCCAGCGATTTCCTAGTAATTCCTGTGGTAGACTCGTGCTACATACTAAGTTCCATACGTGAGAGAGTAGCTGAACGCCTTGTCCAAAAGCATCTTACTTCTGAGAGTTGAGCTCAGCCTCAGTCCCTCACAGTTCCACACTGCCTGCAGAGTGAGTTTCGCACGTCTTCACCAGAGACGTTTGCCAGAGTCTTCTGAGACGCAGGGTAACAATGCAGACCTGGAGGCTATCCCCAGGTGCAGTAGACTGGTAATCTTGGAACCTCCTGACTCAGAACTCTGCTACCTTCTCACTGCCATAGGAATGCAGCTAGTTGACAGCTGGCTTCAAGACATGCTTCCCTGTGAGAGCTGAGGACAGGGCAGAACCCTCCCGCATCCTGCCAGACTGTAGGGGTAGCTGCTAACATCCTAATGTTAGTGGGTGGGAGAGGTTGCGGGAAAAGCATGTGTGAGCAGTGGGCCTGAACTCCCGTGTATCTGAGTTGAATACAGCGATTTCCAACGGCTTTCCTCAACCAGAGTGTAGCTAGGTTCCAAATCCCATGTACGAGCGGGTAGCAGACATCTGCCTCCCATGCATACACACTTCGGAGAGTTGAGCTTATGGCCTGTACCTCCACATCCAGCCTGCTGGTACCCTTGGCTTCTAAAAGGCCTAGGCTCGCTGTTTGACGGAAGTGCTGGGAGAGGTAATTGGAATCTCCCGGCACACAAGACGAGTGCCTCCAAGCTCAATTCACGATTTCCCAGTAATTCTTGTGGTAGACAGGTGCTACATACTAAGTTCCATATGTGAGAAGGTAGCTGAACGCCTTGTCCAAAAGCATCTTACTTCTGAGAGTTCAGCTCAGCCTCAATCCCTCACAATTCCACACTGCCTGCAGAGTGAGTTTCACACGTCTTCACCAGAGACGATTGCCAGAGGCTTCTGAGTACAAGTTAACCATGCAGACCTGGAGGGTATCTCCAGGTGCAGTAGAGTGGTAATCTTGGAACCTCCTGACTCAGAGTACTGCTACCTTCTCACTGCCATAGGAATGCAGCTAGTTGACAGCTGGCTTCAAGACATGCTTCCCTGTGAGAGCTGAGGACAGGGTACAACCCTCCCGCATCCTGCCTGACTGTAGGAGTAGCTGCTAACATCCTTATGTTAGTGGCTGGGAGATGTTGCGTGAAAAGCATGTGTGAGCATTGGGCCTGAACTCCCGTGTATCTGAGTTGAATACAGCGATTTCCAATGGCCTTCTTCAATCACAGTGTAGCTAGTTTCCAACTCCCATGTCCGAGTGGGTAGCTGACATCTGCCTCCCATGCATACACACTTCTGAGAGTTGAGCTTATGGCCTGTACCTCCACAGCCAGCCTGCTGGTACCCTTGGCTTCTAAAAGGCCTAGGCTCGCTGTTTGACGGAAGTGTTGGGAGAGGTAATTGGAATCACCCGGCACACAAGACTAGTGCCTCCAAGCTCAGTCCAGCGATTTCCTAGTAATTCCTGTGGTAGACTGGTGCTACATACTAAGTTCCATACTTGAGAGGGTAGCTGAACGCCTTGTCCAAAAGCATCTTACTTCTGAGAGTTGAGCTCAGCCTCAGTCCCTCACAGTTCCACACTGCCTGCAGAGTGAGTTTCACACGTCTTCACCAGAGACGATTGCCAGAGGCTTCTGAGTACAAGTTAACAATGCAGACCTGGAGGGTATCCCCAGGTGCAGTAGACTGGTAATCTTAGAACCTCCTGACTCAGAGTACTGCTACCTTCTCACTGCCATAGGAATGCAGCTAGTTGACAGCTGGCTTCAAGACATGCTTCCCTGTGAGAGCTGAGGACAGGGCAGAACCCTCCCGCATCCTGCCTGACTGTAGGAGGAGCTGCTAACATCCTTATGTTAGTGGCTGGGAGAGGTTGCGGGAAAAGCATGTGTGAGCACTGGGCCTGAACTCCCGTGTATGTGAGTTGAATACAGAGATTTCCAACGGCTTTCATCAATCAGAGTGTAGCCAGGTTCCAACTCCCATGTCCGAGTGGGTAGCAGACATCTGCCTCCCATGCATACACACTTCTGAGAGTAGAGCTTATGGCCTGTACCTCCAGAGCCAGCCTGCTGGTACCCTTGGCTTCTAAAAGGCCTAGGCTCGCTGTTTGACGGAAGTGTGGGGAGAGGTATTTGGAATCACCCGGCACACAAGACTAGTGCCTCCAAGCTCAGTCCAGCGATTTCCTAGTAATTCCTGTGTAGACTGGTGCTACATACTAAGCTCCATACGTGAGAGGGTAGCTGAACGCCTTGTCCAAATGCATCTTACTTCTGAGAGTTGAGCTCAGCCTCAGTCCCTCACAGTTCCACACTGCCTGCAGAGTGAGTTTCGCAGGTCTTCAGCAGAGACGTTTGCCAGAGGCTTCTGAGACGCAGGGTAACAATGCAGACCTGGAGGGTATCCCCAGGTCAGTAGACTGGTAATCTTGGAACCTCCTGACTCAGAGTACTGCTACCTTTTCACTGCCTTAGGAATGCAGCTAGTTGACAGCTGGCTTCAAGACATGCTTCCCTGTGAGAGCAGAGGACAGGGCAGACCCGTCCCGCTTCCTGCCTGACTGTAGGAGTAGCTGCTAACATCCTAATGTTAGTGGCTGGGAGAGGTTGCGGGAAAAGCATGTGTGAGCACTGGGCCTGAACTCCCGTGTATCTGAGTTGAATACAGCGATTTCCAACGGCTTTCGTCAATCAGAGTGTAGCTGCGGTCTAATTCCCATGTACGAGCGGGTAGCAGACATCTGCCACCCATGCATACACACTTCTGAGAGTTCAGCTTATGGCCTCTAACTCCACATCCAGCCTGCTGGTTCGAAAAGGCTTGGCTTCTAAAAGGCCTAGGCTCGCTGTTTGACGGAAGTGCTGGGAGAGGTAATTGGAATCTCCCGGCACACAAGACGAGTGTCTCCAAGCTCAATTCACGATTTCCCAGTAATTCTTGTGGTAGACAGGTGTTACATACTAAGTTCCATATGTGAGAAGGTAGCTGAACGCCTTGTCCAAAAGCATCTTACTTCTGAGAGTTGAGCTCAGCCTCAGTCCCTCACAGTTCCACACTGCCTGCAGAGTGAGTTTCACACGTCTTCACCAGAGATGATTGCCAGAGGCTTCTGATTACAAGTTAACAATGCAGACCTGGAGGGTATCTCCAGGTGCAATAAAGTGGTAATCTTGGAACCTCCTGACTCAGAGTACTGCTACCTTCTCACTGCCATAGGAATGCAGCTAGTTGACAGCTGGCTTCAAGACATGCTCCCTGTGAGAGCTGAGGACAGGGCAGAACCCACCCGCATCCTGCCTGACTGTAGGAGTAGCTGCTAACATCCTAATGTTAGTGGCTGGGAGAGGTTGCGGGAAAAGCATGTGTGAGCTCTGGGCTTGAACTCCCGTGTATCTGAGTTGAATACAGCGATTTCCAACCGCTTTCCTCAACCAGAGTGTAGCTAGGTTCCAAATCCCATGTACGAGCGGGTAGCAGACATCTGCCTGCCATGCATACACACTTCTGAGAGTTGAGCTTATGGTCTGTACCTCCACATCCAGCCTGCTGGTACTCTTGGTTTCTAAAAGGCCTAGGCTCGCTGTTTGACGGAAGTGCTGGGAGAGGTAATTGGAATCTCCCGGCACACAAGACGAGTGCCTCCAAGCTCAATTCACGATTTCCCAGTAATTCTTGTGGTAGACAGGTGCTACATACTAAGTTCCATATGTGAGAAGTTAGCTGAACGCCTTGTCCAAAAGCATCTTACTTCTGAGAGTTGAGCTCAGCCTCAGTCCCTCACAGTTCCACACTGCTTGCAGAGGGAGTTTCACACGTCTTCACCAGAGACGATTGCCAGAGGCTTCTGAGGACAAGTTAACAATGTAGACCTGGAGGGTATCTCCAGGTGCAGTAGAGTGGTAATCTTGGAACCTCCTGACTCAGAGTACTGCTACCTTCTCACTGCCATAGGAATGCAGCTAGTTGGCAGCTGGCTTCAAGACATGCTTCCCTGCGAGAGCTGAGGACAGGGCAGAACCCTCCCGCATCCCGCCTGACTGTAGGAGTAGCTGCTAACATCCTTATGTTAGTGGCTGGGAGAGGTTGCGGGAAAAGCATGTGTGAGCACTGGGCCTGAACTCCCGTGTATCTGAGTTGAATACAGCGATTTCCAACGGGTTTCATCAATCAGAGTGTAGACAGGTTCCAACTCCCATGTCTGAGTGCGTAGCAGACATCTGCCTCCCATGCATACACACTTCTGAGAGTTGAGCTTATGGCCTGTACCTCCACAGCCAGCCTGCTGGTACCCTTGGCTTCTAAAAGACCTAGGCTCGCTGTTTGACGGAAGTGTTGGGAGAGGTAATTGGAATCACACGGCACACAAGACTAGTGCCTCCAAGCTCAGTCCAGCGATTTCCTAGTAATTCCTGTGGTAGACTGGTGCTACATACTAAGTTCCTTACGTGAGAGGGTAGCTGAACGCCTTGTCCAAAAGCATCTTACTTCTGTGAGTTGAGCTCAGCCTCAGTCCCTCACAGTTCCACACTGCCTGCAGAGTGAGTTTCGCACGTCTTCAGCAGAGACGTTTGCCAGAGGCTTCTGAGACGCAGGGTAACAATGCAGACCTGGAGGGTATCCCCAGGTGCAGTAGACTGGTAATCTTGGAACCTCCTAACTCAGAATACTTCTACCTTCTCACTGCCATAGGAATGCAGCTAGTTGACAGCTGGCTTCAAGACATGCTTCCCTGTGAGAGCTGAGGACAGGGCAGAACCCTCCCGCATCCTGCCTGACTGTAGGAGTAGCTGCAAACATCCTAATGTTAGTGGCTGGGAGAGGTTGCGGGAAAAGCATGTGTGAGCACTGGGCCTGAACTCCCGTGTATCTGAGTTGAATACAGCGATTTCCAACGGCTTTCCACAACCAGAGTGTTGCTAGGTTCCAAATCCCATGTACGAGCGGGTAGCAGACATCTGCCTCCCATGCATACACACTTCTGAGAGTTGAGCTTATGGCCTGAACCTCCACATCCAGCCTGCTGGTTCGAAAAGGCTTGGCTTCTAAAAGGCCTAGGCTCGCTGTTTGACGGAAGTGCTGGGAGAGGTAATTGGAATCTCCCGGCACACAAGACGAGTGCCTCCAAGCTCAATTCACGATTTCCCAGTAATTCTTGTGGTAGACAGGTGCTACATACTAAGTTCCATATGTGAGAAGGTAGCTGAACGCCTTGTCCAAAAGCATCTTACTTCTGAGAGTTGAGCTCAGCCTCAGTCCCTCACAGTTTCACACTGCCTGCAGAGTGAGTTTCACACGTCTTCACCAGAGACGATTGCCAGAGGCTTCTGAGTACAAGTTAACAATGCAGACCTGGAGGGTATCTCCAGGTGCAGTAGAGTGGTAATCTTGGAACCTCCTGACTCAGAGTACTGCTACATTCTCACTGCCATAGGAATGCAGCTAGTTGACAGCTGGCTTCAAGACATGCTTCCCTGTGAGAGCTGAGGACAGGGCAGAACCCTCCCGCATCCTGCCTGACTGTAGGAGTAGCTGCTAACATCCTTATGTTATTGGCTGGGAGAGGTTGCGGGAAAAGCATGTGTGAGCACTGGGCCTGAACTCCCGTGTATCTGAGTTGAATACAGCGATTTCCAATGGCCTTCTTCAATCACAGTGTAGCTAGGTTCCAACTCCCATGTCCGAGTGGGTAGCAGACATCTGCCTCCCATGCATACACACTTCTGAGAGTTGAGCTTATGGCCTGTACCTCCACAGCCAGCCTGCTGGTACCCTTGGCTTCTAAAAGGCCTAGGCTCGCTGTTTGACGGAAGTGTGGGGAGAGGTAATTGGAATCACCCGGCACACAAGACTAGTGCCTCCAAGCTCAGTCCAGCGATTTCCTAGTAATTCCTGTGGTAGACTGGTGCTACATACTAAGTTCCATACGTGAGAGGGTAGCTGAACGCCTTGTCCAAAAGCATCTTACTTCTGAGAGTTGAGCTCAGCCTCAGTCCCTCACAGTTCCACACTGCCTGCAGAGTGAGTTTCGCAGGTCTTCAGCAGAGACGTTTGCCAGAGGCTTCTGAGACGCAGGGTAACAATGCAGACCTGGAGGATATCCCCAGGTGCAGTAGACTGGTAATCTTGGAACCTCCTGACTCAGAATACTGCTACCTTCTCACTGCCATAGGAATGCAGCTAGTTGACAGCTGGCTTCAAGACATGCTTCCCTGTGAGAGCTGAGGACAGGGCAGAACCCTCCCGCATCCTGCCTTACTGTGGGAGTAGCTGCTAACATCCTAATGTTAGTGGCAGGGAGAGGTTGCGGGAAAAGCATGTGTGAGCACTGGGCTTGAACTCCCGTGTATCAGAGTTGAATACAGCGATTTCCAACGGCTTTCCTCAACCAGAGAGTAGCTAGGTTCCAAATCCCATGTACGAGCGGGTAGCAGACATCTGCCTCCCATGCATACACACTTCTGAGAGTTGAGCTTATGGTCTGTACCTCCACATCCAGCCTGCTGGTACTCTTGACTTCTAAAAGGCCTAGGCTCGCTGTTTGACGGAAGTGCTGGGAGAGGTAATTGGAATCTCCCGGCACACAAGACGAGTGCCTCCAAGCTCAATTCACGATTTCCCAGTAATTCTTGTGGTAGACAGGTGCTACATACTAAGTTCCATATGTGAGAAGGTAGCTGAACGCCTTGTCCAAAAGCATCTTACTTCTGAGAGTTGAGCTCAGCCTCAGTCCCTCACAGTTCCACACTGCCTGCAGAGTGAGTTTCACACGTCTTCACCAGAGAAGATTGCCAGAGGCTTCTGACTACAAGTTAACAATGCAGACCTGGAGGGTATCCCCAGGTGCAGTAGACTGGTAATCTTGGAACCTCCTGACTCAGAATACTGCTACCTTCTCACTGCCATAGGAATGCAGCTAGTTGACAGCTGGCTTCAAGACATGCTTCCCTGTGAGAGCTGAGGACAGGGCAGAACCCTCCTGCATCCTGCCTGACTGTAGGGGTAGCTGCTAACATCCTAATGTTAGTGGCTGGGAGAGGTTGCGGGAAAAGCATGTGTGAGCAGTGGGCCTGAACTCCCGTGTATCTGAGTTGAATACAGCGATTTCCAATGGCCTTCTTCAATCACAGTGTAGCTAGGTTCCAAATCCCATGGACGAGCGGGTAGCAGACATCTGCCTCCCATGCATACACACGTCTGATAGTTGAGCTTATGGCCGATACCTCCACATCCAGCCTGCTGCTTCGAAAATGCTTGGCTCCTAAAAGCCCCAATCTCGCTGTTTGCGGGAGTGCTGGGAGAGGTAATTGGAATCTCCCGGCACACAAGAGGAGTGCCTCCAAGCTCAATTCACGATTTCCCAGTAATTCTTGTGGTAGATAGGTTCTACAGACTAAGTTCCATATGTGAGAAGGAAGCTGAACGCCTTGTCCAAAAGCATCTTACTTCTGAGAGTTGAGCTCAGCCTCAGTCCCTCACAGTTCCACACTGCCTGCAGAGTGAGTTTCACACGTCTTCACCAGAGACGATTGCCAGAGGCTTCTGAGTACAAGTTAACAATGCAGACCTGGAGGGTATCTCCAGGTGCAGTAGAGTGGTAATCTTGGAACCTCCTGACTCAGAGTACTGCTACCTTCTCACTGCCATAGGAATGCAGCTAGTTGACAGCTGGCTTCAAGACATGCTTCCCTGTGAGAGCTGAGGACAGGGCAGAACCCTCCCGCATCCTGCCTGACTGTAGGAGTAGCTGCTAACATCCTTATGTTTGTGGCTGGGAGAGGTTGCGGGAAATTCATGTGAGAGCACTGGGCCTGAACTCCCGTGTATCTGAGTTGAATACAGCGATTTCCAACGGCTTTCATCAATCAGAGTGTAGCCAGGTTCCAACTCCCATGTCCGAGTGGGTAGCAGACATCTGCCTCCCATGCGTACACACTTCTGAGAGTTGAGCTTATGGCCTGTACGTCCACAGCCAGCCTGCTGGTACCCTTGGCTTCTAAAAGGCCTAGGCTCGCTGTTTGACGGAAGTGCTGGGAGAGGTAATTGGAATCACCGGCACACAAGACTAGTGCCTCCAAGCTCAGTCCAGCGATTTCGTAGTAATTCCTGTGGTAGACTGGTGCTACATACTAATTTCCATACGTGAGAGGGTAGCTGAACCCCTTGTCCAAAAGCATCTTACTTCTGAGAGTTGAGCTCAGCCTCAGTCCCTCACAGTTCCACACTGCCTGCAGAGTGAGTTTCGCAGGTCTTCAGCAGAGACGTTTGCCAGAGGCTTCTGAGACGCAGGGTAACAATGCAGACCTGGAGGGTATCCCCAGGTGCAGTAGACTGGTAATCTTGGAACCTCCTGATTCAGAGTACTGCTACCTTCTCACTGCCATAGGAATGCAGCTAGTTGACAGCTGGCTTCAAGACATGCTTCCCTGTGAGAGCTGAGGACAGGGCAGAACCCTCTCGCATCCTGCCTGACTGTAGGAGTAGCCGCTAACATCCTAATGTTAGTTGCTGGGAGAGGTTGCGGGAAAAGCATGTGTGAGCACTGGCCCTGAACTCCCGTGTATCTCAGTTGAATACAGCGATTTCCAACGGCTCTCCTCAACCAGAGTGTAGCAATGTTCCAACTCCCATGTCCGAGTGGGTAGCAGACATCTGCCTCCCATGCATACACACTTCTGAGAGATGAGCTTATGGCCTGAACCTCCACATCCAGCCTGCTGGTTCGAAAAGGCTTGGCTTCTAAAAGGCCTAGGCTCGCTATTTGACGGAACTGCTGGGAGAGGTAATTGGAATCTCCCGGCACACAAGACGAGTGCCTCCAAGCTCAATTCACGATCCCCAGTAATTCTTGTGGTAGACAGGTGCTACATACTAAGTTCCATATGTGAGAAGGTAGCTGAACGCCTTGTCCAAAAGCATCTTACTTCTGAGAGTTGTGCTCAGCCTCAGTCCCTCACAGTTCCACACTGCCTGCAGAGTGAGTTTCACACGTCTTCACCAGAGACGATTGCCAGAGGCTTCTGAGTACAAGTTAACAATGCAGAACTGGAGGGTATCTCCAGGTGCAGTAGAGTGGTAATCTTGGAACCTCCTGACTCAGAGTACTGCGACCTTCTCACTGCCATAGGAATGCAGCTAGTTGACAGCTGGCTTCAAGACATGCTTCCCTGTGAGAGCTGAGGACAGGGCAGAACCCTCCCGCATCCTGCCTGACTGTAGGAGTAGCTGCTAACATCCTAATGTTAGTCGTTGGGAGAGGTTGCGGGAAAAGCATGTTTGAGCACTGGGCCTGAACTCCCGTGTATCTGAGTTGAATACAGCGATTTCCAATGGCCTTCTTCACTCACAGTGTAGCTAGTTTCCAACTCCCATGTCAGAGTGGGTAGGAGACATCTGCCTCCCATGCATACACACTTCTGAGAGTTGAGCTTATGGCCTGTACCTCCACAGCCAGCCTGTTGGTACCCTTAGCTTCTAAAAGGCCTCGGCTCGCTGTTTGACGGAAGTGCTGGGAGAGGTCATTGGAATCTCCCGGCACACAAGACGAGTGCCTCCAAGCTCAATTCACGATTTCCCAGTAATTCTTGTGGTAGACAGGTGGTACATACTAAATTCCGTATGTGAGAAGGGAGCTGAACGCCTTGTCCAAAAGCATCTTACTTCTGAGAGTTGAGCTCAGCCTCAGTCCTTCACAGTTCCACACTGCCTGCAGAATGATTTTCACACGTCTTCACCAGAATCGATTACCAGAGGCTTCTGAGATGCAGGGTAACAATGCAGACCTGGAGGGTATCTCCAGGTGCAGTAGACTGGTAATCTTGGAACCTCCTGACTCAGAGTACTGCTACCTTCTCACTGCCATAGGAGTGCAGCTAGTTGACAGCTGGCTTCAAGACATGCTTCGTTGTGAGAGCTGAGGACAGGGCAGAACCCTCCCGCATCCTGCCTGATTGTAGGTGTAGCTGCTAACATCCTTATGTTAGTGGCTGGGAGACGTTGCGGGAAAAGCATGTGTGAGCACTGGGCCTGAACTCCCGTGTATCTGAGTTGAATACAGCGATTTCCAATGGCCTTCTTCAATCACAGTATAGCTAGGTTCCAACTCCCATGTCCGAGTGGGTAGCAGATATCTGCATCCCATGCATACACACTTCTGAGAGTTGAGCTTATGACCTGTACCTCCACAGCCAGCCTGCTGGTACCCTTGGCTTCCAAAAGGCCTAGGCTCGCTGTTTGACGGAAATGCTGGGAGAGGTAATTGGAATCTCCCGGCACACAAGACGAGTGCCTCCAAGCTCAATTCAGGATTTCCCAGTAATTCTTGTCGTAGACAGGTGCTACATACTGAGTTCCATATGTGAGAAGGTAGCTGAACGCCTTGTCCAAAAGCATCTTACTTCTAAGAGTTGAGCTCAGCCTTAGTCCCTCACAGTTCCACACTGCCTGCAGAATGAGTTTCACACGTGTTCACCAAAGACGATTGCCAGAGGCTTCTGAGTACAAGTTAACAATGCAGACATGGAGGGTATCTCCAGGTGAAGTAGAGTGGTAATCTTGGAACCTCCTGACTCAGAATACTGCTACCTTATCACTGCCATAGAATGCAGGTAGTTGACAGCTGGCTTCAAGACATGCTTCCTGTGAGAGCTGAGGACAGGGCAGAACCCTCCCGCATCCTGCCTGACTGTAGGTGTAGCTGCTAACATCCTTATGTTAGTGGCTGGGAGAGGTTGCGTGAAAAGCATGTGTGAGCACTGGGCCTGAACTCCCGTGTATCTGAGTTGAATACAGCGATTTCCAATGACCTTCTTCAATCACAGGGTAGCTAGGTTCCAACTCCCATGTCCGAGTGGGTAGCAGATATCTGCCTCCCATGCATACACACTTCTGAGAGTTGAGCTTATGGCCTGTACCTCCATATCCAGCCTGCTGGTACCATGGCTTCTAAAAGGCCTAATATCGCTGTTTGACGGAAGTGCTGGGAGAGGTAATTGGAATCTCCCGGCACACAAGACTAGTGCCTCCAAGCTCAATTCACGATTTCCCAGTAATTCTTGTGGTAGACAGGTGCTACATGCTAAGTTCCATACGTGAGAAGGTAGCTGAACGCCTTGTCCAAAAGCATCTTACTTCTGAGAGATGAGCTCAGCCTCAGTCCCTCACAGTTCCACACTGCCTGCAGAGTGAGTTTCGCAGGTCTTCAGCAGAGACGTTTGCCAGAGGCTTCTGAGACGCAGGGTAACAATGCAGACCTGGAGGGTATCCCCAGGTGCAGTAGACTGGTAATCTTGGAACCTCCTGACTCGGAATACTGATACCTTCTCACTGCCATAGGAATGCAGCTAGTTGACAGCTGGCTTCAAGACATGCTTCCCTGTGAGAGCTGAGGACAGAGCAGAACCCTCCCGCATCCTGCCTGACTGTAGTAGTAGCTGCTAACATCCTTATGTTAGTGGCTGGGAGAGGTTGCGGGAAAAGCAAGTGTGAGCACTGGGCCTGAACTCCCGTGTATCTGAGTTGAATACCGCGATTTCCAATGGTCTTCTTCAATCACAGTGTAGCTAGGTTCCAACTCCCATGTCCGAGTGGGTAGCAGACATCTGCCTCCCATGCATATACACTTCTGAGAGTTGAGCTTATGGCCTGTACCTCCACATCCAGCCTGCTGGTACCCTTGGCTTCTAAAAGGCCTAGGCTCGCTGTTTGACGGAAGTGCTGGGAGAGGTTATTGGAATCACCCGGCACACAAGACTAGTGCCTCCAAGCTCAGTTCAGCGATTTCCTAGTAATTCCTGTGGTAGACTGGTGCTACATACTAAGTTCCATACGTGAGAGGGTAGCTGAACGCCTTGTCCAAAAGCATCTTACTTCTGAGAGTTGAGCTCAGCCTCAGTCCCTCACAGTTTCACACTGCCTGCAGAGTGTGTTTCGCAGGTCTTCAGCAGAGACGTTTGCCAGAGGCTTCTGAGACGCAGGGTAACAATGCAGACCTGGAGGGTATCCCCAGGTGCAGTCGACTGGTAATCTTGGAACCTACTGACTCAGAATACTGCTACCTTCTCACTGCCATAGGAATGCAGCTAGTTGACAGCTAGCTGGCTTCAAGACATGCTTCCCTGTGAGAGCTGAGGACAGGGCAGAACCCTTCCGCATGCTGCCTGATTGTAGGAGTAGCTGTTAACATCCTAATGTTAGTGGCTGGGAGAGGTTGCGGGAAAAGCATGTGTGAGCACTGGGCCTGAACTCCCGTGTATCTGAGTTGAATACAGCGATTTCCAACGACTTTCCTCAACCAGAGTGTAGCTAGGTTCCAAATCCCATGTAAGAGCGGGGAGCAGACATCTGCCTCCCATGCATACACACTTCTGAGAGTTGAGCTTATGGCCTGTACCTCCACATCCAGCCTGCTGGTACCCTTGGCTTCTAAAAGGCCTAGGCTCGCTGTTTGACGGAAGTGCTGGGAGAGGTAATTGGAATCTCCCGGCACACAAGACGAGTGCCTCCAAGCTCAATTCACGATTTCCCAGTAATTCTTGTGGTAGACAGGTGCTACATACTAAGCTCCATATGTGAAAAGGTAGCTGAACGCCTTGTCCAAAAGCATCTTACTTCTGAGATTTGAGCACACCCTCAGTCCCTCACACTACCACACTGCCTGCAGAGTGAGTTTCACACGTCTTCACCAGAGACGATTGCCAGAGGCTTCTGAGTACAAGTTAACAATGCAGACCTGGAGGGTATCTCCAGGTGCAGTAGAGTGGTAATCTTGGAACCTCCTGACTCAGAGTACTGCTACCTTCTCACTGCCATAGGAATGCAGCTAGTTGACAGCTGGCTTCAAGACATGCTTCCCTGTGAGAGCTGAGGAAAGGGCAGAACCCTCCCGCATCCTGCCTGACTGTAGGAGTAGCTGCTAACATCCTTATGTTAGTGGCTGGGAGAGGTTGCAGGAAAAGCATGTGTGAGCACTGGGCCTGAACTCCCGTGTATCTGAGTTGAATACAGCGATTTCCAATGGCCTTCTTCAATCACAGTGTAGCTAGGTTCCAACTCCCATGTCCGAGTGGGTAGCAGACATCTGCCTCCCATGCATACACACTCCTGAGAGTTGAGCTTATGGCCTGTACCTCCACATCCAGCCTGCTGGTACCCTTGGCTTCTAAAAGGCCTAGGCTCGCTGTTTGACGGAATTGCTGGGAGAGGTAATTGGAATCACCCGGCACACAAGACTAGTGCCTCCAAGCTCAGTTCAGCGATTTCCTAGTAATTCCTGTGGTAGACTGGTGCTACATACTAAGTTCCATACGTGAGAGGGTAGCTGAACGCCTTGTCCAAAACCATCTTACTTCTGAGAGTTGAGCTCAGCCTCAGTCCCTCACAGTTCCACACTGCCTGCAGAGGAGTTTCGCAGGTCTTCAGCAGAGACGTTTGCCAGAGGCTTCTGAGACGCAGGGTAACAACGCAGACCTGCAGGTATCCCCAGGTGCTGTCGACTGGTAATCTTGGAACCTCCTGACTCAGAATACTGCTACCTTCTCTCTGCCATTGGAATGCAGCTAGTTGACAGCTAGCTGGCTTCAAGACATGCTTCCCTGTGAGAGCCGAGGACACGGCAGAACCCTCTCGCATCCTGCCTGACTGTAGGAGTAGCTGCTAACATCCTAATGTTAGTGGTGGGAGAGGTTGCGGGAAAAGCATGTGTGAGCACTGGGCCTGAACTCTCGTGTATCTGAGTTGAATACAGCGATTTCCAACGGCTTTCCTCAACCAGAGGGTAGCTAGGTTCCAAATCCCATGTACGAGCGGGTAGCAGACATCTGCCTCCCATGCATACACACTTCTGAGAGTTGAGCTTATGGCCTGTACCTCCACATCCAGCCTGCTGGTACCCTTGGCTTCTAAAAGGCCTAGGCTCGCTGTTTGACGGAAGTGCTGGGAGAGGTAATTGGAATCTCCCGGCACACAAGACGAGTGCCTCCAAGCTCAATTCACGATTTCCCAGTAATTCTTGTGGTAGACAGGTGCTACATACTAAGTTCCATATGTGAGACGGTAGCTGAACGCCTTGTCCAAAAGCATATTACTTCTGAGAGTTGAGCACACCCTCAGTCCCTCACACTTCCACACTGCCTGCAGAGTGAGTTTCACACGTCTTCACCAGAGACGATTGCCAGAGGCTTCTGAGTACAAGTTAACAATGCAGACCTGGAGGGTATCTCCAGGTGCAGTAGAGTGGTAATCTTGGAACCTCCTGACTCAGAGTACTGCTACCTTCTCACTGCCATAGGAATGCAGCTAGTTGACAGCTGGCTTCAAGGCATGCTTCCCTGTGAGAGCTGAGGACAGGGCAGAACACTCCCGCATCCTGCCTGACTGTAGGAGTAGCTGCTAACATCCTAATGTTAATGGCTGGGAGAGGTTGCGCGAAAAGCATGTGTGAGCACTGGGCCTGAACTCCCGTGTATTTGAGTTGAATACAGCGATTTCCAATGGCCTTCTTCAATCACAGTGTAGCTAGGTTCCAACTCCCATGTCCGAGTGGGTAGCAGAAATCTGCCTCCCATGCATATACACTTCTGAGAGTTGAGCTTATGGCCTGTACCTCCACAGCCAGCCTGCTGGTACCCTTGGCTTCTAAAAGGCCTAGGCTCGCTGTTTGACGGAAGTGCTGGGAGAGGTAATTGGAATCACCCGGCACACAAGACTAGTGCCTCCAAGCTCAGTTCAGCGATTTCCTAGTAATTCCTGTGGTAGACTGGTGCTACATACAAAGTTCCATACGTGAGAGGGTAGCTGAACGCCTTGTCCAAAACCATCTTACATCTGAGAGTTGAGCTCACCCTCAGTCCCTCACAGTTCCACACTGCCTGCAGAGTGAGTTTCGCAGGTCTTCAGCAGAGACGTTTGCCAGAGGCTTCTGAGACGCAGGGTAACAATGCAGACCTGGAGGGTATCCTCAGGTGCAGTAGACTGGTAATCTTGGAACCTCCTGACTCAGAATACTGCTACCTTCTCACTGCCATAGGAATGCAGCTAGTTGACAGCTATCTGGCTTCAAGACATGCTTCCCTGTGAGAGCTGAGGACAGGGCAGAACCCTCCCGCATGCTGCCTGACTGTAGGAGTAGCTGCTAACATCCTAATGTTAGTGGCTGGGAGAGGTTGCGGGAAAAGCATGTGTGAGCACTGGGCCTGAACTCCCGTGTATCTGAGTTGAATACAGCGATTTCCAACGGGTCTCCTCAACCAGAGTGTAGCTAGGTTCCAAATCCCATGTACGAGCGGGTAGCAGACATCTGCCTCCCATGCATACACACTTCTGAGAGTTGAGCTTATGGCCTGTACCTCCACATCCAGCCTGCTGGTACCCTTGGCTTCTAAAAGGCCTAGGATCGCTGTTTGACGGAAGTGCTGGGAGAGGTAATTGGAATCTCCCGGCACACAAGACGAGTGCCTCCAAGCTCAATTCACGATTTCCCAGTAATTCTTTTGGCAGACAGGTGCTACATACTAAGTTCCATATGTGAGATGGTAGCTGAACGCCTTGTCCAAAAGCATCTTACTTCTGAGAGTTGAGCCCACCCTTAGTCCCTCACAGTTCCACACTGCCTGCAGAGTGAGTTTCACATGTCCTCACCAGAGACGATTGCCAGAGGCTTCTGAGTACAAATTAACAAAGCAGACCTGGAGGGTATCTCCAGGTGCAGTAGAGTGGTAATCTTGGAACCTCCTGACTCAGAGTACTGCTACCTTCTCACTGCCATAGGAATGCAGCTAGTTGACAGCTGGCTTCAAGACATGCTTCCCTGTGAGAGCTGAGGACAGGGCAGAACCCTCCCGCATCCTGCCTGACTGTAGGAGTAGCTGCTAACATCCTTATGTTAGTGGCTGGGAGAGGTTGCGGGAAAAGCATGTGTGAGCACTGGGCCTGAACTCCCGTGTATCTGAGTTGAATACAGCGATTTCCAACGGCTTTCCTCAACCAGAGTGTAGCTAGGTTCCAAATCCCATGTATGAGCGGGTAGCAGACATCTGCCTCCCATGCATACACACTTCTGAGAGTTGAGCTTATGGCCTGTACCTCCACATCCAGCCTGCTGGTACCCTGGCTTCTAAAAGGCCTAGGCTCGCTGTTTGACGGAAGTGCTGGGAGAGGTAATTGGAATCTCCCGGCACACAAGACGAGTGCCTCCAAGCTCAATTCACGATTTCCCAGTAATTCTTGTGGTAGACAGGTGCTACATACTAAGTTCCATATGTGAGAAGGTAGCTGAACGCCTTGTCCAAAAGCATCTTACTTCTGAGAGTTGAGCACACCCTCAGTCCCTCACAGTTCCACACTGCCTGCAGAGTGAGTTTCACACGTCTTCACCAGAGACGATTGCCAGAGGCTTCTGAGTACAAGTTAACAATGCAGACCTGGAGGGTATCTCCGGGTGCAGTAGAGTGGTAATCTTGGAACCTCCTGACTCAGAGTACTGCTACCTTCTCACTGCCATAGGAATGCAGCTAGTTGACAGCTGGCTTCAAGACATGTTTCCCTGTGAGAGCTGAGGACAGGGCAGAACCCTCCCGCATCCTGCCTGACTGTAGGAGTAGCTGCTAACATCCTTATGTTAGTGGCTGGGAGAGGTTGCGGGAAAAGCATGTGTGAGCACTGGGCCTGAACTCCCGTGTATCTGAGTTGAATACAGCGATTTCCAATGGCCTTCTTCAATCACAGTGTAGCTAGGTTCCAACGCCCATGTCCGAGTGGTTAGCAGACATCTGCCTCCCATGCATACACACTTCTGAGAGTTGAGCTTATGGCCTGTACCTCCACATCCAGCCTGCTGGTACCCTTGGCTTCTAAAAGGCCTAGGCTCGCTGTTTGACGGAAGTGCTGGGAGAGGTAATTGGAATCACCGGCACACAAACTAGTGCCTCCAAGCTCAGTTCAGCGATTTCCTAGTAATTCCTGTGGTAGACTGGTGCTACATACTAAGTTCCATACGTGAGAGGGTACCTGAACGCCTTGTCCAAAACCATCTTACTTCTGAGAGTTGAGTTCAGCCTCAGTCCCTCACAGTTCCACACTGCCTGCAGAGTGAGTTTCGCAGGTCTTCAGCAGAGACGTTTGCCAGAGGCTTCTGAGACGCAGGGTAACAATGCAGACCTGGAGGGTATCCTCAGGTGCAGTCGACTGGTAATCTTGGAACCTCCTGACTCAGAATACTGCTACCTTCTCACTGCCATAGGAATGCAGCAAGTTGACAGCTAGCTGGCTTCAAGACATGCTTCCCTGAGAGAGCTGAGGACAGGGCAGAACCCTCCCACATGCTGCCTGACTGTAGGAGTAGCTGCTAACATCCTAATGTTAGTGGCTGGGAGAGGTTGCGGGAAAAGCATGTGTGAGCACTGGGCCTGAACTCCCGTGTATCTGAGTTGAATACAGCGATTTCCAACGGCTTTCCTCAACCAGAGTGTAGCTAGGTTCCAAATCCCATGTACGAGAGGGCAGCAGACATCTGCCTCCCATGCATACACACTTCTGAGAGTTGAGCTTATGGCCTGTACCTCCACATCCAGCCTGCTGGTACCCTTGGTTTCTAAAAGGCCTAGGCTCGCTGTTTGACGGAAGTGCTGGGAGAGGTAATTGGAATCACCCGGCACACAAGACTAGTGCCTCCAAGCTCAGATCAGCGATTTCCTAGTAATTCCTGTGGTAGACTGGTGCTACATACTAAGTTCCATACGTGAGAGGGTACCTGAACGCCTTGTCCAAAACCATCTTACTTCGGAGAGTTGAGCTCAGCCTCAGTCCCTCACAGTTCCACACTGCCTGCTGAGTGAGTTTCGCAGGTCTTCAGCAGAGACGTTTGCCAGAGGCTTCTGAGAGGCAGGGTAACAATGCAGACCTGGAGGGTATCCCCAGGTGCAGTCGACTGGTAATCTTGGAACCTCCTGACTCAGAATACTGCTACCTTCTCACTGCCATAGGAATGCAGCTAGTTGACAGCTGGCTTCAAGACATGCTTCCCTGTGAGAGCTGAGGATAGGGCAGAACCCTCCCGCATGCTGCCTGACTGTAGGAGTAGCTGCTAACATCCTAATGTTAGTGGCTTGAGAGGTTGCGGGAAAAGCATGTGTGAGCACTGGGCCTGAACTCCCATGTATCTGAGTTGAATACAGCGATTTCCAACGGCTTTCCTCAACCAGAGTTAGCTAGGTTCCAAATCCCATGTACGAGCGGGTAGCAGACATGTGCCTCCCATGCATACACACTTCTGAGAGTTGAGCTTATGGCCTGTACCTCCACATCCAGCCTGCTGGTACCCTTGGCTTCTAAAAGGCCTAGGCTCGCTGTTTGACGGAAGTGCTGGGAGAGGTAATTGGAATCTCCCGGCACACAAGACGAGTGCCTCCAAGCTCAATTCACGATTTCCCAGTAATTCTTGTGGTAGACAGGTGCTACATACTAAGTTCCATATGTGAGATGGTAGCTGAACGCCTTGTCCAAAAGCATCTTACTTCTGAGAGTTGAGCACACCCTCAGTCCCTCACACTTCCACACTGCCTGCAGAGTGAGTTTCACACGTCTTCACCAGAGACGATTGCCAGAGGCTTCTGAGTACAAGTTAACAATGCAGACCTGGAGGGTATCTCTGGGTGCAGTAGAGTGGTAATCTTGGAACCTCCTGACTCAGAGTACTGCTACCTTCTCACTGCCATAGGAATGCAGCTAGTTGACAGCTGGCTTCAAGACATGCTTCCCTGTGAGAGCTGAGGACAGGGCAGAACCCTCCCGCATCCTGCCTGACTGTAGGAGTAGCTGCTAACATCCTTATGTTAGTGGCTGGGAAGGTTGCGGGAAAAGCATGTGTGAGCACTGGGCCTGAACTCCCGTGTATCTGAGTTGAATACAGCGATTTCCAATGGCCTTCAACAATCACAGTGTAGCTAGGTTCCAACTCCCTTGTCCGAGTGGGTAGCAGACATCTGCCTCCCATGCATATACACTTCTGAGAGTTGAGCTTATGGCCTGTACCTCCACATCCAGCCTGCTGGTACCCTTGGCTTCTAAAAGGCCTAGGCTCGCTGTTTGACGGAAGTGCTGGGAGAGGTAATTGGAATCACCCGGCACACAAGACTAGTGCCTCCAAGCTCAGATCAGCGATTTCCTAGTAATTCCTGTGGTAGACTGGTGCTACATACTAAGTTCCATACGTGAGAGGGTACCTGAACGCCTTGTCCAAAACCATCTTACTTCTGAGAGTTGAGCTCACCCTCAGTCCCTCACAGTTCCACACTGCCTGCAGAGTGAGTTTCGCAGGTCTTCAGCAGAGACGTTTGCCAGAGGCTTCTGAGAAGCAGGGTAACAATGCAGACCTGGAGGGTATCCTCACTTGCAGTCGACTGGTAATCTTGGAACCTCCTGACTCAGAATACTGCTACCTTCTCACTGCCATAGGAATGCAGCTAGTTGACAGCTAGCTGGCTTCAAGATATGCTTCCCTGAGAGAGCTGAGGACAGGGCAGAACCCTCCCGCATGCTGCCTGACTGTAGGAGTAGCTGCTAACATCCTAATGTTAGTGGCTGGGAGAGGTTGCGGGAAAAGCATGTGTGAGCACTGGGCCTGAACTCCCGTGTATCTGAGTTGAATACAGCGACTTCCAACGGCTTTCCTCAACCAGAGTGTAGCTAGGTTCCAAATCCCATGTACGAGCGGGTAGCAGACATCTGCCTCCCATGCATACACACTTCTGAGAGTTGAGCTTATGGCCTGTACCTCCACATCCAGCCTGCTGGTACCCTTGGCTTCTAAAAGGTCTAGGCTCGCTTTTTGACAGAAGTGCTGGGAGAGGTAATTGGAATCACCCGGCACACAAGACTAGTGCCTCCAAGCACAGTTCAGCGATTTCCTAGTAATTCCTGTGGTAGACTGGTGCTACATACTAAGTTCCATACGTGAGAGGGTAGCTGAACGCCTTGTCCAAAACCATCTTACTTCTGAGAGTTGAGCTCACCCTCAGTCCCTCACAGTTCCACACTGCCTGCTGAGTGAGTTTCGCAGGTCTTCAGCAGAGACGTTTGCCAGAGGCTTCTGAGACGCAGGGTAAGAATGCAGACCTGGAGGGTATCCCCAGGTGCAGTCGACTGGTAATCTTGGAACCTCCTGACTCAGAATACTGCTACCTTCTCACTGCCATAGGAATGCAGCTGGTTGACAGCTAGCTGGCTTCAAGACATGCTTCCCTGAGAGAGCTGAGGACAGGTCAGAACCCTCCCGCATGCTGCCTGACTGTAGGAGTAGCTGCTAACATCCTAATGTTAGTGGCTGGGAGAGGTTGCGGTCAAAGCATGTGTGAGCACTGGGCCTGAACTCCCGTGGATCTGAGTTGAATACAGCGATTTCCAACGGCTTTCCTCAACCAGAGTGTAGCTATGTTCCAAATCCCATGTACGAGCGGGTAGCAGACATCTGCCTCCCATGCATACACACTTCTGAGAGTTGAGATTATGGCCTGTACCTCCACATCCAGCCTGCTGGTACCCTTGGCTTCTAAAAGGCCTAGGCTCGCTGTTTGATAGAAGTGCTGGGAGAGGTATTTGGAATCTCCCGGCACACAAGACGAGTGCCTCCAAGCTCAATTCACGATTTCCCAGTAATTCTTGTGGTAGACAGGTGCTACATACTAAGTTCCATATGTGAGATGGTAGCTGAACGCCTTGTCCAAAAGCATCTTACTTCTGAGAGTTGAGCCCACCCTCAGTCCCTCACACTTCCACACTGCCTGCAGAGTGAGTTTCACACGTCTTCATCAGAGACGATTGCCAGAGGCTTCTGAGTACAAGTTGACAATGCAGACCTGGAGGGTATCTCCAGGTGCAGTAGAGTGGTAATCTTGGAACCTCCTGACTCAGAGTACTGCTACCTTCTCACTGCCATAGGAATGCAGCTAGTTGACAGCTGGCTTCAAGACATGCTTCCCTGTGAGAGCTGAGGACAGGGCAGAACCCTCCCGCATCCTGCCTGACTGTAGGAGTAGCTGCTAACATCCATATGTTAGTGGCTGGGAGAGGTTGCGGGAAAAGCATGTGTGAGCACTGGGCATGAACTCCCGTGTATCTGAGTTGAATACAGCGATTTCCAATGGCCTTCTTCAATCACAGTGTAGCTAGGTTCCAACTCCCATGTCCGAGTGGGTAGCAGACATCTGCCTCCCATGCATACACACTTCTGAGAGTTGAGCTTATGGCCTGTACCTCCACATCCAGCCTGCTGGTACCCTTCGCTTCTAAAAGGCCTAGGCTCGCTGTTTGACGGAAGTGCTGGGAGAGGTAATTGGAATCTCCCGGCACACAAGACGAGTGCCTCCAAGCTCAATTCACGATTTCCCAGTAATTCTTGTGGTAGACAGGTGCTACATACTAAGTTCCATATGTGAGAAGGTAGCTGAACGCCTTGTCCAAAAGCATCTTACTTCTGAGAGTTGAGCTCACCCTCAGTCCCTCACACTTCCACACTGCCTGCAGAGTGAGTTTTGCAGGTCTTCAGCAGAGACGTTTGCCAGAGGCTTCTGAGACGCAGGGTAACAATGCAGACCTGGAGGGTATCCCCAAGTGCAGTCGACTGGTAATCTTGGAACCTCCTGACTCAGATACTGCTACCTTCTCACTGCCATAGGAATGCAGCTAGTTGACAGCTAGCTAGCTTCAAGACATGCTTCCCTGAGAGAGCTGAGGACAGGGCAGAACCCTCCCGCATGCCTCCTGACTGTAGGAGTAGCTGCTAACATCCTAATGTTAGTGGCTGGGAGAGGTTGCAGGAAAAGCATGGGTGAGCACTGGGCCTGAACTCCCGTGTATCTGAGTTGAATACAGCGATTTCCAACGGCTTTCCTCAACCAGAGTGTAGCTAGGTTCCAAATCCCATGTAGGAGCGGGTAGCAGACATCTGCCTCCCATGCATACACACTTCTGAGAGTTGAACTTATGGCCTGTACCTCCACATCCAGCCTGCTGGTACCCTTGGCTTCTAAAAGGCCTAGGCTCGCTGTTTGACGGAAGTGCTGGGAGAGGTAATTGGAATCTCCCGGCACACAAGACGAGTGCCTCCAAGCTCAATTCACGATTTCCCAGTAATTCTTGTGGTAGACAGGTGCTACATACTAAGTTCCATATGTGAGATGGTAGCTGAAATCCTTGTCCAAAAGCATCTTACTTTAGAGAGTTGAGCCCACACTCAGTCCCTCACAGTTCCACACTGCCTGCAGAGTGAGTTTCACACGTCTTCACCAGAGACGATTGCCAGAGGCTTCTGAGTACAAGTTAACAATGCAGACCTGGAGGGTATCTCCGGGTGCAGTAGAGTGGTAATCTTGGAACCTCCTGACTCAGAGTACTGCTACCTTCTCACTGCCATAGGAATGCAGCTAGTTGACAGCTGGCTTCAAGACATGTTTCCCTGTGAGAGCTGAGGACAGGGCAGAACCCTCCCGCATCCTGCCTGACTGTAGGAGTAGCTGCTAACATCCTTATGTTAGTGGCTGGGAGAGGTTGCGGGAAAAGCATGTGTGAGCACTGGGCCTGAACTCCCGTGTATCTGAGTTGAATACAGCGATTTCCAATGGCCTTCTTCAATCACAGTGTAGCTAGGTTCCAACGCCCATGTCCGAGTGGTTAGCAGACATCTGCCTCCCATGTATACACACTTCTGAGAGTTGAGCTTATGGCCTGTACCTCCACATCCAGCCTGCTGGTACCCATGGCTTCTAAAAGGCCTAGGCTCGCTGTTTGACGGAAGTGCTGGGAGAGGTAATTGGAATCACAAGGCACACAAGACTAGTGCCTCCAAGCTCAGTTCAGCGATTTCCTAGTAATTCCTGTGGTAGACTGGTGCTACATACTAAGTTCCATACGTGAGAGGGTAGCTGAACGCCTTGTCCAAAACCATCTTACTTCTGAGAGTTGAGCTCACCCTCAGTCCCTCACAGTTCCACACTGCCTGCAGAGTGAGTTTCGCAGGTCTTCAGCAGAGACGTTTGCCAGAGGCTTCTGAGACGCAGGGTAACAATGCAGACCTGGAGGGTATCCCCAGGTTTAGTCGACTGGTAATCTTGGAACCTCCTGACTCAGAATACTGCTACCTTCTCACTGCCATAGGAATGCAGCTAGTTGACAGCTAGCTGGCTTCAAGACATGCTTCCCTGAGAGAGCTGAGGACAGGGCAGAACCCTCCCGCATGCTGCCTGACTGTAGGAGTAGCTGCTAACATCCTAATGTTAGTGGCTGGGAGAGGTTGCGGGAAAAGCATGTGTGAGCACTGGGCCTGAACTCCCGTGTATCTGAGTTGAATACAGCGATTTCCAACGGCTCTCCTCAACCAGAGTGTAGCTAGGTTCCAAATCCCATGTATGAGCGGGTAGCAGACATCGGCCTCCCATGCATACACACTTATGAGAGTTGAGCTTATGGCCTGTACCTCCACATCCAGCCTGCTGGTACCCTTGGCTTCTAAAAGGCCTAGGCTCGCAGTTTGACGGAAGTGCTGGGAGAGGTAATTGGAATCACCGGCACACAAACTAGTGCCTCCAAGCTAAGTTCAGCGATTTCCTAGTAATTCCTGTGGTAGACTGGTGCTACATACTAAGTTCCATACGTGAGAGGGTACCTGAACGCCTTGTCCAAAACCATCTTACTTCTGAGAGTTGAGTTCAGCCTCAGTCCCTCACAGTTTCACACTGCCTGCAGAGTGAGTTTCGCAGGTCTTCAGCAGAGACGTTTGCCAGAGGCTTCTGAGACGCAGGGTAACAATGCAGACCTGGAGGTAATCCCCAGGTGCAGTCGACTGGTAATCTTGGAACCTCCTGACTCAGAATACTGCTACCTTCTCACTGCCATAGGAATGCAGCAAGTTGACAGCTAGCTGGCTTCAAGACATGCTTCCCTGAGAGAGCTGAGGACAGGGCAGAACCCTCCCACATGCTGCCTGACTGTAGGAGTAGCTGCTAACATCCTAATGTTAGTGGCTGGGAGAGGTTGCGGGAAAAGCATGTGTGAGCACTGGGCCTGAACTCCCGTGTATCTGAGTTGAATACAGCGATTTCCAACGGCTTTCCTCAACCAGAGTGTAGCTAGGTTCCAAATCCCATGTACGAGAGGGCAGCAGACATCTGCCTCCCATGCATACACACTTCTGAGAGTTGAGCTTATGGCCTGTACCTCCACATCCAGCCTGCTGGTACCCTTGGCTTCTAAAAGGCCTAGGCTCGCTGTTTGACGGAAGTGCTGGGAGAGGTAATTGGAATCACCCGGCACACAAGACTAGTGCCTCCAAGCTCAGATCAGCGATTTCCTAGTAATTCCTGTGGTAGACTGGTGCTACATACTAAGTTCCATACGTGAGAGGGTACCTGAACGCCTTGTCCAAAACCATCTTACTTCGGAGAGTTGAGCTCAGCCTCAGTCCCTCACAGTTCCACACTGCCTGCTGAGTGAGTTTCGCAGGTCTTCAGCAGAGACGTTTGCCAGAGGCTTCTGAGACGCAGGGTAACAATGCAGACCTGGAGGGTATCCCCAGGTGCAGTCGACTGGTAATCTTGGAACCTCCTGACTCAGAATACTGCTACCTTCTCACTGCCATAGGAATGCAGCTAGTTGACAGCTGGCTTCAAGACATGCTTCCCTGTGAGAGCTGAGGATAGGGCAGAACCCTCCCGCATGCTGCCTGACTGTAGGAGTAGCTGCTAACATCCTAATGTTAGTGGCTTGAGAGGTTGCGGGAAAAGCATGTGTGAGCACTGGGCCTGAACTCCCATGTATCTGAGTTGAATACAGCGATTTCCAACGGCTTTCCTCAACCAGAGTGTAGCTAGGTTCCAAATCCCATGTACGAGCGGGTAGCAGACATGTGCCTCCCATGCATACACACTTCTGAGAGTTGAGCTTATGGCCTGTACCTCCACATCCAGCCTGCTGGTACCCTTGGCTTCTAAAAGGCCTAGGCTCGCTGTTTGACGGAAGTGCTGGGAGAGGTTATTGGAATCTCCCGGCACACAAGACGAGTGCCTCCAAGCTCAATTCACGATTTCCCAGTAATTCTTGTGGTAGACAGGTGCTACATACTAAGTTCCATATGTGAGATGGTAGCTGAACGCCTTGTCCAAAAGCATCTTACTTCTGAGAGTTGAGCACACCCTCAGTCCCTCACACTTCCACACTGCCTGCAGAGTGAGTTTCACACGTCTTCACCAGAGACGATTGCCAGAGGCTTCTGAGTACAAGTTAACAATGCAGACCTGGAGGGTATCTCTGGGTGCAGTAGAGTGGTAATCTTGGAACCTCCTGACTCAGAGTACTGCTACCTTCTCACTGCCATAGGAATGCAGCTAGTTGACAGCTGGCTTCAAGACATGCTTCCCTGTGAGAGCTGAGGACAGGGCAGAACCCTCCCGCATCCTGCCTGACTGTAGGAGTAGCTGCTAACATCCTTATGTTAGTGGCTGGGAAGGTTGCGGGAAAAGCATGTGTGAGCACTGGGCCTGAACTCCCGTGTATCTGAGTTGAATACAGCGATTTCCAATGGCCTTCAACAATCACAGTGTAGCTAGGTTCCAACTCCCTTGTCCGAGGGGGTAGCAGACATCTGCCTCCCATGCATATACACTTCTGAGAGTTGAGCTTATGGCCTGTACCTCCACATCCAGCCTGCTGGTACCCTTGGCTTCTAAAAGGCCTAGGCTCGCTGTTTGACGGAAGTGCTGGGAGAGGTAATTGGAATCACCCGGCACACAAGACTAGTGCCTCCAAGCTCAGATCAGCGATTTCCTAGTAATTCCTGTGGTAGACTGGTGCTACATACTAAGTTCCATACGTGAGAGGGTACCTGAACGCCTTGTCCAAAACCATCTTACTTCTGAGAGTTGAGCTCACCCTCAGTCCCTCACAGTTCCACACTGCCTGCAGAGTGAGTTTCGCAGGTCTTCAGCAGAGACGTTTGCCAGAGGCTTCTGAGAAGCAGGGTAACAATGCAGACCTGGAGGGTATCCCCACTTGCAGTCGACTGGTAATCTTGGAACCTCCTGACTCAGAATACTGCTACCTTCTCACTGCCATAGGAATGCAGCTAGTTGACAGCTAGCTGGCTTCAAGATATGCTTCCCTGAGAGAGCTGAGGACAGGGCAGAACCCTCCCGCATGCTGCCTGACTGTAGGAGTAGCTGCTAACATCCTAATGTTAGTGGCTGGGAGAGGTTGCGGGAAAAGCATGTGTGAGCACTGGGCCTGAACTCCCGTGTATCTGAGTTGAATACAGCGACTTCCAACGGATTTCCTCAACCAGAGTGTAGCTAGGTTCCAAATCCCATGTACGAGCGGGTAGCAGACATCTGCCTCCCATGCATACACACTTCTGAGAGTTGAGCTTATGGCCTGTACCTCCACATCCAGCCTGCTGGTACCCTTGGCTTCTAAAAGGTCTAGGCTCGCTTTTTGACAGAAGTGCTGGGAGAGGTAATTGGAATCACCCGGCACACAAGACTAGTGCCTCCAAGCACAGTTCAGCGATTTCCTAGTAATTCCTGTGGTAGACTGGTGTTACATACTAAGTTCCATACGTGAGAGGGTAGCTGAACGCCTTGTCCAAAACCATCTTACTTCTGAGAGTTGAGCTCACCCTCAGTCCCTCACAGTTCCACACTGCCTGCAGAGTGAGTTTCGCAGGTCTTCAGCAGAGACGTTTGCCAGAGGCTTCTGAGACGCAGGGTAAGAATGCAGACCTGGAGGGTATCCCCAGGTGCAGTCGACTGGTAATCTTGGAACCTCCTGACTCAGAATACTGCTACCTTCTCACTGCCATAGGAATGCAGCTAGTTGACAGCTAGCTGGCTTCAAGACATGCTTCCCTGAGAGAGCTGAGGACAGGTCAGAACCCTCCCGCATGCTGCCTGACTGTAGGAGTAGCTGCTAACATCCTAATGTTAGTGGCTGGGAGAGGTTGCGGGAAAAGCATGTGTGAGCACTGGGCCTGAACTCCCGTGTATCTGAGTTGAATACAGCGATTTCCAACGGCTTTCCTCAACCAGAGTGTAGCTATGTTCCAAATCCCATGTACGAGCGGGTAGCAGACATCTGCCTCCCATGCATACACACTTCTGAGAGTAGAGATTATGGCCTGTACCACCACATCCAGCCTGCTGGTACCCTTGGCTTCTAAAAGGCCTAGGCTCGCTGTTTGACGGAAGTGCTGGGAGAGGTATTTGGAATCTCCCGGCACACAAGACGAGTGCCTCCAAGCTCAATTCACGATTTCCCAGTAATTCTTGTGGTAGACAGGTGCTACATACTAAGTTCCATATGTGAGATGGTAGCTGAACGCCTTGTCCAAAAGCATCTTACTTCTGAGAGTTGAGCCCACCCTCAGTCCCTCACACTTCCACACTGCCTGCAGAGTGAGTTTCACACGTCTTCATCAGAGACGATTGCCAGAGGCTTCTGAGTACAAGTTGACAATGCAGACCTGGAGGGTATCTCCAGGTGCAGTAGAGTGGTAATCTTGGAACCTCCTGACTCAGAGTACTGCTACCTTCTCACTGCCATAAGAATGCAGCTAGTTGACAGCTGGCTTCAAGACATGCTTCCCTGTGAGAGCTGTGGACAGCGCAGAACCCTCCCGCATCCTGCCTGACTGTAGGAGTAGCTGCTAACATCCTTATGTTAGTTGCTGGGAGAGGTTGCGGGAAAAGCATGTGGGAGCACTGGGCCTGAACTCCCGTGTATCTGAGTTGAATACAGCGATTTCCAATGGCCTTCTTCAATCACAGTGTAGCTAGGTTCCAACTCCCATGTCCCAGTGGGTATCAGACATCTGCCTCCCATGCATACACACTTCTGAGAGCTGAGCTTATGGCCTGTACCTCCACATCCAGCCTGCTGGTACCCTTGGCTTCTAAAAGGCCTAGGCTCGCTGTTTGACGGAAGTGCTGGGAGAGGTAATTGGAATCACCCGGCACACGAGACTAGTGCCTCCAAGCTCAGTTCACGATTTCCCAGTAATTCTTGTGGTAGACTGGTGCTACATACTAAGTTCCATACGTGAGAGGGTAGCTGAACGCCTTGTCCAAAACCATCTTACTTCTGAGAGTTGAGCCCACCCTCAGTCCCTCACAGTTCCACACTGCCTGCCGAGTGAGTTTCGCAGGTCTTCAGCAGAGACGTTTGCCAGAGGCTTCTGAGACGCAGGGTAACAATGCAGACCTGGAGGGTATCCCCAGGTGCAGTAGAGTGGTAATCTTGGAACCTCCTGACTCAGAGTACTGCTACCTTCTCACTGCCATAGGAATGCAGCTAGTTGACAGCTAGCTGGCTTCAAGACATGCTTCCCTGTGAGAACTGAGGACAGGGCAGAACCCTTCCGCATGCTGCCTGACTGTAGGAGTAGCTGCTAACATCCTAATGTTAGTGGCTGGGAGAGGTTGCGGGAAAAGCATGTGTGAGCACTGGGCCTGAACTCCCGTGTATCTGAGTTGAATACAGCGATTTCCAACGGCTTTCCTCAACAGGAGTGTAGCTATGTTCCAAATCCCATGTACGAGCGGGTAGCAGACATCTGCCTCCCATGCATACACACTTCTGAGAGCTGAGGTTATGGCCTGTACCTCCACATCCAGCCTGCTGGTACCCTTTGCTTCTAAAAGGCCTAGGCTCGCTGTTTGACGGAAGTGCTGGGAGAGGTAATTGGAATCTCCCGGCACACAAGACTAGTGCCTCCAAGCTGAGTTCAGCGATTTCCCAGTAATTCTTGTGGTAGACAGGTGCTACATACTACGTTCCATACGTGAGATGGTAGCTGAACGCCTTGTCCAAAAGCATCTTACTTCTGAGAGTTGACCCCACCCTCAGTCCCTCACAGTTCCACACTGCCTGCAGAGTGAGTTTCACACGTCTTCACCAGAGACGATTGCCAGAGGCTTCTGAGACGCAGGGTAACAATGCAGACCTGGAGGGTATCTCCGGGTGCAGTAGAGTGGTAATCTTGGAACCTCCTGACTCAGAGCACTGCTACCTTCTCACTACCATAAAAATGCAGCTAGTTGACAGCTGGCTTCAAGACATGCTTCCCTGTGAGAGCTGAGGACAGGGCAGAACCCTCCCGCATCCTGCCTGACTGTAGGAGTAGCTGCTAACATCCATATGTTAGTGGCTGGGAGAGGTTGCGGGAAAAGCATGTGTGAGCACTGTGCATGAACTCCCGTGTATCTGAGTTGAATACAGCGATTTCCAATGGCCTTCTTCAATCACAGTGTAGCTAGGTTCCAACTCCCATGTCCGAGTGGGTAGCAGACATCTGCCTCCCATGCATACACACTTCTGAGAGTTGAGCTTATGGCCTGTACCTCCACATCCAGCCTGCTGGTACCCTTGGCTTCTAAAAGGCCTAGGCTCGCTGTTTGACGGAAGTGCTGGGAGAGGTAATTGGAATCTCCCGGCACACAAGACGAGTGCCTCCAAGCTCAATACACGATTTCCCAGTAATTCTTGTGGTAGACAGGTGCTACATACTAAGTTCCATATGTGAGAAGGTAGCTGAACGCCTTGTCCAAAAGCATCTTACTTCTGAGAGTTGAGCTCACCCTCAGTCCCTCACACTTCCACACTGCCTGCAGAGTGAGTTTCGCAGGTCTTCAGCAGAGACGTTTGCCAGAGGCTTCTGAGACGCAGGGTAACAATGCAGACCTGGAGGGTATCCCCAAGTGCAGTCGACTGGTAATCTTGGAACCTCCTGACTCAGATACTGCTACCTTCTCACTGCCATAGGAATGCAGCTAGTTGACAGCTAGCTAGCTTCAAGACATGCTTCCCTGAGAGAGCTGAGGACAGGGCAGAACCCTCCCGCATGCCTCCTGACTGTAGGAGTAGCTGCTAACATCCTAATGTTAGTGGCTGGGAGAGGTTGCGGGAAAAGCATGGGTGAGCACTGGGCCTGAACTCCCGTGTATCTGAGTTGAATACAGCGATTTCCAATGGCCTTCTTCAATCACAGTGTAGCTAGGTTCCAACTCCCATGTCCGAGTGGTTAGCAGACATCTGCCTCCCATGCATACACACTTCTGAGAGTTGAGCTTATGGCCTGTACATCCACATCCAGCCTGCTGATACCCTTGGCTTCTAAAAGGCCTAGGCTCGCTGTTTGACGGAAGTGCTGGGAGAGGTAATTGGAATCTCCCGGCACACAAGACGAGTGCCTCCAAGCTCAATACACGATTTCCCAGTAATTCTTGTGGTAGACAGGTGCTACATACTAAGTTCCATATGTGAGAAGGTAGCTGAACGCCTTGTCCAAAAGCATCTTACTTCTGAGAGTTGAGCTCACCCTCAGTCCCTCACACTTCCACACTGCCTGCAGAGTGAGTTTCGCAGGTCTTCAGCAGAGACGTTTGCCAGAGGCTTCTGAGACGCAGGGTAACAATGCAGACCTGGAGGGTATCCCCAAGTGCAGTCGACTGGTAATCTTGGAACCTCCTGACTCAGATACTGCTACCTTCTCACTGCCATAGGAATGCAGCTAGTTGACAGCTAGCTAGCTTCAAGACATGCTTCCCTGAGAGAGCTGAGGACAGGGCAGAACCCTCCCGCATGCCTCCTGACTGTAGGAGTAGCTGCTAACATCCTAATGTTAGTGGCTGGGAGAGGTTGCGGGAAAAGCATGGGTGAGCACTGGGCCTGAACTCCCGTGTATCTGAGTTGAATACAGCGATTTCCAATGGCCTTCTTCAATCACAGTGTAGCTAGGTTCCAACTCCCATGTCCGAGTGGTTAGCAGACATCTGCCTCCCATGCATACACACTTCTGAGAGTTGAGCTTATGGCCTGTACATCCACATCCAGCCTGCTGATACCCTTGGCTTCTAAAAGGCCTAGGCTCGCTGTTTGACGGAAGTGCTGGGAGAGGTAATTGGAATCTCCCGACACACAAGACGAGTGCCTCCAAGCTCAATTCACGATTTCCAAGTAATTCTTGTGGTAGACAGGTGCTACATACTAAGTTCCATATGTGAGAAGGTAGCTGAACGCCTTGTCCAAAAGCATCTTACTTCTGAGAGTTGAGCACACCCTCAGTCCCTCACACTTCCACACTGCCTGCAGAGTGAGTTTCACACGTCTTCACCAGAGACGATTGCCAGAGGCTTCTGAGTACAAGTTAACATTGCAGACCTGGAGGGTATCTCCACTGCACTAGAGTGGTAATCTTGGAACCTCCTGACTCAGAGTACTGCTACCTTCTCACTGCCATAGGAATGCAGCTAGTTGACAGCTGGCTTCAAGACATGCTTCCCTGTGAGAGCTGAGGACAGGGCAGAACCCTCCCGCTTCCTGCCTGACTGTAGGAGTAGCTGCTAACATCCTTATGTTAGTGGCTGGGAGAGGTTGCGGGAAAAGCATGTGTGAGCACTGGGCCTGAACTCCCGTGTATCTGAGTTGAATACAGCGATTTCCAATGGCCTTCTTCAATCACAGTGTAGCTAGGTTCCAACTCCCATGTCCGAGTGGGTAGCAGACATCTGTCTCCCATGCATATACACTTCTGAGAGTTGAGCTTATGGCCTGTACCTCCACATCCAGCCTGCTGGTACCCTTGGCTTCTAAAAGGCCTAGGCTCGCTGTTTGACGGAAGTGCTGGGAGAGGTAATTGGAATCACCCGGCACACAAGACTAGTGCCTCCAAGCTCAGTTCAGCGATTTCCTAGTAATTCCTGTGGTAGACTGGTGCTACATACTAAGTTCCATACGTGAGAGTGTAGCTGAACGCCTTGTCCAAAACCATCTTACTTCTGAGAGTTGAGCTCAGCCTCAGTCCCTCACAGTTTCACACTGCCTGCAGAGTGAGTTTCGCAGGTCTTCAGCAGAGACGTTTGCCAGAGACTTCTGAGACGCAGGGTAACAATGCAGACCTGGAGGGTATCCCCAGGTGCCGTCGACTGGTAATCTTGGAACCTCCTGACTCAGAATACTGCTACCTTCTCACTGCCATAGGAATGCAGCTAGTTGACAGCTGGCTTCAAGACAAGCTTCCCTGTGAGAGCTGAAGACAGGGCAGAACCCTCCCGCTTCCTGCCTGACTGTAGGAGTAGCTGCTAACATCCTAATGTTAGTGGCTGGGAGAGATTGCGGGAAAAGCATGTGTGAGCACTGGGTCTGAACTCCCGCGTGTCTGAGTTGAATACAGCGATTTTTCAACGGCTTTCTCAACCAGAGTGTAGCTAGGTTCCAAATCCCATGTACGAGCGGGTAGCAGACATCTGCCTCCCATGCATACACTCTTCTGAGAGTTGAGCTTATGGCCTGTACCTCCACATCCAGCCTGCTGGTACCCTTGGCTTCTAAAAGGCCTAGGCTCGCTGTTTGACGGAAGTGCTGGGAGAGGTAATTGGAATCTCCCGGCACACAAGACGAGTGCCTCCAAGCTCAATTCACGATTTCCCAGTAATTCTTGTGGTAGACAGGTGCTACATACTAAGTTCCATATGTGAGATGGTAGCTGAAGGCCTTGTCCAAAAGCATCTTACTTCTGAGAGTTGAGCCCACCCTCAGGCCCTCACAGTTCCACACTGCCTGCAGAGTGAGTTTCACAGGTCTTCAGCAGAGACGTTTGCCAGAGGCTTCTGAGACGCAGGGTAACAATGCAGACCTGGAGGGTATCCCCAGGTGCAGTAGACTGGTAATCTTGGAACCTCGTGACTCAGAATACTGCTACCTTCTCACTGCCATAGGAATGCAGCTAGTTGACAGCTAGCTGGCTTCAAGACATGCTTCCCTGAGAGAGCTGAGGACAGGGCAGAACCCTCCCGCATGCTGCCTGACTGTAGGAGTAGCTGCTAACATCCTAATGTTAGTGGCTGGGAGAGGTTGCGGGAAAAGCATGTGTGAGCACTGGGCCTGACCTCCCGTGTATCTGAGTTGAATACAGCGATTTCCAACGGCTTTCCTCAACCAGAGTGTAGCTAGGTTCCAAATCCCATGTCCGAGCGGGTAGCAGACATCTGCCTCCCATGCATACACACTTCTGAGAGTTGAGCTTATGGCCTGTACCTCCACATCCAGCCTGCTGGTACCCTTGGCTTCTAAAAGGCCAAGGCTCGCTGTTTGACGGAAGTGCTGGGAGAGGTAATTGGAATCTCCCGGCACACAAGACGAGTGCCTCCAAGCTCAATTCACGATTTCCCAGTAATTCTTGTGGTAGACAGGTGCTACATACTAAGTTCCATATGTGAGAAGGTAGCTGAACGCCTTGTCCAAAAGCATCTTACTTCTGAGAGTTGAGCACACCCTCAGTCCCTCACACTTCCACATTGCCTGCAGAGTGAGTTTCACACGTCTTCACCAGAGACGATTGCCACAGGCTTCTGAGTACAAGTTAACAATGCAGACCTGGAGGGTATCTCCAGGTGCAGTAGAGTGGTAATCTTGGAACCTCCTGACTCAGAGTACTGCTACCTTCTCACTGCCATAGGAATGCAGCTAGTTGACAGCTGGCTTCAAGACATGCTTCCCTGTGAGAGCTGAGGACAGGGCAGAACCCTCCCGCATCCTGCCTGACTGTAGGAGTAGCTGCTAACATCCTTATGTTAGTGGCTGGGAGAGGTTGCGGGAAAAGCATGTGTGAGCACTGGGCCTGAACTCCCGTGTATCTGAGTTGAATACAGCGATTTCCAATGGCCTTCTTCAATCACAGTGTAGCTAGGTTACAACTCCCATGTCCGAGTGGGTAGCAGACATCTGCCTCCCATGCATACACACTTCTGAGAGTTGAGCTTATGGCCTGTACCTCCACATCCAGCCTGCTGGTACCCTTGGCTTCTAAAAGGCCTAGGCTCGCTGTTTGACGGAAGTGCTGGGAGAGGTAATTGGAATCTCCCGACACACAAGACGAGTGCCTCCAAGCTCAATTCACGATTTCCCAGTAATTCTTGTGGTAGACAGGTGCTACATACTAAGTTCCATATGTGAGAAGGTAGCTGAACGCCTTGTCCAAAAGCATCTTACTTCTGAGAGTTGAGCTCACCCTCAGTCCCTCACACTTCCACACTGCCTGCAGAGTGAGTTTCGCAGGTCTTCAGCAGAGACGTTTGCCAGAGGCTTCTGAGACGCAGGGTAACAATGCAGACCTGGAGGGTATCCCCAAGTGCAGTCGACTGGTAATCTTGGAACCTCCTGACTCAGATACTGCTACCTTCTCACTGCCATAGGAATGCAGCTAGTTGACAGCTAGCTAGCTTCAAGACATGCTTCCCTGAGAGAGCTGAGGACAGGGCAGAACCCTCCCGCATGCCTCCTGACTGTAGGAGTAGCTGCTAACATCCTAATGTTAGTGGCTGGGAGAGGTTGCGGGAAAAGCATGGGTGAGCACTGGGCCTGAACTCCCGTGTATCTGAGTTGAATACAGCGATTTCCAATGGCCTTCTTCAATCACAGTGTAGCTAGGTTCCAACTCCCATGTCCGAGTGGTTAGCAGACATCTGCCTCCCATGCATACACACTTCTGAGAGTTGAGCTTATGGCCTGTACATCCACATCCAGCCTGCTGATACCCTTGGCTTCTAAAAGGCCTAGGCTCGCTGTTTGACGGAAGTGCTGGGAGAGGTAATTGGAATCTCCCGGCACACAAGACGAGTGCCTCCAAGCTCAATACACGATTTCCCAGTAATTCTTGTGGTAGACAGGTGCTACATACTAAGTTCCATATGTGAGAAGGTAGCTGAACGCCTTGTCCAAAAGCATCTTACTTCTGAGAGTTGAGCTCACCCTCAGTCCCTCACACTTCCACACTGCCTGCAGAGTGAGTTTCGCAGGTCTTCAGCAGAGACGTTTGCCAGAGGCTTCTGAGACGCAGGGTAACAATGCAGACCTGGAGGGTATCCCCAAGTGCAGTCGACTGGTAATCTTGGAACCTCCTGACTCAGATACTGCTACCTTCTCACTGCCATAGGAATGCAGCTAGTTGACAGCTAGCTAGCTTCAAGACATGCTTCCCTGAGAGAGCTGAGGACAGGGCAGAACCCTCCCGCATGCCTCCTGACTGTAGGAGTAGCTGCTAACATCCTAATGTTAGTGGCTGGGAGAGGTTGCGGGAAAAGCATGGGTGAGCACTGGGCCTGAACTCCCGTGTATCTGAGTTGAATACAGCGATTTCCAATGGCCTTCTTCAATCACAGTGTAGCTAGGTTCCAACTCCCATGTCCGAGTGGTTAGCAGACATCTGCCTCCCATGCATACACACTTCTGAGAGTTGAGCTTATGGCCTGTACATCCACATCCAGCCTGCTGATACCCTTGGCTTCTAAAAGGCCTAGGCTCGCTGTTTGACGGAAGTGCTGGGAGAGGTAATTGGAATCTCCCGACACACAAGACGAGTGCCTCCAAGCTCAATTCACGATTTCCAAGTAATTCTTGTGGTAGACAGGTGCTACATACTAAGTTCCATATGTGAGAAGGTAGCTGAACGCCTTGTCCAAAAGCATCTTACTTCTGAGAGTTGAGCACACCCTCAGTCCCTCACACTTCCACACTGCCTGCAGAGTGAGTTTCACACGTCTTCACCAGAGACGATTGCCAGAGGCTTCTGAGTACAAGTTAACATTGCAGACCTGGAGGGTATCTCCACTGCACTAGAGTGGTAATCTTGGAACCTCCTGACTCAGAGTACTGCTACCTTCTCACTGCCATAGGAATGCAGCTAGTTGACAGCTGGCTTCAAGACATGCTTCCCTGTGAGAGCTGAGGACAGGGCAGAACCCTCCCGCTTCCTGCCTGACTGTAGGAGTAGCTGCTAACATCCTTATGTTAGTGGCTGGGAGAGGTTGCGGGAAAAGCATGTGTGAGCACTGGGCCTGAACTCCCGTGTATCTGAGTTGAATACAGCGATTTCCAATGGCCTTCTTCAATCACAGTGTAGCTAGGTTCCAACTCCCATGTCCGAGTGGGTAGCAGACATCTGTCTCCCATGCATATACACTTCTGAGAGTTGAGCTTATGGCCTGTACCTCCACATCCAGCCTGCTGGTACCCTTGGCTTCTAAAAGGCCTAGGCTCGCTGTTTGACGGAAGTGCTGGGAGAGGTAATTGGAATCACCCGGCACACAAGACTAGTGCCTCCAAGCTCAGTTCAGCGATTTCCTAGTAATTCCTGTGGTAGACTGGTGCTACATACTAAGTTCCATACGTGAGAGTGTAGCTGAACGCCTTGTCCAAAACCATCTTACTTCTGAGAGTTGAGCTCAGCCTCAGTCCCTCACAGTTTCACACTGCCTGCAGAGTGAGTTTCGCAGGTCTTCAGCAGAGACGTTTGCCAGAGACTTCTGAGACGCAGGGTAACAATGCAGACCTGGAGGGTATCCCCAGGTGCCGTCGACTGGTAATCTTGGAACCTCCTGACTCAGAATACTGCTACCTTCTCACTGCCATAGGAATGCAGCTAGTTGACAGCTGGCTTCAAGACAAGCTTCCCTGTGAGAGCTGAAGACAGGGCAGAACCCTCCCGCTTCCTGCCTGACTGTAGGAGTAGCTGCTAACATCCTAATGTTAGTGGCTGGGAGAGATTGCGGGAAAAGCATGTGTGAGCACTGGGTCTGAACTCCCGCGTGTCTGAGTTGAATACAGCGATTTTTCAACGGCTTTCTCAACCAGAGTGTAGCTAGGTTCCAAATCCCATGTACGAGCGGGTAGCAGACATCTGCCTCCCATGCATACACTCTTCTGAGAGTTGAGCTTATGGCCTGTACCTCCACATCCAGCCTGCTGGTACCCTTGGCTTCTAAAAGGCCTAGGCTCGCTGTTTGACGGAAGTGCTGGGAGAGGTAATTGGAATCTCCCGGCACACAAGACGAGTGCCTCCAAGCTCAATTCACGATTTCCCAGTAATTCTTGTGGTAGACAGGTGCTACATACTAAGTTCCATATGTGAGATGGTAGCTGAAGGCCTTGTCCAAAAGCATCTTACTTCTGAGAGTTGAGCCCACCCTCAGGCCCTCACAGTTCCACACTGCCTGCAGAGTGAGTTTCACAGGTCTTCAGCAGAGACGTTTGCCAGAGGCTTCTGAGACGCAGGGTAACAATGCAGACCTGGAGGGTATCCCCAGGTGCAGTAGACTGGTAATCTTGGAACCTCGTGACTCAGAATACTGCTACCTTCTCACTGCCATAGGAATGCAGCTAGTTGACAGCTAGCTGGCTTCAAGACATGCTTCCCTGAGAGAGCTGAGGACAGGGCAGAACCCTCCCGCATGCTGCCTGACTGTAGGAGTAGCTGCTAACATCCTAATGTTAGTGGCTGGGAGAGGTTGCGGGAAAAGCATGTGTGAGCACTGGGCCTGACCTCCCGTGTATCTGAGTTGAATACAGCGATTTCCAACGGCTTTCCTCAACCAGAGTGTAGCTAGGTTCCAAATCCCATGTCCGAGCGGGTAGCAGACATCTGCCTCCCATGCATACACACTTCTGAGAGTTGAGCTTATGGCCTGTACCTCCACATCCAGCCTGCTGGTACCCTTGGCTTCTAAAAGGCCAAGGCTCGCTGTTTGACGGAAGTGCTGGGAGAGGTAATTGGAATCTCCCGGCACACAAGACGAGTGCCTCCAAGCTCAATTCACGATTTCCCAGTAATTCTTGTGGTAGACAGGTGCTACATACTAAGTTCCATATGTGAGAAGGTAGCTGAACGCCTTGTCCAAAAGCATCTTACTTCTGAGAGTTGAGCACACCCTCAGTCCCTCACACTTCCACATTGCCTGCAGAGTGAGTTTCACACGTCTTCACCAGAGACGATTGCCACAGGCTTCTGAGTACAAGTTAACAATGCAGACCTGGAGGGTATCTCCAGGTGCAGTAGAGTGGTAATCTTGGAACCTCCTGACTCAGAGTACTGCTACCTTCTCACTGCCATAGGAATGCAGCTAGTTGACAGCTGGCTTCAAGACATGCTTCCCTGTGAGAGCTGAGGACAGGGCAGAACCCTCCCGCATCCTGCCTGACTGTAGGAGTAGCTGCTAACATCCTTATGTTATTGGCTGGGAGAGGTTGCGGGAAAAGCATGTGTGAGCACTGGGCCTGAACTCCCGTGTATCTGAGTTGAATACAGCGATTTCCAATGGCCTTCTTCAATCACAGTGTAGCTAGGTTACAACTCCCATGTCCGAGTGGGTAGCAGACATCTGCCTCCCATGCATACACACTTCTGAGAGTTGAGCTTATGGCCTGTACCTCCACATCCAGCCTGCTGGTACCCTTGGCTTCTAAAAGGCCTAGGCTCGCTGTTTGACGGAAGTGCTGGGAGAGGTAATTGGAATCTCCCGACACACAAGACGAGTGCCTCCAAGCTCAATTCACGATTTCCCAGTAATTCTTGTGGTAGACAGGTGCTACATACTAAGTTCCATATGTGAGAAGGTAGCTGAACGCCTTGTCCAAAAGCATCTTACTTCTGAGAGTTGAGCACACCCTCAGTCCCTCACACTTCCACACTGCCTGCAGAGTGATTTTCACACGTCTTCACCAGAGACGATTGCCAGAGGCTTCTGAGTACAAGTTAACAATGCAGACTTGGAGGGTATCTCCAGGTGCAGTAGAGTGGTGATCTTGGAACCTCCTGACTCAGAGTACTGCTACCTTCTCACTGCCATAGGAATGCAGCTAGTTGACAGCTGGCCTTAAGACATGCTTCCCTGTGAGAGCTGAGGACAGGGCAGAACCCTCCCGCATCCTGCCTGACTGTAGGAGTAGCTGCTAACATCCTAATGTTAGTGGCTGGGAGAGGTTGCGGGAAAAGCATGTGTGAGCACTGGGCCTGAACTCCCGTGTATCTGAGTTGAATACAGCGATTTCCAGCGGCTTTCCTCAACCAGAGTGTAGCTAGGTTCCAAATCCCATGTACGAGCGGGTAGCAGACATCTGCCTCCCATGCATAAACACTTCTGCGAGTTGAGCTTATGGCCTGTACCTCCACATCCAGCCTGCTGGTACCCTAGGCTTCTAAAAGGCCTAGGCTCGCTGTTGGACGGAAGTGCTGGGAGAGGTAATAGGAATCTCCCGGCTCAGAAGACGAGTGCCTCCAAGCTCAATTCACGATTTCCCAGTAATACTTTTGGTAGACAGGTGCTACATACTAAGTTCCATATGTGAGAAGGTAGCTGAACGCGTTGTCCAAAAGCATCTTACTTCTGAGATTTGAGCACACCATCAGTCCCTCACAGTTCCACACTGCCTGCAGAGTGAGTTTCACAGGTCTTCAGCAGAGACGTTTGCCAGAGGCTTCTGAGACGCAGGGTAACAATGCAGACCTGGAGGGTATCCCCAGGTGCAGTCGACTGGTAATCTTGGAACCTCCTGACTCAGAATACTGCTACCTTCTCACTGCCATAGAAATGCAGCTAGTTGACAGCTAGCTGGCTTCAAGACATGCTTCCCTGAGAGAGCTGAGGACAGGGCAGAACCCTCCAGCATGCTGCCTGACTGTAGGAGTAGCTGCTAACATCCTAATGTTAGTGGCTGGGAGAGGTTGCGGGAAAAGCATGTGTGAGCACTGGGCCTGAACTCCCGTGTATCTGAGTTGAATACAGCGATTTCCAACGGCTTTCCTCAACCAGAGTGTAGCTAGGTTCCAAATCCCATGTCCGAGCGGGTAGCAGACATCTGCCTCCCATGCATACACACTTCTGAGAGTTGAGCTTATGGCCTGTACCTCCACATCCAGCCTGCTGGTACCCTTGGCTTCTAAAAGGCCTAGGCTCGCTGTTTGACGGAAGTGCTGGGAGAGGTAATTGGAATCTCCCGGCACACAAGACGAGTGCCTCCAAGCTCAATTCACGATTTCCCAGTAATTCTTGTGGTAGACAGGTGCTACATACTAAGTTCCATATGTGAGAAGGTAGCTGAACGCCTTGTCCAAAAGCATCTTACTTCTGAGAGTTAAGCACACCCTCAGTCCCTCACACTTCCACACTGCCTGCAGAGTGAGTTTCACACGTCTTCACCAGAGACGATTGCCAGAGGCTTCTGAGTACAAGTTAACAATGCAGACCTGGAAGGTATCTCCAGGTGCAGTAGAGTGGTGATCTTGGAACCTCCTGACTCAGAGTACTGCTACCTTCTCACTGCCATAGGAATGCAGCTAGTTGACAGCTGGCTTCAAGACATGCTTCCCTGTGAGAGCTGAGGACAGGGCAGAACCCTCCCGCATCCTGCCTGACTGTAGGAGTAGCTGCTAACATCCTAATGTTAGTGGCTGGGACAGGTTGCGGGAAAAGCATGTGTGAGCACTGGGCCTGAACTCCCGTGTATCTGAGTTGAATACAGCGATTTCCAATGGCCTTCTTCAATCACAGTGTAGCTAGGTTCCAACTCCCATGTCCGAGTGGTTAGCAGACATTTTCCTCCCATGCATACACACTTCTGAGAGTTGAGCTTATGGCCTGTACATCCACATCCAGCCTGCTGGTACCCTTGGCTTCTAAAAGGCCTAGGCTCGCTGTTTGACGGAAGTGCTGGGAGAGGTAATTGGAATCTCCCGACACACAAGACGAGTGCCTCCAAGCTCAATTCACGATTTCCCAGTAATTCTTGTGGTAGACAGGTGCTACATACTAAGTTCCATATGTGAGAAGGTAGCTGAACGCCTTGTCCAAAAGCATCTTACTTCTGAGAGTTGAGCACACCCTCAGTCCCTCACACTTCCACACTGCCTGCAGAGTGAGTTTCACACGTCTTCACCAGAGACGATTGCCAGAGGCTTCTGAGTACAAGTTAACATTGCAGACCTGGAGGGTATCTCCACTGCACTAGAGTGGTAATCTTGGAACCTCCGGACTCAGAGTACTGCTAACTTCTCACTGCCATGGGAATGCAGCTAGTTGACAGCTGGCTTCAAGACATGCTTCCCTGTGAGAGCTGAGGACAGGGCAGAACCCTCCCGCATCCTGCCTGACTGTAGGAGTAGCTGCTAACATCCTTATGTTAGTGGCTGGGAGAGGTTGCGGGAAAAGCATGTGTGAGCACTGGGCCTGAACTCCCGTCTATCTGAGTTGAATACAACGATTTCCAATGGCCTTCTTCAATCACAGTGTAGCTAGGTTCCAACTCCCATGTCCTAGTGGGTAGCAGACATCTGCCTCCCATGCATACACACTTCTGAGAGTTGAGCTTATGGCCTGTACCTCCACATCCAGCCTGCTGGTACCCTTGGCTTCTAAAAGGCCTAGGCTCGCTGTTTGACGGAAGTGCTGGGAGAGGTAATTGGAATCACCCGGCACACAAGACTAGTGCCTCCAAGCTCAGTTCAGCGATTTCCTAGTAATTCCTGTGGTAGACTGGTGCTACATACTAAGTTCCATACGTGAGAGTGTAGCTGAACGCCTTGTCCAAAACCATCTTACTTCTGAGAGTTGAGCTCACCCTCTGTCCCTCACAGTTCCACACTGCCTGCAGAGTGAGTTTCACAGGTCTTCAGCAGAGACGTTTGCCAGAGGCTTCTGAGACGCAGGGTAACAATGCAGACCTGGAGGGTATCCCCAGGTGCAGTCGACTGGTAATCTTGGAACCTCCTGACTCAGAATACTGCTACCTTCTCACTGCCATAGGAATGCAGCTAGTTGACAGCTAGCTGGCTTCAAGATATGCTTCCCTGAGAGAGCTGAGGACAGGGCAGAACCCTCCCGCATGCTGCCTGACTGTAGGAGTAACTGCTAACATCCTAATGTTAGTGGCTGGGAGAGGTTGCGGGAAAAGCATCTGTGAGCACTGGGCCTGAACTCCCGTGTATCTGAGTTGAATACAGCGATTTCCAACGGCTTTCCTCAACGAGAGTGTAGCTAGGTTCCAAATCCCATGTCCGAGCGGGTAGCAGACATCTGCCTCCCATGCATACACACTTCTGAGAGTTGAGCTTATGGCCTGTACCTTCACAGCCAGCCTGCTGGTACCCTTGGCTTCTAAAAGGCCTAGGCTCGCTGTTTGACGGAAGTGCTGGGAGAGGTAATTGGAATCTCCCGGCACACAAGACGAGTGCCTCCAAGCTCAATTCACGATTTCCCAGTAATTCTTGTGGTAGACAGGTGCTACATACTAAGTTCCATATGTGAGAAGGTAGCTGAACGCCTTGTCCAAAAGCATCTTACTTCTGAGAGTTGAGCACACCCTCAGTCCCTCACACTTCCACATTGCCTGCAGAGTGAGTTTCACACGTCTTCACCAGAGACGATTGCCAGAGGCTTCTGAGTACAAGTTAACAATGCAGACCTGGAGGGTATCTCCAGGTGCAGTAGAGTGGTAATCTTGGAACCTCCTGACTCAGAGTACTGCTACCTTCTCACTGCCATAGGAATGCAGCTAGTTGACAGCTGGCTTCAAGACATGCTTCCCTGTGAGAGCTGAGGACAGGGCAGAACCCTCCCGCATGCTGCCTGACTGTAGGAGTAGCTGCTAACATCCATATGTTAGTGGCTGGGAGAGGTTGCGGGAAAAGCATGTGTGAGCACTGGGCCTGAACTCCCGTGTATCTGAGTTGAATACAGCGATTTCCAATGGCCTTCTTCAATCACAGTGTAGCTAGGTTCCAACTCCCATGTCCGAGTGGGTAGCAGACATCTGCCTCCCATGCATACACACTTCTGAGAGTTGAGCTTATGGCCTGTACCTCCACATCCAGCCTGCTGGTACCCTTGGCTTCTAAAAGGCCTAGGCTCGCTGTTTGATGGAAGTGCTGGGAGAGGTAATTGGAATCACCCGGCACACAATACTAGTGCCTCCAAGCTCAGTTCAGCGATTAACTAGTAATTCCTGTGGTAGACTGGTGCTACATACTAAGTTCCATACGTGAGAGGGTAGCTGAACGCCTTGTCCAAAACCATCTTACTTCTGAGAGTTGAGCTCAGCCTCAGTCCCTCACAGTTCCACACTGCCTGCAGACTGAGTTTCGGAGGTCTTCAGCAGAGACGAATGCCAGAGGCTTCTTAGACCCAGGGTAACAATGCAGACCTGGAGGGTATCCCCAGGTGCAGTAGACTGGTAATCTTGGAACCTCCTGACTCAGAATACTGCTACTTCTCACTGCCATAGGAATGCAGCTATTTGAAAGCTAGCTGGCTTCAAACATGCTTCCCTGAGAGAGCTGAGGACAGGGCAGAACCCTCCCGCATCCAGCCTGACTGTAGGAGTAGCTGCTCACATCCTTATGTTAGTGGCTGGGAGAGGTGCGGGAAAAGCATGTGTGAGCACTGGGCCTGAACTCCCGTGTATCTGAGTTGAATACAGCGATTTCCAATGCCCTTCTTCAATCACAGTGTAGCTAGGTTCCAACTCCCATGTCCGAGTGGGTAGCAGACATCTGCCTCCCATGCATACACACTTCTGAGAGTTGAACTTATGGCCTGTACCTCCACATCCAGCCTGCTGGTACCCTTGGCTTCTAAAAGGCCTAGGCTCGCTGTTTGACGGAAGTGCTGGGAGAGGTAATTGGAATCTCCCGGCACACAAGACGAGTGCCTCCAAGCTCAATTCACGATTTCCCAGTAATTCTTGTGGTAGACAGGTGCTACATACTAAGTTCCATATGTGAGATGGTAGCTGAAATCCTTGTCCAAAAGCATCTTACTTTAGAGAGTTGAGCCCACACTCAGTCCCTCACAGTTCCACACTGCCTGCAGAGTGAGTTTCACACGTCTTCACCAGAGACGATTGCCAGAGGCTTCTGAGTACAAGTTAACAATGCAGACATGGAGGGTATCTCCGGGTGCAGTAGAGTGGTAATCTTGGAACCTCCTGACTCAGAGTACTGCTACCTTCTCACTGCCATAGGAATGCAGCTAGTTGACAGCTGGCTTCAAGACATGTTTCCCTGTGAGAGCTGAGGACAGGGCAAACCCTCCCGCATCCTGCCTGACTGTAGGAGTAGCTGCTAACATCCTTATGTTAGTGGCTGGGAGAGGTTGCGGGAAAAGCATGTGTGAGCACTGGGCCTGAACTCCCGTGTATCTGAGTTGAATACAGCGATTTCCAATGGTCTTCTTCAATCACAGTGTAGCTAGGTTCCAACGCCCATGTCCGAGTGGTTAGCAGACATCTGCCTCCCATGCATACACACTTCTGAGAGTTGAGCTTATGGCCTGTACCTCCACATCCAGCCTGCTGGTACCCTTGGCTTCTAAAAGGCCTAGGCTCGCTGTTTGACGGAAGTGCTGGGAGAGGTAATTGGAATCACACGGCACACAAGACTAGTGCCTCCAAGCTCAGTTCAGCGATTTCCTAGTAATTCCTGTGGTAGACTGGTGCTACATACTAAGTTCCATACGTGAGAGGGTAGCTGAACGCCTTGTCCAAAACCATCTTACTTCTGAGAGTTGAGCTCACCCTCAGTCCCTCACAGTTCCACACTGCCTGCAGAGTGAGTTTCGCAGGTCTTCAGCAGAGACGTTTGCCAGAGGCTTCTGAGACGCAGGGTAACAATGCAGACCTGGAGGGTATCCCCAGGTTTAGTCGACTGGTAATCTTGGAACCTCCTGACTCAGAATACTGCTACCTTCTCACTGCCATAGGAATGCAGCTAGTTGACAGCTAGCTGGCTTGAAGACATGCTTCCCTGAGAGAGCTGAGGACAGGGGAGAACCCTCCCGCATGCTGCCTGACTGTAGGAGTAGCTGCTAACATCCTAATGTTAGTGGCTGGGAGAGGTTGCGGGAAAAGCATGTGTGAGCACTGGGCCTGAACTCCCGTGTATCTGAGTTGAATACAGCGATTTCCAACGGCTCTCCTCAACCAGAGTGTAGCTAGGTTCCAAATCCCATGTACGAGCGGGTAGCAGACATCGGCCTCCCATGCATACACACTTCTGAGAGTTGAGCTTATGGCCTGTACCTCCACATCCAGCCTGCTGGTACCCTTGGCTTCTAAAAGGCCTAGGCTCGCTGTTTGACGGAAGTGCTGGGAGAGGTAATTGGAATCACCGGCACACAAACTAGTGCCTCCAAGCTCAGTTCAGCGATTTCCTAGTAATTCCAATGGTAGACTGGTGCTACATACTAAGTTCCATACGTGAGAGGGTACCTGAACGCCTTGTCCAAAACCATCTTACTTCTGAGAGTTGAGTTCAGCCTCAGTCCCTCACAGTTCCACACTGCCTGCAGAGTGAGTTTCGCAGGTCTTCAGCAGAGACGTTTGCCAGAGGCTTCTGAGACGCAGGGTAACAATGCAGACCTGGAGGTAATCCCCAGGTGCAGTCGACTGGTAATCTTGGAACCTCCTGACTCAGAATACTGCTACCTTCTCACTGCCATAGGAATGCAGCAAGTTGACAGCTAGCTGGCTTCAAGACATGCTTCCCTGAGAGAGCTGAGGACAGGGCAGAACCCTCCCACATGCTGCCTGACTGTAGGAGTAGCTGCTAACATCCTAATGTTAGTGGCTGGGAGAGGTTGCGGGAAAAGCATGTGTGAGCACTGGGCCTGAACTCCCGTGTATCTGAGTTGAATACAGCGATTTCCAACGGCTTTCCTCAACCAGAGTGTAGCTAGGTTCCAAATCCCATGTACGAGAGGGCAGCAGACATCAGCCTCCCATGCATACACACTTCTGAGAGTTGAGCTTATGGCCTGTACCTCCACATCCAGCCTGCTGGTACCCTTGGCTTCTAAAAGGCCTAGGCTCGCTGTTTGACGGAAGTGCTGGGAGAGCTAATTGGAATCACCCGGCACACAAGACTAGTGCCTCCAAGCTCAGATCAGCGATTTCCTAGTAATTCCTGTGGTAGACTGGTGCTACATACTAAGTTCCATACGTGAGAGGGTACCTGAACGCCTTGTCCAAAACCATCTTACTTCGGAGAGTTGAGCTCAGCCTCAGTCCCTCACAGTTCCACACTGCCTGCTGAGTGAGTTTCGCAGGTCTTCAGCAGAGACGTTTGCCAGAGGCTTCTGAGACGCAGGGTAACAATGCAGACCTGGAGGGTATCCCCAGGTGCAGTCGACTGGTAATCTTGGAACCTCCTGACTCAGAATACTGCTACCTTCTCACTGCCATAGGAATGCAGCTAGTTGACAGCTGGCTTCAAGACATGCTTCCCTGTGAGAGCTGAGGATAGGGCAGAACCCTCCCGAATGCTGCCTGACTGTAGGAGTAGCTGCTAACATCCTAATGTTAGTGGCTTGAGAGGTTGCGGGAAAAGCATGTGTGAGCACTGGGCCTGAACTCCCATGTATCTGAGTTGAATACAGCGATTTCCAACGGCTTTCCTCAACCAGAGTGTAGGTAGGTTCCAAATCCCATGTACGAGCGGGTAGCAGACATGTGCCTCCCATGCATACACACTTCTGAGAGTTGAGCTTATGGCCTGTACCTCCACATCCAGCCTGCTGGTACCCTTGGCTTCTAAAAGGCCTAGGCTCGCTGTTGGACGGAAGTGCTGGGAGAGGTAATTGGAATCTCCCGGCACACAAGACGAGTGCCTCCAAGCTCAATTCACGATTTCCCAGTAATTCTTGTGGTAGACAGGTGCTACATACTAAGTTCCATATGTGAGATGGTAGCTGAACGCCTTGTCCAAAAGCATCTTACTTCTGAGAGTTGAGCACACCCTCAGTCCCTCACAGTTCCACACTGCCTGCAGAGTGAGTTTCGCAGGTCTTCAGCAGAGACGTTTGCCAGAGGCTTCTGAGACGCAGGGTATCAATGCAGACCTGGAGGGTATCCCCAGGTGCAGTAGAGTGGTAATCTTGGAACCTCCTGACTCAGAGTACTGCTACCTTCTCACTGCCATAGGAATGCAGCTAGTTGACAGCTAGCTGGCTTCAAGACATGCTTCCCTGTGAGAACTGAGGACAGGGCAGAACCCTTCCGCATGCTGCCTGACTGTAGGAGTAGCTGCTAACATCCTAATGTTAGTGGCTGGGAGAGGTTGCGGGAAAAGCATGTGTGAGCACTGGGCCTGAACTCCCGTGTATCTGAGTTGAATACAGCGATTTCCAACGGCTTTCCTCAACAGGAGTGTAGCTATGTTCCAAATCCCATGTACGAGCGGGTAGCAGACATCTGCCTCCCATGCATACACACTTCTGAGAGCTGAGGTTATGGCCTGTACCTCCACATCCAGCCTGCTGGTACCCTTTGCTTCTAAAAGGCCTAGGCTCGCTGTTTGACGGAAGTGCTGGGAGAGGTAATTGGAATCTCCCGGCACACAAGACTAGTGCCTCCAAGCTGAGTTCAGCGATTTCCCAGTAATTCTTGTGGTAGACAGGTGCTACATACTACGTTCCATACGTGAGATGGTAGCTGAACGCCTTGTCCAAAAGCATCTTACTTCTGAGAGTTGACCCCACCCTCAGTCCCTCACAGTTCCACACTGCCTGCAGAGTGAGTTTCACACGTCTTCACCAGAGACGATTGCCAGAGGCTTCTGAGACGCAGGGTAACAATGCAGACCTGGAGGGTATATCCAGGTGCAGTAGAGTGGTAATCTTGGAACCTCCTGACTCAGAGTACTGCTACCTTCTCACTACCATAAAAATGCAGCTAGTTGACAGCTGGCTTCAAGACATGCTTCCCTGTGAGAGCTGAGGACAGGGCAGAACCCTCCCGCATCCTGCCTGACTGTAGGAGTAGCTGCTAACATCCATATGTTAGTGGCTGGGAGAGGTTGCGGGAAAAGCATGTGTGAGCACTGGGCATGAACTCCCGTGTATCTGAGTTGAATACAGCGATTTCCAATGGCCTTCTTCAATCACAGTGTAGCTAGGTTCCAACTCCCATGTCCGAGTGGGTAGCAGACATCTGCCTCCCATGCATACACACTTCTGAGAGTTGAGCTTATGGCCTGTACCTCCACATCCAGCCTGCTGGTACCCTTCGCTTCTAAAAGGCCTAGGCTCGCTGTTTGCCGGAAGTGCTGGGAGAGGTAATTGGAATCTCCCGGCACACAAGACGAGTGCCTCCAAGCTCAATTCACGATTTCCCAGTAATTCTTGTGGTAGACAGGTGCTACATACTAAGTTCCATATGTGAGAAGGTAGCTGAACGCCTTGTCCAAAAGCATCTTACTTCTGAGAGTTGAGCTCACCCTCAGTCCCTCACACTTCCACACTGCCTGCAGAGTGAGTTTCGCAGGTCTTCAGCAGAGACGTTTGCCAGAGGCTTCTGAGACGCAGGGTAACAATGCAGACCTGGAGGGTATCCCCAAGTGCAGTCGACTGGTAATCCTGGAACCTCCTGACTCAGATACTGCTACCTTCTCACTGCCATAGGAATGCAGCTAGTTGACAGCTAGCTAGCTTCAAGACATGCTTCCCTGAGAGAGCTGAGGACAGGGCAGAACCCTCCCGCATGCCTCCTGACTGTAGGAGTAGCTGCTAACATCCTAATGTTAGTGGCTGGGAGAGGTTGCGGGAAAAGCATGGGTGAGCACTGGGCCTGAACTCCCGTGTATCTGAGTTGAATACAGCGATTTCCAACGGCTTTCCTCAACCAGAGTGTAGCTAGGTTCCAAATCCCATGTAGGAGCGGGTAGCAGACATCTGCCTCCCATGCATACACACTTCTGAGAGTTGAACTTATGGCCTGTACCTCCACATCCAGCCTGCTGGTACCCTTGGCTTCTAAAAGGCCTAGGCTCGCTGTTTGACGGAAGTGCTGGGAGAGGTAATTGGAATCTCCCGGCACACAAGACGAGTGCCTCCAAGCTCAATTCACGATTTCCCAGTAATTCTTGTGGTAGACAGGTGCTACATACTAAGTTCCATATGTGAGATGGTAGCTGAAATCCTTGTCCAAAAGCATTTACTTTAGAGAGTTGAGCCCACACTCAGTCCCTCACAGTTCCACACTGCCTGCAGAGTGAGTTTCACACGTCTTCACCAGAGACGTTTGCCAGAGGCTTCTGAGACGCAGTGTAACAATGCAGACCTGGAGGGTATCCCCAGGTGCAGTCGACTGGGAATCTTGGAACCTCCTGACTCAGAATACTGCTACCTTCTCACTGCCATAGGAATGCAGCTAGTTGACACCTAGGTGGCTTCAAGACATGCTTCCCTGAGAGAGCTGAGGACAGGGCAGAACCCTCCCGCATGCTGCCTGACTCTAGGAGAAGCTGTTAACATCCTAATGTTAGTGGCTGGGAGAGGTTGCGGGAAAAGCATGTGTGAGCACTGGGCCTGAACTCCCGTGTATCTGAGTTGAATACAGCGATTTCCAATGGCCTTCTTCAATCACAGTGTAGCTAGGTTACAACTCCCATGTCCGAGTGGGTAGCAGACATCTGCCTCCCATGCATACACACTTCTGAGAGTTGAGCTTATGGCCTGTACCTCCACATCCAGCCTGCTGGTACCCTTGGCTTCTAAAAGGCCTAGGCTCGCTGTTTGACGGAAGTGCTGGGAGAGGTAATTGGAATCACCCGGCACACAAGAGTAGTGCCTCCAAGCTCAGTTCAGCGATTTCCTAGTAATTCCTGTGGTAGACTGGTGCTACATACTAACTTCCATACGTGAGAGGGTAGCTGAACGCCTTGTCCAAAACCATCTTACTTCTCAGAGTTGAGCTCAGCCTCAGTCCCTCACAGTTCCACACTGCCTGCCGAGTGAGTTTCGCAGGTCTTCAGCAAGACGTTTGCCAGAGGCTTCTGAGACGCAGGGTAACAATGCAGACCTGGAGGGTATCCCCAGGTGCAGTAGACTGGTAATCTTGGAACCTCCTGACTCAGAATACTGCTACCTTCTCACTGCCATAGGAATGTAGCTAGTTGACAGCTGGCTTCAAGACATGCTTCCCTGTGAGAGCTGAGGACAGGGCAGAAACCTCCCGCATGCTGCCTGACTGTAGGAGTAGCTACTAACATCCTAATGTTAGTGGCTGGGAGAGGTTGCGTGAAAAGCATGTGTGAGCACTGGGCCTGAACTCCCGTGTATCTGAGTTGAATACAGCGATTTCCAATGGCCTTCTTCAATCACAGAGTAGCTAGGTTCCAACTCCCATGTCCGAGTGGGTAGCAGACATCTGCCTCCCATGCATATACACTTCTGAGAGTTGAGCTTATGGCCTGTACCTCCACATCCAGCCTGCTGGTACCCTTGGCTTCTAAAAGGCCTAGGCTCGCTGTTTGACGGAAGTGCTGGGAGAGGTAATTGGAATCTCCCGGCACACAAGACGAGTGCCTCCAAGCTCAATTCACGATTTCCCAGTAATTCTTGTGGTACACAGGTGCTACATACTAAGTTCCATATGTGAGATGGTAGCTGAACACCTTGTCCAAAAGCATCTTACTTCTGAGAGTTGAGCCCACCCTCAGTCCCTCACAGTTCCACACTGTCTGCAGAGTGAGTTTCACACGTCTTCACCAGAGACGATTGCCAGAGGCTTCTGAGTACAAGTTAACAATGCAGACCTGGAGGGTATATCCAGGTGCAGTAGAGTGGTAATCTTGGAACCTCCTGACTCAGAGTACTGCTACCTTCTCACTGCCATAGGAATGCAGCTAGTTGACAGCTGGCTTCAAGACATGCTTCCCTGTGAGAGCTGAGGACAGGGCAGAACCCTCCCGCATCCTGCCTGACTGTAGGAGTAGCTGCTAACATCCTTATGGTAGTGGCTGGGAGAGATTGCGGGAAAAGCATGTGTGAGCACTGGGCCTGAACTCCCGTGTATCTGAGTTGAATACAGCGATTTCCAATGGCCTTCTTCAATCACAGTGTAGCTAGGTTCCAACTCCCATGTCCGAGTGGGTAGCAGACATCTGCCTCCCATGCATATACACTTCTGAGAGTTTAGCTTATGGCCTGTACCTCCACAGCCAGCCTGCTGGTACCCTTGGCTTCTAAAAGGCCTAGGCTCGCTGTTTGACGGAAGTGCTGGGAGAGGTAATTGGAATCACCCGGCACACAAGACTAGTGCCTCCAAGCTCAGTTCAGCGATTTCCTAGTAATTCCTGTGGTAGACAGGTGCTACATACTAAGTTCCATACGTGAGAGGGTAGCTGAACGCCTTGTCCAAAACCATCTTACTTCTGAGAGTTGAGCTCACCCTCAGTCCCTCACAGTTCCACACTGCCTGCAGAGTGAGTTTCGCAGGTCTTCAGCAGAGACGTTTGCAGAGGCTTCTGAGACGCAGGGTAACAATGCAGACCTGGAGGGTATCCCCAGGTGCAGTCGACTGGTAATCTTGGAACCTCCTGACTCAGAATACTGCTACCTTCTCACTGCCATAGGAATGCAGCTATTTGACAGCTAGCTGGCTTCAAGACATGCTTCCATGAGAGAGCTAAGGACAGGTCAGATCCCTCCCGCATGCTGCCTGACTGTAGGAGTAGCTGCTAACATCCTAATGTTAGTGGCTGGGAGACGTTGCGGGAAAAGCATGTGTGAGCACTGGGCCTGAACTCCCGTGTATCTGAGTTGAATACAGCGATTTCCAACGGCTTTCCTCAACCAGAGTGTAGCTAGGTTCCAAATCCCATGTACGAGCGGGTAGCAGACATCTGCCTCCCATGCATACACACTTCTGAGAGTTGAGCTTATGGCCTGTACCTCCACATCCAGCCTGCTGGTACCCTTGTCTTCTAAAAGGCCTAGGCTCGCTGTTTGACGGAAGTGCTGGGAGAGGTAATTGGAATCTCCCGGCACACAAGACGAGTGCCTCCAAGCTCAATTCACGATTTACCAGTAATTCTTGTCGTAGACAGGTGCTACATACTAAGTTCCATATGTGAGATGGTAGCTGAACGCCTTGTCCAAAAGCATCTTACTTCTGAGAGTTGAGCCCACCCTCAGTCCCTCACAGTTCCACACTGCCTGCAGAGTGAGTTTCACACGTCTTCACCAGAGACGATTGCCAGAGGCTTCTGAGTACAAGTTAACAATGCAGACCTGGAGGGTATCTCCAGGTGCGGTAGAGTGGTAATCTTGGAACCTCCTGACTCAGAGTACTGCTACCTTCTCACTGCCAAAGGAATGCAGCTAGTTGACAGCTGGCTTCAAGACATGCTTCCCTGTGAGAGCTGAGGACAGGGCAGAACCCTCCCGCATCCTGCCTGACTGTAGGAGTAGCTGCTAACATTCTTATGTTAGTGGCTGGGAGAGGTTGCGGGAAAAGCATGTGTGAGCACTGGGCCTGAACTCCCGTGTATCTGAGTTGAATACAGCGATTTCCAATGGCCTTCTTCAATCACAGTGTAGCTAGGCTCCAACTCCGATGTCCGAGATGGTAGCAGACATATGCCTCCCATGCATACACGCTTCTGAGAGTTGAGCTTATGGCCTGTACCTCCACATCCAGCCTGCTGGTACCCTTGGCTTCTAATAGGCCTAGGCTCGCTGTTTGACGGAAGTGCTGGGAGAGGTAATTGGAATCACTCGGCACACAAGACTAGTGCCTCCAAGCTCAGTTCAGCCATTTCCTAGTAATTCCTGTGGTAGACTGGTGCTACATACTAACTTCCATACGTGAGATGGTAGCTGAACGCCTTGTCCAAAACCATCTTACTTCTCAGAGTTGAGCTCAGCCTCAGTCCCTCACAGTTCCACACTGCCTGCAGAGTGAGTTTCGCAGGTCTTCAGCAGAGACGTTTGCCAGAGGCTTCTGAGACGCAGGGTAAGAATGCAGACCTGGAGGGTATCCCCAGTTGCAGTAGACCTGTAATCTTGGAACCTCCTCACTCAGAATACTGCTACCTTCTCACTGCCATAGGAATGCAGCTAGTTGACAGCTGGCTTCAAGACATGCTTCCCTGTGAGAACTGAGGACAGGGCAGAACCCTTCCGCATGCTGCCTGACTGTATGAGAGGCTGCTAACATCCTAATGTTAGTGGCTGGGAGAGGTTGCGGGAAAAGCATGTGTGAGCACTGGGCCTGAACTCCCGTGTATCTGAGTTGAATACAGCGATTTCCAACGACTTTCCTCAACCAGAGTGTAGCTAAGTTCCAAATCCTATGTACGAGCGGGTAGCAGACATCTGCCTCCCATGCATACACACTTCTGACTGTTGAGCTTATGGCCTGTACCTCCACATCCAGCCTGCTGGTACCCTTGGCTTCTAAAAGGCCTAGGCTCGCTGTTTGACGGAAATGCTGGGAGAGGTAATTGGAATCTCCCGGCACACAAGACGAGTGCCTCCAAGCTCAATTCACGATTTCCCAGTAATTCTTGTGGTAGACAGGTGCTACATACTACGTTCCATATGTGAGATGGTAGCTGAAGGCCTTGTCCAAAAGCATCTTACTTCTGAGAGTTGACCCCACCCTCAGTCCCTCACAGTTCCACACTGCCTGCAGAGTGAGTTTCACACGTCTTCACCAGAGACGATTGCCAGAGGCTTCTGAGTACAAGTTAACAATGCAGACCTGGAGGGTATCTCCAGGTGCAGTAGAGTGGTAATCTTGGAACCTCCTGACTCAGAGTACTGCTACCTTCTCACTGCCATAGGAATGCAGCTAGTTGACAGCTGGCTTCAAGACATGCTTCCCTGTGAGAGCTGAGGACAGGGCAGAACCCTCCCGCATGCTGCCTGACTGTAGGAGTAGCTGCTAACATCCATATGTTAGTGGCTGGGACAGGTTGCGGGAAAAGCATGTGTGAGCACTGGGCCTGAACTCCCGAGTATCTGAGTTGAATACAGCGATTTCCAATGGCCTTCTTCAATCACAGTGTAGCTAGGTTCCAACTCCCATGTCCGAGTGGGTAGCAGACATCTGCCTCCCATGCATACACACTTCTGAGAGTTGAGCTTATGGCCTGTACCTCCACATCCAGCCTGCTGGTACCCTTGGCTTCTAAAAGGCCTAGGCTCGCTGTTTGATGGAAGTGCTGGGAGAGGTAATTGGAATCACCCGGCACACAATACTAGTGCCTCCAAGCTCAGTTCAGCGATTAACTAGTAATTCCTGTGGTAGACTGGTGCTACATACTAAGTTCCATACGTGAGAGGGTAGCTGAACGCCTTGTCCAAAACCATCTTACTTCTGAGAGTTGAGCTCAGCCTCAGTCCCTCACAGTTCCACACTGCCTGCAGACTGAGTTTCGGAGGTCTTCAGCAGAGACGTTTGCCAGAGGCTTCTGAGACCCAGGGTAACAATGCAGACCTGGAGGGTATCCCCAGGTGCAGTAGACCTGTAATCTTGGAACCTCGTGACTCAGAATACTGCTACCTTCTCACTGCCATAGCAATGCAGCTAGTTGACAGCTGGCTTCAAGACATGCTTCCCTGTGAGAACTGAGGACAGGGCAGAACCCTTCCGCATGCTGCCTGACTGTAGGAGTAGCTGATAACATCCTAATGTTAGTGGCTGGGAGAGGTTGCGGGAAAAGCATGTGTGAGCACTGCGCCTGAACTCCCGTGTATCTGAGTTGAATACAGCGATTTCCAACGACTTTCCTCAACCAGAGTGTAGCTAGGTTCCAAATCCTATGCACGAGCGGGTAGCAGACATCTGCCTCCCATGCATACACACTTCTGAGAGTTGAGCTTATGGCCTGTACCTCCACAGCCAGCCTGCTGGTACCCTTGGCTTCTAAAAGGCCTAGGCTCGCTGTTTGAAGGAAGTGCTGGGAGAGGTAATTGGAATCTCCCGGCACACAAGACGAGTGCCTCCAAGCTCAATTCACGATTTCCCAGTAATTCTTGTGGTAGACTGGTGCTACATACTAAGTTCCATACGTGAGAGCGTAGCTGAACGCCTTGTCCGAAACCATCTTACTTCTGAGAGTTGAGCTCAGCCTCAGTCCCTCACAGTTCCACACTGCCTGCAGAGTGAGTTTGGCAGGTCTTCAGCAGAGACGTTTGCCAGAGGCTTCTGAGTACAAGTTAACAATGCAGACCTGGAGGGTATCCCCAGGTGCAGTCGACTGGTAATCTTGGAACCTCCTGACTCAGAATACGGCTACTTCTCACTGCCATAGGAATGCAGCTATTTGAAAGCTAGCTGGCTTCAAGACATGCTTCCCTGAGAGAGCTGAGGACAGGGCAGAACCCTCCCGCATCCTGCCTGACTGTAGGAGTAGCTGCTCACATCCTTATGTTAGTGGCTGGGAGAGGTGCGGGAAAAGCGTGTGTGAGCACTGGGCCTGAACTCCCGTGTATCTGAGTTGAATACAGCGATTTCCAATGCCCTTCTTCAATCACAGTGTAGCTAGGTTCCAACTCCCATGTCCGAGTGGGTAGCAGACATCTGCCTCCCATGCATACACACTTCTGAGAGTTGAGCTTATGGCCTGTACCTCCACATCCAACCTGCTGGTACCCTTGGCTTCTAAAAGGCCTAGGCTCGCTGTTTGACGGAAGTGCTGGGAGAGGTTATTGAAATCACCCGGCACACAAGACTAGTGCCCCCAAGCTCAGTTCAGAGATTTCCTAGTAATTCCTGTGGTAGACTGGTGCTACATACTAAGTTCCATACGTGAGAGGGTACCTGAACGCCTTGTCCAAAAGCATCTTACTTCTGAGAGTTGAGCTCAGCCTCAGTCCCTCACAGTTCCACACTGCCTGCAGAGTGAGTTTCGCAGGTCTTCAGCAGAGACGTTTGCCAGAGGCTTCTGAGACGCAGGGTAACAATGCAGACCTGGAGGGTATCCCCAGGTGCAGTCGACTGGTAATCTTGGAACCTCCTGACTCAGAATACTGCTACCTTCTCACTGCCATAGGAATGCAGCTAGTTGACAGTTGGCTGGCTTCAAGACATGCTTCCCTGAGGGAGCTGAGGACAGGGCAGAACCCTCCCGCATGCTGCCTCACTGTAGGAGTAGCTGCTAACATCCTAATGTTAGTGGCTGGGAGAGGTTGCGGGAAAAGCATGTGTGAGCACTGGGCCTGAACTCCCGTGTATCTGAGTTGAATACAGCGATTTCCAACGGCTTTCCTCAACCAGAGTGTAGCTAGGTTCCAAATCCCATGTACGAGCGGGTAGCAGACATTTACCTCCCATGCATACACATTTCTGAGAGTTGAGCTTATGGCCTGTACCTCCACATCCAGCCTGCTGGTACCCTTGGCTTCTAAAAGGCCTAGGCTCGCTGTTTGACGGAAGTGCTGGGAGAGGTAATTGGAATCTCCCGGCACACAAGACGAGTGCCTCCAAGCTCAATTCACGATTTCCCAGTAATTCTTGTGGTAGACAGGTGCTACATACTAAGTTCCATATGTGAGATGGTAGCTGAACGCCTTGTCCAAAACATTTACTTCTGAGAGTTGAGAACACCCTCAGTCCCTCACACTTCCACACTGCCTGCAGAGTGAATTTCACACGTCTTCACCAGAGACGATTGCCAGAGGCTTCTGAGTACAAGTTAACAATGCAGACCTGGAGGGTATCTCCAGGTGCAGTAGAGTGGTAATCTTGGAACCTCCTGACTCAGAATACTGCTACCTTCTCACTGCCATAGGAATGCAGCTAGTTGACAGCTGGCTTCAAGACAAGCTTCCCTGTGAGAGCTGAAGACAGGTCAGAACCCTCCCGCTTCCTGCCTGACTGTAGGAGTAGCTGCTAACATCCTAATGTTAGTGGCTGGGAGAGATTCCGGGAAAAGCATGTGTGAGCACTGGGTCTGAACTCCCGCGTGTCTGAGTTGAATACAGCGATTTTTCAACGGCTTTCCTCAACCAGAGTGTAGCTAGGTTCCAAATCCCATGTACGAGCGGGTAGCAGACATCTGCCTCCCATGCATACACACTTCTGAGAGTTGAGCTTATGACCTGTACCTCCACATCCAGCCTGCTGGTACCCTTGGCTTCTAAAAGGCCTAGGCTCGCTGTTTGACGGAAGTGCTGGGAGAGGTAATTGGAATCTCCCGGCACACAAGACGAGTGCCTCGAAGCTCAATTCACGATTTCCCAGTAATTCTTGTGGTAGACAGGTGCTACATACTAAGTTCCATATGTGAGATGGTAGCTGAAGCCCTTGTCCAAAAGCATCTTACTTCTGAGAGTTGAGCCCACCCTCAGGCCCTCACAGTTCCACACTGCCTGCAGAGTGAGTTTCACACGTCTTCACCAGAGACGATTGCCAGAGGCTTCTGAGTACAAGTTAACAATGCAGACCTGGAGAGTATCTCCAGGTGCAGTAGAGTGGTAATCTTGGAACCTCCTGACTCAGAGTACTGCTACCTTCTCACTGCCATAGGAATGCAGCTAGTTGACAGCTGGCTTCAAGACATGCTTCCCTGTGAGAGCTGAGGACAGGGCAGAACCCTCCCGCATGCTGCCTGACTGTAGGAGTAGCTGCTAACATCCTTATGTTAGTGGCTGGGAGAGGTTGCGGGAAAAGCATGTGTGAGCACTGGGCCTGAACTCCCGTGTATCTGAGTTGAATACAGCGATTTCCAATGCCCTTCTTCAATCACATTGTAGCTAGGTTCCAACTCCCATGTCCGAGTGGGTAGCAGACATCTGCCTCCCATGCATATACACTTCTGAGAGTTGAGCTTATGGCCTGTACCTCCACATCCAGCCTGCAGGTACCCTTGGCTTCTAAAAGGCCTAGGCTCGCTGTTTGACGGAAGTGCTGGGAGAGGTTATTGGAATCACCCGGCACACAAGACTAGTGCCTCCAAGCTCAGTTCAGCGATTTCCTAATAATTCCTGTGGTAGACTGGTGCTACATACTAAGTTCCATACGTGAGAGTGTACCTGAACGCCTTGTCCAAAAGCATCTTACATCTGAGATTTGAGCTCAGCCTCAGTCCCTCACAGTTTCACACTGCCTGCAGAGTGAGTTTCGCAGGTCTTCAGCAGAGACGTTTGCCAGAGGCTTCTGAGACGCAGGGTAACAATGCAGACCTGGAGGGTATCCCCAGGTGCAGTCGACTGGTAATCTTGGAACCTCCTGACTCAGAATACTGCTACCTTCTCACTGCCATAGGAATGCAGCTAGTTGACAGCTGGCTTCAAGACAAGCTTCCCTGTGAGAGCTGAAGACAGGTCAGAACCCTCCCGCTTCCTGCCTGACTGTAGGAGTAGCTGCTAACATCCTAATGTTAGTGGCTGGGAGAGATTGCGAGAAAAGCATGTGTGAGCACTGGGTCTGAACTCCCGCGTGTCTGAGTTGAATACAGCGATTTTTCAACGGCTTTCCTCAACCAGAGTGTAGCTAGGTTCCAAATCCCATGTACGAGCGGGTAGCAGACATCTGCCTCCCATGCATACACACTTCTGAGAGTTGAGCTTATGGCCTGTACCTCCACATCCAGCCTGCTGGTACCCTTGGCTTCTAAAAGGCCTAGGCTCGCTGTTTGACGGAAGTGCTGGGAGAGGTGATTGGAATCTCCCGGCACACAAGACGAGTGCCTCCAACCTCAATTGACGATTTCCCAGTAATTCTTGTGGTAGACAGGTGCTACATACTAAGTTCCATATGTGAGATGGTAGCTGAACGCCTTGTCCAAAAGCATCTTACTTCTGAGAGTTGAGCACACCCTCAGTCCCTCACACTTCCACACTGCCTGCAGAGTGAGTTTCACACGTCTTCACCAGAGACGATTGCCAGAGGCTTCTGAGTTCAAGTTAACAATGCAGACCTGGAGGGTATCTCCAGGTGCAGTAGAGTGGTAATCTTGGAACCTCCTGACTCAGAGTACTGCTACCTTCTCACTGCCATAGGAATGCAGCTAGTTGACAGCTGGCTTCAAGACATGCTTCCCTGTGAGAGCTGAGGACAGGGCAGAACCCTCCCGCATCCTGCCTGACTGTAGGAGTAGCTGCTAACATCCTAATATTAGTGGCTGGGAGAGGTAGCGGGAAAAGCATGTGTGAGCACTGGGCCTGAACTCCCGTGTATCTGAGTTGAAAACAGCGATTTCCAATGGCCTTATTCAAACACAGTGTAGCTAGGTTCCAACTCCCATGTTGAGTGGGTTGCAGACATCTGCCTCCCATGCATACACACTTCTGAGAGTTGAGCTTATGGCCTGTACCTCCACATCCAGCCTGCTGGTACCCTTGGCTTCTAAAAGGCCTAGGCTCGCTCTTTGACGGGAGTGCTGTGAGTGGTAATTGGAATCACCCGGCACACAAGACTAGTGCCTCCAAGCTCAGTTCAGCGATTTCCTAGTAATTCCTGTGGTAGACTGGTGCTACATACTAAGTTCCATACGTGAGAGGGTAGCTGAACGCCTTGTCCAAAACCATCTTACTTCTGAGAGTTGAGCTCAGCCTCACTCCCTCACAGTTCCACACTGCCTGCAGAGTGAGTTTCGCAGGTCTTCAGCAGAGACGTTTGCCAGAGGCTTCTGAGACGCAGGGTAACAATGCAGACCTGGAGGGTATCCCCAGGTGCAGTCGACTGGTAATCTTGGAACCTCCTGACTCAGAATACTGCTACCTTCTCCCTGCCATAGGAATGCAGCTAGTTGAAAGCTAGCTGTCTTCATGACATGCTTCCCTGTGAGAGCTGAGGACAGGGCAGAAACCTCCGGCATGCTGCCTGACTGTAGGAGTAGCTGCTAACATCCTTATGTTAGTGGCTGGGAGAGGTTGCGGGAAAAGCATGTGTGAGCACTGGGCCTGAACTCCCTTGTATATGAGTTGAATACAGCGATTGACAACGGCTTTCCTCAACCAGAGTGTAGCTAGGTTCCAAATCCCATGTACGAGCGGGTAGCAGACATCTGCCTCCCATGCATACACACTTCTGAGAGTTGAGCTTATGGCCTGTACCTCCACATCCAGCCTGCTGGTATCCTTGGCTTCTAAAAGGCCTAGGCTCGCTGTTTGACGGAAGTGCTGGGAGAGGTAATTGGAATCTCCCGGCACACAAGACGAGTGCCTCCAAGCTCAATTCACGATTTCCCAGTAATTCTTGTGGTAGACAGGTGCTACATACTAAGTTCCATATGTGAGAAGGTAGCTGAACGCCTTGTCCAAAAGCATCTTACTTCTGAGAGATGAGCACACCCTCAGTCCCTCACACTTCCACACTGCCTGCAGAGTGAGTTTCACACGTCTTCACCAGAGACGTTTGCCAGAGGCTTCTGAGTACATGTTAACAATGCAGACCTGGAGGTTATCCCCAGGTGCAGTAGAGTGGTAATCTTGGAACCTCCTGACTCAGAGTACTGCTACCTTCTCACTGCCATAGGAATGCAGCTAGTTGACAGCTGGCTTCAAGACATGCTTCCCTGTGAGAGCTGAGGACAGGGCAGAACCCTCCCGCATGCTGCCTGACTGTAGGAGTAGCTGCTAACATCCTTATGTTAGTGGCTGGGAGAGGTTGCGGGAAAAGCATGTGTGAGCACTGGGCCTGAACTCCCGTGTATCTGAGTTGAATACAGCGATTTCCAATGGCCTTCTTCAATCACAGTGTAGCTAGGTTCCAACTCCCATGTCCGAGTGGGTAGCAGACATCTGCCTCCCATGCATATACACTTCTGAGAGTTGAGCTTAATGCCTGTACCTCCACATCCAGCCTGCTGGTACCCTTGGCTTCTAAAAGGCCTAGGCTCGCTGTTTGACGGAAGTGCTGGGAGAGGTAATTGGAATCACCCGGCACACAAGACTAGTGCCTCCAAGCTCAGTTCAGTGATTTCCTAGTATTTCCTGTGGTAGACTGGTGCTACATACTAAGTTCCATACGTGAGAGGGTAGCTGAACGCCTTGTCCAAAACCATCTTACTTCTGAGAGTTGAGCTCAGCCTCAGTCCCTCACAGTTCCACACTGCCTGCGGAGTGAGTTTCGCAGGTCTTCAGCAGAGACGTTTGCCAGAGGCTTCTGAGACGCAGGGTAACAATGCAGACCTGGAGGGTATCCCCAGGTGCAGTCGACTGGTAATCTTGGAACCTCCTGACTCAGAATACTGCTACCTTCTCACTGCCATAGGAATGCAGCTAGTTGACAGCTGGCTTCAAGACATGCTTCCCTGTGAGAGCTGAGGACAGGGCAGAACCCTCCCGCATGCTGCCTGACTGTAGGAGTAGCTGCTAACATCCTTATGTTAGTGGCCTGGAGAGGTTGCGGGAAAAGCATGTGTGAGCACTGGGCCTGAAATCCCGTGTATGTGAGTTGAATACAGCGATTTCCAACGGCTTTCCTCAACCAGAGTGTAGCTAGGTTCCAAATCCCATGTACGAGCGGGTAGCAGACATCTGCCTCCCATGCATACACACTTCTGAGAGTTGAGCTTATGGCCTGTACCTCCACAGCCAGCCTGCTGGTACCCTTGGCTTCTAAAAGGCCTAGGCTCGCTGTTTGACGGAAGTGCTGGGAGATGTAATTGGAATCACCCGGCACACAAGACTAGTGCCTCCAAGCTCAGTTCAGCGATTTCCTAGTAATTCCTGTGGTAGACTGGTGCTACATACTAAGTTCCATACGTGAGAGGGTAGCTGAACGCCTTGTCCAAAACCATCTTCCTTCTGAGAGTTGAGCTCAGCCTCAGTCCCTCACAGTTCCACACTGCCTGCAGAGTGAGTTTCGCAGGTCTTCAGGAGAGACGTTTGCCAGAGGCTTCTGAGACGCAGGGTAACAATGCAGACCTGGAGGGTATCCCCAGGTGCAGTCGACTGGTAATCTTGGAACCTCCTGACTCAGAATACTGCTACCTTCTCACTGCCATAGGAATGCAGCTAATTGACAGCAGGCTTCAAGACATGCTTCCCTGTGAGAGCTGAGGACAGGGCAGAACCCTCCCGCATGCTGCCTGACTTTAGGAGTAGCTGCTAACATCCTTATGTTAGTGGCTGGGAGAGGTTGCGGGAAAAGCATGTGTGAGCACTGGGCCTGAACTCCCGTGTATCTGAGTTGAATACAGCGATTTCCAACGGCTTTCCTCAAACAGAGTGTAGCTAGGTTCCAAATCCCATGTACGAGCGGGTAGCAGACATCTGCCTCCCATGCATACACACTTCTGAGAGTTGAGCTTATGGCCTGTACCTCCACATCCAGCCTGCTGGTACCCTTGGCTTCTAAAAGGCCTAGGCTCTCTGTTTGACGGAAGTGCTGGGAGAGGTAATTGGAATCTCCCGGCACACAAGACGAGTGCCTCCAAGCTCAATTCACGATTTCCCAGTAATTCTTGTGGTAGACAGGTGCTACATACTAAGTTCCATATGTGAGAAGGTAGCTGAACCCCTTGCCCAAAAGCATCTTACTTCTGAGAGATGAGAACACCCTCAGTCCCTCACACTTCCACACTGCCTGCAGAGTGAGTTTCACACGTCTTCACCAGAGACGTTTGCCAGAGGCTTCTGAGTACAAGTTAACAATGCAGATATGGAGGTTATCTGCAGGTGCAGTAGAGTGGTAATCTTGGAACCTCCTGACTCAGAGTACTGCTACCTTCTCACTGCCATAGGAATGCAGCTAGTTGAGAGCAGGCTTCAAGACATGCTTCCCTGTGAGAGCTGAGGACAGGGCAGAACCCTCCCGCATGCTGCCTGACTGTAGGAGTAGCTGCTAACATCCTTATGTTAGTGGCTGGGAGAGGTTGCGGGAAAAGCATGTGTGCGCACTGGGCCTGAACTCCCGTGTATCTGAGTTGAATACAGCGATTTCCAACGGCTATCCTCAACCAGAGTGTAGCTAGGTTCCAAATCCCATGTACGAGCGGGTAGCAGACATCTGCCTCCCATGCATACACACTTCTGAGAGTTGAGCTTATGGCCTGTACCTCCACATCCAGCCTGCTGGTACCCTTGCCTTCTAAAAGGCCTAGGCTCGCTGATTGACGGAAGTGCTGGGAGAGGTCATTGGAATCTCCCGGCACACAAGACGAGTGCCTCCAAGCTCAATTCACGATTTCACAGTAATTCATGTGGTAGACAGGTGCTACATACTAAGTTCCATATGTGAGAAGATAGCTGAACGCCTTGTCCAAAAGCATCTTACTTCTGAGAGTTGAGCACACCCTCAGTCCCTCACACTTCCACACTGCCTGCAGAGTGAGTTCCACACGTCTTCACCAGAGACGATTGCCAGAGGCTTCTGAGTACAAGTTAACAATGCAGACCTGGAGGGTATCTCCAGGTGCAGTAGAGTGGTAATCTTGGAACCTCCTGACTCAGAGTACTGCTACCTTCTCACTGCCATAGGAATGCAGCTAGTTGACAGCTGGCTTCAAGACATGCTTCCCTGTGAGAGCTGAGGACAGGGCAGTACCCTCCTGCATCCTGCCTGACTGTAGGAGTAGCTGCTAACATCCTAATGTTAGTGGCTGGGAGAGGTTGCGGGAAAAGCATGTGTGAGCACTGGGCCTGAACTCCCGTGTATCTGAGTTGAATACAGCGATTTCCAATGGCCTTCTCCAATCACAGTGTAGCTAGGTTCCAACTCCCATGTCCGAGTGGGTAGCAGACATCTGCCTCCCATGCATACACACTTATGAGAGTTGAGCTTATGGCCTGTACCTCCACATACAGCCTGCTGGTACCCTTGGCTTCTAAAAGGCCTAGGCTCGCTGTTTGACGGAAGTGCTGGGAGAGGTAATTGGAATCACCCGGTACACAAGACTAGTGTCTCCAAGCTCAGTTCAGCGATTTCCTAGTAATTCCTGTGGTAGACTGGTGCTACATACTAAGTTCCATACGTGAGAGGGTAGCTGAACGCCTTGTCCAAAACCATCTTACTTCTGAGAGTTGAGCTCAGCCTCAGTCCCTCACAGTTCCACACTGCCTGCAGAGTGGGTTTCGCAGGTCTTCAGCAGAGACGTTTGCCAGAGTCTTCTGAGACGCAGGGTAACAATGCAGACCTGGAGGGTATCCCCAGGTGCAGTCGACTGGTAATCTTGGAACCTCCTGACTCAGAATACTGCTACCTTCTCACTGCCATAGGAATGCAGCTAGTTCATAGCTGGCTTCAAGACATGCTTTCCTGTGAGAGCTGAGGACAGGGCAGAACCCTCCCGCATGCTGCCTGACTGTAGGAGTAGCTGCTAACATCCTTATGTTAGTGGCTGGGAGAGGTTGCGGGAAAAGCATGTGTGAGCACTGGGCCTGAACTCCCGTGTATCTGAGTTGAATGCAGCGATTTCCAACGGCTTTCCTCAACCAGAGTGTAGCTAGGTTCCAAATCCCATGTACGAGCGGGTAGCAGACATCTGCCTCCCATGCATACACACTTCTGAGAGTTGAGCTTATGGCCTGTACATCCACAGCCAGCCTGCTGGTACCCTTGGCTTCTAAAGGCCTAGGCTCGCTGTTTGACGGAAGTGCTGGGAGAGGTAATTGGAATCACCCGGCACACAAGACTAGTGCCTCCAAGCACAGTTCAGCGATTTCCTAGTAATTCCTGTGGTAGACTGGTGCTACATACTAAGTTCCATACGTGAGAGGGTAGCTGAACGCCTTGTCCAAAAAAATCTTACTTCTGAGAGTAGAGCTCAGCCTCAGTCCCTCACAGTTCCACACTGCCTGCAGAGTGAGTTTCGCAGGTCTTCAGCAGAGACGTTTGCCAGAGGCTTCTGAGACGCAGGATAACAATGCAGACCTGGAGGGTATCCCCAGGTGCAGTCGACTGGTAATCTTGGAACCTCCTGACTCAGAATACTGCTACCTTCTCACTGCCATAGGAATGCAGCTAGTTGACAGCTAGCTGGCTTCAAGACATGCTTCCCTGAGAGAGCTGAGGACAGGGAAGAACTCCAGCATGCTGCCTGACTGTAGGAATAGCTGCTAACATCCTAATGTTAGTGGCTGGGAGAGGTTGCGGGAAAAGCATGTGTGAGCACTGGGCCTGAACTCCCGTGTATCTGAGTTGAATACAGCGATTTCCAACGGCTTTCCTCAACCAGAGTGTAGCTAGGTTCCAAATCCCATGTACGAGCGGGAAGCAGACATCTGCCTCCCATGCATACACACTTCTGAGAGTTGAGCTTATGGCCTGTACCTCCACAGCAAAAATGCTGGTACCCTTGGCTTCTAAAAGGCCTAGGCTCGCTGTTGGACGGAAGTGCTGGGAGAGGTAATTGGAATCTCCCAGCACACAAGACGAGTGCCTCCAAGCTCAATTTACGATTTCCCAGTAATTCTTGTGGTAGACAGGTGCTACATACTAAGTTCCATATGTGAGAGGGTAGCTGAACGCCTTGTCCAAAAGCATCTTACTTCTGAGAGTTGAGTCCACCCTCAGGCCCTCACAGTTCCACACTGCCTGCAGAGTGAGTTTCACACGTCTTCACCAGAGACGATTGCCAGAGGCTTCTGAGTACAAGTTAACAATGCAGACCTGGAGGGTATCTCCAGGTGCAGTAGAGTGGTAATCTTGGAACCTCCTGACTCAGAGTACTGCTACCTTCTCACTGCCATAGGAATGCAGCTAGTTGACAGCTGGCTTCAAGACATGCTTCCCTGTGAGAGCTGAGGACAGGGCAGAACCCTCCCGCATCCTGCCTGACTGTAGGAGTAGCTGCTAACATCCTTATGTTAGTGGCCTGGAGAGGTTGCGGGAAAAGCATGTGTGAGCACTGGGCCTGAAATCCCGTGTATCTGAGTTGAATACAGCGATTTCCAATGGCCTTCTTCAATCACAGTGTAGCTAGGTTCCAACTCCCATGTCCGAGTGGGTAGCAGACATCTGCCTCCCATGCATACACACTTCTGAGAGTTGAGCTTATGGCCTGTACCTCCACAGCCAGCCTGCTGGTACCCTTGGCTTCTAAAAGGACTAGGCTCGCTGTATGACGGAAGTGCTGGGAGAGGTAATTGGAATCACCCGGCACACAAGACTAGTGCCTCCAAGCTCAGTTCAGCGATTTCCTAGTAATTCCTGTGGTAGACTGGTGCTACATACTAAGTTCCATACGTGAGAGGGTAGCTGAACGCCTTGTCCAAAACCATCTTACTTCTGAGAGTTGAGCTCAGCCTCAGTCCCTCACAGTTCCACACTGCCTGCAGAGTGAGTTTCGCAGGTCTTCAGCAGAGACGTTTGCCAGAGGCTTCTGAGACGCAGGGTAACAATGCAGACCTGGAGGGTATCCCCAGGTGCAGTCGACTGGTAATCTTGGAACCTCCTGACTCAGAATACTGCTACCTTCTCACTGCCATAGGAATGCAGCTAGTTGACAGCTGGCTTCAAGTCATGCTTCCCTGTGAGAGCTGAGGACAGGGCAGAACCCTCCCGCATGCTCCCTGACTGTAGGAGTAGCTGCTAACTTCCTTATGTTAGTGGCGGGGAGACGTTGCGGGAAAAGCATGTGTGAGCCTTGGGCCTGAACTCCCGTGTATCTGAGTTGAATACAGCGATTTCCAACGGCTTTCCTCAACCAGAGTGTAGCTAGGTTCCAAATCCCATGTACGAGCGGGTAGCAGACATCTGCCTCCCATGCATACACACTTCTGAGAGTTGAGCTTATGGCCTGTACCTCCACATCCAGCCTGCTGGTACCCTTGGCTTCTAAAAGGCCTAGGCTCGCTGTTTGAGGGAAGTGCTGGGAAAGGTAATTGGAATCACCCGGCACACAAGACTAGTGCCTCCAAGCTCAGTTCAGCGATTTCCTAGTAATTCCTGTGGTAGACTGGTGTTACATACTAAGTTCCATACGTGAGAGGGTAGCTGAACGCCTTGTCCAAAACCATCTTACTTCTGAGAGTTGAGCTCAGCCTCCGTCCCTCACAGATCGACACTGCCTGCAGAGTGATTTTCGCAGGTCTTCAGCAGAGACGTTTGCCAGAGGCTTCTGAGACGCAGGGTAACAATGCAGACCTGGAGGGTATCCCCAGGTGCAGTCGACTGGTAATCTTGGAACCTCCTGACTCAGAATACTGCTACCTTCTCACTGCCATAGGAATGCAGCTAGTTGACAGCTGGCTTCAAGACATGCTTCCCTGTGAGAGCTGAGGACAGGGCAGAACCCTCCCGCATGCTGCCTGACTGTAGGAGAAGCTGCTAACATCCTTATGTTAGTGGCTGGGAGAGGTTGCGGGAAAAGCATGTGTGAGCACTGGGCCTGAATTCCCGTGTATCTGAGTTGAATACAGCGATTTCCAACGGCTTTCCTCAACCAGAGTGTAGCTAGGTTCCAAATCCCATGTACGAGCGGGTAGCAGACATCTGCCTCCCATGCATACACACTTCTGAGAGTTGAGCTTATGGCCTGTACCTCCACAGCCAGCCTGCTGGTACCCTTGGCTTCTAAAAGGCCTAGGCTCGCTGTTTGACGGAAGTGCTGGGAGAGGTAATTGGAATCTCCCGGCACACAAGACGAGTGCCTCCAAGCTCAATTCACGATTTCCCAGTAATTCTTGTGGTAGACAGGTGCTACATACTAAGTTCCATATGTGAGAAGGTAGCTGAACGCCTTGTCCAAAAGCATCTTACTTCTGAGAGTTGAGCACACCCTCAGTCCCTCACACTTCCACACTGCCTGCAGAGTGAGTTTCACACGTCTTCACCAGGACGATTGCCAGAGGCTTCTGAGTACAAGTTAACAATGCAGACCTGGAGGGTATCTCCAGGTGCAGTAGAGTGGTAATCTTGGAACCTCCTGACTCAGAGTACTGCTACCTTCTCACTGCCAAGTAATGCAGCTAGTTGACAGCTAGCTGGCTTCAAGACATGCTTCCCTGAGAGAGCTGAGGACAGGGCAGAACCCTCCCGCATGCTGCCTGACTGTAGGAGTAGCTGCTAACATCCTAATGTTAGTGGCTGGGAGAGGATGCGGGAAAAGCATGTGTGAGCCTTGGGCCTGAACTCCCGTGTACCTGAGTTGAATACAGCGATTTCCAACGGCTTTCCTCAACCAGAGTGTAGCTAAGTTCCAAATCCCATGTACGAGCGGGTAGCAGACATCTGCCTCCCATGCATACACACTTCTGAGAGTTGAGCTTATGGCCTGTACCTCCACAGACAGCCTGCTGGTACCCTTGGCTTCTAAAAGGCCTAGGCTCGCTGTTTGGCGGAAGTGCTGGGAGAGGTAAACGGAATCACCCGGCACACAAGACTAGTGCCTCCAAGCTCAGTTCAGTGATTTCCTAGTAATTCCTGTGGTAGACTGGTGCTACATACTAAGTTCCATACGTGAGAGTGTAGCTGAACGCCTTGTCCAAAACCATCTTACTTCTGAGAGTTGAGCTCAGCCTCAGTCCCTCACAGTTCCACACTGCCTGCAGAGTGTGTTTCGCAGGTCTTCAGCAGAGACGTTTGCCAGAGGCTTCTGAGACGCAGAGTAACAATGCAGACCTGGAGGGTATCCGCAGGTGCAGTCGACTGGTAATCTTGGAACCTCCTGACTCAGAATACTGCTACCTTCTCACTGCCATAGGAATGCAGCTAGTTGACAGCTGGCTTCAAGACATGCTACCCTGTGAGAGCTGAGGACAGGGCAGAACACTCCCGCATGCTGCCTGACTGTAGGAGTAGCTGCTAACATCCTTATGTTAGTGGCTGGGAGAGGTTACGGGAAAAGCATGTGTTAGCACTGGGCCTGAACTCCCGTGTATCTGAGTTGAATACAGCGATTTCCAACGGCTTTCCTCAACCAGAGTGTAGCTAGGTTCCAAATCCCATGTACGAGCGGGTAGCAGACATCTGCCTCCCATGCATACACACTTCTGAGAGTTGAGCTTATGGCCTGTACCTCCACAGCCAGACTGCTGGTACCCTTGGCTTCTAAAAGGCCTAGGCTCGCTGTTTGACGGAAGTGCTGGGAGAGGTAATTGGAATCACCCGGCACACAAGACTAGTGCCTCCAAGCTCAGTTCAGCGATTTCCTAGTAATTCCTGTGGTAGACTGGTGCTACATACTAAGTTCCATACGTGAGAGGGTAGCTGAACGCCTTGTCCAAAACCATCTTACTTCGGAGAGTTGAGCTCACCCTCAGTCCCTCACAGTTCGACACTGCCTGCAGAGTGAGTTTCGCAGGTCTTCAGCAGAGACGTTTGCCAGAGGCTTCTGAGACGCAGGGTAACAATGCAGACCTGGAGGGTATCCCCAGGTGCAGTCGACTGGTAATCTTGGAACCTCCTGACTCAGAATACTGCTACCTTCTCACTGCCATAGGAATGCAGCTAGTTGACAGCTGGCTTCAAGACATGCTTCCCTGTGAGAGCTGAGGACAGGGCAGAACCCTCCCGCATCCTGCCTGACTGTAGGAGTAGCTGCTAACATCCTTATGTTAGTGGCTGGGAGAGGTTGCGGGAAAAGCATGTGTGAGCACTGGGCCTGAACTCCCGTGTACCTGAGTTGAATACAGCGATTTCCAACGGCTTTCGTCAACCAGAGTGTAGCTAGGTTCCAAATCCCATGTACGAGCGGGTAGCAGATATCTGCCTCCCATGCATACACACTTCTGAGAGTTGAGCTTATGGCCTGTACCTCCACAGCCAGCCTGGTGGTACCCTTGGCTTCTAAAAGGCCTAGGCTCGCTGTTTGGCGGAAGTGCTGGGAGAGGTAATTGGAATCACCCGGCACACAAGACTAGTGCCTCCAAGCTCAGTTCAGCGATTTCCTAGTAATTCCTGTGGTAGACTGGTGCTACATACTAAATTCCATACGTGAGAGGGTAGCTGAACGCCTTGTCCAAAACCATCTTACTTCTGAGAGTTGAGCTCAGCCTCAGTCCCTCACAGTTCGACACTGCCTGCAGAGTGAGTTTCGCAGGTCTTCAGCAGAGACGTTTGCCAGAGGCTTCTGAGACGCAGGGTAACAATGCAGACCTGGAGGGTATCCCCAGGTGCAGTCGACTGGTAATCTTGGAACCTCCTGACTCAGAATACTGCTACCTTCTCACTGCCATAGGAATGCAGCTAGTTGACAGCTGGCTTCAAGTCATGCTTCCCTGTGAGAGCTGAGGACAGGGCAGAACCCTCCCGCATGCTGCCTGACTGTAGGAGTAGCTGCTAACATCCTTATGTTAGTGGCTGGGAGAGGTTGCGGGAAAAGCATGTGTGAGCACTGGGCCTGAACTCCCGTGTATCTGAGTTGAATACAGCGATTTCCAACGGCTTTCCTCAACCAGAGTGTAGCTAGGTTCCAAATCCCATGTACGAGCGGGTAGCAGACATCTGCCTCCCATGCATACACACTTCTGAGAGTTGAGCTTATGGCCTGTACCTCCACAGCCAGCCTGCTGGTACCCTTGGCTTCTAAAAGGCCTAGGCTCGCTGTTTGACGGAAGTGCTGGGAGAGGTAATTGGAATCACCCGTCACACAAGACTAGTGCCTCCAAGCTCAGTTCAGCGATTTCCTAGTAATTCCTGTGGTAGACTGGTGCTACATACTAAGTTCCATACGTGAGAGGGTAGCTGAACGCCTTGTCCAAAACCATCTTCCTTCTGAGAGTTGAGCTCACCCTCAGTCCCTCACAGTTCCACACTGCCTGCAGAGTGAGTTTCGCAGGTCTTCAGCAGAGACGTTTGCCAGAGGCTTCTGAGACGCAGGGTAACAATGCAGACCTGGAGGGTATCCCCAGGTGCAGTCGACTGGTAATCTTGGAACCTCCTGACTCAGAATACTGCTACCTTCTCACTGCCATAGGAATGCAGCTAGTTGTCAGCTGGCTTCAAGACATGCTTCCCTGTGAGAGCTGAGGACAGGGCAGAACCATCCCGCATGCTGCCTGACTGTAGGAGTAGCTGCTAACATCCTTATGTTAGTGGCTGGGAGAGGTTGCGGGAAAAGCATGTGTGAGCACTGGGCCTGAACTCCCGTGTATCTGAGTTGAATACAGTGATTTCCAACGGCTTTCCTCAACCAGAGTGTAGCTAGGTACCAAATCCCATGTACGAGCGGGTAGCAGACATCTGCCTCCCATGCATACACACTTCTGAGAGTTGAGCTTATGGCCTGTACCTCCACAGACAGCCTGCTGGTACCCTTGGCTTCTAAAAGGCCTAGGCTCGCTGTTTGACGGAAGTGCTGGGAGAGGTAATTGGAATCTCCCGGCACACAAGACGAGTGCCTCCAAGCTCAATTCAAGATTTCCCAGTAATTCTTGTGGTAGACAGGTGCTACATACTAAGTTCCATATGTGAGAAGGTAGCTGAACGCCTTGTCCAAAAGCATTTTACTTCTGAGAGTTGAGCACACCCTCAGTCCCTCACACTTCCACACTGCCTGCAGAGTGAGTTTCACACGTCTTCACCAGAGACGATTGCCAGAGTCTTCTGAGTACAAGTTAACAATGCACACTTGGAGGGTATCTCCAGGTGCAGTAGAGTGGTAATCTTGGAACCTCCTGACTCAGAGTACTGCTACCTTCTCACTGCCATAGGAATGCAGCTAGTTGACAGCTGGTTCAAGACATGCTTCCCTGTGAGAGCTGAGGACAGGGCAGAACCCTCCCGCATGCTGCCTGACTGTAGGAGTAGCTGCTAACATCCTAATGTTAGTGGCTGGGAGAGGTTGCGGGAAAAGCATGTCTGAGCCCTGGGCCTGAACTCCCGTGTATCTGAGTTGAATACAGCGATTTCCAATGGCCTTCTTCAATCACAGTGTAGCTAAGTTCCAACTCCCATGTCCGAGTGGGTAGCAGACATCTGCCTCCCATGCATACACACTTCTGAGAGTTGAGCTTATGGCCTGTACCTCCACATCCAGCCTGCTGGTACCCTTGGCTTCTAAAAGGCCTAGGCTCGCTGTTTGACGGAAGTGCTGGGAGAGGTAATTGGAATCTCCCGGCACACAAGACTAGTGCCTCCAAGCTCAGTTCAGCGATTTCCTGGTAATTCCTGTGGTAGACTGGTGCTACATACTAAGTTCCATAAGTGAGAGGGTAGCTGAACGCCTTGTCCAAAACCATCTTACTTCTGAGAGTTGAGCTCAGCCTCAGTCCCTCACATTTCGACACTGCCTGCAGAGTGAGTTTCGCAGGTCTTCAGCAGAGACGTTTGCCAGAGGCTTCTGAGACGCAGGGTAACAATGCAGACCTGGAGGGTATCCCCAGGTGCAGTCGACTGGTAATCTTGGAACATCCTGACTCAGAATACTGCTACCTTCTCACTGCCAGAGGAATGCAGCTAGTTGACAGCTGGCTTCAAGACATGCTTCCCTGTGAGAGCTGAGGACAGGGCAGAACCCTCCCGCATGCTCCCTGACTGTAGGAGTAGCTGCTAACATCCTTATGTTAGTGGCGGGGAGACGTTGCGGGAAAAGCATGTGTGAGCCTTGGGCCTGAACTCCCGTGTATCTGAGTTGAATACAGCGATTTCCAACGGCTTTCCTCAACCAGAGTGTAGCTAGGTTCCAAATCCCATGTACGAGCGGGTAGCAGACATCTGCCTCCCATGCATACACACTTCTGAGAGTTGAGCTTATGGCCTGTACCTCCACATCCAGCCTGCTGGTACCCTTGGCTTCGAAAAGGCCTAGGCTCGCTGTTTGAGGGAAGTGCTGGGAAAGGTAATTGGAATCACCCGGCACACAAGACTAGTGCCTCCAAGCTCAGTTCAGCGATTTCCTAGTAATTCCTGTGGTAGACTGGTGCTACATACTAAGTTCCATACGTGAGAGGGTAGCTGAACGCCTTGTCCAAAACCATCTTACTTCTGAGAGTTGAGCTCAGCCTCCGTCCCTCACAGATCGACACTGCCTGCAGAGTGATTTTCGCAGGTCTTCAGCAGAGACGTTTGCCAGAGGCTTCTGAGACGCAGGGTAACAATGCAGACCTGGAGGGTATCCCCAGGTGCAGTCGACTGGTAATCTTGGAACCTCCTGACTCAGAATACTGCTACCTTCTCACTGCCATAGGAATGCAGCTAGTTGACAGCTGGCTTCAAGACATGCTTCCCTGTGAGAGCTGAGGACAGGGCAGAACCCTCCCGCATGCTGCCTGACTGTAGGAGTAGCTGCTAACATCCTTATGTTAGTGGCTGGGAGAGGTTGCGGGAAAAGCATGTGTGAGCACTGGGCCTGAATTCCCGTGTACCTGAGTTGAATACAGCGATTTCCAACGGCTTCCCTCAACCAGAGTGTAGCTAGTTTCCAAATCCCATGTACGAGCGGGTAGCAGACATCTGCCTCCCATGCATACACACTTCTGAGAGTTGAGCTTATGGCCTGTACCTCCACAGCCAGCCTGCTGGTACCCTTGGCTTCTAAAAGGCCTAGGCTCGCTGTTTGACGGAAGTGCTGGGAGAGGTAATTGGAATCACCCGGCACACAAGACTAGTGCCTCCAAGCTCAGTTCAGCGATTTCCTAGTAATTCCTGTGGTAGACTGGTGCTACATACTAAGTTCCATACTTGAGAGGGTAGCTGAACGCCTTGTCCAAAAGCATCTTACTTCTGAGAGTTGAGCCCACCCTCCGTCCCTCACAGTTCCACACTGCCTGCAGAGTTAGTTTCACAAGTCTTCACCAGAGACGATTGCCAGAGGCTTCTTAGTACAAGTTAACAATGCAGACCTGGAGGGTATCTCCAGGTGCAGTAGAGTGGTAATCTTGGAACCTCCTGACTCAGAGTACTGCTACCTTCTCACTGCCATAGGAATACAGCTAGTTGACAGCTGGCTTCAAGACATGCTTCCCTGTGAGAGCTGAGGACAGGGCAGAACCCTCCCGCATGCTGCCTGACTGTAGGAGTAGCTGCTAACATCCTTATGTTAGTGGCTGGGAGAGGTTGCGTGAAAAGCATGTGTGAGCATTGGGCCTGAACTCCCGTGTATCTGAGTTGAATACAGCGATTTCCAACGGCTTTCCTCAACCACAGTGTAGCTAGGTTCCAAATCCCATGTACGAGCGGGTAGCAGACATCTGCCTCCCATGCATACACACTTCTGAGAGTTGAGCTTATGGCCTGTACCTCCACAGCCAGCCTGCTGGTACCCTTGGCTTCTAAAAGGCCTAGGCTCGCTGTTTGACGGAAGTGCTGCGAGAGGTAATTGGAATCTCCCGGCACACAAGACGAGTGCCTCCAAGCTCAATTCACGATTTCCCAGTAATTCTTGTGGTAGACAGGTGCTACATACTAAGTTCCATATGTGAGAAGGTAGCTGAACGCCTTGTCCAAAAGCATCTTACTTCTGAGAGTTGAGCACACCCTCAGTCCATCACACTTCCACACTGCCTGCAGAGTGAGTTTCACACGTCTTCACCAGGACGATTGCCAGAGGCTTCTGAGTACAAGTTAACAATGCAGACCTGGAGGGTATCTCCAGGTTCAGTAGAGTGGTAATCTTGGAACCTCCTGATTCAGAGTACTGCTACCTTCTCACTGCCATAGGAATGCAGCTAGTTGACAGCTGGCTTCAAGACATGCTTCCCTGTGAGAGCTGAGGACAGGGCAGAACCCTCCCGAATCCAGCCTGACTGTAGGAGTAGCTGCTAACATCCTAATGTTAGTGGCTGGGAGAGGTTGCGGGAAAAGCATGTGTGAGCACTGGGCCTGAACTCCCGTGTATCTGAGTTGAATACAGCGATTTCCAATGGCCTTCTTCAATCACAGTGTAGCTAGGTTCCAACTCCCATGTCCGAGTGGGCAGCAGACATCTGCCTCCCATGCATACACACTTCTGAGAGTTGAGCTTATGGCCTGTACCTCCACAGCCAGCCTGCTGGTACCCTTGGCTTCTAAAGGCCTAGGCTCGCTGTTTGACGGAAGTGCTGGGAGAGGTAATTGGAATCACCCGGCACACAAGACTAGTGCCTCCAAGCTCAGTTCAGCGATTTCCTAGTAATTCCTGTGGTAGACTGGTGCTACATACTAAGTTCCATACGTGAGAGGGTAGCTGAACGCCTTGTCCAAAACCATCTTACTTCGGAGAGTTGAGCTCAGCCTCAGTCCCTCACAGTTCCACACTGCCTGCAGAGTGAGTTTCGCAGGTCTTCAGCAGAGACGTCTGCCAGAGGCTTCTGAGACGCAGGGTAACAATGCAGACCTGGAGGGTATCCCCAGGTGCAGTCGACTGGTAATCTTGGATCCTCCTGACTCAGAATACTGCTACCTTCTCACTGCCATAGGAATGCAGCTAGTTGACAGCTGGCTTCAAGACATGCTTCCCGGTGAGAGCTGAGGACAGGGCAGAACCCTCCCGCATGCTGCCTGACTGTAGGAGTAGCTGCTAACATCCTTATGTTAGTGGCTGGGAGAGGTTGCGCGAAAAGCATGTGTGAGCACTTGGCCTGAACTCCCGTGTATCTGAGTTGAATACAGCCATTTCCAACGGCTTTCCTCAACCAGAGTATAGCTAGGTTCCAAATCCCATGTACGAGCGGGTAGCAGACATCTGCCTCCCATGCATACACACTTCTGAGAGTTGAGCTTATGGCCTGTACCTCCACAGCCAGCCTGCTGGTACCCTTGGCTTCTAAAAGGCCTAGGCTCGCTGTTTGACGGAAGTGCTGGGAGAGGTAATTGGAATCACCCGGCACACAAGACTAGTGCCTCCAAGCTCAGTTCAGCGATTTCCTAGTAATTCCTGTGGTAGACTGGTGTTACATACTAAGTTCCATACGTGAGAGGGTAGCTGAACGTCTTGTCCAAAACCATCTTACTTCTGAGAGTTGAGCTCAGCCTCAGTCCCTCACAGTTCGACACTGCCTGCAGAGTGAGTTTCGCAGTTCTTCAGCAGAGACGTTTGCCAGAGGCTTCTGAGACGCAGGGTAACAATGCAGACCTGGAGGGTATCCCCAGGTGCAGTCGACTGGTAATCTTGGAACCTCCTGACTCAGAATACTGCTACCTTCTCACTGCCATAGGAATGCAGCTAGTTGACAGCTGGCTTCAAGACATGCTTCCCTGTGAGAGCTGAGGACAGGGCAGAACCCTCCCGCATGCTGCCTGACTGTAGGAGTAGCTGCTAACATCCTTATGTTAGTGGCTGGGAGAAGTTGCGTGAAAAGCATGTGTGAGCACTGGGCCTGAACTCCCGTGTATCTGAGTTGAATACAGCGATTTCCAACGGCTTTCCTCAACCAGAGTGTAGCTAGGTTCCAAATCCCATGTACGAGCGGGTAGCAGACATCTGCCTCCCATGCATACACACTTCTGAGAGTTGAGCTTATGGCCTGTACCTCCACAGCCAGCCTGCTGGTACCCTTGGCTTCTAAAAGGCCTAGGCTCGCTGTTTGACGGAAGTGCTGGGAGAGGTAATTGGAATCACCCGGCACACAAGACTAGTGCCTCCAAGCTCAGTTCAGGGATTTCCTAGTAATTCCTGTGGTAGACTGGTGTTACATACTAAGTTCCATACGTGAGAGGGTAGCTGAACGTCTTGTCCAAAACCATCTTACTTCTGAGAGTTGAGCTCAGCCTCAGTCCCTCACAGTTCGACACTGCCTGCAGAGTGAGTTTCGCAGGTCTTCAGCAGAGACGTTTGCCAGAGGCTTCTGAGACGCAGGGTAACAATGCAGACCTGGAGGGTATCCCCAGGTGCAGTCGACTGGTAATCTTGGAACCTCCTGACTCAGAATACTGCTACCTTCTCACTGCCATAGGAATGCAGCTAGTTGACAGCTGGCTTTAAGACATGCTTCCCTGTGAGAGCTGAGGACAGGGCAGAACCCTCCCGCATGCTGGCTGACTGTAGGAGTAGCTGCTAACATCCTTATGTTAGTGGCTGGGAGAGGTTGCGGGAAAAGCATGTGTGAGCACTGGGCCTGAACTCCCGTGTATCTGTGTTGAATACAGCGATTTCCAACGGGTTTCCTCAACCAGAGTGTAGCTAGGTTCCAAATCCCATGTACGAGCGGGTAGCAGACATCTGCCTCCCATGCATACACACTTCTGAGAGTTGAGCTTATGGCCTGTACCTCCACAGCCAGCCTGCTGGTACCCTTGGCTTCTAAAAGGCCTAGGCTCGCTGTTTGACGGAAGTGCTGGGAGAGGTAATTGGAATCTCCCGGCACACAAGACGAGTGCCTCCAAGCTCAATTCACGATTCCCCAGTAATTCTTGTGGTAGACAGGTGCTACATACTAAGTTCCATATGTGAGAAGGTAGCTGAACGCCTTGTCCAAAAGGATCTTATCTGAGAGTTGAGCACACCCTCAGTCCCTCACACTTCCACACTGCCTGAAGAGTGAGTTTCACACGTCTTCACCAGAGACGATTGCCAGAGGCTTCTGAGTACACGTTAACAATGCACACCTGGAGGGTATCTCCAGGTGCAGTAGAGTGGTAATCTTGGAACCTCCTGACTCAGAGTACTGCTACCTTCTCACTGCCATAGGAATGCAGCTAGTTGACAGCTGGCTTCAAGACATGCTTCCCTGTGAGAGCTGAGGACAGGGCAGAACCCTCCCGCATGCTGCCTGACTGTAGGAGTAGCTGCTAACATCCTAATGTTAGTGGCTGGGAGAGGTTGCGGGAAAAGCATGTGTGAGCACTGGGCCTGAACTCCCGTGTATCTGAGTTGAATACAGCGATTTCCAATGGCCTTCTCCAATCACAGTGTAGCTAGGTTCCAACTCCCATGTCCGAGTGGGTAGCAGACATCTGCCTCCCATGCATACACACTTCTGAGAGTTGAGCTTATGGCCTGTACCTCCACAGCCAGCCTGCTGGTACCCTTGGCTTCTAAAGGCCTAGGCTCGCTGTTTGACGGAAGTGCTGGGAGAGGTAATTGGAATCACCCGGCACACAAGACTAGTGCCTCCAAGCTCAGTTCAGCGTATTCCTAGTAATTCCTGTGGTAGACTGGTGTTACATACTAAGTTCCATACGTGAGAGGGTAGCTAAACGCCTTGTCCAAAACCATCTTACTTCTGAGAGTTGAGCTCAGCCTCAGTCCCTCACAGTTCGACACTGCCTGCAGAGTGAGTTTCGCAGGTCTTCAGCAGAGACGTTTGCCAGAGGCTTCTGAGACGCAGGGTAACAATGCAGACCTGGAGGGTATCCCCAGGTGCAGTCGACTGGTAATCTTGGAACCTCCTGACTCAGAATACTGCTACCTTCTCACTGCCATAGGAATGCAGCTAGTTGACAGCTGGCTTCAAGACATGCTTCCCTGTGAGAGCTGAGGACAGGGCAGAACCCTCCCGCATGCTGCCTGACTGTAGGAGTAGCTGCTAACATCCTTATGTTAGTGGCTGGGAGAGGTTGCGTGAAAAGCATGTGTGAGCACTGGGCCTGAACTCCCGTGTATCTGAGTTGAATACAGCGATTTCCAACGGCTTTCCTCAACCAGAGTGTAGCTAGGTTCCAAATCCCATGTACGAGCGGGTAGCAGACATCTGCCTCCCATGCATACACACTTCTGAGAGTTGAGCTTATGGCCTGTACCTCCACAGCCAGCCTGCTGGTACCCTTGGCTTCTAAAAGGCCTAGGCTCGCTGTTTGGCGGAAGTGCTGGGAGAGGATATTGGAATCACCCGGCACACAAGACTAGTGCCTCCAAGCTCAGTTCAGCGATTTCCTAGTAATTCCTGTGGTAGACTGGTGTTACATACTAAGTTCCATACGTGAGAGGGTAGCTGAACGTCTTGTCCAAAACCATCTTACTTCTGAGAGTTGAGCTCAGCCTCAGTCCCTCACAGTTCGACACTGCCTGCAGAGTGAGTTTCGCAGGTCTTCAGCAGAGACGTTTGCCAGAGGCTTCTGAGACGCAGGGTAACAATGCAGACCTGGAGGGTATCCCCAGGTGCAGTCGACTGGTAATCTTGGAACCTCCTGACTCAGAATACTGCTACCTTCTCACTGCCATAGGAATGCAGCTAGTTGACAGCTGGCTTCAAGACATGCTTCCCTGTGAGAGCTGAGGACAGGGCAGAACCCTCCCGCATGCTGCCTGACTGTAGGAGTAGCTGCTAACATCCTTATGTTAGTGGCTGGGAGAGGTTGCGGGAAAAGCATGTGTGAGCACTGGGCCTGAACTCCCGTGTATCTGAGTTGAATACAGCGATTTCCAATGGCTTTCCTCAACCAGAGTGTAGCTAGGTTCCAAATCCCATGTACGAGCGGGTAGCAGACATCTGCCTCCCATGCATACACACTTCTGAGAGTTTAGCTTATGGCCTGTACCTCCACAGCCAGCCTGCTGGTACCCTTGGCTTCTAAAAGGCCTAGGCTCGCTGTTTGACGGAAGTGCTGCGAGAGGTAATTGGAATCTCCCGGCACACAAGACGAGTGCCTCCAAGCTCAATTCACGATTTCCCAGTAATTCTTGTGGTAGACAGGTGCTACATACTAAGTTCCATATGTGAGAAGGTAGCTGAACGCCTTGTCCAAAAGCATCTTACTTCTGAGAGTTGAGCACACCCTCAGTCCCTCACACTTCCATACTGCCTGAAGAGTGAGTTTCACACGTCTTCACCAGAGACGATTGCCAGAGGCTTCTGAGTACACGTTAACAATGCACACCTGGAGGGTATCTCCAGGTGCAGTAGAGTGGTAATCTTGGAACCTCCTGACTCAGAGTACTGCTACCTTCTCACTGCCATAGGAATGAAGCTAGTTGACAGCTGGCTTCAAGACATGCTTCCCTGTGAGAGCTGAGGACAGGGCAGAACCCTCCCGCATGCTGCCTGACTCTAGGAGTAGCTGCTAACATCCTAATGTTAGTGGCTGGGAGAGGTTGCGGGAAAAGCATGTGTGAGCACTGGGCCTGAACTCCCGTGTATCTGAGTTGAATACAGCGATTTCCAATGGCCTTCTTCAATCACAGTATAGCTATGTTCCAAATCCCATGTCCCAGTGGGTAGCAGACATCTGCCTCCCATGCATACACACTTCTGAGAGTTGAGCTTATGGCCTGTACCTCCACATCCAGCCTGCTGGTACCCTTGGCTTCTAAAAGGCCTAGGCTCGCTGTTTGACGGAAGTGCTAGGAGAGGTAATTGGAATCTCCCGGCACACAAGACGAGTGCCTCCAAGCTCAATTCACGATTTCCCAGTAATTCCTGTGGTAAACTGGTGCTACATACTAAGTTCCATACGTGAGAGGGTAGCTGAACGCCTTGTCCAAAACCATCTTAATTCTGAGAGTTGAGCTCAGCCTCAGTCCCTCACAGTTCCACACTGCCTGCAGAGTGAGTTTCGGAGGTCTTCAGCAGAGACGTTTGCCAGAGGCTTCTGAGACGCAGGGTAACAATGCAGACCTGGAGGGTATCCCCAGGTGCAGTCGACTGGTAATCTTGGAACCTCCTGACTCAGAATACTGCTACCTTCTCACTGCCATAGGAATGCAGCTAGTTGACAGCTGGCTTCAAGACATGCTTCCCTGTGAGAGCTGAGGACAGGGCAGAACCCTCCCGCATGCTGCCTGACTGTAGGAGTAGCTGCTAACATCCTTATGTTAGTGGCTGGGAGAGGTTGCGGGAAAAGCATGTGTGAGCACTGGGCCTGAACTCCCGTGTATCTGAGTTGAATACAGCGATTTCCAACGGCTTTCCTCAACCAGAGTGTAGCTAGGTTCCAAATCCCATGTACGAGCGGGTAGCAGACATCTGCCTCCCATGCAAACACACTTCTGAGAGTTGAGCTTATGGCCTGTACCTCCACAGCCAGCCTGCTGGTACCCTTGGCTTCTAAAAGGCATAGGCTCGCTGTTTGGCGGAAGTGCTGGGAGAGGTAATTGGAATCACCCGGCACACAAGACTAGTGCCTCCAAGCTCAGTTCAGCGATTTCCCAGTAATTCCTGTGGTAGACTGGTGCTACATACTAAGTTCCATACGTGAGAGGGTAGCTGAACGCCTTGTCCAAAACCATCTTACTTCTGAGAGTTGAGCTCAGCCTCAGTCCCTCACAGTTCCACACTGCCTGCAGAGTGAGTTTCGCAGGTCTTCAGCAGAGACGTTTGCCAGAGGCTTCTGAGACGCAGGGTAACAATGCAGACCTGGAGGGTATCCCCAGGTGCAGTCGACTGGTAATCTTGGAACCTCCTGACTCAGAATACTGCTACCTTCTCACTGCCATAGGAATGCAGCTAGTTGACAGCTGGCTTCAAGACATGCTTCCCTGTGAGAGCTGAGGACAGGGCAGAACCCTCCCGCATGCTGCCTGACTGTAGGAGTAGCTGCTAACCTCCTTATGTTAGTGGCTGGGAGAGGTTGCGGGAAAAGCATGTGTGAGCACTGGGCCTGAACTCCCGTGTACCTGAGTTGAATACAGCGATTTCCAACGGCTTTCCTCAACCAGAGTGTAGCTAGGTTCCAAATCCCATGTACGAGCGGGTAGCAGATATCTGCCTCCCATGCATACACACTTCTGAGAGTTGAGCTTATGGCCTGTACCTCCACAGCCAGCCTGCTGGTACCCTTGGCTTCTAAAAGGCCTAGGCTCGCTGTTTGGCGGAAGTGCTGGGAGAGGTAATTGGAATCACCCGGCACACAAGACTAGTGCATCCAAGCTCAGTTGTGCGATTTCCTAGTAATTCCTGTGGTAGACTGGTGCTACATACTAAGTTCCATACGTGAGAGGGTAGCTGAACGCCTTGTCCAAATCCATCTTACTTCTGAGAGTTGAGCTCAGCCTCAGTCCCTCACAGTTCCACACTGCCTGCAGAGTGAGTTTCGCAGGTCTTCAGCAGAGACGTTTGCCAGAGGCTTCTGAGACGCAGGGTAACAATGCAGACCTGGAGGGTATCCCCAGGTGCAGTCGACTGGTAATCTTGGAACCTCCTGACTCAGAATACTGCTACCTTCTCACTGCCATAGGAATGCAGCTAGTTGACAGCTGGCTTCAAGACATGCTTCCCTGTGAGAGCTGAGGACAGGGCAGAACCCTCCCGCATGCTGCCTGACTGTAGGAGTAGCTGCTAACATCCTAATGTTAGTGGCTGGGAGAGGTGGCGGGAAAAGCATGTGTGAGCACTGGGCCTGAACTCCCGTGTATCTGAGTTGAATACAGCGATTTCCAACGGCTTTCCTCAACCAGAGTGTAGCTAGGTTCCAAATCCCATGTACGAGCTGGTAGCAGACATCTGCCTCCCATGCATACACACTTCTGAGAGTTGAGCTTATGGCCTGTAGCTCCACATCCAGCTTGCTGGTACCCTTGGCTTCAAAAGGCCTAGGCTCGCTGTTTGACGGAAGTGCTGGGAGAGGTAATTGGAATCTCCCGGCACACAAGACGAGTGCCTCCAAGCTCAATTCACGATTTCCCAGTAATTCTTGTGGTAGACAGGTGCTACATACTAAGTTCCATATGTGAGATGGTAGCTGAACGCCTTGTCCAAAAGCATCTTACTTCTGAGAGTTGAGCCCACCCTCAGTCCCTCACAGTTCCACACTGCCTGCAGAGTGAGTTTCACACGTCTTCACCAGAGACGATTGCCAGAGGCTTCTGAGTACAAGTTAACAATGCAGACCTGGAGGGTATCTCCAGGTGCAGTAGAGTGGTAATCTTGGAACCTCCTGACTCAGAGTACTGCTACTTTCTCACTGCCATAGGAATGCAGCTAGTTGACAGCTGGCTTCAAGACATGCTTCCCTGTGAGAGCTGAGGACAGGGCAGAACCCTCCCGCATGCTGCCTGACTGTAGGAGTAGCTGCTAACATCCTTATGTTAGTGGCTGGGAGACGTTGCGGGAAAAGCATGTGTGAGCACTGGGCCTGAACTCCCGTGTATCTGAGTTGAATACAGCGATTTCCAACGGCTTTCCTCAACCAGAGTGTAGCTAGGTTCCAAATCCCATGTACGAGAGGGTAGCAGATATCTGTCTCCCATGCATACACACTTCTGAGAGTTGAGCTTATGGCCTGTACCTCCACAGCCAGCCTGCTGGTACCCTTGGCTTCTAAAAGGCCTAGGCTCGCTGTTTGACGGAAGTGCTGGGAGAGGTAATTGGAATCACCCGGCACACAAGACTAGTGCCTCCAAGCTCAGTTCAGCGATTTCCTAGTAATTCCTGTGGTAGACTGGTGCTACATACTAAGTTCCATACGTGAGAGGGTAGCTGAACGCCTTGTCCAAAACCATCTTACTTCTGAGAGTTGAGCTCAGCCTCAGTCCCTCACAGTTCCACACTGCCTGCAGAGTGAGATTCGCAGGTCTTCAGCAGAGATGTTTGCCAGAGGCTTCTGAGACGCAGGGTAACAATGCAGACCTGGAGGGTATCCCCAGGTGCAGTCGACTGGTAATCTTGTAACCTCCTGACTCAGAATACTGCTACCTTCTCACTGCCATAGGAATGCAGCTAGTTGACAGCTGGCTTCAAGACATGCTTCCCTGTGAGAGCTGAGGACAGGGCAGAACCCTCCCGCATGCTGCCTGACTGTAGGAGTAGCTGCTAACATCCTTATGTTAGTGGCTGGGAGAGGTTGCGGGAAAAGCATGTGTGAGCACTGGGCCTGAACTCCCGTGTATCTGAGTTGAATACAGCGATTTCCAACGGCTTTCCTCAACCAGAGTGTAGCTAGGTTCCAAATCCCATGTACGAGCGGGTAGCAGACATCTGCCTCCCATGCATACACACTTCTGAGAGTTGAGCTTATGGCCTGTACCTCCACAGCCAGCCTGCTGGTACCCTTGGCTTCTAAAAGGCCTAGGCTCGCTGTTTGACGGAAGTGCTGGGAGAGGTAATTGGAATCTCCCGGCACACAAGACGAGTGCCTCCAAGCTCAATTCACGATTTCCCAGTAATTCTTGTGGTAGACAGGTGCTACATACTAAGTTCCATATGTGAGAAGGTAGCTGAACGCCTTGTCCAAAAGCATCTTACTTCTGAGAGTTGAGCACACCCTCAGTCCCTCACACTTCCACACTGCCTGCAGAGTGAGTTTCACACGTCTTCACCAGGACGATTGCCAGAGGCTTCTGAGTACAAGTTAACAATGCAGACCTGGAGGGTATCTCCAGGTGCAGTAGAGTGGTAATCTTGGAACCTCCTGACTCAGAGTACTGCTACCTTCTCACTGCCATAGGAATGCAGCTAGTTGACAGCTGGCTTCAAGACATGCTTCCCTGTGAGAACTGAGGACAGGGCAGAACCCTCCCGCATCCTGCCTGACTGTAGGAGTAGCTGCTAACATCCTTATGTTAGTGGCTGGGAGAGGTTGCGGGAAAAGCATGTGTGAGCACTGGGCCTGAACTCCCGTGTATCTGAGTTGAATACAGCGATTTCCAATGGCCTTCTTCAATCACAGTGTATCTAGCTTCCAACTCCCATGTCCGAGTGGGTAGCAGACATCTGCCAACCATGCATACACACTTCTGAGAGTTGAGCTTATGGCCTGTACCTCCACATCCAGCCTGCTGGTACCCTTGGCTTCTAAAAGGCCTAGGCTCGCTGTTTGACGGAAGTGCTGGGAGAGGTAATTGGAATCACCCAGCACACAAGACTAGTGCCTCCAAGCTCAGTTCAGCGATCTCCTAGTAATTCCTGTGGTAGACTGGTGCTACATACTAAGTTCCATACGTGAGAGTGTAGCTGAACGCCTTGTCCAAAACCATCTTACTTCTGAGAGTTGAGCTCAGCCTCAGTCCCTCACAGTTCCACACTGCCTGCAGAGTGAGTTTCGCAGGTCTTCAGCAGAGACGTTTGCCAGAGGCTTCTGAGACGCAGGGTAACAATGCAGACCTGGAGGGTATCCCCAGGTGCAGTCGACTGGGAATCTTGGAACCTCCTGACTCAGAATACTGCTACCTTCTCACTTCCATAAGAATGCAGCTAGTTGACAGCTGGCTTCAAGACATGCTTCCCTGTGAGAGCTGAGGACAGGGCAGAACCCTCCCGCATGCTGCCTGACTGTAGGAGTAGCTGCTAACATCCTTATTTTAGTGGCTGGGAGAGGTTGCGGGAAAAGCATGTGTGAGCACTGGGCCTGAACTCCCGTGTATCTGAGGTGAATACAGCGATTTCCAAAGGCTTTCCTCAACCAGAGTGTAGCTAGGTACCAAATCCCATGTACGAGCGGGTAGCAGATATCTGCCTCCCATGCATACACACTTCTGAGATTTGAGCTTATGGCCTGTACCTCCACAGCCAGCCTGCTGGTACCCTTGGCTTCTAAAAGGCCTAGGCTCGCTGTTTGACGGAAGTGCTGGGAGAGGTAATTGGAATCACCCGGCACACAAGACTAGTGCCTCCATCTCAGTTCAGCGATTTCCTAGTAATTCCTGTGGTTGACTGGTGCTACATACTAAGTTCCATACGTGAGAGGGTAGCTGAACGCCTTGTCCAAAAGCATCTTACTTCTGAGAGTTGAGCTCAGCCTCAGTCCCTCACAGTTCCACACTGCCTGCAGAGTGAGTTTCGCAGGTCTTCAGCAGAGACGTTTGCCAGAGGCTTCTGAGACGCAGGGTAACAATGCAGACCTGGAGGGTATCCCCAGGTGCAGTCGACTGGTAATCTTGGAACCTCCTGACTCAGAATACTGCTACCATCTCACTGCCTTAGGAATGCAGCTAGTTGACACCTGGCTTCAAGACATGCTTCCCTGTGAGAGCTGAGGACAGGGCAGAACCTTCCCGCATGCTGCCTGACTGTAGGAGTAGCTGCTAACATCCTTATGTTAGTGGCTGGGAGAGGTTGCGGGAAAAGCATGTGTGAGCACTGGGCCTGAACTCCCGTGTACCTGAGTTGAATACAGCGATTTCCAACGGTTTTCCTCAACCAGAGTGTAGCTAGGTTCCAAATCCCATGTACGAGCGGGTAGCAGACATCTGCCTCCCATGCATACACACTTCTGAGAGTTGAGCTTATGGCCTGTACCTCCACAGCCAGCCTGCTGGTAACCTTGGCTTCTAAAACGCCTAGGCTCGCTGTTTGACGGAAGTGCTGGGAGAGGTAATTGGAATCTCCCGGCACACAAGACGAGTGCCTCCAAGCTCAATTCACGATTTCCCAGTAATTCTTGTGGTAGACAGGTGCTACATACTAAGTTCCATATGTGAGAAGGTAGCTGAACGCCTTGTCCAAAAGCATCTTACTTCTGAGAGTTGAGCACACCCTCAGTCCCTCACACTTCCACACTGCCTGCAGAGTGAGTTTCACACGTCTTCACCAGGACGATTGCCAGAGGCTTCTGAGTACAAGTTAACAATGCAGACCTGGAGGGTATCTCCAGGTGCAGTAGAGTGGTAATCTTGGAACCTCCTGACTCAGAGTACTGCTACCTTCTCACTGCCATAGGAATGCAGCTAGTTGACAGCTGGCTTCAAGACATCTTTCCCTGTGAGAGCTGAGGACAGGGCAGAACCCTCCCGCATCCTGCCTGACTGTAGGAGTAGCTGCTAACATCCTAATGTTAGTGGCTGGGAGAGGTTGCGGGAAAAGCATGTGTGAGCACTGGGCCTGAACTCCCGTGTATCTGAGTTGAATACAGCGATTTCCAATGGCCTTCTTCAATCACAGTGTAGCTAGGTTCCAACTCCCATGTCCGAGTGGGTAGCAGACATCTGCCTCCCATGCATACACACTTCTGAGAGTTGAGCTTATGGCCTGTACCTCCACATCCAGCCTGCTGGTACCCTTGGCTTCTAAAAGGCCTAGGCTCGCTGTTTGACGGAAGTGCTGGGAGAGGTAATTGGAATCACCCGGCACACAAGACTAGTGCCTCCAAGCTCAGTTCAGCGATTTCCTAGTAATTCCTGTGGTAGACTGGTGCTACATACTAAGTTCCATACGTGAGAGGGTAGCTGAACGCCTTGTCCAAAACCATCTTACTTCTGAGAGTTGAGCTCAGCCTCAGTCCCTCACAGTTCCACACTGTCTGCAGAGTGAGTTTCGCAGGTCTTCAGCAGAGACGTTTGCCAGAGGCTTCTGAGACGCAGGGTAACAATGCAGACCTGGAGGGTATCCCCAGGTGCAGTCGACTGGTAATCTTGGAACCTCCTGACTCAGAATACTGCTACCTTCTCACTGCCATAGGAATGCAGCTAGTTGACAGCTGGCTTCAAGACATGCTTCCCTGTGAGAGCTGAGGACAGGGCAGAACCCTCCCGCATGCTGCCTGACTGTAGGAGTAGCTGCTAACATCCTTATGTTAGTGGCTGGGAGAGGTTGCGGGAAAAGCATGTGTGAGCACTGGGCCTGAACTCCCGTGTATCTGAGTTGAATACAGCGATTTCCAACGGCTTTCCTCAACCAGAGTGTAGCTAGGTTCCAAATCCCATGTACGAGCGGGTAGCAGACATCTGCCTCCCATGCATACACACTTCTGAGAGTTGAGCTTATGGCCTGTACCTCCACAGCCAGCCTGCTGGTACCCTTGGCTTCTAAAAGGCCTAGGCTCGCTGTTTGACGGAAGTGCTGGGAGAGGTAATTGGAATCACCCGGCACACAAGACTAGTGCCTCCAAGCTCAGTTCAGCGATTTCCTAGTAATTCCTGTGGTAGACTGGTGCTACATACTAAGTTCCATACGTGAGAGGGTAGCTGAACGCCTTGTCCAAAACCATCTTACTTCTGAGAGTTGAGCTCAGCCTCCGTCCCACACAGTTCCACACTGCCTGCAGAGTGAGTTTCGCAGGTCTTCAGCAGAGACGTTTGCCAGAGGCTTCTGAGACGCAGGGTAACAATGCAGACCTGGAGGGTATCCCCAGGTGCAGTCGACTGGTAATCTTGGAACCTCCTGACTCAGAATACTGCTACCTTCTCACTGCCATAGGAATGCAGCTAGTTGACAGCTGGCTTCAAGACATGCTTCCCTGTGAGAGCTGAGGACAGGGCAGAACCCTCCCGCATCCTGCCTGACTGTAGGAGTAGCTGCTAACATCCTTATGTTAGTGGCTGGGAGAGGTTGCGGGAAAAGCATGTGTGAGCACTGGGCCTGAACTCCCGTGTATCTGAGTTGAATACAGCGATTTCCAATGGCCTTCTTCAATCACAGTATAGCTAGGTTCCAAATCCATGTCCGAGTGGGTAGCAGACATCTGCCTCCCATGCATACACACTTCTGAGAGTTGAGCTTATGGCCTGTAGCTCCACATCCAGCCTGCTGGTACCCTTGGCTTCTAAAAGGCCTAGGCTCGCTGTGTGACGGAAGTGCTGGGAAAGGTAATTGGAATCACCGGGCACACAAGACTAGTGCCTCCGAGCTCAGTTCAGCGATTTCCTAGTAATTACTGTGGTAGACTGGTGCTACATATTAAGTTCCATACGTGAGAGGGTAGCTGAACGCCTTGTGCAAAACCATCTTACTTCTGAGAGTTGAGCTCAGCCTCAGTCCTTCAAGTTCCACACTGCCTGCAGAGTGAGTTTCGCAGGTCTTCAGCAGAGACGTTTGCCAGAGGCTTCTGAGACGCAGGGTAACAATGCAGACCTGGAGGGTATCCCCAGGTGCAGTCGACTGGTAATCTTGGAACCTCCTGACTCAGAATACTGCTACCTTCTCACTGCCATAGGAATGCAGCTAGTTGACAGCTGGCTTCAAGACATGCTTCCCTGTGAGAGCTGAGGACAGGGCAGAACCCTCCCGCATGCTGCCTGACTGTAGGAGTAGCTGCTAACATCCTTATGTTAGTGGCTGGGAGAGGTTGCGGGAAAAGCATGTGTGAGCACTGGGCCTGAACTCCCGTGTATCTGAGTTGAATACAGCGATTTCCAACGGCTTTCCTCAACCAGAGTGTAGCTAGGTTCCAAATCCTATGTACGAGCGGGTAGCAGACATCTGCCTCCCATGCATACACACTTCTGAGAGTTGAGCTTATGGCCTGTACCTCCACATCCAGCCTGCTGGTACCCTTGGCTTCTAAAAGGCCTAGGCTCACTGTTTGACGGAAGTGCTGGGAGAGGTAATTGGAATCACCCGGCACACAGGACTAGTGCCTCCAAGCTCAGTTCAGCGATTTCCTAGTAATTCCTGTGGTAGACTGGTGCTACATACTAAGTTCCATACGTGAGAGGGTAGCTGAACGCCTTGTCCAAAACCATCTTACTTCGGAGAGTTGAGCTCAGCCTCAGTCCCTCACAGTTCGACACTGCCTGCAGAGTGAGTTTCGCAGGTCTTCAGCAGAGACGTTTGCCAGAGGCTTCTGAGACGCAGGGTAACAATGCAGACCTGGAGGGTATCCCCAGGTGTAGTCGACTGGTAATCTTGGAACCTCCTGACTCAGAATACTGCTACCTTCTCACTGCCATAGGAATGCAGCTAGTTGACAGCTGGCTTCAAGACATGCTTCCCTGTGAGAGCTGAGGACAGGGCAGAACCCTCCCGCATGCTGCCTGACTGTAGGAGTAGCTGCTAAAATCCTTATGTTAGTGGCTGGGAGAGGTTGCGGGAAAAGCATGTGTGAGCACTGGGCCTGAACTCCCGTGTATCTGAGTTGAATACAGCGATTTCCAACGGCTTTCCTCAACCAGAGTGTAGCTAGGTTCCAAATCCCATGTACGAGCGGGTAGCAGACATCTGCCTCCCATGCATACACACTTCTGAGAGTTGAGCTTATGGCCTGTACCTCCACATCCAGCCTGCTGGTACCCTTGGCTTCTAAAAGGCCTAGGCTCGCTCTTTGACGGAAGTGCTGGGAGAGGTAATTGGAATCACCCGGCACACAAGACTAGTGCCTCCAAGCTCAGTTCAGCGATTTCCTAGAAATTCCTGTGGTAGACTGGTGCTACATACTAAGTTCCATACGTGAGAGGGTAGCTTAACGCCTTGTCCAAAACCATCTTACTTCGGAGAGTTGAGCTCAGCCTCAGTCCCTCACAGTTCGACACTGCCTGCAGAGTGAGTTTCGCAGGTCTTCAGCAGAGACGTCTGCCAGAGGCTTCTGAGACGCAGGGTAACAATGCAGACCTTAGGGTATCCCCAGGTGCAGTCGACTGGTAATCTTGGAACCTCCTGACTCAGAATACTGCTACCTTCTCACTGCCATAGGAATGCAGCTAGTTGACAGCTGGCTTCAAGACATGCTTCCCTGTGAGAGCTGAGGACAGGGCAGAACCCTCCCGCATGCTGCCTGACTGTAGGAGTAGCTGCTAACATCCTTATGGTAGTGGCTGGGAGAGGTTGCGGGAAAAGCATGTGTGAGCACTGGGCCTGAACTCCCGTGTACCTGAGTTGAATACAGCGATTTCCAACGGCTTTCCTCAACCAGAGTGTAGCTAGGTTCCAAATCCCATGTACGAGCGGGTAGCAGACATCTGCCTCCCATGCATACACACTTCTGAGAGTTGAGCTTATGGCCTGTACCTCCACAGCCAGCCTGGTGGTACCCTTGGCTTCTAAAAGGCCTAGGCTCGCTGTTTGTCGGAAGTGCTGGGAGAGGTAATTGGAATCACCCGGCACACAAGACTAGTGCCTCCAAGCTCAGTTCAGCGATTTCCTAGTAATTCCTGTGGTAGACAGGTGCTACATACTAAGTTCCATACGTGAGAGGGTAGCTGAACGCCTTGTCCAAAACCACATTACTTCCGAGTGTTGAGGTCAGCCTCAGTCCCTCACAGTTCGACACTGCCTGCAGACTGAGTTTCGCAGGTCTTCAGCAGAGACGTTTGCCAGAAGCTTCTGAGACGCAGGGTAACAATGCAGACCTGGAGGGAATCCCCAGGTGCAGTCGACTGGTAATCTTGGAGCCTCCTGACTCAAAATACTGCTACCTTCTCACTGCCAAAGGAATGCAGCTAGTTGACAGCTGGCTTCAAGACATGCTTCCCTGTGAGAGCTGAGGACACGGCTGAACCCTCCCGCATCCTGCCTGACTGTAGGAGTAGCTGTTAGCATCCTAATGTTAGTGGCTGGGAGAGGTTGCGGGAAAAGCATGTGTGAGCACTGGGCCTGAACTCCCGTGTATCTGAGTTGAATACAGCGATTTCCAATGGCCTTCTTCAATCACAGTGTAGCTAGGTTCCAACTCCCATGTCCGAGTGGGTAGCAGACATCTGCCTCCCATGCATACACACTTCTGAGAGTTGAGCTTATGGCCTGTACCTCCACATCCAGCCTGCTGGTACCCTTGGCTTCTAAAAGGCCTAGGCTCGCTGTTTGACGGAAGTGCTGGGAGAGGTAACTGGAATCACCCGGCACACAAGACTAGTGCCTCCAAGCTCAGTTCAGCGGTTTCCTAGTAATTCCTGTGGTAGACTGTGCTACATACTAAGTTCCATACGTGAGAGGGTAGCTGAACGCCTTGTCCAAAACCATCTTACTTCTGAGAGTTGAGCTCAGCCTCCGTCCCTCACAGTTCCACACTGCCTGCAGAGTGAGTTTCGCAGGTCTTCAGCAGAGACGTTTGCCAGAGGCTTCTGAGACGCAGGGTAACAATGCAGACCTGGAGGGTATCCCCAGGTGCAGTCGACTGGTAATCTTGGAACCTCCTGATTCAGAATACTGCTACCTTCTCACTGCCATAGGAATGCAGCTAGTTGACAGCTAGCTCGCTTCAAGACATGCTTCCCTGAGAGAGCTGAGGACAGGGCAGAACCCTCCCACATGCTGCATGACTGTAGGAGTAGCTGCTAACATCCTAATGTTAGTGGCTGGGAGATGTTGCGGGAAAAGCATGTGTGAGCACTGGGCCTGAACTCCCGTGTATCTGAGTTGAATACAGCGATTTCCAACGGCTTTCCTCAACCAGAGTGTAGCTAGGTTCCAAATCCCATGTACGAGCGGGTAGAAGACATCTGCCTCCCATGCATACACACTTCTGAGAGTTGAGCTTATGGCTTGTACCTCCACATCCAGCCTGCTGGTACCCTTGGCTTCTAAAAGGCCTAGGCTCGCTGTTTGACGGAAGTGCTGGGAGAGGTAATTGGAATCTCCCGGCACACAAGACGAGTGCCTCCAAGCTCAATTCACGATTTCCCAGTAATTCTTGTGGTAGACAGTTGCTAAATACTAAGTTCCATATGTGAGATGGTAGCTGAACGCCTTGTCCAAAAGCATCTTACTCTGAGAGTTGAGCCCACCCTCAGTAACTCACAGTTCCACACTGCCTGCAGAGTGAGTTTCACACGTCTTCACCAGGACGATTGCCAGAGGCTTCTGAGTACAAGTTAACAATGCAGACCTGGAGGGTATCTCCAGGTGCAGTAGAGTGGTAATCTTGGAAACTCCTGACTCAGAGTACTGCTACCTTCTCACTGCCTTAGGAATGCAGCTGGTTGACAGCTGGCTTCAAGACATGCTTCCCTGTGAGAGCTGAGGACAGGGCAGAACCCTCCCGCATCCTGCCTGACTGTAGGAGTAGCTGCTAACATCCTAATGTTAGTGGCTGGGAGAGGTTGCGGGAAAAGCATGTGTGAGCACTGGGCCTGAACTCCCGTGTATCTGAGTTGAATACAGCGATTTCCAAAGGCCTTCTTCAATCACAGTGTATCTAGGTTCCAACTCCCATGTCCGACTAGGTAGCAGACATCTGCCTCCCATGCATACACACTTCTGAGAGTTGAGCTTATGGCCTGTACCTCCACATCCAGCCTGCTGGTACCCTTGGCTTCTAAAAGTCCTAGGCTCGCTGTTTGACGGAAGTGCTGGGAGAGGTAATTGGAATCACACGGCACACAAGACTAGTGCCTCCAAGCTCAGTTCAGCGATTTCCTAGTAATTCCTGTGGTAGACTGGTGCTACATACTACGTTCCATACGTGAGAGGGTAGCTGAACGCCTTGTCCAAAACCATCTTACTTCTGAGAGTTGAGCTCAGCCTCAGTCCCTCACAGTTCCACACTGCCTGCAGATTGAGTTTCGCAGGTCTTCAGCAGAGACGTTTGCCAGAGGCTTCTGAGACGCAGGGTAACAAAGCAGACCTGGAGGGTATCCCCAGGTGCAGTCGACTGGTAATCTTGGAACCTCCTGACTCAGAATACTGCTACCTTCTCACTGCCATAGGAATGCAGCTAGTTGACAGCTGGCTTCAAAACATGCTTCCCTGTGAGAGCTGAGGACAGGGAAGAACCCTCCCGCATGCTGCCTGACTGTAGGAGTAGCTGCTAACATCCTTATGTTAGTGGCTGGGAGAGGTTGCGGGAAAAGCATGTGTGAGCACTGGGCCTGAACTCCCGTGTACCTGAGTTGAAGACAGCGATTTCCAACGGCTTTCCTCAACCAGAGTGTAGCTAGGTTCCAAATCCCATGTACGAGCGGGTAGCAGACATCTGCCTCCCATGCATACACACTTCTGAGAGTTGAGCTTATGGCCTGTACCTCCACAGCCAGCCTGCTGGTACCCTTGACTTCTAAAAGGCCTAGGCTCGCTGTTTGGCGGAAGTGCTGGGAGAGGTCATTGGAATCACTCGGCACACAAGACTAGTGCCTCCAAGCTCAGTTCAGCGATTTCCTAGTAATTCCTGTGGTTGACTGGTGCTACATAGTAAGTTCCATACGTGAGAGGGTAGCTGAACGCCTTGTCCAAAACCATCTTACTTCTGAGAGTTGAGCTCAGCCTCAGTCCCTCACAGTTCGACACTGCCTGCAGAGTGAGTTTCGCAGGTCTTCAGCAGAGACGTTTGCCAGAGGCTTCTGAGACGCAGGGTTACAATGCAGACCTGGAGGGTATCCCCAGGTGCATTCGACTGGTAATCTTGGAACCTCCTGACTCAGAATACTGCTACCTTCTCACTGCCATAGGAATGCAGCTAGTTGACAGCTGGCTTCAAGACATGCTTCCCTGTGAGAGCTGAGGACAGGGCAGAACCCTCCCGCATCCTGCCTGACTGTAGGAGTAGCTGCTAACATCCTTATGTTAGTGGCTGGGAGAGGTTGCGGGAAAAGCATGTATGAGCACTGGGCCTGAACTCCCGTGTATCTGAGTTGAATACAGCGATTTCCAATGGCCTTCTTCAATCACAGTGTAGCTAGGTTCCAACTCCCATGTCCGAGTGGGGAGCAGACATCTGCCTCCCATGCATACACACTTCTGAGAGTTGAGCTAATGGCCTGTACCTCCACATCCAGCCTGCTGGTACCCTTGGCTTCTAAAAGGCCTAGGCTCGCTGTTTGACGGAAGTGCTGGGAGAGGTAATTGGAATCACCCGGCACACAAGACTAGTGCCTCCAAGCTCAGTTCAGCGATTTCCTAGTAATTCCTGTGGTAGACTGGTGCTACATACTAAGTTCCATACGTGAGAGGGTAGCTGAACGCCTTGTCCAAAACCATCTTACTTCTCAGAGTTGAGCTCAGCCTCAGTCCCTCACTGTTCCACACTGCCTGCAGAGTGAGTTTCGCAGGTCTTCAGCAGAGACGTTTGCCAGAGGCTTCTGAGACGCAGGGTAACAATGCAGACCTGGAGGGTATCCCCAGGTGCAGTCGACTGGTAATCTTGGAACCTCCTGACTCAGAATACTGCTACCTTCTCACTGCCATAGGAATGCAGCTAGTTGACAGCTGGCTTCAAGACATGCTTGTCTGTGAGAGCTGAGGACAGGGCAGAACCCTCCCGCATGCTGCCTGACTGTAGGAGTAGCTGCTAACATCCTTATGTTAGTGGCTGGGAGAGGTTGCGGGAAAAGCATGTGTGAGCACTGGGCCTGAACTCCCGTGTATCTGAGTTGAATACAGCGATTTCCAACGGCTTTCCTCAACCAGAGTGTAGCAAGGTTCCAAATCCCATGTACGAGCGGGTAGCAGACATCTGCCTCCCATGCATACACACTTCTGAGAGTTGAGGTTATGGCCTGTACTTCCAAGCCAGCCTGCTGGTACCCTTGGCTTCTAAAAGGCCTAGGATCGCTGTTTGACGGAAGTGCTGGGAGAGGTAATTGGAATCACCCGGCACACAAGACTAGTGCCTCCAAGCTCAGTTCAGCGATTTCCTAGTAATTCCTGTGGTAGACTGGTGCTACATACTAAGTTCCATACGTGAGAGGGTAGCTGAACGCCTTGTCCAAAACCATCTTACTTCTGAGAGTTGAGCTCAGCCTCAGTCCCTCACAGTTCGACACTGCCTGCAGAGTGAGTTTCGCAAGTCTTCAGCAGAGACGTTTACCAGAGGCTTCTGAGACGCAGGGTTACAATGCAGACCTGGAGGGTATCCCCAGGTGCATTCGACTCGTAATCTTGGAACCTCCTGACTCAGAATACTGCTACCTTCTCACTGCCATAGGAATGCAGCTAGTTGACACCTGGCTTCAAGACATGCTTCCCTGTGAGAGCTGAGGACAGGGCAGAACCCTCCCGCATGCTGCCTGACTGTAGGAGTAGCTGCTAACATCCTTATGCTAGTGGCTGGGAGAGGTTGCGGGAAAAGCATGTGTGAGCACTGGGCCTGAACTCCCGTGTATCTGAGTTGAATACAGCGATTTCCAACGGCTTTCCTCAACCAGAGTGTAGCTAGGTTCCAAATCCCATGTACGAGCGGGTAGCAGACATCTGCCTCCCATGCATACACACTTCTGAGAGTTGAGCTTATGGCCTGTACCTCCACAGCCAGCCTGCTGGTACCTTTGGCTTCTAAAAGGCCTAGGCTCGCTGTTTGACGGAAGTGCTGGGAGAGGTAATTGGAATCTCCTGGCCCACAAGACGAGTGCCTCCAAGCTCAATTCACGATTTCCCAGTAATTCTTGTGGTAGACAGGTGCTACATACTAAGTACCATATGTGAGAATGTAGCTGAACGCCTTGTCCAAAAGCATCTTACTTCTGAGAGTTGAGCACACCCTCAGTCCCTCACACTTCCACACTGCCTGCAGAGTGAGTTTCACACGTCTTCACCAGGACGATTGCCAGAGGCTTCTGAGTACAAGTTAACAATGCAGACCTGGAGGGTATCTCCAGGTGCAGTAGAGTGGTAATCTTGGAACCTCCTGACTCAGAGTACTGCTACCTTCTCACTGCCATAGGAATGCAGCTAGTTGACAGCTGGCTTCAAGACATGCTTCCCTGTGAGACCTGAGGGCAGGGCAGAAACCTCCCGCATGCTGCCTGACTGTAGGAGTAGCTGCTAACATCCTTATGTTAGTGGCTGGGAGAGGTTGCGGGAAAAGCATGTGTGAGCACTGGGCCTGAACTCCCGTGTATCTGAGTTGAATACAGCGATTTCCAATGGCCTTCTTCAATCACAGCGTAGCTAGGTTCCAACTCCCATGTCCGAGTGGGTAGCAGACATCTGCCTCCCATGCATACACACTTCTGAGAGTTGAGCTTATGGCCTGTACCTCCACATCCAGCCTGCTGGTACCCTTGGCTTCTAAAAGGCCTAGGCTCGCTGTTTGACGGAAGTGCTGAGAGAGGTAATTGGAATCACCCGGCACACAAGACTAGTGCCTCCAAGCTCGGTTCAGCGATTTCCTAGTAATTCCTGTGGTAGACTGGTGCTACATACTAAGTTCCATACCTGAGAGGGTAGCTGAACGCCTTGTCCAAAACCATCTTACTTCTCAGAGTTGAGCTCAGCTTCAGTCCCTCACAGTTCCACACTGCCTGCAGAGTGAGTTTGGCAGGTCTTCAGCAGAGACGTTTGCCAGAGGCTTCTGAGACGCAGGGTAACAATGCAGACCTGGAGGGTATCCCCAGGTGCAGTCGACTGGTAATCTTGGAACCTCCTGACTCAGAATACTGCTACCTACTCACTGCCATAGGAATGCAGCTAGTTGACAGCTGGCTTCAAGACATGCTTCCCTGTGAGAGCTGAGGACAGGGCAGAACCCTCCCGCATGCTGCCTGATTGTAGGAGTAGCTGCTAACATCCTTATGTTAGTGGCTGGGAGAGGTTGCGGGAAAAGCATGTGTGAGCACTGGGCCTGAACTCCCGTGTATCTGAGTTGAATACAGCGATTTCCAATGGCTTTCCTCAACCAGAGTGTAGCTAGTTTCCAAATCCCATGTACGAGCGGGTAGCAGACATCTGCCTCCCATGCATACACACTTCTGAGAGTTGAGCTTATGGCCTGTACCTCCACAGCCAGCCTGCTGGTACCCTTGGCTTCTAAAAGGCCTAGGCTCGCTGTTTGACGGAAGAGCTGGGAGAGGTAATTGGAATCTCCCGGCACACAAGACGAGTGCCTCCAAGCTCAATTCACGATTTCCCAGTAATTCTTGTGGTAGACAGGTGCTACATACTAAGATCCATATGTGAGAAGGTAGCTGAACGCCTTGTCCAATAGCATCTTACTTCTGAGACTGGAGCCCACCCTCAGTCCGTCACACTTCCACACTGCCTGCAGAGTGAGTTTCACACGTCTTCACCAGAGACGATTGCCAGAGGCTTCTGAGTACAAGTTAACAATGCAGACCTGGAAGGTATCTCCAGGTGCAGTAGAGTGGTAATCTTGGAACCTCCTGACTCAGAATACTGCTACCTTCTCACTGCCATAGGAATGCAGCTAGTTGACAGCTGGCTTCAAGACATGCTTCCCTGTGAGAGCTGAGGACAGGGCAGAACCCTCCCGCATCCTGCCTGACTGTAGGAGTAGCTGCTAACATCCTAATGTTAGTGGCTGGGAGAGGTTGCGGGAAAAGCATGTGTGAGCACTGGGCCTGAACTCCCGTGTATCTGAGTTGAATACAGCGATTTCCAATGGCCTTCTTCAATCACAGTGTAGCTAGGTTCCAACTCCCATGTCCGAGTGGGTAGCAGACATCTGCCTCCCATGCATACACACTTCTGAGAGTTGAGCTTATGGCCTGTACCTCCACAGCCAGCCTGCTGGTACCCTTGGCTTCTAAAAGGCCTAGGCTCGCTGTTTGACGGAAGTGCTGGGAGAGGTAATTGGAATCACCCGGCACACAAGACTAGTGCCTTCAAGCTCAGTTCAGCGATTTCCTAGTAATTCCTGTGGTAGACTGGTGCTACAGAAGTTCCATACGTGAGAGGGTAGGTGAACGCCTTGTCCAAAACCATCTTACTTCTGAGAGTTGAGCTCAGCCTCAGTCCCTCACAGTTCCACACTGCCTGCAGAGTGAGTTTCGCAGGTCTTCAGCAGAGACGTTTGCCAGAGGCTTCTGAGACGCAGGGTAACAATGCAGACCTGGAGGGTATCCCCAGGTGCAGTCGACTGGTAATCTTGGAACCTCCTGACTCAGAATATTGCTACCTTCTCACTGCCATAGGAATGCAGCTAGTTGACAGCTGGCTTCAAGACATGCTTCCCTGTGAGAGCTGAGGACAGGGCAGAACCCTCCCGCATGCTGCCTGACTGTAGGAGTAGCTGCTAACATCCTTATGTTAGTGGCTGGGAGAGGTTGCGGGAAAAGCATGTGTGAGCACTGGGCCTGAACTCCAGTGTATCTGAGTTGAATACAGCGATTTCCAACGGCTTTCCTCAACCAGAGTGTAGCTAGGTTCCAAATCCCATGTACGAGCGGGTAGCAGACATATGCGTCCCATGCATACACACTTCTGAGAGTTGAGCTTATGGCCTGTACCTCCACATCCAGCCTGCTGGTACCCTTGGCTTCTAAAAGGCCTAGGCTCGCTGTTTGACGGAAGTGCTGGGAGAGGTAATTGGAATCTCCCGGCACACAAGACGAGTGCCTCCAAGCTCAATTCACGATTTCCCAGTAATTCTTGTGGTAGACAGGTGCTACATACTAAGTTCCATATGTGAGAAGGTAGCTGAACGCCTTGTCCAAAAGCATCTTACTTCTGAGAGTTGAGCACACCCTCAGTCCCTCACACTTCCACACTGCCTGCAGAGTGAGTTTCACACGTCTTCACCAGAGACGATTGCCAGAGGCTTCTGAGTACAAGTTAACAATGCAGACCTGGAGGGTATCTCCAGGTGCAGTAGAGTGGTAATCTTGGAACCTCCTGACTCAGAGTACTGCTACCTTCTCACTGCCATAGGAATGCCGCTAGTTGACAGCTGGCTTCAAGACATGCTTCCCTGTGAGAGCTGAGGACAGGGCAGAACCCTCCCGCATCCTGCCTGACTGTAGAAGTGGCTGCTAACATCCTAATGTTAGTGGCTGGGAGAGGTTGCGGGAAAAGCATGTGTGAGCACTGGGCCTGAACTCCCGTGTATCTGAGTTGAATACAGCGATTTCCAATGGCCTTCTTTAATCACAGTGAAGCTAGGTTCCAACTCCCATGTCCGAGTGGGTAGCAGACATCTGCCTCCCATGCATACACACTTCTGAGAGTTGAGCTTATGGCCAGTACCTCCACAGCCAGCCTGCTGGTACCCTTGGCTTCTAAAAGGCCTAGGCTCGCTGTTTGGCGGAAGTGCTGGGAGAGGTAATTGGAATCACCCGGCACACAAGTCTAGTGCCTCCAAGCTCAGTTCTGCGATTTCCTAGTAATTCTTGTGGTAGACTGGTGCTACATACTAAGTTCCATACGTGAGAGGGTAGCTGAACGCCTTGTTTAAATCCATCTTACTTCTGAGAGTTGAGCTCAGCCTCAGTCCCTCACAGTTCCACACTGCCTGCAGAGTGAGTTTCGCAGGTCTTCAGCAGAGACGTTTGCCAGAGGCTTCTGAGACGCAGGGTAACAATGCAGACCTGGAGGGTATCCCCAGGTGCAGTCGACTGGTAATCTTGGAACCTCCTGACTCAGAATATTGCTACCTTCTCACTGCCATAGGAATGCAGCTAGTTGACAGCTGGCTTCAAGACATGCTTCCCTGTGAGAGCTGAGGACAGGGCAGAACCCTCCCGCATCCTGCCTGACTGTAGGAGTAGCTGCTAACATCCTAATGTTAGTGGCTGGGAGAGGTTGCGGGAAAAGCATGTGTGAGCACTGGGCCTGAACTCCCGTGTATCTGAGTTGAATACAGCGATTTCCAATGGCCTTCTTCAATCACAGTGTAGCTAGGTTCCAACTCCCATGTCCGAGTGGGTAGCAGACATCTGCCTCCCATGCATACACACTTCTGAGAGTTGAGCTTATGGCCTGTACCTCCACAGCCAGCCTGCTGGTACCCTTGGCTTCTAAAAGGCCTAGGCTCGCTGTTTGACGGAAGTGCTGGGAGAGGTAATTGGAATCACCCGGCACACAAGACTAGTGCCTTCAAGCTCAGTTCAGCGATTTCCTAGTAATTCCTGTGGTAGACTGGTGCTACAGAAGTTCCATACGTGAGAGGGTAGGTGAACGCCTTGTCCAAAACCATCTTACTTCTGAGAGTTGAGCTCAGCCTCAGTCCCTCACAGTTCCACACTGCCTGCAGAGTGAGTTTCGCAGGTCTTCAGCAGAGACGTTTGCCAGAGGCTTCTGAGACGCAGGGTAACAATGCAGACCTGGAGGGTATCCCCAGGTGCAGTCGACTGGTAATCTTGGAACCTCCTGACTCAGAATATTGCTACCTTCTCACTGCCATAGGAATGCAGCTAGTTGACAGCTGGCTTCAAGACATGCTTCCCTGTGAGAGCTGAGGACAGGGCAGAACCCTCCCGCATGCTGCCTGACTGTAGGAGTAGCTGCTAACATCCTTATGTTAGTGGCTGGGAGAGGTTGCGGGAAAAGCATGTGTGAGCACTGGGCCTGAACTCCAGTGTATCTGAGTTGAATACAGCGATTTCCAACGGCTTTCCTCAACCAGAGTGTAGCTAGGTTCCAAATCCCATGTACGAGCGGGTAGCAGACATATGCGTCCCATGCATACACACTTCTGAGAGTTGAGCTTATGGCCTGTACCTCCACATCCAGCCTGCTGGTACCCTTGGCTTCTAAAAGGCCTAGGCTCGCTGTTTGACGGAAGTGCTGGGAGAGGTAATTGAAATCACCCGGCACACAAGACTAGTGCCTCCAAGCTCAGTTCATTGATTTCCTAGTAATTCCTGTGGTAGACTGGTGCTACATACTAAGTTCCATACGTGAGAGGGTAGCTGAACGCCTTGTCCAAAACCATCTTACTTCTGAGAGTTGAGCTCAGCCTCAGTCCCTCACAGTTCCACACTGCCTGCAGAGTGAGTTTCGCAGGTCTTCAGCAGAGACGTTTGCCAGAGGCTTCTGAGACGCAGGGTAACAATGCAGACCTGGAGGGTATCCCCAGGTGCAGTCGACTGGTAATCTTGGAACCTCCAGACTCAGAATACTGCTACCTTCTCACTGCCATAGGAATGCAGCTAGTTGACAGCTAGCTGGCTTCAAGACATGCTTCCCTGAGAGAGCTGAGGACAGGGCAGATCCCTCCCGCCTGCTGCCTGACTGTAGGAGTAGCTGCTAACATCCTAATGTTAGTGGCTGGGAGATGTTGCGGGAAAAGCATGTGTGAGCACTGGGCCTGAACTCCCGTGTATCTGAGTTGAATACAGCGATTTCCAACGGCTTTCCTCAACCACAGTGTAGCTAGGTTCCAAATCCCATGTACGAGCGGGTAGCAGACATCTGCCTCCCATGCATACACACTTCTGAGAGTTGAGCTTATTGCCTGTACCTCCACAGCCAGCCTGCTGGTACCCTTGGCTTCTAAAAGGCCTAGGCTCGCTGTTTGACGGAAGTGCTGGGAGAGGTAATTGGAATCTCCCGGCACACAAGACGAGTGCCTCCAAGCTCAATTCACGATTTCCCAGTAATTCTTGTGGTAGACAGGTGCTACATACTAAGTTCCATATGTGAGAAGGTAGCTGAACGCCTTGTCCAAAACCATCTTACTTCTGAGAGTTGAGCACACCCTCAGTCCCTCACAGTTCCACACTGCCTGCAGAGTGAGTTTCGCAGGTCTTCAGCAGAGACGTTTGCCAGAGGCTTCTGAGACGCAGGGTAACAATGCAGACCTGGAGGGTATCCCCAGGTGCAGTCGACTGGTAATCTTGGAACACCCTGACTCAGAATACTGCTACCTTCTCACTGCCATAGGAATGCAGCTAGTTGACAGCTGGCTTCAAGACATGCTTCCCTGTGAGAGCTGAGGACAGGGCAGAACCCTCCCGCATCCTGCCTGACTGTAGGAGTAGCTGCTAACATCCTTATGTTAATGGCTGGGAGAGGTTGCGGGAAAAGCATGTGTGAGCACTGGGCCTGAACTCCCGTGTATCTGAGTTGAATACAGCGATTTCCAACGGCTTTCCTCAACCAGAGTGTAGCTAGGTTCCAAATCCCATGTACGAGCGGGTAGCAGACATCTGCCTCCCATGCATACACACTTCTGAGAGTTGAGCTTATGGCCTGTACCTCCACATCCAGCATGCTGGTACCCTTGGCTTCTAAAAGGCCTAGGCTCGCTGTTTGACGGAAGTGCTGGGAGAGGTAATTGGAATCTCCCGGCACACAAGACGAGTGCCTCCAAGCTCAATTCACGATTTCCCAGTAATTCTTGTGGTGACAGGTGCTACATACTAAGTTCCATATGTGAGAAGGTAGCTGAACGCCTTGTCCAAAAGCATCTTACTTCTGAGAGTTGAGCACACCCTCAGTCCCTCACACTTCCACACTGCCTGCAGAATGGGTTTCACACGTCTTCACCAGAGACGATTGCCAGAGGCTTCTGAGTACAAGTTAACAATGCAGACCTGGAGGGTATCTCCAGGTGCAGTAGAGTGGTAATCTTGGAACCTCCTGACTCAGAGTACTGCTACCTTCTCACTGCCATAGGAATGCAGCTAGTTGACAGCTGGCTTCAAGACATGCTTCCCTGTGAGATCTGAGGACAGGGCAGAACCCTCCCGCATCCTGCCTGACTGTAGGAGTAGCTGCTAACATCCTAATGTTAGTGGCTGGGAGAGGTTGCGGGAAAAGCATGTGTGAGCACTGGGCCTGAACTCCCGTGTATCTGAGTTGAATACAGCGAGTTCCAATGGCCTTCTTCAATCACAGTGTAGCTAGGTTCCAACTCTCATGTCCGAGTGGTTAGCAGACATCTGCCTCCCATGCATACACACTTCTGAGAGTTGAGCTTATGGCCTGTACCTCCACATCCAGCCTGCTGGTACCCTTGGCTTCTAAAAGGCCTAGGCTCGCTGTTTGACGGAAGTGCTGGGAGAGGTAATTGGAATCACCCGGCACACAAGACTAGTGCCTCCAAGCTCAGTTCAGCGATTTCCTAGTAATTCCTGTGGTAGACTGGTGCTACATACTAAGTTCCATACGTGAGAGGGTAGCTGAACGCCTTGTCCAAAACCATCTTACTTCTAAGAGTTGAGCTCAGCCTCAGTCCCTCACAGTTCCACACTGCCTGCAGAGTGAGTTTCGCAGGTCTTCAGCAGAGACGTTTGCCAGAGGCTTCTGAGACGCAGGGTAACAATGCAGACCTGGAGGGTATCCCCAGGTGCAGTCGACTGGTAATCTTGGAACCTCCTGACTCAGAATACTGCTACCTTCTCACTGCCATAGGAATGCAGCTAGTTGACAGCTGGCTTCAAGACATGCTTCCCTGTGAGAGCTGAGGACAGGGCAGAACCCTCCCGCATGCTGCCTGACTGTAGGAGTAGCTGCTAACATCCTTATGCTAGTGGCTGGGAGAGGTTGCGGGAAAAGCATGTGTGAGCACTGGGCCTGAACTCCCGTGTATCTGAGTTGAATACAGCGATTTCCAACGGCTTTCCTCAACCAGAGTGTAGCTAGGTTCCAAATCCCATGTACGAGCGGGTAGCAGATATCTGCCTCCCATGCATACACACTTCTGAGAGTTGAGCTTATGGCCTGTACCTCCACATCCAGCCTGCTGGTACCCTTGGCTTCTAAAAGGCCTAGGCTCGCTGTTTGACGGAAGTGCTGGGAGAGGTAATTGAAATCACCCGGCACACAAGACTAGTGCCTCCAAGCTCAGTTCATTGATTTCCTAGTAATTCCTGTGGTAGACTGGTGCTACATACTAAGTTCCATACGTGAGAGGGTAGCTGAACGCCTTGTCCAAAACCATCTTACTTCTGAGAGTTGAGCTCAGCCTCAGTCCCTCACAGTTCCACACTGCCTGCAGAGTGAGTTTCGCAGGTCTTCAGCAGAGACGTTTGCCAGAGGCTTCTGAGACGCAGGGTAACAATGCAGACCTGGAGGTTATCCGCAGGTGCAGTCGACTCGTAATCTTGGAACCTCCAGACTCAGAATACTGCTACCTTCTCACTGCCATAGGAATGCAGCTAGTTGACAGCTAGCTGGCTTCAAGACATGCTTCCCTGAGAGAGCTGAGGACAGGGCAGATCCCTCCCGCCTGCTGCCTGACTGTAGGAGTAGCTGCTAACATCCTAATGTTAGTGGCTGGGAGAGGTTGCGGGAAAAGCATGTGTGAGCACTGGGCCTGAACTCCCGTGTATCTGAGTTGAATACAGCGATTTCCAACGGCTTTCCTCAACCACAGTGTAGCTAGGTTCCAAATCCCATGTACGAGCGGGTAGCAGACATCTGCCTCCCATGCATACACACTTCTGAGAGTTGAGCTTATGGCCTGTACCTCCACAGCCAGCCTGCTGGTACCCTTGGCTTCTAAAAGGCCTAGGCTCGCTGTTTGACGGAAGTGCTGGGAGAGGTAATTGGAATCTCCCGGCACACAAGACGAGTGCCTCCAAGCTCAATTCACGATTTCCCAGTAATTCTTGTGGTAGACAGGTGCTACATACTAAGTTCCATATGTGAGAAGGTAGCTGAACGCCTTGTCCAAAACCATCTTACTTCTGAGAGTTGAGCACACCCTCAGTCCCTCACAGTTCCACACTGCCTGCAGAGTGAGTTTCGCAGGTCTTCAGCAGAGACGTTTGCCAGAGGCTTCTGAGACGCAGGGTAACAATGCAGACCTGGAGGGTATCCCCAGGTGCAGTCGACTGGTAATCTTGGAACCTCCTGACTCAGAATACTGCTACCTTCTCACTGCCATAGGAATGCAGCTAGTTGACAGCTGGCTTCAAGACATGCTTCCCTGTGAGAGCTGAGGACAGGGCAGAACCCTCCCGCATCCTGCCTGACTGTAGGAGTAGCTGCTAACATCCTTATGTTAGTGGCTGGGAGAGGTTGCGGGAAAAGCATGTGTGAGCACTGGGCCTGAACTCCCGTGTATCTGAGTTGAATACAGCGATTTCCAACGGCTTTCCTCAACCAGAGTGTAGCTAGGTTCCAAATCCCATGTACGAGCGGGTAGCAGACATCTGCCTCCCATGCATACACACTTCTGAGAGTTGAGCTTATGGCCTGTACCTCCACATCCAGCATGCTGGTACCCTTGGCTTCTAAAAGGCCTAGGCTCGCTGTTTGACGGAAGTGCTGGGAGAGGTAATTGGAATCTCCCGGCACACAAGACGAGTGCCTCCAAGCTCAATTCACGATTTCCCAGTAATTCTTGTGGTTGACAGGTGCTACATACTAAGTTCCATATGTGAGAAGGTAGCTGAACGCCTTGTCCAAAAGCATCTTACTTCTGAGAGTTGAGCACACCCTCAGTCCCTCACACTTCCACACTGCCTGCAGAATGGGTTTCAACACGTCTTCACCAGAGACGATTGCCAGAGGCTCTGAGTACAAGTTAACAATGCAGACCTGGAGGGTATCTCCAGGTGCAGTAGAGTGGTAATCTTGGAACCTCCTGACTCAGAGTACTGCTACCTTCTCACTGCCATAGGAATGCAGCTAGTTGACAGCTGGCTTCAAGACATGCTTCCCTGTGAGATCTGAGGACAGGGCAGAACCCTCCCGCATCCTGCCTGACTGTAGGAGTAGCTGCTAACATCCTAATGTTAGTGGCTGGGAGAGGTTGCGGGAAAAGCATGTGTGAGCACTGGGCCTGAACTCCCGTGTATCTGAGTTGAATACAGCGATTTCCAATGGCCTTCTTCAATCACAGTGTAGCTAGGTTCCAACTCTCATGTCCGAGTGGGTAGCAGACATCTGCCTCCCATGCATACACACTTCTGAGAGTTGAGCTTATGGCCTGTACCTCCACATCCAGCCTGCTGGTACCCTTGGCTTCTAAAAGGCCTAGGCTCGCTGTTTGACGGAAGTGCTGGGAGAGGTAATTGGAATCACCCGGCACACAAGACTAGTGCCTCCAAGCTCAGTTCAGCGATTTCCTAGTAACTCCTGTCGTAGATTGGTGCTACATACTAAGTTCCATACGTGAGAGGGTAGCTGAACGCCTTGTCCAAAACCATCTTACTTCTGAGAGTTGAGCTCACCCTCAGTCCCTCACAGTTCCACACTGCCTGCAGAGTGAGTTTCGCAGGTCTTCAGCAGAGACGTTTGCCAGAGGCTTCTGAGACGCAGGGTAACAATGCAGACCTGGAGGGTATCCCCAGGTGCAGTCGACTGGTAATCTTGGAACCTCATGACTCAGAATACTGCTACCTTCTCACTGCCATAGGAATGCAGCTAGTTGACAGCTGGCTTCAAGACATGCTTCCCTGTGAGAGCTGAGGACAGGGCAGAACCCTCCCGCATGCTGCCTGACTGTAGGAGTAGCTGCTAACATCCTTCTGTTAGTGGCTGGGAGAGGTTGCGGGAAAAGCATGTGTGAGCACTGGGCCTGAACTCCCGTGTATCTGAGTTGAATACAGCGATTTCCAACGGCTTTCCTCAACCAGAGTGTAGCTAGGTTCCAAATCCCATGTACGAGCGAGTAGCAGATATCTGCCTCCCATGCATACACACTTCTGAGAGTTGAGCTTATGGCTTGTACCTCCACAGCCAGCCTGCTGGTACCCTTGGCTTCTAAAAGGCCTAGGCTCGCTGTTTGACGGAAGTGCTGGGAGAGGTAATTGGAATCACCCGGCACACAAGACTAGTGCCTCCAAGCTCAGTTCAGCGATTTCCTAGTAATTCCTGTGGTAGACTGGTGCTACATACTAAGTTCCATACGTGAGAGGGTAGCTGAACGCCTTGTCCAAAACCATCTTACTTCTAAGAGTTGAGCTCAGCCTCAGTCCCTCACAGTTCCACACTGCCTGCAGAGTGAGTTTCGCAGGTCTTCAGCAGAGACGTTTGCCAGAGGCTTCTGAGACGCAGGGTAACAATGCAGACCTGGAGGGTATCCCCAGGTGCAGTCGACTGGTAATCTTGGAACCTCCTGACTCAGAATACTGCTACCTTCTCACTGCCATAGGAATGCAGCTAGTTGACAGCTGGCTTCAAGACATGCTTCCCTGTGAGAGCTGAGGACAGGGCAGAACCCTCCCGCATGCTGCCTGACTGTAGGAGTAGCTGCTAACATCCTTATGTTAGTGGCTGGGAGAGGTTGCGGGAAAAGCATGTGTGAGCACTGGGCCTGAACTCCCGTGTATCTGAGTTGAATACAGCGATTTCCAACGGCTTTCCTCAACCAGAGTGTAGCTAGGTTCCAAATCCCATGTACGAGCGGGTAGCAGATATCTGCCTCCCATGCATACACACTTCTGAGAGTTGAGCTTATGGCCTGTACCTCCACAGCCAGCCTGCTGGTACCCTTGGCTTCTAAAAGGCCTAGGCTCGCTGTTTGACGGAAGTGCTGGGAGAGGTAATTGGAATCACCCGGCACACAAGACTAGTGCCTCCAAGCTCAGTTCATTGATTTCCTAGTAATTCCTGTGGTAGACTGGTGCTACATACTAAGTTCCATACGTGAGAGGGTAGCTGAACGCCTTGTCCAAAACCATCTTACTTCTGAGAGTTGAGCTCAGCCTCAGTCCCTCACAGTTCCACACTGCCTGCAGAGTGAGTTTCGCAGGTCTTCAGCAGAGACGTTTGCCAGAGGCTTCTGAGACGCAGGGTAACAATGCAGACCTGGAGGGTATCCCCAGGTGCAGTCGACTCGTAATCTTGGAACCTCCAGACTCAGAATACTGCTACCTTCTCACTGCCATAGGAATGCAGCTAGTTGACAGCTAGCTGGCTTCAAGACATGCTTCCCTGAGAGAGCTGAGGACAGGGCAGATCCCTCCCGCATGCTGCCTGACTGTAGGAGTAGCTGCTAACATCCTAATGTTAGTGGCTGGGAGATGTTGCGGGAAAAGCATGTGTGAGCACTGGGCCTGAACTCCCGTGTATCTGAGTTGAATACAGCGATTTCCAACGGCTTTCCTCAACCACAGTGTAGCTAGGTTCCAAATCCCATGTACGAGCGGGTAGCAGACATCTGCCTCCCATGCATACACACTTCTGAGAGTTGAGCTTATTGCCTGTACCTCCACAGCCAGCCTGCTGGTACCCTTGGCTTCTAAAAGGCCTAGGCTCGCTGTTTGACGGAAGTGCTGGGAGAGGTAATTGGAATCTCCCGGCACACAAGACGAGTGCCTCCAAGCTCAATTCACGATTTCCCAGTAATTCTTGTGGTAGACAGGTGCTACATACTAAGTTCCATATGTGAGAAGGTAGCTGAACGCCTTGTCCAAAACCATCTTACTTCTGAGAGTTGAGCACACCCTCAGTCCCTCACAGTTCCACACTGCCTGCAGAGTGAGTTTCGCAGGTCTTCAGCAGAGACGTTTGCCAGAGGCTTCTGAGACGCAGGGTAACAATGCAGACCTGGAGGGTATCCCCAGGTGCAGTCGACTGGTAATCTTGGAACACCCTGACTCAGAATACTGCTACCTTCTCACTGCCATAGGAATGCAGCTAGTTGACAGCTGGCTTCAAGACATGCTTCCCTGTGAGAGCTGAGGACAGGGCAGAACCCTCCCGCATCCTGCCTGACTGTAGGAGTAGCTGCTAACATCCTTATGTTAATGGCTGGGAGAGGTTGCGGGAAAAGCATGTGTGAGCACTGGGCCTGAACTCCCGTGTATCTGAGTTGAATACAGCGATTTCCAACGGCTTTCCTCAACCAGAGTGTAGCTAGGTTCCAAATCCCATGTACGAGCGGGTAGCAGACATCTGCCTCCCATGCATACACACTTCTGAGAGTTGAGCTTATGGCCTGTACCTCCACATCCAGCATGCTGGTACCCTTGGCTTCTAAAAGGCCTAGGCTCGCTGTTTGACGGAAGTGCTGGGAGAGGTAATTGGAATCTCCCGGCACACAAGACGAGTGCCTCCAAGCTCAATTCACGATTTCCCAGTAATTCTTGTGGTTGACAGGTGCTACATACTAAGTTCCATATGTGAGAAGGTAGCTGAACGCCTTGTCCAAAAGCATCTTACTTCTGAGAGTTGAGCACACCCTCAGTCCCTCACACTTCCACACTGCCTGCAGAATGGGTTTCACACGTCTTCACCAGAGACGATTGCCAGAGGCTTCTGAGTACAAGTTAACAATGCAGACCTGGAGGGTATCTCCAGGTGCAGTAGAGTGGTAATCTTGGAACCTCCTGACTCAGAGTACTGCTACCTTCTCACTGCCATAGGAATGCAGCTAGTTGACAGCTGGCTTCAAGACATGCTTCCCTGTGAGATCTGAGGACAGGGCAGAACCCTCCCGCATCCTGCCTGACTGTAGGAGTAGCTGCTAACATCCTAATGTTAGTGGCTGGGAGAGGTTGCGGGAAAAGCATGTGTGAGCACTGGGCCTGAACTCCCGTGTATCTGAGTTGAATACAGCGATTTCCAATGGCCTTCTTCAATCACAGTGTAGCTAGGTTCCAACTCTCATGTCCGAGTGGTTAGCAGACATCTGCCTCCCATGCATACACACTTCTGAGAGTTGAGCTTATGGCCTGTACCTCCACATCCAGCCTGCTGGTACCCTTGGCTTCTAAAAGGCCTAGGCTCGCTGTTTGACGGAAGTGCTGGGAGAGGTAATTGGAATCACCCGGCACACAAGACTAGTGCCTCCAAGCTCAGTTCAGCGATTTCCTAGTAATTCCTGTGGTAGACTGGTGCTACATACTAAGTTCCATACGTGAGAGGGTAGCTGAACGCCTTGTCCAAAACCATCTTACTTCTAAGAGTTGAGCTCAGCCTCAGTCCCTCACAGTTCCACACTGCCTGCAGAGTGAGTTTCGCAGGTCTTCAGCAGAGACGTTTGCCAGAGGCTTCTGAGACGCAGGGTAACAATGCAGACCTGGAGGGTATCCCCAGGTGCAGTCGACTGGTAATCTTGGAACCTCCTGACTCAGAATACTGCTACCTTCTCACTGCCATAGGAATGCAGCTAGTTGACAGCTGGCTTCAAGACATGCTTCCCTGTGAGAGCTGAGGACAGGGCAGAACCCTCCCGCATGCTGCCTGACTGTAGGAGTAGCTGCTAACATCCTTATGCTAGTGGCTGGGAGAGGTTGCGGGAAAAGCATGTGTGAGCACTGGGCCTGAACTCCCGTGTATCTGAGTTGAATACAGCGATTTCCAACGGCTTTCCTCAACCAGAGTGTAGCTAGGTTCCAAATCCCATGTACGAGCGGGTAGCAGATATCTGCCTCCCATGCATACACACTTCTGAGAGTTGAGCTTATGGCCTGTACCTCCACATCCAGCCTGCTGGTACCCTTGGCTTCTAAAAGGCCTAGGCTCGCTGTTTGACGGAAGTGCTGGGAGAGGTAATTGAAATCACCCGGCACACAAGACTAGTGCCTCCAAGCTCAGTTCATTGATTTCCTAGTAATTCCTGTGGTAGACTGGTGCTACATACTAAGTTCCATACGTGAGAGGGTAGCTGAACGCCTTGTCCAAAACCATCTTACTTCTGAGAGTTGAGCTCAGCCTCAGTCCCTCACAGTTCCACACTGCCTGCAGAGTGAGTTTCGCAGGTCTTCAGCAGAGACGTTTGCCAGAGGCTTCTGAGACGCAGGGTAACAATGCAGACCTGGAGGTTATCCGCAGGTGCAGTCGACTCGTAATCTTGGAACCTCCAGACTCAGAATACTGCTACCTTCTCACTGCCATAGGAATGCAGCTAGTTGACAGCTAGCTGGCTTCAAGACATGCTTCCCTGAGAGAGCTGAGGACAGGGCAGATCCCTCCCGCCTGCTGCCTGACTGTAGGAGTAGCTGCTAACATCCTAATGTTAGTGGCTGGGAGAGGTTGCGGGAAAAGCATGTGTGAGCACTGGGCCTGAACTCCCGTGTATCTGAGTTGAATACAGCGATTTCCAACGGCTTTCCTCAACCACAGTGTAGCTAGGTTCCAAATCCCATGTACGAGCGGGTAGCAGACATCTGCCTCCCATGCATACACACTTCTGAGAGTTGAGCTTATGGCCTGTACCTCCACAGCCAGCCTGCTGGTACCCTTGGCTTCTAAAAGGCCTAGGCTCGCTGTTTGACGGAAGTGCTGGGAGAGGTAATTGGAATCTCCCGGCACACAAGACGAGTGCCTCCAAGCTCAATTCACGATTTCCCAGTAATTCTTGTGGTAGACAGGTGCTACATACTAAGTTCCATATGTGAGAAGGTAGCTGAACGCCTTGTCCAAAACCATCTTACTTCTGAGAGTTGAGCACACCCTCAGTCCCTCACAGTTCCACACTGCCTGCAGAGTGAGTTTCGCAGGTCTTCAGCAGAGACGTTTGCCAGAGGCTTCTGAGACGCAGGGTAACAATGCAGACCTGGAGGGTATCCCCAGGTGCAGTCGACTGGTAATCTTGGAACCTCCTGACTCAGAATACTGCTACCTTCTCACTGCCATAGGAATGCAGCTAGTTGACAGCTGGCTTCAAGACATGCTTCCCTGTGAGAGCTGAGGACAGGGCAGAACCCTCCCGCATCCTGCCTGACTGTAGGAGTAGCTGCTAACATCCTTATGTTAGTGGCTGGGAGAGGTTGCGGGAAAAGCATGTGTGAGCACTGGGCCTGAACTCCCGTGTATCTGAGTTGAATACAGCGATTTCCAACGGCTTTCCTCAACCAGAGTGTAGCTAGGTTCCAAATCCCATGTACGAGCGGGTAGCAGACATCTGCCTCCCATGCATACACACTTCTGAGAGTTGAGCTTATGGCCTGTACCTCCACATCCAGCATGCTGGTACCCTTGGCTTCTAAAAGGCCTAGGCTCGCTGTTTGACGGAAGTGCTGGGAGAGGTAATTGGAATCTCCCGGCACACAAGACGAGTGCCTCCAAGCTCAATTCACGATTTCCCAGTAATTCTTGTGGTTGACAGGTGCTACATACTAAGTTCCATATGTGAGAAGGTAGCTGAACGCCTTGTCCAAAAGCATCTTACTTCTGAGAGTTGAGCACACCCTCAGTCCCTCACACTTCCACACTGCCTGCAGAATGGGTTTCACACGTCTTCACCAGAGACGATTGCCAGAGGCTTCTGAGTACAAGTTAACAATGCAGACCTGGAGGGTATCTCCAGGTGCAGTAGAGTGGTAATCTTGGAACCTCCTGACTCAGAGTACTGCTACCTTCTCACTGCCATAGGAATGCAGCTAGTTGACAGCTGGCTTCAAGACATGCTTCCCTGTGAGATCTGAGGACAGGGCAGAACCCTCCCGCATCCTGCCTGACTGTAGGAGTAGCTGCTAACATCCTAATGTTAGTGGCTGGGAGAGGTTGCGGGAAAAGCATGTGTGAGCACTGGGCCTGAACTCCCGTGTATCTGAGTTGAATACAGCGATTTCCAATGGCCTTCTTCAATCACAGTGTAGCTAGGTTCCAACTCTCATGTCCGAGTGGGTAGCAGACATCTGCCTCCCATGCATACACACTTCTGAGAGTTGAGCTTATGGCCTGTACCTCCACATCCAGCCTGCTGGTACCCTTGGCTTCTAAAAGGCCTAGGCTCGCTGTTTGACGGAAGTGCTGGGAGAGGTAATTGGAATCACCCGGCACACAAGACTAGTGCCTCCAAGCTCAGTTCAGCGATTTCCTAGTAACTCCTGTCGTAGATTGGTGCTACATACTAAGTTCCATACGTGAGAGGGTAGCTGAACGCCTTGTCCAAAACCATCTTACTTCTGAGAGTTGAGCTCACCCTCAGTCCCTCACAGTTCCACACTGCCTGCAGAGTGAGTTTCGCAGGTCTTCAGCAGAGACGTTTGCCAGAGGCTTCTGAGACGCAGGGTAACAATGCAGACCTGGAGGGTATCCCCAGGTGCAGTCGACTGGTAATCTTGGAACCTCATGACTCAGAATACTGCTACCTTCTCACTGCCATAGGAATGCAGCTAGTTGACAGCTGGCTTCAAGACATGCTTCCCTGTGAGAGCTGAGGACAGGGCAGAACCCTCCCGCATGCTGCCTGACTGTAGGAGTAGCTGCTAACATCCTTCTGTTAGTGGCTGGGAGAGGTTGCGGGAAAAGCATGTGTGAGCACTGGGCCTGAACTCCCGTGTATCTGAGTTGAATACAGCGATTTCCAACGGCTTTCCTCAACCAGAGTGTAGCTAGGTTCCAAATCCCATGTACGAGCGAGTAGCAGATATCTGCCTCCCATGCATACACACTTCTGAGAGTTGAGCTTATGGCTTGTACCTCCACAGCCAGCCTGCTGGTACCCTTGGCTTCTAAAAGGCCTAGGCTCGCTGTTTGACGGAAGTGCTGGGAGAGGTAATTGGAATCACCCGGCACACAAGACTAGTGCCTCCAAGCTCAGTTCAGCGATTTCCTAGTAATTCCTGTGGTAGACTGGTGCTACATACTAAGTTCCATACGTGAGAGGGTAGCTGAACGCCTTGTCCAAAACCATCTTACTTCTAAGAGTTGAGCTCAGCCTCAGTCCCTCACAGTTCCACACTGCCTGCAGAGTGAGTTTCGCAGGTCTTCAGCAGAGACGTTTGCCAGAGGCTTCTGAGACGCAGGGTAACAATGCAGACCTGGAGGGTATCCCCAGGTGCAGTCGACTGGTAATCTTGGAACCTCCTGACTCAGAATACTGCTACCTTCTCACTGCCATAGGAATGCAGCTAGTTGACAGCTGGCTTCAAGACATGCTTCCCTGTGAGAGCTGAGGACAGGGCAGAACCCTCCCGCATGCTGCCTGACTGTAGGAGTAGCTGCTAACATCCTTATGTTAGTGGCTGGGAGAGGTTGCGGGAAAAGCATGTGTGAGCACTGGGCCTGAACTCCCGTGTATCTGAGTTGAATACAGCGATTTCCAACGGCTTTCCTCAACCAGAGTGTAGCTAGGTTCCAAATCCCATGTACGAGCGGGTAGCAGATATCTGCCTCCCATGCATACACACTTCTGAGAGTTGAGCTTATGGCCTGTACCTCCACATCCAGCCTGCTGGTACCCTTGGCTTCTAAAAGGCCTAGGCTCGCTGTTTGACGGAAGTGCTGGGAGAGGTAATTGGAATCACCCGGCACACAAGACTAGTGCCTCCAAGCTCAGTTCATTGATTTCCTAGTAATTCCTGTGGTAGACTGGTGCTACATACTAAGTTCCATACGTGAGAGGGTAGCTGAACGCCTTGTCCAAAACCATCTTACTTCTGAGAGTTGAGCTCAGCCTCAGTCCCTCACAGTTCCACACTGCCTGCAGAGTGAGTTTCGCAGGTCTTCAGCAGAGACGTTTGCCAGAGGCTTCTGAGACGCAGGGTAACAATGCAGACCTGGAGGGTATCCCCAGGTGCAGTCGACTCGTAATCTTGGAACCTCCAGACTCAGAATACTGCTACCTTCTCACTGCCATAGGAATGCAGCTAGTTGACAGCTAGCTGGCTTCAAGACATGCTTCCCTGAGAGAGCTGAGGACAGGGCAGATCCCTCCCGCATGCTGCCTGACTGTAGGAGTAGCTGCTAACATCCTAATGTTAGTGGCTGGGAGATGTTGCGGGAAAAGCATGTGTGAGCACTGGGCCTGAACTCCCGTGTATCTGAGTTGAATACAGCGATTTCCAACGGCTTTCCTCAACCACAGTGTAGCTAGGTTCCAAATCCCATGTACGAGCGGGTAGCAGACATCTGCCTCCCATGCATACACACTTCTGAGAGTTGAGTTTATGGCCTGTACCTCCACAGCCAGCCTGCTGGTACCCTTGGCTTCTAAAAGGCCTAGGCTCGCTGTTTGACGGAAGTGCTGGGAGAGGTAATTGGAATCTCCCGGCACACAAGACGAGTGCCTCCAAGCTCAATTCACGATTTCCCAGTAATTCTTGTGGTAGACAGGTGCTACATACTAAGTTCCATATGTGAGAAGGTAGCTGAACGCCTTGTCTAAAACCATCTTACTTCTGAGAGTTGAGCACACCCTCAGTCCCTCACAGTTCCACACTGCCTGCAGAGTGAGTTTCGCAGGTCTTCAGCAGAGACGTTTGCCAGAGGCTTCTGAGACGGAGGGTAACAATGCAGACCTGGAGGGTATCCCCAGGTGCAGTCGACTGGTAATCTTGGAACCTCCTGACTCAGAATACTGCTACCTTCTCACTGCCATAGGAATGCAGCTAGTTGACAGCTGGCTTCAAGACATGCTTCCCTGTGAGAGCTGAGGACAGGGCAGAACCCTCCCGCATCCTGCCTGACTGTAGGAGTAGCTGCTAACATCCTTATGTTAGTGGCTGGGAGAGGTTGCGGGAAAAGCATGTGTGAGCACTGGGCCTGAACTCCCGTGTATCTGAGTTGAATACAGCGATTTCCAACGGCTTTCCTCAACCAGAGTGTAGCTAGTTTCCAAATCCCATGTACGAGCGGGTAGCAGACATCTGCCTCCCATGCATACACACTTCTGAGAGTTGAGCTTATGGCCTGTACCTCCACATCCAGCATGCTGGTACCCTTGGCTTCTAAAAGGCCTAGGCTCGCTGTTTGACGGAAGTGCTGGGAGAGGTAATTGGAATCTCCCGGCACACAAGACGAGTGCCTCCAAGCTCAATTCACGATTTCCCAGTAATTCTTGTTGTAGACAGGTGCTACATACTAAGTTCCATATGTGAGAAGGTAGCTGAACGCCTTGTCCAAAAGCATCTTACTTCTGAGAGTTGAGCACACCCTCAGTCCCTCACACTTCCACACTGCCTGCAGAATGGGTTTCACACGTCTTCACCAGAGACGATTGCCAGAGGCTTCTGAGTACAAGTTAACAATGCAGACCTGGAGGGTATCTCCAGGTGCAGTAGAGTGGTAATCTTGGAACCTCCTGACTCAGAGTACTGCTACCTTCTCACTGCCATAGGAATGCAGCTAGTTGACAGCTGGCTTCAAGACATGCTTCCCTGTGAGATCTGAGGACAGGGCAGAACCCTCCCGCATCCTGCCTGACAGTAGGAGTAGCTGCTAACATCCTAATGTTAGTGGCTGGGAGAGGTTGCGGGAAAAGCATGTGTGAGCACTTGGCCTGAACTCCCGTGTATCTGAGTTGAATACAGCGATTTCCAATGGCCTTCTTCAATCACAGTGTAGCTAGGTTCCAACTCTCATGTCCGAGTGGGTAGCAGACATCTGCCTCCCATGCATACACACTTCTGAGAGTTGAGCTTATGGCCTGTACCTCCACATCCAGCCTGCTGGTACCCTTGGCTTCTAAAAGGCCTAGGCTCGCTGTTTGACGGAAGTGCTGGGAGAGGTAATTGGAATCACCCGGCACACAAGACTAGTGCCTCCAAGCTCAGTTCAGCGATTTCCTAGTAATTCCTGTCGTAGATTGGTGCTACATACTAAGTTCCATACGTGAGAGGGTAGCTGAACGCCTTGTCCAAAACCATCTTACTTCTGAGAGTTGAGCTCAGCCTCAGTCCCTCACAGTTCGACACTGCCTGCAGAGTGAGTTTCGCAGGTCTTCAGCAGAGACGTTTGCCAGAGGCTTCTGAGTACAAGTTAACAATGCAGACCTGGAGGGTATCTCCAGGTGCAGTAGACTGGTAATCTTGGAACCTCCTGACTCAGAATACTGCTACCTTCTCACTGCCATAGGAATGCAGCTAGTTGACAGCTGGCTTCAAGACATGCTTCCCTGTGAGAGCTGAGGACAGGGCAGAACCCTCCCGCATGCTGCCTGACTGTAGGAGTAGCTGCTAACATCCTTATGTTAGTGGCTGGGAGAGGTTGCAGGAAAAGCATGTGTGAGCACTGGGCCTGAACTCCCGTGTATCTGAGTTGAATACAGCGATATCCTACGGCTTTCCTCAACCACAGTGTAGCTAGGTTCCAACTCCCATGTCCGAGTGGGTAGCAGACATCTGCCTCCCATGCATACACACTTCTGAGAGTTGAGCTTATGGCCTGTACCTCCACATCCAGCCTGCTGGTACCCTTGGCTTCTAAAAGGCCTAGGCTCGCTGTTTGACGGAAGTGCTGGGAGAGGTAATTGGAATCACCCGGCACACAAGACTAGTGCCTCCAAGCTCAGTTCAGCGATTTCCTAGTAATTCCTGTGGTAGACTGGTGCTACATACTAAGTTCCATACGTGAGAGGGTAGCTGAACACCTTGTCCAAAACCATCTTACTTCTGAGAGTTGAGCTCAGCCTCAGTCCCTCACAGTTCGACACTGCCTGCAGAGTGAGTTTCGCAGTTCTTCAGCAGAGACGTTTGCCAGAGGCTTCTGAGACGCAGGGTAACAATGCAGACCTGGAGGGTATCCCCAGGTGCAGTCGACTGGTAATCTTGGAACCTCCTGACTCAGAATACTGCTACCTTCTCACTGCCATAGGAATGCAGCTAGTTGACAGCTGGCTTCAAGACATGCTTCCCTGTGAGAGCTGAGGACAGGGCAGAACCCTCCCGCATGCTGCCTGACTGTAGGAGTAGCTGCTAACATCCTTATGTTAGTGACTGGGAGAGGTTACGGAAAAAGCATGTGTGAGCACTGGGCCTGAACTCCCGTGTACCTGAGTTGAATACAGCGATTTCCAACAGCTTTCCTCAACCAGAGTGTAGCTAGGTTCCAAATCCCATGTACGAGCGGGTAGCAGAGATCTGCCTCCCATGCATACACACTTCTGAGAGTTGAGCTTATGGCCTGTACCTCCACAGCCAGCCTGCTGGTACCCTTGGCTTCTAAAAGGCCTAGGCTCGCTCTTTGACGAAAGTGCTGGGAGAGGTAATTGGAATCACACGGCACACAAGACTAGTGCCTCCAAGCTCAGTTCAGCGATTTCCTAGTAATTCCTGTGGTAGACTGGTGCTACATACTAAGTTCCATACGTGAGAGGGTAGCTGAACGCCTTGTCCAAAACCATCTTACTTCTGAGAGTTGAGCTCAGCCTCAGTCCCTCACAGTTCCACACTGCCTGCAGAGTGAGTTTCGCAGGTCTTCAGCAGAGACGTTTGCCAGAGGCTTCTGAGACGCAGGGTAACAATGCAGACCTGGAGGGTATCCCCAGGTGCAGTCGACTGGTAATCTTGGAACCTCCTGACTCAGAATACTGCTATCTTCTCACTGCCATAGGAATGCAGCTAGTTGACAGCTAGCTGGCTTCAAGACATGCTTCCCTGTGAGAGCTGAGGACAGGGCAGAACCCTCCCGCATCCTGCCTGACTGTAGGAGTAGCTGCTAACATCCTAATGTTAGTGGCTGGGAGAGGTTGCGGGAAAAGCATGTGTGAGCACTGGGCCTGAACTCCCGTGTATCTGAGTTGAATACAGCGATTTCCAACGGCTTTCCTCAACCAGAGTGTAGCTAGGTTCCAAATCCCATGTACGAGCGGGTAGCAGACATCTGCCTCCCATGCATACACACTTCTGAGAGTTGAGCTTATGGCCTGTACCTCTACATCCAGCCTGCTAGTACCCTTGGCTTCTAAAAGGCCTAGGCTCGCTGTTTGACGGACGTGCTGGGAGAGGTAATTGGAATCTCCCGGCACACAAGACGAGTGCCTCCAAGCTCAATTCACGATTTCCCAGTAATTCTTGTGGTAGAAAGGTGCTACATACTAAGATCCATATGTGAGATGGTAGCTGAACGCCTTGTCCAAAAGCATCTTACTTCTGAGAGTTGAGCACACCCTCAGTCCCTCACACTTCCACACTGCCTGCAGAGTGAGTTTCACACGTCTTCACCAGAGACGATTGCCAGAGGCTTCTGAGTACAAGTTAACAATGCAGACCTGGAGGGTATCTCCAGGTGCAGTAGAGTGGTAATCTTGGAACCTCCTGACTCAGAGTACTGCTACCTTCTCACTGCCATAGGAATGCAGCTACTTGACAGCTGGCTTCAAGACATGCTTCCCTGTGAGAGCTGAGGACAGGGCAGAACCCTCCCGCATGCTGCCTGACTGTAGGAGTAGCTGCTAACATCCTTATGTTAGTGGCTGGGAGAGGTTGCGGGAAAATCATGTGTGAGCACTGGGCCTGAACTCCCGTGTATCTGAGTTGAATACAGCGATTTCCAATGGCCTTCTTCAATCACAGTGTAGCTAGGTTCCAACTCCCATGTCCGAGTGGGTAGCAGACATCTGCCTCCCATGCATACACACTTCTGAGAGTTGAGCTTATGGCCTGTACCTCCACAGCCAGCCTGCTGGTACCCTTGGCTTCTAAAAGGCCTAGGCTCGCTGTTTGACGGAAGTGTTGGGAGAGGTAATTGAAATCACCCGGCACACAAGACTAGTGCCTCCAAGATCAGTCCAGCGATTTCCTAGTGATTCCTGTGGTACACTGGTGCTACATACTAAGTTCCATACGTGAGAGGGTAGCTGAACGCCTTGTCCAAAAGGATCTTACTTCTGAGAGTTGAGCTCAGCCTCAGTCCCTCACATTTCCACACTGCCTGCAGAGTGAGTTTCGCAGGTCTTCTGCAGAGACGTTGGCAAGGGGCTTCTGAGAAGCAGGGTAACAATGCAGACCTGGAGGGTTTCCCCAGGTGCAGTAGACTGGTAATCTTGGAACCTCCTGACTCAGAATACTGCTACCTTCTCACTGCCATAGGAATGCAGCTAGTTGACAGCTGGCTTCAAGACATGCTTCCCTGTGAGAGCTGAGGACAGGGCAGAACCCTCCCGCATCCTGCCTGACTGTAGGAGTAGCTGCTAACATCCTTATATTAGTGGCTGTGAGAGGTTGCGGGAAAAGCATGTGTGAGCACTGGGCCTGAACTCCCGTGTATCTGAGTTGAATACAGCGATTTCCAATGGCCTTCTTCAATCACAGTGTAGCTACGTTCCAACTCCCATGTCCGAGTGGGTGGCAGACATCTGCCTCCCATGCATACACACTTCTGAGAGTAGAGCTTATGGCCTGTACCTGCACAGCCAGCCTGCTGGTACCCTTGGCTTCTAAAAGGCCTAGGCTCGGTGTTTGACGGAAGTGCTGGGAGTGGTATTTGGAATCACCCGGCACACAAGACTAGTGCCTTCAAGCTCAGTTCAGCGATTTCCTAGTAATTCCTGTGGTAGACTGGTGCTACATACTAAGTTCCATACGTGAGAGGGTAGGTGAACGCCTTGTCCAAAACATTCTTACTTCTGAGAGTTGAGCTCAGCCTCAGGCCCTCACAGATCCACACTGCCTGCAGAGTGAGTTTCGCAGGTCTTCAGCAGAGACGTTTGCCAGAGGCTTCTGAGACGCAGGGTAACAATGCAGACCTGGAGGGTATCCCCAGGTGCAGTCGACTGTTAATCTTGGAACCTCCTGACTCAGAATACTGCTACCTTCTCACTGCCATAGGAATGCAGCTAGTTGACAGCTAGCTGGCTTCAAGACATGCTTCCCTGAGAGAGCTGAGGACAGGGCAGAACCCTCCCGCATGCTGCCTGACTGTAGGAGTAGCTGCTAACATCCTAATGTTAGTGGCTGGGAGATGTTGCGGGAAAAGCATGTGTGAGCACTGGGCCTGAACTCCCGTGTATCTGAGTTGAATAGAGCGATTTCCAATGGCTTTCCTCAACCAGAGTGTAGCTAGGTTCCAAATCCCATGTACGAGCGGGTATCTGACATCTGCCTCCCATGCATACACACTTCTGAGAGTTGAGCTTATGGCCTGTACCTCCACATCCAGCCTGCTGGTACCCTTGGCTTCTAAAAGGCCTAGGCTCGCTCTTTGACGGATGTGCTGCGTGAGGTAATTGGAATCTCCCGGCACACAAGACGAGTGCCTCCAAGCTCAATTCACGATTTCCCAGTAATTTTTGTGGTAGAAAGGTGCTACATACTAAGTTCCATATGTGAGATGGTAGCTGAACGCCTTGTCCAAAAGCATCTTACTTCTGAGAGTTGAGCCCACCCTCAGTCCCTCACAGTTCCACACTGCCTGCAGAGTGAGTTTCACACGTCTTCACCAGAGACGATTGCCAGAGGCTTCTGAGTACATGTTAACAATGCAGACCTGGAGGGTATCTCCAGGTGCAGTAGAGTGGTAATCTTGGAACCTCCTGACTCAGAGTCCTGCTACCTTCTCACTGCCATAGGAATGCAGCTAGTTGACAGCTGGCTTCAAGACATGCTTCCCTGTGAGAGCTGAGGACAGGGCAAAACCCTCCCGCATCCTGCCTGACTGTAGGAGTAGCTGCTAACATCCTAATGTTAGAGGCTGGGAGAGGTTGCGGGAAAAGCATGTGTGAGCACTGGGCCTGAACTCCCGTATATCTGAGTTGAATACAGCGATTTCCAATGGCCTTCTTCAATCACAGTGTAGCTAGCTTCCAACTCCCATGTCCGAGTGGGTAGCAGACATCTGCCTCCCATGCATACACACTTCTGAGAGTTGAGCTTATGGCCTGTACCTCCACATCCAGCCTGCTGGTACCCTTTTCTTCTAAAAGGCCTAGGCTCGCTGTTTGACGGAAGTGCTGGGAGAGGTAATTGGAATCATCCGGCACACAAGACTAGTGCCTCCAAGCTCAGTTCAGCGATTTCCTAGTAATTCCTGTGGTAGACTGGTGCTACAGACTAAGTTCCATACGTGAGAGGGTAGCGGAACGCCTTGTCCAAAACCATCTTACTTCTGAGAGTTGAGCTCAGCCTCAGTCCCTCACAGTTCCACACTGCCCGCAGAGTGAGTTTCGCAGGTCTTCAGCAGAGACGTTTGCCAGAGTCTTCTGAGACGCAGGGTAACAATGCAGACCTGGAGGGTATCCCCAGGTGCAGTCGACTGGTAATCTTGGAACCTCCTGACTCAGAATACTGCTACCATCTCACTGCCATAGGAATGCAGCTAGTTGACAGCTGGCTTCAAGACATGCTTCCCTGTGAGAGCAGAGGACAGGGCAGAACCCTCCCGCATGCTGCCTGACTGTAGGAGTAGCTGCTAACATCCTTATGTTAGTGGCTGGGAGAGGTTGCGGGAAAAGCATGTGTGAGCACTTGGCCTGAACTACCGTGTATCTGAGTTGAATACAGCGATTTCCAACGGCTTTCCTCAACCAGAGTGTAGCTAGGTACCAAATCGCATGTACGAGCGGGTAGCAGATATCTGCCTCCCATGCATACACACTTCTGAGAGTTGAGCTTATGGCCTGTACCTCCACAGCCAGCCTGCTGGTACCCTTGGCTTCTAAAAGGCCTAGGCTCGCTCTTTGACGAAAGTGCTGGGAGAGGTAATTGGAATCACCCGGCACACAAGACTAGTGCCTCCAACTCAGTTCAGCGATTTCCTAGTAATTCCTGTGGTAGACTGGTGCTACATACTAAGTTCCATACGTGAGAGGGTAGCTGAACGCCTTGTCCAAAACCATCTTACTTCTGAGAGTTGAGCTCAGCCTCAGTCCCTCACAGTTCCACACTGCCTGCAGAGTGAGTTTCGCAGGTCTTCAGCAGAGACGTTTGCCAGAGGCTTCTGAGACGCAGGGTAACAATGCAGACCTGGAGGGTATCCCCAGGTGCAGTCGACTGGTAATCTTGGAACCTCCTGACTCAGAATACTGCTACCTTCTCACTGCCATAGGAATGCAGCTATTTGACAGCTAGCTGGCTTCAAGACATGCTTCCCTGTGAGAGCTGAGGACAGGGCAGAACCCTCCCGCATCCTGCCTGACTGTAGGAGTAGCTGCTAACATCCTAATGTTAGTGGCTGGGAGAGGTTGCGGGAAAAGCATGTGTGAGCACTGGGCCTGAACTCCCGTGTATCTGAGTTGAATACAGCGATTTCCAACGGCTTTCCTCAACCAGAGTGTAGCTAGGTTCCAAATCCCATGTACGAGCGGGTAGCAGACATCTGCCTCCCATGCATACACACTTCTGAGAGTTGAGCTTATGGCCTGTACCTCCACATCCAGCCTGCTGGTACCCTTGGCTTCTAAAAGGCCTAGGCTCGCTGTTTGACGGACGTGCTGGGAGAGGTAATTGATATCTCCCGGCACACAAGACGAGTGCCTCCAAGCTCAATTTACGATTTCCCAGTAATTCTTGTGGTAGACAGGTGCTACATACTAAGATCCATATGTGAGATGGTAGCTGAACGCCTTGTCCAAAAGCATCTTACTTCTGAGAGTTGAGCACACCCTCAGTCCCTCACACTTCCACACTGCCTGCAGAGTGAGTTTCACACGTCTTCACCAGAGACGATTGCCAGAGGCTTCTGAGTACAAGTTAACAATGCAGACCTGGAGGGTATCTCCAGGTGCAGTAGAGTGGTAATCTTGGAACCTCCTGACTCAGAGTACTGCTACCATCTCACTGCCATAGGTATGCAGCTACATGACAGCTGGCTTCAAGACATGCTTCCCTGTGAGAGCTGAGGACAGGGCAGAACCCTCCCGCATCCTGCCTTACTGTAGGAGTAGCTGCTAACATCCTTATGTTAGTGGCTGGGAGAGGTTGCGGGAAAAGCATGTGTGAGCACTGGGCCTGAACTCCCGTGTATCTGAGTTGAATACAGCGATTTCCAAAGGCCTTCTTCAATCACAGTGTAGCTAGGTTCCAACTCCCATGTCCGAGTGGGTAGCAGACATCTGCCTCCCATGCATACACACTTCTGAGAGTTGAGCTTATGGCCTGTACCTCCACAGCCAGCCTGCTGGTACCCTTGGCTTCTAAAAGGCCTAGGCTCGCTGTTTGACGGAAGTGTTGGGAGAGGTAATTGAAATCACCCGGCACACAAGACTAGTGCCTCCAAGATCAGTCCAGCGATTTCCTAGTAATTCCTGTGGTACACTGGTGCTACATACTAAGTTCCATACGTGAGAGGGTAGCTGAACGCCTTGTCCAAAAGGATCTTACTTCTGAGAGTTGAGCTCAGCCTCAGTCCCTCACATTTCCACACTGCCTGCAGAGTGAGTTTCGCAGGTCTTCTGCAGAGACGTTGGCAAGGGGCTTCTGAGAAGCAGGGTAACAATGCAGACCTGGAGGGTTTCCCCAGGTGCAGTAGACTGGTAATCTTGGAACCTCCTGACTCAGAATACTGCTACCTTCTCACTGCCATAGGAATGCAGCTAGTTGACAGCTGGCTTCAAGACATGCTTCCCTGTGAGAGCTGAGGACAGGGCAGAACCCTCCCGCATCCTGCCTGACTGTAGGAGTAGCTGCTAACATCCTTCTATTAGTGGCTGTGAGAGGTTGCGGGAAAAGCATGTGTGAGCACTGGGCCTGAACTCCCGTGTATCTGAGTTGAATACAGCGATTTCCAATGGCCTTCTTCAATCACAGTGTAGCTACGTTCCAACTCCCATGTCCGAGTCGGTGGCAGACATCTGCCTCCCATGCATACACACTTCTGAGAGTTGAGCTTATGGCCTGTACCTCCATAGCCAGCCTGCTGGTACCCTTGGCTTCTAAAAGGCCTAGGCTCGCTGTTTGACGGAAGTGCTGGGAGAGGTAATTGGAATCACAAGGCACACAATACTAGTGCCTCCAAGCTCAGTCCAGCGATTTCCTAGTAATTCCTTTGGTAGAGTGGTGCTACATACTAAGTTCCATACGAGAGAGGGTAGCTGAACGCCTTGTCCAAAAGCATCTTACTTCTGAGAGTTGAGCTCAGCCTCAGTCCCTCACAGTTCCATACTGCCTGCAGAGTGAGTTTCGCAGGTCTTCAGCCGAGGCGTTTGCCAGAGGCTTCTGAGACGCAGGGCAACAATGCAGACCTGGAGGGTATACCCAGGTGCAGTAGACTCGTAATCTTGGAACCTCCTGACTCAGAATACTGCTACCTTCTCACTGCCATAGGAATGCAGCTAGTTGACAGCTGGCTTCAAGACATGCTTCCCTGTGAGAGCTGAGGACAGGGCAGTACCCTCCCGCATCCTGCCTGACTGTAGGAGTAGCTGCTAACATCCTAATGTTAGTGGCTGGGAGAGGTTGCGGGAAAAGCATGTGTGAGCACTGGGCCTGAACTCCCTTGTATCTGAGTTGAATACAGCCATTTCCAACGGCTTTCCTCAACCAGAGTGTAGCTAGCATCCAAATCCCATGTACGAGCGGGTAGCTGACATCTGCCTCCCATGCATACACACTTCTGAGAGTTGAGCTTATGGCCTGTACCTCCACATCCAGCCTGCTGGTACCCTGGCTTCTAAAAGGCCTAGCCTCGTTGTTTGACGGAAGTGCTGGGAGAGCTAATTGGAATCACCCGGCACACAAGACTAGTGCCTCCAAGCACAGTCCAGCGATTTCCCAGTAATTCTTGTGGTAGACAGGTGCTACATACTAAGTTCCATATGTGAGAAGGTAGCTGAACGCCTTGTCCAAAAGCATCTTACTTCTGAGAGTTGAACTCAGGCTCAGTCCCTCACAGTTCCACACTGCCTTCAGAGTGAGTTTCACACGTCTTCACCAGAGACGATTACCAGAGGCTTCTGAGACGCAGGGTAACAATGCAGACCTGGAGGGTATCTCCAGGTGCAGTAGAGTGGTAATATTGGAACCTCCTGACTCAGAGTACTGCTACCGTCTCACTGCCATAGGAATGCAGCTAGTTGACAGCTGACTTCAAGACATGCTTCCCTGTGAGAGCTGAGGACAGGGCAAAACCTCCCAAATCCTGCCTGACTGTAGAGTAGCTGCCAACATCCTAATGTTAGTGGCTGGGAGAGGTTGCGGGAAAAGCATGTGTGAGCACTGGGCCTGAACTCCCGTGTATCTGAGTTGAATACAGCGATTTCCAACGGCTTTCCTCAACCAGAGTGTAGCTAGGTTCCAAATCCCATGTACGAGCGGGTAGCAGACATCTGCCTCCCATGCATACACACTTCTGAGAGTTGAGCTTATGGCCTGTACCTCCACATCCAGCCTGCTGGTACCCTTGGCTTCTAAAAGGCCTAGGCTCGCTGTTTGACGGAAGTGTTGGCAGAGGTAATTGGAATCACCCGGCACACAAGACTAGTGCCTCCAAGCTCAATTCACGATTTCCCAGTAATTCTTGTGGGAGACAGGTGCTACATACTAAGTTCCATACGTGAGAAGGTAGCTGAACGCCTTGTCCAAAAGCATCTTACTTCTGAGAGTTGAGCTCAGCCTCAGTCCCTCACAGTTCCACACTGCCTGCAGAGTGAGTTTCGCAGGTCTTCACCAGAGACGATTGCCAGAGGCTTCTGAGTACAAGTTAACAATGCAGACCTGGAGGGTATCTCCAGGTGCAGTAGAGTGGTAATCTTGGAACCTCCTGACTCAGAATACTGCTACCATCTCACTGCCATAGGAATGCAGCTACATGACAGCTGGCTTCAAGACATGCTTCCCTGTGAGAGCTGAGGACAGGGCAGAACCCTCCCGCATCCTGACTGACTGTAGGAGTAGCAGCTAACATCCTTATGTTAGTGGCTGGGAGAGGTTGCGGGAAAAGCATGTGTGAGCACTGGGCCTGAACTCCCGTGTATCTGAGTTGAATACAGCGATTTCCAAAGGCCTTCTTCAATCACAGTGTAGCTAGGTTCCAACTCCCATGTCCGAGTGGATAGCAGACATCTGCCTCCCATGCATACACACTTCTGAGAGTTGAGCTTATGGCCTGTACCTCCACAGCCAGCCTGCTGGTACCCTTGGCTTCTAAAAGGCCTAGGCTCGCAGTTTGACGGAAGTGTTGGGAGAGGTAATTGAAATCACCCGGCACACAAGACTAGTGCCTCCAAGATCAGTCCAGCGATTTCCTAGTAATTCCTGTGGTACACTGGTGCTACATACTAAGTTCCATAAGTGAGAGGGTAGCTGAACGCCTTGTCCAAAAGGATCTTACTTCTGAGAGTTGAGCTCAGCCTCAGTCCCTCACATTTCCACACTGCCTGCAGAGTGAGTTTCGCAGGTCTTCTGCAGAGACGTTGGCAAGGGGCTTCTGAGAAGCAGGGTAACAATGCAGACCTGGAGGGTTTCCCCAGGTGCAGTAGACTGGTAATCTTGGAACCTCCTGACTCAGAATACTGCTACCTTCTCACTGCCATAGGAATGCAGCTAGTTGACAGCTGGCTTCAAGACATGCTTCCCTGTGAGAGCTGAGGACAGGGCAGAAGCCTCCCGCATCCTGCCTGACTGTAGGAGTAGCTGCTAACATCCTAATGTTAGTGGCTGGGAGAGGTTGCGGGAAAAGCATGTGTGAGCACTGGGCCTGAACTCCCGTGTATCTGAGTTGAATACAGCGATTTCCAACGGCTTTCCTCAACCAGAGTGTAGCTAGCTTCCAAATCCCATTTACGAGCGGGTAGCAGACATCTGCCTCCCATGCATACACACTTCTGAGAGTTGAGCTTATGGCCTGTACCTCCACATCCAGCCTGCTGGTACCCTTGGCTTCTAAAAGGATTAGGCTCGCTGTTTGACGGAAGTGCTGGGAGAGGTAATTGGAATCACCCTGCACATAAGTCTAGTGCCTCCAAGCTCAGTCGAGCGATTTCCCAGTAATTCTTGTGGTAGACAGGTGCTACATACTAAGTTCCATATGTGAGAAGGTAGCTGAACGCCTTGTCCAAAAGCATCTTACTTCTGAGAGTTGAGCTCACCCTCAGTCCCTCACAGTTCCACACTGCCTGCAGAGTGAGTTTCACACGTCTTCACCAGAGACGATTACCAGAGGCTTCTGAGACGCTGGGTAACAATGCAGACCTGGAGGGTATCCCCAGGTGCAGTAGACTGGTAATCTTGGAACCTCCTGACTCAGAATACTGCTAACTTCTCACTGCCATAGGAATGCAGCTAGTTGACAGCTGGCTTCAACACATGCTTCCCTGTGAGAGCTGAGGACAGGGCAGAACCCTCCCGCATCCTGCCTGACTGTAGGAGTAGCTGATAACATCCTAATGTTAGTGGCTGGGAGAGGATGCGGGAAAAGCATGTGTGAGCACTGGGACTGAACTCCCGTGTATCTGAGTTGAATACAGCGATTTCCAACGGCTTTCCTCAACCAGAGTGTAGCTAGGTTCCAAATCCCATGTACGAGCGGGTAGCAGACATCTGTCTCCCATGCATACACACTTCTGAGAGTTGAGCTATGGCCTGTACCTCTACATCCAGCCTGCTGGTACCCTTGGCTTCTAAAAGGCCTAGGCTCGCTGTTTGTCGGAAGTGTTGGGAGAGGTAATTGGAATCACCCCGCACACAAGACTAGTGCCTCCAAGCTCCATTCACGATTTCCCAGTAATTCTTGTGGTAGACAGATACTACATACTAAGTTCCATACGTGAGAAGGTAGCTGAACGCCTTGTAAAAAAGCATCTTACTTCTGAGAGTTGAGCTCAGCCTCAGTCCCTCACAGTTCCACACTGCCTACAGAGTGAGTTTCGCAGGTCTTCAGCAGAGACGATTGCCAGAGGCTTCTGAGTACAAGTTAACAATGCAGACCTGGAGGGTATCTCCAGGTGCAGTAGAGTGGTAATCTTGGAACCTCCTGACTCAGAATACTGCTACCTTCTCACTGCCATAGGAATGCAGCTAGTTGACAGCTGGCTTCAAGACATGCTTCCCTGTGAGAGCTGAGGACAGGGCAGAACCCTCCCGCATCCTGCCTGACTGTAGGAGTAGCTGCTAACATCCTAATGTTAGTGGCTGGGAGAGGTTGCGGGAAAAGCATGTGTGAGCACTGGGCCTGAACTCCCGTGTATGTGAGTTGAATACAGCGATTTCCAACGGCTTTCCTCAACCAGAGTGTAGCTAGGTTCCAAATCCCATGTACGAGCGGGTAGCAGACATCTGCCTCCCATGCATACACACTTCTGAGAGTTGAGCTTATGGCCTGTACCTCCACAGCCAGCCTGCTGGTACCCTTGGCTTCTAAAAGGCCTAGGCTCGCTGTTTGACGGAAGTGTTCGGAGAGGTAATTGGAATCTCCCGGCACACAAGACTAGTGCCTCCAAGCTCAATTCACGATTTCCCAGTAATCCTTGTGGTAGACAGGTGCTACATACTAAGTTCCATACGTGAGAAGGTAGCTGAACGCCTTGTCCAAAAGCATCTTACTTCTGAGAGTTGAGCTCAGCCTCAGTCCCTCACAGTTCCACACTGCCTGCAGAGTTTGTTTCGCAGGTCTTCAGCAGAGACGATTGCCAGAGGCTTCTGAGTACGAGTTAACAATGCAGACCTGGAGGGTATCTCCAGGTGCAGTAGAGTGGTAATCTTGGAACCTCCTTACTCAGAATACTGCTACCTTCTCACTGCCATAAGAATGCAGCTAGTTGACAGCTGGCTTCAAGACATGCTTCCCTGTGAGAGCTGAGGACAGGGCAGAACCCTCCCGCATCCTGCCTGACTGTAGGAGTAGCTGCTAACATCCTAATGTTAGTGGCTGGGAGAGGTTGCGGGAAAAGCATGTGTGAGCACTGGGCCTGAACTCCCGTGTATCTGAGTTGAATACAGCGATTTCCAACGGCTTTCCTCAACCAGAGTGTAGCTAGGTTCCAAATCCCATTTACGAGCGGGTAGCAGACATCTGCCTCCCATGCATACACACTTCTGAGAGTTGAGCTTATGGCCTATACCTCCACATCCAGCCTGCTGGTACCCTTGGCTTCTAAAAGGATTAGGCTCGCTGTTTGACGGAAGTGCTGGGAGAGGTAATTGGAATCACCCTGCACATAAGTCTAGTGCCTCCAAGCTCAGTCCAGCGATTTCCCAGTAATTCTTGTGGTAGACAGGTGCTACATACTAAGTTCCATATGTGAGAAGGTAGCTGAACGCCTTGTCCAAAAGCATCTTACTTCTGAGAGTTGAGCTCACCATCAGTCCCTCACAGTTCCACACTGCCTGCAGAGTGAGTTTCACACGTCTTCACCAGAGACGATTACCAGAGGCTTCTGAGACGCAGGGTAACAATGCAGACCTGGAGGGTGTCCCCAGGTGCAGTAGACTGGTAATCTTGGAACCTCCTGACTCAGAATACTGCTAACTTCTCACTGCCATAGGAATGCAGCTAGTTGACAGCTGGCTTCAACACATGCTTCCCTGTGAGAGCTGAGGACAGGCCAGAACCCTCCCGCATCCTGCCTGACTGTAGGAGTAGCTGCTAACATCCTTATGTTAGTGGCTGGGAGTGGTTGCGGGAAAAGCATGTGTGAGCACTGGGACTGAACTCCCGTGTATCTGAGTTGAATACAGCGATTTCCAATGGCCTTCTTCAATCACAGTGTAGCTAGGTTCCAACTCCCATGTCCGAGTGGGTAGCAGACATCTGCCTCCCATGCATACACACTTCTGAGAGTTGAGCTTATGGCCTGTACCTCCACATCCAGCCTGCTGGTACCCTTGGCATCTAAAAGGCCTAGGCTCGCTGTTTGACGGAAGTGCTGGGAGAGGTAACTGGAATCACCCGGCACACAAGACTAGTGCCTCCAAGCTCAGTTCAGCGATTTCCTAGTAATTCCTGTGGTAGACTGTTGCTACATACTAAGTTCCATACGTGAGAGGGTAGCTGAACGCCTTGTCCAAAACCATCTTACTTCTGAGAGTTGAGCTCAGCCTCAGTCCCTCATAGTTCGACACTGCCTGCAGAGTGAGTTTCGCAAGTCTTCAGCAGAGACGTTTGCCAGAGGCTTCTGAGACGCAGGGTAACAATGCAGACCTAGAGGGTATCCCCAGGTGCAGTCGACTGGCAATCTTGGAACCTCCTGACTCAGAATACTGCTACCTTCTCACTGCCATAGGAATGCAGCTAGTTGACAGCTGGCTTCAAGACATGCTTCCCTGTGAGAGCTGAAGACAGGGCAGAACCCTCCCGCATGCTGCCTGACTGTAGGAGTAGCTGCTAACATCCTTATGTTAGTGGCTGGGAGAGGTTGCGGGAAAAGCATGTGTGAGCACTGGGCCTGAACTCCCGTGTATCTAGTTGAATACAGCGATTTCCAACGGCTTTCCTCAACCAGAGTGTAGCTAGGTTCCAAATCCCATGTACGAGCGGGTAGCAGACATCTGCCTCCCATGCATACACACTTCTGAGAGTTGAGCTTATGGCCTGCACCTCCACAGCCAGCCTGCTGGTACCCTTGGCTTCTAAAAGGCCTAGGCTCGCTGTTTGACGGAAGTGCTGGGAGAGGTAATTGGAATCTCCCGGCACACAAGACGAGTGCCTCCAAGCTCAATTCACGATTTCCCAGTAATTCTTGTGGTAGACAGGTGCTACATACTAAGTTCCATACGTGAGAGGGTAGCTGAACGCCTTGTCCAAAAGCATCTTACTTCTGAGAGTTGAGCCCATCCTCAGTCCCTCACAGTTCCACACTGCCTGCAGAGTGAGTTTCACACGTCTTCACCAGAGACGATTGCCAGAGGCTTCTGAGTACATGTTAACAATGCAGACCTGGAGGGGATCTCCAGGTGCAGTAGAGTGGTAATCTTGGAACCTCCTGACTCAGAGTACTGCTACCTTCTCACTGCCATAGGAATGCAGCTAGTTGACAGCTGGCTTCAAGACATGCTTCCCTGTGAGAGCTGAGGACAGGGCAGAACCCTCCCGCATGCTGCCTGACTGTAGGTGTAGCTGCTAACATCCTTATGTTAGTGGCTGGGAGAGGTTGCGGGAAAAGCGTGTGTGAGCACTGGGCCTGAACTCCCGTGTATCTGAGTTGAATGCAGCGATTTCCAACGGCTTTCCTCAGCCAGAGTGTAGCTAGGTTCCAAATCCCATGTACGAGCGGGTAGCAGACATCTGCCTCCCATGCATACACACTTCTGAGAGTTGAGCTTATGGCCTGTACCTCCACAGCCAGCCTGCTGGTACCCTTCGCTTCTAAAAGGCCTAGGCTCGCTGTTTGACGGAAGTGCTGGGAGAGGTAATTGGAATCACCCGGCACACAAGACTAGTGCCTCCAAGCTCAGTTCAGCGATTTCCTAGTAATTCCTGTGTAGACTGCTGCTACATACTAAGTTCCATACGTGAGAGGGTAGCTGAACGCCTTGTCCAAAACCATCTTACCTCTGAGAGTTGAGCTCAGCCTCAGTCCCTCACAGTTCCACACTGCCTGCAGAGTGAGTTTCGCAGGTCTTCAGCAGAGACGTTTGCCAGAGGCTTCTGAGACGCAGGGTAACAATGCAGACCTGGAGGGTATCCCCAGGTGCAGTCGACTGGTAATCTTGGAACCTCCTGACTCAGAATACTGCTACCTTCTCACTGCCATAGGAATGCAGCTAGTTGACAGCTGGCTTCAAGACATGCTTCCCTGTTAGAGCTGAGGACAGGGCAGAACCCTCCCGCATGCTGCCTGACTGTAGGAGTAGCTGGTAACATCCTTATGTTAGTGGCTGGGAGAGGTTGCGGGAAAAACATGTGTGAGCACTGGGCCTGAACTCCCGTGTATCTGAGTTGAATACAGCGATTTCCAACGGCTTTCCTCAACCAGAGTGTAGCTAGTTTCCAAATCCCATGTACGAGCGGGTAGCAGACATCTGCCTCCCATGCATACACACTTCTGAGAGTTGAGCTTATGGCCTGTACCTCCACAGCCAGCCTGCTGGTACCCTTGGCTTCTAAAAGGCCTAGGCTCTCTGTTTGACGGAAGTGCTGGGAGAGGTAATTGGAATATCCCGGCACACAAGACGAGTGCCTCCAAGCTCAATTCACGATTTCCCAGTAATTCTTGTGGTAGACAGGTGCTACATACTAAGTTCCATATGTGAGAAGGTAGCTGAACGCCTTGTCCAAAAGCATCTTACTTCTGAGAATTGAGCACACCCTCAGTCCCTCACACTTCCACACTGCCTGCAGAGTGAGTTTCACACGTCTTCACCAGGACGATTTCCAGAGGCTTCTGAGTACAAGTTAACAATGCAGACCTGGAGGGTATCTCCAGGTGCAGTAGAGTGGTAATCTTGTAACCTCCGACTCAGAATACTGCTACCTTCTCACTGCCATAGAAATGCAGCTAGTTGACAGCTGGCTTCAAGACATGCTTCCCTGTGAGAGCTGAGGACAGGGCAGAAACCTCCCGCATCCTGCCTGACTGTAGGAGTAGCTGCTAACATCCTTATGTTAGTGGCTGGGAGTGGTTGCGGGAAAAGCATGTGTGAGCACTGGGACTGAACTCCCGTGTATCTGAGTTGAATACAGCGATTTCCAATGGCCTTCTTCAATCACAGTGTAGCTAGGTTCCAACTCCCATGTCCGAGTGGGTAGCAGACATCTGCCTCCCATGCATACACACTTCTGAGGGTTGAGCTTATGGCCTGTACCTCCACATCCAGCCTGCTGGTACCCTTGGCTTCTAAAAGGCCTAGGCTCGCTGTTTGACGGAAGTGCTGGGAGAGGTAACTAGAATCACCCGGCACACAAGACTAGTGCCTCCAAGCTCAGTTCAGCGATTTCCTAGTAATTCCTGTGGTAGACTGGTGCTACATACTAAGTTCCATACGTGAGAGGGTAGCTGAACGCCTTGTCCAAAACCATCTTACTTCTGAGAGTTGAGCTCAGCCTCAGTCCCTCACAGTTCCACACTGCCTGCAGAGTGAGTTTCGCAGGTCTTCAGCAGAGACGTTTGCCAGAGGCTTCTGAGACGCAGGGTAACAATGCAGACCTGGAGGGTATCCCCAGGTGCAGTCGACTGGTAATCTTGGAACCTCCTGACTCAGAATACTGCTACCTTCTCACTGCCATAGGAATGCAGCTAGTTGACAGCTAGCTGGCTTCAAGACATGCTTCCCTGAGAGAGCTGAGGACAGGGAAGAACCCTCCGGCATGCTGCCTGACTGTAGGAGTAGCTGCTAACATCCTAATGTTAGTGGCTGGGAGATGTTGCGGGAAAAGCATGTGTGAGCACTGGGCCTGAACACCCGTGTATCTGAGTTGAATACAGCGATTTCCAACGGCTTTCCTCAACCAGAGTGTAGCTAGGTTCCAAATCCCATGTACGAGCGGGTAGCAGACATCTGCCTCGCATGCATACAAACTTCTGAGAGTTGAGCTTATGGCCTGTACCTCCACAGCCAGCCTGCTGGTACCCTTGTCTTCTAAAAGGCCTAGGCTCGCTGTTTGACGGAAGTGCTGGGAGAGGTAATTGGAATCTCCCGGCACACAATACGAGTGCCTCCAAGCTCAATTCACGATTTCCCAGTAATTCTTGTGGTAGACAGGTGCTACATACTAAGTTCCATATGTGAGATGGTAGCTGAACGCCTTGTCCAAAAGCATCTTACTTCTGAGAGTTGAGCCCACACTCAGTCCCTCACAGTTCCACACTGCCTGCAGAGTGAGTTTCACACGTCTTCACCAGAGACGATTGCCAGAGGCTTCTGAGTACAAGTTAACAATGCAAACCTCGAGGGTATCTCCAGGTGCAGTAGAGTGGTAATCTTGGAACCTCCTGACTCAGAGTACTGCTACCTTCTCACTGCCATAGGAATGCAGCTAGTTGACAGCTGGCTTCAAAACATGCTTCCCTGTGAGAGCTGAGGACAGGGCAGAACCCTCCCGCATCCTGCCTGACTGTAGGAGTAGCTGCTAATATCCTTATGTTAGTGGCTGGGAGAGGTTGCGGGAAAAGCATGTGTGAGCACTGGGCCTGAACTCCCGTGTATCTGAGTTGAATACAGCGATTACCAATGGCCTTCTTCAATCACAGTGTAGCTAGGTTCCAACACCCATGTCCGAGTGCGTAGCAGACATCTGCCTCCCATGCATACACACTTCTGAGAGTTGAGCTTATGGCCTGTACCTCCACAGCCAGCCTGCTGGTACCCTTGGCTTCTAAAAGGCCGAGGCTCTCTGTTTGACGGAAGTGCTGGGAGAGGTAATTGGAATCACCCGGCACACAAGACTAGTGCCTCCAAGCTCAGTTCAGCGATTTCCTAGTAATTCCTGTGGTAGACTGGTGCTACATACTAAGTTCCATACGTGAGAGGGTAGCTGAACGCCTTGTCCAAAACCATCTTACTTCTGAGAGTTGAGCTCACCCTCAGTCCCTCATAGTTCGACACTGTCTACAGAGTGAGTTTCGCAGGTCTTCAGCAGAGACGTTTGCCAGAGGCTTCTGAGACGCAGGGTAACAATGCAGACCTGGAGGGTATCCCCAGGTGCAGTCGACTGGCAATCTTGGAACCTCCTGACTCACAATACTGCTACCTTCTCACTGCCATAGGAATCCAGCTAGTTGACAGCTGGCTTCAAGACATGCTTCCCTGTGAGAGCTGAGGACAGGGCAGAACCCTCCCGCATGCTGCCTGACTGTAGGAGTAGCTGCTAACATCCTTATGTTAGTGGCTGGGAGAGGTTGCGGGAAAAGCATGTGTGAGCACTGGGCCTGAACTCCCGTGTACCTGAGTTGAATACAGCGATTTCCAACGGCTTTCCTCAACCAGAGTGTAGCTAGGTTCCAAATCCCATGTACGAGCGGGTAGCAGACATCTGCCTCCCATGCATACACACTTCTGAGAGTTGAGCTTATGGCCTGCACCTCCACAGCCAGCCTGCTGGTACCCTTGGCTTCTAAAAGGCCTAGGCTCGCTGTTTGACGGAAGTGCTGGGAGAGGTAATTGGAATCTCCCGGCACACAAGACGAGTGCCTCCAAGCTCAATTCACGATTTCCCAGTAATTCTTGTGGTAGACAGGTGCTACATACTAAGTTCCATATGTGAGATGGTAGCTGAACGCCTTGTCCAAAAGCATCTTACTTCTGAGAGTTGAGCCCATCCTCAGTCCCTCACAGTTCCACACTGCCTGCAGAGTGAGTTTCACACGTCTTCACCAGAGACGATTGCCAGAGGCTTCTGAGTACATGTTAACAATGCAGACCTGGAGGGTATCTCCAGGTGCAGTAGAGTGGTAATCTTGGAACCTCCTGACTCAGAGTACTGCTACCTTCTCACTGCCATAGGAATGCAGCTAGTTGACAGCTGGCTTCAAGACATGCTTCCCTGTGAGAGCTGAGGACAGGGCAGAACGCTCCCGTATCCTGCCTGACTGTAGGAGTAGCTGCTAACATCCATATGTTAGTGGCTGGGAGAGGTTCCGGAAAAGCATGTGTGAGCACTGGGCCTGAACTCCCGTGTATCTGAGTTGAATACAGCGATTTCCAATGGCCTTCTTCAATCACAGTGTACCTAGGTTCCAACTCCCATGTCCGAGTGGGTAGCAGACATCTGCCTCCAATGCATACACACTTCTGAGAGTTGAGCTTATGGCCTGTACCTCCACATCCAGCCTGCTGGTACCCTTGGCTTCTAAAAGGCCTAGGCTCGCTGTTTGACGGAAGTGCTGGGAGAGGTAATTGGAATCACACGGCACACAAGACTAGTGCCTCCAAGCTCAGTTCAGCGATTTCCTAGTAATTCCTGTGGTAGACTAGTGCTACATACTAAGTTCCATTCGTGAGAGGGTAGCTGAACGCCTTGTCCAAAACCATCTTACTTCTGAGAGTTGAGCTCAGCCTCAGTCCCTCACAGTTCCACACTGCCTGCAGAGTGAGTTTCGCAGGTCTTCAGCAGAGACGTTTGCCAGAGGCTTCTGAGACGCAGGGTAACAATGCAGACCTGGAGGGTATCCCCAGGTGCAGTCGACTGGTAATCTTGGAACCTCCTGACTCAGAATACTGCTACCTTCTCACTGCCATAAGAATGCAGCTAATTGACAGCTGGCTTCAAGACATGCTTCCCTGTTAGAGCTGAGGACAGGGCAGAACCCTCCCGCATGCTGCCTGACTGTAGGAGTAGCTGGTAACATCCTTATGTTAGTGGCTGGGAGAGGTTGCGGGAAAAACATGTGTGAGCACTGGGCCTGAACTCCCGTGTATCTGAGTTGAATACAGCGATTTCCAACGGCTTTCTTCAACCAGAGTGTAGCTAGTTTCCTAATCCCATGTACGAGCGGGTAGCAGACATCTGCCTCCCATGCATACACACTTCTGAGAGTTGAGCTTATGGCCTGTACCTCCACATCCAGCATGCTGGTACCCTTGGCTTCTAAAAGGCCTAGGCTCTCTGTTTGACGGAAGTGCTGGGAGAGGTAATTGGAATATTACGGCACACAAGACGAGTGCCTCCAAGCTCAATTCACGATTTCCCAGTAATTCTTGTGGTAGACAGGTGCTACATACTAAGTTCCATATGTGAGAAGGTAGCTGAACGCCTTGTCCAAAAGCATCTTACTTCTGAGAGTTGAGCACACCCTCAGTCCCTCACACTTCCACACTGCCTGCAGAGTGAGTTTCACACGTCTTCACCAGGACGATTTCCAGAGGCTTCTGAGTACAAGTTAACAATGCAGACCTGGAGGGTATCTCCAGGTGCAGTAGAGTGGTAATCTTGTAACCTCCTGACTGAGAATACTGCTACCTTCTCACTGCCATAGGAATGCAGCTAGTTGACAGCTGGCTTCAAGACATGCTTCCCTGTGAGAGCTGAGGACAGGGCAGAACCCTCCCGCATGCTGCCTGACTGTAGGTGTAGCTGCTAACATCCTTATGTTAGTGGCTGGGAGAGGTTGCGGGAAAAGCATGTGTGAGCACTGGGCCTGAACTCCCGTGTATCTGAGTTGAATACAGCGATTTCCAACGGCTTTCCTCAGCCAGAGTGTAGCTAGGTTCCAAATCCCATGTACGAGCGGGTAGCAGACATCTGCCTCCCATGCATACACACTTCTGAGAGTTGAGCTTATGGCCTGTACCTCCACAGCCAGCCTGCTGGTACCCTTGGCTTCTAAAAGGCCTAGGCTCGCTGTTTGACGGAAGTGCTGGGAGAGGTAATTGGAATCACCCGGCACACAAGACTAGTGCCTCCAAGCTCAGTTCAGCGATTTCCTAGTAATTCCTGTGTAGACTGGTGCTACATACTAAGTTCCATACGTGAGAGGGTAGCTGAACGCCTTGTCTAAAACCATCTTACTTCTGAGAGTTGAGCTCAGCCTCAGTCCCTCACAGTTCGACACTGCCTGCAGAGTGAGTTTCGCAGGTCTTCAGCAGATACGTTTGCCAGAGGCTTCTGAGACGCAGGGTAACACTGCAGACCTGGAGGGTATCCCCAGGTGCAGTCGACTGGTAATCTTGGAACCTCCTGACTCAGAATACTGCTACCTTCTCACTGCCATAGGAATGCAGCTAGTTGACAGCTGGCTTCAAGACATGCTTCCCTGTGAGAGCTGAGGACAGGGCAGAACCCTCCCACATGCTGCCTGACTGTAGGAGTAGCTGCTAACATCCTTATGTTAGTGGCTGGGAGAGGTTGCGGGAAAAGCATGTGTGAGCACTGGGCCTGAACACCCGTGTATCTGAGTTGAATACAGCGATTTCCAACGGCTTTCCTCAACCAGAGTGTAGCTAGGTTCCAAATCCCATGTACGAGCGGGTAGCAGACATCTGCCTCCCATGCATACACACTTCTGAGATTTGAGCTTATGGCCTGTACCTCCACAGCCAGCCTGCTGGTACACTTGGCTTCTAAAAGGCCTAGGCTCGCTGTTTGACGGAAGTGCTGGGAGAGGTAATTGGAATCTCCCGGCACACAAGATGAGTGCCTCCAAGCTCAATTCACGATTTCCCAGTAATTCTTGTGGTAGACAGGTGCTACATACTAACTTCCATATGTGAGATGGTAGCTGAACGCCTTGTCCAAAAGCATCTTACTTCTGAGAGTTGAGCACACCCTCAGTCCCTCACACTTCCACACTGCCTGCAGAATGAGTTTCACACGTCTTCACCAGAGACGATTGCCAGAGGCTTCTGAGTACAAGTTAACAATGCAGACCTGGAGGGTATCTCCAGGTGCAGTAGAGTGGTAATCTTGGAACCTCCTGACTCAGAGTACTGCTACCTTCTCACTGCCATAGGAATGCAGCTAGTTGACAGCTGGCTTCAAGACATGCTTCCCTGTGAGAGCTGAGGACAGGGCAGAACCCCTCCGCATGCTGCCTGACTGTAGGAGTAGCTGCTAACATCCTTATATTAGTGGCTGGAGAGGTTGCGGGAAAAGCATGTGTGAGCACTGGGCCTGAACTCCCGTGTATCTGAGTTGAATACAGCGATTTCCAACGGCTTTCCTCAACCAGAGTGTAGCTAGGTTCCAAATCCCATGTACGAGCGGGTAGCAGACATCTGCCTCCCATGCATACACACTTCTGAGAGTTGAGCTTATGGCCTGTACCTCCACATCCAGCCTGCTGGTACCTATGGCTTCTAAAAGGCCTAGGCTCGCTGTTTCACGGAAGTGCTGGGAGAGGTAATTGGAATATCCCGGCACACAAGACGAGTGCCTCCAAGCTCAATTCACGATTTCCCAGTTATTCTTGTGGTAGACAGGTGCTACATACTAAGTTCCATATGTGAGAAGGTAGCTGAACGCCTTGTCCAAAAGCATCTTACTTCTGAGAGTTGAGCTCACCTTCAGACCCTCACAGTTCCACACTGCCTGCAGAGTCAGTTTCACACGTCTTCACCAGAGACGATTGCCAGAGGCTTCTGAGTAGAAGTTAACGATGCAGACCTGGAGGGTATCTCCAGGTGCAGTAGAGTGGTAATCTTGGAACCTCCTGACTCAGAGTACTGCTACCTTCTCACTGCCATAGGAATGCAGCCAGTTGACAGCTGGCTTCAAGACATGCTTCCCTGTGAGAGCTGTGAACAGGGCAGAACCCTCCCGCATCCTGCCTGACTGTAGGAGTAGCTGCTAACATCCTTATGTTAGTGGCTGGGAGAGGTTGCGGTAAAAGCATGTGTGAGCACTGGGCCTGAACTCCCGTGTATCTGAGTTGAATACAGCGATTTCCAATGGCCTTCTTCAATGACAGTGTAGCTAGTTTCCAATCCCATGTACGAGTGGGTAGCAGACATCTGCCTCCCATGCATACACACTTCTGAGAGTTGAGCTTATGGCCGGTACCTCCACATCCAGCCTGCTGGTACCTTGGCTTCTAAAAGGCCTAGGCTCGCTGTTTGACGGAAGTGTTTGGAGAGGTAATTGGAATCACCCGGCACACAAGACTAGTGCCTCCAAGCTCAGTCCAGCGATTTCCTAGTAATTCCTGTGGTAGACTGGTGCTACATACTAAGTTCCATACGTGAGAGGGTAGCTGAACGCCTTGTCCAAAAGCATCTTACTTCTGAGAGTTGAGCTCATCCTCAGTTCCTCACAGTTCCACACTGCCTACAGAGTGAGTTTCGCAGGTCTTCAGCAGAGACGTTTGCCAGAGGCTTCTGAGATGCAGGGTAACAATGCAGACCTGGAGGGTATCCCCAGGTGCACTAGACTGGTAATCTTGGAACCTCCTGACTCAGAATACTGCTACCTTCTCACTGCCATAGTAATGCATCTAGTTGACAGCTGGCTTCAACACATGCTTCCCTGTGAGAGCGGAGGACAGGGCAGAACCCTCCCGCATCCTGCCTGACTGTAGGTGTAGCTTCTAACATCTTAATGTTAGTGGCTGGGAGAGGTTGCGGGAAAATCATGTGTGAGCACTGGGCCTGAACTCCCGTGTATCTGAGTTGAATATAGCGATTTCCAACGGCTTTCCTCAACCAGAGTGTAGCTAGGTTCCAAATCCCATGTACGAGCGGGTAGGAGACATCTGCCTCCCATGCATACACACTTCTGAGAGTTGAGCTATGGCCTGTACCTCTACATCCAGCCTGCTGGTACCCTTGGCTTCTAAAAGGCCTAGGCTCGCTGTTTGACGGAAGTGTTGGGAGAGGTAATTGTAATCACCCGGCACACAAGACTAGTGCCTCCAAGCTACATTCACGATTTCCCAGTAATTCTTGTGGTAGACAGATGCTACATACTAAGTTCCATACGTGAGAAGGTAGCTGAACGCCTTGTAAAAAAGCATCTTACTTTTGAGAGTTGAGCTCAGCCTCAGTCCCTCACAGTTCCACACTGCCTGCAGAGTGAGTTTCGCAGGTCTTCAGCAGAGACGTTTGCCAGAGGCTTCTGAGACGCAGGGTAACAATGCAGACCTGGAGGGTATCTCCAGGTGCAGTAGAATGGTAATCTTGGAACCTCCTGACTCAGAATACTGCTACCTTCTCACTGCCATAGGAATGCAGCTAGTTGACAGCTGGCTTCAAGACATGCTTCCCTGTTAGAGCTGAGGACAGGGCAGAACCCTCCCGCATCCTGCCTGACTGTAGGAGTAGCTGCTAACATCCTAATGTTCGTGGCTGGGAGAGGTTGAGGGAAAAGCATGTGTGAGCACTGGGCCTGAACACCCGTGTATCTGAGTTGAATACAGCGATTTCCAACGGCTTTCCTCAACCAGAGTGTAGCTAGGTTCCAAATCCCATGTACGAGCGGGTAGCAGACATCTGCCTCCCATGCATACACACTTCTGAGAGTTGAGCTTATGGCCTGTACCTCCACATCCAGCCTGCTGGTACCCTTGGCTTCTAAAAGGCCTAGGCTCGCTGTTTGACGGAAGTGTTGGGAGAGGTAATTGGAATCACCCGGCACACAATACTAGTGCCTCCAAGCTGAGTCCAGCGATTTCCTAGTAATTCCTGTGGTAGACTGGTGCTACATACTAAGTTCCATACGTGAGAGGGTAGCTGAACGCCTTGTCCAAAAGCATCTTACTTCTGAGAGTTGAGCTCAGCCTCAGTCCCTCACAGTTCCACACTACCTGCAGAGTGAGTTTTGCAGTTCTTCAGCAGAGACGTTTGCCAGAGGCTTCTGAGACGCAGGGTAACAATGCAGACCTGGAGGGTATCCCCAGGTGCAGTAGACTGGTAATCTTGGAACCTCCTGACTCAGAATACTGCTACCTTCTCACTGCCATAAGAATGCAGCTAGTTGACAGCTGGCTTCAAGACATGCTTCCCTGTTAGAGTTGAGGACAGGGCAGAACCCTCCCGCATTCTGCCTGACTGTAGGAGTAGCTGCTAACATCCTAATGTTAGTGGCTGGGAGAGGTTGAGGGAAAAGCATGTGTGAGCACTGGGCCTGAACTCCCGTGTATCTGAGTTGAATACAGCGATTTCCAAAGGCTTTCCTCAACCAGAGTGTAGCTAGGTTCCAAATCCCATGTACGAGCGGGTAGCAGACATCTGCCTCCCATGCATACACACTTCTGAGAGTTGGGCTTATGGCCTGTACCTCCACATCCAGCCTGCTGGTACCCTTGGCTTCTAAAAGGCCTAGGCTCGCTGTTTGACGGAAGTGCTGGGAGAGGTAATTGGAATCACCCGGCACACAAGACGAGTACCTCCAAGCTCAATTCACGATTTCCCAGTAATTCTTGTGGTAGACAGGTGCTACATACTAAGTTCCATACGTGAGAAAGTAGCTGAACGCCTTGTCCAAAAGCATCTTACTTCTGAGAGTTGAGCTCAGCCTCAGTCCCTCACAGTTCCACACTGCCTACAGGGTGAGTTTCACAGGTCTTCAGCAGAGACGATTGACAGAGGCTTCTGAGTACATGTTAACAATGCAGACCTGGAGGGTATCTCCAGGTGCAGTAGAGTGGTAATCTTGGAACCTCCTGTCTCAGAATACTGCTACCTTCTCACTGCCATAGGAATGCAGCTAGTTGACAGCTGGCTTCAAGACATGCTTCCCTGTGAGAGCTGAGGACAGGGCAGAACCCTCTCGCATCCTGCCTGACTGTAGGAGTAGCTGCTAACATCCTTATGTTAGTGGCTTGGAGAGGTTGCGGGAAAAGCATGTGTGAGCACTGGGCCTGAACTCCCGTGTATCTGAGTTGAATACAGCGATTTCCAATGGCCTTCTTCAATCACAGTGTAGCTAGTTTCCAACTCCCTTGTCCGAGTGGGTAGCAGACATCTGCCTCCCATGCATACACACTTCTGAGAGTTGAGCTTATGGCCTGTACCTCCACATCCAGCCTGCTGGTACCCTTGGCTTCTAAAAGGCCTAGGCTCGCTGTTTGACGGAAGTGTTGGGAGAGGTAATTGGAATCACCCGGCACACAAGACTAGTGCCTCCAAGCTCAGTCCAGCGATTTCCCAGTAATTCTTGTGGTAGACAGGTGCTACATACTAACTTCCATATGTGAGAAGGTAGCTGAACGCCTTGTCCAAAAGCATCTTACTTCTGAGAGTTGAGCTCACCTTCAGTCCCTCAGAGTTCCACACTGCCTGCAGAGTGAGTTTCACACGTCTTCACCAGAGACGATTACCAGAGGCTTCTGAGACGCAGGGTAACAATGCAGACCTGGAGGGTATCTCCAGGTGCAGTAGTGTGGTAATCTTGGAGCCTCCTGACTCAGAGTACTGCTACCTTCTCAATGCCATAGGAATTCAGCTAGTTGACAGCTGGCTTCAAGACATGCTTCCCTGTGAGAGCTGAGGACAGGGCAGAACCCTCCCGCATGCTGCCTGATTGTAGGAGTAGTTGCTAACATCCTTATGTTAGTGGCTGGGAGAGGTTGCGGGAAAAGCATGTGTGAGCACTGGGCCTGAACTCCCGTGTATCTGAGTTGAATACAGCGATTTCCAACGGCTTTCCTCAACCAGAGTGTAGCTAGGTTACAAATCCCATGTACGAGCGGGTAGCAGACATCTGCCTCCAATGCATACACACTTCTGAGAGTTGAGCTTATGACCTGTACCTCCACATCCAGCCTGCTGGTACCCTTGGCTTCTAAAAGGCCTTGGCTCGCTGTTTGACGGAAGTGCTGGGAGAGGTAATTGGAATATCCCGGCACACAAGACGTGTGCCTCCAAGCTCAATTCACGATTTCCCAGTAATTCTTGTGGTAGACAGGTGCTACATACTAAGTTCCATATGTGAGAAATTAGCTGAACGCCTTGTCCAAAAGCATCTTACTTCTGAGAGTTGAGCTCAGCCTCAGTCCCTCACAGTTCCACACTGCCTACAGACTGAGTTTCACAGGTCTTCAGGAGAGACGATTGCCAGAGGCTTCTGAGTACAAGTTAACAATGCAGACCTGGAGGGTATCTCCAGGTGCAGTAGAGTGGTAATCTTGGAACCTCCTGACTCAGAATACTGCTACCTTCTCACTGCCATAGGAATGCAGCTAGTTGACAGCTGGCTTCAAGACATGCTTCCCTGTGAGAGCTGAGGACAGGGCAGAACCCTCCCGCATCCTGCCTGACTGTAGGAGTAGCTGCTAACATCCTAATGTTAGTGGCTGGGAGAGGTTGCGGGAAATGCATGTGTGAGCACTGGCCCTGAACTCCCGTGTATCTGAGTTGAATACAGCCATTTCCAACGGCCTTCCTCAACCAGAGTGTAGCTAGGTTCCAAATCCCATGTAGGAGCGGGTAGCAGACATCTGCCTCCCATGCATACACACTTCTGAGAGTTGATCTTATGCCCTGTACCTCCGCATCCAGCCTGCTGGTACCCTTGGCTTCTAAAAGGCCTAGGCTCGCTGTTTTACGGAAGTGCTGGGAGAGGTAATTGGAATCACCCGGGACACAAGACTAGTGCTCCAAGCTCAGTCCAGCGACTTCCTAGTAATTCCTGTGGTAGACTGGTGCTACATACTAAGTTCCATACGTGAGAGGGTAGCTGAACGCCTTGTCCAAAAGCATCTTACTTCTGAGAGTTGAGCTCAGCCTCAGTCCCTCACAGTTCCACACTGCCTGCAGAGTGAGTTTCGGAGGTCTTCAGCAGAGACGTTTGCCAGAGGCTTCTGAGACGCAGGGTAACAATGCAGACCTGGAGGGTATCCCCAGGTGCAGTAGAATGGTAATCTTGGAACCTCCTGACTCAGAATACTGCTACCTTCTCACTGCCATAGGAATGCAGCTAGTTGACAGCTGACTTCAAGACATGCTTCCCTGTGAGAGCTGAGGACAGGGCAGAACCCTCCCGCATCCTGCCTGACTGTAGGAGTAGCTGCTAAATCCTAATGTTAGTGGCTGGGAGAGGTTGCGGGAAAAGCATGTGTGAGCACTGGGCCTGAACTCCCGTGTATCTGAGTTGAATACAGCGATTTCCAATGGCCTTCTTCAATCACAGTGTAGCTAGGTTCCAACTCCCTTGTCCGAGTGGGTAGCAGACATCTGCCTCCCATGCATACACACTTCTGAGAGTTGAGCTTATGGCCTGTACCTCCACAACCAGCCTGCTGGTACCCTTGGCTTCTAAAAGGCCTAGGCTCGCTGTTTGACGGAAGTGTTGGGAGAGGTAATTGGAATCACCCGGCGCACAAGACTAGTGCCTCCAAGCTCAGTCCAGCGATTTCCTAGTAATTCCTGTGGTAGACTGGTGCTACATACTAAGTTCCATACGTGAGAGGGTAGATGAACGCCTTGTCCAAAAGCATCTTACTTCTGAGAGTTGAGTTCAGCCTCAGTCCCTTACAGTTCCACACTGCCTGCAGAGTGAGTTTCGCAGGTCTTCAGCAGAGACGTTTGCCAGAGGCTTCTGAGACGCAGGGTAACAATGCAGACCTGGAGGGTATCCCCAGGTGCAGTAGACTGGTAATCTTGGAACCTCCTCTCTCAGAATACTGCTACCTTCTCACTGCCATAGGAATGCAGCTAGTTGACAGCTGGCTTCAAGACATGCTTCCCTGGGAGAGCTGAGGACAGGGCAGAACCCTCCCGATCCTGCCTGACTGTAGGAGTAGCTGCTAACATCCTAATGTTAGTGGCTGTGAGAGGTTGCGGAAAAGCATGTGTGAGCACTGGGCCTGAACTCCCGTGTATCTGAGTTGAATACAGCGATTTCCAACGGCTTTCCTCAACCAGAGTGTAGCTAGTTTCCAAATCCCATGTACGAGCGGGTAGCAGACATCTGCCTCCCATGCATACACACTTCTGAGAGTTGAGCTTATGGCCTGTACCTCCACATCCAGCCTCCTGGTACCCTTGGATTTTAAAAGGCCTAGGCTCGCTGTTTGACGGAAGTGTTGGGAGAGGTAATTGGAATCACCCGGCACACAAGACGAGTGCCTCCAAGCTCAATTCACGATTTCCCAGTAATTCTTGTGGTAGACAGGTGCTACAACTAAGTTCCATACGTGAGAAGGTAGCTGAACGCCTTGTCCAAAAGCATCTTACTTCTGAGAGTTGAGCTCAGTCTGAGTCCCTCAGAGTTCCCCACTGCCTGCAGAGTGAGTTTCGCAGGTCTTCAGCAGAGACGATTGCCAGAGGCTTCTGAGTACAAGTTAGCAATACAGACCTGGAGGGTATCTCCAGGTGCGGTAGAGTGGTAATCTTGGAACCTCCTGACTCAGAATACTGCTACCTTCTCACTGCAATAGGAATGCAGCTAGTTGACAGCTGGCTTCAAGACATGCTTCCCTGTGAGAGCTGAGGACAGGGTAGAACCCTCCCGCATCCTGCCTGACTGTAGGAGTAGCTGCTAACATCCTAATGTTAGTGGCTGGGAGAGGTTGCGGGAAAAGCATGTGTGAGCACTGGGCCTGAACTCCCGTGTATCTGAGTTGAATACAGCGATTTCCAACGTCTTTCCTCAACCAGTGTGTAGCTAGCTTCCAAATCCCATGTACGAGCGTGTAGCAGACATCTGCCTCCCATGCATACACAATTCTGAGATTTGAGCTTATGGCCTGTACCTCCATATCCAGCCTACTGTTACCCTTGGCTTCTAAAAGGCCTAGGCTCGCTGTTTGACGGAAGTGCTGGGAGAGGTAATTGGAATCACCCGGCACACAAGACTAGTGCCTCCAAGCTCAGTCCAGCGATTTCCCAGTAATTCTTGTGGTAGACAGGTGCTACATACTAAGTTCCATATGTGAGAAGGTAGCTGAACGCCTTGTCCAAAAGCATCTTACTTCTGAGAGTTGAGCTCAGCCTCAGTCCCTCACAGTTCCACACTGCCTGCAGAGTGAGTTTCACACGTCTTCACCAGAGACGATTGCCAGAGGCTTCTGAGTACAAGTTAACAATGCAGACCTGGAGGGTATCTCCAGGTGCAGTAGAGTGGTAATCTTGGAACCTCCTGACTCAGAGTACTGCTACCTTCTCACTGCCATAGGAATGCAGCCAGTTGACAGCTGGCTTCAAGACATGCTTCCCTGTGAGAGCTGAGGACAGGGCAGAACCCTCCCGCATCCTGCCTGACTGTAGGAGTAGCTGCTAACATCCTTATGTTAGTGGCTTGGAGAGGTTGCGGGAAAAGCATGTGTGAGCACTGGGCCTGAACTCCCGTGTATCTGAGTTGAATACAGCGATTTCCAATGGCCTTCTTCAATCACAGTGTAGCTAGTTTCCAACTCCCATGTCCGAGTGGGTAGCAGACATCTGCCTCCCATGCATACACACTTCTGAGAGTTGAGCTTATGGCCTGTACCTCCACAGCCAGCCTGCTGGTACCCTTGGCTTCTCAAAGGCCTAGGCTCGCTGTTTGACGGAAGTGTTGGGAGAGGTAATTGGAATCACCCGGCACACAAGACTAGTGCCTCCAAGCTCAGTCCAGCGATTTCCCAGTAATTCTTGTGGTAGACAGGTGCTACATACTAACTTCCATATGTGAGAAGGTAGCTGAACGCCTTGTCCAAAAGCATCTTACTTCTGAGAGTTGAGCTCACCTTCAGTCCCTCACAGTTCCACACTGCCTGCAGAGTGAGTTTCACACGTCTTCACCAGAGACGATTACCAGAGGCTTCTGAGACGCAGGGTAACAATGCAGACCTGGAGGGTATCTCCAGGTGCAGTAGAGTGGTAATCTTGGAACCTCCTGACTCAGAGTGCTGCTACCTTCTCACTGCCATAGGAATGCAGCTAGTTGACCGCTGACTTCAAGACATGCTTCCCTGTGAGAGCTGAGGACAGGGCAGAACCCTCCCGCATCCTGCCTGACTGTAGGAGTAGCTGCTAACATCCTAATGTTAGTGGCTGGGAGAGGTTGCGGGAAAAGCATGTGTGAGCACTGGGCCTGAACTCCCGTGTATCTGAGTTGAATACAGCGATTTCCAATGGCCTTCTTCAATCACAGTGTAGCTAGGTTCCAACTCCCATGTCCGAGTGGGTAGCAGACATCTGCCTCCCATGCATACACACTTCTGAGAGTTGAGCTTATGGCCTGTACCTCCACATCCAGCCTGCTGGTACCCTTGGCTTCTAAAAGGCCTAGGCTCGCTGTTTGACGGAAGTGTTTGGAGAGGTAATTGGAATCACCCGGTACACAAGACTAGTGCCTCCAAGCTCAGTCCAGCGATTTCCTAGTAATTCCTGTGGTAGACTGGTGCTACATACTAAGTTCCATACGTGAGAGGGTAGCTGAACGCCTTGTCCAAAAGCATCTTACTTCTGAGAGTTGAGCTCAGCCTCAGTCCATCACAGTTCCACACTGCCTGCAGAGTGAGTTTCGCAGGTCTTCAGCAGAGACGTTTGCCAGAGGCTTCTGAGACGCAGGGTAACAATGCAGACCTGCAGGGTATCCCCAGGTGCAGTAGACTGGTAATCTTGGAACCTCCTGACTCAGAATACTGCTACCTTCTCACTGCCATAGGAATGCAGCTAGTTGACAGCTGACTTCAAGACATGCTTCCCTGTGAGAGCTGAGGACAGGGCAGAACCCTCCCGCATCCTGCCTGACTGTAGGAGTAGCTGCTAACATCCTAATGTTAGTGGCTGGGAGAGGTTGCGGGAAAAGCATGTGTGAGCACTGGGCCTGAACTCCCGTGTATCTGAGTTGAATACAGCGATTTCCAATGGCCTTCTTCAATCACAGTGTAGCTAGGTTCCAACTCCCTTGTCCGAGTGGGTAGCAGACATCTGCCTCCCATGCATACACACTTCAGAGAGTTGAGCTTATGGCCTGTACCTCCACATCCAGCCTGCTGGTACCCTTGGCTTCTAAAAGGCCTAGGCTCGCTGTTTGACGGAAGTGTTGGGAGAGGTAATTGGAATCACCCGGCACACAAGACGAGTGCCTCCAAGCTCAATTCACGATTTCCCAGTAATTCTTGTGGTAGACAGGTACTACATACTAAGTTCCATACGTGAGAAGGTAGCTGAACGCCTTGTCCAAAAGCATCTTACTTCTGAGAGTTGAGCTCAGTCTGAGTCCCTCAGAGTTCCCCACTGCCTGCAGAGTGAGTTTCGCAGGTCTTCAGCAGAGAGGATTGCCAGAGGCTTCTGAGTACAAGTTAGCAATACAGACCTGGAGGGTATCTCCAGGTGCGGTAGAGTGGTAATCTTGGAACCTCCTGACTCAGAATACTGCTACCATCTCACTGCAATAGGAATGCAGCTAGTTGACAGCTGGCTTCAAGACATGCTTCCCTGTGAGAGCTGAGGATAGGATAGAACCCTCCCGCATCCTGCCTGACTGTAGGAGTGGCTGCTAACATCCTAATGTTAGTGGCTGGGAGAGGTTGCGGGAAAAGCATGTGTGAGCACTGGGCCTGAACTCCCGTGTATCTAAGTTGAATACAGCGATTTCCAACGTCTTTCCTCAACCAGTGTGTAGGTAGCTTCCAAATCCCATGTACGAGCGGGTAGCAGACATCTGCCTCCCATGCATACACAATTCTGAGATTTGAGCTTATGGCCTGTACCTCCACATCCTGCCTACTGTTACCCTTGGCTTCTAAAAGGCCTAGGCTCGCTGTTTGACGGAAGTCCTGGGAGAGGTAATTGGAATCACCCGGCACACAAGACTAGTGCCTCCAAGCTCAGTCCAGCGATTTCCCAGTAATTCTTGTGGTAGACAGGTGCTACATACTAACTTCCGTATGTGAGAAGGTAGCTGAACGCCTTGGCCACAAGCATCTTACTTCTGAGAGTTGAGCTCAGACTCAGTCCCTCAGAGTTCCACACTGCCTGCAGAATGAGTTTCGCAGGTCTTCAGCAGAGACAATTGCCAGAGGCTTCTGAGTACATGTTAACAATGCAGACCTGGAGGGTATCTCCAGGTGCAGTAGAGTGGTAATCTTGTAACCTCCTGACTCAGAATACTGCTACCTTCTCCCTGCCATAGGAATGCAGCTAGTTGACAGCTGGCTTCAAGACATGCTTCCCTGTGAGAGCTGAGGACAGGGCAGAAGCCTCCCGCATCCTGCCTGACTGTAGGAGTACCTGCTAACATCCTAATGTTAGTGGGAGGGAGAGGTTGCGGGAAAAGCATGTGTGAGCACTGGGCTTGAACTCCCGTGTATCTGAGTTGAATACAGCGTTTTTTTACGGCTTTCCTCAACCAGAGTGTAGCTAGGTTCCAAATCCCATGTACGAGCGGGTAGCAGACATCTGCCTCCCATGCATACACACTTCTGAGAGTTGAGCTTATGGCCTGTACCTCCACATCCAGCCTGCTGGTACCCTTGGCTTCTAAAAGGCCTAGGCTCGCTGTTTGACTGAAGTGCTGGGAGAGGTAATTGGAATCACCCGGCACACAAGACTAGTGCCTCCAAGCTCAGTCCAGCGATTTCCCAGTAATTCTTGTGGTAGACAGGTGCTACATACTAAGTTCCATATGTGAGAAGGTAGCTGAACGCCTTGTCCAAAAGCATCTTACTTCTGAGAGTTGAGCTCACCCTCAGTCACTCACAGTTCCACACTGCCTGCAGAGTGAGTTTCACACGTCTTCACCAGAGACGATTACCAGAGGCTTCTGAGACGCAGGGTAACAATGCAGACCTGGAGGGTATCTCCAGGTGCAGTAGAGTGGTAATCTTGGAACCTCCTGACTCAGAGTACTGCTACCTTCTCACTGCCATAGGAATGAAGCTAGTTGACAGCTGACTTCAAAACATGCTTCCCTGTGAGAGCTGAGGACAGGGCAGAACCCTACGGCATCCTGCCTGACTGTAGGAGTAGCTGCTAACATCCTAATGTTAGTGGCTGGGAGAGGTTGCAGGAAAAGCATGTGTGAGCACTGGGCCTGAACTCCCGTGTATCTGAGTTGAATACAGCGATTTCCAATGGCCTTCTTCCATCACAGTGTTGCTATGTTCCAACTCCCATGTCCGAGTGGGTAGCAGACATCTGCCTCCCATGCATACACACTTCTGAGAGTTGAGCTTATGGCCTGTACCTCCACATCCAGCCTGCTGGTACCCTTGGCTTCTAAAAGGCCTAGGCTCGCTGTTTGACGGAAGTGTTTGGAGAGGTAATTGGAATCACCTGGTACACAAGACTAGTGCGTCCAAGCTCAGTCCAGCGATTTCCTAGTAATTCCTGTGGTAGACTGGTGCTACATACTAAGTTCCATACGTGAGAGGGTAGCTGAACGCCTTGTCCAAAAGCATCTTACTTCTGAGAGTTGAGCTCAGCCTCAGTCCATCACAGTTCCACACTGCCTGCAGAGTGAGTTTCGCAGGTCTTCAGCAGAGACGTTTGCCAGAGGCTTCTGAGACGCAGGGTAACAATGCAGACCTGCAGGGTATCCCCAGGTGCAGTAGACTGGTAATCTTGGAACCTCCTGACTCAGAATACTGCTACCTTCTCACTGCCATAGGAATGCAGCTAGTTGACAGCTGGCTTCAAGACATGCTTCGCTGTGAGAGCTGAGGACAGGGCAGAACCCTCCCGCATCCTGCCTGACTGTAGGAGTAGCTGCTAACATCCTAATGTTAGTGGCTGGGAGAGGTTGCGGGAAAAGCATGTGTGAGCACTGGGTCTGAACTCCCGTGTATCTGAGTTGAATACAGCGATTTCCAACGGCTTTCCTCAACCAGAGTGTAGCTAGGTTCCAAATCCCATGTAAGAGCGGGTAGCAGACATCTGCCTCCCATGCATACACACTTCTGAGAGTTGAGCTTATGGCCTGTACCTCCACATCCAGCCTGCTGGTACCCTTGGCTTCTAAAAAGCCTAGGCTCGCTGTTTGACGGAAGTGTTGGGAGAGGTAATTGGAATCACACGGCACACAAGACTAGTGCCTCCAAGCTCAATTCACGATTTCCCAGTAATTCTTGTGGTAGACAGGTGCTACATGCTAAGTTCCATAGGTGAGAAGGTAGCTGAACGCCTTGTCCAAAAGCATCTTACTTCTGAGAGTTGAGCTCAGCCTCAGTCCCTCACAGTTCCACACTGCCTGCAAAGTGAGTTTCGCAGGTCTTCAGCAGAGACGATTGCCAGAGGCTTCTGAGTACAAGTTAACAATGCAGACCTGGAGGGTATCTCCAGGTGCAGTAGAGTGGTAAATTTGGACATCCTGACTCAGAATACTGCTACCTTCTCACTGCTATAGGAATGCAGCTAGTTGACAGCTGGTTTCAAGACATGCTTCCCTGTGAGAGCTGAGGACAGGGCAGAACCCTCCCGCATCCTGCCTGACTGTAGGAGTAGCTGCTAACATCCTAACGTTAGTGGCTGGGAGAGGTTGCGGGAAAAGCATGTGTGAGCACTGGGCCTGAACTCCCGTGTATCTGAGTTGAATACAGCGATTTCCAACGGCTTTCCTCAACCAGAGTGTACCTAGGTTCCAAATCCCATGTACGAGCGGGTAGCAGACATCTGCCTCCCATGCATACACACTTCTGAGAGTTGAGCTTATGGCCTGTACCTCCACAGCCAGCCTGCTGGTACCCTTGGCTTCTAAAAGGCCTAGGCTCGCTGTTTGACGGAATTGCTGGGAGAGGTAATTGGAATCTCCCGGCACACAAGACGAGTGCCTCCAAGCTCAGTCCAGCGATTTCCCAGTAATTCTTGTGGTAGACATGTGCTACATACTAAGTTCCATAAGTGAGAAGGTAGCTGAACGCCATGTCCAAAAGCATCTTACTTCTGAGAGTTGAGCTCAGCCACAGTCCCTCACAGTTCCACACTTCCTGCAGAGTGAGTTTCACACGTCTTCACCAGAGACGATTACCAGAGGCTTCTGAGACGCAGGGTAACAATGCAGACCTGGAGGGTATCTCCAGGTGCAGTAGAGTGGTAATCTTGGAAACTCCTGACTCAGAGTACTGCTACCTTCTCACTGCCATAGGAATGCAGCTAGTTGACAGCTGACTTCAAGACATGCTTCCCTGTGAGAGCTGAGGACAGGGCAGAACCGTCCCGCGACCCTCCTGACTGTAGGAGTAGCTGCTAACATTTTAATGTTAGTGGCTGGGAGAGGTTGCGGGAAAAGCATGTGTGAGCATTGGGCCTGAACTCCCGTGTATCGGAGTTGAATACAGCCATTTCCAATGGCCTTCTTCAATCACAGTGTAGCTAGGTTCCAACTCCCATGTCCGATGGGTAGCAGACATCTGCCTCCCATGCATACACACTTCTGAGAGTTGAGCTTATCGCCTGTACCTCCACATCCAGCCTGCTGGTACCCTTGGCTTCTAAAAGGCCTAGGCTCGCTGTTTGACGGAAGTGTTGGGAGAGGTAATTGGAATCACCCGGCACAAAAGACTAGTGCCTCCAAGCTCAATTCACGATTTCCCAGTAATTCTTGTGGTAGACAGGTGCTACATACTAAGTTCCATACGTGAGAAGGTAGCTGAACGCCTTGTCCAAAAGCATCTTTCTTCTGAGAGTTGAGCTCAGCCTCAGTCCCTCACATTTCCACACTGCCTGCAGAGTGAGTTTCGCAGGTCTTCAGCAGAGACGATTGCCAGAGGCTTCTGAGTACAAGTTAACAATGCAGACCTGGAGGGTATCTCCAGGTGCAGTAGAGTGGTAATCTTGGACATCCTGACTCAGAATACTGCAACCTACTCACTGCTATAGGAATGCAGCTAGTTGACAGCTGGCTTCAAGATATGCTTCCCTGTGAGAGCTGAGGACAGGGCAGAACCGTCCCGCATCCTGCCTGACTGTAGGAGTAGCTGCTAACATCCTAATGTTAGTGGCTGGGAGAGGTTGCGGGAAAAGCATGTGTGAGCACTGGGCCTGAACTCCCGTGTATCTGAGTTGAATACAGCGATTTCCAATGGCCTTCTTCAATCACAGTGTAGCTAGGTTCCAACACTCATGTCCGAGTGGGTAGCAGACATCTGCCTCCCATGCATACACACTTCTGAGAGTTGAGCTTATGGCCTGTACCTCCACATCCAGCCTGCTGGTACCCTTGGCTTCTAAAAGGCCTAGGCTCGCTGTTTGATGGAAGTGTTTGGAGAGGTAATTGGAATCACCCGGTACACAAGACTAGTGCCTCCAAGCTCAGTCCAGCGATTTCCTAGTAATTCCTGTGGTAGACTGGTGCTACATACTAAGTTCCATACGTGAGAGGGCAGCTGAACGCCTTGTCCAAAAGCATCTTACTTCTGAGAGTTGAGCTCAGCCTCAGTCCGTCACAGTTCCACACTGCCTGCAGAGTGAGTTTCGCAGATCTTCAGCAGAGACGATTGCCAGAGGCTTCTGAGTACGAGTTAACAATGCAGAACTGGAGGGTATCTCCAGGTGCAGTAGAGTGGTAATCTTGGAACCTCCTTACTCAGAATACTGCTACCTTCTCACTGCCATAGGAATGCAGCTAGTTGACAGCTGGCTTCAAGACATGCTTCCCTGTGAGAGCTGAGGACAGGGCAGAACCCTCCCGCATCCTGCCTGACTGTAGGAGTAGCTGCTAACATCCTAATGTTAGTGGCTGGGAGAGGTTGCGGGAAAAGCATGTGTGAGCACTGGGCCTGAACTCCCGTGTATGTGAGTTGAATACAGCGATTTCCCACGGCTTTCCTCAACCAGAGTGTAGCTAGGTTCCAAATCCCATGTACGAGCGGGTAGCAGACATCTGCCTCCCATGCATACACACTTCTGAGAGTTGAGCTTATGGCCTGTACCTCCACATTCAGCCTGCTGGTACTCTTGGCTTCTAAGAGGCCTAGGCTCGCTGTTTGACTGAAGTGCTGTGAGAGGTAACTGGAATCACCCTACACACAAGACTAGTGCCTCCAAGCTCAGTCCAGCGATTTCCCAGTAATTCTTGTGGTAGACAGGTGCTACATACTAAGTTCCATATGTGAGAAGGTACCTGAACGCCTTGTCCAAAAGCATCTTACTTCTGAGAGTTTAGCTCACCCTCAGTCCCTCACAGTTCCACACTGCCTGCAGAGTGAGTTTCACACGTCTTCACCAGAGACGATTACCAGAGGCTTCTGAGACGCAGGGTAACAATGCAGACCTGGAGGGTATCTCCAGGTGCAGTAGAGTGGTAATCTTGGAACCTCCTGACTCAGAGTACTGCTACCTTCTCCCTGCCATAGGAATGCAGCTAGTTGACAGCTGACTTCAAGACATGCTTCCCTGTGAGAGCTGAGGACAGGGCAGAACCGTCCCGCATGCTGCCTGACTGTAGGAGTAGCTGCTAATATCCTAATGTTAGTGGCTGGGAGAGGTTGCGGGAAAAGCATGTGTGAGCACTGGGCCTGATCTCCCATGTATCTGAGTTGAATACAGCGATTTCCAATGGCCTTCTTCAATCACAGTGTAGCTAGGTTCCAACTCCCATGTCCGAGTGGGTAGCAGACATCTGCCTCCCATGCATACACACTTCTGAGAGTTGAGCTAATGGCCTGTACCTCCACATCCACCCTGCTGGTACCCTTGGCTTCTAAAAGGCCTAGGCTCGCTGTTTGACGGAAGTGTTGGGAGAGGTAATTGGAATATCCCGACACACAAGACGAGTGCCTCCAAGCTCAATTCACGATTTCCCAGTAATTCTTGTGGTAGACAGGTGCTACATACTAAGTTCCATATGTGAAAAGGTAGCTGAACGCCTTGTCCAAAAGCATCTTACTTCTGAGAGTTGAGCTCAGCCTCAGTCCCTCACAGTTCCACACTGCCTGCAGAGTGAGTTTCGCAGGTCTTCAGCAGAGATGATTGCCAGAGGCTTCTGAGTACAAGTTAACAATGCAGACCTGGAGGGTATCTCCAGGTGCAGTAGAGGGGTAATCTTGGAACCTCCTGACTCAGAGTACTGCTACCTTCTCACTGCCATAGGAATGCAGCTAGTTGACAGCTGACTTCAAGACATGCTTCCCTGTGAGAGCTGAGGACAGGGCAGAACCGTCCCGCATCCTGCCTGACTGTAGGAGTAGCTGCTAACATCCTAATGTTAGTGGCTGGGAGAGGTTGCGGGAAAAGCATGTGTGAGCACTGGGCCTGAACTCCCGTGTATCTGAGTTGAATACAGCGAATTCCAATGGCCTTCTTCCATCACAGTGTAGCTAGGTTCCAACTCCCATGTCTGAGTGGGTAGCAGACATCTGCCTCCCATGCATACACACTTCTGAGTGTTGAGCTTATGGCCTGTACCTCCACATCCAGCCTGCTGGTACCCTTGGCCTCTAAAAGGCCTAGGCTCGCTGTTTGACGGAAGTGCTGGGAGAGGTAATTGGAATCGCCCGGCACACAAGACGAGTGCCTCCAAGCTCAGTCCAGCGATTTCCCAGTAATTCTTGTGGTAGACAGGTGCTACATACTAAGTTCCATATGTGAGAAGGTAGCTGAACGCCTTGTCCAAAAGCATCTTACTTCTGAGAGTTGAGCTCAGCCACAGTCCCTCACAGTTCCACACTGCCTGCAGAGTGAGTTTCACACGTCTACACCAGAGACGATTACCAGAGGCTTCTGAGACGCAGGGTAACAATGCAGACCTGGAGGGTATCTCCAGGTGCAGTAGAGTGTTAATCTTGGAAACTCCTGACTCAGAGTACTGCTACCTTCTCACTGCCATAGGAATGCAGCTAGTTGACAGCTGACTTCAAGACATTCTTCCCTGTGAGAGCTGAGGACAGGGCAGAACCGTCCCGCATCCTGCCTGACTGTAGGAGTAGCTGCTAACATCCTAATGTTAGTGGCTGGGAGAGGTTGCGGGAAAAGCATGTGTGAGCACTGGGACTGAACTCCCGTGTATCTGAGTTGAATACAGCGAATTCCAATGGCCTTCTTCCATCACAGTGTAGCTAGGTTCCAACTCCCATGTCCGAGTGGGTAGCAGACATCTGCCTCCCATGCATACACACTTCTGAGAGTTGAGCTTATGGCCTGTACCTCCACATCCAGCCTGCTGGTACCTTTGGGTTCTAAAAGGCCTAGGCTCGCTGTTTGACGGAAGTCCTGGGAGAGGTAATTGGAATATCCCGGCACACAAGACGAGTGCCTCCAAGCTCAATTCACGATTTCGCAGTAATTCTTGTGGTAGACAGGTGCTACATACTAAGTTCCATATGTGAGAAGGTAGCTGAACGCCTTGTCCGAAAGCATCTTACTTCTGAGAGTTGAGCTCACCCTCAGTCCCTCACAGTTCCACACTACCTGCAGAGTGAGTTCAACACGTCTTCACCAGAGACGATTGCCAGAGGCTTCTGAGTACAAGTTAACAATGCAGACCTGGAGGGTATCTCCCGGTGCAGTAGAGTGGTGTTCTTGGAACCTCCTGACTCAGAGTACTGCTACCTTCTCACTGCCATAGGAATGCAGCCAGTTGACAGCTGGCTTCAAGACATGCTTCCCTGTGAGAGCTGAGGACAGGGCAGAACCCTCCCGCATCCTGCCTGACTGTTAGAGTAGCTGCTAACATCCTTATGTTAGTGGCTGGGAGAGGTTGCGGGAAAAGCATGTGTGAGCACTGGGCCTGAACTCCCGTGTATCTGAGTTGAATACAGCGATTTCCAATGGCCTTCTTCAATCACAGTGTAGCTAGGTTCCAACTCCCATGTCCGAGTGGGTAGCAGACATCTGCCTCCCATGCATACACACTTCTGAGAGTTGAGCTTATGGCCTGTACCTCCACATCCAGCCTGCTGGTACCCTTGGCTTCTAAAAGGCCTAGGCTCGCTGTTTGACGGAAGTGTTTGGAGAGGTAATTGGAATCACCCGGTTCACAAGACTAGTGCCTCCAAGCTCAGTCCAGCGATTTCCGAGTAATTCCTGTGGTAGACTGGTGCTACATACTAAGTTCCATACGTGAGAGGGCAGCTGAACGCCTTGTCCAAAAGCATCTTACTTCTGAGAGTTGAGCTCAGCCTCAGTCCCTCACAGTTCCACACTGCCTGCAGAGTGAGTTTCGCAGGTCTTCAGCAGAGACGATTGCCAGAGGCTTCTGAGTACGTGTTAACAATGCAGACCTGGAGGGTATCTCCCGGTGCAGTAGAGTGGTAATCTTGGAACCTCCTTACTCAGAATACTGCTACCTTCTCACTGCCATAGGAATGCAGCTAGTTGACAGCTGGCTTCAAGACATGCTTCCCTGTGAGAGCTGAGGACAGGGCAGAACCCTCCCGCATCCTGCCTGACTATAGGAGTAGCTGCTAACATCCTAATGTTAGTGGCTGGGAGAGGTTGCGGGAAAAGCATGTGTGAGCACTGGGCCTGAACTCCCGTGTATGTGAGTTGAATACAGCGATTTCCCACGGCTTTCCTCAACCAGAGTATAGCGAGGTTCCAAATCCCATGTACGAGCGGGTAGCAGACATCTGCCTCCCATGCATACACACTTCTGAGAGTTGAGGTTATGGCCTGTACCTCCACATTCAGCCTGCTGGTACCCTTGGCTTCTAAGAGGCCTAGGCTCGTTGTTTGACTGAAGTGCTGTGAGAGGTAACTGGAATCACCCTGCACACAAGACTAGTGCCTCCAAGCTCAGTCCAGAGATTTCCCAGTAATTCTTGTGGTAGACAGGTGCTACATACTAAGTTCCATATGCGAGAAGGTACCTGAACGCCTTGTCCAAAAGCATCTTACTTCTGAGAGTTGAGCTCACCCTCAGTCCCTCACAGTTCCACACTGCCTGCAGAGTGAGTTTCACACGTCTTCACCAGAGACGATTACCAGAGGCTTCTGAGACGCAGGGTAACAATGCAGACCTGGAGGGTATCTCCAGGTGCAGTAGAGTGGTAATCTTGGAACCTCCTGACTCAGAGTACTGCTACCTTCTCACTGCCATAGGAATGCAGCTAGTTGACAGCTGACTTCAAGACATGCTTCCCTGTGAGAGCTGAGGACAGGGCAGAACCGTCCCGCATGCTGCCTGACTGTAGGAGTAGCTGCTAATATCCTAATGTTAGTGGCTGGGAGAGGTTGCGGGAAAAGCATGTGTGAGCACTGGGCCTGATCTCCCATGTATCTGAGTTGAATACAGCGATTTCCAATGGCCTTCTTCAATCACAGTGTAGCTAGGTTCCAACTCCCATGTCCGAGTGGGTAGCAGACATCTGCCTCCCATGCATACACACTTCTGAGAGTTGAGCTTATGGCCTGTACCTCCACATCCACCCTGCTGGTACCCTTGGCTTCTAAAAGGCCTAGGCTCGCTGTTTGACGGAAGTGTTGGGAGAGGTAATTGGAATATCCCGACACACAAGACGAGTGCCTCCAAGCTCAATTCACGATTTCCCAGTAATTCTTGTGGTAGACAGGTGCTACATACTAAGTTCCATATGTGAAAAGGTAGCTGAACGCCTTGTCCAAAAGCATCTTACTTCTGAGAGTTGAGCTCAGCCTCAGTCCCTCACAGTTCCACACTGCCTGCAGAGTGAGTTTCGCAGGTCTTCAGGAGAGATGATTGCCAGAGGCTTCTGAGTACAAGTTAACAATGCAGACCTGGAGGGTATCTCCAGGTGCAGTAGAGGGGTAACCTTGGAACCTCCTGACTCAGAGTACTGCTACCTTCTCACTGCCATAGGAATGCAGCTAGTTGACAGCTGACTTCAAGACATGCTTCCCTGTGAGAGCTGAGGACAGGGCAGAACCGTCCCGCATCCTGCCTGACTGTAGGAGTAGCTGCTAACATCCTAATGTTAGTGGCTGGGAGAGGTTGCGGGAAAAGCATGTGTGAGCACTGGGCCTGAACTCCCGTGTATCTGAGTTGAATACAGCGAATTCCAATGGCCTTCTTCCATCACAGTGTAGCTAGGTTCCAACTCCCATGTCTGAGTGGGTAGCAGACATCTGCCTCCCATGCATACACACTTCTGAGAGTTGAGCTTATGGCCTGTACCTCCACATCCAGCCTGCTGGTACCCTTGGCCTCTAAAAGGCCTAGGCCCGCTGTTTGACGGAAGTGCTGGTAGAGGTAATTGGAATCTCCCGGCACATAAGACGAGTGCCTCCAAGCTCAGTCCAGCGATTTCCCAGTAATTCTTGTGGTAGACAGGTGCTACATACTAATTTCCATATGGGTGAAGGTAGCTGAACGCCTTGACCAAAAGCATCTTACTTCTGAGAGTTGAGCTCAGCCTCAGTAACTCACAGTTCCACACTGCCTGCAGAGTGAGTTTCGCACGTCTTCAGCAGAGATGATTGCCAGAGGCATCTGAGTACAAGTTAACAATGCAGACCTGGAGGGTATTTCCAGGTGCAGCAGAGTGGTAATCTTGGCACCTCCTGACTCAGAGTACTGCTACCTTCTCACTGCTATAGGAATGCAGCTAGTTGACAGCTGGCTTCAAGACATGCTTCCCTGTGAGAGCTGAGGACAGGGCAGAACCCTCCCGCATCCTGCCTGACTGTAGGAGTAGCTGCTAACATCCTAATGTTAGTGGCTGGGAGAGGTTGCGGGAAAAGCATGTGTGAGCACTGGGCCTGAACTCCCGTGTATCTGAGTTGAGTACAGCGATTTCCAACGGCTTTCCTCAACCAGAGTGTAGCTAGGTTCCAAATCCCATGTACGAGCGGGTAGCAGACATCTGCCTCCAATGCCTACACACTTCTGAGAGTTGAGCTTATGGCCTGTACCTCCACATCCAGCCTGCTGGTACCCTTGGCTTCTAAAAGGCCTAGGCTCGCTGTTTGACTGAAGTGCTGGGAGAGGTAATTGGAATCACCCTGTACACAAGACTAGTGCCTCCAAGCTCAGTCCAGCGATTTCCCAGTAATTCTTGTGGTAGACAGGTGCTACATACTAAGTTCCATATGTGAGAAGGTAGCTGAACGCCTTGTCCAAAAGCATCTTACTTCTGAGAGTTGAGCTCACCCTCAGTCCCTCACAGTTTCACACTGCCTGCAGAGTGAGTTTCACACGTCTTCACCAGAGACGATTACCAGAGGCTTCTGAGACGCAGGGTAACAATGCAGACCTGGAGGGTATCTCCAGGTGCAGTAGAGAGGTAATCTTGGAACCTCCTGACTCAGAGTGCTGCTACCTTCTCACTGCCATAGGAATGCAGCTAGTTGACAGCTGACTTCAAGACATGCTTCCCTGTGAGAGCTGAGGACAGGGCAGAACCCTCCCGCATCCTGCCTGACTGTAGGAGTACCTGCTAACATCCTAATGTTCGTGGCTGGGAGAGGTTGCGGGAAAAGCATGTGTGAGCACTGGGCCTGAACTCCCGTGTATCTGAGTTGAATACAGCGATTTCCAATGGCCTTCTTCAATCACAGTATAGCTAGGTTCCAACTCCCATGTCCGAGTGGGTAGCAGACATCTGCCTCCCATGCATACACACTTCTGAGAGTTGAGCTTATGGCCTGTACCTCCACATCCAGCCTGCTGGTACCCTTGGCTTCTAAAAGGCCTAGGCTTGCTGTTTGACGGAAGTGCTGGGAGAGGTAATTGGAATCTCCCGGCACACAAGACGAGTGCCTCCAAGCTCAATTCACGATTTCCCAGTAATTCTTGTGGTAGGCAGGTGCTACATACTAAGTACCATACGTGAGAAGGTAGCTGAACGCCTTTTCCAAAATCATCTTACTTCTGAGAGTTCAGCTCAGCCTCAGTCCCTCACAGTTCCACACTGCCTGCAGAGTGAGTTTCGCAGGTCTTCAGCAGAGACGATTGCCAGAGGCTTCTGAGTACAAGTTAACAATGCAGACCTGGAGGGTATCTCCAGGTGCAGTAGAGTGGTAATCTTGGACATCCTGACTCAGAATACTGCTACCTTCTCACTGCTATAGGAATGCAGCTAGTTGACAGTTGGCTTCAAGACATGCTTCCCTGTGAGAGCAGAGGACAGGGCAGAACCCTCCCGCATCCTGCATGACTGTAGGAGTAGCTGCTAACATCCTAATGTTAGTGGCTGGGAGAGGTTGCGGGAAAAGCCTGTGTGAGCACTGGGCCTGAACTCCCGTGTATCTGAGTTGAATACAGCGATTTCCAACGGCTTTCCTCAACCAGAGTGTAGCTAGGTTACAAATCCCATGTACGAGCGGGTAGCAGACATCTGCCTCCAATGCATACATACTTCTGAGAGTTGAGCTTATGGCCTGTACCTCCACATCCAGCCTGCTGGTACCCTTGGCTTCTAAAAGGCCTAGGCTCGCTGTTTGACGGAAGTGCTGGGAGAGGTAATTGGAATATCCCGGCACACAAGACGAGTGCCTCCAAGCTCAATTCACGATTTCCCAGTAATTCTTGTGGTAGACAGGTGCTACATACTAAGTTCCATATGTGAGAAGGTAGCTGAACGCCTTGTCCATAAGCATCTTACTTCTGAGAGTTGAGCTCAGCCTCAGTCCCTCACAGTTCCACACTGCCTGCAGAGTGTGTTACACGTCTTCACCAGAGACGATTGCCAGAGGCTTCTGAGTACAAGTTAACAATGCAGACCTGGAGGGTATCTCCAGGTGCAGTAGAGTGGTAATCTTGGAACCTCCTGACTCAGAGTACTGCTACCTTCTCACTGCCATAGGAATGCAGCCAGTTGACAGCTGGCTTCAAGACATGCTTCCCTGTGAGAGCTGAGGACAGGGCCGAACCCTCCCGCATCCTGCCTGACTGTAGGAGTAGCTGCTAACATCCTTATGTTAGTGGCTGGGAGAGGTTGCGGGAAAAGCATGTGTGAGCACTGGGCCTGAACTCCCGTGTATCTGAGTTGAATACAGCGATTTCCAATGGCCTTCTTCAATCACAGTGTAGCTAGGTTCCAACTCCCATGTCCGAGTGGGTAGCAGACATCTGCCTCCCATTCATACACACTTCTGAGAGTTGAGCTTATGGCCTCTACCTCCACATCCAGCCTGCTGGTACCCTTGGCTTCTAAAAGGCCTAGGCTCGCTGTTTGACGGAAGTGTTGGGAGAGTTAATTGGAATCACCCGGCACACAAGACTAGTGCCTCCAAGCTCAGTCCAGCGATTTCCTAGTAATTCCTGTGGTAGACTGGTGCTACATACTAAGTTCCATAGGTGAGAGGGTAGCTGAACGCCTTGTCCAAAAGCATCTTACTTCTGAGAGTTGAGCTCAGCCTCAGTCCCTCACAGTTCCACACTGCCTGCAGAGTGAGTTTCGCAGGTCTTCAGCAGAGACGTTTGCCAGAGGCTTCTGAGTACAAGTTAACAATGCAGACATGAAGGGTATCTCCAGGTGCAGTAGAGTGGTAATCTTGGACATCCTGACTCAGAATACTGCTACCTTCTCACTGCCATAGGAATGCAGCTAGTTGACAGCTGGCTTCAAGACATGCTTCCCTGTGAGAGCTGAGGACAGGGCAGAACCCTCCCGCATCCTGCCTGACTGTAGGAGTAGCTGCTAACATCCTAATGTTAGTGGCTCGGAGAGGTTGTGGGAAAAGCATGTGTGAGCACTGGGCCTGAACTCCCGTGTATCTGAGTTGAATACAGCGATTTCCAACGGCTTTCCTCAACCAGAGTGTAGCTAGGTTCCAAATCCCATGTACGAGCGGGTAGCAGACATCTGCCTCCCATGCATACACACTTCTGAGAGTTGAGCTTATGGCCTGTACCTCCACATCCAGCCTGCTGGTACCCTTGGCTTCTAAAAGGCCTAGGCTCGCTGTTTGACTGAAGTGCTGGGAGAGGTAATTGGAATCACCCTGCACACAAGACGAGTGCCTCCAAGATCAGTCCAGCGATTTCCCAGTAATTCTTGTGGTAGACAGGTGCTACATACTAAGTTCCATATGTGAGAAGGTAGCTGAACGCCTTGTCCAAAAGCATCTTACTTCTGAGAGTTGAGCTCACCCTCAGTCCCTCACAGTTCCACACTGCCTGCTGAGTGAGTTTCAGACGTCTTCACCAGAGACGATTACCAGAGGCTTCTGAGACGCAGGGTAACAATGCAGACCTGGAGGGTATCTCCAGGTGCAGTAGAGTGGTAATCCTGGAACCTCCTGACTCAGAGTACTGCTACTTTCTCACTGCCATAGGAATGCAGCTAGTAGACAGCTGGGTTCAAGACATGCTTCCCTGTGAGAGCTGAGGACAGGGCAGAACCCTCCCGCATCCTGCCTGACTGTAGGAGTAGCTGCTAACATCCTTATGTTAGTGGCTGAGAGAGGTTGCGGGAAAAGCATGTGTGAGCCCTGGGCCTGAACTCCCGTGTATCTGAGATGAACAGCGATTTCCAATGGCCTTCTTCAATCAGAGTGTAGCTAGGTTCCAACTCCCATGTCCGAGTGGGTAGCAGACATCTGCCTCCCATGCATACACATTTCTGAGAGTTGAGCTTATGGCCTGTACCTCCACATCCAGCCTGCTGGTACCCTTGGCTTCTAAAAGGCCTAGACTCGCTGTTTGACGGATATGTTGGCAGAGGTAATTGGAATCACACGGCACAAAAGACTAGTGCCTCCAACCTCAATTCACGATTTCCCAGTAATTCTTGTGGTAGACAGGTGCTACATACTAAGTTCCATATGTGAGAAGGTAGCTGAACGCCTTGTCCAAAAGCATCTTACTTCTGAGAGTTGAGCTCAGCCTCAGTCCCTCACAGTTCCACACTGCCTGCAGAGTGTGTTACACGTCTTCACCAGAGACGATTGCCAGAGGCTTCTGAGTACAAATTAACAATGCAGACCTGGAGGGTATTTCCAGGTGCAGTAGAGTGGTAATCTTGGAACCTCCTGACTCAGAGTACTGCTACCTTCTCACTGCCATAGGAATGCAACCAGTTGACAGCTGGCTTCAAGACATGCTTCCCTGTGAGAGCTGAGGACAGGGCAGAACCCTCCCGCATCCTGCCTGACTGTAGGAGTAGCTGCTAACATCCTTATGTTAGTGGCTGGGAGAGGTTGCGGTAAAAGCATGTGTGAGCACTGGGCCTGAACTCCCGTGTATCTGAGTTGAATACAGCGATTTCCAATGGCCTTCTTCAATCACAGTGTAGCTAGGTTCCAACTCCCATGTCCGAGTGGGTAGCAGACATCTGCCTCCCATTCATACACACTTCTGAGAGTTGAGCTTATGGCCTCTACCTCCACATCCAGCCTGCTGGTACCCTTGGCTTCTAAAAGGCCTAGGCTCGCTGTTTGACGGAAGTGTTGGAAGAGTTAATTGGAATCACCCGGCACACAAGACTAGTGCCTCCAAGCTCAGTCCAGCGATTTCCTAGTAATTCCTGTGGTAGACTGGTGCTACATACTAAGTTCCATAGGTGAGAGGGTAGCTGAACGCCTTGTCCAAAAGCATCTTACTTCTGAGAGTTGAGCTCAGCCTCAGTCCCTCACAGTTCCACACTGCCTGCAGAGTGAGTTTCGCAGGTCTTCAGCAGAGACGTTTGCCAGAGGCTTCTGAGTACAAGTTAACAATGCAGACATGAAGGGTATCTCCAGGTGCAGTAGAGTGGTAATCTTGGACATCCTGACTCAGAATACTGCTACCTTCTCACTGCCATAGGAATGCAGCTAGTTGACAGCTGGCTTCAAGACATGCTTCCCTGTGAGAGCTGAGGACAGGGCAGAACCCTCCCGCATCCTGCCTGACTGTAGGAGTAGCTGCTAACATCCTAATGTTAGTGGCTGGGAGAGGTTGTGGGAAAAGCATGTGTGAGCACTGGGCCTTAACTTCCGTGTATCTGAGTTGAATACAGCGATTTCCAACGGCTTTCCTCAACCAGAGTGTAGCTAGGTTCCAAATCCCATGTACGAGCGGGTAGCAGACATCTGCCTCCCATGCATACACACTTCTGAGAGTTGAGCTTATGGCCTGTACCTCCACATCCAGCCTGCTGGTACCCTTGGCTTCTAAAAGGCCTAGGCTCGCTGTTTGACTGAAGTGCTGGGAGAGGTAATTGGAATCACCCGGCACACAAGACGAGTGCCTCCAAGCTCAATTCACGATTTCCCAGTAATTCTTGTGGTAGACAGGTGCTACATACTAAGTTCCATATGTGAGAAGGTAGCTGAACGCCTTGTCCAAAAGCATCTTACTTCTGAGAGTTGAGCACACCCTCAGTCCCTCACACTTCCACACTGCCTGCAGAGTGAGTTTCACACGTCTTCACCAGAGACGATTGCCAGAGGCTTCTGAGTTCAAGTTAACAATGCAGACCTGGAGGGTATCTCCAGGTGCAGTAGAGTGGTAATCTTGGAACCTCTTGAGTCAGAGTACTGCTACCTTCTCACTGCCATAGGAATGCAGCTAGTTTACAGCTGGTTTCAAGACATGCTTCCCTGTGAGAGCTGAGGACAGGGCAGAACCCTCCCGCATGGTGCCTTTCTGTAGGAGTAGCTGCTCACAAACTTATGTTAGTGGCTGGGAGAGGTTGCGGGAAAAGCATGTGTGAGCACTGGGCCTGAACTCCCGTGTATCTGAGTTGAATACAGCGATTTCCAACGGCTTTCCTCAACCAGAGTGTAGCTAGGTTCCAAATCCCATATTCGATCGGGTAGCAGACATCGGCCTCCCATGAATACACACTTCTGAGAGTTGAGCTTATGGCCTGTACCTCCACAGCCAGCCTGCTGGTACCCTTGGCTTCTAAAAGGCCTAGGCTCGCTGTTTGACGGAAGTGCTGGGAGAGGTAATTGGACTCACCCGGCACACAAGACTAGTGCCTACAAGCTCAGTTCAGCGATTTCCTAGTAATTCCTGTAGTAGACTGGTGCTACATACTAAGTTCCATACGTGAGAAGGTAGCTGAACGCCTTGTCCAAAAGCATCTTACTTCTGAGAGTTGAGCTCAGCCTCAGTCCCTCACAGTTCCACACTGCCTGCAGAGTGAGTTTCGCAGGTCTTCAGCAGAGACGTTTGCCAGAGGCTTCTGAGACGCAGGGTAACAATGCAGACCTGGAGGGTATCCCCAGGTGCAGTCGACTGGTAATCTTGGAACCTCCTGACTCAGAATACTGCTACCTTCTCACTGCCATAGGAATGCAGCTAGTAGACAGCTGGCTTCAAGACATGCTTCCCTGTGAGAGCTGAGGACAGGGCAGAACCGTCCCGCATGCTGCCTGACTGTAGGAATAGCTGCTAACATCCTTATGTTAGTGGCTGGGTGAGGTTGCGGGAAAAGCATGTGTGAGCACTGGGCCTGAACTCCCGTGTATCTGAGTTGAATACAGCAATTTCCAACGGCTTAACTCAAACAGAGTGTAGCTAGGTTCCAAATCCCATGTACGAGCGGGTAGCAGACATCTGCCTCCCATGCATACACACTTCTGAGAGTTGAGCTTATGGCCTGTACCTCCACAGCCAGCCTGCTGGTACCCTTGGCTTCTAAAAGGCCTAGGCTCGCTGTTTGACGGAAGTGCTGGGAGAGGTAATTGGAATCTCCCGGCACACAAGACGAGTCCCTCCAAGCTCAATTCACGATTTCCCAGTAATTCTTGTGGTAGACAGGTGCTACATACTAAGTTCCATATGTGAGAAGGTAGCTGAACCCCTTGTCCTAAAGCATCTTACTTCTGAGAGTTGAGCACACCCTCAGGCCCTCACACTTCAACACTGCCTGCAGAGTGAGTTTCACACGTCTTCACCAGAGACGATTGCCAGAGGCTTCTGAGTACAAGTTAACAACGCAGACCTGGAGGGTATCTCCAGGTGCAGTAGAGTGGTAATCTTGGAACCTCCTGACTCAGAGTACTGCTACCTTCTCACTGCCATAGGAATGCAGCTAGTTGACAGCTGGCTTCAAGACATGCTTCCCTGTGAGAGCTGAGGACATGGCAGAACCCTCCCGCATCCTGCCTGACTGTAGGAGTAGCTGCTAACATCCTTATGTTAGTGGCTGGGAGAGGTTGCGGGAAAAGCATGTGTGAGCACTGGGCCTGAAATCCCGTATCTGAGTTGAATACAGCGATTTCCAACGGCCTTCTTCAATCACAGTGTAGCTAGGTTCCAACTCCCATGTCCGAGTGGGTAGCAGACATCTGCCTCCCATGCATACACACTTCTGAGAGTTGAGCTTATGGCCTGTACCTCCACATCCAGCCTGCTGGTACCCTTGGCTTCTAAAAGGACTAGGCTCGCTGTTTGACGGAAGTGCTGGGAGAGGTAATTGGAATCACCCGGCACACAAGACTAGTGCCTCCAAGCTCAGTTCAGCGATTTCCTAGTAATTCCTGTGGTAGACTGGTGCTACATACTAAGTTCCATCCGTGAGAGGGTAGCTGAACGCCTTGTCCAAAACCATCTTACTTCTGAGAGTTGAGCTCAGCCTCAGTCCCTCACAGTTCCACACTGCCTGCAGAGTGAGTTTCGCAGGTCTTCAGCAGAGACGTTTGCCAGAGGCTTCTGAGACGCAGGGTAACAATGCAGACCTGGAGGGTATCCCCAGGTGCAGTCGACTGGTAATCTTGGAACCTCCTGACTCAGAATACTGCTACCTTCTCACTGTCATAGGAATGCAGCTAGTTGACAGCTGGCTTCAAGACATGCTTCCCTGTGAGAGCTGAGGACAGGGCAGAACCCTCCCGCATCCTTCCTGCCTGTAGGAATAGCTGCTAACATCCTAATGTTAGTGGCTGGGAGAGGTTGAGGGAAAAGCATGTGTGAGCACTGGGCCTGAACTCCCGTGTATCTGAGTTGAATACAGCGATTTCCAATGGCCTTCTTCAATCACAGTGTAGCTAGGTTCCAACTCCCATGTCCGAGTGGGTAGCAGACATCTGCCTCCCATGCATACACACTTCTGAGAGTTGAGCTTATGGCCTGTACCTCCACATCCAGCCTGCTGGTACCCTTGGCGTCTAAAGGCCTAGGCTCGCTGTTTGACGGAAATGCTGGGAGAGGTAATTGGAATCACCCGGCACACAAGACTAGTGCCTCCAAGCTCAGTTCAGCGATTTCCTAGTAATTCCTGTGGTAGACTAGTGCTACATACTAAGTTCCATACGTGAGAGGGTAGCTGAACGCCTTGTCCAAAAAAATCTTACTTCTGAGAGTAGAGCTCAGCCTCAGTCCCTCACAGTTCCACACTGCCTGCAGAGTGAGTTTCGCAGGTCTTCAGAAGAGACGTTTGCCAGAGGCTTCTGAGACGCAGGGTAACAATGCAGACCTGGAGGGTATCCCCAGGTGCAGTCGACTGTAATCTTGGAACCTCCTGACTCAGAATACTGCTACCTTCTCACTGCCATAGGAATGCAGCTAGTTGACAGCTAGCTGGCTTCAAGACATGCTTCCCTGAGAGAGCTGAGGACAGGGCAGAACCCTCCCGCATGCTGCCTGACTGTAGGAGTAGCTGCTAACATCCTAATGTTAGTGGCTGGGAGAGGTTGCGGGAAAAGCATGTGTGAGCACTGGGCCTGAACTCCCGTGTATCTGAGTTGAATACAGCGATTTCCAACGGCTTTCCTCAACCAGAGTGTAGCTAGGTTCCAAATCCCATGTACGAGCGGGTAGCAGACATCTGCCTCCCATGCATACACACTTCTGAGAGTTGAGCTTATGGCCTGTACCTCCACAGCAAGCCTGCTGGTACCCTTGGCTTCTAAAAGGCCTAGGCTCGCTGTTGGACGGAAGTGCTGGGAGAGGTAATTGGAATCTCCCGGCACACAAGACGAGTGCCTCCAAGCTCAATTCACGATTTCCCAGTAATTCTTGTGGTAGACAGGTGCTACATACTAAGTTCCATATGTGAGAGGGTAGCTGAACGCCTTGTCCAAAACCATCTTACTTCTGAGAGTAGAGCCCACCCTCAGGCCCTCACAGTTCCACACTGCCTGCAGAGTGAGTTTCACACGTCTTCACCAGAGACGATTGCCAGAGGCTTCTGAGTACAAGTTAACAATGCAGACCTGGAGGGTATCTCCAGGTGCAGTAGAGTGGTAATCTTGGAACCTCCTGACTCAGAGTACTGCTACCTTCTCACTGCCATAGGAATGCAGCTAGTTGACAGCTGGCTTCAAGACATGCTTCCCTGTGAGAGCTGAGGACAGGGCAGAACCCTCCCGCATCCTGCCTGACTGTAGGAGTAGCTGCTAACATCCTTATGTTAGTGGCTGGGAGAGGTTGCGGGAAAAGCATGTGTGAGCACTGGGCCTGAAATCCCGTGAATCTGAGTTGAATACAGCGATTTCCAATGGCCTTCTTCAATTACAGTGTAGCTAGGTTCCAAATCCCATATCCGAGTGGGTAGCACACATCTGCCTCCCATGCATATACACTTCTGAGAGTTGAGCTTATGGCCTGTACCTCCACATCCAGCCTGCTGGTACCCTTGGCTTCTAAAAGGCCTAGGCTCGCTGTTTGACTGACGTGCTGGGAGAGGTAATTGGAATCACCCGGCACACAAGACTAGTGCCTCCAAGCTCAGTTCAGCGATTTCCTCGTAATTCCTGTGGTAGACAGGTGCTACATACTAAGTTCCATACGTGAGAGGGTAGCTGAACGCATTGTCCAAAACCATCTTACTTCTGAGAGTTGAACTCAGCATCAGTCTGTCACAGATCCACACTGCCTGCAGAGTGAGTTTCGCAGGTCTTCAGCAGAGACGTTTTCCAGAGTCTTCTGAGACGCAGGGTAACAATGCAGACCTGGAGGGTATCCCCATGTGCAGTCGACTGGTAATCTTGGAACCTCCTGACTCAGAATACTGCTACCTTTTCACTGCCATAGGAATGCAGCTAGTTGACAGCTAGCTGGCTTCAAGACATGCTTCCCTGAGAGAGCTGAGGACAGGGCAGAACCCTCCCGCATGCTGCCTGACTGTAGAAGTAGCTGCTAACATCCTAATGTTAGTCCTGGGAGAGGTTGCGGGAAAAGCATGTGTGAGCACTGGGCCTGAACTCCCGTGTATCTGAGTTGAATACAGCGATTTCCAACGGCTTTCCTCAACCAGAGTGTAGCTAGGTTCCAAATCCCATGTATGAGCGGGTAGCAGACATCTGCCTCCAATGCATACACACTTCTGAGAGTTGAGCTTATGGCCTGTACCTCCACATCCAGCCTGCTGGTACCTTTGGCTTCTAAAAGGCCTAGGCTCGCTGTTTGACGGAAATGCTGGGAGAGGTAATTGGAATCTCCCGGCACACAAGACGAGTGCCTCCAAGCTCAATTCACGATTTCCCAGTAATTCTTGTGGTAGACAGGTGCTACATACTAAGTTCCATATGTGAGATGGTAGCTGAACGCCTTGTCCAGAAACATCTTACTTCTGAGAGTTGAGCCCACCCACAGTCCCTCACAGTTCCACACTGCCTGCAGAGTGAGTTTCACACGTCTTCACCAGAGACGATTGCCAGAGGCTTCTGAGTACAAGTTAACAATGCAGACCTGGAGGGTATCTCCTGGTGCAGTAGAGTGGTAATCTTGGAACCTCCTGACTCAGAGTACTGCTACCTTCTCACTGCCATAGGAATGCAGCTAGTTGACAGCTGGCTTCAAGACATGCTTCCCTGTGAGAGCTGAGGACAGGGCAGAAACCTCCCGCATCCTGCCTGACTGTAGGAGTAGCTGCTAACATCCTTATGTTAGTGGCTGTGAGTGGTTGCGGGAAAAGCATGTGTGAGCACTGGGATTGAACTCCCGTGTATCTGAGTTGAATACAGCGATTTCCAATGGCCTTCTTCAATCACAGTGTAGCTAGGTTCCAACTCCCATGTCCGAGTGGGTAGCAGACATCTGCCTCCCATGCATACACACTTCTGAGGGTTGAGCTTATGGCCTGTACCTCCACATCCAGCCTGCTGGTACCCTTGGCTTCTAAAAGGCCTAGGCTCGCTGTTTGACGGAAGTGCTGGGAGAGGTAACTAGAATCACCCGGCACACAAGACTAGTGCCTCCAAGCTCAGTTCAGCGATTTCCTAGTAATTCCTATGGTAGACTGGTGCTACATACTAAGTTCCATACGTGAGAGGGTAGCTGAACGCCTTGTCCAAAACCATCTTACTTCTGAGAGTTGAGCTCAGCCTCAGTCCCTCACAGTTCCACACTGCCTGCAGAGTGAGTTTCGCAGGTCTTCAGCAGAGACGTTTGCCAGAGGCTTCTGAGACGCAGGGTAACAATGCAGACCTGGAGGGTATACCCAGGTGCAGTCGACTGGTAATCTTGGAACCTCCTGACTCAGAATACTGCTACCTTCTCACTGCCATAGGAATGCAGCTAGTTGACAGCTAGCTGGCTTCAAGACATGATTCCCTGAGAGAGCTGAGGACAGGGAAGAACCCTCCGGCATGCTGCCTGACTGTAGGAGTAGCTGCTAACATCCTAATGTTAGTGGCTGGGAGATGTTGCGGGAAAAGCATGTGTGAGCACTGGGCCTGAACACCCGTGTATCTGAGTTGAATACAGCGATTTCCAACGGCTTTCCTCAACCAGAGTGTAGCTAGGTCCCAAATCCCATGTACGAGCGGGTATCAGACATCTGCCTCGCATGCATACAAACTTCTGAGAGTTGAGCTTATGGCCTGTACCTCCACAGCCAGCCTGCTGGTACCCTTGTCTTCTAAAAGGCCTAAGCTCGCTGTTTGACGGAAGTGCTGGGAGAGGTAATTGGAATCTCCCGGCACACAAGACGAGTGCCTCCAAGCTCAATTCACGATTTCCCAGTAATTCTTGTGGTAGACAGGTGCTACATACTAAGTTCCATATGTGAGATGGTAGCTGAACGCCTTGTCCAAAAGCATCTTACTTCTGAGAGTTGAGCCCACACTCAGTCCCTCACAGTTCCACACTGCCTGCAGAGTGAGTTTCACACGTCTTCACCAGAGACGATTGCCAGAGGCTTCTGAGTACAAGTTAACAATGCAAACCTCGAGGGTATCTCCAGGTGCAGTAGAGTGGTAATCTTGGAACCTCCTGACTCAGAGTACTGCTACCTTCTCACTGCCATAGGAATGCAGCTAGTTGACAGCTGGCTTCAAAACATGCTTCCCTGTGAGAGCTGAGGACAGGGCAGAACCCTCCCGCATCCTGCCTGACTGTAGGAGTAGCTGCTAATATCCTTATGTTAGTGGCTGGGAGAGGTTGCGGGAAAAGCATGTGTGAGCACTGGGCCTGAACTCCCGTGTATCTGAGTTGAATACAGCGATTACCAATGGCCTTCTTCAATCACAGTGTAGCTAGGTTCCAACTCCCATGTCCGAGTGCGTAGCAGACATCTGCCTCCCATGCATACACACTTCTGAGAGTTGAGCTTATGGCCTGTACCTCCACAGCCAGCCTGCTGTTACCCTTGGCTTCTAAAAGGCCGAGGCTCTCTGTTTGACGGAAGTGCTGGGAGAGGTAATTGGAATCACCCGGCACACAAGACTAGTGCCTCCAAGCTCAGTTCAGCGATTTCATAGTAATTCCTGTGGTAGACTGGTGCTACATACTAAGTTCCATACGTGAGAGGGTAGCTGAACGCCTTGTCCAAAACCATCTTACTTCTGAGAGTTGAGCTCACCCTCAGTCCCTCATAGTTCGACACTGTCTGCAGAGTGAGTTTCGCAGGTCTTCAGCAGGGACGTTTGCCAGAGGCTTCTGAGACGCAGGGTAACAATGCAGACCTGGAGGGTATCCCCAGGTGCAGTCGACTGGCAATCTTGGAACCTCCTGACTCAGAATACTGCTACCTTCTCACTGCCATAGGAATCCAGCTAGTTGACAGCTGGCTTCAAGACATGCTTCCCTGTGAGAGCTGAGGACAGGGCAGAACCCTCCCGCATGCTGCCTGACTGTAGTAGTAGCTGCTAACATCCTTATGTTTGTGGCTGGGAGAGGTTGCGGGAAAAGCATGTGTGAGCACTGGGCCTGAACTCCCGTGGTCCTGAGTTGAATACAGCGATTTCCAACGGCTTTCCTCAACCAGAGTGTAGCTAGGTTCCAAATCCCATGTACGAGCGGGTAGCAGACATCTGCCTCCCATGCATACACACTTCTGAGAGTTGAGCTTATGGCCTGCACCTCCACAGCCAGCCTGCTGGTACCCTTGGCTTCTAAAAGGCCTAGGCTCGCAGTTTGACGGAAGTGCTGGGAGAGGTAATTGGAATCTCCCGGCACATAAGACGAGTGCCTCCAAGCTCAATTCACGATTTCCCAGTAATTCTTGTGGTAGACAGGTGCTACATACTAAGTTCCATATGTGAGATGGTAGCTGAACGCCTTGTCCAAAAGCATCTTACTTCTGAGAGTTGAGCCCATCCTCAGTCCCTCACAGTTCCACACTGCCTGCAGAGTGAGTTTCACACGTCTTCACCAGAGACGATTGCCAGAGGCTTCTGAGTACATGTTAACAAAGCAGACCTAGAGGGTATCTCCAGGTGCAGTAGAGTGGTAATCTTGGAACCTCCTGACTCAGAGTACTGCTACCTTCTCACTGCCATAGGAATGCAGCTAGTTGACAGCTGGCTTCAAGACATGCTTCCCTGTGAGAGCTGAGGACAGGGCAGAACCCTCCCGTATCCTGCCTGACTGTAGGAGTAGCTGCTAACATCCTTATGTTAGTGGCTGGGAGAGGTTCCGGAAAAGCATGTGTGAGCACTGGGCCTGAACTCCCGTGTATCTGAGTTGAATACAGCGATTTCCAATGGCCTTCTTCAATCACAGTGTACCTAGGTTCCAACTCCCATGTCCGAGTGGGTAGCAGACATCTGCCTCCCATGCATACACACTTCTGAGAGTTGAGCTTATGGCCTGTACCTCCACATCCAGCCTGCTGGTACCCTTGGCTTCTAAAAGGCCTAGGCTCGCTGTTTGACGGAAGTGCTGGGAGAGGTAATTGGAATCACACGGCACACAAGACTAGTGCCTCCAAGCTCAGTTCAGCGATTTCCTAGTAATTCCTGTGGTAGACTAGTGCTACATACTAAGTTCCATTCGTGAGAGGGTAGCTGAACGCCTTGTCCAAAACCATCTTACTTCTGAGAGTTGAGCTCAGCCTCAGTCCCTCACAGTTCCACACTGCCTGCAGAGTGAGTTTCGCAGGTCTTCAGCAGAGACGTTTGCCAGAGGCTTCTGAGACGCAGGGTAACAATGCAGACCTGGAGGGTATCCCCAGGTGCAGTCGACTGGTAATCTTGGAACCTCCTGACTCAGAATACTGCTACCTTCTCACTGCCATAGGAATGCAGCTAGTTGACAGCTGGCTTCAAGACATGCTTCCCTGTTAGAGCTGAGGACAGGGCAGAACCCTCCCGCATGCTGCCTGACTGTAGGAGTAGCTGGTAACATCCTTATGTTAGTGGCTGGGAGAGGTTGCGGGAAAAACATGTGTGAGCACTGGGCCTGAACTCCCGTGTATCTGAGTTGAATACAGCGATTTCCAACGGCTTTCCTCAACCAGAGTGTAGCTAGTTTCCAAATCCCATGTACGAGCGGGTAGCAGACATCTGCCTCCCATGCATACACACTTCTGAGAGTTGAGCTTATGGCCTGTACCTCCACAGCCAGCCTGCTGGTACCCTTGGCTTCTAAAAGGCCTAGGCTCTCTGTTTGACGGAAGTGCTGGGAGAGGTAATTGGAATATCCCGGCACACAAGACGAGTGCCTCCAAGCTCAATTCACGATTTCCCAGTAATTCTTGTGGTAGACAGGTGCTACATACTAAGTTCCATATGTGAGAAGGTAGCTGAACGCCTTGTCCAAAAGCATCTTACTTCTGAGAGTTGAGCACACCCTCAGTCCCTCACACTTCCACACTGCCTGCAGAGTGAGTTTCACACGTCTTCACCAGGACGATTTCCAGAGGCTTCTGAGTACAAGTTAACAATGCAGACCTGGAGGGTATCTCCAGGTGCAGTAGAGTGGTAATCTTGTAACCTCCTGCCTCAGAATACTGCTACCTTCTCACTGCCATAGGAATGCAGCTAGTTGACAGCTGGCTTCAAGACATGCTTCCCTGTGAGAGCTGAGGACAGGGCAGAACCCTCCCGCATGCTGCCTGACTGTAGGTGTAGCTGCTAACATCCTTATGTTAGTGGCTGGGAGAGGTTGCGGGAAAAGCATGTGTGAGCACTGGGCCTGAACTCCCGTGTATCTGAGTTGAATACAGCGATTTCCAACGGCTTTCCTCAGCCAGAGTGTAGCTAGGTTCCAAATCCCATGTACGAGCGGGTAGCAGACATCTGCCTCCCATGCATACACACTTCTGAGAGTTGAGCTTATGGCCTGTACCTCCACAGCCAGCCTGCTGGTACCCTTGGCTTCTAAAAGGCCTAGGCTCGCTGTTTGACGGAAGTGCTGGGAGAGGTAATTGGAATCACCCGGCACACAAGACTAGTGCCTCCAAGCTCAGTTCAGCGATTTCCTAGTAATTCCTGTGTAGACTGGTGCTACATACTAAGTTCCATACGTGAGAGGGTAGCTGAACGCCTTGTCCAAAACCATCTTACTTCTGAGAGTTGAGCTCAGCCTCAGTCCCTCACAGTTCGACACTGCCTGCAGAGTGAGTTTCGCAGGTCTTCAGCAGATACGTTTGCCAGAGGCTTCTGAGACGCAGGGTAACACTGCAGACCTGGAGGGTATCCCCAGGTGCAGTCGACTGGTAATCTTGGAACCTCCTGACTCAGAATACTGCTACCTTCTCACTGCCATAGGAATGCAGCTAGTTGACAGCTGGCTTCAAGACATGCTTCCCTGTGAGAGCTGAGGACAGGGCAGAACCCTCCCACATGCCGCCTGACTGTAGGAGTAGCTGCTAACATCCTTATGTTAGTGGCTGGGAGAGGTTGCGGGAAAAGCATGAGTGAGCACTGGGCCTGAACTCCCGTGTATCTGAGTTGAATACAGCGATTTCCAATGGCCTTTTTCAATCACAATGTAGCTAGGTTCCAACTCCCATGTCCGAGTGGGTAGCAGACATCTGCCTCCCATGCATATACACTTCTGAGAGTTGAGCTTATGGCCTGTACCTCCACATCCAGCCTGCTGGTACCCTTGGCTTCTAAAAGGCCTAGGCTCGCTGTTTGACGGAAGTGCTGGGAGAGGTAATTGGAATCACCCGGCACACAAGACTAGTGCCTCCAAACTCAGTTCAGCGATTTCCTACTAATTCCTGTGGTAGACTGGTGCTACATACTAAGTTCCATACGTGAGAGGGTAGCTGAACGCCTTCTCCAAAACCATCTTACTTCTGAGAGTTGAGGTCAGCCTCAGTCCCTCACAGATCCACACTGCCTGCAGAGTGAGTTTCGCAGGTCTTCAGCAGAGACGTTTGCCAGAGGCTTCTGAGACGCAGGGTAACAATGCAGACCTGGAGGGTATCCCCAGGTGCAGTCGACTGGTAATCTTGGAACCTCCTGACTCAGAATACTGCTACCTTCTCACTGCCATAGGAATGCAGCTAGTTGACAGCTGGCTTCAAGACATGCTTCCCTGTTAGAGCTGAGGACAGGGCAGAACCCTCCCGCATCCTGCCTGACTGTAGGAGTAGCTGCTAACATCCTTATGTTAGTGGCTGTGAGAGGTTGCGGGAAAAGCATGTGTGAGCACTGGGCCTGAACTCCCGTGTATCTGAGTTGAATACAGCGATTTCCAACGGCTTTCCTCAACCAGAGTGTAGCTAGGTTCCAAATCCCACGTACGAGCGGGTAGCAGACATCTGCCTCCCATGCATACACACTTCTGAGAGTTGAGCTTATGGCCTGTACCTCCACATCCAGCCTGCTGGTACCCTTGGCTTCTATAAGGCCTAGGCTCGCTGTTTGACGGAAGTGCTGGGAGAGGTAATTGGAATCTCCCGGCACACAAGACGAGTGCCTCCAAGCTCAATTCACGATTTCCCAGTAATTCTTGTGGTAGACTGGTGCTACATACTAAGTTCCATATGTGAGAAGGTAGCTGAACGCCTTGTCCAAAAGCATCTTACTTCTGAGAGTTGAGCTCAGCCTCAGTCCCTCACAGTTCCACACTGCCTGCAGAGTGAGTTTCACACGTCTTCACCAGAGATGATTACCAGAGGCTTCTGAGACGCAGGGTAACAATGCAGACCTGGAGGGTATCTCCAGGTGCAGTAGAGTGGTAATATTGGAACCTCCTGACTCAGAGTACTGCTACCGTCTCACTGCCATAGGAATGCAACTAGTTGACAGCTGACTTCAAGACATGCTTCCCTGTGAGAGCTGAGGACAGGGCAAACCCTCCCAAATCCTGCCTGACTGTAGGAGTAGCTGCTAACATCCTAATGTTAGTGGCTGGGAGAGGTTGCCGGAAAAACATGTGTGAGCACTGGGCCTGAACTCCCGTGTATCTGAGTTGAATACAGCGATTTCCAACGGCTTTCCTCAACCAGAGTGTAGCTAAGGTCCAAATCCCATGTACGAGCGGGTAGCAGACATCTGCCTCCCATGCATACACACTTCTGAGAGTTGAGCTTATGGCCTGTACCTCCACGTCCAGCTGCTGGTACCCTTGGGTTCTAAAAGGCCTAGGCACGCTGTTTGAGGGAAGTGTTGGGAGAGGTAATTGGAATCACCCGACACACAAGACTAGTGCCTCCAGGCTCAGTCCAGCGATTTCCTAGTAATTCCTGTGGTAGACTGGTGGTACATACTATGTTACATACGTGAGAGGGTAGCTGAACGCCTTGTCCAAAAGCATCTTACTTCTGAGAGTTGAGCTCAGCCTCAGTCCCTCACAGTTCCACACTGTCTGCAGAGTGAGTTACGGAGGTCTTCAGCAGAGACGTTTGCCAGAGGCTTCTGAGACGCAGGGTAACAATGCAGACCTGCAGGGTATCCCCAGGTGCAGTAGACTGGTAATCTTGCAACCTATCGACTCAGAATACTGCTACTTTCTCACTGCCATAGGAATGCAGCCAGTTGACAGCTGGCTTCAAGACATGCTTCCCTGTGAGAGCTGAGGACAGGGCAGAACCCTCCCGCATCCTGCCTGACTGTAGGAGTTGCTGCTAACATCCTTATGTTAGTGGCTGGGAGAGGTTGCGGGAAAAGCATGTGTGAGCACTGGGCCTGAACTCCCGTGTATCTGAGTTAAATACAGCGATTTCCAATGGCCTTCTTCAATCACAGCGTAGCTAGTTTCCTACTCCCATGTACGAGTGGGTAGCAGACATCTGCCTCCCATGCATACACACTTCTGAGAGTTGAGCTTATGGCCTGTACCTCCACATCCAGCCTGCTGGTACCCTTGGCTTCTAAAAGGCCTAGGCTCGCTGTTTGACGGAAGTGCTGGGAGAGGTAACTGGAATATCCCGGCACACAAGACGAGTGCCTCCAAGCTCAATTCACGATTTCCCAGTTATTCTTGTGGTAGACAGGTGCTACATACTAAGTTCCATATGTGAGAAGGTAGCTGAACGCCTTGTCCAAAAGCATCTTACTTCTGAGAGTTGAGCACACCCTCAGTCCCTCACACTTCCACACTGCCTGCAGAGTGAGTTTCACACGTCTTCACCAGAGACGATTGCCAGAGGCTTCTGAGTACAAGTTAACAATGCAGACCTGGAGGTTATCTCCAGGTGTAGTAGAGTGGTAAGCTTGGAACCTCCTGACTCAGAGTACTGCTACCTTCTCACTGCCATAGGAATGCAGCTAGTTGACAGCTGGCTTCAAGACATGCTTTCCTGTGAGAGCTGAGGACAGGGCAGAACCCTCCCGCATGCTGCCTGACTGTAGGAGTAGCTGCTAACATCCTTATGTTAGTGGCTGGGAGAGGTTGCGGGAAAAGCATGTGTGAGAACTGGGCCTGAACTCCCGTGTATCTGAGTTGAATACAGCGATTTCCAACGGCTTTCCTCAACCAGAGTGTAGCTAGGTTCCAAATCCCATGTACGAGCGGGTAGCAGACATCTGCCTCCCATGCATACACACTTCTGAGAGTTTAGCTTATGTCCTGTACCTCCACATCCAGCCTGCTGGTACCCTTGGCTTATAAAAGGCCTAGGCTCGCTGTTTGACGGAAGTGCTGGGAGAGGTAATTGGAATCTCCCGGCACACAAGACGAGTGCCTCCAAGCTCAATTCACGATTTCCCAGTAATTCTTGTGGTAGACAGGTGCTACATACTAAGTTCCATATGTGAGAAGGTAGCTGAACCCCTTGTCCAAAAGCATCTTACTTCTGAGAGTTGAGCACACCCTCAGTCCCTCACACTTCCACAATGCCTGCAGAGTGTGTTTCACACGTCTTCAACAGAGACGATTGCCAGAGGCTTCTGAGTACAAGTTAACAATGCAGACCTGGAGGGTATCTCCAGGTGCAGTAGAGTGGTAATCTTGGAACCTCCTGACTCATGGTACTGCTACCTTCTCACTGCCATAGGAATGCAGCTAGTTGACAGCTGGCTTCAGGACATGCTTTCCTGTGAGAGCTGAGGACAGGGCAGAACCCTCCCGCATCCTGCCTGACTGTAGGAGTAGCTGCTAACATCCTAATGTTAGTGGCTGGGAGAGGTTGCGGGAAAAGCATGTGTGAGCACTGGGCCTGAACTCCCGTGTATCTGAGTTGAATACAGCGATTTCCAATGGCCTTCTTCAATCACAGTGTAGCTAGGTTCCAACTCCCTTGTTGAGTGGGTAGCAGACATCTGCCTCCCATGCATACACACTTCTGAGAGTTGAGCTTATGGCCTGTACCTCCACATCCAGCCTGCTGGTACCCTTGGCTTCTAAAAGGCCTAGGCTCGCTGTTTGACGGGAGTGCTGGGAGAGGTAATTGGAATCACCCGGCACACAAGACTAGTGCCTCCAAGCTCAGTTCAGCGATTTCCTAGTAATTCCTGTGGTAGACTGGTGCTACATACTAAGTTCCATACGTGAGAGGGTAGCTGAACGCCTTGTCCAAAACCATCTTACTTCTGAGAGTTGAGCTCAGCCTCACTCCCTCACAGTTCCACACTGCCTGCAGAGTGAGTTTCGCAGGTCTTCAGCAGAGACGTTTGCCAGAGGCTTCTGAGACGCAGGGTAACAATGCAGACCTGGAGGGTATCCCCAGGTGCAGTCGACTGGTAATCTTGGAACCTCCTGACTCAGAATACTGCTACCTTCTCACTGCCATAGGAATGCAGCTAGTTGACAGCTGGCTCAAAGACATGCTTCCCTGTGAGAACTGAGGACAGGGCAGAACCCTCCCGCATGCTGCCTGACTGTAGGAGTAGCTGCTAACATCCTAATGTTAGTGGCTGGGAGAGGTTGCGGGAAAAGCATGTGTGAGCACTGGGCCTGAACTCCCGTGTATCTGAGTTGAATACAGCGATTTCCAACGGCTTTCCTCAACCAGACTGTAGCTAGGTTCCAAATCCCATGTACGAGCGGGTAGCAGACATCTGCCTCCCATGCATACAAACTTCTGAGAGTTGAGCTTATGTCCTGTACCTCCACAGCCAGCCTGCTGGTACCCTTGGCTTCCAAAAGGCCTAGGCTCGCTGTTTGACGGAAGTGCTGGGAGAGGTAATTGGAATCACCCGGCACACAAGACTACTGCCTCCAAGCTCAGTTCAGCGATTTCCTAGTAATTCCGGTGGTAGACTGGTGCTACATACTAAGTTCCATACGTGAGAGGGTAGCTGAACGCCTTTTCCAAAACCATCTTACTTCTGAGAGTTGAGCTCACCCTCAGTCCCTCACAGTTCCACACTGCCTGCAGAGTGAGTTTCGCAGGTCTTCAGCAGAGACGTTTGCCAGAGGCTTCTGAGACGCAGGGTAACAATGCAGACCTGGAGGGTATCCCCAGGTGCAGTCGACTGGTAATCTTGGAACCTCCTGACTCAGAATACTGCTACCTTCTCACTGCCATAGGAATGCAGCTAGTTGACAGCTGGCTTCAAGACATGCTTCCCTGTGAGAGCTGAGGACAGGGCAGAACCCTCCGGCATGCTGCCTGACTGTAGGAGTAGCTGCTAACATCCTAATGTTAGTGGCTGGGAGAATTTGCGGGAAAAGCATGTGTGAGCACTGGGCCTGAACTCCCGTGTATCTGAGTTGAATACAGCGATTTCCAACGGCTTTCCTCAACCAGAGTGTAGCTAGGTTGCAAATCCCATGTACGAGCGGGTAGCAGACATCTGCCTCCCATGCATACACACTTCTGAGAGTTGAGCTTATTGCCTGTACCTCCACATCCAGCCTGCTGGTACCCTTGGCTTCTAAAAGGCCTAGGCTCGCTGTTTGACGGAAGTGCTGGGAGAGGTAATTGGAATCTCCCGGCACACAAGACGAGTGCCTCCAAGCTCAATTCACGATTTCCCAGTAATTCTTGTGGTAGACAGGTGCTACATACTAAGTTCCATATGTGAGAAGGTAGCTGAACGCCTTGTCCAAAAGCATCTTACTTCTGAGAGTTGAGCACACCCTCAGTCCCTCACACTTCCACACTGCCTGCAGAGTGAGTTACACACGTCTTCACCAGAGACGATTGCCAGAGGCTTCTGAGTACAAGTTAACAATGCAGACCTGGAGGTTATCTCCAGGTGTAGTAGAGTGGTAATCTTGGAACCTCCTGACTCAGAGTACTGCTACCTTCTCACTGCCATAGGAATGCAGCTAGTTGACAGCTGGCTTCAAGACATGCTTCCCTGTGAGAGCTGAGGACAGGGCAGAACCCTCCCGCATCCTGCCTGACTGTAGGAGTAGCTGCTAACATCCTAATGTTAGCGGCTGGGAGAGGTTGCGGGAAAAGCATGTGTGAGCACTGGGCCTGAACTCCCGTGTATCTGAGTTGAATACAGCAATTTCCAACGGCTTTCCTCAACCAGAGTGTAGCTAGGTTCCAAATCCCATGTACGAGCGGGTAGCAGACATCTGCCTCCCATGCATACACACTTCTGAGAGTTGAGCTTATGGCCTGTACCTCCACAGCCAGCCTGCTGGTACCCTTGGCTTCTAAAAGGCCTAGGCTCGCTGTTTGACGGAAGTGCTGGGAGAGGTAATTGGAATCACCCGGCACACAAGACTAGTGCCTCCAAGCACAGTTCAGCGATTTCCTAGTAATTCCTGTGGAAGACTGGTGCTACATACTAAGTTCCATACGTGAGAGGTTAGCTGAACGCCTTGTCCAAAACCATCTTACTTCTGAGAGTTGAGCACACCCTCAGTCCCTCACACTTCCACACTGCCTGCAGAGTGAGTTTCGCAGGTCTTCAGCAGAGACGTTTGCCAGAGGCTTCTGAGACGCAGGGTAACAATGCAGACCTGGAGGGAATCCCCAGGTGCAGTCGACTGGTAATCTTGGAACCTCCTGACTCAGAACACTGGTACCTTCTCACTGCCATAGGAATGCAGCTAGTTGAGAGCTGGCTTCAAGACATGCTTCCCTGTGAGAGCTGAGGACAGGGCAGAACCCTCCCGCATGCTGCTTGACTGTAGGGGTAGCTGCTAACATCCTTATGTTAGTGGCTGGGAGAGGTTTCGGGAAAAGCATGTGTGAGCACTGGGCCTGAACTCCCGTGTATCTGAGTTGAATACAGCGATTTCCAACGGCTTTCCTCAACTAGAGTGTAGCTAGGTTCCAAATCCCATGTACGAGCGGGTAGCAGACATCTGCCTCCCATGCATACACACTTCTGAGAGTTGAGCTTATGGCCTGTACCTCCACATCCAGCCTGCTGGTACCCTTGGCTTCTAAAAGGCCTAGGCTCGCTGTTTGACGGAAGTGCTGGGAGAGGTAATTGGAATCTCCCGGCACACAAGACGAGTGCCTCCAAGCTCAATTCACGATTTCCCAGTAATTCTTGTGGTAGACAGGTGCTACATACTAAGTTCCATATGTGAGAAGGTAGCTGAACGCCTTGTCCAAAAGCATCTTACTTCTGAGAGTTGAGCTCAGCCTCAGTCCCTCACAGTTCCACACTGCCTGCAGAGTGAGTTTCGCAGGTCTTCAGCAGAGACGTTTGCCAGAGGGTTCTGAGACGCAGGGTAACAATGCAGACCTGGAGGGTATCCCCAGGTGCAGTCGACTGTAATCTTGGAACCTCCTGACTCAGAATACTGCTACCTTCTCACTGCCATAGGAATGCAGCTAGTTGACAGCTAACTGGCTTCAAGACATGCTTCCCTGAGAGAGCTGAGGACAGGGCAGAACCCTCCCGCATCCTGCCTGACTGTAGGAGTAGCCGCTAACATCCTAATGTTAGTGGCTGGGAGAGGTTGCGGGAAAAGCATGTGTGAGCACTGGGCCTGAACTCCCGTGTATCTGAGTTGAATACAGCGATTTCCAATGGCCTTCTTCAATCACAGTGTAGCTAGGTTCCAACACCCATGTCCGAGTGGGTAGCAGACATCTGCCTCCCATGCATACACACTTCTGAGAGTTGAGGTTATGGCCTGTACCTCCACAGCCAGCCTGCTGGTACCCTTGGTTTCTAAAAGGCCTAGGCTCGCTGTTTGACGGAAGTGCTGGGAGACGTAATTGGAATCTCCCGGCACACAAGACTAGTGCCTCCAAGCTCAGTTCAGCGATTTCCTAGTAATTCCTGTGGTAGACTGGTGCTACATACTAAGTTCCATACGTGAGAGGGTAGCTGAACGCCTTGTCCAAAACCATCTTACTTCTGAGAGTTGAGCTCAGCCTCAGTCCCTCACAGTTCCACAGTGCCTGCAGAGTGAGTTTCGCAGGTCCTGAGCAGAGACGTTTGCCAGAGGCTTCTGAGACGCAGGGTAACAATGCAGACCTGGAGGGTATCCCCAGGTGCATTCGACTGGTAATCTTGGAACCTCCTGACTCAGAATACTGCTACCTTCTCACTGCCATAGGAATGCAGCTAGTTGACAGCTGGCTTCAAGACATGCTTCCCTGTGAGAGCTGAGGACAGGGCAGAACCCTCCCGCATGCTTCCTGACTGTAGGAGTAGCTGCTAACATCCTTATGTTAGTGGCTGGGAGAGGTTGCGGGAAAAGCATGTGTGAGCACTGGGCCTGAACTCCCGTGTATCTGAGTTGAATACAGCGATTTCCAACGGCTTTCCTCAACCAGAGTGTAGCTAGGTTCCAAATCCCATGTATGAGCGGGTAGCAGACATCTGCCTCCCATGCATACACACTTCTGAGAGTTGAGCTTATGGCCTGTACCTCCACAGCCAGCCTGCTGGTACCCTTGGCTTCTAAAAGGCCTAGGCTCGCTGTTTGACGGAAGTGCTGGGAGAGGTAATAGGAATCTCCCGGCACACCAGACGAGTGCCTCCAAGCTCAATTCACGATTTCCCAATAATTCTTGTGGTAGACATGTGCTACATACTAAGTTCCATATGTGAGATGGTAGCTGAACGCCTTGTCCAAAAGCATCTTACTTCTGAGAGTTGAGCCCACACTCAGGCCCTCACAGTTCCACACTGCCTGCAGAGTGAGATTCACACGTCTTCACCAGAGACGATTGCCAGAGGCTCCTGAGTACAAGTTAACAATGCAGACCTGGAGGGTATCTCCAGGTGCAGTAGAGTGGTAATCTTGGAACCTCCTGACTCAGAGTACTGCTACCTTCTCACTGCCATAGGAATGCAGCTAGTTGACAGCTGGCTTCAAGACATGCTTCCCTGTGAGAGCTGAGGACATGGCAGAACCCTCCCGCATCCTGCCTGACTGTAGGAGTAGCTGCTAACATCCTTATGTTAGTGGCTGGGAGAGGTTGCGGGAAAAGCATGTGTGAGCACTGGGCCTGAAATCCCGTATCTGAGTTGAATACAGCGATTTCCAACGGCCTTCTTCAATCACAGTGTAGCTAGGTTCCAACTCCCATGTCCGAGTGGGTAGCAGACATCTGCCTCCCATGCATATACACTTCTGAGAGTTGAGCTTATGGCCTGTACCTCCACAGCCAGCCTGCTGGTACCCTTGGCTTCTAAATGGCCTAGGCTCGCTGTTTGACGGAAGTGCTGGGAGAGGTAATTGGAATCACCCGGCACACAAGACTAGTGCCTCCAAGCTCAGTTCAGCGATTTCCTAGTAATTCCTGTGGTAGACTGGTGCTACATACTAAGTTCCATACGTGAGAGGGTAGCTGAACGCCTTGTCCAAAAAAATCTTACTTCTGAGAGTTGAGCTCAGCCTCAGTCCCTCACAGTTCCACACTGCCTGCAGAGTGAGTTTCGCAGGTCTTCAGCAGAGACGTTTGCCAGAGGCTTCTGAGACGCAGGGTAACAATGCAGACCTGGAGGGTATCCCCAGGTGCAGTCGACTGGTAATCTTGGAACCTCCTGACTCAGAATACTGCTACCTTCTCACTGCCATAGGAATGCAGCTAGTTGACAGCTAGCTGGCTTCAAGACATGCTTCCCTGAGAGAGCTGAGGACAGGGCAGAACCCTCCCGCATGCTGCATGACTGTAGGAGTAGCTGCTAACATCCTAATGTTAGTGGCTGGGAGAGGTTGCGGGAAAAGCATGTGTGAGCACTGGGCCTGAACTCCCGTGTATCTGAGTTGAATACAGCGATTTCCAACGGCTTTCCTCAACCAGAGTGTAGCTAGGTTCCAAATCCCATGGATGAGCGGGTAGCAGACATCTGCCTCCCATGCATACACACTTCTGAGAGTTGAGCTTATGGCCTGTACCTCCACAGCCAGCCTGCTGGTACCCTTGGCTTCTAAAAGGCCTAGGCTCGCTGTTTGACGGAAGTGCTGGGAGAGGTAATAGGAATCTCCCGGCACACCAGACGAGTGCCTCCAAGCTCAATTCACGATTTCCCAGTAATTCTTGTGGTAGACATGTGCTACATACTAAGTTCCATATGTGAGATGGTAGCTGAACGCCTTGTCCAAAAGCATCTTACTTCTGAGAGTTGAGCCCACACTCAGGCCCTCACAGTTCCACACTGCCTGCAGAGTGAGATTCACACGTCTTCACCAGAGACGATTGCCAGAGGCTCCTGAAAACAAGTTAACAATGCAGACCTGGAGGGTATCTCCAGGTGCAGTAGAGTGGTAATTTTGGAACCTCCTGACTCAGAGTACTGCTACCTTCTCACTGCCATAGGAATGCAGCTAGTTGACAGCTGGCTTCAAGACATGCTTCCCTGTGAGAGCTGAGGACAGGGCAGAACCCTCCCGCATCCTGCCTGACTGTAGGGGTAGCTGCTAACATCCTTATGTTAGTGGCTGGGAGAGGTTGCGGGAAAAGCATGTGTGAGCACTGGGCCTGAAATCCCGTGTATCTGAGTTGAATACAGCGATTTCCAATGGCCTTCTTCAATCACAGTGTAGCTAGGTTCCAACTCCCATGTCCGAGTGGGTAGCAGACATCTGCCTCCCATGCATACACACTTCTGAGAGTTGAGCTTATGGCCTGTACCTCCACATCCAGCCTGCTGGTACCCTTGGCTTCTAAAAGGACTAGGCTCGCTGTTTGACGGAAGTGCTGGGAGAGGTAATTGGAATCACCCGGCACACAAGTCTAGTGCCTCCAAGCTCAGTTCAGCGATTTCCTAGTAATTCCTGTGGTAGACTTGTGCTACATACTAAGTTCCATACGTGAGAGGGTAGCTGAACGCCAGGTCCAAAACCATCTTACTTCTGAGAGTTGAGCTCAGCCGGAGTCCCTCAGAGTTCCACACTGCCTGCAGAGTGAGTTTCGCAGGTCTTCAGCAGAGACGTTTGCCAGAGGCTTCTGAGACGCAGGGTAACAATGCAGACCTGGAGGGTATCCCCAGGTGCAGTCGGCTGGTAATCTTGGAACCTCCTGACTCAGAATACTGCTACCTTCTCACTGCCATAGGAATGCAGCTAGTTGACAGCTGGCTTCAAGACATGCTTCCCTGTGAGAGCTGAGGACTGGGCAGAACCCTCCCGCATGCTGCCTGACTGTAGGAGTAGCTGCTAACATCCTTATGTTAGTGGCTGGGAGAGGTTGCGGGAAAAGCATGTGTGAGCACTGGGCCTGAACTCCCGTGAATCTGAGTTGAATACAGCGATTTCCAACGGCTTTCCTCAACCAGAGTGTAGCTAGGTTCCAAATCCCATGTACGAGCGGGTAGCAGACATCTGCCTCCCATGCATACACACTTCTGAGAGTTGAGCTTATGGCCTGTACCTCCACATCCAGCCTGCTGGTACCCTTGGCTTCTAAAAGTCCTTGGCTCGCTGTTTGACGGAAGTGCTGGGAGAGGTAATTGGAATCACCCGGCACACAAGACTAGTGCCTCCAAGCTCAGTTCAGCGATTTCCTAGTAATTCCGGTGGTAGACTGGTGCTACATATTAAGTTCCATACGTGAGAGGGTAGCTGAACGCCTTGTCCAAAACCATCTTACTTCTGAGAGTTGAGCTCAGCCTCAGTCCCTCACAGTTCCACACTCCCTGCAGAGTGAGTTTCGCAGGTCTTCAGCAGAGACGTTTGCCAGAGGCTTCTGAGACGCAGGGTAACAATGCAGACCTGGAGGGTATCCCCAGGTGCAGTCGACTGGTAATCTTGGAACCTCCTGACTCAGAATACTGCTAACTTCTCACTGCCATAGGAATGCAGCTAGTTGACAGCTGGCTTCAAGACATGCTTCCCTGTGAGAGCTGAGGACAGGGCAGAACCCTCCCGCATCCTGCCTGACTGTAGGAATAGTTGCTAACATCCTAATGTTAGTGGCTGTGAGAGGTTGCGGGAAAAGCATGTGTGAGCACTGGGCCTGAACTCCCGTGTATCTGAGTTGAATACAGCGATTTCCAATGGCCTTCTTCAATCACAGTGTAGCTAGGTTCCAACTCCCATGTCCGAGTGGGTAGCAGACATCTGCCTCCCATGCATACACACTTCTGATAGTTGAGCTTATGGCCTGTAACTCCACATCCAGCCTGCTGGTACCCTTGGCTTCTAAAGGCCTAGGCTCGCTGTTTGACGGAAGTGCTGGGAGAGGTAATTGGAATCACCCGGCACACAAGACTAGTGCCTCCAAGCTCAGTTCAGCGATTTCCTAGTAATTCCTGTGGTAGAATGGTGCTACATACTAAGTTCCATACGTGAGAGGGTAGCTGAACGCCTTGTCCAAAACCATCTTACTTCTGAGAGTTGAGCTCAGCCTCAGTCCCTCACAGTTCCACACTGCCTGCAGAGTGAGTTTCGCAGGTCTTCAGCAGAGACGTTTGCCAGAGGCTTCTGAGACGCAGGGTAACAATGCAGACCTGGAGGGTATCCCCAGGTGCAGTCGACTGGTAATCTTGGAACCTCCTGAATCAGAATACTGCTACCTTCTCACTGCCATAGGAATGCAGCTATTTGACAGCTAGCTGGCTTCAAGACATGCCTCCCTGAGAGAGCTGAGGACAGGGCAGAACCCTCCCGCATGCTGCCTGACTGTAGGACTAGCTGCTAACATCCTAATGTTAGTGGCTGGGAGAGGTTGCGGGAAAAGCATGTGTGAGCACTGGGCCTGAACTCCCGTGTATCTGAGTTGAATACAGCGATTTCCAACGGCTTTCCTCAACCAGAGTGTAGCTAGGTTCCAAAACCCATGTACGAGCGGTTAGCAGACATCTGCCTCCCATGCATACACACTTCTGAGAGTTGAGCTTATGGCCTGTACCTCCACAAACAGCCTGCTGGTACCCTTGGCTTCTAAAAGGCCTAGGCTCGCTGTTTGACGGAAGTGCTGGGAGAGGTAATTGGAATCTCCCGGCACACAAGACGAGTGCCTCCAAGCTCAATTCACGATTTCCCAGTAATTCTTGTGGTAGACAGGTGCTACATACTAAGTTCCATATGTGAGATGGTAGCTGAACGCCTTGTTCAAAAGCATCTTACATCCGAGAGTTGAGCCCACCCTCAGTCCCTCACAGTTCCACACTGCCTGCAGAGTGAGTTTCACACGTCTTCACCAGAGACGATTGCCAGAGGCTTCTGAGTACAAGTTAACAATGCAGACCTGGAGGGTATCTCCAGGTGCAGTAGAGTGGTAATCTTGGAACCTCCTGACTCAGAGTACTGCTACCTTCTCACTGCCATAGGAATGCAGCTAGTTGACAGCTGGCTTCAAGACATGCTTCGCTGAGAGAGCTGAGGACAGGGCAGAACCCTCCCGCATGCTGCCTGACTGTAGGAGTAGCTGCTAACATCCTAATGTTAGTGGCTGGGAGAGGTTGCGGGAAAAGCATGTGTGAGCACTGGGCCTGAACTCCCGTGTATCTGAGTTGAATACAGCGATTTCCAATGGCCTTCTTCAATCACAGTGTAGCTAGGTTCCAACACCCATGTCTGAGTGGGTAGCAGACATCTGCCTCCCATGCATATACACTTCTGAGAGTTGAGCTTATGGCCTGTACCTCCACATCCAGCCTGCTGGTACCCTTGGCTTCTAAAAGGCCTAGGCTCGCTGTTTGACGGAAGTGCTGGGAGAGGTAATTGGAATCACCCGGCACACAAGACTAGTGCCTCCAAGCACAGTTCAGCGTATCCTAGTAATTCCTGTGGTAGACTGGTGCTACATACTAAGTTCCATACGTGAGAGGGTAGCTGAACGCCTTGTCCAAAACCATCTTACTTCTGAGAGTTGAGCTCAGCCACAGTCCCTCACAGTTCCACACTGCCTGCAGAGTGAGTTTCGCAGGTCTTCAGCAGAGACGTTTGCCAGAGGCTTCTGAGACGCAGGGTAACAATGCAGACCTGGAGGGTATCCCCAGGTGCAGTCGACTGGTAATCTTGGAACCTCCTGACTCAGAATACTGCTACTTTCTCACTGCCATAGGAATGCAGCTAGTTGACAGCTGGCTTCAAGACATGCTTCCCTGTGAGAGTTGAGGACAGGGCAGAACCCTCCCGCATGCTGCCTGACTGTAGGAGTAGCTGCTAACATCCTTATGTTAGTGGCTTGGAGAGGTTGCGGGAAAAGCATGTGTGAGCACTGGGCCTGAACTCCGGTGTATCTGAGTTGAATACAGCGATTTCCAACGGCTTTCCTCAACGAGAGTGTAGCTAGGTTCCAACTCCCATGTCCGAGTGGGTATCAGACATCTGCCTCCCATGTATACACACTTCTGAGAGTTGAGCTTATGGCCTGTACCTCCACATCCAGCCTGCTGGTACCCTTGGCTTCTAAAAGGCCTAGGCTCGCTGTTTGACGGAAGTGCTGGGAGAGGTAATTGGAATCTCCCGGCACACAAGACGAGTGCCTCCAAGCTCAATTCACTATTTCCCAGTAATTCTTGTGGTAGACAGGTGCTTCATACTAAGTTCCATATGTGAGAAGGTAGCTGAACGCCTTGTCCAAAAGCATCTTACTTCTGAGAGTTGAGCACACCCTCAGTCCCTCACAGTTCCACACTGCCTGCAGAGTGAGTTTCACACGTCTTCACCAGAGACGATTGCCAGAGGCTTTTGAGTACAAGTTACAATGCAGACCTGGAGGGTATCTCCAGGTGCAGTAGAGTGGTAATCTTGGAACCTCCTGACTCAGAGTACTGCTACCTTCTCACTGCCATAGGAATGCAGCTAGTTGACAGCTGGCTTCAAGACATGCTTCCCTGTAAGAGCTGAGGACAGGGCAGAACCCTCCCGCATCCTGCCTGACTGTAGGAGTAGCTGCTAACATCCTAATGTTAGTGGCTGGGAGAGGTTGCGGGAAAAGCACGTTTGGGCACTGGGCCTGAACTCCCGTGTATCTGAGTTGAATACAGCGATTTCCAATGGCCTTCTTCAATCACAGTGTAGCTAGGTTCCAACTCCCATGTCCGAGTGGGTAGCAGACATCTGCCTCCCATGCATACACACTTCTGAGAGTTGAGCTGATGGCCTGTACCTCCACATCCAGCCTGCTGGTACTCTTGGCTTCTAAAAGGCCTAGGCTCGCTGTTTGACGTAAGTGCTGGGAGAGGTAATTGGAATCACCCGGCACACAAGACTAGTGCCTCCAAGCTCAGTTCAGCGATTTCCTAGTAATTCCTGTGGTAGACTGGTGCTACATACTAAGTTCCATACGTGAGAGGGTAGCTGAACGCCTTGTCCAAAACCATCTTACTTCTGAGAGTTGAGCTCAGCCTCAGTCCCTCACAGTTCCACACTGCCTGCAGAGTGAGTTTCGCAGGTCTTCAGCAGAGACGTTTGCCAGAGGCTTCTGAGACGCAGGGTAACAATGCAGACCTGGAGGGTATCCCCAGGTGCAGTCGACTGGTAATCTTGGAACCTCCTGACTCAGAATACTGCTACCTTCTCACTGCCATAGGAATGCAGCTAGTTGACAGCTGGCTTCAAGACATGCTTCCCTGTGAGAGCTGAGGACAGGGCAGAACCCTCCCGCATGCTCCCTGACTGTAGGAGTAGCTGCTAACATCCTTATGTTAGTGGCTGGGAGAGGTCGCGGGAAAAGCATGTGTGAGCACTGGGCCTGAACTCCCGTGTATCTGAGTTGAATACAGCGATTTCCAACGGCTTTCCTCAACCAGAGTGTAGCTAGGTTCCAAATCCCATGTACGAGCGGGTAGCAGACATCTGCCTCCCATGCATACACAATTCTGAGAGTTGAGCTTATGGCGTGTACCTCCGCAGCCAGCCTGCTGGTACCCTTGGCTTCTAAAAGGCCTAGGCTCGCTGTTTGACGGAAGTGCTGGGAGAGGTAATTGGAATCACCCGGCACACAAGACTAGTGCCTCCAAGCTCAGTTCAGCGATTTCCTAGTAATTCCTGTGGTAGACTGGTGCTACATACTAAGTTCCATACGTGAGAGGGTAGCTGAACACCTTTTCCAAAACCATCTTACTTCTGAGAGTTGAGCTCAGCCTCAGTCCCTCACAGTTCGACACTGCCTGCAGAGTGAGTTTCGCAGGTCTTCAGCAAGGACGTTTGCCAGAGGCTTCTGAGACGCAGGGTAACAATGCAGACCTGGAGGGTATCCCCAGGTGCAGTCGACTGGTAATCTTGGAACCTCCTGACTCAGAATACTGCTACCTTCTCACTGCCATAGGAATGCAGCCAGTTGACAGCTGGCTTCAAGACATGCTTCCCTGTGAGAGCTGAGGACAGGGCAGAACCCTCCCGCATGCTGCCTGACTGTAGGAGTAGCTGCTAACATCCTTATGTTAGTGGCTGGGAGAGGTTGCGGGAAAAGCATGTGTGAGCACTGGGCCTGAACTCCCGTGTATCTGAGTTGAATACAGCGATTTCCAACGGCTTTCCTCAACCAGAGTGTAGCTAGGTTCCAAATCCCATGTACGAGCGGGTAGCAGACATCTGCCTCCCATGCATACACACTTCTGAGAGTTGAGCTTATGGCCTGTACCTCCACACCAGCCTGCTGGTACCCTTGGCTTCTAAAAGGCCTAGGCTCGCTGTTTGACGGAAGTGCTGGGAGAGGTAATTGGAATCTCCCGGCACACAAGACGAGTGCCTCCAAGCTCAATTCACGATTTCCCAGTAATTCTTGTGGTAGACAGGTGCTACATACTAAGTTCCATATGTGAGAAGGTAGCTGGGGGATCCCTGGGTGGCGCAGCGGTTTGGCGCCTGCCTTTGGCCCAGGGCGCGATCCTGGAGACCCGGGATCGAATCCCACGTCGGGCTCCCGGTGCATGGAGCCTGCTTCTCCCTCTGCCTATGTCTCTGCCTCTCTCTCTCTCTCTCTCTGTGACTATCATAAATAAATAAAAATTAAAATGTTTAAAAAAAAAAAAAGAGAAGGTAGCTGAACGCCTTGTCCAAAAGCATCTTACTTCTGAGAGTTGAGCACACCCTCACTCCCTCACAGTTCCACACTGCCTGCAGAGTGAGGTTCACACGTCTTCACCAGAGACGATTGCCAGAGGCTTTTGAGTACAAGTTACAATGCAGACCTGGAGGGTATCTCCAGGTGCAGTAGAGTGGCAATCTTGGAACCTCCTGACTCAGAGTACTGCTACCTTCTCACTGCCATAGGAATGCCGCTAGTTGACAGCTGGCTTCAAGACATGCTTCCCTGTGAGAGCTGAGGACAGTGCAGAACCCTCCCGCATCCTGCCTGACTGTAGGAGTAGCTGCTAACATCCTAATGTTAGTGGCTGGGAGAGGTTGCGGGAAAAGCATGTGTGAGCACTGGGCCTGAACTCCCGTGTATTTGAGTTGAATACAGCGATTTCCAATGGCCTTCTTCAATCACAGTGTAGCTAGGTTCCAACTCCCATGTCCGAGTGGGTAGCAGACATCTGCCTCCCATGCATACACACTTCTGAGAGTTGAGCTTATGGCCTGTACCTCCACAGCCAGCCTGCTGGTACCCTTGGCTTCTAAAAGGCCTAGGCTCGCTGTTTGACGGAAGTGCTGGGAGAGGTAATTGGAATCACCCGGCACACAAGACTAGTGCCTCCAAGCTCAGTTCAGCGATTTCCTAGTAATTCCTGTGGTAGACTGGTGCTACATACTAAGTTCCATACGTGAGAGGGTAGCTGAACGCCTTGTCCAACACCATCTTACTTCTGAGAGTTGAGCTCAGCCTCAGTCCCTCACAGTTCCACACTGCCTGCACAGTGAGTTTCGCAGGTCTTCAGCAGAGACGTTTGCCAGAGGCTTCTGAGACGCAGGGTAACAATGCAGACCTGGAGGGTATCCCCAGGTGCAGTCGACTGGTAATCTTGGAACCTCCTGACTCAGAACACTGCTACCTTCTCACTGCCATAGGAATGCAGCTAGTTGACAGCTGGCTTCAAGACATACTTCCCTGTGAGAGCTGAGGACAGGGCAGAACCCTCCCGCATGCTGCCTGATTGTAGGAGTAGCTGCTAACATCCTTATGTTAGTGGCTGGGAGAGGTTGCGGGAAATGCATGTGTGAGCACTGGGCCTGAACTCCCGTGTATCTGAGTTGAATACAGCGATTTCCAACGGCTTTCCTCAACCAGAGTGTAGCTAGGTTCCAAATCCCATGTTCGAGTGGGTAGCAGACATCTGCCTTCCATGGATACACACTTCTGAGAGTTGAGCTTATGGCCTGTACCTCCACATCCAGCCTGCTGGTACCCTTGGCTTCTAAAAGGCCTAGGCTCGCTGTTTGACGGAAGTGCTGGGAGAGGTAATTGGAATCACCCGGCACACAAGACTAGTGCCTCCAAGCTCAGTTCAGCGATTTCCTAGTAATTCCTGTGGTAGACTGGTGCTACATACTAAGTTCCATACGTGAGAGGGTAGCTGAACGCCTTGTCCAAAACCATCTTACTTCCGAGAGTTGAGCTCAGCCTCAGTCCCTCACAGTTCCACACTGCCTGCAGAGTGAGTTTCGCAGGTCTTCAGCAGAGACGTTTGCCAGAGGCTTCTGAGTCGCAGGGTAACAATGCAGACCTGGAGGATATCCCCAGGTGCAGTCGACTGGTAATCTTGGAACCTCCTGACTCAGAATACAGCTACCTTCTCACTGCCATAGTAATGCAGCTAGTTGACAGGTAGCTGGCTTCAAGACATGCTTCCCTGAGAGAGCTGAGGACAGGGCAGTACCCTCCCGCATGCTGCCTCACTGTAGGAGTAGCTGCTAACATCCTAATGTTAGTGCCTGGGAGATGTTGCGGGAAAAGCATGTGTGAGCACTGGGCCTGAAATCCCGTGTATCTGAGTTGAATACAGCGATTTCCAACGGCTTTCCTCAACCAGAGTGTAGCTAGGTTCCAAATCCCATGTACGAGCGGGTAGAAGACATCTGCCTCCCATGCATACACACTTCTGAGAGTTGAGCTTATGGCCTGTACCTCCACATCCAGCCTGCTGGTACCCTTGGCTTCTATAAGGCCTAGGCTCGCTGTTTGACGGAAGTGCTGGGAGAGGTAATTGGAATCTCCCGGCACACAAGACGAGTGCCTCCAAGCTCAATTCACGATTTCCCAGTATTTCTTGTGGTAGACAGGTGCTACATACTAAGTTCCATATGTGAGATGGTAGCTGAACGCCTTGTCCAAAAGCATCTTACTTCTGAGGGTTGAGCCCACCCTCAGTCCCTCACAGTTCCACACTGCCTGCAGAGTGAGTTTCACACGTCTTCACCAGAGACGATTGCCAGAGGCTTCTGAGTAGAAGTTAACAATGCAGACCTGGAGGGTATCTGCAGGTGCAGTAGAGTGGTAATCTTGGAACCTCGTGACTCAGAGTACTGCTACCTTCTCACTGCCATAGGAATGAAGCTAGTTGACAGCTGGCTTCAAGACATGCTTCCCTGTGAGAGCTGAGGACAAGGCAGAACCCTCCCGCATGCTGCCTGACTGTAGGAGTAGCTGCTAACATCCTTATGTTAGTGGCTGGGAGAGGTTGCGGGAAAAGCATGTGTGAGCACTGGGCCTGAACTCCCGTGTATCTGAGTTGAATACAGCGATTTCCAACGGCTTTCGTCAACCAGAGTGTAGCTAGGTTCCAAATCCCATGTACGAGCGGGTAGCAGATATCTGCCTCCCATGCATACACACTTCTGAGAGTTGAGCTTATGGCCTGTACCTCCACGTCCAGCCTGCTGGTACCCTTGGCTTCTAAAAGGCCTAGGCTCGCTGTTTGACGGAAGTGCTGGGAGAGGTAATTGGAATCACCCGGCACACAAGACTAGTGCCTCCAAGCTCAGTTCAGCGATTTCCTAGTAATTCCTGTGGTAGACTGGTGCTACATACTAAGTTCCATATGTGAGAAGGTAGCTGAACGCCTTGTCCAAAAGCATCTTACTTCTGAGAGTTGAGCACACCCTCAGTCCCTCACACTTCCACACTGCCTGCAGAGTGAGTTTCACACGTCTTCACCGGAGACGATTGCCAGAGGCTTCTGAGTACAAGTTAACAATGCAGACCTGGAGGGTATCTCCAGGTGCAGTAGAGTGGTAATCTTGGAATCTCCTGACTCAGAGTACTGCTACCTTCTCACTGCCATAGGAATGCAGCTAGTTGACAGCTGGCTTCAAGACATGCTTCCCTGTGAGAGCTGAGGACAGGGCAGAACCCTCCCGCATCCTGCCTGACTGTAGGAGTAGCTGCTAACATCCTAATGTTAGTGGCTGGGAGAGGTTGCGGGAAAAGCATGTGTGAGCACTGGGCCTGAACTCCCGTGTATCTGAGTTGAATACAGCGATTTCCAATGGCCTTCTTCAATCACAGTGTAGCTAGGTTCCAACTCCCATGTCCGAGTGGGTAGCAGACATCTGTCTCCCATGCATACACACTTCTGAGAGTTGAGCTTATGGCCTGTACCTCCACATCCAGCCTGCTGGTACCCTTGGCTTCTAAAAGGCCTAGGCTCGCTGTTTGACGGAAGTGCTGGGAGAGGTAATTGGAATCACCCGGCACACAAGACTAGTGCCTCCAAGCTCAGTTCAGCGATTTCCTAGTAATTCCTGTGGTAGACTGGTGCTACATACTAAGTTCCATACGTGAGAGGGTAGCTGAACGCCTTGTCCAAAACCATCTTACTTCCGAGAGTTGAGCTCAGCCTCAGTCCCTCACAGTTCCACTCTGCCTGCAGAGTGAGTTTCGCAGGTCTTCAGCAGAGACGTTTGCCAGAGGCTTCTGAGACGCAGGGTAACAATGCAGACCTGGAGGGTATCCCCAGGTGCAGTCGACTGGTAATCTTGGAACCTCCTGACTCAGAATACTGCTACCTTCTCACTGCCATAGGAATGCAGCTAGTTGACAGCTAGCTGGCTTCAAGACATGCTTCCCTGAGAGAGCTGAGGACAGGGCAGAACCCTCCCGCATGCTGCCTGACTGTAGGAGTAGCTGCTAACATCCTAATGTTAGTGGCTGGGAGATGTTGCGGGAAAAGCATGTGTGAGCACTGGGCCTGAACTCCCGTGTATCTGAGTTGAATACAGCGATTTCCAACGGCTTTCCTCAACCAGAGTGTAGCTAGGTTCCAAATCCCATGTACGAGCGGGTAGAAGACATCTGCCTCCCATGCATACACACTTCTGAGAGTTGAGCTTATGGCCTGTACCTCCACATCCAGCCTGCTGGTACCCTTGGCTTCTAAAAGGCCTAGGCTCGCTGTTTGACGGAAGTGCTGGGAGAGGTAATTGGAATCTCCCGGCACACAAGACGAGTGCCTCCAAGCTCAATTCACGATTTCCCAGTAATTCTTGTGGTAGACAGGTGCTACATACTAAGTTCCATATGTGAGATGGTAGCTAAACGCCTTGTCCAAAAGCATCTTACTTCTGAGAGTTGAGCTCAGCCTCAGTCCCTCACAGTTCCACACTGCCTGCAGAGTGAGTTTCGCAGGTCTTCAGCAGAGACGTTTGCCAGAGGCTTCTGAGACGCAGGGTAACAATGCAGACCTGGAGGGTATCCCCAGGTGCAGTCGACTGGTAATCTTGGAACCTCCTGACTCAGAATACTGCTACCTTCTCACTGCCATAGGAATGCAGCTAGTTGACAGCTGGCTTCAAGACATGCTTCCCTGTGAGAGCTGAGGACAGGGCAGAACCCTCCCGCATGCTGCCTGACTGTAGGAGTAGCTGCTAACATCCTTATGTTAGTGGCTGGGAGAGGTTGCGCGAAAAGCATGTGTGAGCATTGGGCCTGAACTCCCGTGTATCTGAGTTGAATACAGCGATTTCCAACGGCTTTCCTCAACCAGAGTGTAGCTAGGTTCCAAATCCCATGTACGAGCGGTTAGCAGACATCTGCCTCCCATGCATACACACTTCTGAGAGTTGAGCTTATGGCCTGTACCTCCACAGCCAGCCTGCTGGTACCCTTGGCTTCTAAAAGGCCTAGGCTCGCTGTTTGACGGAAGTGCTGGGAGAGGTAATTGGAATCTCCCGGCACACAAGACGAGTGCCTCCAAGCTCAATTCAAGATTTCCCAGTAATTCTTGTGGTAGAGAGGTGCTACATCCTTAGTTCCATATGTGAGAAGGTAGCTGAACGTCTTGTCCAAAAGCATCTTACTTCTGAGAGTTGAGCACACCCTCAGTCCCTCACACTTCCACACTGCCTGCAGAGTGAGTTTCAAACGTCTTCACCAGAGACGATTGCCAGAGGCTTCTGAGTACAAGTTAACAATGCAGACGTGGAGGGTACTCCAGGTGCAGTAGAGTGGTAATCTTGGAACCTCCTGACTCAGAGTACTGCTACATTCTCACTGCCATAGGAATGCAGCTAGTTGACAGCTGGCTTCAAGACATGCTTCCCTGTGAGAGCTGAGGACAGGGCAGAACCCTCCCGCATGCTGCCTGACTGTAGGAGTAGCTGCTAACATCCTAATGTTAGTGGCTGGGAGAGGTTGCGGGAAAAGCATGTGTGAGCACTGGGCCTGAACTCCCGTGTATCTAAGTTGAATACAGCGATTTCCAACGTCTTTCCTCAACCAGTGTGTAGCTAGCTTCCAAATCCCATGTACGAGCGGGTAGCAGACATCTGCCTCCCATGCATACACAATTCTGAGATTTGAGCTTATGGCCTGTACCTCCACATACAGCCTACTGTTACCCTTGGCTTCTAAAAGGCCTAGGCTCGCTGTTTGACGGAAGTTATGGGAGAGGTAATTGGAATCACCCGGCACACAAGACTAGTGCCTCCAAGCTCAGTCCAGCGATTTCCCAGTAATTCTTGTGGTAGACAGGTGCTACATACTAAGTTCCATATGTGAGAAGGTAGCTGAACGCCTTGTCCACAAGCATCTTACTTCTGAGAGTTGAGCTCAGACTCAGTCCCTCAGAGTTCCACACTGCCTGCAGAATGAGTTTCGCAGGTCTTCAGCAGAGACAATTGCCAGAGGCTTCTGAGTACATGTTAACAATGCAGACCTGGAGGGTATCTCCAGGTGCAGTAGAGTGGTAATCTTGTAACCTCCTGACTCAGAATACTGCTACTTTCTCCCTGCCATAGGAATGCAGCTAGTTGACAGCTGGCTTCAAGACATGCTTCCCTGTGAGAGCTGAGGACAGGGCAGAAGCCTCCCGCATCCTGCCTGACTGTAGGAGTACCTGCTAACATCCTAATGTTAGTGGGTGGGAGAGGTTGCGGGAAAAGCATGTGTGAGCACTGGGCTTGAACTCCCGTGTATCTGAGTTGAATACAACGTTTTCTTACGGCTTTCCTCAACCAGAGTGTAGCTAGGTTCCAAATCCCATGTACGAGCGGGTAGCAGACATCTGCCTCCCATGCATACACACTTCTGAGAGTTGAGCTTATGGCCTGTACCTCCACAGCCAGCCTGCTGGTACCCTTGGGTTCTAAAAGGCCTAGGCTCGCTGTTTGACGGAAGTGCTGGGAGAGGTAATTGGAATCACCCGGCACACAAGACTAGTGCCTCCAAGCTCAGTTCAGCGATTTCCTAGTAATTCCTGTGGTAGACTGGTGCTACATACTAAGTTCCATATGTGAGAAGGTAGCTGAACGCCTTGTCCAAAAGCATCTTACTTCTGAGAGTTGAGCACACCCTCAGTCCCTCACACTTCCACACTGCCTGCAGAGTGAGTTTCACACGTCTTCACCGGAGACGATTGCCAGAGGCTTCTGAGTACAAGTTAACAATGCAGACCTGGAGGGTATCTCCAGGTGCAGTAGAGTGGTAATCTTGGAATCTCCTGACTCAGAGTACTGCTACCTTCTCACTGCCATAGGAATGCAGCTAGTTGACAGCTGGCTTCAAGACATGCTTCCCTGTGAGAGCTGAGGACAGGGCAGAACCCTCCCGCATCCTGCCTGACTCTAGGAGTAGCTGCTAACATCCTAATGTTAGTGGCTGGGAGAGGTTGCGGGAAAAGCATGTGTGAGCACTGGGCCTGAACTCCCGTGTATCTGAGTTGAATACAGCGATTTCCAATGGCCTTCTTCAATCACAGTGTAGCTAGGTTCCAACTCCCATGTCCGAGTGGGTAGCAGACATCTGTCTCCCATGCATACACACATCTGAGAGTTGAGCTTATGGCCTGTACCTCCACATCCAGCCTGCTGGTACCCTTGGCTTCTAAAAGGCCTAGGCTCGCTGTTTGACGGAAGTGCTGGCAGAGGTAATTGGAATCACCCTGCACACAAGACGAGTGCCTCCAAGCTCAGTTCAGCGATTTCCTAGTAATTCCTGTGGTAGACTGGTGCTACATACTAAGTTCCATACGTGAGAGGGTAGCTGAACGCCTTGTCCAAAACCATCTTACTTCTGAGAGTTGAGCTCAGCCTCAGTCCCTCACAGTTCCACACTGCCTGCAGAGTGAGTTTCGCAGGTCTTCAGCAGAGACGTTTGCCAGAGGCTACTGACACGCAGGGTAACAATGCAGACCTGGAGGGTATCCCCAGGTGCAGTCGACTGGTAATCTTGGAACCTCCTGACTCAGAATACTGCTACCTTCTCACTGCCATAGGAATGCAGCTAGTTGACAGCTGGCTTCAAGACGTGCTTCCCTGTGAGAGCTGAGGACAGGGCAGAACCCTCCCGCATGCTGCCTGACTGTAGGAGTAGCTGCTAACATCCTTATGTTAGTGGCTGGGAGAGGTTGCGGGAAAAGCATGTGTGAGCACTGGGCCTGAACTCCCGTGTACCTGAGTTGAATACAGCGATTTCCAACGGCTTTCGTCAACCAGAGTGTAGCTAGGTTCCAATTCCCTTGTACGAGCGGGTAGCAGACATCTGCCTCCCATGCATACACACTTCTGAGAGCTGAGCTTATGGCCTGTACCTCCACATCCAGCCTGCTGGTACCCTTGGCTTCTAAAAGGCCTAGGCTCGCTGTTTGACGGAAGTGCTGGGAGAGGTAATTGGAATCACCCGGCACAGAAGACTAGTGCCTCCAAGCTCAGTTCAGGGATTTCCTAGTAATTCCGGTGGTAGACTGGTGCTACATACTAAGTTCCATACGTGAGAGGGTAGCTGAACGCCTTGTCCAAAACCATCTTACTTCTGAGAGTTGAGCTCAGCCTCAGTCCCTCACAGTTCCACACTGCCTGCAGAGTTAGTTTCGCAGTTCTTCAGCAGAGACGTTTGCCAGAGGCTTCTGAGATGCAGGGTAACAATGCAGACCTGGAGGGTATCCCCAGGTGCAGTCGACTGGTAATCTTGGAACCTCCTGACTCAGAATACTGCTACCTTCTCACTGCCATAGGAATGCAGCTAGTTGACAGCTGGCTTCAAGACATGCTTCCCTGTGAGAGCTGAGGACAGGGCAGAACCCTCCCGCATCCTGCCTGACTGTAGGAGTAGCTGCTAACATCCTAATGTTAGTGGCTGGGAGAGGTTGCGGGAAAAGCATGTGTGAGCACTGGGCCTGAACTCCCGTGTATCTGAGTTGAATACAGCGATTTCCAATGGCCTTCTTCAATCACAGTGTAGCTAGGTTCCAACTCCCATGTCCGAGTGGGTAGCAGACATCTGCCTCCCATGCATACACACTTCTGAGAGTTGAGCTTATGGCCTGTACCTCCACATCCAGCCTGCTGGTACCCTTGGCTTCTAAAAGGCCTAGGCTCGCTGTTTGACGGAAGTGCTGGGAGAGGTAATTGGAACCACCCGGCACACAAGACTAGTGCCTCCAAGCTCAGTTCAGCGATTTCCTAGTAATTCCTGTGGTAGACTGGTGCTACATACTAAGTTCCATACGTGAGAGGGTAGCTGAACGCCTTGTCCAAAACCATCTTACTTCCGAGAGTTGAGCTCAGCCTCAGTCCCTCACAGTTCCACTCTGCCTGCAGAGTGAGTTTCGCAGGTCTTCAGCAGAGACGTTTGCCAGAGGCTTCTGAGACGCAGGGTAACAATGCAGACCTGGAGGGTATCCCCAGGTGCAGTCGACTGGTAATCTTGGAACCTCCTGACTCAGAATACTGCTACCTTCTCACTGCCATAGGAATGCAGCTAGTTGACAGCTAGCTGGCTTCAAGACATGCTTCCCTGAGAGAGCTGAGGACAGGGCAGAACCCTCCCGCATGCTGCCTGACTGTAGGAGTAGCTGCTAACATCCTAATGTTAGTGGCTGGGAGATGTTGCGGGAAAAGCATGTGTGAGCACTGGGCCTGAACTCCCGTGTATCTGAGTTGAATACAGCGATTTCCAACGGCTTTCCTCAACCAGAGTGTAGCTAGGTTCCAAATCCCATGTACGAGCGGGTAGAAGACATCTGCCTCCCATGCATACACACTTCTGAGAGTTGAGCTTATGGCCTGTACCTCCACATCCAGCCTGCTGGTACCCTTGGCTTCTAAAAGGCCTAGGCTCGCTGTTTGACGGAAGTGCTGGGAGAGGTAATTGGAATCTCCCGGCACACAAGACGAGTGCCTCCAAGCTCAATTCACGATTTCCCAGTAATTCTTGTGGTAGACAGGTGCTACATACTAAGTTCCATATGTGAGATGGTAGCTGAACGCCTTGTCCAAAAGCATCTTACTTCTGAGAGTTGAGCTCAGCCTCAGTCCCTCACAGTTCCACACTGCCTGCAGAGTGAGTTTCGCAGGTCTTCAGCAGAGACGTTTGCCAGAGGCTTCTGAGACGCAGGGTAACAATGCAGACCTGGAGGTTATCCCCAGGTGCAGTCGACTGGTAATCTTGGATCCTCCTGACTCAGAATACTGCTACCTTCTCACTGCCATAGGAATGCAGCTAGTTGACAGCTGGCTTCAAGACATGCTTCCCTGTGAGAGCTGAGGACAGGGCAGAACCCTCCCGCATGCTGCCTGACTGTAGGAGTAGCTGCTAACATCCTTATGTTAGTGGCTGGGAGAGGTTGCGCGAAAAGCATGTGTGAGCATTGGGCCTGAACTCCCGTGTATCTGAGTTGAATACAGCGATTTCCAACGGCTTTCCTCAACCAGAGTGTAGCTAGGTTCCAAATCCCATGTACGAGCGGTTAGCAGACATCTGCCTCCCATGCATACACAATTCTGAGACTTGAGCTTATGGCCTGTACCTCCACAGCCAGCCTGCTGGTACACTTGGCTTCTAAAAGGCCTAGGCTCGCTGTTTGACGGAAGTGCTGGGAGAGGTAATTGGAATCTCCCGGCACACAAGACGAGTCCCTCCAAGCTCAATTCAAGATTTCCCAGTAATTCTTGTGGTAGAGAGGTGCTACATCCTAAGTTCCATATGTGAGAAGGTAGCTGAACGTCTTGTCCAAAAGCATCTTACTTCTGAGAGTTGAGCACACCCTCAGTCCCTCACACTTCCACACTGCCTGCAGAGTGAGTTTCAAACGTCTTCACCAGAGACGATTGCCAGAGGCTTCTGAGTACAAGTTAACAATGCAGACCTGGAGGGTACTCCAGGTGCAGTAGAGTGGTAATCTTGGAACCTCCTGACTCAGAGTACTGCTACATTCTCACTGCCATAGGAATGCAGCTAGTTGACAGCTGGCTTCAAGACATGCTTCCCTGTGAGAGCTGAGGACAGGGCAGAACCCTCCCGCATGCTGCCTGACTGTAGGAGTAGCTGCTAACATCCTAATGTTAGTGGCTGGGAGAGGTTGCGGGAAAAGCATGTGTGAGCACTGGGCCTGAACTCCCGTGTATCTAAGTTGAATACAGCGATTTCCAACGTCTTTCCTCAACCAGTGTGTAGCTAGCTTCCAAATCCCATGTACGAGCGGGTAGCAGACATCTGCCTCCCATGCATACACAATTCTGAGATTTGAGCTTATGGCCTGTACCTCCACATCCAGCCTACTGTTACCCTTGGCTTCTAAAAGGCCTAGGCTCGCTGTTTGACGGAAGTGCTGGGAGAGGTAATTGGAATCACCCGGCACACAAGACTAGTGCCTCCAAGCTCAGTCCAGCGATTTCCCAGTAATTCTTGTGGTAGACAGGTGCTACATACTAAGTTCCATATGTGAGAAGGTAGCTGAACGCCTTGTCCACAAGCATCTTACTTCTGAGAGTTGAGCTCAGACTCAGTCCCTCAGAGTTCCACACTGCCTGCAGAATGAGTTTCGCAGGTCTTCAGCAGAGACAATTGCCAGAGGCTTCTGAGTACATGTTAACAATGCAGACCTGGAGGGTATCTCCAGGTGCAGTAGAGTGGTAATCTTGTAACCTCCTGACTCAGAATACTGCTACTTTCTCCCTGCCATAGGAATGCAGCTAGTTGACAGCTGGCTTCAAGACATGCTTCCCTGTGAGAGCTGAGGACAGGGCAGAAGCCTCCCGCATCCTGCCTGACTGTAGGAGTACCTGCTAACATCCTAATGTTAGTGGGTGGGAGAGGTTGCGGGAAAAGCATGTGTGAGCACTGGGCTTGAACTCCCGTGTATCTGAGTTGAATACAACGTTTTCTTACGGCTTTCCTCAACCAGAGTGTAGCTAGGTTCCAAATCCCATGTACGAGCGGGTAGCAGACATCTGCCTCCCATGCATACACACTTCTGAGAGTTGAGCTTATGGCCTGTACCTCCACTTCCAGCCTGCTGGTACCCTTGGGTTCTAAAAGGCCTAGGCTCGCTGTTTGACGGAAGTGCTGGGAGAGGTAATTGGAATCTCCCGGCACACAAGACGAGTGCCTCCAAGCTCAATTCACGATTTCCCAGTAATTCTTGTGGTAGACATGTGCTACATACTAAGTTCCATATGTGAGAAGGTAGCTGAACGCCTTGTCCAAAAGCATCTTACTTCTGAGAGTTGAGCTCAGCCTCAGTCCCTCACAGTTCCACACTGCCTGCAGAGTGAGTTTCACACGTCTTCACCAGAGACGATTGCCAGAGGCTTCTGAGTACAAGTTAACAATGCAGACCTGGAGGGTATCTCCAGGTGCAGTAGAGTGGTAATCTTGGAACCTCCTGACTCAGAGTACTGCTACCTTCTCACTGCCATAGGAATGCAGCCAGTTGACAGCTGGCTTCAAGACATGCTTCCCTGTGAGAGCTGAGGACAGGGCAGAACCCTCCCGCATCCTGCCTGACTGTAGGAGTAGCTGCTAACATCCTTATGTTAGTGGCTTGGAGAGGTTGCGGGAAAAGCATGTGTGAGCACTGGGCCTGAACTCCCGTGTATCTGAGTTGAATACAGCGATTTCCAATGGCCTTCTTCAATCACAGTGTAGCTAGTTTCCAACTCCCATGTCCGAGTGGGTAGCAGACATCTGCCTCCCATGCATACACACTTCTGAGAGTTGAGCTTATGGCCTGTACCTCCACAGCCAGCCTGCTGGTACCCTTGGCTTCTAAAAGGCCTAGGCTCGCTGTTTGACGGAAGTGTTGGGAGAGGTAATTGGAATCACCCGGCACACAAGACTAGTGCCTCCAAGCTCAGTCCAGCGATTTCCCAGTAATTCTTGTGGTAGACAGGTGCTACATACTAACTTCCATATGTGAGAAGGTAGCTGAACGCCTTGTCCAAAAGCATCTTACTTCTGAGAGTTGAGCTCACCTTCAGTCCCTCACAGTTCCACACTGCCTGCAGAGTGAGTTTCACACGTCTTCACCAGAGACGATTACCAGAGGCTTCTGAGACGCAGGGTAACAATGCAGACCTGGAGGGTATCTCCAGGTGCAGTAGAGTGGTAATCTTGGAACCTCCTGACTCAGAGTGCTGCTACCTTCTCACTGCCATAGGAATGCAGCTAGTTGACAGCTGGCTTCAAGACATGCTTCCCTGTGAGAGCTGAGGACAGGGCAGAACCCTCCCGCATGCTGCCTGACTGTAGGAGTAGCTGCTAACATCCTTATGTTAGTGGCTGGGAGATGTTTCGGGAAAAGCATGTGTGAGCACTGGGCCTGAACTCCCGTGTATCTGAGTTGAATACAGCGATTTCCAACGGCTTTCCTCAACCAGAGTGTAGCTAGGTTCCAAATCCCATGTACGAGCGGGTAGCAGACATCTGCCTCCCATGCATACACACTTCTGAGAGTTGAGCTTATGGCCTGTACCTCCACATCCAGCCTGCTGGTACCCTTGGCTTCTAAAAGGCCTAGGCTCGTTGTTTGACTGAAGTGCTGGGAGAGGTAACTGGAATCACCCTGCACACAAGACTAGTGCCTCCAAGCACAGTCCAGCGATTTCCCAGTAATTCTTGTGGTAGACAGGTGCTACATACTAAGTTCCATATTTGAGAAGGTACCTGAACGCCTTGTCCAAAAGCATCTTACTTCTGAGAGTTGAGCTCACCCTCAGTCCCTCACAGTTCCACACTGCCATCAGAGTGAGTTTCACACGTCTTCACCAGAGACGATTACCAGAGGCTTCTGAGACGCAGGGTAACAATGCAGACCTGGAGGGTATCTCCAGGTGCAGTAGAGTGGTAATCTTGGAACCTCCTGACTCAGAGTACTGCTACCTTCTCACTGCCATAGGAATGCAGCTAGTTGACAGCTGACTTCAAGACATGCTTCCCTGTGAGAGCTGAGGACAGGGCAGAACCGTCCCGCATCCTGCCTGACTGTAGGAGTAGCTGCTAACATCCTTATGTTAGTGGCTGGGAGAGGTTGCGGGAAAAGCATGTGTGAGCACTGGGCCTGAACTCCCTTGTATCTGACTTGAATACAGCGATTTCCAATGGCCTTCTTCAATCACAGTGTAGCTAGGTTCCAACTCCCATGTCCGAGTGGGTAGCAGACATCTGCCTCCCATGCATACACACTTCTGAGAGTTGAGCTTATGGCCTGTACCTCCACATCCAGCCTGCTGGTACCCTTGGCTTCTAAAAGGCCTAGGCTCGCTGTTTGACGGAAGTGCTGGGAAAGGTAATTGGAATATCCCGACACACAAGACGAGTGCCTCCAAGCTCAATTCACGATTTCCCAGTAATTCTTGTGGTAGACAGGTGCTACATACTAAGTTCCATATGTGAAAAGGTAGCTGAACGCCTTGTCCAAAAGCATCTTACTTCTGAGAGTTGAGCTCAGCCTCAGTCCCTCACAGTTCCACACTGCCTGCAGAGTGAGTTTCGCAGGTCTTCAGCAGAGATGATTGCCAGAGGCTTCTGAGTACAAGTTAACAATGCAGACCTGGAGGGTATCTCCAGGTGCAGTAGAGGGGTAATCTTGGAACGTCCTGACTCAGAGTACTGCTACCTTCTCACTGCCATAGGAATGCAGCTAGTTGACAGCTGACTTCAAGACATGCTTCCCTGTGAGAGCTGAGGACAGGGCAGAACCGTCCCGCATCCTGCCTGACTGTAGGAGTAGCTGCTAACATCCTAATGTTAGTGGCTGGGAGAGGTTGCGGGAAAAGCATGTGTGAGCACTGGGCCTGAACTCCCGTGTATCTGAGTTGAATACAGCGAATTCCAATGGCCTTCTTCCATCACAGTGTAGCTAGGTTCCAACTCCCATGTCTGAGTGGGTAGCAGACATCTGCCTCCCATGCATACACACTTCTGAGAGTTGAGCTTATGGCCTGTACCTCCACATCCAGCCTGCTGGTACCCTTGGCCTCTAAAAGGCCTAGGCCCGCTGTTTGACGGAAGTGCTGGGAGAGGTAATTGGAATCTCCCGGCACACAAGACGAGTGCCTCCAAGCTCAGTCCAGCGATTTCCCAGTAATTCTTGTGGTAGACAGGTGCTACATACTAAGTTCCATATGTGAGAAGGTAGCTGAACGCCTTGTCCAAAAGCATCTTACTTCTGAGAGTTGAGCTCAGCCACAGTCCCTCACAGTTCCACACTGCCTGCAGAGTGAGTTTCACACGTCTTCACCAGAGACGATTACCAGAGGCTTCTGAGACGCAGGGTAACAATGCAGACCTGGAGGGTATCTCCAGGTGCAGTAGAGTGGTAATCTTGGAAACTCCTGACTAAGAGTACTGCTACCTTCTCACTGCCATAGGAATGCAGCTAGTTGACAGCTGGCTTCAAGACATGCTTCCCTGTGAGAGCTGAGGACAGGGCAGAATCCTCCCGCATCCTGCCTGACTGTAGGAGTAGCTGCTAACATCCTAATGTTAGTGGCTGGGAGAGGTTGCGGGAAAAGCATGTGTGAGCACTGGGCCTGAACTCCCGTGTATCTGAGTTGAATACAGCGATTTCCAACGGCTTTCCTCAACCAGAGTGTAGCTAGGTTCCAAATCCCATGTACGAGCGGGTAGCAGACATCTGCCTACCATGCTTACACACTTCTGAGAGTTGAGCTTATGGCCTGTACCTCCACAGCCAGCCTGCTGGTGCCCTTGGCTTCTAAAAGGCCTAGGCTCGCTGTTTGACGGAAGTGCTGGGAGAGGTAATTGGAATCACCCGGCACACAAGACTAGTGCCTCCAAGCACAGTTCAGCGATTTCCTAGTAATTCCTGTGGTAGACTGGTGCTACATACTAAGTTCCATACGTGAGAGGGTAGCTGAACGCCTTGTCCAAAACCATCTTACTTCTGAGATTTGAGCTCAGCCTCAGTCCCTCACAGTTCCACACTGCCTGCAGAGTGAGTTTCGCAGGTCTTCAGCAGAGACGTTTGCCAGAGGCTTCTGAGACGCAGGGTAACAATGCAGACCTGGAGGGTATCCCCAGGTGCAGTCGACTGGTAATCTTGGAACCTCCTGACTCAGAATACTGCTACCTTCTCCCTGCCATAGGAATGCAGTTAGTTGACAGCTAGCTGTCTTCAAGACATGCTTCCCTGTGAGAGCTGAGGACAGGGCAGAACCCTCCCGCATGCTGCTTGACTGTAGGGGTAGCTGCTAACATCCTTATGTTAGTGGCTGGGAGAGGTTTCGGGAAAAGCATGTGTGAGCACTGGGCCTGAACTCCCGTGTATCTGAGTTGAATACAGCGATTTCCAACGGCTTTCCTCAACCAGAGTGTAGCTAGGTTCCAAATCCCATGTACGAGCGGGTAGCAGACATCTGCCTCCCATGCATACACACTTCTGAGAGTTGAGCTTATGGCCTGTACCTCCACAAACAGCCTGCTGGTACCCTTGGCTTCTAAAAGGCCTAGGCTCGCTGTTTGACGGAAGTGCTGGGAGAGGTAATTGGAATCTCCCGGCACACAAGACGAGTGCCTCCAAGCTCAATTCACGATTTCCCAGTAATTCTTGTGGTAGACAGGTGCTACATACTAACTTCCATATGTGAGATGGTAGCTGAACGCCTTGTTCAAAAGCATCTTACATCCGAGAGTTGAGCCCACCCTCAGTCCCTCACAGTTCCACACTGCCTGCAGAGTGAGTTTCACACGTCTTCACCAGAGACGATTGCCAGAGGCTTCTGAGGACAAGTTAACAATGCAGACCTGGAGGGTATCTCCAGGTGCAGTAGAGTGGTAATCTTGGAACCTCCTGACTCAGAGTACTGCTACCTTCTCACTGCCATAGGAATGCAGCTAGTTGACAGCTGGCTTCAAGACATGCTTCGCTGAGAGAGCTGAGGACAGGGCAGAACCCTCCCGCATGCTGCCTGACTGTAGGAGTAGCTGCTAACATCCTAATGTTAGTGGCTGGGAGAGGTTGCGGGAAAAGCATGTGTGAGCACTGGGCCTGAACTCCCGTGTATCTGAGTTGAATACAGCGATTTCCAATGGCCTTCTTCAATCACAGTGTAGCTAGGTTCCAACACCCATGTCCGAGTGGGTAGCAGACATCTGCCTCCCATGCATATACACTTCTGAGAGTTGAGCTTATGGCCTGTACCTCCACAGCCAGCCTGCTGGTACCCTTGGCTTCTAAAAGGCCTAGGCTCGCTGTTTGACGGAAGTGCTGGGAGAGGTAATTGGAATCACCCGGCATACAAGACTAGTGCCTCCAAGCACAGTTCAGCGTATCCTAGTAATTCCTGTGGTAGACTGGTGCTACATACTAAGTTCCATACGTGAGAGGGTAGCTGAACGCCTTGTCCAAAACCATCTTACTTCTGAGAGTTGAGCTCAGCCTCAGTCCCTCACAGTTCCACACTGCCTGCAGAGTGAGTTTCGCAGGTCTTCAGCAGAGACGTTTGCCAGAGGCTTCTGAGACGCAGGGTAACAATGCAGACCTGGAGGGTATCCCCAGGTGCAGTCGACTGGTAATCTTGGAACCTCCTGACTCAGAATACTGCTACTTTCTCACTGCCATAGGAATGCAGCTAGTTGACAGCTGGCTTCAAGACATGCTTCCCTGTGAGAGTTGAAGACAGGGCAGAACCCTCCCGCATGCTGCCTGACTGTAGGAGTAGCTGCTAACATCCTTATGTTAGTGGCTTGGAGAGGTTGCGGGAAAAGCATGTGTGAGCACTGGGCCTGAACTCCCGTGTATCTGAGTTGAATACAGCGATTTCCAACGGCTTTCCTCAACCAGAGTGTATCTAGGTTCCAACTCCCATGTCCGAGTGGGTATCAGACATCTGCCTCCCATGTATACACACTTCTGAGAGTTGAGCTTATGGCCTGTACCTCCACATCCAGCCTGCTGGTACCCTTGGCTTCTAAAAGGCCTAGGCTCGCTGTTTGACGGAAGTGCTGGGAGAGGTAATTGGAATCTCCCGGCACACAAGACGAGTGCCTCCAAGCTCAATTCACGATTTCCCAGTAATTCTTGTGGTAGACAGGTGCTTCATACTAAGTTCCATATGTGAGAAGGTAGCTGAACGCCTTGTCCAAAAGCATCTTACTTCTGAGAGTTGAGCACACCCTCAGTCCCTCACAGTTCCACACTGCCTGCAGAGTCAGTTTCACACGTCTTCACCAGAGACGATTGCCAGAGGCTTTTGAGTACAAGTTACAATGCAGACCTGGAGGGTATCTCCAGGTGCAGTAGAGTGGTAATCTTGGAACCTCCTGACTCAGAGTACTGCTACCTTCTCACTGCCATAGGAATGCAGCTAGTTGACAGCTGGCTTGAAGACATGCTTCCCTGTGAGAGCTGAGGACAGGGCAGAACCCTCCCGCATCCTGCCTGACTGTAGGAGTAGCTGCTAACATCCTAATGTTAGTGGCTGGGAGAGGTTGCGGGAAAAGCACGTGTGGGCACTGGGCCTGAACTCCCGTGTATCTGAGTTGAATACAGCGATTTCCAATGGCCTTCTTCAATCACAGTGTAGCTAGGTTCCAACTCCCATGTCCGAGTGGGTAGCAGACATCTGCCTCCCATGCATACACACTTCTGAGAGTTGAGCTGATGGCCTGTACCTCCACATCCAGCCTGCTGGTACTCTTGGCTTCTAAAAGGCCTAGGCTCGCTGTTTGACGGAAGTGCTGGGAGAGGTAATTGGAAGCACAATGCACACAAGACTAGTGCCTCCAAGCTCAGTTCAGCGATTTCCTAGTAATTCCTGTGGTAGACTGGTGCTACATATTAAGTTCCATACGTGAGAGGGTAGCTGAACGCCTTGTCCAAAACCATCTTACTTCTGAGAGTTGAGCTCAGCCTCAGTCCCTCACAGTTCCACACTGCCTGCAGAGTGAGTTTCGCAGGTCTTCAGCAGAGACGTTTGCCAGAGGCTTCTGAGACGCAGGGTAACAATGCAGACCTGGAGGGTATCCCCAGGTGCAGTCGACTGGTAATCTTGGAACCTCCTGACTCAGAATACTGCTACCTTCTCACTGCCATAGGAATGCAGCTAGTTGACAGCTGGCTTCAAGACATGCTTCCCTTTGAGAGCTGAGGACAGGGCAGAACCCTCCCGCATGCTGCCTGACTGTAGGAGTAGCTGCTAACATCCTTATGTTAGTGGCTGGGAGAGGTCGCGGGAAAAGCATGTGTGAGCACTGGGCCTGAACTCCCGTGTATCTGAGTTGAATACAGCGATTTCCAACGGCTTTCCTCAACCAGAGTGTAGCTAGGTTCCAAATCCCATGTACGAGCGGGTAGCAGACATCTGCCTCCCATGCATACACAATTCTGAGAGTTGAGCTTATGGCGTGTACCTCCGCAGCCAGCCTGCTGGTACCCTTGGCTTCTAAAAGGCCTAGGCTCGCTGTTTGACGGAAGTGCTGGGAGAGGTAATTGGAATCACCCGGCACACAAGACTAGTGCCTCCAAGCTCAGTTCAGCGATTTCCTAGTAATTCCTGTGGTAGACTGGTGCTACATACTAAGTTCCATACGTGAGAGGGTAGCTGAACACCTTGTCCAAAACCATCTTACTTCTGAGAGTTGAGCTCAGCCTCAGTCCCTCACAGTTCGACACTGCCTGCAGAGTGAGTTTCGCAGGTCTTCAGCAAGGACGTTTGCCAGAGGCTTCTGAGACGCAGGGTAACAATGCAGACCTGGAGGGTATCCCCAGGTGCAGTCGACTGGTAATCTTGGAACCTCCTGACTCAGAATACTGCTACCTTCTCACTGCCATAGGAATGCAGCTAGTTGACAGCTGGCTTCAAGACATGCTTCCCTGTGAGAGCTGAGGACAGGGCAGAACCCTCCCGCATGCTGCCTGACTGTAGGAGTAGCTGCTAACATCCTTATGTTAGTGGCTGTGAGAGGTTGCGGGAAAAGCATGTGTGAGCACTGGGCCTGAACTCCCGTGTATCTGAGTTGAATACAGCGATTTCCAACGGCTTTCCTCAACCAGAGTGTAGCTAGGTTCCAAATCCCATGTACGAGCGGGTAGCAGACATCTGCCTCCCATGCATACACACTTCTGAGAGTTGAGCTTATGGCCTGTACCTCCACACCAGCCTGCTGGTACCCTTGGCTTCTAAAAGGCCTAGGCTCGCTGTTTGACGGAAGTGCTGGGAGAGGTAATTGGAATCTCCCGGCACACAAGACGAGTGCCTCCAAGCTCAATTCACGATTTCCCAGTAATTCTTGTGGTAGACAGGTGCTACATACTAAGTTCCATATGTGAGAAGGTAGCTGGGGGATCCCTGGGTGGCGCAGCGGTTTGGCGCCTGCCTTTGGCCCAGGGCGCGATCCTGGAGACCCGGGATCGAATCCCACGTCGGGCTCCCGGTGCATGGAGCCTGCTTCTCCCTCTGCCTATGTCTCTGCCTCTCTCTCTCTCTCTCTCTGTGACTATCATAAATAAATAAAAATTAAAATGTTTAAAAAAAAAAAAAAGAGAAGGTAGCTGAACGCCTTGTCCAAAAGCATCTTACTTCTGAGAGTTGAGCACACCCTCACTCCCTCACAGTTCCACACTGCCTGCAGAGTGAGTTTCACACGTCTTCACCAGAGACGATTGCCAGAGGCTTTTGAGTACAAGTTACAATGCAGACCTGGAGGGTATCTCCAGGTGCAGTAGAGTGGCAATCTTGGAACCTCCTGACTCAGAGTACTGCTACCTTCTCACTGCCATAGGAATGCCGCTAGTTGACAGCTGGCTTCAAGACATGCTTCCCTGTGAGAGCTGAGGACAGTGCAGAACCCTCCCGCATCCTGCCTGACTGTAGGAGTAGCTGCTAACATCCTAATGTTAGTGGCTGGGAGAGGTTGCGGGAAAAGCATGTGTGAGCACTGGGCCTGAACTCCCGTGTATCTGAGTTGAATACAGCGATTTCCAATGGCCTTCTTCAATCACAGTGTAGCTAGGTTCCAACTCCCATGTCCGAGTGGGTAGCAGACATCTGCCTCCCATGCATACACACTTCTGAGAGTTGAGCTTATGGCCTGTACCTCCACAGCCAGCCTGCTGGTACCCTTGGCTTCTAAAAGGCCTAGGCTCGCTGTTTGACGGAAGAGCTGGGAGAGGTAATTGGAATCACCCGGCACACAAGACTAGTGCCTCCAAGCTCAGTTCAGCGATTTCCTAGTAATTCCTGTGGTAGACTGGTGCTACATACTAAGTTCCATACGTGAGAGGGTAGCTGAACGCCTTGTCCAAAACCATCTTACTTCTGAGAGTTGAGCTCAGCCTCAGTCCCTCACAGTTCCACACTGCCTGCACAGTGAGTTTCGCAGGTCTTCAGCAGAGACGTTTGCCAGAGGCTTCTGAGACGCAGGGTTACATTGCAGACCTGGAGGGTATCCCCAGGTGCAGTCGACTGGTAATCTTGGAACCTCCTGACTCAGAATACTGCTACCTTCTCACTGCCATAGGAATGCAGCTAGTTGACAGCTGGCTTCAAGACATGCTTCCCTGTGAGAGCTGAGGACACGGCAGAACCCTCCCGCGTGCTGCCTGACTGTAGGAGTAGCTGCTAACATCCTTATGTTAGTGCCTGGGAGAGGTTGCGGGAAAAGCATGTGTGAGCACTGGGCCTGAACTCCCGTGTATCTGAGTTGAATACAGCGATTTCCAACGGCTTTCCTCAACCAGAGTGTAGCTAGGTTCCAAATCCCATGTACGAGCGGGTAGCAGACATCTGCCTCCCATGCATACACACTTCTGAGAGTTGAGCTTATGGCCTGTACCTCCACAGGCAGCCTGCTGGTACCCTTGGCTTCTAAAAGGCCTAGGCTCGCTGTTTGACGGAAGTGCTGGGAGAGGTAATTGGAATCACCCGGCACACAAGGCTAGTGCCTCCAAGCTCAGTTCAGCGATTTCCTAGTAATTCCTGTGGTAGACTGGTGCTACATACTAAGTTCCATACGTGAGAGGGTAGCTGAATGCCTTGTCCAAAACCATCTTACTTCTGAGAGTTGAGCTCAGCCTCAGTCCCTCACAGTTCGACACTGCCTGCAGAGTGAGTTTCGCAGGTCTTCAGCAGAGACGTTTGCCAGAGGCTTCTGAGACGCAGGGTAACAATGCAGACCTGGAGGGTATCCCCAGGTGCAGTCGACTGGTAATCTTGGAACCTCCTGACTCAGAATACTGCTACCTTCTCACTGCCATAGGAATGCAGCTAGTTGACAGCTGGCTTCAAGACATGCTTCCCTGTGAGAGCTGAGGACAGGGCAGAACCCTCCCGCATGCTGCCTGACTGTAGGAGTAGCTGCTAACATCCTTATGTTAGTGGCTGGGAGAGGTTGCGGGAAAAGCATGTGTGAGCACTGGGCCTGAACTCCCGTGTATCTGAGTTGAATACAGCGATTTCCAACGGCTTTCCTCAACCAGAGTGTAGCTAGGTTCCAAATCCCATGTACGAGCGGGTAGCAGACATCTGCCTCCCATGCATACACACTTCTGAGAGTTGAGCTTATGCCTGTACCTCCACAGCGAGCCTGCTGGTACCCTTGGCTTCTAAAAGGCCTAGGCTCGCTGTTTGACGGAAGTGCTGGGAGAGGTAATTGGAATCTCCCGGCACACAAGACGAGTGCCTCCAAGCTCAATTCACGATTTCCCAGTAATGCTTGTGGTAGACAGGTGCTACATACTAAGTTCCATATGTGAGAAGGTAGCTGAACGCCTTGCCCAAAAGCATCTTACTTCTGAGAGTTGAGCACACCCTCAGTCCCTCACACTTCCACACTGCCTGCAGAGTGAGTTTCACACGTCTTCACCAGAGACGATTGCCAGAGGCTTCTGAGTACAAGTTAACAATGCAGACCTGGAGGGTATCTCCAGGTGCAGTAGAGTGGTAATCATGGAACCTCCTGACTCAGAGTACTGCTACATTCTCACTGCCATAGGAATGCAGATAGTTGACAGCTGGCTTCAAGACATGCTTCCCTGTGAGAGCTGAGGACAGGGCAGAACCCTCCCGCATCCTGCCTGACTGTAGGAGTAGCTGCTAACATCCTTATGTTAGTGGCTGGGGAGGTTGCGGGAAAAGCATGTGTGAGCACTGGGCCTGAACTCCCGTGTATCTGAGTTGAGTACAGCGATTTCCAATGGCCTTCTTCAATCACAGTGTAGCTAGGTTCCAACTCCCATGTCCGAGTGGGTAGCAGACATCTGCCTCCCATGCATACACACTTCTGAGTGTTGAGCTTATGGCCTGTACCTCCACATCCAGCCTGCTGGTATCCTTGGCTTCTAAAAGGCCTAGGCTCGCTGTTTGACGGAAGTGCTGGGAGAGGTAATTGGAATCACCCGGAACACAAGACTAGTGCCTCCAAGCTCAGTTCAGCGATTTCCTAGTAATTCCTGTGGTAGACTGGTGCTACATACTAAGTTCAATACGTGAGAGGGTAGCTGAACGCCTTGTCCAAAACCATCTTACTTCTGAGAGTTGAGCTCAGCCTCAGTCCCTCACAGTTCCACACTGCCTGCAGAGTGAGTTTCGCAGGTCTTCAGCAGAGACGTTTGCCAGAGGCTTCTGAGACGCAGGGTAACAATGCAGACCTGGAGGGTATCCCCAGGTGCAGTCGACTGGTAATCTTGGAACCTCCTGACTCAGAATACTGCTACCTTCTCACTGCCATAGGAATGCAGCTAGTTGACAGCTGGCTTCAAGACATGCTTCCCTGTGAGAGCTGAGGACAGGGCAGAACCCTCCCGCATGCTGCCTGACTGTAGGAGTAGCTGCTAACATCCTTATGTTAGTGGCTGGGAGAGGTTGCGGGAAAAGCATGTGTGAGCACTGGGCCTGAACTCCGGTGTACCTGAGTTGAATACAGCGATTTCCAACGGCTTTCCTCAACCAGAGTGTAGCTAGGTTCCAAATCCCATGTACGAGCGGGTAGCAGACATCTGCCTCCCATGCATACACACTTCTGAGAGTTGAGCTTATGGCCTGTACCTCCACAGCCAGCCTGCTGGTACCCTTGGCTTCTAAAAGGCCTAGGCTCGCTGTTTGACGGAAGTGCTGGGAGAGGTAACTGGAATCTCCCGGCACACAAGACGAGTGCCTCCAAGCTCAATTCACGATTTCCCAGTAATTCTTGTGGTAGACAGGTGCTACATACTAAGTTCCATATGTGAGATGGTAGCTGAACGCCTTGTCCAAAAGCATCTTACTTCTGAGTGTTGAGCCCACCCTCAGTCCCTCACACTTTCACACTGCCTGCAGAGTGAGTTTCACACGTCTTCACCAGAGACGATTGCCAGAGGCTTCTGAGTACAAGTTAACAATGCAGACCTGGAGGGTATCTCCAGGTGCAGTAGAGTGGTAATCTTGGAACCTCCTGACTCAGAGTACTGCTACCTTCTCACTGCCATAGGAATGCAGCTAGTTGACAGCTGGCTTCAAGACATGCTTCCCTGTGAGAGCTGAGGACAGGGCAGAACCATCCCGCATCCTGCCTGACTGTAGGAGTAGCTGCTAACATCCTTATGTTAGTGGCTGGGAGAGGTTGCGGGAAAAGCATGTGTGAGCACTGGGCCTGAACTATCGTGTATCTGAGTTGAATACAGCGATTTCCAACGACCTTCTTCAATCACAGTGTAGCTAGGTTCCAACTCCCATGTCCGAGTGGGTAGCAGACATCTGCCTCCCATGCATACACACTTCTGATAGCTGAGCTTATGGCCTGTACCTCCACAGCCAGCCTGCTGGTACTCTTGGCTTCTAAAAGGCCTAGGCTCTCTGTTTGACGGAAGTGCTGGGAGAGGTAATTGGAATCACCCGGCACACAAGACTAGTGCCTCCAAGCTCAGTTCAGCGATTTCCTAGTAATTCCGGTGGTAGACTGGTGCTACATACTAAGTTCCATACGTGAGAGGGTAGCTGAACGCCTTGTCCAAAACCATCTTACTTCTGAGAGCTGAGCTCAGCCTCAGTCCTTCACAGTTCGACACTGCCTGCAGAGTGAGTTTCGCAGGTCTTCAGCAGAGACGTTTGCCAGAGGCTTCTGAGACGCAGGGTAACAATGCAGACCTGGAGGGTATCCCCAGGTGCAGTCGACTGGTAATCTTGGAACCTCCTGACTCAGAATACTGCTACCTTCTCACTGCCATAGGAATGCAGCTAGTTGACAGTTAGCTGGCTTCAAGACATGCTTCCCTGAGAGAGATGAGGACAGGGCAGAACCCTCCCGCATGCTGCCTGACTGTAGGAGTAGCTGCTAACATCCTAATGTTAGTGGCTGGGAGATGTTGCGGGAAAAGCATGTGTGAGCACTGGGCCTGAACTCCCGTGTATCTGAGTTGAATACAGCGATTTCCAACGGCTTTCCTCAACCAGAGTGTAGCTAGGTTCCAAATCCCATGTACGAGCGGGTAGCAGACATCTGCCTCCCATGCATACACACTTCTGAGAGTTGAGCTTATGGCCTGTACCTCCACAGCCAGCCTGCTGGTACCCTTGGCTTCTAAAAGGCCTAGGCTCGCTGTTTGACGGAAGTGCTGGGAGAGGTAATTGGAATCTCCCGGCACACAAGACGAGTGCCTCCAAGCTCAATTCAAGATTTCCCCGTAATTCTTGTGGTAGACAGGTGCTACATACTAAGTTCCATATGTGAGAAGGTAGCTGAACGCCTTGCCCAAAAGCATCTAACTTCTGAGAGTTGAGCACACCCTCAGTCCCTCACACCTCCACACTGCCTGCAGAGTGAGTTTCACACGTCTTCACCAGAGACGATTGCCAGAGGCTTCTGAGTACAAGTTAACAATGCAGACCTGGAGGGTACTCCAGGTGCAGTAGAGTGGTAATCTTGGAACCTCCTGACTCAGAGTACTGCTACCTTCTCACTGCCATAGGATTGCAGCTAGTTGACAGCTGGCTTCAACACATGCTTCCCTGTGAGAGCTGAGGACAGGGCAGAACCCTCCCGCATCCTGCCTGACTGTAGGAGTAGCTGCTAACATCCTAATGTTAGTGGCTGGGAGATGTTGCGGGAAAAGCATGTGTGAGCACTGGGCCTGAACTCCCGTGTATCTGAGTTGAATACAGCGATTTCGAACGGCTTTCCTCAACCAGAGTGTAGCTAGGTTCCAAATCCCATGTACGAGCGGGTAGCAGACATCTGCCTCCCATGCATACACACTTCTGAGAGTTGAGCTTATGGCCTGTACCTCCACAGCCAGCCTGCTGGTACCCTTGGCTTCTAAAAGGCCTAGGCTCGCTGTTTGACGGAAGTGCTGGGAGAGGTAATTGGAATCTCCCGGCACACAAGACGAGTGCCTCCAAGCTCAATTCACGATTTCCCAGTAATTCTTGTGGTAGACAGGTGCTACATACTAAGTTCCATATGTGAGAAGGTAGCTGAACGCCTTGTCCAAAAGCATCTTACTTCTGAGAGTTGAGCACACCCTCAGTCCCTCACACTTCCACACTGCCTGCAGAGTGAGTTTCACACGTCTTCACCAGAGACGATTGCCAGAGGCTTCTGAGTACAAGTTAACAATGCAGACCTGGAGGGTACTCCAGGTGCAGTAGAGTGGTAATCTTGGAACCTCCTGACTCAGAGTACTGCTACCTTCTCACTGCCATAGGAATGCAGCGAGTTGACTGCTGGCTTCAAGACATGCTTCCCTGTGAGAGCTGAGGACAGGGCAGAACCCTCCCGCATCCTGCCTGACTGTAGGAGTAGCTGCTAACATCCTAATGTTAGTGGCTGGGAGAGGTTGCGGGAAAAGCATGTGTGAGCACTGGGCCTGAACTCCCGTGTATCTGAGTTGAATACAGCGATTTCCAATGGCCTTCTTCAATCACAGTGTAGCTAGGTTCCAACTCCCATGTCCGAGTGGGTAGCAGACATCTGCCTCCCATGCATACAGACTTCTGAGAGTTGAGCTTATGGCCTGTACCTCCACATCCAGCCTGCTGATACCCTTGGCTTCTAAAAGGCCTAGGCTCGCTGTTTGACGGAATTGCTGGGAGAGGTAATTGGAATCACCCGGCACACAAGACTAGTGCCTCCAAGCTCAGTTCAGCGATTTCCTAGTAATTCCTTTGGTAGACTGGTGCTACATACTAAGTTCCATACGTGAGAGGGTAGCTGAACGCCTTGTCCAAAACCATCTTACTTCTAAGAGTTGAGCTCAGCCTCAGTCCCTCACAGTTCCACACTGCCTGCAGAGTGAGTTTCGCAGGTCTTCAGCAGAGACGTTTGCCAGAGGCTTCTGAGACGCAGGGTAAGAAGGCAGACCTGGAGGGTATCCCCAGGTGCAGTCGACTGGTAATCTTGGAACCTCCTGACTCAGAATACTGCTATCTTCTCACTGCCATAGGAATGCAGCTAGTTGACAGCTGGCTTCAAGACATGCTTCCCTGTGAGAGCTGAGGACAGGGCAGAACCCTCCCGCATGCTTCCTGACTGTAGGAGTAGCTGCTAACATCCTTATGTTAGTGGCTGGGAGAGGTTGCGGGAAAAGCATGTGTGAGCACTGGGCCTGAACTCCCGTGTATCTGAGTTGAATACAGCGATTTCCAACGGCTTTTCTCAACCACAGTGTAGCTAGGTTCCAAATCCCATGTACGAGCGGGTAGCAGACATCTGCCTCCCATGCATACACACTTCTGAGAGTTGAGCTTATGGCCTGTACCTCCACAGCCAGCCTGCTGGTACCCTTGGCTTCTAAAAGGCCTAGGCTCGCTGTTTGACGGAAGTGCTGGGAGAGGTAATTGGAATCTCCCGGCACACAAGACGAGTGCCTCCAAGCTCAATTCACGATTTCCCAGTAATTCTTGTGGTAGACAGGTGCTACATACTAAGTTCCATATGTGAGAAGGTAGCTGAACGCCTTGTCCAAAAGCATCTTACTTCTGAGAGTTGAGCCCACCCTCAGTCCCTCACACTTCCACACTGCCTGCAGAGTGAGTTTCACACGTCTTCACCAGGACGATTGCCAGAGGCTTCTGAGTACAAGTTAACAATGCAGACCTGGAGGGTATCTCCAGGTGCAGTAGAGTGGTAATCTTGGAACCTCCTGACTCAGAGTACTGCTACATTCTCACTGCCATAGGAATGCAGCTAGTTGACAGCTGGCTTCAAGACATGCTTCCCTGTGAGAGCTGAGGACAGGGCAGAACCCTCCCGAATCCTGCCTGACTGTAGGAGTAGCTGCTAACATCCTAACGTTAGTGGCTGGGAGAGGTTGGGGGAAAAGCATGTGTGAGCACTGGGCCTGAACTCCCGTGTATCTGAGTTGAATACAGCGATTTCCAATGGCCTTCTTCAATCACAGTGTAGCTAGTTTCCAACTCCCATGTCCGAGTGGGTAGCAGACATCTGCCTCCCATGCAACACACTTCTGAGAGTTGAGCTTATGGCCTGTACCTCCACATCCATCCTGCTGGTACCCTTGGCTTCTAAAAGGCCTAGGCTCGCTGTTTGACGGAAGTGCTGGGAGAGGTAATTGGAATCACCCGGCACACAAGACTAGTGCCTCCAAGCTCAGTTCAGCGATTTCCTAGTAATTCCTGTGGTAGACTGGTGCTACATACTAAGTTCCATACGTGAGTGGGTAGCTGAACGCCTTGTCCAAAACCATCTTACTTCTGAGAGTTGAGCTCAGCCTCAGTCCCTCACAGTTCCACACTGCCTGCAGAGTGAGTTTCGCAGGTCTTCAGCAGAGACGTTTGCCAGAGGCTTCTGAGACGCAGGGTAACAATGCAGACCTGGAGGGTATCCCCATGTGCAGTCGACTGGTAATCTTGGATCCTCCTGACTCAGAATACTGCTATCTTCTCACTGCCATAGGAATGCAGCTAGTTGACAGCTGGCTTCAAGACATGCTTCCCTGTGAGAGCTGAGGACAGGGCAGAACCCTCCCGCATGCTGCCTGACTGTAGGAGTAGATGCTAACATCCTTATGTTAGTGGCTGGGAGAGGTTGCGCGAAAAGCATGTGTGAGCACTGGGCCTGAACTCCCGTGTATCTGAGTTGAATACAGCGATTTCCAACGGCTTTCCTCAACCAGAGTGTAGCTAGGTTCCAAATCCCATGTACGAGCGGGTAGCAGACATCTGCCTCCCATGCATACACACTTCTGAGAGTTGAGCTTATGGCCTGTACCTCCACAGCCAGCCTGCTGGTATCCTTGGCTTCTAAAAGTCCTAGGCTCGCTGTTTGACGGAAGTGCTGGGAGAGGTAATTGGAATCACCCGGCACACAAGACTAGTGCCTCCAAGCTCAGTTCAGCGATTTCCTAGTAATTCCTGTGGTAGACTGGTGCTACATACTAAGTTCCATACGTGAGAGGGTAGCTGAACGCCTTGTCCAAAACCATCTTACTTCTGAGAGTTGAGCTCAGCCTCAGTCCCTCACAGTTCCACACTGCCTGCAGAGTGAGTTTCGCAGGTCTTCAGCAGAGACGTTTGCCAGAGGCTTCTGAGACGCAGGGTAACAATGCAGACCTGGAGGTATCCCCAGGTGCAGTCGACTGGTAATCTTGGATCCTCCTGACTCAGAATACTCCTACCTTCTCACTGCCATAGGAATGCAGCTAGTTGACAGCTGGCTTCAAGACATGCTTCCCTGTGAGAGCTGAGGACAGGGCAGAACCCTCCCGCATGCTGCCTGACTGTAGGAGTAGCTGCTAACATCCTTATGTTAGTGGATGGGAGAGGTTGCGCGAAAAGCATGTGTGAGCATTGGGCCTGAACTCCCGTGTATCTGAGTTGAATACAGCGATTTCCAACGGCTTTCCTCAACCAGAGTGTAGCTAGGTTCCCAATCCCATGTACGAGCGGGTAGCAGACATCTGCCTCCCATGCATACACACTTCTGAGAGTTGAGCTTATGGCCTGTACCTCCACAGCCAGCCTGCTGGTACCCTTGGCTTCTAAAAGGCCTAGGTTCGCTGTTTGACGGAAGTGCTGGGAGAGGTAATTGGAATCTCCCGGCACACAAGACGAGTGCCTCCAAGCTCAATTCAAGATTTCCCAGTAATTCTTGTGGTAGACAGGTGCTACATACTAAGTTCCATATGTGAGAAGGTAGCTGAACGCCTTGTCCAAAAGGATCTTACTTCTGAGAGTTGAGCACACCCTCAGTCCCTCACACTTCCACACTGCCTGCAGAGTGAGTTTCACACGTCTTCACCAGAGACGATTGCCAGAGGCTTCTGAGTACAAGTTAACAATGCAGACGTGGAGGGTACTCCAGGTGCAGTAGAGTGGTAATCTTGGAACCTCCTGACTCAGAGTACTGCTACATTCTCACTGCCATAGGAATGCAGCTAGTTGACAGCTGGCTTCAAGACATGCTTCCCTGTGAGAGCTGAGGACAGGGCAGAACCCTCCCGCATGCTGCCTGACTGTAGGAGTAGCTGCTAACATCCTAATGTTAGTGGCTGGGAGAGGTTGCGGGAAAAGCATGTGTGAGCACTGGGCCTGAACTCCCGTGTATCTGAGTTGAATACAGCGATTTCCAATGGCCTTCTTCAATCACAGTGTAGCTAGGTTCCAACTCCCATGTCCGAGTGGGTAGCAGACATCTGCCTCCCATGCATACACACTTCTGAGAGTTGAGCTTATGGCCTGTACCTCCACATCCAGCCTGCTGGTACCCTTGACTTCTAAAAGGCCTAGGCTCGCTGTTTGACGGAAGTGCTGGGAGAGGTAATTGGAATCACCCGGCACACAAGACTAGTGCCTTCAAGCTCAGTTCAGCGATTTCCTAGTAATTCCTGTGGTAGACTGGTGCTACATACTAAGTTCCATACGTGAGAGGGTAGCTGAACGCCTTGTCCAAAACCATCTTACTTCTGAGAGTTGAGCTCAGCCTCAGTCCCTCACAGTTCGACACAGCCTGCAGAGTGAGTTTCGCAGGTCTTCAGCAGAGACGTTTGCCAGAGGCTTCTGAGACGCAGGGTAACAATGCAGACCTGGAGGGTATCCCCAGGTGCAGTCGACTGGTAATCTTGGAACCTCCTGACTCAGAATACTGCTACCTTCTCACTGCCATAGGAATGCAGCTAGTTGACAGCTAGCTGGCTTCAAGACATGCTTCCCTGAGAGAGCTGAGGACAGGGCAGAACCCTCCCGCATGCTGCCTGACTGTAGGTGTAGCTGCTAACATCCTAATGTTAGTGGCTGGGAGATGTTGCGGGAAAAGCATGTGTGAGCACTGGGCCTGAACTCCCGTGTATCTGAGTTGAATACAGCGATTTCCAACGGCTTTCCTCAACCAGAGTGTAGCTAGGTTCCAAATCCCATGTACGAGCGGGTAGCAGACATCTGCCTCCCATGCATACACACTTCTGAGAGTTGAGCTTATGGCCTGTACCTCCACAGCCAGCCTGCTGGTACCCTTGGCTTCTAAAAGGCCTAGGCTCGCTGTTTGACGGAAGTGCTGGGAGAGGTAATTGGAATCTCCCGGCACACAAGACGAGTGCCTCCAAGCTCAATTCACGATTTCCCAGTAATTCTTGTGGTAGACAGGTGCTACATACTAAGTTCCATATGTGAGAAGGTAGCTGAACGCCTTGCCCAAAAGCATCTTACTTCTGAGAGTTGAGCACACCCTCAGTCCCTCATACCTCCACACTGCCTGCAGAGTGAGTTTCACACGTCTTCACCAGAGATATTGCCAGAGGCTTCTGAGTACAAGTTGACAATGCAGAACTGGAGGGTACTCCAGGTGCAGTAGAGTGGTAATCTTGGAACCTCCTGACTCAGAGTACTGCTACCTTCTCACTGCCATAGGATTGCAGCTAGTTGACAGCTGGCTTCAAGACATGCTTCCCTGTGAGAGCTGAGGACAGGGCAGAACCCTCCCGCATCCTGCCTGACTGTAGGAGTAGCTGCTAACATCCTAATGTTAGTGGCTGGGAGATGTTGCGGGAAAAGCATGTGTGAGCACTGGCCTGAACTCCCGTGTATCTGAGTTGAATACAGCGATTTCCAACGGCTTTCCTCAACCAGAGTGTAGCTAGGTTCCAAATCCCATGTACGAGCGGGTAGCAGACATCTGCCTCCCATGCATACACACTTCTGAGAGTTGAGCTTATGGCCTGTACCTCCACAGCCAGCCTGCTGGTACCCTTGGCTTCTAAAAGGCCTAGGCTCTCTGTTTGACGGAAGTGCTGGGAGAGGTAATTGGAATCTCCCGGCACACAAGACGAGTGCCTCCAAGCTCAATTCACGATTTCCCAGTAATTCTTGTGGTAGACAGGTGCTACATACTAAGTTCCATATGTGAGAAGGTAGCTGAACGCCTTGTCCAAAAGCATCTTACTTCTGAGAGTTGAGCACACCCACAGTCCCTCACACTACCACACTGCCTGCAGAGTGAGTTTCACACGTCTTCACCAGAGACGATTGCCAGAGGCTTCTGAGTACAAGTTAACAATGCAGACCTGGAGGGTACTCCAGGTGCAGTAGAGTGGTAATCTTGGAACCTCCTGACTCAGAGTACTGCTACCTTCTCACTGCCATAGGAATGCAGCTAGTTGACAGCTGGCTTCAAGACATGCTTCCCTGTGAGAGCTGAGGACAGGGCAGAACCCTCCCGCATCCTGCCTGACTGTAGGAGTAGCTGCTAACATCCTAATGTTAGTGGCTGGGAGAGGTTGCGGGAAAAGCATGTGTGAGCACTGGGCCTGAACTCCCGTGTATCTGAGTTGAATACAGCGATTTCCAATGGCCTTCTTCAATCACAGTGTAGCTAGGTTCCAACTCCCATGTCCGAGTGGGTAGCAGACATCTGCCTCCCATGCATACACACTTCTGAGAGTTGAGCTTATGGCCTGTACCTCCACATCCAGCCTGCTGGTACCCTTGGCTTCTAAAAGGCCTAGGCTCGCTGTTTGACGGAAGTGCTGGGAGAGGTAATTGGAATCACCCGGCACACAAGACTAGTGCCTCCAAGCTCAGTTCAGGGATTTCCTAGTAATTCCGGTGGTAGACTGGTGCTACATACTAAGTTCCATACGTGAGAGGGTAGCTGAACGCCTTGTCCAAATCCATCTTACTTCTGAGAGTTGAGCTCAGCCTCAGTCCCTCACAGTTCCACACTGCCTGCAGAGTGAGTTTCGCAGGTCTTCAGCAGAGACGTTTGCCAGAGGCTTCTGAGACGCAGGGTAACAATGCAGACCTGGAGGGTATCCCCAGGTGCAGTCGACTGGTGATCTTGGAACCTCCTGACTCAGAATACTGCTACCTTCTCACTGCCATAGGAATGCAGCTAGTTGACAGCTGGCTTCAAGACATGCTTCCCTGTGAGAGCTGAGGACAGGGCAGAACCCTCCCGCATGCTGCCTGACTGTAGGAGTAGCTGCTAACATCCTTATGTTAGTGGCTGGGAGAGGTTGCGGGAAAAGCATGTGTGAGCACTGGGCCTGAACTCCCGTGTACCTGAGTTGAATACAGCGATTTCCAACGGCTTTCTTCAACCAGAGTGTAGCTAGGTTCCAAATCCAATGTAAGAGCGGGTAGCAGACATCTGCGTCCCATGCATACACACTTCTGAGAGTTGAGCTTAAGTCCTGTACCTCCACATCCAGCCTGCTGGTACCCTTGGCTTCTAAAAGACCTAGGCTCGCTGTTTGACGGAAGTGCTGGAGAGGTAATTGGAATCACCCGGCACACAAGACTAGTGCCTCCAAGCTCAGTTCAGCGATTTCCTAGTAATTCCTGTGGTAGACTGGTGCTACATACTAAGTTCCATACGTGAGAGGGTAGCTGAACGCCTTGTTCAAAACCATCTTACTTCTGAGAGTTGAGCTCAGCCTCAGTCCCTCACAGTTCCACACTGCCTGCAGAGTGAGTTTCGCAGGTCTTCAGCAGAGACGTTTGCCAGAGGCTTCTGAGACGCAGGGTAACAATGCAGACCTGGAGGGTATCCTCAGGTGCAGTCGACTGGTAATCTTGGATCCTCCTGACTCAGAATACTCCTACCTTCTCACTGCCATAGGAATGCAGCTAGTTGACAGCTGGCTTCAAGACATGCTTCCCTGTGAGAGCTGAGGACAGGGCAGAACCCTCCCGCATGCTGCCTGACTGTAGGAGTAGCTGCTAACATCCTTATGTTAGTGGCTGGGAGATGTTGCGGGAAAAGCATGTGTGAGCACTGGGCCTGAACTCCCGTGTATCTGAGTTGAATACAGCGATTTCGAACGGCTTTCCTCAACCAGAGTGTAGCTAGGTTCCAAAACCCATGTACGAGCGGGTAGCAGACATCTGCCTCCCATGCATACACACTTCTGAGAGTTGAGCTTATGGCCTGTACCTCCACAGCCAGCCTGCTGGTACCCTTGGCTTCTAAAAGGCCTAGGCTCGCTGTTTGACGGAAGTGCTGGGAGAGGTAATTGGAATCTCCCGGCACACAAGACGAGTGCCTCCAAGCTCAATTCACGATTTCCCAGTAATTCTTGTGGTAGACAGGTGCTACATACTAAGTTCCATATGTGAGAAGGTAGCTGAACGCCTTGTCCAAAAACATCTTACTTCTGAGAGTTGAGCACACCCTCAGTCCCTCACACTTCCACACTGCCTGCAGAGTGAGTTTCACACGTCTTCACCAGAGACGATTGCCAGAGGCTTCTGAGTACAAGTTAACAATGCAGACCTGGAGGGTACTCCAGGTGCAGTAGAGTGGTAATCTTGGAACCTCCTGACTCAGAATACTGCTATCTTCTCACTGCCATAGGAATGCAGCTAGTTGACAGCTGGCTTCAAGACATGCTTCCCTGTGAGAGCTGAGGACAGGGCAGAACCCTCCCGCATGCTGCCTGACTGTAGGAGTAGCTGCTAACATCCTAACGTTAGTGGCTGGGAGAGGTTGGGGGAAAAGCATGTGTGAGCACTGGGCCTGAACTCCCGTGTATCTGAGTTGAATACAGCGATTTCCAATTGCCTTCTTCAATCACAGTGTAGCTAGGTTCCTACTCCCATGTCCGAGTGGGTAGCAGACATCTGCCTCCCATGCATACACACTTCTGAGAGTTGAGCTTATGGCCTGTACCTGCACATCCAGCCTGCTGGTACCCTTGGCTTCTAAAAGGCCTAGGCTCGCTGTTTGACGGAAGTGCTGGGAGAGGTAATTGGAATCACGCGGCACACAAGACTGGTGCCTCCAAGCTCAGTTCAGCGATTTCCTAGTAATTCCTGTGGTAGACTGGTGCTACATACTAAGTTCCATACGTGAGAGGGTAGCTGAACGCCTTGTCCAAAACCATCTTACTTCTGAGAGTTGAGCACACCCTCAGTCCCTCACAGTTCCACACTGCCTGCAGAGTGAGTTTCGCAGGTCTTCAGCAGAGACGTTTGCCAGAGGCTTCTGAGACGCAGGGTAACAATGCAGACCTGGAGGGTATCCCCAGGTGCAGTCGACTGGTAATGTTGGAACCTCCTGACTCAGAATACTGCTACCTTCTCACTGCCATAGGAATGCAGCTAGTTGACAGCTGGCTTCAAGACACGCTTCCCTGTGAGAGCTGAGGACAGGGCAGAACCCTCCCGCATGCTGCCTGACTGTAGGAGTAGCTGCTAACATCCTTATGTTAGTGGCTGTTAGAGGTTGCGGGAAAAGCATGTGTGAGCACTGGGCCAGAACTCCCGTGTATCTGAGTTGAATACAGCGATTTCCAACGGCTTTCCTCAACCAGAGTGTAGCTAGGTTCCAAATCCCATGTACGAGCGGGTAGCAGACATCTGCCTCCCATGCATACACACTTCTGAGAGTTGAGCTTATGGCTGTACCTCCACATCCAGCCTGCTGGTACCCTTGGCTTCTAAAAGGCCTAGGCTCGCTGTTTGACGGAAGTGCTGGGAGAGGTAATTGGAATCTCCCGGCACACAAGACGAGTGCCTCCAAGCTCAATTCACGATTTCCCAGTAATTCTTGTGGTAGACAGGTGCTACATACTAAGTTCCATATGTGAGAAGGTAGCTGAACGCCTTGTCCAAAAGCATTTTACTTCTGAGAGTTGAGCACACCCTCAGTCCCTCACACTTCCACACTGCCTGCAGAGTGAGTTTCACACGTCTTCACCAGAGACGATTGCCAGAGGCTTCTGAGTACAAGTTAACAATGCAGACCTGGAGGGTATCTCCAGGTGCAGTAGAGTGGTAATCTTGGAACCTCCTGACTCAGAGTAGTGCTACCTTCTCACGGCCATAGGAATGCAGCTAGTTGACAGCTGGCTTCAAGACATGCTTCCCTGTGAGAGCTGAGGACAGGGCAGAACCCTCCCGCATGCTGCCTGACTGTAGGAGTAGCTGCTAACATCCTAATGTTAGTGGCTGGGAGAGGTTGCTGGAAAAGCATGTGTGAGCACTGGGCCTGAACTCCCGTGTATCTGAGTTGAATACAGCGATTTCCAATGGCCTTCTTCAATCACAGTGTAGCTAGGTTCCAACTCCCATGTCCGAGTGGGTAGCAGACGTCTGCCTCCCATGCATACACACTTCTGAGAGTTGAGCTTATGGCCTGTACCTCCACATCCAGCCTGCTGGTACCCTTGGCTTCTAAAAGGCCTAGGCTCGCTGTTTGACGGAAGTGCTGGGAGAGGTAATTGGAATCACCCGGCACACAAGACTAGTGCCTCCAAGCTCAGTTCAGCGATTTCCTAGTAATTCCTGTGGTATACTGGTGCTACATACTAAGTTCCATCCGTGAGAGAGTAGCTGAACGCCTTGTCCAAAACCATCTTACTTCGGAGAGTTTAGCTCAGCCTCAGTCCCTCACAGTTCGACACTGCCTGCAGAGTGAGTTTCGCAGGTCTTCAGCAGAGACGTTTGCCAGAGGCTTCTGAGACGCAGGGTAACAATGCAGACCTGGAGGGTATCCCCAGGTGCAGTCGACTGGTAATCTTGGAACCTCCTGACTCAGAATACTGCTACCTTCTCACTGCCATAGGAATGCAGCTAGTGGACAGCTGGCTTCAAGACATGCTTCCCTGTGAGAGCTGAGGACAGGGCAGAACCCTCCCGCATGCTGCCTGACTGTAGGAGTAGCTGCTAACATCCTTATGTTAGTGGCGGGGAGACGTTGCGGGAAAAGCATGTGTGTGCCTTGGGCCTGAACTCCCGTGTATCTGAGTTGCATACAGCGATTTCCAACGGCTTTCCTCAACCAGAGTGTAGCTAGGTTCCAAATCCCATGTACGAGCGGGTAGCAGACATCTGCCTCCCATGCATACACACTTCTGAGAGTTGAGCTTATGGCCTGTACCTCCACATCCAGCCTGCTGGTACCCTTGGCTTCTAAAAGGCCTAGGATCGCTGTTTGAGGGAAGTGCTGGGAGAGGTAATTGGAATCACCCGGCACACAAGACTAGTGCCTCCAAGCTCAGTTCAGCGATTTCCTAGTAATTCCTGTGGTAGACTGGTGCTACATACTAAGTTCCATACGTGAGAGGGTAGCTGAACGCCTTGTCCAAAACCATCTTACTTCTGAGAGTTGAGCTCAGCCTCCGTCCCTCACAGATCGACACTGCCTGCAGAGTGATTTTCGCAGGTCTTCAGCAGAGACGTTTGCCAGAGGCTTCTGAGACGCAGGGTAACAATGCAGACCTGGAGGGTATCCCCAGGTGCAGTCGCCTGGTAATCTTGGAACCTCCTGACTCAGAATACTGCTACCTTCTCACTGCCATAGGAATGTAGCTAGTTGACAGCTGGCTTCAAGACATGATTCCCTGTGAGAGCTGAGGACAGGGCAGAACCCTCCCGCATGCTGCCTGACTGTAGGAGTAGCTGCTAACATCCTTATGTTAGTGGCTGGGAGAGGTTGCGGGAAAAGCATGTGTGAGTACTGGGCCTGAACTCCCGTGTATCTGAGTTGAATACAGCGATTTCCAACGGCTTTCCTCAACCAGAGTGTAGCTAGGTTCCAAATCCCATGTACGAGCGGGTAGCAGACATCTGCCTCCCATGCATACACACTTCTGAGAGTTGAGCTTATGGCCTTTACCTCCACAGCCAGCCTGCTGGTACCCTTGGCTTCTAAAAGGCCTAGGCTCGCTGTTTGGCGAAAGTGCTGGGAGAGGTAATTGGAATCTCCCGGCACACAAGACGAGTGCCTCCAAGCTCAATTCACGATTTCCCAGTAATTCTTGTGGTAGACAGGTGCTACATACTAAGTTCCATATGTGAGAAGGTAGCCGAACGCCTTGTCCAATATCATCTTACTTCTGAGAGTTGAGCACACCCTCAGTCCCTCACACTTCCACACTGCCTGCAGAGTGAGTTTCACACGTCTTCACCAGGACGATTGCCAGAGGCTTCTGAGTACAAGTTAACAATGCAGACCTTGAGGGTACTCCAGTTGCAGTAGAGTGGTAATCTTGGAACCCCTGACTCAGAGTACTGCTACATTCTCACTGCCATAGGAATGCAGCTAGTTGACAGCTGGCTTCAAGACATGCTTCCCTGTGAGAGCTGAGGACAGGGCAGAACCCTCCCGCATCCTGCCTGACTGTAGGAGTAGCTGCTAACATCCTAATGTTAGTGGCTGGGAGAGGTTGCGGGAAAAGCATGTGTGAGCACTGGGCCTGAACTCCCGTGTATCTGAGTTGAATACAGCGATTTCCAATGGCCTTCTTCAATCACAGTGTAGCTAGGTTCCAACTCCCATGTCCGAGTGGGTAGCAGACATCTGCCTCCCATGCATACACACTTCTGAGAGTTGAGCTTATGGCCTGTACCTCCACATCCAGCCTGCTGGTACCCTTGGCTTCTAAAAGGCCTAGGCTCGCTGTTTGACGGAAGTGCTGGGAGAGGTAATTGGAATCACCCGGCACACAAGACTAGTGCCTTCAAGCTCAGTTCAGCGATTTCCTAGTAATTCCTGTGGTAGACTGGTGCTACATACTAAGTTCCATACGTTAGAGGGTAGCTGAACGCCTTGTCCAAAACCATCTTACTTCTGAGAGTTGAGCTCAGCCTCAGTCCCTCACAGTTCGACACTGCCTGCAGAGTGAGTTTCGCAGGTCTTCAGCAGAGACGTTTGCCAGAGGCTTCTGAGACGCAGGGTAACAATGCAGACCTGGAGGGTATCCCCAGGTGCAGTCGACTGGTAATCTTGGAACCTCCTGACTCAGAATACTGCTACCTTCTCACTGCCATAGGAATGCAGCTAGTTGACAGCTAGCTGGCTTCAAGACATGCTTCCCTGAGAGAGCTGAGGACAGGGCAGAACCCTCCCGCATGCTGCCTGACTGTAGGAGTAGCTGCTAACATCCTAATGTTAGTGGCTGGGAGATGTTGCGGGAAAAGCATGTGTGAGCACTGGGCCTGAACTCCCGTGTATCTGAGTTGAATACAGCGATTTCCAACGGCTTTCCTCAACCAGATTGTAGCTAGGTTCCAAATCCCATGTACGAGCGGGTAGCAGACATCTGCCTCCCATGCATACACACTTCTGAGAGTTGAGCTTATGGCCTGTACCTCCACAGCCAGCCTGCTGGTACCCTTGCCTTCTAAAAGGCCTAGGCTCGCTGTTTGACGGAAGTGCTGGGAGAGGTAATTGGAATCTCCCGGCACACAAGACGAGTGCCTCCAAGCTCAATTCACGATTTCCCAGTAATTCTTGTGGTAGACAGGTGCTACATACTAAGTTCCATATGTGAGAAGGTAGCTGAACGCCTTGTCCAAAAGCATCTTACTTCTGAGAGTTGAGCACACGTCAGTCCCTCACACCTCCACACTGCCTGCAGAGTGAGTTTCACACGTCTTCACCAGAGACGATTGCCAGAGGCTTCTGAGTACAAGTTAACAATGCAGACCTGGAGGGTACTCCAGGTGCAGTAGAGTGGTAATCTTGGAACCTCCTGACTCAGAGTACTGCTACCTTCTCACTGCCCTAGGAATGCAGCTAGTTGACAGCTGGCTTCAAGACATGCTTCCCTGTGAGAGCTGAGGACAGGGCAGAACCCTCCCGCATCCTGCCTGACTGTAGGAGTAGCTGCTAACATCCTAATGTTAGTGGCTGGGAGAGGTTGCGGGAAAAGCATGTGTGAGCACTGGGCCTGAACTCCCGTGTATCTGAGTTGAATACAGCGATTTCCAATGGCCTTCTTCAATCACAGTGTAGCTAGGTTCCAACTCCCATGTCCGAGTGGGTACCAGACATCTGCCTCCCATGCATACACACTTCTGAGAGTTGAGCTTATGGCCTGTACCTCCATATCCAGCCTGCTGGTACCCTTGGCTTCTAAAAGGCCTAGGCTCGCTGTATGACGGAAGTGCTGGGAGAGGTAATTGGAATCACCCGGCACACAAGACTAGTGCCTCCAAGCTCAGTTCAGCGATTTCCTAGTAATTCCTGTGGTAGACTGGTGCTACATACTAAGTTCCATACGTGAGAGGGTAGCTGAACGCCTTGTCCAAAACCATCTTACTTCTGAGAGTTGAGCTCAGCCTCAGTCCCTCACAGTTCCACACTGCCTGCAGAGTGAGTTTCGAGGGTCTTCAGCAGAGACGTTTGCCAGAGGCTTCTGAGACGCAGTGTAACAATGCAGACCTGGAGGGTATCCCCAGGTTCAGTCGACTGGTAATCTTGGAACCTCCTGACTCAGAATACTGTTACCTTCTCACTGCCATAGGAATGCAGCTTGTTGACAGCTGGCTTCAAGACATGCTTCCCTGTGAGAGCAGAGGACAGGGCAGAACCCTCCCGCATCCTGCCTGACTGTAGGAGTAGCTGCTAACATCCTAATGTCAGTGGCTGGGAGAGGTTGCGGGAAAAGCATGTGTGAGCACTGGGCCTGAACTCCCGTGTATCTGAGTTGAATAGAGCGATTTCCAATGGCCTTCTTCAATCACAGTGCAGCTAGGTTCCAACTCCCATGTCCGAGTGGGTAGTAGACATCTGCCTCCCATGCATACACACTTCTGAGAGTTGAGATTATGGCCTGTACCTGCACATCCAGCCTGCTGGTACCCTTGGCTTCTAAAAGACCTAGGCTCGCTGTTTGACGGAAGTGCTGGGAGAGGTAATTGGAATCACCCGGCATACAAGACTAGTGCCTCCAAGCTCAGTTCAGCGATTTCCTAGTAATTCCTGTGGTAGACTGGTGCTACATACTAAGTTCCATACGTGAGAGGGTAGCTGAACGCCTTGTCCAAAACCATCTTACTTCTGAGAGTTGAGCTCAGCCTCAGTCCCTCACAGTTAGACACTGCCTGCAGAGTGAGATTCGCAGGTCTTCAGCAGAGACGTTTGCCAGAGGCTTCTGAGACGCAGGGTAACAATGCAGACCTGGAGGGTATCCCCATGTGCAGTCGACTGGTAATCTTGGAACCTCCTGACTCAGAATACTGCTACCTTCTCACTGCCATAGGAATGCAGCTAGTTGACAGCTGGCTTCAAGACATGCTTCCCTGTGAGAGCTGAGGACAGGGCAGAACCCTCCCGCATGCTGCCTGACTGTAGGAGTAGCTGCTAACATCCTTATGTTAGTGGCTGTTAGAGGTTGCGGGAAAAGCATGTGTGAGCACTGGGCCTGAACTCCCGTGTATCTGAGTTGAATACAGCGATTTCCAACGGCTTTCCTCAACCAGAGTGTAGCTAGGTTCCAAATCCCATGTACGAGCGGGTAGCAGATATCTCCCTCCCATGCATACACACTTCTGAGAGTTGAGCTTATGGCCTGTACCTCCACAGCCAGTCTGCTGGTACCCTTGGCTTCTAACAGGCCTAGGCTCGCTGTTTGAGGGAAGTGCTGGGAGAGGTAATTGGAATCACCCGGCACACAAGACTAGTGCCTCGAAGCTCAGTTCAGCGATTTCCTAGTAATTCCTGTGGTAGAGATGTGCTACATAATAAGTTCCATATGTGAGAAGGTAGCTGAACGCCTTGTCCAAAAGCATCTTACTTCTGAGAGTTGAGCACACCCTCAGTCCCTCACACTTCCACACTGCCTGCAGAGTGAGTTTCACACGTCTTCACCAGAGACGATTGCCAGAGGCTTCTGAGTACAAGTTAACAATGCAGACCTGAAGGGTATCTCCAGGTGCAGTAGAGTGGTAATCTTGGAACCTCCTGACTCAGAGTACTGCTACCTTCTCACTGCCATAGGAATGCAGCCAGTTGACAGCTGGCTTCAAGACATGCTTCCCTGTGAGAGCTGAGGACAGGGCAGAACCCTCCCGCATCCTGCCTGACTGTAGGAGTAGCTGCTAACATCCTAATGTTAGTGGCTGGGAGAGGTTGCGGGAAAAGCATGTGTGAGCACTGGGCCTGAACTCCCGTGTATCTGAGTTGAATACAGCGATTTCCAATGGCCTTCTTCAATCACAGTGTAGCTAGGTTCCAACTCCCATGTCCGAGTGGGTAGCAGACATCTGCCTCCCATGCATACACACTTCTGAGAGTTGAGCTTATGGCCTGTACCTGCACATCCAGCCTGCTGGTACCCTTGGCTTCTAAAAGGCCTAGGCTCGCTGTTTGACGGAAGTGCTGGGAGAGGTAATTGGAATCACGCGGCACACAAGACTGGTGCCTCCAAGCTCAGTTCAGCGATTTCCTACTAATTCCTGTGGTAGACTGGTGCTACATACTAAGTTCCATACGTGAGAGGGTAGCTGAACGCCTTGTCCAAAACCATCTTACTTCTGAGAGTTGAGCACACCCACAGTCCCTCACAGTTCCACACTGCCTGCAGAGTGAGTTTCGCAGGTCTTCAGCAGAGACGTTTGCCAGAGGCTTCTGAGACGCAGGGTAACAATGCAGACCTGGAGGGTATCCCCAGGTGCAGTCGACTGGTAATCTTGGAACCTCCTGACTCAGAATACTGCTACCTTCTCACTGCCATAGGAATGCAGCTAGTTGACAGCTGGCTTCAAGACACGCTTCCCTGTGAGAGCTGAGGACAGGGCAGAACCCTCCCGCATGCTGCCTGACTGTAGGAGTAGCTGCTAACATCCTTATGTTAGTGGCTGTTAGAGGTTGCGGGAAAAGCATGTGTGAGCACTAGGCCAGAACTCCCGTGTATCTGAGTTGAATACAGCGATTTCCAACGGCTTTCCTCAACCAGAGTGTAGCTAGGTTCCAAATCCCATGTACGAGCGGGTAGCAGACATCTGCCTCCCATGCATACACACTTCTGAGAGTTGAGCTTATGGCTGTACCTCCACATCCAGCCTGCTGGTACCCTTGGCTTCTAAAAGGCCTAGGCTCGCTGTTTGACGGAAGTGCTGGGAGAGGTAATTGGAATCTCCCGGCACACAAGACGAGTGCCTCCAAGCTCAATTCACGATTTCCCAGTAATTCTTGTGGTAGACAGGTGCTACATACTAAGTTCCATATGTGAGAATGTAGCTGAACGCCTTGTCCAAAAGCATTTTACTTCTGAGAGTTGAGCACACCCTCAGTCCCTCACACTTCCACACTGCCTGCAGAGTGAGTTTCACACGTCTTCACCAGAGACGATTGCCAGAGGCTTCTGAGTACAAGTTAACAATGCACACCTGGAGGGTATCTCCAGGTGCAGTAGAGTGGTAATCTTGGAACCTCCTGACTCAGAGTAGTGCTACCTTCTCACGGCCATAGGAATGCAGCTAGTTGACAGCTGGCTTCAAGACATGCTTCCCTGTGAGAGCTGAGGACAGGGCAGAACCCTCCCGCATGCTGCCTGACTGTAGGAGTAGCTGCTAACATCCTATTGTTAGTGGCTGGGAGAGGTTGCTGGAAAAGCATGTGTGAGCACTGGGCCTGAACTCCCGTGTATCTGAGTTGAATAAAGCGATTTCCAATGGCCTTCTTCAATCACAGTGTAGCTATGTTCCAACTCCCATGTCCTTGTGGGTAGCAGACGTCTGCCTCCCATGCATACACACTTCTGAGAGTTGAGCTTATGGCCTGTACCTCCACATCCAGCCTGCTGGTACCCTAGGCTTCTAAAATGCCTAGGCTCGCTGTTTGACGGAAGTGCTGGGAGAGGTAATTGGAATCACCCGGCACACAAGACTAGTGCCTCCAAGCTCAGTTCAGCGATTTCCTAGTAATTCCTGTGGTAGACTGGTGCGACATACTAAGTTCCATCCGTGAGAGGGTAGCTGAACGCCTTGTCCAAAACCATCTTACTTCGGAAAGTTGAGCTCAGCCTCAGTCCCTCACAGTTCGACACTGCCTGCAGAGTGAGTTTCGCAGGTCTTCAGCAGAGACGTTTGCCAGAGGCTTCTGAGACGCAGGGTAACAATGCAGACCTGGAGGGTATCCCCAGGTGCAGTCGACTGGTAATCTTGGAACCTCCTGACTCAGAATACTGCTACCTTCTCACTGCCATAGGAATGCAGCTAGTTGACAGCTGGCTTCAAGACATGCTTCCCTGTGAGAGCTGAGGACAGGGCAGAACCCTCCCGCATGCTGCCTGACTGTAGGAGTAGCTGCTAACATCCTTATGTTAGTGGCGGGGAGACGTTGCGGGAAAAGCATGTGTGTGCCTTGGGCCTGAACTCCCGTGTATCTGAGTTGAATACAGCGATTTCCAACGGCTTTCCTCAACCAGAGTGTAGCTAGGTTCCAAATCCCATGTACGAGCGGGTAGCAGACATCTGCCTCCCATGCATACACACTTCTGAGAGTTGAGCTTATGGCCTGTACCTCCACATCCAGCCTGCTGGTACCCTTGGCTTCTAAAAGGCCTAGGATCGCTGTTTGAGGGAAGTGCTGGGAGAGGTAATTGGAATCACCCGGCACACAAGACTAGTGCCTCCAAGCTCAGTTCAGCGATTTCCTAGTAATTCCTGTGGTAGACTGGTGCTACATACTAAGTTTCATACGTGAGAGGGTAGCTGAACGCCTTGTCCAAAACCATCTTACTTCTGAGAGTTGAGCTCAGCCTCAGTCCCTCACAGTTCGACACTGCCTGCAGAGTGAGTTTCGCAGGTCTTCAGCAGAGACGTTTGCCAGAGGCTTCTGAGACGCAGGGTAACAATGCAGACCTGGAGGGTATCCCCAGGTGCAGTCGACTGGTAATCTTGGATCCTCCTGACTCAGAATACTGCTACCTTCTCACTGCCATAGGAATGCAGCTAGTTGACAGCTGGCTTCAAGACATGCTTCCCTGTGAGAGCTGAGGACAGGGCAGAACCCTCCCGCATGCTGCCTGACTGTAGGAGTAGCTGCTAACATCCTTATGTTAGTGGCTGGGAGAGGTTGCGCAAAAAGCATGTGTGAGCATTGGGCCTGAACTCCCGTGTATCTGAGTTGAATACAGCGATTTCCAACGGCTTTCCTCAACCAGAGTGTAGCTAGGTTCCAAATCCCATGTACGAGCGGGTAGCAGACATCTGCCTCCCATGCATACACATTTCTGAGAGTTGAGCTTATGGCCTGTACCTCCACAGCCAGCCTGCTGGTACCCTTGGCTTCTAAAAGGCCTAGGCTCGCTGTTTGACGGAAGTGCTGGGAGAGGTAATTGGAATCTCCCCGCACACAAGACGAGTGCCTCCAAGCTCAATTCAAGATTTCCCAGTAATTCTTGTGGTAGACAGGTGCTACATACTAAGTTCCATATGTGAGAAGGTAGCTGAACGCCTTGTCCAAAAGCATCTTACTTCTGAGAGTTGAGCACACCCTCAGTCCCTCACACTTCCACACTGCCTGCAGAGTGAGTTTCACACGTCTTCACCAGAGACGACTGCCAGAGGCTTCTGAGTACAAGTTAACAATGCAGACCTTGAGGGTACTCCAGCTGCAGTAGAGTGGTAATCTTGGAACCTCCTGACTCAGAGTACTGCTACATTCTCACTGCCATATGAATGCAGCTAGTTGACAGCTGGCTTCAAGACATGCTTCCCTGTGAGAGCTGAGGACAGGGCAGAACCCTCCCGCATCCTGCCTGACTGTAGGATTAGCTGCTAACATCCTAATGTTAGTGGCTGGGAGAGGTTGCGGGAAAAGCATGTGTGAGCACTGCGCCTGAACTCCCCTGTATCTGAGTTGAATACAGCGATTTCCAATGGCCTTCTTCAATCACAGTGTAGCTAGGTTCCAACTCCCATGTCCGAGTGGGTAGCAGACATCTGCCTCCCATGCATACACACTTCTGAGAGTTGAGCTTATGGCCTGTACCTCCACATCCAGCCTGCTGGTACCCTTGGCTTCTAAAAGACCTAGGCTCTCTGTTTGACGGAAGTGCTGGGAGAGGTAATTGGAATCACCCGGCACACAAGACTAGTGCCTTCAAGCTCAGTTCAGCGATTTCCTAGTAATTCCTGTGGTAGACTGGTGCTACATACTAAGTTCCATACGTGAGAGGGTAGCTGAACGCCTTGTCCAAAACCATCTTACTTCTGAGAGTTGAGCTCAGCCTCAGTCCCTCACAGTTCGACACTGCCTGCAGAGTGAGTTTCACACGTCTTCACCAGGACGATTGCCAGAGGCTTCTGAGTACAAGTTAACAATGCAGACCTGGAGGGTATCTCCAGGTGCAGTAGAGTGGTAATCTTGGAACCTCCTGATTCAGAGTACTGCTACCTTCTCACTGCCATAGGAATGCAGCTAGTTGACAGCTGGCTTCAAGACATGCTTCCCTGTGAGAGCTGAGGACAGGGCAGAACCCTCCCGCATGCTGCCTGAATGTAGGAGTAGCTGCTAACATCCTTATGTTAGTGGCTGGGAGCGGTTGCGGAAAAGCATGTGTGAGCACTGGGCCTGAACTCCCGTGTATCTGAGTTGAATACAGCGATTTCCAACGGCTTTCCTCAACCAGAGTGTAGCTAGGTTCCAAATCCCATGTACGAGCGGGTAGCAGACATCTGCCTCCCATGCATACACACTTCTGAGAGTTGAGCTATGGCCTGTACCTCCACAGCCAGCCTGCTGGTACCCTTGGCTTCTAAAAGGCCTAGGCTCGCTGTTTGACGGAAGTGCTGGGAGAGGTAATTGGAATCTCCCGGCACACAAGACGAGTGCCTCCAAGCTCAATTCACGATTTCCCAGTAATTCTTGTGGTAGACAGGTGCTACATACTAAGTTCCATATGTGAGAAGGTAGCTGAACGCCTTGTCCAATAGCATCTTACTTCTGAGAGTTGAGCACACCCTCAGTCCCTCACACTTCCACACTGCCTGAAGAGTGAGTTTCACACGTCTTCACCAGAGACGATTGCCAGAGGCTTCTGAGTACAAGTTAACAATGCATACCTGGAGGGTATCTCCAGGTGCAGTAGAGTGGTAATCTTGGAACCTCCTGACTCAGAGTACTGCTACCTTCTCACTGCCATAGGAATGAAGCTAGTTGACAGCTGGCTTCAAGACATGCTTCCCTGTGAGAGCTGAGGACAGGGCAGAACCCTCCCGCATGCTGCCTGACTGTAGGTGTAGCTGCTAACATCCTTATGTTAGTGGCTGGGAGAGGTTGCGGGAAAAGCATGTGTGAGCACTGGGCCTGAACTCACGTGTATCTGAGTTGAATACAGCGATTTCCAACGGCTTTCCTCAACCAGAGTGTAGCTAGGTACCAAATCCCATGTACGAGCGGGTAGCAGATATCTGCCTCCCATGCATACACACTTCTGAGAGTTGAGCTTATGGCCTGTACCTCCACAGCCAGCCTGCTGGTACCCTTGGCTTCTAAAAGGCCTAGGCTCGCTGTTTGACGGAAGTGCTGGGAGAGGTAATTGGAATCACCCGGCACACAAGACTAGTGCCTCCAAGCTCAGTTCAGCGATTTCCTAGTAATTCCTGTGGTAGACTGGTGCTACATACTAAGTTCCATACGTGAGAGGGTAGCTGAAAGCCTTGTCCAAAACCATCTTACTTCTGAGAGTTGAGCTCAGCCTCAGTCCCTCACAGTTCCACACTGCCTGCAGAGTGAGTTTCGCAGGTCTTCAGCAGAGACGTTTGCCAGAGGCTTCTGAGACGCAGGGTAACAATGCAGACCTGGAGGGTATCCCCAGGTGCAGTCGACTGGTAATCTTGGAACCTCCTGACTCAGAATACTGCTACCTTCTCACTGCCATAGGAATGCAGCTAGTTGACAGCTGGCTTCAAGACATGCTTCCCTGTGAGAGCTGAGGACAGGGCAGAACCCTCCCGCATGCTGCCTGACTGTAGGAGTAGCTGCTAACATCCTTATGTTAGTGGCTGGGAGAGGTTGCGGGAAAAGCATGTGTGAGCACTGGGCTTGAACTACCGTGTATCTGAGTTGAATACAGCGATTTCCAACGGCTTTCCTCAACCAGAGTGTAGCTAGGTTCCAAATCCCATGTACGAGCGGGTAGCAGATATCTGCCTCCCATGCATACACACTTCTGAGAGTTGAGCTTATTGCCTGTACCTCCACAGCCAGCCTGCTGGTACCCTTGGCTTCTAAAAGGCCTAGGCTCGCTGTTTGACGGAAGTGCTGGGAGAGGTAATTGGAATCACCCGGCACACAAGACTAGTGCCTCCAAGCTCAGTTCAGCGATTTCCTAGTAATTCCTGTGGTAGACTGGTGCTACATACTAAGTTCCATACGTGAGAGGGTAGCTGAACGCCTTGTCCAAAACCATCTTACTTCTGAGAGTTGAGGTCAGCCTCCGTCCCTCACAGATCGACACTGCCTGCAGAGTGATTTTCGCAGGTCTTCAGCAGAGACGTTTGCCAGAGGCTTCTGAGACGCAGGGTAACAATGCAGACCTGGAGGGTATCCGCAGGTGCAGTCGACTGGTAATCTTGGAACCTCCTGACTCAGAATACTGCTACCTTCTCACTGCCATAGGAATGCAGCTAGTTGACAGCTGGCTTCAAGACATGCTTCCCTGTGAGAGCTGAGGACAGGGCAGAACCCTCCCGCATGCTGCCTGACTGTAGGAGTAGCTGCTAACATCCTTATGTTAGTGGCTGGGAGAGGTTGCGGGAAAAGCATGTGTGAGCACTGGGCCTGAACTCCCGTGTATCTGAGTTGAATACAGCGATTTCCAACGGCTTTCCTCAACCAGAGTGTAGCTAGGTTCCAAATCCCATGTACGAGCGGGTAGCAGACATCTGCCTCCCATGCATACACACTTCTGAGAGTTGAGCTTATGGCCTGTACCTTCACAGCCAGCCTGCTGGTACCCTTGGCTTCTAAAAGGCCTAGGCTCGCTGTTTGGCGGAAGTGCTGGGAGAGGTAATTGGAATCTCCCGGCACACAAGACGAGTGCCTCCAAGCTCAGTTCAGCGATTTCCTAGTAATTCCTGTGGTAGACTGGTGCTACATACTAAGTTCCATACGTGAGAGGGTAGCTGAACGCCTTGTCCAAAACCATCTTACTTCTGAGAGTTGAGCTCAGCCTCAGTCCCTCACACTTCCACACTGCCTGCAGAGTGAGTTTCACACGTCTTCACCAGGACGATTGCCAGAGGCTTCTGAGTACAAGTTAACAATGCAGACCTGGAGGGTATCTCCAGGTGCAGTAGAGTGGTAATCTTGGAACCTCCTGACTCAGAGTACTGCTACCTTCTCACTGCCAAGTAATGCAGCTAGTTGACAGCTAGCTGGCTTCAAGACATGCTTCCCTGAGAGAGCTGAGGACAGGGCAGAACCCTCCCGCATGCTGCCTGACTGTAGGAGTAGCTGCTAACATCCTAATGTTAGTGGCTGGGAGAGGTTGCGGGAAAAGCATGTGTGAGCACTGGGCCTGAACTCCCGTGTATCTGAGTTGAAATCAGCGATTTGCAACGGCTTTCCTCAACCAGAGTGTAGCTAGTGTCCAAATCCCATGTACGAGCGAGTAGCAGACATCTGCCTCCCATGCATACACACTTCTGAGAGTTGAGCTTATGGCCTGTACCTCCACAGCCAGCCTGCTGGTACCCTTGGCTTCTAAAAGGCCTAGGCTCGCTGTTTGACGGAAGTGCTGGAGAGGTAATTGGAATCACCCGGCACACAAGACTAGTGCCTCCAAGCTCAGTTCAGCGATTTCCTAGTAATTCCTGTGGTAGACTGGTGCTACATACTAAGTTCCATACGTGAGAGGGTAGCTGAACGCCTTGTCCAAAACCATCTTACTTCTGAGAGTTGAGCTCACCCTCAGTCCCTCACAGTTCCACACTGCCTGCAGAGTGAGTTTCGCAGATCTTCAGCAGAGACGTTTGCCAGAGGCTTCTGAGACGCAGGGTAACAATGCAGACCTGGAGGGTATCCCCAGGTGCAGTCGACTGGTAATCTTGGAACCTCCTGACTCAGAATACTGCTACCTTCTCACTGCCATATGAATGCAGCCAGTTGACAGCTGGCTTCAAGACATGCTTCCCTGTGAGAGCTGAGGACAGGGCAGAACCCTCCCGCATGCTGCCTGACTGTAGGAGTAGCTGCTAACATCCTTATGTTAGTGGCTGGGAGAGGTTGCGGGAAAAGCATGTGTGAGCACTGGGCCTGAACTCCCGTGGTCCTGAGTTGAATACAGCGATTTCCAACGGCTTTCCTCAACCAGAGTGTAGCTATGTTCCAAATCCCATGTACGAGCGGGTAGCAGACATCTGCCTCCCATGCATACACACTTCTGAGAGTTGAGCTTATGGCCTGTAGCTCCACATCCAGCTTGCTGGTACCCTTGGCTTCTAAAAGGCCTAGGCTCGCTGTTTGACGGAAGTGCTGGGAGAGGTAATTGGAATCTCCCGGCACACAAGACGAGTGCCTCCAAGCTCAATTCACGATTTCCCAGTAATTCTTGTGGTAGACAGGTGCTACATACTAAGTTCCATATGGGAGATGGTAGCTGAAGGCCTTGTCCAAAAGCATCTTACTTCTGAGAGTTGAGCCCACCCTCAGTCCCTCACAGTTCCACACTCCCTGCAGAGTGAGTTTCACAAGTCTTCACCAGAGACGATTGCCAGAGGCTTCTTAGTACAAGTTAACAATGCAGACCTGGAGGGTATCTCCAGGTGCAGTAGAGTGGTAATCTTGGAACCTCCTGACTCAGAGTACTGCTACCTTCTCACTGCCATAGGAATACAGCTAGTTGACAGCTGGCTTCAAGACATGCTTCCCTGTGAGAGCTGAGGACAGGGCAGAACCCTCCCGCATCCTGCCTGACTGTAGGAGTAGCTGCTAACATCCTTATGTTAGTGGCTGGGAGAGGTTGCGGGAAAAGCATGTGTGAGCCCTGGGCCTGAACTCCCGTGTACCTGAGTGGAATACAGCGATTTCCAACGGCTTTCCTCAACCAGAGTGTAGCTAGGTTCCAAATCCCATGTACGAGCGGGTAGCAGATATCTGCCTCCCATGCATACACACTTCTGAGAGTTGAGCTTATGGCCTGTACCTCCACAGCCAGCCTGCTGGTTCCCTTGGCTTCTAAAAGGCCTAGGCTCGCTGTTTGGCTGAAGTGCTGGGAGAGGTAATTGGAATCACCCGGCACACAAGACTAGTGCCTCCAAGCTCAGTTCAGCGATTTCCTAGTAATTCCTGTGGTAGACTGGTGCTACATACTAAGTTCCATATGTGAGAGTGTAGCTGAACGCCTTGTCCAAAAGCATCTTACTTCTGAGAGTTGAGCTCAGCCTCAGTCCCTCACAGTTCCACACTGCCTGCAGAGTGAGTTTCGCAGGTCTTCAGCAGAGACGTTTGCCAGAGGCTTCTGAGACGCAGGGTAACAATGCAGACCTGGAGGGTATCCCCAGGTGCAGTCGACTGGTAATCTTGGAACCTCCTGACTCAGAATACTGCTACCTTCCCACTGCCATAGGAATGCAGCTAGTTGACAGCTGGCTTCAAGACATGCTTCCCTGTGAGAGCTGAGGACAGGGCAGAACCCTCCCGCATCCTGCCTGACTGTAGGAGTAGCTGCTAACATCCTAATGTTAGTGGCTGGGAGAGGTTGCGGGAAAAGCATGTGTGAGCACTGGGCCTGAACTCCCGTGTATCTGAGTTGAATACAGCGATTTCCAATGGCCTTCTTCAATCACAGTGTAGCTAGGTTCCAACTCCCATGTCCGAGTGGGTAGCAGACATCTGCCTCCCATGCATACACACTTCTGAGAGTTGAGCTTATGGCCTGTACCTCCACATCCAGCCTGCTGATACCCTTGGCTTCTAAAAGGCCTAGGTTCGCTGTTTGACGGAATTGCTGGGAGAGGTAATTGGAATCACCCGCCACACAAGACTAGTGCCTCCAAGCTCAGTTCAGCGATTTCCTAGTAATTCCTTTGGTAGACTGGTGCTACATACTAAGTTCCATACGTGAGAGGGTAGCTGAACGCCTTGTCCAAAACCATCTTACTTCTGCGAGTTGAGCTCACCCTCAGTCCCTCACAGTTCCACACTGCCTGCAGAGTGAGTTTCGCAGGTCTTCAGCAGAGACGTTTGCCAGAGGTTTCTGAGACGCAGGGTAACAAGGCAGACCTGGAGGGTATCCCCAGGTGCAGTCGACTGGTAATCTTGGAACCTCCTGACTCAGAATACTGCTATCTTCTCACTGCCATAGGAATGCAGCTAGTTGACAGCTGGCTTCAAGACATGCTTCCCTGTGAGAGCTGAGGACAGGGCAGAACCCTCCCGCATGCTGCCTGACTGTAGGAGTAGCTGCTAACATCCTTATGTTAGTGGCTGGGAGAGGTTGCGGGAAAAGCATGTGTGAGCACTGGGCCTGAACTCCCGTGTATCTGAGTTGAATACAGCGATTTCCAACGGCTTTCCTCAACCAGAGTGTAGCTAGGTTCCAAATCCCATGTACGAGCGGGTAGCAGACATCTGCCTCCCATGCATACACACTTCTGAGAGTTGAGCTTATGGCCTGTACCTCCACAGCCAGCCTGCTGGTACCCTTGGCTTCTAAAAGGCCTAGGCTCGCTGTTTGACGGAAGTGCTGGGAGAGGTAATTGGAATCTCCCGGCACACAAGACGAGTGCCTCCAAGCTCAATTCACGATTTCCCAGTAATTCTTGTGGTAGACAGGTGCTACATACTAAGTTCCATATGTGAGAAGGTAGCTGAACGCCTTGTCCAAAAGCATCTTACTTCTGAGAGTTCAGCCCACCCTCAGTCCCTCACACTTCCACACTGCCTGCAGAGTGAGTTTCACACGTCTTCACCAGGACGATTGCCAGAGGCTTCTGAGTACAAGTTAACAATGCAGACCTGGAGGGTATCTCCAGGTGCAGTAGAGTGGTAATCTTGGAACCTCCTGACTCAGAGTACTGCTACCTTCTCACTGCCATAGGAATGCAGCTAGTTGACAGCTGGCTTCAAGACATGCTTCCCTGTGAGAGCTGAGGACAGGGCAGAACCCTCCCGAATCCTGCCTGACTGTAGGAGTAGCTGCTAACATCCTAACGTTAGTGGCTGGGAGAGGTTGGGGGAAAAGCATGTGTGAGCACTGGGCCTGAACTCCCGTGTATCTGAGTTGAATACAGCGATTTCCAATGGCCTTCTTCAATCACAGTGTAGCTAGTTTCCAACTCCCATGTCCGAGTGGGTAGCAGACATCTGCCTCCCATGCATACACACTTCTGAGAGTTGAGCTTATGGCCTGTACCTCCACATCCATCCTGCTGGTACCCTTGGCTTCTAAAAGGCCTAGGCTCGCTGTTTGACGGAAGTGCTGGGAGAGGTAATTGGAATCACCCGGCACACAAGACTAGTGCCTCGAAGCTCAGTTCAGCGATTTCCTAGTAATTCCTGTGGTAGACTGGTGCTACATACTAAGTTCCATACGTGAGAGGGTAGCTGAAAGCCTTGTCCAAAACCATCTTACTTCTGAGAGTTGAGCTCAGCCTCAGTCCCTCACAGTTCCACACTGCCTGCAGAGTGAGTTTCGCAGGTCTTCAGCAGAGACGTTTGCCAGAGGCTTCTGAGACGCAGGGTAACAATGCAGACCTGGAGGGTATCCCCAGGTGCAGTCGACTGGTAATCTTGGAACCTCCTGACTCAGAATACTGCTACCTTCTCACTGCCATAGGAATGCAGCTAGTTGACAGCTGGCTTCAACACATGCTTCCCTGTGAGAGCTGAGGACAGGGCAGAACCCTCCCGCATGCTGCCTGACTGTAGGAGTAGCTGCTAACATCCTTATGTTAGTGGCTGGGAGAGGTTGCGGGAAAAGCATGTGTGAGCACTGGGCTTGAACTACCGTGTATCTGAGTTGAATACAGCGATTTCCAACGGCTTTCCTCAACCAGAGTGTAGCTAGGTTCCAAATCCCATGTACGAGCGGGTAGCAGATATCTGCCTCCCATGCATACACACTTCTGAGAGTTGAGCTTATGGCCTGTACCTCCACAGCCAGCCTGCTGGTACCCTTGGCTTCTAAAAGGCCTAGGCTCGCTGTTTGAGGGAAGTGCTGGGAGAGGTAATTGGAATCACCCGGCACACAAGACTAGTGCCTCCAAGCTCAGTTCAGCGATTTCCTAGTAATTCCTGTGGTAGACTGGTGCTACATACTAAGTTCCATACGTGAGAGGGTAGCTGAACGCCTTGTCCAAAACCATCTTACTTCTGAGAGTTGAGCTCAGCCTCAGTCCCTCACAGTTCCACACTGCCTGCAGAGTGAGTTTCGCAGGTCTTCAGCAGAGACGTTTGCCAGAGGCTTCTGAGACGCAGGGTAACAATGCAGACCTGGAGGGTATCCCCAGGTGCAGTCGACTGGTAATCTTGTAACCTCCTGACTCAGAATACTGCTACCTTCTCACTGCCATAGGAATGCAGCTAGTTGACAGCTGGCTTCAAGACATGCTTCCCTGTGAGAGCTGAGGACAGGGCAGAACCCTCCCGCATGCTGCCTGACTGTAGGAGTAGCTGCTAACATCCTTATGTTAGTGGCTGGGAGAGGTTGCGGGAAAAGCATGTGTGAGCACTGGGCCTGAACTCCCGTGTATCTGAGTTGAATACAGCGATTTCCAACGGCTTTCCTCAACCAGAGTGTAGCTAGTTTCCAAATCCCATGTACGAGCGGGTAGCAGACATCTGCCTCCCATGCATACACACTTCTGAGAGTTGAGCTTATGGCCTGTACCTCCACATCCAGCCTCCTGGTAACCTTGGCTTCTAAAAGGCCTATGCTCGCTGTTTAACGGAAGTGCTGGGAGAGGTAATTGGAATCACCCGGCACACAAGACTAGTGCCTCCAAGCTCAGTTCAGCGATTTCCTAGTAATTCCTGTGGTAGACTGGTGCTACATACTAAGTTCCATACGTGAGAGGGTAGCTGAACGCCTTGTCCAAAACCATCTTACTTCTGAGAGTTGAGCTCAGCCTCAGTCCCTCACAGTTCGACACTGCCTGCAGAGTGATTTTCGCAGGTCTTCAGCAGAGACGTTTGCCAGAGGCTTCTGAGACGCAGGGTAACAATGCAGACCTGGAGGGTATCCCCAGGTGCAGTCGACTGGTAATCTTGGAACCTCCTGACTCAGAATACTGCTACCTTCTCACTGCCATAGGAATGCAGCTAGTTGACAGCTGGCTTCAAGACATGCTTCCCTGTGGGAGCTGAGGACAGGGCAGAACCCTCCCCCATGCTGCCTGACTGTAGGAGTAGCTGCTAACATCCTTATGTTAGTGGCTGTTAGAGGTTGCGGGAAAAGCATGTGTGAGCACTGGGCCTGAACTCCCGTGTATCTGAGTTGAATACAGCGATTTCCAACGGCTTTCCTCAACCAGAGTGTAGCTAGGTTCCAAATCCCATGTACGAGCGGGTAGCAGACATCTGCCTCCCATGCATACACACTTCTGAGAGTTGAGCTTATGGCCTGTACCTCCACAGCCAGCCTGCTGGTACCCTTGGCTTCTAAAAGGCCTAGGCTCGCTGTTTGACGGAAGTGCTGGGAGAGGTAATTGGAATCTCCCGGCACACAAGACGAGTGCCTCCAAGCTCAATTCACGATTTCCCAGTAATTCTTGTGGTAGACAGGTGCTACATACTAAGTTCCATATGTGAGAAGGTAGCTGAACGCCTTGTCCAAAAGCATCTTACTTCTGAGAGTTGAGCCCACCCTCAGTCCCTCACAGTTCCACACTGCCTGCAGAGTGAGTTTCACACGTCTTCAACAGGACGATTGCCAGAGGCTTCTGAGTACAAGTTAACAATGCAGACCTGGAGGGTATCTCCAGGTGCAGTAGAGTGGTAATCTTGGAACCTCCTGACTCAGAGTACTGCTACCTTCTCACTGCCCTAGGAATGCAGCTAATTGACAGCTGGCTTCAAGACATGCTTCCCTGTGAGAGCTGAGGACAGGGCAGAACCCTCCCGCATCCTGCCTGACTGTAGGAGTAGCTGCTAACATCCTAATGTTAGTGGCTGGGAGAGGTTGCGGGAAAAGTATGTGTGAGCACTGGGCCTGAACTCCCGTGTATCTGAGTTGAATACAGCGATTTCCAATGGCCTTCTTCAGTCACAGTGTAGCTAGGTTCCAACTCCCATGTCCGAGTGGGTAGCAGACATCTGCCTCCCATGCATACACACTTCTGAGAGTTGAGCTTATGGCCTGTACCTCCACATCCAGCCTGCTGGTACCCTTGGCTTCTAAAAGGCCTAGGCTCGCTGTATGACGGAAGTGCTGGGAGAGGTAATTGGAATCACCCGGCACACAAGACGAGTGCCTCCAAGCTCAGTTCAGCGATTTCCTAGTAATTCCTGTGGTAGACTGGTGCTACATACAAAGTTCCATACGTGAGAGGGTAGCTGAACGCCTTGTCCAAAACCATCTTACTTCTGAGAGTTGAGCTCAGCCTCAGTCCCTCACAGTTCCACACTGCCTGCAGAGTGAGTTTCGCAGGTCTTCAGCAGAGACGTTTGCCAGAGGCTTCTGAGACGCAGGGTAACAATGCAGACCTGGAGGGTATCCCCAGGTGCAGTCGACTGGTAATCTTGGAACCTCCTGACTCAGAATACTGCTACCTTCTCACTGCCATAGGAATGCAGCTTGTTGACAGCTGGCTTCAAGACATGCTTCCCTGTGAGAGCTGAGGACAGGGCAGAACCCTCCCGCATCCTGCCTGACTGTAGGAGTAGCTGCTAACATCCTAATGTTAGTGGCTGGGAGAGGTTGCGGGAAAAGCATGTGTGAGCACTGGGCCTGAACTCCCGTGTATCTGAGTTGAATAGAGCGATTTCCAATTGCCTTCTTCAATCACAGTGAGCTAGGTTCCAACTCCCATGTCCGAGTGGGTAGCAGACATCTGCCTCCCATGCATACACACTTCTGAGAGTTGAGATTATGGCCTGTACCTCCACATCCAGCCTGCTGGTAACCTTGGCTTCTAAAAGGCCTAGGCTCGCTGTTTGACGGAAGTGCTGGGAGAGGTAATTGGAATCACCCGGCACACAAGACTAGTGCCTCCAAGCTCAGTTCAGCAATTTCCTAGTAATTCCTGTGGTAGACTGGTGCTACATACTAAGTTCCATACGTAAGAGGGTAGCTGAACGCCTTGTCCAAAACCATCTTACTTCTGAGAGTTGAGCCCAGCCTCAGTCCCTCACAGTTCGACACTGCCTGCAGAGTGAGTTTCGCAGGTCTTCAGCAGAGACGTTTGCCAGAGGCTTCTGAGACGCAGGGTAACAATGCAGACCTGGAGGGTATCCCCAGGTGCAGTCGACTGGTAATCTTGGAACCTCCTGACTCAGAATACTGCTACCTTCTCACTGCCATAGGAATGCAGCTAGTTGACAGCTGGCTTCAAGACATGCTTCCCTGTGAGAGCTGAGGACAGGGCAGAACCCTCCCGCATGCTGCCTGACTGTAGGAGTAGCTGCTAACATCCTTATGTTAGTGGCTGTTAGAGGTTGCGGGAAAAGCATGTGTGAGCACTGGGCCTGAACTCCCGTGTATCTGAGTTGAATACAGCGATTTCCAACGGCTTTCCTCAACCAGAGTGTAGCTAGGTTCCAAATCCCATGTACGAGCGGGTAGCAGATATCTGCCTCCCATGCATACACACTTCTGAGAGTTGAGCTTATGGCCTGTACCTCCACAGCCAGCCTGCTGGTACCCTTGGCTTCTAAAAGGCCTAGGCTCGCTGTTTGACGGAAGTGCTGGGAGAGGTAATTGGAATCACCCGGCACACAAGACTAGTGCCTCGAAGCTCAGTTCAGCGATTTCCTAGTAATTCCTGTGGTAGAGAGGTGCTACATAATAAGTTCCATATGTGAGAAGGTAGCTGAACGCCTTGTCCAAAAGCATCTTACTTCTGAGAGTTGAGCACACCCTCAGTCACTCACACTTCCACACTGCCTGCAGAGTGAGTTTCACACGTCTTCACCAGAGACGATTGCCAGAGGCTTCTGAGTACAAGTTAACAATGCACACCTGGAGGGTATCTCCAGGTGCAGTAGAGTGGTAATCTTGGAACCTCCTGACTCAGAGTAGTGCTACCTTCTCACTGCCATAGGAATGCAGCTAGTTGACAGCTGGCTTCAAGACATGCTTCCCTGTGAGAGCTGAGGACAGGGCAGAACCCTCCCGCATCCTGCCTGACTGTAGGAGTAGCTGCTAACATCCTTATGTTAGTGGCGGTGAGACGTTGCGGGAAAAGCATGTGTGAGCCTTGGGCCTGAACTCCCGTGTATCTGAGTTGAATACACCGATTTCCAACGGCTTTCCTCAACCAGAGTGTAGCTAGGTTCCAACTCCCATGTACGAGCGGGTAGCAGACATCTGCCTCCCATGCATACACACTTCTGAGAGTTGAGTTTATGGCCTGTATCTCCACATCCAGCCTGCTGGTACCCTTGGCTTCTAAAAGGCCTAGGATCGCTGTTTGAGGGAAGTGCTGGGAGAGGTAATTGGAATCACCCGGCACACAAGACTAGTGCCTCCAAGCTCAGTTCAGCGATTTCCTAGTAATTCCTGTGGTAGACTGGTGCTACATACTAAGTTCCATACGTGAGAGGGTAGCTGAACGCCTTGTCCAAAACCATCTTACTTCTGAGAGTTGAGCTCAGCCTCAGTCCCTCACAGTTCGACACAGCCTGCAGAGTGAGTTTCGCAGGTCTTCAGCAGAGACGTTTGCCAGAGGCTTCTGAGACGCAGGGTAACAATGCAGTCCTGGAGGGTATCCCCAGGTGCAGTCGACTGGTAATCTTGGAACCTCCTGACTCAGAATACTGCTACCTTCTCACTGCCATAGGAATGCAGCTAGTTGACAGCTAGCTGGCTTCAAGACATGCTTCCCTGAGAGAGCTGAGGACAGGGCAGAACCCTCCCGCATGCTGCCTGACTGTAGGTGTAGCTGCTAACATCCTAATGTTAGTGGCTGGGAGATGTTGCGGGAAAAGCATGTGTGAGCACTGGGCCTGAACTCCCGTGTATCTGAGTTGAATACAGCGATTTCCAACGGCTTTCCTCAACCAGAGTGTAGCTAGGTTCCAAATCCCATGTACGAGCGGGTAGCAGACATCTGCCTCCCATGCATACACACTTCTGAGAGTTGAGCTTATGGCCTGTACCTCCACAGCCAGCCTGCTGGTACCCTTGGCTTCTAAAAGGCCTAGGCTCGCTGTTTGACGGAAGTGCTGGGAGAGGTAATTGGAATCTCCCGGCACACAAGACGAGTGCCTCCAAGCTCAATTCACGATTTCCCAGTAATTCTTGTGGTAGACAGGTGCTACATACTAAGTTCCATATGTGAGAAGGTAGCTGAACGCCTTGCCCAAAAGCATCTTACTTCTGAGATTTGAGCACACCCTCAGTCCCTCATACCTCCACACTGCCTGCAGAGTGAGTTTCACACGTCTTCACCAGAGACGATTGCCAGAGGCTTCTGAGTACAAGTTAACAATGCAGAACTGGAGGGTACTCCAGGTGCAGTAGAGTGGTAATCTTGGAACCTCCTGACTCAGAGTACTGCTACCTTCTCACTGCCATAGGATTGCAGCTAGTTGACAGCTGGCTTCAAGACATGCTTCCCTGTGAGAGCTGAGGACAGGGCAGAACCCTCCCGCATCCTGCCTGACTGTAGGAGTAGCTGCTAACATCCTAATGTTAGTGGCTGGGAGATGTTGCGGGAAAAGCATGTGTGAGCACTGGGCCTGAACTCCCGTGTATCTGAGTTGAATACAGCGATTTCCAACGGCTTTCCTCAACCAGAGTGTAGCTAGGTTCCAAATCCCATGTACGAGCGGGTAGCAGACATCTGCCTCCCATGCATACACACTTCTGAGAGTTGAGCTTATGGCCTGTACCTCCACAGCCAGCCTGCTGGTACCCTTGGCTTCTAAAAGGCCTAGGCTCTCTGTTTGACGGAAGTGCTGGGAGAGGTAATTGGAATCTCCCGGCACACAAGACGAGTACCTCCAAGCTCAATTCACGATTTCCCAGTAATTCTTGTGGTAGACAGGTGCTACAAAGTAAGTTCCATATGTGAGAAGGTAGCTGAACGCCTTGTCCAAAAGCATCTTACTTCTGAGAGTTGAGCACACCCACAGTCCCTCACACTTCCACACTGCCTGCAGAGTGAGTTTCACACGTCTTCACCAGAGACGATTGCCAGAGGCTTCTGAGTACAAGTTAACAATGCAGACCTGGAGGGTACTCCAGGTGCAGTAGAGTGGTAATCTTGAAACCTCCTGACTCAGAGTACTGCTACCTTCTCACTGCCATAGGAATGCAGCTAGTTGACAGCTGGCTTCAAGACATGCTTCCCTGTGAGAGCTGAGGACAGGGCAGAACCCTCCCGCATCCTGCCTGACTGTAGGAGTAGCTGCTAACATCCTAATGTTAGTGGCTGGGAGAGGTTGCGGGAAAAGCATGTGTGAGCACTGGGCCTGAACTCCCGTGTATCTGAGTTGAATACAGCGATTTCCAATGGCCTTCTTCAATCACAGTGTAGCTAGGTTCCAACTCCCATGTCCGAGTGGGTAGCAGACATCTGCCTCCCATGCATACACACTTCTGAGAGTTGAGCTTATGGCCTGTACCTCCACATCCAGCCTGCTGGTACCCTTGGCTTCTAAAAGGCCTAGGCTCGCTGTTTGACGGAAGTGCTGGGAGAGGTAATTGGAATCACCCGGCACACAAGACTAGTGCCTCCAAGCTCAGTTCAGGGATTTCCTAGTAATTCCGGTGGTAGACTGGTGCTACATACTAAGTTCCATACGTGAGAGGGTAGCTGAACGCCTTGTCCAAATCCATCTTACTTCTGAGAGTTGAGCTCAGCCTCAGTCCCTCACAGTTCCACACTGCCTGCAGAGTGAGTTTCGCAGGTCTTCAGCAGAGACGTTTGCCAGAGGCTTCTGAGACGCAGGGTAACAATGCAGACCTGGAGGGTATCCCCAGGTGCAGTCGACTGGTAATCTTGGAACCTCCTGACTCAGAATACTGCTACCTTCTCACTGCCATAGGAATGCAGCTAGTTGACAGCTGGCTTCAAGACATGCTTCCCTGTGAGAGCTGAGGACAGGGCAGAACCCTCCCGCATGCTGCCTGACTGTAGGAGTAGCTGCTAACATCCTTATGTTAGTGGCTGGGAGAGGTTGCGGGAAAAGCATGTGTGTGCACTGGGCCTGAACTCCCGTGTACCTGAGTTGAATACAGCGATTTCCAACGGCTTTCTTCAACCAGAGTGTAGCTAGGTTCCAAATCCAATGTAAGAGCGGGTAGCAGACATCTGCGTCCCATGCATACACACTTCTGAGAGTTGAGCTTAAGTCCTGTACCTCCACATCCAGCCTGCTGGTACCCTTGGCTTCTAAAAGACCTAGGCTCGCTGTTTGACGGAAGTGCTGGAGAGGTAATTGGAATCACCCGGCACACAAGACTAGTGCCTCCAAGCTCAGTTCAGCGATTTCCTAGTAATTCCTGTGGTAGACTGGTGCTACATACTAAGTTCCATACGTGAGAGGGTAGCTGAACGCCTTGTTCAAAACCATCTTACTTCTGAGAGTTGAGCTCAGCCTCAGTCCCTCACAGTTCCACACTGCCTGCAGAGTGAGTTTCGCAGGTCTTCAGCAGAGACGTTTCCCAGAGGCTTCTGAGACGCAGGGTAACAATGCAGACCTGGAGGGTATCCTCAGGTGCAGTCGACTGGTAATCTTGGATCCTCCTGACTCAGAATACTCCTACCTTCTCACTGCCATAGGAATGCAGCTAGTTGACAGCTGGCTTCAAGACATGCTTCCCTGTGAGAGCTGAGGACAGGGCAGAACCCTCCCGCATGCTGCCTGACTGTAGGAGTAGCTGCTAACATCCTTATGTTAGTGGCTGGGAGATGTTGCGGGAAAAGCATGTGTGAGCACTGGGCCTGAACTCCCGTGTATCTGAGTTGAATACAGCGATTTCGAACGGCTTTCCTCAACCAGAGTGTAGCTAGGTTCCAAAACCCATGTACGAGCGGGTAGCAGACATCTGCCTCCCATGCATACACACTTCTGAGAGTTGAGCTTATGGCCTGTACCTCCACAGCCAGCCTGCTGGTACCCTTGGCTTCTAAAAGGCCTAGGCTCGCTGTTTGACGGAAGTGCTGGGAGAGGTAATTGGAATCTCCCGGCACACAAGACGAGTGCCTCCAAGCTCAATTCACGATTTCCCAGTAATTCTTGTGGTAGACAGGTGCTACATACTAAGTTCCATATGTGAGAAGGTAGCTGAACGCCTTTTCCAAAAACATCTTACTTCTGAGAGTTGAGCACACCCTCAGTCCCTCACACTTCCACACTGCCTGCAGAGTGAGTTTCACACGTCTTCACCAGAGACGATTGCCAGAGGCTTCTGAGTACAAGTTAACAATGCAGACCTGGAGGGTACTCCAGGTGCAGTAGAGTGGTAATCTTGGAACCTCCTGACTCAGAATACTGCTATCTTCTCACTGCCATAGGAATGCAGCTAGTTGACAGCTGGCTTCAAGACATGCTTCCCTGTGAGAGCTGAGGACAGGGCAGAACCCTCCCGCATGCTGCCTGATTGTAGGAGTAGCTGCTAACATCCTTATGTTAGTGGCTGTTAGAGGTTGCGGGAAAAGCATGTGTGAGCACTGGGCCTGAACTCCCGTGTATCTGAGTTGAATACAGCGATTTCGAACGGCTTTCCTCAACCAGAGTGTAGCTAGGTTCCAAATCCCATGTACGAGCGGGTAGCAGACATCTGCCTCCCATGCATACACACTTCTGAGAGTTGAGCTTATGGCCTGTACCTCCACATCCAGCCTGCTGGTACCCTTGGCTTCTAAAAGGCCTAGGCTCGCTGTTTGACGGAAGTGCTGGGAGAGGTAATTGGAATCTCCCGGCACACAAGACGAGTGCCTCCAAGCTCAATTCACGATTTCCCAGTAATTCTTGTGGTAGACAGGTGCTACATACTAAGTTCCATATGTGAGAAGGTAGCTGAACGCCTTGTCCAAAAGCATCTTACTTCTGAGAGTTGAGCCCACCCTCAGTCCCTCACACTTCCACACTGCCTGCAGAGTGAGTTTCACACGTCTTCACCAGGACGATTGCCAGAGGCTTCTGAGTACAAGTTAACAATGCAGACCTGGAGGGTATCTCCAGGTGCAGTAGAGTGGTAATCTTGGAACCTCCTGACTCAGAGTACTGCTACCTTCTCACTGCCATAGGAATGCAGCTAGTTGACAGCTGGCTTCAAGACATGCTTCCCTGTGAGACCTGAGGACAGGGCAGAACCCTCCCGAATCCTGCCTGACTGTAGGAGTAGCTGCTAACATCCTAACGTTAGTGGCTGGGAGAGGTTGGGGGAAAAGCATGTGTGAGCACTGGGCCTGAACTCCCGTGTATCTGAGTTGAATACAGCGATTTCCAATTGCCTTCTTCAATCACAGTGTAGCTAGGTTCCTACTCCCATGTCCGAGTGGGTAGCAGACATCTGCCTCCCATGCATACACACTTCTGAGAGTTGAGCTTATGGCCTGTACCTGCACATCCAGCCTGCTGGTACCCTTGGCTTCTAAAAGGCCTAGGCTCGCTGTTTGACGGAAGTGCTGGGAGAGGTAATTGGAATCACGCGGCACACAAGACTGGTGCCTCCAAGCTCAGTTCAGCGATTTCCTAGTAATTCCTGTGGTAGACTGGTGCTACATACTAAGTTCCATACGTGAGAGGGTAGCTGAACGCCTTGTCCAAAACCATCTTACTTCTGAGAGTTGAGCACACCCTCAGTCCCTCACAGTTCCACACTGCCTGCAGAGTGAGTTTCGCAGGTCTTCAGCAGAGACGTTTGCCAGAGGCTTCTGAGATGCAGGGTAACAATGCAGACCTGGAGGGTATCCCCAGGTGCAGTCGACTGGTAATCTTGGAACCTCCTGACTCAGAATACTGCTACCTTCTCACTGCCATAGGAATGCAGCTAGTTGACAGCTGGCTTCAAGACATGCTTCCCTGTGAGAGCTGAGGACAGGGCAGAACCCTCCCGCATGCTGCCTGACTGTAGGAGTAGCTGCTAACATCCTTATGTTAGTGGCTGTTAGAGGTTGCGGGAAAAGCATGTGTGAGCACTGGGCCAGAACTCCCGTGTATCTGAGTTGAATACAGCGATTTCCAACGGCTTTCCTCAACCAGAGTGTAGCTAGGTTCCAAATCCCATGTACGAGCGGGTAGCAGACATCTGCCTCCCATGCATACACACTTCTGAGAGTTGAGCTTATGGCTGTACCTCCACATCCAGCCTGCTGGTACCCTTGGCTTCTAAAAGGCCTAGGCTCGCTGTTTGACGGAAGTGCTGGGAGAGGTAATTGGAATCTCCCGGCACACAAGACGAGTGCCTCCAAGCTCAATTCACGATTTCCCAGTAATTCTTGTGGTAGACAGGTGCTACATACTAAGTTCCATATGTGAGAAGGTAGCTGAACGCCTTGTCCAAAAGCATTTTACTTCTGAGAGTTGAGCAAACCCTCAGTCCCTCACACTTCCACACTGCCTGCAGAGTGAGTTTCACACGTCTTCACCAGAGACGATTGCCAGAGGCTTCTGAGTACAAGTTAACAATGCAGACCTGGAGGGTATCTCCAGGTGCAGTAGAGTGGTAATCTTGGAACCTCCTGACTCAGAGTAGTGCTACCTTCTCACGGCCATAGGAATGCAGCTAGTTGACAGCTGGCTTCAAGACATGCTTCCCTGTGAGAGCTGAGGACAGGGCAGAACCCTCCCGCATGCTGCCTGACTGTAGGAGTAGCTGCTAACATCCTAATGTTAGTGGCTGGGAGAGGTTGCTGGAAAAGCATGTGTGAGCACTGGGCCTGAACTCCCGTGTATCTGAGTTGAATACAGCGATTTCCAATGGCCTTCTTCAATCACAGTGTAGCTAGGTTCCAACTCCCATGTCCGAGTGGGTAGCAGACGTCTGCCTCCCATGCATACACACTTCTGAGAGTTGAGCTTATGGCCTGTACCTCCACATCCAGCCTGCTGGTACCCTTGGCTTCTAAAAGGCCTAGGCTCGCTGTTTGACGGAAGTGCTGGGAGAGGTAATTGGAATCACCCGGCACACAAGACTAGTGCCTCCAAGCTCAGTTCAGCGATTTCCTAGTAATTCCTGTGGTATACTGGTGCTACATACTAAGTTCCATCCGTGAGAGAGTAGCTGAACGCCTTGTCCAAAACCATCTTACTTCGGAGAGTTTAGCTCAGCCTCAGTCCCTCACAGTTCGACACTGCCTGCAGAGTGAGTTTCGCAGGTCTTCAGCAGAGACGTTTGCCAGAGGCTTCTGAGACGCAGGGTAACAATGCAGACCTGGAGGGTATCCCCAGGTGCAGTCGACTGGTAATCTTGGAACCTCCTGACTCAGAATACTGCTACCTTCTCACTGCCATAGGAATGCAGCTAGTGGACAGCTGGCTTCAAGACATGCTTCCCTGTGAGAGCTGAGGACAGGGCAGAACCCTCCCGCATGCTGCCTGACTGTAGGAGTAGCTGCTAACATCCTTATGTTAGTGGCGGGGAGACGTTGCGGGAAAAGCATGTGTGTGCCTTGGGCCTGAACTCCCGTGTATCTGAGTTGCATACAGCGATTTCCAACGGCTTTCCTCAACCAGAGTGTAGCTAGGTTCCAAATCCCATGTACGAGCGGGTAGCAGACATCTGCCTCCCATGCATACACACTTCTGAGAGTTGAGCTTATGGCCTGTACCTCCACATCCAGCCTGCTGGTACCCTTGGCTTCTAAAAGGCCTAGGATCGCTGTTTGAGGGAAGTGCTGGGAGAGGTAATTGGAATCACCCGGCACACAAGACTAGTGCCTCCAAGCTCAGTTCAGCGATTTCCTAGTAATTCCTGTGGTAGACTGGTGCTACATACTAAGGTCCATACGTGAGAGGGTAGCTGAACGCCTTGTCCAAAACCATCTTACTTCTGAGAGTTGAGCTCAGCCTCCGTCCCTCACAGATCGACACTGCCTGCAGAGTGATTTTCGCAGGTCTTCAGCAGAGACGTTTGCCAGAGGCTTCTGAGACGCAGGGTAACAATGCAGACCTGGAGGGTATCCCCAGGTGCAGTCGCCTGGTAATCTTGGAACCTCCTGACTCAGAATACTGCTACCTTCTCACTGCCATAGGAATGCAGCTAGTTGACAGCTGGCTTCAAGACATGATTCCCTGTGAGAGCTGAGGACAGGGCAGAACCCTCCCGCATGCTGCCTGACTGTAGGAGTAGCTGCTAACATCCTTATGTTAGTGGCTGGGAGAGGTTGCGGGAAAAGCATGTGTGAGTACTGGGCCTGAACTCCCGTGTATCTGAGTTGAATACAGCGATTTCCAACGGCTTTCCTCAACCAGAGTGTAGCTAGGTTCCAAATCCCATGTACGAGCGGGTAGCAGACATCTGCCTCCCATGCATACACACTTCTGAGAGTTGAGCTTATGGCCTGTACCTCCACAGCCAGCCTGCTGGTACCCTTGGCTTCTAAAAGGCCTAGGCTCGCTGTTTGGCGGAAGTGCTGGGAGAGGTAATTGGAATCTCCCGGCACACAAGACGAGTGCCTCCAAGCTCAATTCACTATTTCCCAGTAATTCTTGTGGTAGACAGGTGCTACATACTAAGTTCCATATGTGAGAAGGTAGCCGAACGCCTTGTCCAATATCATCTTACTTCTGAGAGTTGAGCACACCCTCAGTCCCTCACACTTCCACACTGCCTGCAGAGTGAGTTTCACACGTCTTCACCAGGACGATTGCCAGAGGCTTCTGAGTACAAGTTAACAATGCAGACCTTGAGGGTACTCCAGTTGCAGTAGAGTGGTAATCTTGGAACCCCTGACTCAGAGTACTGCTACATTCTCACTGCCATAGGAATGCAGCTAGTTGACAGCTGGCTTCAAGACATGCTTCCCTGTGAGAGCTGAGGACAGGGCAGAACCCTCCCGCATCCTGCCTGACTGTAGGAGTAGCTGCTAACATCCTAATGTTAGTGGCTGGGAGAGGTTGCGGGAAAAGCATGTGTGAGCACTGGGCCTGAACTCCCGTGTATCTGAGTTGAATACAGCGATTTCCAATGGCCTTCTTCAATCACAGTGTAGCTAGGTTCCAACTCCCATGTCCGAGTGGGTAGCAGACATCTGCCTCCCATGCATACACACTTCTGAGAGTTGAGCTTATGGCCTGTACCTCCACATCCAGCCTGCTGGTACCCTTGGCTTCTAAAAGGCCTAGGCTCGCTGTTTGACGGAAGTGCTGGGAGAGGTAATTGGAATCACCCGGCACACAAGACTAGTGCCTTCAAGCTCAGTTCAGCGATTTCCTAGTAATTCCTGTGGTAGACTGGTGCTACATACTAAGTTCCATACGTGAGAGGGTAGCTGAACGCCTTGTCCAAAACCATCTTACTTCTGAGAGTTGAGCTCAGCCTCAGTCCCTCACAGTTCGACACTGCCTGCAGAGTGAGTTTCGCAGGTCTTCAGCAGAGACGTTTGCCAGAGGCTTCTGAGACGCAGGGTAACAATGCAGACCTGGAGGGTATCCCCAGGTGCAGTCGACTGGTAATCTTGGAACCTCCTGACTCAGAATACTGCTACCTTCTCACTGCCATAGGAATGCAGCTAGTTGACAGCTAGCTGGCTTCAAGACATGCTTCCCTGAGAGAGCTGAGGACAGGGCAGAACCCTCCCGCATGCTGCCTGACTGTAGGAGTAGCTGCTAACATCCTAATGTTAGTGGCTGGGAGATGTTGCGGGAAAAGCATGTGTGAGCACTGGGCCTGAACTCCCGTGTATCTGAGTTGAATACAGCGATTTCCAACGGCTTTCCTCAACCAGAGTGTAGCTAGGTTCCAAATCCCATGTACGAGCGGGTAGCAGACATCTGCCTCCCATGCATACACACTTCTGAGAGTTGAGCTTATGGCCTGTACCTCCACAGCCAGCCTGCTGGTACCCTTGCCTTCTAAAAGGCCTAGGCTCGCTGTTTGACGGAAGTGCTGGGAGAGGTAATTGGAATCTCCCGGCACACAAGACGAGTGCCTCCAAGTTCAATTCACGATTTTCCAGTAATTCTTGTGGTAGACAGGTGCTACATACTAAGTTCCATATGTGAGAAGGTAGCTGAACGCCTTGTCCAAAAGCATCTTACTTCTGAGAGTTGAGCACACGTCAGTCCCTCACACCTCCACACTGCCTGCAGAGTGAGTTTCACACGTCTTCACCAGAGACGATTGCCAGAGGCTTCTGAGTACAAGTTAACAATGCAGACCTGGAGGGTACTCCAGGTGCAGTAGAGTGGTAATCTTGGAACCTCCTGACTCAGAGTACTGCTACCTTCTCACTGCCCTAGGAATGCAGCTAGTTGACAGCTGGCTTCAAGACATGCTTCCCTGTGAGAGCTGAGGACAGGGCAGAACCCTCCCGCATCCTGCCTGACTGTAGGAGTAGCTGCTAACATCCTAATGTTAGTGGCTGGGAGAGGTTGCGGGAAAAGCATGTGTGAGCACTGGGCCTGAACTCCCGTGTATCTGAGTTGAATACAGCGATTTCCAATGGCCTTCTTCAATCACAGTGTAGCTAGGTTCCAACTCCCATGTCCGAGTGGGTACCAGACATCTGCCTCCCATGCATACACACTTCTGAGAGTTGAGCTTATGGCCTGTACCTCCACATCCAGCCTGCTGGTACCCTTGGCTTCTAAAAGGCCTAGGCTCGCTGTATGACGGAAGTGCTGGGAGAGGTAATTGGAATCACCCGGCACACAAGACTAGTGCCTCCAAGCTCAGTTCAGCGATTTCCTAGTAATTCCTGTGGTAGACTGGTGCTACATACTAACTTCCATACGTGAGAGGGTAGCTGAACGCCTTGTCCAAAACCATCTTACTTCTGAGAGTTGAGCTAGCCTCAGTCCCTCACAGTTCCACACTGCCTGCAGAGTGAGTTTCGAGGGTCTTCAGCAGAGACGTTTGCCAGAGGCTTCTGAGACGCAGGGTAACAATGCAGACCTGGAGGGTATCCCCAGGTTCAGTCGACTGGTAATCTTGGAACCTCCTGACTCAGAATACTGTTACCTTCTCACTGCCATAGGAATGCAGCTTGTTGACAGCTGGCTTCAAGACATGCTTCCCTGTGAGAGCAGAGGACAGGGCAGAACCCTCCCGCATCCTGCCTGACTGTAGGAGTAGCTGCTAACATCCTAATGTTAGTGGCTGGGAGAGGTTGCGGGAAAAGCATGTGTGAGCACTGGGCCTGAACTCCCGTGTATCTGAGTTGAATAGAGCGATTTCCAATGGCCTTCTTCAATCACAGTGCAGCTAGGTTCCAACTCCCATGTCCGAGTGGGTAGTAGACATCTGCCTCCCATGCATACACACTTCTGAGAGTTGAGATTATGGCCTGTACCTGCACATCCAGCCTGCTGGTACCCTTGGCTTCTAAAAGACCTAGGCTCGCTGTTTGACGGAAGTGCTGGGAGAGGTAATTGGAATCACCCGGCACACAAGACTAGTGCCTCCAAGCTCAGTTCAGCGATTTCCTAGTAATTCCTGTGGTAGACTGGTGCTACATACTAAGTTCCATACGTGAGAGGGTAGCTGAACGCCTTGTCCAAAACCATCTTACTTCTGAGAGTTGAGCTCAGCCTCAGTCCCTCACAGTTCGACACTGCCTGCAGAGTGAGATTCGCAGGTCTTCAGCAGAGACGTTTGCCAGAGGCTTCTGAGACGCAGGGTAACAATGCAGACCTGGAGGGTATCCCCATGTGCAGTCGACTGGTAATCTTGGAACCTCCTGACTCAGAATACTGCTACCTTCTCACTGCCATAGGAATGCAGCTAGTTGACAGCTGGCTTCAAGACATGCTTCCCTGTGAGAGCTGAGGACAGGGCAGAACCCTCCCGCATGCTGCCTGACTGTAGGAGTAGCTGCTAACATCCTTATGTTAGTGGCTGTTAGAGGTTGCGGGAAAAGCATGTGTGAGCACTGGGCCTGAACTCCCGTGTATCTGAGTTGAATACAGCGATTTCCAACGGCTTTCCTCAACCAGAGTGTAGCTAGGTTCCAAATCCCATGTACGAGCGGGTAGCAGATATCTCCCTCCCATGCATACACACTTCTGAGAGTTGAGCTTATGGCCTGTACCTCCACAGCCAGTCTGCTGGTACCCTTGGCTTCTAACAGGCCTAGGCTCGCTGTTTGAGGGAAGTGCTGGGAGAGGTAATTGGAATCACCCGGCACACAAGACTAGTGCCTCGAAGCTCAGTTCAGCGATTTCCTAGTAATTCCTGTGGTAGAGATGTGCTACATAATAAGTTCCATATGTGAGAAGGTAGCTGAACGCCTTGTCCAAAAGCATCTTACTTCTGAGAGTTGAGCACACCCTCAGTCCCTCACACTTCCACACTGCCTGCAGAGTGAGTTTCACACGTCTTCACCAGAGACGATTGCCAGAGGCTTCTGAGTACAAGTTAACAATGCAGACCTGAAGGGTATCTCCAGGTGCAGTAGAGTGGTAATCTTGGAACCTCCTGACTCAGAGTACTGCTACCTTCTCACTGCCATAGGAATGCAGCCAGTTGACAGCTGGCTTCAAGACATGCTTCCCTGTGAGAGCTGAGGACAGGGCAGAACCCTCCCGCATCCTGCCTGACTGTAGGAGTAGCTGCTAACATCCTAATGTTAGTGGCTGGGAGAGGTTGCGGGAAAAGCATGTGTGAGCACTGGGCCTGAACTCCCGTGTATCTGAGTTGAATACAGCGATTTCCAATGGCCTTCTTCAATCACAGTGTAGCTAGGTTCCAACTCCCATGTCCGAGTGGGTAGCAGACATCTGCCTCCCATGCATACACACTTCTGAGAGTTGAGCTTATGGCCTGTACCTGCACATCCAACCTGCTGGTACCCTTGGCTTCTAAAAGGCCTAGGCTCGCTGTTTGACGGAAGTGCTGGGAGAGGTAATTGGAATCACGCGGCACACAAGACTGGTGCCTCCAAGCTCAGTTCAGCGATTTCCTACTAATTCCTGTGGTAGACTGGTGCTACATACTAAGTTCCATACGTGAGAGGGTAGCTGAACGCCTTGTCCAAAACCATCTTACTTCTGAGAGTTTAGCACACCCACAGTCCCTCACAGTTCCACACTGCCTGCAGAGTGAGTTTCGCAGGTCTTCAGCAGAGACGTTTGCCAGAGGCTTCTGAGACGCAGGGTAACAATGCAGACCTGGAGGGTATCCCCAGGTGCAGTCGACTGGTAATCTTGGAACCTCCTGACTCAGAATACTGCTACCTTCTCACTGCCATAGGAATGCAGCTAGTTGACAGCTGGCTTCAAGACACGCTTCCCTGTGAGAGCTGAGGACAGGGCAGAACCCTCCCGCATGCTGCCTGACTGTAGGAGTAGCTGCTAACATCCTTATGTTAGTGGCTGTTAGAGGTTGCGGGAAAAGCATGTGTGAGCACTAGGCCAGAACTCCCGTGTATCTGAGTTGAATACAGCGATTTCCAACGGCTTTCCTCAACCAGAGTGTAGCTAGGTTCCAAATCCCATGTACGAGCGGGTAGCAGACATCTGCCTCCCATGCATACACACTTCTGAGAGTTGAGCTTATGGCTGTACCTCCACATCCAGCCTGCTGGTACCCTTGGCTTCTAAAAGGCCTAGGCTCGCTGTTTGACGGAAGTGCTGGGAGAGGTAATTGGAATCTCCCGGCACACAAGACGAGTGCCTCCAAGCTCAATTCACGATTTCCCAGTAATTCTTGTGGTAGACAGGTGCTACATACTAAGTTCCATATGTGAGAATGTAGCTGAACGCCTTGTCCAAAAGCATTTTACTTCTGAGAGTTGAGCACACCCTCAGTCACTCACACTTCCACACTGCCTGCAGAGTGAGTTTCACACGTCTTCACCAGAGACGATTGCCAGAGGCTTCTGAGTACAAGTTAACAATGCACACCTGGAGGGTATCTCCAGGTGCAGTAGAGTGGTAATCTTGGAACCTCCTGACTCAGAGTAGTGCTACCTTCTCACGGCCATAGGAATGCAGCTAGTTGACAGCTGGCTTCAAGACATGCTTCCCTGTGAGAGCTGAGGACAGGGCAGAACCCTCCCGCATGCTGCCTGACTGTAGGAGTAGCTGCTAACATCCTATTGTTAGTGGCTGGGAGAGGTTGCTGGAAAAGCATGTGTGAGCACTGGGCCTGAACTCCCGTGTATCTGAGTTGAATAAAGCGATTTCCAATGGCCTTCTTCAATCACAGTGTAGCTATGTTCCAACTCCCATGTCCTTGTGGGTAGCAGACGTCTGCCTCCCATGCATACACACTTCTGAGAGTTGAGCTTATGGCCTGTACCTCCACATCCAGCCTGCTGGTACCCTTGGCCTCTAAAATGCCTAGGCTCGCTGTTTGACGGAAGTGCTGGGAGAGGTAATTGGAATCACCCGGCACACAAGACTAGTGCCTCCAAGCTCAGTTCAGCGATTTCCTAGTAATTCCTGTGGTAGACTGGTGCTACATACTAAGTTCCATCCGTGAGAGGGTAGCTGAACGCCTTGTCCAAAACCATCTTACTTCGGAAAGTTGAGCTCAGCCTCAGTCCCTCACAGTTCGACACTGCCTGCAGAGTGAGTTTCGCAGGTCTTCAGCAGAGACGTTTGCCAGAGGCTTCTGAGACGCAGGGTAACAATGCAGACCTGGAGGGTATCCCCAGGTGCAGTCGACTGGTAATCTTGGAACCTCCTGACTCAGAATACTGCTACCTTCTCACTGCCATAGGAATGCAGCTAGTTGACAGCTGGCTTCAAGACATGCTTCCCTGTGAGAGCTGAGGACAGGGCAGAACCCTCCCGCATGCTGCCTGACTGTAGGAGTAGCTGCTAACATCCTTATGTTAGTGGCGGGGAGACGTTGCGGGAAAAGCATGTGTGTGCCTTGGGCCTGAACTCCCGTGTATCTGAGTTGAATACAGCGATTTCCAACGGCTTTCCTCAACCAGAGTGTAGCTAGGTTCCAAATCCCATGTACGAGCGGGTAGCAGACATCTGCCTCCCATGCATACACACTTCTGAGAGTTGAGCTTATGGCCTGTACCTCCACATCCAGCCTGCTGGTACCCTTGGCTTCTAAAAGGCCTAGGATCGCTGTTTGAGGGAAGTGCTGGGAGAGGTAATTGGAATCACCCGGCACACAAGACTAGTGCCTCCAAGCTCAGTTCAGCGATTTCCTAGTAATTCCTGTGGTAGACTGGTGCTACATACTAAGTTTCATACGTGAGAGGGTAGCTGAACGCCTTGTCCAAAACCATCTTACTTCTGAGAGTTGAGCTCAGCCTCAGTCCCTCACAGTTCGACACTGCCTGCAGAGTGAGTTTCGCAGGTCTTCAGCAGAGACGTTTGCCAGAGGCTTCTGAGACGCAGGGTAACAATGCAGACCTGGAGGGTATCCCCAGGTGCAGTCGACTGGTAATCTTGGATCCTCCTGACTCAGAATACTGCTACCTTCTCACTGCCATAGGAATGCAGCTAGTTGACAGCTGGCTTCAAGACATGCTTCCCTGTGAGAGCTGAGGACAGGGCAGAACCCTCCCGCATGCTGCCTGACTGTAGGAGTAGCTGCTAACATCCTTATGTTAGTGGCTGGGAGAGGTTGCGCAAAAAGCATGTGTGAGCATTGGGCCTGAACTCCCGTGTATCTGAGTTGAATACAGCGATTTCCAACGGCTTTCCTCAACCAGAGTGTAGCTAGGTTCCAAATCCCATGTACGAGCGGGTAGCAGACATCTGCCTCCCATGCATACACACTTCTGAGAGTTGAGCTTATGGCCTGTACCTCCACAGCCAGCCTGCTGGTACCCTTGGCTTCTAAAAGGCCTAGGCTCGCTGTTTGACGGAAGTGCTGGGAGAGGTAATTGGAATCTCCCCGCACACAAGACGAGTGCCTCCAAGCTCAATTCAAGATTTCCCAGTAATTCTTGTGGTAGACAGGTGCTACATACTAAGTTCCATATGTGAGAAGGTAGCTGAACGCCTTGTCCAAAAGCATCTTACTTCTGAGAGTTGAGCACACCCTCAGTCCCTCACACTTCCACACTGCCTGCAGAGTGAGTTTCACACGTCTTCACCAGAGACGATTGCCAGAGGCTTCTGAGTACAAGTTAACAATGCAGACCTTGAGGGTACTCCAGCTGCAGTAGAGTGGTAATCTTGGAACCTCCTGACTCAGAGTACTGCTACATTCTCACTGCCATATGAATGCAGCTAGTTGACAGCTGGCTTCAAGACATGCTTCCCTGTGAGAGCTGAGGACAGGGCAGAACCCTCCCGCATCCTGCCTGACTGTAGGAGTAGCTGCTAACATCCTAATGTTAGTGGCTGGGAGAGGTTGCGGGAAAAGCATGTGTGAGCACTGCGCCTGAACTCCCCTGTATCTGAGTTGAATACAGCGATTTCCAATGGCCTTCTTCAATCACAGTGTAGCTAGGTTCCAACTCCCATGTCCGAGTGGGTAGCAGACATCTGCCTCCCATGCATACACACTTCTGAGAGTTGAGCTTATGGCCTGTACCTCCACATCCAGCCTGCTGGTACCCTTGGCTTCTAAAAGGCCTAGGCTGGCTGTTTGACGGAAGTGCTGGGAGAGGTAATTGGAATCACCCGGCACACAAGACTAGTGCCTTCAAGCTCAGTTCAGCGATTTCCTAGTAATTCCTGTGGTAGACTGGTGCTACATACTAAGTTCCATACGTGAGAGGGTAGCTGAACGCCTTGTCCAAAACCATCTTACTTCTGAGAGTTGAGCTCAGCCTCAGTCCCTCACAGTTCGACACTGCCTGCAGAGTGAGTTTCACACGTCTTCACCAGGACGATTGCCAGAGGCTTCTGAGTACAAGTTAACAATGCAGACCTGGAGGGTATCTCCAGGTGCAGTAGAGTGGTAATCTTGGAACCTCCTGATTCAGAGTACTGCTACCTTCTCACTGCCATAGGAATGCAGCTAGTTGACAGCTGGCTTCAAGACATGCTTCCCTGTGAGAGCTGAGGACAGGGCAGAACCCTCCCGCATGCTGCCTGACTGTAGGAGTAGATGCTAACATCCTTATGTTAGTGGCTGGGAGAGGTTGCGCGAAAAGCATGTGTGAGCACTGGGCCTGAACTCCCGTGTATCTGAGTTGAATACAGCGATTTCCAACGGCTTTCCTCAACCAGAGTGTAGCTAGGTTCCAAATCCCATGTACGAGCGGGTAGCAGACATCTGCCTCCCATGTATACACACTTCTGAGAGTTGAGCTTATGGCCTGTACCTCCACAGCCAGCCTGCTGGGACCCTTGGCTTCTAAAAGGCCTAGGCTCGCTGTTTGACGGAAGTGCTGGGAGAGGTAATTGGAATCACCCGGCACACAAGACTAGTGCCTCCAAGCTCAGTTCAGCGATTTCCTAGTAATTCCTGTGGTAGACTGGTGTTACATACTAAGTTCCATACGTGAGAGGGTAGCTGAACGTCTTGTCCAAAACCATCTTACTTCTGAGAGTTGAGCTCAGCCTCAGTCCCTCACATTTCGACACTGCCTGCAGAGTGAGTTTCGCAGGTCTTCAGCAGAGACGTTTGCCAGAGGCTTCTGAGACGCAGGGTAACAATGCAGACCTGGAGGGTATCCCCAGGTGCAGTCGCCTGGTAATCTTGGAACCTCCTGACTCAGAATACTGCTACCTTCTCACTGCCATAGGAATGCAGCTTGTTGACAGCTGGCTTCAAGACATGCTTCCCTGTGAGAGCTGAGGACAGGGCAGAACCCTCCCGCATGCTGCCTGAATGTAGGAGTAGCTGCTAACATCCTTATGTTAGTGGCTGGGAGCGGTTGCGGAAAAGCATGTGTGAGCACTGGGCCTGAACTCCCGTGTATCTGAGTTGAATACAGCGATTTCCAACGGCTTTCCTCAACCAGAGTGTAGCTAGGTTCCAAATCCCATGTACGAGCGGGTAGCAGACATCTGCCTCCCATGCATACACACTTCTGAGAGTTGAGCTTATGGCCTGTACCTCCACAGCCAGCCTGCTGGTACCCTTGGCTTCTAAAAGGCCTAGGCTCGCTGTTTGACGGAAGTGCTGGGAGAGGTAATTGGAATCTCCCGGCACACAAGACGAGTGCCTCCAAGCTCAATTCACGATTTCCCAGTAATTCTTGTGGTAGACAGGTGCTACATACTAAGTTCCATATGTGAGAAGGTAGCTGAACGCCTTGTCCAATAGCATCTTACTTCTGAGAGTTGAGCACACCCTCAGTCCCGCACACTTCCACACTGCCTGCAGAGTGAGTTTCACACGTCTTCAACAGGACGATTGCCAGAGGCTTCTGAGTACAAGTTAACAATGCAGACCTGGAGGGTATCTCCAGGTGCAGTAGAGTGGTAATCTTGGAACCTCCTGACTCAGAGTGCTGCTACCTTCTCACTGCCCTAGGAATGCAGCTAGTTGACAGCTGGCTTCAAGACATGCTTCCCTGTGAGAGCTGAGGACAGGGCAGAACCCTCCCGCATCCTGCCTGACTGTAGGAGTAGCTGCTAACATCCTAATGTTAGTGGCTGGGAGAGGTTGCGGGAAAAGCATGTGTGAGCACTGGGCCTGAACTCCCGTGTATCTGAGTTGAATACAGCGATTTCCAATGGCCTTCTTCAGTCACAGTGTAGCTAGGTTCCAACTCCCATGTCCGAGTGGGTAGCAGACATCTGCCTCCCATGCATACACACTTCTGAGAGTTGAGCTTATGGCCTGTACCTCCACATCCAGCCTGCTGGTACCCTTGGCTTCTAAAAGGCCTAGGCTCGCTGTATGACGGAAGTGCTGGGAGAGGTAATTGGAATCACCCGGCACACAAGACGAGTGCCTCCAAGCTCAGTTCAGCGATTTCCTAGTAATTCCTGTGGTAGACTGGTGCTACATACAAAGTTCCATACGTGAGAGGGTAGCTGAACGCCTTGTCCAAAACCATCTTACTTCTGAGAGTTGAGCTCACCCTCAGTCCCTCACAGTTCCACACTGCCTGCAGAGAGAGTTTCGCAGGTCTTCAGCAGAGACGTTTGCCAGAGGCTTCTGAGACGCAGGGTAACAATGCAGACCTGGAGGGTATCCCCAGGTGCAGTCGACTGGTAATCTTGGAACCTCCTGACTCAGAATACTGCTACCTTCTCACTGCCATAGGAATGCAGCTTGTTGACAGCTGGCTTCAAGACATGCTTCCCTGTGAGAGCTGAGGACAGGGCAGAACCCTCCCGCATCCTGCCTGACTGTAGGAGTAGCTGCTAACATCCTAATGTTAGTGGCTGGGAGAGGTTGCGGGAAAAGCATGTGTGAGCACTGGGCCTGAACTCCCGTGTATCTGAGTTGAATAGAGCGATTTCCAATTGCCTTCTTCAATCACAGTGAGCTAGGTTCCAACTCCCATGTCCGAGTGGGTAGCAGACATCTGCCTCCCATGCATACACACTTCTGAGAGTTGAGATTATGGCCTGTACCTCCATATCCAGCCTGCTGGTAACCTTGGCTTCTAAAAGGCCTAGGCTCGCTGTTTGACGGAAGTGCTGGGAGAGGTAATTGGAATCACCCGGCACACAAGACCAGTGCCTCCAAGCTCAGTTCAGCAATTTCCTAGTAATTCCTGTGGTAGACTGGTGCTACATACTAAGTTCCATACGTGAGAGGGTAGCTGAACGCCTTGTCCAAAACCATCTTACTTCTGAGAGTTGAGCCCAGCCTCAGTCCCTCACAGTTCGACACTGCCTGCAGAGTGAGTTTCGCAGGTCTTCAGCAGAGACGTTTGCCAGAGGCTTCTGAGACGCAGGGTAACAATGCAGACCTGGAGGGTATCCCCAGGTGCAGTCGACTGGTAATCTTGGAACCTCCTGACTCAGAATACTGCTACCTTCTCACTGCCATAGGAATGCAGCTAGTTGACAGCTGGCTTCAAGACATGCTTCCCTGTGAGAGCTGAGGACAGGGCAGAACCCTCCCGCATGCTGCCTGACTGTAGGAGTAGCTGCTAACATCCTTATGTTAGTGGCTGTTAGAGGTTGCGGGAAAAGCATGTGTGAGCACTGGGCCTGAACTCCCGTGTATCTGAGTTGAATACAGCGATTTCCAACGGCTTTCCTCAACCAGAGTGTAGCTAGCTTCCAAATCCCATGTACGAGCGGGTAGCAGATATCTGCCTCCCATGCATACACACTTCTGAGAGTTGAGCTTATGGCCTGTACCTCCACAGCCAGCCTGCTGGTACCCTTGGCTTCTAAAAGGCCTAGGCTCGCTGTTTGACGGAAGTGCTGGGAGAGGTAATTGGAATCACCCGGCACACAAGACTAGTGCCTCGAAGCTCAGTTCAGCGATTTCCTAGTAATTCCTGTGGTAGAGAGGTGCTACATAATAAGTTCCATATGTGAGAAGGTAGCTGAACGCCTTGTCCAAAAGCATCTTACTTCTGAGAGTTGAGCACACCCTCAGTCACTCACACTTCCACACTGCCTGCAGAGTGAGTTTCACACGTCTTCACCAGAGACGATTGCCAGAGGCTTCTGAGTACAAGTTAACAATGCACACCTGGAGGGTATCTCCAGGTGCAGTAGAGTGGTAATCTTGGAACCTCCTGACTCAGAGTAGTGCTACCTTCTCACTGCCATAGGAATGCAGCTAGTTGACAGCTGGCTTCAAGACATGCTTCCCTGTGAGAGCTGAGGACAGGGCAGAACCCTCCCGCATCCTGCCTGACTGTAGGAGTAGCTGCTAACATCCTAACGTTAGTGGCTGGGAGAGGTTGGGGGAAAAGCATGTGTGAGCACTGGGCCTGAACTCCCGTGTATCTGAGTTGAATACAGCGATTTCCAATGGCCTTCTTCAATCACAGTGTAGCTAGTTTCCAACTCCCATGTCCGAGTGGGTAGCAGACATCTGCCTCCCATGCATACACACTTCTGAGAGTTGAGCTTATGGCCTGTACCTCCACATCCATCCTGCTGGTACCCTTGGCTTCTAAAAGGCCTAGGCTCGCTGTTTGACGGAAGTGCTGGGAGAGGTAATTGGAATCACCCGGCACACAAGACTAGTGCCTCGAAGCTCAGTTCTGCGATTTCCTAGTAATTCCTGTGGTAGACTGGTGCTACATACTAAGTTCCATACGTGAGAGGGTAGCTGAAAGCCTTGTCCAAAACCATCTTACTTCTGAGAGTTGAGCTCAGCCTCAGTCCCTCACAGTTCCACACTGCCTGCAGAGTGAGTTTCGCAGGTCTTCAGCAGAGACGTTTGCCAGAGGCTTCTGAGACGCAGGGTAACAATGCAGACCTGGAGGGTATCCCCAGGTGCAGTCGACTGGTAATCTTGGAACCTCCTGACTCAGAATACTGCTACCTTCTCACTGCCATAGGAATGCAGCTAGTTGACAGCTGGCTTCAACACATGCTTCCCTGTGAGAGCTGAGGACAGGGCAGAACCCTCCCGCATGCTGCCTGACTGTAGGAGTAGCTGCTAACATCCTTATGTTAGTGGCTGGGAGAGGTTGCGGGAAAAGCATGTGTGAGCACTGGGCTTGAACTACCGTGTATCTGAGTTGAATACAGCGATTTCCAACGGCTTTCCTCAACCAGAGTGTAGCTAGGTTCCAAATCCCATGTACGAGCGGGTAGCAGATATCTGCCTCCCATGCATACACACTTCTGAGAGTTGAGCTTATGGCCTGTACCTCCACAGCCAGCCTGCTGGTACCCTTGGCTTCTAAAAGGCCTAGGCTCGCTGTTTGAGGGAAGTGCTGGGAGAGGTAATTGGAATCACCCGGCACAAAAGACTAGTGCCTCCAAGCTCAGTTCAGCGATTTCCTAGTAATTCCTGTGGTAGACTGGTGCTACATACTAAGTTCCATACGTGAGAGGGTAGCTGAACGCCTTGTCCAAAACCATCTTACTTCTGAGAGTTGAGCTCAGCCTCAGTCCCTCACAGTTCCACACTGCCTGCAGAGTGAGTTTCGCAGGTCTTCAGCAGAGACGTTTGCCAGAGGCTTCTGAGACGCAGGGTAACAATGCAGACCTGGAGGGTATCCCCAGGTGCAGTCGACTGGTAATCTTGGAACCTCCTGACTCAGAATACTGCTACCTTCTCACTGCCATAGGAATGCAGCTTGTTGACAGCTGGCTTCAAGACATGCTTCCCTGTGAGAGCTGAGGACAGGGCAGAACCCTCCCGCATCCTGCCTGACTGTAGGAGTAGCTGCTAACATCCTAATGTTAGTGGCTGGGAGAGGTTGCGGGAAAAGCATGTGTGAGCACTGGGCCTGAACTCCCGTGTATCTGAGTTGAATAGAGCGATTTCCAATTGCCTTCTTCAATCACAGTGAGCTAGGTTCCAACTCCCATGTCCGAGTGGGTAGCAGACATCTGCCTCCCATGCATACACACTTCTGAGAGTTGAGCTTATGGCCTGTACCTCCACAGCCAGCCTGCTGGTAACCTTGGCTTCTAAAAGGCCTAGGCTCGCTGTTTGACGGAAGTGCTGGGAGAGGTAATTGGAATCACCCGGCACACAAGACTAGTGCCTCCAAGCTCAGTTCAGCAATTTCCTAGTAATTCCTGTGGTAGACTGGTGCTACATACTAAGTTCCATACGTGAGAGGGTAGCTGAACGCCTTGTCCAAAACCATCTTACTTCTGAGAGTTGAGCCCAGCCTCAGTCCCTCACAGTTCGACACTGCCTGCAGAGTGAGTTTCGCAGGTCTTCAGCAGAGACGTTTGCCAGAGGCTTTTGAGACGCAGGGTAACAATGCAGACCTGGAGGGTATCCCCAGGTGCAGTCGACTGGTAATCTTGGAACCTCCTGACTCAGAATACTGCTACCTTCTCACTGCCATAGGAATGCAGCTAGTTGACAGCTGGCTTCAAGACATGCTTCCCTGTGAGAGCTGAGGACAGGGCAGAACCCTCCCGCATGCTGCCTGACTGTAGGAGTAGCTGCTAACATCCTTATGTTAGTGGCTGTTAGAGGTTGCGGGAAAAGCATGTGTGAGCACTGGGCCTGAACTCCCGTGTATCTGAGTTGAATACAGCGATTTCCAACGGCTTTCCTCAACCAGAGTGTAGCTAGGTTCCAAATCCCATGTACGAGCGGGTAGCAGATATCTGCCTCCCATGCATACACACTTCTGAGAGTTGAGCTTATGGCCTGTACCTCCACAGCCAGCCTGCTGGTACCCTTGGCTTCTAAAAGGCCTAGGCTCGCTGTTTGACGGAAGTGCTGGGAGAGGTAATTGGAATCACCCGGCACACAAGACTAGTGCCTCGAAGCTCAGTTCAGCGATTTCCTAGTAATTCCTGTGGTAGAGAGGTGCTACATAATAAGTTCCATATGTGAGAAGGTAGCTGAACGCCTTGTCCAAAAGCATCTTACTTCTGAGAGTTGAGCACACCCTCAGTCACTCACACTTCCACACTGCCTGCAGAGTGAGTTTCACACGTCTTCACCAGAGACGATTGCCAGAGGCTTCTGAGTACAAGTTAACAATGCACACCTGGAGGGTATCTCCAGGTGCAGTAGAGTGGTAATCTTGGAACCTCCTGACTCAGAGTAGTGCTACCTTCTCACTGCCATAGGAATGCAGCTAGTTGACAGCTGGCTTCAAGACATGCTTCCCTGTGAGAGCTGAGGACAGGGCAGAACCCTCCCGCATCCTGCCTGACTGTAGGAGTAGCTGCTAACATCCTTATGTTAGTGGCGGTGAGACGTTGCGGGAAAAGCATGTGTGAGCCTTGGGCCTGAACTCCCGTGTATCTGAGTTGAATACAGCGATTTCCAACGGCTTTCCTCAACCAGAGTGTAGCTAGGTTCCAAATCCCATGTACGAGCGGGTAGCAGACATCTGCCTCCCATGCATACACACTTCTGAGAGTTGAGCTTATGGCCTGTATCTCCACATCCAGCCTGCTGGTACCCTTGGCTTCTAAAAGGCCTAGGATCGCTGTTTGAGGGAAGTGCTGGGAGAGGTAATTGGAATCACCCGGCACACAAGACTAGTGCCTCCAAGCTCAGTTCAGCGATTTCCTAGTAATTCCTGTGGTAGACTGGTGCTACATACTAAGTTCCATACGTGAGAGGGTAGCTGAACGCCTTGTCCAAAACCATCTTACTTCTGAGAGTTGAGCTCAGCCTCCGTCCCTCACAGATCGACACTGCCTGCAGAGTGATTTTCGCAGGTCTTCAGCAGAGATGTTTGCCAGAGGCTTCTGAGACGCAGGGTAACAATGCAGACCTGGAGGGTATCCGCAGGTGCAGTCGACTGGTAATCTTGGAACCTCCTGACTCAGAATACTGCTACCTTCTCACTGCCATAGGAATGCAGCTAGTTGACAGCTGGCTTCAAGACATGCTTCCCTGTGAGAGCTGAGGACAGGGCAGAACCCTCCCGCATGCTGCCTGACTGTAGGAGTAGCTGCTAACATCCTTATGTTAGTGGCTGGGAGAGGTTGCGGGAAAAGCATGTGTGAGCACTGGGCCTGAACTCCCGTGTATCTGAGTTGAATACAGCGATTTCCAACGGCTTTCCTCAACCAGAGTGTAGCTAGGTTCCAAATCCCATGTACGAGCGGGTAGCAGACATCTGCCTCCCATGCATACACACTTCTGAGAGTTGAGCTTATGGCCTGTACCTCCACAGCCAGCCTGCTGGTACCCTTGGCTTCTAAAAGGCCTAGGCTCGCTGTTTGGCGGAAGTGCTGGGAGAGGTAATTGGAATCTCCCGGCACACAAGACGAGTGCCTCCAAGCTCAGTTCAGCGATTTCCTAGTAATTCCTGTGGTAGACTGGTGCTACATACTAAGTTCCATACGTGAGAGGGTAGCTGAACGCCTTGTCCAAAACCATCTTACTTCTGAGAGTTGAGCTCAGCCTCAGTCCCTCACAGTTCGACACTGCCTGCAGAGTGAGTTTCACACGTCTTCACCAGGACGATTGCCAGAGGCTTCTGAGTACAAGTTAACAATGCAGACCTGGAGGGTATCTCCAGGTGCAGTAGAGTGGTAATCTTGGAACCTCCTGACTCAGAGTACTGCTACCTTCTCACTGCCAAGTAATGCAGCTAGTTGACAGCTAGCTGGCTTCAAGACATGCTTCCCTGAGAGAGCTGAGGACAGGGCAGAACCCTCCCGCATGCTGCCTGACTGTAGGAGTAGCTGCTAACATCCTAATGTTAGTGGCAGGAGAGGTTGCGGGAAAAGCATGTGTGAGCACTGGGCCTGAACTCCCGTGTATCTGAGTTGAATTCAGCGATTTGCAACGGCTTTCCTCAACCAGAGTGTAGCTAGTGTCCAAATCCCATGTACGAGCGAGTAGCAGACATCTGCCTCCCATGCATACACACTTCTGAGAGTTGAGCTTATGGCCTGTACCTCCACAGCCAGCCTGCTGGTACCCTTGGCTTCTAAAAGGCCTAGGCTCGCTGTTTGACGGAAGTGCTGGAGAGGTAATTGGAATCACCCGGCACACAAGACTAGTGCCTCCAAGCTCAGTTCAGCGATTTCCTAGTAATTCCTGTGGTAGACTGGTGCTACATACTAAGTTCCATACGTGAGAGGGTAGCTGAACGCCTTGTCCAAAACCATCTTACTTCTGAGAGTTGAGCTCAGCCTCAGTCCCTCACAGTTCGACACTGCCTGCAGAGTGAGTTTCGCAGATCTTCAGCAGAGACGTTTGCCAGAGGCTTCTGAGACGCAGGGTAACAATGCAGACCTGGAGGGTATCCCCAGGTGCAGTCGACTGGTAATCTTGGAACCTCCTGACTCAGAATACTGCTACCTTCTCACTGCCATAGGAATGCAGCCAGTTGACAGCTGGCTTCAAGACATGCTTCCCTGTGAGAGCTGAGGACAGGGCAGAACCCTCCCGCATGCTGCCTGACTGTAGGAGTAGCTGCTAACATCCTTATGTTAGTGGCTGGGAGAGGTTGCGGGAAAAGCATGTGTGAGCACTGGGCCTGAACTCCCGTGTACCTGAGTTGAATACAGCGATTTCCAACGGCTTTCCTCAACCAGAGTGTAGCTATGTTCCAAATCCCATGTACGAGCGGGTAGCAGACATCTGCCTCCCATGCATACACACTTCTGAGAGTTGAGCTTATGGCCTGTAGCTCCACATCCAGCTTGCTGGTACCCTTGGCTTCTAAAAGGCCTAGGCTCGCTGTTTGACGGAAGTGCTGGGAGAGGTAATTGGAATCTCCCGGCACACAAGACGAGTGCCTCCAAGCTCAATTCACGATTTCCCAGTAATTCTTGTGGTAGACAGGTGCTACATACTAAGTTCCATATGGGAGATGGTAGCTGAAGGCCTTGTCCAAAAGCATCTTACTTCTGAGAGTTGAGCCCACCCTCAGTCCCTCACAGTTCCACACTCCCTGCAGAGTGAGTTTCACAAGTCTTCACCAGAGACGATTGCCAGAGGCTTCTTAGTACAAGTTAACAATGCAGACCTGGAGGGTATCTCCAGGTGCAGTAGAGTGGTAATCTTGGAACCTCCTGACTCAGAGTACTGCTACCTTCTCACTGCCATAGGAATACAGCTAGTTGACAGCTGGCTTCAAGACATGCTTCCCTGTGAGAGCTGAGGACAGGGCAGAACCCTCCCGCATCCTGCCTGACTGTAGGAGTAGCTGCTAACATCCTTATGTTAGTGGCTGGGAGAGGTTGCGGGAAAAGCATGTGTGAGCCCTGGGCCTGAACTCCCGTGTACCTGAGTGGAAAACAGCGATTTCCAACGGCTTTCCTCAACCAGAGTGTAGCTAGGTTCCAAATCCCATGTACGAGCGGGTAGCAGATATCTGCCTCCCATGCATACACACTTCTGAGAGTTGAGCTTATGGCCTGTACCTCCACATCCAGCCTGCTGGTACCCTTGGCTTCTAAAAGGCCTAGGCTCGCTGTTTGGCTGAAGTGCTGGGAGAGGTAATTGGAATCACCCGGCACACAAGACTAGTGCCTCCAAGCTCAGTTCAGCGATTTCCTAGTAATTCCTGTGGTAGACTGGTGCTACATACTAAGTTCCATATGTGAGAGTGTAGCTGAACGCCTTGTCCAAAAGCATCTTACTTCTGAGAGTTGAGCTCAGCCTCAGTCCCTCACAGTTCCACACTGCCTGCAGAGTGAGTTTCGCAGGTCTTCAGCAGAGACGTTTGCCAGAGGCTTCTGAGACGCAGGGTAACAATGCAGACCTGGAGGGTATCCCCAGGTGCAGTCGACTGGTAATCTTGGAACCTCCTGACTCAGAATACTGCTACCTTCCCACTGCCATAGGAATGCAGCTAGTTGACAGATAGCTGGCTTCAAGACATGCTTCCCTGTGAGAGCTGAGGACAGGGCAGAACCCTCCCGCATCCTGCCTGACTGTAGGAGTAGCTGCTAACATCCTAATGTTAGTGGCTGGGAGAGGTTGCGGGAAAAGCATGTGTGAGCACTGGGCCTGAACTCCCGTGTATCTGAGTTGAATACAGCGATTTCCAATGGCCTTCTTCAATCACAGTGTAGCTAGGTTCCAACTCCCATGTCCGAGTGGGTAGCAGACATCTGCCTCCCATGCATACACACTTCTGAGAGTTGAGCTTATGGCCTGTACCTCCACATCCAGCCTGCTGATACCCTTGGCTTCTAAAAGGCCTAGGCTCGCTGTTTGACGGAATTGCTGGGAGAGGTAATTGGAATCACCCGGCACACAAGACTAGTGCCTCCAAGCTCAGTTCAGCGATTTCCTAGTAATTCCTTTGGTAGACTGGTGCTACATACTAAGTTCCATACGTGAGAGGGTAGCTGAACGCCTTGTCCAAAACCATCTTACTTCTGCGAGTTGAGCTCACCCTCAGTCCCTCACAGTTCCACACTGCCTGCAGAGTGAGTTTCGCAGGTCTTCAGCAGAGACGTTTGCCAGAGGTTTCTGAGACGCACGGTAACAAGGCAGACCTGGAGGGTATCCCCAGGTGCAGTCGACTGGTAATCTTGGAACCTCCTGACTCAGAATACTGCTATCTTCTCACTGCCATAGGAATGCAGCTAGTTGACAGCTGGCTTCAAGACATGCTTCCCTGTGAGAGCTGAGGACAGGGCAGAACCCTCCCGCATGCTGCCTGACTGTAGGAGTAGCTGCTAACATCCTTATGTTAGTGGCTGGGAGAGGTTGCGGGAAAAGCATGTGTGAGAACTGGGCCTGAACTCCCGTGTATCTGAGTTGAATACAGCGATTTCCAACGGCTTTCCTCAACCAGAGTGTAGCTAGGTTCCAAATCCCATGTACGAGCGGGTAGCAGACATCTGCCTCCCATGCATACACACTTCTGAGAGTTGAGCTTATGGCCTGTACCTCCACAGCCAGCCTGCTGGTACCCTTGGCTTCTAAAAGGCCTAGGCTCGCTGTTTGACGGAAGTGCTGGGAGAGGTAATTGGAATCTCCCGGCACACAAGACGAGTGCCTCCAAGCTCAATTCACGATTTCCCAGTAATTCTTGTGGTAGACAGGTGCTACATACTAAGTTCCATATGTGAGAAGGTAGCTGAACGCCTTGTCCAAAAGCATCTTACTTCTGAGAGTTGAGCCCACCCTCAGTCCCTCACACTTCCACACTGCCTGCAGAGTGAGTTTCACACGTCTTCACCAGGACGATTGCCAGAGGCTTCTGAGTACAAGTTAACAATGCAGACCTGGAGGGTATCTCCAGGTGCAGTAGAGTGGTAATCTTGGAACCTCCTGACTCAGAGTACTGCTACCTTCTCACTGCCAAGTAATGCAGCTAGTTGACAGCTAGCTGACTTCAAGACATGCTTCCCTGTGAGAGCTGAGGACAGGGCAGAACCCTCCCGCATCCTGCCTGACTGTAGGAGCAGCTGCTAACATCCTAATGTTAGTGGCTGGGAGAGGTTGCGGGAAAAGCATGTGTGAGCACTGGGCCTGAACTCCCGTGTATCTGAGTTGAATACAGCGATTTCCAATGGCCTTCTTCAATCACAGTGTAGCTAGGTTCCAACTCGCATATCCGAGTGGGTAGCAGACATCTGCCTCCCATGCATACACACTTCTGAGAGTTGAGCTTATGGCCTGTACCTCCACATCCAGCCTGCTGGTACCCTTGGCTTCTAAAAGGCCTAGGCTCGCTGTATGACAGAAGTGCTGGGAGAGGTAATTGGAATCACCCGGCACACAAGACTAGTGCCTCCAAGCTCAGTTCAGCGATTTCCTAGTAATTCCTGTGGTAGACTGGTGCTACATACTAAGTTCCATACGTGAGAGGGTAGCTGAACGCCTTGTCCAAAACCATCTTACTTCTGAGAGTTGAGCTCAGCCTCAGTCCCTCACAGTTCCACACTGCCTGCAGAGTGAGTTTCGCAGGTCTTCAGCGGAGACGTTTGCCAGAGGCTTCTGAGACGCAGGGTAACAATGCAGACCTGGAGGGTATCCCCAGGTGCAGTCTTCTGGTAATCTTGGAACCTCCTGACTCAGAATACTGCTACCTTCTCACTGCCATAGGAATGCAGCTAGTTGACAGCTGGCTTCAAGACATGCTTCCCTGTGAGAGCTGAGGACAGGGCAGAACCCTCCCGCATGCTGCCTGACTGTAGGAGTAGCTGCTAACATGCTTATGTTAGTGGCTGGGAGAGGTTGCGGGAAAAGCATGTGTGAGCACTGGGCCTGAACTCCCGTGTATCTGAGTTGAATACAGCGATTTCCAACGGCTTTCCTCAACCAGAGTGTAGCTAGGTTCCAAATCCCATGTACGAGCGGGTAGCAGACATCTGCCTCCCATGCATACACACTTCTGAGAGTTGAGCTTATGGCCTGTACCTCCACAGCCAGCCTGCTGGTACCCTTGGCTTCTAAAAGGCCTAGGCTCGCTGTTTGACGGAAGTGCTGGGAGAGGTAATTGGAATCACCCGGCACACAAGACTAGTGCCTCGAAGCTCAGTTCAGCGATTTCCTAGTAATTCCTGTGGTAGAGAGGTGCTACATAATAAGTTCCATATGTGAGAAGGTAGCTGAACGCCTTGTCCAAAAGCATCTTACTTCTGAGAGTTGAGCACACCCTCAGTCCCTCACACTTCCACACTGCCTGCAGAGTGAGTTTCACACGTCTTCACCAGAGACGATTGCCAGAGGCTTCTGAGTACAAGTTAACAATGCAGACCTGGAGGGTATCTCCAGGTGCAGTAGAGTGGTAATCTTGGAACCTCCTGACTCAGAGTACTGCTACCTTCTCACTGCCATAGGAATGCAGCCAGTTGACAGCTGGCTTAAAGACATGCTTCCCTGTGAGAGCTGAGGACAGGGCAGATCCCTCCCGCATCCTGCCTGACTGTAGGAGTAGCTGCTAACATCCTAATGTTAGTGGCTGGGAGAGGTTGCGGGAAAAGCATGTGTGAGCACTGGGCCTGAACTCCCGTGTATCTGAGTTGAATACAGCGATTTCCAATGGCCTTCTTCAATCACAGTGTAGCTATGTTCCAACTCCCATGTCCGAGTGGGTAGCAGACGTCTGCCTCCCATGCATACACACTTCTGAGGGTTGAGCTTATGGCCTGTACCTCCACATCCAGCCTGCTGGTACCCTTGGCTTCTAAAATGCCTAGGCTCGCTGTTTGACGGAAGTGCTGGGAGAGGTAATTGGAATCACCCGTCACACAAGACTAGTGCCTCCAAGCTCAGTTCAGCGATTTCCTAGTAATTCCTGTGGTAGACTGGTGCTACATACTAAGTTCCATCCGTGAGAGTGTAGCTGAACGCCTTGTCCAAAACCATCTTACTTCGGAGAGTTGAGCTCAGCCTCAGTCCCTCACAGTTCGACACTGCCTGCAGAGTGAGTTTCGCAGGTCTTCAGCAGAGACGTTTGCCAGAGGCTTCTGAGACGCAGGGTAACAATGCAGACCTGGAGGGTATCCCCAGGTGCAGTCGACTGGTAATCTTGGAACCTCCTGACTCAGAATACTGCTACATTCTCACTGCCATAGGAATGCAGCTAGTTGACAGCTGGCTTCAAGACATGCTTCCCTGTGAGAGCTGAGGACAGGGCAGAACCCTCCCGCATGCTGCCTGACTGTAGGAGTAGCTGCTAACATCCTTATGTTAGTGGCTGGGAGAGGTTGCGGGAAAAGCATGAGTGAGCCCTGGGCCTGAACTCCCGTGTATCTGAGTTGAATACAGCGATTTCCAACGGCTTTCCTCAACCAGAGTGTAGCTAGGTTCCAAATCCCATGTACGAGCGGGTAGCAGACATCTGCCTCCCATGCATACACACTTCTGAGAGTTGAGCTTATGGCCTGTACCTCCACAGCCAGCCTCTTGGTACCCTTGGCTTCTAAAAGGCCTAGGCTCGCTGTTTGACGGAAGTGCTGGGAGAGGTAATTGGAATCACCCGGCACACAAGACTAGTGCCTCCAAGCTCAGTTCAGCGATTTCCTAGTAATTCCTGTGGTAGACTGGTGCTACATACTAAGTTCCATACGTGAGAGGGTAGCTGAACGCCTTGTCCAAAACCATCTTACTTCTGAGAGTTGAGCTCAGCCTCAGTCCCTCACAGTTCCACACTGCCTGCAGAGTGAGTTTCGCAGGTCTTCAGCAGAGACGTTTGCCAGAGGATTCTGAGACGCAGGGTAACAATGGAGACCTGGAGGGTATCCGCAGGTGCAGTCGACTGGTAATCTTGGAACCTCCTGACTCAGAATACTGCTACCTTCTCACTGCCATAGGAATGCAGCTAGTTGACAGCTGGCTTCAAGACATGCTTCCCTGTGAGACCTGAGACAGGCAGAACCCTCCCGCATGCTGCCTGACTGTAGGAGTAGCTGCTAACATCCTTATGTTAGTGGCTGGGAGAGGTTGCGGGAAAAGCATGTGTGAGCACTGGGCCTGAACTCCCGTGTATCTGAGTTGAATACAGCGATTTCCAACGGCTTTCCTCAACCAGAGTGTATCTAGGTTCCAAATCCCATGTACGAGCGGGTAGCAGACATCTGCCTCCCATGCATACACACTTCTGAGAGTTGCGCTTATGGCCTGTACCTCCACATCCAGCCTGCTGGTACCCTTGGCTTCTAAAAGGCCTAGGCTCACTGTTTGACGGAAGTGCTGGGAGAGGTAATTGGAATCACCCGGCACACAAGACTGGTGCCTCCAAGCTCAGTTCAGCGATTTCCTAGTAATTCCTGTGGTAGACTGGTGCTACATACTAAGTTCCATACGTGAGAGGGTAGCTGAACGCCTTGTCCAAAACCATCTTTCTTCGGAGAGTTGAGCTCAGCCTCAGTCCCTCACAGTTCGACACTGCCTGCAGAGTGAGATTCGCAGGTCTTCAGCAGAGACGTTTGCCAGAGGCTTCTGAGACGCAGGGTAACAATGCAGACCTGGAGGTTATCCCCAGGTGCAGTCGACTGGTAATCTTGGAACCTACTGACTCAGAAAACTGCTACCTTCTCACTGCCATAGGAATGCAGCTAGTTGACAGCTGGCTTCAAGACATGCTTCCCTGTGAGAGCTGAGGACAGGGCAGAACCCTCCCGCATGCTGCCTGACTGTAGGAGTAGCTGCTAACATCCTTATGTTAGTGGCTGGGAGAGGTTGCGGGAAAAGCATGTGTGAGCACTGGGCCTGAACTCCCGTGTATCTGAGTTGAATACAGCGATTTCCAACGGCTTTCCTCAACCAGAGTGTAGCTAGGTTCCAAATCCCATGTACGAGCGGGTAGCAGACATCTGCCTCCCATGCATACACACTTCTGAGAGTTGAGCTTATGGCCTGTACCTCCACCGCGAACCTGCTGGTACCCTTGGCTTCTAAAAGGCCTAGGCTCGCTGTTTGACGCAAGTGCTGGGAGAGGTAATTGGAATCACCCGGCACACAAGACTAGTGCCTCCAAGCTCAGTTCAGCGATTTCCTAGTAATTCCTGTGGTAGACTGGTGCTACATACTAAGTTCCATACGTGAGAGGGTAGCTGAACGCCTTGTCCAAAACCATCTTACTTCTGAGAGTTGAGCTCAGCCTCAGTCCCTCACAGTTCCACACTGCCTTCAGAGTGAGTTTCGCAGGTCTTCAGCAGAGACGTTTGCCAGAGGCTTCTGAGACGCAGGGTAACAATGCAGACCTGGAGGGTATCCCCAGGTGCAGTCGACTGGTAATCTTGGAACCTCCTGACTCAGAATACTGCTACCTTCTCACTGCCATAGGAATGCAGCTAGTTGACAGCTGGCTTCAAGACATGCTTCCCTGTGAGAGCTGAGGACAGGGCAGAACCCTCCCGCATGCTGCCTGACTGTAGGAGTAGCTGCTAACATCCTTATGTTAGTGGCTGGGAGAGGTTGCGGGAAAAGCATGTGTGAGCACTGGGCCTGAACTCCCGTGTATCTGAGTTGAATACAGCGATTTCCAACGGCTTTCCTCAACCAGAGTGTAGCTAGGTTCCAAATCCCATGTACGAGCGGGTAGCAGACATCTGCCTCCCATGCATACACACTTCTGAGAGTTGAGCTTATGGCCTGTACCTCCACAGCCAGCCTGCTGGTACCCTTGGCTTCTAAAAGGCCTAGGATCGCTGTTTGACGGAAGTGCTGGGAGAGGTAATTGGAATCACAAGGCACACAAGACTAGTGCCTCCAAGCTCAGTTCAGCGATTTCCTAGTAATTCCTGTGGTAGACTGGTGCTACATATTAAGTTCCATACGTGAGAGGGTAGCTGAACGCCTTGTCCAAAACCATCTTACTTCTGAGAGTTGAGCTCAGCCTCAGTCCCTCACAGTTCGACACTGCCTGCAGAGTGAGTTTCGCAGGTCTTCAGCAGAGACGTTTGCCAGAGGCTTCTGAGACGCAGGGTAACAATGCAGACCTGGAGGGTATCCCCAGGTGCAGTCGACTGGTAATCTTGGAACCTCCTGACTCAGAATACTGCTACCTTCTCACTGCCATAGGAATGCAGCTAGTTGACAGCTGGCTTCAAGACATGCTTCCCTGTGAGAGCTGAGGACAGGGCAGAACCCTCCCGCATGCTGCCTGACTGTAGCAGTAGCTGCTAACATCCTTATGTTAGTGGCTGGGAGAGGTTGCGGGAAAAGCATGTGTGAGCACTGGGCCTGAACTCCCGTGTACCTGAGTTGAATACAGCGATTTCCAACGGCTTTCCTCAACCAGAGTGTAGCTAGGTTCCAAATCCCATGTACGAGCGGGTAGCAGACATCTGCGTCCCATGCATACACACTTCTGAGAGTTGAGCTTATGGCCTGTACCTCCACAGCCAGCCTGCTGGTACCCTTGGCTTCTAAAAGGCCTAGGCTCGCTGTTTGGCGAAAGTGCTGGGAGAGGTAAGTGGAATCACCCGGCACACAAGACTAGTGCCTCCAAGCTCAGTTCAGCGATTTCCTAGTAATTCCTGTGGTAGACTGGTGCTACATACTAAGTTCCATACGTGAGAGGGTAGCTGAACGCCTTGTCCAAAACCATCTTACTTCTGAGAGTTGAGCTCAGCCTCAGTCCCTCACAGTTCCACACTGCCTGCAGAGTGAGTTTCGCAGGTCTTCAGCAGAGACGTTTGCCAGAGGCTTCTGAGACGCAGGGTAACAATGCAGACCTGGAGGGTATCCCCAGGTGCAGTCGACTGGTAATCTTGGAACCTCCTGACTCAGAATACTGCTACCTTCTCACTGCCATAGGAATGCAGCTAGTTGACAGCTGGCTTCAAGACATGCTTCCCTGAGAGAGCTGAGGACAGGGCAGAACCCTCCCGCATGCTGCCTGACTGTAGGAGTAGCTGCTAACATCCTTATGTTAGTGGCTGGGAGAGGTTGCGGGAAAAGCATGTGTGAGCACTGGGCCTGAACTCCCGTGTATCTGAGTTGAATACAGCGATTTCCAACGGCTTTCCTCAACCAGAGTGTAGCTAGGTTCCAAATCCCATGTACGAGCGGGTAGCAGACATCTGCCTCCCATGCATACACACTTCTGAGAGTTGAGCTTATGGCCTGTACCTTCACAGCCAGCCTGCTGGTACCCTTGGCTTCTAAAAGGCCTAGGCTCGCTGTTTGGCGGAAGTGCTGGGAGAGGTAATTGGAATCTCCCGGCACACAAGACGAGTGCCTCCAAGCTCAGTTCAGTGATTTCCTAGTAATTCCTGTGGTAGACTGGTGCTACATACTAAGTTCCATACGTGAGAGGGTAGCTGAACGCCTTGTCCAAAACCATCTTACTTCTGAGAGTTGAGCTCAGCCTCAGTCCCTCACAGTTCGACACTGCCTGCAGAGTGAGTTTCACACGTCTTCACCAGGACGATTGCCAGAGGCTTCTGAGTACAAGTTAACAATGCAGACCTGGAGGGTATCTCCAGGTGCAGTAGAGTGGTAATCTTGGAACCTCCTGACTCAGAGTACTGCTACCTTCTCACTGCCAAGTAATGCAGCTAGTTGACAGCTAGCTGGCTTCAAGACATGCTTCCCTGAGAGAGCTGAGGACAGGGCAGAACCCTCCCGCATGCTGCCTGACTGTAGGAGTAGCTGCTAACATCCTAATGTTAGTGGCTGGGAGAGGTTGCGGGAAAAGCATGTGTGAGCACTGGGCCTGAACTCCCGTGTATCTGAGTTGAATTCAGCGATTTGCAACGGCTTTCCTCAACCAGAGTGTAGCTAGTGTCCAAATCCCATGTACGAGCGAGTAGCAGACATCTGCCTCCCATGCATACACACTTCTGAGAGTTGAGCTTATGGCCTGTACCTCCACAGCCAGCCTGCTGGTACCCTTGGCTTCTAAAAGGCCTAGGCTCGCTGTTTGACGGAAGTGCTGGAGAGGTAATTGGAATCACCCGGCACACAAGACTAGTGCCTCCAAGCTCAGTTCAGCGATTTCCTAGTAATTCCTGTGGTAGACTGGTGCTACATACTAAGTTCCATACGTGAGAGGGTAGCTGAACGCCTTGTCCAAAACCATCTTACTTCTGAGAGTTGAGCTCAGCCTCAGTCCCTCACAGTTCCACACTGCCTGCAGAGTGAGTTTCGCAGATCTTCAGCAGAGACGTTTGCCAGAGGCTTCTGAGACGCAGGGTAACAATGCAGACCTGGAGGGTATCCCCAGGTGCAGTCGACTGGTAATCTTGGAACCTCCTGACTCAGAATACTGCTACCTTCTCACTGCCATAGGAATGCAGCCAGTTGACAGCTGGCTTCAAGACATGCTTCCCTGTGAGAGCTGAGGACAGGGCAGAACCCTCCCGCATGCTGCCTGACTGTAGGAGTAGCTGGTAACATCCTTATGTTAGTGGCTGGGAGAGGTTGCGGGAAAAGCATGTGTGAGCACTGGGCCTGAACTCCCGTGTACCTGAGTTGAATACAGCGATTTCCAACGGCTTTCCTCAACCAGAGTGTAGCTAGGTTCCAAATCCCATGTACGAGCGGGTAGCAGACATCTGCCTCCCATGCATACACACTTCTGAGAGTTGAGCTTATGGCCTGTAGCTCCACATACAGCTTGCTGGTACCCTTGGCTTCTAAAAGGCCTAGGCTCGCTGTTTGACGGAAGTGCTGGGAGAGGTAATTGGAATCTCCCGGCACACAAGACGAGTGCCTCCAAGCTCAATTCACGATTTCCCAGTAATTCTTGTGGTAGACAGGTGCTACATACTAAGTTCCATATGGGAGATAGTAGCTGAAAGCCTTGTCCAAAAGCATCTTACTTCTGAGAGTTGAGCCCACCCTCAGTCCCTCACAGTTCCACACTGCCTGCAGAGTGAGTTTCACAAGTCTTCACCAGAGACGATTGCCAGAGGCTTCTTAGTACAAGTTAACAATGCAGACCTGGAGGGTATCTCCAGGTGCAGTAGAGTGGTAATCTTGGAACCTCCTGACTCAGAGTACTGCTACCTTCTCACTGCCATAGGAATACAGCTAGTTGACAGCTGGCTTCAAGACATGCTTCCCTGTGAGAGCTGAGGACAGGGCAGAACCCTCCCGCATCCTGCCTGACTGTAGGAGTAGCTGCTAACATCCTTATGTTAGTGGCTGGGAGAGGTTGCGGGAAAAGCATGTGTGAGCACTGGGCCTGAACTCCCGTGTACCTGAGTGGAATACAGCGATTTCCAACGGCTTTCCTCAACCAGAGTGTAGCTAGGTTCCAAATCCCATGTACGAGCGGGTAGCAGATATCTGCCTCCCATGCATACACACTTCTGAGAGTTGAGCTTATGGCCTGTACCTCCACAGCCAGCCTGCTGGTACCCTTGGCTTCTAAAAGGCCTAGGCTCGCTGTTTGGCTGAAGTGCTGGGAGAGGTAATTGGAATCACCCGGCACACAAGACTAGTGCCTCCAAGCTCAGTTCAGCGATTTCCTAGTAATTCCTGTGGTAGACTGGTGCTACATACTAAGTTCCATATGTGAGAGTGTAGCTGAACGCCTTGTCCAAAAGCATCTTACTTCTGAGAGTTGAGCTCAGCCTCAGTCCCTCACCGTTCCACACTGCCTGCAGAGTGAGTTTCGCAGGTCTTCAGCAGAGACGTTTGCCAGAGGCTTCTGAGACGCAGGGTAACAATGCAGACCTGGAGGGTATCCCCAGGTGCAGTCGACTGGTAATCTTGGAACCTCCTGACTCAGAATACTGCTACCTTCTCACTGCCATAGGAATGCAGCTAGTTGACAGCTGGCTTCAAGACATGCTTCCCTGTGAGAGCTGAGGACAGGGCAGAACCCTCCCGCATGCTGCCTGACTGTAGGAGTAGCTGCTAACATCCTTATGTTAGTGGCTGGGAGAGGTTGCGGGAAAAGCATGTGTGAGCACTGGGCCTGAACTCCCGTGTATCTGAGTTGAATACAGCGATTTCCAACGGCTTTCCTCAACCAGAGTGTAGCTAGGTTCCAAATCCCATGTACGAGCGGGTAGCAGACATCTGCCTCCCATGCATACACACTTCTGAGAGTTGAGCTTATGGCCTGTACCTCCACAGCCAGCCTGCTGGTACCCTTGGCTTCTAAAAGGCCTAGGCTCGCTGTTTGACGGAAGTGCTGGGAGAGGTAATTGGAATCACCCGGCACACAAGACGAGTGCCCCCAAGCTCAGTTCAGCGATTTCTTAGTAATTCCTGTGGTAGACTGGTGCTACATACTAAGTTCCATACGTGAGAGGGTAGCTGAACGCCTTGTCCAAAACCATCTTACTTCGGAGAGTTGAGCTCAGCCTCAGGCCCTCACATTTCGACACTGCCTGCAGAGTGAGTTTCGCAGGTCTTCAGCAGAGACGTTTGCCAGAGGCTTCTGAGACGCAGGGTAACAATGCAGACCTGGAGGGTATCCCCAGGTGCAGTCGACTGGTAATCTTGGAACCTCCTGACTCAGAATACTGCTACCTTCTCACTGCCATAGGAATGCAGCTAGTTGACAGCTGGCTTCAAGACATGCTTCCCTGTGAGAGCTGAGGACAGGGCAGAACCCTCCGGCATGCGGCCTGACTGTAGGAGTAGCTGCTAACATCCTTATGTTAGTGGCTGGGAGAGGTTGCGGGAAAAGCATGTGTGAGCACCGGGCCTGAACTCCCGTGTATCTGAGTTGAATACAGCGATTTCCAACGGCTTTCCTCAACCAGAGTGTAGCTAGGTTCCAAATCCCATGTACGAGCGGGTAGCAGACATCTGCGTCCCATGCATACACACTTCTGAGAGTTGAGCTTATGGCCTGTACCTCCACAGCCAGCCTGCTGGTACCCTTGGATTCTAAAAGGCCTAGGCTCGCTGTTTGACGGAAGTGCTGCGAGAGGTAATTGGAATCTCCCGGCACACAAGACGAGTGCCTCCAAGCTCAATTCACGATTTCCCAGTAATTCTTGTGGTAGACAGGTGCTACATACTAAGTTCCATATGTGAGAAGGTAGCTGAACGCCTTGTCCAAAAGCATCTTACTTCTAAGAGTTGAGCACACCCTCAGTCCCTCACACTTCCACACTGCCTGCAGAGTGAGTTTCACACGTCTTCACCAGAGACGATTGCCAGAGGCTTCTGAGTACAAGTTAACAATGCAGACGTGGAGGGTACTCCAGGTGCAGTAGAGTGGTAATCTTGGAACCTCCTGACTCAGAGTACTGCTACATTCTCACTGCCATAGGAATGCAGCTAGTTGACAGCTGGCTTCAAGACATGCTTCCCTGTGAGAGCTGAGGACAGGGCAGAACCCTCCCGCATGCTGCCTGACTGTAGGTGTAGCTGCTAACATCCTTATGTTAGTGGCTGGGAGAGGTTGCGGGAAAAGCGTGTGTGAGCACTGGGCCTGAACTCCCGTGTATCTGAGTTGAATGCAGCGATTTCCAACGGCTTTCCTCAGCCAGAGTGTAGCTAGGTTCCAAATCCCATGTACGAGCGGGTAGCAGACATCTGCCTCCCATGCATACACACTTCTGAGAGTTGAGCTTATGGCCTGTACCTCCACAGCCAGCCTGCTGGTACCCTTCGCTTCTAAAAGGCCTAGGCTCGCTGTTTGACGGAAGTGCTGGGAGAGGTAATTGGAATCACCCGGCACACAAGACTAGTGCCTCCAAGCTCAGTTCAGCGATTTCCTAGTAATTCCTGTGTAGACTGCTGCTACATACTAAGTTCCATACGTGAGAGGGTAGCTGAACGCCTTGTCCAAAACCATCTTACTTCTGAGAGTTGAGCTCAGCCTCAGTCCCTCACAGTTCCACACTGCCTGCAGAGTGAGTTTCGCAGGTCTTCAGCAGAGACGTTTGCCAGAGGCTTCTGAGACGCAGGGTAACAATGCAGACCTGGAGGGTATCCCCAGGTGCAGTCGACTGGTAATCTTGGAACCTCCTGACTCAGAATACTGCTACCTTCTCACTGCCATAGGAATGCAGCTAGTTGACAGCTGGCTTCAAGACATGCTTCCCTGTTAGAGCTGAGGACAGGGCAGAACCCTCCCGCATGCTGCCTGACTGTAGGAGTAGCTGGTAACATCCTTATGTTAGTGGCTGGGAGAGGTTGCGGGAAAAACATGTGTGAGCACTGGGCCTGAACTCCCGTGTATCTGAGTTGAATACAGCGATTTCCAACGGCTTTCCTCAACCAGAGTGTAGTTAGGTTCCAAATCCCATGTACGAGCGGGTAGCAGACATCTGCCTCCCATGCATACACACTTCTGAGAGTTGAGCTTATGGCCTGTACCTCCACAGCCAGCCTGCTGGTACCCTTGGCTTCTAAAAGGCCTAGGCTCTCTGTTTGACGGAAGTGCTGGGAGAGGTAATTGGAATATCCCGGCACACAAGACGAGTGCCTCCAAGCTCAATTCACGATTTCCCAGTAATTCTTGTGGTAGACAGGTGCTACATACTAAGTTCCATATGTGAGAAGGTAGCTGAACGCCTTGTCCAAAAGCATCTTACTTCTGAGAATTGAGCACACCCTCAGTCCCTCACACTTCCACACTGCCTGCAGAGTGAGTTTCACACGTCTTCACCAGGACGATTTCCAGAGGCTTCTGAGTACAAGTTAACAATGCAGACCTGGAGGGTATCTCCAGGTGCAGTAGAGTGGTAATCTTGTAACCTCCGACTCAGAATACTGCTACCTTCTCACTGCCATAGAAATGCAGCTAGTTGACAGCTGGCTTCAAGACATGCTTCCCTGTGAGAGCTGAGGACAGGGCAGAAACCTCCCGCATCCTGCCTGACTGTAGGAGTAGCTGCTAACATCCTTATGTTAGTGGCTGGGAGTGGTTGCGGGAAAAGCATGTGTGAGCACTGGGACTGAACTCCCGTGTATCTGAGTTGAATACAGCGATTTCCAATGGCCTTCTTCAATCACAGTGTAGCTAGGTTCCAACTCCCATGTCCGAGTGGGTAGCAGACATCTGCCTCCCATGCATACACACTTCTGAGAGTTGAGCTTATGGCCTGTACCTCCACATCCAGCCTGCTGGTACCCTTGGCTTCTAAAAGGCCTAGGCTCGCTGTTTGACGGAAGTGCTGGGAGAGGTAACTAGAATCACCCGGCACACAAGACTAGTGCCTCCAAGCTCAGTTCAGCGATTTCCTAGTAATTCCTGTGGTAGACTGGTGCTACATACTAAGTTCCATACGTGAGAGGGTAGCTGAACGCCTTGTCCAAAACCATCTTACTTCTGAGAGTTGAGCTCAGCCTCAGTCCCTCACAGTTCCACACTGCCTGCAGAGTGAGTTTCGCAGGTCTTCAGCAGAGACGTTTGCCAGAGGCTTCTGAGACGCAGGGTAACAATGCAGACCTGGAGGGTATCCCCAGGTGCAGTCGACTGGTAATCTTGGAACCTCCTGACTCAGAATACTGCTACCTTCTCACTGCCATAGGAATGCAGCTAGTTGACAGCTAGCTGGCTTCAAGACATGCTTCCCTGAGAGAGCTGAGGACAGGGAAGAACCCTCCGGCATGCTGCCTGACTGTAGGAGTAGCTGCTAACATCCTAATGTTAGTGGCTGGGAGATGTTGCGGGAAAAGCATGTGTGAGCACTGGGCCTGAACACCCGTGTATCTGAGTTGAATACAGCGATTTCCAACGGCTTTCCTCAACCAGAGTGTAGCTAGGTTCCAAATCCCATGTACGAGCGGGTAGCAGACATCTGCCTCGCATGCATACAAACTTCTGAGAGTTGAGCTTATGGCCTGTACCTCCACAGCCAGCCTGCTGGTACCCTTGTCTTCTAAAAGGCCTAGGCTCGCTGTTTGACGGAAGTGCTGGGAGAGGTAATTGGAATCTCCCGGCACACAATACGAGTGCCTCCAAGCTCAATTCACGATTTCCCAGTAATTCTTGTGGTAGACAGGTGCTACATACTAAGTTCCATATGTGAGATGGTAGCTGAACGCCTTGTCCAAAAGCATCTTACTTCTGAGAGTTGAGCCCACACTCAGTCCCTCACAGTTCCACACTGCCTGCAGAGTGAGTTTCACACGTCTTCACCAGAGACGATTGCCAGAGGCTTCTGAGTACAAGTTAACAATGCAAACCTCGAGGGTATCTCCAGGTGCAGTAGAGTGGTAATCTTGGAACCTCCTGACTCAGAGTACTGCTACCTTCTCACTGCCATAGGAATGCAGCTAGTTGACAGCTGGCTTCAAAACATGCTTCCCTGTGAGAGCTGAGGACAGGGCAGAACCCTCCCGCATCCTGCCTGACTGTAGGAGTAGCTGCTAATATCCTTATGTTAGTGGCTGGGAGAGGTTGCGGGAAAAGCATGTGTGAGCACTGGGCCTGAACTCCCGTGTATCTGAGTTGAATACAGCGATTACCAATGGCCTTCTTCAATCACAGTGTAGCTAGGTTCCAACACCCATGTCCGAGTGCGTAGCAGACATCTGCCTCCCATGCATACACACTTCTGAGAGTTGAGCTTATGGCCTGTACCTCCACAGCCAGCCTGCTGGTACCCTTGGCTTCTAAAAGGCCGAGGCTCTCTGTTTGACGGAAGTGCTGGGAGAGGTAATTGGAATCACCCGGCACACAAGACTAGTGCCTCCAAGCTCAGTTCAGCGATTTCCTAGTAATTCCTGTGGTAGACTGGTGCTACATACTAAGTTCCATACGTGAGAGGGTAGCTGAACGCCTTGTCCAAAACCATCTTACTTCTGAGAGTTGAGCTCACCCTCAGTCCCTCATAGTTCGACACTGTCTACAGAGTGAGTTTCGCAGGTCTTCAGCAGAGACGTTTGCCAGAGGCTTCTGAGACGCAGGGTAACAATGCAGACCTGGAGGGTATCCCCAGGTGCAGTCGACTGGCAATCTTGGAACCTCCTGACTCACAATACTGCTACCTTCTCACTGCCATAGGAATCCAGCTAGTTGACAGCTGGCTTCAAGACATGCTTCCCTGTGAGAGCTGAGGACAGGGCAGAACCCTCCCGCATGCTGCCTGACTGTAGGAGTAGCTGCTAACATCCTTATGTTAGTGGCTGGGAGAGGTTGCGGGAAAAGCATGTGTGAGCACTGGGCCTGAACTCCCGTGTACCTGAGTTGAATACAGCGATTTCCAACGGCTTTCCTCAACCAGAGTGTAGCTAGGTTCCAAATCCCATGTACGAGCGGGTAGCAGACATCTGCCTCCCATGCATACACACTTCTGAGAGTTGAGCTTATGGCCTGCACCTCCACAGCCAGCCTGCTGGTACCCTTGGCTTCTAAAAGGCCTAGGCTCGCTGTTTGACGGAAGTGCTGGGAGAGGTAATTGGAATCTCCCGGCACACAAGACGAGTGCCTCCAAGCTCAATTCACGATTTCCCAGTAATTCTTGTGGTAGACAGGTGCTACATACTAAGTTCCATATGTGAGATGGTAGCTGAACGCCTTGTCCAAAAGCATCTTACTTCTGAGAGTTGAGCCCATCCTCAGTCCCTCACAGTTCCACACTGCCTGCAGAGTGAGTTTCACACGTCTTCACCAGAGACGATTGCCAGAGGCTTCTGAGTACATGTTAACAATGCAGACCTGGAGGGTATCTCCAGGTGCAGTAGAGTGGTAATCTTGGAACCTCCTGACTCAGAGTACTGCTACCTTCTCACTGCCATAGGAATGCAGCTAGTTGACAGCTGGCTTCAAGACATGCTTCCCTGTGAGAGCTGAGGACAGGGCAGAACCCTCCCGTATCCTGCCTGACTGTAGGAGTAGCTGCTAACATCCATATGTTAGTGGCTGGGAGAGGTTCCGGAAAAGCATGTGTGAGCACTGGGCCTGAACTCCCGTGTATCTGAGTTGAATACAGCGATTTCCAATGGCCTTCTTCAATCACAGTGTACCTAGGTTCCAACTCCCATGTCCGAGTGGGTAGCAGACATCTGCCTCCAATGCATACACACTTCTGAGAGTTGAGCTTATGGCCTGTACCTCCACATCCAGCCTGCTGGTACCCTTGGCTTCTAAAAGGCCTAGGCTCGCTGTTTGACGGAAGTGCTGGGAGAGGTAATTGGAATCACACGGCACACAAGACTAGTGCCTCCAAGCTCAGTTCAGCGATTTCCTAGTAATTCCTGTGGTAGACTAGTGCTACATACTAAGTTCCATTCGTGAGAGGGTAGCTGAACGCCTTGTCCAAAACCATCTTACTTCTGAGAGTTGAGCTCAGCCTCAGTCCCTCACAGTTCCACACTGCCTGCAGAGTGAGTTTCGCAGGTCTTCAGCAGAGACGTTTGCCAGAGGCTTCTGAGACGCAGGGTAACAATGCAGACCTGGAGGGTATCCCCAGGTGCAGTCGACTGGTAATCTTGGAACCTCCTGACTCAGAATACTGCTACCTTCTCACTGCCATAAGAATGCAGCTAATTGACAGCTGGCTTCAAGACATGCTTCCCTGTTAGAGCTGAGGACAGGGCAGAACCCTCCCGCATGCTGCCTGACTGTAGGAGTAGCTGGTAACATCCTTATGTTAGTGGCTGGGAGAGGTTGCGGGAAAAACATGTGTGAGCACTGGGCCTGAACTCCCGTGTATCTGAGTTGAATACAGCGATTTCCAACGGCTTTCTTCAACCAGAGTGTAGCTAGTTTCCTAATCCCATGTACGAGCGGGTAGCAGACATCTGCCTCCCATGCATACACACTTCTGAGAGTTGAGCTTATGGCCTGTACCTCCACATCCAGCATGCTGGTACCCTTGGCTTCTAAAAGGCCTAGGCTCTCTGTTTGACGGAAGTGCTGGGAGAGGTAATTGGAATATTACGGCACACAAGACGAGTGCCTCCAAGCTCAATTCACGATTTCCCAGTAATTCTTGTGGTAGACAGGTGCTACATACTAAGTTCCATATGTGAGAAGGTAGCTGAACGCCTTGTCCAAAAGCATCTTACTTCTGAGAGTTGAGCACACCCTCAGTCCCTCACACTTCCACACTGCCTGCAGAGTGAGTTTCACACGTCTTCACCAGGACGATTTCCAGAGGCTTCTGAGTACAAGTTAACAATGCAGACCTGGAGGGTATCTCCAGGTGCAGTAGAGTGGTAATCTTGTAACCTCCTGACTGAGAATACTGCTACCTTCTCACTGCCATAGGAATGCAGCTAGTTGACAGCTGGCTTCAAGACATGCTTCCCTGTGAGAGCTGAGGACAGGGCAGAACCCTCCCGCATGCTGCCTGACTGTAGGTGTAGCTGCTAACATCCTTATGTTAGTGGCTGGGAGAGGTTGCGGGAAAAGCATGTGTGAGCACTGGGCCTGAACTCCCGTGTATCTGAGTTGAATACAGCGATTTCCAACGGCTTTCCTCAGCCGGAGTGTAGCTAGGTTCCAAATCCCATGTACGAGCGGGTAGCAGACATCTGCCTCCCATGCATACACACTTCTGAGAGTTGAGCTTATGGCCTGTACCTCCACAGCCAGCCTGCTGGTACCCTTGGCTTCTAAAAGGCCTAGGCTCGCTGTTTGACGGAAGTGCTGGGAGAGGTAATTGGAATCACCCGGCACACAAGACTAGTGCCTCCAAGCTCAGTTCAGCGATTTCCTAGTAATTCCTGTGTAGACTGGTGCTACATACTAAGTTCCATACGTGAGAGGGTAGCTGAACGCCTTGTCTAAAACCATCTTACTTCTGAGAGTTGAGCTCAGCCTCAGTCCCTCACAGTTCGACACTGCCTGCAGAGTGAGTTTCGCAGGTCTTCAGCAGATACGTTTGCCAGAGGCTTCTGAGACGCAGGGTAACACTGCAGACCTGGAGGGTATCCCCAGGTGCAGTCGACTGGTAATCTTGGAACCTCCTGACTCAGAATACTGCTACCTTCTCACTGCCATAGGAATGCAGCTAGTTGACAGCTGGCTTCAAGACATGCTTCCCTGTGAGAGCTGAGGACAGGGCAGAACCCTCCCACATGCTGCCTGACTGTAGGAGTAGCTGCTAACATCCTTATGTTAGTGGCTGGGAGAGGTTGCGGGAAAAGCATGTGTGAGCACTGGGCCTGAACACCCGTGTATCTGAGTTGAATACAGCGATTTCCAACGGCTTTCCTCAACCAGAGTGTAGCTAGGTTCCAAATCCCATGTACGAGCGGGTAGCAGACATCTGCCTCCCATGCATACACACTTCTGAGATTTGAGCTTATGGCCTGTACCTCCACAGCCAGCCTGCTGGTACACTTGGCTTCTAAAAGGCCTAGGCTCGCTGTTTGACGGAAGTGCTGGGAGAGGTAATTGGAATCTCCCGGCACACAAGATGAGTGCCTCCAAGCTCAATTCACGATTTCCCAGTAATTCTTGTGGTAGACAGGTGCTACATACTAACTTCCATATGGGAGATGGTAGCTGAACGCCTTGTCCAAAAGCATCTTACTTCTGAGAGTTGAGCACACCCTCAGTCCCTCACACTTCCACACTGCCTGCAGAATGAGTTTCACACGTCTTCACCAGAGACGATTGCCAGAGGCTTCTGAGTACAAGTTAACAATGCAGACCTGGAGGGTATCTCCAGGTGCAGTAGAGTGGTAATCTTGGAACCTCCTGACTCAGAGTACTGCTACCTTCTCACTGCCATAGGAATGCAGCTAGTTGACAGCTGGCTTCAAGACATGCTTCCCTGTGAGAGCTGAGGACAGGGCAGAACCCCTCCGCATGCTGCCTGACTGTAGGAGTAGCTGCTAACATCCTTATATTAGTGGCTGGAGAGGTTGCGGGAAAAGCATGTGTGAGCACTGGGCCTGAACTCCCGTGTATCTGAGTTGAATACAGCGATTTCCAATGGCCTTCTTCAATTACAGTGTAGCTAGGTTCCAAATCCCATATCCGAGTGGGTAGCACACATCTGCCTCCCATGCATATACACTTCTGAGAGTTGAGCTTATGGCCTGTACCTCCACATCCAGCCTGCTGGTACCCTTGGCTTCTAAAAGGCCTAGGCTCGCTGTTTGACTGACGTGCTGGGAGAGGTAATTGGAATCACCCGGCACACAAGACTAGTGCCTCCAAGCTCAGTTCAGCGATTTCCTCGTAATTCCTGTGGTAGACAGGTGCTACATACTAAGTTCCATACGTGAGAGGGTAGCTGAACGCATTGTCCAAAACCATCTTACTTCTGAGAGTTGAACTCAGCATCAGTCTGTCACAGATCGACACTGCCTGCAGAGTGAGTTTCGCAGGTCTTCAGCAGAGACGTTTTCCAGAGTCTTCTGAGACGCAGGGTAACAATGCAGACCTGGAGGGTATGCCCATGTGCAGTCGACTGGTAATCTTGGAACCTCCTGACTCAGAATACTGCTACCTTTTCACTGCCATAGGAATGCAGCTAGTTGACAGCTAGCTGGCTTCAAGACATGCTTCCCTGAGAGAGCCGAGGATAGGGCAGAACCCTCCCGCATGCTGCCTGACTGTAGAAGTAGCTGCTAACATCCTAATGTTAGTCCTGGGAGAGGTTGCGGGAAAAGCATGTGTGAGCACTGGGCCTGAACTCCCGTGTATCTGAGTTGAATACAGCGATTTCCAACGGCTTTCCTCAACCAGAGTGTAGCTAGGTTCCAAATCCCATGTATGAGCGGGTAGCAGACATCTGCCTCCAATGCATACACACTTCTGAGAGTTGAGCTTATGGCCTGTACCTCCACATCCAGCCTGCTGGTAACTTTGGCTTCTAAAAGGCCTAGGCTCGCTGTTTGACGGAAATGCTGGGAGAGGTAATTGGAATCTCCCGGCACACAAGACGAGTGCCTCCAAGCTCAATTCACGATTTCCCAGTAATTCTTGTGGTAGACAGGTGCTACATACTAAGTTCCATATGTGAGATGGTAGCTGAACGCCTTGTCCAAAAACATCTTACTTCTGAGAGTTGAGCCCACCCACAGTCCCTCACAGTTCCACACTGCCTGCAGAGTGAGTTTCACACGTCTTCACCAGAGACGATTGCCAGAGGCTTCTGAGTACAAGTTAACAATGCAGACCTGGAGGGTATCTCCAGATGCAGTAGAGTGGTAATCTTGGAACCTCCTGACTCAGAGTACTGCTACCTTCTCACTGCCATAGGAATGCAGCTAGTTGACAGCTGGCTTCAAGACATGCTTCCCTGTGAGAGCTGAGGACAGGGCAGAAACCTCCCGCATCCTGCCTGACTTTAGGAGTAGCTGCTAACATCCTTATGTTAGTGGCTGGGAGAGGTTGCGGGAAAAGCATGTGTGAGCACTGGGCCTGAACTCCCGTGTATCTGAGTTGAATACAGCGATTTCCAAAGGCCTTTTTCAATCACAATGTAGCTAGGTTCCAACTCCCATGTCCGAGTGGGTAGCAGACATCTGCCTCCCATGCATATACACTTCTGAGAGTTGAGCTTATGGCCTGTACCTCCACATCCAGCCTGCTGGTACCCTTGGCTTCTAAAAGGCCTAGGCTCGCTGTTTGACGGAAGTGCTGGGAGAGGTAATTGGAATCACCCGGCACACAAGACTAGTGCCTCCAAACTCAGTTCAGCGATTTCCTAGTAATTCCTGTGGTAGACTGGTGCTACATACTAAGTTCCATACGTGAGAGGGTAGCTGAACGCCTTGTCCAAAACCATCTTACTTCTGAGAGTTGAGGTCAGCCTCAGTCCCTCACAGTTCCACACTGCCTGCAGAGTGAGTTTCGCAGGTCTTCAGCAGAGACGTTTGCCAGAGGCTTCTGATACGCAGGGTAACAATGCAGACCTGGAGGGTATCCCCAGGTGCAGTCGACTGGTAATCTTGGAACCTCCTGACTCAGAATACTGCTACCTTCTCACTGCCATAGGAATGCAGCTAGTTGACAGCTGGCTTCAAGACATGCTTCCCTGTGAGAGCTGAGGACAGGGCAGAACCCTCCCGCATGCTGCCTGACTGTAGGAGTTGCTGCTAACATCCTTATGTTAGTGGCTGGGAGAGGTTGCGGGAAAAGCATGTGTGAGCACTGGGCCTGAACTCCCGTGTATCTGAGTTGAATACAGCGATTTCCAACGGCTTTCCTCAGCCAGAGTGTAGCTAGGTTCCAAATCCCATGTACGAGCGGGTAGCAGACATCTGCCTCCAATGCATACACACTTCTGAGAGTTGAGCTTATGGCCTGTACCTCCACAGCCAGCCTGCTGGTACCCTTGGCTTCTAAAAGGCCTAGGCTCGCTGTTTGACGGAAGTGCTGGGAGAGTTAATTGGAATCACCCGGCACACAAGACTAGTGCCTCCAAGCTCAGTTCAGCGATTTCCTCGTAATTCCTGTGGTAGACAGGTGCTACATACTAAGTTCCATACGTGAGAGGGTAGCTGAACGCCTTGTCCAAAACCATCTTACTTCTGAGAGTTGAGGTCAGCCTCAGTCCCTCACAGTTCCACACTGCCTGCAGAGTGTATTTCGCAGGTCTTCAGCAGAGACGTTTGCCAGAGGCTTCTGAGACGCAGGGTAACAATGCAGACCTGGAGGGTATCCCCAGGTGCAGTCGACTGGTAATCTTGGAACCTCCTGACTCAGAATACTGCTACCTTCTCACTGCCATAGGAATGCAGCTAGTTGACAGCTGGCTTCAAGACATGCTTCCCTGTGAGAGCTGAGGACAGGGCAGAACCCTCCCGCATGCTGCCTGACTGTAGGAGTTGCTGCTAACCTCCTTATGTTAGTGGCTGGGAGAGGTTGCGGGAAAAGCATGTGTGAGCACTGGGCCTGAACTCCCGTGTATCTGAGTTGAATACAGCGATTTCCAACGGCTTTCCTCAGCCAGAGTGTAGCTAGGTTCCAAATCCCATGTACGAGCGGGTAGCAGACATCTGCCTCCCATGCATACACACTTCTGAGAGTTGAGCTTATGGCCTGTACCTCCACAGCCAGCCTGCTGGTACCCTTGGCTTCTAAAAGCCCTAGGCTCGCTGTTTGACGGAAGTGCTGGGAGAGGTAATTGGAATCACCCGGCACACAAAACGAGTGCCTCCAAGCTCAATTCACGATTTCCCAGTAATTCTTGTGGTAGACGGGTGCTACATACTAAGTTCCATATGTGAGAAGGTAGCTGAACGCCTTGTCCAAAAGCATCTTACTTCTGAGAGTTGAGCACACCCTCAGTCCCTCACACTTCCACACTGCCTGCAGAGTGAGTTTCACACGTCTTCACCAGAGACGATTGCTAGAGGCTTCTGAGTACAAGTTAAAAATGCAGACCTGGAGGGTATCTCCAGGTGCAGTAGAGTGGTAATCTTGGAACCTCCTGACTCAGAGTACTGCTACATTCTCACTGCCATAGGAATGCAGGTAGTTGACAGCTGGCTTCAAGACATGCTTCCCTGTGAGAGCTGAGGACAGGGCAGAACCCTCCCGCATGCTGCCTGACTGTAGGTGTAGCTGCTAACATCCTTATGTTAGTGGCTGGGAGAGGTTGCGGGAAAAGCATGTGTGAGCACTGGGCCTGAACTCCCGTGTATCTGAGTTGAATACAGCGATTTCCAACGGCTTTCCTCTGCCAGAGTGTAGCTAGGTTCCAAATCCCATGTACGAGCGGGTAGCAGACATCTGCCTCCCATGCATACACACTTCTGAGAGTTGAGCTTATGGCCTGTACCTCCACAGCCAGCCTGCTGGTACCCTTGGCTTCTAAAAGGCCTAGGCTCGCTGTTTGACGGAAGTGCTGGGAGAGGTAATTGGAATCACCCGGCACACAAGACTAGTGCCTCCAAGCTCAGTTCAGCGATTGCCTAGTAATTCCTGTGTAGACTGCTGCTACATACTAAGTTCCATACGTGAGAGGGTAGCTGAACGCCTTGTCCAAAACCATCTTACTTCTGAGAGTTGAGCTCAGCCTCAGTCCCTCACAGTTCGACACTGCCTGCAGAGTGAGTTTCGCAGGTCTTCAGCAGATACGTTTGCCAGAGGCTTCTGAGACGCAGGGTAACAATGCAGACCTGGAGGGTATCCCCAGGTGCAGTCGACTGGTAATCTTGGAACCTCCTGACTCAGAATACTGCTACCTTCTCACTGCCATAGGAATGCAGCTAGTTGACAGCTGGCTTCAAGACATGCTTCCCTGTGAGAGCTGAGGACAGGGCAGAACCCTCCCACATGCTGCCTGACTGTAGGAGTAGCTGCTAACATCCTTATGTTAGTGGCTGGGAGAGGTTGCGGGAAAAGCATGTGTGAGCACTGGGCCTGAACTCCCGTGTATCTGAGTTGAATACAGCGATTTCCAACGGCTTTCCTCAACCAGAGTGTAGCTAGGTTCCAAATCCCACGTACGAGCGGGTAGCAGACATCTGCCTCCCATGCATACACACTTCTGAGATTTGAGCTTATAGCCTGTACCTCCACAGCCAGCCTGCTGGTACACTTGGCTTCTAAAAGGCCTAGGCTCGCTGTTTGACGGAAGTGCTGGGAGAGGTAATTGGAATCTCCCGGCACACTAGATGAGTGCCTCCAAGCTCAATTCACGATTTCCCAGTAATTCTTGTGGTATACAGGTGCTACATACTAACTTCCATATGTGAGATGGTAGCTGAACGCCTTGTCCAAAAGCATCTTACTTCTGAGAGTTGAGCACACCCTCAGTCCCTCACACTTCCACACTGCCTGCAGAGTGAGTTTCACACGTCTTCACCAGAGACGATTGCCAGAGGCTTCTGAGTACAAGTTAACAATGCAGACCTGGAGGGTATCTCCAGGTGCAGTAGAGTGGTAATCTTGGAACCTCCTGACTCAGAGTACTGCTACCTTCTCACTGCCATAGGAATGCAGCTAGTTGACAGCTGGCTTCAAGACATGCTTCCCTGTGAGAGCTGAGGACAGGGCAGAACCCTCCCGCATCCTGCCTGACTGTAGGAGTAGCTGCTAACATCCTTATATTAGTGGCTGGGAGAGGTTGCGGGAAAAGCATGTGTGAGCACTGGGCCTGAACTCCCGTGTATCTGTGTTGATTACAGCGATTTCCAATGGCCTTCTTCAATTACAGTGTAGCTAGGTTCCAAATCCCATATCCGAGTGGGTAGCACACATCTGCCTCCCATGCATATACACTTCTGAGAGTTGAGCTTATGGCCTGTACCTCCACATCCAGCCTGCTGGTACCCTTGGCTTCTAAAAGGCCTAGGCTCGCTGTTTGACTGACGTGCTGGGAGAGGTAATTGGAATCACCCGGCACACAAGACTAGTGCCTCCAAGCTCAGTTCAACGATTTCCTCGTAATTCCTGTGGTAGACAGGTGCTACATACTAAGTTCCATACGTGAGAGGGTAGCTGAACGCATTGTCCAAAACCATCTTACTTCTGAGAGTTGAGCTCAGCCTCAGTCTGTCACAGATCCACACTGCCTGCAGAGTGAGTTTCGCAGGTCTTCAGCAGAGACGTTTGCCAGAGTCTTCTGAGACGCAGGGTAACAATGCAGACCTGGAGGGTATCCCCATGTGCAGTCGACTGGTAATCTTGGAACCTCCTGACTCAGAATACTGCTACCTTTTCACTGCCATAGGAATGCAGCTAGTTGACAGCTAGATGGCTTCAAGACATGCTTCCCTGGGAGAGCTTAGGACAGGGCAGAACCCTCCCGCATGCTGCCTGACTGTAGAATTAGCTGCTAACATCCTAATTTTAGTCCTGGGAGAGGTTGCGGGAAAAGCATGTGTGAGCACTGGGCCTGAACTCCCGTGTATCTGAGTTGAATACAGCGATTTCCAACGGCTTTCCTCAACCAGAGTGTAGCTAAGGTCCAAATCCCATGTACGAGCGGGTAGCAGACATCTGCCTCCCATGCATACACACTTCTGAGAGTTGAGCTTATGGCCTGTACCTCCACGTCCAGCTGCTGGTACCCTTGGGTTCTAAAAGGCCTAGGCACGCTGTTTGACGGAAGTGTTGGGAGAGGTAATTGGAATCACCCGACACACAAGACTAGTGCCTCCAGGCTCAGTCCAGCGATTTCCTAGTAATTCCTGTGGTAGACTGGTGGTACATACTATTTTACATACGTGAGAGGGTAGCTGAACGCCTTGTCCAAAAGCATCTTACTTCTGAGAGTTGAGCTCAGCCTCAGTCCCTCACAGTTCCACACTGTCTGCAGAGTGAGTTACGGAGGTCTTCAGCAGAGACGTTTGCCAGAGGCTTCTGAGACGCAGGGTAACAATGCAGACCTGCAGGGTATCCCCAGGTGCAGTAGACTGGTAATCTTGCAACCTATCGACTCAGAATACTGCTACTTTCTCACTGCCATCGGAATGCAGCCAGTTGACAGCTGGCTTCAAGACATGCTTCCCTGTGAGAGCTGAGGACAGGGCAGAACCCTCCCGCATCCTGCCTGACTGTAGGAGTTGCTGCTATCATCCTTATGTTAGTGGCTGGGAGAGGTTGCGGGAAAAGCATGTGTGAGCACTGGGCCTGAACTCCCGTGTATCTGAGTTAAATACAGCGATTTCCAATGGCCTTCTTCAATCACAGTGTAGCTAGTTTCCTACTCCCATGTACGAGTGGGTAGCAGACATCTGCCTCCCATGCATACACACTTCTGAGAGTTGAGCTTATGGCCTGTACCTCCACATCCAGCCTGCTGGTACCCTTGGCTTCTAAAAGGCCTAGGCTCGCTGTTTGACGGAAGTGCTGGGAGAGGTAACTGCAATATCCCGGCACACAAGACGAGTGCCTCCAAGCTCAATTCACGATTTCCCAGTTATTCTTGTGGTAGACAGGTGCTACATACTAAGTTCCATATGTGAGAAGGTAGCTGAACGCCTTGTCCAAAAGCATCTTACTTCTGAGAGTTGAGCTCACCTTCAGACCCTCACAGTTCCACACTGCCTGCAGAGTCAGTTTCACACGTCTTCACCAGAGACGATTGCCAGAGGCTTCTGAGTACAAGTTAACGATGCAGACCTGGAGGGTATCTCCAGGTGCAGTAGAGTGGTAATCTTGGAACCTCCTGACTCAGAGTACTGCTACCTTCTCACTGCCATAGGAATGCAGCCAGTTGACAGCTGGCTTCAAGACATGCTTCCCTGTGAGAGCTGTGAACAGGGCAGAACCCTCCCGCATCCTGCCTGACTGTAGGAGTAGCTGCTAACATCCTTATGTTAGTGGCTGGGAGAGGTTGCGGTAAAAGCATGTGTGAGCACTGGGCCTGAACTCCCGTGTATCTGAGTTGAATACAGCGATTTCCAACGGCTTTCCTCAACCAGAGTGTAGCTAGGTTCCAAATCCCATGTACGAGCGGGTAGCAGACATCTGCCTCCCATGCATACACACTTCTGAGAGTTGAGCTTATGGCCTGTACCTCCACATCCAGCCTGCTGGTACCTATGGCTTCTAAAAGGCCTAGGCTCGCTGTTTCACGGAAGTGCTGGGAGAGGTAATTGGAATATCCCGGCACACAAGACGAGTGCCTCCAAGCTCAATTCACGATTTCCCAGTTATTCTTGTGGTAGACAGGTGCTACATACTAAGTTCCATATGTGAGAAGGTAGCTGAACGCCTTGTCCAAAAGCATCTTACTTCTGAGAGTTGAGCTCACCTTCAGACCCTCACAGTTCCACACTGCCTGCAGAGTCAGTTTCACACGTCTTCACCAGAGACGATTGCCAGAGGCTTCTGAGTAGAAGTTAACGATGCAGACCTGGAGGGTATCTCCAGGTGCAGTAGAGTGGTAATCTTGGAACCTCCTGACTCAGAGTACTGCTACCTTCTCACTGCCATAGGAATGCAGCCAGTTGACAGCTGGCTTCAAGACATGCTTCCCTGTGAGAGCTGTGAACAGGGCAGAACCCTCCCGCATCCTGCCTGACTGTAGGAGTAGCTGCTAACATCCTTATGTTAGTGGCTGGGAGAGGTTGCGGTAAAAGCATGTGTGAGCACTGGGCCTGAACTCCCGTGTATCTGAGTTGAATACAGCGATTTCCAATGGCCTTCTTCAATGACAGTGTAGCTAGTTTCCAATCCCATGTACGAGTGGGTAGCAGACATCTGCCTCCCATGCATACACACTTCTGAGAGTTGAGCTTATGGCCTGTACCTCCACATCCAGCCTGCTGGTACCTTGGCTTCTAAAAGGCCTAGGCTCGCTGTTTGACGGAAGTGTTTGGAGAGGTAATTGGAATCACCCGGCACACAAGACTAGTGCCTCCAAGCTCAGTCCAGCGATTTCCTAGTAATTCCTGTGGTAGACTGGTGCTACATACTAAGTTCCATACGTGAGAGGGTAGCTGAACGCCTTGTCCAAAAGCATCTTACTTCTGAGAGTTGAGCTCATCCTCAGTTCCTCACAGTTCCACACTGCCTACAGAGTGAGTTTCGCAGGTCTTCAGCAGAGACGTTTGCCAGAGGCTTCTGAGATGCAGGGTAACAATGCAGACCTGGAGGGTATCCCCAGGTGCACTAGACTGGTAATCTTGGAACCTCCTGACTCAGAATACTGCTACCTTCTCACTGCCATAGTAATGCATCTAGTTGACAGCTGGCTTCAACACATGCTTCCCTGTGAGAGCGGAGGACAGGGCAGAACCCTCCCGCATCCTGCCTGACTGTAGGAGTAGCTTCTAACATCTTAATGTTAGTGGCTGGGAGAGGTTGCGGGAAAATCATGTGTGAGCACTGGGCCTGAACTCCCGTGTATCTGAGTTGAATATAGCGATTTCCAACGGCTTTCCTCAACCAGAGTGTAGCTAGGTTCCAAATCCCATGTACGAGCGGGTAGGAGACATCTGCCTCCCATGCATACACACTTCTGAGAGTTGAGCTATGGCCTGTACCTCTACATCCAGCCTGCTGGTACCCTTGGCTTCTAAAAGGCCTAGGCTCGCTGTTTGACGGAAGTGTTGGGAGAGGTAATTGTAATCACCCGGCACACAAGACTAGTGCCTCCAAGCTACATTCACGATTTCCCAGTAATTCTTGTGGTAGACAGATGCTACATACTAAGTTCCATACGTGAGAAGGTAGCTGAACGCCTTGTAAAAAAGCATCTTACTTTTGAGAGTTGAGCTCAGCCTCAGTCCCTCACAGTTCCACACTGCCTGCAGAGTGAGTTTCGCAGGTCTTCAGCAGAGACGTTTGCCAGAGGCTTCTGAGACGCAGGGTAACAATGCAGACCTGGAGGGTATCTCCAGGTGCAGTAGAATGGTAATCTTGGAACCTCCTGACTCAGAATACTGCTACCTTCTCACTGCCATAGGAATGCAGCTAGTTGACAGCTGGCTTCAAGACATGCTTCCCTGTTAGAGCTGAGGACAGGGCAGAACCCTCCCGCATCCTGCCTGACTGTAGGAGTAGCTGCTAACATCCTAATGTTCGTGGCTGGGAGAGGTTGAGGGAAAAGCATGTGTGAGCACTGGGCCTGAACACCCGTGTATCTGAGTTGAATACAGCGATTTCCAACGGCTTTCCTCAACCAGAGTGTAGCTAGGTTCCAAATCCCATGTACGAGCGGGTAGCAGACATCTGCCTCCCATGCATACACACTTCTGAGAGTTGAGCTTATGGCCTGTACCTCCACATCCAGCCTGCTGGTACCCTTGGCTTCTAAAAGGCCTAGGCTCGCTGTTTGACGGAAGTGTTGGGAGAGGTAATTGGAATCACCCGGCACACAATACTAGTGCCTCCAAGCTGAGTCCAGCGATTTCCTAGTAATTCCTGTGGTAGACTGGTGCTACATACTAAGTTCCATACGTGAGAGGGTAGCTGAACGCCTTGTCCAAAAGCATCTTACTTCTGAGAGTTGAGCTCAGCCTCAGTCCCTCACAGTTCCACACTACCTGCAGAGTGAGTTTTGCAGTTCTTCAGCAGAGACGTTTGCCAGAGGCTTCTGAGACGCAGGGTAACAATGCAGACCTGGAGGGTATCCCCAGGTGCAGTAGACTGGTAATCTTGGAACCTCCTGACTCAGAATACTGCTACCTTCTCACTGCCATAAGAATGCAGCTAGTTGACAGCTGGCTTCAAGACATGCTTCCCTGTTAGAGTTGAGGACAGGGCAGAACCCTCCCGCATTCTGCCTGACTGTAGGAGTAGCTGCTAACATCCTAATGTTAGTGGCTGGGAGAAGTTGAGGGAAAAGCATGTGTGAGCACTGGGCCTGAACTCCCGTGTATCTGAGTTGAATACAGCGATTTCCAACGGCTTTCCTCAACCAGAGTGTAGCTAGGTTCCAAATCCCATGTACGAGCGGGTAGCAGACATCTGCCTCCCATGCATACACACTTCTGAGAGTTGAGCTTATGGCCTGTACCTCCACATCCAGCCTGCTGGTACCCTTGGCTTCTAAAAGGCCTAGGCTCGCTGTTTGACGGAAGTGCTGGGAGAGGTAATTGGAATCACCCGGCACACAAGACGAGTACCTCCAAGCTCAATTCACGATTTCCCAGTAATTCTTGTGGTAGACAGGTGCTACATACTAAGTTCCATACGTGAGAAAGTAGCTGAACGCCTTGTCCAAAAGCATCTTACTTCTGAGAGTTGAGCTCAGCCTCAGTCCCTCACAGTTCCACACTGCCTACAGGGTGAGTTTCACAGGTCTTCAGCAGAGACGATTGACAGAGGCTTCTGAGTACATGTTAACAATGCAGACCTGGAGGGTATCTCCAGGTGCAGTAGAGTGGTAATCTTGGAACCTCCTGTCTCAGAATACTGCTACCTTCTCACTGCCATAGGAATGCAGCTAGTTGACAGCTGGCTTCAAGACATGCTTCCCTGTGAGAGCTGAGGACAGGGCAGAACCCTCTCGCATCCTGCCTGACTGTAGGAGTAGCTGCTAACATCCTTATGTTAGTGGCTTGGAGAGGTTGCGGGAAAAGCATGTGTGAGCACTGGGCCTGAACTCCCGTGTATCTGAGTTGAATACAGCGATTTCCAATGGCCTTCTTCAATCACAGTGTAGCTAGTTTCCAACTCCCTTGTCCGAGTGGGTAGCAGACATCTGCCTCCCATGCATACACACTTCTGAGAGTTGAGCTTATGGCCTGTACCTCCACATCCAGCCTGCTGGTACCCTTGGCTTCTAAAAGGCCTAGGCTCGCTGTTTGACGGAAGTGTTGGGAGAGGTAATTGGAATCACCCGGCACACAAGACTAGTGCCTCCAAGCTCAGTCCAGCGATTTCCCAGTAATTCTTGTGGTAGACAGGTGCTACATACTAACTTCCATATGTGAGAAGGTAGCTGAACGCCTTGTCCAAAAGCATCTTACTTCTGAGAGTTGAGCTCACCTTCAGTCCCTCAGAGTTCCACACTGCCTGCAGAGTGAGTTTCACACGTCTTCACCAGAGACGATTACCAGAGGCTTCTGAGACGCAGGGTAACAATGCAGACCTGGAGGGTATCTCCAGGTGCAGTAGTGTGGTAATCTTGGAGCCTCCTGACTCAGAGTACTGCTACCTTCTCAATGCCATAGGAATTCAGCTAGTTGACAGCTGGCTTCAAGACATGCTTCCCTGTGAGAGCTGAGGACAGGGCAGAACCCTCCCGCATGCTGCCTGATTGTAGGAGTAGTTGCTAACATCCTTATGTTAGTGGCTGGGAGAGGTTGCGGGAAAAGCATGTGTGAGCACTGGGCCTGAACTCCCGTGTATCTGAGTTGAATACAGCGATTTCCAACGGCTTTCCTCAACCAGAGTGTAGCTAGGTTACAAATCCCATGTACGAGCGGGTAGCAGACATCTGCCTCCAATGCATACACACTTCTGAGAGTTGAGCTTATGACCTGTACCTCCACATCCAGCCTGCTGGTACCCTTGGCTTCTAAAAGGCCGTGGCTCGCTGTTTGACGGAAGTGCTGGGAGAGGTAATTGGAATATCCCGGCACACAAGACGTGTGCCTCCAAGCTCAATTCACGATTTCCCAGTAATTCTTGTGGTAGACAGGTGCTACATACTAAGTTCCATATGTGAGAAATTAGCTGAACGCCTTGTCCAAAAGCATCTTACTTCTGAGAGTTGAGCTCAGCCTCAGTCCCTCACAGTTCCACACTGCCTACAGACTGAGTTTCACAGGTCTTCAGGAGAGACGATTGCCAGAGGCTTCTGAGTACAAGTTAACAATGCAGACCTGGAGGGTATCTCCAGGTGCAGTAGAGTGGTAATCTTGGAACCTCCTGACTCAGAATACTGCTACCTTCTCACTGCCATAGGAATGCAGCTAGTTGACAGCTGGCTTCAAGACATGCTTCCCTGTGAGAGCTGAGGACAGGGCAGAACCCTCCCGCATCCTGCCTGACTGTAGGAGTAGCTGCTAACATCCTAATGTTAGTGGCTGGGAGAGGTTGCGGGAAATGCATGTGTGAGCACTGGCCCTGAACTCCCGTGTATCTGAGTTGAATACAGCCATTTCCAACGGCCTTCCTCAACCAGAGTGTAGCTAGGTTCCAAATCCCATGTAGGAGCGGGTAGCAGACATCTGCCTCCCATGCATACACACTTCTGAGAGTTGATCTTATGCCCTGTACCTCCGCATCCAGCCTGCTGGTACCCTTGGCTTCTAAAAGGCCTAGGCTCGCTGTTTTACGGAAGTGCTGGGAGAGGTAATTGGAATCACCCGGGACACAAGACTAGTGCTCCAAGCTCAGTCCAGCGACTTCCTAGTAATTCCTGTGGTAGACTGGTGCTACATACTAAGTTCCATACGTGAGAGGGTAGCTGAACGCCTTGTCCAAAAGCATCTTACTTCTGAGAGTTGAGCTCAGCCTCAGTCCCTCACAGTTCCACACTGCCTGCAGAGTGAGTTTCGGAGGTCTTCAGCAGAGACGTTTGCCAGAGGCTTCTGAGACGCAGGGTAACAATGCAGACCTGGAGGGTATCCCCAGGTGCAGTAGAATGGTAATCTTGGAACCTCCTGACTCAGAATACTGCTACCTTCTCACTGCCATAGGAATGCAGCTAGTTGACAGCTGACTTCAAGACATGCTTCCCTGTGAGAGCTGAGGACAGGGCAGAACCCTCCCGCATCCTGCCTGACTGTAGGAGTAGCTGCTAAATCCTAATGTTAGTGGCTGGGAGAGGTTGCGGGAAAAGCATGTGTGAGCACTGGGCCTGAACTCCCGTGTATCTGAGTTGAATACAGCGATTTCCAATGGCCTTCTTCAATCACAGTGTAGCTGGGTTCCAACTCCCTTGTCCGAGTGGGTAGCAGACATCTGCCTCCCATGCATACACACTTCTGAGAGTTGAGCTTATGGCCTGTACCTCCACAACCAGCCTGCTGGTACCCTTGGCTTCTAAAAGGCCTAGGCTCGCTGTTTGACGGAAGTGTTGGGAGAGGTAATTGGAATCACCCGGCGCACAAGACTAGTGCCTCCAAGCTCAGTCCAGCGATTTCCTAGTAATTCCTGTGGTAGACTGGTGCTACATACTAAGTTCCATACGTGAGAGGGTAGATGAACGCCTTGTCCAAAAGCATCTTACTTCTGAGAGTTGAGTTCAGCCTCAGTCCCTTACAGTTCCACACTGCCTGCAGAGTGAGTTTCGCAGGTCTTCAGCAGAGACGTTTGCCAGAGGCTTCTGAGACGCAGGGTAACAATGCAGACCTGGAGGGTATCCCCAGGTGCAGTAGACTGGTAATCTTGGAACCTCCTGACTCAGAATACTGCTACCTTCTCACTGCCATAGGAATGCAGCTAGTTGACAGCTGGCTTCAAGACATGCTTCCCTGGGAGAGCTGAGGACAGGGCAGAACCCTCCCGATCCTGCCTGACTGTAGGAGTAGCTGCTAACATCCTAATGTTAGTGGCTGTGAGAGGTTGCGGAAAAGCATGTGTGAGCACTGGGCCTGAACTCCCGTGTATCTGAGTTGAATACAGCGATTTCCAACGGCTTTCCTCAACCAGAGTGTAGCTAGGTTCCAAATCCCATGTACGAGCGGGTAGCAGACATCTGCCTCCCATGCATACACACTTCTGAGAGTTGAGCTTATGGCCTGTACCTCCACATCCAGCCTCCTGGTACCCTTGGATTTTAAAAGGCCTAGGCTCGCTGTTTGACGGAAGTGTTGGGAGAGGTAATTGGAATCACCCGGCACACAAGACGAGTGCCTCCAAGCTCAATTCACGATTTCCCAGTAATTCTTGTGGTAGACAGGTGCTACAACTAAGTTCCATACGTGAGAAGGTAGCTGAACGCCTTGTCCAAAAGCATCTTACTTCTGAGAGTTGAGCTCAGTCTGAGTCCCTCAGAGTTCCCCACTGCCTGCAGAGTGAGTTTCGCAGGTCTTCAGCAGAGACGATTGCCAGAGGCTTCTGAGTACAAGTTAGCAATACAGACCTGGAGGGTATCTCCAGGTGCGGTAGAGTGGTAATCTTGGAACCTCCTGACTCAGAATACTGCTACCTTCTCACTGCAATAGGAATGCAGCTAGTTGACAGCTGGCTTCAAGACATGCTTCCCTGTGAGAGCTGAGGACAGGGTAGAACCCTCCCGCATCCTGCCTGACTGTAGGAGTAGCTGCTAACATCCTAATGTTAGTGGCTGGGAGAGGTTGCGGGAAAAGCATGTGTGAGCACTGGGCCTGAACTCCCGTGTATCTGAGTTGAATACAGCGATTTCCAACGTCTTTCCTCAACCAGTGTGTAGCTAGCTTCCAAATCCCATGTACGAGCGTGTAGCAGACATCTGCCTCCCATGCATACACAATTCTGAGATTTGAGCTTATGGCCTGTACCTCCATATCCAGCCTACTGTTACCCTTGGCTTCTAAAAGGCCTAGGCTCGCTGTTTGACGGAAGTGCTGGGAGAGGTAATTGGAATCACCCGGCACACAAGACTAGTGCCTCCAAGCTCAGTCCAGCGATTTCCCAGTAATTCTTGTGGTAGACAGGTGCTACATACTAAGTTCCATATGTGAGAAGGTAGCTGAACGCCTTGTCCAAAAGCATCTTACTTCTGAGAGTTGAGCTCAGCCTCAGTCCCTCACAGTTCCACACTGCCTGCAGAGTGAGTTTCACACGTCTTCACCAGAGACGATTGCCAGAGGCTTCTGAGTACAAGTTAACAATGCAGACCTGGAGGGTATCTCCAGGTGCAGTAGAGTGGTAATCTTGGAACCTCCTGACTCAGAGTACTGCTACCTTCTCACTGCCATAGGAATGCAGCCAGTTGACAGCTGGCTTCAAGACATGCTTCCCTGTGAGAGCTGAGGACAGGGCAGAACCCTCCCGCATCCTGCCTGACTGTAGGAGTAGCTGCTAACATCCTTATGTTAGTGGCTTGGAGAGGTTGCGGGAAAAGCATGTGTGAGCACTGGGCCTGAACTCCCGTGTATCTGAGTTGAATACAGCGATTTCCAATGGCCTTCTTCAATCACAGTGTAGCTAGTTTCCAACTCCCATGTCCGAGTGGGTAGCAGACATCTGCCTCCCATGCATACACACTTCTGAGAGTTGAGCTTATGGCCTGTACCTCCACAGCCAGCCTGCTGGTACCCTTGGCTTCTCAAAGGCCTAGGCTCGCTGTTTGACGGAAGTGTTGGGAGAGGTAATTGGAATCACCCGGCACACAAGACTAGTGCCTCCAAGCTCAGTCCAGCGATTTCCCAGTAATTCTTGTGGTAGACAGGTGCTACATACTAACTTCCATATGTGAGAAGGTAGCTGAACGCCTTGTCCAAAAGCATCTTACTTCTGAGAGTTGAGCTCACCTTCAGTCCCTCACAGTTCCACACTGCCTGCAGAGTGAGTTTCACACGTCTTCACCAGAGACGATTACCAGAGGCTTCTGAGACGCAGGGTAACAATGCAGACCTGGAGGGTATCTCCAGGTGCAGTAGAGTGGTAATCTTGGAACCTCCTGACTCAGAGTGCTGCTACCTTCTCACTGCCATAGGAATGCAGCTAGTTGACCGCTGACTTCAAGACATGCTTCCCTGTGAGAGCTGAGGACAGGGCAGAACCCTCCCGCATCCTGCCTGACTGTAGGAGTAGCTGCTAACATCCTAATGTTAGTGGCTGGGAGAGGTTGCGGGAAAAGCATGTGTGAGCACTGGGCCTGAACTCCCGTGTATCTGAGTTGAATACAGCGATTTCCAATGGCCTTCTTCAATCACAGTGTAGCTAGGTTCCAACTCCCATGTCCGAGTGGGTAGCAGACATCTGCCTCCCATGCATACACACTTCTGAGAGTTGAGCTTATGGCCTGTACCTCCACATCCAGCCTGCTGGTACCCTTGGCTTCTAAAAGGCCTAGGCTCGCTGTTTGACGGAAGTGTTTGGAGAGGTAATTGGAATCACCCGGTACACAAGACTAGTGCCTCCAAGCTCAGTCCAGCGATTTCCTAGTAATTCCTGTGGTAGACTGGTGCTACATACTAAGTTCCATACGTGAGAGGGTAGCTGAACGCCTTGTCCAAAAGAATCTTACTTCTGAGAGTTGAGCTCAGCCTCAGTCCATCACAGTTCCACACTGCCTGCAGAGTGAGTTTCGCAGGTCTTCAGCAGAGACGTTTGCCAGAGGCTTCTGAGACGCAGGGTAACAATGCAGACCTGCAGGGTATCCCCAGGTGCAGTAGACTGGTAATCTTGGAACCTCCTGACTCAGAATACTGCTACCTTCTCACTGCCATAGGAATGCAGCTAGTTGACAGCTGACTTCAAGACATGCTTCCCTGTGAGAGCTGAGGACAGGGCAGAACCCTCCCGCATCCTGCCTGACTGTAGGAGTAGCTGCTAACATCCTAATGTTAGTGGCTGGGAGAGGTTGCGGGAAAAGCATGTGTGAGCACTGGGCCTGAACTCCCGTGTATCTGAGTTGAATACAGCGATTTCCAATGGCCTTCTTCAATCACAGTGTAGCTAGGTTCCAACTCCCTTGTCCGAGTGGGTAGCAGACATCTGCCTCCCATGCATACACACTTCAGAGAGTTGAGCTTATGGCCTGTACCTCCACATCCAGCCTGCTGGTACCCTTGGCTTCTAAAAGGCCTAGGCTCGCTGTTTGACGGAAGTGTTGGGAGAGGTAATTGGAATCACCCGGCACACAAGACGAGTGCCTCCAAGCTCAATTCACGATTTCCCAGTAATTCTTGTGGTAGACAGGTACTACATACTAAGTTCCATACGTGAGAAGGTAGCTGAACGCCTTGTCCAAAAGCATCTTACTTCTGAGAGTTGAGCTCAGTCTGAGTCCCTCAGAGTTCCCCACTGCCTGCAGAGTGAGTTTCGCAGGTCTTCAGCAGAGACGATTGCCAGAGGCTTCTGAGTACAAGTTAGCAATACAGACCTGGAGGGTATCTCCAGGTGCGGTAGAGTGGTAATCTTGGAACCTCCTGACTCAGAATACTGCTACCATCTCACTGCAATAGGAATGCAGCTAGTTGACAGCTGGCTTCAAGACATGCTTCCCTGTGAGAGCTGAGGATAGGATAGAACCCTCCCGCATCCTGCCTGACTGTAGGAGTGGCTGCTAACATCCTAATGTTAGTGGCTGGGAGAGGTTGCGGGAAAAGCATGTGTGAGCACTGGGCCTGAACTCCCGTGTATCTAAGTTGAATACAGCGATTTCCAACGTCTTTCCTCAACCAGTGTGTAGGTAGCTTCCAAATCCCATGTACGAGCGGGTAGCAGACATCTGCCTCCCATGCATACACAATTCTGAGATTTGAGCTTATGGCCTGTACCTCCACATCCTGCCTACTGTTACCCTTGGCTTCTAAAAGGCCTAGGCTCGCTGTTTGACGGAAGTCCTGGGAGAGGTAATTGGAATCACCCGGCACACAAGACTAGTGCCTCCAAGCTCAGTCCAGCGATTTCCCAGTAATTCTTGTGGTAGACAGGTGCTACATACTAACTTCCGTATGTGAGAAGGTAGCTGAACGCCTTGGCCACAAGCATCTTACTTCTGAGAGTTGAGCTCAGACTCAGTCCCTCAGAGTTCCACACTGCCTGCAGAATGAGTTTCGCAGGTCTTCAGCAGAGACAATTGCCAGAGGCTTCTGAGTACATGTTAACAATGCAGACCTGGAGGGTATCTCCAGGTGCAGTAGAGTGGTAATCTTGTAACCTCCTGACTCAGAATACTGCTACCTTCTCCCTGCCATAGGAATGCAGCTAGTTGACAGCTGGCTTCAAGACATGCTTCCCTGTGAGAGCTGAGGACAGGGCAGAAGCCTCCCGCATCCTGCCTGACTGTAGGAGTACCTGCTAACATCCTAATGTTAGTGGGAGGGAGAGGTTGCGGGAAAAGCATGTGTGAGCACTGGGCTTGAACTCCCGTGTATCTGAGTTGAATACAGCGTTTTTTTACGGCTTTCCTCAACCAGAGTGTAGCTAGGTTCCAAATCCCATGTACGAGCGGGTAGCAGACATCTGCCTCCCATGCATACACACTTCTGAGAGTTGAGCTTATGGCCTGTACCTCCACATCCAGCCTGCTGGTACCCTTGGCTTCTAAAAGGCCTAGGCTCGCTGTTTGACTGAAGTGCTGGGAGAGGTAATTGGAATCACCCGGCACACAAGACTAGTGCCTCCAAGCTCAGTCCAGCGATTTCCCAGTAATTCTTGTGGTAGACAGGTGCTACATACTAAGTTCCATATGTGAGAAGGTAGCTGAACGCCTTGTCCAAAAGCATCTTACTTCTGAGAGTTGAGCTCACCCTCAGTCACTCACAGTTCCACACTGCCTGCAGAGTGAGTTTCACACGTCTTCACCAGAGACGATTACCAGAGGCTTCTGAGACGCAGGGTAACAATGCAGACCTGGAGGGTATCTCCAGGTGCAGTAGAGTGGTAATCTTGGAACCTCCTGACTCAGAGTACTGCTACCTTCTCACTGCCATAGGAATGAAGCTAGTTGACAGCTGACTTCAAAACATGCTTCCCTGTGAGAGCTGAGGACAGGGCAGAACCCTACGGCATCCTGCCTGACTGTAGGAGTAGCTGCTAACATCCTAATGTTAGTGGCTGGGAGAGGTTGCAGGAAAAGCATGTGTGAGCACTGGGCCTGAACTCCCGTGTATCTGAGTTGAATACAGCGATTTCCAATGGCCTTCTTCCATCACAGTGTTGCTATGTTCCAACTCCCATGTCCGAGTGGGTAGCAGACATCTGCCTCCCATGCATACACACTTCTGAGAGTTGAGCTTATGGCCTGTACCTCCACATCCAGCCTGCTGGTACCCTTGGCTTCTAAAAGGCCTAGGCTCGCTGTTTGACGGAAGTGTTTGGAGAGGTAATTGGAATCACCTGGTACACAAGACTAGTGCGTCCAAGCTCAGTCCAGCGATTTCCTAGTAATTCCTGTGGTAGACTGGTGCTACATACTAAGTTCCATACGTGAGAGGGTAGCTGAACGCCTTGTCCAAAAGCATCTTACTTCTGAGAGTTGAGCTCAGCCTCAGTCCATCACAGTTCCACACTGCCTGCAGAGTGAGTTTCGCAGGTCTTCAGCAGAGACGTTTGCCAGAGGCTTCTGAGACGCAGGGTAACAATGCAGACCTGCAGGGTATCCCCAGGTGCAGTAGACTGGTAATCTTGGAACCTCCTGACTCAGAATACTGCTACCTTCTCACTGCCATAGGAATGCAGCTAGTTGACAGCTGGCTTCAAGACATGCTTCGCTGTGAGAGCTGAGGACAGGGCAGAACCCTCCCGCATCCTGCCTGACTGTAGGAGTAGCTGCTAACATCCTAATGTTAGTGGCTGGGAGAGGTTGCGGGAAAAGCATGTGTGAGCACTGGGTCTGAACTCCCGTGTATCTGAGTTGAATACAGCGATTTCCAACGGCTTTCCTCAACCAGAGTGTAGCTAGGTTCCAAATCCCATGTAAGAGCGGGTAGCAGACATCTGCCTCCCATGCATACACACTTCTGAGAGTTGAGCTTATGGCCTGTACCTCCACATCCAGCCTGCTGGTACCCTTGGCTTCTAAAAAGCCTAGGCTCGCTGTTTGACGGAAGTGTTGGGAGAGGTAATTGGAATCACACGGCACACAAGACTAGTGCCTCCAAGCTCAATTCACGATTTCCCAGTAATTCTTGTGGTAGACAGGTGCTACATGCTAAGTTCCATAGGTGAGAAGGTAGCTGAACGCCTTGTCCAAAAGCATCTTACTTCTGAGAGTTGAGCTCAGCCTCAGTCCCTCACAGTTCCACACTGCCTGCAAAGTGAGTTTCGCAGGTCTTCAGCAGAGACGATTGCCAGAGGCTTCTGAGTACAAGTTAACAATGCAGACCTGGAGGGTATCTCCAGGTGCAGTAGAGTGGTAAATTTGGACATCCTGACTCAGAATACTGCTACCTTCTCACTGCTATAGGAATGCAGCTAGTTGACAGCTGGTTTCAAGACATGCTTCCCTGTGAGAGCTGAGGACAGGGCAGAACCCTCCCGCATCCTGCCTGACTGTAGGAGTAGCTGCTAACATCCTAACGTTAGTGGCTGGGAGAGGTTGCGGGAAAAGCATGTGTGAGCACTGGGCCTGAACTCCCGTGTATCTGAGTTGAATACAGCGATTTCCAACGGCTTTCCTCAACCAGAGTGTACCTAGGTTCCAAATCCCATGTACGAGCGGGTAGCAGACATCTGCCTCCCATGCATACACACTTCTGAGAGTTGAGCTTATGGCCTGTACCTCCACAGCCAGCCTGCTGGTACCCTTGGCTTCTAAAAGGCCTAGGCTCGCTGTTTGACGGAATTGCTGGGAGAGGTAATTGGAATCTCCCGGCACACAAGACGAGTGCCTCCAAGCTCAGTCCAGCGATTTCCCAGTAATTCTTGTGGTAGACATGTGCTACATACTAAGTTCCATAAGTGAGAAGGTAGCTGAACGCCATGTCCAAAAGCATCTTACTTCTGAGAGTTGAGCTCAGCCACAGTCCCTCACAGTTCCACACTTCCTGCAGAGTGAGTTTCACACGTCTTCACCAGAGACGATTACCAGAGGCTTCTGAGACGCAGGGTAACAATGCAGACCTGGAGGGTATCTCCAGGTGCAGTAGAGTGGTAATCTTGGAAACTCCTGACTCAGAGTACTGCTACCTTCTCACTGCCATAGGAATGCAGCTAGTTGACAGCTGACTTCAAGACATGCTTCCCTGTGAGAGCTGAGGACAGGGCAGAACCGTCCCGCGACCCTCCTGACTGTAGGAGTAGCTGCTAACATTTTAATGTTAGTGGCTGGGAGAGGTTGCGGGAAAAGCATGTGTGAGCATTGGGCCTGAACTCCCGTGTATCGGAGTTGAATACAGCCATTTCCAATGGCCTTCTTCAATCACAGTGTAGCTAGGTTCCAACTCCCATGTCCGATGGGTAGCAGACATCTGCCTCCCATGCATACACACTTCTGAGAGTTGAGCTTATCGCCTGTACCTCCACATCCAGCCTGCTGGTACCCTTGGCTTCTAAAAGGCCTAGGCTCGCTGTTTGACGGAAGTGTTGGGAGAGGTAATTGGAATCACCCGGCACAAAAGACTAGTGCCTCCAAGCTCAATTCACGATTTCCCAGTAATTCTTGTGGTAGACAGGTGCTACATACTAAGTTCCATACGTGAGAAGGTAGCTGAACGCCTTGTCCAAAAGCATCTTTCTTCTGAGAGTTGAGCTCAGCCTCAGTCCCTCACATTTCCACACTGCCTGCAGAGTGAGTTTCGCAGGTCTTCAGCAGAGACGATTGCCAGAGGCTTCTGAGTACAAGTTAACAATGCAGACCTGGAGGGTATCTCCAGGTGCAGTAGAGTGGTAATCTTGGACATCCTGACTCAGAATACTGCAACCTACTCACTGCTATAGGAATGCAGCTAGTTGACAGCTGGCTTCAAGATATGCTTCCCTGTGAGAGCTGAGGACAGGGCAGAACCCTCCCGCATCCTGCCTGACTGTAGGAGTAGCTGCTAACATCCTAATGTTAGTGGCTGGGAGAGGTTGCGGGAAAAGCATGTGTGAGCACTGGGCCTGAACTCCCGTGTATCTGAGTTGAATACAGCGATTTCCAATGGCCTTCTTCAATCACAGTGTAGCTAGGTTCCAACACTCATGTCCGAGTGGGTAGCAGACATCTGCCTCCCATGCATACACACTTCTGAGAGTTGAGCTTATGGCCTGTACCTCCACATCCAGCCTGCTGGTACCTTTGGGTTCTAAAAGGCCTAGGCTCGCTGTTTGACGGAAGTCCTGGGAGAGGTAATTGGAATATCCCGGCACACAAGACGAGTGCCTCCAAGCTCAATTCACGATTTCCCAGTAATTCTTGTGGTAGACAGGTGCTACATACTAAGTTCCATATGTGAGAAGGTAGCTGAACGCCTTGTCCGAAAGCATCTTACTTCTGAGAGTTGAGCTCACCCTCAGTCCCTCACAGTTCCACACTACCTGCAGAGTGAGTTCCACACGTCTTCACCAGAGACGATTGCCAGAGGCTTCTGAGTACAAGTTAACACTGCAGACCTGGAGGGTATCTCCCGGTGCAGTAGAGTGGTAATCTTGGAACCTCCTGACTCAGAGTACTGCTACCTTCTCACTGCCATAGGAATGCAGCCAGTTGACAGCTGGCTTCAAGACATGCTTCCCTATGAGAGCTGAGGACAGGGCAGAACCCTCCCGCATCCTGCCTGACTGTTAGAGTAGCTGCTAATATCCTTATGTTAGTGGCTGGGAGAGGTTGCGGGAAAAGCATGTGTGAGCATTGGGCCTGAACTCCCGTGTATCTGAGTTGAATACAGCGATTTCCAATGGCCTTCTTCAATCACAGTTTAGCTAGGTTCCAACTCCCATGTCCGAGTGGGTAGCAGACATCTGCCTCCCATGCATACACACTTCTGAGAGTTGAGCTTATGGCCTGTACCTCCACATCCAGCCTGCTGGTACCCTTGGCTTCTAAAAGGCCTAGGCTCGCTGTTTGATGGAAGTGTTTGGAGAGGTAATTGGAATCACCCGGTACACAAGACTAGTGCCTCCAAGCTCAGTCCAGCGATTTCCTAGTAATTCCTGTGGTAGACTGGTGCTACATACTAAGTTCCATACGTGAGATGGCAGCTGAACGCCTTGTCCAAAAGCATCTTACTTCTGAGAGTTGAGCTCAGCCTCAGTCCCTCACAGTTCCACACTGCCTGCAGAGTGAGTTTCGCAGATCTTCAGCAGAGACGATTGCCAGAGGCTTCTGAGTACGAGTTAACAATGCAGAACTGGAGGGTATCTCCAGGTGCAGTAGAGTGGTAATCTTGGAACCTCCTTACTCAGAATACTGCTACCTTCTCACTGCCATAGGAATGCAGCTAGTTGACAGCTGGCTTCAAGACATGCTTCCCTGTGAGAGCTGAGGACAGGGCAGAACCCTCCCGCATCCTGCCTGACTGTAGGAGTAGCTGCTAACATCCTAATGTTAGTGGCTGGGAGAGGTTGCGGGAAAAGCATGTGTGAGCACTGGGCCTGAACTCCCGTGTATGTGAGTTGAATACAGCGATTTCCCACGGCTTTCCTCAACCAGAGTGTAGCTAGGTTCCAAATCCCATGTACGAGCGGGTAGCAGACATCTGCCTCCCATGCATACACACTTCTGAGAGTTGAGCTTATGGCCTGTACCTCCACATTCAGCCTGCTGGTACTCTTGGCTTCTAAGAGGCCTAGGCTCGCTGTTTGACTGAAGTGCTGTGAGAGGTAACTGGAATCACCCTACACACAAGACTAGTGCCTCCAAGCTCAGTCCAGCGATTTCCCAGTAATTCTTGTGGTAGACAGGTGCTACATACTAAGTTCCATATGTGAGAAGGTACCTGAACGCCTTGTCCAAAAGCATCTTACTTCTGAGAGTTTAGCTCACCCTCAGTCCCTCACAGTTCCACACTGCCTGCAGAGTGAGTTTCACACGTCTTCACCAGAGACGATTACCAGAGGCTTCTGAGACGCAGGGTAACAATGCAGACCTGGAGGGTATCTCCAGGTGCAGTAGAGTGGTAATCTTGGAACCTCCTGACTCAGAGTACTGCTACCTTCTCCCTGCCATAGGAATGCAGCTAGTTGACAGCTGACTTCAAGACATGCTTCCCTGTGAGAGCTGAGGACAGGGCAGAACCGTCCCGCATGCTGCCTGACTGTAGGAGTAGCTGCTAATATCCTAATGTTAGTGGCTGGGAGAGGTTGCGGGAAAAGCATGTGTGAGCACTGGGCCTGATCTCCCATGTATCTGAGTTGAATACAGCGATTTCCAATGGCCTTCTTCAATCACAGTGTAGCTAGGTTCCAACTCCCATGTCCGAGTGGGTAGCAGACATCTGCCTCCCATGCATACACACTTCTGAGAGTTGAGCTAATGGCCTGTACCTCCACATCCACCCTGCTGGTACCCTTGGCTTCTAAAAGGCCTAGGCTCGCTGTTTGACGGAAGTGTTGGGAGAGGTAATTGGAATATCCCGACACACAAGACGAGTGCCTCCAAGCTCAATTCACGATTTCCCAGTAATTCTTGTGGTAGACAGGTGCTACATACTAAGTTCCATATGTGAAAAGGTAGCTGAACGCCTTGTCCAAAAGCATCTTACTTCTGAGAGTTGAGCTCAGCCTCAGTCCCTCACAGTTCCACACTGCCTGCAGAGTGAGTTTCGCAGGTCTTCAGCAGAGATGATTGCCAGAGGCTTCTGAGTACAAGTTAACAATGCAGACCTGGAGGGTATCTCCGGTGCAGTAGAGGGGTAATCTTGGAACCTCCTGACTCAGAGTACTGCTACCTTCTCACTGCCATAGGAATGCAGCTAGTTGACAGCTGACTTCAAGACATGCTTCCCTGTGAGAGCTGAGGACAGGGCAGAACCGTCCCGCATCCTGCCTGACTGTAGGAGTAGCTGCTAACATCCTAATGTTAGTGGCTGGGAGAGGTTGCGGGAAAAGCATGTGTGAGCACTGGGCCTGAACTCCCGTGTATCTGAGTTGAATACAGCGAATTCCAATGGCCTTCTTCCATCACAGTGTAGCTAGGTTCCAACTCCCATGTCTGAGTGGGTAGCAGACATCTGCCTCCCATGCATACACACTTCTGAGTGTTGAGCTTATGGCCTGTACCTCCACATCCAGCCTGCTGGTACCCTTGGCCTCTAAAAGGCCTAGGCTCGCTGTTTGACGGAAGTGCTGGGAGAGGTAATTGGAATCGCCCGGCACACAAGACGAGTGCCTCCAAGCTCAGTCCAGCGATTTCCCAGTAATTCTTGTGGTAGACAGGTGCTACATACTAAGTTCCATATGTGAGAAGGTAGCTGAACGCCTTGTCCAAAAGCATCTTACTTCTGAGAGTTGAGCTCAGCCACAGTCCCTCACAGTTCCACACTGCCTGCAGAGTGAGTTTCACACGTCTACACCAGAGACGATTACCAGAGGCTTCTGAGACGCAGGGTAACAATGCAGACCTGGAGGGTATCTCCAGGTGCAGTAGAGTGTTAATCTTGGAAACTCCTGACTCAGAGTACTGCTACCTTCTCACTGCCATAGGAATGCAGCTAGTTGACAGCTGACTTCAAGACATTCTTCCCTGTGAGAGCTGAGGACAGGGCAGAACCGTCCCGCATCCTGCCTGACTGTAGGAGTAGCTGCTAACATCCTAATGTTAGTGGCTGGGAGAGGTTGCGGGAAAAGCATGTGTGAGCACTGGGCCTGAACTCCCGTGTATCTGAGTTGAATACAGCGATTTCCAATGGCCTTCTTCAATCACAGTGTAGCTAGGTTCCAACTCCCATGTCCGAGTGGGTAGCAGACATCTGCCTCCCATGCATACACACTTCTGAGAGTTGAGCTTATGGCCTGTACCTCCACATCCAGCCTGCTGGTACCCTTGGCTTCTAAAAGGCCTAGGCTCGCTGTTTGACGGAAGTGTTTGGAGAGGTAATTGGAATCACCCGGTTCACAAGACTAGTGCCTCCAAGCTCAGTCCAGCGATTTCCGAGTAATTCCTGTGGTAGACTGGTGCTACATACTAAGTTCCATACGTGAGAGGGCAGCTGAACGCCTTGTCCAAAAGCATCTTACTTCTGAGAGTTGAGCTCAGCCTCAGTCCCTCACAGTTCCACACTGCCTGCAGAGTGAGTTTCGCAGGTCTTCAGCAGAGACGATTGCCAGAGGCTTCTGAGTACGTGTTAACAATGCAGACCTGGAGGGTATCTCCCGGTGCAGTAGAGTGGTAATCTTGGAACCTCCTTACTCAGAATACTGCTACCTTCTCACTGCCATAGGAATGCAGCTAGTTGACAGCTGGCTTCAAGACATGCTTCCCTGTGAGAGCTGAGGACAGGGCAGAACCCTCCCGCATCCTGCCTGACTATAGGAGTAGCTGCTAACATCCTAATGTTAGTGGCTGGGAGAGGTTGCGGGAAAAGCATGTGTGAGCACTGGGCCTGAACTCCCGTGTATGTGAGTTGAATACAGCGATTTCCCACGGCTTTCCTCAACCAGAGTATAGCGAGGTTCCAAATCCCATGTACGAGCGGGTAGCAGACATCTGCCTCCCATGCATACACACTTCTGAGAGTTGAGGTTATGGCCTGTACCTCCACATTCAGCCTGCTGGTACCCTTGGCTTCTAAGAGGCCTAGGCTCGTTGTTTGACTGAAGTGCTGTGAGAGGTAACTGGAATCACCCTGCACACAAGACTAGTGCCTCCAAGCTCAGTCCAGAGATTTCCCAGTAATTCTTGTGGTAGACAGGTGCTACATACTAAGTTCCATATGCGAGAAGGTACCTGAACGCCTTGTCCAAAAGCATCTTACTTCTGAGAGTTGAGCTCACCCTCAGTCCCTCACAGTTCCACACTGCCTGCAGAGTGAGTTTCACACGTCTTCACCAGAGACGATTACCAGAGGCTTCTGAGACGCAGGGTAACAATGCAGACCTGGAGGGTATCTCCAGGTGCAGTAGAGTGGTAATCTTGGAACCTCCTGACTCAGAGTACTGCTACCTTCTCACTGCCATAGGAATGCAGCTAGTTGACAGCTGACTTCAAGACATGCTTCCCTGTGAGAGCTGAGGACAGGGCAGAACCGTCCCGCATGCTGCCTGACTGTAGGAGTAGCTGCTAATATCCTAATGTTAGTGGCTGGGAGAGGTTGCGGGAAAAGCATGTGTGAGCACTGGGCCTGATCTCCCATGTATCTGAGTTGAATACAGCGATTTCCAATGGCCTTCTTCAATCACAGTGTAGCTAGGTTCCAACTCCCATGTCCGAGTGGGTAGCAGACATCTGCCTCCCATGCATACACACTTCTGAGAGTTGAGCTTATGGCCTGTACCTCCACATCCACCCTGCTGGTACCCTTGGCTTCTAAAAGGCCTAGGCTCGCTGTTTGACGGAAGTGTTGGGAGAGGTAATTGGAATATCCCGACACACAAGACGAGTGCCTCCAAGCTCAATTCACGATTTCCCAGTAATTCTTGTGGTAGACAGGTGCTACATACTAAGTTCCATATGTGAAAAGGTAGCTGAACGCCTTGTCCAAAAGCATCTTACTTCTGAGAGTTGAGCTCAGCCTCAGTCCCTCACAGTTCCACACTGCCTGCAGAGTGAGTTTCGCAGGTCTTCAGGAGAGATGATTGCCAGAGGCTTCTGAGTACAAGTTAACAATGCAGACCTGGAGGGTATCTCCAGGTGCAGTAGAGGGGTAACCTTGGAACCTCCTGACTCAGAGTACTGCTACCTTCTCACTGCCATAGGAATGCAGCTAGTTGACAGCTGACTTCAAGACATGCTTCCCTGTGAGAGCTGAGGACAGGGCAGAACCGTCCCGCATCCTGCCTGACTGTAGGAGTAGCTGCTAACATCCTAATGTTAGTGGCTGGGAGAGGTTGCGGGAAAAGCATGTGTGAGCACTGGGCCTGAACTCCCGTGTATCTGAGTTGAATACAGCGAATTCCAATGGCCTTCTTCCATCACAGTGTAGCTAGGTTCCAACTCCCATGTCTGAGTGGGTAGCAGACATCTGCCTCCCATGCATACACACTTCTGAGAGTTGAGCTTATGGCCTGTACCTCCACATCCAGCCTGCTGGTACCCTTGGCCTCTAAAAGGCCTAGGCCCGCTGTTTGACGGAAGTGCTGGTAGAGGTAATTGGAATCTCCCGGCACACAAGACGAGTGCCTCCAAGCTCAGTCCAGCGATTTCCCAGTAATTCTTGTGGTAGACAGGTGCTACATACTAATTTCCATATGGGTGAAGGTAGCTGAACGCCTTGACCAAAAGCATCTTACTTCTGAGAGTTGAGCTCAGCCTCAGTAACTCACAGTTCCACACTGCCTGCAGAGTGAGTTTCGCACGTCTTCAGCAGAGATGATTGCCAGAGGCATCTGAGTACAAGTTAACAATGCAGACCTGGAGGGTATTTCCAGGTGCAGCAGAGTGGTAATCTTGGCACCTCCTGACTCAGAGTACTGCTACCTTCTCACTGCTATAGGAATGCAGCTAGTTGACAGCTGGCTTCAAGACATGCTTCCCTGTGAGAGCTGAGGACAGGGCAGAACCCTCCCGCATCCTGCCTGACTGTAGGAGTAGCTGCTAACATCCTAATGTTAGTGGCTGGGAGAGGTTGCGGGAAAAGCATGTGTGAGCACTGGGCCTGAACTCCCGTGTATCTGAGTTGAGTACAGCGATTTCCAACGGCTTTCCTCAACCAGAGTGTAGCTAGGTTCCAAATCCCATGTACGAGCGGGTAGCAGACATCTGCCTCCAATGCCTACACACTTCTGAGAGTTGAGCTTATGGCCTGTACCTCCACATCCAGCCTGCTGGTACCCTTGGCTTCTAAAAGGCCTAGGCTCGCTGTTTGACTGAAGTGCTGGGAGAGGTAATTGGAATCACCCTGTACACAAGACTAGTGCCTCCAAGCTCAGTCCAGCGATTTCCCAGTAATTCTTGTGGTAGACAGGTGCTACATACTAAGTTCCATATGTGAGAAGGTAGCTGAACGCCTTGTCCAAAAGCATCTTACTTCTGAGAGTTGAGCTCACCCTCAGTCCCTCACAGTTTCACACTGCCTGCAGAGTGAGTTTCACACGTCTTCACCAGAGACGATTACCAGAGGCTTCTGAGACGCAGGGTAACAATGCAGACCTGGAGGGTATCTCCAGGTGCAGTAGAGAGGTAATCTTGGAACCTCCTGACTCAGAGTGCTGCTACCTTCTCACTGCCATAGGAATGCAGCTAGTTGACAGCTGACTTCAAGACATGCTTCCCTGTGAGAGCTGAGGACAGGGCAGAACCCTCCCGCATCCTGCCTGACTGTAGGAGTACCTGCTAACATCCTAATGTTCGTGGCTGGGAGAGGTTGCGGGAAAAGCATGTGTGAGCACTGGGCCTGAACTCCCGTGTATCTGAGTTGAATACAGCGATTTCCAATGGCCTTCTTCAATCACAGTATAGCTAGGTTCCAACTCCCATGTCCGAGTGGGTAGCAGACATCTGCCTCCCATGCATACACACTTCTGAGAGTTGAGCTTATGGCCTGTACCTCCACATCCAGCCTGCTGGTACCCTTGGCTTCTAAAAGGCCTAGGCTTGCTGTTTGACGGAAGTGCTGGGAGAGGTAATTGGAATCTCCCGGCACACAAGACGAGTGCCTCCAAGCTCAATTCACGATTTCCCAGTAATTCTTGTGGTAGGCAGGTGCTACATACTAAGTACCATACGTGAGAAGGTAGCTGAACGCCTTTTCCAAAATCATCTTACTTCTGAGAGTTCAGCTCAGCCTCAGTCCCTCACAGTTCCACACTGCCTGCAGAGTGAGTTTCGCAGGTCTTCAGCAGAGACGATTGCCAGAGGCTTCTGAGTACAAGTTAACAATGCAGACCTGGAGGGTATCTCCAGGTGCAGTAGAGTGGTAATCTTGGACATCCTGACTCAGAATACTGCTACCTTCTCACTGCTATAGGAATGCAGCTAGTTGACAGTTGGCTTCAAGACATGCTTCCCTGTGAGAGCAGAGGACAGGGCAGAACCCTCCCGCATCCTGCCTGACTGTAGGAGTAGCTGCTAACATCCTAATGTTAGTGGCTGGGAGAGGTTGCGGGAAAAGCCTGTGTGAGCACTGGGCCTGAACTCCCGTGTATCTGAGTTGAATACAGCGATTTCCAACGGCTTTCCTCAACCAGAGTGTAGCTAGGTTACAAATCCCATGTACGAGCGGGTAGCAGACATCTGCCTCCAATGCATACATACTTCTTAGAGTTGAGCTTATGGCCTGTACCTCCACATCCAGCCTGCTGGTACCCTTGGCTTCTAAAAGGCCTAGGCTCGCTGTTTGACGGAAGTGCTGGGAGAGGTAATTGGAATATCCCGGCACACAAGACGAGTGCCTCCAAGCTCAATTCACGATTTCCCAGTAATTCTTGTGGTAGACAGGTGCTACATACTAAGTTCCATATGTGAGAAGGTAGCTGAACGCCTTGTCCATAAGCATCTTACTTCTGAGAGTTGAGCTCAGCCTCAGTCCCTCACAGTTCCACACTGCCTGCAGAGTGTGTTACACGTCTTCACCAGAGACGATTGCCAGAGGCTTCTGAGTACAAGTTAACAATGCAGACCTGGAGGGTATCTCCAGGTGCAGTAGAGTGGTAATCTTGGAACCTCCTGACTCAGAGTACTGCTACCTTCTCACTGCCATAGGAATGCAGCCAGTTGACAGCTGGCTTCAAGACATGCTTCCCTGTGAGAGCTGAGGACAGGGCCGAACCCTCCCGCATCCTGCCTGACTGTAGGAGTAGCTGCTAACATCCTTATGTTAGTGGCTGGGAGAGGTTGCGGGAAAAGCATGTGTGAGCACTGGGCCTGAACTCCCGTGTATCTGAGTTGAATACAGCGATTTCCAATGGCCTTCTTCAATCACAGTGTAGCTAGGTTCCAACTCCCATGTCCGAGTGGGTAGCAGACATCTGCCTCCCATTCATACACACTTCTGAGAGTTGAGCTTATGGCCTCTACCTCCACATCCAGCCTGCTGGTACCCTTGGCTTCTAAAAGGCCTAGGCTCGCTGTTTGACGGAAGTGTTGGGAGAGTTAATTGGAATCACCCGGCACACAAGACTAGTGCCTCCAAGCTCAGTCCAGCGATTTCCTAGTAATTCCTGTGGTAGACTGGTGCTACATACTAAGTTCCATAGGTGAGAGGGTAGATGAACGCCTTGTCCAAAAGCATCTTACTTCTGAGAGTTGAGCTCAGCCTCAGTCCCTCACAGTTCCACACTGCCTGCAGAGTGAGTTTCGCAGGTCTTCAGCAGAGACGTTTGCCAGAGGCTTCTGAGTACAAGTTAACAATGCAGACATGAAGGGTATCTCCAGGTGCAGTAGAGTGGTAATCTTGGACATCCTGACTCAGAATACTGCTACCTTCTCACTGCCATAGGAATGCAGCTAGTTGACAGCTGGCTTCAAGACATGCTTCCCTGTGAGAGCTGAGGACAGGGCAGAACCCTCCCGCATCCTGCCTGACTGTAGGAGTAGCTGCTAACATCCTAATGTTAGTGGCTCGGAGAGGTTGTGGGAAAAGCATGTGTGAGCACTGGGCCTGAACTCCCGTGTATCTGAGTTGAATACAGCGATTTCCAACGGCTTTCCTCAACCAGAGTGTAGCTAGGTTCCAAATCCCATGTACGAGCGGGTAGCAGACATCTGCCTCCCATGCATACACACTTCTGAGAGTTGAGCTTATGGCCTGTACCTCCACATCCAGCCTGCTGGTACCCTTGGCTTCTAAAAGGCCTAGGCTCGCTGTTTGAAGTGCTGGGAGAGGTAATTGGAATCACCCTGCACACAAGACGAGTGCCTCCAAGATCAGTCCAGCGATTTCCCAGTAATTCTTGTGGTAGACAGGTGCTACATACTAAGTTCCATATGTGAGAAGGTAGCTGAACGCCTTGTCCAAAAGCATCTTACTTCTGAGAGTTGAGCTCACCCTCAGTCCCTCACAGTTCCACACTGCCTGCTGAGTGAGTTTCAGACGTCTTCACCAGAGACGATTACCAGAGGCTTCTGAGACGCAGGGTAACAATGCAGACCTGGAGGGTATCTCCAGGTGCAGTAGAGTGGTAATCCTGGAACCTCCTGACTCAGAGTACTGCTACTTTCTCACTGCCATAGGAATGCAGCTAGTAGACAGCTGGGTTCAAGACATGCTTCCCTGTGAGAGCTGAGGACAGGGCAGAACCCTCCCGCATCCTGCCTGACTGTAGGAGTAGCTGCTAACATCCTTATGTTAGTGGCTGAGAGAGGTTGCGGGAAAAGCATGTGTGAGCCCTGGGCCTGAACTCCCGTGTATCTGAGATGAATACAGCGATTTCCAATGGCCTTCTTCAATCAGAGTGTAGCTAGGTTCCAACTCCCATGTCCGAGTGGGTAGCAGACATCTGCCTCCCATGCATACACATTTCTGAGAGTTGAGCTTATGGCCTGTACCTCCACATCCAGCCTGCTGGTACCCTTGGCTTCTAAAAGGCCTAGACTCGCTGTTTGACGGATATGTTGGCAGAGGTAATTGGAATCACACGGCACAAAAGACTAGTGCCTCCAACCTCAATTCACGATTTCCCAGTAATTCTTGTGGTAGACAGGTGCTACATACTAAGTTCCATATGTGAGAAGGTAGCTGAACGCCTTGTCCAAAAGCATCTTACTTCTGAGAGTTGAGCTCAGCCTCAGTCCCTCACAGTTCCACACTGCCTGCAGAGTGTGTTACACGTCTTCACCAGAGACGATTGCCAGAGGCTTCTGAGTACAAATTAACAATGCAGACCTGGAGGGTATTTCCAGGTGCAGTAGAGTGGTAATCTTGGAACCTCCTGACTCAGAGTACTGCTACCTTCTCACTGCCATAGGAATGCAACCAGTTGACAGCTGGCTTCAAGACATGCTTCCCTGTGAGAGCTGAGGACAGGGCAGAACCCTCCCGCATCCTGCCTGACTGTAGGAGTAGCTGCTAACATCCTTATGTTAGTGGCTGGGAGAGGTTGCGGTAAAAGCATGTGTGAGCACTGGGCCTGAACTCCCGTGTATCTGAGTTGAATACAGCGATTTCCAATGGCCTTCTTCAATCACAGTGTAGCTAGGTTCCAACTCCCATGTCCGAGTGGGTAGCAGACATCTGCCTCCCATTCATACACACTTCTGAGAGTTGAGCTTATGGCCTCTACCTCCACATCCAGCCTGCTGGTACCCTTGGCTTCTAAAAGGCCTAGGCTCGCTGTTTGACGGAAGTGTTGGAAGAGTTAATTGGAATCACCCGGCACACAAGACTAGTGCCTCCAAGCTCAGTCCAGCGATTTCCTAGTAATTCCTGTGGTAGACTGGTGCTACATACTAAGTTCCATAGGTGAGAGGGTAGCTGAACGCCTTGTCCAAAAGCATCTTACTTCTGAGAGTTGAGCTCAGCCTCAGTCCCTCACAGTTCCACACTGCCTGCAGAGTGAGTTTCGCAGGTCTTCAGCAGAGACGTTTGCCAGAGGCTTCTGAGTACAAGTTAACAATGCAGACATGAAGGGTATCTCCAGGTGCAGTAGAGTGGTAATCTTGGACATCCTGACTCAGAATACTGCTACCTTCTCACTGCCATAGGAATGCAGCTAGTTGACAGCTGGCTTCAAGACATGCTTCCCTGTGAGAGCTGAGGACAGGGCAGAACCCTCCCGCATCCTGCCTGACTGTAGGAGTAGCTGCTAACATCCTAATGTTAGTGGCTGGGAGAGGTTGTGGGAAAAGCATGTGTGAGCACTGGGCCTTAACTTCCGTGTATCTGAGTTGAATACAGCGATTTCCAACGGCTTTCCTCAACCAGAGTGTAGCTAGGTTCCAAATCCCATGTACGAGCGGGTAGCAGACATCTGCCTCCCATGCATACACACTTCTGAGAGTTGAGCTTATGGCCTGTACCTCCACATCCAGCCTGCTGGTACCCTTGGCTTCTAAAAGGCCTAGGCTCGCTGTTTGACTGAAGTGCTGGGAGAGGTAATTGGAATCACCCGGCACACAAGACGAGTGCCTCCAAGCTCAATTCACGATTTCCCAGTAATTCTTGTGGTAGACAGGTGCTACATACTAAGTTCCATATGTGAGAAGGTAGCTGAACGCCTTGTCCAAAAGCATCTTACTTCTGAGAGTTGAGCACACCCTCAGTCCCTCACACTTCCACACTGCCTGCAGAGTGAGTTTCACACGTCTTCACCAGAGACGATTGCCAGAGGCTTCTGAGTTCAAGTTAACAATGCAGACCTGGAGGGTATCTCCAGGTGCAGTAGAGTGGTAATCTTGGAACCTCTTGAGTCAGAGTACTGCTACCTTCTCACTGCCATAGGAATGCAGCTAGTTTACAGCTGGTTTCAAGACATGCTTCCCTGTGAGAGCTGAGGACATGGCAGAACCCTCCCGCATCCTGCCTGACTGTAGGAGTAGCTGCTAACATCCTTATGTTAGTGGCTGGGAGAGGTTGCGGGAAAAGCATGTGTGAGCACTGGGCCTGAAATCCCGTATCTGAGTTGAATACAGCGATTTCCAACGGCCTTCTTCAATCACAGTGTAGCTAGGTTCCAACTCCCATGTCCGAGTGGGTAGCAGACATCTGCCTCCCATGCATACACACTTCTGAGAGTTGAGCTTATGGCCTGTACCTCCACATCCAGCCTGCTGGTACCCTTGGCTTCTAAAAGGACTAGGCTCGCTGTTTGACGGAAGTGCTGGGAGAGGTAATTGGAATCACCCGGCACACAAGACTAGTGCCTCCAAGCTCAGTTCAGCGATTTCCTAGTAATTCCTGTGGTAGACTGGTGCTACATACTAAGTTCCATCCGTGAGAGGGTAGCTGAACGCCTTGTCCAAAACCATCTTACTTCTGAGAGTTGAGCTCAGCCTCAGTCCCTCACAGTTCCACACTGCCTGCAGAGTGAGTTTCGCAGGTCTTCAGCAGAGACGTTTGCCAGAGGCTTCTGAGACGCAGGGTAACAATGCAGACCTGGAGGGTATCCCCAGGTGCAGTCGACTGGTAATCTTGGAACCTCCTGACTCAGAATACTGCTACCTTCTCACTGTCATAGGAATGCAGCTAGTTGACAGCTGGCTTCAAGACATGCTTCCCTGTGAGAGCTGAGGACAGGGCAGAACCCTCCCGCATCCTTCCTGCCTGTAGGAATAGCTGCTAACATCCTAATGTTAGTGGCTGGGAGAGGTTGAGGGAAAAGCATGTGTGAGCACTGGGCCTGAACTCCCGTGTATCTGAGTTGAATACAGCGATTTCCAATGGCCTTCTTCAATCACAGTGTAGCTAGGTTCCAACTCCCATGTCCGAGTGGGTAGCAGACATCTGCCTCCCATGCATACACACTTCTGAGAGTTGAGCTTATGGCCTGTACCTCCACATCCAGCCTGCTGGTACCCTTGGCGTCTAAAGGCCTAGGCTCGCTGTTTGACGGAAATGCTGGGAGAGGTAATTGGAATCACCCGGCACACAAGACTAGTGCCTCCAAGCTCAGTTCAGCGATTTCCTAGTAATTCCTGTGGTAGACTAGTGCTACATACTAAGTTCCATACGTGAGAGGGTAGCTGAACGCCTTGTCCAAAAAAATCTTACTTCTGAGAGTAGAGCTCAGCCTCAGTCCCTCACAGTTCCACACTGCCTGCAGAGTGAGTTTCGCAGGTCTTCAGAAGAGACGTTTGCCAGAGGCTTCTGAGACGCAGGGTAACAATGCAGACCTGGAGGGTATCCCCAGGTGCAGTCGACTGTAATCTTGGAACCTCCTGACTCAGAATACTGCTACCTTCTCACTGCCATAGGAATGCAGCTAGTTGACAGCTAGCTGGCTTCAAGACATGCTTCCCTGAGAGAGCTGAGGACAGGGCAGAACCCTCCCGCATGCTGCCTGACTGTAGGAGTAGCTGCTAACATCCTAATGTTAGTGGCTGGGAGAGGTTGCGGGAAAAGCATGTGTGAGCACTGGGCCTGAACTCCCGTGTATCTGAGTTGAATACAGCGATTTCCAACGGCTTTCCTCAACCAGAGTGTAGCTAGGTTCCAAATCCCATGTACGAGCGGGTAGCAGACATCTGCCTCCCATGCATACACACTTCTGAGAGTTGAGCTTATGGCCTGTACCTCCACAGCAAGCCTGCTGGTACCCTTGGCTTCTAAAAGGCCTAGGCTCGCTGTTGGACGGAAGTGCTGGGAGAGGTAATTGGAATCTCCCGGCACACAAGACGAGTGCCTCCAAGCTCAATTCACGATTTCCCAGTAATTCTTGTGGTAGACAGGTGCTACATACTAAGTTCCATATGTGAGAGGGTAGCTGAACGCCTTGTCCAAAACCATCTTACTTCTGAGAGTAGAGCCCACCCTCAGGCCCTCACAGTTCCACACTGCCTGCAGAGTGAGTTTCACACGTCTTCACCAGAGACGATTGCCAGAGGCTTCTGAGTACAAGTTAACAATGCAGACCTGGAGGGTATCTCCAGGTGCAGTAGAGTGGTAATCTTGGAACCTCCTGACTCAGAGTACTGCTACCTTCTCACTGCCATAGGAATGCAGCTAGTTGACAGCTGGCTTCAAGACATGCTTCCCTGTGAGAGCTGAGGACAGGGCAGAACCCTCCCGCATCCTGCCTGACTGTAGGAGTAGCTGCTAACATCCTTATGTTAGTGGCTGGGAGAGGTTGCGGGAAAAGCATGTGTGAGCACTGGGCCTGAAATCCCGTGAATCTGAGTTGAATACAGCGATTTCCAATGGCCTTCTTCAATTACAGTGTAGCTAGGTTCCAAATCCCATATCCGAGTGGGTAGCACACATCTGCCTCCCATGCATATACACTTCTGAGAGTTGAGCTTATGGCCTGTACCTCCACATCCAGCCTGCTGGTACCCTTGGCTTCTAAAAGGCCTAGGCTCGCTGTTTGACTGACGTGCTGGGAGAGGTAATTGGAATCACCCGGCACACAAGACTAGTGCCTCCAAGCTCAGTTCAGCGATTTCCTCGTAATTCCTGTGGTAGACAGGTGCTACATACTAAGTTCCATACGTGAGAGGGTAGCTGAACGCATTGTCCAAAACCATCTTACTTCTGAGAGTTGAACTCAGCATCAGTCTGTCACAGATCCACACTGCCTGCAGAGTGAGTTTCGCAGGTCTTCAGCAGAGACGTTTTCCAGAGTCTTCTGAGACGCAGGGTAACAATGCAGACCTGGAGGGTATCCCCATGTGCAGTCGACTGGTAATCTTGGAACCTCCTGACTCAGAATACTGCTACCTTTTCACTGCCATAGGAATGCAGCTAGTTGACAGCTAGCTGGCTTCAAGACATGCTTCCCTGAGAGAGCTGAGGACAGGGCAGAACCCTCCCGCATGCTGCCTGACTGTAGAAGTAGCTGCTAACATCCTAATGTTAGTCCTGGGAGAGGTTGCGGGAAAAGCATGTGTGAGCACTGGGCCTGAACTCCCGTGTATCTGAGTTGAATACAGCGATTTCCAACGGCTTTCCTCAACCAGAGTGTAGCTAGGTTCCAAATCCCATGTATGAGCGGGTAGCAGACATCTGCCTCCAATGCATACACACTTCTGAGAGTTGAGCTTATGGCCTGTACCTCCACATCCAGCCTGCTGGTACCTTTGGCTTCTAAAAGGCCTAGGCTCGCTGTTTGACGGAAATGCTGGGAGAGGTAATTGGAATCTCCCGGCACACAAGACGAGTGCCTCCAAGCTCAATTCACGATTTCCCAGTAATTCTTGTGGTAGACAGGTGCTACATACTAAGTTCCATATGTGAGATGGTAGCTGAACGCCTTGTCCAGAAACATCTTACTTCTGAGAGTTGAGCCCACCCACAGTCCCTCACAGTTCCACACTGCCTGCAGAGTGAGTTTCACACGTCTTCACCAGAGACGATTGCCAGAGGCTTCTGAGTACAAGTTAACAATGCAGACCTGGAGGGTATCTCCTGGTGCAGTAGAGTGGTAATCTTGGAACCTCCTGACTCAGAGTACTGCTACCTTCTCACTGCCATAGGAATGCAGCTAGTTGACAGCTGGCTTCAAGACATGCTTCCCTGTGAGAGCTGAGGACAGGGCAGAAACCTCCCGCATCCTGCCTGACTGTAGGAGTAGCTGCTAACATCCTTATGTTAGTGGCTGTGAGTGGTTGCGGGAAAAGCATGTGTGAGCACTGGGATTGAACTCCCGTGTATCTGAGTTGAATACAGCGATTTCCAATGGCCTTCTTCAATCACAGTGTAGCTAGGTTCCAACTCCCATGTCCGAGTGGGTAGCAGACATCTGCCTCCCATGCATACACACTTCTGAGGGTTGAGCTTATGGCCTGTACCTCCACATCCAGCCTGCTGGTACCCTTGGCTTCTAAAAGGCCTAGGCTCGCTGTTTGACGGAAGTGCTGGGAGAGGTAACTAGAATCACCCGGCACACAAGACTAGTGCCTCCAAGCTCAGTTCAGCGATTTCCTAGTAATTCCTATGGTAGACTGGTGCTACATACTAAGTTCCATACGTGAGAGGGTAGCTGAACGCCTTGTCCAAAACCATCTTACTTCTGAGAGTTGAGCTCAGCCTCAGTCCCTCACAGTTCCACACTGCCTGCAGAGTGAGTTTCGCAGGTCTTCAGCAGAGACGTTTGCCAGAGGCTTCTGAGACGCAGGGTAACAATGCAGACCTGGAGGGTATACCCAGGTGCAGTCGACTGGTAATCTTGGAACCTCCTGACTCAGAATACTGCTACCTTCTCACTGCCATAGGAATGCAGCTAGTTGACAGCTAGCTGGCTTCAAGACATGATTCCCTGAGAGAGCTGAGGACAGGGAAGAACCCTCCGGCATGCTGCCTGACTGTAGGAGTAGCTGCTAACATCCTAATGTTAGTGGCTGGGAGATGTTGCGGGAAAAGCATGTGTGAGCACTGGGCCTGAACACCCGTGTATCTGAGTTGAATACAGCGATTTCCAACGGCTTTCCTCAACCAGAGTGTAGCTAGGTTCCAAATCCCATGTACGAGCGGGTATCAGACATCTGCCTCGCATGCATACAAACTTCTGAGAGTTGAGCTTATGGCCTGTACCTCCACAGCCAGCCTGCTGGTACCCTTGTCTTCTAAAAGGCCTAAGCTCGCTGTTTGACGGAAGTGCTGGGAGAGGTAATTGGAATCTCCCGGCACACAAGACGAGTGCCTCCAAGCTCAATTCACGATTTCCCAGTAATTCTTGTGGTAGACAGGTGCTACATACTAAGTTCCATATGTGAGATGGTAGCTGAACGCCTTGTCCAAAAGCATCTTACTTCTGAGAGTTGAGCCCACACTCAGTCCCTCACAGTTCCACACTGCCTGCAGAGTGAGTTTCACACGTCTTCACCAGAGACGATTGCCAGAGGCTTCTGAGTACAAGTTAACAATGCAAACCTCGAGGGTATCTCCAGGTGCAGTAGAGTGGTAATCTTGGAACCTCCTGACTCAGAGTACTGCTACCTTCTCACTGCCATAGGAATGCAGCTAGTTGACAGCTGGCTTCAAAACATGCTTCCCTGTGAGAGCTGAGGACAGGGCAGAACCCTCCCGCATCCTGCCTGACTGTAGGAGTAGCTGCTAATATCCTTATGTTAGTGGCTGGGAGAGGTTGCGGGAAAAGCATGTGTGAGCACTGGGCCTGAACTCCCGTGTATCTGAGTTGAATACAGCGATTACCAATGGCCTTCTTCAATCACAGTGTAGCTAGGTTCCAACTCCCATGTCCGAGTGCGTAGCAGACATCTGCCTCCCATGCATACACACTTCTGAGAGTTGAGCTTATGGCCTGTACCTCCACAGCCAGCCTGCTGTTACCCTTGGCTTCTAAAAGGCCGAGGCTCTCTGTTTGACGGAAGTGCTGGGAGAGGTAATTGGAATCACCCGGCACACAAGACTAGTGCCTCCAAGCTCAGTTCAGCGATTTCATAGTAATTCCTGTGGTAGACTGGTGCTACATACTAAGTTCCATACGTGAGAGGGTAGCTGAACGCCTTGTCCAAAACCATCTTACTTCTGAGAGTTGAGCTCACCCTCAGTCCCTCATAGTTCGACACTGTCTGCAGAGTGAGTTTCGCAGGTCTTCAGCAGGGACGTTTGCCAGAGGCTTCTGAGACGCAGGGTAACAATGCAGACCTGGAGGGTATCCCCAGGTGCAGTCGACTGGCAATCTTGGAACCTCCTGACTCAGAATACTGCTACCTTCTCACTGCCATAGGAATCCAGCTAGTTGACAGCTGGCTTCAAGACATGCTTCCCTGTGAGAGCTGAGGACAGGGCAGAACCCTCCCGCATGCTGCCTGACTGTAGTAGTAGCTGCTAACATCCTTATGTTTGTGGCTGGGAGAGGTTGCGGGAAAAGCATGTGTGAGCACTGGGCCTGAACTCCCGTGGTCCTGAGTTGAATACAGCGATTTCCAACGGCTTTCCTCAACCAGAGTGTAGCTAGGTTCCAAATCCCATGTACGAGCGGGTAGCAGACATCTGCCTCCCATGCATACACACTTCTGAGAGTTGAGCTTATGGCCTGCACCTCCACAGCCAGCCTGCTGGTACCCTTGGCTTCTAAAAGGCCTAGGCTCGCAGTTTGACGGAAGTGCTGGGAGAGGTAATTGGAATCTCCCGGCACATAAGACGAGTGCCTCCAAGCTCAATTCACGATTTCCCAGTAATTCTTGTGGTAGACAGGTGCTACATACTAAGTTCCATATGTGAGATGGTAGCTGAACGCCTTGTCCAAAAGCATCTTACTTCTGAGAGTTGAGCCCATCCTCAGTCCCTCACAGTTCCACACTGCCTGCAGAGTGAGTTTCACACGTCTTCAACAGAGACGATTGCCAGAGGCTTCTGAGTACATGTTAACAAAGCAGACCTAGAGGGTATCTCCAGGTGCAGTAGAGTGGTAATCTTGGAACCTCCTGACTCAGAGTACTGCTACCTTCTCACTGCCATAGGAATGCAGCTAGTTGACAGCTGGCTTCAAGACATGCTTCCCTGTGAGAGCTGAGGACAGGGCAGAACCCTCCCGTATCCTGCCTGACTGTAGGAGTAGCTGCTAACATCCTTATGTTAGTGGCTGGGAGAGGTTCCGGAAAAGCATGTGTGAGCACTGGGCCTGAACTCCCGTGTATCTGAGTTGAATACAGCGATTTCCAATGGCCTTCTTCAATCACAGTGTACCTAGGTTCCAACTCCCATGTCCGAGTGGGTAGCAGACATCTGCCTCCCATGCATACACACTTCTGAGAGTTGAGCTTATGGCCTGTACCTCCACATCCAGCCTGCTGGTACCCTTGGCTTCTAAAAGGCCTAGGCTCGCTGTTTGACGGAAGTGCTGGGAGAGGTAATTGGAATCACCCGGCACACAAGACTAGTGCCTCCAAGCTCAGTTCAGCGATTTCCTAGTAATTCCTGTGGTAGACTAGTGCTACATACTAAGTTCCATTCGTGAGAGGGTAGCTGAACGCCTTGTCCAAAACCATCTTACTTCTGAGAGTTGAGCTCAGCCTCAGTCCCTCACAGTTCCACACTGCCTGCAGAGTGAGTTTCGCAGGTCTTCAGCAGAGACGTTTGCCAGAGGCTTCTGAGACGCAGGGTAACAATGCAGACCTGGAGGGTATCCCCAGGTGCAGTCGACTGGTAATCTTGGAACCTCCTGACTCAGAATACTGCTACCTTCTCACTGCCATAGGAATGCAGCTAGTTGACAGCTGGCTTCAAGACATGCTTCCCTGTTAGAGCTGAGGACAGGGCAGAACCCTCCCGCATGCTGCCTGACTGTAGGAGTAGCTGGTAACATCCTTATGTTAGTGGCTGGGAGAGGTTGCGGGAAAAACATGTGTGAGCACTGGGCCTGAACTCCCGTGTATCTGAGTTGAATACAGCGATTTCCAACGGCTTTCCTCAACCAGAGTGTAGCTAGTTTCCAAATCCCATGTACGAGCGGGTAGCAGACATCTGCCTCCCATGCATACACACTTCTGAGAGTTGAGCTTATGGCCTGTACCTCCACAGCCAGCCTGCTGGTACCCTTGGCTTCTAAAAGGCCTAGGCTCTCTGTTTGACGGAAGTGCTGGGAGAGGTAATTGGAATATCCCGGCACACAAGACGAGTGCCTCCAAGCTCAATTCACGATTTCCCAGTAATTCTTGTGGTAGACAGGTGCTACATACTAAGTTCCATATGTGAGAAGGTAGCTGAACGCCTTGTCCAAAAGCATCTTACTTCTGAGAGTTGAGCACACCCTCAGTCCCTCACACTTCCACACTGCCTGCAGAGTGAGTTTCACACGTCTTCACCAGGACGATTTCCAGAGGCTTCTGAGTACAAGTTAACAATGCAGACCTGGAGGGTATCTCCAGGTGCAGTAGAGTGGTAATCTTGTAACCTCCTGACTCAGAATACTGCTACCTTCTCACTGCCATAGGAATGCAGCTAGTTGACAGCTGGCTTCAAGACATGCTTCCCTGTGAGAGCTGAGGACAGGGCAGAACCCTCCCGCATGCTGCCTGACTGTAGGTGTAGCTGCTAACATCCTTATGTTAGTGGCTGGGAGAGGTTGCGGGAAAAGCATGTGTGAGCACTGGGCCTGAACTCCCGTGTATCTGAGTTGAATACAGCGATTTCCAACGGCTTTCCTCAGCCAGAGTGTAGCTAGGTTCCAAATCCCATGTACGAGCGGGTAGCAGACATCTGCCTCCCATGCATACACACTTCTGAGAGTTGAGCTTATGGCCTGTACCTCCACAGCCAGCCTGCTGGTACCCTTGGCTTCTAAAAGGCCTAGGCTCGCTGTTTGACGGAAGTGCTGGGAGAGGTAATTGGAATCACCCGGCACACAAGACTAGTGCCTCCAAGCTCAGTTCAGCGATTTCCTAGTAATTCCTGTGTAGACTGGTGCTACATACTAAGTTCCATACGTGAGAGGGTAGCTGAACGCCTTGTCCAAAACCATCTTACTTCTGAGAGTTGAGCTCAGCCTCAGTCCCTCACAGTTCGACACTGCCTGCAGAGTGAGTTTCGCAGGTCTTCAGCAGATACGTTTGCCAGAGGCTTCTGAGACGCAGGGTAACACTGCAGACCTGGAGGGTATCCCCAGGTGCAGTCGACTGGTAATCTTGGAACCTCCTGACTCAGAATACTGCTACCTTCTCACTGCCATAGGAATGCAGCTAGTTGACAGCTGGCTTCAAGACATGCTTCCCTGTGAGAGCTGAGGACAGGGCAGAACCCTCCCACATGCCGCCTGACTGTAGGAGTAGCTGCTAACATCCTTATGTTAGTGGCTGGGAGAGGTTGCGGGAAAAGCATGTGTGAGCACTGGGCCTGAACTCCCGTGTATCTGAGTTGAATACAGCGATTTCCAATGGCCTTTTTCAATCACAATGTAGCTAGGTTCCAACTCCCATGTCCGAGTGGGTAGCAGACATCTGCCTCCCATGCATATACACTTCTGAGAGTTGAGCTTATGGCCTGTACCTCCACATCCAGCCTGCTGGTACCCTTGGCTTCTAAAAGGCCTAGGCTCGCTGTTTGACGGAAGTGCTGGGAGAGGTAATTGGAATCACCCGGCACACAAGACTAGTGCCTCCAAACTCAGTTCAGCGATTTCCTACTAATTCCTGTGGTAGACTGGTGCTACATACTAAGTTCCATACGTGAGAGGGTAGCTGAACGCCTTCTCCAAAACCATCTTACTTCTGAGAGTTGAGGTCAGCCTCAGTCCCTCACAGATCCACACTGCCTGCAGAGTGAGTTTCGCAGGTCTTCAGCAGAGACGTTTGCCAGAGGCTTCTGAGACGCAGGGTAACAATGCAGACCTGGAGGGTATCCCCAGGTGCAGTCGACTGGTAATCTTGGAACCTCCTGACTCAGAATACTGCTACCTTCTCACTGCCATAGGAATGCAGCTAGTTGACAGCTGGCTTCAAGACATGCTTCCCTGTTAGAGCTGAGGACAGGGCAGAACCCTCCCGCATCCTGCCTGACTGTAGGAGTAGCTGCTAACATCCTTATGTTAGTGGCTGTTAGAGGTTGCGGGAAAAGCATGTGTGAGCACTGGGCCTGAACTCCCGTGTATCTGAGTTGAATACAGCGATTTCCAACGGCTTTCCTCAACCAGAGTGTAGCTAGGTTCCAAATCCCACGTACGAGCGGGTAGCAGACATCTGCCTCCCATGCATACACACTTCTGAGAGTTGAGCTTATGGCCTGTACCTCCACATCCAGCCTGCTGGTACCCTTGGCTTCTATAAGGCCTAGGCTCGCTGTTTGACGGAAGTGCTGGGAGAGGTAATTGGAATCTCCCGGCACACAAGACGAGTGCCTCCAAGCTCAATTCACGATTTCCCAGTAATTCTTGTGGTAGACTGGTGCTACATACTAAGTTCCATATGTGAGAAGGTAGCTGAACGCCTTGTCCAAAAGCATCTTACTTCTGAGAGTTGAGCTCAGCCTCAGTCCCTCACAGTTCCACACTGCCTGCAGAGTGAGTTTCACACGTCTTCACCAGAGATGATTACCAGAGGCTTCTGAGACGCAGGGTAACAATGCAGACCTGGAGGGTATCTCCAGGTGCAGTAGAGTGGTAATATTGGAACCTCCTGACTCAGAGTACTGCTACCGTCTCACTGCCATAGGAATGCAACTAGTTGACAGCTGACTTCAAGACATGCTTCCCTGTGAGAGCTGAGGACAGGGCAAACCCTCCCAAATCCTGCCTGACTGTAGGAGTAGCTGCTAACATCCTAATGTTAGTGGCTGGGAGAGGTTGCCGGAAAAACATGTGTGAGCACTGGGCCTGAACTCCCGTGTATCTGAGTTGAATACAGCGATTTCCAACGGCTTTCCTCAACCAGAGTGTAGCTAAGGTCCAAATCCCATGTACGAGCGGGTAGCAGACATCTGCCTCCCATGCATACACACTTCTGAGAGTTGAGCTTATGGCCTGTACCTCCACGTCCAGCTGCTGGTACCCTTGGGTTCTAAAAGGCCTAGGCACGCTGTTTGAGGGAAGTGTTGGGAGAGGTAATTGGAATCACCCGACACACAAGACTAGTGCCTCCAGGCTCAGTCCAGCGATTTCCTAGTAATTCCTGTGGTAGACTGGTGGTACATACTATGTTACATACGTGAGAGGGTAGCTGAACGCCTTGTCCAAAAGCATCTTACTTCTGAGAGTTGAGCTCAGCCTCAGTCCCTCACAGTTCCACACTGTCTGCAGAGTGAGTTACGGAGGTCTTCAGCAGAGACGTTTGCCAGAGGCTTCTGAGACGCAGGGTAACAATGCAGACCTGCAGGGTATCCCCAGGTGCAGTAGACTGGTAATCTTGCAACCTATCGACTCAGAATACTGCTACTTTCTCACTGCCATAGGAATGCAGCCAGTTGACAGCTGGCTTCAAGACATGCTTCCCTGTGAGAGCTGAGGACAGGGCAGAACCCTCCCGCATCCTGCCTGACTGTAGGAGTTGCTGCTAACATCCTTATGTTAGTGGCTGGGAGAGGTTGCGGGAAAAGCATGTGTGAGCACTGGGCCTGAACTCCCGTGTATCTGAGTTAAATACAGCGATTTCCAATGGCCTTCTTCAATCACAGCGTAGCTAGTTTCCTACTCCCATGTACGAGTGGGTAGCAGACATCTGCCTCCCATGCATACACACTTCTGAGAGTTGAGCTTATGGCCTGTACCTCCACATCCAGCCTGCTGGTACCCTTGGCTTCTAAAAGGCCTAGGCTCGCTGTTTGACGGAAGTGCTGGGAGAGGTAACTGGAATATCCCGGCACACAAGACGAGTGCCTCCAAGCTCAATTCACGATTTCCCAGTTATTCTTGTGGTAGACAGGTGCTACATACTAAGTTCCATATGTGAGAAGGTAGCTGAACGCCTTGTCCAAAAGCATCTTACTTCTGAGAGTTGAGCACACCCTCAGTCCCTCACACTTCCACACTGCCTGCAGAGTGAGTTTCACACGTCTTCACCAGAGACGATTGCCAGAGGCTTCTGAGTACAAGTTAACAATGCAGACCTGGAGGTTATCTCCAGGTGTAGTAGAGTGGTAAGCTTGGAACCTCCTGACTCAGAGTACTGCTACCTTCTCACTGCCATAGGAATGCAGCTAGTTGACAGCTGGCTTCAAGACATGCTTCCCTGTGAGAGCTGAGGACAGGGCAGAACCCTCCCGCATGCTGCCTGACTGTAGGAGTAGCTGCTAACATCCTTATGTTAGTGGCTGGGAGAGGTTGCGGGAAAAGCATGTGTGAGAACTGGGCCTGAACTCCCGTGTATCTGAGTTGAATACAGCGATTTCCAACGGCTTTCCTCAACCAGAGTGTAGCTAGGTTCCAAATCCCATGTACGAGCGGGTAGCAGACATCTGCCTCCCATGCATACACACTTCTGAGAGTTTAGCTTATGTCCTGTACCTCCACATCCAGCCTGCTGGTACCCTTGGCTTATAAAAGGCCTAGGCTCGCTGTTTGACGGAAGTGCTGGGAGAGGTAATTGGAATCTCCCGGCACACAAGACGAGTGCCTCCAAGCTCAATTCACGATTTCCCAGTAATTCTTGTGGTAGACAGGTGCTACATACTAAGTTCCATATGTGAGAAGGTAGCTGAACCCCTTGTCCAAAAGCATCTTACTTCTGAGAGTTGAGCACACCCTCAGTCCCTCACACTTCCACAATGCCTGCAGAGTGTGTTTCACACGTCTTCAACAGAGACGATTGCCAGAGGCTTCTGAGTACAAGTTAACAATGCAGACCTGGAGGGTATCTCCAGGTGCAGTAGAGTGGTAATCTTGGAACCTCCTGACTCATGGTACTGCTACCTTCTCACTGCCATAGGAATGCAGCTAGTTGACAGCTGGCTTCAGGACATGCTTTCCTGTGAGAGCTGAGGACAGGGCAGAACCCTCCCGCATCCTGCCTGACTGTAGGAGTAGCTGCTAACATCCTAATGTTAGTGGCTGGGAGAGGTTGCGGGAAAAGCATGTGTGAGCACTGGGCCTGAACTCCCGTGTATCTGAGTTGAATACAGCGATTTCCAATGGCCTTCTTCAATCACAGTGTAGCTAGGTTCCAACTCCCTTGTTGAGTGGGTAGCAGACATCTGCCTCCCATGCATACACACTTCTGAGAGTTGAGCTTATGGCCTGTACCTCCACATCCAGCCTGCTGGTACCCTTGGCTTCTAAAAGGCCTAGGCTCGCTGTTTGACGGGAGTGCTGGGAGAGGTAATTGGAATCACCCGGCACACAAGACTAGTGCCTCCAAGCTCAGTTCAGCGATTTCCTAGTAATTCCTGTGGTAGACTGGTGCTACATACTAAGTTCCATACGTGAGAGGGTAGCTGAACGCCTTGTCCAAAACCATCTTACTTCTGAGAGTTGAGCTCAGCCTCACTCCCTCACAGTTCCACACTGCCTGCAGAGTGAGTTTCGCAGGTCTTCAGCAGAGACGTTTGCCAGAGGCTTCTGAGACGCAGGGTAACAATGCAGACCTGGAGGGTATCCCCAGGTGCAGTCGACTGGTAATCTTGGAACCTCCTGAATCAGAATACTGCTACCTTCTCACTGCCATAGGAATGCAGCTAGTTGACAGCTGGCTCAAAGACATGCTTCCCTGTGAGAACTGAGGACAGGGCAGAACCCTGCCGCATGCTGCCTGACTGTAGGAGTAGCTGCTAACATCCTAATGTTAGTGGCTGGGAGAGGTTGCGGGAAAAGCATGTGTGAGCACTGGGCCTGAACTCCCGTGTATCTGAGTTGAATACAGCGATTTCCAACGGCTTTCCTCAACCAGACTGTAGCTAGGTTCCAAATCCCATGTACGAGCGGGTAGCAGACATCTGCCTCCCATGCATACAAACTTCTGAGAGTTGAGCTTATGTCCTGTACCTCCACAGCCAGCCTGCTGGTACCCTTGGCTTCCAAAAGGCCTAGGCTCGCTGTTTGACGGAAGTGCTGGGAGAGGTAATTGGAATCACCCGGCACACAAGACTACTGCCTCCAAGCTCAGTTCAGCGATTTCCTAGTAATTCCGGTGGTAGACTGGTGCTACATACTAAGTTCCATACGTGAGAGGGTAGCTGAACGCCTTTTCCAAAACCATCTTACTTCTGAGAGTTGAGCTCACCCTCAGTCCCTCACAGTTCCACACTGCCTGCAGAGTGAGTTTCGCAGGTCTTCAGCAGAGACGTTTGCCAGAGGCTTCTGAGACGCAGGGTAACAATGCAGACCTGGAGGGTATCCCCAGGTGCAGTCGACTGGTAATCTTGGAACCTCCTGACTCAGAATACTGCTACCTTCTCACTGCCATAGGAATGCAGCTAGTTGACAGCTGGCTTCAAGACATGCTTCCCTGTGAGAGCTGAGGACAGGGCAGAACCCTCCGGCATGCTGCCTGACTGTAGGAGTAGCTGCTAACATCCTAATGTTAGTGGCTGGGAGAATTTGCGGGAAAAGCATGTGTGAGCACTGGGCCTGAACTCCCGTGTATCTGAGTTGAATACAGCGATTTCCAACGGCTTTCCTCAACCAGAGTGTAGCTAGGTTGCAAATCCCATGTACGAGCGGGTAGCAGACATCTGCCTCCCATGCATACACACTTCTGAGAGTTGAGCTTATTGCCTGTACCTCCACATCCAGCCTGCTGGTACCCTTGGCTTCTAAAAGGCCTAGGCTCGCTGTTTGACGGAAGTGCTGGGAGAGGTAATTGGAATCTCCCGGCACACAAGACGAGTGCCTCCAAGCTCAATTCACGATTTCCCAGTAATTCTTGTGGTAGACAGGTGCTACATACTAAGTTCCATATGTGAGAAGGTAGCTGAACGCCTTGTCCAAAAGCATCTTACTTCTGAGAGTTGAGCACACCCTCAGTCCCTCACACTTCCACACTGCCTGCAGAGTGAGTTACACACGTCTTCACCAGAGACGATTGCCAGAGGCTTCTGAGTACAAGTTAACAATGCAGACCTGGAGGTTATCTCCAGGTGTAGTAGAGTGGTAATCTTGGAACCTCCTGACTCAGAGTACTGCTACCTTCTCACTGCCATAGGAATGCAGCTAGTTGACAGCTGGCTTCAAGACATGCTTCCCTGTGAGAGCTGAGGACAGGGCAGAACCCTCCCGCATCCTGCCTGACTGTAGGAGTAGCTGCTAACATCCTAATGTTAGCGGCTGGGAGAGGTTGCGGGAAAAGCATGTGTGAGCACTGGGCCTGAACTCCCGTGTATCTGAGTTGAATACAGCAATTTCCAACGGCTTTCCTCAACCAGAGTGTAGCTAGGTTCCAAATCCCATGTACGAGCGGGTAGCAGACATCTGCCTCCCATGCATACACACTTCTGAGAGTTGAGCTTATGGCCTGTACCTCCACAGCCAGCCTGCTGGTACCCTTGGCTTCTAAAAGGCCTAGGCTCGCTGTTTGACGGAAGTGCTGGGAGAGGTAATTGGAATCACCCGGCACACAAGACTAGTGCCTCCAAGCACAGTTCAGCGATTTCCTAGTAATTCCTGTGGAAGACTGGTGCTACATACTAAGTTCCATACGTGAGAGGTTAGCTGAACGCCTTGTCCAAAACCATCTTACTTCTGAGAGTTGAGCACACCCTCAGTCCCTCACACTTCCACACTGCCTGCAGAGTGAGTTTCGCAGGTCTTCAGCAGAGACGTTTGCCAGAGGCTTCTGAGACGCAGGGTAACAATGCAGACCTGGAGGGAATCCCCAGGTGCAGTCGACTGGTAATCTTGGAACCTCCTGACTCAGAACACTGGTACCTTCTCACTGCCATAGGAATGCAGCTAGTTGAGAGCTGGCTTCAAGACATGCTTCCCTGTGAGAGCTGAGGACAGGGCAGAACCCTCCCGCATGCTGCTTGACTGTAGGGGTAGCTGCTAACATCCTTATGTTAGTGGCTGGGAGAGGTTTCGGGAAAAGCATGTGTGAGCACTGGGCCTGAACTCCCGTGTATCTGAGTTGAATACAGCGATTTCCAACGGCTTTCCTCAACTAGAGTGTAGCTAGGTTCCAAATCCCATGTACGAGCGGGTAGCAGACATCTGCCTCCCATGCATACACACTTCTGAGAGTTGAGCTTATGGCCTGTACCTCCACATCCAGCCTGCTGGTACCCTTGGCTTCTAAAAGGCCTAGGCTCGCTGTTTGACGGAAGTGCTGGGAGAGGTAATTGGAATCTCCCGGCACACAAGACGAGTGCCTCCAAGCTCAATTCACGATTTCCCAGTAATTCTTGTGGTAGACAGGTGCTACATACTAAGTTCCATATGTGAGAAGGTAGCTGAACGCCTTGTCCAAAAGCATCTTACTTCTGAGAGTTGAGCTCAGCCTCAGTCCCTCACAGTTCCACACTGCCTGCAGAGTGAGTTTCGCAGGTCTTCAGCAGAGACGTTTGCCAGAGGGTTCTGAGACGCAGGGTAACAATGCAGACCTGGAGGGTATCCCCAGGTGCAGTCGACTGTAATCTTGGAACCTCCTGACTCAGAATACTGCTACCTTCTCACTGCCATAGGAATGCAGCTAGTTGACAGCTAACTGGCTTCAAGACATGCTTCCCTGAGAGAGCTGAGGACAGGGCAGAACCCTCCCGCATCCTGCCTGACTGTAGGAGTAGCCGCTAACATCCTAATGTTAGTGGCTGGGAGAGGTTGCGGGAAAAGCATGTGTGAGCACTGGGCCTGAACTCCCGTGTATCTGAGTTGAATACAGCGATTTCCAATGGCCTTCTTCAATCACAGTGTAGCTAGGTTCCAACACCCATGTCCGAGTGGGTAGCAGACATCTGCCTCCCATGCATACACACTTCTGAGAGTTGAGGTTATGGCCTGTACCTCCACAGCCAGCCTGCTGGTACCCTTGGTTTCTAAAAGGCCTAGGCTCGCTGTTTGACGGAAGTGCTGGGAGACGTAATTGGAATCTCCCGGCACACAAGACTAGTGCCTCCAAGCTCAGTTCAGCGATTTCCTAGTAATTCCTGTGGTAGACTGGTGCTACATACTAAGTTCCATACGTGAGAGGGTAGCTGAACGCCTTGTCCAAAACCATCTTACTTCTGAGAGTTGAGCTCAGCCTCAGTCCCTCACAGTTCCACAGTGCCTGCAGAGTGAGTTTCGCAGGTCCTGAGCAGAGACGTTTGCCAGAGGCTTCTGAGACGCAGGGTAACAATGCAGACCTGGAGGGTATCCCCAGGTGCATTCGACTGGTAATCTTGGAACCTCCTGACTCAGAATACTGCTACCTTCTCACTGCCATAGGAATGCAGCTAGTTGACAGCTGGCTTCAAGACATGCTTCCCTGTGAGAGCTGAGGACAGGGCAGAACCCTCCCGCATGCTTCCTGACTGTAGGAGTAGCTGCTAACATCCTTATGTTAGTGGCTGGGAGAGGTTGCGGGAAAAGCATGTGTGAGCACTGGGCCTGAACTCCCGTGTATCTGAGTTGAATACAGCGATTTCCAACGGCTTTCCTCAACCAGAGTGTAGCTAGGTTCCAAATCCCATGTATGAGCGGGTAGCAGACATCTGCCTCCCATGCATACACACTTCTGAGAGTTGAGCTTATGGCCTGTACCTCCACAGCCAGCCTGCTGGTACCCTTGGCTTCTAAAAGGCCTAGGCTCGCTGTTTGACGGAAGTGCTGGGAGAGGTAATAGGAATCTCCCGGCACACCAGACGAGTGCCTCCAAGCTCAATTCACGATTTCCCAATAATTCTTGTGGTAGACATGTGCTACATACTAAGTTCCATATGTGAGATGGTAGCTGAACGCCTTGTCCAAAAGCATCTTACTTCTGAGAGTTGAGCCCACACTCAGGCCCTCACAGTTCCACACTGCCTGCAGAGTGAGATTCACACGTCTTCACCAGAGACGATTGCCAGAGGCTCCTGAGTACAAGTTAACAATGCAGACCTGGAGGGTATCTCCAGGTGCAGTAGAGTGGTAATCTTGGAACCTCCTGACTCAGAGTACTGCTACCTTCTCACTGCCATAGGAATGCAGCTAGTTGACAGCTGGCTTCAAGACATGCTTCCCTGTGAGAGCTGAGGACATGGCAGAACCCTCCCGCATCCTGCCTGACTGTAGGAGTAGCTGCTAACATCCTTATGTTAGTGGCTGGGAGAGGTTGCGGGAAAAGCATGTGTGAGCACTGGGCCTGAAATCCCGTATCTGAGTTGAATACAGCGATTTCCAACGGCCTTCTTCAATCACAGTGTAGCTAGGTTCCAACTCCCATGTCCGAGTGGGTAGCAGACATCTGCCTCCCATGCATATACACTTCTGAGAGTTGAGCTTATGGCCTGTACCTCCATAGCCAGCCTGCTGGTACCCTTGGCTTCTAAATGGCCTAGGCTCGCTGTTTGACGGAAGTGCTGGGAGAGGTAATTGGAATCACCCGGCACACAAGACTAGTGCCTCCAAGCTCAGTTCAGCGATTTCCTAGTAATTCCTGTGGTAGACTGGTGCTACATACTAAGTTCCATACGTGAGAGGGTAGCTGAACGCCTTGTCCAAAAAAATCTTACTTCTGAGAGTTGAGCTCAGCCTCAGTCCCTCACAGTTCCACACTGCCTGCAGAGTGAGTTTCGCAGGTCTTCAGCAGAGACGTTTGCCAGAGGCTTCTGAGACGCAGGGTAACAATGCAGACCTGGAGGGTATCCCCAGGTGCAGTCGACTGGTAATCTTGGAACCTCCTGACTCAGAATACTGCTACCTTCTCACTGCCATAGGAATGCAGCTAGTTGACAGCTAGCTGGCTTCAAGACATGCTTCCCTGAGAGAGCTGAGGACAGGGCAGAACCCTCCCGCATGCTGCATGACTGTAGGAGTAGCTGCTAACATCCTAATGTTAGTGGCTGGGAGAGGTTGCGGGAAAAGCATGTGTGAGCACTGGGCCTGAACTCCCGTGTATCTGAGTTGAATACAGCGATTTCCAACGGCTTTCCTCAACCAGAGTGTAGCTAGGTTCCAAATCCCATGGATGAGCGGGTAGCAGACATCTGCCTCCCATGCATACACACTTCTGAGAGTTGAGCTTATGGCCTGTACCTCCACAGCCAGCCTGCTGGTACCCTTGGCTTCTAAAAGGCCTAGGCTCGCTGTTTGACGGAAGTGCTGGGAGAGGTAATAGGAATCTCCCGGCACACCAGACGAGTGCCTCCAAGCTCAATTCACGATTTCCCAGTAATTCTTGTGGTAGACATGTGCTACATACTAAGTTCCATATGTGAGATGGTAGCTGAACGCCTTGTCCAAAAGCATCTTACTTCTGAGAGTTGAGCCCACACTCAGGCCCTCACAGTTCCACACTGCCTGCAGAGTGAGATTCACACGTCTTCACCAGAGACGATTGCCAGAGGCTCCTGAAAACAAGTTAACAATGCAGACCTGGAGGGTATCTCCAGGTGCAGTAGAGTGGTAATTTTGGAACCTCCTGACTCAGAGTACTGCTACCTTCTCACTGCCATAGGAATGCAGCTAGTTGACAGCTGGCTTCAAGACATGCTTCCCTGTGAGAGCTGAGGACAGGGCAGAACCCTCCCGCATCCTGCCTGACTGTAGGGGTAGCTGCTAACATCCTTATGTTAGTGGCTGGGAGAGGTTGCGGGAAAAGCATGTGTGAGCACTGGGCCTGAAATCCCGTGTATCTGAGTTGAATACAGCGATTTCCAATGGCCTTCTTCAATCACAGTGTAGCTAGGTTCCAACTCCCATGTCCGAGTGGGTAGCAGACATCTGCCTCCCATGCATACACACTTCTGAGAGTTGAGCTTATGGCCTGTACCTCCACATCCAGCCTGCTGGTACCCTTGGCTTCTAAAAGGACTAGGCTCGCTGTTTGACGGAAGTGCTGGGAGAGGTAATTGGAATCACCCGGCACACAAGTCTAGTGCCTCCAAGCTCAGTTCAGCGATTTCCTAGTAATTCCTGTGGTAGACTTGTGCTACATACTAAGTTCCATACGTGAGAGGGTAGCTGAACGCCAGGTCCAAAACCATCTTACTTCTGAGAGTTGAGCTCAGCCGGAGTCCCTCAGAGTTCCACACTGCCTGCAGAGTGAGTTTCGCAGGTCTTCAGCAGAGACGTTTGCCAGAGGCTTCTGAGACGCAGGGTAACAATGCAGACCTGGAGGGTATCCCCAGGTGCAGTCGGCTGGTAATCTTGGAACCTCCTGACTCAGAATACTGCTACCTTCTCACTGCCATAGGAATGCAGCTAGTTGACAGCTGGCTTCAAGACATGCTTCCCTGTGAGAGCTGAGGACTGGGCAGAACCCTCCCGCATGCTGCCTGACTGTAGGAGTAGCTGCTAACATCCTTATGTTAGTGGCTGGGAGAGGTTGCGGGAAAAGCATGTGTGAGCACTGGGCCTGAACTCCCGTGAATCTGAGTTGAATACAGCGATTTCCAACGGCTTTCCTCAACCAGAGTGTAGCTAGGTTCCAAATCCCATGTACGAGCGGGTAGCAGACATCTGCCTCCCATGCATACACACTTCTGAGAGTTGAGCTTATGGCCTGTACCTCCACATCCAGCCTGCTGGTACCCTTGGCTTCTAAAAGTCCTTGGCTCGCTGTTTGACGGAAGTGCTGGGAGAGGTAATTGGAATCACCCGGCACACAAGACTAGTGCCTCCAAGCTCAGTTCAGCGATTTCCTAGTAATTCCTGTGGTAGACTGGTGCTACATATTAAGTTCCATACGTGAGAGGGTAGCTGAACGCCTTGTCCAAAACCATCTTACTTCTGAGAGTTGAGCTCAGCCTCAGTCCCTCACAGTTCCACACTCCCTGCAGAGTGAGTTTCGCAGGTCTTCAGCAGAGACGTTTGCCAGAGGCTTCTGAGACGCAGGGTAACAATGCAGACCTGGAGGGTATCCCCAGGTGCAGTCGACTGGTAATCTTGGAACCTCCTGACTCAGAATACTGCTAACTTCTCACTGCCATAGGAATGCAGCTAGTTGACAGCTGGCTTCAAGACATGCTTCCCTGTGAGAGCTGAGGACAGGGCAGAACCCTCCCGCATCCTGCCTGACTGTAGGAATAGTTGCTAACATCCTAATGTTAGTGGCTGTGAGAGGTTGCGGGAAAAGCATGTGTGAGCACTGGGCCTGAACTCCCGTGTATCTGAGTTGAATACAGCGATTTCCAATGGCCTTCTTCAATCACAGTGTAGCTAGGTTCCAACTCCCATGTCCGAGTGGGTAGCAGACATCTGCCTCCCATGCATACACACTTCTGATAGTTGAGCTTATGGCCTGTAACTCCACATCCAGCCTGCTGGTACCCTTGGCTTCTAAAGGCCTAGGCTCGCTGTTTGACGGAAGTGCTGGGAGAGGTAATTGGAATCACCCGGCACACAAGACTAGTGCCTCCAAGCTCAGTTCAGCGATTTCCTAGTAATTCCTGTGGTAGAATGGTGCTACATACTAAGTTCCATACGTGAGAGGGTAGCTGAACGCCTTGTCCAAAACCATCTTACTTCTGAGAGTTGAGCTCAGCCTCAGTCCCTCACAGTTCCACACTGCCTGCAGAGTGAGTTTCGCAGGTCTTCAGCAGAGACGTTTGCCAGAGGCTTCTGAGACGCAGGGTAACAATGCAGACCTGGAGGGTATCCCCAGGTGCAGTCGACTGGTAATCTTGGAACCTCCTGAATCAGAATACTGCTACCTTCTCACTGCCATAGGAATGCAGCTATTTGACAGCTAGCTGGCTTCAAGACATGCCTCCCTGAGAGAGCTGAGGACAGGGCAGAACCCTCCCGCATGCTGCCTGACTGTAGGACTAGCTGCTAACATCCTAATGTTAGTGGCTGGGAGAGGTTGCGGGAAAAGCATGTGTGAGCACTGGGCCTGAACTCCGGTGTATCTGAGTTGAATACAGCGATTTCCAACGGCTTTCCTCAACCAGAGTGTAGCTAGGTTCCAAAACCCATGTACGAGCGGTTAGCAGACATCTGCCTCCCATGCATACACACTTCTGAGAGTTGAGCTTATGGCCTGTACCTCCACAAACAGCCTGCTGGTACCCTTGGCTTCTAAAAGGCCTAGGCTCGCTGTTTGACGGAAGTGCTGGGAGAGGTAATTGGAATCTCCCGGCACACAAGACGAGTGCCTCCAAGCTCAATTCACGATTTCCCAGTAATTCTTGTGGTAGACAGGTGCTACATACTAAGTTCCATATGTGAGATGGTAGCTGAACGCCTTGTTCAAAAGCATCTTACATCCGAGAGTTGAGCCCACCCTCAGTCCCTCACAGTTCCACACTGCCTGCAGAGTGAGTTTCACACGTCTTCACCAGAGACGATTGCCAGAGGCTTTTGAGTACAAGTTACAATGCAGACCTGGAGGGTATCTCCAGGTGCAGTAGAGTGGTAATCTTGGAACCTCCTGACTCAGAGTACTGCTACCTTCTCACTGCCATAGGAATGCAGCTAGTTGACAGCTGGCTTCAAGACATGCTTCCCTGTAAGAGCTGAGGACAGGGCAGAACCCTCCCGCATCCTGCCTGACTGTAGGAGTAGCTGCTAACATCCTAATGTTAGTGGCTGGGAGAGGTTGCGGGAAAAGCACGTTTGGGCACTGGGCCTGAACTCCCGTGTATCTGAGTTGAATACAGCGATTTCCAATGGCCTTCTTCAATCACAGTGTAGCTAGGTTCCAACTCCCATGTCCGAGTGGGTAGCAGACATCTGCCTCCCATGCATACACACTTCTGAGAGTTGAGCTGATGGCCTGTACCTCCACATCCAGCCTGCTGGTACTCTTGGCTTCTAAAAGGCCTAGGCTCGCTGTTTGACGTAAGTGCTGGGAGAGGTAATTGGAATCACCCGGCACACAAGACTAGTGCCTCCAAGCTCAGTTCAGCGATTTCCTAGTAATTCCTGTGGTAGACTGGTGCTACATACTAAGTTCCATACGTGAGAGGGTAGCTGAACGCCTTGTCCAAAACCATCTTACTTCTGAGAGTTGAGCTCAGCCTCAGTCCCTCACAGTTCCACACTGCCTGCAGAGTGAGTTTCGCAGGTCTTCAGCAGAGACGTTTGCCAGAGGCTTCTGAGACGCAGGGTAACAATGCAGACCTGGAGGGTATCCCCAGGTGCAGTCGACTGGTAATCTTGGAACCTCCTGACTCAGAATACTGCTACCTTCTCACTGCCATAGGAATGCAGCTAGTTGACAGCTGGCTTCAAGACATGCTTCCCTGTGAGAGCTGAGGACAGGGCAGAACCCTCCCGCATGCTCCCTGACTGTAGGAGTAGCTGCTAACATCCTTATGTTAGTGGCTGGGAGAGGTCGCGGGAAAAGCATGTGTGAGCACTGGGCCTGAACTCCCGTGTATCTGAGTTGAATACAGCGATTTCCAACGGCTTTCCTCAACCAGAGTGTAGCTAGGTTCCAAATCCCATGTACGAGCGGGTAGCAGACATCTGCCTCCCATGCATACACAATTCTGAGAGTTGAGCTTATGGCGTGTACCTCCGCAGCCAGCCTGCTGGTACCCTTGGCTTCTAAAAGGCCTAGGCTCGCTGTTTGACGGAAGTGCTGGGAGAGGTAATTGGAATCACCCGGCACACAAGACTAGTGCCTCCAAGCTCAGTTCAGCGATTTCCTAGTAATTCCTGTGGTAGACTGGTGCTACATACTAAGTTCCATACGTGAGAGGGTAGCTGAACACCTTTTCCAAAACCATCTTACTTCTGAGAGTTGAGCTCAGCCTCAGTCCCTCACAGTTCGACACTGCCTGCAGAGTGAGTTTCGCAGGTCTTCAGCAAGGACGTTTGCCAGAGGCTTCTGAGACGCAGGGTAACAATGCAGACCTGGAGGGTATCCCCAGGTGCAGTCGACTGGTAATCTTGGAACCTCCTGACTCAGAATACTGCTACCTTCTCACTGCCATAGGAATGCAGCCAGTTGACAGCTGGCTTCAAGACATGCTTCCCTGTGAGAGCTGAGGACAGGGCAGAACCCTCCCGCATGCTGCCTGACTGTAGGAGTAGCTGCTAACATCCTTATGTTAGTGGCTGGGAGAGGTTGCGGGAAAAGCATGTGTGAGCACTGGGCCTGAACTCCCGTGTATCTGAGTTGAATACAGCGATTTCCAACGGCTTTCCTCAACCAGAGTGTAGCTAGGTTCCAAATCCCATGTACGAGCGGGTAGCAGACATCTGCCTCCCATGCATACACACTTCTGAGAGTTGAGCTTATGGCCTGTACCTCCACACCAGCCTGCTGGTACCCTTGGCTTCTAAAAGGCCTAGGCTCGCTGTTTGACGGAAGTGCTGGGAGAGGTAATTGGAATCTCCCGGCACACAAGACGAGTGCCTCCAAGCTCAATTCACGATTTCCCAGTAATTCTTGTGGTAGACAGGTGCTACATACTAAGTTCCATATGTGAGAAGGTAGCTGGGGGATCCCTGGGTGGCGCAGCGGTTTGGCGCCTGCCTTTGGCCCAGGGCGCGATCCTGGAGACCCGGGATCGAATCCCACGTCGGGCTCCCGGTGCATGGAGCCTGCTTCTCCCTCTGCCTATGTCTCTGCCTCTCTCTCTCTCTCTCTCTGTGACTATCATAAATAAATAAAAATTAAAATGTTTAAAAAAAAAAAAAGAGAAGGTAGCTGAACGCCTTGTCCAAAAGCATCTTACTTCTGAGAGTTGAGCACACCCTCACTCCCTCACAGTTCCACACTGCCTGCAGAGTGAGGTTCACACGTCTTCACCAGAGACGATTGCCAGAGGCTTTTGAGTACAAGTTACAATGCAGACCTGGAGGGTATCTCCAGGTGCAGTAGAGTGGCAATCTTGGAACCTCCTGACTCAGAGTACTGCTACCTTCTCACTGCCATAGGAATGCCGCTAGTTGACAGCTGGCTTCAAGACATGCTTCCCTGTGAGAGCTGAGGACAGTGCAGAACCCTCCCGCATCCTGCCTGACTGTAGGAGTAGCTGCTAACATCCTAATGTTAGTGGCTGGGAGAGGTTGCGGGAAAAGCATGTGTGAGCACTGGGCCTGAACTCCCGTGTATTTGAGTTGAATACAGCGATTTCCAATGGCCTTCTTCAATCACAGTGTAGCTAGGTTCCAACTCCCATGTCCGAGTGGGTAGCAGACATCTGCCTCCCATGCATACACACTTCTGAGAGTTGAGCTTATGGCCTGTACCTCCACAGCCAGCCTGCTGGTACCCTTGGCTTCTAAAAGGCCTAGGCTCGCTGTTTGACGGAAGTGCTGGGAGAGGTAATTGGAATCACCCGGCACACAAGACTAGTGCCTCCAAGCTCAGTTCAGCGATTTCCTAGTAATTCCTGTGGTAGACTGGTGCTACATACTAAGTTCCATACGTGAGAGGGTAGCTGAACGCCTTGTCCAACACCATCTTACTTCTGAGAGTTGAGCTCAGCCTCAGTCCCTCACAGTTCCACACTGCCTGCACAGTGAGTTTCGCAGGTCTTCAGCAGAGACGTTTGCCAGAGGCTTCTGAGACGCAGGGTAACAATGCAGACCTGGAGGGTATCCCCAGGTGCAGTCGACTGGTAATCTTGGAACCTCCTGACTCAGAACACTGCTACCTTCTCACTGCCATAGGAATGCAGCTAGTTGACAGCTGGCTTCAAGACATACTTCCCTGTGAGAGCTGAGGACAGGGCAGAACCCTCCCGCATGCTGCCTGATTGTAGGAGTAGCTGCTAACATCCTTATGTTAGTGGCTGGGAGAGGTTGCGGGAAATGCATGTGTGAGCACTGGGCCTGAACTCCCGTGTATCTGAGTTGAATACAGCGATTTCCAACGGCTTTCCTCAACCAGAGTGTAGCTAGGTTCCAAATCCCATGTTCGAGTGGGTAGCAGACATCTGCCTTCCATGGATACACACTTCTGAGAGTTGAGCTTATGGCCTGTACCTCCACATCCAGCCTGCTGGTACCCTTGGCTTCTAAAAGGCCTAGGCTCGCTGTTTGACGGAAGTGCTGGGAGAGGTAATTGGAATCACCCGGCACACAAGACTAGTGCCTCCAAGCTCAGTTCAGCGATTTCCTAGTAATTCCTGTGGTAGACTGGTGCTACATACTAAGTTCCATACGTGAGAGGGTAGCTGAACGCCTTGTCCAAAACCATCTTACTTCCGAGAGTTGAGCTCAGCCTCAGTCCCTCACAGTTCCACACTGCCTGCAGAGTGAGTTTCGCAGGTCTTCAGCAGAGACGTTTGCCAGAGGCTTCTGAGTCGCAGGGTAACAATGCAGACCTGGAGGATATCCCCAGGTGCAGTCGACTGGTAATCTTGGAACCTCCTGACTCAGAATACAGCTACCTTCTCACTGCCATAGTAATGCAGCTAGTTGACAGGTAGCTGGCTTCAAGACATGCTTCCCTGAGAGAGCTGAGGACAGGGCAGTACCCTCCCGCATGCTGCCTCACTGTAGGAGTAGCTGCTAACATCCTAATGTTAGTGCCTGGGAGATGTTGCGGGAAAAGCATGTGTGAGCACTGGGCCTGAAATCCCGTGTATCTGAGTTGAATACAGCGATTTCCAACGGCTTTCCTCAACCAGAGTGTAGCTAGGTTCCAAATCCCATGTACGAGCGGGTAGAAGACATCTGCCTCCCATGCATACACACTTCTGAGAGTTGAGCTTATGGCCTGTACCTCCACATCCAGCCTGCTGGTACCCTTGGCTTCTATAAGGCCTAGGCTCGCTGTTTGACGGAAGTGCTGGGAGAGGTAATTGGAATCTCCCGGCACACAAGACGAGTGCCTCCAAGCTCAATTCACGATTTCCCAGTATTTCTTGTGGTAGACAGGTGCTACATACTAAGTTCCATATGTGAGATGGTAGCTGAACGCCTTGTCCAAAAGCATCTTACTTCTGAGGGTTGAGCCCACCCTCAGTCCCTCACAGTTCCACACTGCCTGCAGAGTGAGTTTCACACGTCTTCACCAGAGACGATTGCCAGAGGCTTCTGAGTAGAAGTTAACAATGCAGACCTGGAGGGTATCTGCAGGTGCAGTAGAGTGGTAATCTTGGAACCTCGTGACTCAGAGTACTGCTACCTTCTCACTGCCATAGGAATGAAGCTAGTTGACAGCTGGCTTCAAGACATGCTTCCCTGTGAGAGCTGAGGACAAGGCAGAACCCTCCCGCATGCTGCCTGACTGTAGGAGTAGCTGCTAACATCCTTATGTTAGTGGCTGGGAGAGGTTGCGGGAAAAGCATGTGTGAGCACTGGGCCTGAACTCCCGTGTATCTGAGTTGAATACAGCGATTTCCAACGGCTTTCGTCAACCAGAGTGTAGCTAGGTTCCAAATCCCATGTACGAGCGGGTAGCAGATATCTGCCTCCCATGCATACACACTTCTGAGAGTTGAGCTTATGGCCTGTACCTCCACGTCCAGCCTGCTGGTACCCTTGGCTTCTAAAAGGCCTAGGCTCGCTGTTTGACGGAAGTGCTGGGAGAGGTAATTGGAATCACCCGGCACACAAGACTAGTGCCTCCAAGCTCAGTTCAGCGATTTCCTAGTAATTCCTGTGGTAGACTGGTGCTACATACTAAGTTCCATATGTGAGAAGGTAGCTGAACGCCTTGTCCAAAAGCATCTTACTTCTGAGAGTTGAGCACACCCTCAGTCCCTCACACTTCCACACTGCCTGCAGAGTGAGTTTCACACGTCTTCACCGGAGACGATTGCCAGAGGCTTCTGAGTACAAGTTAACAATGCAGACCTGGAGGGTATCTCCAGGTGCAGTAGAGTGGTAATCTTGGAATCTCCTGACTCAGAGTACTGCTACCTTCTCACTGCCATAGGAATGCAGCTAGTTGACAGCTGGCTTCAAGACATGCTTCCCTGTGAGAGCTGAGGACAGGGCAGAACCCTCCCGCATCCTGCCTGACTGTAGGAGTAGCTGCTAACATCCTAATGTTAGTGGCTGGGAGAGGTTGCGGGAAAAGCATGTGTGAGCACTGGGCCTGAACTCCCGTGTATCTGAGTTGAATACAGCGATTTCCAATGGCCTTCTTCAATCACAGTGTAGCTAGGTTCCAACTCCCATGTCCGAGTGGGTAGCAGACATCTGTCTCCCATGCATACACACTTCTGAGAGTTGAGCTTATGGCCTGTACCTCCACATCCAGCCTGCTGGTACCCTTGGCTTCTAAAAGGCCTAGGCTCGCTGTTTGACGGAAGTGCTGGGAGAGGTAATTGGAATCACCCGGCACACAAGACTAGTGCCTCCAAGCTCAGTTCAGCGATTTCCTAGTAATTCCTGTGGTAGACTGGTGCTACATACTAAGTTCCATACGTGAGAGGGTAGCTGAACGCCTTGTCCAAAACCATCTTACTTCCGAGAGTTGAGCTCAGCCTCAGTCCCTCACAGTTCCACTCTGCCTGCAGAGTGAGTTTCGCAGGTCTTCAGCAGAGACGTTTGCCAGAGGCTTCTGAGACGCAGGGTAACAATGCAGACCTGGAGGGTATCCCCAGGTGCAGTCGACTGGTAATCTTGGAACCTCCTGACTCAGAATACTGCTACCTTCTCACTGCCATAGGAATGCAGCTAGTTGACAGCTAGCTGGCTTCAAGACATGCTTCCCTGAGAGAGCTGAGGACAGGGCAGAACCCTCCCGCATGCTGCCTGACTGTAGGAGTAGCTGCTAACATCCTAATGTTAGTGGCTGGGAGATGTTGCGGGAAAAGCATGTGTGAGCACTGGGCCTGAACTCCCGTGTATCTGAGTTGAATACAGCGATTTCCAACGGCTTTCCTCAACCAGAGTGTAGCTAGGTTCCAAATCCCATGTACGAGCGGGTAGCAGACATCTGCCTCCCATGCATACACACTTCTGAGAGTTGAGCTTATGGCCTGTACCTCCACATCCAGCCTGCTGGTACCCTTGGCTTCTAAAAGGCCTAGGCTCGCTGTTTGACGGAAGTGCTGGGAGAGGTAATTGGAATCTCCCGGCACACAAGACGAGTGCCTCCAAGCTCAATTCACGATTTCCCAGTAATTCTTGTGGTAGACAGGTGCTACATACTAAGTTCCATATGTGAGATGGTAGCTAAACGCCTTGTCCAAAAGCATCTTACTTCTGAGAGTTGAGCTCAGCCTCAGTCCCTCACAGTTCCACACTGCCTGCAGAGTGAGTTTCGCAGGTCTTCAGCAGAGACGTTTGCCAGAGGCTTCTGAGACGCATGGTAACAATGCAGACCTGGAGGGTATCCCCAGGTGCAGTCGACTGGTAATCTTGGAACCTCCTGACTCAGAATACTGCTACCTTCTCACTGCCATAGGAATGCAGCTAGTTGACAGCTGGCTTCAAGACATGCTTCCCTGTGAGAGCTGAGGACAGGGCAGAACCCTCCCGCATGCTGCCTGACTGTAGGAGTAGCTGCTAACATCCTTATGTTAGTGGCTGGGAGAGGTTGCGCGAAAAGCATGTGTGAGCATTGGGCCTGAACTCCCGTGTATCTGAGTTGAATACAGCGATTTCCAACGGCTTTCCTCAACCAGAGTGTAGCTAGGTTCCAAATCCCATGTACGAGCGGTTAGCAGACATCTGCCTCCCATGCATACACACTTCTGAGAGTTGAGCTTATGGCCTGTACCTCCACAGCCAGCCTGCTGGTACCCTTGGCTTCTAAAAGGCCTAGGCTCGCTGTTTGACGGAAGTGCTGGGAGAGGTAATTGGAATCTCCCGGCACACAAGACGAGTGCCTCCAAGCTCAATTCAAGATTTCCCAGTAATTCTTGTGGTAGAGAGGTGCTACATCCTTAGTTCCATATGTGAGAAGGTAGCTGAACGTCTTGTCCAAAAGCATCTTACTTCTGAGAGTTGAGCACACCCTCAGTCCCTCACACTTCCACACTGCCTGCAGAGTGAGTTTCAAACGTCTTCACCAGAGACGATTGCCAGAGGCTTCTGAGTACAAGTTAACAATGCAGACGTGGAGGGTACTCCAGGTGCAGTAGAGTGGTAATCTTGGAACCTCCTGACTCAGAGTACTGCTACATTCTCACTGCCATAGGAATGCAGCTAGTTGACAGCTGGCTTCAAGACATGCTTCCCTGTGAGAGCTGAGGACAGGGCAGAACCCTCCCGCATGCTGCCTGACTGTAGGAGTAGCTGCTAACATCCTAATGTTAGTGGCTGGGAGAGGTTGCGGGAAAAGCATGTGTGAGCACTGGGCCTGAACTCCCGTGTATCTAAGTTGAATACAGCGATTTCCAACGTCTTTCCTCAACCAGTGTGTAGCTAGCTTCCAAATCCCATGTACGAGCGGGTAGCAGACATCTGCCTCCCATGCATACACAATTCTGAGATTTGAGCTTATGGCCTGTACCTCCACATACAGCCTACTGTTACCCTTGGCTTCTAAAAGGCCTAGGCTCGCTGTTTGACGGAAGTTATGGGAGAGGTAATTGGAATCACCCGGCACACAAGACTAGTGCCTCCAAGCTCAGTCCAGCGATTTCCCAGTAATTCTTGTGGTAGACAGGTGCTACATACTAAGTTCCATATGTGAGAAGGTAGCTGAACGCCTTGTCCACAAGCATCTTACTTCTGAGAGTTGAGCTCAGACTCAGTCCCTCAGAGTTCCACACTGCCTGCAGAATGAGTTTCGCAGGTCTTCAGCAGAGACAATTGCCAGAGGCTTCTGAGTACATGTTAACAATGCAGACCTGGAGGGTATCTCCAGGTGCAGGAGAGTGGTAATCTTGTAACCTCCTGACTCAGAATACTGCTACTTTCTCCCTGCCATAGGAATGCAGCTAGTTGACAGCTGGCTTCAAGACATGCTTCCCTGTGAGAGCTGAGGACAGGGCAGAAGCCTCCCGCATCCTGCCTGACTGTAGGAGTACCTGCTAACATCCTAATGTTAGTGGGTGGGAGAGGTTGCGGGAAAAGCATGTGTGAGCACTGGGCTTGAACTCCCGTGTATCTGAGTTGAATACAACGTTTTCTTACGGCTTTCCTCAACCAGAGTGTAGCTAGGTTCCAAATCCCATGTACGAGCGGGTAGCAGACATCTGCCTCCCATGCATACACACTTCTGAGAGTTGAGCTTATGGCCTGTACCTCCACAGCCAGCCTGCTGGTACCCTTGGGTTCTAAAAGGCCTAGGCTCGCTGTTTGACGGAAGTGCTGGGAGAGGTAATTGGAATCACCCGGCACACAAGACTAGTGCCTCCAAGCTCAGTTCAGCGATTTCCTAGTAATTCCTGTGGTAGACTGGTGCTACATACTAAGTTCCATATGTGAGAAGGTAGCTGAACGCCTTGTCCAAAAGCATCTTACTTCTGAGAGTTGAGCACACCCTCAGTCCCTCACACTTCCACACTGCCTGCAGAGTGAGTTTCACACGTCTTCACCGGAGACGATTGCCAGAGGCTTCTGAGTACAAGTTAACAATGCAGACCTGGAGGGTATCTCCAGGTGCAGTAGAGTGGTAATCTTGGAATCTCCTGACTCAGAGTACTGCTACCTTCTCACTGCCATAGGAATGCAGCTAGTTGACAGCTGGCTTCAAGACATGCTTCCCTGTGAGAGCTGAGGACAGGGCAGAACCCTCCCGCATCCTGCCTGACTCTAGGAGTAGCTGCTAACATCCTAATGTTAGTGGCTGGGAGAGGTTGCGGGAAAAGCATGTGTGAGCACTGGGCCTGAACTCCCGTGTATCTGAGTTGAATACAGCGATTTCCAATGGCCTTCTTCAATCACAGTGTAGCTAGGTTCCAACTCCCATGTCCGAGTGGGTAGCAGACATCTGTCTCCCATGCATACACACATCTGAGAGTTGAGCTTATGGCCTGTACCTCCACATCCAGCCTGCTGGTACCCTTGGCTTCTAAAAGGCCTAGGCTCGCTGTTTGACGGAAGTGCTGGCAGAGGTAATTGGAATCACCCTGCACACAAGACGAGTGCCTCCAAGCTCAGTTCAGCGATTTCCTAGTAATTCCTGTGGTAGACTGGTGCTACATACTAAGTTCCATACGTGAGAGGGTAGCTGAACGCCTTGTCCAAAACCATCTTACTTCTGAGAGTTGAGCTCAGCCTCAGTCCCTCACAGTTCCACACTGCCTGCAGAGTGAGTTTCGCAGGTCTTCAGCAGAGACGTTTGCCAGAGGCTACTGACACGCAGGGTAACAATGCAGACCTGGAGGGTATCCCCAGGTGCAGTCGACTGGTAATCTTGGAACCTCCTGACTCAGAATACTGCTACCTTCTCACTGCCATAGGAATGCAGCTAGTTGACAGCTGGCTTCAAGACGTGCTTCCCTGTGAGAGCTGAGGACAGGGCAGAACCCTCCCGCATGCTGCCTGACTGTAGGAGTAGCTGCTAACATCCTTATGTTAGTGGCTGGGAGAGGTTGCGGGAAAAGCATGTGTGAGCACTGGGCCTGAACTCCCGTGTACCTGAGTTGAATACAGCGATTTCCAACGGCTTTCGTCAACCAGAGTGTAGCTAGGTTCCAATTCCCTTGTACGAGCGGGTAGCAGACATCTGCCTCCCATGCATACACACTTCTGAGAGCTGAGCTTATGGCCTGTACCTCCACATCCAGCCTGCTGGTACCCTTGGCTTCTAAAAGGCCTAGGCTCGCTGTTTGACGGAAGTGCTGGGAGAGGTAATTGGAATCACCCGGCACAGAAGACTAGTGCCTCCAAGCTCAGTTCAGGGATTTCCTAGTAATTCCGGTGGTAGACTGGTGCTACATACTAAGTTCCATACGTGAGAGGGTAGCTGAACGCCTTGTCCAAAACCATCTTACTTCTGAGAGTTGAGCTCAGCCTCAGTCCCTCACAGTTCCACACTGCCTGCAGAGTTAGTTTCGCAGTTCTTCAGCAGAGACGTTTGCCAGAGGCTTCTGAGATGCAGGGTAACAATGCAGACCTGGAGGGTATCCCCAGGTGCAGTCGACTGGTAATCTTGGAACCTCCTGACTCAGAATACTGCTACCTTCTCACTGCCATAGGAATGCAGCTAGTTGACAGCTGGCTTCAAGACATGCTTCCCTGTGAGAGCTGAGGACAGGGCAGAACCCTCCCGCATCCTGCCTGACTGTAGGAGTAGCTGCTAACATCCTAATGTTAGTGGCTGGGAGAGGTTGCGGGAAAAGCATGTGTGAGCACTGGGCCTGAACTCCCGTGTATCTGAGTTGAATACAGCGATTTCCAATGGCCTTCTTCAATCACAGTGTAGCTAGGTTCCAACTCCCATGTCCGAGTGGGTAGCAGACATCTGCCTCCCATGCATACACACTTCTGAGAGTTGAGCTTATGGCCTGTACCTCCACATCCAGCCTGCTGGTACCCTTGGCTTCTAAAAGGCCTAGGCTCGCTGTTTGACGGAAGTGCTGGGAGAGGTAATTGGAACCACCCGGCACACAAGACTAGTGCCTCCAAGCTCAGTTCAGCGATTTCCTAGTAATTCCTGTGGTAGACTGGTGCTACATACTAAGTTCCATACGTGAGAGGGTAGCTGAACGCCTTGTCCAAAACCATCTTACTTCCGAGAGTTGAGCTCAGCCTCAGTCCCTCACAGTTCCACTCTGCCTGCAGAGTGAGTTTCGCAGGTCTTCAGCAGAGACGTTTGCCAGAGGCTTCTGAGACGCAGGGTAACAATGCAGACCTGGAGGGTATCCCCAGGTGCAGTCGACTGGTAATCTTGGAACCTCCTGACTCAGAATACTGCTACCTTCTCACTGCCATAGGAATGCAGCTAGTTGACAGCTAGCTGGCTTCAAGACATGCTTCCCTGAGAGAGCTGAGGACAGGGCAGAACCCTCCCGCATGCTGCCTGACTGTAGGAGTAGCTGCTAACATCCTAATGTTAGTGGCTGGGAGATGTTGCGGGAAAAGCATGTGTGAGCACTGGGCCTGAACTCCCGTGTATCTGAGTTGAATACAGCGATTTCCAACGGCTTTCCTCAACCAGAGTGTAGCTAGGTTCCAAATCCCATGTACGAGCGGGTAGAAGACATCTGCCTCCCATGCATACACACTTCTGAGAGTTGAGCTTATGGCCTGTACCTCCACATCCAGCCTGCTGGTACCCTTGGCTTCTAAAAGGCCTAGGCTCGCTGTTTGACGGAAGTGCTGGGAGAGGTAATTGGAATCTCCCGGCACACAAGACGAGTGCCTCCAAGCTCAATTCACGATTTCCCAGTAATTCTTGTGGTAGACAGGTGCTACATACTAAGTTCCATATGTGAGATGGTAGCTGAACGCCTTGTCCAAAAGCATCTTACTTCTGAGAGTTGAGCTCAGCCTCAGTCCCTCACAGTTCCACACTGCCTGCAGAGTGAGTTTCGCAGGTCTTCAGCAGAGACGTTTGCCAGAGGCTTCTGAGACGCAGGGTAACAATGCAGACCTGGAGGTTATCCCCAGGTGCAGTCGACTGGTAATCTTGGATCCTCCTGACTCAGAATACTGCTACCTTCTCACTGCCATAGGAATGCAGCTAGTTGACAGCTGGCTTCAAGACATGCTTCCCTGTGAGAGCTGAGGACAGGGCAGAACCCTCCCGCATGCTGCCTGACTGTAGGAGTAGCTGCTAACATCCTTATGTTAGTGGCTGGGAGAGGTTGCGCGAAAAGCATGTGTGAGCATTGGGCCTGAACTCCCGTGTATCTGAGTTGAATACAGCGATTTCCAACGGCTTTCCTCAACCAGAGTGTAGCTAGGTTCCAAATCCCATGTACGAGCGGTTAGCAGACATCTGCCTCCCATGCATACACAATTCTGAGACTTGAGCTTATGGCCTGTACCTCCACAGCCAGCCTGCTGGTACACTTGGCTTCTAAAAGGCCTAGGCTCGCTGTTTGACGGAAGTGCTGGGAGAGGTAATTGGAATCTCCCGGCACACAAGACGAGTCCCTCCAAGCTCAATTCAAGATTTCCCAGTAATTCTTGTGGTAGAGAGGTGCTACATCCTAAGTTCCATATGTGAGAAGGTAGCTGAACGTCTTGTCCAAAAGCATCTTACTTCTGAGAGTTGAGCACACCCTCAGTCCCTCACACTTCCACACTGCCTGCAGAGTGAGTTTCAAACGTCTTCACCAGAGACGATTGCCAGAGGCTTCTGAGTACAAGTTAACAATGCAGACCTGGAGGGTACTCCAGGTGCAGTAGAGTGGTAATCTTGGAACCTCCTGACTCAGAGTACTGCTACATTCTCACTGCCATAGGAATGCAGCTAGTTGACAGCTGGCTTCAAGACATGCTTCCCTGTGAGAGCTGAGGACAGGGCAGAACCCTCCCGCATGCTGCCTGACTGTAGGAGTAGCTGCTAACATCCTAATGTTAGTGGCTGGGAGAGGTTGCGGGAAAAGCATGTGTGAGCACTGGGCCTGAACTCCCGTGTATCTAAGTTGAATACAGCGATTTCCAACGTCTTTCCTCAACCAGTGTGTAGCTAGCTTCCAAATCCCATGTACGAGCGGGTAGCAGACATCTGCCTCCCATGCATACACAATTCTGAGATTTGAGCTTATGGCCTGTACCTCCACATCCAGCCTACTGTTACCCTTGGCTTCTAAAAGGCCTAGGCTCGCTGTTTGACGGAAGTGCTGGGAGAGGTAATTGGAATCACCCGGCACACAAGACTAGTGCCTCCAAGCTCAGTCCAGCGATTTCCCAGTAATTCTTGTGGTAGACAGGTGCTACATACTAAGTTCCATATGTGAGAAGGTAGCTGAACGCCTTGTCCACAAGCATCTTACTTCTGAGAGTTGAGCTCAGACTCAGTCCCTCAGAGTTCCACACTGCCTGCAGAATGAGTTTCGCAGGTCTTCAGCAGAGACAATTGCCAGAGGCTTCTGAGTACATGTTAACAATGCAGACCTGGAGGGTATCTCCAGGTGCAGTAGAGTGGTAATCTTGTAACCTCCTGACTCAGAATACTGCTACTTTCTCCCTGCCATAGGAATGCAGCTAGTTGACAGCTGGCTTCAAGACATGCTTCCCTGTGAGAGCTGAGGACAGGGCAGAAGCCTCCCGCATCCTGCCTGACTGTAGGAGTACCTGCTAACATCCTAATGTTAGTGGGTGGGAGAGGTTGCGGGAAAAGCATGTGTGAGCACTGGGCTTGAACTCCCGTGTATCTGAGTTGAATACAACGTTTTCTTACGGCTTTCCTCAACCAGAGTGTAGCTAGGTTCCAAATCCCATGTACGAGCGGGTAGCAGACATCTGCCTCCCATGCATACACACTTCTGAGAGTTGAGCTTATGGCCTGTACCTCCACTTCCAGCCTGCTGGTACCCTTGGGTTCTAAAAGGCCTAGGCTCGCTGTTTGACGGAAGTGCTGGGAGAGGTAATTGGAATCTCCCGGCACACAAGACGAGTGCCTCCAAGCTCAATTCACGATTTCCCAGTAATTCTTGTGGTAGACATGTGCTACATACTAAGTTCCATATGTGAGAAGGTAGCTGAACGCCTTGTCCAAAAGCATCTTACTTCTGAGAGTTGAGCTCAGCCTCAGTCCCTCACAGTTCCACACGGCCTGCAGAGTGAGTTTCACACGTCTTCACCAGAGACGATTGCCAGAGGCTTCTGAGTACAAGTTAACAATGCAGACCTGGAGGGTATCTCCAGGTGCAGTAGAGTGGTAATCTTGGAACCTCCTGACTCAGAGTACTGCTACCTTCTCACTGCCATAGGAATGCAGCCAGTTGACAGCTGGCTTCAAGACATGCTTCCCTGTGAGAGCTGAGGACAGGGCAGAACCCTCCCGCATCCTGCCTGACTGTAGGAGTAGCTGCTAACATCCTTATGTTAGTGGCTTGGAGAGGTTGCGGGAAAAGCATGTGTGAGCACTGGGCCTGAACTCCCGTGTATCTGAGTTGAATACAGCGATTTCCAATGGCCTTCTTCAATCACAGTGTAGCTAGTTTCCAACTCCCATGTCCGAGTGGGTAGCAGACATCTGCCTCCCATGCATACACACTTCTGAGAGTTGAGCTTATGGCCTGTACCTCCACAGCCAGCCTGCTGGTACCCTTGGCTTCTAAAAGGCCTAGGCTCGCTGTTTGACGGAAGTGTTGGGAGAGGTAATTGGAATCACCCGGCACACAAGACTAGTGCCTCCAAGCTCAGTCCAGCGATTTCCCAGTAATTCTTGTGGTAGACAGGTGCTACATACTAACTTCCATATGTGAGAAGGTAGCTGAACGCCTTGTCCAAAAGCATCTTACTTCTGAGAGTTGAGCACACCCTCAGTCCCTCACAGTTCCACACTGCCTGCAGAGTGAGTTTCACACGTCTTCACCAGAGACGATTACCAGAGGCTTCTGAGACGCAGGGTAACAATGCAGACCTGGAGGGTATCTCCAGGTGCAGTAGAGTGGTAATCTTGGAACCTCCTGACTCAGAGTGCTGCTACCTTCTCACTGCCATAGGAATGCAGCTAGTTGACAGCTGGCTTCAAGACATGCTTCCCTGTGAGAGCTGAGGACAGGGCAGAACCCTCCCGCATGCTGCCTGACTGTAGGAGTAGCTGCTAACATCCTTATGTTAGTGGCTGGGAGATGTTTCGGGAAAAGCATGTGTGAGCACTGGGCCTGAACTCCCGTGTATCTGAGTTGAATACAGCGATTTCCAACGGCTTTCCTCAACCAGAGTGTAGCTAGGTTCCAAATCCCATGTACGAGCGGGTAGCAGACATCTGCCTCCCATGCATACACACTTCTGAGAGTTGAGCTTATGGCCTGTACCTCCACATCCAGCCTGCTGGTACCCTTGGCTTCTAAAAGGCCTAGGCTCGTTGTTTGACTGAAGTGCTGGGAGAGGTAACTGGAATCACCCTGCACACAAGACTAGTGCCTCCAAGCACAGTCCAGCGATTTCCCAGTAATTCTTGTGGTAGACAGGTGCTACATACTAAGTTCCATATTTGAGAAGGTACCTGAACGCCTTGTCCAAAAGCATCTTACTTCTGAGAGTTGAGCTCACCCTCAGTCCCTCACAGTTCCACACTGCCATCAGAGTGAGTTTCACACGTCTTCACCAGAGACGATTACCAGAGGCTTCTGAGACGCAGGGTAACAATGCAGACCTGGAGGGTATCTCCAGGTGCAGTAGAGTGGTAATCTTGGAACCTCCTGACTCAGAGTACTGCTACCTTCTCACTGCCATAGGAATGCAGCTAGTTGACAGCTGACTTCAAGACATGCTTCCCTGTGAGAGCTGAGGACAGGGCAGAACCGTCCCGCATCCTGCCTGACTGTAGGAGTAGCTGCTAACATCCTTATGTTAGTGGCTGGGAGAGGTTGCGGGAAAAGCATGTGTGAGCACTGGGCCTGAACTCCCTTGTATCTGACTTGAATACAGCGATTTCCAATGGCCTTCTTCAATCACAGTGTAGCTAGGTTCCAACTCCCATGTCCGAGTGGGTAGCAGACATCTGCCTCCCATGCATACACACTTCTGAGAGTTGAGCTTATGGCCTGTACCTCCACATCCAGCCTGCTGGTACCCTTGGCTTCTAAAAGGCCTAGGCTCGCTGTTTGACGGAAGTGCTGGGAAAGGTAATTGGAATATCCCGACACACAAGACGAGTGCCTCCAAGCTCAATTCACGATTTCCCAGTAATTCTTGTGGTAGACAGGTGCTACATACTAAGTTCCATATGTGAAAAGGTAGCTGAACGCCTTGTCCAAAAGCATCTTACTTCTGAGAGTTGAGCTCAGCCTCAGTCCCTCACAGTTCCACACTGCCTGCAGAGTGAGTTTCGCAGGTCTTCAGCAGAGATGATTGCCAGAGGCTTCTGAGTACAAGTTAACAATGCAGACCTGGAGGGTATCTCCAGGTGCAGTAGAGGGGTAATCTTGGAACCTCCTGACTCAGAGTACTGCTACCTTCTCACTGCCATAGGAATGCAGCTAGTTGACAGCTGACTTCAAGACATGCTTCCCTGTGAGAGCTGAGGACAGGGCAGAACCGTCCCGCATCCTGCCTGACTGTAGGAGTAGCTGCTAACATCCTAATGTTAGTGGCTGGGAGAGGTTGCGGGAAAAGCATGTGTGAGCACTGGGCCTGAACTCCCGTGTATCTGAGTTGAATACAGCGAATTCCAATGGCCTTCTTCCATCACAGTGTAGCTAGGTTCCAACTCCCATGTCTGAGTGGGTAGCAGACATCTGCCTCCCATGCATACACACTTCTGAGAGTTGAGCTTATGGCCTGTACCTCCACATCCAGCCTGCTGGTACCCTTGGCCTCTAAAAGGCCTAGGCCCGCTGTTTGACGGAAGTGCTGGGAGAGGTAATTGGAATCTCCCGGCACACAAGACGAGTGCCTCCAAGCTCAGTCCAGCGATTTCCCAGTAATTCTTGTGGTAGACAGGTGCTACATACTAAGTTCCATATGTGAGAAGGTAGCTGAACGCCTTGTCCAAAAGCATCTTACTTCTGAGAGTTGAGCTCAGCCACAGTCCCTCACAGTTCCACACTGCCTGCAGAGTGAGTTTCACACTTCTTCACCAGAGACGATTACCAGAGGCTTCTGAGACGCAGGGTAACAATGCAGACCTGGAGGGTATCCCCAGGTGCAGTCGACTGGTAATCTTGGAACCTCCTGACTCAGAATACTGCTACCTTCTCCCTGCCATAGGAATGCAGTTAGTTGACAGCTAGCTGTCTTCAAGACATGCTTCCCTGTGAGAGCTGAGGACAGGGCAGAACCCTCCCGCATGCTGCTTGACTGTAGGGGTAGCTGCTAACATCCTTATGTTAGTGGCTGGGAGAGGTTTCGGGAAAAGCATGTGTGAGCACTGGGCCTGAACTCCCGTGTATCTGAGTTGAATACAGCGATTTCCAACGGCTTTCCTCAACCAGAGTGTAGCTAGGTTCCAAATCCCATGTACGAGCGGGTAGCAGACATCTGCCTCCCATGCATACACACTTCTGAGAGTTGAGCTTATGGCCTGTACCTCCACAAACAGCCTGCTGGTACCCTTGGCTTCTAAAAGGCCTAGGCTCGCTGTTTGACGGAAGTGCTGGGAGAGGTAATTGGAATCTCCCGGCACACAAGACGAGTGCCTCCAAGCTCAATTCACGATTTCCCAGTAATTCTTGTGGTAGACAGGTGCTACATACTAACTTCCATATGTGAGATGGTAGCTGAACGCCTTGTTCAAAAGCATCTTACATCCGAGAGTTGAGCCCACCCTCAGTCCCTCACAGTTCCACACTGCCTGCAGAGTGAGTTTCACACGTCTTCACCAGAGACGATTGCCAGAGGCTTCTGAGGACAAGTTAACAATGCAGACCTGGAGGGTATCTCCAGGTGCAGTAGAGTGGTAATCTTGGAACCTCCTGACTCAGAGTACTGCTACCTTCTCACTGCCATAGGAATGCAGCTAGTTGACAGCTGGCTTCAAGACATGCTTCGCTGAGAGAGCTGAGGACAGGGCAGAACCCTCCCGCATGCTGCCTGACTGTAGGAGTAGCTGCTAACATCCTAATGTTAGTGGCTGGGAGAGGTTGCGGGAAAAGCATGTGTGAGCACTGGGCCTGAACTCCCGTGTATCTGAGTTGAATACAGCGATTTCCAATGGCCTTCTTCAATCACAGTGTAGCTAGGTTCCAACACCCATGTCCGAGTGGGTAGCAGACATCTGCCTCCCATGCATATACACTTCTGAGAGTTGAGCTTATGGCCTGTACCTCCACAGCCAGCCTGCTGGTACCCTTGGCTTCTAAAAGGCCTAGGCTCGCTGTTTGACGGAAGTGCTGGGAGAGGTAATTGGAATCACCCGGCATACAAGACTAGTGCCTCCAAGCACAGTTCAGCGTATCCTAGTAATTCCTGTGGTAGACTGGTGCTACATACTAAGTTCCATACGTGAGAGGGTAGCTGAACGCCTTGTCCAAAACCATCTTACTTCTGAGAGTTGAGCTCAGCCTCAGTCCCTCACAGTTCCACACTGCCTGCAGAGTGAGTTTCGCAGGTCTTCAGCAGAGACGTTTGCCAGAGGCTTCTGAGACGCAGGGTAACAATGCAGACCTGGAGGGTATCCCCAGGTGCAGTCGACTGGTAATCTTGGAACCTCCTGACTCAGAATACTGCTACTTTCTCACTGCCATAGGAATGCAGCTAGTTGACAGCTGGCTTCAAGACATGCTTCCCTGTGAGAGCTGAGGACAGGGCAGAACCCTCCCGCATGCTGCCTGACTGTAGGAGTAGCTGCTAACATCCTTATGTTAGTGGCTTGGAGAGGTTGCGGGAAAAGCATGTGTGAGCACTGGGCCTGAACTCCCGTGTATCTGAGTTGAATACAGCGATTTCCAACGGCTTTCCTCAACCAGAGTGTAGCTAGGTTCCAACTCCCATGTCCGAGTGGGTATCAGACATCTGCCTCCCATGTATACACACTTCTGAGAGTTGAGCTTATGGCCTGTACCTCCACATCCAGCCTGCTGGTACCCTTGGCTTCTAAAAGGCCTAGGCTCGCTGTTTGACGGAAGTGCTGGGAGAGGTAATTGGAATCTCCCGGCACACAAGACGAGTGCCTCCAAGCTCAATTCACGATTTCCCAGTAATTCTTGTGGTAGACAGGTGCTTCATACTAAGTTCCATATGTGAGAAGGTAGCATAACGCCTTGTCCAAAAGCATCTTACTTCTGAGAGTTGAGCACACCCTCAGTCCCTCACAGTTCCACACTGCCTGCAGAGTGAGTTTCACACGTCTTCACCAGAGACGATTGCCAGAGGCTTTTGAGTACAAGTTACAATGCAGACCTGGAGGGTATCTCCAGGTGCAGTAGAGTGGTAATCTTGGAACCTCCTGACTCAGAGTACTGCTACCTTCTCACTGCCATAGGAATGCAGCTAGTTGACAGCTGGCTTGAAGACATGCTTCCCTGTGAGAGCTGAGGACAGGGCAGAACCCTCCCGCATCCTGCCTGACTGTAGGAGTAGCTGCTAACATCCTAATGTTAGTGGCTGGGAGAGGTTGCGGGAAAAGCACGTGTGGGCACTGGGCCTGAACTCCCGTGTATCTGAGTTGAATACAGCGATTTCCAATGGCCTTCTTCAATCACAGTGTAGCTAGGTTCCAACTCCCATGTCCGAGTGGGTAGCAGACATCTGCCTCCCATGCATACACACTTCTGATAGTTGAGCTGATGGCCTGTACCTCCACATCCAGCCTGCTGGTACTCTTGGCTTCTAAAAGGCCTAGGCTCGCTGTTTGACGTAAGTGCTGGGAGAGGTAATTGGAAGCACAATGCACACAAGACTAGTGCCTCCAAGCTCAGTTCAGCGATTTCCTAGTAATTCCTGTGGTAGACTGGTGCTACATATTAAGTTCCATACGTGAGAGGGTAGCTGAACGCCTTGTCCAAAACCATCTTACTTCTGAGAGTTGAGCTCAGCCTCAGTCCCTCACAGTTCCACACTGCCTGCAGAGTGAGTTTCGCAGGTCTTCAGCAGAGACGTTTGCCAGAGGCTTCTGAGACGCAGGGTAACAATGCAGACCTGGAGGGTATCCCCAGGTGCAGTCGACTGGTAATCTTGGAACCTCCTGACTCAGAATACTGCTACCTTCTCACTGCCATAGGAATGCAGCTAGTTGACAGCTGGCTTCAAGACATGCTTCCCTGTGAGAGCTGAGGACAGGGCAGAACCCTCCCGCATCCTGCCTGACTGTAGGAGTAGCTGCTAACATCCTAATGTTAGTGGCTGGGAGAGGTTGCGGGAAAAGCATGTGTGAGCACTGGGCCTGAACTCCCGTGTATCTGAGTTGAATACAGCGAATTCCAATGGCCTTCTTCCATCACAGTGTAGCTAGGTTCCAACTCCCATGTCTGAGTGGGTAGCAGACATCTGCCTCCCATGCATACACACTTCTGAGAGTTGAGCTTATGGCCTGTACCTCCACATCCAGCCTGCTGGTACCCTTGGCCTCTAAAAGGCCTAGGCCCGCTGTTTGACGGAAGTGCTGGGAGAGGTAATTGGAATCTCCCGGCACACAAGACGAGTGCCTCCAAGCTCAGTCCAGCGATTTCCCAGTAATTCTTGTGGTAGACAGGTGCTACATACTAAGTTCCATATGTGAGAAGGTAGCTGAACGCCTTGTCCAAAAGCATCTTACTTCTGAGAGTTGAGCTCAGCCACAGTCCCTCACAGTTCCACACTGCCTGCAGAGTGAGTTTCACACGTCTTCACCAGAGACGATTACCAGAGGCTTCTGAGACGCAGGGTAACAATGCAGACCTGGAGGGTATCTCCAGGTGCAGTAGAGTGGTAATCTTGGAAACTCCTGACTAAGAGTACTGCTACCTTCTCACTGCCATAGGAATGCAGCTAGTTGACAGCTGGCTTCAAGACATGCTTCCCTGTGAGAGCTGAGGACAGGGCAGTATCCTCCCGCATCCTGCCTGACTGTAGGAGTAGCTGCTAACATCCTAATGTTAGTGGCTGGGAGAGGTTGCGGGAAAAGCATGTGTGAGCACTGGGCCTGAACTCCCGTGTATCTGAGTTGAATACAGCGATTTCCAACGGCTTTCCTCAACCAGAGTGTAGCTAGGTTCCAAATCCCATGTACGAGCGGGTAGCAGACATCTGCCTACCATGCTTACACACTTCTGAGAGTTGAGCTTATGGCCTGTACCTCCACAGCCAGCCTGCTGGTGCCCTTGGCTTCTAAAAGGCCTAGGCTCGCTGTTTGACGGAAGTGCTGGGAGAGGTAATTGGAATCACCCGGCACACAAGACTAGTGCCTCCAAGCACAGTTCAGCGATTTCCTAGTAATTCCTGTGGTAGACTGGTGCTACATACTAAGTTCCATACGTGAGAGGGTAGCTGAACGCCTTGTCCAAAACCATCTTACTTCTGAGATTTGAGCTCAGCCTCAGTCCCTCACAGTTCCACACTGCCTGCAGAGTGAGTTTCGCAGGTCTTCAGCAGAGACGTTTGCCAGAGGCTTCTGAGACGCAGGGTAACAATGCAGACCTGGAGGGTATCCCCAGGTGCAGTCGACTGGTAATCTTGGAACCTCTTGACTCAGAATACTGCTACCTTCTCCCTGCCATAGGAATGCAGTTAGTTGACAGCTAGCTGTCTTCAAGACATGCTTCCCTGTGAGAGCTGAGGACAGGGCAGAACCCTCCGGCATGCTGCCTGACTGTAGGAGTAGCTGCTATCATCCTAGTGTTAGTGGCTGGGAGAGGTTGCGCGAAAAGCATGTGTGAGCACTGGGCCTGAACTCCCGTGTATCTGAGTTGAATACAGCGATTTCCAACGGCTTCCCTCAACCAGAGTGAAGCTATGTTCCAAATCCCATGTACGAGCGGGTAGCAGACATCTGCCTCCCATGCATACAAACTTCTGAGAGTTGAGCTTATGTCCTGTACCTCCACAGCCAGCCTGCTGGTACCCTTGGCTTCCAAAAGGCCTAGGCTCGCTGTTTGACGGAAGTGCTGGGAGAGGTAATTGGAATCACCCGGCACACAAGACTAGTGCCTCCAAGCTCAGTTCAGCGATTTCCTAGTAATTCCTGTGGTAGACTGGTGCTACATACTAATTTCCATACGTGAGAGGGTAGCTGAACGCCTTGTCCAAAACCATCTACTTCTGAGAGTTGAGCTCACCCTCAGTCCCTCACAGTTCCACACTGCCTGCAGAGTGAGTTTCGCAGGTCTTCAGCAGAGACGTTTGCCAGAGGCTTCTGAGACGCAGGGTAACAATGCAGACCTGGAGGGTATCCCCAGGTGCAGTCGACTGGTAATCTTGGAACCTCCTGACTCAGAATACTGCTACCTTCTCCCTGCCATAGGAATGCAGTTAGTTGACAGCTAGCTGTCTTCAAGACATGCTTCCCTGTGAGAGCTGAGGACAGGGCAGAACCCTCCCGCATGCTGCTTGACTGTAGGGGTAGCTGCTAACATCCTTATGTTAGTGGCTGGGAGAGGTTTCGGGAAAAGCATGTGTGAGTACTGGGCCTGAACTCCCGTGTATCTGAGTTGAATACAGCGATTTCCAACGGCTTTCCTCAACCAGAGTGTAGCTAGGTTCCAAATCCCATGTACGAGCGGGTAGCAGACATCTGCCTCCCATGCATACACACTTCTGAGAGTTGAGCTTATGGCCTGTACCTCCACAAACAGCCTGCTGGTACCCTTGGCTTCTAAAAGGCCTAGGCTCGCTGTTTGACGGAAGTGCTGGGAGAGGTAATTGGAATCTCCCGGCACACAAGACGAGTGCCTCCAAGCTCAATTCACGATTTCCCAGTAATTCTTGTGGTAGACAGGTGCTACATACTAACTTCCATATGTGAGATGGTAGCTGAACGCCTTGTTCAAAAGCATCTTACATCCGAGAGTTGAGCCCACCCTCAGTCCCTCACAGTTCCACACTGCCTGCAGAGTGAGTTTCACACGTCTTCACCAGAGACGATTGCCAGAGGCTTCTGAGGACAAGTTAACAATGCAGACCTGGAGGGTATCTCCAGGTGCAGTAGAGTGGTAATCTTGGAACCTCCTGACTCAGAGTACTGCTACCTTCTCACTGCCATAGGAATGCAGCTAGTTGACAGCTGGCTTCAAGACATGCTTCGCTGAGAGAGCTGAGGACAGGGCAGAACCCTCCCGCATGCTGCCTGACTGTAGGAGTAGCTGCTAACATCCTAATGTTAGTGGCTGGGAGAGGTTGCGGGAAAAGCATGTGTGAGCACTGGGCCTGAACTCCCGTGTATCTGAGTTGAATACAGCGATTTCCAATGGCCTTCTTCAATCACAGTGTAGCTAGGTTCCAACACCCATGTCCGAGTGGGTAGCAGACATCTGCCTCCCATGCATATACACTTCTGAGAGTTGAGCTTATGGCCTGTACCTCCACAGCCAGCCTGCTGGTACCCTTGGCTTCTAAAAGGCCTAGGCTCGCTGTTTGACGGAAGTGCTGGGAGAGGTAATTGGAATCACCCGGCATACAAGACTAGTGCCTCCAAGCACAGTTCAGCGTATCCTAGTAATTCCTGTGGTAGACTGGTGCTACATACTAAGTTCCATACGTGAGAGGGTAGCTGAACGCCTTGTCCAAAACCATCTTACTTCTGAGAGTTGAGCTCAGCCTCAGTCCCTCACAGTTCCACACTGCCTGCAGAGTGAGTTTCGCAGGTCTTCAGCAGAGACGTTTGCCAGAGGCTTCTGAGACGCAGGGTAACAATGCAGACCTGGAGGGTATCCCCAGGTGCAGTCGACTGGTAATCTTGGAACCTCCTGACTCAGAATACTGCTACTTTCTCACTGCCATAGGAATGCAGCTAGTTGACAGCTGGCTTCAAGACATGCTTCCCTGTGAGAGTTGAAGACAGGGCAGAACCCTCCCGCATGCTGCCTGACTGTAGGAGTAGCTGCTAACATCCTTATGTTAGTGGCTTGGAGAGGTTGCGGGAAAAGCATGTGTGAGCACTGGGCCTGAACTCCCGTGTATCTGAGTTGAATACAGCGATTTCCAACGGCTTTCCTCAACCAGAGTGTAGCTAGGTTCCAACTCCCATGTCCGAGTGGGTATCAGACATCTGCCTCCCATGTATACACACTTCTGAGAGTTGAGCTTATGGCCTGTACCTCCACATCCAGCCTGCTGGTACCCTTGGCTTCTAAAAGGCCTAGGCTCGCTGTTTGACGGAAGTGCTGGGAGAGGTAATTGGAATCTCCCGGCACACAAGACGAGTGCCTCCAAGCTCAATTCACGATTTCCCAGTAATTCTTGTGGTAGACAGGTGCTTCATACTAAGTTCCATATGTGAGAAGGTAGCTGAACGCCTTGTCCAAAAGCATCTTACTTCTGAGAGTTGAGCACACCCTCAGTCCCTCACAGTTCCACACTGCCTGCAGAGTCAGTTTCACACGTCTTCACCAGAGACGATTGCCAGAGGCTTTTGAGTACAAGTTACAATGCAGACCTGGAGGGTATCTCCAGGTGCAGTAGAGTGGTAATCTTGGAACCTCCTGACTCAGAGTACTGCTACCTTCTCACTGCCATAGGAATGCAGCTAGTTGACAGCTGGCTTGAAGACATGCTTCCCTGTGAGAGCTGAGGACAGGGCAGAACCCTCCCGCATCCTGCCTGACTGTAGGAGTAGCTGCTAACATCCTAATGTTAGTGGCTGGGAGAGGTTGCGGGAAAAGCACGTGTGGGCACTGGGCCTGAACTCCCGTGTATCTGAGTTGAATACAGCGATTTCCAATGGCCTTCTTCAATCACAGTGTAGCTAGGTTCCAACTCCCATGTCCGAGTGGGTAGCAGACATCTGCCTCCCATGCATACACACTTCTGAGAGTTGAGCTGATGGCCTGTACCTCCACATCCAGCCTGCTGGTACTCTTGGCTTCTAAAAGGCCTAGGCTCGCTGTTTGACGGAAGTGCTGGGAGAGGTAATTGGAAGCACAATGCACACAAGACTAGTGCCTCCAAGCTCAGTTCAGCGATTTCCTAGTAATTCCTGTGGTAGACTGGTGCTACATATTAAGTTCCATACGTGAGAGGGTAGCTGAACGCCTTGTCCAAAACCATCTTACTTCTGAGAGTTGAGCTCAGCCTCAGTCCCTCACAGTTCCACACTGCCTGCAGAGTGAGTTTCGCAGGTCTTCAGCAGAGACGTTTGCCAGAGGCTTCTGAGACGCAGGGTAACAATGCAGACCTGGAGGGTATCCCCAGGTGCAGTCGACTGGTAATCTTGGAACCTCCTGACTCAGAATACTGCTACCTTCTCACTGCCATAGGAATGCAGCTAGTTGACAGCTGGCTTCAAGACATGCTTCCCTTTGAGAGCTGAGGACAGGGCAGAACCCTCCCGCATGCTGCCTGACTGTAGGAGTAGCTGCTAACATCCTTATGTTAGTGGCTGGGAGAGGTCGCGGGAAAAGCATGTGTGAGCACTGGGCCTGAACTCCCGTGTATCTGAGTTGAATACAGCGATTTCCAACGGCTTTCCTCAACCAGAGTGTAGCTAGGTTCCAAATCCCATGTACGAGCGGGTAGCAGACATCTGCCTCCCATGCATACACAATTCTGAGAGTTGAGCTTATGGCGTGTACCTCCGCAGCCAGCCTGCTGGTACCCTTGGCTTCTAAAAGGCCTAGGCTCGCTGTTTGACGGAAGTGCTGGGAGAGGTAATTGGAATCACCCGGCACACAAGACTAGTGCCTCCAAGCTCAGTTCAGCGATTTCCTAGTAATTCCTGTGGTAGACTGGTGCTACATACTAAGTTCCATACGTGAGAGGGTAGCTGAACACCTTGTCCAAAACCATCTTACTTCTGAGAGTTGAGCTCAGCCTCAGTCCCTCACAGTTCGACACTGCCTGCAGAGTGAGTTTCGCAGGTCTTCAGCAAGGACGTTTGCCAGAGGCTTCTGAGACGCAGGGTAACAATGCAGACCTGGAGGGTATCCCCAGGTGCAGTCGACTGGTAATCTTGGAACCTCCTGACTCAGAATACTGCTACCTTCTCACTGCCATAGGAATGCAGCTAGTTGACAGCTGGCTTCAAGACATGCTTCCCTGTGAGAGCTGAGGACAGGGCAGAACCCTCCCGCATGCTGCCTGACTGTAGGAGTAGCTGCTAACATCCTTATGTTAGTGGCTGTGAGAGGTTGCGGGAAAAGCATGTGTGAGCACTGGGCCTGAACTCCCGTGTATCTGAGTTGAATACAGCGATTTCCAACGGCTTTCCTCAACCAGAGTGTAGCTAGGTTCCAAATCCCATGTACGAGCGGGTAGCAGACATCTGCCTCCCATGCATACACACTTCTGAGAGTTGAGCTTATGGCCTGTACCTCCACACCAGCCTGCTGGTACCCTTGGCTTCTAAAAGGCCTAGGCTCGCTGTTTGACGGAAGTGCTGGGAGAGGTAATTGGAATCTCCCGGCACACAAGACGAGTGCCTCCAAGCTCAATTCACGATTTCCCAGTAATTCTTGTGGTAGACAGGTGCTACATACTAAGTTCCATATGTGAGAAGGTAGCTGGGGGATCCCTGGGTGGCGCAGCGGTTTGGCGCCTGCCTTTGGCCCAGGGCGCGATCCTGGAGACCCGGGATCGAATCCCACGTCGGGCTCCCGGTGCATGGAGCCTGCTTCTCCCTCTGCCTATGTCTCTGCCTCTCTCTCTCTCTCTCTCTGTGACTATCATAAATAAATAAAAATTAAAATGTTTAAAAAAAAAAAAAAGAGAAGGTAGCTGAACGCCTTGTCCAAAAGCATCTTACTTCTGAGAGTTGAGCACACCCTCACTCCCTCACAGTTCCACACTGCCTGCAGAGTGAGTTTCACACGTCTTCACCAGAGACGATTGCCAGAGGCTTTTGAGTACAAGTTACAATGCAGACCTGGAGGGTATCTCCAGGTGCAGTAGAGTGGCAATCTTGGAACCTCCTGACTCAGAGTACTGCTACCTTCTCACTGCCATAGGAATGCCGCTAGTTGACAGCTGGCTTCAAGACATGCTTCCCTGTGAGAGCTGAGGACAGTGCAGAACCCTCCCGCATCCTGCCTGACTGTAGGAGTAGCTGCTAACATCCTAATGTTAGTGGCTGGGAGAGGTTGCGGGAAAAGCATGTGTGAGCACTGGGCCTGAACTCCCGTGTATCTGAGTTGAATACAGCGATTTCCAATGGCCTTCTTCAATCACAGTGTAGCTAGGTTCCAACTCCCATGTCCGAGTGGGTAGCAGACATCTGCCTCCCATGCATACACACTTCTGAGAGTTGAGCTTATGGCCTGTACCTCCACAGCCAGCCTGCTGGTACCCTTGGCTTCTAAAAGGCCTAGGCTCGCTGTTTGACGGAAGTGCTGGGAGAGGTAATTGGAATCTCCCGGCACACAAGACGAGTGCCTCCAAGCTCAATTCAAGATTTCCCCGTAATTCTTGTGGTAGACAGGTGCTACATACTAAGTTCCATATGTGAGAAGGTAGCTGAACGCCTTGCCCAAAAGCATCTAACTTCTGAGAGTTGAGCACACCCTCAGTCCCTCACACCTCCACACTGCCTGCAGAGTGAGTTTCACACGTCTTCACCAGAGACGATTGCCAGAGGCTTCTGAGTACAAGTTAACAATGCAGACCTGGAGGGTACTCCAGGTGCAGTAAAGTGGTAATCTTGGAACCTCCTGACTCAGAGTACTGCTACCTTCTCACTGCCATAGGATTGCAGCTAGTTGACAGCTGGCTTCAACACATGCTTCCCTGTGAGAGCTGAGGACAGGGCAGAACCCTCCCGCATCCTGCCTGACTGTAGGAGTAGCTGCTAACATCCTAATGTTAGTGGCTGGGAGATGTTGCGGGAAAAGCATGTGTGAGCACTGGGCCTGAACTCCCGTGTATCTGAGTTGAATACAGCGATTTCGAACGGCTTTCCTCAACCAGAGTGTAGCTAGGTTCCAAATCCCATGTACGAGCGGGTAGCAGACATCTGCCTCCCATGCATACACACTTCTGAGAGTTGAGCTTATGGCCTGTACCTCCACAGCCAGCCTGCTGGTACCCTTGGCTTCTAAAAGGCCTAGGCTCGCTGTTTGACGGAAGTGCTGGGAGAGGTAATTGGAATCTCCCGGCACACAAGACGAGTGCCTCCAAGCTCAATTCACGATTTCCCAGTAATTCTTGTGGTAGACAGGTGCTACATACTAAGTTCCATATGTGAGAAGGTAGCTGAACGCCTTGTCCAAAAGCATCTTACTTCTGAGAGTTGAGCACACCCTCAGTCCCTCACACTTCCACACTGCCTGCAGAGTGAGTTTCACACGTCTTCACCAGAGACGATTGCCAGAGGCTTCTGAGTACAAGTTAACAATGCAGACCTGGAGGGTACTCCAGGTGCAGTAGAGTGGTAATCTTGGAACCTCCTGACTCAGAGTACTGCTACCTTCTCACTGCCATAGGAATGCAGCGAGTTGACTGCTGGCTTCAAGACATGCTTCCCTGTGAGAGCTGAGGACAGGGCAGAACCCTCCCGCATCCTGCCTGACTGTAGGAGTAGCTGCTAACATCCTAATGTTAGTGGCTGGGAGAGGTTGCGGGAAAAGCATGTGTGAGCACTGGGCCTGAACTCCCGTGTATCTGAGTTGAATACAGCGATTTCCAATGGCCTTCTTCAATCACAGTGTAGCTAGGTTCCAACTCCCATGTCCGAGTGGGTAGCAGACATCTGCCTCCCATGCATACAGACTTCTGAGAGTTGAGCTTATGGCCTGTACCTCCACATCCAGCCTGCTGATACCCTTGGCTTCTAAAAGGCCTAGGCTCGCTGTTTGACGGAATTGCTGGGAGAGGTAATTGGAATCACCCGGCACACAAGACTAGTGCCTCCAAGCTCAGTTCAGCGATTTCCTAGTAATTCCTTTGGTAGACTGGTGCTACATACTAAGTTCCATACGTGAGAGGGTAGCTGAACGCCTTGTCCAAAACCATCTTACTTCTAAGAGTTGAGCTCAGCCTCAGTCCCTCACAGTTCCACACTGCCTGCAGAGTGAGTTTCGCAGGTCTTCAGCAGAGACGTTTGCCAGAGGCTTCTGAGACGCAGGGTAAGAAGGCAGACCTGGAGGGTATCCCCAGGTGCAGTCGACTGGTAATCTTGGAACCTCCTGACTCAGAATACTGCTATCTTCTCACTGCCATAGGAATGCAGCTAGTTGACAGCTGGCTTCAAGACATGCTTCCCTGTGAGAGCTGAGGACAGGGCAGAACCCTCCCGCATGCTTCCTGACTGTAGGAGTAGCTGCTAACATCCTTATGTTAGTGGCTGGGAGAGGTTGCGGGAAAAGCATGTGTGAGCACTGGGCCTGAACTCCCGTGTATCTGAGTTGAATACAGCGATTTCCAACGGCTTTTCTCAACCACAGTGTAGCTAGGTTCCAAATCCCATGTACGAGCGGGTAGCAGACATCTGCCTCCCATGCATACACACTTCTGAGAGTTGAGCTTATGGCCTGTACCTCCACAGCCAGCCTGCTGGTACCCTTGGCTTCTAAAAGGCCTAGGCTCGCTGTTTGACGGAAGTGCTGGGAGAGGTAATTGGAATCTCCCGGCACACAAGACGAGTGCCTCCAAGCTCAATTCACGATTTCCCAGTAATTCTTGTGGTAGACAGGTGCTACATACTAAGTTCCATATGTGAGAAGGTAGCTGAACGCCTTGTCCAAAAGCATCTTACTTCTGAGAGTTGAGCCCACCCTCAGTCCCTCACACTTCCACACTGCCTGCAGAGTGAGTTTCACACGTCTTCACCAGGACGATTGCCAGAGGCTTCTGAGTACAAGTTAACAATGCAGACCTGGAGGGTATCTCCAGGTGCAGTAGAGTGGTAATCTTGGAACCTCCTGACTCAGAGTACTGCTACATTCTCACTGCCATAGGAATGCAGCTAGTTGACAGCTGGCTTCAAGACATGCTTCCCTGTGAGAGCTGAGGACAGGGCAGAACCCTCCCGAATCCTGCCTGACTGTAGGAGTAGCTGCTAACATCCTAACGTTAGTGGCTGGGAGAGGTTGGGGGAAAAGCATGTGTGAGCACTGGGCCTGAACTCCCGTGTATCTGAGTTGAATACAGCGATTTCCAATGGCCTTCTTCAATCACAGTGTAGCTAGTTTCCAACTCCCATGTCCGAGTGGGTAGCAGACATCTGCCTCCCATGCAACACACTTCTGAGAGTTGAGCTTATGGCCTGTACCTCCACATCCATCCTGCTGGTACCCTTGGCTTCTAAAAGGCCTAGGCTCGCTGTTTGACGGAAGTGCTGGGAGAGGTAATTGGAATCACCCGGCACACAAGACTAGTGCCTCCAAGCTCAGTTCAGCGATTTCCTAGTAATTCCTGTGGTAGACTGGTGCTACATACTAAGTTCCATACGTGAGTGGGTAGCTGAACGCCTTGTCCAAAACCATCTTACTTCTGAGAGTTGAGCTCAGCCTCAGTCCCTCACAGTTCCACACTGCCTGCAGAGTGAGTTTCGCAGGTCTTCAGCAGAGACGTTTGCCAGAGGCTTCTGAGACGCAGGGTAACAATGCAGACCTGGAGGGTATCCCCATGTGCAGTCGACTGGTAATCTTGGATCCTCCTGACTCAGAATACTGCTATCTTCTCACTGCCATAGGAATGCAGCTAGTTGACAGCTGGCTTCAAGACATGCTTCCCTGTGAGAGCTGAGGACAGGGCAGAACCCTCCCGCATGCTGCCTGACTGTAGGAGTAGCTGCTAACATCCTAATGTTAGTGGCTGGGAGAGGTTGCGGGAAAAGCATGTGTGAGCACTGGGCCTGAACTCCCGTGTATCTGAGTTGAATACAGCGATTTCCAATGGCCTTCTTCAATCACAGTGTAGCTAGGTTCCAACTCCCATGTCCGAGTGGGTAGCAGACATCTGCCTCCCATGCATACACACTTCTGAGAGTTGAGCTTATGGCCTGTACCTCCACATCCAGCCTGCTGGTACCCTTGACTTCTAAAAGGCCTAGGCTCGCTGTTTGACGGAAGTGCTGGGAGAGGTAATTGGAATCACCCGGCACACAAGACTAGTGCCTTCAAGCTCAGTTCAGCGATTTCCTAGTAATTCCTGTGGTAGACTGGTGCTACATACTAAGTTCCATACGTGAGAGGGTAGCTGAACGCCTTGTCCAAAACCATCTTACTTCTGAGAGTTGAGCTCAGCCTCAGTCCCTCACAGTTCGACACAGCCTGCAGAGTGAGTTTCGCAGGTCTTCAGCAGAGACGTTTGCCAGAGGCTTCTGAGACGCAGGGTAACAATGCAGACCTGGAGGGTATCCCCAGGTGCAGTCGACTGGTAATCTTGGAACCTCCTGACTCAGAATACTGCTACCTTCTCACTGCCATAGGAATGCAGCTAGTTGACAGCTAGCTGGCTTCAAGACATGCTTCCCTGAGAGAGCTGAGGACAGGGCAGAACCCTCCCGCATGCTGCCTGACTGTAGGTGTAGCTGCTAACATCCTAATGTTAGTGGCTGGGAGATGTTGCGGGAAAAGCATGTGTGAGCACTGGGCCTGAACTCCCGTGTATCTGAGTTGAATACAGCGATTTCCAACGGCTTTCCTCAACCAGAGTGTAGCTAGGTTCCAAATCCCATGTACGAGCGGGTAGCAGACATCTGCCTCCCATGCATACACACTTCTGAGAGTTGAGCTTATGGCCTGTACCTCCACAGCCAGCCTGCTGGTACCCTTGGCTTCTAAAAGGCCTAGGCTCGCTGTTTGACGGAAGTGCTGGGAGAGGTAATTGGAATCTCCCGGCACACAAGACGAGTGCCTCCAAGCTCAATTCACGATTTCCCAGTAATTCTTGTGGTAGACAGGTGCTACATACTAAGTTCCATATGTGAGAAGGTAGCTGAACGCCTTGCCCAAAAGCATCTTACTTCTGAGAGTTGAGCACACCCTCAGTCCCTCATACCTCCACACTGCCTGCAGAGTGAGTTTCACACGTCTTCACCAGAGACGATTGCCAGAGGCTTCTGAGTACAAGTTGACAATGCAGAACTGGAGGGTACTCCAGGTGCAGTAGAGTGGTAATCTTGGAACCTCCTGACTCAGAGTACTGCTACCTTCTCACTGCCATAGGATTGCAGCTAGTTGACAGCTGGCTTCAAGACATGCTTCCCTGTGAGAGCTGAGGACAGGGCAGAACCCTCCCGCATCCTGCCTGACTGTAGGAGTAGCTGCTAACATCCTAATGTTAGTGGCTGGGAGATGTTGCGGGAAAAGCATGTGTGAGCACTGGCCTGAACTCCCGTGTATCTGAGTTGAATACAGCGATTTCCAACGGCTTTCCTCAACCAGAGTGTAGCTAGGTTCCAAATCCCATGTACGAGCGGGTAGCAGACATCTGCCTCCCATGCATACACACTTCTGAGAGTTGAGCTTATGGCCTGTACCTCCACAGCCAGCCTGCTGGTACCCTTGGCTTCTAAAAGGCCTAGGCTCGCTGTTTGACGGAAGTGCTGGGAGAGGTAATTGGAATCTCCCGGCACACAAGACGAGTGCCTCCAAGCTCAATTCACGATTTCCCAGTAATTCTTGTGGTAGACAGGTGCTACATACTAAGTTCCATATGTGAGAAGGTAGCTGAACGCCTTGTCCAAAAGCATCTTACTTCTGAGAGTTGAGCACACCCACAGTCCCTCACACTTCCACACTGCCTGCAGAGTGAGTTTCACACGTCTTCACCAGAGACGATTGCCAGAGGCTTCTGAGTACAAGTTAACAATGCAGACCTGGAGGGTACTCCAGGTGCAGTAGAGTGGTAATCTTGGAACCTCCTGACTCAGAGTACTGCTACCTTCTCACTGCCATAGGAATGCAGCTAGTTGACAGCTGGCTTCAAGACATGCTTCCCTGTGAGAGCTGAGGACAGGGCAGAACCCTCCCGCATCCTGCCTGACTGTAGGAGTAGCTGCTAACATCCTAATGTTAGTGGCTGGGAGAGGTTGCGGGAAAAGCATGTGTGAGCACTGGGCCTGAACTCCCGTGTATCTGAGTTGAATACAGCGATTTCCAATGGCCTTCTTCAATCACAGTGTAGCTAGGTTCCAACTCCCATGTCCGAGTGGGTAGCAGACATCTGCCTCCCATGCATACACACTTCTGAGAGTTGAGCTTATGGCCTGTACCTCCACATCCAGCCTGCTGGTACCCTTGGCTTCTAAAAGGCCTAGGCTCGCTGTTTGACGGAAGTGCTGGGAGAGGTAATTGGAATCACCCGGCACACAAGACTAGTGCCTCCAAGCTCAGTTCAGGGATTTCCTAGTAATTCCGGTGGTAGACTGGTGCTACATACTAAGTTCCATACGTGAGAGGGTAGCTGAACGCCTTGTCCAAATCCATCTTACTTCTGAGAGTTGAGCTCAGCCTCAGTCCCTCACAGTTCCACACTGCCTGCAGAGTGAGTTTCGCAGGTCTTCAGCAGAGACGTTTGCCAGAGGCTTCTGAGACGCAGGGTAACAATGCAGACCTGGAGGGTATCCCCAGGTGCAGTCGACTGGTGATCTTGGAACCTCCTGACTCAGAATACTGCTACCTTCTCACTGCCATAGGAATGCAGCTAGTTGACAGCTGGCTTCAAGACATGCTTCCCTGTGAGAGCTGAGGACAGGGCAGAACCCTCCCGCATGCTGCCTGACTGTAGGAGTAGCTGCTAACATCCTTATGTTAGTGGCTGGGAGAGGTTGCGGGAAAAGCATGTGTGAGCACTGGGCCTGAACTCCCGTGTACCTGAGTTGAATACAGCGATTTCCAACGGCTTTCTTCAACCAGAGTGTAGCTAGGTTCCAAATCCAATGTAAGAGCGGGTAGCAGACATCTGCGTCCCATGCATACACACTTCTGAGAGTTGAGCTTAAGTCCTGTACCTCCACATCCAGCCTGCTGGTACCCTTGGCTTCTAAAAGACCTAGGCTCGCTGTTTGACGGAAGTGCTGGAGAGGTAATTGGAATCACCCGGCACACAAGACTAGTGCCTCCAAGCTCAGTTCAGCGATTTCCTAGTAATTCCTGTGGTAGACTGGTGCTACATACTAAGTTCCATACGTGAGAGGGTAGCTGAACGCCTTGTTCAAAACCATCTTACTTCTGAGAGTTGAGCTCAGCCTCAGTCCCTCACAGTTCCACACTGCCTGCAGAGTGAGTTTCGCAGGTCTTCAGCAGAGACGTTTGCCAGAGGCTTCTGAGACGCAGGGTAACAATGCAGACCTGGAGGGTATCCTCAGGTGCAGTCGACTGGTAATCTTGGATCCTCCTGACTCAGAATACTCCTACCTTCTCACTGCCATAGGAATGCAGCTAGTTGACAGCTGGCTTCAAGACATGCTTCCCTGTGAGAGCTGAGGACAGGGCAGAACCCTCCCGCATGCTGCCTGACTGTAGGAGTAGCTGCTAACATCCTTATGTTAGTGGCTGGGAGATGTTGCGGGAAAAGCATGTGTGAGCACTGGGCCTGAACTCCCGTGTATCTGAGTTGAATACAGCGATTTCGAACGGCTTTCCTCAACCAGAGTGTAGCTAGGTTCCAAAACCCATGTACGAGCGGGTAGCAGACATCTGCCTCCCATGCATACACACTTCTGAGAGTTGAGCTTATGGCCTGTACCTCCACAGCCAGCCTGCTGGTACCCTTGGCTTCTAAAAGGCCTAGGCTCGCTGTTTGACGGAAGTGCTGGGAGAGGTAATTGGAATCTCCCGGCACACAAGACGAGTGCCTCCAAGCTCAATTCACGATTTCCCAGTAATTCTTGTGGTAGACAGGTGCTACATACTAAGTTCCATATGTGAGAAGGTAGCTGAACGCCTTGTCCAAAAACATCTTACTTCTGAGAGTTGAGCACACCCTCAGTCCCTCACACTTCCACACTGCCTGCAGAGTGAGTTTCACACGTCTTCACCAGAGACGATTGCCAGAGGCTTCTGAGTACAAGTTAACAATGCAGACCTGGAGGGTACTCCAGGTGCAGTAGAGTGGTAATCTTGGAACCTCCTGACTCAGAATACTGCTATCTTCTCACTGCCATAGGAATGCAGCTAGTTGACAGCTGGCTTCAAGACATGCTTCCCTGTGAGAGCTGAGGACAGGGCAGAACCCTCCCGCATGCTGCCTGACTGTAGGAGTAGCTGCTAACATCCTAACGTTAGTGGCTGGGAGAGGTTGGGGGAAAAGCATGTGTGAGCACTGGGCCTGAACTCCCGTGTATCTGAGTTGAATACAGCGATTTCCAATTGCCTTCTTCAATCACAGTGTAGCTAGGTTCCTACTCCCATGTCCGAGTGGGTAGCAGACATCTGCCTCCCATGCATACACACTTCTGAGAGTTGAGCTTATGGCCTGTACCTGCACATCCAGCCTGCTGGTACCCTTGGCTTCTAAAAGGCCTAGGCTCGCTGTTTGACGGAAGTGCTGGGAGAGGTAATTGGAATCACGCGGCACACAAGACTGGTGCCTCCAAGCTCAGTTCAGCGATTTCCTAGTAATTCCTGTGGTAGACTGGTGCTACATACTAAGTTCCATACGTGAGAGGGTAGCTGAACGCCTTGTCCAAAACCATCTTACTTCTGAGAGTTGAGCACACCCTCAGTCCCTCACAGTTCCACACTGCCTGCAGAGTGAGTTTCGCAGGTCTTCAGCAGAGACGTTTGCCAGAGGCTTCTGAGACGCAGGGTAACAATGCAGACCTGGAGGGTATCCCCAGGTGCAGTCGACTGGTAATGTTGGAACCTCCTGACTCAGAATACTGCTACCTTCTCACTGCCATAGGAATGCAGCTAGTTGACAGCTGGCTTCAAGACACGCTTCCCTGTGAGAGCTGAGGACAGGGCAGAACCCTCCCGCATGCTGCCTGACTGTAGGAGTAGCTGCTAACATCCTTATGTTAGTGGCTGTTAGAGGTTGCGGGAAAAGCATGTGTGAGCACTGGGCCAGAACTCCCGTGTATCTGAGTTGAATACAGCGATTTCCAACGGCTTTCCTCAACCAGAGTGTAGCTAGGTTCCAAATCCCATGTACGAGCGGGTAGCAGACATCTGCCTCCCATGCATACACACTTCTGAGAGTTGAGCTTATGGCTGTACCTCCACATCCAGCCTGCTGGTACCCTTGGCTTCTAAAAGGCCTAGGCTCGCTGTTTGACGGAAGTGCTGGGAGAGGTAATTGGAATCTCCCGGCACACAAGACGAGTGCCTCCAAGCTCAATTCACGATTTCCCAGTAATTCTTGTGGTAGACAGGTGCTACATACTAAGTTCCATATGTGAGAAGGTAGCTGAACGCCTTGTCCAAAAGCATTTTACTTCTGAGAGTTGAGCACACCCTCAGTCCCTCACACTTCCACACTGCCTGCAGAGTGAGTTTCACACGTCTTCACCAGAGACGATTGCCAGAGGCTTCTGAGTACAAGTTAACAATGCAGACCTGGAGGGTATCTCCAGGTGCAGTAGAGTGGTAATCTTGGAACCTCCTGACTCAGAGTAGTGCTACCTTCTCACGGCCATAGGAATGCAGCTAGTTGACAGCTGGCTTCAAGACATGCTTCCCTGTGAGAGCTGAGGACAGGGCAGAACCCTCCCGCATGCTGCCTGACTGTAGGAGTAGCTGCTAACATCCTAATGTTAGTGGCTGGGAGAGGTTGCTGGAAAAGCATGTGTGAGCACTGGGCCTGAACTCCCGTGTATCTGAGTTGAATACAGCGATTTCCAATGGCCTTCTTCAATCACAGTGTAGCTAGGTTCCAACTCCCATGTCCGAGTGGGTAGCAGACGTCTGCCTCCCATGCATACACACTTCTGAGAGTTGAGCTTATGGCCTGTACCTCCACATCCAGCCTGCTGGTACCCTTGGCTTCTAAAAGGCCTAGGCTCGCTGTTTGACGGAAGTGCTGGGAGAGGTAATTGGAATCACCCGGCACACAAGACTAGTGCCTCCAAGCTCAGTTCAGCGATTTCCTAGTAATTCCTGTGGTATACTGGTGCTACATACTAAGTTCCATCCGTGAGAGAGTAGCTGAACGCCTTGTCCAAAACCATCTTACTTCGGAGAGTTTAGCTCAGCCTCAGTCCCTCACAGTTCGACACTGCCTGCAGAGTGAGTTTCGCAGGTCTTCAGCAGAGACGTTTGCCAGAGGCTTCTGAGACGCAGGGTAACAATGCAGACCTGGAGGGTATCCCCAGGTGCAGTCGACTGGTAATCTTGGAACCTCCTGACTCAGAATACTGCTACCTTCTCACTGCCATAGGAATGCAGCTAGTGGACAGCTGGCTTCAAGACATGCTTCCCTGTGAGAGCTGAGGACAGGGCAGAACCCTCCCGCATGCTGCCTGACTGTAGGAGTAGCTGCTAACATCCTTATGTTAGTGGCGGGGAGACGTTGCGGGAAAAGCATGTGTGTGCCTTGGGCCTGAACTCCCGTGTATCTGAGTTGCATACAGCGATTTCCAACGGCTTTCCTCAACCAGAGTGTAGCTAGGTTCCAAATCCCATGTACGAGCGGGTAGCAGACATCTGCCTCCCATGCATACACACTTCTGAGAGTTGAGCTTATGGCCTGTACCTCCACATCCAGCCTGCTGGTACCCTTGGCTTCTAAAAGGCCTAGGATCGCTGTTTGAGGGAAGTGCTGGGAGAGGTAATTGGAATCACCCGGCACACAAGACTAGTGCCTCCAAGCTCAGTTCAGCGATTTCCTAGTAATTCCTGTGGTAGACTGGTGCTACATACTAAGTTCCATACGTGAGAGGGTAGCTGAACGCCTTGTCCAAAACCATCTTACTTCTGAGAGTTGAGCTCAGCCTCCGTCCCTCACAGATCGACACTGCCTGCAGAGTGATTTTCGCAGGTCTTCAGCAGAGACGTTTGCCAGAGGCTTCTGAGACGCAGGGTAACAATGCAGACCTGGAGGGTATCCCCAGGTGCAGTCGCCTGGTAATCTTGGAACCTCCTGACTCAGAATACTGCTACCTTCTCACTGCCATAGGAATGTAGCTAGTTGACAGCTGGCTTCAAGACATGATTCCCTGTGAGAGCTGAGGACAGGGCAGAACCCTCCCGCATGCTGCCTGACTGTAGGAGTAGCTGCTAACATCCTTATGTTAGTGGCTGGGAGAGGTTGCGGGAAAAGCATGTGTGAGTACTGGGCCTGAACTCCCGTGTATCTGAGTTGAATACAGCGATTTCCAACGGCTTTCCTCAACCAGAGTGTAGCTAGGTTCCAAATCCCATGTACGAGCGGGTAGCAGACATCTGCCTCCCATGCATACACACTTCTGAGAGTTGAGCTTATGGCCTTTACCTCCACAGCCAGCCTGCTGGTACCCTTGGCTTCTAAAAGGCCTAGGCTCGCTGTTTGGCGAAAGTGCTGGGAGAGGTAATTGGAATCTCCCGGCACACAAGACGAGTCCCTCCAAGCTCAATTCACGATTTCCCAGTAATTCTTGTGGTAGACAGGTGCTACATACTAAGTTCCATATGTGAGAAGGTAGCCGAACGCCTTGTCCAATATCATCTTACTTCTGAGAGTTGAGCACACCCTCAGTCCCTCACACTTCCACACTGCCTGCAGAGTGAGTTTCACACGTCTTCACCAGGACGATTGCCAGAGGCTTCTGAGTACAAGTTAACAATGCAGACCTTGAGGGTACTCCAGTTGCAGTAGAGTGGTAATCTTGGAACCCCTGACTCAGAGTACTGCTACATTCTCACTGCCATAGGAATGCAGCTAGTTGACAGCTGGCTTCAAGACATGCTTCCCTGTGAGAGCTGAGGACAGGGCAGAACCCTCCCGCATCCTGCCTGACTGTAGGAGTAGCTGCTAACATCCTAATGTTAGTGGCTGGGAGAGGTTGCGGGAAAAGCATGTGTGAGCACTGGGCCTGAACTCCCGTGTATCTGAGTTGAATACAGCGATTTCCAATGGCCTTCTTCAATCACAGTGTAGCTAGGTTCCAACTCCCATGTCCGAGTGGGTAGCAGACATCTGCCTCCCATGCATACACACTTCTGAGAGTTGAGCTTATGGCCTGTACCTCCACATCCAGCCTGCTGGTACCCTTGGCTTCTAAAAGGCCTAGGCTCGCTGTTTGACGGAAGTGCTGGGAGAGGTAATTGGAATCACCCGGCACACAAGACTAGTGCCTTCAAGCTCAGTTCAGCGATTTCCTAGTAATTCCTGTGGTAGACTGGTGCTACATACTAAGTTCCATACGTTAGAGGGTAGCTGAACGCCTTGTCCAAAACCATCTTACTTCTGAGAGTTGAGCTCAGCCTCAGTCCCTCACAGTTCGACACTGCCTGCAGAGTGAGTTTCGCAGGTCTTCAGCAGAGACGTTTGCCAGAGGCTTCTGAGACGCAGGGTAACAATGCAGACCTGGAGGGTATCCCCAGGTGCAGTCGACTGGTAATCTTGGAACCTCCTGACTCAGAATACTGCTACCTTCTCACTGCCATAGGAATGCAGCTAGTTGACAGCTAGCTGGCTTCAAGACATGCTTCCCTGAGAGAGCTGAGGACAGGGCAGAACCCTCCCGCATGCTGCCTGACTGTAGGAGTAGCTGCTAACATCCTAATGTTAGTGGCTGGGAGATGTTGCGGGAAAAGCATGTGTGAGCACTGGGCCTGAACTCCCGTGTATCTGAGTTGAATACAGCGATTTCCAACGGCTTTCCTCAACCAGATTGTAGCTAGGTTCCAAATCCCATGTACGAGCGGGTAGCAGACATCTGCCTCCCATGCATACACACTTCTGAGAGTTGAGCTTATGGCCTGTACCTCCACAGCCAGCCTGCTGGTACCCTTGCCTTCTAAAAGGCCTAGGCTCGCTGTTTGACGGAAGTGCTGGGAGAGGTAATTGGAATCTCCCGGCACACAAGACGAGTGCCTCCAAGCTCAATTCACGATTTCCCAGTAATTCTTGTGGTAGACAGGTGCTACATACTAAGTTCCATATGTGAGAAGGTAGCTGAACGCCTTGTCCAAAAGCATCTTACTTCTGAGAGTTGAGCACACGTCAGTCCCTCACACCTCCACACTGCCTGCAGAGTGAGTTTCACACGTCTTCACCAGAGACGATTGCCAGAGGCTTCTGAGTACAAGTTAACAATGCAGACCTGGAGGGTACTCCAGGTGCAGTAGAGTGGTAATCTTGGAACCTCCTGACTCAGAGTACTGCTACCTTCTCACTGCCCTAGGAATGCAGCTAGTTGACAGCTGGCTTCAAGACATGCTTCCCTGTGAGAGCTGAGGACAGGGCAGAACCCTCCCGCATCCTGCCTGACTGTAGGAGTAGCTGCTAACATCCTAATGTTAGTGGCTGGGAGAGGTTGCGGGAAAAGCATGTGTGAGCACTGGGCCTGAACTCCCGTGTATCTGAGTTGAATACAGCGATTTCCAATGGCCTTCTTCAATCACAGTGTAGCTAGGTTCCAACTCCCATGTCCGAGTGGGTACCAGACATCTGCCTCCCATGCATACACACTTCTGAGAGTTGAGCTTATGGCCTGTACCTCCATATCCAGCCTGCTGGTACCCTTGGCTTCTAAAAGGCCTAGGCTCGCTGTATGACGGAAGTGCTGGGAGAGGTAATTGGAATCACCCGGCACACAAGACTAGTGCCTCCAAGCTCAGTTCAGCGATTTCCTAGTAATTCCTGTGGTAGACTGGTGCTACATACTAAGTTCCATACGTGAGAGGGTAGCTGAACGCCTTGTCCAAAACCATCTTACTTCTGAGAGTTGAGCTCAGCCTCAGTCCCTCACAGTTCCACACTGCCTGCAGAGTGAGTTTCGAGGGTCTTCAGCAGAGACGTTTGCCAGAGGCTTCTGAGACGCAGTGTAACAATGCAGACCTGGAGGGTATCCCCAGGTTCAGTCGACTGGTAATCTTGGAACCTCCTGACTCAGAATACTGTTACCTTCTCACTGCCATAGGAATGCAGCTTGTTGACAGCTGGCTTCAAGACATGCTTCCCTGTGAGAGCAGAGGACAGGGCAGAACCCTCCCGCATCCTGCCTGACTGTAGGAGTAGCTGCTAACATCCTAATGTCAGTGGCTGGGAGAGGTTGCGGGAAAAGCATGTGTGAGCACTGGGCCTGAACTCCCGTGTATCTGAGTTGAATAGAGCGATTTCCAATGGCCTTCTTCAATCACAGTGCAGCTAGGTTCCAACTCCCATGTCCGATTGGGTAGTAGACATCTGCCTCCCATGCATACACACTTCTGAGAGTTGAGATTATGGCCTGTACCTGCACATCCAGCCTGCTGGTACCCTTGGCTTCTAAAAGACCTAGGCTCGCTGTTTGACGGAAGTGCTGGGAGAGGTAATTGGAATCACCCGGCACACAAGACTAGTGCCTCCAAGCTCAGTTCAGCGATTTCCTAGTAATTCCTGTGGTAGACTGGTGCTACATACTAAGTTCCATACGTGAGAGGGTAGCTGAACGCCTTGTCCAAAACCATCTTACTTCTGAGAGTTGAGCTCAGCCTCAGTCCCTCACAGTTAGACACTGCCTGCAGAGTGAGATTCGCAGGTCTTCAGCAGAGACGTTTGCCAGAGGCTTCTGAGACGCAGGGTAACAATGCAGACCTGGAGGGTATCCCCATGTGCAGTCGACTGGTAATCTTGGAACCTCCTGACTCAGAATACTGCTACCTTCTCACTGCCATAGGAATGCAGCTAGTTGACAGCTGGCTTCAAGACATGCTTCCCTGTGAGAGCTGAGGACAGGGCAGAACCCTCCCGCATGCTGCCTGACTGTAGGAGTAGCTGATAACATCCTTATGTTAGTGGCTGTTAGAGGTTGCGGGAAAAGCATGTGTGAGCACTGGGCCTGAACTCCCGTGTATCTGAGTTGAATACAGCGATTTCCAACGGCTTTCCTCAACCAGAGTGTAGCTAGGTTCCAAATCCCATGTACGAGCGGGTAGCAGATATCTCCCTCCCATGCATACACACTTCTGAGAGTTGAGCTTATGGCCTGTACCTCCACAGCCAGTCTGCTGGTACCCTTGGCTTCTAACAGGCCTAGGCTCGCTGTTTGAGGGAAGTGCTGGGAGAGGTAATTGGAATCACCCGGCACACAAGACTAGTGCCTCGAAGCTCAGTTCAGCGATTTCCTAGTAATTCCTGTGGTAGAGATGTGCTACATAATAAGTTCCATATGTGAGAAGGTAGCTGAACGCCTTGTCCAAAAGCATCTTACTTCTGAGAGTTGAGCACACCCTCAGTCCCTCACACTTCCACACTGCCTGCAGAGTGAGTTTCACACGTCTTCACCAGAGACGATTGCCAGAGGCTTCTGAGTACAAGTTAACAATGCAGACCTGAAGGGTATCTCCAGGTGCAGTAGAGTGGTAATCTTGGAACCTCCTGACTCAGAGTACTGCTACCTTCTCACTGCCATAGGAATGCAGCCAGTTGACAGCTGGCTTCAAGACATGCTTCCCTGTGAGAGCTGAGGACAGGGCAGAACCCTCCCGCATCCTGCCTGACTGTAGGAGTAGCTGCTAACATCCTAATGTTAGTGGCTGGGAGAGGTTGCGGGAAAAGCATGTGTGAGCACTGGGCCTGAACTCCCGTGTATCTGAGTTGAATACAGCGATTTCCAATGGCCTTCTTCAATCACAGTGTAGCTAGGTTCCAACTCCCATGTCCGAGTGGGTAGCAGACACCTGCCTCCCATGCATACACACTTCTGAGAGTTGAGCTTATGGCCTGTACCTGCACATCCAGCCTGCTGGTACCCTTGGCTTCTAAAAGGCCTAGGCTCGCTGTTTGACGGAAGTGCTGGGAGAGGTAATTGGAATCACGCGGCACACAAGACTGGTGCCTCCAAGCTCAGTTCAGCGATTTCCTACTAATTCCTGTGGTAGACTGGTGCTACATACTAAGTTCCATACGTGAGAGGGTAGCTGAACGCCTTGTCCAAAACCATCTTACTTCTGAGAGTTGAGCACACCCACAGTCCCTCACAGTTCCACACTGCCTGCAGAGTGAGTTTCGCAGGTCTTCAGCAGAGACGTTTGCCAGAGGCTTCTGAGACGCAGGGTAACAATGCAGACCTGGAGGGTATCCCCAGGTGCAGTCGACTGGAAATCTTGGAACCTCCTGACTCAGAATACTGCTACCTTCTCACTGCCATAGGAATGCAGCTAGTTGACAGCTGGCTTCAAGACACGCTTCCCTGTGAGAGCTGAGGACAGGGCAGAACCCTCCCGCATGCTGCCTGACTGTAGGAGTAGCTGCTAACATCCTTATGTTAGTGGCTGTTAGAGGTTGCGGGAAAAGCATGTGTGAGCACTAGGCCAGAACTCCCGTGTATCTGAGTTGAATACAGCGATTTCCAACGGCTTTCCTCAACCAGAGTGTAGCTAGGTTCCAAATCCCATGTACGAGCGGGTAGCAGACATCTGCCTCCCATGCATACACACTTCTGAGAGTTGAGCTTATGGCTGTACCTCCACATCCAGCCTGCTGGTACCCTTGGCTTCTAAAAGGCCTAGGCTCGCTGTTTGACGGAAGTGCTGGGAGAGGTAATTGGAATCTCCCGGCACACAAGACGAGTGCCTCCAAGCTCAATTCACGATTTCCCAGTAATTCTTGTGGTAGACAGGTGCTACATACTAAGTTCCATATGTGAGAATGTAGCTGAACGCCTTGTCCAAAAGCATTTTACTTCTGAGAGTTGAGCACACCCTCAGTCCCTCACACTTCCACACTGCCTGCAGAGTGAGTTTCACACGTCTTCACCAGAGACGATTGCCAGAGGCTTCTGAGTACAAGTTAACAATGCACACCTGGAGGGTATCTCCAGGTGCAGTAGAGTGGTAATCTTGGAACCTCCTGACTCAGAGTAGTGCTACCTTCTCACGGCCATAGGAATGCAGCTAGTTGACAGCTGGCTTCAAGACATGCTTCCCTGTGAGAGCTGAGGACAGGGCAGAACCCTCCCGCATGCTGCCTGACTGTAGGAGTAGCTGCTAACATCCTATTGTTAGTGGCTGGGAGAGGTTGCTGGAAAAGCATGTGTGAGCACTGGGCCTGAACTCCCGTGTATCTGAGTTGAATAAAGCGATTTCCAATGGCCTTCTTCAATCACAGTGTAGCTATGTTCCAACTCCCATGTCCTTGTGGGTAGCAGACGTCTGCCTCCCATGCATACACACTTCTGAGAGTTGAGCTTATGGCCTGTACCTCCACATCCAGCCTGCTGGTACCCTAGGCTTCTAAAATGCCTAGGCTCGCTGTTTGACGGAAGTGCTGGGAGAGGTAATTGGAATCACCCGGCACACAAGACTAGTGCCTCCAAGCTCAGTTCAGCGATTTCCTAGTAATTCCTGTGGTAGACTGGTGCGACATACTAAGTTCCATCCGTGAGAGGGTAGCTGAACGCCTTGTCCAAAACCATCTTACTTCGGAAAGTTGAGCTCAGCCTCAGTCCCTCACAGTTCGACACTGCCTGCAGAGTGAGTTTCGCAGGTCTTCAGCAGAGACGTTTGCCAGAGGCTTCTGAGACGCAGGGTAACAATGCAGACCTGGAGGGTATCCCCAGGTGCAGTCGACTGGTAATCTTGGAACCTCCTGACTCAGAATACTGCTACCTTCTCACTGCCATAGGAATGCAGCTAGTTGACAGCTGGCTTCAAGACATGCTTCCCTGTGAGAGCTGAGGACAGGGCAGAACCCTCCCGCATGCTGCCTGACTGTAGGAGTAGCTGCTAACATCCTTATGTTAGTGGCGGGGAGACGTTGCGGGAAAAGCATGTGTGTGCCTTGGGCCTGAACTCCCGTGTATCTGAGTTGAATACAGCGATTTCCAACGGCTTTCCTCAACCAGAGTGTAGCTAGGTTCCAAATCCCATGTACGAGCGGGTAGCAGACATCTGCCTCCCATGCATACACACTTCTGAGAGTTGAGCTTATGGCCTGTACCTCCACATCCAGCCTGCTGGTACCCTTGGCTTCTAAAAGGCCTAGGATCGCTGTTTGAGGGAAGTGCTGGGAGAGGTAATTGGAATCACCCGGCACACAAGACTAGTGCCTCCAAGCTCAGTTCAGCGATTTCCTAGTAATTCCTGTGGTAGACTGGTGCTACATACTAAGTTTCATACGTGAGAGGGTAGCTGAACGCCTTGTCCAAAACCATCTTACTTCTGAGAGTTGAGCTCAGCCTCAGTCCCTCACAGTTCGACACTGCCTGCAGAGTGAGTTTCGCAGGTCTTCAGCAGAGACGTTTGCCAGAGGCTTCTGAGACGCAGGGTAACAATGCAGACCTGGAGGGTATCCCCAGGTGCAGTCGACTGGTAATCTTGGATCCTCCTGACTCAGAATACTGCTACCTTCTCACTGCCATAGGAATGCAGCTAGTTGACAGCTGGCTTCAAGACATGCTTCCCTGTGAGAGCTGAGGACAGGGCAGAACCCTCCCGCATGCTGCCTGACTGTAGGAGTAGCTGCTAACATCCTTATGTTAGTGGCTGGGAGAGGTTGCGCAAAAAGCATGTGTGAGCATTGGGCCTGAACTCCCGTGTATCTGAGTTGAATACAGCGATTTCCAACGGCTTTCCTCAACCAGAGTGTAGCTAGGTTCCAAATCCCATGTACGAGCGGGTAGCAGACATCTGCCTCCCATGCATACACACTTCTGAGAGTTGAGCTTATGGCCTGTACCTCCACAGCCAGCCTGCTGGTACCCTTGGCTTCTAAAAGGCCTAGGCTCGCTGTTTGACGGAAGTGCTGGGAGAGGTAATTGGAATCTCCCCGCACACAAGACGAGTGCCTCCAAGCTCAATTCAAGATTTCCCAGTAATTCTTGTGGTAGACAGGTGCTACATACTAAGTTCCATATGTGAGAAGGTAGCTGAACGCCTTGTCCAAAAGCATCTTACTTCTGAGAGTTGAGCACACCCTCAGTCCCTCACACTTCCACACTGCCTGCAGAGTGAGTTTCACACGTCTTCACCAGAGACGACTGCCAGAGGCTTCTGAGTACAAGTTAACAATGCAGACCTTGAGGGTACTCCAGCTGCAGTAGAGTGGTAATCTTGGAACCTCCTGACTCAGAGTACTGCTACATTCTCACTGCCATATGAATGCAGCTAGTTGACAGCTGGCTTCAAGACATGCTTCCCTGTGAGAGCTGAGGACAGGGCAGAACCCTCCCGCATCCTGCCTGACTGTAGGAGTAGCTGCTAACATCCTAATGTTAGTGGCTGGGAGAGGTTGCGGGAAAAGCATGTGTGAGCACTGCGCCTGAACTCCCCTGTATCTGAGTTGAATACAGCGATTTCCAATGGCCTTCTTCAATCACAGTGTAGCTAGGTTCCAACTCCCATGTCCGAGTGGGTAGCAGACATCTGCCTCCCATGCATACACACTTCTGAGAGTTGAGCTTATGGCCTGTACCTCCACATCCAGCCTGCTGGTACCCTTGGCTTCTAAAAGACCTAGGCTCCCTGTTTGACGGAAGTGCTGGGAGAGGTAATTGGAATCACCCGGCACACAAGACTAGTGCCTTCAAGCTCAGTTCAGCGATTTCCTAGTAATTCCTGTGGTAGACTGGTGCTACATACTAAGTTCCATACGTGAGAGGGTAGCTGAACGCCTTGTCCAAAACCATCTTACTTCTGAGAGTTGAGCTCAGCCTCAGTCCCTCACAGTTCGACACTGCCTGCAGAGTGAGTTTCACACGTCTTCACCAGGACGATTGCCAGAGGCTTCTGAGTACAAGTTAACAATGCAGACCTGGAGGGTATCTCCAGGTGCAGTAGAGTGGTAATCTTGGAACCTCCTGATTCAGAGTACTGCTACCTTCTCACTGCCATAGGAATGCAGCTAGTTGACAGCTGGCTTCAAGACATGCTTCCCTGTGAGAGCTGAGGACAGGGCAGAACCCTCCCGCATGCTGCCTGAATGTAGGAGTAGCTGCTAACATCCTTATGTTAGTGGCTGGGAGCGGTTGCGGAAAAGCATGTGTGAGCACTGGGCCTGAACTCCCGTGTATCTGAGTTGAATACAGCGATTTCCAACGGCTTTCCTCAACCAGAGTGTAGCTAGGTTCCAAATCCCATGTACGAGCGGGTAGCAGACATCTGCCTCCCATGCATACACACTTCTGAGAGTTGAGCTATGGCCTGTACCTCCACAGCCAGCCTGCTGGTACCCTTGGCTTCTAAAAGGCCTAGGCTCGCTGTTTGACGGAAGTGCTGGGAGAGGTAATTGGAATCTCCCGGCACACAAGACGAGTGCCTCCAAGCTCAATTCACGATTTCCCAGTAATTCTTGTGGTAGACAGGTGCTACATACTAAGTTCCATATGTGAGAAGGTAGCTGAACGCCTTGTCCAATAGCATCTTACTTCTGAGAGTTGAGCACACCCTCAGTCCCTCACACTTCCACACTGCCTGAAGAGTGAGTTTCACACGTCTTCACCAGAGACGATTGCCAGAGGCTTCTGAGTACAAGTTAACAATGCATACCTGGAGGGTATCTCCAGGTGCAGTAGAGTGGTAATCTTGGAACCTCCTGACTCAGAGTACTGCTACCTTCTCACTGCCATAGGAATGAAGCTAGTTGACAGCTGGCTTCAAGACATGCTTCCCTGTGAGAGCTGAGGACAGGGCAGAACCCTCCCGCATGCTGCCTGACTGTAGGTGTAGCTGCTAACATCCTTATGTTAGTGGCTGGGAGAGGTTGCGGGAAAAGCATGTGTGAGCACTGGGCCTGAACTCACGTGTATCTGAGTTGAATACAGCGATTTCCAACGGCTTTCCTCAACCAGAGTGTAGCTAGGTACCAAATCCCATGTACGAGCGGGTAGCAGATATCTGCCTCCCATGCATACACACTTCTGAGAGTTGAGCTTATGGCCTGTACCTCCACAGCCAGCCTGCTGGTACCCTTGGCTTCTAAAAGGCCTAGGCTCGCTGTTTGACGGAAGTGCTGGGAGAGGTAATTGGAATCACCCGGCACACAAGACTAGTGCCTCCAAGCTCAGTTCAGCGATTTCCTAGTAATTCCTGTGGTAGACTGGTGCTACATACTAAGTTCCATACGTGAGAGGGTAGCTGAAAGCCTTGTCCAAAACCATCTTACTTCTGAGAGTTGAGCTCAGCCTCAGTCCCTCACAGTTCCACACTGCCTGCAGAGTGAGTTTCGCAGGTCTTCAGCAGAGACGTTTGCCAGAGGCTTCTGAGACGCAGGGTAACAATGCAGACCTGGAGGGTATCCCCAGGTGCAGTCGACTGGTAATCTTGGAACCTCCTGACTCAGAATACTGCTACCTTCTCACTGCCATAGGAATGCAGCTAGTTGACAGCTGGCTTCAAGACATGCTTCCCTGTGAGAGCTGAGGACAGGGCAGAACCCTCCCGCATGCTGCCTGACTGTAGGAGTAGCTGCTAACATCCTTATGTTAGTGGCTGGGAGAGGTTGCGGGAAAAGCATGTGTGAGCACTGGGCTTGAACTACCGTGTATCTGAGTTGAATACAGCGATTTCCAACGGCTTTCCTCAACCAGAGTGTAGCTAGGTTCCAAATCCCATGTACGAGCGGGTAGCAGATATCTGCCTCCCATGCATACACACTTCTGAGAGTTGAGCTTATTGCCTGTACCTCCACAGCCAGCCTGCTGGTACCCTTGGCTTCTAAAAGGCCTAGGCTCGCTGTTTGACGGAAGTGCTGGGAGAGGTAATTGGAATCACCCGGCACACAAGACTAGTGCCTCCAAGCTCAGTTCAGCGATTTCCTAGTAATTCCTGTGGTAGACTGGTGCTACATACTAAGTTCCATACGTGAGAGGGTAGCTGAACGCCTTGTCCAAAACCATCTTACTTCTGAGAGTTGAGCTCAGCCTCAGTCCCTCACAGTTCCACACTGCCTGCAGAGTGAGTTTCGCAGGTCTTCAGCAGAGACGTTTGCCAGAGGCTTCTGAGACGCAGGGTAACAATGCAGACCTGGAGGGTATCCCCAGGTGCAGTCGACTGGTAAACTTGGAACCTCCTGACTCAGAATACTGCTACCTTCTCACTGCCATAGGAATGCAGCTAGTTGACAGCTGGCTTCAAGACATGCTTCCCTGTGAGAGCTGAGGACAGGGCAGAACCCTCCCGCATGCTGCCTGAGTGTAGGAGTATCTGCTAACATCCTTATGTTAGTGGCTGTTAGAGGTTGCGGGAAAAGCATGTGTGAGCACTGGGCCTGAACTCCCGTGTATCTGAGTTGAATACAGCGATTTCCAACGGCTTTCCTCAACCAGAGTGTAGCTAGTTTCCAAATCCCATGTACGAGCGGGTAGCAGACATCTGCCTCCCATGCATACACACTTCTGAGAGTTGAGCTTATGGCCTGTACCTCCACATCCAGCCTCCTGGTAACCTTGGCTTCTAAAAGGCCTATGCTCGCTGTTTGACGGAAGTGCTGGGAGAGGTAATTGGAATCACCCGGCACACAAGACTAGTGCCTCCAAGCTCAGTTCAGCGATTTCCTAGTAATTCCTGTGGTAGACTGGTGCTACATACTAAGTTCCATACGTGAGAGGGTAGCTGAACGCCTTGTCCAAAACCATCTTACTTCTGAGAGTTGAGCTCAGCCTCAGTCCCTCACAGTTCGACACTGCCTGCAGAGTGATTTTCGCAGGTCTTCAGCAGAGACGTTTGCCAGAGGCTTCTGAGACGCAGGGTAACAATGCAGACCTGGAGGGTATCCCCAGGTGCAGTCGACTGGTAATCTTGGAACCTCCTGACTCAGAATACTGCTACCTTCTCACTGCCATAGGAATGCAGCTAGTTGACAGCTGGCTTCAAGACATGCTTCCCTGTGGGAGCTGAGGACAGGGCAGAACCCTCCCCCATGCTGCCTGACTGTAGGAGTAGCTGCTAACATCCTTATGTTAGTGGCTGTTAGAGGTTGCGGGAAAAGCATGTGTGAGCACTGGGCCTGAACTCCCGTGTATCTGAGTTGAATACAGCGATTTCCAACGGCTTTCCTCAACCAGAGTGTAGCTAGGTTCCAAATCCCATGTACGAGCGGGTAGCAGACATCTGCCTCCCATGCATACACACTTCTGAGAGTTGAGCTTATGGCCTGTACCTCCACAGCCAGCCTGCTGGTACCCTTGGCTTCTAAAAGGCCTAGGCTCGCTGTTTGACGGAAGTGCTGGGAGAGGTAATTGGAATCTCCCGGCACACAAGACGAGTGCCTCCAAGCTCAATTCACGATTTCCCAGTAATTCTTGTGGTAGACAGGTGCTACATACTAAGTTCCATATGTGAGAAGGTAGCTGAACGCCTTGTCCAAAAGCATCTTACTTCTGAGAGTTGAGCACACCCTCAGTCCCGCACACTTCCACACAGCCTGCAGAGTGAGTTTCACACGTCTTCAACAGGACGATTGCCAGAGGCTTCTGAGTACAAGTTAACAATGCAGACCTGGAGGGTATCTCCAGGTGCAGTAGAGTGGTAATCTTGGAACCTCCTGACTCAGAGTACTGCTACCTTCTCACTGCCCTAGGAATGCAGCTAGTTGACAGCTGGCTTCAAGACATGCTTCCCTGTGAGAGCTGAGGACAGGGCAGAACCCTCCCGCATCCTGCCTGACTGTAGGAGTAGCTGCTAACATCCTAATGTTAGTGGCTGGGAGAGGTTGCGGGAAAAGCATGTGTGAGCACTGGGCCTGAACTCCCGTGTATCTGAGTTGAATACAGCGATTTCCAATGGCCTTCTTCAGTCACAGTGTAGCTAGGTTCCAACTCCCATGTCCGAGTGGGTAGCAGACATCTGCCTCCCATGCATACACACTTCTGAGAGTTGAGCTTATGGCCTGTACCTCCACATCCAGCCTGCTGGTACCCTTGGCTTCTAAAAGGCCTAGGCTCGCTGTATGACGGAAGTGCTGGGAGAGGTAATTGGAATCACCCGGCACACAAGACGAGTGCCTCCAAGCTCAGTTCAGCGATTTCCTAGTAATTCCTGTGGTAGACTGGTGCTACATACTAAGTTCCATACGTGAGAGGGTAGCTGAACGCCTTGTCCAAAACCATCTTACTTCTGAGAGTTGAGCTCACCCTCAGTCCCTCACAGTTCCACACTGCCTGCAGAGTGAGTTTCGCAGGTCTTCAGCAGAGACGTTTGCCAGAGGCTTCTGAGACGCAGGGTAACAATGCAGACCTGGAGGGTATCCCCAGGTGCAGTCGACTGGTAATCTTGGAACCTCCTGACTCAGAATACTGCTACCTTCTCACTGCCATAGGAATGCAGCTTGTTGACAGCTGGCTTCAAGACATGCTTCCCTGTGAGAGCTGAGGACAGGGCAGAACCCTCCCGCATCCTGCCTGACTGTAGGAGTAGCTGCTAACATCCTAATGTTAGTGGCTGGGAGAGGTTGCGGGAAAAGCATGTGTGAGCAATGGGCCTGAACTCCCGTGTATCTGAGTTGAATAGAGCGATTTCCAATTGCCTTCTTCAATCACAGTGAGCTAGGTTCCAACTCCCATGTCCGAGTGGGTAGCAGACATCTGCCTCCCATGCATACACACTTCTGAGAGTTGAGATTATGGCCTGTACCTCCACATCCAGCCTGCTGGTAACCTTGGCTTCTAAAAGGCCTAGGCTCGCTGTTTGACGGAAGTGCTGGGAGAGGTAATTGGAATCACCCGGCACACAAGACTAGTGCCTCCAAGCTCAGTTCAGCAATTTCCTAGTAATTCCTGTGGTAGACTGGTGCTACATACTAAGTTCCATACGTGAGAGGGTAGCTGAACGCCTTGTCCAAAACCATCTTACTTCTGAGAGTTGAGCTCAGCCTCAGTCCCTCACAGTTCGACACTGCCTGCAGAGTGAGTTTCGCAGGTCTTCAGCAGAGACGTTTGCCAGAGGCTTCTGAGACGCAGGGTAACAATGCAGACCTGGAGGGTATCCCCAGGTGCAGTCGACTGGTAATCTTGGAACCTCCTGACTCAGAATACTGCTACCTTCTCACTGCCATAGGAATGCAGCTAGTTGACAGCTGGCTTCAAGACATGCTTCCCTGTGAGAGCTGAGGACAGGGCAGAACCCTCCCGCATGCTGCCTGAGTGTAGGAGTAGCTGCTAACATCCTTATGTTAGTGGCTGTTAGAGGTTGCGGGAAAAGCATGTGTGAGCACTGGGCCTGAACTCCCGTGTATCTGAGTTGAATACAGCGATTTCCAACGGCTTTCCTCAACCAGAGTGTAGCTAGGTTCCAAATCCCATGTACGAGCGGGTAGCAGATATCTGCCTCCCATGCATACACACTTCTGAGAGTTGAGCTTATGGCCTGTACCTCCACAGCCAGCCTGCTGGTACCCTTGGCTTCTAAAAGGCCTAGGCTCGCTGTTTGACGGAAGTGCTGGGAGAGGTAATTGGAATCACCCGGCACACAAGACTAGTGCCTCGAAGCTCAGTTCAGCGATTTCCTAGTAATTCCTGTGGTAGAGAGGTGCTACATAATAAGTTCCATATGTGAGAAGGTAGCTGAACGCCTTGTCCAAAAGCATCTTACTTCTGAGAGTTGAGCACACCCTCAGTCACTCACACTTCCACACTGCCTGCAGAGTGAGTTTCACACGTCTTCACCAGAGACGATTGCCAGAGGCTTCTGAGTACAAGTTAACAATGCACACCTGGAGGGTATCTCCAGGTGCAGTAGAGTGGTAATCTTGGAACCTCCTGACTCAGAGTAGTGCTACCTTCTCACTGCCATAGGAATGCAGCTAGTTGACAGCTGGCTTCAAGACATGCTTCCCTGTGAGAGCTGAGGACAGGGCAGAACCCTCCCGCATGCTGCCTGACTGTAGGAGTAGCTGCTAACATGCTTATGTTAGTGGCGGTGAGACTTTGCGGGAAAAGCATGTGTGAGCCTTGGGCCTGAACTCCCGTGTATCTGAGTTGAATACAGCGATTTCCAACGGCTTTCCTCAACCAGAGTGTAGCTAGGTTCCAAATCCCATGTACGAGCGGGTAGCAGACATCTGCCTCCCATGCATACACACTTCTGAGAGTTGAGCTTATGGCCTGTATCTCCACATCCAGCCTGCTGGTACCCTTGGCTTCTAAAAGGCCTAGGATCGCTGTTTGAGGGAAGTGCTGGGAGAGGTAATTGGAATCACCCGGCACACAAGACTAGTGCCTCCAAGCTCAGTTCAGCGATTTCCTAGTAATTCCTGTGGTAGACTGGTGCTACATACTAAGTTCCATACGTGAGAGGGTAGCTGAACGCCTTGTCCAAAACCATCTTACTTCTGAGAGTTGAGGTCAGCCTCCGTCCCTCACAGATCGACACTGCCTGCAGAGTGATTTTCGCAGGTCTTCAGCAGAGACGTTTGCCAGAGGCTTCTGAGACGCAGGGTAACAATGCAGACCTGGAGGGTATCCGCAGGTGCAGTCGACTGGTAATCTTGGAACCTCCTGACTCAGAATACTGCTACCTTCTCACTGCCATAGGAATGCAGCTAGTTGACAGCTGGCTTCAAGACATGCTTCCCTGTGAGAGCTGAGGACAGGGCAGAACCCTCCCGCATGCTGCCTGACTGTAGGAGTAGCTGCTAACATCCTTATGTTAGTGGCTGGGAGAGGTTGCGGGAAAAGCATGTGTGAGCACTGGGCCTGAACTCCCGTGTATCTGAGTTGAATACAGCGATTTCCAACGGCTTTCCTCAACCAGAGTGTAGCTAGGTTCCAAATCCCATGTACGAGCGGGTAGCAGACATCTGCCTCCCATGCATACACACTTCTGAGAGTTGAGCTTATGGCCTGTACCTTCACAGCCAGCCTGCTGGTACCCTTGGCTTCTAAAAGGCCTAGGCTCGCTGTTTGGCGGAAGTGCTGGGAGAGGTAATTGGAATCTCCCGGCACACAAGACGAGTGCCTCCAAGCTCAGTTCAGCGATTTCCTAGTAATTCCTGTGGTAGACTGGTGCTACATACTAAGTTCCATACGTGAGAGGGTAGCTGAACGCCTTGTCCAAAACCATCTTACTTCTGAGAGTTGAGCTCAGCCTCAGTCCCTCACACTTCCACACTGCCTGCAGAGTGAGTTTCACACGTCTTCACCAGGACGATTGCCAGAGGCTTCTGAGTACAAGTTAACAATGCAGACCTGGAGGGTATCTCCAGGTGCAGTAGAGTGGTAATCTTGGAACCTCCTGACTCAGAGTACTGCTACCTTCTCACTGCCAAGTAATGCAGCTAGTTGACAGCTAGCTGGCTTCAAGACATGCTTCCCTGAGAGAGCTGAGGACAGGGCAGAAACCTCCCGCATGCTGCCTGACTGTAGGAGTAGCTGCTAACATCCTAATGTTAGTGGCTGGGAGAGGTTGCGGGAAAAGCATGTGTGAGCACTGGGCCTGAACTCCCGTGTATCTGAGTTGAAATCAGCGATTTGCAACGGCTTTCCTCAACCAGAGTGTAGCTAGTGTCCAAATCCCATGTACGAGCGAGTAGCAGACATCTGCCTCCCATGCATACACACTTCTGAGAGTTGAGCTTATGGCCTGTACCTCCACAGCCAGCCTGCTGGTACCCTTGGCTTCTAAAAGGCCTAGGCTCGCTGTTTGACGGAAGTGCTGGAGAGGTAATTGGAATCACCCGGCACACAAGACTAGTGCCTCCAAGCTCAGTTCAGCGATTTCCTAGTAATTCCTGTGGTAGACTGGTGCTACATACTAAGTTCCATACGTGAGAGGGTAGCTGAACGCCTTGTCCAAAACCATCTTACTTCTGAGAGTTGAGCTCAGCCTCAGTCCCTCACAGTTCCACACTGCCTGCAGAGTGAGTTTCGCAGATCTTCAGCAGAGACGTTTGCCAGAGGCTTCTGAGACGCAGGGTAACAATGCAGACCTGGAGGGTATCCCCAGGTGCAGTCGACTGGTAATCTTGGAACCTCCTGACTCAGAATACTGCTACCTTCTCACTGCCATATGAATGCAGCCAGTTGACAGCTGGCTTCAAGACATGCTTCCCTGTGAGAGCTGAGGACAGGGCAGAACCCTCCCGCATGCTGCCTGACTGTAGGAGTAGCTGCTAACATCCTTATGTTAGTGGCTGGGAGAGGTTGCGGGAAAAGCATGTGTGAGCACTGGGCCTGAACTCCCGTGGTCCTGAGTTGAATACAGCGATTTCCAACGGCTTTCCTCAACCAGAGTGTAGCTATGTTCCAAATCCCATGTACGAGCGGGTAGCAGACATCTGCCTCCCATGCATACACACTTCTGAGAGTTGAGCTTATGGCCTGTAGCTCCACATCCAGCTTGCTGGTACCCTTGGCTTCTAAAAGGCCTAGGCTCGCTGTTTGACGGAAGTGCTGGGAGAGGTAATTGGAATCTCAAGGCACACAAGACGAGTGCCTCCAAGCTCAATTCACGATTTCCCAGTAATTCTTGTGGTAGACAGGTGCTACATACTAAGTTCCATATGGGAGATGGTAGCTGAAGGCCTTGTCCAAAAGCATCTTACTTCTGAGAGTTGAGCCCACCCTCAGTCCCTCACAGTTCCACACTGCCTGCAGAGTGAGTTTCACACGTCTTCAACAGGACGATTGCCAGAGGCTTCTGAGTACAAGTTAACAATGCAGACCTGGAGGGTATCTCCAGGTGCAGTAGAGTGGTAATCTTGGAACCTCCTGACTCAGAGTACTGCTACCTTCTCACTGCCCTAGGAATGCAGCTAGTTGACAGCTGGCTTCAAGACATGCTTCCCTGTGAGAGCTGAGGACAGGGCAGAACCCTCCCGCATCCTGCCTGACTGTAGGAGTAGCTGCTAACATCCTAATGTTAGTGGCTGGGAGAGGTTGCGGGAAAAGCATGTGTGAGCACTGGGCCTGAACTCCCGTGTATCTGAGTTGAATACAGCGATTTCCAATGGCCTTCTTCAGTCACAGTGTAGCTAGGTTCCAACTCCCATGTCCGAGTGGGTAGCAGACATCTGCCTCCCATGCATACACACTTCTGAGAGTTGAGCTTATGGCCTGTACCTCCACATCCAGCCTGCTGGTACCCTTGGCTTCTAAAAGGCCTAGGCTCGCTGTATGACGGAAGTGCTGGGAGAGGTAATTGGAATCACCCGGCACACAAGACGAGTGCCTCCAAGCTCAGTTCAGCGATTTCCTAGTAATTCCTGTGGTAGACTGGTGCTACATACAAAGTTCCATACGTGAGAGGGTAGCTGAACGCCTTGTCCAAAACCATCTTACTTCTGAGAGTTGAGCTCAGCCTCAGTCCCTCACAGTTCCACACTGCCTGCAGAGTGAGTTTCGCAGGTCTTCAGCAGAGACGTTTGCCAGAGGCTTCTGAGACGCAGGGTAACAATGCAGACCTGGAGGGTATCCCCAGGTGCAGTCGACTGGTAATCTTGGAACCTCCTGACTCAGAATACTGCTACCTTCTCACTGCCATAGGAATGCAGCTTGTTGACAGCTGGCTTCAAGACATGCTTCCCTGTGAGAGCTGAGGACAGGGCAGAACCCTCCCGCATCCTGCCTGACTGTAGGAGTAGCTGCTAACATCCTAATGTTAGTGGCTGGGAGAGGTTGCGGGAAAAGCATGTGTGAGCACTGGGCCTGAACTCCCGTGTATCTGAGTTGAATAGAGCGATTTCCAATTGCCTTCTTCAATCACAGTGAGCTAGGTTCCAACTCCCATGTCCGAGTGGGTAGCAGACATCTGCCTCCCATGCATACACACTTCTGAGAGTTGAGATTATGGCCTGTACCTCCACATCCAGCCTGCTGGTAACCTTGGCTTCTAAAAGGCCTAGGCTCGCTGTTTGACGGAAGTGCTGGGAGAGGTAATTGGAATCACCCGGCACACAAGACTAGTGCCTCCAAGCTCAGTTCAGCAATTTCCTAGTAATTCCTGTGGTAGACTGGTGCTACATACTAAGTTCCATACGTAAGAGGGTAGCTGAACGCCTTGTCCAAAACCATCTTACTTCTGAGAGTTGAGCCCAGCCTCAGTCCCTCACAGTTCGACACTGCCTGCAGAGTGAGTTTCGCAGGTCTTCAGCAGAGACGTTTGCCAGAGGCTTCTGAGACGCAGGGTAACAATGCAGACCTGGAGGGTATCCCCAGGTGCAGTCGACTGGTAATCTTGGAACCTCCTGACTCAGAATACTGCTACCTTCTCACTGCCATAGGAATGCAGCTAGTTGACAGCTGGCTTCAAGACATGCTTCCCTGTGAGAGCTGAGGACAGGGCAGAACCCTCCCGCATGCTGCCTGACTGTAGGAGTAGCTGCTAACATCCTTATGTTAGTGGCTGTTAGAGGTTGCGGGAAAAGCATGTGTGAGCACTGGGCCTGAACTCCCGTGTATCTGAGTTGAATACAGCGATTTCCAACGGCTTTCCTCAACCAGAGTGTAGCTAGGTTCCAAATCCCATGTACGAGCGGGTAGCAGATATCTGCCTCCCATGCATACACACTTCTGAGAGTTGAGCTTATGGCCTGTACCTCCACAGCCAGCCTGCTGGTACCCTTGGCTTCTAAAAGGCCTAGGCTCGCTGTTTGACGGAAGTGCTGGGAGAGGTAATTGGAATCACCCGGCACACAAGACTAGTGCCTCGAAGCTCAGTTCAGCGATTTCCTAGTAATTCCTGTGGTAGAGAGGTGCTACATAATAAGTTCCATATGTGAGAAGGTAGCTGAACGCCTTGTCCAAAAGCATCTTACTTCTGAGAGTTGAGCACACCCTCAGTCACTCACACTTCCACACTGCCTGCAGAGTGAGTTTCACACGTCTTCACCAGAGACGATTGCCAGAGGCTTCTGAGTACAAGTTAACAATGCACACCTGGAGGGTATCTCCAGGTGCAGTAGAGTGGTAATCTTGGAACCTCCTGACTCAGAGTAGTGCTACCTTCTCACTGCCATAGGAATGCAGCTAGTTGACAGCTGGCTTCAAGACATGCTTCCCTGTGAGAGCTGAGGACAGGGCAGAACCCTCCCGCATCCTGCCTGACTGTAGGAGTAGCTGCTAACATCCTTATGTTAGTGGCGGTGAGACGTTGCGGGAAAAGCATGTGTGAGCCTTGGGCCTGAACTCCCGTGTATCTGAGTTGAATACACCGATTTCCAACGGCTTTCCTCAACCAGAGTGTAGCTAGGTTCCAAATCCCATGTACGAGCGGGTAGCAGACATCTGCCTCCCATGCATACACACTTCTGAGAGTTGAGTTTATGGCCTGTATCTCCACATCCAGCCTGCTGGTACCCTTGGCTTCTAAAAGGCCTAGGATCGCTGTTTGAGGGAAGTGCTGGGAGAGGTAATTGGAATCACCCGGCACACAAGACTAGTGCCTCCAAGCTCAGTTCAGCGATTTCCTAGTAATTCCTGTGGTAGACTGGTGCTACATACTAAGTTCCATACGTGAGAGGGTAGCTGAACGCCTTGTCCAAAACCATCTTACTTCTGAGAGTTGAGCTCAGCCTCAGTCCCTCACAGTTCGACACAGCCTGCAGAGTGAGTTTCGCAGGTCTTCAGCAGAGACGTTTGCCAGAGGCTTCTGAGACGCAGGGTAACAATGCAGACCTGGAGGGTATCCCCAGGTGCAGTCGACTGGTAATCTTGGAACCTCCTGACTCAGAATACTGCTACCTTCTCACTGCCATAGGAATGCAGCTAGTTGACAGCTAGCTGGCTTCAAGACATGCTTCCCTGAGAGAGCTGAGGACAGGGCAGAACCCTCCCGCATGCTGCCTGACTGTAGGTGTAGCTGCTAACATCCTAATGTTAGTGGCTGGGAGATGTTGCGGGAAAAGCATGTGTGAGCACTGGGCCTGAACTCCCGTGTATCTGAGTTGAATACAGCGATTTCCAACGGCTTTCCTCAACCAGAGTGTAGCTAGGTTCCAAATCCCATGTACGAGCGGGTAGCAGACATCTGCCTCCCATGCATACACACTTCTGAGAGTTGAGCTTATGGCCTGTACCTCCACAGCCAGCCTGCTGGTACCCTTGGCTTCTAAAAGGCCTAGGCTCGCTGTTTGACGGAAGTGCTGGGAGAGGTAATTGGAATCTCCCGGCACACAAGACGAGTGCCTCCAAGCTCAATTCACGATTTCCCAGTAATTCTTGTGGTAGACAGGTGCTACATACTAAGTTCCATATGTGAGAAGGTAGCTGAACGCCTTGCCCAAAAGCATCTTACTTCTGAGATTTGAGCACACCCTCAGTCCCTCATACCTCCACACTGCCTGCAGAGTGAGTTTCACACGTCTTCACCAGAGACGATTGCCAGAGGCTTCTGAGTACAAGTTAACAATGCAGAACTGGAGGGTACTCCAGGTGCAGTAGAGTGGTAATCTTGGAACCTCCTGACTCAGAGTACTGCTACCTTCTCACTGCCATAGGATTGCAGCTAGTTGACAGCTGGCTTCAAGACATGCTTCCCTGTGAGAGCTGAGGACAGGGCAGAACCCTCCCGCATCCTGCCTGACTGTAGGAGTAGCTGCTAACATCCTAATGTTAGTGGCTGGGAGATGTTGCGGGAAAAGCATGTGTGAGCACTGGGCCTGAACTCCCGTGTATCTGAGTTGAATACAGCGATTTCCAACGGCTTTCCTCAACCAGAGTGTAGCTAGGTTCCAAATCCCATGTACGAGCGGGTAGCAGACATCTGCCTCCCATGCATACACACTTCTGAGAGTTGAGCTTATGGCCTGTACCTCCACAGCCAGCCTGCTGGTACCCTTGGCTTCTAAAAGGCCTAGGCTCTCTGTTTGACGGAAGTGCTGGGAGAGGTAATTGGAATCTCCCGGCACACAAGACGAGTACCTCCAAGCTCAATTCACGATTTCCCAGTAATTCTTGTGGTAGACAGGTGCTACATACTAAGTTCCATATGTGAGAAGGTAGCTGAACGCCTTGTCCAAAAGCATCTTACTTCTGAGAGTTGAGCACACCCACAGTCCCTCACACTTCCACACTGCCTGCAGAGTGAGTTTCACACGTCTTCACCAGAGACGATTGCCAGAGGCTTCTGAGTACAAGTTAACAATGCAGACCTGGAGGGTACTCCAGGTGCAGTAGAGTGGTAATCTTGGAACCTCCTGACTCAGAGTACTGCTACCTTCTCACTGCCATAGGAATGCAGCTAGTTGACAGCTGGCTTCAAGACATGCTTCCCTGTGAGAGCTGAGGACAGGGCAGAACCCTCCCGCATCCTGCCTGACTGTAGGAGTAGCTGCTAACATCCTAATGTTAGTGGCTGGGAGAGGTTGCGGGAAAAGCATGTGTGAGCACTGGGCCTGAACTCCCGTGTATCTGAGTTGAATACAGCGATTTCCAATGGCCTTCTTCAATCACAGTGTAGCTAGGTTCCAACTCCCATGTCCGAGTGGGTAGCAGACATCTGCCTCCCATGCATACACACTTCTGAGAGTTGAGCTTATGGCCTGTACCTCCACATCCAGCCTGCTGGTACCCTTGGCTTCTAAAAGGCCTAGGCTCGCTGTTTGACGGAAGTGCTGGGAGAGGTAATTGGAATCACCCGGCACACAAGACTAGTGCCTCCAAGCTCAGTTCAGGGATTTCCTAGTAATTCCGGTGGTAGACTGGTGCTACATACTAAGTTCCATACGTGAGAGGGTAGCTGAACGCCTTGTCCAAATCCATCTTACTTCTGAGAGTTGAGCTCAGCCTCAGTCCCTCACAGTTCCACACTGCCTGCAGAGTGAGTTTCGCAGGTCTTCAGCAGAGACGTTTGCCAGAGGCTTCTGAGACGCAGGGTAACAATGCAGACCTGGAGGGTATCCCCAGGTGCAGTCGACTGGTAATCTTGGAACCTCCTGACTCAGAATACTGCTACCTTCTCACTGCCATAGGAATGCAGCTAGTTGACAGCTGGCTTCAAGACATGCTTCCCTGTGAGAGCTGAGGACAGGGCAGAACCCTCCCGCATGCTGCCTGACTGTAGGAGTAGCTGCTAACATCCTTATGTTAGTGGCTGGGAGAGGTTGCGGGAAAAGCATGTGTGTGCACTGGGCCTGAACTCCCGTGTACCTGAGTTGAATACAGCGATTTCCAACGGCTTTCTTCAACCAGAGTGTAGCTAGGTTCCAAATCCAATGTAAGAGCGGGTAGCAGACATCTGCGTCCCATGCATACACACTTCTGAGAGTTGAGCTTAAGTCCTGTACCTCCACATCCAGCCTGCTGGTACCCTTGGCTTCTAAAAGACCTAGGCTCGCTGTTTGACGGAAGTGCTGGAGAGGTAATTGGAATCACCCGGCACACAAGACTAGTGCCTCCAAGCTCAGTTCAGCGATTTCCTAGTAATTCCTGTGGTAGACTGGTGCTACATACTAAGTTCCATACGTGAGAGGGTAGCTGAACGCCTTGTTCAAAACCATCTTACTTCTGAGAGTTGAGCTCAGCCTCAGTCCCTCACAGTTCCACACTGCCTGCAGAGTGAGTTTCGCAGGTCTTCAGCAGAGACGTTTGCCAGAGGCTTCTGAGACGCAGGGTAACAATGCAGACCTGGAGGGTATCCTCAGGTGCAGTCGACTGGTAATCTTGGATCCTCCTGACTCAGAATACTCCTACCTTCTCACTGCCATAGGAATGCAGCTAGTTGACAGCTGGCTTCAAGACATGCTTCCCTGTGAGAGCTGAGGACAGGGCAGAACCCTCCCGCATGCTGCCTGACTGTAGGAGTAGCTGCTAACATCCTTATGTTAGTGGCTGGGAGATGTTGCGGGAAAAGCATGTGTGAGCACTGGGCCTGAACTCCCGTGTATCTGAGTTGAATACAGCGATTTCGAACGGCTTTCCTCAACCAGAGTGTAGCTAGGTTCCAAAACCCATGTACGAGCGGGTAGCAGACATCTGCCTCCCATGCATACACACTTCTGAGAGTTGAGCTTATGGCCTGTACCTCCACAGCCAGCCTGCTGGTACCCTTGGCTTCTAAAAGGCCTAGGCTCGCTGTTTGACGGAAGTGCTGGGAGAGGTAATTGGAATCTCCCGGCACACAAGACGAGTGCCTCCAAGCTCAATTCACGATTTCCCAGTAATTCTTGTGGTAGACAGGTGCTACATACTAAGTTCCATATGTGAGAAGGTAGCTGAACGCCTTTTCCAAAAACATCTTACTTCTGAGAGTTGAGCACACCCTCAGTCCCTCACACTTCCACACTGCCTGCAGAGTGAGTTTCACACGTCTTCACCAGAGACGATTGCCAGAGGCTTCTGAGTACAAGTTAACAATGCAGACCTGGAGGGTACTCCAGGTGCAGTAGAGTGGTAATCTTGGAACCTCCTGACTCAGAATACTGCTATCTTCTCACTGCCATAGGAATGCAGCTAGTTGACAGCTGGCTTCAAGACATGCTTCCCTGTGAGAGCTGAGGACAGGGCAGAACCCTCCCGCATGCTGCCTGATTGTAGGAGTAGCTGCTAACATCCTTATGTTAGTGGCTGTTAGAGGTTGCGGGAAAAGCATGTGTGAGCACTGGGCCTGAACTCCCGTGTATCTGAGTTGAATACAGCGATTTCGAACGGCTTTCCTCAACCAGAGTGTAGCTAGGTTCCAAATCCCATGTACGAGCGGGTAGCAGACATCTGCCTCCCATGCATACACACTTCTGAGAGTTGAGCTTATGGCCTGTACCTCCACATCCAGCCTGCTGGTACCCTTGGCTTCTAAAAGGCCTAGGCTCGCTGTTTGACGGAAGTGCTGGGAGAGGTAATTGGAATCTCCCGGCACACAAGACGAGTGCCTCCAAGCTCAATTCACGATTTCCCAGTAATTCTTGTGGTAGACAGGTGCTACATACTAAGTTCCATATGTGAGAAGGTAGCTGAACGCCTTGTCCAAAAGCATCTTACTTCTGAGAGTTGAGCCCACCCTCAGTCCCTCACACTTCCACACTGCCTGCAGAGTGAGTTTCACACGTCTTCACCAGGACGATTGCCAGAGGCTTCTGAGTACAAGTTAACAATGCAGACCTGGAGGGTATCTCCAGGTGCAGTAGAGTGGTAATCTTGGAACCTCCTGACTCAGAGTACTGCTACCTTCTCACTGCCATAGGAATGCAGCTAGTTGACAGCTGGCTTCAAGACATGCTTCCCTGTGAGACCTGAGGACAGGGCAGAACCCTCCCGAATCCTGCCTGACTGTAGGAGTAGCTGCTAACATCCTAACGTTAGTGGCTGGGAGAGGTTGGGGGAAAAGCATGTGTGAGCACTGGGCCTGAACTCCCGTGTATCTGAGTTGAATACAGCGATTTCCAATTGCCTTCTTCAATCACAGTGTAGCTAGGTTCCTACTCCCATGTCCGAGTGGGTAGCAGACATCTGCCTCCCATGCATACACACTTCTGAGAGTTGAGCTTATGGCCTGTACCTGCACATCCAGCCTGCTGGTACCCTTGGCTTCTAAAAGGCCTAGGCTCGCTGTTTGACGGAAGTGCTGGGAGAGGTAATTGGAATCACGCGGCACACAAGACTGGTGCCTCCAAGCTCAGTTCAGCGATTTCCTAGTAATTCCTGTGGTAGACTGGTGCTACATACTAAGTTCCATACGTGAGAGGGTAGCTGAACGCCTTGTCCAAAACCATCTTACTTCTGAGAGTTGAGCACACCCTCAGTCCCTCACAGTTCCACACTGCCTGCAGAGTGAGTTTCGCAGGTCTTCAGCAGAGACGTTTGCCAGAGGCTTCTGAGATGCAGGGTAACAATGCAGACCTGGAGGGTATCCCCAGGTGCAGTCGACTGGTAATCTTGGAACCTCCTGACTCAGAATACTGCTACCTTCTCACTGCCATAGGAATGCAGCTAGTTGACAGCTGGCTTCAAGACATGCTTCCCTGTGAGAGCTGAGGACAGGGCAGAACCCTCCCGCATGCTGCCTGACTGTAGGAGTAGCTGCTAACATCCTTATGTTAGTGGCTGTTAGAGGTTGCGGGAAAAGCATGTGTGAGCACTGGGCCAGAACTCCCGTGTATCTGAGTTGAATACAGCGATTTCCAACGGCTTTCCTCAACCAGAGTGTAGCTAGGTTCCAAATCCCATGTACGAGCGGGTAGCAGACATCTGCCTCCCATGCATACACACTTCTGAGAGTTGAGCTTATGGCTGTACCTCCACATCCAGCCTGCTGGTACCCTTGGCTTCTAAAAGGCCTAGGCTCGCTGTTTGACGGAAGTGCTGGGAGAGGTAATTGGAATCTCCCGGCACACAAGACGAGTGCCTCCAAGCTCAATTCACGATTTCCCAGTAATTCTTGTGGTAGACAGGTGCTACATACTAAGTTCCATATGTGAGAAGGTAGCTGAACGCCTTGTCCAAAAGCATTTTACTTCTGAGAGTTGAGCAAACCCTCAGTCCCTCACACTTCCACACTGCCTGCAGAGTGAGTTTCACACGTCTTCACCAGAGACGATTGCCAGAGGCTTCTGAGTACAAGTTAACAATGCAGACCTGGAGGGTATCTCCAGGTGCAGTAGAGTGGTAATCTTGGAACCTCCTGACTCAGAGTAGTGCTACCTTCTCACGGCCATAGGAATGCAGCTAGTTGACAGCTGGCTTCAAGACATGCTTCCCTGTGAGAGCTGAGGACAGGGCAGAACCCTCCCGCATGCTGCCTGACTGTAGGAGTAGCTGCTAACATCCTAATGTTAGTGGCTGGGAGAGGTTGCTGGAAAAGCATGTGTGAGCACTGGGCCTGAACTCCCGTGTATCTGAGTTGAATACAGCGATTTCCAATGGCCTTCTTCAATCACAGTGTAGCTAGGTTCCAACTCCCATGTCCGAGTGGGTAGCAGACGTCTGCCTCCCATGCATACACACTTCTGAGAGTTGAGCTTATGGCCTGTACCTCCACATCCAGCCTGCTGGTACCCTTGGCTTCTAAAAGGCCTAGGCTCGCTGTTTGACGGAAGTGCTGGGAGAGGTAATTGGAATCACCCGGCACACAAGACTAGTGCCTCCAAGCTCAGTTCAGCGATTTCCTAGTAATTCCTGTGGTATACTGGTGCTACATACTAAGTTCCATCCGTGAGAGAGTAGCTGAACGCCTTGTCCAAAACCATCTTACTTCGGAGAGTTTAGCTCAGCCTCAGTCCCTCACAGTTCGACACTGCCTGCAGAGTGAGTTTCGCAGGTCTTCAGCAGAGACGTTTGCCAGAGGCTTCTGAGACGCAGGGTAACAATGCAGACCTGGAGGGTATCCCCAGGTGCAGTCGACTGGTAATCTTGGAACCTCCTGACTCAGAATACTGCTACCTTCTCACTGCCATAGGAATGCAGCTAGTGGACAGCTGGCTTCAAGACATGCTTCCCTGTGAGAGCTGAGGACAGGGCAGAACCCTCCCGCATGCTGCCTGACTGTAGGAGTAGCTGCTAACATCCTTATGTTAGTGGCGGGGAGACGTTGCGGGAAAAGCATGTGTGTGCCTTGGGCCTGAACTCCCGTGTATCTGAGTTGCATACAGCGATTTCCAACGGCTTTCCTCAACCAGAGTGTAGCTAGGTTCCAAATCCCATGTACGAGCGGGTAGCAGACATCTGCCTCCCATGCATACACACTTCTGAGAGTTGAGCTTATGGCCTGTACCTCCACATCCAGCCTGCTGGTACCCTTGGCTTCTAAAAGGCCTAGGATCGCTGTTTGAGGGAAGTGCTGGGAGAGGTAATTGGAATCACCCGGCACACAAGACTAGTGCCTCCAAGCTCAGTTCAGCGATTTCCTAGTAATTCCTGTGGTAGACTGGTGCTACATACTAAGGTCCATACGTGAGAGGGTAGCTGAACGCCTTGTCCAAAACCATCTTACTTCTGAGAGTTGAGCTCAGCCTCCGTCCCTCACAGATCGACACTGCCTGCAGAGTGATTTTCGCAGGTCTTCAGCAGAGACGTTTGCCAGAGGCTTCTGAGACGCAGGGTAACAATGCAGACCTGGAGGGTATCCCCAGGTGCAGTCGCCTGGTAATCTTGGAACCTCCTGACTCAGAATACTGCTACCTTCTCACTGCCATAGGAATGCAGCTAGTTGACAGCTGGCTTCAAGACATGATTCCCTGTGAGAGCTGAGGACAGGGCAGAACCCTCCCGCATGCTGCCTGACTGTAGGAGTAGCTGCTAACATCCTTATGTTAGTGGCTGGGAGAGGTTGCGGGAAAAGCATGTGTGAGTACTGGGCCTGAACTCCCGTGTATCTGAGTTGAATACAGCGATTTCCAACGGCTTTCCTCAACCAGAGTGTAGCTAGGTTCCAAATCCCATGTACGAGCGGGTAGCAGACATCTGCCTCCCATGCATACACACTTCTGAGAGTTGAGCTTATGGCCTGTACCTCCACAGCCAGCCTGCTGGTACCCTTGGCTTCTAAAAGGCCTAGGCTCGCTGTTTGGCGGAAGTGCTGGGAGAGGTAATTGGAATCTCCCGGCACACAAGACGAGTGCCTCCAAGCTCAATTCACGATTTCCCAGTAATTCTTGTGGTAGACAGGTGCTACATACTAAGTTCCATATGTGAGAAGGTAGCCGAACGCCTTGTCCAATATCATCTTACTTCTGAGAGTTGAGCACACCCTCAGTCCCTCACACTTCCACACTGCCTGCAGAGTGAGTTTCACACGTCTTCACCAGGACGATTGCCAGAGGCTTCTGAGTACAAGTTAACAATGCAGACCTTGAGGGTACTCCAGTTGCAGTAGAGTGGTAATCTTGGAACCCCTGACTCAGAGTACTGCTACATTCTCACTGCCATAGGAATGCAGCTAGTTGACAGCTGGCTTCAAGACATGCTTCCCTGTGAGAGCTGAGGACAGGGCAGAACCCTCCCGCATCCTGCCTGACTGTAGGAGTAGCTGCTAACATCCTAATGTTAGTGGCTGGGAGAGGTTGCGGGAAAAGCATGTGTGAGCACTGGGCCTGAACTCCCGTGTATCTGAGTTGAATACAGCGATTTCCAATGGCCTTCTTCAATCACAGTGTAGCTAGGTTCCAACTCCCATGTCCGAGTGGGTAGCAGACATCTGCCTCCCATGCATACACACTTCTGAGAGTTGAGCTTATGGCCTGTACCTCCACATCCAGCCTGCTGGTACCCTTGGCTTCTAAAAGGCCTAGGCTCGCTGTTTGACGGAAGTGCTGGGAGAGGTAATTGGAATCACCCGGCACACAAGACTAGTGCCTTCAAGCTCAGTTCAGCGATTTCCTAGTAATTCCTGTGGTAGACTGGTGCTACATACTAAGTTCCATACGTGAGAGGGTAGCTGAACGCCTTGTCCAAAACCATCTTACTTCTGAGAGTTGAGCTCAGCCTCAGTCCCTCACAGTTCGACACTGCCTGCAGAGTGAGTTTCGCAGGTCTTCAGCAGAGACGTTTGCCAGAGGCTTCTGAGACGCAGGGTAACAATGCAGACCTGGAGGGTATCCCCAGGTGCAGTCGACTGGTAATCTTGGAACCTCCTGACTCAGAATACTGCTACCTTCTCACTGCCATAGGAATGCAGCTAGTTGACAGCTAGCTGGCTTCAAGACATGCTTCCCTGAGAGAGCTGAGGACAGGGCAGAACCCTCCCGCATGCTGCCTGACTGTAGGAGTAGCTGCTAACATCCTAATGTTAGTGGCTGGGAGATGTTGCGGGAAAAGCATGTGTGAGCACTGGGCCTGAACTCCCGTGTATCTGAGTTGAATACAGCGATTTCCAACGGCTTTCCTCAACCAGAGTGTAGCTAGGTTCCAAATCCCATGTACGAGCGGGTAGCAGACATCTGCCTCCCATGCATACACACTTCTGAGAGTTGAGCTTATGGCCTGTACCTCCACAGCCAGCCTGCTGGTACCCTTGCCTTCTAAAAGGCCTAGGCTCGCTGTTTGACGGAAGTGCTGGGAGAGGTAATTGGAATCTCCCGGCACACAAGACGAGTGCCTCCAAGTTCAATTCACGATTTCCCAGTAATTCTTGTGGTAGACAGGTGCTACATACTAAGTTCCATATGTGAGAAGGTAGCTGAACGCCTTGTCCAAAAGCATCTTACTTCTGAGAGTTGAGCACACGTCAGTCCCTCACACCTCCACACTGCCTGCAGAGTGAGTTTCACACGTCTTCACCAGAGACGATTGCCAGAGGCTTCTGAGTACAAGTTAACAATGCAGACCTGGAGGGTACTCCAGGTGCAGTAGAGTGGTAATCTTGGAACCTCCTGACTCAGAGTACTGCTACCTTCTCACTGCCCTAGGAATGCAGCTAGTTGACAGCTGGCTTCAAGACATGCTTCCCTGTGAGAGCTGAGGACAGGGCAGAACCCTCCCGCATCCTGCCTGACTGTAGGAGTAGCTGCTAACATCCTAATGTTAGTGGCTGGGAGAGGTTGCGGAAAAGCATGTGTGAGCACTGGGCCTGAACTCCCGTGTATCTGAGTTGAATACAGCGATTTCCAATGGCCTTCTTCAATCACAGTGTAGCTAGGTTCCAACTCCCATGTCCGAGTGGGTAGCAGACATCTGCCTCCCATGCATACACACTTCTGAGAGTTGAGCTTATGGCCTGTACCTCCACATCCAGCCTGCTGGTACCCTTGGCTTCTAAAAGGCCTAGGCTCGCTGTATGACGGAAGTGCTGGGAGAGGTAATTGGAATCACCCGGCACACAAGACTAGTGCCTCCAAGCTCAGTTCAGCGATTTCCTAGTAATTCCTGTGGTAGACTGGTGCTACATACTAAGTTCCATACGTGAGAGGGTAGCTGAACGCCTTGTCCAAAACCATCTTACTTCTGAGAGTTGAGCTCAGCCTCAGTCCCTCACAGTTCCACACTGCCTGCAGAGTGAGTTTCGAGGGTCTTCAGCAGAGACGTTTGCCAGAGGCTTCTGAGACGCAGGGTAACAATGCAGACCTGGAGGGTATCCCCAGGTTCAGTCGACTGGTAATCTTGGAACCTCCTGACTCAGAATACTGTTACCTTCTCACTGCCATAGGAATGCAGCTTGTTGACAGCTGGCTTCAAGACATGCTTCCCTGTGAGAGCAGAGGACAGGGCAGAACCCTCCCGCATCCTGCCTGACTGTAGGAGTAGCTGCTAACATCCTAATGTTAGTGGCTGGGAGAGGTTGCGGGAAAAGCATGTGTGAGCACTGGGCCTGAACTCCCGTGTATCTGAGTTGAATAGAGCGATTTCCAATGGCCTTCTTCAATCACAGTGCAGCTAGGTTCCAACTCCCATGTCCGAGTGGGTAGTAGACATCTGCCTCCCATGCATACACACTTCTGAGAGTTGAGATTATGGCCTGTACCTGCACATCCAGCCTGCTGGTACCCTTGGCTTCTAAAAGACCTAGGCTCGCTGTTTGACGGAAGTGCTGGGAGAGGTAATTGGAATCACCCGGCACACAAGACTAGTGCCTCCAAGCTCAGTTCAGCGATTTCCTAGTAATTCCTGTGGTAGACTGGTGCTACATACTAAGTTCCATACGTGAGAGGGTAGCTGAACGCCTTGTCCAAAACCATCTTACTTCTGAGAGTTGAGCTCAGCCTCAGTCCCTCACAGTTCGACACTGCCTGCAGAGTGAGATTCGCAGGTCTTCAGCAGAGACGTTTGCCAGAGGCTTCTGAGACGCAGGGTAACAATGCAGACCTGGAGGGTATCCCCATGTGCAGTCGACTGGTAATCTTGGAACCTCCTGACTCAGAATACTGCTACCTTCTCACTGCCATAGGAATGCAGCTAGTTGACAGCTGGCTTCAAGACATGCTTCCCTGTGAGAGCTGAGGACAGGGCAGAACCCTCCCGCATGCTGCCTGACTGTAGGAGTAGCTGCTAACATCCTTATGTTAGTGGCTGTTAGAGGTTGCGGGAAAAGCATGTGTGAGCACTGGGCCTGAACTCCCGTGTATCTGAGTTGAATACAGCGATTTCCAACGGCTTTCGTCAACCAGAGTGTAGCTAGGTTCCAAATCCCATGTACGAGCGGGTAGCAGATATCTCCCTCCCATGCATACACACTTCTGAGAGTTGAGCTTATGGCCTGTACCTCCACAGCCAGTCTGCTGGTACCCTTGGCTTCTAACAGGCCTAGGCTCGCTGTTTGAGGGAAGTGCTGGGAGAGGTAATTGGAATCACCCGGCACACAAGACTAGTGCCTCGAAGCTCAGTTCAGCGATTTCCTAGTAATTCCTGTGGTAGAGATGTGCTACATAATAAGTTCCATATGTGAGAAGGTAGCTGAACGCCTTGTCCAAAAGCATCTTACTTCTGAGAGTTGAGCACACCCTCAGTCCCTCACACTTCCACACTGCCTGCAGAGTGAGTTTCACACGTCTTCACCAGAGACGATTGCCAGAGGCTTCTGAGTACAAGTTAACAATGCAGACCTGAAGGGTATCTCCAGGTGCAGTAGAGTGGTAATCTTGGAACCTCCTGACTCAGAGTACTGCTACCTTCTCACTGCCATAGGAATGCAGCCAGTTGACAGCTGGCTTCAAGACATGCTTCCCTGTGAGAGCTGAGGACAGGGCAGAACCCTCCCGCATCCTGCCTGACTGTAGGAGTAGCTGCTAACATCCTAATGTTAGTGGCTGGGAGAGGTTGCGGGAAAAGCATGTGTGAGCACTGGGCCTGAACTCCCGTGTATCTGAGTTGAATACAGCGATTTCCAATGGCCTTCTTCAATCACAGTGTAGCTAGGTTCCAACTCCCATGTCCGAGTGGGTAGCAGACATCTGCCTCCCATGCATACACACTTCTGAGAGTTGAGCTTATGGCCTGTACCTGCACATCCAACCTGCTGGTACCCTTGGCTTCTAAAAGGCCTAGGCTCGCTGTTTGACGGAAGTGCTGGGAGAGGTAATTGGAATCACGCGGCACACAAGACTGGTGCCTCCAAGCTCAGTTCAGCGATTTCCTACTAATTCCTGTGGTAGACTGGTGCTACATACTAAGTTCCATACGTGAGAGGGTAGCTGAACGCCTTGTCCAAAACCATCTTACTTCTGAGAGTTGAGCACACCCACAGTCCCTCACAGTTCCACACTGCCTGCAGAGTGAGTTTCGCAGGTCTTCAGCAGAGACGTTTGCCAGAGGCTTCTGAGACGCAGGGTAACAATGCAGACCTGGAGGGTATCCCCAGGTGCAGTCGACTGGTAATCTTGGAACCTCCTGACTCAGAATACTGCTACCTTCTCACTGCCATAGGAATGCAGCTAGTTGACAGCTGGCTTCAAGACACGCTTCCCTGTGAGAGCTGAGGACAGGGCAGAACCCTCCCGCATGCTGCCTGACTGTAGGAGTAGCTGCTAACATCCTTATGTTAGTGGCTGTTAGAGGTTGCGGGAAAAGCATGTGTGAGCACTAGGCCAGAACTCCCGTGTATCTGAGTTGAATACAGCGATTTCCAACGGCTTTCCTCAACCAGAGTGTAGCTAGGTTCCAAATCCCATGTACGAGCGGGTAGCAGACATCTGCCTCCCATGCATACACACTTCTGAGATTTGAGCTTATGGCTGTACCTCCACATCCAGCCTGCTGGTACCCTTGGCTTCTAAAAGGCCTAGGCTCGCTGTTTGACGGAAGTGCTGGGAGAGGTAATTGGAATCTCCCGGCACACAAGACGAGTGCCTCCAAGCTCAATTCACGATTTCCCAGTAATTCTTGTGGTAGACAGGTGCTACATACTAAGTTCCATATGTGAGAATGTAGCTGAACGCCTTGTCCAAAAGCATTTTACTTCTGAGAGTTGAGCACACCCTCAGTCACTCACACTTCCACACTGCCTGCAGAGTGAGTTTCACACGTCTTCACCAGAGACGATTGCCAGAGGCTTCTGAGTACAAGTTAACAATGCACACCTGGAGGGTATCTCCAGGTGCAGTAGAGTGGTAATCTTGGAACCTCCTGACTCAGAGTAGTGCTACCTTCTCACGGCCATAGGAATGCAGCTAGTTGACAGCTGGCTTCAAGACATGCTTCCCTGTGAGAGCTGAGGACAGGGCAGAACCCTCCCGCATGCTGCCTGACTGTAGGAGTAGCTGCTAACATCCTATTGTTAGTGGCTGGGAGAGGTTGCTGGAAAAGCATGTGTGAGCACTGGGCCTGAACTCCCGTGTATCTGAGTTGAATAAAGCGATTTCCAATGGCCTTCTTCAATCACAGTGTAGCTATGTTCCAACTCCCATGTCCTTGTGGGTAGCAGACGTCTGCCTCCCATGCATACACACTTCTGAGAGTTGAGCTTATGGCCTGTACCTCCACATCCAGCCTGCTGGTACCCTTGGCCTCTAAAATGCCTAGGCTCGCTGTTTGACGGAAGTGCTGGGAGAGGTAATTGGAATCACCCGGCACACAAGACTAGTGCCTCCAAGCTCAGTTCAGCGATTTCCTAGTAATTCCTGTGGTAGACTGGTGCTACATACTAAGTTCCATCCGTGAGAGGGTAGCTGAACGCCTTGTCCAAAACCATCTTACTTCGGAAAGTTGAGCTCAGCCTCAGTCCCTCACAGTTCGACACTGCCTGCAGAGTGAGTTTCGCAGGTCTTCAGCAGAGACGTTTGCCAGAGGCTTCTGAGACGCAGGGTAACAATGCAGACCTGGAGGGTATCCCCAGGTGCAGTCGACTGGTAATCTTGGAACCTCCTGACTCAGAATACTGCTACCTTCTCACTGCCATAGGAATGCAGCTAGTTGACAGCTGGCTTCAAGACATGCTTCCCTGTGAGAGCTGAGGACAGGGCAGAACCCTCCCGCATGCTGCCTGACTGTAGGAGTAGCTGCTAACATCCTTATGTTAGTGGCGGGGAGACGTTGCGGGAAAAGCATGTGTGTGCCTTGGGCCTGAACTCCCGTGTATCTGAGTTGAATACAGCGATTTCCAACGGCTTTCCTCAACCAGAGTGTAGCTAGGTTCCAAATCCCATGTACGAGCGGGTAGCAGACATCTGCCTCCCATGCATACACACTTCTGAGAGTTGAGCTTATGGCCTGTACCTCCACATCCAGCCTGCTGGTACCCTTGGCTTCTAAAAGGCCTAGGATCGCTGTTTGAGGGAAGTGCTGGGAGAGGTAATTGGAATCACCCGGCACACAAGACTAGTGCCTCCAAGCTCAGTTCAGCGATTTCCTAGTAATTCCTGTGGTAGACTGGTGCTACATACTAAGTTTCATACGTGAGAGGGTAGCTGAACGCCTTGTCCAAAACCATCTTACTTCTGAGAGTTGAGCTCAGCCTCAGTCCCTCACAGTTCGACACTGCCTGCAGAGTGAGTTTCGCAGGTCTTCAGCAGAGACGTTTGCCAGAGGCTTCTGAGACGCAGGGTAACAATGCAGACCTGGAGGGTATCCCCAGGTGCAGTCGACTGGTAATCTTGGATCCTCCTGACTCAGAATACTGCTACCTTCTCACTGCCATAGGAATGCAGCTAGTTGACAGCTGGCTTCAAGACATGCTTCCCTGTGAGAGCTGAGGACAGGGCAGAACCCTCCCGCATGCTGCCTGACTGTAGGAGTAGCTGCTAACATCCTTATGTTAGTGGCTGGGAGAGGTTGCGCAAAAAGCATGTGTGAGCATTGGGCCTGAACTCCCGTGTATCTGAGTTGAATACAGCGATTTCCAACGGCTTTCCTCAACCAGAGTGTAGCTAGGTTCCAAATCCCATGTACGAGCGGGTAGCAGACATCTGCCTCCCATGCATACACACTTCTGAGAGTTGAGCTTATGGCCTGTACCTCCACAGCCAGCCTGCTGGTACCCTTGGCTTCTAAAAGGCCTAGGCTCGCTGTTTGACGGAAGTGCTGGGAGAGGTAATTGGAATCTCCCCGCACACAAGACGAGTGCCTCCAAGCTCAATTCAAGATTTCCCAGTAATTCTTGTGGTAGACAGGTGCTACATACTAAGTTCCATATGTGAGAAGGTAGCTGAACGCCTTGTCCAAAAGCATCTTACTTCTGAGAGTTGAGCACACCCTCAGTCCCTCACACTTCCACACTGCCTGCAGAGTGAGTTTCACACGTCTTCACCAGAGACGATTGCCAGAGGCTTCTGAGTACAAGTTAACAATGCAGACCTTGAGGGTACTCCAGCTGCAGTAGAGTGGTAATCTTGGAACCTCCTGACTCAGAGTACTGCTACATTCTCACTGCCATATGAATGCAGCTAGTTGACAGCTGGCTTCAAGACATGCTTCCCTGTGAGAGCTGAGGACAGGGCAGAACCCTCCCGCATCCTGCCTGACTGTAGGAGTAGCTGCTAACATCCTAATGTTAGTGGCTGGGAGAGGTTGCGGGAAAAGCATGTGTGAGCACTGCGCCTGAACTCCCCTGTATCTGAGTTGAATACAGCGATTTCCAATGGCCTTCTTCAATCACAGTGTAGCTAGGTTCCAACTCCCATGTCCGAGTGGGTAGCAGACATCTGCCTCCCATGCATACACACTTCTGAGAGTTGAGCTTATGGCCTGTACCTCCACATCCAGCCTGCTGGTACCCTTGGCTTCTAAAAGGCCTAGGCTCTCTGTTTGACGGAAGTGCTGGGAGAGGTAATTGGAATCACCCGGCACACAAGACTAGTGCCTTCAAGCTCAGTTCAGCGATTTCCTAGTAATTCCTGTGGTAGACTGGTGCTACATACTAAGTTCCATACGTGAGAGGGTAGCTGAACGCCTTGTCCAAAACCATCTTACTTCTGAGAGTTGAGCTCAGCCTCAGTCCCTCACAGTTCGACACTGCCTGCAGAGTGAGTTTCACACGTCTTCACCAGGACGATTGCCAGAGGCTTCTGAGTACAAGTTAACAATGCAGACCTGGAGGGTATCTCCAGGTGCAGTAGAGTGGTAATCTTGGAACCTCCTGATTCAGAGTACTGCTACCTTCTCACTGCCATAGGAATGCAGCTAGTTGACAGCTGGCTTCAAGACATGCTTCCCTGTGAGAGCTGAGGACAGGGCAGAACCCTCCCGCATGCTGCCTGACTGTAGGAGTAGATGCTAACATCCTTATGTTAGTGGCTGGGAGAGGTTGCGCGAAAAGCATGTGTGAGCACTGGGCCTGAACTCCCGTGTATCTGAGTTGAATACAGCGATTCCCAACGGCTTTCCTCAACCAGAGTGTAGCTAGGTTCCAAATCCCATGTACGAGCGGGTAGCAGACATCTGCCTCCCATGTATACACACTTCTGAGAGTTGAGCTTATGGCCTGTACCTCCACAGCCAGCCTGCTGGGACCCTTGGCTTCTAAAAGGCCTAGGCTCGCTGTTTGACGGAAGTGCTGGGAGAGGTAATTGGAATCACCCGGCACACAAGACTAGTGCCTCCAAGCTCAGTTCAGCGATTTCCTAGTAATTCCTGTGGTAGACTGGTGTTACATACTAAGTTCCATACGTGAGAGGGTAGCTGAACGTCTTGTCCAAAACCATCTTACTTCTGAGAGTTGAGCTCAGCCTCAGTCCCTCACATTTCGACACTGCCTGCAGAGTGAGTTTCGCAGGTCTTCAGCAGAGACGTTTGCCAGAGGCTTCTGAGACGCAGGGTAACAATGCAGACCTGGAGGGTATCCCCAGGTGCAGTCGCCTGGTAATCTTGGAACCTCCTGACTCAGAATACTGCTACCTTCTCACTGCCATAGGAATGCAGCTTGTTGACAGCTGGCTTCAAGACATGCTTCCCTGTGAGAGCTGAGGACAGGGCAGAACCCTCCCGCATGCTGCCTGAATGTAGGAGTAGCTGCTAACATCCTTATGTTAGTGGCTGGGAGCGGTTGCGGAAAAGCATGTGTGAGCACTGGGCCTGAACTCCCGTGTATCTGAGTTGAATACAGCGATTTCCAACGGCTTTCCTCAACCAGAGTGTAGCTAGGTTCCAAATCCCATGTACGAGCGGGTAGCAGACATCTGCCTCCCATGCATACACACTTCTGAGAGTTGAGCTTATGGCCTGTACCTCCACAGCCAGCCTGCTGGTACCCTTGGCTTCTAAAAGGCCTAGGCTCGCTGTTTGACGGAAGTGCTGGGAGAGGTAATTGGAATCTCCCGGCACACAAGACGAGTGCCTCCAAGCTCAATTCACGATTTCCCAGTAATTCTTGTGGTAGACAGGTGCTACATACTAAGTTCCATATGTGAGAAGGTAGCTGAACGCCTTGTCCAATAGCATCTTACTTCTGAGAGTTGAGCACACCCTCAGTCCCGCACACTTCCACACTGCCTGCAGAGTGAGTTTCACACGTCTTCAACAGGACGATTGCCAGAGGCTTCTGAGTACAAGTTAACAATGCAGACCTGGAGGGTATCTCCAGGTGCAGTAGAGTGGTAATCTTGGAACCTCCTGACTCAGAGTACTGCTACCTTCTCACTGCCCTAGGAATGCAGCTAGTTGACAGCTGGCTTCAAGACATGCTTCCCTGTGAGAGCTGAGGACAGGGCAGAACCCTCCCGCATCCTGCCTGACTGTAGGAGTAGCTGCTAACATCCTAATGTTAGTGGCTGGGAGAGGTTGCGGGAAAAGCATGTGTGAGCACTGGGCCTGAACTCCCGTGTATCTGAGTTGAATACAGCGATTTCCAATGGCCTTCTTCAGTCACAGTGTAGCTAGGTTCCAACTCCCATGTCCGAGTGGGTAGCAGACATCTGCCTCCCATGCATACACACTTCTGAGAGTTGAGCTTATGGCCTGTACCTCCACATCCAGCCTGCTGGTACCCTTGGCTTCTAAAAGGCCTAGGCTCGCTGTATGACGGAAGTGCTGGGAGAGGTAATTGGAATCACCCGGCACACAAGACGAGTGCCTCCAAGCTCAGTTCAGCGATTTCCTAGTAATTCCTGTGGTAGACTGGTGCTACATACAAAGTTCCATACGTGAGAGGGTAGCTGAACGCCTTGTCCAAAACCATCTTACTTCTGAGAGTTGAGCTCACCCTCAGTCCCTCACAGTTCCACACTGCCTGCAGAGAGAGTTTCGCAGGTCTTCAGCAGAGACGTTTGCCAGAGGCTTCTGAGACGCAGGGTAACAATGCAGACCTGGAGGGTATCCCCAGGTGCAGTCGACTGGTAATCTTGGAACCTCCTGACTCAGAATACTGCTACCTTCTCACTGCCATAGGAATGCAGCTTGTTGACAGCTGGCTTCAAGACATGCTTCCCTGTGAGAGCTGAGGACAGGGCAGAACCCTCCCGCATCCTGCCTGACTGTAGGAGTAGCTGCTAACATCCTAATGTTAGTGGCTGGGAGAGGTTGCGGGAAAAGCATGTGTGAGCACTGGGCCTGAACTCCCGTGTATCTGAGTTGAATAGAGCGATTTCCAATTGCCTTCTTCAATCACAGTGAGCTAGGTTCCAACTCCCATGTCCGAGTGGGTAGCAGACATCTGCCTCCCATGCATACACACTTCTGAGAGTTGAGATTATGGCCTGTACCTCCATATCCAGCCTGCTGGTAACCTTGGCTTCTAAAAGGCCTAGGCTCGCTGTTTGACGGAAGTGCTGGGAGAGGTAATTGGAATCACCCGGCACACAAGACCAGTGCCTCCAAGCTCAGTTCAGCAATTTCCTAGTAATTCCTGTGGTAGACTGGTGCTACATACTAAGTTCCATACGTGAGAGGGTAGCTGAACGCCTTGTCCAAAACCATCTTACTTCTGAGAGTTGAGCCCAGCCTCAGTCCCTCACAGTTCGACACTGCCTGCAGAGTGAGTTTCGCAGGTCTTCAGCAGAGACGTTTGCCAGAGGCTTCTGAGACGCAGGGTAACAATGCAGACCTGGAGGGTATCCCCAGGTGCAGTCGACTGGTAATCTTGGAACCTCCTGACTCAGAATACTGCTACCTTCTCACTGCCATAGGAATGCAGCTAGTTGACAGCTGGCTTCAAGACATGCTTCCCTGTGAGAGCTGAGGACAGGGCAGAACCCTCCCGCATGCTGCCTGACTGTAGGAGTAGCTGCTAACATCCTTATGTTAGTGGCTGTTAGAGGTTGCGGGAAAAGCATGTGTGAGCACTGGGCCTGAACTCCCGTGTATCTGAGTTGAATACAGCGATTTCCAACGGCTTTCCTCAACCAGAGTGTAGCTAGGTTCCAAATCCCATGTACGAGCGGGTAGCAGATATCTGCCTCCCATGCATACACACTTCTGAGAGTTGAGCTTATGGCCTGTACCTCCACAGCCAGCCTGCTGGTACCCTTGGCTTCTAAAAGGCCTAGGCTCGCTGTTTGACGGAAGTGCTGGGAGAGGTAATTGGAATCTCCCGGCACACAAGACGAGTGCCTCCAAGCTCAATTCACGATTTCCCAGTAATTCTTGTGGTAGACAGGTGCTACATACTAAGTTCCATATGTGAGAAGGTAGCTGAACGCCTTGCCCAAAAGCATCTTACTTCTGAGAGTTGAGCACACCCTCAGTCCCTCACACCTCCACACTGCCTGCAAAGTGAGTTTCACACGTCTTCACCAGAGACGATTGCCAGAGGCTTCTGAGTACAAGTTAACAATGCAGACCTGGAGGGTACTCCAGGTGCAGTAGAGTGGTAATCTTGGAACCTCCTGACTCAGAGTACTGCTACCTTCTCACTGCCATAGGATTGCAGCTAGTTGACAGCTGGCTTCAAGACATGCTTCCCTGTGAGAGCTGAGGACAGGGCAGAACCCTCCCGCATCCTGCCTGACTGGAGGAGTAGCTGCTAACATCCTAATGTTAGTGGCTGGGAGATGTTGCGGGAAAAGCATGTGTGAGCACTGGGCCTGAACTCCCGTGTATCTGAGTTGAATACAGCGATTTCGAACGGCTTTCCTCAACCAGAGTGTAGCTAGGTTCCAAATCCCATGTACGAGCGGGTAGCAGACATCTGCCTCCCATGCATACACACTTCTGAGAGTTGAGCTTATGGCCTGTACCTCCACAGCCAGCCTGCTGGTACCCTTGGCTTCTAAAAGGCCTAGGCTCGCTGTTTGACGGAAGTGCTGGGAGAGGTAATTGGAATCTCCCGGCACACAAGACGAGTGCCTCCAAGCTCAATTCACGATTTCCCAGTAATTCTTGTGGTAGACAGGTGCTACATACTAAGTTCCATATGTGAGAAGGTAGCTGAACGCCTTGTCCAAAAGCATCTTACTTCTGAGAGTTGAGCACACCCTCAGTCCCTCACACTTCCACACTGCCTGCAGAGTGAGTTTCACACGTCTTCACCAGAGACGATTGCCAGAGGCTTCTGAGTACAAGTTAACAATGCAGACCTAGAGGGTACTCCAGGTGCAGTAGAGTGGTAATCTTGGAACCTCCTGACTCAGAGTACTGCTACCTTCTCACTGCCATAGGAAAGCAGCTAGTTGACAGCTGGCTTCAAGACATGCTTCCCTGTGAGAGCTGAGGACAGGGCAGAACCCTCCCGCATCCTGCCTGACTGTAGGAGTAGCTGCTAACATCCTAATGTTAGTGGCTGGGAGAGGTTGCGGGAAAAGCATGTGTGAGCACTGGGCCTGAACTCCCGTGTATCTGAGTTGAATACAGCGATTTCCAATGGCCTTCTTCAATCACAGTGTAGCTAGGTTCCAACTCCCATGTCCGAGTGGGTAGCAGACATCTGCCTCCCATGCATACACACTTCTGAGAGTTGAGCTTATGGCCTGTACCTCCACATCCAGCCTGCTGGTACCCTTGGCTTCTAAAAGGCCTAGGCTCGCTGTTTGACGGAAGTGCTGGGAGAGGTAATTGGAATCACCCGGCACACAAGACTAGTGCCTTCAAGCTCAGTTCAGCGATTTCCTTGTAATTCCGGTGGTAGACTGGTGCTACATACTAAGTTCCATACGTGAGAGGGTAGCTGAACGCCGTGTCCAAAACCATCTTACTTCTGACAGTTGAGCTCAGCCTCAGTCCCTCACAGTTCCACACTGCCTGCAGAGTGAATTTCGCAGGTCTTCAGCAGAGACGTTTGCCAGAGGCTTCTGAGACGCAGGGTAACAATGCAGACCTGGAGGGTATCCCCAGGTGCAGTCGACTGGTAATCTTGGAACCTCCTGACTCAGAATACTGCTACCTTCCCACTGCCATAGGAATGCAGCTAGTTGACAGATAGCTGGCTTCAAGACATGCTTCCCTGTGAGAGCTGAGGACAGGGCAGAACCCTCCCGCATCCTGCCTGACTGTAGGAGTAGCTGCTAACATCCTAATGTTAGTGGCTGGGAGAGGTTGCGGGAAAAGCATGTGTGAGCACTGGGCCTGAACTCCCGTGTATCTGAGTTGAATACAGCGATTTCCAATGGCCTTCTTCAATCACAGTGTAGCTATGTTCCAACTCCCATGTCCGAGTGGGTAGCAGACATCTGCCTCCCATGCATACACACTTCTGAGAGTTGAGCTTATGGCCTGTACCTCCACATCCAGCCTGCTGGTACAATTGGCTTCTAAAAGGCCTAGGCTCGCTGTTTGACGGAAGTGCTGGGAGAGGTAATTGGAATCACCCGGCACACAAGACTAGTGCCTCCAAGCTCAGTTCAGCGATTTCCTAGTAATTCCTGTGGTAGGCTGGTGCTACATACTAAGTTCCATACGTGAGAGGGTAGCTGAACGCCTTGTCCAAAAGCATCTTACTTCTGAGAGTTGAGCTCAGCCTCAGTCCCTCACAGTTCCACACTGCCTGCAGAGTGAGTTTCGCAGGTCTTCAGCAGAGACGTTTGCCAGAGGCTTCTGAGACGCTGGGTAACAATGCAGACCTGGAGGGTATCCCCAGGTGCACTCGACTGGTAATCTTGGAACCTCCTGACTCAGAATACTGCTACCTCCTCACTGCCATAGGAATGCAACTAGTTGACAGCTGGCTTCAAGACATGCTTCCCTGTGAGAGCGGAGGACAGGGCAGCACCCTCCCGCATGGTGCCTGACTGTAGGAGTAGCTGGTAACATCCTTATGTTAGTGGCTGGGAGAGGTTGCGGGAAAAGCATGTGTGAGCACTGGGCCTGAACTCCCGTGTATCTGAGTTGAATACAGCGATTTCGAACGGCTTTCCTCAACCAGAGTGTAGCTAGGTTCCAAATCCCATGTACGAGCGGGTAGCAGACATCTGCCTCCCATGCATACACACTTCTGAGAGTTGAGCTTATGGCCTGTACCTCCACAGCCAGCCTGCTGGTACCCTTGGCTTCTAAAAGGCCTAGGCTCGCTGTTTGACGGAAGTGCTGGGAGAGGTAATTGGAATCTCCCGGCACACAAGACGAGTGCCTCCAAGCTCAATTCACGATTTCCCAGTAATTCTTGTGGTAGACAGGTGCTACATACTAAGTTCCATATGTGAGAAGGTAGCTGAACGCCTTGTCCAAAAGCATCTTACTTCTGAGAGTTGAGCACACCCTCAGTCCCGCACACTTCCACACTGCCTGCAGAGTGAGTTTCACACGTCTTCACCAGGACGATTGCCAGAGGCTTCTGAGTACAAGTTAACAATGCAGACCTGGAGGGTATCTCCAGGTGCAGTAGAGTGGTAATCTTGGAACCTCCTGACTCAGAGTACTGCTAAGTTCTCACTGCCCTAGGAATGCAGCTAGTTGACAGCTGGCTTCAAGACATGCTTCCCTGTGAGAGCTGAGGACAGGGCAGAACCCTCCCGCATCCTGCCTGACTGTAGGAGTAGCTGCTAACATCCTAATGTTAGTGGCTGGGAGAGGTTGCGGGAAAAGCATGTGTGAGCACTGGGCCTGAACTCCCGTGTATCTGAGTTGAATACAGCGATTTCCAATGGCCTTCTTCAATCTCAGTGTAGCTAGGTTCCAACTCCCATGTCCGAGTGGGTAGCAGACATCTGCCTCCCAGCATACACACTTCTGAGAGTTGAGCTTATGGCCTGTACCTCCACATCCAGCCTGCTGGTACCCTTGGCTTCTAAAAGGCCTAGGCTCGCTGTATGACGGAAGTGCTGGGAGAGGTAATTGGAATCACCCGGCACACAAGACTAGTGCCTCCAAGCTCAGTTCAGCGATTTCCTAGTAATTCCTGTGGTAGACTGGTGCTACATACTAAGTTCCATACGTGAGAGGGTAGCTGAACGCCTTGTCCAAAACCATCTTACTTCTGAGAGTTGAGCTCACCCTCAGTCCCTCACAGTTCCACACTGCCTGCAGAGTGAGTTTCACAGGTCTTCAGCAGAGACGTTTGCCAGAGGCTTCTGAGACGCAGGGTAACAATGCAGACCTGGAGGGTATCCCCAGGTGCAGTCGACTGGTAATCTTGGAACCTCCTGACTCAGAATACTGCTACCTTCTCACTGCCATAGGAATGCAGCTTGTTGACAGCTGGCTTCAAGACATGCTTCCCTGTGAGAGCTGAGGACAGGGCAGAACCCTCCCGCATCCTGCCTGACTGTAGGAGTAGCTGCTAACATCCTAATGTTAGTGGCTGGGAGAGGTTGCGGGAAAAGCATGTGTGAGCACTGGGCCTGAACTCCCGTGTATCTGAGTTGAATAGAGCGATTTCCAATTGCCTTCTTCAATCACAGTGTAGCTAGGTTCCAACTCCCATGTCCGAGTGGGTAGCAGACATCTGCCTCCCATGCATACACACTTCTGAGAGTTGAGATTATGGCCTGTACCTCCACATCCAGCCTGCTGGTACCCTTGGCTTCTAAAAGGCCTAGGCTCGCTGTTTGACGGAAGTGCTGGGAGAGGTAATTGGAATCACCCGGCACACAAGACTAGTGCCTCCAAGCTCAGTTCAGCGATTTCCTAGTAATTCCTGTGGTAGACTGGTGCTACATATTAAGTTCCATACGTGAGAGGGTAGCTGAACGCCTTGTCCAAAACCATCTTACTTCTGAGAGTTGAGCTCAGCCTCAGTCCCTCACAGTTCCACACTGCCTGCAGAGTGAGTTTCGCAGGTCTTCAGCAGAGACGTTTGCCAGAGGCTTCTGAGACGCAGGGTAACAATGCAGACCTGGAGGGTATCCCCAGGTGCAGTCGACTGGTAATCTTGGAACCTCCTGACTCAGAATACTGCTACCTTCTCACTGCCATAGGAATGCAGCTAGTTGACAGCTGGCTTCAAGACATGCTTCCCTGTGAGAGCTGAGGACAGGGCAGAACCCTCCCGCATGCTGCCTGACTGTAGGAGTAGCTGCTAACATCCTTATGTTAGTGGCTGGGAGAGGTTGCGCGAAAAGCATGTGTGAGCACTGGGCCTGAACTCCCGTGTATCTGAGTTGAATACAGCGATTTCAAACGGCTTTCCTCAACCAGAGTGTAGCTAGGTTCCAAATCCCATGTACGAGCGGGTAGCAGACATCTGCCTCCCATGCATACACACTTCTGAGAGTTGAGCTTATGTCCTGTACCTCCACAGCCAGCCTGCTGGTACCCTTGGCTTCTAAAAGGCCTAGGCTCGCTGTTTGACGGAAGTGCTGGGAGAGGTAATTGGAATCTCCCGGCACACAAGACGAGTGCCTCCAAGCTCAATTCACGATTTCCCAGTAATTCTTGTTGTAGACAGGTGCTACATACTAAGTTCCATATGTGAGAAGGTAGCTGAACGCCTTGTCCAAAAGCATCTTACTTCTGAGAGTTGAGCACACCCTCAGTCCCTCACACCTCCACACTGCCTGCAGAGTGAGTTTCACACGTCTTCACCAGAGACGATTGCCAGAGGCTTCTGAGTACAAGTTAACAATGCAGACCTGGAGGGTACTCCAGCTGCAGTAGAGTGGTAATCTTGGAACCTCCTGACTCAGAGTACTGCTACATTCTCACTGCCATAGGAATGCAGCTAGTTGACAGCTGGCTTCAAGACATGCTTCCCTGTGAGAGCTGAGGACAGGGCCGAACCCTCCCGCGTCCTGCCTGACTGTAGGAGTAGCTGCTAACATCCTAATGTTAGTGGCTGGGAGAGGTCGCGGGAAAAGCATGTGTGAGCACTGGGCCTGAACTCCCGTGTATCTGAGTTGAATACAGCGATTTCCAATGGCCTTCTTCAATCACAGTGTAGCTAGGTTCCAACTCGCATGTCCGAGTGGGTAGCAGACATCTGCCTCCCATGCATACACACTTCTGAGAGTTGAGCTTATGGCCTGTACCTCCACATCCAGCCTGCTGGTACCCTTGGCTTCTAAAAGGCCTAGGCTCGCTGTTTGACGGAAGTGCTGGGAGAGGTAATTGGAATCACCCGGCACACAAGACTAGTGCCTTCAAGCTCAGTTCAGCGATTTCCTAGTAATTCCTGTGGTAGCCTGGTGCTACATACTAAGTTCCATACGTGAGAGGGTAGCTGAACGCCTTGTCCAAAACCATCTTACTTCTGAGAGTTGAGCTCAGCCTCAGTCCCTCACAGTTCGACACTGCCTGCAGAGTGAGTTTCGCAGGTCTTCAGCAGAGACGTTTGCCAGAGGCTTCTGAGACGCAGGGTAACAATGCAGACCTGGAGGGTATCCCCAGGTGCAGTCGACTGGTAATCTTGGAACCTCCTGACTCAGAATACTGCTACCTTCTCACTGCCATAGGAATGCAGCTAGTTGACAGCTAGCTGGCTTCAAGACATGCTTCCCTGTGAGAGCTGAGGACAGGGCAGAACCCTCCCGCATGCTGCCTGACTGTAGGAGTAGCTGCTAACATCCTTATGTTAGTGGCTGTTAGAGGTTGCGGGAAAAGCATGTGTGAGCACTAGGCCAGAACTCCCGTGTATCTGAGTTGAATACAGCGATTTCCAACGGCTTTCCTCAACCAGAGTTTAGCTAGGTTCCAAATCCCATGTACGAGCGGGTAGCAGACATCTGCCTCCCATGCATACACACTTCTGAGAGTTGAGCTTATGGCCTGTACCTCCACAGCCAGCCTGCTGGTACCCTTGGCTTCTAAAAGGCCTAGGCTCGCTGTTTGGCGGAAGTGCTGGGAGAGGTAATTGGAATCACCCGGCACACAAGTCTAGTGCCTCCAAGCTCAGTTCAGCGATTTCCTAGTAATTCCTGTGGTAGACTGGTGCTACATACTAAGTACCATACGTGAGAGGGTAGCTGAACGCCTTGTCCAAAACCATCTTACTTCTGAGAGTTGAGCTCAGCCTCCGTCCCTCACAGATCGACACTGCCTGCAGAGTGATTTTCGCAGGTCTTCAGCAGAGACGATTGCCAGAGGCTTCTGAGTACAAGTTAACAATGCACACCTGGAGGGTATCCCCAGGTGCAGTCGACTGGTAATCTTGGAACCTCCTGACTCAGAATACTGCTACCTTCTCACTGCCATAGGAATGCAGCTAGTTGACAGCTGGCTTCAAGACATGCTTCCCTGTGAGAGCTGAGGACAGGGCAGAACCCTCCCGCATGCGGCCTGACTGTAGGAGTAGCTGCTAACATCCTTATGTTAGTGGCTGGGAGAGGTTGCAGGAAAAGCATGTGTGAGCACTGGGCCTGAACTCCCGTGTATCTGAGTTGAATACAGCGATTTCCAACGGCTTTCCTCAACCAGAGTGTAGCTAGGTTCCAAATCCCATGTACCAGCGGGTAGCAGACATCTGCCTCCCATGCATACACACTTCTGAGAGTTGAGCTTATGGCCTGTACCTCCACAGCCAGCCTGCTGGTACCCTTGGCTTCTAAAAGGCCTAGGCTCGCTGTTTGACGGAAGTGCTGCGAGAGGTAATTGGAATCTCCCGGCACACAAGACGAGTGCCTCCAAGCTCAATTCACGATTTCCCAGTAATTCTTGTGGTAGACAGGTGCTACATACTAAGTTCCATATGTGAGAAGGTAGCTGAACGCCTTGTCCAAAAGCATCTTACTTCTGAGAGTTGAGCCCACCCTCAGTCCCTCACACTTCCACACTGCCTGCAGAGTGAGTTTCACACGTCTTCACCAGGACGATTGCCAGAGGCTTCTGAGTACAAGTTAACAATGCAGACCTGGAGGGTATCTCCAGGTGCAGTAGAGTGGTAATCTAGGAACCTCCTGATTCAGAGTACTGCTACCTTCTCACTGCCATAGGAATGCAGCTAGTTGACAGCTGGCTTCAAGACATGCTTCCCTGTGAGAGCTGAGGACAGGGCAGAACCCTCCCGAATCCTGCCTGACTGTAGGAGTAGCTGCTAACATCCTAATGTTAGTGGCTGGGAGAGGTTGCGGGAAAAGCATGTGTGAGCACTGGGCCTGAACTCCCGTGTATCTGAGTTGAATACAGCGATTTCCAATGGCCTTCTTCAATCACAGTGTAGCTAGGTTCCAACTCCCATGTCCGAGTGGGTAGCAGACATCTGCCTCCCATGCATACACACTTCTGAGAGTTGAGCTTATGGCCTGTACCTCCACATCCATCCTGCTGGTACCCTTGGCTTCTAAAAGGCCTAGGCTCGCTGTTTGACGGAAGTGCTGGGAGAGGTAATTGGAATCACCCGGCACACAAGACTAGTGCCTCCAAGCTCAGTTCAGCGATTTCCTAGTAATTCCTGTGGTAGACTGGTGCTACATACTAAGTTCCATACGTGAGAGGGTAGCTGAACGCCTTGTCCAAAAGCATCTTACTTCTGAGAGTTGAGCTCACCCTCAGTCCCTCACAGTTCCACACTGCCTGCAGAGTGAGTTTCGCAGGTCTTCAGCAGAGACGTTTGCCAGAGGCTTCTGAGACGCAGGGTAACAATGCAGACCTGGAGGGTATCCCCAGGTGCAGTCGACTGGTAATCTTGGATCCTCCTGACTCAGAATACTGCTACCTTCTCACTGCCATAGGAATGCAGCTAGTTGACAGCTGGCTTCAAGACATGCTTCCCGGTGAGAGCTGAGGACAGGGCAGAACCCTCCCGCATGCTGCCTGACTGTAGGAGTAGCTGCTAACATCCTTATGTTAGTGGCTGGGAGAGGTTGCGCGAAAAGCATGTGTGAGCACTGGGCCTGAACTCCCGTGTATCTGAGTTGAATACAGCGATTTCCAACGGCTTTCCTCAACCAGAGTGTAGCTAGGTTCCAAATCCCATGTACGAGCGGGTAGCAGACATCTGCCTCCCATGCATACACACTTCTGAGAGTTGAGCTTATGGCCTGTACCTCCACAGCCAGCCTGCTGGTACCCTTGGCTTCTAAAAGGCCTAGGCTCGCTGTTTGACGGAAGTGCTGGGAGAGGTATTTGGAATCACCCGGCACACAAGACTAGTGCCTCCAAGCTCAGTTCAGCGATTTCCTAGTAATTCCTGTGGTAGACTGGTGTTACATACTAAGTTCCATACGTGAGAGGGTAGCTGAACGTCTTGTCCAAAACCATCTTACTTCTGAGAGTTGAGCTCAGCCTCAGTCCCTCACAGTTCGACACTGCCTGCAGAGTGAGTTTCGCAGGTCTTCAGCAGAGACGTTTGCCAGAGGCTTCTGAGACGCAGGGTAACAATGCAGACCTGGAGGGTATCCCCAGGTGCAGTCGACTGGTAATCTTGGAACCTCCTGACTCAGAATACTGCTACCTTCTCACTGCCATAGGAATGCAGCTAGTTGACAGCTGGCTTCAAGACATGCTTCCCTGTGAGAGCTGAGGACAGGGCAGAACCCTCCCGCATCCTGCCTGAATGTAGGAGTAGCTGCTAACATCCTTATGTTAGTGGCTGTTAGAGGTTGCGGGAAAAGCATGTGTGAGCACTGGGCCAGAACTCCCGTGTATCTGAGTTGAATACAGCGATTTCCAACGGCTTTTCTCAACCTGAGTGTAGCTAGGTTCCAAATCCCATGTACGAGCGGGTAGCAGACATCTGCCTCCCATGCATACTCACTTCTGAGAGTTGAGCTTATGGCCTGTACCTCCATATCCAGCCTGCTGGTACCCTTGGCTTCTAAAAGGCCTAGGCTCGCTGTTTGACGGAAGTGCTGGGAGAGGTAATTGGAATCTCCCGGCACACAAGACGAGTGCCTCCAAGCTCAATTCACGATTTCCCAGTAATTCCTGTGGTAGACAGGTGCTACATACTAAGTTCCATATGTGAGAAGGTAGCTGAACGCCTTGTCCAAAAGCATTTTACTTCTGAGAGTTGAGCACACCCTCAGTCCCTCACACTTCCACACTGCCTGCAGAGTGAGTTTCACACGTCTTCACCAGAGACGATTGCCAGAGGCTTCTGAGTACAAGTTAACAATGCACACCTGGAGGGTATCTCCAGGTGCAGTAGAGTGGTAATCTTGGAACCTCCTGACTCAGAGTACTGCTACCTTCTCACTGCCATAGGAATGCAGCTAGTTGACAGCTGGCTTCAAGACATGCTTCCCTGTGAGAGCTGAGGACAGGGAAGAACCCTCCCGCATGCTGCCTGACTGTAGGAGTAGCTGCTAACATCCTAATGTTAGTGGCTGGGAGAGGTTGCGGGAAAAGCATGTGTGAGCACTGGGCCTGAACTCCCGTGTATCTGAGTTGAATACAGCGATTTCCAATGGCCTTCTTCAATCACAGTGTAGCTAGGTTCCAACTCCCATGTCCGAGTGGGTAGCAGACGTCTGCCTCCCATGCATACACACTTCTGAGAATTGAGCTTATGGCCTGTACCTCCACATCCAGCCTGCTGGTACCCTTGGCTTCTAAAAGGCCTAGGCTCGCTGTTTGACGGAAGTGCTGGGAGAGGTAATTGGAATCACCCGTCACACAAACTAGTGCCTCCAAGCTCAGTTCAGCGATTTCCTAGTAATTCCTGTGGTAGACTGGTGCTACATACTAAGTTCCATACGTGAGAGGGTAGCTGAACGCCTTGTCCAAAACCATCTTACTTCGGAGAGTTGAGCTCAGCCTCAGTCCCTCACAGTTCGACACTGCCTGCAGAGTGAGTTTCGCAGGTCTTCAGCAGAGACGTTTTCCAGAGGCTTCTGAGACGCAGGGTAACAATGCAGACCTGGAGGGTATCCCCAGGTGCAGTCGACTGGTAATCTTGTAACCTCCTGACTCAGAATACTGCTACCTTCTCACTGCCATAGGAATGCAGCTAGTTGACAGCTGGCTTCAAGACATGCTTCCCTGTGAGAGCTGAGGACAGGGCAGAACCCTCCCGCATGCTGCCTGACTGTAGGAGTAGCTGCTAACATCCTTATGTTAGTGGCAGAGAGACGTTGCGGGAAAAGCTTGTGTGAAACTTGGGCCTGAACTCCCGTGTATCTGAGTTGAATACAGCGATTTCCAACGGCTTTCTTCAACCAGAGTGTAGCTAGGTTCCAAATCCCATGTACGAGCGGGTAGCAGACATCTGCCTCCCATGCATACACACTTCTGAGAGTTGAGCTTATGGCCTGTACCTCCACAGCCAGCCTGCTGGTACCCTTGGCTTCTAAAAGGCCTAGGCTCGCTGTTTGGCGGAAGTGCTGGGAGAGGTAATTGGAATCACCCGGCACACAAGTCTAGTGCCTCCAAGCTCAGTTCAGCGATTTCCTAGTAATTCCTGTGGTAGACTGGTGCTACATACTAAGTACCATACGTGAGAGGGTAGCTGAACGCCTTGTCCAAAACCATCTTACTTCTGAGAGTTGAGCTCAGACTCCGTCCCTCACAGATCGACACTGCCTGCAGAGTGATTTTCGCAGGTCTTCAGCAGAGACGATTGCCAGAGGCTTCTGAGTACAAGTTAACAATGCACACCTGGAGGGTATCCCCAGGTGCAGCCGACTGGTAATCTTGGAACCTCCTGACTCAGAATACTGCTACCTTCTCACTGCCATAGGAATGCAGCTAGTTGACAGCTGGCTTCAAGACATGCTTCCCTGTGAGAGCTGAGGACAGGGCAGAACCCTCCCGCATGCTGCCTGACTGTAGGAGTAGCTGCTAACATCCTTATGTTAGTGGCTGGGAGAGGTTGCGGGAAAAGCATGTGTGAGCACTGGGCCTGAACTCCCGTGTATCTGAGTTGAATACAGCGATTTCCAACGGCTTTCCTCAACCAGAGTGTAGCTAGATTCCAAATCCCATGTACGAGCGGGTATCAGACATCTGCCTCCCATGCATACACACTTCTGAGAGTTGAGCTTATGGCCTGTACCTTCACAGCCAGCCTGCTGGTACCCTTGGCTTCTAAAAGGCCTAGGCTCGCTGTTTGACGGAAGTGCTGGGAGAGGTAATTGGAATCTCCCGGCACACAAGACGAGTGCCTCCAAGCTCAATTCACGATTTCCCAGTAAATCTTGTGGTAGAGAGGTGCTACATACTAAGTTCCATATGTGAGAAGGTAGCTGAACACCTTGTCCAAAAGCATCTTACTTCTGAGAGTTGAGCACACTCTCAGTCCCTCACACTTCCACACTGCCTGCAGATGAGTTTCACACGTATTCACCAGGACGATTGCCAGAGGCTTCTGAGTACAAGTTAACAATGCAGACCTGGAGGGTATCTCCAGGTGCAGTAGAGTGGTAATCTTGGAACCTCCTGACTCAGAGTACTGCTACCTTCTCACTGCCAAGTAATGCAGCTAGTTGACAGCTAGCTGGCTTCAAGACATGCTTCCCTGAGAGAGCTGAGGACAGGGCAGAACCCTCCCGCATGCTGCCTGACTGTAGGAGTAGCTGCTAACATCCTTATGTTAGTGGCTGGGAGAGGTTGCGGGAAAAGCATGTGTGAGCACTGGGCCTGAACTCCCGTGTATCTGAGTTGAATACAGCGATTTCCAACGGCTTTCCTCAACCACAGTGTAGCTAGGTTCCAAATCCCATGTACGAGCGGGTAGCAGACATCTGCCTCACATGCATACACACTTCTGAGAGTTGAGCTTATGGCCTGTACCTCCACATCCAGCCTGCTGGTACCCTTGGCTTCTAAAAGGCCTAGGCTCGCTGTTTGACGGAAGTGCTGGGAGAGGTAATTGGAATCACCCGTCACACAAGACTAGTGCCTCCAAGCTCAGTTCAGCGATTTCCTAGTAATTCCTGTGGTAGACTGATGGTACATACTAAGTTCCATACGTGAGAGGGTAGCTGAACGCCTTGTCCAAAACCATCTTACTTCGGAGAGTTGAGCTCAGCCTCAGTCCCTCAGAGTTCGACACTGCCTGCAGAGTGAGTTTCGCAGGTCTTCAGCAGAGACGTTTTCCAGAGGCTTCTGAGACGCAGGGTAACAATGCAGACCTGGAGGGTACCCCAGGTGCAGTCGACTGGTAATCTTGGAACCTCCTGACTCAGAATACTGCTACCTTCTCACTGCCATAGGAATGCAGCTAGTTGACAGCTGGCTTCAAGACATGCTTCCCTGTGAGAGCTGAGGACAGGGCAGAACCCTCCCGCATGCTGCCTGACTGTAGGAGTAGCTGCTAACATCCTTATGTTAGTGGCGGGGAGACGTTGCGGGAAAAGCATGTGTGAGCCTTGGGCCTGAACTCCCGTGTATCTGAGTTGAATACAGCGATTTCCAAGGGCTTTCTTCAACCAGAGTGTAGCTAGGTTCCAAATCCCATGTACGAGCGGGTAGCAGACATCTGCCTCCCATGCATACACACTTCTGAGAGTTGAGCTTATGGCCTGTACCTCCACATCCAGCCTGCTGATACCCTTGGCTTCTAAAAGGCCTAGGCTCGCTGTTTGAGGGAAGTGCTGGGAGAGGTAATTGGAATCACCCGGCACACAAGTCTAGTGCCTCCAAGCTCAGTTCAGCGATTTCCTAGTAATTCCTGTGGTAGACTGGTGCTACATACTAAGTACCATACGTGAGAGGGTAGCTGAACGCCTTGTCCAAAACCATCTTACTTCTGAGAGTTGAGCTCAGCCTCCGTCCCTCACAGATCGACACTGCCTGCAGACTGATTTTCGCAGGTCTTCAGCAGAGACGTTTGCCAGAGGCTTCTGAGACGCAAGGTAACAATGCAGACCTGGAGGGTATCCCCAGGTGCAGTCGACTGGTAATCTTGGAACCTCCTGACTCAGAATACTGCTACCTTCTCACTGCCATAGGAATGCAGCTAGTTGACAGCTGGCTTCAAGACATGCTTCCCTGTGAGAGCTGAGGACAGGGCAGAACCCTCCCGCATGCTACCTGACTGTAGGAGTAGCTGCTAACATCCTTATGTTAGTAGCTGGGAGAGGTTGCAGGAAAAGCATGTGTGAGCACTGGGCCTGAACTCCCGTGTATCTGAGTTGAATACAGCGATTTCCAACGGCTTTCCTCAACCAGAGTGTAGCTAGATTCCAAATCCCATGTACGAGCGGGTATCAGATATCTGCCTCCCATGCATACACACTTCTGAGAGTTGAGCTTATGGCCTGTACCTTCACAGCCAGCCTGCTGGTACCCTTGGCTTCTAAAAGGCGTAGGCTCTCTGTTTGACGGAAGTGCTGGGAGAGGTAATTGGAATCTCCCGGCACACAAGACGAGTGCCTCCAAGCTCAATTCACGATTTCCCAGTAATTCTTGTGGTAGAGAGGTGCTACATACTAAGTTCCATATGTGAGAAGGTAGCTGAACGCCTTGTCCAAAAGCATCTTACTTCTGAGAGTTGAGCACACCCTCAGTCCCTCACACTTCCACACTGCCTGCAGAGTGAGTTTCACACGTCTTCACCAGGACGATTGCCAGAGGCTTCTGAGTACAAGTTAACAATGCAGACCTGGAGGGTATCTCCAGGTGCAGTAGAGTGGTAATCTTGGAACCTCCTGACTCAGAGTACTGCTACCTTCTCACTGCCAAGTAATGCAGCTAGTTGACAGCTAGCTAGCTTCAAGACATGCTTCCCTGAGAGAGCTGAGGACAGGGCAGAACCCTCCCGCATGCTGCCTGACTGTAGGAGTAGCTGCTAACATCCTAATGTTAGTGGCTGGGAGAGGTTGCGGGAAAAGCATGTGTGAGCACTGGGCCTGAACTCCCGTGTATCTGAGTTGAATACAGCGATTTCCAACGGCTTTCCTCAACCAGAGTGTAGCTAGTGTCCAAATCCCATGTACGAGCGAGTAGCAGACATCTGCCTCCCATGCATACACACTTCTGAGAGTTGAGCTTATGGCCTGTACCTCCACAGCCAGCCTGCTGGTACCCTTGGCTTCTAAAAGGCCTAGACTCGCTGTTTGACGGAAGTGCTGGGAGAGGTAATTGGAATCACCCGGCACACAAGACTAGTGCCTCCAAGCTCAGTTCAGCGATTTCCTAGTAATTCCTGTGGTAGACTGGTGCTACATACTAAGTTCCATACGTGAGAGGGTAGCTGAACGCCTTGTCCAAAACCATCTTACTTCTGAGAGTTGAGCTCAGCCTCAGTCCCTCACAGTTCCACACTGCCTGCAGAGTGAGTTTCGCAGGTCTTCAGCAGTGACGTTTGCCAGAGGCTTCTGAGACGCAGGGTAACAATGCAGACCTGGAGGGTATCCCCAGGTGCAGTCGACTGGTAATCTTGGAACCTCCTGACTCAGAATACTGCTACCTTCTCACTGCCATAGGAATGCAGCCAGTTGACAGCTGGCTTCAAGACATGCTTCCGTGTGAGAGCTGAGGACAGGGAAGAACCCTCCCGCATGCTGCCTGACTGTAGGAGTAGCTGCTAACATCCTTATGTTAGTGGCTGGGGGAGGTTGCGGGAAAAGCATGTGTGAGCACTGGGCCTGAACTCCCGTGTACCTGAGTTGAATACAGCGATTTCCAACGGCTTTCCTCAACCAGAGTGTAGCTAGGTTCCAAATCCCATGTACGAGCGGGTAGCAGACATCTGCCTCCCATGCATACACACTTCTGAGAGTTGAGCTTATGGCCTGTAGCTCCACATCCAGCTTGCTGGTACCCTTGGCTTCTAAAAGGCCTAGGCTCGCTGTTTGACGGAAGTGCTGGGAGAGGTAATTGGAATCTCCCGGCACACAAGACGAGTGCCTCCAAGCTCAATTCACGATTTCCCAGTAATTCTTGTGGTAGACAGGTGCTACATACTAAGTTCCGAATGGGAGATGGTAGCTGAACGCCTTGTCCAAGAGCATCTTACTTCTGAGAGGTGAGCCCACCCTCAGTCCCTCACAGTTCCACACTGCCTGCAGAGTGAGTTTCACAAGTCTTCACCAGAGACGATTGCCAGAGGCTTCTTAGTACAAGTTAACAATGCAGACCTGGAGGGTATCTCCAGGTGCAGTAGAGTGGTAATCTTGGAACCTCCTGACTCAGAGTACTGCTACCTTCTCACTGCCATAGGAATACAGCTAGTTGACAGCTGGCTTCAAGACATGCTTCCCTGTGAGAGCTGAGGACAGGGCAGAACCCTCCCGCATGCTGCCTGACTGTAGGAGTAGCTGCTAACATCCTTATGTTAGTGGCTGGGAGAGGTTGCGGGAAAAGCATGTGTGAGCACTGGGCCTGAACTCCCGTGTATCTGAGTTGAATACAGCGATTTCCAACGGCTTTCCTCAACCACAGTGTAGCTAGGTTCCAAATCCCATGTACGAGCGGGTAGCAGACATCTGCCTCCCATGCATACACACTTCTGAGAGTTGAGCTTATGGCCTGTACCTCCACATCCAGCCTGCTGGTACCCTTGGCTTCTAAAAGGCCTAGGCTCGCTGTTTGACGGAAGTGCTGGGAGAGGTAATTGGAATCACCCGTCACACAAGACTAGTGCCTCCAAGCTCAGTTCAGCGATTTCCTAGTAATTCCTGTGGTAGACTGGTGCTACATACTAAGTTCCATACGTGAAGGGTAGCTGAACGCCTTGTCCAAAACCATCTTACTTCGGAGAGTTGAGCTCAGCCTCAGTCCCTCACAGATCGACACTGCCTGCAGAGTGAGTTTCGCAGGTCTTCAGCAGAGACGTTTTCCAGAGTCTTCTGAGACGCAGGGTAACAATGCAGACCTGGAGGGTATCCCCAGGTGCAGTCGACTGGTAATCTTGGAACCTCCTGACTCAGAATACTGCTACCTTCTCACTGCCATAGGAATGCAGCTAGTTGACAGCTGGCTTCAAGACATGCTTCCCTGTGAGAGCTGAGGACAGGGCAGAACCCTCCCGCATGCTGCCTGACTGTAGGAGTAGCTGCTAACATCCTTATGTTAGTGGCGGGGAGACGTTGCGGGAAAAGCATGTGTGAGCCTTGGGCCTGAAATCCCGTGTATCTGAGTTGAATACAGCGATTTCCAACGGCTTTCTTCAACCAGAGTGTAGCTAGGTTCCAAATCCCATGTACGAGCGGGTAGCAGACATCTGCCTCCCATGCATACACACTTCTGAGAGTTGAGCTTATGGCCTGTACCTCCACATCCAGCCTGCTGATACCCTTGGCTTCTAAAAGGCCTAGGCTCGCTGTTTGAGGGAAGTGCTGGGAGAGGTAATTGGAATCACCCGGCACACAAGTCTAGTGCCTCCAAGCTCAGTTCAGCGATTTCCTAGTAATTCCTGTGGTAGACTGGTGCTACATACTAAGTACCATACGTGAGAGGGTAGCTGAACGCCTTGTCCAAAACCATCTTACTTCTGAGAGTTGAGCTCAGCCTCCGTCCCTCACAGATCGACACTGCCTGCAGACTGATTTTCGCAGGTCTTCAGCAGAGACGTTTGCCAGAGGCTTCTGAGACGCAGGGTAACAATGCAGACCTGGAGGGTATCCCCAGGTGCAGTCGACTGGTAATCTTGGAACCTCCTGACTCAGAATACTGCTACCTTCTCACTGCCATAGGAATGCAGCTAGTTGACAGCTAGCTGGCTTCAAGACATGCTTCCCTGTGAGAGCTGAGGACAGGGCAGAACCCTCCCGCATGCTGCCTGACTGTAGGAGTAGCTGCTAACATCCTTATGTTAGTGGCTGGGAGAGTTTGCGGGAAAAGCATGTGTGAGCACTGGGCCTGAACTCCCGTGTATCTGAGTTGAATACAGCGATTTCCAACGGCTTTCCTCAACCAGAGTGTAGCTAGATTCCAAATCCCATGTACGAGCGGGTAGCAGACATCTGCCTCCCATGCATACACACTTCTGAGAGTTGAGCTTATGGCCTGTACCTTCACAGCCAGCCTGCTGGTACCCTTGGCTTCTAAAAGGCCTAGGCTCGCTGTTTGACGGAAGTGCTGGGAGAGGTATTTGGAATCTCCCGGCACACAAGACGAGTGCCTCCAAGCTCAATTCACGATTTCCCAGTAATTCTTGTGGTAGACAGGTGCTACATACTAAGTTCCATATGTGAGAAGGTAGCTGAACGCCTTGTCGAAAAGCATCTTACTTCTGAGAGTTGAGCACACCCTCAGTCCCTCACACTTCCACACTGCCTGCAGAGTGAGTTTCACACGTCTTCACCAGGACGATTGCCAGAGGCTTCTGAGTACAAGTTAACAATGCAGACCTGGAGGGTATCTCCAGGTGCAGTAGAGTGGTAATCTTGGAACCTCCTGACTCAGAGTACTGCTACCTTCTCACTGCCAAGTAATGCAGCTAGTTGACAGCTAGCTGGCTTCAAGACATGCTTCCCTGAGAGAGCTGAGGACAGGGCAGAACCCTCCCGCATGCTGCCTGACTGTAGGAGTAGCTGCTAACATCCTAATGTTAGTGGCTGGGAGAGGTTGCGGGAAAAGCATGTGTGAGCACTGGGCCTGAACTCCCGTGTATCTGAGTTGAATACAGCGATTTCCAACGGCTTTCTTCAACCAGAGTGTAGCTAGGTTCCAAATCCCATGTACGAGCGGGTATCAGACATCTGCCTCCCATGCATACACACTTCTGAGAGTTGAGCTTATGGCCTGTACCTCCACAGCCAGCCTGCTGGTACCCTTGGCTTCTAAAAGGCCTAGACTCGCTGTTTGACGGAAGTGCTGGGAGAGGTAATTGGAATCACCCGGCACACAAGACTAGTGCCTCCAAGCTCAGTTCAGCGATTTCCTAGTAATTCCTGTGGTAGACTGGTGCTACATACTATGTTCCATACGTGAGAGGGTAGCTGAACGCCTTGTCCAAAACCATCTTACTTCTGAGAGTTGAGCTCAGCCTCAGTCCCTCACAGTTCCACACTGCCTGCAGAGTGAGTTTCGCAGGTCTTCAGCAGAGACGTTTGCCAGAGGCTTCTGAGACGCAGGGTAACAATGCAGACCTGGAGGGTATCCCCAGGTGCAGTCGACTGGTAATCTTGGAACCTCCTGACTCAGAATACTGCTACCTTCTCACTGCCATAGAAATGCAGCTAGTTGACAGCTAGCTGGCTTCAAGACATGCTTCCCTGAGAGAGCTAAGGACAGGGAAGAACCCTCCCGCATGCTGCCTGACTGTAGGAGTAGCTGCTAACATCCTTATGTTAGTGGCTGGGAGAGGTTGCGGGAAAAGCATGTGTGAGCACTGGGCCTGAACTCCCGTGTACCTGAGTTGAATACAGCGATTTCCAACGGCTTTCCTCAACCAGAGTGTAGCTAGGTTCCAAATCCCATGTACGAGCGGGTAGCAGACATCTGCCTCCCATGCATACACACTTCTGAGAGTTGAGCTTATGGCCTGTAGCTCCACATCCAGCTTGCTGGTACCCTTGGCTTCTAAAAGGCCTAGGCTCGCTGTTTGACGGAAGTGCTGGGAGAGGTAATTGGAATCTCCCGGCACACAAGACGAGTGCCTCCAAGCTCAATTCACGATTTCCCAGTAATTCTTGTGGTAGACAGGTGCTACATACTAAGTTCCGAATGGGAGATGGTAGCTGAACGCCTTGTCCAAAAGCATCTTACTTCTGAGAGGTGAGCCCACCCTCAGTCCCTCACAGTTCCACACTGCCTGCAGAGTGAGTTTCACAAGTCTTCACCAGAGACGATTGCCAGAGGCTTCTTAGTACAAGTTAACAATGCAGACCTGGAGGGTATCTCCAGGTGCAGTAGAGTGGTAATCTTGGAACCTCCTGACTCAGAGTACTGCTACCTTCTCACTGCCATAGGAATACAGCTAGTTGACAGCTGGCTTCAAGACATGCTTCCCTGTGAGAGCTGAGGACAGGGCAGAACCCTCCCGCATGCTGCTTGCCTGTAGGAGTAGCTGCTAACATCCTTATGTTAGTGGCTGGGAGAGGTTGCGGGAAAAGCATGTGTGAGCACTGGGCCTGAACTCCCGTGTATCTGAGTTGAATACAGCGATTTCCAACGGCTTTCCTCAACCACAGTGTAGCTAGGTTCCAAATCCCATGTACGAGCGGGTAGCAGACATCTGCCTCCCATGCATACACACTTCTGAGAGTTGAGCTTATGGCCTGTACCTCCATAGCCAGCCTGCTGGTACCCTTGGCTTCTAAAAGGCCTAGGCTCGCTGTTTGACGGAAGTGCTGCGAGAGGTAATTGGAATCTCCCGGCACACAAGACGAGTGCCTCCAAGCTCAATTCACGATTTCCCAGTAATTCTTGTGGTAGACAGGTGCTACATACTAAGTTCCATATGTGAGAAGGTAGCTGAACGCCTTGTCCAAAAGCATCTTACTTCTGAGAGTTGAGCCCACCCTCAGTCCCTCACACTTCCACACTGCCTGCAGAGTGAGTTTCACACGTCTTCACCAGGACGATTGCCAGAGGCTTCTGAGTACAAGTTAACAATGCAGACCTGGAGGGTATCTCCAGGTGCAGTAGAGTGGTAATCTTGGAACCTCCTGACTCAGAGTACTGCTACCTTCTAACTGCCATAGGAATGCAGCTAGTTGACAGCTGGCTTCAAGACATGCTTCCCTGTGAGAGCTGAGGACAGGGCAGAACCCTCCCGCATCCTGCCTGACTGTAGGAGTAGCTGCTAACATCCTAATGTTAGTGGCTGGGAGAGGTTGCGGGAAAAGCATGTGTGAGCACTGGGCCTGAACTCCCGTGTATCTGAGTTGAATACAGCGATTTCCAATGGCCTTCTTCAATCACAGTGTAGCTGGGTTCCAACTCCCATGTCCGAGTGGGTAGCAGACATATGCCTCCCATACATACACACTTCTGAGAGTTGAGCTTATGGCCTGTACCTCCACATCAAGCCTGCTGGTACCCTTGGCTTCTAAAAGGCCTAGGCTCGCTGTTTGACGGAAGTGCTGGGAGAGGTAATTGGAATCACCCGTCACACAAGACTAGTGCCTCCAAGCTCAGTTCAGCGATTTCCTAGTAATTCCTGTGGTAGACTGGTGCTACATACTAAGTTCCATACGTGAGAGGGTAGCTGAACGCCTTGTCCAAAACCATCTTACTTCGGAGAGTTGAGCTCAGCCTCAGTCCCTCACAGTTCGACACTGCCTGCAGAGTGAGTTTCGCAGGTCTTCAGCAGAGACGTTTGACAGAGGCTTCTGAGACGCAGGGTAACAATGCAGACCTGGAGGGTATCCCCAGGTGCAGTCGACTGGTAATCTTGGAACCTCCTGACTCAGAATACTGCTACCTTCTCACTGCCATAGGAATGCAGGTAGTTGACAGCTGGCTTCAAGACATGCTTCCCTGTGAGAGCTGAGGACAGGGCAGAACCCTCCCGCATGCTGCCTGACTGTAGGAGTAGCTGCTAACATCCTTATGTTAGTGGCGGGGAGACGTTGCGGGAAAAGCATGTGTGAGCCTTGGGCCTGAACTCCCGTGTATCTGAGTTGAATACAGCGATTTCCAACGGCTTTCTTCAACCAGAGTGTAGCTAGGTTCCAAATCCCATGTACGAGCGGGTAGCAGACATCTGCCTCCCATGCATACACACTTCTGAGAGTTGAGCTTATGGCCTGTACCTCCACATCCAGCCTGCTGATACCCTTGGCTTCTAAAAGGCCTAGGCTCGCTGTTTGAGGGAAGTGCTGGGAGAGGTAATTGGAATCACCCGGCACACAAGTCTAGTGCCTCCAAGCTCAGTTCAGCGATTTCCTAGTAATTCCTGTGGTAGACTGGTGCTACATACTAAGTACCATACGTGAGAGGGTAGCTGAACGCCTTGTCCAAAACCATCTTACTTCTGAGAGTTGAGCTCAGCCTCCGTCCCTCACAGATCGACACTGCCTGCAGACTGATTTTCGCAGGTCTTCAGCAGAGACGTTTGCCAGAGGCTTCTGAGACGCAGGGTAACAATGCAGACCTGGAGGGTATCCCCAGGTGCAGTCGACTGGTAATCTTGGAACCTCCTGACTCAGAATACTGCTACCTTCTCACTGCCATAGGAATGCAGCCAGTTGACAGCTGGCTTCAAGACATGCTTCCCTGTGAGAGCTGAGGACAGGGAAGAACCCTCCCGCATGCTGCCTGACTGTAGGAGTAGCTGCTAACATCCTTATGTTAGTGGCTGGGAGAGGTTGCGGGAAAAGCATGTGTGAGCACTGGGCCTGAACTCCCGTGTACCTGAGTTGAATACAGCGATTTCCAACGGCTTTCCTCAACCAGAGTGTAGCTAGGTTCCAAATCCCATGTACGAGCCGGTAGCAGACATCTGCCTCCCATGCATACACACTTCTGAGAGTTGAGCTTATGGCCTGTAGCTCCACATCCAGCTTGCTGGTACCCTTGGCTTCTAAAAGGCCTAGGCTCGCTGTTTGACGGAAGTGCTGGGAGAGGTAATTGGAATCTCCCGGCACACAAGACGAGTGCCTCCAAGCTCAATTCACGATTTCCCAGTAATTCTTGTCGTAGACAGGTGCTACATACTAAGTTCCGAATGGGAGATGGTAGCTGAACGCCTTGTCCAAAAGCATCTTACTTCTGAGAGGTGAGCCCACCCTCAGTCCCTCACAGTTCCACACTGCCTGCAGAGTGAGTTTCACAAGTCTTCACCAGAGACGATTGCCAGAGGCTTCTTAGTACAAGTTAACAATGCAGACCTGGAGGGTATCTCCAGGTGCAGTAGAGTGGTAATCTTGGAACCTCCTGACTCAGAGTACTGCTACCTTCTCACTGCCATAGGAATACAGCTAGTTGACAGCTGGCTTCAAGACATGCTTCCCTGTGAGAGCTGAGGACAGGGCAGAACCCTCCCGCATGCTGCCTGACTGTAGGAGTAGCTGCTAACATCCTTATGTTAGTGGCTGGGAGAGGTTGCGGGAAAAGCATGTGTGAGCACTGGGCCTGAACTCCCGTGTATCTGAGTTGAATACAGCGATTTCCAACGGCTTTCCTCAACTAGAGTGTAGCTAGGTTCCAAATCCCATGTACGAGCGGGTAGCAGACATCTGCCTCCCATGCATACACACTTCTGAGAGTTGAGCTTATGGCCTGTACCTCCACATCCAGCCTGCTGGTACCCTTGGCTTCTAAAAGGCCTAGGCTCGCTGTTTGACGGAAGTGCTGGGAGAGGTAATTGGAATCACCCGGCACACAAGACTAGTGCCTCCAAGCTCAGTTCAGCGATTTCCTAGTAATTCCTGTGGTAGACTGGTGCTATATACTAAGTTCCATACGTGAGAGGGTAGCTGAAAGCCTTGTCCAAAACCATCTTACTTCTGAGAGTTGAGCTCAGCCTCCGTCCCTCACATTTCGACACTGCCTGCAGAGTGAGTTTCGCAGGTCTTCAGCAGAGACGTTTGCCAGAGGCTACTGAGACGCAGGTTAACAATGCAGACCTGGAGGGTATCCCCAGGTGCAGTCGATTGGTAATCTTGGAACCTCCTGACTCAGAATACTGCTACCTTCTCACTGCCATAGGAATGCAGCTAGATGACAGCTGGCTTCAAGACATGCTTCCCTGTGAGAGCTGAGGACAGGGCAGAACCCTCCCGCATGCTGCCTGACTGTAGGAGTAGCTGCTAACATCCTTATGTTAGTGGCTGGGAGAGGTTGCGGGAAAAGCATGTGTGAGCACTGGGCCTGAACTCCCGTGTATCTGAGTTGAATACAGCGATTTCCAACGGCTTTCCTCAACCAGAGTGTAGCTAGGTTCCAAATCCCATGTACGAGCGGGTAGCAGACATCTGCCTCCCATGCATACACACTTCTGAGAGTTGAGCTTATGGCCTGTACCTCCACAGCCAGCCTGCTGGTACCCTTGGCTTCTAAAAGGCCTAGGCTCGCTGTTTGACGGAAGTGCTGGGAGAGGTAATTGGAATCACCCGTCACACAAGACTAGTGCCTCCAAGCTCAGTTCAGCGATTTCCTAGTAATTCCTGTGGTAGACTGGTGCTACATACTAAGTTCCATACGTGAGAGGGTAGCTGAACGCCTTGTCCAAAACCATCTTACTTCTGAGAGTTGAGCTCAGCCTCAGTCCCTCACAGTTCCACACTGCCTGCAGAGTGAGTTTCGCAGGTCTTCAGCAGAGACGTTTGCCAGAGGCTTCTGAGACGCAGGGTAACAATGCAGACCTGGAGGGTATCCCCAGGTGCAGTCGAATGGTAATCTTGGAACCTCCTGACTCAGAATACTGCTACCTTCTCACTGCCATAGGAATGCAGCTAGTTGACAGCTGGCTTCAAGACATGCTTCCCTGTGAGAGCTGAGGACAGGGCAGAACCCTCCCGCATGCTGCCTGACTGTAGGAGTAGCTGCTAACATCCTTATGTTAGTGGCTGGGAGAGGTTGCGGGAAAAGCATGTGTGAGCACTGGGCCTGAACTCCCGTGTATCTGAGTTGAATACAGCGATTTCCAACGGCTTTCCTCAACCAGAGTGTAGCTAGGTACCAAATCCCATGTACGAGCGGGTAGCAGACATCTGCCTCCCATGCATACACACTTCTGAGAGTTGAGCTTATGCCCTGTACCTCCACAGCCAGCCTGCTGGTACCCTTGGCTTCTAAAAGGCCTAGGCTCGCTGTTTGACGGAAGTGCTGGGAGAGGTAATTGGAATCTCCCGGCACACAAGACGAGTGCCTCCAAGCTCAATTCAAGATTTCCCAGTAATTCTTGTGGTAGACAGGTGCTACATACTAAGTTCCATATGTGAGAAGGTAGCTGAACGCCTTGTCCAAAAGCATTTTACTTCTGAGAGTTGAGCCCACCCTCAGTCCCTCACACTTCCACACTGCCTGCAGAGTGAGTTTCACACGTCTTCACCAGGACGATTGCCAGAGGCTTCTGAGTACAAGTTAACAATGCACACCTGGAGGGTATCTCCAGGTGCAGTAGAGTGTTAATCTTGGAACCTCCTGACTCAGAGTACTGCTACCTTCTCACTGCCATAAAAATGCAGCTAGTTGACAGCTGGCTTCAAGACATGCTTCCCTGTGAGAGCTGAGGACAGGGCAGAACCCTCCCGCATGCTGCCTGACTGTAGGAATAGCTGCTAACATCCTAATATTAGTGGCTGGGAGAGGTTGCGGGAAAAGCATGTGTGAGCACTGGGCCTGAACTCCCGTGTATCTGAGTTGAATACAGCGATTTCCAACGGCCTTCTTCAATCACAGTGTAGCTAGGTTCCAACTCCCATGTCCGAGTGGGTAGCAGACATCTGCCTCCCATGCATACACACTTCTGAGAGTTGAGCTTATGGCCTGTACCTCCACATCCAGCCTGCTGGTACCCTTGGCTTCTAAAAGGCCTAGGCTCGCTGTTGGACGGAAGTGCTGGGAGAGGTAATTGGAATCACCCGGCACACAAGACTAGTGCCTCCAAGCTCAGTTCAGCGATTTCCTAGTAATTCCTGTGGTAGACTGGTGCTACATACTAAGTTCCATACGTGAGAGGGTAGCTGAACGCCTTGTCCAAAACCATCTTACTTCGGAGAGTTGAGCTCAGCCTCAGTCCCTCACAGTTCGACACTGCCTGCAGAGTGAGTTTCGCAGGTCTTCAGCAGAGACGTTTGCCAGAGGCTTCTGAGACGCAGGGTAACAATGCAGACCTGGAGGGTATCCCCAGGTGCAGTCGACTGGTAATCTTGGAACCTCCTGACTCAGAATACTGCTACCTTCTCACTGCCAGAGGAATGCAGCTAGTTGACAGCTGGCTTCAAGACATGCTTCCCTGTGAGAGCTGAGGACAGGGCAGAACCCTCCCGCATGGTCCCTGACTGTATTAGTAGCTGCTAACATCCTTATGTTAGTGGCGGGGAGACGTTGCGGGAAAAGCATGTGTGAGCACTGGGCCTGAACTCCCGTGTATCTGAGTTGAATACAGCGATTTCCAACGGCTTTCCTCAACCAGAGTGTAGCTAGGTTCCAAATCCCATGTACGAGCGGGTAGCAGACATCTGCCTCCCATGCATACACACTTCTGAGAGTTGAGCTTATGGCCTGTACCTCCACATCCAGCCTGCTGGTACCCTTGGCTTCTAAAAGGCCTAGGCTCGCTGTTTGAGGGAAGTGCTGGGAGAGGTAATTGGAATCACCCGGCACACAAGACTAGTGCCTCCAAGCTCAGTTCAGCGATTTCCTAGTAATTCCTGTGGTAGACTGGTGCTACATACTATGTTCCATACGTGAGAGGGTAGCTGAACGCCTTGTCCAAAACCATCTTACTTCTGAGAGTTGAGCTCAGCCTCCGTCCCTCACAGATCGACACTGCCTGCAGAGTGATTTTCGCAGGTCTTCAGCAGAGACGTTTGCCAGAGGCTTCTGAGACGCAGGGTAACAATGCAGACCTGGAGGGTATCCCCAGGTGCAGTCGACTGGTAATCTTGGAACCTCCTGACTCAGAATACTGCTACCTTCTCACTGCCATAGGAATGCAGCTAGTTGACAGCTGGCTTCAAGACATGCTTCCCTGTGAGAGCTGAGGACAGGGCAGAACCCTCCCGCATGCTGCCTGACTGTAGGAGTAGCTGCTAACATCCTTATGTTAGTGGCTGGGAGAGGTTGCTGGAAAAGCATGTGTGAGCACTGGGCCTGAACTCCCGTGTACCTGAGTTGAATACAGCGATTTCCAACGGCTTTCCTCAACCAGAGTGTAGCTAGGTTCCAAATCCCATGTACGAGCGGGTAGCAGACATCTGCCTCCCATACATACACACTTCTGAGAGTTGAGCTTATGGCCTGTACCTCCACAGCCAGCCTGCTGGTACCCTTGGCTTCCAAAAAGCCTAGGCTCGCTGTTTGGCGGAAGTGCTGGGAGAGGTAATTGGAATCACCCGGCACACAAGACTAGTGCCTCCAAGCTCAGTTCAGCGATTTCCTAGTAATTCCTGTGGTAGACTGGTGCTACATACTAAGTTCCATACGTGAGAGGGTAGCTGAACGCCTTGTCCAAATCCATCTTACTTCTGAGAGTTGAGCTCAGCCTCAGTCCCTCACAGTTCCACACTGCCTGCAGAGTGAGTTTCGCAGGTCTTCAGCAGAGACGTTTGCCAGAGGCTTCTGAGACGCAGGGTAACAATGCAGACCTGGAGGGTATCCCCAGGTGCAGTCGACTGGTAATTTGGAACCTCCTGACTCAGAATACTGCTACCTTCTCACTGCCATAGGAATGCAGCTAGTTGACAGCTGGCTTCAAGACATGCTTCCCTGTGAGAGCTGAGGACAGGGCAGAACCCTCCCGCATGCTGCCTGACTGTAGGAGTAGCTGCTAACATCCTTATGTTAGTGGCTGGGAGAGGTTGCGGGAAAAGCATGTGTGAGCACTGGGCCTGGACTCCCGTGTATCTGAGTTGAATACAGCGATTTCCAACGGCTTTCCTCAACCAGAGTGTAGCTAGGTTCCAAATCCCATGTAGAGCGGGTAGCAGACATCTGCCTCCCATGCATACACACTTCTGAGAGTTGAGCTTATGGCCTGTACCTCCACATCAATCCTGCTGGTACCCTTGGCTTCTAAAAGCCCTAGGCTCGCTGTTTGACGGAAGTGCTGGGAGAGGAAATTGGAATCTCCCGGCACACAAGACGAGTGCCTCCAAGCTCAATTCACGATTTCCCAATAATTCTTGTGGTAGACAGGTACTACATACTAAGTTCCATATGTGAGAAGGTAGCTGAACGCCTTGTCCAAAAGCATCTTACTTCTGAGAGTTGAGCCCACCCTCAGTCCCTCACAGTTCCACACTGCCTGCAGAGTGAGTTTCACACGTCTTCACCAGAGACGATTGCCAGAGGCTTAAGAGTACAAGTTAACAATGCAGACCTGGAGGGTATCTCCAGGTGCAGTAGAGTGGTAATCTTGGAACCTCCTGACTCAGAGTACTGCTACCTTCTCACTGCCATAGGAATGCAGCTAGTTGACAGCTGGCTTCAAGACATGCTTCCCTGTGAGAGCTGAGGACAGGGCAGAACCCTCCCGCATCCGCCTGACTGTAGGAGTAGCTGCTAACATCCTAATGTTAGTGGCTGGGAGAGGTTGCGGGAAAAGCATGTGTGAGCACTGGGCCCGAACTCCCGTGTATCTGAGTTGAATACAGCGATTTCCAATGGCCTTCTTCAATCACAGTGCAGCTAGGTTCCAAATCCCATGTACGAGCGGGTAGCAGACATCTGCCTCCCATGCATACACACTTCTGAGAGTTGAGCTTATGGCCTGTACCTCCACATCCAGCCTGTTGGTACCCTTGGCTTCTAAAAGGCCTAGGCTCGCTGTTTGACGGAAGTGCTGGGAGAGGTAATTGGAATCACACGGCACACAAGACTAGTGCCTCCAAGCTCAGTTCATCGATTTCCTAGTAATTCCTGTGGTAGTCTGGTGCTACATATTAAGTTCCATACGTGAGAGGGTAGCTGAACGCCTTGTCCAAAACCATCTTACTTCTGAGAGTTGAGCTCAGCCTCAGTCCCTCACAGTTCCACACTGCCTGCAGAGTGAGTTTCGCAGGTCTTCATCAGAGACGTTTGCCAGAGGCTTCTGAGACGCAGGGTAACAATGCAGACCTGGAGGGTATCCCCAGGTGCAGTCGACTGGTAATCTTGGAACCTCCTGACTCAGAATACTGCTACCTTCTCACTGCCATAGGAATGCAGCTAGTTGACAGCTGGCTTCAAGACATGCTTCCCTGTGAGAGCTGAGGACAGGGCAGAATCCTCCCGCATGCTGCCTTACTGTAGGAGTAGCTGCTAACATCCTTATGTTAGTGGCTGGGAGAGGTTGCGGGAAAGGATGTGTGAGCACTGGGCCTGAACTCCCGTGTATCTGAGTTGAATACAGCGATTTCCAACGGCTTTCCTCAACCAGAGTGTAGCTAGGTTCCAAATCCCATGTACGAGAGGGTAGCAGACATCTGCCTCCCATGCATACACACTTCTGAGAGTTGAGCTTATGGCCTGTACCTCCACAGCCAGCCTGCTGGTACCCTTGGCTTCTAAAACGCCTAGGCTCGCTGTTTGACGGAAGTGCTGGGAGAGGTAATTGGAATCTCCCGGCACACAAGACGAGTGCCTCCAAGCTCAATTCACGATTTCCCAGTAATTCTTGTGGTAGACAGGTGCTACATACTAATTTCCATACGTGAGAGGGTAGCTGAAAGCCTTGTCCAAAACCATCTTACTTCTGAGAGTTGAGCTCAGCCTCAGTCCCTCACAGTTCGATACTGCCTGCAGAGTGAGTTTCGCAGGTCTTCAGCAGAGACGTTTGCCAGAGGCTTCTGAGACGCAGGGTAACAATGGAGACCTGGAGGGTATCCCCAGGTGCATTCGACTGGTAATCTTGGAACCTCCTGACTCAGAATACTGCTACCTTCTCACTGCCATAGGAATGCAGCTAGTTGACAGCTGGCTTCAAGACATGCTTCCCTGTGAGAGCTGAGGACAGGGCAGAATCCTCCCGCATGCTGCCTTACTGTAGGAGTAGCTGCTAACATCCTTATGTTAGTGGCTGGGAGAGGTTGCGGGAAAGGATGTGTGAGCACTGGGCCTGAACTCCCGTGTATCTGAGTTGAATACAGCGATTTCCAACGGCTTTCCTCAACCAGAGTGTAGCTAGGTTCCAAATCCCATGTACGAGAGGGTAGCAGACATCTGCCTCCCATGCATACACACTTCTGAGAGTTGAGCTTATGGCCTGTACCTCCACAGCCAGCCTGCTGGTACCCTTGGCTTCTAAAAGGCCTAGGCTCGCTGTTTGACGGAAGTGCTGGGAGAGGTAATTGGAATCTCCCGGCACACAAGACGAGTGCCTCCAAGCTCAATTCACGATTTCCCAGTAATTCTTGTGGTAGACAGGTGCTACATACTAATTTCCATACGTGAGAGGGTAGCTGAAAGCCTTGTCCAAAACCATCTTACTTCTGAGAGTTGAGCTCAGCCTCAGTCCCTCACAGTTCGATACTGCCTGCAGAGTGAGTTTCGCAGGTCTTCAGCAGAGACGTTTGCCAGAGGCTTCTGAGACGCAGGGTAACAATGGAGACCTGGAGGGTATCCCCAGGTGCATTCGACTGGTAATCTTGGAACCTCCTGACTCAGAATACTGCTACCTTCTCACTGCCATAGGAATGCAGCTAGTTGACAGCTGGCTTCAAGACATGCTTCCCTGTGAGAGCTGAGGACAGGGCAGAACCCTCCCGCATGCTGCCTGACTGTAGGAGTAGCTGCTAACATCCTTATGTTAGTGGCTGGGAGAGGTTGCGGGAAAAGCATGTGTGAGCCCTGGGCCTGAACTCCCGTGTATCTGAGTTGAATACAGCGATTTCCAACGGCTTTCCTCAACCAGAGTGTAGCTAGGTTCCAAATCCCATGTACGAGCGGGTAGCAGACATCTGCCTCCCATGCATACACACTTCTGAGAGTTGAGCTTATGGCCTGTACCTCCACAGCCAGCCTGTTGGTACCCTTGGCTTCTAAAAGGCCTAGGCTCGCTGTTTGACGGAAGTGCTGGGAGAGGTAATTGTAATCACCCGGCACACAAGACTAGTGCCTCCAAGCTCAGTTCAGCGATTTCCTAGTAATTCCTGTGGTAGACTGGTGCTACATACTAAGTTCCATACGTGAGAGGGTAGCTGAACGCCTTGTCCAAAACCATCTTACTTCTGAGAGTTGAGCTCAGCCTCAGTCCCTCACAGTTCGACACTGCCTGCAGAGTGAGTTTCGCAGGTCTTCAGCAGAGACGTTTGCCAGAGGATTCTGAGACGCAGGGTAACAATGCAGACCTGGAGGGTATCCCCAGGTGCAGTCGACTGGTAATCTTGGAACCTCCTGACTCAGAATACTGCTACCTTCTCACTGCCATAGGAATGCAGCTAGTTGACAGCTGGCTTCAAGACATGCTTCCCTGTGAGAGCTGAGACAGGCAGAACCCTCCCGCATGCTGCCTGACTGTAGGAGTAGCTGCTAACATCCTTATGTTAGTGGCTGGGAGAGGTTGCGGGAAAAGCATGTGTGAGCACTGGGCCTGAACTCCCGTGTATCTGAGTTGAATACAGCGATTTCCAACGGCTTTCCTCAACCAGAGTGTAGCTAGGTTCCAAATCCCATGTACGAGCGGGTAGCAGACATCTGCCTCCCATGCATACACACTTCTGAGAGTTGAGCTTATGGCCTGTACCTCCACAGCCAGCCTGCTGGTACCCTTGGCTTCTAAAAGGCCTAGGCTCGCTGTTTGACGGAAGTGCTGGGAGAGGTAATTGGAATCACCCGTCACACAAGACGAGTGCCTCCAAGCTCAATTCACGATTTCCCAGTAATTCTTGTGGTAGACAGGTGCTACATACTAAGTTCCATATGTGAGAAGGTAGCTGAACGCCTTGTCCAAAAGCATCTTACTTCTGAGAGTTGAGCACACCCTCAGTCCCTCACACTTCCACACTGCCTGCAGAGTGAGTTTCACACGTCTTCACCAGGACGATTGCCAGAGGCTTCTGAGTACAAGTTAACAATGCAGACCTGGAGGGTATCTCCAGGTGCAGTAGAGTGGTAATCTTGGAACCTCCTGACTCAGAGTACTGCTACCTTCTCACTGCCATAGGAATGCAGCTAGTTGACAGCTGGCTTCAAGACATGCTTCCCTGTGAGAGCTGAGGACCGGGCAGAACCCTCCCGCATCCTGCCTGACTGTAGGAGTAGCTGCTAACATCCTAATGTTAGTGGCTGGGAGAGGTTGCGGGAAAAGCATGTGTGAGCACTGGGCCTGAACTCCTGTGTATCTGAGTTGAATACAGCGATTTCCAATGGCCTTCTTCAATCACAGTGTAGCTAGGTTCCAACTCCCATGTCCGACTGGGTAGCAGACATCTGCCTCCCATGCATACACACTTCTGAGAGTTGAGCTTATGGCCTGTACCTCCACATCCAGCCTGCTGGTACCCTTGGCTTCTAAAAGGCCTAGGCTCGCTGTTTGACGGAAGTGCTGGGAGAGGTAATTGGAATCACCGGGCTCACAAGACTAGTGCCTCCAAGCTCAGTTCAGCGATTTCCTAGTAATTCCTGTGGTAGACTGGTGCTACATATTAAGTTCCATACGTGAGAGGGTAGCTGAACGCCTTGTCCAAAACCATCTTACTTCTGTGAGTTGAGCTCAGCCTCAGTCCCTCAAGTTCCACACTGCCTGCAGAGTGAGTTTCGCAGGTCTTCAGCAGAGACGTTTGCCAGAGGCTTCTGAGACGCAGGGTAACAATGCAGACCTGGAGGGTATCCCCAGGTGCAGTCGACTGGTAATCTTGGAACCTCCTGACTCAGAATACTGCTACCTTCTCACTGCCATAGGAATGCAGCTAGTTGACAGCTGGCTTCAAGACATGCTTCCCTGTGAGAGTTGAGGACAGGGCAGAACCCTCCCGCATGCTGCCTGACTGTAGGAGTAGCTGCTAACATCCTTATGTTAGTGGCTGGGAGAGGTTGCAGGAAAAGCATGTGTGAGCACTGGGCCTGAACTCCCGTGTATCTGAGTTGAATACAGCGATTTCCAACGGCTTTCCTCAACCAGAGTGTATCTAGGTTCCAAATCCCATGTACGAGCGGGTAGCAGACATCTGCCTCCCATGCATACACACTTCTGAGAGTTGCGCTTATGGCCTGTACCTCCACATCCAGCCTGCTGGTACCCTTGGCTTCTAAAAGGCCTAGGCTCACTGTTTGACGGAAGTGCTGGGAGAGGTAATTGGAATCACCCGGCACACAAGACTAGTGCCTCCAAGCTCAGTTCAGCGATTTCCTAGTAATTCCTGTGGTAGACTGGTGCTACATACTAAGTTCCATACGTGAGAGGGTAGCTGAACGCCTTGTCCAAAACCATCTTACTTCGGAGAGTTGAGCTCAGCCTCAGTCCCTCACAGTTCGACACTGCCTGCAGAGTGAGATTCGCAGGTCTTCAGCAGAGACGTTTGCCAGAGGCTTCTGAGACGCAGGGTAACAATGCAGACCTGGAGGTTATCCCCAGGTGCAGTCGACTGGTAATCTTGGAACCTACTGACTCAGAAAACTGCTACCTTCTCACTGCCATAGGAATGCAGCTAGTTGACAGCTGGCTTCAAGACATGCTTCCCTGTGAGAGCTGAGGACAGGGCAGAACCCTCCCGCATGCTGCCTGACTGTAGGAGTAGCTGCTAACATCCTTATGTTAGTGGCTGGGAGAGGTTGCGGGAAAAGCATGTGTGAGCACTGGGCCTGAAGTCCCGTGTATCTGAGTTGAATACAGCGATTTCCAACGGCTTTCCTCAACCAGAGTGTAGCTAGGTTCCAAATGCCATGTACGAGCGGGTAGCCCACATCTGCCTCCCATGCATACACACTTCTGAGAGTTGAGCTTATGGCCTGTACCTCCACAGCCAACCTGCTGGTACCCTTGGCTTCTAAAAGGCCTAGGCTCGCTGTTTGACGCAAGTGCTGGGAGAGGTAATTGGAATCACCCGGCACACAAGACTAGTGCCTCCAAGCTCAGTTCAGCGATTTCCTAGTAATTCCTGTGGTAGACTGGTGCTACATACTAAGTTCCATACGTGAGAGGGTAGCTGAACGCCTTGTCCAAAACCATCTTACTTCTGAGAGTTGAGCTCAGCCTCAGTCCCTCACAGTTCCACACTGCCTGCAGAGTGAGTTTCGCAGGTCTTCAGCAGAGACGTTTGCCAGAGGCTTCTGAGACGCAGGGTAACAATGCAGACCTGGAGGGTATCCCCAGGTGCAGTCGACTGGTAATCTTGGAACCTCCTGACTCAGAATACTGCTACCTTCTCACTGCCATAGGAATGCAGCTAGTTGACAGCTGGCTTCAAGACATGCTTCCCTGTGAGAGCTGAGGACAGGGCAGAACCCTCCCGCATGCTGCCTGACTGTAGGAGTAGCTGCTAACATCCTTATGTTAGTGGCTGGGAGAGGTTGCGGGAAAAGCATGTGTGAGCACTGGGCCTGAACTCCCGTGTATCTGAGTTGAATACAGCGATTTCCAACGGCTTTCCTCAACCAGAGTGTAGCTAGGTTCCAAATCCCATGTACGAGCGGGTAGCAGACATCTGCCTCCCATGCATACACACTTCTGAGAGTTGAGCTTATGGCCTGTACCTCCACAGCCAGCCTGCTGGTACCCTTGGCTTCTAAAAGGCCTAGGCTCGCTGTTGGACGGAAGTGCTGGGAGAGGTAATTGGAATCACAAGGCACACAAGACTAGTGCCTCCAAGCTCAGTTCAGCGATTTCCTAGTAATTCCTGTGGTAGACTGGTGCTACATATTAAGTTCCATACGTGAGAGGGTAGCTGAACGCCTTGTCCAAAACCATCTTACTTCTGAGAGTTGAGCTCAGCCTCAGTCCCTCACAGTTCCACACTGCCTGCAGAGTGAGTTTCGCAGGTCTTCAGCAGAGACGTTTGCCAGAGGCTTCTGAGACGCAGGGTAACAATGCAGACCTGGAGGGTATCCCCAGGTGCAGTCGACTGGTAATCTTGGAACCTCCTGACTCAGAATACTGCTACCTTCTCACTGCCATAGGAATGCAGCTAGTTGACAGCTGGCTTCAAGACATGCTTCCCTGTGAGAGCTGAGGACAGGGCAGAACCCTCCCGCATGCTGCCTGACTGTAGGAGTAGCTGCTAACATCCTTATGTTAGTGGCTGGGAGAGGTTGCGGGAAAAGCATGTGTGAGCACTGGGCCTGAACTCCCGTGTATCTGAGTTGAATACAGCGATTTCCAACGGCTTTCCTCAACCAGAGTGTAGCTAGGTTCCAAATCCCATGTACGAGCGGGTAGCAGACATCTGCCTCCCATGCATACACACTTCTGAGAGTTGAGCTTATGGCCTGTACCTCCACATCCAGCCTGCTGGTACCCTTGGCTTCTAAAAGGCCTAGGCTCACTGTTTGACGGAAGTGCTGGGAGAGGTAATTGGAATCACCCGGCACACAAGACTAGTGCCTCCAAGCTCAGTTCAGCGATTTCCTAGTAATTCCTGTGGTAGACTGGTGCTACATACTAAGTTCCATACGTGAGAGGGTAGCTGAACGCCTTGTCCAAAACCATCTTACTTCGGAGAGTTGAGCTCAGCCTCAGTCCCTCACAGTTCGACACTGCCTGTAGAGTGAGTTTCGCAGGTCTTCAGCAGAGACGTTTGCCAGAGGCTTCTGAGACGCAGGGTAACAATGCAGACCTGGAGGGTATCCCCAGGTGCAGTCGACTGGTAATCTTGGAACCTCCTGACTCAGAATACTGCTACCTTCTCACTGCCATAGGAATGCAGCTAGTTGACAGCTGGCTTCAAGACATGCTTCCCTGTGAGAGCTGAGGACAGGGCAGAACCCTCCCGCATGCTGCCTGACTGTAGGAGTAGCTGCTAACATCCTTATGTTAGTGGCTGGGAGAGGTTGCGGGAAAAGCATGTGTGAGCACTGGGCCTGAACTCCCGTGTACCTGAGTTGAATACCGCGATATCCAACGGCTTTCCTCAACCAGAGTGTAGCTAGGTTCCAAATCCCATGTACGAGCGGGTAGCAGACATCTGCCTCTCATGCATACACACTTCTGAGAGTTGAGCTTATGGCCTGTACCTCCACATCCAGCCTGCTGGTACCCTTGGCTTCTAAAAGGCCTAGGCTCGCTGTTTGACGGAAGTGCTGGGAGAGGTAATTGGAATCTCCCGGCACACAAGACGAGTGCCTCCAAGCTCAATTCACGATTTCCCAGTAATTCTTGTGGTAGACAGGTGCTACATACTAATTTCCATACGTGAGAGGGTAGCTGAAAGCCTTGTCCAAAACCATCTTACTTCTGAGAGTTGAGCTCAGCCTCAGTCCCTCACAGTTCCACACTGCCTGCAGAGTGAGTTTCGCAGGTCTTCAGCAGAGACGTTTGCCAGAGGCTTCTGAGACGCAGGGTAACAATGGAGACCTGGAGGGTATCCCCAGGTGCAGTCGACTGGTAATCTTGGAACCTCCTGACTCAGAATACTGCTACCTTCTCACTGCCATAGGAATGCAGCTAGTTGACAGCTGGCTTCAAGACATGCTTCCCTGTGAGAGCTGAGGACAGGGCAGAATCCTCCCGCATGCTGCCTTACTGTAGGAGTAGCTGCTAACATCCTTATGTTAGTGGCTGGGAGAGGTTGCGGGAAAGGATGTGTGAGCACTGGGCCTGAACTCCCGTGTATCTGAGTTGAATACAGCGATTTCCAACGGCTTTCCTCAACCAGAGTGTAGCTAGGTTCCAAATCCCATGTACGAGAGGGTAGCAGACATCTGCCTCCCATGCATACACACTTCTGAGAGTTGAGCTTATGGCCTGTACCTCCACAGCCAGCCTGCTGGTACCCTTGGCTTCTAAAAGGCCTAGGCTCGCTGTTTGACGGAAGTGCTGGGAGAGGTAATTGGAATCTCCCGGCACACAAGACGAGTGCCTCCAAGCTCAATTCACGATTTCCCAGTAATTCTTGTGGTAGACAGGTGCTACATACTAATTTCCATACGTGAGAGGGTAGCTGAAAGCCTTGTCCAAAACCATCTTACTTCTGAGAGTTGAGCTCAGCCTCAGTCCCTCACAGTTCCACACTGCCTGCAGAGTGAGTTTCGCAGGTCTTCAGCAGAGACGTTTGCCAGAGAATTCTGAGACGCAGGGTAACAATGCAGACCTGGAGGGTATCCGCACGTGCAGTCGACTGGTAATCTTGGAACCTCCTGACTCAGAATACTGCTACCTTCTCACTGCCATAGGAATGCAGCTAGTTGACAGCTGGCTTCAAGACATGCTTCCCTGTGAGAGCTGAGACAGGCAGAACCCTCCCGCATGCTGCCTGACTGTAGGAGTAGCTGCTAACATCCTTATGTTAGTGGCTGGGAGAGGTTGCGGGAAAAGCATGTGTGAGCCCTGGGCCTGAACTCCCGTGTATCTGAGTTGAATACAGCGATTTCCAACGGCTTTCCTCAACCAGAGTGTAGCTAGGTTCCAAATCCCATGTACGAGCGGGTAGCAGACATCTGCCTCCCATGCATACACACTTCTGAGAGTTGAGCTTATGGCCTGTACCTCCACAGCCAGCCTGTTGGTACCCTTGGCTTCTAAAAGGCCTAGGCTCGCTGTTTGACGGAAGTGCTGGGAGAGGTAATTGGAATCACCCGGCACACAAGACTAGTGCCTCCAAGCTCAGTTCAGCGATTTCCTAGTAATTCCTGTGGTAGACTGGTGCTACATACTAAGTTCCATACGTGAGAGGGTAGCTGAACGCCTTGTCCAAAACCATCTTACTTCTGAGAGTTGAGCTCAGCCTCAGTCCCTCACAGTTCCACACTGCCTGCAGAGTGAGTTTCGCAGGTCTTCAGCAGAGACGTTTGCCAGAGGATTCTGAGACGCAGGGTAACAATGCAGACCTGGAGGGTATCCCCAGGTGCAGTCGACTGGTAATCTTGGAACCTCCTGACTCAGAATACTGCTACCTTCTCACTGCCATAGGAATGCAGCTAGTTGACAGCTGGCTTCAAGACATGCTTCCCTGTGAGAGCTGAGACAGGCAGAACCCTCCCGCATGCTGCCTGACTGTAGGAGTAGCTGCTAACATCCTTATGTTAGTGGCTGGGAGAGGTTGCGGGAAAAGCATGTGTGAGCACTGGGCCTGAACTCCCGTGTATCTGAGTTGAATACAGCGATTTCCAACGGCTTTCCTCAACCAGAGTGTAGCTAGGTTCCAAATCCCATGTACGAGCGGGTAGCAGACATCTGCCTCCCATGCATACACACTTCTGAGAGTTGAGCTTATGGCCTGTACCTCCACAGCCAGCCTGCTGGTACCCTTGACTTCTAAAAGGCCTAGGCTCGCTGTTTGACGGAAGTGCTGGGAGAGGTAATTGGAATCACCCGTCACACAAGACGAGTGCCTCCAAGCTCAATTCACGATTTCCCAGTAATTCTTGTGGTAGACAGGTGCTACATACTAAGTTCCATATGTGAGAAGGTAGCTGAACGCCTTGTCCAAAAGCATCTTACTTCTGAGAGTTGAGCACACCCTCAGTCCCTCACACTTCCACACTGCCTGCAGAGTGAGTTTCACACGTCTTCACCAGGACGATTGCCAGAGGCTTCTGAGTACAAGTTAACAATGCAGACCTGGAGGGTATCTCCAGGTGCAGTAGAGTGGTAATCTTGGAACCTCCTGACTCAGAGTACTGCTACATTCTCACTGCCATAGGAATGCAGCTAGTTGACAGCTGGCTTCAAGACATGCTTCCCTGTGAGAGCTGAGGACCGGGCAGAACCCTCCTGCATCCTGCCTGACTGTAGGAGTAGCTGCTAACATCCTAATGTTAGTGGCTGGGAGAGGTTGCGGGAAAAGCATGTGTGAGCACTGGGCCTGAACTCCTGTGTATCTGAGTTGAATACAGCGATTTCCAATGGCCTTCTTCAATCACAGTGTAGCTAGGTTCCAACTCCCATGTCCGACTGGGTAGCAGACATCTGCCTCCCATGCATACACACTTCTGAGAGTTGAGCTTATGGCCTGTACCTCCACATCCAGCCTGCTGGTACCCTTGGCTTCTAAAAGGCCTAGGCTCGCTGTTTGACGGAAGTGCTGGGAGAGGTAATTGGAATCACCGGGCTCACAAGACTAGTGCCTCCAAGCTCAGTTCAGCGATTTCCTAGTAATTCCTGTGGTAGACTGGTGCTACATATTAAGTTCCATACGTGAGAGGGTAGCTGAACGCCTTGTCCAAAACCATCTTACTTCTGTGAGTTGAGCTCAGCCTCAGTCCCTCAAGTTCCACACTGCCTGCAGAGTGAGTTTCGCAGGTCTTCAGCAGAGACGTTTGCCAGAGGCTTCTGAGACGCAGGGTAACAATGCAGACCTGGAGGGTATCCCCAGGTGCAGTCGACTGGTAATCTTGGAACCTCCTGACTCAGAATACTGCTACCTTCTCACTGCCATAGGAATGCAGCTAGTTGACAGCTGGCTTCAAGACATGCTTCCCTGTGAGAGCTGAGGACAGGGCAGAACCCTCCCGCATGCTGCCTGACTGTAGGAGTAGCTGCTAACATCCTTATGTTAGTGGCTGGGAGAGGTTGCAGGAAAAGCATGTGTGAGCACTGGGCCTGAACTCCCGTGTATCTGAGTTGAATACAGCGATTTCCAACGGCTTTCCTCAACCAGAGTGTATCTAGGTTCCAAATCCCATGTACGAGCGGGTAGCAGACATCTGCCTCCCATGCATACACACTTCTGAGAGTTGCGCTTATGGCCTGTACCTCCACATCCAGCCTGCTGGTACCCTTGGCTTCTAAAAGGCCTAGGCTCACTGTTTGACGGAAGTGCTGGGAGAGGTAATTGGAATCACCCGGCACACAAGACTAGTGCCTCCAAGCTCAGTTCAGCGATTTCCTAGTAATTCCTGTGGTAGACTGGTGCTACATACTAAGTTCCATACGTGAGAGGGTAGCTGAACGCCTTGTCCAAAACCATCTTACTTCGGAGAGTTGAGCTCAGCCTCAGTCCCTCACAGTTCGACACTGCCTGCAGAGTGAGATTCGCAGGTCTTCAGCAGAGACGTTTGCCAGAGGCTTCTGAGACGCAGGGTAACAATGCAGACCTGGAGGTTATCCCCAGGTGCAGTCGACTGGTAATCTTGGAACCTACTGACTCAGAAAACTGCTACCTTCTCACTGCCATAGGAATGCAGCTAGTTGACAGCTGGCTTCAAGACATGCTTCCCTGTGAGAGCTGAGGACAGGGCAGAACCCTCCCGCATGCTGCCTGACTGTAGGAGTAGCTGCTAACATCCTTATGTTAGTGGCTGGGAGAGGTTGCAGGAAAAGCATGTGTGAGCACTGGGCCTGAAGTCCCGTGTATCTGAGTTGAATACAGCGATTTCCAACGGCTTTCCTCAACCAGAGTGTAGCTAGGTTCCAAATGCCATGTACGAGCGGGTAGCCCACATCTGCCTCCCATGCATACACACTTCTGAGAGTTGAGCTTATGGCCTGTACCTCCACAGCCAACCGGCTGGTACCCTTGGCTTCTAAAAGGCCTAGGCTCGCTGTTTGACGCAAGTGCTGGGAGAGGTAATTGGAATCACCCGGCACACAAGACTAGTGCCTCCAAGCTCAGTTCAGCGATTTCCTAGTAATTCCTGTGGTAGACTGGTGCTACATACTAAGTTCCATACGTGAGAGGGTAGCTGAACGCCTTGTCCAAAACCATCTTACTTCGGAGAGTTGAGCTCAGCCTCAGTCCCTCACAGTTCCACACTGCCTTCAGAGTGAGTTTCGCAGGTCTTCAGCAGAGACGTTTGCCAGAGGCTTCTGAGACGCAGGGTAACAATGCAGACCTGGAGGGTATCCCCAGGTGCAGTCGACTGGTAATCTTGGAACCTCCTGACTCAGAATACTGCTACCTTCTCACTGCCATAGGAATGCAGCTAGTTGACAGCTGGCTTCAAGTCATGCTTCCCTGTGAGAGCTGAGGACAGGGCAGAACCCTCCCGCATGCTGCCTGACTGTAGGAGTAGCTGCTAACATCCTTATGTTAGTGGCTGGGAGAGGTTGCGGGAAAAGCATGTGTGAGCACTGGGCCTGAACTCCCGTGTATCTGAGTTGAATACAGCGATTTACAACGGCTTTCCTCAACCAGAGTGTAGCTAGGTTCCAAATCCCATGTACGAGCGGGTAGCAGACATCTGCCTCCCATGCATACACACTTCTGAGAGTTGAGCTTATGGCCTGTACCTCCACAGCCAGCCTGCTGGTACCCTTGGCTTCTAAAAGGCCTAGGCTCGCTGTTGGACGGAAGTGCTGGGAGAGGTAATTGGAATCACAAGGCACACAAGACTAGTGCCTCCAAGCTCAGTTCAGCGATTTCCTAGTAATTCCTGTGGTAGACTGGTGCTACATATTAAGTTCCATACGTGAGAGGGTAGCTGAACGCCTTGTCCAAAACCATCTTACTTCTGAGAGTTGAGCTCAGCCTCAGTCCCTCACAGTTCGACACTGCCTGCAGAGTGAGTTTCGCAGGTCTTCAGCAGAGACGTTTGCCAGAGGCTTCTGAGACGCAGGGTAACAATGCAGACCTGGAGGGTATCCCCAGGTGCAGTCGACTGGTAATCTTGGAACCTCCTGACTCAGAATACTGCTACCTTCTCACTGCCATAGGAATGCAGCTAGTTGACAGCTGGCTTCAAGACATGCTTCCCTGTGAGAGCTGAGGACAGGGCAGAACCCTCCCGCATGCTGCCTGACTGTAGGAGTAGCTGCTAACATCCTTATGTTAGTGGCTGGGAGAGGTTGCGGGAAAAGCATGTGTGAGCACTGGGCCTGAACTCCCGTGTATCTGAGTTGAATACAGCGATTTCCAACGGCTTTCCTCAACCAGAGTGTAGCTAGGTTCCAAATCCCATGTACGAGCGGGTAGCAGACATCTGCCTCCCATGCATACACACTTCTGAGAGTTGAGCTTATGGCCTGTACCTCCACATCCAGCCTGCTGGTACCCTTGGCTTCTAAAAGGCCTAGGCTCACTGTTTGACGGAAGTGCTGGGAGAGGTAATTGGAATCACCCGGCACACAAGACTAGTGCCTCCAAGCTCAGTTCAGCGATTTCCTAGTAATTCCTGTGGTAGACTGGTGCTACATACTAAGTTCCATACGTGAGAGGGTAGCTGAACGCCTTGTCCAAAACCATCTTACTTCGGAGAGTTGAGCTCAGCCTCAGTCCCTCACAGTTCGACACTGCCTGTAGAGTGAGTTTCGCAGGTCTTCAGCAGAGACGTTTGCCAGAGGCTTCTGAGACGCAGGGTAACAATGCAGACCTGGAGGGTATCCCCAGGTGCAGTCGACTGGTAATCTTGGAACCTCCTGACTCAGAATACTGCTACCTTCTCACTGCCATAGGAATGCAGCTAGTTGACAGCTGGCTTCAAGACATGCTTCCCTGTGAGAGCTGAGGACAGGGCAGAACCCTCCCGCATGCTGCCTGACTGTAGGAGTAGCTGCTAACATCCTTATGTTAGTGGCTGGGAGAGGTTGCGGGAAAAGCATGTGTGAGCACTGGGCCTGAACTCCCGTGTACCTGAGTTGAATACCGCGATATCCAACGGCTTTCCTCAACCAGAGTGTAGCTAGGTTCCAAATCCCATGTACGAGCGGGTAGCAGACATCTGCCTCTCATGCATACACACTTCTGAGAGTTGAGCTTATGGCCTGTACCTCCACATCCAGCCTGCTGGTACCCTTGGCTTCTAAAAGGCCTAGGCTCGCTGTTTGACGGAAGTGCTGGGAGAGGTAATTGGAATCTCCCGGCACACAAGACGAGTGCCTCCAAGCTCAATTCACGATTTCCCAGTAATTCTTGTGGTAGACAGGTGCTACATACTAATTTCCATACGTGAGAGGGTAGCTGAAAGCCTTGTCCAAAACCATCTTACTTCTGAGAGTTGAGCTCAGCCTCAGTCCCTCACAGTTCCACACTGCCTGCAGAGTGAGTTTCGCAGGTCTTCAGCAGAGACGTTTGCCAGAGGCTTCTGAGACGCAGGGTAACAATGGAGACCTGGAGGGTATCCCCAGGTGCAGTCGACTGGTAATCTTGGAACCTCCTGACTCAGAATACTGCTACCTTCTCACTGCCATAGGAATGCAGCTAGTTGACAGCTGGCTTCAAGACATGCTTCCCTGTGAGAGCTGAGGACAGGGCAGAATCCTCCCGCATGCTGCCTTACTGTAGGAGTAGCTGCTAACATCCTTATGTTAGTGGCTGGGAGAGGTTGCGGGAAAGGATGTGTGAGCACTGGGCCTGAACTCCCGTGTATCTGAGTTGAATACAGCGATTTCCAACGGCTTTCCTCAACCAGAGTGTAGCTAGGTTCCAAATCCCATGTACGAGAGGGTAGCAGACATCTGCCTCCCATGCATACACACTTCTGAGAGTTGAGCTTATGGCCTGTACCTCCACAGCCAGCCTGCTGGTACCCTTGGCTTCTAAAACGCCTAGGCTCGCTGTTTGACGGAAGTGCTGGGAGAGGTAATTGGAATCTCCCGGCACACAAGACGAGTGCCTCCAAGCTCAATTCACGATTTCCCAGTAATTCTTGTGGTAGACAGGTGCTACATACTAATTTCCATACGTGAGAGGGTAGCTGAAAGCCTTGTCCAAAACCATCTTACTTCTGAGAGTTGAGCTCAGCCTCAGTCCCTCACAGTTCCACACTGCCTGCAGAGTGAGTTTCGCAGGTCTTCAGCAGAGACGTTTGCCAGAGAATTCTGAGACGCAGGGTAACAATGCAGACCTGGAGGGTATCCGCACGTGCAGTCGACTGGTAATCTTGGAACCTCCTGACTCAGAATACTGCTACCTTCTCACTGCCATAGGAATGCAGCTAGTTGACAGCTGGCTTCAAGACATGCTTCCCTGTGAGAGCTGAGACAGGCAGAACCCTCCCGCATGCTGCCTGACTGTAGGAGTAGCTGCTAACATCCTTATGTTAGTGGCTGGGAGAGGTTGCGGGAAAAGCATGTGTGAGCACTGGGCCTGAACTCCCGTGTATCTGAGTTGAATACAGCGATTTCCAAAGGCTTTCCTCAACCAGAGTGTAGCTAGGTTCCAAATCCCATGTACGAGCGGGTAGCAGACATCTGCCTCCCATGCATACACACTTCTGAGAGTTGAGCTTATGGCCTGTACCTCCACAGCCAGCCTGCTGGTACCCTTGGCTTCTAAAACCCCGAGGCTCGCTGTTTGACGGAAGTGCTGGGAGAGGTAATTGGAATCTCCCGGCACACAAGACGAGTGCCTCCAAGCTCAATTCACGATTTCCCAGTAATTCTTGTGGTAGACAGGTGCTACATACTAAGTTCCATATGTGAGAAGGTAGCTGAACGCCTTGTCCAAAAGCATCTTACTTCTGAGAGTTGAGCACACCCTCAGTCCCTCACACTTCCACACTGCCTGCAGAGTGAGTTTCACACGTCTTCACCAGGACGATTGCCAGAGGCTTCTGAGTACAAGTTAACAATGCAGACCTGGAGGGTATCTCCAGGTGCAGTAGAGTGGTAATCTTGGAACCTCCTGACTCAGAGTACTGCTACCTTCTCACTGCCATAGGAATGCAGCTAGTTGACAGCTGGCTTCAAGACATACTTCCCTGTGAGAGCTGAGGACAGGGCAGAACCCTCCCGCATCCTGCCTGACTGTAGGAGTAGCTGCTAACATCCTAATGTTAGTGGCTGGGAGAGGTTGCGGGAAAAGCATGTGTGAGCACTGGGCCTGAACTCCCGTGTATCTGAGTTGAATACAGCGATTTCCAATGGCCTTCTTCAATCACAGTGTAGCTAGGTTCCAACTCCCATGTCCGACTGGGTAGCAGACATCTGCCTCCCATGCATACACACTTCCGAGAGTTGAGCTTATGGCCTGTACCTCCACATCCAGCCTGCTGGTACCCTTGGCTTCTAAAAGGCCTAGGCTCGCTGTTTGACGGAAGTGCTGGGAGAGGTAATTGGAATCACCGGGCTCACAAGACTAGTGCCTCCAAGCTCAGTTCAGCGATTTCCTAGTAATTCCTGTGGTAGACTGGTGCTACATATTAAGTTCCATGCGTGAGAGGGTAGCTGAACGCCTTGTCCAAAACCATCTTACTTCTGTGAGTTGAGCTCAGCCTCAGTCCCTCAAGTTCCACACTGCCTGCAGAGTGAGTTTCGCAGGTCTTCAGCAGAGACGTTTGCCAGAGGCTTCTGAGACGCAGGGTAACAATGCAGACCTGGAGGGTATCCCCAGGTGCAGTCGACTGGTAATCTTGGAACCTCCTGACTCAGAATACTGCTACCTTCTCACTGCCATAGGAATGCAGCTAGTTGACAGCTGGCTTCAAGACATGCTTCCCTGTGAGAGCTGAGGACAGGGCAGAACCCTCCCGCATGCTGCCTGACTGTAGGAGTAGCTGCTAACATCCTTATGTTAGTGGCTGGGAGAGGTTGCAGGAAAAGCATGTGTGAGCACTGGGCCTGAACTCCCGTGTATCTGAGTTGAATACAGCGATTTCCAACGGCTTTCCTCAACCAGAGTGTATCTAGGTTCCAAATCCCATGTACGAGCGGGTAGCAGACATCTGCCTCCCATGCATACACACTTCTGAGAGTTGCGCTTATGGCCTGTACCTCCACATCCAGCCTGCTGGTACCCTTGGCTTCTAAAAGGCCTAGGCTCACTGTTTGACGGAAGTGCTGGGAGAGGTAATTGGAATCACCCGGCACACAAGACTAGTGCCTCCAAGCTCAGTTCAGCAATTTCCTAGTAATTCCTGTGGTAGACTGGTGCTACATACTAAGTTCCATACGTGAGAGGGTAGCTGAACGCCTTGTCCAAAACCATCTTACTTCGGAGAGTTGAGCTCAGCCTCAGTCCCTCACAGTTCGACACTGCCTGCAGAGTGAGATTCGCAGGTCTTCAGCAGAGACGTTTGCCAGAGGCTTCTGAGACGCAGGGTAACAATGCAGGCCTGGAGGTTATCCCCAGGTGCAGTCGACTGGTAATCTTGGAACCTACTGACTCAGAAAACTGCTACCTTCTCACTGCCATAGGAATGCAGCTAGTTGACAGCTGGCTTCAAGACATGCTTCCCTGTGAGAGCTGAGGACAGGGCAGAACCCTCCCGCATGCTGCCTGACTGTAGGAGTAGCTGCTAACATCCTTATGTTAGTGGCTGGGAGAGGTTGCGGGAAAAGCATGTGTGAGCACTGGGCCTGAAGTCCCGTGTATCTGAGTTGAATACAGCGATTTCCAACGGCTTTCCTCAACCAGAGTGTAGCTAGGTTCCAAATGCCATGTACGAGCGGGTAGCAGACATCTGCCTCCCATGCATACACACTTCTGAGAGTTGAGCTTATGGCCTGTACCTCCACAGCCAACCTGCTGGTACCCTTGGCTTCTAAAAGGCCTAGGCTCGCTGTTTGACGCAAGTGCTGGGAGAGGTAATTGGAATCACCCGGCACACAAGACTAGTGCCTCCAAGCTCAGTTCAGCGATTTCCTAGTAATTCCTGTGGTAGACTGGTGCTACATACTAAGTTCCATACGTGAGAGGGTAGCTGAACGCCTTGTCCAAAACCATCTTACTTCTGAGAGTTGAGCTCAGCCTCAGTCCCTCACAGTTCCACACTGCCTTCAGAGTGAGTTTCGCAGGTCTTCAGCAGAGACGTTTGCCAGAGGCTTCTGAGACGCAGGGTAACAATGCAGACCTGGAGGGTATCCCCAGGTGCAGTCGACTGGTAATCTTGGAACCTCCTGACTCAGAATACTGCTACCTTCTCACTGCCATAGGAATGCAGCTAGTTGACAGCTGGCTTCAAGACATGCTTCCCTGTGAGAGCTGAGGACAGGGCAGAACCCTCCCGCATGCTGCCTGACTGTAGGAGTAGCTGCTAACATCCTTATGTTAGTGGCTGGGAGAGGTTGCGGGAAAAGCATGTGTGAGCACTGGGCCTGAACTCCCGTGTATCTGAGTTGAATACAGCGATTTCCAACGGCTTTCCTCAACCAGAGTGTAGCTAGGTTCCAAATCCCATGTACGAGCGGGTAGCAGACATCTGCCTCCCATGCATACACACTTCTGAGAGTTGAGCTTATGGCCTGTACCTCCACAGCCAGCCTGCTGGTACCCTTGGCTTCTAAAAGGCCTAGGCTCGCTGTTGGACCGAAGTGCTGGGAGAGGTAATTGGAATCACAAGGCACACAAGACTAGTGCCTCCAAGCTCAGTTCAGCGATTTCCTAGTAATTCCTGTGGTAGACTGGTGCTACATATTAAGTTCCATACGTGAGAGGGTAGCTGAACGCCTTGTCCAAAACCATCTTACTTCTGAGAGTTGAGCTCAGCCTCAGTCCCTCACAGTTCCACACTGCCTGCAGAGTGAGTTTCGCAGGTCTTCAGCAGAGACGTTTGCCAGAGGCTTCTGAGACGCAGGGTAACAATCCAGACCTGGAGGGTATCCCCAGGTGCAGTCGACTGGTAATCTTGGAACCTCCTGACTCAGAATACTGCTACCTTCTCACTGCCATAGGAATGCAGCTAGTTGACAGCTGGCTTCAAGACATGCTTCCCTGTGAGAGCTGAGGACAGGGCAGAACCCTCCCGCATGCTGCCTGACTGTAGGAGTAGCTGCTAACATCCTTATGTTAGTGGCTGGGAGAGGTTGCGGGAAAAGCATGTGTGAGCACTGGGCCTGAACTCCCGTGTATCTGAGTTGAATACAGCGATTTCCAACGGCTTTCCTCAACCAGAGTGTAGCTAGGTTCCAAATCCCATGTACGAGCGGGTAGCAGACATCTGCCTCCCATGCATACACACTTCTGAGAGTTGAGCTTATGGCCTGTACCTCCACATCCAGCCTGCTGGTACCCTTGGCTTCTAAAAGGCCTAGGCTCACTGTTTGACGGAAGTGCTGGGAGAGGTAATTGGAATCACCCGGCACACAAGACTAGTGCCTCCAAGCTCAGTTCAGCGATTTCCTAGTAATTCCTGTGGTAGACTGGTGCTACATACTAAGTTCCATACGTGAGAGGGTAGCTGAACGCCTTGTCCAAAACCATCTTACTTCGGAGAGTTGAGCTCAGCCTCAGTCCCTCACAGTTCGACACTGCCTGTAGAGTGAGTTTCGCAGGTCTTCAGCAGAGACGTTTGCCAGAGGCTTCTGAGACGCAGGGTAACAATGCAGACCTGGAGGGTATCCCCAGGTGCAGTCGACTGGTAATCTTGGAACCTCCTGACTCAGAATACTGCTACCTTCTCACTGCCATAGGAATGCAGCTAGTTGACAGCTGGCTTCAAGACATGCTTCCCTGTGAGAGCTGAGGACAGGGCAGAACCCTCCCGCATGCTGCCTGACTGTAGGAGTAGCTGCTAACATCCTTATGTTAGTGGCTGGGAGAGGTTGCGGGAAAAGCATGTGTGAGCACTGGGCCTGAACACCCGTGTACCTGAGTTGAATACCGCGATATCCAACGGCTTTCCTCAACCAGAGTGTAGCTAGGTTCCAAATCCCATGTACGAGCGGGTAGCAGACATCTGCCTCTCATGCATACACACTTCTGAGAGTTGAGCTTATGGCCTGTACCTCCACATCCAGCCTGCTGGTACCCTTGGCTTCTAAAAGGCCTAGGCTCGCTGTTTGACGGAAGTGCTGGGAGAGGTAATTGGAATCTCCCGGCACACAAGACGAGTGCCTCCAAGCTCAATTCACGATTTCCCAGTAATTCTTGTGGTAGACAGGTGCTACATACTAATTTCCATACGTGAGAGGGTAGCTGAAAGCCTTGTCCAAAACCATCTTACTTCTGAGAGTTGAGCTCAGCCTCAGTCCCTCACAGTTCCACACTGCCTGCAGAGTGAGTTTCGCAGGTCTTCAGCAGAGACGTTTGCCAGAGGCTTCTGAGACGCAGGGTAACAATGGAGACCTGGAGGGTATCCCCAGGTGCAGTCGACTGGTAATCTTGGAACCTCCTGACTCAGAATACTGCTACCTTCTCACTGCCATAGGAATGCAGCTAGTTGACAGCTGGCTTCAAGACATGCTTCCCTGTGAGAGCTGAGGACAGGGCAGAATCCTCCCGCATGCTGCCTTACTGTAGGAGTAGCTGCTAACATCCTTATGTTAGTGGCTGGGAGAGGTTGCGGGAAAGGATGTGTGAGCACTGGGCCTGAACTCCCGTGTATCTGAGTTGAATACAGCGATTTCCAACGGCTTTCCTCAACCAGAGTGTAGCTAGGTTCCAAATCCCATGTACGAGAGGGTAGCAGACATCTGCCTCCCATGCATACACACTTCTGAGAGTTGAGCTTATGGCCTGTACCTCCACAGCCAGCCTGCTGGTACCCTTGGCTTCTAAAACGCCTAGGCTCGCTGTTTGACAGAAGTGCTGGGAGAGGTAATTGGAATCTCCCGGCACACAAGACGAGTGCCTCCAAGCTCAATTCACGATTTCCCAGTAATTCTTGTGGTAGACAGGTGCTACATACTAATTTCCATACGTGAGAGGGTAGCTGAAAGCCTTGTCCAAAACCATCTTACTTCTGAGAGTTGAGCTCAGCCTCAGTCCCTCACAGTTCCACACTGCCTGCAGAGTGAGTTTCGCAGGTCTTCAGCAGAGACGTTTGCCAGAGAATTCTGAGACGCAGGGTAACAATGCAGACCTGGAGGGTATCCGCACGTGCAGTCGACTGGTAATCTTGGAACCTCCTGACTCAGAATACTGCTACCTTCTCACTGCCATAGGAATGCAGCTAGTTGACAGCTGGCTTCAAGACATGCTTCCCTGTGAGAGCTGAGACAGGCAGAACCCTCCCGCATGCTGCCTGACTGTAGGAGTAGCTGCTAACATCCTTATGTTAGTGGCTGGGAGAGGTTGCGGGAAAAGCATGTGTGAGCACTGGGCCTGAACTCCCGTGTATCTGAGTTGAATACAGCGATTTCCAAAGGCTTTCCTCAACCAGAGTGTAGCTAGGTTCCAAATCCCATGTACGAGCGGGTAGCAGACATCTGCCTCCCATGCATACACACTTCTGAGAGTTGAGCTTATGGCCTGTACCTCCACAGCCAGCCTGCTGGTACCCTTGGCTTCTAAAACCCCGAGGCTCGCTGTTTGACGGAAGTGCTGGGAGAGGTAATTGGAATCTCCCGGCACACAAGACGAGTGCCTCCAAGCTCAATTCACGATTTCCCAGTAATTCTTGTGGTAGACAGGTGCTACATACTAAGTTCCATATGTGAGAAGGTAGCTGAACGCCTTTTCCAAAAGCATCTTACTTCTGAGAGTTGAGCACACCCTCAGTCCCTCACACTTCCTCACTGCCTGCAGAGTGAGTTTCACACGTCTTCACCAGGACGATTGCCAGAGGCTTCTGAGTACAAGTTAACAATGCAGACCTGGAGGGTATCTCCAGGTGCAGTAGAGTGGTAATCTTGGAACCTCCTGACTCAGAGTACTGCTACCTTCTCACTGCCATAGGAATGCAGCTAGTTGACAGCTGGCTTCAAGACATACTTCCCTGTGAGAGCTGAGGACAGGGCAGAACCCTCCCGCATCCTGCCTGACTGTAGGAGTAGCTGCTAACATCCTAATGTTAGTGGCTGGGAGAGGTTGCGGGAAAAGCATGTGTGAGCACTGGGCCTGAACTCCCGTGTATCTGAGTTGAATACAGCGATTTCCAATGGCCTTCTTCAATCACAGTGTAGCTAGGTTCCAACTCCCATGTCCGACTGGGTAGCAGACATCTGCCTCCCATGCATACACACTTCCGAGAGTTGAGCTTATGGCCTGTACCTCCACATCCAGCCTGCTGGTACCCTTGGCTTCTAAAAGGCCTAGGCTCGCTGTTTGACGGAAGTGCTGGGAGAGGTAATTGGAATCACCGGGCTCACAAGACTAGTGCCTCCAAGCTCAGTTCAGCGATTTCCTAGTAATTCCTGTGGTAGACTGGTGCTACATATTAAGTTCCATGCGTGAGAGGGTAGCTGAACGCCTTGTCCAAAACCATCTTACTTCTGTGAGTTGAGCTCAGCCTCAGTCCCTCAAGTTCCACACTGCCTGCAGAGTGAGTTTCGCAGGTCTTCAGCAGAGACGTTTGCCAGAGGCTTCTGAGACGCAGGGTAACAATGCAGACCTGGAGGGTATCCCCAGGTGCAGTCGAATGGTAATCTTGGAACCTCCTGACTCAGAATACTGCTACCTTCTCACTGCCATAGGAATGCAGCTAGTTGACAGCTGGCTTCAAGACATGCTTCCCTGTGAGAGCTGAGGACAGGGCAGAACCCTCCCGCATGCTGCCTGACTGTAGGAGTAGCTGCTAACATCCTTATGTTAGTGGCTGGGAGAGGTTGCAGGAAAAGCATGTGTGAGCACTGGGCCTGAACTCCCGTGTATCTGAGTTGAATACAGCGATTTCCAACGGCTTTCCTCAACCAGAGTGTATCTAGGTTCCAAATCCCATGTACGAGCGGGTAGCAGACATCTGCCTCCCATGCATACACACTTCTGAGAGTTGCGCTTATGGCCTGTACCTCCACATCCAGCCTGCTGGTACCCTTGGCTTCTAAAAGGCCTAGGCTCACTGTTTGACGGAAGTGCTGGGAGAGGTAATTGGAATCACCCGGCACACAAGACTAGTGCCTCCAAGCTCAGTTCAGCAATTTCCTAGTAATTCCTGTGGTAGACTGGTGCTACATACTAAGTTCCATACGTGAGAGGGTAGCTGAACGCCTTGTCCAAAACCATCTTACTTCGGAGAGTTGAGCTCAGCCTCAGTCCCTCACAGTTCGACACTGCCTGCAGAGTGAGATTCGCAGGTCTTCAGCAGAGACGTTTGCCAGAGGCTTCTGAGACGCAGGGTAACAATGCAGGCCTGGAGGTTATCCCCAGGTGCAGTCGACTGGTAATCTTGGAACCTACTGACTCAGAAAACTGCTACCTTCTCACTGCCATAGGAATGCAGCTAGTTGACAGCTGGCTTCAAGACATGCTTCCCTGTGAGAGCTGAGGACAGGGCAGAACCCTCCCGCATGCTGCCTGACTGTAGGAGTAGCTGCTAACATCCTTATGTTAGTGGCTGGGAGAGGTTGCGGGAAAAGCATGTGTGAGCACTGGGCCTGAAGTCCCGTGTATCTGAGTTGAATACAGCGATTTCCAACGGCTTTCCTCAACCAGAGTGTAGCTAGGTTCCAAATGCCATGTACGAGCGGGTAGCAGACATCTGCCTCCCATGCATACACACTTCTGAGAGTTGAGCTTATGGCCTGTACCTCCACAGCCAACCTGCTGGTACCCTTGGCTTCTAAAAGGCCTAGGCTCGCTGTTTGACGCAAGTGCTGGGAGAGGTAATTGGAATCACCCGGCACACAAGACTAGTGCCTCCAAGCTCAGTTCAGCGATTTCCTAGTAATTCCTGTGGTAGACTGGTGCTACATACTAAGTTCCATACGTGAGAGGGTAGCTGAACGCCTTGTCCAAAACCATCTTACTTCTGAGAGTTGAGCTCAGCCTCAGTCCCTCACAGTTCCACACTGCCTTCAGAGTGAGTTTCGCAGGTCTTCAGCAGAGACGTTTGCCAGAGGCTTCTGAGACGCAGGGTAACAATGCAGACCTGGAGGGTATCCCCAGGTGCAGTCGACTGGTAATCTTGGAACCTCCTGACTCAGAATACTGCTACCTTCTCACTGCCATAGGAATGCAGCTAGTTGACAGCTGGCTTCAAGACATGCTTCCCTGTGAGAGCTGAGGACAGGGCAGAACCCTCCCGCATGCTGCCTGACTGTAGGAGTAGCTGCTAACATCCTTATGTTAGTGGCTGGGAGAGGTTGCGGGAAAAGCATGTGTGAGCACTGGGCCTGAACTCCCGTGTATCTGAGTTGAATACAGCGATTTCCAACGGCTTTCCTCAACCAGAGTGTAGCTAGGTTCCAAATCCCATGTACGAGCGGGTAGCAGACATCTGCCTCCCATGCATACACACTTCTGAGAGTTGAGCTTATGGCCTGTACCTCCACAGCCAGCCTGCTGGTACCCTTGGCTTCTAAAAGGCCTAGGCTCGCTGTTGGACCGAAGTGCTGGGAGAGGTAATTGGAATCACAAGGCACACAAGACTAGTGCCTCCAAGCTCAGTTCAGCGATTTCCTAGTAATTCCTGTGGTAGACTGGTGCTACATATTAAGTTCCATACGTGAGAGGGTAGCTGAACGCCTTGTCCAAAACCATCTTACTTCTGAGAGTTGAGCTCAGCCTCAGTCCCTCACAGTTCGACACTGCCTGCAGAGTGAGTTTCGCAGGTCTTCAGCAGAGACGTTTGCCAGAGGCTTCTGAGACGCAGGGTAACAATGCAGACCTGGAGGGTATCCCCAGGTGCAGTCGACTGGTAATCTTGGAACCTCCTGACTCAGAATACTGCTACCTTCTCACTGCCATAGGAATGCAGCTAGTTGACAGCTGGCTTCAAGACATGCTTCCCTGTGAGAGCTGAGGACAGGGCAGAACCCTCCCGCATGCTGCCTGACTGTAGGAGTAGCTGCTAACATCCTTATGTTAGTGGCTGGGAGAGGTTGCGGGAAAAGCATGTGTGAGCACTGGGCCTGAACTCCCGTGTATCTGAGTTGAATACAGCGATTTCCAACGGCTTTCCTCAACCAGAGTGTAGCTAGGTTCCAAATCCCATGTACGAGCGGGTAGCAGACATCTGCCTCCCATGCATACACACTTCTGAGAGTTGAGCTTATGGCCTGTACCTCCACATCCAGCCTGCTGGTACCCTTGGCTTCTAAAAGGCCTAGGCTCACTGTTTGACGGAAGTGCTGGGAGAGGTAATTGGAATCACCCGGCACACAAGACTAGTGCCTCCAAGCTCAGTTCAGCGATTTCCTAGTAATTCCTGTGGTAGACTGGTGCTACATACTAAGTTCCATACGTGAGAGGGTAGCTGAACGCCTTGTCCAAAACCATCTTACTTCGGAGAGTTGAGCTCAGCCTCAGTCCCTCACAGTTCGACACTGCCTGTAGAGTGAGTTTCGCAGGTCTTCAGCAGAGACGTTTGCCAGAGGCTTCTGAGACGCAGGGTAACAATGCAGACCTGGAGGGTATCCCCAGGTGCAGTCGACTGGTAATCTTGGAACCTCCTGACTCAGAATACTGCTACCTTCTCACTGCCATAGGAATGCAGCTAGTTGACAGCTGGCTTCAAGACATGCTTCCCTGTGAGAGCTGAAGACAGGGCAGAACCCTCCCGCATGCTGCCTGACTGTAGGAGTAGCTGCTAACATCCTTATGTTAGTGGCTGGGAGAGGTTGCGGGAAAAGCATGTGTGAGCACTGGGCCTGAACACCCGTGTACCTGAGTTGAATACCGCGATATCCAACGGCTTTCCTCAACCAGAGTGTAGCTAGGTTCCAAATCCCATGTACGAGCGGGTAGCAGACATCTGCCTCTCATGCATACACACTTCTGAGAGTTGAGCTTATGGCCTGTACCTCCACATCCAGCCTGCTGGTACCCTTGGCTTCTAAAAGGCCTAGGCTCGCTGTTTGACGGAAGTGCTGGGAGAGGTAATTGGAATCTCCCGGCACACAAGACGAGTGCCTCCAAGCTCAATTCACGATTTCCCAGTAATTCTTGTGGTAGACAGGTGCTACATACTAATTTCCATACGTGAGAGGGTAGCTGAAAGCCTTGTCCAAAACCATCTTACTTCTGAGAGTTGAGCTCAGCCTCAGTCCCTCACAGTTCCACACTGCCTGCAGAGTGAGTTTCGCAGGTCTTCAGCAGAGACGTTTGCCAGAGGCTTCTGAGACGCAGGGTAACAATGGAGACCTGGAGGGTATCCCCAGGTGCAGTCGACTGGTAATCTTGGAACCTCCTGACTCAGAATACTGCTACCTTCTCACTGCCATAGGAATGCAGCTAGTTGACAGCTGGCTTCAAGACATGCTTCCCTGTGAGAGCTGAGGACAGGGCAGAATCCTCCCGCATGCTGCCTTACTGTAGGAGTAGCTGCTAACATCCTTATGTTAGTGGCTGGGAGAGGTTGCGGGAAAGGATGTGTGAGCACTGGGCCTGAACTCCCGTGTATCTGAGTTGAATACAGCGATTTCCAACGGCTTTCCTCAACCAGAGTGTAGCTAGGTTCCAAATCCCATGTACGAGAGGGTAGCAGACATCTGCCTCCCATGCATACACACTTCTGAGAGTTGAGCTTATGGCCTGTACCTCCACAGCCAGCCTGCTGGTACCCTTGGCTTCTAAAACGCCTAGGCTCGCTGTTTGACGGAAGTGCTGGGAGAGGTAATTGGAATCTCCCGGCACACAAGACGAGTGCCTCCAAGCTCAATTCACGATTTCCCAGTAATTCTTGTGGTAGACAGGTGCTACATACTAATTTCCATACGTGAGAGGGTAGCTGAAAGCCTTGTCCAAAACCATCTTACTTCTGAGAGTTGAGCTCAGCCTCAGTCCCTCACAGTTCCACACTGCCTGCAGAGTGAGTTTCGCAGGTCTTCAGCAGAGACGTTTGCCAGAGAATTCTGAGACGCAGGGTAACAATGCAGACCTGGAGGGTATCCGCACGTGCAGTCGACTGGTAATCTTGGAACCTCCTGACTCAGAATACTGCTACCTTCTCACTGCCATAGGAATGCAGCTAGTTGACAGCTGGCTTCAAGACATGCTTCCCTGTGAGAGCTGAGACAGGCAGAACCCTCCCGCATGCTGCCTGACTGTAGGAGTAGCTGCTAACATCCTTATGTTAGTGGCTGGGAGAGGTTGCGGGAAAAGCATGTGTGAGCACTGGGCCTGAACTCCCGTGTATCTGAGTTGAATACAGCGATTTCCAAAGGCTTTCCTCAACCAGAGTGTAGCTAGGTTCCAAATCCCATGTACGAGCGGGTAGCAGACATCTGCCTCCCATGCATACACACTTCTGAGAGTTGAGCTTATGGCCTGTACCTCCACAGCCAGCCTGCTGGTACCCTTGGCTTCTAAAAGGCCTAGGCTCGCTGTTTGACGGAAGTGCTGGGAGAGGTAATTGGAATCTCCCGGCACACAAGACGAGTGCCTCCAAGCTCAATTCACGATTTCCCAGTAATTCTTGTGGTAGACAGGTGCTACATACTAAGTTCCATATGTGAGAATGTAGCTGAACGCCTTGTCCAAAAGCATCTTACTTCTGAGAGTTGAGCACACCCTCAGTCCCTCACACTTCCACACTGCCTGCAGAGTGAGTTTCACACGTCTTCACCAGGATGATTGCCAGAGGCTTCTGAGTACAAGTTAACAATGCAGACCTGGAGGGTATCTCCAGGTGCAGTAGAGTGGTAATCTTGGAACCTCCTGACTCAGAGTACTGCTACCTTCTCACTGCCATAGGAATGCAGCTAGTTGACAGCTGGCTTCAAGACATACTTCCCTGTGAGAGCTGAGGACAGGGCAGAACCCTCCCGCATCCTGCCTGACTGTAGGAGTAGCTGCTAACATCCTAATGTTAGTGGCTGGGAGAGGTTGCGGGAAAAGCATGTGTGAGCACTGGGCCTGAACTCCCGTGTATCTGAGTTGAATACAGCGATTTCCAATGGCCTTCTTCAATCACAGTGTAGCTAGGTTCCAACTCCCATGTCCGACTGGGTAGCAGACATCTGCCTCCCATGCATACACACTTCCGAGAGTTGAGCTTATGGCCTGTACCTCCACATCCAGCCTGCTGGTACCCTTGGCTTCTAAAAGGCCTAGGCTCGCTGTTTGACGGAAGTGCTGGGAGAGGTAATTGGAATCACCGGGCTCACAAGACTAGTGCCTCCAAGCTCAGTTCAGCGATTTCCTAGTAATTCCTGTGGTAGACTGGATCTACATATTAAGTTCCATGCGTGAGAGGGTAGCTGAACGCCTTGTCCAAAACCATCTTACTTCTGTGAGTTGAGCTCAGCCTCAGTCCCTCAAGTTCCACACTGCCTGCAGAGTGAGTTTCGCAGGTCTTCAGCAGAGACGTTTGCCAGAGGCTTCTGAGACGCAGGGTAACAATGCAGACCTGGAGGGTATCCCCAGGTGCAGTCGACTGGTAATCTTGGAACCTCCTGACTCAGAATACTGCTACCTTCTCACTGCCATAGGAATGCAGCTAGTTGACAGCTGGCTTCAAGACATGCTTCCCTGTGAGAGCTGAGGACAGGGCAGAACCCTCCCGCATGCTGCCTGACTGTAGGAGTAGCTGCTAACATCCTTATGTTAGTGGCTGGGAGAGGTTGCGGGAAAAGCATGTGTGAGCACTGGGCCTGAAGTCCCGTGTATCTGAGTTGAATACAGCGATTTCCAACGGCTTTCCTCAACCAGAGTGTAGCTAGGTTCCAAATCCCATGTACGAGCGGGTAGCAGACATCTGCCTCCCATGCATACACACTTCTGAGAGTTGAGCTTATGGCCTGTACCTCCACAGCCAACCTGCTGGTACTCTTCGCTTCTAAAAGGCCTAGGCTCGCTGTTTGACGCAAGTGCTGGGAGAGGTAATTGAATCACCCGACACACAATACTAGTGCCTCCAAGCTCAGTTCAGCGATTTCCTAGTAATTCCTGTGGTAGACTGGTGCTACATACTAAGTTCCATACGTGAGAGGGTAGCTGAACGCCTTGTCCAAAACCATCTTACTTCTGAGAGTTGAGCTCAGCCTCAGTCCCTCACAGTTCCACACTGCCTTCAGAGTGAGTTTCGCAGGTCTTCAGCAGAGACGTTTGCCAGAGGCTTCTGAGACGCAGGGTAACAATGCAGACCTGGAGGGTATCCCCAGGTGCAGTCGACTGGTAATCTTGGAACCTCCTGACTCAGAATACTGCTACCTTCTCACTGCCATAGGAATGCAGCTAGTTGACAGCTGGCTTCAAGACATGCTTCCCTGTGAGAGCTGAGGACAGGGCAGAACCCTCCCGCATGCTGCCTGACTGTAGGAGTAGCTGCTAACATCCTAATGTAGTGGCTGGGAGAGGTTGCGGGAAAAGCATGTGTGAGCACTGGGCCTGAACTCCCGTGTATCTGAGTTGAATACAGCGATTTCCAACGGCTTTCCTCAACCAGAGTGTAGCTAGGTTCCAAATCCCATGTACGAGCGGGTAACAGACATCTGCCTCCCATGCATACACACTTCTGAGAGTTGAGCTTATGGCCTGTACCTCCACAGCCAGCCTGCTGGTACCCTTGGCTTCTAAAAGGCCTAGGATCGCTGTTTGACGGAAGTGCTGGGAGAGGTAATTGGAATCACAAGGCACACAAGACTAGTGCCTCCAAGCTCAGTTCAGCGATTTCCTAGTAATTCCTGTGGTAGACTGGTGCTACATATTAAGTTCCATACGTGAGAGGGTAGCAGAACGCCTTGTCCAAAACCATCTTACTTCTGAGAGTTGAGCTCAGCCTCAGTCCCTCACAGTTCGACACTGCCTGCAGAGTGAGTTTCGCAGGTCTTCAGCAGAGACGTTTGCCAGAGGCTTCTGAGACGCAGGGTAACAATGCAGACCTGGAGGGTATCCCCAGGTGCAGTCGACTGGTAATCTTGGAACCTCCTGACTCAGAATACTGCTACCTTCTCACTGCCAAGTAATGCAGCTAGTTGACAGCTAGCTGGCTTCAAGACATGCTTCCCTGAGAGAGCTGAGGACAGGGCAGAACCCTCCCGCATGCTGCCTGACTGTAGGAGTAGCTGCTAACATCCTTATGTTAGTGGCTGGGAGAGGTTGCGGGAAAAGCATGTGTGAGCACTGGGCCTGAACTCCCGTGTATCTGAGTTGAATACAGCGATTTCCAACGGCTTTCCTCAACCAGAGTGTAGCTAGGTTCCAAATCCCATGTACGAGCGGGTCCAGACATCTGCCTCCCATGCATACACACTTCTGAGAGTTGAGCTTATGGCCTGTACCTCCACATCCAGCCTGCTGGTACCCTTGGCTTCTAAAAGGCCTAGGCTCACTGTTTGACGGAAGTGCTGGGAGAGGTAATTGGAATCACCCGGCACACAAGACTAGTGCCTCCAAGCTCAGTTCAGCGATTTCCTAGTAATTCCTGTGGTAGACTGGTGCTACATACTAAGTTCCATACGTGAGAGGGTAGCTGAACGCCTTGTCCAAAACCATCTTACTTCGGAGAGTTGAGCTCAGCCTCAGTCCCTCACAGTTCGACACTGCCTGCAGAGTGAGTTTCGCAGGTCTTCAGCAGAGACGTTTGCCAGAGGTTTCTGAGACGCAGGGTAACAATGCAGACCTGGAGGGTATCCCCAGGTGCAGTCGACTGGTAATCTTGGAACCTCCTGACTCAGAATACTGCTACCTTCTCACTGCCATAGGAATGCAGCTAGTTGACAGCTGGCTTCAAGACATGCTTCCCTGTGAGAGCTGAGGACAGGGCAGAACCCTCCCGCATGCTGCCTGACTGTAGGAGTAGCTGCTAACATCCTTATGTTAGTGGCTGGGAGAGGTTGCGGGAAAAGCATGTGTGAGCACTGGGCCTGAACTCCCGTGTACCTGAGTTGAATACCGCGATATCCAACGGCTTTCCTCAACCAGAGTGTAGCTAGGTTCCAAATCCCATGTACGAGCGGGTAGCAGACATCTGCGTCCCATGCATACACACTTCTGAGAGTTGAGCTTATGGCCTGTACCTCCACATCCAGCCTGCTGGTACCCTTGGCTTCTAAAAGGCCTAGGCTCGCTGTTTGACGGAAGTGCTGGGAGAGGTAATTGGAATCTCCCGGCACACAAGACGAGTGCCTCCAAGTTCAATTCACGATTTCCCAGTAATTCTTGTGGTAGACAGGTGCTACATACTAAGTTCCATATGTGAGAAGGTAGCTGAACGCCTTGTCCAAAAGCATCTTACTTCTGAGAATTGAGCACACCCTCAGTCCCTCACACTTCCACACTGCCTGCAGAGTGAGTTTCACACGTCTTCACCAGGACGATTGCCAGAGGCTTCTGAGTACAAGTTAACAATGCAGACCTGGAGGGTATCTCCAGGTGCAGTAGAGTGGTAATCTTGGAACCTCCTGACTCAGAGTACTGCTACCTTCTCACTGCCATAGGAATGCAGCTGGTTGACAGCTGGCTTCAAGACATGCTTCCCTGTGAGAGCTGAGGACAGGGCAGAACCCTCCCGCATCCTGCCTGACTGTAGGAGTAGCTGCTAACATCCTAATGTTAGTGGCTGGGAGAGGTTGCGGGAAAAGCATGTGTGAGCACTGGGCCTGAACTCCCGTGTATCTGAGTTGAATACAGCGATTTCCAATGGCCTTCTTCAATCACAGTGTAGCTAGGTTCCAACTCCCATGTCCGACTGGGTAGCAGACATCTGCCTCCCATGCATACACACTTCTGAGAGTTGAGCTTATGGCCTGTACCTCCACATCCAGCCTGCTGGTACCCTTGGCTTCTAAAAGTCCTAGGCTCGCTGTTTGACGGAAGTGCTGGGAGAGGTAATTGGAATCACCCGGCACACAAGACTAGTGCCTCCAAGCTCAGTTCAGCGATTTCCTAGTAATTCCTGTGGTAGACTGGTGCTACATACTAAGTTCCATACGTGAGAGGGTAGCTGAACGCCTTGTCCAAAACCATCTTACTTCTGAGAGTTGAGCTCAGCCTCAGTCCCTCACAGTTCCACACTGCCTGCAGAGTGAGTTTCGCAGGTCTTCAGCAGAGACGTTTGCCAGAGGCTTCTGAGAGGCAGGGTAACAATGCAGACCTGGAGGGTATCCCCAGGTGCAGTCGACTGGTAATCTTGGAACCTCCTGACTCAGAATACTGCTACCTTCTCACTGCCATAGGAATGCAGCTAGTTGACAGCTGGCTTCAAGACATGCTTCCCTGTGAGAGCTGAGGACAGGGCAGAACCCTCCCGCATGCTGCGGGACTGTAGGAGTAGCTGCTAACATCCTTATGTTAGTGGTTGGGAGAGGTTGCGGGAAAAGCATGTGTGAGCACTGGGCCTGAACTCCCGTGTATCTGAGTTGAATACAGCGATTTCCAGCGGCTTTCCTCAACCAGAGTGTAGCTAGGTTCCAAATCCCATGTACGAGCGGGTAGCAGACATCTGCCTCCCATGCATACACACTTCTGAGAGTTGAGCTTATGGCCTGTACCTCCACATCCAGCTTGCTGGTACCCTTGGCTTCTAAAAGGCCTAGACTCGCTGTTTGACGGAAGTGCTGGGAGAGGTAATTGGAATCTCCCGGCACACAAGACGAGTGCCTCCAAGCTCAATTCACGATTTCCCAGTAATTCTTGTGGTAGACAGGTGCTACATACTAACTTCCATATGTGAGATGGTAGCTGAACGCCTTGTCCAAAAGCATCTTACTTCTGAGAGTTGAGCCCACCCTCAGTCCCTCACAGTTCCACACTGCCTGCAGAGTGAGTTTCACACGTCTTCACCACAGACGATTGCCAGAGGCTTCTGAGTACAAGTTAACAATGCAGACCTTGAGGGTATCTCCAGGTGCAGTAGAGTGGTAATCTTGGAACCTCCTGACTCAGAGTACTGCTACTTTCTCACTGCCATAGGAATGCAGCTAGTTGATAGCTGGCTTCAAGACATGCTTCCCTGTGAGAGCTGAGGACAGGGCAGAACCCTCCCGCATGCTGCCTGAGTGTAGGAGTAGCTGCTAACATCCTTATGTTAGTGGCTGGGAGAGGTTGCGGGAAAAGCATGTGTGAGCACTGGGCCTGAACTCCCGTGTATCTGAGTTGAATACAGCGATTTCCAACGGCTTTCCTCAACCAGAGTGTAGCTAGGTTCCAAATGCCATGTACGAGCGGGTAGCAGACATCTGCCTCCCATGCATACACACTTCTGAGAGTTGAGCTTATGGCCTGTACCTCCACAGCCAACCTGCTGGTACCCTTGGCTTCTAAAAGGCCTAGGCTCGCTGTTTGACGCAAGTGCTGGGAGAGGTAATTGGAATCACCCGGCACACAAGACTAGTGCCTCCAAGCTCAGTTCAGCGATTTCCTAGTAATTCCTGTGGTAGACTGGTGCTACATACTAAGTTCCATACGTGAGAGGGTAGCTGAACGCCTTGTCCAAAACCATCTTACTTCTGAGAGTTGAGCTCAGCCTCAGTCCCTCACAGTTCCACACTGCCTTCAGAGTGAGTTTCGCAGGTCTTCAGCAGAGACGTTTGCCAGAGGCTTCTGAGACGCAGGGTAACAATGCAGACCTGGAGGGTATCCCCAGGTGCAGTCGACTGGTAATCTTGGAACCTCCTGACTCAGAATACTGCTACCTTCTCACTGCCATAGGAATGCAGCTAGTTGACAGCTGGCTTCAAGACATGCTTCCCTGTGAGAGCTGAGGACAGGGCAGAACCCTCCCGCATGCTGCCTGACTGTAGGAGTAGCTGCTAACATCCTTATGTTAGTGGCTGGGAGAGGTTGCGGGAAAAGCATGTGTGAGCACTGGGCCTGAACTCCCGTGTATCTGAGTTGAATACAGCGTTTTCCAACGGCTTTCCTCAACCAGAGTGTAGCTAGGTTCCAAATCCCATGTACGAGCGGGTAGCAGACATCTGCCTCCCATGCATACACACTTCTGAGAGTTGAGCTTATGGCCTGTACCTCCACAGCCAGCCTGCTGGTACCCTTGGCTTCTAAAAGGCCTAGGCTCGCTGTTGGACGGAAGTGCTGGGAGAGGTAATTGGAATCACAAGGCACACAAGACTAGTGCCTCCAAGCTCAGTTCAGCGATTTCCTAGTAATTCCTGTGGTAGACTGGTGCTACATATTAAGTTCCATACGTGAGAGGGTAGCTGAACGCCTTGTCCAAAACCATCTTACTTCTGAGAGTTGAGCTCAGCCTCAGTCCCTCACAGTTCGACACTGCCTGCAGAGTGAGTTTCGCAGGTCTTCAGCAGAGACGTTTGCCAGAGGCTTCTGAGACACAGGGTAACAATGCAGACCTGGAGGGTATCCCCAGGTGCAGTCGACTGGTAATCTTGGAACCTCCTGACTCAGAATACTGCTACCTTCTCACTGCCATAGGAATGCAGCTAGTTGACAGCTGGCTTCAAGACATGCTTCCCTGTGAGAGCTGAGGACAGGGCAGAACCCTCCCGCATGCTGCCTGACTGTAGGAGTAGCTGCTAACATCCTTATGTTAGTGGCTGGGAGAGGTTGCGGGAAAAGCATGTGTGAGCACTGGGCCTGAACTCCCGTGTACCTGAGTTGAATACAGCGATTTCCAACGGCTTTCCTCAACCAGAGTGTAGCTAGGTTCCAAATCCCATGTACGAGCGGGTAGCAGACATCTGCGTCCCATACATACACACTTCTGAGAGTTGAGCTTATGGCCTGTACCTCCACAGCCAGCCTGCTGGTACCCTTGGCTTCTAAAAGGCCTAGGCTCGCTGTTTGGCGGAAGTCCTGGGAGAGGTAATTGGAATCACCCGGCACACAAGACTAGTGCCTCCAAGCTCAGTTCAGCGATTTCCTAGTAATTCCTGTGGTAGACTGGTGCTACATACTAAGTTCCATACGTGAGAGGGTAGCTGAACGCCTTGTCCAAAACCATCTTACTTCTAAGAGTTGAGCTCAGCCTCAGTCCCTCACAGTTCCACACTGCCTGCAGAGTGAGTTTCGAAGGTCTTCAGCAGAGACGTTTTCCAGAGGCTTCTGAGACGCAGGGTAACAATGCAGACCTGGAGGGTATCCCCAGGTGCAGTCGACTGGTAATCTTGGAACCTCCTGACTCAGAATACTGCTACCTTCTCACTGCCATAGGAATGCAGCTAGTTGACAGCTGGCTTCAAGACATGCTTCCCTGAGAGAGCTGAGGACAGGGCAGAACCCTCCCGCATGCTGCCTGACTGTAGGAGTAGCTGCTAACATCCTTATGTTAGTGGCTGGGAGAGGTTGCGGGAAAAGCATGTGTGAGCACTGGGCCTGAACTCCCGTGTATCTGAGTTGAATACAGCGATTTCCAACGGCTTTCCTCAACCAGAGTGTAGCTAGGTTCCAAATCCCATGTACGAGCGGGTAGCAGACATCTGCCTCCCATGCATACACACTTCTGAGAGTTGAGCTTATGGCCTGTACCTCCACATCCAGCCTGCTGGTACCCTTGGCTTCTAAAAGGCCTAGGCTCACTGTTTGACGGAAGTGCTGGGAGAGGTAATTGGAATCACCCGGCACACAAGACTAGTGCCTCCAAGCTCAGTTCAGCGATTTCCTAGTAATTCCTGTGGTAGACTGGTGCTACATACTAAGTTCCATACGTGAGAGGGTAGCTGAACACCTTGTCCAAAACCATCTTACTTCGGAGAGTTGAGCTCAGCCTCAGTCCCTCACAGTTCGACACTGCCTGCAGAGTGAGTTTCGCAGGTCTTCAGCAGAGACGTTTGCCAGAGGCTTCTGAGACGCAGGGTAACAATGCAGACCTGGAGGGTATCCCCAGGTGCAGTCGACTGGTAATCTTGGAACCTCCTGACTCAGAATACTGCTACCTTCTCACTGCCATAGGAATGCAGCTAGTTGACAGCTGGCTTCAAGACATGCTTCCCTGTGAGAGCTGAGGACAGGGCAGAACCCTCCCGCATGCTGCCTGACTGTAGGAGTAGCTGCTAACATCCTTATGTTAGTGGCTGGGAGAGGTTGCGGGAAAAGCATGTGTGAGCACTGGGCCTGAACTCCCGTGTACCTGAGTTGAATACCGCGATATCCAACGGCTTTCCTCAACCAGAGTGTAGCTAGGTTCCAAATCCCATGTACGAGCGGGTAGCAGACATCTGCCTCCCATGCATACACACTTCTGAGAGTTGAGCTTATGGCCTGTACCTCCACATCCAGCCTGCTGGTACCCTTGGCTTCTAAAAGGCCTAGGCTCGCTGTTTGACGGAAGTGCTGGGAGAGGTAATAGGAATCTCCCGGCACACAAGACGAGTGCCTCCAAGCTCAATTCAGGATTTCCCAGTAATTCTTGTGGTAGACAGGTGCTACATACTAATTTCCATACGTGAGAGGGTAGCTGAAAGCCTTGTCCAAAACCATCTTACTTCTGAGAGTTGAGCTCAGCCTCAGTCCCTCACAGTTCCACACTGCCTGCAGAGTGAGGTTCGCAGGTCTTCAGCAGAGACGTTTGCCAGAGGCTTCTGAGACGCAGGGTAACAATGCAGACCTGGAGGGTATCCCCAGGTGCAGTCGACTGATAATCTTGGAACCTCCTGATTCAGAATACTGCTACCTTCTCACTGCCATAGGAATGCAGCTAGTTGACAGCTGGCTTCAAGACATGCTTCCCTGTGAGAGCTGAGGACAGGGCAGAATCCTCCCGCATGCTGCCTGACTGTAGGAGTAGCTGCTAACATCCTTATGTTAGTGGCTGGGAGAGGTGCGGGAAAGGATGTGTGAGCACTGGGCCTGAACTCCCGTGTATCTGAGTTGAATACAGCGATTTCCAACGGCTTTCCTCAACCAGAGTGTAGCTAGGTTCCAAATCCCATGTACGAGAGGGTAGCAGACATCTGCCTCCCATGCATACACACTTCTGAGAGTTGAGCTTATGGCCTGTACCTCCACAGCCAGCCTGCTGGTACCCTTGGCTTCTAAAACGCCTAGGCTCGCTGTTTGACGGAAGTGCTGGGAGAGGTAATTGGAATCTCCCGGCACACAAGACGAGTGCCTCCAAGCTCAATTCACGATGTCCCAGTAATTCTTGTGGTAGACAGGTGCTACATACTAATTTCCATACGTGAGAGGGTAGCTGAAAGCCTTGTCCAAAACCATCTTACTTCTGAGAGTTGAGCTCAGCCTCAGTCCCTCACAGTTCCACACTGCCTGCAGAGTGAGTTTCGCAGGTCTTCAGCAGAGACGTTTGCCAGAGAATTCTGAGACGCAGGGTAACAATGCAGACCTGGAGGGTATCCGCACGTGCAGTCGACTGGTAATCTTGGAACCTCCTGACTCAGAATACTGCTACCTTCTCACTGCCATAGGAATGCAGCTAGTTGACAGCTGGCTTCAAGACATGCTTCCCTGTGAGAGCTGAGACAGGCAGAACCCTCCCGCATGCTGCCTGACTGTAGGAGTAGCTGCTAACATCCTTATGTTAGTGGCTGGGAGAGGTTGCGGGAAAAGCATGTGTGAGCACTGGGCCTGAACTCCCGTGTATCTGAGTTGAATACAGCGATTTCCAAAGGCTTTCCTCAACCAGAGTGTAGCTAGGTTCCAAATCCCATGTACGAGCGGGTAGCAGACATCTGCCTCCCATGCATACACACTTCTGAGAGTTGAGCTTATGGCCTGTACCTCCACAGCCAGCCTGCTGGTACCCTTGGCTTCTAAAACCCCGAGGCTCGCTGTTTGACGGAAGTGCTGGGAGAGGTAATTGGAATCTCCCGGCACACAAGACGAGTGCCTCCAAGCTCAATTCACGATTTCCCAGTAATTCTTGTGGTAGACAGGTGCTACATACTAAGTTCCATATGTGAGAAGGTAGCTGAACGCCTTGTCCAAAAGCATCTTACTTCTGAGAGTTGAGCACACCCTCAGTCCCTCACACTTCCACACTGCCTGCAGAGTGAGTTTCACACGTCTTCACCAGGACGATTGCCAGAGGCTTCTGAGTACAAGTTAACAATGCAGACCTGGAGGGTATCTCCAGGTGCAGTAGAGTGGTAATCTTGGAACCTCCTGACTCAGAGTACTGCTACCTTCTCACTGCCATAGGAATGCAGCTAGTTGACAGCTGGCTTCAAGACATACTTCCCTGTGAGAGCTGAGGACAGGGCAGAACCCTCCCGCATCCTGCCTGACTGTAGGAGTAGCTGCTAACATCCTAATGTTAGTGGCTGGGAGAGGTTGCGGGAAAAGCATGTGTGAGCACTGGGCCTGAACTCCCGTGTATCTGAGTTGAATACAGCGATTTCCAATGGCCTTCTTCAATCACAGTGTAGCTAGGTTCCAACTCCCATGTCCGACTGGGTAGCAGACATCTGCCTCCCATGCATACACACTTCTGAGAGTTGAGCTTATGGCCTGTACCTCCACATCCAGCCTGCTGGTACCCTTGGCTTCTAAAAGGCCTAGGCTCGCTGTTTGACGGAAGTGCTGGGAGAGGTAATTGGAATCACCGGGCTCACAAGACTAGTGCCTCCAAGCTCAGTTCAGCGATTTCCTAGTAATTCCTGTGGTAGACTGGTGCTACATATTAAGTTCCATGCGTGAGAGGGTAGCTGAACGCCTTGTCCAAAACCATCTTACTTCTGTGAGTTGAGCTCAGCCTCAGTCCCTCAAGTTCCACACTGCCTGCAGAGTGAGTTTCGCAGGTCTTCAGCAGAGACGTTTGCCAGAGGCTTCTGAGACGCAGGGTAACAATGCAGACCTGGAGGGTATCCCCAGGTGCAGTCGACTGGTAATCTTGGAACCTCCTGACTCAGAATACTGCTACCTTCTCACTGCCATAGGAATGCAGCTAGTTGACAGCTGGCTTCAAGACATGCTTCCCTGTGAGAGCTGAGGACAGGGCAGAAACCTCCCGCATGCTGCCTGACTGTAGGAGTAGCTGCTAACATCCTTATGTTAGTGGCTGGGAGAGGTTGCAGGAAAAGCATGTGTGAGCACTGGGCCTGAACTCCCGTGTATCTGAGTTGAATACAGCGATTTCCAACGGCTTTCCTCAACCAGAGTGTATCTAGGTTCCAAATCCCATGTACGAGCGGGTAGCAGACATCTGCCTCCCATGCATACACACTTCTGAGAGTTGCGCTTATGGCCTGTACCTCCACATCCAGCCTGCTGGTACCCTTGGCTTCTAAAAGGCCTAGGCTCACTGTTTGACGGAAGTGCTGGGAGAGGTAATTGGAATCACCCGGCACACAAGACTAGTGCCTCCAAGCTCAGTTCAGCGATTTCCTAGTAATTCCTGTGGTAGACTGGTGCTACATACTAAGTTCCATACGTGAGAGGGTAGCTGAACGCCTTGTCCAAAACCATCTTACTTCGGAGAGTTGAGCTCAACCTCAGTCCCTCACAGTTCCACACTGCCTGCAGAGTGAGATTCGCAGGTCTTCAGCAGAGACGTTTGCCAGAGGCTACTGACACGCAGGGTAACAATGCAGACCTGGAGGGTATCCCCAGGTGCAGTCGACTGGTAATCTTGGAACCTACTGACTCAGAAAACTGTTACCTTCTCACTGCCATAGGAATGCAGCTAGTTGACAGCTGGCTTCAAGACATGCTTCCCTGTGAGAGCTGAGGACAGGGCAGAACCCTCCCGCATGCTGCCTGAGTGTAGGAGTAGCTGCTAACATCCTTATGTTAGTGGCTGGGAGAGGTTGCGGGAAAAGCATGTGTGAGCACTGGGCCTGAAGTCCCGTGTATCTGAGTTGAATACAGCGATTTCCAACGGCTTTCCTCAACCAGAGTGTAGCTAGGTTCCAAATAACATGTACGAGCGGGTAGCAGACATCTGCCTCCCATGCATACACACTTCTGAGAGTTGAGCTTATGGCCTGTACCTCCACAGCCAACCTGCTGGTACCCTTGGCTTCTAAAAGGCCTAGGCTCGCTGTTTGACGCAAGTGCTGGGAGAGGTAATTGAATCACACGGCACACAAGACTAGTGCCTCCAAGCTCAGTTCAGCGATTTCCTAGTAATTCCTGTGGTAGACTGGTGCTACATACTAAGTTCCATACGTGAGAGGGTAGCTGAACGCCTTGTCCAAAACCATCTTACTTCTGAGAGTTGAGCTCAGCCTCAGTCCCTCACAGTTCCACACTGCCTTCAGAGTGAGTTTCGCAGGTCTTCAGCAGAGACGTTTGCCAGAGGCTTCTGAGACGCAGGGTAACAATGCAGACCTGGAGGGTATCCCCAGGTGCAGTCGACTGGTAATCTTGGGACCTCCTGACTCAGAATACTGCTACCTTCTCACTGCCATAGGAATGCAGCTAGTTGACAGCTGGCTTCAAGACATGCTTCCTCGTGAGAGCTGAGGACAGGGCAGAACCCTCCCGCATGCTGCCTGACTGTAGGAGTAGCTGCTAACATCCTTATGTTAGTGGCTGGGAGAGGTTGCGGGAAAAGCATGTGTGAGCACTGGGCCTGAACTCCCGTGTATCTGAGTTGAATACAGCGATTTCCAACGGCTTTCCTCAACCAGAGTGTAGCTAGGTTCCAAATCCCATGTACGAGCGGGTAGCAGACATCTGCCTCCCATGCATACACACTTCTGAGAGTTGAGCTTATGGCCTGTACCTCCACAGCCAGCCTGCTGGTACCCTTGGCTTCTAAAAGGCCTAGGATCGCTGTTTGACGGAAGTGCTGGGAGAGGTAATTGGAATCACAAGGCACACAAGACTAGTGCCTCCAAGCTCAGTTCAGCGATTTCCTAGTAATTCCTGTGGTAGACTGGTGCTACATATTAAGTTCCATACGTGAGAGGGTAGCAGAACGCCTTGTCCAAAACCATCTTACTTCTGAGAGTTGAGCTCAGCCTCAGTCCCTCACAGTTCGACACTGCCTGCAGAGTGAGTTTCGCAGGTCTTCAGCAGAGACGTTTGCCAGAGGCTTCTGAGACGCAGGGTAACAATGCAGACCTGGAGGGTATCCCCAGGTGCAGTCGACTGGTAATCTTGGAACCTCCTGACTCAGAATACTGCTACCTTCTCACTGCCATAGGAATGCAGCTAGTTGACAGCTGGCTTCAAGACATGCTTCCCTGTGAGAGCTGAGGACAGGGCAGAACCCTCCCGCATGCTGCCTGACTGTAGCAGTAGCTGCTAACATCCTTATGTTAGTGGCTGGGAGAGGTTGCGGGAAAAGCATGTGTGAGCACTGGGCCTGAACTCCCGTGTACCTGAGTTGAATACAGCGATTTCCAACGGCTTTCCTCAACCAGAGTGTAGCTAGGTTCCAAATCCCATGTACGAGCGGGTAGCAGACATCTGCGTCCCATGCATACACACTTCTGAGAGTTGAGCTTATGGCCTGTACCTCCACAGCCAGCCTGCTGGTACCCTTGGCTTCTAAAAGGCCTAGGCTCGCTGTTTGGCGGAAGTGCAGGGAGAGGTAATTGGAATCACCCTTCACACAAGACTAGTGCCTCCAAGCTCAGTTCAGCGATTTCCTAGTAATTCCTGTGGTAGACTGGTGCTACATACTAAGTTCCATACGTGAGAGGGTAGCTGAACGCCTTGTCCAAAACCATCTTACTTCTGAGAGTTGAGCTCAGCCTCAGTCCCTCACAGTTCCACACTGCCTTCAGAGTGAGTTTCGCAGGTCTTCAGCAGAGACGTTTGCCAGAGGCTTCTGAGACGCAGGGTAACAATGCAGACCTGGAGGGTATCCCCAGGTGCAGTCGACTGGTAATCTTGGAACCTCCTGACTCAGAATACTGCTACCTTCTCACTGCCATAGGAATGCAGCTAGTTGACAGCTGGCTTCAAGACATGCTTCCCTGTGAGAGCTGAGGACAGGGCAGAACCCTCCCGCATGCTGCCTGACTGTAGGAGTAGCTGCTAACATCCTTATGTTAGTGGCTGGGAGAGGTTGCGGGAAAAGCATGTGTGAGCACTGGGCCTGAACTCCCGTGTATCTGAGTTGAATACAGCGATTTCCAACGGCTTTCCTCAACCAGAGTGTAGATAGGTTCCAAATCCCATGTACGAGCGGGTCCAGACATCTGCCTCCCATGCATACACACTTCTGAGAGTTGAGCTTATGGCCTGTACCTCCACATCCAGCCTGCTGGTACCCTTGGCTTCTAAAGGCCTAGGCTCACTGTTTGACGGAAGTGCTGGGAGAGGTAATTGGAATCACCCGGCACACAAGACTAGTGCCTCCAAGCTCAGTTCAGCGATTTCCTAGTAATTCCTGTGGTAGACTGGTGCTACATACTAAGTTCCATACGTGAGAGGGTAGCTGAACGCCTTGTCCAAAACCATCTTACTTCGGAGAGTTGAGCTCAGCCTCAGTCCCTCACAGTTCGACACTGCCTGCAGAGTGAGTTTCGCAGGTCTTCAGCAGAGACGTTTGCCAGAGGCTTCTGAGACGCAGGGTAACAATGCAGACCTGGAGGGTATCCCCAGGTGCAGTCGACTGGTAATCTTGGAACCTCCTGACTCAGAATACTGCTACCTTCTCACTGCCATAGGAATGCAGCTAGTTGACAGCTGGCTTCAAGACATGCTTCCCTGTGAGAGCTGAGGACAGGGCAGAACCCTCCCGCATGCTGCCTGACTGTAGGAGTAGCTGCTAACATCCTTATGTTAGTGGCTGGGAGAGGTTGCGGGAAAAGCATGTGTGAGCACTGGGCCTGAACTCCCGTGTACCTGAGTTGAATACCGCGATATCCAACGGCTTTCCTCAACCAGAGTGTAGCTAGGTTCCAAATCCCATGTACGAGCGGGTAGCAGACATCTGCGTCCCATGCATACACACTTCTGAGAGTTGAGCTTATGGCCTGTACCTCCACATCCAGCCTGCTGGTACCCTTGGCTTCTAAAAGGCCTAGGCTCGCTGTTTGACGGAAGTGCTGGGAGAGGTAATTGGAATCTCCCGGCACACAAGACGAGTGCCTCCAAGCTCAATTCACGATTTCCCAGTAATTCTTGTGGTAGACAGGTGCTACATACTAAGTTCCATATGTGAGAAGGTAGCTGAACGCCTTGTCCAAAAGCATCTTACTTCTGAGAATTGAGCACACCCTCAGTCCCTCACACTTCCACACTGCCTGCAGAGTGAGTTTCACACGTCTTCACCAGGACGATTGCCAGAGGCTTCTGAGTACAAGTTAACAATGCAGACCTGGAGGGTATCTGCAGGTGCAGTAGAGTGGTAATCTTGGAAACTCCTGACTCAGAGTACTGCTACCTTCTCACTGCCATAGGAATGCAGCTGGTTGACAGCTGGCTTCAAGACATGCTTCCCTGTGAGAGCTGAGGACAGGGCAGAACCCTCCCGCATCCTGCCTGACTGTAGGAGTAGCTGCTAACATCCTAATGTTAGTGGCTGGGAGAGGTTGCGGAAAAAGCATGTGTGAGCACTGGGCCTGAACTCCCGTGTATCTGAGTTGAATACAGCGATTTCCAATGGCCTTCTTCAATCACAGTGTAGCTAGGTTCCAACTCCCATGTCCGACTGGGTAGCAGACATCTGCCTCCCATGCATACACACTTCTGAGAGTTGAGCTTATGGCCTGTACCTCCACATCCAGCCTGCTGGTACCCTTGGCTTCTAAAAGTCCTAGGCTCGCTGTTTGACGGAAGTGCTGGGAGAGGTAATTGGAATCACCCGGCACACAAGACTAGTGCCTCCAAGCTCAGTTCAGCGATTTCCTAGTAATTCCTGTGGTAGACTGGTGCTACATACTAAGTTCCATACGTGAGAGGGTAGCTGAACGCCTTGTCCAAAACCATCTTACTTCTGAGAGTTGAGCTCAGCCTGAGTCCCTCACAGTTCCACACTGCCTGCAGAGTGAGTTTCGCAGGTCTTCAGCAGAGACGTTTGCCAGAGGCTTCTGAGACGCAGGGTAACAATGCAGACCTGGAGGGTATCCCCAGGTGCAGTCGACTGGTAATCTTGGGACCTCCTGACTCAGAATACTGCTACCTTCTCACTGCCATAGGAATGCAGCTAGTTGACAGCTGGCTTCAAGACATGCTTCCTCGTGAGAGCTGAGGACAGGGCAGAACCCTCCCGCATGCTGCCTGACTGTAGGAGTAGCTGCTAACATCCTTATGTTAGTGGCTGGGAGAGGTTGCGGGAAAAGCATGTGTGAGCACTGGGCCTGAACTCCCGTGTATCTGAGTTGAATACAGCGATTTCCAACGGCTTTCCTCAACCAGAGTGTAGCTAGGTTCCAAATCCCATGTACGAGCGGGTAGCAGACATCTGCCTCCCATGCATACACACTTCTGAGAGTTGAGCTTATGGCCTGTACCTCCACAGCCAGCCTGCTGGTACCCTTGGCTTCTAAAAGGCCTAGGATCGCTGTTTGACGGAAGTGCTGGGAGAGGTAATTGGAATCACAAGGCACACAAGACTAGTGCCTCCAAGCTCAGTTCAGCGATTTCCTAGTAATTCCTGTGGTAGACTGGTGCTACATATTAAGTTCCATACGTGAGAGGGTAGCAGAACGCCTTGTCCAAAACCATCTTACTTCTGAGAGTTGAGCTCAGCCTCAGTCCCTCACAGTTCGACACTGCCTGCAGAGTGAGTTTCGCAGGTCTTCAGCAGAGACGTTTGCCAGAGGCTTCTGAGACGCAGGGTAACAATGCAGACCTGGAGGGTATCCCCAGGTGCAGTCGACTGGTAATCTTGGAACCTCCTGACTCAGAATACTGCTACCTTCTCACTGCCATAGGAATGCAGCTAGTTGACAGCTGGCTTCAAGACATGCTTCCCTGTGAGAGCTGAGGACAGGGCAGAACCCTCCCGCATGCTGCCTGACTGTAGCAGTAGCTGCTAACATCCTTATGTTAGTGGCTGGGAGAGGTTGCGGGAAAAGCATGTGTGAGCACTGGGCCTGAACTCCCGTGTACCTGAGTTGAATACAGCGATTTCCAACGGCTTTCCTCAACCAGAGTGTAGCTAGGTTCCAAATCCCATGTACGAGCGGGTAGCAGACATCTGCGTCCCATGCATACACACTTCTGAGAGTTGAGCTTATGGCCTGTACCTCCACAGCCAGCCTGCTGGTACCCTTGGCTTCTAAAAGGCCTAGGCTCGCTGTTTGGCGGAAGTGCAGGGAGAGGTAATTGGAATCACCCTTCACACAAGACTAGTGCCTCCAAGCTCAGTTCAGCGATTTCCTAGTAATTCCTGTGGTAGACTGGTGCTACATACTAAGTTCCATACGTGAGAGGGTAGCTGAACGCCTTGTCCAAAACCATCTTACTTCTGAGAGTTGAGCTCAGCCTCAGTCCCTCACAGTTCCACACTGCCTTCAGAGTGAGTTTCGCAGGTCTTCAGCAGAGACGTTTGCCAGAGGCTTCTGAGACGCAGGGTAACAATGCAGACCTGGAGGGTATCCCCAGGTGCAGTCGACTGGTAATCTTGGAACCTCCTGACTCAGAATACTGCTACCTTCTCACTGCCATAGGAATGCAGCTAGTTGACAGCTGGCTTCAAGACATGCTTCCCTGTGAGAGCTGAGGACAGGGCAGAACCCTCCCGCATGCTGCCTGACTGTAGGAGTAGCTGCTAACATCCTTATGTTAGTGGCTGGGAGAGGTTGCGGGAAAAGCATGTGTGAGCACTGGGCCTGAACTCCCGTGTATCTGAGTTGAATACAGCGATTTCCAACGGCTTTCCTCAACCAGAGTGTAGATAGGTTCCAAATCCCATGTACGAGCGGGTCCAGACATCTGCCTCCCATGCATACACACTTCTGAGAGTTGAGCTTATGGCCTGTACCTCCACATCCAGCCTGCTGGTACCCTTGGCTTCTAAAAGGCCTAGGCTCACTGTTTGACGGAAGTGCTGGGAGAGGTAATTGGAATCACCCGGCACACAAGACTAGTGCCTCCAAGCTCAGTTCAGCGATTTCCTAGTAATTCCTGTGGTAGACTGGTGCTACATACTAAGTTCCATACGTGAGAGGGTAGCTGAACGCCTTGTCCAAAACCATCTTACTTCGGAGAGTTGAGCTCAGCCTCAGTCCCTCACAGTTCGACACTGCCTGCAGAGTGAGTTTCGCAGGTCTTCAGCAGAGACGTTTGCCAGAGGCTTCTGAGACGCAGGGTAACAATGCAGACCTGGAGGGTATCCCCAGGTGCAGTCGACTGGTAATCTTGGAACCTCCTGACTCAGAATACTGCTACCTTCTCACTGCCATAGGAATGCAGCTAGTTGACAGCTGGCTTCAAGACATGCTTCCCTGTGAGAGCTGAGGACAGAGCAGAACCCTCCCGCATGCTGCCTGACTGTAGGAGTAGCTGCTAACATCCTTATGTTAGTGGCTGGGAGAGGTTGCGGGAAAAGCATGTGTGAGCACTGGGCCTGAACTCCCGTGTACCTGAGTTGAATACCGCGATATCCAACGGCTTTCCTCAACCAGAGTGTAGCTAGGTTCCAAATCCCATGTACGAGCGGGTAGCAGACATCTGCGTCCCATGCATACACACTTCTGAGAGTTGAGCTTATGGCCTGTACCTCCACATCCAGCCTGCTGGTACCCTTGGCTTCTAAAAGGCCTAGGCTCGCTGTTTGACGGAAGTGCTGGGAGAGGTAATTGGAATCTCCCGGCACACAAGACGAGTGCCTCCAAGCTCAATTCACGATTTCCCAGTAATTCTTGTGGTAGACAGGTGCTACATACTAAGTTCCATATGTGAGAAGGTAGCTGAACGCCTTGTCCAAAAGCATCTTACTTCTGAGAATTGAGCACACCCTCAGTCCCTCACACTTCCACACTGCCTGCAGAGTGAGTTTCACACGTCTTCACCAGGACGATTGCCAGAGGCTTCTGAGTACAAGTTAACAATGCAGACCTGTAGGGTATCTGCAGGTGCAGTAGAGTGGTAATCTTGGAAACTCCTGACTCAGAGTACTGCTACCTTCTCACTGCCATAGGAATGCAGCTGGTTGACAGCTGGCTTCAAGACATGCTTCCCTGTGAGAGCTGAGGACAGGGCAGAACCCTCCCGCATCCTGCCTGACTGTAGGAGTAGCTGCTAACATCCTAATGTTAGTGGCTGGGAGAGGTTGCGGAAAAAGCATGTGTGAGCACTGGGCCTGAACTCCCGTGTATCTGAGTTGAATACAGCGATTTCCAATGGCCTTCTTCAATCACAGTGTAGCTAGGTTCCAACTCCCATGTCCGACTGGGTAGCAGACATCTGCCTCCCATGCATACACACTTCTGAGAGTTGAGCTTATGGCCTGTACCTCCACATCCAGCCTGCTGGTACCCTTGGCTTCTAAAAGTCCTAGGCTCGCTGTTTGACGGAAGTGCTGGGAGAGGTAATTGGAATCACCCGGCACACAAGACTAGTGCCTCCAAGCTCAGTTCAGCGATTTCCTAGTAATTCCTGTGGTAGACTGGTGCTACATACTAAGTTCCATACGTGAAAGGGTAGCTGAACGCCTTGTCCAAAACCATCTTACTTCTGAGAGTTGAGCTCAGCCTGAGTCCCTCACAGTTCCACACTGCCTGCAGAGTGAGTTTCGCAGGTCTTCAGCAGAGACGTTTGCCAGAGGCTTCTGAGACGCAGGGTAACAATGCAGACCTGGAGGGTATCCCCAGGTGCAGTCGACTGGTAATCTTGGAACCTCCTGACTCAGAATACTGCTACCTTCTCACTGCCATAGGAATTCAGCTAGTTGACAGCTGGCTTCAAGACATGCTTCCCTGTGAGAGCTGAGGACAGGGCAGAACCCTCCCGCATGCTGCCTGACTGTAGGAGTAGCTGCTAACATCCTTATGTTAGTGTTTGGGAGAGGTTGCGGGAAAAGCATGTGTGAGCACTGGGCCTGAACTCCCGTGTATCTGAGTTGAATACAGCGATTTCCAGCGGCTTTCCTCAACCAGAGTGTAGCTAGGTTCCAAAACCCATGTACGAGCGGGTAGCAGACATCTGCCTCCCATGCATACACACTTCTGAGAGTTGAGCTTATGGCCTGTACCTCCACATCCAGCTTGCTGGTACCCTTGGCTTCTAAAAGGCCTAGACTCGCTGTTTGACGGAAGTGCTGGGAGAGGTAATTGGAATCTCCCGGCACACAAGACGAGTGCCTCCAAGCTCAATTCACGATTTCCCAGTAATTCTTGTGGTAGACAGGTGCTACATACTAACTTCCATATGTGAGATGGTAGCTGAACACCTTGTCCAAAAGCATCTTACTTCTGAGAGTTGAGCCCACCCTCAGTCCCTCACAGTTCCACACTGCCTGCAGAGTGAGTTTCACACGTCTTCACCACAGACGATTGCCAGAGGCTTCTGAGTACAAGTTAACAATGCAGACCTTGAGGGTATCTCCAGGTGCAGTAGAGTGGTAATCTTGGAACCTCCTGACTCAGAGTACTGCTACCTTCTCACTGCCATAGGAATGCAGCTAGTTGATAGCTGGCTTCAAGACATGCTTCCCTGTGAGAGCTGAGGACAGGGCAGAACCCTCCCACATCCTGCCTGACTGTAGGAGTAGCTGCTAACATCCTTCTGTTAGTGGCTGGGAGAGGTTGCGGGAAAAGCATGTGTGAGCACTGGGCCTGAACTCTCGTGTATCTGAGTTGAATACAGCGATTTCCAATGGCCTTCTTCAATCACAGTGTAGCTAGGTTCCAACTCCCATGTCCGAGTGGGTAGCAGACATCTGCCTCCCATGCATACACACTTCTGAGAGTTGAGCTTATGGCCTGTAGCTCCACATCCAGCCTGCTGGTACCCTTGGCTTCTAAAAGGCCTAGGCTCGCTGTTTGACGGAAGTGCTGGGAGAGGTAATTGGAATCACCGGGCACACAAGACTAGTGCCTCCAAGCTCAGTTCAGCGATTTCCTAGTAATTCCTGTGGTAGACTGGTGCTACATATTAAGTTCCATACGTGAGAGGGTAGCTGAACGCCTTGTCCAAAACCATCTTACTTCTGAGAGTTGAGCTCAGCCTCAGTCCCTCAAGTTCCACACTGCCTGCAGAGTGAGTTTCGCAGGTCTTCAGCAGAGACGTTTTCCAGAGGCTTCTGAGACGCACGGTAACAATGCAGACCTGGAGGGTATCCCCAGGTGCAGTCGACTGGTAATCTTGGAACCTCCTGACTCAGAATACTGCTACCTTCTCACTGCCATAGGAATGCAGCTAGTTGACAGCTGGCTTCAAGACATGCTTCCCTGTGAGAGCTGAGGACAGGGCAGAACCCTCCCGCATGCTGCCTGACTGTAGGAGTAGCTGCTAACATCCTTATGTTAGTGGCTGGGAGAGGTTGAGGGAAAAGCATGTGTGAGCACTGGGCCTGAACTGCCGTGTATCTGAGTTGAATACAGCGATTTCCAACGGCTTTCCTCAACCAGAGTGTAGCTAGGTTCCAAATCCCATGTACGAGCGGGTAGCAGACATCTGCCTCCCATGCATACACACTTCTGAGAGTTGAGCTTATGGCCTGTACCTCCACATCCAGCCTGCTGGTACCCTTGGCTTCTAAAAGGCCTAGTATCGCTGTTTGACGGAAGTGCTGGGAGAGGTAATTGGAATCACAAGGCACACAAGACTAGTGCCTCCAAGCTCAGTTCAGCGATTTCCTAGTAATTCCTGTGGTAGACTGGTGCTACATACTAAGTTCCATACGTGAGAGGGTAGCTGAACGCCTTGTCCAAAACCATCTTACTTCTGAGAGTTGAGCTCAGCCTCAGTCCCTCACAGTTCGACACTGCCTGCAGAGTGAGTTTCGCAGGTCTTCAGCAGAGACGTTTGCCAGAGGCTTCTGAGACGCAGGGTAACAATGCAGACCTGGAGGGTATCCCCAGGTGCATTCGACTGGTAATCTTGGAACCTCCTGACTCAGAATACTGCTACCTTCTCACTGCCATAGGAATGCAGCTAGTTGACAGCTGGCTTCAAAACATGCTTCCCTGTGAGAGCTGAGGACAGGGCAGAACCCTCCCGCATGCTGCCTGACTGTAGGAGTAGCTGCTAACATCCTTATGTTAGTGGCTGGGAGAGGTTGGGGGAAAAGCATATGTGAGCACTGGGCCTGAACTCCCGTGTATCTGAGTTGAATACAGCGATTTCCAACGGCTTTCCTCAACCAGAGTGTAGCTAGGTTCCAAATCCCATGTACGAGCGGGTAGGAGACATCTGCCTCCCATGCATACACACTTCTGAGGGTTGAGCTTATGGCCTGTACCTCCACAGCCAGCCTGCTGGTACCCTTGGCTTCTAAAAGGCCTAGGCTCGCTGTTTGACGGAAGTGATGGGAGAGGTAATTGGAATCACCGGGCACACAAGACTAATGCCTCCAAGCTGAGTTCAGCGATTTCCTAGTAATTCCTGTGGTAGACTGGTGCTATATACTAAGTTCCATACGTGAGAGGGTAGCTGAACGCCTTGTCCAAAACCATCTTACTTCTGAGAGTTGAGCTCAGCCTCAGTCCCTCACAGTTCCACACTGCCTGCAGAGTGAGTTTCGCAGGTCTTCAGCAGAGACGTTTGCCAGAGGCTTCTGAGACGCAGGGTAACAATGCAGACCTGGAGGGTATCCCCAGGTGCATTCGACTCGTAATCTTGGAACCTCCTGACTCAGAATACTGCTACCTTCTCACTGCCATAGGAATGCAGCTAGTTGACAGCTGGCTTCAAGACATGCTTCCCTGTGAGAGCTGAGGACAGGGCAGAACCCTCCCGCATGCTGCCTGACTGTAGGAGTAGCTGCTAACATCCTTATGTTAGTGGCTGGGAGAGGTTGCGGGAAAAGCATGTGTGAGCACTGGGCCTGAACTCCCGTGTATCTGAGTTGAATACAGCGATTTCCAACGGCTTTCCTCAACCAGAGTGTAGCTAGGTTCCAAATCCCATGTACGAGCGGGTAGCAGACATCTGCCTCCCATGCATACACACTTCTGAGAGTTGAGCTTATGGCCTGTACCTCCACAGCCAGCCTGCTGGTACCTTTGGCTTCTAAGAGGCCTAGGCTCGCTGTTTGACGGAAGTGCTGCGAGAGGTAATTGGAATCTCCCGGCACACAAGACGAGTGCCTCCAAGCTAAATTCACGATTTCCCAGTAATTCTTGTGGTAGACAGGTGCTACATACTAAGTTCCATATGTGAGAAGGTAGCTGAACGCCTTGTCCAAAAGCATCTTACTTCTGAGAGTTGAGCACACCCTCAGTCCCTCACACTTCCACACTGCCTGCAGAGTGAGTTTCACACGTCTTCACCACAGACGATTGCCAGAGGCTTCTGAGTACAAGTTAACAATGCAGACCTGGAGGGTATCTCCAGGTGCAGTAGAGTGGTAATCTTGGAACCTCCTGACTCAGAGTACTACTACCTTCTCACTGCCATAGGAATGCAGCTAGTTGACAGCTGGCTTCAAGACATGCTTCCCTGTGAGACCTGAGGACAGGGCAGAAACCTCCCGCATCCTGCCTGACTGTAGGAGTAGCTCCTAACATCCATATGTTAGTGGCTGGGAGAGGTTGCGGGAAAAGCATGTCTGAGCACTGGGCCTGAACTCCCGTGTATCTGAGTTGAATACAGCGATTTCCAATGGCCTTCTTCAATCACAGTGTAGCTAGGTTCCAACTCCCATGTCCGAGTGGGTAGCAGACATCTGCCTCCCATGCATACACACTTCTGAGAGTTGAGCTTATGGCCTGTACCTCCACATCCAGCCTGCTGGTACCCTTGGCTTCTAAAAGGCCTAGGCTCGCTGTTTGACGGAAGTGCTGGGAGAGGTAATTGGAATCACCCGGCACACAAGACTAGTGCCTCCAAGCTCAGTTCAGCGATTTCCTAGTAATTCCTGTGGTAGACTGGTGCTACATACTAAGTTCCATACGTGAGAGGGTAGCTGAACGTCTTGTCCAAAACCTTCTTACTTCTCAGAGTTGAGCTCAGCCTCAGTCCCTCACAGTTCCACACTGCCTGCAGAGTGAGTTTCGCAGGTCTTCAGCAGAGACGTTTGCCAGAGGCTTCTGAGACGCAGGGTAACAATGCAGAACTGGAGGGTATCCCCAGGTGCAGTCGACTGGTAATCTTGGAACCCCCTGACTCAGAGTACTGCTACCTTCTCACTGCCATAGGAATGCAGCTAGTTGACAGCTGGCTTCAAGACATGCTTCCCTGTGAGAGCTGAGGACAGGGCAGAACCCTCCCGCATCCTGCCTGACTGTAGGAGTAGCTGCTAACATCCTTATGTTAGTGGCTGGGAGAGGTTGCGGGAAAAGCATGTGTGAGCACTGGGCCTGAACTCCCGTGTATCTGAGTTGAATACAGCGATTTCCAATGGCCTTCTTCAATCACAGTGTAGCTAGGTTCCAACTCCCATGTCCGAGTGAGTAGCAGACATCTGCCTCCCATGCATACACACTTCTGAGAGTTGAGCTTATGGCCTGTACCTCCACATCCAGCCTGCTAGTACCCTTGGCTTCTAAAAGGCCTAGGCTCGCTGTTTGACGGAAGTGCTGGGAGAGGTAATTGGAATCACCCGGCACACAAGACTAGTGCCTCCAAGCTCAGTTCAGCGATTTCCTAGTAATTCCTGTGGTAGACTGGTGCTACATACTAAGTTCCATACGTGAGAGGGTAGCTGAACGCCGTGTCCAAAACCATCTTACTTCTGAGAGTTGAGATCAGCCTCAGTCCCTCACAGTTCGACACTGCCTGCAGAGTTAGTTTCGCAGGTCTTCAGCAGAGACGTTTGCCAGAGGCTTCTGAGACGCAGGGTAACAATGCAGACCTGGAGGGTATCCCCAGGTGCAGTCGACTGGTAATCTTGGAACCTCCTGACTCAGAATACGGCTACCTTCTCACTGCCATAGGAATGCAGCTAGTTGACAGCTGGCTTCAAGACATGCTTCCCTGTGAGAGCTGAGGACAGGGGAGAACCCTCCCTTATGCTGCCTGACTGTAGGAGTAGCCGCTAACATCCTTATGTTAGTGGCTGGGAGAGGTTGCGGGAAAAGCATGTGTGAGCACTGGGCCTGAACTCCCGTGTATCTGAGTTGAATACAGCGATTTCCAACGGCTTTCCTCAGCCAGAGTGTAGCTAGGTTCCAAATCCCATGTACGAGCGGGTAGCAGACATCTGCCTCCCATGCATACACACTTCTGAGAGTTGAGGTTATGGCCTGTACCTCCACAGCCAACCTGCTGGTACCCTTGGCTTCTAAAAGGCCTAGGCTCGCTGTTTGACGCAAGTGCTGGGAGAGGTAATTGGAATCACCCGGCACACAAGACTAGTGCCTCCAAGCTCAGTTCAGCGATTTCCTAGTAATTCCTGTGGTAGACTGGTGCTACATACTAAGTTCCATATGTGAGAGGGTAGCTGAACGCCTTGTCCAAAACCATCTTACTTCTGAGAGTTGAGCTCAGCCTCAGTCCCTCACAGTTCCACACTGCCTGCAGAGTGAGTTTCGCAGGTCTTCAGCAGAGACGTTTGCCAGAGGCTTCTGAGACGCAGGGTAACAATGCAGACCTGGAGGGTATCCCCAGGTGCATTCGACTCATAATCTTGGAACCTCCTGACTCAGAATACTGCTACCTTCCAACTGCCATAGGAATGCAGCTAGTTGACAGCTGGCTTCAAGACATGCTTCCCTGTGAGAGCTGAGGACAGGGCAGAACCCTCCCGCATGCTGCCTGACTGTAGGAGTAGCTGCTAACATCCTTATGTTAGTGGCTGGGAGAGGTTGCGGGAAAAGCATGTGTGAGCACTGGGCCTGAACTCCCGTGTATCTGAGTTGAATACAGCGATTTCCAACGGCTTTCCTCAACCAGAGTGTAGCTAGGTTCCAAATCCCATGTACGAGCGGGTAGCAGACATCTGCCTCCCATGCATACACACTTCTGAGAGTTGAGCTTATGGCCTGTACCTCCACAGCCAGCCTGCTGGTACCTTTGGCTTCTAAAAGGCCTAGGCTCGCTGTTTGACGGAAGTGCTGGGAGAGGTAATTGGAATCTCCCGGCACACAAGACGAGTGCCTCCAAGCTCAATTCACGATTTCCCAGTAATTCTTGTGGTAGACAGGTGCTACATACTAAGTTCCATATGTGAGAAGGTAGCTGAACGCCTTGTCCAAAAGCATCTTACTTCTGAGAGTTGAGCCCACCCTCAGTCCCTCACACTTCCACACTGCCTGCAGAGTGAGTTTCACACGTCTTCCCAGAGACGATTGCCAGAGACTTCTGAGTAAAAGTTAACAATGCAGACCTGGAAGGTATCTCCAGGTGCAGTAGAGTGGTAATCTTGGAACCTCCTGACTCAGAATACTGCTACCTTCTCACTGCTATAGGAATGCAGCTAGTTGACAGCTGGCTTCAAGACATGCTTCCCTGTGAGAGCTGAGGACAGGGCAGAACCCTCCCGCATCCTGCCTGACTGTAGGAGTAGCTGCTAACATCCTAATGTTAGTGGCTGGGAGAGGTTGCGGGAAAAGCATGTGTGAGCACTGGGCCTGAACTCCCGTGTATCTGAGTTGAATACAGCGATTTCCAATGGCCTTCTTCAATCACAGTGTAGCTAGGTTCCAACTCCCATGTCCGAGTGGGTAGCAGACATCTGCCTCCCATGCATACACACTTCTGAGAGTTGAGCTTATGGCCTGTACCTTCACAGCCAGCCTGCTGGTACCCTTGGCTTCTAAAAGGCCTAGGCTCGCTGTTTGACGGAAGTGCTGGGAGAGGTAATTGGAATCACCCGGCACACAAGACTAGTGCCTTCAAGCTCAGTTCAGCGATTTCCTAGTAATTCCAGTGGTAGACTGGTGCTACATAAGTTCCATATGTGAGAGGGTAGGTGAACGCCTTGTCCAAAACCATCTTACTTCTGAGAGTTGAGCTCAGCCTCAGTCCCTCACAGTTCCACACTGCCTGCAGAGTGAGTTTCGCAGGTCTTCAGCAGAGACGTTTGCCAGAGGCTTCTGAGACGCAGGGTAACAATGCAGACCTGGAGGGTATCCCCAGGTGCAGTCGACTGGTAATCTTGGAACCTCCTGACTCAGAATACTGCTACCTTCTCACTGCCATAGGAATGCAGCTAGTTGACAGCTGGCTTCAAGACATGCTTCCCTGTGAGAGCTGAGGACAGGGCAGAACCCTCCCGCATGCTGCCTGACTGTAGGAGTAGCTGCTAACATCCTTATGTTAGTGGCTGGGAGAGGTTGCGGGAAAAGCATGTGTGAGCACTGGGCCTGAACTCCCGTGTATCTGAGTTGAATACAGCGATTTCCAACGGCTTTCCTCAACCAGAGTGTAGCTAGGTTCCAAATCCCATGTCCGAGTGGGTAGCAGACATCTGCCTCCCATGCATACACACTTCTGAGAGTTGAGCTTATGGCCTGTACCTCCACATCCAGCCTGCTGGTACCCTTGGCTTCTAAAAGGCCTAGGCTCGCTGTTTGACGGAAGTGCTGGGAGAGGTAATTGGAATCTCCCGGCACACAAGACGAGTGCCTCTAAGCTCAATTCACGATTTCCAAGTAATTCTTGTGGTAGACAGGTGCTACATACTAAGTTCCATATGTGAGAAGGTAGCTGAACGCCTTGTCCAAAAGCATCTTACTTCTGAGAGTTGAGCACACCCTCAGTCCCTCACACTTCCACACTGCCTGCAGAGTGAGTTTCACACGTCTTCACCAGAGACGATTGCCAGAGGCTTCTGAGTACAAGTTAACAATGCAGACCTGGAGGGTATCTCCAGGTGCAGTAGAGTGGTAATCTTGGAACCTCCTGACTCAGAGTACTGCTACCTTCTCACTGCCATAGGAATGCAGCTAGTTGACAGCTGGCTTCAAGACATGCTTCCCTGTGAGAGCTGAGGACAGGGCAGAACCGTCCCGCATCCTGCCTGACTGTAGAAGTAGCTGCTAACATCCTAATGTTAGTGGCTGGGAGAGGTTGCGGGAAAAGCATGTGTGAGCACTGGGCCTGAACTCCCGTGTATCTGAGTTGAATACAGCGATTTCCAATGGCCTTCTTCAATCACAGTGTAGCTAGGTTCCAACTCCCATGTCCGAGTGGGTAGCAGACATCTGCCTCCCATGCATACACACTTCTGAGAGTTGAGCTTATGGCCTGTACCTCCACATCCAGCCTGCTGGTACCCTTGGCTTCTAAAAGGCCTAGGCTCGCTGTTTGGCGGAAGTGCTGGGAGAGGTAATTGGAACCACCCGGCACACAAGACTAGTGCCTCCAAGCTCAGTTCTGCGATTTCCTAGTAATTCCTGTGGTAGACTGGTGCTACATACTAAGTTCCATACGTGAGAGGGTAGCTGAACGCCTTGTCCAAATCCATCTTACTTCTGAGAGTTGAGCTCAGCCTCAGTCCCTCACAGTTCCACACTGCCTGCAGAGTGAGTTTCGCAGGTCTTCAGCAGAGACGTTTGCCAGAGGCTTCTGAGACGCAGGGTAACAATGCAGACCTGGAGGGTATCCCCAGGTGCAGTCGACTGGTAATCTTGGAACCTCCTGACTCAGAATACTGCTACCTTCTCACTGCCATAGGAATGCAGCTAGTTGACAGCTGGCTTCAAGACATGCTTCCCTGTGAGAGCTGAGGACAGGGCAGAACCCTCCCGCATGCTGCCTGACTGTAGGAGTAGCTGCTAACATCCTTATGTTAGTGGCTGGGAGAGGTTGCGGGAAAAGCATGTGTGAGCACTGGGCCTGAACTCCCGTGTATCTGAGTTGAATACAGCGATTTCCAACGGCTTTCCTCAACCAGAGTGTAGCTAGGTTCCAAATCCCATGTACGAGCGGGTAGCAGACATCTGCCTCCCATGCATACACACTTCTGAGAGTTGAGCTTATGGCCTGTACCTCCACATCCAGCCTGCTGGTACCCTTGGCTTCTAAAAGGCCTAGGCTCGCTGTTTGACGGAAGTGCTGGGAGAGGTAATTGGAATCTCCCGGCACACAAGACGAGTGCCTCTAAGCTCAATTCACGATTTCCAAGTAATTCTTGTGGTAGACAGGTGCTACATACTAAGTTCCATATGTGAGAAGGTAGCTGAACGCCTTGTCCAAAAGCATCTTACTTCTGAGAGTTGAGCACACCCTCAGTCCCTCACACTTCCACACTGCCTGCAGAGTGAGTTTCACACGTCTTCACCAGAGACGATTGCCAGAGGCTTCTGAGACGCAGGGTAACAATGCAGACCTGGAGGGTATCTCCAGGTGCAGTAGAGTGGTAATCTTGGAACCTCCTGACTCAGAGTACTGCTACCTTCTCACTGCCATAGGAATGCAGCTAGTTGACAGCTGGCTTCAAGACATGCTTCCCTGTGAGAGCTGAGGACAGGGCAGAACCGTCCCGCATCCTGCCTGACTGTAGAAGTAGCTGCTAACATCCTAATGTTAGTGGCTGGGAGAGGTTGCGGGAAAAGCATGTGTGAGCACTGGGCCTGAACTCCCGTGTATCTGAGTTGAATACAGCGATTTCCAATGGCCTTCTTCAATCACAGTGTAGCTAGGTTCCAACTCCCATGTCCGAGTGGGTAGCAGACATCTGCCTCCCATGCATACACACTTCTGAGAGTTGAGCTTATGGCCTGTACCTCCACATCCAGCCTGCTGGTACCCTTGGCTTCTAAAAGGCCTAGGCTCGCTGTTTGACGGAAGTGCTGGGAGAGGTAATTGGAATCTCCCGGCACACAAGACGAGTGCCTCTAAGCTCAATTCACGATTTCCAAGTAATTCTTGTGGTAGACAGGTGCTACATACTAAGTTCCATATGTGAGAAGGTAGCTGAACGCCTTGTCCAAAAGCATCTTACTTCTGAGAGTTGAGCACACCCTCAGTCCCTCACACTTCCACACTGCCTGCAGAGTGAGTTTCACACGTCTTCACCAGAGACGATTGCCAGAGGCTTCTGAGTACAAGTTAACAATGCAGACCTGGAGGGTATCTCCAGGTGCAGTAGAGTGGTAATCTTGGAACCTCCTGACTCAGAGTACTGCTACCTTCTCACTGCCATAGGAATGCAGCTAGTTGACAGCTGGCTTCAAGACATGCTTCCCTGTGAGAGCTGAGGACAGGGCAGAACCCTCCCGCATCCTGCCTGACTGTAGAAGTAGCTGCTAACATCCTAATGTTAGTGGCTGGGAGAGGTTGCGGGAAAAGCATGTGTGAGCACTGGGCCTGAACTCCCGTGTATCTGAGTTGAATACAGCGATTTCCAATGGCCTTCTTCAATCACAGTGTAGCTAGGTTCCAACTCCCATGTCCGAGTGGGTAGCAGACATCTGCCTCCCATGCATACACACTTCTGAGAGTTGAGCTTATGGCCTGTACCTCCACATCCAGCCTTTTGGTACCCTTGGCTTCTAAAAGGCCTAGGCTCGCTGTTTGGCGGAAGTGCTGGGAGAGGTAATTGGAATCACCCGGCACACAAGACTAGTGCCTCCAAGCTCAGTTCTGCGATTTCCTAGTAATTCCTGTGGTAGACTGGTGCTATATACTAAGTTCCATACGTGAGAGGGTAGATGAACGCCTTGTCCAAATCCATCTTACTTCTGAGAGTTGAGCTCAGCCTCAGTCCCTTACAGTTCCACACTGCCTGCAGAGTGAGTTTCGCAGGTCTTCAGCAGAGACGTTTGCCAAAGGCTTCTGAGACGCAGGGTAACAATGCAGACCTGGAGGGTATCCCCAGGTGCAGTCGACTAGTAATCTTGGAACCTCCTGACTCAGAATACTGCTACCTTCTCACTGCCATAGGAATGCAGCTAGTTGACAGCTGGCTTCAAGACATGCTTCCCTGTGAGAGCTGAGGACAGGGCAGAACCCTCCCGCATGCTGCCTGACTGTAGGAGTAGCTGCTAACATCCTTATGTTAGTGGCTGGGAGAGGTTGCGGGAAAAGCATGTGTGAGCACTGGGCCTGAACTCCAGTGTATCTGAGTTGAATACAGCGATTTCCAACGGCTTTCCTCAACCAGAGTGTAGCTAGGTTCCAAATCCCATGTACGAGCGGGTAGCAGACATCTGCCTCCCATGCATACACACTTCTGAGAGTTGAGCTTATGGCCTGTACCTCCACATCCAGCCCGCTGGTACCCTTGGCTTCTAAAAGGCCTAGGCTCGCTGTTTGACGGAAGTGCTGGGAGAGGTAATTGGAATCTCCCGGCACACAAGACGAGTGCCTCCAAGCTCAATTCACGATTTCCCAGTAATTCTTGTGGTAGACAGGTGCTACATACTAAGTTCCATATGTGAGAAGGTAACTGAACGCCTTGTCCAAAAGCATCTTACTTCTGAGAGTTGAGCACACCCTCAGTCCCTCACACTTCCACACTGCCTGCAGAGTGAGTTTCACACGTCTTCACCAGAGACGATTGCCAGAGGCTTCTGAGTACAAGTTAACAATGCAGACCTGGAGGGTATCTCCAGGTGCAGTAGAGTGGTAATCTTGGAACTTCCTGACTCAGAGTACTGCTACCTTCTCACTGCCATAGGAATGCAGCTAGTTGACAGCTGGCGTCAAGACATGCTTCCCTGTGACAGCTGAGGACAGGGCAGAACCCTCCCGCATCCTGCCTGACTGTAGAAGTAGCTGCTAACTTCCGAATGTTAGTGGCTGGGAGAGGTTGCGGGAAAAGCATGTGTGAGCACTGGGCCTGAACTCCAGTGTATCTCAGTTGAATACAGCGATTTCCAATGGCCTTCTTCAATCACAGTGAAGCTAGGTTCCAACTCCCATGTCCGAGTGGGTAGCAGACATCTGCCTCCCATGCATACACACTTCTGAGAGTTGAGCTTATGGCCTGTACCTCCACAGCCAGCCTGCTGGTACCCTTGGCTTCTAAAAGGCCTAGGCTCGCTGTTGGGCGGAAGTGCTGGGAGAGGTAATTGGAATCACCTGGCACACAAGACTAGTGCCTCCAAGCTCAGTTCTGCGATTTCCTAGTAATTCCTGTGGTAGACTGGTGCTACATACTAAGTTCCATACGTGAGAGGGTAGCTGAACGCCTTGTCCAAATCCATCTTACTTCTGAGAGTTGAGCTCAGCCTCAGTCCCTCACAGTTCGACACTGCCTGCAGAGTGAGTTTCGCAGGTCTTCAGCAGAGACGTTTGCCAGAGGCTTCTGAGACGCAGGGTAACAATGCAGACCTGGAGGGTATCCCCAGGTGCAGTCGACTGGTAATCTTGGAACCTCCTGACTCAGAGTACTGCTACCTTCTCACTGCCATAGGAATGCAGCTAGTTGACAGCTGGCTTCAAGACATGCTTCCCTGTGAGAGCTGAGGACAGGGCAGAACCCTCCCGCATGCTGCCTGACTGTAGGAGTAGCTGCTAACATCCTTATGTTAGTGGCTGGGAGAGGTTGCGGGAAAAGCATGTGTGAGCACTGGGCCTGAACTCCAGTGTATCTGAGTTGAATACAGCGATTTCCAACGGCTTTCCTCAACCAGAGTGTAGCTAGGTTCCAAATCCCATGTACGAGCGGGTAGCAGACATCTGCGTCCCATGCATACACACTTCTGAGAGTTGAGCTTATGGCCTGTACCTCCACATCCAGCCTGCTGGTACCCTTGGCTTCTTAAAGGCCTAGGCTCGCTGTTTGACGGAAGTGCTGGGAGAGGTAATTGGAATCTCCCGGCACACAAGACGAGTGCCTCCAAGCTCAATTCACGATTTCCCAGTAATTCTTGTGGTAGACAGGTGCTACATACTAAGTTCCATATGTGAGAAGGTAGCTGAACGCCTTGTCCAAAAGCATCTTACTTCTGAGAGTTGAGCACACCCTCAGTCCCTCACACTTCCACACTGCCTGCAGAGTGAGTTTCACACGTCTTCACCAGAGACGATTGCCAGAGGCTTCTGAGTACAAGTTAACAATGCAGACCTGGAGGGTATCTCCAGGTGCAGTAGAGTGGTAATCTTGGAACCTCGTGACTCAGAGTACTGCTACCTTCTCACTGCCATAGGAATGCAGCTAGTTGACAGCTGGCTTCAAGACATGCTTCCCTGTGAGAGCTGAGGACAGGGCAGAACCGTCCCGCATCCTGCCTGACTGTAGAAGTAGCTGCTAACATCCTAATGTTAGTGGCTGGGAGAGGTTGCGGGAAAAGCATGTGTGAGCACTGGGCCTGAACTCCCGTGTATCTGAGTTGAATACAGCGATTTCCAATGGCCTTCTTCAATCACAGTGTAGCTAGGTTCCAACTCCCATGTCCGAGTGGGTAGCAGACATCTGCCTCCCATGCATACACACTTCTGAGAGTTGAGCTTATGGCCTGTACCTCCACATCCAGCCTGCTGGTACCCTTGGCTTCTAAAAGGCCTAGGCTCGGTGTTTGGCGGAAGTGCTGGGAGAGGTAATTGGAACCACCCGGCACACAAGACTAGTGCCTCCAAGCTCAGTTCTGCGATTTCCTAGTAATTCCTGTGGTAGACTGGTGCTACATACTAAGTTCCATACGTGAGAGGGTAGCTGAACGCCTTGTCCAAATCCATCTTACTTCTGAGAGTTGAGCTCAGCCTCAGTCCCTCACAGTTCCACACTGCCTGCAGAGTGAGTTTCGCAGGTCTTCAGCAGAGACGTTTGCCAGAGGCTTCTGAGACGCAGGGTAACAATGCAGACCTGGAGGGTATCCCCAGGTGCAGTCGACTGGTAATCTTGGAACCTCCTGACTCAGAATACTGCTACCTTCTCACTGCCATAGGAATGCAGCTAGTTGACAGCTGGCTTCAAGACATGCTTCCCTGTGAGAGCTGAGGACAGGGCAGAACCCTCCCGCATGCTGCCTGACTGTAGGAGTAGCTGCTAACATCCTTATGTTAGTGGCTGGGAGAGGTTGCGGGAAAAGCATGTGTGAGCACTGGGCCTGAACTCCCGTGTATCTGAGTTGAATACAGCGATTTCCAACGGCTTTCCTCAACCAGAGTGTAGCTAGGTTCCAAATCCCATGTACGAGCGGGTAGCAGACATCTGCCTCCCATGCATACACACTTCTGAGAGTTGAGCTTATGGCCTGTACCTCCACATCCAGCCTGCTGGTACCCTTGGCTTCTAAAAGGCCTAGGCTCGCTGTTTGACGGAAGTGCTGGGAGAGGTAATTGGAATCTCCCGGCACACAAGACGAGTGCCTCTAAGCTCAATTCACGATTTCCAAGTAATTCTTGTGGTAGACAGGTGCTACATACTAAGTTCCATATGTGAGAAGGTAGCTGAACGCCTTGTCCAAAAGCATCTTACTTCTGAGAGTTGAGCACACCCTCAGTCCCTCACACTTCCACACTGCCTGCAGAGTGAGTTTCACACGTCTTCACCAGAGACGATTGCCAGAGGCTTCTGAGACGCAGGGTAACAATGCAGACCTGGAGGGTATCTCCAGGTGCAGTAGAGTGGTAATCTTGGAACCTCCTGACTCAGAGTACTGCTACCTTCTCACTGCCATAGGAATGCAGCTAGTTGACAGCTGGCTTCAAGACATGCTTCCCTGTGAGAGCTGAGGACAGGGCAGAACCGTCCCGCATCCTGCCTGACTGTAGAAGTAGCTGCTAACATCCTAATGTTAGTGGCTGGGAGAGGTTGCGGGAAAAGCATGTGTGAGCACTGGGCCTGAACTCCCGTGTATCTGAGTTGAATACAGCGATTTCCAATGGCCTTCTTCAATCACAGTGTAGCTAGGTTCCAACTCCCATGTCCGAGTGGGTAGCAGACATCTGCCTCCCATGCATACACACTTCTGAGAGTTGAGCTTATGGCCTGTACCTCCACATCCAGCCTGCTGGTACCCTTGGCTTCTAAAAGGCCTAGGCTCGCTGTTTGACGGAAGTGCTGGGAGAGGTAATTGGAATCTCCCGGCACACAAGACGAGTGCCTCTAAGCTCAATTCACGATTTCCAAGTAATTCTTGTGGTAGACAGGTGCTACATACTAAGTTCCATATGTGAGAAGGTAGCTGAACGCCTTGTCCAAAAGCATCTTACTTCTGAGAGTTGAGCACACCCTCAGTCCCTCACACTTCCACACTGCCTGCAGAGTGAGTTTCACACGTCTTCACCAGAGACGATTGCCAGAGGCTTCTGAGTACAAGTTAACAATGCAGACCTGGAGGGTATCTCCAGGTGCAGTAGAGTGGTAATCTTGGAACCTCCTGACTCAGAGTACTGCTACCTTCTCACTGCCATAGGAATGCAGCTAGTTGACAGCTGGCTTCAAGACATGCTTCCCTGTGAGAGCTGAGGACAGGGCAGAACCGTCCCGCATCCTGCCTGACTGTAGAAGTAGCTGCTAACATCCTAATGTTAGTGGCTGGGAGAGGTTGCGGGAAAAGCATGTGTGAGCACTGGGCCTGAACTCCCGTGTATCTGAGTTGAATACAGCGATTTCCAATGGCCTTCTTCAATCACAGTGTAGCTAGGTTCCAACTCCCATGTCCGAGTGGGTAGCAGACATCTGCCTCCCATGCATACACACTTCTGAGAGTTGAGCTTATGGCCTGTACCTCCACATCCAGCCTTTTGGTACCCTTGGCTTCTAAAAGGCCTAGGCTCGCTGTTTGGCGGAAGTGCTGGGAGAGGTAATTGGAATCACCCGGCACACAAGACTAGTGCCTCCAAGCTCAGTTCTGCGATTTCCTAGTAATTCCTGTGGTAGACTGGTGCTATATACTAAGTTCCATACGTGAGAGGGTAGATGAACGCCTTGTCCAAATCCATCTTACTTCTGAGAGTTGAGCTCAGCCTCAGTCCCTTACAGTTCCACACTGCCTGCAGAGTGAGTTTCGCAGGTCTTCAGCAGAGACGTTTGCCAAAGGCTTCTGAGACGCAGGGTAACAATGCAGACCTGGAGGGTATCCCCAGGTGCAGTCGACTAGTAATCTTGGAACCTCCTGACTCAGAATACTGCTACCTTCTCACTGCCATAGGAATGCAGCTAGTTGACAGCTGGCTTCAAGACATGCTTCCCTGTGAGAGCTGAGGACAGGGCAGAACCCTCCCGCATGCTGCCTGACTGTAGGAGTAGCTGCTAACATCCTTATGTTAGTGGCTGGGAGAGGTTGCGGGAAAAGCATGTGTGAGCACTGGGCCTGAACTCCAGTGTATCTGAGTTGAATACAGCGATTTCCAACGGCTTTCCTCAACCAGAGTGTAGCTAGGTTCCAAATCCCATGTACGAGCGGGTAGCAGACATCTGCCTCCCATGCATACACACTTCTGAGAGTTGAGCTTATGGCCTGTACCTCCACATCCAGCCCGCTGGTACCCTTGGCTTCTAAAAGGCCTAGGCTCGCTGTTTGACGGAAGTGCTGGGAGAGGTAATTGGAATCTCCCGGCACACAAGACGAGTGCCTCCAAGCTCAATTCACGATTTCCCAGTAATTCTTGTGGTAGACAGGTGCTACATACTAAGTTCCATATGTGAGAAGGTAACTGAACGCCTTGTCCAAAAGCATCTTACTTCTGAGAGTTGAGCACACCCTCAGTCCCTCACACTTCCACACTGCCTGCAGAGTGAGTTTCACACGTCTTCACCAGAGACGATTGCCAGAGGCTTCTGAGTACAAGTTAACAATGCAGACCTGGAGGGTATCTCCAGGTGCAGTAGAGTGGTAATCTTGGAACTTCCTGACTCAGAGTACTGCTACCTTCTCACTGCCATAGGAATGCAGCTAGTTGACAGCTGGCGTCAAGACATGCTTCCCTGTGACAGCTGAGGACAGGGCAGAACCCTCCCGCATCCTGCCTGACTGTAGAAGTAGCTGCTAACTTCCGAATGTTAGTGGCTGGGAGAGGTTGCGGGAAAAGCATGTGTGAGCACTGGGCCTGAACTCCAGTGTATCTCAGTTGAATACAGCGATTTCCAATGGCCTTCTTCAATCACAGTGAAGCTAGGTTCCAACTCCCATGTCCGAGTGGGTAGCAGACATCTGCCTCCCATGCATACACACTTCTGAGAGTTGAGCTTATGGCCTGTACCTCCACAGCCAGCCTGCTGGTACCCTTGGCTTCTAAAAGGCCTAGGCTCGCTGTTGGGCGGAAGTGCTGGGAGAGGTAATTGGAATCACCTGGCACACAAGACTAGTGCCTCCAAGCTCAGTTCTGCGATTTCCTAGTAATTCCTGTGGTAGACTGGTGCTACATACTAAGTTCCATACGTGAGAGGGTAGCTGAACGCCTTGTCCAAATCCATCTTACTTCTGAGAGTTGAGCTCAGCCTCAGTCCCTCACAGTTCGACACTGCCTGCAGAGTGAGTTTCGCAGGTCTTCAGCAGAGACGTTTGCCAGAGGCTTCTGAGACGCAGGGTAACAATGCAGACCTGGAGGGTATCCCCAGGTGCAGTCGACTGGTAATCTTGGAACCTCCTGACTCAGAGTACTGCTACCTTCTCACTGCCATAGGAATGCAGCTAGTTGACAGCTGGCTTCAAGACATGCTTCCCTGTGAGAGCTGAGGACAGGGCAGAACCCTCCCGCATGCTGCCTGACTGTAGGAGTAGCTGCTAACATCCTTATGTTAGTGGCTGGGAGAGGTTGCGGGAAAAGCATGTGTGAGCACTGGGCCTGAACTCCAGTGTATCTGAGTTGAATACAGCGATTTCCAACGGCTTTCCTCAACCAGAGTGTAGCTAGGTTCCAAATCCCATGTACGAGCGGGTAGCAGACATCTGCGTCCCATGCATACACACTTCTGAGAGTTGAGCTTATGGCCTGTACCTCCACATCCAGCCTGCTGGTACCCTTGGCTTCTTAAAGGCCTAGGCTCGCTGTTTGACGGAAGTGCTGGGAGAGGTAATTGGAATCTCCCGGCACACAAGACGAGTGCCTCCAAGCTCAATTCACGATTTCCCAGTAATTCTTGTGGTAGACAGGTGCTACATACTAAGTTCCATATGTGAGAAGGTAGCTGAACGCCTTGTCCAAAAGCATCTTACTTCTGAGAGTTGAGCACACCCTCAGTCCCTCACACTTCCACACTGCCTGCAGAGTGAGTTTCACACGTCTTCACCAGAGACGATTGCCAGAGGCTTCTGAGTACAAGTTAACAATGCAGACCTGGAGGGTATCTCCAGGTGCAGTAGAGTGGTAATCTTGGAACCTCGTGACTCAGAGTACTGCTACCTTCTCACTGCCATAGGAATGCAGCTAGTTGACAGCTGGCTTCAAGACATGCTTCCCTGTGAGAGCTGAGGACAGGGCAGAACCGTCCCGCATCCTGCCTGACTGTAGAAGTAGCTGCTAACATCCTAATGTTAGTGGCTGGGAGAGGTTGCGGGAAAAGCATGTGTGAGCACTGGGCCTGAACTCCCGTGTATCTGAGTTGAATACAGCGATTTCCAATGGCCTTCTTCAATCACAGTGTAGCTAGGTTCCAACTCCCATGTCCGAGTGGGTAGCAGACATCTGCCTCCCATGCATACACACTTCTGAGAGTTGAGCTTATGGCCTGTACCTCCACATCCAGCCTGCTGGTACCCTTGGCTTCTAAAAGGCCTAGGCTCGGTGTTTGGCGGAAGTGCTGGGAGAGGTAATTGGAACCACCCGGCACACAAGACTAGTGCCTCCAAGCTCAGTTCTGCGATTTCCTAGTAATTCCTGTGGTAGACTGGTGCTACATACTAAGTTCCATACGTGAGAGGGTAGCTGAACGCCTTGTCCAAATCCATCTTACTTCTGAGAGTTGAGCTCAGCCTCAGTCCCTCACAGTTCCACACTGCCTGCAGAGTGAGTTTCGCAGGTCTTCAGCAGAGACGTTTGCCAGAGGCTTCTGAGACGCAGGGTAACAATGCAGACCTGGAGGGTATCCCCAGGTGCAGTCGACTGGTAATCTTGGAACCTCCTGACTCAGAATACTGCTACCTTCTCACTGCCATAGGAATGCAGCTAGTTGACAGCTGGCTTCAAGACATGCTTCCCTGTGAGAGCTGAGGACAGGGCAGAACCCTCCCGCATGCTGCCTGACTGTAGGAGTAGCTGCTAACATCCTTATGTTAGTGGCTGGGAGAGGTTGCGGGAAAAGCATGTGTGAGCACTGGGCCTGAACTCCCGTGTATCTGAGTTGAATACAGCGATTTCCAACGGCTTTCCTCAACCAGAGTGTAGCTAGGTTCCAAATCCCATGTACGAGCGGGTAGCAGACATCTGCCTCCCATGCATACACACTTCTGAGAGTTGAGCTTATGGCCTGTACCTCCACATCCAGCCTGCTGGTACCCTTGGCTTCTAAAAGGCCTAGGCTCGCTGTTTGACGGAAGTGCTGGGAGAGGTAATTGGAATCTCCCGGCACACAAGACGAGTGCCTCTAAGCTCAATTCACGATTTCCAAGTAATTCTTGTGGTAGACAGGTGCTACATACTAAGTTCCATATGTGAGAAGGTAGCTGAACGCCTTGTCCAAAAGCATCTTACTTCTGAGAGTTGAGCACACCCTCAGTCCCTCACACTTCCACACTGCCTGCAGAGTGAGTTTCACACGTCTTCACCAGAGACGATTGCCAGAGGCTTCTGAGACGCAGGGTAACAATGCAGACCTGGAGGGTATCTCCAGGTGCAGTAGAGTGGTAATCTTGGAACCTCCTGACTCAGAGTACTGCTACCTTCTCACTGCCATAGGAATGCAGCTAGTTGACAGCTGGCTTCAAGACATGCTTCCCTGTGAGAGCTGAGGACAGGGCAGAACCGTCCCGCATCCTGCCTGACTGTAGAAGTAGCTGCTAACATCCTAATGTTAGTGGCTGGGAGAGGTTGCGGGAAAAGCATGTGTGAGCACTGGGCCTGAACTCCCGTGTATCTGAGTTGAATACAGCGATTTCCAATGGCCTTCTTCAATCACAGTGTAGCTAGGTTCCAACTCCCATGTCCGAGTGGGTAGCAGACATCTGCCTCCCATGCATACACACTTCTGAGAGTTGAGCTTATGGCCTGTACCTCCACATCCAGCCTGCTGGTACCCTTGGCTTCTAAAAGGCCTAGGCTCGCTGTTTGACGGAAGTGCTGGGAGAGGTAATTGGAATCTCCCGGCACACAAGACGAGTGCCTCTAAGCTCAATTCACGATTTCCAAGTAATTCTTGTGGTAGACAGGTGCTACATACTAAGTTCCATATGTGAGAAGGTAGCTGAACGCCTTGTCCAAAAGCATCTTACTTCTGAGAGTTGAGCACACCCTCAGTCCCTCACACTTCCACACTGCCTGCAGAGTGAGTTTCACACGTCTTCACCAGAGACGATTGCCAGAGGCTTCTGAGACGCAGGGTAACAATGCAGACCTGGAGGGTATCTCCAGGTGCAGTAGAGTGGTAATCTTGGAACCTCGTGACTCAGAGTACTGCTACCTTCTCACTGCCATAGGAATGCAGCTAGTTGACAGCTGGCTTCAAGACATGCTTCCCTGTGAGAGCTGAGGACAGGGCAGAACCGTCCCGCATCCTGCCTGACTGTAGAAGTAGCTGCTAACATCCTAATGTTAGTGGCTGGGAGAGGTTGCGGGAAAAGCATGTGTGAGCACTGGGCCTGAACTCCCGTGTATCTGAGTTGAATACAGCGATTTCCAATGGCCTTCTTCAATCACAGTGTAGCTAGGTTCCAACTCCCATGTCCGAGTGGGTAGCAGACATCTGCCTCCCATGCATACACACTTCTGAGAGTTGAGCTTATGGCCTGTACCTCCACATCCAGCCTTTTGGTACCCTTGGCTTCTAAAAGGCCTAGGCTCGCTGTTTGGCGGAAGTGCTGGGAGAGGTAATTGGAATCACCCGGCACACAAGACTAGTGCCTCCAAGCTCAGTTCTGCGATTTCCTAGTAATTCCTGTGGTAGACTGGTGCTATATACTAAGTTCCATACGTGAGAGGGTAGATGAACGCCTTGTCCAAATCCATCTTACTTCTGAGAGTTGAGCTCAGCCTCAGTCCCTTACAGTTCCACACTGCCTGCAGAGTGAGTTTCGCAGGTCTTCAGCAGAGACGTTTGCCAAAGGCTTCTGAGACGCAGGGTAACAATGCAGACCTGGAGGGTATCCCCAGGTGCAGTCGACTAGTAATCTTGGAACCTCCTGACTCAGAATACTGCTACCTTCTCACTGCCATAGGAATGCAGCTAGTTGACAGCTGGCTTCAAGACATGCTTCCCTGTGAGAGCTGAGGACAGGGCAGAACCCTCCCGCATGCTGCCTGACTGTAGGAGTAGCTGCTAACATCCTTATGTTAGTGGCTGGGAGAGGTTGCGGGAAAAGCATGTGTGAGCACTGGGCCTGAACTCCCGTGTATCTGAGTTGAATACAGCGATTTCCAACGGCTTTCCTCAACCAGAGTGTAGCTAGGTTCCAAATCCCATGTACGAGCGGGTAGCAGACATCTGCCTCCCATGCATACACACTTCTGAGAGTTGAGCTTATGGCCTGTACCTCCACATCCAGCCTGCTGGTACCCTTGGCTTCTAAAAGGCCTAGGCTCGCTGTTTGACGGAAGTGCTGGGAGAGGTAATTGGAATCTCCCGGCACACAAGACGAGTGCCTCTAAGCTCAATTCACGATTTCCAAGTAATTCTTGTGGTAGACAGGTGCTACATACTAAGTTCCATATGTGAGAAGGTAGCTGAACGCCTTGTCCAAAAGCATCTTACTTCTGAGAGTTGAGCACACCCTCAGTCCCTCACACTTCCACACTGCCTGCAGAGTGAGTTTCACACGTCTTCATCAGAGACGATTGCCAGAGGCTTCTGAGTACAAGTTAACAATGCAGACCTGGAGGGTATCTCCAGGTGCAGTAGAGTGGTAATCTTGGAACCTCCTGACTCAGAGTACTGCTACCTTCTCACTGCCATAGGAATGCAGCTAGTTGACAGCTGGCTTCAAGACATGCTTCCCTGTGAGAGCTGAGGACAGGGCAGAACCGTCCCGCATCCTGCCTGACTGTAGAAGTAGCTGCTAACATCCTAATGTTAGTGGCTGGGAGAGGTTGCGGGAAAAGCATGTGTGAGCACTGGGCCTGAACTCCCGTGTATCTGAGTTGAATACAGCGATTTCCAATGGCCTTCTTCAATCACAGTGTAGCTAGGTTCCAACTCCCATGTCCGAGTGGGTAGCAGACATCTGCCTCCCATGCATACACACTTCTGAGAGTTGAGCTTATGGCCTGTACCTCCACATCCAGCCTGCTGGTACCCTTGGCTTCTAAAAGGCCTAGGCTCGCTGTTTGGCGGAAGTGCTGGGAGAGGTAATTGGAATCACCCGGCACACAAGACTAGTGCCTCCAAGCTCAGTTCTGCGATTTCCTAGTAATTCCTGTGGTAGACTGGTGCTATATACTAAGTTCCATACGTGAGAGGGTAGATGAACGCCTTGTCCAAATCCATCTTACTTCTGAGAGTTGAGCTCAGCCTCAGTCCCTTACAGTTCCACACTGCCTGCAGAGTGAGTTTCGCAGGTCTTCAGCAGAGACGTTTGCCAGAGGCTTCTGAGACGCAGGGTAACAATGCAGACCTGGAGGGTATCCCCAGGTGCAGTCGACTAGTAATCTTGGAACCTCCTGACTCAGAATACTGCTACCTTCTCACTGCCATAGGAATGCAGCTAGTTGACAGCTGGCTTCAAGACATGCTTCCCTGTGAGAGCTGAGGACAGGGCAGAACCCTCCCGCATGCTGCCTGACTGTAGGAGTAGCTGCTAACATCCTTATGTTAGTGGCTGGGAGAGGTTGCGGGAAAAGCATGTGTGAGCACTGGGCCTGAACTCCAGTGTATCTGAGTTGAATACAGCGATTTCCAACGGCTTTCCTCAACCAGAGTGTAGCTAGGTTCCAAATCCCATGTACGAGCGGGTAGCAGACATCTGCCTCCCATGCATACACACTTCTGAGAGTTGAGCTTATGGCCTGTACCTCCACATCCAGCCTGCTGGTACCCTTGGCTTCTAAAAGGCCTAGGCTCGCTGTTTGACGGAAGTGCTGGGAGAGGTAATTGGAATCTCCCGGCACACAAGACGAGTGCCTCCAAGCTCAATTCACGATTTCCCAGTAATTCTTGTGGTAGACAGGTGCTACATACTAAGTTCCATATGTGAGAAGGTAACTGAACGCCTTGTCCAAAAGCATCTTACTTCTGAGAGTTGAGCACACCCTCAGTCCCTCACACTTCCACACTGCCTGCAGAGTGAGTTTCACACGTCTTCACCAGAGACGATTGCCAGAGGCTTCTGAGTACAAGTTAACAATGCAGACCTGGAGGGTATCTCCAGGTGCAGTAGAGTGGTAATCTTGGAACTTCCTGACTCAGAGTACTGCTACCTTCTCACTGCCATAGGAATGCAGCTAGTTGACAGCTGGCTTCAAGACATGCTTCCCTGTGAGAGCTGAGGACAGGGCAGAACCCTCCCGCATCCTGCCTGACTGTAGAAGTAGCTGCTAACTTCCGAATGTTAGTGGCTGGGAGAGGTTGCGGGAAAAGCATGTGTGAGCACTGGGCCTGAACTCCAGTGTATCTCAGTTGAATACAGCGATTTCCAATGGCCTTCTTCAATCACAGTGAAGCTAGGTTCCAACTCCCATGTCCGAGTGGGTAGCAGACATCTGCCTCCCATGCATACACACTTTGAGAGTTGAGCTTATGGCCTGTACCTCCACAGCCAGCCTGCTGGTACCCTTGGCTTCTAAAAGGCCTAGGCTCGCTGTTGGGCGGAAGTGCTGGGAGAGGTAATTGGAATCACCTGGCACACAAGACTAGTGCCTCCAAGCTCAGTTCTGCGATTTCCTAGTAATTCCTGTGGTAGACTGGTGCTACATACTAAGTTCCATACGTGAGAGGGTAGCTGAACGCCTTGTCCAAATCCATCTTACTTCTGAGAGTTGAGCTCAGCCTCAGTCCCTCACAGTTCCACACTGCCTGCAGAGTGAGTTTCGCAGGTCTTCAGCAGAGACGTTTGCCAGAGGCTTCTGAGACGCAGGGTAACAATGCAGACCTGGAGGGTATCCCCAGGTGCAGTCGACTGGTAATATTGGAACCTCCTGACTCAGAGTACTGCTACCTTCTCACTGCCATAGGAATGCAGCTAGTTGACAGCTGGCTTCAAGACATGCTTCCCTGTGAGAGCTGAGGACAGGGCAGAACCCTCCCGCATGCTGCCTGACTGTAGGAGTAGCTGCTAACATCCTTATGTTAGTGGCTGGGAGAGGTTGCGGGAAAAGCATGTGTGAGCACTGGGCCTGAACTCCCGTGTATCTGAGTTGAATACAGCGATTTCCAATGGCCTTCTTCAATCACAGTGTAGCTAGGTTCCAACTCCCATGTCCGAGTGGGTAGCAGACATCTGCCTCCCATGCATACACACTTCTGAGAGTTGAGCTTATGGCCTGTACCTCCACATCCAGCCTGCTGGTACCCTTGGCTTCTAAAAGGCCTAGGCTCGGTGTTTGGCGGAAGTGCTGGGAGAGGTAATTGGAATCACCCGGCACACAAGACTAGTGCCTCCAAGCTCAGTTCTGCGATTTCCTAGTAATTCCTGTGGTAGACTGGTGCTACATACTAAGTTCCATACGTGAGAGGGTAGCTGAACGCCTTGTCCAAATCCATCTTACTTCTGAGAGTTGAGCTCAGCCTCAGTCCCTCACAGTTCCACACTGCCTGCAGAGTGAGTTTCGCAGGTCTTCAGCAGAGACGTTTGCCAGAGGCTTCTGAGACGCAGGGTAACAATGCAGACCTGGAGGGTATCCCCAGGTGCAGTCGACTGGTAATCTTGGAACCTCCTGACTCAGAATACTGCTACCTTCTCACTGCCATAGGAATGCAGCTAGTTGACAGCTGGCTTCAAGACATGCTTCCCTGTGAGAGCTGAGGACAGGGCAGAACCCTCCCGCATGCTGCCTGACTGTAGGAGTAGCTGCTAACATCCTTATGTTAGTGGCTGGGAGAGGTTGCGGGAAAAGCATGTGTGAGCACTGGGCCTGAACTCCCGTGTATCTGAGTTGAATACAGCGATTTCCAACGGCTTTCCTCAACCAGAGTGTAGCTAGGTTCCAAATCCCATGTACGAGCGGGTAGCAGACATCTGCCTCCCATGCATACACACTTCTGAGAGTTGAGCTTATGGCCTGTACCTCCACATCCAGCCTGCTGGTACCCTTGGCTTCTAAAAGGCCTAGGCTCGCTGTTTGACGGAAGTGCTGGGAGAGGTAATTGGAATCTCCCGTCACACAAGACGAGTGCCTCTAAGCTCAATTCACGATTTCCAAGTAATTCTTGTGGTAGACAGGTGCTACATACTAAGTTCCATATGTGAGAAGGTAGCTGAACGCCTTGTCCAAAAGCATCTTACTTCTGAGAGTTGAGCACACCCTCAGTCCCTCACACTTCCACACTGCCTGCAGAGTGAGTTTCACACGTCTTCATCAGAGACGATTGCCAGAGGCTTCTGAGTACAAGTTAACAATGCAGACCTGGAGGGTATCTCCAGGTGCAGTAGAGTGGTAATCTTGGAACCTCCTGACTCAGAGTACTGCTACCTTCTCACTGCCATAGGAATGCAGCTAGTTGACAGCTGGCTTCAAGACATGCTTCCCTGTGAGAGCTGAGGACAGGGCAGAACCGTCCCGCATCCTGCCTGACTGTAGAAGTAGCTGCTAACATCCTAATGTTAGTGGCTGGGAGAGGTTGCGGGAAAAGCATGTGTGAGCACTGGGCCTGAACTCCCGTGTATCTGAGTTGAATACAGCGATTTCCAATGGCCTTCTTCAATCACAGTGTAGCTAGGTTCCAACTCCCATGTCCGAGTGGGTAGCAGACATCTGCCTCCCATGCATACACACTTCTGAGAGTTGAGCTTATGGCCTGTACCTCCACATCCAGCCTGCTGGTACCCTTGGCTTCTAAAAGGCCTAGGCTCGCTGTTTGGCGGAAGTGCTGGGAGAGGTAATTGGAATCACCCGGCACACAAGACTAGTGCCTCCAAGCTCAGTTCTGCGATTTCCTAGTAATTCCTGTGGTAGACTGGTGCTATATACTAAGTTCCATACGTGAGAGGTTAGATGAACGCCTTGTCCAAAAGCATCTTACTTCTGAGAGTTGAGCACACCCTCAGTCCCTCACACTTCCACACTGCCTGCAGAGTGAGTTTCACACGTCTTCATCAGAGACGATTGCCAGAGGCTTCTGAGTACAAGTTAACAATGCAGACCTGGAGGGTATCTCCAGGTGCAGTAGAGTGGTAATCTTGGAACCTCCTGACTCAGAGTACTGCTACCTTCTCACTGCCATAGGAATGCAGCTAGTTGACAGCTGGCTTCAAGACATGCTTCCCTGTGAGAGCTGAGGACAGGGCAGAACCGTCCCGCATCCTGCCTGACTGTAGAAGTAGCTGCTAACATCCTAATGTTAGTGGCTGGGAGAGGTTGCGGGAAAAGCATGTGTGAGCACTGGGCCTGAACTCCCGTGTATCTGAGTTGAATACAGCGATTTCCAATGGCCTTCTTCAATCACAGTGTAGCTAGGTTCCAACTCCCATGTCCGAGTGGGTAGCAGACATCTGCCTCCCATGCATACACACTTCTGAGAGTTGAGCTTATGGCCTGTACCTCCACATCCAGCCTGCTGGTACCCTTGGCTTCTAAAAGGCCTAGGCTCGCTGTTTGGCGGAAGTGCTGGGAGAGGTAATTGGAATCACCCGGCACACAAGACTAGTGCCTCCAAGCTCAGTTCTGCGATTTCCTAGTAATTCCTGTGGTAGACTGGTGCTATATACTAAGTTCCATACGTGAGAGGTTAGATGAACGCCTTGTCCAAATCCATCTTACTTCTGAGAGTTGAGCTCAGCCTCAGTCCCTTACAGTTCCACACTGCCTGCAGAGTGAGTTTCGCAGGTCTTCAGCAGAGACGTTTGCCAGAGGCTTCTGAGACGCAGGGTAACAATGCAGACCTGGAGGGTATCCCCAGGTGCAGTCGACTAGTAATCTTGGAACCTCCTGACTCAGAATACTGCTACCTTCTCACTGCCATAGGAATGCAGCTAGTTGACAGCTGGCTTCAAGACATGCTTCCCTGTGAGAGCTGAGGACAGGGCAGAACCCTCCCGCATGCTGCCTGACTGTAGGAGTAGCTGCTAACATCCTTATGTTAGTGGCTGGGAGAGGTTGCGGGAAAAGCATGTGTGAGCACTGGGCCTGAACTCCAGTGTATCTGAGTTGAATACAGCGATTTCCAACGGCTTTCCTCAACCAGAGTGTAGCTAGGTTCCAAATCCCATGTACGAGCGGGTAGCAGACATCTGCCTCCCATGCATACACACTTCTGAGAGTTGAGCTTATGGCCTGTACCTCCACATCCAGCCTTCTGGTACCCTTGGCTTCTAAAAGGCCTAGGCTCGCTGTTTGACGGAAGTGCTGGGAGAGGTAATTGGAATCTCCCGGCACACAAGACGAGTGCCTCCAAGCTCAATTCACGATTTCCCAGTAATTCTTGTGGTAGACAGGTGCTACATACTAAGTTCCATATGTGAGAAGGTAACTGAACGCCTTGTCCAAAAGCATCTTACTTCTGAGAGTTGAGCACACCCTCAGTCCCTCACACTTCCACACTGCCTGCAGAGTGAGTTTCACACGTCTTCACCAGAGACGATTGCCAGAGGCTTCTGAGTACAAGTTAACAATGCAGACCTGGAGGGTATCTCCAGGTGCAGTAGAGTGGTAATCTTGGAACTTCCTGACTCAGAGTACTGCTACCTTCTCACTGCCATAGGAATGCAGCTAGTTGACAGCTGGCTTCAAGACATGCTTCCCTGTGAGAGCTGAGGACAGGGCAGAACCCTCCCGCATCCTGCCTGACTGTAGAAGTAGCTGCTAACTTCCGAATGTTAGTGGCTGGGAGAGGTTGCGGGAAAAGCATGTGTGAGCACTGGGCCTGAACTCCAGTGTATCTCAGTTGAATACAGCGATTTCCAATGGCCTTCTTCAATCACAGTGAAGCTAGGTTCCAACTCCCATGTCCGAGTGGGTAGCAGACATCTGCCTCCCATGCATACACACTTCTGAGAGTTGAGCTTATGGCCTGTACCTCCACAGCCAGCCTGCTGGTACCCTTGGCTTCTAAAAGGCCTAGGCTCGCTGTTTGGCGGAAGTGCTGGGAGAGGTAATTGGAATCACCTGGCACACAAGACTAGTGCCTCCAAGCTCAGTTCTGCGATTTCCTAGTAATTCCTGTGGTAGACTGGTGCTATATACTAAGTTCCATACGTGAGAGGGTAGCTGAACGCCTTGTCCAAATCCATCTTACTTCTGAGAGTTGAGCTCAGCCTCAGTCCCTCACAGTTCCACACTGCCTGCAGAGTGAGTTTCGCAGGTCTTCAGCAGAGACGTTTGCCAGAGGCTTCTGAGACGCAGGGTAACAATGCAGACCTGGAGGGTATCCCCAGGTGCAGTCGACTGGTAATCTTGGAACCTCCTGACTCAGAGTACTGCTACCTTCTCACTGCCATAGGAATGCAGCTAGTTGACAGCTGGCTTCAAGACATGCTTCCCTGTGAGAGCTGAGGACAGGGCAGAACCCTCCCGCATGCTGCCTGACTGTAGGAGTAGCTGCTAACATCCTTATGTTAGTGGCTGGGAGAGGTTGCGGGAAAAGCATGTGTGAGCACTGGGCCTGAACTCCAGTGTATCTGAGTTGAATACAGCGATTTCCAACGGCTTTCCTCAACCAGAGTGTAGCTAGGTTCCAAATCCCATGTACGAGCGGGTAGCAGACATCTGCGTCCCATGCATACACACTTCTGAGAGTTGAGCTTATGGCCTGTACCTCCACATCCAGCCTGCTGGTACCCTTGGCTTCTAAAAGGCCTAGGCTCGCTGTTTGACGGAAGTGCTGGGAGAGGTAATTGGAATCTCCCGGCACACAAGACGAGTGCCTCCAAGCTCAATTCACGATTTCCCAGTAATTCTTGTGGTAGACAGGTGCTACATACTAAGTTCCATATGTGAGAAGGTAGCTGAACGCCTTGTCCAAAAGCATCTTACTTCTGAGAGTTGAGCACACCATCAGTCCCTCACACTTCCACACTGCCTGCAGAGTGAGTTTCACACGTCTTCACCAGAGACGATTGCCAGAGGCTTCTGAGTACAAGTTAACAATGCAGACCTGGAGGGTATCTCCAGGTGCAGTAGAGTGGTAATCTTGGAACCTCCTGACTCAGAGTACTGCTACCTTCTCACTGCCATAGGAATGCAGCTAGTTGACAGCTGGCTTCAAGACATGCTTCCCTGTGAGAGCTGAGGACAGGGCAGAACCCTCCCACATCCTGCCTGACTGTAGGAGTAGCTGCTAACATCCTAATGTTAGTGGCTGGGAGAGGTTGCGGGAAAAGCATGTGTGAGCACTGGGCCTGAACTCCCGTGTATCTGAGTTGAATACAGCGATTTCCAATGGCCTTCTTCAATCACAGTGAAGCTAGGTTCCAACTCCCATGTCCGAGTGGGTAGCAGACATCTGCCTCCCATGCTAACACACTTCTGAGAGTTGAGCTTATGGCCTGTACCTCCACAGCCAGCCTGATGGTACTCTTGGCTTCTAAAAGGCCTAGGCTCGCTGTTTGGCGGAAGTGCTGGGAGAGGTAATTGGAATCACCCGGCACACAAGACTAGTGCCTCCAAGCTCAGTTCTGCGATTTCCTAGTAATTCTTGTGGTAGACTGGTGCTACATACTAAGTTCCATACGTGAGAGGGTAGCTGAACGCCTTGTCCAAAACCATCTTACTTCTGAGAGTTGAGCTCAGCCTCAGTCCCTCACAGTTCCACACTGCCTGCAGAGTGAGTTTCGCAGGTCTTCAGCAGAGACGTTTGCCAGAGGCTTCTGAGACGCAGGGTAACAATGCAGACCTGGAGGGTATCCCCAGGTGCAGTCGACTGGTAATCTTGGAACCTCCTGACTCAGAATACTGCTACCTTCTCACTACCATAGGAATGCAGCTAGTTGACAGCTGGCTTCAAGACATGCTTCCCTGTGAGAGCTGAGGACAGGGCAGAACCCTCCCACATGCTGCCTGACTGTAGGAGTAGCTGCTAACATCCTTATGTTAGTGGCTGGGAGAGGTTGCAGGAAAAGCATGTGTGAGCACTGGGCCTGAACTCCCGTGTATCTGAGTTGAATACAGCGATTTCCAACGGCTTTCCTCAACCAGAGTGTAGCTAGGTTCCAAATCCCATGTACGAGCGGGTAGCAGACATCTGCCTCCCATGCATACACACTTCTGAGAGTTGAGCTTATGGCCTGTACCTCCACATCCAGCCTCCTGGTACCCTTGGCTTCTAAAAGGCCTAGGCTCGCTGTTTGACGGAAGTGCTGGGAGAGGTAATTGGAATCACCCGGCACACAAGACTAGGGCCTGCAAGCTCAGTTCTGCGATTTCCTAGTAATTCCTGTGGTAGACTGGTGCTACATACTAAGTTCCATACGTGAGAGGGTAGCTGAACGCCTTGTCCAAATCCATCTTACTTCTGAGAGTTGAGCTCAGCCTCAGTCCCTCACTGTTCGACACTGCCTGCAGAGTGAGTTTCGCAGGTCTTCAGCAGAGACGTTTGCCAGAGGCTTCTGAGACGCAGGGTAACAATGCAGACCTGGAGGGTATCCCCAGGTGCAGTCGACTGGTAATCTTGGAACCTCCTGACTCAGAATACTGCTACCTTCTCACTGCCATAGGAATGCAGCTAGTTGACAGCTGGCTTCAAGACATGCTTCCCTGTGAGAGCTGAGGACAGGGCAGAACCCTCCCGCATGCTGCCTGACTGTAGGAGTAGCTGCTAACATCCTTATGTTAGTGGCTGGGAGAGGTTGCGGGAAAAGCATGTGTGAGCACTGGGCCTGAACTCCCGTGTATCTGAGTTGAATACAGCGATTTCCAACGGCTTTCCTCAACCAGAGTGTAGCTAGGTTCTAAATCCCATGTACGAGCGGGTAGCAGACATCTGCCTCCCATGCATACACACTTCTGAGAGTTGAGCTTATGGCCTGTACCTCCACAGCCAGCCTGCTGGTACCCTTGGCTTCTAAAAGGCCTAGGCTCGCTGTTTGACGGAAGTGCTGGGAGAGGTAATTGGAATCTCCCGGCACACAAGACGAGTGCCTCCAAGCTCAATGCACGATTTCCCAGTAATTCTTGTGGTAGACAGGTGCTACATACTAAGTTCCATATGTGAGATGGTAGCTGAACGCCTTGTCCAAAAGCATCTTACTTCTGAGAGTTGAGCCCACCCTCAGTCCCTCACAGTTCCACACTGCCTGCAGAGTGAGTTTCACACGTCTTCACCAGAGACGATTGCCAGAGGCTTCTGAGTACAAGTTAACAATGCAAACCTGGAGGGTATCTCCAGGTGCAGTAGAGTGGTAATCTTGGAACCTCCTGACTCAGAGTACTGCTACCTTCTCACTGCCATAGGAATGCAGCTAGTTGACAGCTGGCTTCAAGACATGCTTCCCTGTGAGAGCTGAGGACAGGGCAGAACCCTCCCGCATCCTGCCTGACTGTAGGAGTAGCTGCTAACATCCTTATGTTAGTGGCTGGGAGAGGTTGCGGGAAAAGCATGTGTGAGCACTGGGCCTGAACTCCCGTGTATCTGAGTTGAATACAGCGATTTCCAATGGCCTTCTTCAATCACAGTGTAGCTAGGTTCCAACTCCCATGTCCGAGTGGGTAGCAGACATCTGCCTCCCATGCATACACACTTTTGAGAGTTGAGCTTATGGCCTGTACCTCCACAGCCAGCCTGCTGGTACCCTTGGCTTCTAAAAGGCCTAGGCTCGCTGTTTGACGGAAGTGCTGGGAGAGGTAATTGGAATCACCCGGCACACAAGACTAGTGCCTCCAAGCTCAGTTCAGCGATTTCCTAGTAATTCCTGTGGTAGACTGGTGCTACATACTAAGTTCCATACGTGAGAGGGTAGCTGAACGCCTTGTCCAAAACCATCTTACTTCGGAGAGTTGAGCTCAGCCTCAGTCCCTCACAGTTCGACACTGCCTGCAGAGTGAGATTCGCAGGTCTTCAGCAGAGACGTTTGCCAGAGGCTTCTGAGACGCAGGGTAACAATGCAGACCTGGAGGTTATCCCCAGGTGCAGTCGACTGGTAATCTTGGAACCTACTGACTCAGAAAACTGCTACCTTCTCACTGCCATAGGAATGCAGCTAGTTGACAGCTGGCTTCAAGACATGCTTCCCTGTGAGAGCTGAGGACAGGGCAGAACCCTCCCGCATGCTGCCTGACTGTAGGAGTAGCTGCTAACATCCTTATATTAGTGGCTGGGAGAGGTTGCGGGAAAAGCATGTGTGAGCACTGGGCCTGAAGTCCCGTGTATCTGAGTTGAATACAGCGATTTCCAACGGCTTTCCTCAACCAGAGTGTAGCTAGGTTCCAAATCCCATGTACGAGCGGGTAGCAGACATCTGCCTCCCATGCATACACACTTCTGAGAGTTGAGCTTATGGCCTGTACCTCCACAGCCAACCTGCTGGTACCCTTGGCTTCTAAAAGGCCTAGGCTCGCTGTTTGACGCAAGTGCTGGGAGAGGTAATTGAATCACCCGGCACACAAGACTAGTGCCTCCAAGCTCAGTTCAGCGATTTCCTAGTAATTCCTGTGGTAGACTGGTGCTACATACTAAGTTCCATACGTGAGAGGGTAGCTGAACTCCTTGTCCAAAACCATCTTACTTCTGAGAGTTGAGCTCAGCCTCAGTCCCTCACAGTTCCACACTGCCTTCAGAGTGAGTTTCGCAGGTCTTCAGCAGAGACGTTTGCCAGAGGCTTCTGAGACGCAGGGTAACAATGCAGACCTGGAGGGTATCCCCAGGTGCAGTCGACTGGTAATCTTGGAACCTCCTGACTCAGAATACTGCTACCTTCTCACTGCCATAGGAATGCAGCTAGTTGACAGCTGGCTTCAAGACATGCTTCCCTGTGAGAGCTGAGGACAGGGCAGAACCCTCCCGCATGGTGCCTGACTGTAGCAGTAGCTGCTAACATCCTTATGTTAGTGGCTGGGAGAGGTTGCGGGAAAAGCATGTGTGAGCACTGGGCCTGAACTCCCGTGTATCTGAGTTGAATACAGCGATTTCCAACGGCTTTCCTCAACCAGAGTGTAGCTAGGTTCCAAATCCCATGTACGAGCGGGTAGCAGACATCTGCCTCCCATGCATACACACTTCTGAGAGTTGAGCTTATGGCCTGTACCTCCACAGCCAGCCTGCTGGTACCCTTGGCTTCTAAAAGGCCTAGGATCGCTGTTTGACGGAAGTGCTGGGAGAGGTAATTGGAATCACAAGGCACACAAGACTAGTGCCTCCAAGCTCAGTTCAGCGATTTCCTAGTAATTCCTGTGGTAGACTGGTGCTACATATTAAGTTCCATACGTGAGAGGGTAGCAGAACGCCTTGTCCAAAACCATCTTACTTCTGAGAGTTGAGCTCAGCCTCAGTCCCTCACAGTTCGACACTGCCTGCAGAGTGAGTTTCGCAGGTCTTCAGCAGAGACGTTTGCCAGAGGCTTCTGAGACGCAGGGTAACAATGCAGACCTGGAGGGTATCCCCAGGTGCAGTCGACTGGTAATCTTGGAACCTCCTGACTCAGAATACTGCTACCTTCTCACTGCCATAGGAATGCAGCTACTTGACAGCTGGCTTCAAGACATGCTTCCCTGTGAGAGCTGAGGACAGGGCAGAACCCTCCCGCATGCTGCCTGACTGTAGCAGTAGCTGCTAACATCCTTATGTTAGTGGCTGGGAGAGGTTGCGGGAAAAGCATGTGTGAGCACTGGGCCTGAACTCCCGTGTACCTGAGTTGAATACAGCGATTTCCAACGGCTTTCCTCAACCAGAGTGTAGCTAGGTTCCAAATCCCATGTACGAGCGGGTAGCAGACATCTGCGTCCCATGCATACACACTTCTGAGAGTTGAGCTTATGGCCTGTACCTCCACAGCCAGCCTGCTGGTACCCTTGGCTTCTAAAAGGCCTAGGCTCGCTGTTTGGCGGAAGTGCTGGGAGAGGTAATTGGAATCACCCGGCACACAAGACTAGTGCCTCCAAGCTCAGTTCAGCGATTTCCTAGTAATTCCTGTGGTACTCTGGTGCTACATACTAAGTTCCATACGTGAGAGGGTAGCTGAACGCCTTGTCCAAAACCATCTTACTTCTGAGAGTTGAGCTCAGCCTCAGTCCCTCACAGTTCGACACTGCCTGCAGAGTGAGTTTCGCAGGTCTTCAGCAGAGACGTTTGCCAGAGGCTTCTGAGACGCAGGGTAACAATGCAGACCTGGAGGGTATCCCCAGGTGCAGTCGACTGGTAATCTTGGAACCTCCTGACTCAGAATACTGCTACCTTCTCACTGCCATAGGAATGCAGCTAGTTGACAGCTGGCTTCAAGACATGCTTCCCTGAGAGAGCTGAGGACAGGGCAGAACCCTCCCGCATGCTGCCTGACTGTAGGAGTAGCTGCTAACATCCTTATGTTAGTGGCTGGGAGAGGTTGCGGGAAAAGAATGTGTGAGCACTGGGCCTGAACTCCCGTGTATCTGAGTTGAATACAGCGATTTCCAACGGCTTTCCTCAACCAGAGTGTAGCTATGTTCCAAATCCCATGTACGAGCGGGTCCAGACATCTGCCTCCCATGCATACACACTTCTGAGAGTTGAGCTTATGGCCTGTACCTCCACATCCAGCCTGCTGGTACCCTTGGCTTCTAAAAGGCCTAGGCTCACTATTTGACGGAAGTGCTGGGAGAGGTAATTGGAATCACCCGGCACACAAGACTAGTGCCTCCAAGCTCAGTTCAGCGATTTCCTAGTAATTCCTGTGGTAGACTGGTGCTACATACTAAGTTCCATACGTGAGAGGGTAGCTGAACGCCTTGTCCAAAACCATCTTACTTCGGAGAGTTGAGCTCAGCCTCAGTCCCTCACAGTTCGACACTGCCTGCAGAGTGAGTTTCGCAGGTCTTCAGCAGAGACGTTTGCCAGAGGCTTCTGAGACGCAGGGTAACAATGCAGACCTGGAGGGTATCCCCAGGTGCAGTCGACTGGTAATCTTGGAACCTCCTGACTCAGAATACTGCTACCTTCTCACTGCCATAGGAATGCAGCTAGTTGACAGCTGGCTTCAAGACATGCTTCCCTGTGAGAGCTGAGGACAGGGCAGAACCCTCCCGCATGCTGCCTGACTGTAGGAGTAGCTGCTAACATCCTTATGTTAGTGGCTGGGAGAGGTTGCGGGAAAAGCATGTGTGAGCACTGGGCCTGAACTCCCGTGTACCTGAGTTGAATACCGCGATATCCAACGGCTTTCCTCAACCAGAGTGTAGCTAGGTTCCAAATCCCATGTACGAGCGGGTAGCAGACATCTGCGTCCCATGCATACACACTTCTGAGAGTTGAGCTTATGGCCTGTACCTCCACATCCAGCCTGCTGGTACCCTTGGCTTCTAAAAGGCCTAGGCTCGCTGTTTGACGGACGTGCTGGGAGAGGTAATTGGAATCTCCCGGCACACAAGACGAGTGCCTCCAAGCTCAATTCACGATTTCCCAGTAATTCTTGTGGTAGACAGGTGCTACATACTAAGTTCCATATGTGATAAGGTAGCTGAACGCCTTGTCCAAAAGCATCTTACTTCTGAGAATTGAGCACACCCTCAGTCCCTCACACTTCCACACTGCCTGCAGAGTGAGTTTCACACGTCTTCACCAGGACGATTGCCAGAGGCTTCTGAGTACAAGTTAACAATGCAGACCTGGAGGGTATCTCCAGGTGCAGTAGAGTGGTAATCTTGGAACCTCCTGACTCAGAGTACTGCTACCTTCTCACTGCCATAGGAATGCAGCTGGTTGACAGCTGGCTTCAAGACATGCTTCCCTGTGAGAGCTGAGGACAGGGCAGAACCCTCCCGCATCCTGCCTGACTGTAGGAGTAGCTGCTAACATCCTAATGTTAGTGGCTGGGAGAGGTTGCGGGAAAAGCATGTGTGAGCACTGGGCCTGAACTCCCGTGTATCTGAGTTGAATACAGCGATTTCCAATGGCCTTCTTCAATCACAGTGTAGCTAGGTTCCAACTCCCATGTCCGACTGGGTAGCAGACATCTGCCTCCCATGCATACACACTTCTGAGAGTTGAGCTTATGGCCTGTACCTCCACATCCAGCCTGCTGGTACCCTTGGCTTCTAAAAGTCCTAGGCTCGCTGTTTGACGGAAGTGCTGGGAGAGGTAATTGGAATCACCCGGCACACAAGACTAGTGCCTCCAAGCTCAGTTCAGCGATTTCCTAGTAATTCCTGTGGTAGACTGGTGCTACATACTAAGTTCCATACGTGAGAGGGTAGCTGAACGCCTTGTCCAAAACCATCTTACTTCTGAGAGTTGAGCTCAGCCTCAGTCCCTCACAGTTCCACACTGCCTGCAGAGTGAGTTTCGCAGGTCTTCAGCAGAGACGTTTGCCAGAGGCTTCTGAGACGCAGGGTAACAATGCAGACCTGGAGGGTATCCCCAGGTGCAGTCGACTGGTAATCTTGGAACCTCCTGACTCAGAATACTGCTACCTTCTCACTGCCATAGGAATGCAGCTAGTTGACAGCTGGCTTCAAGACATGCTTCCCTGTGAGAGCTGAGGACAGGGCAGAACCCTCCCGCATGCTGCCTGACTGTAGGAGTAGCTGCTAACATCCTTATGTTAGTGGCTGGGAGAGGTTGCGGGAAAAGCATGTGTGAGCACTGGGCCTGAACTCCCGTGTATCTGAGTTGAATACAGCGATTTCCAACGGCTTTCCTCAACCAGAGTGTAGCTAGGTTCCAAATCCCATGTACGAGCGGGTAGCAGACATCTGCCTCCCATGCATACACACTTCTGAGAGTTGAGCTTATGGCCTGTACCTCCACAGCCAGCCTGCTGGTACCCTTGGCTTCTAAAAGGCCTAGGCTCGCTGTTGGACGGAAGTGCTGGGAGAGGTAATTGGAATCACAAGGCACACAAGACTAGTGCCTCCAAGCTCAGTTCAGCGATTTCCTAGTAATTCCTGTGGTAGACTGGTGCTACATATTAAGTTCCATACGTGAGAGGGTAGCTGAACGCCTTGTCCAAAACCATCTTACTTCTGAGAGTTGAGCTCAGCCTCAGTCCCTCACAGTTCGACACTGCCTGCAGAGTGAGTTTCGCAGGTCTTCAGCAGAGACGTTTGCCAGAGGCTTCTGAGACGCAGGGTAACAATGCAGACCTGGAGGGTATCCCCAGGTGCAGTCGACTGGTAATCTTGGAACCTCCTGACTCAGAATACTGCTACCTTCTCACTGCCATAGGAATGCAGCTAGTTGACAGCTGGCTTCAAGACATTCTTCCCTGTGAGAGCTGAGGACAGGGCAGAACCCTCCCGCATGCTGCCTGACTGTAGGAGTAGCTGCTAACATCCTTATGTTAGTGGCTGGGAGAGGTTGCGGGAAAAGCATGTGTGAGCACTGGGCCTGAACTCCCGTGTACCTGAGTTGAATACAGCGATTTCCAACGGCTTTCCTCAACCAGAGTGTAGCTAGGTTCCAAATCCAATGTACGAGCGGGTAGCAGACATCTGCGTCCCATACATACACACTTCTGAGAGTTGAGCTTATGGCCTGTACCTCCACAGCCAGCCTGCTGGTACCCTTGGCTTCTAAAAGGCCTAGGCTCGCTGTTTGGCGGAAGTGCTGGGAGAGGTAATTGGAATCACCCGGCACACAAGACTAGTGCCTCCAAGCTCAGTTCAGCGATTTCCTAGTAATTCCTGTGGTAGACTGGTGCTACATACTAAGTTCCATACGTGAGAGGGTAGCTGAACGCCTTGTCCAAAACCATCTTACTTCTAAGAGTTGAGCTCAGCCTCAGTCCCTCACAGTTCCACACTGCCTGCAGAGTGAGTTTCGAAGGTCTTCAGCAGAGACGTTTGCCAGAGGCTTCTGAGACGCAGGGTAACAATGCAGACCTGGAGGGTATCCCCAGGTGCAGTCGACTGGTAATCTTGGAACCTCCTGACTCAGAATACTGCTACCTTCTCACTGCCATAGGAATGCAGCTAGTTGACAGCTGGCTTCAAGACATGCTTCCCTGAGAGAGCTGAGGACAGGGCAGAACCCTCCCGCATGCTGCCTGACTGTAGGAGTAGCTGCTAACATCCTTATGTTAGTGGCTGGGAGAGGTTGCGGGAAAAGCATGTGTGAGCACTGGGCCTGAACTCCCGTGTATCTGAGTTGAATACAGCGATTTCCAACGGCTTTCCTCAACCAGAGTGTAGCTAGGTTCCAAATCCCATGTACGAGCGGGTAGCAGACATCTGCCTCCCATGCATACACACTTCTGAGAGTTGAGCTTATGGCCTGTACCTCCACAGCCAGCCTGCTGGTACCCTTGGCTTCTAAAAGGCCTAGGCTCACTGTTTGACGGAAGTGCTGGGAGAGGTAATTGGAATCACCCGGCACACAAGACTAGTGCCTCCAAGCTCAGTTCAGCGATTTCCTAGTAATTCCTGTGGTAGACTGGTGCTACATACTAAGTTCCATACGTGAGAGGGTAGCTGAACGCCTTGTCCAAAACCATCTTACTTCGGAGAGTTGAGCTCAGCCTCAGTCCCTCACAGTTCGACACTGCCTGCAGAGTGAGTTTCGCAGGTCTTCAGCAGAGACGTTTGCCAGAGGCTTCTGAGACGCAGGGTAACAATGCAGACCTGGAGGGTATCCCCAGGTGCAGTCGACTGGTAATCTTGGAACCTCCTGACTCAGAATACTGCTACCTTCTCACTGCCATAGGAATGCAGCTAGTTGACAGCTGGCTTCAAGACATGCTTCCCTGTGAGAGCTGAGGACAAGGCAGAACCCTCCCGCATGCTGCCTGACTGTAGGAGTAGCTGCTAACATCCTTATGTTAGTGGCTGGGAGAGGTTGCGGGAAAAGCATGTGTGAGCACTGGGCCTGAACTCCCGTGTACCTGAGTTGAATACCGCAATATCCAACGGCTTTCCTCAACCATAGTGTAGCTAGGTTCCAAATCCCATGTACGAGCGGGTAGCAGACATCTGCCTCCCATGCATACACACTTCTGAGAGTTGAGCTTATGGCCTGTACCTCCACATCCAGCCTGCTGGTACCCTTGGCTTCTAAAAGGCCTAGGCTCGCTGTTTGACGGAAGTGCTGGGAGAGGTAATTGGAATCTCCCGGCACACAAGACGAGTGCCTCCAAGCTCAGTTCAGGATTTCCCAGTAATTCTTGTGGTAGACAGGTGCTACATACTAATTTCCATACGTGAGATGGTAGCTGAAAGCCTTGTCCAAAACCATCTTACTTCTGAGAGTTGAGCTCAGCCTCAGTCCCTCACAGTTCCACACTGCCTGCAGAGTGAGTTTCGCAGGTCTTCAGCAGAGACGTTTGCCAGAGGCTTCTGAGACGCAGGGTAACAATGCAGACCTGGAGGGTATCCCCAGGTGCAGTCGACTGGTAATCTTGGAACCTCCTGACTCAGAATACTGCTACCTTCTCACTGCCATAGGAATGCAGCTAGTTGACAGCTGGCTTCAAGACATGCTTCCCTGTGAGAGCTGAGGACAGGGCAGAATCCTCCCGCATGCTGCCTTACTGTAGGAGTAGCTGCTAACATCCTTATGTTAGTGGCTGGGAGAGGTTGCGGGAAAGGATGTGTGAGCACTGGGCCTGAACTCCCGTGTATCTGAGTTGAATACAGCGATTTCCAACGGCTTTCCTCAACCAGAGTGTAGCTAGGTTCCAAATCCCATGTACGAGAGGGTAGCAGACATCTGCCTCCCATGCATACACACTTCTGAGAGTTGAGCTTATGGCCTGTACCTCCACAGCCAGCCTGCTGGTACCCTTGGCTTCTAAAACGCCTAGGCTCGCTGTTTGACGGAAGTGCTGGGAGAGGTAATTGGAATCTCCCGGCACACAAGACGAGTGCCTCCAAGCTCAATTCACGATTTCCCAGTAATTCTTGTGGTAGACAGGTGCTACATACTAATTTCCATACGTGAGAGGGTAGCTGAAAGCCTTGTCCAAAACCATCTTACTTCTGAGAGTTGAGCTCAGCCTCAGTCCCTCACAGTTCCACACTGCCTGCAGAGTGAGTTTCGCAGGTCATCAGCAGAGACGTTTGCCAGAGAATTCTGAGACGCAGGGTAACAATGCAGACCTGGAGGGTATCCGCACGTGCAGTCGACTGGTAATCTTGGAACCTCCTGACTCAGAATACTGCTACCTTCTCACTGCCATAGGAATGCAGCTAGTTGACAGCTGGCTTCAAGACATGCTTCCCTGTGAGAGCTGAGACAGGCAGAACCCTCCCGCATGCTGCCTGACTGTAGGAGTAGCTGCTAACATCCTTATGTTAGTGGCTGGGAGAGGTTGCGGGAAAAGCATGTGTGAGCACTGGGCCTGAACTCCCGTGTATCTGAGTTGAATACAGCGATTTCCAAAGGCTTTCCTCAACCAGAGTGTAGCTAGGTTCCAAATCCCATGTACGAGCGGGTAGCAGACATCTGCCTCCCATGCATACACACTTCTGAGAGTTGAGCTTATGGCCTGTACCTCCACAGCCAGCCTGCTGGTACCCTTGGCTTCTAAAACCCCGAGGCTCGCTGTTTGACGGAAGTGCTGGGAGAGGTAATTGGAATCTCCCGGCACACAAGACGAGTGCCTCCAAGCTCAATTCACGATTTCCCAGTAATTCTTGTGGTAGACAGGTGCTACAATCTAAGTTCCATATGTGAGAAGGTAGCTGAACGCCTTGTCCAAAAGCATCTTACTTCTGAGAGTTGAGCACACCCTCAGTCCCTCACAGTTCCACACTGCCTGCAGAGTGAGTTTCGCAGGTCTTCAGCAGAGACGTTTGCCAGAGGCTTCTGAGACGCAGGGTAACAATGCAGACCTGGAGGGTATCCCCAGGTGCAGTCGACTGGTAATCTTGGAACCTCCTGACTCAGAATACTGCTACCTTCTCACTGCCATAGGAATGCAGCTAGTTGACAGCTGGCTTCAAGACATGCTTCCTCGTGAGAGCTGAGGACAGGGCAGAACCCTCCCGCATGCTGCCTGACTGTAGGAGTAGCTGCTAACATCCTTATGTTAGTGGCTGGGAGAGGTTGCGGGAAAAGCATGTGTGAGCACTGGGCCTGAACTCCCGTGTATCTGAGTTGAATACAGCGATTTCCAACGGCTTTCCTCAACCAGAGTGTAGCTAGGTTCCAAATCCCATGTACGAGCGGGTAGCAGACATCTGCCTCCCATGCATACACACTTCTGAGAGTTGAGCTTATGGCCTGTACCTCCACAGCCAGCCTGCTGGTACCCTTGGCTTCTAAAAGGCCTAGGATCGCTGTTTGACGGAAGTGCTGGGAGAGGTAATTGGAATCACAAGGCACACAAGACTAGTGCCTCCAAGCTCAGTTCAGCGATTTCCTAGTAATTCCTGTGGTAGACTGGTGCTACATATTAAGTTCCATACGTGAGAGGGTAGCAGAACGCCTTGTCCAAAACCATCTTACTTCTGAGAGTTGAGCTCAGCCTCAGTCCCTCACAGTTCGACACTGCCTGCAGAGTGAGTTTCGCAGGTCTTCAGCAGAGATTTTGCCAGAGGCTTCTGAGACGCAGGGTAACAATGCAGACCTGGAGGGTATCCCCAGGTGCAGTCGACTGGTAATCTTGGAACCTCCTGACTCAGAATACTGCTACCTTCTCACTGCCATAGGAATGCAGCTAGTTGACAGCTGGCTTCAAGACATGCTTCCCTGTGAGAGCTGAGGACAGGGCAGAACCCTCCCGCATGCTGCCTGACTGTAGCAGTAGCTGCTAACATCCTTATGTTAGTGGCTGGGAGAGGTTGCGGGAAAAGCATGTGTGAGCACTGGGCCTGAACTCCCGTGTACCTGAGTTGAATACAGCGATTTCCAACGGCTTTCCTCAACCAGAGTGTAGCTAGGTTCCAAATCCCATGTACGAGCGGGTAGCAGACATCTGCGTCCCATGCATACACACTTCTGAGAGTTGAGCTTATGGCCTGTACCTCCACAGCCAGCCTGCTGGTACCCTTGGCTTCTAAAAGGCCTAGGCTCGCTGTTTGGCGGAAGTGCTGGGAGAGGTAATTGGAATCACCCGGCACACAAGACTAGTGCCTCCAAGCTCAGTTCAGCGATTTCCTAGTAATTCCTGTGGTAGACTGGTGCTACATAGTAAGTTCCATACGTGAGAGGGTAGCTGAACGCCTTGTCCAAAACCATCTTACTTCTGAGAGTTGAGCTCAGCCTCAGTCCCTCACAGTTCCACACTGCCTGCAGAGTGAGTTTCGCAGGTCTTCAGCAGAGACGTTTGCCAGAGGCTTCTGAGACGCAGGGTAACAATGCAGACCTGGAGGGTATCCCCAGGTGCAGTCGACTGGTAATCTTGGAACCTCCTGACTCAGAATACTGCTACCTTCTCACTGCCATAGGAATGCAGCTAGTTGACAGCTGGCTTCAAGACATGCGTCCCTGAGAGAGCTGAGGACAGGGCAGAACCCTCCCGCATGCTGCCTGCCTGTAGGAGTAGCTGCTAACATCCTTATGTTAGTGGCTGGGAGAGGTTGCGGGAAAAGCATGTGTGAGCACTGGGCCTGAACTCCCGTGTATCTGAGTTGAATACAGCGATTTCCAACGGCTTTCCTCAACCAGAGTGTAGCTAGGTTCCAAATCCCATGTACGAGCGGGTCCAGACATCTGCCTCCCATGCATACACACTTCTGAGAGTTGAGCTTATGGCCTGTACCTCCACATCCAGCCTGCTGGTACCCTTGGCTTCTAAAAGGCCTAGGCTCACTGTTTGACGGAAGTGCTGGGAGAGGTAATTGGAATCACCCGGCACACAAGACTAGTGCCTCCAAGCTCAGTTCAGCGATTTCCTAGTAATTCCTGTGGTAGACTGGTGCTACATACTAAGTTCCATACGTGAGAGGGTAGCTGAACGCCTTGTCCAAAACCATCTTACTTCGGAGAGTTGAGCTCAGCCTCAGTCCCTCACAGTTCGACACTGCCTGCAGAGTGAGTTTCGCAGGTCTTCAGCAGAGACGTTTGCCAGAGGCTTCTGAGACGCAGGGTAACAATGCAGACCTGGAGGGTATCCCCAGGTGCAGTCGACTGGTAATCTTGGAACCTCCTGACTCAGAATACTGCTACCTTCTCACTGCCATAGGAATGCAGCTAGTTGACAGCTGGCTTCAAGACATGCTTCCCAGTGAGAGCTGAGGACAGGGCAGAACCCTCCCGCATGCTGCCTGACTGTAGGAGTAGCTGCTAACATCCTTATGTTAGTGGCTGGGAGAGGTTGCGGGAAAAGCATGTGTGAGCACTGGGCCTGAACTCCCGTGAACCTGAGTTGAATACCGCGATATCCAACGGCTTTCCTCAACCAGAGTGTAGCTAGGTTCCAAATCCCATGTACGAGCGGGTAGCAGACATCTGCGTCCCATGCATACACACTTCTGAGAGTTGAGCTTATGGCCTGTACCTCCACATCCAGCCTGCTGGTACCCTTGGCTTCTAAAAGGCCTAGGCTCGCTGTTTGACGGAAGTGCTGGGAGAGGTAATTGGAATCTCCCGGCACACAAGACGAGTGCCTCCAAGCTCAATTCACGATTTCCCAGTAATTCTTGTGGTAGACAGGTGCTACATACTAAGTTCCATATGTGAGAAGGTAGCTGAACGCCTTGTCCAAAAGCATCCTACTTCTGAGAATTGAGCACACCCTCAGTCCCTCACACTTCCACACTGCCTGCAGAGTGAGTTTCACACGTCTTCACCAGGACGATTGCCAGAGGCTTCTGAGTACAAGTTAACAATGCAGACCTGGAGGGTATCTCCAGGTGCAGTAGAGTGGTAATCTTGGAAACTCCTGACTCAGAGTACTGCTACCTTCTCACTGCCATAGGAATGCAGCTGGTTGACAGCTGGCTTCAAGACATGCTTCCCTGTGAGAGCTGAGGACAGGGCAGAACCCTCCCGCATCCTGCCTGACTGTAGGAGTAGCTGCTAACATCCTAATGTTAGTGGCTGGGAGAGGTTGCGGGAAAAGCATGTGTGAGCACTGGGCCTGAACTCCCGTGTATCTGAGTTGAATACAGCGATTTCCAATGGCCTTCTTCAATCACAGTGTAGCTAGTTTCCAACTCCCATGTCCGAGTGAGTAGCAGACATCTGCCTCCCATGCATACACACTTCTGAGAGTTGAGCTTATGGCCTGTACCTCCACATCCAGCCTGCTAGTACCCTTGGCTTCTAAAAGGCCTAGGCTCGCTGTTTGACGGAAGTGCTGGGAGAGGTAATTGGAATCACCCGGCACACAAGACTAGTGCCTCCAAGCTCAGTTCAGCGATTTCCTAGTAATTCCTGTGGTAGACTGGTGCTACATACTAAGTTCCATACGTGAGAGGGTAGCTGAACGCCTTGTCCAAAACCATCTTACTTCTGAGAGTTGAGCTCAGCCTCAGTCCCTCACAGTTCGACACTGCCTGCAGAGTTAGTTTCGCAGGTCTTCAGCAGAGACGTTTGCCAGAGGCTTCTGAGACGCAGGGTAACAATGCAGACCTGGAGGGTATCCCCAGGTGCAGTCGACTGGTAATCTTGGAACCTCCTGACTCAGAATACTGCTACCTTCTCACTGCCATAGGAATGCAGCTAGTTGACAGCTGGCTTCAAGACATGCTTCCCTGTGAGAGCTGAGGACAGGGGAGAACCCTCCCTTATGCTGCCTGACTGTAGGAGTAGCCGCTAACATCCTTATGTTAGTGGCTGGGAGAGGTTGCGGGAAAAGCATGTGTGAGCACTGGGCCTGAACTCCCGTGTATCTGAGTTGAATACAGCGATTTCCAACGGCTTTCCTCAGCCAGAGTGTAGCTAGGTTCCAAATCCCATGTACGAGCGGGTAGCAGACATCTGCCTCCCATGCATACACACTTCTGAGAGTTGAGGTTATGGCCTGTACCTCCACAGCCAACCTGCTGGTACCCTTGGCTTCTAAAAGGCCTAGGCTCGCTGTTTGACGCAAGTGCTGGGAGAGGTAATTGGAATCACCCGGCACACAAGACTAGTGCCTCCAAGCTCAGTTCAGCGATTTCCTAGTAATTCCTGTGGTAGACTGGTGCTACATACTAAGTTCCATATGTGAGAGGGCAGCTGAACGCCTTGTCCAAAACCATCTTACTTCTGAGAGTTGAGCTCAGCCTCAGTCCCTCACAGTTCCACACTGCCTGCAGAGTGAGTTTCGCAGGTCTTCAGCAGAGACGTTTGCCAGAGGCTTCTGAGACGCAGGGTAACAATGCAGACCTGGAGGGTATCCCCAGGTGCATTCGACTCGTAATCTTGGAACCTCCTGACTCAGAATACTGCTACCTTCTCACTGCCTTAGGAATGCAGCTAGTTGACAGCTGGCTTCAAGACATGCTTCCCTGTGAGAGCTGAGGACAGGGCAGAACCCTCCCGCATGCTGCCTGACTGTAGGAGTAGCTGCTAACATCCTTATGTTAGTGGCTGGGAGAGGTTGCGGGAAAAGCATGTGTGAGCACTGGGCCTGAACTCCCGTGTATCTGAGTTGAATACAGCGATTTCCAACGGCTTTCCTCAACCAGAGTGTAGCTAGGTTCCAAATCCCATGTACGAGCGGGTAGCAGACATCTGCCTCCCATGCATACACACTTCTGAGAGTTGAGCTTATGGCCTGTACCTCCACAGCCAGCCTGCTGGTACCTTTGGCTTCTAAAAGGCCTAGGCTCGCTGTTTGACGGAAGTGCTGGGAGAGGTAATTGGAATCTCCCGGCACACAAGACGAGTGCCTCCAAGCTAAATTCACGATTTCCCAGTAATTCTTGTGGTAGACAGGTGCTACATACTAAGTTCCATATGTGAGAAGGTAGCTGAACGCCTTGTCCAAAAGCATCTTACTTCTGAGAGTTGAGCACACCCTCAGTCCCTCACACTTCCACACTGCCTGCAGAGTGAGTTTCACACGTCTTCACCACAGACGATTGCCAGAGGCTTCTGAGTACAAGTTAACAATGCAGACCTGGAGGGTATCTCCAGGTGCAGTAGAGTGGTAATCTTGGAACCTCCTGACTCAGAGTACTGCTACCTTCTCACTGCCATAGGAATGCAGGTAGTTGACAGCTGGCTTCAAGACATGCTTCCCTGTGAGAGCTGAGGACAGAGCAGAACCCTCCCGCATCCTGCCTGACTGTAGGAGTAGCTGCTAACATCCATATGTTAGTGGCTGGGAGAGGTTGCGGGAAAAGCATGTCTGAGCACTAGGCCTGAACTCCCGTGTATCTGAGTTGAATACAGCTATTTCCAATGGCCTTCTTCAATCACAGTGTAGCTAGGTTCCAACTCCCATGTCCGAGTGGGTAGCAGACATTTGCCTCCCATGCATACACACTTCTGAGAGTTGAGCTTATGGCCTGTACCTCCACATCCAGCGTGCTGGTACCCTTGGCTTCTAAAAGGCCTAGGCTCGCTGTTTGACGGAAGTGCTGGGAGAGGTAATTGGAATCACCCGGCACACAAGACTAGTGATTCCAAGCTCAGTTCAGCTATTTCCTAGTAATTCCTGTGGTAGACTGGTGCTACATACTAAGTTCCATACGTGAGAGGGTAGCTGAACGCCTTGTCCAAAACCATCTTACTTCTCAGAGTTGAGCTCAGCCTCAGTCCCTCACAGTTCCACACTGCCTGCAGAGTGAGTTTCGCAGGTCTTCAGCAGAGACGTTTGCCAGAGGCTTCTGAGACGCAGGGTAACAATGCAGACCTGCAGGGTATCCCCAGGTGCAGTAGACTGGTAATCTTGCAACCTATCGACTCAGAATACTGCTACTTTCTCACTGCCATAGGAATGCAGCCAGTTGACAGCTGGCTTCAAGACATGCTTCCCTGTGAGAGCTGAGGACAGGGCAGAACCCTCACGCATCCTGCCTGACTGTAGGAGTTGCTGCTAACATTATTATGTTAGTGGCTGGGAGAGGTTGCGGGAAAAGCATGTGTGAGCACTGGGCCTGAACTCCCCTGTATCTGAGTTGAATACAGCGATTTTCAATGGCCTTCTTCAATCACAGTGTAGCTAGGTTCCAACTCCCATGTACGAGTGGGTAGCAGACATCTGCCTCCCATGCATACACACTTCTGAGAGTTGAGCTTATAGCCTGTACCTCCACATCCAGCCTGCTGGTACCCTTGGCTTCTAAAAGGCCTAGGCTCGCTGTTTGACGGAAGTGTTGGGAGAGGTAATTGGAATCAACCGGCACACAAGACTAGTGCCTCCAAGCTCAGTCCAGCGATTTCCTAGTAATTCCTGTGGTAGACTGGTGCTACATACTAAGTTCCATACGTGAGAGGGTAGCTGAACGCCTTGTCCAAAAGCATCTTACTTCTGAGAGTTGAGCTCACCCTCAGTCCCTCACAGTTCCACACTGCCTGCAGAGTGAGTTTCGCAGGTCTTCAGCAGAGACGTTTGCCAGAGGCTTCTGAGACGCAGGGTAATAATCCAGACCTGGAGGGTATCCCCAGGTGCAGTAGACTGGAAATCTTGGAACCTCCTGACTCAGAATACTGCTAACTTCTCACTGCCATAGGAATGCAGCTAGTTGACAGCTGGCTTCAAGACATGCTTCCCTGTGAGAGCTGAGGACAGGGCAGAACCCTCCCGCATCCAGCCTGACTGTAGGAGTAGCTGCTAACATCCTAATATTAGTGGCTGGGAGAGGTTGCGGGAAAAGCATGTTTGAGCACTGGGCCTGAACTCCCGTGTATCTGAGTTGAATACAGCGATTTCCAACGGCTTTCCTCAACCAGAGTGTAGCTAGGTTCCAAATCCCATGTACGAGCGGGTAGCAGACATCTGCCTCCCATGCATACACACTTCTGAGGGTTGAGCTTATGGCCTGTACCTCCACTTCCAGCCTGCTGGTACCTATGGCTTCTAAAAGGCCTAGGCTCGCTGTTTGACGGAAGTGCTGGGAGAGGTAATTGGAATATCCCGGCACATAAGACGAGTGCCTCCAAGCTCAATTCACGATTTCCCAGTAATTCTTGTGGTAGACAGGTGCTACACTCTAAGTTCCATATGTGAGAAGGTAGCTGAACGCCTTGTCCAAAAGCATCTTACTTCTGAGAGTTGAGCTCACCTTCAGACCCTCACAGTTCCACACTGCCTGCAGAGTCAGTTTCACACGTCTTCACCAGAGACGATTGCCAGAGGCTTCTGAGTACAAGTTAACGATGCAGACCTGGAGGGTATCTCCAGGTGCAGTAGAGTGGTAATCTTGGAACCTCCTGACTCAGAGTACTGCTACATTCTCACTGCCATAGGAATGCAGCCAGTTGACAGCTGGCTTCAAGACATGCTTCCCTGTGAGAGCTGTGAACAGGGCAGAACCCTCCCGCATCCTGCATGACTGTAGGAGTAGCTGCTAACATCCTTATGTTAGTGGCTGGGAGAGGTTGCGGTAATAGCATGTGTGAGCACAGGGCCTGAACTCCCGTGTATCTAAGTTGAATACAGCGATTTCCAATGGCCTTCTTCAATGACAGTGTAGCTATTTTCCAACTCCCATGTACGAGTGGGTAGCAGACATCTGCCTCCCATGCATACACACTTCTGAGAGTTGAGCTTATGGCCTGTACCTCCACATCCAGCCTGCTGGTACCTTGGCTTCTAAAAGGCCTAGGCTCGCTGTTTGACGGAAGTGTTTGGAGAGGTAATTGGAATCACCCGGCACACAAGACTAGTGCCTCCAAGCTCAGTCCAGCGATTTCCTAGTAATTCCTGTGGTAGACTTGTGCTACATACTAAGTTCCATACGTGAGAGGGTAGCTGAACGCCTTGTCCAAAACCATCTTACTTCTGAGAGTTGAGCTCAGCCTCAGTGCCTCACAGTTCCACACTGCCTACAGAGTGAGTTTCGCAGGTCTTCAGCAGAGACGTTTGCCAGAGGCTTCTGAGACGCAGGGTAACAATGCAGACATGGAGGGTATCCCCAGGTGCAGTAGAATGGTAATCTTGGAACCTCCTGACTCAGAATACTGCTACCTTCTCACTGCCATAGGAATGCAGCTAGTTGACAGCTGGCTTCAAGACATGCTTCCCTGTGAGAGCTGAGGACAGGGCAGAAGCCTCCCGCATCCTGCCTGACTGTAGGAGTACCTGCTAACATCCTTATGTTAGTGGGTGGGAGAGGTTGCGGGAAAAGGATGTGTGAGCACTGGGCTTGAACTCCCGTGTATCTGAGTTGAATACAGCGTTTTCTTACGGCTTTCCTCAACCAGAGTGTAGCTAGGTTCCAAATCCCATGTACGAGCGGGTAGCAGACATCTGCCTCCCATGCATACACACTTCTGAGAGTTGAGCTTATGGCCTGTACCTCCACAGCCAGCCTGCTGGTACCCTTGGCTTCTAAAAGGCCTAGGCTCGCTGTTTGACGGAAGTGCTGGGAGAGGTAATTGGAATCTCCCGGCACACAAGACGAGTGCCTCCAAGCTCAATTCACGATTTCCCAGTAATTCTTGTGGTAGACATGTGCTACATACTAAGTTCCATATGTGAGAAGGTAGCTGAACGCCTGTCCAAAAGCATCTTACTTCTGAGAATTGAGCTCAGCCTCAGTCCCTCACAGTTCCACACTGCCTGCAGAGTGAGTTTCACACGTCTTCACCAGAGACGATTGCCAGAGGCTTCTGAGTACAAGTTAACAATGCAGACCTGGAGGGTATCTCCAGGTGCAATAGAGTGGTAATCTTGGAACCTCCTGACTCAGAGTACTGCTACCTTCTCACTGCCATAGGAATGCAGCCAGTTGACAGCTGGCTTCAAGACATGCTTCCCTGTGAGAGCTGAGGACAGGGCAGAACCCTCCCGCATCCTGCCTGACTGTAGGAGTAGCTGCTAACATCCTTATGTTAGTGGCTTGGAGAGGTTGCGGGAAAAGCATGTGTGAGCACTGGGCCTGAACTCCCGTGTATCTGAGTTGAATACAGCTATTTCCAATGGCCTTCTTCAATCACAGTGTAGCTAGTTTCCAACTCCCATGTCCGAGTGGGTAGCAGACATCTGCCTCCCATGCATATACACTTCTGGGAGTTGAGCTTAAGGCCTGTACCTCCACATCCAGCCTGCTGGTACCCTTGGCTTCTAAAAGGCCTAGGCTCGCTGTTTGACGGAAGTGTTGGGAGAGGTAATTGGAATCACCCGGCACACAAGACTAGTGCCTCCAAGCTCAGTCCAGCGATTTCCCAGTAATTCTTGTGGTAGACAGGGGCTACATACTAACTTCCATATGTGAGAAGGTAGCTGAACGCCTTATCCAAAAGCATCTTACTTCTGAGAGTTGAGCTCACCTTCAGTCCCTCACAGTTCCACACTGCCTGCAGAGTGAGTTTCGCAGGTCTTCAGCAGAGATGATTGCCAGAGGCTTCTGAGTACAAGTTAACAATGCAGACCTGGAGGGTATCTCCAGGTGCAGTAGAGTGGTATTCTTGGCACCTCCTGACTCAGAGTAGTGCTACCTTCTCACTGCTATAGGAATGCAGCTAGTTGACAGCTGGCTTCAAGACTGCTTCCCTGTGAGAGCTGAGGACAGGGCAGAACCCTCCCGCATGCTGCCTGACTGTAGGAGTAGCTGCTAACATTCTAATGTCAGTGGCTGGGAGACGTTGAGGGAAAAGCATGTGTGAGCACTGGGCCTGAACTCCCGTGTATCTGAGTTGAATACAGCGATTTCCAACGGCTTTCCTCAACCAGAGTGTAGCTAGGTTCCAAATCCCATGTACGAGCGGGTAGCAGACATCTGCCTCCAATGCCTACACACTTCTGACAGTTGAGATTATGGCCTGTACCTCCAAATCCAGCCTGCTGGTACCCTTGGCTTCTAAAAGGCCTAGGCTCGCTGTTTGACTGAAGTGCTGGGAGAGGTAATTGGAATCACCCTGTACACAAGACTAGTGCCTCCAAGCTCAGTCCAGCGATTTCCCAGTAATTCTTGTGGTAGACAGGTGCTACATACTAAGTTCCATATGTGAGAAGGTAGCTGAACGCCTTGTCCAAAAGCATCTTACTTCTGAGAGTTGAGCTCACCCTCAGTCCCTCACAGTTCCACACTGCCTGCAGAGTGAGTTTCAAACGTCTTCACCAGAGACGATTACCAGAGGCTTCTGAGACGCAGGGTAACAATGCAGACCTGGAGGGTAACTCCAGGTGCAGTAGAGAGGTAATCTTGGAACCTCCTGACTCAGAGTGCTGCTACCTTCTCACTGCCATAGGAATGCAGCTAGTTGACAGCTGACTTCAAGACATGCTTCTCTGTGAGAGCTGAGGACAGGGCAGAACCCTCCCGCATCCTGCCTGACTGTAGGAGTAGCTGCTAACATCCTAATGTTAGTCGCTAGGAGAGGTTGCGGGAAAAGCATGTGTGAGCACTGGGCCTGAACTCCCGTGTATCTGAGTTGAATACAGCGATTTCCAATGGCCTTCTTCAATCACAGTATAGCCAGGTTCCAACTCCCATGTCCGAGTGGGTAGCAGACATCTGCCTCCCATGCATACACACTTCTGAGAGTTGAGCTTATGGCCTGTACCTCCACATCCAGCCTGCTGGTACTCTTGGCTTCTAAAAGGCCTAGGCTCGCTGTTTGACGGAAGTGCTGGGAGAGGTAATTGGAATATCCCGGCACACAAGACGAGTGCCTCCAAGCTCAATTCACGATTTCCCAGTAATTCTTGTGGTAGGCAGGTGCTACATACTAAGTACCATACGTGAGAAGGTAGCTGAACGCCTTGTCCAAAATCATCTTACTTCTGAGAGTTGAGCTCAGCCTCAGTCCCTCACAGTTCCACACTGCCTGCAGAGTGAGTTTCGCAGGTCTTCAGCAGAGACGATTGCCAGAGGCTTCTGAGTACAAGTTAACAATGCAGACCTGGAGGGTATCTCCAGGTGCAGTAGAGTGGTAATCTTGGACATCCTGACTCAGAATACTGCTACCTTCTCACTGCTATAGGAATGCAGCTAGTTGACAGTTGGCTTCAAGACATGCTTCCCTGTGAGAGCTGAGGACAGGGCAGAACCCTCCCGCATCCTGCCTGACTGTAGGAGTAGCTGCTAACATCCTAATGTTAGTGGCTGGGAGAGGTTGCGGGAAAAGCAAGTGTGAGCACTGGGCCTGAACTCCCGTGTATCTGAGTTGAATACAGCGATTTCCAACGGCTTTCCTCATCCAGAGTGTAGCTAGGTTCCAAATCCCATGTACGAGCGGGTAGCAGACATCTGCCTCCAATGCATACACACTTCTGAGAGTTGAGCTTATGGCCTGTACCTCCACATCCAGCCTGCTGGTACCCTTGGCTTCTAAAAGGCCTAGGCTCGCTGTTTGACTGAAGTGCTGGGAGAGGTAATTGGAATCACCCTGCACACAAGACTAGTGCCTCCAAGCTCAGTCCAGCGATTTCCCAGTAATTCTTGTGGTAGACAGGTGCTACATACTAAGTTCCATATGTGAGAAGGTAGCTGAACGCCTTGTCCAAAAGCATCTTACTTCTGAGAGTTGAGCCCACCCTCAGTACCTCACAGTTCCACACTGCCTGCAGAGTGAGTTTCACACGTCTTCACCAGAGACGATTACCAGAGGCTTCTGAGACGCAGGGTAACAATGCAGACCTGGAGGGTATCTCCAGGTGCAGTAGAGTGGTAATCTTGCAACCGCCTGACTCAGAGTACTGCTACCTTCTCACTGCCATAGGAATGCAGCTAGTTCACAGCTGACTTCAAGACATGCTTCCCTGTGAGAGCTGAGGACAGGGCAGAACCCTCCCGCATCCTGCCTGACTGTAGGAGTAGATGCTAACATCCTAATGTTAGTGGCTGGGAGAGGTTGCGGGAAAAGCATGTGTGAGCACTGGGCCTGAACTCCCGTGTATCTGAGTTGAATACAGCGATTTCCAATGGCCTTCTTCAATCACAGTGTAGCTAGTTTCGAACTCCCATGTCCGAGTGGGTAGCAGACATCTGCCTCCCATGCATACACACTTCTGAGAGTTGAGCTTATGGCCTGTACCTCCACAGCCAGCCTGCTGGTACCCTTGGCTTCTAAAAGGCCTAGGCTCGCTGTTTGACAGAAGTGCTGGGAGAGGTAATTGGAATCACCCGGCACACAAGACTAGTGCCTCCAATCTCAGTTCAGCGATTTCCTAGTAATTCCTGTGGTAGACTGGTGCTACATACTAAGTTCCATACGTGAGAGTCTAGCTGAACGCCTTGTCCAAAACCATCTTACTTCTGAGAGTTGAGCTCAGCCTCAGTCCCTCACAGTTCCACAGTGCCTGCAGAGTGAGTTTCGCAGGTCTTCAGCAGAGACGTTTGCCAGAGGCTTCTGAGACGCAGGGTAACAATGCAGACCTGGAGGGTATCCCCAGGTGCAGTCGACTGGTAATCTTGGAACCTCCTGACTCAGAATACTGCTACCTTCTCACTGCCATAGGAATGCAGCTAGTTGACAGCTGGCTTCAAGACATGCTTCCCTGTGAGAGCTGAGGACAGGGCAGAATCCTCCCGCATCCTGCCTGACTGTAGGAGTAGATGCTAACATCCTAATGTTAGTGGCTGGGAGAGGTTGCGGGAAAAGCATGTGTGAGCACTGGGCCTGAACTCCCGTGTACCTGAGTTGAATACAGCGATTTCCAACGGCTTTCCTCAACCAGAGTGTAGCTAGGTTCCAAATCCCATGTACGAGCGGGTAGCAGACATCTGCCTCCCATGCATACACACTTCTGAAAGTTGAGCTTATGGCCTGTAGCTCCACATCCACTTTGCTGGTACCCTTGGCTTCTAAAAGGCCTAGGCTCGCTGTTTGACGGAAGTGCTGGGAGAGGTAATTGGAATCTCCAGGCACACAAGACGAGTGCCTCCAAGCTCAATTCACGATTTCCCAGTAATTCTTGTGGTAGACAGGTGCTACATACTAAGTTCCATATGTGAGAAGGTAGCTGAACGCCTTGTCCAAAAGCATTTTACTTCTGAGAGTTGAGCCCACCCTCAGTCCCTCACACTTCCACACTGCCTGCAGAGTGAGTTTCACACGTCTTCACCAGAGACGATTGCCAGAGGCTTCTGAGTACAAGTTAACAATGCAAACCTGGAGGGTATCTCCAGGTGCAGTAGAGTGGTAATCTTGGAACCTCCTGACTCAGAGTACTGCTACCTTCTCACTGCCATAGGAATGCAGCTAGTTGACAGCTGGCTTCAAGACATGCTTCCCTGTGAGAGCTGAGGACAGGGCAGAACCCTCCCGCATGCTGCCTGACTGTAGGAGTAGCTGCTAACATCCTAATGTTAGTGGATGGGAGAGGTTGCGGGAAAAGCATGTGTGAGCACTGGGCCTGAACTCCCGTGTATCTGAGTTGAATACAGCGATTTCCAATGGCCTTCTTCAATCACAGTGTAGCTAGGTTCCAACTCCCATGTCCGAGTGGGTAGCAGACATCTGCCTCCCATGCATACACACTTCTGAGAGTTGAGCTTATGGCCTGTACCTCCACATCCAGCCTGCTGGTACCCTTGGCTTCTAAAAGTCCTAGGCTCGCTGTTTGACGGAAGTGCTGGGAGAGGTAATTGGAATCACCCGGCACACAAGACTAGTGCCTCCAAGCTCAGTTCAGCGATTTCCTAGTAATTCCTGTGGTAGACTGGTGCTACATACTAAGTTCCATACGTGAGAGGGTAGCTGAACGCCTTGTCCAAAACCATCTTACTTCTGAGAGTTGAGCTCAGCCTCCGTCCCTCACAGATCGACACTGCCTGCAGAGTGAGTTTCGCAGGTCTTCAGCAGAGACGTTTGCCAGAGGCTTCTGAGACGCAGGGTAACAATGCAGACCTGGAGGGTATCCCCAGGTGCAGTCGACTGGTAATCTTGGAACCTCCTGACTCAGAATACTGCTACCTTCTCACTGCCATAGGAATGCAGCTAGTTGACAGCTGGCTTCAAGACATGCTTCCCTGTGAGAGCTGAGGACAGGGCAGAACCCTCCCGCATGCTGCCTGACTGTAGGAGTAGCTGCTAACATCCTTATGTTAGTGGCTGGGAGAGGTTGCGGGAAAAGCATGTGTGAGCACTGGGCCTGAACTCCCGTGTACCTGAGTTGAATACAGCGATTTCCAACGGCTTTCCTCAACCAGAGTGTAGCTAGGTTCCAAATCCCATGTACGAGCGGGTAGCAGACATCTGCCTCCCATGCATACACACTTCTGAGAGTTGAGCTTATGGCCTGTACCTCCACAGCCAGCCTGCTGGTACCCTTGGCTTCTAAAAGGCCTAGGCTCGCTGTTTGACGGAAGTGCTGGGAGAGGTAATTGGAATCTCCCGGCACACAAGACGAGTGCCTCCAAGCTCAATTCACGATTTCCCAGTAATTCTTGTGGTAGACAGGTGCTACATACTAAGTTCCATATGTGAGAAGGTAGCTGAACGCCTTGTCCAAAAGCATCTTACTTCTGAGAGTTGAGCACACCCTCAGTCCCTCACACTTCCACACTGCCTGCAGAGTGAGTTTCACACGTCTTCACCAGGACGATTGCCAGAGGCTTCTGAGTACAAGTTAACAATGCAGACCTGGAGGGTATCTCCAGGTGCAGTAGAGTGGTAATCTTGGAACCTCCTGACTCAGAGTACTGCTACCTTCTCACTGCCACAGGAATGCAGCTAGTTGACAGCTGGCTTCAAGACATGCTTCCCTGTGAGAGCTGAGGACAGGGTAGAACCCTCCCGCATGCTGCCTGACTGTAGGAGTAGCTGCTAACATCCCTATATTAGTGGCTGGGAGAGGTGGCGGGAAAAGCATGTGTGAGCACTGGGCCTGAACTCCCGTGTATCTGAGTTGAATACAGCGATTTCCAATGGCCTTCTTCAATCACAGTGTAGCTAGGTTCCAACTCCCATGTCCGAGTGGGTAGCAGACATCTGCCTCCCATGCATACACACTTCTGAGAGTTGAGCTTATGGCCTGTACCTCCACAGCCAGCCTGCTGGTACCCTTGGCTTCTAAAAGGCCTAGGCTCGCTGTTTGACGGAAGTGCTGGGAGAGGTAATTGGAATCACCCGGCACACAAGATTAGTGCCTCCAAGCTGAGTTCAGCGATTTCCTAGTAATTCCTGTGGTAGACTGGTGCTACATACTAAGTTCCATACGTGAGAGGGTAGCTGAACGCCTTGTCCAAAACCATCTTACTTCTGAGAGTTGAGCTCAGCCTCAGTCCCTCACAGTTCCACACTGCCTGCAGAGTGAGTTTCGCAGGTCTTCAGCAGAGACGTTTGCCAGAGGCTTCTGAGACGCAGGGTAACAATGCAGACCTGGAGGGTATCCCCAGGTGCAGTCGACTGGTAATCTTGGAACCTCCTGACTCAGAATACTGCTACCTTCTCACTGCCATAGGAATGCAGCTAGTTGACAGCTGGCTTCAAGACATGCTTCCCTGTGAGAGCTGAGGACAGGGGAGAACCCTCCCTTATGCTGCCTGACTGTAGGAGTAGCTGCTAACATCCTTATGTTAGTGGCTGGGAGAGGTTGCGGGAAAAGCATGTGTGAGCACTGGGCCTGAACTCCCGTGTATCTGAGTTGAATACAGCGATTTCCAACGGCTTTCCTCAACCAGAGTGTAGCTAGGTTCCAAATCCCATGTACGAGCGGGTAGCAGACATCTGCCTCCCATGCATACACACTTCTGAGAGTTGAGCTTATGGCCTGTACCTCCACAGCCAGCCTGCTGGTACTCTTGGCTTCTAAAAGGCCTAGGCTCGCTGTTTGACGGAAGTGCTGGGAGAGGTAATTGGAATCTCCCGGCACACAAGACGAGTGCCTCCAAGCTCAATTCACGATTTCCCAGTAATTCTTGTGGTAGACAGGTGCTACATACTAAGTTCCATATGTGAGAAGGTAGCTGAACGCCTTGTCCAAAAGCATCTTACTTCTGAGAGTTGAGCCCACCCTCAGTCCCTCACAGTTCCACACTGCCTGCAGAGTGAGTTTCACACGTCTTCACCAGAGACGATTGCCAGAGGCTTCTGAGTACAAGTTAACAATGCAGACCTGGAGGGTATCTCCAGGTGCAGTAGAGTGGTAATCTTGGAACCTCCTGACTCAGAGTACTGCTACCTTCTCACTGCCATAGGAATGCAGCTAGTTGACAGCTGGCTTCAAGACATGCTTCCCTGTGAGAGCTGAGGACAGGGCAGAACCCTCCCGCATCCTGCCTGACTGTAGGAGTAGCTGCTAACATCCTAATGTTAGTGGCTGGGAGAGGTTGCGGGAAAAGCATGTGTGAGCACTGGGCCTGAACTCCCGTGTATCTGAGTTGAATACAGCGATTTCCAATGGCCTTCTTCAATCACAGTGTAGCTAGGTTCCAACTCCCATGTCCGAGTGGGTAGCAGACATCTGCCTCCCATGCATACACACTTCTGAGAGTTGAGCTTATGGCCTGTACCTCCACAGCCAGCCTGCTGGTACCCTTGGCTTCTAAAAGGCCTAGGCTCGCTGTTTGGCGGAAGTGCTGGGAGAGGTAATTGGAATCACCCGGCACACAAGACTAGTGCCTCCAAGCTCAGTTCTGCGATTTCCTAGTAATTCCTGTGGTAGACTGGTGCTATATACTAAGTTCCATACGTGAGAGGGTAGCTGAACGCCTTGTCCAAATCCATCTTACTTCTGAGAGTTGAGCTCAGCCTCAGTCCCTCACAGTTCCACACTGCCTGCAGAGTGAGTTTCGCAGGTCTTCAGCAGAGACGTTTGCCAGAGGCTTCTGAGACGCAGGGTAACAATGCAGACCTGGAGGGTATCCCCAGGTGTAGTAGAGTGGTAATCTTGGAACCTCCTGACTCAGAATACTGCTACCTTCTCACTGCCATAGGAATGCAGCTAGTTGACAGCTGGCTTCAAGACATGCTTCCCTGTGAGAGCTGAGGACAGGGCAGAACCCTCCCGCATCCTGCCTGACTGTAGGAGTAGCTGCTAACATCCTAATGTTAGTGGCTGGGAGAGGTTTCGGGAAAAGCATGTGTGAGCACTTGGTCTGAACTCCCGTGTACCTGAGTTGAATACAGCGATTTCCAACGGCTTTCCTCAACCAGAGTGTAGCTAAGTTCCAAATCCCATGTACGAGCGGGTAGCAGACATCTGCCTCCCATGCATACACACTTCTGAGAGTTGAGCTTATGGCCTGTACCTCCACATCCAGCCTGCTGGTACCCTTGGCTTCTAAAAGGCCTAGGCTCGCTGTTTGACGGAAGTGTTGGGAGAGGTAATTGGAATCACCCGGCACACAAGACTAGTGCCTCCAAGCTCAATTCACGATTTCCCAGTAATTCTTGTGGGAGACAGGTGCTACATACTAAGTTCCATACGTGAGAAGGTAGCTGAACGCCTTGTCCAAAAGCATCTTACTTCTGAGAGTTGAGCTCAGCCTCAGTCCCTCACAGTTCCACACTGCCTGCAGAGTGAGTTTCGCAGGTCTTCAGCAGAGACGATTGCCAGAGGCTTCTGAGTACAAGTTAACAATGCAGACCTGGAGGGTATCTCCAGGTGCAGTAGAGTGGTAATCTTGGAACCTCCTGACTCAGAATACTGCTACCTTATCACTACCATTGGAATGCAGCTAGTTGAGAGCTGGCTTCAAGACATGCTTCCCTGTGAGAGCTGAGGACAGGCCAGAACCCTCCTGCATCCTGCCTGACTGTAGGTGTAGCTGCTAACATCCTAATGTTAGTGGCTGGGAGAGGTTGCGGGAAAAGCTTGTGTGAGCACTGGGCGTGAATTCCCGTGAATCTGAGTTGAATACAGCGATTTCCAACGGCTTTCCTCAAACAGAGTGTAGCTAGGTTCCAAATCTCATGTACGAGCAGGTAGAAGACATCTGCCTCCCATGCATACACACTTCTGCGAGATGAGCTTATGGCCTGTACCTCCACATCCAGCCTGCTGGTACCCTTGGCTTCTAAAAGGCCTAGGCTCGCTGTTTGACGGAAGTGCTGGGAGAGGTAATTGGAATCACCCGGCACACAAGACCTGTGCTTCCAAGCTCAGTCCAGTGATTTTCCAGTAATTCTTGTGGTAGACAGGTGTTACATACTAACTTCCATATGTGAGAATATAGCTGAACGCCTTGTCCAAAAGCATCTTACTTCTGTTGGTTGAGCCTACCCTCAGTCCCTCACAGTTCCACACTGCCTGCAGAGTGAGTTTCACACGTCTTCACCAGAGACGATTACCAGAGGCTTCTGAGACGCAGGGTAACAATGCAGACCTGGAGGGTATCTCCAGGTGCAGTAGAGTGGTAATCTTGGAACCTCCTGACTCAGAGTACTGCTACCTTCTCACTGCCATAGGAATTCAGCTAGTTGACAGCTGACTTCAAGACATGCTTCCCTGTGAGAGCAGAGGACAGAGCAGAACCCTCCCGCATCCTGCCTGACTTTAGGAGTAGCTGCTAACATCCTAATGTTAGTGGCTGTGAGAGGGTGCGGGAAAAGCATGTGTGAGCACTGGGCCTGAACTCCCGTGTATCTGAGTTGAATACAGCCATTTCCAACGGCTTTCCTCAACCAGAGTGTAGCTAGGTTCCAAATCCCATGTACGAGCGGGTAGCAGACATCTGCCTCCTTTGCATACACACTTCTGAGAGTTGAGCTTATGGCCTGTACCTCCACAGCCAGCCTGCTGGTACCCTTGGCTTCTAAAAGGCCTAGGCTCGCTGTTTGACGGAAGTGTTGGGAGAGGTAATTGGAATCACCCGGCACACAATACTAGTGCCTCCAAGCTGAGTCCAGCGATTTCCTAGTAATTCCTGTGGTAGACTGGTGCTACATACTAAGTTCCATACGTGAGAGGGTAGCTGAACGCCTTGTCCAAAAGCATCTTACTTCTGAGAGTTGAGCTCAGCCTCAGTCCCTCACAGTTCCACACTGCCTGCAGAGTGAGTTTAGCAGTTCTTCAGCAGAGACGTTTGCCAGAGGCTTCTGAGACGCAGGGTAACAATGCAGACCTGGAGGGTATCCCCCGGTGCAGTAGACTGGTAATCTTGGAACCTCCTGACTCAGAATACTGCTACCTTCTCACTGCCATAAGAATGCAGCTAGTTGACAGCTGGCCTCAAGACATGCTTCCCTGTTAGAGCTGAGGACAGGGCAGAACCCTCCCGCATCCTGCCTGACTGTAGGAGTAGCTGCTAACATCCTAATGTTAGTGGCTGGGAGGGGTTGAGGGAAAAGCATGTGTGAGCACTGGGCCTGAACTCCCGTGTATCTGAGTTGAATACAGCGATTTCCAACGGCTTTCCTCAACCAGACTGTAGCTAGGTTCCAAATCCCATGTACGAGCGGGTAGCAGACATCTGCCTCCCATGCATACACACTTCTGAGAGTTGATCTTATGGCCTGTACCTCCAAAACCAGTCTGCTGGTACCCTTGGCTTCTAAAAGGCCTAGGCTCGCTGTTTGACGGAAGTGCTGGGAGAGGTAATTGGAATCTCCCGTCACACAAGACGAGTACCTCCAAGCTCAATTCATGATTTCCCAGTAATTCTTGTGGTAGACAGGTGCTACAAACTAAGTTCCATATGTGAGAAGGTAGCTGAACGCCTTGTCCAAAAGCATCTTACTTCTGAGAGTTGAGCTCAGCCTCAGTCCCTCACAGTTCCAACTGCCTACAGAGTGAGTTTCACAGGTCTTCAGCAGAGATGATTGTCAGAGGCTTCTGAGTAGAAGTTAACAATGCAGACCTGGAGGGTATCTCCAGGTGCAGTAGAGTGGTAATCTTGGAACCTCCTGACTCAGAATACTGCTACCTTCTCACTGCCATAGGAATGCAGCTAGTTGACAGCTGGCTTCAAGACATGCTTCCCTGTGAGAGCTGAGGACAGGGCAGAACCCTCCCGCATCCTGCCTGACTGTAGGAGTAGCTGCTAACATCCTAATGTTAGTGGCTGGGAGAGGTTGCGGGAAAAGCATGTGTGAGCACTGGGCCTGAACTCCCGTGTATCTGAGTTGAATACAGCCATTTCCAACGGCCTTCCTCAACCAGAGTGTAGCTAGATTCCAAATCCCATGTACGAGCGGGTAGCAGACATCTGCCTCCCATGCATACACACTTCTGAGAGTTGAGCTTATGCCCTGTACCTCCACAGCCAGCCTGCTGGTACCCTTGGCTTCTAAAAGGCCTAGGCTCGCTGTTTGACGGAAGTGCTGGGAGAGGTAATTGGAATCACCCGGCACACAAGACTAGTGCCTCCAAGCTCAGTCCAGCGCAGCGACTTCCTAGTAATTCCTGTGGTAGACTGGTGCTACATACTAAGTTCCATACGTGAGAGGGTAGCTGAACGCCTTGTCCAAAAGCATCTTACTTCTGAGAGTTGAGCTCAGCCCCAGTCCCTCACAGTTCCACACTGCCTGCAGAGGGAGTTTCGCAGGTCTTCAGCAGAGACGTTTGCCAGAGGCTTCTGAGACGCAGGGTAACAATGCAGACCTGGAGGGTATCCCCAGGTGCAGTAGAATGGTAATCTTGGAACCTCCTGGCTCAGAATACTGCTACCTTCTCACTGCCATAGGAATGCAGCCAGTTGACAGCTGGCTTCAAGACATGCTTCCCTGTGAGAGCTTAGGACAGGGCAGAACCCTCCCGCATCCTGCCTGACTGTAGGAGTAGCTGCTAAAATCCTAATGTTAGTGGCTGGGAGAGGTTGCGGGAAAAGCATGTGTGAGCACTGGGCCTGAACTCCCGTGTATCTGAGTTGAATACAGCGATTTCCAATGGCCTTCTTCAATCACAGTGTAGTTAAGTTCCAACTCCCATGTCCGAGTGGGTAGCAGACATCTGCCTCCCATGCATACACACTTCTGAGAGTTGAGCTTATGGCCTGTACCTCCACAACCAACCTGCTGGTACCCTTGGCTTCTAAAAGGCCTAGGCTCGCTGTTTGACGGAAGTGTTGGGAGAGGTAATTGGAATCACCCGGCACACAAGACTAGTGCCTCCAAGCTCAGTTCTGCGATTTCCTAGTAATTCCTGTGGTAGACTGGTGCTACATACTAAGTTCCATACGTGAGAGGGTAGATGAACGCCTTGTCCAAAAGCATCTTACTTCTGAGAGTTGAGTTCAGCCTCAGTCCCTCACAGTTCCACACTGCCTGCAGAGTGAGTTTCGCAGGTCTTCAGCAGAGACGTTTGCCAGAGGCTTCTGAGACGCAGGGTAACAATGCAGACCTGGAGGGTATCCCCAGGTGCAGTAGACTGGTAATCTTGGAACCTCCTGACTCAGAAAACTGCTACCTTCTCACTGCCATAGGAATGCAGCTAGTTGACAGCTGGCTTCAAGACATGCTTCCCTTGGAGAGCTGAGGACAGGGCAGAACCCTCCAGCATCCTGCCTGACTGTTGGAGGGGCTGCTAACATCCTAATGTTAGTGGCTCTGAGAGGTTGCGGAAAAGCATGTGTGAGCACTGGGCCTGAACTCCCGTGTATCTGAGTTGAAGACAGCGTTTTCTTATGGCTTTCCTCAACCAGAGTGTAGCTAGGTTCCAAATCCCATGTACGAGCGGGTAGCAGACATCTGCCTCCCATGCATACACACTTCTGAGAGTTGAGCTTATGGCCTGTACCTCCACAGCCAGCCTGCTGGTACCCTTGGCTTCTAAAAGGCCTAGGCTCGCTGTTTGACGGAAGTGCTGCGAGAGGTAATTGGAATCTCCCGGCACACAAGACGAGTGCCTCCAAGCTCAATTCACGATTTCCCAGTAATTCTTGTGGTAGACATGTGCTACATACTAAGTTCCATATGTGAGAAGGTAGCTGAACGCCTTGTCCAAAAGCATCTTACTTCTGAGAGTTGAGCTCAGCCTCAGTCCCTCACAGTTCCACACTGCCTGCAGAGTGAGTTTCACACGTCTTCACCAGAGACGATTGCTAGAGGCTTCTGAGTACAAGTTAACAATGCAGACCTGGAGGGTATATCCAGGTGCAGTAGAGTGGTAATCTTGGAACCTCCTGACTCAGAGTACTGCTACATTCTCACTGCCATAGGAATGCAGCCAGTTGACAGCTGGGTTCAAGACATGCTTCCCTGTGAGAGCTGAGGACAGGGCAGAACCCTCCCGCATCCTGCCTGACTGTAGGAGTAGGTGCTAACATCCTTATGTTAGTGGCTGGGAGAGGTTGCGGGAAAAGCATGTGTGAGCACTGGGCTTGAACTCCCGTGTATCTGAGTTGAATACAGCGTTTTCTTACAGCTTTCCTCAACCAGAGTGTAGCTAGGTTCCAAATCCCATGTACGAGCGGGTAGCAGACATCTGCCTCCCATGCATACACACTTCTGAGAGTTGAGCTTATGGCCTGTACCTCCACATCCAGCCTGCTGGTACCCTTGGCTTCTAAAAGGCCTAGGCTCGCTGTTTGACGGAAGTGCTGGGAGAGGTAATTGGAATCTCCCGGCACAAAAGACGAGTGCCTCCAAGCTCAATTCACGATTTCCCAGTAATTCTTGTGGTAGACATGTGCTACATACTAAGTTCCATATGTGAGAAGGTAGCTGAACGCCTTGTCCAAAAGCATCTTTCTTCTGAGAGTTGAGCACACCCTCAGTCCCTCACACTTCCACACTGCCTGCAGAGTGAGTTTCACACGTCTTCACCAGAGACGATTGCCAGAGGCTTCTGAGTACAAGTTAACAATGCAGACCTGGAGGGTATCTCCAGGTGCAGTAGAGTGGTAATCTTGGAACCTCCTGACTCAGAGTACTGCTACCTTCTCACTGCCATAGGAATGCAGCCAGTTGACAGCTGGGTTCAAGACATGCTTCCCTGTGAGAGCTGAGGACAGGGCAGAACCCTCCCGCATCCTGCCTGACTGTAGGAGTACCTGCTAGCATCCTAATGTTAGTGGCTGGGAGAGGTTGCGGGAAAAGCATGTGTGAGCACTGGGCCTGAACTCCCGTGTATCTGAGTTGAATACAGCGATTTCCAATGGCCTTCTTCAATCACAGTGTAGCTAGTTTCCAACTCCCATGTCCGAGTGGGTAGCAGACATCTGCCTCCCATGCATACACACTTCTGAGAGTTGAGCTTATGGCCTATACCTCCACATCCAGCCTGCTGGTACCCTTGGCTTCTAAAAGGCCTAGGCTCGCTGTTTGACGGAATTGTTGGGAGAGGTAATTGGAATCACCCGGCACACAAGACTAGTGCCTCCAAGCTCAGTCCAGCGATTTCCCAGTAATTCTTTTGGTAGACAGGTGCTACATACTAACTTCCATATGTGAGAAGGTAGCTGAACGCCTTGTCCAAAAGCATCTTACTTCTGAGAGTTGAGCTCAGCCTCAGTCGCTCACAGTTCCACAATGCCTGCAGAGTGAGTTTCGCAGGTCTTCAGCAGAGACGTTTGCCAGAGGCTTCTGAGACGCAGGGTAACAATGCAGACCTGGAGGGTATCCCCAGGTGCAGTAGACTGGTAATCTTGGAACCTCCTGACTCAGAATACTGCTACCTTCTCACTGCCATAGGAATGCATCTAGTTGACAGCTGGCTTCAAGACATGCTTCCCTGTGAGAGCTGAGGACAGGTCAGAAGCCTCCCGCATCCTGCCTGACTGTAGGAGTACCTGCTAACATCCTAATGTTAGTGGGTGGGAGAGGTTGCGGGAAAAGCATGTGTGAGCACTGGGCCTGAACTCCCGTGTATCTGAGTTGAAGACAGCGTTTTCTTACGGCTTTCCTCAACCAGAGTGTAGCTAGGTTCCAAATCCCATGTACGAGCGGGTAGCAGACATCTGCCTCCCATGCATACACACTTCTGAGAGTTGAGCTTATGGCCTGTACCTCCACAGCCAGCCTGCTGGTACCCTTGGCTTCTAAAAGGCCTAGACTCGCTGTTTGACGGAAGTGTTGTGAGAGGTAATTGGAATCACCCGGCACACAAGACTAGTGCCTCCAAGCTCAGTCCAGCGATTTCCTAGTAATTCCTGTGGTAGACTGGTGCTACATACTAAGTTCCATACGAGAGAGGGTAGCTGAACGCCTTGTCCAAAACCATCTTACTTCTGAGAGTTGAGCTCAGCCTCAGTCCCTCACAGTTCCACACTGCCTGCAGAGTGAGTTTCGCAGGTCTTCAGCAGAGACGTTTGCCAGAGGCTTCTGAGACGCAGGGTAACAATGCAGACCTGGAGGGTATCCCCAGGTGCAGTAGACTGGTAATCTTGGAACCTCCTGACTCAGAATACTGCTACCTTCTCACTGCCATAGGAATGCAGCTAGTTGACAGCTGGCTTCAAGACATGCTTCCCTGTGAGAGCTGAGGACAGGGCAGAAGCCTCCCGCATCCTGCCTGACTGTAGGAGTAGCTGCTAACATCCTAATGTTAGTCGCTGGGAGAGGTTGCGGGAAAAGCATGTGTGAGCACTGGGCCTGAACTCCCGTGTATCTGAGTTGAATACAGCGATTTCCAACGGCTTTCCTCAACCAGAGTGTAGCTAGCTTCCAAATCCCATGTACGAGCGGGTAGCAGACATCTGCCTCCCATGCATACACACTTCTGAGAGTTGAGCTTATGGCCTGTACCTCCACATCCAGCCTGCTGGTACCCTTGGCTTCTAAAAGGCCAAGGATCGCTGTTTGACGGAAGTGCTGGGAGAGGTAATTGGAATCTCCCGGCACACAAGACGAGTGCCTCCAAGCTCAATTCACGATTTCCCAGTAATTCTTGTGGTAGACATGTGTACATACTAAGTTCCATATGTGAGAAGGTAGCTGAACGCCTTGTCCAAAAGCATCTTACTTCTGAGAGTTGAGCTCAGCCTCAGTCCCTCACAGTTCCACACTGCCTGCAGAGTGAGTTTCACACGTCTTCACCAGAGACGATTGCCAGAGGCTTCTGAGTACAAGTTAACAATGCAGATCTGGAGGGTATCTCCAGGTGCAGTAGAGTGGTAATCTTGGAACCTCCTGACTCAGAGTACTGCTACATTCTCACTGCCATAGGAATGCAGCCAGTTGACAGCTGGGTTCAAGACATGCTTCCCTGTGACAGCTGAGGACAGGGCAGAACCCTCCCGCATCCTGCCTGACTGTAGGAGTAGCTGCTAACATCCTTATGTTAGTGGCTGGGAGAGGTTGCGGGAAAAGCATGTGTGAGCACTGGGCCTGAACTCCCGTGTATCTGAGTTGAATACAGCGATTTCCAATGGCCTTCTTAAATCACAGTGTAGCTAGTTTCCAACTCCCATGTCCGAGTGGGTAGCAGACATCTGCCTCCCATGCATACACACTTCTGAGAGTTTAGCTTATGGCCTGTACCTCCACATCCAGCCTGCTGGTACCCTTGGCTTCTAAAAGGCCTAGGCTCGCTGTTTGACTGAAGTGCTGGGAGAGGTAATTGGAATCACCCTGCACACAAGACTAGTGCCTCCAAGCTCAGTCCAGCGATTTCCCAGTAATCCTTGTGGTAGACAGGTGCTACATAATAAGTTCCATATGTGAGAAGGTAGCTGAACGCCTTGTCCAAAAGCATCTTTCTTCTGAGAGTTGAGCTCACCCTCAGTCCCTCACAGTTCCACACTGCCTGCAGAGTGAGTTTCACACGTCTTCACCAGAGACGATTACCAGAGGCTTCTGACGCAGGGTAACAATGCAGACCTGGAGGGTATCTCCAGGTGCAGTAGAGTTGTAATCTTGAAACCTCCTGACTCAGAGTACTGCTACCTTCTCACTACCATAGGAATGCAGCTAGTTGACAGCTGGCTTCAAGACATGCTTCCCTGTGAGAGCTGAGGACAGGGCAGAACCCTCCTGCATCCTGCCTGACTGTAGGAGTAGCTGCTAACATCCTAATGTTAGTGGCTGGGAGAGGTTGCGGGAAAAGCATGTGTGAGCACTGGGCCTGAACTCCCGTGTATCTGAGTTGAATGCAGCGATTTCCAATGGCCTTCTTCAATCACAGTGTAGCTACTTTCCAACTCCCATGTCCGAGTGGGTAGCAGACATCTGCCTCCCATGCATACACACTTCTGAGAGTTGAGCTTATGGCCTGTACCTCCACATCCAGCCTGCTGGTACCCTTGACTTCTAAAAGGCCTAGGCTCGCTGTTTGACGGAAGTGCTGGGAGAGGTAATTGGAATATCCCAGCACACAAGACGAGTGCCTCCAAGCTCAGTCCAGCGATTTCCCGGTAATTCTTGTGGTAGACAGGTGCTACATACTAACTTCCATATGTGAGAAGGTAGCTGAACGCCTTGTCCAAAAGCATCTTACTTCTGAGAGTTGAGCTCAGCCTCAGTCCCTCACAGTTCCACAATGCCTGCAGAGTGAGTTTCACACGTCTTCACCAGAGACGATTGCCGGAGGCTTCTGAGTACAAGTTAACAATGCAGACCTGGAGGGTATCTCCAGGTGCAGTAGAGTGGTAATCTTGGAACCTCCTGTCTCAGAGTACTGCTACATTCTCACTGCCATAGGAATGCAGCCAGTTGACAGCTGGCTTCAAGACATGCTTCCCTGTGAGAGCTGAGGACAGGGCAGAACCCTCCCGCATCCTGCCTGACTGTAGGAGTAGCTGCTAACATCCTAATGTTAGTGGCTGGGAGAGGTTGCGGGAAAAACATGCGTGAGCACTGGGCCTGAACTCCCGTGTATCTGACTTGAATACAGCGATTTCCAATGGCCTTCTTCAATCACAGTGTAGCTAAGTTCCAAATCCCATGTACGAGCGGGTAGCAGACATCTGCCTCCGATGCATACACACTTCTGAGAGTTGAGCTTATGGCCTGTACCTCCACATCCAGCCTGCTGGTACCCTTGGCTTCTAAAAGGCCTAGGCTCGCTGTTTGACGGAAGTGTTGGGAGAGGTAATTGGAATCACCCGGCACAAAAGACTAGTGCCTCCAAGCTCAATTCACGATTTCCCAGTATTCCTTATGGTAGACAGGTGCTACATACTCAGTTCCATACGTGAAAAGGTAGCTGAACGCCTTGTCCAAAACCATCTTACTTCTGAGAGTTGAGCTCAGTCTCAGTCCCTCACAATTCCACACTGCCTGCAGAGTTTGTTTCGCTGGTCTTCAGCAGAGACGATTGCCAGAGGCTTCTGAGTACGAGTAAACAATGCAGACCTGGAGGGTATCTCCAGGTGCAGTAGAGTGGTAATCTTGGAACCTCCTAACTCAGAATACTGCTACCTTCTCACTGCCATAGGAATGCAGCTAGTTGACAGCTGGCTTCAAGACATGCTTCCCTGTGGGAGCTGAGGACAGGGCAGAACCCTCCCGCATCCTGCCTGACTGTAGGAGTAGCAGCTAACATCCTAATGTTAGTGGCTGGGAGAGGTTGCGGGAAAAGCATGTGTGAGCACTGGGCCTGAACTCCCGTGTATCTGAGTTGAATACAGCGATTTCCAACGGCTTTCCTCAACCAGAGTGTAGCTAGGTTCCAAATCCCATGTACGAGCGGGTAGCAGACATCTGCCTCCCATGCATACACACTTCTGAGAGTTGAGCTTATGGCCTATACCTCCACATACAGCTTGCTGGTACCCTTGGCTTCTAAAAGGATTAGGCTCTCTGTTTGAAGGAAGTGCTGGGAGAGGTAATTGGAATCACCCTGCACATAAGACTAGTGCCTCCAAGCTCAGTCCAGCGATTTCCCAGTAATTCTTGTGGTAGAGAGGTGCTACATACTAAGTTCCATATGTGAGACGGTAGCTGAACGCCTTGTCCAAAAGCATCTTACTTCTGAGAGTTGAGCTCACCCTCATTCCCTCACAGTTCCACACTGCCTGCAGAGTGAGTTTCGCAGGTCTTCAGCAGAGACGATTGCCAGAGGCTTCTGAGAACAAGTTAACAATGCACACATGGAGGGTATCTCCAGGTGCAGTAGAGTGGTAAATTTGGACATCCTGACTCAGAATACTGCTACCTTCTCACTGCTATAGGAATGCAGCTAGTTGACAGCTGGCTTCAAGACATGCTTCCCTGTGAGAGCTGAGGACAGGGCAGAACCCTCCCGCATCCTGCCTGACTGTAGGAGTAGCTGCTAACATCCTAATGTTAGTGGCTGGGAGAGGTTGCGGGAAAAGCATGTGTGAGCACTGGGCCTGAACTCCCGTGTATCTGAGTTGAATACAGCGATTTCCAACGGCTTTCCTCAACCAGAGTGTAGCTAGGTTCCAAATCCCATGTACGAGCGGGTAGCAGACATCTGCCTCCCATGCATACACACTTCTGAGAGTTGAGCTTATGGCCTGTACCTCCACATCCAGCGTGCTGGTACCCTTGGCTTCTAAGAGGCCTTGGCTCGCTGTTTGACTGAAGTGCTGTGAGAGGTAACTGGAATCACCCTGCACACAAGACTAGTGCCTCCAAGCTCAGTCCAGCGATTTCCCAGTAATTCTTGTGGTAGACAGGTGCTACATACTAAGTTCCATATGTGAGAAGGTAGCTGAACGCCTTGTCCAAAAGCATCTTACTTCTGAGAGTTGAGCTCACCCTCAGTCCGTCACAGTTCCACACTGCCTGCAGAGTGAATTTCACACGTCTTCACCAGAGACGATTACCTGAGTCTTCTGAGACGCAGGGTAACTATGCAGACCTGGAGGGTATCTCCAGGTGCAGTAGAGTGGTAATCCTGGAATCTCCTGACTCAGAGTACTGCTACCTTCTCACTGCCATAGGAATGCTGCTAGTTGATAGCTGACTTCAAGACATTCTTCCCTGTGAGAGCTGAGGACAGGGCAGAACCCTCCCGCATCCTGCCTGACTGTAGGAGTAGCTGCTAACATCCTTATGTTAGTGGCTGGGAGAGGTTGCGGGAAAAGCATGTGTGAGCACTGGGCCTGAACTCCCGTGTATCTGAGTTGAATACAGCGATTTCCAATGGCCTTCTTCAATCACAGTGTAGCTAGGTTCCAACTCCCATGTCCGAGTGGGTAGCAGACATCTGCCTCCCATGCATACACACTTCTGAGAGTTGAGCTTATGGCCTGTACCTCCACAGCCAGCCTGCTGGTACCCTTGGCTTCTAAAAGGCCTAGGCTCGCTGTTTGACGGAAGTGCTGGGAGAGGTAATTGGAATCACCCGGCACACAAGATTAGTGCCTCCAAGCTGAGTTCAGCGATTTCCTAGTAATTCCTGTGGTAGACTGGTGCTACATACTAAGTTCCATACGTGAGAGGGTAGCTGAACGCCTTGTCCAAAACCATCTTACTTCTGAGAGTTGAGCTCAGCCTCAGTCCCTCACAGTTCCACACTGCCTGCAGAGTGAGTTTCGCAGGTCTTCAGCAGAGACGTTTGCCAGAGGCTTCTGAGACGCAGGGTAACAATGCAGACCTGGAGGGTATCCCCAGGTGCAGTCGACTGGTAATCTTGGAACCTCCTGACTCAGAATACTGCTACCTTCTCACTGCCATAGGAATGCAGCTAGTTGACAGCTGGCTTCAAGACATGCTTCCCTGTGAGAGCTGAGGACAGGGGAGAACCCTCCCTTATGCTGCCTGACTGTAGGAGTAGCTGCTAACATCCTTATGTTAGTGGCTGGGAGAGGTTGCGGGAAAAGCATGTGTGAGCACTGGGCCTGAACTCCCGTGTATCTGAGTTGAATACAGCGATTTCCAACGGCTTTCCTCAACCAGAGTGTAGCTAGGTTCCAAATCCCATGTACGAGCGGGTAGCAGACATCTGCCTCCCATGCATACACACTTCTGAGAGTTGAGCTTATGGCCTGTACCTCCACAGCCAGCCTGCTGGTACCCTTGGCTTCTAAAAGGCCTAGGCTCGCTGTTTGACGGAAGTGCTGGGAGAGGTAATTGGAATCTCCCGGCACACAAGACGAGTGCCTCCAAGCTCAATTCACGATTTCCCAGTAATTCTTGTGGTAGACAGGTGCTACATACTAAGTTCCATATGTGAGAAGGTAGCTGAACGCCTTGTCCAAAAGCATCTTACTTCTGAGAGTTGAGCCCACCCTCAGTCCCTCACAGTTCCACACTGCCTGCAGAGTGAGTTTCACACGTCTTCACCAGAGACGATTGCCAGAGGCTTCTGAGTACAAGTTAACAATGCAGACCTGGAGGGTATCTCCAGGTGCAGTAGAGTGGTAATCTTGGAACCTCCTGACTCAGAGTACTGCTACCTTCTCACTGCCATAGGAATGCAGCTAGTTGACAGCTGGCTTCAAGACATGCTTCCCTGTGAGAGCTGAGGACAGGGCAGAACCCTCCCGCATCCTGCCTGACTGTAGGAGTAGCTGCTAACATCCTAATGTTAGTGGCTGGGAGAGGTTGCGGGAAAAGCATGTGTGAGCACTGGGCCTGAACTCCCGTGTATCTGAGTTGAATACAGCGATTTCCAATGGCCTTCTTCAATCACAGTGTAGCTAGGTTCCAACTCCCATGTCCGAGTGGGTAGCAGACATCTGCCTCCCATGCATACACACTTCTGAGAGTTGAGCTTATGGCCTGTACCTCCACAGCCAGCCTGCTGGTACCCTTGGCTTCTAAAAGGCCTAGGCTCGCTGTTTGGCGGAAGTGCTGGGAGAGGTAATTGGAATCACCCGGCACACAAGACTAGTGCCTCCAAGCTCAGTTCTGCGATTTCCTAGTAATTCCTGTGGTAGACTGGTGCTATATACTAAGTTCCATACGTGAGAGGGTAGCTGAACGCCTTGTCCAAATCCATCTTACTTCTGAGAGTTGAGCTCAGCCTCAGTCCCTCACAGTTCCACACTGCCTGCAGAGTGAGTTTCGCAGGTCTTCAGCAGAGACGTTTGCCAGAGGCTTCTGAGACGCAGGGTAACAATGCAGACCTGGAGGGTATCCCCAGGTGCAGTCGACTGGTAATCTTGGAACCTCCTGACTCAGAATACTGCTACCTTCTCACTGCCATAGGAATGCAGCTAGTTGACAGCTGGCTTCAAGACATGCTTCCCTGTGAGAGCTGAGGACAGGGCAGAACCCTCCCGCATGCTGCCTGACTGTAGGAGTAGCTGCTAACATCCTTATGTTAGTGGCTGGGAGAGGTTGCGGGAAAAGCATGTGTGAGCACTGGGCCTGAACTCCCGTGTATCTGAGTTGAATACAGCGATTTCCAACGGCTTTCCTCAACCAGAGTGTAGCTAGGTTCCAAATCCCATGTACGAGCGGGTATCAGACATCTGCCTCCCATGCATACACACTTCTGAGAGTTGAGCTTATGGCCTGTACCTCCACATCCAGCCTCCTGGTACCCTTGGCTTCTAAAAGGCCTAGGCTCGCTGTTTGACGGAAGTGCTGGGAGAGGTAATTGGAATCTCCCGGCACACAAGACGAGTGCCTCTAAGCTCAATTCACGATTTCCAAGTAATTCTTGTGGTAGACAGGTGCTACATACTAAGTTCCATATGTGAGATGGTAGCTGAACGCCTTGTCCAAAAGCATCTTACTTCTGAGAGTTGAGCACACCCTCAGTCCCTCACACTTCCACACTGCCTGCAGAGTGAGTTTCACACGTCTTCACCAGAGACGATTGCCAGAGGCTTCTGAGTACAAGTTAACAATGCAGACCTGGAGGGTATCTCCAGGTGCAGTAGAGTGGTAATCTTGGAACCTCCTGACTCAGAGTACTGCTACCTTCTCACTGCCATAGGAATGCAGCTAGTTGACAGCTGGCTTCAAGACATGCTTCCCTGTGAGAGCTGAGGACAGGGCAGAACCCTCCCGCATCCTGCCTGACTGTAGGAGTAGCTGCTAACATCCTAATGTTAGTGGCTTGGAGAGGTTGCGGGAAAAGCATGTGTGAGCACTGGGCCTGAACTCCCGTGTATCTGAGTTGAATACAGCGATTTCCAATGGCCTTCTTCAATCACAGTGTAGCTAGTTTCCAACTCCCATGTCCGAGTGGGTAGCAGACATCTGCCTCCCATGCATACACACTTCTGAGAGTTGAGCTTATGGCCTGTACCTCCACAGCCAGCCTGCTGGTACCCTTGGCTTCTAAAAGGCCTAGGCTCGCTGTTTGACGGAAGTGCTGGGAGAGGTAATTGGAATCACCCGGCACACAAGACTAGTGCCTCCAAGCTCAGTTCAGCGATTTCCTAGTAATTCCTGTGGTAGACTGGTGCTACATACTAAGTTCCATACGTGAGAGGGTAGCTGAAAGCCTTGTCCAAAACCATCTAACTTCTGAGAGTTGAGCTCAGCCTCAGTCCCTCACAGTTCCACACTGCCTGCAGAGTGAGTTTCGCAGGTCTTCAGCAGAGACGTTTGCAAGAGTCTTCTGAGACGCAGGGTAACAATGCAGACCTGGAGGGTATCCCCAGGTGCAGTCGACTGGTAATTTGGAACCTCCTGACTCAGAATACTGCTACCTTCTCACTGCCATAGGAATGCAGCTAGTTGACAGCTGGCTTCAAGACGTTTCCCTTTGAGAGCTGAGGACAGGGCAGAACCCTCCCGCATGCTGCCTGACTGTAGGAGTAGCTGCTAACATCCTTATGTTAGTGGCTGGGAGAGGTTGCGGGAAAAGCATGTGTGAGCACTGGGCCTGAACTCCCGTGTATCTGAGTTGAACACAGCGATTTCCAACGGCTTTCCTCAACCAGAGTGTAGCTAGGTTCCAAATCCCATGTACGAGCGGGTAGCAGACATCTGCCTCCCATGCATACACACTTCTGAGAGTAGAGCTTATGGCCTGTACCTCCACATCCAGCCTGCTGGTACCCTTGGCTTCTAAAAGGCCTAGGCTCGCTGTTTGACGGAAGTGCTGGGAGAGGTAATTGGAATCTCCCGGCACACAAGACGAGTGCCTCCAAGCTCAATTCACGATTTCCCAGTAATTCTTGTGGTAGACAGGTGCTACATACTAAGTTCCATATGTGAGAAGGTAGCTGAACGCCTTGTCCAAAACATCTTACTTCTGAGAGTTGAGCACACCCTCAGTCCCTCACACTTCCACACTGCCTGCAGAGTGAGTTTCACACGTCTTCACCAGAGACGATTGCCAGAGTCTTCTCAGTACAAGTTAACAATGCAGACCTGGAGGGTATCTCCAGGTGCAGTAGAGTGGTAATCTTGGAACCTCCTGACTCAGAGTACTGCTACTTTCTCACTGCCATAGGAATGCAGCTAGTTGACAGCTGGCTTCAAGACATGCTTCCCTGTGAGAGCTGAGGACAGGGCAGAACCCTCCCGAATCCTGCCTGAATTTAGGAGTAGCTGCTAACATCCTAATGTTAGTGGCAGGGTGAGGTTGCGGGAAAAGCATGTGTGAGCACTGGGCTTGAACTCCCGTGTATCTGAGTTGAATACAGCGATTTCCAATGGCCTTCTTCAATCACAGTGTAGCTAGGTTCCAACTCCCATGTCCGAGTGGGTAGCAGACATCTGCCTCCCATGCATACACACTTCTGAGAGTTGAGCTTATGGCCTGTACCTCCACAGCCAGCCTGCTGGTACCCTTGGCTTCTAAAAGGCCTAGGCTCGCTGTTTGACGGAAGTGCTGGGAGAGGTAATTGGAATCACCCGGCACACAAGACTAGTGCCTCCAAGCTCAGTTCAGCGATTTCCTAGTAATTCCTGTGGTAGACTGGTGCTACATACTAAGTTCCATACGTGAGAGGGTAGCTGAACGCCTTGTCCAAAACCATCTTACTTCTGAGAGTTGAGCTCAGCCTCAGTCCCTCACAGTTCCACACTGCCTGCAGAGTGAGTTTCGCAGGTCTTCAGCAGAGACGTTTGCCAGAGGCTTCTGAGACGCAGGGTAACAATGCAGACCTGGAGGGTATCCCCAGGTGTAGTAGAGTGGTAATCTTGGAACCTCCTGACTCAGAATACTGCTACCTTCCACTGCCATAGGAATGCAGCTAGTTGACAGCTGGCTTCAAGACATGCTTCCCTGTGAGAGCTGAGGACAGGGCAGAACCCTCCCGCATCCTGCCTGACTGTAGGAGTAGCTGCTAACATCCTAATGTTAGTGGCTGGGAGAGGTTTCGGGAAAAGCATGTGTGAGCACTTGGTCTGAACTCCCGTGTACCTGAGTTGAATACAGCGATTTCCAACGGCTTTCCTCAACCAGAGTGTAGCTAAGTTCCAAATCCCATGTACGAGCGGGTAGCAGACATCTGCCTCCCATGCATACACACTTCTGAGAGTTGAGCTTATGGCCTGTACCTCCACATCCAGCCTGCTGGTACCCTTGGCTTCTAAAAGGCCTAGGCTCGCTGTTTGACGGAAGTGTTGGGAGAGGTAATTGGAATCACCCGGCACACAAGACTAGTGCCTCCAAGCTCAATTCACGATTTCCCAGTAATTCTTGTGGGAGACAGGTGCTACATACTAAGTTCCATACGTGAGAAGGTAGCTGAACGCCTTGTCCAAAAGCATCTTACTTCTGAGAGTTGAGCTCAGCCTCAGTCCCTCACAGTTCCACACTGCCTGCAGAGTGAGTTTCGCAGGTCTTCAGCAGAGACGATTGCCAGAGGCTTCTGAGTACAAGTTAACAATGCAGACCTGGAGGGTATCTCCAGGTGCAGTAGAGTGGTAATCTTGGAACCTCCTGACTCAGAATACTGCTACCTTATCACTACCATTGGAATGCAGCTAGTTGAGAGCTGGCTTCAAGACATGCTTCCCTGTGAGAGCTGAGGACAGGCCAGAACCCTCCTGCATCCTGCCTGACTGTAGGTGTAGCTGCTAACATCCTAATGTTAGTGGCTGGGAGAGGTTGCGGGAAAAGCTTGTGTGAGCACTGGGCGTGAATTCCCGTGAATCTGAGTTGAATACAGCGATTTCCAACGGCTTTCCTCAAACAGAGTGTAGCTAGGTTCCAAATCTCATGTACGAGCAGGTAGAAGACATCTGCCTCCCATGCATACACACTTCTGCGAGATGAGCTTATGGCCTGTACCTCCACATCCAGCCTGCTGGTACCCTTGGCTTCTAAAAGGCCTAGGCTCGCTGTTTGACGGAAGTGCTGGGAGAGGTAATTGGAATCACCCGGCACACAAGACCTGTGCTTCCAAGCTCAGTCCAGTGATTTCCCAGTAATTCTTGTGGTAGACAGGTGTTACATACTAACTTCCATATGTGAGAATATAGCTGAACGCCTTGTCCAAAAGCATCTTACTTCTGTTGGTTGAGCCTACCCTCAGTCCCTCACAGTTCCACACTGCCTGCAGAGTGAGTTTAGCAGTTCTTCAGCAGAGACGTTTGCCAGAGGCTTCTGAGACGCAGGGTAACAATGCAGACCTGGAGGGTATCCCCCGGTGCAGTAGACTGGTAATCTTGGAACCTCCTGACTCAGAATACTGCTACCTTCTCACTGCCATAAGAATGCAGCTAGTTGACAGCTGGCCTCAAGACATGCTTCCCTGTTAGAGCTGAGGACAGGGCAGAACCCTCCCGCATCCTGCCTGACTGTAGGAGTAGCTGCTAACATCCTAATGTTAGTGGCTGGGAGGGGTTGAGGGAAAAGCATGTGTGAGCACTGGGCCTGAACTCCCGTGTATCTGAGTTGAATACAGCGATTTCCAACGGCTTTCCTCAACCAGACTGTAGCTAGGTTCCAAATCCCATGTACGAGCGGGTAGCAGACATCTGCCTCCCATGCATACACACTTCTGAGAGTTGATCTTATGGCCTGTACCTCCAAAACCAGTCTGCTGGTACCCTTGGCTTCTAAAAGGCCTAGGCTCGCTGTTTGACGGAAGTGCTGGGAGAGGTAATTGGAATCTCCCGTCACACAAGACGAGTACCTCCAAGCTCAATTCATGATTTCCCAGTAATTCTTGTGGTAGACAGGTGCTACAAACTAAGTTCCATATGTGAGAAGGTAGCTGAACGCCTTGTCCAAAAGCATCTTACTTCTGAGAGTTGAGCTCAGCCTCAGTCCCTCACAGTTCCAACTGCCTACAGAGTGAGTTTCACAGGTCTTCAGCAGAGATGATTGTCAGAGGCTTCTGAGTAGAAGTTAACAATGCAGACCTGGAGGGTATCTCCAGGTGCAGTAGAGTGGTAATCTTGGAACCTCCTGACTCAGAATACTGCTACCTTCTCACTGCCATAGGAATGCAGCTAGTTGACAGCTGGCTTCAAGACATGCTTCCCTGTGAGAGCTGAGGACAGGGCAGAACCCTCCCGCATCCTGCCTGACTGTAGGAGTAGCTGCTAACATCCTAATGTTAGTGGCTGGGAGAGGTTGCGGGAAAAGCATGTGTGAGCACTGGGCCTGAACTCCCGTGTATCTGAGTTGAATACAGCCATTTCCAACGGCCTTCCTCAACCAGAGTGTAGCTAGATTCCAAATCCCATGTACGAGCGGGTAGCAGACATCTGCCTCCCATGCATACACACTTCTGAGAGTTGAGCTTATGCCCTGTACCTCCACATCCAGCCTGCTGGTACCCTTGGCTTCTAAAAGGCCTAGGCTCGCTGTTTGACGGAAGTGCTGGGAGAGGTAATTGGAATCACCCGGCACACAAGACTAGTGCCTCCAAGCTCAGTCCAGCGCAGCGACTTCCTAGTAATTCCTGTGGTAGACTGGTGCTACATACTAAGTTCCATACGTGAGAGGGTAGCTGAACGCCTTGTCCAAAAGCATCTTACTTCTGAGAGTTGAGCTCAGCCCCAGTCCCTCACAGTTCCACACTGCCTGCAGAGGGAGTTTCGCAGGTCTTCAGCAGAGACGTTTGCCAGAGGCTTCTGAGACGCAGGGTAACAATGCAGACCTGGAGGGTATCCCCAGGTGCAGTAGAATGGTAATCTTGGAACCTCCTGGCTCAGAATACTGCTACCTTCTCACTGCCATAGGAATGCAGCCAGTTGACAGCTGGCTTCAAGACATGCTTCCCTGTGAGAGCTTAGGACAGGGCAGAACCCTCCCGCATCCTGCCTGACTGTAGGAGTAGCTGCTAAAATCCTAATGTTAGTGGCTGGGAGAGGTTGCGGGAAAAGCATGTGTGAGCACTGGGCCTGAACTCCCGTGTATCTGAGTTGAATACAGCGATTTCCAATGGCCTTCTTCAATCACAGTGTAGTTAAGTTCCAACTCCCATGTCCGAGTGGGTAGCAGACATCTGCCTCCCATGCATACACACTTCTGAGAGTTGAGCTTATGGCCTGTACCTCCACAACCAACCTGCTGGTACCCTTGGCTTCTAAAAGGCCTAGGCTCGCTGTTTGACGGAAGTGTTGGGAGAGGTAATTGGAATCACCCGGCACACAAGACTAGTGCCTCCAAGCTCAGTCCAGCGATTTCCTAGTAATTCCTGTGGTAGACTGGTGCTACATACTAAGTCCATACGTGAGAGGGTAGATGAACGCCTTGTCCAAAAGCATCTTACTTCTGAGAGTTGAGTTCAGCCTCAGTCCCTCACAGTTCCACACTGCCTGCAGAGTGAGTTTCGCAGGTCTTCAGCAGAGACGTTTGCCAGAGGCTTCTGAGACGCAGGGTAACAATGCAGACCTGGAGGGTATCCCCAGGTGCAGTAGACTGGTAATCTTGGAACCTCCTGACTCAGAAAACTGCTACCTTCTCACTGCCATAGGAATGCAGCTAGTTGACAGCTGGCTTCAAGACATGCTTCCCTTGGAGAGCTGAGGACAGGGCAGAACCCTCCAGCATCCTGCCTGACTGTTGGAGGGGCTCCTAACATCCTAATGTTAGTGGCTCTGAGAGGTTGCGGAAAAGCATGTGTGAGCACTGGGCCTGAACTCCCGTGTATCTGAGTTGAAGACAGCGTTTTCTTATGGCTTTCCTCAACCAGAGTGTAGCTAGGTTCCAAATCCCATGTACGAGCGGGTAGCAGACATCTGCCTCCCATGCATACACACTTCTGAGAGTTGAGCTTATGGCCTGTACCTCCACAGCCAGCCTGCTGGTACCCTTGGCTTCTAAAAGGCCTAGGCTCGCTGTTTGACGGAAGTGCTGCGAGAGGTAATTGGAATCTCCCGGCACACAAGACGAGTGCCTCCAAGCTCAATTCACGATTTCCCAGTAATTCTTGTGGTAGACATGTGCTACATACTAAGTTCCATATGTGAGAAGGTAGCTGAACGCCTTGTCCAAAAGCATCTTACTTCTGAGAGTTGAGCTCAGCCTCAGTCCCTCACAGTTCCACACTGCCTGCAGAGTGAGTTTCACACGTCTTCACCAGAGACGATTGCTAGAGGCTTCTGAGTACAAGTTAACAATGCAGACCTGGAGGGTATATCCAGGTGCAGTAGAGTGGTAATCTTGGAACCTCCTGACTCAGAGTACTGCTACATTCTCACTGCCATAGGAATGCAGCCAGTTGACAGCTGGGTTCAAGACATGCTTCCCTGTGAGAGCTGAGGACAGGGCAGAACCCTCCCGCATCCTGCCTGACTGTAGGAGTAGGTGCTAACATCCTTATGTTAGTGGCTGGGAGAGGTTGCGGGAAAAGCATGTGTGAGCACTGGGCTTGAACTCCCGTGTATCTGAGTTGAATACAGCGTTTTCTTACAGCTTTCCTCAACCAGAGTGTAGCTAGGTTCCAAATCCCATGTACGAGCGGGTAGCAGACATCTGCCTCCCATGCATACACACTTCTGAGAGTTGAGCTTATGGCCTGTACCTCCACATCCAGCCTGCTGGTACCCTTGGCTTCTAAAAGGCCTAGGCTCGCTGTTTGACGGAAGTGCTGGGAGAGGTAATTGGAATCTCCCGGCACAAAAGACGAGTGCCTCCAAGCTCAATTCACGATTTCCCAGTAATTCTTGTGGTAGACATGTGCTACATACTAAGTTCCATATGTGAGAAGGTAGCTGAACGCCTTGTCCAAAAGCATCTTACTTCTGAGAGTTGAGCACACCCTCAGTCCCTCACACTTCCACACTGCCTGCAGAGTGAGTTTCACACGTCTTCACCAGAGACGATTGCCAGAGGCTTCTGAGTACAAGTTAACAATGCAGACCTGGAGGGTATCTCCAGGTGCAGTAGAGTGGTAATCTTGGAACCTCCTGACTCAGAGTACTGCTACCTTCTCACTGCCATAGGAATGCAGCCAGTTGACAGCTGGGTTCAAGACATGCTTCCCTGTGAGAGCTGAGGACAGGGCAGAACCCTCCCGCATCCTGCCTGACTGTAGGAGTACCTGCTAGCATCCTAATGTTAGTGGCTGGGAGAGGTTGCGGGAAAAGCATGTGTGAGCACTGGGCCTGAACTCCCGTGTATCTGAGTTGAATACAGCGATTTCCAATGGCCTTCTTCAATCACAGTGTAGCTAGTTTCCAACTCCCATGTCCGAGTGGGTAGCAGACATCTGCCTCCCATGCATACACACTTCTGAGAGTTGAGCTTATGGCCTATACCTCCACATCCAGCCTGCTGGTACCCTTGGCTTCTAAAAGGCCTAGGCTCGCTGTTTGACGGAATTGTTGGGAGAGGTAATTGGAATCACCCGGCACACAAGACTAGTGCCTCCAAGCTCAGTCCAGCGATTTCCCAGTAATTCTTTTGGTAGACAGGTGCTACATACTAACTTCCATATGTGAGAAGGTAGCTGAACGCCTTGTCCAAAAGCATCTTACTTCTGAGAGTTGAGCTCAGCCTCAGTCGCTCACAGTTCCACAATGCCTGCAGAGTGAGTTTCGCAGGTCTTCAGCAGAGACGTTTGCCAGAGGCTTCTGAGACGCAGGGTAACAATGCAGACCTGGAGGGTATCCCCAGGTGCAGTAGACTGGTAATCTTGGAACCTCCTGACTCAGAATACTGCTACCTTCTCACTGCCATAGGAATGCATCTAGTTGACAGCTGGCTTCAAGACATGCTTCCCTGTGAGAGCTGAGGACAGGTCAGAAGCCTCCCGCATCCTGCCTGACTGTAGGAGTACCTGCTAACATCCTAATGTTAGTGGGTGGGAGAGGTTGCGGGAAAAGCATGTGTGAGCACTGGGCCTGAACTCCCGTGTATCTGAGTTGAAGACAGCGTTTTCTTACGGCTTTCCTCAACCAGAGTGTAGCTAGGTTCCAAATCCCATGTACGAGCGGGTAGCAGACATCTGCCTCCCATGCATACACACTTCTGAGAGTTGAGCTTATGGCCTGTACCTCCACAGCCAGCCTGCTGGTACCCTTGGCTTCTAAAAGGCCTAGACTCGCTGTTTGACGGAAGTGTTGTGAGAGGTAATTGGAATCACCCGGCACACAAGACTAGTGCCTCCAAGCTCAGTCCAGCGATTTCCTAGTAATTCCTGTGGTAGACTGGTGCTACATACTAAGTTCCATACGAGAGAGGGTAGCTGAACGCCTTGTCCAAAACCATCTTACTTCTGAGAGTTGAGCTCAGCCTCAGTCCCTCACAGTTCCACACTGCCTGCAGAGTGAGTTTCGCAGGTCTTCAGCAGAGACGTTTGCCAGAGGCTTCTGAGACGCAGGGTAACAATGCAGACCTGGAGGGTATCCCCAGGTGCAGTAGACTGGTAATCTTGGAACCTCCTGACTCAGAATACTGCTACCTTCTCACTGCCATAGGAATGCAGCTAGTTGACAGCTGGCTTCAAGACATGCTTCCCTGTGAGAGCTGAGGACAGGGCAGAAGCCTCCCGCATCCTGCCTGACTGTAGGAGTAGCTGCTAACATCCTAATGTTAGTCGCTGGGAGAGGTTGCGGGAAAAGCATGTGTGAGCACTGGGCCTGAACTCCCGTGTATCTGAGTTGAATACAGCGATTTCCAACGGCTTTCCTCAACCAGAGTGTAGCTAGCTTCCAAATCCCATGTACGAGCGGGTAGCAGACATCTGCCTCCCATGCATACACACTTCTGAGAGTTGAGCTTATGGCCTGTACCTCCACATCCAGCCTGCTGGTACCCTTGGCTTCTAAAAGGCCAAGGATCGCTGTTTGACGGAAGTGCTGGGAGAGGTAATTGGAATCTCCCGGCACACAAGACGAGTGCCTCCAAGCTCAATTCACGATTTCCCAGTAATTCTTGTGGTAGACATGTGTACATACTAAGTTCCATATGTGAGAAGGTAGCTGAACGCCTTGTCCAAAAGCATCTTACTTCTGAGAGTTGAGCTCAGCCTCAGTCCCTCACAGTTCCACACTGCCTGCAGAGTGAGTTTCACACGTCTTCACCAGAGACGATTGCCAGAGGCTTCTGAGTACAAGTTAACAATGCAGATCTGGAGGGTATCTCCAGGTGCAGTAGAGTGGTAATCTTGGAACCTCCTGACTCAGAGTACTGCTACATTCTCACTGCCATAGGAATGCAGCCAGTTGACAGCTGGGTTCAAGACATGCTTCCCTGTGACAGCTGAGGACAGGGCAGAACCCTCCCGCATCCTGCCTGACTGTAGGAGTAGCTGCTAACATCCTTATGTTAGTGGCTGGGAGAGGTTGCGGGAAAAGCATGTGTGAGCACTGGGCCTGAACTCCCGTGTATCTGAGTTGAATACAGCGATTTCCAATGGCCTTCTTAAATCACAGTGTAGCTAGTTTCCAACTCCCATGTCCGAGTGGGTAGCAGACATCTGCCTCCCATGCATACACACTTCTGAGAGTTTAGCTTATGGCCTGTACCTCCACATCCAGCCTGCTGGTACCCTTGGCTTCTAAAAGGCCTAGGCTCGCTGTTTGACTGAAGTGCTGGGAGAGGTAATTGGAATCACCCTGCACACAAGACTAGTGCCTCCAAGCTCAGTCCAGCGATTTCCCAGTAATCCTTGTGGTAGACAGGTGCTACATAATAAGTTCCATATGTGAGAAGGTAGCTGAACGCCTTGTCCAAAAGCATCTTTCTTCTGAGAGTTGAGCTCACCCTCAGTCCCTCACAGTTCCACACTGCCTGCAGAGTGAGTTTCACACGTCTTCACCAGAGACGATTACCAGAGGCTTCTGACGCAGGGTAACAATGCAGACCTGGAGGGTATCTCCAGGTGCAGTAGAGTTGTAATCTTGAAACCTCCTGACTCAGAGTACTGCTACCTTCTCACTACCATAGGAATGCAGCTAGTTGACAGCTGGCTTCAAGACATGCTTCCCTGTGAGAGCTGAGGACAGGGCAGAACCCTCCTGCATCCTGCCTGACTGTAGGAGTAGCTGCTAACATCCTAATGTTAGTGGCTGGGAGAGGTTGCGGGAAAAGCATGTGTGAGCACTGGGCCTGAACTCCCGTGTATCTGAGTTGAATGCAGCGATTTCCAATGGCCTTCTTCAATCACAGTGTAGCTACTTTCCAACTCCCATGTCCGAGTGGGTAGCAGACATCTGCCTCCCATGCATACACACTTCTGAGAGTTGAGCTTATGGCCTGTACCTCCACATCCAGCCTGCTGGTACCCTTGACTTCTAAAAGGCCTAGGCTCGCTGTTTGACGGAAGTGCTGGGAGAGGTAATTGGAATATCCCAGCACACAAGACGAGTGCCTCCAAGCTCAGTCCAGCGATTTCCCGGTAATTCTTGTGGTAGACAGGTGCTACATACTAACTTCCATATGTGAGAAGGTAGCTGAACGCCTTGTCCAAAAGCATCTTACTTCTGAGAGTTGAGCTCAGCCTCAGTCCCTCACAGTTCCACAATGCCTGCAGAGTGAGTTTCACACGTCTTCACCAGAGACGATTGCCGGAGGCTTCTGAGTACAAGTTAACAATGCAGACCTGGAGGGTATCTCCAGGTGCAGTAGAGTGGTAATCTTGGAACCTCCTGTCTCAGAGTACTGCTACATTCTCACTGCCATAGGAATGCAGCCAGTTGACAGCTGGCTTCAAGACATGCTTCCCTGTGAGAGCTGAGGACAGGGCAGAACCCTCCCGCATCCTGCCTGACTGTAGGAGTAGCTGCTAACATCCTAATGTTAGTGGCTGGGAGAGGTTGCGGGAAAAACATGCGTGAGCACTGGGCCTGAACTCCCGTGTATCTGACTTGAATACAGCGATTTCCAATGGCCTTCTTCAATCACAGTGTAGCTAAGTTCCAAATCCCATGTACGAGCGGGTAGCAGACATCTGCCTCCGATGCATACACACTTCTGAGAGTTGAGCTTATGGCCTGTACCTCCACATCCAGCCTGCTGGTACCCTTGGCTTCTAAAAGGCCTAGGCTCGCTGTTTGACGGAAGTGTTGGGAGAGGTAATTGGAATCACCCGGCACAAAAGACTAGTGCCTCCAAGCTCAATTCACGATTTCCCAGTATTCCTTATGGTAGACAGGTGCTACATACTCAGTTCCATACGTGAAAAGGTAGCTGAACGCCTTGTCCAAAACCATCTTACTTCTGAGAGTTGAGCTCAGTCTCAGTCCCTCACAATTCCACACTGCCTGCAGAGTTTGTTTCGCTGGTCTTCAGCAGAGACGATTGCCAGAGGCTTCTGAGTACGAGTAAACAATGCAGACCTGGAGGGTATCTCCAGGTGCAGTAGAGTGGTAATCTTGGAACCTCCTAACTCAGAATACTGCTACCTTCTCACTGCCATAGGAATGCAGCTAGTTGACAGCTGGCTTCAAGACATGCTTCCCTGTGGGAGCTGAGGACAGGGCAGAACCCTCCCGCATCCTGCCTGACTGTAGGAGTAGCAGCTAACATCCTAATGTTAGTGGCTGGGAGAGGTTGCGGGAAAAGCATGTGTGAGCACTGGGCCTGAACTCCCGTGTATCTGAGTTGAATACAGCGATTTCCAACGGCTTTCCTCAACCAGAGTGTAGCTAGGTTCCAAATCCCATGTACGAGCGGGTAGCAGACATCTGCCTCCCATGCATACACACTTCTGAGAGTTGAGCTTATGGCCTATACCTCCACATACAGCTTGCTGGTACCCTTGGCTTCTAAAAGGATTAGGCTCTCTGTTTGAAGGAAGTGCTGGGAGAGGTAATTGGAATCACCCTGCACATAAGACTAGTGCCTCCAAGCTCAGTCCAGCGATTTCCCAGTAATTCTTGTGGTAGAGAGGTGCTACATACTAAGTTCCATATGTGAGACGGTAGCTGAACGCCTTGTCCAAAAGCATCTTACTTCTGAGAGTTGAGCTCACCCTCATTCCCTCACAGTTCCACACTGCCTGCAGAGTGAGTTTCGCAGGTCTTCAGCAGAGACGATTGCCAGAGGCTTCTGAGAACAAGTTAACAATGCACACATGGAGGGTATCTCCAGGTGCAGTAGAGTGGTAAATTTGGACATCCTGACTCAGAATACTGCTACCTTCTCACTGCTATAGGAATGCAGCTAGTTGACAGCTGGCTTCAAGACATGCTTCCCTGTGAGAGCTGAGGACAGGGCAGAACCCTCCCGCATCCTGCCTGACTGTAGGAGTAGCTGCTAACATCCTAATGTTAGTGGCTGGGAGAGGTTGCGGGAAAAGCATGTGTGAGCACTGGGCCTGAACTCCCGTGTATCTGAGTTGAATACAGCGATTTCCAACGGCTTTCCTCAACCAGAGTGTAGCTAGGTTCCAAATCCCATGTACGAGCGGGTAGCAGACATCTGCCTCCCATGCATACACACTTCTGAGAGTTGAGCTTATGGCCTGTACCTCCACATCCAGCGTGCTGGTACCCTTGGCTTCTAAGAGGCCTTGGCTCGCTGTTTGACTGAAGTGCTGTGAGAGGTAACTGGAATCACCCTGCACACAAGACTAGTGCCTCCAAGCTCAGTCCAGCGATTTCCCAGTAATTCTTGTGGTAGACAGGTGCTACATACTAAGTTCCATATGTGAGAAGGTAGCTGAACGCCTTCTCCAAAAGCATCTTACTTCTGAGAGTTGAGCTCACCCTCAGTCCGTCACAGTTCCACACTGCCTGCAGAGTGAATTTCACACGTCTTCACCAGAGACGATTACCTGAGTCTTCTGAGACGCAGGGTAACTATGCAGACCTGGAGGGTATCTCCAGGTGCAGTAGAGTGGTAATCCTGGAATCTCCTGACTCAGAGTACTGCTACCTTCTCACTGCCATAGGAATGCTGCTAGTTGATAGCTGACTTCAAGACATTCTTCCCTGTGAGAGCTGAGGACAGGGCAGAACCCTCCCGCATCCTGCCTGACTGTAGGAGTAGCTGCTAACATCCTTATGTTAGTGGCTGGGAGAGGTTGCGGGAAAAGCATGTGTGAGCACTGGCCCTGAACTCCCGTGTATCTGAGTTGAATACAGCGATTTCCAACGGATTTCCTCAACCAGAGTGTAGCTAGGTTCCAAATCCCATGTACGAGCGGGTAGCAGACATCTGCCTCCCATGCATACACACTTCTGAGAGTTGAGCTTATGGCCTGTACCTCCACATCCAGCCTGCTGGTACCCTTGGCTTCTAAAAGGCCTAGGCTCGCTGTTTGACGGAAGTGTTGGGAGAGGTAATTGGAATCACCCGGCACAAAAGACTAGTGCCTCCAAGCTCAATTCACGATTTCCCAGTAATTCTTCTGGTAGACAGGTGCTACATACTAAGTTCCATACGTGAGAAGGTAGCTGAACGCCTTGTCCAAAAGCATCTTACTTCTAAGATTGAGCTCAGCCTCAGTCCCTCACAGTTCCACACAGCCTGCAGAGTGAGTTTCGCAGGTCTTCAGCAGAGACGATTGCCAGAGGCTTCTGAGTACAAGTTAACAATGCAGACCTGGAGGGTATCTCCAGGTGCAGTAGAGTGGTAAATTTGGACATCCTGAGTCAGAATACTGCTACCTTCTCACTGCTATAGGAATGCAGCTAGTTGACAGCTGGCTTCAAGACATGCTTCCCTGTGAGAGCTGAGGACAGGGCAGAACCCTCCCGCATCCTGCCTGACTGTAGGAGTAGCTGCTAACATCCTAATGTTAGTGGCTGGGAGAGGTTGCGGGAAAAGCATGTGTGAACACTGGGCCTGAACTCCCGTGTATCTGAGTTGAATACAGCGATTTCCAACGGCTTTCCTCAACCAGAGTGTAGCTAGGTTCCAAATCCCATGTACGAGCGGGTAGCAGACATCTGCCTCCCATGCATACACACTTCTGAGAGTTGAGCTTATGGCCTGTACCTCCACATCCAGCCTGCTGGTACCCTTGGCTTCTAAAAGGCCTAGGCTCGCTGTTTCACTGAAGTGCTGTGAGAGGTAACTGGAATCACCCTGCACACAAGACTAGTGCCTCCAAGCTCAGTCCAGCGATTTCCCAGTAATTCTTGTGGTAGACAGGTGCTACATACTAACTTCCATATGTGAGAATGTACCTGAACGCCTTGTCCAAAAGCATCTTACTTCTGAGAGATGAGCTCACCCTCAGTCCCTCACAGTTCCACACTGCCTACAGAGTGAGTTTCACACGTCTTCACCAGAGACGATTACCAGAGGCTTCTGAGACGCAGGGTAACAATGCAGACCTGGAGGGTATCTCCAGGTGCAGTAGAGTGGTAATCTTGGAACCTCCTGACTCAGAGTACTGCTACCTTCTCACTGCCATAGGAATGCAGCTAGTTGACAGCTGACTTCAAGACATGCTTCCCTGTGAGAGCTGAGGACAGGGCAGAACCGTCCCGCATCCTGCCTGACTGTAGGAGTAGCTGCTAACATCCTAATGTTAGTGGCTGGGAGAGGTTGCGGGAAAAGCATGTGTGAGCACTGGGCCTGAACTCCCGTGTATCTGAGTTGAATACAGCGATTTCCAACGGCTTTCCTCAACCAGAGTGTAGCTAGGTTCCAAATCCCATGTACGAGTGGGTAGCAGACATCTGCCTCCCATGCATACACACTTCTGAGAGTTGAGCTTATGGCCTGTACCTCCACATCCAGCCTGCTGGTACCCTTGGCTTCTAAAAGGCCTAGGCTCGCTGTTTGACGGAAGTGCTGGGAGAGGTAATTGGAATCACCCGGCACACAAGACGAGTGCCTCCAAGCTCAGTCCAGCGATTTCCCAGTAATTCTTGTGGTAGACAGGTGCTACATACTAAGTTCCATATGTGAGAAGGTAGCTGAACGCCTTGTCCAAAAGCATCTTACTTCTGAGAGTTGAGCTCACCCTCAGTCCCTCACAGTTCCACACTGCCTGCAGAGTGAGTTTCACACGTCTTCACCAGAGAGGATTACCAGAGGCTTCTGAGACGCAGGGTAACATTGCAGACCTGGAGGGTATCTCCAGGTGCAGTACAGTGGTAATCTTGGAACCTCCTGACTCAGAGTACTGCTACCTTCTCACTGCCATTGGAATGCAGCTACTTGACAGCTGGCTTCAAGACATGCTTCCCTATGAGAGCTGAGGACAGGGCAGAACCCTCCCGCATCCTGCCTGACTATAGGAGTAGCTGCTAACATCCTAATGTTAGTGGCTGGGAGAGGTTGCGGGAAAAGCATGTGTGAGCACTGGGCCTGAACTCCCGTGTATCTGAGTTTAATACAGCGATTTCCAATGGCCTTCTTCAATCACAGTGTAGCTAGGTTCCAATTCCCATGTCCGAGTGGGTAGCAGACATCTGCCTCCCATGCATACACACTTCTGAGAGTTGAGCTTATCGCCTGTACCTCCACATCCAGCCTGCTGGTACCCTTGGCTTCTAAAAGGCCTAGGCTCGCTGTTTGACGGAAGTGTTGGGAGAGGTAATTGTAATCACCCGGCACAAAAGACTAGTGCCTCGAAGCTCAACTCACGATTTTCCAGTAATTCTTGTGGTAGACAGGTGCTACATACTAAGTTACATACGTGAGAAGGTAGCTGAACGCTTTGTCCAAAAGCATCTTACTTCTGAGAGTTGAGCTCAGCCTCAGTCCCTCACATTTCCACACTGCCTGCAGAGTGAGTTTCGCAGGTCTTCAGCAGAGACGATTGCCAGAGGCTTCTGAGTACAAGTTAACAATGCAGACCTGGAGGGTATCTCCAGGTGCAGTAGAGTGGTAATCTTGGACATCCTGACTCAGAATACTGCTACCTTCTCACTGCTATAGGAATGCAGCTAGTTGACAGCTGGCTTCAAGACATGCTTCCCTGTGAGAGCTGAGGACAGGGCAGAACCGTCCCGCATCCTGCCTGACTGTAGGAGTAGCTGCTAACATCCTAATGTTAGTGGCTGGGAGAGGTTGCGGGAAAAGCATGTGTGAGCACTGGGCCTGAACTCCCGTGTATCTGAGTTGAATACAGCGATTTCCAATGGCCTTCTTCAATCACAGTGTAGCTAGGTTCCAACTCCCATGTCCGAGTGGGTAGCAGACATCTGCCTCCCATGCATACACACTTCTGAGAGTTGAGCTTATGGCCTGTACCTCCACATCCAGCCTGCTGGTACCCTTGGCTTCTAAAAGGCCTAGGCTCGCTGTTTGAAGGAAGTGTTGGGAGAGTTAATTGGAATCACCCGGCACACAAGACTAGTGTCTCCAAGCTCAGTCCAGCGATTTCCTAGTAATTCCTGTGGTAGACTGGTGCTACATACTAAGTTCCATACGTGAGAGTGTAGCTGAACGCCTTGTCCAAAAGCATCTTACTTCTGAGAGTTGAGCTCAGCCTCAGTCCCTCACAGTTCCACACTGCCTGCAGAGTGAGTTTCACACGTCTTCACCAGAGACGATTTCCAGAGGCTTCTGAGTACAAGTTAACAATGCAGACATGAAGGGTATCTCCAGGTGCAGTGGAGTGGTAATCATGGAACCTCCTTACTCAGAATACTGCTACCTTCTCACTGCCATAGGAATGCAGCTAGTTGACAGCTGGCTTCAAGACATGCTTCCCTGTGAGAGCTGAGGACAGGGCAGAACCCTCCCGCATCCTGCCTGACTGTAGGAGTAGCTGCTAACATCCTTATGTTAGTGGCTGGTAGAGGTTGCGGGAAAAGCATGTGTGAGCACTGGGCCTGAACTCCCGTGTATCTGAGGTGAATAAAGCGATTTCGAACGGCTTTCCTCAACCAGAGTGTAGCTAGGTTCCAAATCCCATGTACGAGCGGGTAGCAGACATCTGCCTCCCATGCATACACACTTCTGAGAGTTGAGCTTATGGCCTGTACCTCCACATCCAGCCTGCTGGTACCCTTGGTTTCTAAAAGGCCTAGACTCGCTGTTTGACGGAAGTGTTGGGAGAGGTAATTGAAATCACCCGGCACACAAGACTAGTGCCTCCAAGCTCAATTCACGGTTTCCTTGTAATTCTTCTGGTAGACAGGTGCTACATACTAAGTTCCATACGTGAGAAGGTAGCTGAACGCCTTGACCAAAAGCATCTTACTTCTGAGAGTTGAGCTCAGCCTCAGTCCCTCACAGTTCCACACTGCCTGCAGAGTGAGTTTCTCAGGTCTTCAGCAGAGATGATTGCCAGAGGCTTCTGAGTACAAGTTAACAATGCAGACCTGGAGGGTATCTCCAGGTGCAGTAGAGTGGTAATCTTGGAACCTCCTGACTCAGAATACTGCTACATTCTCACTGCCATAGGAATGCAGCTAGTTGACAGCTGGCTTCAAGACATGCTTCCCTGTGAGAGCTGAGGACAGGGCAGAACCCTCCCGCATCCTGCCTGACTGTAGGAGTAGCTGCTAACATCCTAATGTTAGTGGCTGGGAGAGGTTGCGGGAAAAGCATGTGTGAGCACTGGGCCTGAACTCCCGTGTATCTGAGTTGAATACAGCGATTTCCAACGGATTTCCTCAACCAGAGTGTAGCTAGGTTCCAAATCCCATGTACGAGCGGGTAGCAGACATCTGCCTCCCATGCATACACACTTCTGAGAGTTGAGCTTATGGCCTGTACCTCCACATCCAGCCTGCTGGTACCCTTGGCTTCTAAAAGGCCTAGGCTCGCTGTTTGACGGAAGTGTTGGGAGAGGTAATTGGAATCACCCGGCACAAAAGACTAGTGCCTCCAAGCTCAATTCACGATATCCCAGTAATTCTTGTGGTAGACATGTGCTACATACTAAGTTCCATATGTGAGAAGGTAGCTGAACGCCTTGTCCAAAAGCATCTTACTTCTGAGAGTTGAGCTCAGCCTCAGTCCCTCACAGTTCCACACTGCCTGCAGAGTGAGTTTCGCAGGTCTTCAGCAGAGACGATTGCCAGAGGCTTCTGAGAACAAGTTAACAATGCAGACCTGGAGGGTATCTCCAGGTGCAGTAGAGTGGTAAATTTGGACATCCTGACTCAGAATACTGCTACCTTCTCACTGCTATAGGAATGCAGCTAGTTGACAGCTGGCTTCAAGACATGCTTCCCTGTGAGAGCTGAGGACAGGGCAGAACCCTCCCGCATCCTGCCTGACTGTAGGAGTAGCTGCTAACATCCTAATGTTAGTGGCTGGGAGAGGTTGCGGGAAAAGCATGTGTGAGCACTGGGCCTGAACTCCCGTGTATCTGAGTTGAATACAGCGATTTCCAACGGCTTTCCTCAACCAGAGTGTAGCTAGGTTCCAAATCCCATGTACGGGCGGGTAGCAGACATCTGCCTCCCATGCATACACACTTCTGAGAGTTGAGCTTATGGCCTGCACCTCCACATCCACCCTGCTGGTACCCTTGGCTTCTAAAAGGCCTAGGCTCGCTGTTCGATGGAAGTGTTGGGAGAGGTAATTGGAATATCCCGGCACACAAGACGAGTGCCTCCAAGCTCAATTCACGATTTCCCAGTAATTCTTGTGGTAGACAGGTGCTACATACTAAGTTCCATATGTGAAAAGGTAGCTGAACGCCTTGTCCAAAAGCATCTTACTTCTGAGAGTTGAGCTCAGCCTCAGTCCCTCACATTTCCACACTGCCTGCAGAGAGAGTTTCGCAGGTCTTCAGCAGAGATGATTGCCAGAGGCTTCTGAGTACAAGTTAACAATGCAGACCTGGAGGGTATCTCCAGGTGCAGTAGAGGGGTAATCTTGGAACCTCCTGACTCAGAGTACTGCTACCTTCTCACTGCCATAGGAATGCAGCTAGTTGACAGCTGACTTCAAGACATGCTTCCCTGTGAGAGCTGAGGACAGGGCAGAACCGTCCCGCATCCTGCCTGACTGTAGGAGTAGCTGCTAACATCCTAATGTTAGTGGCTGGGAGAGGTTGCAGGAAAAGCATGTGTGAGGACTGGGCCTGAACACCCGTGTATCTGAGTTGAATACAGCGAATTCCAATGGCCTTCTTCCATCACAGTGTAGCTAGGTTCCAACTCCCATGTCCGAGTGGGTAGCAGACATCTGCCTCCCATGCATACACACTTCTGAGAGTTGAGCTTATGGCCTGTACCTCCACATCCAGCCTGCTGGTAACCTTGGCCTGTAAAAGGCCTAGGCTCGCTGTATGTCGGAAGTGTTGGGAGAGGTAATTGTAATCACCCGGCACAAAAGACTAGTGCCTCCAAGATCAAGTCACGATTTCCCAGTAATTCTTGTGGTAGACAGGTGCTACATAATAAGTTCCATACGTGAGAAGGTAGCTGAACGCCTTGTCCAAAAGCATCTTACTTCTGAGAGTTGAGCTCAGCCTCAGTCCCTCACATTTCCACACTGCCTGCAGAGTGAGTTTCACACGTCTTCAGCAGAGACGATTACCAGAAGCTTCTGAGACGCAGGGTAACTATGCAGACCTGGAGGGTATCTCCAGCTGCAGTAGAGTGGTAATCTTGGAACCTCCTGACTCAGAGTACTGCTACGTTCTCACTGCCATAGGAATGCAGCTAGTTGACAGCTGACTTCAAGACATGCTTCCCTGTGAGAGCTGAGGACAGGGCAGAACCCTCCCGCATCCTGCCTGACTGTAGAAGTAGCTGCTAACATCCTAATGTTAGTGGCTGGGAGAGGTTGCGGGAAAAGCATGTGTGAGCACTGGGCCTGAACTCCCGTGTATCTGAGTTGAATACAGCGATTTCCAATGGCCTTCTTCAATCACAGTATACCTAGGTTCCAACTCCCATGTCCGAGTGGGTAGCAGACATCTGCCTCCCATGCATACACACTTCTGAGAGTTGAGCTAATGGCCTGTACCTCCACATCCAGCCTGCTGGTACCCTTGGCTTCTAAAAGTCCTAGGCTCGCTGTTTGACGGAAGTGCTGGGAGAGGTAATTGGAATATCCCGGCACACAAGACGAGTGCCTCCAAGCTAAATTCACGATTTCCCAGTAATTCTTGTGGTAGACAGGTGCTACATACTAAGTTCCATATGTGAGAAGGTAGCTGAACGCCTTGTCCAAAAGCATCTTACTTCTGAGAGTTGAGCTCACCCTCAGTCCCTCACAGTTCCACACTACCTGCAGAGTCAGTTCCACATGTCTTCACCAGAGACGATTATCAGAGGCTTCTGAGTACAAGTTAACAATGCAGACCTGGAGGGTGTCTCCAGGTGCAGTAGTGTGGTAATCTTGGAACCTCCTGACTCAGAGTACTGCTACCTTCTCACTGCCAGAGGAATGCAGCCAGTTGACAGCTGGCTTCAAGACATGCTTCCCTGTGAGAGCTGAGGACAGGGCAGAACCCTCCCGCATCCTGCCTGACTGTAGGAGTAGCTGCTAACATCCTTATGTTAGTGGCTGGGAGAGGTTGCGGGAAAAGCATGTGTGAGCACTGGGCCGGAACTCCCGTGTATCTGAGTTGAATACAGCGATTTCCAATGGCTTTCTTCAATCACAGTGTAGCTAGGTTCCAACTCCCATGTCCGAGTGGGTAGCAGACATCTGCCTCCCATGCATACACACTTTTGAGAGTTGAGCTTATGGCCTGTACCTCCACAGCCTGCCTGCTGGTACCCTTGGCTTATAAAAGGCCTAGGCTCGTTGTTTGACGGAAGTGTTGGGAGAGTTAATTGGAATCACCCGGCACACAAGACTAGTGCATCCAAGCTCAGTCCAGCGATTTCCTAGTAATTCCTGTGGTAGACTGCTGCTACATACTAAGTTCCATACGTGAGAGGGTAGCTGAACGCCTTGTCCAAAAGCATCTTACTTCTGAGAGTTGAGCTCAGCCTCAGTCCCTCACAGTTCCACACTGCCTGCAGAGTGAGTTTCGCAGGTCTTCAGCAGAGACGTTTGCCAGAGGCTTCTGAGACGCAGAGTAACAATGCAGACCTGGAGGGTATCCCCAGGTGCAGTAGACTGGTAATCATGGAACCTCCTGACTCAGAATACTGCTACCTTCTCACTGCCATAGGAATGCAGCTAGTTGACAGCTGGCTTCAAGACATGCTTCCCAGTGAGAGCTGAGGACAGGGCAGAACCCTCCCGCATCCTGCCTGACTGTAGGAGTAGCTGCTAACATCCTAATGTTAGTGGCTGGGAGAGGTTGCGGGAAAAGCATGTGTGAGCACTGGGCCTGAACTCCCGTGTATCTGAGTTGAATACAGCGATTTCCAATGGCCTTCTTCAATCACAGTATAGCTAGGTTCCAACTCCCATGTCCGAGTGGGAAGCAGACATCTGCCTCCCATGCATACACACTTCTGAGAGTTGAGCTTATGGCCTTTACCTCCACATCCACCCTGCTGGTACCCTTGGCTTCTAAAAGACCTAGGCTCGCTGTTTGACGGAAGTGCTGGGAGAGGTAATTGGAATATCCCGGCACACAAGACGAATGCCTCCAAGCTCAATTCACGATTTTCCAGTAATTCTTGTGGTAGACTGGTGCTACATACTATGTTCCATACGTGAGAAGGTAGCTGAACGCCTTGTCCAAAAGCATCTTACTTCTGAGAGTTGAGCTCAGCCTCAGTCCCTCACAGTTCCACACTGCCTGCAGAGTGAGTTTCACACGTCTTCACCAGAGACGATTACCAGAGGCTTCTGAGACGCAGGGTAACAATGCAGACCTGGAGGGTATCTCCAGGTGCAGTAGAGTGGTAATCTTGGAATCTCCTGTCTCAGAGTACTGCTACCTTCTCACTGCCATAGGAATGCAGCTAGTTGACAGCTGACTTCAAGACATGCTTCCCTGGGAGAGCTGAGGACAGGGCAGAACCCTCCCGCATCCTGCCTGACTGTAGGAGTAGCTGCTAACATCCTTATGTTAGTGGCTGGGAGAGGTTGCGGGAAAAGCATGTGTGAGCACTGGGCCTGAACTCCCGTGTATCTGAGTTGAATACAGCGATTTCCAACGGCTTTCCTCAACCAGAGTGTAGCTAGGTTCCAAATCCCATGTACGAGCGGGTAGCAGACATCTGCCTCCCATGCATACACACTTCTGAGAGTTGAGCTTATGGCCTGTACCTCCACATCCAGCCTGCTGGTACCCTTGGCTTCTAAAAGGCCTAGGCTCGCTGTTTGACGGAAGTGTTGGGAGAGGTAATTGGAATTACCCGGCAAAAAAGACTAGTGCCTCCAAGCTCAATTCACGATTCCCAGTAATTCTTGTGGTAGACAGGTGCTACATACTAAGTTCCATACGTGAGAAGGTAGCTGAACGCCTTGTCCAAAAGCATCTTACTTCTGAGAGTTGAGCTCAGCCTCAGTCCCTCACAGTTCCACACTGCCTTCAGAGTGAGTTTCGCAGGTCTTCAGCAGAGACGATTGCCAGAGGCTTCTGAGTACAAGTTAACAATGCAGACCTGAAGGGTATCTCCAGGTGCAGTAGAGTGGTAATCTTGGACATCCTGACTCAGAACACTGCTACCTTCTCACTGCTATAGGCATGCAGCTAGTTGACAGCTGGCTTCAAGACATGCTTCCCTGTGAGAGCTGAGGACAGGGCAGAACCCTCCCGCATGCTGCCTGACTGTAGGAGTAGCTCTAACATCCTAATGTTAGTGGCTGTGAGAGGTTGCGGGAAAAGCATGTGTGAGCACTGGGCCTGAACTCCCGTGTATCTGAGTTGAATACAGCGATTTCCAACGGCTTTCCTCAACCAGAGTGTAGCTAGGTTCCAAATCCCATGTACGAGCGGGTAGCAGACATCTGCCTCCAATGCATACACACTTCTGAGAGTTGAGCTTATGGCCTGTACCTCCACATCCAGCCTGCTGGTACCCTTGGCTTCTAAAAGGCCTAGGCTCGCTGTTTGACTGAAGTGCTGGGAGAGGTAATTGGAATCACCCTGCACACAAGACTAGAGCCTCCAAGCTCAGTCCAGCGATTTCCCAGTAATTTTTGTGGTAGACAGGTGCTACATACTAACTACCATATGTGAGAAGTTAGCTGAACGCCTTGTCCAAAAGCATCTTACTTCTGAGAGTTGAGCTCAGCCTCAGTCCCTCACATTTCCACACTACCTGCAGAGTGAGTTTCACACGTCTTCACCAGAGAAGATTACCAGAGGCTTCTGAGACGAAGGGTAACAATGCAGACCTGGAGGGTATCTCCAGGTGCAGTAGAGTGGTAATCTTGGAACCTCCTGACTCAGAGTACTGCTACCTTCTCACTGCCAAGGAATGCAGCTAGTTGACAGCTGGCTTCAAGACATGCTTCCCGGTGAGAGCTGAGGACAGGGCAGAACCCTCCCGCATCCTGCCTGACTGTAGGAGTAGCTGCTAACATCCTAATGTTAGTGGCTGGGAGAGGTTGCGGGAAAAGCATGTGTGAGCACTGGGCCTGAACTCCCGTGTATCTGAGTTGAATACAGCGATTTCCAAAGGCCTTCTTCAAACACAGTGTAGCTAGGTTCCAACTCCCATGTCCGAGTGGGTAGCAGACATCTGCCTCCCATGCATACACACTTCTGAGAGCTGAGCTTATGGCCTGTACCTCCAAATCCAGCCTGCTGGTACCCTTGGCTTCTAAAAGGCCTAGGCTCGCTGTTTGACGGAAGTGCTGGGAGAGGTAATTGGAATCACCCGGCACACAAGACTAGTGCCTCCAAGCTCAGTTCAGCGATTTCCTAGTAATTCCTGTGGTAGACTGGTGCTACATACTAAGTTCCATACGTGAGAGGGTAGCTGAACGCCTTGTCCAAAACCATCTTACTTCTGAGAGTTGAGCTCAACCTCAGTCCCTCACAGTTCGACACTGCCTTCAGAGTGAGTTTCGCAGGTTTTCAGCAGAGACGTTTGCCAGAGGCTTCTGAGACGCAGGGTAACAATGCAGACCAGGAGGGTATCCCCAGGTGCAGTCGACTGGTAATCTTGGAACCTCCTGACTCAGAATACTGCTACCTTCTCACTGCCAGAGGAATGCAGCCAGTTGACAGCTGGCTTCAAGACATGCTTCCCTGTGAGAGCTGAGGACAGGGCAGAACCCTCCCGCATCCTGCCTGACTGTAGGAGTAGCTGCTAACATCCTTATGTTAGTGGCTGGGAGAGGTTGCGGGAAAAGCATGTGTGAGCACTGGGCCTGAACTCCCGTGTATCTGAGTTGAATACAGCGATTTCCAATGGCCTTCTTCAATCACAGTGTAGCTAGGTTCCAACTCCCATGTAGGAGTGGGTAGCAGACATCTGCCTCCCATTCACACACTTCTGAGAGTTGAGCTTATGGCCTGTACCTCCACAGCCTGCCTGCTGGTACCCTTGGCTTATAAAAGGCCTAGGCTCGTTGTTTGACGGAAGTGTTGGGAGAGTTAATTGGAATCACACGGCACACAAGACTAGTGCCTCCAAGCTCAGTCCAGCGATTTCCTAGTAATTCCTGTGGTAGACTGGTGCTACATACTAAGTTCCATACGTGAGAGGGTAGCTGAACGCCTTGTCCAAAAGCATCTTACTTCTGAGAGTTGAGCTTAGCCTCAGTCCCTCACAGTTCCACACTGCCTGCAGAGTGCGTTTCGCAGGTGTTCAGCAGAGACGTTTGCCAGAGGCTTCTGAGACGCAGGGTAACAATGCAGACCTGGAGGGTATCCCCAGGTGCAGTAGACTGGTAATCTTGGAACCTCCTGACTCAGAATACTGCTACCTTCTCACTGCCATAGGAATGCAGCTAGTTGACAGCTGGCTTCAAGACATGCTTCCCTGTGAGAGCTGAGGACAGGGCCGAACCCTCTTGCATGCTGCCTGACTGTAGGAGTAGCTGCTAACATCCTTATGTTAGTGGCTGGGAGAGGTTGCGGGAAAAGCATGTGTGAGCACTGGGCCTGAACTCCCGTGTATCTGAGTTGAACACAGCGATTTCCAACGGCTTTCCTCAACCAGAGTGTAGCTAGGTTCCAAATCCCATGTATGAGCGGGTAGCAGACATCTGCCTCCCATGCATACACACTTCTGAGAGTAGAGCTTATGGCCTGTACTTCCACATCCAGCCTGCTGTTACCCTTGGCTTCTAAAAGCCTAGGCTCGCTGTTTGACGGAAGTGCTGGGAGAGGTAATTGGAATCTCCCGGCACACAAGACGAGTGCCTCCAAGCTCAATTCACGATTTCCCAGTAATTCTTGTGGTAGACAGGTGCTACATTCTAAGTTCCATATGTGAGAAGGTAGCTGAACGCCTTGTCCAAAAGCATCTTACTTCTGAGAGTTGAGCACACCCTCAGTCCCTCACACTTCCACACTGCCTGCAGAGTGAGTTTCACACGTCTTCACCTGAGACGATTGCCAGAGGCTTCTGAGTACAAGTTAACAATGCAGACCTGGAGGGTATCTCCAGGTGCAGTAGAGTGGTAATCTTGGAACCTCCTGACTCAGAGTACTGCTACCTTCTCACTGCCATAGGAATGCAGCTAGTTGACAGCTGGCTTCAAGACATGCTTCCCTGTGAGAGCTGAGGACAGGGCAGAACCCTCCCGCATCCTGCCTGACTGTAGGAGTAGCCTCTAACATCCTAATGTTAGTGCCTGGGAGAGGTTCCGGGAAAAGCATGTGTGAGCACTGGGCCTGAACTCCTGTGTATCTGAGTTGAATAGAGCGATTTCCAATGGCCTTCTTCAATCACAGTGTAGCTAGGTTCCAACTCCCATGTCCGAGTGGGTAGCAGACATCTGCCTCCCATGCATACACACTTCTGAGAGTTGAGCTTATGGCCTGTACCTCCACATCCAGCCTGCTGGTACCCTTGGCTTCTAAAAGGCCTAGGCTCGCTGTTTGACGGAAGTGCTGGGAGAGGTAATTGGAATCACACGGCACACAAGACTGGTGCCTCCAAGCTCAGTTCAGTGATTTCCTAGTAATTCCTGTGGTAGACTGGTGCTACATACTAAGTTCCATACGTGAGAGGGTAGCTGAACGCCTTGTCCAAAACCATCTTACTTCTGAGAGTTGAGCTCAGCCTCAGTCCCTCACAGTTCGACACTGCCTGCAGAGTGAGTTTCGCAGGTCTTCAGCAGAGACGTTTGCCAGAGGCTTCTGAGACGCAGGGTAACAATGCAGACCTGGAGGGTATCCCCAGGTACAGTCGACTGGTAATCTTGGAACCCCCTGACTCAGAATACTGCTACCTTCTCACTGCCATAGGAATGCAGCTAGTTGACAGCTGGCTTCAAGACATGCTTCCTTGTGAGAGCTGAGGACAGGGCAGAACCCTCCCGCATGCTGCCTGACTGTAGGATTAGCTGCTAACATCCTTATGTTAGTGGCTGGGAGAGGTTGCGGGAAAAGCATGTGTGAGCACTGGGCCTGAACTCCCGTGTATCTGAGTTGAATACAGCGATTTCCAACGGCTTTCCTCAACCACAGTGTAGCTAGGTTCCAAATCCCATGTACGAGCGGGTAGCAGACATCTGCCTCCCATGCATACACACTTCTGAGAGTTGAGCTTATGGCCTGTACCTCCACATCCAGCCTGCAGGTACCCTTGGCTTCTAAAAGGCCTAGGCTCGCTGTTTGACGGAAGTGCTGGGAAAGGTAATTGGAATCTCCCGGCACACAAGACGAGTGCCTCCAAGCTCAATTCACGATTTCCCAGTAATTCTTGTGGTAGACAGGTGCTACATACTAAGTTCCATATGTGAGAAGGTAGCTGAACGCCTTGTCCAAAAGCATCTTACTTCTGAGAGTTGAGCACACCCTCAGTCCCTCACACTTCCACACTGCCTGCAGAGTGAGTTTCACACGTCTTCACCAGAGACGATTGCCAGAGGCTTCTGAGTACAAGTTAACAATGCAGACCTGGAGGGTATCTCCAGGTGCAGTAGAGTGGTAATCTTGGAACCTCCTGACTCAGAGTACTGCTACCTTCTCACTGCCATAGGAATGCAGCTAGTTGACAGCTGGCTTCAAGACATGCTTCCCTGTGAGAGCTGAGGACAGGGCAGAACCCTCCCGCATCCTGCCTGACTGTAGGAGTAGCTGCTAACATCCTAATGTTAGTGGCTGGGAGAGGTTGCGGGAAAAGCATGTGTGAGCACCGGGCCTGAACTCCCGTGTATCTGAGTTGAATACAGCGATTTCCAATGGCCTTCTTCAATCACAGTGTAGCTAGGTTCCAACTCCCATGTCCGAGTGGGTAGCAGACATCTGCCTCCCATGCATACACACTTCTGAGAGTTAAGCTTATGGCCTGTACCTCCACATCCAGGCTGCTGGTACCCTTGGCTTCTAAAAGGCCTAGGCTCGCTGTTTGACGGAAGTGTTGGGAGAGGTAATTGGAATCACCCGGCACACAAGACTAGTGCCACCAAGCTCAGTTCAGCCATTTCCTAGTAATTCCTGTGGTAGACTGGTGCGACATACTAAGTTCCATACGTGAGAGGGTAGCTGAACGCCTTGTCCAAAACCATCTTACTTCTGAGAGTTGAGCTCAGCCTCAGTCCCTCACAGTTCGACACTGCCTGCAGTGTGAGTTTCGCAGGTCTTCAGCAGAGACGTTTGCCAGATGCTTCTGAGTACAAGTTAACAATGCAGACCTGGAGGGTATCTCCAGGCGCAGTCGACTGGTAATCTTGGAACCTCCTGACTCAGAATACTGCTACCTTCTCACTGCCATAGGAATGCAGCTAGTTGACAGCTGGCTTCAAGACATGCTCCCTGTGAGAGCTGAGGACAGGGTAGAACCCTCCCGCATCCTGCCTGACTGTAGGAGTAGCTGCTAACATCCTTATGTTAGTGGCTGGGAGAGGTTGCGGGAAAATCATGTGTGAGCACTGGGCCTGAACTCCCGTGTATCTGAGTTGAATACAGCGATTTCCAACGGCTTTCCTCAACCAGAGTGTAGATAGGTTCCAAATCCCATGTACGAGCGGGTAGCAGACATCTGCCTCCCATGCATACACACTTCTGAGATTTGAGCTTATGGCCTGTACCTCCACATGCAGTCTGCTGGTACCCTTGGCTTCTAAAAGGCCTAGGCTCGCTGTTTGACGGAAGTGCTGGGAGAGGTAATTGGAATCTCCCGGCACACAAGACGAGTGCCTCCAAGCTCAATTCACGATTTCGCAGTAATTCTTGTGGTAGACAGGTGCTACATACTAAGTTCCATATGTGAGAAGGTAGCTGAACGCCTTGTCCAAAAGCATCTTACTTCTGAGAGTTGACCACACCCTCAGTCCCTCACACTTCCACACTGCCTGCAGAGTGAGTTTCACACGTCTTCACCAGGACGATTGCCAGAGGCTTCTGAGTACAAGTTAACAATGCAGACCTGGAGGGTATCTCCAGGTGCAGTAGAGTGGTAATCTTGGAACCTCCTGACTCAGAGTACTGCTACCTTCTCACTGCCAAGGAATGCAGCTAGTTGACAGCTGGCTTCAAGACATGCTTCCCTGTGAGAGCTGAGGACAGGGCAGAACCCTCCCGCATCCTGCCTGACTGTAGGAGTAGCTGCTAACATCCTAATGTTAGTGGCTGGGAGAGGTTGCGGGAAAAGCATGTGTGAGCACTGGGCCTGAACTCCCGTGTATCTGAGTTGAATACAGCGATTTCCAATGGCCTTCTTCAATCACAGTGTAGCTAGGTTCCAACTCCCATGTACGAGTGGGTAGCAGTCATCTGCCTCCCATGCATACACACTTCTGAGAGTTGAGCTTATGGCCTGTACCTCCACATCCAGCCTGCTGATACCCTTGGCTTCTAAAAGGCCTAGGCTCGCTGTTTGACGGAAGTGTTGGGAGAGGTAATTGGAATCACCCGGCACACAAGACTAGTGCCTCCAAGGTCAGTCCAGCGATTTCCTAGTAATTCCTGTGGTGGACTGGTGCTACATACTAAGTTCCATACGTGAGAGGGTAGCTGAACGCCTTGTCCAAAAGCATCTACTTCTGAGAGTTGAGCTCAGCCTCAGTCCCTCACAGTTCCACACTGCCTGCAGAGTGAGTTTCGCAGGTCTTCAGCAGAGACGTTTGCCAGAGGCTTCTGAGACGCAGGGTAACAATGCAGACCTGGAGTGTATCCCCAGGTGCAGTAGACTGGTAATCTTGGAACCTCCTGACTCAGAATACTGCTACCTTCTCACTGCCATAGGAATGCAGCTAGTTGACAGCTGGCTTCAAGACATGCTTCCCTGTGAGAGCTGAGGACAGGGCAGAACCCTCCCGCATCCTGCCTGAGTGTAGGAGTAGCTGCTAACATCCTTATGTTAGTGGCTGGGAGAGGTTGCGGGAAAAGCATGTGTGAGCACTGGGCCTGAACTCCTGTGTATCTGAGTTGAATACAGCGATTTCCAATGGCCTTCTTCAATCACAGTGTAGCTAGGTTCCAACTCCCATGTCCGAGTGGGTAGCAGACATCTGCCTCCCATGCATACACACTTCTGAGAGGTGAGCTTATGGCCTGTACCTCCACAGCCAGCCTGCTGGTACCCTTGGCTTCTAAAAGGCATAGGCTCGCTGTTTGACGGAAGTGTTGGGAGAGGTAATTGGAATCACCCGGCACACAAGAGTTTTGCCTCCAAGCTCAGTCTAGCGATTTCCTAGTAATTCCTGTGGTACACTGGTGCTACATACTAAGTTCCATACTTGAGAGGTTAGCTGAACACCTTGTCCAAAAGCATCTTACTTCTGCGAGTTGAGTTCGCCCTCAGTCCCTCACAGTTCCACACTGCCTGCAGAGTGAGTTTCGCAGGTCTTCAGCAGAGACGTTTGCCAGAGGCTTCTGAGACGCAGGGTAACAATGCAGACCTGGAGAGTATCCCCAGGTTCTGTAGACTGGTAATCTTGGAACCTCCTGACTCAGAGTACTGCTACCTTCTCACTGCCATAGGAATGCAGCTAGTTGACAGCTGGCTTCAAGACATGCTTCCCTGTGAGAGCTGAGGACAGGGCAGAACCCTCCCGCATCCTGCCTGACTGTAGGAGTAGCTGCTAACATCCTAATGTTAGTGGCTGGGAGAGGTTGCGGGAAAAGCATGTGTGAGCACTGGGCCTGAACTCCCGTGTATCTGAGTTGAATACAGCGATTTCCAACGGCTTTCCTCAACCAGAGTGTAGCTAGGTTCCAAATCGCATGTACGAGGGGGAAGCAGACATCTGCCTCCCATGCATACACATTCTGAGAGTTGAGCTTATGGCCTGTACCTCCACATCCAGCCTGCTGGTACCCTTGGCTTTTAAAAGGCCTAGGCTCGCTGTTTGACGGAAGAGTTGGGAGAGGTAATTGGAATCACACGGCACACAAGACTAGTGCCTCCAAGCTCAGTCCATCGATTTCCCAGTAATTCTTGTGGTAGACAGGTGCTACATACTAAGTTCCATATGTGAGAAGGTAGCTGAACGCCTTGTCCAAAAGCATCTTACTTCTGAGAGTTGAGCTCAGCCTCAGTCCCTCACAGTTCCACACTGCCTGCAGAGTGAGTTTCACACGTCTTCACCAGAGACGATTACCAGAGGCTTCTAGACGCAGGGTAACAATGCAGACCTGGAGGGTATCCCAGGTGCAGTAGACTGGTAATCTTGGAACCTCCTGACTCAGAATACTGCTACCATCTCACTGCCATAGGAATGCAGCTAGTTGACAGCTGGCTTCAAGACATGCTTCCCTGTGAGAGCTGAGGACAGGGCAGAACCCTCCCGCATCCTGCCTGACTGTAGGAGTAGCTGCTAACATCCTAATGTTAGTGGCTGGGAGAGGTTGCGGGAAAAGCATGTGTGAGCACTGGGCCTGCACTCCCGTGTATCTGAGTTGAATACAGCGATTTCCAATGGCCTTCTTCAATCACAGTGTAGCTATTTTCCAACTCCCATGTCCGAGTGGGTAGCAGACATCTGCCTTCCATGCATACACATTCTGAGAGTTGAGCTTATGGCCTGTACCTCCACAGCCAGCCTGCTGGTACCCTTGGCTTGTAAAAGCCTAGGCTCGCTGTTTGACGGATGTCCTGGAGAGGTAATTGGAATCTCCCGGCACACAAGACGAGTGCCTCCAAGCTCAATTCACGATTTCCCAGTAATTCTTGTGGTAGACAGGTGCTACATACTAAGTTCCATATGTGAGAAGGTAGCTGAACGCCTTGTCCAAAAGCATCTTACTTCTGAGAGTTGAGCTTAGCCTCAGTCCATCACAGTTCCACACTGCCTGCAGAGTTAGTTTCACACGTCTTCACCAGAGACGATTGCCAGAGGTTTCTGAGTACAAGTTAACAATGCAGACCTGGATGGTATCTCCAGCTGCAGTTGAGTGGTAATCTTGGAACCTCCTGACTCAGAATACTGCTACCTTCTCACTGCCATAGAAATGCAGCTAGTTGACAGCTGGCTTCAAGACATGCTTCCCTGTGAGAGCTGAGGACAGGCCAGAACCCTCCCGCATCCTGCCTGACTGTAGGAGTAGCTGCTAACATCCTTATGTTAGTGGCTGGGAGAGGTTGTGGGAAAAGCATGTGTGAGCACTGGGCCTGAACTCCCGTGTATCTGAGTTGAATACAGTGATTTCCAATGGCCATCTTCAATCACAGTGTAGCTAGTTTCCAACTCCCATGTCCGAGTGGGTAGAAGACATCTGACTCCCATGCATACACACTTCTGAGAGTTGAGCTTATGGCCTGTACCTCCACATCCAGCCTGCTGGTACCCTTGGCTTCTAAAAGGCCTAGGCTCGCTGTTTGACGGAAGTGTTGGGAGAGGTAATTGGAATCACCCGTCACACAAGACTAGTGCCTCCAAGCTCAATTCACGATTTCCCAGTAATTCTTGTGGTAGACTGGTGCTACATACTAAGTTCCATACGTGATAATGTAGCTGAACGCCTTGTCCAAAAGCATCTTACTTCTGAGAGTTGAGCTCAGCCTCAGTCCCTCACAGTTCCACACGGCCTGCAGAGTGAGTTTCGCAGGTCTTCAGCAGAGACGTTTGTCAGAGGCTTCTGAGACGCAGGGTAACAATGCAGACCTGGAGGGTATCCCCAGGTGCAGTAGACTGGTAATCTTGGAACCTCCTGACTCAGAATACTGTTACCTTCTCACTGCCATAGGAATGCAGCTAGTTGACAGCTGGTTTCAAGACATGCTTCCCTGTGAGGGCTGAGGACAGGGCAGAACCCTCCCGCATCCTGCCTGACTCTAGGAGTAGCTGCTAACATCCTAATGTTAGTGGCTGGGAGAGGTTGCGGGAAAAGCATGTGTGAGCACTGGCCCTGAACTCCCGTGTATCTGAGTTGAATACAGCGATTTCCAATGGCCTTCTTCAATCACAGTGTAGCTAGTTTCCATCTCCCATGTCCGAGTGGGTACAGACATCTGCCTCCCATGCATACACATTCTGAGAGTTGAGCTTATGGCCTGTACCTCCACATCCAGCCTGCTGGTACCCTTGGCTTCTAAAAGGCCTAGGCTCGCTGTTTGACGGAAGTGCTGGGAGAGGTAATTGGAATCACCCGGCAAACAAGACTAGTGCCTCCAAGCTCAGTCCATCGATTTCCCAGTAATTCTTGTGGTAGACAGGTGCTACATACTAAGTTCCATATGTGAGAAGGTAGCTGAACGCCTTGTCCAAAAGCATCTTACTTCTGAGAGTTGAGCTCAGCCTCAGTCCCTCACCGTTCCACACTGCCTGCAGAGTGAGTTTCACACGTCTTCACCAGAGACAATTACCAGAGGCTTCTGAGACGCAGGGTAACAATGCAGACCTGGAGGGTATCCCCAGGTGCAGTAGACTGGTAATCTTGGAACCTCCTGACTCAGAATACTGCTACCTTCTCACTGCCATAGGAATGCAGCTAGTTGACAGCTGGCTTCAAGACATGCTTACCTGTGAGAGCTGAGGACAGGGCAGAACCCTCCCGCATCCTGCCTGACTGTAGGAGTAGCTGCTAACATCCTAATGTTAGTGGCTGGGAGAGGTTGCGGGAAAAGCATGTGTGAGCACTGGGCCTGAACTCCCGTGTATCTGAGTTGAATACAGCGATTTCCAACGGCTTTCCTCAACCAGAGTGTAGCTAGGTTCCAAATCCCATGTACGAGCGGGTAGCAGACATCTGCCTCCCATGCATACACACTTCTGAGAGTTGAGTTTATGGCCTGTACCTCCACATCCAGCCTGCTGGTACCCTTGGCTTCTAAAAGGCCTAGGCTCGCTGTTTGACGGAAGTGTTGGGAGAGGTAATTGGAATCACCCGGCACACAAGACGAGTGCCTCGAAGCTCAATTCACGATTTCCCAGTAATTCTTGTGGTAGACAGGTGCTACATACTAAGTTCCATGTGTGAGAAGTTAGCTGAACGCCTTGTCGAAAAGCATCTTACTTCTGAGAGTTGAGCTCAGCCTCAGTCTCTCACAGTTCCACACTGCCTGCAGAGTTAGTTTCACACGTCTTCACCAGAGACGATTGCCAGAGGTTTCTGAGTACAAGTTAACAATGCAGACCTGGAGGGGATCTCCAGCTGCAGTTGAGTGGTAATCTTGGAAACTCCTGACTCAGAATACTGCTACCTTCTCACTGCCATAGGAATGCAGCTAGTTGACAGCTGGCTTCAAGACATGCTTCCCTGTGAGAGCTGAGGACAGGGCAGAACCCTCCCGCATCCTGCCTGACTGTAGGAGTAGCTGCTAACATCCTTATGTTAGTGGCTGGGAGAGGTTGTGGGAAAAGCATGTGTGAGCACTGGGCCTGAACTCCCGTGTATCTGAGTTGAATACAGCGATTTCCAATGGCCTTCTTCAATCACAGTGTAGCTAGTTTCCAACTCCCATGTCCGAGTGGGTAGAAGACATCTGACTCCCATGCATACACACTTCTGAGAGTTGAGCTTATGGCCTGTACCTCCACATCCAGCCTGCTGGTACCCTTGGCTTCTAAAAGGCCTAGGCTCGCTGTTTGACGGAAGTGTTGGGAGAGGTAATTGGAATCACCCGGCACACAAGACTAGTGCCTCCAAGCTCAATTCACGATTTCCCAGTAATTCTTGTGGTAGACAGGTGCTACATACTAAGTTCCATACGTGATAAGGTAGCTGAACGCCTTGTCCAAAAGCATCTTACTTCTGAGAGTTGAGCTCAGCCTCAGTCCCTCACAGTTCCACACGGCCTGCAGAGTGAGTTTCGCAGGTCTTCAGCAGAGACGTTTGTCAGAGGCTTCTGAGACGCAGGGTAACAATGCAGACCTGGAGGGTATCCCCAGGTGCAGTAGACTGGTAATCTTGGAACCTCCTGACTCAGAATACTGTTACCTTCTCACTGCCATAGGAATGCAGCTAGTTGACAGCTGGTTTCAAGACATGCTTCCCTGTGAGTGCTGAGGACAGGGCAGAACCGTCCCGCATCCTGCCTGACTGTAGGAGTAGCTGCTAACATCCTAATGTTAGTGGCTGGGAGAGGTTGCGGGAAAAGCATGTGTGAGCACTGGGCCTGAACTCCCGTGTATCTGAGTTGAATACAGCGATTTCCAACGTCTTTCCTCAACCAGAGTGTAGCTAGGTTCCAAATCCCATGTACGAGCGGGTAGCAGACATCTCCCTCCCATGCATACACACTTCTGAGAGTTGAGCTTATGGCCTGTACCTCCACATCCAGCCTGCTGGTACCCTTGGCTTCTAAAAGGCCTAGGCTCGCTGTTTGACGGAAGTGCTGGGAGAAGTAATTGGAATCACCCGGCACACAAGACTAGTGCCTCCAAGCTCAGTCCAGGGATTTCCCAGTAATTCTTGTGGTAGACAGGTGCTACATACTAAGTTCCATACGTGAGAAGGTAGCTGAACGCCTTGTCCAAAAGCATCTTACTTCTGAGAGTTGAGCTCACCCTCAGTCCCTCTCAGTTCCACACTGCCTGCACAGTGCGTTTCACACGTCTTCACCGGAGACGATTACCAGAGGCTTCTGAGACGCAGGGTAACAATGCAGACCTGGAGGGTATCTCCAGGTGCAGTAGAGTGGTAATCTTGGAACCTCCTGACTCAGAGTACTGCTACCTTCTCACTGCCATAGGAATGCAGCTAGTGGAGAGCTGACTTCAAGACATGCTTCCCTATGAGAGCTGAGGACAGGGCAGAACCCTCCCGCATCCTGCCTGACTGTAGGAGTAGCTGCTAACATCCTAATGTTAGTGGCTGGGAGAGGTTGCGGGAAAAGCATGTGTGAGCACTGGGCCTGAACTCCCGTGTATCTGAGTTGAATACAGCGATTTCCAATGGCCTTCTTCAATCACAGTGTAGCTATTTTCCATCTCCCATGTCCGAGTGGGTACAGACATCTGCCTCCCATGCATACACATTCTGAGAGTTGAGCTTATGGCCAGTACCTCCACATCCAGCCTGCTGGTACCCTTGGCTTGTAAAAGCCTAGGCTCGCTGTTTCACGGAAGTGTTGGGAGAGGTAATTGGAATCACCCGGCACACAAGACTAGTGCCTCCAAGCTCAGTTCAGCGATTTCCTAGTAATTCCTGTGGTAGACTGGTGCTACATACTAAGTTCCATACGTGAGAGGGTAGCTGAACGCCTTGTCCAAAAGCATCTTACTTCTGAGAGTTGAGCTCAGCCTCAGTCCTTCACAGTTCCACACTGCCTGCAGAGTGAGTTTCGCAGGTCTTCAGCAGAGACGTTTGCCAGAGGCTTCTGAGAGGCAGGGTAACAATGCAGACCTGGAGGTTATCCCCAGGTGCAGTAGACTGGTAATCCTGGAACCTCCTGACTCAGAATACTGCTACCTTCTCACTGCCATAGGAATGCAGCTAGTTGACAGCTGGCTTCAAGTCATGCTTCCCTGTGAGAGCTGAGGACAGGGCAGAACCCTCCCGCATCCTGCCTGACTGTAGGAGTAGCTGCTAACATCCTAATGTTAGTGGCAGGGAGAGGTTGCCGGAAAAGCATGTGTGAGCACTGGGCCTGAACTCCCGTGTATCTGAGTAGAATACAGCGATTTCCAACGGCTTTCCTCAACCAGAGTGTAGCTAGGTTCCAAATCCCATGTACGAGCGGGTAGCAGACATCTGCCTCCCATGCATACACACTTCTGAGAGTTGAGCTTATGGCCTGTACCTCCACAGCCAGCCTGCTGGTACCCTTGGCTTCTAAAAGGCCTAGGCTCGCTGTTTGACGGAAGTGTTGGGAGAGGTAATTGGAATCACACGGCACACAAGATTAGTGCCTCCAAGCTCAGTCCAGCGATTTCCTAGTAATTCCTGTGGTACACTGGTGCTACATACTAAGTTCCATACGTGAGAGGGTAGCTGAACGCCTTGACCAAAAGCATCTTACTTCTGAGAGTTGAGCTCAGCCTCAGTCCCTCACAGTTGCACACTGCCTGCAGAGTGAGTTTCGCAGGTCTTCAGCAGAGACGTTTGTCAGAGGCTTCTGAGACGCAGGGTAACAATGCAGACCTGGAGAGTATCCCCAGGTTCAGTAGACTGGTAATCTTGGAACCTCCTGACTCAGAATACTGCTACCTTCTCACTGCCATAGGAATGCAGCTAGTTGACAGCTGGCTTCAAGACATGCTTCCCTGTGAGAGCTGAGGACAGGGCAGAACCCTCCCGCATCCTGCCTGACTGTAGGAGTAGCTGCTAACATCCTAATGTTAGTGGCTGGGAGAGGTTGCGGGAAAAGCATGTGTGAGCACTGGTCCTGAACTCCCGTGTATCTGAGTTGAATACAGCGATTTCCAACGGCTTTCCTCAACCAGAGTGTAGCTAGGTTCCAAATCGCATGTACGAGGGGGAAGCAGACATCTGCCTCCCATGCATACACATTCTGAGAGTTGAGCTTATGGCCTGTACCTCCACATCCAGCCTGCTGGTACCCTTGGCTTCTAAAAGGCCTAGGCTCGCTGTTTGACGGAAGTGCTGGGAGAGGTAATTGGAATCACCCGGCACACAAGACTAGTGCCTCCAAGATCAGTCCATCGATTTCCCAGTAATTCTTGTGGTAGACAGGTGCTACATACTAAGTTCCATATGTGAGAAGGTAGCTGAACGCCTTGTCCAAAAGCATCTTACTTCTGAGAGTTGAGCTCAGCCTCAGTCCCTCACAGTTCCACACTGCCTGCAGAGTGAGTTTCACACGTCTTCACCAGAGACGATTACCAGAGGCTTCTGAGACGCAGGGTAACAATGCAGACCTGGAGGCTATCTCCAGGTGCAGTAGAGTGGTAATCTTGGAACCTCCTGACTCAGAGTACTGCTACCTTCTCACTGCCATAGGAATGCAGCTAGTTGACAGCTGGCTTCAAGACATGCTTCCCTGTGAGAGCTGAGGACAGGGCAGAACCCTCCCGCATCCTGCCTGACTGTAGGAGTAGCTGCTAACATCCTTATGTTAGTGGCTGGGAGAGGTTTCGGGAAAAGCATGTGTGAACACTGGGCCTGAACTCCCGTGTATCTGAGTTGAATACAGCGATTTCCAATGGCCTTCTTCAATCACAGTGTAGCTAGTTTCCAACTCCCATGTCCGAGTGGGTAGAAGACATCTGACTCCCATGCATACACACTTCTGAGAGTTGAGCTTATGGCCTGTACCTCCACATCCAGCCTGCTGGTACCCTTGGCTTCTAAAAGGCCTAGGCTCGCTGTTTGACGGAAGTGTTGGGAGAGGTAATTGGAATCACCCGGCACTCAAGACTAGTGCCTCCAAGCTCAATTCACGATTTCCCAGTAATTCTTGTGGTAGACTGGTGCTACATACTAAGTTCCATACATGATAAGGTAGCTGAACGCCTTGTCCAAAAGCATCTTACTTCTGAGAGTTGAGCTCAGCCTCAGTCCCTCACAGTTCCACACGGCCTGCAGAGTGAGTTTCGCAGGTCTTCAGCAGAGACGTTTGTCAGAGGCTTCTGAGACGCAGGGTAACAATGCAGACCTGGAGGGTATCCCCAGGTGCAGTAGCCTGATAATCTTGGAACCTCCTGACTCAGAATACTGCTATCTTCTCACTGCCATAGGAATGCAGCTCGTTGACAGCTGGCTTCAAGACATGCTTCCCTGTGAGAGCTGAGGACAGGGTAGAACCCTCCCGCATCCTGCCTGACTGTAGGAGTGCTGCTAACATCCTAATGTTAGTGGCTGGGAGAGGTTGCGGGAAAAGCATGTGTGAGCACTGGGCCTGAACTCCTGTGTATCTGAGATGAATACAGCGATTTCCAACGGCTTTCCTCAACCAGAGTGTAGCTAGGTTCCAAATCCCATGTACGAGCGGGTAGCAGACATCTGCCTCCCATGCATACACACTTCTGAGAGTTCAGCTTATGGCCTGTACCTCCACATCCAGCCTGCTGGTACCCTTGGCTTCTAAAAGACCTAGGCTCGCTGTTTGTCGGAAGTGCTGGGAGAGGTAATTGGAATCACCCGGCACACAAGACTAGTGCCTCCAAGCTCAGTCCAGAGATTTCCCAGTAATTCTTGTGGTAGACAGGTGCTACATACTAAGTTCCATATGTGAGAAGGTAGCTGAACGCCTTGTCGAAAAGCATCTTACTTCTGAGAGTTGAGCTCAGCCTCAGTCCCTCACAGTTCCACACTGCCTGCAGAGTGAGTTTCACACGTCTGCACCAGAGACGATTACCAGAGGCTTCTGAGACGCAGGGTAACAATGCAGACCTGGAGGGTATCTCCAGGTGCAGTAGAGTGGTAATTTTGGAACCTCCTGACTCAGAGTACTGCTACCTTCTCACTGCCATAGGAATGCAGCTAGTTCACAGCTGGCTTCAAGACATGCTTCCCTGTGAGAGCTGAGGACAGGGCAGGACCCTCCCGCTTCCTACCTGACTGTAGGAATAGCTGCTAACATCCTAATGTTAGTGGCTGGGAGAGGTTGCGGGACAAGCATGTGTGAGCACTGGGCCTGAACTCCCGTGTATCTGAGTTGAATACAGCGATTTCCAATGGCCTTCTTCAATCACAGTGTAGCTAGTTTCCAACTCCCATGTCCGAGTGGGTTGAAGACATCTGCCTCCCATGCATACACACTTCTGAGAGTTGAGCTTATGGCCTGTATCTCCACATTCAGCCTGCTGGTACCCTTGGCTTCTAAAAGGCCTAGGCTCACTGTTTGAGGAAGTGTTGAGAGAGGTAATTGGAATCACCCGGAACACAAGACTAGTGCCTCCAATCTCAGTCCAGCGATTTCCTAGTAATTCCTGTGGTACACTGGTGCTACATACTAAGTTCCATACGTGAGAGGGTAGCTGAACGCCTTGTCCAAAAGCATCTTACTTCTGAGAGTTGAGCTCAGCCTCAGTCCCTCACAGTTCCACACTGCCTGCAGAGTGAGTTTCGCAGGTCTTCAGCAGAGACGTTTGCCAGAGGCTTCTGAGACGCAGGGTAACAATGCAGACCTGGAGGGTATCCCCAGGTGCAGTAGACTGGTAATCTTGGAACCTCCTGACTCAGAATACTGCTACCTTCTCACTGCCATAGGAATGCAGCTAGTTGACAGCTGGCTTCAAGACATGCTTCCCTGTGAGAGCTGAGGACAGGGCAGGACCCTCCCGCATCCTGCCTGACTGTAGGAGTAGCTGCTAACATCCTAATGTTAGTGGCTCGGAGAGGTTGCGGGAAAAGCATGTGTGAGCACTGGGCCTGAACTCCCGTGTATCTGAGTTGAATACAGCGATTTCCAATGGCCTTCTTCAATCACAGTGTAGCTGGGTTCCAACTCCCATGTCCGAGCGGGTAGCAGACATCTGCCTCCCATGCATACACACTTCTGAGAGTTCAGCTTATGGCCTGTACCTCCACATCCAGCCTGCTGGTACCCTTGGCTTCTAAAAGACCTAGGCTCGCTGTTTGTCGGAAGTGCTGGGAGAGGTAATTGGAATCACCCGGCACACAAGACTAGTGCCTCCAAGCTCAGTCCAGCGATTTCCCAGTAATTCTTGTGGTAGACAGGTGCTACATACTAAGTTCCATATGTGAGAAGGTAGCTGAACGCCTTGTCGAAAAGCATCTTACTTCTGAGAGTTGAGCTCAGCCTCAGTCCCTCACAGTTCCACACTGCCTGCAGAGTGAGTTTCACACGTCTGCACCAGAGACGATTACCAGAGGCTTCTGAGACGCAGGGTAACAATGCAGACCTGGAGGGTATCTCCAGGTGCAGTAGAGTGGTAATTTTGGAACCTCCTGACTCAGAGTACTGCTACCTTCTCACTGCCATAGGAATGCAGCTAGTTCACAGCTGGCTTCAAGACATGCTTCCCTGTGAGAGCTGAGGACAGGGCAGGACCCTCCCGCTTCCTACCTGACTGTAGGAGTAGCTGCTAACATCCTAATGTTAGTGGCTGGGAGAGGTTGCGGACAAGCATGTGTGAGCACTGGGCCTGAACTCCCGTGTATCTGAGTTGAATACAGCGATTTCCAATGGCCTTCTTCAATCACAGTGTAGCTAGTTTCCAACTCCCATGTCCGAGTGGGTAGAAGACATCTGCCTCCCATGCATACACACTTCTGAGAGTTGAGCTTATGGCCTGTATCTCCACATTCAGCCTGCTGGTACCCTTGGCTTCTAAAAGGCCTAGGCTCACTGTTTGTGGAAGTGTTGAGAGAGGTAATTGGAATCACCCGGAACACAAGACTAGTGCCTCCAATCTCAGTCCAGCGATTTCCTAGTAATTCCTGTGGTACACTGGTGCTACATACTAAGTTCCATACGTGAGAGGGTAGCTGAACGCCATGTCCAAAAGCATCTTACTTCTGAGAGTTGAGCTCAGCCTCAGTCCCTCACAGTTCCACACTGCCTGCAGAGTGAGTTTCGCAGGTCTTCAGCAGAGACGTTTGCCAGAGGCTTCTGAGACGCAGGGTAACAATGCAGACCTGGAGGGTATCCCCAGGTGCAGTAGACTGGTAATCTTGGAACCTCCTGACTCAGAATACTGCTACCTTCTCACTGCCATAGGAATGCAGCTAGTTGACAGCTGGCTTCAAGACATGCTTCCCTGTGAGAGCTGAGGACAGGGCAGGACCCTCCCGCATCCTGCCTGACTGTAGGAGTAGCTGCTAACATCCTAATGTTAGTGGCTCGGAGAGGTTGCGGGAAAAGCATGTGTGAGCACTGGGCCAAAACTCCCGTGTATCTGAGTAGAATACAGCGATTTCCAACGGCTTTCCTCAACCAGAGTGTAGCTAGGTTCCAAATCCCATGTACGAGCTGATAGCAGACATCTGCCTCCCATGCATACACGCTTCTGAGAGTTGAGCTTATGGCCTGTACCTCCACATCCAGTCTGCTGGTACCCTTGGCTTCTAAAAGGCCTAGGCTCGCTTTTTGACGGAAGTGCTTGGAGAGGTAATTGGAATCACCCGGCACACAAGACTAGTGCCTCGAAGCTCAATTCACGATTTCCCAATAATTCTTGCGGTAGACAGGTGCTACATACTAAGTTCCATGTGTGAGAAGTTAGCTGAACGCCTTCTCGAAAAGCATCTTACTTCTGAGAGTTGAGCTCAGCCTCAGTCTCTCAAAGTTCCACACTGCCTGCAGAGTTAGTTTCACACGTCTTCACCAGAGACGATTGCCAGAGGCTTCTGAGTACAAGTTAACAATGCAGACCTGGAGGGTATCTCCAGGTGCAGTTGAGTGGTAATCTGGAACCTCCTGACTCAGAATACTGCTACCTTCTCACTGCCATAGGAATGCAGCTAGTTGACAGCTGGCTTCAAGACATGCTTCCCTGTGAGAGCTGAGGACAGGGCAGAACCCTCCCGCATCCTGCCTGACTGTAGGAGTAGCTGCTAACATCCTTATGTTAGTGGCTGGGAGAGGTTGTGGGAAAAGCATGTGTGAGCACTGGGCCTGAACTCCCGTGTATCTGAGTTGAATACAGCGATTTCCAATGGCCTTCTTCAATCACAGTGTAGCTAGTTTCCAACTCCCATGTCCGAGTGGGTAGAAGACATCTGACTCCCATGCATACACACTTCTGAGAGTTGAGCTTATGGCCTGTACCTCCACATCCAGCCTGCTGGTACCCTTGGCTTCTAAAAGGCCTAGGCTCGCTGTTTGACGGAAGTGGTGGGAGAGGTAATTGGAATCACCCGGCACACAAGACTAGTGCCTCCAAGCTCAATTCACGATTTCCCAGTAATTCTTGTGGTAGACAATTGCTACATACTAAGTTCCATACGTGATAAGGTAGCTGAACGCCTTGTCCAAAAGAATCTTACTTCTGAGAGTTGAGCTCAGCCTCAGTCCCTCACAGTTCCACACTGCCTGCAGAGTGAGTTTCGCAGGTCTTCAGCAGAGACGTTTGCCAGAGGCTTCTGAGACGCAGGGTAACAATGCAGACTTGGAGGGTATCCCCAGGTGCAGTAGAGTGGTAATCTTGGAACCTCCTGACTCAGAATACTGCTACCTTCTCACTGACATAGGAATGCAGCTAGTTGACAGCTGGCTTCAAGACATGCTTCCCTGTGAGAGCTGAGGACAGGGCAGAACCCTCCCGCATCCTGCCTGACTGAAGGAGTAGCTGCTAACATCCTAATGTTTGTGGCTGGGAGAGGTTGCGGGAAAAGCATGTGTGAGCACTGGGCCTGAACTCCCGTGTATCTGAGTTGAATACAGCGATTTCCAACGGCTTTCCTCAACCAGAGTGTAGCTAGGTTCCAAATCCCATGTACGAGCGGGTAGCAGACATCTGCCTCCGATACATACACACTTCTGAGAGTGGAGCTTATGGCCTGTACCTCCACATCCAGCCTGCTGGTACCCTTGGCTTCTAAAAGGCCTAGGCTAGCTGTTTGACGGAAGTGCTGGGAGAGGTAATTGGAATCTGCCGGCACACAAGACGAGTGCCTCCAAGCTCAATCACGATTGCCCAGTAATTCTTGTGGTAGACAGGTGCTACATACTAAGTTCCATACGTCAGAAGGTAGCTGAAGGCCTTGTCCAAAAGCATCTTACTTCTGAGAGTTGAGCTCACCCTCAGTACCTCACAGTTCCACACTGCCTGCAGAGTGAGTTTCACACGTCTTCACCAGAGACGATTACCAGAGGCTTCTGAGACGCAGGGTAACAATGCAGACCTGGAGGGTATCTCCAGGTGCAGTAGAGTGGTAATCTTGGAACTTCCTGACTCAGAGTACTGCTACTGTCTCACTGCCATAGGAATGCAACTAGTTGACAGCTGACTTCAAGACATGCTTCCCTGTGAGAGCTGAGGACAGGGCAGAACCCTCCCGCATTCTGCCTGACTGTAGGAGTAGCTGCTAACATACTAATGTTAGTGGCTGGGAGAGGTTGCGGGAAAAGCATGTGTGAGCACTGGGCCTGAACTCCCGTGTATCTGAGTTGAATACAGCGATTTCCAACGGCTTTCCTCAACCAGAGTGTAGCTAGGTTCCAAATCCCATGTTCGAGCGGGTAGCAGACATCTGCCTCCGATGCATACACACTTCTGAGAGTGGAGCTTATGGCCTGTACCTCCACATCCAGCCTGCTGGTACCCTTGGCTTCTAAAAGGCCTAGGCTCGCTGTTTGACGGAAGTGTTGGGAGAGGTAATTGGAATCACCCGGCACACAAGACTAGTGCCTCCAAGCTCAATTCACGATTTCCCAGTAATTCTTGTGGTAGACAGGTGCTACATACTAAGTTCCATACGTGAAAGTTTGCTGAACGCATTGTCCAAAAGCATCTTACTTCTGAGAGTTGAGCTCAGCCTCAGTCCCTCACAGTTCCACACTGCCTGCAGAGTGAGTTTCGCAGGTCTTCAGCAGAGACGTTTGCCAGAGGCTTCTGAGTACAAGTTAACAATGCAGACCTGGAGGGTATCTCCAGGTGCAGTAGAGTGGTAATCTTGGAACCTCCTGACTCAGAATACTGCTACCTTCTCACTGCCATAGGAATGCAGCTAGTTGACAGCTGGCTTCAAGACATGCTTCCCTGTGAGAGCTGAGGACAGGGCAGAACCCTCCCGCATCCTGCCTGACTGTAGGAGTAGCTGCTAACATCCTAATGTTAGTGGCTGGGAGAGGTTGCGGGAAAAGCATATGTGAGCACTGGGCCTGAACTCCCGTGTATCTGAGTTGAATACAGCGATTTCCAACGTCTTTCCTCAACCAGAGTGTAGCTAGGTTCCAAATCCCATGTACGAGCGGGTAGCAGACATCTGCCTGCCATGCATACACACTTCTGAGAGTTGAGCTTATGGCCTGTACCTCCACATCCAGCCTGCTGGTACCCTTGGCTTCTAAAAGGCTTAGGCTCGCTGTTTGAAGGAAGTGCTGGGAGAGGTAATTGGAATCACCCGGCACACAAGACTAGTGCCTCCAAGCTCAGTCCAGCGATTTCTCAGTAATTCTTGTGGTAGACAGGTGCTACATACTAAGTTCCATACGTGAGAAGGTAGCTGAACGCCTTGACCAAAAGCATCTTACTTCTGAGAGTTGAGCTCAGCCTCAGTCCCTCACAGTTCCACACTGCCTGCAGAGTGAGTTTCGCAGGTCTTCAGCAGAGACGATTGCCAGAGGCTTCTGAGTACAAGTTAACAATGCAGACCTCGAGGGTATTTCCAGGTGCAGTAGAGTTGTAATCTTGGAACCTCCTGACTCAGAATACTGCTACCTTCTCACTGCCATAGGAATGCAGCTAGTTGACAGCTGGCTTCAAGACATGCTTCCCTGTGAGAGCTGAGGACAGGGCAGAACCCTCCCGCATCCTGCCTGACTGAAGGAGTAGCTGCTAACATCCTAATGTTAGTGGCTGGGAGAGGTTGAGGGAAAAGCATGTGTGAGCACTGGGCCTGAACTCCCGTGTATCTGAGTTGAATACAGCGATTTCCAACGGCTTTCCTCAACCAGAGTGTAGCTAGGTTCCAAATCCCATGTACGAGCGGGTAGCAGACATCTGCCTCCCATGCATACACACTTCTGAGAGTTGAGCTTATGGCCTGTACCTCCACATCCAGCCTGCTGGTACCCTTGGCTTCTAAAAGGCCTAGGCTAGCTGTTTGACGGAAGTGCTGGGAGAGGTAATTGGAATCTGCCGGCACACAAGACGAGTGCCTCCAAGCTCAATCACGATTTCCCAGTAATTCTTGTGGTAGACAGGTGCTACATACTAATTTCCATATGTGAGAAGGTAGCTGAACGCCTTGTCCAAAAGCATCTTACTTCTGAGAGTTGAGCTCACCCTCAGTCCCTCACAGTTCCACACTGCCTGCAGAGTGAGTTTCGCAGGTCTTCAGCTTAGACGTTTGCCAGAGGCTTCTGAGACGCAGGGTAACAATGCAGACCTGGAGGGTATCCCCAGGTGCAGTAGACTGGTAATCCTGGAACTTCCTGACTCAGAATACTGCTACCTTCTCACTGCCATAGGAATGCAGCTAGTTGACAGCTGGCTTCAAGACATGCTTCCCTGTGAGAGCTGAGGACAGGGCAGAACCCTCCCGCATGCTGCCTGACTGTAGGAGTAGCTGCTAACATCCTAATGTTAGTGGCTAGGAGAGGTTGCGGGAAAAGCATATGTGAGCACTGGGCCTGAACTCCCGTGTATCTGAGTTGAATACAGCGATTTCCAACGTCTTTCCTCAACCAGAGTGTAGCTAGGTTCCAAATCCCATGTACGAGCGGGTAGCAGACATCTGCCTCCCATGCATACACACTTCTGAGAGTTGAGCTTATGGCCTGTACCTCCACATCCAACCTGCTGGTACCCTTGGCTTCTAAAAGGCTTAGGCTCGCTGTTTGAAGGAAGTGCTGGGAGAGGTAATTGGAATCACCCGGCACACAAGACTAGTGCCTCCAAGCTCAGTCCAGCGATTTCTCAGTAATTCTTGTGGTAGACAGGTGCTACATACTAAGTTCCATACGTGAGAAGGTAGCTGAACGCCTTGACCAAAAGCATCTTACTTCTGAGAGTTGAGCTCAGCCTCAGTCCCTCACAGTTCCACACTGCCTGCAGAGTGAGTTTCGCAGGTCTTCAGCAGAGACGATTGCCAGAGGCTTCTGAGTACAAGTTAACAATGCAGACCTCGAGGGTATCTCCAGGTGCAGTAGAGTTGTAATCTTGGAACCTCCTGACTCAGAATACTGCTACCTTCTCACTGCCATAGGAATGCAGCTAGTTGACAGCTGGCTTCAAGACATGCTTCCCTGTGAGAGCTGAGGACAGGGCAGAACCCTCCCGCATCCTGCCTGACTGAAGGAGTAGCTGCTAACATCCTAATGTTAGTGGCTGGGAGAGGTTGAGGGAAAAGCATGTGTGAGCACTGGGCCTGAACTCCCGTGTATCTGAGTTGAATACAGCGATTTCCAACGGCTTTCCTCAACCAGAGTGTAGCTAGGTTCCAAATCCCATGTACGAGCGGGTAGCAGACATCTGCCTCCCATGCATACACACTTCTGAGATTTGAGCTTATGGCCTGTACCTCCACATCCAGCCTGCTGGTACCCTTGGCTTCTAAAAGGCCTAGGCTAGCTGTTTGATGGAAGTGCTGGGAGAGGTAATTGGAATCTGCCGGCACACAAGACGAGTGCCTCCAAGCTCAATCACGATTTCCCAGTAATTCTTGTGCTAGACAGGTGCTACATACTAATTTCCATATGTGAGAAGGTAGCTGAACGCCTTGTCCAAAAGCATCTTACTTCTGAGAGTTGAGCTCACCCTCAGTCCCTCACAGTTCCACACTGCCTGCAGAGTGAGTTTCGCAGGACTTCACCTTAGACGTTTGCCAGAGGCTTCTGAGACGCAGGGTAACAATGCAGACCTGGAGGGTATCCCCAGGTGCAGTAGACTGGTAATCCTGGAACTTCCTGACTCAGAATACTGCTACCTTCTCACTGCCATAGGAATGCAGCTAGTTGACACCTGGCTTCAAGACATGCTTCCCTGTGAGAGTTGAGGACAGGGCAGAACCCTCCGGCATCCTGCCTGACTGTAGGAGTAGCTGCTAACATCCTAATGTTAGTGGCTGGGAGAGGTTGCGGGAAAAGCATGTGTGAGCACTGGGCCTGAACTCCCGTGTATCTGAGTTGAATACAGCGATTTCCAACGGCTTTCCTCAACCAGAGTGTAGCTAGGTTCCAAATCCCATGTACGAGCGGGTAGCAGACATCTGCCTCCCATGCATACACACTTCTGAGTGTTGAGCTTATGGCCTGTATCTCCACATCCAGCCTGCTGGTACCCTTGTCTTCTAAAAGGCGTAGGCTCGCTGTTGGCGGAAGTGTTGGGAGAGGTAATTGGAATCACCCGGCACACAAGACTAGTGCCTCCAAGCTCAATTCACGATTTCCCAGTAATTCTTGTGGTAGACAGGTGCTACTTACTAAGTTCCATACGTGAGAAGGTAGCTGAACGCCTTGTCCAAAAGCATCTTAATTCTGAGAGTTGAGCTCAGCCTCAGTCCCTCACAGTTCCACACTGCCTGCAGAATGAGTTTCGCAGGTCTTCTGCAGAGACGATTGCCAGAGGTTTCTGAGTACAAGTTAACAATGCAGACCTGGAGGGTATCTCCAGGTGCACTAGAGTGGTAATCTTGGAACCTCCTGACTCAGAATACTGCTACCTTCTCACTGCCATAGGAATGCAGCTAGTTGACAGCTGGCTTCAAGACATGCTTCCCTGTGAGAGCTGAGGACAGGGCAGAACCCTCCCGCATCCTGCCTGACTGTAGGAGTACCTGCTAACATCCTAATGTTAGTGGCTGGGAGAGGTTGCCGGAAAAGCATGTGTGACCACTGGGCCTGAACTCCCGTGTATCTGAGTTGAATACAGCGATTTCCAACGGCTTTCCTCAACCAGAGGGTAGCTAGGTTCCAAATCCCATGTACGAGCGGGTTGCAGACATCTGCCTCCCATGCATACACACTTCTGAGAGTTGAGCTTATGGCCTGTACCTCCACATCCAGCCTGCTGGTACCCTTGACTTCTAAAAGGCCTAGGCTCGCCTTTTGACGGAAGTGTTGGGAGAGGTAATTGGAATCACCCGGGACACAAGACTAGTGCCTCCAAGCTCAGTCCAGCGATTTCCTAGTAATTCCTGTGGTACACTGGTGCTACATACTAAGTTCCATACGTGAGAGGGTAGCTGAACGCCTTGTCCAAAAGGATCTTACTTCTGAGAGTTGAGCTCAGCCTCAGTCCCTCACAGTTCCACACTGCCTGCAGAGTGAGTTTCGCACGTCTTCAGCAGAGACGTTTGCCAGAGGCTTCTGAGACGCAGGGTAACAATGCAGACCGGGAGGGTATCCCCAGGTGCAGTAGAGTGGTAATCTTGGAACCTCCTGACTCAGAATACTGCTACCTTCTCACTGCCATAGGAATGCAGCTAGTTGACAGCTGGCTTCAAGACATGCTTCCCTGTGAGAGCTGAGGACAGGGCAGAACCCTCCCGCATCCTGCCTGACTGTAGGTGTAGCTGCTAACATCCTAATGTTAGTGGCTGGGAGAGGCTGCGGGAAAAGCATGTGTGAGCACTGGGCCTGAACTCCCGTGTATCTGAGTTGAATACAGCGATTTCCAACGGCTTTCCTCAACCAGAGTGTAGCTAGGTTCCAAATGCCATGTACGAGCGGGTAGCAGACATCTGCCTCCCATGCATACACACTTCTGAGAGTTGAGCTTATGGCCTGTACCTCCACATCCAGCCTGCTGGTACCCTTGGCTTCTAAAAGGCCTAGGCTCGCTGTTTGACGGAAGTGTTGGGGGAGGTAATTGGAATCCCCCGGCACACAAGACGAGTGCCTCCAAGCTCAGTCCAGCGATTTCCTAGTAATTCCTCTGGTAGACTGGTGCTACATACTAAGTTCCATACGTGAGAGGGTAGCTGAACGCCTTGTCCAAAAGCATCTTACTTCTGAGAGTTGAGCTCAGCCTCAGTCCCTCACAGTTCCACACTGCCTGCAGAGTGAGTTTCGCAGGTCTTCAGCAGAGACGTTTGAAAGAGGCTTCTGAGACGCAGGGTAACAATGCAGACATGGAGGGTATCCCCAGGTGCAGTCGACTGGTAATCTTGGAACCTCCTGACTCAGAATACTGCTACCTACTCACTGCCATAGGAATGCAGCTAGTTGACAGCTGGCTTCAAGACATGCTTCCCTGTGAGAGCTGAGGACAGGGCAGAACCCTCCCGCATCCTGCCTGACTGTAGGAGTAGCTGCTAAAATCCTAATGTTAGTGGCTGGGAGAGGTTGCGGGAAAAGCATGTGTGAGCACTGGGCCAAAACTCCCGTGTATCTGAGTTGAATACAGCGATTTCCAACGGCTTTCCTCAACCAGAGTGTAGCTAGGTTCCAAATCCCATGTACGATCGGGTAGCAGACATCTGCCTCCCATGCATACACACTTCTGAGAGTTGAGCTTATGGCCTGTACCTCCACATCCAGCCTGCTGGTTTGAAAAGGCTTGGCTTCTAAAAGGCCTAGGCTCGCTGTTTGACGGAAGTGCTGGGAGAGGTAATTGGAATCTCCCGGCACACAAGACGAGTGCCTCCAAGCTCAATTCACGATTTCCCAGTCATTCTTGTGGTAGACAGGTGCTACATACTAAGTTCCATATGTGAGAAGGTAGCTGAACCCCTTGTCCAAAAGCATCTTACTTCTGAGAGTTGAGCTCAGCCTCAGTCCCTCACAGTTCCACACTGCCTGCAGAGTGAGTTTCACACGTCTTCACCAGAGATGATTGCCAGAGGCTTCTGAGTACAAGTTAACCATGCAGACCTGGAGGGTATCTCCAGGTGCAGTAGAGTGGTAATCTTGGAACCTCCTGACTCAGAGTACTGCTACCTTCTCACTGCCATAGGAATGCAGCTAGTTGAAAGCTGGCTTCAAGACATGCTTCCCTATGAGAGCTGAGGACAGGGCAGAACCCTCACGCATCCTGCCTGACTGTAGGAGTGCTGCTAACATCCTAATGTTAGTGGCTGGGAGAGGTTGCGGGAAAAGAATGTGTGAACACTGGGCCTGAACTCCCGTGTATCTGAGTTGAATACAGCGATTTCCAATGGCCTTCTTCAATCACAGTGTAGCTAGGTTCCAACTCCCATGTCCGAGTGGGTAGCAGACATCTGCCTCCCATGCATACACACTTTTGAGAGTTGAGCTTATGGCCTGTACCTCCACATCCCGCCTGCTGGTACCCTTGGCTTCTAAAAGGCCTAGGCTCGCTGTTTGACGGAAGTGCTGGGAGAGGTAATTGGAATCACACGGCCCGCAAGACGAGTGCCTCCAAGCTCAATTCACGATTTCCCAGTAATTCTTGTGGTAGACAGGTGCTACAAACTAAGTTCCATATGTGAGAGGGTTGCTGAACGCCTTGTCCAAAAGCATCTTACTTCTGAGAGTTGAGCTCAGCCTCAATCCCTCACAGTTCCACACTGCCTGCAGAGTGAGTTTCACACGTCTTCACCAGAGAGGATTGCCAGAGGCTTCTGAGTACAAGTTAACAATGCAGACCTGGAGGGTATCTCCAGGTGCAGTAGAGTGGTAATCTTGGAACCTCCCGACTCAGAGTACTGCTACATTCTCACTGCCATAGGAATGCAGCCAGTTGACAGGTGGCTTCAAGACATGCTTCCCTGTGAGAGCTGAGGACAGGGCAGAACTCCCGCATCCTGCCTGACTGTAGGATAGCTGCTAACATCCTTATGTTATTGGCTGGGAGAGGTTGTGGGAAAAGCATGTGTGAGCACTGGGCCTGAACTCCCGTGTATCTGAGTTGAATACAGCGATTTCCAACGGCTTTCCTCAACCAGAGTGTAGCTAGGTTCCAAATCCCATTTACGAGCGGGTAGCAGACATCTGCCTCAAATGCATATACACTTCTGAGAGTTGAGCTTATGGCCTGTACCTCCACATCCAGCCTGCTGGTACCCTTGGCTTCTAAAAGGCCTAGGCTCTCTGTTTGATGGAAGTGTTGGGAGAGGTAATTGGAATAACCCGGCACACAAGAGTAGTGCCTCCAAGCTCAATTCACGATTTCCCAGTAATTCTTGTGGTAGACAGGTGCTACATACTAAGTTCCATACGTGAGAAGGTAGCTGAACGCCTTGACCAAAAGCATCTTACTTCTGAGAGATGAGCTCAGCCTCAGTCCCTCACAGTTCCACACTGCCTGCAGAGTGAGTTACACAGGTCTTCAGCAGAGACGATTGCCAGAGTCTTCTGAGTACAAGTTAACAATGCAGACCTGGAGGGTATCTCCAGGTGCAGTAGAGTGGTAATCTTGGAACCTCCTGACTCAGAATACTGCTACCTTCTCACTGCCATAGGAATGCAGCTAGTTGACAGCTGGCTTCAAGACATGCTTCCCTGTGAGAGCTGAGGACAGGGCAGAACCCTCCCGCATCCTGCCTGACTGTAGGAGTAGCTGCTAACATCCTAATGTTAGTGGCTGGGAGAGGTTGCGGGAAAAGCATGTGTGAGCACTGGGCCTGAACTCCCGTGTATCTGAGTTGAATACAGCGATTTCCAACGACTTTCCTCAACCAGAGTGTAGCTAGGTTCCAAAACCCATGTACGAGCGGGTAGCAGACATCTGCCTCCCATGCATACACACTTCTGAGAGTTGAGCTTATGGCCTGTACCTCCACATCCAGCCTGCTGGTACCCTTGGCTTCTAAAAGGCCTAGGCTCGCTGTTTGACGGAAGTGCTGGGAGAGGTAATTGGAATCACCAGGCACACAAGACTAGTGCCTCCAAGCTCAGTCCAGCGATTTCCCAGTAATTCTTGTGGTAGACAGGTGCTACATACTAAGTTCCATATGTGAGAAGGTAGCTGAACGCCTTGTCCAAAAGCATCTTACTTCTGAGAGTTGAGCTCAGCCTCAGTCCCTCAAAGTACCACACTGCCTGCAGAGTGAGTTTCACACGTCTTCACCAGAGACGATTACCAGAGGCTTCTGAGTACAAGTTAACAATGCAGACCTGGAGGGTATCTCCAGGTGCAGTAGAGTGGTAATCTTGGAACCTCCTGACTCAGAGTACTGCTACCTTCTCACTGCCTTAGGAATGCAGCCAGTTGACAGCTGGCTTCAAGACATGCTTCCCTGTGAGAGCTGAGGACAGGGCAGAACCCTCCCGCATCCTGCCTGACTGTAGGAGTAGATGCTAACATCCTTATGTTAGTGGCTGGGAGAGGTTGCGGGAAAAGCATGTGTGAGCAATGGGCCTGAACTCCCGTGTATCTGAGTTGAATACAGCGATTTCCAACGGCTTTCCTCAACCAGAATGTAGCTAGGTTCCGAATCCCATGTACGAGCGGGTAGCAGACATCTGCCTCCCATGCATACACACTTCTGAGAGTTGAGCTTATGGCCTGTACCTCCACATCCAGCCTGCTGATACCCTTGGCTTCTAAAAGGCCTAGGCTCGCTGTTTGACGGAAGTGTTGGGAGAGGTAATTGGAATCACCCGGCACACAAGACTAGTGCCTCCAAGCTCAATTCACGATTTCCAGTAATTCTTGTGGTAGACAGGTGCTACATACTAAGTTCCATACGTGAGAAGGTAGCTGAACGCCTTGTCCAAAAGCATCTTACTTCTGAGAGTTGAGCTCAGCCTCAGTCACTCACAGTTCCACACTGCCTGCAGAGTGAGTTTCGCAGGTCTTCAGCAGAGACGTTTGCCAGAGGCTTCTGAATCACAGGGTAACAATGCAGACCTGGAGGGTATCTCCAGGTGCAGTAGAGTGGTAATCTTGGAACCTCCTGACTCAGAGTACTGCTACCTGCTCACTGCCATAGGAATGCAGCCAGGTGACAGCTGGCTTCAAGACATGCTTCCCTGTGAGAGGTGAGGACAGGGCAGAAACCTCCCGCATCCTGCCTGACTGTAGGAGTAGCTGCTAACATCCCTATGTTAGTGGCTGGGAGAGGTTGCGGGAAAAGCATGTGTGAGCACTGGGCCTGAACTCCCGTGTATCTGAGTTGAATACAGCGATTTCCAATGGCCTTCTTCAATCACAGTGTAGCTAGGTTCCAACTCCCATGTCCGAGTGGGTAGCAGACATCTGCCTCCCATGCATACACACTTCTGAGAGTTGAGCTTATGGCCTGTACCTCCACAGCCAGCCTGCTGGTACCCTTGGCTTCTAAAAGGCCTAGGCTCGCTGTTTGACGGAAGTGCTGGGAGAGGTAATTGGAATATCCCGGAACACTAGACGAGTGCCTCCAAGCTCAATTCACGATTTCCCATTAATTCTTGTGGTAGACAGGTGCTACATAATAAGTTCCATATGTGAGAAGGTAGCTGAACGCCTTGTCCAAAAGCATCTGACTTCTGAGAGTTGAGCTCAGCCTCAGTCCCTCACAGTTCCACACTGCCTGCAGAGTGAGTTTCACACGTCTTCACCAGAGACTATTGCCAGAGGCTTCTGAGTACAAGTTAACAATGCAGACCTGGAGGGTATCCCCAGGTGCAGTAGAGTGGTAATCTTGGAACCTCCTGACACAGAGTACTGCTACATTCTCACTGCCATAGGAATGCAGCTAGCTGACAGCTGGCTTCATGACATGCTTCCCTGTGAGAGCTGAGGACAGGGCAGAACCCTCCCGCATCCTGCCTGACTGTAGGAGTAGCTGCTAACATCCTTATGTTAGTGGCTGGGAGAGGTTGCGGGAAAAGCGTGTGTGAGCACTGGGCCTGAACTCCCGTGTATCTGAGTTGAATACAGCGATTTCCAACGGCCTTCTTCAATCACAGTGTAGCTAGGTTCCAACTCCCATGTCCGAGTGGGTAGCAGACATCTGCGTCCAATGCATACACACTTCTGAGAGTTGAGCTTATGGCCTGTACCTCCACAGCCAGCCTGCTGGTACCCTTGGCTTCTAAAAGGCCTAGGCTCGCTGTTTGACGGAAGTGTTGGGAGAGGTAATTGGAATCACCCGGCACACAAGACTAGTGCCCCCAAGCTCAGTCCAGCGATTTCCTTGTAATTCCTGTGGTAGACTGGTGCTACATGCTAAGTTCCATACGTGAGAAGGTAGCTGAACGCCTTGTCCAAAAGCATCTTACTTCTGAGAGTTGAGCTCAGCCTCAGTCCCTCACAGTTCCACACTGCCAGCAGAGTGAGTTTCGCAAGTCTTCAGAAGAGACGTTTGCCAGAGGCTTCTGAGATGCATGGTAACAATGCAGACCTGGAGGCTATCCCCAGGTGCAGTAGACTCGTAATCTTGGAACCTCCTGACTCAGAATACTGCTACCTTCTCACTGCCATACGAATGCAGCTAGTTGACAGCTGGCTTCAAGACATGCTTCCCTGTGAGAGCTGTGGACAGGCCAGAACCCTCCCGCATCCTGCCTGACTGTAGGAGTATCTGCTAACATTCTTATGTTAGTGGCTGGGAGAGGTTGCGGCAAAAGCATGTGTGAGCACTGGGCCTGAACTCCCGTGTATCTGATTTGAATACAGCGATTTCCAATGGCCTTCTTCAATCACAGTGTAGCTAGGTTCCAACTCCCATGTCCGAGTGGGAAGCAGACATCTGCCTCCCATGCATACACACTTCTGAGAGTTGAGCTTATGGCCTGTACCTCCACAGCCAGCCTCCTGGCGCCCTTGGCTTCTAAAAGGCCTAGGCTCGCTGTTTGACGGAAGTGCTGGGAGAGGTAATTGGAATCTCCCGGCACACAAGACGAGTGCCTCCAAGCTCAATTCACGATTTCCCAGTAATTCTTGTGGTAGACAGGTGCTACATACTAAGTTCCATATGTGAGAAGGTAGCAGAACGACTTGTCCAAAAGCATCTTACTTCTGAGAGTTGAGCTCAACCTCAGTCCCTCACAGTTCCACACTGCCTGCAGAGTGAGTTTCACAGGTCTTCAGCAGAGACGTTTGCCAGAGGCTTCTGAGACGCAGGGTAACAATGCAGACCTGGAGGGTATCCCCAGGTGCAGTAGACTGGTAATCTTGGAACCTCCTGTCTCAGAGTACTGCTACCTTCTCACTGCCATAGGAATGCAGCTAGTTGACAGCTGGCTTCAAGACATGCTTCCCTGTGAGAGCTGAGGACAGGGCAGAACCCTCTCGCATCCTGCCTGACTGTAGGAGTAGCTGCTAACCTCCGAAAGTTAGTGGCTGGGAGATGATGCGGGAAAAGCGTGTTTGAGCACTGGGCCTGAACTCCTGTGTATCTGAGTTGAATACAGCGATTTCCAACGGCTTTCCTCACCAGAGTGTAGCTAGGTTCCAAATCCCATGTACGAGCGGGTAGCAGACAGCTGCCTCCCATGCATAAACACTTCTGAGAGTTGAGCTTATGGCCTGTACCTCCACATCCAGCCTGCTGGTACCCTTGGCTTCTAAAAGGCCTAGGCTCGCTGTTTGACGGAAGTGCTGGGAGAGGTAATTGGAATCACCCGGCACGCAAGACGAGTGCCTCCAAGCTCAATTCACGACTTCCCAGTAATTCTTGTGGTAGACAAGTGCTACATACTAAGTTCCATACGTGAGAAGGTAGCTGAACGCCTTGACCAAAAGCATCTTACTTCTGAGAGTTGAGCTCAGCCTCAGTCCCTCACAGTTCCACACTGCCTGCAGAGTGAGTTTCACAGGTCTTCAGCAGAGACGATTGCCAGAGTCTTCTGAGTACAAGTTAACAATGCAGACCTGGAGGGTATCTCCAGTTGCAGTAGAGTGGTAATCTTGGAACCTCCTGACACAGAGTACTGCTACATTCTCACTGCCATAGGAATGCAGCTAGTTGCCAGCTGGCTTCAAGACATGCTTCCCTGTGAGAGCTGAGGACAGGGCAGAACCCTCCCGCATCCTGCCTGACTGTAGGAGTAGCTGCTAACATCCTTATGTTAGTGGCTGGGAGAGGATGCGGGAAAAGCGTGTGTGAGCACTGGGCCTGAACTCCCGTGTATCTGAGTTGAATACAGCGATTTCCAACGGCCTTCTTCAATCACAGTGTAGCTAGGTTCCAACTCCCATGTCCGAGTGGGTAGCAGACATCTGCGTCCAATGCATACACACTTCTGAGAGTTGAGCTTATGGCCTGTACCTCCACAGCCAGCCTGCTGGTACCCTTGGCTTCTAAAAGGCCTAGGCTCGCTGTTTGACGGAAGTGCTGGGAGAGGTAATTGGAATATCCCGGAACACTAGACGAGTGCCTCCAAGCTCAATTCACGATTTCCCATTAATTCTTGTGGTAGACAGGTGCTACATAATAAGTTCCATATGTGAGAAGGTAGCTGAACGCCTTGTCCAAAAGCATCTGACTTCTGAGAGTTGAGCTCAGCCTCAGTCCCTCACAGTTCCACACTGCCTGCAGAGTGAGTTTCACTCGTCTTCACCAGAGACGATTGCCAGAGGCTTCTGAGTACAAGTTAACAATGCAGACCTGGAGGGTATCCCCAGGTGCAGTAGAGTGGTAATCTTGGAACCTCCTGACACAGAGTACTGCTACATTCTCACTGCCATAGGAATGCAGCTAGCTGACAGCTGGCTTCATGACATGCTTCCCTGTGAGAGCTGAGGACAGGGCAGAACCCTCCCGCATCCTGCCTGACTGTAGGAGTAGCTGCTAACATCCTTATGTTAGTGGCTGGGAGAGGTTGCGGGAAAAGCGTGTGTGAGCACTGGGCCTGAACTCCCGTGTATCTGAGTTGAATACAGCGATTTCCAACGGCCTTCTTCAATCACAGTGTAGCTAGGTTCCAACTCCCATGTCCGAGTGGGTAGCAGACAGCTGCCTCCCATGCATAAACACTTCTGAGAGTTGAGCTTATGGCCTGTACCTCCACATCCAGCCTGCTGGTACCCTTGGCTTCTAAAAGGCCTAGGCTCGCTGTTTGACGGAAGTGCTGGGAGAGGTAATTGGAATCACCCGGCACGCAAGACGAGTGCCTCCAAGCTCAATTCACGACTTCCCAGTAATTCTTGTGGTAGACAAGTGCTACATACTAAGTTCCATACGTGAGAAGGTAGCTGAACGCCTTGACCAAAAGCATCTTACTTCTGAGAGTTGAGCTCAGCCTCAGTCCCTCACAGTTCCACACTGCCTGCAGAGTGAGTTTCACAGGTCTTCAGCAGAGACGATTGCCAGAGTCTTCTGAGTACAAGTTAACAATGCAGACCTGGAGGGTATCTCCAGTTGCAGTAGAGTGGTAATCTTGGAACCTCCTGACACAGAGTACTGCTACATTCTCACTGCCATAGGAATGCAGCTAGTTGACAGCTGGCTTCAAGACATGCTTCCCTGTGAGAGCTGAGGACAGGGCAGAACCCTCCCGCATCCTGCCTGACTGTAGGAGTAGCTGCTAACATCCTTATGTTAGTGGCTGGGAGAGGATGCGGGAAAAGCGTGTGTGAGCACTGGGCCTGAACTCCCGTGTATCTGAGTTGAATACAGCGATTTCCAACGGCTTTCCTCAACCAGAATGTAGCTAGGTTCCAAATCCCATGTACGAGCGGGTAGCAGACATCTGCCTCCCATGCATACACACTTCTGAGAGTTGAGCTTATGGCCTGTACCTCCACATCCAGCCTGCTGATACCCTTGGCTTCTAAAAGGCCTAGGCTCGCTGTTTGACGGAAGTGTTGGGAGAGGTAATTGGAATCACCCGGCACACAAGACTAGTGCCTCCAAGCTCAATTCACGATTTCCAGTAATTCTTGTGGTAGACAGGTGCTACATACTAAGTTCATACGTGAGAAGGTAGCTGAACGCCTTGTCCAAAAGCATCTTACTTCTGAGAGTTGAGCTCAGCCTCAGTCCCTCACAGTTCCACACTGCCAGCAGAGTGAGTTTCGCAAGTCTTCAGCAGAGACGTTTGCCAGAGGCTTCTGAGATGCAGGGTAACAATGCAGACCTGGAGGCTATCCCCAAGTGCAGTAGACTCGTAATCTTGGAACCTCCTGACTCAGAATACTGCTACCTTCTCACTGCCATACGAATGCAGCTAGTTGACAGCTGGCTTCAAGACATGCTTCCCTGTGAGAGCTGTGGACAGGGCAGAACCCTCCCGCATCCTGCCTGACTGTAGGAGTATCTGCTAACATCCTTATGTTAGTGGCTGGGAGAGGTTGCGGCAAAAGCATGTGTGAGCACTGGGCCTGAACTCCCGTGTATCTGATTTGAATACGCGATTTCCAATGGCCTTCTTCAATCACAGTGTAGCTAGCTTCCAACTCCCATGTCCGAGTGGGAAGCACACATCTGCCTCCCATGCATACACACTTCTGAGAGTTGAGCTTATGGCCTGTACCTCCACAGCCAGCCTCCTGGCGCCCTTGGCTTCTAAAAGGCCTAGGCTCGCTGTTTGACGGAAGTGCTGGGAGAGGTAATTGGAATCTCCCGGCACACAAGACGAGTGCCTCCAAGCTCAATTCACGATTTCCCAGTAATTCTTGTGGTAGACAGGTGCTACATACTAAGTTCCATATGTGAGAAAGTAGCAGAACGCCTTGTCCAAAAGCATCTTACTTCTGAGAGTTGAGCTCAACCTCAGTCCCTCACAGTTCCACACTGCCTGCAGAGTGAGTTTCACAGGTCTTCAGCAGAGACGTTTACCAGAGGCTTCTGAGACGCAGGGTAACAATGCAGACCTGGAGGGTATCCCCAGGTGCAGTAGACTGGTAATCTTGGAACCTCCTGACTCAGAGTACTGCTACCTTCTCACTGCCATAGGAATGCAGCTAGTTGACAGCTGGCTTCAAGACATGCTTCCCTGTGAGAGCTGAGGACAGGGCAGAACCCTCTCGCATCCTGCCTGACTGTAGGAGTAGCTGCTAACCTCCGAAAGTTAGTGGCTGGAAGATGATGCGGGAAAAGCGTGTGTGAGCACTGGGCCTGAACTCCTGTGTATCTGAGTTGAATACAGCGATTTCCAACGGCTTTCCTCACCAGAGTGTAGCTAGGTTTCAAATCCCATGTACGAGCGGGTAGCAGACATCTGCCTCCCTTGCATAAACACTTCTGAGAGTTGAGCTTATGGCCTGTACCTCCACATCCAGCCTGCTGGTACCCTTGGCTTCTAAAAGGCCTAGGCTCGCTGTTTGACGGAAGTGCTGGGAGAGGTAATTGGAATCACCCGGCACGCAAGACGAGTGCCTCCAAGCTCAATTCACGATTTCCCAGTAATTCTTGTGGTAGACAGGTGCTACATACTAAGTTCCATACGTGAGAAGGTAGCTGAACGCCTTGACCAAAAGCATCTTACTTCTGAGAGTTGAGCTCAGCCTCAGTCCCTCACAGTTCCACACTGCCTGCAGAGTGAGTTTCACAGGTCTTCAGCAGAGACGATTGCCAGAGTCTTCTGAGTACAAGTTAACAATGCAGACCTGGAGGGTATCTCCAGGTGCAGTAGAGTGGTAATCTTGGAACCTCCTGACACAGAGTACTGCTACATTCTCACTGCCATAGGAATGCAGCTGGTTGACAGCTGGCTTCAAGACATGCTTCCCTGTGAGAGCTGAGGACAGGGCAGAACCCTCCCGTATCCTGCCTGACTGTAGGAGTAGCTGCTAACATCCTTATGTTAGTGGCTGGGAGAGGTTGCGGGAAAAGCGTGTGTGAGCCCTGGGCCTGAACTCCCGTGTATCTGAGTTGAATACAGCGATTTCCAACGGCCTTCTTCAATCACAGTGTAGCTAGGTTCCAACTCCCATGTCCGAGTGGGTAGCAGACATCTGCGTCCAATGCATACACACTTCTGAGAGTTGAGCTTATGGCCTGTACCTCCACAGCCAGCCTGCTGGTACCCTTGGCTTCTAAAAGGCCTAGGCTCGCTGTTTGACGGAAGTGCTGGGAGAGGTAATTGGAATTTCCCGGCACGCAAGACGAGTGCCTCCAAGCTCAATTCACGATTTCCCAGTAATTCTTGTGGTAGACAGGTGCTACATACTAAGTTCCATACGTGAGAAGGTAGCTGAACGCCTTTTCCAAAAGCATCTTACTTCTGAGAGTTGAGCTCAGCCTCAGTCCCTCACAGTTCCACACTGCCTGCAGAGTGAGTTTCACAGGTCTTCAGCAGAGACGATTGCCAGAGTCTTCTGAGTACAAGTTAACAATGCAGACCTGGAGGGTATCTCCAGTTGCAGTAGAGTGGTAATCTTGGAACCTCCTGACACAGAGTACTGCTACATTCTCACTGTCATAGGAATGCAGCTAGTTGACAGCTGGCTTCAAGACATGCTTCCCTGTGAGAGCTGAGGACAGGGCAGAACCCTCCCGCATCCTGCCTGACTGTAGGAGTAGCTGCTAACATCCTTATGTTAGTGGCTGGGAGATGTTGCGGGAAAAGCGTGTGTGAGCACTGGGCCTGAACTCCCGTGTATCTGAGTTGAATACAGCGATTTCCAACGGCCTTCTTCAATCACAGTGTAGCTAGGTTCCAACTCCCATGTCCGAGTGGGTAGCAGACATCTGCGTCCAATGCATACACACTTCTGAGAGTTGAGCTTATGGCCTGTACCTCCACAGCCAGCCTGCTAGTACCCTTGGCTTCTAAAAGGCCTAGGCTCGCTGTTTGACGGAAGTGCTGGGAGAGGTAATTGGAATCTCCCGGCACACAAGACGAGTGCCTCCAAGCTCAATTCACGATTTCCCAGTAATTCTTGTGGTAGACAGGTGCTACATACTAAGTTCCATATGTGAGAAGGTAGCTGAACGCCTTGTCCAAAAGCATCTTACTTCTGAGAGTTGAGCTCAGCCTCAGTCCCACACAGTTCCACACTGCCTGCAGAGTGAGTTTCACACTTCTTCACCAGAGACGATTGCCAGAGGCTTCTGAGTACAAGTTAACAATGCAGACCTCGAGGGTATCTCCAGGTGCAGTAGAGTGGTAATCTTGGAACCTCCTGACTCAGAGTACTGCTACCTTCTCACTGCCATAGGAATGCAGCCAGGTGACAGCTGGCTTCAAGACATGCTTCCCTGTGAGAGCTGAGGACAGGGCAGAAACCTCCCGCATCCTGCCTGACTGTAGGAGTAGCTGCTAACATCCTTATGTTAGTGGCTGGGAGAGGTTGAGGGAAAAGCATGTGTGAGCACTGGGCCTGAACTCCCGTGTATCTGAGTTGAATACAGCGATTTCCAATGGCCTTCTTCAATCGCAGTGTAGCTAGTTTCCAACTCCCATGTCCGAGTGGGTAGCAGACATCTACCTCCCATGCATACACACTTCTGAGAGTTGAGCTTATGGCCTGTACCTCCACAGCCAGCCTGCTGGTACCCTTGGCTTCTAAAAGGCCTAGGCTCGCTGTTTGACGGAAGTGCTGGGAGAGGTAATTGGAATATCCCGGCACACTAGACGAGTGCCTCCAAGCTCAATTCACGATTTCCCAGTAATTCTTGTGGTAGACAGGTGCTACATACTAAGTTCCATATGTGAGAAGGTAGCTGAACGCCTTGTCCAAAAGCATCTTACTTCTGAGAGTTGAGCTCAGCCTCAGTCCCTCACAGTTCCACACTGCCTGCAGAGTGAGTTTCACACGTCTTCACCAGAGACGATTGCCAGAGGCTTCTGAGTACAAGTTAACAATGCAGACCTGGAGGGTATCCCCAGGTGCAGTAGAGTGGTAATCTTGGAACCTCCTGACACAGAGTACTGCTACATTCTCACTGCCATAGGAATGCAGCTAGTTGACAGCTGGCTTCAAGACATGCTTCCCTGTGAGAGCTAAGGACAGGGCAGAACCCTCCCGCATCCTGTTTGACTGTAGGAGTAGCTGCTAACATCCTTATATTAGTGGCTGGGAGAGGTTGCGGGAAAAGCTTGTGTGAGCACTGGGCCTGAACTCCCGTGTATCTGAGTTGAATACAGCGATTTCCAACGGCCTTCTTCAAACACAGTGTAGCTAGGTTCCAACTCCCATGTCCGAGTGGGTAGCAGACATCTGCCTCCAATGCATACACACTTCTGAGAGTTGAGCTTATGGCCTGTACCTCCACATCCACCCTGCTGCTTCCCTTGGCTTCTAAAAGGCCTAGGCTCCTTGTTTGACGGAAATGTTGGGAGAGGTAATTGGAATCACCCGGCACACAAGACTAGTGCCCCCAAGCTCAGTCCAGCGATTTCCTTGTAATTCCTGTGGTAGACTGGTGCTACATGCTAAGTTCCATACGTGAGAAAGTAGCTGAACGCCTTGTCCAAAAGCATCTTACTTCTGAGAGTTGAGCTCAGCCTCAGTCCCTCACAGTTCCACACTGCCTGCAGAGTGAGTTTCGCAGGTCTTCAGCAGAGACTTTTGCCAGAGGCTTCTGAGACGCAGGGTAACAATGCAGACCTGGAGGCTATCCCCAGGTGCAGTAGACTCGTAATCTTGGAACCTCCTGACTCAGAATACTGCTACCTTCTCCCTGCCATACGAATGCAGCTAGTTGACAGCTGGCTTCAAGACATGCTTCCCTGTGAGAGCTGAGGACAGGGCAGAACCCTCCCGCATCCGGCCTGACTGTAGGATTAGCTGCTAACATCCTAATGTTAGTGGCTGGGAGAGGTTGCGGGAAAAGCCTGTGTGAGCACTGGGCCTGAACTCCCGTGTATCTGAGTTGAATACAGCGATTTCCAACGGCTTTCCTCAACCAGAGTGTAGCTAGGTTCCAAATCCCATGTACGAGCGGGTAGCAGACATCTGCCTCCCATGCATACACACTTCTGAGAGTTGAGCTTATGGCCTGTACCTCCACATCCAGCCTGCTGGTACCCTTGGCTTCTAAAAGGCCTAGGCTCCCTGTTTGATGGAAGTGCTGGGAGAGGTAATTGGAATCTCCCGGCACACAAGACGAGTGCCCCCAAGCTCAATTCACGATTTCCCAGTAATTCTTGTGGTAGACAGGTGCTACATACTAAGTTCCATATGTGAGAAGGTAGCTGAACGCCTTTTCCAAAAGCATCTTACTTCTGAGAGTTGAGCTCAGCCTCAGTCCCTCACAGTTCCACACTGCCTGCAGAATGAGTTTCACACGTCTTCACCAGAGACGATTGCCAGAGGCTTCTGAGTACAAGTTAACAATGCAGACCTGGAGGGTATCTCCAGGTGCAGTAGAGTGGTAATCTTGGAACCTCCTGACTCAGAGTACTGCTACCTTCTCACTGCCATAGGAATGCAGCTAGTTGACAGCTGGCTTCAAGACATACTTCCCTGTGAGAGCTGTGGACAGGGCAGAACCCTCCCGCATCCTGCCTGACTGTAGGAGTAGCTGCTAACATCCTTATGTTAGTGCCTGGGAGAGGTTGCGGCAAAAGCATGTGTGAGCACTGGGCCTGAACTCCCGTGTATCTGAGTTGAATACAGCGATTTCCAATGGCCTTCTTCAATCACAGTGTAGCTAGGTTCCAACTCCCATGTCCGAGTGGGAAGCAGACATCTGCCTCCCATGCATACACACTTCTGAGAGTTGAGCTTATGGACTGTACCTCCACAGCCAGCCTGCTGGTACACTTGTCTTCTAAAATGCCTAGGCTCGCTGTTTGACGGAAGTGTTGGGAGAGGTAATTGGAATCACCCGGCACAAAAGACTAGTGCCTACAAGCTCAGTCCAGCGATTTCCTACTAATTCCTGTGGTACACTGGTGCTACATATTAAGTTCCATACGTGAGAGGGTAGCTGAACGCCTTGTCCAAAAGCATCTTACTTCTGAGAGTTGAGCTCAGCCTCAGTCCCTCACAGTTCCACACTGCCTGCAGAGTGAGTTTCGCAGGTCTTCAGCAGAGACGTTTGCCAGAGGCTTCTGAGACGCAGGGTAACAATGCAGACCTGGAGGGTATCCCCAGGTGTAGTAGACTGGTAATCTTGGAACCTCCTGACTCAGAATACTGCTACCTTCTCACTGCCATAGGAATGTAGCTAGTTGACAGCTGGCTTCAATACATGCTTCCCTGTGAGAGCTGAGGACAGGGCAGAACCCTCCCGCATCCTGCCTGACTGTAGGAGTAGCTGCTAACATCCTAATGTTAGTGGCTGGGAGAGGATGCGGGAAAAGCATGTGTGAGCACTGGGCCTGAACTCCCGTGTATCTGAGTTGAATACAGCGATTTCCAACGGCTTTCCTCAACCAGAGTGTAGCTAGGTTCCAAATCCCATGTACGAGCGGGTAGCAGACATCTGCCTCCCATGTATACACACTTCTGAGACTTGAGCTTATGGCCTGTACCTCCACATCAGGCCTGCTGGTACCCTTGGCTTCTAAAAGGCCTAGGCTCGCTGTTTGACGGAAGTGCTGGGAGAGGTAATTGGAATCTCCCGGCACACAAGACTAGTGCCTCCAAGCTCAGTCCAGCGATTTCGCAGTAATTCTTGTGGTAGACAGGTGCTACATACTAAGTTCCATATGTGAGAAGGTAGCTGAACGCCTTGTCCAAAAGCATCTTACTTCTGAGAGTTGAGCTCAGCCTCAGTCCCTCACAGTTCCACACTGCCTGCAGAGTGAGTTTCACACGTCTTCACCAGAGACGATTGCCAGAGGCTTCTGAGTACAAGTTAACAATGCAGACCTCGAGGGTATCTCCAGGTGCAGTAGAGTGGTAATCTTGGAACCTCCTGACTCAGAGTACTGCTACCTTCTCACTGCCATAGGAATGCAGCTAGTTGACAGCTGACTTCAAGACATGCTTCCCTGTGAGAGCTGAGGACAGGGCAGAACGGTCCCGCATTATGCCTGACTGTAGGAGTAGCTGCTAACATCCTAATGTAAGTGGCTGGGGAGGTTGCGGGAAAAGCATGTGTGAACACTGGGCCTGAACTCCCGTGTATCTGAGTTGAATACAGCGATTTCCAATGGCCTTCTTCAATCTCAGTGTAGCTAGGTTCCAACTCCCATGTCCGAGTGGGTAGCAGACATCTGCCTCCCATGCATACACACTTTTGAGAGTTGAGCTTATGGCCTGTACCTCCACATCCAGCCTGCTGGTACCCTTGGCTTCTAAAAGGCCTAGGCTCGCTGTTTGACGGAAGTGCTAGGAGAGGTAATTGGAATCACCCGGCACGCAAGACGAGTGCCTCCAAGCTCAATTCACGATTTCCCAGTAATTCTTGTGGTAGACAGGTGCTACAAACTAAGTTCCATATGTGAGAGGGTAGCTGAACGCCTTGTCCAAAAGCATCTTACTTCTGAGAGTTGAGCTCAGCCTCAGTCCCTCACAGTTCCACACTGCCTGCAGAGTGAGTTTCACACGTCATCACCAGAGACGATTGCCAGAGGCTTCTGAGTACAAGTAACAATGCAGACCTGGAGGGTATCTCCAGGTGCAGTAGAGTGGTAATCTTGGAACCTCCTGACTCAGAGTACTGCTACCTTATCACTGCCTTAGGAATGAAGCTAGTTGACAGCTGGCTTCAAGACATGCTTCCCTGTGAGAGCTGAGGACAGGGCAGAACCCTCCCGCATCCTGCCTGACTTTAGGAGTAGCTGCTAACATCCTAAATTTAGTGGCTGGGAGAGGTTGCAGGAAAAGCATGAGTGAGCACTGGGCCTGAACTCCCGTGTATCTGAGTTGAATACAGCGATTTCCAACGGCTTTCCTCAACCAGAGTGTAGCTAGGATCCATATCCCATGTACGAGCGGGTAGCAGACATCTGCCTCCCATGCATACACACTTCTGAGAGTTGAGCTTATGGCCTGTACCTCCACATCCAGCCTGCTGGTACCCTTGGCTCTAAAAGCCCTAGGCTCGCTGTTTGACGGAAGTGTTGGGAGAGGTAATTGGAATCACCCGGCACACAAGACGAGTGCCTCCAAGCTCAATTCACGATTTCCCAGTAATTCTTGTGGTAGACAGGTGCTACATACTAAGTTGCATATGTGAGAAGGTAGCTGAACGCCTTGTCCAAAAGCATCTTACTTCTGAGACTTGAGCTCACCCTCAGTCCCTCACAGTTCCACACTGCCTGCAGAGTGAGTTTCGCAGGTCTTCAGCAGAGACGTTTGCCAGAGGCTTCTGAGACGCAGGGTAACAATGCAGACCTGGAGGGTATCCCCAGGTGCAGTCGACTGGTAATCTTGGAACCTCCTGACTCAGAATACTGCTACCTTCTCACTGCCATAGGAATACAGCTAGTTGACAGCTGGCTTCAAGACATGCTTCCCTGTGAGAGCTGAGGACAGGGCAGAACCCTCCCGCATCCTGCCTGACTGTAGGAGTAGCTGCTAACATCCTAATGTTAGTAGCTGGGAGAGGTTGCTGGAAAAGCATGTGTGAGCACTGGGCCTGAACTCCCGTATATCTGAGTTGTATACAGCGATTTCCAACGGCTTTCCTCAACCAGAGTATAGCTAGGTTCCAAATCCCATGTACGAGAGGGTAGCAGACATCTGCCTCCCCTGCATACACACTTCTGAGAGTTGAGATTATGGCCTGTACCTCCACATCCAGCCTGCTGGTACACTTGGCTTCTAAAAGGCCTAGGCTCGCTGTTTGACGGAAGTGCTGGAAGAGGTAATTGGAATCTCCCGGCACACAAGACAAGTGCCTCCAAGCTCAGTCCAGCGATTTCCTAGTAATTCCTGTGGTACACTGGTGCTACATACTAAGTTCCATACGTGAGAGGGTAGCTGAACGCCTTGTCCAAACGCATCTTTCTTCTGATAGTTGAGCTCAGCCTCAGTCCCTCACAGTTCCACACTGCCTGCAGATTGAGTTTCACACGTCTTCACCAGAGACGATTGCCAGAGGCTTCTGAGTACAAGTTAACAATGCAGACCTCGAGGGTATCTCCAGGTGCAGTAGAGTGGTAATCTTGGAACCTCCTGACTCAGAGTACTGCTACCTTCTCACTGCCATAGGAATGCAGCCAGTTGACAGCTGGCTTCAAGACATGCTTCCCTGTGAGAGCTGAGGACAGGGCAGAACCCTCCCGCATCCTGCCTGACTGTAGGAGTAGCTGCTAACATCCTTATGTTAGTGGCTGGGAGAGGTTGCGTGAAAAGCATGTGTGAGCACTGGGCCTGAACTCCCGTGTATCTGAGTTGAATACAGCGATTTCCAACGGCTTTCCTCAACCAGAGTGTAGCTAGGTTCCAAATCCCATGTACGAGCGGGTAGCAGACATCTGCCTCCCATGCATACACACTTCTGAGAGTTGAGCTTATGGCCTGTACCTCCACATCCAGCCTGCTGGTACCCTTGGCTTCTAAAAGGCCTAGGCTCGCTGTTTGACGGAAGTGTTGGGAGAGGTAATTGGAATCACCCGGCACACAAGACTAGTGCCTCCAAGCTCAGTCCAGAGATTTCCTAGAAATTCCTGCGGTAGACTGGTGCTACATACTAAGTTCCATACGTGAGAGGGTAGCTGAACTGCTTGTCCAAAAGCATCTTACTTCTGAGAGTTGAGCTCAGCCTCAGTCCCTCACAGTTCCACACTGCCTGCAGAGTGAGTTTCGCAGGTCTTCAGCAGACACATTTGCCAGAGGCTTCTGAGACGCAGGGTAACAATGCAGACCTGGAGGGTATCCCCAGGTGCAGTAGACTGTTAATCTTGGAACCTCCTGAATCAGAATACTGCTACCTTCTCACTGTCATAGGAATGCACCTAGTTGACAGCTGGCTTCAAGACATGCTTCCCTGTGAGAGCTGAGGACAGGGCAGAACCCTCCCGCATCCTGCCTGACTGTGGGAGTAGCTGCTAACATCCTAATGTTAGTGGCTGGGAGAGGTTGCGGGAAAAGCATGTGTGAGCACTGGGCCTGAACTCCCGTGTATCTGAGTTGAATACAGCGATTTCCAACGGCTTTCCTCAACCAGAGTGTAGCTAGTTTCCAAATCCCATGTACGAGCGGGTAGCAGACATCTGCCTCCCATGCATACACACTTCTGAGAGTTGAGCTTATGGCCTGTACCTCCACATCCAGCCTTCTGGTACCCTTGGCTTTTAAAGGCCTAGGCTCGCTGTTTGACGGAAGTGTTGGGAGAGGTAATTGGAATCACCCGGCACACAAGACTAGTGCCTCCAAGCTCAGTTCACGATTTCCCAGTAATTCTTGTGGTAGACAGGTGCTACATAATAAGTTCCATACGTGAGAAGGTAGCTGAACGCCTTGACCAAAAGCATCTTACTTCTGAGAGTTGAGCTCAGCCTCAGTCCCTCACAGTTCCACACTGCCTGCAGAGTGAGTTTCGTAGGTCTTCAGCAGAGACGTTTGCCAGAGGATTCTGAGACGCAGGCTAACAATGCAGACCTGGAGGGTATCCCCAGGTGCAGTAGACTGGTAACCTTGGAACCTCCTGACTCAGAATACTGCTACCTTCTCACTGCCATAGGAATGCAGCTAGTTGACAGCTGGCTTCAAGACATGCTTCCCTGTGAGAGCTGAGGACAGGGCAGAACCCTCCCGCATCCTGCCTGACTGTAGGAGTAGCTGCTAACATCCTAATGTTAATGGCTGGGAGAGGTTGCGGGAAAGCGTGTGTGAGCACTGGACCTGAACTCCCGTGTATCTGAGTTGAATACAGCGATTTCCAACGGCTTTCCTCAACCAGAGTGTAGCTATGTTCCAAATCCCATGTACGAGCGGGAAGCAGATATCTGCCTCCCATGCATACACACTTCTGAGAGTTGAGCTTATGGCCTGTACCTCCACAGCCAGCCTGCTGGTACTCTTGGCTTCTAAAAGGCCTAGGCTCGCTGACGGAAGTGTTGGGAGTGGTATTTGGAATCACCCGGCACACAAGACTAGTGCCTCCAAGCTCAATTCACGATTTCCAGTAATTCTTGTGGTAGACAGGTGCTACATACTAACTTCCATTGGTGAGAAGTTAGCTGAACGCCTTGTCCAAAAGCATCTTACTTCTGAGAGTTGAGCTCAGCCTCAGTCCCTCACAGTTCCACACTGCCTGCAGAGTGAGTTTCGCAGGTCTTCAGCAGAGATGTTTGCCAGAGGCTTCTGAGACGCAGGGTAACTATGCAGACCTGGAGGGTATCCCCAGGTGCAGTAGACTGGTAATCTTGGAACTTCCTGACTCAGAATACTGCTACCTTCTCACTGCCCTAGGAATGCTGCTAGTTGACAGCTGGCTTCAAAACATGCTTCCCTGTGAGAGCTGAGGACAGGGCAGAACCCTCCCGCATCCTGCCTGACTGTAGGAGTAGCTGCTAACATCCTAATGTTAGTGGCTGGGAGAGGTTGCGGGAAAAGCATGTGTGAGCACTGGGCCTGAACTCCCGTGTATCTGAGTTGAATACAGCGATTTCCAACGGCTTTCCTCAACCAGAGTGTAGCTAGGTTCCAAATCCCATGTACGAGCGGGTAGCAGACATCTCCCTCCCATGCATACACACTTCTGAGAGTTGAGCTTATGGCCTGTACCTCTACATCCAGCCTTCTGGTACCCTTGGCTTTTAAAGGCCTAGGCTCGCTGTTTGACGGAAGTGTTGGGAGAGGTAATTGGAATCACCCGGCACACAAGACTAGTGCCTCCAAGCTCAATTCACGATTTCCAGTAATTCTTGTGGTAGACAGGTGCTACATACTAAGTTCCATACGTGAGAAGGTAGCTGAACGCCTTGTCCAAAAGCATCTTACTTCTGAGAGTTGAGCTCAGCCTCAGTCCCTCACAGTTCCACACTGCCTGCAGAGTGAGTTTCGCAGGTCTTCAGCAGAGACGTTTGCCAGAGGCTTCTGAGTCGCAGGGTAACAATGCAGACCTGGAGGGTATCTCCATGTGCAGTAGAGTGGTAATCTTGGAACCTCCTGACTCAGAGTACTGCTGCCTTCTCACTGCCATAGGAATGCAGCCAGGTGACAGCTGGCTTCAAGACATGCTTCCCTGTGAGAGGTGAGGACAGGGCAGAACCCTCCCGCATCCTGCCTGACGGTAGGAGTAGCTGCTAACATCCTTATGTTAGTGGCTGGGAGAGGTTGCGGGAAAAGCATGTGTGAGCACTGGGCCTGAACTCCCGTGTATCTGAGTTGAATACAGCGATTTCCAATGGCCTTCTTCAATCACAGTGTAGCTAGTTTCCAACTCCCATGTCCGTGTGGGTAGCAGACATCTGCCTCCCATGCATACACACTTCTGAGAGTTGAGCTTATGGCCTGTACCTCCACAGCCAGCCTGCTGGTACCCTTGGCTTCTAAAAGGCCTAGGCTCGCTGTTTGACGGAAGTGTTGGGAGAGGTAATTGGAATCACCCGGCACACAAGACTAGTGCCTCCAAGCTCAGGCCAGCGATTTCGTAGTAATTCCTGTGGTACACTGGTGCTACATACTAAGTTCCATACGTGAGAGGGTAGCTGAACGCCTTGTCCAAAAGCATCTTACTTCTGAGAGTTGAGCTCAGCCTCAGTCCCTCACAGTTGCACACTGCCTGCAGAGTGAGTTTTGCAGGTCTTCAGCAGAGACGTTTCCCAGAGGCTTCTGAGACGCAGGGTAACAATGCAGACCTGGAGGGTATCCCCAGGTGCAGTAGACTGGTAATCTTGGAACCTCCTGACTCAGAATACTGCTACCTTCTCACTGCCATAGGAATGCAGCTAGTTGACAGCTGGCTTCAAGACATGCTTCCCTGTGAGAGCAGAGGACAGGGCAGAACCCTCCCGCATCCTGCCTGACTTTAGGAGTAGCTGCTAACATCCTAAATTTAGTGGCTGGGAGAGGTTGCAGGAAAAGCATGAGTGAGCACTGGGCCTGAACTCCCGTGTATCTGAGTTGAATACAGCGATTTCCAACGGCTTTCCACAACCAGAGTGTAGCTAGGATCCATATCCCATGTACGAGCGGGTAGCAGCCATCTGCCTCCCATGCATACACACTTCTGAGAGTTGAGCTTATGGCCTGTACCTCCACATCCAGCCTGCTGGTACCCTTGGCTTCTAAAAGCCCTAGGCTCGCTGTTTGACGGAAGTGTTGGGAGAGGTAATTGGAATCACCCGGCACACAAGAAGAGTGCCTCCAAGCTCAATTCACGATTTCCCAGTAATTCTTGTGGTAGACAGGTGCTACATACTAAGTTGCATATGTGAGAAGGTAGCTGAACGCCTTGTCCAAAAGCATCTTACTTCTGAGACTTGAGCTCACCCTCAGTCCCTCACAGTTCCACACTGCCTGCAGAGTGAGTTTCGCAGGTCTTCAGCAGAGACCTTTGCCAGAGGCTTCTGAGACGCAGGGTAACAATGCAGACCTGGAGGGTATCCCCAGGTGCAGTAGACTGGTAATCTTGGAACCTCCTGACTCAGAATACTGCTACCTTCTCACTGCCATAGGAATGCAGCTAGTTGACAGCTGGCTTCAAGACATGCTTCCCTGTGAGAGCTGAGGACAGGGCAGAAACCTCCCGCATCCTGCCTGACTGTAGGAGTAGCTGCTAACATCCTAAAGTTAGTGGCTGGGAGAGGTTGCGGGAAAAGCATGTGTGAGCACTGGGCCTGAACTCCCGTGTATCTGAGTTGGATACAGCGATTTCCAACGGATTTCCTCAACCAGAGTGTAGCTAGGTTCCAAATCCCATGTACTAGCGGGTAGCAGACATCTGCCTCCCATGCATACACACTTCTGAAAGTTGAGCTTATGGCCTGTACCTCCACATCCAGCCTGCTGGTACCCTTGGCTTCTAAAAGGCCTAGGCTCGCTGTTTGACGGAAGTGCTGGGAGAGGTAATTGGAATATCCCGGCACACAAGACGAGTGCCTTCAAGCTCAATTCACGATTTCCCAGTAATTCTTGTGGTAGACATGTGCTACATACTAAGTTCCATATGTGAGAAGGTAGCTGAACGCCTTGTCCAAAAGCATCTTACTTCTGAGAGTTGAGCTCAGCCTAAGTCCCTCACAGTTCCACACTGCCTGCAGATTGAGTTTCACACGTCTTCACCAGCGACGATTGCCAGAGGCTTCTGAGTACAAGTTAACAATGCAGACCTGGAGGGTATCTCCAGGTGCAGTAGAGTGGTAATCTTGGAACCTCCTGAGTCAGAGTACTGCTACCTTCTCACTGCCATAGGAATGCAGCCAGTTGACAGCTGGCTTCAAGTCATGCTTCCCTGTGAGAGCTGAGGACAGGGCAGAACCCTCCCGCATCCTGCCTGACTGTAGGAGTAGCTGCTAACATCCTAATGTTAGTGGCTGGGAGAGGTTGCGGGAAAAGCATGTGTGAGCACTGGGCCTGAACTCCCGTGTATCTGAGTAGAATACAGCGATTTCCAACGGCTTTCCTCAACCAGAGTGTAGCTAGGTTCCAAATCCCATGTACGAGCGGGTAGCAGACATCTGCCTCCCATGCATACACACTTCTGAGAGTTGAGCTTATGGCCTGTACCTCCACAGCCAGCCTGCTGGTACCCTTGGCTTCTAAAAGGCCTAGGCCTGCTGTTTGACGGAAGTGTTGGGAGAGGTAATTGGAATCACCCGGCACACAAGACTAGTGCCTCCAAGCTCAGTCCAGCGATTTCCTAGTAATTCCTGTGGTACACTGGTGCTACATACTAAGTTCCATACGTGAGAGGGTAGCTGAACGCCTTGTCCAAACGCATCTTACTTCTGATTGTTGAGCTCAGCCTCAGTCCCTCACAGTTCCACACTGCCTGCAGATTGAGTTTCACACGTCTTCACCAGAGACGATTGCCAGAGGCTTCTGAGTACAAGTTAACAATGCAGACCTGGAGGGTATCTCCAGGTGCAGTAGAGTGGTAATCTTGGAACCTCCTGACTCAGAGTACTGCTACCTTCTCACTGCCATAGGAATGCAGTCAGTTGACAGCTGGCTTCAAGACATGCTTCCCTGTGAGAGCTGAGGACAGGGCAGAACCCTCCCGCATCCTGCCTGACTGTAGGAGTAGCTGCTAACATCCTTATGTTAGTGGCTGGGAGAGGTTGCGGGAAAAGCATGTGTGAGCACTGGGCCTGAACTCCCGTGTATCTGAGTTGAATACAGCGATTTCCAACGGCTTTCCTCAACCAGAGTGTAGCTAGGTTCCAAATCCCATGTACGAGCGGGTAGCAGACATCTGCCTCCCATGCATACACACTTCTGAGAGTTGAGCTTATGGCCTGTACCTCCACAGCCAGCCTGCTGGTACCCTTGGCTTCTAAAAGGCCTAGGCTCGCTGTTTGACGGAAGTGTTGGGAGAGGTAATTGGAATCACCCGGCACACAAGACTAGTGCCTCCAAGCTCAGTCCAGAGATTTCCTAGTAATTCCTGCGGTAGACTGGTGCTACATACTAAGTTCCATACGTGAGAGGGTAGCTGAACTGCTTGTCCAAAAGCATATTACTTCTGAGAGTTGAGCTCAGCCTCAGTCCCTCACAGTTCCACACTGCCTGCAGAGTGAGTTTCGCAGGTCTTCAGCAGACACGTTTGCCAGAGGCTTCTGAGACGCAGGGTAACAATGCAGACCTGGAGGGTATCCCCAGGTTCAGTAGACTGGTAATCTTGGAACCTCCTGACTCAGAATACTGCTACCTTCTCACTGCCATAGGAATGCAGCTAGTTGACAGCTGGCTTCAAGACATGCTTCCCTGTGAGAGCTGAGGACAGGGCAGAACCCTCCCGCATCCTGCCTGACTGTAGGAGTAGCTGCTAACATCCTAATGTTAGTGGCTGGGAGAGGATGCGGGAATAGCGTGTGTGAGCACTGGGCCTGAACTCCCGTGTATCTGAGTTGAATACAGCGATTTCCAACGGCTTTCCTCAACCAGAGTGTAGCTAGGTTCCAAATCCCATGTACGAGCGGGTAGCAGACATCTGCCTCCCATGCATACACACTTCTGAGAGTTGAGCTTATGGCCTGTACCTCCACATCCAGCCTGCTGGTACCCTTGGCTTCTAAAAGGCCTAGGCTCGCTGTTTGACGGAAGTGCTGGGAGAGGTAATTGGAATCTCCCGGCACACAAGACGAGTGCCTCCAAGCTCAATTCACGAATTCCCAGTAATTCTTGTGGTAGACAGGTGCTACATACTAGGTTCCATATGTGAGAAGGTAGCTGAACGCCTTGTCCAAAAGCATCTTACTTCTGAGAGTTGAGCTCAGCCTCAGTCCCTCACAGTTCCACACTGCCTGCAGAGAGAGTTTCACACGACTTCACCAGAGATGATTGCCAGAGGCTTCTGAGTACAAGTTAACAATGCAGACCTGGAAGGTATCTCCAGGTGCAGTAGAGTGGTAATCTTGGAACTTCCTGACTCAGAGTGCTGCTACCTTCTCACTGCCATAGGAATGCAGCTAGTTGATAGCTGGCTTCAAGACATGATTCCCTGTGAGAGCTGAGGACAGGGCAGAACCCTCCCGCATCCTGCCTGACTGTAGGAGTAGCTGCTAACATCCTTATGTTAGTGGCTGGGAGAGGTTGCGGGAAAAGCATGTGTGAGCACTGGGCCTGAACTCCCGTGTATCTGAGTTGAATACAGCGATTTCCAATGGCCTTCTTCAATCACAGTGTAGCTAGGTTCCAACTCCCATGTCCGAGTGGGTAGCAGACATCTGCCTCCCATGCATACACACTTCTGAGAGTTGAGCTTATGGCCTGTACCTCCACAGCCAGCCTCCTGGTACTCTTGGCTTCTAAAAGGCCTAGGCTCGCTGTTTGACGGAAGTGCTGGGAGAGGTAATTGGAATCACCCGGCACACAAGACTAGTGCCTCCAAGCTCAGTCCAGGGATTTCCTAGTAATTACTGTGGTAGACTGGTGCTACATACCAAGTTCCATAAGTGAGATGGTAGCAGAACGCCTTGTCCAAAAGCATCTTACTTCTGAGAGTTGAGCTCAGCCTCAGTCCCTCAGAGTTCCACACTGCCTTCAGTGTGAGTTTCGCAGGTCTTCAGCAGAGACGTTTGCCAGAGCCTTCTGAGACGCAGGGTAACAATGCAGACCTGGAGGGTATCCCCAGGTGCAGTAGACTGGTAATCTTGGAACCTCCTGACTCAGAATACTGCTACCTTCTCACTGCCATAGGAATGCAGCTAGTTGACAGCTGGCTTCAAGACATGCTTCCCTGTGAGAGCTGAGGACAGGTCAGAACCCTCCCGCATCCTGCCTGACTGTAGGAGTAGCTGCTAACATCCTAATGTTAGTGGCTGGGAGAGGATGCGGGAATAGCGTGTGTGAGCACTGGGCCTGAACTCCCGTGTATCTGAGTTGAATACAGCGATTTCCAACGGCTTTCCTCAACCAGAGTGTAGCTAGGTTCCAAATCCCATGTACGAGCGGGTAGCAGACATCTGCCTCCCATGCATACACACTTCTGAGAGTTGAGCTTATGGCCTGTACCTCCACATCCAGCCTGCTGGTACCCTTGGCTTCTAAAAGGCCTAGGCTCGCTGTTTGACGGAAGTGCTGGGAGAGGTAATTGGAATCTCCCGGCACACAAGACGAGTGCCTCCAAACTCAATTCACGATTTCCCAGTAATTCTTGTGGTAGACAGGTGCTACATACTAAGTTCCATATGTGAGAAGGTAGCTGAACGCCTTGTCCAAAAGCATCTTACTTCTGAGAGTTGAGCTCAGCCTCAGTCCCTCACAGTTCCACACTGCCTGCAGAGTGAGTTTCACACGTCTTCACCAGAGACGATTGCCAGAGGCTTCTGAGTACAAGTTAACAATGCATACCTGGAGGGTATCTCCAGGTGCAGTAGAGTGGTAATCTTGGAACCTCCGGACTCAGAGTGCTGCTACCTTCTCACTGCCATAGGAATGCAGCTAGTTGATAGCTGGCTTCAAGACATGCTTCCCTGTGAGAGCTGAGGACAGGGCAGAACCCTCCCGCATCCTGCCTGACTGTAGGAGTAGCTGCTAACATCCTTATGTTAGTGGCTGGGAGAGGTTGCGGGAAAAGCATGTGTGAGCACTGGGCCTGAACTCCCGTGTATCTGAGTTGAATACAGCGATTTCCAATGGCCTTCTTCAATCACAGTGTAGCTGGGTTCCAACTCCCATGTCCGAGTGGGTAGCAGACATCTGCCTCCCATGCATACACACTTCTGAGAGTTGAGCTTATGGCTTGTACCTCCACAGCCAGCCTGTTGGTACCCTTGGCTTCTAAAACGCCTAGGCTCGCTGTTTGACGGAAGTGTTGGGAGAGGTTATTGGAATCACCCGGCACACAAGTCTAGTGCCTCCAAGCTCAGTCCAGCGATTTCCTAGTAATTCCTGTGGTAGACTGGTGCTACATACTAAGTTCCATACGTGAGAGGGTAGCTGAACGCCTTGTCCAAAAGCATCTAACTTCTGAGAGTTGAGCTCAGTCTCAGTCCCTCACAGCTCCACACTGCCTGCAGAGTGAGTTTCGCAGGTCTTAAGCAGAGACGTTTGCCAGAGGCTTCTGAGACGCAGGTTAACAATGCAGACCTGGAGGGTATCCCCAGGTGCAGTAGACTGGTAATCTTAGAACCTCCTGACTCAGAATACTGCTACTTTCTCACTGCCATAGGAATGTACTAGTTGACAGCTGGCTTCAAGACATGCTTCCCTGTGAGAGCTGAGGACAGGGCAGAAACCTCCCGCATCCTGCCTGACTGTAGGAGTAGCTGCTAACATCCTAATGTTAGTGGCTGGGAGAGGTTGCGGGAAAAGCATGTGTGAGCACTGGGCCTGAACTCCCGTGTATCTGAGTTGAATACAGCGATTTCCAACGGCTTTCCTCAACCAGAGTGTAGCTAGGTTCCAAATCCCAAGTACGAGCGGGTAGCAGACATCTGCCTCCCATGCATACACACTTCTGAGAGTTGAGCTTATGGCCTGTACCTCCACATCCAGCCTGCTGGTACCCTTGGCTTCTAAAAGGCCTAGGCTCGCTGTTTGACGGAAGTGTTGGGAGAGGTAATTGGAATCACCCGACACACAAGACTAGTGCCTCCAAGCTCAATTCACGATTTCCCAGTAATTCTTGTGGTAGACAGGTGCTACATACTAAGTTCCATACGTGAGAAGGTAGCTGAATGCCTTGTCCAAAAGCATCTTACTTCTGAGAGTTGAGCTCACCCTCAGTCCCTCACAGTTCCACACTGCCTGTAGAGTGAGTTTAACACGACTTCACCAGAGACGATTGCCAGAGGCTTCTGAGTACAAGTTAACAATGCAGACCTGGAGGGTATTTCCAGGTGCAGTAGAGTGGTAATCTTGGAACCTCCTGACTCAGAATACTGTTACCTTCTCACTGCCATAGGAATGCAGCTAGTTGACAGCTGGCTTCAAGACATGCTTCCCTGTGAGAGCTGAGGACAGGGCAGAACCCTCCCGCATCCTGCCTGACTGTAGGAGTAGCTGCTAACATCCTAATGTTAGTGGCTGGGAGAGGTTGCGGGAAAAGCATGTGTGAGCACTGGGCCTGAACTCCCGTGTATCTGAGTTGAATACAGCGATTTCCAACGGCTTTCCTCAACCAGAGTGTAGCTAGGTTCCAAATCCCATGTACCAGCGGGTAGCAGACATCTGCCTCCCATGCATACACACTTCTGAGAGTTGAGCTTATGGCCTGTACCTCCACATCCAGCCTGCTGGTACCCTTGGCTTCTAAAAGGCCTAGGCTCGCTGTTTGACGGAAGTGTTGGGAGAGGTAATTGGAATCACCCGACACACAAGACTAGTGCCTCCAAGCTCAATTCACGATTTCCCAGTAATTCTTGTGGTAGACTGGTGCTACATACTAAGTTCCATATGTGAGAAGGTAGCTGAATGCCTTGTCCAAAATCATCTTACTTCTGAGAGTTGAGCTCAGCCTCAGTCCCTCACAGTTCCACACTGCCTGCAGAGTGAGTTTCACACGTCTTCACCAGAGACGATTGCCAGAGGATCTGAGTACAAGTTAACAATGCAGACCTGGAGGGTATCTCCAGCTGCAGTAGATTGGTAATCTTGGAACCTCCTGACTCAGAGTGCTGCTACCTTCTCACTGCATAGGAATGCAGCTAGTTGACAGCTGGCTTCAAGTCATGCTTCCCTGTGAGAGCTGAGGACAGGGCAGAACCCTCCCGCATCCTGCCTGACTGTAGGAGTAGCTGCTAACATCCTAATGTTAGTGGCTGGGAGAGGTTGCGGGAAAAACATGTGTGAGCACTGGGCCTGAACTCCCGTGTATCTGAGTTGAATACAGCGATTTCCAACGGCTTTCCTCAACCAGAGTGTAGCTAGGTTCCAAATCCCATGTACGAGCGGGTAGCAGACATCTGCCTCCCATGCATACACACTTCTGAGAGTTGAGCTTATGGCCTGTACCTCCACATCCAGCCTGCTGGTACCCTTGGCTTCTAAAAGGCCTAGGCTCGCTGTTTGACGGAAGTGCTGGGAGAGGTAATTGGAATAGCCCGGCACACAAGACGAGTGCCTCCAAGCTCAATTCACGATTTCCCAGTAATTCTTGTGGTAGACAGGTGCTCCATACTAATTTCCATATGTGAGAAGGTAGCTGAACGCCTTGTCCAAAAGCATCTTACTTCTGAGAGTTGAGCTCACCCTCAGTCCCTCACAGTTCCACACTGCCTGCAGAGTGAGTTTCACACGTCTTCACCAGAGACGATTGCAAGAGGCTTCTGAGTACAAGTTAACAATGCAGACCTGGAGGGCATCTCCAGGTGCAGTAGAGTGGTAATCTTGGAACCTCCTGACTCAGAGTACTGCTACCTTCTCACTGCCATAGGAATGCAGCTAGTTGACAGCTGGCTTCAAGACATGCTTCCCTGTGAGAGCTGAGGACAGGGCAGAACCCTCCCGCATCCTGCCTGACTGTAGGAGTAGCTGCTAACATCCTTATGTTAGTGGCTGGGAGAGGTTGCGGGAAAAGCATGTGTGAGCACTGGGCCTGAACTCCCGTGTATCTGAGTTGAATACAGCGATTTCCAATGGCCTTCGTCAATCACAGTGTAGCTAGGTTCCAAATCCCATGTCCGAGCGGGTAGCAGACATCTGCCTCCCATGCATACACACTTCTGAGAGTTGAGCTTATGGCCTGTACCTCCACATCGAGCCTGCTGGTACCCTTGGCTTCTAAAAGGTCTAGGCTCCCTGTTTGACGGAAGTGTTGGGAGAGGTAATTTGAATCACTCGGCACACAACACTAGTACCTCCAAGCTCAGTCCAGCGATTTCCTAGTAATTCCTGTGGTAGACTGGTGCTACATACTAAGTTCCATACGTGAGAGGGTAGCTGAACGCCTTGTCCAAAAGCATCTTACTTCTGAGAGTTGAGCTCAGCCTCAGTCCCTCACAGTTCCACACTGCCTGCAGAGTGAGTTTCGCAGGTCTTAAGCAGAGACGTTTGCCAGAGGCTTCTGAGACGCAGGGTAACAATGCAGACCTGGAGGGTATCCCCAGGTGCAGTAGACTGGTAATCTTATAACCTCCTGACTCAGAATACTGCTACCTTCTCACTGCCATAGGAATGCACCTAGTTGACAGCTGGCTTCAAGACATGCTTCCCTGTGAGAGCTGAGGACAGGGTAGAAACCTCCCACATCCTGCCTGACTGTAGGAGTAGCTGCTAACATCCTAATGTTAGTGGCTGGGAGAGGTTGCGGGAAAAGCATGTGTGACCACTGGGCCTGAACTCCCGTGTATCTGAGTTGAATACAGCGATTTCCAACGGCTTTCCTCAACCAGAGTGTAGCTAGGTTCCAAATCCCAAGTACGAGGGGGTAGCAGACATCTACCTCCCATGCATACACACTTATGAGAGTTGAGCTTATGGCCTGTACCTCCACATCCAGCCTGCTAGTACACTTGGCTTCTAAAAGGCCTAGGCTCGCTGTTTGACGGAAGTGTTGGGAGAGGTAATTGGAATCACCCGGCACACAAGACGACTGCCTCCAAGCTCAACTCACGATTTCCCAGTAATTCTTGTGGTAGACAGGTGCTACATACTAAGTTCCATACGTGAGAAGGTAGCTGAACGCCTTGTCCAAAAGCATCTTACTTCTGAGAGTTGAGCTCAGCCTCAGTCCCTCACAGTTCCACACTGCCTGCAGAGTGAGTTTCGCAGGTCTTCAGCAGAGACGATTGCCAGAGGCTTCTGAGTACAAGTTAACAATGCAGACCTGGAGGGTATCTCCAGGTGCAGTAGAGTGGTAATCTTGGAACCTCCTGACTCAGAATACTGCTACCTTCTCACTGCCATAGGAATGCAGCTAGTTGACAGCTGGCTTCAAGACATGCTTCCCTGTGAGAGCTGAGGACAGGGCAGAACCCTCCCGCATCCTGCCTGACTGTAGGAGGAGCTGCTAACATCCTAATGTTAGTGGCTGGGAGAGGTTGCGGGAAAAACATGTGTGAGCACTGGGCCTGAACTCCCGTGTATCTGAGTTAAATACAGCGATTTCCAACGGCTTTCCTCAACCAGAGTGTAGCTAGGTTCCAAATCCCATGTACGAGTGGGTAGCAGACATCTGCCTCCCATGCATACACACTTCTGAGAGTTGAGCTTATGGCCTGTACCTCCACAGCCAGCCTGCTGGTACCCTTGGCTTCTAAAAGGCCTAGGCTCGCTGTTTGACGGAAGTGCTGGGAGAGGTAATTGGAATCTCCCGGCACACAAGACGAGTGCCTCCAAGCTCAATTCACGATTTCCCAGTAATTCTTGTGGTAGACAGGTGCTACATACTAAGTTCCATATGTGAGAAGGTAGCTGAACGCCTTGTCCAAAAGCATCTTACTTCTGAGAGTTGAGCTCACCCTCAGTCCCTCACAGTTCCACACTGCCTGCAGAGTGAGTTTCGCAGTCTTCAGCAGAGACGTTTGCCAGAGGCTTCTGAGACGCAGGGTAACAATGCAGACCTGGAGGGTATCCCCAGGTGCAGTAGACTGGTAATCTTGGAACTTCCTGACTCAGAATACTGCTACCTTCTCACTGCCATAGGAATGCAGCTAGTTGACAGCTGGCTTCAAGACATGCTTCCATGTGAGAGCTGAGGACAGGGCAGAACCCTCCCGCATCCTGCCTGACTGTAGGAGTAGCTGCTAACATCCTAATGTTAGTGGCTGGGAGAGGTTGAGGGAAAAGCATGTGTGAGCACTGGGCCTGAACTCCCGTGTATCTGAGTTGAATACAGCGATTTCCAACGGCTTTCCTCAACCAGAGTGTAGCTAGGTTACAAATCCCATGTACGAGCGGGTAGCAGACATCTGCCTCCCATGCATACACACTTCTGAGAGTTGAGCTTATGGCCTGTACCTCCACATCCAGCCTGCTGGTACCCTTGGCTTCTAAAAGGCCTAGGCTCGCTGTTTGACGGAAGTGCTGGGAGAGGTAATTGGAATCTCCCGGCACACAAGACGAGTGCCTCCAAGCTCAATTCACGATTTCCCAGTAATTCTTGTGGTAGACAGGTGCTACATACTAAGTTCCATATGTGAGAAGGTAGCTGAACGCCTTGTCCAAAAGCATCTTACTTCTGAGAGTTGAGCTCAGCCTCAGTCCCTCACAGTTTCACACTGCCTGCAGAGTGAGTTTCACACGTCTTCACCAGAGACGATTGCCAGAGGCTTCTGAGTACAAGTTAACAATGCAGACCTGGAGGGTATCTCCAGGTGCAGTAGAGTGGTAATCTTGGAACCTCCTGACTCAGAGTGTTGCTACCTTCTCACTGCCATAGGAATGCAGCTAGTTGATAGCTGGCTTCAAGACATGCTTCCCTGTGAGAGCTGAGGACAGGGCAGAACCCTCCCGCATCCTGCCTGACTGTAGGAGTAGCTGCTAACATCCTTACGTTAGTGGCTGGGAGAGGTTGCGGGAAAAGCATGTGTGAGCACTGGGCCTGAACTCCCGTGTATCTGAGTTGAATACAGCGATTTCCAATGGCCTTCTTCAATCACAGTGTAGCTAGGTTCCAACTCCCATGTCCGAGTGGGTAGCAGACATCTGCCTCCCATGCATACACACTTCTGAGAGTTGAGCTTAGGGCCTGTACCTCCACAGCCAGCCTGTTGGTACCCTTGGCTTCTAAAACGCCTAGGCTCGCTGTTTGACGGAAGTGTTGGGAGAGGTAATTGGAATCACCCGGCACACAAGACTAGTGCCTCCAAGCTCAGTCCAGCGATTTCCTAGTAATTCCTGTGGTAGACTGGTGCTACATACTAAGTTCCATACGTGAGAGGGTAGCTGAACGCCTTGTCCAAAAGCATCTAACTTCTGAGAGTTGAGCTCAGTCTCAGTCCCTCACAGCTCCACACTGCCTGCAGAGTGAGTTTCGCAGGTCTTAAGCAGAGACGTTTGCCAGAGGCTTCTGAGACGCAGGTTAACAATGCAGACCTGGAGGGTATCCCCAGGTGCAGTAGACTGGTAATCTTAGAACCTCCTGACTCAGAATACTGCTACTTTCTCACTGCCATAGGAATGCACTAGTTGACAGCTGGCTTCAAGACATGCTTCCCTGTGAGAGCTGAGGACAGGGCAGAACCCTCCCGCATCCTGCCTGACTGTAGGAGTAGCTGCTAACATCCTAATGTTAGTGGCTGGGAGAGGTTGCGGGAAAAGCATGTGTGAGCACTGGGCCTGAACTCCCGTGTATCTGAGTTGAATACAGCGATTTCCAACGGCTTTCCTCAACCAGAGTGTAGCTAGGTTCCAAATCCCATGTACGAGCGGGTAGCAGACATCTGCCTCCCATGCATACACACTTCTGAGAGTTGAGCTTATGGCCTGTACCTCCACATCCAGCCTGCTGGTACCCTTGGCTTCTAAAAGGTCTAGGCTCGCTGTTTGACGGAAGTGTTGGGAGAGGTAATTGGAATCACCCGGCACACAACACTAGTGCCTCCAAGCTCAGTCCAGCGATTTCCTAGTAATTCCTGTGGTAGACTGGTGCTACATACTAAGTTCCATACGTGAGAGGGTAGATGAACGCCTTGTCCAAAAGCATCTAACTTCTGAGAGTTGAGCTCAGTCTCAGTCCCTCACAGCTCCACACTGCCTGCAGAGTGAGTTTCGCAGGTCTTAAGCAGAGACGTTTGCCAGAGGCTTCTGAGACGCAGGTTAACAATGCAGACCTGGAAGGTATCCCCAGGTGCAGTAGACTGGTAATCTTAGAACCTCCTGACTCAGAATACTGCTACTTTCTCACGGCCATAGGAATGCACCTAGTGGACAGCTGGCTTCAAGACATGCTTCCCTGTGAGAGCTGAGGACAGGGCAGAAACCTCCCGCATCCTGCCTGACTGTAGGAGTAGCTGCAAACATCCTAATGTTAGTGGCTGGGAGAGGTTGCGGGAAAAGCATGTGTGAGCACTGGGCCTGAAATCCCGTGTATCTGAGTTGAATACAGCGATTTCCAACGTCTTTCCTCAACCAGAGTGTAGCTAGGTTCCAAATCCCAAGTACGAGCGGGTAGCAGACATCTGCCTCCCATGCATACACACTTCTGAGAGTTGAGCTTATGGCCTGTACCTCCACATCCAGCCTGCTGGTACCCTTGGCTTCTAAAAGGCCTAGGCTCGCTGTTTGACGGAAGTGTTGGGAGAGGTAATTGGAATCACCCGACACACAAGACTAGTGCATCCAAGCTCAATTCACGATTTCCCAGTAATTCTTGTGGTAGACTGGTGCTACATACTAAGTTCCATACGTGAGAAGGTAGCTGAATGCCTTGTCCAAAATCATCTTACTTCTGAGAGTTGAGCTCAGCCTCAGTCCCTCACAGTTCCACACTGCCTGCAGAGTGAGTTTCACACGTCTTCACCAGAGACGATTGCCAGAGGCTCTGAGTACAAGTTAACAATGCAGACCTGGAGGGTATCTCCAGCTGCAGTAGATTGGTAATCTTGGAACCTCCTGACTCAGAGTGCTGCTACCTTCTCACTGCATAGGAATGCAGCTAGTTGACAGCTGGCTTCAAGTCATGCTTCCCTGTGAGAGCTGAGGACAGGGCAGAACCCTCCCGCATCCTGCCTGACTGTAGGAGTAGCTGCTAACATCCTAATGTTAGTGGCTGGGAGAGGTTGCGGGAAAAACATGTGTGAGCACTGGGCCTGAACTCCCGTGTATCTGAGTTGAATACAGCGATTTCCAACGGCTTTCCTCAACCAGAGTGTAGCTAGGTTCCAAATCCCATGTACGAGCGGGTAGCAGACATCTGCCTCCCATGCATACACACTTCTGAGAGTTGAGCTTATGGCCTGTACCTCCACATCCAGCCTGCTGGTACCCTTGGCTTCTAAAAGGCCTAGGCTCGCTGTTTGACGGAAGTGCTGAGAGAGGTAATTGGAATAGCCCGGCACACAAGACGAGTGCCTCCAAGCTCAATTCACGATTTCCCAGTAATTCTTGTGGTACACAGGTGCTCCATACTAATTTCCATATGTGAGAAGGTAGCTGAACGCCTTGTCCAAAAGCATCTTACTTCTGAGAGTTGAGCTCACCCTCAGTCCCTCACAGTTCCACACTGCCTGCAGAGTGAGTTTCACACGTCTTCACCAGAGACGATTGCAAGAGGGTTCTGAGTACAAGTTAACAATGCAGACCTGGAGGGCATCTCCAGGTGCAGTAGAGTGGTAATGTTGGAACCTCCTGACTCAGAGTACTGCTACCTTCTCACTGCCATAGGAATGCAGCTAGTTGACAGCTGGCTTCAAGACATGCTTCCCTGTGAGAGCTGAGGACAGGGCAGAACCCTCCCGCATCCTGCCTGACTGTAGGAGTAGCTGCTAACATCCTAATGTTAGTGGCTGGGAGAGGTTGCGGGAAAAGCATGTGTGAGCACTGGGCCTGAACTCCCGTGTATCTGAATTGAATACAGCGATTTCCAATGGCCTTCTTCAATCACAGTGTAGCTAGGTTCCAAATCCCATGTCCGAGCAGGTAGCAGACATCTGCCTCCCATGCATACACACTTCTGAGAGTTGAGCTTATGGCCTGTACCTCCATATCGAGCCTGCTGGTACCCTTGGCTTCTAAAAGGTCTAGGCTCCCTGTTTGACGGAAGTGTTGGGAGAGGTAATTTGAATCACTCGGCACACAACACTAGTACCTCCAAGCTCAGTCCAGCGATTTCCTAGTAATTCCTGTGGTAGACTGGTGCTACATACTAAGTTCCATACGTGAGAGGGTAGCTGAACGCCTTGTCCAAAAGCATCTTACTTCTGAGAGTTGAGCTCAGCCTCAGTCCCTCACAGTTCCACACTGCCTGCAGAGTGAGTTTCGCAGGTCTTAAGCAGAGACGTTTGCCAGAGGCTTCTGAGACGCAGGGTAACAATGCAGACCTGGAGGGTATCCCCAGGTGCAGTAGACTGGTAATCTTATAACCTCCTGACTCAGAATACTGCTACCTTCTCACTGCCATAGGAATGCACCTAGTTGACAGCTGGCTTCAAGACATGCTTCCCTGTGAGAGCTGAGGACAGGGCAGAAACCTCCCACATCCTGCCTGACTGTAGGAGTAGCTGCTAACATCCTAATGTTAGTGGCTGGGAGAGGTTGCGGGAAAAGCATGTGTGAGCACTGGGCCTGAACTCCCGTGTATCTGAGTTGAATACAGCGATTTCCAACGGCTTTCCTCAACCAGAGTGTAGCTAGGTTCCAAATCCCAAGTACGAGCGGGTAGCAGACATCTACCTCCCATGCATACACACTTCTGAGAGTTGAGCTTATGGCCTGTACCTCCACATCCAGCCTGCTGGTACACTTGGCTTCTAAAAGGCCTAGGCTCGCTGTTTGACGGAAGTGTTGGGAGAGGTAATTGGAATCACCCGGCACACAAGACGACTGCCTCCAAGCTCAACTCACGATTTCCCAGTAATTCTTGTGGTAGACAGGTGCTACATACTAAGTTCCATATGTGAGAAGGTAGCTGAACGCCTTGTCCAAAAGCATCTTACTTCTGAGAGTTGAGCTCACCCTCAGTCCCTCACAGTTCCACACTGCCTGCAGAGTGAGTTTCGCAGTCTTCAGCAGAGACGTTTGCCAGAGGCTTCTGAGACGCAGGGTAACAATGCAGACCTGGAGGGTATCCCCAGGTGCAGTAGACTGGTAATCTTGGAACTTCCTGACTCAGAATACTGCTACTTTCTCACTGCCATAGGAATGCACTAGTTGACAGCTGGCTTCAAGACATGCTTCCCTGTGAGAGCTGAGGACAGGGCAGAACCCTCCCGCATCCTGCCTGACTGTAGGAGTAGCTGCTAACATCCTTATGTTAGTGGCTGGGAGAGGTTGCGGGAAAAGCATGTGTGAGCACTGGGCCTGAACTCCCGTGTATCTGAGTTGAATACAGCGATTTCCAATGGCCTTCTTCAATCACAGTGTAGCTAGGTTCCAACTCCCATGTCCGAGTGGGTAGCAGACATCTGCCTCCCATGCATACACACTTCTGAGAGTTGAGCTTATGGCCTGTACCTCCACAGCCAGCCTGTTGGTACCCTTGGCTTCTAAAACGCCTAGGCTCGCTGTTTGACGGAAGTGTTGGGAGAGGTAATTGGAATCACCCGGCACACAAGACTAGTGCCTCCAAGCTCAGTCCAGCGATTTCCTAGTAATTCCTGTGGTAGACTGGTGCTACATACTAAGTTCCATACGTGAGAGGGTAGCTGAACGCCTTGTCCAAAAGCATCTAACTTCTGAGAGTTGAGCTCAGTCTCAGTCCCTCACAGCTCCACACTGCCTGCAGAGTGAGTTTCGCAGGTCTTAAGCAGAGACGTTTGCCAGAGGCTTCTGAGACGCAGGTTAACAATGCAGACCTGGAGGGTATCCCCAGGTGCAGTAGACTGGTAATCTTAGAACCTCCTGACTCAGAATACTGCTACTTTCTCACTGCCATAGGAATGCACTAGTTGACAGCTGGCTTCAAGACATGCTTCCCTGTGAGAGCTGAGGACAGGGCAGAACCCTCCCGCATCCTGCCTGACTGTAGGAGTAGCTGCTAACATCCTAATGTTAGTGGCTGGGAGAGGTTGCGGGAAAAGCATGTGTGAGCACTGGGCCTGAACTCCCGTGTATCTGAGTTGAATACAGCGATTTCCAACGGCTTTCCTCAACCAGAGTGTAGCTAGGTTCCAAATCCCATGTACGAGCGGGTAGCAGACATCTGCCTCCCATGCATACTCACTTCTGAGAGTTGAGCTTATGGCCTGTACCTCCACATCCAGCCTGCTGGTACCCTTGGCTTCTAAAAGGTCTAGGCTCGCTGTTTGACGGAAGTGTTGGGAGAGGTAATTGGAATCACCCGGCACACAACACTAGTGCCTCCAAGCTCAGTCCAGCGATTTCCTAGTAATTCCTGTGGTAGACTGGTGCTACATACTAAGTTCCATACGTGAGAGGGTAGATGAACGCCTTGTCCAAAAGCATCTAACTTCTGAGAGTTGAGCTCAGTCTCAGTCCCTCACAGCTCCACACTGCCTGCAGAGTGAGTTTCGCAGGTCTTAAGCAGAGACGTTTGCCAGAGGCTTCTGAGACGCAGGTTAACAATGCAGACCTGGAGGGTATCCCCAGGTGCAGTAGACTGGTAATCTTAGAACCTCCTGACTCAGAATATTGCTACTTTCTCACGGCCATAGGAATGCACCTAGTGGACAGCTGGCTTCAAGACATGCTTCCCTGTGAGAGCTGAGGACAGGGCAGAAACCTCCCGCATCCTGCCTGACTGTAGGAGTAGCTGCTAACATCCTAATGTTAGTGGCTGGGAGAGGTTGCGGGAAAAGCATGTGTGAGCACTGGGCCTGAAATCCCGTGTATCTGAGTTGAATACAGCGATTTCCAACGGCTTTCCTCAACCAGAGTGTAGCTAGGTTCCAAATCCCAAGTACGAGCGGGTAGCAGACATCTGCCTCCCATGCATACACACTTCTGAGAGTTGAGCTTATGGCCTGTACCTCCACATCCAGCCTGCTGGTACCCTTGGCTTCTAAAAGGCCTAGGCTCGCTGTTTGACGGAAGTGTTGGGAGAGGTAATTGGAATCACCCGACACACAAGACTAGTGCCTCCAAGCTCAATTCACGATTTCCCAGTAATTCTTGTGGTAGACTGGTGCTACATACTAAGTTCCATACGTGAGAAGGTAGCTGAATGCCTTGTCCAAAATCATCTTACTTCTGAGAGTTGAGCTCACCCTCAGTCCCTCACAGTTCCACACTGCCTGTAGAGTGAGTTTCACACGTCTTCACCATAGACGATTGCCAGAGGCTTCTGAGTACAAGTTAATAATGCAGACCTGGAGGGTATCTCCAGGTGCAGTAGAGTGGTAATCTTGGAACCTCCTGACTCAGAATACTGTTACCTTCTCACTGCCATAGGAATGCAGCTAGTTGACAGCTGGCTTCAAGACATGCTTCCCTGTGAGAGCTGAGGACAGGGCAGAACCCTCCCGCATCCTGCCTGACTGTAGGAGTAGCTGCTAACATCCTAATGTTAGTGGCTGGGAGAGGTTGCGGGAAAAGCATGTGTGAGCACTGGGCCTGAACTCCCGTGTATCTGAGTTGAATACAGCGATTTCCAACGGCTTTCCTCAACCAGAGTGTTGCTAGGTTCCAACTCCCATGTCCGAGCGGGTAGCAGACATCTGCCTCCCATGCATACACACTTCTGAGAGTTGAGCTTATGGCCTGTACCTCCACATCCAGCCTGCTGGTACCCTTGGCTTCTAAAAGGTCTAGGCTCCCTGTTTGACGGAAGTGTTGGGAGAGGTAATTTGAATCACCCGGCACACAACACTAGTACCTCCAAGCTCAGTCCAGCGATTTCCTAGTAATTCCTGTGGTAGACTGGTGCTACTTACTAAGTTCCATACGTGAGAGGGTAGCTGAACGCCTTGTCCAAAAGCATCTTACTTCTGAGAGTTGAGCTCAGCCTCAGTCCCTCACAGTTCCACACTGCCTGCAGAGTGAGTTTCGCAGGTCTTAAGCAGAGACGTTTGCCAGAGGCTTCTGAGACGCAGGGTAACAATGCAGACGTGGAGGGTATCCCCAGGTGCAGTAGACTGGTAATCTTATAACCTCCTGACTCAGAATACTGCTACCTTCTCACTGCCATAGGAATGCACCTAGTTGACAGCTGGCTTCAAGACATGCTTCCCTGTGAGAGCTGAGGACAGGGCAGAAACCTCCCGCATCCTGCCTGACTGTAGGAGTAGCTGCTAACATCCTAATGTTAGTGGCTGGGAGAGGTTGCGGGAAAAGCATGTGTGAGCACTGGGCCTGAACTCCCGTGTATCTGAGTTGAATACAGCGATTTCCAACGGCTTTCCTCAACCAGAGTGTAGCTAGGTTCCAAATCCCAAGTACGAGCGGGTAGCAGACATCTACCTCCCATGCATACACACTTCTGAGAGTTGAGCTTATGGCCTGTACCTCCACATCCAGCCTGCTGGTACACTTGGCTTCTAAAAGGCCTAGGCTCGCTGTTTGACGGAAGTGCTGGGAGAGGTAATTGGAATCACCTGGCACACAAGACGACTGCCTCCAAGCTCAACTCACGATTTCCCAGTAATTCTTGTGGTAGACAGGTGCTACATACTAAGTTCCATACGTGAGAAGGTAGCTGAACGCCTTGTCCAAAAGCATCTTACTTCTGAGAGTTGAGCTCAGCCTCAGTCCCTCACAGTTCCACACTGCCTGCAGAGTGAGTTTCGCAGGTCTTCAGCAGAGACGATTGCCAGAGGCTTCTGAGTACAAGTTAACAATGCAGACCTGGAGGGTATCTCCAGGTGCAGTAGAGTGGTAATCTTGGAACCTCCTGACTCAGAATACTGCTACCTTCTCACTGCCATAGGAATGCAGCTAGTTGACAGCTGGCTTCAAGACATGCTTCCCTGTGAGAGCTAGGACAGGGCAGAACCCTCCCGCATCCTGCCTGACTGTAGGAGGAGCTGCTAACATCCTAATGTTAGTGGCTGGGAGAGGTTGCGGGAAAAACATGTGTGAGCACTGGGCCTGAACTCCCGTGTATCTGAGTTATCTACAGCGATTTCCAACGGCTTTCCTCAACCAGAGTGTAGCTAGGTTCCAAATCCCATGTACGAGCGGGTAGCAGACATCTGCCTCCCATGCATACACACTTCTGAGAGTTGAGCTTATGGCCTGTACCTCCACATCCAGCCTGCTGGTACCCTTGGCTTCTAAAAGGCCTAGGCTCGCTGTTTGACGGAAGTGCTGGGAGAGGTAATTGGAATCTCCCGGCACACAAGACGAGTGCCTCCAAGCTCAATTCACGATTTCCCAGTAATTCTTGTGGTAGACAGGTGCTACATACTAAGTTCCATATGTGAGAAGGTAGCTGAACGCCTTGTCCAAAAGCATCTTACTTCTGAGAGTTGAGCTCACCCTCAGTCCCTCACAGTTCCACACTGCCTGCAGAGTGAGTTTCGCAGTCTTCAGCAGAGACGTTTGCCAGAGGCTTCTGAGACGCAGGGTAACAATGTAGACCTGGAGGGTATCCCCAGGTGCAGTAGACTGGTAATCTTGGAACCTCCTGACTCAGAATACTGCTACCTTCTCACTGCCTTAGGAATGCAGCTAGTTGACAGCTGGCTTCAAGACATGCTTCCATGTGAGAGCTGAGGACAGGGCAGAACCCTCCCGCATGCTGCCTGACTGTAGGAGTAGCTGCTAACATCCTAATGTTAGTGGCTGGGAGAGGTTGCGGGAAAAGCATGTGTGAGCACTGGGCCTGAACTCCCGTGTATCTGAGTTGAATACAGCGATTTCCAACGGCTTTCCTCAACCAGAGTGTAGCTAGGTTCCAAATCCCATGTACGAGCGGGTAGCAGACATCTGCCTCCCATGCATACACACTTCTGAGAGTTGAGCTTATGGCCTGTACCTCCACATCCAGCCTGCTGGTACACTTGGCTTCTAAAAAGCCTAGGCTCGCTGTTTGACGGAAGTGCTGCGAGAGGTAATTGGAATCTCCCGGCACACAAGACGAGTGCCTCCAAGCTCAATTCACGATTTCCCAGTAATTCTTGTGGTAGACAGGTGCTACATACTAAGTTCCATATGTGAGAAGGTAGCTGAACGCCTTGACCAAAAGCATCTTACTTCTGAGAGTTGAGCTCAGCCTCAGTCCCTCACACTTCCACACTGCCTGCAGAGTGAGTTTCACACGTCTTCACCAGAGACGATTGTCAGAGGCTCTGAGTACAAGTTAACAATGCAGAACTGGAGGGTATCTCCAGGTGCAGTAGATTGGTAATCTTGGAACCTCCTGACTCAGAGTACTGCTACCTTCTCACTGCCATAGGAATGCAGCTAGTTGACAGCTGGCTTCAAGACATGCTTTCCTGTGAGAGCTGAGGACAGGGCAGAACCCTCCCGCATCCTGCCTGACTGTAGGAGTAGCTGCTAACATCCTTATGTTAGTGGCTGGGAGAGGTTGCGGGAAAAGCCTGTGTGAGCACTGGGCCTGAACTCCCGTGTGTCTGAGTTGAATACAGCGATTTCCAATGGCCTTCTTCAATCACAGTATAGCTATGTTCCAACTCCCATGTCCGAGTGGGTAGCAGATATCTGCCTCCCATGCATACACACTTCTGAGAGTTGAGCTTAGGGCCTGTACCTCCACATCCAGCATGCTGGTACCCTTGGCTTCTAAAAGGTCTAGGCTCGCTGTTTGACGGAAGTGTTGGGAGAGGTAATTTGAATCACCCGGCACACAACACTAGTGCCTCCAAGTTCAGTCCAGCGATTTCCTAGTAATTCCTGTGGTAGACTGGTGCTACATACCAAGTTCCATACGTGAGAGTGTAGCTGAACGCCTTGTCCAAAAGCATCTTACTTCTGAGAGTTGAGCTCTGCCTCAGTCCCTCACAGTTCCACACTGCCTGCAGAGTGAGTTTCGCAGGTCTTCAGCAGAGACGTTTGCCAGAGGCTTCTGAGACGCAGGGTAACAATGCAGACCTGGAGGGTATCCCCAGGTGCAGTAGACTGGTAATCTTATAACCTCCTGACTCAGAATACTGCTACCTTCTCACTGCCATAGGAATGCACCTAGTTGACAGCTGGCTTCAAGACATGCTTCCCTGTGAGAGCTGAGGACAGGGCAGAACCCTCCCGCATCCTGCCTGACTGTAGGAGTAGCTGCTAACATCCTAATGTTAATGGCTGGGAGAGGTTGCGGGAAAAGCACGTGTGAGCACTGGGCCTGAACTCCCGTGTATCTGAGTTGAATACAGCGATTTCCAACGGCTTTCCTCAACCAGAGTGTAGCTAGGTTCCAAATCCCAAGTACGAGCGGGTAGCAGACATCTGCCTCCCATGCATACACACTTCTGAGAGTTGAGCTTATGGCCTGTACCTCCACATCCAGCCTGCTGGTACACTTGGCTTCTAAAAGGCCTAGGCTCGCTGTTTGACGGAAGTGTTGGGAGAGGTAATTGGAATAACACGGCACACAAGACTAGTGCCTCCAAGCTCAATTCACGATTTCCCAGTAATTCTTGTGGTAGACAGGTGCTACATACTAAGTTCCATATGTGAGAAGGTAGCTGAACTCCTTGTCCAAAAGCATCTTACTTCTGAGAGTTGAGCTCACCCTCAGTCCCTCACAGTTCCACACTGCCTGCAGAGTGAGTTTCACACGTCTTCACCAGAGACGATTGCCAGAGGCTTCTGAGTACAAGTTAACAATGCAGACCTGGAGGGTATCTCCAGGTGCAGTAGAGTGGTAATCTTGGAACCTCCTGACTCAGAGTACTGCTACCTTCTCACTAACATAGGAATGCAGCCAGTTGACAGCTGGCTTCAAGACATGCTTCCCTGTGAGAGCTGAGGACAGGGCAGAACCCTCCCGCATCCTGCCTGACTGTAGGAGTAGCTGCTAACATCCTTATGTTAGTGGCTGGGAGAGGTTGCGGGAAAAGCATGTGTGAGCACTGGGCCTGAACTCCCGTGTATCTGAGTTGAATACAGCGATTTCCAATGGCCTTCGTCAATCACAGTGTTGCTAGGTTCCAACTCCCATGTCCGAGCGGGTAGCAGACATCTGCCTCCCATGCATACACACTTCTGAGAGCTGAGCTTATGGCCTGTACCTCCACATCGAGCATGCTGGTACCCTTGGCTTCTAAAAGGTCTAGGCTCGCTGTTTGACGGAAGTGTTGGGAGAGGTAATTTGAATCACCCGGCACACAACACTAGTGCCTCCAAGCTCAGTCCAGCTATTTCCTAGTAATTCCTGTGGTTGACTGGTGCTACATACTAAGTTCCATACGTGAGAGGGTAGCTGAACGCCTTGTCCAAAAGCATCATACTTCTGAGAGTTGAGCTCAGCCTCAGTCCCTCACAGTTCCACACTGCCTGCAGAGTGAGTTTCCAGGTCTTAAGCAGAGACGTTTGCCAGAGGCTTCTGAACGCAGGGTAACAATGCAGACCTGGAGGGTATCCCCAGGTGCAGTAGACTGGTAATCTTATAACCTCCAGACTCAGAATACTGCTACCTTCTCACTGCCATAGGAATGCACCTAGTTGACAGCTGGCTTCAAGACATGCTTCCCTGTGAGAGCTGAGGACAGGGCAGAACCCTCCCGCATCCTGCCTGACTGTAGGAGTAGCTGCTAACATCCTAATGTTAGTGGCTGGGAGAGGTTGCGGGAAAAGCATGTGTGAGCACTGGGCCTGAACTCCCGTGTATCTGAGTTGAATACAGCGATTTCCAACGGCTTTCCTCAACCAGAGTGTAGCTAGGTTCCAAATCCCATGTACGAGCGGGTAGCAGACATCTGCCTCCCATGCATACACACTTCTGAGAGTTGAGCTTATGGCCTGTACCTCCACATCCAGCCTGCTGGTACCCTTGGCTTCTAAAAGGCCTAGGCTCGGTGTTTGACGGAATTGCTGGGAGAGGTAATTGGAATCTCCCGGCACACAAGACGAGTGCCTCTAAGCTCAGTCCAGCGATTTCCCAGTAATTCTTGTGGTAGACAGGTGCTACATATAAGTTCCATATGTGAGAAGGTAGCTGAACGCCTTGTCAAAAGCATCTTACTTCTGAGAGTTGAGATCAGCCTCAGTCCCTCACAGTTCCACACTGCCTGCAGAGTGAGTTTCACACGTCTTCACCTGAGACGATTACCAGAGGCTTCTGAGACGCAGGGTAACAATGCAGACCTGGAGGGTATCTCCAGGTGCAGTAGAGTGGTAATCTTGGAACCTCCTGACTCAGAGTACTGCTACCTTCTCACTGCCATAGGTATGCAGCTAGTTGACAGCTGACTTCAAGACATGCTTCCCTGTGAGAGCTGAGGACAGGGCAGAACCCTCCCGCATCCTGCCTGACTGTAGGAGTAGCTGCTAACATCCTTATGTTAGTGCCTGGGAGAGGTTGCGGGAAACGCATGTGTGAGCACTGGGCCTGAACTCCCGTGTATCTGAGTTGAATACAGCGATTTCCAATGGCCTTCTTCAATCACAGTGTAGCTAGGTTCCAACTACCATGTCCGAGTGGGTAGCAGACATCTGCCTCCCATGCAGACACACTTCTGAGACTTGAGCTTATGGCCTGTACCTCCACATCCAGCCTGCTGGTACCCTTGGCTTCTAAAAGGCCTAGGCTCGCTGTTTGACGGAAGTGCTGGGAGAGGTAATTGGAATCTCCCGGCACACAAGACGAGTGCCTCCAAGCTCGATTCACGATTTCCCCGTAATTCTTGTGGTAGACACGTGCTACATACTAAGTTCCATATGTGAGAAGGTAGCTGAACGCCTTGTCCAAAAGCATCTTACTTCTGAGAGTTGAGCTCAGCCTCAGTCCCTCACAGTTCCAAACTGCCTGCAAAGTGAGTTTCACACGTCTTCACCAGAGACGATTGCCAGAGGCTTCTGAGTACAAGTTAACAATGCAGACCTGGAGGGTATCTCCAGGTGCAGTAGAGTGGTAATCTTGGAACCTCCTGACTCAGAGTACTGCTACCTTCTCACTGCAATAGGAATCTAGCCAGTTGACAGCTGGCTTCAAGGCATGCTTCCCTGTGAGAGCTGAGGACAGGGCAGAACCCTCCCGCATCCTGCCTGACTGTAGGAGTAGCTGCTAACATCCTAATGTAAGTGGCTTGGAGAGTTTGCGGGAAAAGCATGTGTGAGCACTGGGCCTGAACTCCCGTGTATCTGAGTTGAATACATCGATTTCCAATGGCCTTCTTCAATCACAGTGTAGCTAGGTTCCAACTCCCATGTCCGAGTGGGTAGCAGACATCTGCCTCCGATGCATACACACTTCTGAGAGTTGAGCTTATGGCCTGTACCTCCACATCCAGCCTGCTGGTACCCTTGGCTTCTAAAAGGCCTAGGATGGCTGTTTGACGGAAGTGCTGGGAGAGGTAATTGTAATATCCTGGCACACAAGACGAGTGCCTCTAAGCTCAGTCCAGCGATTTCCCAGTAATTCTTGTGGTAGACAGGTGCTACATATAAGTTCCATATGTGAGAAGGTAGCTGAACGCCTTGTCAAAAGCATCTTACTTCTGAGAGTTGAGCTCAGCCTCAGTCCTTCACAGTTCCACACTGCCTGCAGAGTGAGTTTCGCAGGTCTTCAGCAGAGACGTTTGCCAGAGGCTTCTTAGACGCAGGGTAACAATGCACACCTGGAGGGTATCCCCAGGTGCAGTAGACTGGTAATCTTGGAACTCCTGACACAGAATACTGCTACCTTCTCACTGCCATAGGAATGCAGCTAGTTGACAGCTGGCTTCAAGACATGCTTCCCTGTGAGAGCTGAGGACAGGGCAGAACCCTCCCGCATCCTGCCTGACTGTAGGAGTAGCTGCTAACATCCTAATGTTAGTGGCTGGGAGAGGTTTCGGGAAAAGCATGTGTGAGCACTGGGCCTGAACTCCCGTGTATCTGAGTTGAATACAGCGATTTCCAACGGCTTTCCTCAACCAGACATGCTTCCCTGTGAGAGTTGAGGACAGGGCAAAACCCTCCCGCATCCTGCCTGACTGTAGGAGTAGCTGCTATCATCCTAATGTTAGTGGCTGGGATAGGTTGCGGGAAAAGCATGTGTGACCACTGGGCCCGAACTCCCGTGTATCTGAGTTGAATACAGCGATTTCCAACGGCTTTCCTCAACCAGAGTGTAGCTAGGTTCCAAATCCAATGTACGAGTGGGTAGCAGACATCTGCCTCCCATGCATACACACTTCTGAGAGTTGAGCTTATGGCCTGTACCTCCACATCCAGCCTGCTGGTACACTTGGCTTCTAAAAGGCCTAGGCTCGCTGTTTGACGGAAGTGTTGGGAGAAGTAATTGGAATCACCCGGCACACAAGACTAGTGCCTCCCAGCTCAGTTCACGATTTCCCAGTAATTCTTGGGGTAGACAGGTGCTACATACTAAGTTCCATATGTGAGAAGGTAGCTGAACGCCCTGTCCAAAAGCATCTTACTTCTGAGAGTTGAGCTCAGCCTCAGTCCCTCACAGTTCCACACTGCCTGCAGAGTTAGTTTCGCAGGTCTTCAGCAGAGACGATTGCCAGAGGCTTCTGAGAACACGTTAACAATGCAGAACTGGAGGGTATCTCCAGGTGCAGTAGAGTGGTAATCTTGGAACCTCCTGGCTCAGAATACTGCTACCTTCTCACTGCCATAGGAATGCAGCTAGTTGACAGCTGGCTTCAAGACATGCTTCCCTGTGAGAGCTGAGGACAGGGCAGAACCCTCCCGCATCCTGCCTGACTGTAGGAGTAGCTGCTAACATCCTAATGTTAGTGGCTAGGAGAGGTTGCGGGAAAAGCATGTGTGAGCACTAGGCCTGAACTCCCGTGTATCTGAGTTGAATACAGCGATTTCCAACGTCTTTCCTCAACCAGAGTGTAGCTAGGTTCCAAATCCCATGTACGAGCGGGTAGCAGACATCTGCCTCCCATGCATACACACTTCTGAGAGTTGAGCTTATGGCCTGTACCTCCACATCCAGCCTGCTGGTACCCTTGGCATCTAAAAGTCCTAGGCTCTCTGTTTGACGGAAGTGCTGTGAGAGGTAATTGGAATCACCCGGCACACAAGACTAGTGCCTCCAAGCTCAGTCCAGCGATTTCCCAGTAATTCTTGTGGTAGACAGGGGCTACATACTAAGTTCCATATGTGAGAAGGTAGCTGAACGCCTTGTACAAAAGCATCTTACTTCTGAGAGTTGAGCACACCCTCAGTCCCTCACACTTCCACACTGCCTGCAGAGTGAGTTTCAAACGTCTTCACAAGAGACGATTGCCAGAGGCTTCTGAGTACAAGTTAACAATGCAGAACTGGAGGGTATCTCCAGGTGCAGTAGAGTGGTAATCTTGGAACCTCCTGACTCAGAGTACTGCTACCTTCTCACTGCCATAGGAATGCAGCTAGTTGACAGCTGGCTTCAAGGCATGCTTCCCTGTGAGAGCTGAGGACAGGGCAGAACCCTCCCGCATGCTGCCTCACTGTAGGAGTAGCTGCTAACATCCTTATGTTAGTGGCTGGGAGAGGTTGGGGGAAAAGCATGTGTGAGCACTGGGCCCGAACTCCCGTGTATCTGAGTTGAATACAGCGATTTCCAATGGCCTTCTTCAATCACAGTGTAGCTAGGTTCCAACTCCCATGTCCGAGTGGGTAGCAGACATCTGCCTCCCATGCATACACACTCTGAGAGTTGAGCTTATGGCCTGTACCTCCACAGCCAGCCTGCTGGTACCCTTGGCTTCTAAAAGGCCTAGGTTCCCTGTTTGACGGAAGTGCTGGGAGAGGTAATTGGAATCACCCGGCACACAAGACTAGTGCCTCCAAGCTCAGTTCAGCGATTTCCTAGTAATTCCTGTGGTAGACTGGTGCTACATACTAAGTTCCATACGTGGGAGGGTAGCTGAACACCTTGTCCAAAACCATCTTACTTCTGAGAGTTGAGCTCAGCCTCAGTACCTCACAGTTCCACACTGCCTGCAGAGTGAGTTTCGCAGGTCTTCAGCAGAGACGTTTGCCAGAGGCTTCTGAGACGCAGGGTAACAATGCAGACCTGGAGGGTATCCCCAGGTGCAGTCGACTGGTAATCTTGGAACCTCCTGACTCAGAATACTGCTACCTCCTCACTGCGATAGGAATGCAGCTAGTTGACAGATAGCTGGCTTCAAGACATGCTTCCCTGAGAGATTTGAGGACAGGGCAGAACCCTCCCGCATGCTGCCTGACTGTAGGAGTAGCTGCTAACATCCTAATGTTCGTGGCTGGGAGAAGTTGCGGGAAAAGCATGTGTGAGCACTGGGCCTGAACTCCCGTGTATCTGAGTTGAATACAGCGATTTCCAACGGCTTTCCTCAACCAGAGTGTAGCTAGGTTCCAAATCCCATGTACGAGCGGGTAGCAGATTTCTGCCTCCCATGAATACACACTTCTGAGAGTTGAGCTTATAGCCTGTACCTCCACAGCCAGCCTGCTGGTACCCTTGGCTTCTAAAAGGCCTAGGCTCGCTGTTTGACGGAAGTGCTGGCAGAGGTAATTGGAATCACCCGGCACACAAGACTAGTGCCTCCAAGCTCAGTTCAGCGATTTCCTAGTAATTCCTGTGGTAGACTGGTGCTACATACTAAGTTCCATACGTGAGAGGGTAGCTGAACGCCTTGTCCAAAACCATCTTACTTCTGAGAGTTGAGCTCAGCCTCAGTCCCTCACAGTTCCACACTGCCTGCAGAGTGAGTTTCGCAGGTCTTCAGCAGAGACGTTTGCCAGAGGCTTCTGAGACGCAGGGTAACAATGCAGACCTGGAGGGTATCCCCAGGTGCAGTCGACTGGTAATCTTGGAACCTCCTGACTCAGAATACTGCTACCTTCTCACTGCCATAGGAATGCAGCTAGTTGACAGCTGGCTTCAAGACATGCTTCCCTGTGAGAGCTGAGGACAGGGCAGAACCCTCCCGCATGCTGCCTGACTGTAGGAGTAGCTGCTAACATCCTTATGTTAGTGGCTGGGAGAGGTTGCGGGAAAAGCATGTGTGAGCACTGGGCCTGAACTCCCGTGTATCTGAGTTGAATACAGCGATTTCCAACGGCTTTCCTCAACCAGAGTGTAGCTAGGTTCCAAATCCCATGTACGAGCGGGTAGCAGACATCTGCCTCCCATGCATACACACTTCTGAGAGTTGAGCTTATGGCCTGTACCTCCACAGCCAGCCTGCTGGTACCCTTGGCTTCTAAAGGCCTAGGCTCGCTGTTTGACGGAAGTGCTGGGAGAGGTAATTGGAATCACCCGGCACACAAGACTCGTGCCTCCAAGCTCAGTTCAGCGATTTCCTAGTAATTCCTGTGGTAGACTGGTGCTACATACTAAGTTCCATACGTGAGAGGGTAGCTGAACGCCTTGTCCAAAACCATCTTACTTCTGAGAGTTGAGCTCAGCCTCAGTCCCTCACAGTTCCACACTGCCTGCAGAGTGAGTTTCGCAGGTCTTCAGCAGAGACGTTTGCCAGAGGCTTCTGAGACGCAGGGTAACAATGCAGATCTGGAGGGTATCCCCAGGTGCAGTCGACTGGTAATCTTGGAACCTCCTGACTCAGAATACTGCTACCTTCTCACTGCCATAGTAATGCAGCTAGTTGACAGCTGGCTTCAAGACATGCTTCCCTGTGAGAGCTGAGGACAGGGCAGAACCCTCCCGCATGCTGCCTGACTGTAGGAGTAGCTGCTAACATCCTTATGTTAGTGGCTGGGAGAGGTTGCGGGAAAAGCATGTGTGCGCACTGGGCCTGAACTCCCGTGTATCTGAGTTGAATACAGCGATTTCCAACGGCTTTCCTCAACCAGAGTGTAGCTAGGTTCCAAATCCCATGTACGAGCAGGTAGCAGACATCTGCCTCCCATGCATACACACTTCTGAGAGTTGAGCTTATGGCCTGTACCTCCACATCCAGCCTGCTGGTACCCTTGGCTTCTAAAAGGCCTAGGCTCGCTGTTTGACGGAAGTGCTGGGAGAGGTAATTGGAATCTCCCGGCACACAAGACGAGTGCCTCCAAGCTCAATTCACGATTTCCCAGTAATTCTTGTGGTAGACAGGTGCTACATACTAAGTTCCAAATGTGAGAAGGTAGCTGAACGCCTTGTCCAAAAGCATCTTGTTTCTGAGAGTTGAGCCCACCCTCAGTCCCTCACAGTTCCACACTGCCTGCAGAGTGAGTTTCACAGGTCTTCACCAGAGACGATTGCCAGAGGCTTCTGAGTACAAGTTAACAATGCAGACCTGCAGGGTATCTCCAGGTGCAGTAGAGTGGTAATCTTGGAACCTCCTGACTCAGAGTACTGCTACCTTCTCACTGCCATAGGAATGCAGCTAGTTGACAGCTGGCTTCAAGACATGCTTCCCTGTGAGAGCTGAGGACAGGGCAGAACCCTCCCGCATGCTGCCTGACTGTAGGAGTAGCTGCTAACATCCTAATGTTAGTGGCTGGGAGAGGTTGCGGGAAAAGCATGTGTGAGCACTGGGCCTGAACTCCCGTGTATCTGAGTTGAATACAGCGATTTCCAATGCCCTTCTTCAATCACAGTGTAGCTAGGTTCCAACTCCCATGTCCGAGTGGGTAGCAGACATCTGCCTCCCATGCATATACACTTCTGAGAGTTGAGCTTATGGCCTGTACCTCCACAGCCATCCTGCTGGTACCCTTGGCTTCTAAAAGGCCTAGGCTCGCTGTTTGACGGAAGTACTGGGAGAGGTAATTGGAATCACCCGGCACACAAGACTAGTGCCTCCAAGCTCAGTTCAGCGATTTCCTAGTAATTCCTGTGGTAGACTGGTGCTACATACTAAGTTCCATACGTGAGAGGGTAGCTGAACGCCTTGTCCAAAACCATCTTACTTCTGAGAGTTGAGCTCAGCCTCAGTCCCTCACAGTTCCACACTGCCTGCAGAGTGAGTTTCGCAGGTCTTCAGCAGAGACGTTTGCCAGAGGCTTCTGAGACGCAGGGTAACAATGCAGACCTGGAGGGTATCCCCAGGTGCAGTCGACTGGTAATCTTGGAACCTCCTGACTCAGAATACTGCTACCTTCTCACTGCCATAGGAATGCAGCTAGTTGACAGCTAGCTGGCTTCAAGACATGCTTCCCTGAGAGAGCTGAGGACAGGGCAGAACCCTCCCGCGTGCTGCCTGACTGTAGGAGTAGCTGCTAACATCCTAATGTTAGTGGCTGCGAGATGTTGCGGGAAAAGCATGTGTGAGCACTGGGCCTGAATTCCCGTGTATCTGAGTTGAATACAGCAATTTCCAACGGCTTTCCTCAACCAGCGTGTAGCTAGGTTCCAAATTACATGTACGAGCGGGTAGCAGACATCTGCCTCCCATGCATACACACTTCTGAGAGTTGAGCTTATGGCCTGTACCTCCACAGCCAGCCTGCTGGTACCCTTGGCTTCTAAAAGGCCTAGGCTCGCTGTTTGACGGAAGTGCTGGGAGAGGTAATTGGAATCTCCCGGCACACAAGACGAGTGCCTCCAAGCTCAATTCACGATTTCCCAGTAATTCTTGTGGTAGACAGGTGCTACATACTAAGTTCCATATGTGAGAAGGTAGCTGAATGCCTTGTCCAAAAGCATCTTACTTCTGAGAGTTGAGCACACCCTCAGTCCCTCACACTTCCACACTGCCTGCAGAGTGAGTTTCACACGTCTTCACCAGAGACGATTGCCAGAGGCTTCTGAGTACAAGTTAACAATGCAGACCTGGAGGGTATCTCCAGGTGCAGTTGAGTGGTAATCTTGGAACCTCCTGATTCAGAGTACTGCTACCTTCTCACTGCCATAGGAATGCAGCTAGTTGACAGCTGGCTTGAAGACATGCTTCCCTGTGAGAGCTGAGGACAGGGCAGAACCCTCCCGCATCCTGCCTGACTGTAGAAGTAGCTGCTAACATCCTAATGTTAGTGGCTGGGAGAGGTTGCGGGAAAAGCATGTGTGAGCACTGGGCCTGAACTCCCGTGTATCTGAGATGAATACAGCGATTTCCAATGGCCTACTTCAATCACAAGGTAGCTAGGTTCCAACTCCCATGTCCGAGTGGGTAGCAGACATCTGCCTCCCATGCATACACACTTCTGAGAGTTGAGCTTATGGCCTGTACCTCCATATCCAGCCTGCTGGTACCCTTGGCTTCTAAAAGGCCTAGGCTCGCTGTTTGACGGAAGTTCTGGGAGAGGTAATTGGAATCACCCGGCACACAAGACTAGTGCCTCCAAGCTCAGTTCAGCGATTTCCTAGTAATTCCTGTGGTAGACTGGTGCTACATACTAAGTTCCATACGTGAGAGGGTAGCTGAACGCCTTGTCCAAAACCATCTTACTTCTGAGAGTTGAGCTCAGCCTCAGTCCCTCACAGTTCCACACTGCCTGCAGAGTGAGTTTCGCAGGTCTTCAGCAGAGACGTTTTCCAGAGGCTTCTGAGACGCAGGGTAACAATGCAGTCCTGGAGGGTATCCCCAGGTGCAGTCGACTGGTAATCTTGGAACCTCCTGACTCAGAATACTGCTACCTTCTCACTGCCATAGGAATGCAGCTAGTTGACAGCTGGCTTCAATACATGCTTCCCTGTGAGAGCTGAGGACAGGGCAGAACCCTCCCGCATGCTGCCTGACTGTAGGATTAGCTGCTAACATCCTTATGTTAGTGGCTGGGAGAGGTTGCGGGAAAAGCATGTGTGAGCACTGGGCCTGAACTCCCGTGTATCTGAGTTGAATACAGCGATTTCCAACGGCTTTCCTCAACCAGAGTGTAGCTAGGTTCCAAATCCCATGTACGAGCGAGTAGCAGACATCTGCCTCCCATGCATACACACTTCTGAGAGTTGAGCTTATGGCCTGTACCTCCACAGCCAGCCTGCTGGTACCCTTGGCTTCTCAAAGGCCTAGGCTCGCTGTTTGACGGAAGTGCTGGGAGAGGTAATTGGAATCACCCGGCACACAAGACTAGTGCCTCCAAGCTCAGTTCAGCGATTTCCTAGTAATTCCTGTGGTAGACTGGTGGTACATACTAAGTTCCATACGTGAGAGGGTAGCTGAACGCCTTGTCCAAAACCATCTTAATTCTGAGAGTTGAGCTCCGCCTCAGTCCCTCACAGTACCACACTTCCTGCAGAGTGAGTTTCGCAGGTCTTCAACAGAGACGTTTGCCAGAGGCTTCTGAGATGCAGGGTAACAATGCAGACCTGGAGGGTATCCCCAGGTGCAGTCGACTGGTAATCTTGGAACCTCCTGACTCAGAATACTGCTACCTTCTCACTGCCATAGGAATGCAGCTAGTTGACAGCTGGCTTCAAGACATGCTTCCCTGTGAGAGCTGAGGACAGGGCAGAACCCTCCCGCATGCTGCCTGACTGTAGGAGTAGCTGCTAAGATCCTTATGTTAGTGGCTGGGAGAGGTTGCGGAAAAAGCATGTGTGAGAACTGGGCCTGAACTCCCGTGTATCTGAGTTGAATACAGCGATTTCCAATGGCCTTCTTCAATCACAGTGTAGCTAGGTTCCAAATCCCATGTCCGAGTGGGTAGCAGACATCTGCCTCCCATGCATATACACTTCTGAGAGTTGAGCTTATGGCCTGTACCTCCACAGCCAGCCTGCTGGTACCCATGGCTTCTAAAAGGCCTAGGCTCGCTGTTTGACGGAAGTGCTGGGAGAGGTAATTGGAATCTCCCGGCACACAAGACGAGTGCCTCCAAGCTCAATTCACGATTTCCCAGTAATTCTTGTGGTAGACAGGTGCTACATACTAAGTTCCATATGTGAGATGGTAGCTGAACGCCTTGTCCAAAAGCATCTTACTTCTGAGAGTTGAGCCCACCCTCAGTCCCTCACAGTTCCACACTGCCTGCAGAGTGAGTTTCACACGTCTTCACCAGAGACGATTGCCAGAGGCTTCTGAGTACAAGTTAACAATGCAGACATGGAGGGTATCTCCAGGTGAAGTAGAGTGGTAATCTTGGAACCTCCTGACTCAGAGTACAGCTACCTTCTCACTGCCATAGGAATGCAGCTAGTTGACAGCTGGCTTGAAGACATGCTTCCCTGTGAGAGCTGAGGACAGGACAGAACCCTCCCGCATCCTGCCTGACTGTAGGAGTAGCTGCTAAGATCCTTATGTTAGTGGCTGGGAGAGGTTGCGGGAAAAGCATGTGTGAGCACTGGGCCTGAACTCCCGTGTATCTGAGTTGAATACAGCGATTTCCAACGGCTTTCCTCAACCAGAGTGTAGCTAGGTTCCAAATCCCATGTACGAGCGGGTAGCAGACATCTGCCTCCCATGCATACACACTTCTGAGAGTTGAGCTTATGGCCTGTACCTCCACATCCAGCCTGCTGGTACCCTTGGCTTCTAAAAGGCCTAGGCTCGCTGTTTGACGGAAGTGCTGGGAGAGGTAATTGGAATCTCCCGGCACACAAGACTAGTGCCTCCAAGCTCAATTCACGATTTCCCAGTAATTCTTGTGGTAGACAGGTGCTACATACTAAGTTCCATACGTGAGAGGGTAGCTGAACGCCTTGTCCAAAAGCATCTTACTTCTGAGAGTTGAGCTCAGCCTCAGTCCCTCACAGTTCCACACTGCCTGCAGAGTGAGTTTCGCAGGTCTTCAGCAGAGACGTTTGCCAGAGGCTTCTGAGACGCAGGGTAACAATGCTGACCTGGAGGGTATCCCCAGGTGCAGTCGACTGGTAATCTTGGAACCTCCTGACTCAGAATACTGCTACCTTCTCACTGCCATAGGAATGCAGCTAGTTGACAGCTGGCTTCAAGACATGCTTCCCTGTGAGAGCTGAGGACAGGGCAGAACCCTCCCGCATGCTGCCTGACTGTAGGAGTAGCTGCTAACATCCTTATGTTAGTGGCTGGGAGAGGTTGCGGGAAAAGCATGTGTGAGCACTGGGCCTGAACTCCCGTGTATCTGAGTTGAATACAGCGATTTCCAACGGCTTTCCTCAACCAGAGTGTAGCTAGGTTCCAAATCCCATGTACGAGCGGGTAGCAGACATCTGCCTCCCATGCATACACACTTCTGAGAGTTGAGCTTATGGCCTGTACCTCCACACCCAGCCTGCTGGTACCCTTGGCTTCTAAAAGGCCTAGGCTCGCTGTTTGACGGAAGTGCTGGGAGAGGTATTTGGAATCTCCCGGCACACAAGACGAGTGCCTCCAAGCTCAATTCACGATTTCCCAGTAATTCTTGTGGTAGACAGGTGCTACATACTAAGTTCCATATGTGAGAAGGTAGCTGAACGCCTTGTCCAAAAGCATCTTACTTCTGAGAGTTGAGCACATCCTCAGACCCTCACACTTCCACACTGCCTGCAGAGTGAGTTTCACACGTCTTCACCAGAGACGATTGCCAGAGGCTTCTGAGTACAAGTTAACAATGAAGACCTGGAGGGTATCTCCAGGTGCAGTAGAGTTGTAATCTTGGAACCTCCTGACTCAGAGTACTGCTACCTTCTCACTGCCATAGGAATGCAGCTAGTTGACAGCTGGCTTCAAGACATGCTTCCCTGTGAGAGCTGAGGACAGGGCAGAACCCTCCCGCATCCTGCCTGACTGAAGAAGTAGCTGCTAACATCCTAATGTTAGTGGCTGGGAGAGGTTGCGTGAAAAGCATGTGTGAGCACTGGGCCTGAACTCCCGTGTATCTGAGTTGAATACAGCGATTTCCAATGGCCTTCTTCAATCACAAGGTAGCTAGGTTCCAACTCCCATGTCCGAGTGGGTAGCAGACATCTGCCTCCCATGCATACACACTTCTGAGAGTTGAGCTTATGGCCTGTACCTCCATATCCAGCCTGCTGGTACCCTTGGCTTCTAAAAGGCCTAGGCTCGCTGTTTGACGGAAGTGCTGGGAGAGGTAATTGGACTCACCCGGCACACAAGACTAATGCCTCCAAGCTCAGTTCAGCGATTTCCTAGTAATTCCTGTGGTAGACTGGTGCTACATACTAAGTTCCATACGTGAGAGGGTAGCTGAACGCCTTGTCCAAAACCATCTTACTTCTGAGAGTTGAGCTCAGCCTCAGTCCCTCACAGTTCCACACTGCCTGCAGAGTGAGTTTCGCAGGTCTTCAGCAGAGACGTTTCCAGAGGCTTCTGAGACGCAGGGTAACAATGCAGACCTGGAGGGTATCCCCAGGTGCAGTCGACTGGTAATCTTGGAACCTCCTGACTCAGAATAGTGCTACCTTCTCACTGCCATAGGAATGCAGCTAGTTGACAGCTGGCTTCAAGACATGCTTCCCTGTGAGAGATGAGGACAGGGCAGAACCCTCCCGCATCCTGCCTGACTGTAGGAGTAGCTGCTAACTTCCTAATGTTAGTGGCTGGGAGAGGTTGCGGGAAAAGCATGTGTGAGCACTGGGCCTGAACTCCCGTGTATCTGAGTTGAATACAGCGATTTCCAATGGCCTTCTTCAATCACAGTGTAGCTAGGTTCCAACACCCATGTCCGAGTGGGTAGCAGACATCTGCCTCCCATGCAACACACTTCTGAGAGTTGAGCTTATGGCCTGTACCTCCACAGCCAGCCTGCTGGTACCCTTGGCTTCTAAAAGGCCTAGGCTCGCTGTTTGACGGAAGTGCTGGGAGAGGTAATTGGAATCACCCGGCACACAAGACTAGTGCCTCCAAGCTCAGTTCAGCGATTTCCTAGTAATTCCTGTGGTAGACTGGTGCTACATACTAAGTTCCATACGTGAGAGGGTAGCTGAACGCCTTGTCCAAAACCATCTTACTTCTGAGAGTTGAGCTCAGCCTCAGTCCCTCACAGTTCCACACTGCCTGCAGAGTGAGTTTCGCAGGTCTTCAGCAGAGACGTTTGCCAGAGGCTTCTGAGACGCAGGGTAACAATGCAGACCTGGAGGGTATCCCCAGGTGCAGTCGACTGGTAATCTTGGAACCTCCTGACTCAGAATACTGCTACCTTCTCACTGCCATAGGAATGCAGCTAGTTGACAGCTGGCTTCAAGACATGCTTCCCTGTGAGAGCTGAGGACAGGGCAGAACCCTCCCGCATGCTGCCTGACTGTAGGAGTAGCTGCTAAGATCCTTATGTTAGTGGCTGGGAGAGGTTGCGGGAAAAGCATGTGTGAGCACTGGGCCTGAACTCCCGTGTATCTGAGTTGAATACAGCGATTTCCAATGGCCTTCTTCAATCACAGTGTAGCTAGGTTCCAACTCCCATGTCCGAGTGGGTAGCAGACATCTGCCTCCCATGCATACACACTTCTGAGAGTTGAGCTTATGGCTGTACCTCCACCTCCAGCCTGCTGGTACCCTTGGCTTCTAAAAGGCTTAGGCTCGCTGTTTGACGGAAGTGCTGGGAGAGGTAATTGGAATCACCCGGCACACAAGACTAGTGCCTCCAAGCTCAGTTCAGCGATTTCCTAGTAATTCTTGTGGTAGACTGGTGCTACATACTAAGTTCCATACGTGAGAGGGTAGCTGAACGCCTTGTCCAAACCATCTTACTTCTGAGAGTTGAGCTCAGCCTCAGTCCCTCACTGTTCCACACTGCCTGCAGAGTGAGTTTCGCAGGTCTTCAGCAGAGACGTTTGCCAGAGGCTTCTGAGACGCAGGGTAACAATGCAGACCTGGAGGGTATCCCCAGGTGCAGTCGACTGGTAATCTTGGAACCTCCTGACTCAGAATACTGCTACCTTCTCACTGCCATAGGAATGCAGCTAGTTGACAGCTGGCTTCAAGACATGCTTCCCTGTGAGAGCTGAGGACAGGGCAGAACCCTCCCGCATGCTGCCTGACTGTAGGAGTAGCTGCTAAGATCCTTATGTTAGTGGCTGGGAGAGGTTGCGGGAAAAGCATGTGTGAGCACTGGGCCTGAACTCCCGTGTATCTGAGTTGAATACAGCGATTTCCAATGGCCTTCTTCAATCACAGTGTAGCTAGGTTCCAACTCCCATGTCCGAGTGGGTAGCAGACATCTGCCTCCCATGCATACACACTTCTGAGAGTTGAGCTTATGGCTGTACCTCCACCTCCAGCCTGCTGGTACCCTTGGCTTCTAAAAGGCTTAGGCTCGCTGTTTGACGGAAGTGCTGGGAGAGGTAATTGGAATCACCCGGCACACAAGACTAGTGCCTCCAAGCTCAGTTCAGCGATTTCCTAGTAATTCCTGTGGTAGACTGGTGCTACATACTAAGTTCCATACGTGAGAGGGTAGCTGAACGCCTTGTCCAAACCATCTTACTTCTGAGAGTTGAGCTCAGCCTCAGTCCCTCACTGTTCCACACTGCCTGCAGAGTGAGTTTCGCAGGTCTTCAGCAGAGACGTTTGCCAGAGGCTTCTGAGACGCAGGGTAACAATGCAGACCTGGAGGGTATCCCCAGGTGCAGTCGACTGGTAATCTTGGAACCTCCTGACTCAGAATACTGCTACCTTCTCACTGCCATAGGAATGCAGCTAGTTGACAGCTAGCTGGCTTCAAGACATGCCTCCCTGAGAGAGCTGAGGACAGGGCAGAACCCTCCCGCATGCTGCCTGACTATAGGAGTAGCTGCTAACATCCTAATGTTAGTGGCTGGGAGAGGTTGCGGGAAAAGCATGTGTGAGCACTGGGCCTAAACTCCCGTGTATCTGAGTTGAATACAGCGATTTCCAACGGCTTTCCTCAACCAGAGTGTAGCTAGGTTCCAAATCCCATGTACGAGCGGGTAGCAGACATCTGCCTCCCATGCATACACACTTCTGAGAGTTCAGCTTATGGCCTGTACCTCCACAGCCAGCCTGCTGGTACCCTTGGCTTCTAAAAGGCCTAGGCTCGCTGTTTGACGGAAGTGCTGGGAGAGGTAATTGGAATCTCCCGGCACACAACACGAGTGTCTCCAAGCTCAATTCATGATTTCCCAGTAATTCTTGTGGTAGACAGGTGCTACATACTAAGTTCCATATGTGAGATGGTAGCTGAACGCCTTGTCCAAAAGCATCTTGCTTCTGAGAGTTGAGCCCACCCTCAGTCCCTCACAGTTCCACACTTCCTGCAGAGTGAGTTTCACACGTCTTCACCAGAGACGATTGCCAGAGGCTTCTGAGTACAAGTTAACAATGCAGACCTGGAGGGTATCTCTTGGTGCAGTAGAGTGGTAATCTTGGAACCTCCTGACTCAGAGTACTGCTACCTTCTCACTGCCATAGGAATGCAGCTAGTTGACAGCTGGCTTCAAGACATGCTTCCCTGTGAGAGCTGAGGACAGGGCAGAACCCTCCCGCATGCTGCCTGACTGTAGGAGTAGCTGCTAACATCCTTATGTTAGTGGCTGGGAGAGGTTGCGGGAAAAGCATGTGTGAGCACTGGGCCTGAACTCCCGTGTATCTGAGTTGAATACAGCGATTTCCAACGGCTTTCCTCAACCAGAGTGTAGCTAGGTTCCAAATCCCATGTACGAGCGGGTAGCAGACATCTGCCTCCCATGCATACACACTTCTGAGAGTTGAGCTTATGGCCTGTACCTCCACATCCAGCCTGCTGGTACCCTTGGCTTCTAAAAGGCCTAGGCTCTCTGTTTGACGGAAGTGCTGGGAGAGGTAATTGGAATCTCCCGGCACACAAGACGAGTGCCTCCAAGCTGAATTCACGATTTCCCAGTAATTCTTGTGGTAGACAGGTGCTACATGCTAAGATCCATATGTGTGAAGGTAGCTGAACGCCTTGTCCAAAAGCATCTTACTTCTGAGAGTTGAGCACACCCTCAGTCCCTCACACTTCCACACTGCCTGCAGAGTGAGTTTCACACGTCTTCACCAGAGACGATTGCCAGAGGCTTCTGAGTACAAGTTAACAATGCAGACCTGGAGGGTATCTCCAGGTGCAGTAGAGTGGTAATCTTGGAACATCCTGACTCAGAGTACTGCTACCTTCTCACTGCCATAGGAATGCAGCTAGTTCACAGCTGGCTTCAAGACATGCTTCCTGTGAGAGCTGAGGACAGGACAGAACCCTCCCGCATGCTGCCTGACTGTAGGAGTAGCTGCTAACATCCTAATGTTAGTGGCTGGGAGAGGTTGCGGGAAAAGCATGTGTGAGCACTGGGCCTGAACTCCCGTGTATCTGAGTTGAATACAGCGATTTCCAATGGCATTCTTCAATCACAGTGTAGCTAGGTTCCAACTCCCATGTCCGAGTGGGTAGCAGACATCTGCCTCCCATGCATACACACTTCTGAGAGTTGAGCTTATGGCCTGTACCTCCACATCCAGCCTGCTGGTACCCTTGGCTTCTAAAAGGCCTAGGCTCGCTGTTTGACGGAAGTGCTGGGAGAGGTAATTGGAATCACCCGGCACACAAGACTAGTGCCTCCAAGCTCAGTTCAGCGATTTCCTAGTAATTCCTGTGGTAGACTGGTGCTACATACTAAGTTCCATACGTGAGAGGGTATCTGAACGCCTTGTCCAAAACCATCTTACTTCTGAGAGTTGAGCTCAGCCTCAGTCCCTCACAGTTCCACACTGCCTGCAGAGTGAGTTTCGCAGGTCTTCAGCAGAGACGTTTGCCAGAGGCTTCTGAGACGCAGGGTAACAATGCAGACCTGGAGGGTATCCCCAGGTGCAGTCGACTGGTAATCTTGGAACCTCCTGACTCAGAATACTGCTACCTTCTCACTGCCATAGGAATGCAGCTAGTTGACAGCTGGCTTCAAGACATGCTTCCCTGTGAGAGCTGAGGACAGGGCAGAACCCTCCCGCATGCTGCCTGACTGTAGGAGTAGCTGCTAACATCCTTATGAGAGGCTGGGAGTGGTTGCGGGAAAAGCATGTGTGAGCACTGGGCCTGAACTCCCGTGTATCTGAGTTGAATACAGCGATTTCCAACGGCTTTCCTCAACCAGAGTGTAGCTAGGTTCCAAATCCCATGTACGAGCGGGTAGCAGACATCTGCCTCCCATGCATACACACTTCTGAGAGTTGAGCTTATGGCGTGTACCTCCACAGCCAGCCTGCTGGTACCCTTGGCTTCTAAAAGGCCTAGGCTCGCTGTTTGACGGAAGTGCTGGGAGAGGTAATTGGAATCACCCGGCACACAAGACTAGAGCCTCAAGCTCAGTTCAGCGATTTCCTAGTAATTCCTGTGGTAGACTGGTGCTACATACTAAGTTCCATACGTGAGAGGGTAGCTGAACGCCTTGTCCAAAACCATCTTACTTCTGAGAGTTGAGCTCAGCCTCAGTCCCTCACAGTTCCACACTGCCTGCAGAGTGAGTTTCGCAGGTCTTCAGCAGAGACGTTTGCCAGAGGCTTCTGAGACGCAGGGTAACAATGCAGACCTGGAGGGTATCCCCAGGTGCAGTCGACTGGTAATCTTGGAACCTCCTGACTCAGAATACTGCTACCTTCTCACTGCGATAGGAATGCAGCTAGTTGACAGCTGGCTTCAAGACATGCTTCCCTGTGAGAGCTGAGGACAGGGCAGAACCATCCAGCATGCTGCCTGACTGTAGGAGTAGCTGCTAACATCCTTATGAGAGGCTGGGAGAGGTTGCGGGAAAAGCATGTGTGAGCAATGGGCCTGAACTCCCGTGTATCTGAGTTGAATACAGCGATTTCCAACGGCTTTCCTCAACCAGAGTGTAGCTAGGTTCCAAATCCCATGTACGAGCGGGTAGCAGACATCTGCCTCCCATGCATACACACTTCTGAGAGTTGAGCTTATGGCGTGTACCTCCACAGCCAGCCTGCTGGTACCCTTGGCTTCTAAAAGGCCTAGGCTCGCTGTTTGACGGAAGTGCTGGGAGAGGTAATTGGAATCACCCGGCACACAAGACTAGAGCCTCAAGCTCAGTTCAGCGATTTCCTAGTAATTCCTGTGGTAGACTGGTGCTACATACTAAGTTCCATACGTGAGAGGGTAGCTGAACGCCTTGTCCAAAACCATCTTACTTCTGAGAGTTGAGCTCAGCCTCAGTCCCTCACAGTTCCACATTGCCTGCAGAGTGAGTTTCGCAGGTCTTCAGCAGAGACGTTTGCCAGAGGCTTCTGAGACGCAGGGTAACAATGCAGACCTGGAGGGTATCCCCAGGTGTAGTCGACTGGTAATCTTGGAACCTCCTGACTCAGAATACTGCTACCTTCTCACTGCCATAGGAATGCAGCTAGTTGACAGCTGGCTTCAAGACATGCTTCCCTGTGAGAGCTGAGGACTGGGCAGAACCCTGCCGCATGCTGCCTGACTGTAGGAGTAGCTGCTAACATCCTAATGTTAGTGGCTGGGAGAGGTTGCGGGAAAAGCATGTGTGAGCACTGGGCCTGAACTCCCGTGTATCTGAGTTGAATACAGCGATTTCCAATGGCATTCTTCAATCACAGTGTAGCTAGGTTCCAACTCCCATGTCCGAGTGGGTAGCAGACATCTGCCTCCCATGCATACACACTTCTGAGAGTTGAGCTTATGGCCTGTACCTCCACATCCAGCCTGCTGGTACCCTTGGCTTCTAAAAGGCCTAGGCTCGCTGTTTGACGGAAGTGCTGGGAGAGGTAATTGGAATCACCCGGCACACAAGACTAGTGCCTCCAAGCTCAGTTCAGCGATTTCCTAGTAATTCCTGTGGTAGACTGGTGCTACATACTAAGTTCCATACGTGAGAGGGTATCTGAACGCCTTGTCCAAAACCATCTTACTTCTGAGAGTTGAGCTCAGCCTCAGTCCCTCACAGTTCCACACTGCCTGCAGAGTGAGTTTCGCAGGTCTTCAGCAGAGACGTTTGCCAGAGGCTTCTGAGACGCAGGGTAACAATGCAGACCTGGAGGGTATCCCCAGGTGCAGTCGACTGGTAATCTTGGAACCTCCTGACTCAGAATACTGCTACCTTCTCACTGCCATAGGAATGCAGCTAGTTGACAGCTGGCTTCAAGACATGCTTCCCTGTGAGAGCTGAGGACAGGGCAGAACCCTCCCGCATGCTGCCTGACTGTAGGAGTAGCTGCTAACATCCTTATGAGAGGCTGGGAGTGGTTGCGGGAAAAGCATGTGTGAGCACTGGGCCTGAACTCCCGTGTATCTGAGTTGAATACAGCGATTTCCAACGGCTTTCCTCAACCAGAGTGTAGCTAGGTTCCAAATCCCATGTACGAGCGGGTAGCAGATATCTGCCTCCCATGCATACACACTTCTGAGAGTTGAGCTTATGGCGTGTACCTCCACAGCCAGCCTGCTGGTACCCTTGGCTTCTAAAAGGCCTAGGCTCGCTGTTTGACGGAAGTGCTGGGAGAGGTAATTGGAATCACCCGGCACACAAGACTAGAGCCTCAAGCTCAGTTCAGCGATTTCCTAGTAATTCCTGTGGTAGACTGGTGCTACATACTAAGTTCCATACGTGAGAGGGTAGCTGAACGCCTTGTCCAAAACCATCTTACTTCTGAGAGTTGAGCTCAGCCTCAGTCCCTCACAGTTCCACACTGCCTGCAGAGTGAGTTTCGCAGGTCTTCAGCAGAGACGTTTGCCAGAGGCTTCTGAGACGCAGGGTAACAATGCAGACCTGGAGGGTATCCCCAGGTGCAGTCGACTGGTAATCTTGGAACCTCCTGACTCAGAATACTGCTACCTTCTCACTGCGATAGGAATGCAGCTAGTTGACAGCTGGCTTCAAGACATGCTTCCCTGTGAGAGCTGAGGACAGGGCAGAACCATCCAGCATGCTGCCTGACTGTAGGAGTAGCTGCTAACATCCTTATGAGAGGCTGGGAGAGGTTGCGGGAAAAGCATGTGTGAGCAATGGGCCTGAACTCCCGTGTATCTGAGTTGAATACAGCGATTTCCAACGGCTTTCCTCAACCAGAGTGTAGCTAGGTTCCAAATCCCATGTACGAGCGGGTAGCAGACATCTGCCTCCCATGCATACACACTTCTGAGAGTTGAGCTTATGGCGTGTACCTCCACAGCCAGCCTGCTGGTACCCTTGGCTTCTAAAAGGCCTAGGCTCGCTGTTTGACGGAAGTGCTGGGAGAGGTAATTGGAATCACCCGGCACACAAGACTAGAGCCTCAAGCTCAGTTCAGCGATTTCCTAGTAATTCCTGTGGTAGACTGGTGCTACATACTAAGTTCCATACGTGAGAGGGTAGCTGAACGCCTTGTCCAAAACCATCTTACTTCTGAGAGTTGAGCTCAGCCTCAGTCCCTCACAGTTCCACATTGCCTGCAGAGTGAGTTTCGCAGGTCTTCAGCAGAGACGTTTGCCAGAGGCTTCTGAGACGCAGGGTAACAATGCAGACCTGGAGGGTATCCCCAGGTGTAGTCGACTGGTAATCTTGGAACCTCCTGACTCAGAATACTGCTACCTTCTCACTGCCATAGGAATGCAGCTAGTTGACAGCTGGCTTCAAGACATGCTTCCCTGTGAGAGCTGAGGACAGGGCAGAACCCTGCCGCATGCTGCCTGACTGTAGGAGTAGCTGCTAACATCCTTATGTTAGTGCCTGGGAGAGGTTGCGGGAAAAGCATGTGTGAGCACTGGGCCTGAACTCCCGTGTATCTGAGTTGAATACAGCGATTTCCAACGGCTTTCCTCAACCAGAGTGTAGCTAGGTTCCAAATCCCATGTACGAGCGGGTAGCAGACATCTGCCTCCCATGCATACACACTTCTGAGAGTTGAGCTTATGGCCTGTACCTCCACAGCCAGCCTGCTGGTACCCTTGGCTTCTAAAAGGCCTAGGCTCTCTGTTTGACGGAAGTGCTGGGAGAGGTAATTGGAATCTCCCGGGACACAAGACGAGTGCCTCCAAGCTCAATTCACGATTTCCCAGTAATTCTCGTGGTAAACAGGTGCTACATACTAAGTTCCATATGTGAGAAGGTAGCTGACGCCTTGTCTAAAAGCATCTTACTTCTGAGAGTTGAGCACACCCTGAGTCCCTCACACTTCCACACTGCCTGCAGAGTGAGTTTCACACGTCTTCACCAGAGACGATTGCCAGAGGCTTCTGAGTACAAGTTAACAATGCAGACCTGGAGGGTATCTCCAGGTGCAGTAGAGTGGTAATCTTGGAACCTCCTGACTCAGAGTACTGCTACCTTCTCACTGCCATAGGAATGCAGCTAGTTCACAGCTGGCTTCAAGACATGCTTCCCTGTGAGAGCTGAGGACAGGGCAGAACCCTCCCGCATCCTGCCTGACTGTAGGAGTAGCTGCTAACATCCTAATGTTAGTGGCTGAGAGAGGTTGCGGGAAAAGCATGTGTGAGCACTGGGCCTGAACTCCCGTGTATCTGAGTTGAATACAGCGATTTCCAATGGCCTTCTTCAATCACAGTGTAGCTAGGTTCCAACTCCCATGTCCGAGTGGGTAGCAGACATCTGCCTCCCATGCATACACACTTCTGAGAGTTGAGCTTATGGCCTGTACCTCCACATCCAGCCTGCTGGTACCCTTGGCTTCTAAAAGGCCTAGGCTCGCTGTTTGACGGAAGTGCTGGGAGAGGTAATTGGAATCACCCGGCACACAAGACTAGTGCCTCCAAGCTCAGTTCAGCGATTTCCTAGTAATTCCTGTGGTAGACTGGTGCTACATACTAAGTTCCATACGTGAGAGGGTAGCTGAACGCCTTGTCCAAAACCATCTTACTTCTGAGAGTTGAGCTCAGCCTCAGTCCCTCACAGTTCCACACTGCCTGCAGAGTGAGTTTCGCAGGTCTTCAGCAGAGACGTTTGCCAGAGGCTTCTGAGACGCAGGGTAACAATGCAGACCTGGAGGGTATCCCCAGGTGCAGTCGACTGGTAATCTTGGAACCTCCTGACTCAGAATACTGCTACCTTCTCACTGCCATGGGAATGCAGCTAGTTGACAGCTGGCTTCAAGACATGCTTCCCTGTGAGAGCTGAGGACAGGGCAGAACCCTCCCGCATGCTGCCTGACTGTAGGAGTAGCTGCTAACATCCTTATGAGAGGCTGGGAGAGGTTGCGGGAAAAGCATGTGTGAGCACTGGGCCTGAACTCCCGTGTATCTGAGTTGAATACAGCGATTTCCAACGGCTTTCCTCAACCAGAGTGTAGCTATGTTCCAAATACCATGTACGAGCGGGTAGCAGACATCTGCCTCCCATACATACACACTTCTGAGAGTTGAGCTTATGGCGTGTACCTCCACAGCCAGCCTGCTGGTACCCTTGGCTTCTAAAAGGCCTAGGCTCGCTGTTTGACGGAAGTGCTGGGAGAGGTAATTGGAATCACCCGGCACACAAGACTAGAGCCTCAAGCTCAGTTCAGCGATTTCCTAGTAATTCCTGTGGTAGACTGTTGCTACATACTAAGTTCCATACGTGAGAGGGTAGCTGAACGCCTTGTCCAAAACCATCTTACTTCTGAGAGTTGAGCTCAGCCTCAGTCCCTCACAGTTCCACATTGCCTGCAGAGTGTGTTTCGCAGGTCTTCAGCAGAGACGTTTGCCAGAGGTTTCTAAGACGCAGGGTAACAATGCAGACCTGGAGGGTATCCCCAGGTGTAGTCGACTGGTAATCTTGGAACCTCCTGACTCAGAATACTGCTACCTTCTCACTGCCATAGGAATGCAGCTAGTTGACAGCTGGCTTCAAGACATGCTTCCCTGTGAGAGCTGAGGACAGGGCAGAACCCTCCCGCATACTGCCTGACTGTAGGAGTAGCTGCTAACATCCTTATGTTAGTGGCTGGGAGAGGTTGCGGGAAAAGCATGTGTGAGCACTGGGCCTGAACTCCCGTGTATCTGAGTTGAATACAGCGATTTCCAACGGCTTTCCTCAACCAGAGTGTAGCTAGGTTCCAAATCCCATGTACGAGCGGGTAGCAGACATCTGCCTCCCATGCATACACACTTCTGAGAGTTGAGCTTATGGCCTGTACCTCCACAGCCAGCCTGCTGGTACCCTTGGCTTCTAAAAGGCCTAGGCTCGCTGTTTGACGGAAGTGCTGGGAGAGGTAATTGGAATCTCCCGGCACACAAGACGAGTACCTCCAAGCTCAATTCACGATTTCCCAGTAATTCTTGTGGTAGACAGGTGCTACATACTAAGTTCCATATGTGAGAAGGTAGCTGAACGCCTTGTACAAAAGCATCTTACTTCTGAGAGTTGAGCACACCCTCAGTCCTCACACTTCCACACTGCCTGCAGAGGGAGTTTCACACGTCTTCACCAGAGACGATTGCCAGAGGCTTCTGAGTACAAGTTAACAATGCAGACCTGGAGGGTATCTCCAGGTGCAGTAGAGTGGTAATCTTGGAACCTCCTGACTCAGAGTACTGCTACCTTCTCACTGCCATAGGAATGCAGCTAGTTCACAGCTGGCTTCAAGACATGCTTCCCTGTGAGAGCTGAGGACAGGGCAGAACCCTCCCGCATCCTGCCTGACTGTAGGAGTAGCTGCTAACATCCTAATGTTAGTGGCTGAGAGAGGTTGCGGGAAAAGCATGTGTGAGCACTGGGCCTGAACTCCCGTGTATCTGAGTTGAATACAGCGATTTCCAATGGCCTTCTTCAATCACAGTGTAGCTAGGTTCCAACTCCCATGTCCGAGTGGGTAGCAGACATCTGCCTCCCATGCATACACACTTCTGAGAGTTGAGCTTATGGCCTGTACCTCCACATCCAGCCTGCTGGTACCCTTGGCTTCTAAAAGGCCTAGGCTCGCTGTTTGACGGAAGTGCTGGGAGAGGTAATTGGAATCACCCGGCACACAAGACTAGTGCCTCCAAGCTCAGTTCAGCGATTTCCTAGTAATTCCTGTGGTAGACTGGTGCTACATACTAAGTTCCATACGTGAGAGGGTAGCTGAACGCCTTGTCCAAAACCATCTTACTTCTGAGAGTTGAGCTCAGCCTCAGTCCCTCACAGTTCCACACTGCCTGCAGAGTGAGTTTCGCAGGTCTTCAGCAGAGACGTTTGCCAGAGGCTTCTGAGACGCAGGGTAACAATGCAGACCTGGAGGGTATCCCCAGGTGCAGTCGACTGGTAATCTTGGAACCTCCTGACTCAGAATACTGCTACCTTCTCACTGCCATGGGAATGCAGCTAGTTGACAGCTGGCTTCAAGACATGCTTCCCTGTGAGAGCTGAGGACAGGGCAGAACCCTCCCGCATGCTGCCTGACTGTAGGAGTAGCTGCTAACATCCTTATGAGAGGCTGGGAGAGGTTGCGGGAAAAGCATGTGTGAGCACTGGGCCTGAACTCCCGTGTATCTGAGTTGAATACAGCGATTTCCAACGGCTTTCCTCAACCAGAGTGTAGCTATGTTCCAAATACCATGTACGAGCGGGTAGCAGACATCTGCCTCCCATACATACACACTTCTGAGAGTTGAGCTTATGGCGTGTACCTCCACAGCCAGCCTGCTGGTACCCTTGGCTTCTAAAAGGCCTAGGCTCGCTGTTTGACGGAAGTGCTGGGAGAGGTAATTGGAATCACCCGGCACACAAGACTAGAGCCTCAAGCTCAGTTCAGCGATTTCCTAGTAATTCCTGTGGTAGACTGTTGCTACATACTAAGTTCCATACGTGAGAGGGTAGCTGAACGCCTTGTCCAAAACCATCTTACTTCTGAGAGTTGAGCTCAGCCTCAGTCCCTCACAGTTCCACATTGCCTGCAGAGTGTGTTTCGCAGGTCTTCAGCAGAGACGTTTGCCAGAGGTTTCTAAGACGCAGGGTAACAATGCAGACCTGGAGGGTATCCCCAGGTGTAGTCGACTGGTAATCTTGGAACCTCCTGACTCAGAATACTGCTACCTTCTCACTGCCATAGGAATGCAGCTAGTTGACAGCTGGCTTCAAGACATGCTTCCCTGTGAGAGCTGAGGACAGGGCAGAACCCTCCCGCATACTGCCTGACTGTAGGAGTAGCTGCTAACATCCTTATGTTAGTGGCTGGGAGAGGTTGCGGGAAAAGCATGTGTGAGCACTGGGCCTGAACTCCCGTGTATCTGAGTTGAATACAGCGATTTCCAACGGCTTTCCTCAACCAGAGTGTAGCTAGGTTCCAAATCCCATGTACGAGCGGGTAGCAGACATCTGCCTCCCATGCATACACACTTCTGAGAGTTGAGCTTATGGCCTGTACCTCCACAGCCAGCCTGCTGGTACCCTTGGCTTCTAAAAGGCCTAGGCTCGCTGTTTGACGGAAGTGCTGGGAGAGGTAATTGGAATCTCCCGGCACACAAGACGAGTACCTCCAAGCTCAATTCACGATTTCCCAGTAATTCTTGTGGTAGACAGGTGCTACATACTAAGTTCCATATGTGAGAAGGTAGCTGAACGCCTTGTACAAAAGCATCTTACTTCTGAGAGTTGAGCACACCCTCAGTCCTCACACTTCCACACTGCCTGCAGAGGGAGTTTCACACGTCTTCACCAGAGACGATTGCCATAGGCTTCTGAGTACAAGTTAACAATGCAGACCTGGAGGGTATCTCCAGGTGCAGTAGAGTGGTAATCTTGGAACCTCCTGACTCAGAGTACTGCTACCTTCTCACTGCCATAGGAATGCAGCTAGTTGACAGCTGGCTTCAAGACATGCTTCCCTGTGAGAGCTGAGGACAGGGCAGAACCCTCCCGCATCCTGCCTGACTGTAGGAGTAGCTGCTAACATCCTAATGTTAGTGGCTGGGAGAGGTTGCGGGAAAAGCATGTGTGAGCACTGGGCCTGAACTCCCGTGTATCTGAGTTGAATACAGCGATTTCCAATGGCCTTCTTCAATCACAGTGTAGCTAGGTTCCAACTCCCATGTCCGAGTGGGTAGCAGACATCTGCCTCCCATGCATACACACTTCTGAGAGTTGAGCTTATGGCCTGTACCTCCACATCCAGCCTGCTGGTACCCTTGGCTTCTAAAAGGCCTAGGCTCGCTGTTTGACGGAAGTGCTGGGAGAGGTAATTGGAATCACCCGGCACACAAGACTAGTGCCTCCAAGCTCAGTTCAGCGATTTCCTAGTAATTCCTGTGGTAGACTAGTGCTACATACTAAGTTCCATACGTGAGAGGGTAGCTGAACGGCTTGTGCAAAACCATCTTACTTCTGAGAGTTGAGCTCAGCCTCAGTCCCTCACAGTTCCACACTGCCTGCAGAGTGAGTTTCGCAGGTCTTCAGCAGAGACGTTTGCAAGAGGCTTCTGAGACGCAGGGTAACAATGCAGACCTGGAGGGTATCCCCAGGTGCAGTCGACTGGTAATCTTGGAACCTCCTGACTCAGAATACTGCTACCTTCTCACTGCCATAGGAATGCAGCTAGTTGACAGCTGGCTTCAAGACAACTTCCCTGTGAGAGCTGAGGACAGGGCAGAACCCTCCCGCATGGTGCCTGACTGTAGGAGTAGCTGCTAACATCCTTATGTTAGTGGCTGGGAGAGGTTGCGGGAAAAGCATGTGTGAGCACTGGGCCTGAAATCCCGTGTATCTGAGTTGAATACAGCGATTTCCAACGGCTTTCCTCAACCAGAGTGTAGCTAGGTTCCAAATCCCATGTACGAGCGGGTAGCAGACATCTGCCTCCCATGCATACACACTTCTGAGAGTTGAGCTTATGGCCTGTACCTCCACAGCCAGCCTGCTGGTACCCTTGGCTTCTAAAAGGCCTAGGCTCGCTGTTTGACGGAAGTGCTGGGAGAGGTAATTGGAATCTCCCGGCACACAAGACGAGTACCTCCAAGCTCAATTCACGATTTCCCAGTAATTCTTGTGGTAGACAGGTGCTACATACTAAGATCCATATGTGAGAAGGTAGCTGAACCCCTTGTACAAAAGCATCTTACTTCTGAGAGTTGAGCAAACCCTCAGTCCCTCACACTTCCACACTGCCTGCAGAGTGAGTTTCACACGTCTTCACCAGAGACAATTGCCAGAGGCTTCTGAGTACAAGTTAACAATGCAGACCTGGAGGGTATCTCCAGGTGCAGTAGAGTGGTAATCTTGGAACCTCCTGACTCAGAGTACTGCTACCTTCTCACTGCCATAGGAATGCAGCTAGTTGACAGCTGGCTTCAAGACATGCTTCACTGTGAGAGCTGAGGACAGGGCAGACCCTCCCGCATCCTGCCTGACTGTAGGAGTAGCTGCTAACATCCTAATGTTAGTGGCTGGGAGAGGTTGCGGGAAAAGCATGTGTGAGCACTGGGCCTGAACTCCCGTGTATCTGAGTTGAATACAGCGATTTCCAATGGCCTTCTTCAATCACAGTGTAGCTAGGTTCCAACTCCCATTTCCGAGTGGGTAGCAGACATCTGCCTCCCATGCATACACACTTCTGAGAGTTGAGCTTATGGCCTGTACCTCCACATCCAGCCTGCTGGTACCCTTGGCTTCTAAAAGGCCTAGGCTCGCTGTTTCACGGAGGTGCTGGGAGAGGTAATTGGAATCACCCGGCACACAAGACTAGTGCCTCCAAGCTCAGTTCAGCGATTTCCTAGTAATTCCTGTGGTAGACTCGTGCTACATACTAAGTTCCATACGTGAGAGGGTAGCTGAACGCCTTGTCCAAAACCATCTTACTTCTGAGCGTTGAGCTCAGCCTCAGTCCCTCACAGTTCCACACTGCCTGCAGAGTGAGTTTCGCAGGTCTTCAGCAGAGACGTTTGCCAGAGGCTTCTGAGACGCAGGGTAACAATGCAGACCTGGAGGGTATTCCCAGGTGCAGTCGACTGGTAATCTTGGAACCTCCTGACTCAGAATACTGCTACCTTCTCACTGCCATAGGAATGCAGCTAGTTGACAGCTGGCTTCAAGACATGCTTCCCTGTGAGAGCTGAGGACAGGGCAGAACCCTCCCGCATGCTGCCTGACTGTAGGAGTAGCTGCTAACATCCTTATGAGAGGCTGGGAGAGGTTGCGGGAAAAGCATGTGTGAGCACTGGGCCTGAACTCCCGTGTATCTGAGTTGAATACAGCGATTTCCAACGGCTTTCCTCAACCAGAGTGTAGCTAGGTTCCAAATCCCATGTACGAGCGGGTAGCAGATATCTGCCTCCCATGCATACACACTTCTGAGAGTTGAGCTTATGGCGTGTACCTCCACAGCCAGCCTGCTGGTACCCTTGGCTTCTAAAAGGCCTAGGCTCGCTGTTTGACGGAAGTGCTGGGAGAGGTAATTGGAATCACCCGGCACACAAGACTAGAGCCTCAAGCTCAGTTCAGCGATTTCCTAGTAATTCCTGTGGTAGACTGGTGCTTCATACTAAGTTCCATACGTGAGAGGGTAGCTGAACGCCTTGTCCAAAACCATCTTACTTCTGAGAGTTGAGCTCAGCCTCAGTCCCTCACAGTTCCACATTGCCTGCAGAGTGAGTTTCGCAGGTCTTCAGCAGAGACGTTTGCCAGAGGCTTCTGAGACGCAGGGTAACAATGCAGACCTGGAGGGTATCCCCAGGTGTAGTCGACTGGTAATCTTGGAACCTCCTGACTCAGAATACTGCTACCTTCTCACTGCCATAGGAATGCAGCTAGTTGACAGCTGGCTTCAAGACATGCTTCCCTGTGAGAGCTGAGGACAGGGCAGAACACTCCCGCATGCTGCCTGACTGTAGGAGTAGCTGCTAACATCCTTATGTTAGTGGCTGGGAGAGGTTGCGGGAAAAGCATGTGTGAGCACTGGGCCTGAACTCCCGTGTATCTGAGTTGAATACAGAAATTTCGAACGGCTGTCCTCAACCAGAGTGTAGCTAGGTTCCAAAACCAATGTACGAGCGGGTAGCAGACATCTGCCTCCCATGCATACACACTTCTGAGAGTTGAGCTTATGGCCTGTACCTCCACATCCAGCCTGCTGGTACCCTTGGCTTTTAAAAGGCCTAGGCTCTCTGTTTGACGTAAGTGCTGGGAGAGGTAATTGGAATCTCCCGGGACACAAGACGAGTGCCTCCAAGCTCAATTCACGATTTCCCAGTAATTCTTGTGGTAGACAGGTGCTACATACTAAGTTCCATATGTGAGAAGGTAGCTGACGCCTTGTCTAAAAGCATCTTACTTCTGAGAGTTGAGCACACCCTCAGTCCCTCACACTTCCACACTGCCTGCAGAGTGAGTTTCACACGTCTTCACCAGAGACGATTGCCAGAGGCTTCTGAGTACAAGTTAACAATGCAGACCTGGAGGGTATCTTCAGGTGCAGTAGAGTGGTAATCTTGGAACCTCCTGACTCAGAGTACTGCTACCTTCTCACTGCCATAGGAATGCAGCTAGTTCACAGCTGGCTTCAAGACATGCTTCCCTGTGAGAGCTGAGGACAGGGCAGAACCCTCCCGCATCCTGCCTGACTGTAGGAGTAGCTGCTAACATCCTAATGTTAGTGGCTGGGAGAGGTTGCGGGAAAAGCATGTGTGAGCACTGGGCCTGAACTCCCGTGTATCTGAGTTGAATACAGCGATTTCCAATGGCCTTCTTCAATCACAGTGTAGCTAGGTTCCAACTCCCATGTCCGAGTGGGTAGCAGACATCTGCCTCCCATGCATACACACTTCTGAGAGTTGAGCTTATGGCCTGTACCTCCACATCCAGCCTGCTGGTACCCTTGGCTTCTAAAAGGCCTAGGCTCGCTGTTTGACGGAAGTGCTGGGAGAGGTAATTGGAATCACCCGGCACACAAGACTAGAGCCTCAAGCTCAGTTCAGCGATTTCCTAGTAATTCCTGTGGTAGACTGGTGCTTCATACTAAGTTCCATACGTGAGAGGGTAGCTGAACGCCTTGTCCAAAACCATCTTACTTCTGAGAGTTGAGCTCAGCCTCAGTCCCTCACAGTTCCACATTGCCTGCAGAGTGAGTTTCGCAGGTCTTCAGCAGAGACGTTTGCCAGAGGCTTCTGAGACGCAGGGTAACAATGCAGACCTGGAGGGTATCCCCAGGTGTAGTCGACTGGTAATCTTGGAACCTCCTGACTCAGAATACTGCTACCTTCTCACTGCCATAGGAATGCAGCTAGTTGACAGCTGGCTTCAAGACATGCTTCCCTGTGAGAGCTGAGGACAGGGCAGAACACTCCCGCATGCTGCCTGACTGTAGGAGTAGCTGCTAACATCCTTATGTTAGTGGCTGGGAGAGGTTGCGGGAAAAGCATGTGTGAGCACTGGGCCTGAACTCCCGTGTATCTGAGTTGAATACAGAAATTTCGAACGGCTGTCCTCAACCAGAGTGTAGCTAGGTTCCAAAACCAATGTACGAGCGGGTAGCAGACATCTGCCTCCCATGCATACACACTTCTGAGAGTTGAGCTTATGGCCTGTACCTCCACATCCAGCCTGCTGGTACCCTTGGCTTTTAAAAGGCCTAGGCTCTCTGTTTGACGTAAGTGCTGGGAGAGGTAATTGGAATCTCCCGGGACACAAGACGAGTGCCTCCAAGCTCAATTCACGATTTCCCAGTAATTCTTGTGGTAGACAGGTGCTACATACTAAGTTCCATATGTGAGAAGGTAGCTGACGCCTTGTCTAAAAGCATCTTACTTCTGAGAGTTGAGCACACCCTCAGTCCCTCACACTTCCACACTGCCTGCAGAGTGAGTTTCACACGTCTTCACCAGAGACGATTGCCAGAGGCTTCTGAGTACAAGTTAACAATGCAGACCTGGAGGGTATCTTCAGGTGCAGTAGAGTGGTAATCTTGGAACCTCCTGACTCAGAGTACTGCTACCTTCTCACTGCCATAGGAATGCAGCTAGTTCACAGCTGGCTTCAAGACATGCTTCCCTGTGAGAGCTGAGGACAGGGCAGAACCCTCCCGCATCCTGCCTGACTGTAGGAGTAGCTGCTAACATCCTAATGTTAGTGGCTGGGAGAGGTTGCGGGAAAAGCATGTGTGAGCACTGGGCCTGAACTCCCGTGTATCTGAGTTGAATACAGCGATTTCCAATGGCCTTCTTCAATCACAGTGTAGCTAGGTTCCAACTCCCATGTCCGAGTGGGTAGCAGACATCTGCCTCCCATGCATACACACTTCTGAGAGTTGAGCTTATGGCCTGTACCTCCACATCCAGCCTGCTGGTACCCTTGGCTTCTAAAAGGCCTAGGCTCGCTGTTTGACGGAAGTGCTGGGAGAGGTAATTGGAATCACCCGGCACACAAGACTAGTGCCTCCAAGCTCAGTTCAGCGATTTCCTAGTAATTCCTGTGGTAGACTGGTGCTACATACTAAGTTCCATACGTGAGAGGGTAGCTGAACGCCTTGTCCAAAACCATCTTACTTCTGAGAGTTGAGCTCAGCCTCAGTCCCTCACAGTTCCATACTGCCTGCAGAGTGAGTTTCGCAGGTCTTCAACAGAGACGTTTGCCAGAGGCTTCTGAGACGCAGGGTAACAATGCAGACCTGGAGGGTATCCCCAGGTGCAGTCGACTGGTAATCTTGGAACCTCCTGACTCAGAATACTGCTACCTTCTCACTGCGATAGGAATGCAGCTAGTTGACAGCTGGCTTCAAGACATGCTTCCCTGTGAGAGCTGAGGACAGGGCAGAACCCTCCAGCATGCTGCCTGACTGTAGGAGTAGCTGCTAACATCCTTATGAGAGGCTGGGAGAGGTTGCGGGAAAAGCATGTGTGAGCACTGGGCCTGAACTCCCGTGTATCTGAGTTGAATACAGCGATTTCCAACGGCTTTCCTCAACCAGAGTGTAGCTAGGTTCCAAATCCCATGTACGAGCGGGTAGCAGACATCTGCCTCCCATGTATACACACTTCTGAGAGTTGAGCTTATGGCGTGTACCTCCACAGCCAGCCTGCTGGTACCCTTGGCTTCTAAAAGGCCTAGGCTCGCTGTTTGACGGAAGTGCTGGGAGAGGTAATTGGAATCACCCGGCACACAAGACTAGAGCCTCAAGCTCAGTTCAGCGATTTCCTAGTAATTCCTGTGGTAGACTGGTGCTACATACTAAGTTCCATACGTGAGAGGGTAGCTGAACGCCTTGTCCAAAACCATCTTACTTCTGAGAGTTGAGCTCAGCCTCAGTCCCTCACAGTTCCACATTGCCTGCAGAGTGAGTTTCGCAGGTCTTCAGCAGAGACGTTTGCCAGAGGCTTCTGAGACGCAGGGTAACAATGCAGACCTGGAGGGTATCCCCAGGTGTAGTCGACTGGTAATCTTGGAACCTCCTGACTCAGAATACTGCTACCTTCTCACTGCCATAGGAATGCAGCTAGTTGACAGCTGGCTTCAAGACATGCTTCCCTGTGAGAGCTGAGGACAGGGCAGAACCCTGCCGCATGCTGCCTGACTGTAGGAGTAGCTGCTAACATCCTTATGTTAGTGCCTGGGAGAGGTTGCGGGAAAAGCATGTGTGAGCACTGGGCCTGAACTCCCGTGTATCTGAGTTGAATACAGCGATTTCCAACGGCTTTCCTCAACCAGAGTGTAGCTAGGTTCCAAATCCCATGTACGAGCGGGTAGCAGACATCTGCCTCCCATGCATACACACTTCTGAGAGTTGAGCTTATGGCCTGTACCTCCACAGCCAGCCTGCTGGTACCCTTGGCTTCTAAAAGGCCTAGGCTCTCTGTTTGACGTAAGTGCTGGGAGAGGTAATTGGAATCTCCCGGGACACAAGACGAGTGCCTCCAAGCTCAATTCACGATTTCCCAGTAATTCTTGTGGTAAACAGGTGCTACATACTAAGTTCCATATGTGAGAAGGTAGCTGACGCCTTGTCTAAAAGCATCTTACTTCTGAGAGTTGAGCACACCCTGAGTCCCTCACACTTCCACACTGCCTGCAGAGTGAGTTTCACACGTCTTCACCAGAGACGATTGCCAGAGGCTTCTGAGTACAAGTTAACAATGCAGACCTGGAGGGTATCTCCAGGTGCAGTAGAGTGGTAATCTTGGAACCTCCTGACTCAGAGTACTGCTACCTTCTCACTGCCATAGGAATGCAGCTAGTTCACAGCTGGCTTCAAGACATGCTTCCCTGTGAGAGCTGAGGACAGGGCAGAACCCTCCCGCATCCTGCCTGACTGTAGGAGTAGCTGCTAACATCCTAATGTTAGTGGCTGAGAGAGGTTGCGGGAAAAGCATGTGTGAGCACTGGGCCTGAACTCCCGTGTATCTGAGTTGAATACAGCGATTTCCAATGGCCTTCTTCAATCACAGTGTAGCTAGGTTTCAACTCCCATGTCCGAGTGGGTAGCAGACATCTGCCTCCCATGCATACACACTTCTGAGAGTTGAGCTTATGGCCTGTACCTCCACATCCAGCCTGCTGGTACCCTTGGCTTCTAAAAGGCCTAGGCTCGCTGTTTGACGGAAGTGCTGGGAGAGGTAATTGGAATCACCCGGCACACAAGACTAGTGCCTCCAAGCTCAGTTCAGCGATTTCCTAGTAATTCCTGTGGTAGACTGGTGCTACATACTAAGTTCCATACGTGAGAGGGTAGCTGAACGCCTTGTCCAAAACCATCTTACTTCTGAGAGTTGAGCTCAGCCTCAGTCCCTCACAGTTCCACACTGCCTGCAGAGTGAGTTTCGCAGGTCTTCAGCAGAGACGTTTGCCAGAGGCTTCTGAGACGCAGGGTAACAATGCAGACCTGGAGGGTATCCCCAGGTGCAGTCGACTGGTAATCTTGGAACCTCCTGACTCAGAATACTGCTACCTTCTCACTGCCATAGGAATGCAGCTAGTTGACAGCTGCTTCAAGACATGCTTCCCTGTGAGAGCTGAGGACAGGGCAGAACCCTCCCGCATGCTGCCTGACTGTAGGAGTAGCTGCTAACATCCTTATGAGAGGCTGGGAGAGGTTGCGGGAAAAGCATGTGTGAGCACTGGGCCTGAACTCCCGTGTATCTGAGTTGAATACAGCGATTTCCAACGGCTTTCCTCAACCAGAGTGTAGCTATGTTCCAAATACCATGTACGAGCGGGTAGCAGACATCTGCCTCCCATGCATACACACTTCTGAGAGTTGAGCTTATGGCGTGTACCTCCACAGCCAGCCTGCTGGTACCCTTGGCTTCTAAAAGGCCTAGGCTCGCTGTTTGACGGAAGTGCTGGGAGAGGTAATTGGAATCACCCGGCACACAAGACTAGAGCCTCAAGCTCAGTTCAGCGATTTCCTAGTAATTCCTGTTGTAGACTGTTGGTACATACTAAGTTCCATACGTGAGAGGGTAGCTGAACGCCTTGTGCAAAACCATCTTACTTCTGAGAGTTGAGCTCAGCCTCAGTCCCTCACAGTTCCACATTGCCTGCAGAGTGTGTTTCGCAGGTCTTCAGCAGAGACGTTTGCCAGAGGTTTCTGAGACGCAGGGTAACAATGCAGACCTGGAGGGTATCCCCAGGTGTAGTCGACTGGTAATCTTGGAACCTCCTGACTCAGAATACTGCTACCTTCTCACTGCCATAGGAATGCAGCTAGTTGACAGCTGGCTTCAAGACATGCTTCCCTGTGAGAGCTGAGGACAGGGCAGAACCCTCCCGCATACTGCCTGACTATAGGAGTAGCTGCTAACATCCTTATGTTAGTGGCTGGGAGAGGTTGCGGGAAAAGCATGTGTGAGCACTGGGCCTGAACTCCCGTGTATCTGAGTTGAATACAGCGATTTCCAACGGCTTTCCTCAACCAGAGTGTAGCTAGGTTCCAAATCCCATGTACGAGCGGGTAGCAGACATCTGCCTCCCATGCATACACACTTCTGAGAGTTGAGCTTATGGCCTGTACCTCCACAGCCAGCCTGCTGGTACCCTTGGCTTCTAAAAGGCCTAGGCTCGCTGTTTGACGGAAGTGCTGGGAGAGGTAATTGGAATCTCCCGGCACACAAGACGAGTACCTCCAAGCTCAATTCACGATTTCCCAGTAATTCTTGTGGTAGACAGGTGCTACATACTAAGTTCCATATGTGAGAAGGTAGCTGAACGCCTTGTACAAAAGCATCTTACTTCTGAGAGTTGAGCACACCCTCAGTCCTCACACTTCCACACTGCCTGCAGAGTGAGTTTCACACGTCTTCACCAGAGACGATTGCCATAGGCTTCTGAGTACAAGTTAACAATGCAGACCTGGAGGGTATCTCCAGGTGCAGTAGAGTGGTAATCTTGGAACCTCCTGACTCAGAGTACTCCTACCTTCTCACTGCCATAGGAATGCAGCTAGTTGACAGCTGGCTTCAAGACATGCTTCCCTGTGAGAGCTGAGGACAGGGCAGAACCCTCCCGCATCCTGCCTGACTGTAGGAGTAGCTGCTAACATCCTAATGTTAGTGGCTGGGAGAGGTTGCGGGAAAAGCATGTGTGAGCACTGGGCCTGAACTCCCGTGTATCTGAGTTGAATACAGCGATTTCCAATGGCCTTCTTCAATCACAGTGTAGCTAGGTTCCAACTCCCATGTCCGAGTGGGTAGCAGACATCTGCCTCCCATGCATACACACTTCTGAGAGTTGAGCTTATGGCCTGTACCTCCACATCCAGCCTGCTGGTACCCTTGGCTTCTAAAAGGCCTAGGCTCGCTGTTTGACGGAAGTGCTGGGAGAGGTAATTGGAATCACCCGGCACACAAGACTAGTGCCTCCAAGCTCAGTTCAGCGATTTCCTAGTAATTCCTGTGGTAGACTAGTGCTACATACTAAGTTCCATACGTGAGAGGGTAGCTGAACGGCTTGTGCAAAACCATCTTACTTCTGAGAGTTGAGCTCAGCCTCAGTCCCTCACAGTTCCACACTGCCTGCAGAGTGAGTTTCACAGGTCTTCAGCAGAGACGTTTTCAAGAGGCTTCTGAGACGCTGGGTAACAATGCAGACCTGGAGGGTATCCCCAGGTGCAGTCGACTGGTAATCTTGGAACCTCCTGACTCAGAATACTGCTACCTTCTCACTGCCATAGGAATGCAGATAGTTGACAGCTGGCTTCAAGACATGCTTCCCTGTGAGAGCTGAGGACAGGGCAGAACCCTCCCGCATGGTGCCTGACTGTAGGAGTAGCTGCTAACATCCTTATGTTAGTGGCTGGGAGAGGTTGCGGGAAAAGCATGTGTGAGCACTGGGCCTGAACTCCCGTGTATCTGAGTTGAATACAGCGATTTCCAACGGCTTTCCTCAACCAGAGTGTAGCTAGGTTCCAAATCCCATGTACGAGCGGGTAGCAGACATCTGCCTCCCATGCATACACACTTCTGAGAGTTGAGCTTATGGCCTGTACCTCCACATCCAGCCTTCTGGTACCCTTGGCTTCTAAAAGGCCTAGGCTCTCCGTTTGACGGAAGTGCTGGGAGAGGTAATTGGAATCTCCCGGCACACAAGACGAGTGCCTCCAAGCTCAATTCACGATTTCCCAGTAATTCTTGTGGTAGACAGGTGCTACATACTAAGATCCATATGTGAGAAGGTAGCTGAACGCCTTGTACAAAAGCATCTTACTTCTGAGAGTTGAGCACACCCTCAGTCCCTCACACTTCCACACTGCCTGCAGAGTGAGTTTCACACGTCTTCACCAGAGACGATTGCAAGAGGCTTCTCAGTACAAGTTAACAATGCAGACCTGGAGTGTATCTCCAGGTGCAGTCGAGTGGTAATCTTGGAACCTCCTGACTCAGAGTACTGCTACCTTCTCACTGCCATAGGAATGCAGCTAGTTGACAGCTGGCTTCAAGACTTGCTTCCCTGTGAGAGCTGAGGACAGGGCAGAACCCTCCCGCATCCTGCCTGACTGTAGGAGTAGCTGCTAACATCCTAATGTTAGTGGCTGGGAGAGGTTGCGGGAAAAGCATGTGTGAGCACTGGGCCTGAACTCCCGTGTATCTGAGTTGAATACAGCGATTTCCAATGGCCTTCTTCAATCACAGTGTAGCTAGGTTCCAACTCCCATTTCCGAGTGGGTAGCAGACATCTGCCTCCCATGCATACACACTTCTGAGAGTTGAGCTTATGGCCTGTACCTCCACATCCAGCCTGCTGGTACCCTTGGCTTCTAAAAGGCCTAGGCTCGCTGTTTCACGGCGGAGCTGGGAGAGGTAATTGGAATCACCCGGCACACAAGACTAGTGCCTCCAAGCTCAGTTCAGCGATTTCCTAGTAATTCCTGTTGTAGACTGGTGCTACATACTAAGTTCCATACGTGAGAGGGTAGCTGAACGCCTTGTCCAAAACCATCTTACTTCTGAGAGTTGAGCTCAGCCTCAGTCCCTCACAGTTCCACAGTGCCTGCAGAGTGAGTTTCGCAGGTCTTCAGCAGAGACGTTTGCCAGAGGCTTCTGAGACGCAGGGTAACAATGCAGACCTGGAGGGTATCCCAAGGTGCAGTCGACTGGTAATCTTGGAACCTCCTGACTCAGAATACTGCTACCTTCTCACTGCCATAGGAATGCAGCTAGTTGACAGCTGGCTTCAAGACATGCTTCCCTGTGAGAGCTGAGGACAGGGCAGAACCCTCCCGCATGCTGCCTGACTGTAGGAGTAGCTGCTAACATCCTTATGAGAGGCTGGGAGAGGTTGCGGGAAAAGCATGTGTGAGCACTGGGCCTGAACTCCCGTGTATCTGAGTTGAATACAGCGATTTCCAACGGCTTTCCTCAACCAGAGTGTAGCTAGGTTCCAAATGCCATGTACGAGCGGGTAGCAGACATCTGCCTCCCATGCATACACACTTCTGAGAGTTGAGCTTATGGCCTGTACCTCCACATCCAGCCTGCTGGTACCCTTGGCTTCTAAAAGGCCTAGGCTCGCTGTTTGACGGAAGTGCTGGGAGAGGTAATTGGAATCTCCCGGCACACAAGACGAGTGCCTCCAAGCTCAATTCACGAATTCCCAGTAATTCTTGTGGTAGACAGGTGCTACATACTAAGTTCCATATGTGAGATGGTAGCTGAACGCCTTGTCCAAAAGCATCTTACTTCTGAGAGTTGAGCCCACACTCAGTCCCTCACAGTTCCACACTGCCTGCAGAGTGAGTTTCACACGTCTTCACCAGAGACGATTGCCAGATGCTTCTGAGTACAAGTTAACAATGCAGACCTGGAGGGTATCTCCAGGTGCAGTAGAGTGGTAATCTTGGAACCTCCTGATCAGAGTACTGCTACTTTCTCACTGCCATAGGAATGCAGCTAGTTGACAGCTGGCTTCAAGACATGCTTCCCTGTGAGAGCTGAGGACAGGGCAGAACCCTCCCGCATGCTGCCTGACTGTAGGAGTAGCTGCTAACATCCTTATGTTAGTGGCTGGGAGAGGTTGCGGGAAAAGCATGTGTGAGCACTGGGCCTGAACTCCCGTGTATCTGAGTTGAATACAGCGATTTCCAACGGCTTTCCTCAACCAGAGTGTAGCTAGGTTCCAAATCCCATGTACGAGCGGGTAGCAGACATCTGCCTCCCATGCATACACACTTCTGAGAGTTGAGCTTATGGCCTGTACCTCCACAGCCAGCCTGCTGGTACCCTTGGCTTCTAAAAGGCCTAGGCTCGCTGTTTGACGGAAGTGCTGGGAGAGGTAATTGGAATCTCCCGGCACACATGACGAGTGCCTCCAAGCTCAATTCACGATTTCCCAGTAATTCTTGTGGTAGACAGGTGCTACATACTAAGTTCCATATGTGAGATGGTAGCTGAACGCCTTGTCCAAAAGCATCTTACTTCTGAGAGTTGAGCCCACGCTCAGTCCCTCACAGTTCCACACTGCCTGCAGAGTGAGTTTCACACATCTTCACCAGAGACGATTGCCAGAGGCTTCTGAGTACAAGTTAACAATGCAGACCTGGAGGGTATCTCCAGGTGCAGTAGAGTGGTAATCTTGGAACCTCCTGACTCAGAGTACTGCTACCTTCTCACTGCCATAGGAATGCAGCTAGTTGACAGCTGGCTTCAAGACATGCTTCCCTGTGAGAGCTGAGGACAGGACAGAACCCTCCCGCATCCTGCCTGACTGTAGGAGTAGCTGCTAACATCCTTATGTTAGTGGCTGGGAGAGGTTGCGGGAAAAGCATGTGTGAGCACTGGGCTTGAACTCCCGTGTATCTGAGTTGAATACAGCGATTTCCAATGGCCTTCTTCAATCACAGTGTAGCTAGGTTCCAACTCCCATGTCCGAGTGGGTAGCAGACATCTGCCTCCCATGCATACACACTTCTGAGAGTTGAGCTTATGGCCTGTACCTCCACATCCAGCCTGCTGGTACCCTTGGCTTCTAAAAGGCCTAGGCTCGCTGTTTGACGGAAGTGCTGGGAGAGGTAATTGGAATCACCCGGCACACAAGACTAGTGCCTCCAAGCTCAGTTCAGCGATTTCCTAGTAATTCCTGTGGTAGACTGGTGCTCCATACTAAGTTCCATACGTGAGAGGGTAGCTGAACGCCTTGTCCAAAACCATCTTACTTCTGAGAGTTGAGCTCAGCCTCAGTCCCTCACAGTTCCACACTGCCTGCAGAGTGAGTTTCGCAGGTCTTCAGCAGAGACGTTTGCCAGAGGCTTCTGAGACGCAGGGTAACAATGCAGACCTGGAGGGTATCCCCAGGTGCAGTCGACTGGTAATCTTGGAACCTCCTGACTCAGAATACTGCTACCTTCTCACTGCCATAGAATGCAGCTCGTTGACAGCTAGCTGGCTTCAAGACATGCCTTCCTGAGAGCTGAGGACAGGGCAGAACCCTCCCGCATGCTGCCTGACTGTAGGAGTAGCTGCTAACATCCTAATGTTAGTGGCTGGGAGAGGTTGCGGGAAAAGCATGTGTGAGCACTGGGCCTGAACTCCCGTGTATCTGAGTTGAATACAGCGATTTCCAACGGCTTTCCTCAACCAGAGTGTAGCTAGGTTCCAAACCCATTTACGAGCGGGTAACAGACATCTGCCTCCCATGCATACACACTTCTGAGAGTTGAGCTTATGGCCTGTACTTCCACAGCCAGCCTGCTGGTACCCTTGGCTTCTAAAAGGCCTAGGCTCGCTGTTTGACCGAAGTGCTGGGAGAGGTAATTGGAATCTCCCGACACACAAGACGAGTGCCTCCAAACTCAATTCACGATTTCCCAGTAATTCTTGTGGTAGACAGGTGCTACATACTAAGTTCCAATGTGAGAAGGTAGCTGAACGCCTTGTCCAAAACCATCTTACTTCTGAGAGTTGAGCACACCCTCAGTCCCTAACACTTCCACACTGCCTGCAGAGTGAGTTTCACACGTCTTCACCAGAGACGATTGCCAGAGGCTTCTGAGTACAAGTTAACAATGCAGACCTGGAGGGTATCTCCAGGTGCAGTAGAGTGGTAATCTTGGAACCTCCTGACTCAGAGTACTGCTACCTTCTCACTGCCATAGGAATGCAGCTAGTTGACAGCTGGCTTCAAGACATGCTTCCCTGTGAGAGCTGAGGAGAGGGCAGAACCCTCCCGCATCCTGCCTGACTGTAGGAGTAGCTGCTAACATCCTTATGTTAGTGGCTGGGAGAGGTTGCGGGAAAAGCATGTGTGAGCACTGGCCCTGAACTCCCGTGTATCTGAGTTGAATACAGCGATTTCCAACGGATTTCCTCAACCAGAGTGTAGCTAGGTTCCAAATCCCATGTACGAGTGGGTAGCAGACATCTGCCTCCCATGCATACACACTTCTGAGAGTTGAGCTTATGGCCTGTACCTCCACATCCAGCCTGCTGGTACCCTTGGCTTCTAAAAGGCCTAGGCTCGCTGTTTGACGGAAGTGTTGGGAGAGGTAATTGGAATCACCCGGCACAAAAGACTAGTGCCTCCAAGCTCAATTCACGATTTCCCAGTAATTCTTCTGGTAGACAGGTGCTACATACTAAGTTCCATACGTGAGAAGGTAGCTGAACGCCTTGTCCAAAAGCATCTTACTTCTAAGATTGAGCTCAGCCTCAGTCCCTCACAGTTCCACACAGCCTGCAGAGTGAGTTTCGCAGGTCTTCAGCAGAGACGATTGCCAGAGGCTTCTGAGTACAAGTTAACAATGCAGACCTGGAGGGTATCTCCAGGTGCAGTAGAGTGGTAAATTTGGACATCCTGGGTCAGAATACTGCTACCTTCTCACTGCTATAGGAATGCAGCTAGTTGACAGCTGGCTTCAAGACATGCTTCCCTGTGAGAGCTGAGGACAGGGCAGAACCCTCCCGCATCCTGCCTGACTGTAGGAGTAGCTGCTAACATCCTAATGTTAGTGGCTGGGAGAGGTTGCGGGAAAAGCATGTGTGAACACTGGGCCTGAACTCCCGTGTATCTGAGTTGAATACAGCGATTTCCAACGGCTTTCCTCAACCAGAGTGTAGCTAGGTTCCAAATCCCATGTACGAGCGGGTAGCAGACATCTGCCTCCCATGCATACACACTTCTGAGAGTTGAGCTTATGGCCTGTACCTCCACATCCAGCCTGCTGGTACCCTTGGCTTCTAAAAGGCCTAGGCTCGCTGGTTCACTGAAGTGCTGTGAGAGGTAACTGGAATCACCCTGCACACAAGACTAGTGCCTCCAAGCTCAGTCCAGCGATTTCCCAGTAATTCTTGTGGTAGACAGGTGCTACATACTAAGTTCCATATGTGAGAATGTACCTGAACGCCTTGTCCAAAAGCATCTTACTTCTGAGAGATGAGCTCACCCTCAGTCCCTCACAGTTCCACACTGCCTACAGAGTGAGTTTCACACGTCTTCACCAGAGACGATTACCAGAGGCTTCTGAGACGCAGGGTAACAATGCAGACCTGGAGGGTATCTCCAGGTGCAGTAGAGTGGTAATCTTGGAACCTCCTGACTCAGAGTACTGCTACCTTCTCACTGCCATAGGAATGCAGCTAGTTGACAGCTGACTTCAAGACATGCTTCCCTGTGAGAGCTGAGGACAGGGCAGAACCGTCCCGCATCCTGCCTGACTGTAGGAGTAGCTGCTAACATCCTAATGTTAGTGGCTGGGAGAGGTTGCGGGAAAAGCATGTGTGAGCACTGGGCCTGAACTCCCGTGTATCTGAGTTGAATACAGCGATTTCCAACGGCTTTCCTCAACCAGAGTGTAGCTAGGTTCCAAATCCCATGTACGAGTGGGTAGCAGACATCTGCCTCCCATGCATACACACTTCTGAGAGTTGAGCTTATGGCCTGTACCTCCACATCCAGCCTGCTGGTACCCTTGGCTTCTAAAAGGCCTAGGCTCGCTGTTTGACGGAAGTGCTGGGAGAGGTAATTGGAATCACCCGGCACACAAGACGAGTGCCTCCAAGCTCAGTCCAGCGATTTCCCAGTAATTCTTGTGGTAGACAGGTGCTACATACTAAGTTCCATATGTGAGAAGGTAGCTGAACGCCTTGTCCAAAAGCATCTTACTTCTGAGAGTTGAGCTCACCCTCAGTCCCTCACAGTTCCACACTGCCTGCAGAGTGAGTTTCACACGTCTTCACCAGAGAGGATTACCAGAGGCTTCTGAGACGCAGGGTAACATTGCAGACCTGGAGGGTATCTTCAGGTGCAGTACAGTGGTAATCTTGGAACCTCCTGACTCAGAGTACTGCTACCTTCTCACTGCCATTGGAATGCAGCTACTTGACAGCTGGCTTCAAGACATGCTTCCCTATGAGAGCTGAGGACAGGGCAGAACCCTCCCGCATCCTGCCTGACTATAGGAGTAGCTGCTAACATCCTAATGTTAGTGGCTGGGAGAGGTTGCGGGAAAAGCATGTGTGAGCACTGGGCCTGAACTCCCGTGTATCTGAGTTTAATACAGCGATTTCCAATGGCCTTCTTCAATCACAGTGTAGCTAGGTTCCAATTCCCATGTCCGAGTGGGTAGCAGACATCTGCCTCCCATGCATACACACTTCTGAGAGTTGAGCTTATCGCCTGTACCTCCACATCCAGCCTGCTGGTACCCTTGGCTTCTAAAAGGCCTAGGCTCGCTGTTTGACGGAAGTGTTGGGAGAGGTAATTGTAATCACCCGGCACAAAAGACTAGTGCCTCGAAGCTCAACTCACGATTTTCCAGTAATTCTTGTGGTAGACAGGTGCTACATACTAAGTTACATACGTGAGAAGGTAGCTGAACGCTTTGTCCAAAAGCATCTTACTTCTGAGAGTTGAGCTCAGCCTCAGTCCCTCACATTTCCACACTGCCTGCAGAGTGAGTTTCGCAGGTCTTCAGCAGAGACGATTGCCAGAGGCTTCTGAGTACAAGTTAACAATGCAGACCTGGAGGGTATCTCCAGGTGCAGTAGAGTGGTAATCTTGGACATCCTGACTCAGAATACTGCTACCTTCTCACTGCTATAGGAATGCAGCTAGTTGACAGCTGGCTTCAAGACATGCTTCCCTGTGAGAGCTGAGGACAGGGCAGAACCGTCCCGCATCCTGCCTGACTGTAGGAGTAGCTGCTAACATCCTAATGTTAGTGGCTGGGAGAGGTTGCGGGAAAAGCATGTGTGAGCACTGGGCCTGAACTCCCGTGTATCTGAGTTGAATACAGCGATTTCCAATGGCCTTCTTCAATCACAGTGTAGCTAGGTTCCAACTCCCATGTCCGAGTGGGTAGCAGACATCTGCCTCCCATGCATACACACTTCTGAGAGTTGAGCTTATGGCCTGTACCTCCACATCCAGCCTGCTGGTACCCTTGGCTTCTAAAAGGCCTAGGCTCGCTGTTTGAAGGAAGTGTTGGGAGAGTTAATTGGAATCACCCGGCACACAAGACTAGTGTCTCCAAGCTCAGTCCAGCGATTTCCTAGTAATTCCTGTGGTAGACTGGTGCTACATACTAAGTTCCATACGTGAGAGTGTAGCTGAACGCCTTGTCCAAAAGCATCTTACTTCTGAGAGTTGAGCTCAGCCTCAGTCCCTCACAGTTCCACACTGCCTGCAGAGTGAGTTTCACACGTCTTCACCAGAGACGATTTCCAGAGGCTTCTGAGTACAAGTTAACAATGCAGACATGAAGGGTATCTCCAGGTGCAGTGGAGTGGTAATCATGGAACCTCCTTACTCAGAATACTGCTACCTTCTCACTGCCATAGGAATGCAGCTAGTTGACAGCTGGCTTCAAGACATGCTTCCCTGTGAGAGCTGAGGACAGGGCAGAACCCTCCCGCATCCTGCCTGACTGTAGGAGTAGCTGCTAACATCCTTATGTTAGTGGCTGGTAGAGGTTGCGGGAAAAGCATGTGTGAGCACTGGGCCTGAACTCCCGTGTATCTGAGGTGAATAAAGCGATTTCGAACGGCTTTCCTCAACCAGAGTGTAGCTAGGTTCCAAATCCCATGTACGAGCGGGTAGCAGACATCTGCCTCCCATGCATACACACTTCTGAGAGTTGAGCTTATGGCCTGTACCTCCACATCCAGCCTGCTGGTACCCTTGGTTTCTAAAAGGCCTAGACTCGCTGTTTGACGGAAGTGTTGGGAGAGGTAATTGAAATCACCCGGCACACAAGACTAGTGCCTCCAAGCTCAATTAACGGTTTCCTTGTAATTCTTCTGGTAGACAGGTGCTACATACTAAGTTCCATACGTGAGAAGGTAGCTGAACGCCTTGACCAAAAGCATCTTACTTCTGAGAGTTGAGCTCAGCCTCAGTCCCTCACAGTTCCACACTGCCTGCAGAGTGAGTTTCTCAGGTCTTCAGCAGAGATGATTGCCAGAGGCTTCTGAGTACAAGTTAACAATGCAGACCTGGAGGGTATCTCCAGGTGCAGTAGAGTGGTAATCTTGGAACCTCCTGACTCAGAATACTGCTACATTCTCACTGCCATAGGAATGCAGCTAGTTGACAGCTGGCTTCAAGACATGCTTCCCTGTGAGAGCTGAGGACAGGGCAGAACCCTCCCGCATCCTGCCTGACTGTAGGAGTAGCTGCTAACATCCTAATGTTAGTGGCTGGGAGAGGTTGCGGGAAAAGCATGTGTGAGCACTGGGCCTGAACTCCCGTGTATCTGAGTTGAATACAGCGATTTCCAACGGATTTCCTCAACCAGAGTGTAGCTAGGTTCCAAATCCCATGTACGAGCGGGTAGCAGACATCTGCCTCCCATGCATACACACTTCTGAGAGTTGAGCTTATGGCCTGTACCTCCACATCCAGCCTGCTGGTACCCTTGGCTTCTAAAAGGCCTAGGCTCGCTGTTTGACGGAAGTGTTGGGAGAGGTAATTGGAATCACCCGGCACAAAAGACTAGTGCCTCCAAGCTCAATTCACGATATCCCAGTAATTCTTGTGGTAGACATGTGCTACATACTAAGTTCCATATGTGAGAAGGTAGCTGAACGCCTTGTCCAAAAGCATCTTACTTCTGAGAGTTGAGCTCAGCCTCAGTCCCTCACAGTTCCACACTGCCTGCAGAGTGAGTTTCGCAGGTCTTCAGCAGAGACGATTGCCAGAGGCTTCTGAGAACAAGTTAACAATGCAGACCTGGAGGGTATCTCCAGGTGCAGTAGAGTGGTAAATTTGGACATCCTGACTCAGAATACTGCTACCTTCTCACTGCTATAGGAATGCAGCTAGTTGACAGCTGGCTTCAAGACATGCTTCCCTGTGAGAGCTGAGGACAGGGCAGAACCCTCCCGCATCCTGCCTGACTGTAGGAGTAGCTGCTAACATCCTAATGTTAGTGGCTGGGAGAGGTTGCGGGAAAAGCATGTGTGAGCACTGGGCCTGAACTCCCGTGTATCTGAGTTGAATACAGCGATTTCCAACGGCTTTCCTCAACCAGAGTGTAGCTAGGTTCCAAATCCCATGTACGGGCGGGTAGCAGACATCTGCCTCCCATGCATACACACTTCTGAGAGTTGAGCTTATGGCCTGCACCTCCACATCCACCCTGCTGGTACCCTTGGCTTCTAAAAGGCCTAGGCTCGCTGTTCGATGGAAGTGTTGGGAGAGGTAATTGGAATATCCCGGCACACAAGACGAGTGCCTCCAAGCTCAATTCACGATTTCCCAGTAATTCTTGTGGTAGACAGGTGCTACATACTAAGTTCCATATGTGAAAAGGTAGCTGAACGCCTTGTCCAAAAGCATCTTACTTCTGAGAGTTGAGCTCAGCCTCAGTCCCTCACATTTCCACACTGCCTGCAGAGAGAGTTTCGCAGGTCTTCAGCAGAGATGATTGCCAGAGGCTTCTGAGTACAAGTTAACAATGCAGACCTGGAGGGTATCTCCAGGTGCAGTAGAGGGGTAATCTTGGAACCTCCTGACTCAGAGTACTGCTACCTTCTCACTGCCATAGGAATGCAGCTAGTTGACAGCTGACTTCAAGACATGCTTCCCTGTGAGAGCTGAGGACAGGGCAGAACCGTCCCGCATCCTGCCTGACTGTAGGAGTAGCTGCTAACATCCTAATGTTAGTGGCTGGGAGAGGTTGCAGGAAAAGCATGTGTGAGGACTGGGCCTGAACACCCGTGTATCTGAGTTGAATACAGCGAATTCCAATGGCCTTCTTCCATCACAGTGTAGCTAGGTTCCAACTCCCATGTCCGAGTGGGTAGCAGACATCTGCCTCCCATGCATACACACTTCTGAGAGTTGAGCTTATGGCCTGTACCTCCACATCCAGCCTGCTGGTAACCTTGGCCTGTAAAAGGCCTAGGCTCGCTGTATGTCGGAAGTGTTGGGAGAGGTAATTGTAATCACCCGGCACAAAAGACTAGTGCCTCCAAGATCAAGTCACGATTTCCCAGTAATTCTTGTGGTAGACAGGTGCTACATAATAAGTTCCATACGTGAGAAGGTAGCTGAACGCCTTGTCCAAAAGCATCTTACTTCTGAGAGTTGAGCTCAGCCTCAGTCCCTCACATTTCCACACTGCCTGCAGAGTGAGTTTCACACGTCTTCAGCAGAGACGATTACCAGAAGCTTCTGAGACGCAGGGTAACTATGCAGACCTGGAGGGTATCTCCAGCTGCAGTAGAGTGGTAATCTTGGAACCTCCTGACTCAGAGTACTGCTACGTTCTCACTGCCATAGGAATGCAGCTAGTTGACAGCTGACTTCAAGACATGCTTCCCTGTGAGAGCTGAGGACAGGGCAGAACCCTCCCGCATCCTGCCTGACTGTAGAAGTAGCTGCTAACATCCTAATGTTAGTGGCTGGGAGAGGTTGCGGGAAAAGCATGTGTGAGCACTGGGCCTGAACTCCCGTGTATCTGAGTTGAATACAGCGATTTCCAATGGCCTTCTTCAATCACAGTATACCTAGGTTCCAACTCCCATGTCCGAGTGGGTAGCAGACATCTGCCTCCCATGCATACACACTTCTGAGAGTTGAGCTAATGGCCTGTACCTCCACATCCAGCCTGCTGGTACCCTTGGCTTCTAAAAGTCCTAGGCTCGCTGTTTGACGGAAGTGCTGGGAGAGGTAATTGGAATATCCCGGCACACAAGACGAGTGCCTCCAAGCTAAATTCACGATTTCCCAGTAATTCTTGTGGTAGACAGGTGCTACATACTAAGTTCCATATGTGAGAAGGTAGCTGAACGCCTTGTCCAAAAGCATCTTACTTCTGAGAGTTGAGCTCACCCTCAGTCCCTCACAGTTCCACACTACCTGCAGAGTCAGTTCCACATGTCTTCACCAGAGACGATTATCAGAGGCTTCTGAGTACAAGTTAACAATGCAGACCTGGAGGGTGTCTCCAGGTGCAGTAGTGTGGTAATCTTGGAACCTCCTGACTCAGAGTACTGCTACCTTCTCACTGCCAGAGGAATGCAGCCAGTTGACAGCTGGCTTCAAGACATGCTTCCCTGTGAGAGCTGAGGACAGGGCAGAACCCTCCCGCATCCTGCCTGACTGTAGGAGTAGCTGCTAACATCCTTATGTTAGTGGCTGGGAGAGGTTGCGGGAAAAGCATGTGTGAGCACTGGGCCGGAACTCCCGTGTATCTGAGTTGAATACAGCGATTTCCAATGGCTTTCTTCAATCACAGTGTAGCTAGGTTCCAACTCCCATGTCCGAGTGGGTAGCAGACATCTGCCTCCCATGCATACACACTTTTGAGAGTTGAGCTTATGGCCTGTACCTCCACAGCCTGCCTGCTGGTACCCTTGGCTTATAAAAGGCCTAGGCTCGTTGTTTGACGGAAGTGTTGGGAGAGTTAATTGGAATCACCCGGCACACAAGACTAGTGCATCCAAGCTCAGTCCAGCGATTTCCTAGTAATTCCTGTGGTAGACTGCTGCTACATACTAAGTTCCATACGTGAGAGGGTAGCTGAACGCCTTGTCCAAAAGCATCTTACTTCTGAGAGTTGAGCTCAGCCTCAGTCCCTCACAGTTCCACACTGCCTGCAGAGTGAGTTTCGCAGGTCTTCAGCAGAGACGTTTGCCAGAGGCTTCTGAGACGCAGAGTAACAATGCAGACCTGGAGGGTATCCCCAGGTGCAGTAGACTGGTAATCATGGAACCTCCTGACTCAGAATACTGCTACCTTCTCACTGCCATAGGAATGCAGCTAGTTGACAGCTGGCTTCAAGACATGCTTCCCAGTGAGAGCTGAGGACAGGGCAGAACCCTCCCGCATCCTGCCTGACTGTAGGAGTAGCTGCTAACATCCTAATGTTAGTGGCTGGGAGAGGTTGCGGGAAAAGCATGTGTGAGCACTGGGCCTGAACTCCCGTGTATCTGAGTTGAATACAGCGATTTCCAATGGCCTTCTTCAATCACAGTATAGCTAGGTTCCAACTCCCATGTCCGAGTGGGAAGCAGACATCTGCCTCCCATGCATACACACTTCTGAGAGTTGAGCTTATGGCCTTTACCTCCACATCCACCCTGCTGGTACCCTTGGCTTCTAAAAGACCTAGGCTCGCTGTTTGACGGAAGTGCTGGGAGAGGTAATTGGAATATCCCGGCACACAAGACGAATGCCTCCAAGCTCAATTCACGATTTTCCAGTAATTCTTGTGGTAGACTGGTGCTACATACTATGTTCCATACGTGAGAAGGTAGCTGAACGCCTTGTCCAAAAGCATCTTACTTCTGAGAGTTGAGCTCAGCCTCAGTCCCTCACAGTTCCACACTGCCTGCAGAGTGAGTTTCACACGTCTTCACCAGAGACGATTACCAGAGGCTTCTGAGACGCAGGGTAACAATGCAGACCTGGAGGGTATCTCCAGGTGCAGTAGAGTGGTAATCTTGGAATCTCCTGTCTCAGAGTACTGCTACCTTCTCACTGCCATAGGAATGCAGCTAGTTGACAGCTGACTTCAAGACATGCTTCCCTGGGAGAGCTGAGGACAGGGCAGAACCCTCCCGCATCCTGCCTGACTGTAGGAGTAGCTGCTAACATCCTTATGTTAGTGGCTGGGAGAGGTTGCGGGAAAAGCATGTGTGAGCACTGGGCCTGAACTCCCGTGTATCTGAGTTGAATACAGCGATTTCCAACGGCTTTCCTCAACCAGAGTGTAGCTAGGTTCCAAATCCCATGTACGAGCGGGTAGCAGACATCTGCCTCCCATGCATACACACTTCTGAGAGTTGAGCTTATGGCCTGTACCTCCACATCCAGCCTGCTGGTACCCTTGGCTTCTAAAAGGCCTAGGCTCGCTGTTTGACGGAAGTGTTGGGAGAGGTAATTGGAATTACCCGGCAAAAAAGACTAGTGCCTCCAAGCTCAATTCACGATTCCCAGTAATTCTTGTGGTAGACAGGTGCTACATACTAAGTTCCATACGTGAGAAGGTAGCTGAACGCCTTGTCCAAAAGCATCTTACTTCTGAGAGTTGAGCTCAGCCTCAGTCCCTCACAGTTCCACACTGCCTTCAGAGTGAGTTTCGCAGGTCTTCAGCAGAGACGATTGCCAGAGGCTTCTGAGTACAAGTTAACAATGCAGACCTGAAGGGTATCTCCAGGTGCAGTAGAGTGGTAATCTTGGACATCCTGACTCAGAACACTGCTACCTTCTCACTGCTATAGGCATGCAGCTAGTTGACAGCTGGCTTCAAGACATGCTTCCCTGTGAGAGCTGAGGACAGGGCAGAACCCTCCCGCATGCTGCCTGACTGTAGGAGTAGCTCTAACATCCTAATGTTAGTGGCTGTGAGAGGTTGCGGGAAAAGCATGTGTGAGCACTGGGCCTGAACTCCCGTGTATCTGAGTTGAATACAGCGATTTCCAACGGCTTTCCTCAACCAGAGTGTAGCTAGGTTCCAAATCCCATGTACGAGCGGGTAGCAGACATCTGCCTCCAATGCATACACACTTCTGAGAGTTGAGCTTATGGCCTGTACCTCCACATCCAGCCTGCTGGTACCCTTGGCTTCTAAAAGGCCTAGGCTCGCTGTTTGACTGAAGTGCTGGGAGAGGTAATTGGAATCACCCTGCACACAAGACTAGAGCCTCCAAGCTCAGTCCAGCGATTTCCCAGTAATTTTTGTGGTAGACAGGTGCTACATACTAACTACCATATGTGAGAAGTTAGCTGAACGCCTTGTCCAAAAGCATCTTACTTCTGAGAGTTGAGCTCAGCCTCAGTCCCTCACATTTCCACACTACCTGCAGAGTGAGTTTCACACGTCTTCACCAGAGAAGATTACCAGAGGCTTCTGAGACGAAGGGTAACAATGCAGACCTGGAGGGTATCTCCAGGTGCAGTAGAGTGGTAATCTTGGAACCTCCTGACTCAGAGTACTGCTACCTTCTCACTGCCAAGGAATGCAGCTAGTTGACAGCTGGCTTCAAGACATGCTTCCCGGTGAGAGCTGAGGACAGGGCAGAACCCTCCCGCATCCTGCCTGACTGTAGGAGTAGCTGCTAACATCCTAATGTTAGTGGCTGGGAGAGGTTGCGGGAAAAGCATGTGTGAGCACTGGGCCTGAACTCCCGTGTATCTGAGTTGAATACAGCGATTTCCAAAGGCCTTCTTCAAACACAGTGTAGCTAGGTTCCAACTCCCATGTCCGAGTGGGTAGCAGACATCTGCCTCCCATGCATACACACTTCTGAGAGCTGAGCTTATGGCCTGTACCTCCAAATCCAGCCTGCTGGTACCCTTGGCTTCTAAAAGGCCTAGGCTCGCTGTTTGACGGAAGTGCTGGGAGAGGTAATTGGAATCACCCGGCACACAAGACTAGTGCCTCCAAGCTCAGTTCAGCGATTTCCTAGTAATTCCTGTGGTAGACTGGTGCTACATACTAAGTTCCATACGTGAGAGGGTAGCTGAACGCCTTGTCCAAAACCATCTTACTTCTGAGAGTTGAGCTCAACCTCAGTCCCTCACAGTTCGACACTGCCTTCAGAGTGAGTTTCGCAGGTTTTCAGCAGAGACGTTTGCCAGAGGCTTCTGAGACGCAGGGTAACAATGCAGACCAGGAGGGTATCCCCAGGTGCAGTCGACTGGTAATCTTGGAACCTCCTGACTCAGAATACTGCTACCTTCTCACTGCCAGAGGAATGCAGCCAGTTGACAGCTGGCTTCAAGACATGCTTCCCTGTGAGAGCTGAGGACAGGGCAGAACCCTCCCGCATCCTGCCTGACTGTAGGAGTAGCTGCTAACATCCTTATGTTAGTGGCTGGGAGAGGTTGCGGGAAAAGCATGTGTGAGCACTGGGCCTGAACTCCCGTGTATCTGAGTTGAATACAGCGATTTCCAATGGCCTTCTTCAATCACAGTGTAGCTAGGTTCCAACTCCCATGTAGGAGTGGGTAGCAGACATCTGCCTCCCATTCACACACTTCTGAGAGTTGAGCTTATGGCCTGTACCTCCACAGCCTGCCTGCTGGTACCCTTGGCTTATAAAAGGCCTAGGCTCGTTGTTTGACGGAAGTGTTGGGAGAGTTAATTGGAATCACACGGCACACAAGACTAGTGCCTCCAAGCTCAGTCCAGCGATTTCCTAGTAATTCCTGTGGTAGACTGGTGCTACATACTAAGTTCCATACGTGAGAGGGTAGCTGAACGCCTTGTCCAAAAGCATCTTACTTCTGAGAGTTGAGCTTAGCCTCAGTCCCTCACAGTTCCACACTGCCTGCAGAGTGCGTTTCGCAGGTGTTCAGCAGAGACGTTTGCCAGAGGCTTCTGAGACGCAGGGTAACAATGCAGACCTGGAGGGTATCCCCAGGTGCAGTAGACTGGTAATCTTGGAACCTCCTGACTCAGAATACTGCTACCTTCTCACTGCCATAGGAATGCAGCTAGTTGACAGCTGGCTTCAAGACATGCTTCCCTGTGAGAGCTGAGGACAGGGCCGAACCCTCTTGCATGCTGCCTGACTGTAGGAGTAGCTGCTAACATCCTTATGTTAGTGGCTGGGAGAGGTTGCGGGAAAAGCATGTGTGAGCACTGGGCCTGAACTCCCGTGTATCTGAGTTGAACACAGCGATTTCCAACGGCTTTCCTCAACCAGAGTGTAGCTAGGTTCCAAATCCCATGTATGAGCGGGTAGCAGACATCTGCCTCCCATGCATACACACTTCTGAGAGTAGAGCTTATGGCCTGTACTTCCACATCCAGCCTGCTGTTACCCTTGGCTTCTAAAAGGCCTAGGCTCGCTGTTTGACGGAAGTGCTGGGAGAGGTAATTGGAATCTCCCGGCACACAAGACGAGTGCCTCCAAGCTCAATTCACGATTTCCCAGTAATTCTTGTGGTAGACAGGTGCTACATTCTAAGTTCCATATGTGAGAAGGTAGCTGAACGCCTTGTCCAAAAGCATCTTACTTCTGAGAGTTGAGCACACCCTCAGTCCCTCACACTTCCACACTGCCTGCAGAGTGAGTTTCACACGTCTTCACCTGAGACGATTGCCAGAGGCTTCTGAGTACAAGTTAACAATGCAGACCTGGAGGGTATCTCCAGGTGCAGTAGAGTGGTAATCTTGGAACCTCCTGACTCAGAGTACTGCTACCTTCTCACTGCCATAGGAATGCAGCTAGTTGACAGCTGGCTTCAAGACATGCTTCCCTGTGAGAGCTGAGGACAGGGCAGAACCCTCCCGCATCCTGCCTGACTGTAGGAGTAGCCTCTAACATCCTAATGTTAGTGCCTGGGAGAGGTTCCGGGAAAAGCATGTGTGAGCACTGGGCCTGAACTCCTGTGTATCTGAGTTGAATAGAGCGATTTCCAATGGCCTTCTTCAATCACAGTGTAGCTAGGTTCCAACTCCCATGTCCGAGTGGGTAGCAGACATCTGCCTCCCATGCATACACACTTCTGAGAGTTGAGCTTATGGCCTGTACCTCCACATCCAGCCTGCTGGTACCCTTGGCTTCTAAAAGGCCTAGGCTCGCTGTTTGACGGAAGTGCTGGGAGAGGTAATTGGAATCACACGGCACACAAGACTGGTGCCTCCAAGCTCAGTTCAGTGATTTCCTAGTAATTCCTGTGGTAGACTGGTGCTACATACTAAGTTCCATACGTGAGAGGGTAGCTGAACGCCTTGTCCAAAACCATCTTACTTCTGAGAGTTGAGCTCAGCCTCAGTCCCTCACAGTTCGACACTGCCTGCAGAGTGAGTTTCGCAGGTCTTCAGCAGAGACGTTTGCCAGAGGCTTCTGAGACGCAGGGTAACAATGCAGACCTGGAGGGTATCCCCAGGTACAGTCGACTGGTAATCTTGGAACCCCCTGACTCAGAATACTGCTACCTTCTCACTGCCATAGGAATGCAGCTAGTTGACAGCTGGCTTCAAGACATGCTTCCTTGTGAGAGCTGAGGACAGGGCAGAACCCTCCCGCATGCTGCCTGACTGTAGGATTAGCTGCTAACATCCTTATGTTAGTGGCTGGGAGAGGTTGCGGGAAAAGCATGTGTGAGCACTGGGCCTGAACTCCCGTGTATCTGAGTTGAATACAGCGATTTCCAACGGCTTTCCTCAACCACAGTGTAGCTAGGTTCCAAATCCCATGTACGAGCGGGTAGCAGACATCTGCCTCCCATGCATACACACTTCTGAGAGTTGAGCTTATGGCCTGTACCTCCACATCCAGCCTGCAGGTACCCTTGGCTTCTAAAAGGCCTAGGCTCGCTGTTTGACGGAAGTGCTGGGAAAGGTAATTGGAATCTCCCGGCACACAAGACGAGTGCCTCCAAGCTCAATTCACGATTTCCCAGTAATTCTTGTGGTAGACAGGTGCTACATACTAAGTTCCATATGTGAGAAGGTAGCTGAACGCCTTGTCCAAAAGCATCTTACTTCTGAGAGTTGAGCACACCCTCAGTCCCTCACACTTCCACACTGCCTGCAGAGTGAGTTTCACACGTCTTCACCAGAGACGATTGCCAGAGGCTTCTGAGTACAAGTTAACAATGCAGACCTGGAGGGTATCTCCAGGTGCAGTAGAGTGGTAATCTTGGAACCTCCTGACTCAGAGTACTGCTACCTTCTCACTGCCATAGGAATGCAGCTAGTTGACAGCTGGCTTCAAGACATGCTTCCCTGTGAGAGCTGAGGACAGGGCAGAACCCTCCCGCATCCTGCCTGACTGTAGGAGTAGCTGCTAACATCCTAATGTTAGTGGCTGGGAGAGGTTGCGGGAAAAGCATGTGTGAGCACCGGGCCTGAACTCCCGTGTATCTGAGTTGAATACAGCGATTTCCAATGGCCTTCTTCAATCACAGTGTAGCTAGGTTCCAACTCCCATGTCCGAGTGGGTAGCAGACATCTGCCTCCCATGCATACACACTTCTGAGAGTTAAGCTTATGGCCTGTACCTCCACATCCAGGCTGCTGGTACCCTTGGCTTCTAAAAGGCCTAGGCTCGCTGTTTGACGGAAGTGTTGGGAGAGGTAATTGGAATCACCCGGCACACAAGACTAGTGCCACCAAGCTCAGTTCAGCCATTTCCTAGTAATTCCTGTGGTAGACTGGTGCGACATACTAAGTTCCATACGTGAGAGGGTAGCTGAACGCCTTGTCCAAAACCATCTTACTTCTGAGAGTTGAGCTCAGCCTCAGTCCCTCACAGTTCGACACTGCCTGCAGTGTGAGTTTCGCAGGTCTTCAGCAGAGACGTTTGCCAGATGCTTCTGAGTACAAGTTAACAATGCAGACCTGGAGGGTATCTCCAGGCGCAGTCGACTGGTAATCTTGGAACCTCCTGACTCAGAATACTGCTACCTTCTCACTGCCATAGGAATGCAGCTAGTTGACAGCTGGCTTCAAGACATGCTCCCTGTGAGAGCTGAGGACAGGGTAGAACCCTCCCGCATCCTGCCTGACTGTAGGAGTAGCTGCTAACATCCTTATGTTAGTGGCTGGGAGAGGTTGCGGGAAAATCATGTGTGAGCACTGGGCCTGAACTCCCGTGTATCTGAGTTGAATACAGCGATTTCCAACGGCTTTCCTCAACCAGAGTGTAGATAGGTTCCAAATCCCATGTACGAGCGGGTAGCAGACATCTGCCTCCCATGCATACACACTTCTGAGATTTGAGCTTATGGCCTGTACCTCCACATCCAGTCTGCTGGTACCCTTGGCTTCTAAAAGGCCTAGGCTCGCTGTTTGACGGAAGTGCTGGGAGAGGTAATTGGAATCTCCCGGCACACAAGACGAGTGCCTCCAAGCTCAATTCACGATTTCGCAGTAATTCTTGTGGTAGACAGGTGCTACATACTAAGTTCCATATGTGAGAAGGTAGCTGAACGCCTTGTCCAAAAGCATCTTACTTCTGAGAGTTGACCACACCCTCAGTCCCTCACACTTCCACACTGCCTGCAGAGTGAGTTTCACACGTCTTCACCAGGACGATTGCCAGAGGCTTCTGAGTACAAGTTAACAATGCAGACCTGGAGGGTATCTCCAGGTGCAGTAGAGTGGTAATCTTGGAACCTCCTGACTCAGAGTACTGCTACCTTCTCACTGCCAAGGAATGCAGCTAGTTGACAGCTGGCTTCAAGACATGCTTCCCTGTGAGAGCTGAGGACAGGGCAGAACCCTCCCGCATCCTGCCTGACTGTAGGAGTAGCTGCTAACATCCTAATGTTAGTGGCTGGGAGAGGTTGCGGGAAAAGCATGTGTGAGCACTGGGCCTGAACTCCCGTGTATCTGAGTTGAATACAGCGATTTCCAATGGCCTTCTTCAATCACAGTGTAGCTAGGTTCCAACTCCCATGTACGAGTGGGTAGCAGTCATCTGCCTCCCATGCATACACACTTCTGAGAGTTGAGCTTATGGCCTGTACCTCCACATCCAGCCTGCTGATACCCTTGGCTTCTAAAAGGCCTAGGCTCGCTGTTTGACGGAAGTGTTGGGAGAGGTAATTGGAATCACCCGGCACACAAGACTAGTGCCTCCAAGGTCAGTCCAGCGATTTCCTAGTAATTCCTGTGGTGGACTGGTGCTACATACTAAGTTCCATACGTGAGAGGGTAGCTGAACGCCTTGTCCAAAAGCATCTACTTCTGAGAGTTGAGCTCAGCCTCAGTCCCTCACAGTTCCACACTGCCTGCAGAGTGAGTTTCGCAGGTCTTCAGCAGAGACGTTTGCCAGAGGCTTCTGAGACGCAGGGTAACATGCAGACCTGGAGTGTATCCCCAGGTGCAGTAGACTGGTAATCTTGGAACCTCCTGACTCAGAATACTGCTACCTTCTCACTGCCATAGGAATGCAGCTAGTTGACAGCTGGCTTCAAGACATGCTTCCCTGTGAGAGCTGAGGACAGGGCAGAACCCTCCCGCATCCTGCCTGACTGTAGGAGTAGCTGCTAACATCCTTATGTTAGTGGCTGGGAGAGGTTGCGGGAAAAGCATGTGTGAGCACTGGGCCTGACTCCTGTGTATCTGAGTTGAATACAGCGATTTCCAATGGCCTTCTTCAATCACAGTGTAGGTAGGTTCCAACTCCCATGTCCGAGTGGTAGCAGACATCTGCCTCCATGCATACACACTTCTGAGAGGTGAGCTTATGGCCTGTACCTCCACAGCAGCCTGCTGGTACCCTTGGCTTCTAAAAGGCATAGGCTCGCTGTTTGACGGAAGTGTTGGGAGAGGTAATTTGGAATCACCCGGCACACAAGAGTTTTGCCTCCAAGCTCAGTCTAGCGATTTCCTAGTAATTCCTGTGGTACACTGGTGCTACATACTAAGTTCCATACTTGAGAGGTTAGCTGAACACCTTGTCCAAAAGCATCTTACTTCTGCGAGTTGAGTTCGCCCTCAGTCCCTCACAGTTCCACACTGCCTGCAGAGTGAGTTTCGCAGGTCTTCAGCAGAGACGTTTGCCAGAGGCTTCTGAGACGCAGGGTAACAATGCAGACCTGGAGAGTATCCCCAGGTTCTGTAGACTGGTAATCTTGGAACCTCCTGACTCAGAGTACTGCTACCTTCTCACTGCCATAGGAATGCAGCTAGTTGACAGCTGGCTTCAAGGACATGCTTCCCTGTGAGAGCTGAGGACAGGGCAGAACCCTCCCGCATCCTGCCTGACTGTAGGAGTAGCTGCTAACATCCTAATGTTAGTGGCTGGGAGAGGTTGCGGGAAAAGCATGTGTGAGCACTGGGCCTGAACTCCCGTGTATCTGAGTTGAATACAGCGATTTCCAACGGCTTTCCTCAACCAGAGTGTAGCTAGGTTCCAAATCGCATGTACGAGGGGGAAGCAGACATCTGCCTCCCATGCATACACATTCTGAGAGTTGAGCTTATGGCCTGTACCTCCACATCCAGCCTGCTGGTACCTTGGCTTTTAAAAAGGCCTAGCTCGCTGTTTGACGGAAGTGTTGGGAGAGGTAATTGGAATCACACGGCACACAAGACTAGTGCCTCCAAGCTCAGTCCATCGATTTCCCAGTAATTCTTGTGGTAGACAGGTGCTACATACTAAGTTCCATATGTGAGAAGGTAGCTGAACGCCTTGTCCAAAAGCATCTTACTTCTGAGAGTTGAGCTCAGCCTCAGTCCCTCACAGTTCCACACTGCCTGCAGAGTGAGTTTCACACGTCTTCACCAGAGACGATTACCAGAGGCTTCTAGACGCAGGGTAACAATGCAGACCTGGAGGGTATCCCAGGTGCAGTAGACTGGTAATCTTGGAACCTCCTGACTCAGAATACTGCTACCATCTCACTGCCATAGGAATGCAGCTAGTTGACAGCTGGCTTCAAGACATGCTTCCCTGTGAGAGCTGAGGACAGGGCAGAACCCTCCCGCATCCTGCCTGACTGTAGGAGTAGCTGCTAACATCCTAATGTTAGTGGCTGGGAGAGGTTGCGGGAAAAGCATGTGTGAGCACTGGGCCTGCACTCCCGTGTATCTGAGTTGAATACAGCGATTTCCAATGGCCTTCTTCAATCACAGTGTAGCTATTTTCCAAACTCCCATGTCCGAGTGGGTAGCAGACATCTGCCTTCCATGCATACACATTCTGAGAGTTGAGCTTATGGCCTGTACCTCCACAGCCAGCCTGCTGGTACCCTTGGCTTGTAAAAGCCTAGGCTCGCTGTTTGACGGATGTCCTGGAGAGGTAATTGGAATCTCCCGGCACACAAGACGAGTGCCTCCAAGCTCAATTCACGATTTCCCAGTAATTCTTGTGGTAGACAGGTGCTACATACTAAGTTCCATATGTGAGAAGGTAGCTGAACGCCTTGTCCAAAAGCATCTTACTTCTGAGAGTTGAGCTTAGCCTCAGTCCATCACAGTTCCACACTGCCTGCAGAGTTAGTTTCACACGTCTTCACCAGAGACGATTGCCAGAGGTTTCTGAGTACAAGTTAACAATGCAGACCTGGATGGTATCTCCAGCTGCAGTTGAGTGGTAATCTTGGAACCTCCTGACTCAGAATACTGCTACCTTCTCACTGCCATAGAAATGCAGCTAGTTGACAGCTGGCTTCAAGACATGCTTCCCCTGTGAGAGCTGAGGACAGGGCAGAACCCTCCCGCATCCTGCCTGACTGTAGGAGTAGCTGCTAACATCCTTATGTTAGTGGCTGGGAGAGGTTGTGGGAAAAGCATGTGTGAGCACTGGGCCTGAACTCCCGTGTATCTGAGTTGAATACAGTGATTTCCAATGGCCATCTTCAATCACAGTGTAGCTAGTTTCCAACTCCCATGTCCGAGTGGGTAGAAGACATCTGACTCCCATGCATACACACTTCTGAGAGTTGAGCTTATGGCCTGTACCTCCACATCCAGCCTGCTGGTACCCTTGGCTTCTAAAAGGCCTAGGCTCGCTGTTTGACGGAAGTGTTGGGAGAGGTAATTGGAATCACCCGTCACACAAGACTAGTGCCTCCAAGCTCAATTCACGATTTCCCAGTAATTCTTGTGGTAGACTGGTGCTACATACTAAGTTCCATACGTGATAATGTAGCTGAACGCCTTGTCCAAAAGCATCTTACTTCTGAGAGTTGAGCTCAGCCTCAGTCCCTCACAGTTCCACACGGCCTGCAGAGTGAGTTTCGCAGGTCTTCAGCAGAGACGTTTGTCAGAGGCTTCTGAGACGCAGGGTAACAATGCAGACCTGGAGGGTATCCCCAGGTGCAGTAGACTGGTAATCTTGGAACCTCCTGACTCAGAATACTGTTACCTTCTCACTGCCATAGGAATGCAGCTAGTTGACAGCTGGTTTCAAGACATGCTTCCCTGTGAGGGCTGAGGACAGGGCAGAACCCTCCCGCATCCTGCCTGACTCTAGGAGTAGCTGCTAACATCCTAATGTTAGTGGCTGGGAGAGGTTGCGGGAAAAGCATGTGTGAGCACTGGCCCTGAACTCCCGTGTATCTGAGTTGAATACAGCGATTTCCAATGGCCTTCTTCAATCACAGTGTAGCTAGTTTCCATCTCCCATGTCCGAGTGGGTACAGACATCTGCCTCCCATGCATACACATTCTGAGAGTTGAGCTTATGGCCTGTACCTCCACATCCAGCCTGCTGGTACCCTTGGCTTCTAAAAGGCCTAGGCTCGCTGTTTGACGGAAGTGCTGGGAGAGGTAATTGGAATCACCCGGCAAACAAGACTAGTGCCTCCAAGCTCAGTCCATCGATTTCCCAGTAATTCTTGTGGTAGACAGGTGCTACATACTAAGTTCCATATGTGAGAAGGTAGCTGAACGCCTTGTCCAAAAGCATCTTACTTCTGAGAGTTGAGCTCAGCCTCAGTCCCTCACCGTTCCACACTGCCTGCAGAGTGAGTTTCACACGTCTTCACCAGAGACAATTACCAGAGGCTTCTGAGACGCAGGGTAACAATGCAGACCTGGAGGGTATCCCCAGGTGCAGTAGACTGGTAATCTTGGAACCTCCTGACTCAGAATACTGCTACCTTCTCACTGCCATAGGAATGCAGCTAGTTGACAGCTGGCTTCAAGACATGCTTACCTGTGAGAGCTGAGGACAGGGCAGAACCCTCCCGCATCCTGCCTGACTGTAGGAGTAGCTGCTAACATCCTAATGTTAGTGGCTGGGAGAGGTTGCGGGAAAAGCATGTGTGAGCACTGGGCCTGAACTCCCGTGTATCTGAGTTGAATACAGCGATTTCCAACGGCTTTCCTCAACCAGAGTGTAGCTAGGTTCCAAATCCCATGTACGAGCGGGTAGCAGACATCTGCCTCCCATGCATACACACTTCTGAGAGTTGAGTTTATGGCCTGTACCTCCACATCCAGCCTGCTGGTACCCTTGGCTTCTAAAAGGCCTAGGCTCGCTGTTTGACGGAAGTGTTGGGAGAGGTAATTGGAATCACCCGGCACACAAGACGAGTGCCTCGAAGCTCAATTCACGATTTCCCAGTAATTCTTGTGGTAGACAGGTGCTACATACTAAGTTCCATGTGTGAGAAGTTAGCTGAACGCCTTGTCGAAAAGCATCTTACTTCTGAGAGTTGAGCTCAGCCTCAGTCTCTCACAGTTCCACACTGCCTGCAGAGTTAGTTTCACACGTCTTCACCAGAGACGATTGCCAGAGGTTTCTGAGTGCAAGTTAACAATGCAGACCTGGAGGGGATCTCCAGCTGCAGTTGAGTGGTAATCTTGGAAACTCCTGACTCAGAATACTGCTACCTTCTCACTGCCATAGGAATGCAGCTAGTTGACAGCTGGCTTCAAGACATGCTTCCCTGTGAGAGCTGAGGACAGGGCAGAACCCTCCCGCATCCTGCCTGACTGTAGGAGTAGCTGCTAACATCCTTATGTTAGTGGCTGGGAGAGGTTGTGGGAAAAGCATGTGTGAGCACTGGGCCTGAACTCCCGTGTATCTGAGTTGAATACAGCGATTTCCAATGGCCTTCTTCAATCACAGTGTAGCTAGTTTCCAACTCCCATGTCCGAGTGGGTAGAAGACATCTGACTCCCATGCATACACACTTCTGAGAGTTGAGCTTATGGCCTGTACCTCCACATCCAGCCTGCTGGTACCCTTGGCTTCTAAAAGGCCTAGGCTCGCTGTTTGACGGAAGTGTTGGGAGAGGTAATTGGAATCACCCGGCACACAAGACTAGTGCCTCCAAGCTCAATTCACGATTTCCCAGTAATTCTTGTGGTAGACAGGTGCTACATACTAAGTTCCATACGTGATAAGGTAGCTGAACGCCTTGTCCAAAAGCATCTTACTTCTGAGAGTTGAGCTCAGCCTCAGTCCCTCACAGTTCCACACGGCCTGCAGAGTGAGTTTCGCAGGTCTTCAGCAGAGACGTTTGTCAGAGGCTTCTGAGACGCAGGGTAACAATGCAGACCTGGAGGGTATCCCCAGGTGCAGTAGACTGGTAATCTTGGAACCTCCTGACTCAGAATACTGTTACCTTCTCACTGCCATAGGAATGCAGCTAGTTGACAGCTGGTTTCAAGACATGCTTCCCTGTGAGTGCTGAGGACAGGGCAGAACCCTCCCGCATCCTGCCTGACTGTAGGAGTAGCTGCTAACATCCTAATGTTAGTGGCTGGGAGAGGTTGCGGGAAAAGCATGTGTGAGCACTGGGCCTGAACTCCCGTGTATCTGAGTTGAATACAGCGATTTCCAACGTCTTTCCTCAACCAGAGTGTAGCTAGGTTCCAAATCCCATGTACGAGCGGGTAGCAGACATCTCCCTCCCATGCATACACACTTCTGAGAGTTGAGCTTATGGCCTGTACCTCCACATCCAGCCTGCTGGTACCCTTGGCTTCTAAAAGGCCTAGGCTCGCTGTTTGACGGAAGTGCTGGGAGAAGTAATTGGAATCACCCGGCACACAAGACTAGTGCCTCCAAGCTCAGTCCAGGGATTTCCCAGTAATTCTTGTGGTAGACAGGTGCTACATACTAAGTTCCATACGTGAGAAGGTAGCTGAACGCCTTGTCCAAAAGCATCTTACTTCTGAGAGTTGAGCTCACCCTCAGTCCCTCTCAGTTCCACACTGCCTGCACAGTGCGTTTCACACGTCTTCACCGGAGACGATTACCAGAGGCTTCTGAGACGCAGGGTAACAATGCAGACCTGGAGGGTATCTCCAGGTGCAGTAGAGTGGTAATCTTGGAACCTCCTGACTCAGAGTACTGCTACCTTCTCACTGCCATAGGAATGCAGCTAGTGGAGAGCTGACTTCAAGACATGCTTCCCTATGAGAGCTGAGGACAGGGCAGAACCCTCCCGCATCCTGCCTGACTGTAGGAGTAGCTGCTAACATCCTAATGTTAGTGGCTGGGAGAGGTTGCGGGAAAAGCATGTGTGAGCACTGGGCCTGAACTCCCGTGTATCTGAGTTGAATACAGCGATTTCCAATGGCCTTCTTCAATCACAGTGTAGCTATTTTCCATCTCCCATGTCCGAGTGGGTACAGACATCTGCCTCCCATGCATACACATTCTGAGAGTTGAGCTTATGGCCAGTACCTCCACATCCAGCCTGCTGGTACCCTTGGCTTGTAAAAGCCTAGGCTCGCTGTTTCACGGAAGTGTTGGGAGAGGTAATTGGAATCACCCGGCACACAAGACTAGTGCCTCCAAGCTCAGTTCAGCGATTTCCTAGTAATTCCTGTGGTAGACTGGTGCTACATACTAAGTTCCATACGTGAGAGGGTAGCTGAACGCCTTGTCCAAAAGCATCTTACTTCTGAGAGTTGAGCTCAGCCTCAGTCCTTCACAGTTCCACACTGCCTGCAGAGTGAGTTTCGCAGGTCTTCAGCAGAGACGTTTGCCAGAGGCTTCTGAGAGGCAGGGTAACAATGCAGACCTGGAGGTTATCCCCAGGTGCAGTAGACTGGTAATCCTGGAACCTCCTGACTCAGAATACTGCTACCTTCTCACTGCCATAGGAATGCAGCTAGTTGACAGCTGGCTTCAAGTCATGCTTCCCTGTGAGAGCTGAGGACAGGGCAGAACCCTCCCGCATCCTGCCTGACTGTAGGAGTAGCTGCTAACATCCTAATGTTAGTGGCAGGGAGAGGTTGCCGGAAAAGCATGTGTGAGCACTGGGCCTGAACTCCCGTGTATCTGAGTAGAATACAGCGATTTCCAACGGCTTTCCTCAACCAGAGTGTAGCTAGGTTCCAAATCCCATGTACGAGCGGGTAGCAGACATCTGCCTCCCATGCATACACACTTCTGAGAGTTGAGCTTATGGCCTGTACCTCCACAGCCAGCCTGCTGGTACCCTTGGCTTCTAAAAGGCCTAGGCTCGCTGTTTGACGGAAGTGTTGGGAGAGGTAATTGGAATCACACGGCACACAAGATTAGTGCCTCCAAGCTCAGTCCAGCGATTTCCTAGTAATTCCTGTGGTACACTGGTGCTACATACTAAGTTCCATACGTGAGAGGGTAGCTGAACGCCTTGACCAAAAGCATCTTACTTCTGAGAGTTGAGCTCAGCCTCAGTCCCTCACAGTTGCACACTGCCTGCAGAGTGAGTTTCGCAGGTCTTCAGCAGAGACGTTTGTCAGAGGCTTCTGAGACGCAGGGTAACAATGCAGACCTGGAGAGTATCCCCAGGTTCAGTAGACTGGTAATCTTGGAACCTCCTGACTCAGAATACTGCTACCTTCTCACTGCCATAGGAATGCAGCTAGTTGACAGCTGGCTTCAAGACATGCTTCCCTGTGAGAGCTGAGGACAGGGCAGAACCCTCCCGCATCCTGCCTGACTGTAGGAGTAGCTGCTAACATCCTAATGTTAGTGGCTGGGAGAGGTTGCGGGAAAAGCATGTGTGAGCACTGGTCCTGAACTCCCGTGTATCTGAGTTGAATACAGCGATTTCCAACGGCTTTCCTCAACCAGAGTGTAGCTAGGTTCCAAATCGCATGTACGAGGGGGAAGCAGACATCTGCCTCCCATGCATACACATTCTGAGAGTTGAGCTTATGGCCTGTACCTCCACATCCAGCCTGCTGGTACCCTTGGCTTCTAAAAGGCCTAGGCTCGCTGTTTGACGGAAGTGCTGGGAGAGGTAATTGGAATCACCCGGCACACAAGACTAGTGCCTCCAAGATCAGTCCATCGATTTCCCAGTAATTCTTGTGGTAGACAGGTGCTACATACTAAGTTCCATATGTGAGAAGGTAGCTGAACGCCTTGTCCAAAAGCATCTTACTTCTGAGAGTTGAGCTCAGCCTCAGTCCCTCACAGTTCCACACTGCCTGCAGAGTGAGTTTCACACGTCTTCACCAGAGACGATTACCAGAGGCTTCTGAGACGCAGGGTAACAATGCAGACCTGGAGGCTATCTCCAGGTGCAGTAGAGTGGTAATCTTGGAACCTCCTGACTCAGAGTACTGCTACCTTCTCACTGCCATAGGAATGCAGCTAGTTGACAGCTGGCTTCAAGACATGCTTCCCTGTGAGAGCTGAGGACAGGGCAGAACCCTCCCGCATCCTGCCTGACTGTAGGAGTAGCTGCTAACATCCTTATGTTAGTGGCTGGGAGAGGTTTCGGGAAAAGCATGTGTGAACACTGGGCCTGAACTCCCGTGTATCTGAGTTGAATACAGCGATTTCCAATGGCCTTCTTCAATCACAGTGTATCTAGTTTCCAACTCCCATGTCCGAGTGGGTAGAAGACATCTGACTCCCATGCATACACACTTCTGAGAGTTGAGCTTATGGCCTGTACCTCCACATCCAGCCTGCTGGTACCCTTGGCTTCTAAAAGGCCTAGGCTCGCTGTTTGACGGAAGTGTTGGGAGAGGTAATTGGAATCACCCGGCACTCAAGACTAGTGCCTCCAAGCTCAATTCACGATTTCCCAGTAATTCTTGTGGTAGACTGGTGCTACATACTAAGTTCCATACATGATAAGGTAGCTGAACGCCTTGTCCAAAAGCATCTTACTTCTGAGAGTTGAGCTCAGCCTCAGTCCCTCACAGTTCCACACGGCCTGCAGAGTGAGTTTCGCAGGTCTTCAGCAGAGACGTTTGTCAGAGGCTTCTGAGACGCAGGGTAACAATGCAGACCTGGAGGGTATCCCCAGGTGCAGTAGCCTGATAATCTTGGAACCTCCTGACTCAGAATACTGCTATCTTCTCACTGCCATAGGAATGCAGCTCGTTGACAGCTGGCTTCAAGACATGCTTCCCTGTGAGAGCTGAGGACAGGGTAGAACCCTCCCGCATCCTGCCTGACTGTAGGAGTGCTGCTAACATCCTAATGTTAGTGGCTGGGAGAGGTTGCGGGAAAAGAATGTGTGAGCACTGGGCCTGAACTCCTGTGTATCTGAGATGAATACAGCGATTTCCAACGGCTTTCCTCAACCAGAGTGTAGCTAGGTTCCAAATCCCATGTACGAGCGGGTAGCAGACATCTGCCTCCCATGCATACACACTTCTGAGAGTTCAGCTTATGGCCTGTACCTCCACATCCAGCCTGCTGGTACCCTTGGCTTCTAAAAGACCTAGGCTCGCTGTTTGTCGGAAGTGCTGGGAGAGGTAATTGGAATCACCCGGCACACAAGACTAGTGCCTCCAAGCTCAGTCCAGAGATTTCCCAGTAATTCTTGTGGTAGACAGGTGCTACATACTAAGTTCCATATGTGAGAAGGTAGCTGAACGCCTTGTCGAAAAGCATCTTACTTCTGAGAGTTGAGCTCAGCCTCAGTCCCTCACAGTTCCACACTGCCTGCAGAGTGAGTTTCACACGTCTGCACCAGAGACGATTACCAGAGGCTTCTGAGACGCAGGGTAACAATGCAGACCTGGAGGGTATCTCCAGGTGCAGTAGAGTGGTAATTTTGGAACCTCCTGACTCAGAGTACTGCTACCTTCTCACTGCCATAGGAATGCAGCTAGTTCACAGCTGGCTTCAAGACATGCTTCCCTGTGAGAGCTGAGGACAGGGCAGGACCCTCCCGCTTCCTACCTGACTGTAGGAATAGCTGCTAACATCCTAATGTTAGTGGCTGGGAGAGGTTGCGGGACAAGCATGTGTGAGCACTGGGCCTGAACTCCCGTGTATCTGAGTTGAATACAGCGATTTCCAATGGCCTTCTTCAATCACAGTGTAGCTAGTTTCCAACTCCCATGTCCGAGTGGGTTGAAGACATCTGCCTCCCATGCATACACACTTCTGAGAGTTGAGCTTATGGCCTGTATCTCCACATTCAGCCTGCTGGTACCCTTGGCTTCTAAAAGGCCTAGGCTCACTGTTTGAGGAAGTGTTGAGAGAGGTAATTGGAATCACCCGGAACACAAGACTAGTGCCTCCAATCTCAGTCCAGCGATTTCCTAGTAATTCCTGTGGTACACTGGTGCTACATACTAAGTTCCATACGTGAGAGGGTAGCTGAACGCCTTGTCCAAAAGCATCTTACTTCTGAGAGTTGAGCTAAGCCTCAGTCCCTCACAGTTCCACACTGCCTGCAGAGTGAGTTTCGCAGGTCTTCAGCAGAGACGTTTGCCAGAGGCTTCTGAGACGCAGGGTAACAATGCAGACCTGGAGGGTATCCCCAGGTGCAGTAGACTGGTAATCTTGGAACCTCCTGACTCAGAATACTGCTACCTTCTCACTGCCATAGGAATGCAGCTAGTTGACAGCTGGCTTCAAGACATGCTTCCCTGTGAGAGCTGAGGACAGGGCAGGACCCTCCCGCATCCTGCCTGACTGTAGGAGTAGCTGCTAACATCCTAATGTTAGTGGCTCGGAGAGGTTGCGGGAAAAGCATGTGTGAGCACTGGGCCTGAACTCCCGTGTATCTGAGTTGAATACAGCGATTTCCAATGGCCTTCTTCAATCACAGTGTAGTTGGGTTCCAACTCCCATGTCCGAGCGGGTAGCAGACATCTGCCTCCCATGCATACACACTTCTGAGAGTTCAGCTTATGGCCTGTACCTCCACATCCAGCCTGCTGGTACCCTTGGCTTCTAAAAGACCTAGGCTCGCTGTTTGTCGGAAGTGCTGGGAGAGGTAATTGGAATCACCCGGCACACAAGACTAGTGCCTCCAAGCTCAGTCCAGCGATTTCCCAGTAATTCTTGTGGTAGACAGGTGCTACATACTAAGTTCCATATGTGAGAAGGTAGCTGAACGCCTTGTCGAAAAGCATCTTACTTCTGAGAGTTGAGCTCAGCCTCAGTCCCTCACAGTTCCACACTGCCTGCAGAGTGAGTTTCACACGTCTGCACCAGAGACGATTACCAGAGGCTTCTGAGACGCAGGGTAACAATGCAGACCTGGAGGGTATCTCCAGGTGCAGTAGAGTGGTAATTTTGGAACCTCCTGACTCAGAGTACTGCTACCTTCTCACTGCCATAGGAATGCAGCTAGTTCACAGCTGGCTTCAAGACATGCTTCCCTGTGAGAGCTGAGGACAGGGCAGGACCCTCCCGCTTCCTACCTGACTGTAGGAGTAGCTGCTAACATCCTAATGTTAGTGGCTGGGAGAGGTTGCGGACAAGCATGTGTGAGCACTGGGCCTGAACTCCCGTGTATCTGAGTTGAATACAGCGATTTCCAATGGCCTTCTTCAATCACAGTGTAGCTAGTTTCCAACTCCCATGTCCGAGTGGGTAGAAGACATCTGCCTCCCATGCATACACACTTCTGAGAGTTGAGCTTATGGCCTGTATCTCCACATTCAGCCTGCTGGTACCCTTGGCTTCTAAAAGGCCTAGGCTCGCTGTTTGACGGAAGTGGTGGGAGAGGTAATTGGAATCACCCGGCACACAAGACTAGTGCCTCCAAGCTCAATTCACGATTTCCCAGTAATTCTTGTGGTAGACAATTGCTACATACTAAGTTCCATACGTGATAAGGTAGCTGAACGCCTTGTCCAAAAGAATCTTACTTCTGAGAGTTGAGCTCAGCCTCAGTCCCTCACAGTTCCACACTGCCTGCAGAGTGAGTTTCGCAGGTCTTCAGCAGAGACGTTTGCCAGAGGCTTCTGAGACGCAGGGTAACAATGCAGACTTGGAGGGTATCCCCAGGTGCAGTAGAGTGGTAATCTTGGAACCTCCTGACTCAGAATACTGCTACCTTCTCACTGACATAGGAATGCAGCTAGTTGACAGCTGGCTTCAAGACATGCTTCCCTGTGAGAGCTGAGGACAGGGCAGAACCCTCCCGCATCCTGCCTGACTGAAGGAGTAGCTGCTAACATCCTAATGTTTGTGGCTGGGAGAGGTTGCGGGAAAAGCATGTGTGAGCACTGGGCCTGAACTCCCGTGTATCTGAGTTGAATACAGCGATTTCCAACGGCTTTCCTCAACCAGAGTGTAGCTAGGTTCCAAATCCCATGTACGAGCGGGTAGCAGACATCTGCCTCCGATACATACACACTTCTGAGAGTGGAGCTTATGGCCTGTACCTCCACATCCAGCCTGCTGGTACCCTTGGCTTCTAAAAGGCCTAGGCTAGCTGTTTGACGGAAGTGCTGGGAGAGGTAATTGGAATCTGCCGGCACACAAGACGAGTGCCTCCAAGCTCAATCACGATTGCCCAGTAATTCTTGTGGTAGACAGGTGCTACATACTAAGTTCCATACGTCAGAAGGTAGCTGAAGGCCTTGTCCAAAAGCATCTTACTTCTGAGAGTTGAGCTCACCCTCAGTACCTCACAGTTCCACAATGCCTGCAGAGTGAGTTTCACACGTCTTCACCAGAGACGATTACCAGAGGCTTCTGAGACGCAGGGTAACAATGCAGACCTGGAGGGTATCTCCAGGTGCAGTAGAGTGGTAATCTTGGAACTTCCTGACTCAGAGTACTGCTACTGTCTCACTGCCATAGGAATGCAACTAGTTGACAGCTGACTTCAAGACATGCTTCCCTGTGAGAGCTGAGGACAGGGCAGAACCCTCCCGCATTCTGCCTGACTGTAGGAGTAGCTGCTAACATACTAATGTTAGTGGCTGGGAGAGGTTGCGGGAAAAGCATGTGTGAGCACTGGGCCTGAACTCCCGTGTATCTGAGTTGAATACAGCGATTTCCAACGGCTTTCCTCAACCAGAGTGTAGCTAGGTTCCAAATCCCATGTACGAGCGGGTAGCAGACATCTGCCTCCGATGCATACACACTTCTGAGAGTGGAGCTTATGGCCTGTACCTCCACATCCAGCCTGCTGGTACCCTTGGCTTCTAAAAGGCCTAGGCTCGCTGTTTGACGGAAGTGTTGGGAGAGGTAATTGGAATCACCCGGCACACAAGACTAGTGCCTCCAAGCTCAATTCACGATTTCCCAGTAATTCTTGTGGTAGACAGGTGCTACATACTAAGTTCCATACGTGAAAGTTTGCTGAACGCATTGTCCAAAAGCATCTTACTTCTGAGAGTTGAGCTCAGCCTCAGTCCCTCACAGTTCCACACTGCCTGCAGAGTGAGTTTCGCAGGTCTTCAGCAGAGACGTTTGCCAGAGGCTTCTGAGTACAAGTTAACAATGCAGACCTGGAGGGTATCTCCAGGTGCAGTAGAGTGGTAATCTTGGAACCTCCTGACTCAGAATACTGCTACCTTCTCACTGCCATAGGAATGCAGCTAGTTGACAGCTGGCTTCAAGACATGCTTCCCTGTGAGAGCTGAGGACAGGGCAGAACCCTCCCGCATCCTGCCTGACTGTAGGAGTAGCTGCTAACATCCTAATGTTAGTGGCTGGGAGAGGTTGCGGGAAAAGCATATGTGAGCACTGGGCCTGAACTCCCGTGTATCTGAGTTGAATACAGCGATTTCCAACGTCTTTCCTCAACCAGAGTGTAGCTAGGTTCCAAATCCCATGTACGAGCGGGTAGCAGACATCTGCCTGCCATGCATACACACTTCTGAGAGTTGAGCTTATGGCCTGTACCTCCACATCCAGCCTGCTGGTACCCTTGGCTTCTAAAAGGCTTAGGCTCGCTGTTTGAAGGAAGTGCTGGGAGAGGTAATTGGAATCACCCGGCACACAAGACTAGTGCCTCCAAGCTCAGTCCAGCGATTTCTCAGTAATTCTTGTGGTAGACAGGTGCTACATACTAAGTTCCATACGTGAGAAGGTAGCTGAACGCCTTGACCAAAAGCATCTTACTTCTGAGAGTTGAGCTCAGCCTCAGTCCCTCACAGTTCCACACTGCCTGCAGAGTGAGTTTCGCAGGTCTTCAGCAGAGACGATTGCCAGAGGCTTCTGAGTACAAGTTAACAATGCAGACCTCGAGGGTATTTCCAGGTGCAGTAGAGTTGTAATCTTGGAACCTCCTGACTCAGAATACTGCTACCTTCTCACTGCCATAGGAATGCAGCTAGTTGACAGCTGGCTTCAAGACATGCTTCCCTGTGAGAGCTGAGGACAGGGCAGAACCCTCCCGCATCCTGCCTGACTGAAGGAGTAGCTGCTAACATCCTAATGTTAGTGGCTGGGAGAGGTTGAGGGAAAAGCATGTGTGAGCACTGGGCCTGAACTCCCGTGTATCTGAGTTGAATACAGCGATTTCCAACGGCTTTCCTCAACCAGAGTGTAGCTAGGTTCCAAATCCCATGTACGAGCGGGTAGCAGACATCTGCCTCCCATGCATACACACTTCTGAGAGTTGAGCTTATGGCCTGTACCTCCACATCCAGCCTGCTGGTACCCTTGGCTTCTAAAAGGCCTAGGCTAGCTGTTTGACGGAAGTGCTGGGAGAGGTAATTGGAATCTGCCGGCACACAAGACGAGTGCCTCCAAGCTCAATCACGATTTCCCAGTAATTCTTGTGGTAGACAGGTGCTACATACTAATTTCCATATGTGAGAAGGTAGCTGAACGCCTTGTCCAAAAGCATCTTACTTCTGAGAGTTGAGCTCACCCTCAGTCCCTCACAGTTCCACACTGCCTGCAGAGTGAGTTTCGCAGGTCTTCAGCTTAGACGTTTGCCAGAGGCTTCTGAGACGCAGGGTAACAATGCAGACCTGGAGGGTATCCCCAGGTGCAGTAGACTGGTAATCCTGGAACTTCCTGACTCAGAATACTGCTACCTTCTCACTGCCATAGGAATGCAGCTAGTTGACAGCTGGCTTCAAGACATGCTTCCCTGTGAGAGCTGAGGACAGGGCAGAACCCTCCCGCATGCTGCCTGACTGTAGGAGTAGCTGCTAACATCCTAATGTTAGTGGCTAGGAGAGGTTGCGGGAAAAGCATATGTGAGCACTGGGCCTGAACTCCCGTGTATCTGAGTTGAATACAGCGATTTCCAACGTCTTTCCTCAACCAGAGTGTAGCTAGGTTCCAAATCCCATGTACGAGCGGGTAGCAGACATCTGCCTCCCATGCATACACACTTCTGAGAGTTGAGCTTATGGCCTGTACCTCCACATCCAACCTGCTGGTACCCTTGGCTTCTAAAAGGCTTAGGCTCGCTGTTTGAAGGAAGTGCTGGGAGAGGTAATTGGAATCACCCGGCACACAAGACTAGTGCCTCCAAGCTCAGTCCAGCGATTTCTCAGTAATTCTTGTGGTAGACAGGTGCTACATACTAAGTTCCATACGTGAGAAGGTAGCTGAACGCCTTGACCAAAAGCATCTTACTTCTGAGAGTTGAGCTCAGCCTCAGTCCCTCACAGTTCCACACTGCCTGCAGAGTGAGTTTCGCAGGTCTTCAGCAGAGACGATTGCCAGAGGCTTCTGAGTACAAGTTAACAATGCAGACCTCGAGGGTATCTCCAGGTGCAGTAGAGTTGTAATCTTGGAACCTCCTGACTCAGAATACTGCTACCTTCTCACTGCCATAGGAATGCAGCTAGTTGACAGCTGGCTTCAAGACATGCTTCCCTGTGAGAGCTGAGGACAGGGCAGAACCCTCCCGCATCCTGCCTGACTGAAGGAGTAGCTGCTAACATCCTAATGTTAGTGGCTGGGAGAGGTTGAGGGAAAAGCATGTGTGAGCACTGGGCCTGAACTCCCGTGTATCTGAGTTGAATACAGCGATTTCCAACGGCTTTCCTCAACCAGAGTGTAGCTAGGTTCCAAATCCCATGTACGAGCGGGTAGCAGACATCTGCCTCCCATGCATACACACTTCTGAGATTTGAGCTTATGGCCTGTACCTCCACATCCAGCCTGCTGGTACCCTTGGCTTCTAAAAGGCCTAGGCTAGCTGTTTGATGGAAGTGCTGGGAGAGGTAATTGGAATCTGCCGGCACACAAGACGAGTGCCTCCAAGCTCAATCACGATTTCCCAGTAATTCTTGTGCTAGACAGGTGCTACATACTAATTTCCATATGTGAGAAGGTAGCTGAACGCCTTGTCCAAAAGCATCTTACTTCTGAGAGTTGAGCTCACCCTCAGTCCCTCACAGTTCCACACTGCCTGCAGAGTGAGTTTCGCAGGACTTCACCTTAGACGTTTCCAGAGGCTTCTGAGACGCAGGGTAACAATGCAGACCTGGAGGGTATCCCCAGGTGCAGTAGACTGGTAATCCTGGAACTTCCTGACTCAGAATACTGCTACCTTCTCACTGCCATAGGAATGCAGCTAGTTGACACCTGGCTTCAAGACATGCTTCCCTGTGAGAGTTGAGGACAGGGCAGAACCCTCCGGCATCCTGCCTGACTGTAGGAGTAGCTGCTAACATCCTAATGTTAGTGGCTGGGAGAGGTTGCGGGAAAAGCATGTGTGAGCACTGGGCCTGAACTCCCGTGTATCTGAGTTGAATACAGCGATTTCCAACGGCTTTCCTCAACCAGAGTGTAGCTAGGTTCCAAATCCCATGTACGAGCGGGTAGCAGACATCTGCCTCCCATGCATACACACTTCTGAGTGTTGAGCTTATGGCCTGTATCTCCACATCCAGCCTGCTGGTACCCTTGTCTTCTAAAAGGCGTAGGCTCGCTGTTGGCGGAAGTGTTGGGAGAGGTAATTGGAATCACCCGGCACACAAGACTAGTGCCTCCAAGCTCAATTCACGATTTCCCAGTAATTCTTGTGGTAGACAGGTGCTACTTACTAAGTTCCATACGTGAGAAGGTAGCTGAACGCCTTGTCCAAAAGCATCTTAATTCTGAGAGTTGAGCTCAGCCTCAGTCCCTCACAGTTCCACACTGCCTGCAGAATGAGTTTCGCAGGTCTTCTGCAGAGACGATTGCCAGAGGTTTCTGAGTACAAGTTAACAATGCAGACCTGGAGGGTATCTCCAGGTGCACTAGAGTGGTAATCTTGGAACCTCCTGACTCAGAATACTGCTACCTTCTCACTGCCATAGGAATGCAGCTAGTTGACAGCTGGCTTCAAGACATGCTTCCCTGTGAGAGCTGAGGACAGGGCAGAACCCTCCCGCATCCTGCCTGACTGTAGGAGTACCTGCTAACATCCTAATGTTAGTGGCTGGGAGAGGTTGCCGGAAAAGCATGTGTGACCACTGGGCCTGAACTCCCGTGTATCTGAGTTGAATACAGCGATTTCCAACGGCTTTCCTCAACCAGAGGGTAGCTAGGTTCCAAATCCCATGTACGAGCGGGTTGCAGACATCTGCCTCCCATGCATACACACTTCTGAGAGTTGAGCTTATGGCCTGTACCTCCACATCCAGCCTGCTGGTACCCTTGGCTTCTAAAAGGCCTAGGCTCGCCTTTTGACGGAAGTGTTGGGAGAGGTAATTGGAATCACCCGGGACACAAGACTAGTGCCTCCAAGCTCAGTCCAGCGATTTCCTAGTAATTCCTGTGGTACACTGGTGCTACATACTAAGTTCCATACGTGAGAGGGTAGCTGAACGCCTTGTCCAAAAGGATCTTACTTCTGAGAGTTGAGCTCAGCCTCAGTCCCTCACAGTTCCACACTGCCTGCAGAGTGAGTTTCGCACGTCTTCAGCAGAGACGTTTGCCAGAGGCTTCTGAGACGCAGGGTAACAATGCAGACCGGGAGGGTATCCCCAGGTGCAGTAGAGTGGTAATCTTGGAACCTCCTGACTCAGAATACTGCTACCTTCTCACTGCCATAGGAATGCAGCTAGTTGACAGCTGGCTTCAAGACATGCTTCCCTGTGAGAGCTGAGGACAGGGCAGAACCCTCCCGCATCCTGCCTGACTGTAGGTGTAGCTGCTAACATCCTAATGTTAGTGGCTGGGAGAGGCTGCGGGAAAAGCATGTGTGAGCACTGGGCCTGAACTCCCGTGTATCTGAGTTGAATACAGCGATTTCCAACGGCTTTCCTCAACCAGAGTGTAGCTAGGTTCCAAATGCCATGTACGAGCGGGTAGCAGACATCTGCCTCCCATGCATACACACTTCTGAGAGTTGAGCTTATGGCCTGTACCTCCACATCCAGCCTGCTGGTACCCTTGGCTTCTAAAAGGCCTAGGCTCGCTGTTTGACGGAAGTGTTGGGGGAGGTAATTGGAATCCCCCGGCACACAAGACGAGTGCCTCCAAGCTCAGTCCAGCGATTTCCTAGTAATTCCTCTGGTAGACTGGTGCTACATACTAAGTTCCATACGTGAGAGGGTAGCTGAACGCCTTGTCCAAAAGCATCTTACTTCTGAGAGTTGAGCTCAGCCTCAGTCCCTCACAGTTCCACACTGCCTGCAGAGTGAGTTTCGCAGGTCTTCAGCAGAGACGTTTGAAAGAGGCTTCTGAGACGCAGGGTAACAATGCAGACATGGAGGGTATCCCCAGGTGCAGTCGACTGGTAATCTTGGAACCTCCTGACTCAGAATACTGCTACCTACTCACTGCCATAGGAATGCAGCTAGTTGACAGCTGGCTTCAAGACATGCTTCCCTGTGAGAGCTGAGGACAGGGCAGAACCCTCCCGCATCCTGCCTGACTGTAGGAGTAGCTGCTAAAATCCTAATGTTAGTGGCTGGGAGAGGTTGCGGGAAAAGCATGTGTGAGCACTGGGCCAAAACTCCCGTGTATCTGAGTTGAATACAGCGATTTCCAACGGCTTTCCTCAACCAGAGTGTAGCTAGGTTCCAAATCCCATGTACGATCGGGTAGCAGACATCTGCCTCCCATGCATACACACTTCTGAGAGTTGAGCTTATGGCCTGTACCTCCACATCCAGCCTGCTGGTTTGAAAAGGCTTGGCTTCTAAAAGGCCTAGGCTCGCTGTTTGACGGAAGTGCTGGGAGAGGTAATTGGAATCTCCCGGCACACAAGACGAGTGCCTCCAAGCTCAATTCACGATTTCCCAGTCATTCTTGTGGTAGACAGGTGCTACATACTAAGTTCCATATGTGAGAAGGTAGCTGAACCCCTTGTCCAAAAGCATCTTACTTCTGAGAGTTGAGCTCAGCCTCAGTCCCTCACAGTTCCACACTGCCTGCAGAGTGAGTTTCACACGTCTTCACCAGAGATGATTGCCAGAGGCTTCTGAGTACAAGTTAACCATGCAGACCTGGAGGGTATCTCCAGGTGCAGTAGAGTGGTAATCTTGGAACCTCCTGACTCAGAGTACTGCTACCTTCTCACTGCCATAGGAATGCAGCTAGTTGAAAGCTGGCTTCAAGACATGCTTCCCTATGAGAGCTGAGGACAGGGCAGAACCCTCACGCATCCTGCCTGACTGTAGGAGTGCTGCTAACATCCTAATGTTAGTGGCTGGGAGAGGTTGCGGGAAAAGAATGTGTGAACACTGGGCCTGAACTCCCGTGTATCTGAGTTGAATACAGCGATTTCCAATGGCCTTCTTCAATCACAGTGTAGCTAGGTTCCAACTCCCATGTCCGAGTGGGTAGCAGACATCTGCCTCCCATGCATACACACTTTTGAGAGTTGAGCTTATGGCCTGTACCTCCACATCCCGCCTGCTGGTACCCTTGGCTTCTAAAAGGCCTAGGCTCGCTGTTTGACGGAAGTGCTGGGAGAGGTAATTGGAATCACACGGCCCGCAAGACGAGTGCCTCCAAGCTCAATTCACGATTTCCCAGTAATTCTTGTGGTAGACAGGTGCTACAAACTAAGTTCCATATGTGAGAGGGTTGCTGAACGCCTTGTCCAAAAGCATCTTACTTCTGAGAGTTGAGCTCAGCCTCAATCCCTCACAGTTCCACACTGCCTGCAGAGTGAGTTTCACACGTCTTCACCAGAGAGGATTGCCAGAGGCTTCTGAGTACAAGTTAACAATGCAGACCTGGAGGGTATCTCCAGGTGCAGTAGAGTGGTAATCTTGGAACCTCCCGACTCAGAGTACTGCTACATTCTCACTGCCATAGGAATGCAGCCAGTTGACAGGTGGCTTCAAGACATGCTTCCCTGTGAGAGCTGAGGACAGGGCAGAACTCCCGCATCCTGCCTGACTGTAGGATAGCTGCTAACATCCTTATGTTATTGGCTGGGAGAGGTTGTGGGAAAAGCATGTGTGAGCACTGGGCCTGAACTCCCGTGTATCTGAGTTGAATACAGCGATTTCCAACGGCTTTCCTCAACCAGAGTGTAGCTAGGTTCCAAATCCCATTTACGAGCGGGTAGCAGACATCTGCCTCAAATGCATATACACTTCTGAGAGTTGAGCTTATGGCCTGTACCTCCACATCCAGCCTGCTGGTACCCTTGGCTTCTAAAAGGCCTAGGCTCTCTGTTTGATGGAAGTGTTGGGAGAGGTAATTGGAATAACCCGGCACACAAGAGTAGTGCCTCCAAGCTCAATTCACGATTTCCCAGTAATTCTTGTGGTAGACAGGTGCTACATACTAAGTTCCATATGTGAGAAGGTAGCTGAACGCCTTGTCCAAAAGCATCTTACTTCTGAGAGTTGAGCTCAGCCTCAGTCCCTCAAAGTACCACACTGCCTGCAGAGTGAGTTTCACACGTCTTCACCAGAGACGATTACCAGAGGCTTCTGAGTACAAGTTAACAATGCAGACCTGGAGGGTATCTCCAGGTGCAGTAGAGTGGTAATCTTGGAACCTCCTGACTCAGAGTACTGCTACCTTCTCACTGCCTTAGGAATGCAGCCAGTTGACAGCTGGCTTCAAGACATGCTTCCCTGTGAGAGCTGAGGACAGGGCAGAACCCTCCCGCATCCTGCCTGACTGTAGGAGTAGATGCTAACATCCTTATGTTAGTGGCTGGGAGAGGTTGCGGGAAAAGCATGTGTGAGCAATGGGCCTGAACTCCCGTGTATCTGAGTTGAATACAGCGATTTCCAACGGCTTTCCTCAACCAGAATGTAGCTAGGTTCCGAATCCCATGTACGAGCGGGTAGCAGACATCTGCCTCCCATGCATACACACTTCTGAGAGTTGAGCTTATGGCCTGTACCTCCACATCCAGCCTGCTGATACCCTTGGCTTCTAAAAGGCCTAGGCTCGCTGTTTGACGGAAGTGTTGGGAGAGGTAATTGGAATCACCCGGCACACAAGACTAGTGCCTCCAAGCTCAATTCACGATTTCCAGTAATTCTTGTGGTAGACAGGTGCTACATACTAAGTTCCATACGTGAGAAGGTAGCTGAACGCCTTGTCCAAAAGCATCTTACTTCTGAGAGTTGAGCTCAGCCTCAGTCACTCACAGTTCCACACTGCCTGCAGAGTGAGTTTCGCAGGTCTTCAGCAGAGACGTTTGCCAGAGGCTTCTGAATCACAGGGTAACAATGCAGACCTGGAGGGTATCTCCAGGTGCAGTAGAGTGGTAATCTTGGAACCTCCTGACTCAGAGTACTGCTACCTGCTCACTGCCATAGGAATGCAGCCAGGTGACAGCTGGCTTCAAGACATGCTTCCCTGTGAGAGGTGAGGACAGGGCAGAAACCTCCCGCATCCTGCCTGACTGTAGGAGTAGCTGCTAACATCCCTATGTTAGTGGCTGGGAGAGGTTGCGGGAAAAGCATGTGTGAGCACTGGGCCTGAACTCCCGTGTATCTGAGTTGAATACAGCGATTTCCAATGGCCTTCTTCAATCACAGTGTAGCTAGGTTCCAACTCCCATGTCCGAGTGGGTAGCAGACATCTGCCTCCCATGCATACACACTTCTGAGAGTTGAGCTTATGGCCTGTACCTCCACAGCCAGCCTGCTGGTACCCTTGGCTTCTAAAAGGCCTAGGCTCGCTGTTTGACGGAAGTGCTGGGAGAGGTAATTGGAATATCCCGGAACACTAGACGAGTGCCTCCAAGCTCAATTCACGATTTCCCATTAATTCTTGTGGTAGACAGGTGCTACATAATAAGTTCCATATGTGAGAAGGTAGCTGAACGCCTTGTCCAAAAGCATCTGACTTCTGAGAGTTGAGCTCAGCCTCAGTCCCTCACAGTTCCACACTGCCTGCAGAGTGAGTTTCACACGTCTTCACCAGAGACGATTGCCAGAGGCTTCTGAGTACAAGTTAACAATGCAGACCTGGAGGGTATCCCCAGGTGCAGTAGAGTGGTAATCTTGGAACCTCCTGACACAGAGTACTGCTACATTCTCACTGCCATAGGAATGCAGCTAGCTGACAGCTGGCTTCATGACATGCTTCCCTGTGAGAGCTGAGGACAGGGCAGAACCCTCCCGCATCCTGCCTGACTGTAGGAGTAGCTGCTAACATCCTTATGTTAGTGGCTGGGAGAGGTTGCGGGAAAAGCGTGTGTGAGCACTGGGCCTGAACTCCCGTGTATCTGAGTTGAATACAGCGATTTCCAACGGCCTTCTTCAATCACAGTGTAGCTAGGTTCCAACTCCCATGTCCGAGTGGGTAGCAGACATCTGCGTCCAATGCATACACACTTCTGAGAGTTGAGCTTATGGCCTGTACCTCCACAGCCAGCCTGCTGGTACCCTTGGCTTCTAAAAGGCCTAGGCTCGCTGTTTGACGGAAGTGTTGGGAGAGGTAATTGGAATCACCCGGCACACAAGACTAGTGCCCCCAAGCTCAGTCCAGCGATTTCCTTGTAATTCCTGTGGTAGACTGGTGCTACATGCTAAGTTCCATACGTGAGAAGGTAGCTGAACGCCTTGTCCAAAAGCATCTTACTTCTGAGAGTTGAGCTCAGCCTCAGTCCCTCACAGTTCCACACTGCCAGCAGAGTGAGTTTCGCAAGTCTTCAGAAGAGACGTTTGCCAGAGGCTTCTGAGATGCATGGTAACAATGCAGACCTGGAGGCTATCCCCAGGTGCAGTAGACTCGTAATCTTGGAACCTCCTGACTCAGAATACTGCTACCTTCTCACTGCCATACGAATGCAGCTAGTTGACAGCTGGCTTCAAGACATGCTTCCCTGTGAGAGCTGTGGACAGGCCAGAACCCTCCCGCATCCTGCCTGACTGTAGGAGTATCTGCTAACATTCTTATGTTAGTGGCTGGGAGAGGTTGCGGCAAAAGCATGTGTGAGCACTGGGCCTGAACTCCCGTGTATCTGATTTGAATACAGCGATTTCCAATGGCCTTCTTCAATCACAGTGTAGCTAGGTTCCAACTCCCATGTCCGAGTGGGAAGCAGACATCTGCCTCCCATGCATACACACTTCTGAGAGTTGAGCTTATGGCCTGTACCTCCACAGCCAGCCTCCTGGCGCCCTTGGCTTCTAAAAGGCCTAGGCTCGCTGTTTGACGGAAGTGCTGGGAGAGGTAATTGGAATCTCCCGGCACACAAGACGAGTGCCTCCAAGCTCAATTCACGATTTCCCAGTAATTCTTGTGGTAGACAGGTGCTACATACTAAGTTCCATATGTGAGAAGGTAGCAGAACGACTTGTCCAAAAGCATCTTACTTCTGAGAGTTGAGCTCAACCTCAGTCCCTCACAGTTCCACACTGCCTGCAGAGTGAGTTTCACAGGTCTTCAGCAGAGACGTTTGCCAGAGGCTTCTGAGACGCAGGGTAACAATGCAGACCTGGAGGGTATCCCCAGGTGCAGTAGACTGGTAATCTTGGAACCTCCTGTCTCAGAGTACTGCTACCTTCTCACTGCCATAGGAATGCAGCTAGTTGACAGCTGGCTTCAAGACATGCTTCCCTGTGAGAGCTGAGGACAGGGCAGAACCCTCTCGCATCCTGCCTGACTGTAGGAGTAGCTGCTAACCTCCGAAAGTTAGTGGCTGGGAGATGATGCGGGAAAAGCGTGTTTGAGCACTGGGCCTGAACTCCTGTGTATCTGAGTTGAATACAGCGATTTCCAACGGCTTTCCTCACCAGAGTGTAGCTAGGTTCCAAATCCCATGTACGAGCGGGTAGCAGACAGCTGCCTCCCATGCATAAACACTTCTGAGAGTTGAGCTTATGGCCTGTACCTCCACATCCAGCCTGCTGGTACCCTTGGCTTCTAAAAGGCCTAGGCTCGCTGTTTGACGGAAGTGCTGGGAGAGGTAATTGGAATCACCCGGCACGCAAGACGAGTGCCTCCAAGCTCAATTCACGACTTCCCAGTAATTCTTGTGGTAGACAAGTGCTACATACTAAGTTCCATACGTGAGAAGGTAGCTGAACGCCTTGACCAAAAGCATCTTACTTCTGAGAGTTGAGCTCAGCCTCAGTCCCTCACAGTTCCACACTGCCTGCAGAGTGAGTTTCACAGGTCTTCAGCAGAGACGATTGCCAGAGTCTTCTGAGTACAAGTTAACAATGCAGACCTGGAGGGTATCTCCAGTTGCAGTAGAGTGGTAATCTTGGAACCTCCTGACACAGAGTACTGCTACATTCTCACTGCCATAGGAATGCAGCTAGTTGACAGCTGGCTTCAAGACATGCTTCCCTGTGAGAGCTGAGGACAGGGCAGAACCCTCCCGCATCCTGCCTGACTGTAGGAGTAGCTGCTAACATCCTTATGTTAGTGGCTGGGAGAGGATGCGGGAAAAGCGTGTGTGAGCACTGGGCCTGAACTCCCGTGTATCTGAGTTGAATACAGCGATTTCCAACGGCCTTCTTCAATCACAGTGTAGCTAGGTTCCAACTCCCATGTCCGAGTGGGTAGCAGACATCTGCGTCCAATGCATACACACTTCTGAGAGTTGAGCTTATGGCCTGTACCTCCACAGCCAGCCTGCTGGTACCCTTGGCTTCTAAAAGGCCTAGGCTCGCTGTTTGACGGAAGTGCTGGGAGAGGTAATTGGAATATCCCGGAACACTAGACGAGTGCCTCCAAGCTCAATTCACGATTTCCCATTAATTCTTGTGGTAGACAGGTGCTACATAATAAGTTCCATATGTGAGAAGGTAGCTGAACGCCTTGTCCAAAAGCATCTGACTTCTGAGAGTTGAGCTCAGCCTCAGTCCCTCACAGTTCCACACTGCCTGCAGAGTGAGTTTCACTCGTCTTCACCAGAGACGATTGCCAGAGGCTTCTGAGTACAAGTTAACAATGCAGACCTGGAGGGTATCCCCAGGTGCAGTAGAGTGGTAATCTTGGAACCTCCTGACACAGAGTACTGCTACATTCTCACTGCCATAGGAATGCAGCTAGCTGACAGCTGGCTTCATGACATGCTTCCCTGTGAGAGCTGAGGACAGGGCAGAACCCTCCCGCATCCTGCCTGACTGTAGGAGTAGCTGCTAACATCCTTATGTTAGTGGCTGGGAGAGGTTGCGGGAAAAGCGTGTGTGAGCACTGGGCCTGAACTCCCGTGTATCTGAGTTGAATACAGCGATTTCCAACGGCCTTCTTCAATCACAGTGTAGCTAGGTTCCAACTCCCATGTCCGAGTGGGTAGCAGACATCTGCGTCCAATGCATACACACTTCTGAGAGTTGAGCTTATGGCCTGTACCTCCACAGCCAGCCTGCTGGTACCCTTGGCTTCTAAAAGGCCTAGGCTCGCTGTTTGACGGAAGTGTTGGGAGAGGTAATTGGAATCACCCGGCACACAAGACTAGTGCCCCCAAGCTCAGTCCAGCGATTTCCTTGTAATTCCTGTGGTAGACTGGTGCTACATGCTAAGTTCCATACGTGAGAAGGTAGCTGAACGCCTTGTCCAAAAGCATCTTACTTCTGAGAGTTGAGCTCAGCCTCAGTCCCTCACAGTTCCACACTGCCAGCAGAGTGAGTTTCGCAAGTCTTCAGCAGAGACGTTTGCCAGAGGCTTCTGAGATGCATGGTAACAATGCAGACCTGGAGGCTATCCCCAGGTGCAGTAGACTCGTAATCTTGGAACCTCCTGACTCAGAATACTGCTACCTTCTCACTGCCATACGAATGCAGCTAGTTGACAGCTGGCTTCAAGACATGCTTCCCTGTGAGAGCTGTGGACAGGCCAGAACCCTCCCGCATCCTGCCTGACTGTAGGAGTATCTGCTAACATTCTTATGTTAGTGGCTGGGAGAGGTTGCGACAAAAGCATGTGTGAGCACTGGGCCTGAACTCCCGTGTATCTGATTTGAATACAGCGATTTCCAATGGCCTTCTTCAATCACAGTGTAGCTAGGTTCCAACTCCCATGTCCGAGTGGGAAGCAGACATCTGCCTCCCATGCATACACACTTCTGAGAGTTGAGCTTATGGCCTGTACCTCCACAGCCAGCCTCCTGGCGCCCTTGGATTCTAAAAGGCCTAGGCTCGCTGTTTGACGGAAGTGCTGGGAGAGGTAATTGGAATCTCCCGGCACACAAGACGAGTGCCTCCAAGCTCAATTCACGATTTCCCAGTAATTCTTGTGGTAGACAGGTGCTACATACTAAGTTCCATATGTGAGAAGGTAGCAGAACGCCTTGTCCAAAAGCATCTTACTTCTGAGAGTTGAGCTCAACCTCAGTCCCTCACAGTTCCACACTGCCTGCAGAGTGAGTTTCACAGGTCCTCAGCAGAGACATTTGCCAGAGGCTTCTGAGACGCAGGGTAACAATGCAGACCTGGAGGGTATCCCCAGGTGCAGTAGACTGGTAATCTTGGAACCTCCTGTCTCAGAGTACTGCTACCTTCTCACTGCCATAGGAATGCAGCTAGTTGACAGCTGGCTTAAAGACATGCTTCCCTGTGAGAGCTGAGGACAGGGCAGAACCCTCTCGCATCCTGCCTGACTGTAGGAGTAGCTGCTAACCTCCGAAAGTTAGTGGCTGGGAGATGATGCGGGAAAAGCGTGTTTGAGCACTGGGCCTGAACTCCTGTGTATCTGAGTTGAATACAGCGATTTCCAACGGCTTTCCTCACCAGAGTGTAGCTAGGTTCCAAATCCCATGTACGAGCGGGTAGCAGACAGCTGCCTCCCATGCATAAACACTTCTGAGAGTTGAGCTTATGGCCTGTACCTCCACATCCAGCCTGCTGGTACCCTTGGCTTCTAAAAGGCCTAGGCTCGCTGTTTGACGGAAGTGCTGGGAGAGGTAATTGGAATCACCCGGCACGCAAGACGAGTGCCTCCAAGCTCAATTCACGACTTCCCAGTAATTCTTGTGGTAGACAAGTGCTACATACTAAGTTCCATACGTGAGAAGGTAGCTGAACGCCTTGACCAAAAGCATCTTACTTCTGAGAGTTGAGCTCAGCCTCAGTCCCTCACAGTTCCACACTGCCTGCAGAGTGAGTTTCACAGGTCTTCAGCAGAGACGATTGCCAGAGTCTTCTGAGTACAAGTTAACAATGCAGACCTGGAGGGTATCTCCAGTTGCAGTAGAGTGGTAATCTTGGAACCTCCTGACACAGAGTACTGCTACATTCTCACTGCCATAGGAATGCAGCTAGTTGACAGCTGGCTTCAAGACATGCTTCCCTGTGAGAGCTGAGGACAGGGCAGAACCCTCCCGCATCCTGCCTGACTGTAGGAGTAGCTGCTAACATCCTTATGTTAGTGGCTGGGAGAGGATGCGGGAAAAGCGTGTGTGAGCACTGGGCCTGAACTCCCGTGTATCTGAGTTGAATACAGCGATTTCCAACGGCTTTCCTCAACCAGAGTGTAGCTAGGTTCCAAATCCCATGTACGAGCGGGTAGCAGACATCTGCCTCCCATGCATACACACTTCTGAGAGTTGAGCTTATGGCCTGTACCTCCACATCCAGCCTGCTGGTACCCTTGGCTTCTAAAAGGCCTAGGCTAGCTGTTTGACGGAAGTGCTGGGAGAGGTAATTGGAATCTGCCGGCACACAAGACGAGTGCCTCCAAGCTCAATCACGATTTCCCAGTAATTCTTGTGGTAGACAGGTGCTACATACTAATTTCCATATGTGAGAAGGTAGCTGAACGCCTTGTCCAAAAGCATCTTACTTCTGAGAGTTGAGCTCACCCTCAGTCCCTCACAGTTCCACACTGCCTGCAGAGTGAGTTTCGCAGGTCTTCAGCTTAGACGTTTGCCAGAGGCTTCTGAGACGCAGGGTAACAATGCAGACCTGGAGGGTATCCCCAGGTGCAGTAGACTGGTAATCCTGGAACTTCCTGACTCAGAATACTGCTACCTTCTCACTGCCATAGGAATGCAGCTAGTTGACAGCTGGCTTCAAGACATGCTTCCCTGTGAGAGCTGAGGACAGGGCAGAACCCTCCCGCATGCTGCCTGACTGTAGGAGTAGCTGCTAACATCCTAATGTTAGTGGCTAGGAGAGGTTGCGGGAAAAGCATATGTGAGCACTGGGCCTGAACTCCCGTGTATCTGAGTTGAATACAGCGATTTCCAACGTCTTTCCTCAACCAGAGTGTAGCTAGGTTCCAAATCCCATGTACGAGCGGGTAGCAGACATCTGCCTCCCATGCATACACACTTCTGAGAGTTGAGCTTATGGCCTGTACCTCCACATCCAACCTGCTGGTACCCTTGGCTTCTAAAAGGCTTAGGCTCGCTGTTTGAAGGAAGTGCTGGGAGAGGTAATTGGAATCACCCGGCACACAAGACTAGTGCCTCCAAGCTCAGTCCAGCGATTTCTCAGTAATTCTTGTGGTAGACAGGTGCTACATACTAAGTTCCATACGTGAGAAGGTAGCTGAACGCCTTGACCAAAAGCATCTTACTTCTGAGAGTTGAGCTCAGCCTCAGTCCCTCACAGTTCCACACTGCCTGCAGAGTGAGTTTCGCAGGTCTTCAGCAGAGACGATTGCCAGAGGCTTCTGAGTACAAGTTAACAATGCAGACCTCGAGGGTATCTCCAGGTGCAGTAGAGTTGTAATCTTGGAACCTCCTGACTCAGAATACTGCTACCTTCTCACTGCCATAGGAATGCAGCTAGTTGACAGCTGGCTTCAAGACATGCTTCCCTGTGAGAGCTGAGGACAGGGCAGAACCCTCCCGCATCCTGCCTGACTGAAGGAGTAGCTGCTAACATCCTAATGTTAGTGGCTGGGAGAGGTTGAGGGAAAAGCATGTGTGAGCACTGGGCCTGAACTCCCGTGTATCTGAGTTGAATACAGCGATTTCCAACGGCTTTCCTCAACCAGAGTGTAGCTAGGTTCCAAATCCCATGTACGAGCGGGTAGCAGACATCTGCCTCCCATGCATACACACTTCTGAGATTTGAGCTTATGGCCTGTACCTCCACATCCAGCCTGCTGGTACCCTTGGCTTCTAAAAGGCCTAGGCTAGCTGTTTGATGGAAGTGCTGGGAGAGGTAATTGGAATCTGCCGGCACACAAGACGAGTGCCTCCAAGCTCAATCACGATTTCCCAGTAATTCTTGTGCTAGACAGGTGCTACATACTAATTTCCATATGTGAGAAGGTAGCTGAACGCCTTGTCCAAAAGCATCTTACTTCTGAGAGTTGAGCTCACCCTCAGTCCCTCACAGTTCCACACTGCCTGCAGAGTGAGTTTCGCAGGACTTCACCTTAGACGTTTGCCAGAGGCTTCTGAGACGCAGGGTAACAATGCAGACCTGGAGGGTATCCCCAGGTGCAGTAGACTGGTAATCCTGGAACTTCCTGACTCAGAATACTGCTACCTTCTCACTGCCATAGGAATGCAGCTAGTTGACACCTGGCTTCAAGACATGCTTCCCTGTGAGAGTTGAGGACAGGGCAGAACCCTCCGGCATCCTGCCTGACTGTAGGAGTAGCTGCTAACATCCTAATGTTAGTGGCTGGGAGAGGTTGCGGGAAAAGCATGTGTGAGCACTGGGCCTGAACTCCCGTGTATCTGAGTTGAATACAGCGATTTCCAACGGCTTTCCTCAACCAGAGTGTAGCTAGGTTCCAAATCCCATGTACGAGCGGGTAGCAGACATCTGCCTCCCATGCATACACACTTCTGAGTGTTGAGCTTATGGCCTGTATCTCCACATCCAGCCTGCTGGTACCCTTGTCTTCTAAAAGGCGTAGGCTCGCTGTTGGCGGAAGTGTTGGGAGAGGTAATTGGAATCACCCGGCACACAAGACTAGTGCCTCCAAGCTCAATTCACGATTTCCCAGTAATTCTTGTGGTAGACAGGTGCTACTTACTAAGTTCCATACGTGAGAAGGTAGCTGAACGCCTTGTCCAAAAGCATCTTAATTCTGAGAGTTGAGCTCAGCCTCAGTCCCTCACAGTTCCACACTGCCTGCAGAATGAGTTTCGCAGGTCTTCTGCAGAGACGATTGCCAGAGGTTTCTGAGTACAAGTTAACAATGCAGACCTGGAGGGTATCTCCAGGTGCACTAGAGTGGTAATCTTGGAACCTCCTGACTCAGAATACTGCTACCTTCTCACTGCCATAGGAATGCAGCTAGTTGACAGCTGGCTTCAAGACATGCTTCCCTGTGAGAGCTGAGGACAGGGCAGAACCCTCCCGCATCCTGCCTGACTGTAGGAGTACCTGCTAACATCCTAATGTTAGTGGCTGGGAGAGGTTGCCGGAAAAGCATGTGTGACCACTGGGCCTGAACTCCCGTGTATCTGAGTTGAATACAGCGATTTCCAACGGCTTTCCTCAACCAGAGGGTAGCTAGGTTCCAAATCCCATGTACGAGCGGGTTGCAGACATCTGCCTCCCATGCATACACACTTCTGAGAGTTGAGCTTATGGCCTGTACCTCCACATCCAGCCTGCTGGTACCCTTGGCTTCTAAAAGGCCTAGGCTCGCCTTTTGACGGACGTGTTGGGAGAGGTAATTGGAATCACCCGGGACACAAGACTAGTGCCTCCAAGCTCAGTCCAGCGATTTCCTAGTAATTCCTGTGGTACACTGGTGCTACATACTAAGTTCCATACGTGAGAGGGTAGCTGAACGCCTTGTCCAAAAGGATCTTACTTCTGAGAGTTGAGCTCAGCCTCAGTCCCTCACAGTTCCACACTGCCTGCAGAGTGAGTTTCGCACGTCTTCAGCAGAGACGTTTGCCAGAGGCTTCTGAGACGCAGGGTAACAATGCAGACCGGGAGGGTATCCCCAGGTGCAGTAGAGTGGTAATCTTGGAACCTCCTGACTCAGAATACTGCTACCTTCTCACTGCCATAGGAATGCAGCTAGTTGACAGCTGGCTTCAAGACATGCTTCCCTGTGAGAGCTGAGGACAGGGCAGAACCCTCCCGCATCCTGCCTGACTGTAGGTGTAGCTGCTAACATCCTAATGTTAGTGGCTGGGAGAGGCTGCGGGAAAAGCATGTGTGAGCACTGGGCCTGAACTCCCGTGTATCTGAGTTGAATACAGCGATTTCCAACGGCTTTCCTCAACCAGAGTGTAGCTAGGTTCCAAATGCCATGTACGAGCGGGTAGCAGACATCTGCCTCCCATGCATACACACTTCTGAGAGTTGAGCTTATGGCCTGTACCTCCACATCCAGCCTGCTGGTACCCTTGGCTTCTAAAAGGCCTAGGCTCGCTGTTTGACGGAAGTGTTGGGGGAGGTAATTGGAATCCCCCGGCACACAAGACGAGTGCCTCCAAGCTCAGTCCAGCGATTTCCTAGTAATTCCTCTGGTAGACTGGTGCTACATACTAAGTTCCATACGTGAGAGGGTAGCTGAACGCCTTGTCCAAAAGCATCTTACTTCTGAGAGTTGAGCTCAGCCTCAGTCCCTCACAGTTCCACACTGCCTGCAGAGTGAGTTTCGCAGGTCTTCAGCAGAGACGTTTGAAAGAGGCTTCTGAGACGCAGGGTAACAATGCAGACATGGAGGGTATCCCCAGGTGCAGTCGACTGGTAATCTTGGAACCTCCTGACTCAGAATACTGCTACCTACTCACTGCCATAGGAATGCAGCTAGTTGACAGCTGGCTTCAAGACATGCTTCCCTGTGAGAGCTGAGGACAGGGCAGAACCCTCCCGCATCCTGCCTGACTGTAGGAGTAGCTGCTAAAATCCTAATGTTAGTGGCTGGGAGAGGTTGCGGGAAAAGCATGTGTGAGCACTGGGCCAAAACTCCCGTGTATCTGAGTTGAATACAGCGATTTCCAACGGCTTTCCTCAACCAGAGTGTAGCTAGGTTCCAAATCCCATGTACGATCGGGTAGCAGACATCTGCCTCCCATGCATACACACTTCTGAGAGTTGAGCTTATGGCCTGTACCTCCACATCCAGCCTGCTGGTTTGAAAAGGCTTGGCTTCTAAAAGGCCTAGGCTCGCTGTTTGACGGAAGTGCTGGGAGAGGTAATTGGAATCTCCCGGCACACAAGACGAGTGCCTCCAAGCTCAATTCACGATTTCCCAGTCATTCTTGTGGTAGACAGGTGCTACATACTAAGTTCCATATGTGAGAAGGTAGCTGAACCCCTTGTCCAAAAGCATCTTACTTCTGAGAGTTGAGCTCAGCCTCAGTCCCTCACAGTTCCACACTGCCTGCAGAGTGAGTTTCACACGTCTTCACCAGAGATGATTGCCAGAGGCTTCTGAGTACAAGTTAACCATGCAGACCTGGAGGGTATCTCCAGGTGCAGTAGAGTGGTAATCTTGGAACCTCCTGACTCAGAGTACTGCTACCTTCTCACTGCCATAGGAATGCAGCTAGTTGAAAGCTGGCTTCAAGACATGCTTCCCTATGAGAGCTGAGGACAGGGCAGAACCCTCACGCATCCTGCCTGACTGTAGGAGTGCTGCTAACATCCTAATGTTAGTGGCTGGGAGAGGTTGCGGGAAAAGAATGTGTGAACACTGGGCCTGAACTCCCGTGTATCTGAGTTGAATACAGCGATTTCCAATGGCCTTCTTCAATCACAGTGTAGCTAGGTTCCAACTCCCATGTCCGAGTGGGTAGCAGACATCTGCCTCCCATGCATACACACTTTTGAGAGTTGAGCTTATGGCCTGTACCTCCACATCCCGCCTGCTGGTACCCTTGGCTTCTAAAAGGCCTAGGCTCGCTGTTTGACGGAAGTGCTGGGAGAGGTAATTGGAATCACACGGCCCGCAAGACGAGTGCCTCCAAGCTCAATTCACGATTTCCCAGTAATTCTTGTGGTAGACAGGTGCTACAAACTAAGTTCCATATGTGAGAGGGTTGCTGAACGCCTTGTCCAAAAGCATCTTACTTCTGAGAGTTGAGCTCAGCCTCAATCCCTCACAGTTCCACACTGCCTGCAGAGTGAGTTTCACACGTCTTCACCAGAGAGGATTGCCAGAGGCTTCTGAGTACAAGTTAACAATGCAGACCTGGAGGGTATCTCCAGGTGCAGTAGAGTGGTAATCTTGGAACCTCCCGACTCAGAGTACTGCTACATTCTCACTGCCATAGGAATGCAGCCAGTTGACAGGTGGCTTCAAGACATGCTTCCCTGTGAGAGCTGAGGACAGGGCAGAACTCCCGCATCCTGCCTGACTGTAGGATAGCTGCTAACATCCTTATGTTATTGGCTGGGAGAGGTTGTGGGAAAAGCATGTGTGAGCACTGGGCCTGAACTCCCGTGTATCTGAGTTGAATACAGCGATTTCCAACGGCTTTCCTCAACCAGAGTGTAGCTAGGTTCCAAATCCCATTTACGAGCGGGTAGCAGACATCTGCCTCAAATGCATATACACTTCTGAGAGTTGAGCTTATGGCCTGTACCTCCACATCCAGCCTGCTGGTACCCTTGGCTTCTAAAAGGCCTAGGCTCTCTGTTTGATGGAAGTGTTGGGAGAGGTAATTGGAATAACCCGGCACACAAGAGTAGTGCCTCCAAGCTCAATTCACGATTTCCCAGTAATTCTTGTGGTAGACAGGTGCTACATACTAAGTTCCATACGTGAGAAGGTAGCTGAACGCCTTGACCAAAAGCATCTTACTTCTGAGAGATGAGCTCAGCCTCAGTCCCTCACAGTTCCACACTGCCTGCAGAGTGAGTTACACAGGTCTTCAGCAGAGACGATTGCCAGAGTCTTCTGAGTACAAGTTAACAATGCAGACCTGGAGGGTATCTCCAGGTGCAGTAGAGTGGTAATCTTGGAACCTCCTGACTCAGAATACTGCTACCTTCTCACTGCCATAGGAATGCAGCTAGTTGACAGCTGGCTTCAAGACATGCTTCCCTGTGAGAGCTGAGGACAGGGCAGAACCCTCCCGCATCCTGCCTGACTGTAGGAGTAGCTGCTAACATCCTAATGTTAGTGGCTGGGAGAGGTTGCGGGAAAAGCATGTGTGAGCACTGGGCCTGAACTCCCGTGTATCTGAGTTGAATACAGCGATTTCCAACGACTTTCCTCAACCAGAGTGTAGCTAGGTTCCAAAACCCATGTACGAGCGGGTAGCAGACATCTGCCTCCCATGCATACACACTTCTGAGAGTTGAGCTTATGGCCTGTACCTCCACATCCAGCCTGCTGGTACCCTTGGCTTCTAAAAGGCCTAGGCTCGCTGTTTGACGGAAGTGCTGGGAGAGGTAATTGGAATCACCAGGCACACAAGACTAGTGCCTCCAAGCTCAGTCCAGCGATTTCCCAGTAATTCTTGTGGTAGACAGGTGCTACATACTAAGTTCCATATGTGAGAAGGTAGCTGAACGCCTTGTCCAAAAGCATCTTACTTCTGAGAGTTGAGCTCAGCCTCAGTCCCTCAAAGTACCACACTGCCTGCAGAGTGAGTTTCACACGTCTTCACCAGAGACGATTACCAGAGGCTTCTGAGTACAAGTTAACAATGCAGACCTGGAGGGTATCTCCAGGTGCAGTAGAGTGGTAATCTTGGAACCTCCTGACTCAGAGTACTGCTACCTTCTCACTGCCTTAGGAATGCAGCCAGTTGACAGCTGGCTTCAAGACATGCTTCCCTGTGAGAGCTGAGGACAGGGCAGAACCCTCCCGCATCCTGCCTGACTGTAGGAGTAGATGCTAACATCCTTATGTTAGTGGCTGGGAGAGGTTGCGGGAAAAGCATGTGTGAGCAATGGGCCTGAACTCCCGTGTATCTGAGTTGAATACAGCGATTTCCAACGGCTTTCCTCAACCAGAATGTAGCTAGGTTCCGAATCCCATGTACGAGCGGGTAGCAGACATCTGCCTCCCATGCATACACACTTCTGAGAGTTGAGCTTATGGCCTGTACCTCCACATCCAGCCTGCTGATACCCTTGGCTTCTAAAAGGCCTAGGCTCGCTGTTTGACGGAAGTGTTGGGAGAGGTAATTGGAATCACCCGGCACACAAGACTAGTGCCTCCAAGCTCAATTCACGATTTCCAGTAATTCTTGTGGTAGACAGGTGCTACATACTAAGTTCCATACGTGAGAAGGTAGCTGAACGCCTTGTCCAAAAGCATCTTACTTCTGAGAGTTGAGCTCAGCCTCAGTCACTCACAGTTCCACACTGCCTGCAGAGTGAGTTTCGCAGGTCTTCAGCAGAGACGTTTGCCAGAGGCTTCTGAATCACAGGGTAACAATGCAGACCTGGAGGGTATCTCCAGGTGCAGTAGAGTGGTAATCTTGGAACCTCCTGACTCAGAGTACTGCTACCTGCTCACTGCCATAGGAATGCAGCCAGGTGACAGCTGGCTTCAAGACATGCTTCCCTGTGAGAGGTGAGGACAGGGCAGAAACCTCCCGCATCCTGCCTGACTGTAGGAGTAGCTGCTAACATCCCTATGTTAGTGGCTGGGAGAGGTTGCGGGAAAAGCATGTGTGAGCACTGGGCCTGAACTCCCGTGTATCTGAGTTGAATACAGCGATTTCCAATGGCCTTCTTCAATCACAGTGTAGCTAGGTTCCAACTCCCATGTCCGAGTGGGTAGCAGACATCTGCCTCCCATGCATACACACTTCTGAGAGTTGAGCTTATGGCCTGTACCTCCACAGCCAGCCTGCTGGTACCCTTGGCTTCTAAAAGGCCTAGGCTCGCTGTTTGACGGAAGTGCTGGGAGAGGTAATTGGAATATCCCGGAACACTAGACGAGTGCCTCCAAGCTCAATTCACGATTTCCCATTAATTCTTGTGGTAGACAGGTGCTACATAATAAGTTCCATATGTGAGAAGGTAGCTGAACGCCTTGTCCAAAAGCATCTGACTTCTGAGAGTTGAGCTCAGCCTCAGTCCCTCACAGTTCCACACTGCCTGCAGAGTGAGTTTCACACGTCTTCACCAGAGACGATTGCCAGAGGCTTCTGAGTACAAGTTAACAATGCAGACCTGGAGGGTATCCCCAGGTGCAGTAGAGTGGTAATCTTGGAACCTCCTGACACAGAGTACTGCTACATTCTCACTGCCATAGGAATGCAGCTAGCTGACAGCTGGCTTCATGACATGCTTCCCTGTGAGAGCTGAGGACAGGGCAGAACCCTCCCGCATCCTGCCTGACTGTAGGAGTAGCTGCTAACATCCTTATGTTAGTGGCTGGGAGAGGTTGCGGGAAAAGCGTGTGTGAGCACTGGGCCTGAACTCCCGTGTATCTGAGTTGAATACAGCGATTTCCAACGGCCTTCTTCAATCACAGTGTAGCTAGGTTCCAACTCCCATGTCCGAGTGGGTAGCAGACATCTGCGTCCAATGCATACACACTTCTGAGAGTTGAGCTTATGGCCTGTACCTCCACAGCCAGCCTGCTGGTACCCTTGGCTTCTAAAAGGCCTAGGCTCGCTGTTTGACGGAAGTGTTGGGAGAGGTAATTGGAATCACCCGGCACACAAGACTAGTGCCCCCAAGCTCAGTCCAGCGATTTCCTTGTAATTCCTGTGGTAGACTGGTGCTACATGCTAAGTTCCATACGTGAGAAGGTAGCTGAACGCCTTGTCCAAAAGCATCTTACTTCTGAGAGTTGAGCTCAGCCTCAGTCCCTCACAGTTCCACACTGCCAGCAGAGTGAGTTTCGCAAGTCTTCAGAAGAGACGTTTGCCAGAGGCTTCTGAGATGCATGGTAACAATGCAGACCTGGAGGCTATCCCCAGGTGCAGTAGACTCGTAATCTTGGAACCTCCTGACTCAGAATACTGCTACCTTCTCACTGCCATACGAATGCAGCTAGTTGACAGCTGGCTTCAAGACATGCTTCCCTGTGAGAGCTGTGGACAGGCCAGAACCCTCCCGCATCCTGCCTGACTGTAGGAGTATCTGCTAACATTCTTATGTTAGTGGCTGGGAGAGGTTGCGGCAAAAGCATGTGTGAGCACTGGGCCTGAACTCCCGTGTATCTGATTTGAATACAGCGATTTCCAATGGCCTTCTTCAATCACAGTGTAGCTAGGTTCCAACTCCCATGTCCGAGTGGGAAGCAGACATCTGCCTCCCATGCATACACACTTCTGAGAGTTGAGCTTATGGCCTGTACCTCCACAGCCAGCCTCCTGGCGCCCTTGGCTTCTAAAAGGCCTAGGCTCGCTGTTTGACGGAAGTGCTGGGAGAGGTAATTGGAATCTCCCGGCACACAAGACGAGTGCCTCCAAGCTCAATTCACGATTTCCCAGTAATTCTTGTGGTAGACAGGTGCTACATACTAAGTTCCATATGTGAGAAGGTAGCAGAACGACTTGTCCAAAAGCATCTTACTTCTGAGAGTTGAGCTCAACCTCAGTCCCTCACAGTTCCACACTGCCTGCAGAGTGAGTTTCACAGGTCTTCAGCAGAGACGTTTGCCAGAGGCTTCTGAGACGCAGGGTAACAATGCAGACCTGGAGGGTATCCCCAGGTGCAGTAGACTGGTAATCTTGGAACCTCCTGTCTCAGAGTACTGCTACCTTCTCACTGCCATAGGAATGCAGCTAGTTGACAGCTGGCTTCAAGACATGCTTCCCTGTGAGAGCTGAGGACAGGGCAGAACCCTCTCGCATCCTGCCTGACTGTAGGAGTAGCTGCTAACCTCCGAAAGTTAGTGGCTGGGAGATGATGCGGGAAAAGCGTGTTTGAGCACTGGGCCTGAACTCCTGTGTATCTGAGTTGAATACAGCGATTTCCAACGGCTTTCCTCACCAGAGTGTAGCTAGGTTCCAAATCCCATGTACGAGCGGGTAGCAGACAGCTGCCTCCCATGCATAAACACTTCTGAGAGTTGAGCTTATGGCCTGTACCTCCACATCCAGCCTGCTGGTACCCTTGGCTTCTAAAAGGCCTAGGCTCGCTGTTTGACGGAAGTGCTGGGAGAGGTAATTGGAATCACCCGGCACGCAAGACGAGTGCCTCCAAGCTCAATTCACGACTTCCCAGTAATTCTTGTGGTAGACAAGTGCTACATACTAAGTTCCATACGTGAGAAGGTAGCTGAACGCCTTGACCAAAAGCATCTTACTTCTGAGAGTTGAGCTCAGCCTCAGTCCCTCACAGTTCCACACTGCCTGCAGAGTGAGTTTCACAGGTCTTCAGCAGAGACGATTGCCAGAGTCTTCTGAGTACAAGTTAACAATGCAGACCTGGAGGGTATCTCCAGTTGCAGTAGAGTGGTAATCTTGGAACCTCCTGACACAGAGTACTGCTACATTCTCACTGCCATAGGAATGCAGCTAGTTGACAGCTGGCTTCAAGACATGCTTCCCTGTGAGAGCTGAGGACAGGGCAGAACCCTCCCGCATCCTGCCTGACTGTAGGAGTAGCTGCTAACATCCTTATGTTAGTGGCTGGGAGAGGATGCGGGAAAAGCGTGTGTGAGCACTGGGCCTGAACTCCCGTGTATCTGAGTTGAATACAGCGATTTCCAACGGCCTTCTTCAATCACAGTGTAGCTAGGTTCCAACTCCCATGTCCGAGTGGGTAGCAGACATCTGCGTCCAATGCATACACACTTCTGAGAGTTGAGCTTATGGCCTGTACCTCCACAGCCAGCCTGCTGGTACCCTTGGCTTCTAAAAGGCCTAGGCTCGCTGTTTGACGGAAGTGCTGGGAGAGGTAATTGGAATATCCCGGAACACTAGACGAGTGCCTCCAAGCTCAATTCACGATTTCCCATTAATTCTTGTGGTAGACAGGTGCTACATAATAAGTTCCATATGTGAGAAGGTAGCTGAACGCCTTGTCCAAAAGCATCTGACTTCTGAGAGTTGAGCTCAGCCTCAGTCCCTCACAGTTCCACACTGCCTGCAGAGTGAGTTTCACTCGTCTTCACCAGAGACGATTGCCAGAGGCTTCTGAGTACAAGTTAACAATGCAGACCTGGAGGGTATCCCCAGGTGCAGTAGAGTGGTAATCTTGGAACCTCCTGACACAGAGTACTGCTACATTCTCACTGCCATAGGAATGCAGCTAGCTGACAGCTGGCTTCATGACATGCTTCCCTGTGAGAGCTGAGGACAGGGCAGAACCCTCCCGCATCCTGCCTGACTGTAGGAGTAGCTGCTAACATCCTTATGTTAGTGGCTGGGAGAGGTTGCGGGAAAAGCGTGTGTGAGCACTGGGCCTGAACTCCCGTGTATCTGAGTTGAATACAGCGATTTCCAACGGCCTTCTTCAATCACAGTGTAGCTAGGTTCCAACTCCCATGTCCGAGTGGGTAGCAGACATCTGCGTCCAATGCATACACACTTCTGAGAGTTGAGCTTATGGCCTGTACCTCCACAGCCAGCCTGCTGGTACCCTTGGCTTCTAAAAGGCCTAGGCTCGCTGTTTGACGGAAGTGTTGGGAGAGGTAATTGGAATCACCCGGCACACAAGACTAGTGCCCCCAAGCTCAGTCCAGCGATTTCCTTGTAATTCCTGTGGTAGACTGGTGCTACATGCTAAGTTCCATACGTGAGAAGGTAGCTGAACGCCTTGTCCAAAAGCATCTTACTTCTGAGAGTTGAGCTCAGCCTCAGTCCCTCACAGTTCCACACTGCCAGCAGAGTGAGTTTCGCAAGTCTTCAGCAGAGACGTTTGCCAGAGGCTTCTGAGATGCATGGTAACAATGCAGACCTGGAGGCTATCCCCAGGTGCAGTAGACTCGTAATCTTGGAACCTCCTGACTCAGAATACTGCTACCTTCTCACTGCCATACGAATGCAGCTAGTTGACAGCTGGCTTCAAGACATGCTTCCCTGTGAGAGCTGTGGACAGGCCAGAACCCTCCCGCATCCTGCCTGACTGTAGGAGTATCTGCTAACATTCTTATGTTAGTGGCTGGGAGAGGTTGCGACAAAAGCATGTGTGAGCACTGGGCCTGAACTCCCGTGTATCTGATTTGAATACAGCGATTTCCAATGGCCTTCTTCAATCACAGTGTAGCTAGGTTCCAACTCCCATGTCCGAGTGGGAAGCAGACATCTGCCTCCCATGCATACACACTTCTGAGAGTTGAGCTTATGGCCTGTACCTCCACAGCCAGCCTCCTGGCGCCCTTGGATTCTAAAAGGCCTAGGCTCGCTGTTTGACGGAAGTGCTGGGAGAGGTAATTGGAATCTCCCGGCACACAAGACGAGTGCCTCCAAGCTCAATTCACGATTTCCCAGTAATTCTTGTGGTAGACAGGTGCTACATACTAAGTTCCATATGTGAGAAGGTAGCAGAACGCCTTGTCCAAAAGCATCTTACTTCTGAGAGTTGAGCTCAACCTCAGTCCCTCACAGTTCCACACTGCCTGCAGAGTGAGTTTCACAGGTCCTCAGCAGAGACATTTGCCAGAGGCTTCTGAGACGCAGGGTAACAATGCAGACCTGGAGGGTATCCCCAGGTGCAGTAGACTGGTAATCTTGGAACCTCCTGTCTCAGAGTACTGCTACCTTCTCACTGCCATAGGAATGCAGCTAGTTGACAGCTGGCTTAAAGACATGCTTCCCTGTGAGAGCTGAGGACAGGGCAGAACCCTCTCGCATCCTGCCTGACTGTAGGAGTAGCTGCTAACCTCCGAAAGTTAGTGGCTGGGAGATGATGCGGGAAAAGCGTGTTTGAGCACTGGGCCTGAACTCCTGTGTATCTGAGTTGAATACAGCGATTTCCAACGGCTTTCCTCACCAGAGTGTAGCTAGGTTCCAAATCCCATGTACGAGCGGGTAGCAGACAGCTGCCTCCCATGCATAAACACTTCTGAGAGTTGAGCTTATGGCCTGTACCTCCACATCCAGCCTGCTGGTACCCTTGGCTTCTAAAAGGCCTAGGCTCGCTGTTTGACGGAAGTGCTGGGAGAGGTAATTGGAATCACCCGGCACGCAAGACGAGTGCCTCCAAGCTCAATTCACGACTTCCCAGTAATTCTTGTGGTAGACAAGTGCTACATACTAAGTTCCATACGTGAGAAGGTAGCTGAACGCCTTGACCAAAAGCATCTTACTTCTGAGAGTTGAGCTCAGCCTCAGTCCCTCACAGTTCCACACTGCCTGCAGAGTGAGTTTCACAGGTCTTCAGCAGAGACGATTGCCAGAGTCTTCTGAGTACAAGTTAACAATGCAGACCTGGAGGGTATCTCCAGTTGCAGTAGAGTGGTAATCTTGGAACCTCCTGACACAGAGTACTGCTACATTCTCACTGCCATAGGAATGCAGCTAGTTGACAGCTGGCTTCAAGACATGCTTCCCTGTGAGAGCTGAGGACAGGGCAGAACCCTCCCGCATCCTGCCTGACTGTAGGAGTAGCTGCTAACATCCTTATGTTAGTGGCTGGGAGAGGATGCGGGAAAAGCGTGTGTGAGCACTGGGCCTGAACTCCCGTGTATCTGAGTTGAATACAGCGATTTCCAACGGCTTTCCTCAACCAGAATGTAGCTAGGTTCCAAATCCCATGTACGAGCGGGTAGCAGACATCTGCCTCCCATGCATACACACTTCTGAGAGTTGAGCTTATGGCCTGTACCTCCACATCCAGCCTGCTGATACCCTTGGCTTCTAAAAGGCCTAGGCTCGCTGTTTGACGGAAGTGTTGGGAGAGGTAATTGGAATCACCCGGCACACAAGACTAGTGCCTCCAAGCTCAATTCACGATTTCCAGTAATTCTTGTGGTAGACAGGTGCTACATACTAAGTTCCATACGTGAGAAGGTAGCTGAACGCCTTGTCCAAAAGCATCTTACTTCTGAGAGTTGAGCTCAGCCTCAGTCCCTCACAGTTCCACACTGCCAGCAGAGTGAGTTTCGCAAGTCTTCAGCAGAGACGTTTGCCAGAGGCTTCTGAGATGCAGGGTAACAATGCAGACCTGGAGGCTATCCCCAAGTGCAGTAGACTCGTAATCTTGGAACCTCCTGACTCAGAATACTGCTACCTTCTCACTGCCATACGAATGCAGCTAGTTGACAGCTGGCTTCAAGACATGCTTCCCTGTGAGAGCTGTGGACAGGGCAGAACCCTCCCGCATCCTGCCTGACTGTAGGAGTATCTGCTAACATCCTTATGTTAGTGGCTGGGAGAGGTTGCGGCAAAAGCATGTGTGAGCACTGGGCCTGAACTCCCGTGTATCTGATTTGAATACGCGATTTCCAATGGCCTTCTTCAATCACAGTGTAGCTAGCTTCCAACTCCCATGTCCGAGTGGGAAGCACACATCTGCCTCCCATGCATACACACTTCTGAGAGTTGAGCTTATGGCCTGTACCTCCACAGCCAGCCTCCTGGCGCCCTTGGCTTCTAAAAGGCCTAGGCTCGCTGTTTGACGGAAGTGCTGGGAGAGGTAATTGGAATCTCCCGGCACACAAGACGAGTGCCTCCAAGCTCAATTCACGATTTCCCAGTAATTCTTGTGGTAGACAGGTGCTACATACTAAGTTCCATATGTGAGAAAGTAGCAGAACGCCTTGTCCAAAAGCATCTTACTTCTGAGAGTTGAGCTCAACCTCAGTCCCTCACAGTTCCACACTGCCTGCAGAGTGAGTTTCACAGGTCTTCAGCAGAGACGTTTACCAGAGGCTTCTGAGACGCAGGGTAACAATGCAGACCTGGAGGGTATCCCCAGGTGCAGTAGACTGGTAATCTTGGAACCTCCTGACTCAGAGTACTGCTACCTTCTCACTGCCATAGGAATGCAGCTAGTTGACAGCTGGCTTCAAGACATGCTTCCCTGTGAGAGCTGAGGACAGGGCAGAACCCTCTCGCATCCTGCCTGACTGTAGGAGTAGCTGCTAACCTCCGAAAGTTAGTGGCTGGAAGATGATGCGGGAAAAGCGTGTGTGAGCACTGGGCCTGAACTCCTGTGTATCTGAGTTGAATACAGCGATTTCCAACGGCTTTCCTCACCAGAGTGTAGCTAGGTTTCAAATCCCATGTACGAGCGGGTAGCAGACATCTGCCTCCCTTGCATAAACACTTCTGAGAGTTGAGCTTATGGCCTGTACCTCCACATCCAGCCTGCTGGTACCCTTGGCTTCTAAAAGGCCTAGGCTCGCTGTTTGACGGAAGTGCTGGGAGAGGTAATTGGAATCACCCGGCACGCAAGACGAGTGCCTCCAAGCTCAATTCACGATTTCCCAGTAATTCTTGTGGTAGACAGGTGCTACATACTAAGTTCCATACGTGAGAAGGTAGCTGAACGCCTTGACCAAAAGCATCTTACTTCTGAGAGTTGAGCTCAGCCTCAGTCCCTCACAGTTCCACACTGCCTGCAGAGTGAGTTTCACAGGTCTTCAGCAGAGACGATTGCCAGAGTCTTCTGAGTACAAGTTAACAATGCAGACCTGGAGGGTATCTCCAGGTGCAGTAGAGTGGTAATCTTGGAACCTCCTGACACAGAGTACTGCTACATTCTCACTGCCATAGGAATGCAGCTGGTTGACAGCTGGCTTCAAGACATGCTTCCCTGTGAGAGCTGAGGACAGGGCAGAACCCTCCCGCATCCTGCCTGACTGTAGGAGTAGCTGCTAACATCCTTATGTTAGTGGCTGGGAGAGGTTGCGGGAAAAGCGTGTGTGAGCCCTGGGCCTGAACTCCCGTGTATCTGAGTTGAATACAGCGATTTCCAACGGCCTTCTTCAATCACAGTGTAGCTAGGTTCCAACTCCCATGTCCGAGTGGGTAGCAGACATCTGCGTCCAATGCATACACACTTCTGAGAGTTGAGCTTATGGCCTGTACCTCCACAGCCAGCCTGCTGGTACCCTTGGCTTCTAAAAGGCCTAGGCTCGCTGTTTGACGGAAGTGCTGGGAGAGGTAATTGGAATTTCCCGGCACGCAAGACGAGTGCCTCCAAGCTCAATTCACGATTTCCCAGTAATTCTTGTGGTAGACAGGTGCTACATACTAAGTTCCATACGTGAGAAGGTAGCTGAACGCCTTTTCCAAAAGCATCTTACTTCTGAGAGTTGAGCTCAGCCTCAGTCCCTCACAGTTCCACACTGCCTGCAGAGTGAGTTTCACAGGTCTTCAGCAGAGACGATTGCCAGAGTCTTCTGAGTACAAGTTAACAATGCAGACCTGGAGGGTATCTCCAGTTGCAGTAGAGTGGTAATCTTGGAACCTCCTGACACAGAGTACTGCTACATTCTCACTGTCATAGGAATGCAGCTAGTTGACAGCTGGCTTCAAGACATGCTTCCCTGTGAGAGCTGAGGACAGGGCAGAACCCTCCCGCATCCTGCCTGACTGTAGGAGTAGCTGCTAACATCCTTATGTTAGTGGCTGGGAGATGTTGCGGGAAAAGCGTGTGTGAGCACTGGGCCTGAACTCCCGTGTATCTGAGTTGAATACAGCGATTTCCAACGGCCTTCTTCAATCACAGTGTAGCTAGGTTCCAACTCCCATGTCCGAGTGGGTAGCAGACATCTGCGTCCAATGCATACACACTTCTGAGAGTTGAGCTTATGGCCTGTACCTCCACAGCCAGCCTGCTAGTACCCTTGGCTTCTAAAAGGCCTAGGCTCGCTGTTTGACGGAAGTGCTGGGAGAGGTAATTGGAATCTCCCGGCACACAAGACGAGTGCCTCCAAGCTCAATTCACGATTTCCCAGTAATTCTTGTGGTAGACAGGTGCTACATACTAAGTTCCATATGTGAGAAGGTAGCTGAACGCCTTGTCCAAAAGCATCTTACTTCTGAGAGTTGAGCTCAGCCTCAGTCCCACACAGTTCCACACTGCCTGCAGAGTGAGTTTCACACTTCTTCACCAGAGACGATTGCCAGAGGCTTCTGAGTACAAGTTAACAATGCAGACCTCGAGGGTATCTCCAGGTGCAGTAGAGTGGTAATCTTGGAACCTCCTGACTCAGAGTACTGCTACCTTCTCACTGCCATAGGAATGCAGCCAGGTGACAGCTGGCTTCAAGACATGCTTCCCTGTGAGAGCTGAGGACAGGGCAGAAACCTCCCGCATCCTGCCTGACTGTAGGAGTAGCTGCTAACATCCTTATGTTAGTGGCTGGGAGAGGTTGAGGGAAAAGCATGTGTGAGCACTGGGCCTGAACTCCCGTGTATCTGAGTTGAATACAGCGATTTCCAATGGCCTTCTTCAATCGCAGTGTAGCTAGTTTCCAACTCCCATGTCCGAGTGGGTAGCAGACATCTACCTCCCATGCATACACACTTCTGAGAGTTGAGCTTATGGCCTGTACCTCCACAGCCAGCCTGCTGGTACCCTTGGCTTCTAAAAGGCCTAGGCTCGCTGTTTGACGGAAGTGCTGGGAGAGGTAATTGGAATATCCCGGCACACTAGACGAGTGCCTCCAAGCTCAATTCACGATTTCCCAGTAATTCTTGTGGTAGACAGGTGCTACATACTAAGTTCCATATGTGAGAAGGTAGCTGAACGCCTTGTCCAAAAGCATCTTACTTCTGAGAGTTGAGCTCAGCCTCAGTCCCTCACAGTTCCACACTGCCTGCAGAGTGAGTTTCACACGTCTTCACCAGAGACGATTGCCAGAGGCTTCTGAGTACAAGTTAACAATGCAGACCTGGAGGGTATCCCCAGGTGCAGTAGAGTGGTAATCTTGGAACCTCCTGACACAGAGTACTGCTACATTCTCACTGCCATAGGAATGCAGCTAGTTGACAGCTGGCTTCAAGACATGCTTCCCTGTGAGAGCTAAGGACAGGGCAGAACCCTCCCGCATCCTGTTTGACTGTAGGAGTAGCTGCTAACATCCTTATATTAGTGGCTGGGAGAGGTTGCGGGAAAAGCTTGTGTGAGCACTGGGCCTGAACTCCCGTGTATCTGAGTTGAATACAGCGATTTCCAACGGCCTTCTTCAAACACAGTGTAGCTAGGTTCCAACTCCCATGTCCGAGTGGGTAGCAGACATCTGCCTCCAATGCATACACACTTCTGAGAGTTGAGCTTATGGCCTGTACCTCCACATCCAGCCTGCTGCTTCCCTTGGCTTCTAAAAGGCCTAGGCTCCTTGTTTGACGGAAATGTTGGGAGAGGTAATTGGAATCACCCGGCACACAAGACTAGTGCCCCCAAGCTCAGTCCAGCGATTTCCTTGTAATTCCTGTGGTAGACTGGTGCTACATGCTAAGTTCCATACGTGAGAAAGTAGCTGAACGCCTTGTCCAAAAGCATCTTACTTCTGAGAGTTGAGCTCAGCCTCAGTCCCTCACAGTTCCACACTGCCTGCAGAGTGAGTTTCGCAGGTCTTCAGCAGAGACTTTTGCCAGAGGCTTCTGAGACGCAGGGTAACAGTGCAGACCTGGAGGCTATCCCCAGGTGCAGTAGACTCGTAATCTTGGAACCTCCTGACTCAGAATACTGCTACCTTCTCCCTGCCATACGAATGCAGCTAGTTGACAGCTGGCTTCAAGACATGCTTCCCTGTGAGAGCTGAGGACAGGGCAGAACCCTCCCGCATCCGGCCTGACTGTAGGATTAGCTGCTAACATCCTAATGTTAGTGGCTGGGAGAGGTTGCGGGAAAAGCCTGTGTGAGCACTGGGCCTGAACTCCCGTGTATCTGAGTTGAATACAGCGATTTCCAACGGCTTTCCTCAACCAGAGTGTAGCTAGGTTCCAAATCCCATGTACGAGCGGGTAGCAGACATCTGCCTCCCATGCATACACACTTCTGAGAGTTGAGCTTATGGCCTGTACCTCCACATCCAGCCTGCTGGTACCCTTGGCTTCTAAAAGGCCTAGGCTCCCTGTTTGATGGAAGTGCTGGGAGAGGTAATTGGAATCTCCCGGCACACAAGACGAGTGCCCCCAAGCTCAATTCACGATTTCCCAGTAATTCTTGTGGTAGACAGGTGCTACATACTAAGTTCCATATGTGAGAAGGTAGCTGAACGCCTTTTCCAAAAGCATCTTACTTCTGAGAGTTGAGCTCAGCCTCAGTCCCTCACAGTTCCACACTGCCTGCAGAATGAGTTTCACACGTCTTCACCAGAGACGATTGCCAGAGGCTTCTGAGTACAAGTTAACAATGCAGACCTGGAGGGTATCTCCAGGTGCAGTAGAGTGGTAATCTTGGAACCTCCTGACTCAGAGTACTGCTACCTTCTCACTGCCATAGGAATGCAGCTAGTTGACAGCTGGCTTCAAGACATACTTCCCTGTGAGAGTTGTGGACAGGGCAGAACCCTCCCGCATCCTGCCTGACTGTAGGAGTAGCTGCTAACATCCTTATGTTAGTGCCTGGGAGAGGTTGCGGCAAAAGCATGTGTGAGCACTGGGCCTGAACTCCCGTGTATCTGAGTTGAATACAGCGATTTCCAATGGCCTTCTTCAATCACAGTGTAGCTAGGTTCCAACTCCCATGTCCGAGTGGGAAGCAGACATCTGCCTCCCATGCATACACACTTCTGAGAGTTGAGCTTATGGACTGTACCTCCACAGCCAGCCTGCTGGTACACTTGTCTTCTAAAATGCCTAGGCTCGCTGTTTGACGGAAGTGTTGGGAGAGGTAATTGGAATCACCCGGCACAAAAGACTAGTGCCTACAAGCTCAGTCCAGCGATTTCCTACTAATTCCTGTGGTACACTGGTGCTACATATTAAGTTCCATACGTGAGAGGGTAGCTGAACGCCTTGTCCAAAAGCATCTTACTTCTGAGAGTTGAGCTCAGCCTCAGTCCCTCACAGTTCCACACTGCCTGCAGAGTGAGTTTCGCAGGTCTTCAGCAGAGACGTTTGCCAGAGGCTTCTGAGACGCAGGGTAACAATGCAGACCTGGAGGGTATCCCCAGGTGTAGTAGACTGGTAATCTTGGAACCTCCTGACTCAGAATACTGCTACCTTCTCACTGCCATAGGAATGTAGCTAGTTGACAGCTGGCTTCAATACATGCTTCCCTGTGAGAGCTGAGGACAGGGCAGAACCCTCCCGCATCCTGCCTGACTGTAGGAGTAGCTGCTAACATCCTAATGTTAGTGGCTGGGAGAGGATGCGGGAAAAGCATGTGTGAGCACTGGGCCTGAACTCCCGTGTATCTGAGTTGAATACAGCGATTTCCAACGGCTTTCCTCAACCAGAGTGTAGCTAGGTTCCAAATCCCATGTACGAGCGGGTAGCAGACATCTGCCTCCCATGTATACACACTTCTGAGACTTGAGCTTATGGCCTGTACCTCCACATCCAGCCTGCTGGTACCCTTGGCTTCTAAAAGGCCTAGGCTCGCTGTTTGACGGAAGTGCTGGGAGAGGTAATTGGAATCTCCCGGCACACAAGACTAGTGCCTCCAAGCTCAGTCCAGCGATTTCGCAGTAATTCTTGTGGTAGACAGGTGCTACATACTAAGTTCCATATGTGAGAAGGTAGCTGAACGCCTTGTCCAAAAGCATCTTACTTCTGAGAGTTGAGCTCAGCCTCAGTCCCTCACAGTTCCACACTGCCTGCAGAGTGAGTTTCACACGTCTTCACCAGAGACGATTGCCAGAGGCTTCTGAGTACAAGTTAACAATGCAGACCTCGAGGGTATCTCCAGGTGCAGTAGAGTGGTAATCTTGGAACCTCCTGACTCAGAGTACTGCTACCTTCTCACTGCCATAGGAATGCAGCTAGTTGACAGCTGACTTCAAGACATGCTTCCCTGTGAGAGCTGAGGACAGGGCAGAACGGTCCCGCATTATGCCTGACTGTAGGAGTAGCTGCTAACATCCTAATGTAAGTGGCTGGGGAGGTTGCGGGAAAAGCATGTGTGAACACTGGGCCTGAACTCCCGTGTATCTGAGTTGAATACAGCGATTTCCAATGGCCTTCTTCAATCTCAGTGTAGCTAGGTTCCAACTCCCATGTCCGAGTGGGTAGCAGACATCTGCCTCCCATGCATACACACTTTTGAGAGTTGAGCTTATGGCCTGTACCTCCACATCCAGCCTGCTGGTACCCTTGGCTTCTAAAAGGCCTAGGCTCGCTGTTTGACGGAAGTGCTAGGAGAGGTAATTGGAATCACCCGGCACGCAAGACGAGTGCCTCCAAGCTCAATTCACGATTTCCCAGTAATTCTTGTGGTAGACAGGTGCTACAAACTAAGTTCCATATGTGAGAGGGTAGCTGAACGCCTTGTCCAAAAGCATCTTACTTCTGAGAGTTGAGCTCAGCCTCAGTCCCTCACAGTTCCACACTGCCTGCAGAGTGAGTTTCACACGTCATCACCAGAGACGATTGCCAGAGGCTTCTGAGTACAAGTAACAATGCAGACCTGGAGGGTATCTCCAGGTGCAGTAGAGTGGTAATCTTGGAACCTCCTGACTCAGAGTACTGCTACCTTATCACTGCCTTAGGAATGAAGCTAGTTGACAGCTGGCTTCAAGACATGCTTCCCTGTGAGAGCTGAGGACAGGGCAGAACCCTCCCGCATCCTGCCTGACTTTAGGAGTAGCTGCTAACATCCTAAATTTAGTGGCTGGGAGAGGTTGCAGGAAAAGCATGAGTGAGCACTGGGCCTGAACTCCCGTGTATCTGAGTTGAATACAGCGATTTCCAACGGCTTTCCTCAACCAGAGTGTAGCTAGGATCCATATCCCATGTACGAGCGGGTAGCAGACATCTGCCTCCCATGCATACACACTTCTGAGAGTTGAGCTTATGGCCTGTACCTCCACATCCAGCCTGCTGGTACCCTTGGCTCTAAAAGCCCTAGGCTCGCTGTTTGACGGAAGTGTTGGGAGAGGTAATTGGAATCACCCGGCACACAAGACGAGTGCCTCCAAGCTCAATTCACGATTTCCCAGTAATTCTTGTGGTAGACAGGTGCTACATACTAAGTTGCATATGTGAGAAGGTAGCTGAACGCCTTGTCCAAAAGCATCTTACTTCTGAGACTTGAGCTCACCCTCAGTCCCTCACAGTTCCACACTGCCTGCAGAGTGAGTTTCGCAGGTCTTCAGCAGAGACGTTTGCCAGAGGCTTCTGAGACGCAGGGTAACAATGCAGACCTGGAGGGTATCCCCAGGTGCAGTCGACTGGTAATCTTGGAACCTCCTGACTCAGAATACTGCTACCTTCTCACTGCCATAGGAATACAGCTAGTTGACAGCTGGCTTCAAGACATGCTTCCCTGTGAGAGCTGAGGACAGGGCAGAACCCTCCCGCATCCTGCCTGACTGTAGGAGTAGCTGCTAACATCCTAATGTTAGTAGCTGGGAGAGGTTGCTGGAAAAGCATGTGTGAGCACTGGGCCTGAACTCCCGTGTATCTGAGTTGTATACAGCGATTTCCAACGGCTTTCCTCAACCAGAGTATAGCTAGGTTCCAAATCCCATGTACGAGAGGGTAGCAGACATCTGCCTCCCCTGTATACACACTTCTGAGAGTTGAGATTATGGCCTGTACCTCCACATCCAGCCTGCTGGTACACTTGGCTTCTAAAAGGCCTAGGCTCGCTGTTTGACGGAAGTGCTGGAAGAGGTAATTGGAATCTCCCGGCACACAAGACAAGTGCCTCCAAGCTCAGTCCAGCGATTTCCTAGTAATTCCTGTGGTACACTGGTGCTACATACTAAGTTCCATACGTGAGAGGGTAGCTGAACGCCTTGTCCAAACGCATCTTTCTTCTGATAGTTGAGCTCAGCCTCAGTCCCTCACAGTTCCACACTGCCTGCAGATTGAGTTTCACACGTCTTCACCAGAGACGATTGCCAGAGGCTTCTGAGTACAAGTTAACAATGCAGACCTCGAGGGTATCTCCAGGTGCAGTAGAGTGGTAATCTTGGAACCTCCTGACTCAGAGTACTGCTACCTTCTCACTGCCATAGGAATGCAGCCAGTTGACAGCTGGCTTCAAGACATGCTTCCCTGTGAGAGCTGAGGACAGGGCAGAACCCTCCCGCATCCTGCCTGACTGTAGGAGTAGCTGCTAACATCCTTATGTTAGTGGCTGGGAGAGGTTGCGGGAAAAGCATGTGTGAGCACTGGGCCTGAACTCCCGTGTATCTGAGTTGAATACAGCGATTTCCAACGGCTTTCCTCAACCAGAGTGTAGCTAGGTTCCAAATCCCATGTACGAGCGGGTAGCAGACATCTGCCTCCCATGCATACACACTTCTGAGAGTTGAGCTTATGGCCTGTACCTCCACATCCAGCCTGCTGGTACCCTTGGCTTCTAAAAGGCCTAGGCTCGCTGTTTGACGGAAGTGTTGGGAGAGGTAATTGGAATCACCCGGCACACAAGACTAGTGCCTCCAAGCTCAGTCCAGAGATTTCCTAGAAATTCCTGCGGTAGACTGGTGCTACATACTAAGTTCCATACGTGAGAGGGTAGCTGAACTGCTTGTCCAAAAGCATCTTACTTCTGAGAGTTGAGCTCAGCCTCAGTCCCTCACAGTTCCACACTGCCTGCAGAGTGAGTTTCGCAGGTCTTCAGCAGACACATTTGCCAGAGGCTTCTGAGACGCAGGGTAACAATGCAGACCTGGAGGGTATCCCCAGGTGCAGTAGACTGTTAATCTTGGAACCTCCTGAATCAGAATACTGCTACCTTCTCACTGTCATAGGAATGCACCTAGTTGACAGCTGGCTTCAAGACATGCTTCCCTGTGAGAGCTGAGGACAGGGCAGAACCCTCCCGCATCCTGCCTGACTGTGGGAGTAGCTGCTAACATCCTAATGTTAGTGGCTGGGAGAGGTTGCGGGAAAAGCATGTGTGAGCACTGGGCCTGAACTCCCGTGTATCTGAGTTGAATACAGCGATTTCCAACGGCTTTCCTCAACCAGAGTGTAGCTAGTTTCCAAATCCCATGTACGAGCGGGTAGCAGACATCTGCCTCCCATGCATACACACTTCTGAGAGTTGAGCTTATGGCCTGTACCTCCACATCCAGCCTTCTGGTACCCTTGGCTTTTAAAGGCCTAGGCTCGCTGTTTGACGGAAGTGTTGGGAGAGGTAATTGGAATCACCCGGCACACAAGACTAGTGCCTCCAAGCTCAGTTCACGATTTCCCAGTAATTCTTGTGGTAGACAGGTGCTACATAATAAGTTCCATACGTGAGAAGGTAGCTGAACGCCTTGACCAAAAGCATCTTACTTCTGAGAGTTGAGCTCAGCCTCAGTCCCTCACAGTTCCACACTGCCTGCAGAGTGAGTTTCGTAGGTCTTCAGCAGAGACGTTTGCCAGAGGATTCTGAGACGCAGGCTAACAATGCAGACCTGGAGGGTATCCCCAGGTGCAGTAGACTGGTAACCTTGGAACCTCCTGACTCAGAATACTGCTACCTTCTCACTGCCATAGGAATGCAGCTAGTTGACAGCTGGCTTCAAGACATGCTTCCCTGTGAGAGCTGAGGACAGGGCAGAACCCTCCCGCATCCTGCCTGACTGTAGGAGTAGCTGCTAACATCCTAATGTTAATGGCTGGGAGAGGTTGCGGGAAAGCGTGTGTGAGCACTGGACCTGAACTCCCGTGTATCTGAGTTGAATACAGCGATTTCCAACGGCTTTCCTCAACCAGAGTGTAGCTATGTTCCAAATCCCATGTACGAGCGGGAAGCAGATATCTGCCTCCCATGCATACACACTTCTGAGAGTTGAGCTTATGGCCTGTACCTCCACAGCCAGCCTGCTGGTACTCTTGGCTTCTAAAAGGCCTAGGCTCGCTGACGGAAGTGTTGGGAGTGGTATTTGGAATCACCCGGCACACAAGACTAGTGCCTCCAAGCTCAATTCACGATTTCCAGTAATTCTTGCGGTAGACAGGTGCTACATACTAACTTCCATACGTGAGAAGTTAGCTGAACGCCTTGTCCAAAAGCATCTTACTTCTGAGAGTTGAGCTCAGCCTCAGTCCCTCACAGTTCCACACTGCCTGCAGAGTGAGTTTCGCAGGTCTTCAGCAGAGATGTTTGCCAGAGGCTTCTGAGACGCAGGGTAACTATGCAGACCTGGAGGGTATCCCCAGGTGCAGTAGACTGGTAATCTTGGAACTTCCTGACTCAGAATACTGCTACCTTCTCACTGCCCTAGGAATGCTGCTAGTTGACAGCTGGCTTCAAAACATGCTTCCCTGTGAGAGCTGAGGACAGGGCAGAACCCTCCCGCATCCTGCCTGACTGTAGGAGTAGCTGCTAACATCCTAATGTTAGTGGCTGGGAGAGGTTGCGGGAAAAGCATGTGTGAGCACTGGGCCTGAACTCCCGTGTATCTGAGTTGAATACAGCGATTTCCAACGGCTTTCCTCAACCAGAGTGTAGCTAGGTTCCAAATCCCATGTACGAGCGGGTAGCAGACATCTCCCTCCCATGCATACACACTTCTGAGAGTTGAGCTTATGGCCTGTACCTCTACATCCAGCCTTCTGGTACCCTTGGCTTTTAAAGGCCTAGGCTCGCTGTTTGACGGAAGTGTTGGGAGAGGTAATTGGAATCACCCGGCACACAAGACTAGTGCCTCCAAGCTCAATTCACGATTTCCAGTAATTCTTGTGGTAGACAGGTGCTACATACTAAGTTCCATACGTGAGAAGGTAGCTGAACGCCTTGTCCAAAAGCATCTTACTTCTGAGAGTTGAGCTCAGCCTCAGTCCCTCACAGTTCCACACTGCCTGCAGAGTGAGTTTCGCAGGTCTTCAGCAGAGACGTTTGCCAGAGGCTTCTGAGTCGCAGGGTAACAATGCAGACCTGGAGGGTATCTCCATGTGCAGTAGAGTGGTAATCTTGGAACCTCCTGACTCAGAGTACTGCTGCCTTCTCACTGCCATAGGAATGCAGCCAGGTGACAGCTGGCTTCAAGACATGCTTCCCTGTGAGAGCTGAGGACAGGGCAGAACCCTCCCGCATCCTGCCTGACGGTAGGAGTAGCTGCTAACATCCTTATGTTAGTGGCTGGGAGAGGTTGCGGGAAAAGCATGTGTGAGCACTGGGCCTGAACTCCCGTGTATCTGAGTTGAATACAGCGATTTCCAATGGCCTTCTTCAATCACAGTGTAGCTAGTTTCCAACTCCCATGTCCGTGTGGGTAGCAGACATCTGCCTCCCATGCATACACACTTCTGAGAGTTGAGCTTATGGCCTGTACCTCCACAGCCAGCCTGCTGGTACCCTTGGCTTCTAAAAGGCCTAGGCTCGCTGTTTGACGGAAGTGTTGGGAGAGGTAATTGGAATCACCCGGCACACAAGACTAGTGCCTCCAAGCTCAGGCCAGCGATTTCGTCGTAATTCCTGTGGTACACTGGTGCTACATACTAAGTTCCATACGTGAGAGGGTAGCTGAACGCCTTGTCCAAAAGCATCTTACTTCTGAGAGTTGAGCTCAGCCTCAGTCCCTCACAGTTGCACACTGCCTGCAGAGTGAGTTTTGCAGGTCTTCAGCAGAGACGTTTCCCAGAGGCTTCTGAGACGCAGGGTAACAATGCAGACCTGGAGGGTATCCCCAGGTGCAGTAGACTGGTAATCTTGGAACCTCCTGACTCAGAATACTGCTACCTTCTCACTGCCATAGGAATGCAGCTAGTTGACAGCTGGCTTCAAGACATGCTTCCCTGTGAGAGCAGAGGACAGGGCAGAACCCTCCCGCATCCTGCCTGACTTTAGGAGTAGCTGCTAACATCCTAAATTTAGTGGCTGGGAGAGGTTGCAGGAAAAGCATGAGTGAGCACTGGGCCTGAACTCCCGTGTATCTGAGTTGAATACAGCGATTTCCAACGGCTTTCCACAACCAGAGTGTAGCTAGGATCCATATCCCATGTACGAGCGGGTAGCAGCCATCTGCCTCCCATGCATACACACTTCTGAGAGTTGAGCTTATGGCCTGTACCTCCACATCCAGCCTGCTGGTACCCTTGGCTTCTAAAAGCCCTAGGCTCGCTGTTTGACGGAAGTGTTGGGAGAGGTAATTGGAATCACCCGGCACACAAGAAGAGTGCCTCCAAGCTCAATTCACGATTTCCCAGTAATTCTTGTGGTAGACAGGTGCTACATACTAAGTTGCATATGTGAGAAGGTAGCTGAACGCCTTGTCCAAAAGCATCTTACTTCTGAGACTTGAGCTCCCCCTCAGTCCCTCACAGTTCCACACTGCCTGCAGAGTGAGTTTCGCAGGTCTTCAGCAGAGACGTTTGCCAGAGGCTTCTGAGACGCAGGGTAACAATGCAGACCTGGAGGGTATCCCCAGGTGCAGTAGACTGGTAATCTTGGAACCTCCTGACTCAGAATACTGCTACCTTCTCACTGCCATAGGAATGCAGCTAGTTGACAGCTGGCTTCAAGACATGCTTCCCTGTGAGAGCTGAGGACAGGGCAGAAACCTCCCGCATCCTGCCTGACTGTAGGAGTAGCTGCTAACATCCTAAAGTTAGTGGCTGGGAGAGGTTGCGGGAAAAGCATGTGTGAGCACTGGGCCTGAACTCCCGTGTATCTGAGTTGGATACAGCGATTTCCAACGGATTTCCTCAACCAGAGTGTAGCTAGGTTCCAAATCCCATGTACTAGCGGGTAGCAGACATCTGCCTCCCATGCATACACACTTCTGAAAGTTGAGCTTATGGCCTGTACCTCCACATCCAGCCTGCTGGTACCCTTGGCTTCTAAAAGGCCTAGGCTCGCTGTTTGACGGAAGTGCTGGGAGAGGTAATTGGAATATCCCGGCACACAAGACGAGTGCCTTCAAGCTCAATTCACGATTTCCCAGTAATTCTTGTGGTAGACATGTGCTACATACTAAGTTCCATATGTGAGAAGGTAGCTGAACGCCTTGTCCAAAAGCATCTTACTTCTGAGAGTTGAGCTCAGCCTAAGTCCCTCACAGTTCCACACTGCCTGCAGATTGAGTTTCACACGTCTTCACCAGCGACGATTGCCAGAGGCTTCTGAGTACAAGTTAACAATGCAGACCTGGAGGGTATCTCCAGGTGCAGTAGAGTGGTAATCTTGGAACCTCCTGACTCAGAGTACTGCTACCTTCTCACTGCCATAGGAATGCAGCCAGTTGACAGCTGGCTTCAAGTCATGCTTCCCTGTGAGAGCTGAGGACAGGGCAGAACCCTCCCGCATCCTGCCTGACTGTAGGAGTAGCTGCTAACATCCTAATGTTAGTGGCTGGGAGAGGTTGCGGGAAAAGCATGTGTGAGCACTGGGCCTGAACTCCCGTGTATCTGAGTAGAATACAGCGATTTCCAACGGCTTTCCTCAACCAGAGTGTAGCTAGGTTCCAAATCCCATGTACGAGCGGGTAGCAGACATCTGCCTCCCATGCATACACACTTCTGAGAGTTGAGCTTACGGCCTGTACCTCCACAGCCAGCCTGCTGGTACCCTTGGCTTCTAAAAGGCCTAGGCCTGCTGTTTGACGGAAGTGTTGGGAGAGGTAATTGGAATCACCCGGCACACAAGACTAGTGCCTCCAAGCTCAGTCCAGCGATTTCCTAGTAATTCCTGTGGTACACTGGTGCTACATACTAAGTTCCATACGTGAGAGGGTAGCTGAACGCCTTGTCCAAACGCATCTTACTTCTGATTGTTGAGCTCAGCCTCAGTCCCTCACAGTTCCACACTGCCTGCAGATTGAGTTTCACACGTCTTCACCAGAGACGATTGCCAGAGGCTTCTGAGTACAAGTTAACAATGCAGACCTGGAGGGTATCTCCAGGTGCAGTAGAGTGGTAATCTTGGAACCTCCTGACTCAGAGTACTGCTACCTTCTCACTGCCATAGGAATGCAGCCAGTTGACAGCTGGCTTCAAGACATGCTTCCCTGTGAGAGCTGAGGACAGGGCAGAACCCTCCCGCATCCTGCCTGACTGTAGGAGTAGCTGCTAACATCCTTATGTTAGTGGCTGGGAGAGGTTGCGGGAAAAGCATGTGTGAGCACTGGGCCTGAACTCCCGTGTATCTGAGTTGAATACAGCGATTTCCAACGGCTTTCCTCAACCAGAGTGTAGCTAGGTTCCAAATCCCATGTACGAGCGGGTAGCAGACATCTGCCTCCCATGCATACACACTTCTGAGAGTTGAGCTTATGGCCTGTACCTCCACATCCAGCCTGCTGGTACCCTTGGCTTCTAAAAGGCCTAGGCTCGCTGTTTGACGGAAGTGTTGGGAGAGGTAATTGGAATCACCCGGCACACAAGACTAGTGCCTCCAAGCTCAGTCCAGAGATTTCCTAGTAATTCCTGCGGTAGACTGGTGCTACATACTAAGTTCCATACGTGAGAGGGTAGCTGAACTGCTTGTCCAAAAGCATATTACTTCTGAGAGTTGAGCTCAGCCTCAGTCCCTCACAGTTCCACACTGCCTGCAGAGTGAGTTTCGCAGGTCTTCAGCAGACACGTTTGCCAGAGGCTTCTGAGACGCAGGGTAACAATGCAGACCTGGAGGGTATCCCCAGGTGCAGTAGACTGGTAATCTTGGAACCTCCTGACTCAGAATACTGCTACCTTCTCACTGCCATAGGAATGCAGCTAGTTGACAGCTGGCTTCAAGACATGCTTCCCTGTGAGAGCTGAGGACAGGGCAGAACCCTCCCGCATCCTGCCTGACTGTAGGAGTAGCTGCTAACATCCTAATGTTAGTGGCTGGGAGAGGATGCGGGAATAGCGTGTGTGAGCACTGGGCCTGAACTCCCGTGTATCTGAGTTGAATACAGCGATTTCCAACGGCTTTCCTCAACCAGAGTGTAGCTAGGTTCCAAATCCCATGTACGAGCGGGTAGCAGACATCTGCCTCCCATGCATACACACTTCTGAGAGTTGAGCTTATGGCCTGTACCTCCACATCCAGCCTGCTGGTACCCTTGGCTTCTAAAAGGCCTAGGCTCGCTGTTTGACGGAAGTGCTGGGAGAGGTAATTGGAATCTCCCGGCACACAAGACGAGTGCCTCCAAGCTCAATTCACGAATTCCCAGTAATTCTTGTGGTAGACAGGTGCTACATACTAGGTTCCATATGTGAGAAGGTAGCTGAACGCCTTGTCCAAAAGCATCTTACTTCTGAGAGTTGAGCTCAGCCTCAGTCCCTCACAGTTCCACACTGCCTGCAGAGAGAGTTTCACACGACTTCACCAGAGATGATTGCCAGAGGCTTCTGAGTACAAGTTAACAATGCAGACCTGGAAGGTATCTCCAGGTGCAGTAGAGTGGTAATCTTGGAACTTCCTGACTCAGAGTGCTGCTACCTTCTCACTGCCATAGGAATGCAGCTAGTTGATAGCTGGCTTCAAGACATGATTCCCTGTGAGAGCTGAGGACAGGGCAGAACCCTCCCGCATCCTGCCTGACTGTAGGAGTAGCTGCTAACATCCTTATGTTAGTGGCTGGGAGAGGTTGCGGGAAAAGCATGTGTGAGCACTGGGCCTGAACTCCCGTGTATCTGAGTTGAATACAGCGATTTCCAATGGCCTTCTTCAATCACAGTGTAGCTAGGTTCCAACTCCCATGTCCGAGTGGGTAGCAGACATCTGCCTCCCATGCATACACACTTCTGAGAGTTGAGCTTATGGCCTGTACCTCCACAGCCAGCCTCCTGGTACTCTTGGCTTCTAAAAGGCCTAGGCTCGCTGTTTGACGGAAGTGCTGGGAGAGGTAATTGGAATCACCCGGCACACAAGACTAGTGCCTCCAAGCTCAGTCCAGGGATTTCCTAGTAATTACTGTGGTAGACTGGTGCTACATACCAAGTTCCATAAGTGAGATGGTAGCAGAACGCCTTGTCCAAAAGCATCTTACTTCTGAGAGTTGAGCTCAGCCTCAGTCCCTCAGAGTTCCACACTGCCTTCAGTGTGAGTTTCGCAGGTCTTCAGCAGAGACGTTTGCCAGAGCCTTCTGAGACGCAGGGTAACAATGCAGACCTGGAGGGTATCCCCAGGTGCAGTAGACTGGTAATCTTGGAACCTCCTGACTCAGAATACTGCTACCTTCTCACTGCCATAGGAATGCAGCTAGTTGACAGCTGGCTTCAAGACATGCTTCCCTGTGAGAGCTGAGGACAGGTCAGAACCCTCCCGCATCCTGCCTGACTGTAGGAGTAGCTGCTAACATCCTAATGTTAGTGGCTGGGAGAGGATGCGGGAATAGCGTGTGTGAGCACTGGGCCTGAACTCCCGTGTATCTGAGTTGAATACAGCGATTTCCAACGGCTTTCCTCAACCAGAGTGTAGCTAGGTTCCAAATCCCATGTACGAGCGGGTAGCAGACATCTGCCTCCCATGCATACACACTTCTGAGAGTTGAGCTTATGGCCTGTACCTCCACATCCAGCCTGCTGGTACCCTTGGCTTCTAAAAGGCCTAGGCTCGCTGTTTGACGGAAGTGCTGGGAGAGGTAATTGGAATCTCCCGGCACACAAGACGAGTGCCTCCAAGCTCAATTCACGATTTCCCAGTAATTCTTGTGGTAGACAGGTGCTACATACTAAGTTCCATATGTGAGAAGGTAGCTGAACGCCTTGTCCAAAAGCATCTTACTTCTGAGAGTTGAGCTCAGCCTCAGTCCCTCACAGTTCCACACTGCCTGCAGAGTGAGTTTCACACGTCTTCACCAGAGACGATTGCCAGAGGCTTCTGAGTACAAGTTAACAATGCATACCTGGAGGGTATCTCCAGGTGCAGTAGAGTGGTAATCTTGGAACCTCCGGACTCAGAGTGCTGCTACCTTCTCACTGCCATAGGAATGCAGCTAGTTGATAGCTGGCTTCAAGACATGCTTCCCTGTGAGAGCTGAGGACAGGGCAGAACCCTCCCGCATCCTGCCTGACTGTAGGAGTAGCTGCTAACATCCTTATGTTAGTGGCTGGGAGAGGTTGCGGGAAAAGCATGTGTGAGCACTGGGCCTGAACTCCCGTGTATCTGAGTTGAATACAGCGATTTCCAATGGCCTTCTTCAATCACAGTGTAGCTGGGTTCCAACTCCCATGTCCGAGTGGGTAGCAGACATCTGCCTCCCATGCATACACACTTCTGAGAGTTGAGCTTATGGCTTGTACCTCCACAGCCAGCCTGTTGGTACCCTTGGCTTCTAAAACGCCTAGGCTCGCTGTTTGACGGAAGTGTTGGGAGAGGTTATTGGAATCACCCGGCACACAAGTCTAGTGCCTCCAAGCTCAGTCCAGCGATTTCCTAGTAATTCCTGTGGTAGACTGGTGCTACATACTAAGTTCCATACGTGAGAGGGTAGCTGAACGCCTTGTCCAAAAGCATCTAACTTCTGAGAGTTGAGCTCAGTCTCAGTCCCTCACAGCTCCACACTGCCTGCAGAGTGAGTTTCGCAGGTCTTAAGCAGAGACGTTTGCCAGAGGCTTCTGAGACGCAGGTTAACAATGCAGACCTGGAGGGTATCCCCAGGTGCAGTAGACTGGTAATCTTAGAACCTCCTGACTCAGAATACTGCTACTTTCTCACTGCCATAGGAATGTACTAGTTGACAGCTGGCTTCAAGACATGCTTCCCTGTGAGAGCTGAGGACAGGGCAGAAACCTCCCGCATCCTGCCTGACTGTAGGAGTAGCTGCTAACATCCTAATGTTAGTGGCTGGGAGAGGTTGCGGGAAAAGCATGTGTGAGCACTGGGCCTGAACTCCCGTGTATCTGAGTTGAATACAGCGATTTCCAACGGCTTTCCTCAACCAGAGTGTAGCTAGGTTCCAAATCCCAAGTACGAGCGGGTAGCAGACATCTGCCTCCCATGCATACACACTTCTGAGAGTTGAGCTTATGGCCTGTACCTCCACATCCAGCCTGCTGGTACCCTTGGCTTCTAAAAGGCCTAGGCTCGCTGTTTGACGGAAGTGTTGGGAGAGGTAATTGGAATCACCCGACACACAAGACTAGTGCCTCCAAGCTCAATTCACGATTTCCCAGTAATTCTTGTGGTAGACAGGTGCTACATACTAAGTTCCATACGTGAGAAGGTAGCTGAATGCCTTGTCCAAAAGCATCTTACTTCTGAGAGTTGAGCTCACCCTCAGTCCCTCACAGTTCCACACTGCCTGTAGAGTGAGTTTAACACGACTTCACCAGAGACGATTGCCAGAGGCTTCTGAGTACAAGTTAACAATGCAGACCTGGAGGGTATTTCCAGGTGCAGTAGAGTGGTAATCTTGGAACCTCCTGACTCAGAATACTGTTACCTTCTCACTGCCATAGGAATGCAGCTAGTTGACAGCTGGCTTCAAGACATGCTTCCCTGTGAGAGCTGAGGACAGGGCAGAACCCTCCCGCATCCTGCCTGACTGTAGGAGTAGCTGCTAACATCCTAATGTTAGTGGCTGGGAGAGGTTGCGGGAAAAGCATGTGTGAGCACTGGGCCTGAACTCCCGTGTATCTGAGTTGAATACAGCGATTTCCAACGGCTTTCCTCAACCAGAGTGTAGCTAGGTTCCAAATCCCATGTACCAGCGGGTAGCAGACATCTGCCTCCCATGCATACACACTTCTGAGAGTTGAGCTTATGGCCTGTACCTCCACATCCAGCCTGCTGGTACCCTTGGCTTCTAAAAGGCCTAGGCTCGCTGTTTGACGGAAGTGTTGGGAGAGGTAATTGGAATCACCCGACACACAAGACTAGTGCCTCCAAGCTCAATTCACGATTTCCCAGTAATTCTTGTGGTAGACTGGTGCTACATACTAAGTTCCATATGTGAGAAGGTAGCTGAATGCCTTGTCCAAAATCATCTTACTTCTGAGAGTTGAGCTCAGCCTCAGTCCCTCACAGTTCCACACTGCCTGCAGAGTGAGTTTCACACGTCTTCACCAGAGACGATTGCCAGAGGATCTGAGTACAAGTTAACAATGCAGACCTGGAGGGTATCTCCAGCTGCAGTAGATTGGTAATCTTGGAACCTCCTGACTCAGAGTGCTGCTACCTTCTCACTGCATAGGAATGCAGCTAGTTGACAGCTGGCTTCAAGTCATGCTTCCCTGTGAGAGCTGAGGACAGGGCAGAACCCTCCCGCATCCTGCCTGACTGTAGGAGTAGCTGCTAACATCCTAATGTTAGTGGCTGGGAGAGGTTGCGGGAAAAACATGTGTGAGCACTGGGCCTGAACTCCCGTGTATCTGAGTTGAATACAGCGATTTCCAACGGCTTTCCTCAACCAGAGTGTAGCTAGGTTCCAAATCCCATGTACGAGCGGGTAGCAGACATCTGCCTCCCATGCATACACACTTCTGAGAGTTGAGCTTATGGCCTGTACCTCCACATCCAGCCTGCTGGTACCCTTGGCTTCTAAAAGGCCTAGGCTCGCTGTTTGACGGAAGTGCTGGGAGAGGTAATTGGAATAGCCCGGCACACAAGACGAGTGCCTCCAAGCTCAATTCACGATTTCCCAGTAATTCTTGTGGTAGACAGGTGCTCCATACTAATTTCCATATGTGAGAAGGTAGCTGAACGCCTTGTCCAAAAGCATCTTACTTCTGAGAGTTGAGCTCACCCTCAGTCCCTCACAGTTCCACACTGCCTGCAGAGTGAGTTTCACACGTCTTCACCAGAGACGATTGCAAGAGGCTTCTGAGTACAAGTTAACAATGCAGACCTGGAGGGCATCTCCAGGTGCAGTAGAGTGGTAATCTTGGAACCTCCTGACTCAGAGTACTGCTACCTTCTCACTGCCATAGGAATGCAGCTAGTTGACAGCTGGCTTCAAGACATGCTTCCCTGTGAGAGCTGAGGACAGGGCAGAACCCTCCCGCATCCTGCCTGACTGTAGGAGTAGCTGCTAACATCCTTATGTTAGTGGCTGGGAGAGGTTGCGGGAAAAGCATGTGTGAGCACTGGGCCTGAACTCCCGTGTATCTGAGTTGAATACAGCGATTTCCAATGGCCTTCGTCAATCACAGTGTAGCTAGGTTCCAAATCCCATGTCCGAGCGGGTAGCAGACATCTGCCTCCCATGCATACACACTTCTGAGAGTTGAGCTTATGGCCTGTACCTCCACATCGAGCCTGCTGGTACCCTTGGCTTCTAAAAGGTCTAGGCTCCCTGTTTGACGGAAGTGTTGGGAGAGGTAATTTGAATCACTCGGCACACAACACTAGTACCTCCAAGCTCAGTCCAGCGATTTCCTAGTAATTCCTGTGGTAGACTGGTGCTACATACTAAGTTCCATACGTGAGAGGGTAGCTGAACGCCTTGTCCAAAAGCATCTTACTTCTGAGAGTTGAGCTCAGCCTCAGTCCCTCACAGTTCCACACTGCCTGCAGAGTGAGTTTCGCAGGTCTTAAGCAGAGACGTTTGCCAGAGGCTTCTGAGACGCAGGGTAACAATGCAGACCTGGAGGGTATCCCCAGGTGCAGTAGACTGGTAATCTTATAACCTCCTGACTCAGAATACTGCTACCTTCTCACTGCCATAGGAATGCACCTAGTTGACAGCTGGCTTCAAGACATGCTTCCCTGTGAGAGCTGAGGACAGGGTAGAAACCTCCCACATCCTGCCTGACTGTAGGAGTAGCTGCTAACATCCTAATGTTAGTGGCTGGGAGAGGTTGCGGGAAAAGCATGTGTGACCACTGGGCCTGAACTCCCGTGTATCTGAGTTGAATACAGCGATTTCCAACGGCTTTCCTCAACCAGAGTGTAGCTAGGTTCCAAATCCCAAGTACGAGGGGGTAGCAGACATCTACCTCCCATGCATACACACTTATGAGAGTTGAGCTTATGGCCTGTACCTCCACATCCAGCCTGCTAGTACACTTGGCTTCTAAAAGGCCTAGGCTCGCTGTTTGACGGAAGTGTTGGGAGAGGTAATTGGAATCACCCGGCACACAAGACGACTGCCTCCAAGCTCAACTCACGATTTCCCAGTAATTCTTGTGGTAGACAGGTGCTACATACTAAGTTCCATACGTGAGAAGGTAGCTGAACGCCTTGTCCAAAAGCATCTTACTTCTGAGAGTTGAGCTCAGCCTCAGTCCCTCACAGTTCCACACTGCCTGCAGAGTGAGTTTCGCAGGTCTTCAGCAGAGACGATTGCCAGAGGCTTCTGAGTACAAGTTAACAATGCAGACCTGGAGGGTATCTCCAGGTGCAGTAGAGTGGTAATCTTGGAACCTCCTGACTCAGAATACTGCTACCTTCTCACTGCCATAGGAATGCAGCTAGTTGACAGCTGGCTTCAAGACATGCTTCCCTGTGAGAGCTGAGGACAGGGCAGAACCCTCCCGCATCCTGCCTGACTGTAGGAGGAGCTGCTAACATCCTAATGTTAGTGGCTGGGAGAGGTTGCGGGAAAAACATGTGTGAGCACTGGGCCTGAACTCCCGTGTATCTGAGTTAAATACAGCGATTTCCAACGGCTTTCCTCAACCAGAGTGTAGCTAGGTTCCAAATCCCATGTACGAGTGGGTAGCAGACATCTGCCTCCCATGCATACACACTTCTGAGAGTTGAGCTTATGGCCTGTACCTCCACAGCCAGCCTGCTGGTACCCTTGGCTTCTAAAAGGCCTAGGCTCGCTGTTTGACGGAAGTGCTGGGAGAGGTAATTGGAATCTCCCGGCACACAAGACGAGTGCCTCCAAGCTCAATTCACGATTTCCCAGTAATTCTTGTGGTAGACAGGTGCTACATACTAAGTTCCATATGTGAGAAGGTAGCTGAACGCCTTGTCCAAAAGCATCTTACTTCTGAGAGTTGAGCTCACCCTCAGTCCCTCACAGTTCCACACTGCCTGCAGAGTGAGTTTCGCAGTCTTCAGCAGAGACGTTTGCCAGAGGCTTCTGAGACGCAGGGTAACAATGCAGACCTGGAGGGTATCCCCAGGTGCAGTAGACTGGTAATCTTGGAACTTCCTGACTCAGAATACTGCTACCTTCTCACTGCCATAGGAATGCAGCTAGTTGACAGCTGGCTTCAAGACATGCTTCCATGTGAGAGCTGAGGACAGGGCAGAACCCTCCCGCATCCTGCCTGACTGTAGGAGTAGCTGCTAACATCCTAATGTTAGTGGCTGGGAGAGGTTGAGGGAAAAGCATGTGTGAGCACTGGGCCTGAACTCCCGTGTATCTGAGTTGAATACAGCGATTTCCAACGGCTTTCCTCAACCAGAGTGTAGCTAGGTTCCAACTCCCATGTCCGAGTGGGTAGCAGACATCTGCCTCCCATGCATACACACTTCTGAGAGTTGAGCTTATGGCCTGTACCTCCACATCCAGCCTGCTGGTACCCTTGGCTTCTAAAAGGCCTAGGCTCGCTGTTTGACGGAAGTGCTGGGAGAGGTAATTGGAATCTCCCGGCACACAAGACGAGTGCCTCCAAGCTCAATTCACGATTTCCCAGTAATTCTTGTGGTAGACAGGTGCTACATACTAAGTTCCATATGTGAGAAGGTAGCTGAACGCCTTGTCCAAAAGCATCTTACTTCTGAGAGTTGAGCTCAGCCTCAGTCCCTCACAGTTTCACACTGCCTGCAGAGTGAGTTTCACACGTCTTCACCAGAGACGATTGCCAGAGGCTTCTGAGTACAAGTTAACAATGCAGACCTGGAGGGTATCTCCAGGTGCAGTAGAGTGGTAATCTTGGAACCTCCTGACTCAGAGTGTTGCTACCTTCTCACTGCCATAGGAATGCAGCTAGTTGATAGCTGGCTTCAAGACATGCTTCCCTGTGAGAGCTGAGGACAGGGCAGAACCCTCCCGCATCCTGCCTGACTGTAGGAGTAGCTGCTAACATCCTTACGTTAGTGGCTGGGAGAGGTTGCGGGAAAAGCATGTGTGAGCACTGGGCCTGAACTCCCGTGTATCTGAGTTGAATACAGCGATTTCCAATGGCCTTCTTCAATCACAGTGTAGCTAGGTTCCAACTCCCATGTCCGAGTGGGTAGCAGACATCTGCCTCCCATGCATACACACTTCTGAGAGTTGAGCTTATGGCCTGTACCTCCACATCCAGCCTGCTGGTACCCTTGGCTTCTAAAAGGTCTAGGCTCGCTGTTTGACGGAAGTGTTGGGAGAGGTAATTGGAATCACCCGGCACACAACACTAGTGCCTCCAAGCTCAGTCCAGCGATTTCCTAGTAATTCCTGTGGTAGACTGGTGCTACATACTAAGTTCCATACGTGAGAGGGTAGATGAACGCCTTGTCCAAAAGCATCTAACTTCTGAGAGTTGAGCTCAGTCTCAGTCCCTCACAGCTCCACACTGCCTGCAGAGTGAGTTTCGCAGGTCTTAAGCAGAGACGTTTGCCAGAGGCTTCTGAGACGCAGGTTAACAATGCAGACCTGGAAGGTATCCCCAGGTGCAGTAGACTGGTAATCTTAGAACCTCCTGACTCAGAATACTGCTACTTTCTCACGGCCATAGGAATGCACCTAGTGGACAGCTGGCTTCAAGACATGCTTCCCTGTGAGAGCTGAGGACAGGGCAGAAACCTCCCGCATCCTGCCTGACTGTAGGAGTAGCTGCAAACATCCTAATGTTAGTGGCTGGGAGAGGTTGCGGGAAAAGCATGTGTGAGCACTGGGCCTGAAATCCCGTGTATCTGAGTTGAATACAGCGATTTCCAACGTCTTTCCTCAACCAGAGTGTAGCTAGGTTCCAAATCCCAAGTACGAGCGGGTAGCAGACATCTGCCTCCCATGCATACACACTTCTGAGAGTTGAGCTTATGGCCTGTACCTCCACATCCAGCCTGCTGGTACCCTTGGCTTCTAAAAGGCCTAGGCTCGCTGTTTGACGGAAGTGTTGGGAGAGGTAATTGGAATCACCCGACACACAAGACTAGTGCATCCAAGCTCAATTCACGATTTCCCAGTAATTCTTGTGGTAGACTGGTGCTACATACTAAGTTCCATACGTGAGAAGGTAGCTGAATGCCTTGTCCAAAATCATCTTACTTCTGAGAGTTGAGCTCAGCCTCAGTCCCTCACAGTTCCACACTGCCTGCAGAGTGAGTTTCACACGTCTTCACCAGAGACGATTGCCAGAGGCTCTGAGTACAAGTTAACAATGCAGACCTGGAGGGTATCTCCAGCTGCAGTAGATTGGTAATCTTGGAACCTCCTGACTCAGAGTGCTGCTACCTTCTCACTGCATAGGAATGCAGCTAGTTGACAGCTGGCTTCAAGTCATGCTTCCCTGTGAGAGCTGAGGACAGGGCAGAACCCTCCCGCATCCTGCCTGACTGTAGGAGTAGCTGCTAACATCCTAATGTTAGTGGCTGGGAGAGGTTGCGGGAAAAACATGTGTGAGCACTGGGCCTGAACTCCCGTGTATCTGAGTTGAATACAGCGATTTCCAACGGCTTTCCTCAACCAGAGTGTAGCTAGGTTCCAAATCCCATGTACGAGCGGGTAGCAGACATCTGCCTCCCATGCATACACACTTCTGAGAGTTGAGCTTATGGCCTGTACCTCCACATCCAGCCTGCTGGTACCCTTGGCTTCTAAAAGGCCTAGGCTCGCTGTTTGACGGAAGTGCTGAGAGAGGTAATTGGAATAGCCCGGCACACAAGACGAGTGCCTCCAAGCTCAATTCACGATTTCCCAGTAATTCTTGTGGTACACAGGTGCTCCATACTAATTTCCATATGTGAGAAGGTAGCTGAACGCCTTGTCCAAAAGCATCTTACTTCTGAGAGTTGAGCTCACCCTCAGTCCCTCACAGTTCCACACTGCCTGCAGAGTGAGTTTCACACGTCTTCACCAGAGACGATTGCAAGAGGCTTCTGAGTACAAGTTAACAATGCAGACCTGGAGGGCATCTCCAGGTGCAGTAGAGTGGTAATGTTGGAACCTCCTGACTCAGAGTACTGCTACCTTCTCACTGCCATAGGAATGCAGCTAGTTGACAGCTGGCTTCAAGACATGCTTCCCTGTGAGAGCTGAGGACAGGGCAGAACCCTCCCGCATCCTGCCTGACTGTAGGAGTAGCTGCTAACATCCTAATGTTAGTGGCTGGGAGAGGTTGCGGGAAAAGCATGTGTGAGCACTGGGCCTGAACTCCCGTGTATCTGAATTGAATACAGCGATTTCCAATGGCCTTCGTCAATCACAGTGTAGCTAGGTTCCAAATCCCATGTCCGAGCAGGTAGCAGACATCTGCCTCCCATGCATACACACTTCTGAGAGTTGAGCTTATGGCCTGTACCTCCATATCGAGCCTGCTGGTACCCTTGGCTTCTAAAAGGTCTAGGCTCCCTGTTTGACGGAAGTGTTGGGAGAGGTAATTTGAATCACTCGGCACACAACACTAGTACCTCCAAGCTCAGTCCAGCGATTTCCTAGTAATTCCTGTGGTAGACTGGTGCTACATACTAAGTTCCATACGTGAGAGGGTAGCTGAACGCCTTGTCCAAAAGCATCTTACTTCTGAGAGTTGAGCTCAGCCTCAGTCCCTCACAGTTCCACACTGCCTGCAGAGTGAGTTTCGCAGGTCTTAAGCAGAGACGTTTGCCAGAGGCTTCTGAGACGCAGGGTAACAATGCAGACCTGGAGGGTATCCCCAGGTGCAGTAGACTGGTAATCTTATAACCTCCTGACTCAGAATACTGCTACCTTCTCACTGCCATAGGAATGCACCTAGTTGACAGCTGGCTTCAAGACATGCTTCCCTGTGAGAGCTGAGGACAGGGCAGAAACCTCCCACATCCTGCCTGACTGTAGGAGTAGCTGCTAACATCCTAATGTTAGTGGCTGGGAGAGGTTGCGGGAAAAGCATGTGTGAGCACTGGGCCTGAACTCCCGTGTATCTGAGTTGAATACAGCGATTTCCAACGGCTTTCCTCAACCAGAGTGTAGCTAGGTTCCAAATCCCAAGTACGAGCGGGTAGCAGACATCTACCTCCCATGCATACACACTTCTGAGAGTTGAGCTTATGGCCTGTACCTCCACATCCAGCCTGCTGGTACACTTGGCTTCTAAAAGGCCTAGGCTCGCTGTTTGACGGAAGTGTTGGGAGAGGTAATTGGAATCACCCGGCACACAAGACGACTGCCTCCAAGCTCAACTCACGATTTCCCAGTAATTCTTGTGGTAGACAGGTGCTACATACTAAGTTCCATATGTGAGAAGGTAGCTGAACGCCTTGTCCAAAAGCATCTTACTTCTGAGAGTTGAGCTCACCCTCAGTCCCTCACAGTTCCACACTGCCTGCAGAGTGAGTTTCGCAGTCTTCAGCAGAGACGTTTGCCAGAGGCTTCTGAGACGCAGGGTAACAATGCAGACCTGGAGGGTATCCCCAGGTGCAGTAGACTGGTAATCTTGGAACTTCCTGACTCAGAATACTGCTACTTTCTCACTGCCATAGGAATGCACTAGTTGACAGCTGGCTTCAAGACATGCTTCCCTGTGAGAGCTGAGGACAGGGCAGAACCCTCCCGCATCCTGCCTGACTGTAGGAGTAGCTGCTAACATCCTTATGTTAGTGGCTGGGAGAGGTTGCGGGAAAAGCATGTGTGAGCACTGGGCCTGAACTCCCGTGTATCTGAGTTGAATACAGCGATTTCCAATGGCCTTCTTCAATCACAGTGTAGCTAGGTTCCAACTCCCATGTCCGAGTGGGTAGCAGACATCTGCCTCCCATGCATACACACTTCTGAGAGTTGAGCTTATGGCCTGTACCTCCACAGCCAGCCTGTTGGTACCCTTGGCTTCTAAAACGCCTAGGCTCGCTGTTTGACGGAAGTGTTGGGAGAGGTAATTGGAATCACCCGGCACACAAGACTAGTGCCTCCAAGCTCAGTCCAGCGATTTCCTAGTAATTCCTGTGGTAGACTGGTGCTACATACTAAGTTCCATACGTGAGAGGGTAGCTGAACGCCTTGTCCAAAAGCATCTAACTTCTGAGAGTTGAGCTCAGTCTCAGTCCCTCACAGCTCCACACTGCCTGCAGAGTGAGTTTCGCAGGTCTTAAGCAGAGACGTTTGCCAGAGGCTTCTGAGACGCAGGTTAACAATGCAGACCTGGAGGGTATCCCCAGGTGCAGTAGACTGGTAATCTTAGAACCTCCTGACTCAGAATACTGCTACTTTCTCACTGCCATAGGAATGCACTAGTTGACAGCTGGCTTCAAGACATGCTTCCCTGTGAGAGCTGAGGACAGGGCAGAACCCTCCCGCATCCTGCCTGACTGTAGGAGTAGCTGCTAACATCCTAATGTTAGTGGCTGGGAGAGGTTGCGGGAAAAGCATGTGTGAGCACTGGGCCTGAACTCCCGTGTATCTGAGTTGAATACAGCGATTTCCAACGGCTTTCCTCAACCAGAGTGTAGCTAGGTTCCAAATCCCATGTACGAGCGGGTAGCAGACATCTGCCTCCCATGCATACTCACTTCTGAGAGTTGAGCTTATGGCCTGTACCTCCACATCCAGCCTGCTGGTACCCTTGGCTTCTAAAAGGTCTAGGCTCGCTGTTTGACGGAAGTGTTGGGAGAGGTAATTGGAATCACCCGGCACACAACACTAGTGCCTCCAAGCTCAGTCCAGCGATTTCCTAGTAATTCCTGTGGTAGACTGGTGCTACATACTAAGTTCCATACGTGAGAGGGTAGATGAACGCCTTGTCCAAAAGCATCTAACTTCTGAGAGTTGAGCTCAGTCTCAGTCCCTCACAGCTCCACACTGCCTGCAGAGTGAGTTTCGCAGGTCTTAAGCAGAGACGTTTGCCAGAGGCTTCTGAGACGCAGGTTAACAATGCAGACCTGGAGGGTATCCCCAGGTGCAGTAGACTGGTAATCTTAGAACCTCCTGACTCAGAATATTGCTACTTTCTCACGGCCATAGGAATGCACCTAGTGGACAGCTGGCTTCAAGACATGCTTCCCTGTGAGAGCTGAGGACAGGGCAGAAACCTCCCGCATCCTGCCTGACTGTAGGAGTAGCTGCTAACATCCTAATGTTAGTGGCTGGGAGAGGTTGCGGGAAAAGCATGTGTGAGCACTGGGCCTGAAATCCCGTGTATCTGAGTTGAATACAGCGATTTCCAACGGCTTTCCTCAACCAGAGTGTAGCTAGGTTCCAAATCCCAAGTACGAGCGGGTAGCAGACATCTGCCTCCCATGCATACACACTTCTGAGAGTTGAGCTTATGGCCTGTACCTCCACATCCAGCCTGCTGGTACCCTTGGCTTCTAAAAGGCCTAGGCTCGCTGTTTGACGGAAGTGTTGGGAGAGGTAATTGGAATCACCCGACACACAAGACTAGTGCCTCCAAGCTCAATTCACGATTTCCCAGTAATTCTTGTGGTAGACTGGTGCTACATACTAAGTTCCATACGTGAGAAGGTAGCTGAATGCCTTGTCCAAAATCATCTTACTTCTGAGAGTTGAGCTCACCCTCAGTCCCTCACAGTTCCACACTGCCTGTAGAGTGAGTTTCACACGTCTTCACCATAGACGATTGCCAGAGGCTTCTGAGTACAAGTTAATAATGCAGACCTGGAGGGTATCTCCAGGTGCAGTAGAGTGGTAATCTTGGAACCTCCTGACTCAGAATACTGTTACCTTCTCACTGCCATAGGAATGCAGCTAGTTGACAGCTGGCTTCAAGACATGCTTCCCTGTGAGAGCTGAGGACAGGGCAGAACCCTCCCGCATCCTGCCTGACTGTAGGAGTAGCTGCTAACATCCTAATGTTAGTGGCTGGGAGAGGTTGCGGGAAAAGCATGTGTGAGCACTGGGCCTGAACTCCCGTGTATCTGAGTTGAATACAGCGATTTCCAACGGCTTTCCTCAACCAGAGTGTAGCTAGGTTCCAACTCCCATGTCCGAGCGGGTAGCAGACATCTGCCTCCCATGCATACACACTTCTGAGAGTTGAGCTTATGGCCTGTACCTCCACATCCAGCCTGCTGGTACCCTTGGCTTCTAAAAGGTCTAGGCTCCCTGTTTGACGGAAGTGTTGGGAGAGGTAATTTGAATCACCCGGCACACAACACTAGTACCTCCAAGCTCAGTCCAGCGATTTCCTAGTAATTCCTGTGGTAGACTGGTGCTACTTACTAAGTTCCATACGTGAGAGGGTAGCTGAACGCCTTGTCCAAAAGCATCTTACTTCTGAGAGTTGAGCTCAGCCTCAGTCCCTCACAGTTCCACACTGCCTGCAGAGTGAGTTTCGCAGGTCTTAAGCAGAGACGTTTGCCAGAGGCTTCTGAGACGCAGGGTAACAATGCAGACGTGGAGGGTATCCCCAGGTGCAGTAGACTGGTAATCTTATAACCTCCTGACTCAGAATACTGCTACCTTCTCACTGCCATAGGAATGCACCTAGTTGACAGCTGGCTTCAAGACATGCTTCCCTGTGAGAGCTGAGGACAGGGCAGAAACCTCCCGCATCCTGCCTGACTGTAGGAGTAGCTGCTAACATCCTAATGTTAGTGGCTGGGAGAGGTTGCGGGAAAAGCATGTGTGAGCACTGGGCCTGAACTCCCGTGTATCTGAGTTGAATACAGCGATTTCCAACGGCTTTCCTCAACCAGAGTGTAGCTAGGTTCCAAATCCCAAGTACGAGCGGGTAGCAGACATCTACCTCCCATGCATACACACTTCTGAGAGTTGAGCTTATGGCCTGTACCTCCACATCCAGCCTGCTGGTACACTTGGCTTCTAAAAGGCCTAGGCTCGCTGTTTGACGGAAGTGCTGGGAGAGGTAATTGGAATCACCTGGCACACAAGACGACTGCCTCCAAGCTCAACTCACGATTTCCCAGTAATTCTTGTGGTAGACAGGTGCTACATACTAAGTTCCATACGTGAGAAGGTAGCTGAACGCCTTGTCCAAAAGCATCTTACTTCTGAGAGTTGAGCTCAGCCTCAGTCCCTCACAGTTCCACACTGCCTGCAGAGTGAGTTTCGCAGGTCTTCAGCAGAGACGATTGCCAGAGGCTTCTGAGTACAAGTTAACAATGCAGACCTGGAGGGTATCTCCAGGTGCAGTAGAGTGGTAATCTTGGAACCTCCTGACTCAGAATACTGCTACCTTCTCACTGCCATAGGAATGCAGCTAGTTGACAGCTGGCTTCAAGACATGCTTCCCTGTGAGAGCTAGGACAGGGCAGAACCCTCCCGCATCCTGCCTGACTGTAGGAGGAGCTGCTAACATCCTAATGTTAGTGGCTGGGAGAGGTTGCGGGAAAAACATGTGTGAGCACTGGGCCTGAACTCCCGTGTATCTGAGTTATCTACAGCGATTTCCAACGGCTTTCCTCAACCAGAGTGTAGCTAGGTTCCAAATCCCATGTACGAGCGGGTAGCAGACATCTGCCTCCCATGCATACACACTTCTGAGAGTTGAGCTTATGGCCTGTACCTCCACATCCAGCCTGCTGGTACCCTTGGCTTCTAAAAGGCCTAGGCTCGCTGTTTGACGGAAGTGCTGGGAGAGGTAATTGGAATCTCCCGGCACACAAGACGAGTGCCTCCAAGCTCAATTCACGATTTCCCAGTAATTCTTGTGGTAGACAGGTGCTACATACTAAGTTCCATATGTGAGAAGGTAGCTGAACGCCTTGTCCAAAAGCATCTTACTTCTGAGAGTTGAGCTCACCCTCAGTCCCTCACAGTTCCACACTGCCTGCAGAGTGAGTTTCGCAGTCTTCAGCAGAGACGTTTGCCAGAGGCTTCTGAGACGCAGGGTAACAATGTAGACCTGGAGGGTATCCCCAGGTGCAGTAGACTGGTAATCTTGGAACCTCCTGACTCAGAATACTGCTACCTTCTCACTGCCTTAGGAATGCAGCTAGTTGACAGCTGGCTTCAAGACATGCTTCCATGTGAGAGCTGAGGACAGGGCAGAACCCTCCCGCATGCTGCCTGACTGTAGGAGTAGCTGCTAACATCCTAATGTTAGTGGCTGGGAGAGGTTGCGGGAAAAGCATGTGTGAGCACTGGGCCTGAACTCCCGTGTATCTGAGTTGAATACAGCGATTTCCAACGGCTTTCCTCAACCAGAGTGTAGCTAGGTTCCAAATCCCATGTACGAGCGGGTAGCAGACATCTGCCTCCCATGCATACACACTTCTGAGAGTTGAGCTTATGGCCTGTACCTCCACATCCAGCCTGCTGGTACACTTGGCTTCTAAAAAGCCTAGGCTCGCTGTTTGACGGAAGTGCTGCGAGAGGTAATTGGAATCTCCCGGCACACAAGACGAGTGCCTCCAAGCTCAATTCACGATTTCCCAGTAATTCTTGTGGTAGACAGGTGCTACATACTAAGTTCCATATGTGAGAAGGTAGCTGAACGCCTTGACCAAAAGCATCTTACTTCTGAGAGTTGAGCTCAGCCTCAGTCCCTCACACTTCCACACTGCCTGCAGAGTGAGTTTCACACGTCTTCACCAGAGACGATTGTCAGAGGCTCTGAGTACAAGTTAACAATGCAGAACTGGAGGGTATCTCCAGGTGCAGTAGATTGGTAATCTTGGAACCTCCTGACTCAGAGTGCTGCTACCTTCTCACTGCCATAGGAATGCAGCTAGTTGACAGCTGGCTTCAAGACATGCTTTCCTGTGAGAGCTGAGGACAGGGCAGAACCCTCCCGCATCCTGCCTGACTGTAGGAGTAGCTGCTAACATCCTTATGTTAGTGGCTGGGAGAGGTTGCGGGAAAAGCCTGTGTGAGCACTGGGCCTGAACTCCCGTGTGTCTGAGTTGAATACAGCGATTTCCAATGGCCTTCTTCAATCACAGTATAGCTATGTTCCAACTCCCATGTCCGAGTGGGTAGCAGATATCTGCCTCCCATGCATACACACTTCTGAGAGTTGAGCTTAGGGCCTGTACCTCCACATCCAGCATGCTGGTACCCTTGGCTTCTAAAAGGTCTAGGCTCGCTGTTTGACGGAAGTGTTGGGAGAGGTAATTTGAATCACCCGGCACACAACACTAGTGCCTCCAAGTTCAGTCCAGCGATTTCCTAGTAATTCCTGTGGTAGACTGGTGCTACATACCAAGTTCCATACGTGAGAGTGTAGCTGAACGCCTTGTCCAAAAGCATCTTACTTCTGAGAGTTGAGCTCTGCCTCAGTCCCTCACAGTTCCACACTGCCTGCAGAGTGAGTTTCGCAGGTCTTCAGCAGAGACGTTTGCCAGAGGCTTCTGAGACGCAGGGTAACAATGCAGACCTGGAGGGTATCCCCAGGTGCAGTAGACTGGTAATCTTATAACCTCCTGACTCAGAATACTGCTACCTTCTCACTGCCATAGGAATGCTCCTAGTTGACAGCTGGCTTCAAGACATGCTTCCCTGTGAGAGCTGAGGACAGGGCAGAACCCTCCCGCATCCTGCCTGACTGTAGGAGTAGCTGCTAACATCCTAATGTTAATGGCTGGGAGAGGTTGCGGGAAAAGCACGTGTGAGCACTGGGCCTGAACTCCCGTGTATCTGAGTTGAATACAGCGATTTCCAACGGCTTTCCTCAACCAGAGTGTAGCTAGGTTCCAAATCCCAAGTACGAGCGGGTAGCAGACATCTGCCTCCCATGCATACACACTTCTGAGAGTTGAGCTTATGGCCTGTACCTCCACATCCAGCCTGCTGGTACACTTGGCTTCTAAAAGGCCTAGGCTCGCTGTTTGACGGAAGTGTTGGGAGAGGTAATTGGAATAACACGGCACACAAGACTAGTGCCTCCAAGCTCAATTCACGATTTCCCAGTAATTCTTGTGGTAGACAGGTGCTACATACTAAGTTCCATATGTGAGAAGGTAGCTGAACTCCTTGTCCAAAAGCATCTTACTTCTGAGAGTTGAGCTCACCCTCAGTCCCTCACAGTTCCACACTGCCTGCAGAGTGAGTTTCACACGTCTTCACCAGAGACGATTGCCAGAGGCTTCTGAGTACAAGTTAACAATGCAGACCTGGAGGGTATCTCCAGGTGCAGTAGAGTGGTAATCTTGGAACCTCCTGACTCAGAGTACTGCTACCTTCTCACTAACATAGGAATGCAGCCAGTTGACAGCTGGCTTCAAGACATGCTTCCCTGTGAGAGCTGAGGACAGGGCAGAACCCTCCCGCATCCTGCCTGACTGTAGGAGTAGCTGCTAACATCCTTATGTTAGTGGCTGGGAGAGGTTGCGGGAAAAGCATGTGTGAGCACTGGGCCTGAACTCCCGTGTATCTGAGTTGAATACAGCGATTTCCAATGGCCTTCGTCAATCACAGTGTTGCTAGGTTCCAACTCCCATGTCCGAGCGGGTAGCAGACATCTGCCTCCCATGCATACACACTTCTGAGAGCTGAGCTTATGGCCTGTACCTCCACATCGAGCATGCTGGTACCCTTGGCTTCTAAAAGGTCTAGGCTCGCTGTTTGACGGAAGTGTTGGGAGAGGTAATTTGAATCACCCGGCACACAACACTAGTGCCTCCAAGCTCAGTCCAGCTATTTCCTAGTAATTCCTGTGGTTGACTGGTGCTACATACTAAGTTCCATACGTGAGAGGGTAGCTGAACGCCTTGTCCAAAAGCATCTTACTTCTGAGAGTTGAGCTCAGCCTCAGTCCCTCACAGTTCCACACTGCCTGCAGAGTGAGTTTCCAGGTCTTAAGCAGAGACGTTTGCCAGAGGCTTCTGAACGCAGGGTAACAATGCAGACCTGGAGGGTATCCCCAGGTGCAGTAGACTGGTAATCTTATAACCTCCAGACTCAGAATACTGCTACCTTCTCACTGCCATAGGAATGCACCTAGTTGACAGCTGGCTTCAAGACATGCTTCCCTGTGAGAGCTGAGGACAGGGCAGAACCCTCCCGCATCCTGCCTGACTGTAGGAGTAGCTGCTAACATCCTAATGTTAGTGGCTGGGAGAGGTTGCGGGAAAAGCATGTGTGAGCACTGGGCCTGAACTCCCGTGTATCTGAGTTGAATACAGCGATTTCCAACGGCTTTCCTCAACCAGAGTGTAGCTAGGTTCCAAATCCCATGTACGAGCGGGTAGCAGACATCTGCCTCCCATGCATACACACTTCTGAGAGTTGAGCTTATGGCCTGTACCTCCACATCCAGCCTGCTGGTACCCTTGGCTTCTAAAAGGCCTAGGCTCGGTGTTTGACGGAATTGCTGGGAGAGGTAATTGGAATCTCCCGGCACACAAGACGAGTGCCTCTAAGCTCAGTCCAGCGATTTCCCAGTAATTCTTGTGGTAGACAGGTGCTACATATAAGTTCCATATGTGAGAAGGTAGCTGAACGCCTTGTCAAAAGCATCTTACTTCTGAGAGTTGAGATCAGCCTCAGTCCCTCACAGTTCCACACTGCCTGCAGAGTGAGTTTCACACGTCTTCACCTGAGACGATTACCAGAGGCTTCTGAGACGCAGGGTAACAATGCAGACCTGGAGGGTATCTCCAGGTGCAGTAGAGTGGTAATCTTGGAACCTCCTGACTCAGAGTACTGCTACCTTCTCACTGCCATAGGTATGCAGCTAGTTGACAGCTGACTTCAAGACATGCTTCCCTGTGAGAGCTGAGGACAGGGCAGAACCCTCCCGCATCCTGCCTGACTGTAGGAGTAGCTGCTAACATCCTTATGTTAGTGCCTGGGAGAGGTTGCGGGAAACGCATGTGTGAGCACTGGGCCTGAACTCCCGTGTATCTGAGTTGAATACAGCGATTTCCAATGGCCTTCTTCAATCACAGTGTAGCTAGGTTCCAACTACCATGTCCGAGTGGGTAGCAGACATCTGCCTCCCATGCAGACACACTTCTGAGACTTGAGCTTATGGCCTGTACCTCCACATCCAGCCTGCTGGTACCCTTGGCTTCTAAAAGGCCTAGGCTCGCTGTTTGACGGAAGTGCTGGGAGAGGTAATTGGAATCTCCCGGCACACAAGACGAGTGCCTCCAAGCTCGATTCACGATTTCCCCGTAATTCTTGTGGTAGACACGTGCTACATACTAAGTTCCATATGTGAGAAGGTAGCTGAACGCCTTGTCCAAAAGCATCTTACTTCTGAGAGTTGAGCTCAGCCTCAGTCCCTCACAGTTCCAAACTGCCTGCAAAGTGAGTTTCACACGTCTTCACCAGAGACGATTGCCAGAGGCTTCTGAGTACAAGTTAACAATGCAGACCTGGAGGGTATCTCCAGGTGCAGTAGAGTGGTAATCTTGGAACCTCCTGACTCAGAGTACTGCTACCTTCTCACTGCAATAGGAATCTAGCCAGTTGACAGCTGGCTTCAAGGCATGCTTCCCTGTGAGAGCTGAGGACAGGGCAGAACCCTCCCGCATCCTGCCTGACTGTAGGAGTAGCTGCTAACATCCTAATGTAAGTGGCTTGGAGAGTTTGCGGGAAAAGCATGTGTGAGCACTGGGCCTGAACTCCCGTGTATCTGAGTTGAATACATCGATTTCCAATGGCCTTCTTCAATCACAGTGTAGCTAGGTTCCAACTCCCATGTCCGAGTGGGTAGCAGACATCTGCCTCCGATGCATACACACTTCTGAGAGTTGAGCTTATGGCCTGTACCTCCACATCCAGCCTGCTGGTACCCTTGGCTTCTAAAAGGCCTAGGATGGCTGTTTGACGGAAGTGCTGGGAGAGGTAATTGTAATATCCTGGCACACAAGACGAGTGCCTCTAAGCTCAGTCCAGCGATTTCCCAGTAATTCTTGTGGTAGACAGGTGCTACATATAAGTTCCATATGTGAGAAGGTAGCTGAACGCCTTGTCAAAAGCATCTTACTTCTGAGAGTTGAGCTCAGCCTCAGTCCTTCACAGTTCCACACTGCCTGCAGAGTGAGTTTCGCAGGTCTTCAGCAGAGACGTTTGCCAGAGGCTTCTTAGACGCAGGGTAACAATGCACACCTGGAGGGTATCCCCAGGTGCAGTAGACTGGTAATCTTGGAACTCCTGACACAGAATACTGCTACCTTCTCACTGCCATAGGAATGCAGCTAGTTGACAGCTGGCTTCAAGACATGCTTCCCTGTGAGAGCTGAGGACAGGGCAGAACCCTCCCGCATCCTGCCTGACTGTAGGAGTAGCTGCTAACATCCTAATGTTAGTGGCTGGGAGAGGTTTCGGGAAAAGCATGTGTGAGCACTGGGCCTGAACTCCCGTGTATCTGAGTTGAATACAGCGATTTCCAACGGCTTTCCTCAACCAGACATGCTTCCCTGTGAGAGTTGAGGACAGGGCAAAACCCTCCCGCATCCTGCCTGACTGTAGGAGTAGCTGCTATCATCCTAATGTTAGTGGCTGGGATAGGTTGCGGGAAAAGCATGTGTGACCACTGGGCCCGAACTCCCGTGTATCTGAGTTGAATACAGCGATTTCCAACGGCTTTCCTCAACCAGAGTGTAGCTAGGTTCCAAATCCAATGTACGAGCGGGTAGCAGACATCTGCCTCCCATGCATACACACTTCTGAGAGTTGAGCTTATGGCCTGTACCTCCACATCCAGCCTGCTGGTACACTTGGCTTCTAAAAGGCCTAGGCTCGCTGTTTGACGGAAGTGTTGGGAGAAGTAATTGGAATCACCCGGCACACAAGACTAGTGCCTCCCAGCTCAGTTCACGATTTCCCAGTAATTCTTGGGGTAGACAGGTGCTACATACTAAGTTCCATATGTGAGAAGGTAGCTGAACGCCCTGTCCAAAAGCATCTTACTTCTGAGAGTTGAGCTCAGCCTCAGTCCCTCACAGTTCCACACTGCCTGCAGAGTTAGTTTCGCAGGTCTTCAGCAGAGACGATTGCCAGAGGCTTCTGAGAACACGTTAACAATGCAGAACTGGAGGGTATCTCCAGGTGCAGTAGAGTGGTAATCTTGGAACCTCCTGGCTCAGAATACTGCTACCTTCTCACTGCCATAGGAATGCAGCTAGTTGACAGCTGGCTTCAAGACATGCTTCCCTGTGAGAGCTGAGGACAGGGCAGAACCCTCCCGCATCCTGCCTGACTGTAGGAGTAGCTGCTAACATCCTAATGTTAGTGGCTAGGAGAGGTTGCGGGAAAAGCATGTGTGAGCACTAGGCCTGAACTCCCGTGTATCTGAGTTGAATACAGCGATTTCCAACGTCTTTCCTCAACCAGAGTGTAGCTAGGTTCCAAATCCCATGTACGAGCGGGTAGCAGACATCTGCCTCCCATGCATACACACTTCTGAGAGTTGAGCTTATGGCCTGTACCTCCACATCCAGCCTGCTGGTACCCTTGGCATCTAAAAGTCCTAGGCTCTCTGTTTGACGGAAGTGCTGTGAGAGGTAATTGGAATCACCCGGCACACAAGACTAGTGCCTCCAAGCTCAGTCCAGCGATTTCCCAGTAATTCTTGTGGTAGACAGGGGCTACATACTAAGTTCCATATGTGAGAAGGTAGCTGAACGCCTTGTACAAAAGCATCTTACTTCTGAGAGTTGAGCACACCCTCAGTCCCTCACACTTCCACACTGCCTGCAGAGTGAGTTTCAAACGTCTTCACAAGAGACGATTGCCAGAGGCTTCTGAGTACAAGTTAACAATGCAGAACTGGAGGGTATCTCCAGGTGCAGTAGAGTGGTAATCTTGGAACCTCCTGACTCAGAGTACTGCTACCTTCTCACTGCCATAGGAATGCAGCTAGTTGACAGCTGGCTTCAAGGCATGCTTCCCTGTGAGAGCTGAGGACAGGGCAGAACCCTCCCGCATGCTGCCTCACTGTAGGAGTAGCTGCTAACATCCTTATGTTAGTGGCTGGGAGAGGTTGGGGGAAAAGCATGTGTGAGCACTGGGCCCGAACTCCCGTGTATCTGAGTTGAATACAGCGATTTCCAATGGCCTTCTTCAATCACAGTGTAGCTAGGTTCCAACTCCCATGTCCGAGTGGGTAGCAGACATCTGCCTCCCATGCATACACACTTCTGAGAGTTGAGCTTATGGCCTGTACCTCCACAGCCAGCCTGCTGGTACCCTTGGCTTCTAAAAGGCCTAGGCTCCCTGTTTGACGGAAGTGCTGGGAGAGGTAATTGGAATCACCCGGCACACAAGACTAGTGCCTCCAAGCTCAGTTCAGCGATTTCCTAGTAATTCCTGTGGTAGACTGGTGCTACATACTAAGTTCCATACGTGGGAGGGTAGCTGAACACCTTGTCCAAAACCATCTTACTTCTGAGAGTTGAGCTCAGCCTCAGTACCTCACAGTTCCACACTGCCTGCAGAGTGAGTTTCGCAGGTCTTCAGCAGAGACGTTTGCCAGAGGCTTCTGAGACGCAGGGTAACAATGCAGACCTGGAGGGTATCCCCAGGTGCAGTCGACTGGTAATCTTGGAACCTCCTGACTCAGAATACTGCTACCTCCTAACTGCGATAGGAATGCAGCTAGTTGACAGATAGCTGGCTTCAAGACATGCTTCCCTGAGAGATTTGAGGACAGGGCAGAACCCTCCCGCATGCTGCCTGACTGTAGGAGTAGCTGCTAACATCCTAATGTTCGTGGCTGGGAGAAGTTGCGGGAAAAGCATGTGTGAGCACTGGGCCTGAACTCCCGTGTATCTGAGTTGAATACAGCGATTTCCAACGGCTTTCCTCAACCAGAGTGTAGCTAGGTTCCAAATCCCATGTACGAGCGGGTAGCAGATTTCTGCCTCCCATGAATACACACTTCTGAGAGTTGAGCTTATAGCCTGTACCTCCACAGCCAGCCTGCTGGTACCCTTGGCTTCTAAAAGGCCTAGGCTCGCTGTTTGACGGAAGTGCTGGCAGAGGTAATTGGAATCACCCGGCACACAAGACTAGTGCCTCCAAGCTCAGTTCAGCGATTTCCTAGTAATTCCTGTGGTAGACTGGTGCTACATACTAAGTTCCATACGTGAGAGGGTAGCTGAACGCCTTGTCCAAAACCATCTTACTTCTGAGAGTTGAGCTCAGCCTCAGTCCCTCACAGTTCCACACTGCCTGCAGAGTGAGTTTCGCAGGTCTTCAGCAGAGACGTTTGCCAGAGGCTTCTGAGACGCAGGGTAACAATGCAGACCTGGAGGGTATCCCCAGGTGCAGTCGACTGGTAATCTTGGAACCTCCTGACTCAGAATACTGCTACCTTCTCACTGCCATAGGAATGCAGCTAGTTGACAGCTGGCTTCAAGACATGCTTCCCTGTGAGAGCTGAGGACAGGGCAGAACCCTCCCGCATGCTGCCTGACTGTAGGAGTAGCTGCTAACATCCTTATGTTAGTGGCTGGGAGAGGTTGCGGGAAAAGCATGTGTGAGCACTGGGCCTGAACTCCCGTGTATCTGAGTTGAATACAGCGATTTCCAACGGCTTTCCTCAACCAGAGTGTAGCTAGGTTCCAAATCCCATGTACGAGCGGGTAGCAGACATCTGCCTCCCATGCATACACACTTCTGAGAGTTGAGCTTATGGCCTGTACCTCCACAGCCAGCCTGCTGGTACCCTTGGCTTCTAAAGGCCTAGGCTCGCTGTTTGACGGAAGTGCTGGGAGAGGTAATTGGAATCACCCGGCACACAAGACTCGTGCCTCCAAGCTCAGTTCAGCGATTTCCTAGTAATTCCTGTGGTAGACTGGTGCTACATACTAAGTTCCATACGTGAGAGGGTAGCTGAACGCCTTGTCCAAAACCATCTTACTTCTGAGAGTTGAGCTCAGCCTCAGTCCCTCACAGTTCCACACTGCCTGCAGAGTGAGTTTCGCAGGTCTTCAGCAGAGACGTTTGCCAGAGGCTTCTGAGACGCAGGGTAACAATGCAGATCTGGAGGGTATCCCCAGGTGCAGTCGACTGGTAATCTTGGAACCTCCTGACTCAGAATACTGCTACCTTCTCACTGCCATAGTAATGCAGCTAGTTGACAGCTGGCTTCAAGACATGCTTCCCTGTGAGAGCTGAGGACAGGGCAGAACCCTCCCGCATGCTGCCTGACTGTAGGAGTAGCTGCTAACATCCTTATGTTAGTGGCTGGGAGAGGTTGCGGGAAAAGCATGTGTGCGCACTGGGCCTGAACTCCCGTGTATCTGAGTTGAATACAGCGATTTCCAACGGCTTTCCTCAACCAGAGTGTAGCTAGGTTCCAAATCCCATGTACGAGCAGGTAGCAGACATCTGCCTCCCATGCATACACACTTCTGAGAGTTGAGCTTATGGCCTGTACCTCCACATCCAGCCTGCTGGTACCCTTGGCTTCTAAAAGGCCTAGGCTCGCTGTTTGACGGAAGTGCTGGGAGAGGTAATTGGAATCTCCCGGCACACAAGACGAGTGCCTCCAAGCTCAATTCACGATTTCCCAGTAATTCTTGTGGTAGACAGGTGCTACATACTAAGTTCCAAATGTGAGAAGGTAGCTGAACGCCTTGTCCAAAAGCATCTTGCTTCTGAGAGTTGAGCCCACCCTCAGTCCCTCACAGTTCCACACTGCCTGCAGAGTGAGTTTCACAGGTCTTCACCAGAGACGATTGCCAGAGGCTTCTGAGTACAAGTTAACAATGCAGACCTGCAGGGTATCTCCAGGTGCAGTAGAGTGGTAATCTTGGAACCTCCTGACTCAGAGTACTGCTACCTTCTCACTGCCATAGGAATGCAGCTAGTTGACAGCTGGCTTCAAGACATGGTTCCCTGTGAGAGCTGAGGACAGGGCAGAACCCTCCCGCATGCTGCCTGACTGTAGGAGTAGCTGCTAACATCCTAATGTTAGTGGCTGGGAGAGGTTGCGGGAAAAGCATGTGTGAGCACTGGGCCTGAACTCCCGTGTATCTGAGTTGAATACAGCGATTTCCAATGCCCTTCTTCAATCACAGTGTAGCTAGGTTCCAACTCCCATGTCCGAGTGGGTAGCAGACATCTGCCTCCCATGCATATACACTTCTGAGAGTTGAGCTTATGGCCTGTACCTCCACAGCCATCCTGCTGGTACCCTTGGCTTCTAAAAGGCCTAGGCTCGCTGTTTGACGGAAGTACTGGGAGAGGTAATTGGAATCACCCGGCACACAAGACTAGTGCCTCCAAGCTCAGTTCAGCGATTTCCTAGTAATTCCTGTGGTAGACTGGTGCTACATACTAAGTTCCATACGTGAGAGGGTAGCTGAACGCCTTGTCCAAAACCATCTTACTTCTGAGAGTTGAGCTCAGCCTCAGTCCCTCACAGTTCCACACTGCCTGCAGAGTGAGTTTCACAGGTCTTCAGCAGAGACGTTTGCCAGAGGCTTCTGAGACGCAGGGTAACAATGCAGACCTGGAGGGTATCCCCAGGTGCAGTCGACTGGTAATCTTGGAACCTCCTGACTCAGAATACTGCTACCTTCTCACTGCCATAGGAATGCAGCTAGTTGACAGCTAGCTGGCTTCAAGACATGCTTCCCTGAGAGAGCTGAGGACAGGGCAGAACCCTCCCGCGTGCTGCCTGACTGTAGGAGTAGCTGCTAACATCCTAATGTTAGTGGCTGCGAGATGTTGCGGGAAAAGCATGTGTGAGCACTGGGCCTGAATTCCCGTGTATCTGAGTTGAATACAGCAATTTCCAACGGCTTTCCTCAACCAGCGTGTAGCTAGGTTCCAAATTACATGTACGAGCGGGTAGCAGACATCTGCCTCCCATGCATACACACTTCTGAGAGTTGAGCTTATGGCCTGTACCTCCACAGCCAGCCTGCTGGTACCCTTGGCTTCTAAAAGGCCTAGGCTCGCTGTTTGACGGAAGTGCTGGGAGAGGTAATTGGAATCTCCCGGCACACAAGACGAGTGCCTCCAAGCTCAATTCACGATTTCCCAGTAATTCTTGTGGTAGACAGGTGCTACATACTAAGTTCCATATGTGAGAAGGTAGCTGAATGCCTTGTCCAAAAGCATCTTACTTCTGAGAGTTGAGCACACCCTCAGTCCCTCACAGTTCCACACTGCCTGCAGAGTGAGTTTCACACGTCTTCACCAGAGACGATTGCCAGAGGCTTCTGAGTACAAGTTAACAATGCAGACCTGGAGGGTATCTCCAGGTGCAGTTGAGTGGTAATCTTGGAACCTCCTGATTCAGAGTACTGCTACCTTCTCACTGCCATAGGAATGCAGCTAGTTGACAGCTGGCTTGAAGACATGCTTCCCTGTGAGAGCTGAGGACAGGGCAGAACCCTCCCGCATCCTGCCTGACTGTAGAAGTAGCTGCTAACATCCTAATGTTAGTGGCTGGGAGAGGTTGCGGGAAAAGCATGTGTGAGCACTGGGCCTGAACTCCCGTGTATCTGAGATGAATACAGCGATTTCCAATGGCCTACTTCAATCACAAGGTAGCTAGGTTCCAACTCCCATGTCCGAGTGGGTAGCAGACATCTGCCTCCCATGCATACACACTTCTGAGAGTTGAGCTTATGGCCTGTACCTCCATATCCAGCCTGCTGGTACCCTTGGCTTCTAAAAGGCCTAGGCTCGCTGTTTGACGGAAGTTCTGGGAGAGGTAATTGGAATCACCCGGCACACAAGACTAGTGCCTCCAAGCTCAGTTCAGCGATTTCCTAGTAATTCCTGTGGTAGACTGGTGCTACATACTAAGTTCCATACGTGAGAGGGTAGCTGAACGCCTTGTCCAAAACCATCTTACTTCTGAGAGTTGAGCTCAGCCTCAGTCCCTCACAGTTCCACACTGCCTGCAGAGTGAGTTTCGCAGGTCTTCAGCAGAGACGTTTTCCAGAGGCTTCTGAGACGCAGGGTAACAATGCAGTCCTGGAGGGTATCCCCAGGTGCAGTCGACTGGTAATCTTGGAACCTCCTGACTCAGAATACTGCTACCTTCTCACTGCCATAGGAATGCAGCTAGTTGACAGCTGGCTTCAATACATGCTTCCCTGTGAGAGCTGAGGACAGGGCAGAACCCTCCCGCATGCTGCCTGACTGTAGGATTAGCTGCTAACATCCTTATGTTAGTGGCTGGGAGAGGTTGCGGGAAAAGCATGTGTGAGCACTGGGCCTGAACTCCCGTGTATCTGAGTTGAATACAGCGATTTCCAACGGCTTTCCTCAACCAGAGTGTAGCTAGGTTCCAAATCCCATGTACGAGCGAGTAGCAGACATCTGCCTCCCATGCATACACACTTCTGAGAGTTGAGCTTATGGCCTGTACCTCCACAGCCAGCCTGCTGGTACCCTTGGCTTCTCAAAGGCCTAGGCTCGCTGTTTGACGGAAGTGCTGGGAGAGGTAATTGGAATCACCCGGCACACAAGACTAGTGCCTCCAAGCTCAGTTCAGCGATTTCCTAGTAATTCCTGTGGTAGACTGGTGGTACATACTAAGTTCCATACGTGAGAGGGTAGCTGAACGCCTTGTCCAAAACCATCTTAATTCTGAGAGTTGAGCTCCGCCTCAGTCCCTCACAGTACCACACTTCCTGCAGAGTGAGTTTCGCAGGTCTTCAACAGAGACGTTTGCCAGAGGCTTCTGAGATGCAGGGTAACAATGCAGACCTGGAGGGTATCCCCAGGTGCAGTCGACTGGTAATCTTGGAACCTCCTGACTCAGAATACTGCTACCTTCTCACTGCCATAGGAATGCAGCTAGTTGACAGCTGGCTTCAAGACATGCTTCCCTGTGAGAGCTGAGGACAGGGCAGAACCCTCCCGCATGCTGCCTGACTGTAGGAGTAGCTGCTAAGATCCTTATGTTAGTGGCTGGGAGAGGTTGCGGAAAAAGCATGTGTGAGAACTGGGCCTGAACTCCCGTGTATCTGAGTTGAATACAGCGATTTCCAATGGCCTTCTTCAATCACAGTGTAGCTAGGTTCCAAATCCCATGTCCGAGTGGGTAGCAGACATCTGCCTCCCATGCATATACACTTCTGAGAGTTGAGCTTATGGCCTGTACCTCCACAGCCAGCCTGCTGGTACCCATGGCTTCTAAAAGGCCTAGGCTCGCTGTTTGACGGAAGTGCTGGGAGAGGTAATTGGAATCTCCCGGCACACAAGACGAGTGCCTCCAAGCTCAATTCACGATTTCCCAGTAATTCTTGTGGTAGACAGGTGCTACATACTAAGTTCCATATGTGAGATGGTACCTGAACGCCTTGTCCAAAAGCATCTTACTTCTGAGAGTTGAGCCCACCCTCAGTCCCTCACAGTTCCACACTGCCTGCAGAGTGAGTTTCACACGTCTTCACCAGAGACGATTGCCAGAGGCTTCTGAGTACAAGTTAACAATGCAGACATGGAGGGTATCTCCAGGTGAAGTAGAGTGGTAATCTTGGAACCTCCTGACTCAGAGTACAGCTACCTTCTCACTGCCATAGGAATGCAGCTAGTTGACAGCTGGCTTGAAGACATGCTTCCCTGTGAGAGCTGAGGACAGGACAGAACCCTCCCGCATCCTGCCTGACTGTAGGAGTAGCTGCTAAGATCCTTATGTTAGTGGCTGGGAGAGGTTGCGGGAAAAGCATGTGTGAGCACTGGGCCTGAACTCCCGTGTATCTGAGTTGAATACAGCGATTTCCAACGGCTTTCCTCAACCAGAGTGTAGCTAGGTTCCAAATCCCATGTACGAGCGGGTAGCAGACATCTGCCTCCCATGCATACACACTTCTGAGAGTTGAGCTTATGGCCTGTACCTCCACATCCAGCCTGCTGGTACCCTTGGCTTCTAAAAGGCCTAGGCTCGCTGTTTGACGGAAGTGCTGGGAGAGGTAATTGGAATCTCCCGGCACACAAGACTAGTGCCTCCAAGCTCAATTCACGATTTCCCAGTAATTCTTGTGGTAGACAGGTGCTACATACTAAGTTCCATACGTGAGAGGGTAGCTGAACGCCTTGTCCAAAAGCATCTTACTTCTGAGAGTTGAGCTCAGCCTCAGTCCCTCACAGTTCCACACTGCCTGCAGAGTGAGTTTCGCAGGTCTTCAGCAGAGACGTTTGCCAGAGGCTTCTGAGACGCAGGGTAACAATGCTGACCTGGAGGGTATCCCCAGGTGCAGTCGACTGGTAATCTTGGAACCTCCTGACTCAGAATACTGCTACCTTCTCACTGCCATAGGAATGCAGCTAGTTGACAGCTGGCTTCAAGACATGCTTCCCTGTGAGAGCTGAGGACAGGGCAGAACCCTCCCGCATGCTGCCTGACTGTAGGAGTAGCTGCTAACATCCTTATGTTAGTGGCTGGGAGAGGTTGCGGGAAAAGCATGTGTGAGCACTGGGCCTGAACTCCCGTGTATCTGAGTTGAATACAGCGATTTCCAACGGCTTTCCTCAACCAGAGTGTAGCTAGGTTCCAAATCCCATGTACGAGCGGGTAGCAGACATCTGCCTCCCATGCATACACACTTCTGAGAGTTGAGCTTATGGCCTGTACCTCCACACCCAGCCTGCTGGTACCCTTGGCTTCTAAAAGGCCTAGGCTCGCTGTTTGACGGAAGTGCTGGGAGAGGTATTTGGAATCTCCCGGCACACAAGACGAGTGCCTCCAAGCTCAATTCACGATTTCCCAGTAATTCTTGTGGTAGACAGGTGCTACATACTAAGTTCCATATGTGAGAAGGTAGCTGAACGCCTTGTCCAAAAGCATCTTACTTCTGAGAGTTGAGCACATCCTCAGACCCTCACACTTCCACACTGCCTGCAGAGTGAGTTTCACACGTCTTCACCAGAGACGATTGCCAGAGGCTTCTGAGTACAAGTTAACAATGAAGACCTGGAGGGTATCTCCAGGTGCAGTAGAGTTGTAATCTTGGAACCTCCTGACTCAGAGTACTGCTACCTTCTCACTGCCATAGGAATGCAGCTAGTTGACAGCTGGCTTCAAGACATGCTTCCCTGTGAGAGCTGAGGACAGGGCAGAACCCTCCCGCATCCTGCCTGACTGAAGAAGTAGCTGCTAACATCCTAATGTTAGTGGCTGGGAGAGGTTGCGTGAAAAGCATGTGTGAGCACTGGGCCTGAACTCCCGTGTATCTGAGTTGAATACAGCGATTTCCAATGGCCTTCTTCAATCACAAGGTAGCTAGGTTCCAACTCCCATGTCCGAGTGGGTAGCAGACATCTGCCTCCCATGCATACACACTTCTGAGAGTTGAGCTTATGGCCTGTACCTCCATATCCAGCCTGCTGGTACCCTTGGCTTCTAAAAGGCCTAGGCTCGCTGTTTGACGGAAGTGCTGGGAGAGGTAATTGGACTCACCCGGCACACAAGACTAATGCCTCCAAGCTCAGTTCAGCGATTTCCTAGTAATTCCTGTGGTAGACTGGTGCTACATACTAAGTTCCATACGTGAGAGGGTAGCTGAACGCCTTGTCCAAAACCATCTTACTTCTGAGAGTTGAGCTCAGCCTCAGTCCCTCACAGTTCCACACTGCCTGCAGAGTGAGTTTCGCAGGTCTTCAGCAGAGACGTTTCCAGAGGCTTCTGAGACGCAGGGTAACAATGCAGACCTGGAGGGTATCCCCAGGTGCAGTCGACTGGTAATCTTGGAACCTCCTGACTCAGAATAGTGCTACCTTCTCACTGCCATAGGAATGCAGCTAGTTGACAGCTGGCTTCAAGACATGCTTCCCTGTGAGAGATGAGGACAGGGCAGAACCCTCCCGCATCCTGCCTGACTGTAGGAGTAGCTGCTAACTTCCTAATGTTAGTGGCTGGGAGAGGTTGCGGGAAAAGCATGTGTGAGCACTGGGCCTGAACTCCCGTGTATCTGAGTTGAATACAGCGATTTCCAATGGCCTTCTTCAATCACAGTGTAGCTAGGTTCCAACACCCATGTCCGAGTGGGTAGCAGACATCTGCCTCCCATGCAACACACTTCTGAGAGTTGAGCTTATGGCCTGTACCTCCACAGCCAGCCTGCTGGTACCCTTGGCTTCTAAAAGGCCTAGGCTCGCTGTTTGACGGAAGTGCTGGGAGAGGTAATTGGAATCACCCGGCACACAAGACTAGTGCCTCCAAGCTCAGTTCAGCGATTTCCTAGTAATTCCTGTGGTAGACTGGTGCTACATACTAAGTTCCATACGTGAGAGGGTAGCTGAACGCCTTGTCCAAAACCATCTTACTTCTGAGAGTTGAGCTCAGCCTCAGTCCCTCACAGTTCCACACTGCCTGCAGAGTGAGTTTCGCAGGTCTTCAGCAGAGACGTTTGCCAGAGGCTTCTGAGACGCAGGGTAACAATGCAGACCTGGAGGGTATCCCCAGGTGCAGTCGACTGGTAATCTTGGAACCTCCTGACTCAGAATACTGCTACCTTCTCACTGCCATAGGAATGCAGCTAGTTGACAGCTGGCTTCAAGACATGCTTCCCTGTGAGAGCTGAGGACAGGGCAGAACCCTCCCGCATGCTGCCTGACTGTAGGAGTAGCTGCTAAGATCCTTATGTTAGTGGCTGGGAGAGGTTGCGGGAAAAGCATGTGTGAGCACTGGGCCTGAACTCCCGTGTATCTGAGTTGAATACAGCGATTTCCAATGGCCTTCTTCAATCACAGTGTAGCTAGGTTCCAACTCCCATGTCCGAGTGGGTAGCAGACATCTGCCTCCCATGCATACACACTTCTGAGAGTTGAGCTTATGGCTGTACCTCCACCTCCAGCCTGCTGGTACCCTTGGCTTCTAAAAGGCTTAGGCTCGCTGTTTGACGGAAGTGCTGGGAGAGGTAATTGGAATCACCCGGCACACAAGACTAGTGCCTCCAAGCTCAGTTCAGCGATTTCCTAGTAATTCCTGTGGTAGACTGGTGCTACATACTAAGTTCCATACGTGAGAGGGTAGCTGAACGCCTTGTCCAAACCATCTTACTTCTGAGAGTTGAGCTCAGCCTCAGTCCCTCACTGTTCCACACTGCCTGCAGAGTGAGTTTCGCAGGTCTTCAGCAGAGACGTTTGCCAGAGGCTTCTGAGACGCAGGGTAACAATGCAGACCTGGAGGGTATCCCCAGGTGCAGTCGACTGGTAATCTTGGAACCTCCTGACTCAGAATACTGCTACCTTCTCACTGCCATAGGAATGCAGCTAGTTGACAGCTGGCTTCAAGACATGCTTCCCTGTGAGAGCTGAGGACAGGGCAGAACCCTCCCGCATGCTGCCTGACTGTAGGAGTAGCTGCTAAGATCCTTATGTTAGTGGCTGGGAGAGGTTGCGGGAAAAGCATGTGTGAGCACTGGGCCTGAACTCCCGTGTATCTGAGTTGAATACAGCGATTTCCAATGGCCTTCTTCAATCACAGTGTAGCTAGGTTCCAACTCCCATGTCCGAGTGGGTAGCAGACATCTGCCTCCCATGCATACACACTTCTGAGAGTTCAGCTTATGGTCTGTACCTCCACAGCCAGCCTGCTGGTACCCTTGGCTTCTAAAAGGCCTAGGCTCGCTGTTTGACGGAAGTGCTGGGAGAGGTAATTGGAATCTCCCGGCACACAACACGAGTGTCTCCAAGCTCAATTCATGATTTCCCAGTAATTCTTGTGGTAGACAGGTGCTACATACTAAGTTCCATATGTGAGATGGTAGCTGAACGCCTTGTCCAAAAGCATCTTGCTTCTGAGAGTTGAGCCCACCCTCAGTCCCTCACAGTTCCACACTTCCTGCAGAGTGAGTTTCACACGTCTTCACCAGAGACGATTGCCAGAGGCTTCTGAGTACAAGTTAACAATGCAGACCTGGAGGGTATCTCTTGGTGCAGTAGAGTGGTAATCTTGGAACCTCCTGACTCAGAGTACTGCTACCTTCTCACTGCCATAGGAATGCAGCTAGTTGACAGCTGGCTTCAAGACATGCTTCCCTGTGAGAGCTGAGGACAGGGCAGAACCCTCCCGCATGCTGCCTGACTGTAGGAGTAGCTGCTAAGATCCTTATGTTAGTGGCTGGGAGAGGTTGCGGGAAAAGCATGTGTGAGCACTGGGCCTGAACTCCCGTGTATCTGAGTTGAATACAGCGATTTCCAACGGCTTTCCTCAACCAGAGTGTAGCTAGGTTCCAAATCCCATGTACGAGCGGGTAGCAGACATCTGCCTCCCATGCATACACACTTCTGAGAGTTGAGCTTATGGCCTGTACCTCCACATCCAGCCTGCTGGTACCCTTGGCTTCTAAAAGGCCTAGGCTCTCTGTTTGACGGAAGTGCTGGGAGAGGTAATTGGAATCTCCCGGCACACAAGACGAGTGCCTCCAAGCTGAATTCACGATTTCCCAGTAATTCTTGTGGTAGACAGGTGCTACATGCTAAGATCCATATGTGTGAAGGTAGCTGAACGCCTTGTCCAAAAGCATCTTACTTCTGAGAGTTGAGCACACCCTCAGTCCCTCACACTTCCACACTGCCTGCAGAGTGAGTTTCACACGTCTTCACCAGAGACGATTGCCAGAGGCTTCTGAGTACAAGTTAACAATGCAGACCTGGAGGGTATCTCCAGGTGCAGTAGAGTGGTAATCTTGGAACATCCTGACTCAGAGTACTGCTACCTTCTCACTGCCATAGGAATGCAGCTAGTTCACAGCTGGCTTCAAGACATGCTTCCTGTGAGAGCTGAGGACAGGGCAGAACCCTCCCGCATGCTGCCTGACTGTAGGAGTAGCTGCTAACATCCTTATGTTAGTGGCTGGGAGAGGTTGCGGGAAAAGCATGTGTGAGCACTGGGCCTGAACTCCCGTGTACCTGAGTTGAATACAGCGATTTCCAACGGCTTTCCTCAACCAGAGTGTAGCTAGGTTCCAAATCCAATGTACGAGCGGGTAGCAGACATCTGCGTCCCATACATACACACTTCTGAGAGTTGAGCTTATGGCCTGTACCTCCACAGCCAGCCTGCTGGTACCCTTGGCTTCTAAAAGGCCTAGGCTCGCTGTTTGGCGGAAGTGCTGGGAGAGGTAATTGGAATCACCCGGCACACAAGACTAGTGCCTCCAAGCTCAGTTCAGCGATTTCCTAGTAATTCCTGTGGTAGACTGGTGCTACATACTAAGTTCCATACGTGAGAGGGTAGCTGAACGCCTTGTCCAAAACCATCTTACTTCTAAGAGTTGAGCTCAGCCTCAGTCCCTCACAGTTCCACACTGCCTGCAGAGTGAGTTTCGAAGGTCTTCAGCAGAGACGTTTGCCAGAGGCTTCTGAGACGCAGGGTAACAATGCAGACCTGGAGGGTATCCCCAGGTGCAGTCGACTGGTAATCTTGGAACCTCCTGACTCAGAATACTGCTACCTTCTCACTGCCATAGGAATGCAGCTAGTTGACAGCTGGCTTCAAGACATGCTTCCCTGAGAGAGCTGAGGACAGGGCAGAACCGTCCCGCATGCTGCCTGACTGTAGGAGTAGCTGCTAACATCCTTATGTTAGTGGCTGGGAGAGGTTGCGGGAAAAGCATGTGTGAGCACTGGGCCTGAACTCCCGTGTATCTGAGTTGAATACAGCGATTTCCAACGGCTTTCCTCAACCAGAGTGTAGCTAGGTTCCAAATCCCATGTACGAGCGGGTAGCAGACATCTGCCTCCCATGCATACACACTTCTGAGAGTTGAGCTTATGGCCTGTACCTCCACAGCCAGCCTGCTGGTACCCTTGGCTTCTAAAAGGCCTAGGCTCACTGTTTGACGGAAGTGCTGGGAGAGGTAATTGGAATCACCCGGCACACAAGACTAGTGCCTCCAAGCTCAGTTCAGCGATTTCCTAGTAATTCCTGTGGTAGACTGGTGCTACATACTAAGTTCCATACGTGAGAGGGTAGCTGAACGCCTTGTCCAAAACCATCTTACTTCGGAGAGTTGAGCTCAGCCTCAGTCCCTCACAGTTCGACACTGCCTGCAGAGTGAGTTTCGCAGGTCTTCAGCAGAGACGTTTGCCAGAGGCTTCTGAGACGCAGGGTAACAATGCAGACCTGGAGGGTATCCCCAGGTGCAGTCGACTGGTAATCTTGGAACCTCCTGACTCAGAATACTGCTACCTTCTCACTGCCATAGGAATGCAGCTAGTTGACAGCTGGCTTCAAGACATGCTTCCCTGTGAGAGCTGAGGACAAGGCAGAACCCTCCCGCATGCTGCCTGACTGTAGGAGTAGCTGCTAACATCCTTATGTTAGTGGCTGGGAGAGGTTGCGGGAAAAGCATGTGTGAGCACTGGGCCTGAACTCCCGTGTACCTGAGTTGAATACCGCGATATCCAACGGCTTTCCTCAACCAGAGTGTAGCTAGGTTCCAAATCCCATGTACGAGCGGGTAGCAGACATCTGCCTCCCATGCATACACACTTCTGAGAGTTGAGCTTATGGCCTGTACCTCCACATCCAGCCTGCTGGTACCCTTGGCTTCTAAAAGGCCTAGGCTCGCTGTTTGACGGAAGTGCTGGGAGAGGTAATTGGAATCTCCCGGCACACAAGACGAGTGCCTCCAAGCTCAATTCAGGATTTCCCAGTAATTCTTGTGGTAGACAGGTGCTACATACTAATTTCCATACGTGAGATGGTAGCTGAAAGCCTTGTCCAAAACCATCTTACTTCTGAGAGTTGAGCTCAGCCTCAGTCCCTCACAGTTCCACACTGCCTGCAGAGTGAGTTTCGCAGGTCTTCAGCAGAGACGTTTGCCAGAGGCTTCTGAGACGCAGGGTAACAATGCAGACCTGGAGGGTATCCCCAGGTGCAGTCGACTGGTAATCTTGGAACCTCCTGACTCAGAATACTGCTACCTTCTCACTGCCATAGGAATGCAGCTAGTTGACAGCTGGCTTCAAGACATGCTTCCCTGTGAGAGCTGAGGACAGGGCAGAATCCTCCCGCATGCTGCCTTACTGTAGGAGTAGCTGCTAACATCCTTATGTTAGTGGCTGGGAGAGGTTGCGGGAAAGGATGTGTGAGCACTGGGCCTGAACTCCCGTGTATCTGAGTTGAATACAGCGATTTCCAACGGCTTTCCTCAACCAGAGTGTAGCTAGGTTCCAAATCCCATGTACGAGAGGGTAGCAGACATCTGCCTCCCATGCATACACACTTCTGAGAGTTGAGCTTATGGCCTGTACCTCCACAGCCAGCCTGCTGGTACCCTTGGCTTCTAAAACGCCTAGGCTCGCTGTTTGACGGAAGTGCTGGGAGAGGTAATTGGAATCTCCCGGCACACAAGACGAGTGCCTCCAAGCTCAATTCACGATTTCCCAGTAATTCTTGTGGTAGACAGGTGCTACATACTAATTTCCATACGTGAGAGGGTAGCTGAAAGCCTTGTCCAAAACCATCTTACTTCTGAGAGTTGAGCTCAGCCTCAGTCCCTCACAGTTCCACACTGCCTGCAGAGTGAGTTTCGCAGGTCATCAGCAGAGACGTTTGCCAGAGAATTCTGAGACGCAGGGTAACAATGCAGACCTGGAGGGTATCCGCACGTGCAGTCGACTGGTAATCTTGGAACCTCCTGACTCAGAATACTGCTACCTTCTCACTGCCATAGGAATGCAGCTAGTTGACAGCTGGCTTCAAGACATGCTTCCCTGTGAGAGCTGAGACAGGCAGAACCCTCCCGCATGCTGCCTGACTGTAGGAGTAGCTGCTAACATCCTTATGTTAGTGGCTGGGAGAGGTTGCGGGAAAAGCATGTGTGAGCACTGGGCCTGAACTCCCGTGTATCTGAGTTGAATACAGCGATTTCCAAAGGCTTTCCTCAACCAGAGTGTAGCTAGGTTCCAAATCCCATGTACGAGCGGGTAGCAGACATCTGCCTCCCATGCATACACACTTCTGAGAGTTGAGCTTATGGCCTGTACCTCCACAGCCAGCCTGCTGGTACCCTTGGCTTCTAAAACCCCGAGGCTCGCTGTTTGACGGAAGTGCTGGGAGAGGTAATTGGAATCTCCCGGCACACAAGACGAGTGCCTCCAAGCTCAATTCACGATTTCCCAGTAATTCTTGTGGTAGACAGGTGCTACAATCTAAGTTCCATATGTGAGAAGGTAGCTGAACGCCTTGTCCAAAAGCATCTTACTTCTGAGAGTTGAGCACACCCTCAGTCCCTCACAGTTCCACACTGCCTGCAGAGTGAGTTTCGCAGGTCTTCAGCAGAGACGTTTGCCAGAGGCTTCTGAGACGCAGGGTAACAATGCAGACCTGGAGGGTATCCCCAGGTGCAGTCGACTGGTAATCTTGGAACCTCCTGACTCAGAATACTGCTACCTTCTCACTGCCATAGGAATGCAGCTAGTTGACAGCTGGCTTCAAGACATGCTTCCTCGTGAGAGCTGAGGACAGGGCAGAACCCTCCCGCATGCTGCCTGACTGTAGGAGTAGCTGCTAACATCCTTATGTTAGTGGCTGGGAGAGGTTGCGGGAAAAGCATGTGTGAGCACTGGGCCTGAACTCCCGTGTATCTGAGTTGAATACAGCGATTTCCAACGGCTTTCCTCAACCAGAGTGTAGCTAGGTTCCAAATCCCATGTACGAGCGGGTAGCAGACATCTGCCTCCCATGCATACACACTTCTGAGAGTTGAGCTTATGGCCTGTACCTCCACAGCCAGCCTGCTGGTACCCTTGGCTTCTAAAAGGCCTAGGATCGCTGTTTGACGGAAGTGCTGGGAGAGGTAATTGGAATCACAAGGCACACAAGACTAGTGCCTCCAAGCTCAGTTCAGCGATTTCCTAGTAATTCCTGTGGTAGACTGGTGCTACATATTAAGTTCCATACGTGAGAGGGTAGCAGAACGCCTTGTCCAAAACCATCTTACTTCTGAGAGTTGAGCTCAGCCTCAGTCCCTCACAGTTCGACACTGCCTGCAGAGTGAGTTTCGCAGGTCTTCAGCAGAGATTTTGCCAGAGGCTTCTGAGACGCAGGGTAACAATGCAGACCTGGAGGGTATCCCCAGGTGCAGTCGACTGGTAATCTTGGAACCTCCTGACTCAGAATACTGCTACCTTCTCACTGCCATAGGAATGCAGCTAGTTGACAGCTGGCTTCAAGACATGCTTCCCTGTGAGAGCTGAGGACAGGGCAGAACCCTCCCGCATGCTGCCTGACTGTAGCAGTAGCTGCTAACATCCTTATGTTAGTGGCTGGGAGAGGTTGCGGGAAAAGCATGTGTGAGCACTGGGCCTGAACTCCCGTGTACCTGAGTTGAATACAGCGATTTCCAACGGCTTTCCTCAACCAGAGTGTAGCTAGGTTCCAAATCCCATGTACGAGCGGGTAGCAGACATCTGCGTCCCATGCATACACACTTCTGAGAGTTGAGCTTATGGCCTGTACCTCCACAGCCAGCCTGCTGGTACCCTTGGCTTCTAAAAGGCCTAGGCTCGCTGTTTGGCGGAAGTGCTGGGAGAGGTAATTGGAATCACCCGGCACACAAGACTAGTGCCTCCAAGCTCAGTTCAGCGATTTCCTAGTAATTCCTGTGGTAGACTGGTGCTACATAGTAAGTTCCATACGTGAGAGGGTAGCTGAACGCCTTGTCCAAAACCATCTTACTTCTGAGAGTTGAGCTCAGCCTCAGTCCCTCACAGTTCCACACTGCCTGCAGAGTGAGTTTCGCAGGTCTTCAGCAGAGACGTTTGCCAGAGGCTTCTGAGACGCAGGGTAACAATGCAGACCTGGAGGGTATCCCCAGGTGCAGTCGACTGGTAATCTTGGAACCTCCTGACTCAGAATACTGCTACCTTCTCACTGCCATAGGAATGCAGCTAGTTGACAGCTGGCTTCAAGACATGCGTCCCTGAGAGAGCTGAGGACAGGGCAGAACCCTCCCGCATGCTGCCTGCCTGTAGGAGTAGCTGCTAACATCCTTATGTTAGTGGCTGGGAGAGGTTGCGGGAAAAGCATGTGTGAGCACTGGGCCTGAACTCCCGTGTATCTGAGTTGAATACAGCGATTTCCAACGGCTTTCCTCAACCAGAGTGTAGCTAGGTTCCAAATCCCATGTACGAGCGGGTCCAGACATCTGCCTCCCATGCATACACACTTCTGAGAGTTGAGCTTATGGCCTGTACCTCCACATCCAGCCTGCTGGTACCCTTGGCTTCTAAAAGGCCTAGGCTCACTGTTTGACGGAAGTGCTGGGAGAGGTAATTGGAATCACCCGGCACACAAGACTAGTGCCTCCAAGCTCAGTTCAGCGATTTCCTAGTAATTCCTGTGGTAGACTGGTGCTACATACTAAGTTCCATACGTGAGAAGGTAGCTGAACGCCTTGTCCAAAACCATCTTACTTCGGAGAGTTGAGCTCAGCCTCAGTCCCTCACAGTTCGACACTGCCTGCAGAGTGAGTTTCGCAGGTCTTCAGCAGAGACGTTTGCCAGAGGCTTCTGAGACGCAGGGTAACAATGCAGACCTGGAGGGTATCCCCAGGTGCAGTCGACTGGTAATCTTGGAACCTCCTGACTCAGAATACTGCTACCTTCTCACTGCCATAGGAATGCAGCTAGTTGACAGCTGGCTTCAAGACATGCTTCCCAGTGAGAGCTGAGGACAGGGCAGAACCCTCCCGCATGCTGCCTGACTGTAGGAGTAGCTGCTAACATCCTTATGTTAGTGGCTGGGAGAGGTTGCGGGAAAAGCATGTGTGAGCACTGGGCCTGAACTCCCGTGAACCTGAGTTGAATACCGCGATATCCAACGGCTTTCCTCAACCAGAGTGTAGCTAGGTTCCAAATCCCATGTACGAGCGGGTAGCAGACATCTGCGTCCCATGCATACACACTTCTGAGAGTTGAGCTTATGGCCTGTACCTCCACATCCAGCCTGCTGGTACCCTTGGCTTCTAAAAGGCCTAGGCTCGCTGTTTGACGGAAGTGCTGGGAGAGGTAATTGGAATCTCCCGGCACACAAGACGAGTGCCTCCAAGCTCAATTCACGATTTCCCAGTAATTCTTGTGGTAGACAGGTGCTACATACTAAGTTCCATATGTGAGAAGGTAGCTGAACGCCTTGTCCAAAAGCATCCTACTTCTGAGAATTGAGCACACCCTCAGTCCCTCACACTTCCACACTGCCTGCAGAGTGAGTTTCACACGTCTTCACCAGGACGATTGCCAGAGGCTTCTGAGTACAAGTTAACAATGCAGACCTGGAGGGTATCTCCAGGTGCAGTAGAGTGGTAATCTTGGAAACTCCTGACTCAGAGTACTGCTACCTTCTCACTGCCATAGGAATGCAGCTGGTTGACAGCTGGCTTCAAGACATGCTTCCCTGTGAGAGCTGAGGACAGGGCAGAACCCTCCCGCATCCTGCCTGACTGTAGGAGTAGCTGCTAACATCCTAATGTTAGTGGCTGGGAGAGGTTGCGGGAAAAGCATGTGTGAGCACTGGGCCTGAACTCCCGTGTATCTGAGTTGAATACAGCGATTTCCAATGGCCTTCTTCAATCACAGTGTAGCTAGGTTCCAACTCCCATGTCCGAGTGAGTAGCAGACATCTGCCTCCCATGCATACACACTTCTGAGAGTTGAGCTTATGGCCTGTACCTCCACATCCAGCCTGCTAGTACCCTTGGCTTCTAAAAGGCCTAGGCTCGCTGTTTGACGGAAGTGCTGGGAGAGGTAATTGGAATCACCCGGCACACAAGACTAGTGCCTCCAAGCTCAGTTCAGCGATTTCCTAGTAATTCCTGTGGTAGACTGGTGCTACATACTAAGTTCCATACGTGAGAGGGTAGCTGAACGCCTTGTCCAAAACCATCTTACTTCTGAGAGTTGAGCTCAGCCTCAGTCCCTCACAGTTCGACACTGCCTGCAGAGTTAGTTTCGCAGGTCTTCAGCAGAGACGTTTGCCAGAGGCTTCTGAGACGCAGGGTAACAATGCAGACCTGGAGGGTATCCCCAGGTGCAGTCGACTGGTAATCTTGGAACCTCCTGACTCAGAATACTGCTACCTTCTCACTGCCATAGGAATGCAGCTAGTTGACAGCTGGCTTCAAGACATGCTTCCCTGTGAGAGCTGAGGACAGGGGAGAACCCTCCCTTATGCTGCCTGACTGTAGGAGTAGCCGCTAACATCCTTATGTTAGTGGCTGGGAGAGGTTGCGGGAAAAGCATGTGTGAGCACTGGGCCTGAACTCCCGTGTATCTGAGTTGAATACAGCGATTTCCAACGGCTTTCCTCAGCCAGAGTGTAGCTAGGTTCCAAATCCCATGTACGAGCGGGTAGCAGACATCTGCCTCCCATGCATACACACTTCTGAGAGTTGAGGTTATGGCCTGTACCTCCACAGCCAACCTGCTGGTACCCTTGGCTTCTAAAAGGCCTAGGCTCGCTGTTTGACGCAAGTGCTGGGAGAGGTAATTGGAATCACCCGGCACACAAGACTAGTGCCTCCAAGCTCAGTTCAGCGATTTCCTAGTAATTCCTGTGGTAGACTGGTGCTACATACTAAGTTCCATACGTGAGAGGGTAGCTGAACGCCTTGTCCAAAACCATCTTACTTCTGAGAGTTGAGCTCAGCCTCAGTCCCTCACAGTTCGACACTGCCTGCAGAGTTAGTTTCGCAGGTCTTCAGCAGAGACGTTTGCCAGAGGCTTCTGAGACGCAGGGTAACAATGCAGACCTGGAGGGTATCCCCAGGTGCAGTCGACTGGTAATCTTGGAACCTCCTGACTCAGAATACTGCTACCTTCTCACTGCCATAGGAATGCAGCTAGTTGACAGCTGGCTTCAAGACATGCTTCCCTGTGAGAGCTGAGGACAGGGGAGAACCCTCCCTTATGCTGCCTGACTGTAGGAGTAGCCGCTAACATCCTTATGTTAGTGGCTGGGAGAGGTTGCGGGAAAAGCATGTGTGAGCACTGGGCCTGAACTCCCGTGTATCTGAGTTGAATACAGCGATTTCCAACGGCTTTCCTCAGCCAGAGTGTAGCTAGGTTCCAAATCCCATGTACGAGCGGGTAGCAGACATCTGCCTCCCATGCATACACACTTCTGAGAGTTGAGGTTATGGCCTGTACCTCCACAGCCAACCTGCTGGTACCCTTGGCTTCTAAAAGGCCTAGGCTCGCTGTTTGACGCAAGTGCTGGGAGAGGTAATTGGAATCACCCGGCACACAAGACTAGTGCCTCCAAGCTCAGTTCAGCGATTTCCTAGTAATTCCTGTGGTAGACTGGTGCTACATACTAAGTTCCATATGTGAGAGGGCAGCTGAACGCCTTGTCCAAAACCATCTTACTTCTGAGAGTTGAGCTCAGCCTCAGTCCCTCACAGTTCCACACTGCCTGCAGAGTGAGTTTCGCAGGTCTTCAGCAGAGACGTTTGCCAGAGGCTTCTGAGACGCAGGGTAACAATGCAGACCTGGAGGGTATCCCCAGGTGCATTCGACTCGTAATCTTGGAACCTCCTGACTCAGAATACTGCTACCTTCTCACTGCCTTAGGAATGCAGCTAGTTGACAGCTGGCTTCAAGACATGCTTCCCTGTGAGAGCTGAGGACAGGGCAGAACCCTCCCGCATGCTGCCTGACTGTAGGAGTAGCTGCTAACATCCTTATGTTAGTGGCTGGGAGAGGTTGCGGGAAAAGCATGTGTGAGCACTGGGCCTGAACTCCCCTGTATCTGAGTTGAATACAGCGATTTTCAATGGCCTTCTTCAATCACAGTGTAGCTAGGTTCCAACTCCCATGTACGAGTGGGTAGCAGACATCTGCCTCCCATGCATACACACTTCTGAGAGTTGAGCTTATAGCCTGTACCTCCACATCCAGCCTGCTGGTACCCTTGGCTTCTAAAAGGCCTAGGCTCGCTGTTTGACGGAAGTGTTGGGAGAGGTAATTGGAATCAACCGGCACACAAGACTAGTGCCTCCAAGCTCAGTCCAGCGATTTCCTAGTAATTCCTGTGGTAGACTGGTGCTACATACTAAGTTCCATACGTGAGAGGGTAGCTGAACGCCTTGTCCAAAAGCATCTTACTTCTGAGAGTTGAGCTCACCCTCAGTCCCTCACAGTTCCACACTGCCTGCAGAGTGAGTTTCGCAGGTCTTCAGCAGAGACGTTTGCCAGAGGCTTCTGAGACGCAGGGTAATAATCCAGACCTGGAGGGTATCCCCAGGTGCAGTAGACTGGAAATCTTGGAACCTCCTGACTCAGAATACTGCTAACTTCTCACTGCCATAGGAATGCAGCTAGTTGACAGCTGGCTTCAAGACATGCTTCCCTGTGAGAGCTGAGGACAGGGCAGAACCCTCCCGCATCCAGCCTGACTGTAGGAGTAGCTGCTAACATCCTAATATTAGTGGCTGGGAGAGGTTGCGGGAAAAGCATGTTTGAGCACTGGGCCTGAACTCCCGTGTATCTGAGTTGAATACAGCGATTTCCAACGGCTTTCCTCAACCAGAGTGTAGCTAGGTTCCAAATCCCATGTACGAGCGGGTAGCAGACATCTGCCTCCCATGCATACACACTTCTGAGGGTTGAGCTTATGGCCTGTACCTCCACTTCCAGCCTGCTGGTACCTATGGCTTCTAAAAGGCCTAGGCTCGCTGTTTGACGGAAGTGCTGGGAGAGGTAATTGGAATATCCCGGCACATAAGACGAGTGCCTCCAAGCTCAATTCACGATTTCCCAGTAATTCTTGTGGTAGACAGGTGCTACACTCTAAGTTCCATATGTGAGAAGGTAGCTGAACGCCTTGTCCAAAAGCATCTTACTTCTGAGAGTTGAGCTCACCTTCAGACCCTCACAGTTCCACACTGCCTGCAGAGTCAGTTTCACACGTCTTCACCAGAGACGATTGCCAGAGGCTTCTGAGTACAAGTTAACGATGCAGACCTGGAGGGTATCTCCAGGTGCAGTAGAGTGGTAATCTTGGAACCTCCTGACTCAGAGTACTGCTACCTTCTCACTGCCATAGGAATGCAGCCAGTTGACAGCTGGCTTCAAGACATGCTTCCCTGTGAGAGCTGTGAACAGGGCAGAACCCTCCCGCATCCTGCATGACTGTAGGAGTAGCTGCTAACATCCTTATGTTAGTGGCTGGGAGAGGTTGCGGTAATAGCATGTGTGAGCACAGGGCCTGAACTCCCGTGTATCTAAGTTGAATACAGCGATTTCCAATGGCCTTCTTCAATGACAGTGTAGCTATTTTCCAACTCCCATGTACGAGTGGGTAGCAGACATCTGCCTCCCATGCATACACACTTCTGAGAGTTGAGCTTATGGCCTGTACCTCCACATCCAGCCTGCTGGTACCTTGGCTTCTAAAAGGCCTAGGCTCGCTGTTTGACGGAAGTGTTTGGAGAGGTAATTGGAATCACCCGGCACACAAGACTAGTGCCTCCAAGCTCAGTCCAGCGATTTCCTAGTAATTCCTGTGGTAGACTTGTGCTACATACTAAGTTCCATACGTGAGAGGGTAGCTGAACGCCTTGTCCAAAACCATCTTACTTCTGAGAGTTGAGCTCAGCCTCAGTGCCTCACAGTTCCACACTGCCTACAGAGTGAGTTTCGCAGGTCTTCAGCAGAGACGTTTGCCAGAGGCTTCTGAGACGCAGGGTAACAATGCAGACATGGAGGGTATCCCCAGGTGCAGTAGAATGGTAATCTTGGAACCTCCTGACTCAGAATACTGCTACCTTCTCACTGCCATAGGAATGCAGCTAGTTGACAGCTGGCTTCAAGACATGCTTCCCTGTGAGAGCTGAGGACAGGGCAGAAGCCTCCCGCATCCTGCCTGACTGTAGGAGTACCTGCTAACATCCTTATGTTAGTGGGTGGGAGAGGTTGCGGGAAAAGGATGTGTGAGCACTGGGCTTGAACTCCCGTGTATCTGAGTTGAATACAGCGTTTTCTTACGGCTTTCCTCAACCAGAGTGTAGCTAGGTTCCAAATCCCATGTACGAGCGGGTAGCAGACATCTGCCTCCCATGCATACACACTTCTGAGAGTTGAGCTTATGGCCTGTACCTCCACAGCCAGCCTGCTGGTACCCTTGGCTTCTAAAAGGCCTAGGCTCGCTGTTTGACGGAAGTGCTGGGAGAGGTAATTGGAATCTCCCGGCACACAAGACGAGTGCCTCCAAGCTCAATTCACGATTTCCCAGTAATTCTTGTGGTAGACATGTGCTACATACTAAGTTCCATATGTGAGAAGGTAGCTGAACGCCTGTCCAAAAGCATCTTACTTCTGAGAATTGAGCTCAGCCTCAGTCCCTCACAGTTCCACACTGCCTGCAGAGTGAGTTTCACACGTCTTCACCAGAGACGATTGCCAGAGGCTTCTGAGTACAAGTTAACAATGCAGACCTGGAGGGTATCTCCAGGTGCAATAGAGTGGTAATCTTGGAACCTCCTGACTCAGAGTACTGCTACCTTCTCACTGCCATAGGAATGCAGCCAGTTGACAGCTGGCTTCAAGACATGCTTCCCTGTGAGAGCTGAGGACAGGGCAGAACCCTCCCGCATCCTGCCTGACTGTAGGAGTAGCTGCTAACATCCTTATGTTAGTGGCTTGGAGAGGTTGCGGGAAAAGCATGTGTGAGCACTGGGCCTGAACTCCCGTGTATCTGAGTTGAATACAGCTATTTCCAATGGCCTTCTTCAATCACAGTGTAGCTAGTTTCCAACTCCCATGTCCGAGTGGGTAGCAGACATCTGCCTCCCATGCATATACACTTCTGGGAGTTGAGCTTAAGGCCTGTACCTCCACATCCAGCCTGCTGGTACCCTTGGCTTCTAAAAGGCCTAGGCTCGCTGTTTGACGGAAGTGTTGGGAGAGGTAATTGGAATCACCCGGCACACAAGACTAGTGCCTCCAAGCTCAGTCCAGCGATTTCCCAGTAATTCTTGTGGTAGACAGGGGCTACATACTAACTTCCATATGTGAGAAGGTAGCTGAACGCCTTATCCAAAAGCATCTTACTTCTGAGAGTTGAGCTCACCTTCAGTCCCTCACAGTTCCACACTGCCTGCAGAGTGAGTTTCGCAGGTCTTCAGCAGAGATGATTGCCAGAGGCTTCTGAGTACAAGTTAACAATGCAGACCTGGAGGGTATCTCCAGGTGCAGTAGAGTGGTATTCTTGGCACCTCCTGACTCAGAGTACTGCTACCTTCTCACTGCTATAGGAATGCAGCTAGTTGACAGCTGGCTTCAAGACTGCTTCCCTGTGAGAGCTGAGGACAGGGCAGAACCCTCCCGCATGCTGCCTGACTGTAGGAGTAGCTGCTAACATTCTAATGTCAGTGGCTGGGAGACGTTGAGGGAAAAGCATGTGTGAGCACTGGGCCTGAACTCCCGTGTATCTGAGTTGAATACAGCGATTTCCAACGGCTTTCCTCAACCAGAGTGTAGCTAGGTTCCAAATCCCATGTACGAGCGGGTAGCAGACATCTGCCTCCAATGCCTACACACTTCTGAGAGTTGAGATTATGGCCTGTACCTCCAAATCCAGCCTGCTGGTACCCTTGGCTTCTAAAAGGCCTAGGCTCGCTGTTTGACTGAAGTGCTGGGAGAGGTAATTGGAATCACCCTGTACACAAGACTAGTGCCTCCAAGCTCAGTCCAGCGATTTCCCAGTAATTCTTGTGGTAGACAGGTGCTACATACTAAGTTCCATATGTGAGAAGGTAGCTGAACGCCTTGTCCAAAAGCATCTTACTTCTGAGAGTTGAGCTCACCCTCAGTCCCTCACAGTTCCACACTGCCTGCAGAGTGAGTTTCAAACGTCTTCACCAGAGACGATTACCAGAGGCTTCTGAGACGCAGGGTAACAATGCAGACCTGGAGGGTAACTCCAGGTGCAGTAGAGAGGTAATCTTGGAACCTCCTGACTCAGAGTGCTGCTACCTTCTCACTGCCATAGGAATGCAGCTAGTTGACAGCTGACTTCAAGACATGCTTCTCTGTGAGAGCTGAGGACAGGGCAGAACCCTCCCGCATCCTGCCTGACTGTAGGAGTAGCTGCTAACATCCTAATGTTAGTCGCTAGGAGAGGTTGCGGGAAAAGCATGTGTGAGCACTGGGCCTGAACTCCCGTGTATCTGAGTTGAATACAGCGATTTCCAATGGCCTTCTTCAATCACAGTATAGCCAGGTTCCAACTCCCATGTCCGAGTGGGTAGCAGACATCTGCCTCCCATGCATACACACTTCTGAGAGTTGAGCTTATGGCCTGTACCTCCACATCCAGCCTGCTGGTACTCTTGGCTTCTAAAAGGCCTAGGCTCGCTGTTTGACGGAAGTGCTGGGAGAGGTAATTGGAATATCCCGGCACACAAGACGAGTGCCTCCAAGCTCAATTCACGATTTCCCAGTAATTCTTGTGGTAGGCAGGTGCTACATACTAAGTACCATACGTGAGAAGGTAGCTGAACGCCTTGTCCAAAATCATCTTACTTCTGAGAGTTGAGCTCAGCCTCAGTCCCTCACAGTTCCACACTGCCTGCAGAGTGAGTTTCGCAGGTCTTCAGCAGAGACGATTGCCAGAGGCTTCTGAGTACAAGTTAACAATGCAGACCTGGAGGGTATCTCCAGGTGCAGTAGAGTGGTAATCTTGGACATCCTGACTCAGAATACTGCTACCTTCTCACTGCTATAGGAATGCAGCTAGTTGACAGTTGGCTTCAAGACATGCTTCCCTGTGAGAGCTGAGGACAGGGCAGAACCCTCCCGCATCCTGCCTGACTGTAGGAGTAGCTGCTAACATCCTAATGTTAGTGGCTGGGAGAGGTTGCGGGAAAAGCATGTGTGAGCACTGGGCCTGAACTCCCGTGTATCTGAGTTGAATACAGCGATTTCCAACGGCTTTCCTCATCCAGAGTGTAGCTAGGTTCCAAATCCCATGTACGAGCGGGTAGCAGACATCTGCCTCCAATGCATACACACTTCTGAGAGTTGAGCTTATGGCCTGTACCTCCACATCCAGCCTGCTGGTACCCTTCGCTTCTAAAAGGCCTAGGCTCGCTGTTTGACTGAAGTGCTGGGAGAGGTAATTGGAATCACCCTGCACACAAGACTAGTGCCTCCAAGCTCAGTCCAGCGATTTCCCAGTAATTCTTGTGGTAGACAGGTGCTACATACTAAGTTCCATATGTGAGAAGGTAGCTGAACGCCTTGTCCAAAAGCATCTTACTTCTGAGAGTTGAGCCCACCCTCAGTACCTCACAGTTCCACACTGCCTGCAGAGTGAGTTTCACACGTCTTCACCAGAGACGATTACCAGAGGCTTCTGAGACGCAGGGTAACAATGCAGACCTGGAGGGTATCTCCAGGTGCAGTAGAGTGGTAATCTTGCAACCGCCTGACTCAGAGTACTGCTACCTTCTCACTGCCATAGGAATGCAGCTAGTTCACAGCTGACTTCAAGACATGCTTCCCTGTGAGAGCTGAGGACAGGGCAGAACCCTCCCGCATCCTGCCTGACTGTAGGAGTAGATGCTAACATCCTAATGTTAGTGGCTGGGAGAGGTTGCGGGAAAAGCATGTGTGAGCACTGGGCCTGAACTCCCGTGTATCTGAGTTGAATACAGCGATTTCCAATGGCCTTCTTCAATCACAGTGTAGCTAGTTTCGAACTCCCATGTCCGAGTGGGTAGCAGACATCTGCCTCCCATGCATACACACTTCTGAGAGTTGAGCTTATGGCCTGTACCTCCACAGCCAGCCTGCTGGTACCCTTGGCTTCTAAAAGGCCTAGGCTCGCTGTTTGACAGAAGTGCTGGGAGAGGTAATTGGAATCACCCGGCACACAAGACTAGTGCCTCCAATCTCAGTTCAGCGATTTCCTAGTAATTCCTGTGGTAGACTGGTGCTACATACTAAGTTCCATACGTGAGAGTCTAGCTGAACGCCTTGTCCAAAACCATCTTACTTCTGAGAGTTGAGCTCAGCCTCAGTCCCTCACAGTTCCACAGTGCCTGCAGAGTGAGTTTCGCAGGTCTTCAGCAGAGACGTTTGCCAGAGGCTTCTGAGACGCAGGGTAACAATGCAGACCTGGAGGGTATCCCCAGGTGCAGTCGACTGGTAATCTTGGAACCTCCTGACTCAGAATACTGCTACCTTCTCACTGCCATAGGAATGCAGCTAGTTGACAGCTGGCTTCAAGACATGCTTCCCTGTGAGAGCTGAGGACAGGGCAGAATCCTCCCGCATCCTGCCTGACTGTAGGAGTAGATGCTAACATCCTAATGTTAGTGGCTGGGAGAGGTTGCGGGAAAAGCATGTGTGAGCACTGGGCCTGAACTCCCGTGTACCTGAGTTGAATACAGCGATTTCCAACGGCTTTCCTCAACCAGAGTGTAGCTAGGTTCCAAATCCCATGTACGAGCGGGTAGCAGACATCTGCCTCCCATGCATACACACTTCTGAAAGTTGAGCTTATGGCCTGTAGCTCCACATCCACTTTGCTGGTACCCTTGGCTTCTAAAAGGCCTAGGCTCGCTGTTTGACGGAAGTGCTGGGAGAGGTAATTGGAATCTCCAGGCACACAAGACGAGTGCCTCCAAGCTCAATTCACGATTTCCCAGTAATTCTTGTGGTAGACAGGTGCTACATACTAAGTTCCATATGTGAGAAGGTAGCTGAACGCCTTGTCCAAAAGCATTTTACTTCTGAGAGTTGAGCCCACCCTCAGTCCCTCACACTTCCACACTGCCTGCAGAGTGAGTTTCACACGTCTTCACCAGAGACGATTGCCAGAGGCTTCTGAGTACAAGTTAACAATGCAAACCTGGAGGGTATCTCCAGGTGCAGTAGAGTGGTAATCTTGGAACCTCCTGACTCAGAGTACTGCTACCTTCTCACTGCCATAGGAATGCAGCTAGTTGACAGCTGGCTTCAAGACATGCTTCCCTGTGAGAGCTGAGGACAGGGCAGAACCCTCCCGCATGCTGCCTGACTGTAGGAGTAGCTGGTAACATCCTAATGTTAGTGGATGGGAGAGGTTGCGGGAAAAGCATGTGTGAGCACTGGGCCTGAACTCCCGTGTATCTGAGTTGAATACAGCGATTTCCAATGGCCTTCTTCAATCACAGTGTAGCTAGGTTCCAACTCCCATGTCCGAGTGGGTAGCAGACATCTGCCTCCCATGCATACACACTTCTGAGAGTTGAGCTTATGGCCTGTACCTCCACATCCAGCCTGCTGGTACCCTTGGCTTCTAAAAGTCCTAGGCTCGCTGTTTGACGGAAGTGCTGGGAGAGGTAATTGGAATCACCCGGCACACAAGACTAGTGCCTCCAAGCTCAGTTCAGCGATTTCCTAGTAATTCCTGTGGTAGACTGGTGCTACATACTAAGTTCCATACGTGAGAGGGTAGCTGAACGCCTTGTCCAAAACCATCTTACTTCTGAGAGTTGAGCTCAGCCTCCGTCCCTCACAGATCGACACTGCCTGCAGAGTGAGTTTCGCAGGTCTTCAGCAGAGACGTTTGCCAGAGGCTTCTGAGACGCAGGGTAACAATGCAGACCTGGAGGGTATCCCCAGGTGCAGTCGACTGGTAATCTTGGAACCTCCTGACTCAGAATACTGCTACCTTCTCACTGCCATAGGAATGCAGCTAGTTGACAGCTGGCTTCAAGACATGCTTCCCTGTGAGAGCTGAGGACAGGGCAGAACCCTCCCGCATGCTGCCTGACTGTAGGAGTAGCTGCTAACATCCTTATGTTAGTGGCTGGGAGAGGTTGCGGGAAAAGCATGTGTGAGCACTGGGCCTGAACTCCCGTGTACCTGAGTTGAATACAGCGATTTCCAACGGCTTTCCTCAACCAGAGTGTAGCTAGGTTCCAAATCCCATGTACGAGCGGGTAGCAGACATCTGCCTCCCATGCATACACACTTCTGAGAGTTGAGCTTATGGCCTGTACCTCCACAGCCAGCCTGCTGGTACCCTTGGCTTCTAAAAGGCCTAGGCTCGCTGTTTGACGGAAGTGCTGGGAGAGGTAATTGGAATCTCCCGGCACACAAGACGAGTGCCTCCAAGCTCAATTCACGATTTCCCAGTAATTCTTGTGGTAGACAGGTGCTACATACTAAGTTCCATATGTGAGAAGGTAGCTGAACGCCTTGTCCAAAAGCATCTTACTTCTGAGAGTTGAGCACACCCTCAGTCCCTCACACTTCCACACTGCCTGCAGAGTGAGTTTCACACGTCTTCACCAGGACGATTGCCAGAGGCTTCTGAGTACAAGTTAACAATGCAGACCTGGAGGGTATCTCCAGGTGCAGTAGAGTGGTAATCTTGGAACCTCCTGACTCAGAGTACTGCTACCTTCTCACTGCCACAGGAATGCAGCTAGTTGACAGCTGGCTTCAAGACATGCTTCCCTGTGAGAGCTGAGGACAGGGTAGAACCCTCCCGCATGCTGCCTGACTGTAGGAGTAGCTGCTAACATCCCTATATTAGTGGCTGGGAGAGGTGGCGGGAAAAGCATGTGTGAGCACTGGGCCTGAACTCCCGTGTATCTGAGTTGAATACAGCGATTTCCAATGGCCTTCTTCAATCACAGTGTAGCTAGGTTCCAACTCCCATGTCCGAGTGGGTAGCAGACATCTGCCTCCCATGCATACACACTTCTGAGAGTTGAGCTTATGGCCTGTACCTCCACAGCCAGCCTGCTGGTACCCTTGGCTTCTAAAAGGCCTAGGCTCGCTGTTTGACGGAAGTGCTGGGAGAGGTAATTGGAATCACCCGGCACACAAGATTAGTGCCTCCAAGCTGAGTTCAGCGATTTCCTAGTAATTCCTGTGGTAGACTGGTGCTACATACTAAGTTCCATACGTGAGAGGGTAGCTGAACGCCTTGTCCAAAACCATCTTACTTCTGAGAGTTGAGCTCAGCCTCAGTCCCTCACAGTTCCACACTGCCTGCAGAGTGAGTTTCGCAGGTCTTCAGCAGAGACGTTTGCCAGAGGCTTCTGAGACGCAGGGTAACAATGCAGACCTGGAGGGTATCCCCAGGTGCAGTCGACTGGTAATCTTGGAACCTCCTGACTCAGAATACTGCTACCTTCTCACTGCCATAGGAATGCAGCTAGTTGACAGCTGGCTTCAAGACATGCTTCCCTGTGAGAGCTGAGGACAGGGGAGAACCCTCCCTTATGCTGCCTGACTGTAGGAGTAGCTGCTAACATCCTTATGTTAGTGGCTGGGAGAGGTTGCGGGAAAAGCATGTGTGAGCACTGGGCCTGAACTCCCGTGTATCTGAGTTGAATACAGCGATTTCCAACGGCTTTCCTCAACCAGAGTGTAGCTAGGTTCCAAATCCCATGTACGAGCGGGTAGCAGACATCTGCCTCCCATGCATACACACTTCTGAGAGTTGAGCTTATGGCCTGTACCTCCACAGCCAGCCTGCTGGTACCCTTGGCTTCTAAAAGGCCTAGGCTCGCTGTTTGACGGAAGTGCTGGGAGAGGTAATTGGAATCTCCCGGCACACAAGACGAGTGCCTCCAAGCTCAATTCACGATTTCCCAGTAATTCTTGTGGTAGACAGGTGCTACATACTAAGTTCCATATGTGAGAAGGTAGCTGAACGCCTTGTCCAAAAGCATCTTACTTCTGAGAGTTGAGCCCACCCTCAGTCCCTCACAGTTCCACACTGCCTGCAGAGTGAGTTTCACACGTCTTCACCAGAGACGATTGCCAGAGGCTTCTGAGTACAAGTTAACAATGCAGACCTGGAGGGTATCTCCAGGTGCAGTAGAGTGGTAATCTTGGAACCTCCTGACTCAGAGTACTGCTACCTTCTCACTGCCATAGGAATGCAGCTAGTTGACAGCTGGCTTCAAGACATGCTTCCCTGTGAGAGCTGAGGACAGGGCAGAACCCTCCCGCATCCTGCCTGACTGTAGGAGTAGCTGCTAACATCCTAATGTTAGTGGCTGGGAGAGGTTGCGGGAAAAGCATGTGTGAGCACTGGGCCTGAACTCCCGTGTATCTGAGTTGAATACAGCGATTTCCAATGGCCTTCTTCAATCACAGTGTAGCTAGGTTCCAACTCCCATGTCCGAGTGGGTAGCAGACATCTGCCTCCCATGCATACACACTTCTGAGAGTTGAGCTTATGGCCTGTACCTCCACAGCCAGCCTGCTGGTACCCTTGGCTTCTAAAAGGCCTAGGCTCGCTGTTTGGCGGAAGTGCTGGGAGAGGTAATTGGAATCACCCGGCACACAAGACTAGTGCCTCCAAGCTCAGTTCTGCGATTTCCTAGTAATTCCTGTGGTAGACTGGTGCTATATACTAAGTTCCATACGTGAGAGGGTAGCTGAACGCCTTGTCCAAATCCATCTTACTTCTGAGAGTTGAGCTCAGCCTCAGTCCCTCACAGTTCCACACTGCCTGCAGAGTGAGTTTCGCAGGTCTTCAGCAGAGACGTTTGCCAGAGGCTTCTGAGACGCAGGGTAACAATGCAGACCTGGAGGGTATCCCCAGGTGCAGTCGACTGGTAATCTTGGAACCTCCTGACTCAGAATACTGCTACCTTCTCACTGCCATAGGAATGCAGCTAGTTGACAGCTGGCTTCAAGACATGCTTCCCTGTGAGAGCTGAGGACAGGGCAGAACCCTCCCGCATGCTGCCTGACTGTAGGAGTAGCTGCTAACATCCTTATGTTAGTGGCTGGGAGAGGTTGCGGGAAAAGCATGTGTGAGCACTGGGCCTGAACTCCCGTGTATCTGAGTTGAATACAGCGATTTCCAACGGCTTTCCTCAACCAGAGTGTAGCTAGGTTCCAAATCCCATGTACGAGCGGGTATCAGACATCTGCCTCCCATGCATACACACTTCTGAGAGTTGAGCTTATGGCCTGTACCTCCACATCCAGCCTCCTGGTACCCTTGGCTTCTAAAAGGCCTAGGCTCGCTGTTTGACGGAAGTGCTGGGAGAGGTAATTGGAATCTCCCGGCACACAAGACGAGTGCCTCTAAGCTCAATTCACGATTTCCAAGTAATTCTTGTGGTAGACAGGTGCTACATACTAAGTTCCATATGTGAGATGGTAGCTGAACGCCTTGTCCAAAAGCATCTTACTTCTGAGAGTTGAGCACACCCTCAGTCCCTCACACTTCCACACTGCCTGCAGAGTGAGTTTCACACGTCTTCACCAGAGACGATTGCCAGAGGCTTCTGAGTACAAGTTAACAATGCAGACCTGGAGGGTATCTCCAGGTGCAGTAGAGTGGTAATCTTGGAACCTCCTGACTCAGAGTACTGCTACCTTCTCACTGCCATAGGAATGCAGCTAGTTGACAGCTGGCTTCAAGACATGCTTCCCTGTGAGAGCTGAGGACAGGGCAGAACCCTCCCGCATGCTGCCTGACTGTAGGAGTAGCTGCTAACATCCTAATGTTAGTGGCTTGGAGAGGTTGCGGGAAAAGCATGTGTGAGCACTGGGCCTGAACTCCCGTGTATCTGAGTTGAATACAGCGATTTCCAATGGCCTTCTTCAATCACAGTGTAGCTAGTTTCCAACTCCCATGTCCGAGTGGGTAGCAGACATCTGCCTCCCATGCATACACACTTCTGAGAGTTGAGCTTATGGCCTGTACCTCCACAGCCAGCCTGCTGGTACCCTTGGCTTCTAAAAGGCCTAGGCTCGCTGTTTGACGGAAGTGCTGGGAGAGGTAATTGGAATCACCCGGCACACAAGACTAGTGCCTCCAAGCTCAGTTCAGCGATTTCCTAGTAATTCCTGTGGTAGACTGGTGCTACATACTAAGTTCCATACGTGAGAGGGTAGCTGAAAGCCTTGTCCAAAACCATCTAACTTCTGAGAGTTGAGCTCAGCCTCAGTCCCTCACAGTTCCACACTGCCTGCAGAGTGAGTTTCGCAGGTCTTCAGCAGAGACGTTTGCAAGAGTCTTCTGAGACGCAGGGTAACAATGCAGACCTGGAGGGTATCCCCAGGTGCAGTCGACTGGTAATTTGGAACCTCCTGACTCAGAATACTGCTACCTTCTCACTGCCATAGGAATGCAGCTAGTTGACAGCTGGCTTCAAGACGTTTCCCTTTGAGAGCTGAGGACAGGGCAGAACCCTCCCGCATGCTGCCTGACTGTAGGAGTAGCTGCTAACATCCTTATGTTAGTGGCTGGGAGAGGTTGCGGGAAAAGCATGTGTGAGCACTGGGCCTGAACTCCCGTGTATCTGAGTTGAACACAGCGATTTCCAACGGCTTTCCTCAACCAGAGTGTAGCTAGGTTCCAAATCCCATGTACGAGCGGGTAGCAGACATCTGCCTCCCATGCATACACACTTCTGAGAGTAGAGCTTATGGCCTGTACCTCCACATCCAGCCTGCTGGTACCCTTGGCTTCTAAAAGGCCTAGGCTCGCTGTTTGACGGAAGTGCTGGGAGAGGTAATTGGAATCTCCCGGCACACAAGACGAGTGCCTCCAAGCTCAATTCACGATTTCCCAGTAATTCTTGTGGTAGACAGGTGCTACATACTAAGTTCCATATGTGAGAAGGTAGCTGAACGCCTTGTCCAAAACATCTTACTTCTGAGAGTTGAGCACACCCTCAGTCCCTCACACTTCCACACTGCCTGCAGAGTGAGTTTCACACGTCTTCACCAGAGACGATTGCCAGAGTCTTCTCAGTACAAGTTAACAATGCAGACCTGGAGGGTATCTCCAGGTGCAGTAGAGTGGTAATCTTGGAACCTCCTGACTCAGAGTACTGCTACTTTCTCACTGCCATAGGAATGCAGCTAGTTGACAGCTGGCTTCAAGACATGCTTCCCTGTGAGAGCTGAGGACAGGGCAGAACCCTCCCGAATCCTGCCTGAATTTAGGAGTAGCTGCTAACATCCTAATGTTAGTGGCAGGGTGAGGTTGCGGGAAAAGCATGTGTGAGCACTGGGCTTGAACTCCCGTGTATCTGAGTTGAATACAGCGATTTCCAATGGCCTTCTTCAATCACAGTGTAGCTAGGTTCCAACTCCCATGTCCGAGTGGGTAGCAGACATCTGCCTCCCATGCATACACACTTCTGAGAGTTGAGCTTATGGCCTGTACCTCCACAGCCAGCCTGCTGGTACCCTTGGCTTCTAAAAGGCCTAGGCTCGCTGTTTGACGGAAGTGCTGGGAGAGGTAATTGGAATCACCCGGCACACAAGACTAGTGCCTCCAAGCTCAGTTCAGCGATTTCCTAGTAATTCCTGTGGTAGACTGGTGCTACATACTAAGTTCCATACGTGAGAGGGTAGCTGAACGCCTTGTCCAAAACCATCTTACTTCTGAGAGTTGAGCTCAGCCTCAGTCCCTCACAGTTCCACACTGCCTGCAGAGTGAGTTTCGCAGGTCTTCAGCAGAGACGTTTGCCAGAGGCTTCTGAGACGCAGGGTAACAATGCAGACCTGGAGGGTATCCCCAGGTGTAGTAGAGTGGTAATCTTGGAACCTCCTGACTCAGAATACTGCTACCTTCTCACTGCCATAGGAATGCAGCTAGTTGACAGCTGGCTTCAAGACATGCTTCCCTGTGAGAGCTGAGGACAGGGCAGAACCCTCCCGCATCCTGCCTGACTGTAGGAGTAGCTGCTAACATCCTAATGTTAGTGGCTGGGAGAGGTTTCGGGAAAAGCATGTGTGAGCACTTGGTCTGAACTCCCGTGTACCTGAGTTGAATACAGCGATTTCCAACGGCTTTCCTCAACCAGAGTGTAGCTAAGTTCCAAATCCCATGTACGAGCGGGTAGCAGACATCTGCCTCCCATGCATACACACTTCTGAGAGTTGAGCTTATGGCCTGTACCTCCACATCCAGCCTGCTGGTACCCTTGGCTTCTAAAAGGCCTAGGCTCGCTGTTTGACGGAAGTGTTGGGAGAGGTAATTGGAATCACCCGGCACACAAGACTAGTGCCTCCAAGCTCAATTCACGATTTCCCAGTAATTCTTGTGGGAGACAGGTGCTACATACTAAGTTCCATACGTGAGAAGGTAGCTGAACGCCTTGTCCAAAAGCATCTTACTTCTGAGAGTTGAGCTCAGCCTCAGTCCCTCACAGTTCCACACTGCCTGCAGAGTGAGTTTCGCAGGTCTTCAGCAGAGACGATTGCCAGAGGCTTCTGAGTACAAGTTAACAATGCAGACCTGGAGGGTATCTCCAGGTGCAGTAGAGTGGTAATCTTGGAACCTCCTGACTCAGAATACTGCTACCTTATCACTACCATTGGAATGCAGCTAGTTGAGAGCTGGCTTCAAGACATGCTTCCCTGTGAGAGCTGAGGACAGGCCAGAACCCTCCTGCATCCTGCCTGACTGTAGGTGTAGCTGCTAACATCCTAATGTTAGTGGCTGGGAGAGGTTGCGGGAAAAGCTTGTGTGAGCACTGGGCGTGAATTCCCGTGAATCTGAGTTGAATACAGCGATTTCCAACGGCTTTCCTCAAACAGAGTGTAGCTAGGTTCCAAATCTCATGTACGAGCAGGTAGAAGACATCTGCCTCCCATGCATACACACTTCTGCGAGATGAGCTTATGGCCTGTACCTCCACATCCAGCCTGCTTGTACCCTTGGCTTCTAAAAGGCCTAGGCTCGCTGTTTGACGGAAGTGCTGGGAGAGGTAATTGGAATCACCCGGCACACAAGACCTGTGCTTCCAAGCTCAGTCCAGTGATTTCCCAGTAATTCTTGTGGTAGACAGGTGTTACATACTAACTTCCATATGTGAGAATATAGCTGAACGCCTTGTCCAAAAGCATCTTACTTCTGTTGGTTGAGCCTACCCTCAGTCCCTCACAGTTCCACACTGCCTGCAGAGTGAGTTTCACACGTCTTCACCAGAGACGATTACCAGAGGCTTCTGAGACGCAGGGTAACAATGCAGACCTGGAGGGTATCTCCAGGTGCAGTAGAGTGGTAATCTTGGAACCTCCTGACTCAGAGTACTGCTACCTTCTCACTGCCATAGGAATTCAGCTAGTTGACAGCTGACTTCAAGACATGCTTCCCTGTGAGAGCAGAGGACAGAGCAGAACCCTCCCGCATCCTGCCTGACTTTAGGAGTAGCTGCTAACATCCTAATGTTAGTGGCTGTGAGAGGTTGCGGGAAAAGCATGTGTGAGCACTGGGCCTGAACTCCCGTGTATCTGAGTTGAATACAGCCATTTCCAACGGCTTTCCTCAACCAGAGTGTAGCTAGGTTCCAAATCCCATGTACGAGCGGGTAGCAGACATCTGCCTCCTTTGCATACACACTTCTGAGAGTTGAGCTTATGGCCTGTACCTCCACAGCCAGCCTGCTGGTACCCTTGGCTTCTAAAAGGCCTAGGCTCGCTGTTTGACGGAAGTGTTGGGAGAGGTAATTGGAATCACCCGGCACACAATACTAGTGCCTCCAAGCTGAGTCCAGCGATTTCCTAGTAATTCCTGTGGTAGACTGGTGCTACATACTAAGTTCCATACGTGAGAGGGTAGCTGAACGCCTTGTCCAAAAGCATCTTACTTCTGAGAGTTGAGCTCAGCCTCAGTCCCTCACAGTTCCACACTGCCTGCAGAGTGAGTTTAGCAGTTCTTCAGCAGAGACGTTTGCCAGAGGCTTCTGAGACGCAGGGTAACAATGCAGACCTGGAGGGTATCCCCCGGTGCAGTAGACTGGTAATCTTGGAACCTCCTGACTCAGAATACTGCTACCTTCTCACTGCCATAAGAATGCAGCTAGTTGACAGCTGGCCTCAAGACATGCTTCCCTGTTAGAGCTGAGGACAGGGCAGAACCCTCCCGCATCCTGCCTGACTGTAGGAGTAGCTGCTAACATCCTAATGTTAGTGGCTGGGAGGGGTTGAGGGAAAAGCATGTGTGAGCACTGGGCCTGAACTCCCGTGTATCTGAGTTGAATACAGCGATTTCCAACGGCTTTCCTCAACCAGACTGTAGCTAGGTTCCAAATCCCATGTACGAGCGGGTAGCAGACATCTGCCTCCCATGCATACACACTTCTGAGAGTTGATCTTATGGCCTGTACCTCCAAAACCAGTCTGCTGGTACCCTTGGCTTCTAAAAGGCCTAGGCTCGCTGTTTGACGGAAGTGCTGGGAGAGGTAATTGGAATCTCCCGTCACACAAGACGAGTACCTCCAAGCTCAATTCATGATTTCCCAGTAATTCTTGTGGTAGACAGGTGCTACAAACTAAGTTCCATATGTGAGAAGGTAGCTGAACGCCTTGTCCAAAAGCATCTTACTTCTGAGAGTTGAGCTCAGCCTCAGTCCCTCACAGTTCCAACTGCCTACAGAGTGAGTTTCACAGGTCTTCAGCAGAGATGATTGTCAGAGGCTTCTGAGTAGAAGTTAACAATGCAGACCTGGAGGGTATCTCCAGGTGCAGTAGAGTGGTAATCTTGGAACCTCCTGACTCAGAATACTGCTACCTTCTCACTGCCATAGGAATGCAGCTAGTTGACAGCTGGCTTCAAGACATGCTTCCCTGTGAGAGCTGAGGACAGGGCAGAACCCTCCCGCATCCTGCCTGACTGTAGGAGTAGCTGCTAACATCCTAATGTTAGTGGCTGGGAGAGGTTGCGGGAAAAGCATGTGTGAGCACTGGGCCTGAACTCCCGTGTATCTGAGTTGAATACAGCCATTTCCAACGGCCTTCCTCAACCAGAGTGTAGCTAGATTCCAAATCCCATGTACGAGCGGGTAGCAGACATCTGCCTCCCATGCATACACACTTCTGAGAGTTGAGCTTATGCCCTGTACCTCCACATCCAGCCTGCTGGTACCCTTGGCTTCTAAAAGGCCTAGGCTCGCTGTTTGACGGAAGTGCTGGGAGAGGTAATTGGAATCACCCGGCACACAAGACTAGTGCCTCCAAGCTCAGTCCAGCGCAGCGACTTCCTAGTAATTCCTGTGGTAGACTGGTGCTACATACTAAGTTCCATACGTGAGAGGGTAGCTGAACGCCTTGTCCAAAAGCATCTTACTTCTGAGAGTTGAGCTCAGCCCCAGTCCCTCACAGTTCCACACTGCCTGCAGAGGGAGTTTCGCAGGTCTTCAGCAGAGACGTTTGCCAGAGGCTTCTGAGACGCAGGGTAACAATGCAGACCTGGAGGGTATCCCCAGGTGCAGTAGAATGGTAATCTTGGAACCTCCTGGCTCAGAATACTGCTACCTTCTCACTGCCATAGGAATGCAGCCAGTTGACAGCTGGCTTCAAGACATGCTTCCCTGTGAGAGCTTAGGACAGGGCAGAACCCTCCCGCATCCTGCCTGACTGTAGGAGTAGCTGCTAAAATCCTAATGTTAGTGGCTGGGAGAGGTTGCGGGAAAAGCATGTGTGAGCACTGGGCCTGAACTCCCGTGTATCTGAGTTGAATACAGCGATTTCCAATGGCCTTCTTCAATCACAGTGTAGTTAAGTTCCAACTCCCATGTCCGAGTGGGTAGCAGACATCTGCCTCCCATGCATACACACTTCTGAGAGTTGAGCTTATGGCCTGTACCTCCACAACCAACCTGCTGGTACCCTTGGCTTCTAAAAGGCCTAGGCTCGCTGTTTGACGGAAGTGTTGGGAGAGGTAATTGGAATCACCCGGCACACAAGACTAGTGCCTCCAAGCTCAGTCCAGCGATTTCCTAGTAATTCCTGTGGTAGACTGGTGCTACATACTAAGTTCCATACGTGAGAGGGTAGATGAACGCCTTGTCCAAAAGCATCTTACTTCTGAGAGTTGAGTTCAGCCTCAGTCCCTCACAGTTCCACACTGCCTGCAGAGTGAGTTTCGCAGGTCTTCAGCAGAGACGTTTGCCAGAGGCTTCTGAGACGCAGGGTAACAATGCAGACCTGGAGGGTATCCCCAGGTGCAGTAGACTGGTAATCTTGGAACCTCCTGACTCAGAAAACTGCTACCTTCTCACTGCCATAGGAATGCAGCTAGTTGACAGCTGGCTTCAAGACATGCTTCCCTTGGAGAGCTGAGGACAGGGCAGAACCCTCCAGCATCCTGCCTGACTGTTGGAGGGGCTGCTAACATCCTAATGTTAGTGGCTCTGAGAGGTTGCGGAAAAGCATGTGTGAGCACTGGGCCTGAACTCCCGTGTATCTGAGTTGAAGACAGCGTTTTCTTATGGCTTTCCTCAACCAGAGTGTAGCTAGGTTCCAAATCCCATGTACGAGCGGGTAGCAGACATCTGCCTCCCATGCATACACACTTCTGAGAGTTGAGCTTATGGCCTGTACCTCCACAGCCAGCCTGCTGGTACCCTTGGCTTCTAAAAGGCCTAGGCTCGCTGTTTGACGGAAGTGCTGCGAGAGGTAATTGGAATCTCCCGGCACACAAGACGAGTGCCTCCAAGCTCAATTCACGATTTCCCAGTAATTCTTGTGGTAGACATGTGCTACATACTAAGTTCCATATGTGAGAAGGTAGCTGAACGCCTTGTCCAAAAGCATCTTACTTCTGAGAGTTGAGCTCAGCCTCAGTCCCTCACAGTTCCACACTGCCTGCAGAGTGAGTTTCACACGTCTTCACCAGAGACGATTGCTAGAGGCTTCTGAGTACAAGTTAACAATGCAGACCTGGAGGGTATATCCAGGTGCAGTAGAGTGGTAATCTTGGAACCTCCTGACTCAGAGTACTGCTACATTCTCACTGCCATAGGAATGCAGCCAGTTGACAGCTGGGTTCAAGACATGCTTCCCTGTGAGAGCTGAGGACAGGGCAGAACCCTCCCGCATCCTGCCTGACTGTAGGAGTAGGTGCTAACATCCTTATGTTAGTGGCTGGGAGAGGTTGCGGGAAAAGCATGTGTGAGCACTGGGCTTGAACTCCCGTGTATCTGAGTTGAATACAGCGTTTTCTTACAGCTTTCCTCAACCAGAGTGTAGCTAGGTTCCAAATCCCATGTACGAGCGGGTAGCAGACATCTGCCTCCCATGCATACACACTTCTGAGAGTTGAGCTTATGGCCTGTACCTCCACATCCAGCCTGCTGGTACCCTTGGCTTCTAAAAGGCCTAGGCTCGCTATTTGACGGAAGTGCTGGGAGAGGTAATTGGAATCTCCCGGCACAAAAGACGAGTGCCTCCAAGCTCAATTCACGATTTCCCAGTAATTCTTGTGGTAGACATGTGCTACATACTAAGTTCCATATGTGAGAAGGTAGCTGAACGCCTTGTCCAAAAGCATCTTACTTCTGAGAGTTGAGCACACCCTCAGTCCCTCACACTTCCACACTGCCTGCAGAGTGAGTTTCACACGTCTTCACCAGAGACGATTGCCAGAGGCTTCTGAGTACAAGTTAACAATGCAGACCTGGAGGGTATCTCCAGGTGCAGTAGAGTGGTAATCTTGGAACCTCCTGACTCAGAGTACTGCTACCTTCTCACTGCCATAGGAATGCAGCCAGTTGACAGCTGGGTTCAAGACATGCTTCCCTGTGAGAGCTGAGGACAGGGCAGAACCCTCCCGCATCCTGCCTGACTGTAGGAGTACCTGCTAGCATCCTAATGTTAGTGGCTGGGAGAGGTTGCGGGAAAAGCATGTGTGAGCACTGGGCCTGAACTCCCGTGTATCTGAGTTGAATACAGCGATTTCCAATGGCCTTCTTCAATCACAGTGTAGCTAGTTTCCAACTCCCATGTCCGAGTGGGTAGCAGACATCTGCCTCCCATGCATACACACTTCTGAGAGTTGAGCTTATGGCCTATACCTCCACATCCAGCCTGCTGGTACCCTTGGCTTCTAAAAGGCCTAGGCTCGCTGTTTGACGGAATTGTTGGGAGAGGTAATTGGAATCACCCGGCACACAAGACTAGTGCCTCCAAGCTCAGTCCAGCGATTTCCCAGTAATTCTTTTGGTAGACAGGTGCTACATACTAACTTCCATATGTGAGAAGGTAGCTGAACGCCTTGTCCAAAAGCATCTTACTTCTGAGAGTTGAGCTCAGCCTCAGTCGCTCACAGTTCCACAATGCCTGCAGAGTGAGTTTCGCAGGTCTTCAGCAGAGACGTTTGCCAGAGGCTTCTGAGACGCAGGGTAACAATGCAGACCTGGAGGGTATCCCCAGGTGCAGTAGACTGGTAATCTTGGAACCTCCTGACTCAGAATACTGCTACCTTCTCACTGCCATAGGAATGCATCTAGTTGACAGCTGGCTTCAAGACATGCTTCCCTGTGAGAGCTGAGGACAGGTCAGAAGCCTCCCGCATCCTGCCTGACTGTAGGAGTACCTGCTAACATCCTAATGTTAGTGGGTGGGAGAGGTTGCGGGAAAAGCATGTGTGAGCACTGGGCCTGAACTCCCGTGTATCTGAGTTGAAGACAGCGTTTTCTTACGGCTTTCCTCAACCAGAGTGTAGCTAGGTTCCAAATCCCATGTACGAGCGGGTAGCAGACATCTGCCTCCCATGCATACACACTTCTGAGAGTTGAGCTTATGGCCTGTACCTCCACAGCCAGCCTGCTGGTACCCTTGGCTTCTAAAAGGCCTAGACTCGCTGTTTGACGGAAGTGTTGTGAGAGGTAATTGGAATCACCCGGCACACAAGACTAGTGCCTCCAAGCTCAGTCCAGCGATTTCCTAGTAATTCCTGTGGTAGACTGGTGCTACATACTAAGTTCCATACGAGAGAGGGTAGCTGAACGCCTTGTCCAAAACCATCTTACTTCTGAGAGTTGAGCTCAGCCTCAGTCCCTCACAGTTCCACACTGCCTGCAGAGTGAGTTTCGCAGGTCTTCAGCAGAGACGTTTGCCAGAGGCTTCTGAGACGCAGGGTAACAATGCAGACCTGGAGGGTATCCCCAGGTGCAGTAGACTGGTAATCTTGGAACCTCCTGACTCAGAATACTGCTACCTTCTCACTGCCATAGGAATGCAGCTAGTTGACAGCTGGCTTCAAGACATGCTTCCCTGTGAGAGCTGAGGACAGGGCAGAAGCCTCCCGCATCCTGCCTGACTGTAGGAGTAGCTGCTAACATCCTAATGTTAGTCGCTGGGAGAGGTTGCGGGAAAAGCATGTGTGAGCACTGGGCCTGAACTCCCGTGTATCTGAGTTGAATACAGCGATTTCCAACGGCTTTCCTCAACCAGAGTGTAGCTAGCTTCCAAATCCCATGTACGAGCGGGTAGCAGACATCTGCCTCCCATGCATACACACTTCTGAGAGTTGAGCTTATGGCCTGTACCTCCACATCCAGCCTGCTGGTACCCTTGGCTTCTAAAAGGCCAAGGATCGCTGTTTGACGGAAGTGCCGGGAGAGGTAATTGGAATCTCCCGGCACACAAGACGAGTGCCTCCAAGCTCAATTCACGATTTCCCAGTAATTCTTGTGGTAGACATGTGTACATACTAAGTTCCATATGTGAGAAGGTAGCTGAACGCCTTGTCCAAAAGCATCTTACTTCTGAGAGTTGAGCTCAGCCTCAGTCCCTCACAGTTCCACACTGCCTGCAGAGTGAGTTTCACACGTCTTCACCAGAGACGATTGCCAGAGGCTTCTGAGTACAAGTTAACAATGCAGATCTGGAGGGTATCTCCAGGTGCAGTAGAGTGGTAATCTTGGAACCTCCTGACTCAGAGTACTGCTACATTCTCACTGCCATAGGAATGCAGCCAGTTGACAGCTGGGTTCAAGACATGCTTCCCTGTGACAGCTGAGGACAGGGCAGAACCCTCCCGCATCCTGCCTGACTGTAGGAGTAGCTGCTAACATCCTTATGTTAGTGGCTGGGAGAGGTTGCGGGAAAAGCATGTGTGAGCACTGGGCCTGAACTCCCGTGTATCTGAGTTGAATACAGCGATTTCCAATGGCCTTCTTAAATCACAGTGTAGCTAGTTTCCAACTCCCATGTCCGAGTGGGTAGCAGACATCTGCCTCCCATGCATACACACTTCTGAGAGTTTAGCTTATGGCCTGTACCTCCACATGCAGCCTGCTGGTACCCTTGGCTTCTAAAAGGCCTAGGCTCGCTGTTTGACTGAAGTGCTGGGAGAGGTAATTGGAATCACCCTGCACACAAGACTAGTGCCTCCAAGCTCAGTCCAGCGATTTCCCAGTAATCCTTGTGGTAGACAGGTGCTACATAATAAGTTCCATATGTGAGAAGGTAGCTGAACGCCTTGTCCAAAAGCATCTTTCTTCTGAGAGTTGAGCTCACCCTCAGTCCCTCACAGTTCCACACTGCCTGCAGAGTGAGTTTCACACGTCTTCACCAGAGACGATTACCAGAGGCTTCTGACGCAGGGTAACAATGCAGACCTGGAGGGTATCTCCAGGTGCAGTAGAGTTGTAATCTTGAAACCTCCTGACTCAGAGTACTGCTACCTTCTCACTACCATAGGAATGCAGCTAGTTGACAGCTGGCTTCAAGACATGCTTCCCTGTGAGAGCTGAGGACAGGGCAGAACCCTCCTGCATCCTGCCTGACTGTAGGAGTAGCTGCTAACATCCTAATGTTAGTGGCTGGGAGAGGTTGCGGGAAAAGCATGTGTGAGCACTGGGCCTGAACTCCCGTGTATCTGAGTTGAATGCAGCGATTTCCAATGGCCTTCTTCAATCACAGTGTAGCTACTTTCCAACTCCCATGTCCGAGTGGGTAGCAGACATCTGCCTCCCATGCATACACACTTCTGAGAGTTGAGCTTATGGCCTGTACCTCCACATCCAGCCTGCTGGTACCCTTGACTTCTAAAAGGCCTAGGCTCGCTGTTTGACGGAAGTGCTGGGAGAGGTAATTGGAATATCCCAGCACACAAGACGAGTGCCTCCAAGCTCAGTCCAGCGATTTCCCGGTAATTCTTGTGGTAGACAGGTGCTACATACTAACTTCCATATGTGAGAAGGTAGCTGAACGCCTTGTCCAAAAGCATCTTACTTCTGAGAGTTGAGCTCAGCCTCAGTCCCTCACAGTTCCACAATGCCTGCAGAGTGAGTTTCACACGTCTTCACCAGAGACGATTGCCGGAGGCTTCTGAGTACAAGTTAACAATGCAGACCTGGAGGGTATCTCCAGGTGCAGTAGAGTGGTAATCTTGGAACCTCCTGTCTCAGAGTACTGCTACATTCTCACTGCCATAGGAATGCAGCCAGTTGACAGCTGGCTTCAAGACATGCTTCCCTGTGAGAGCTGAGGACAGGGCAGAACCCTCCCGCATCCTGCCTGACTGTAGGAGTAGCTGCTAACATCCTAATGTTAGTGGCTGGGAGAGGTTGCGGGAAAAACATGCGTGAGCACTGGGCCTGAACTCCCGTGTATCTGACTTGAATACAGCGATTTCCAATGGCCTTCTTCAATCACAGTGTAGCTAAGTTCCAAATCCCATGTACGAGCGGGTAGCAGACATCTGCCTCCGATGCATACACACTTCTGAGAGTTGAGCTTATGGCCTGTACCTCCACATCCAGCCTGCTGGTACCCTTGGCTTCTAAAAGGCCTAGGCTCGCTGTTTGACGGAAGTGTTGGGAGAGGTAATTGGAATCACCCGGCACAAAAGACTAGTGCCTCCAAGCTCAATTCACGATTTCCCAGTATTCCTTATGGTAGACAGGTGCTACATACTCAGTTCCATACGTGAAAAGGTAGCTGAACGCCTTGTCCAAAACCATCTTACTTCTGAGAGTTGAGCTCAGTCTCAGTCCCTCACAATTCCACACTGCCTGCAGAGTTTGTTTCGCTGGTCTTCAGCAGAGACGATTGCCAGAGGCTTCTGAGTACGAGTAAACAATGCAGACCTGGAGGGTATCTCCAGGTGCAGTAGAGTGGTAATCTTGGAACCTCCTAACTCAGAATACTGCTACCTTCTCACTGCCATAGGAATGCAGCTAGTTGACAGCTGGCTTCAAGACATGCTTCCCTGTGGGAGCTGAGGACAGGGCAGAACCCTCCCGCATCCTGCCTGACTGTAGGAGTAGCAGCTAACATCCTAATGTTAGTGGCTGGGAGAGGTTGCGGGAAAAGCATGTGTGAGCACTGGGCCTGAACTCCCGTGTATCTGAGTTGAATACAGCGATTTCCAACGGCTTTCCTCAACCAGAGTGTAGCTAGGTTCCAAATCCCATGTACGAGCGGGTAGCAGACATCTGCCTCCCATGCATACACACTTCTGAGAGTTGAGCTTATGGCCTATACCTCCACATACAGCTTGCTGGTACCCTTGGCTTCTAAAAGGATTAGGCTCTCTGTTTGAAGGAAGTGCTGGGAGAGGTAATTGGAATCACCCTGCACATAAGACTAGTGCCTCCAAGCTCAGTCCAGCGATTTCCCAGTAATTCTTGTGGTAGAGAGGTGCTACATACTAAGTTCCATATGTGAGACGGTAGCTGAACGCCTTGTCCAAAAGCATCTTACTTCTGAGAGTTGAGCTCACCCTCATTCCCTCACAGTTCCACACTGCCTGCAGAGTGAGTTTCGCAGGTCTTCAGCAGAGACGATTGCCAGAGGCTTCTGAGAACAAGTTAACAATGCACACATGGAGGGTATCTCCAGGTGCAGTAGAGTGGTAAATTTGGACATCCTGACTCAGAATACTGCTACCTTCTCACTGCTATAGGAATGCAGCTAGTTGACAGCTGGCTTCAAGACATGCTTCCCTGTGAGAGCTGAGGACAGGGCAGAACCCTCCCGCATCCTGCCTGACTGTAGGAGTAGCTGCTAACATCCTAATGTTAGTGGCTGGGAGAGGTTGCGGGAAAAGCATGTGTGAGCACTGGGCCTGAACTCCCGTGTATCTGAGTTGAATACAGCGATTTCCAACGGCTTTCCTCAACCAGAGTGTAGCTAGGTTCCAAATCCCATGTACGAGCGGGTAGCAGACATCTGCCTCCCATGCATACACACTTCTGAGAGTTGAGCTTATGGCCTGTACCTCCACATCCAGCGTGCTGGTACCCTTGGCTTCTAAGAGGCCTTGGCTCGCTGTTTGACTGAAGTGCTGTGAGAGGTAACTGGAATCACCCTGCACACAAGACTAGTGCCTCCAAGCTCAGTCCAGCGATTTCCCAGTAATTCTTGTGGTAGACAGGTGCTACATACTAAGTTCCATATGTGAGAAGGTAGCTGAACGCCTTCTCCAAAAGCATCTTACTTCTGAGAGTTGAGCTCACCCTCAGTCCGTCACAGTTCCACACTGCCTGCAGAGTGAATTTCACACGTCTTCACCAGAGACGATTACCTGAGTCTTCTGAGACGCAGGGTAACTATGCAGACCTGGAGGGTATCTCCAGGTGCAGTAGAGTGGTAATCCTGGAATCTCCTGACTCAGAGTACTGCTACCTTCTCACTGCCATAGGAATGCTGCTAGTTGATAGCTGACTTCAAGACATTCTTCCCTGTGAGAGCTGAGGACAGGGCAGAACCCTCCCGCATCCTGCCTGACTGTAGGAGTAGCTGCTAACATCCTTATGTTAGTGGCTGGGAGAGGTTGCGGGAAAAGCATGTGTGAGCACTGGCCCTGAACTCCCGTGTATCTGAGTTGAATACAGCGATTTCCAACGGATTTCCTCAACCAGAGTGTAGCTAGGTTCCAAATCCCATGTACGAGCGGGTAGCAGACATCTGCCTCCCATGCATACACACTTCTGAGAGTTGAGCTTATGGCCTGTACCTCCACATCCAGCCTGCTGGTACCCTTGGCTTCTAAAAGGCCTAGGCTCGCTGTTTGACGGAAGTGTTGGGAGAGGTAATTGGAATCACCCGGCACAAAAGACTAGTGCCTCCAAGCTCAATTCACGATTTCCCAGTAATTCTTCTGGTAGACAGGTGCTACATACTAAGTTCCATACGTGAGAAGGTAGCTGAACGCCTTGTCCAAAAGCATCTTACTTCTAAGATTGAGCTCAGCCTCAGTCCCTCACAGTTCCACACAGCCTGCAGAGTGAGTTTCGCAGGTCTTCAGCAGAGACGATTGCCAGAGGCTTCTGAGTACAAGTTAACAATGCAGACCTGGAGGGTATCTCCAGGTGCAGTAGAGTGGTAAATTTGGACATCCTGAGTCAGAATACTGCTACCTTCTCACTGCTATAGGAATGCAGCTAGTTGACAGCTGGCTTCAAGACATGCTTCCCTGTGAGAGCTGAGGACAGGGCAGAACCCTCCCGCATCCTGCCTGACTGTAGGAGTAGCTGCTAACATCCTAATGTTAGTGGCTGGGAGAGGTTGCGGGAAAAGCATGTGTGAACACTGGGCCTGAACTCCCGTGTATCTGAGTTGAATACAGCGATTTCCAACGGCTTTCCTCAACCAGAGTGTAGCTAGGTTCCAAATCCCATGTACGAGCGGGTAGCAGACATCTGCCTCCCATGCATACACACTTCTGAGAGTTGAGCTTATGGCCTGTACCTCCACATCCAGCCTGCTGGTACCCTTGGCTTCTAAAAGGCCTAGGCTCGCTGTTTCACTGAAGTGCTGTGAGAGGTAACTGGAATCACCCTGCACACAAGACTAGTGCCTCCAAGCTCAGTCCAGCGATTTCCCAGTAATTCTTGTGGTAGACAGGTGCTACATACTAAGTTCCATATGTGAGAATGTACCTGAACGCCTTGTCCAAAAGCATCTTACTTCTGAGAGATGAGCTCACCCTCAGTCCCTCACAGTTCCACACTGCCTACAGAGTGAGTTTCACACGTCTTCACCAGAGACGATTACCAGAGGCTTCTGAGACGCAGGGTAACAATGCAGACCTGGAGGGTATCTCCAGGTGCAGTAGAGTGGTAATCTTGGAACCTCCTGACTCAGAGTACTGCTACCTTCTCACTGCCATAGGAATGCAGCTAGTTGACAGCTGACTTCAAGACATGCTTCCCTGTGAGAGCTGAGGACAGGGCAGAACCGTCCCGCATCCTGCCTGACTGTAGGAGTAGCTGCTAACATCCTAATGTTAGTGGCTGGGAGAGGTTGCGGGAAAAGCATGTGTGAGCACTGGGCCTGAACTCCCGTGTATCTGAGTTGAATACAGCGATTTCCAACGGCTTTCCTCAACCAGAGTGTAGCTAGGTTCCAAATCCCATGTACGAGTGGGTAGCAGACATCTGCCTCCCATGCATACACACTTCTGAGAGTTGAGCTTATGGCCTGTACCTCCACATCCAGCCTGCTGGTACCCTTGGCTTCTAAAAGGCCTAGGCTCGCTGTTTGACGGAAGTGCTGGGAGAGGTAATTGGAATCACCCGGCACACAAGACGAGTGCCTCCAAGCTCAGTCCAGCGATTTCCCAGTAATTCTTGTGGTAGACAGGTGCTACATACTAAGTTCCATATGTGAGAAGGTAGCTGAACGCCTTGTCCAAAAGCATCTTACTTCTGAGAGTTGAGCTCACCCTCAGTCCCTCACAGTTCCACACTGCCTGCAGAGTGAGTTTCACACGTCTTCACCAGAGAGGATTACCAGAGGCTTCTGAGACGCAGGGTAACATTGCAGACCTGGAGGGTATCTCCAGGTGCAGTACAGTGGTAATCTTGGAACCTCCTGACTCAGAGTACTGCTACCTTCTCACTGCCATTGGAATGCAGCTACTTGACAGCTGGCTTCAAGACATGCTTCCCTATGAGAGCTGAGGACAGGGCAGAACCCTCCCGCATCCTGCCTGACTATAGGAGTAGCTGCTAACATCCTAATGTTAGTGGCTGGGAGAGGTTGCGGGAAAAGCATGTGTGAGCACTGGGCCTGAACTCCCGTGTATCTGAGTTTAATACAGCGATTTCCAATGGCCTTCTTCAATCACAGTGTAGCTAGGTTCCAATTCCCATGTCCGAGTGGGTAGCAGACATCTGCCTCCCATGCATACACACTTCTGAGAGTTGAGCTTATCGCCTGTACCTCCACATCCAGCCTGCTGGTACCCTTGGCTTCTAAAAGGCCTAGGCTCGCTGTTTGACGGAAGTGTTGGGAGAGGTAATTGTAATCACCCGGCACAAAAGACTAGTGCCTCGAAGCTCAACTCACGATTTTCCAGTAATTCTTGTGGTAGACAGGTGCTACATACTAAGTTACATACGTGAGAAGGTAGCTGAACGCTTTGTCCAAAAGCATCTTACTTCTGAGAGTTGAGCTCAGCCTCAGTCCCTCACATTTCCACACTGCCTGCAGAGTGAGTTTCGCAGGTCTTCAGCAGAGACGATTGCCAGAGGCTTCTGAGTACAAGTTAACAATGCAGACCTGGAGGGTATCTCCAGGTGCAGTAGAGTGGTAATCTTGGACATCCTGACTCAGAATACTGCTACCTTCTCACTGCTATAGGAATGCAGCTAGTTGACAGCTGGCTTCAAGACATGCTTCCCTGTGAGAGCTGAGGACAGGGCAGAACCGTCCCGCATCCTGCCTGACTGTAGGAGTAGCTGCTAACATCCTAATGTTAGTGGCTGGGAGAGGTTGCGGGAAAAGCATGTGTGAGCACTGGGCCTGAACTCCCGTGTATCTGAGTTGAATACAGCGATTTCCAATGGCCTTCTTCAATCACAGTGTAGCTAGGTTCCAACTCCCATGTCCGAGTGGGTAGCAGACATCTGCCTCCCATGCATACACACTTCTGAGAGTTGAGCTTATGGCCTGTACCTCCACATCCAGCCTGCTGGTACCCTTGGCTTCTAAAAGGCCTAGGCTCGCTGTTTGAAGGAAGTGTTGGGAGAGTTAATTGGAATCACCCGGCACACAAGACTAGTGTCTCCAAGCTCAGTCCAGCGATTTCCTAGTAATTCCTGTGGTAGACTGGTGCTACATACTAAGTTCCATACGTGAGAGTGTAGCTGAACGCCTTGTCCAAAAGCATCTTACTTCTGAGAGTTGAGCTCAGCCTCAGTCCCTCACAGTTCCACACTGCCTGCAGAGTGAGTTTCACACGTCTTCACCAGAGACGATTTCCAGAGGCTTCTGAGTACAAGTTAACAATGCAGACATGAAGGGTATCTCCAGGTGCAGTGGAGTGGTAATCATGGAACCTCCTTACTCAGAATACTGCTACCTTCTCACTGCCATAGGAATGCAGCTAGTTGACAGCTGGCTTCAAGACATGCTTCCCTGTGAGAGCTGAGGACAGGGCAGAACCCTCCCGCATCCTGCCTGACTGTAGGAGTAGCTGCTAACATCCTTATGTTAGTGGCTGGTAGAGGTTGCGGGAAAAGCATGTGTGAGCACTGGGCCTGAACTCCCGTGTATCTGAGGTGAATAAAGCGATTTCGAACGGCTTTCCTCAACCAGAGTGTAGCTAGGTTCCAAATCCCATGTACGAGCGGGTAGCAGACATCTGCCTCCCATGCATACACACTTCTGAGAGTTGAGCTTATGGCCTGTACCTCCACATCCAGCCTGCTGGTACCCTTGGTTTCTAAAAGGCCTAGACTCGCTGTTTGACGGAAGTGTTGGGAGAGGTAATTGAAATCACCCGGCACACAAGACTAGTGCCTCCAAGCTCAATTCACGGTTTCCTTGTAATTCTTCTGGTAGACAGGTGCTACATACTAAGTTCCATACGTGAGAAGGTAGCTGAACGCCTTGACCAAAAGCATCTTACTTCTGAGAGTTGAGCTCAGCCTCAGTCCCTCACAGTTCCACACTGCCTGCAGAGTGAGTTTCTCAGGTCTTCAGCAGAGATGATTGCCAGAGGCTTCTGAGTACAAGTTAACAATGCAGACCTGGAGGGTATCTCCAGGTGCAGTAGAGTGGTAATCTTGGAACCTCCTGACTCAGAATACTGCTACATTCTCACTGCCATAGGAATGCAGCTAGTTGACAGCTGGCTTCAAGACATGCTTCCCTGTGAGAGCTGAGGACAGGGCAGAACCCTCCCGCATCCTGCCTGACTGTAGGAGTAGCTGCTAACATCCTAATGTTAGTGGCTGGGAGAGGTTGCGGGAAAAGCATGTGTGAGCACTGGGCCTGAACTCCCGTGTATCTGAGTTGAATACAGCGATTTCCAACGGATTTCCTCAACCAGAGTGTAGCTAGGTTCCAAATCCCATGTACGAGCGGGTAGCAGACATCTGCCTCCCATGCATACACACTTCTGAGAGTTGAGCTTATGGCCTGTACCTCCACATCCAGCCTGCTGGTACCCTTGGCTTCTAAAAGGCCTAGGCTCGCTGTTTGACGGAAGTGTTGGGAGAGGTAATTGGAATCACCCGGCACAAAAGACTAGTGCCTCCAAGCTCAATTCACGATATCCCAGTAATTCTTGTGGTAGACATGTGCTACATACTAAGTTCCATATGTGAGAAGGTAGCTGAACGCCTTGTCCAAAAGCATCTTACTTCTGAGAGTTGAGCTCAGCCTCAGTCCCTCACAGTTCCACACTGCCTGCAGAGTGAGTTTCGCAGGTCTTCAGCAGAGACGATTGCCAGAGGCTTCTGAGAACAAGTTAACAATGCAGACCTGGAGGGTATCTCCAGGTGCAGTAGAGTGGTAAATTTGGACATCCTGACTCAGAATACTGCTACCTTCTCACTGCTATAGGAATGCAGCTAGTTGACAGCTGGCTTCAAGACATGCTTCCCTGTGAGAGCTGAGGACAGGGCAGAACCCTCCCGCATCCTGCCTGACTGTAGGAGTAGCTGCTAACATCCTAATGTTAGTGGCTGGGAGAGGTTGCGGGAAAAGCATGTGTGAGCACTGGGCCTGAACTCCCGTGTATCTGAGTTGAATACAGCGATTTCCAACGGCTTTCCTCAACCAGAGTGTAGCTAGGTTCCAAATCCCATGTACGGGCGGGTAGCAGACATCTGCCTCCCATGCATACACACTTCTGAGAGTTGAGCTTATGGCCTGCACCTCCACATCCACCCTGCTGGTACCCTTGGCTTCTAAAAGGCCTAGGCTCGCTGTTCGATGGAAGTGTTGGGAGAGGTAATTGGAATATCCCGGCACACAAGACGAGTGCCTCCAAGCTCAATTCACGATTTCCCAGTAATTCTTGTGGTAGACAGGTGCTACATACTAAGTTCCATATGTGAAAAGGTAGCTGAACGCCTTGTCCAAAAGCATCTTACTTCTGAGAGTTGAGCTCAGCCTCAGTCCCTCACATTTCCACACTGCCTGCAGAGAGAGTTTCGCAGGTCTTCAGCAGAGATGATTGCCAGAGGCTTCTGAGTACAAGTTAACAATGCAGACCTGGAGGGTATCTCCAGGTGCAGTAGAGGGGTAATCTTGGAACCTCCTGACTCAGAGTACTGCTACCTTCTCACTGCCATAGGAATGCAGCTAGTTGACAGCTGACTTCAAGACATGCTTCCCTGTGAGAGCTGAGGACAGGGCAGAACCGTCCCGCATCCTGCCTGACTGTAGGAGTAGCTGCTAACATCCTAATGTTAGTGGCTGGGAGAGGTTGCAGGAAAAGCATGTGTGAGGACTGGGCCTGAACACCCGTGTATCTGAGTTGAATACAGCGAATTCCAATGGCCTTCTTCCATCACAGTGTAGCTAGGTTCCAACTCCCATGTCCGAGTGGGTAGCAGACATCTGCCTCCCATGCATACACACTTCTGAGAGTTGAGCTTATGGCCTGTACCTCCACATCCAGCCTGCTGGTAACCTTGGCCTGTAAAAGGCCTAGGCTCGCTGTATGTCGGAAGTGTTGGGAGAGGTAATTGTAATCACCCGGCACAAAAGACTAGTGCCTCCAAGATCAAGTCACGATTTCCCAGTAATTCTTGTGGTAGACAGGTGCTACATAATAAGTTCCATACGTGAGAAGGTAGCTGAACGCCTTGTCCAAAAGCATCTTACTTCTGAGAGTTGAGCTCAGCCTCAGTCCCTCACATTTCCACACTGCCTGCAGAGTGAGTTTCACACGTCTTCAGCAGAGACGATTACCAGAAGCTTCTGAGACGCAGGGTAACTATGCAGACCTGGAGGGTATCTCCAGCTGCAGTAGAGTGGTAATCTTGGAACCTCCTGACTCATAGTACTGCTACGTTCTCACTGCCATAGGAATGCAGCTAGTTGACAGCTGACTTCAAGACATGCTTCCCTGTGAGAGCTGAGGACAGGGCAGAACCCTCCCGCATCCTGCCTGACTGTAGAAGTAGCTGCTAACATCCTAATGTTAGTGGCTGGGAGAGGTTGCGGGAAAAGCATGTGTGAGCACTGGGCCTGAACTCCCGTGTATCTGAGTTGAATACAGCGATTTCCAATGGCCTTCTTCAATCACAGTATACCTAGGTTCCAACTCCCATGTCCGAGTGGGTAGCAGACATCTGCCTCCCATGCATACACACTTCTGAGAGTTGAGCTAATGGCCTGTACCTCCACATCCAGCCTGCTGGTACCCTTGGCTTCTAAAAGTCCTAGGCTCGCTGTTTGACGGAAGTGCTGGGAGAGGTAATTGGAATATCCCGGCACACAAGACGAGTGCCTCCAAGCTAAATTCACGATTTCCCAGTAATTCTTGTGGTAGACAGGTGCTACATACTAAGTTCCATATGTGAGAAGGTAGCTGAACGCCTTGTCCAAAAGCATCTTACTTCTGAGAGTTGAGCTCACCCTCAGTCCCTCACAGTTCCACACTACCTGCAGAGTCAGTTCCACATGTCTTCACCAGAGACGATTATCAGAGGCTTCTGAGTACAAGTTAACAATGCAGACCTGGAGGGTGTCTCCAGGTGCAGTAGTGTGGTAATCTTGGAACCTCCTGACTCAGAGTACTGCTACCTTCTCACTGCCAGAGGAATGCAGCCAGTTGACAGCTGGCTTCAAGACATGCTTCCCTGTGAGAGCTGAGGACAGGGCAGAACCCTCCCGCATCCTGCCTGACTGTAGGAGTAGCTGCTAACATCCTTATGTTAGTGGCTGGGAGAGGTTGCGGGAAAAGCATGTGTGAGCACTGGGCCGGAACTCCCGTGTATCTGAGTTGAATACAGCGATTTCCAATGGCTTTCTTCAATCACAGTGTAGCTAGGTTCCAACTCCCATGTCCGAGTGGGTAGCAGACATCTGCCTCCCATGCATACACACTTTTGAGAGTTGAGCTTATGGCCTGTACCTCCACAGCCTGCCTGCTGGTACCCTTGGCTTATAAAAGGCCTAGGCTCGTTGTTTGACGGAAGTGTTGGGAGAGTTAATTGGAATCACCCGGCACACAAGACTAGTGCATCCAAGCTCAGTCCAGCGATTTCCTAGTAATTCCTGTGGTAGACTGCTGCTACATACTAAGTTCCATACGTGAGAGGGTAGCTGAACGCCTTGTCCAAAAGCATCTTACTTCTGAGAGTTGAGCTCAGCCTCAGTCCCTCACAGTTCCACACTGCCTGCAGAGTGAGTTTCGCAGGTCTTCAGCAGAGACGTTTGCCAGAGGCTTCTGAGACGCAGAGTAACAATGCAGACCTGGAGGGTATCCCCAGGTGCAGTAGACTGGTAATCATGGAACCTCCTGACTCAGAATACTGCTACCTTCTCACTGCCATAGGAATGCAGCTAGTTGACAGCTGGCTTCAAGACTTGCTTCCCTGTGAGAGCTGAGGACAGGGCAGAACCCTCCCGCATCCTGCCTGACTGTAGGAGTAGCTGCTAACATCCTAATGTTAGTGGCTGGGAGAGGTTGCGGGAAAAGCATGTGTGAGCACTGGGCCTGAACTCCCGTGTATCTGAGTTGAATACAGCGATTTCCAATGGCCTTCTTCAATCACAGTATAGCTAGGTTCCAACTCCCATGTCCGAGTGGGAAGCAGACATCTGCCTCCCATGCATACACACTTCTGAGAGTTGAGCTTATGGCCTTTACCTCCACATCCACCCTGCTGGTACCCTTGGCTTCTAAAAGACCTAGGCTCTCTGTTTCACGGAAGTGCTGGGAGAGGTAATTGGAATATCCCGGCACACAAGACGAATGCCTCCAAGCTCAATTCACGATTTTCCAGTAATTCTTGTGGTAGACTGGTGCTACATACTATGTTCCATACGTGAGAAGGTAGCTGAACGCCTTGTCCAAAAGCATCTTACTTCTGAGAGTTGAGCTCAGCCTCAGTCCCTCACAGTTCCACACTGCCTGCAGAGTGAGTTTCACACGTCTTCACCAGAGACGATTACCAGAGGCTTCTGAGACGCAGGGTAACAATGCAGACCTGGAGGGTATCTCCAGGTGCAGTAGAGTGGTAATCTTGGAATCTCCTGTCTCAGAGTACTGCTACCTTCTCACTGCCATAGGAATGCAGCTAGTTGACAGCTGACTTCAAGACATGCTTCCCTGGGAGAGCTGAGGACAGGGCAGAACCCTCCCGCATCCTGCCTGACTGTAGGAGTAGCTGCTAACATCCTTATGTTAGTGGCTGGGAGAGGTTGCGGGAAAAGCATGTGTGAGCACTGGGCCTGAACTCCCGTGTATCTGAGTTGAATACAGCGATTTCCAACGGCTTTCCTCAACCAGAGTGTAGCTAGGTTCCAAATCCCATGTACGAGCGGGTAGCAGACATCTGCCTCCCATGCATACACACTTCTGAGAGTTGAGCTTATGGCCTGTACCTCCACATCCAGCCTGCTGGTACCCTTGGCTTCTAAAAGGCCTAGGCTCGCTGTTTGACGGAAGTGTTGGGAGAGGTAATTGGAATTACCCGGCAAAAAAGACTAGTGCCTCCAAGCTCAATTCACGATTCCCAGTAATTCTTGTGGTAGACAGGTGCTACATACTAAGTTCCATACGTGAGAAGGTAGCTGAACGCCTTGTCCAAAAGCATCTTACTTCTGAGAGTTGAGCTCAGCCTCAGTCCCTCACAGTTCCACACTGCCTTCAGAGTGAGTTTCGCAGGTCTTCAGCAGAGACGATTGCCAGAGGCTTCTGAGTACAAGTTAACAATGCAGACCTGAAGGGTATCTCCAGGTGCAGTAGAGTGGTAATCTTGGACATCCTGACTCAGAACACTGCTACCTTCTCACTGCTATAGGCATGCAGCTAGTTGACAGCTGGCTTCAAGACATGCTTCCCTGTGAGAGCTGAGGACAGGGCAGAATCCTCCCGCATGCTGCCTGACTGTAGGAGTAGCTCTAACATCCTAATGTTAGTGGCTGTGAGAGGTTGCGGGAAAAGCATGTGTGAGCACTGGGCCTGAACTCCCGTGTATCTGAGTTGAATACAGCGATTTCCAACGGCTTTCCTCAACCAGAGTGTAGCTAGGTTCCAAATCCCATGTACGAGCGGGTAGCAGACATCTGCCTCCAATGCATACACACTTCTGAGAGTTGAGCTTATGGCCTGTACCTCCACATCCAGCCTGCTGGTACCCTTGGCTTCTAAAAGGCCTAGGCTCGCTGTTTGACTGAAGTGCTGGGAGAGGTAATTGGAATCACCCTGCACACAAGACTAGAGCCTCCAAGCTCAGTCCAGCGATTTCCCAGTAATTTTTGTGGTAGACAGGTGCTACATACTAACTACCATATGTGAGAAGTTAGCTGAAGGCCTTGTCCAAAAGCATCTTACTTCTGAGAGTTGAGCTCAGCCTCAGTCCCTCACAGTTCGACACTGCCTTCAGAGTGAGTTTCGCAGGTTTTCAGCAGAGACGTTTGCCAGAGGCTTCTGAGACGCAGGGTAACAATGCAGACCAGGAGGGTATCCCCAGGTGCAGTCGACTGGTAATCTTGGAACCTCCTGACTCAGAATACTGCTACCTTCTCACTGCCAGAGGAATGCAGCCAGTTGACAGCTGGCTTCAAGACATGCTTCCCTGTGAGAGCTGAGGACAGGGCAGAACCCTCCCGCATCCTGCCTGACTGTAGGAGTAGCTGCTAACATCCTTATGTTAGTGGCTGGGAGAGGTTGCGGGAAAAGCATGTGTGAGCACTGGGCCTGAACTCCCGTGTATCTGAGTTGAATACAGCGATTTCCAATGGCCTTCTTCAATCACAGTGTAGCTAGGTTCCAACTCCCATGTAGGAGTGGGTAGCAGACATCTGCCTCCCATTCACACACTTCTGAGAGTTGAGCTTATGGCCTGTACCTCCACAGCCTGCCTGCTGGTACCCTTGGCTTATAAAAGGCCTAGGCTCGTTGTTTGACGGAAGTGTTGGGAGAGTTAATTGGAATCACACGGCACACAAGACTAGTGCCTCCAAGCTCAGTCCAGCGATTTCCTAGTAATTCCTGTGGTAGACTGGTGCTACATACTAAGTTCCATACGTGAGAGGGTAGCTGAACGCCTTGTCCAAAAGCATCTTACTTCTGAGAGTTGAGCTTAGCCTCAGTCCCTCACAGTTCCACACTGCCTGCAGAGTGCGTTTCGCAGGTGTTCAGCAGAGACGTTTGCCAGAGGCTTCTGAGACGCAGGGTAACAATGCAGACCTGGAGGGTATCCCCAGGTGCAGTAGACTGGTAATCTTGGAACCTCCTGACTCAGAATACTGCTACCTTCTCACTGCCATAGGAATGCAGCTAGTTGACAGCTGGCTTCAAGACATGCTTCCCTGTGAGAGCTGAGGACAGGGCCGAACCCTCTTGCATGCTGCCTGACTGTAGGAGTAGCTGCTAACATCCTTATGTTAGTGGCTGGGAGAGGTTGCGGGAAAAGCATGTGTGAGCACTGGGCCTGAACTCCCGTGTATCTGAGTTGAACACAGCGATTTCCAACGGCTTTCCTCAACCAGAGTGTAGCTAGGTTCCAAATCCCATGTATGAGCGGGTAGCAGACATCTGCCTCCCATGCATACACACTTCTGAGAGTAGAGCTTATGGCCTGTACTTCCACATCCAGCCTGCTGTTACCCTTGGCTTCTAAAAGGCCTAGGCTCGCTGTTTGACGGAAGTGCTGGGAGAGGTAATTGGAATCTCCCGGCACACAAGACGAGTGCCTCCAAGCTCAATTCACGATTTCCCAGTAATTCTTGTGGTAGACAGGTGCTACATTCTAAGTTCCATATGTGAGAAGGTAGCTGAACGCCTTGTCCAAAAGCATCTTACTTCTGAGAGTTGAGCACACCCTCAGTCCCTCACACTTCCACACTGCCTGCAGAGTGAGTTTCACACGTCTTCACCTGAGACGATTGCCAGAGGCTTCTGAGTACAAGTTAACAATGCAGACCTGGAGGGTATCTCCAGGTGCAGTAGAGTGGTAATCTTGGAACCTCCTGACTCAGAGTACTGCTACCTTCTCACTGCCATAGGAATGCAGCTAGTTGACAGCTGGCTTCAAGACATGCTTCCCTGTGAGAGCTGAGGACAGGGCAGAACCCTCCCGCATCCTGCCTGACTGTAGGAGTAGCCTCTAACATCCTAATGTTAGTGCCTGGGAGAGGTTCCGGGAAAAGCATGTGTGAGCACTGGGCCTGAACTCCTGTGTATCTGAGTTGAATAGAGCGATTTCCAATGGCCTTCTTCAATCACAGTGTAGCTAGGTTCCAACTCCCATGTCCGAGTGGGTAGCAGACATCTGCCTCCCATGCATACACACTTCTGAGAGTTGAGCTTATGGCCTGTACCTCCACATCCAGCCTGCTGGTACCCTTGGCTTCTAAAAGGCCTAGGCTCGCTGTTTGACGGAAGTGCTGGGAGAGGTAATTGGAATCACACGGCACACAAGACTGGTGCCTCCAAGCTCAGTTCAGTGATTTCCTAGTAATTCCTGTGGTAGACTGGTGCTACATACTAAGTTCCATACGTGAGAGGGTAGCTGAACGCCTTGTCCAAAACCATCTTACTTCTGAGAGTTGAGCTCAGCCTCAGTCCCTCACAGTTCGACACTGCCTGCAGAGTGAGTTTCGCAGGTCTTCAGCAGAGACGTTTGCCAGAGGCTTCTGAGACGCAGGGTAACAATGCAGACCTGGAGGGTATCCCCAGGTACAGTCGACTGGTAATCTTGGAACCCCCTGACTCAGAATACTGCTACCTTCTCACTGCCATAGGAATGCAGCTAGTTGGCAGCTGGCTTCAAGACATGCTTCCTTGTGAGAGCTGAGGACAGGGCAGAACCCTCCCGCATGCTGCCTGACTGTAGGATTAGCTGCTAACATCCTTATGTTAGTGGCTGGGAGAGGTTGCGGGAAAAGCATGTGTGAGCACTGGGCCTGAACTCCCGTGTATCTGAGTTGAATACAGCGATTTCCAACGGCTTTCCTCAACCACAGTGTAGCTAGGTTCCAAATCCCATGTACGAGCGGGTAGCAGACATCTGCCTCCCATGCATACACACTTCTGAGAGTTGAGCTTATGGCCTGTACCTCCACATCCAGCCTGCAGGTACCCTTGGCTTCTAAAAGGCCTAGGCTCGCTGTTTGACGGAAGTGCTGGGAAAGGTAATTGGAATCTCCCGGCACACAAGACGAGTGCCTCCAAGCTCAATTCACGATTTCCCAGTAATTCTTGTGGTAGACAGGTGCTACATACTAAGTTCCATATGTGAGAAGGTAGCTGAACGCCTTGTCCAAAAGCATCTTACTTCTGAGAGTTGAGCACACCCTCAGTCCCTCACACTTCCACACTGCCTGCAGAGTGAGTTTCACACGTCTTCACCAGAGACGATTGCCAGAGGCTTCTGAGTACAAGTTAACAATGCAGACCTGGAGGGTATCTCCAGGTGCAGTAGAGTGGTAATCTTGGAACCTCCTGACTCAGAGTACTGCTACCTTCTCACTGCCATAGGAATGCAGCTAGTTGACAGCTGGCTTCAAGACATGCTTCCCTGTGAGAGCTGAGGACAGGGCAGAACCCTCCCGCATCCTGCCTGACTGTAGGAGTAGCTGCTAACATCCTAATGTTAGTGGCTGGGAGAGGTTGCGGGAAAAGCATGTGTGAGCACCGGGCCTGAACTCCCGTGTATCTGAGTTGAATACAGCGATTTCCAATGGCCTTCTTCAATCACAGTGTAGCTAGGTTCCAACTCCCATGTCCGAGTGGGTAGCAGACATCTGCCTCCCATGCATACACACTTCTGAGAGTTAAGCTTATGGCCTGTACCTCCACATCCAGCCTGCTGGTACCCTTGGCTTCTAAAAGGCCTAGGCTCGCTGTTTGACGGAAGTGTTGGGAGAGGTAATTGGAATCACCCGGCACACAAGACTAGTGCCACCAAGCTCAGTTCAGCCATTTCCTAGTAATTCCTGTGGTAGACTGGTGCGACATACTAAGTTCCATACGTGAGAGGGTAGCTGAACGCCTTGTCCAAAACCATCTTACTTCTGAGAGTTGAGCTCAGCCTCAGTCCCTCACAGTTCGACACTGCCTGCAGTGTGAGTTTCGCAGGTCTTCAGCAGAGACGTTTGCCAGATGCTTCTGAGTACAAGTTAACAATGCAGACCTGGAGGGTATCTCCAGGCGCAGTCGACTGGTAATCTTGGAACCTCCTGACTCAGAATACTGCTACCTTCTCACTGCCATAGGAATGCAGCTAGTTGACAGCTGGCTTCAAGACATGCTCCCTGTGAGAGCTGAGGACAGGGTAGAACCCTCCCGCATCCTGCCTGACTGTAGGAGTAGCTGCTAACATCCTTATGTTAGTGGCTGGGAGAGGTTGCGGGAAAATCATGTGTGAGCACTGGGCCTGAACTCCCGTGTATCTGAGTTGAATACAGCGATTTCCAACGGCTTTCCTCAACCAGAGTGTAGATAGGTTCCAAATCCCATGTACGAGCGGGTAGCAGACATCTGCCTCCCATGCATACACACTTCTGAGATTTGAGCTTATGGCCTGTACCTCCACATCCAGTCTGCTGGTACCCTTGGCTTCTAAAAGGCCTAGGCTCGCTGTTTGACGGAAGTGCTGGGAGAGGTAATTGGAATCTCCCGGCACACAAGACGAGTGCCTCCAAGCTCAATTCACGATTTCGCAGTAATTCTTGTGGTAGACAGGTGCTACATACTAAGTTCCATATGTGAGAAGGTAGCTGAACGCCTTGTCCAAAAGCATCTTACTTCTGAGAGTTGACCACACCCTCAGTCCCTCACACTTCCACACTGCCTGCAGAGTGAGTTTCACACGTCTTCACCAGGACGATTGCCAGAGGCTTCTGAGTACAAGTTAACAATGCAGACCTGGAGGGTATCTCCAGGTGCAGTAGAGTGGTAATCTTGGAACCTCCTGACTCAGAGTACTGCTACCTTCTCACTGCCAAGGAATGCAGCTAGTTGACAGCTGGCTTCAAGACATGCTTCCCTGTGAGAGCTGAGGACAGGGCAGAACCCTCCCGCATCCTGCCTGACTGTAGGAGTAGCTGCTAACATCCTAATGTTAGTGGCTGGGAGAGGTTGCGGGAAAAGCATGTGTGAGCACTGGGCCTGAACTCCCGTGTATCTGAGTTGAATACAGCGATTTCCAATGGCCTTCTTCAATCACAGTGTAGCTAGGTTCCAACTCCCATGTACGAGTGGGTAGCAGTCATCTGCCTCCCATGCATACACACTTCTGAGAGTTGAGCTTATGGCCTGTACCTCCACATCCAGCCTGCTGATACCCTTGGCTTCTAAAAGGCCTAGGCTCGCTGTTTGACGGAAGTGTTGGGAGAGGTAATTGGAATCACCCGGCACACAAGACTAGTGCCTCCAAGGTCAGTCCAGCGATTTCCTAGTAATTCCTGTGGTGGACTGGTGCTACATACTAAGTTCCATACGTGAGAGGGTAGCTGAACGCCTTGTCCAAAAGCATCTACTTCTGAGAGTTGAGCTCAGCCTCAGTCCCTCACAGTTCCACACTGCCTGCAGAGTGAGTTTCGCAGGTCTTCAGCAGAGACGTTTGCCAGAGGCTTCTGAGACGCAGGGTAACAATGCAGACCTGGAGTGTATCCCCAGGTGCAGTAGACTGGTAATCTTGGAACCTCCTGACTCAGAATACTGCTACCTTCTCACTGCCATAGGAATGCAGCTAGTTGACAGCTGGCTTCAAGACATGCTTCCCTGTGAGAGCTGAGGACAGGGCAGAACCCTCCCGCATCCTGCCTGAGTGTAGGAGTAGCTGCTAACATCCTTATGTTAGTGGCTGGGAGAGGTTGCGGGAAAAGCATGTGTGAGCACTGGGCCTGAACTCCTGTGTATCTGAGTTGAATACAGCGATTTCCAATGGCCTTCTTCAATCACAGTGTAGCTAGGTTCCAACTCCCATGTCCGAGTGGGTAGCAGACATCTGCCTCCCATGCATACACACTTCTGAGAGGTGAGCTTATGGCCTGTACCTCCACAGCCAGCCTGCTGGTACCCTTGGCTTCTAAAAGGCATAGGCTCGCTGTTTGACGGAAGTGTTGGGAGAGGTAATTGGAATCACCCGGCACACAAGAGTTTTGCCTCCAAGCTCAGTCTAGCGATTTCCTAGTAATTCCTGTGGTACACTGGTGCTACATACTAAGTTCCATACTTGAGAGGTTAGCTGAACACCTTGTCCAAAAGCATCTTACTTCTGCGAGTTGAGTTCGCCCTCAGTCCCTCACAGTTCCACACTGCCTGCAGAGTGAGTTTCGCAGGTCTTCAGCAGAGACGTTTGCCAGAGGCTTCTGAGACGCAGGGTAACAATGCAGACCTGGAGAGTATCCCCAGGTTCTGTAGACTGGTAATCTTGGAACCTCCTGACTCAGAGTACTGCTACCTTCTCACTGCCATAGGAATGCAGCTAGTTGACAGCTGGCTTCAAGACATGCTTCCCTGTGAGAGCTGAGGACAGGGCAGAACCCTCCCGCATCCTGCCTGACTGTAGGAGTAGCTGCTAACATCCTAATGTTAGTGGCTGGGAGAGGTTGCGGGAAAAGCATGTGTGAGCACTGGGCCTGAACTCCCGTGTATCTGAGTTGAATACAGCGATTTCCAACGGCTTTCCTCAACCAGAGTGTAGCTAGGTTCCAAATCGCATGTACGAGGGGGAAGCAGACATCTGCCTCCCATGCATACACATTCTGAGAGTTGAGCTTATGGCCTGTACCTCCACATCCAGCCTGCTGGTACCCTTGGCTTTTAAAAGGCCTAGGCTCGCTGTTTGACGGAAGTGTTGGGAGAGGTAATTGGAATCACACGGCACACAAGACTAGTGCCTCCAAGCTCAGTCCATCGATTTCCCAGTAATTCTTGTGGTAGACAGGTGCTACATACTAAGTTCCATATGTGAGAAGGTAGCTGAACGCCTTGTCCAAAAGCATCTTACTTCTGAGAGTTGAGCTCAGCCTCAGTCCCTCACAGTTCCACACTGCCTGCAGAGTGAGTTTCACACGTCTTCACCAGAGACGATTACCAGAGGCTTCTAGACGCAGGGTAACAATGCAGACCTGGAGGGTATCCCAGGTGCAGTAGACTGGTAATCTTGGAACCTCCTGACTCAGAATACTGCTACCATCTCACTGCCATAGGAATGCAGCTAGTTGACAGCTGGCTTCAAGACATGCTTCCCTGTGAGAGCTGAGGACAGGGCAGAACCCTCCCGCATCCTGCCTGACTGTAGGAGTAGCTGCTAACATCCTAATGTTAGTGGCTGGGAGAGGTTGCGGGAAAAGCATGTGTGAGCACTGGGCCTGCACTCCCGTGTATCTGAGTTGAATACAGCGATTTCCAATGGCCTTCTTCAATCACAGTGTAGCTATTTTCCAACTCCCATGTCCGAGTGGGTAGCAGACATCTGCCTTCCATGCATACACATTCTGAGAGTTGAGCTTATGGCCTGTACCTCCACAGCCAGCCTGCTGGTACCCTTGGCTTGTAAAAGCCTAGGCTCGCTGTTTGACGGATGTCCTGGAGAGGTAATTGGAATCTCCCGGCACACAAGACGAGTGCCTCCAAGCTCAATTCACGATTTCCCAGTAATTCTTGTGGTAGACAGGTGCTACATACTAAGTTCCATATGTGAGAAGGTAGCTGAACGCCTTGTCCAAAAGCATCTTACTTCTGAGAGTTGAGCTTAGCCTCAGTCCATCACAGTTCCACACTGCCTGCAGAGTTAGTTTCACACGTCTTCACCAGAGACGATTGCCAGAGGTTTCTGAGTACAAGTTAACAATGCAGACCTGGATGGTATCTCCAGCTGCAGTTGAGTGGTAATCTTGGAACCTCCTGACTCAGAATACTGCTACCTTCTCACTGCCATAGAAATGCAGCTAGTTGACAGCTGGCTTCAAGACATGCTTCCCTGTGAGAGCTGAGGACAGGGCAGAACCCTCCCGCATGCTGCCTGACTGTAGGAGTAGCTGCTAACATCCTTATGTTAGTGGCTGGGAGAGGTTGTGGGAAAAGCATGTGTGAGCACTGGGCCTGAACTCCCGTGTATCTGAGTTGAATACAGTGATTTCCAATGGCCATCTTCAATCACAGTGTAGCTAGTTTCCAACTCCCATGTCCGAGTGGGTAGAAGACATCTGACTCCCATGCATACACACTTCTGAGAGTTGAGCTTATGGCCTGTACCTCCACATCCAGCCTGCTGGTACCCTTGGCTTCTAAAAGGCCTAGGCTCGCTGTTTGACGGAAGTGTTGGGAGAGGTAATTGGAATCACCCGTCACACAAGACTAGTGCCTCCAAGCTCAATTCACGATTTCCCAGTAATTCTTGTGGTAGACTGGTGCTACATACTAAGTTCCATACGTGATAATGTAGCTGAACGCCTTGTCCAAAAGCATCTTACTTCTGAGAGTTGAGCTCAGCCTCAGTCCCTCACAGTTCCACACGGCCTGCAGAGTGAGTTTCGCAGGTCTTCAGCAGAGACGTTTGTCAGAGGCTTCTGAGACGCAGGGTAACAATGCAGACCTGGAGGGTATCCCCAGGTGCAGTAGACTGGTAATCTTGGAACCTCCTGACTCAGAATACTGTTACCTTCTCACTGCCATAGGAATGCAGCTAGTTGACAGCTGGTTTCAAGACATGCTTCCCTGTGAGGGCTGAGGACAGGGCAGAACCCTCCCGCATCCTGCCTGACTCTAGGAGTAGCTGCTAACATCCTAATGTTAGTGGCTGGGAGAGGTTGCGGGAAAAGCATGTGTGAGCACTGGCCCTGAACTCCCGTGTATCTGAGTTGAATACAGCGATTTCCAATGGCCTTCTTCAATCACAGTGTAGCTAGTTTCCATCTCCCATGTCCGAGTGGGTACAGACATCTGCCTCCCATGCATACACATTCTGAGAGTTGAGCTTATGGCCTGTACCTCCACATCCAGCCTGCTGGTACCCTTGGCTTCTAAAAGGCCTAGGCTCGCTGTTTGACGGAAGTGCTGGGAGAGGTAATTGGAATCACCCGGCAAACAAGACTAGTGCCTCCAAGCTCAGTCCATCGATTTCCCAGTAATTCTTGTGGTAGACAGGTGCTACATACTAAGTTCCATATGTGAGAAGGTAGCTGAACGCCTTGTCCAAAAGCATCTTACTTCTGAGAGTTGAGCTCAGCCTCAGTCCCTCACCGTTCCACACTGCCTGCAGAGTGAGTTTCACACGTCTTCACCAGAGACAATTACCAGAGGCTTCTGAGACGCAGGGTAACAATGCAGACCTGGAGGGTATCCCCAGGTGCAGTAGACTGGTAATCTTGGAACCTCCTGACTCAGAATACTGCTACCTTCTCACTGCCATAGGAATGCAGCTAGTTGACAGCTGGCTTCAAGACATGCTTACCTGTGAGAGCTGAGGACAGGGCAGAACCCTCCCGCATCCTGCCTGACTGTAGGAGTAGCTGCTAACATCCTAATGTTAGTGGCTGGGAGAGGTTGCGGGAAAAGCATGTGTGAGCACTGGGCCTGAACTCCCGTGTATCTGAGTTGAATACAGCGATTTCCAACGGCTTTCCTCAACCAGAGTTTAGCTAGGTTCCAAATCCCATGTACGAGCGGGTAGCAGACATCTGCCTCCCATGCATACACACTTCTGAGAGTTGAGTTTATGGCCTGTACCTCCACATCCAGCCTGCTGGTACCCTTGGCTTCTAAAAGGCCTAGGCTCGCTGTTTGACGGAAGTGTTGGGAGAGGTAATTGGAATCACCCGGCACACAAGACGAGTGCCTCGAAGCTCAATTCACGATTTCCCAGTAATTCTTGTGGTAGACAGGTGCTACATACTAAGTTCCATGTGTGAGAAGTTAGCTGAACGCCTTGTCGAAAAGCATCTTACTTCTGAGAGTTGAGCTCAGCCTCAGTCTCTCACAGTTCCACACTGCCTGCAGAGTTAGTTTCACACGTCTTCACCAGAGACGATTGCCAGAGGTTTCTGAGTACAAGTTAACAATGCAGACCTGGAGGGGATCTCCAGCTGCAGTTGAGTGGTAATCTTGGAAACTCCTGACTCAGAATACTGCTACCTTCTCACTGCCATAGGAATGCAGCTAGTTGACAGCTGGCTTCAAGACATGCTTCCCTGTGAGAGCTGAGGACAGGGCAGAACCCTCCCGCATCCTGCCTGACTGTAGGAGTAGCTGCTAACATCCTTATGTTAGTGGCTGGGAGAGGTTGTGGGAAAAGCATGTGTGAGCACTGGGCCTGAACTCCCGTGTATCTGAGTTGAATACAGCGATTTCCAATGGCCTTCTTCAATCACAGTGTAGCTAGTTTCCAACTCCCATGTCCGAGTGGGTAGAAGACATCTGACTCCCATGCATACACACTTCTGAGAGTTGAGCTTATGGCCTGTACCTCCACATCCAGCCTGCTGGTACCCTTGGCTTCTAAAAGGCCTAGGCTCGCTGTTTGACGGAAGTGTTGGGAGAGGTAATTGGAATCACCCGGCACACAAGACTAGTGCCTCCAAGCTCAATTCACGATTTCCCAGTAATTCTTGTGGTAGACAGGTGCTACATACTAAGTTCCATACGTGATAAGGTAGCTGAACGCCTTGTCCAAAAGCATCTTACTTCTGAGAGTTGAGCTCAGCCTCAGTCCCTCACAGTTCCACACGGCCTGCAGAGTGAGTTTCGCAGGTCTTCAGCAGAGACGTTTGTCAGAGGCTTCTGAGACGCAGGGTAACAATGCAGACCTGGAGGGTATCCCAGGTGCAGTAGACTGGTAATCTTGGAACCTCCTGACTCAGAATACTGTTACCTTCTCACTGCCATAGGAATGCAGCTAGTTGACAGCTGGTTTCAAGACATGCTTCCCTGTGAGTGCTGAGGACAGGGCAGAACCCTCCCGCATCCTGCCTGACTGTAGGAGTAGCTGCTAACATCCTAATGTTAGTGGCTGGGAGAGGTTGCGGGAAAAGCATGTGTGAGCACTGGGCCTGAACTCCCGTGTATCTGAGTTGAATACAGCGATTTCCAACGTCTTTCCTCAACCAGAGTGTAGCTAGGTTCCAAATCCCATGTACGAGCGGGTAGCAGACATCTCCCTCCCATGCATACACACTTCTGAGAGTTGAGCTTATGGCCTGTACCTCCACATCCAGCCTGCTGGTACCCTTGGCTTCTAAAAGGCCTAGGCTCGCTGTTTGACGGAAGTGCTGGGAGAAGTAATTGGAATCACCCGGCACACAAGACTAGTGCCTCCAAGCTCAGTCCAGGGATTTCCCAGTAATTCTTGTGGTAGACAGGTGCTACATACTAAGTTCCATACGTGAGAAGGTAGCTGAACGCCTTGTCCAAAAGCATCTTACTTCTGAGAGTTGAGCTCACCCTCAGTCCCTCTCAGTTCCACACTGCCTGCACAGTGCGTTTCACACGTCTTCACCGGAGACGATTACCAGAGGCTTCTGAGACGCAGGGTAACAATGCAGACCTGGAGGGTATCTCCAGGTGCAGTAGAGTGGTAATCTTGGAACCTCCTGACTCAGAGTACTGCTACCTTCTCACTGCCATAGGAATGCAGCTAGTGGAGAGCTGACTTCAAGACATGCTTCCCTATGAGAGCTGAGGACAGGGCAGAACCCTCCCGCATCCTGCCTGACTGTAGGAGTAGCTGCTAACATCCTAATGTTAGTGGCTGGGAGAGGTTGCGGGAAAAGCATGTGTGAGCACTGGGCCTGAACTCCCGTGTATCTGAGTTGAATACAGCGATTTCCAATGGCCTTCTTCAATCACAGTGTAGCTATTTTCCATCTCCCATGTCCGAGTGGGTACAGACATCTGCCTCCCATGCATACACATTCTGAGAGTTGAGCTTATGGCCAGTACCTCCACATCCAGCCTGCTGGTACCCTTGGCTTGTAAAAGCCTAGGCTCGCTGTTTCACGGAAGTGTTGGGAGAGGTAATTGGAATCACCCGGCACACAAGACTAGTGCCTCCAAGCTCAGTTCAGCGATTTCCTAGTAATTCCTGTGGTAGACTGGTGCTACATACTAAGTTCCATACGTGAGAGGGTAGCTGAACGCCTTGTCCAAAAGCATCTTACTTCTGAGAGTTGAGCTCAGCCTCAGTCCTTCACAGTTCCACACTGCCTGCAGAGTGAGTTTCGCAGGTCTTCAGCAGAGACGTTTGCCAGAGGCTTCTGAGAGGCAGGGTAACAATGCAGACCTGGAGGTTATCCCCAGGTGCAGTAGACTGGTAATCCTGGAACCTCCTGACTCAGAATACTGCTACCTTCTCACTGCCATAGGAATGCAGCTAGTTGACAGCTGGCTTCAAGTCATGCTTCCCTGTGAGAGCTGAGGACAGGGCAGAACCCTCCCGCATCCTGCCTGACTGTAGGAGTAGCTGCTAACATCCTAATGTTAGTGGCAGGGAGAGGTTGCCGGAAAAGCATGTGTGAGCACTGGGCCTGAACTCCCGTGTATCTGAGTAGAATACAGCGATTTCCAACGGCTTTCCTCAACCAGAGTGTAGCTAGGTTCCAAATCCCATGTACGAGCGGGTAGCAGACATCTGCCTCCCATGCATACACACTTCTGAGAGTTGAGCTTATGGCCTGTACCTCCACAGCCAGCCTGCTGGTACCCTTGGCTTCTAAAAGGCCTAGGCTCGCTGTTTGACGGAAGTGTTGGGAGAGGTAATTGGAATCACACGGCACACAAGATTAGTGCCTCCAAGCTCAGTCCAGCGATTTCCTAGTAATTCCTGTGGTACACTGGTGCTACATACTAAGTTCCATACGTGAGAGGGTAGCTGAACGCCTTGACCAAAAGCATCTTACTTCTGAGAGTTGAGCTCAGCCTCAGTCCCTCACAGTTGCACACTGCCTGCAGAGTGAGTTTCGCAGGTCTTCAGCAGAGACGTTTGTCAGAGGCTTCTGAGACGCAGGGTAACAATGCAGACCTGGAGAGTATCCCCAGGTTCAGTAGACTGGTAATCTTGGAACCTCCTGACTCAGAATACTGCTACCTTCTCACTGCCATAGGAATGCAGCTAGTTGACAGCTGGCTTCAAGACATGCTTCCCTGTGAGAGCTGAGGACAGGGCAGAACCCTCCCGCATCCTGCCTGACTGTAGGAGTAGCTGCTAACATCCTAATGTTAGTGGCTGGGAGAGGTTGCGGGAAAAGCATGTGTGAGCACTGGTCCTGAACTCCCGTGTATCTGAGTTGAATACAGCGATTTCCAACGGCTTTCCTCAACCAGAGTGTAGCTAGGTTCCAAATCGCATGTACGAGGGGGAAGCAGACATCTGCCTCCCATGCATACACATTCTGAGAGTTGAGCTTATGGCCTGTACCTCCACATCCAGCCTGCTGGTACCCTTGGCTTCTAAAAGGCCTAGGCTCGCTGTTTGACGGAAGTGCTGGGAGAGGTAATTGGAATCACCCGGCACACAAGACTAGTGCCTCCAAGATCAGTCCATCGATTTCCCAGTAATTCTTGTGGTAGACAGGTGCTACATACTAAGTTCCATATGTGAGAAGGTAGCTGAACGCCTTGTCCAAAAGCATCTTACTTCTGAGAGTTGAGCTCAGCCTCAGTCCCTCACAGTTCCACACTGCCTGCAGAGTGAGTTTCACACGTCTTCACCAGAGACGATTACCAGAGGCTTCTGAGACGCAGGGTAACAATGCAGACCTGGAGGCTATCTCCAGGTGCAGTAGAGTGGTAATCTTGGAACCTCCTGACTCAGAGTACTGCTACCTTCTCACTGCCATAGGAATGCAGCTAGTTGACAGCTGGCTTCAAGACATGCTTCCCTGTGAGAGCTGAGGACAGGGCAGAACCCTCCCGCATCCTGCCTGACTGTAGGAGTAGCTGCTAACATCCTTATGTTAGTGGCTGGGAGAGGTTTCGGGAAAAGCATGTGTGAACACTGGGCCTGAACTCCCGTGTATCTGAGTTGAATACAGCGATTTCCAATGGCCTTCTTCAATCACAGTGTAGCTAGTTTCCAACTCCCATGTCCGAGTGGGTAGAAGACATCTGACTCCCATGCATACACACTTCTGAGAGTTGAGCTTATGGCCTGTACCTCCACATCCAGCCTGCTGGTACCCTTGGCTTCTAAAAGGCCTAGGCTCGCTGTTTGACGGAAGTGTTGGGAGAGGTAATTGGAATCACCCGGCACTCAAGACTAGTGCCTCCAAGCTCAATTCACGATTTCCCAGTAATTCTTGTGGTAGACTGGTGCTACATACTAAGTTCCATACATGATAAGGTAGCTGAACGCCTTGTCCAAAAGCATCTTACTTCTGAGAGTTGAGCTCAGCCTCAGTCCCTCACAGTTCCACACGGCCTGCAGAGTGAGTTTCGCAGGTCTTCAGCAGAGACGTTTGTCAGAGGCTTCTGAGACGCAGGGTAACAATGCAGACCTGGAGGGTATCCCCAGGTGCAGTAGCCTGATAATCTTGGAACCTCCTGACTCAGAATACTGCTATCTTCTCACTGCCATAGGAATGCAGCTCGTTGACAGCTGGCTTCAAGACATGCTTCCCTGTGAGAGCTGAGGACAGGGCAGAACCCTCCCGCATCCTGCCTGACTGTAGGAGTGCTGCTAACATCCTAATGTTAGTGGCTGGGAGAGGTTGCGGGAAAAGCATGTGTGAGCACTGGGCCTGAACTCCTGTGTATCTGAGATGAATACAGCGATTTCCAACGGCTTTCCTCAACCAGAGTGTAGCTAGGTTCCAAATCCCATGTACGAGCGGGTAGCAGACATCTGCCTCCCATGCATACACACTTCTGAGAGTTCAGCTTATGGCCTGTACCTCCACATCCAGCCTGCTGGTACCCTTGGCTTCTAAAAGACCTAGGCTCGCTGTTTGTCGGAAGTGCTGGGAGAGGTAATTGGAATCACCCGGCACACAAGACTAGTGCCTCCAAGCTCAGTCCAGAGATTTCCCAGTAATTCTTGTGGTAGACAGGTGCTACATACTAAGTTCCATATGTGAGAAGGTAGCTGAACGCCTTGTCGAAAAGCATCTTACTTCTGAGAGTTGAGCTCAGCCTCAGTCCCTCACAGTTCCACACTGCCTGCAGAGTGAGTTTCACACGTCTGCACCAGAGACGATTACCAGAGGCTTCTGAGACGCAGGGTAACAATGCAGACCTGGAGGGTATCTCCAGGTGCAGTAGAGTGGTAATTTTGGAACCTCCTGACTCAGAGTACTGCTACCTTCTCACTGCCATAGGAATGCAGCTAGTTCACAGCTGGCTTCAAGACATGCTTCCCTGTGAGAGCTGAGGACAGGGCAGGACCCTCCCGCTTCCTACCTGACTGTAGGAATAGCTGCTAACATCCTAATGTTAGTGGGTGGGAGAGGTTGCGGGACAAGCATGTGTGAGCACTGGGCCTGAACTCCCGTGTATCTGAGTTGAATACAGCGATTTCCAATGGCCTTCTTCAATCACAGTGTAGCTAGTTTCCAACTCCCATGTCCGAGTGGGTTGAAGACATCTGCCTCCCATGCATACACACTTCTGAGAGTTGAGCTTATGGCCTGTATCTCCACATTCAGCCTGCTGGTACCCTTGGCTTCTAAAAGGCCTAGGCTCACTGTTTGAGGAAGTGTTGAGAGAGGTAATTGGAATCACCCGGAACACAAGACTAGTGCCTCCAATCTCAGTCCAGCGATTTCCTAGTAATTCCTGTGGTACACTGGTGCTACATACTAAGTTCCATACGTGAGAGGGTAGCTGAACGCCTTGTCCAAAAGCATCTTACTTCTGAGAGTTGAGCTCAGCCTCAGTCCCTCACAGTTCCACACTGCCTGCAGAGTGAGTTTCGCAGGTCTTCAGCAGAGACGTTTGCCAGAGGCTTCTGAGACGCAGGGTAACAATGCAGACCTGGAGGGTATCCCCAGGTGCAGTAGACTGGTAATCTTGGAACCTCCTGACTCAGAATACTGCTACCTTCTCACTGCCATAGGAATGCAGCTAGTTGACAGCTGGCTTCAAGACATGCTTCCCTGTGAGAGCTGAGGACAGGGCAGGACCCTCCCGCATCCTGCCTGACTGTAGGAGTAGCTGCTAACATCCTAATGTTAGTGGCTCGGAGAGGTTGCGGGAAAAGCATGTGTGAGCACTGGGCCTGAACTCCCGTGTATCTGAGTTGAATACAGCGATTTCCAATGGCCTTCTTCAATCACAGTGTAGCTGGGTTCCAACTCCCATGTCCGAGCGGGTAGCAGACATCTGCCTCCCATGCATACACACTTCTGAGAGTTCAGCTTATGGCCTGTACCTCCACATCCAGCCTGCTGGTACCCTTGGCTTCTAAAAGACCTAGGCTCGCTGTTTGTCGGAAGTGCTGGGAGAGGTAATTGGAATCACCCGGCACACAAGACTAGTGCCTCCAAGCTCAATTCACGATTTCCCAGTAATTCTTGTGGTAGACAATTGCTACATACTAAGTTCCATACGTGATAAGGTAGCTGAACGCCTTGTCCAAAAGAATCTTACTTCTGAGAGTTGAGCTCAGCCTCAGTCCCTCACAGTTCCACACTGCCTGCAGAGTGAGTTTCGCAGGTCTTCAGCAGAGACGTTTGCCAGAGGCTTCTGAGACGCAGGGTAACAATGCAGACTTGGAGGGTATCCCCAGGTGCAGTAGAGTGGTAATCTTGGAACCTCCTGACTCAGAATACTGCTACCTTCTCACTGACATAGGAATGCAGCTAGTTGACAGCTGGCTTCAAGACATGCTTCCCTGTGAGAGCTGAGGACAGGGCAGAACCCTCCCGCATCCTGCCTGACTGAAGGAGTAGCTGCTAACATCCTAATGTTTGTGGCTGGGAGAGGTTGCGGGAAAAGCATGTGTGAGCACTGGGCCTGAACTCCCGTGTATCTGAGTTGAATACAGCGATTTCCAACGGCTTTCCTCAACCAGAGTGTAGCTAGGTTCCAAATCCCATGTACGAGCGGGTAGCAGACATCTGCCTCCGATACATACACACTTCTGAGAGTGGAGCTTATGGCCTGTACCTCCACATCCAGCCTGCTGGTACCCTTGGCTTCTAAAAGGCCTAGGCTAGCTGTTTGACGGAAGTGCTGGGAGAGGTAATTGGAATCTGCCGGCACACAAGACGAGTGCCTCCAAGCTCAATCACGATTGCCCAGTAATTCTTGTGGTAGACAGGTGCTACATACTAAGTTCCATACGTCAGAAGGTAGCTGAAGGCCTTGTCCAAAAGCATCTTACTTCTGAGAGTTGAGCTCACCCTCAGTACCTCACAGTTCCACACTGCCTGCAGAGTGAGTTTCACACGTCTTCACCAGAGACGATTACCAGAGGCTTCTGAGACGCAGGGTAACAATGCAGACCTGGAGGGTATCTCCAGGTGCAGTAGAGTGGTAATCTTGGAACTTCCTGACTCAGAGTACTGCTACTGTCTCACTGCCATAGGAATGCAACTAGTTGACAGCTGACTTCAAGACATGCTTCCCTGTGAGAGCTGAGGACAGGGCAGAACCCTCCCGCATTCTGCCTGACTGTAGGAGTAGCTGCTAACATACTAATGTTAGTGGCTGGGAGAGGTTGCGGGAAAAGCATGTGTGAGCACTGGGCCTGAACTCCCGTGTATCTGAGTTGAATACAGCGATTTCCAACGGCTTTCCTCAACCAGAGTGTAGCTAGGTTCCAAATCCCATGTACGAGCGGGTAGCAGACATCTGCCTCCGATGCATACACACTTCTGAGAGTGGAGCTTATGGCCTGTACCTCCACATCCAGCCTGCTGGTACCCTTGGCTTCTAAAAGGCCTAGGCTCGCTGTTTGACGGAAGTGTTGGGAGAGGTAATTGGAATCACCCGGCACACAAGACTAGTGCCTCCAAGCTCAATTCACGATTTCCCAGTAATTCTTGTGGTAGACAGGTGCTACATACTAAGTTCCATACGTGACAGTTTGCTGAACGCATTGTCCAAAAGCATCTTACTTCTGAGAGTTGAGCTCAGCCTCAGTCCCTCACAGTTCCACACTGCCTGCAGAGTGAGTTTCGCAGGTCTTCAGCAGAGACGATTGCCAGAGGCTTCTGAGTACAAGTTAACAATGCAGACCTGGAGGGTATCTCCAGGTGCAGTAGAGTGGTAATCTTGGAACCTCCTGACTCAGAATACTGCTACCTTCTCACTGCCATAGGAATGCAGCTAGTTGACAGCTGGCTTCAAGACATGCTTCCCTGTGAGAGCTGAGGACAGGGCAGAACCCTCCCGCATCCTGCCTGACTGTAGGAGTAGCTGCTAACATCCTAATGTTAGTGGCTGGGAGAGGTTGCGGGAAAAGCATATGTGAGCACTGGGCCTGAACTCCCGTGTATCTGAGTTGAATACAGCGATTTCCAACGTCTTTCCTCAACCAGAGTGTAGCTAGGTTCCAAATCCCATGTACGAGCGGGTAGCAGACATCTGCCTGCCATGCATACACACTTCTGAGAGTTGAGCTTATGGCCTGTACCTCCACATCCAGCCTGCTGGTACCCTTGGCTTCTAAAAGGCTTAGGCTCGCTGTTTGAAGGAAGTGCTGGGAGAGGTAATTGGAATCACCCGGCACACAAGACTAGTGCCTCCAAGCTCAGTCCAGCGATTTCTCAGTAATTCTTGTGGTAGACAGGTGCTACATACTAAGTTCCATACGTGAGAAGGTAGCTGAACGCCTTGACCAAAAGCATCTTACTTCTGAGAGTTGAGCTCAGCCTCAGTCCCTCACAGTTCCACACTGCCTGCAGAGTGAGTTTCGCAGGTCTTCAGCAGAGACGATTGCCAGAGGCTTCTGAGTACAAGTTAACAATGCAGACCTCGAGGGTATTTCCAGGTGCAGTAGAGTTGTAATCTTGGAACCTCCTGACTCAGAATACTGCTACCTTCTCACTGCCATAGGAATGCAGCTAGTTGACAGCTGGCTTCAAGACATGCTTCCCTGTGAGAGCTGAGGACAGGGCAGAACCCTCCCGCATCCTGCCTGACTGAAGGAGTAGCTGCTAACATCCTAATGTTAGTGGCTGGGAGAGGTTGAGGGAAAAGCATGTGTGAGCACTGGGCCTGAACTCCCGTGTATCTGAGTTGAATACAGCGATTTCCAACGGCTTTCCTCAACCAGAGTGTAGCTAGGTTCCAAATCCCATGTACGAGCGGGTAGCAGACATCTGCCTCCCATGCATACACACTTCTGAGAGTTGAGCTTATGGCCTGTACCTCCACATCCAGCCTGCTGGTACCCTTGGCTTCTAAAAGGCCTAGGCTAGCTGTTTGACGGAAGTGCTGGGAGAGGTAATTGGAATCTGCCGGCACACAAGACGAGTGCCTCCAAGCTCAATCACGATTTCCCAGTAATTCTTGTGGTAGACAGGTGCTACATACTAATTTCCATATGTGAGAAGGTAGCTGAACGCCTTGTCCAAAAGCATCTTACTTCTGAGAGTTGAGCTCACCCTCAGTCCCTCACAGTTCCACACTGCCTGCAGAGTGAGTTTCGCAGGTCTTCAGCTTAGACGTTTGCCAGAGGCTTCTGAGACGCAGGGTAACAATGCAGACCTGGAGGGTATCCCCAGGTGCAGTAGACTGGTAATCCTGGAACTTCCTGACTCAGAATACTGCTACCTTCTCACTGCCATAGGAATGCAGCTAGTTGACAGCTGGCTTCAAGACATGCTTCCCTGTGAGAGCTGAGGACAGGGCAGAACCCTCCCGCATGCTGCCTGACTGTAGGAGTAGCTGCTAACATCCTAATGTTAGTGGCTAGGAGAGGTTGCGGGAAAAGCATATGTGAGCACTGGGCCTGAACTCCCGTGTATCTGAGTTGAATACAGCGATTTCCAACGTCTTTCCTCAACCAGAGTGTAGCTAGGTTCCAAATCCCATGTACGAGCGGGTAGCAGACATCTGCCTCCCATGCATACACACTTCTGAGAGTTGAGCTTATGGCCTGTACCTCCACATCCAACCTGCTGGTACCCTTGGCTTCTAAAAGGCTTAGGCTCGCTGTTTGAAGGAAGTGCTGGGAGAGGTAATTGGAATCACCCGGCACACAAGACTAGTGCCTCCAAGCTCAGTCCAGCGATTTCTCAGTAATTCTTGTGGTAGACAGGTGCTACATACTAAGTTCCATACGTGAGAAGGTAGCTGAACGCCTTGACCAAAAGCATCTTACTTCTGAGAGTTGAGCTCAGCCTCAGTCCCTCACAGTTCCACACTGCCTGCAGAGTGAGTTTCGCAGGTCTTCAGCAGAGACGATTGCCAGAGGCTTCTGAGTACAAGTTAACAATGCAGACCTCGAGGGTATCTCCAGGTGCAGTAGAGTTGTAATCTTGGAACCTCCTGACTCAGAATACTGCTACCTTCTCACTGCCATAGGAATGCAGCTAGTTGACAGCTGGCTTCAAGACATGCTTCCCTGTGAGAGCTGAGGACAGGGCAGAACCCTCCCGCATCCTGCCTGACTGAAGGAGTAGCTGCTAACATCCTAATGTTAGTGGCTGGGAGAGGTTGAGGGAAAAGCATGTGTGAGCACTGGGCCTGAACTCCCGTGTATCTGAGTTGAATACAGCGATTTCCAACGGCTTTCCTCAACCAGAGTGTAGCTAGGTTCCAAATCCCATGTACGAGCGGGTAGCAGACATCTGCCTCCCATGCATACACACTTCTGAGATTTGAGCTTATGGCCTGTACCTCCACATCCAGCCTGCTGGTACCCTTGGCTTCTAAAAGGCCTAGGCTAGCTGTTTGATGGAAGTGCTGGGAGAGGTAATTGGAATCTGCCGGCACACAAGACGAGTGCCTCCAAGCTCAATCACGATTTCCCAGTAATTCTTGTGCTAGACAGGTGCTACATACTAATTTCCATATGTGAGAAGGTAGCTGAACGCCTTGTCCAAAAGCATCTTACTTCTGAGAGTTGAGCTCACCCTCAGTCCCTCACAGTTCCACACTGCCTGCAGAGTGAGTTTCGCAGGACTTCACCTTAGACGTTTGCCAGAGGCTTCTGAGACGCAGGGTAACAATGCAGACCTGGAGGGTATCCCCAGGTGCAGTAGACTGGTAATCCTGGAACTTCCTGACTCAGAATACTGCTACCTTCTCACTGCCATAGGAATGCAGCTAGTTGACACCTGGCTTCAAGACATGCTTCCCTGTGAGAGTTGAGGACAGGGCAGAACCCTCCGGCATCCTGCCTGACTGTAGGAGTAGCTGCTAACATCCTAATGTTAGTGGCTGGGAGAGGTTGCGGGAAAAGCATGTGTGAGCACTGGGCCTGAACTCCCGTGTATCTGAGTTGAATACAGCGATTTCCAACGGCTTTCCTCAACCAGAGTGTAGCTAGGTTCCAAATCCCATGTACGAGCGGGTAGCAGACATCTGCCTCCCATGCATACACACTTCTGAGTGTTGAGCTTATGGCCTGTATCTCCACATCCAGCCTGCTGGTACCCTTGTCTTCTAAAAGGCGTAGGCTCGCTGTTGGCGGAAGTGTTGGGAGAGGTAATTGGAATCACCCGGCACACAAGACTAGTGCCTCCAAGCTCAATTCACGATTTCCCAGTAATTCTTGTGGTAGACAGGTGCTACTTACTAAGTTCCATACGTGAGAAGGTAGCTGAACGCCTTGTCCAAAAGCATCTTAATTCTGAGAGTTGAGCTCAGCCTCAGTCCCTCACAGTTCCACACTGCCTGCAGAATGAGTTTCGCAGGTCTTCTGCAGAGACGATTGCCAGAGGTTTCTGAGTACAAGTTAACAATGCAGACCTGGAGGGTATCTCCAGGTGCACTAGAGTGGTAATCTTGGAACCTCCTGACTCAGAATACTGCTACCTTCTCACTGCCATAGGAATGCAGCTAGTTGACAGCTGGCTTCAAGACATGCTTCCCTGTGAGAGCTGAGGACAGGGCAGAACCCTCCCGCATCCTGCCTGACTGTAGGAGTACCTGCTAACATCCTAATGTTAGTGGCTGGGAGAGGTTGCCGGAAAAGCATGTGTGACCACTGGGCCTGAACTCCCGTGTATCTGAGTTGAATACAGCGATTTCCAACGGCTTTCCTCAACCAGAGGGTAGCTAGGTTCCAAATCCCATGTACGAGCGGGTTGCAGACATCTGCCTCCCATGCATACACACTTCTGAGAGTTGAGCTTATGGCCTGTACCTCCACATCCAGCCTGCTGGTACCCTTGGCTTCTAAAAGGCCTAGGCTCGCCTTTTGACGGAAGTGTTGGGAGAGGTAATTGGAATCACCCGGGACACAAGACTAGTGCCTCCAAGCTCAGTCCAGCGATTTCCTAGTAATTCCTGTGGTACACTGGTGCTACATACTAAGTTCCATACGTGAGAGGGTAGCTGAACGCCTTGTCCAAAAGGATCTTACTTCTGAGAGTTGAGCTCAGCCTCAGTCCCTCACAGTTCCACACTGCCTGCAGAGTGAGTTTCGCACGTCTTCAGCAGAGACGTTTGCCAGAGGCTTCTGAGACGCAGGGTAACAATGCAGACCGGGAGGGTATCCCCAGGTGCAGTAGAGTGGTAATCTTGGAACCTCCTGACTCAGAATACTGCTACCTTCTCACTGCCATAGGAATGCAGCTAGTTGACAGCTGGCTTCAAGACATGCTTCCCTGTGAGAGCTGAGGACAGGGCAGAACCCTCCCGCATCCTGCCTGACTGTAGGTGTAGCTGCTAACATCCTAATGTTAGTGGCTGGGAGAGGCTGCGGGAAAAGCATGTGTGAGCACTGGGCCTGAACTCCCGTGTATCTGAGTTGAATACAGCGATTTCCAACGGCTTTCCTCAACCAGAGTGTAGCTAGGTTCCAAATGCCATGTACGAGCGGGTAGCAGACATCTGCCTCCCATGCATACACACTTCTGAGAGTTGAGCTTATGGCCTGTACCTCCACATCCAGCCTGCTGGTACCCTTGGCTTCTAAAAGGCCTAGGCTCGCTGTTTGACGGAAGTGTTGGGGGAGGTAATTGGAATCCCCCGGCACACAAGACGAGTGCCTCCAAGCTCAGTCCAGCGATTTCCTAGTAATTCCTCTGGTAGACTGGTGCTACATACTAAGTTCCATACGTGAGAGGGTAGCTGAACGCCTTGTCCAAAAGCATCTTACTTCTGAGAGTTGAGCTCAGCCTCAGTCCCTCACAGTTCCACACTGCCTGGAGAGTGAGTTTCGCAGGTCTTCAGCAGAGACGTTTGAAAGAGGCTTCTGAGACGCAGGGTAACAATGCAGACATGGAGGGTATCCCCAGGTGCAGTCGACTGGTAATCTTGGAACCTCCTGACTCAGAATACTGCTACCTACTCACTGCCATAGGAATGCAGCTAGTTGACAGCTGGCTTCAAGACATGCTTCCCTGTGAGAGCTGAGGACAGGGCAGAACCCTCCCGCATCCTGCCTGACTGTAGGAGTAGCTGCTAAAATCCTAATGTTAGTGGCTGGGAGAGGTTGCGGGAAAAGCATGTGTGAGCACTGGGCCAAAACTCCCGTGTATCTGAGTTGAATACAGCGATTTCCAACGGCTTTCCTCAACCAGAGTGTAGCTAGGTTCCAAATCCCATGTACGATCGGGTAGCAGACATCTGCCTCCCATGCATACACACTTCTGAGAGTTGAGCTTATGGCCTGTACCTCCACATCCAGCCTGCTGGTTTGAAAAGGCTTGGCTTCTAAAAGGCCTAGGCTCGCTGTTTGACGGAAGTGCTGGGAGAGGTAATTGGAATATCCCGGAACACTAGACGAGTGCCTCCAAGCTCAATTCACGATTTCCCATTAATTCTTGTGGTAGACAGGTGCTACATAATAAGTTCCATATGTGAGAAGGTAGCTGAACGCCTTGTCCAAAAGCATCTGACTTCTGAGAGTTGAGCTCAGCCTCAGTCCCTCACAGTTCCACACTGCCTGCAGAGTGAGTTTCACACGTCTTCACCAGAGACGATTGCCAGAGGCTTCTGAGTACAAGTTAACAATGCAGACCTGGAGGGTATCCCCAGGTGCAGTAGAGTGGTAATCTTGGAACCTCCTGACACAGAGTACTGCTACATTCTCACTGCCATAGGAATGCAGCTAGCTGACAGCTGGCTTCATGACATGCTTCCCTGTGAGAGCTGAGGACAGGGCAGAACCCTCCCGCATCCTGCCTGACTGTAGGAGTAGCTGCTAACATCCTTATGTTAGTGGCTGGGAGAGGTTGCGGGAAAAGCGTGTGTGAGCACTGGGCCTGAACTCCCGTGTATCTGAGTTGAATACAGCGATTTCCAACGGCCTTCTTCAATCACAGTGTAGCTAGGTTCCAACTCCCATGTCCGAGTGGGTAGCAGACATCTGCGTCCAATGCATACACACTTCTGAGAGTTGAGCTTATGGCCTGTACCTCCACAGCCAGCCTGCTGGTACCCTTGGCTTCTAAAAGGCCTAGGCTCGCTGTTTGACGGAAGTGTTGGGAGAGGTAATTGGAATCACCCGGCACACAAGACTAGTGCCCCCAAGCTCAGTCCAGCGATTTCCTTGTAATTCCTGTGGTAGACTGGTGCTACATGCTAAGTTCCATACGTGAGAAGGTAGCTGAACGCCTTGTCCAAAAGCATCTTACTTCTGAGAGTTGAGCTCAGCCTCAGTCCCTCACAGTTCCACACTGCCAGCAGAGTGAGTTTCGCAAGTCTTCAGAAGAGACGTTTGCCAGAGGCTTCTGAGATGCATGGTAACAATGCAGACCTGGAGGCTATCCCCAGGTGCAGTAGACTCGTAATCTTGGAACCTCCTGACTCAGAATACTGCTACCTTCTCACTGCCATACGAATGCAGCTAGTTGACAGCTGGCTTCAAGACATGCTTCCCTGTGAGAGCTGTGGACAGGCCAGAACCCTCCCGCATCCTGCCTGACTGTAGGAGTATCTGCTAACATTCTTATGTTAGTGGCTGGGAGAGGTTGCGGCAAAAGCATGTGTGAGCACTGGGCCTGAACTCCCGTGTATCTGATTTGAATACAGCGATTTCCAATGGCCTTCTTCAATCACAGTGTAGCTAGGTTCCAACTCCCATGTCCGAGTGGGAAGCAGACATCTGCCTCCCATGCATACACACTTCTGAGAGTTGAGCTTATGGCCTGTACCTCCACAGCCAGCCTCCTGGCGCCCTTGGCTTCTAAAAGGCCTAGGCTCGCTGTTTGACGGAAGTGCTGGGAGAGGTAATTGGAATCTCCCGGCACACAAGACGAGTGCCTCCAAGCTCAATTCACGATTTCCCAGTAATTCTTGTGGTAGACAGGTGCTACATACTAAGTTCCATATGTGAGAAGGTAGCAGAACGACTTGTCCAAAAGCATCTTACTTCTGAGAGTTGAGCTCAACCTCAGTCCCTCACAGTTCCACACTGCCTGCAGAGTGAGTTTCACAGGTCTTCAGCAGAGACGTTTGCCAGAGGCTTCTGAGACGCAGGGTAACAATGCAGACCTGGAGGGTATCCCCAGGTGCAGTAGACTGGTAATCTTGGAACCTCCTGTCTCAGAGTACTGCTACCTTCTCACTGCCATAGGAATGCAGCTAGTTGACAGCTGGCTTCAAGACATGCTTCCCTGTGAGAGCTGAGGACAGGGCAGAACCCTCTCGCATCCTGCCTGACTGTAGGAGTAGCTGCTAACCTCCGAAAGTTAGTGGCTGGGAGATGATGCGGGAAAAGCGTGTTTGAGCACTGGGCCTGAACTCCTGTGTATCTGAGTTGAATACAGCGATTTCCAACGGCTTTCCTCACCAGAGTGTAGCTAGGTTCCAAATCCCATGTACGAGCGGGTAGCAGACAGCTGCCTCCCATGCATAAACACTTCTGAGAGTTGAGCTTATGGCCTGTACCTCCACATCCAGCCTGCTGGTACCCTTGGCTTCTAAAAGGCCTAGGCTCGCTGTTTGACGGAAGTGCTGGGAGAGGTAATTGGAATCACCCGGCACGCAAGACGAGTGCCTCCAAGCTCAATTCACGACTTCCCAGTAATTCTTGTGGTAGACAAGTGCTACATACTAAGTTCCATACGTGAGAAGGTAGCTGAACGCCTTGACCAAAAGCATCTTACTTCTGAGAGTTGAGCTCAGCCTCAGTCCCTCACAGTTCCACACTGCCTGCAGAGTGAGTTTCACAGGTCTTCAGCAGAGACGATTGCCAGAGTCTTCTGAGTACAAGTTAACAATGCAGACCTGGAGGGTATCTCCAGTTGCAGTAGAGTGGTAATCTTGGAACCTCCTGACACAGAGTACTGCTACATTCTCACTGCCATAGGAATGCAGCTAGTTGACAGCTGGCTTCAAGACATGCTTCCCTGTGAGAGCTGAGGACAGGGCAGAACCCTCCCGCATCCTGCCTGACTGTAGGAGTAGCTGCTAACATCCTTATGTTAGTGGCTGGGAGAGGATGCGGGAAAAGCGTGTGTGAGCACTGGGCCTGAACTCCCGTGTATCTGAGTTGAATACAGCGATTTCCAACGGCCTTCTTCAATCACAGTGTAGCTAGGTTCCAACTCCCATGTCCGAGTGGGTAGCAGACATCTGCGTCCAATGCATACACACTTCTGAGAGTTGAGCTTATGGCCTGTACCTCCACAGCCAGCCTGCTGGTACCCTTGGCTTCTAAAAGGCCTAGGCTCGCTGTTTGACGGAAGTGCTGGGAGAGGTAATTGGAATATCCCGGAACACTAGACGAGTGCCTCCAAGCTCAATTCACGATTTCCCATTAATTCTTGTGGTAGACAGGTGCTACATAATAAGTTCCATATGTGAGAAGGTAGCTGAACGCCTTGTCCAAAAGCATCTGACTTCTGAGAGTTGAGCTCAGCCTCAGTCCCTCACAGTTCCACACTGCCTGCAGAGTGAGTTTCACTCGTCTTCACCAGAGACGATTGCCAGAGGCTTCTGAGTACAAGTTAACAATGCAGACCTGGAGGGTATCCCCAGGTGCAGTAGAGTGGTAATCTTGGAACCTCCTGACACAGAGTACTGCTACATTCTCACTGCCATAGGAATGCAGCTAGCTGACAGCTGGCTTCATGACATGCTTCCCTGTGAGAGCTGAGGACAGGGCAGAACCCTCCCGCATCCTGCCTGACTGTAGGAGTAGCTGCTAACATCCTTATGTTAGTGGCTGGGAGAGGTTGCGGGAAAAGCGTGTGTGAGCACTGGGCCTGAACTCCCGTGTATCTGAGTTGAATACAGCGATTTCCAACGGCCTTCTTCAATCACAGTGTAGCTAGGTTCCAACTCCCATGTCCGAGTGGGTAGCAGACATCTGCGTCCAATGCATACACACTTCTGAGAGTTGAGCTTATGGCCTGTACCTCCACAGCCAGCCTGCTGGTACCCTTGGCTTCTAAAAGGCCTAGGCTCGCTGTTTGACGGAAGTGTTGGGAGAGGTAATTGGAATCACCCGGCACACAAGACTAGTGCCCCCAAGCTCAGTCCAGCGATTTCCTTGTAATTCCTGTGGTAGACTGGTGCTACATGCTAAGTTCCATACGTGAGAAGGTAGCTGAACGCCTTGTCCAAAAGCATCTTACTTCTGAGAGTTGAGCTCAGCCTCAGTCCCTCACAGTTCCACACTGCCAGCAGAGTGAGTTTCGCAAGTCTTCAGCAGAGACGTTTGCCAGAGGCTTCTGAGATGCATGGTAACAATGCAGACCTGGAGGCTATCCCCAGGTGCAGTAGACTCGTAATCTTGGAACCTCCTGACTCAGAATACTGCTACCTTCTCACTGCCATACGAATGCAGCTAGTTGACAGCTGGCTTCAAGACATGCTTCCCTGTGAGAGCTGTGGACAGGCCAGAACCCTCCCGCATCCTGCCTGACTGTAGGAGTATCTGCTAACATTCTTATGTTAGTGGCTGGGAGAGGTTGCGACAAAAGCATGTGTGAGCACTGGGCCTGAACTCCCGTGTATCTGATTTGAATACAGCGATTTCCAATGGCCTTCTTCAATCACAGTGTAGCTAGGTTCCAACTCCCATGTCCGAGTGGGAAGCAGACATCTGCCTCCCATGCATACACACTTCTGAGAGTTGAGCTTATGGCCTGTACCTCCACAGCCAGCCTCCTGGCGCCCTTGGATTCTAAAAGGCCTAGGCTCGCTGTTTGACGGAAGTGCTGGGAGAGGTAATTGGAATCTCCCGGCACACAAGACGAGTGCCTCCAAGCTCAATTCACGATTTCCCAGTAATTCTTGTGGTAGACAGGTGCTACATACTAAGTTCCATATGTGAGAAGGTAGCAGAACGCCTTGTCCAAAAGCATCTTACTTCTGAGAGTTGAGCTCAACCTCAGTCCCTCACAGTTCCACACTGCCTGCAGAGTGAGTTTCACAGGTCCTCAGCAGAGACATTTGCCAGAGGCTTCTGAGACGCAGGGTAACAATGCAGACCTGGAGGGTATCCCCAGGTGCAGTAGACTGGTAATCTTGGAACCTCCTGTCTCAGAGTACTGCTACCTTCTCACTGCCATAGGAATGCAGCTAGTTGACAGCTGGCTTCAAGACATGCTTCCCTGTGAGAGCTGAGGACAGGGCAGAACCCTCCCGCATCCTGCCTGACTGTAGGAGTAGCTGCTAACATCCTTATGTTAGTGGCTGGGAGATGTTGCGGGAAAAGCGTGTGTGAGCACTGGGCCTGAACTCCCGTGTATCTGAGTTGAATACAGCGATTTCCAACGGCCTTCTTCAATCACAGTGTAGCTAGGTTCCAACTCCCATGTCCGAGTGGGTAGCAGACATCTGCGTCCAATGCATACACACTTCTGAGAGTTGAGCTTATGGCCTGTACCTCCACAGCCAGCCTGCTAGTACCCTTGGCTTCTAAAAGGCCTAGGCTCGCTGTTTGACGGAAGTGCTGGGAGAGGTAATTGGAATCTCCCGGCACACAAGACGAGTGCCTCCAAGCTCAATTCACGATTTCCCAGTAATTCTTGTGGTAGACAGGTGCTACATACTAAGTTCCATATGTGAGAAGGTAGCTGAACGCCTTGTCCAAAAGCATCTTACTTCTGAGAGTTGAGCTCAGCCTCAGTCCCACACAGTTCCACACTGCCTGCAGAGTGAGTTTCACACTTCTTCACCAGAGACGATTGCCAGAGGCTTCTGAGTACAAGTTAACAATGCAGACCTCGAGGGTATCTCCAGGTGCAGTAGAGTGGTAATCTTGGAACCTCCTGACTCAGAGTACTGCTACCTTCTCACTGCCATAGGAATGCAGCCAGGTGACAGCTGGCTTCAAGACATGCTTCCCTGTGAGAGCTGAGGACAGGGCAGAAACCTCCCGCATCCTGCCTGACTGTAGGAGTAGCTGCTAACATCCTTATGTTAGTGGCTGGGAGAGGTTGAGGGAAAAGCATGTGTGAGCACTGGGCCTGAACTCCCGTGTATCTGAGTTGAATACAGCGATTTCCAATGGCCTTCTTCAATCGCAGTGTAGCTAGTTTCCAACTCCCATGTCCGAGTGGGTAGCAGACATCTACCTCCCATGCATACACACTTCTGAGAGTTGAGCTTATGGCCTGTACCTCCACAGCCAGCCTGCTGGTACCCTTGGCTTCTAAAAGGCCTAGGCTCGCTGTTTGACGGAAGTGCTGGGAGAGGTAATTGGAATATCCCGGCACACTAGACGAGTGCCTCCAAGCTCAATTCACGATTTCCCAGTAATTCTTGTGGTAGACAGGTGCTACATACTAAGTTCCATATGTGAGAAGGTAGCTGAACGCCTTGTCCAAAAGCATCTTACTTCTGAGAGTTGAGCTCAGCCTCAGTCCCTCACAGTTCCACACTGCCTGCAGAGTGAGTTTCACACGTCTTCACCAGAGACGATTGCCAGAGGCTTCTGAGTACAAGTTAACAATGCAGACCTGGAGGGTATCCCCAGGTGCAGTAGAGTGGTAATCTTGGAACCTCCTGACACAGAGTACTGCTACATTCTCACTGCCATAGGAATGCAGCTAGTTGACAGCTGGCTTCAAGACATGCTTCCCTGTGAGAGCTAAGGACAGGGCAGAACCCTCCCGCATCCTGTTTGACTGTAGGAGTAGCTGCTAACATCCTTATATTAGTGGCTGGGAGAGGATGCGGGAAAAGCATGTGTGAGCACTGGGCCTGAACTCCCGTGTATCTGAGTTGAATACAGCGATTTCCAACGGCTTTCCTCAACCAGAGTGTAGCTAGGTTCCAAATCCCATGTACGAGCGGGTAGCAGACATCTGCCTCCCATGTATACACACTTCTGAGACTTGAGCTTATGGCCTGTACCTCCACATCCAGCCTGCTGGTACCCTTGGCTTCTAAAAGGCCTAGGCTCGCTGTTTGACGGAAGTGCTGGGAGAGGTAATTGGAATCTCCCGGCACACAAGACTAGTGCCTCCAAGCTCAGTCCAGCGATTTCGCAGTAATTCTTGTGGTAGACAGGTGCTACATACTAAGTTCCATATGTGAGAAGGTAGCTGAACGCCTTGTCCAAAAGCATCTTACTTCTGAGAGTTGAGCTCAGCCTCAGTCCCTCACAGTTCCACACTGCCTGCAGAGTGAGTTTCACACGTCTTCACCAGAGACGATTGCCAGAGGCTTCTGAGTACAAGTTAACAATGCAGACCTCGAGGGTATCTCCAGGTGCAGTAGAGTGGTAATCTTGGAACCTCCTGACTCAGAGTACTGCTACCTTCTCACTGCCATAGGAATGCAGCTAGTTGACAGCTGACTTCAAGACATGCTTCCCTGTGAGAGCTGAGGACAGGGCAGAACGGTCCCGCATTATGCCTGACTGTAGGAGTAGCTGCTAACATCCTAATGTAAGTGGCTGGGGAGGTTGCGGGAAAAGCATGTGTGAACACTGGGCCTGAACTCCCGTGTATCTGAGTTGAATACAGCGATTTCCAATGGCCTTCTTCAATCTCAGTGTAGCTAGGTTCCAACTCCCATGTCCGAGTGGGTAGCAGACATCTGCCTCCCATGCATACACACTTTTGAGAGTTGAGCTTATGGCCTGTACCTCCACATCCAGCCTGCTGGTACCCTTGGCTTCTAAAAGGCCTAGGCTCGCTGTTTGACGGAAGTGCTAGGAGAGGTAATTGGAATCACCCGGCACGCAAGACGAGTGCCTCCAAGCTCAATTCACGATTTCCCAGTAATTCTTGTGGTAGACAGGTGCTACAAACTAAGTTCCATATGTGAGAGGGTAGCTGAACGCCTTGTCCAAAAGCATCTTACTTCTGAGAGTTGAGCTCAGCCTCAGTCCCTCACAGTTCCACACTGCCTGCAGAGTGAGTTTCACACGTCATCACCAGAGACGATTGCCAGAGGCTTCTGAGTACAAGTAACAATGCAGACCTGGAGGGTATCTCCAGGTGCAGTAGAGTGGTAATCTTGGAACCTCCTGACTCAGAGTACTGCTACCTTATCACTGCCTTAGGAATGAAGCTAGTTGACAGCTGGCTTCAAGACATGCTTCCCTGTGAGAGCTGAGGACAGGGCAGAACCCTCCCGCATCCTGCCTGACTTTAGGAGTAGCTGCTAACATCCTAAATTTAGTGGCTGGGAGAGGTTGCAGGAAAAGCATGAGTGAGCACTGGGCCTGAACTCCCGTGTATCTGAGTTGAATACAGCGATTTCCAACGGCTTTCCTCAACCAGAGTGTAGCTAGGATCCATATCCCATGTACGAGCGGGTAGCAGACATCTGCCTCCCATGCATACACACTTCTGAGAGTTGAGCTTATGGCCTGTACCTCCACATCCAGCCTGCTGGTACCCTTGGCTCTAAAAGCCCTAGGCTCGCTGTTTGACGGAAGTGTTGGGAGAGGTAATTGGAATCACCCGGCACACAAGACGAGTGCCTCCAAGCTCAATTCACGATTTCCCAGTAATTCTTGTGGTAGACAGGTGCTACATACTAAGTTGCATATGTGAGAAGGTAGCTGAACGCCTTGTCCAAAAGCATCTTACTTCTGAGACTTGAGCTCACCCTCAGTCCCTCACAGTTCCACACTGCCTGCAGAGTGAGTTTCGCAGGTCTTCAGCAGAGACGTTTGCCAGAGGCTTCTGAGACGCAGGGTAACAATGCAGACCTGGAGGGTATCCCCAGGTGCAGTCGACTGGTAATCTTGGAACCTCCTGACTCAGAATACTGCTACCTTCTCACTGCCATAGGAATACAGCTAGTTGACAGCTGGCTTCAAGACATGCTTCCCTGTGAGAGCTGAGGACAGGGCAGAACCCTCCCGCATCCTGCCTGACTGTAGGAGTAGCTGCTAACATCCTAATGTTAGTAGCTGGGAGAGGTTGCTGGAAAAGCATGTGTGAGCACTGGGCCTGAACTCCCGTGTATCTGAGTTGTATACAGCGATTTCCAACGGCTTTCCTCAACCAGAGTATAGCTAGGTTCCAAATCCCATGTACGAGAGGGTAGCAGACATCTGCCTCCCCTGCATACACACTTCTGAGAGTTGAGATTATGGCCTGTACCTCCACATCCAGCCTGCTGGTACACTTGGCTTCTAAAAGGCCTAGGCTCGCTGTTTGACGGAAGTGCTGGAAGAGGTAATTGGAATCTCCCGGCACACAAGACAAGTGCCTCCAAGCTCAGTCCAGCGATTTCCTAGTAATTCCTGTGGTACACTGGTGCTACATACTAAGTTCCATACGTGAGAGGGTAGCTGAACGCCTTGTCCAAACGCATCTTTCTTCTGATAGTTGAGCTCAGCCTCAGTCCCTCACAGTTCCACACTGCCTGCAGATTGAGTTTCACACGTCTTCACCAGAGACGATTGCCAGAGGCTTCTGAGTACAAGTTAACAATGCAGACCTCGAGGGTATCTCCAGGTGCAGTAGAGTGGTAATCTTGGAACCTCCTGACTCAGAGTACTGCTACCTTCTCACTGCCATAGGAATGCAGCCAGTTGACAGCTGGCTTCAAGACATGCTTCCCTGTGAGAGCTGAGGACAGGGCAGAACCCTCCCGCATCCTGCCTGACTGTAGGAGTAGCTGCTAACATCCTTATGTTAGTGGCTGGGAGAGGTTGCGGGAAAAGCATGTGTGAGCACTGGGCCTGAACTCCCGTGTATCTGAGTTGAATACAGCGATTTCCAACGGCTTTCCTCAACCAGAGTGTAGCTAGGTTCCAAATCCCATGTACGAGCGGGTAGCAGACATCTGCCTCCCATGCATACACACTTCTGAGAGTTGAGCTTATGGCCTGTACCTCCACATCCAGCCTGCTGGTACCCTTGGCTTCTAAAAGGCCTAGGCTCGCTGTTTGACGGAAGTGTTGGGAGAGGTAATTGGAATCACCCGGCACACAAGACTAGTGCCTCCAAGCTCAGTCCAGAGATTTCCTAGAAATTCCTGCGGTAGACTGGTGCTACATACTAAGTTCCATACGTGAGAGGGTAGCTGAACTGCTTGTCCAAAAGCATCTTACTTCTGAGAGTTGAGCTCAGCCTCAGTCCCTCACAGTTCCACACTGCCTGCAGAGTGAGTTTCGCAGGTCTTCAGCAGACACATTTGCCAGAGGCTTCTGAGACGCAGGGTAACAATGCAGACCTGGAGGGTATCCCCAGGTGCAGTAGACTGTTAATCTTGGAACCTCCTGAATCAGAATACTGCTACCTTCTCACTGTCATAGGAATGCACCTAGTTGACAGCTGGCTTCAAGACATGCTTCCCTGTGAGAGCTGAGGACAGGGCAGAACCCTCCCGCATCCTGCCTGACTGTGGGAGTAGCTGCTAACATCCTAATGTTAGTGGCTGGGAGAGGTTGCGGGAAAAGCATGTGTGAGCACTGGGCCTGAACTCCCGTGTATCTGAGTTGAATACAGCGATTTCCAACGGCTTTCCTCAACCAGAGTGTAGCTAGTTTCCAAATCCCATGTACGAGCGGGTAGCAGACATCTGCCTCCCATGCATACACACTTCTGAGAGTTTAGCTTATGGCCTGTACCTCCACATCCAGCCTTCTGGTACCCTTGGCTTTTAAAGGCCTAGGCTCGCTGTTTGACGGAAGTGTTGGGAGAGGTAATTGGAATCACCCGGCACACAAGACTAGTGCCTCCAAGCTCAGTTCACGATTTCCCAGTAATTCTTGTGGTAGACAGGTGCTACATAATAAGTTCCATACGTGAGAAGGTAGCTGAACGCCTTGACCAAAAGCATCTTACTTCTGAGAGTTGAGCTCAGCCTCAGTCCCTCACAGTTCCACACTGCCTGCAGAGTGAGTTTCGTAGGTCTTCAGCAGAGACGTTTGCCAGAGGATTCTGAGACGCAGGCTAACAATGCAGACCTGGAGGGTATCCCCAGGTGCAGTAGACTGGTAACCTTGGAACCTCCTGACTCAGAATACTGCTACCTTCTCACTGCCATAGGAATGCAGCTAGTTGACAGCTGGCTTCAAGACATGCTTCCCTGTGAGAGCTGAGGACAGGGCAGAACCCTCCCGCATCCTGCCTGACTGTAGGAGTAGCTGCTAACATCCTAATGTTAATGGCTGGGAGAGGTTGCGGGAAAGCGTGTGTGAGCACTGGACCTGAACTCCCGTGTATCTGAGTTGAATACAGCGATTTCCAACGGCTTTCCTCAACCAGAGTGTAGCTATGTTCCAAATCCCATGTACGAGCGGGAAGCAGATATCTGCCTCCCATGCATACACACTTCTGAGAGTTGAGCTTATGGCCTGTACCTCCACAGCCAGCCTGCTGGTACTCTTGGCTTCTAAAAGGCCTAGGCTCGCTGACGGAAGTGTTGGGAGTGGTATTTGGAATCACCCGGCACACAAGACTAGTGCCTCCAAGCTCAATTCACGATTTCCAGTAATTCTTGTGGTAGACAGGTGCTACATACTAACTTCCATACGTGAGAAGTTAGCTGAACGCCTTGTCCAAAAGCATCTTACTTCTGAGAGTTGAGCTCAGCCTCAGTCCCTCACAGTTCCACACTGCCTGCAGAGTGAGTTTCGCAGGTCTTCAGCAGAGATGTTTGCCAGAGGCTTCTGAGACGCAGGGTAACTATGCAGACCTGGAGGGTATCCCCAGGTGCAGTAGACTGGTAATCTTGGAACTTCCTGACTCAGAATACTGCTACCTTCTCACTGCCCTAGGAATGCTGCTAGTTGACAGCTGGCTTCAAAACATGCTTCCCTGTGAGAGCTGAGGACAGGGCAGAACCCTCCCGCATCCTGCCTGACTGTAGGAGTAGCTGCTAACATCCTAATGTTAGTGGCTGGGAGAGGTTGCGGGAAAAGCATGTGTGAGCACTGGGCCTGAACTCCCGTGTATCTGAGTTGAATACAGCGATTTCCAACGGCTTTCCTCAACCAGAGTGTAGCTAGGTTCCAAATCCCATGTACGAGCGGGTAGCAGACATCTCCCTCCCATGCATACACACTTCTGAGAGTTGAGCTTATGGCCTGTACCTCTACATCCAGCCTTCTGGTACCCTTGGCTTTTAAAGGCCTAGGCTCGCTGTTTGACGGAAGTGTTGGGAGAGGTAATTGGAATCACCCGGCACACAAGACTAGTGCCTCCAAGCTCAATTCACGATTTCCAGTAATTCTTGTGGTAGACAGGTGCTACATACTAAGTTCCATACGTGAGAAGGTAGCTGAACGCCTTGTCCAAAAGCATCTTACTTCTGAGAGTTGAGCTCAGCCTCAGTCCCTCACAGTTCCACACTGCCTGCAGAGTGAGTTTCGCAGGTCTTCAGCAGAGACGTTTGCCAGAGGCTTCTGAGTCGCAGGGTAACAATGCAGACCTGGAGGGTATCTCCATGTGCAGTAGAGTGGTAATCTTGGAACCTCCTGACTCAGAGTACTGCTGCCTTCTCACTGCCATAGGAATGCAGCCAGGTGACAGCTGGCTTCAAGACATGCTTCCCTGTGAGAGGTGAGGACAGGGCAGAACCCTCCCGCATCCTGCCTGACGGTAGGAGTAGCTGCTAACATCCTTATGTTAGTGGCTGGGAGAGGTTGCGGGAAAAGCATGTGTGAGCACTGGGCCTGAACTCCCGTGTATCTGAGTTGAATACAGCGATTTCCAATGGCCTTCTTCAATCACAGTGTAGCTAGTTTCCAACTCCCATGTCCGTGTGGGTAGCAGACATCTGCCTCCCATGCATACACACTTCTGAGAGTTGAGCTTATGGCCTGTACCTCCACAGCCAGCCTGCTGGTACCCTTGGCTTCTAAAAGGCCTAGGCTCGCTGTTTGACGGAAGTGCTGGGAGAGGTAATTGGAATCTCCCGGCACACAAGACTAGTGCCTCCAAGCTCAGTCCAGCGATTTCGCAGTAATTCTTGTGGTAGACAGGTGCTACATACTAAGTTCCATATGTGAGAAGGTAGCTGAACGCCTTGTCCAAAAGCATCTTACTTCTGAGAGTTGAGCTCAGCCTCAGTCCCTCACAGTTCCACACTGCCTGCAGAGTGAGTTTCACACGTCTTCACCAGAGACGATTGCCAGAGGCTTCTGAGTACAAGTTAACAATGCAGACCTCGAGGGTATCTCCAGGTGCAGTAGAGTGGTAATCTTGGAACCTCCTGACTCAGAGTACTGCTACCTTCTCACTGCCATAGGAATGCAGCTAGTTGACAGCTGACTTCAAGACATGCTTCCCTGTGAGAGCTGAGGACAGGGCAGAACGGTCCCGCATTATGCCTGACTGTAGGAGTAGCTGCTAACATCCTAATGTAAGTGGCTGGGGAGGTTGCGGGAAAAGCATGTGTGAACACTGGGCCTGAACTCCCGTGTATCTGAGTTGAATACAGCGATTTCCAATGGCCTTCTTCAATCTCAGTGTAGCTAGGTTCCAACTCCCATGTCCGAGTGGGTAGCAGACATCTGCCTCCCATGCATACACACTTTTGAGAGTTGAGCTTATGGCCTGTACCTCCACATCCAGCCTGCTGGTACCCTTGGCTTCTAAAAGGCCTAGGCTCGCTGTTTGACGGAAGTGCTAGGAGAGGTAATTGGAATCACCCGGCACGCAAGACGAGTGCCTCCAAGCTCAATTCACGATTTCCCAGTAATTCTTGTGGTAGACAGGTGCTACAAACTAAGTTCCATATGTGAGAGGGTAGCTGAACGCCTTGTCCAAAAGCATCTTACTTCTGAGAGTTGAGCTCAGCCTCAGTCCCTCACAGTTCCACACTGCCTGCAGAGTGAGTTTCACACGTCATCACCAGAGACGATTGCCAGAGGCTTCTGAGTACAAGTAACAATGCAGACCTGGAGGGTATCTCCAGGTGCAGTAGAGTGGTAATCTTGGAACCTCCTGACTCAGAGTACTGCTACCTTATCACTGCCTTAGGAATGAAGCTAGTTGACAGCTGGCTTCAAGACATGCTTCCCTGTGAGAGCTGAGGACAGGGCAGAACCCTCCCGCATCCTGCCTGACTTTAGGAGTAGCTGCTAACATCCTAAATTTAGTGGCTGGGAGAGGTTGCAGGAAAAGCATGAGTGAGCACTGGGCCTGAACTCCCGTGTATCTGAGTTGAATACAGCGATTTCCAACGGCTTTCCTCAACCAGAGTGTAGCTAGGATCCATATCCCATGTACGAGCGGGTAGCAGACATCTGCCTCCCATGCATACACACTTCTGAGAGTTGAGCTTATGGCCTGTACCTCCACATCCAGCCTGCTGGTACCCTTGGCTCTAAAAGCCCTAGGCTCGCTGTTTGACGGAAGTGTTGGGAGAGGTAATTGGAATCACCCGGCACACAAGACGAGTGCCTCCAAGCTCAATTCACGATTTCCCAGTAATTCTTGTGGTAGACAGGTGCTACATACTAAGTTGCATATGTGAGAAGGTAGCTGAACGCCTTGTCCAAAAGCATCTTACTTCTGAGACTTGAGCTCACCCTCAGTCCCTCACAGTTCCACACTGCCTGCAGAGTGAGTTTCGCAGGTCTTCAGCAGAGACGTTTGCCAGAGGCTTCTGAGACGCAGGGTAACAATGCAGACCTGGAGGGTATCCCCAGGTGCAGTCGACTGGTAATCTTGGAACCTCCTGACTCAGAATACTGCTACCTTCTCACTGCCATAGGAATACAGCTAGTTGACAGCTGGCTTCAAGACATGCTTCCCTGTGAGAGCTGAGGACAGGGCAGAACCCTCCCGCATCCTGCCTGACTGTAGGAGTAGCTGCTAACATCCTAATGTTAGTAGCTGGGAGAGGTTGCTGGAAAAGCATGTGTGAGCACTGGGCCTGAACTCCCGTGTATCTGAGTTGTATACAGCGATTTCCAACGGCTTTCCTCAACCAGAGTATAGCTAGGTTCCAAATCCCATGTACGAGAGGGTAGCAGACATCTGCCTCCCCTGCATACACACTTCTGAGAGTTGAGATTATGGCCTGTACCTCCACATCCAGCCTGCTGGTACACTTGGCTTCTAAAAGGCCTAGGCTCGCTGTTTGACGGAAGTGCTGGAAGAGGTAATTGGAATCTCCCGGCACACAAGACAAGTGCCTCCAAGCTCAGTCCAGCGATTTCCTAGTAATTCCTGTGGTACACTGGTGCTACATACTAAGTTCCATACGTGAGAGGGTAGCTGAACGCCTTGTCCAAACGCATCTTTCTTCTGATAGTTGAGCTCAGCCTCAGTCCCTCACAGTTCCACACTGCCTGCAGATTGAGTTTCACACGTCTTCACCAGAGACGATTGCCAGAGGCTTCTGAGTACAAGTTAACAATGCAGACCTCGAGGGTATCTCCAGGTGCAGTAGAGTGGTAATCTTGGAACCTCCTGACTCAGAGTACTGCTACCTTCTCACTGCCATAGGAATGCAGCCAGTTGACAGCTGGCTTCAAGACATGCTTCCCTGTGAGAGCTGAGGACAGGGCAGAACCCTCCCGCATCCTGCCTGACTGTAGGAGTAGCTGCTAACATCCTTATGTTAGTGGCTGGGAGAGGTTGCGGGAAAAGCATGTGTGAGCACTGGGCCTGAACTCCCGTGTATCTGAGTTGAATACAGCGATTTCCAACGGCTTTCCTCAACCAGAGTGTAGCTAGGTTCCAAATCCCATGTACGAGCGGGTAGCAGACATCTGCCTCCCATGCATACACACTTCTGAGAGTTGAGCTTATGGCCTGTACCTCCACATCCAGCCTGCTGGTACCCTTGGCTTCTAAAAGCCCTAGGCTCGCTGTTTGACGGAAGTGTTGGGAGAGGTAATTGGAATGACCCGGCACACAAGAAGAGTGCCTCCAAGCTCAATTCACGATTTCCCAGTAATTCTTGTGGTAGACAGGTGCTACATACTAAGTTGCATATGTGAGAAGGTAGCTGAACGCCTTGTCCAAAAGCATCTTACTTCTGAGACTTGAGCTCACCCTCAGTCCCTCACAGTTCCACACTGCCTGCAGAGTGAGTTTCGCAGGTCTTCAGCAGAGACGTTTGCCAGAGGCTTCTGAGACGCAGGGTAACAATGCAGACCTGGAGGGTATCCCCAGGTGCAGTAGACTGGTAATCTTGGAACCTCCTGACTCAGAATACTGCTACCTTCTCACTGCCATAGGAATGCAGCTAGTTGACAGCTGGCTTCAAGACATGCTTCCCTGTGAGAGCTGAGGACAGGGCAGAAACCTCCCGCATCCTGCCTGACTGTAGGAGTAGCTGCTAACATCCTAAAGTTAGTGGCTGGGAGAGGTTGCGGGAAAAGCATGTGTGAGCACTGGGCCTGAACTCCCGTGTATCTGAGTTGGATACAGCGATTTCCAACGGATTTCCTCAACCAGAGTGTAGCTAGGTTCCAAATCCCATGTACTAGCGGGTAGCAGACATCTGCCTCCCATGCATACACACTTCTGAAAGTTGAGCTTATGGCCTGTACCTCCACATCCAGCCTGCTGGTACCCTTGGCTTCTAAAAGGCCTAGGCTCGCTGTTTGACGGAAGTGCTGGGAGAGGTAATTGGAATATCCCGGCACACAAGACGAGTGCCTTCAAGCTCAATTCACGATTTCCCAGTAATTCTTGTGGTAGACATGTGCTACATACTAAGTTCCATATGTGAGAAGGTAGCTGAACGCCTTGTCCAAAAGCATCTTACTTCTGAGAGTTGAGCTCAGCCTAAGTCCCTCACAGTTCCACACTGCCTGCAGATTGAGTTTCACACGTCTTCACCAGCGACGATTGCCAGAGGCTTCTGAGTACAAGTTAACAATGCAGACCTGGAGGGTATCTCCAGGTGCAGTAGAGTGGTAATCTTGGAACCTCCTGACTCAGAGTACTGCTACCTTCTCACTGCCATAGGAATGCAGCCAGTTGACAGCTGGCTTCAAGTCATGCTTCCCTGTGAGAGCTGAGGACAGGGCAGAACCCTCCCGCATCCTGCCTGACTGTAGGAGTAGCTGCTAACATCCTAATGTTAGTGGCTGGGAGAGGTTGCGGGAAAAGCATGTGTGAGCACTGGGCCTGAACTCCCGTGTATCTGAGTAGAATACAGCGATTTCCAACGGCTTTCCTCAACCAGAGTGTAGCTAGGTTCCAAATCCCATGTACGAGCGGGTAGCAGACATCTGCCTCCCATGCATACACACTTCTGAGAGTTGAGCTTATGGCCTGTACCTCCACAGCCAGCCTGCTGGTACCCTTGGCTTCTAAAAGGCCTAGGCCTGCTGTTTGACGGAAGTGTTGGGAGAGGTAATTGGAATCACCCGGCACACAAGACTAGTGCCTCCAAGCTCAGTCCAGCGATTTCCTAGTAATTCCTGTGGTACACTGGTGCTACATACTAAGTTCCATACGTGAGAGGGTAGCTGAACGCCTTGTCCAAACGCATCTTACTTCTGATTGTTGAGCTCAGCCTCAGTCCCTCACAGTTCCACACTGCCTGCAGATTGAGTTTCACACGTCTTCACCAGAGACGATTGCCAGAGGCTTCTGAGTACAAGTTAACAATGCAGACCTGGAGGGTATCTCCAGGTGCAGTAGAGTGGTAATCTTGGAACCTCCTGACTCAGAGTACTGCTACCTTCTCACTGCCATAGGAATGCAGCCAGTTGACAGCTGGCTTCAAGACATGCTTCCCTGTGAGAGCTGAGGACAGGGCAGAACCCTCCCGCATCCTGCCTGACTGTAGGAGTAGCTGCTAACATCCTTATGTTAGTGGCTGGGAGAGGTTGCGGGAAAAGCATGTGTGAGCACTGGGCCTGAACTCCCGTGTATCTGAGTTGAATACAGCGATTTCCAACGGCTTTCCTCAACCAGAGTGTAGCTAGGTTCCAAATCCCATGTACGAGCGGGTAGCAGACATCTGCCTCCCATGCATACACACTTCTGAGAGTTGAGCTTATGGCCTGTACCTCCACATCCAGCCTGCTGGTACCCTTGGCTTCTAAAAGGCCTAGGCTCGCTGTTTGACGGAAGTGTTGGGAGAGGTAATTGGAATCACCCGGCACACAAGACTAGTGCCTCCAAGCTCAGTCCAGAGATTTCCTAGTAATTCCTGCGGTAGACTGGTGCTACATACTAAGTTCCATACGTGAGAGGGTAGCTGAACTGCTTGTCCAAAAGCATATTACTTCTGAGAGTTGAGCTCAGCCTCAGTCCCTCACAGTTCCACACTGCCTGCAGAGTGAGTTTCGCAGGTCTTCAGCAGACACGTTTGCCAGAGGCTTCTGAGACGCAGGGTAACAATGCAGACCTGGAGGGTATCCCCAGGTGCAGTAGACTGGTAATCTTGGAACCTCCTGACTCAGAATACTGCTACCTTCTCACTGCCATAGGAATGCAGCTAGTTGACAGCTGGCTTCAAGACATGCTTCCCTGTGAGAGCTGAGGACAGGGCAGAACCCTCCCGCATCCTGCCTGACTGTAGGAGTAGCTGCTAACATCCTAATGTTAGTGGCTGGGAGAGGATGCGGGAATAGCGTGTGTGAGCACTGGGCCTGAACTCCCGTGTATCTGAGTTGAATACAGCGATTTCCAACGGCTTTCCTCAACCAGAGTGTAGCTAGGTTCCAAATCCCATGTACGAGCGGGTAGCAGACATCTGCCTCCCATGCATACACACTTCTGAGAGTTGAGCTTATGGCCTGTACCTCCACATCCAGCCTGCTGGTACCCTTGGCTTCTAAAAGGCCTAGGCTCGCTGTTTGACGGAAGTGCTGGGAGAGGTAATTGGAATCTCCCGGCACACAAGACGAGTGCCTCCAAGCTCAATTCACGAATTCCCAGTAATTCTTGTGGTAGACAGGTGCTACATACTAGGTTCCATATGTGAGAAGGTAGCTGAACGCCTTGTCCAAAAGCATCTTACTTCTGAGAGTTGAGCTCAGCCTCAGTCCCTCACAGTTCCACACTGCCTGCAGAGAGAGTTTCACACGACTTCACCAGAGATGATTGCCAGAGGCTTCTGAGTACAAGTTAACAATGCAGACCTGGAAGGTATCTCCAGGTGCAGTAGAGTGGTAATCTTGGAACTTCCTGACTCAGAGTGCTGCTACCTTCTCACTGCCATAGGAATGCAGCTAGTTGATAGCTGGCTTCAAGACATGATTCCCTGTGAGAGCTGAGGACAGGGCAGAACCCTCCCGCATCCTGCCTGACTGTAGGAGTAGCTGCTAACATCCTTATGTTAGTGGCTGGGAGAGGTTGCGGGAAAAGCATGTGTGAGCACTGGGCCTGAACTCCCGTGTATCTGAGTTGAATACAGCGATTTCCAATGGCCTTCTTCAATCACAGTGTAGCTAGGTTCCAACTCCCATGTCCGAGTGGGTAGCAGACATCTGCCTCCCATGCATACACACTTCTGAGAGTTGAGCTTATGGCCTGTACCTCCACAGCCAGCCTCCTGGTACTCTTGGCTTCTAAAAGGCCTAGGCTCGCTGTTTGACGGAAGTGCTGGGAGAGGTAATTGGAATCACCCGGCACACAAGACTAGTGCCTCCAAGCTCAGTCCAGGGATTTCCTAGTAATTACTGTGGTAGACTGGTGCTACATACCAAGTTCCATAAGTGAGATGGTAGCAGAACGCCTTGTCCAAAAGCATCTTACTTCTGAGAGTTGAGCTCAGCCTCAGTCCCTCAGAGTTCCACACTGCCTTCAGTGTGAGTTTCGCAGGTCTTCAGCAGAGACGTTTGCCAGAGCCTTCTGAGACGCAGGGTAACAATGCAGACCTGGAGGGTATCCCCAGGTGCAGTAGACTGGTAATCTTGGAACCTCCTGACTCAGAATACTGCTACCTTCTCACTGCCATAGGAATGCAGCTAGTTGACAGCTGGCTTCAAGACATGCTTCCCTGTGAGAGCTGAGGACAGGTCAGAACCCTCCCGCATCCTGCCTGACTGTAGGAGTAGCTGCTAACATCCTAATGTTAGTGGCTGGGAGAGGATGCGGGAATAGCGTGTGTGAGCACTGGGCCTGAACTCCCGTGTATCTGAGTTGAATACAGCGATTTCCAACGGCTTTCCTCAACCAGAGTGTAGCTAGGTTCCAAATCCCATGTACGAGCGGGTAGCAGACATCTGCCTCCCATGCATACACACTTCTGAGAGTTGAGCTTATGGCCTGTACCTCCACATCCAGCCTGCTGGTACCCTTGGCTTCTAAAAGGCCTAGGCTCGCTGTTTGACGGAAGTGCTGGGAGAGGTAATTGGAATCTCCCGGCACACAAGACGAGTGCCTCCAAGCTCAATTCACGATTTCCCAGTAATTCTTGTGGTAGACAGGTGCTACATACTAAGTTCCATATGTGAGAAGGTAGCTGAACGCCTTGTCCAAAAGCATCTTACTTCTGAGAGTTGAGCTCAGCCTCAGTCCCTCACAGTTCCACACTGCCTGCAGAGTGAGTTTCACACGTCTTCACCAGAGACGATTGCCAGAGGCTTCTGAGTACAAGTTAACAATGCATACCTGGAGGGTATCTCCAGGTGCAGTAGAGTGGTAATCTTGGAACCTCCGGACTCAGAGTGCTGCTACCTTCTCACTGCCATAGGAATGCAGCTAGTTGATAGCTGGCTTCAAGACATGCTTCCCTGTGAGAGCTGAGGACAGGGCAGAACCCTCCCGCATCCTGCCTGACTGTAGGAGTAGCTGCTAACATCCTTATGTTAGTGGCTGGGAGAGGTTGCGGGAAAAGCATGTGTGAGCACTGGGCCTGAACTCCCGTGTATCTGAGTTGAATACAGCGATTTCCAATGGCCTTCTTCAATCACAGTGTAGCTGGGTTCCAACTCCCATGTCCGAGTGGGTAGCAGACATCTGCCTCCCATGCATACACACTTCTGAGAGTTGAGCTTATGGCTTGTACCTCCACAGCCAGCCTGTTGGTACCCTTGGCTTCTAAAACGCCTAGGCTCGCTGTTTGACGGAAGTGTTGGGAGAGGTTATTGGAATCACCCGGCACACAAGTCTAGTGCCTCCAAGCTCAGTCCAGCGATTTCCTAGTAATTCCTGTGGTAGACTGGTGCTACATACTAAGTTCCATACGTGAGAGGGTAGCTGAACGCCTTGTCCAAAAGCATCTAACTTCTGAGAGTTGAGCTCAGTCTCAGTCCCTCACAGCTCCACACTGCCTGCAGAGTGAGTTTCGCAGGTCTTAAGCAGAGACGTTTGCCAGAGGCTTCTGAGACGCAGGTTAACAATGCAGACCTGGAGGGTATCCCCAGGTGCAGTAGACTGGTAATCTTAGAACCTCCTGACTCAGAATACTGCTACTTTCTCACTGCCATAGGAATGTACTAGTTGACAGCTGGCTTCAAGACATGCTTCCCTGTGAGAGCTGAGGACAGGGCAGAAACCTCCCGCATCCTGCCTGACTGTAGGAGTAGCTGCTAACATCCTAATGTTAGTGGCTGGGAGAGGTTGCGGGAAAAGCATGTGTGAGCACTGGGCCTGAACTCCCGTGTATCTGAGTTGAATACAGCGATTTCCAACGGCTTTCCTCAACCAGAGTGTAGCTAGGTTCCAAATCCCAAGTACGAGCGGGTAGCAGACATCTGCCTCCCATGCATACACACTTCTGAGAGTTGAGCTTATGGCCTGTACCTCCACATCCAGCCTGCTGGTACCCTTGGCTTCTAAAAGGCCTAGGCTCGCTGTTTGACGGAAGTGTTGGGAGAGGTAATTGGAATCACCCGACACACAAGACTAGTGCCTCCAAGCTCAATTCACGATTTCCCAGTAATTCTTGTGGTAGACAGGTGCTACATACTAAGTTCCATACGTGAGAAGGTAGCTGAATGCCTTGTCCAAAAGCATCTTACTTCTGAGAGTTGAGCTCACCCTCAGTCCCTCACAGTTCCACACTGCCTGTAGAGTGAGTTTAACACGACTTCACCAGAGACGATTGCCAGAGGCTTCTGAGTACAAGTTAACAATGCAGACCTGGAGGGTATTTCCAGGTGCAGTAGAGTGGTAATCTTGGAACCTCCTGACTCAGAATACTGTTACCTTCTCACTGCCATAGGAATGCAGCTAGTTGACAGCTGGCTTCAAGACATGCTTCCCTGTGAGAGCTGAGGACAGGGCAGAACCCTCCCGCATCCTGCCTGACTGTAGGAGTAGCTGCTAACATCCTAATGTTAGTGGCTGGGAGAGGTTGCGGGAAAAGCATGTGTGAGCACTGGGCCTGAACTCCCGTGTATCTGAGTTGAATACAGCGATTTCCAACGGCTTTCCTCAACCAGAGTGTAGCTAGGTTCCAAATCCCATGTACCAGCGGGTAGCAGACATCTGCCTCCCATGCATACACACTTCTGAGAGTTGAGCTTATGGCCTGTACCTCCACATCCAGCCTGCTGGTACCCTTGGCTTCTAAAAGGCCTAGGCTCGCTGTTTGACGGAAGTGTTGGGAGAGGTAATTGGAATCACCCGACACACAAGACTAGTGCCTCCAAGCTCAATTCACGATTTCCCAGTAATTCTTGTGGTAGACTGGTGCTACATACTAAGTTCCATATGTGAGAAGGTAGCTGAATGCCTTGTCCAAAATCATCTTACTTCTGAGAGTTGAGCTCAGCCTCAGTCCCTCACAGTTCCACACTGCCTGCAGAGTGAGTTTCACACGTCTTCACCAGAGACGATTGCCAGAGGATCTGAGTACAAGTTAACAATGCAGACCTGGAGGGTATCTCCAGCTGCAGTAGATTGGTAATCTTGGAACCTCCTGACTCAGAGTGCTGCTACCTTCTCACTGCATAGGAATGCAGCTAGTTGACAGCTGGCTTCAAGTCATGCTTCCCTGTGAGAGCTGAGGACAGGGCAGAACCCTCCCGCATCCTGCCTGACTGTAGGAGTAGCTGCTAACATCCTAATGTTAGTGGCTGGGAGAGGTTGCGGGAAAAACATGTGTGAGCACTGGGCCTGAACTCCCGTGTATCTGAGTTGAATACAGCGATTTCCAACGGCTTTCCTCAACCAGAGTGTAGCTAGGTTCCAAATCCCATGTACGAGCGGGTAGCAGACATCTGCCTCCCATGCATACACACTTCTGAGAGTTGAGCTTATGGCCTGTACCTCCACATCCAGCCTGCTGGTACCCTTGGCTTCTAAAAGGCCTAGGCTCGCTGTTTGACGGAAGTGCTGGGAGAGGTAATTGGAATAGCCCGGCACACAAGACGAGTGCCTCCAAGCTCAATTCACGATTTCCCAGTAATTCTTGTGGTAGACAGGTGCTCCATACTAATTTCCATATGTGAGAAGGTAGCTGAACGCCTTGTCCAAAAGCATCTTACTTCTGAGAGTTGAGCTCACCCTCAGTCCCTCACAGTTCCACACTGCCTGCAGAGTGAGTTTCACACGTCTTCACCAGAGACGATTGCAAGAGGCTTCTGAGTACAAGTTAACAATGCAGACCTGGAGGGCATCTCCAGGTGCAGTAGAGTGGTAATCTTGGAACCTCCTGACTCAGAGTACTGCTACCTTCTCACTGCCATAGGAATGCAGCTAGTTGACAGCTGGCTTCAAGACATGCTTCCCTGTGAGAGCTGAGGACAGGGCAGAACCCTCCCGCATCCTGCCTGACTGTAGGAGTAGCTGCTAACATCCTTATGTTAGTGGCTGGGAGAGGTTGCGGGAAAAGCATGTGTGAGCACTGGGCCTGAACTCCCGTGTATCTGAGTTGAATACAGCGATTTCCAATGGCCTTCGTCAATCACAGTGTAGCTAGGTTCCAAATCCCATGTCCGAGCGGGTAGCAGACATCTGCCTCCCATGCATACACACTTCTGAGAGTTGAGCTTATGGCCTGTACCTCCACATCGAGCCTGCTGGTACCCTTGGCTTCTAAAAGGTCTAGGCTCCCTGTTTGACGGAAGTGTTGGGAGAGGTAATTTGAATCACTCGGCACACAACACTAGTACCTCCAAGCTCAGTCCAGCGATTTCCTAGTAATTCCTGTGGTAGACTGGTGCTACATACTAAGTTCCATACGTGAGAGGGTAGCTGAACGCCTTGTCCAAAAGCATCTTACTTCTGAGAGTTGAGCTCAGCCTCAGTCCCTCACAGTTCCACACTGCCTGCAGAGTGAGTTTCGCAGGTCTTAAGCAGAGACGTTTGCCAGAGGCTTCTGAGACGCAGGGTAACAATGCAGACCTGGAGGGTATCCCCAGGTGCAGTAGACTGGTAATCTTATAACCTCCTGACTCAGAATACTGCTACCTTCTCACTGCCATAGGAATGCACCTAGTTGACAGCTGGCTTCAAGACATGCTTCCCTGTGAGAGCTGAGGACAGGGTAGAAACCTCCCACATCCTGCCTGACTGTAGGAGTAGCTGCTAACATCCTAATGTTAGTGGCTGGGAGAGGTTGCGGGAAAAGCATGTGTGACCACTGGGCCTGAACTCCCGTGTATCTGAGTTGAATACAGCGATTTCCAACGGCTTTCCTCAACCAGAGTGTAGCTAGGTTCCAAATCCCAAGTACGAGGGGGTAGCAGACATCTACCTCCCATGCATACACACTTATGAGAGTTGAGCTTATGGCCTGTACCTCCACATCCAGCCTGCTAGTACACTTGGCTTCTAAAAGGCCTAGGCTCGCTGTTTGACGGAAGTGTTGGGAGAGGTAATTGGAATCACCCGGCACACAAGACGACTGCCTCCAAGCTCAACTCACGATTTCCCAGTAATTCTTGTGGTAGACAGGTGCTACATACTAAGTTCCATACGTGAGAAGGTAGCTGAACGCCTTGTCCAAAAGCATCTTACTTCTGAGAGTTGAGCTCAGCCTCAGTCCCTCACAGTTCCACACTGCCTGCAGAGTGAGTTTCGCAGGTCTTCAGCAGAGACGATTGCCAGAGGCTTCTGAGTACAAGTTAACAATGCAGACCTGGAGGGTATCTCCAGGTGCAGTAGAGTGGTAATCTTGGAACCTCCTGACTCAGAATACTGCTACCTTCTCACTGCCATAGGAATGCAGCTAGTTGACAGCTGGCTTCAAGACATGCTTCCCTGTGAGAGCTGAGGACAGGGCAGAACCCTCCCGCATCCTGCCTGACTGTAGGAGGAGCTGCTAACATCCTAATGTTAGTGGCTGGGAGAGGTTGCGGGAAAAACATGTGTGAGCACTGGGCCTGAACTCCCGTGTATCTGAGTTAAATACAGCGATTTCCAACGGCTTTCCTCAACCAGAGTGTAGCTAGGTTCCAAATCCCATGTACGAGTGGGTAGCAGACATCTGCCTCCCATGCATACACACTTCTGAGAGTTGAGCTTATGGCCTGTACCTCCACAGCCAGCCTGCTGGTACCCTTGGCTTCTAAAAGGCCTAGGCTCGCTGTTTGACGGAAGTGCTGGGAGAGGTAATTGGAATCTCCCGGCACACAAGACGAGTGCCTCCAAGCTCAATTCACGATTTCCCAGTAATTCTTGTGGTAGACAGGTGCTACATACTAAGTTCCATATGTGAGAAGGTAGCTGAACGCCTTGTCCAAAAGCATCTTACTTCTGAGAGTTGAGCTCACCCTCAGTCCCTCACAGTTCCACACTGCCTGCAGAGTGAGTTTCGCAGTCTTCAGCAGAGACGTTTGCCAGAGGCTTCTGAGACGCAGGGTAACAATGCAGACCTGGAGGGTATCCCCAGGTGCAGTAGACTGGTAATCTTGGAACTTCCTGACTCAGAATACTGCTACCTTCTCACTGCCATAGGAATGCAGCTAGTTGACAGCTGGCTTCAAGACATGCTTCCATGTGAGAGCTGAGGACAGGGCAGAACCCTCCCGCATCCTGCCTGACTGTAGGAGTAGCTGCTAACATCCTAATGTTAGTGGCTGGGAGAGGTTGAGGGAAAAGCATGTGTGAGCACTGGGCCTGAACTCCCGTGTATCTGAGTTGAATACAGCGATTTCCAACGGCTTTCCTCAACCAGAGTGTAGCTAGGTTACAAATCCCATGTACGAGCGGGTAGCAGACATCTGCCTCCCATGCATACACACTTCTGAGAGTTGAGCTTATGGCCTGTACCTCCACATCCAGCCTGCTGGTACCCTTGGCTTCTAAAAGGCCTAGGCTCGCTGTTTGACGGAAGTGCTGGGAGAGGTAATTGGAATCTCCCGGCACACAAGACGAGTGCCTCCAAGCTCAATTCACGATTTCCCAGTAATTCTTGTGGTAGACAGGTGCTACATACTAAGTTCCATATGTGAGAAGGTAGCTGAACGCCTTGTCCAAAAGCATCTTACTTCTGAGAGTTGAGCTCAGCCTCAGTCCCTCACAGTTTCACACTGCCTGCAGAGTGAGTTTCACACGTCTTCACCAGAGACGATTGCCAGAGGCTTCTGAGTACAAGTTAACAATGCAGACCTGGAGGGTATCTCCAGGTGCAGTAGAGTGGTAATCTTGGAACCTCCTGACTCAGAGTGTTGCTACCTTCTCACTGCCATAGGAATGCAGCTAGTTGATAGCTGGCTTCAAGACATGCTTCCCTGTGAGAGCTGAGGACAGGGCAGAACCCTCCCGCATCCTGCCTGACTGTAGGAGTAGCTGCTAACATCCTTACGTTAGTGGCTGGGAGAGGTTGCGGGAAAAGCATGTGTGAGCACTGGGCCTGAACTCCCGTGTATCTGAGTTGAATACAGCGATTTCCAATGGCCTTCTTCAATCACAGTGTAGCTAGGTTCCAACTCCCATGTCCGAGTGGGTAGCAGACATCTGCCTCCCATGCATACACACTTCTGAGAGTTGAGCTTATGGCCTGTACCTCCACAGCCAGCCTGTTGGTACCCTTGGCTTCTAAAACGCCTAGGCTCGCTGTTTGACGGAAGTGTTGGGAGAGGTAATTGGAATCACCCGGCACACAAGACTAGTGCCTCCAAGCTCAGTCCAGCGATTTCCTAGTAATTCCTGTGGTAGACTGGTGCTACATACTAAGTTCCATACGTGAGAGGGTAGCTGAACGCCTTGTCCAAAAGCATCTAACTTCTGAGAGTTGAGCTCAGTCTCAGTCCCTCACAGCTCCACACTGCCTGCAGAGTGAGTTTCGCAGGTCTTAAGCAGAGACGTTTGCCAGAGGCTTCTGAGACGCAGGTTAACAATGCAGACCTGGAGGGTATCCCCAGGTGCAGTAGACTGGTAATCTTAGAACCTCCTGACTCAGAATACTGCTACTTTCTCACTGCCATAGGAATGCACTAGTTGACAGCTGGCTTCAAGACATGCTTCCCTGTGAGAGCTGAGGACAGGGCAGAACCCTCCCGCATCCTGCCTGACTGTAGGAGTAGCTGCTAACATCCTAATGTTAGTGGCTGGGAGAGGTTGCGGGAAAAGCATGTGTGAGCACTGGGCCTGAACTCCCGTGTATCTGAGTTGAATACAGCGATTTCCAACGGCTTTCCTCAACCAGAGTGTAGCTAGGTTCCAAATCCCATGTACGAGCGGGTAGCAGACATCTGCCTCCCATGCATACACACTTCTGAGAGTTGAGCTTATGGCCTGTACCTCCACATCCAGCCTGCTGGTACCCTTGGCTTCTAAAAGGTCTAGGCTCGCTGTTTGACGGAAGTGTTGGGAGAGGTAATTGGAATCACCCGGCACACAACACTAGTGCCTCCAAGCTCAGTCCAGCGATTTCCTAGTAATTCCTGTGGTAGACTGGTGCTACATACTAAGTTCCATACGTGAGAGGGTAGATGAACGCCTTGTCCAAAAGCATCTAACTTCTGAGAGTTGAGCTCAGTCTCAGTCCCTCACAGCTCCACACTGCCTGCAGAGTGAGTTTCGCAGGTCTTAAGCAGAGACGTTTGCCAGAGGCTTCTGAGACGCAGGTTAACAATGCAGACCTGGAAGGTATCCCCAGGTGCAGTAGACTGGTAATCTTAGAACCTCCTGACTCAGAATACTGCTACTTTCTCACGGCCATAGGAATGCACCTAGTGGACAGCTGGCTTCAAGACATGCTTCCCTGTGAGAGCTGAGGACAGGGCAGAAACCTCCCGCATCCTGCCTGACTGTAGGAGTAGCTGCAAACATCCTAATGTTAGTGGCTGGGAGAGGTTGCGGGAAAAGCATGTGTGAGCACTGGGCCTGAAATCCCGTGTATCTGAGTTGAATACAGCGATTTCCAACGTCTTTCCTCAACCAGAGTGTAGCTAGGTTCCAAATCCCAAGTACGAGCGGGTAGCAGACATCTGCCTCCCATGCATACACACTTCTGAGAGTTGAGCTTATGGCCTGTACCTCCACATCCAGCCTGCTGGTACCCTTGGCTTCTAAAAGGCCTAGGCTCGCTGTTTGACGGAAGTGTTGGGAGAGGTAATTGGAATCACCCGACACACAAGACTAGTGCATCCAAGCTCAATTCACGATTTCCCAGTAATTCTTGTGGTAGACTGGTGCTACATACTAAGTTCCATACGTGAGAAGGTAGCTGAATGCCTTGTCCAAAATCATCTTACTTCTGAGAGTTGAGCTCAGCCTCAGTCCCTCACAGTTCCACACTGCCTGCAGAGTGAGTTTCACACGTCTTCACCAGAGACGATTGCCAGAGGCTCTGAGTACAAGTTAACAATGCAGACCTGGAGGGTATCTCCAGCTGCAGTAGATTGGTAATCTTGGAACCTCCTGACTCAGAGTGCTGCTACCTTCTCACTGCATAGGAATGCAGCTAGTTGACAGCTGGCTTCAAGTCATGCTTCCCTGTGAGAGCTGAGGACAGGGCAGAACCCTCCCGCATCCTGCCTGACTGTAGGAGTAGCTGCTAACATCCTAATGTTAGTGGCTGGGAGAGGTTGCGGGAAAAACATGTGTGAGCACTGGGCCTGAACTCCCGTGTATCTGAGTTGAATACAGCGATTTCCAACGGCTTTCCTCAACCAGAGTGTAGCTAGGTTCCAAATCCCATGTACGAGCGGGTAGCAGACATCTGCCTCCCATGCATACACACTTCTGAGAGTTGAGCTTATGGCCTGTACCTCCACATCCAGCCTGCTGGTACCCTTGGCTTCTAAAAGGCCTAGGCTCGCTGTTTGACGGAAGTGCTGAGAGAGGTAATTGGAATAGCCCGGCACACAAGACGAGTGCCTCCAAGCTCAATTCACGATTTCCCAGTAATTCTTGTGGTACACAGGTGCTCCATACTAATTTCCATATGTGAGAAGGTAGCTGAACGCCTTGTCCAAAAGCATCTTACTTCTGAGAGTTGAGCTCACCCTCAGTCCCTCACAGTTCCACACTGCCTGCAGAGTGAGTTTCACACGTCTTCACCAGAGACGATTGCAAGAGGCTTCTGAGTACAAGTTAACAATGCAGACCTGGAGGGCATCTCCAGGTGCAGTAGAGTGGTAATGTTGGAACCTCCTGACTCAGAGTACTGCTACCTTCTCACTGCCATAGGAATGCAGCTAGTTGACAGCTGGCTTCAAGACATGCTTCCCTGTGAGAGCTGAGGACAGGGCAGAACCCTCCCGCATCCTGCCTGACTGTAGGAGTAGCTGCTAACATCCTAATGTTAGTGGCTGGGAGAGGTTGCGGGAAAAGCATGTGTGAGCACTGGGCCTGAACTCCCGTGTATCTGAATTGAATACAGCGATTTCCAATGGCCTTCGTCAATCACAGTGTAGCTAGGTTCCAAATCCCATGTCCGAGCAGGTAGCAGACATCTGCCTCCCATGCATACACACTTCTGAGAGTTGAGCTTATGGCCTGTACCTCCACATCGAGCCTGCTGGTACCCTTGGCTTCTAAAAGGTCTAGGCTCCCTGTTTGACGGAAGTGTTGGGAGAGGTAATTTGAATCACTCGGCACACAACACTAGTACCTCCAAGCTCAGTCCAGCGATTTCCTAGTAATTCCTGTGGTAGACTGGTGCTACATACTAAGTTCCATACGTGAGAGGGTAGCTGAACGCCTTGTCCAAAAGCATCTTACTTCTGAGAGTTGAGCTCAGCCTCAGTCCCTCACAGTTCCACACTGCCTGCAGAGTGAGTTTCGCAGGTCTTAAGCAGAGACGTTTGCCAGAGGCTTCTGAGACGCAGGGTAACAATGCAGACCTGGAGGGTATCCCCAGGTGCAGTAGACTGGTAATCTTATAACCTCCTGACTCAGAATACTGCTACCTTCTCACTGCCATAGGAATGCACCTAGTTGACAGCTGGCTTCAAGACATGCTTCCCTGTGAGAGCTGAGGACAGGGCAGAAACCTCCCACATCCTGCCTGACTGTAGGAGTAGCTGCTAACATCCTAATGTTAGTGGCTGGGAGAGGTTGCGGGAAAAGCATGTGTGAGCACTGGGCCTGAACTCCCGTGTATCTGAGTTGAATACAGCGATTTCCAACGGCTTTCCTCAACCAGAGTGTAGCTAGGTTCCAAATCCCAAGTACGAGCGGGTAGCAGACATCTACCTCCCATGCATACACACTTCTGAGAGTTGAGCTTATGGCCTGTACCTCCACATCCAGCCTGCTGGTACACTTGGCTTCTAAAAGGCCTAGGCTCGCTGTTTGACGGAAGTGTTGGGAGAGGTAATTGGAATCACCCGGCACACAAGACGACTGCCTCCAAGCTCAACTCACGATTTCCCAGTAATTCTTGTGGTAGACAGGTGCTACATACTAAGTTCCATATGTGAGAAGGTAGCTGAACGCCTTGTCCAAAAGCATCTTACTTCTGAGAGTTGAGCTCACCCTCAGTCCCTCACAGTTCCACACTGCCTGCAGAGTGAGTTTCGCAGTCTTCAGCAGAGACGTTTGCCAGAGGCTTCTGAGACGCAGGGTAACAATGCAGACCTGGAGGGTATCCCCAGGTGCAGTAGACTGGTAATCTTGGAACTTCCTGACTCAGAATACTGCTACTTTCTCACTGCCATAGGAATGCACTAGTTGACAGCTGGCTTCAAGACATGCTTCCCTGTGAGAGCTGAGGACAGGGCAGAACCCTCCCGCATCCTGCCTGACTGTAGGAGTAGCTGCTAACATCCTTATGTTAGTGGCTGGGAGAGGTTGCGGGAAAAGCATGTGTGAGCACTGGGCCTGAACTCCCGTGTATCTGAGTTGAATACAGCGATTTCCAATGGCCTTCTTCAATCACAGTGTAGCTAGGTTCCAACTCCCATGTCCGAGTGGGTAGCAGACATCTGCCTCCCATGCATACACACTTCTGAGAGTTGAGCTTATGGCCTGTACCTCCACAGCCAGCCTGTTGGTACCCTTGGCTTCTAAAACGCCTAGGCTCGCTGTTTGACGGAAGTGTTGGGAGAGGTAATTGGAATCACCCGGCACACAAGACTAGTGCCTCCAAGCTCAGTCCAGCGATTTCCTAGTAATTCCTGTGGTAGACTGGTGCTACATACTAAGTTCCATACGTGAGAGGGTAGCTGAACGCCTTGTCCAAAAGCATCTAACTTCTGAGAGTTGAGCTCAGTCTCAGTCCCTCACAGCTCCACACTGCCTGCAGAGTGAGTTTCGCAGGTCTTAAGCAGAGACGTTTGCCAGAGGCTTCTGAGACGCAGGTTAACAATGCAGACCTGGAGGGTATCCCCAGGTGCAGTAGACTGGTAATCTTAGAACCTCCTGACTCAGAATACTGCTACTTTCTCACTGCCATAGGAATGCACTAGTTGACAGCTGGCTTCAAGACATGCTTCCCTGTGAGAGCTGAGGACAGGGCAGAACCCTCCCGCATCCTGCCTGACTGTAGGAGTAGCTGCTAACATCCTAATGTTAGTGGCTGGGAGAGGTTGCGGGAAAAGCATGTGTGAGCACTGGGCCTGAACTCCCGTGTATCTGAGTTGAATACAGCGATTTCCAACGGCTTTCCTCAACCAGAGTGTAGCTAGGTTCCAAATCCCATGTACGAGCGGGTAGCAGACATCTGCCTCCCATGCATACTCACTTCTGAGAGTTGAGCTTATGGCCTGTACCTCCACATCCAGCCTGCTGGTACCCTTGGCTTCTAAAAGGTCTAGGCTCGCTGTTTGACGGAAGTGTTGGGAGAGGTAATTGGAATCACCCGGCACACAACACTAGTGCCTCCAAGCTCAGTCCAGCGATTTCCTAGTAATTCCTGTGGTAGACTGGTGCTACATACTAAGTTCCATACGTGAGAGGGTAGATGAACGCCTTGTCCAAAAGCATCTAACTTCTGAGAGTTGAGCTCAGTCTCAGTCCCTCACAGCTCCACACTGCCTGCAGAGTGAGTTTCGCAGGTCTTAAGCAGAGACGTTTGCCAGAGGCTTCTGAGACGCAGGTTAACAATGCAGACCTGGAGGGTATCCCCAGGTGCAGTAGACTGGTAATCTTAGAACCTCCTGACTCAGAATATTGCTACTTTCTCACGGCCATAGGAATGCACCTAGTGGACAGCTGGCTTCAAGACATGCTTCCCTGTGAGAGCTGAGGACAGGGCAGAAACCTCCCGCATCCTGCCTGACTGTAGGAGTAGCTGCTAACATCCTAATGTTAGTGGCTGGGAGAGGTTGCGGGAAAAGCATGTGTGAGCACTGGGCCTGAAATCCCGTGTATCTGAGTTGAATACAGCGATTTCCAACGGCTTTCCTCAACCAGAGTGTAGCTAGGTTCCAAATCCCAAGTACGAGCGGGTAGCAGACATCTGCCTCCCATGCATACACACTTCTGAGAGTTGAGCTTATGGCCTGTACCTCCACATCCAGCCTGCTGGTACCCTTGGCTTCTAAAAGGCCTAGGCTCGCTGTTTGACGGAAGTGTTGGGAGAGGTAATTGGAATCACCCGACACACAAGACTAGTGCCTCCAAGCTCAATTCACGATTTCCCAGTAATTCTTGTGGTAGACTGGTGCTACATACTAAGTTCCATACGTGAGAAGGTAGCTGAATGCCTTGTCCAAAATCATCTTACTTCTGAGAGTTGAGCTCACCCTCAGTCCCTCACAGTTCCACACTGCCTGTAGAGTGAGTTTCACACGTCTTCACCATAGACGATTGCCAGAGGCTTCTGAGTACAAGTTAATAATGCAGACCTGGAGGGTATCTCCAGGTGCAGTAGAGTGGTAATCTTGGAACCTCCTGACTCAGAATACTGTTACCTTCTCACTGCCATAGGAATGCAGCTAGTTGACAGCTGGCTTCAAGACATGCTTCCCTGTGAGAGCTGAGGACAGGGCAGAACCCTCCCGCATCCTGCCTGACTGTAGGAGTAGCTGCTAACATCCTAATGTTAGTGGCTGGGAGAGGTTGCGGGAAAAGCATGTGTGAGCACTGGGCCTGAACTCCCGTGTATCTGAGTTGAATACAGCGATTTCCAACGGCTTTCCTCAACCAGAGTGTAGCTAGGTTCCAACTCCCATGTCCGAGCGGGTAGCAGACATCTGCCTCCCATGCATACACACTTCTGAGAGTTGAGCTTATGGCCTGTACCTCCACATCCAGCCTGCTGGTACCCTTGGCTTCTAAAAGGTCTAGGCTCCCTGTTTGACGGAAGTGTTGGGAGAGGTAATTTGAATCACCCGGCACACAACACTAGTACCTCCAAGCTCAGTCCAGCGATTTCCTAGTAATTCCTGTGGTAGACTGGTGCTACTTACTAAGTTCCATACGTGAGAGGGTAGCTGAACGCCTTGTCCAAAAGCATCTTACTTCTGAGAGTTGAGCTCAGCCTCAGTCCCTCACAGTTCCACACTGCCTGCAGAGTGAGTTTCGCAGGTCTTAAGCAGAGACGTTTGCCAGAGGCTTCTGAGACGCAGGGTAACAATGCAGACGTGGAGGGTATCCCCAGGTGCAGTAGACTGGTAATCTTATAACCTCCTGACTCAGAATACTGCTACCTTCTCACTGCCATAGGAATGCACCTAGTTGACAGCTGGCTTCAAGACATGCTTCCCTGTGAGAGCTGAGGACAGGGCAGAAACCTCCCGCATCCTGCCTGACTGTAGGAGTAGCTGCTAACATCCTAATGTTAGTGGCTGGGAGAGGTTGCGGGAAAAGCATGTGTGAGCACTGGGCCTGAACTCCCGTGTATCTGAGTTGAATACAGCGATTTCCAACGGCTTTCCTCAACCAGAGTGTAGCTAGGTTCCAAATCCCAAGTACGAGCGGGTAGCAGACATCTACCTCCCATGCATACACACTTCTGAGAGTTGAGCTTATGGCCTGTACCTCCACATCCAGCCTGCTGGTACACTTGGCTTCTAAAAGGCCTAGGCTCGCTGTTTGACGGAAGTGCTGGGAGAGGTAATTGGAATCACCTGGCACACAAGACGACTGCCTCCAAGCTCAACTCACGATTTCCCAGTAATTGTTGTGGTAGACAGGTGCTACATACTAAGTTCCATACGTGAGAAGGTAGCTGAACGCCTTGTCCAAAAGCATCTTACTTCTGAGAGTTGAGCTCAGCCTCAGTCCCTCACAGTTCCACACTGCCTGCAGAGTGAGTTTCGCAGGTCTTCAGCAGAGACGATTGCCAGAGGCTTCTGAGTACAAGTTAACAATGCAGACCTGGAGGGTATCTCCAGGTGCAGTAGAGTGGTAATCTTGGAACCTCCTGACTCAGAATACTGCTACCTTCTCACTGCCATAGGAATGCAGCTAGTTGACAGCTGGCTTCAAGACATGCTTCCCTGTGAGAGCTAGGACAGGGCAGAACCCTCCCGCATCCTGCCTGACTGTAGGAGGAGCTGCTAACATCCTAATGTTAGTGGCTGGGAGAGGTTGCGGGAAAAACATGTGTGAGCACTGGGCCTGAACTCCCGTGTATCTGAGTTATCTACAGCGATTTCCAACGGCTTTCCTCAACCAGAGTGTAGCTAGGTTCCAAATCCCATGTACGAGCGGGTAGCAGACATCTGCCTCCCATGCATACACACTTCTGAGAGTTGAGCTTATGGCCTGTACCTCCACATCCAGCCTACTGGTACCCTTGGCTTCTAAAAGGCCTAGGCTCGCTGTTTGACGGAAGTGCTGGGAGAGGTAATTGGAATCTCCCGGCACACAAGACGAGTGCCTCCAAGCTCAATTCACGATTTCCCAGTAATTCTTGTGGTAGACAGGTGCTACATACTAAGTTCCATATGTGAGAAGGTAGCTGAAAGCCTTGTCCAAAAGCATCTTACTTCTGAGAGTTGAGCTCACCCTCAGTCCCTCACAGTTCCACACTGCCTGCAGAGTGAGTTTCGCAGTCTTCAGCAGAGACGTTTGCCAGAGGCTTCTGAGACGCAGGGTAACAATGTAGACCTGGAGGGTATCCCCAGGTGCAGTAGACTGGTAATCTTGGAACCTCCTGACTCAGAATACTGCTACCTTCTCACTGCCTTAGGAATGCAGCTAGTTGACAGCTGGCTTCAAGACATGCTTCCATGTGAGAGCTGAGGACAGGGCAGAACCCTCCCGCATGCTGCCTGACTGTAGGAGTAGCTGCTAACATCCTAATGTTAGTGGCTGGGAGAGGTTGCGGGAAAAGCATGTGTGAGCACTGGGCCTGAACTCCCGTGTATCTGAGTTGAATACAGCGATTTCCAACGGCTTTCCTCAACCAGAGTGTAGCTAGGTTCCAAATCCCATGTACGAGCGGGTAGCAGACATCTGCCTCCCATGCATACACACTTCTGAGAGTTGAGCTTATGGCCTGTACCTCCACATCCAGCCTGCTGGTACACTTGGCTTCTAAAAAGCCTAGGCTCGCTGTTTGACGGAAGTGCTGCGAGAGGTAATTGGAATCTCCCGGCACACAAGACGAGTGCCTCCAAGCTCAATTCACGATTTCCCAGTAATTCTTGTGGTAGACAGGTGCTACATACTAAGTTCCATATGTGAGAAGGTAGCTGAACGCCTTGACCAAAAGCATCTTACTTCTGAGAGTTGAGCTCAGCCTCAGTCCCTCACACTTCCACACTGCCTGCAGAGTGAGTTTCACACGTCTTCACCAGAGACGATTGTCAGAGGCTCTGAGTACAAGTTAACAATGCAGAACTGGAGGGTATCTCCAGGTGCAGTAGATTGGTAATCTTGGAACCTCCTGACTCAGAGTGCTGCTACCTTCTCACTGCCATAGGAATGCAGCTAGTTGACAGCTGGCTTCAAGACATGCTTTCCTGTGAGAGCTGAGGACAGGGCAGAACCCTCCCGCATCCTGCCTGACTGTAGGAGTAGCTGCTAACATCCTTATGTTAGTGGCTGGGAGAGGTTGCGGGAAAAGCCTGTGTGAGCACTGGGCCTGAACTCCCGTGTGTCTGAGTTGAATACAGCGATTTCCAATGGCCTTCTTCAATCACAGTATAGCTATGTTCCAACTCCCATGTCCGAGTGGGTAGCAGATATCTGCCTCCCATGCATACACACTTCTGAGAGTTGAGCTTAGGGCCTGTACCTCCACATCCAGCATGCTGGTACCCTTGGCTTCTAAAAGGTCTAGGCTCGCTGTTTGACGGAAGTGTTGGGAGAGGTAATTTGAATCACCCGGCACACAACACTAGTGCCTCCAAGTTCAGTCCAGCGATTTCCTAGTAATTCCTGTGGTAGACTGGTGCTACATACCAAGTTCCATACGTGAGAGTGTAGCTGAACGCCTTGTCCAAAAGCATCTTACTTCTGAGAGTTGAGCTCTGCCTCAGTCCCTCACAGTTCCACACTGCCTGCAGAGTGAGTTTCGCAGGTCTTCAGCAGAGACGTTTGCCAGAGGCTTCTGAGACGCAGGGTAACAATGCAGACCTGGAGGGTATCCCCAGGTGCAGTAGACTGGTAATCTTATAACCTCCTGACTCAGAATACTGCTACCTTCTCACTGCCATAGGAATGCACCTAGTTGACAGCTGGCTTCAAGACATGCTTCCCTGTGAGAGCTGAGGACAGGGCAGAACCCTCCCGCATCCTGCCTGACTGTAGGAGTAGCTGCTAACATCCTAATGTTAATGGCTGGGAGAGGTTGCGGGAAAAGCACGTGTGAGCACTGGGCCTGAACTCCCGTGTATCTGAGTTGAATACAGCGATTTCCAACGGCTTTCCTCAACCAGAGTGTAGCTAGGTTCCAAATCCCAAGTACGAGCGGGTAGCAGACATCTGCCTCCCATGCATACACACTTCTGAGAGTTGAGCTTATGGCCTGTACCTCCACATCCAGCCTGCTGGTACACTTGGCTTCTAAAAGGCCTAGGCTCGCTGTTTGACGGAAGTGTTGGGAGAGGTAATTGGAATAACACGGCACACAAGACTAGTGCCTCCAAGCTCAATTCACGATTTCCCAGTAATTCTTGTGGTAGACAGGTGCTACATACTAAGTTCCATATGTGAGAAGGTAGCTGAACTCCTTGTCCAAAAGCATCTTACTTCTGAGAGTTGAGCTCACCCTCAGTCCCTCACAGTTCCACACTGCCTGCAGAGTGAGTTTCACACGTCTTCACCAGAGACGATTGCCAGAGGCTTCTGAGTACAAGTTAACAATGCAGACCTGGAGGGTATCTCCAGGTGCAGTAGAGTGGTAATCTTGGAACCTCCTGACTCAGAGTACTGCTACCTTCTCACTAACATAGGAATGCAGCCAGTTGACAGCTGGCTTCAAGACATGCTTCCCTGTGAGAGCTGAGGACAGGGCAGAACCCTCCCGCATCCTGCCTGACTGTAGGAGTAGCTGCTAACATCCTTATGTTAGTGGCTGGGAGAGGTTGCGGGAAAAGCATGTGTGAGCACTGGGCCTGAACTCCCGTGTATCTGAGTTGAATACAGCGATTTCCAATGGACTTCGTCAATCACAGTGTTGCTAGGTTCCAACTCCCATGTCCGAGCGGGTAGCAGACATCTGCCTCCCATGCATACACACTTCTGAGAGCTGAGCTTATGGCCTGTACCTCCACATCGAGCATGCTGGTACCCTTGGCTTCTAAAAGGTCTAGGCTCGCTGTTTGACGGAAGTGTTGGGAGAGGTAATTTGAATCACCCGGCACACAACACTAGTGCCTCCAAGCTCAGTCCAGCTATTTCCTAGTAATTCCTGTGGTTGACTGGTGCTACATACTAAGTTCCATACGTGAGAGGGTAGCTGAACGCCTTGTCCAAAAGCATCTTACTTCTGAGAGTTGAGCTCAGCCTCAGTCCCTCACAGTTCCACACTGCCTGCAGAGTGAGTTTCCAGGTCTTAAGCAGAGACGTTTGCCAGAGGCTTCTGAACGCAGGGTAACAATGCAGACCTGGAGGGTATCCCCAGGTGCAGTAGACTGGTAATCTTATAACCTCCAGACTCAGAATACTGCTACCTTCTCACTGACATAGGAATGCACCTAGTTGACAGCTGGCTTCAAGACATGCTTCCCTGTGAGAGCTGAGGACAGGGCAGAACCCTCCCGCATCCTGCCTGACTGTAGGAGTAGCTGCTAACATCCTAATGTTAGTGGCTGGGAGAGGTTGCGGGAAAAGCATGTGTGAGCACTGGGCCTGAACTCCCGTGTATCTGAGTTGAATACAGCGATTTCCAACGGCTTTCCTCAACCAGAGTGTAGCTAGGTTCCAAATCCCATGTACGAGCGGGTAGCAGACATCTGCCTCCCATGCATACACACTTCTGAGAGTTGAGCTTATGGCCTGTACCTCCACATCCAGCCTGCTGGTACCCTTGGCTTCTAAAAGGCCTAGGCTCGGTGTTTGACGGAATTGCTGGGAGAGGTAATTGGAATCTCCCGGCACACAAGACGAGTGCCTCTAAGCTCAGTCCAGCGATTTCCCAGTAATTCTTGTGGTAGACAGGTGCTACATATAAGTTCCATATGTGAGAAGGTAGCTGAACGCCTTGTCAAAAGCATCTTACTTCTGAGAGTTGAGATCAGCCTCAGTCCCTCACAGTTCCACACTGCCTGCAGAGTGAGTTTCACACGTCTTCACCTGAGACGATTACCAGAGGCTTCTGAGACGCAGGGTAACAATGCAGACCTGGAGGGTATCTCCAGGTGCAGTAGAGTGGTAATCTTGGAACCTCCTGACTCAGAGTACTGCTACCTTCTCACTGCCATAGGTATGCAGCTAGTTGACAGCTGACTTCAAGACATGCTTCCCTGTGAGAGCTGAGGACAGGGCAGAACCCTCCCGCATCCTGCCTGACTGTAGGAGTAGCTGCTAACATCCTTATGTTAGTGCCTGGGAGAGGTTGCGGGAAACGCATGTGTGAGCACTGGGCCTGAACTCCCGTGTATCTGAGTTGAATACAGCGATTTCCAATGGCCTTCTTCAATCACAGTGTAGCTAGGTTCCAACTACCATGTCCGAGTGGGTAGCAGACATCTGCCTCCCATGCAGACACACTTCTGAGACTTGAGCTTATGGCCTGTACCTCCACATCCAGCCTGCTGGTACCCTTGGCTTCTAAAAGGCCTAGGCTCGCTGTTTGACGGAAGTGCTGGGAGAGGTAATTGGAATCTCCCGGCACACAAGACGAGTGCCTCCAAGCTCGATTCACGATTTCCCCGTAATTCTTGTGGTAGACACGTGCTACATACTAAGTTCCATATGTGAGAAGGTAGCTGAACGCCTTGTCCAAAAGCATCTTACTTCTGAGAGTTGAGCTCAGCCTCAGTCCCTCACAGTTCCAAACTGCCTGCAAAGTGAGTTTCACACGTCTTCACCAGAGACGATTGCCAGAGGCTTCTGAGTACAAGTTAACAATGCAGACCTGGAGGGTATCTCCAGGTGCAGTAGAGTGGTAATCTTGGAACCTCCTGACTCAGAGTACTGCTACCTTCTCACTGCAATAGGAATCTAGCCAGTTGACAGCTGGCTTCAAGGCATGCTTCCCTGTGAGAGCTGAGGACAGGGCAGAACCCTCCCGCATCCTGCCTGACTGTAGGAGTAGCTGCTAACATCCTAATGTAAGTGGCTTGGAGAGTTTGCGGGAAAAGCATGTGTGAGCACTGGGCCTGAACTCCCGTGTATCTGAGTTGAATACATCGATTTCCAATGGCCTTCTTCAATCACAGTGTAGCTAGGTTCCAACTCCCATGTCCGAGTGGGTAGCAGACATCTGCCTCCGATGCATACACACTTCTGAGAGTTGAGCTTATGGCCTGTACCTCCACATCCAGCCTGCTGGTACCCTTGGCTTCTAAAAGGCCTAGGATGGCTGTTTGACGGAAGTGCTGGGAGAGGTAATTGTAATATCCTGGCACACAAGACGAGTGCCTCTAAGCTCAGTCCAGCGATTTCCCAGTAATTCTTGTGGTAGACAGGTGCTACATATAAGTTCCATATGTGAGAAGGTAGCTGAACGCCTTGTCAAAAGCATCTTACTTCTGAGAGTTGAGCTCAGCCTCAGTCCTTCACAGTTCCACACTGCCTGCAGAGTGAGTTTCGCAGGTCTTCAGCAGAGACGTTTGCCAGAGGCTTCTTAGACGCAGGGTAACAATGCACACCTGGAGGGTATCCCCAGGTGCAGTAGACTGGTAATCTTGGAACTCCTGACACAGAATACTGCTACCTTCTCACTGCCATAGGAATGCAGCTAGTTGACAGCTGGCTTCAAGACATGCTTCCCTGTGAGAGCTGAGGACAGGGCAGAACCCTCCCGCATCCTGCCTGACTGTAGGAGTAGCTGCTAACATCCTAATGTTAGTGGCTGGGAGAGGTTTCGGGAAAAGCATGTGTGAGCACTGGGCCTGAACTCCCGTGTATCTGAGTTGAATACAGCGATTTCCAACGGCTTTCCTCAACCAGACATGCTTCCCTGTGAGAGTTGAGGACAGGGCAAAACCCTCCCGCATCCTGCCTGACTGTAGGAGTAGCTGCTATCATCCTAATGTTAGTGGCTGGGATAGGTTGCGGGAAAAGCATGTGTGACCACTGGGCCCGAACTCCCGTGTATCTGAGTTGAATACAGCGATTTCCAACGGCTTTCCTCAACCAGAGTGTAGCTAGGTTCCAAATCCAATGTACGAGCGGGTAGCAGACATCTGCCTCCCATGCATACACACTTCTGAGAGTTGAGCTTATGGCCTGTACCTCCACATCCAGCCTGCTGGTACACTTGGCTTCTAAAAGGCCTAGGCTCGCTGTTTGACGGAAGTGTTGGGAGAAGTAATTGGAATCACCCGGCACACAAGACTAGTGCCTCCCAGCTCAGTTCACGATTTCCCAGTAATTCTTGGGGTAGACAGGTGCTACATACTAAGTTCCATATGTGAGAAGGTAGCTGAACGCCCTGTCCAAAAGCATCTTACTTCTGAGAGTTGAGCTCAGCCTCAGTCCCTCACAGTTCCACACTGCCTGCAGAGTTAGTTTCGCAGGTCTTCAGCAGAGACGATTGCCAGAGGCTTCTGAGAACACGTTAACAATGCAGAACTGGAGGGTATCTCCAGGTGCAGTAGAGTGGTAATCTTGGAACCTCCTGGCTCAGAATACTGCTACCTTCTCACTGCCATAGGAATGCAGCTAGTTGACAGCTGGCTTCAAGACATGCTTCCCTGTGAGAGCTGAGGACAGGGCAGAACCCTCCCGCATCCTGCCTGACTGTAGGAGTAGCTGCTAACATCCTAATGTTAGTGGCTAGGAGAGGTTGCGGGAAAAGCATGTGTGAGCACTAGGCCTGAACTCCCGTGTATCTGAGTTGAATACAGCGATTTCCAACGTCTTTCCTCAACCAGAGTGTAGCTAGGTTCCAAATCCCATGTACGAGCGGGTAGCAGACATCTGCCTCCCATGCATACACACTTCTGAGAGTTGAGCTTATGGCCTGTACCTCCACATCCAGCCTGCTGGTACCCTTGGCATCTAAAAGTCCTAGGCTCTCTGTTTGACGGAAGTGCTGTGAGAGGTAATTGGAATCACCCGGCACACAAGACTAGTGCCTCCAAGCTCAGTCCAGCGATTTCCCAGTAATTCTTGTGGTAGACAGGGGCTACATACTAAGTTCCATATGTGAGAAGGTAGCTGAACGCCTTGTACAAAAGCATCTTACTTCTGAGAGTTGAGCACACCCTCAGTCCCTCACACTTCCACACTGCCTGCAGAGTGAGTTTCAAACGTCTTCACAAGAGACGATTGCCAGAGGCTTCTGAGTACAAGTTAACAATGCAGAACTGGAGGGTATCTCCAGGTGCAGTAGAGTGGTAATCTTGGAACCTCCTGACTCAGAGTACTGCTACCTTCTCACTGCCATAGGAATGCAGCTAGTTGACAGCTGGCTTCAAGGCATGCTTCCCTGTGAGAGCTGAGGACAGGGCAGAACCCTCCCGCATGCTGCCTCACTGTAGGAGTAGCTGCTAACATCCTTATGTTAGTGGCTGGGAGAGGTTGGGGGAAAAGCATGTGTGAGCACTGGGCCCGAACTCCCGTGTATCTGAGTTGAATACAGCGATTTCCAATGGCCTTCTTCAATCACAGTGTAGCTAGGTTCCAACTCCCATGTCCGAGTGGGTAGCAGACATCTGCCTCCCATGCATACACACTTCTGAGAGTTGAGCTTATGGCCTGTACCTCCACAGCCAGCCTGCTGGTACCCTTGGCTTCTAAAAGGCCTAGGCTCCCTGTTTGACGGAAGTGCTGGGAGAGGTAATTGGAATCACCCGGCACACAAGACTAGTGCCTCCAAGCTCAGTTCAGCGATTTCCTAGTAATTCCTGTGGTAGACTGGTGCTACATACTAAGTTCCATACGTGGGAGGGTAGCTGAACACCTTGTCCAAAACCATCTTACTTCTGAGAGTTGAGCTCAGCCTCAGTACCTCACAGTTCCACACTGCCTGCAGAGTGAGTTTCGCAGGTCTTCAGCAGAGACGTTTGCCAGAGGCTTCTGAGACGCAGGGTAACAATGCAGACCTGGAGGGTATCCCCAGGTGCAGTCGACTGGTAATCTTGGAACCTCCTGACTCAGAATACTGCTACCTCCTCACTGCGATAGGAATGCAGCTAGTTGACAGATAGCTGGCTTCAAGACATGCTTCCCTGAGAGATTTGAGGACAGGGCAGAACCCTCCCGCATGCTGCCTGACTGTAGGAGTAGCTGCTAACATCCTAATGTTCGTGGCTGGGAGAAGTTGCGGGAAAAGCATGTGTGAGCACTGGGCCTGAACTCCCGTGTATCTGAGTTGAATACAGCGATTTCCAACGGCTTTCCTCAACCAGAGTGTAGCTAGGTTCCAAATCCCATGTACGAGCGGGTAGCAGATTTCTGCCTCCCATGAATACACACTTCTGAGAGTTGAGCTTATAGCCTGTACCTCCACAGCCAGCCTGCTGGTACCCTTGGCTTCTAAAAGGCCTAGGCTCGCTGTTTGACGGAAGTGCTGGCAGAGGTAATTGGAATCACCCGGCACACAAGACTAGTGCCTCCAAGCTCAGTTCAGCGATTTCCTAGTAATTCCTGTGGTAGACTGGTGCTACATACTAAGTTCCATACGTGAGAGGGTAGCTGAACGCCTTGTCCAAAACCATCTTACTTCTGAGAGTTGAGCTCAGCCTCAGTCCCTCACAGTTCCACACTGCCTGCAGAGTGAGTTTCGCAGGTCTTCAGCAGAGACGTTTGCCAGAGGCTTCTGAGACGCAGGGTAACAATGCAGACCTGGAGGGTATCCCCAGGTGCAGTCGACTGGTAATCTTGGAACCTCCTGACTCAGAATACTGCTACCTTCTCACTGCCATAGGAATGCAGCTAGTTGACAGCTGGCTTCAAGACATGCTTCCCTGTGAGAGCTGAGGACAGGGCAGAACCCTCCCGCATGCTGCCTGACTGTAGGAGTAGCTGCTAACATCCTTATGTTAGTGGCTGGGAGAGGTTGCGGGAAAAGCATGTGTGAGCACTGGGCCTGAACTCCCGTGTATCTGAGTTGAATACAGCGATTTCCAACGGCTTTCCTCAACCAGAGTGTAGCTAGGTTCCAAATCCCATGTACGAGCGGGTAGCAGACATCTGCCTCCCATGCATACACACTTCTGAGAGTTGAGCTTATGGCCTGTACCTCCACAGCCAGCCTGCTGGTACCCTTGGCTTCTAAAGGCCTAGGCTCGCTGTTTGACGGAAGTGCTGGGAGAGGTAATTGGAATCACCCGGCACACAAGACTCGTGCCTCCAAGCTCAGTTCAGCGATTTCCTAGTAATTCCTGTGGTAGACTGGTGCTACATACTAAGTTCCATACGTGAGAGGGTAGCTGAACGCCTTGTCCAAAACCATCTTACTTCTGAGAGTTGAGCTCAGCCTCAGTCCCTCACAGTTCCACACTGCCTGCAGAGTGAGTTTCGCAGGTCTTCAGCAGAGACGTTTGCCAGAGGCTTCTGAGACGCAGGGTAACAATGCAGATCTGGAGGGTATCCCCAGGTGCAGTCGACTGGTAATCTTGGAACCTCCTGACTCAGAATACTGCTACCTTCTCACTGCCATAGTAATGCAGCTAGTTGACAGCTGGCTTCAAGACATGCTTCCCTGTGAGAGCTGAGGACAGGGCAGAACCCTCCCGCATGCTGCCTGACTGTAGGAGTAGCTGCTAACATCCTTATGTTAGTGGCTGGGAGAGGTTGCGGGAAAAGCATGTGTGCGCACTGGGCCTGAACTCCCGTGTATCTGAGTTGAATACAGCGATTTCCAACGGCTTTCCTCAACCAGAGTGTAGCTAGGTTCCAAATCCCATGTACGAGCAGGTAGCAGACATCTGCCTCCCATGCATACACACTTCTGAGAGTTGAGCTTATGGCCTGTACCTCCACATCCAGCCTGCTGGTACCCTTGGCTTCTAAAAGGCCTAGGCTCGCTGTTTGACGGAAGTGCTGGGAGAGGTAATTGGAATCTCCCGGCACACAAGACGAGTGCCTCCAAGCTCAATTCACGATTTCCCAGTAATTCTTGTGGTAGACAGGTGCTACATACTAAGTTCCAAATGTGAGAAGGTAGCTGAACGCCTTGTCCAAAAGCATCTTGCTTCTGAGAGTTGAGCCCACCCTCAGTCCCTCACAGTTCCACACTGCCTGCAGAGTGAGTTTCACAGGTCTTCACCAGAGACGATTGCCAGAGGCTTCTGAGTACAAGTTAACAATGCAGACCTGCAGGGTATCTCCAGGTGCAGTAGAGTGGTAATCTTGGAACCTCCTGACTCAGAGTACTGCTACCTTCTCACTGCCATAGGAATGCAGCTAGTTGACAGCTGGCTTCAAGACATGCTTCCCTGTGAGAGCTGAGGACAGGGCAGAACCCTCCCGCATGCTGCCTGACTGTAGGAGTAGCTGCTAACATCCTAATGTTAGTGGCTGGGAGAGGTTGCGGGAAAAGCATGTGTGAGCACTGGGCCTGAACTCCCGTGTATCTGAGTTGAATACAGCGATTTCCAATGCCCTTCTTCAATCACAGTGTAGCTAGGTTCCAACTCCCATGTCCGAGTGGGTAGCAGACATCTGCCTCCCATGCATATACACTTCTGAGAGTTGAGCTTATGGCCTGTACCTCCACATCCAGCCTGCTGGTACCCTTGGCTTCTAAAAGGCCTAGGCTCGCTGTTTGACGGAAGTGCTGGGAGAGGTAATTGGAATCTCCCGGCACACAAGACGAGTGCCTCCAAGCTCAATTCACGATTTCCCAGTAATTCTTGTGGTAGACAGGTGCTACATACTAAGTTCCATATGTGAGAAGGTAGCTGAATGCCTTGTCCAAAAGCATCTTACTTCTGAGAGTTGAGCACACCCTCAGTCCCTCACACTTCCACACTGCCTGCAGAGTGAGTTTCACACGTCTTCACCAGAGACGATTGCCAGAGGCTTCTGAGTACAAGTTAACAATGCAGACCTGGAGGGTATCTCCAGGTGCAGTTGAGTGGTAATCTTGGAACCTCCTGATTCAGAGTACTGCTACCTTCTCACTGCCATAGGAATGCAGCTAGTTGACAGCTGGCTTGAAGACATGCTTCCCTGTGAGAGCTGAGGACAGGGCAGAACCCTCCCGCATCCTGCCTGACTGTAGAAGTAGCTGCTAACATCCTAATGTTAGTGGCTGGGAGAGGTTGCGGGAAAAGCATGTGTGAGCACTGGGCCTGAACTCCCGTGTATCTGAGATGAATACAGCGATTTCCAATGGCCTACTTCAATCACAAGGTAGCTAGGTTCCAACTCCCATGTCCGAGTGGGTAGCAGACATCTGCCTCCCATGCATACACACTTCTGAGAGTTGAGCTTATGGCCTGTACCTCCATATCCAGCCTGCTGGTACCCTTGGCTTCTAAAAGGCCTAGGCTCGCTGTTTGACGGAAGTTCTGGGAGAGGTAATTGGAATCACCCGGCACACAAGACTAGTGCCTCCAAGCTCAGTTCAGCGATTTCCTAGTAATTCCTGTGGTAGACTGGTGCTACATACTAAGTTCCATACGTGAGAGGGTAGCTGAACGCCTTGTCCAAAACCATCTTACTTCTGAGAGTTGAGCTCAGCCTCAGTCCCTCACAGTTCCACACTGCCTGCAGAGTGAGTTTCGCAGGTCTTCAGCAGAGACGTTTTCCAGAGGCTTCTGAGACGCAGGGTAACAATGCAATCCTGGAGGGTATCCCCAGGTGCAGTCGACTGGTAATCTTGGAACCTCCTGACTCAGAATACTGCTACCTTCTCACTGCCATAGGAATGCAGCTAGTTGACAGCTGGCTTCAATACATGCTTCCCTGTGAGAGCTGAGGACAGGGCAGAACCCTCCCGCATGCTGCCTGACTGTAGGATTAGCTGCTAACATCCTTATGTTAGTGGCTGGGAGAGGTTGCGGGAAAAGCATGTGTGAGCACTGGGCCTGAACTCCCGTGTATCTGAGTTGAATACAGCGATTTCCAACGGCTTTCCTCAACCAGAGTGTAGCTAGGTTCCAAATCCCATGTACGAGCGAGTAGCAGACATCTGCCTCCCATGCATACACACTTCTGAGAGTTGAGCTTATGGCCTGTACCTCCACAGCCAGCCTGCTGGTACCCTTGGCTTCTCAAAGGCCTAGGCTCGCTGTTTGACGGAAGTGCTGGGAGAGGTAATTGGAATCACCCGGCACACAAGACTAGTGCCTCCAAGCTCAGTTCAGCGATTTCCTAGTAATTCCTGTGGTAGACTGGTGGTACATACTAAGTTCCATACGTGAGAGGGTAGCTGAACGCCTTGTCCAAAACCATCTTAATTCTGAGAGTTGAGCTCCGCCTCAGTCCCTCACAGTACCACACTTCCTGCAGAGTGAGTTTCGCAGGTCTTCAACAGAGACGTTTGCCAGAGGCTTCTGAGATGCAGGGTAACAATGCAGACCTGGAGGGTATCCCCAGGTGCAGTCGACTGGTAATCTTGGAACCTCCTGACTCAGAATACTGCTACCTTCTCACTGCCATAGGAATGCAGCTAGTTGACAGCTGGCTTCAAGACATGCTTCCCTGTGAGAGCTGAGGACAGGGCAGAACCCTCCCGCATGCTGCCTGACTGTAGGAGTAGCTGCTAAGATCCTTATGTTAGTGGCTGGGAGAGGTTGCGGAAAAAGCATGTGTGAGAACTGGGCCTGAACTCCCGTGTATCTGAGTTGAATACAGCGATTTCCAATGGCCTTCTTCAATCACAGTGTAGCTAGGTTCCAAATCCCATGTCCGAGTGGGTAGCAGACATCTGCCTCCCATGCATATACACTTCTGAGAGTTGAGCTTATGGCCTGTACCTCCACAGCCAGCCTGCTGGTACCCATGGCTTCTAAAAGGCCTAGGCTCGCTGTTTGACGGAAGTGCTGGGAGAGGTAATTGGAATCTCCCGGCACACAAGACGAGTGCCTCCAAGCTCAATTCACGATTTCCCAGTAATTCTTGTGGTAGACAGGTGCTACATACTAAGTTCCATATGTGAGATGGTAGCTGAACGCCTTGTCCAAAAGCATCTTACTTCTGAGAGTTGAGCCCACCCTCAGTCCCTCACAGTTCCACACTGCCTGCAGAGTGAGTTTCACACGTCTTCACCAGAGACGATTGCCAGAGGCTTCTGAGTACAAGTTAACAATGCAGACATGGAGGGTATCTCCAGGTGAAGTAGAGTGGTAATCTTGGAACCTCCTGACTCAGAGTACAGCTACCTTCTCACTGCCATAGGAATGCAGCTAGTTGACAGCTGGCTTGAAGACATGCTTCCCTGTGAGAGCTGAGGACAGGACAGAACCCTCCCGCATCCTGCCTGACTGTAGGAGTAGCTGCTAAGATCCTTATGTTAGTGGCTGGGAGAGGTTGCGGGAAAAGCATGTGTGAGCACTGGGCCTGAACTCCCGTGTATCTGAGTTGAATACAGCGATTTCCAACGGCTTTCCTCAACCAGAGTGTAGCTAGGTTCCAAATCCCATGTACGAGCGGGTAGCAGACATCTGCCTCCCATGCATACACACTTCTGAGAGTTGAGCTTATGGCCTGTACCTCCACATCCAGCCTGCTGGTACCCTTGGCTTCTAAAAGGCCTAGGCTCGCTGTTTGACGGAAGTGCTGGGAGAGGTAATTGGAATCTCCCGGCACACAAGACTAGTGCCTCCAAGCTCAATTCACGATTTCCCAGTAATTCTTGTGGTAGACAGGTGCTACATACTAAGTTCCATACGTGAGAGGGTAGCTGAACGCCTTGTCCAAAAGCATCTTACTTCTGAGAGTTGAGCTCAGCCTCAGTCCCTCACAGTTCCACACTGCCTGCAGAGTGAGTTTCGCAGGTCTTCAGCAGAGACGTTTGCCAGAGGCTTCTGAGACGCAGGGTAACAATGCTGACCTGGAGGGTATCCCCAGGTGCAGTCGACTGGTAATCTTGGAACCTCCTGACTCAGAATACTGCTACCTTCTCACTGCCATAGGAATGCAGCTAGTTGACAGCTGGCTTCAAGACATGCTTCCCTGTGAGAGCTGAGGACAGGGCAGAACCCTCCCGCATGCTGCCTGACTGTAGGAGTAGCTGCTAACATCCTTATGTTAGTGGCTGGGAGAGGTTGCGGGAAAAGCATGTGTGAGCACTGGGCCTGAACTCCCGTGTATCTGAGTTGAATACAGCGATTTCCAACGGCTTTCCTCAACCAGAGTGTAGCTAGGTTCCAAATCCCATGTACGAGCGGGTAGCAGACATCTGCCTCCCATGCATACACACTTCTGAGAGTTGAGCTTATGGCCTGTACCTCCACACCCAGCCTGCTGGTACCCTTGGCTTCTAAAAGGCCTAGGCTCGCTGTTTGACGGAAGTGCTGGGAGAGGTATTTGGAATCTCCCGGCACACAAGACGAGTGCCTCCAAGCTCAATTCACGATTTCCCAGTAATTCTTGTGGTAGACAGGTGCTACATACTAAGTTCCATATGTGAGAAGGTAGCTGAACGCCTTGTCCAAAAGCATCTTACTTCTGAGAGTTGAGCACATCCTCAGACCCTCACACTTCCACACTGCCTGCAGAGTGAGTTTCACACGTCTTCACCAGAGACGATTGCCAGAGGCTTCTGAGTACAAGTTAACAATGAAGACCTGGAGGGTATCTCCAGGTGCAGTAGAGTTGTAATCTTGGAACCTCCTGACTCAGAGTACTGCTACCTTCTCACTGCCATAGGAATGCAGCTAGTTGACAGCTGGCTTCAAGACATGCTTCCCTGTGAGAGCTGAGGACAGGGCAGAACCCTCCCGCATCCTGCCTGACTGAAGAAGTAGCTGCTAACATCCTAATGTTAGTGGCTGGGAGAGGTTGCGTGAAAAGCATGTGTGAGCACTGGGCCTGAACTCCCGTGTATCTGAGTTGAATACAGCGATTTCCAATGGCCTTCTTCAATCACAAGGTAGCTAGGTTCCAACTCCCATGTCCGAGTGGGTAGCAGACATCTGCCTCCCATGCATACACACTTCTGAGAGTTGAGCTTATGGCCTGTACCTCCATATCCAGCCTGCTGGTACCCTTGGCTTCTAAAAGGCCTAGGCTCGCTGTTTGACGGAAGTGCTGGGAGAGGTAATTGGACTCACCCGGCACACAAGACTAATGCCTCCAAGCTCAGTTCAGCGATTTCCTAGTAATTCCTGTGGTAGACTGGTGCTACATACTAAGTTCCATACGTGAGAGGGTAGCTGAACGCCTTGTCCAAAACCATCTTACTTCTGAGAGTTGAGCTCAGCCTCAGTCCCTCACAGTTCCACACTGCCTGCAGAGTGAGTTTCGCAGGTCTTCAGCAGAGACGTTTCCAGAGGCTTCTGAGACGCAGGGTAACAATGCAGACCTGGAGGGTATCCCCAGGTGCAGTCGACTGGTAATCTTGGAACCTCCTGACTCAGAATAGTGCTACCTTCTCACTGCCATAGGAATGCAGCTAGTTGACAGCTGGCTTCAAGACATGCTTCCCTGTGAGAGATGAGGACAGGGCAGAACCCTCCCGCATCCTGCCTGACTGTAGGAGTAGCTGCTAACTTCCTAATGTTAGTGGCTGGGAGAGGTTGCGGGAAAAGCATGTGTGAGCACTGGGCCTGAACTCCCGTGTATCTGAGTTGAATACAGCGATTTCCAATGGCCTTCTTCAATCACAGTGTAGCTAGGTTCCAACACCCATGTCCGAGTGGGTAGCAGACATCTGCCTCCCATGCAACACACTTCTGAGAGTTGAGCTTATGGCCTGTACCTCCACAGCCAGCCTGCTGGTACCCTTGGCTTCTAAAAGGCCTAGGCTCGCTGTTTGACGGAAGTGCTGGGAGAGGTAATTGGAATCACCCGGCACCCAAGACTAGTGCCTCCAAGCTCAGTTCAGCGATTTCCTAGTAATTCCTGTGGTAGACTGGTGCTACATACTAAGTTCCATACGTGAGAGGGTAGCTGAACGCCTTGTCCAAAACCATCTTACTTCTGAGAGTTGAGCTCAGCCTCAGTCCCTCACAGTTCCACACTGCCTGCAGAGTGAGTTTCGCAGGTCTTCAGCAGAGACGTTTGCCAGAGGCTTCTGAGACGCAGGGTAACAATGCAGACCTGGAGGGTATCCCCAGGTGCAGTCGACTGGTAATCTTGGAACCTCCTGACTCAGAATACTGCTACCTTCTCACTGCCATAGGAATGCAGCTAGTTGACAGCTGGCTTCAAGACATGCTTCCCTGTGAGAGCTGAGGACAGGGCAGAACCCTCCCGCATGCTGCCTGACTGTAGGAGTAGCTGCTAAGATCCTTATGTTAGTGGCTGGGAGAGGTTGCGGGAAAAGCATGTGTGAGCACTGGGCCTGAACTCCCGTGTATCTGAGTTGAATACAGCGATTTCCAATGGCCTTCTTCAATCACAGTGTAGCTAGGTTCCAACTCCCATGTCCGAGTGGGTAGCAGACATCTGCCTCCCATGCATACACACTTCTGAGAGTTGAGCTTATGGCTGTACCTCCACCTCCAGCCTGCTGGTACCCTTGGCTTCTAAAAGGCTTAGGCTCGCTGTTTGACGGAAGTGCTGGGAGAGGTAATTGGAATCACCCGGCACACAAGACTAGTGCCTCCAAGCTCAGTTCAGCGATTTCCTAGTAATTCCTGTGGTAGACTGGTGCTACATACTAAGTTCCATACGTGAGAGGGTAGCTGAACGCCTTGTCCAAACCATCTTACTTCTGAGAGTTGAGCTCAGCCTCAGTCCCTCACTGTTCCACACTGCCTGCAGAGTGAGTTTCGCAGGTCTTCAGCAGAGACGTTTGCCAGAGGCTTCTGAGACGCAGGGTAACAATGCAGACCTGGAGGGTATCCCCAGGTGCAGTCGACTGGTAATCTTGGAACCTCCTGACTCAGAATACTGCTACCTTCTCACTGCCATAGGAATGCAGCTAGTTGACAGCTAGCTGGCTTCAAGACATGCCTCCCTGAGAGAGCTGAGGACAGGGCAGAACCCTCCCGCATGCTGCCTGACTATAGGAGTAGCTGCTAACATCCTAATGTTAGTGGCTGGGAGAGGTTGCGGGAAAAGCATGTGTGAGCACTGGGCCTAAACTCCCGTGTATCTGAGTTGAATACAGCGATTTCCAACGGCTTTCCTCAACCAGAGTGTAGCTAGGTTCCAAATCCCATGTACGAGCGGGTAGCAGACATCTGCCTCCCATGCATACACACTTCTGAGAGTTCAGCTTATGGCCTGTACCTCCACAGCCAGCCTGCTGGTACCCTTGGCTTCTAAAAGGCCTAGGCTCGCTGTTTGACGGAAGTGCTGGGAGAGGTAATTGGAATCTCCCGGCACACAACACGAGTGTCTCCAAGCTCAATTCATGATTTCCCAGTAATTCTTGTGGTAGACAGGTGCTACATACTAAGTTCCATATGTGAGATGGTAGCTGAACGCCTTGTCCAAAAGCATCTTGCTTCTGAGAGTTGAGCCCACCCTCAGTCCCTCACAGTTCCACACTTCCTGCAGAGTGAGTTTCACACGTCTTCACCAGAGACGATTGCCAGAGGCTTCTGAGTACAAGTTAACAATGCAGACCTGGAGGGTATCTCTTGGTGCAGTAGAGTGGTAATCTTGGAACCTCCTGACTCAGAGTACTGCTACCTTCTCACTGCCATAGGAATGCAGCTAGTTGACAGCTGGCTTCAAGACATGCTTCCCTGTGAGAGCTGAGGACAGGGCAGAACCCTCCCGCATGCTGCCTGACTGTAGGAGTAGCTGCTAACATCCTTATGTTAGTGGCTGGGAGAGGTTGCGGGAAAAGCATGTGTGAGCACTGGGCCTGAACTCCCGTGTATCTGAGTTGAATACAGCGATTTCCAACGGCTTTCCTCAACCAGAGTGTAGCTAGGTTCCAAATCCCATGTACGAGCGGGTAGCAGACATCTGCCTCCCATGCATACACACTTCTGAGAGTTGAGCTTATGGCCTGTACCTCCACATCCAGCCTGCTGGTACCCTTGGCTTCTAAAAGGCCTAGGCTCTCTGTTTGACGGAAGTGCTGGGAGAGGTAATTGGAATCTCCCGGCACACAAGACGAGTGCCTCCAAGCTGAATTCACGATTTCCCAGTAATTCTTGTGGTAGACAGGTGCTACATGCTAAGATCCATATGTGTGAAGGTAGCTGAACGCCTTGTCCAAAAGCATCTTACTTCTGAGAGTTGAGCACACCCTCAGTCCCTCACACTTCCACACTGCCTGCAGAGTGAGTTTCACACGTCTTCACCAGAGACGATTGCCAGAGGCTTCTGAGTACAAGTTAACAATGCAGACCTGGAGGGTATCTCCAGGTGCAGTAGAGTGGTAATCTTGGAACATCCTGACTCAGAGTACTGCTACCTTCTCACTGCCATAGGAATGCAGCTAGTTCACAGCTGGCTTCAAGACATGCTTCCTGTGAGAGCTGAGGACAGGACAGAACCCTCCCGCATGCTGCCTGACTGTAGGAGTAGCTGCTAACATCCTAATGTTAGTGGCTGGGAGAGGTTGCGGGAAAAGCATGTGTGAGCACTGGGCCTGAACTCCCGTGTATCTGAGTTGAATACAGCGATTTCCAATGGCATTCTTCAATCACAGTGTAGCTAGGTTCCAACTCCCATGTCCGAGTGGGTAGCAGACATCTGCCTCCCATGCATACACACTTCTGAGAGTTGAGCTTATGGCCTGTACCTCCACATCCAGCCTGCTGGTACCCTTGGCTTCTAAAAGGCCTAGGCTCGCTGTTTGACGGAAGTGCTGGGAGAGGTAATTGGAATCACCCGGCACACAAGACTAGTGCCTCCAAGCTCAGTTCAGCGATTTCCTAGTAATTCCTGTGGTAGACTGGTGCTACATACTAAGTTCCATACGTGAGAGGGTATCTGAACGCCTTGTCCAAAACCATCTTACTTCTGAGAGTTGAGCTCAGCCTCAGTCCCTCACAGTTCCACACTGCCTGCAGAGTGAGTTTCGCAGGTCTTCAGCAGAGACGTTTGCCAGAGGCTTCTGAGACGCAGGGTAACAATGCAGACCTGGAGGGTATCCCCAGGTGCAGTCGACTGGTAATCTTGGAACCTCCTGACTCAGAATACTGCTACCTTCTCACTGCCATAGGAATGCAGCTAGTTGACAGCTGGCTTCAAGACATGCTTCCCTGTGAGAGCTGAGGACAGGGCAGAACCCTCCCGCATGCTGCCTGACTGTAGGAGTAGCTGCTAACATCCTTATGAGAGGCTGGGAGTGGTTGCGGGAAAAGCATGTGTGAGCACTGGGCCTGAACTCCCGTGTATCTGAGTTGAATACAGCGATTTCCAACGGCTTTCCTCAACCAGAGTGTAGCTAGGTTCCAAATCCCATGTACGAGCGGGTAGCAGACATCTGCCTCCCATGCATACACACTTCTGAGAGTTGAGCTTATGGCGTGTACCTCCACAGCCAGCCTGCTGGTACCCTTGGCTTCTAAAAGGCCTAGGCTCGCTGTTTGACGGAAGTGCTGGGAGAGGTAATTGGAATCACCCGGCACACAAGACTAGAGCCTCAAGCTCAGTTCAGCGATTTCCTAGTAATTCCTGTGGTAGACTGGTGCTACATACTAAGTTCCATACGTGAGAGGGTAGCTGAACGCCTTGTCCAAAACCATCTTACTTCTGAGAGTTGAGCTCAGCCTCAGTCCCTCACAGTTCCACACTGCCTGCAGAGTGAGTTTCGCAGGTCTTCAGCAGAGACGTTTGCCAGAGGCTTCTGAGACGCAGGGTAACAATGCAGACCTGGAGGGTATCCCCAGGTGCAGTCGACAGGTAATCTTGGAACCTCCTGACTCAGAATACTGCTACCTTCTCACTGCGATAGGAATGCAGCTAGTTGACAGCTGGCTTCAAGACATGCTTCCCTGTGAGAGCTGAGGACAGGGCAGAACCATCCAGCATGCTGCCTGACTGTAGGAGTAGCTGCTAACATCCTTATGAGAGGCTGGGAGAGGTTGCGGGAAAAGCATGTGTGAGCAATGGGCCTGAACTCCCGTGTATCTGAGTTGAATACAGCGATTTCCAACGGCTTTCCTCAACCAGAGTGTAGCTAGGTTCCAAATCCCATGTACGAGCGGGTAGCAGACATCTGCCTCCCATGCATACACACTTCTGAGAGTTGAGCTTATGGCGTGTACCTCCACAGCCAGCCTGCTGGTACCCTTGGCTTCTAAAAGGCCTAGGCTCGCTGTTTGACGGAAGTGCTGGGAGAGGTAATTGGAATCACCCGGCACACAAGACTAGAGCCTCAAGCTCAGTTCAGCGATTTCCTAGTAATTCCTGTGGTAGACTGGTGCTACATACTAAGTTCCATACGTGAGAGGGTAGCTGAACGCCTTGTCCAAAACCATCTTACTTCTGAGAGTTGAGCTCAGCCTCAGTCCCTCACAGTTCCACATTGCCTGCAGAGTGAGTTTCGCAGGTCTTCAGCAGAGACGTTTGCCAGAGGCTTCTGAGACGCAGGGTAACAATGCAGACCTGGAGGGTATCCCCAGGTGTAGTCGACTGGTAATCTTGGAACCTCCTGACTCAGAATACTGCTACCTTCTCACTGCCATAGGAATGCAGCTAGTTGACAGCTGGCTTCAAGACATGCTTCCCTGTGAGAGCTGAGGACTGGGCAGAACCCTGCCGCATGCTGCCTGACTGTAGGAGTAGCTGCTAACATCCTAATGTTAGTGGCTGGGAGAGGTTGCGGGAAAAGCATGTGTGAGCACTGGGCCTGAACTCCCGTGTATCTGAGTTGAATACAGCGATTTCCAATGGCATTCTTCAATCACAGTGTAGCTAGGTTCCAACTCCCATGTCCGAGTGGGTAGCAGACATCTGCCTCCCATGCATACACACTTCTGAGAGTTGAGCTTATGGCCTGTACCTCCACATCCAGCCTGCTGGTACCCTTGGCTTCTAAAAGGCCTAGGCTCGCTGTTTGACGGAAGTGCTGGGAGAGGTAATTGGAATCACCCGGCACACAAGACTAGTGCCTCCAAGCTCAGTTCAGCGATTTCCTAGTAATTCCTGTGGTAGACTGGTGCTACATACTAAGTTCCATACGTGAGAGGGTATCTGAACGCCTTGTCCAAAACCATCTTACTTCTGAGAGTTGAGCTCAGCCTCAGTCCCTCACAGTTCCACACTGCCTGCAGAGTGAGTTTCGCAGGTCTTCAGCAGAGACGTTTGCCAGAGGCTTCTGAGACGCAGGGTAACAATGCAGACCTGGAGGGTATCCCCAGGTGCAGTCGACTGGTAATCTTGGAACCTCCTGACTCAGAATACTGCTACCTTCTCACTGCCATAGGAATGCAGCTAGTTGACAGCTGGCTTCAAGACATGCTTCCCTGTGAGAGCTGAGGACAGGGCAGAACCCTCCCGCATGCTGCCTGACTGTAGGAGTAGCTGCTAACATCCTTATGAGAGGCTGGGAGTGGTTGCGGGAAAAGCATGTGTGAGCACTGGGCCTGAACTCCCGTGTATCTGAGTTGAATACAGCGATTTCCAACGGCTTTCCTCAACCAGAGTGTAGCTAGGTTCCAAATCCCATGTACGAGCGGGTAGCAGATATCTGCCTCCCATGCATACACACTTCTGAGAGTTGAGCTTATGGCGTGTACCTCCACAGCCAGCCTGCTGGTACCCTTGGCTTCTAAAAGGCCTAGGCTCGCTGTTTGACGGAAGTGCTGGGAGAGGTAATTGGAATCACCCGGCACACAAGACTAGAGCCTCAAGCTCAGTTCAGCGATTTCCTAGTAATTCCTGTGGTAGACTGGTGCTACATACTAAGTTCCATACGTGAGAGGGTAGCTGAACGCCTTGTCCAAAACCATCTTACTTCTGAGAGTTGAGCTCAGCCTCAGTCCCTCACAGTTCCACACTGCCTGCAGAGTGAGTTTCGCAGGTCTTCAGCAGAGACGTTTGCCAGAGGCTTCTGAGACGCAGGGTAACAATGCAGACCTGGAGGGTATCCCCAGGTGCAGTCGACTGGTAATCTTGGAACCTCCTGACTCAGAATACTGCTACCTTCTCACTGCGATAGGAATGCAGCTAGTTGACAGCTGGCTTCAAGACATGCTTCCCTGTGAGAGCTGAGGACAGGGCAGAACCATCCAGCATGCTGCCTGACTGTAGGAGTAGCTGCTAACATCCTTATGAGAGGCTGGGAGAGGTTGCGGGAAAAGCATGTGTGAGCAATGGGCCTGAACTCCCGTGTATCTGAGTTGAATACAGCGATTTCCAACGGCTTTCCTCAACCAGAGTGTAGCTAGGTTCCAAATCCCATGTACGAGCGGGTAGCAGACATCTGCCTCCCATGCATACACACTTCTGAGAGTTGAGCTTATGGCGTGTACCTCCACAGCCAGCCTGCTGGTACCCTTGGCTTCTAAAAGGCCTAGGCTCGCTGTTTGACGGAAGTGCTGGGAGAGGTAATTGGAATCACCCGGCACACAAGACTAGAGCCTCAAGCTCAGTTCAGCGATTTCCTAGTAATTCCTGTGGTAGACTGGTGCTACATACTAAGTTCCATACGTGAGAGGGTAGCTGAACGCCTTGTCCAAAACCATCTTACTTCTGAGAGTTGAGCTCAGCCTCAGTCCCTCACAGTTCCACATTGCCTGCAGAGTGAGTTTCGCAGGTCTTCAGCAGAGACGTTTGCCAGAGGCTTCTGAGACGCAGGGTAACAATGCAGACCTGGAGGGTATCCCCAGGTGTAGTCGACTGGTAATCTTGGAACCTCCTGACTCAGAATACTGCTACCTTCTCACTGCCATAGGAATGCAGCTAGTTGACAGCTGGCTTCAAGACATGCTTCCCTGTGAGAGCTGAGGACAGGGCAGAACCCTGCCGCATGCTGCCTGACTGTAGGAGTAGCTGCTAACATCCTTATGTTAGTGCCTGGGAGAGGTTGCGGGAAAAGCATGTGTGAGCACTGGGCCTGAACTCCCGTGTATCTGAGTTGAATACAGCGATTTCCAACGGCTTTCCTCAACCAGAGTGTAGCTAGGTTCCAAATCCCATGTACGAGCGGGTAGCAGACATCTGCCTCCCATGCATACACACTTCTGAGAGTTGAGCTTATGGCCTGTACCTCCACAGCCAGCCTGCTGGTACCCTTGGCTTCTAAAAGGCCTAGGCTCTCTGTTTGACGGAAGTGCTGGGAGAGGTAATTGGAATCTCCCGGGACACAAGACGAGTGCCTCCAAGCTCAATTCACGATTTCCCAGTAATTCTCGTGGTAAACAGGTGCTACATACTAAGTTCCATATGTGAGAAGGTAGCTGACGCCTTGTCTAAAAGCATCTTACTTCTGAGAGTTGAGCACACCCTGAGTCCCTCACACTTCCACACTGCCTGCAGAGTGAGTTTCACACGTCTTCACCAGAGACGATTGCCAGAGGCTTCTGAGTACAAGTTAACAATGCAGACCTGGAGGGTATCTCCAGGTGCAGTAGAGTGGTAATCTTGGAACCTCCTGACTCAGAGTACTGCTACCTTCTCACTGCCATAGGAATGCAGCTAGTTCACAGCTGGCTTCAAGACATGCTTCCCTGTGAGAGCTGAGGACAGGGCAGAACCCTCCCGCATCCTGCCTGACTGTAGGAGTAGCTGCTAACATCCTAATGTTAGTGGCTGAGAGAGGTTGCGGGAAAAGCATGTGTGAGCACTGGGCCTGAACTCCCGTGTATCTGAGTTGAATACAGCGATTTCCAATGGCCTTCTTCAATCACAGTGTAGCTAGGTTCCAACTCCCATGTCCGAGTGGGTAGCAGACATCTGCCTCCCATGCATACACACTTCTGAGAGTTGAGCTTATGGCCTGTACCTCCACATCCAGCCTGCTGGTACCCTTGGCTTCTAAAAGGCCTAGGCTCGCTGTTTGACGGAAGTGCTGGGAGAGGTAATTGGAATCACCCGGCACACAAGACTAGTGCCTCCAAGCTCAGTTCAGCGATTTCCTAGTAATTCCTGTGGTAGACTGGTGCTACATACTAAGTTCCATACGTGAGAGGGTAGCTGAACGCCTTGTCCAAAACCAGCTTACTTCTGAGAGTTGAGCTCAGCCTCAGTCCCTCACAGTTCCACACTGCCTGCAGAGTGAGTTTCGCAGGTCTTCAGCAGAGACGTTTGCCAGAGGCTTCTGAGACGCAGGGTAACAATGCAGACCTGGAGGGTATCCCCAGGTGCAGTCGACTGGTAATCTTGGAACCTCCTGACTCAGAATACTGCTACCTTCTCACTGCCATGGGAATGCAGCTAGTTGACAGCTGGCTTCAAGACATGCTTCCCTGTGAGAGCTGAGGACAGGGCAGAACCCTCCCGCATGCTGCCTGACTGTAGGAGTAGCTGCTAACATCCTTATGAGAGGCTGGGAGAGGTTGCGGGAAAAGCATGTGTGAGCACTGGGCCTGAACTCCCGTGTATCTGAGTTGAATACAGCGATTTCCAACGGCTTTCCTCAACCAGAGTGTAGCTATGTTCCAAATACCATGTACGAGCGGGTAGCAGACATCTGCCTCCCATACATACACACTTCTGAGAGTTGAGCTTATGGCGTGTACCTCCACAGCCAGCCTGCTGGTACCCTTGGCTTCTAAAAGGCCTAGGCTCGCTGTTTGACGGAAGTGCTGGGAGAGGTAATTGGAATCACCCGGCACACAAGACTAGAGCCTCAAGCTCAGTTCAGCGATTTCCTAGTAATTCCTGTGGTAGACTGTTGCTACATACTAAGTTCCATACGTGAGAGGGTAGCTGAACGCCTTGTCCAAAACCATCTTACTTCTGAGAGTTGAGCTCAGCCTCAGTCCCTCACAGTTCCACATTGCCTGCAGAGTGTGTTTCGCAGGTCTTCAGCAGAGACGTTTGCCAGAGGTTTCTGAGACGCAGGGTAACAATGCAGACCTGGAGGGTATCCCCAGGTGTAGTCGACTGGTAATCTTGGAACCTCCTGACTCAGAATACTGCTACCTTCTCACTGCCATAGGAATGCAGCTAGTTGACAGCTGGCTTCAAGACATGCTTCCCTGTGAGAGCTGAGGACAGGGCAGAACCCTCCCGCATACTGCCTGACTGTAGGAGTAGCTGCTAACATCCTTATGTTAGTGGCTGGGAGAGGTTGCGGGAAAAGCATGTGTGAGCACTGGGCCTGAACTCCCGTGTATCTGAGTTGAATACAGCGATTTCCAACGGCTTTCCTCAACCAGAGTGTAGCTAGGTTCCAAATCCCATGTACGAGCGGGTAGCAGACATCTGCCTCCCATGCATACACACTTCTGAGAGTTGAGCTTATGGCCTGTACCTCCACAGCCAGCCTGCTGGTACCCTTGGCTTCTAAAAGGCCTAGGCTCGCTGTTTGACGGAAGTGCTGGGAGAGGTAATTGGAATCTCCCGGCACACAAGACGAGTACCTCCAAGCTCAATTCACGATTTCCCAGTAATTCTTGTGGTAGACAGGTGCTACATACTAAGTTCCATATGTGAGAAGGTAGCTGAACGCCTTGTACAAAAGCATCTTACTTCTGAGAGTTGAGCACACCCTCAGTCCTCACACTTCCACACTGCCTGCAGAGGGAGTTTCACACGTCTTCACCAGAGACGATTGCCATAGGCTTCTGAGTACAAGTTAACAATGCAGACCTGGAGGGTATCTCCAGGTGCAGTAGAGTGGTAATCTTGGAACCTCCTGACTCAGAGTACTGCTACCTTCTCACTGCCATAGGAATGCAGCTAGTTGACAGCTGGCTTCAAGACATGCTTCCCTGTGAGAGCTGAGGACAGGGCAGAACCCTCCCGCATCCTGCCTGACTGTAGGAGTAGCTGCTAACATCCTAATGTTAGTGGCTGGGAGAGGTTGCGGGAAAAGCATGTGTGAGCACTGGGCCTGAACTCCCGTGTATCTGAGTTGAATACAGCGATTTCCAATGGCCTTCTTCAATCACAGTGTAGCTAGGTTCCAACTCCCATGTCCGAGTGGGTAGCAGACATCTGCCTCCCATGCATACACACTTCTGAGAGTTGAGCTTATGGCCTGTACCTCCACATCCAGCCTGCTGGTACCCTTGGCTTCTAAAAGGCCTAGGCTCGCTGTTTGACGGAAGTGCTGGGAGAGGTAATTGGAATCACCCGGCACACAAGACTAGTGCCTCCAAGCTCAGTTCAGCGATTTCCTAGTAATTCCTGTGGTAGACTAGTGCTACATACTAAGTTCCATACGTGAGAGGGTAGCTGAACGGCTTGTGCAAAACCATCTTACTTCTGAGAGTTGAGCTCAGCCTCAGTCCCTCACAGTTCCACACTGCCTGCAGAGTGAGTTTCGCAGGTCTTCAGCAGAGACGTTTGCAAGAGGCTTCTGAGACGCAGGGTAACAATGCAGACCTGGAGGGTATCCCCAGGTGCAGTCGACTGGTAATCTTGGAACCTCCTGACTCAGAATACTGCTACCTTCTCACTGCCATAGGAATGCAGCTAGTTGACAGCTGGCTTCAAGACAACTTCCCTGTGAGAGCTGAGGACAGGGCAGAACCCTCCCGCATGGTGCCTGACTGTAGGAGTAGCTGCTAACATCCTTATGTTAGTGGCTGGGAGAGGTTGCGGGAAAAGCATGTGTGAGCACTGGGCCTGAAATCCCGTGTATCTGAGTTGAATACAGCGATTTCCAACGGCTTTCCTCAACCAGAGTGTAGCTAGGTTCCAAATCCCATGTACGAGCGGGTAGCAGACATCTGCCTCCCATGTATACACACTTCTGAGAGTTGAGCTTATGGCCTGTACCTCCACATCCAGCCTGCTGGTACCCTTGGCTTCTAAAAGGCCTAGGCTCGCTGTTTGACGGAAGTGCTGGGAGAGGTAATTGGAATCTCCCGGCACACAAGACGAGTACCTCCAAGCTCAATTCACGATTTCCCAGTAATTCTTGTGGTAGACAGGTGCTACATACTAAGATCCATATGTGAGAAGGTAGCTGAACCCCTTGTACAAAAGCATCTTACTTCTGAGAGTTGAGCAAACCCTCAGTCCCTCACACTTCCACACTGCCTGCAGAGTGAGTTTCACACGTCTTCACCAGAGACAATTGCCAGAGGCTTCTGAGTACAAGTTAACAATGCAGACCTGGAGGGTATCTCCAGGTGCAGTAGAGTGGTAATCTTGGAACCTCCTGACTCAGAGTACTGCTACCTTCTCACTGCCATAGGAATGCAGCTAGTTGACAGCTGGCTTCAAGACATGCTTCACTGTGAGAGCTGAGGACAGGGCAGACCCTCCCGCATCCTGCCTGACTGTAGGAGTAGCTGCTAACATCCTAATGTTAGTGGCTGGGAGAGGTTGCGGGAAAAGCATGTGTGAGCACTGGGCCTGAACTCCCGTGTATCTGAGTTGAATACAGCGATTTCCAATGGCCTTCTTCAATCACAGTGTAGCTAGGTTCCAACTCCCATTTCCGAGTGGGTAGCAGACATCTGCCTCCCATGCATACACACTTCTGAGAGTTGAGCTTATGGCCTGTACCTCCACATCCAGCCTGCTGGTACCCTTGGCTTCTAAAAGGCCTAGGCTCGCTGTTTCACGGAGGTGCTGGGAGAGGTAATTGGAATCACCCGGCACACAAGACTAGTGCCTCCAAGCTCAGTTCAGCGATTTCCTAGTAATTCCTGTGGTAGACTCGTGCTACATACTAAGTTCCATACGTGAGAGGGTAGCTGAACGCCTTGTCCAAAACCATCTTACTTCTGAGCGTTGAGCTCAGCCTCAGTCCCTCACAGTTCCACACTGCCTGCAGAGTGAGTTTCGCAGGTCTTCAGCAGAGACGTTTGCCAGAGGCTTCTGAGACGCAGGGTAACAATGCAGACCTGGAGGGTATCCCCAGGTGCAGTCGACTGGTAATCTTGGAACCTCCTGACTCAGAATACTGCTACCTTCTCACTGCCATAGGAATGCAGCTAGTTGACAGCTGGCTTCAAGACATGCTTCCCTGTGAGAGCTGAGGACAGGGCAGAACCCTCCCGCATGCTGCCTGACTGTAGGAGTAGCTGCTAACATCCTTATGAGAGGCTGGGAGAGGTTGCGGGAAAAGCATGTGTGAGCACTGGGCCTGAACTCCCGTGTATCTGAGTTGAATACAGCGATTTCCAACGGCTTTCCTCAACCAGAGTGTAGCTAGGTTCCAAATCCCATGTACGAGCGGGTAGCAGATATCTGCCTCCCATGCATACACACTTCTGAGAGTTGAGCTTATGGCGTGTACCTCCACAGCCAGCCTGCTGGTACCCTTGGCTTCTAAAAGGCCTAGGCTCGCTGTTTGACGGAAGTGCTGGGAGAGGTAATTGGAATCACCCGGCACACAAGACTAGAGCCTCAAGCTCAGTTCAGCGATTTCCTAGTAATTCCTGTGGTAGACTGGTGCTTCATACTAAGTTCCATACGTGAGAGGGTAGCTGAACGCCTTGTCCAAAACCATCTTACTTCTGAGAGTTGAGCTCAGCCTCAGTCCCTCACAGTTCCACATTGCCTGCAGAGTGAGTTTCGCAGGTCTTCAGCAGAGACGTTTGCCAGAGGCTTCTGAGACGCAGGGTAACAATGCAGACCTGGAGGGTATCCCCAGGTGTAGTCGACTGGTAATCTTGGAACCTCCTGACTCAGAATACTGCTACCTTCTCACTGCCATAGGAATGCAGCTAGTTGACAGCTGGCTTCAAGACATGCTTCCCTGTGAGAGCTGAGGACAGGGCAGAACACTCCCGCATGCTGCCTGACTGTAGGAGTAGCTGCTAACATCCTTATGTTAGTGGCTGGGAGAGGTTGCGGGAAAAGCATGTGTGAGCACTGGGCCTGAACTCCCGTGTATCTGAGTTGAATACAGAAATTTCGAACGGCTGTCCTCAACCAGAGTGTAGCTAGGTTCCAAAACCAATGTACGAGCGGGTAGCAGACATCTGCCTCCCATGCATACACACTTCTGAGAGTTGAGCTTATGGCCTGTACCTCCACATCCAGCCTGCTGGTACCCTTGGCTTTTAAAAGGCCTAGGCTCTCTGTTTGACGTAAGTGCTGGGAGAGGTAATTGGAATCTCCCGGGACACAAGACGAGTGCCTCCAAGCTCAATTCACGATTTCCCAGTAATTCTTGTGGTAGACAGGTGCTACATACTAAGTTCCATATGTGAGAAGGTAGCTGACGCCTTGTCTAAAAGCATCTTACTTCTGAGAGTTGAGCACACCCTCAGTCCCTCACACTTCCACACTGCCTGCAGAGTGAGTTTCACACGTCTTCACCAGAGACGATTGCCAGAGGCTTCTGAGTACAAGTTAACAATGCAGACCTGGAGGGTATCTTCAGGTGCAGTAGAGTGGTAATCTTGGAACCTCCTGACTCAGAGTACTGCTACCTTCTCACTGCCATAGGAATGCAGCTAGTTCACAGCTGGCTTCAAGACATGCTTCCCTGTGAGAGCTGAGGACAGGGCAGAACCCTCCCGCATCCTGCCTGACTGTAGGAGTAGCTGCTAACATCCTAATGTTAGTGGCTGGGAGAGGTTGCGGGAAAAGCATGTGTGAGCACTGGGCCTGAACTCCCGTGTATCTGAGTTGAATACAGCGATTTCCAATGGCCTTCTTCAATCACAGTGTAGCTAGGTTCCAACTCCCATGTCCGAGTGGGTAGCAGACATCTGCCTCCCATGCATACACACTTCTGAGAGTTGAGCTTATGGCCTGTACCTCCACATCCAGCCTGCTGGTACCCTTGGCTTCTAAAAGGCCTAGGCTCGCTGTTTGACGGAAGTGCTGGGAGAGGTAATTGGAATCACCCGGCACACAAGACTAGAGCCTCAAGCTCAGTTCAGCGATTTCCTAGTAATTCCTGTGGTAGACTGGTGCTTCATACTAAGTTCCATACGTGAGAGGGTAGCTGAACGCCTTGTCCAAAACCATCTTACTTCTGAGAGTTGAGCTCAGCCTCAGTCCCTCACAGTTCCACATTGCCTGCAGAGTGAGTTTCGCAGGTCTTCAGCAGAGACGTTTGCCAGAGGCTTCTGAGACGCAGGGTAACAATGCAGACCTGGAGGGTATCCCCAGGTGTAGTCGACTGGTAATCTTGGAACCTCCTGACTCAGAATACTGCTACCTTCTCACTGCCATAGGAATGCAGCTAGTTGACAGCTGGCTTCAAGACATGCTTCCCTGTGAGAGCTGAGGACAGGGCAGAACACTCCCGCATGCTGCCTGACTGTAGGAGTAGCTGCTAACATCCTTATGTTAGTGGCTGGGAGAGGTTGCGGGAAAAGCATGTGTGAGCACTGGGCCTGAACTCCCGTGTATCTGAGTTGAATACAGAAATTTCGAACGGCTGTACTCAACCAGAGTGTAGCTAGGTTCCAAAACCAATGTACGAGCGGGTAGCAGACATCTGCCTCCCATGCATACACACTTCTGAGAGTTGAGCTTATGGCCTGTACCTCCACATCCAGCCTGCTGGTACCCTTGGCTTTTAAAAGGCCTAGGCTCTCTGTTTGACGTAAGTGCTGGGAGAGGTAATTGGAATCTCCCGGGACACAAGACGAGTGCCTCCAAGCTCAATTCACGATTTCCCAGTAATTCTTGTGGTAGACAGGTGCTACATACTAAGTTCCATATGTGAGAAGGTAGCTGACGCCTTGTCTAAAAGCATCTTACTTCTGAGAGTTGAGCACACCCTCAGTCCCTCACACTTCCACACTGCGTGCAGAGTGAGTTTCACACGTCTTCACCAGAGACGATTGCCAGAGGCTTCTGAGTACAAGTTAACAATGCAGACCTGGAGGGTATCTTCAGGTGCAGTAGAGTGGTAATCTTGGAACCTCCTGACTCAGAGTACTGCTACCTTCTCACTGCCATAGGAATGCAGCTAGTTCACAGCTGGCTTCAAGACATGCTTCCCTGTGAGAGCTGAGGACAGGGCAGAACCCTCCCGCATCCTGCCTGACTGTAGGAGTAGCTGCTAACATCCTAATGTTAGTGGCTGGGAGAGGTTGCGGGAAAAGCATGTGTGAGCACTGGGCCTGAACTCCCGTGTATCTGAGTTGAATACAGCGATTTCCAATGGCCTTCTTCAATCACAGTGTAGCTAGGTTCCAACTCCCATGTCCGAGTGGGTAGCAGACATCTGCCTCCCATGCATACACACTTCTGAGAGTTGAGCTTATGGCCTGTACCTCCACATCCAGCCTGCTGGTACCCTTGGCTTCTAAAAGGCCTAGGCTCGCTGTTTGACGGAAGTGCTGGGAGAGGTAATTGGAATCACCCGGCACACAAGACTAGTGCCTCCAAGCTCAGTTCAGCGATTTCCTAGTAATTCCTGTGGTAGACTGGTGCTACATACTAAGTTCCATACGTGAGAGGGTAGCTGAACGCCTTGTCCAAAACCATCTTACTTCTGAGAGTTGAGCTCAGCCTCAGTCCCTCACAGTTCCATACTGCCTGCAGAGTGAGTTTCGCAGGTCTTCAACAGAGACGTTTGCCAGAGGCTTCTGAGACGCAGGGTAACAATGCAGACCTGGAGGGTATCCCCAGGTGCAGTCGACTGGTAATCTTGGAACCTCCTGACTCAGAATACTGCTACCTTCTCACTGCGATAGGAATGCAGCTAGTTGACAGCTGGCTTCAAGACATGCTTCCCTGTGAGAGCTGAGGACAGGGCAGAACCCTCCAGCATGCTGCCTGACTGTAGGAGTAGCTGCTAACATCCTTATGAGAGGCTGGGAGAGGTTGCGGGAAAAGCATGTGTGAGCACTGGGCCTGAACTCCCGTGTATCTGAGTTGAATACAGCGATTTCCAACGGCTTTCCTCAACCAGAGTGTAGCTAGGTTCCAAATCCCATGTACGAGCGGGTAGCAGACATCTGCCTCCCATGTATACACACTTCTGAGAGTTGAGCTTATGGCGTGTACCTCCACAGCCAGCCTGCTGGTACCCTTGGCTTCTAAAAGGCCTAGGCTCGCTGTTTGACGGAAGTGCTGGGAGAGGTAATTGGAATCACCCGGCACACAAGACTAGAGCCTCAAGCTCAGTTCAGCGATTTCCTAGTAATTCCTGTGGTAGACTGGTGCTACATACTAAGTTCCATACGTGAGAGGGTAGCTGAACGCCTTGTCCAAAACCATCTTACTTCTGAGAGTTGAGCTCAGCCTCAGTCCCTCACAGTTCCACATTGCCTGCAGAGTGAGTTTCGCAGGTCTTCAGCAGAGACGTTTGCCAGAGGCTTCTGAGACGCAGGGTAACAATGCAGACCTGGAGGGTATCCCCAGGTGTAGTCGACTGGTAATCTTGGAACCTCCTGACTCAGAATACTGCTACCTTCTCACTGCCATAGGAATGCAGCTAGTTGACAGCTGGCTTCAAGACATGCTTCCCTGTGAGAGCTGAGGACAGGGCAGAACCCTGCCGCATGCTGCCTGACTGTAGGAGTAGCTGCTAACATCCTTATGTTAGTGCCTGGGAGAGGTTGCGGGAAAAGCATGTGTGAGCACTGGGCCTGAACTCCCGTGTATCTGAGTTGAATACAGCGATTTCCAACGGCTTTCCTCAACCAGAGTGTAGCTAGGTTCCAAATCCCATGTACGAGCGGGTAGCAGACATCTGCCTCCCATGCATACACACTTCTGAGAGTTGAGCTTATGGCCTGTACCTCCACAGCCAGCCTGCTGGTACCCTTGGCTTCTAAAAGGCCTAGGCTCTCTGTTTGACGTAAGTGCTGGGAGAGGTAATTGGAATCTCCCGGGACACAAGACGAGTGCCTCCAAGCTCAATTCACGATTTCCCAGTAATTCTTGTGGTAAACAGGTGCTACATACTAAGTTCCATATGTGAGAAGGTAGCTGACGCCTTGTCTAAAAGCATCTTACTTCTGAGAGTTGAGCACACCCTGAGTCCCTCACACTTCCACACTGCCTGCAGAGTGAGTTTCACACGTCTTCACCAGAGACGATTGCCAGAGGCTTCTGAGTACAAGTTAACAATGCAGACCTGGAGGGTATCTCCAGGTGCAGTAGAGTGGTAATCTTGGAACCTCCTGACTCAGAGTACTGCTACCTTCTCACTGCCATAGGAATGCAGCTAGTTCACAGCTGGCTTCAAGACATGCTTCCCTGTGAGAGCTGAGGACAGGGCAGAACCCTCCCGCATCCTGCCTGACTGTAGGAGTAGCTGCTAACATCCTAATGTTAGTGGCTGAGAGAGGTTGCGGGAAAAGCATGTGTGAGCACTGGGCCTGAACTCCCGTGTATCTGAGTTGAATACAGCGATTTCCAATGGCCTTCTTCAATCACAGTGTAGCTAGGTTTCAACTCCCATGTCCGAGTGGGTAGCAGACATCTGCCTCCCATGCATACACACTTCTGAGAGTTGAGCTTATGGCCTGTACCTCCACATCCAGCCTGCTGGTACCCTTGGCTTCTAAAAGGCCTAGGCTCGCTGTTTGACGGAAGTGCTGGGAGAGGTAATTGGAATCACCCGGCACACAAGACTAGTGCCTCCAAGCTCAGTTCAGCGATTTCCTAGTAATTCCTGTGGTAGACTGGTGCTACATACTAAGTTCCATACGTGAGAGGGTAGCTGAACGCCTTGTCCAAAACCATCTTACTTCTGAGAGTTGAGCTCAGCCTCAGTCCCTCACAGTTCCACACTGCCTGCAGAGTGAGTTTCGCAGGTCTTCAGCAGAGACGTTTGCCAGAGGCTTCTGAGACGCAGGGTAACAATGCAGACCTGGAGGGTATCCCCAGGTGCAGTCGACTGGTAATCTTGGAACCTCCTGACTCAGAATACTGCTACCTTCTCACTGCCATAGGAATGCAGCTAGTTGACAGCTGGCTTCAAGACATGCTTCCCTGTGAGAGCTGAGGACAGGGCAGAACCCTCCCGCATGCTGCCTGACTGTAGGAGTAGCTGCTAACATCCTTATGAGAGGCTGGGAGAGGTTGCGGGAAAAGCATGTGTGAGCACTGGGCCTGAACTCCCGTGTATCTGAGTTGAATACAGCGATTTCCAACGGCTTTCCTCAACCAGAGTGTAGCTATGTTCCAAATACCATGTACGAGCGGGTAGCAGACATCTGCCTCCCATGCATACACACTTCTGAGAGTTGAGCTTATGGCGTGTACCTCCACAGCCAGCCTGCTGGTACCCTTGGCTTCTAAAAGGCCTAGGCTCGCTGTTTGACGGAAGTGCTGGGAGAGGTAATTGGAATCACCCGGCACACAAGACTAGAGCCTCAAGCTCAGTTCAGCGATTTCCTAGTAATTCCTGTTGTAGACTGTTGGTACATACTAAGTTCCATACGTGAGAGGGTAGCTGAACGCCTTGTGCAAAACCATCTTACTTCTGAGAGTTGAGCTCAGCCTCAGTCCCTCACAGTTCCACATTGCCTGCAGAGTGTGTTTCGCAGGTCTTCAGCAGAGACGTTTGCCAGAGGTTTCTGAGACGCAGGGTAACAATGCAGACCTGGAGGGTATCCCCAGGTGTAGTCGACTGGTAATCTTGGAACCTCCTGACTCAGAATACTGCTACCTTCTCACTGCCATAGGAATGCAGCTAGTTGACAGCTGGCTTCAAGACATGCTTCCCTGTGAGAGCTGAGGACAGGGCAGAACCCTCCCGCATACTGCCTGACTGTAGGAGTAGCTGCTAACATCCTTATGTTAGTGGCTGGGAGAGGTTGCGGGAAAAGCATGTGTGAGCACTGGGCCTGAACTCCCGTGTATCTGAGTTGAATACAGCGATTTCCAACGGCTTTCCTCAACCAGAGTGTAGCTAGGTTCCAAATCCCATGTACGAGCGGGTAGCAGACATCTGCCTCCCATGCATACACACTTCTGAGAGTTGAGCTTATGGCCTGTACCTCCACAGCCAGCCTGCTGGTACCCTTGGCTTCTAAAAGGCCTAGGCTCGCTGTTTGACGGAAGTGCTGGGAGAGGTAATTGGAATCTCCCGGCACACAAGACGAGTACCTCCAAGCTCAATTCACGATTTCCCAGTAATTCTTGTGGTAGACAGGTGCTACATACTAAGTTCCATATGTGAGAAGGTAGCTGAACGCCTTGTACAAAAGCATCTTACTTCTGAGAGTTGAGCACACCCTCAGTCCTCACACTTCCACACTGCCTGCAGAGTGAGTTTCACACGTCTTCACCAGAGACGATTGCCATAGGCTTCTGAGTACAAGTTAACAATGCAGACCTGGAGGGTATCTCCAGGTGCAGTAGAGTGGTAATCTTGGAACCTCCTGACTCAGAGTACTCCTACCTTCTCACTGCCATAGGAATGCAGCTAGTTGACAGCTGGCTTCAAGACATGCTTCCCTGTGAGAGCTGAGGACAGGGCAGAACCCTCCCGCATCCTGCCTGACTGTAGGAGTAGCTGCTAACATCCTAATGTTAGTGGCTGGGAGAGGTTGCGGGAAAAGCATGTGTGAGCACTGGGCCTGAACTCCCGTGTATCTGAGTTGAATACAGCGATTTCCAATGGCCTTCTTCAATCACAGTGTAGCTAGGTTCCAACTCCCATGTCCGAGTGGGTAGCAGACATCTGCCTCCCATGCATACACACTTCTGAGAGTTGAGCTTATGGCCTGTACCTCCACATCCAGCCTGCTGGTACCCTTGGCTTCTAAAAGGCCTAGGCTCGCTGTTTGACGGAAGTGCTGGGAGAGGTAATTGGAATCACCCGGCACACAAGACTAGTGCCTCCAAGCTCAGTTCAGCGATTTCCTAGTAATTCCTGTGGTAGACTAGTGCTACATACTAAGTTCCATACGTGAGAGGGTAGCTGAACGGCTTGTGCAAAACCATCTTACTTCTGAGAGTTGAGCTCAGCCTCAGTCCCTCACAGTTCCACACTGCCTGCAGAGTGAGTTTCGCAGGTCTTCAGCAGAGACGTTTTCAAGAGGCTTCTGAGACGCTGGGTAACAATGCAGACCTGGAGGGTATCCCCAGGTGCAGTCGACTGGTAATCTTGGAACCTCCTGACTCAGAATACTGCTACCTTCTCACTGCCATAGGAATGCAGATAGTTGACAGCTGGCTTCAAGACATGCTTCCCTGTGAGAGCTGAGGACAGGGCAGAACCCTCCCGCATGGTGCCTGACTGTAGGAGTAGCTGCTAACATCCTTATGTTAGTGGCTGGGAGAGGTTGCGGGAAAAGCATGTGTGAGCACTGGGCCTGAACTCCCGTGTATCTGAGTTGAATACAGCGATTTCCAACGGCTTTCCTCAACCAGAGTGTAGCTAGGTTCCAAATCCCATGTACGAGCGGGTAGCAGACATCTGCCTCCCATGCATACACACTTCTGAGAGTTGAGCTTATGGCCTGTACCTCCACATCCAGCCTTCTGGTACCCTTGGCTTCTAAAAGGCCTAGGCTCTCCGTTTGACGGAAGTGCTGGGAGAGGTAATTGGAATCTCCCGGCACACAAGACGAGTGCCTCCAAGCTCAATTCACGATTTCCCAGTAATTCTTGTGGTAGACAGGTGCTACATACTAAGATCCATATGTGAGAAGGTAGCTGAACGCCTTGTACAAAAGCATCTTACTTCTGAGAGTTGAGCACACCCTCAGTCCCTCACACTTCCACACTGCCTGCAGAGTGAGTTTCACACGTCTTCACCAGAGACGATTGCAAGAGGCTTCTCAGTACAAGTTAACAATGCAGACCTGGAGTGTATCTCCAGGTGCAGTCGAGTGGTAATCTTGGAACCTCCTGACTCAGAGTACTGCTACCTTCTCACTGCCATAGGAATGCAGCTAGTTGACAGCTGGCTTCAAGACTTGCTTCCCTGTGAGAGCTGAGGACAGGGCAGAACCCTCCCGCATCCTGCCTGACTGTAGGAGTAGCTGCTAACATCCTAATGTTAGTGGCTGGGAGAGGTTGCGGGAAAAGCATGTGTGAGCACTGGGCCTGAACTCCCGTGTATCTGAGTTGAATACAGCGATTTCCAATGGCCTTCTTCAATCACAGTGTAGCTAGGTTCCAACTCCCATTTCCGAGTGGGTAGCAGACATCTGCCTCCCATGCATACACACTTCTGAGAGTTGAGCTTATGGCCTGTACCTCCACATCCAGCCTGCTGGTACCCTTGGCTTCTAAAAGGCCTAGGCTCGCTGTTTCACGGCGGAGCTGGGAGAGGTAATTGGAATCACCCGGCACACAAGACTAGTGCCTCCAAGCTCAGTTCAGCGATTTCCTAGTAATTCCTGTTGTAGACTGGTGCTACATACTAAGTTCCATACGTGAGAGGGTAGCTGAACGCCTTGTCCAAAACCATCTTACTTCTGAGAGTTGAGCTCAGCCTCAGTCCCTCACAGTTCCACAGTGCCTGCAGAGTGAGTTTCGCAGGTCTTCAGCAGAGACGTTTGCCAGAGGCTTCTGAGACGCAGGGTAACAATGCAGACCTGGAGGGTATCCCAAGGTGCAGTCGACTGGTAATCTTGGAACCTCCTGACTCAGAATACTGCTACCTTCTCACTGCCATAGGAATGCAGCTAGTTGACAGCTGGCTTCAAGACATGCTTCCCTGTGAGAGCTGAGGACAGGGCAGAACCCTCCCGCATGCTGCCTGACTGTAGGAGTAGCTGCTAACATCCTTATGAGAGGCTGGGAGAGGTTGCGGGAAAAGCATGTGTGAGCACTGGGCCTGAACTCCCGTGTATCTGAGTTGAATACAGCGATTTCCAACGGCTTTCCTCAACCAGAGTGTAGCTAGGTTCCAAATGCCATGTACGAGCGGGTAGCAGACATCTGCCTCCCATGCATACACACTTCTGAGAGTTGAGCTTATGGCCTGTACCTCCACATCCAGCCTGCTGGTACCCTTGGCTTCTAAAAGGCCTAGGCTCGCTGTTTGACGGAAGTGCTGGGAGAGGTAATTGGAATCTCCCGGCACACAAGACGAGTGCCTCCAAGCTCAATTCACGAATTCCCAGTAATTCTTGTGGTAGACAGGTGCTACATACTAAGTTCCATATGTGAGATGGTAGCTGAACGCCTTGTCCAAAAGCATCTTACTTCTGAGAGTTGAGCCCACACTCAGTCCCTCACAGTTCCACACTGCCTGCAGAGTGAGTTTCACACGTCTTCACCAGAGACGATTGCCAGATGCTTCTGAGTACAAGTTAACAATGCAGACCTGGAGGGTATCTCCAGGTGCAGTAGAGTGGTAATCTTGGAACCTCCTGATCAGAGTACTGCTACTTTCTCACTGCCATAGGAATGCAGCTAGTTGACAGCTGGCTTCAAGACATGCTTCCCTGTGAGAGCTGAGGACAGGGCAGAACCCTCCCGCATGCTGCCTGACTGTAGGAGTAGCTGCTAACATCCTTATGTTAGTGGCTGGGAGAGGTTGCGGGAAAAGCATGTGTGAGCACTGGGCCTGAACTCCCGTGTATCTGAGTTGAATACAGCGATTTCCAACGGCTTTCCTCAACCAGAGTGTAGCTAGGTTCCAAATCCCATGTACGAGCGGGTAGCAGACATCTGCCTCCCATGCATACACACTTCTGAGAGTTGAGCTTATGGCCTGTACCTCCACAGCCAGCCTGCTGGTACCCTTGGCTTCTAAAAGGCCTAGGCTCGCTGTTTGACGGAAGTGCTGGGAGAGGTAATTGGAATCTCCCGGCACACATGACGAGTGCCTCCAAGCTCAATTCACGATTTCCCAGTAATTCTTGTGGTAGACAGGTGCTACATACTAAGTTCCATATGTGAGATGGTAGCTGAACGCCTTGTCCAAAAGCATCTTACTTCTGAGAGTTGAGCCCACGCTCAGTCCCTCACAGTTCCACACTGCCTGCAGAGTGAGTTTCACACATCTTCACCAGAGACGATTGCCAGAGGCTTCTGAGTACAAGTTAACAATGCAGACCTGGAGGGTATCTCCAGGTGCAGTAGAGTGGTAATCTTGGAACCTCCTGACTCAGAGTACTGCTACCTTCTCACTGCCATAGGAATGCAGCTAGTTCACAGCTGGCTTCAAGACATGCTTCCCTGTAAGAGCTGAGGACAGGGCAGAACCCTCCCGCATCCTGCCTGACTGTAGGAGTAGCTCTAACATCCTAATGTTAGTGGCTGGGAGAGGTTGCGGGAAAAGCATGTGTGAGCACTGGGCCTGAACTCCCGTGTATCTGAGTTGAATACAGCGATTTCTAATGGCCTTCTTCAATCACAGTGTAGCTGGGTTCCAACTCCCATGTCCGAGTGGGTAGCAGACATCTGCCTCCCATGCATACACACTTCTGAGAGTTGAGCTTATGGCCTGTACCTCCACATCCATCCTGCTGGTACCCTTGGCTTCTAAAAGGCCTAGGCTCGCTGTTTGACGGAAGTGCTGGGAGAGGTAATTGGAATCACCCGGCACACAAGACTAGTGCCTCCAAGCTCAGTTCAGCGATTTCCTAGTAATTCCTGTGGTAGACTGGTGCTACATACTAAGTTCCATACGTGAGAGGGTAGCTGAACGCCTTGTCCAAAACCATCTTACTTCTGAGAGTTGAGCTCAGCCTCAGTCCCTCACAGTTCCACACTGCCTGCAGAGTGAGTTTCGCAGGTCTTCAGCAGAGACGTTTGCCAGAGGCTTCTGAGACGCAGGGTAACAATGCAGACCTGGAGGGTATCCCCAGGTGCAGTCGACTGGTAATCTTGGAACCTCCTGACTCAGAATACTGCTACCTTCTCACTGCCATAGGAATGCAGCTCGTTGACAGCTAGCTGGCTTCAAGACATGCCTTCCTGAGAGCTGAGGACAGGGCAGAACCCTCCCGCATGCTGCCTGACTGTAGGAGTAGCTGCTAACATCCTAATGTTAGTGGCTGGGAGAGGTTGCGGGAAAAGCATGTGTGAGCACTGGGCCTGAACTCCCGTGTATCTGAGTTGAATACAGCGATTTCCAACGGCTTTCCTCAACCAGAGTGTAGCTAGGTTCCAAACCCATTTACGAGCGGGTAGCAGACATCTGCCTCCCATGCATACACACTTCTGAGAGTTGAGCTTATGGCCTGTACTTCCACAGCCAGCCTGCTGGTACCCTTGGCTTCTAAAAGGCCTAGGCTCGCTGTTTGACCGAAGTGCTGGGAGAGGTAATTGGAATCTCCCGACACACAAGACGAGTGCCTCCAAACTCAATTCACGATTTCCCAGTAATTCTTGTGGTAGACAGGTGCTACATACTAAGTTCCAATGTGAGAAGGTAGCTGAACGCCTTGTCCAAAACCATCTTACTTCTGAGAGTTGAGCACACCCTCAGTCCCTAACACTTCCACACTGCCTGCAGAGTGAGTTTCACACGTCTTCACCAGAGACGATTGCCAGAGGCTTCTGAGTACAAGTTAACAATGCAGACCTGGAGGGTATCTCCAGGTGCAGTAGAGTGGTAATCTTGGAACCTCCTGACTCAGAGTACTGCTACCTTCTCACTGCCATAGGAATGCAGCTAGTTGACAGCTGGCTTCAAGACATGCTTCCCTGTGAGAGCTGAGGACAGTGCAGAACCCTCCCGCATCCTGCCTGACTGTAGGAGTAGCTGCTAACATCCTAATGTTAGTGGCTGGGAGAGTTTGCGGGAAAAGCATGTGTGAGCACTGGGCCTGAACTCCCGTGTATCTGAGTTGAATACAGCGATTTCCAATGGCCTTCTTCAATCACAGTGTAGCTAGGTTCCAACTCCCATGTCCGAGTGGGTAGCAGACATGTGCCTCCTATGCATACACACTTCTGAGAGTTGAGCTTAAGGCCTGTACCTCCACATCCAGCCTGATGGTACCCTTGGCTTCTAAAAGGCCTAGGCTCGCTGTTTGACGGAAGTGCTGGGAGAAGTAATTGGAATCACCCGACACACAAGACTAGTGCCTCCAAGCTCAGTTCAGCGATTTCCTAGTAATTCCTGTGGTAGACTGGTGCTACATACTAAGTTCCTTACGTGAGAGGGTAGCTGAACGCCTTGTCCAAAACCATCTTACTTCTGAGAGTTGAGCTCAGCCTCAGTCCCTCACAGTTCCACACTGCCTGCAGAGTGAGTTTCGCAGGTCTTCAGCAGAGACGTTTGCCAGAGGCTTCTGAGACGCAGGGTAACAATGCAGACCTGGAGGGTATCCCCAGGTGCAGTCGACTGGTAATCTTGGAACCTCCTGACTCAGAATACTGCTACCTTCTCACTGCCATAGGAATGCAGCTAGTGGACAGCTAGCTGGCTTCAAGACATGCTTCCCTGAGAGAGCTGAGGACAGGGCAGAACCCTCCCGCATGCTGCCTGACTGTAGGAGTAGCTGCTAACATCCTAATATTAGTGGCTGGGAGAGGTTGCGGGAAAAGCATGTGTGAGCACTGGGCCTGAACTCCCGTGTATCTGAGTTGAATACAGCGATTTCCAACGGCTTTCCTCAACCAGAGTGTAGCTAGGTTCCAAATCCCATGTACGAGCGGGTAGCAGACATCTGCCTCCCATGCATACACACTTCTGAGAGTTGAGCTTATGGCCTGTACCTCCACAGCCAGCCTGCTGGTACCCTTGGCTTCTAAAAGGCCTAGGCTCGCTGTTTGACGGAAGTGCTGGGAGAGGTAATTGGAATCACCCGGCACACAAGACTAGTGCCTCCAAGCTCAGTTCAGCGATTTCCTAGTAATTCCTGTGGTAGACTGGTGCTACATACTAAGTTCCATACGTGAGAGGGTAGGTGAACGCCTTGTCCAAAACCATCTTACTTCTGAGAGTTGAGCTCAGCCTCAGTCCCTCACAGTTCCACACTGCCTTCAGAGTGAGTTTCGCAGGTCTTCAGCAGAGACGTTTGCCAGAGGCTTCTGAGACGCAGGGTAACAATGCAGACCTGGAGGGTATCCCCAGGTGCAGTCGACTGGTAATCTTGGAACCTCCTGACTCAGAATACTGCTACCTTCTCACTGCCATAGGAATGCAGCTAGTGGACAGCTAGCTGGCTTCAAGACATGCTTCCCTGAGAGAGCTGAGGACAGGGCAGAACCCTCCCGCATGCTGCCTGACTGTAGGAGTAGCTGCTAACATCCTAATATTAGTGGCTGGGAGAGGTTGCGGGAAAAGCATGTGTGAGCACTGGGCCTGAACTCCCGTGTATCTGAGTTGAATACAGCGATTTCCAACGGCTTTCCTCAACCAGAGTGTAGCTAGGTTCCAAATCCCATGTACGAGCGGGTAGCAGACATCTGCCTCCCATGCATACACACTTCTGAGAGTTGAGCTTATGGCCTGTACCTCCACAGCCAGCCTGCTGGTACCCTTGGCTTCTAAAAGGCCTAGGCTCGCTGTTTGACGGAAGTGCTGGGAGAGGTAATTGGAATCACCCGGCACACAAGACTAGTGCCTCCAAGCTCAGTTCAGCGCTTTCCTAGTAATTCCTGTGGTAGACTGGTGCTACATACTAAGTTCCATACGTGAGAGGGTAGGTGAACGCCTTGTCCAAAACCATCTTACTTCTGAGAGTTGAGCTCAGCCTCAGTCCCTCACAGTTCCACACTGCCTTCAGAGTGAGTTTCGCAGGTCTTCAGCAGAGACGTTTGCCAGAGGCTTCTGAGACGCAGGGTAACAATGCAGACCTGGAGGGTATACCCAGGCGCAGTCGACTGGTAATCTTGGAACCTCCTGACTCAGAATACTGCTACCTTCTCACTGCCATAGGAATGCAGCTAGTTGACAGCTAGCTGGCTTCAAGACATGCTTCCCTGAGAGAGCTGAGGACAGGGCAGAACCCTCCCGCATGCTGCCTGACTGTAGGAGTAGCTGCTAACATCCTAATGTTAGTGGCTGGGAGAGGTTGCGGGAAAAGCATGTGTGAGCACTGGGCCTGAACTCCCGTGTATCTGAGTTGAATACAGCGATTTCCAATGGCCTTCTTCAATCACAGTGTAGCTAGGTTCCAACTCCCATGTCCGAGTGGGTAGCAGACATCTGCCTCCCATGCATACACACTTCTGAGAGTTGAGCTTATGGCCTGTACCTCCACATCCAGCCTGCTGGTACCCTTGGCTTCTAAAAGGCCTAGGCTCGCTGTTTGACGGAAGTGCTGGGAGAGGTAATTGGAATCACCCGGCACACAAGACTAGTGCCTCCAAGCTCAGTTCAGCGATTTCCTAGTAATTCCTGTGGTAGACTGGTGCTACATACTAATTTCCATACGTGAGAGGGTAGCTGAACGCCTTGTGCAAAACCATCTTACTTCTGAGAGTTGAGCTCAGCCTCAGTCCCTCACAGTTCCACACTGCCTGCAGAGTGAGTTTCGCAGGTCTTCAGCAGAGACGTTTGCCAGAGGCTTCTGAGACGCAGGGTAACAATGCAGACCTGGAGGGTATCCCCAGGTGCAGTCGACTGGTAATCTTGGAACCTCCTGACTCAGAATACTGCTACCTTCTCACTGCCATAGGAATGCAGCTAGTTGACAGCTAGCTGGCTTCAAGACATGCTTCCCTGCGAGAGCTGAGGACAGGGCAGAACCCTCCCGCATGCTGCCTGACTGTAGGAGTAGCTGCTAACATCCTAATTTTAGTGGCTGGGAGAGGTTGCGGGAAAAGCATGAGTGAGCACTGGGCCTGAACTCCCGTGTATCTGAGTTGAATACAGCGATTTCCAACGGCTTTCCTCAACCAGAGTGTAGCTAGGTTCCAAATCCCATGTACGAGCGAGTAGCAGACATCTGCCTCCCATGCATACACACTTCTGAGAGTTGAGCTTATGGCCTGTACCTCCACATCCAGCCTGCTGGTACTCTTGGCTTCTAAAAGGCCTAGGCTCGCTGTTTGACGGAAGTGCTGGGAGAGGTAATTGGAATCACCCGGCACACAAGACTAGTGCCTCCAAGCTCAGTTCAGCGATTTCCTAGTAATTCCTGTGGTAGACTGGTGCTACATAGTAAGTTCCATACGTGAGAGGGTAGCTGAACGCCTTGTCGAAAACCATCTTACTTCTGAGAGTTGAGATCACTATCAGTCCCTCACAGTTCCACACTTCCTGCAGAGTGAGTTTCGCAGGTCTTCAGCAGAGATGTTTGCCAGAGGCTTCTGAGACGCAGGGTAACAATGCAGACGTGGAGGGTATCCCCAGGTGCTGTCGACTGGTAATCTTGGAACCTCCTGACTCAGAATACTGCTACCTTCTCACTGCCATAGGAATGCAGCTAGTTGACAGCTAGCTGGCTTCAAGACATGCTTCCCTGAGAGAGCTGAGGACAGGGCAGAACCCTCCCGCATGCTGCCTGACTGTAGGAGTAGCTGCTAACATCCTAATGTTAGTGGCTGGGAGAGGTTGCGAGAAAAGCATGTGTGAGCACTGGGCCTGAACTCCCGTGTATCTGAGTTGAATACAGCGATTTCCAACGGCTTTCCTCAACCAGAGTGTAGCTAGGTTCCAAATCCCATGTACGAGCGGGTAGCAGACATCTGCCTCCCATGCATACACACTTCTGAGAATTGAGCTTATGCCCTGTACCTCCACATCCAGCCTGCTGGTACCCTTGGCTTGTAAAAGGCCTAGGCTCGCTGTTTGACGGAAGTGCTGGGAGAGGTAATTGGAATCTCCGGCACACAAGACGAGTGCCGCCAAGCTCAATTCACGATTTCCCAGTAATTCTTGTGGTAGACAGGTGCTCCATACTAAGTTCCATATGTGAGATGGTAGCTGAACGCCTTGTCCAAAAGCATCTTACTTCTGAGAGTTGAGCCCACCCTCAGTCCCTCACAGTTCCACACTGCCTGCAGAGTGAGTTTCACACGTCTTCACCAGAGACGATTGCCAGAGGATTCTGCGTACAAGTTAACAATGCAGATCTGGAGGGTATCTCCAGGTGCAGTAGAGTGGTAATCTTGGAACCTCCTGACTCAGAGTACTGCTACCTTCTCACTGCCATCGGAATGCAGCTAGTTGACAGCTGGCTTCAAGACATGCTTCCCTGTGAGAGCTGAGGACAGGGCAGAACCCTCCCGCATCCTGCCTGACTGTAGGAGTAGCTGCTAACATCCTAATGTTAGTGGCTGGGAGAGGTTGCGGGAAAAGCATGTGTGAGCACTGGGCCTGAACTCCCGTGTATCTGAGTTGAATACAGCGATTTCCAATGGCCTTCTTCAATCACAGTGTAGCTAGGTTCCAACTCCCATGTCCGAGTGGGTAGCAGACATCTGCCTCCCATGCATACACACTTCTGAGAGTTGAGCTAATGGCCTGTATCTCCAGACCCAGCCTGCTGGTACCCTGGGCTTCTAAAAGGCCTAGGCTCGCTGTTTGACGGAAGTGCTGGGAGAGGTAATTGGAATCACCCGGCACACAAGACTAGTGCCTCCAAGCTCAGTTCAGCGATTTCCTAGTAATTCCTGTGGTAGACTGGTGCTACATACTAAGTTCCATACGTGAGAGGGTAGCTGAACGCCTTGTCCAAAACCATCTTACTTCTGAGAGTTGAGCTCACCCTCAGTCCCTCACAGTTCCACACTGCCTGCAGAGTGAGTTTCGCAGGTCTTCAGCAGAGACGTTTGCCAGAGGCTTCTGAGACGCAGGGTAACAATGCAGACCTGGAGGGTATCCCCAGGTGCAGTCGACTGGTAATCTTGGAACCTCCTGACTCAGAATACTGCTACCTTCTCACTGCCATAGGAATGCAGCTAGTTGACAGCTAGCTGGCTTCAAGACATGCTTCCCTGAGAGAGCTGAGGACAGGGCAGAACCCTCCCGCATGCTGCCTGACTGTAGGAGTAGCTGCTAACATCCTAATGTTAGTGGCTGGGAGAGGTTGCGGGAAAAGCATGTGTGAGCACTGGGCCTGAACTCCCGTGTATCTGAGTTGAATACAGCGATTTCCAACGGCTTTCCTCAACCAGAGTGTAGCTAGGTTCCAAATCCCATTTACGAGCGGGTAGCAGACATCTGCCTCCCATGCATACACACTTCTGAGAGTTGAGCTTATGGCCTGTACCTCCACAGCCAGCCTGCTGGTACCCTTGGCATCTAAAATGCCTAGGCTCGCTGTTTGACGGAAGTGCTGGGAGAGGTAATTGGAATCACCATGCACACAAGACTAGTGCTTCCAAGCTCAGTTCAGCGATTTCCTAGTAATTCCTGTGGTAGACTGGTGCTACATACTAAGTTCCATACGTGAGAGGGTAGCTGAACGCCTTGTCCAAAACCATCTTACTTCTGAGAGTTGAGCTCAGTCTCAGTCCCTCACAGTTCCACCCTGCCTGCAGAGTGATTTTCGCAGGTCTTCAGCAGAGACGTTTGCCAGAGGCTTCTGAGACGCAGGGTAACAATGCAGACCTGGAGGGTATCCCCAGGTGCAGTCGACTGGTAATCTTGGAACCTCCTGACTCAGAATACTGCTACCTTGTCACTGCCATAGGAATGCAGCTAGTTGACAGCTAGCTGGCTTCAAGACATGCTTCCCTGACAGAGCTGAGGACAGGGCAGAACCCTCCCGCATGCTGCCTGATTGTAGGAGTAGCTGCTAACATCCTTATGTTAGTGGCTGGGAGAGGTTGCCGGAAAAGCATGTGTGAGCACTGGTCCTGAACTCCCGTGTATCTGAGTTGAATACAGCGATTTCCAACGCCTTTCCTCAACCAGAGTGTAGCTAGCTTCCAACTCCCATGTCCGAGTGGGTAGCAGACATCTGCCTCCCATGCATACACACTTCTGAGAGTTGAGCTTATGGCCTGTACCTCCACATCCAGCTTGCTGGTACCCTTGGCTTCTAAAAGGCCTAGGCTCGCTGTTTGACGGAAGTGCTGGGAGAGGTAATTGGAATCTCCCGGCACACAAGACGAGTGCCTCCAAGCTCAATTCACGATTTCCCAGTAATTCTTGTGGTAGACAGGTGCTACATACTAAGTTCCATATGTGAGATTGTAGCTGAACGCCTTGTCCAAAAGCATCTTACTTCTGAGAGTTGAGCCCACCCTCAGTCCCTCACACTTCCACACTGCCTGCAGAGTGAGTTTCACACGTCTTCACCAGAGACGATTGCCAGAGGCTTCTGAGTACAAGTTAACAATGCAGACCTGGAGGGTATCTCCAGGTGCAGTAGAGTGGTAATCTTGGAACCTCCTGACTCAGAGTACTGCTACCTTCTCACTGCCATCGGAATGCAGCTAGTTGACAGCTGGCTTCAAGACATGCTTCCCTGTGAGAGCTGAGGACAGGGCAGAACCCTCCCGCATCCTGCCTGACTGTAGGAGTAGCTGCTAACATCCTAATGTTAGTGGCTGGGAGAGGTTGCGGGAAAAGCATGTGTGAGCACTGGGCCTGAACTCCCGTGTATCTGAGTTGAATACAGCGATTTCCAATGGCCTTCTTCAATCACAGTGTAGCTAGGTTCCAACTCCCATGTCCGAGTGGGTAGCAGACATCTGCCTCCCTTGAATACACACTTCTGAGAGTTGAGCTTATGGCCTGTATCTCCAGACCCAGCCTGCTGGTACCCTTGGCTTCTAAAAGGCCTAGGCTCGCTGTTTGACGGAAGTGCTGGGAGAGGTAATTGGAATCACCCGGCACACAAGACTAGTGCCTCCAAGCTCAGTTCAGCGATTTCCTAGTAATTCCTGTGGTAGACTGGTGCTACATACTAAGTTCCATACGTGAGAGGGTAGCTGAACGCCTTGTCCAAAACCATCTTACTTCTGAGAGTTGAGCTCACCCTCAGTCCCTCACAGTTCCACACTGCCTGCAGAGTGAGTTTCGCAGGTCTTCAGCAGAGACGTTTGCCAGAGGCTTCTGAGACGCAGGGTAACAATGCAGACCTGGAGGGTATCCCCAGGTGCAGTCGACTGGTAATCTTGGAACCTCCTGACTCAGAATACTGCTACCTTCTCACTGCCATAGGAATGCAGCTAGTTGACAGCTAGCTGGCTTCAAGACATGCTTCCCTGAGAGAGCTGAGGACAGGGCAGAACCCTCCCGCATGCTGCCTGACTGTAGGAGTAGCTGCTAACATCCTAATGTTAGTGGCTGGGAGAGGTTGCGGGAAAAGCATGTGTGAGCACTGGGCCTGAACTCCCGTGTATCTGAGTTGAATACAGCGATTTCCAACGGCTTTCCTCAAGCAGAGTGTAGCTAGGTTCCAAATCCCATGTACGATCGGGTAGCAGACATCTGCCTCCCATGCATACACACTTCTGAGAGTTGAGCTTATGGCCTGTACCTCCACATCCAGCCTGCTGGTACCCTTGGCTTGTAAAAGGCCTAGGCTCGCTGTTTGACGGAAGTGCTGGGAGAGGTAATTGGAATCTCCGGCACACAAGACGAGTGCCGCCAAGCTCAATTCACGATTTCCCAGTAATTCTTGTGGTAGACAGGTGCTCCATACTAAGTTCCATATGTGAGATGGTAGCTGAACGCCTTGTCCAAAAGCATCTTACTTCTGAGAGTTGAGCCCACCCTCAGTCCCTCACAGTTCCACACTGCCTGCAGAGTTTCACACGTCTTCACCAGAGACGATTGCCAGAATCTTCTGAGTACAAGTTAACAATGCAGACCTGGAGGGTATCTCCAGGTGCAGTAGAGTGGTAATCTTGGAACCTCCTGACTCAGAGTAATGCTACCTTCTCACTGCCATAGGAATGCAGCTAGTTGACAGCTGGCTTCAAGACATGCTTCCCTGTGAGACCTGAGGACAGGGCAGAACCCTCCCGCATCCTGCCTGACTGTAGGTGTAGCTGCTAACATCCTAAAGTTAGTGGCTGGGCGAGGTTGCGGGAAAAGCATGTGTGAGCACTGGGCCTGAACTCCCGTGTATATGAGTTGAATACAGCGATTTCCAATGGCCTTCTTCAATCACAGTGTAGCTAGGTTCCAACTCCCATGTCCGAGTGGGTAGCAGACATCTGCCTCCCATGCATACACACTTCTCAGAGTTGAGCTTATGGCCTGTACCTCCACATCCAGCCTGCTGGTACCCTTGGCTTCTAAAAGGCCTAGGCTCGCTGTTTGACGGAAGTGCTGGGAGAGGTAATTGGAATCACCCGGCACACAAGACTAGTGCCTCCAAGCTCAGTTCAGCGATTTCCTAGTAATTCCTGTGGTAGACTGGTGCTACATACTAAGTTCCATACGTGAGAGGGTAGCTGAACGCCTTGTCGAAAACCATCTTACTTCTGAGAGTTGAGCTCAGCCTCAGTCCCTCACAGTTCCACACTGCCTGCAGAGTGAGTTTCGCAGGTCTTCAGCAGAGACGTTTGCCAGAGGCTTCTGAGACGCAGGGTAACAATGCAGACCTGGAGGGTATCCCCAGGTGCAGTCGACTGGTAATCTTGGAACCTCCTGACTCAGAATACTGCTACCTTCTCACTGCCATAGGAATGCAGCTAGTTGACAGCTAGCTGGCTTCAAGACATGCTTCCCTGAGAGAGCTGAGGACAGGGCAGAACCCTCCCGCATGCTGCCTGACTGTAGGAGTAGCTGCTAACATCCTAATGTTAGTGGCTGGGAGAGGTTGCGAGAAAAGCATGTGTGAGCACTGGGCCTGAACTCCCGTGTATCTGAGTTGAATACAGCGATTTCCAACGGCTTTCCTCAAGCAGAGTGTAGCTAGGTTCCAAATCCCATGTACGAGCGGGTAGCAGACATCTGCCTCCCATGCATACACACTTCTGAGAGTTGAGCTTATGGCCTGTACCTCCACATCCAGCCTGCTGGTTCCCTTGGTTTGTAAAAGGCCTAGGCTCGCTGTTTGACGGAAGTGCTGGGAGAGGTAATTGGAATCTCCGGCACACAAGACGAGTGCCGCCAAGCTCAATTCACGATTTCCCAGTAATTCTTGTGGTAGACAGGTGCTCCATACTAAGTTCCATATGTGAGATGGTAGCTGAACGCCTTGTCCAAAAGCATCTTACTTCTGAGAGTTGAGCCCACCCTCAGTCCCTCACAGTTCCACACTGCCTGCAGAGTGAGTTTCACACGTCTTCACCAGAGACGATTGCCAGAGGATTCTGAGTACAAGTTAACAATGCAGACCTGGAGGGTATCTCCAGGTGCAGTAGAGTGGTAATCTTGGAACCTCCTGACTCAGAGTACTGCTACCTTCTCACTGCCATAGGAATGCAGCTAGTTGACAGCTGGCTTCAAGACATGCTTCCCTGTGAGAGCTGAGTATAGGGCAGAACCCTCCCGCATCCTGCCTGACTGTAGGTGTAGCTGCTAACATCCTAATGTTAGTGGCTGGGCGAGGTTGCGGGAAAAGCATGTGTGAGCACTGGGCCTGAACTCCCGTGTATCTGAGTTGAATACAGCGATTTCCAATGGCCTTCTTCAATCACAGTGTAGCTAGGTTCCAACTCCCATGTCCGAGTGGGTAGCAGACATCTGCCTCCCATGCATACACACTTCTGAGAGTTGAGCTTATGGCCTGTACCTCCAGAGCCAGCCTGCTGTTACCCTTGGCTTCTAAAAGGCCTAGGCTCGCTGTTTGACGGAAGTGCTGGGAGAGGTAATTGGAATCACCCGGCACACAAGACTAGTGCCTCCAAGCTCAGTTCAGCGATTTCCTAGTAATTCCTGTGGTAGACTGGTGCTACATACTAAGTTCCATACGTGAGAGGGTAGCTGAACGCCTTGTCCGAAACCATCTTACTTCTGAGAGTTGAGCTCAGCCTCAGTCCCTCACAGTTCCACACTGCCTGCAGAGTGAGTTTCGCAGGTCTTTAGCAGAGACGTTTGCCAGAGGCTTCTGAGACGCAGGGTAACAATGCAGACCTGGAGCGTATCCCCAGGTGCAGTCGACTGGTAATCTTGGAACCTCCTGACTCAGAATACTGCTACCTTATCACTGCCATAGGAATGCAGCTAGTTGACAGCTAGCTGGCTTCAAGACATGCTTCCCTGAGAGAGCTGAGGACAGGGCAGAACCCTCCCGCATGCTGCCTGACTGTAGGAGTAGCTGCTAACATCCTAATGTTAGTGGCTGGGAGAGGTTGCGGGAAAAGCATGTGTGAGCACTGGGCCTGAACTCCCGTGTATCTGAGTTGAATGCAGCGATTTCCAACGGCTTTCCTCAAGCAGAGTGTAGCTAGGTTCCAAATCCCATGTACGAGCGGGTAGCAGACATCTGCTTCCCTGCATACACACTTCTGAGAGTTGAGCTTATGGCCTGTACCTCCACATCCAGCCTGCTGGTACTCTTGGCTTCTAAAAGGCCTAGGCTCGCTGTTTGACGGAAGTGCTGGGAGAGGTAATTGGAATCACCCGGCACACAAGACTAGTGCCTCCAAGCTCAGTTCAGCGATTTCCTAGTAATTCCTGTGGTAGACTGGTGCTACATACTAAGTTCCATACGTGAGAGGGTAGCTGAACGCCTTGTCGAAAACCATCTTACTTCTGAGAGTTGAGATCACCCTCAGTCCCTCACAGTTCCACACTTCCTGCAGAGTGAGTTTCGCAGGTCTTCAGCAGAGACGTTTGCCAGAGGCTTCTGAGACGCAGGGTAACAATGCAGACCTGGAGGGTATCCCCAGGTGCAGTCGACTGGTAATCTTGGAACCTCCTGACTCAGAATACTGCTACCTTCTCACTGCCATAGGAATGCAGCTAGTTGACAGCTAGCTGGCTTCAAGACATGCTTCCCTGAGAGAGCTGAGGACAGGGCAGAACCCTCCCGCATGCTGCCTGACTGTAGGAGTAGCTGCTAACATCCTAATGTTAGTGGCTGGGAGAGGTTGCGAGAAAAGCATGTGTGAGCACTGGGCCTGAACTCCCGTGTATCTGAGTTGAATACAGCGATTTCCAACGGCTTTCCTCAAGCAGAGTGTAGCTAGGTTCCAAATCCCATGTACGAGCGGGTAGCAGACATCTGCCTCCCATGCATACACACTTCTGAGAGTTGACCTTATGGCCTGTACCTCCACATCCAGCCTGCTGGTACCCTTGGCTTTTAAAAGGCCTAGGCTCGCTGTTTGACGGAAGTGCTGGGAGAGGTAATTGGAATCTCCGGCACACAAGACGAGTGCCGCCAAGCTCAATTCACGATTTCCCAGTAATTCTTGTGGTAGACAGGTGCTCCATACTAAGTACCATATGTGAGATAGTAGCTGAACGCCTTGTCCAAAAGCATCTTACTTCTGAGAGTTGAGCCCACCCTCAGTCCCTCACAGTTCCACACTGCCTGCAGAGTGAGTTTCACACGTCTTCACCAGAGACGATTGCCAGAGGATTCTGAGTACAAGTTAACAATGCAGACCTGGAGGGTATCTCCAGGTGCAGTAGAGTGGTAATCTTGGAACCTCCTGACTCAGAGTACTGCTACCTTCTCACTGCCATAGGAATGCAGCTAGTTGACAGCTGGCTTCAAGACATGCTTCCCTGTGAGAGCTGAGTACAGGGCAGAACCCTCCCGCATCCTGCCTGACTGTAGGTGTAGCTGCTAACATCCTAATGTTAGTGGCTGGGCGAGGTTGCGGGAAAAGCATGTGTGAGCACTGGGCCTGAACTCCCGTGTATCTGAGTTGAATACAGCGATTTCCAATGGCCTTCTTCAATCACAGTGTAGCTAGGTTCCAACTCCCATGTCCGAGTGGGTAGCAGACATCTGCCTCCCATGCATACACACTTCTGAGAGTTGAGCTTATGGCCTGTACCTCCACATCCAGCCTGCTGGTACCCTTGGCTTCTAAAAGGCCTAGGCTCGCTGTTTGACGGAAGTGCTGGGAGAGGTAATTGGAATCACCCGGCACACAAGACTAGTGCCTCCAAGCTCAGTTCAGCGATTTCCTAGTAATTCCTGTGGTAGACTGGTGCTACATACTAAGTTCCATACGTGAGAGGGTAGCTGAACGCCTTGTCCGAAACCATCTTACTTCTGAGAGTTGAGCTCAGCCTCAGTCCCTCACAGTTCCACACTGCCTGCAGAGTGAGTTTCGCAGGTCTTCAGCAGAGACGTTTGCCAGAGGCTTCTGAGACGCAGGGTAACAATGCAGACCTGGAGCGTATCCCCAGGTGCAGTCGACTGGTAATCTTGGAACCTCCTGACTCAGAATACTGCTACCTTCTCACTGCCATAGGAATGCAGCTAGTTGACAGCGAGCTGGCTTCAAGACATGCTTCCCTGTGAGAGCTGAGGACAGGGCAGAACTCTCCTGCATGCTGCCTGACTGTAGGAGTAGCTGCTAACATCCTTATGTTAGTGGGTGGGAGAGGTTGCGGGAAAAGCATGTGTGAGCACTGGGCCTGAACTCCCGTGTATCTGAGTTGAATACAGCGATTTCCAATGGCCTTCTTCAAACACAGTGTAGCTAGGTTCCAACTCCTATGATCGAGTGGGTAGCAGACATCTGCCTCCCATGCATACACACTTCTGAGAGTTGAGCTTATGGCCTGTACCTCCACATCCAGCCTGCTGGTACCCTTGGCTTCTAAAAAGCCTAGGCTCGCTGTTTGACGGAAGTGCTGGGAGAGGTAATTGGAATCACCCGGCACACAAGACTAGTGCCTCCAAGCTCAGTTCAGCGATTTCCTAGTAATTCCTGTGGTAGACTGGTGCTACATACTAAGTTCCATACGTGAGAGGGTAGCTGAACGCCTTGTCCAAAACCATCTTACTTCTGAGAGTTGAGCTCAGCCTCAGTCCCTCACAGTTCCAAACTGCCTGCAGAGTGAGTTTCGCAGGTCTTCAGCAGAGACGTTTGCCAGAGGCTTCTGAGACGCAGGGTAACAATGCAGACCTGGAGGGTAATCCCAGGTGCAGTCGACTGGTAATCTTGGAACCTCCTGACTCAGAATACTGCTACCTTCTCACTGCCATAGGAATGCAGCTAGTTGACAGCTGGCTTCAAGACATGCTTTCCTGTGAGAGCTGAGGACAGGGCAGAACCCTCCCGCATGCTGCCTGACTGTAGGAGAAGCTGCTAACATCCTTATGTTAGTGGCTGGGAGAGGTTGCGGGAAAAGCAAGTGTGAGCACTGGGCCTGAACTCCCGTGTATCTGAGTTGAAAACAGCGATTTCCAACGGCTTTCCTCACCCAGAGTGTAGCTAGGTTCCAAGTCCCATGTACGAGCGGGTAGCAGACATCTGCCTCACATGCATACACACTTCTGAGAGTTGAGCTTATGGCCTGTACCTCCACATCCAGCCTGCTGGTACCCTTGGCTTCTAAAAGGCCTAGGCTCGCTGTTTGACGGAAGTGCTGGGAGAGGTAATTGGAATCTCCCGGCACACAAGACGAGTCCCTCCAAGCTCAATTCACGATTTCCCAGTAATTCTTGTGGTAGACAGGTGCTACATACTAAGTTCCATATGTGAGAATGTAGCTGAACGCCTTGTCCAAAAGCATCTTACTACTGAGAGTTGAGCACACCCTCAGGCCCTCACACTTCAACACTGCCTGCAGAGTGAGTTTCACACGTCTTCACCAGAGACGATTGCCAGAGGCTTCTGAGTACAAGTTAACAACGCAGACCTGGAGGGTATCTCCAGGTGCAGTAGAGTGGTAATCTTGGAACCTCCTGACTCAGAGTACTGCTACCTTCTCACTGCCATAGGAATGCAGCTAGTTGACAGCTGGCTTCAAGACATGCTTCCCTGTGAGAGCTGAGGACAGGGCCGAACCCTCCCGCATGCTGCCTGACTGTAGGAGTAGCTGCTAACATCCTTATGTTAGTGGCTGGGAGAGGTTTCGGGAAAAGCATGTGTGAGCACTGGGCCTGAACTCCCGTGTATCTGACTTGAATACAGCGATTTCCAACGGCTTTCCTCAACCAGAGTGTAGCTAGGTTCCAAATCCCATGTACGAGCGGGTAGCAGACATCTGCCTCACATGCATACACACTTCTGAGAGTTGAGCTTATGGCCTGTACCTCCACATCCAGCCTGCTGGTACCCTTGGCTTCTAAAAGGCCTAGGCTCGCTGTTTGACGGAAGTGCTGGGAGAGGTAATTGGAATCTCCCGGCTGACAAGACTAGTGCCTCCAAGCTCAATTCACGATTTCCCAGTAATTCTTGTGGTAGACAGGTGCTACATACTAAGTTCCATATGTGAGAATGTAGCTGAACGCCTTGTCCAAAAGCATCTTACTACTGAGAGTTGAGCACACCCTCAGGCCCTCACACTTCAACACTGCCTGCAGAGTGAGTTTCACACGTCTTCACCAGAGACGATTGCCAGAGGCTTCTGAGTACAAGTTAACAACGCAGACCTGGAGGGTATCTCCAGGTGCAGTAGAGTGGTAATCTTGGAACCTCCTGACTCAGAGTACTGCTACCTTCTCACTGCCATAGGAATGCAGCTAGTTGACAGCTGGCTTCAAGACATGCTTCCCTGTGAGAGCTGAGGACAGGGCCGAACCCTCCCGCATGCTGCCTGACTGTAGGAGTAGCTGCTAACATCCTTATGTTAGTGGCTGGGAGAGGTTTCGGGAAAAGCATGTGTGAGCACTGGGCCTGAACTCCCGTGTATCTGACTTGAATACAGCGATTTCCAACGGCTTTCCTCAACCAGAGTGTAGCTAGGTTCCAAATCCCATGTACGAGCGGGTAGCAGACATCTGCCTCACATGCATACACACTTCTGAGAGTTGAGCTTATGGCCTGTACCTCCACATCCAGCCTGCTGGTACCCTTGGCTTCTAAAAGGCCTAGGCTCGCTGTTTGACGGAAGTGCTGGGAGAGGTAATTGGAATCTCCCGGCTGACAAGACTAGTGCCTCCAAGCTCAATTCACGATTTCCCAGTAATTCTTGTGGTAGACAAGTGCTACATACTAAGTTCCATATGTGAGAAGGTAGCTGAACGCCTTGTCCAAAAGCATCTTACTTCTGAGATTTGAGCACACCCTCAGTCCCTCACACTTCCACACTGCTGCAGAGTGAGTTTCACACGTCTTCACCAGAGACGATTGCCAGAGGCTTCTGAGTACAAGTTAACAACGCAGACCTGGAGGGTATCTCCAGGTGCAGTAGAGTGGTAATCTTGGAACCTCCTGACTCAGAGTACTGCTACCTTCTCACTGACATAGTAATGCAGCTAGTTGACAGCTGGCTTCAAGACATGCTTCCTGTGAGAGCTGAGGACAGGGCAGAACCCTCCCGCATGCTGCCTGACTGTAGGAGTAGCTGCTAACATCCTTATGTTAGTGGCTGGGAGAGGTTGCGGGAAAAGCATGTGTGAGCACTGGGCCTGAACTCCCGTGTATCTGAGTTGAATACAGCGATTTCCAATGGCCTTCTTCAATCACAGTGTAGCTAGGTTCCAACTCCCATGTCCGAGTGGGTAGCAGACATCTGCCTCCCATGCATACACATTTCTGAGAGTTGAGCTTATGGCCTGTACCTCCACATCCAGCCTGCTGGTACCCTTGGCTTCTAAAAGGCCTAGGCTCGCTGTTTGACGGAAGTGCTGGGAGAAGTAATTGGAATCACCCGGCACACAAGACTAGTGCCTCCAAGCTCAGTTCAGCGATTTCCTAGTAATTCCTGTGGTAGACTGGTGCTACATACTAAGTTCCATACGTGAAAGGGTAGCTGAACGCCTTGTCCAAAACCATCTTACTTCTGAGAGTTGAGCTCACCCTCAGTCCCTCACAGTTCCACACTGCCTGCAGAGTGAGTTTCGCAGGTCTTCAGCAGAGACGTTTGCCAGAGGCTTCTGAGACGCAGGGTAACAATGCAGACCTGGAGGGTATCCCCAGGTGCAGTCGACTGGTAATCTTGGAACCTCCTGACTCAGAATACTGCTACCTTCTCACTGCCATAGGAATGCAGCTAGTTGACAGCTGGCTTCAAGACATGCTTCCCTGTGAGAGCTGAGGACAGGGGAGAACCATCCCGCATGCTGCCTGACTTAGGAGTAGCTGCTAACATCCTTATGTTAGTGGCTGGGAGAGGTTGCGGGAAAAGCATGTGTGAGCACTGGGCCTGAACTCCCGTGTATCTGAGTTGAATACAACGATTTCAAACGGCTTTCCTCAACCAGAGTGTAGCTAGGTTCCAAATCCCATGTACGAGCGGGTAGCAGACATCTGCCTCCCATGCATACACACTTCTGAGAGTTGAGCTTATGGCCTGTACCTCCACAGCCAGGCTGCTGGTACCCTTGGCTTCTAAAAGGCGTAGGCTCGCTGTTTGACGGAAGTGCTGGGAGAAGTAATTGGAATCACCCGGCACACAAGACTAGTGCCTCCAAGCTCAGTTCAGCGATTTCCTAGTAATTCCTGTGGTAGACTGGTGCTACATACTAAGTTCCATACGTGAGAGGGTAGCTGAACGCCTTGTCCAAAACCATCTTACTTCTGAGAGTTGAGCTCAGCCTCAGTCCGTCACAGTTCGACACTGCCTGCAGAGTGAGTTTCGCAGGTCTTCAGCAGAGACGTTTGCCAGAGGCTTCTGAGACGCAGGGTAACAATGCAGACCTGGAGCATATCCTCAGGTGCAGTCGACTGGTAATCTTGGAACCTCCTGACTCAGAATACTGCTACCTTCTCACTGCCATAGGAATGCAGCTAGTTGACACCTGGCTTCAAGACATGCTTCCCTGTGAGAGCTGAGGACAGGGCCGAACCCTCCCGCATGCTGCCTGACTGTAGGAGTAGCTGCTAACATCCTTATGTTAGTGGCTGGGAGAGGTTGCGGGAAAAGCATGTGTGAGCACTGGGCCTGAACTCCCGTGTATCTGACTTGAATACAGCGATTTCCAATGGCCTTCTTCAATCACAGTGTAGCTAGGTTTCAACTCCCATGTCCGAGTGGGTAGCAGACATCTGCCTCCCATGCATACACATTTCTGAGAGTTGAGCTTATGGCCTGTACCTCCACATCCAGCCTGCTGGTACCCTTGGCTTCTAAAAGGCCTAGGCTCGCTGTTTGACGGAAGTGCTGGGAGACGTAATTGGAATCTCTCGGCAGACAAGACGAGTGCCTCCAAGCTCAATTCACGATTTCCCAGTAATTCTTGTGGTAGACAGGTGCTACATACTAAGTTCCATATGTGAGAAGGTAGCTGGACGCCTTGTCCAAAAGCATCTTACTTCTGAGAGTTGAGCACACCCTCAGTCCCTCACACTTCCACACTGCCTGCAGAGTGAGTTTCGCAGGTCTTCCGCAGAGACGTTTGCCAGAGGCTTCTGAGACGCAGGGTAACAATGCAGACCTGGAGGGTATCCCCAGGTGCAGTCGACTGGTAATCTTGGAACCTCCTGACTCAGAATACTGCTACCTTCTCACTGCCATAGGAATGCAGCTAGTTGACAGCTGGCTTCAAGACATGCTTCCCTGTGAGAGCTGAGGACAGGGCCGAACCCTCCCGCATGCTGCCTGACTGTAGGAGTAGCTGCTAACATCCTTATGTTAGTGGCTGGGAGAGGTTGCGGGAAAAGCATGTGTGAGAACTGGGCCTGAACTCCCGTGTATCTGAGTTGAATACAGCGATTTCCAATGGCCTTCTTCAATCACAGTGTAGCTAGGTTCCAAATCCCATGTACGAGCGGGTAGCAGACATCTGCCTCCCATGCATACACACTTCTGAGAGTTGAGCTTATGGCCTGTACCTCCACAGCCAGTCTGCTGGTACCTTTGGCTTCTAAAAGGCCTAGGCTCGCTGTTTGACGGAAGTGCTGGGAGAGGTAATTGGAATCTCCCGGCACACAAGACGATTCCCTCCAAGCTCAATTCACGATTTCCCAGTAATTCTTGTGGTAGACAGGTGCTACATACTAAGTTCCATATGTGAGAAGGTAGCTGAACGCCTTGTCCAAAAGCATCTTACTTCTGAAAGTTGAGCACACCCTCAGGCCCTCACACTTCAACACTGCCTGCAGAGTGAGTTTCACTCGTCTTCACCAGAGACGATTGCCAGAGGCTTCTGAGTACAAGTTAACAACGCAGACCTGGAGGGTATCTCCAGGTGCAGTAGAGTGGTAATCTTGGAACCTCCTGACTCAGAGTACTGCTACCTTCTCACTGCCATAGGAATGCAGCTAGTTGACAGCTGGCTTCAAGACATGCTTCCCTGTGAGAGCTGAGGACAGGGCTGAACCCTCCCGCATGCTGCCTGACTGTAGGAGTAGCTGCTAACATCCTAATGTTAGTGGCTGGGAGAGGTTGCGGGAAAAGCATGTGTGAGCACTGGGCCTGAACTCCCGTGTATCTGAATTGAATACAGCGATTTCCAACGGCTTTCCTCAACCAGAGTGTAGCTAGGTTCCAAATCCCATGTACGAGCGGGTAGCAGACATCTGCCTCCCATGCATACACACTTCTGAGAGTTGAGCTTATGGCCTGTATCTCCACATCCAGCCTGCTGGTACCCTTGGCTTCTAAAAGGCCTAGGCTCTCTGTTTGACGGAAGTGTTGGGAGAGGTAATTGGAATCACCCGGCACAGAAGACGAGTGCCTCCAAGCTTAATTCACGATTTCCCAGTAATTCTTGTGGTAGACAGGTGCTACATACTAAGTTCCATATGTGAGAAGGTAGCTGATCGCCTTGTCCAAAAGCATCTTACTTCTGAGAGTTGAGCACACCCTCAGTCCCTCACACTTCCACACTGTCTGCAGAGTGAGTTTCACACGTCTTCACCAGAGACGATTGCCAGAGGCTTCTGAGTTCGTTAACAATGCAGACCTGGAGGTTATCTCCAGGTGCAGTAGAGTGGTAATCTTGGAACCTCCTGACTCAGAGTACTGCTACCTTCTCACTGCCATAGGAATGCAGCTAGTTGACAGCTGGCTTCAAGACATGCTTCCCTGTGAGAGCTGAGGACAGGGCAGAACCCTCCCGCATCCTGCCTGACTGTAGGAGTAGCTGCTAACATCCTTATGTTAGTGGCTGGGAGAGGTTGCGGGAAAAGCATGTGTGAGCACTGGGCCTGAACTCCCGTGTATCTGAGTTGAATACAGCGATTTCCAACGGCTTTCCTCAACCAGAGTGTAGCTAGGTTCCAAATCCCATGTACGAGCGGGTAGCAGACATCTGCCTCCCATGCATACACACTTCTGAGAGTTGAGCTTATGGCCTGTACCTCCACAGCCAGCCTGCTGGTACCGTTGGCTTCTAAAAGGCCTAGGCTCGCTGTTTGACGGAAGTGCTGGGAGAGGTAATTGGAATCACCCGGCACACAAGACTAGTGCCTCCAAGCTCAGTTCAGCGATTTCCTAGTAATTCCTGTGGTAGACTGGTGCTACATACTAAGTTCCATACGTGAGAGGGTAGCTGAACGCCTTGTCCAAAACCATCTTACTTCTGAGAGTTGAGCTCAGCCTCAGTCCCTCACAGTTCCACACTGCCTGCAGAGTGAGTTTCGTAGGTCTTCTGCAGAGACGTTTGCCAGAGGCTTCTGAGACGCAGGGTAACAATGCAGACTTGGAGGGTATCCCCAGGTGCAGTCGACTGGTAATCTTGGAACCTCCTGACTCAGAATACTGCTACCTTCTCACTGCCATAGAAATGCAGCTAGTTGACAGCTGGCTTCAAGACATGCTTCCCTGTGAGAGCTGAGGACAGGGCAGAACCCTCCCGCATGCTGCCTGACTGTAGGAGTAGCTGCTAACATCCTTATGTTAGTGGCTGGGAGAGGTTGCGGGAAAAGCATGTGTGCGCACTGGGCCTGAACTCCCTTGTATCTGAGTTGAATACAGCGATTTCCAACGGCTTTCCTCAACCAGAGTGTAGCTAGGTTCCAAATCGCATGTACGAGCGGGTAGCAGACATCTGCCTCCCATGCATACACACTTCTGAGTGTTGAGCTTATGGCCTGTACCTCCACATCCAGCCTGCTGGTACCCTTGGCTTCTAAAAGGCCTAGGCTCGCTGTTTGACGGAAGTGCTGGGAGAGGTAATTGGAACCTCCCGGCACACAAGACGAGTGCCTCCAAGCTCAATTCACGATTTCCCAGTAATTCTTGTGGTAGACAGGTGCTACATAGTAATTCCATACGTGAGAGGGTAGCTGAACGCCTTGTCCAAAAGCATCTTACTTCTGAGAGTTGAGCACACCCTCAGTCCCTCACACTTCCACACTGCCTGCAGAGTGAGTTTCACGCGTCTTCACCCGAGAGGATTGCCAGAGGCTTCTGAGTACAAGTTAACAATGCAGACCTGGAGGGTATCTCCAGGTGTAGTAGAGTGGTAATCTTGGAACCTCCTGACTCAGAGTACTGCTACCTTCTCACTGCCAAAGGAATGCAGCTAGTTGACAGCTGGCTTCAAGACATGCTTCCCTGTGAGAGCTGAGGACAGGGCAGAACCCTCCCGCATCCTGCCTGACTGTAGGAGTAGCTGCTAACATCCTAATGTTAGCGGCTGGGAGAGGTTGCGGGAAAAGCATGTGTGAGCACTGGGCCTGAACTCCCGTGTATCTGAGTTGAAAACAGCGATTTCCAACGGCTTTCCTCAAGCAGAGTGTAGCTAGGTTCCAAATCCCATGTACGAGCGGGTAGCAGACATCTGCCTCGCATGCATACACACTTCTGAGAGTTGAGCTTATGGCCTGTACCTCCACAGCCAGCCTGCTGGTACCGTTGGCTTCTAAAAGGCCTAGGCTCGCTGTTTGACGGAAGTGCTGGGAGAGGTAATTGGAATCTCCCGGCACACAAGACGAGTGCCTCCAAGCTCAATTCACGATTTCCCAGTAATTCTTGTGGTAGACAGGTGCTACATACTAAGTTCCATATGTGAGAAGGTAGCTGAACGCCTTGTCCAAAAGCATCTTACTTCTGAGAGTTGAGCCCACCCTCAGTCCCTCACAGTTCCACACTGCCTGCAGAGTGAGTTTCACACGTCTTCACCAGAGACGATTGCCAGAGGCTTCTGAGTACAAGTTAACAATGCAGACCTGGAGGGTATCTCCAGGTGCAGTAGAGTGGTAATCTTGGAACCTCCTGACTCAGAGTACTGCTACCTTCTCACTGCCATAGGAATGCAGCTAGTTGAAAGCTGGCTTCAAGACATGCTTCCCTGTGAGAGCTGAGGACAGGGCAGAACCCTACGGCATCCTGCCTGACTGTAGGTGTAGCTGCTAACATCCTTATGTTAGTGGGTGGGAGAGGTTGCGGGAAAAGCATGTGTGAGCACTAGGCCTGAACAACCGTGTATCTGAGTTGAATACAGTGATTTCCAACGGCTTTCCTCAACCACAGTGTAGCTAGGTTCCAAACCGATTTACGAGCGGGTAGCAGACATCTGCCTCCCATGCATACACACTTCTGAGACTTGAGCTTATGGCCTGTACCTCCACATCCAGCCTGTTGGTACCCTTGGCTTCTAAATGGCCTAGGCTCGCTGTTTGACGGAAGTGTTGGGAGAGGTAATTGGAATCTCCCGGCACACAAGACGAGTGCCTCCAAGCTCAATTCACGATTTCCCAGTAATTCTTGTGGTAGACAGGTGCTACATACTAAGTTCCATATGTGAGATGGTAGCTGAACGCCTTTTCCAAAAGCATCTTACTTCTTTTTTTTTTTTTAAATTTTTATTTATTTATGATAGTTACAGAGAGAGAGAGAGAGGCAGAGACACAGGCAGAGGGAGAAGCAGGCTCCATGCACTGGGAACCCGATGTGGGATTCGATCCCGGGTCTCCAGGATCGCGCCCTGGGCCAAAGGCAGGCGCCAAACTCCTGCGCCACCCAGGGATCCCAAGCATCTTACTTCTGAGAGTTGAGCCCACCCTCAGTCCCTCACAGTTCCACACTGCCTGCAGAGTGAGTTTCACACGTCTTCACCAGAGACGATTGCCAGAGGCTTCTGAGTACAAGTTAACAATGCAGACCTGGAGGGTATCTCCAGGTGCAGTAGAGTGGTAATCTTGGAACCTCCTGACTCAGAGTACTGCTACCTTCTCACTGCCATAGGAATGCAGCTAGTTGACAGCTGGCTTCAAGACATGATTCCCTGTGAGAGCTGAGGACAGGGCAGAACCCTCCCGCATCCTGCCTGACTGTAGGAGTAGCTGCTAACATCCTTATGTTAGTGGCTGGGAGAGGTTGCGGGAAAAGCATGTGTGAGCACTGGGCCTGAACTCCCGTGTATCTGAGTAGAATACAGCGATTTCCAATGGCCTTCTTCAATCACAGTGTAGCTAGGTTCCAACTCCCATGTCCGAGTGCGTAGCAGACATCTGCCTCCCATGCATACACACTTCTGAGAGTTGAGCTTATGGCCTGTACCTCCACATCCAGCCTGCTGGTACCCTTGGCTTCTAAAAGGCCTAAGCTCGCTGTTTGACGGAAGTGCTGGGAGAGGTAATTGGAATCACCCGGCACACAAGACTAGTGCCTCCAAGCTCAGTTCAGCGATTTCCTAGTAATTCCTGTGGTAGACTGGTGCTACATACTAAGTTCCATACGTGAGAGGGTAGCTGAACGCCTTGTCCAAAACCATCTTACTTCTGAGAGTTGAGCTCAGCCTCAGTCCCTCACAGTTCCACACTGCCTGCAGAGTGAGTTTCGCAGGTCTTCAGCAGAGACGTTTGCCAGAGGCTTCTGAGACGCAGGGTAATAATGCAGACCTGGAGGGTATCCCCAGGTGCAGTCGACTGGTAATCTTGGAACCTCCTGACTCAGAATACTGCTACCTTCTCACTGCCATAGGAATGCAGCTAGTTGACAGCTAACTGGCTTCAAGACATGCTTCCCTGAGAGACCTGAGGACAGGGCAGAACCCTCCCGCGTGCTGCCTGACTGGAGGAGTAGCTGCTAACATCCTAATATTAGTGGCTGGGAGAGGTTGCGGGAAAAGCATGTGTGAGCACTGGGCCTGAACTCCCGTGTATCTGAGTTGAATACAGCGATTTCCAACGGCTTTCCTCAACCGGAGTGTAGCTAGGTTCCAAATCCCATGTACGAGCGGGTAGCAGACATCTGCCTCCCATGCATACACACTTCTGAGAGTTGAGCTTATGGCCTGTACCTCCACAGCCAGCCTGCTGGTACCCTTGGCTTCTAAAAGGCCTAGGCTCGCTGTTTGACGGAAGTGTTGGGAGAGGTAATTGGAATCTCCCGGCACACAAGACGAGTGCCTCCAAGCTCAATTCACGATTTCCCAGTAATTCTTGTGGTAGACAGGTGCTACATACTACGTTCCATATGTGAGAAGGTAGCTGAACGCCTTGTACAAAAGCATCTTACTTCTGAGAGTTGAGCACACCCTCAGGCCCTCACACTTCCACACTGCCTGCAGAGTGAGTTTCACACATCTTCACCAGAGACGATTGCCAGAGGCTTCTGAGTACAAGTTAACAATGCAGAACTGGAGGGTATCTCCAGGTGCAGTAGAGTGGTAATCTTGGAACCTCCTGACTGAGAGTACTGCTACCTTCTCACTGCCATAGGAATGCAGCTAGTTGACAGCTGGCTTCAAGACATGCTTCCCTGTGAGAGCTGAGGACAGGGCAGAACCCTCCCGCATGCTGCCTGACTGTAGGAGTAGCTGCTAACATCCTTATGTTAGTGGCTGGGAGAGGTTGCGGGAAAAGCATGTGTGAGCACTGGGCCTGAACTCCCGTGTATCTGAGTTGAATACAGCGATTTCCAATGGCCTTCTTCAATCACAGTGTAGCTAGGTTCCAACTCCCATGTCCGAGTTTGTAGCAGACATCTGCCTCCCATGCATACACTTCTGAGAGTTGAGCTTATGGCCTGTACCTCCACATCCAGCCTGCTGGTACCCTTGGTTTCTAAAAGGCCTAGGCTCGCTGTTTGACGGAAGTGCTGGCAGAGGTAATTGGAATCACCCGGCACACAAGACTAGTGCCTCCAAGCTCAGTTCAGCGATTTCCTAGTAATTCCTGTGGTAGACTGGTGCTACATACTAAGTTCCATACGTGAGAGGGTAGCTGAACGCCTTGTCCAAAACCATCTTACTTCTGAGAGTTGAGCTCAGCCTCAGTCCCTCACAGTTCCACACTGCCTGCAGAGTGAGTTTCGCAGGTCTTCAGCAGAGACGTTTGCCAGAGGCTTCTGAGACGCAGGGTAACAATGCAGACCTGGAGGGTATCCCCAGGTGCAGTCGACTGGTAATCTTGGAACCTCCTGACTCAGAATACTGCTACCTTCTCACTGCCATAGGAATGCAGCTAGTGGACAGCTAGCTGGCTTCAAGACATGCTTCCCTGAGAGAGCTGAGGATAGGGCAGAACCCTCCCGCATGCTGCCTGAGTGTAGGAGTAGCTGCTAACATCCTAATGTTAGTGGCTGGGAGAGGTTGCGGGAAAAGCATGTGTGAGCACTGGGCCTGAACTCCCGAGTATCTGAGTTGAATACAGCGATTTCCAACGGCTTTCCTCAACCAGAGTGTAGCTAGGTTCCAAATCCCATGTACGAGCGGGTAGCAGACATCTGCCTCCCATGCATACACACTTCTGAGAGTTGAGCTTATGGCCTGTACCTCCACATCCAGCCTGCTGGTACCCTTGGCTTCTAAAAGTCCTAGGCTCGCTGTTTGACGGAAGTGCTGGGAGAGGTAATTGGAATCTCCCGGCACACAAGACGAGTGCCTCCAAGCTCAATTCACGATTTCCCAGTAATTCTTGTGGTAGACAGGTGCTACATACTAAGTTCCATATGTGAGAAGGTAGCTGAACGCCTTGTACAAAAGCATCTTACTTCTGAGAGTTGAGCACACCCTCAGTCCCTCACACTTCCACACTGCCTGCAGATTGAGTTTCACACGTCTTCACCAGAGACGATTGCCAGAGGCTTCTGAGTACAAGTTAACAATGCAGACCTGGAGGGTATCTCCAGGTGCAGTAGAGTGGTAATCTTGGAACCTCCTGACTCAGAGTACTGCTACCTTCTCACTGCCATAGGAATGCAGCTAGTTGACAGCTGGCTTCAAGACATGCTTCCCTGTGAGAGCTGAGGACAGGGCAGAACCCTCCCGCATGCTGCCTGACTGTAGGAGTAGCTGCTAACATCCTAATGTTAGTGGTTCGGAGAGGTTGCGGGAAAAGCATGTGTGAGCACTGGGCCTGAACTCCCGTGTATCTGAGTTGAATACAGCGATTTCTAATGGCCTTCTTCAATCACAGTGTAGCTAGGTTCCAACTCCCATGTCCGAGTGGGTAGCAGACATCTGCCTCCCATGCATACACACTTCTGAGAGTTGAGCTTATGGCCTGTACCTCCACATCCAGCCTGCTGGTACCCTTGCCTTCTAAAAGGCCTAGGCTCGCTGTTTGACGGAAGTGCTGGGAGAGGTAATTGGAATCACCCGGCACACAAGACTAGTGCCTCCAAGCTCAGTTCAGCGATTTCCTAGTAATTCCTGTGGTAGACTGGTGCTACATACTAAGTTCCATACGTGAGAGGGTAGCTGAACGCCTTGTCCAAAACCATCTTACTTCTGAGAGTTGAGCTCAGCCTCAGTCCCTCACAGTTCCACACTGCCTGCAGAGTGAGTTTCGCAGGTCTTCAGCAGAGACGTTTGCCAGAGGCTTCTGAGACGCAGGGTAACAATGCAGACCTGGAGGGTATCCCCAGGTGCAGTCGACTGGTAATCTTGGAACCTCCTGACTCAGAATACTGCTACCTTCTCACTGCCATAGGAATGCATGTAGTTGACAGCTAGCTGGCTTCAAGACATGCCTCCCTGAGAGAGCTGAGGACAGGGCAGAACCCTCCCGCATGCTGCCTGACTGTAGGAGTAGCTGCTAACATCCTAATGTTAGTGGCTGGGAGATGTTGCGGGAAAATCATGTGTGAGCACTGGGCCTGAACTCCCGTGTATCTGAGTTGAATACAGCGATTTCCAACGGCTTTCCTCAACCAGAGTGTAGCTAGGTTCCAAATCCCATGTACGAGCGGGTAGCAGACATCTGCCTCCCATGCATACACACTTCTGAGAGTTGAGCTTATGGCCTGTACCTCCACAGCCAGCCTGCTGGTACCCTTGGCTTCTAAAAGGCCTAGGCTCGCTGTTTGACGGAAGTGCTGGGAGAGGTAATTGGAATCTCCCGGCACACAAGACGAGTGCCTCCAAGCTCAATTCACGATTTCCCAGTAATTCTTGTGGTAGACAGGTGCTACATACTAAGTTCCATATGTGAGAAGGTAGCTGAACGCCTTGTCCAAAAGCATCTTACTTCTGAGAGTTGAGCCCACCCTCAGTCCCTCACAGTTCCACACTGCCTGCAGAGTGAGTTTCACACGTCTTCACCAGAGACGATTGCCAGAGGCTTCTGAGTACAAGTTAACAATGCAGACCTGGAGGGTATCTCCAGGTGCAGTAGAGTGGTAATCTTGGAACCTCCTGACTCAGAGTACTGCTACCTTCTCACTGCCATAGGAATGCAGCTAGTTGAAAGCTGGCTTCAAGACATGCTTCCCTGTGAGAGCTGAGGACAGGGCAGAACCCTACGGCATCCTGCCTGACTGTAGGAGTAGCTGCTAACATCCTTATGTTAGTGGGTGGGAGAGGTTGCGGGAAAAGCATGTGTGAGCACTAGGCCTGAACAACCGTGTTTTCTGAGTTGAATACAGTGATTTCCAACGGCTTTCCTCAACCAGAGTGTAGCTAGGTTCCAAACCCATTTAGGAGCGGGTAGCAGACATCTGCCTCCCATGCATACACACTTCTGAGATTTGAGCTTATGGCCTGTACCTCCACATCCAACCTGCTGGTATCCTTGGCTTCTAAAAGGCCTAGGCTCGCTGTTTGACGGAAGTGCTGGCAGAGGTAATTGGAATCACCCGGCACACAAGACTAGTGCCTCCAAGCTCAGTTCAGCGATTTCCTAGTAATTCCTGTGGTAGCCTGGTGCTACATACTAAGTTCCATACGTGAGAGGGTAGCTGAACGCCTTGTCCAAAACCATCTTACTTCTGAGAGTTGCCTCAGCCTCAGTCCCTCACAGTTCCACACTGCCTGCAGAGTGAGTTTCGCAGGTCTTCAGCAGAGACGTTTGCCAGAGGCTTCTGAGACGCAGGGTAACAATGCAGACCTGGAGGGTATCCCCAGGTGCAGTCGACTGGTAATCTTGGAACCTCCTGACTCAGAATACTGCTACCTTCTCACTGCCATAGGAATGCAGCTAGTTGACAGCTAGCTGGCTTCAAGACATGCTTCCCTGAGAGAGCTGAGGACAGGGCAGAACCCTCCCGCATGCTGCCTGACTGTAGGAGTAGCTGCTAACATCCTAATGTTAGTGGCTGGGAGAGGTTGCGGGAAAAGCATGTGTGAGCACTGGGCCTGAACTCCCGTGTATCTGAGTTGAATACAGCGATTTCCAACGGCTTTCCTCAACCAGAGTGTAGCTAGGTTCCAAATCCCATGTACGAGCGGGTAGCAGACATCTGCCTCCCATGCATACACACTTCTGAGAGTTGAGCTTATGGCCTGTACCTCCAGAGCCAGCCTGCTGGTACCCTTGGCTTCTAAAAGGCCTAGGCTCGCTGTTTGACGGAAGTGCTGGGAGAGGTAATTGGAATCTCCCGGCACACAAGACGAGTGCCTCCAAGCTCAATTCACGATTTCCCAGTAATTCTTGTGGTAGACAGGTGCTACATGCTAAGTTCCATATGTGAGATGGTAGCTGAACGTCTTGTCCAAAAGCATCTTACTTCTGAGAGTTGAGCCCACCCTCAGTCCCTCACAGTTCCACACTGCCTGCAGAGTGAGTTTCACACGTCTTCACCAGAGACGATTGCCAGAGGCTTCTGAGTACAAGTTAACAATGCAGACCTGGAGGGTATCTCCAGGTGCAGTAGAGTGGTAATTTGGAAACTCCTGACTCAGAGTACTGCTACCTTCTCACTGCCATAGGAATGCAGCTAGTTGACAGCTGGCTTCAAGACATGCTTCCCTGTGAGAGCTGAGGACAGGGCAGAACCCTCCCGCATCCTGCCTGACTGTAGGAGTAGCTGCTAACATCCTAATGTTAGTGGTTCGGAGAGGTTGCGGGAAAAGCATGTGTGAGCACTGGGCCTGAACTCCCGTGTATCTGAGTTGAATACAGCGATTTCTAATGGCCTTCTTCAATCACAGTGTAGCTAGGTTCCAACTCCCATGTCCGAGTGGGTAGCAGACATCTGCCTCCCATGCATACACACTTCTGAGAGTTGAGCTTATGGCCTGTACCTCCACATCCAGCCTGCTGGTACCCTTGCCTTCTAAAAGGCCTAGGCTCCCTCTTTGACGGAAGTGCTGGGAGAGGTAATTGGAATCACCCGGCAGACAAGACGAGTGCCTCCAAGCTCAGTTCAGCGATTTCCTAGTAATTCCTGTGGTAGACTGGTGCTACATACTAAGTTCCATACGTGAGAGGGTAGCTGAACGCCTTATCCAAAACCATCTTACTTCTGAGAGTTGACCTCAGCCACAGTCCCTCACAGTTCCACACTGCCTGCAGAGTGAGTTTCGCAGGTCTTCAGCAGAGACGTTTGCCAGAGGCTTCTGAGACGCAGGGTAACAATGCAGACCTGGAGGGTATCCCCAGGTGCAGTCGACTGGTAATCTTGGAACCTCCTGACTCAGAATACTGCTACCTTCTCACTGCCATAGGAATGCAGCTAGTGGACAGCTAGCTGGCTTCAAGACATGCCTCCCTGAGAGAGCTGAGGACAGGGCAGAACCCTCCCGCATGCTGCCTGACTCTAGGAGTAGCTGCTAACATCCTAATGTTAGTGGCTGGGAGATGTTGCGGAAAAAGCATGTGTGAGCACTGGGCCTGAACTCCCGTGTATCTGAGTTGAATACAGCGATTTCCAACGGCTTTCCTCAACCAGAGTGTAGCTAGGTTCCAAATCCCATGTACGAGCGGGTAGCAGACATCTGCCTCCCATGCATACACACTTCTGAGAGTTGAGCTTATGGCCTGTACCTCCACAGCCAGCCTGCTGGTACCCTTGGCTTCTAAAAGGCCTAGGCTCGCTGTTTGACGGAAGTGCTGGGAGAGGTAATTGGAATCTCCCGGCACACAAGACGAGTGCCTCCAAGCTCAATTCACGATTTCCCAGTAATTCTTGTGGTAGACAGGTGCTACATACTAAGTTCCATATGTGAGAAGGTAGCTGAACGCCTTGTACAAAAGCATCTTACTTCTGAGAGTTGAGCACACCCTCAGTCCCTCACACTTCCACACTGCCTGCAGATTGAGTTTCACACGTCTTCACCAGAGACGATTGCCAGAGGCTTCTGAGTACAAGTTAACAATGCAGACCTGGAGGGTATCTCCAGGTGCAGTAGAGTGGTAATCTTGGAACCTCCTGACTCAGAGTACTGCTACCTTCTCACTGCCATAGGAATGCAGCTAGTTGACAGCTGGCTTCAAGACATGCTTCCCTGTGAGAGCTGAGGACAGGGCAGAACCCTCCCGCATGCTGCCTGACTGTAGGAGTAGCTGCTAACATCCTTATGTTAGTGGCTGGGAGAGGTTGCGGGAAAAGCATGTGTGAGCACTGGGCCTGAACTCCCGTGTATCTGAGTTGAATACAGCGATTTCCAATGGCCTATTTCAATCGCAGTGTAGCTAGGTTCCAACTCCCATTTCCGAGTGGGTAGCAGACATCTGCCTCCCATGCATACACACTTCTGAGAGTTGAGCTTATGGCCTGTACCTCCACATCCAACCTGCTGGTATCCTTGGCTTCTAAAAGGCCTAGGCTCGCTGTTTGACGGAAGTGCTGGCAGAGGTAATTGGAATCACCCGGCACACAAGACTAGTGCCTCCAAGCTCAGTTCAGCGATTTCCTAGTAATTCCTGTGGTAGCCTGGTGCTACATACTAAGTTCCATACGTGAGAGGGTAGCTGAACGCCTTGTCCAAAACCATCTTACTTCTGAGAGTTGAGCTCAGCCTCAGTCCCTCACAGTTCCACACTGCCTGCAGAGTGAGTTTCGCAGGTCTTCAGCAGAGACGTTTGCCAGAGGCTTCTGAGACGCAGGGTAACAATGCAGACCTGGAGGATATCCCCAGGTGCAGTCGACTGGTAATCTTGGAACCTCCTGACTCAGAATACTGCTACCTTCTCACTGCCATAGGAATGCAGCTAGTTGACAGCTAGCTGGCTTCAAGACATGCTTCCCTGAGAGAGCTGAGGACAGGGCAGAACCCTCCCGCATGCTGCCTGACTGTAGGAGTAGCTGCTAACATCCTAATGTTAGTGGCTGGGAGAGGTTGCGGGAAAAGCATGTGTGAGCACTGGGCCTGAACTCCCGTGTATCTGAGTTGAATACAGCGATTTCCAACGGCTTTCCTCAACCAGAGTGTAGCTAGGTTCCAAATCCCATGTACGAGCGGGTAGCAGACATCTGCCTCCCATGCATACACACTTCTGAGAGTTGAGCTTATGGCCTGTACCTCCACAGCCAGCCTGCTGGTACCCTTGGCTTCTAAAAGGCCTAGGCTCGCTGTTTGACGGAAGTGCTGGGAGAGGTAACTGGAATCTCCCGGCACACAAGACGAGTGCCTCCAAGCTCAATTCACGATTTCCCAGTAATTCTTGTGGTAGACAGGTGCTACATACTAAGTTCCATATGTGAGATGGTAGCTGAACGCCTTGTCCAAAAGCATCTTACTTCTGAGAGTTGAGCCCACCCTCAGTCCCTCACAGTTCCACACTGCCTGCAGAGTGAGTTTCACACGTCTTCACCAGAGACGATTGCCAGAGGCTTCTGAGTACAAGTTAACAATGCAGACCTGGAGGGTATCTCCAGGTGCAGTAGAGTGGTAATCTTGGAAACTCCTGACTCAGAGTACTGCTACCTTCTCACTGCCATAGGAATGCAGCTAGTTGAGAGCTGGCTTCAAGACATGCTTCCCTGTGAGAGCTGAGGACAGGGCAGAACCCTCCCGCATCCTGCCTGACTGTAGGAGTAGCTGCTAACATCCTAATGTTAGTGGTTCGGAGAGGTTGCGGGAAAAGCATGTGTGAGCACTGGGCCTGAACTCCCGTGTATCTGAGTTGAATACAGCGATTTCTACTGGCCTTCTTCAATCACAGTGTAGCTAGGTTCCAACTCCCATGTCCGAGTGGGTAGCAGACATCTGCCTCCCATGCATACACACTTCTGAGAGTTGAGCTTATGGCCTGTACCTCCACATCCAGCCTGCTGGTACCCTTGCCTTCTAAAAGGCCTAGGCTCGCTGTTTGACGGAAGTGCTGGGAGAGGTAATTGGAATCACCCGGCACACAAGACGAGTGCCTCCAAGCTCAGTTCAGCGATTTCCTAGTAATTCCTGTGGTAGACTGGTGCTACATACTAAGTTCCATACGTGAGAGGGTAGCTGAACGCCTTGTCCAAAACCATCTTACTTCTGAGAGTTGACCTCAGCCACAGTCCCTCACAGTTCCACACTGCCTGCAGAGTGAGTTTCGCAGGTCTTCAGCAGAGACGTTTGCCAGAGGCTTCTGAGACGCAGGGTAACAATGCAGACCTGGAGGGTATCCCCAGGTGCAGTTGACTGGTAATCTTGGAACCTCCTGACTCAGAATACTGCTACCTTCTCACTGCTATAGGAATGCAGCTAGTTGACAGCTAGCTGGCTACAAGACATGCTTCCCGGAGAGAGCTGAGGACAGCGCAGAACTCTCCCGCATGCTGCCTGACTGTAGGAGTAGCTGCTAACATCCTAATGTTAGTGGCTGGGAGAGGTTGCGCGAAAAGCATGTGTGAGCACTGGGCCTGAACTCCCGTGTATCTGAGTTGAATACAGCAATTTCCAACGGCTTTCCTCAACCAGAGTGTAGCTAGGTTCCAAATCCCATGTACGAGCGGGTAGCAGACATCTGCCTCCCATGCATATACACTTCTGAGAGTTGAGCTCATGGCCTGTACCTCCACATCCAGCCTGCTGGTACCCTTGGCTTCTAAAAGGCCTAGGCTCGCTGTTTGACGGAAGTGCTGGGAGAGGTAATTGGAATCTCCCGGCACACAAGACGAGTGCCTCCAAGCTCAATTCACGATTTCCCAGTAATTCTTGTGGTAGACAGTTGCTACATACTAAGTTCCATATGTGAGAAGGTAGCTGAACGCCTTGTCCAAAAGCATCTTACTTCTGAGAGTTGAGCCCACCCTCAGTCCCTCACAGTTCCACACTGCCTGCAGAGTGAGTTTCACACGTCTTCACTAGAGACGATTGCCAGAGGCTTCTGAGTACAAGTTAACAATGCAGACCTGGAGGGTATCTCCAGGTGCAGTAGAGTGGTAATCTTGGAACCTCCTGACTGAGAGTACTGCTACCTTCTCACTGCCATAGGAATGCAGCTAGTTGACAGCTGGCTTCAAGACATGCTTTCCTGTGAGAACTGAGGACAGGGCAGAACCCTCCCGCATGCTGCCTGACTGTAGGAGTAGCTGCTAACATCCTTATGTTAGTCGCTGGGAGAGGTTGCGGGAAAAGCATGTGTGAGCACTGGGCCTGAACTCCCGTGTATCTGAGTTGAATACAGCGATTTCCAACGGCTTTCCTCAACCAGAGTGTAGCTAGGTTCCAAATCCCATGTACGAGCGGGTAGCAGACATCTGCCTCCCATGCATACACACTTCTGAGAGTTGAGCTTATGGCCTGTACCTCCACATCCAGCCTGCTGGTACCCTTGGCTTCTAAAAGGCCTAGGCTCGCTGTTTGACGGAAGTGCTGGGAGAGGTAATTGGAATCTCCCGGCACACAAGACGAGTGCCTCCAAGCTCAATTCACGATTTCCCAGTAATTCTTGTGGTAGACAGGTGCTACATACTAAGTTCCATATGTGAGATGGTAGCTGAACGCCTTGTCCAAAAGCATCTTACTTCTGAGAGTTGAGCCCACCCTCAGTCCCTCACACTTCCACACTGCCTGCAGATTGAGTTTCACACGTCTTCACCAGAGACGATTGCCAGAGGCTTCTGAGTACAAGTTAACAATGCAGACCTGGAGGGTATCTCCAGGTGCAGTAGAGTGGTAATCTTGGAACCTCCTGACTCAGAGTACTGCTACCTTCTCACTGCCATAGGAATGCAGCTAGTTGACAGCTGGCTTCAAGACATGCTTCCCTGTGAGAGCTGAGGACAGGGCAGAACCCTCCCGCATGCTGCCTGACTGTAGGAGTAGCTGCTAACATCCTTATGTTAGTGGCTGGGAGAGGTTGCGGGAAAAGCATGTGTGAGCACTGGGCCTGAACTCCCGTGTATCTGAGTTGAATACAGCGATTTCCAATGGCCTTCTTCAATCGCAGTGTAGCTAGGTTCCAACTCCGATTTCCGAGTGGGTAGCAGACATCTGCCTCCCATGCATACACACTTCTGAGAGTTGAGCTTATGGCCTGTACCTCCACATCCAACCTGCTGGTATCCTTGGCTTCTAAAAGGCCTAGGCTCGCTGTTTGACGGAAGTGCTGGCAGAGGTAATTGGAATCACCCGGCACACAAGACTAGTGCCTCCAAGCTCAGTTCAGCGATTTCCTAGTAATTCCTGTGGTAGCCTGGTGCTACATACTAAGTTCCATACGTGAGAGGGTAGCTGAACGCCTTGTCCAAAACCATCTTACTTCTGAGAGTTGAGCTCAGCCACAGTCCCTCACAGTTCCACACTGCCTGCAGAGTGAGTTTCGCAGGTCTTCAGCAGAGACGTTTGCCAGAGGCTTCTGAGACGCAGGGTAACAATGCAGACCTGGAGGGTATCCCCAGGTGCAGTCGACTGGTAATCTTGGAACCTCCTGACTCAGAGTACTGCTACCTTCTCACTGCCATAGGAATGCAGCTAGTTGACAGCTAGCTGGCTTCAAGACATGCTTCCCTGAGAGAGCTGAGGACAGGGCAGAACCCTCCCGCATGCTGCCTGACTGTAGGAGTAGCTGCTAACATCCTAATGTTAGTGGCTGGGAGAGGTTGCGGGAAAAGCATGTGTGAGCACTGGGCCTGAACTCCCGTGTATCTGAGTTGAATACAGCGATTTCCAACGGCTTTCCTCAACCAGAGTGTAGCTAGGTTCCAAATCCCATGTACGAGCGGGTAGCAGACATCTGCCTCCCATGCATATACACTTCTGAGAGTTGAGCTCATGGCCTGTACCTCCACATCCAGCCTGCTGGTACCCTTGGCTTCTAAAAGGCCTAGGCTCGCTGTTTGACGGAAGTGCTGGGAGAGGTAATTGGAATCTCCCGGCACACAAGACGAGTGCCTCCAAGCTCAATTCACGATTTCCCAGTAATTCTTGTGGTAGACAGGTGCTACATACTAAGTTCCATATGTGAGAAGGTAGCTGAACGCCTTGTCCAAAAGCATCTTACTTCTGAGAGTTGAGCCCACCCTCAGTCCCTCACAGTTCCACACTGCCTGCAGAGTGAGTTTCACACGTCTTCACTAGAGACGATTGCCAGAGGCTTCTGAGTACAAGTTAACAATGCAGACCTGGAGGGTATCTCCAGGTGCAGTAGAGTGGTAATCTTGGAACCTCCTGACTCAGAGTACTGCTACCTTCTCACTGCCATAGGTATGCAGCTAGTTGACAGCTGGCTTCAAGACATGCTTTCCTGTGAGAACTGAGGACAGGGCAGAACCCTCCCGCATGCTGCCTGACTGTAGGAGTAGCTGCTAACATCCTTATGTTAGTGGCTGGGAGAGGTTGCGGGAAAAGCATGTGTGAGCACTGGGCCTGAACTCCCGTGTATCTGAGTTGAATACAGCGATTTCCAACGGCTTTCCTCAACCAGAGTGTAGCTAGGTTCCAAATCCCATGTACGAGCGGGTAGCAGACATCTGCCTCCCATGCATACACACTTCTGAGAGTTGAGCTTATGGCCTGTACCTCCACATCCAGCCTGCTGGTACCCTTGGCTTCTAAAAGGCCTAGGCTCGCTGTTTGACGGAAGTGCTGGGAGAGGTAATTGGAATCTCCCGGCACACAAGACGAGTGCCTCCAAGCTCAATTCACGATTTCCCAGTAATTCTTGTGGTAGACAGGTGCTACATACTAAGTTCCATATGTGAGATGGTAGCTGAACGCCTTGTCCAAAAGCATCTTACTTCTGAGAGTTGAGCCCACCCTAAGTCCCTCACAGTTCCACACTGCCTGCAGAGTGAGTTTCACACGTCTTCACCAGAGACGAATGCCAGAGGCTTCTGAGTACAAGTTAACAATGCAGACCTGGAGGGTATCCCCAGGTGCAGTCGACAGTAATCTTGGAACCTCCTGACTCAGAGTACTGCTACCTTCTCACTGCCATAGGAATGCAGCTAGTTGACAGCTGGCTTCAAGACATGCTTCCCTGTGAGAGCTGAGGACAGGGCAGAACCCTCCCGCATCCTGCCTGACTGTAGGAGTAGCTGCTAACATCCTAATGTTAGTGGCTGGGAGAGGTTGCGGGAAAAGCATGTGTGAGCACTGGGCCTGAACTCCCGTGTATCTGAGTTGAATACAGAGATTTCCAATGGCCTTCTTCAATTACAGTGTAGCTAGGTTCCAAATCCCATGTCCGAGTGGGTAGCAGACATCTGCCTCCCATGCATATACACTTCTGAGAGTTGAGCTTATGGCCTATACCCCAACAGCCAGCCTGCTGGTACCCTTGGCTTCTAAAAGGCCTAGGCTCGCTGTTTGACGGAAGTGCTGGGAGAGGTAATTGGAATCACCCGGCACACAAGACGAGTGCCTCCAAGCTCAGTTCAGCGATTTCCTAGTAATTCCTGTGGTAGACTGGTGCTACATACAAAGTTCCATACGTGAGAGGGTAGCTGAACGCCTTGTCCAAAACCATCTTACTTCTGAGAGTTGAGCTCAGCCTCAGTCCCTCACAGTTCCACACTGCCTGCAGAGTGAGTTTCGCAGGTCTTCAGCATAGACGTTTGCCAGAGGCTTCTGAGACGCAGGGTAACAATGCAGACCTGGAGGGTATCCCCAGGTGCAGTCGACTGGTAATCTTGGAACCTCCTGACTCAGAATACTGCTACCTTCTCACTGCCATAGGAATGCAGCTAGTTGACAGCTAGCTGGCTTCAAGACATACTTCCCTGAGAGTGCTGAGGACAGGGCAGAACCCTCCCGCGTGCTGTCTGACTGTAGGAGTAGCTGCTAACATCCTAATGTTAGTGGCTGGGAGAGGTTGCGGGAAAAGCATGTGTGAGCACTGGGCCTGAACTCCCGTGTATCTGAGTTGAATACAGCGATTTCCAACGGCTTTCCTCAACCAGAGTGTAGCTAGGTTCCAAATCCCATGTACGAGCGGGTAGCAGACATCTGCCTCCCATGCATACACACTTCTGAGAGTTGAGCTTATGGCCTGTACCTCCACATCCAGCCTGCTGGTACCCTTGGCTTCTAAAAGACCTAGGCTCGCTGTTTGACGGAAGTGCTGGGAGAGGTAATTGGAATGTCCCGGCACACAAGACGAGTGCCTCCAAGCTCAATTCACGATTTCCCAGTAATTCTTGTGGTAGACAGGTGCTACATACTAATTTCCATATGTGAGATGGTAGCTGAACGCCTTGTCCAAAAGCATCTTACTTCTGAGAGTTGAGCCCACCCTCAGTCCCTCACATTTCCACACTGCCTGCAGAGTGAGTTTCACACGTCTTCACCAGAGACGATTGCCAGAGGCTTCTGAGTACAAGTTAACAATGCAGACCTGGAGGGTATCTCCAGGTGCAGTAGAGTGGTAATCTTGGAACCTCCTGACTAAGAGTACTGCTACCTTCTCACTGCCATAGGAATGCAGCTAGTTGACTGCTGGCTTCAAGACCATCTTCCCTGTGAGAGCTGAGGACAGGGCAGAACCCTCCGCATGCTGCCTGACTGTAGGAGTAGCTACTAACATCCTAATGTTAGTGGCTGGGAGAGGTTGCGGGAAAAGCATGTGTGAGCACTGGGCCTGAACTCCCGTGTATCTGAGTTGAATACAGCGATTTCCAATGGCCTTCTTCAATCACAGTGTAGCTAGGTTCCAACTCCCATGTCCGAGTGGGTAGCAGACATCTGCCTCCCATGCATACACACTTCTGAGAGTTGAGCTTATGGCCTGTACCTCCACAGCCAGCCTGCTGGTACCCTTGCCTTCTAAAAGGCCTAGGCTCGCTGTTTGACGGAAGTGCTGGGAGAGGTAATTGGAATCACCCGGCACACAAGACTAGTGCCTCCAAGCTCAGTTCAGCGATTTCCTAGTAATTCCTGTTGTAGACTGGTGCTACATACTAAGTTCCATACGTGAGAGGGTAGCTGAACGCCTTGTCCAAAACCATCTTACTTCTGAGAGTTGAGCTCAGCCTCAGTCCCTCACAGTTCCACACTGCCTGCAGAGTGAGTTTCGCAGGTCTTCAGCAGAGACGTTTGCCAGAGGCTTCTGAGACGCAGGATAACAATGCAGACCTGGAGGGTATCCCCAGGTGCAGTCGACTGGTAATCTTGGAACCTCCTGACTCAGAATACTGCTACCTTCTCACTGCCATAGGAATGCATGTAGTTGACAGCTAGCTGGCTTCAAGACATGCTTCCCTGAGAGAGCTGAGGACAGGGCAGAACCCTCCCGCGTGCTGCCTGACTGTAGGAGTAGCTGCTAACATCCTAATGTTAGTGGCTGGGAGAGGTTGCGGTAAAAGCATGTGTGAGGACTGGGCCTGAACTCCCGTGTATCTGAGTTGAATACAGCGATTTCCAACGGCTTTCCTCAACCAGAGTGTAGCTAGGTCCAAATCCCATGTACGAGCGGGTAGCAGACATCTGCCTCCCATTCATACACACTTCTGAGAGTTGAGCTTATGGCCTGTACCTGCACATCCAGCCTGCTGGTACCCTTGGCTTCTAAAAGACCTAGGCTCGCTGTTTGACGGAAGTGCTGGGAGAGGTAATTGGAATCTCCCGGCCCACAAGACGAGTGCCTCCAAGCTCAATTCACGATTTCCCAGTAATTCTTGTGGTAGACAGGTGCTACATACTAATTTCCATATGTGAGATGGTAGCTGAACGCCTTGTCCAAAAGCATCTTACTTCTGAAAGTTGAACCCACCCTCAGTCCCTCACAGTTCCACACTGCCTGCAGAGTGAGTTTCACACGTCTTCACCAGAGACGATTGCCAGAGGCTTCTGAGTACAAGTTAACAATGCAGACCTGGAGGGTATCTGCAGGTGCAGTAGAGTGGTAATCTTGGAACCTCCTGACTAAGAGTACTGCTACCTTCTCACTGCCATAGGAATGCAGCTAGTTGACAGCTGGCTTCAAGACATGCTTCCCTGTGAGAGCTGAGGACAGGGCAGAACCCTCCCGCATCCTGCCTGACTGTAGGAGTAGCTGGTAACATCCTAATGTTAGTGGCTGGGAGAGGTTGCGGGAAAAGCATGTGTGAGCACTGGGCCTGAACTCCCGTGTATCTGAGTTGAATACAGCGATTTCCAATGGACTTCTTCAATCACAGTGTAGCTAGGTTCCAACTCCCATGTACGAGCGGGTAGCAGACATCTGCCTCCCATGCATACACACTTCTGAGAGTTGAGCTTATGGCCTGTACCTACACATCCAGCCTGCTGGTACCCTTGGCTTCTAAAAGACCTAGGCTCGCTGTTTGACGGAAATGCTGGGAGAGGTAATTGGAATCACCCGGCACACAAGACGAGTGCCTCCAAGCTCAATTCACGATTTCCCAGTAATTCTTGTGGTAGACAAGTGCTACATACTAATTTCCATATGTGAGATGGTAGCTGAACGCCTTGTCCAAAAGCATCTTACTTATGAGAGTTGAGCCCACCCTCAGTCCCTCACAGTTCCACACTGCCTGCAGAGTGAGTTTCGCAGGTCTTCAGCAGAGACGTTTGCCAGAGGCTTCTGAGACGCAGGGTAACAATGCAGACCTGGAGGGTATCCCCAGGTGCAGTCGACTGGTAATCTTGGAACCTCCTGACTCAGAATACTGCTACCTTCTCACTGCCATAGGAATGCAGCTAGTTGACAGCTAGCTGGCTTCAAGACATGCTTCCCTGAGAGAGCTGAGGACAGGGCAGAACCCTCCCGCATGCTGCCGGACTGTAGGAGTAGCTGCTAACATCCTTATGTTAGTGGCTGGGAGAGGTTGCGGGAAAAGCATGTGTGAGCACTGGGCCTGAACTCCCGTGTATCTGAGTTGAATACAGCGATTTCCAACGGCTTTCCTCAACCAGAGTGTAGCTAGGTTCCAAATCCCATGTACGAGCGGGTAGCAGACATCTGCCTCCCATGCATACACACTTCTGAGAGTTGAGCTTATGGCCTGTACCTCCACATCCAGCCTGCTGGTACCCTTGGTTTCTAAAAGGCCTAGGCTCGCTGTTTGACGGAAGTGCTGGGAGAGGTAATTGGAATCTCCCGGCACACAAGACGAGTGCCTCCAAGCTCAATTCACGATTTCCCAGTAATTCTTGTGGTAGACAGGTGCTACATACTAAGTTCCATATGTGAGATGGTAGCTGAACGCCTTGTCCAAAAGCATCTTACTTCTTTTTTTTTTTTTTAATTTTTATTTATTTATGATAGTTACAGAGAGAGAGAGAGAGGCAGAGACACAGGCAGAGGGAGAAGCAGGCTCCATGCAACGGGAGCCCGATGTGGGATTCGATCCCGGGTCTCCAGGATCGCGCCCTGGGCCAAAGGCAGGCGCCAAACCCCTGCGCCACCCAGGGATCCCAAGCATCTTACTTCTGAGAGTTGTGCCCACCCTCAGTCCCTCACAGTTCCACACTGCCTGCAGAGTGAGTTTCACATGTCTTCACCAGAGACGATTGCGAGAGGCTTCTGAGTACAAGTTAACAATGCAGACCTGGAGGGTATCTCCAGGTGCAGTAGAGTGGTAATCTTGGAACCTCCTGACTCAGAGTACTGCTACCTTCTCACTGCCATAGGAATGCAGCTAGTTGACAGCTGGCTTCAAGATATACTTCCCTGTGAGAGCCTAGGACAGGGCAGAACCCTCCCGCATCCTGCCTTACTGTAGGATTAGCTGCTAACATCCTTATGTTAGCGGCTGGGAGAGGTTGCGGGAAAAGCATGTGTGAGCACTGGGCCTGAACTCCCGTGTATCTGAGTTGAATACAGCGATTTCCAATGGCCTTCATCAATCACAGTGTAGCTAGGTTCCAACTCCCATGTCCGAGTGGGTAGCAGACATCTGCCTCCCATGCATACACACTTCTGAGAGTTGAGCTTATAGCCTGTACCTCCACATCCTGCCTGCTGGTACCCTTGGCTTCTAAAAGGCCTAGGCTCGCTGTTTGACGGAAGTGCTGGGAGAGGTAATTGGAATCACCCGGCACACAAGACTAGTGCCTCCAAGCTCAGTTCAGCGATTTCCTAGTAATTCTGTGGTAGACTGGTGCTACATACTAAGTTCCATACGTGAGAGGGTAGCTGAACGCCTTGTCCAAAACCATCTTACTTCTGAGAGTTGAGCTCAGCCTCAGTCCCTCACAGTTCCACACTGCCTGCAGAGTGAGTTTCACACGTCTTCACGAGAGACGATTGCCAGAGGCTTCTGAGTACAAGTTAACAATGCAGAACTGGAGGGTATCTCCAGGTGCAGTAGAGTGGTAATCTTGGAACCTCCTGACTCAGAGTACTGCTACCTTCTCACTGCCATAGGAATGCAGCTAGTTGACAGCTGGCTTCAAGACATGCTTCCCTGTGAGAGCTGAGGACAGGGCAGAACCCTCCCGCATGCTGCCTGACTGTAGGAGTAGCTGCTAACATCCTTATGTTAGTGGCTGGGAGAGGTTGCGGGAAAAGCATGTGTGAGCACTGGGCCTGAACTCCCGTGTATCTGAGTTGAATACAGCGATTTCCAACGGCTTTCCTCAACCAGAGTGTAGCTAGGTTCCAAATCCCATGTACGAGCGGGTAGCAGACATCTGCCTCCCATGCATACACACTTCTGAGAGTTGAGCTTATGGCCTGTACCTCCACATCCAGCCTGCTGGTACCCTTGGTTTCTAAAAGGCCTAGGCTCGCTGTTTGACGGAAGTGCTGGGAGAGGTAATTGGAATCTCCCGGCACACAAGACGAGTGCCTCCAAGCTCAATTCACGATTTCCCAGTAATTCTTGTGGTAGACAGGTGCTACATACTAAGTTCCATATGTGAGATGGTAGCTGAACGCCTTGTCCAAAAGCATCTTAATTCTGAGAGTTGAGCCCACCCTAAGTCCCTCACAGTTCCACACTGCCTGCAGAGTGAGTTTCACACGTCTTCACCAGAGACGATTGCCAGAGGCTTCTGAGTACAAGTTAACAATGCAGACCTGGAGGGTATCTCCAAGTGCAGTAGAGTGGTAATCTTGGAACCTCCTGACTGAGAGTACTGTTACCTTCTCACTGCCATAGGAATGCAGCTAGTTGACAGCTGGCTTCAAGACATGCTTCCCTGTGAGAGCTGCGGACAGGGCAGAACCCTCCCGCATCCTGCCTGACTGTAGGAGTAGCTGCTAACATCCTTATGTTAGTGGCTGGGAGAGGTTGCCGGAAAAGCATGTGTGAGCACTGGGCCTGAACTCCCGTGTATCTGAGTTGAATACAGCGATTTCCAATGGCCTTCTTCAATCACAGTGTAGCTAGGTTCCAACTCCCATGTCCGAGTGGGTAGCAGACATCTGCCTCCCATGCATACACACTTCTGAGAGTTGAGCTTATGGCCTGTACCTCCACATCCAGCCTGCTGGTACCCTTGGCTTCTAAAAGGCCTAGGCTCTCTGTTTGACGGAAGTGCTGGGAGAGGTAATTGGAATCACCCGGCACACAAGACTAGTGCCTCCAAGCTCAGTTCAGCGATTTCCTAGTAATTCCTGTGGTAGACTGGTGCTACATACTAAGTTCCATACGTGAGAGGGTAGCTGAACGCCTTGTCCAAAACCATCTGACTTCTGAGAGTTGAGCTCAGCCTCAGTCCCTCACAGTTCCACACTGCCTGCAGAGTGAGTTTCGCAGGTCTTCAGGAGAGACGTTTGCCAGAGGCTTCTGAGACGCAGGGTAACAATGCAGACCTGGAGGGTATCCCCAGGTGCAGTCGACTGGTAATCTTGGAACCTCCTGACTCAGAATACTGCTACCTTCTCACTGCCATAGGAATGCAGCTAGTTGACAGCTAGCTGGCTTCAAGACATGCTTCCCTGAGAGAGCTGAGGACAGGGCAGAACCCTCCCGGATGCTGCCTGACTATAGGAGTAGGTGCTAACATCCTAATGTTAGTGGCTGGGAGAGGTTGCGGGAAAAGCATGTGTGAGCACTGGGCCTGAACTCCCGTGTATCTGAGTTGAATACAGCGATTTCCAACGGCTTTCCTCAACCAGAGTGTAGCTAGGTTCCAAATCCCATGTACGAGCGGGTAGCAGACATCTGCCTCCCATGCATATACACTTCTGAGAGTTGAGCTTATGGCCTGTACCTCCACATGCAGCCTGCTGTTACCCTTGGCTTCTAAAAGGCCTAGGCTCGCTGTTTGACGGAAGTGCTGGGAGAGGTAATTGGAATCTCCCGGCACACAAGACGAGTGCCTCCAAGCTCAATTCACGATTTCCCAGTAATTCTTGTGGTAGAAAAGTGCTACATACTAAGTTCCATATGTGAGATGGTAGCTGAACGCCTTGTCCAAAAGCATCTTACTTCTGAGAGTTGAGCCCACCCTCAGTCCCTCACACTTCCACACTGCCTGCAGAGTGAGTTTCACACGTCTTCACCAGAGACGATTGCGAGAGGCTTCTGAGTACAAGTTAACAATGCAGACCTGGAGTATCTCCAGGTGCAGTAGAGTCGTAATCTTGGAACCTCCTGACTCAGAGTACTGCTACCTTCTCACTGCCATAGGAATGCAGCTAGTTGACAGCTGGCTTCAAGATATGCTTCCCTGTGAGAGCCTAGGACAGGGCAGAACCCTCCCGCATCCTGCCTTACTGTAGGATTAGCTGCTAACATCCTTATGTTAGCGGCTGGGAGAGGTTGCGGGAAAAGCATGTGTGAGCACTGGGCCTGAACTCCCGTGTATCTGAGTTGAATACAGCGATTTCCAATGGCCTTCATCAATCACAGTGTAGCTAGGTTCCAACTCCCATGTCCGAGTGGGTAGCAGACATCTGCCTCCCATGCATACACACTTCTGAGAGTTGAGCTTATGGCCTGTACCTCCACATCCAGCCTGCTGGTACCCTTGGCTTCTAAAAGGCCTAGGCTCGCTGTTTGACGGAAGTGCTGGGAGAGGTAATTGAAATCACCCGGCACACAAGACTAGTGCCTCCAAACTCAGTTCAGCGATTTCCTAGTAATTCTGTGGTAGACTGGTGCTACATACTAAGTTCCATACGTGAGAGGGTAGCTGAACGCCTTGTCCAAAACCATCTTACTTCTGAGAGTTGAGCTCAGCCTCAGTCCCTCACAGTTCCACACTGCCTGCAGAGTGAGTTTCACACGTCTTCACGAGAGACGATTGCCAGAGGCTTCTGAGTACAAGTTAACAATGCAGAACTGGAGGGTATCTCCAGGTGCAGTAGAGTGGTAATCTTGGAACCTCCTGACTCAGAGTACTGCTACCTTCTCACTGCCATAGGAATGCAGCTAGTTGACAGCTGGCTTCAAGACATGCTTCCCTGTGAGAGCTGAGGACAGGGCAGAACCCTCCCGCATGCTGCCTGACTATAGGAGTAGCTGCTAACATCCTTATGTTAGTGGCTGGGAGAGGTTGCGGGAAAAGCATGTGTGAGCACTGGGCCTGAACTCCCGTGTATCTGAGTTGAATACAGCGATTTCCAACGGCTTTCCTCAACCAGAGTGTAGCTAGGTTCCAAATCCCATGTACGAGTGGGTAGCAGACATCTGCCTCCCATGCATACACACTTCTGAGAGTTGAGCTTATGGCCTGTACCTCCACATCCAGCCTGCTGGTACCCTTGGCTTCTAAAAGGCCTAGGCTCGCTGTTTGATGGAAGTGCTGGGAGAGGTAATTGGAATCTCCCGGCACACAAGACGAGTGCCTCCAAGCTCAATTCACGATTTCCCAGTAATTCTTGTGGTAGACAGGTGCTACATACTAAGTTCCATATGTGAGATGGTAGCTGAACGCCTTGTTCAAAAGCATCTTAATTCTGAGAGTTGAGCCCACCCTAAGTCCCTCACAGTTCCACACTGCCTGCAGAGTGAGTTTCACACGTCTTCACCAGAGACGATTGCCAGAGGCTTCTGAGTACAAGTTAACAATGCAGACCTGGAGGGTATCTCCAAGTGCAGTAGAGTGGTAATCTTGGAACCTCCTGACTCAGAGTACTGCTACCTTCTCACTGCCATAGGAATGCAGCTAGTTGACAGCTGGCTTCAAGACATGCTTCCCTGTGAGAGCTGCGGACAGGGCAGAACCCTCCCGCATCCTGCCTGACTGTAGGAGTAGCTGCTAACATCCTTATGTTAGCGGCTGGGAGAGGTTGCCGGAAAAGCATGTGTGAGCACTGGGCCTGAACTCCCGTGTATCTGAGTTGAATACAGCGATTTCCAATGGCCTTCTTCAATCACAGTGTAGCTAGGTTCCAACTCCCATGTCCGAGTGCGTAGCAGACATCTGCCTCCCATGCATACACACTTCTGAGAGTTGAGCTTATGGCCTGTACCTCCACATCCAGCCTGCTGGTACCCTTGGCTTCTAAAAGGCCTAGGCTCGCTGTTTGACGGAAGTGCTGGGAGAGGTAATTGGAATCACCCGGCACACAAGACTAGTGCCTCCAAGCTCAGTTCAGCGATTTCCTAGTAATTCCTGTGGTAGACTGGTGCTACATACTAAGTTCCATACGTGAGAGGGTAGCTGAACGCCTTGTCCAAAACCATCTTACTTCTGAGAGTTGAGCTCAGCCTCAGTCCCTCACAGTTCCACACTGCCTGCAGAGTGAGTTTCGCAGGTCTTCAGCAGAGACGTTTGCCAGAGGCTTCTGAGACGCAGGGTAACAATGCAGACCTGGAGGGTATCCCCAGGTGCAGTTGACTGGTAATCTTGGAACCTCCTGACTCAGAATACTGCTACCTTTTCACTGCCATAGGAATGCAGCTAGTTGACAGCTAGCTGGCTACAAGACATGCTTCCCGGAGAGAGCTGAGGACAGCGCAGAACCCTCCCGCATGCTGCCTGACTGTAGGAGTAGCTGCTAACATCCTAATGTTAGTGGCTGGGAGAGGTTGCGGGAAAAGCATGTGTGAGCACTGGGCCTGAACTCCCGTGTATCTGAGTTGAATACAGCAATTTCCAACGGCTTTCCTCAACCAGAGTGTAGCTAGGTTCCAAATCCCAAATACGAGCGGGTAGCAGACATCTGCCTCCCATGCATATACACTTCTGAGAGTTGAGCTCATGGCCTGTACCTCCACATCCAGCCTGCTGGTACCCTTGGCTTCTAAAAGGCCTAGGCTCGCTGTTTGACGGAAGTGCTGGGAGAGGTAATTGGAATCTCCCGGCACACAAGACGAGTGCCTCCAAGCTCAATTCACGATTTCCCAGTAATTCTTGTGGTAGAAAGGTGCTACATACTAAGTTCCATATGTGAGATGGTAGCTGAACGCCTTGTCCAAAAGCATCTTACTTCTGAGAGTTGAGCCCACCCTCAGTCACTCACACTTCCACACTGCCTGCAGAGTGAGTTTCACACGTCTGCACCAGAGACGATTGCCAGAGGCTTCTGAGTACAAGTTAACAATGCAGACCTGGAGGGTATCTCCAGGTGCAGTAGAGTGGTAATCTTGGAACCTCCTGACTCAGAGTACTGCTACCTTCTCACTGCCATAGGAATGCAGCTAGTTGACAGCTGGCTTCAAGACATGCTTCCCTGTGAGAGCTGAGGACAGGGCAGAACCCTCCCGCATGCTGCCTGACTGTAGGAGTAGCTGCTAACATCCTTATGTTAGTGGCTGGGAGAGGTTGCGGGAAAAGCATGTGTGAGCACTGGGCCTGAACTCCCGTGTATCTGAGTTGAATACAGCGATTTCCAACGGCTTTCCTCAACCAGAGTGTAGCTAGGTTCCAAATCCCATGTACGAGTGGGTAGCAGACATCTGCCTCCCATGCATACACACTTCTGAGAGTTGAGCTTATGGCCTGTACCTCCACAGGCAGCCTGCTGGTACCCTTGGCTTCTAAAAGGCCTAGGCTCGCTGTTTGACGGAAGTGCTGGGAGAGGTAATTGGAATCTCCCGGCACACAAGACGAGTGCCTCCAAGCTCAATTCACGATTTCCCAGTAATTCTTGTGGTAGACAGGTGCTACATACTAAGTTCCATATGTGAGAAGGTAGCTGAACGCCTTGTCCAAAAGCATCTTACTTCTGAGAGTTGAGCACACCCTCAGTCCCTCACACTTCCACACTGCCTGCAGAGTGAGTTTCACACGTCTTCACCAGAGACGATTGCCAGAGGCTTCTGAGTACTAGTTAACAATGCAGACCTGGAGGGTATCTCCAGGCGCAGTAGAGTGGTAATCTTGGAACCTCCTGACTCAGAGTACTGCTACCTTCTCACTGCCATAGGAATGCAGCTAGTTGACAGCTGGCTTCAAGATATGCTTCCCTGTGAGAGCCTAGGACAGGGCAGAACCCTCCCGCATCCTGCCTGACTGTAGGAGTAGCTGCTAACATCCTTATGTTAGTGGCTGGGAGAGGTTGCGGGAAAAGCATGTGTGAGCACTGGGCCTGAACTCCCGTGTATCTGAGTTGAATACAGCGATTTCCAATGGCCTTCTTCAATCACAGTGTAGCTAGGTTCCAACTCCCATGTCCGAGTGGGTAGCAGACATCTGCCTCCCATGCATACACACTTCTGAGAGTTGAGCTTATGGCCTGTACCTCCACATCCAGCCTGCTGGTACCCTTGGCTTCTAAAAGGCCTAGGCTCGCTGTTTGACGGAAGTGCTGGGAGAGGTAATTGGAATCACCCGACACACAAAACTAGTGCCTCCAAGCTCAGTTCAGCGATTTCCTAGTAATTCCTGTGGTAGACTGGTGCTACATACTAAGTTCCATACGTGAGAGGGTAGCTGAACGCCTTGTCCAAAACCATCTTACTTCTGAGAGTTGAGCTCAGCCTCAGTCCCTCACAGTTCCACACTGCCTGCAGAGTGAGTTTCGCAGGTCTTCAGCAGAGACGTTTGCCAGAGGCTTCTGAGACGCAGGGTAACAATGCAGACCTGGAGGGTATCCCCAGGTGCAGTCGACTGGTAATCTTGGAACCTCCTGACTCAGAATACTGCTACCTACTCACTGCCATAGGAATGCAGCTAGTTGACAGCTGGCTTCAAGACATGCTTCCCTGTGAGAGCTGAGGACAGGGCAGAACCCTCCCGCATGCTGCCTGACTGTAGGAGTAGCTGCTAACATCCTTATGTTAGTGGCTGGGAGAGGTTGCGGGAAAAGCATGTGTGAGCACTGGGCCTGAACTCCCGTGTATCTGATTTGAATACAGCGATTTCCAACGGCTTTCCTCAACCAGAGTGTAGCTAGGTTCCAAATCCCATGTACGAGCGGGTAGCAGACATCTGCCTCCCATGCATACACACTTCTGAGAGTTGAGCTTATGGCCTGTACCTCCACATCCAGCCTGCTGGTACACTTGGCTTCTAAAAGGCCTAGGCTCGCTGTTTGACGGAAGTGCTGGGAGAGGTAATTGGAATCTCCCGGCACACAAGACGAGTGCCTCCAAGCTCAATTCACGATTTCCCAGTAATTCTTGTGGTAGACAGGTGCTACATACTAAGTTCCATATGTGAGATGGTAGCTGAACGCCTTGTCCAAAAGCATCTTACTTCTGAGAGTTGAGCACACCCTCAGTCCCTCACAGTTCCACACTGCCTGCAGAGTGAGTTTCACACGTCTTCACCAGAGACGATTGCCAGAGGCTTCTGAGTACAAGTTAACAATGCAGACCTGGAGGGTATCTCCAGGTGCAGTAGAGTGGTAATCTTGGAACCTCCTGACTCAGAGTACTGCTACCTTCTCACTGCCATAGGAATGCAGCTAGTTGACAGCTGGCTTCAAGACATGCTTCCCTGTGAGAGCTGAGGACAGGGCAGAACCCTCCCGCATCCTGCCTGACTGTAGGAGTAGCTGCTAACATCCTTATGTTAGTGGCTGGGAGAGGTTGCGGGAAAAGCATGTGTGAGCACTGGGCCTGAACTCCCGTGTATCTGAGTTGAATACAGCGATTTCCAATGGCCTTCTTCAATCACAGTGTAGCTAGGTTCCAACTCCCATGTCCGAGTGGGTAGCAGACATCTGCCTCCCATGCATACACACTTCTGAGAGTTGAGCTTATGGCCTGTACCTCCACAGCCAGCCTGCTGGTACCCTTGGCTTCTAAAAGGCCTAGGCTCGCTGTTTGACGGAAGTGCTGGGAGAGGTAATTGGAATCACCCGGCACACAAGACTAGTGCCTCCAAGCTCAGTTCAGCGATTTCCTAGTAATTCCTGTGGTAGACTGGTGCTACATACTAAGTTCCATACGTGAGAGGGTAGCTGAACGCCTTGTCCAAATCCATCTTACTTCTGAGAGTTGAGCTCAGCCTCAGTCCCTCACAGTTCCACACTGCCTGCAGAGTGAGTTTCGCAGGTCTTCAGCAGAGACGTTTGCCAGAGGCTTCTGAGACGCAGGGTAACAATGCAGACCTGGAGGGTATCCCCAGGTGCAGTCGACTGGTAATCTTGGAACCTCCTGACTCAGAATACTGCTACCTTCTCACTGCCATAGGAATGCAGCTAGTTGACAGCTGGCTTCAAGACATGCTTCCCTGTGAGAGCTGAGGACAGGGCAGAACCCTCCCGCATGCTGCCTGACTGTAGGAGTAGCTGCTAACATCCTTATGTTAGTGGCTGGGAGAGGTTGCGGGAAAAGCATGTGTGAGCACTGGGCCTGAACTCCCGTGTATCTGAGTTGAATACAGCGATTTCCAACGGCTTTCCTCAACCAGAGTGTAGCTAGGTTCCAAATCCAATGTACGAGCGGGTAGCAGACATCTGCCTCCCATGCATACACACTTCTGAGAGTTGAGCTTATGGCCTGTACCTCCACATCCAGCCTGCTGGTACCCTTGGCTTCTAAAAGGCCTAGGCTCGCTGTTTGACGGAAGTGCTGGGAGAGGTAATTGGAATCTCCCGGCACACAAGACGAGTGCCTCCAAGCTCAATTCACGATTTCCCAGTAATTCTTGTGGTAGACAGGTGCTACATACTAAGTTCCATATGTGAGAAGGTAGCTGAACGCCTTGTCCAAAAGCATCGTACTTCTGAGAGTTGAGCACACCCTCAGTCCCTCACACTTCCACACTGCCTGCAGAGTGAGTTTCGCAGTTCTTCACCAGAGACGATTGCCAGAGGCTTCTGAGTACAAGTTAACAATGCAGACCTGGAGGGTATCTCCAGGTGCAGTAGAGTGGTAATCTTGGAACCTCCTGACTCAGAGTACTGCTACCTTCTCACTGCCATAGGAATGCAGCTAGTTGACAGCTGGCTTCAAGACATGCTTCCCTGTGAGAGCTGCGGACAGGGCAGAACACTCCCGCATCCTGCCTGACTGTAGGAGTAGCTGCTAAAATCCTTATGTTAGAGGCTCGGAGAGGTTGCGGGAAAGGCATGTGTGAGCACTGGGCCTGAACTCCCGTGTATCTGAGTTGAATACAGCGATTTCCAATGGCCTTCTTCAATCACAGTGTAGCTAGGTTCCAACTCCCATGTCCGAGTGGGTAGCAGACATCTGCCTCCCATGCATACACACTTCTGAGAGTTGAGCTTATGGCCTGTACCTCCACATCCAGCCTGCTGGTACCCTTGGCTTCTAAAAGGCCTAGGCTCGCTGTTTGACGGAAGTGCTGGGAGTGGTAATTGGAATCACCCGGCACACAAGACTAGTGCCTCCAAGCTCAGTTCAGCGATTTCCTAGTAATTCCTGTGGTAGACTGGTGCTACATACTAAGTTCCATACGTGAGAGGGTAGCTGAACGCCTTGTCCAAAACCATCTTACTTCTGAGAGTTGAGCTCAGCCTCAGTCCCTCACAGTTCCACACTGCCTGCAGAGTGAGTTTCGCAGGTCTTCAGCAGAGACGTTTGCCAGAGGCTTCTGAGACGCAGGGTAACAATGCAGACCTGGAGGGTATCCCCAGGTGCCGTCGACTGGTAATCTTGGAACTTCCTGACTCAGAATACTGCTACCTTCTCACTGCCATAGGAATGCAGCTAGTTGACAGCTGGCTTCAAGACATGCTTCCCTGTGAGAGCTGAGGACAGGGCAGAACCCTCCCGCATGCTGCCTGACTGTAGGAGTAGCTGCTAACATCCTTATGTTAGTGGCTGGGAGATGTTGCGGGAAAAGCAGGTGTGAGCACTGGGCCTGAACTCCCGTGTATCTGAGTTGAATACAGCGATTTCCAACGGCTTTCCTCAACCAGAGTGTAGCTAGGTTCCAAATCCCATGTACGAGTGGGTAGCAGACATCTGCCTCCCATGCATACACACTTCTGAGAGTTGAGCTTATGGCCTGTACCTCCACATCCAGCCTGCTGGTACCCTTGGCTTCTAAAAGGCCTAGGCTCGCTGTTTGACGGAAGTGCTGGGAGAGGGAATTGGAATCTCCCGGCACACAAGACGAGTGCCTCCAAGCTCAATTCACGATTTCCCAGTAATTCTTGTGGTAGACAGGTGCTACATACTAAGTTCCATATGTGAGAAGGTAGCTGAACGCCTTGTCCAAAAGCATCTTACTTCTGAGAGTTGAGCACACCCTCAGTCCCTCACACTTCCACACTGCCTGCAGAGTGAGTTTCACACGTCTTCACCAGAGACGATTGCCAGAGGCTTCTGAGTACAAGTTAACAATGCAGACCTGGAGGGTATCTCCAGGTGCAGTAGAGTGGTAATCTTGGAACCTCCTGACTCAGAGTACTGCTACCTTCTCACTGCCATAGGAATGCAGCTAGTTGACAGCTGGCTTCAAGACATGCTTCCCTGTGAGAGCTGAGGACAGGGCAGGACCCTCCCGCATGCTGCCTGACTGTAGGAGTAGCTGCTAACATCCTTATGTTAGTGGCTGGGAGAGGTTGCGGGAAAAGCATGTGTGAGGACTGGGCCTGAACTCCCGTGTATCTGAGTTGAATACAGCGATTTCCAATGGCCTTCTTCAATCACAGTGTAGCTAGGTTCCAACTCCAATGTCCGATTGGGTAGCAGACATCTGCCTCCCATGCATGCACACTTCTGAGAGTTGAGCTTATGGCCTGTACCTCCACATCCAGCCTGCTGGTACCCTTGGCTTCTAAAAGGCCTAGGCTCGCTGTTTGACGGAAGTGCTGGGAGAGGTAATTGGAATCACCCGGCACACAAGACTAGTGCCTCCAAGCTCAGTTCAGCGATTTCCTAGTAATTCCTGTGGTAGACTGGTGCTACATACTAAGTTCCATACGTGAGAGGGTAGCTGAACGCCTTGTCCAAAACCATCTTACTTCTGAGAGTTGAGCTCAGCCTCAGTCCCTCACAGTTCCACACTGCCTGCAGAGTGAGTTTCGCAGGTCTTCAGCAGAGACGTTTGCCAGAGGCTTCTGAGACGCAGGGTAACAATGCAGACCTGGAGGGTATCCCCAGGTGCAGTCGACTGGTAATCTTGGAACCTCCTGACTCAGAATACTGCTACCTTCTCACTGCCATAGGAATGCAGCTAGTTGACAGCTGGCTTCAAGACATGCTTCCCTGTGAGAGCTGAGGACAGGGCAGAACCCTCCCGCATGCTGCCTGACTGTAGGAGTAGCTGCTAACATCCTTATGTTAGTGGCTGGGAGAGGTTGCGGGAAAAGCATGTGTGAGCACTGGGCCTGAACTCCCGTGTATCTGAGTTGAATACAGCGATTTCCAACGGCTTTCCTCAACCAGAGTGTAGCTAGGTTCCAAATCCCATGTACGAGCGGGTAGCAGACATCTGCCTCCCATGCATACACACTTCTGAGAGTTGAGCTTATGGCCTGTACCTCCACATCCCGCCTGCTGGTACACTTGGCTTCTAAAAGGCCTAGGCTCGCTGTTTGACGGAAGTGCTGGGAGAGGTAATTGGAATCTCCCGGCACACAAGACGAGTGCCTCCAAGCTCAATTCACAATTTCCCAGTAATTCTTGTGGTAGACAGGTGCTACATACTAAGTTCCATATGTGAGAAGGTAGCTGAACGCCTTGTCCAAAAGCATCTTACTTCTGAGAGTTGAGCACACCCTCAGTCCCTCACACTTCCACACTGCCTGCAGAGTGAGTTTCACACGTCTTCACCAGAGACGATTGCCAGAGGCTTCTGAGTACAAGTTAACAATGCAGACCTGGAGGGTATCTCCAGGTGCAGTAGAGTGGTAATCTTGGAACCTCCTGACTCAGAGTACTGCTACCTTCTCACTGCCATAGGAATGCAGCTAGTTGACAGCTGGCTTCAAGACATGCTTCCCTGTGAGAGCTGAGGACAGGGCAGAACCCTCCCGCATGCTGCCTGACTGTAGGAGTAGCTGCTAACATCCTTATGTTAGTGGCTGGGAGAGGTTGCGGGAAAAGCATGTGTGAGCACTGGGCCTGAACTCCCGTGTATCTGAGTTGAATACAGCGATTTCCAATGGCCTTCTTCAATCACAGTGTAGCTAGGTTCCAACTCCAATGTCCGAGTGGGTAGCAGACATCTGCCTCCCATGCATACACACTTCTGAGAGTTGAGCTTATGGCCTGTACCTCCACATCCAGCCTGCTGGTACCCTTGGCTTCTAAAAGGCCTAGGCTCGCTGTTTGACGGAAGTGCTGGGAGAGGTAATTGGAATCACCCGGCACACAAGGCTAGTGCCTCCAAGCTCAGTTCAGCGATTTCCTAGTAATTCCTGTGGTAGACTGGTGCTACATACTAAGTTCCATACGTGAGAGGGTAGCTGAACGCCTTGTCCAAAACCATCTTACTTCTGAGAGTTTAGCTCAGCCTCAGTCCCTCACAGTTCCACACTGCCTTCAGAGTGAGTTTCGCAGGTCTTCAGCAGAGACGTTTGCCAGAGGCTTCTGAGACGCAGGGTAACAATGCAGACCTGGAGGGTATCCCCAGGTGCAGTCGACTGGTAATCTTGGAACCTCCTGACTCAGAATACTGCTACCTTCTCACTGCCATAGGAATGCAGCTAGTTGACAGCTGGCTTCAAGACATGCTTCCCTGTGAGAGCTGAGGACAGGGCAGAACCCTCCCGCATGCTGCCTGACTGTAGGAGTAGCTGCTAACATCCTTATGTTAGTGGCTGGGAGAGGTTGCGGGAAAAGCATGTGTGAGCACTGGGCCTGAACTCCCGTGTATCTGAGTTGAATACAGCGATTTCCAACGGCTTTCCTCAACCAGAGTGTAGCTAGGTTCCAAATCCCATGTACGAGCGGGTAGCAGACATCTGCCTCCCATGCATACACACTTCTGAGAGTTGAGCTTATGGCCTGTACCTCCACATCCAGCCTGCTGGTACCCTTGGCTTCTAAAAGGCCTAGGCTCGCTGTTTGACGGAAGTGCTGGGAGAGGTAATTGGAATCTCCCGGCACACAAGACGAGTGCCTCCAAGCTCAATTCACGATTTCCCAGTAATTCTTGTGGTAGACAGGTGCTACATACTAAGTTCCATATGTGAGAAGGTAGCTGAACGCCTTGTCCAAAAGCATCTTACTTCTGAGAGTTGAGCACACCCTCAGTCCCTCACACTTCCACACTGCCTGCAGAGTGAGTTTCACACGTCTTCACCAGAGACGATTGCCAGAGGCTTCTGAGTACAAGTTAACAATGCAGACCTGGAGGGTATCTCCAGGTGCAGTAGAGTGGTAATCTTGGAACCTCCTGACTCAGAGTACTGCTACCTTCTCACTGCCATAGGAATGCAGATAGTTGACAGCTGGCTTCAAGACATGCTTCCCTGTGAGAGCTGCGGACAGGGCAGAACACTCCCGCATCCTGCCTGACTGTAGGAGTAGCTGCTAACATCCTTATGTTAGTGGCTGGGAGAGGTTGCGGGAAAAGCATGTGTGAGCACTGGGCCTGAACTCCCGTGTATCTGAGTTGAATACAGCGATTTCCAATGGCCTTCTTCAATCACAGTGTAGCTAGGTTCCAACTCCCATGTCCGAGTGGGTAGCAGACATCTGCCTCCCATGCATACACACTTCTGAGAGTTGAGCTTATGGCCTGTACCTCCACATCCAGCCTGCTGGTACCCTTGGCTTCTAAAAGGCCTAGGCTCGCTGTTTGACGGAAGTGCTGGGAGAGGTAATTGGAATCACCCGGCACACAAGACTAGTGCCTCCAAGCTCAGTTCAGCGATTTCCTAGTAATTCCTGTGGTAGACTGGTGCTACATACTAAGTTCCATACGTGAGAGGGTAGCTGAACGCCTTGTCCAAAACCATCTTACTTCTGAGAGTTGAGCTCAGCCTCAGTCCCTCACAGTTCCACACTGCCTGCAGAGTGAGTTTCGCAGGTCTTCAGCAGAGACGTTTGCCAGAGGCTTCTGAGACGCAGGGTAACAATGCAGACCTGGAGGGTATCCCCAGGTGCAGTCGACTGGTAATCTTGGAACCTCCTGACTCAGAATACTGCTACCTTCTCACTGCCATAGCAATGCAGCTAGTTGACAGCTGGCTTCAAGACATGCTTCCCTGTGAGAGCTGAGGACAGGGCAGAACCCTCCCGCATGCTGCCTGACTGTAGGAGTAGCTGCTAACATCCTTATGTTAGTGGCTGGGAGAGGTTGCGGGAAAAGCAGGTGTGAGCACTGGGCCTGAACTCCCGTGTATCTGAGTTGAATACAGCGATTTCCAACGGCTTTCCTCAACCAGAGTGTAGCTAGGTTCCAAATCCCATGTACGAGCGGGTAGCAGACATCTGCCTCCCATGCATACACACTTCTGAGAGTTGAGCTTATGGCCTGTACCTCCACATCCAGCCTGCTGGTACCCTTGGCTTCTAAAAGGCCTAGGCTCGCTGTTTGACGGAAGTGCTGGGAGAGGTAATTGGAATCTCCCGGCACACAAGACGAGTGCCTCCAAGCTCAATTCACGATTTCCCAGTAATTCTTGTGGTAGACAGGTGCTACATACTAAGTTCCATATGTGAGAAGGTAGCTGAACGCCTTGTCCAAAAGCATCTTACTTCTGAGAGTTGAGCACACCCTCAGTCCCTCACACTTCCACACTGCCTGCAGAGTGAGTTTCACACGTCTTCACCAGAGACGATTGCCAGAGGCTTCTGAGTACAAGTTAACAATGCAGACCTGGAGGGTATCTCCAGGTGCAGTAGAGTGGTAATCTTGGAACCTCCTGACTCAGAGTACTGCTACCTTCTCACTGCCATAGGAATGCAGCTAGTTGACAGCTGGCTTCAAGACATGCTTCCCTGTGAGAGCTGAGGACAGGGCAGAACCCTCCCGCATGCTGCCTGACTGTAGGAGTAGCTGCTAACATCCTTATGTTAGTGGCTGGGAGAGGTTGCGGGAAAAGCATGTGTGAGCACTGGGCCTGAACTTCCGTGTATCTGAGTTGAATACAGCGATTTCCAATGGCCTTCTTCAATCACAGTGTAGCTAGGTTCCAACTCCAATGTCCGAGTGGGTAGCAGACATCTGCCTCCCATGCATACACACTTCTGAGAGTTGAGCTTATGGCCTGTACCTCCACATCCAGCCTGCTGGTACCCTTGGCTTCTAAAAGGCCTAGGCTCGCTGTTTGACGGAAGTGCTGGGAGAGGTAATTGGAATCACCCGGCACACAAGGCTAGTGCCTCCAAGCTCAGTTCAGCGATTTCCTAGTAATTCCTGTGGTAGACTGGTGCTACATACTAAGTTCCATACGTGAGAGGGTAGCTGAACGCCTTGTCCAAAACCATCTTACTTCTGAGAGTTGAGCTCAGCCTCAGTCCCTCACAGTTCCACACTGCCTGCAGAGTGAGTTTCGCAGGTCTTCAGCAGAGACGTTTGCCAGAGGCTTCTGAGACGCAGGGTAACAATGCAGACCTGGAGGGTATCCCCAGGTGCAGTCGACTGGTAATCTTGGAACCTCCTGACTCAGAATACTGCTACCTTCTCACTGCCATAGGAATGCAGCTAGTTGACAGCTGGCTTCAAGACATGCTTCCCTGTGAGAGCTGAGGACAGGGCAGAACCCTCCCGCATGCTGCCTGACTGTAGGAGTAGCTGCTAACATCCTTATGTTAGTGGCTGGGAGAGGTTGCGGGAAAAGCATGTGTGAGCACTGGGCCTGAACTCCCGTGTATCTGAGTTGAATAGAGCGATTTCCAACGGCTTTCCTCAACCAGAGTGTAGCTAGGTTCCAAATCCCATGTACGAGCGGGTAGCAGACATCTGCCTCCCATGCATACACACTTCTGAGAGTTGAGCTTATGGCCTGTACCTCCACATCCAGCCTGCTGGTACCCTTGGCTTCTAAAAGGCCTAGGCTCGCTGTTTGACGGAAGTGCTGGGAGAGGTAATTGGAATCTCCCGGCACACAAGACGAGTGCCTCCAAGCTCAATTCAATTTCCCAGTAATTCTTGTGGTAGACAGGTGCTACATACTAAGTTCCATATGTGAGATGGTAGCTGAACGCCTTGTCCAAAAGCATCTTACTTCTGAGAGTTGAGCCCACCCTCAGTCCCTCACAGTTCCACACTGCCTGCAGAGTGAGTTTCACACGTCTTCACCAGAGACGATTGCCAGAGGCTTCTGAGTACAAGTTAACAATGCAGGCCTGGAGGGTATCTCCAGGTGCAGTAGAGTGGTATCTTGGAACCTCCTGACTGAGAGTACTGCTACCTTCTCACTGCCATAGGAATGCAGCTAGTTGACAGCTGGCTTCAAGACATGCTTCCCTGTGAGAGCTGAGGACAGGGCAGAACCCTCCCGCATGCTGCCTGACTGTAGGAGTAGCTGCTAACATCCTTATGTTAGTGGCTGGGAGAGGTTGCGGGAAAAGCATGTGTGAGCACTGGGCCTGAACTCCCGTGTATCTGAGTTGAATACAGTGAATTCCAATGGCCTTCTTCAATCACAGTGTAGCTAGGTTCCAACTCCCATGTCCGAGTGGGTAGCAGACATCTGCCTCCCATGCATACACACTTCTGAGAGTTGAGCTTATGGCCAGTACCTCCACATCCAGCCTGCTGGTACCCTTGGCTTCTAAAAGGCCTAAGCTCGCTGTTTGACGGAAGTGCTGGGAGAGGTAATTGGAATCACCCGGCACACAAGACTAGTGCCTCCAAGCTCAGTTCAGCGATTTCCTAGTAATTCCTGTGGTAGACTGGTGCTACATACTAAGTTCCATACGTGAGAGGGTAGCTGAACGCCTTGTCCAAAACCATCTTACTTCTGAGAGTTGAGCTCAGCCTCAGTCCCTCACAGTTCCACACTGCCTGCAGAGTGAGTTTCGCAGGTCTTCAGCAGAGACGTTTGCCAGAGGCTTCTGAGACGCAGGGTAACAATGCAGACCTGGAGGGTATCCCCAGGTGCAGTCGACTGGTAATCTTGGAACCTCCTGACTCAGAATACTGCTACCTTCTTACTGCCATAGGAATGCAGCTAGTTGACAGCTGGCTTCAAGACATGCTTCCCTGTGAGAGCTGAGGACAGGGCAGAACCCTCCCGCATGCTGCCTGACTGTAGGAGTAGCTGCTAACATCCTTATGTTAGTGGCTGGGACAGGTTGCGGGAAAAGCATGTGTGAGCACTGGGCATGAACTCCCGTGTATCTGAGTTGAATACAGCGATTTCCAACGGCTTTCCTCAACCAGAGTGTAGCTAGGTTCCAAATCCCATGTACGAGCGGGTAGCAGACATCTGCCTCCCATGCATACACACTTCTGAGAGTTGAGCTTATGGCCTTTACCTCCACAGCCAGCCTGCTGGTACCCTTGGCTTCTAAAAGGCCTAGGCTCTCTGTTTGACGGAAGTGCTGGGAGAGTTAATTGGAATCTCCCGGCACACAAGACGAGTGCCTCCAAGCTCAATTCACGATTTCCCAGTAATTCTTGTGGTAGACAGGTGCTACATACTAAGTTCCATATGTGAGAAGGTAGCTGAACGCCTTGTCCAAAAGCATCTTACTTCTGAGAGTTGAGCACACCCTCAGTTCCTCACACTTCCACACTGCCTGCAGAGTGAGTTTCACACGTCTTCACCAGAGACGATTGCCAGAGGCTTCTGAGTACAAGTTAACAATGCAACCTGGAGGGTATCTCCAGGTGCAGTAGAGTGGTAATCTTGGAACCTCCTGACTCAGAGTACTGCTACCTTCTCACTGCCATAGGAATGCAGCTAGTTGACAGCTGGCTTCAAGACATACTTCCCTGTGAGAGCTGAGGACAGGGCAGAACCCTCCCGCATCCTGCCTGACTGTAGGAGTAGCTGCTAACATCCTAATGTTAGTGGCGGGGAGAGGTTGCGGGAAAAGCATGTGTGAGCACTGGGCCTGAACTCCCGTGTATCTGAGTTGAATACAGCGATTTCCAATGGCCTTCTTCAATCACAGTGTAGCTAGGTTCCAACTCCCATGTCCGAGTGGGTAGCAGACATCTGCCTCCCATGCATATACACTTCTGAGAGTTGAGCTTATGGCCTGTACCTCCACAGCCAGCCTGCTGGTACCCTTGGCTTCTAAAACGCCTAGGCTCGCTGTTTGACGGAAGTGCTGGGAGAGGTAATTGGAATCACCCGGCACACAAGACGAGTGCCTCCAAGCACAGTTCAGCGATTTACTAGTAATTCCTGTGGTAGACTGGTGCTACACACTAAGTTCCATACGTGAGAGGGTAGCTGAACGCTTGTCCAAAACCATCTTACTTCTGAGAGTTGAGCTCAGCCTCAGTCCCTCACAGTTCCACACTGCCTGCAGAGTGAGTTTCGCAGGTCTTCAGCAGAGACGTTTGCCAGAGGCTTCTGAGACGCAGGGTAACAATGCAGACCTGGAGGGTATCCCCAGGTGCAGTCGACTGGTAATCTTGGAACCTCTTGACTCAGAATACTGCTACCTTCTCACTGCCATAGGAATGCAGCTAGTTGACAGCTAGCTGGCTTCAAGACATGCTTCCCTGTGAGAGCTGAGGACAGGGCAGATCCCTCCTGCATGCTGCCTGACTGTAGGAGTAGCTGCTAACATCCTAATGTTAGTGGCTGGGAGAGGTTGCGGGAGAAGCATGTGTGAGCACTGGGCCTGAACTCCTGTGTATCTGAGTTGAATACAGCGATTTCCAACGGCTTTCCTCAACCAGAGTGTAGCTAGGTTCCAAATCCCATGTACGAGCGGGTAGCAGACATCTGCCTCCCATGCATACACACTTCTGAGAGTTGAGCTTATGGCCTGTACCTCCACATCCAGCCTGCTGGTACCCTTGGCTTCTAAAAGGCCTAGGCTCGCTGTTTGACGGAAGTGCTGGGAGAGGTAATTGGAATCTCCCGGCACACAAGACGAGTGCCTCCAAGCTCAATTCAATTTCCCAGTAATTCTTGTGGTAGACAGGTGCTACATACTAAGTTCCATATGTGAGATGGTAGCTGAACACCTTGTCCAAAAGCATCTTACTTCTGAGAGTTGAGCCCACCCTCAGTCCCTCACAGTTCCACACTGCCTGCAGAGTGAGTTTCACACGTCTTCACCAGAGACGATTGCCAGAGGCTTCTGAGTACAAGTTAACAATGCAGACCTGGAGGGTATCTCCAGGTGCAGTAGAGTGGTAATCTTGGAACCTCCTGACTCAGAGTACTGCTACCTTCTCACTGCCTTAGGAATGCAGCTAGTTGACAGCTGGCTTCAAGACATGCTTCCCTGTGAGAGCTGAGGACAGGGCAGAACCCTCCCGCATCCTGCCTGACTGTAGGAGTAGCTGCTAACATCCTTATGTTAGTGGCTGGGAGAGGTTGCGGGAAAAGCATGTGTTAGCACTGGGCCTGAACTCCCGTGTATCTGAGTTGAATACAGCGATTTCCAATGGCCTTCTTCAATCACAGTGTAGCTAGGTTCCAACTCCCATGTCCGAGTGGGTAGGAGACATCTGCCTCCCATGCATGCAAACTTCTGAGAGTTGAGCTTATGGCCTGTACCTCCACAGCCAGCCTGCTGGTACCCCTGGCTTCTAAAAGGCCTAGGCTCGCTGTTTGACGGAAGTGCTGGGAGAGGTAATTGGAATCACCCGGCACACAAGACTAGTGCCTCCAAGATCAGTTCAGCGATTTCCTAGTAATTCCTGTGGTAGACTCGTGCTACATACTAAGTTCCATACGTGAGAGGGTAGCTGAACGCCTTGTCCAAAACCATCTTACTTCTGAGAGTTGAGCTCAGCCTCAGTCCCTCACAGTTCCACACTGCCTGCAGAGTGAGTTTCGCAGGTCTTCAGCAGAGACGTTTGCCAGAGGCTTCTGAGACGCAGGGTAACAATGCAGACCTGGAGGGTATCCCCAGGTGCAGTCGACTGGTAATCTTGGAACCTCCTGACTCAGAATACTGCTACCTTCTCACTGCCATAGGAATGCAGCTAGTTGACAGCTGGCTTCAAGACATGCTTCCCTGTGAGAGCTGAGGACAGGGCAGAACCCTCCCGCATGCTGCCTGACTGTAGGAGTAGCTGCTAACATCCTTATGTTACTGGCTGGGAGAGGTTGCAGGAAAAGCATGTGTGAGCACTGGGCATGAACTCCCGCGTATCTGAGTTGAATACAGCGATTTCCAACGGCTTTCCTCAACCAGAGTGTAGCTAGGTTCCAAATCCCATGTACGAGCGGGTAGCAGATATCTGCCTCCCATGCATACACACTTCTGAGAGTTGAGCTTATGGCCTGTACCTCCACAGCCATCCTGCTGGTACCCTTGGCTTATAAAACGCCTAGGCTCGCTGTTTGACGGAAGTGCTGGGAGAGGTAATTGGAATCTCCCGGCACACAATACGAGTGCCTCCAAGCTCAATTCACGATTTCCCAGTAATTCTTGTGGTAGACAGGTGCTACATACTAAGTCCCATATGTGAGAAGGTAGCTGAACGCCTTGTCCAAAAGCATCTTACTTATGAGAGTTGATCTCAGCCTCAGTCCCTCACACTTCCACACTGCCTGCAGAGTGATTTTCACACGTCTTCACCAGAGACGATTGCCAGAGGCTTCTGAGTACAAGTTAACAATGTAGACCTGGAGGGTATCTCCAGGTGCAGTAGAGTGGTAATCTTGGAACCTCCTGACTCAGAGTACTGCTACCTTCTCACTGCCATAGGAATGCAGCTAGTTGACAGCTGGCTTCAAGACATGCTTCCCTGTGAGAGCTGAGGACAGGGCAGAACCCTCCCGCATCCTGCCTGACTGTAGGAGTAGCTGCTAACATCCTTATGTTAGTGGCTGGGAGAGGTTGCGGGAAAAGCATGTGTGAGCACTGGGCCTGAACTCCCGTGTATCTGAGTTGAATACAGCGATTTCCAATGGCCTTCTTCAATCACAGTGTAGCTAGGTTCCAACTCCCATGTCCGAGTGGGTAGCAGACATCTGCCTCCCATGCATACACACTTCTGAGGGTTGAGCTTATGGCCTGTACCTCCACATCCAGCCTGCTGGTACCCTTGGCTTCTAAAAGGCCTAGGCTCGCTGTTTGACGGAAGTGCTGGGAGAGGTAATTGGAATCACCCGGCAAACAAGACTAGTGCCTCCAAGCTCAGTTCAGCGATTTCTTAGTAATTCCTGTGGTAGACTGGTGCTACATACTAAGTTCCATACGTGAGAGGGTAGCTGAACGCCTTGTCCAAAAGCATCTTACTTCTGAGAGTTGAGGTCAGCCTCAGTCCCTCACAGTTCCACACTGCCTGCAGAGTGAGTTTCGCAGGTCTTCAGCAGAGACGTTTGCCAGAGGCTTCTGAGACGCAGGGTAACAATGCAGACCTGGAGGGTATCCCCAGGTGCAGTCGACTGGTAATCTTGGAACCTCCTGACTCAGAATACTGCTACCTTCTCACTGCCATAGGAATGCAGCTAGTTGACAGCTGGCTTCAAGACATGCTTCCCTGTGAGAGCCGAGGACAGGGCAGAACCCTCCCGCATGCTGCCTGACTGTAGGAGTAGCTGCTAACATCCTTATGTTAGTGGCTGGGAGAGGTTGCGGGAAAAGCATGTGTGAGCACTGGGCCTGAACTCCCGTGTATCTGAGTTGAATACAGCGATTTCCAACGGCTTTCCTCAACCAGAGTGTAGCTAGTTTCCAAATCCCATGTACGAGCGGGTAGCAGACATCTGCCTCCCATGCATACACACTTCTGAGAATTGAGCTTATGGCCTGTACCTCCACAGCCATCCTGAATGTACCCTTGGCTTCTAAAAGGCCTAGGCTCGCTGTTTGACGGAAGTGCTGGGAGAGGTAATTGGAATCTCCCGGCACACAAGACGAGTGCCTCCAAGCTCAATTCAATATTTCCCAGTAATTCTTGTGGTAGACAGGTGCTACATACTAAGTTCCATATGTGAGAAGGTAGCTGAACGCCTTGTCCAAAAGCATCTTACTTCTGAGAGTTGATCTCAGCCTCAGTCCCTCACACTTCTACACTGCCTGCAGAGTGATTTTCACCCATCTTCACCAGAGACGATTGCCAGAGGCTTCTGAGTACAAGTTAACAATGTAGACCTGGAGGGTATCTCGAGGTGCATTAGAGTGGTAATCTTGGAACCTCCTGACTCAGAGTACTGCTACCTTCTCACTGCCGTAGGAATGCAGCTAGATGACAGCTGGCTTCAAGACATGCTTCCCTGTGAGAGCTGAGGACAGGGCAGAACCCTCCCGCATCCTGCCTGACTGTAGGAGTAGCTGCTAACATCCTAATGTTAGTGGCTGTGAGAGGTTGCGGGAAAAGCATGTGTGAGCACTGGGCCTGAACTCCCGTGTATCTGAGTTGAATACAGCGATTTCCAATGGCCTTCTTCAATCACAGTGTAGCTAGTTTCCAACTCCCATGTCCGAGTGGGTAGCAGACATCTACCTCCCATGCATACACACTTCTGAGGGTTGAGCTTATGGCCTGTACCTCCACATCCAGCCTGCTGGTACCCTTGGCTTCTAAAAGGCCTAGGCTCGCTGTTTGACGGAAGTGCTGGGAGAGGTAATTGGAATCGCCCGGCACAAAAGACTAGTGCCTCCAAGCTCAGTTCAGCGATTTCCTAGTAATTCCTGTGGTAGACTCGTGCTACATACTAAGTTCCATACGTGAGAGGGTAGCTGAACGCCTTGTCCAAAACCATCTTACTTCTGAGAGTTGAGCTCAGCCTCAGTCCCTCACAGTTCCACACTGCCTGCAGAGTGAGTTTCGCAGGTCTTCAGCAGAGACGTTTGCCAGAGGCTTCTGAGACGCAGGGTAACAATGCAAACCTGGAGGGTATCCCCAGGTGCAGTCGACTGGTAATCTTGGAACCTCCTGACTCAGAATACTGCTACCTTCTCACTGCCATAGAAATGCAGCTAGTTGACAGCTGGCTTCAAGACATGCTTCCCTGTGAGAGCTGAGGACAGGGCAGAACCCTCCCGCATGCTGCCTGACTGTAGGAGTAGCTGCTAACATCCTTATGGTAGTGGCTGGGAGAGGTTGCGGGAAAAGCATGTGTGAGCACTGGGCCTGAACTCCCGTGTATCTGAGTTGAATACAGCGATTTCCAAAGGCTTTCCTCAACCAGAGTGTAGCTAGGTTCCAAATCCCATGTCCGAGTGGGTAGCAGACATCTGCCTCCCATGCATATACACTTATGAGAGTAGAGCTTATGGCCTGTACCTCCACAGCCAGCCTGCTGGTACCCTTGGCTTCTAAAAGGCCTAGGCTCGCTGTTTGACGGAAGTGCTGGGAGAGGTAATTGGAATCACCCGGCACACAAGACTAGTGCCTCCAAGCTCAGTTCAGCGATTTCCTAGTAATTCCTGTGGTAGACTGGAGCTACATACTAAGTTCCATACGTGAGAGGGTAGCTGAACGCCTTGTCCAAAACCATCTTACTTCTGAGAGTTGAGCTCAGCCTCAGTCCCTCACAGTTCCACACTGCCTGCAGAGTGAGTTTCGCAGGTCTTCAGCAGAGACGTTTGCCAGAGGCTTCTGAGACGCAGGGTAACAATGCAGACCTGGAGGGTATCCCCAGGTGCAGTCGACTGGTAATCTTGGAACCTCCTGACTCAGAATACTGCTACCTTCTCACTGCCATAGGAATGCAGCTAGTTGACAGCTGGCTTCAAGACATGCATCCCTGTGAGAGCTGAGGACAGGGCAGAACCCTCCCGTATGCTGCCTGACTGTAGGAGTAGCTGCTAACATCCTTATGTTAGTGGTTGGGAGAGGTTGCGGGAAAAGCATGTGTGAGCACTGGGCCTGAACTCCCGTGTATCTGAGTTGAATACAGCGATTTCCAACGGCTTTCCTCAACCAGAGTGTAGCTAGGTTCCAAATCCCATGTACGAGCGGGTAGCAGACATCTGCCTCCCATGCATACACACTTCTGAGAGTTGAGCTTATGGCCTGTACCTCCACATCCAGCCTACTGGTACCCTTGGCTTCTAAAAGGCCTAGGCTCGCTGTTTGACGGAAGTGCTGGGAGAGGTAATTGGAATCTCCCGGCACACAAGACGAGTGCATCCAAGCTCAATTCACGATTTCCCAGTAATTCTTGTGGTAGACAGGTGCTACATACTAAGTTCCATATGTGAGAAGGTAGCTGAACGCCTTGTACAAAAGCATCTTACTTCTGAGAGTTGAGCACACCCTCAGTCCCTCACACTTCCACAGTGCCTGCAGAGTGAGTTTCACACGTCTTCACCAGAGACGATTGCCAGAGGCTTCTGAGTACAAGTTAACAATGCAGAACTGGAGGGTATCTCCAGGTGCAGTAGAGTGGTAATCTTGGAACCTCCTGACTCAGAGTACTGCTACCTTCTCACTGCCATAGGAATGCAGCTAGTTGACAGCTGGCTTCAAGACATGCTTCCCTGTGAGAGCTGAGGACAGGGCAGAACCCTCCCGCATCCTGCCTGACTGTAGGAGTAGCTGCTAACATCCTTATGTTAGTGGCTGGGAGAGGTTGCGGGAAAAGCATGTGTGAGCACTGGGCCTGAACTCCCGTGTATCTGAGTTGAATACAGCGATTTCCAATGGCCTTCTTCAATCACAGTGTAGCTAGGTTCCAACTCCCATGTCCGAGTGGGTAGCAGACATCTGCCTCCCAGGCATACACACTTCTGAGAGTTGAGCTTATGGCCTGTACCTCCACAGCCAGCCTGCTGGTACCCTTGGTTTCTAAAAGGCCTAGGCTCGCTGTTTGACGGAAGTGCTGGGAGAGGTAATTGGAATCACCCGGCACACAAGACTAGTGCCTCGAAGCTCAGTTCAGCGATTTCCTAGTAATTCCTGTGGTAGACTTCTGCTACATACTAAGTTCCATAAGTGAGAGGGTAGCTGAACGCCTTGTCCAAAACCATCTTACTTCTGAGAGTTGAGCTCAGCCTCAGTCCCTCACAGTTCCACACTGCCTGCAGAGTGAGTTTCGCAGGTCTTCAGCAGAGACGTTTGCCAGAGGCTTCTGAGACGCAGGGTAACAATGCAAACCTGGAGGGTATCCCCAGGTGCAGTCGACTGGTAATCTTGGAACCTCCTGACTCAGAATACTGCTACCTTCTCACTGCCATAGAAATGCAGCTAGTTGACAGCTGGCTTCAAGACATGCTTCCCTGTGAGAGCTGAGGACAGGGCAGAACCCTCCCGCATGCTGCCTGACTTTAGGAGTAGCTGCTAACATCCTTATGTTAGTGGCTGGGAGAGGTTGCGGGAAAAGCATGTGTGAGCACTGGGCCTGAACTCCCGTGTATCTGAGTTGAATACAGCGATTTCCAACGGCTTTCCTCAACCAGAGTGTAGCTAGGTTCCAAATCCCATGTACGAGTGGGTAGCAGACATCTGCCTCCCATGCATATACACTTCTGAGAGTTGAGCTTATGGCCTGTACCTCCACAGCCAGCCTGCTGGTACCCTTGGCTTTTAAAGGCCTAGGCTCGCTGTTTGACGGAAGTGCTGGGAGAGGTAATTGGAATCACCCGGCACACAAGACTAGTGCCTCCAAGCTCAGTTCAGCGATTTCCTAGTAATTCCTGTGGTAGACTGGTGCTACATACTAAGTTCCATACGTGAGAGGGTAGCTGAACGCCTTGTCCAAAACCATCTTACTTCTGAGAGTTTAGCTCAGCCTCAGTCCCTCACAGTTCCACACTGCCTTCAGAGTGAGTTTCGCAGGTCTTCAGCAGAGACGTTTGCCAGAGGCTTCTGAGACGCAGGGTAACAATGCAGACCTGGAGGGTATCCCCAGGTGCAGTCGACTGGTAATCTTGGAACCTCATGACTCAGAATACTGCTACCTTCTCACTGCCATAGGAATGAGCTAGTTGACAGCTGGCTTCAAGACATGCTTCCCTGTGAGAGCTGAGGACAGGGCAGAACCCTCCCGTATGCTGTCTGACTGTAGGAGTAGCTGCTAACATCCTTATGTTAGTGGCTGGGAGAGGTTGCGGGAAAAGCATGTGTGAGCACTGGGCCTGAACTCCCGTGTATCTGAGTTGAATACAGCGATTTCCAACGGCGTTCCTCAACCAGAGTGTAGCTAGATTCCAAATCCCATGTACGAGCGGATAGCAGACATCTGCCTCCCATGCATACACACTTCTGAGAGTTGAGCTTATGGCCTGTACTTCCACATCCAGCCTACTGGTACACTTGGCTTCTAAAAGGCCTAGGCTCGCTGTTTGACGGAAGTGCTGGGAGAGGTAATTGGAATCTCCCGGCACACAAGACGAGTGCCTCCAAGCTCAATTAACGATTTCCCAGTAATTCTTGTGGTAGACAGGTGCTACATACTAAGTTCCATATGTGAGAAGGTAGCTGAACGCCTTGTACAAAAGCATCTTACTTCTGAGTGTTGAGCACACCCTCAGTCCCTCACACTTCCACACTGCCTGCAGAGTGAGTTTCACATGTCTTCACCAGAGACGATTGCCAGAGGCTTCTGAGTACAAGTTAACAATGCAGACCTGGAGGGTGTCTCCAGGTGCAGTAGAGTGGTAATCTTGGAACCTCCTGACTCAGAGTACTGCTACCTTCTCACTGCCATAGGAATGCAGCTAGTTGACAGCTGGCTTCAAGACATGCTTCCCTGTGAGAGCTGAGGACAGGGCAGAACCCTCCCGCATCCTGCCTGACTGTAGGAGTAGCTGCTAACATCCTTATGTTAGTGGCTGGGAGAGGTTGCGGGAAAAGCATGTGTGAGCACTGGGCCTGAACTCCCGTGTATCTGAGTTGAATACAGCGATTTCCAATGGCCTTCTTCAATCACAGTGAAGCTAGGTTCCAACTCCCATGTCCGAGTGGGTAGCAGACATCTGCCTCCCATGCATACAAACTTCTGAGAGTTGAGCTTATGGCCTGTACCTCCACAGCCAGCCTGCTGGTACCCTTGGCTTCTAAAAGGCCTAGGCTCGCTGTTTGACGGAAGTGCTGGGAGAGGTAATTGGAATCACCCGGCACACAAGACTAGTGCCTCCAAGCTCAGTTCAGCGATTTCCTAGTAATTCCTGTGGTAGACTCGTGCTACATACTAAGTTCCATACGTGAGAGGGTAGCTGAACGCCTTGTCCAAAACCATCTTACTTCTGAGAGTTTAGCTCAGCCTCAGTCCCTCACAGTTCCACACTGCCTGCAGAGTGAGTTTCGCAGGTCTTCAGCAGAGACGTTTGCCAGAGGCTTCTGAGACGCAGGGTAACAATGCAGACCTGGAGGGTATCCCCAGGTGCAGTCGACTGGTAATCTTGGAACCTCCTGACTCAGAATACTGCTACCTTCTCACTGCCATAGGAATGCAGCTAGTTGACAGCTGGCTTCAAGACATGCTTCCCTGTGAGAGCTGAGGACAGGGCAGAACCCTCCCGCATGCTGCCTGACTGTAGGAGTAGCTGCTAACATCCTTATGTTAGTGGCTGGGAGAGGTTGCAGGAAAAGCATGTGTGAGCACTGGGCCTGAACTCCCGCGTATCTGAGTTGAATACAGCGATTTCCAACGGCTTTCCTCAACCAGAGTGTAGCTAGGTTCCAAATCCCATGTACGAGCGGGTAGCAGATATCTGCCTCCCATGCATACACACTTCTGAGAGTTGAGCTTATGGCCTGTACCTCCACAGCCATCCTGCTGGTACCCTTGGCTTCTAAAACGCCTAGGCTCGCTGTTTGACGGAAGTGCTGGGAGAGGTAATTGGAATCTCCCGGCACACAATACGAGTGCCTCCAAGCTCAATTCACGATTTCCCAGTAATTCTTGTGGTAGACAGGTGCTACATACTAAGTCCCATATGTGAGAAGGTAGCTGAACGCCTTGTCCAAAAGCATCTTACTTCTGAGAGTTGATCTCAGCCTCAGTCCCTCACACTTCCACACTGCCTGCAGAGTGATTTTCACACGTCTTCACCAGAGACGATTGCCAGAGGCTTCTGAGTACAAGTTAACAATGTAGACCTGGAGGGTATCTCCAGGTGCAGTAGCGTGGTAATCTTGGAACCTCCTGACTCAGAGTACTGCTACCTTCTCACTGCCATAGGAATGCAGCTAGTTGACAGCTGGCTTCAATACATGCTTCCCTGTGAGAGCTGAGGACAGGGCAGAACCCTCCCGCATCCTGCCTGACTGTAGGAGTAGCTGCTAACATCCTAATGTTAGTGGCTGGGAGAGGTTGCGGGAAAAGCATGTGTGAGAACTGGGCCTGAACTCCCGTGTATCTGAGTTGAATACAGCGATTTCCAATGGCCTTCTTCAATCACAGTGTAGCTAGGTTCCAACTCCCATGTCCGAGTGGGTAGCAGACATCTGCCTCCCATGCATACACACTTCTGAGGGTTGAGCTTATGGCCTGTACCTCCACATCCAGCCTGCTGGTACCCTTGGCTTCTAAAAGGCCTAGGCTCGCTGTTTGACGGAAGTGCTGGGAGAGGTAATTGGAATCACCCGGCAAACAAGACTAGTGCCTCCAAGCTCAGTTCAGCGATTTCCTAGTAATTCCTGTGGTAGACTGGTGCTACATACTAAGTTCCATACGTGAGAGGGTAGCTGAACGCCTTGTCCAAAAGCATCTTACTTCTGAGAGTTGAGCTCAGCCTCAGTCCCTCACAGTTCCACACTGCCTGCAGAGTGAGTTTCGCAGGTCTTCAGCAGAGACGTTTGCGAGAGGCTTCTGAGACGCAGGGTAACAATGCAGACCTGGAGGGTATCCCCAGGTGCAGTCGACTGGTAATCTTGGAACCTCCTGACTCAGAATACTGCTACCTTCTCACTGCCATAGGAATGCAGCTAGTTGACAGCTGGCTTCAAGACATGCTTCCCTGTGAGAGCTGAGGACAGGGCAGAACCCTCCCGCATGCTGCCTGACTGTAGGAGTAGCTGCTAACATCCTTATGTTAGTGGCTGGGAGAGGTTGCGGGAAAAGCATGTGTGAGCACTGGGCCTGAACTCCCGTGTATCTGAGTTGAATACAGCGATTTCCAACGGCTTTCCTCAACCAGAGTGTAGCTAGTTTCCAAATCCCATGTACGAGCGGGTAGCAGACATCTGCCTCCCATGCATACACACTTCTGAGAGTTGAGCTTATGGCCTGTACCTCCACAGCCATCCTGAATGTACCCTTGGCATCTAAAAGGCCTAGGCTCGCTGTTTGACGGAAGTGCTGGGAGAGGTAATTGGAATCTCCCGGCACACAAGACGAGTGCCTCCAAGCTCAATTCACGATTTCCCAGTAATTCTTGTGGTAGACAGGTGCTATATACTAAGTTCCATATGTGAGAAGGTAGCTGAACGCCTTGTCCAAAAGCATCTTACTTCTGAGAGTTGATCTCAGCCTCAGTCCCTCACACTTCCACACTGCCTGCAGAGTGATTTTCACACATCTTCACCAGAGACGATTGCCAGAGGCTTCTGAGTACAAGTTAACAATGTAGACCTGGAGGGTATCTCGAGCTGCATTAGAGTGGTAATCTTGGAACCTCCTGACTCAGAGTACTGCTACCTTCTCACTGCCATAGGAATGCAGCTAGATGACAGCTGGCTTCAAGACATGCTTCCCTGTGAGAGCTGAGGACAGGGCAGAACCCTCCCGCATCCTGCCTGACTGTAGGAGTAGCTGCTAACATCCTAATGTTAGTGGCTGTGAGAGGTTGCGGGAAAAGCATGTGTGAGCACTGGGCCTGAACTCCCGTGTATCTGAGTTGAATACAGCGATTTCCAATGGCCTTCTTCAATCACAGTGTAGCTAGGTTCCAACTCCCATGTCCGAGTGGGTAGCAGACATCTACCTCCCATGCATACACACTTCTGAGGGTTGAGCTTATGGCCTGTACCTCCACATCCAGCCTGCTGGTACCCTTGGCTTCTAAAAGGCCTAGGCTCGCTGTTTGACGGAAGTGCTGGGAGAGGTAATTGGAATCACCCGGCACAAAAGACTAGTGCCTCCAAGCTCAGTTCAGCGATTTCCTAGTAATTCCTGTGGTAGACTCGTGCTACATACTAAGTTCCATACGTGACAGGGTAGCTGAACGCCTTGTCCAAAACCATCTTACTTCTGAGAGTTGAGCTCAGCCTCAGTCCCTCACAGTTCCACACTGCCTGCAGAGTGAGTTTCGCAGGTCTTCAGCAGAGACGTTTGCCAGAGGCTTCTGAGACGCAGGGTAACAATGCAAACCTGGAGGGTATCCCCAGGTGCAGTCGACTGGTAATCTTGGAACCTCCTAACTCAGAATACTGCTACCTTCTCACTGCCATAGAAATGCAGCTAGTTGACAGCTGGCTTCAAGACATGCTTCCCTGTGAGAGCTGAGGACAGGGCAGAACCCTCCCGCATGCTGCCTGACTGTAGGAGTAGCTGCTAACATCCTTATGTTAGTGGCTGGGAGAGGTTGCGGGAAAAGCATGTGTGAGCACTGGGCCTGAACTCCCGTGTATCTGAGTTGAATACAGCGATTTCCAATGGCCTTCTTCAATCACAGTGTAGCTAGGTTCCAACTCCCATGTCCGAGTGGGTAGCAGACATCTAACTCCCATGCATACACACTTCTGAGAGTTGAGCTTATGGCCTGTACCTCCACAGCCAGCCTGCTTGTACCCTTGGCTTCTAAAAGGCCTAGGCTCGCTGTTTGACGGAAGTGCTGGGAGAGGTAATTGGAATCACCCGGCACACAAGACTAGTGCCTCCAAGCTCAGTTCAGCGATTTCCTAGTAATTCCTGTGGTAGACTCGTGCTACATACTAAGTTCCATACGTGAGAGGGTAGCTGAACGCCTTGTCCAAAACCATCTTACTTCTGAGAGTTGAGCTCAGCCTCAGTCCCTCACAGTTCCACACTGCCTGCAGAGTGAGTTTCGCAGGTCTTCAGCAGAGACGTTTGCCAGAGGCTTCTGAGACGCAGGGTAAAATTGCAGACCGGGAGGGTATCCCCAGGTGCAGTCGACTGGTAATCTTGGAACCTCCTGACTCAGAATACTGCTACCTTCTCACTGCCATAGGAATGCAGCTAGTTGACAGCTGGCTTCAAGACATGCTTCCCTGTGAGAGCTGAGGACAGGGCAGAACCCTCCCGTATGCTGTCTGACTGTAGGAGTAGCTGCTAACATCCTTATGTTAGAGGCTGGGAGAGGTTGCGGGAAAAGCATGTGTGAGCACTGGGCCTGAACTCCCGTGTATCTGAGTTGAATACAGCGATTTCCAACGGCGTTCCTCAACCAGAGTGTAGCTAGGTTCCAAATCCCATGTACGAGCGGGTAGCAGACATCTGCCTCCCATGCATACACACTTCTGAGAGTTGAGCTTATGGCCTGTACCTCCACATCCAGCCTACTGGTACACTTGGCTTCTAAAAGGCCTAGGCTCGCTGTTTGACGGAAGTGCTGGGAGAGGTAATTGGAATCTCCCGGCACACAAGACGAGTGCCTCCAAGCTCAATTCACGATTTCCCAGTAATTCTTGTGGTAGACAGGTGCTACATACTAAGTTCCATATGTGAGAAGGTAGCTGAACGCCTTGTACAAAAGCATCTTACTTCTGAGAGTTGAGCACACCCTCAGTCCCTCACACTTCCACACTGCCTGCAGAGTGAGTTTCACACGTCTTCACCAGAGACGATTGCCAGAGGCTTCTGAGTACAAGTTAACAATGCAGAACTGGAGGGTATCTCCAGGTGCAGTAGAGTGGTAATCTTGGAACCTCCTGACTCAGAGTACTGCTACCTTCTCACTGCCATAGGAATGCAGCTAGTTGACAGCTGGCTTCAAGACATGCTTCCCTGTGAGAGCTGAGGACAGGGCAGAACCCTCCCGCATCCTGCCTGACTGTAGGAGTAGCTGCTAACATCCTTATGTTAGTGGCTGGGAGAGGTTGCGGGAAAAGCATGTGTGAGCACTGGGCCTGAACTCCCGTGTATCTGAGTTGAATACAGCGATTTCCAATGGCCTTCTTCAATCACAGTGTAGCTAGGTTCCAACTCCCATGTCCGAGTTGGTAGCAGACATCTAACTCCCATGCATACACACTTCTGAGAGTTGACCTTATGGCCTGTACCTCCACAGCCAGCCTGCTGGTACCCTTGGCTTCTAAAAGGCCTAGGCTCGCTGTTTGACGGAAGTGCTGGGAGAGGTAATTGGAATCACCCGGCACACAAGACTAGTGCCTCCAAGCTCAGTTCAGCGATTTCCTAGTAATTCCTGTGGTAGACTCGTGCTACATACTATGTTCCATACGTGAGAGGGTAGCTGAACGCCTTGTCCAAAACCATCTTACTTCTGAGAGTTGAGCTCAGCCTCAGTCCCTCACAGTTCCACACTGCCTGCAGAGTGAGTTTCGCAGGTCTTCAGCAGAGACGTTTGCCAGAGGCTTCTGAGACGCAGGGTAACAATGCAAACCTGGAGGGTATCCCCAGGTGCAGTCGACTGGTAATCTTGGAACCTCCTGACTCAGAATACTGCTACCTTCTCACTGCCATAGAAATGCAGCTAGTTGACAGCTGGCTTCAAGACATGCTTCCCTGTGAGAGCTGAGGACAGGGCAGAACCCTCCCGCATGCTGCCTGACTGTAGGAGTAGCTGCTAACATCCTTATGTTAGTGGCTGGGAGAGGTTGCGGGAAAAGCATGTGTGAGCACTGGGCCTGAACTCCCGTGTATCTGAGTTGAATACAGCGATTTCCAACGGCTTTCCTCAACCAGAGTGTAGCTAGGTTCCAAATCCCATGTACGAGTGGGTAGCAGACATCTGCCTCCCATGCATATACACTTCTGAGAGTTGAGCTTATGGCCTGTACCTCCACATCCAGCCTGCTGGTACCCTTGGCTTCTAAAAGGCCTAGGCTCGCTGTTTGACGGAAGTGCTGGGAGAGGTAATTGGAATCACCCGGCACACAAGACTAGTGCCTCCAAGCTCAGTTCAGCGATTTCCTAGTAATTCCTGTGGTAGACTGGTGCTACATACTAAGTTCCATACGTGAGAGGGTAGCTGAACGCCTTGTCCAAAACCATCTTACTTCTGAGAGTTTAGCTCAGCCTCAGTCCCTCACAGTTCCACACTGCCTTCAGAGTGAGTTTCGCAGGTCTTCAGCAGAGACGTTTGCCAGAGGCTTCTGAGACGCAGGGTAACAATGCAGACCTGGAGGGTATCCCCAGGTGCAGTCGACTGGTAATCTTGGAACCTCATGACTCAGAATACTGCTACCTTCTCACTGCCATAGGAATGAGCTAGTTGACAGCTGGCTTCAAGACATGCTTCCCTGTGAGAGCTGAGGACAGGGCAGAACCCTCCCGTATGCTGTCTGACTGTAGGAGTAGCTGCTAACATCCTTATGTTAGTGGCTGGGAGAGGTTGCGGGAAAAGCATGTGTGAGCACTGGGCCTGAACTCCCGTGTATCTGAGTTGAATACAGCGATTTCCAACGGCGTTCCTCAACCAGAGTGTAGCTAGGTTCCAAATCCCATGTACGAGCGGGTAGCAGACATCTGCCTCCCATGCATACACACTTCTGAGAGTTGAGCTTATGGCCTGTACCTCCACATCCAGCCTACTGGTACACTTGGCTTCTAAAAGGCCTAGGCTCGCTGTTTGACGGAAGTGCTGGGAGAGGTAATTGGAATCTCCCGGCACACAAGACGAGTGCCTCCAAGCTCAATTCACGATTTCCCAGTAATTCTTGTGGTAGACAGGTGCTACATACTAAGTTCCATATGTGAGAAGGTAGCTGAACGCCTTGTACAAAAGCATCTTACTTCTGAGAGTTGAGCACACCCTCAGTCCCTCACACTTCCACACTGCCTGCAGAGTGAGTTTCACACGTCTTCACCAGAGACGATTGCCAGAGGCTTCTGAGTACAAGTTAACAATGCAGAACTGGAGGGTATCTCCAGGTGCAGTAGAGTGGTAATCTTGGAACCTCCTGACTCAGAGTACTGCTACCTTCTCACTGCCATAGGAATGCAGCTAGTTGACAGCTGGCTTCAAGACATGCTTCCCTGTGAGAGCTGAGGACAGGGCAGAACCCTCCCGCATCCTGCCTGACTGTAGGAGTAGCTGCTAACATCCTTATGTTAGTGGCTGGGAGAGGTTGCGGGAAAAGCATGTGTGAGCACTGGGCCTGAACTCCCGTGTATCTGAGTTGAATACAGCGATTTCCAATGGCCTTCTTCAATCACAGTGTAGCTAGGTTCCAACTCCCATGTCCGAGTGGGTAGCAGACATCTAACTCCCATGCATACACACTTCTGAGAGTTGACCTTATGGCCTGTACCTCCACAGCCAGCCTGCTGGTACCCTTGGCTTCTAAAAGGCCTAGGCTCGCTGTTTGACGGAAGTGCTGGGAGAGGTAATTGGAATCACCCGGCACACAAGACTAGTGCCTCCAAGCTCAGTTCAGCGATTTCCTAGTAATTCCTGTGGTAGACTCGTGCTACATACTATGTTCCATACGTGAGAGGGTAGCTGAACGCCTTGTCCAAAACCATCTTACTTCTGAGAGTTGAGCTCAGCCTCAGTCCCTCACAGTTCCACACTGCCTGCAGAGTGAGTTTCGCAGGTCTTCAGCAGAGACGTTTGCCAGAGGCTTCTGAGACGCAGGGTAACAATGCAAACCTGGAGGGTATCCCCAGGTGCAGTCGACTGGTAATCTTGGAACCTCCTGACTCAGAATACTGCTACCTTCTCACTGCCATAGAAATGCAGCTAGTTGACAGCTGGCTTCAAGACATGCTTCCCTGTGAGAGCTGAGGACAGGGCAGAACCCTCCCGCATGCTGCCTGACTGTAGGAGTAGCTGCTAACATCCTTATGTTAGTGGCTGGGAGAGGTTGCGGGAAAAGCATGTGTGAGCACTGGGCCTGAACTCCCGTGTATCTGAGTTGAATACAGCGATTTCCAACGGCTTTCCTCAACCAGAGTGTAGCTAGGTTCCAAATCCCATGTACGAGTGGGTAGCAGACATCTGCCTCCCATGCATATACACTTCTGAGAGTTGAGCTTATGGCCTGTACCTCCACATCCAGCCTGCTGGTACCCTTGGCTTCTAAAAGGCCTAGGCTCGCTGTTAGACGGAAGTGCTGGGAGAGGTAATTGGAATCACCCGGCACACAAGACTAGTGCCTCCAAGCTCAGTTCAGCGATTTCCTAGTAATTCCTGTGGTAGACTGGTGCTACATACTAAGTTCCATACGTGAGAGGGTAGCTGAACGCCTTGTCCAAAACCATCTTACTTCTGAGAGTTTAGCTCAGCCTCAGTCCCTCACAGTTCCACACTGCCTGCAGAGTGAGTTTCGCAGGTCTTCAGCAGAGACGTTTGCCAGAGGCTTCTGAGACGCAGGGTAACAATGCAGACCTGGAGGGTATCCCCAGGTGCAGTCGACTGGTAATCTTGGAACCTCATGACTCAGAATACTGCTACCTTCTCACTGCCATAGGAATGAGCTAGTTGACAGCTGGCTTCAAGACATGCTTCCCTGTGAGAGCTGAGGACAGGGCAGAACCCTCCCGTATGCTGTCTGACTGTAGGAGTAGCTGCTAACATCCTTATGTTAGTGGCTGGGAGAGGTTGCGGGAAAAGCATGTGTGAGCACTGGGCCTGAACTCCCGTGTATCTGAGTTGAATACAGCGATTTCCAACGGCGTTCCTCAACCAGAGTGTAGCTAGGTTCCAAATCCCATGTACGAGCGGGTAGCAGACATCTGCCTCCCATGCATACACACTTCTGAGAGTTGAGCTTATGGCCTGTACTTCCACATCCAGCCTACTGGTACACTTGGCTTCTAAAAGGCCTAGGCTCGCTGTTTGACGGATGTGCTGGGAGAGGTAATTGGAATCTCCCGGCACACAAGACGAGTGCCTCCAAGCTCAATTAACGATTTCCCAGTAATTCTTGTGGTAGACAGGTGCTACATACTAAGTTCCATATGTGAGAAGGTAGCTGAACGCCTTGTACAAAAGCATCTTACTTCTGAGTGTTGAGCACACCCTCAGTCCCTCACACTTCCACACTGCCTGCAGAGTGAGTTTCACATGTCTTCACCAGAGACGATTGCCAGAGGCTTCTGAGTACAAGTTAACAATGCAGACCTGGAGGGTGTCTCCAGGTGCAGTAGAGTGCTAATCTTGGAACCTCCTGACTCAGAGTACTGCTACCTTCTCACTGCCATAGGAATGCAGCTAGTTGACAGCTGGCTTCAAGACATGCTTCCCTGTGAGAGCTGAGGACAGGGCAGAACCCTCCCGCATCCTGCCTGACTGTAGGAGTAGCTGCTAACATCCTAATGTTAGTGGCTGGGAGAGGTTCCGGGAAAAGCATGTGTGAGCACTGGGCCTGAACTCCCGTGTATCTGAGTTGAATACAGCGATTTCCAATGGCCTTCTTCAATCACAGTGTAGCTAGATTCCAAATCCCATGTCCGAGTGGGTAGCAGACATCTGCCTCCCATGCATATACACTTCTGAGAGTTGAGCTTATGGCCTGTACCTCCACAGGCAGCCTGCTGGTACCCTTGGCTTCTAAAAGGCCTAGGCTCGCTGTTTGACGGAAGTGCTGGGAGAGGTAATTGGAATCACCCGGCACACAAGACTAGTGCCTCCAAGCTCAGTTCAGCGATTTCCTAGTAATTCCTGTGGTAGACTGGTGCTACATACTAAGTTCCATACGTGAGAGGGTAGCTGAACGCCTTGTCCAAAACCATCTTACTTCTGAGAGTTGAGCTCAGCCTCAGTCCCTCACAGTTCCACACTGCCTGCAGAGTGAGTTTCGCAGGTCTTCAGCAGAGACGTTTGCCAGAGGCTTCTGAGACGCAGGGTAACAATGCAGACCTGGAGGGTATCCCCAGGTGCAGTCGACTGGTAATCTTGGAACCTCCTGACTCAGAATACTGCTACCTTCTCACTGCCATAGGAATGCAGCTAGTTGACAGCTGGCTTCAAGACATGCTTCCCTGTGAGAGCTGAGGACAGGGCAGAACCCTCCCGCATGCTGCCTGACTGTAGGAGTAGCTGCTAACATCCTTATGTTAGTGGCTGGGAGAGGTTGCGGGAAAAGCATGTGTGAGCACTGGGCCTGAACTCCCGTGTATCTGAGTTGAATACAGCGATTTCCAACGGCTTTCCTCAACCAGAGTGTAGCTAGGTTCCAAATCCCATGTACGAGCGGGTAGCAGACATCTGCCTCCCAAACATACACACTTCTGAGAGTTGAGCTTATGGCCTGTACCTCCACATCCAGCCTGCTGGTACCCTTGGCTTCTAAAAGGCCTAGGCTCGCTGTTTGACGCAAGTGCTGGGAGAGGTAATTGGAATCTCCCGGCACACAAGACGAGTGCCTCCAAGCTCAATTCACGATTTCCCAGTAATTCTTGTTGTCGACAGGTGCTACATACTAAGTTCCATATGTGAGAAGGTAGCTGAACGCCTTGTACAAAAACATCTTACTTCTGAGTGTTGAGCACACCCTCAGTCCCTCACTTCCACACTGCCTGCAGAGTGAGTTTCACATGTCTTCACCAGAGACGATTGCCAGAGGCTTCTGAGTACAAGTTAACAATGCAGACCTGGAGGGTGTCTCCAGGCGCAGTAGAGTGGTAATCTTGGAACCTCCTGACTCAGAGTACTGCTACCTTCTCACTGCCATAGGAATGCAGCTAGTTGACAGCTGGCTTCAAGACATGCTTCCCTGTGAGAGCTGAGGACAGGGCAGAACCCTCCCGCATCCTGCCTGACTGTAGGAGTAGCTGCTAACATCCTAATGTTAGTGGCTGGGAGAGGTTGCGGGAAAAGCATGTGTGAGCACTGGGCCTGAACTCCCGTGTATCTGAGTTGAATACAGCGATTTCCAATGGCCTTCTTCAATCACAGTGTAGCTAGGTTCCAAATCCCATGTCCGAGTGGGTAGCAGACATCTGCCTCCCATGCATATACACTTCTGAGAGTTGAGCTTATGGCCTGTACCTCCACAGCCAGCCTGCTGGTACCCTTGGCTTCTAAAAGGCCTAGGCTCGCTGTTTGACGGAAGTGCTGGGAGAGGTAATTGGAATCACCCGGCACACAAGACTAGTGCCTCCAAGCTCAGTTCAGCGATTTCCTAGTAATTCCTGTGGTAGACTGGTGCTACATACTAAGTTCCATACGTGAGAGGGTAGCTGAACGCCTTGTCCAAAACCATCTTACTTCTGAGAGTTGAGCTCAGCCTCAGTCCCTCACAGTTCCACACTGCCTGCAGAGTGAGTTTCGCAGGTCTTCAGCAGAGACGTTTGCCAGAGGCTTCTGAGACGCAGGGTAACAATGCAGACCTGGAGGTTATCCCCAGGTGCAGTCGACTGGTAATCTTGGAACCTCCTGATTCAGAATACTGCTACCTTCTCACTGCCATAGGAATACAGCTAGTTGACAGCTGGCTTCAAGACATGCTTCCCTGTGAGAGCTGAGGACAGGACAGAACCCTCCCGCATGCTGCCTGACTGTAGGAGTAGCTGCTAACATCCTAATGTTAGTGGCTGGGAGAGGTTGCGGGAAAAGCATGTGTGAGCACTGGGCCTGAACTCCCGTGTATCTGAGTTGAATACAGCAATTTCCAACGGCTTTCCTCAACCAGAGTGTAGCTAGGTTCCAAATCCCATGTACGAGCGGGTAGCAGACATCTGCCTCCCATGCATATACACTTCTGAGAGTTGAGCTTATGGCCCATACCTCCACATCCAGCCTGCTGGTACCCTTGGCTTCTAAAAGGCCTAGGCTCGCTGTTTGACGGAAGTACTCGGATTGGTAATTGGAATCTCCCGGCACACAAGACGAGTGCCTCCAAGCTCAATTCACGATTTCCCAGTAATTCTTGTGGTAGACAGGTGCTACATACTAAGTTACATATATGAGATGGTAGCTGAACGCCTTGTCCAAAAGCATCTTACTTGTGAGAGTTGAGCCCACCCTCTGTCCCTCACAGTTCCACACTGCCTGCAGAGTGAGTTTCACACGTCTTCACCAGAGACGATTGCCAGAGGCTTCTGAGTACAAGTTAACAATGCAGACCTGGGGGTATCTCCAGGTGCAGTAGAGTGGTAATCTTGGAACCTCCTGACTGAGAGTACTGCTACCTTCTCACTGCCATAGGAATGCAGCTAGTTGACAGCTGGCTTCAAGACATGCTTCCCTGTGAGAGCTGAGGACAGGGCAGAACCCTCCCGCATGCTGCCTGACTGTAGGAGTAGCTGCTAACATCCTAATGTTAGTGGCTGGGAGAGGTTGCGGGAAAAGCATGTGTGAGCACTGGGCCTGAACTCCCGTGTATCTGAGTTGAATACAGCGATTTCCAACGGCTTTCCTCAACCAGAGTGTAGCTAGGTTCCAAATCCCATGTACGATCGGGTAGCAGACATCTGCCTCCCATGCATACACACTTCTGAGAGTTGAGCTTATGGCCTGTACCTCCACAGCCAGCCTGCTGGTACCCTTGGCTTCTAAAAGGCCTAGGCTCGCTGTTTGACGGAAGTGCTGGGAGAGGTAATTGGAATCTCCCGGCACACAAGACGAGTGCCTCCAAGCTCAATTCATGATTTCCCAGTAATTCTTGTGGTAGACAGGTGCTACATACTAAGTTCCATATGTGAGAAGGTAGCTGAACGCCTTGTCCAAAAGCATCTTACTTCTGAGAGATGAGCACACCCTCAGTCCCTCACACTTCCACACTGCCTGCAGAGTGAGTTTCACACGTCTTCACCAGAGACGTTTGCCAGAGGCTTCTGAGTACAAGTTAACAATGCAGACCTGGAGGGTATCTCCAGGTGCAGTAGAGTGGTAATCTTGGAACCTCCTGACTCAGAGTACTGCTACCTTCTCACTGCCATAGGAATGCAGCTAGTTGACAGCTAGCTGGCTTCAAGACATGCTTCCCTGTGAGAGCTGAGGACAGGGCAGAACCCTCCCGCATCCTGCCTGACTGTAGGAGTAGCTGCTAACATCCTAATGTTAGTGGCTGGGAGAGGTTGCGGGAAAAGCAGGTGTGAGCACTGGGCCTGAACTCCCGTGTATCTGAGTTGAATACAGCGATTTCCAACGGCTTTCCTCAACCAGAGTGTAGCTAGGTTCCAAATCCCATGTACGAGCGGGTAGCAGACATCTGCCTCCCATGCATACACACTTCTGAGAGTTGAGCTTATGGCCTGTACCTCCACAGCCAGCCTGCTGGTACCCTTGGCTTCTAAAAGGCCTAGGCTCGCTGTTTGACGGAAGTGCTGGGAGAGGTAATTGGAAGCTCCCGGCACACAAGACGAGTGCCTCCAAGCTCAATTCACGATTTCCCAGTAATTCTTGTGGTAGACAGGTGCTACATACTAAGTTCCATATGTGAGAAGGTAGCTGAACGCCTTGTCCAAAAGCATCTTACTTCTGAGAGTTGAGCACACCCTCAGTCCCTCACACTTCCACACTGCCTGCAGAGTGAGTTTCACACGTCTTCACCAGAGACGATTGCCAGAGGCTTTTGAGTACAAGTTACAATGCAGAACTGGAGGGTATCTCCAGGTGCAGTAGAGTGGTAATCTTGGAACCTCCTGACTCAGAGTACTGCTACCTTCTCACTGCCATAGGAATGCAGCTAGATGACAGCTGCCTTCAAGACATGCTTCCTTGTGAGAGCTGAGGACAGGGCAGAACCCTCCCGCATGCTGCCTGACTGTAGGAATAGCTGCTAACATCCTAATGTTAGTGGCTGGGAGAGGTTGCGGGAAAAGCATGTGTGAGCACTGGGCCTGAACTCCCGTGTATCTGAGTTGAATACAGCGATTTCCAATGGCCTTCTTCAATCACAGTGTAGCTAGGTTCCACCTCCCATGTCCGAGTGGGTAGCAGACATCTGCCTCCCATGCATACACACTTCTGAGAGTTGAGCTTTTGGCCTGTACCTCCACATCCAGCCTGCTGGTACTCTTGGCTTCTAAAAGGCCTAGGCTCGCTGTTTGACGGAAGTGCTGGGAGAGGTAAATGGAATCACCCGGCACACAAGACTAGTGCCTCCAAGCTCAGTTCAGCGATTTCCTAGTAATTCCTGTGGTAGACTGGTGCTACATACTAAGTTCCATACGTGAGAGGGTAGCCGAACGCCTTGTCCAAAACCATCTTACTTCTGAGAGTTGAGCTCAGCCTCAGTCCCTCACAGTTCCACACTGCCTGCAGAGTGAGTTTCGCAGGTCTTCAGCAGAGACGTTTGCCAGAGGCTTCTGAGACGCAGGGTAACAATGCAGAACTGGAGGGTATCCCCAGGTGCAGTCGACTGGTAATCTTGGAACCTCCTGACTCAGAATACTGCTACCTTCTCACTGCCATAGGAATGCAGCTAGTTGACAGCTGGCTTCAAGACATGCTTCCCTGTGAGAGCTGAGGACAGGGCAGAACCCTCCCACATGCTGCCTGACTGTAGGAGTAGCTGCTAACATCCTTATGTTAGTGGCTGGGAGAAGTTGCGGGAAAAGCATGTGTGAGCACTGGGCCTGAACTCCCGTGTATCTGAGTTGAATACAGCGATTTCCAACGGCTTTCCTCAACCAGAGTGTAGCTAGTTTCCAAATCCCATGTACGAGCGGGTAGCAGACATCTGCCTCCCATGCATACACACTTCTGAGAGTTGAGCTTATGGCGTGTACCTCCACAGCCAGCCTGCTGGTACCCTTGGCTTCTAAAAGGCCTAGGCTCGCTGTTTGACGGAAGTGCTGGGAGAGGTAATTGAAATCACCCGGCACACAAGACTAGTGCCTCCAAGCTCAGTTCAGCGATTTCCTAGTAATTCCTGTGGTAGACTGGTGCTACATACTAATTTCCATACGTGAGAGGGTAGCTGAACGCCTTGTCCAAAACCATCTTATTTCTGAGAGTTGAGCTCAGCCTCAGTCCCTCACAGTTCGACACTGCCTGCAGAGTGAGTTTCGCAGGTCTTCAGCAGAGACGTTTGCCAGAGGCCTCTGAGACGCAGGGTAACAATGCAGACCTGGAGGGTATCCCCAGGTGCAGTCGACTGGTAATCTTGGAACCTCCTGACTCAGAATACTGCTACCTTCTCACTGCCATAGGAATGCAGCTAGTTGACAGGTGGCTTCAAGACATGCTTCCCTGTGAGAGCTGAGGACAGGGCAGAACACTCCCGCATGCTGCCTGACTATAGGAGTAACTGCTAACATCCTTATGTTAGTGGCTGGGAGAGGTTGCGGGAAAAGCATGTGTGAGCACTGGGCCTGAACTCCCGTGTATCTGAGTTGAATACAGCGATTTCCAACGGCTTTCCTCAACCAGAGTGTAGCTAGGTTCCAAATCCCATGTACGAGCGGGTAGCAGACATCTGCCTCCCATGCATACACACTTCTGAGAGTTGAGCTTATGGCCTGTACCTCCACATCCAGCCTGCTGGTACCCTTGGCTTCTAAAAGGCCTAGGCTCGCTGTTTGACGGAAGTGCTGGGAGAGGTAATTGGAATCTCCCGGCACACAAGACGAGTGCCTCCAAGCTCAATTCACGATTTCCCAGTAATTCTTGTGGTAGACAGGTGCTACATACTAAGTTCCATATGTGAGAAGGTAGCTGAACGCCTTGTCCAAGAGCATCTTACTTCTGAGAGATGAGCACAACCTCAGTCCCTCACACTTCCACACTGCCTGCAGAGTGAGTTTCACACGTCTTCACCAGAGACGTTTGCCAGAGGCTTCTGAGTACAAGTTAACAATGCAGACCTGGAGGGTATCTCCTGGTGCAGTAGAGTGGTAGTCTTGGAACCTCCTGACTCAGAGTACTGCTACCTTCTCACTGCCATAGGAATGCAGCTAGTTGACAGGTAGCTGGCTTCAAGACATGCTTCCCTGTGAGAGCTGAGGACAGGGCAGAACCCTCCCGCATCCTGCCTGACTGTAGGAGTAGCTGCTAACATCCTAATGTTAGTGGCTGGGGGAGGTTGCGGGAAAAGCATGTGTGAGCACTGGGCCTGAACTCCCGTGTATCTGAGTTGAATACAGAGATTTCCAATGGCCTTCTTCAATCACAGTGTAGCTAGGTTCCAACTCCCATGTCCGAGTGGGTAGCAGACATCTGCCTCCCATGCATACACACTTCTGAGAGTTGAGCTTATGGCCTGTACCTCCACATCCAGCCTGCTGGTACCCTTGGCTTCTAAGGCCTAGGCTCGCTGTTTGACGGAAGTGCTGGGAGAGGTAATTGGAATCACCCGGCACACAAGACTAGTGCCTCCAAGCTCAGTTCAGCGATTTCCTAGTAATTCCTGTGGTAGACTGGTGCTACATACTAAGTTCCATACGTGAGAGGGTAGCTGAACGCCTTGTCCAAAACCATCTTACTTCTGAGAGTTGAGCTCAGCCTCAGTCCCTCACAGTTCCACACTGCCTGCAGAGTGAGTTTCGCAGGTCTTCAGCAGAGACGTTTGCCAGAGGCTTCTGAGACGCAGGGTAACAATGCAGACCTGGAGGGTATCCCCAGGTGCAGTCGACTGGTAATCTTGGAACCTCCTGACTCAGAATACTGCTACCTTCTCACTGCCATAGGAATGCAGCTAGTTGACAGCTGGCTTCAAGACATGCTTCCCTGTGAGAGCTGAGGACAGGGCAGAACCCTCCTGCATGCTGCCTGACTGTAGGAGTAGCTGCTAACATCCTTATGTTAGTGGCTGGGAGAGGTTGCGGGAAAAGCATGTGTGAGCACTGGGCCTGAACTCCCGTGTATCTGAGTTGAATACAGCGATTTCCAACGGCTTTCCTCAACCAGAGCGTAGCTATGTTCCAAATCCCATGTACGAGCGGGTAGCAGACATCTGCCTCCCATGCATACACACTTCTGAGAGTTGAGCTTATGGCCTGTACCTCCACAGCCAGCCTGCTGGTACCCTTGGCTTCTAAAAGGCCTAGGCTCGCTGTTTGACGGAAGTGCTGGGAGAGGTAATTGGAATCTCCCGGCACACAAGACGAGTGCCTCCAAGCTCAATTCACGATTTCCCAGTAATTCCTGTGGTAGAGAGGTGCTACATACTAAGTTCCATATGTGAGAAGGTAGCTGAACGCCTTGTCCAAAAGCATCTTACTTCTGAGAGTTGAGCACACCCTCAGTCCCTCACACTTCCACACTGCCTGCAGAGTGAGTTTCACACGTCTTCACCAGAGACGATTGCCAGAGGCTTTGAGTACAAGTTACAATGCAGAACTGGAGGGTGTCTCCAGGTGCAGTAGAGTGGTAATCTTGGAACCTCCTGACTCAGAGTACTGCTACCTTCTCACTGCCATAGGAATGCAGCTAGTTGACAACTGGCTTCAAGACATGCTTCCCTGCGAGAGCTGAGGACAGGGCAGAACCCTCCCGCATGCTGCCTGACTGTAGGAATAGCTGCTAACATCCTAATGTTAGTGGCTGGGAGAGGTTGCGGGAAAAGCATGTGTGAGCACTGGGCCTGAACTCCCGTGTATCTGAGTTGAATACAGCGATTTCCAATGGCCTTCTTCAATCACAGTGTAGCTATGTTCCACCTCCCATGTCCGAGTGGGTAGCAGACATCTGCCTCCCATGCATACACACTTCTGAGAGTTGAGCTTATGGCCTGTACCTCCACATCCAGCCTGCTGGTACTCTTGGCTTCTAAAAGGCCTAGGCTCGCTGTTTTACGGAAGTGCTGGGAGAGGTAAATGGAATCACCCGGCACACAAGACTAGTGCCTCCAAGCTCAGTTCAGCGATTTCCTAGTAATTCCTGTGGTAGACTGGTGCTACATACTAAGTTCCATACGTGAGAGGGTAGCTGAACGCCTTGTCCAAAACCATCTTACTTCTGAGAGTTGAGCTCAGCCTCAGTCCCTCACAGTTCCACACTGCCTGCAGAGTGAGTTTCGCAGGTCTTCAGTAGAGACGTTAGCCAGAGGCTTCTGAGACGCAGGGTAACAATGCAGACCTGGAGGGTATCCCCAGGTGCAGTCGACTGGTAATCTTGGAACCTCCTGACTCAGAATACTGCTACCTTCTCACTGCCATAGGAATGCAGCTAGTTGACACCTGGCTTCAAGACATGCTTCCCTGTGAGAGCTGAGGACAGGGCAAAACCCTCCCGCATGCTGCCAGACTGTAGGAGTAGCTGCTAACATCCTAATGTTAGTGGCTGGGAGAGGTTGCGGGAAAAGCATGTGTGACCACTGGGCCTGAACTCCCGTGTATCTGAGTTGAATACAGCGATTTCCAACGGCTTTCCTCAACCAGAGTGTAGCTAGGTTCCAAATCCCATGTACGAGCGGGTAGCAGACATCTGCCTCCCATGCATACACACTTCTGAGAGTTGAGCTTATGGCCTGTACCTCCACATCCAGCCTGCTGGTACCCTTGGCTTCTAAAAGGCCTAGGCTCGCTGTTTGACGGAAGTGCTGGGAGAGGTAATTGGAATCTCCCGGCACACAAGACGAGTGCCTCCAAGCTCAATTCACGATTTCCCAGTAATTCTTGTGGTAGACAGGTGCTACATACTAAGTTCCATATGTGAGAAGGTAGCTGAACGCCTTGTCCAAGAGCATCTTACTTCTGAGAGATGAGCACAACCTCAGTCCCTCACACTTCCACACTGCCTGCAGAGTGAGTTTCACACGTCTTCACCAGAGACGTTTGCCAGAGGCTTCTGAGTACAAGTTAACAATGCAGACCTGGAGGGTATCTCCTGGTGCAGTAGAGTGGTAGTCTTGGAACCTCCTGACTCAGAGTACTGCTACCTTCTCACTGCCATAGGAATGCAGCTAGTTGACAGGTAGCTGGCTTCAAGACATGCTTCCCTGTGAGAGCTGAGGACAGGGCAGAACCCTCCCGCATCCTGCCTGACTGTAGGAGTAGCTGCTAACATCCTAATGTTAGTGGCTGGGGGAGGTTGCGGGAAAAGCATGTGTGAGCACTGGGCCTGAACTCCCGTGTATCTGAGTTGAATACAGAGATTTCCAATGGCCTTCTTCAATCACAGTGTAGCTAGGTTCCAACTCCCATGTCCGAGTGGGTAGCAGACATCTGCCTCCCATGCATACACACTTCTGAGAGTTGAGCTTATGGCCTGTACCTCCACATCCAGCCTGCTGGTACCCTTGGCTTCTAAGGCCTAGGCTCGCTGTTTGACGGAAGTGCTGGGAGAGGTAATTGGAATCACCCGGCACACAAGACTAGTGCCTCCAAGCTCAGTTCAGCGATTTCCTAGTAATTCCTGTGGTAGACTGGTGCTACATACTAAGTTCCATACGTGAGAGGGTAGCTGAACGCCTTGTCCAAAACCATCTTACTTCTGAGAGTTGAGCTCAGCCTCAGTCCCTCACAGTTCCACACTGCCTGCAGAGTGAGTTTCGCAGGTCTTCAGCAGAGACGTTTGCCAGAGGCTTCTGAGACGCAGGGTAACAATGCAGACCTGGAGGGTATCCCCAGGTGCAGTCGACTGGTAATCTTGGAACCTCCTGACTCAGAATACTGCTACCTTCTCACTGCCATAGGAATGCAGCTAGTTGACAGCTGGCTTCAAGACATGCTTCCCTGTGAGAGCTGAGGACAGGGCAGAACCCTCCTGCATGCTGCCTGACTGTAGGAGTAGCTGCTAACATCCTTATGTTAGTGGCTGGGAGAGGTTGCGGGAAAAGCATGTGTGAGCACTGGGCCTGAACTCCCGTGTATCTGAGTTGAATACAGCGATTTCCAACGGCTTTCCTCAACCAGAGCGTAGCTATGTTCCAAATCCCATGTACGAGCGGGTAGCAGACATCTGCCTCCCATGCATACACACTTCTGAGAGTTGAGCTTATGGCCTGTACCTCCACAGCCAGCCTGCTGGTACCCTTGGCTTCTAAAAGGCCTAGGCTCGCTGTTTGACGGAAGTGCTGGGAGAGGTAATTGGAATCTCCCGGCACACAAGACGAGTGCCTCCAAGCTCAATTCACGATTTCCCAGTAATTCCTGTGGTAGAGAGGTGCTACATACTAAGTTCCATATGTGAGAAGGTAGCTGAACGCCTTGTCCAAAAGCATCTTACTTCTGAGAGTTGAGCACACCCTCAGTCCCTCACACTTCCACACTGCCTGCAGAGTGAGTTTCACACGTCTTCACCAGAGACGATTGCCAGAGGCTTTGAGTACAAGTTACAATGCAGAACTGGAGGGTGTCTCCATGTGCAGTAGAGTGGTAATCTTGGAACCTCCTGACTCAGAGTACTGCTACCTTCTCACTGCCATAGGAATGCAGCTAGTTGACAACTGGCTTCAAGACATGCTTCCCTGCGAGAGCTGAGGACAGGGCAGAACCCTCCCGCATGCTGCCTGACTGTAGGAATAGCTGCTAACATCCTAATGTTAGTGGCTGGGAGAGGTTGCGGGAAAAGCATGTGTGAGCACTGGGCCTGAACTCCCGTGTATCTGAGTTGAATACAGCGATTTCCAATGGCCTTCTTCAATCACAGTGTAGCTATGTTCCACCTCCCATGTCCGAGTGGGTAGCAGACATCTGCCTCCCATGCATACACACTTCTGAGAGTTGAGCTTATGGCCTGTACCTCCACATCCAGCCTGCTGGTACTCTTGGCTTCTAAAAGGCCTAGGCTCGCTGTTTTACGGAAGTGCTGGGAGAGGTAAATGGAATCACCCGGCACACAAGACTAGTGCCTCCAAGCTCAGTTCAGCGATTTCCTAGTAATTCCTGTGGTAGACTGGTGCTACATACTAAGTTCCATACGTGAGAGGGTAGCTGAACGCCTTGTCCAAAACCATCTTACTTCTGAGAGTTGAGCTCAGCCTCAGTCCCTCACAGTTCCACACTGCCTGCAGAGTGAGTTTCGCAGGTCTTCAGTAGAGACGTTAGCCAGAGGCTTCTGAGACGCAGGGTAACAATGCAGACCTGGAGGGTATCCCCAGGTGCAGTCGACTGGTAATCTTGGAACCTCCTGACTCAGAATACTGCTACCTTCTCACTGCCATAGGAATGCAGCTAGTTGACACCTGGCTTCAAGACATGCTTCCCTGTGAGAGCTGAGGACAGGGCAAAACCCTCCCGCATGCTGCCAGACTGTAGGAGTAGCTGCTAACATCCTAATGTTAGTGGCTGGGAGAGGTTGCGGGAAAAGCATGTGTGACCACTGGGCCTGAACTCCCGTGTATCTGAGTTGAATACAGCGATTTCCAACGGCTTTCCTCAACCAGAGTGTAGCTAGGTTCCAAATCCCATGTACGAGCGGGTAGCAGACATCTGCCTCCCATGCATACACACTTCTGAGAGTTGAGCTTATGGCCTGTACCTCCACATCCAGCCTGCTGGTACCCTTGGCTTCTAAAAGGCCTAGGCTCGCTGTTTGACGGAAGTGCTGGGAGAGGTAATTGGAAGCTCCCGGCACACAAGACGAGTGCCTCCAAGCTCAATTCACGATTTCCCAGTAATTCTTGTGGTAGACAGGTGCTACATACTAAGTTCCATATGTGAGAAGGTAGCTGAACGCCTTGTCCAAAAGCATCTTACTTCTGAGAGTTGAGCACACCCTCAGTCCCTCACACTTCCACACTGCCTGCAGAGTGTGTTTCACACGTCTTCACCAGAGACGATTGCCAGAGGCTTCTGAGTACAAGTTAACAATGCAGACCTGGAGGGTATCTCCAGGTGCAGTAGAGTGGTAATCATGGAACCTCCTGACTCAGAGTACTGCTACCTTCTCACTGCCATAGGAATGCAGCTAGTTGACAGCTGGCTTCAAGACATGCTTCCCTGTGAGAGCTGAGGACAGGGCAGAACCCTCCCGCATCCTGCCTGACTGTAGGAGTAGCTGCTAACATCCTAATGTTAGTGGCTGGGAGAGGTTGCGGGAAAAGCATGTGTGAGCACTGGGCCTGAACTCCCGTGTATCTGAGTTGAATACAGCGATTTCCAATGGCCTTCTTCAATCACAGTGTAGCTAGGTTCCAACTCCCATGTCCGAGTGGGTAGCAGACATCTGCCTCCCATGCATACACACTTCTGAGAGTTGAGCTTATGGCCTGTACCTCCACATCCAGCCTGCTGGTACCCTTGGCTTCTAAGGCCTAGGCTCGCTGTTTGACGGAAGTGCTGGGAGAGGTAATTGGAATCACCCGGCACACAAGACTAGTGCCTCCAAGCTCAGTTCAGCGATTTCCTAGTAATTCCTGTGGTAGACTGGTGCTACATACTAAGTTCCATACGTGAGAGGGTAGCTGAACGCCTTGTCCAAAACCATCTTACTTCTGAGAGTTGAGCTCACCCTCAGTCCCTCACAGTTCCACACTGCCTGCAGAGTGAGTTTCGCAGGTCTTCAGCAGAGACGTTTGCCAGAGGCTTCTGAGACGCAGGGTAACAATGCAGACCTGGAGGGGATCCCCAGGTGCAGTCGACTGGTAATCTTGGAACCTCCTGACTCAGAGTACTGCTACCTTCTCACTGCCATAGGAATGCAGCTAGTTGACAGCTGGCTTCAAGACATGCTTCCCTGTGAGAGCTGAGGACAGGGCAGAACCCTCCCGCATGCTGCCTGACTGTAGGAGTAGCTGCTAACATCCTTATGTTAGTGGTTGGGAGAGGTTGCGGGAAAAGCATGTGTGAGCACTGGGCCTGAACTCCCGTGTATCTGAGTTGAATACAGCGATTTCCAATGGCCTTATTCAATCACAGTGTAGCTAGGTTCCAACTCCCATGTCCGAGTGGGTAGCAGACATCTGCCTCCCATGCATACACACTTCTGAGAGTTGAGCTTATGGCCTGTACCTCCACATCCAGCCTGCTGGTACTCTTGGCTTCTAAAAGGCCTAGGCTCGCTGTTTGACGGAAGTGCTGGGAGAGGTAATTGGAATCACCCGGCACACAAGACTAGTGCCTCCAAGCTCAGTTCAGCGATTTCCTAGTAATTCCTGTGGTAGACTGGTGCTACATACTAAGTTCCATACGTGAGAGGGTAGCTGAACGCCTTGTCCAAAACCATCTTACTTCTGAGAGTTGAGCTCACCCTCAGTCCCTCACAGTTCCACACTGCCTGCAGAGTGAGTTTCGCAGGTCTTCAGCAGAGACGTTTGCCAGAGGCTTCTGAGACGCAGGGTAACAATGCAGACCTGGAGGGGATCCCCAGGTGCAGTCGACTGGTAATCTTGGAACCTCCTGACTCAGAGTACTGCTACCTTCTCACTGCCATAGGAATGCAGCTAGTTGACAGCTGGCTTCAAGACATGCTTCCCTGTGAGAGCTGAGGACAGGGCAGAACCCTCCCGCATGCTGCCTGACTGTAGGAGTAGCTGCTAACATCCTTATATTAGTGGCTGGGAGAGGTTGCGGGAAAAGCATGTGTGAGCACTGGGCCTGAACTCCCGTGTATCTGAGTTGAATACAGCGATTTCCAACGGCTTTCCTCAACCAGAGTGTAGCTAGGTCCCAATCCCATGTACCAGCGGGTAGCAGACATCTGCCTCCCATGCATACACACTTCTGAGAGTTGAGCTTATGGCGTGTACCTCCACAGCCAGCCTGCTGGTACCCTTGTCTTCTAAAAGGCCTAGGCTCGCTGTTTGATGGAAGTGCTGGGAGAGGTATTTGAAATCACCCGGCACACAAGACTAGTGCCTCCAAGCTCAGTTCAGCGATTTCCTAGTAATTCCTGTGGTAGACTCGTGCTACATACTAAGTTCCATACGTGAGAGGGTAGCTGAACGCCTTGTCCAAAACCATCTTACTTCTGAGAGTTGAGCTCAGCCTCAGTCCCTCACAGTTCCACACTGCCTGCAGAGTGAGTTTCGCAGGTCTTCAGCACAGACGTTTGCCAGAGGCTTCTGAGACGCAGGGTAACAATGCAGACCTGGAGGGTATCCCCAGGTGCAGTCGACTGGTAATCTTGGAACCTCCTGACTCAGAATACTGCTACCTTCTCAGTGCCATAGGAATGCAGCTAGTTGACAGCTGGCTTCAAGACATGCTTCCCTGTGAGAGCTGAGGACAGGGCAGAAACCTCCCGCATGCTGCCTGACTGTAGGAGTAGCTGCTAACATCCTTATGTTAGTGGCTGGGAGAGGTTGCGGGAAAAGCATGTGTGAGCACTGGGCCTGAACTCCCGTGTATCTGAGTTGAATACAGCGATTTCCAATGGCTTTCCTCAACCAGAGTGTAGCTAGGTTCCAAAACCCATGTACGAGCGGGTAGCAGACATCTGCCTCCCATGCATACACACTTCTGAGAGTTGAGCTTATGGCCTGTACCTCCACAGCCAGCCTGCTGGTACCCTTGGCTTCTAAAATGCCTAGGCTCGCTGTTTGACGGAAGTGCTGGGAGAGGTAATTGGAATCTCCCGGCACACAAGACGAGTTCCTCCAAGCTCAATTCATGATTTCCCAGTAATTCTTGTGGTAGACAGGTGCTACATACTAAGTTCCATATGTGAGAATGTAGCTGAACGCCTTGTCCAAAAGCATCTTACTTCTGAGAGTTGAGCACACCCTCAGTCCCTCACACTTCCACACTGCCTGCAGAGTGAGTTTCACACGTCTTCACCAGAGACGATTGCCAGAGGCTTCTGAGTACAAGTTAACAATGCAGACCTGGAGGGTATCTCCAAGTGCAGTAGAGTGGTAATCTTGGAACCTCCTGACTCAGAGTACTGCTACCTTCTCACTGCCATAGGAATGCAGCTAGTTGACAGCTGGCTTCAAGACATGCTTCCCTGTGAGAGCTGAGGACAGGGCAGAACCCTCCCGCATCCTGCCTGACTGTAGGAGTAGCTGCTAACATCCTAATGTTAGTGGCTGGGAGAGGTTGCGGGAAAAGCATGTGTGAGCACTGGGCCTGAACTCCCGTGTATCTGAGTTGAAGACAGCGATTTCCAATGGCTTTTTCAATCACAGTGTAGCTAGGTTCCAACTCCCATGTCCGAGTGGGTAGCAGACATCTGCCTCCCATGCATATACACTTCTGAGAGTTGAGCTTATGGCCTGTACCTCCACAGCCAGCCTGCTGGTACCCTTGGCTTCTAAAAGGCCTAGGCTCGCTGTTTGACGGAAGTGCTGGGAGAGGTAATTGGAATCACCCGGCACACAAGACTAGTGCCTCCAAGCTCAGTTCAGCGATTTCCTAGTAATTCTTGTGGTAGACTGGTGCTACATACTAAGTTCCATACGTGAGAGGGTAGCTGAACGCCTTGTCCAAAACCATCTTACTTCTGAGAGTTGAGCTCAGCCTCAGTCCCTCACAGTTCAACACTCCCTGCAGAGTGAGTATCGCAGGTCTTCAGCAGAGACTTTTGCCAGAGGCTTTTGAGACGCAGGGTAACAATGCAGACCTGGAGGGTATCCCCAGGTGCAGTCGACTGGTAATCTTGGAACCTCCTGACTCAGAATACTGCTACCTTCTCACTGCCATAGGAATGCAGCTAGTTGACAGCTGGCTTCAAGACATGCTTCCCTGTGAGAGCTGAGGACAGGGCAGAACCCTCCCGCATGCTGCCTGACTGTAGGAGTAGCTGCTAACATCCTTATGTTAGTGGCTGGGAGAGGTTGCGGGAAAAGCATGTGTGAGCACTGGGGCTGAACTCCCGTGTACCTGAGTTGAATACAGCGGTTTCCAACGGCGTTCCTCAACCAGAGTGTAGCTAGGTTCCAAATCCCATGTACGAGCGGGTAGCAGACATCTGCCTCCCATGCATACACACTTCTGAGAGTTGAGCTTATGGCCTGTACCTCCACAGCCAGCCTGCTGTTACCCTTGGCTTCTAAAAGGCCTAGGCTCGCTGTTTGACGGAAGTGCTGGGAGAGGTAATTGGAATCTCCCGGCACACAAGACGAGTGCCTCCAAGCTCAATTCACGATTTCCCAGTAATTCTTGTGGTAGACAGTTGCTACATACTAAGTTCCATATGTGAGAAGGTAGCTGAACGACTTGTCCAAAAGCATCTTACTTCTGAGAGTTGAGCCCACCCTCAGTCCCTCACAATTCCACACTGCCTGCAGAGTGAGTTTCACACGTCTTCACCAGAGACGATTGCCAGAGGCTTCTGAGTACAAGTTAACAATGCAGACCTGGAGGGTATCCCCAGGTGCAGTCGAGAGTAATCTTGGAACCTCCTGACTCAGAATACTGCTACCTTCTCACTGCCATAGGAATGCAGCTAGTTGACAGCTGGCTTCAAGACATGCTTCCCTGTGAGAGCTGAGGACAGTGCAGAACCCTCCCGCATCCTGCCTGACTGTAGGAGTAGCTGCTAACATCCTAATGTTAGTGGCTGGGAGAGGTTGCGGGAAAAGCATGTGTGAGCACTGGGCCTGAACTCCCGTGTATCTGAGTTGAATACAGCGATTTCCAATGGCCTTCTTCAATCACAGTGTAGCTAGGTTCCAACTCCCATGTCCGAGTGGGTAGCAGACATCTGCCTCCCATGCATATACACTTCTGAGAGTTGAGCTTATGGCCTGTACCTCCACAGCCAGCCTGCTGGTACCCTTGGCTTCTAAAAGGCCTAGGCTCGCTGTTTGACGGAAGTGCTGGGAGAGGTAATTGGAATCACCCGGCACACAAGACTAGTGCCTCCAAGCTCAGTTCAGCGATTTCCTAGTAATTCCTGTGGTAGACTGGTGCTACATACTAAGTTCCATACGTGAGAGGGTAGCTGAACGCCTTGTCCAAAACCATCTTACTTCTGAGAGTTGAGCTCAGCCTCAGTCCGTCACAGTTCCACACTGCCTGCAGAGTGAGTTTCGCAGGTCTTCAGCAGAGACGTTTGCCAGAGGCTTCTGAGACGCAGGGTAACAATGCAGACCTGGAGGGTATCCCCAGGTGCAGTCGACTGGTAATCTTGGAACCTCCTGACTCAGAATACTGCTACCTTCTCACTGCCATAGGAATGCAGCTAGTTGACAGCTAGCTGGCTTCAAGACATGCTTCCCTGTGAAAGCTGAGGACAGGGCAGAACCCTCCCGCGTGCTGCCTGACTGTAGGAGTAGCTGTTAACATCCTAATGTTAGTGGCTGGGAGAGGTTGCGGGAAAAGCATGTGTGAGCACTGGGCCTGAACTCCCGTGTATCTGAGTTGAATACAGCGATTTCCAACGGCTTTCCTCAACCAGAGTGTAGCTAGGTTCCAAATCCCATGTACGAGTGGGTAGCAGACATCTGCCTCCCATGCATACACACTTCTGAGAGTTGAGCTTATGGCCTGTACCTCCACAGCCAGCCTGCTGGTACCCTTGGCTTCTAAAAGGCCTAGGCTCGCTGTTTGACGGAAGTGCTGGGAGAGGTAATTGGAATCTCCCGGCACACAAGACGAGTGCCTCCAAGCTCAATTCACGATTTCCCAGTAATTCTTGTGGTAGACAGGTGCTACATACTAAGTTCCATATGTGAGATGTTAGCTGAACGCCTTGTCCAAAAGCATCTTACTTCTGAGAGTTGAGCCCACCCTCAGTCCCTCACAGTTCCACACTGCCTGCAGAGTGAGTTTCGCAGGTCTTCAGCAGAGACGTTTGCCAGAGGCTTCTGAGACGCAGGGTAACAATGCAGACCTGGAGGGTATCCCCAGGTGCAGTCGACTGGTAATCTTGGAACCTCCTGACTCAGAATACTGCTACCTTCTTTCTGCCATAGGAATGCAGGTAGTTGACAGCTAGCTGGCTTCAAGACATGCTTCCCTGAGAGAGCTGAGGACAGGGCAGAACCCTCCCGCGTGCTGCCTGACTGTAGAAGTAGCTGCTAACATCCTAATGTTAGTGGGTGGGAGAGGTTGCGGGAAAAGCATGTGTGAGCACTGGGCCTGAACTCCCGTGTATCTGAGTTGAATACAGCGATTTCCAACGGCTTTCCTCAACCAGAGTGTAGCTAGGTTCCAAATCCCATGTACGAGCGGGTAGCAGACATCTGCCTCCCATGCATACACACTTCTGAGAGTTGAGCTTCTGGCCTGTACCTCCACATCCAGCATGCTGGTACCCTTGGCTTCTAAAAGGCCTAGGCTCGCTGTTTGACGGAAGTGCTGGGAGAGGTAATTGGAATCTCCCGGCACACAAGACGAGTGCCTCCAAGCTCAATTCACGATTTCCCAGTAATTCTTGTGGTAGACAGGTGCTACATACTAAGTTCCATATGTGAGATGGTAGCTGAACGCCTTGTCCTCAAGCATCTTACTTCTGAGAGTTGAGCCCACCCTCAGTCCCTCACAGTTCCACACTGCCTGCAGAGTGAGTTTCACACGTCTTCACCAGAGACGATTGCCAGAGGCTTCTGAGTACAAGTTAACAATGCAGACCTGGAGGGTATCTCCAGGTGCAGTAGAGTGGTAATCTTGGAACCTCCTGACTCAGAGTACTGCTACCTTCTCACTGCCATAGGAATGCAGCTAGTTGACAGCTGGCTTCAAGACATGCTTCCCTGTGAGAGCTGAGGACAGGGCAGAACCCTCCCGCATCCTGCCTGACTGTAGGAGTAGCTGCTAACATCCTTATGTTAGTGGCTGGGAGAGGTTGCGGGAAAAGCATGTGTGAGCACTGGGCCTGAACTCCCGTGTATCTGAGTTGAATACAGCGATTTCCAACGGCTTTCCTCAACCAGAGTGTAGCTAGGTTCCAAATCCCATGTACGAGCGGGTAGCAGACATCTGCCTCCCATGCATACACACTTCTAAGAGTTGAGCTTATGGCCTGTACCTCCACATCCAGCCTGCTGGTACCCTTCGCTTCTAAAAGGCCTAGGCTCGCTGTTTGACGGAAGTGTTGGGAGAGGTAATTGGAATCTCCCGGCATACAAGACGAGTGCCTCCAAGCTCAATTCACGATTTCCCAGTAATTCTTGTGGTAGACAGGTGCTACATACTAAGTTCCATATGTGAGAAGGTAGCTGAACGCCTTGTCCAAAAGCATCTTACTTCTGAAAGTTGAGCACACCCTCAGTCCCTCACACTTCCACACTGCCTGCAGAGTGAGTTTCACACGTCTTCACCAGAGACGATTGCCAGAGGCTTCTGAGTACAAGTTAACAATGCAGACCTGGAGGGTATCTCCAGGTGCAGTAGAGTGGTAATCTTGGAACCTCCTGACTCACAGTACTGCTACCTTCTCACTGCCATAGGAATGCAGCTAGTTGACAGCTGGCTTCAAGACATGCTTCCCTGTGAGAGCTGAGGACAGGGCAGAACCCTCCCGCATGCTGCCTGACTGTAGGAGTAGCTGGTAACATCCTTATGTTAGTGGCTGGGAGAGGTTGCGGGAAAAGCATGTGTGAGCACTGGGCCTGAACTCCCGTGTATCTGAGTAGAATACAGGGATTTCCAACGGCTTTCCTCAACCACAGTGTAGCTAGGTTCCAAACCCATTTACGAGCGGGTAGCAGACATCTGCCTCCCATGCATACACACTTCTGAGAGTTGAGCTTATGGCCTGTACCTCCGCATCCAGCCTGTTGGTACCCTTGGCTTCTAAAAGGCCTAGGCTCGCTGTTTGACGGAAGTGTTGGGAGAGGTAATTGGAATATCCCGGCACACAAGACGAGTGCCTCCAAGCTCAATTCACGATTTCCCAGTAATTCTTGTGGTAGACAGGTGCTACATACTAAGTTCCATATGTGAGATGGTAGCTGAACGCCTTTTCCAAAAGCATCTTACTTCTTTTTTTTTTTTTAAATTTTTATTTATTTATGATAGTTACAGAGAGAGAGAGAGAGGCAGAGACACAGGCAGAGGGAGAAGCAGGCTCCATGCACTGGGAACCCGATGTGGGATTCGATCCCGGGTCTCCAGGATCGCGCCCTGGGCCAAAGGCAGGCGCCAAACTGCTGCGCCACCCAGGGATCCCAAGCATCTTACTTCTGAGAGTTGAGCCCACCCTCAGTCCCTCACAGTTCCACACTGCCTGCAGAGTGAGTTTCACACGTCTTCACCAGAGACGATTGCCAGAGGCTTCTGAGTACAAGTTAACAATGCAGACCTGGAGGGTATCTCCAGGTGCAGTAGAGTGGTAATCTTGGAACCTCCTGACTCAGAGTACTGCTACCTTCTCACTGCCATAGGAATGCAGCTAGTTGACAGCTGGCTTCAAGACATGATTCCCTGTGAGAGCTGAGGACAGGGCAGAACCCTCCCGCATCCTGCCTGACTGTAGGAGTAGCTGCTAACATCCTTATGTTAGTGGCTGGGAGAGGTTGCGGGAAAAGCATGTGTGAGCACTGAGCCTGAACTCCCGTGTATCTGAGTTGAATACAGCGATTTCCAATGGCCTTCTTCAATCACAGTGTAGCTAGGTTCCAACTCCCATGTCCGAGTGGGTAGCAGACATCTGCCTCCCATGCATACACACTTCTGAGGGTTGAGCTTATGGCCTGTACCTCCACATCCAGCCTGCTGGTACCCTTGGCTTCTAAAAGGCCTAGGCTCGCTGTGTGACAGAAGTGCTGGGAGAGGGAATTGGAATCACCCGGCACACAAGACTAGTGCCTCCAAGCTCAGTTCAGCGATTTCCTAGTAATTCCTGTGGTAGACTGGTGCTACATACTAAGTTCCATACGTGAGAGGGTAGCTGAACGCCTTGTCCAAAACCATCTTACTTCTGAGAGTTGAGCTCAGCCTCAGTCCCTCACAGTTCCACACTGCCTGCAGAGTGAGTTTCGCAGGTCTTCAGCAGAGACGTTTGCCAGAGGCTTCTGAGACGCAGGGTAACAATGCAGACCTGGAGGGTATCCCCAGGTGCAGTCGACTGGTAATCTTGGAACCTCCTGACTCAGAATACTGCTACCTTCTCACTGCCATAGGAATGCAGCTAGTTGACAGCTGGCTTCAAGACATGCTTCCCTGTGAGAGCTGAGGACAGGGCAGACCCCTCCCGCATGCTGCCTGATTGTAGGAGTAGCTGCTAACATCCTTATGTTAGTGGCTGGGAGAGGTTGCGGGAAAAGCATGTGTGAGCACTGGGCCTGAACTCCCGTGTATCTGAGTTGAATACAACGATTTCCAATGGCCTTCTTCAATCACAGTGTAGCTAGGTTCCAACTCCCATGTCCGAGTGGGTAGCAGACATCTGCCTTCCATGCATATACACTTCTGAGAGTTGAGCTTATGGCCTGTACCTCCACAGCCAGCCTGCTGGTACCCTTGGCTTCTAAAAGGCCTAGGCTCGCTGTTTGACGGAAGTGCTGGGAGAGGTAATTGGAATCACCCGGCACACAAGACTAGTGCCTCCAAGCTCAGTTCAGCGATTTCCTAGTAATTCCTGTGGTAGACTGGTGCTACATACTAAGTTCCATACGTGAGAGGGTAGCTGAACGCCTTGTCCAAAACCATCTTACTTCTGAGAGTTGAGCTCAGCCTCAGTCCCTCACAGTTCCACACTGCCTGCAGAGTGAGTTTCGCAGGTCTTCAGCAGAGACGTTTGCCAGAGGCTTCTGAGACGCAGGGTAACAATGCAGACCTGGAGGGTATCCCCAGGTGCAGTCGACTGGTAATCTTGGAACCTCCTGACTCAGAATACTGCTACCTTCTCACTGCCATAGGAATGCAGCTAGTTGACAGCTGGCTTCAAGACATGCTTCCCTGAGAGAGCTGAGGACAGGGCAGAACCCTCCCGCATGCTGCCTGACTGTAAAGTAGCTGCTAACATCCTTATGTTAGTGGCTGGGAGAGGTTGCGGGAAAAGCATGTGTGAGCACTGGGCCTGAACTCCCGTGTATCTGAGTTGAATACAGCGATTTCCAATGGCCTTCTTCAATCACAGTGTAGCTAGGTTCCAACTCCCATGTCCGAGTGGGTAGCAGACATCTGCCTTCCATGCATATACACTTCTGAGAGTTGAGCTTATGGCCTGTACCTCCACATCCAGGCTGCTGGTACCCTTGGCTTCTAAAAGGCCTAGGCTCGCTGTTTGACGGAAGTGCTGGGAGAGCTAATTGGAATCACCCTGCACACAAGACTAGTGCCTCCAAGCTCAGTTCAGCGATTTCCTAGTAATTCCTGTGGTAGACTGGTGCTACATACTAAGTTCCATACGTGAGAGGGTAGCTGAACGCCTTGTCCAAAACCATCTTACTTCTGAGAGTTGAGCTCAGCCTCAGTCCCTCACAGTTCCACACTGCCTGCAGAGTGAGTTTCGCAGGTCTTCAGCAGAGACGTTTGCCAGAGGCTTCTGAGACGCAGGGTAACAATGCAGACTTGGAGGGTATCCCCAGGTGCAGTCGACTGGTAATCTTGGAACCTCCTGACTCAGAATACTGCTACCTTCTCACTGCCATAGGAATGCAGCTAGTTGACAGCTAGCTGGCTTCAAGACATGCTTCCCTGAGAGTGCTGAGGACAGGGCAGAACCCTCCCGCGTGCTGCCTGACTGTAGGAGTAGCTGCTAACATCCTAATGTTAGTGGCTGGGAGAGGTTGCGGGAAAAGCATGTGTGAGCACTGGGCCTGAACTCCCGTGTATCTGAGTTGAATACAGCGATTTCCAACGGCTATCCTCAACCAGAGTGTAGCTAGGTCCAAATCCCATGTACGAGCGGGTAGCAGACATCTGCCTCCCATGCATACACACTTCTGAGAGTTGAGCTTATGGCCTGTACCTGCACATCCAGCCTGCTGGTACCCTTGGCTTCTAAAAGACCTAGGCTCGCTGTTTGACGGAAGTGCTGGGAGAGGTAATTGGAATCTCCCGGCACACAAGACGAGTGCCTCCAAGCTCAATTCACGATTTCCCAGTAATTCTTGTGGTAGACAGGTGCTACATACTAATTTCCATATGTGAGATGGTAGCTGAACGCCTTGTCCAAAAGCATCTTACTTCTGAAAGTTGAGCCCACCCTCAGTCCCTCACAGTTCCACACTGCCTGCAGAGTGAGTTTCACACGTCTTCACCAGAGACGATTGCCAGAGGCTTCTGAGTACAAGTTAACAAGGCAGACCTGGAGGGTATCTGCAGGTGCAGTAGAGTGGTAATCTTGGAACCTCCTGACTAAGAGTACTGCTACCTTCTCACTGCCATAGGAATGCAGCTAGTTGACAGCTGGCTTCAAGACATGCTTCCCTGTGAGAGCTGAGGACAGGGCAGAACCCTCACGCATCCTGCCTGACTGTAGGAGTAGCTGCTAACATCCTAATGTTAGTGGCTGGGAGAGGTTGCGGGAAAAGCATGTGTGAGCACTGGGCCTGAACTCCCGTGTATCTGAGTTGAATACAGCGATTTCCAATGGCCTTCTTCAATCACAGTGTAGCTAGGTTCCAACTCCCATGTACGAGCGGGTAGCAGACATCTGCCTCCCATGCATACACACTTCTGAGAGGTGAGCTTATGGCCTGTACCTCCACATCCAGCCTGCTGGTACCCTTGGCTTCTAAAAGACCTAGGCTCGCTGTTTGACGGAAGTGCTGGGAGAGGTAATTGGAATCTCCCGGCACACAAGACGAGTGCCTCCAAGCTCAATTCACGATTTCCCAGTAATTCTTGTGGTAGACAGGTGCTACATACTAATTTCCATATGTGAGATGGTAGCTGAACGCCTTGTCCAAAAGCATCTTACTTCTGAGAGTTGAGCCCACCCTCAGTCCCTCACAGTTCCACACTGCCTGCAGAGTGAGTTTCGCAGGTCTTCAGCAGAGACGTTTGCCAGAGGCTTCTGAGACGCAGGGTAACAATGCAGACCTGGAGGGTATCCCCAGGTGCAGTCGACTGGTAATCTTGGAACCTCCTGACTCAGAATACTGCTACCTTCTCACTGCCATAGGAATGCAGCTAGTTGACAGGTAGCTGGCTTCAAGACATGCTTCCCTGAGAGAGTGAGGACAGGGCAGAACCCTCCCCCATGCTGCCGGACTGTAGGAGTAGCTGCTAACATCCTTATGTTAGTGGCTGGGAGAGGTTGCGGAAAAGCATGTGTGAGCACTGGGCCTGAACTCCCGTGTATCTGAGTTGAATACAGCGATTTCCAACGGCTTTCCTCAACCAGAGTGTAGCTAGGTTCCAAATCCCATGTACCAGCGGGTAGCAGACATCTGCCTCCCATGCATACACACTTCTGACAGTTGAGCTTATGGCCTGTACCTCCACATCCAGCCTGCTGGTACCCTTGGCTTCTAAAAGGCCTAGGCTCGCTGTTTGACGGAAGTGCTGGGAGAGGTAATTGGAATCTCCCAGCACACAAGACGAGTGCCTCCAAGCTCAACTCACGATTTCCCAGTAATTCTTGTGGTAGACAGGTGCTACTTACTAAGTTCCATATGTGAGATGGTAGCTGAACGCCTTGTCCAAAAGCATCTTACTTCTTTTTTTGTTTTTTTTTTAATTTTTATTTATTTATGATAGTTACAGAGAGAGAGAGAGAGGCAGAGACACAGGCAGAGGGAGAAGCAGGCTCCATGCACCGGGAGCCCGATGTGGGATTCGATCCCGGGTCTCCAGGATCGCGCCCTGGGCCAAAGGCAGGCGCCAAACCCCTGCGCCACCCAGGGATCCCAAGCATCTTACTTCTGAGAGTTGAGCCCACCCTCAGTCCCTCACAGTTCCACACTGCCTGCAGAGTGAGTTTCACAAGTCTTCACCAGAGACGATTGCGAGAGGCTTCTGAGTACAAGTTAACAATGCAGACCTGGAGGGTATCTCCAGGTGCAGTAGAGTGGTAATCTTGGAACCTCCTGACTCAGAGTACTGCTACCTTCTCACTGCCATAGGAATGCAGCTAGTTGACAGCTGGCTTCAAGATATACTTCCCTGTGAGAGCCTAGGACAGGGCAGAACCCTCCCACATCCTGCCTTACTGTAGGATTAGGTGCTAACATCCTTATGTTAGCGGCTGGGAGAGGTTGCGGGAAAAGCATGTGTGAGCACTGGGCCTGAACTCCCGTGTATCTGAGTTGAATACAGCGATTTCCAATGGCCTTCATCAATCACAGTGTAGCTAGGTTCCAACTCCCATGTCCGAGTGGGTAGCAGACATCTGCCTCCCATGCATACACACTTCTGAGAGTTGAGCTTATGGCCTGTACCTCCACATCCAGCCTGCTGGTACCCTTGGCTTCTAAAAGGCCTAGGCTCGCTGTTTGACGGAAGTGCTGGGAGAGGTAATTGGAATCACCCGGCACACAAGACTAGTGCCTCCAAGCTCAGTTCAGCGATTTCCTAGTAATTCTGTGGTAGACTGGTGCTACATACTAAGTTCCATACGTGAGAGGGTAGCTGAACGCCTTGTCCAAAACCATCTTACTTCTGAGAGTTGAGCTAAGCCTCAGTCCCTCACAGTTCCACACTGCCTGCAGAGTGAGTTTCACACGTCTTCACGAGAGACGATTGCCAGAGGCTTCTGAGTACAAGTTAACAATGCAGATCTGGAGGGTTTCTCCAGGTGCAGTAGAGTGGTAATCTTGGAACCTCCTGACTCAGAGTACTGCTACCTTCTCACTACCATAGGAATGCAGCTAGTTGACAGCTGGCTTCAAGACATGCTTCCCTGTGAGAGCTGAGGACAGGGCAGAACCCTCCCGAATCCTGCCTGACTGTAGGAGTAGCTGCTAACATCCTTATGTTAGTGGCTGGGAGAGGTTGCGGGAAAAGCATGTGTGAGCACTGGGCCTGAACTCCCGTGTATCTGAGTTGAATACAGCGATTTAGAACGGCTTTCCTCTACCAGAGTGTAGCTAGGTTCCAAATCCCATGTACGAGCGGGTAGCAGACATCTGCCTCCAATGCATACACACTTCTGAGAGTTGAGTTTATGGCCTGTACCTCCACATCCAGCCTGCTGGTACCCTTGGCTTCTAAAAGGCCTAGGCTCGCTGTTTGACGGAAGTGCTGGGAGAGGTAATTGGAATCTCCTGGCACACAAGACGAGTGCCTCCAAGCTCAATTCACGATTTCCCAGTAATTCTTGTGGTAGACAGGTGCTACATACTAAGTTCCATACGTGAGAGGGTAGCTGAACGCCTTGTCCAAAACCATCTTACTTCTGAGAGTTGAGCTCAGCCTCAGTCCCTCACAGTTCCACACTGCCTGCAGAGTGAGATTCGCAGGTCTTCAGCAGAGACGTTTGCCAGAGGCTTCTGAGACGCAGGGTAACAATGCAGACCTGGAGGGTATCCCCAGGTGCAGTCGACTGGTAATCTTGGAACCTCCTGACTCAGAATACTGCTACCTTCTCACTGCCATAGGAATGCAGCTAGTTGACAGGTAGCTGGCTTCAAGACATGCTTCCCTGAGAGAGCTGAGGACCGGGCAGAACCCTCCCGCATGCTGCCTGACTATAGGAGTAGGTGCTAACATCCTAATGTCAGTGGCTGGGAGAGGTTGCGGGAAAAGCATGTGTGAGCACTGGGCCTGAACTCCCGTGTATCTGAGTTGAATACAGCGATTTCCAACGGCTTTCCTCAACCAGAGTGTAGCTAGGTTCCAAATCCCATGTACGAGCGGGTAGCAGACATCTGCCTCCCATGCATATACACTTCTGAGAGTTGAGCTTATGGCCTGTACCTCCACATCCAGCCTGCTGGTACCCTTGGCTTCTAAAAGGCCTAGGCTCGCTGTTTGACGGAAGTGATGGGAGAGGTAATTGGAATCTCCCGGCACACAAGACGAGTGCCTCCAAGCTCAATTCACGATTTCCCAGTAATTCTTGTGGTAGAAAGGTGCTACATACTAAGTTCCATATGTGAGATGGTAGCTGAACGCCTTGTCCAAAAGCATCTTACTTCTGAGAGTTGAGCCCACCCTCAGTCCCTCACACTTCCACACTGCCTGCAGAGTGAGTTTCACACGTCTGCACCAGAGACGATTGCGAGAGGCTTCTGAGTACAAGTTAACAATGCAGACCTGGAGGGTATCTCCAGGTGCAGTAGAGTGGTAATCTTGGAACCTCCTGACTCAGAGTACTGCTACCTTCTCAGTGCCATAGGAATGCAGCTAGTTGACAGCTGGCTTCAAGATATGCTTCCCTGTGAGAGCCTAGGACAGGGCAGAACCCTCCCGCATCCTGCCTGACTGTAGGATTAGCTGCTAACATCCTTATGTTAGCGGCTGGGAGAGGTTGCGGGAAAAGCATGTGTGAGCACTGGGCCTGAACTCCCGTGTATCTGAGTTGAATACAGCGATTTCCAATGGCCTTCATCAATCACAGTGTAGCTAGGTTCCAACTCCCATGTCCGAGTGGGTAGCAGACATCTGCCTCCCATGCATACACACTTCTGAGAGTTGAGCTTATGGCCTGTACCTCCACATCCAGCCTGCTGGTACCCTTGGCTTCTAAAAGGCCTAGGCTCGCTGTTTGACGGAAGTGCTGGGAGAGGTAATTGAAATCACCCGGCACACAAGACTAGTGCCTCCAAGCTCAGTTCAGCGATTTCCTAGTAATTCTGTGGTAGACTGGTGCTACATACTAAGTTCCATACGTGAGAGGGTAGCTGAACGCCTTGTCCAAAACCATCTTACTTCTGAGAGTTGAGCTCAGCCTCAGTCCCTCACAGTTCCACACTGCCTGCAGAGTGAGTTTCACACGTCTTCACGAGAGACGATTGCCAGAGGCTTCTGAGTACAAGTTAACAATGCAGAACTGGAGGGTATCTCCAGGTGCAGTAGAGTGGTAATCTTGGAACCTCCTGACTCAGAGTACTGCTACCTTCTCACTGCCATAGGAATGCAGCTAGTTGACAGCTGGCTTCAAGACATGCTTCCCTGTGAGAGCTGAGGACAGGGCAGAACCCTCCCGCATGCTGCCTGACTGTAGGAGTAGCTGCTAACATCCTTATGTTAGTGGCTGGGAGAAGTTGCGGGAAAAGCATGTGTGAGCACTGGGCCTGAACTCCCGTGTATCTGAGTTGAATACAGCGATTTCCAACGGCTTTCCTCAACCAGAGTGTAGCTAGGTTCCAAATCCCATGTACGAGCGGGTAGCAGACATCTGCCTCCCATGCATACACACTTCTGAGAGTTGAGCTTATGGCCTGTACCTCCACATCCAGCCTGCTGGTACCCTTGGCTTCTAAAAGGCCTAGGCTCGCTGTTTGACGGAAGTGCTGAGAGAGGTAATTGGAATCTCCCGGCACACAAGACGAGTGCCTCCAAGCTCAATTCACGATTTCCCAGTAATTCTTGTGGTAGACAGGTGCTACATACTAAGTTCCATATGTGAGATGGTAGCTGAACTCCTTGTCCAAAAGCATCTTACTTCTGAGAGTTGAGCCCACCCTAAGTCCCTCACAGTTCCACACTGCCTGCAGAGTGAGTTTCACACGTCCTCAGCAGAGACGATTGCCAGAGGCTTCTGAGTACAAGTTAACAATGCAGAACTGGAGGGTATCTCCAAGTGCAGTAGAGTGGTAATCTTGGAACCTCCTGACTCAGAGTACTGCTACCTTCTCACTGCCATAGGAATGCAGCTAGTTGACAGCTGGCTTCAAGACATGCTTCCCTGTGAGAGCTGAGGACAGGGCAGAACCCTCCCGCATCCTGCCTGACTGTAGGAGTAGCTGCTAACATCCTTATGTTAGCGGCTGGGAGAGGTTGCCGGAAAAGCATGTGTGAGCACTGGGCCTGAACTCCCGTGTATCTGAGTTGAATACAGCGATTTCCAATGGCCTTATTCAATCACAGTGTAGCTAGGTTCCAACTCCCATGTCCGAGTGGGTAGCAGACATCTGCCTCCCATGCATACACACTTCTGAGACTTGAGCTTATGGCCTGTACCTCCACATCCAGCCTGCTGGTACCCTTGGCTTCTAAAAGGCCTAGGCTCGCTGTTTGACGGAAGTGCTGGGAGAGGTAATTGGAATCACCCGGCACACAAGACTAGTGCCTCCAAGCTCAGTTCAGCGATTTCCTAGTAATTCCTGTGGTAGACTGGTGCTACATACTAAGTTCCATACGTGAGAGGGTAGCTGAACGCCTTGTCCAAAACCATCTTACTTCTGAGAGTTGAGCTCAGCCTCAGTCCCTCACAGTTCCACACTGCCTGCAGAGTGAGTTTCGCAGGTCTTCAGCAGAGACGTTTGCCAGAGGCTTCTGAGACGCAGGGTAACAATGCAGACCTGGAGGGTATCCCCAGGTGCAGTCGACTGGTAATCTTGGAACCTCCTGACTCAGAATACTGCTACCTTCTCACTGCCATAGGAATGCAGCTAGTTGACAGCTGGCTTCAAGACATGCTTCCCTGTGAGAGCTGAGGACAGGGCAGAACCCTCCCGCATGCTGCCTGACTGTAGGAGTAGCTGCTAACATCCTTATGTTAGTGGCTGGGAGAGGTTGCGGGAAAAGCATGTGTGAGCACTGGGCCTGAACTCCCGTGTATCTGAGTTGAATACAGCGATTTCCAACGGCTTTCCTCAACCAGAGTGTAGCTAGGTTCCAAATCCCATGTACGAGCGGGTAGCAGACATCAGCCTCCCATGCATACACACTTCTGAGAGTTGAGCTTATGGCCTGTACCTCCACATCCAGGCTGCTGGTACCCTTGGCTTCTAAAAGGCCTAGGCTCGCTGTTTGACGGAAGTGCTGGGAGAGGTAATTGGAATCTCCCGGCACACAAGACGAGTGCCTCCAAGCTCAATTCACGATTTCCCAGTAATTCTTGTGGTAGACAGGTGCTACATACTAAGTTCCATATGTGAGAAGGTAGCTGAACGCCTTGTCCAAAAGCATCTTACTTCTGAGAGTTGAGCACACCCTCAGTCCCTCACACTTCCACACTGCCTGCAGAGTGAGTTTCACACGTCTTCACCAGAGACGATTGCCAGAGGCTTCTGAGTACTAGTTAACAATGCAGACCTGGAGGGTATCTCCAGGCGCAGTAGAGTGGTAATCTTGGAACCTCCTGACTCAGAGTACTGCTACCTTCTCACTGCCATAGGAATGCAGCTAGTTGACAGCTGGCTTCAAGATATGCTTCCCTGTGAGAGCCTAGGACAGGGCAGAACCCTCCCGCATATTGCCTGACTGTAGGAGTAGCTGCTAACATCCTTATGTTAGTGGCTGGGAGAGGTTGCGGGAAAAGCATGTGTGAGCACTGGGCCTGAACTCCCGTGTATCTGAGTTGAATACAGCGATTTCCAATGGCCTTCTTCAATCACAGTGTAGCTAGGTTCCAACTCCCATGTCCGAGTGGGTAGCAGACATCTGCCTCCCATGCATACACACTTCTGAGAGTTGAGCTTATGGCCTGTACCTCCACATCCAGCCTGCTGGTACCCTTGGCTTCTAAAAGGCCTAGGCTCGCTGTTTGACGGAAGTGCTGGGAGAGGTAATTGGAATCACCCGGCACACAAGACTAGTGCCTCCAAGCTCAGTTCAGCGATTTCCTAGTAATTCCTGTGGTAGACTGGTGCTACATACTAAGTTCCATACGTGAGAGGGTAGCTGAACGCCTTGTCCAAAACCATCTTACTTCTGAGAGTTGAGCTCAGCCTCAGTCCCTCACAGTTCCACACTGCCTGCAGAGTGAGTTTCGCAGGTCTTCAGCAGAGACGTTTGCCAGAGGCTTCTGAGACGCAGGGTAACAATGCAGACCTGGAGGGTATCCCCAGGTGCAGTCGACTGGTAATCTTGGAACCTCCTGACTCAGAATACTGCTACCTTCTCACTGCCATAGGAATGCAGGTAGTTGACAGCTGGCTTCAAGACATGCTTCCCTGTGAGAGCTGAGGACAGGGCAGAACCCTCCCGCATGCTGCCTGACTGTAGGAGTAGCTGCTAACATCCTTATGTTAGTGGCTGGGAGATGTTGCGGGAAAAGCAGGTGTGAGCACTGGGCCTGAACTCCCGTGTATCTGAGTTGAATACAGCGATTTCCAACGGCTTTCCTCAACCAGAGTGTAGCTAGGTTCCAAATCCCATGTACGAGTGGGTAGCAGACATCTGCCTCCCATGCATACACACTTCTGAGAGTTGAGCTTATGGCCTGTACCTCCACGTCCAGCCTGCTGGTACCCTTGGCTTCTAAAAGGCCTAGGCTCGCTGTTTGACGGAAGTGCTGGGAGAGGTAATTGGAATCTCCCGGCACACAAGACGAGTGCCTCCAAGCTCAATTCACGATTTCCCAGTAATTCTTGTGGTAGACAGGTGCTACATACTAAGTTCCATATGTGAGAAGGTAGCTGAACGCCTTGTCCAAAAGCATCTTACTTCTGAGAGTTGAGCACACCCTCAGTCCCTCACAATTCCACACTGCCTGCAGAGTGAGTTTCGCAGGTCTTCACCAGAGACGATTGCCAGAGGCTTCTGAGTACAAGTTAACAATGCAGACCTGGAGGGTATCTCCAGGTGCAGTAGAGTGGTAATCTTGGAACCTCCTGACTCAGAGTACTGCTACCTTCTCACTGCCATAGGAATGCAGCTAGTTGACAGCTGGCTTGAAGACATGCTTCCCTGTGAGAGCTGCGGACAGGGCAGAACACTCCCGCATCCTGCCTGACTGTAGGAGTAGCTGCTAACATCCTTATGTTAGTGGCTGGGAGAGGTTGCGGGAAAAGCATGTGTGAGCACTGGGCCTGAACTCCCGTGTATCTGAGTTGAATACAGCGATTTCCAACGGCTTTCCTCAACCAGAGTGTAACTAGGTTCCAAATCCCATGTACGAGTGGGTAGCAGACATCTGCCTCCCATGCATATACACTTCTGAGAGTTGAGCTTATGGCCTGTACCTCCACATCCAGCCTGCTGGTACCCTTGGCTTCTAAAAGGCCTAGGCTCGCTGTTTGACGGAAGTGCTGGGAGAGGTAATTGGAATCACCCGGCACACAAGACTAGTGCCTCCAAGCTCAGTTCAGCGATTTCCTAGTAATTCCTGTGGTAGACTGGTGCTACATACTAAGTTCCATACGTGAGAGGGTAGCTGAACGCCTTGTCCAAAACCATCTTACTTCTGAGAGTTTAGCTCAGCCTCAGTCCCTCACAGTTCCACACTGCCTTCAGAGTGAGTTTCGCAGGTCTTCAGCAGAGACGTTTGCCAGAGGCTTCTGAGACGCAGGGTAACAATGCAGACCTGGAGGGTATCCCCAGGTGCAGTCGACTGGTAATCTTGGAACCTCATGACTCAGAATACTGCTACCTTCTCACTGCCATAGGAATGCAGCTAGTTGACAGCTGGCTTCAAGACATGCTTCCCTGTGAGAGCTGAGGACAGGGCAGAACCCTCCCGTATGCTGTCTGACTGTAGGAGTAGCTGCTAACATCCTTATGTTAGTGGGTGGGAGAGGTTGCGGGAAAAGCATGTGTGAGCACTGGGCCTGAACTCCCGTGTATCTGAGTTGAATACAGCGATTTCCATCGGCGTTCCTCAACCAGAGTGTAGCTAGGTTCCAAATCCCATGTACGAGCGGGTAGCAGACATCTGCCTCCCATGCATACACACTTCTGAGAGTTGAGCTTATGGCCTGTACTTCCACATCCAGCCTACTGGTACACTTGGCTTCTAAAAGGCCTAGGCTCGCTGTTTGACGGAAGTGCTGGGAGAGGTAATTGGAATCTCCCGGCACACAAGACGAGTGCCTCCAAGCTCAATTAACGATTTCCCAGTAATTCTTGTGGTAGACAGGTGCTACATACTAAGTTCCATATGTGAGAAGGTAGCTGAACGCCTTGTACAAAAGCATCTTACTTCTGAGTGTTGAGCACACCCTCAGTCCCTCACACTTCCACACTGCCTGCAGAGTGAGTTTCACATGTCTTCACCAGAGACGATTGCCAGAGGCTTCTGAGTACAAGTTAACAATGCAGACCTGGAGGGTGTCTCCAGGCGCAGTAGAGTGGTAATCTTGGAACCTCCTGACTCAGAGTACTGCTACCTTCTCACTGCCATAGGAATGCAGCTAGTTGACAGCTGGCTTCAAGACATGCTTCCCTGTGAGAGCTGAGGACAGGGCAGAACCCTCCCGCATCGTGCCTGACTGTAGGAGTAGCTGCTAACATCCTAATGTTAGTGGCTGGGAGAGGTTGCGGGAAAAGCATGTGTGAGCACTGGGCCTGAACTCCCGTGTATCTGAGTTGAATACAGCGATTTCCAATGGCCTTCTTCAATCACAGTGTAGCTAGGTTCCAAATCCCATGTCCGAGTGGGTAGCAGACATCTGCCTCCCATGCATATACACTTCTGAGAGTTGAGCTTATGGCCTGTACCTCCACAGGCAGCCTGCTGGTACCCTTGGCTTCTAAAAGGCCTAGGCTCGCTGTTTGACGGAAGTGCTGGGAGAGGTAATTGGAATCACCCGGCACACAAGACTAGTGCCTCCAAGCTCAGTTCAGCGATTTCCTAGTAATTCCTGTGGTAGACTGGTGCTACATACTAAGTTCCATACGTGAGAGGGTAGCTGAACGCCTTGTCCAAAACCATCTTACTTCTGAGAGTTGAGCTCAGCCTCAGTCCCTCACAGTTCCACACTGCCTGCAGAGTGAGTTTCGCAGGTCTTCAGCAGAGACGTTTGCCAGAGGATTCTGAGACGCAGGGTAACAATGCAGACCTGGAGGGTATCCCCAGGTGCAGTCGACTGGTAATCTTCGAACCTCCTGACTCAGAATACTGATACCTTCTCACTGCCATAGGAATGCAGCTAGTTGACAGCTAGCTGGCTTCAAGACCTGCTTCCCTGAGAGAGCTGAGGACAGGGCAGAACCCTCCCGCATGCTGCCTGACTGTAGGAGTAGCTGCTAACATCCTAATGTTAGTGGCTGGGAGAGGTTGCTGGAAAAGCATGTGTGAGCACTGGGCCTGAACTCCCGTGTATCTGAGTTGAATACAGCAATTTCCAACGGCTTTCCTCAACCAGAGTGTAGCTAGGTTCCAAATCCCATGTACGAGCGGGTAGCAGACATCTGCCTCCCATGCATATACACTTCTGAGAGTTGAGCTTATGGCGTATACCTCCACATCCAGCCTGCTGGTACCCTTGGCTTCTAAAAGGCCTAGGCTCGCTGTTTGACGGAAGTACTGGGATTGGTAATTGGAATCTCCCGGCACACAAGACGAGTGCCTCCAAGCTCAATTCACGATTTCCCAGTAATTCTTGTGGTAGACAGGTGCTACATACTAAGTTCCATATATGAGATGGTAGCTGAACGCCTTGTACAAAAGCATCTTACTTGTGAGAGTTGAGCCCACCCTCTGTCCCTCACAGTTCCACACTGCCTGCAGAATGAGTTTCACACGTCTTCACCAGAGACGATTGCCAGAGGCTTCTGAGTACAAGTTAACAATGCAGACCTGGGGGTATCTCCAGGTGCAGTAGAGTGGTAATCTTGGAACCTCCTGACTGAGAGTACTGCTACCTTCTCACTGCCATAGGAATGCAGCTAGTTGACAGCTGGCTTCAAGACATGCTTCCCTGTGAGAGCTGAGGACAGGGCAGAACCCTCCCGCATGCTGCCTGACTGTAGGAGTAGCTGCTAACATCCTAATGTTAGTGGCTGGGAGAGGTTGCGGGAAAAGCATGTGTGAGCACTGGGCCTGAACTCCCGTGTGTCTGAGTTGAATACAGCGATTTCCAACGGCTTTCCTCAACCAGAGTGTAGCTAGGTTCCAAATCCCATGTACGAGCGGGTAGCAGACATCTGCCTCCCATGCATACACACTTCTGAGAGTTGAGCTTATGGCCTGTACCTCCACAGCCAGCCTGCTGGTACCCTTGGCTTCTAAAAGGCCTAGGCTCGCTGTTTGACGGAAGTGCTGGGAGAGGTAATTGGAATCTCCCGGCACACAAGACGAGTGCCTCCAAGCTCAATTCACGATTTCCCAGTAATTCTTGTGGTAGACAGGTGCTACATACTAAGTTCCATATGTGAGATGGTAGCTGAACGCCTTGTCCAAAAGCATCTTACTTCTGAGAGTTGAGCCCACCCTCAGTCCCTCACAGTTCCACACTGCCTGCAGAGTGAGTTTCACACGTCTTCACCAGAGACGATTGCCAGAGGCTTCTGAGTACAAGTTAACAATGCAGACCTGGAGGGTATCACCAGGTGCAGTAGAGTGGTAATCTTGGAACCTCCTGACTCAGAGTACAGCTACCTTCTCACTGCCATAGGAATGCAGCTAGTTGACAGCTGGCTTCAAGACATGCTTCCCTGTGAGAGCTGAGGACAGGGCAGAACCCTCCCGCATCCTGCCTGACTGTAGGAGTAGCTGCTAACATCCTTATGTTAGTGGCTGGGAGAGGTTGCGGGAAAAGCATGTGTGAGCACTGGGCCTGAACTCCCGTGTATCTGAGTTGAATACAGCGATTTCCAACGGCTTTCCTCAACCAGAGTGTAGCTAGTTTCCAAATCCCATGTACGAACGGGTAGCAGACATCTGCCTCCCATGCATACACACTTCTGAGAGTTGAGCTTATGGCCTGTACCTCCACATCCAGCCTGCTGGTACCCTTGGCTTCTAAAAGGCCTAGGCTCGCTGTTTGACGGAAGTGCTGGGAGAGGTAATTGGAATCACCCGGCACACAAGACTAGTGCCTCCAAGCTCAGTTCAGCGATTTCCTAGTAATTCCTGTGGTAGACTGGTGCTACATACCAAGTTCCATACGTGAGAGGGTAGCTGAACGCCTTGTCCAAAACCATCTTACTTCTGAGAGTTTAGCTCAGCCTCAGTCCCTCACAGTTCCACACTTCCTGCAGAGTGAGTTTCGCAGGTCTTCAACAGAGACATTTGCCAGAGGTCTGAGACGCAGGGTAACAATGCAGACCTGGAGGGTATCCCCAGGTGCAGTCGACTGGTAATCTTGGAATCTCCTGACTAAGAATACTACTACCTTCTCACTGCCATAGGAATGCAGCTAGTTGACAGCTGGCTTCAAGACATGCTTCCCTGTGAGAGCTGAGGACAGGGCAGAACCCTCCCGCATGCTGCCTGACTGTAGGAGTAGCTGCTAACATCCTTATGTTAGTTGCTGGGAGAGGTTGCGGGAAAAGCATGTGTGAGCACTGGGCCTGAACTCCCGTGTGTCTGAGTTGAATACAGCGATTTCCAACGGCTTTCCTCAACCAGAGTGTAGCTAGTTTCCAAATCCCATGTACGAGCGGGTAGCAGACATCTGCCTCCCATGCATACACACTTCTGAGAGTTGAGCTTATGGCCTGTACCTCCACATCCAGCCTGCTGGTACCCTTGGCTTCTAAAAGGCCTAGGCTCGCTGTTTGACGGAAGTGCTGGGAGAGGTAATTGGAATCACCCGGCACACAAGACTAGTGCCTCCAAGCTCAGTTCAGCGATTTCCTAGTAATTCCTGTGGTAGACTGGTGCTACATACTAAGTTCCATACGTGAGAGGGTAGCTGAACGCCTTGTCCAAATCCATCTTACTTCTGAGAGTTGAGCTCAGCCTCAGTCCCTCACAGTTCGACACTGCCTGCAGAGTGAGTTTCGCAGGTGTTCAGCAGAGACGTTTGCCAGAGGCTTCTGAGACGCAGGGTAACAATGCAGACCTGGAGGGTATCCCCAGGTGCAGTCGACTGGTAATCTTGGAACCTCCTGACTCAGAATACTGCTACCTTCTCACTGCCATAGGAATGCAGCTAGTTGAGAGCTGGCTTCAAGACATGCTTCCCTGTGAGAGCTGAGGACAGGGCAGAACCCTCCCGCATGCTGCCTGACTGTAGGAGTAGCTGCTAACATCCTTATGTTAGTGGCTGGGAGAGGTTGCGGGAAAAGCATGTGTGAGCACTGGGCCTGAACTCCCGTGTATCTGAGTTGAATACAGCGATTTCCAACGGCTTTCCTCAACCAGAGTGTAGCTAGGTTCCAAATCCCATTTACCAGCGGGTAGCAGACATCTGCCTCCCATGCATACACACTTCTGAGAGTTGAGCTTATGGCCTGTACCTCCACATCCAGCCTGCTGGTACCCTTGGCTTCTAAAAGGCCTAGGCTTGCTGTTTGACGCAAGTGCTGGGAGAGGTAATTGGAATCTCCCGGGACACAAGACGAGTGCCTCCAAGCTCAATTCACGATTTCCCAGTAATTCTTGTGGTAGACAGGTGCTACATACTAAGTTCCATTGTGAGAAGGTAGCTGAACGCCTTGTCCAAAAGCATCTTACTTCTGAGAGATGAGCACAACCTCAGTCCCTCACACTTCCACACTGCCTGCAGAGTGAGTTTCACACGTCTTCACCAGAGACGTTTGCCAGAGGCTTCTGAGTACAAGTTAACAATGCAGACCTGGAGGGTATCTCCAGGTGCAGTAGAGTGGTAATCTTGGAACCTCCTGACTCAGAGTACTGCTACCTTCTCACTGCCATAGGAATGCAGCTAGTTGACAGCTAGCTGGCTTCAAGACATGCTTCCCTGTGAGAGCTGAGGACAGGGCAGAACCCTCCCGCATCCTGCCTGACTGTAGGAGTAGCTGCTAACATCCTAATGTTAGTGGCTGGGGGAGGTTGCGGGAAAAGCATGTGTGAGGACTGGGCCTGAACTCCCGTGTATCTGAGTTGAATACAGCGATTTCCAATGGCCTTCTTCAATCACAGTGTAGCTAGGTTCCAACTCCCTTGTCCGAGTGGGTAGCAGACATCTGCCTCCCATGCATACACACTTCTGAGAGTAGAGCTTATGGCCTGTACCTCCACATCCAGCCTGCTGGTACCCTTGGCTTCTAAGGCCTAGGCTCGCTGTTTGACGGAAGTGCTGGGAGAGGTAATTGGAATCACCCGGCACACAAGACTAGTGCCTCCAAGCTCAGTTCAGCGATTTCCTAGTAATTCCTGTGGTAGACTGGTGCTACATACTAAGTTCCATACGTGAGAGGGTAGCTGAACGCCTTGTCCAAAACCATCTTACTTCTGAGAGTTGAGCTCAGCCTCAGTCCCTCACAGTTCCACACTGCCTGCAGAGTGAGTTTCGCAGGTCTTCAGCAGAGACGTTTGCCAGAGGCTTCTGAGACGCAGGGTAACAATGCAGACCTGGAGGGAATCCCCAGGTGCAGTCGACTGGTAATCTTGGAACCTCCTGACTCAGAATACTGCTACCTTCTCACTGCCATAGGTATGCAGCTAGTTGACAGCTGGCTTCAAGACATGCTTCCCTGTGAGAGCTGAGGACAGGGCAGAACCCTCCCACATGCTGCCTCACTGTAGGAGTAGCTGCTAGCATCCTTATGTTAGTGGCTGGGAGAGGTTGCGGGAAAAGCATGTGTGAGCACTGGGCCTGAACTCCCGTGTATCTGAGTTGAATACAGCGATTTCCAACGGCTTTCCTCAACCAGAGCGTAGCTATGTTCCAAATCCCATGTACGAGCGGGTAGCAGACATCTGCCTCCCATGCATACACACTTCTGAGAGTTGAGCTTATGGCCTGTACCTCCACAGCCATCCTGCTGGTACCCTTGTCTTCTAAAAGGCCTAGGCTCGCTGTTTGACGGAAGTGCTGGGAGAGGTAATTGGAAGCTCCCGGCACACAAGACGAGTGCCTCCAAGCTCAATTCACGATTTCCCAGTAATTCTTGTGGTAGACAGGTGCTACATACTAAGTTCCATATGTGAGAAGGTAGCTGAACGCCTTGTCCAAAAGCATCTTACTTCTGAGAGTTGAGCACACCCTCAGTCCTTCACACTTCCACACTGCCTGCAGAGTGAGTTTCACACGTCTTCACCAGAGACGATTGCCAGAGGCTTTTGAGAACAAGTTACAATGCAGAACTGGAGGGTATCTCCAGGTGCAGTAGAGTGGTAATCTTGGAACCTCCTGACTCAGAGTACTGCTACCTTCTCACTGCCATAGGAATGCAGCTAGATGACAGCTGCCTTCAAGACATGCTTCCCTGTGAGAGCTGAGGACAGGGCAGAACCCTCCCGCATGCTGCCTGACTGGAGGAATAGCTGCTAACATCCTAATGTTAGTGGCTGGGAGAGGTTGCGGGAAAAGCATGTGTGAGCACTGGGCCTGAACTCCCGTGTATCTGAGTTGAATACAGCGATTTCCAATGGCCTTCTTCAATCACAGTGTAGCTAGGTTCCACCTCCCATGTCCGAGTGGGTAGCAGACATCTGCCTCCCATGCATACACACTTCTGAGAGTTGAGCTTATGGCCTGTACCTCCACATCCAGCCTGCTGGTACCCTTGGCTTCTAAAAGGCCTAGGCTCGCTGTTTGACGGAAGTGCTGGGAGAGGTAAATGGAATCACCCGGCACACAAGACTAGTGCCTCCAAGCTCAGTTCAGCGATTTCCTAGTAATTCCTGTGGTAGACTGGTGCTACATACTAAGTTCCATACGTGAGAGGGTAGCCGAACGCCTTGTCCAAAACCATCTTACTTCTGAGAGTTGAGCTCAGCCTCAGTCCCTCACAGTTCCACACTGCCTGCAGAGTGAGTTTCGCAGGTCTTCAGCAGAGACGTTTGCCAGAGGCTTCTGAGACGCAGGGTAACAATGCAGAACTGGAGGGTATCCCCAGGTGCAGTCGACTGGTAATCTTGGAACCTCCTGACTCAGAATACTGCTACCTTCTCACTGCCGTAGGAATGCAGCTAGTTGACAGCTGGCTTCAAGACATGCTTCCCTGTGAGAGCTGAGGACAGGGCAGAACCCTCCCGCATGCTGCCTGACTGTAGGAGTAGCTGCTAACATCCTTATGTTAGTGGCTGGGAGAGGTTGCGGGAAAAGCATGTGTGAGCACTGGGCCTGAACTCCCGTGTATCTGAGTTGAATACAGCGATTTCCAACGGCTTTCCTCAACCAGAGTGTAGCTAGGTTCCAAATCCCATGTCCGAGCGGGTAGCAGACATCTGCCTCTAATGCATACACACTTCTGAGAGTTGAGCTTATGGCCTGTACCTCCACAGCCAGCCTGCTGGTACCCTTGGCTTCTAAAAGGCCTAGGCTCGCTGTTTGACGGAAGTGCTGGGAGAGGTAATTGGAATCTCCCGGCACACAAGACGAGTGCCTCCAAGCTCAATTCACGATTTCCCAGTAATTCTTGTGGTAGACAGGTGCTACATACTAAGTTCCATATGTGAGAAGGTAGCTGAACGCCTTGTCCAAAAGCATCTTACTTCTGAGAGATGAGCACAACCTCAGTCCCTCACACTTCCACACTGCCTGCAGAGTGAGTTTCACACGTCTTCACCAGAGACGTTTGCCAGAGGCTTCTGAGTACAAGTTAACAATGCAGACCTGGAGGGTATCTCCTGGTGCAGTAGAGTGGTAATCTTGGAACCTCCTGACTCAGAGTACTGCTACCTTCTCACTGCCATAGGAATGCAGCTAGTTGACAGCTAGCTGGCTTCAAGACATGCTTCCCTGTGAGAGCTGAGGACAGGGCAGAACCCTCCCGCATCCTGCCTGACTGTAGGAGTAGCTGCTAACATCCTAATGTTAGTGGCTGGGGGAGGTTGCGGGAAAAGCATGTGTGAGCACTGGGCCTGAACTCCCGTGTATCTGAGTTGAATACAGCGATTTCCAATGGCCTTCTTCAATCACAGTGTAGCTAGGTTCCAACTCCCATGTCCGAGTGGGTAGCAGACATCTGCCTCCCATGCATACACACTTCTGAGAGTTGAGCTTATGGCCTGTACCTCCACATCCAGCCTGCTGGTACCCTTGGCTTCTAAGGCCTAGGCTCGCTGTTTGACGGAAGTGCTGGGAGAGGTAATTGGAATCACCCGGCACACAAGACTAGTGCCTCCAAGCTCAGTTCAGCGATTTCCTAGTAATTCCTGTGGTAGACTGGTGCTACATACTAAGTTCCATACGTGAGAGGGTAGCTGAACGCCTTGTCCAAAACCATCTTACTTCTGAGAGTTGAGCTCAGCCTCAGTCCCTCACAGTTCCACACTGCCTGCAGAGTGAGTTTCGCAGGTCTTCAGCAGAGACGTTTGCCAGAGGCTTCTGAGACGCAGGGTAACAATGCAGACCTGGAGGGTATCCCCAGGTGCAGTCGACTCTTAATCTTGGAACCTCCTGACTCAGAATACTGCTACCTTCTCACTGCCATAGGAATGCAGCTAGTTGACAGCTGGCTTCAAGACATGCTTCCCTGTGAGAGCTGAGGACAGGGCAGAACCCTCCCGCATGCTGCCTGACTGTAGGAGTAGCTGCTAACATCCTAATGTTAGTGGATGGGAGAGGTTGCGGGAAAAGCATGTGTGAGCACTGGGCCTGAACTCCCGTGTATCTGAGTTGAATACAGCGATTTCCAACGGCTTTCCTCAACCAGAGAGTAGCTATGTTCCAAATCCCATGTACGAGCGGGTAGCAGACATCTGCCTCCCATGCATACACACTTCTGAGAGTTGAGCTTATGGCCTGTACCTCCACAGCCAGCCTGCTGGTACCCTTGGCTTCTAAAAGGCCTAGGCTCGCTGTTTGACGGAAGTGCTGGGAGAGGTAATTGGAAGCTCCCGGCACACAAGACGAGTGCCTCCAAGCTCAATTCACGATTTCCCAGTAATTCATGTGGTAGACAGGTGCTACATACTAAGTTCCATATGTGAGAAGGTAGCTGAACGCCTTGTCCAAAAGCATCTTACTTCTGAGAGTTGAGCACACCCTCAGTCCCTCACACTTCCACACTGCCTGCAGAGTGAGTTTCACACGTGTTCACCAGAGACGATTGCCAGAGGCTTTTGAGTACAAGTTACAATGCAGAACTGGAGGGTGTCTCCAGGTGCAGTAGAGTGGTAATCTTGGAACCTCCTGACTCAGAGTACTGCTACCTTCTCACTGCCATAGGAATGCAGCTAGTTGACAGCTGGCTTCAAGACATGCTTCCCTGCGAGAGCTGAGGACAGGGCAGAACCCGCCCGCATCCTGCCTGACTGTAGGAGTAGCTGCTAACATCCTAATGTTAGTGGCTGGGAGAGGTTGCGGGAAAAGCATGTGTGAGCACTGGGTCTGAACTCCCGTGTATCTCAGTTGAATACAGCGATTTCCAATGGCCTTCTTCAATCACAGTGTAGCTAGGTTCCAACTCCCATGTCCGAGTGGGTAGCAGACATCTGCCTCCCATGCATACACACTTCTGAGAGTTGAGCTTATGGCCTGTACCTCCACATCCAGCCTGCTGGTACCCTTGGCTTCTAAGGCCTAGGCCTGCTGTTTGACGGAAGTGCTGGGAGAGGTAATTGGAATCACCCGGCACACAAGACTAGTGCCTCCAAGCTCAGTTCAGCGATTTCCTAGTAATTCCTGTGGTAGACTGGTGCTACATACTAAGTTCCATACGTGAGAGGGTAGCTGAACGCCTTGTCCAAAACCATCTTACTTCTGAGAGTTGAGCTCACCCTCAGTCCCTCACAGTTCCACACTGCCTGCAGAGTGAGTTTCGCAGGTCTTCAGCAGAGACGTTTGCCAGAGACTTCTGAGACGCAGGGTAACAATGCAGACCTGGAGGGTATCCCCAGGTGCAGTCGACTGGTAATCTTGGAACCTCCTGACTCAGAATACTGCTACCTTCTCAGTGCCATAGGAATGCAGCTAGTTGACAGCTGGCTTCAAGACATGCTTCCCTGTGAGAGCTGAGGACAGGGCAGAACCCTCCCGCATGCTGCCTGACTGTAGGAGTAGCTGCTAACATCCTTATGTTAGTGGCTGGGAGAGGTTGCGGGAAAAGCATGTGTGAGCACTGGGCCTGAACTCCCGTGTATCTGAGTTGAATACAGCGATTTCCAATGGCTTTCCTCAACCAGAGTGTAGCTAGGTTCCAAAACCCATGTACGAGCGGGTAGCAGACATCTGCCTCCCATGCATACACACTTCTGAGAGTTGAGCTTATGGCCTGTACCTCCACAGCCAGCCTGCTGGTACCCTTGGCTTCTCAAAGGCCTAGGCTCGCTGTTTGACGGAAGTGCTGGGAGAGGTAATTGGAATCTCCCGGCACACAAGACGAGTGCCTCCAAGCTCAATTCATGATTTCTCAGTAATTCTTGTGGTAGACAGGTGCTACATACTAAGTTCCATATGTGAGAATGTAGCTGAACGCCTTGTCCAAAAGCATCTTACTTCTGAGAGTTGAGCACACCCTCAGTCCCTCACACTTCCACACTGCCTGCAGAGTGAGTTTCACACGTCTTCACCAGAGACGATTGCCAGAGGCTTCTGAGTACAAGTTAACAATGCAGACCTGGAGGGTATCTCCAGGTGCAGTAGAGTGGTAATCTTGGAACCTCCTGACTCAGAGTACTGCTACCTTCTCACTGCCATAGGAATGCAGCTAGTTGACAGCTGGCTTCAAGACATGCTTCCCTGTGAGAGCTGAGGACAGGGCAGAACCCTCCCGCATCCTGCCTGACTGTAGGAGTAGCTGCTAACATCCTAATGTTAGTGGCTGGGAGAGGTTGCGGGAAAAGCATGTGTGAGCACTGGGCCTGAACTCCCGTGTATCTGAGTTGAATACAGCGATTTCCAATGGCTTTTTCAATCACAGTGTAGCTAGGTTCCAACTCCCATGTCCGAGTGGGTAGCAGACATCTGCCTCCCATGCATACACACTTCTGAGAGTTGAGCTTATGGCCTGTACCTCCACATCCAGCCTGCTGGTACCCTTGGCTTCTAAAAGGCCTAGGCTCGCTGTTTGACGGAAGTGCTGGGAGAGGTAATTGGAATCACCCGGCACACAAGACTAGTGCCTCCAAGCTCAGTTCAGCGATTTCCTAGTAATTCTTGTGGTAGACTGGTGCTACATACTAAGTTCCATACGTGAGAGGGTAGCTGAACGCCTTGTCCAAAACCATCTTACTTCTGAGAGTTGAGCTCAGCTTCAGTCCCTCACAGTTCAACACTGCCTGCAGAGTGAGTTTCGCAGGTCTTCAGCAGAGACGTTTGCCAGAGGCTTTTGAGACGCAGGGTAACAATGCAGACCTGGAGGGTATCCCCAGGTGCAGTCGACTGGTAATCTTGGAACCTCCTGACTCAGAATACTGCTACCTTCTCACTGCCATAGGAATGCAGCTAGTTGACAGCTGGCTTCAAGACATGCTTCCCTGTGAGAGCTGAGGACAGGGCAGAACCCTCCCGCATGCTGCCTGACTGTAGGAGTAGCTGCTAACATCCTTATGTTAGTGGCTGGGAGAGGTCGCGGGAAAAGCATGTGTGAGCACTGGGGCTGAACTCCCGTGTACCTGAGTTGAATACAGCGGTTTCCAACGGCGTTCCTCAACCAGAGTGTAGCTAGGTTCCAAATCCCATGTACGAGCGGGTAGCAGACATCTGCCTCCCATGCATACACACTTCTGAGAGTTGAGCTTATGGCCTGTACCTCCACAGCCAGCCTGCTGTTACCCTTGGCTTCTAAAAGGCCTAGGCTCGCTGTTTGACGGAAGTGCTGGGAGAGGTAATTGGAATCTCCCGGCACACAAGACGAGTGCCTCCAAGCTCAATTCACGATTTCCCAGTAATTCTTGTGGTAGACAGTTGCTACATACTAAGTTCCATATGTGAGAAGGTAGCTGAACGACTTGTCCAAAAGCATCTTACTTCTGAGAGTTGAGCCCACCCTCAGTCCCTCACAATTCCACACTGCCTGCAGAGTGAGTTTCACACGTCTTCACCAGAGTCGATTGCCAGAGGCTTCTGAGTACAAGTTAACAATGCAGACCTGGAGGGTATCCCCAGGTGCAGTCGACAGTAATCTTGGAACCTCTTGACTCAGAGTACTGCTACCTTCTCACTGCCATAGGAATGCAGCTAGTTGACAGCTGGCTTCAAGACATGCTTCCCTGTGAGAGCTGAGGACAGGGCAGAACCCTCCCGCATCCTGCCTGACTGTAGGAGTAGCTGCTAACATCCTAATGTTAGTGGCTGGGAGAGGTTGCGGGAAAAGCATGTGTGAGCACTGGGCCTGAACTCCCGTGTATCTGAGTTGAATACAGCGATTTCCAATGGCCTTCTTCAATCACAGTGTAGCTAGGTTCCAACTCCCATGTCCGAGTGGGTAGCAGACATCTGCCTCCCATGCATATACACTTCTGAGAGTTGAGCTTATGGCCTGTACCTCCACAGCCAGCCTGCTGGTACCCTTGGCTTCTAAAAGGCCTAGGCTCGCTGTTTGACGGAAGTGCTGGGAGAGGTAATTGGAATCACCCGGCACACAAGACTAGTGCCTCCAAGCTCAGTTCAGCGATTTCCTAGTAATTCCTGTGGTAGACTGGTGCTACATACTAAGTTCCATACGTGAGAGGGTAGCTGAACGCCTTGTCCAAAACCATCTTACTTCTGAGAGTTGAGCTCAGCCTCAGTTCGTCACAGTTCCACACTGCCTGCAGAGTGAGTTTCGCAGGTCTTCAGCAGAGACGTTTGCCAGAGGCTTCTGAGACGCAGGGTAACAATGCAGACCTGGAGGGTATCCCCAGGTGCAGTCGACTGGTAATCTTGGAACCTCCTGACTCAGAATACTGCTACCTTCTCACTGCCATAGGAATGCAGCTAGTTGACAGCAGGCTGGCTTCAAGACATGCTTCCCTGTGAAAGCTGAGGACAGGGCAGAACCCTCCCGCGTGCTGCCTGACTGTAGGAGTAGCTGCTAACATCCTAATGTTAGTGGCTGAGAGAGGTTGCGGGAAAAGCATGTGTGAGCACTGGGCCTGAACTCCCGTGTATCTGAGTTGAATACAGCGATTTCCAACGGCTTTCCTCAACCAGAGTGTAGCTAGGTTCCAAATCCCATGTACGAGCGGGTAGCAGACATCTGCCTCCCATGCATACACACTTCTGAGAGTTGAGCTTATGGCCTGTACCTCCACAGCCAGCCTGCTGGTACCCTTGGCTTCTAAAAGGCCTAGGCTCGCTGTTTGACGGAAGTGCTGGGAGAGGTAATTGGAATCTCCCGGCACACAAGACGAGTGCCTCCAAGCTCAATTCACGATTTCCCAGTAATTCTTGTGGTAGACAGGTGCTACATACTAAGTTCCGTATGTGAGATGTTAGCTGAACGCCTTGTCCAAAAGCATCTTACTTCTGAGAGTTGCGCCCACCCTCAGTCCCTCACAGTTCCACACTGCCTGCAGAGTGAGTTTCGCAGGTCTTCAGCAGAGACGTTTGCCAGAGGCTTCTGAGACGCAGGGTAACAATGCAGACCTGGAGGGTATCCCCAGGTGCAGTCGACTGGTAATCTTGGAACCTCCTGACTCAGAATACTGCTACCTTCTCACTGCCATAGGAATGCAGCTAGTTGACAGCTGGCTTCAAGACATGCTTCCCTGTGAGAGCTGAGGACAGGGCAGAACCCTCCCGCATGCTGCCTGACTGTAGGAGTAGCTGCTAACATCCTTATGTTAGTGGCTGGGAGAGGTTGCGGGAAAAGCATGTGTGAGCACTGGGCCTGAATTCCCGTGTGTCTCAGTTGAATACAGCGATTTCCAATGGCCTTCTTCAATCACAGTGTAGCTAGGTTCCAACTCCCATGTCCGAGTGGGTAGCAGACATCTGCCTCCCATGCATACACACTTCTGAGAGTTGAGCTTATGGCCTGTACCTCCACATCCAGCCTGCTGGTACCCTTGGCTTCTAAAAGGCCTAGGCTCGCTGTTTGACGGAAGTGCTGGGAGAGGTAATTGGAATCACCCGGCACACAAGACTAGTGCCTCCAAGCTCAGTTCAGCGATTTCCTAGTAATTCCTGTGGTAGACTGGTGCTACATACTAAGTTCCATACGTGAGAGGGTAGCTGAACGCCTTGTCCAAAACCATCTTACTTCTGAGAGTTGAGCTCAGCCTCAGTCCCTCACAGTTCCACACTGCCTGCAGAGTGAGTTTCGCAGGTCTTCAGCAGAGACGTTTGCCAGAGGCTTCTGAGACGCAGGGTAACAATGCAGACCTGGAGGGTCTCCCCAGGTGCAGTCGACTGGTAATCTTGGAACCTCCTGACTCAGAATACTGCTACCTTCTCACTGCCATAGGAATGCAGGTAGTTGACAGCTAGCTGGCTTCAAGACATGCTTCCCTGAGAGAGCTGAGGACAGGGCAGAACCCTCCCGCGTGCTGCCTGACTGTAGAAGTAGCTGCTAACATCCTAATGTTAGTGGCTGGGAGAGGTTGCGGGAAAAGCATGTGTGAGCACTGGGCCTGAACTCCCGTGTATCTGAGTTGAATACAGCGATTTCCAACGGCTTTCCTCAACCAGAGTGTAGCTAGGTTCCAAATCCCATGTACGAGCGGGTAGCAGACATCTGCCTCCCATGCATACACACTTCTGAGAGTTGAGCTTCTGGCGTGTACCTCCACATCCACCATGCTGGTACCCTTGGCTTCTAAAAGGCCTAGGCTCGCTGTTTGACGGAAGTGCTGGGAGAGGTAATTGGAATCTCCCGGCATACAAGACGAGTGCCTCCAAGCTCAATTCACGATTTCCCAGTAATTCTTGTGGTAGACAGGTGCTACATACTAAGTTCCATATGTGAGAAGGTAGCTGAACGCCTTGTCCAAAAGCATCTTACTTCTGAAAGTTGAGCACACCCTCAGTCCCTCACACTTCCACACTGCCTGCAGAGTGAGTTTCACACGTCTTCACCAGAGACGATTGCCAGAGGCTTCTGAGTACAAGTTAACAATGCAGACCTAGAGGGTATCTCCAGGTGCAGTAGAGTGGTAATCTTGGAACCTCCTGACTCACAGTACTGCTACCTTCTCACTGCCATAGGAATGCAGCTAGTTGACAGCTGGCTTCAAGACATGCTTCCCTGTGAGAGCTGAGGACAGGGCAGAACCCTCCCGCATGCTGCCTGACTGTAGGAGTAGCTGGTAACATCCTTATGTTAGTGGCTGGGAGTGGTTGCGGGAAAAGCATGTGTGAGCACTGGGCCTGAACTCCCGTGTATCTGAGTAGAATACAGGGATTTCCAACGGCTTTCCTCAACCACAGTGTAGCTAGTTTCCAAACCCATTTACGAGCGGGTAGCAGACATCTGCCTCCCATGCATACACACTTCTGAGACTTGAGCTTATGGCCTGTACCTCCACATCCAGCCTGTTGGTACCCTTGGCTTCTAAAAGGCCTAGGCTCGCTGTTTGACGGAAGTGTTGGGAGAGGTAATTGGAATATCCCGGCACACAAGACGAGTGCCTCCAAGCTCAATTCACGATTTCCCAGTAATTCTTGTGGTAGACAGGTGCTACATACTAAGTTCCATATGTGAGATGGTAGCTGAACGCCTTTTCCAAAAGCATCTTACTTCTTTTTTTTTTTTAATTTTTATTTATTTATGATAGTTACAGAGAGAGAGAGAGAGGCAGAGACACAGGCAGAGGGAGAAGCAGGCTCCATGCTCTGGGAACCCGATGTGGGATTCGATCCCGGGTCTCCAGGATCGCGCCCTGGGACAAAGGCAGGCGCCAAACTGCTGCGCCACCCAGGGATCCCAAGCATCTTACTTCTGAGAGTTGAGCCCACCCTCAGTCCCTCACAGTTCCACACTGCCTGCAGAGTGAGTTTCACACGTCTTCACCAGAGACGATTGCCAGAGGCTTCTGAGTACAAGTTAACAATGCAGACCTGGAGGGTATCTCCAGGTGCAGTAGAGTGGTAATCTTGGAACATCCTGACTGAGAGTACTGCTACCTTCTCACTGCCATAGGAATGCAGCTAGTTGACAGCTGGCTTCAAGACATGCTTCCCTGTGAGAGCTGAGGACAGGGCAGAACCCTCCCGCAGGCTGCCTGACTATAGGAGTAGCTGCTAACATCCTTATGTTAGTGGCTGGGAGAGGTTGCGGGAAAAGCATGTGTGAGCACTGGGCCTGAACTCCCGTGTATCTGAGTTGAATACAGCGATTTCCATTGGACTTCTTCAATCACAGTGTAGCTAGGTTCCAACTCCCATGTCCGAGTGGGTATAGACATCTGCCTCCCATGCATACACACTTCTGAGAGTTGAGCTTATGGCCTGTACCTCCACATCCAACCTGCTGGTATCCTTGGCTTCTAAAAGGCCTAGGCTCGCTGTTTGACGGAAGTGCTGGCAGAGGTAATTGGAATCACCCGGCACACAAGACTAGTGCCTCCAAGCTCAGTTCAGCGATTTCCTAGTAATTCCTGTGGTAGACTGGTGCTACATACTAAGTTCCATACGTGAGAGGGTAGCTGAACGCCTTGTCCAAAACCATCTTACTTCTGAGAGTTGAGCTCAGCCTCAGTCCCTCACAGTTCCACACTGCCTGCAGAGTGAGTTTCGCAGGTCTTCAGCAGAGACGTTTGCCAGAGGCTTCTGAGACGCAGGGTAACAATGCAGACCTGGAGGGTATCCCCAGGTGCAGTCGACTGGTAATCTTGGAACCTCCTGACTCAGAATACTGCTACCTTCTCACTGCCATAGGAATGCAGCTAGTTGACAGCTAGCTGGCTTCAAGACATGCTTCCCTGAGAGAGCTGAGGACAGGGCAGAACCCTCCCGCATGCTGCCTGACTGTAGGAGTAGCTGCTAACATCCTAATGTTAGTGGCTGGGAGAGGTTGCGGGAAAAGCATGTGTGAGCACTGGGCCTGAACTCCCGTGTATCTGAGTTGAATACTGCGATTTCCAACGGCTTTCCTCAACCAGAGTGTAGCTAGGTTCCAAATCCCATGTACGAGCGGGTAGCAGACATCTGCCTCCCATGCACACACACTTCTCAGAGTTGAGCTTATGGCCTGTACCTCCACAGCCAGCCTGCTGGTACCCTTGGCTTCTAAAAGGCCTAGGCTCGCTGTTTGACGGAAGTGCTGGGAGAGGTAATTGGAAACTCCCGGCACAAAAGACGAGTGCCTCCAAGCTCAATTCACGATTTCCCAGTAATTCTTGTGGTAGACAGGTGCTACATACTAAGTTCCATATGTGAGATGGTAGCTGAACGCCTTGTCCAAAAGCATCTTACTTCTGAGAGTTGAGCCCACCCTCAGTCCCTCACAGTTCCACACTGCCTGCAGAGTGAGTTTCACACGTCTTCACCAGAGACGATTGCCAGAGGCTTCTGAGTACAAGTTAACAATGCAGACCTGGAGGGTATCTCCGGGTGCAGTAGAGTGGTAATCTTGGAAACTCCTGACTCAGAGTACTGCTACCTTCTCACTGCCATAGGAATGCAGCTAGTTGACAGCTGGCTTCAAGACATGCTTCCCTGTGAGAGCTGAGGACAGGGCAGAACCCTCCCGCATCCTGCCTGACTGTAGGAGTAGCTGCTAACATCCTAATGTTAGTGGTTCGGAGAGGTTGCGGGAAAAGCATGTGTGAGCACTGGTCCTGAACTCCCGTGTATCTGAGTTGAATACAGCGATTTCTAATGGCCTTCTTCAATCACAGTGTAGCTAGGTTCCAACTCCCATGTCCGAGTGGGTAGCAGACATCTGCCTCCCATGCATACACACTTCTGAGAGTTGAGCTTATGGCCTGTACCTCCACATCCAGCCTGCTGGTACCCTTGCCTTCTAAAAGGCCTAGGCTCGCTGTTTGACGGAAGTGCTGGGAGAGGTAATTGGAATCACCCGGCACACAAGACTAGTGCCTCCAAGCTCAGTTCAGCGATTTCCTAGTAATTCCTGTGGTAGACTGGTGCTACATACTAAGTTCCATACGTGAGAGGGTAGCTGAACGCCTTGTCCAAAACCATCTTACTTCTGAGAGTTGACTTCAGCCACAGTCCCTCACAGTTCCACACTGCCTGCAGAGTGAGTTTCGCAGGTCTTCAGCAGAGACGTTTGCCAGAGGCTTCTGAGACGCAGGGTAACAATGCAGACCTGGAGGGTATCCCCAGGTGCAGTCGACTGGTAATCTTGGAACCTCCTGACTCAGAATAGTGCTACCTTCTCACTGCCATATTAATGCAGCTAGTTGACAGCTAGCTGGCTTCAAGACATGCCTCCCTGAGAGAGCTGAGGACAGGGCAGAACCCTCCCGCATGCTGCCTGACTGTAGGAGTAGCTGCTAACATCCTAATGTTAGTGGCTGGGAGATGTTGCGGGAAAAGCATGTGTGAGCACTGGGCCTGAACTCCCGTGTATCTGAGTTGAATTCAGCGATTTCCAACGGCTTTCCTCAACCAGAGTGTAGCTAGGTTCCAAATCCCATGTACGAGCGGGTAGCAGACATCTGCCTCCCATGCATACACACTTCTGAGAGTTGAGCTTATGGCCTGTACGTCCACATCCAGCCTGCTGGTACCCTTGGCTTCTAAAAGGCCTAGGCTCGCTGTTTGACGGAAGTGCTGGGAGAGGTAATTGGAATCTCCCGGCACACAAGACGAGTGCCTCCAAGCTCAATTCACGATTTCCCAGTAATTCTTGTGGTAGACAGGTGCTACATACTAAGTTCCATATGTGAGAAGGTAGCTGAACGCCTTGTCCAAAAGCATCTTACTTCTGAGAGTTGAGCCCACCCTCAGTCCCTCACAGTTCCACACTGCCTGCAGAATGAGTTTCACACGTCTTCACCAGAGACGATTGCCAGAGGGTTCTGAGTACAAGTTAACAATGCAGACCTGGAGGGTATCTCCAGGTGCAGTAGAGTGGTAATCTTGGAACCTCCTGACTCAGAGTACTGCTACCTTCTCACTGCCATAGGAATGCAGCTAGTTGAAAGCTGGCTTCAAGACATGATTCCCTGTGAGAGCTGAGGACAGGGCAGAACCCTACGGCATCCTGCCTGACTGTAGGAGTAGCTGCTAACATCCTTATGTTAGTGGGTGGGAGAGGTTGCGGGAAAAGCATGTGTGAGCACTAGGCCTGAACAACCGTGTATCTGAGTTGAATACAGTGATTTCCAACGGCTTTCCTCAACCAGAGTGTAGCTAGGTTCCAAATCCCATGTACGAGCGGGTAGCAGACATCTGCCTCCCATGCGTATACACTTCTGAGAGTTGAGCTCATGGCCTGTACCTCCACATCCAGCCTGCTGGTACCCTTGGCTTCTAAAAGGCCTAGGCTCGCTGTTTGACGGAAGTGCTGGGAGAGGTAATTGGAATCTCCCGGCACACAAGACGAGTGCCTCCAAGCTCAATTCACGATTTCCCAGTAATTCTTGTGGAAGACAGGTGCTACATACTAAGTTCCATATGTGAGAAGGTAGCTGAACGCCTTGTCCAAAAGCATCTTACTTCTGAGAGTTGAGCCCACCCTCAGTCCCTCACAGTTCCACACTGCCTGCAGAGTGAGTTTCACACGTCTTCACTAGAGACGATTGCCAGAGGCTTCTGAGTACAAGTTAACAATGCAGACCTGGAGGGTATCTCCAGGTGCAGTAGAGTGGTAATCTTGGAACCTCCTGACTCAGAGTACTGCTACCTTCTCACTGCCATAGGAATGCAGCTAGTTGACAGCTGGCTTCAAGACATGCTTTCCTGTGAGAACTGAGGACAGGGCAGAACCCTCCCGCATGCTGCCTGACTGTAGGAGTAGCTGCTAACATCCTTATGTTAGTGGCTGGGAGAGGTTGTGGGAAAAGCATGTGTGAGCACTGGGCCTGAACTCCCGTGTATCTGAGTTGAATACAGCGATTTCCAACGGCTTTCCTCAACCAGAGTGTAGCTAGGTTCCAAATCCCATGTACGAGCGGGTAGCAGACATCTGCCTCCCATGCATACACACTTCTGAGAGTTGAGCTTATGGCCTGTACCTCCACAGCCAGCCTGCTGGTACCCTTGGCTTCTAAAAGGCCTAGGCTCGCTGTTTGACGGAAGTGCTGGGAGAGGTAATTGGAATCTCCCGGCACACAAGACGAGTGCCTCCAAGCTCAATTCACGATTTCCCAGTAATTCTTGTGGTAGACAGGTGCTACATACTAAGTTCCATATGTGAGAAGGTAGCTGAACGCCTTGTCCAAAAGCATCTTACTTCTGAGAGTTGAGCCCACCCTCAGTCCCTCACACTTCCACACTGCCTGCAGAGTGAGTTTCACACGTCTTCACCAGAGACGATTGCCAGAGGCTTCTGAGTACAAGTTAAGAATGCAGACCTGGAGGGTATCTCCAGGTGCAGTAGAGTGGTAATCTTGGAACCTCCTGACTCAGAGTACTGCTACCTTCTCACTGCCATAGGAATGCAGCTAGTTGAAAGCTGGCTTCAAGACATGCTTCCCTGTGAGAGCTGAGGACAGGGCAGAACACTACGGCATCCTGCCTGACTGTAGGAGTAGCTGCTAACATCCTTATGTTAGTGGGTGGGAGAGGTTGCGGGAAAAGCATGTGTGAGCACTAGGCCTGAACAACCGTGTATCTGAGTTGAATACAGTGATTTCCAACGGCTTTCCTCAACCAGAGTGTAGCTAGGTTCCAAACCCATTTAGGAGCGGGTAGCAGACATCTGCCTCCCATGCATACACACTTCTGAGAGTTGAGCTTATGGCCTGTACCTCCACATCCAGCCTGCTGGTACCCTTGGCTTCTAAATGGCCTAGGCTCGCTGTTTGACGGAAGTGCTGGGAGAGGTAATTGGAATCTCCCGGCACACAAGACGAGTGCCTCCAAGCTCAATTCACGATTTCCCAGTAATTCTTGTGGTAGACAGGTGCTACATACTAAGTTCCATATGTGAGAAGGTAGCTGAACGCCTTGTCCAAAAGCATCTTACTTCTGAGAGTTGAGCACACCCTCAGTCCCTCACACTTCCACACTGCCTGCAGAGTGAGTTTCACACGTCTTCACCAGAGACGATTGCCAGAGGCTTCTGAGTACAAGTTAACAATGCAGACCTGGAGGGTATCTCCAGGTGCAGTAGAGTGGTAATCTTGGAACCTCCTGACTGAGAGTACTGCTACCTTCTCACTGCCATAGGAATGCAGCTAGTTGACAGCTGGCTTCAAGACATGCTTCCCTGTGAGAGCTGAGGACAGGGCAGAACCCTCCCGCATGCTGCCTGACTGTAGGAGTAGCTGCTAACATCCTTATGTTAGTGGCTGGGAGAGGTTGCGGGAAAAGCATGTGTGAGCACTGGGCCTGAACTCCCGTGTATCTGAGTTGAATACAGCGATTTCCAATGGCCTTCTTCAATCACAGTGTAGCTAGGTTCCAACTCCCATGTCCGAGTGGGTAGCAGACATCTGCCTCCCATGCATACTCACTTCTGAGAGTTGAGCTTATGGCCTGTACCTCCACATCCAGCCTGCTGGTACCCTTGGCTTCTAAAAGGCCTAGGCTCGCTGTTTGACGGAAGTGCTGGCAGAGGTAATTGGAATCACCCGGCACACAAGACTAGTGCCTCCCAGCTCAGTTCAGCGATTTCCTAGTAATTCCTGTGGTAGACTGGTGCTACATACTAAGTTCCATACGTGAGAGGGTAGCTGAACGCCTTGTGCAAAACCATCTTACTTCTGAGAGTTGAGCTCAGCCTCAGTCCCTCACAGTTCCACACTGCCTGCAGAGTGAGTTTCGCAGGTATTCAGCAGAGACGTTTGCCAGAGGCTTCTGAGACGCAGGGTAACAATGCAGACCTGGAGGGTATCCCCAGGTGCAGTCGACTGGTAATCTTGGAACCTCCTGACTCAGAATACTGCTACCTTCTCACTGCCATAGGAATGCAGCTAGTGGACAGCTAGCTGGCTTCAAGACATGCTTCCCTGAGAGAGCTGAGGATAGGGCAGAACCCTCCCGCATGCTGCCTGAGTGTAGGAGTAGCTGCTAACATCCTAATGTTAGTGGCTGGGAGAGGTTGCGGGAAAAGCATGTGTGAGCACTGGGCCTGAACTCCCGAGTATCTGAGTTGAATACAGCGATTTCCAACGGCTTTCCTCAACCAGAGTGTAGCTAGGTTCCAAATCCCATGTACGAGCGGGTAGCAGACATCTGCCTCCCATGCATACACACTTCTGAGAGTTGAGCTTATGGCCTGTACCTCCACATCCAGCCTGCTGGTACCCTTGGCTTCTAAAAGGCCTAGGCTCGCTGTTTGACGGAAGTGCTGGGAGAGGTAATTGGAATCTCCCGGCACACAAGACGAGTGCCTCCAAGCTCAATTCACGATTTCCCAGTAATTCTTGTGGTAGACAGGTGCTACATACTAAGTTCCATATGTGAGAAGGTAGCTGAACGCCTTGTACAAAAGCATCTTACTTCTGAGAGTTGAGCACACCCTCAGTCCATCACACTTCCACACTGCCTGCAGATTGAGTTTCACACGTCTTCACCAGAGACGATTGCCAGAGGCTTCTGAGTACAAGTTAACAATGCAGACCTGGAGGGTATCTCCAGGTGCAGTAGAGTGGTAATCTTGGAAACTCCTGACTCAGAGTACTGCTACCTTCTCACTGCCATAGGAATGCAGCTAGTTGACAGCTGGCTTCAAGACATGCTTCCCTGTGAGAGCTGAGGACAGGGCAGAACCCTCCCGCATGCTGCCTGACTGTAGGATGGGCTGCTAACATCCTTATGTTAGTGGCTGGGAGAGGTTGTGGGAAAAGCATGTGTGAGCACTGGGCCTGAACTCCCGTGTATCTGAGTTGAATACAGCGATTTCCAATGGCCTTCTTCAATCACAGTGTAGCTAGGTTCCAACTCCCATGTCCGAGTGGGTAGCAGACCTCTGCCTCCCATGCATACACACTTCTGAGAGTTGAGCTTATGGCCTGTACCTCCACATCCAACCTGCTGGTATCCTTGGCTTCTAAAAGGCCTAGGCTCGCTGTTTGACGGAAGTGCTGGCAGAGGTAATTGGAATCACCCGGCACACAAGACTAGTGCCTCCAAGCTCAGTTCAGCGATTTCCTAGTAATTCCTGTGGTAGACTGGTGCTACATACTAAGTTCCATACGTGAGAGGGTAGCTGAACGCCTTGTCCAAAACCATCTTACTTCTGAGAGTTGAGCTCAGCCTCAGTCCCTCACAGTTCCACACTGCCTGCAGAGTGAGTTTCGTAGGTCTTCAGCAGAGACGTTTGCCAGAGGCTTCTGAGACGCAGGGTAACAATGCAGACCTGGAGGGTATCCCCAGGTGCAGTCGACTGGTAATCTTGGAACCTCCTGACTCAGAATACTGCTACCTTCTCACTGCCATAGGAATGCAGCTAGTTGACAGCTAGCTGGCTTCAAGACATGCCTCCCTGAGAGAGCTGAGGACAGGGCAGAACCCTCCCGCATGCTGCCTGACTGTAGGAGTAGCTGCTAACATCCTAATGTTAGTGGCTGGGAGATGTTGCGGGAAAAGCATGTGTGAGCACTGGGCCTGAACTCCCGTGTATCTGAGTTGAATACAGCGATTTCCAACGGCTTTCCTCAACCAGAGTGTAGCTAGGTTCCAAATCCCATGTACGAGCGGGTAGCAGACATCTGCCTCCCATGCATACACACTTCTGAGAGTTGAGCTTATGGCCTGTACCTCCACAGCCAGCCTGCTGGTACCCTTGGCTTCTAAAAGGCCTAGGCTCGCTGTTTGACGGAAGTGCTGGGAGAGGTAATTGGAATCTCCCGGCACACAAGACGAGTGCCTCCAAGCTCAATTCACGATTTCCCAGTAATTCTTGTGGTAGACAGGTGCTACATACTAAGTTCCATATGTGAGAAGGTAGCTGAACGCCTTGTCCAAAAGCATCTTACTTCTGAGAGTTGAGCCCACCCTCAGTCCCTCACAGTTCCACACTACCTGCAGAGTGAGTTTCACACGTCTTCACCAGAGACGATTGCCAGAGGCTTCTGAGTACAAGTTAACAATGCAGACCTGGAGGGTATCTCCAGGTGCAGTAGAGTGGTAATCTTGGAACCTCCTGACTCAGAGTACTGCTACCTTCTCACTGCCATAGGAATGCAGCTAGTTGACAGCTGGCTTCAAGACATGCTTCCCTGTGAGAGCTGAGGACAGGGCAGAACCCTACGGCATCCTGCCTGACTGTAGGAGTAGCTGCTAACATCCTTATGTTAGTGGGTGGGAGAGGTTGCGGGAAAAGCATGTGTGAGCACTGGGCCTGAACACCCGTGTATCTGAGTTGAATACAGCGATTGCCCATGGCCTTCTTCAATCACAGTGTAGCTAGGTTCCAACTCCCATGTCCGAGTGGGTAGCAGACATCTGCCTCCCATGCATACACACTTCTGAGAGTTGAGCTTATGGCCTGTACCTCCACATCCAGCCTGCTGGTACCCTTGGCTTCTAAAAGGCCTAGGCTCGCTGTTTGACGGAAGTGCTGGGAGAGGTAATTGGAATCACCCGACACACAAGACTAGTGCCTCCAAGCTCAGTTCAGCGATTTCCTAGAAATTCCTCTGGTAGACTGGTGCTACATACTAAGTTCCATACGTGAGAGGGTAGCTGAACGCCTTGTCCAAAACCATCTTACTTCTGAGAGTTGAGCTCAGCCTCAGTCCCTCACAGTTCCACACTGCCTGCAGAGTGAGTTTCGCAGGTCTTCAGCAGAGACGTTTGCCAGAGGCTTCTGAGATGCAGGGTAACAATGCAGACCTGGAGGGTATCCCCAGGTGCAGTTGACTGGTAATCTTGGAACCTCCTGACTCAGAATACTGCTACCTTCTCACTGCCATAGGAATGCAGCTAGTTGACAGCTAGCTGGCTTCAAGACATGCTTCCCGGAGAGAGCTGAGGACAGCGCAGAACCCTCCCGCATGCTGCCTGACTGTAGGAGTAGCTGCTAACATCCTAATGTTAGTGGCTGGGAGAGGTTGCGGGAAAAGCATGTGTGAGCACTGGGCCTGAACTCCCGTGTATCTGAGTTGAATACAGCAATTTCCAACGGCTTTCCTCAACCAGAGTGTAGCTAGGTTCCAAATCCCATGTACGAGCGGGTAGCAGACATCTGCCTCCCATGCATATACACTTCTGAGAGTTGAGCTCATGGCCTGTACCTCCACATCCAGCCTGCTGTTACCCTTTGCTTCTAAAAGGCCTAGGCTCGCTGTTTGACGGAAGTGCTGGGAGAGGTAATTGGAATCTCCCGTCACACAAGACGAGTGCCTCCAAGCTCAATTCACGATTTCCCAGTAATTCTTGTGGTAGACAGGTGCTACATACTAAGTTCCATATGTGAGAAGGTAGCTGAACGCCTTGTCCAAAAGCATCTTACTTCTGAGAGTTGAGCCCACCCTCAGTGCCTCACAGTTCCACACTGCCTGCAGAGTGAGTTTCACACGTCTTCACTAGAGACGATTGCCAGAGGCTTCTGAGTACAAGTTAACAATGCAGACCTGGAGGGTATCTCCAGGTGCAGTAGAGTGGTAATCTTGGAACCTCCTGACTCAGAGTACTGCTACCTTCTCACTGCCATAGGAATGCAGCTAGTTGACAGCTGGCTTCAAGACATGCTTTCCTGTGAGAATTGAGGACAGGGCAGAACCCTCCCGCATGCTGCCTGACTGTAGGAGTAGCTGCTAACATCCTTATGTTAGCGGCTGGGAGAGGTTGCGGGAAAAGCATGTGTGAGCACTGGGCCTGAACTCCCGTGTATCTGAGTTGAATACAGCGATTTCCAATGGCCTTCATCAATCACAGTGTAGCTAGGTTCCAACTCCCATGTCCGAGTGGGTAGCAGACATCTGCCTCCCATGCATACACACTTCTGAGAGTTGAGCTTATGGCCTGTACCTCCACATCCAGCCTGCTGGTACCCTTGGCTTCTAAAAGGCCTAGGCTCGCTGTTTGACGGAAGTGCTGGGAGAGGTAATTGGAATCACCTGGCACACAAGACTAGTGCCTCCAAGCTCAGTTCAGCGATTTCCTAGTAATTCCTCTGGTAGACTGGTGCTACATACTAAGTTCCATACGTGAGAGGGTAGCTGAACGCCTTGTCCAAAACCATCTTACTTCTGAGAGTTGAGCTCAGCCTCAGTCCCTCACAGTTCCACACTGCCTGCAGAGTGAGTTTCGTAGGTCTTCAGCAGAGACGTTTGCCAGAGGCTTCTGAGACGCAGGGTAACAATGCAGACCTGGAGGGTATCCCCAGGTGCAGTCGACTGGTAATCTTGGAACCTCCTGACTCAGAATACTGCTACCTTCTCACTGCCATAGGAATGCAGCTAGTTGACAGCTGGCTTCAAGACATGCTTCCCTGTGAGAGCTGAGGACAGGGCAGAACCCTCCCGCATGCTGCCTGACTGTAGGAGTAGCTGCTAACATCCTTATGTTAGTGGCTGGGAGAGTTTGCGGGAAAAGCATGTGTGAGCACTGGGCCTGAACTCCCGTGTATCTGAGTTGAATACAGCGATTTCCAACGGCTTTCCTCAACCAGAGTGTAGCTAGGTTCCAAATCCCATGTACGAGCGGGTAGCAGACATCTGCCTCCCATGCATACACACTTCTGAGAGTTGAGCTTATGGCCTGTACCTCCACAGCCAGCCTGCTGGTACCCTTGGCTTCTAAAAGGCCTAGGCTCGCTGTTTGACGGAAGTGCTGGGAGAGGTAATTGGAATCTCCCGGCACACAAGACGAGTGCCTCCAAGCTCAATTCACGATTTCCCAGTAATTCTTGTGGTAGACAGGTGCTACATACTAAGTTCCATATGTGAGAAGGTAGCTGAACGCCTTGTCCAAAAGCATCTTACTTCTGAGAGTTGAGCACACCCTCAGTCCCTCACACTTCCACACTGCCTGCAGAGTGAGTTTCACACGTCTTCACCAGAGACGATTGCCAGAGGCTTCTGAGTACAAGTTAACAATGCAGACCTGGAGGGTATCTCCAGGCGCAGTAGAGTGGTAATCTTGGAACCTCCTGACTCAGAGTACTGCTACCTTCTCACTGCCATAGGAATGCAGCTAGTTGACAGCTGGCTTCAAGACATGCTTCCCTGTGAGAGCTGCGGACAGGGCAGAAACCTCCCGCATCCTGCCTGACTGTAGGAGTAGCTGCTAACATCCTTATGTTAGTGGCTGGGAGAGGTTGCGGGAAAAGCATGTGTGAGGACTGGGCCTGAACTCCCGTGTATCTGAGTTGAATACAGCGATTTCCAATGGCCTTCTTCAATCACAGTGTAGCTAGGTTCCAACTCCCATGTCCGAGTGGGTAGCAGACATCTGCCTCCCATGCATACACACTTCTGAGAGTTGAGCTTATGGCCTGTACCTCCACAGCCAGCCTGCTGGTACCCTTGGCTTCTAAAAAGCCTAGGCTTGCTGTTTGACGGAAGTGCTGGGAGAGGTAATTGGAATCACCCGGCACACAAAACTAGTGCCTCCAAGCTCAGTTCAGCGATTTCCTAGTAATTCCTGTGGTAGACTGGTGCTACATACTAAGTTCCATACGTGAGAGGGTAGCTGAACGCCTTGTCCAAAACCATCTTACTTCTGAGAGTTGAGCTCAGCCTCAGTCCCTCACAGTTCCACACTGCCTGCAGAGTGAGTTTCGCAGGTCTTCAGCAGAGACGTTTGCCAGAGGCTTCTGAGACGCAGGGTAACAATGCAGACCTGGAGGGTATCCCCAGGTGCAGTCGACTGGTAATCTTGGAACCTCCTGACTCAGAATACTGCTACCTACTCACTGCCATAGGAATGCAGCTAGTTGACAGCTGGCTTCAAGACATGCTTCCCTGTGAGAGCTGAGGACAGGGCAGAACCCTCCCGCATGCTGCCTGACTGTAGGAGTAGCTGCTAACATCCTTATGTTAGTGGCTGGGAGAGGTTGCGGGAAAAGCATGTGTGAGCACTGGGCCTGAACTCCCGTGTATCTGAGTTGAATACAGCGATTTCCAACGGCTTTCCTCAACCAGAGTGTAGCTAGGTTCCAAATCCCATGTACGAGCGGGTAGCAGACATCTGCCTCCCATGCATACACACTTCTGAGAGTTGAGCTTATGGCCTGTACCTCCACATCCAGCCTGCTGGTACCCTTGGCTTCTAAAAGGCCTAGGCTCGCTGTTTGACGGAAGTGCTGGGAGAGGTAATTGGAATCTCCCGGCACACAAGACGAGTGCCTCCAAGCTCAATTCACGATTTCCCAGTAATTCTTGTGGTAGACAGGTGCTACATACTAAGTTCCATATGTGAGATGGTAGCTGAACGCCTTGTCCAAAAGCATCTTACTTCTGAGAGTTGAGCCCACCCTCAGTCCCTCACACTTCCACACTGCCTGCAGAGTGAGTTTCACACGTCTTCACCAGAGTCGATTGCCAGAGGCTTCTGAGTACAAGTTAACAATGCAGACATGGAGGGTATCTCCAGGTGCAGTAGAGTGGTAATCTTGGAACATCCTGACTCAGAGTACTGCTACCTTCTCACTGCCATAGGAATGCAGCTCGTTGACAGCTAGCTGGCTTCAAGACATGCTTCCCTGTGAGAGCTGAGGACAGGGCAGAACCCTCCCGCATGCTGCCTGACTGTAGGAGTAGCTGCTAACATCCTTATGTTAGTGGCTGGGAGAGGTGGCGGGAAAAGCATGTGTGAGCACTGGGCCTGAACTCCCGTGTATCTGAGTTGAATACAGCGATTTCCAACGGCTTTTCTCAACCAGAGTGTAGCTAGGTTCCAAATCCCATGTACGAGCGGGTAGCAGACATCTGCCTCCCATGCATACACACTTCTGAGAGTTGAGCTTATGGCCTGTACCTCCACAGCCAGCCTGCTGGTACCCTTGGCTTCTAAAAGGCCTAGGCTCGCTGTTTGACGGAAGTGCTGGGAGAGGTAATTGGAATCTCCCGGCACACAAGACGAGTGCCTCCAAGCTCAATTCACGATTTCCCAGTAATTCTTGTGGTAGACAGGTGCTACATACTAAGTTCCATATGTGAGAAGGTAGCTGAACGCCTTGTCCAAAAGCATCTTACTTCTGAGAGTTGAGCACACCCTCAGTCCCTCACACTTCCACACTGCCTGCAGAGTGAGTTTCACACGTCTTCACCAGAGACGATTGCCAGAGGCTTCTGAGTACAAGTTAACAATGCAGACCTGGAGGGTATCTCCAGGCGCAGTAGAGTGGTAATCTTGGAACCTCCTGACTCAGAGTACTGCTACCTTCTCACTGCCATAGGAATGCAGCTAGTTGACAGCTGGCTTCAAGACATGCTTCCCTGTGAGAGCTGAGGACAGGGCAGAAACCTCCCGCATCCTGCCTGACTGTAGGAGTAGCTGCTAACATCCTTATGTTAGTGGCTGGGAGAGGTGCGGGAAAAGCATGTGTGAGCACTGGGCCTGAACTCCCGTGTATCTGAGTTGAATACACCGATTTCCAATGGCCTTCTTCAATCACAGTGTAGCTAGGTTCCAACTCCCATGTCCGAGTGGGTAGCAGACATCTGCCTCCCATGCATACACACTTCTGAGAGTTGAGCTTATGGCCTGTACCTCCACATCCAGCCTGCTGGTACCCTTGGCTTCTAAAAGGCCTAGGCTCGCTGTTTGACGGAAGTGCTGGGAGAGGTAATTGGAATCACCCGGCACACAAGACTAGTGCCTCCAAGCTCAGTTCAGCGATTTCCTGGTAATTCCTGTGGTAGACTGGTGCTACATACTAAGTTCCATACGTGAGAGGGTAGCTGAACGCCTTGTCCAAAACCATCTTACTTCTGAGAGTTGAGCTCAGCCTCAGTCCCTCACAGTTCCACACTGCCTGCAGAGTGAGTTTCGCAGGTCTTCAGCAGAGACGTTTGCCAGAGGCTTCTGAGACGCAGGGTAACAATGCAGACCTGGAGGGTATCCCCAGGTGCAGTCGACTGGTAATCTTGGAACCTCCTGACTCAGAATACTGCTACCTTCTCACTGCCATAGGAATGCAGCTAGTTGACAGCTGGCTTCAAGACATGCTTCCCTGTGAGAGCTGAGGACAGGGCAGAACCCTCCCGCATATTGCCTGACTGTAGGAGTAGCTGCTAACATCCTTATGTTAGTGGCTGGGAGAGGTTGCGGGAAAAGCATGTGTGAGCACTGGGCCTGAACTCCCGTGTATCTGAGTTGAATACAGCGATTTCCAACGGCTTTCCTCAACCAGAGTGTAGCTAGGTTCCAAATCTCATGTACGAGCGGGTAGCAGACATCTGCCTCCCATGCATACACACTTCTGAGAGTTGAGCTTATGGCCTGTACCTCCACATCCAGCCTGCTGGTACCCTTGGCTTCTAAAAGGCCTAGGCTCGCTGTTTGACGGAAGTGCTGGGAGAGGTAATTGGAATCTCCCGGCACACAAGACGAGTGCCTCCAAGCTCAATTCACGATTTCCCAGTAATTCTTGTGGTAGACAGGTGCTACATACTAAGTTCCATATGTGAGAAGGTAGCTGAACGCCTTGTACAAAAGCATCTTACTTCTGAGAGTTGAGCACACCCTCAGTCCCTCGCACTTCCACACTGCCTGCAGAGTGAGTTTCACACGTCTTCACCAGAGAAGATTGCCAGAGGCTTCTGAGTACAAGTTAACAATGCAGAACTGGAGGGTATCTCCAGGTGCAGTAGAGTGGTAATCTTGGAACCTCCTGACTCAGAGTACTGCTACCTTCTCACTGCCATAGGAATGCAGCTAGTTGACAGCTGGCTTCAAGACATGCTTCCCTGTGAGAGCTGAGGACAGGGCAGAACCCTCCCGCATCCTGCCTGACTGTAGGAGTAGCTGCTAACATCCTTATGTTAGTGGCTGGGCGAGGTTGCGGGAAAAGCATGTGTGAGCACTGGGCCTGAACTCCCGTGTATCTGAGTTGAATACAGCGATTTCCAATGGCCTTCTTCAATCACAGTGTAGCTAGGTTCCAACTCCCATGTCCGAGTGGGTAGCAGACATCTAACTCCCATGCATACACACTTCTGAGAGTTGAGCTTATGGCCTGTACCTCCACAGCCAGCCTGCTGGTACCCTTGGCTTCTAAAAGGCCTAGGCTCGCTGTTTGACGGAAGTGCTGGGAGAGGTAATTGGAATCACCCGGCACACAAGACTAGTGCCTCCAAGCTCAGTTCAGCGATTTCCTAGTAATTCCTGTGGTAGACTGATGCTGCATACTAAGTTCCATACGTGAGATGGTAGCTGAACCCCTTGTCCAAAACCATCTTACTTCTGAGAGTTGATCTCACCCTCAGTCCCTCACAGTTCCACACTGCCTGCAGAGTGAGTTTCGCAGGTCTTCAGCAGAGACGTTTGCCAGAGGCTTCTGAGACGCAGGGTAACAATGCAGACCTGGAGGGTATCCCCAGGTGCAGTCGACTGGTAATCTTGGAACCTCCTGACTCAGAATACTGCTACTTTCTCACTGCCATAGGAATGCAGCTAGTTGACAGCTGGCTTCAAGACATGCTTCCCTGTGAGAGCTGAGGACAGGGCAGAACCCTCCCGCATGCTGCCTGACTGTAGGAGTAGCTGCTAACATCCTTATGTTAGTGGCTGGGAGAGGTTGCGGGAAAAGCATGTGTGAGCACTGGGCCTGAACTCCCGTGTATCTGAGTTGAATACAGCGATTTCCAACGGCTTTCCTCAACCAGAGTGTAGCTAGGTTCCAAATCCCATGTACGAGCGGGTAGCAGACATCTGCCTCCCATGCATACACACTTCTGAGAGTTGAGCTTATGGCCTGTACCTCCACAGCCAGCCTGCTGGTACCCTTGGCTTCTAAAAGGCCTAGGCTCGCTGTTTGACGGAAGTGCTGGGAGAGGTAATTGGAATCACCCGGCACACAAGACTAGTGCCTCCAAGCTCAGTTCAGCGATTTCCTAGTAATTCCTGTGGTAGACTGGTGCTACATACTAAGTTCCATACGTGAGAGTGTAGCTGAACGCCTTGTCCAAAACCATCTTACTTCTGAGAGTTGAGCTCAGCCTCAGTCCCTCACAGTTCCACACTGCCTGCAGAGTGAGTTTCGCAGGTCTTCAGCAGAGACGTTTGCCAGAGGCTTCTGAGACGCAGGGTAACAATGCAGACCTGGAGGGTATCCCCAGGTGCAGTCGACTGGTAATCTTGGAACCTCCTGACTCAGAATACTGCTACCTTCTCACTGCCATAGGAATGCAGCTAGTTGACAGCTGGCTTCAAGACATGTTTCCCTGTGAGAGCTGAGGACAGGGCAGAACCCTCCCGCATGCTGCCTGACTGAAGGAGTAGCTGCTAACATCCTAATGTTAGTGGCTGGGAGAGGTTGCGGGAAAAGCATGTGTGAGCACTGGGCCTGAACTCCCGTGTATCTGAGTTGAATACAGCGATTTCCAACGGCTTTCCTCAACCAGAGTGTAGCTAGGTTCCAAATCCGTGTACGAGCGGGTAGCAGACATCTGCCTCCCATGCATACACACTTCTGAGAGTTGAGCTTATGGCCTGTTCCTCCACAGCCAGCCTGCTGGTACCCTTGGCTTCTAAAAGGCCTAGGCTCGGTGTTTGACGGAAGTGCTGGGAGAGGTAATTGGAATCTCCCGGCACACAAGACGAGTGCCTCCACCTCAATTCACGATTTCCCAGTATTTCTTGTGATAGACAGGTGCTACATACTAAGTTCCATATGTGAGAAGGTAGCTGAACGCCTTGTCCAAAAGCATCTTACTTCTGAGAGTTGAGCACACCCTCAGTCCCTCAGACTTCCACACTGCCTGCAGAGTGAGTTTCACACGTCTTCACCAGAGACAATTGCCAGAGGCTTCTGAGTACAAGTTAACAATGCAGACCTGGAGGGTATCTCCAGGTGCAGTAGAGTGGTAATCTTGGAAACTCCTGACTCAGAGTACTGCTACCTTCTCACTGCCATAGGAATGCAGCTAGTTGACAGCTGGCTTCAAGACATGCTTCCCTGTGAGAGCTGAGGACAGGGCAGAACCCTCCCGCATCCTGCCTGACTGTAGGAGTAGCTGCTAACATCCTTATGTTAGTGGCTGGGAGAGGTTGCGGGAAAAGCATGTGTGAGCACTGGGCCTGAACTCCCGTGTATCTGAGTTGAATAAAGCGATTTCCAACGGCTTTCCTCAACCAGAGTGTAGCTAGGTTCCAAATCTCATGTACGAGCGGGTAGCAGACATCTGCCTCCCATGCATACACACTTCTGAGAGTTGAGCTTATGGCCTGTACCTCCACATCCAGCCTGCTGGTACCCTTGGCTTCTAAAAGGCCTAGGCTCGCTGTTTGACGGAAGTGCTGGGAGAGGTAATTGGAATCTCCCGGCACACAAGACGAGTGCCTCCAAGCTCAATTCACGATTTCCCAGTAATTCTTGTGGTAGACAGGTGCTACATACTAAGTTCCATATGTGAGAAGGTAGCTGAACGCCTTGTACAAAAGCATCTTACTTCTGAGAGTTGAGCACACCCTCAGTCCCTCGCACTTCCACACTGCCTGCAGAGTGAGTTTCACACGTCTTCACCAGAGAAGATTGCCAGAGGCTTCTGAGTACAAGTTAACAATGCAGAACTGGAGGGTATCTCCAGGTGCAGTAGAGTGGTAATCTTGGAACCTCCTGACTCAGAGTACTGCTACCTTCTCACTGCCATAGGAATGCAGCTAGTTGACAGCTGGCTTCAAGACATGCTTCCCTGTGAGAGCTGAGGACAGGGCAGAACCCTCCCGCATCCTGCCTGACTGTAGGAGTAGCTGCTAACATCCTTATGTTAGTGGCTGGGAGAGGTTGCGGGAAAAGCATGTGTGAGAATTGGGCCTGAACTCCCGTGTATCTGAGTTGAATACAGCGATTTCCAATGGCCTTCTTCAATCACAGTGTAGCTAGGTTCCAACTCCCATGTCCGAGTGGGTAGCAGACATCTAACTCCCATGCATACACACTTCTGAGAGTTGAGCTTATGGCCTGTACCTCCACAGCCAGCCTGCTGGTACCCTTGGCTTCTAAAAGGCCTGGGCTCGCTGTTTGACGGAAGTGCTGGGAGAGGTAATTGGAATCACCCGGCACACAAGACTAGTGCCTCCAAGCTCAGTTCAGCGATTTCCTAGTAATTCCTGTGGTAGACTGATGCTGCATACTAAGTTCCATACGTGAGATGGTAGCTGAACCCCTTGTCCAAAACCATCTTACTTCTGAGAGTTGATCTCACCCTCAGTCCCTCACAGTTCCACACTGCCTGCAGAGTGAGTTTCGCAGGTCTTCAGCAGAGACGTTTGCCAGAGGCTTCTGAGACGCAGGGTAACAATGCAGACCTGGAGGGTATCCCCAGGTGCAGTCGACTGGTAATCTTGGAACCTCCTGACTCAGAATACTGCTACTTTCTCACTGCCATAGGAATGCAGCTAGTTGACAGCTGGCTTCAAGACATGCTTCCCTGTGAGAGCTGAGGACAGGGCAGAACCCTCCCGCATGCTGCCTGACTGTAGGAGTAGCTGCTAACATCCTTATGTTAGTGGCTGGGAGAGGTTGCGGGAAAAGCATGTGTGAGCACTGGGCCTGAACTCCCGTGTATCTGAGTTGAATACAGCGATTTCCAACGGCTTTCCTCAACCAGAGTGTAGCTAGGTTCCAAATCCCATGTACGAGCGGGTAGCAGACATCTGCCTCCCATGCATACACACTTCTGAGAGTTGAGCTTATGGCCTGTACCTCCACAGCCAGCCTGCTGGTACCCTTGGCTTCTAAAAGGCCTAGGCTCGCTGTTTGACGGAAGTGCTGGGAGAGGTAATTGGAATCACCCGGCACACAAGACTAGTGCCTCCAAGCTCAGTTCAGCGATTTCCTAGTAATTCCTGTGGTAGACTGGTGCTACATACTAAGTTCCATACGTGAGAGGGTAGCTGAACGCCTTGTCTAAAACCATCTTACTTCTGAGAGTTGAGCTCAGCCTCAGTCCCTCACAGTTCCACACTGCCTGCAGAGTGAGTTTCGCAGGTCTTCAGCAGAGACGTTTGCCAGAGGCTTCTGAGACGCAGGGTAACAATGCAGACCTGGAGGGTATCCCCAGGTGCAGTCGACTGGTAATCTTGGAACCTCCTGACTCAGAATACTGCTACCTTCTCACTGCCATAGGAATGCAGCTAGTTGACAGCTGGCTTCAAGACATGCTTCCCTGTGAGAGCTGAGGACAGGGCAGAACCCTCCCGCATGCTGCCTGACTGAAGGAGTAGCTGCTAACATCCTAATGTTAGTGGCTGGGAGAGGTTGCGGGAAAAGCATGTGTGAGCACTGGGCCTGAACTCCCGTGTATCTGAGTTGAATACAGCGATTTCCAACGGCTTTCCTCAACCAGAGTGTAGCTAGGTTCCAAATCCGTGTACGAGCGGGTAGCAGACATCTGCCTCCCATGCATACACACTTCTGAGAGTTGAGCTTATGGCCTGTTCCTCCACAGCCAGCCTGCTGGTACCCTTGGCTTCTAAAAGGCCTAGGCTCGGTGTTTGACGGAAGTGCTGGGAGAGGTAATTGGAATCTCCCGGCACACAAGACGAGTGCCTCCACCTCAATTCACGATTTCCCAGTATTTCTTGTGGTAGACAGGTGCTACATACTAAGTTCCATATGTGAGAAGGTAGCTGAACGCCTTGTCCAAAAGCATCTTACTTCTGAGAGTTGAGCACACCCTCAGTCCCTCAGACTTCCACACTGCCTGCAGAGTGAGTTTCACACGTCTTCACCAGAGACAATTGCCAGAGGCTTCTGAGTACAAGTTAACAATGCAGACCTGGAGGGTATCTCCAGGTGCAGTAGAGTGGTAATCTTGGAAATTCCTGACTCAGAGTACTGCTACCTTCTCACTGCCATAGGAATGCAGCTAGTTGACAGCTGGCTTCAAGACATGCTTCCCTGTGAGAGCTGAGGACAGGGCAGAACCCTCCCGCATCCTGCCTGACTGTAGGAGTAGCTGCTAACATCCTAATGTTAGTGGCTGGGAGAGGTTGCGGGAAAAGCATGTGTGAGCACTGGGCCTGAACTCCCGTGTATCTGAGTTGAATACAGCGATTTCCAATGGCCTTCTTCAATCACAGTGTAGCTAGGTTCCAACTCCCATGTCCGAGTGGGTAGCAGACATCTGCCTCCCATGCATATACACTTCTGAGAGTTGAGCTTATGGCCTGTAACTCCACATCCAGCCTGCTGGTACCCTTGGCTTCTAAAAGGCCTAGGCTCGCTGTTTGACGGAAGTGCTGGGAGAGGTAATTGGAATCACCCGGCACACAAGACTAGTGCCTCCAAGCTCAGTTCAGCGATTTCCTAGTAATTCCTCTGGTAGACTGGTGCTACATACTAAGTTCCATACGTGAGAGGGTAGCTGAAAGCCTTGTCCAAAACCATCTTACTTCTGAGAGTTGAGCTCAGCCTCAGTCCCTCACAGTTCCACACTGCCTGCAGAGTGAGTTTCGCAGGTCTTCAGCAGAGACGTTTGCCAGAGGCTTCTGAGACGCAGGGTAACAATGCAGACCTGGAGGGTATCCCCAGGTGAAGTCGACTGGTAATCTTGGAACCTCCTGACTCAGAATACTGCTACCTTCTCACTGCCATAGGAATGCAGCTAGTTGACACCTGGCTTCAAGACATGCTTCCCTGTGAGAGCTGAGGACAGGGCAGAACCCTCCCGCATGCTGCCTGACTGAAGGATTAGCTGCTAACATCCTAATGTTAGTGGCTGGGAGAGGTTGCGGGAAAAGCATGTGTGAGCACTGGGCCTGAACTCCCGTGTATCTGAGTTGAATACAGCGATTTCCAACGGCTTTCCTCAACCAGAGTGTAGCTAGGTTCCAAATCCCATGTACGAGCGGGTAGCAGACATCTGCCTCCCATGCATACACACTTCTGAGAGTTGAGCTTATGGCCTGTACCTCCACATCCAGCCTGCTGGTACCCTTGGCTTCTGAAAGGCCTAGGCTCGCTGTTTGACGGAAGTGCTAGGAGAGGTAATTGGAATCTCCCGGCACACAAGACTAGTGCCTCCAAGCTCAATTCACGATTTCTCACTAATTCTTGTGGTAGACAGGTGCTACATACTAAGTTCCATATGTGAGAAGGTAGCTGAACGCCTTGTCCAAAAGCATCTTACTTCTGAGAGTTGAGCACACCCTCAGTCCCTCACACTTCCACGCTGCCTGCAGAGTGAGTTTCACACGTCTTCACCAGAGACGATTGCCAGAGGCTTCTGAGTACAAGTTAACAATGCAGACCTGGAGGGTATCTCCAGGTGCAGTAGAGTAGTAATCTTGGAACCTCCTGACTCAGAGTACTGCTACCTTCTCACTGCCATAGGAATGCAGCTAGTTGACAGCTGGCTTCAAGACATGCTTCCCTGTGAGAGCTGAGGACAGGGCAGAACCCTCCCGCATCCTGCCTGATTGTAGGAGTAGCTGCTAACAACCTTATGTTAGTGGCGGGGAGAGGTTGCGGGAAAAGCATGTGTGAGCACTGGGCCTGAACTCCCGTGTATCTTAGTTGAATACAGCGATTTCCAATGGCCTTTTTCAATCACAGTGTAGCTAGGTTCCAACTCCCATGTCCGAGTGGGTAGCAGACATCTGCCTCCCATGCATATACACTTCTGAGAGTTGAGCTTATGGCCTGTACCTGCACAGGCAGCCTGCTGGTACCCTTGGCTTCTAAAAGGCCTAGGCTCGCTGTTTGACGGAAGTGCTGGGAGAGGTAATTGGAATCACCCGGCACACAAGACTAGTGCCTCCAAGCTCAGTTCAGCGATTTCCTAGTAATTCCTGTGGTAGACTGGTGCTACATACTAAGTTCCATACGTGAGAGGGTAGATGAACGCCTTGTCGAAATCCATCTTACTTTTGAGAGTAGAGATCAGCCTCAGTCCCTCACAGTTCCACACTGCCTGCAGAGTGAGTTTCGCAGGTCTTCAGCAGAGACGTTTGCCAGAGGCTTCTGAGACGCAGGGTAACAATGCAGACCTGGAGGGTATCCCCAGGTGCAGTCGACTGGTAATCTTGGAACCTCCTGACTCAGAATACTGCTACCTTCTCACTGCCATAGGAATACAGCTAGTTGACAGCTAGCTGGCTTCAAGACATGCTTCCCTGAGAGAGCTGAGGACAGGGCAGAACCCTCCCGCATGCTGCCGGAGTGTAGGAGTAGCTGCTAACATCCTTATGTTAGTGGCTGGGAGAGGTTGCGGGAAAAGCATGTGTGAGCACTGGGCCTGAACTCCCGTGTATCTGAGTTGAATACAGCGATTTCCAACGGCTTTCCTCAACCAGAGTGTAGCTAGGTTCCAAATCCCATGTACGAGCGGGTAGCAGACATCTGCCTCCCATGCATACACACTTCTGAGAGTTGAGCTTATGGCCTGTACCTCCACATCCAGCCTGCTGGTACCCTTGGCTTCTAAAAGGCCTAGGCTCGGTGTCTGACGCAAGTGCTAGGAGAGGTAATTGGAATCTCCTGGCACAAAGACGAGTGCCTCCAAGCTCAATTCACGATTTCCCAGTAATTCTTGTGGTAGACAGGTGCTACATACGAAGTTCCATATGTGAGAAGGTAGCTGAACGCCTTGTCCAAAAGCATCTTACTTCTGAGAGTTGAGCACACCCTCAGTCCCTCACACTTCCAAACTGCCTGCAGAGTGAGTTTCACACGTCTTCACCAGAGACGATTGCCAGAGGCTTCTGAGTACAAGTTAACAATGCAGACCTGGAGGGTATCTCCAGGTGCAGTAGAGTGGTAATCTTGGAACCTCCTGACTCAGAGTACTGCTACCTTCTCACTGCCATAGGAATGCAGCTAGTTGACAGCTGGCTTCAAGACATGCTTCCCTGTGAGAGCTGAGGACAGGGCAGAACCCTCCCGCATCCTGCCTGACTGTAGGAGTAGCTGCTAACATCCTAATGTTAGTGGCTGGGAGAGGTTGCGGGAAAAGCATGTGTGAGCACTGGGCCTGAACTCCCGTGTATCTGAGTTGAATACAGCGATTTCCAACGGCTTCCCTCAACCAGAGTGTAGCTAGGTTCCAAATCCCATGTCCGAGTGGGTAGCAGACATCTGCCTGCCATGCATACACACTTCTGAGAGTTGAGCTTATGGCCTGTACCTCCACAGCCAGCCTGCTGGTACCCTTGGCTTCTAAAAGGCCTAGGCTCGCTGTTTGACGGAAGTCCTGGGAGAGGTAATTGGAATCACCCGGCACACAAGACAAGTGCCTCCAAGCTCAGTTCAGCGATTTCCTAGTAATTCCTGTGGTAGACTGGTGCTACATACTAAGTTACATATGTGAGAGGGTAGCTGACGCCTTGTCCAAAACCATCTTACTTCTGAGAGTTGAGCTCAGCCTCAGTCCCTCACAGTTCCACACTGCCTGCAGAGTGAGTTTCGCAGGTCTTCAGCAGAGACGTTTGCCAGAGGCTTCTGAGACGCAGGGTAACAATGCAAACCTGGAGGGTATCCCCAGGTGTAGTCGACTAGTAATCTTGGAACCTCCTGACTCAGAATACTGCTACCTTCTCACTGCCATAGAAATGCAGCTAGTTGAGAGCTGGCTTCAAGACATGCTTCCCTGTGAGAGCTGAGGACAGGGCAGAACCCTCCCGCATGCTGCGTGACTGTAGGAGTAGCTGCTAACATCCTTATGTTAGTGGCTGGGAGAGGTTGCGGGAAAAGCATGTGTGAGCACTGGGCCTGAACTCCCGTGTATCTGAGTTGAATACAGCGATTTCCAACGGCTTTCCTCAACCAGAGTGTAGCTAGGTTCCAAATCTCATGTCCGAGTGGGTAGCAGACATCTGCCTCCCACGCATATACACTTCTGAGAGTTGAGCTTATGGCCTGTACCTCCACAGCCAGCCTGCTGGTACCCTTGGCTTCTAAAAGTCCTGGGCTCGCTGTTTGACGGAAGTGCTGGGAGAGGTAATTGGAATCACCCGGCACACAAGACTAGTGCCTCCAAGCTCAGTTCAGCGATTTCCTAGTAATTCCTGTGGTAGACTGGTGCTACATACTAAGTTCCATACGTGAGAGGGTAGCTGAACGCCTTGTCCAAAACCATCTTACTTCTGAGAGTTGAGCTCAGCCTCAGTCCCTCACAGTTCCACACTGCCTTCAGAGTGAGTTTCGCAGGTCTTCAGCAGAGACGTTTGCCAGAGGCTTCTGAGACGCAGGGTAACAATGCAGACCTGGAGGGTATCCCCAGGTGCAGTCGACTGGTAATCTTGGAACCTCCTGACTCAGAATACTGCTACCTTCTCACTGCCATAGGAATGCAGCTAGTTGACAGCTGGCTTCAAGACATGCTTCCCTGTGAGAGCTGAGGACAGGGCAGAACCCTCCCGTATTCTGTCTGACTGCAGGAGTAGCTGCTAACATCCTTATGTTAGTGGCTGGGAGAGGTTGCGGGAAAAGCATGTGTGAGCACTGGGCCTGAACTCCCGTGTATCTGAGTTGAATACAGCGATTTCCAGCGGCGTTCCTCAACCAGAGTGTAGCTAGGTTCCAAATCCCATGTACGAGCGGGTAGCAGACATCTGCCTCCCATGCATACACACTTCTGAGAGTTGAGCTTATGGCCTGTACTTCCACATCCAGCCTACTGGTACACTTGGCTTCTAAAAGGCCTAGGCTCGCTGTTTGACGGAAGTGCTGGGAGAGGTAATTGGAATCTCCCGGCACAAAAGACGAGTGCCTCCAAGCTCAATTCACGATTTCCCAGTAATTCTTGTGGTAGACAGGTGCTACATACGAAGTTCCATATGTGAGAAGGTAGCTGAACGCCTTGTCCAAAAGCATCTTACTTCTGAGAGTTGAGGACACCCTCAGTCCCTCACACTTCCACACTGCCTGCAGAGTGAGTTTCACACGTCTTCACCAGAGACGATTGCCAGAGGCTTCTGAGTACAAGTTAACAATGCAGACCTGGAGGGTATCTCCAGGTGCAGTAGAGTGGTAATCTTGGAACCTCCTGACTCAGAGTACTGCTACCTTCTCACTGCCATAGGAATGCAGCTAGTTGAAAGCTGGCTTCAAGACATGCTTCCCTGTGAGAGCTGAGGACAGGGCAGAACCCTCCCGCATCCTGCCTGACTGTAGGAGTAGCTTCTAACATCCTTATGTTAGTGGCTGGGAGAGGTTGCGGGAAAAGCATGTGTGAGCACTGGGCCTGAACTCCATTGTATCTGAGTTGAATACAGCGATTTCCAATGGCCTTCTTCAATCACAGTGTAGCTAGGTTCCAACTCCCATGTCCGAGTGGGTAGCAGACATCTGCCTCCCATGCATACACACTTCTGAGAGTTGAGCTTATGGCCTGTACCTCCACATCCAGCCTGCTGGTACCCTTGGCTTCTAAAAGGCCTAGGCTCGCTGTTTGACGGAAGTGCTGGGAGAGGTAATTGGAATCACCCGGCACACAAGACTAGTGCCTCCAAGCTCAGTTCAGCGATTTCCTAGTAATTCCTGTGGTAGACTGGTGCTACATACTAAGTTCCATACGTGAGAGGGTAGCTGAACGCCTTGTCCAAAAGCATCTTACTTCTGAGAGTTGAGCTCAGCCTCAGTCCCACACAGTTCCACACTGCCTGCAGAGTGAGTTTCGCAGGTCTTCAGCAGAGAGGTTTGCCAGAGGCTTCTGAGACGCAGGGTAACAATGCAGACCTGGAGGGTATCCCCAGGTGCAGTCGACTGGTAATCTTGGAACCTCCTGACTCAGAATACAGCTACCTTCTCACTGCCATAGGAATGCAGCTAGTTGACAGCTGGCTTCAAGACATGCTTCCCTGTGAGAGCTGAGGACAGGGCAGAACCCTCCCGCATGCTGCCTGACTGTAGGAGTAGCTGCTAACATCCTTATGTTAGTGGCTGGGAGAGGTTGCGGGAAAAGCATGTGTGAGCACTGGGCCTGAACTCCCGTGTATCTGAGTTGAATACAGCGATTTCCAATGGCTTTCTTCAATCACAGTGTAGCTAGGTTCCAACTCCCATGTCCGAGTGGGTAGCAGACATCTGCCTCCCATGCATACACACTTCTGAGATTTGAGCTTATGGCCTGTACCTCCACATCCAGCCTGCTGGTACCCTTGGCTTCTAAAAGGCCTAGGCTCGCTGTTTGACGGAAGTGCTGGGAGAGGTAATTGGAATCACCCGGCACACAAGACTTGTGCCTCCAAGCTCAGTTCAGCGATTTCCTAGTAATTCCTGTGGTAGACTGGTGCTACATACTAAGTTCCATACGTGAGAGGGTAGCTGAACGCCTTGTCCAAAACCATCTTACTTCTGAGAGTTGAGCTCAGCCTCAGTCCCTCACAGTTCCACACTGCCTGCAGAGTGAGTTTCGCAGGTCTTCAGCAGAGACGTTTGCCAGAGGCTTCTGAGACGCAGGGTAACAATGCAGACCTGGAGGGTATCCGCAGGTGCAGTCGACTGGTAATCTTGGAACCTCCTGACTCAGAATACAGCGACCTTCTCACTGCCATAGGAATGCAGCTAGTTGACAGCTGGCTTCAAGACATGCTTCCCTGTGAGAGCTGAGGACAGGGCAGAACCCTCCCGTATGCTGCCTGACTGTAGGAGTAGCTGCTAACATCCTTATGTTAGTGGCTGGGAGAGGTTGCGGGAAAAGCATGTGTGAGCACTGGGCCTGAACTCCCGTGTATCTGAGTTGAATACAGCGATTTCCAATGGCCTTCTTCAATCACAGTGTAGCTAGGTTCCAACTCCCATGTCCGAGTGGGTAGCAGACATCTGCCTCCCATGCATACACACTTCTGAGAGTTGAGCTTATGGCCTGTACCTCCACATCCAGCCTGCTGGTACCCTTGGCTTCTAAAAGGCCTAGGCTCGCTGTTTGACGGAAGTGCTGGGAGAGGTAATTGGAATCACCCGGCACACAAGACTTGTGCCTCCAAGCTCAGTTCAGCGATTTCCTAGTAATTCCTGTGGTAGACTGGTGCTACATACTAAGTTCCATACGTGAGAGGGTAGCTGAACGCCTTGTCCAAAACCATCTTACTTCTGAGAGTTGAGCTCAGCCTCAGTCCCTCACAGTTCCACACTGCCTGCAGAGTGAGTTTCGCAGGTCTTCAGCAGAGACGTTTGCCAGAGGCTTCTGAGACGCAGGGTAACAATGCAGACCTGGAGGGTATCCCCAGGTGCAGTCGAGTGGTAATCTTGGAACCTCCTGACTCAGAATACTGCTACCTTCTCACTGCCATTGGAATGCAGCTAGTTGACAGCTGGCTTCAAGACATGCTTCCCTGTGAGAGCTGAGGACAGGGCCGAACCCTCCCGCATGCTGCATGACTGTAGGATTAGCTGCTAACATCCTAATGTTAGTGGCTGGGAGAGGTTGCGGGAAAAGCATGTGTGAGCACTGGGCCTGAACTCCCGTGTATCTGAGTTGAATACAGCGATTTCCAATGGCTTTCCTCAACCAGAGTGTAGCTAGGTTCCAAATCCCATGTACGAGCGGGTAGCAGACATCTGCCTCTCATGCATACACACTTCTGAGAGTTGAGCTTATGGCCTGTACCTCCACAGACCGCCTGCTGGTACCCTTGGCTTCTAAAAGGCCTAGGCTCGCTGTTTGACGGAAGTGCTGGGAGAGGTAATTGGAATCTCCCGGCACACAAGACGAGTGCCTCCAAGCTCAATTCACGATTTCCCAGTAATTCTTGTGGTAGACAGGTGCTACATACTAAGTTCCATATGTGAGAAGGTAGCTGAACGCCTTGTCCAAAAGCATCTTACTTCTGAGAGTTGATCTCAGCCTCAGTCCCTCACACTTCCACACTGCCTGCAGAGTGATTTTCACACGTCTTCACCAGAGACGATTGCCAGAGGCTTCTGAGTACAAGTTAACAATGTAGACCTGGAGGGTATCTCCAGGTGCAGTAGAGTGGTAATCTTGGAACCTCCTGACTCAGAGTACTGCTACCTTCTCACTGCCATAGGAATGCAGCTAGTTGACAGCTGGCTTCAAGACATGCTTCCCTGTGAGAGCTGAGGACAGGGCAGAACCCTCCCGCATCCTGCCTGACTGTAGGAGTAGCTGCTAACATCCTAATGTTAGTGGCTGGGAGAGGTTGCGGGAAAAGCATGTGTGAGCACTGGGCCTGAACTCCCATGTATCTGAGTTGAATACAGCGATTTCCAATGGCCTTCTTCAATCACAGTGTAGCTAGGTTCCAACTCCCATGTCCGAGTGGGTAGCAGACATCTGCCTCCCATGCATACACACTTCTGAGGGTTGAGCTTATGGCCTGCACCTCCACATCAAGCCTGCTGGTACCCTTGGCTTCTAAAGGCCTAGGCTCGCTGTTTGACGGAAGTGCTGGGAGAGGTAATTGTAATCACCCGGCACATAAGACTAGTGCCTCCAAGCTCAGTTCAGCGATTTCCTAGTAATTCCTGTGGTAGACTGGTGCTACAAACTAAGTTCCATACGTGAGAGGGTAGCTGAACGCCTTGTCCAAAACCATCTTACTTCTGAGAGTTGAGCTCAGCCTCAGTCCCTCACAGTTCCACACTGCCTGCAGAGTGAGTTTCGCAGGTCTTCAGCAGAGACGTTTGCCAGAGGCTTCTGAGACCAGGGTAACAATGCAGACCTGGAGGGTATCCCCAGGTGCAGTCGACTGGTAATCTTGGAACCTCCTGACTCAGAATACTGCTACCTTCTCACTGCCATAGTAGTGCAGCTAGTTGACAGCTAGCTGGCTTCAAGACATGCTTCCCTGAGAGAGCTGAGGACAGGGCAGAACCCTCCCGCATGCTGCCGGACTGTAGGAGTAGCTGCTAACATCCTAATGTTAGTGGCTGGGAGAGGTTGCGGGAAAAGCATGTGTGAGCACTGGGCCTGAACTCCCGTGTATCTGAGTTGAATACAGCGATTTCCAACGGCTTTCCTCAACCAGAGTGTAGCTAGGTTCCAAATCCCATATACGAGCGGGTAGCAGACATGTGCCTCCCATGCATACACACTTCTGAGAGTTGAGCTTATGGCCTGTACCTCCACAGCCAGCCTGCAGGTACCCTTGGCTTCTAAAAGGCCTAGGCTCGCTGTTTGACGGAAGTGCTGGGAGAGGTAATTGGAATCTCCCGGCACACAAGACGAGTGCCTCCAAGCTCAATTCACGATTTCTCAGTAATTCTTGTGGTAGACAGGTGCTACATACTAAGTTCCATATGTGAGATGGTAGCTGAACGCCTTGTCCAAAAGCATCTTACTTCTGAGAGTTGAGCCCACCCTCAGTCCCTCACAGTTCCACACTGCCTGCAGAGTGAGTTTCACACGTCTTCACCAGAGACGATTGCCAGAGGCTTCTGAGTACAAGTTAACAATGCAGACCTGGAGGGTATCTCCAGGTGCAGTAGAGTGGTAATCTTGGAACCTCCTGACTCAGAGTACTGCTACCTTCTCACTGCCATAGGAATGCAGCTAGTTGACAGCTGGCTTCAAGACATGCTTCCCTGTGAGAGCTGAGGACAGGGCAGAACCCTCCCGCATCCTGCCTGAGTGTAGGAGTAGCTGCTAACATCCTAATGTTAGTGGCTGGGAGAGGTTGCGGGAAAAGCATGTGTGAGCACGGTGCCTGAACTCCCGTGTATCTGAGTTGAATACAGCGATTTCCAATGGCCTTCTTCAATCACAGTGTAGCTAGGTTCCAACTCCCATGTCCGAGTGGGTAGCAGACATCTGCCTCCCATGCATACACACTTCTGAGAGTTGAGTTTATGGCCTGTACCTCCACATCGAGCCTGCTGGTACCCTTGGCTTCTAAAAGGCCTAGGCTCGCTGTTTGACGGAAGTGCTGGGAGAGGTAATTGGAATCACCCGGCACACAAGACTAGTGCCTCCAAGCTCAGTTCAGCGATTTCCTAGTAATTCCTGTGGTAGACTGGTGCTACATACTAAGTTCCATACGTGAGAGGGTAGCTGATCGCCGTGTCCAAAACCATCTTACTTCTGAGAGTTGAGCTCAGCCTCAGTCCCTCACAGTTCCACACTGCCTGCAGAGTGAGTTTCGCAGGTCTTCAGCAGAGACGTTTGCCAGAGGCTTCTGAGACGCAGGGTAACAATGCAGACCTGGAGGGTATCCCCAGGTGCAGTCGACTGGTAATCTTGGAACCTCCTGACTCAGAATACTGCTACCTACTCACTGCCATAGGAATGCAGCTAGTTGACAGCTGGCTTCAAGACATGCTTCCCTGTGAGAGCTGAGGACAGGGCAGAACGCTCCCGCATCCTGCCTGACTGTAGGAGTAGCTGCTAACATCCTTATGTTAGTGGCTGGGAGAGGTTGCGGGAAAAGCATGTGTGAGCACTGGGCCTGAATTCCCGTGTATCTGAGTTGAATACAGTGATTTCCAACGGCTTTCCTCAACCAGAGTTTAGCTAGGTTCCAAATCCCATGTCCGAGTGGGTAGCAGACATCTGCCTCCCATGCATACACACTTCTGAGAGTTGAGCTTATGGCCTGTACCTCCACAGCCAGCCTGCTGGTACCCTTGGCTTCTAAAAGGCCTAGGCTCGCTGTTTGACAGAAGTGCTGGTAGAGGTAATTGGAATCTCCCGGCACACAAGACGAGTGCCTCCAAGCTCAATTCAGGATTTCCCAGTAATTCATGTGGTAGACAGGTGCTACATACTAAGTTCCATATGTGAGATGGTAGCTGAACGCCTTGTTCAAAAGCATCTTACTTCTGAGAGTTGAGCCCACACTCAGTCCCTCACAGTTCCACACTGCCTGCAGAGTGAGTTTCACACGTCTTCACCAGAGACGATTGCCAGAGGCTTCTGAGTACAAGTTATCAATGTAGAGCTGGAGGGTATCTCCAGGTGCAGTAGAGTGGTAATCTTGGAACCTCCTGACTCAGAGTACTGCTACCTTCTCACTGCCATAGGAATGCAGCTAGTTGACAGCTAGCTGGCTTCAAGACATGCTTCCCTGTGAGAGCTGAGGACAGGGCAGAACACTCCCGCATCCTGCCTGACTGTAGGAGTAGCTGCTAACATCCTAATGTTAGTGGCTGGGACAGGTTGCGGGAAAAGCATGTGTGAGCACTGGGCCTGAACTCCCATGTATCTGAGTTGAATACAGCGATTTCCAATGGCCTTCTTCAATCACAGTGTAGCTAGGTTCCAAATCCCATGTACGAGCGGGTAGCAGACATCTGCCTCCCATGCATACACATCTGAGAGTTGAGCTTATGGCCTGTACCTCCACAGCCAGCCTGCTGGTACCCTTGGCTTCTAAAAGGCCTAGGCTCGCTGTTTGACGGAAGTGCTGGGAGAGGTAATTGGAATCACCCGGCACACAAGACTAGTGCCTCCAAGCTCAGTTCAGCGATTTCCTAGTAATTCCTGTGGTAGACTGGTGCTACATACTAAGTTCCATACGTGAGATTGTAGCTGAACGCCTTGTCCAAAAGCATCTTACTTCTGAGAGTTGAGTCCACCCTCAGTCCCTCACAGTTCCACACTGCCTGCAGAGTGAGTTTCACACGTCTTCACCAGAGACGATTGCCAGAGGCTTCTGAGTACAAGTTAACAATGCAGACCTGGAGGGTATCTCCAGGTGCAGTAGAGTGGTAATCTTGGAACCTCCTGACTCAGAGTACTGCTACCTTCTCACTGCCATAGGAATGCAGCTAGTTGACAGCTGGCTTCAAGACATGCTTCCCTGTGAGAGCTGAGGACAGGGCAGAACCCTCCCGCATCCTGCCTGACTGTAGGAGTAGCTGCTAACATCTTAATGTTATTGGCTGGGAGAGGTTGGGGGAAAAGCATGTGTGAGCACTGGGCCTGAACTCCCGTGTATCTGAGTTGAATACAGCGATTTCCAATGGCCTTCTTCAATCACAGTGTAGCTAGGTTCCAACTCCCATGTCCGAGTGGGTAGCAGACATCTGCCTCCCATGCATACACATCTGAGAGTTGAGCTTATGGCCTGTACCTCCACATCCAGCCTGCTGGTACCCTTGGCTTCTAAAAGGCCTAGGCTCGCTGTTTGACGGAAGTGCTGGGAGAGGTAATTGGAATCACCCGGCACAGAAGACTAGTGCCTCCAAGCTCAGTTCAGCGATTTCCTAGTAATTCCTGTGGTAGACTGGTGCTACATACTAAGTTCCATACGTGAGAGGGTAGCTGAACGCCTTGTCCAAAACCATCTTACTTCTGAGAGTTGAGCTCACCCTCAGTCCCTCAGAGTTCCACACTGCCTGCAGAGTGAGTTTCGCAGGTCTCCAGCAGAGACGTTTGCCAGAGGCTTCTGAGACGCAGGGTAACAATGCAGACCTGGAGGGTATCCCCAGGTGCAGTCGACTGGTAATCTTGGAACCTCCTGACTCAGAATACTGCTACCTTCTCACTGCCATAGGAATGCAGCTAGTTGACAGCTAGCTGGCTTCAAGACATGCTTCCCTGAGAGAGCTGAAGACAGGGCAGAACCCTCCCGCATGCTGCCTGACTGTAGGAGTAGCTGCTAACATCCTTATGTTAGTGGCTGGGAGAGGTTGCGGGAAAAGCATGTGTGAGCACTCGGCCTGAAGTCCCGTGTATCTGAGTTGAATACTGCGATTTCCAACGGCTTTCCTCAACCAGAGTGTAGCTAGGTCCAAATCCCATGTACGAGCGGGTAGCAGACATCTGCCTCCCATGCATACACACTTCTGAGAGTTGAGCTTATGGCCTGTACCTCCACATCCAGCCTGCTGGTACCCTTGGCTTCTAAAAGGCCTAGGCTCCCTGTTTGACGGAAGTGCTGGGAGAGGTAATTGGAATCACCCGGCACACAAGACTAGTGCCTCCAATCTCAGTTCAGCGATTTCCTAGTTATTCCTGTGGTAGACTGGTGCTACATACTAAGTTCCATACGTGAGAGTGTAGCTGAACGCCTTGTCCAAAACCATCTTACTTCTGAGAGTTGAGCTCACCCTCAGTCCCTCACAGTTCCACACTGCCTGCAGAGTGAGTTTCGCAGGTCTTCAGCAGAGACGTTTGCCAGAGGCTTCTGAGACGCAGGGTAACAATGCAGACCTGGAGGGTATCCCCAGGTGCAGTCGACTGGTAATCTTGGAACCTCCTGACTCAGAATACTGCTACCTTCTCACTGCCATAGGAATGCAGCTAGTGGACAGAGAGCTGGCTTAAGACATGCTTCCCTGAGAGAGCTGAGGACAGGGCAGAACCCTCCCGCATGCTGCCTGACTGTAGGAGTAGCTGCTAACATCCTAATGTTAGTGGCTGGGAGAGGTTGCGGGAAAAGCATGTGTGAGCACTGGGCCTGAACTCCTGTGTATCTGAGTTGAATACAGCGATTTCCAACGGCTTTCCTCAACCAGAGAGTAGCTATGTTCCAAATACCATGTACGAGCGGGTAGCAGACATCTGCCTCCCATGCATACACACTTCTGAGAGTTGAGCTTATGGCCTGTACCTCCACAGCCAGCCTGCTGGTACCCTTGGCTTCTAAAAGGCCTAGGCTCGCTGTTTGACGGAAGTGCTGGGAGAGGTAATTGGAATCTCCCGGCACACAAGACGAGTGCCTCCAAGCTCAATTCACGATTTTCCAGTAATTCTTGTGGTAGACAGGTGTTACATACTAAGTTCCATATGTGAGATGGTAGCTGAACGCCTTGTCCAAAAGCATCTTACTTCTGAGAGTTGAGCCCACCCTCAGTCCCTCACAGTTCCACACTGCCTGCAGAGTGAGTTTCACACGTCTTCACCAGAGACGATTGCCAGAGGCTTCTGAGTACAAGTTAACAATGCAGACCTGGAGGGTATCTCCAGGTGCAGTAGAGTGGTAATCTTGTAACCTCCTGACTCAGAGTACTGCTACCTTCTCACTGCCATAGGAATGCAGCTAGTTGACAGCTGGCTTCAAGACATGCTTCCCTGTGAGAGCTGAGGACAGGGCAGAACCCTCCCGCATCCTGCCTGACTGTAGGAGTAGCTGCTAACATCCTAATGTTAGTGGCTGGGAAAGGTTGCGTGAAAAGCATGTGTGAGCACTGGGCCTGAACTCCCGTGTATCTGAGTTGAATACAGCGATTTCCAATGGCCTTCTTCAATCACAGTGTAGCTAGGTTCCAACTCCCATGTCCGAGTGGGTAGCAGACATCTGCCTCCCATGCATACACACTTCTGAGAGTTGAGTTTATGGCCTGTACCTCCACATCGAGCGTGCTGGTACCCTTGGCTTCTAAAAGGCCTAGGCTCGCTGTTTGACGGAAGAGCTGGGAGAGGTAATTGGAATCACCCGGCACACAAGACTAGTGCCTCCAAGCTCAGTTCAGCGATTTCCTAGTAATTCCTGTGGTAGACTGGTGCTACATACTAAGTTCCATACGTGAGAGGGTAGCTGAACGCCTTGTCCAAATCCATCTTACTTCTGAGAGTTGAGCTCAGCCTCAGTCCCTCACAGTTCCGCACTGCCTGCAGATTGAGTTTCGTAGGTCTTCAGCAGAGACGTTTGCCAGAGGCTTCTGAGACGCAGGGTAACATTGCAGACCTGGAGGGTATCCCCAGGTGCAGTCGACTGGTAATCTTGGAACCTCCTGACTCAGAATACTGCTACCTTCTCACTGCCATAAGAATGCAGCTAGTTGACAGCTGGCTTCAAGACATGCTTCCCTGTGAGAGCTGAGGACAGGGCAGAACCCTCCCACATGCTGCCTGACTGTAGGAGTAGCTGCTAACATCCTTATGTTAGTGGCTGGGAGAGGTTGCGGGTAAAGCATGTGTGAGCACTGGACCTCAACTCCCGTGTATCTGAGTTGAATACAGCGATTTCCAACGGCTTTCCTCAACCAGAGTGTAGCTAGGTTCCAAATCCAATGTACGAACGGGTAGCAGACATGTGCCTCCCATGCATACACACTTCTGAGAGTTGAGCTTATGGCCTGTACCTCCACAGCCAGCCTGCTGGTACCCTTGGCTTCTAAAATGCCTAGGCTCGCTGTTGGACGGAAGTGCTGGGAAAGGTAATTGGAATCTCCCGGCACATAAGACGAGTGCCTCCAAGCTCAATTCAAGATTTCCCAGTAATTCTTGTGGTAGACATGTGCTACATACTAAGTTCCATATGTGAGAAAGTAGCTGAAAGCCTTGTACAAAAGCATCTTACTTCTGAGAGTTGAGCACACCCTCAGTCCCTCACACTTCCACACTGCCTGCAGAGTGAGTTTCACACGTCTTCACCAGAGACGATTGCCAGAGGCTTCTGAGTACAAGTTAACAATGCAGAACTGGAGGGTATCTCCAGGTGCAGTAGAGTGGTAATCTTGGAACCTCCTGACTCAGAGTACTGCTACCTTCTCACTACCATAGGAATGCAGCTAGTTGACAGCTGGCTTCAAGACATATTTCCCTGTGAGAGCTGAGGACAGGGCAGAACCCTCCCGCATGCTGCCTGACTGTAGGAGTAGCTGCTAACATCCTTATGTTAGTGGCTGGGAGAGGTTGCGGGAAAAGCATGTGTGAGCACTGGGCCTGAACTCCCGTGTATCTGAGTTGAATACAGCGATTTCCAATGGCCTTCTTCAATCACAGTGTAGCTAGATTCCAACTCCCATGTCCGAGTGGGTAGCAGACATTTGCCTCCCATGCATACACACTTCTGAGAGTTGAGCTTATGGCCGTACCTCCACATCCAGCCTGCTGGTATCCTTGGCTTCTAAAAGGCTTAGGCTCGCTGTTTGACGGAAGTGCTGGGAGAGGTAATTGGAATCACCCGGCACACAAGTCTAGTGCCTCCAAGCTCAGTTCAGCGATTTCCTAGTAATTCCTGTGGTAGACTGGTGCTACATACTAAGTTCCATACGTGAGAGGGTAGCTGAACGCCTTGTCCAAAACCATCTTACTTCTGAGAGTTGAGCTCAGCCTCAGTCCCTCACAGTTCCACACTGCCTGCAGAGTGAATTTCGCAGGTCTTCAGCAGAGACGTTTGCCAGAGGCTTCTGAGACGCAGGGTAACATTGCAGACCTGGAGGGTATCCCCAGGTGCAGTCGACTGGTAATCTTGGAACCTCCTGACTCAGAATACTGCTACCTTCTCACTGCCATAAGAATGCAGCTAGTTGACAGCTGGCTTCAAGACATGCTTCCCTGTGAGAGCTGAGGACAGGGCAGAACCCTCCCACATGCTGCCTGACTGTAGGAGTAGCTGCTAACATCCTTATGTTAGTGGCTGGGAGAGGTTGCGGGTAAAGCATGTGTGAGCACTGGACCTCAACTCCCGTGTATCTGAGTTGAATACAGCGATCTCCAACGGCTTTCCTCAACCAGAGTGTAGCTAGGTTCCAAATCCCATGTCCGAGTGGGTAGCAGACATCTGCCTCCCATGCATACACACTTCTGAGAGTTGAGCTTATGGCCTGTACCTCCACAGCCAGCCTGCTGGTACCCTTGGCTTCTAAAAGGCCTAGGCTCGCTGTTTAACAGAAGTGCTGGGAGATGTAATTGGAATCACCCGGCACACAAGACTAGTGCCTCCAAGCTCAGTTCAGCAATTTCCTAGTAATTCCTGTGGTAGACTGGTGCTACATACTAAGTTCCATACGTGAGAGGGTAGCTGAACGCCTTGTCCAAAACCATCTTACTTCTGAGAGTTGAGCTCAGCCTCAGTCCCTCACAGTTCCACACTGCCTGCAGAGTGAGTTTCGCAGGTCTTCAGCAGAGACGTTTGCCAGAGGCTTCTGAGACGCAGGGTAACAATGCAGACCTGGAGGGTATCCCCAGGTGCAGTCGACTGGTAATCTTGGAACCTCCTGACTCAGAATACTGCTACCTTCTCACTGCCATAGGAATGCAGCTAGTTGACAGCTGGCTTCAAGACATGCTTCCCTGTGAGAGCTGAGGACAGGGCAGAACCCTCCCGCATGCTGCCTGACTGTAGGAGTAGCTGCTAACATCCTTATGTTAGTGGCTGGGAGAGGTTGCGGGAAAAGCATGTGTGAGCACTGGGCCTGAATTCCCGTGTATCTGAGTTGAATACAGTGATTTCCAACGGCTTTCCTCAACCAGAGTTTAGCTACGTTCCAAATCCCATGTCCGAGTGGGTAGCAGACATCTGCCTCCCATGCATACACACTTCTGAGAGTTGAGCTTATGGCCTATACCTCCACAGCCAGCCTGCTGGTACCCTTGGCTTCTAAAAGGCCTAGGCTCGCTGTTTGACGGAAGTGCTGGGAGAGGTAATTGGAATCACCCGGCACACAAGACTAGTGCCTCCAAGCTCAGTTCAGCGATTTCCTAGTAATTCCTGTGGTAGACTGGTGCTACATACTAAGTTCCATACGTGAGAGGGTAGCTGAACGCCTTGTCCAAAACCATCTTACTTCTGAGAGTTGAGCTCAGCCTCAGTCCCTCACAGTTCCACACTGCCTGCAGAGTGAGTTTCGCAGGTCTTCAGCAGAGACGTTTGCCAGAGGCTTCTGAGACGCAGGGTAACAATGCAGACCTGGAGGGTATCCCCAGGTGCAGTCGACTGGTAATCTTGGAACCTCCTGACTCAGAATACTGCTACCTTCTCACTGCCATAGGAATGCAGCTAGTTGACAGCTGGCTTCAAGACATGCTTCCCTGTGAGAGCTGAGGACAGGGCAGAACCCTCCCGCATGCTGCCTGACTGTAGGAGTAGCTGCTAACATCCTTATGTTAGTGGCTGGGAGAGGTTCCGGGAAAAGCATGTGTGAGCACTGGGCCTGAACTCCCGTGTATCTGAGTTGAATACAGCGATTTCCAACGCCTTTCCTCAACCAGGGTGTAGCTAGGTTCCAAATCCCATGTACGAGCAGGTAGCAGACATCTGCCTCCCATGCATACACACTTCTGAGAGTTGAGCTTATGGCCTGTACCTCCACAGCCAGCCTGCTGGTACCCGTGGCTTCTAAAAGGCCTAGGCTCGCTGTTTGACGGAAGTGCTGGGAGAGGTAATTGGAATCTCCCGGCACACAAGACGAGTGCCTCCAAGCTCAATTCACGATTTCCCAGTAATTCTTGTGGTAGACAGGTGCTACATACTAAGTTCCATATGTGAGAAGGTAGCTGAGCGCCTTGTACAAAAGCATCTTACTTCTGAGAGTTGAGCACACCCTCAGTCCCTCACACTTCCACACTGCCTGCAGAGTGAGTTTCACACGTCTTCACCAGAGACGATTGCCAGAGGCTTCTGAGTACAAGTTAACAATGCAGACCTGGAGGGTATCTCCAGGTGCAGTAGAGTGGTAATCTTGGAACCTCCTGACTCAGAGTACTGCTACCTTCTCACTGCCATAGGAATGCAGCTAGTTGACAGCCTGCTTCAAGACATGCTTCCCTGTGAGAGCTGAGGACAGGGCAGAACCCTCCCGCATCCTGCCTGACTGTAGGAGTAGCTGCTAACATCCTTATGTTAGTGGCTGGGAGAGGTTGCGGGAAAAGCATGTGTGAGCACTGGGCCTGAACTCCCGTGTATCTGAGTTGAATACAGCGATTTCCAATGGCCTTCTTCAATCACACTGTAGCTAGGTTCCAAGTCCCATGTCCGAGTGGGTAGCAGACATCTGCCTCCCATGCATATACACTTCTGAGAGTTGAGCTTATGGCCTGTACCTCCACATCCAGCCTGCTGGTACCATTGGCTTCTAAAAGTCCTAGGCTCGCTGTTTGATGGAAGTGCTGGGAGAGGTAATTGGAATCACCCGGCACACAAGACTAGTGCCTCCAAGCTCAGTTCAGCGATTTCCTAGTTATTCCTGTGGTAGACTGGTGCTACATAATAAGTTCCATACGTGAGAGGGTAGCTGAACGCCTTGTCCAAAACCATCTTACTTCTGAGAGATGAGCTGAGGCTCAGTCCCTCACAGTTCCACACTGCCTGCAGAGTGATTTTCGCAGGTCTTCAGCAGAGACGTTTGCCAGAGGCTTCTGAGACGCAGGGTAACAATGCAGGCCTGGAGTGTATCCCCAGGTGCAGTCGACTGGTAATCTTGGAACCTCCTGACTCAGATTACTGCTACCTTCTCACTGCCATAGGAATGCAGCTAGTTGACAGCTAGCTGGCTTCAAGACATGCTTCCCTGAGAGAGCTGAGGACAGGGCAGAACCCTCCCGCATGCTGCCTGACTGTAGGAGTAGCTGCTAACATCCTAATGTTAGTGGCTGGGAGAGGTTGCGGGAAAAGCATGTGTGAGCACTGGGCCTGAACTCCCGTGTATCTGAGTTGAATACAGCGATTTCCAACGGCTTTCCTCAACCAGAGTGTAGCTAGGTTCCAAATCCCATGTACGAGCGGGTAGCAGACATCTGCCTCCCATGCATACACACTTCTGAGAGTTGAGCTTATGGCCTGTACCTCCACATCCAGCCTGCTGGTACCCTTGGCTTCTAAAAGGCCTAGGCTCGCTGTTTGACGGAAGTGCTGGGAGAGGTAATTGGAATCACCCGGCACACAAGACTAGTGCCTCCAAGCTCAGTTCAGCGATTTCCTAGTTATTCCTGTGGTAGACTGGTGCTACATACTAAGTTCCATACGTGAGAGGGTAGCTGAACGCCTTGTCCAAAACCATCTTACTTCTGAGAGTTGAGCTCAGCCTCAGTCCCTCACAGTTCCACACTGCCTGCAGAGTGAGTTTCGCAGGTCTTCAGCAGAGACGTTTGCCAGAGGCTTCTGAGACGCAGGGTAACAATGCAGACATGGAGGGTATCCCCAGGTGCAGTCGACTTGTAATCTTGGAACCTCCTGACTCAGAATACTGCTACCTTCTCACTGCCATAGGAATGCAGCTAGTTGACAGCTAGCTGGCTTCAAGACATGCTTCCCTGAGAGAGCTGAGGACAGGGCAGAACCCTCCCGCATGCTGCCTGACTGTAGGAGTAGCTGCTAACATCCTAATGTTAGTGGCTGGGAGAGGTTGCGGGAAAAGCATGTGTGAGCACTGGGCCTGAACTCCCGTGTGTCTGAGTTGAATACAGCGATTTCCAACGGCTTTCCTCAACCAGAGTGTAGCTAGGTTCCAAATCCCATGTACGAGCTGGTAGCAGACATCTGCCTCCCATGCGGACACACTTCTGAGAGTTGAGCTTATGGCCTGTACCTCCACATCCAGCCTGCTGGTACCCTTGGCTTGTAAAAGGCCTAGGCTCGCTGTTTGACAGAAGTGCTGGGAGAGGTAATTGGAATCTCCCGACACACAAGACGAGTGCCTCCAAGCTCAATTCACGATTTCCCAGTAATTTTTGTGGTAGACAGGTGCTACATACTAAGTTCCATATGTGAGAAGGTAGCTGAACGAGTTGTCTAAAACCATCTTACTTCTGAGAGTTGAGCTCACCCTCAGTCCCTCACAGTTCCACACTGCCTGCAGAGTGAGTTTCGCAGGTCTTCAGCAGAGACGTTTGCTAGAGGCTTCTGAGACGCAGGGTAACAATGCAGACCTGGATTGTATCCCCAGGTGCAGTCGACTGGTGATCTTGGAACCTCCGCACTCAGAATACTGCTACCTTCTCACTGCCATAGGAATGCAGCTAGTGGACAGCTAGCTGGCTTCAAGACATGCTTCCCTGAGAGAGCTGAAACAGGGCAGAACCCTCCCGCATGCTGCCTGACTGTAGGAGTAGCTGCTAACATCCTTAAGTTAGTGGCTGGGAGAGGTTGCGGGAAAAGCATGTGTGAGCACTGGGCCTGAACTCCCGTGTATCTGAGTTGAATACAGCGATTTCCAACGGCTTTCCTCAACCATTGTGTAGCTAGGTTACAAATCCCATGTACGAGCGGGTAGCAGACATCTGCCTCCCATGCATACACACTTCTGAGAGTTGAGCTTATGACCTGTACCTCCACATCCAGCCTGCTGGTACCCTTGGCTTCTAAAAGGCCTAGGCTCGCTGTTTGACAGAAGTGCTGGTAGAGGTAATTGGAATCTCCCGGCACACAAGACGAGTGCCTACAAGCTCAATTCAGGATTTCCCAGTAATTCATGTGGTAGACAGGTGCTACATACTAAGTTCCATATGTGAGATGGTAGCTGAACGCCTTGTCGAAAAGCATCTTACTTCTGAGAGTTGAGCCCACCCTCAGTCCCTCACAGTTCCACACTGCCTGCAGAGTGAGTTTCACACGTCTTCACCAGAGACGATTGCCAGAGGCTTCTTAGTACAAGTTAACAATGTAGAACTGGAGGGTATCTCCAGGTGCAGTAGAGTGGTAATCTTGGAACCTCCTGACTCAGAGTACTGCTACCTTCTCACTGCCATAGGAATGCAGCTAGTTGACAGCTGGCTTCAAGACATGCTTCCCTGTGAGAGCTGAGGACAGGGCAGAAGCCTCCCGCATCCTGCCTGACTGTAGGAGTAGCTGCTAACATCCTAATGTTAGTGGCTGGGACAGGTTGCGGGAAAAGCATGTGTGAGCACTAGGCCTGAACTCCCATGTATCTGAGTTGAATACAGCGATTTCCAATGGCCTTCTTCAATCACAGTGTTGCTAGGTTCCAAATCCCATGTACGAGCGGGTAGCAGACATCTGCCTCCCATGCATACACACTTCTGAGAGTTGAGCTTATGGCCTGTACCTCCACAGCCAGCCTGCTGGTACCCTTGGCTTCTAAAAGGCCTAGGCTCGCTGTTTGACGGAAGTGCTGGGAGAGGTAATTGGAATCTCCCGGCACACAAGACGAGTGCCTCCAAGCTCAATTCAGGATTTCCCAGTAATTCTTGTGGTAGACAGGTGCTACATACTAAGTTCCATATGTGAGATTGTAGCTGAACGCCTTGTCCAAAAGCAACTTACTTCTGAGAGTTGAGCCCACCCTCAGTCCCTCACAGTTCCACACTGCCTGCAGAGTGAGTTTCACACGTCTTCACCAGAGACGATTGCCAGAGGCTTCTGAGTACAAGTTAACAATGCAGACCTGGAGGGTATCTCCAGGTGCAGTAGAGTGGTAATCTTGGAACCTCCTGACTCAGAGTACTGCTACCTTCTCACTGCCATAGGAATGCAGCTAGTTGACAGCTGGCTTCAAGACATGCTTCCCTGTGAGAGCTGAGGACAGGGCAGAACCCTCCCGCATCCTGCCTGACTGTAGGAGTAGCTGCTAACATCCTAATGTTAGTGGCTGGGAGAGGTTGGGGGAAAAGCATGTGTGAGCACTGGGCCTGAACTCCCGTGTATCTGAGTTGAATACAGCGATTTCCAATGGCCTTCTTCAATCACAGTGTAGCTAGGTTCCAACTCCCATGTCCGAGTGGTTAGCAGACATCTGCCTCCCATGCATACACACTTCTGAGAGTTGAGCTTATGGCCTGTACCTCCACATCCAGCCTGCTGGTACCATTGGCTTCTAAAAGTCCTAGGCTCGCTGTTTGATGGAAGTGCTGGGAGAGGTAATTGGAATCACCCGGCACACAAGACTAGTGCCTCCAAGCTCAGTTCAGCGATTTCCTAGTTATTCCTGTGGTAGACTGGTGCTACATAATAAGTTCCATACGTGAGAGGGTAGCTGAACGCCTTGTCCAAAACCATCTTACTTCTGAGAGATGAGCTCAGGCTCAGTCCCTCACAGTTCCACACTGCCTGCAGAGTGATTTTCGCAGGTCTTCAGCAGAGACGTTTGCCAGAGGCTTCTGAGACGCAGGGTAACAATGCAGACCTGGAGTGTATCCCCAGGTGCAGTCGACTGGTAATCTTGGAACCTCCTGACTCAGATTACTGCTACCTTCTCACTGCCATAGGAATGCAGCTAGTTGACAGCTAGCTGGCTTCAAGACATGCTTCCCTGAGAGAGCTGAGGACAGGGCAGAACCCTCCCGCATGCTGCCTGACTGTAGGAGTAGCTGCTAACATCCTTATGTTAGTGGCTGGGAGAGGTTGCGGGAAAAGCATGTGTGAGCACTGGGCCTGAACTCCCGTGTATCTGAGTTGAATACAGCGATTTCCAACGGCTTTCCTCAACCAGAGTGTAGCTAGGTTCCAAATCCCATGTACGAGCGGGTAGCAGACATCTGCCTCCCATGCATACACACTTCTGAGAGTTGAGCTTATGGCCTGTACCTCCACATCCAGCCTGCTGGTACCCTTGGCTTCTAAAAGGCCTAGGCTCGCTGTTTGACGGAAGTGCTGGGAGAGGTAATTGGAATCACCCGGCACACAAGACTAGTGCCTCCAAGCTCAGTTCAGCGATTTCCTAGTTATTCCTGTGGTAGACTGGTGCTACATACTAAGTTCCATACGTGAGAGGGTAGCTGAACGCCTTGTCCAAAACCATCTTACTTCTGAGAGTTGAGCTCAGCCTCAGTCCCTCACAGTTCCACACTGCCTGCAGAGTGAGTTTCGCAGGTCTTCAGCAGAGACGTTTGCCAGAGGCTTCTGAGACGCAGGGTAACAATGCAGACATGGAGGGTATCCCCAGGTGCAGTCGACTTGTAATCTTGGAACCTCCTGACTCAGAATACTGCTACCTTCTCACTGCCATAGGAATGCAGCTAGTTGACAGCTAGCTGGCTTCAAGACATGCTTCCCTGAGAGAGCTGAGGACAGGGCAGAACCCTCCCGCATGCTGCCTGACTGTAGGAGTAGCTGCTAACATCCTAATGTTAGTGGCTGGGAGAGGTTGCGGGAAAAGCATGTGTGAGCACTGGGCCTGAACTCCCGTGTGTCTGAGTTGAATACAGCGATTTCCAACGGCTTTCCTCAACCAGAGTGTAGCTAGGTTCCAAATCCCATGTACGAGCTGGTAGCAGACATCTGCCTCCCATGCGGACACACTTCTGAGAGTTGAGCTTATGGCCTGTACCTCCACATCCAGCCTGCTGGTACCCTTGGCTTCTAAAAGGCCTAGGCTCGCTGTTTGACAGAAGTGCTGGGAGAGGTAATTGGAATCTCCCGGCACACAAGACGAGTGCCTCCAAGCTCAATTCACGATTTCCCAGTAATTTTTGTGGTAGACAGGTGCTACATACTAAGTTCCATATGTGAGAAGGTAGCTGAACGAGTTGTCTAAAACCATCTTACTTCTGAGAGTTGAGCTCACCCTCAATCCCTCACAGTTCCACACTGCCTGCAGAGTGAGTTTCGCAGGTCTTCAGCAGAGACGTTTGCTAGAGGCTTCTGAGACGCAGGGTAACAATGCAGACCTGGATTGTATCCCCAGGTGCAGTCGACTGGTGATCTTGGAACCTCCGCACTCAGAATACTGCTACCTTCTCACTGCCATAGGAATGCAGCTAGTGGACAGCTAGCTGGCTTCAAGACATGCTTCCCTGAGAGAGCTGAAACAGGGCAGAACCCTCCCGCATGCTGCCTGACTGTAGGAGTAGCTGCTAACATCCTTAAGTTAGTGGCTGGGAGAGGTTGCGGGAAAAGCATGTGTGAGCACTGGGCCTGAACTCCCGTGTATCTGAGTTGAATACAGCGATTTCCAACGGCTTTCCTCAACCAGAGTGTAGCTAGGTTACAAATCCCATGTACGAGCGGGTAGCAGACATCTGCCTCCCATGCATACACACTTCTGAGAGTTGAGCTTATGACCTGTACTTCCACATCCAGCCTGCTGGTACCCTTGGCTTCTAAAAGGCCTAGGCTCGCTGTTTGACAGAAGTGCTGGTAGAGGTAATTGGAATCTCCCGGCACACAAGACGAGTGCCTACAAGCTCAATTCAGGATTTCCCAGTAATTCATGTGGTAGACAGGTGCTACATACTAAGTTCCATATGTGAGATGGTAGCTGAACGCCTTGTCGAAAAGCATCTTACTTCTGAGAGTTTAGCCCACCCTCAGTCCCTCACAGTTCCACACTGCCTGCAGAGTGAGTTTCACACGTCTTCACCAGAGACGATTGCCAGAGGCTTCTTAGTACAAGTTAACAATGTAGAACTGGAGGGTATCTCCAGGTGCAGTAGAGTGGTAATCTTGGAACCTCCTGACTCAGAGTACTGCTACCTTCTCACTGCCATAGGAATGCAGCTAGTTGACAGCTGGCTTCAAGACATGCTTCCCTGTGAGAGCTGAGGACAGGGCAGAAGCCTCCCGCATCCTGCCTGACTGTAGGAGTAGCTGCTAACATCCTAATGTTAGTGGCTGGGACAGGTTGCGGGAAAAGCATGTGTGAGCACTAGGCCTGAACTCCCATGTATCTGAGTTGAATACAGCGATTTCCAATGGCCTTCTTCAATCACAGTGTTGCTAGGTTCCAAATCCCATGTACGAGCGGGTAGCAGACATCTGCCTCCCATGCATACACACTTCTGAGAGTTGAGCTTATGGCCTGTACCTCCACAGCCAGCCTGCTGGTACCCTTGGCTTCTAAAAGGCCTAGGCTCGCTGTTTGACGGAAGTGCTGGGAGAGGTAATTGGAATCTCCCGGCACACAAGACGAGTGCCTCCAAGCTCAATTCAGGATTTCCCAGTAATTCTTGTGGTAGACAGGTGCTACATACTAAGTTCCATATGTGAGATTGTAGCTGAACGCCTTGTCCAAAAGCAACTTACTTCTGAGAGTTGAGCCCACCCTCAGTCCCTCACAGTTCCACACTGCCTGCAGAGTGAGTTTCACACGTCTTCACCAGAGACGATTGCCAGAGGCTTCTGAGTACAAGTTAACAATGCAGACCTGGAGGGTATCTCCAGGTGCAGTAGAGTGGTAATCTTGGAACCTCCTGACTCAGCGTACTGCTACCTTCTCACTGCCATAGGAATGCAGCTAGTTGACAGCTGGCTTCAAGACATGCTTCCCTGTGAGAGCTGAGGACAGGGCAGAACCCTCCCGCATCCTGCCTGACTGTAGGAGTAGCTGCTAACATCCTAATGTTAGTGGCTGGGAGAGGTTGGGGGAAAAGCATGTGTGAGCACTGGGCCTGAACTCCCGTGTATCTGAGTTGAATACAGCGATTTCCAATGGCCTTCTTCAATCACAGTGTAGCTAGGTTCCAACTCCCATGTCCGAGTGGTTAGCAGACATCTGCCTCCCATGCATACACACTTCTGAGAGTTGAGCTTATGGCCTGTACCTCCACATCCAGCCTGCTGGTACCCTTGGCTTCTAAAAGGCCTAGGCTCCCTGTTTGACGGAAGTGCTGGGAGAGGTAATTGGAATCACACGGCACACAAGACTAGTGCCTCCAAGCTCAGTTCAGCGATTTCCTAGTAATTCCTGTGGTAGACTGGTGCTACATACTAAGTTCCATACGTGAGAGGGTAGCTGAACGCCTTGTCCAAAACCATCTTAAGACTGAGAGTTGAGCTCACCCTCAGTCCCTCACAGTTCCACACTGCCTGCAGAGTGAGTTTCGCAGGTCTTCAGCAGAGACGTTTGCCAGAGACTTCTGAGACGCAGGGTAACAATGCAGACCTGGAGGTTATCCCCAGGTGCAGTCGACTGGTAATCTTGGAACCTCCTGACTCAGAATACTGCTACCTTCTCACTGCCATAGGAATGCAGCTAGTTGACAGCTAGCTGGCTTAAGACATGCTTCCCTGAGAGAGCTGAGGACAGGGCAGAACCCTCCCGCATGCTGCCTGACTGTAGGAGTAGCTGCTAACATCCTAATGTTAGTGGCTGGGAGAGGTTGCGAGAAAAGCATGTGTGAGCACTGGGCCTGAAATCCCGTGTATCTGAGTTGAATACAGCGATTTCCAACGGCTTTCCTCAACCAGAGAGTAGCTATGTTCCAAATCCCATGTACGAGCGGGTAGCAGACATCTGCCTCCCATGCATACACACTTCTGAGAGTTGAGCTTATGGCCTGTACCTCCACATCCAGCCTGCTGGTACCCTTGGCTTCTAAAAGGCCTAGGCTCCCTGTTTGACGGAAGTGCTGGGAGAGGTAATTGGAATCACCCAGCACACAAGACTAGTGCCTCCAAACTCAGTTCAGCGATTTCCTAGTAATTCCTGTGGTAGACTGGTGCTACATACTAAGTTCCATACGTGAGAGTGTAGCTGAACGCCTTGTCCAAAACCATCTTAGTTCTGAGAGTTGAGCTCACCCTCAGTCCCTCACAGTTCCACACTGCCTGCAGAGTGAGTTTCGCAGGTCTTCAGCAGAGACGTTTGCCAGAGGCTTCTGAGACGCAGGGTAACAATGCAGACCTGGAGGGTATCCCCAGGTGCAGTCGACTGGTAATCTTGGAACCTCCTGACTCAGAATACTGCTACCTTCTCACTGCCATAGGAATGCAGCTAGTGGACAGCAAGCTGGCTTCAAGACATGCTTCCCTGAGAGAGCTGAAGACAGGGCAGAACCCTCCCGCATGCTGCCTGACTGTAGGAGTAGCTGCTAACATCCTTATGTTAGTGGCTGGGAGAGGTTGCGGGAAAAGCATGTGTGAGCACTGGGCCTGAACTCCCGTGTATCTGAGTTGAATACAGCGATTTCCAACGGCTTTCCTCAACCAGAGTGTAGCTAGGTTCCAAATCCCATGTACGAGCGGGTAGCAGACATCTGCCTCCCATGCATACACACTTCTGAGAGTTGAGCTTATGGCCTGTACCTCCACATCCAGCCTGCTGGTACCCTTGGCTTCTAAAAGGCCTAGGCTCGCTGTTTGACAGAAGTGCTGGGAGAGGTAATTGGAATTTCCCGGCACACAAGATGAGTGCCTCCAAGCTCAATTCAGGATTTCCCAGTAATTCTTGTGGTAGACAGGTGCTACATACTAAGTTCCATATGTGAGATGGTAGCTGAACGCCTTGTCCAAAAGCATCTTACTTCTGAGAGTTGAGCCCACCCTCAGTCCCTCACAGTTCCACACTGCCTGCAGAGTGAGTTTCACACATCTTCACCAGAGACGATTGCCAGAGGCTTCTGAGTACAAGTTAACAATGTAGACCTGGAGGGTATCTCCAGGTGCAGTAGAGTGGTTATCTTGGAACCTCCTGACTCAGAGTACTGCTACCTTCTCACTGCCATAGGAATGCAGCTAGTTGACAGCTGGCTTCAAGACATGCTTCCCTGTGAGAGCTGAGGACAGGGCAGAACCCTCCCGCATCCTGCCTGACTGTAGGAGTAGCTGCTAACATCCTAATGTTAGTGGCTGGGACAGGTTGCGGGAAAAGCATGTGTGAGCACTAGGCCTGAACTCCCATGTATCTGAGTTGAATACAGCGATTTCCAATGGCCTTCTTCAATCACAGTGTTGCTAGGTTCCAAATCCCATGTACGAGCGGGTAGCAGACATCTGCCTCCCATGCATACACACTTCTGAGAGTTGAGCTTATGGCCTGTACCTCCACAGCCAGCCTGCTGGTACCCTTGGCTTCTAAAAGGCCTAGGCTCGCTGTTTGACGGAAGTGCTGGGAGAGGTAATTGGAATCTCCCGGCACACAAGACGAGTGCCTCCAAGCTCAATTCAGGATTTCCCAGTAATTCTTGTGGTAGACAGGTGCTACATACTAAGTTCCATATGTGAGATTGTAGCTGAACGCCTTGTCCAAAAGCAACTTACTTCTGAGAGTTGAGCCCACCCTCAGTCCCTCACAGTTCCACACTGCCTGCAGAGTGAGTTTCACACGTCTTCACCAGAGATGATTGCCAGAGGCTTCTGAGTACAAGTTAACAATGCAGACCTGGAGGGTATCTCCAGGTGCAGTAGAGTGGTAATCTTGGAACCTCCTGACTCAGAGTACTGCTACCTTCTCACTGCCATAGGAATGCAGCTAGTTGACAGCTGGCTTCAAGACATGCTTCCCTGTGAGAGCTGAGGACAGGGCAGAACCCTCCCGCATCCTGCCTGACTGTAGGAGTAGCTGCTAACATCCTAATGTTAGTGGCTGGGAGAGGTTGGGGGAAAAGCATGTGTGAGCACTGGGCCTGAACTCCCGTGTATCTGAGTTGAATACAGCGATTTCCAATGGCCTTCTTCAATCACAGTGTAGCTAGGTTCCAACGCCCATGTCCGAGTGGTTAGCAGACATCTGCCTCCCATGCATACACACTTCTGAGAGTTGAGCTTATGGCCTGTACCTCCACATCCAGCCTGCTGGTACCCTTGGCTTCTAAAAGGCCTAGGCTCCCTGTTTGACGGAAGTGCTGGGAGAGGTAATTGGAATCACACGGCACACAAGACTAGTGCCTCCAAGCTCAGTTCAGCGATTTCCTAGTAATTCCTGTGGTAGACTGGTGCTACATACTAAGTTCCATACGTGAGAGGGTAGCTGAACGCCTTGTCCAAAACCATCTTACTACTGAGAGTTGAGCTCACCCTCAGTCCCTCACAGTTCCACACTGCCTGCAGAGTGAGTTTCGCAGGTCTTCAGCAGAGACGTTTGCCAGAGACTTCTGAGACGCAGGGTAACAATGCAGACCTGGAGGTTATCCCCAGGTGCAGTCGACTGGTAATCTTGGAACCTCCTGACTCAGAATACTGCTACCTTCTCACTGCCATAGGAATGCAGCTAGTTGACAGCTAGCTGGCTTAAGACATGCTTCCCTGAGAGAGCTGAGGACAGGGCACAACCCTCCCGCATGCTGCCTGACTGTAGGAGTAGCTGCTAACATCCTAATGTTAGTGGCTGGGAGAGGTTGCGAGAAAAGCATGTGTGAGCACTGGGCCTGAAATCCCGTGTATCTGAGTTGAATACAGCGATTTCCAACGGCTTTCCTCAACCAGAGAGTAGCTATGTTCCAAATCCCATGTACGAGCGGGTAGCAGACATCTGCCTCCCATGCATACACACTTCTGAGAGTTGAGCTTATGGCCTGTACCTCCACATCCAGCCTGCTGGTACCCTTGGCTTCTAAAAGGCCTAGGCTCCCTGTTTGACGGAAGTGCTGGGAGAGGTAATTGGAATCACCCGGCACACAAGACTAGTGCCTCCAAACTCAGTTCAGCGATTTCCTAGTAATTCCTGTGGTAGACTGGTGCTACATACTAAGTTCCATACGTGAGAGTGTAGCTGAACGCCTTGTCCAAAACCATCTTAGTTCTGAGAGTTGAGCTCACCCTCAGTCCCTCACAGTTCCACACTGCCTGCAGAGTGAGTTTCGCAGGTCTTCAGCAGAGACGTTTGCCAGAGGCTTCTGAGACGCAGGGTAACAATGCAGACCTGGAGGGTATCCCCAGGTGCAGTCGACTGGTAATCTTGGAACCTCCTGACTCAGAATACTGCTACCTTCTCACTGCCATAGGAATGCAGCTAGTGGACAGCAAGCTGGCTTCAAGACATGCTTCCCTGAGAGAGCTGAAGACAGGGCAGAACCCTCCCGCATGCTGCCTGACTGTAGGAGTAGCTGCTAACATCCTTATGTTAGTGGCTGGGAGAGGTTGCGGGAAAAGCATGTGTGAGCACTGGGCCTGAACTCCCGTGTATCTGAGTTGAATACAGCGATTTCCAACGGCTTTCCTCAACCAGAGTGTAGCTAGGTTCCAAATCCCATGTACGAGCGGGTAGCAGACATCTGCCTCCCATGCATACACACTTCTGAGAGTTGAGCTTATGGCCTGTACCTCCACATCCAGCCTGCTGGTACCCTTGGCTTCTAAAAGGCCTAGGCTCGCTGTTTGACAGAAGTGCTGGCAGAGGTAATTGGAATTTCCCGGCACACAAGATGAGTGCCTCCAAGCTCAATTCAGGATTTCCCAGTAATTCTTGTGGTAGACAGGTGCTACATACTAAGTTCCATATGTGAGATGGTAGCTGAACGCCTTGTCCAAAAGCATCTTACTTCTGAGAGTTGAGCCCACCCTCAGTCCCTCACAGTTCCACACTGCCTGCAGAGTGAGTTTCACACATCTTCACCAGAGACGATTGCCAGAGGCTTCTGAGTACAAGTTAACAATGTAGACCTGGAGGGTATCTCCAGGTGCAGTAGAGTGGTAATCTTGGAACCTCCTGACTCAGAGTACTGCTACCTTCTCACTGCCATAGGAATGCAGCTAGTTGACAGCTGGCTTCAAGACATGCTTCCCTGTGAGAGCTGAGGACAGGGCAGAACCCTCCCGCATCCTGCCTGACTGTAGGAGTAGCTGCTAACATCCTAATGTTAGTGGCTGGGAGAGGTTGCGGGAAAAGCATGTGTGAGCACTGGGCCTGAACTCCCGTGTATCTGAGTTGAATACAGCGATTTCCAATGGCCTTCTTCAATCACAGTGTAGCTAGGTTCCAACTCCCATGTCCGAGTGGTTAGCAGACATCTGCCTCCCATGCATACACACTTCTGAGAGTTGAGCTATGGCCTGTACCTCCACATCCAGCCTGCTGGTACCCTTGGCTTCTAAAAGGCCTAGGCTCCCTGTTTGACGGAAGTGCTGGGAGAGGTAATTGGAATCACACGGCACACAAGACTAGTGCCTCCAAGCTCAGTTCAGCGATTTCCTAGTAATTCCTGTGGTAGACTGGTGCTACATACTAAGTTCCATACGTGAGAGGGTAGCTGAACGCCTTGTCCAAAACCATCTTACTTCTGAGAGTTGAGCTCACCCTCAGTCCCTCACAGTTCCACAATGCCTGCAGAGTGAGTTTCGCAGGTCTTCAGCAGAGACGTTTGCCAGAGTCTTCTGAGACGCAGGGTAACAATGCAGACCTGGAGGGTATCCCCAGGTGCAGTCGACTGGTAATCTTGGAACCTCCTGACTCAGAATACTGCTACCTTCTCACTGCCATAGGAATGCAGCTAGTTGACAGCTAGCTGGCTTAAGACATGCTTCCCTGAGAGAGCTGAGGACAGGGCAGAACCCTCCCGCATGCTGCCTGACTGTAGGAGTAGCTGCTAACATCCTAATGTTAGTGGCTGGGAGAGGTTGCGGGAAAAGCATGTGTGAGCACTGGGCCTGAACTCCCATGTATCTGAGTTGAATACTGCGATTTCCAACGGCTTTCCTCAACCAGAGAGTAGCTATGTTCCAAATCCCATGTACGAGCGGGTAGCAGATATCTGCCTCCCATGCATACACACTTCTGAGAGTTGAGCTTATGGCCTGTACCTCCACAGCCAGCCTGCTGGTACCCTTGGCTTCTAAAAGGCCTAGGCTCGCTGTTTGACGGAAGTGCTGGGAGAGGTAATTGGAATCTCCCGGCACACAAGACGAGTGCCTCCAAGCTCAATTCACGATTTTCCAGTAATTCTTGTGGTAGACAGGTGTTACATACTAAGTTCCATATGTGAGATGGTAGCTGAACGCCTTGTCCAAAAGCATCTTACTTCTGAGAGTTGAGCCCCCCCTCAGTCCCTCACAGTTCCACACTGCCTGCAGAGTGAGTTTCACACGACTTCACCAGAGACGATTGCCAGAGGCTTCTGAGTACAAGTTAACAATGCAGACCTGGAGGGTATCTCTTGGTGCAGTAGAGTGGTAATCTTGGAACCTCCTGACTCAGAGTACTGCTACCTTCTCACTGCCATAGGAATGCAGCTAGTTGACAGCTGGCTTCAAGACATGCTTCCCTGTGAGAGCTGAGGACAGGGCAGAACCCTCCCGCATCCTGCATGACTGTAGGAGTAGCTGCTAAAATCCTAATGTTAGTGGCTGGGAGAGGTTGCGGGAAAAGCATATGTCAGCACTGGGCCTGAACTCCCGTGTATCTGAGTTGAATACAGCGATTTCCAATGGCCTTCTTCAATCAGAGTGTAGCTAGGTTCCAACTCCCATGTCCGAGTGGGTAGCAGACATCTGCCTCCCATGCATACACCCTTCTGAGAGTTGAGCTTATGGCCTTTACCTCCACATCCAGCCTGCTGGTACCCTTGGCTTCTAAAAGGCCTAGGCTCGCTGTTTGACGGAAGTGCTGGGAGAGGTAATTGGAATCACCCGGCACACAAGACTAGTGCCTCCAAGCTCAGTTCAGCGATTTCCTAGTAATTCCTGTGGTAGACTGGTGCTACATACTAAGTTCCATACGTGAGAGGGTAGCTGAACGCCTTGTCCAAAACCATCTTACTTCTGAGAGTTGAGCTCACCCTCAGTCCCTCACAGTTCACACTGCCTGCAGAGTGAGTTTCGCAGGTCTTCAGCAGAGACGTTTGCCAGAGGCTTCTGAGACGCAGGGTAACAATGCAGACCTGGAGGGTATCCACAGGTGCAGTCGACTGGTAATCTTGGAACCTCCTGACTCAGAATACTGCTACCTTCTAACTGCCATAGGAATTCAGCTAGTGGACATCTAGCTGGCTTCAAGACATGCTTCCCTGAGAGAGCTGAGGACAGGGCAGAACCCTCCCACATGCTGCCTGACTGTAGGAGTAGCTGCTAACATCCTTATGTTAGTGGCTGGGAGAGGTTGCGGGAAAAGCATGTGTGAGCACTGGGCCTGAACTCCCGTGTATCTGAGTTGAATACAGCGATTTCCAACGGCTTTCCTCAACCAGAGTGTAGCTAGGTTCCAAATCCCATGTACGAGCGAGTAGGAGACATCTGCCTCCCATGCATACACACTTCTGAGAGTTGAGCTTATGGCCTGTACCTCCACAGCCAGCCTGCTGGTACCCTTGGCTTCTAAAAGGCCTAGGCTCGCTGTTTGACGGAAGTGCTGGGAGAGGTAATTGGAATCTCCCGGCACACAAGACGAGTGCCTCCAAGCTCAATTCCCGATTTCCCAGTAATTCTTGTGGTAGACAGGTGCTCCATACTAAGTTCCATATGTGAGATGGTAGCTGAACGCCTTGTCCAAAAGCATCTTACTTCTGAGAGTTGAGCCCACACTCAGTCCCTCACAGTTCCACACTGCCTGCAGAGTGAGTTTCACACGTCTTCACCAGAGACGATTGCCAGAGGCTTCTGAGTACAAGTTAACAATGAAGACCTGGAGGGTATCTCCAGGTGCAGTAGAGTGGTAATCTTGGAACCTCCTGACTCAGAGTACTGCTACCTTCTCACTGCCATAGGAATGCAGCTAGTTGACACCTGGCTTCAAGACATGCTTCCCTGAGAGAGCTGAGGACAGGGCAGAACCCTCCCGCATCCTGCCTGACTGTAGGAGTAGCTGCTAACATCCTAATGTTAGTGGCTGGGAGAGGTTGCGGGAAAAGCATGTGTGAGCACTGGGCCTGAACTCCCGTGTATCTGAGTTGAATACAGCGATTTCCAATGGCCTTCTTCAATCACAGTGTAGCTAGGTTCCAACTCCCATGTCCGAGTGGGTAGCAGACATCTGCCTCCCATGCATACACACTTCTGAGAGTTGAGCTTATGGCCTGTACCTCCACATCCAGCCTGCTGGTACCCTTGGCTTCTAAAAGGCCTAGGCTCGCTGTTTGACGGAAGTGCTGGGAGAGGTAATTGGAATCACCCGGCACACAAGACTAGTGCCTCCAAGCTCAGTTCAGCGATTTCCTAGTAATTCCTCTGGTAGACTGGTGCTACATACTAAGTTCCATACGTGAGAGGGTAGCTGAACGCCTTGTCCAAAACCATCTTACTTCTGAGAGTTGAGCTCACCCTCAGTCCCTCACAGTTCCACACTGCCTGCAGAGTGAGTTTCGCAGGTCTTCAGCAGAGACGTTTGCCAGAGGCTTCTGAGACGCAGGGTAACAATGCAGACCTGGAGGGTATCCCCAGGTGCAGTCGACTGGTAATCTTGGAATCTCCTGACTCAGAATACTGCTACCTTCTCACTGCCATAGGAATGCAGCTAGTTGACAGCTAGCTGGCTTCAAGACATGCTTCCCTGAGAGAGCTGAGGACAGGGCAGAACCCTCCCGCATGCTGCCTGATGTAGGAGTAGCTTCTAACATCCTAATGTTAGTGGCTGGGAGAGGTTTCGGGAAAAGCATGTGTGAGCACTGGGCCTTAACTCCCGTGTGTCTGAGTTGAATACACCGATTTCCAACGGCTTTCCTCAAGCAGAGTGTAGCTAGGTTCCAAATCCCATGTACGAGCGCGTAGCAGACATCTGCCTCCCATGCATACACACTTCTGAGAGTTGAGCTTATGGCCTGTACCTCCACATCCAGCCTGCTGGTACCCTTGGCTTGTAAAAGGCCTAGGCTCGCTGTTTGACGGAAATGCTGGGAGAGGTAATTGGAATTTCCCGGCACACAAGACGAGTGCCTCCAAGCTCAATTCACGATTTCCCAGTAATTCTTGTGGTAGACAGGTGCTACATACTAAGTTCCATATGTGAGAAGGTAGCTGAACGCCTTGTCCAAAACCATCTTACTTCTGAGAGTTGAGCTCACCCTCAGTCCCTCACAGTTCCACACTGCCTGCAGAGTGAGTTTCACACGTCTTCACCAGAGACGATTGCCAGAGGCTTCTGAGTACAAGTTAACAATGCAGACCTGGAGGGTATCTCCAGGTGCAGTAGAGTGGTAATCTTGGAAACTCCTGACTCAGAATACTGCTACCTTCTCACTGCCATAGGAATGCAGCTAGTGGACAGCTAGCTGGCTTCAAGACATGCTTCCCTGAGAGAGCTGAGGACAGGGCAGAACCCTCCCGCATGCTGCCTGACTGTAGGAGTAGCTGCTAACATCCTTATGTTAGTGGCTGGGAGAGGTTGCGGGAAAAGCATGTGTGAGCACTGGGCCTGAACTCCCGTGTATCTGAGTTGAATACAGCGATTTCCAATGGCCTTCTTCAATCACAGTGTAGCTAGGTTCCAAATGCCATGTACGAGTGCGTAGCAGACATCTGCCTCCCATGCATACACACTTCTGAGAGTTGAGCTTATGGCCTGTACCTCTACAGCCAGCCTGCTGTTTCACTTGGCTTCTAAAAGGCCTAGGCTCGCTGTTTGACGGAAGTGCTGGGAGAGGTAATTGGAATCTCCCGGCACACAAGACTAGTGCCTCCAAGTTCAATTCACGATTTCCCAGTAATTCTTGTGGTAGACAGGTGCTACATACTAAGTTCCATATGTGAGAAGGTAGCTGAACGCCTTGTCCAAAAGCATCTTACTTCTAAGAGTTGAGCACACCCTCAGTCCCTCACAGTTCCACACTGTCTGCAGAGTGAGTTTCACACGTCTTCACCAGAGACGATTGCCAGAGGTTCTGAGTACAAGTTAACAATGCAGACCTGGAGGGTATCTCCAGGTGCAGTAGAGTAGTAATCTTGGAACCTCCTGACTCAGAGTACTGCTACCTTCTCACTGCCATAGGAATGTAGCTAGTTGACAGCTGGCTTCAAGACATGCTTCCCTGTAAGAGCTGAGGATAGGGCAGAACCCTCCCGCATCCTGCCTGACTGTAGGAGTAGCTGCTAACATCCTTATATTAGTGGCTGGGAGAGGTTGCGGGAAAAGCATGTGTGAGCACTGGGCCTGAACTCCCGTGTATCTGAGTTGAATACAGCGATTTCCAATGGCCTTCTTCAATCACAGTGTAGCTAGGTTCCAACTCCCATATACGAGTGGGTAGCAGACATCTGCCTCCCATGCATATACACTTCTGAGAGTTGAGCTTATGTCCTGTACATCCACATCCAGCCTGCTGGTACCCTTGGCTTCTAAAAGGCCTAGGCTCGCTGTTTGACGGAAGTGCTGGGAGAGGTAATTGGAATCACCCGGCACACAAGACTAGTGCCTCCAAGCTCAGTTCAGCGATTTCCTAGTAATTCCTGTGGTAGAGTGGTGCTACATACTAAGTTCCATACGTGAGAGGGTAGCTGAACGCCTTGTCCAAAACCATCTTACTTCTGAGAGTTGAGCTCAGCCTCAGTCCCTCACAGTTCCACACTGCCTGCAGAGTGAGTTTCGCAGGTCTTCAGCAGAGACGTTTGCCAGAGGCTTCTGAGACGCAGGGTAACAATGCAGACCTGGAGGGTATCCCAAGGTGCAGTCGACTGGTAATCTTGGAACCTCCTGACTCAGAATACTGCTACCTTCTCACTGCCATAGGAATGCAGCTAGTTGACAGCTAGCTGGCTTCAAGACATGCTTCCCTGAGATGGTTGAGGACAGGGCAGAACCCTCCGGCATCCTGCCTGACTGTAGGAGTAGCTGCTAACATCCTAATGTTAGTGGCTGGGAGAGGTTGCGGGAAAAGCATGTGTGAGCACTGGGCCTGAACTCCCGTGTACCTGAGTTGAATACAGCGATTTCCAACGGCTTTCCTGAACCAGAGTGTAGCTAGGTTCCAAATCCCATGTACGAGCGGGTAGCAGACATCTGCCTCCCATGCATACACACTTCTGAGGGTTGAGCTTATGGCCTGTACCTCCACAGCCAGCCTGCTGGTACCCTTGACTTCTAAAAGGCCTAGGCTCGCTGTTTGACGGAAGTGCTGGGAGAGGTAATTTGAATCACCCGGCACACAAGACTAGTCCCTCCAAGCTCAGTTCAGCGATTTCCTAGTAATTCCTGTGGTAGACTGGTGCTACATACTAAGTTCCAAACGTGAGAGGGTAGCTGAACGCCTTGTCCAAAACCATCTTACTTCTGAGAGTTGAGCTCACCCTCAGTCCCTCACAGTACCACACTGCCTGCAGAGTGAGTTTCGCAGGTCTTCAGCAGAGACGTTTGCCAGAGGCTTCTGAGACGCAGGGTAATAATGCAGACCTGGAGTGTATCCCCAGGTGCAGTCGACTGGTAATCTTGGAACCTACTGACTCAGAATACTGCTACCTTCTCACTGCCATAGGAATGCAGCTAGTTGACAGCTGGCTTCAAGACATGCTTCCCTGTGAGAGTTGAGGACAGGGCCGAACCCTCCCGCATGCTGCCTGACTCTAGGAGTAGCTGCTAACATCCTTATGTTAGTGGCTGGGAGAGGTTGCGGGAAAAGCATGTGTGAGCACTGGGCCTGAACTCCCGTGTATCTGAGTTGAATACAGCGATTTCCAATGGCCTTCTTCAATCACAGTGTAGATAGGTTCCAACTCCCATGTCCGAGTGGGTAGCAGACATCTGCCTCCCATGCATACACATTTCTGAGAGTTGAGCTTATGGCCTGTACCTCCACATCCAGCCTGCTGGTACCCTTGGCTTCTAAAAGGCCTAGGCTCCCTGTTTGACGGAAGTGCTGGGAGAGGTAATTGGAATCACCCGGCACACAAGACTAGTGCCTCCAAGCTCAGTTCAGCGATTTCCTAGTAATTCCTGAGGTAGACTGGTGCTACATAAGAAGTTCCATACGTGAAAGGGTAGCTGAACGCCTTGTCCAAAACCATCTTACTTCTGAGAGTTGAGCTCACCCTCAGTCCCTCACAGTTCCACACTGCCTGCAGAGTGAGTTTCGCAGGTCTTCAGCAGAGACGTTTGCCAGAGGCTTCTGAGACGCAGGGTAACAATGCAGACCTGGAGGGTATCCCCAGGTGCAGTCGACTGGTAATCTTGGAACCTCCTGACTCAGAATACTGCTACCTTCTCACTGCCATAGGAATGCAGCTAGTTGACAGCTGGCTTCAAGACATGCTTCCCTGTGAGAGCTGAGGACAGGGCAGAACCCTCCCGCATGCTGCCTGACTGTAGGAGTAGCTGCTAACATCCTTATATTAGTGGCTGGGAGAGGTTGCGGGAAAAGCATGTGTGAGCACTGGGCCTGAACTCCCGTGTATCTGAGTTGAATACAGCGATTTCCAATGGCCTTCTTCAATCACAGTGTAGCTAGGTTCCAACTCCCATATACGAGTGGGTAGCAGACATCTGCCTCCCATGCATACACACTTCTGAGAGTTGAGCTTATGGCCTGTACATCCACATCCAGCCTGCTGGTACCCTTGGCTTCTAAAAGGCCTAGGCTCGCTGTTTGACGGAAGTGCTGGGAGAAGTAATTGGAATCACCCGGCACACAAGACTAGTGCCTCCAAGCTCTGTTCAGCGATTTCCTGGTAATTCCTGTGGTAGACTGGTTCTACATACTAAGTTCCATACGTGAGAGGGTAGCTGAACGCCTTGTCCAAAACCATCTTACTTCTGAGAGTTGAGCTCAGCCTCAGTCCCTCACAGTTCCACACTGCCTGCAGAGTGAGTTTCGCAGGTCTTCAGCAGAGACGTTTGCCAGAGGCTTCTGAGACGCAGGGTAACAATGCAGACCTGGAGGGTATCCCCAGGTGCAGTCGACTGGTAATCTTGGAACCTCCTGACTCAAAATACTGCTACCTTCTCACTGCCATAGGAATGCAGCTAGTTGACAGCTGGCTTCAAGACATGCTTCCCTGTGAGAGCTGAGGACAGGGCAGAACCCTCCCGCATGCTGCCTGACTGTAGGAGTAGCTGCTAACATCCTTATGTTAGTGGCTGGGAGAGGTTGCGGGAAAAGCATGTGTGAGCACTGGGCCTGAACTCCCGTGTATCTGAGTTGAATACAGCGATTTCCAACGGCTTTCCTCAACCAGAGAGTAGCTAGGTTCCAAATCCCATGTACGAGCGGGTAGCAGACATCTGCCTCCCATGCATACACACTTCTGAGAGTTGAGCTTATGGCCTGTACCTCCACATCCAGCCTGCTGGTACCCTTGGCTTCTAAAAGGCCTAGGCTCGCTGTTTGACGGAAGTGCTGGGAGAGGTAATTGGAATCTCCCGGCACACAAGACGAGTGCCTCCAAGCTCAATTCACGATTTCCCAGTAATTCTTGTGGTAGACAGGTGCTACATACTAAGTTCCATATGTGAGAAGGTAGCTGAACGCCTTGTCCAAAAGCATCTTACTTCTGAGAGTTGAGCACACCCTCAGTCCCTCACACTTCCACACTGTCTGCAGAGTGAGTTTCACACGTCTTCACCAGAGACGATTGCCAGAGGCTTCTGAGTACAAGTTAACAATGCAGACCTGGAGGGTATCTCCAGGTGTAGTAGAGTGGTAATCTTGGAACCTCCTGACTCAGAGTACTGCTACCTTCTCACTGCCATAGGAATGCAGCTAGTTGACAGCTGGCTTCAAGACATGCTTCCCTGTGAGAGCTGAGGACAGGGCAGAACCCTCCCGCATCCTGCCTGACTGTAGGAGTAGCTGCTAACATCCTAATGTTAGCGGCTGGGAGAGGTTGCGGGAAAAGCATGTGTGAGCACTGGGCCTGAACTCCCGTGTATCTGAGTTGAATACAGCGATTTCCAACGGCTTTCCTAAACCAGAGTGTAGCTAGGTTCCAAATCCCATGTACGAGCGGGTAGCAGACATCTGCCTCCCATGCATACACACTTCTGAGAGTTGAGCTTATGGCCTGTACCTCCACAGCCAGCCTGCTGGTACCCTTGGCTTCTAAAAGGCCTCGGCTCGCTGTTTGACGGAAGTGCTGGGAGAGGTAATTGGAATCACCCGGCACACAAGACTAGTGCCTCCAAGCTCAGTTCAGCGATTTCCTAGTAATTCCTGTGGTAGACTGGTGCTACATACTAAGTTCCATACGTGAGAGGGTAGCTGAACGCCTTGTCCAAAACCATCTTACTTCTGAGAGTTGAGCTCAGCCTCAGTCCCTCACAGTTCCACACTGCCTGCAGAGTGAGTTTCGCAGGTCTTCAGCAGAGACGTTTACCAGAGGCTTCTGAGACGCAGGGTAACAATGCAGACCTGGAGGGTATCCCCAGGTGCAGTCGACTGGTAATCTTGGAACCTCCTGACTCAGAATACTGCTACTTTCTCACTGCCATAGGAATGCAGCTAGTTGACAGCTGGATTCAAGACATGCTTCCCTGTGAGAGCTGAGGACAGGGCAGAACCCTCCCGCATGCTGCCTGACTGTAGGAGTAGCTGCTAACATCCTTATGTTAGTGGCTGGGAGAGGTTGCGGGAAAAGCATGTGTGAGCACTGGGCCTGAACTCCCGTGTATCTGAGTTGAATACAGCGATTTCCAACGGCTTTCCTCAACCAGAGTGTAGCTAGGTTCCAAATCCCATGTACGAGCGGGTAGCAGACATCTGCCTCCCATGCATACACACTTCTGAGAGTTGAGCTTATGGCCTGTACCTCCACAGCCAGCCTGCTGGTACCCTTGGCTTCTAAAAGGCCTAGGCTCGCTGTTTGACGGAAGTGCTGGGAGAGGTAATTGGAATCTCCCGGCACACAAGACGAGTGCCTCCAAGCTCAATTCACGATTTCCCAGTAATTCTTGTGGTAGACAGGTGCTACATACTAAGTTCCATATGTGAGAAGGTAGCTGAACGCCTTGTCCAAAAGCATCTTACTTCTGAGAGTTGAGCACACCCTCAGTCCCTCACACTTCCACACTGCCTGCAGAGTGTGTTTCACACGTCTTCACCAGAGACGATTGCCAGAGGCTTCTGAGTACAAGTTAACAATGCAGACCTGGAGGGTATCTCCAGGTGTAGTAGAGTGGTAATCTTGGAACCTCCTGACTCAGAGTACTGCTACCTTCTCACTGCCATAGGAATGCAGCTAGTTGACAGCTGGCTTCAAGACATGCTTCCCTGTGAGAGCTGAGGACAGGGCAGAACCCTCCCGCATCCTGCCTGACTGTAGGAGTAGCTGCTAACATCCTAATGTTAGCGGCTGGGAGAGGTTGCGGGAAAAGCATGTGTGAGCACTGGGCCTGAACTCCCGTGTATCTGAGTTGAATACAGCGATTTCCAACGGCTTTCCTCAACCAGAGTGTAGCTAGGTTCCAAATCCCATGTACGAGCGGGTAGCAGACATCTGCCTCCCATGCATACACACTTCTGAGAGTTGAGCTTATGGCCTGTACCTCCACAGCCAGCCTGCTGGTACCCTTGGCTTCTAAAAGGCCTAGGCTCGCTGTTTGACGGAAGTGCTGGGAGAGGTAATTGGAATCTCCCGGCACACAAGACGAGTGCCTCCAAGCTCAATTCCCGATTTCCCAGTAATTCTTGTGGTAGACAGGTGCTCCATACTAAGTTCCATATGTGAGATGGTAGCTGAACGCCTTGTCCAAAAGCATCTTACTTCTGAGAGTTGAGCCCACACTCAGTCCCTCACAGTTCCACACTGCCTGCAGAGTGAGTTTCACACGTCTTCACCAGAGACGATTGCCAGAGGCTTCTGAGTACAAGTTAACAATGAAGACCTGGAGGGTATCTCCAGGTGCAGTAGAGTGGTAATCTTGGAACCTCCTGACTCAGAGTACTGCTACCTTCTCACTGCCATAGGAATGCAGCTAGTTGACACCTGGCTTCAAGACATGCTTCCCTGAGAGAGCTGAGGACAGGGCAGAACCCTCCCGCATCCTGCCTGACTGTAGGAGTAGCTGCTAACATCCTAATGTTAGTGGCTGGGAGAGGTTGCGGGAAAAGCATGTGTGAGCACTGGGCCTGAACTCCCGTGTATCTGAGTTGAATACAGCGATTTCCAATGGCCTTCTTCAATCACAGTGTAGCTAGGTTCCAACTCCCATGTCCGAGTGGGTAGCAGACATCTGCCTCCCATGCATACACACTTCTGAGAGTTGAGCTTATGGCCTGTACCTCCACATCCAGCCTGCTGGTACCCTTGGCTTCTAAAAGGCCTAGGCTCGCTGTTTGACGGAAGTGCTGGGAGAGGTAATTGGAATCACCCGGCACACAAGACTAGTGCCTCCAAGCTCAGTTCAGCGATTTCCTAGTAATTCCTCTGGTAGACTGGTGCTACATACTAAGTTCCATACGTGAGAGGGTAGCTGAACGCCTTGTCCAAAACCATCTTACTTCTGAGAGTTGAGCTCACCCTCAGTCCCTCACAGTTCCACACTGCCTGCAGAGTGAGTTTCGCAGGTCTTCAGCAGAGACGTTTGCCAGAGGCTTCTGAGACGCAGGGTAACAATGCAGACCTGGAGGGTATCCCCAGGTGCAGTCGACTGGTAATCTTGGAATCTCCTGACTCAGAATACTGCTACCTTCTCACTGCCATAGGAATGCAGCTAGTTGACAGCTAGCTGGCTTCAAGACATGCTTCCCTGAGAGAGCTGAGGACAGGGCAGAACCCTCCCGCATGCTGCCTGATGTAGGAGTAGCTTCTAACATCCTAATGTTAGTGGCTGGGAGAGGTTTCGGGAAAAGCATGTGTGAGCACTGGGCCTTAACTCCCGTGTGTCTGAGTTGAATACACCGATTTCCAACGGCTTTCCTCAAGCAGAGTGTAGCTAGGTTCCAAATCCCATGTACGAGCGCGTAGCAGACATCTGCCTCCCATGCATACACACTTCTGAGAGTTGAGCTTATGGCCTGTACCTCCACATCCAGCCTGCTGGTACCCTTGGCTTGTAAAAGGCCTAGGCTCGCTGTTTGACGGAAATGCTGGGAGAGGTAATTGGAATTTCCCGGCACACAAGACGAGTGCCTCCAAGCTCAATTCACGATTTCCCAGTAATTCTTGTGGTAGACAGGTGCTACATACTAAGTTCCATATGTGAGAAGGTAGCTGAACGCCTTGTCCAAAACCATCTTACTTCTGAGAGTTGAGCTCACCCTCAGTCCCTCACAGTTCCACACTGCCTGCAGAGTGAGTTTCACACGTCTTCACCAGAGACGATTGCCAGAGGCTTCTGAGTACAAGTTAACAATGCAGACCTGGAGGGTATCTCCAGGTGCAGTAGAGTGGTAATCTTGGAAACTCCTGACTCAGAATACTGCTACCTTCTCACTGCCATAGGAATGCAGCTAGTGGACAGCTAGCTGGCTTCAAGACATGCTTCCCTGAGAGAGCTGAGGACAGGGCAGAACCCTCCCGCATGCTGCCTGACTGTAGGAGTAGCTGCTAACATCCTTATGTTAGTGGCTGGGAGAGGTTGCGGGAAAAGCATGTGTGAGCACTGGGCCTGAACTCCCGTGTATCTGAGTTGAATACAGCGATTTCCAATGGCCTTCTTCAATCACAGTGTAGCTAGGTTCCAAATGCCATGTACGAGTGCGTAGCAGACATCTGCCTCCCATGCATACACACTTCTGAGAGTTGAGCTTATGGCCTGTACCTCTACAGCCAGCCTGCTGTTTCACTTGGCTTCTAAAAGGCCTAGGCTCGCTGTTTGACGGAAGTGCTGGGAGAGGTAATTGGAATCTCCCGGCACACAAGACTAGTGCCTCCAAGTTCAATTCACGATTTCCCAGTAATTCTTGTGGTAGACAGGTGCTACATACTAAGTTCCATATGTGAGAAGGTAGCTGAACGCCTTGTCCAAAAGCATCTTACTTCTAAGAGTTGAGCACACCCTCAGTCCCTCACAGTTCCACACTGTCTGCAGAGTGAGTTTCACACGTCTTCACCAGAGACGATTGCCAGAGGTTCTGAGTACAAGTTAACAATGCAGACCTGGAGGGTATCTCCAGGTGCAGTAGAGTAGTAATCTTGGAACCTCCTGACTCAGAGTACTGCTACCTTCTCACTGCCATAGGAATGTAGCTAGTTGACAGCTGGCTTCAAGACATGCTTCCCTGTAAGAGCTGAGGATAGGGCAGAACCCTCCCGCATCCTGCCTGACTGTAGGAGTAGCTGCTAACATCCTTATATTAGTGGCTGGGAGAGGTTGCGGGAAAAGCATGTGTGAGCACTGGGCCTGAACTCCCGTGTATCTGAGTTGAATACAGCGATTTCCAATGGCCTTCTTCAATCACAGTGTAGCTAGGTTCCAACTCCCATATACGAGTGGGTAGCAGACATCTGCCTCCCATGCATATACACTTCTGAGAGTTGAGCTTATGTCCTGTACATCCACATCCAGCCTGCTGGTACCCTTGGCTTCTAAAAGGCCTAGGCTCGCTGTTTGACGGAAGTGCTGGGAGAGGTAATTGGAATCACCCGGCACACAAGACTAGTGCCTCCAAGCTCAGTTCAGCGATTTCCTAGTAATTCCTGTGGTAGAGTGGTGCTACATACTAAGTTCCATACGTGAGAGGGTAGCTGAACGCCTTGTCCAAAACCATCTTACTTCTGAGAGTTGAGCTCAGCCTCAGTCCCTCACAGTTCCACACTGCCTGCAGAGTGAGTTTCGCAGGTCTTCAGCAGAGACGTTTGCCAGAGGCTTCTGAGACGCAGGGTAACAATGCAGACCTGGAGGGTATCCCAAGGTGCAGTCGACTGGTAATCTTGGAACCTCCTGACTCAGAATACTGCTACCTTCTCACTGCCATAGGAATGCAGCTAGTTGACAGCTAGCTGGCTTCAAGACATGCTTCCCTGAGATGGTTGAGGACAGGGCAGAACCCTCCGGCATCCTGCCTGACTGTAGGAGTAGCTGCTAACATCCTAATGTTAGTGGCTGGGAGAGGTTGCGGGAAAAGCATGTGTGAGCACTGGGCCTGAACTCCCGTGTACCTGAGTTGAATACAGCGATTTCCAACGGCTTTCCTGAACCAGAGTGTAGCTAGGTTCCAAATCCCATGTACGAGCGGGTAGCAGACATCTGCCTCCCATGCATACACACTTCTGAGGGTTGAGCTTATGGCCTGTACCTCCACAGCCAGCCTGCTGGTACCCTTGACTTCTAAAAGGCCTAGGCTCGCTGTTTGACGGAAGTGCTGGGAGAGGTAATTTGAATCACCCGGCACACAAGACTAGTCCCTCCAAGCTCAGTTCAGCGATTTCCTAGTAATTCCTGTGGTAGACTGGTGCTACATACTAAGTTCCAAACGTGAGAGGGTAGCTGAACGCCTTGTCCAAAACCATCTTACTTCTGAGAGTTGAGCTCACCCTCAGTCCCTCACAGTACCACACTGCCTGCAGAGTGAGTTTCGCAGGTCTTCAGCAGAGACGTTTGCCAGAGGCTTCTGAGACGCAGGGTAATAATGCAGACCTGGAGTGTATCCCCAGGTGCAGTCGACTGGTAATCTTGGAACCTACTGACTCAGAATACTGCTACCTTCTCACTGCCATAGGAATGCAGCTAGTTGACAGCTGGCTTCAAGACATGCTTCCCTGTGAGAGTTGAGGACAGGGCCGAACCCTCCCGCATGCTGCCTGACTCTAGGAGTAGCTGCTAACATCCTTATGTTAGTGGCTGGGAGAGGTTGCGGGAAAAGCATGTGTGAGCACTGGGCCTGAACTCCCGTGTATCTGAGTTGAATACAGCGATTTCCAATGGCCTTCTTCAATCACAGTGTAGATAGGTTCCAACTCCCATGTCCGAGTGGGTAGCAGACATCTGCCTCCCATGCATACACATTTCTGAGAGTTGAGCTTATGGCCTGTACCTCCACATCCAGCCTGCTGGTACCCTTGGCTTCTAAAAGGCCTAGGCTCCCTGTTTGACGGAAGTGCTGGGAGAGGTAATTGGAATCACCCGGCACACAAGACTAGTGCCTCCAAGCTCAGTTCAGCGATTTCCTAGTAATTCCTGAGGTAGACTGGTGCTACATAAGAAGTTCCATACGTGAAAGGGTAGCTGAACGCCTTGTCCAAAACCATCTTACTTCTGAGAGTTGAGCTCACCCTCAGTCCCTCACAGTTCCACACTGCCTGCAGAGTGAGTTTCGCAGGTCTTCAGCAGAGACGTTTGCCAGAGGCTTCTGAGACGCAGGGTAACAATGCAGACCTGGAGGGTATCCCCAGGTGCAGTCGACTGGTAATCTTGGAACCTCCTGACTCAGAATACTGCTACCTTCTCACTGCCATAGGAATGCAGCTAGTTGACAGCTGGCTTCAAGACATGCTTCCCTGTGAGAGCTGAGGACAGGGCAGAACCCTCCCGCATGCTGCCTGACTGTAGGAGTAGCTGCTAACATCCTTATATTAGTGGCTGGGAGAGGTTGCGGGAAAAGCATGTGTGAGCACTGGGCCTGAACTCCCGTGTATCTGAGTTGAATACAGCGATTTCCAATGGCCTTCTTCAATCACAGTGTAGCTAGGTTCCAACTCCCATATACGAGTGGGTAGCAGACATCTGCCTCCCATGCATACACACTTCTGAGAGTTGAGCTTATGGCCTGTACATCCACATCCAGCCTGCTGGTACCCTTGGCTTCTAAAAGGCCTAGGCTCGCTGTTTGACGGAAGTGCTGGGAGAAGTAATTGGAATCACCCGGCACACAAGACTAGTGCCTCCAAGCTCTGTTCAGCGATTTCCTGGTAATTCCTGTGGTAGACTGGTTCTACATACTAAGTTCCATACGTGAGAGGGTAGCTGAACGCCTTGTCCAAAACCATCTTACTTCTGAGAGTTGAGCTCAGCCTCAGTCCCTCACAGTTCCACACTGCCTGCAGAGTGAGTTTCGCAGGTCTTCAGCAGAGACGTTTGCCAGAGGCTTCTGAGACGCAGGGTAACAATGCAGACCTGGAGGGTATCCCCAGGTGCAGTCGACTGGTAATCTTGGAACCTCCTGACTCAAAATACTGCTACCTTCTCACTGCCATAGGAATGCAGCTAGTTGACAGCTGGCTTCAAGACATGCTTCCCTGTGAGAGCTGAGGACAGGGCAGAACCCTCCCGCATGCTGCCTGACTGTAGGAGTAGCTGCTAACATCCTTATGTTAGTGGCTGGGAGAGGTTGCGGGAAAAGCATGTGTGAGCACTGGGCCTGAACTCCCGTGTATCTGAGTTGAATACAGCGATTTCCAACGGCTTTCCTCAACCAGAGAGTAGCTAGGTTCCAAATCCCATGTACGAGCGGGTAGCAGACATCTGCCTCCCATGCATACACACTTCTGAGAGTTGAGCTTATGGCCTGTACCTCCACATCCAGCCTGCTGGTACCCTTGGCTTCTAAAAGGCCTAGGCTCGCTGTTTGACGGAAGTGCTGGGAGAGGTAATTGGAATCTCCCGGCACACAAGACGAGTGCCTCCAAGCTCAATTCACGATTTCCCAGTAATTCTTGTGGTAGACAGGTGCTACATACTAAGTTCCATATGTGAGAAGGTAGCTGAACGCCTTGTCCAAAAGCATCTTACTTCTGAGAGTTGAGCACACCCTCAGTCCCTCACACTTCCACACTGTCTGCAGAGTGAGTTTCACACGTCTTCACCAGAGACGATTGCCAGAGGCTTCTGAGTACAAGTTAACAATGCAGACCTGGAGGGTATCTCCAGGTGTAGTAGAGTGGTAATCTTGGAACCTCCTGACTCAGAGTACTGCTACCTTCTCACTGCCATAGGAATGCAGCTAGTTGACAGCTGGCTTCAAGACATGCTTCCCTGTGAGAGCTGAGGACAGGGCAGAACCCTCCCGCATCCTGCCTGACTGTAGGAGTAGCTGCTAACATCCTAATGTTAGCGGCTGGGAGAGGTTGCGGGAAAAGCATGTGTGAGCACTGGGCCTGAACTCCCGTGTATCTGAGTTGAATACAGCGATTTCCAACGGCTTTCCTAAACCAGAGTGTAGCTAGGTTCCAAATCCCATGTACGAGCGGGTAGCAGACATCTGCCTCCCATGCATACACACTTCTGAGAGTTGAGCTTATGGCCTGTACCTCCACAGCCAGCCTGCTGGTACCCTTGGCTTCTAAAAGGCCTCGGCTCGCTGTTTGACGGAAGTGCTGGGAGAGGTAATTGGAATCACCCGGCACACAAGACTAGTGCCTCCAAGCTCAGTTCAGCGATTTCCTAGTAATTCCTGTGGTAGACTGGTGCTACATACTAAGTTCCATACGTGAGAGGGTAGCTGAACGCCTTGTCCAAAACCATCTTACTTCTGAGAGTTGAGCTCAGCCTCAGTCCCTCACAGTTCCACACTGCCTGCAGAGTGAGTTTCGCAGGTCTTCAGCAGAGACGTTTACCAGAGGCTTCTGAGACGCAGGGTAACAATGCAGACCTGGAGGGTATCCCCAGGTGCAGTCGACTGGTAATCTTGGAACCTCCTGACTCAGAATACTGCTACTTTCTCACTGCCATAGGAATGCAGCTAGTTGACAGCTGGATTCAAGACATGCTTCCCTGTGAGAGCTGAGGACAGGGCAGAACCCTCCCGCATGCTGCCTGACTGTAGGAGTAGCTGCTAACATCCTTATGTTAGTGGCTGGGAGAGGTTGCGGGAAAAGCATGTGTGAGCACTGGGCCTGAACTCCCGTGTATCTGAGTTGAATACAGCGATTTCCAACGGCTTTCCTCAACCAGAGTGTAGCTAGGTTCCAAATCCCATGTACGAGCGGGTAGCAGACATCTGCCTCCCATGCATACACACTTCTGAGAGTTGAGCTTATGGCCTGTACCTCCACAGCCAGCCTGCTGGTACCCTTGGCTTCTAAAAGGCCTAGGCTCGCTGTTTGACGGAAGTGCTGGGAGAGGTAATTGGAATCTCCCGGCACACAAGACGAGTGCCTCCAAGCTCAATTCACGATTTCCCAGTAATTCTTGTGGTAGACAGGTGCTACATACTAAGTTCCATATGTGAGAAGGTAGCTGAACGCCTTGTCCAAAAGCATCTTACTTCTGAGAGTTGAGCACACCCTCAGTCCCTCACACTTCCACACTGCCTGCAGAGTGTGTTTCACACGTCTTCACCAGAGACGATTGCCAGAGGCTTCTGAGTACAAGTTAACAATGCAGACCTGGAGGGTATCTCCAGGTGTAGTAGAGTGGTAATCTTGGAACCTCCTGACTCAGAGTACTGCTACCTTCTCACTGCCATAGGAATGCAGCTAGTTGACAGCTGGCTTCAAGACATGCTTCCCTGTGAGAGCTGAGGACAGGGCAGAACCCTCCCGCATCCTGCCTGACTGTAGGAGTAGCTGCTAACATCCTAATGTTAGCGGCTGGGAGAGGTTGCGGGAAAAGCATGTGTGAGCACTGGGCCTGAACTCCCGTGTATCTGAGTTGAATACAGCGATTTCCAACGGCTTTCCTCAACCAGAGTGTAGCTAGGTTCCAAATCCCATGTACGAGCGGGTAGCAGACATCTGCCTCCCATGCATACACACTTCTGAGAGTTGAGCTTATGGCCTGTACCTCCACAGCCAGCCTGCTGGTACCCTTGGCTTCTAAAAGGCCTAGGCTCCCTGTTTGACGGAAGTGCTGGGAGAGGTAATTGGAATCACCCGGCACACAAGACTAGTGCCTCCAAGCTCAGTTCAGCGATTTCCTAGTAATTCCTGTGGTAGACAGGTGCTACATACTAAGTTCCATACGTGAGAGGGTAGCTGAACGCCTTGTCCAAAACCATCTTACTTCTGAGAGTTGAGCTCAGCCTCAGTCCCTCACAGTTCCACACTGCCTGCAGAGTGAGTTTCGTAGGTCTTCAGCAGAGACGTTTGCCAGAGGCTTCTGAGACGCAGGGTAACAATGCAGACCTGGAGGGTATCCCCAGGTGCAGTCGACTGGTAATCTTGGAACCTCCTGACTCAGAATACTGCTACCTTCTCACTGCCATAGGAATGCAGCTAGTTGACAGCTGGCTTCAAGACATGCTTTCCTGTGAGAGCTGAGGACAGGGCAGAACCCTCCCGCATGCTGCCTGACTTAGGAGTAGCTGCTAACATCCTTATGTTAGTGGCTGGGAGAGGTTGCGGGAAAAGCATGTGTGAGCACTGGGCCTGAACTCCCGTGTATCTGAGTTGAATACAGCGATTTCCAACGGCTTTCCTCAACCAGAGTGTAGCTAGGTTCCAAATCCCATGTACGAGCGGTTAGCAGACATCTGCCTCCCATGCATACACACTTCTGAGAGTTGAGCTTATGGCCTGTACCTCCACAGCCAGCCTGCTGGTACCCTTGGCTTCTAAAAGGCCTAGGCTCGCTGTTTGACGGAAGTGCTGGGAGAAGTAATTGGAATCACCCGGCACACAAGACTAGTGCCTCCAAGCTCAGTTCAGCGATTTCCTAGTAATTCCTGTGGTAGACTGGTGCTACATACTAAGTTCCATACGTGAGAGGGTAGCTGAACGCCTTGTCCAAAACCATCTTACTTCTGAGAGTTGAGCTCAGCCTCAGTCCCTCACAGTTCCACACTGCCTGCAGAGTGAGTTTCGCAGGTCTTCAGCAGAGACGTTTGCCAGAGGCTTCTGAGACGCAGGGTAACAATGCAGACCTGGAGGGTATCCCCAGGTGCAGTCGACTGGTAATCTTGGAACCTACTGACTCAGAATACTGCTACCTTCTCACTGCCATAGGAATGCAGCTAGTTGACAGCTGGCTTCAAGACATGCTTCCCTGTGAGAGCTGAGGACAGGGCAGAACCCTCCCGCATCCTGCCTGACTGTAGGAGTAGCTGCTATAATCCTAATGTTAGCGGCTGGGAGAGGTTGCGGGAAAAGCATGTGTGAGCACTGGGCCTGAACTCCCGTGTATCTGAGTTGAATACAGCGATTTCCAACGGCTTTCCTAAACCAGAGTGTAGCTAGGTTCCAAATCCCATGTACGAGCGGGTAGCAGACATCTGCCTCCCATGCATACACACTTCTGAGAGTTGAGCTTATGGCCTGTACCTCCACAGCCAGCCTGCTGGTACCCTTGGCTTCTAAAAGGCCTAGGCTCGCTGTTTGACGGAAGTGCTGGGAGAGGTAATTGGAATCACCCGGCACACAAGACTAGTGCCTCCAAGCTCAGTTCATCGATTTCCTAGTAATTCCTGTGGTAGACTGGTGCTACATACTAAGTTCCATACGTGAGAGGGTAGCTGAACGCCTTGTCCAAAACCATCTTACTTCTGAGAGTTGAGCTCAGCCTCAGTCCCTCACAGTTCCACACTGCCTGCAGAGTGAGTTTCGCAGGTCTTCAGCAGAGACGATTGCCAGAGGCTTCTGAGACGCAGGGTAACAATGCAGACCTGGAGGGTATCCCCAGGTGCAGTCGACTGGTAATCTTGGAACCTCCTGACTCAGAATACTGCTACCTTCTCACTGCCATAGGAATGCAGCTAGTTGACAGCTGGCTTCAAGACATGCATCCCTGTGAGAGCTGAGGACAGGGCAGAACCCTCCCGCATGCTGCCTGACTGTAGGAGTAGCTGCTAACATCCTTATGTTAGTGGCTGGGAGAGGTTGCGGGAAAAGCATGTGTGAGCACTGGGCCTGAACTCCCGTGTATCTGAGTTGAATACAGCGATTTCCAATGGCCTTCTTCAATCACAGTGTAGCCAGGTTCCAAATCCCTTGTCCGAGTGGGTAGCAGACATCTGCCTCCCATGCATACACACTTCTGAGAGTTGAGCTTATGGCCTGTACCTCCACAGCCAGCCTGCTGGTACCCTTGGCTTCTAAAAGGCCGAGGCTCGCTGTTTGACGGAAGTGCTGGGAGAGGTAATTGGAATCACCCGGCACACAAGACTAGTGCCTCCAAGCTCAGTTCAGCGATTTCCTAGTAATTCCTGTGGTAGACTGGTGCTACATACTAAGTTCCATACGTGAGAGGGTAGCTGATCGCCTTGTCCAAAACCATCTTACTTCTGAGAGTTGAGCTCAGCCTCAGTCCCTCACAGTTCCACAATGCCTGCAGAGTGAGTTTCGCAGGTCTTCAACAGAGACGTTTGCCGGAGGCTTCTGAGACGCAGGGTAACAATGCAGACATGGAGGGTATCCCCAGGTGCAGTCGACTGGTAATCTTGGAACCTCCTGACTCAGAATACTGCTACCTTCTCACTGCCATAGGAATGCAGCTAGTTGACAGCTGGCTTCAAGACATGCTTCCCTGTGAGAGCTGAGGACAGGGCAGAACCCTCCCGCATGCTGCCTGACTGTAGGAGTAGCTGCTAACATCCTTATGTTAGTGGCTGGGAGAGGTTGCGGGAAAAGCATGTGTGAGCACTGGGCCTGAACTCCCGTGTATCTGAGTTGAATACAGCGATTTCCAACGGCTTTCCTCAACCAGAGTGTAGCTAGGTTCCAAATCCCATGTACAAGCGGGTAGCAGACATCTGCCTCCCATGCATACACACTTCTGAGAGTTGAGCTTATGGCCTTTACCTCCACAGCCAGCCTGCTGGTACCCTTGGCTTCTAAAAGGCCTAGGCTCGCTGTTTGACGGAAGTGCTGGGAGAGGTAATTTGAATCACCCGGCACACAAGACTCGTGCCTCCAAGCTCAGTTCAGCGATTTCCTAGTAATTCCTGTGGTAGACTGGTGCTACATACTAAGTTCCATACGTGAGAGGGTAGCTGAACGCCTTGTCCAAAACCATCTTACTTCTGAGAGTTGAGCTCAGCCTCAGTCCCTCACAGTTCCACACTGCCTGCAGAGTGAGTTTCGCAGGTCTTCAGCAGAGATGTTTGCCAGAGGCTTCTGAGACGCAGGGTAACAATGCAGATCTGGAGGTTATCCCCAGGTGCAGTCGACTGGTAATCTTGGAACCTCCTGACTCAGAATACTGCTACCTTCTCACTGCCATAGAAATGCAGCTAGTTGACAGCTGGCTTCAAGACATGTTTCCCTGTGAGAGCTGAGGACAGGGCAGAACCCTCCCGCATGCTGCCTGACTGTAGGAGTAGCTGCTAACATCCTAATGTTAGTGGCTGCGAGAGGTTGCGGGAAAAGCATGTGTGAGCACTGGGCCTGAACTCCCGTGTATCTGAGTTGAATACAGCGATTTCCAACGGCTTTCCTCAACCAGCGTGTAGCTAGGTTCCAAATTACATGTACGAGCGGGTAGCAGACATCTGCCTCCCATGCATACACACTTCTGAGAGTTGAGCTTATGGCCTTTACCTCCACAGCCAGCCTGCTGGTACCCTTGGCTTCTAAAAGGCCTAGGCTCGCTGTTTGACGGAAGTGCTGGGAGAGGTAATTTGAATCACCCGGCACACAAGACTCGTGCCTCCAAGCTCAGTTCAGCGATTTCCTAGTAATTCCTGTGGTAGACTGGTGCTACATACTAAGTTCCATACGTGAGAGGGTAGCTGAACGCCTTGTCCAAAACCATCTTACTTCTGAGAGTTGAGCTCAGCCTCAGTCCCTCACAGTTCCACACTGCCTGCAGAGTGAGTTTCGCAGGTCTTCAGCAGAGATGTTTGCCAGAGGCTTCTGAGACGCAGGGTAACAATGCAGATCTGGAGGTTATCCCCAGGTGCAGTCGACTGGTAATCTTGGAACCTCCTGACTCAGAATACTGCTACCTTCTCACTGCCATAGAAATGCAGCTAGTTGACAGCTGGCTTCAAGACATGCTTCCCTGTGAGAGCTGAGGACAGGGCAGAACCCTCCCGCATGCTGCCTGACTGTAGGAGTAGCTGCTAACATCCTAATGTTAGTGGCTGCGAGAGGTTGCGGGAAAAGCATGTGTGAGCACTGGGCCTGAACTCCCGTGTATCTGAGTTGAATACAGCGATTTCCAACGGCTTTCCTCAACCAGCGTGTAGCTAGGTTCCAAATTACATGTACGAGCGGGTAGCAGACATCTGCCTCCCATGCATACACACTTCTGAGAGTTGAGCTTATGGCCTGTACCTCCACATCCAGCCTGCTGGTACCCTTGGCTTCTAAAAGGCCTAGGCTCGGGATCCCTGGGTGGTGCTGCGGTTTAGCGCCTGCCTTTGGCCCAGGGCGCGATCCTGTAGACCCGGGATCGAATCCCACGTCGGGCTCCCGGTGCATGGAGCCTGCTTCTCCCTCTGCCTGTGTCTCTGCCTCTCTCTCTCTCTCTCTCTCTGTATGACTATCATAAATAAATTTAAAAAAATTAAAAAAAATAAAATAAAAATAAAAGGCCTAGGCTCGCTGTTTGACGGAAGTGTTGGGAGAGGTAATTGGAATCTCCCGGCACACAAGACGAGTTCCTCCAAGCTCAATTCACGATTTCACAGTAATTCTTGTGGTAGACAGGTGCTACATACTAAGTTCCATATGTGAGATGGTAGCTGAACGCCTTGTCCAAAAGCATCTTACTTCTGAGAGTTGAGCCCACCCTCAGTCCCTCGCAGTTCCACACTGCCTGCAGAGTGAGTTTCACACGTCTTCACCAGAGACGATTGCCAGAGGCTTCTGAGTACAAGTTAACAATGCAGACCTGGAGGGTATATCCAGGTGCAGTAGAGTGGTAATCTTGGAACCTCCTGACTCAGAGTACTGCTACCTTCTCACTGCCATAGGAATGCAGCTAGTTGACAGCTGGCTTCAAGACATGCTTCCCTGTGAGAGCTGAGGACAGGGCAGAACCCTCCCGCATCCTGCCTGACTGTAGGAGTAGCTGCTAACATCCTTCTGTTAGTGGCTGGGAGAGGTTGCGGGAAAAGCATGTGTGAGCACTGGGCCTGAAACCCGTGTATCTGAGTTGAATACAGCGATTTCCAATGGCCTTCTTCAATCACAGTGTAGCTAGGTTCCAACTCCCATGTCCGAGTGGGTAGCAGACATCTGCCTCCCATGCATACACACTTCAGAGATGAGCTTCTGGCCTGTACCTCCACATCCAGCCTGCTGGTACACTTGGCTTCTAAAAGGCCTAGGCTCGCTGTTTGACGGAAGTGCTGGGAGAGGTAATTGGAATCACCCGGCACACAAGACTAGTGCCTCCAAGCTCAGTTCAGCGATTTCCTAGTAATTCCTGTGGTAGACTGGTGCTACATACTAAGTTCCATACGTGAGAGGGTAGCTGAACGCCTTGTCCAAAACCATCTTACTTCTGAGAGTTGAGCACACCCTCAGTCCCTCACACTTCCACACTGCCTGCAGTGTGAGTTTCACACGTCTTCACCAGAGACGATTGCCAGAGGCTTCTGAGTACAAGTTAACAATGCAGACCTGGAGGGTATCTCCAGGTGCAGTAGAGTGGTAATCTTGGAACCTCCTGACTCAGAGTACTGCTACCTTCTCACTGCCATAGGAATGCAGCTAGTTGACAGCTGGCTTCAAGACATGCTTCCCTGTGAGAGCTGAGGACAGGGCAGAACCCTCCCGCATGCTGCCTGACTGTAGGAGTAGCTGCTAACATCCTTATGTTAGTGGCTGGGAGAGGTTGCGGGAAAAGCATGTGTGAGCACTGGGCCTGAACTCCCGTGTATCTGAGTTGAATACAGCGATTTCCAACGGCTTTCCTCAACCAGAGTGTAGCTAGGTTCCAAATCCCATGTACGAGCGGGTAGCAGACATCTGCCTCCCATGCATACACACTTCTGAGAGTTGAGCTTATGGCCTGTACCTCCACAGCCAGCCTGCTGGTACCCTTGGCTTCTAAAAGGCCGAGGCTCGCTGTTTGACGGAAGTGCTGGGAGAGGTAATTGGAATCACCCGGCACACAAGACTCGTGCCTTCAAGCTCAGTTCAGCGATTTCCTAGTAATTCCTGTGGTAGACTGGTGCTACATACTAAGTTCCATACGTGAGAGGGTAGCTGAACGCCTTGTCCAAAACCATCTTACTTCTGAGAGTTGAGCTCAGCCTCAGTCCCTCACAGTTCCACACTGCCTGCAGAGTGAGTTTCGCAGGTCTTCAGCAGAGACGTTTGCCAGAGGCTTCTGAGACGCAGGGTGACAATGCAGATCTGGAGGTTATCCCCAGGTGCAGTCGACTGGTAATCTTGGAACCTCCTGACTCAGAATACTGCTACCTTCTCACTGCCATAGGAATGCAGCTAGTTGACAGCTAGCTGGCTTCAAGACATGCTTCCCTGAGAGAGCTGAGGACAGGGCAGAACCCTCCCGCGTGCTGCCTGACTGTAGGAGTAGCTGCTAACATCCTAATGTTAGTGGCTGCGAGAGGTTGCGGGAAAAGCATGTGTGAGCACTGGGCCTGAACTCCCGTGTATCTGAGTTGAATACAGCGATTTCCAACGGCTTTCCTCAACCAGCGTGTAGCTAGGTTCCAAATAACATGTACGAGCGGGTAGCAGACATCTGCCTCCCATGCATACACACTTCTGAGAGTTGAGCTTATGGCCTGTACCTCCACAGCGAGCCTGCTGGTACCCTTGGCTTCTAAAAGGCCTAGGCTCACTGTTTGACGGAAGTACTGGGAGAGGTAATTGGAATCTCCCGGCACACAAGACAAGTGCCTCCAAGCTCAATTCACGATTTCCCAGTAATTCTCGTGGTAGACAGGTGCTACATACTAAGTTCAATATGTGAGAAGGTAGCTGAATGCCTTGTCCAAAAGCATCTTACTTCTGAGAGTTGAGCCCACCCTCAGTCCCTCGCAGTTCCACACTGCCTGCAGAGTGAGTTTCACACGTCTTCACCAGAGACGATTGCCAGAGGCTTCTGAGTACAAGTTAACAATGCAGACCAGGAGGGTATCTCCAGGTGCAGTAGAGTGGTAATCTTGGAACCTCCTGACTCAGAGTACTGCTACCTTCTCACTGCCATAGGAATGCAGCTAGTTGACAGCTGGCTTCAAGACATGCTTCCCTGTGAGAGCTGAGGACAGGGTAGAAACCTCCCGCATCATGCCTGACTGTAGGAGTAGCTGCTAACATCCTTCTGTTAGTGGCTGGGAGAGGTTGGGGGAAAAGCATGTGTGAGCACTGGGCCTGAACTCCCGTGTATCTGAGTTGAATACAGCGATTTCCAATGGCCTTCTTCAATCACAGTGTAGCTAGGTTCGAACTCCCATGTCCGAGTGGGTAGCAGACATCTGCCTCCCATGCATACACACTTCTGAGAGTTGAGCTTATGGCCTGTACCTCCACATCCACCCTGCTGGTACACTTGGCTTCTAAAAGGCCTAGGCTCGCTGTTTGACGGAAGTGCTGGGAGAGGTAATTGGAATCACCGGCACACAAGACTAGTGCCTCCAAGCTCAGTTCAGCGATTTCCTAGTAATTCCTGTGGTAGACTGGTGCTACATACTAAGTTCCATACGTGAGAGGGTAGCTGAACGCCTTGTCCAAAACCATCTTACTTCTGAGAGTTGAGCTCAGCCTCAGTCCCTCACAGTTCCACACTGCCTGCAGAGTGAGTTTCGCAGGTCTTCAGCAGAGACGTTTGCCAGAGGCTTCTGAGACGCAGGGTAACAATGCAGACCTGGAGGGTATCCCCAGGTGCAGTCGACTGGTAATCTTGGAACCTCCTGACTCAGAATACTGCTACCTTCTCACTGCCATAGGAATGCAGCTAGTTGACAGCTGACTTCAAGACATGCTTCCCTGTGAGAGCTGAGGACAGGGCAGAACCCTCCCGCATGCTGCCTGACTGTAGGAGTAGCTGCTAACATCCTTATGTTAGTGGCTGGGAGAGGTTGCGGGAAAAGCATGTGTGAGCACTGGGCCTGAACTCCCGTGTATCTGAGTTGAATACAGCGATTTCCAACGACTTTCCTCAACCAGAGTGTAGCTAGGTTCCAAATCCCATGTACGAGCGGGTAGCAGACATCTGCCTCCCATGCATACACACTTCTGAGAGTTGAGCTTATGGCCTGTACCTCCACATCCAGCCTGCTGGTACCCTTGGCTTCTAAAAGGCCTAGGCTCGCTGTTTGACGGAAGTGCTGGGAGAGGTAATTGGAATCTCCCGGCACACAAGACGAGTGCCTCCAAGCTCAATTCACGATTTCCCAGTAATTCTTGTGGTAGACAGGTGCTACATACTAAGTTCCAAATGTGAGAAAGTAGCTGAACGCCTTGTCCAAAAGCATCTTACTTCTGAGAGTTGAGCACACCCTCAGTCCCTCACAGTTCCACACTGCCTGCAGAGTGAGTTTCACACGTCTTCACCAGAGACGATTGCCAGAGGCTTCTGAGTACAAGTTAACAATGCAGACCTGGAGGGTATCTCCAGGTGCAGTAGAGTGGTAATCTTGGAACCTCCTGACTCAGAGTACTGCTACCTTCTCACTGCCATAGGAATGCAGCTAGTTGACAGCTGGCTTCAAGACATGCTTCCCTGTGAGAGCTGAGGACAGGGCAGAACCCTCCCGCATGCTGCCTGACTGTAGGAGTAGCTGCTCACATCCTAATGTTAGTGGCTGGGAGAGGTTGCGGGAAAAGCATGTGTGAACACTGGGCCTGAACTCCCGTGTATCTGAGTTGAATACAGCGATTTCCAATGGCCTTCTTCAATCACAGTGTAGCTAGGTTCCAACTCCCATGTCCGAGTGGGTGGCAGACATCTGCCTCCCATGCATACACACCTCTGAGAGTTGAGCTTATGGCCTGTACCTCCACATCCAGCCTGCTGGTACCCTTGGCTTCTAAAAGGCCTAGGCTCGCTGTTTGACGGAAGTGCTGGGAGAGGTAATTGGAATCACCCGGCACACAAGACTAGTGCCTCCAAGCTCAGTTCAGCGATTTCCTAGTAATTCCTCTGGTAGACTGGTGCTACATACTAAGTTCCATACGTGAGAGTGTAGCTGAACGCCTTGTCCAAAACCATCTTACTTCTGAGAGTTGAGCTCAGCCTCAGTCCCTCACAGTTCCACACTGCCTGCAGAGTGAGTTTCGCAGGTCTTCAGCAGAGACGTTTGCCAGAGGCTTCTGAGACGCAGGGTAACAATGCAGACCTGGAGGGTATCCCCAGGTGCAGTCGACTGGTAATCTTGGACCTCCTGACTCAGAATACTGCTACCTTCTCACTGCCATAGGAATGCAGCTAGTTGACAGCTGGCTTCAAGACATGCTTCCCTGTGAGAGCTGAGGACAGGGCAGAACCCTCCCGCATCCTGCCTGACTGTAGGAGTAGCTGCTAACATCCTAATGTTAGTGGCTGGGAGAGGTTGCGGGAAAAGCATGTGTGAGCACTGGGCCTGAACTCCCGTGTATCTGAGTTGAATAGAGCGATTTCCAATGGCCTTCTTCAATCACAGTGTAGCTAGGTTCCAACTCCCATGTCCGAGTGGGTAGCAGACATCTGCCTCCCATGCATACACACTTCTGAGAGTTGAGCTTATGGCCTGTACCTCCACATCCAGCCTGCTGGTACCCTTGGCTTCTAAAAGGCCTAGGCTCGCTGTTTGACGGAAGTGCTGGGAGAGGTAATTGGAATCACCCGGCACACAAGACTAGTGACTCGAAGCACAGTTCAGCGATTTCTTAGTAATTCCCGTGGTAGACTGGTGCTACATACTAAGTTCCATACGTGAGAGGGTAGCTGAACGCCTTGTCCAAAACCATCTTACTTCTGAGAGTTGAGCTCCGCCTCAGTCCCTCACAGTTCCACACTGCCTGCAGAGTGAGTTTCGCAGGTCTTCAGCAGAGACGTTTGCCATAGGCTTCTGAGACGCAGGGTAACAATGCAGACCTGGAGGGTATCCCCAGGTGCCGTCGACTGGTAATCTTGGAACCTCCTGACTCAGAATACTGCTACCTTCTCACTGCCATAGGAATGCAGCTAGTTGACAGCTGGCTTCAAGACATGCTTCCCTGTGAGAGCTGAGGACAGGGCAGAACCCTCCCGCATGCTGCCTGACTGTAGGAGTAGCTGCTAACATCCTTATGTTAGTGGCTGGGAGAGGTTGCGGGAAAAGCATGTGTGAGCACTGGGCCTGAACTCCCGTGTATCTGAGTTGAATACAGCGATTTCCAACGGCTTTCCTCAACCAGAGTGTAGCTATTGTCCAAATCCCATGTACGAGGGGGTAGCAGACATCTGCCTCCCATGCATACACACTTCTGAGAGTTGAGCTTATGGCCTGTACCTCCACATCCAGCCTGCTGGTACCCTTGGCTTCTAAAAGGCCTAGGCTCGCTGTTTGACGCAAGTGCTGGGAGAGGTAATTGGAATCACCCGGCACACAAGACTAGTGCCTCCAAGCTCAGTTCAGCGATTTCCTAGTAATTCCTGTGGTAGACTGGTGCTACATACTAAGTTCCATACGTGAGAGGGTAGCTGAACGCCTTGTCCAAAACCATCTTACATCTGAGAGTTGAGCTCAGCCTCAGTCCCTCACAGTTCCACACTGCCTGCAGAGTGAGTTTCGCAGGTCTTCAGCAGAGACGTTTGCCAGAGGCTTCTGAGACGCAGGGTAACAATGCAGACCTGGAGGGTATCCCCAGGTGCAGTCGACTGGTAATCTTGGAACCTTCTGACTCAGAATACTGCTACCTTCTCACTGCCATAGGAATGCAGCCAGTTGACAGCTGGCTTCAAGACATGCTTCCCTGTGAGAGCTGCGGACAGGGCAGAACCCTCCCGCATGCTGCCTGACTGTAGGAGTAGCTGCTAACATCCTTATGTTAGTGGCTGGGAGAGGTTGCGGGAAAAGCATGTGTGAGCACTGGGCCTGAACTCCCGTGTATCTGAGTTGAATACAGCGATTTCCAACGGCTTTCCTCAACCAGAGTGTAGCTAGGTTCCAAATCCCATGTACGAGCGGGTAGCAGACATCTACCTCCCATGCATACACACTTCTGAGAGTTGAGCTTATGGCCTGTACCTCCACATCCAGCTTGCTGGTACCCTTGGCTTCTAAAAGGCCTAGGCTCGCTATTTGACGGAAGTGCTGGGGGAGGTAATTGGAATCTCCCGGCACACAAGACGAGTGCCTCCAAGCTCAATTCACGAATTCCCAGTAATTCTTGTGGTAGACAGGTGCTACATACTAATTTCCATATGTGAGATGGTAGTTGAACGCCTTGTCCAAAAGCATCTTACTTCTGAGAGTTGAGCCCACCATCAGTCCCTCACAGTTCCACACTGCCTGCAGAGTGAGTTTCGCAGGTCTTCAGCAGAGACGTTTGCCAGAGGCTTCTGAGACGCAGGGTAACAATGCAGACCTGGAGGGTATCCCCAGGTGCAGTCGACTGGTAATCTTGGAACCTCCTGACTCAGAATACTGCTACCTTCTCACTGCCATAGGAATGCAGCTAGTTGACAGCTAGCTGGCTTCAAGACATGCTTCCCTGAGAGAGCTGAGGACAGGGCAGAACCGTCCCACATGCTGCTTGACTGTAGGAGTAGCTGCTAACATCCTAATGTTAGTGGCTGGGAGATGTTGCGGGAAAAGCATGTGTGAGCACTGGGCCGGAACTCCCGTGTATCTGAGTTGAATACAGCGTTTCCAATTGCTTTCCTCAACCAGAGTGTAGCTAGGTTCCAAATCCCATGTACGAGCGGGTAGCAGACATCTGCCTCCCATGCATACACACTTCTGAGATTTGAGCTTATGGCCTGTACCTCCACATCCAGCCTGCTGGTACCCTTAGCTTCTAAAAGGCCTAGGCTCGCTGTTTGGCGGAAGTGCTGCGAGAGGTAATTGAAATCTCCCGGCACACAAGACGAGTGCCTCCAAGCTCAATTCACGATTTCCCACTAATTCTTGTGGTAGACAGGTGCTACATACTAAGTTCCATATGTGAGATGGTAGCTGAACGGCTTGTCCAAAAGCATCTTACTTCTAAGAGTTGAGCATACCCTCAGTCGCTCACAGTTCCACACTGCCTGCAGAGTGAGTTTCACACGTCTTCACCAGAGACGATTGCCAGAGGCTTCTGAGTACAAGTTAACAATGCAGACCTGGAGGGTATCTCCAGGTGCAGTAGAGTGGTAATCTTGGAACCTCCTGACTCAGAGTACTGCTACCTTCTCACTGCCATAGGAATGCAGCTAGTTGACAGCTGGCTTCAAGACATTCTTCCCTGTGAGAGCTGAGGACAGGGCAGAACCCTCCCGCATGCTGCCTGACTGTAGGAGTAGCTGCTAACATCCTTATGTTAGTGGCTGGGAGAGGTAGCGGGAAAAGCATGTGTGAGCACTGGGCCTGAACTCCCGTGTATCTGAGTTGAATACAGCGATTTCCAACGGCTTTCCTCAACCAGAGTGTAGCTAGGTTCCAAATCCCATGTACGAGCGGGTAGCAGACATCTGCCTCCCATGCATACACACTTCTGAGAGTTGAGCTTATGGCCTGTACCTCCACAGCCAGCCTGCTGGTACCCTTGGCTTCTAAAATGCCTAGGCTCGCTGTTTGACGGAAGTGCTGGGAGAGGTAATTGGAATCTCCCGGCACACAAGACGAGTGCCTCCAAGCTCAATTCACGATTTCCCAGTAATTCTTGTGGTAGACATGTGCTACATACTAAGTTCCATATGTGAGAAGGTAGCTGAACGCCTTGTCCAAAAGCATCTTACTTCTGAGAGTTGAGCACACCCTCAGTCCCTCACACTTCCACACTGCCTGCAGAGTGAGTTTCACGCGTCTAACCAGAGACGATTGCCCGAGGCTTCTGAGTACAAGTTAACAATGCACACCTGGAGGGTATCTCCAGGTGCAGTAGAGTGGTAATCTTGGAACCTCCTGACTCAGAGTACTGCTACCTTCTCACTGCCATAGAAATGCAGCTAGTTGAGAGCTGGCTTCAAGACATGCTTCCCTGTGAGAGCTGAGGAAAGGGCAGAACCCTCCCCCATGCTGCCTGACTGTAGGAGTAGCTGCTAACATCCTAATGTTAGTGGCTGGGAGAGGTTGCGGGAAAAGCATGTGTGAGCACTGGGCCTGAACTCCCGTGTATCTGAGTTGAATACAGCGATTTCCAATGGCCTTCTTCAATCACAGTGTAGCTAGGTTCCAACTCCCATGTCCGAGTGGGTAGCAGACATCTGGCTCCCATGCATACACACTTCTGAGAGTTGAGCTTATGGCCTGTACCTCCACAGCCAGCCTGCTGGTACCCTTGGCTTCTAAAAGGCCTAGGATCGCTGTTTGACGGAAGTGCTCGGAGAGGTAATTGGAATCACCCGGCACACAAGACTAGTGCCTCCAAGCTCAGTTCAGCGATTTCCTAGTAATTCCTGTGGTAGACTGGTGCTACATACTAAGTTCCATACGTGAGAGGGTAGCTGAACGCCTTGTCCAAAACCATCTTACTTCTGAGAGTTGAACTCAGCCTCAGTCCCTCACAGTTCGACACTGCCTGCAGAGTGAGTTTCGCAGGCCTTCAGCAGAGACGTTTTCCAGAGGCTTCTGAGACGCAGGGTAACAATGCAGACCTGGAGGGTATCCCCAGGTGCAGTCGACTGGTAATCTTGGAACCTCCTGACTCAGAATACTGCTACCTTCTCACTTCCATAGGAATGCAGCTAGTTGACAGCTGGCTTCAAGACATGCTTCCCTGTGAGAGCTGAGGACAGGGCAGAACCCTCCCGCATGCTGCCTGACTGTAGGAGTAGCTGCTAACATCCTTATGTTAGTGGCTGGGAGAGGTTGCGCGAAAAGCATGTGTGAGCACTGGGCCTGAACTCCCGTGTATCTGAGTTGAATACAGCGATTTCCAACGGCTTTCCTCAACCAGAGTGTAGCTAGGTTCCAAATCCCATGTACGAGCGGGTAGCAGACATCTGCCTCCCATGCATACACACTTCTGAGAGTTGAGCTTATGGCCTGTACCTCCACAGCCAGCCTGCTGGTACCCTTGGCTTCTAAAAGGCCTAGGCTCGCTGTTTGACGGAAGTGCTGGGAGAGGTAATTGGAATCACCCGGCACACAAGACTAGTGCCTCCAAGCTCAGTTCAGCGTTTTCCTAGTAATTCCTGTGGTAGACTGGTGCTACATACTAAGTTCCATACGTGAGAGGGTAGCTGAACGCCTTGTCCAAAACCATCTTACTTCTGAGAGTTGAGCTCAGCCTCCGTCCCTCACAGTTCGACACTGCCTGCAGAGTGATTTTCGCAGGTCTTCAGCAGAGACGTTTGCCAGAGGCTTCTGAGACGCAGGGTAACAATGCAGACCTGGAGGGTATCCCCAGGTGCAGTCGACTGGTAATCTTGGAACCTCCTGACTCAGAATACTGCTACCTTCTCACTGCCATAGGAATGCAGCTAGTTGACAGCTGGCTTCAAGACATGCTTCCCTGTGAGAGCTGAGGACAGGGCAGAACCCTCCCGCATGCTGCCTGACTGTAGGAGTAGCTGCTAACATCCTTATGTTAGTGGCTGGGAGAGGTTGCGGGAAAAGCATGTGTGAGCACTGGGCCTGAACTCCCGTGTACCTGAGTTGAATACAGCGATTTCCAACGGCTTTCCTCAACCAGAGTGTAGCTAGGTTCCAAATCCCATGTACGAGCGGGTAGCAGACATCTGCGTCCCATGCATACACACTTCTAAGATTGAGCTTATGGCCTGTACCTCCACAGCCAGCCTGCTGGTACCCTTGGCTTCTAAAAGGCCTAGGCTCGCTGTTTGGCGGAAGTGCTGGGAGAGGTAATTGGAATCACCCGGCACACAAGACTAGTGCCTCCAAGCTCAGTTCAGCGATTTCCTAGTAATTCCTGTGGTAGACTGGTGCTACATACTAAGTTCCATACGTGAGAGGGTAGCTGAACGCCTTGTCCAAAACCATCTTACTTCTGAGAGTTGAGCTCAGCCTCAGTCCCTCACAGTTCCACACTGCCTGCAGAGTGAGTTTCGCAGGTCTTCAGCAGAGACGTTTGCCAGAGGCTTCTGAGACGCAGGGTAACAATGCAGACCTGGAGGGTATCCGCAGGTGCAGTCGACTGGTAATCTTGGAACCTCCTGTCTCAGAATACTGCTACCTTCTCACTGCCATAGGAATGCAGCTAGTTGACAGCTGGCTTCAAGACATGCTTCCCTGTGAGAGCTGAGGACAGGGCAGAACCCTCCCGCATGCTGCCTGACTGTAGGAGAAGCTGCTAACATCCTTATGTTAGTGGCTGGGAGAGGTTGCGGGAAAAGCATGTGTGAGCACTGGGCCTGAACTCCCGTGTATCTGAGTTGAATACAGCGATTTCCAACGGCTTTCCTCAACCAGAGTGTAGCTAAGTTCCAAATCCCATGTACGAGCGGGTAGCAGACATCTGCCTCCCATGCATACACACTTCTGAGAGTTGAGCTTATGGCCTGTACCTCCACAGCCAGCCTGCTGGTACCCTTGGCTTCTAAAAGGCCTAGGCTCGCTGTTTGACGGAAGTGCTGGGAGAGGTAATTGGAATCTCGCGGCACACAAGACGAGTGCCTCCAAGCTCAATTCACGATTTCCCAGTAATTCTTGTGGTAGACAGGTGCTACATACTAAGTTCCATATGTGAGAAGGTAGCTGAACGCCTTGTCCAAAAGCATCTTACTTCTGAGAGTTGAGCACACCCTCTGTCCCTCACACTTCCACACTGCCTGCAGAGTGAGTTTCACACGTCTTCAACAGGACGATTGCCAGAGGCTTCTGAGTACAAGTTAACAATGCAGACCTGGAGGGTATCTCCAGGTGCAGTAGAGTGGTAATCTTGGAACCTCCTGACTCAGAGTACTGCTACCTTCTCACTGCCATAGGAATGCAGCTAGTTGACAGCTGGCTTCAAGACATGCTTCCCTGTGAGAGCTGAGGACAGGGCAGAACCCTCCCGCATCCTGCCTGACTGTAGAAGTAGCTGCTAACATCCTAATGTTAGTGGATGGGAGAGGTTGCGGGAAAAGCATGTGTGAGCACTGGGCCTGAACTCCCGTGTATCTGAGTTGAATACAGCGATTTCCAATGGCCTTCTTCAATCACAGTGTAGCTAGGTTCCAAATCCCATGTACGAGCGGGTAGCAGACATCTGCCTCCCATGCATACACACTTCTGAGAGTTGAGCTTATGGCCTGTACCTCCACAGCCAGCCTGCTGCTACCCTTGGCTTCTAAATGGCCTAGGCTCGCTGTTTGGCGGAAGTGCTGGGAGAGGTAATTGGAATCACCCGGCACACAAGACTAGTGCCTCCAAGCTCAGTTCAGCGATTTCCTAGTAATTCCTGTGGTAGACTGGTGCTACATACTAAGTTCCATACGTGAGAGGGTAGCTGAACGCCTTGTCCAAAACCATCTTACTTCTGATTGTTGAGCTCAGCCTCAGTCCCTCACAGTTCCACACTGCCTGCAGAGTGAGTTTCGCAGGTCTTCAGCAGAGACGTTTGCCAGAGGCTTCTGAGACGCAGGGTAACAATGCAGACCTGGAGGGTATCCGCAGGTGCAGTCGACTGGTAATCTTGGAACCTCCTGTCTCAGAATACTGCTACCTTCTCACTGCCATAGGAATGCAGCTAGTTGACAGCTGGCTTCAAGACATGCTTCCCTGTGAGAGCTGAGGACAGGGCAGAACCCTCCCGCATGCTGCCTGACTGTAGGAGAAGCTGCTAACATCCTTATGTTAGTGGCTGGGAGAGGTTGCGGGAAAAGCATGTGTGAGCACTGGGCCTGAACTCCCGTGTATCTGAGTTGAATACAGCGATTTCCAACGGCTTTCCTCAACCAGAGTGTAGCTAGGTTCCAAATCCCATGTACGAGCGGGTAGCAGACATCTGCCTCCCATGCATACACACTTCTGAGAGTTGAGCTTATGGCCTGTACCTCCACAGCCAGCCTGCTGGTACCCTTGGCTTCTAAAAGGCCTAGGCTCGCTGTTTGACGGAAGTGCTGGGAGAGGTAATTGGAATCTCCCGGCACACAAGACGAGTGCCTCCAAGCTCAATTCACGATTTCCCAGTAATTCTTGTGGTAGACAGGTGCTACATACTAAGTTCCATATGTGAGAAAGTAGCTGAACGCCTTGTCCAAAAGCATCTTACTTCTGAGAGTTGAGCACACCCTCTGTCCCTCACACTTCCACACTGCCTGCAGAGTGAGTTTCACACGTCTTCAACAGGACGATTGCCAGAGGCTTCTGAGTACAAGTTAACAATGCATACCTGGAGGGTATCTCCAGGTGCAGTAGAGTGGTAATCTTGGAACCTCCTGACTCAGAGTACTGCTACCTTCTCACTGCCATAGGAATGCAGCTAGTTGACAGCTGGCTTCAAGACATGCTTCCCTGTGAGAGCTGAGGACAGGGCAGAACCCTCCCGCATCCTGCCTGACTGTAGGAGTAGCTGCTAACATCCTAATGTTAGTGGCTGGGAGAGGTTGCGGGAAAAGCATGTGTGAGCACTGGGCCTGAACTCCCGTGTATCTGAGTTGAATACAGTGATTTCCAATGGCCTTCTTCAATCACAGTGTAGCTAGGTTCCAAATCCCATGTACGAGCGGGTAGCAGACATCTGCCTCCCATGCATACACACTTCTGAGAGTTGAGCTTATGGCCTGTACCTCCACAGCCAGCCTGCTGGTACCCTTGGCTTCTAAATGGCCTAGGCTCGCTGTTTGGCGGAAGTGCTGGGAGAGGTAATTGGAATCACCCGGCACACAAGACTAGTGCCTCCAAGCTCAGTTCAGCGATTTCCTAGTAATTCCTGTGGTAGACTGGTGCTACATACTAAGTTCCATACGTGAGAGGGTAGCTGAACGCCTTGTCCAAAACCATCTTACTTCTGAGAGTTGAGCTCAGCCTCAGTCCCTCACAGTTCCACACTGCCTGCAGAGTGAGTTTCGCAGGTCTTCAGCAGAGACGTTTGCCAGAGGCTTCTGAGACGCAGGGTAACAATGCAGACCTGGAGGGTATCCCCAGGTGCAGTCGACTGGTAATCTTGGAACCTCCTGACTCAGAATACTGCTACCTTCTCACTGCCATAGGAATGAAGCTAGTTGACAGCTGGCTTCAAGACATGCTTCCCTGTGAGAGCTGAGGACAGGGCAGAACCCTCCCGCATGCTGCCTGACTGTAGGAGTAGCTGCTAACATCCTTATGTTAGTGGCTGGGAGAGGTTGCGGGAAAAGCATGTGTGAGCACTGGGCCTGAACTCCCGTGTATCTGAGTTGAATACAGCGATTTTCAACGGCTTTCCTCAACCAGAGTGTAGCTAGGTTCCAAATCCCATGTACGAGCGGGTAGCAGATATCTGCCTCCCATGCATACACACTTGTGAGAGTTGAGTTTATGGCCTGTACCTCCACAGCCAGCCTGCTGGTACCCTTGGCTTCTAAAAGGCCTAGGCTCGCTGTTTGGCGGAAGTGCTGGGAGAGGTAATTGGAATCACCCGGCACACAAGACTAGTGCCTCGAAGCTCAGTTCAGCGATTTCCTAGTAATTCCTGTGGTAGACTGTTGCTACATACAAAGTTCCATACGTGAGAGGGTAGCTGAACTCGTTTTCCATAACCATCTTACTTCTGAGAGTTGAGCTCAGCCTCAGTCCCTCACAGTTCCACACTGCCTGCAGAGTGAGTTTCGCAGGTCTTCAGCAGAGACGTTTGCCAGAGGCTTCTGAGACGCAGGGTAACAATGCAGACCTGGAGGGTATCCCCATGTGCAGTCGACTGGTAATCTTGGAACCTCCTGACTCAGAATACTGCTACCTTCTCACTGCCATAGGAATGCAGCTAGTTGACAGCTGGCTTCAAAACATGCTTCCCTGTGAGAGCTGAGGACAGGGCAGAACCCTCCCGCATGCTGCCTGACTGTAGGAGTAGCTGCTAACATCCTTATGTTAGTGGCTGGGAGAGTTTGCGCGAAAAGCATGTGTGAGCACTAGGCCGGAACTCCCGTGTACCTGAGTTGAATACACCGATTTCCAACGGCTTTCCTCAACCAGAGTGTAGCTAGGTTCCAACTCCCATGTACGAGCGGGTAGCAGACATCTGCCTCCCATGCATACACACTACTGAGAGTTGAGCTTATGGCCTATACCTCCACAGCCAGCCTGCTGGTACCCTTGGCTTCTAAAAGGCCTAGGCTCGCTGTTTGGCGGAAGTGCTGGGAGAGGTAATTGGAATCACCCGGCACACAAGACTAGTGCCTCCAGGCTCAGTTCAGCGATTTCGTAGTAATTCCTGTGGTAGACTGGTGCTACATACTAAGTTCCATACGTGAGAGGGTAGCTGAACGCCTTGTCCAAAACCATCTTACTTCTGAGAGTTGAGCTCAGCCTCAGTCCCTCACAGTTCCACACTGCCTGCAGAGTGAGTTTCGCAGGTCTTCAGCAGAGACGTTTGCCAGAGGCTTCTGAGACGCAGGGTAACAATGCAGACCTGGAGGGTATCCCCATGTGCAGTCGACTGGTAATCTTGGAACCTCCTGACTCAGAATACTGCTACCTTCTCACTGCCATAGGAATGCAGCTAGTTGACCGCTGGCTTCAAGACATGCTTCCCTGTGAGAGCTGAGGACAGGGCAGAACCCTCCCGCATGCTGCCTGACTGTAGGAGTAGCTGCTAACATCCTTATGTTAGTGGCTGGGAGAGGTTGCGGGAAAAGCATGTGTGAGCACTGGGCCTGAACTCCCGTGTATCTGAGTTGAATACAGCGATTTCCAACGGCTTTCCTCAACCAGAGTGTAGCTAGGTTCCAAATCCCATGTACGAGCGGGTAGCAGACATCTGCCTCCCATGCATACACACTTCTGAGAGTTGAGCTTATGGCCTGTACCTCCACAGCCAGCCTGCTGGTACCCTTGGCTTCTAAAAGGCCTAGGCTCTCTGTTTGACGGAAGTGCTGGGAGAGGTAATTGGAATCTCCCGGCACACAAGACGAGTGCCTCCAAGCTCAATTCACGATTTCCCAGTAATTCTTGTGGTAGACATGTGCTACATACTAAGTTCCATATGTGAGAAGGTAGCTGAACGCCTTGTCCAAAAGCATCTTACTTCTGAGAGTTGAGCACACCCTCAGTCCCTCACACTTCAACACTGCGTGCAGAGTGAGTTTCACACGTCTTCACCAGAGACGATTGCCAGAGGCTTCTGAGTACAAGTTAACAATGCACACCTGGAGGGTATCTCCAGGTGCAGTAGAGTGGTAATCTTGGAACCTCCTGACTCAGAGTACTGCTACCTTCTCACTGCCATAGGAATGCAGCTAGTTGAGAGCTGGCTTCAAGACATGCTTCCCTGTGAGAGCTGAGGACAGGGCAGAACCCTCCCGCTTGCTGCCTGACTGTAGGAGTAGCTGCTAACATCCTAATGTTAGTGGCTGGGAGAGGTTGCGGGAAAAGCATGTGTGAGCACTGGGCCTGAACTCCCGTGTATCTGAGTTGAATACAGCGATTTCCAATGGCCTTCTTCAATCACAGTGTAGCTAGGTTCCAACTCCCATGTCCGAGTGGGTAGCAGACATCTGCCTCCCATGCATACACACTTCTGAGAGTTGAGCTTATGGCCTGTACCTCCACAGCCAGCCTGCTGGTACCCTTGGCTTCTAAAAGGCCTAGGATCGCTGTTTGACGGAAGTGCTCGGAGAGGTAATTGGAATCACCCGGCACACAAGACTAGTAACTCCAAGCTCAGTTCAGCGATTTCCTAGTAATTCCTGTGGTAGACTGGTGTTACATACTAAGTTCCATACGTGAGAGGGTAGCTGAACGCCTTGTCCAAAACCATCTTACTTCTGAGAGTTGAGCTCAGCCTCAGTCCCTCACAGTTCGACACTGCTTGCAGAGTGAGTTTCGCAGGCCTTCAGCAGAGACGTTTGCCAGAGGCTTCTGAGACGCAGGGTAACAATGCAGACCTGGAGGGTATACCCATTTGCAGTCGACTGGTAATCTTGGAACCTCCTGACTCAGAATACTGCTACCTTCTCACTGCCATAGGAATGAAGCTAGTTGACAGCTGGCTTCAAGACATGCTTCCCTGTGAGAGCTGAGGACAGGGCAGAACCCTCCCGCATGCTGCCTGACTGTAGGAGTAGCTGCTAACATCCTTATGTTAGTGGCTGGGAGAGGTTGCGCGAAAAGCATGTGTGAGCACTGGGCCTGAACTCCCGTGTATCTGAGTTGAATACAGCGATTTCCAATGGCCTTCTTCAATCACAGTGTAGCTAGGTTCCAAATCCCATGTACGAGCGGGTAGCAGACATCTGCCTCCCATGCATACACACTTCTGAGAGTTGAGCTTATGGCCTGTACCTCCACAGCCAGCCTGCTGGTACCCTTGGCTTCTAAAAGGCCTAGGCTCGCTGTTTGACGGAAGTGCTCGGATAGGTAATTGGAATCACCCGGGACACAAGACTAGTGCCTCCAAGCTCAGTTCAGCGATTTCCTAGTAATTCCTGTGGTAGACTGGTGCTACATACTAAGTTCCATACGTGAGAGGGTAGCTGAACGCCCTGTCCAAAACCATCTTACTTCTGAGAGTTGAGCTCAGCCTCAGTCCCTCACAGTTCCACACTGCCTGCAGAGTGAGTTTCGCAGGCCTTCAGCAGAGACGTTTGCCAGAGGTTTCTGAGACGCAGGGTAACAATGCAGACCTGGAGGGTATCCCCAGGTGCAGTCGACTGGTAATCTTGGAACCTCCTGACTCAGAATACTGCTACCTTCTCACTGCCATAGGAATGCAGCTAGTTGACAGCTGGCTTCAAGACATGCTTCCCTGTGAGAGCTGAGGACAGGGCAGAACCCTCCCGCATGCTGCCTGACTGTAGGAGTAGCTGCTAACATCCTTATGTTAGTGGCTGGGAGACGTTGCGGGAAAAGCATGTGTGAGCACTGGGCCTGAACTCCCGTGTATCTGAGTTGAATACAGCGATTTCCAACGGCTTTCCTCAACCAGAGTGTAGCTAGATTCCAAATCCCAAATACGAGCGGGTAGCAGACATCTTCCTCCCATGCATACACACTTCTGAGAGTTGAGCTTATGTCCTGTACCTCCACAGCCAGCCTGCTGGTACCCTTGGCTTCTAAAAGGCCTAGGCTCGCTGTTTGACGGAAGTACTGGGAGAGGTAATTTGAATCACCCGGCACACAAGACTAGTGCCTCCAAGCTCAGTTCAGCGATTTCCTAGTAATTCCTGTGGTAGACTGGTGCTACATACTAAGTTCCATACGTGAGAGGGTAGCTGAACGCCTTGTCCAAAACCATCTTACTTCTGAGAGTTGAGCTCAGCCTCAGTCCCTCACAGTTCCACACTGCCTGCAGAGTGAGTTTCGCAGGTCTTCAGCAGAGACGTTTGCCAGAGGCTTCTGAGACGCAGGGTAACAATGCAGACCTGGAGGGTATCCCCAGGTGCAGTCGACTGGAAATCTTGGAACCTCCTGACTCAGAATACTGCTACCTTCTCACTGCCATAGGAATGCAGCTAGTTGACAGCTGGCTTCAAGACATGCTTCCCTGTGAGAGCTGAGGACAGGGCAGAACCCTCCCGCATGCTGCCTGACTGTAGGAGTAGCTGCTAACATCCTTATGTTAGTGGCTGGGAGAGGTTGCGGGAAAAGCATGTGTGAGCACTGGGCCTGAACTCCAGTGTATCTGAGTTGAATACAGCGATTTCCAACGGCTTTCCTCAACCAGAGTGTAGCTAGGTTCCAAATCGATGTACGAGCGGGTAGCAGACATCTGCCTCCCATGCATACACACTTCTGAGAGTTGAGCTTATGGCCTGTACCTCCACAGCCAGCCTGCTGGTACCCTTGGCTTCTAAAAGGCCTAGGCTCGCTGTTTGACGGAAGTGCTGGGAGAGGTAATTGGAATCTCCCGGCACACAAGACGAGTGCCTCCAAGCTCAATTCACGATTTCCCAGTAATTCTTGTGGTAGACAGGTGCTACATACTAAGTTCCATATGTGAGAAGGTAGCTGAACTCCTTGTCCAAAAGAATCTTACTTCTGAGAGTTGAGCACACCCTCAGTCCCTCACACTTCCACACTGCCTGCAGAGTGAGTTTCACACGTCTTCACCAGGACGATTGCCAGAGGCTTCTGAGTACAAGTTAACAATGCAGCCCTGGAGGTTATCTCCAGGTGCAGTAGAGTGGTAATCTTGGAACCTCCTGACTCAGAGTACTGCTACCTTCTCACTGCCATAGGAATGCAGCTAGTTGACAGCTGGCTTCAAGACATGCTTCCCTGTGAGAGCTGAGGACAGGGCAGAACCCTCCCGCATCCTGCCTGACTGTAGGAGTAGCTGCTAACATCCTAATGTTAGTGGCTGGGAGAGGTTGCGGGAAAAGCATGTGTGAGCACTGGGCCTGAACTCCCGTGTATCTGAGTTGAATACAGCGATTTCCAATGGCCTTCTTCAATCACAGTGTAGCTAGGTTCCAACTCCCATGTCCAAGTGGGTAGCAGACATCTGCCTCCCATGCATACACACTTCTGAGAGTTGAGCTTATGGCCTGTACCTCCACAGCCAGCCTGCTGGTACCCTTGGCTTCTAAAAGGCCTAGGATCGCTGTTTGACGGAAGTGCTCGGAGAGGTAATTGGAATCACCCGGCACACAAGACTAGTGCCTCCAAGCTCAGTTCAGCGATTTCCTAGTAATTCCTGTGGTAGAGTGGTGCTACATACTAAGTTCCATACGTGAGAGGGTAGCTGAACGCCTTGTCCAAAACCATCTTACTTCTGAGAGTTGAGCTCAGCCTCAGTCCCTCACAGTTCCACACTGCCTGCAGAGTGAGTTTCGCAGGCCTTCAGCAGAGACGTTTGCCAGAGGCTTCTGAGACGCAGGGTAACAATGCAGACCTGGAGGGTATCCCCAGGTGCAGTCGACTGGTAATCTTGGAACCTCCTGACTCAGAATACTGCTAACTTCTCACTGCCATAGGAATGCAGCTAGTTGACAGCTGGCTTCAAGACATGCTTCCCTGTGAGAGCTGAGGACAGGGCAGAACCCTCCCGCATGCTGCCTGACTGTAGGAGTAGCTGCTAACATCCTTATGTTAGTGGCTGGGAGAGGTTGCGCGAAAAGCATGTGTGAGCACTGGGCCTGAACTCCCGTGTATCTGAGTTGAATACAGCGATTTCCAACGGCTTTCCTCAAAAAGAGTGTAGCTAGGTTCCAAATCCCATGTACGAGCGGGTAGCAGACATCTGCCTCCCATGCATACACACTTCTGAGAGTTGAGCTTATGGCCTGTACCTCCACAGCCAGCCTGCTGGTACCCTTGGCTTCTAAAAGGCCTAGGCTCGCTGTTTGACGGAAGTGCTGGGAGAGGTAATTGGAATCACCCGGCACACAAGACTAGTGCCTCCAAGCTCAGTTCAGCGATTTCCTAGTAATTCCTGTGGTAGACTGGTGCTACATACTAAGTTCCATACGTGAGAGGGTAGCTGAACGCCTTGTCCAAAACCATCTTACTTCTGAGAGTTTAGCTCAGGCTCCGTCCCTCACAGTTCGACACTGCCTGCAGAGTGATTTTCGCAGGTCTTCAGCAGAGACGTTTGCCAGAGGCTTCTGAGACGCAGGGTAACAATGCAGACCTGGAGGGTATCCCCAGGTGCAGTCGACTGGTAATCTTGGAACCTCCTGACTCAGAATACTGCTACATTCTCACTGCCATAGGAATGCAGCTAGTTGACAGCTGGCTTCAAGACATGCTTCCCTGTGAGAGCTGAGGACAGGGCAGAACCCTCACGCATGCTGCCTGACTGTAGGAGTAGCTGCTAACATCCTTATGTTAGTGGTTGGGAGAGGTTGCGGGAAAAGCATGTGTGAGCACTGGGCATGAACTCCCGTGTACCTGAGTTGAATACAGCGATTTCCAACGGCTTTCCTCAACCAGAGTGTAGCTAGGTTCCAAATCCCATGTACGAGCGGGTAGCAGACATCTGCGTCCCATGCATACACATTTCTGAGAGTTGAGCTTATGGCCTGTACCTCCACAGCCACCTGCTGGTACCCTTGGCTTCTAAAAAGCCTAGGCTCGCTGTTTGGCGGAAGTGCTGAGAGAGGTAATTGGAATCACCCGGCACACAAGACTAGTGCCTCCAAGCTCAGTTCAGCGATTTCCTAGTAATTCCTGTGGTAGACTGGTGCTACATACTAAGTTCCATACGTGAGAGGGTAGCTGAACGCCTTGTCCAAAACCATCTTACTTCTGAGAGTTTAGCTCAGCCTCCGTCCCTCACAGTTCGACACTGCCTGCAGAGTGATTTTCGCAGGTCTTCAGCAGAGACGTTTGCCAGAGGCTTCTGAGACGCAGGGTAACAATGCAGACCTGGAGGGTATCCCCAGGTGCAGTCGACTGGTAATCTTGGAACCTCCTGTCTCAGAATACTGCTACCTTCTCACTGCCATAGGAATGCAGCTAGTTGACAGCTGGCTTCAAGACATGCTTCCCTGTGAGAGCTGAGGACAGGGCAGAACCCTCCCGCATGCTGCCTGACTGTAGGAGAAGCTGCTAACATCCTTATGTTAGTGGCTGGGAGAGGTTGCGGGAAAAGCATGTGTGAGCACTGGGCCTGAACTCCCGTGTATCTGAGTTGAATACAGCGATTTCCAACGGCTTTCCTCAACCAGAGTGTAGCTAGGTTCCAAATCCCATGTACGAGCGGGTAGCAGACATCTGCCTCCCATGCATACACACTTCTGAGAGTTGAGCTTATGGCCTGTACCTCCACAGCCAGCCTGCTGGTACCCTTGGCTTCTAAAAGGCCTAGGCTCGCTGTTTGACGGAAGTGCTGGGAGAGGTAATTGGAATCTCCCGGCACACAAGACGAGTGCCTCCAAGCTCAATTCACGATTTCCCAGTAATTCTTGTGGTAGACAGGTGCTACATACTAAGTTCCATATGTGAGAAGGTAGCTGAACGCCTTGTCCAAAAGCATCTTACTTCTGAGAGTTGAGCACACCCTCTGTCCCTCACACTTCCACACTGCCTGCAGAGTGAGTTTCACCCGTCTTCACCAGGACGATTGCCAGAGGCTTCTGAGTACAAGTTAACAATGCAGACCTGGAGGGTATCTCCAGGTGCAGTAGAGTGGTAATCTTGGAACCTCCTGACTCAGAGTACTGCTACCTTCTCACTGCCATAGGAATGCAGCTAGTTGACAGCTGGCTTCAATACATGCTTCCCTGTGAGAGCTGAGGACAGGGCAGAACCCTCCCGCATGCTGCCTGACTGTAGGAGTAGCTGCTAACATCCTTATGTTAGTGGCTGGGAGAGGTTGCGGGAAAAGCATGTGTGAGCACTGGGCCTGAACTCCCGTGTATCTGAGTTGAATACAGCGATTTCCAATGGCCTTCTTCAATCACAGTGTAGCTAGGTTCCAAATCCCATGTACGAGCGGGTAGCAGACATCTGCCTCCCATGCATACACACTTCTGAGAGTTGAGGTTATGGCCTGTACCTCCACAGCCAGCCTGCTGGTACCCTTGGCTTCTAAAAGGCCTAGGATCGCTGTTTGACGGAAGTGCTCGGATAGGTAATTGGAATCACCCGGCACACAAGACTAGTGCCTCCAAGCTCAGTTCAGCGATTTCCTAGTAATTCCTGTGGTAGACTGGTGCTACATACTAAGTTCCATACGTGAGAGGGTAGCTGAACGCCTTGTCCAAAACCATCTTACTTCTGAGAGTTGAGCTCAGCCTCAGTCCCTCACAGTTCGACACTGCCTGCAGAGTGAGTTTCACAGGCCTTCAGCAGAGACGTTTGCCAGAGGTTTCTGAGACGCAGGGTAACAATGCAGACCTGGAGGGTATCCCCAGGTGCAGTCGACTGGTAATCTTGGAACCTCCTGACTCAGAATACTGCTACCTTCTCACTGCCATAGGAATGCAGCTAGTTGACAGCTGGCTTCAAGACATGCTTCCCTGTGAGAGCTGAGGACAGGGCAGAACCCTCCCGCATGCTGCCTGACTGTAGGAGTAGCTGCTAACATCCTAATGTTAGTGGCTGGGAGAGGTTGCGGGAAAAGCATGTGTGAGCACTGGGCCTGAACTCCCGTGTATCTGAGTTGAATACAGCGATTTCCAATGGCCTTCTTCAATCACAGTGTAGCTAGGTTCCAAATCCCATGTACGAGCGGGTAGCAGACATCTGCCTCCCATGCATACACACTTCTGAGAGTTGAGCTTATGGCCTGTACCTCCACAGCCAGCCTGCTGGTACCCTTGGCTTCTAAAAGGCCTAGGCTCGCTGTTTGGCGGAAGTGCTGGGAGAGGTAATTGGAATCACCCGGCACACAAGACTAGTGCCTCCAAGTTCAGTTCAGCGATTTCCTAGTAATTCCTGTGGTAGACTGGTGCTACATACTAAGTTCCATACGTGAGAGGGTAGCTGAACGCCTTGTCCAAAACCATCTTACTTCTGAGAGTTGAGCTCAGCCTCAGTCCCTCACAGTTCCACACTGCCTGCAGAGTGAGTTTCGCAGGTCTTCAGCAGAGACGTTTGCCAGAGGCTTCTGAGACGCAGGGTAACAATGCAGACCTGGAGGTTATCCGCAGGTGCAGTCGACTGGTAATCTTGGAACCTCCTGTCTCAGAATACTGCTACCTTCTCACTGCCATAGGAATGCAGCTAGTTGACAGCTGGCTTCAAGACATGCTTCCCTGTGAGAGCTGAGGACAGGGCAGAACCCTCCCGCATGCTGCCTGACTGTAGGAGAAGCTGCTAACATCCTTATGTTAGTGGCTGAGAGAGGTTGCGGGAAAGGCATGTGTGAGCACTGGGCCTGAACTCCCGTGTATCTGAGTTGAATACAGCGATTTCCAACGGCTTTCCTCAACCAGAGTGTAGCTAGGTTCCAAATCCCATGTACGAGCGGGTAGCAGACATCTGCCTCCCATGCATACACACTTCTGAGAGTTGAGCTTATGGCCTGTACCTCCACAGCCAGCCTGCTGGTACCCTTGGCTTCTAAAAGGCCTAGGCTCGCTGTTTGACGGAAGTGCTGGGAGAGGTAATTGGAATCTCCCGGCACACAAGACGAGTGCCTCCAAGCTCAATTCACGATTTCCCAGTAATTCTTGTGGTAGACAGGTGCTACATACTAAGTTCCATATGTGAGAAGGTAGCTGAACGCCTTGTCCAAAAGCATCTTACTTCTGAGAGTTGAGCACACCCTCTGTCCCTCACACTTCCACACTGCCTGCAGAGTGAGTTTCACCCGTCTTCACCAGGACGATTGCCAGAGGCTTCTGAGTACAAGTTAACAATGCAGACCTGGAGGGTATCTCCAGGTGCAGTAGAGTGGTAATCTTGGAACCTCCTGACTCAGAGTACTGCTACCTTCTCACTGCCATAGGAATGCAGCTAGTTGACAGCTGGCTTCAAGACATGCTTCCCTGTGAGAGCTGAGGACAGGGCAGAACCCTCCCGCATGCTGCCTGACTGTAGGAGTAGCTGCTAACATCCTTATGTTAGTGGCTGGGAGAGGTTGCGGGAAAAGCATGTGTGAGCACTGGGCCTGAACTCCAGTGTATCTGAGTTGAATACAGCGATTTCCAATGGCCTTCTTCAATCACAGTGTAGCTAGGTTCCAAATCCCATGTACGAGCGGGTAGCAGACATCTGCGTCCCATGCATACACACTTCTGAGAGTTGAGCTTATGGCCTGTACCTCCACAGCCAGCCTGCTGGTACCCTTGGCTTCTAAAAGGCCTAGGCTCGCTGTTTGACGGAAGTGCTGGGAGAGGTAATTGGAATCACCCGGCACACAAGACTAGTGCCTCCAAGCTCAGTTCAGCGATTTCCTAGTAATTCCTGTGGTAGACTGGTGCTACATACTAAGTTCCATACGTGAGAGGGTAGCTGAACGCCTTGTCCAAAACCATCTTACTTCTGAGAGTTTAGCTCAGCCTCCGTCCCTCACAGTTCGACACTGCCTGCAGAGTGATTTTCGCAGGTCTTCAGCAGAGACGTTTGCCAGAGGCTTCTGAGACGCAGGGTAACAATGCAGACCTGGAGGGTATCCCCAGGTGCAGTCGACTGGTAATCTTGGAACCACCTGACTCAGAATACTGCTACATTCTCACTGCCATAGGAATGCAGCTAGTTGACAGCTGGCTTCAAGACATGCTTCCCTGTGAGAGCTGAGGACAGGGCAGAACCCTCACGCATGCTGCCTGACTGTAGGAGTAGCTGCTAACATCCTTATGTTAGTGGTTGGGAGAGGTTGCGGGAAAAGCATGTGTGAGCACTGGGCCTGAACTCCCGTGTATCTGAGTTGAATACAGCGATTTCCAATGGCCTTCTTCAATCACAGTGTAGCTAGGTTCCAAATCCCATGTACGAGCGGGTAGCAGACATCTGCCTCCCATGCATACACACTTCTGAGAGTTGAGCTTATGGCCTGTACCTCCACAGCCAGCCTGCTGGTACCCTTGGCTTCTAAATGGCCTAGGCTCGCTGTTTGGCGGAAGTGCTGGGAGAGGTAATTGGAATCACCCGGCACACAAGACTAGTGCCTCCAAGCTCAGTTCAGCGATTTCCTAGTAATTCCTGTGGTAGACTGGTGCTACATACTAAGTTCCATACGTGAGAGGGTAGCTGAACGCCTTGTCCAAAACCATCTTACTTCTGAGAGTTGAGCTCAGCCTCAGTCCCTCACAGTTCCACACTGCCTGCAGAGTGAGTTTCGCAGGTCTTCAGCAGAGACGTTTGCCAGAGGCTTCTGAGACGCAGGGTAACAATGCAGACCTGGAGGGTATCTCCAGGTGCAGTCGACTGGTAATCTTGGATCCTCCTGACTCAGAATACTGCTACCTTCTCACTGCCATAGGAATGCAGCTAGTTGACAGCTGGCTTCAAGACATGCTTCCCTGTGAGAGCTGAGGACAGGGCAGTACCCTCCCGCATGCTGCCTGACTGTAGGAGTAGCTGCTAACATCCTCATGTTAGTGGCTGGGAGAGGTTGCGCGAAAAGCATGTGTGAGCACTGGGCCTGAACTCCCGTGTATCTGAGTTGAATACAGCGATTTCCAACGGCTTCCCTCAACCAGAGTGTAGCTAGGTTCCAAATCCCATGTACGAGCGGGTAGCAGACATCTGCCTCCCATGCATACACACTTCTGAGAGTTGAGCTTATGGCCTGTACCTCCACAGCCAGCCTGCTGGTACCCTTGGCTTCTAAAAGGCCTAGGCTCGCTGTTTGACGGAAGTCCTGGGAGAGGTAATTGGAATCTCCCGGCACACAAGACGAGTGCCTCCAAGCTCAATTCACGATTTCCCAGTAATTCTTGTGGTAGACAGGTGCTACATACTAAGTTCCATACGTGAGAGGGTAGCTGAACGCCTTGTCCAAAAGCATCTTACTTCTGAGAGTTGAGCACACCCTCAGTCCCTCACACTTCCACACTGCCTGCAGAGTGAGTTTCACACGTCTTCACCAGAGACGATTGCCAGAGGCTTCTGAGTACAAGTTAACAATGCAGACCTGGAGATTATCTCCAGGTGCAGTAGAGTGGTTATCTTGGAACCTCCTGACTAAGAATATTGCTACCTTCTCACTGCCATAGGAATGCAGCTAGTTGACAGCTAGCTGGCTTCAAGACATGCTTCCCTGTGAGAGCTGAGGACAGGGCAGAACCCTCCCGCATGCTGCCTGACTGTAGGAGTAGCTGCTAACATCCTTATGTTAGTGGCTGGGAGAGGTTGCGGGAAAAGCATGTGTGAGCACTGGGCCTGAACTCCCGTGTATCTGAGTTGAATACAGCGATTTCCAACGGCTTTCCTCAACCAGAGTGTAGCTAGGTTCCAAATCCCATGTCCGAGCGGGTAGCAGACATCTGCCTCCCATGCATACACACTTCTGAGAGTTGAGCTTATGGCCTGTACCTCCACAGCCAGCCTGCTGGTACCCTTGGCTCTAAAAGGCCTAGGGTCGCTGTTTGACGGAAGTGCTGGGAGAGGTAATTGGAATCTCCCGGCACACAAGACGAGTGCCTCCAAGCTCAATTCACGATTTCCCAGTAATTCTTGTGGTAGACAGGTGCTACATACTAAGTTCCATATGTGAGATGGTAGCTGAACGCCTTGTCCAAAAGCATCTTACTTCTGAGAGTTGAGCCCTCCCTCAGTGCCTCACAGTTCCACACTGCCTGCAGATTGAGTTTCACACGTCTTCACCAAAGACGATTGCCAGAGGCTTCTGAGTACAAGTTAACAATGCAGACCTGGAGGGTATCTCCAGGTGCAGTAGAGTGGTAATCTTGGAACCTCCTGACTCAGAGTACTGCTACCTTCTCACTGCCATAGGAATGCAGCTAGTTGACAGCTGGCTTCAAGACATGCTTCCCTGTGAGAGCTGAGGACAGGGCAGAACCCTCCCGCATCCTGCCTGACTGTAGGAGTAGCCGCTAACATCCTTATGTTAGTGGCTGGGAGAGGTTGCGGGAAAAGCATGTGTGAGCACTGGGCCTGAACTCCCGTGTATCTGAGTTGAACACAGCGATTTCCAATGGCCTTCTTCAATCACAGTGTAGCTAGGTTCCAACTCCCATGTCCGAGTGGGTAGCAGACATCTGCCTCCCATGCATACACACTTCTCAGAGTTGAGCTTATGGCCTGTACCTCCACATCCAGCCTGCTGGTACCCTTGGCTTCTAAAAGGCCTAGGCTCGCTCTTTGACGGAAGTGCTGGGAGAGGTAATTGGAATCACCCGGCACACAAGACTAGTGCCTCCAAGCTCAGTTCAGCGATTTCCTAGTAATTCCTGTGGTAGACTGGTGCTACATACTAAGTTCCATACGTGAGAGGGTAGCTGAACGCCTTGTCCAAAACCATCTTACTTCTGAGAGTTGAGCTCAGCCTCAGTCCCTCACAGTTCCACACTGCCTGCAGAGTGAGTTTCGCAGGTCTTCAGCAGAGACGTTTGCCAGAGGCTTCTGAGACGCAGGGTAACAATGCAGACCTGGAGGGTATCCCCAGGTGCAGTCGACTGGTAATCTTGGAACCTCCTGACTCAGAATACTGCTACATTCTCACTGCCATAGGAATGCAGCTAGTTGACAGCTGGCTTCAAGACATGCTTCCCTGTGAGAGCTGAGGACAGGGCAGAACCCTCCCGCATGCTGCCTGACTGTAGGAGTAGCTGCTAACATCCTTATGTTAGTGGCTGGGAGAGGTTGCGGGAAAAGCATGTGTGAGCACTGGGCCTGAACTCCCGTGTATCTGAGTTGAATACAGCGATTTCCAACGGCTTTCCTCAACCAGAGTGTAGCTAGGTTCCAAATCCCATGTACGAGCGGGTAGGAGACATTTGCCTCCCATGCATACACACTTCTGAGAGTTGAGCTTATGGCCTCTACCTCCACATCCAGCCTGCTGGTACCCTTGGCTTCTAAAAGGCCTAGGCTCGCTGTTTGACGGAAGTGCTGGGAGAGGTAATTGGAAAATCCCGGCACACAAGACTAGTGCCACCAAGCTCAGTTCAGCGATTTCCTAGTAATTCCTGTGGTAGACTGGTGCTACATACTAAGTTCCATACGTGAGAGGGTAGCTGAACGCCTTGTCCAAAACCATCTTACTTCTGAGAGTTGAGCTCAGCCTCAGTCCCTCACAGTTCCACACTGCCTGCAGAGTGAGTTTCGCAGGTCTTCAGCAGAGACGTTTGCCAGAGGCTTCTGAGACGCAGGGTAACAATGCAGACCTGGAGGGTATCCCCAGGTGCAGTAGACTGGTAATCTTGGAACCTCCTGACTCAGAATACTGCTACCTTCTCACTGCCATAGGAATGCAGCTAGTTGACAGCTGGCTTCAAGACATGCTTCCCTGTGAGAGCTGAGGACAGGGCAGAACACTCCCGCATGCTGCCTGACTGTAGGAGTAGCTGCTAACGTCCTTATGTTAGTGGCTGGGAGAGGTTGCGGAAAAAGCATGTGTGAGCACTGGGCCTGAACTCCCGTGTATCTGAGTTGAATACAGCGATTTCCAACGGCTTTCCTCAACCAGAGTGTAGCTAGGTTCCAAATCCCATGTACGAGCGGGTAGCAGACATCTGCCTCCCATGCATACACACTTCTGAGAGTTGAGCTTATGGCCTGTACCTCCACATCCAGCCTGCTGGTACCCTTGGCTTCTAAAAGGCCTAGGCTCGCTGTTTGACGGAAGTGCTGGGAGAGGTAATTGGAATCTCTCGGCACACAAGACGAGTGCCTCCAAGCTCAATTCACGATTTCCCAGTAATTCTTGTGGTAGACAGGTGCTACATACTAAGTTCCATATGTGAGAAGGTAGCTGAACGCCTTGTCCAAAAGCATCTTACTTCTGAGAGTTGAGCACACCCTCAGTCCCTCACAGTTCCACACTGCCTGCAGAGTGAGTTTCACACTTCTTCACCAGAGACGATTGCCAGAGGCTTCTGAGTACAAGTTAACAATGCAGACCTGGAGGGTATCTCCATGTGCAGTAGAGTGGTAATCTTGGAACATCCTGACTCAGAGTACTGCTAACTTCTCACTGCCATAGGAATGCAGCTAGTTGACAGCTGGCTTCAAAACATGCTTCCCTGTGAGAGCTGAGGACAGGGCAGAACCCTCCCGCATCCTGCCTGACTGTAGGAGTAGCTGCTAACATCCTTATGTTAGTGGATGGGAGAGGTTGCGGGAAAAGCATGTGTGAGCACTGGGCCTGAACTCCCGTGTATCTGAGTTGAATACAGCGATTTCCAATGGCCTTCTTCAATCACAGTGTAGCTAGGTTCCAACTCCCATGTCCGAGTGCGTAGCAGACATCTGCCTCCCATGCATACACACTTCTGAGAGTTGAGCTTATGACCTGTACCTCCACAGCCAGCCTGCTGGTACCCTTGGCTTCTAAAAGGCCTAGGCTTGCTGTTTGACGGAAGTGCTGGGAGAGGTAATTGGAATCACCCGGCACACAAGACTAGTGCCTCCAAGCTCAGTTCAGCGATTTCCTAGTAATTCCTGTGGTAGACTGGTGCCACATACTAAGTTCCATACGTAAGAGGGTAGCTGAACGCCTTGTCCAAAACCATCTTACTTCTGAGAGTTGAGCTCAGCCTCAGTCCCTCACAGTTCCAAACTGCCTGCAGAGTGAGTTGCGCAGGTCTTCAGCAGAGACGTTTGCCAGAGGCTTCTGAGACGCAGGGTAACAATGCACACCTGCAGGGTATCCCCAGTTGCAGTCGACTGGTAATCTTGGAACGTCCTGACTCAGAATACTGCTACCTTCTCACTGCCATAGGAATGCAGCTAGTTGACAGCTGGCTTCAAGACATGCTTCCCTGTGAGTGCTGAGAACAGGGCAGAACCCTCCCACATGCTGCCTGACTGTAGGAGTAGCTGCTAACATCCTTATGTTAGTGGCTGGGAGAGGTTGCCAGAAAAGCATGTGTGAGCACTGGGCCTGAACTCCCGTGTATCTGAGTTGAATACAGCGATTTCCAACGGCTTTCCTCAACCAGAGTGTAGCTAGGTTCCAAATCCCATGTACGAGCGGGTAGCAGACATCTGCCTCCCATGCATACACACTTCTGAGAGTTGAGCTTATGGCCTGTACCTCCACATCCAGCCTGCTGGTACCCTTGGCTTCTAAAAGGCCTAGGCTCGCTGTTTGACGGAAGTGCTGGGAGAGGTAATTGGAATCTCCCGGCACACAAGACGAGTGCCTCCAAGCTCAATTCACGATTTCCCAGTAATTCTTGTGGTAGACAGGTGCTACATACTAAGTTCCATATGTGAGAAGGTAGCTGAACGCCTTGTCCAAAAGCATCTTACTTCTGAGAGTTGAGCACACCCTCAGTCCCTCACACTTCCACACTGCCTGCAGAGTGAGTTTCACACGTCTTCACCAGAGACGATTGCCAGAGGCTTCTGAGTACAAGTTAACAATGCAGACCTGGAGGGTATCTCCAGGTGCAGTAGAGTGGTAATCTTGGAACCTCCTGACTCAGAGTACTGCTACCTTCTCACTGCCATAGGAATGCAGCTAGTTGACAGCTGGCTTCAAGACATGCTTCCCTGTGAGAGCTGAGGACAGGGCAGAACCCTCCCGCATCCTGCCTGAATGTAGGAGTAGCTGCTAACATCCTAATGTTAGTGGCTGGGAGAGGTTGCGGGAAAAGCATGTGTGAGCACTGGGCCTGAACTCCCGTGTATCTGAGTTGAATACAGCGATTTCCAATGGCCTTCTTCAATCACAGTGTAGCTAGGTTCCAACTCCCATGTCCGAGGGGGTAGCAGACATCTGCCTCCCATGCATACACACTTCTGAGAGTTGAGCTTATGGCCTGTACCTCCACAGCCAGCCTGCTGGTACCTTTGGCTTCTAAAAGGCCTAGGCTCGCTGTTTGACGGAAGTGCTGGGAGAGGTAATTGGAATCTCCTGGCACACAAGACGAGTGCCTCCAAGCTCAATTCACGATTTCCCAGTAATTCTTGTGGTAGACAGGTGCTACATACTAAGTTCCATATGTGAGAAGGTAGCTGAACGCCTTGTCCAAAAGCATCTTACTTCTGAGAGTTGAGCACACCCTCAGTCCCTCACACTTCCACACTGCCTGCAGAGTGAGTTTCACACGTCTTCACCAGAGACGATTGCCAGAGGCTTCTGAGTACAAGTTAACAATGCAGACCTGGAGGGTATCTCCAGGTGCAGTAGACTGGTAATCTTGGAACCTCCTGACTCAGAGTACTGCTACCTTCTCACTGCCATTGGAATGCAGCTAGTTGACAGCTGGCTTCAAGACATGCTTCCCTGTGAGAGCTGAGGACAGGGCAGAACCCTCCCGCATCCTGCCTGACTGTAGGAGTAGCTGCTAACATCCTAATGTTAGTGGCTGGGAGAGGTTGCGGGAAAAGCATGTGTGAGCACTGGGCCTGAACTCCCGTGTATCTGAGTTGAATACAGCGATTTCCAATGGCCTTCTTCAATCACAGTGTAGCTAGGTTCCAACTCCCATGTCCGAGGGGATAGCAGACATCTGCCTCCCATGCATACACACTTCTGAGAGTTGAGCTTATGGCCTGTACCTCCATATCCAGCCTGCTGGTACCCTTGGCTTCTAAAAGGCCTAGGCTCGCTGTTTGACGGAAGTGCTGGGAGAGGTAATTGGAATCACCCGGCACACAAGACTAGTGCCTCCAAGCTCAGTTCAGCGATTTCCTAGTAATTCCTGTGGTAGACTGGTGCTACATACTAAGTTCCATACGTGAGAGGGTAGCTGAACGCCTTGTCCAAAACCATCTTACTTCTGAGAGTTGAGCTCAGCCTCAGTCCCTCACAGTTCCAAACTGCCTGCAGAGTGAGTTGCGCAGGTCTTCAGCAGAGACGTTTGCCAGAGGCTTCTGAGACGCAGGGTAACAATGCACACCTGCAGGGTATCCCCAGGTGCAGTCGACTGGTAATCTTGGAACGTCCTGACTCAGAATACTGCTACCTTCTCACTGCCATAGGAATGCAGCTAGTTGACAGCTGGCTTCAAGACATGCTTCCCTGTGAGTGCTGAGAACAGGGCAGAACCCTCCCACATGCTGCCTGACTGTAGGAGTAGCTGCTAACATCCTTATGTTAGTGGCTGGGAGAGGTTGCCAGAAAAGCATGTGTGAGCACTGGGCCTGAACTCCCATGTATCTGAGTTGAATACAGCGATTTCCAACGGCTTTCCTCAACCAGAGTGTAGCTAGGTTCCAAATCCCATGTACGAGCGGGTAGCAGACATCTGCCTCCCATGCATACACACTTCTGAGAGTTGAGCTTATGGCCTGTACCTCCACATCCAGCCTGCTGGTACCCTTGGCTTCTAAAAGGCCTAGGCTCGCTGTTTGACGGAAGTGCTGGGAGAGGTAATTGGAATCTCCCGGCACACAAGACGAGTGCCTCCAAGCTCAATTCACGATTTCCCAGTAATTCTTGTGGTAGACAGGTGCTACATACTAAGTTCCATATGTGAGAAGGTAGCTGAACGCCTTGTCCAAAAGCATCTTACTTCTGAGAGTTGAGCACACCCTCAGTCCCTCACACTTCCACACTGCCTGCAGTGTGAGTTTCACACGTCTTCACCAGAGACGATTGCCAGAGGCTTCTGAGTACAAGTTAACAATGCAGACCTGGAGGGTATCTCCAGGTGCAGTAGAGTGGTAATCTTGGAACCTCCTGACTCAGAGTACTGCTACCTTCTCACTGCCATAGGAATGCAGCTAGTTGACAGCTGGCTTCAAGACATGCTTCCCTGTGAGAGCTGAGGACAGGGCAGTACCCTCCCGCATCCTGCCTGAATGTAGGAGTAGCTGCTAACATCCTAATGTTAGTGGCTGGGAGAGGTTGCGGGAAAAGCATGTGTGAGCACTGGGCCTGAACTCCCGTGTATCTGAGTTGAATACAGCGATTTCCAATGGCCTTCTTCAATCACAGTGTAGCTAGGTTCCAACTCCCATGTCCGAGGGGGTAGCAGACATCTGCCTCCCATGCATACACACTTCTGAGAGTTGAGCTTATGGCCTGTACCTCCACAGCCAGCCTGCTGGTACCCTTGGCTTCTAAAAGGCCTAGGCTCGCTGTTTGACGGAAGTGCTGGGAGAGGTAATTGGAATCACCCGGCACACAAGACTAGTGCCTCCAAGCTCAGTTCAGCGATTTCCTAGTAATTCCTGTGGTAGACTGGTGCTACATACTAAGTTCCATACGTGAGAGGGTAGCTGAGCGCCTTGTCCAAAACCATCTTACTTCTGAGAGTTGATCTCAGCCTCAGTCCCTCACAGTTCCAAACTGCCTGCAGAGTGAGTTGCGCAGGTCTTCAGCAGAGACGTTTGCCGGAGGCTTCTGAGACGCAGGGTAACAATGCAGACCTGCAGGGTATCCCCAGGTGCAGTCGACTGGTAATCTTGGAACGGCCTGACTCAGAATACTGCTACCTTCTCACTGCCATAGGAATGCAGCTAGTTGACAGCTAGCTGGCTTCAAGACATGCTTCCCTGAGAGAGCTGAGGACAGGGCAGAACCCTCCCGCATGCTGCCTGACTGTAGGAGTAGCTGCTAACATCCTAATGTTAGTGGCTGGGAGAGGTTGCGGGAAAAGCATGTGTGAGCACTGGGCCTGAACTCCCGTGTATCTGAGTTGAATACAGCGATTTCCAACGGCTTTCCTCAACCAGAGTGTAGCTAGGTTCCAAATCCCATGTACGAGCGGGTAGCAGACATCTGCCTCCCATGCATACACACTTCTGAGAGTTGAGCTTATGGCCTGTACCTCCACAGCCAGCCTGCTGGTACCCTTGGCTCTAAAAGGCCTAGGGTCGCTGTTTGACGGAAGTGCTGGGAGAGGTAATTGGAATCTCCCGGCACACAAGATGAGTGCCTCCAAGCTCAATTCACGATTTCCCAGTAATTCTTGTGGTAGACAGGTGCTACATACTAAGTTCCATATGTGAGAAGGTAGCTGAACGCCTTGTCCAAAAGCATCTTACTTCTGAGAGTTGAGCACACCCTCAGTCCCTCACACTTCCACACTGCCTGCAGAGTGAGTTTCACACGTCTTCACAAGAGACGATTGCCAGAGGCTTCTGAGTACAAGTTAACAATGCAGACCTGGAGGGTATCTCCAGGTGCAGTAGAGTGGTAATCTTGGAACCTCCTGACTCAGAGTACTGCTACCTTCTCACTGCCATAGGAATGCAGCTAGTTGACAGCTGGCTTCAAGACATGCTTCCCTGTGAGAGCTGAGGACAGGGCAGAACCCTCCCGCATCCTGCCTGACTGTAGGAGTAGCTGCTAACATCCTAATGTTAGTGGCTGGGAGAGGTTGCGGGAAAAGCATGTGTGAGCACTGGGCCTGAACTCCCGTGTATCTGAGTTGAATACAGCGATTTCCAATGGCCTTCTTCAATCACAGTGTAGCTAGGTTCCAACTCCCATGTCCGAGGGGGTAGCAGACATCTGCCTCCCATGCATACACACTTCTGAGAGTTGAGCTTATGGCCTGTACCTCCACAGCCAGCCTGCTGGTACCCTTGGCTTCTAAAAGGCCTAGGCTCGCTGTTTGACGGAAGTGCTGGGAGAGGTAATTGGAATCACCCGGCACACAAGACTAGTGCCTCCAAGCTCAGTTCAGCGATTTCCTAGTAATTCCTGTGGTAGACTGGTGCTACATACTAAGTTCCATACGTGAGAGGGTAGCTGAACGCCTTGTCCAAAACCATCTTACTTCTGAGAGTTGAGCTCAGCCTCAGTCCCTCACAGTTCCACACTGCCTGCAGAGTGAGTTTCGCAGGTCTTCAGCAGAGACGTTTGCCAGAGGCTTCTGAGACGCAGGGTAACAATGCAGACCTGGAGGGTATCCCCAGGTGCAGTAGACTGGTAATCTTGGAACCTCCTGACTCAGAATACTGCTACCTTCTCACTGCCATAGGAATGCAGCTAGTTGACAGCTGGCTTCCAGACATGCTTCCCTGTGAGCGCTGAGGACAGGGCAGAACCCTCCCGCATGCTGCCTGACTGTAGGAGTAGCTGCTAACATCCTTATGTTAGTGGCTGGGAGAGGTTGCGGGAAAAGCATGTGTGAGCACTCGGCCTGAACTCCCGTGTATCTGAGTTGAATACAGCGATTTCCAATGGCTTTCCTCAACCAGAGTGTAGCTAGGTTCCAAATCCCATGTACGAGCGGGTAGCAGACATCTGCCTCCCATGCATACACACTTCTGAGAGTTGAGCTTATGGCCTGTACCTCCACATCCAGCCTGCTGGTACCTTTGGCTTCTAAAAGGCCTAGGCTCGCTGTTTGACGGAAGTGCTGGGAGAGGTAATTGGAATCTCCCGGCACACAAGACGAGTGCCTCCAAGCTCAATTCACGATTTCCCAGTAATTCTTGTGGTAGACAGGTGCTACATACTAAGTTCCATATGTGAGAAGGTAGCTGAACGCTTGTCCAACAGCATCTTACTTCTGAGAGTTGAGCACACCCTCAGTCCCTCACACTTCCACACTGAATGCAGAGTGTGTTTCACCCGTCTTCACCAGAGACGATTGCCAGAGGCTTCTGAGTACAAGTTAACAATGCAGACCTGGAGGGTATCTCCAGGTGCAGTAGAGTGGTAATCTTGGAACCTCCTGACTCAGAGTACTGCTACCTTCTCACTGCCATAGGAATGCAGCTAGTTGACAGCTGGCTTCAAGACATGCTTCCCTGTGAGAGCTGAGGACAGGGCAGAACCCTCCCGCATGCTGCCTGACTGTAGGAGTAGCTGCTAACATCCTAATGTTAGTGGCTGGGAGAGGTTGCGGGAAAAACATGTGTGAGCACTGGGCCTGAACTCCCGTGTATCTGAGTTGAATACAGCGTTTTCCAATGGCCTTTATCAATCACAGTGTAGCTAGGTTCCAACTCCCATGTCCGAGTGGGTAGCAGACATCTGCCTCCCATGCATACACACTTCTGAGAGTTGAGCTTATGGCCTGTACCTCCACATACAGCCTGCTGGTACCCTTGGCTTCTAAAAGGCCTAGGCTCGCTGTTTGACGGAAGTGCTGGGAGAGGTAATTGGAATCACCCGGCACACAAGACTAGTGCCTCCAAGCTCAGTTCAGCGGTTTCCTAGTAATTCCTGTGGTAGACTGGTGCTACATACTAAGTTCCATACGTGAGAGGGTAGCTGAACGCCTTGTCCAAAAGCATCTTACTTCTGAGAGTTGAGCTCAGCCTCAGTCCCTCACAGGTCCACACTGCCTGCAGAGTGAGTTTCGCAGATCTTCAGCAGAGACGTTTGCCAGAGGCTTCTGAGACGCAGGGTAACAATGCAGACCTGGAGGGTATCCCCAGGTGCAGTCGACTGGTAATCTTGGAACCTCCTGACTCAGAATACTGCTACCTTCTCACTGCCATAGGAATGCAGCTAGTTGACAGCTAGCTGGCTTCAAGACATGCTTCCCTGAGAGAGCTGAGGACAGGGCAGACCCCTCCCGCATGCTGCCTGACTGTAGGAGTAGCTGCTAACATCCTAATGTTAGTGGCTGGGAGAGGTTGCGGGAAAAGCATGTGTGAGCACTGGGCCTGAACTCCCGTGTATCTGAGTTGAATACAGCGATTTCCAACGGCTTTCCTCAACCAGAGTGTAGCTACGATCCAAATCCCATGTACGAGCGGGTAGCAGACATCTGCCTCCCATGCATACACACTTCTGAGAGTTGAGCTTATGGCCTGTACCTCCACATCCAGCCTGCTGGTACCCTTGTCTTCTAAAAGGCCTAGGCTCGCTGTTTGACGGAAGTGCTGGGAGAGGTAATTGGAATCTCCCGGCACACAAGACGAGTGCCTCCAAGCTCAATTCACGATTTCCCAGTAATTCTTGTGGTAGACAGGTGCTACATACTAAGTTCCATATGTGAGATGGTAGCTGAACGCCTTGTCCAAAAGCATCTTACTTCTGAGAGTTGAGCCCACCCTCAGTCCCTCACAGTTCCACACTGCCTGCAGAGTGAGTTTCACACGTCTTCACCAGAGACGATTGCCAGAGGCTTCTGAGTACAAGTTAACAATGCAGACCTGGAGGGTATCTCCAGGTGCAGTAGAGTGGTAATCTTGGAACCTCCTGTCAGAGTACTGCTACCTTCTCACTGCCATAGGAATGCAGCTAGTTGACAGCTGGCTTCAAGACATGCTTCCCTGTGAGAGCTGAGGACAGGGCAGAACCCTCCCGCATCCTGCCTGACTGTAGGAGTAGCTGCTAACATCCTTATGTTAGTGGCTGGGAGAGGTTGCGGAAAAAGCATGTGTGAGCACTGGGCCTGAACTCCCGTGTATCTGAGTTGAATACAGCGAATTCCAACGGCTTTCCTCAACCAGAGTGTAGCTAGGTTCCAAATCCCATGTACGAGCGGGTAGCAGACATCTGCCTCCCATGCATACACACTTCTGAGTGTTGAGCTTATGGCCTGTACCTCCACAGCCAGCCTGCTGGTACCCTTGGCATCTAAAAGGCCTAGGCTCGCTGTTTGACGGAATTGCTGGGAGAGGTAATTGGAATCTCCCGGCACACAAGACGAGTGCCTCCAAGCTCAATTCACGATTTCCCAGTAATTCTTGTGGTAGACAGGTGCTACATACTAAGTTCCATATGTGAGAAGGTAGCTGAACGCCTTGTCCAAAAGCATCTTACTTCTGAGAGTTGAGCACACCCTCAGTCCCTCACACTTCCACACTGCCTGCAGAGTGATTTTCACACGTCTTCACCAGAGACGATTGCCAGAGGCTTCTGAGTAGAAGTTAACAATGCAGACCTGGAGGGTATCTCCAGGTGCAGTAGAGTGGTAATCTTGGAACCTCCTGACTCAGAGTACTGCTACCTTCTCACTGCCATAGGAATGCAGCTAGTTGACAGCTGGCTTCAAGACATGCTTCCCTGTGAGAGCTGAGGACAGGGCAGAACCCTCCCGCATCCTGCCTGACTGTAGGAGTAGCTGCTAACATCCTAATGTTAGTGGCTGGGAGAGGTTGCGGGAAAAGCATGTGTGAGCACTGGGCCTGAACTCCCGTGTATCTGAGTTGAATACAGCGATTTCCAATGGCCTTCTTCAATCACAGTGTAGCTACGTTCCTACTCCCATGTCCGAGTGGGTAGCAGACATCTGCCTCCCATGCATACACACTTCTGAGAGTTGAGCTTATGGCCTGTACCTCCACATCCAGCCTGCTGGTACCCTTGGCTTCTAAAAGGCCTAGGCTCCCTGTTTGACGGAAGTGTTGGGAGAGGTAATTGGAATCTCCCGGCACACAAGACTAGTGCCTCCAAGCTCAGTTCAGCGATTTCCTAGTAATTCCTGTGGTAGACTGGTGCTACATACTAAGTTCCATACGTGAGAGTGTAGCTGAACGCCTTGTCCAAAACCATCTTACTTCTGAGAGTTGAGCTCAGCCTCAGTCCCTCACAGTTCCACACTGCCTGCAGAGTGAGTTTCGCAGGTCTTCAGCAGAGACGTTTGCCAGAGGCTTCTGAGACGCAGGGTAACAATGCAGACCTGGAGGGTATCCCCAGGTGCAGTCGACTGGTAATCTTGGAACCTCCTGACTCAGAATACTGCTACCTTCTCACTGCCATAGGAATGCAGCTAGTTGACACCTGGCTTCAAGACATGCTTCCCTGTGAGAGCTGAGGACAGGGCAGAACCCTCCCGCATGCTGCCTGACTGAAGGAGTAGCTGATAACATCCTTATGTTAGTGGCTGGGAGAGGTTGCGGGAAAAGCATGTGTGAGCACTGGGCCTGAACTCCCGTGTATCTGAGTTGAATACAGCGATTTCCAACGGCTTTCATCAACCAGAGTGTAGCTAGGTTCCAAATCCCATGTACGAGCGGGTAGCAGACATCTGCCTCCCATGCATACACACTTCTGAGAGTTGAGCTTATGGCCTGTACCTCCACAGCCAGCCTGCTGGTACCCTTGGCTTCTAAAAGGCCTAGGCTCGCTGTTTGACAGAAGTGCTGGGAGAGGTAATTGGAATCACTCGGCACACAAGACTAGTGCCTCCAAGCTCAGTTCAGCGATTTCCTAGTAATTCCTGTGGTAGACTGGTGCTACATACTAAGTTCCATACGTGAGAGGGTAGCTGAACGCCTTGTCCAAAACCATCTTACTTCTGAGAGTTGAGCTCAGCCTCAGTCCCTCACAGTTCCACACTGCCTGCAGAGTGAGTTTCGCAGGTCTTCAGCAGAGACGTTTGCCAGAGGCTTCTGAGACGCAGGGTAACAATGCAGACCTGGAGGGTATCCCCAGGTGTAGTCGACTGGTAATCTTGGAACCTCCTGACTCAGAATACTGCTACCTTCTCACTGCCATAGGAATGCAGCTAGTTGACAGCTGGCTTCAAGACATGCTTCCCTGTGAGAGCTGAGGACAGGGCAGAACCCTCCCGCATGCTGCCTGACTGTAGGAGTAGCTGCTAACATCCTTATGTTAGTGGCTGGGAGAGGTTGCGGGAAAAGCATGTGTGAGCACTGGGCCTGAACTCCCGTGTATCTGAGTTGAATACAGCGATTTCCAACGGCTTTCCTCAACCAGAGTGTAGCTAGGTTCCAAATCCCATGTACGAGCGGTTAGCAGACATCTGCCTCCCATGCATACACACTTCTGAGAGTTGAGCTTATGGCCTGTACCTCCACAGCCAGCCTGCTGGTACCCTTGGCTTCTAAAAGGCCTAGGCTCGCTGTTTGACAGAAGTGCTGGGAGAGGTAATTGGAATCACCCGGCACACAAGACTAGTGCCTCCAAGCTCAGTTCAGCGATTTCCTAGTAATTCCTGTGGTAGACTGGTGCTACATACTAAGTTCCATACGTGAGAGCGTAGCTGAACGCCTTGTCCAAAACCATCTTACTTCTGAGAGTTGAGCTCAGCCTCAGTCCCTCACAGTTCCACACTGCCTGCAGAGTGAGTTTCGCAGGTCTTCAGCAGAGACGTTTGCCAGAGGCTTCTGAGACGCAGGGTAACAATGCAGACCTGGAGGGTATCCCCAGGTGCAGTCGACTGGTAATCTTGGAACCTCCTGACTCAGAATACTGCTACCTTCTCACTGCCATAGGAATGCAGCTAGTTGACAGCTGGCTTCAAGACATGCTTCCCTGTGAGAGCTGAGGACAGGGCAGAACCCTCCCGCATCCTGCCTGACTGTAGGAGTAGCTGCTAACATCCTAATGTTAGTGGCTGGGAGAGGTTGCGGGAAAAGCATGTGTGAGCACTGGGCCTGAACTCCCGTGTATCTGAGTTGAATACAGCGATTTCCAATGGCCTTCTTCAATCACAGTGTAGCTAGGTTCCAACTCCCATGTCCGAGTGGGTAGCAGATATCTGCCTCCCATGCATACACACTTCTGAGAGTTGAGCTTATGGCCTATACCCCCACAGCCAGCCTGCTGGTACCCTTGGCTTCTAAAAGGCCTAGGCTCGCTGTTTGACGGAAGTGCTGGGAGAGGTAATTGGAATCACCCGGCACACAAGACTAGTGCCTCCAAGCTCAGTTCAGCGATTTCCTAGTAATTCCTGTGGTAGACTGGTGCTACATACTAAGTTCCATACGTGAGAGGGTAGCTGAACGCCTTGTCCAAAACCATCTTACTTCTGAGAGTTGAGCTCAGCCTCAGTCCCTCACAGTTCCACACTGCCTGCAGAGTGAGTTTCGCAGGTCTTCAGCAGAGACGTTTGCCAGAGGCTTCTGAGACGCAGGGTAACAATGCAGACCTGGAGGGTATCCCCAGGTGCAGTCGACTGGTAATCTTGGAACCTCCTGACTCAGAATACTGCTACCTTCTCACTGCCATAGGAATGCAGCTAGTTGACAGCTAGCTGGCTTCAAGACATGCTTCCCTGAGAGAGCTGAGGACAGGGCAGGACCCTCCCCCATGCTGCCTGACTATAGGGGTAGCTGCTAACATCCTAATGTTAGTGGCTGGGAGAGGTGGCGGGAAAAGCATGTGTGAGCACTGGGCCTGAACTCCCGTGTATCTGAGTTGAATACAGCGATTTCCAACGGCTTTCCTCAACCAGAGTGTAGCTAGGTTCCAAATCCCATGTACGAGCGGGTAGCAGACATCTGCCTCCCATGCATACACACTTCTGAGAGTTGAGCTTATGGCCTGTACCTCCACAGCCAGCCTGCTGGTACCCTTGGCTTCTAAAAGGCCTAGGCTCGCTGTTTGACGGAAGTGCTGGGAGAGGTAATTGGAATCTCCCGGCACACAAGACGAGTGCCTCCAAGCTCAATTCACGATTTCCCAGTAATTCTTGTGGTAGACAGGTGCTACATACTAAGTTCCATATGTGAGATGGTAGCTGAACGCCTTGACCAAAAGCATCTTACTTCTGAGAGTTGAGCCCACCCTCAGTCCCTCACAGTTCCACACTGCCTGCAGAGTGAGTTTCACACGTCTTCACCAGAGACGATTGCCAGAGGCTTCTGAGTACAAGTTAACAATGCAGACCTGGAGGGTATCTCCAGGTGCAGTAGAGTGGTAATCTTGGAACCTCCTGACTCAGAGTACTGCTACCTTCTCACTGCCATAGGAATGCAGCTAGTTGACAGCTGGCTTCAAGACATGCTTCCCTGTGAGAGCTGAGGACAGGGCAGAACCCTCCCGCATGCTGCCTGACTGTAGGAGTAGCTGCTAACATCCTTATGTTAGTGGCTGGGAGAGGTTGCGGGAAAAGCATGTGTGAGCACTGGGCCTGAACTCCCGTGTATCTGAGTTGAATACAACGATTTCCAATGGCCTTCTTCAATCACAGTGTAGCTAGGTTCCAACTCCCATGTCCGAGTGGGTAGCAGACATCTGCCTCCCATGCATACACACTTCTGAGAGTTGAGCTTATGGCCTGTACCTCCACATCCAGCCTGCTGGTACCCTTGGCTTCTAAAAGGCCTAGGCTCGCTGTTTGACGGAAGTGCTGGGAGAGGTAATTGGAATCACCCGGCACACAAGACTAGTGCCTCCAAGCTCAGTTCAGCGATTTCCTAGTAATTCCTGTGGTAGACTGGTGCTACATACTAAGTTCCATACGTGAGAGGGTAGCTGAACGCCTTGTCCAAAACCATCTTACTTCTGAGAGTTGAGCTCAGCCTCAGTCCCTCACAGTTCCACACTGCCTGCAGAGTGAGTTTCGCAGGTCTTCAGCAGAGACGTTTGCCAGAGGCTTCTGAGACGCAGGGTAACAATGCAGACCTGGAGGGTATCCCCAGGTGCAGTCGACTGGTAATCTTGGAACTTCCTGACTCAGAATACTGCTACCTTCTCACTGCCATAGGAATGCAGCTAGTTGACAGCTGGCTTCAAGACATGCTTCCCTGTGAGAGCTGAGGACAGGGCAGAACCCTCCCGCATGCTGCCTGACTGTAGGAGTAGCTGCTAACATCCTTATGTTAGTGGCTGGGAGAGGTTGCGGGAAAAGCATGTGTGAGCACTGGGCCTGAACTCCCGTGTATCTGAGTTGAATACAGCGATTTCCAACGGCTTTCCTCAACCAGAGTGTAGCTAGGTTCCAAATCCCATGTACGAGAGGGTAGCAGATATCTGCCTCCCATGCATACACACTTCTGAGAGTTGAGCTTATGGCCTGTACCTCCACATCCAGCCTGCTGGTACCGTTGGCTTCTAAAAGGCCTAGGCTCGCTGTTTGACGGAAGTGCTGGGAGAGGTAATTGGAATCACCCGGCACACAAGACTAGTGCCACCAAGCTCAGTTTAGCGATTTCCTAGTAATTCCTGTGGTAGACTGGTGCTACATACTAATTTCCATACGTGAGAGGGTAGCTGAACGCCTTGTCCAAAACCATCTTACTTCTGAGAGTTGAGCTCAGCCTCAGTCCCTCACAGTTCCACACTGCCTGCAGAGTGCGTTTCGCAGGTCTTCACCAGAAACGATTGCAGAGGCTTCTGAGTACAAGTTAACAATGCAGACCTGGAGGGTATCTCCAGGTGCAGTAGAGTGGTAATCTTGGAACCTCCTGACTCAGAGTACTGCTACCTTCTCACTGCCATAGGAATGCAGCTAGTTGACAGCTGGCTTCAAGACATGCTTCCATGTGAGAGCTGAGGACAGGGCAGAACCCTCCCGCATCCTGCCTGACTGTAGGAGTAGCTGCTAACATCCTAATGTTAGTGGCTGGGAGAGGTTGCGGGAAAAGCATGTGTGAGCACTGGGCCTGAACTCCCGTGTATCTGAGTTGAATACAGCGATTTCCAATGGCCTTCTTCAATCACAGTGTAGCTAGGTTCTAACTCCCATGTCCGAGTGGGTAGCAGACATCTGCCTCCCATGCATACACACTTTTGAGAGTTGAGCTTATGGCCTGTACCTCCACATCCAGCCTGCTGGTACCCTTGGCTTCTAAAAGGCCTAGGCTCGCTGTTTGACGGAAGTGCTGGGAGAGGTAATTGGAATCACCCGGCACACAAGACTAGTGCCTCCAAGCTCAGTTCAGCGATTTCCTAGTAATTCCTGTGGTAGACTGGTGCTACATACTAAGTTCCATACGTGAGAGGGTAGCTGAACGCCTTGTCCAAAACCATCTTACTTCTGAGAGTTGAGCTCAGCCTCAGTCCCTCACAGTTCCACACTGCCTGCAGAGTGAGTTTCGCAGGTCTTCAGCAGAGACGTTTGCCAGAGGCTTCTGAGACGCAGGGTAACAATGCAGACCTGGAGGGTATCCCCAGGTGCAGTCGACTGGTAATCTTGGAACTTCCTGACTCAGAATACTGCTACCTTCTCACTGCCATAGGAATGCAGCTAGTTGACAGCTGGCTTCAAGACATGCTTCCCTGTGAGAGCTGAGGACAGGGCAGAACCCTCCTGCATGCTGCCTGACTGTAGGAGTAGCTGCTAACATCCTTATGTTAGTAGCTGGGAGAGATTGCGGGAAAAGCATGTGTGAGGACTGGGCCTGAACTCCCGTGTATCTGAGTTGAATACAGCGATTTCCAACGGCTTTCCTCAACCAGAGTGTAGCTAGGTTCCAAATCCCATGTACGAGCGGGTAGCAGATATCTGCCTCCCATGCATACACACTTCTGAGAGTTGAGCTTATGGCCTGTACCTCCACATCCAGCCTGCTGGTACCGTTGGCTTCTAAAAGGCCTAGGCTCGCTGTTTGACGGAAGTGCTGGGAGAGGTAATTGGAATCACCCGGCACACAAGACTAGTGCCTCCAAGCTCAGTTTAGCGATTTCCTAGTAATTCCTGTGGTAGACTGGTGCTACATACTAATTTCCATACGTGAGAGGGTAGCTGAACGCCTTGTCCAAAACCATCTTACTTCTGAGAGTTGAGCTCAGCCTCAGTCCCTCACAGTTCCACACTGCCTGCAGAGTGCGTTTCGCAGGTCTTCACCAGAAACGATTGCAGAGGCTTCTGAGTACAAGTTAACAATGCAGACCTGGAGGGTATCTCCAGGTGCAGTCGAGTGGTAATCTTGGAACCTCCTGACTCAGAGTACTGCTACCTTCTCACTGCCATAGGAATGCAGCTAGTTGACAGCTGGCTTCAAGACATGCTTCCCTGTGAGAGCTGAGAACAGGGCAGAACCCTCCCGCATCCTGCCTCACTGTAGGAGTAGCTGCTAACATCCTAATGTTAGTGGCTGGGAGAGGTTGCGGGAAAAGCATGTGTGAGCACTGGGCCTGAACTCCCGTGTATCTGAGTTGAATACAGCGATTTCCAATGGCCTTCTTCAATCACAGTGTAGCTAGGTTCCAACTCCCATGTCCGAGTGGGTAGCAGACATCTGCCTCCCATGCATACACACTTCTGAGAGTTGAGCTTATGGCCTGTACCTCCACATCCAGCCTGCTGGTACCCTTGGCTTCTAAAAGGCCTAGGCTCGCTGTTTGACGGAAGTGCTGGGAGAGGTAATTGGAATCACCCGGCACACAAGACTAGTGCCTCCAAGCTCAGTTCAGCAATTTCCTAGTAATTCCTGTGGTAGACTGGTGCTACATACTAAGTTCCATACGTGAGAGGGTAGCTGAACGCCTTGTCCAAAACCATCTTACTTCGGAGAGTTGAGTTCAGCCTCAGTCCCTCACAGTTCCACACTGCCTGCAGAGTGAGTTTCGCAGGTCTTCAGCAGAGACGTTTGCCAGAGGCTTCTGAGACGCAGGGTAACAATGCAGACCTGGAGGGTATCCCCAGGTGCAGTCGACTGGTAATCTTGGAACCTCCTGACTCAGAATACTGCTACCTTCTCACTGCCTTAGGAATGCGGCTAGTTGACAGCTGGCTTCAAGACATGCTTCCCTGTGAGAGCTGAGGACAGGGCAGAACCCTCCCGCATGCTGCCTGACGGTAGGAGTAGCTGCTAACATCCTTATGTTAGTGGCTGGGAGAGGTTGCGGGAAAAGCATGTGTGAGCACTGGGCCTGAACTCCCGTGTATCTGAGTTGAATACAGCGATTTCCAACGGCTTTCCTCAACCAGAGTGTAGCTAGGTTCCAAATCCCATGTACGAGCGGGTAGCAGACATCTGCCTCCCATGCATACACACTTCTGAGTGTTGAGCGTATGGCCTATACCTCCACAGCCAGCCTGCTGGTACCCTTGGCTTCTAAAACGCCTAGGCTCGCTGTTTGACGGAAGTGCTGGGAGAGGTAATTGGAATCTCCCGGCACACAAGACGAGTGCCTCCAAGCTCAATTCACGATTTCCCAGTAATTCTTGTGGTAGACAGGTGCTACATACTAAGTTCCATATGTGAGAAGGTAGCTGAACGCCTTGTCCAAAAGCATCTTACTTCTGAGAGTTGAGCACACCCTCAGTCCCTCACACTTCCACACTGCCTGCAGAGTGAGTTTCACACGTCTTCACCAGGACGATTGCCAGAGGCTTCTGAGTACAAGTTAACAATGCAGACCTGGAGGGTATCCCCAGGTGCAGTAGAGTGGTAATCTTGGAACATCCTTACTCAGAGTACTGCTACCTTCTCACTGCCATAGGAATGCAGCTAGTTGACAGCTGGCTTCAAGACATGTTTCCCTGTGAGAGCTGAGGACAGGGCAGAACCCTCCCGCATCCTGCCTGACTGTAGGAGTAGCTGCTAACATCCTAATGTTAGTGGCTGGGAGAGGTTGCGGGAAAAGCATGTGTGAGCACTGGGCCTGAACTCCCGTGTATCTGAGTTGAATACAGCGATATCCAATGGCCTTCTTCAATCACAGTGTAGCTAGGTTCCAACTCCCATGTCCGAGTGGGTAGCAGACATCTGCCTCCCATGCATACACACTTCTGAGAGTTGAGCTTATGGCCTGTACCTCCATATCCAGCCTGCTGGTACCCTTGGCTTCTAAAAGGCCTAGGCTCGCTGTTTGACGGAAGTGCTGGGAGAGGTAATTGGAATCACCCGGCACACAAGACTAGTGCCTCCAAGCTCAGTTCAGCGATTTCCTAGTAATTCCTGTGGTAGACTGGTGCTACATACTAAGTTCCATACGTGAGAGTGTAGCTGAACGCCTTGTCCAAAACCATCTTACTTCAGAGAGTTGAGCTCAGCCTCAGTCCCTCACAGTTCCACACTGCCTACAGAGTGAGTTTCGCAGGTCTTCAGCAGAGACGTTTGTCAGAGGCTTCTGAGACGCAGGGTAACAATGCAGACCTGGAGGGTATCCCCAGGTGCAGTCGACTGGTAATCTTGGAACCTCCTGACTCAGAATACTGCTACCTTCTCACTGCCATAGGAATGCAGCTAGTTGACAGCTGGCTTCAAGACATGCTTCCCTGTGAGAGCTGAGGACAGGGCAGAACCCTCCCGCATGCTGCCTGACTGTAGGAGTTGCTGCTAACATCCTTATGTTAGTGGCTGGGAGAGGTTGCGGGAAAAGCATGTGTGAGCACTGGGCCTGAACTCCCGTGTATCTGAGTTGAATACAGCGATTTCCAACGGCTTTCCTCAACCAGAGTGTAGCTAGGTACCAAATCCCATGTACGAGCGGGTAGCAGATATCTGCTTCCCATGCATACACACTTCTGAGAGTTGAGCTTATGGCCTGTACCTCCACAGCCAACCTGCTGGTACCCTTGGCTTCTAAAATGCGTAGGCTCTCTGTTTGACGGAAGTGCTGGGAGAGGTAATTGGAATCACCCGGCACACAAGACTAGTGCCTCCATCTCAGTTCAGCGATTTCCTAGTAATTCCTGTGGTTGACTGGTGCTACATACTAATTTCCATACGTGAGAGGGTAGCTGAACGCCTTGTCCAAAACCATCTTACTTCTGAGAGTTGAGCTCAGCCTCAGTCCCTCACAGTTCCACACAGCCTGCAGAGTGAGTTTCGCAGGTCTTCAGCAGAGACGTTTGCCAGAGGCTTCTGAGACGCAGGGTAACAATGTAGACTTGGAGGGTATCCCCAGGTGCAGTCGACTGGTAATCTTGGAACCTCCTGACTCAGAATACTGCTACCTTCTCACTGCCATAGGAATGAAGCTAGTTGACAGCTGGCTTCAAGACATGCTTCCATGTGAGAGCTGAGGACAGGGCAGAACCCTCCCGCATGCTGCCTGACTGTAGGGGTAGCTGCTAACCTCCTTATGTTAGTGGCTGGGAGAGGTTGCGGGAAAAGCATGTGTGAGCACTGGGCCTGAACTCCCGTGTATCTGAGTTGAATACAGCGATTTCCAACGGCTTTCCTCAACCAGAGTGTAGCTAGGTTCCAAATCCCATGTACGAGCGGGTAGCAGACATCTGCCTCCCATGCATACACACTTCTGAGTGTTGAGCTCATGGCCTGTACCTCCACAGCCAGCCTGCTGGTACCCTTGGCTTCTAAAACGCCTAGGCTCGCTGTTTGACGGAAGTGCTGGGAGAGGTAATTGGAATCTCCCGGCACACAAGACGAGTGCCTCCAAGCTCAATTCACGATTTCCCAGTAATTCTTGTGGTAGACAGGTGCTACATACTAAGTTCCATATGTGAGAAGGTAGCTGAACGCCTTGTCCAAAAGCATCTTACTTCTGAGAGTTGAGCACACCCTCAGTCCCTCACACTTCCACACTACCTGCAGAGTGAGTTTCACACGTCTTCACCAGGACGATTGCCAGAGGCTTCTGAGTACAAGTTAACAATGCAGACCTGGAGGGTATCTCCAGGTGCAGTAGAGTGGTAATCTTGGAACTTCCTGACTCAGAGTACTGCTACCTTCTCCCTGCCATAGGAATGCAGCTAGTTGACAGCTGGCTTCGAGACATGCTTCCCTGTGAGAGCTGAGGACAGGGCAGAACCCTCCCGCATCCTGCCTCACTGTAGGAGTAGCTGCTAACATCCTAATGTTAGTGGCTGGGAGAGGTTGCGGGAAAAGCATGTGTGAGCACTGGGCCTGAACTCCCGTGTATCTGAGTTGAATACAGCGATTTCCAATGCCCTTCTTCAATCACAGTGTAGCTAGGTTCCAACTCCCATGTCCGAGTGGGTAGCAGACATCTGCCTCCCATGCATACACACTTCTGAGAGTTGATCTTATGGCCTGTACCTCCACATCCAGCCTGCTGGTACCCTTGGCTTCTAAAAGGCCTAGGCTCGCTGTTTGACGGAAGTGCTGGGAGAGGTAATTGGAATCACCCGGCACACAAGACTAGTGCCTCCAACCTCAGTTCAGCGATTTCCTAGTAATTCCTGTGGTAGACTGGTGCTACATACTAAGTTCCATACGTGAGAGGGTAGCTGAACGCCTTGTCCAAAACCATCTTACTTAGGAGAGTTGAGCTCAGCCTCAGTCCCTCACAGTTCCACACTGCCTGCAGAGTGAGTTTCGCAGGTCTTCAGCAGAGACGTTTGCCAGAGGCTTCTGAGACGCAGGGTAACAATGCAGACCTGGAGGGTATCCCCAGGTGCAGTCGACTGGTAATCTTGGAACCTCCTGACTCAGAATACTGCTACCTTCTCACTGCCATAGGAATGCAGCTAGTTGACAGCTAGCTGGCTTCAAGACATGCTTCCCTGTGAGAGCTGAGGACAGGGCAGAACCCTCCCGCATGCTGCCTGACTGAAGGAGTAGCTGATAACATCCTTATGTTAGTGGCTGGGAGAGGTTGCGGGAAAAGCATGTGTGAGCACTGGGCCTGAACTCCCGTGTATCTGAGTTGAATACAGCGATTTCCAACGGCTTTCATCAACCAGAGTGTAGCTAGGTTCCAAATCCCATGTACGAGCGGGTAGCAGACATCTGCCTCCCATGCATACACACTTCTGAGAGTTGAGCTTATGGCCTGTACCTCCACAGCCAGCCTGCTGGTACCCTTGGCTTCTAAAAGGCCTAGGCTCGCTGTTTGGCGGAAGTGCTGGGAGAGGTAATTGGAATCACCCGGCACACAAGACTAGTGCCTCCAAGCTCAGTTCAGCGATTTCCTAGTAATTCCTGTGGTAGACTGGTGCTACATACTAAGTTCCATACGTGAGAGGGTAGCTGAAAGCCTTGTCCAAAACCATCTTACTTCTGAGAGTTGAGCTCAGCCTCAGTCCCTCACAGTTCCACACTGCCTGCAGAGTGAGTTTCGCAGGTCTTCAGCAGAGACGTTTGCCAGAGGCTTCTGAGACGCAGGGTAACAATGCAGACCTGGAGGTTATCCCCAGGTGCAGTCGACTGGTAATCAAGGAACCTCCAGACTCAGAATACTGCTACCTTCTCACTGCCATAGGAATGCAGCTAGTTGACAGCTGGCTTCAAGACATGCTTCCCTGTGAGAGCTGAGGACAGGGCAGAACCCTCCCGCATGCTGCCTGACTGTAGGAGTAGCTGCTAACATCCTTATGTTAGTGGCTGGGAGAAGTTGCGGGAAAAGCATGTGTGAGCACTGGGCCTGAACTCCCGTGTATCTGAGTTGAATACAGCGATTTCCAACGGCTTTCCTCAACCAGAGTGTAGCTAGGTTCCAAATCCCATGTACGAGCGGGTAGCAGACATCTGCCTCCCATGCATACACACTTCTGAGAGTTGAGCTCATGGCCTGTACCTCCACAGCCAGCCTGCTGGTACCCTTGGCTTCTAAAACGCCTAGGCTCGCTGTTTGACGGAAGTGCTGGGAGAGGTAATTGGAATCTCCCGGCACACAAGACGAGTGCCTCCAAGCTCAATTCACGATTTCCCAGTAATTCTTGTGGTAGACAGGTGCTACATACTAAGTTCCATATGTGAGAAGGTAGCTGAACGCCTTGTCCAAAAGCATCTTACTTCTGAGAGTTGAACACACCCTCAGTCCCTCACACTTCCACACTGCCTGCAGAGTGAGTTTCACACGTCTTCACCAGGACGATTGCCAGAGGCTTCTGAGTACAAGTTAACAATGCAGACCTGGAGGGTATCTCCAGGTGCAGTAGAGTGGTAATCTTGGAACTTCCTGACTCAGAGTACTGCTACCTTCTCCCTGCCATAGGAATGCAGCTAGTTGACAGCTGGCTTCGAGACATGCTTCCCTGTGAGAGCTGAGGACAGGGCAGAACCCTCCCGCATCCTGCCTCACTGTAGGAGTAGCTGCTAACATCCTAATGTTAGTGGCTGGGAGTGGTTGCGGGAAAAGCATGTGTGAGCACTGGGCCTGAACTCCCGTGTATCTGAGTTGAATACAGCGATTTCCAATGCCCTTCTTCAATCACAGTGTAGCTAGGTTCCAACTCCCATGTCCGAGTGGGTAGCAGACATCTGCCTCCCATGCATACACACTTCTGAGAGTTGATCTTATGGCCTGTACCTCCACATCCAGCCTGCTGGTACCGTTGGCTTCTAAAAGGCCTAGGCTCGCTGTTTGACGGAAGTGCTGGGAGAGGTAATTGGAATCACCCGGCACACAAGACTAGTGCCTCCAAGCTCAGTTCAGCGATTTCCTAGTAATTCCTGTGGTAGACTGGTGCTACATACTAAGTTCCATACGTGAGAGGGTAGCTGAACGCCTTGTCCAAAACCATCTTACTTAGGAGAGTTGAGCTCAGCCTCAGTCCCTCACAGTTCCACACTGCCTGCAGAGTGAGTTTCGCAGGTCTTCAGCAGAGACGTATGCCAGAGGCTTCTGAGACGCAGGGTAACAATGCAGACCTGGAGGGTATCCCCAGGTGCAGTCGACTGGTAATCTTGGAACCTCCTGACTCAGAATACTGCTACCTTCTCACTGCCATAGGAATGCAGGTAGTTGACAGCTAGCTGGCTTCAAGACATTCTTCCCTGTGAGAGCTGAGGACAGGGCAGAACCCTCCCGCATGCTGCCTGACTGAAGGAGTAGCTGATAACATCCTTATGTTAGTGGCTGGGAGAGGTTGCGGGAAAAGCATGTGTGAGCACTGGGCCTGAACTCCCGTGTATCTGAGTTGAATACAGCGATTTCCAACGGCTTTCCTCAACCAGAGTGTAGCTAGGTACCAAATCCCATGTACGAGCGGGTAGCAGATATCTGCTTCCCATGCATACACACTTCTGAGAGTTGAGCTTATGGCCTGTACCTCCACAGCCAACCTGCTGGTACCCTTGGCTTCTAAAAGGCGTAGGCTCGCTGTTTGACGGAAGTGCTGGGAGAGGTAATTGGAATCACCCGGCACACAAGACTAGTGCCTCCATCTCAGTTCAGCGATTTCCTAGTAATTCCTTTGGTTGACTGGTGCTACATACTAATTTCCATACGTGAGAGGGTAGCTGAACGCCTTGTCCAAAACCATCTTACTTCTGAGAGTTGAGCTCAGCCTCAGTCCCTCACAGTTCCACACAGCCTGCAGAGTGAGTTTCGCAGGTCTTCAGCAGAGACGTTTGCCAGAGGCTTCTGAGACGCAGGGTAACAATGCAGACCTGGAGGGTATCCCCAGGTGCAGTCGACTGGTAATCTTGGAACCTCCTGACTCAGAATACTGCTACCTTCTCACTGCCATAGGAATGAAGCTAGTTGACAGCTGGCTTCAAGACATGCTTCCCTGTGAGAGCTGAGGACAGGGCAGAACCCTCCCGCATGCTGCCTGACTGTAGGGGTAGCTGCTAACCTCCTTATGTTAGTGGCTGGGAGAGGTTGCGGGAAAAGCATGTGTGAGCACTGGGCCTGAACTCCCGTGTATCTGAGTTGAATACAGCGATTTCCAACGGCTTTCCTCAACCAGAGTGTAGCTAGGTTCCAAATCCCATGTACGAGCGGGTAGCAGACATCTGCCTCCCATGCATACACACTTCTGAGAGTTGAGCTCATGGCCTGTACCTCCACAGCCAGCCTGCTGGTACCCTTGGCTTCTAAAAGGCCTAGGCTCGCTGTTTGACGGAAGTGCTGGGAGAGGTAATTGGAATCTCCCGGCACACAAGACGAGTGCCTCCAAGCTCAATTCACGATTTCCCAGTAATTCTTGTGGTAGACAGGTGCTACATACTAAGTTCCATATGTGAGAAGGTAGCTGAACGCCTTGTCCAAAAGCATCTTACTTCTGAGAGTTGAACACACCCTCAGTCCCTCACACTTCCACACTGCCTGCAGAGTGAGTTTCACACGTCTTCACCAGGACGATTGCCAGAGGCTTCTGAGTACAAGTTAACAATGCAGACCTGGAGGGTATCTCCAGGTGCAGTAGAGTGGTAATCTTGGAACTTCCTGACTCAGAGTACTGCTACCTTCTCCCTGCCATAGGAATGCAGCTAGTTGACAGCTGGCTTCGAGACATGCTTCCCTGTGAGAGCTGAGGACAGGGCAGAACCCTCCCGCATCCTGCCTCACTGTAGGAGTAGCTGCTAACATCCTAATGTTAGTGGCTGGGAGTGGTTGCGGGAAAAGCATGTGTGAGCACTGGGCCTGAACTCCCGTGTATCTGAGTTGAATACAGCGATTTCCAATGCCCTTCTTCAATCACAGTGTAGCTAGGTTCCAACTCCCATGTCCGAGTGGGTAGCAGACATCTGCCTCCCATGCATACACACTTCTGAGAGTTGATCTTATGGCCTGTACCTCCACATCCAGCCTGCTGGTACCGTTGGCTTCTAAAAGGCCTAGGCTCGCTGTTTGACGGAAGTGCTGGGAGAGGTAATTGGAATCACCCGGCACACAAGACTAGTGCCTCCAAGCTCAGTTCAGCGATTTCCTAGTAATTCCTGTGGTAGACTGGTGCTACATACTAAGTTCCATACGTGAGAGGGTAGCTGAACGCCTTGTCCAAAACCATCTTACTTAGGAGAGTTGAGCTCAGCCTCAGTCCCTCACAGTTCCACACTGCCTGCAGAGTGAGTTTCGCAGGTCTTCAGCAGAGACGTATGCCAGAGGCTTCTGAGACGCAGGGTAACAATGCAGACCTGGAGGGTATCCCCAGGTGCAGTCGACTGGTAATCTTGGAACCTCCTGACTCAGAATACTGCTACCTTCTCACTGCCATAGAAATGCAGGTAGTTGACAGCTAGCTGGCTTCAAGACATGCTTCCCTGTGAGAGCTGAGGACAGGGCAGAACCCTCCCGCATGCTGCCTGACTGAAGGAGTAGCTGATAACATCCTTATGTTAGTGGCTGGGAGAGGTTGCGGGAAAAGCATGTGTGAGCACTGGGCCTGAACTCCCGTGTATCTGAGTTGAATACAGCGATTTCCAACGGCTTTCCTCAACCAGAGTGTAGCTAGGTTCCAAATCCCATGTACGAGCGGGTAGCAGATATCTGCCTCCCATGCATACACACTTCTGAGAGTTGAGCTTATGACCTGTACCTCCACATCCAGCCTGCTGGTACCTTTGGCTTCTAAGAGGCCTAGGCTCGCTGTTTGACTTAAGTGCTGGGAGAGGTAATTGGAATCACCCGGCACACAAGACGAGTGCCTCCAAGCTCAATTCACGATTTCCCAGTAATTCTTGTGGTAGACAGGTGCTACATACTATGTTCCATATGTGAGAAGGTAGCTGAACGCCTTGTCCAAAAGCATCTTACTTCTGAAAGTTGAGCACACCCTCAGTCCCTCACACTTCCACACTGCCTGCAGAGTGAGTTTCACACGTCTTCACCAGAGACGATTGCAGAGGCTTCTGAGTACAAGTTAACAATGCAGACCTGGAGGGTATCTCCAGGTGCAGTAGAGTGGTAATCTTGGAAACTCATGACTCAGAGTACTGCTACCTTCTCACTGCCATAGGAATGCAGCTAGTTGACAGCTGGCTTCAAGACATGGTTCCCTGTGAGAGCTGTTGACAGGGCAGAACCCTCCCGCATCCTGCCTGACTGTAGGAGTAGCTGCTAACATCCTAATGTTAGTGGCTGGGAGAGGTTGCGGGAAAAGCATGTGTGAGCACTGGGCCTGAACTCCCGTGTATCTGAGTTGAATACAGCGATTTCCAATGGCCTTCTTCAATCACAGTGTAGCTAGGTTCCAAATCCCATGTCCGAGTGGGTAGCAGACATCTGCCTCCCATGCATACACACTTCTGAGAGTTGAGCTTATGGCCTGTACCTCCACATCCAGCCTGCTGGTACCCTTGGCTTCTAAAAGGCCTAGGCTCGCTGTTTGACGGAAGTGCTGGGAGAGGTAATTGGAATCACCCGGCACACAAGACTAGTGCCTCCAAGCTCAGTTCAGCGATTTCCTAGTAATTCCTGTGGTAGACTGGTGCTACATACTAAGTTCCATACGTGAGAGGGTAGCTGAACGTCTTGTCCAAAACCATCTTACTTCTGAGAGTTGAGCTCAGCCTCAGTCCCTCACAGTTCCACACTGCCTGCAGAGTGAGTTTCGCAGGTCTTCAGCAGAGACGTTTGCCAGAGGCTTCTGAGACGCAGGGTAACAATGCAGACCTGGAGGGTATCCCCAGGTGCAGTCGACTGGTAATCTTGGAACCTCCTGACTCAGAATACTGCTACCATCTCACTGCCATAGGAATGCAGCTAGTTGACAGCTGGCTTCAAGACATGCTTCCCTGTGAGAGCTGAGGACAGGGCAGAACCCTCCCGCATGCTGCCTGACTGTAGGAGTAGCTGCTAACATCCTTATGTTAGTGGCTGGGAGAGGTTGCGGGAAAAGCATGTGTGAGCACTGGGCCTGAACTCCCGTGTACTGAGTTGAATAAAGCGATTTCCAACGGCTTTCCTCAACCAGAGTGTAGCTAGCTTCCAAATACCATGTACGAGCGGGTAGCAGACATCTGCCTCCCATGCATACACACTTCTGAGAGTTGAGCTTATGGCCTGTACCTCCACAGCCAGCCTGCTGGTACCCTTGGCTTCTAAAAGGCCTAGGCTCGCTGTTTGGCGGAAATGCTGGGAGAGGTAATTGGAATCACCCGGCACACAAGACTAGTGCCTCCAAGCTCAGTTCAGCGATTTCCTAGTAATTCCTGTGGTAGACTGGTGCTACATACTAAGTTCCATACGTGAGAGGGTAGCTGAACGCCTTGTCCAAAACCATCTTACTTCTGAGAGTTGAGCTCAGCCTCAGTCCCTCACAGTTCCACACTGCCTGCAGAGTGAGTTTCGCAGGTCTTCAGCAGAGACGTTTGCCAGAGGCTTCTGAGACGCAGGGTAACAATGCAGACCTGGAGGGTATCCCCAGGTGCAGTCGACTGGTAATCTTGGAACCTCCTGACTCAGAATACTGCTACCTTCTCACTGCCATAGGAATGCAGCTAGTTGACAGCTGGCTTCAAGACATGCTTCCCTGTGAGAGCTGAGGACAGGGCAGAACCCTCCCGCATGCTGCCAGACTGTAGGAGTAGCTGCTAACATCCTTATGTTAGTGGCTGGGAGAGGTTGCGGGAAAAGCATGTGTGAGCACTGGGCCTGAACTCCCGTGTATCTGAGTTGAATACAGCGATTTCCAACGGCTTTCCTCAACCAGAGTGTAGCTAGGTTCCAAATCCCATGTACGAGCGGGTAGCAGACATCTGCCTCCCATGCATACACACTTCTGAGAGTTGAGCTTATGGCCTGTACCTCCACAGCCAGCCTGCTGGTACCCTTGGCTTCTAAAAGGCCTAGGCTCGCTGTTTGACGGAAGTGCTGGGAGAGGTAATTGGAATCTCCCGGCACACAAGACGAGTGCCTCCAAGCTCAATTCACGATTTCCCAGTAATTCTTGTGGTAGACAGGTGCTACATACTAAGTTCCATATGTGAGAAGGTAGCTGAACGCCTTGTCCAAAAGCATCTTACTTCTGAGAGTTGAGCACACCCTCAGTCCCTCACACTTCCACACTGCCTGCAGAGTGAGTTTCACACGTCTTCACCAGAGACGATTGCCAGAGGCTTCTGAGTACAAGTTAACAATGCAGACCTGGAGGGTATCTCCAGGTGCAGTAGAGTGGTAATCTTGGAACCTCCTGACTCAGAGTACTGCTACCTTCTCACTGCCATAGGAATGCAGCTAGTTGACAGCTGGCTTCGAGACATGCTTCCCTGTGAGAGCTGAGGACAGGGCAGAACCCTCCCGCATCCTGCCTGACTGTAGGAGTAGCTGCTAACATCCTAATGTTAGTGGCTGGAGAGGTGTCGGGAAAAGAATGTGTGAGCACTGGGCCTGAACTCCCGTGTATCTGAGTTGAATACAGCGATTTCCAATGGCCTTCTTCAATCACAGTGTAGCTAGGTTCCAACTCCCATGTCCGAGTGGGTAGCAGACATCTGCCTCCCATGCATACACACTTCTGAGAGTTGAGCTTATGGCCTGTACCTCCACATCCAGTCTGCTGGTACCCTTGGCTTCTAAAAGGCCTAGGCTCGCTGTTTGACGGAAGTGCTGGGAGAGGTAATTGGAATCAACCGGCACACAAGACTAGTGCCTCCAAGCTCAGTTCAGCGATTTCCTAGTAATTCCTGTGGTAGACTGGTGCTACATACTAAGTTCCATACGTGAGAGGGTAGCTGAACGCCTTGTCCAAAACCATCTTACTTCTGAGAGTTGAGCTCAGCCTCAGTCCTTCACAGTTCCACACTGCCTGCAGAGTGAGTTTCGCAGGTCTTCAGCAGAGACGTTTGCCAGAGGCTTCTGAGACGCAGGGTAACAATGCAGACCTGGAGGGTATCCCCAGGTGCAGTCGACTGGTAATCTTGGAACCTCCTGACTCAGAATACTGCTACCTTCTCACTGCCATAGGAATGCAGCTAGTTGACAGCTGGCTTCAAGACATGCTTCCCTGTGAGAGCTGAGGACAGGGCAGAACCCTCCCGCATGCTGCCTGACTGTAGGAGTAGCTGCTAACATCCTTATGTTAGTGGCTGGGAGAGGTTGCGGGAAAAGCATGTGTGAGCACTGGGCCTCAACTCCCGTGTATCTGAGTTGAATACAGCGATTTCCAACGGCTTTCCTCAACCAGAGTGTAGCTAGGTTCCAAATCCCATGTACGAGCGGGTAGCAGACATCTGCCTCCCATGCATACACACTACTGAGAGTTGAGCTTATGGCCTGTACCTCCACAGCCAGCCTGCTGGTACCCTTGGCTTTCAAAACGCCTAGGCTCGCTGTTTGACGGAAGTGCTGGGAGAGGTAATTGGAATCTCCCGGCACACAAGACGAGTGCCTCCAAGCTCAATTCACGATTTCCCAGTAATTCTTGTGGTAGACAGGTGCTACATACTAAGTTCCATATGTTAGATGGTAGCTGAACGCCTTGTCCAAAAGCATGTTACTTCTGAGAGTTGAGCCCACCCTCAGTGCCTCACAGTTCCACACTGCCTGCAGAGTGAGTTTCACACGTCTTCACCAGAGACGATTGCCAGAGGCTTCTTAGTACAAGTTAACAATGCAGACCTGGAGGGTATCTGCAGGTGCAGTAGAGTGGTAATCTTGGAACCTCCTGACTCAGAGTACTGCTACCTTCTCACAGCCATAGGAATACAGCTAGTTGACAGCTGGCTTCAAGACATGCTTCCCTGTGAGAGCTGAGGACAGGGCAGAACCCTCCCGCATCCTGCCTGACTGTAGGAGTAGCTGCTAACATCCTTATGTTAGTGGCTGGGAGAGGTTGCGGGAAAAGCATGTGTGAGCACTGGGCCTGAACTCCCGTGTATCTGAGTTGAATACAGCGATTTCCAATGGCCTTCTTCAATCACAGTGTAGCTAGGTTCCAACTCCCATGTCCGAGTGGGTAGCAGACATCTGCCTCCCATGCATACACACTTCTGAGAGTTGAGCTTATGGCCTGTACCTCCACATCCAGCCTGCTGGTACCCTTGGCTTCTAAAAGGCCTAGGCTCGGTGTTTGACGGAAGTGCTGGGAGAGGTAATTGGAATCACGCGGCACACAAGACTAGTGCCTCCAAGCTCAGTTCAGCGATTTCCTAGTAATTCCTGTGGTAGACTGGTGGTACATACTAAGTTCCATACGTGAGAGGGTAGCTGAACGCCTTGTCCAAAACCATCTTACTTCTGAGAGTTGAGCTCAGCCTCAGTCCCTCACAGTTCCACACTGCCTGCAGAGTGAGTTTCGCAGGTCTTCAGCAGAGACGTTTGCCAGAGGCTTCTGAGACGCAGGGTAACAATGCAGACCTGGAGGGTATCCCCAGGTGAAGTCGACTGGTAATCTTGGAACCTCCTGACTCAGAATACTGCTACCTTCTCACTGCCATAGGAATGCAGCTAGTTGACAGCTGGCTTCAAGACATGCTTCCCTGTGAGAGCTGAGGACAGGGCAGAACCCTCCCGCATGCTGCCTGACTGTAGGAGTAATTGCTAACATCCTTATGTTAGTGGCTGGCAGAGGTTGCGGGAAAAGCATGTGTGAGCACTGGGCCTGAACTCCCGTGTATCTGAGTTGAATACAGCGATTTCCAACGGCTTTCCTCAACCAGAGTGTAGCTAGGTTCCAAATCCCATGTACGAGCGGGTAGCAGACATCTGCCTCCCATGCATACACACTTCTGAGAGTTGAGCTTATGGCCTGTACCTCCACAGCCAGCCTGCTGGTACCCTTGGCTTCTAAAAGGCCTAGGCTCGCTGTTTGACGGAAGTGCTGGGAGAGGTAATTGGAATCTCCCGGCACACAAGACGAGTGCCTCCAAGCTCAATTAACGATTTCCCAGTAATTCTTGTGGTAGACAGGTGCTACATACTAAGTTCCATATGTGAGATGGTAGCTGAACGCCTTGTCCAAAAGCATCTTACTTCTGAGAGTTGAGCCCACCCTCAGTCCCTCACAGTTCCACACTGCCTGCAGAGTGAGTTTCACACGTCTTCACCAGAGACGATTGCCAGAGGCTTCTGAGTACAAGTTAACAATGCAGACCTGGAGGGTATCTCCAGGTGCAGTAGAGTGGTAATCTTGGAACCTCCTGACTCAGAGTACTGCTACCTTCTCACTGCCATAGGAATGCAGCTAGTTGACAGCTGGCTTCAAGACATGCTTCCCTGTGAGAGCTGAGGACAGGGCAGAACCCTCCCGCATCCTGCCTGACTGTAGGAGTAGCTGCTAACATCCTTATGTTAGTGGCTGGGAGAGGTTGCGGGAAAAGCATGTGTGAGCACTGGGCCTGAACTCCCGTGTATCTGAGTTGAATACAGCGATTTCCAATGGCCTTCTTCAATCACAGTGTAGCTAGGTTCCAACTCCCATGTCCGAGTGGGTAGCAGACATCTGCCTCCCATGCATACACACTTCTGAGAGTTGAGCTTATGGCCTGTACCTCCATAGCCAGCCTGCTGGTACCCTTGGCTTCTAAAAGGCCTAGGCTCGCTGTTTGGCGGAAGTGCTGGGAGAGGTAATCGGAATCACCCGGCACACAAGACTAGTGCCTCCAAGCTCAGTTCAGCGATTTCCTAGTAATTCCTGTGGTAGACTGGTGCTACATACTAAGTTCCATACGTGAGAGTGTAGCTGAACACCTTGTCCAAAACCATCTTATTTCTGAGAGTTGAGCTCAGCCTCAGTCACTCACAGTTCGACACTGCCTGCAGAGTGAGTTTCGCAGGTCTTCAGCAGAGACGTTTGCCAGAGGCTTCTGAGACGCAGGGTAACAATGCACCTGGAGGGTATCCCCAGGTGCAGTCGACTGGTAATCTTGGAACCTCCTGACTCAGAATACTGCTACCTTCTCACTGCCATAGGAATGCAGCTAGTTGACAGCTGGCTTCAAGACATGCTTCCCTGTGAGAGCTGAGGACAGGGCAGAACCCTCCCGCATGCTGCCTGACTGTAGGAGTAGCTGCTAACATCCTTATGTTAGTGGCTGGGAGAGGTTGCGGGAAAAGCATGTGTGAGCACTGGGCCTGAACTCCCGTGTATCTGAGTTGAATACAGCGATTTCCAACGGCTTTCCTCAACCAGAGTGTAGCTAGGTTCCAAATCCCATGTACGAGCGGGTAGCAGATATCTGCCTCCAATGCATACACACTTCTGAGAGTTGAGCTTATGGCCTGTACCTCCACATCCAGCCTGCTGGTACCCTTGGCTTCTAAAAGGCCTAGGCTCGCTGTTTGACGGAAGTGCTGGGATAGGTAATTGGAATCACCCGGCACACAAGACTAGTGCCTCCAAGCTCAGTTTAGCGATTTCCTAGTAATTCCTGTGGTAGACTGGTGCTACATACTAAGTTCCATACGTGAGAGGGTAGCTGAACGCCTTGTCCAAAACCATCTTACTTCTGAGAGTTGAGCTCAGCCTCAGTCCCTCACAGTTCCACACTGCCTGCAGAGTGAGTTTCGCAGGTCTTCAGCAGAGACGTTTGCCAGAGGCTTCTGAGACGCAGGGTAACAATGCAGACCTGGAGGGTATCCCCAGGTGCAGTCGACTGGTAATCTTGGAACCTCCTGACTCAGAATACTGCTACCTTCTCACTGCCATAGGAATGCAGCTAGTTGACAGCTGGCTTCAAGACATGCTTCCCTGTGAGAGCTGAGGACAGGGCAGAACCCTCCTGCATGCTGCCTGACTGTAGGAGTAGCTGCTAACATCCTTATGTTAGTGGCTGGGAGAGGTTGCGGGAAAAGCATGTGTGAGCACTGGGCCTGAACTCCCGTGTATCTGAGTTGAATACAGCGATTTCCAACGGCTTTCCTCAACCAGAGTGTAGCTAGGTTCCAAATCCCATGTACGAGCGGGTAGCAGACATCTGCCTCCCATGCATACACACTTCTGAGAGTTTTGCTTATGGCCTCTACCTCCACATCCAGCCTGCTGGTACCCTTGGCTTCTAAAAGGCCTAGGCTCGCTGTTTGACGGAAGTGCTGGGAGAGGTAATTGGAATCTCCCGGCACACAAGACGAGTGCCTCCAAGCTCAATTCACGATTTCCCAGTAATTCTTGTGGTAGACAGGTGCTACATACTAACTTCCATATGTGAGAAGGTAGCTGAACGCCTTGTCCAAAAGCATCTTACTTCTGAGAGTTGAGCACACCCTCAGTCCCTCACACTTCCACACTGCCTGCAGAGTGAGTTTCACACGTCTTCACCAGAGACGATTGCAAAAGGCTTCTGAGTACAAGTTAACAATGCAGACCTGGAGGGTATCTCCAGGTGCAGTAGAGTGGTATTCTTGGAACCTCCTGACTCAGAGTACTGCTACCTTCTCACTGCCATAGGAATGCAGCTAGTTGACAGCTGGCTTCAAGACATGCTTCCCTGTGAGAGCTGAGGACAGGGCAGAACCCTCCCGCATCCTGCCTGACTGTAGGAGTAGCTGCTAACATCCTAATGTTAGTGGCTGGGAGAGGTTGCGGGAAAAGCATGTGTGAGCACTGGGCCTGAACTCCCGTGTATCTGAGTTGAATACAGCGATTTCCAACGGCTTTCCTCAACCAGAGTGTAGCTAGGTTCCAAATCCCATGTACGAGCGGGTAGCAGACATCTGCCTCCCATGCATACACACTTCTGAGAGTTGAGCTTATGGCCTGTACCTCCACATCCAGCCTGCTGGTACCCTTGGCTTCTAAAAGGCCTAGGCTCACTGATTGACGGAAGTGCTGGGAGAGGTAATTGGAATCTCCCGGCACACAAGACGAGTGCCTCCAAGCTCAATTCACGATTTCCCAGTAATTCTTGTGGTAGACAGGTGCTACATACTAAGTTCCATATGTGAGAAGGTAGCTGAATGCCTTGTCCAAAACCATCTTACTTCTGAGAGTTGAGCTCAGCCTCAGTCTCTCACAGTTCGACACTGCCTGCAGAGTGAGTTTCGCAGGTCTTCAGCAGAGACGTTTGCCAGAGGCTTCTGAGTACAAGTTAACAATGCAGACCTGGAGGGTATCTCCAGGTGCAGTCGACTGGTAATCTTGGAACCTCCTGACTCAGAATACTGCTACCTTCTCACTGCCATAGGAATGCAGCTAGTTGACAGCTGGCTTCAAGACATGCTTCCCTGTGAGAGCTGAGGACAGGGCAGAACCCTCCCGCATGCTGCCTGACTGTAGGAGTAGCTGCTAACATCCTTATGTTAGTGGCTGGGAGAGGTTGCAGGAAAAGCATGTGTGAGCACTGGGCCTGAACTCCCGTGTATCTGAGTTGAATACAGCGATTTCCAACGGCTTTCCTCAACCAGAGTGTGGCTAGGATCCAACTCCCATGTCCGAGTGGGTAGCAGACATCTGCCTCCCATGCATACACACTTCTGAGAGTTGAGCTTATGGCCTGTACCTCCACATCCAGCCTGCTGGTACCCTTGGCTTCTAAAAGGTCTAGGATCGCTGTTTGACGGAAGTGCTGGGAGAGGTAATTGGAATCACCCGGGACACAAGACTAGTGCCTCCAAGCTCAGTTCAGCGATTTCCTAGTAATTCCTGTGGTAGACTGCTGCTACATACTAAGTTCCATACGTGAGAGGGTAGCTGAACGCCTTGTCCAAAACCATCTTACTTCTGAGAGTTGAGCTCAGCCTCAGTCCCTCACAGTTCCACACTGCCTGCAGAGTGAGTTTCGCAGGTCTTCAGCAGAGACGTTTGCCAGAGGCTTCTGAGACGCAGGGTAACAATGCAGACCTGGAGGGTATCCCCAGGTGCAGTCGACTGGTAATCTTGGAACCTCCTGACTCAGAATACTGCTACCTTCTCACTGCCATAGGAATGCAGCTAGTTGACCGCTGGCTTCAAGACATGCTTCCCTGTGAGAGCTGAGGACAGGGCAGAACCCTCCCGCATGCTGCCTGACTGTATGAGTAGCTGCTAACATCCTTATGTTAGTGGCTGGGAGAGGTTGCGGGAAAAGCATGTGTGAGCACTGGGCCTGAACTCCCGTGTATCTGAGTTGAATACAGCGATTTCCAACGGCTTTCCTCAACCAGAGTGTAGCTAGGTTCCAAATCCCATGTACGAGCGGGTAGCAGACATCTGCCTCCCATGCATACACACTTCTGAGAGTTGAGCTTATGGCCTGTACCTCCACAGCCAGCCTGCTGGTACCCTTGGCTTCTAAAAGGCCTAGGCTCTCTGTTTGACGGAAGTGCTGGGAGAGGTAATTGGAATCTCCCGGCACACAAGACGAGTGCCTCCAAGCTCAATTCACGATTTCCCAGTAATTCTTGTGGTAGACATGTGCTACATACTAAGTTCCATATGTGAGAAGGTAGCTGAACGCCTTGTCCAAAAGCATCTTACTTCTGAGAGTTGAGCACACCCTCAGTCCCTCACACTTCCACACTGCGTGCAGAGTGAGTTTCACACGTCTTCACCAGAGACGATTGCCAGAGGCTTCTGAGTACAAGTTAACAATGCACACCTGGAGGGTATCTCCAGGTGCAGTAGAGTGGTAATCTTGGAACCTCCTGACTCAGAGTACTGCTACCTTCTCACTGCCATAGGAATGCAGCTAGTTGAGAGCTGGCTTCAAGACATGCTTCCCTGTGAGAGCTGAGGACAGGGCAGAACCCTCCCGCATCCTGCCTGACTGTAGGAGTAGCTGCTAACATCCTAATGTTAGTGGCTGGGAGAGGTTGCGGGAAAAGCATGTGTGAGCACTGGGCCTGAACTCCCGTGTATCTGAGTTGAATACAGCGATTTCCAATGGCCTTCTTCAATCACAGTGTAGCTAGGTTCCAACTCCCATGTCCGAGTGGGTAGCAGACATCTGCCTCCCATGCATACACACTTCTGAGAGTTGAGCTTATGGCCTGTACCTCCACAGCCAGCCTGCTGGTACCCTTGGCTTTTAAAAGGCCTAGGATCGCTGTTTGACGGAAGTGCTCGGAGAGGTAATTGGAATCACCCGGCACACAAGACTAGTAACTCCAAGCTCAGTTCAGCGATTTCCTAGTAATTCCTGTGGTAGACTGGTGCTACATACTAAGTTCCATACGTGAGAGTGTAGCTGAACGCCTTGTCCAAAACCATCTTACTTCTGAGAGTTGAGCTCAGCCTCAGTCCCTCACAGTTCGACACTGCTTGCAGAGTGAGTTTCGCAGGCCTTCAGCAGAGACGTTTGCCAGAGGCTTCTGAGACGCAGGGTAACAATGCAGACCTGGAGGGTATCCCCAGGTGCAGTCGACTGGTAATCTTGGAACCTCCTGACTCAGAATACTGCTACCTTCTCACTGCCATAGGAATGCAGCTAGTTGACAGCTGGCTTCAAGACATGCTTCCCTGTGAGAGCTGAGGACAGGGCAGAACCCTCCCGCATGCTGCCTGACTGTAGGAGTAGCTGCTAACATCCTTATGTTAGTGGCTGGGAGAGGTTGCGCGAAAAGCATGTGTGAGCACTGGGCCTGAACTCCCGTGTATCTGAGTTGAATACAGCGATTTCCAATGGCCTTCTTCAATCACAGTGTAGCTAGGTTCCAAATCCCATGTACGAGCGGTAGCAGACATCTGCCTCCCATGCATACACACTTCTGAGAGTTGAGCTTATGGCCTGTACCTCCACAGCCAGCCTGCTGGTACCCTTGGCTTCTAAAAGGCCTAGGCTCGCTGTTTGACGGAAGTGCTCGGATAGGTAATTGGAATCACCCGGCACACAAGACTAGTGCCTCCAAGCTCAGTTCAGCGATTTCCTAGTAATTCCTGTGGTAGACTGGTGCTACATACTAAGTTCCATACGTGAGAGGGTAGCTGAACGCCCTGTCCAAAACCATCTTACTTCTGAGAGTTGAGCTCAGCCTCAGTCCCTCACAGTTCCACACTGCCTGCAGAGTGAGTTTCGCAGGCCTTCAGCAGAGACGTTTGCCAGAGGTTTCTGAGACGCAGGGTAACAATGCAGACCTGGAGGGTATCCCCAGGTGCAGTCGACTGGTAATCTTGGAACCTCCTGACTCAGAATACTGCTACCTTCTCACTGCCATAGGAATGCAGCTAGTTGACAGCTGGCTTCAAGACATGCTTCCCTGTGAGAGCTGAGGACAGGGCAGAACCCTCCCGCATGCTGCCTGACTGTAGGAGTAGCTGCTAACATCCTTATGTTAGTGGCTGGGAGACGTTGCGGGAAAAGCATGTGTGAGCACTGGGCCTGAACTCCCGTGTATCTGAGTTGAATACAGCGATTTCCAACGGCTTTCCTCAACCAGAGTGTAGCTAGGTTCCAAATCCCAAATACGAGCGGGTAGCAGACATCTGCCTCCCATGCATACACACTTCTGAGAGTTGAGCTTATGGCCTGTACCTCCACATCCAGCCTGCTGGTACCCTTGGCTTCTAAAAGGCCTAGGCTCGCTGTTTGACGGAAGTACTGGGAGAGGTAATTTGAATCACCCGGCACACAAGACTAGTGCCTCCAAGCTCAGTTCAGCGATTACCTAGTAATTCCTGTGGTAGACTGGTGCTACATACTAAGTTCCATACGTGAGAGGGTAGCTGAACGCCTTGTCCAAAACCATCTTACTTCTGAGAGTTGAGCTCAGCCTCAGTCCCTCACAGTTCCACACTGCCTGCAGAGTGAGTTTCGCAGGTCTTCAGCAGAGACGTTTGCCAGAGGCTTCTGAGACGCAGGGTAACAATGCAGACCTGGAGGGTATCCCCAGGTGCAGTCGACTGGAAATCTTGGAACCTCCTGACTCAGAATACTGCTACCTTCTCACTGCCATAGGAATGCAGCTAGTTGACAGCTGGCTTCAAGACATGCTTCCCTGTGAGAGCTGAGGACAGGGCAGAACCCTCCCGCATGCTGCGTGACTGTAGGAGTAGCTGCTAACATCCTTATGTTAGTGGCTGGGAGAGGTTGCGGGAAAAGCATGTGTGAGCACTGGGCCTGAACTCCAGTGTATCTGAGTTGAATACAGCGATTTCCAACGGCTTTCCTCAACCAGAGTGTAGCTAGGTTCCAAATCCCATGTACGAGCGGGTAGCAGACATCTGCCTCCCATGCATACACACTTCTGAGAGTTGAGCTTATGGCCTGTACCTCCACAGCCAGCCTGCTGGTACCCTTGGCTTCTAAAAGGCCTAGGCTCGCTGTTTGACGGAAGTGCTGGGAGAGGTAATTGGAATCTCCCGGCACACAAGACGAGTGCCTCCAAGCTCAATTCACGATTTCCCAGTAATTCTTGTGGTAGACAGGTGCTACATACTAAGTTCCATATGTGAGAAGGTAGCTGAACTCCTTGTCCAAAAGAATCTTACTTCTGAGAGTTGAGCACACCCTCAGTCCCTCACACTTCCACACTGCCTGCAGAGTGAGTTTCACACGTCTTCACCAGGACGATTGCCAGAGGCTTCTGAGTACAAGTTAACAATGCAGACCTGGAGGTTATCTCCAGGTGCAGTGGAGTGGTAATCTTGGAACCTCCTGACTCAGAGTACTGCTACCTTCTCACTGCCATAGGAATGCAGCTAGTTGACAGCTGGCTTCAAGACATGCTTCCCTGTGAGAGCTGAGGACAGGGCAGAACCCTCCCGCATCCTGCCTGACTGTAGGAGTAGCTGCTAACATCCTAATGTTAGTGGCTGGGAGAGGTTGCGGGAAAAGCATGTGTGAGCACTGGGCCTGAACTCCCGTGTATCTGAGTTGAATACAGCGATTTCCAATGGCCTTCTTCAATCACAGTGTAGCTAGGTTCCAAATCCCATGTACGAGCGGGTAGCAGACATCTGCCTCCCATGCATACACACTTCTGAGAGTTGAGGTTATGGCCTGTACCTCCACAGCCAGCCTGCTGGTACCCTTGGCTTCTAAAAGGCCTAGGCTCGCTGTTTGACGGAAGTGCTGGGAGAGGTAATTGGAATCACCCGGCACACAAGACTAGTGCCTCCAAGCTCAGTTCAGCGATTTCCTAGTAATTCCTGTGGTAGACTGGTGCTACATACTAAGTTCCATACGTGAGAGGGTAGCTGAACGCCTTGTCCAAAACCATCTTACTTCTGAGAGTTTAGCTCAGCCTCAGTCCCTCACAGTTCGACACTGCCTGCAGAGTGATTTTCGCAGGTCTTCAGCAGAGACGTTTGCCAGAGGCTTCTGAGACGCAGGGTAACAATGCAGACCTGGAGGGTATCCCCAGGTGCAGTCGACTGGTAATCTTGGAACCTCCTGACTCAGAATACTGCTACATTCTCACTGCCATAGGAATGCAGCTAGTTGACAGCTGGCTTCAAGACATGCTTCCCTGTGAGAGGTGAGGACAGGGCAGAACCCTCACGCATGCTGCCTGACTGTAGGAGTAGCTGCTAACATCCTTATGTTAGTGGTTGGGAGAGGTTGCGGGAAAAGCATGTGTGAGCACTGGGCCTGAACTCCCGTGTACCTGAGTTGAATACAGCGATTTCCAACGGCTTTCCTCAACCAGAGTGTAGCTAGGTTGCAAATCCCATGTACGAGCGAGTAGCAGACATCTGCGTCCCATGCATACACATTTCTGAGAGTTGAGCTTATGGCCTGTACCTCCACAGCCACCTGCTGGTACCCTTGGCTTCTAAAAAGCCTAGGCTCGCTGTTTGGCGGAAGTGCTGAGAGAGGTAATTGGAATCACCCGGCACACAAGACTAGTGCCTCCAAGCTCAGTTCAGCGATTTCCTAGTAATTCCTGTGGTAGACTGGTGCTACATACTAAGTTCCATACGTGAGAGGGTAGCTGAACGCCTTGTCCAAAACCATCTTACTTCTGAGAGTTGAGCTCAGCCTCAGTCCCTCACAGTTCCACACTGCCTGCAGAGTGAGTTTCGCAGGTCTTCAGCAGAGACGTTTGCCAGAGGCTTCTGAGACGCAGGGTAACAATGCAGACCTGGAGGGTATCCGCAGGTGCAGTCGACTGGTAATCTTGGAACCTCCTGTCTCAGAATACTTCTACCTTCTCACTGCCATAGGAATGCAGCTAGTTGACAGCTGGCTTCAAGACATGCTTCCCTGTGAGAGCTAGGACAGGGCAGAACCCTCCCGCATGCTGCCTGACTGTAGGAGAAGCTGCTAACATCCTTATGTTAGTGGCTGGGAGAGGTTGCGGGAAAAGCATGTGTGAGCACTGGGCCTGAACTCCCGTGTATCTGAGTTGAATACAGCGATTTCCAACGGCTTTCCTCAACCAGAGTGTAGCTAGGTTCCAAATCCCATGTACGAGCGGGTAGCAGACATCTGCCTCCCATGCATACACACTTCTGAGAGTTGAGCTTATGGCCTGTACCTCCACAGCCAGCCTGCTGGTACCCTTGGCTTCTAAAAGGCCTAGGCTCGCTGTTTGACGGAAGTGCTGGGAGAGGTAATTGGAATCTCCCGGCACACAAGACGAGTGCCTCCAAGCTCAATTCACGATTTCCCAGTAATTCTTGTGGTAGACAGGTGCTACATACTAAGTTCCATATGTGAGAAGGTAGCTGAACGCCTTGTTCAAAAGCATCTTACTTCTGAGAGTTGAGCACACCCTCTGTCCCTCACACTTCCACACTGCCTGCAGAGTGAGTTTCACCCGTCTTCAACAGGACGATTGCCAGAGGCTTCTGAGTACAAGTTAACAATGCAGACCTGGAGGGTATCTCCAGGTGCAGTAGAGTGGTAATCTTGGAACCTCCTGACTCAGAGTACTGCTACCTTCTCACTGCCATAGGAATGCAGCTAGTTGACAGCTGGCTTCAATACATGCTTCCCTGTGAGAGCTGAGGACAGGGCAGAACCCTCCCGCATGCTGCCTGACTGTAGGAGTAGCTGCTAACATCCTTATGTTAGTGGCTGGGAGAGGTTGCGGGAAAAGCATGTGTGAGCACTGGGCCTGAACTCCCGTGTATCTGAGTTGAATACAGCGATTTCCAACGGCTTTCCTCAACCAGAGTGTAGCTAGGTTCCAAATCCCATGTACGAGCGGGTAGCAGACATCTGCCTCCCATGCATACACACTTCTGAGAGTTGAGGTTATGGCCTGTACCTCCACAGCCAGCCTGCTGGTACCCTTGGCTTCTAAAAGGCCTAGGATCGCTGTTTGACGGAAGTGCTCGGATAGGTAATTGGAATCACCCGGCACACAAGACTAGTGCCTCCAAGCTCAGTTCAGCGATTTCCTAGTAATTCCTGTGGTAGACTGGTGCTACATACTAAGTTCCATACGTGAGAGGGTAGCTGAACGCCTTGTCCAAAACCATCTTACTTCTGAGAGTTGAGCTCAGCCTCAGTCCCTCACAGTTCGACACTGCCTGCAGAGTGAGTTTCGCAGGCCTTCAGCAGAGACGTTTGCCAGAGGTTTCTGAGACGCAGGGTAACAATGCAGACCTGGAGGGTATCCCCAGGTGCAGTCGACTGGTAATCTTGGAACCTCCTGACTCAGAATACTGCTACCTTCTCACTGCCATAGGAATGCAGCTAGTTGACAGCTGGCTTCAAGACATGCTTCCCTGTGAGAGCTGAGGACAGGGCAGAACCCTCCCGCATGCTGCCTGACTGTAGGAGTAGCTGCTAACATCCTAATGTTAGTGGCTGGGAGAGGTTGCGGGAAAAGCAAGTGTGAGCACTGGGCCTGAACTCCCGTGTATCTGAGTTGAATACAGCGATTTCCAATGGCCTTCTTCAATCACAGTGTAGCTAGGTTCCAAATCCCATGTACGAGCGGGTAGCAGACATCTGCCTCCCATGCATACACACTTCTGAGAGTTGAGCTTATGGCCTGTACCTCCACAGCCAGCCTGCTGGTACCCTTGGCTTCTAAAAGGCCTAGGCTCGCTGTTTGGCGGAAGTGCTGGGAGAGGTAATTGGAATCACCCGGCACACAAGACTAGTGCCTCCAAGTTCAGTTCAGCGATTTCCTAGTAATTCCTGTGGTAGACTGGTGCTACATACTAAGTTCCATACGTGAGAGGGTAGCTGAACGCCTTGTCCAAAACCATCTTACTTCTGAGAGTTGAGCTCAGCCTCAGTCCCTCACAGTTCCACACTGCCTGCAGAGTGAGTTTCGCAGGTCTTCAGCAGAGACGTTTGCCAGAGGCTTCTGAGACGCAGGGTAACAATGCAGACCTGGAGGGTATCCGCAGGTGCAGTCGACTGGTAATCTTGGAACCTCCTGTCTCAGAATACTGCTACCTTCTCACTGCCATAGGAATGCAGCTAGTTGACAGCTGGCTTCAAGACATGCTTCCCTGTGAGAGCTGAGGACAGGGCAGAACCCTCCCGCATGCTGCCTGACTGTAGGAGAAGCTGCTAACATCCTTATGTTAGTGGCTGGGAGAGGTTGCGGGAAAAGCATGTGTGAGCACTGGGCCTGAACTCCCGTGTATCTGAGTTGAATACAGCGATTTCCAACGGCTTTCCTCAACCAGAGTGTAGCTAGGTTCCAAATCCCATGTACGAGCGGGTAGCAGACATCTGCCTCCCATGCATACACACTTCTGAGAGTTGAGCTTATGGCCTGTACCTCCACAGCCAGCCTGCTGGTACCCTTGGCTTCTAAAAGGCCTAGGCTCGCTGTTTGACGGAAGTGCTGGGAGAGGTAATTGGAATCTCCGGGCACACAAGACGAGTACCTCCAAGCTCAATTCACGATTTCCCAGTAATTCTTGTGGTAGACAGGTGCTACATACTAAGTTCCATATGTGAGAAGGTAGCTGAACGCCTTGTCCAAAAGCATCTTACTTCTGAGAGTTGAGCACACCCTCTGTCCCTCACACTTCCACACTGCCTGCAGAGTGAGTTTCACCCGTCTTCAACAGGACGATTGCCAGAGGCTTCTGAGTACAAGTTAACAATGCAGACCTGGAGGGTATCTCCAGGTGCAGTAGAGTGGTAATCTTGGAACCTCCTGACTCAGAGTACTGCTACCTTCTCACTGCCATAGGAATGCAGCTAGTTGACAGCTGGCTTCAAGACATGCTTCCCTGTGAGAGCTGAGGACAGGGCAGAACCCTCCCGCATGCTGCCTGACTGTAGGAGTAGCTGCTAACATCCTTATGTTAGTGGCTGGGAGAGGTTGCGGGAAAAGCAAGTGTGAGCACTGGGCCTGAACTCCCGTGTATCTGAGTTGAATACAGCGATTTCCAATGGCCTTCTTCAATCACAGTGTAGCTAGGTTCCAAATCCCATGTACGAGCGGGTAGCAGACATCTGCCTCCCATGCATACACACTTCTGAGAGTTGAGCTTATGGCCTGTACCTCCACAGCCAGCCTGCTGGTACCCTTGGCTTGTAAAAGGCCTAGGCTCGCTGTTTGACGGAAGTGCTGGGAGAGGTAATTGGAATCACCCGGCACACAAGACTAGTGCCTCCAAGCTCAGTTCAGCGATTTCCTAGTAATTCCTGTGGTAGACTGGTGCTACATACTAAGTTCCATACGTGAGAGGGTAGCTGAACGCCTTGTCCAAAACCATCTTACTTCTGAGAGTGTAGCTCAGCCTCAGTCCCTCACAGTTCCACACTGCCTGCAGAGTGATTTTCGCAGGTCTTCAGCAGAGACGTTTGCCAGAGGCTTCTGAGACGCAGGGTAACAATGCAGACCTGGAGGGTATCCCCAGGTGCAGTCGACTGGTAATCTTGGAACCTCCTGACTCAGAATACTGCTACATTCCCACTGCCATAGGAATGCAGCTAGTTGACAGCTGGCTTCAAGACATGCTTCCCTGTGAGAGCTGAGGACAGGGCAGAACCCTCACGCATGCTGCCTGACTGTAGGAGTAGCTGCTAACATCCTTATGTTAGTGGCTGGGAGAGGTTGCGGGAAAAGCATGTGTGAGCACTGGGCCTGAACTCCCGTGTACCTGAGTTGAATACAGCGATTTCCAACGGCTTTCCTCAACCAGAGTGTAGCTAGGTTCCAAATCCCATATACGAGCGGGTAGCAGACATCTGCGTCCCATGCATACACATTTCTGAGAGTTGAGCTTATGGCCTGTACCTCCACAGCCACCTGCTGGTACCCTTGGCTTCTAAAAAGCCTAGGCTCGCTGTTTGGCGGAAGTGCTGAGAGAGGTAATTGGAATCACCCGGCACACAAGACTAGTGCCTCCAAGCTCAGTTCAGCGATTTCCTAGTAATTCCTGTGGTAGACTGGTGCTACATACTAAGTTACATACGTGAGAGGGTAGCTGAACGCCTTGTCCAAAACCATCTTACTTCTGAGAGTTGAGCTCAGCCTCAGTCCCTCACAGTTCCACACTGCCTGCAGAGTGAGTTTCGCAGGTCTTCAGCAGAGACGTTTGCCAGAGGCTTCTGAGACGCAGGGTAACAATGCAGACCTGGAGGGTATCCGCAGGTGCAGTCGACTGGTAATCTTGGAACCTCCTGTCTCAGAATACTGCTACCTTCTCACTGCCATAGGAATGCAGCTAGTTGACAGCTGGCTTCAAGACATGCTTCCCTGTGAGAGCTGAGGACAGGGCAGAACCCTCCCGCATGCTGCCTGACTGTAGGAGAAGCTGCTAACATCCTTATGTTAGAGGCTGGGAGAGGTTGCGGGAAAAGCATGTGTGAGCACTGAGCCTGAACTCCCGTGTATCTGAGTTGAATACAGCGATTTCCAACGGCTTTCCTCAACCAGAGTGTAGCTAGGTTCCAAATCCCATGTACGAGCGGGTAGCAGACATCTGCCTCCCATGCATACACACTTCTGAGAGTTGAGCTTATGGCCTGTACCTCCACAGCCAGCCTGCTGGTACCCTTGGCTTCTAAAAGGCCTAGGCTCGCTGTTTGACGGAAGTGCTGGGAGAGGTAATTGGAATCTCCCGGCACACAAGACGAGTGCCTCCAAGCTCAATTCACGATTTCCCAGTAATTCTTGTGGTAGACAGGTGCTACATACTAAGTTCCATATGTGAGAAGGTAGCTGAACGCCTTGTCCAAAAGCATCTTACTTCTGAGAGTTGAGCACACCCTCTGTCCCTCACACTTCCACACTGCCTGCAGAGTGAGTTTCACCCGTCTTCAACAGGACGATTGCCAGAGGCTTCTGAGTACAAGTTAACAATGCAGACCTGGAGGGTATCTCCAGGGGCAGTAGAGTGGTAATCTTGGAACCTCCTGACTCAGAGTACTGCTACCTTCTCACTGCCATAGGAATGCAGCTAGTTGACAGCTGGCTTCAATACATGCTTCCCTGTGAGAGCTGAGGACAGGGCAGAACCCTCCCGCATGCTGCCTGACTGTAGGAGTAGCTGCTAACATCCTTATGTTAGTGGCTGGGAGAGGTTGCGGGAAAAGCATGTGTGAGCACTGGGCCTGAACTCCCGTGTATCTGAGTTGAATACAGCGATTTCCAATGGCCTTCTTCAATCACAGTGTAGCTAGGTTCCAAATCCCATGTACGAGCGGGTAGCAGACATCTGCCTCCCATGCATACACACTTCTGAGAGTTGAGGTTATGGCCTGTACCTCCACAGCCAGCCTGCTGGTACCCTTGGCTTCTAAAAGGCCTCGGCTCGCTGTTTGACGGAAGTGCTGGGAGAGGTAATTGGAATCACCCGGCACACAAGACTAGTGCCTCTAAGCTCAGTTCAGCGATTTCTTGTAATTCCGGTGGTAGACTGGTGCTACATACTAAGTTCCATACGTGAGAGGGTAGCTGAACGCCTTGTCCAAAACCATCTTACTTCTGAGAGTTGAGCTCAGCCTCAGTCCCTCACAGTTCCACACTGCCTGCAGAGTGAGTTTCGCGGGTCTTCAGCAGAGACGTTTGCCAGAGGCTTCTGAGACGCAGGGTAACAATGCAGACCTGGAGGGTATCCCCAGGTGCAGTCGACTGGTAATCTTGGAACCTCCTGACTCAGAATACTGCTACCTTCTCACTGCCATAGGAATGCAGCTAGTTGACAGCTGGCTTCAAGACATGCTTCCCTGTGAGAGCTGAGGACAGAGCAGAACCCTCCCGCATGCTGCCAGACTGTAGGAGTAGCTGCTAACATCCTTATGTTAGTGGCTGGGAGAGGTTGCGCGAAAAGCATGTGTGAGCACTGGGCCTGAACTCCCGTGTATCTGAGTTGAATACAGCGATTTCCAACGGCTTTCCTCAACCAGAGTGTAGCTAGGTTCCAAATCCCATGTACGAGCGGGTAGGAGACATTTGCCTCCCATGCATACACACTTCTGAGAGTTGAGCTTATGGCCTCTACCTCCACATCCAGCCTGCTGGTACCCTTGGCTTCTAAAAGGCCTAGGCTCGCTGTTTGACGGAAGTGCTGGGAGAGGTAATTGGAAAATCCCGGCACACAAGACTAGTGCCTCCAAGCTCAGTTCAGCGATTTCCTAGTAATTCCTGTGGTAGACTGGTGCTACATACTAAGTTCCATACGTGAGAGGGTAGCTGAACGCCTTGTCCAAAACCATCTTACTTCTGAGAGTTGAGCTCAGCCTCAGTCCCTCACAGTTCCACACTGCCTGCAGAGTGAGTTTCGCAGGTCTTCAGCAGAGACGTTTGCCAGAGGCTTCTGAGACGCAGGGTAACAATGCAGACATGGAGGGTATCCCCAGGTGCAGTCGACTGGTAATCTTGGAACCTCTTGACTCAGAATACTGCTACCTTCTCACTGCCATAGGAATGCAGCTAGTTGACAGCTGGCTTCAAGACATGCTTCCCTGTGAGAGCTGAGGACAGGGCAGAACACTCCCGCATGCTGCCTGACTGTAGGAGTAGCTGCTAACGTCCTTATGTTAGTGGCTGGGAGAGGTTGCGGAAAAAGCATGTGTGAGCACTGGGCCTGAACTCCCGTGTATCTGAGTTGAATACAGCGATTTCCAACGGCTTTCCTCAACCAGAGTGTAGCTAGGTTCCAAATCCCATGTACGAGCGGGTAGCAGACATCTGCCTCCCATGCATACACACTTCTGAGAGTTGAGCTTATGGCCTGTACCTCCACAGCCAGCCTGCTGGTACCCTTGGCTTCTAAAAGGCCTAGGCTCGCTGTTTGACGGAAGTGCTGGGAGAGGTAATTGGAATCTCTCGCCACACAAGACGAGTGCCTCCAAGCTCAATTCACGATTTCCCAGTAATTCTTGTGGTAGACAGGTGCTACATACTAAGTTCCATATGTGAGAAGGTAGGTGAACGCCTTGTCCAAAAGCATCTTACTTCTGAGAGTTGAGCACACCCTCAGTCCCTCACAGTTCCACACTGCCTGCAGAGTGAGTTTCACACGTCTTCACCAGAGACGATTGCCAGAGGCTTCTGAGTACAAGTTAACAATGCAGACCTGGAGGGTATCTCCAGGTGCAGTAGAGTGGTAATCTTGGAACATCCTGACTCAGAGTACTGCTAACTTCTCACTGCCATAGGAATGCAGCTAGTTGACAGCTGGCTTCAAAACATGCTTCCCTGTGAGAGCTGAGGACAGGGCAGAACCCTCCCGCATCCTGCCTGACTGTAGGAGTAGCTGCTAACATCCTTATGTTAGTGGATGGGAGAGGTTGCGGGAAAAGCATGTGTGAGCACTGGGCCTGAACTCCCGTGTATCTGAGTTGAATACAGCGATTTCCAATGGCCTTCTTCAATCACAGTGTAGCTAGGTTCCAACTCCCTTGTCCGAGTGCGTAGCAGACATCTGCCTCCCATGCATACACACTTCTGAGAGTTGAGCTTATGGCCTGTACCTCCACAGCCAGCCTGCTGGTACCCTTGGCTTCTAAAAGGCCTAGGCTTGCTGTTTGACGGAAGTGCTGGGAGAGGTAATTGGAATCACCCGGCACACAAGACTAGTGCCTCCAAGCTCAGTTCAGCGATTTCCTAGTAATTCCTGTGGTAGACTGGTGCTACATACTAAGTTCCATACGTGAGAGGGTAGCTGAACGCCTTGTCCAAAACCATCTTACTTCTGAGAGTTGAGCTCAGCCTCAGTCCCTCACAGTTCCACACTGCCTGCAGAGTGAGTTTCGCAGGTCTTCAGCAGAGACGTTTGCCAGAGGCTTCTGAGACGCAGGGTAACAATGCAGACCTGGAGGGTATCTCCAGGTGCAGTCGACTGGTAATCTTGGATCCTCCTGACTCAGAATACTGCTACCTTCTCACTGCCATAGGAATGCAGCTAGTTGACAGCTGGCTTGAAGACATGCTTCCCTGTGAGAGCTGAGGACAGGGCAGTACCCTCCCGCATGCTGCCTGACTGTAGGAGTAGCTGCTAACATCCTTATGTTAGTGGCTGGGAGAGGTTGCGCGAAAAGCATGTGTGAGCACTGGGCCTGAACTCCCGTGTATCTGAGTTGAATACAGCGATTTCCAACGGCTTTCCTCAACCAGAGTGTAGCTAGGTTCCAAATCCCATGTACGAGCGGGTAGCAGACATCTGCCTCCCATGCATACACACTTCTGAGAGTTGAGCTTATGGTCTGTACCTCCACAGCCAGCCTGCTGGTACCCTTGGCTTCTAAAAGGCCTAGGCTCGCTGTTTGACGGAAGTCCTGGGAGAGGTAATTGGAATCTCCCGGCACACAAGACGAGTGCCTCCAAGCTCAATTCACGATTTCCCAGTAATTCTTGTGGTAGACAGGTGCTACATACTAAGTCTCATATGTGAGAAGGTAGCTGAACGCCTTGTCCAAAAGCATCTTACTTCTGAGAGTTGAGCACACCCTCAGTCCCTCACACTTCCACACTGCCTGCAGAGTGAGTTTCACACGTCTTCACCAGAGACGATTGCCAGAGGCTTCTGAGTACAAGTTAACAATGCAGACCTGGAGATTATCTCCAGGTGCAGTAGAGTGGTTGTCTTGGAACCTCCTGACTAAGAATATTGCTACCTTCTCACTGCCATAGGAATGCAGCTAGTTGACAGCTAGCTGGCTTCAAGACATGCTTCCCTGTGAGAGCTGAGGACAGGGCAGAACCCTCCCGCATGCTGCCTGACTGTAGGAGTAGCTGCTAACATCCTTATGTTAGTGGCTGGGAGAGGTTGCGGGAAAAGCATGTGTGAGCACTGGGCCTGAACTCCCGTGTATCTGAGTTGAATACAGCGATTTCCAACGGCTTTCCTCAACCAGAGTGTAGCTAGGTTCCAAATCCCATGTACGAGCGGGTAGCAGACATCTGCCTCCCATGCATACACACTTCTGAGAGTTGAGCTTATGGCCTGTACCTCCACAGCCAGCCTGCTGGTACCCTTGGCTCTAAAAGGCCTAGGGTCGCTGTTTGACGGAAGTGCTGGGAGAGGTAATTGGAATCTCCCGGCACACAAGACGAGTGCCTCCAAGCTCAATTCACGATTTCCCAGTAATTCTTGTGGTAGACAGGTGCTACATACTAAGTTCCATATGTGAGATGGTAGCTGAACGCCTTGTCCAAAAGCATCTTACTTCTGAGAGTTGAGCCCTCCCTCAGTGCCTCACAGTTCCACACTGCCTGCAGATTGAGTTTCACACGTCTTCACCAAAGACGATTGCCAGAGGCTTCTGAGTACAAGTTAACAATGCAGACCTGGAGGGTATCTCCAGGTGCAGTAGAGTGGTAATCTTGGAACCTCCTGACTCAGAGTACTGCTACCTTCTCACTGCCATAGGAATGCAGCTAGTTGACAGCTGGCTTCAAGACATGCTTCCCTGTGAGAGCTGAGGACAGGGCAGAACCCTCCCGCATCCTGCCTGACTGTAGGAGTAGCTGCTAACATCCTTATGTTAGTGGCTGGGAGAGGTTGCGGGAAAAGCATGTGTGAGCACTGGGCCTGAACTCCCGTGTATCTGAGTTGAACACAGCGATTTCCAATGGCCTTCTTCAATCACAGTGTAGCTAGGTTCCAACTCCCATGTCCGAGTGGGTAGCAGACATCTGCCTCCCATGCATACACACTTCTGAGAGTTGAGCTTATGGCCTGTACCTCCACATCCAGCCTGCTGGTACCCTTGGCTTCTAAAAGGCCTAGGCTCGCTCTTTGACGGAAGTGCTGGGAGAGGTAATTGGAATCACCCGGCACACAAGACTAGTGCCTCCAAGCTCAGTTCAGCGATTTCCTAGTAATTCCTGTGGTAGACTGGTGCTACATACTAAGTTCCATACGTGAGAGGGTAGCTGAACGCCTTGTCCAAAACCATCTTACTTCTGAGAGTTGAGCTCAGCCTCAGTCCCTCACAGTTCCACACTGCCTGCAGAGTGAGTTTCGCAGGTCTTCAGCAGAGACGTTTGCCAGAGGCTTCTGAGACGCAGGGTAACAATGCAGACCTGGAGGGTATCCCCAGGTGCAGTCGACTGGTAATCTTGGAACCTCCTGACTCAGAATACTGCTACCTTCTCACTGCCATAGGAATGCAGCTAGTTGACAGCTGGCTTCAAGACATGCTTCCCTGTGAGAGCTGAGGACAGGGCAGAACCCTCCCGCATGCTGCCTGACTGTAGGAAGAGCTGCTAACATCCTTATGTTAGTGGCTGGGAGAGGTTGCGGGAAAAGCATGTGTGAGCACTGGGCCTGAACTCCCGTGTATCTGAGTTGAATACAGCGATTTCCAACGGCTTTCCTCAACCAGAGTGTAGCTAGGTTCCAAATCCCATGTACGAGCGGGTAGGAGACATTTGCCTCCCATGCATACACACTTCTGAGAGTTGAGCTTATGGCCTCTACCTCCACATCCAGCCTGCTGGTACCCTTGGCTCTAAAAGGCCTAGGCTCGCTGTTTGACGGAAGTGCTGGGAGAGGTAATTGGAAAATCCCGGCACACAAGACTAGTGCCTCCAAGCTCAGTTCAGCGATTTCCTAGTAATTCCTGTGGTAGACTGGTGCTACATACTAAGTTCCATACGTGAGAGGGTAGCTGAACGCCTTGTCCAAAACCATCTTACTTCTGAGAGTTGAGCTCAGCCTCAGTCCCTCACAGTTCCACACTGCCTGCAGAGTGAGTTTCGCAGGTCTTCAGCAGAGACGTTTGCCAGAGGCTTCTGAGACGCAGGGTAACAATGCAGACCTGGAGGGTATCCCCAGGTGCAGTCGACTGGTAATCTTGGAACCTCCTGACTCAGAATACTGCTACCTTCTCACTGCCATAGGAATGCAGCTAGTTGACAGCTGGCTTCAAGACATGCTTCCCTGTGAGAGCTGAGGACAGGGCAGAACACTCCCGCATGCTGCCTGACTGTAGGAGTAGCTGCTAACGTCCTTATGTTAGTGGCTGGGAGAGGTTGCGGAAAAAGCATGTGTGAGCACTGGGCCTGAACTCCCGTGTATCTGAGTTGAATACAGCGATTTCCAACGGCTTTCCTCAACCAGAGTGTAGCTAGGTTCCAAATCCCATGTACGAGCGGGTAGCAGACATCTGCCTCCCATGCATACACACTTCTGAGAGTTGAGCTTATGGCCTGTACCTCCACATCCAGCCTGCTGGTACCCTTGGCTTCTAAAAGGCCTAGGCTCGCTGTTTGACGGAAGTGCTGGGAGAGGTAATTGGAATCTCTCGGCACACAAGACGAGTGCCTCCAAGCTCAATTCACGATTTCCCAGTAATTCTTGTGGTAGACAGGTGCTACATACTAAGTTCCATATGTGAGAAGGTAGGTGAACGCCTTGTCCAAAAGCATCTTACTTCTGAGAGTTGAGCACACCCTCAGTCCCTCACAGTTCCACACTGCCTGCAGAGTGAGTTTCACACGTCTTCACCAGAGACGATTGCCAGAGGCTTCTGAGTACAAGTTAACAATGCAGACCTGGAGGGTATCTCCAGGTGCAGTAGAGTGGTAATCTTGGAACATCCTGACTCAGAGTACTGCTAACTTCTCACTGCCATAGGAATGCAGCTAGTTGACAGCTGGCTTCAAAACATGCTTCCCTGTGAGGGCTGAGGACAGGGCAGAAAGCTCCCGCATCCTGCCTGACTGTAGGAGTAGCTGCTAACATCCTTATGTTAGTGGCTGGGAGAGGTTGCGGGAAAAGCATGTGTGAGCACTGGGCCTGAACTCCCGTGTATCTGAGTTGAATACAGCGATTTCCAATGGCCTTCTTCAATCACAGTGTAGCTAGGTTCCAACTCCCTTGTCCGAGTGCGTAGCAGACATCTGCCTCCCATGCATACACACTTCTGAGAGTTGAGCTTATGGCCTGTACCTCCACAGCCAGCCTGCTGGTACCCTTGGCTTCTAAAAGGCCTAGGCTTGCTGTTTGACGGAAGTGCTGGGAGAGGTAATTGGAATCACCCGGCACACAAGACTAGTGCCTCCAAGCTCAGTTCAGCGATTTCCTAGTAATTCCTGTGGTAGACTGGTGCTACATACTAAGTTCCATACGTGAGAGGGTAGCTGAACGCCTTGTCCAAAACCATCTTACTTCTGAGAGTTGAGCTCAGCCTCAGTTCCTCACAGTTCCAAACTGCCTGCAGAGTGAGTTTCGCAGGTCTTCAGCAGAGACGTTTGCCAGAGGCTTCTGAGACGCAGGGTAACAATGCAGACCTGGAGGGTATCCCCAGGTGCAGTCGACTGGTAATCTTGGAACCTGCTGACTCAGAATACTGCTACCTTCTCACTACCATAGGAATGCAGCTAGTTGACAGCTGGCTTCAAGACATGCTTCCCTGTGAGAGCTGAGGACAGGGCAGAACCCTCCCGCATGCTGCCTGCCTGTAGGAGTAGCTGCTAACATCCTTATGTAAGTGGCTGGGAGAGGTTGCGGGAAAAGCATGTGTGAGCACTGGGCCTGAACTCCCGTGTACCTGAGTTGAATACAGCGATTTCCAACGGCTTTCCTCAACCAGAGTGTAGCTAGGTTCCAAATCCCTTGTACGAGCGGGTAGCAGACATCTGCCTCCCATGCATACACACTTCTGAGAGTTGAGCTTATGGCCTGTACCTCCACAGCCAGCCTGCTGGTACCCTTGGCTTCTAAAAGGCCTAGGCTCGCTGTTTGACGGAAGTGCTGGGAGAGGTAATTGGAATCTCCCGGCACACAAGACGAGTGCCTCCAAGCTCAATTCACGATTTGCCAGTAATTCTTGTGGTAGACAGGTGCTACATACTAAGACCCATATATGAGATGGTAGCTGAACGCCTTGTCCAAAAGCATCTTACTTCTGAGAGTTGAGCCCACCCTCAGTCCCTCACAGTTCCACACTGCCTGCAGAGTGAGTTTCACACGTCTTCACCAGAGACGATTGCCAGAGGCTTCTGAGTACAAGTTAACAATGCAGACCTGGAGGGTATCTCCAGGTGCAGTAGAGTGGTAATCTTGGAACCTCCTGACTCAGAGTACTGCTACCTTCTCACTGCCATAGGAATGCAGCTAGTTGACAGCTGGCTTCAAGACATGCTTCCCTGTGAGAGCTGAGGACAGGGCAGAACCTTCCCGTAATCTGCCTGACTGTAGGAGTAGCTGCTAACATCCTTATGTTAGTGGCTGGGAGAGGTTGCGGGAAAAGCATGTGTGAGCACTGGGCCTGAACTCCCGTGTATTTGAGTTGAATACAGCGATTTCCAATGGCCTTCTTCAATCACAGTGTAGCTAGGTTCCAACTCCCATGTCCGAGTGTTAGCAGACATCTGCCTCCCATGCATACACACTTCTGAGAGTTGAGCTTATGGCCTGTACCTCCACATCCAGCCTGGTGGTACCTTGGCTTCTAAAAGGCCTAGGCTCGCTGTTTGACGGAAGTGCTGGGAGAGGTAATTGGAATCACACGGCACACAAGACTAGTGCCTTCAAGCTCAGTTCAGCGATTTCCTAGTAATTCCTGTGGTAGACTGGTGCTACATACTAAGTTCCATACGTGAGAGGGTAGCTGAACGCCTTGTCCAAAACCATCTTACTTCTGAGAGTTGAGCTCAGCCTCAGTCCCTCACAGTTCCACACTGCCTGCAGAGTGAGTTTCGCAGGTCTTCAGCAGAGACGTTTGCCAGAGGCTTCTGAGACGCAGGGTAACAATGCAGACCTGGAGGGTATCCCCAGGTGCAGTCGACTGGTAATCTTGGAACCTCCTGACTCAGAATACTGCTACCTTCTCACTGCCATAGGAATGCAGCTAGTTGACAGCTGGCTTCAAGACATGCTTCCCTGTGAGAGCTGAGGACAGGGCAGAACCCTCCCACATGCTGCCTGACTGTAGGAGTAGCTGCTAACATCCTTATGTTAGTGGCTGGGAGAGGTTGCGGGAAAAGCATGTGTGAGCACTGGGCCTGAACTCCCGTGTATCTGAGTTGAATACAGCGAATTCCAACGGCTTTCCTCAACCAGAGTGTAGCTAGGTTCCAAATCCCATGTACGAGCGGGTAGCAGACATCTGCCTCCCATGCATACACACTTCTGAGAGTTGAGCTTATGGCCTGTACCTCCACATCCAGCCTGCTGGTACCCTTGGCTTCTAAAAGGCCTAGGCTCGCTGTTTGACGGAAGTGCTGGGAGAGGTAATTGGAATCTCCCGGCACACAAGACGAGTGCCTCCAAGCTCAATTCACGATTTCCCAGTAATTCTTGTGGTAGACAGGTGCTACATACTAAGTTCCATATGTGAGAAGGTAGCTGAACGCCTTGTCCAAAAGCATCTTACTTCTGAGAGTTGAGCACACCCTCAGTCCCTCACACTTCCACACTGCCTGCAGAGTGAGTTTCACACGTCTTCACCAGAGACGATCGCCAGAGGCTTCTGAGTACAAGTTAACAATGCAGACCTGGAGGGTATCTCCAGGTGCAGTAGAGTGGTAATCTTGGAACCTCCTGACTCAGAGTACTGCTACCTTCTCACTGCCATAGGAATGCAGCTAGTTGACAGCTGGCTTCAAGACATGCTTCCCTGTGAGAGCTGAGGACAGGGCAGAACCCTCCCGCATCCTGCCTGACTGTAGGAGTAGCTGCTAACATCCTAATGTTAGTGGCTGGGAGAGGTTGCGGGAAAAGCATGTGTGAGCACTGGGCCTGAACTCCCGTGTATCTGAGTTGAATACAGCGATTTCCAATGGCCTTCTTCAATCACAGTGTAGCTAGGTTCCAACTCCCATGTCCGAGGGGGTAGCAGACATCTGCCTCCCATGCATACACACTTCTGAGAGTTGAGCTTATGGCCTGTACCTCCATATCCAGCCTGCTGGTACCCTTGGCTTCTAAAAGGCCTAGGGTCGCTGTTTGACGGAAGTGCTGGGAGAGGTAATTGGAATCACCCGGCACACAAGACTAGTGCCTCCAAGCTCAGTTCAGCGATTTCCTAGTAATTCCTGTGGTAGACTGGTGCTACATACTAAGTTCCATACGTGAGAGGGTAGCTGAACGCCTTGTCCAAAACCATCTTTTTCTGAGAGTTGAGCTCAGCCTCAGTCCCTCACAGTTCCAAACTGCCTGCAGAGTGAGTTGCGCAGGTCTTCAGCAGAGACGTTTGCCAGAGGCTTCTGAGACGCAGGGTAACAATGCACACCTGCAGTGTATCCCCAGGTGCAGTCGACTGGTAATCTTGGAACGTCCTGACTCAGAATACTGCTACCTTCTCACTGCCATAGGAATGCAGCTAGTTGACAGCTGGCTTCAAGACATGCTTCCCTGTGAGTGCTGAGAACAGGGCAGAACCCTCCCACATGCTGCCTGACTGTAGGAGTAGCTGCTAACATCCTTATGTTAGTGGCTGGGAGAGGTTGCGGGAAAAGCATGTGTGAGCACTGGGCCTGAACTCCCGTGTATCTGAGTTGAATACAGCGATTTCCAACGGCTTTCCTCAACCAGAGTGTAGCTAGTTTCCAAATCCCATGTACGAGCGGGTAGCAGACATCTGCCTCCCATGCATACACACTTCTGAGAGTTGAGCTTATGGCCTGTACCTCCACATCCAGCCTGCTGGTACCCTTGGCTTCTAAAAGGCCTAGGCTCGCTGTTTGACGGAAGTGCTGGGAGAGGTAATTGGAATCTCCCGGCACACAAGACGAGTGCCTCCAAGCTCAATTCACGATTTCCCAGTAATTCTTGTGGTAGACAGGTGCTACATACTAAGTTCCATATGTGAGAAGGTAGCTGAACGCCTTGTCCAAAAGCATCTTACTTCTGAGAGTTGAGCACACCCTCAGTCCCTCACACTTCCACACTGCCTGCAGAGTGAGTTTCACACGTCTTCACCAGAGACGATTGCCAGAGGCTTCTGAGTACAAGTTAACAATGCAGACCTGGAGGGTATCTCCAGGTGCAGTAGAGTGGTAATCTTGGAACCTCCTGACTCAGAGTACTGCTACCTTCTCACTGCCATAGGAATGCAGCTAGTTGACAGCTGGCTTCAAGACATGCTTCCCTGTGAGAGCTGAGGACAGGGCAGAACCCTCCCGCATGCTGCCTGACTGTAGGATTAGCTGCTAACATCCTAATGTTAGTGGCTGGGAGAGGTTGCGGGAAAAACATGTGTGAGCACTGGGCCTGAACTCCCGTGTATCTGAGTTGAATACAGCGTTTTCCAATGGCCTTTATCAATCACAGTGTAGCTAGGTTCCAACTCCCATGTCCGAGTGGGTAGCAGACATCTGCCTCCCATGCATACACACTTCTGAGAGTTGAGCTTATGGCCTGTACCTCCACATACAGCCTGCTGGTACCCTTGGCTTCTAAAAGGCCTAGGCTCGCTGTTTGACGGAAGTGCTGGGAGAGGTAATTGGAATCACCCGGCACACAAGACTAGTGCCTCCAAGCTCAGTTCAGCGATTTCCTAGTAATTCCTGTGGTAGACTGGTGCTACATACTAAGTTCCATACGTGAGAGGGTAGCTGAACGCCTTGTCCAAAAGCATCTTACTTCTGAGAGTTGAGCTCAGCCTCAGTCCCTCACAGGTCCTTACTGCCTGCAGAGTGAGTTTCGCAGATCTTCAGCAGAGACGTTTGCCAGAGGCTTCTGAGACGCAGGGTAACAATGCAGACCTGGAGGGTATCCCCAGGTGCAGTCGACTGGTAATCTTGGAACCTCCTGACTCAGAATACTGCTACCTTCTCACTGCCATAGGAATGCAGCTAGTTGACAGCTAGCTGGCTTCAAGACATGCTTCCCTGAGAGAGCTGAGGACAGGGCAGACCCCTCCCGCATGCTGCCTGACTGTAGGAGTAGCTGCTAACATCCTAATGTTAGTGGCTGGGAGAGGTTGCGGGAAAAGCATGTGTGAGCACTGGGCCTGAACTCCCGTGTATCTGAGTTGAATACAGCGATTTCCAACGGCTTTCCTCAACCAGAGTGTAGCTACGATCCAAATCCCATGTACGAGCGGGTAGCAGACATCTGCCTCCCATGCATACACACTTCTGAGAGTTGAGCTTATGGCCTGTACCTCCACATCCAGCCTGCTGGTACCCTTGGCTTCTAAAAGGCCTAGGCTCGCTGTTTGACGGAAGTGCTGGGAGAGGTAATTGGAATCTCCCGGCACACAAGACGAGTGCTTCCAAGCTCAATTCACGATTTCCCAGTAATTCTTGTGGTAGACAGGTGCTACATACTAAGTTCCATATGTGAGAAGGTAGCTGAACGCCTTGTCCAAAAGCATCTTACTTCTGAGAGTTGAGCACACCCTCAGTCCCTCACACTTCCACACTGCCTGCAGAGTGAGTTTCACACGTCTTCACCAGAGACGATTGCCAGAGGCTTCTGAGTACAAGTTAACAATGCAGACCTGGAGGGTATCTCCAGGTGCAGTAGAGTGGTAATCTTGGAACCTCCTGACTCAGAGTACTGCTACCTTCTCACTGCCATAGGAATGCAGCTAGTTGACAGCTGGCTTCAAGACATGCTTCCCTGTGAGAGCTGAGGACAGGGCAGAACCGTCCCGCATCCTGCCTGACTGTAGGAGTAGCTGCTAACATCCTAATGTTAGTGGCTGGGAGAGGTTGCGGGAAAAGCATGTGTGAGCACTGGGCCTGAACTCCCGTGTATCTGAGTTGAATACAGCGATTTCCAATGGCCTTCTTCAATCACAGTGTAGCTAGGTTCCTACTCCCATGTCCGAGTGGGTAGCAGACATCTGCCTCCCATGCATACACACTTCTGAGAGTTGAGCTTATGGCCTGTACCCCCACAGCCATCCTGCTGGTACCCTTGGCTTCTAAAAGGCCTAGGCTCGCTGTTTGACGGAAGTGCTGGGAGAGGTAATTGGAATCACCCGGCACACAAGACTAGTGCCTCCAAGCTCAGTTCAGCGATTTCCTAGTAATTCCTGTGGTAGACTGGTGCTACATACTAAGTTCCATACGTGAGAGGGTAGCTGAACGCCTTGTCCAAAACCATCTTACTTCTGAGAGTTGAGCTCAGCCTCAGTCCCTCACAGTTCCACACTGCCTGCAGAGTGAGTTTCGCAGGTCTTCAGCAGAGACGTTTGCCAGAGGCTTCTTAGACGCAGGGTAACAATGCAGACCTGGAGGGTATCCCAAGGTGCAGTAGCCTGGTAATCTTGGAACCTCCTGACTCAGAATACTGCTACCTTCTCACTGCCATAAGAATGCAGCTAGTTGACAACAGGCTTCAAGACATGCTTCCCTGTGAGAGCTCAAGACAGGGCAGAACCCTCCCGCATCCTGCCTGACTGTAGGAGTAGCTGCTAACATCCTAATGTTAGTGGCAGGGAGAGGTTGCGGGAAAAGCATGTGTGAGCACTGGGTCTGAACTCCCGTGTGTCTGAGTTGAATACAGCGATTTCCAACGGCTTTCCTCAACCAGAGTGTAGCTAGGTTCCAAATCCCATGTACGAGCGGGTAGCAGACATCTGCCTGCCATGAATACACACTTCTGAGAGTTGAGCTTATGGCCTGTACCTCCACATCCAGCCTGCTGGTACCCTTGGCTTCTAAAAGGCCTAGGCTCGCTGTTTGACGGAAGTGCTGGGAGAGGTAATTGGAATCTCCAGGCACACAAGACGAGTGCCTCTAAGCTCAATTCACGATTTCCCAGTAATTCTTGTGGTAGACAGGTGCTACATACTAAGTTCCATATGTGAGAAGGTAGCTGAACGCCTTGTCCAAAAGCATCTTCCTTCTGAGAGTTGAGCTCAGCCTCAGTCCCTCACAGTTCCACACTGCCTGCAGAGTGAGATTCACACGTCTTCACCAGAGACGATTGCCAGAGTCTTCTGAGTACAAGTTAACAATGCAGACCTGGAGGGTATCTCCAGGTGCAGTAGAGTGGTAATCTTGGAACCTCCTGACTCAGAGTACTGCTACCTTCTCACTGCCATAGGAATGCAGCTAGTTGACAGCTGGCTTCAAGACATGCTTCCCTGTGAGAGCTGAGGACAGGGCAGAACCCTCCCGCATCCTGCCTGAGTGTAGGAGTAGCTGCTAATATCCTTATGTTAGTGGCTGAGAGAGGTTGCGGGAAAAGCATGTGTGAGCACTGGGCCTGAACTCCCATGTATCTGAGTTGAATACAGCGATTTCCAACGGCTTTCCTCAACCAGAATGTAGCTAGGTACCAAATCCCATGTACAAGCGGGTAGCAGACATCTGCCTCCCATGCATACACACTTCTGAGGGTTGAGCTTATGGCCTGTACCTCCACATCCAGCCTGCTGGTACACTTGGCTTCTAAAAGGCGGAGGCTCGCTGTTTGACGGAAGTGCTGGGAGAGGTAATTGGAATCTCCCGGCACACAAGACGAGTGCCTCCAAGCTCAATTCACGATTTCCCAGTAATTCTTGTGGTAGACAGGTGCTACATACTAAGTTCCATATGTCAGATGGTAGCTGAACGCCTTGTCCAAAAGCATCTTACTTCTGAGAGTTGAGCCCACCCTCAGTCCCTCACAGTTCCACACTGCCTGCAGAGTGAGTTTCACACGTCTTCACCAGAGACGATTGCCAGAGGCTTCTGAGTACAAGTTAACAATGCAGACCTGGAGGGTATCTCCAGGTGCAGTAGAGTGGTAATCTTGGAACCTCCTGACTCAGAGTACTGCTACCTTCTCACTGCCATAGGAATGCAGCTAGTTGACAGCTGGCTTCAAGTCATGCTTCCCTGTGAGAGCTGAGGACAGGGCAGAACCCTCCCGCATCCTTCCTGACTGTAGGAGTAGCTGCTAACATCCTTATGTTAGTGGCTGGGAGAGGTTGCGGGAAAAGCATGTGTGAGCACTGGGCCTGAACTCCCGTGTATCTGAGTTGAATACAGCGATTTCCAATGGCCTTCTTCAATCACAGTGTAGCTAGGTTCCAACTCCCATGTCCGAGTGGGTAGCAGACATCTGCCTCCCATGCATACACACTTCTGAGAGTTGAGCTTATGGCCTGTACCTCCACATCCAGCCTGCTGGTACCCTTGGCTTCTAAAAGGCCTAGGCTCGCTGTTTGACGGAAGTGCTGGGAGAGGTAATTGGAATCACCCGGCACACAAGACTAGTGCCTCCAAGCTCAGTTCAGCGATTTCCTAGTAATTCCTGTGGTAGACTGGGGCTACATACTAAGTTCCATACGTGAGAGGGTAGCTGAACGACTTGTCCAAAACCATCTTACTTCTGAGAGTTGAGCTCACCCTCAGTCCCTCACAGTTCCACACTGCCTGCAGAGTGAGTTTCGCAGGTCTTCAGCAGAGACGTTTGCCAGAGGCTTCTGAGACGCAGGGTAACAATGCAGACCTGGAGGGTATCCCCAGGTGCAGTAGACTGGTAATCTTGGAACCTCCTGTCTCAGAAAACTGCTTCCTTCTCACTGCTATAGGAATGCAGCTAGTTGACAGCTAGCTGGCTTCAAGACATGCTTCCTTGAGAGAGCTGAGGACAGGGCAGAACCCTCCCGCATGCTGCCTGACTGTAGGAGTAGCTGCTAACATCCTAATGTTAGTGGCTGGGAGACGTTGCGCGAAAAGCATGTGTGAGCACTGGGCCTGAACTCCCGTGTATCTGAGTTGAATACAGCGATTTCCAACGGATTTCCTCAACCAGAGTGTAGCTAGGTTACCAATCCCATGTACGAGCGGGTAGCAGACATCTGCCTCCCATGCATACACACTTCTGAGAGTTGAGCTTATGGCCTGTACCTCCACATCCAGTCTGCTGGTACCCTTGGCTTCTAAAAGGCCTAGGCTGGCTGTTTGACGGAAGTGCTGGGAGAGGTAATTGGAATCTCCCGGCACACAAGACGAGTGCCTCCAAGCTCAATTCACGATTTCCCAGTAATTCTTGTGGTAGACAGATGCTACATACTAAGTTCCATATGTGAGATGGTAGCTGAACGCCTTGTCCAAAAGCATCTTACTTCTGAGAGTTGAGCCCACCCTCAGTCCCTCACAGTTCCACACTGCGTGCAGAGTGAGTTTCACACGTCTTCACCAGAGACGATTGCCAGAGGCTTCTGAGTACAAGTTAACAATGCAGACCTGGAGGGTATCTCCAGGTGCAGTAGAGTGGTAATCTTGGAACCTCTTGAATCAGAGTACTGCTACCTTCTCACTGCCATAGGAATGCAGCTAGTTGACAGCTGGCTTCAAGACATGCTTCCCTGTGAGAGCTGAGGACAGGGCAGAACCCTCCCGCATCCTGCCTGACTGTAGGAGTAGCTGCTAACATCCTTATGTTAGTGGCTGGGAGAGGTTGCGGGAAAAGCATGTGTGAGCACTGGGCCTGAACTCCCGTGTATCTGAGTTGAATACAGTTATTTCCAATGGCCTTCTTCAATCACAGTGTAGCTAGGATCCAACTCCCATGTCCGAGTGGGTAGCAGACATCTGCCTCCCATGCATGCACACTTCTGAGAGTTGAGCTTATGGCCTTTACCTCCACATCCAGCCTACTGGTTCCCTTGGCTTCTAAAAGGCCTAGGCTCGCTGTTTGACGGAAGGGCTGGGAGAGGTAATTGGAATCACCCAACACGCAAGACTAGTGCCTCCAAGCTCAGTTCAGCAATTTCCTAGTAATTCCTGTGGTAGACTGGTGGTACATACTAAGTTCCATACGTGAGAGGGTAGCTGAACGCCTTGTCCAAAACCATCTTACTTCTGAGAGTTGAGCTCAGCCTCAGTCCCTCACAGCTCCACACTGCCTGCAGAGTGAGTTTCGCAGGTCTTCAGCAGAGACGTTTGCCAGAGGCTTCTGAGACGCAGGGTAACAATGCAGACCTGGAGGGTATCCCCAGGTGCAGTAGACTGGTAATCTTGGAACCTCCTGACTCAGAATACTGCTACCTTCTCACTGCCATAGGAATGCAGCTAGTTGACAGCTGGCTTCAAGACATGCTTCCCTGTGAGAGCTGAGGACAGGGCAGAACCCTCCCGCATGCTGCCTGACTGTAGGAGTAGCTGCTAACATCCTAATGTTAGTGGCTGGGAGAGGTTGCGGGAAAAGCATGTGTGAGCACTGGGCCTGAACTCCCGTGTATCTGAGTTGAATACAGCGATTTCCAACGACTTTCTTCAACCAGAGTGTAGCTAAGTTCCAAATCCCATGTACGAGCGGGTAGCAGACATCTGCCTCCCATGCATACACACTTCTGAGAGTTGAGCTTATGGCCTGTACCTCCACATCCAGCCTGCTGGTACCCTTGGCTTCTAAAAGGCCTAGGCTCGCTGTTTGACGGCGTTGCTGGGAGAGGTAATTGGAATCTCACGGCACACAAGACGAGTGCCTCCAAGCTCAATTCACGATTTCACAGTAATTCTTGTGGTAGACATGTGCTAAATACTAAGTTACATATGTGAGAAGGTAGCTGAACGCCTTGTCCAAAAGCATCTTACTTCTGAGAGTTGAGCAGACCCTCAGTCCCTCACACTTCCACACTGCCTGCAGAGTGAGTTTCACACGTCTTCACCAGAGACGATTGCCAGAGTCTTCTGAGTACAAGTTAACAATGCAGACCTGGAGGGTATCTCCAGGTGCAGTAGAGTGGTAATCTTGGAACCTCCTGACTCAGAGTACTGCTACCTTCTCACTGCCATAGGAATGCAGCTAGTTGACAGCTGGCTTCAAGACATGCTTCCCTGTGAGAGCTGAGGACAGGGCAGAATCCTCCCGCATCCTGCCTGACTGTAGGAGTAGCTGAAAACATCCTTATGTTAGTGGCTGGGAGAGGTTGCGGGAAAAGCATGTGTGAGCACTGGGCCTCAACTCCCGTGTATCTGAGTTGAATACAGCGATTTCCAATGGCCTTCTTCAATCACAGTGTAGCTAGGTTCCAACTCCCATGTCCGAGTGGGTAGCAGACATCTGCCTCCCATGCATACACACTTCTGAGAGTTGAGCTTATGGCCTTTACCTCCACATCCAGCCTGCTGGTACCCTTGGCTTCTAAAAGCCCTAGGCTCGCTGTTTGACGGAAGTGCTGGGAGAGGTAATTGGAATCACCCGGCACACAAGACTAGTGCCTCCAAGCTCAGTTCAGCGATTTCCTAGTAATTCCTGTGGTAGACTGGTGCTACATACTAAGTTCCATACGTGAGAGGGTAGCTGAACGCCTTGTCGAAAACCATCTTACTTCTGAGAGTTGAGCTCAGCCTCAGTCCCTCACAGTTCCACACTGCCTGCAGAGTGAGTTTCGCAGGTCTTCAGCAGAGACGTTTGCCAGAGGCTTCTGAGTACAAGTTAACAATGCAGACCCGGAGGGTATCCCCAGGTGCAGTAGACTGGTAATCTTGGAACCTCCTGACTCAGATTACTGCTACCTACTCACTGCCAAAGGAATGCAGCTAGTTGACAGCTGGCTTCAAGACATGTTTCCCTGTGAGAGCTGAGGACAGGGCAGAACCCTCCCGCATCCTTCCTGACTGTAGGACTAGCTGCTAACATCCTAATGTTCGTGTCTGGGAGAGTTTGCGGGAAAAGCGTGTGTGAGCACTGGGCCTGAACTCCCGTGTATCTGAGTTGAATACAGCGATTTCCAACGGCTTTCCTCAACCGGAGTGTAGCTAGGTTCCAAATCCCATGTACGAGCGGGTAGCAGACACATGACTCCCATGCATACACACTTCTGAGAGTTGACCTTATGGCCTGTACCTCCACATCTATCCTGCTGGTACACTTGGCTTCTAAAAGGCCTAGGCTCGCTGTTTGACGGAAGTGCTGGGAGTGGTAATTGGAATCTCCCGGCACACAAGACGAGTGCCTCCAAGCTCAATTCACGATTTCCCAGTAATTCTTGTGGTAGACAGGTGCTACATACTAAGTTCCATATGTGAGAATGTAGCTGAACGCCTTGTCCAAAAGCATCTTACTTCTGAGAGTTGAGCTCACCCTCAGTCCCTCACAGTTCCACACTGCCTGCAGAGTGAGTTTCACACGTCTTCACCAGAGACGATTGCCAGAGGCTTCTGAGTACAAGTTAACAATGCAGACCTGGAGGGAATCTCCAGGTGTAGTAGAGTGGTAATCTTGGAACCTCCTGACTCAGAGTACTGCTACCTTCTCACTGCCATAGGAATGCAGCTAGTTGACAGCTGGCTTCAAGACATGCTTCCCTGTGAGAGCTGAGGACAGGGCAGAACCCTCCCGCATCCTGCCATACTGTAGGAGTAGCTGCTAACATCCTTATGTTAGTGGCTGGGAGAGGTTGCGGGAAAAGCATGTGTGAGCACTGGGCCTGAACTCCCGTGTATCTGAGTTGAATACAGCGATTTCCAATGGCCTTCTTCAATCACAGTGTAGCTAGGTACCAACTCCCATGTCCGAGTGGGTAGCAGACATCTGCCTCCCATGCATACACACTTCTGAGAGTTGAGCTTATGGCCTGTACCTCCACATCCAGCCTGCTGGTACCCTTGGCTTCTAAAAGGCCTAGGCTCGCTGTTTGACGGAAGTGCTGGGAGAGGTAATTGGAATCACCCGGCACACAAGACTAGTGCCTCCAAGCTCAGTTCAGCGATTTCCTAGTAATTCCTGTGGTAAACTGGTGCTACATACTAAGTTCCATACGTGAGAGGGTAGCTGAACGACTTGTCCAAAACCATCTTACTTCTGAGAGTTGAGCTCAGCCTCAGTCCCTCACAGTTCCACACTGCCTGCAGAGTGAGTTTCGCAGGACTTCAGCAGAGACGTTTGCCAGAGGCTTCTGAGACGCAGGGTAACAATGCAGACCTGGAGGGTATCCCCAGGTGCAGTAGACTGGTAATCTTGGAACCTCCTGACTCAGAATACTGCTACTTTCTCACTGCCATAGGAATGCAGCTAGTTGACAGCTGGCTTCAAGACATGCTTCCCTGTGAGAGCTGAGGACAGGGCAGAACCCTCCCGCATGCTGCCTGACTGTAGGAGTAGCTGCTAACATCCTAATGTTAGTGGCTGAGAGAGGTTGCGGGAAAAGCATGTGTGAGCACTGGGCCTGAACTCCCGTGTATCTGAGTTGAATACAGCGATTTCCAACGGCTTTCCTCAACCAGAGTGTAGCTAGATTCCAAATCCCATGTACGAGCGGGTAGCAGACATCTGCCTCCCATGCATACACACTTCTGAGAGTTGAGCTTATGGCCTGTACCTCCACATCCAGCCTGCTGGTACCCTTGGCTTCTAAAAGGCCTAGGCTGGCTGTTTGACGGAAGTGCTGGGAGAGGTAATTGGAATCTCCCGGCACACAAGACGAGTGCCTCCAAGCTCAATTCACGATTTCCCAGTAATTCTTGTGGTAGACAGATGCTACATACTAAGTTCCATATGTGAGATGGTAGCTGAAAGCCTTGTCCAAAAGCATCTTACTTCTGAGAGTTGAGCCCACCCTCAGTCCCTCACAGTTCCACACTGCGTGCAGAGTGAGTTTCACACGTCTTCACCAGAGACGATTGCCAGAGGCTTCTGAGTACAAGTTAACAATGCAGACCTGGAGGGTATCTCCAGGTGCAGTAGAGTGGTAATCTTGGAACCTCTTGAATCAGAGTACTGCTACCTTCTCACTGCCATAGGAATGCAGCTAGTTGACAGCTGGCTTCAAGACATGCTTCCCTGTGAGAGCTGAGGACAGGACAGAACCCTCCCGCATCCTGCCTGACTGTAGGAGTAGCTGCTAACATCCTTATGTTAGTGGCTGGGAGAGGTTGCGGGAAAAGCATGTGTGAGCACTTGGCCTGAACTCCCGTGTATCTGAGTTGAATACAGTGATTTCCAATGGCCTTCTTCAATCACAGTGTAGCTAGGTTCCAACTCCCATGTCCGAGTGGGTAGCAGACATCTGCCTCCAATGCATACACACTTCTGAGAGTTGAGCTTATGGCCTTTACCTCCACATCCAGCCTACTGGTACCCTTGGCTTCTAAAAGGCCTAGGCTCGCTGTTGGACGGAAGTGCTGGGAGAGGTAATTGGAATCACCCTGCACACAAGACTAGTGCCTCCAAGCTCAGTTCAGCGATTTCCTAGTAATTCCTGTGGTAGACTGGTGCTACATACTAAGTTCCATACGTGAGAGGGTAGCTGAACGCCTTGTCCAAAACCATCTACTTCTGAGAGTTGAGCTCATCCTCAGTCCCTCACAGCTCCACACTGCCTGCAGAGTGAGTTTCGCAGGTCTTCAGCAGAGACGTTTGACAGAGGCTTCTGAGTACAAGTTAACAATGCAGACCCGGAGGGTATCCCCAGGTGCAGTAGACTGGTAATCTTGGAACCTCCTGACTCAGATTACTGCTACCTACTCACTGCCAAAGGAATGCAGCTAGTTGACAGCTGGCTTCAAGACATGTTTCCCTGTGAGAGCTGAGGACAGGGCAGAACCCTCCCGCATCCTTCCTGACTGTAGGACTAGCTGCTAACATCCTAATGTTCGTGTCTGGGAGAGGTTGCGGGAAAAGCGTGTGTGAGCACTGGGCCTGAACTCCCGTGTATCTGAGTTGAATACAGCGATTTCCAACGGCTTTCCTCAACCAGAGTGTAGCTAGGTTCCAAATCCCATGTACGAGCGGGTAGCAGACACATGACTCCCATGCATACACACTTCTGAGAGTTGACCTTATGGCCTGTACCTCCACATCCAGCCTGCTGGTACCCTTGGCTTCTAAAAGGCCTAGGCTCGCTGTTTGACGGCGTTGCTGGGAGAGGTAATTGGAATCTCACGGCACACAAGACGAGTGCCTCCAAGCTCAATTCACGATTTCCCAGTAATTCTTGTGGTAGACATGTGCTAAATACTAAGTTACATATGTGAGAAGGTAGCTGAACGCCTTGTCCAAAAGCATCTTACTTCTGAGAGTTGAGCAGACCCTCAGTCCCTCACACTTCCACACTGCCTGCAGAGTGAGTTTCACACGTCTTCACCAGAGACGATTGCCAGAGGCTTCTGAGTACAAGTTAACAATGCAGACCTGGAGGGTATCTCCAGGTGCAGTAGAGTGGTAATCTTGGAACCTCCTTTACTCAGAGTACTGCTACCTTCTCACTGCCATAGGAATGCAGCTAGTTGACAGCTGGCTTCAAGACATGCTTCCCTGTGAGAGCTGAGGACAGGGCAGAATCCTCCCGCATCCTGCCTGACTGTAGGAGTAGCTGAAAACATCCTTATGTTAGTGGCTGGGAGAGGTTGCGGGAAAAGCATGTGTGAGCACTGGGCCTGAACTCCCGTGTATCTGAGTTGAATAGAGCGATTTCCAATGGCCTTCTTCAATCACAGTGTAGCTAGGTTCAACTCCCATGTCCGAGTGGGTAGCAGACATCTGCATCCCATGCATACACACTTTTGAGAGATGAGCTTATGGCCGGTACCTCCACAGCCAGCCTGCTGGTACCCTTGGCTTCTAAAAGGCCTAGGCTCGCTGTTTGACGGAAGTGTTGGGAGACGTAAGTGGAATCACCCGGCACACAAGACTAGTGCCTCCAAGCTCACTCCAGCGATTTCCTAGTAATTCCTGTGGTAGACTGGTGCTACATACTAAGTTCCATACGTGAGAGGGTAGCTGAACGCCTTGTCAAAGAGCATCTTACTTCTGAGAGTTGAGCTCAGCCTCAGTCCCTCACAGTTCCACACTGCCTTCAGAGTGAGTTTCGCAGGTCTTCAGCAGAGACGTTTGCCAGAGGCTTCTGAGATGCAGGGTAACAATGCAGACCTGGAGGGTATCCCCAGATGCAGTAGACTGGTAATCTTGGAACCTCCTGACTCAGAATACTGCTACCTTCTCACTGCCATAGGAATGCAGCTAGTTGACAGCTGGCTTCAAGACATGCTTCCCTGAGAGAGCTGAGGACAGGGCAGAACCCTCCCGCATGCTGCCTGAATGTAGGAGTAGCTGCTAACATCCTAATGTTAGTGGCTGGGAGACGTTGGGCGAAAAGCATGTGTGAGCACTGGGCCTGAACTCCCGTGTATCTGAGTTGAATACAGCGATTTCCAACGGATTTCCTCAACCAGAGTGTAGCTAGGTTACCAAATCCCATGTACGAGCGGGTAGCAGACATCTGCCTCCCATGCATACACACTTCTGAGAGTTGAGCTTATGGCCTCTACATCCACATCCAGCCTGCTGGTACCCTTGGCTTCTAAAAGGCCTAGGCTGGCTGTTTGACGGAAGTGCTGGGAGAGGTAATTGGAATCTCCCGGCACACAAGACGAGTGCCTCCAAGCTCAATTCACGATTTCCCAGTAATTCTTGTGGTAGAGATGCTACATACTAAGTTCCATATGTGAGATGGTAGCTGAACGCCTTGTCCAAAAGCATCTTACTTCTGAGAGTTGAGCCCACCCTCAGTCCCTCACAGTTCCACACTGCGTGCAGAGTGAGTTTCACACGTCTTCACCAGAGACGATTGCCAGAGGCTTCTGAGTACAAGTTAACAATGCAGACCTGGAGGGTATCTCCAGGTGCAGTAGAGTGGTAATCTTGGAACCTCTTGAATCAGAGTACTGCTACCTTCTCACTGCCATAGGAATGCAGCTAGTTGACAGCTGGCTTCAAGACATGCTTCCCTGTGAGAGCTGAGGACAGGACAGAACCCTCCCGCATCCTGCCTGACTGTAGGAGTAGCTGCTAACATCCTTATGTTAGTGGCTGGGAGAGGTTGCGGGAAAAGCATGTGTGAGCACTGGGCCTGAACTCCCGTGTATCTGAGTTGAATACAGCGATTTCCAACGACTTTCCTCAAGCAGAGTGTAGCTAAGTTCCAAATCCCATGTACGAGCGGGTAGCAGACATCTGCCTCCCATGCATACACACTTCTGAGAGTTGAGCTTATGGACTGTACCTCCACATCTAGCCTGCTGGTACCCTTGGCTTCTAAAAGGCCTAGGCTCGCTGTTTGACGGCGTTGCTGGGAGAGGTAATTTGAATCTCACGGCACACAAGACGAGTGCCTCCAAGCTCAATTCACGATTTCACAGTAATTCTTGTGGTAGACATGTGCTAAATACTAAGTTACATATGTGAGAAGGTAGCTGAACGCCTTGTCCAAAAGCATCTTACTTCTGAGAGTTGAGCAGACCCTCAGTCCCTCACACTTCCACACTGCCTGCAGAGTGAGTTTCACACGTCTTCACCAGAGACGATTGCCAGAGGCTTCTGAGTACAAGTTAACAATGCAGACCTGGAGGGTATCTCCAGGTGCAGTAGAGTGGTAATCTTGGAACCTCCTGACTCACAGTACTGCTACCTTCTCACTGCCATAGGAATGCAGCTAGTTGACAGCTGGCTTCAAGACATGCTTCCCTGTGAGAGCTGAGGACAGGGCAGAATCCTCCCGCATCCTGCCTGACTGTAGGAGTAGCTGAAAACATCCTTATGTTAGTGGCTGGGAGAGGTTGCGGGAAAAGCATGTGTGAGCACTGGGCCTGAACTCCCGTGTATCTGAGTTGAATACAGCGATTTCCAATGGCCTTCTTCAATCACAGTGTAGCTAGGTTCCAACTCCCATGTCCGAGTGGGTAGCAGACATCTGCCTCCCGTGCATACACACTTCTGAGAGTTGAGCTTATGGCCTTTACCTCCACATCCAGCCTGCTGGTACCCTTGGCTTCTAAAAGGCCTAGGCTCGCTGTTTGACGGAAGTGCTGGGAGAGGTAATTGGAATCACCCGGCACACAAGACTAGTGCCTCCAAGCTCAGTTCAGCGATTTCCTAGTAATTCCTGTGGTAGACTGGTGCTACATACTAAGTTCCATACGTGAGAGGGTAGCTGAACGCCTTGTCCAAAACCATCTTACTTCTGAGAGTTGAGCTCAGCCTCAGTCCCTCACAGTTCTACACTGCCTGCAGAGTGAGTTTCGCAGGTCTTCAGCAGAGACGTTTGCCAGAGGCTTCTGAGTACAAGTTAACAATGCAGACCCGGAGGGTATCCCCAGGTGCAGTAGACTGGTAATCTTGGAACCTCCTGACTCAGATTACTGCTACCTACTCACTGCCAAAGGAATGCAGCTAGTTGACAGCTGGCTTCAAGACATGTTTCCCTGTGAGAGCTGAGGACAGGGCAGAACCCTCCCGCATCCTTCCTGACTGTAGGACTAGCTGCTAACATCCTAATGTTAGTGGCTGGGAGAGGTTGCGGGAAAAGCGTGTGTGAGCACTGGGCCTGAACTCCCGTGTATCTGAGTTGAATACAGCGATTTCCAACGGCTTTCCTCAACCAGAGTGTAGCTAGGTTCCAAATCCCATGTACGAGCGGGTAGCAGACACATAACTCCCATGCATACACACTTCTGAGAGTTGACCTTATGGCCTGTACCTCCACATCCAGCCTGCTGGTACCCTTGGCTTCTAAAAGGCCTAGGCTCGCTGTTTGACGGAAGTGCTGGGAGAGGTAATTGGAATCTCCCGGCACACAAGACGTTGCCTCCAAGCTCAATTCACGATTTCCCAGTAATTCTTGTGGTAGACAGGTGCTACATACTAAGTTCCATATGTGAGAAGGTAGCTGAACGCCTTGTCCAAAAGCATCTTACTTCTGAGAGTTGAGCTCACCCTCAGTCCCTCACAGTTCCACACTGCCTGCAGAGTGAGTTTCACACGTCTTCACCAGAGACGATTGCCAGAGGCTTCTGAGTACAAGTTAACAATGCAGACCTGGAGGGAATCTCCAGGTGCAGTAGAGTGGTAATCTTGGAACCTTCTGACTCAGAGTACTGCTACCTTCTCACTGCCATAGGAATGCAGCTAGTTGACAGCTGGCTTCAAGACATGCTTCCCTGTGAGAGCTGAGGACAGGGCAGAACCCTCCCGCATCCTGCCATACTGTAGGAGTAGCTGCTAACATCCTTATGTTAGTGGCTGGGAGAGGTTGCGGGAAAAGCATGTGTGAGCACTGGGCCTGAACTCCCGTGTATCTGAGTTGAATACAGCGATTTCCAATGGCCTTCTTCAATCACAGTGTAGCTAGGTTCAACTCCCATGTCCGAGTGGGTAGCAGACATCTGCATCCCATGCATACACACTTTTGAGAGATGAGCTTATGGCCGGTACCTCCACAGCCAGCCTGCTGGTACCCTTGGCTTCTAAAAGGCCTAGGCTCGCTGTTTGACGGAAGTGTTGGGAGACGTAAGTGGAATCACCCGGCACACAAGACTAGTGCCTCCAAGCTCACTCCAGCGATTTCCTAGTAATTCCTGTGGTAGACTGGTGCTACATACTAAGTTCCATACGTGAGAGGGTAGCTGAACGCCTTGTCAAAGAGCATCTTACTTCTGAGAGTTGAGCTCAGCCTCAGTCCCTCACAGTTCCACACTGCCTTCAGAGTGAGTTTCGCAGGTCTTCAGCAGAGACGTTTGCCAGAGGCTTCTGAGACGCAGGGTAACAATGCAGACCTGGAGGGTATCCCCAGGTGCAGTAGACTGGTAATCTTGGAACCTCCTGACTCAGAATACTGCTACCTTCTCACTGCCATAGGAATGCAGCTAGTTGACAGCTGGCTTCAAGACATGCTTCCTTCTGAGAGCTGAGGACAGGGCAGAACCCTCCCGCACCCTACCTGACTGTAGGAGTAGCTGCTGACATCCTAATGTTAGTGGCTGGGAGAGGTTGCGGGAAAAGCGTGTGTGAGCACTGGGCCTGAACTCCCGTGTATCTGAGTTGAATACAGCGATTTCCAACGGCTTTCCTCAACCAGAGTGTAGCTAGGTTCCAAATCCCATGTACGAGCGGGTAGCAGACATCTGCCTCCCACGCATACACACTTCTGAGAGTTGAGCTTATCGCCCGTACCTCCACATCCATCCTGCCGGTACCCTTGGCTTCTAAAAGGGCTAGGCTCGCTGTTTGATGAAAGTGTTGGGAGAGGTAATTGGAATCTCCCGGCACACAAGACGAGTGCCTCCAAGCTCAATTCACGATTTCCCAGTAATTCTTGTGGTAGACAGGTGCTACATACTAAGTTCCATATGTGAGAAGGTAGCTGAACGCCTTGTCCAAAAGCATCTTACTTCTGAGAGTTGAGCCCACCCTCAGTCCCTCACAGTTCCACACTGCGTGCAGAGTGAGTTTCACACGTCTTCACCAGAGACGATTGCCAGAGGCTTCTGAGTACTAGTTAACAATGCAGACCTGGAGGGTATCTCCAGGTGCAGTAGAGTGGTAATCTTGGAACCTCCTGACTCAGAGTACTGCTACCTTCTCACTGCCATAGGAATGCAGCTAGTTGACAGCTGGCTTCAAGACATGCTTCCCTGTGAGAGCTGAGGACAGGGCAGAACCCTCCCGCATCCTGCCTGACTGTAGGAGTAGCTGCTAACATCCTTATGTTAGTGGCTGGGAGAGGTTGCGGGAAAAGCATGTGTGAGCACTGGGCCTGAACTCCCGTGTATCTGAGTTGAATACAGCGATTTCCAATGGCCTTCTTCAATCACAGTGTAGCTAGGTTCCAACTCCCATGTCCGAGTGGGTAGCAGACATCTGCCTCCCATGCATACACACTTCTGAGAGTTGAGCTTATGGCCTTTACCTCCACATCCCGCCTGCTGGTACCCTTGGCTTCTAAAAGGCCTAGGCTCGCTGTTTGACGGAAGTGCTGGGAGAGGTAATTGGAATCACCCGGCACACAAGACTAGTGCCTCCAAGCTCAGTTCAGCGATTTCCTAGTAATTCCTGTGGTAGACTGGTGGTACATACTAAGTTCCATACGTGAGAGGGTAGCTGAACGCCTTGTCCAAAACCATCTTACTTCTGAGAGTTGAGCTCAGCCTCAGTCCCTCACAGTTCCACACTGCCTGCAGAGTGAGTTTCGCAGGTCTTCAGCAGAGACGTTTGCCAGAGGCTTCTGAGACGCAGGGTAACAATGCAGACCTGGAGGGTATCCCCAGGTGCAGTAGACTGGTAATCTTGGAACCTCCTGACCCAGAATACTGCTACCTTCTCACTGCCATAGGAATGCAGCTAGTTGACAGCTGGCTTCAAGACATGCTTCCCTATGAGAGCTGAGGACAGGGCAGAACCCTCCCGCATGCTGCCCTACTGTAGGAGTAGCTGCTAACATCCTAATGTTAGTGGCTGGGAGAGGTTGCGGGAAAAGCATGTGTGAGCACTGGGCCTGAACTCCCGTGTATCTGAGTTGAATACAGCGATTTCTAATGGCCTTCTTCAATCCCAGTGTAGCTAGGTTCCAACTCCCATGTCCGAGTGGGTAGCAGACATCTGCCTCCCATGCATACACACTTCTGAGAGTTGCGCTTATGTCCTTTACCTCCACATCCAGCCTGCTGGTACCCTTGGCTTCTAAAAGGCCTAGGCTCGCTGTTTGACGGAAGTGCTGGGAGAGGTAATTGGAATCACCCGGCACACAAGACTAGTGCCTCCAAGCTCAGTTCAGCGATTTCCTAGTAATTCCTGTGGTAGACTGGTGGTACATACTAAGTTCCATACGTGAGAGGGTAGCTGAACGCCTTGTCCAAAACCATCTTACTTCTGAGAGTTGAGCTCAGCCTCAGTCCCTCACAGTTCCACACTGCCTGCAGAGTGAGTTTCGCAGGTCTTCAGCAGAGACGTTTGCCAGAGGCTTCTGAGAGGCAGGGTAACAATGCAGACCTGGAGGGTATCCCCAGGTGCAGTAGACTGGTAATCTTGGAACCTCCTGACTCAGAATACTGCTACCTTCTCACTGCCATAGGAATGCAGCTAGTTGACAGCTGGCTTCAAGACATGCTTCCCTGTGAGAGCTGAGGACAGGGCAGAACCCTCCCGCATGCTGCCTGATTGTAGGAGTAGCTGCTAAATCCTAATGTTAGTGGCTGGAGAGGTTGCGAGAAAGCATGTGTGAGCACTGGGCCTGAACTCCCGTGTATCTGAGTTGAATACAGCGATTTCCAATGGCCTTCTTCAATCACAGTGTAGCTAGGTTCCAACTCCCATGTCCGAGTGGGTATCAGACAACTGCCTCCCATGCATACACACTTCTGAGAGTTGAGCTTATGACCGGTACCTCCACAGCTAGCCTGCTGGTACCCTTGGCTTCTAAAAGACCTAGGCTCGCTGTTTGACGGAAGTGTTGGGAGACGTAATTGGAATCACCCGGCACACAAGATAGTGCCTCCAAGCTCAGTCCAGCGATTTCCTAGTAATTCCTGTGGTAGACTGGTGCTACATACTAAGTTCCATACGTGAGAGGGTAGCTGAACGCCTTGTCCAAAAGCATATTACTTCTGAGAGTTGAGCTCAGCCTCAGTCCCTCACAGTTCCACACTGCCTGCAGAGTGAGTTTCGCAGGTCTTCAGCAGAGACGTTTGCCAGAGGCTTCTGAGACGCAGGGTAACAATGCAGACCTGGAGGGTATCCCCAGGTGCAGTAGACTGGTAATCTTGGAACCTCCTGACTCAGAATACTGCTACCTTCTCACTGCCATAGGAATGCAGCTAGTTGACAGCTGGCTTCAAGACATGCTTCAATCTGAGAGCTGAGGACAGGGCAGAACCCTCCCGCATCCTACCTGACTGTAGTAGTAGCTGCTGACATCCTAATGTTAGTGGCTAGGAGAGGTTGCGGGAAAAGCGTGTGTGAGCACTGGGCCTGAACTCCCGTGTATCTGAGTTGAATACAGCGATTTCCAACGGTTTTCCTCAACCAGAGTGTAGCTAGGTTCCAAATCCAATGTACGAGCGGGTAGCAGACATCTGCCTCCCATGCATACACACTTCTGAGAGTTGAGCTTATGGCCTGTACCTCCACATCCAGCCTGCTGGTACCCTTGGTTTCTAAAAGGCCTAGGCTCGCTGTTTGACGGAAGTGCTGGGAGAGGTAATTGGAATCTCCCGGCACACAAGACGAGTGCCTCCAAGCTCAATTCACGATTTCCCAGTAATTCTTGTGTTAGACAGGTGCTACATACTAAGTTCCATATGTGAGAAGGTAGCTGAACGCCTTGTCCTAAAGCATCTTACTTCTGAGAGTTGAGCCCACCCTCAGTCCCTCACAGTTCCACACTGCGTGCAGAGTGAGTTTCACACGTCTTCACCAGAGACGATTGCCAGAGGCTTCTGAGTACAAGTTAACAATGCAGACCTGGAGGGTATCTCCAGGTGCAGTAGAGTGGTAATCTTGGAACCTCCTGACTCAGAGTACTGCTACCTTCTCACTGCCATAGGAATGCAGCTAGTTGACAGCTGGCTTCAAGACATGCTTCAATGTGAGAGCTGAGGACAGGGCAGAACCCTCCCGCATCCTGCCTGACTGTAGGAGTAGCTGCTAACATCCTTATGTTAGTGGCTGGGAGAGGTTGCGGGAAAAGCATGTGTGAGCACTGGGCCTGAAATCCCGTGTATCTGAGTTGAATACAGCGATTTCCAATGGCCTTCTTCAATCACAGTGTAGCTAGGTTCCAACTCCCATGTCCGAGTGGGTAGCAGACCTCTGCCTCCCATGCATATACACTTCTGAGAGTTGAGCTTATGGCCTTTACCTCCACATCCCGCCTGCTGGTACCCTTGGCTTCTAAAAGGCCTAGGCTCGCTGTTTGACGGAAGTGCTGGGAGAGGTAATTGGAATTACCCGGCACAAAAGACTAGTGCCTCCAAGCTCAGTTCAGCGATTTCCTAGTAATTCCTCTGGTAGACTGGTGGTACATACTAAGTTCCATACGTGAGAGGGTAGCTGAACGCCTTGTCCAAAACCATCTTACTTCTGAGAGTTGAGCTCAGCCTCAGTCCCTCACAGTTCCACACTGCCTGCAGAGTGAGTTTCGCAGGTCTTCAGCAGAGACGTTTGCCAGAGGCCTCTGAGACGCAGGGTAACAATGCAGACCTGGAGGGTATCCCCAGGTGCAGTAGACTGGTAATCTTGGAACCTCCTGTCTCAGAATACTGCTACCTTCTCACTGCCATAGGAATGCAGCTAGTTGACAGCTGGCTTCAAGACATGCTTCCCTATGAGAGCTGAGGACAGGGCAGAACCCTCGCGCATGCTGCCCTACTGTAGGAGTAGCTGCTAACATCCTAATGTTAGTGGCTGGGAGAGGTTGCGGGAAAAGCATGTGTGAGCACTGGGCCTGAACTCCCGTGTATCTGAGTTGAATACAGCGATTTCCAACGACTTTCCTCAACCAGAGTGTAGCTAGGTTCCAAATCCCAGGTACGAGCGGGTAGCAGACATCTGCCTCCCATGCATACACACTTCTGAGAGTTGAGCTTATGGCCTGTACCTCCACATCCAGCCTGCTGGTACCCTTGGCTTCTAAAAGGCCTAGGCTCGCTGTTTGACGGAAGTGCTGGGAGAGGTAATTGGAATCTCCCGGCACACAAGACGAGTGCCTCCAAGCTCAATTCACGATTTCCCAGTAATTCTTGTGGTAGACAGATGCTACATACTAAGTTCCATATGTGAGATGGTAGCTGAACGCCTTGTCCAAAAGCATCTTACTTCTGAGAGTTGAGCCCACACTCAGTCCCTCACAGTTCCACACTGCCTGCAGATTGAGTTTCACACGTCTTCACCAGAGACGATTGCCAGAGGCTTCTGAGTACAAGTTAACAATGCAGACCTGGAGGGTATGTCCAGGTGCAGTAGAGTGGTAATCTTGGAACCTCCTGACTCAGAGTACTGCTACATTCTCACTGCCATAGGAATGCAGCTAGTTGACAGCTGGCTTCAAGACATGCTTCCCTGTGAGAGCTGAGGACAGGGCAGAACCCTCCCGCATCCTGCCTGACTGTAGGAGTAGCTGCTAACATCCTTGTGTTAGTGGCTGGAAGAGGTTGCGGGAAAAGCATGTGTGAGCACTGGGCCTGAACTCCCGTGTATCTGAGTTGAATACAGCGATTTCCAATGGCCGTCTTCAATCACAGTGTAGCTAGGTTCCAACTCCCATGTCCGAGTGGGTAGCCGACATCTGCCTCCCATGCATAAACACTTCTGAGAGTTGAGCTTATGGCCTGTACCTCCACATCCAGCCTGCTGGTACCCTTGGCTTCTAAAAGGCCTAGGCTCGCTGTTTCTCGGTAGTGCTGGGAGAGGTAATTGGAATCACCCGGCACACAAGACTAGTGCCTCCAAGCTCAGTTCAGCGATTTCCTAGTAATTCCTGTGGTAGACTGTTGCTACATAGTAAGTTCCATACGTGAGAGGGTAGCTGAACGCCTTGTCCAAAACCATCTTACTTCTGAGAGTTGAGCTCACCCTCAGTCCCTCACAGTTCCACACTGCCTGCAGAGTGAGTTTCGCAGGTCTTCAGCAGAGACTTTTGCCAGAGGCTTCTGAGACGCAGGGTAACAATGCAGACCTGGAGGGTATCCCCAGGTGCAGTAGACTGGTAATCTTGGAACCTCCTGACTCAGAATACTGCTACCTTCTCACTGCCATAGGAATGCAGCTAGTTGACAGCTGGCTTCATGACATGCTTCCCTGTGAGAGCTGAGGTCAGGGCAGAACCCTCCCGCATGCTGCCTGACTGTAGGATTAGCTGCTAACATCCTAATGTTAGTGGCTGGGAGAGGTTGCGGGAAAAGCATGTGTGAGCACTGGGCCTGAACTCCCGTGTATCTGAGTTGAATACAGCGATTTCCAATGACTTTCCTCAAACAGAGTGTAGCTAGGTTCCAAATCCCATGTACGAGCGGGTAGCAGACATCTGCCTCCCATGCATACACACTTCTGAGAGTTGATCTTATGGCCTGTACCTCCACATCCGGCCTGCTGGTACCCTTGGCTTCTAAAAGGCCTAGGCTCGCTGTTTGACGGAAGTGCTGGGAGAGGTAATTGGAATCTCCCGGCACACAAGACGAGTGCCTCCAAGCTCAATTCACGATTTCCCAGTAATTCTTGTGGTAGACAGGTGCTACATACTAAGTTCCATATGTGAGAAGGTAGCTGAACGCCTTGTCCAAAAGCATCTTATCTGAGAGTTGAGCCCACCCTCAGTACCTCACACTTCCACACTGCTTGCAGAGTGAGTTTCACACGTCTTCACCAGAGACGATTGCCAGAGGCTTCTGAGTACAAGTTAACAATGCAGACCTGGAGGGTATCTCCAGGTGCAGTAGAGTGGTAATCTTGGAACCTCCTGACTCAGAGTACTGCTACCTTCTCACTGCCATAGGAATGCAGCTAGTTGACAGCTGGCTTCAAGACATGCTTCCCTGTGAGAGCTGAGGACAGGACAGAACCCTCCCGCATCCTGCCTGACTGTAGGAGTAGCTGCTAACATCCTTATGTTAGTGGCTGGGAGAGGTTGCGGGAAAAGCATGTGTGAGCACTTGGCCTGAACTCCCGTGTATCTGAGTTGAATACAGTGATTTCCAATGGCCTTCTTCAATCACAGTGTAGCTAGGTTCCAACTCCCATGTCCGAGTGGGTAGCAGACATCTGCCTCCAATGCATACACACTTCTGAGAGTTGAGCTTATGGCCTTTACCTCCACATCCAGCCTACTGGTACCCTTGGCTTCTAAAAGGCCTAGGCTCGCTGTTGGACGGAAGTGCTGGGAGAGGTAATTGGAATCACCCTGCACACAAGACTAGTGCCTCCAAGCTCAGTTCAGCGATTTCCTAGTAATTCCTGTGGTAGACTGGTGCTACATACTAAGTTCCATACGTGAGAGGGTAGCTGAACGCCTTGTCCAAAACCATCTTACTTCTGAGAGTTGAGCTCAGCCTCAGTCCCTCACAGCTCCACACTGCCTGCAGAGTGAGTTTCGCAGGTCTTCAGCAGAGACGTTTGCCAGAGGCTTCTGAGACGCAGGGTAACAATGCAGACCTGGAGGGTATCCCCAGGTGCAGTAGACTGGTAATCTTGGAACCTCCTGACTCAGAATACTGCTACCTTCTCACTGCCATAGGAATGCAGCTAGTTGACAGCTGGCTTCAAGACATGCTTCCCTGTGAGAGCTGAGGACAGGGCAGAACCCTCCCGCATGCTGCCTGACTGTAGGAGTAGCTGCTAACATCCTAATGTTAGTGGCTGGGAGAGGTTGCGGGAAAAGCATGTGTGAGCACTGGGCCTGAACTCCCGTGTATCTGAGTTGAATACAGCGATTTCCAACGACTTTCCTCAACCAGAGTGTAGCTAAGTTCCAAATCCCATGTACGAGCGGGTAGCAAACATCTGCCTCCCATGCATACACACTTCTGAGAGTTGAGCTTATGGCTTGTACCTCCACATCCAGCCTGCTGGTACCCTTGGCTTCTAAAAGGCCTAGGCTCGCTGTTTGACGGCGTTGCTGGGAGAGGTAATTGGAATCTCACGGCACACAAGACGAGTGCCTCCAAGCTCAATTCACGATTTCACAGTAATTCTTGTGGTAGACATGTGCTAAATACTAAGTTACATATGTGAGAAGGTAGCTGAACGCCTTGTCCAAAAGCATCTTACTTCTGAGAGTTGAGCAGACCCTCAGTCCCTCACACTTCCACACTGCCTGCAGAGTGAGTTTCACACGTCTTCACCAGAGACGATTGCCAGAGGCTTCTGAGTACAAGTTAACAATGCAGACCTGGAGGGTATCTCCAGGTGCAGTAGAGTGGTAATCTTGGAACCTCCTGACTCAGAGTACTGCTACCTTCTCACTGCCATAGGAATGCAGCTAGTTGACAGCTGGCTTCAAGACATGCTTCCCTGTGAGAGCTGAGGACAGGGCAGAATCCTCCCGCATCCTGCCTGACTGTAGGAGTAGCTGAAAACATCCTTATGTTAGTGGCTGGGAGAGGTTGCGGGAAAAGCATGTGTGAGCACTGGGCCTGAACTCCCGTGTATCTGAGTTGAATACAGCGATTTCCAATGGCCTTCTTCAATCACAGTGTAGCTAGGTTCAACTCCCATGTCCGAGTGGGTAGCAGACATCTGCATCCCATGCATACACACTTTTGAGAGATGAGCTTATGGCCGGTACCTCCACAGCCAGCCTGCTGGTACCCTTGGCTTCTAAAAGGCCTAGGCTCGCTGTTTGACGGAAGTGTTGGGAGACGTAAGTGGAATCACCCGGCACACAAGACTAGTGCCTCCAAGCTCACTCCAGCGATTTCCTAGTAATTCCTGTGGTAGACTGGTGCTACATACTAAGTTCCATACGTGAGAGGGTAGCTGAACGCCTTGTCAAAGAGCATCTTACTTCTGAGAGTTGAGCTCAGCCTCAGTCCCTCACAGTTCCACACTGCCTTCAGAGTGAGTTTCGCAGGTCTTCAGCAGAGACGTTTGCCAGAGGCTTCTGAGATGCAGGGTAACAATGCAGACCTGGAGGGTATCCCCAGGTGCAGTAGACTGGTAATCTTGGAACCTCCTGACTCAGAATACTGCTACCTTCTCACTGCCATAGGAATGCAGCTAGTTGACAGCTGGCTTCAAGACATGCTTCCCTGAGAGAGCTGAGGACAGGGCAGAACCCTCCCGCATGCTGCCTGAATGTAGGAGTAGCTGCTAACATCCTAATGTTAGTGGCTGGGAGACGTTGGGCGAAAAGCATGTGTGAGCACTGGGCCTGAACTCCCGTGTATCTGAGTTGAATACAGCGATTTCCAACGGATTTCCTCAACCAGAGTGTAGCTAGGTTACCAAATCCCATGTACGAGCGGGTAGCAGACATCTGCCTCCCATGCATACACACTTCTGAGAGTTGAGCTTATGGCCTCTACATCCACATCCAGCCTGCTGGTACCCTTGGCTTCTAAAAGGCCTAGGCTGGCTGTTTGACGGAAGTGCTGGGAGAGGTAATTGGAATCTCCCGGCACACAAGACGAGTGCCTCCAAGCTCAATTCATGATTTCCCAGTAATTCTTGTGGTAGAGATGCTACATACTAAGTTCCATATGTGAGATGGTAGCTGAACGCCTTGTCCAAAAGCATCTTACTTCTGAGAGTTGAGCCCACCCTCAGTCCCTCACAGTTCCACACTGCCTGCAGAGTGAGTTTCACACGTCTTCACCAGAGACGATTGCCAGAGGCTTCTGAGTACAAGTTAACAATGCAGACCTGGAGGGTATCTCCAGGTGCAGTAGAGTGGTAATCTTGGAACCTCTTGAATCAGAGTACTGCTACCTTCTCACTGCCATAGGAATGCAGCTAGTTGACAGCTGGCTTCAAGACATGCTTCCCTGTGAGAGCTGAGGACAGGACAGAACCCTCCCGCATCCTGCCTGACTGTAGGAGTAGCTGCTAACATCCTAATGTTAGTGGCTGGGAGAGGTTGCGGGAAAAGCATGTGTGAGCACTGGGCCTGAACTCCCGTGTATCTGAGTTGAATACAGCGATTTCCAACGACTTTCCTCAACCAGAGTGTAGCTAAGTTCCAAATCCCATGTACGAGCGGGTAGCAGACATCTGCCTCCCATGCATACACACTTCTGAGAGTTGAGCTTATGGACTGTACCTCCACATCTAGCCTGCTGGTACCCTTGGCTTCTAAAAGGCCTAGGCTCGCTGTTTGACGGCGTTGCTGGGAGAGGTAATTGGAATCTCACGGCACACAAGACGAGTGCCTCCAAGCTCAATTCACGATTTCACAGTAATTCTTGTGGTAGACATGTGCTAAATACTAAGTTACATATGTGAGAAGGTAGCTGAACGCCTTGTCCAAAAGCATCTTACTTCTGAGAGTTGAGCAGACCCTCAGTCCCTCACACTTCCACACTGCCTGCAGAGTGAGTTTCACACGTCTTCACCAGAGACGATTGCCAGAGGCTTCTGAGTACAAGTTAACAATGCAGACCTGGAGGGTATCTCCAGGTGCAGTAGAGTGGTAATCTTGGAACCTCCTGACTCACAGTACTGCTACCTTCTCACTGCCATAGGAATGCAGCTAGTTGACAGCTGGCTTCAAGACATGCTTCCCTGTGAGAGCTGAGGACAGGGCAGAATCCTCCCGCATCCTGCCTGACTGTAGGAGTAGCTGAAAACATCCTTATGTTAGTGGCTGGGAGAGGTTGCGGGAAAAGCATGTGTGAGCACTGGGCCTGAACTCCCGTGTATCTGAGTTGAATACAGCGATTTCCAATGGCCTTCTTCAATCACAGTGTAGCTAGGTTCCAACTCCCATGTCCGAGTGGGTAGTAGACATCGGCCTCCCATGCATACACACTTCTGAGAGTTGAGCTTATGGCCTTTACCTCCACATCCAGCGTGCTGGTACCCTTGGCTTCTAAAAGGCCTAGGCTCGCTGTTTGACGGAAGTGCTGGGAGAGGTAATTGGAATCACCCGGCACACAAGACTAGTGCCTCCAAGCTCAGTTCAGCGATTTCCTAGTAATTCCTGTGGTAGACTGGTGCTACATACTAAGTTCCATACGTGAGAGGGTAGCTGAACGCCTTGTCCAAAACCATCTTACTTCTGAGAGTTGAGCTCAGCCTCAGTCCCTCACAGTTCTACACTGCCTGCAGAGTGAGTTTCGCAGGTCTTCAGCAGAGACGTTTGCCAGAGGCTTCTGAGTACAAGTTAACAATGCAGACCCGGAGGGTATCCCCAGGTGCAGTAGACTGGTAATCTTGGAACCTCCTGACTCAGATTACTGCTACCTACTCACTGCCAAAGGAATGCAGCTAGTTGACAGCTGGCTTCAAGACATGTTTCCCTGTGAGAGCTGAGGACAGGGCAGAACCCTCCCGCATCCTTCCTGACTGTAGGACTAGCTGCTAACATCCTAATGTTAGTGGCTCGGAGAGGTTGCGGGAAAAGCGTGTGTGAGCACTGGGCCTGAACTCCCGTGTATCTGAGTTGAATACAGCGATTTCCAACGGCTTTCCTCAACCAGAGTGTAGCTAGGTTCCAAATCCCATGTACGAGCGGGTAGCAGACACATAACTCCCATGCATACACACTTCTGAGTGTTGACCTTATGGCCTGTACCTCCACATCCAGCCTGCTGGTACCCTTGGCTTCTAAAAGGCCTAGGCTCGCTGTTTGACGGAAGTGCTGGGAGAGGTAATTGGAATCTCCCGGCACACAAGACGTTGCCTCCAAGCTCAATTCACGATTTCCCAGTAATTCTTGTGGTAGACAGGTGCTACATACTAAGTTCCATATGTGAGAAGGTAGCTGAACGCCTTGTCCAAAAGCATCTTACTTCTGAGAGTTGAGCTCACCCTCAGTCCCTCACACTTCCACACTGCCTGCAGAGTGAGTTTCACACGTCTTCACCAGAGACGATTGCCAGAGGCTTCTGAGTACAAGTTAACAATGCAGACCTGGAGGGAATCTCCAGGTGCAGTAGAGTGGTAATCTTGGAACCTCCTGACTCAGAGTACTGCTACCTTCTCACTGCCATAGGAATGCAGCTAGTTGACAGCTGGCTTCAAGACATGCTTCCCTGTGAGAGCTGAGGACAGGGCAGAACCCTCCCGCATCCTGCCATACTGTAGGAGTAGCTGCTAACATCCTTATGTTAGTGGCTGGGAGAGGTTGCGGGAAAAGCATGTGTGAGCACTGGGCCTGAACTCCCGTGTATCTGAGTTGAATACAGCGATTTCCAATGGCCTTCCTCAATCACAGTGTAGCTAGGTTCAACTCCCATGTCCGAGTGGGTAGCAGACATCTGCATCCCATGCATACACACTTTTGAGAGATGAGCTTATGGCCGGTACCTCCACAGCCAGCCTGCTGGTACCCTTGGCTTCTAAAAGGCCTAGGCTCGCTGTTTGACGGAAGTGTTGGGAGACGTAAGTGGAATCACCCGGCACACAAGACTAGTGCCTCCAAGCTCACTCCAGCGATTTCCTAGTAATTCCTGTGGTAGACTGGTGCTACATACTAAGTTCCATACGTGAGAGGGTAGCTGAACGCCTTGTCAAAGAGCATCTTACTTATGAGAGTTGAGCTCAGCCTCAGTCCCTCACAGTTCCACACTGCCTTCAGAGTGAGTTTCGCAGGTCTTCAGCAGAGACGTTTGCCAGAGGCTTCTGAGACGCAGGGTAACAATGCAGACCTGGAGGGTATCCCCAGGTGCAGTAGACTGGTAATCTTGGAACCTCCTGACTCAGAATACTGCTACCTTCTCACTGCCATAGGAATGCAGCTAGTTGACAGCTGGCTTCAAGACATGCTTCCCTGTGAGAGCTGAGGACAGGGCAGAACCCTCCCGCATGCTGCCTGATTGTAGGAGTAGCTGCTAAATCCTAATGTTAGTGGCTGGAGAGGTTGCGAGAAAGCATGTGTGAGCACTGGGCCTGAACTCCCGTGTATCTGAGTTGAATACAGCGATTTCCAATGGCCTTCTTCAATCACAGTGTAGCTAGGTTCCAACTCCCATGTCCGAGTGGGTATCAGACAACTGCCTCCCATGCATACACACTTCTGAGAGTTGAGCTTCTGACCGGTACCTCCACAGCTAGCCTGCTGGTACCCTTGGCTTCTAAAAGACCTAGGCTCGCTGTTTGACGGAAGTGTTGGGAGACGTAATTGGAATCACCCGGCACACAAGATAGTGCCTCCAAGCTCAGTCCAGCGATTTCCTAGTAATTCTTGTGTTAGACAGGTGCTACATACTAAGTTCCATATGTGAGAAGGTAGCTGAACGCCTTGTCCTAAAGCATCTTACTTCTGAGAGTTGAGCCCACCCTCAGTCCCTCACAGTTCCACACTGCGTGCAGAGTGAGTTTCACACGTCTTCACCAGAGACGATTGCCAGAGGCTTCTGAGTACAAGTTAACAATGCAGACCTGGAGGGTATCTCCAGGTGCAGTAGAGTGGTAATCTTGGAACCTCCTGACTCAGAGTACTGCTACCTTCTCACTGCCATAGGAATGCAGCTAGTTGACAGCTGGCTTCAAGACATGCTTCAATGTGAGAGCTGAGGACAGGGCAGAACCCTCCCGCATCCTGCCTGACTGTAGGAGTAGCTGCTAACATCCTAATGTTAGTGGCTGGGAGAGGTTGCGGGAAAAGCATGTGTGAGCACTGGGCCTGAACTCCCGTGTATCTGAGTTGAATACAGCGATTTCCAATGGCCTTCTTCAATCACAGTGTAGCTAGGTTCCAACTCCCATGTCCGAGTGGGTAGCAGACCTCTGCCTCCCATGCATATACACTTCTGAGAGTTGAGCTTATGGCCTTTACCTCCACATCCCGCCTGCTGGTACCCTTGGCTTCTAAAAGGCCTAGGCTCGCTGTTTGACGGAAGTGCTGGGAGAGGTAATTGGAATTACCCGGCACAAAAGACTAGTGCCTCCAAGCTCAGTTCAGCGATTTCCTAGTAATTCCTCTGGTAGACTGGTGGTACATACTAAGTTCCATACGTGAGAGGGTAGCTGAACGCCTTGTCCAAAACCATCTTACTTCTGAGAGTTGAGCTCAGCCTCAGTCCCTCACAGTTCCACACTGCCTGCAGAGTTAGTTTCACAGGTCTTCAGCAGAGACGTTTGCCAGAGGCTTCTGAGACGCAGGGTAACAATGCAGACCTGGAGGGTATCCCCAGGTGCAGTAGACTGGTAATCTTGGAACCTCCTGACTCAGAATACTGCTACCTTCTCACTGCCATAGGAATGCAGCTAGTTGACAGCTGGCTTCAAGACATGCTTCCCTATGAGAGCAGAGGACAGGGCAGAACCCTCGCGCATGCTGCCCTACTGTAGGAGTAGCTGCTAACATCCTAATGTTAGTGGCTGGGAGAGGTTGCGGGAAAAGCATGTGTGAGCACTGGGCCTGAACTCCCGTGTATCTGAGTTGAATACAGCGATTTCCAACGACTTTCCTCAACCAGAGTGTAGCTAGGTTCCAAATCCCAGGTACGAGCGGGTAGCAGACATCTGCCTCCCATGCATACACACTTCTGAGAGTTGAGCTTATGGCCTGTACCTCCACATCCAGCCTGCTGGTACCCTTGGCTTCTAAAAGGCCTAGGCTCGCTGTTTGACGGAAGTGCTGGGAGAGGTAATTGGAATCTCCCGGCACACAAGACGAGTGCCTCCAAGCTCAATTCACGATTTCCCAGTAATTCTTGTGGTAGACAGGTGCTACATACTAAGTTCCATATGTGAGAAGGTAGCTGAACGCCTTGTCCAAAAGCATCTTACTTCTAAGAGTTGTGCACACCCTCAGTCCCTCACACTTCCACACTGCCTGCAGAGTGAGTTTCACACGTCTTCACCAGAGACGATTGCCAGAGGCTTCTGAGTACAAGTTAACAATGCAGACCTGGAGGGTATCTCCAGGTGCAGTAGAGTGGTAATCTTGGAACCTCCTGACTCAGAGTACTGCTACCTTCTCACTGCCATAGGAATGCAGCTAGTTGACAGCTGGGTTCAAGACATGCTTCCCTGTGAGAGATGAGGACAGGGCAGAACCCTCTCGCATCCTACCTGACTGTAGGAGTAGCTGCTAACATCCTAATGTTAGTGGCTGGGAGAGGTTGCGGGAAAAGCATGTGTGAGCACTGGGCCTGAACTCCCCTGTATCTGAGTTGAATACGGCGATTTCCAATGGCCTTCTTCAATCACAGTGTAGCTAAGTTCCAACTCCCATGTCCGAGTGGGAAGCAGACATCTGCCTCACATGCATATACACTTCTGAGAGTTGAGCTTATGGCCTGTACCTCCACATCCAGCCTGCTGGTACCCTTGGCTTCTAAAAGGCCTAGGCTCGCTGTTTGACGGAAGTGCTGGGAGAGGTAATTGGAATCACGCGGCACACAAGACTAGTGCCTCCAAGCTCAGTTCAGCGATTTCCTAGTAATTCCTGTGGTAGACTGGTGCTACATACCAAGTTCCATACGTGAGAGGTTAGCTGAACGCCTTGTCCAAAACCATCTTACTTCTGAGAGATGAGCTCACCCTCAGTCCCTCACAGTTCCACACTGCCTGCAGAGTGAGTTTCGCTGGTCTTCAGCAGAGACGTTTGCCAGAGGCTTCTGAGACGCAGGGTAACAATGCAGACCTGGAGGGTATCCCCAGGTGCAGTAGACTGGTAATCTTGGAACCTCCTGACTCAGAATACTGCTACATTCTCCTGCCATAGTAATGCAGCTAGTTGACAACTAGCTGGCTTCAAGACATGCTTCCCTGAGAGAGCTGAGGACAGGGCAGAACCCTCCCGCATGCTGCCTGACTGTAGGAGTAGCTGCTAACATCCTAATGTTAGTGGCTGGGAGAGGTTGCGGGAAAAGCATGTGTGAGCACTGGGCCTGAACTCCCGTGTATCTGAGTTGAATACATCGATTTCCAATGGCCTTCTTCAATCACAGTGTAGCTAGGTTCCAACTCCCATGTCCGAGTGGGTAGCAGACATCTGCCTCCCATGCATATACACTTCTGAGAGTTGAGCTTATGGCCTGTACCTCCACATCCAGCCTGCTGGTACCCTTGGCTTCTAAAAGGCCTAGGCTCGCTGTTTGACGGAAGTGCTTGGAGAGGTTATTGGAATCACCCGGCACACAAGACTAGTGCCTCCAACTCAGTTCAGCGATTTCCTAGTAATTCCTGTGGTAGACTGGTGCTACATACTAAGTTCCATACGTGAGAGGGTACCTGAACGCATTGTACAAAAGCATCTTACTTCTGAGAGTTGAGCCCACCCTCAGTCCCTCACAGTTCCACACTGCCTGCAGAGTGAGTTTCGCAGGTCTTCAGCAGAGACGTTTGCCAGAGGCTTCTGAGACGCAGGGTAACAATGCAGACCTGGAGGGTATCCCCATGTGCAGTCTACTGGTAATCTTGGAACCTCCTGACTCAGAATACTGCTACCTTCTCACTGCCATAGGAATGCAGCTAGTTGACAGCTAGCTGGCTTCAAGACATGCTTCCCTGAGAGAGCTGAGGACAGAGCAGAACCCTCCCACATGCTGCCTGAGTGTAGGAGTAGCTGCTAACATCCTAATGTTAGTGGCTGGGAGAGGTTGTGGGAAAAGCATGTGTGAGCACTGGGCCTGAACTCCCGTGTATCTGAGTTGAATACAGCGATTTCCAACGGCTTTCCTCAACCAGAGTGTAGCTAGGTTCCAAATCCCATGTACGAGGGGGTAGCAGACATCTGCCTCCCATGCATACACACTTCTGAGAGTTGAGCTTATGGCCTGTACCTCCACATCCAGCCTGCTGGTACCCTTGCCTTCTAAAAGGCCTAGGCTCGCTGTTTGACGGAAGTGCTGGGAGAGGTAATTGGAATCTCCCGGCACACAAGACCAGTGCCTCCAAGCTCAATTCACGATTTCCCAGTAATTCTTGTGGAAGACAGGTGCTACATACTAAGTTCCATATGTGAGATGGTAGCTGAACGACTTGTCAAAAAGCATCTTACTTCTGAGAGTTGAGCCCACCCACAGTCCCTCACAGTTCCACACTGCCTGCAGAGTGAGTTTCACACGTCTTCACCAGAGATGATTGCCAGAGGCTTCTGAGTACAAGTTAACAATGCAGACCTGGAGGGTAGCTCCAGGTGCAGTAGAGTGCTAATCTTGGAACCTCCTGACTCAGAGTACTGCTACCTTCTCACTGCCATAGGAATGCAGCTAGTTGACAGCTGGCCTCAAGACATGCTTCCCTGTGAGAGCTGAGGACAGGGCAGACCCCTCCCGCATCCTGCCTGACAGTAGGAGTAGCTGCTAACATCCTTATGTTAGTGGCTGGGACAGGTGGAGGGAAAAGCGTGTGTGAGCACTGGGCCTGAACTCCCGTGTATCTGAGTTGAATACAGCGATTTCCAATGGCCTTCTTCAATCACACTGTAGCTAGGTTCCAACTCCCATGTCCGAGTGGGTAGCAGACATCTGCCTCCCATGCATACACACTTCTGAGAGTTGAGCTTATGGCCTGTACCTCCACATCCAGCCTGCTGCTACCCTTGGCTTATAAAAGGGCTAGGCTCGCTGTTTGACGGAAGTGCTGGGAGAGGTAATTGGAATCACCCGGCACACAAGACTAGTGCCTCCAAGCTCAGTTCAGCGATTTCCTAGTAATTCCTGTGGTAGACTGCTGCTACATACTAAGTTCCATACGTGAGAGGGTAGCTGAACGCCTTGTCCAAAACCATCTTACTTCTGAGAGTTGAGCTCACCCTCAGTCCCTCACAGTTCCACACTGCCTGCCGAGTGAGTTTCGCAGGTCTTCAGCAGAGACGTTTGCCAGAGGCTTCTGAGACGCAGGGTAACAATGCAGACCTGGAGGGTATCCCCAGGTGGAGTAGACTGGTAATCTTGGAACCTCGTGACTCAGAATACTGCTACCTTCTCACTGCCATAGGAATGCAGCTAGTTGACAGCTGGCTTCAAGACATGCTTCCCTGTGAGAGCTGACGACAGGGCAGAACCCGCCCGCATGCTGCCTGACTGTAGGTTTAGCTGATAACATCCTAATGTTAGTGGCTGGGAGAGGTTGCGCGAAAAGCATGTGTGAGCACTGGGCCTGAACTCCCGTGTATCTGAGTTGAATACAGCCATTTCAAACGGCTTTCCTCAACCAGAGTGTAGCTAGGTTCCAAATCCCATGTACGAGCGGGTAGCAGACATCTGCCTCCCATGCATACACACTTCTGAGAGTTGAGCTTATGGCCTGTACCTCCACATCCAGCCTGCTGGTACCCTTGGCTTCTAAAAGGCGTAGGCTCGCTGTTTGACGGAAGTGCTGGGAGAGGTAATTGGAATCACCCGGCACACAAGACTAGTGCCTCCAAGCTCAGTTCAGCGATTTCCTAGTAATTCCTGTGGTAGACTGGTGCTACATACTAAGTTCCATACGTGAGAGGGTAGCTGAACGCCTTGTCCAAACCCATCTTACTTCTGAGAGTTGAGCTCAGCCACAGTCCCTCACAGTTCCACACTGCCTGCAGAGTGAGGGTCGCAGGTCTTCAGCAGAGACGTTTGCCAGAGGCTTCTGAGACGCAGGGTAACAATGCAGACCTGGAGGGTATCCCCAGGTGTAGTCGACTGGTAATCTTGGAACCTCCTGACTCAGAATACTGCTACCTTCTCACTGCCATAGGAATGCAGCTAGTTGACAGCTAGCTGGCTTCAAGACATGCTTCCCTGAGAGAGCTGAGGACAGGGCAGATCCCTCCCGCATGCTGCCTGACTGTAGGAGTAGCTGCTAACATCCTAATGTTAGTGGCTGGGAGAGGTTGCGGGAAAAGCATGTGTGAGCACTGGGCCTGAACTCCCGTGTATCTGAGTTGAATACAGCGATTTCCAACGGCTTTCCTCAACCAGAGTGTAGCTAGTTTCCAAATCGCATGTACGAGCGGGTAGCAGACATCTGCCTCCCATGCATACACACTTCTGAGAGTTGAGCTTATGGCCTGTACCTCCACATCCAGCCTGCTGGTACCCTTGGCTTCTAAAAGGCCTAGGCTCGCTGTTTGACGGAAGTGCTGGGAGAGGTAATTGGAATCTCCCGGCACACAAGACGAGTGCCTCCAAGCTCAATTCACGATTTCCCAGTAATTCTTGTGGTAGACAGGTGCTACATACTAAGTTCCATATGTGAGAAGGTAGCTGAACGCCTTGTCCAAAAGCATCTTACTTCTGAGAGTTGAGCACACCCTCAGTCCCTCACACTTCTACACTGCCTGCAGAGTGAGTTTCACACGTCTTCATTAGAGACGATTGCCAGAGGCCTCTGTGTACAAGTTAACAATGCAGACCTGGAGGGTATCCCCAGGTGCAGTCGACTGGTAATCTTGGACTCTCCTGACTCAGAATACTGCTACCTTCTCACTGCCATAGGAATGCAGCTAGTTGACAGCTGGCTTCAAGACCTGCTTCCCTGTGAGAGCTGAGGACAGGGCAGAACCCTCCCGCATGCTGCCTGACTGTAGGAGTAGCTGCTAACATCCTAATGTTAGTGGCTGGGAGAGGTTGCGGGAAAAGCATGTGTGAGCACTGGGCCTGAACTCCCGTGTATCTGAGTTGAATACAGCGATTTCCAACGACTTTCCTCAACCAGAGTGTAGCTAGGTTCCAAATCCCATGTACGAGCGGGTAGCAGACATCTGCCTCCCATGCATACACACTTATGAGAGTTGTGCTTATGGCCTGTACCTCCACATCCAGCCTGCTGGTACCCTTGGCTTACAGAAGGCCTAGGCTCGCTGTTTGACGGAAGTGCTGGGAAAGGTAATTGGAATCTCCCGGCACACAAGACGAGTGCCTCCAAGCTCAATTCACGATTTCCCAATAATTCTTGTGGTAGACAGGTGCTACATACTAATTTCCATATGTGAGAAGGTAGCTGAACGCCTTGTCCAAAAGCATTTTACTTCTGAGAGTTGAGCACACCCTCAGTCCCTCACACTTCCACACTGCCTGCAGAGTGAGTTTCACACGTCTTCACCAGAGACGATTGCCAGAGGCTTCTGAGTACAAGTTAACAATGCAGACCTGGAGGGTATCTCCAGGTGCAGTAGAGTGGTAATCTTGGAACCTCCTGACTCAGAATACTGCTACCTTCTCACTGCCATAGGAATGCAGCTAGTTGACAGCTGGCTTCAAGACATGCTTCCTTGTGAGAGCTGAGGACAGGGCAGAACCCTCCCGCATGCTGCCTGACTGTACGAGTAGCTGCTAACATCCTAATGTTAGTGGCTGGGAGAGGTTGCAGGAAAAGCATGTGTGAGCACTGGGCCTGAACTCCCGTGTATCTGAGTTGAATACAGCGATTTCCAACGACTTTCCTCAATCAGAGTGTAGCTAGGTTCCAAATCCCATATACGAGCGGGTAGCAGACATCTGCCTCCCATGCATACACACTTCTGAGAGTTGAGCTTATGGCCTGTACCTCCACATCCAGCGTGCTGGTACCCTTGGCTTCTTTTCTTTTTTTTTTTTTATTTTTTTTTATTTATTATTTATGATAGTCACAGAGAGAGAGAGGCAGAGACATAGGCAGAGGGAGAAGCAGGCTCCATGCAACGGGAGCCCGATGTGGGATTCGATCCCGGGTCTCCAGGATCGCGCCCCGGGCCAAAGGCAGGCGCCAAACCGCTGCGCCACCCAGGGATCCCTGGTACCCTTGGCTTCTAAAAGGCCTAGGCTCGCTGTTTTTCGGAAGTGCTGGGAGAGGTAATTGGAATCTCCCGGCACACAAGACGAGTGCCTCCAAGCTCAATTCACGATTTACCAGTAATTCTTGTGGTAGACAGGTGCTACATACTAAGTTCCATATGTGAGAAGGTAGCTGAACGCCTTGTCCAAAACCATCTTACTTCTGAGAGTTGAGCACACCCTCCGTCCCTCACACTTCCACACTGCCTGCAGAGTGAGTTTCACACGTCTTCACCAGAGACGATTGCCAGAGGCTTCTGAGTACAAGTTAACAATGCAGACCTGGAGGGTATCTCCAGGTGCAGTAGAGTGGTAATCTTGGAACCTCCTGACTCAGAGTACTGCTACCTTCTCACTGCCATAGGAATGCAGCTAGTTGACAGCTGGCTTCAAGACATGCTTCCCTGTGAGAGCTGAGGACAGGGCAGAACCCTCCCGCATGCTGCCTGACTGTAGGAGTAGCTGCTAACATCCTAATGTTAGTGGCTGGGAGAGGTTGCGGGAAAAGCATGTGTGAGCACTGGGCCTGAACTCCCGTGTATCTGCGTTGAATACAGCGATTTCCAACGACTTTCCTCAATCAGAGTGTAGCTAGGTTCCAAATCCCATGTACGAGCGGGTGGCAGACATCTGCCTGCCATGCATACACACTTCTGAGAGTTGAGCTTATGGCCTGTACCTCCACATCCAGCCTGCTGGTACCCTTGGCTTCTAAAAGGCCTAGGCTCGCTGTTTGACGGAAGTGCTGGGAGAGGTAATTGGAATCTCCCGGCACACAAGACGAGTGCCTCCAAGCTCAATTCACGAATTCCCAGTAATTCTTGTGGTAGACAGGTGCTACATACTAAGTTCCATATGTGAGATGGTAGGTGAACGCCTTGTCCAAAAGCATCTTACTTCTGAGAGTTGAGCCCACTCTCAGTCCCTCACAGTTCCACACTGCCTGCAGAGTGAGTTTCACACGTCTTCACCAGAGACGATTGCCAGAGGCTTCTGAGTACAAGTTAACAATGCAGACCTGGAGGGTATCTCCAGGTGCAGTAGAGTGGTAATCTTGGAACCTCCTGACTCAGAGTACTGCTACCTTCTCACTGCCATAGGAATGCAGCTAGTTGACAGCTGGCTTCAAGACATGCTTCCCTGTGAGAGCTGAGGACAGGGCAGAACCCTCCCGCATCCTGCCTGACTGTAGGAGTAGCTGCTAACATCCTTGTGTTAATGGCTGGAAGAGGTTGCGGGAAAAGCATGTGTGAGCACTGGTCCTGAACTCCCGTGTATCTGAGTTGAATACAGCGATTTCCAATGGCCTTCTTCAATCACAGTGTAGCTAGGTTCCAACTCCCATGTCCGAGTGGGTAGCAGACATCTGCCTCCCATGCATATACACTTCTGAGAGTTGAGCTTATGGCCTGTAGCTCCACATCCAGCCTCCTGGTACCCTTGGCTTCTAAAAGGCCTAGGCTCGCTGTTTGACGGAAGTGCTGGGAGAGGTAATTGGAATCACCCGGCACACAAGACTAGTGCCTCCAAGCTCAGTTCAGCGATTTCCTAGTAATTCCTGTGGTAGACTGGTGCTACATACTAAGTTCCATACGTGAGAGGGTAGCTGAACGCCTTGTCCAAAACCATCTTACTTCTGAGAGTTGAGCTCAGCCTCAGTCCCTCACAGTTCCACACTGCCTGCTGAGTGAGTTTCGCAGGTCTTCAGCAGAGACGTTTGCCAGAGGCTTCTGAGACGCAGGGTAACAATGCAGACCTGGAGGGTATCCCCAGGTGCAGTCGACTGGTAATCTTGGAACCTCCTGACTCAGAATACTGCTACCTTCTCACTGCCATAGGAATGCAGCTAGTTGACAGCTAGCTGGCTTCAAGACATGCTTCCCTGAGAGAGCTGAGGACAGGACAGAACCCTCTCGCATGCTGCCTGACTGTAGGAGTAGCTGCTAACATCCTAATGTTAGTGGCTGGGAGAGGTTGCGGGAAAAGCATGTGTGAGCACTGGGCCTGAACTCCCGTGTATCTGAGTTGAATACAGCGATTTCCAACGACTTTCCTCAACCAGAGTGTAGCTAGGTTCCAAATCCCATGTACGAGCGGGTAGCAGACATCTGCCTCCCATGCATACACACTTCTGAGAGTTGAGCTTATGGCCTGTACCTCCACATCCAGCCTGCTGGTACCCTTTGCTTCTAAAAGGCCTAGGCTCGCTGTTTGACGGAAGTACTGGGAGAGGTAATTGGAATCTCCCGGCACACAAGACGAGTGCCTCCAAGCTCAATTCACGATTTCCCAGTAATTCTTGTGGTAGACAGGTGGTACATACTAAGTTCCATATGTGAGAAGGTAGCTGAACGCCTTGTCCAAAAGCATCTTACTTCTGAGAGTTGAGCACACCCTCAGTCCCTCACACTTCCACACTGCCTGCAGAGTGAGTTTCACACGTCTTCACCAGAGACGATAGCCAGAGGCTTCTGAGTACAAGTTAACAATGCAGACCTGGAGGGTATCCCCAAGTGCAGTCGACTGGTAATCTTGGAACCTCCTGACTCAGAATACTGCTACCTTCTCACTGCCATAGCAATGCAGCTAGTTGACAGCTAGCTGGCTTCAAGACATGCTTCCCTGAGAGAGCTGAGGACAGGGCAGAACCCTCCCGCATGCTGCCTGACTGTAGGAGTAGCTGCTAACATCCTAATGTTAGTGGCTGGGAGAGGTTGCGGGAAAAGCATGTGTGAGCACTGGGCCTGAACTCCCGTGTATCTGAGTTGAATACAGCGATTTCCAACGACTTTCCTCAACCAGAGTGTATCTAGGTTCCAAATCTCATGTACGAGCGGGTAGCAGACATCTGCCTCCCATGCATACACACTTCTGAGAGTTGAGCTTATGGCCTGTACCTCCACAGCCAGCCTGCTGGTACCCTTGGCTTCTAAAAGGCCTAGGCTCGCTGTTTGACGGAAGTGCTGGGATAGGTTATTGGAATCACCCAGCACACAGGACTAGTGCCTCCAAGCTCAGTTCAGCGATTTCCTAGTAATTCCTGTGGTAGACTGGTGGTACATACTAAGTTCCATACGTGAGAGGGTAGCTGAACGCCTTGTCCAAAACCATCTTACTTCTGAGAGTTGAGCTCAGCCTCAGTCCCTCACAGTTCCACACTGCCTGCAGAGTGAATTTCGCAGGTCTTCAGCAGAGACGTTTGCCAGAGGCTTCTGAGACGCAGGGTAACAATGCAGACTTGGAGCGTATCCCCAGGTGCAGTCGACTGGTAATCTTGGAACCTCCTGACTCAGAATACTGCTACCTTCTCACTGCCATAGGAATGCAGCTAGTTGACAGCTGGCTTCAAGACATGCTTCCCTGTGAGAGCTGAGGACAGGGCAGAACCCTCCCGCATCCTGCCTGACTGTAGGAGTAGCTGCTAACATCCTTATGTTAGTGGCTGGGAGAGGTTGCGAGAAAAGCATGTGTGAGCACTGGGCCTGAACTCCCGTGTATCTGAGTTGAATACAGCGATTTCCAATGGCCTTCTTCAATCACAGTGTAGCTAGGTTCCAACTCCCATGTCCGAGTGGGTAGCAGACATCTGCCTCCCATGCATATACACTTCTGAGATTTGAGCTTATGGCCTGTAGCTCCACATCCAGCCTGCTGGTACCTTGGCTTCTAAAAGGCCTAGGCTCGCTGTTTGACGGAAGTGCTGGGAGAGGTAATTGGAATCACCCGGCACACAAGACTAGTGCCTCCAAGATCACTCCAGCGATTTCCTAGTAATTCCTGTGGTAGACTGGTGCTACATACTAAGTTCCATACGTGAGAGGGTAGCTGAACGCCTTGTCCAAAACCATCTTACTTCTGAGAGTTGAGCTCACCCTCAGTCCCTCACAGTTCCACACTGCCTGCAGAGTGAGTTTCGTTGGTCTTCAGCAGAGACGTTTGCCAGAGGCCTTTGAGACGCAGGGTAACAATGCAGACCTGGAGGGTATCCCCAGGTGCAGTCGACTGGTAATCTTGGAACCTCCTGACTCAGAATACTGCTACCTTCTCACTGCCATAGGAATGCAGCTAGTTGACAGCTAGCTGGCTTCAAGACATGCTTCCCTGTGAGAGCTGAGGACAGGGCAGAACCCTCCCGCATGCTGCCTGACTGTAGGAGTAGGTGCTAAAATCCTAAAGTTAGTGGATGGGAGAGGTTGCGGGAAAAGCATGTGTGAGCACTGGGCCTGAACTCCCGTGTATCTGAGTTGAATACAGCGATTTCCAACGGCTTTCCTCAACCAGAGTGTAGCTAGGTTCCAAATCCCATGTACGAGCGGGTAGCAGACATCTGCCTCCCATGCATACACACTTCTGAGAGTTGAGCTTATGGCCTGTACCTCCATATCCAGCCTGCTGGTACCCTTGGCTTCTAAAAGGCCTAGGCTCGCTGTTTGACGGAAGTGCTGGGAGAGGTAATTGGAATCTCCCGGCACACAAGACGAGTGCCTCCAAGCTCAATTTACGATTTACCAGTAATTCTTGTGGTAGACAGGTGCTACATACTAAGTTCCATATGTGAGAAGGTAGCTGAACGCCTTGTCCAAAACCATCTTACTTCTGAGAGTTGAGCACACCCTCCGTCCCTCACACTTCCACACTGCCTGCAGAGTGAGTTTCACACGTCTTCACCAGAGACGATTGCCAGAGGCTTCTGAGTACAAGTTAACAATGCAGACCTGGAGGGTATCTCCAGGTGCAGTAGAGTGGTAATCTTGGAACCTCCTGACTCAGAGTACTGCTACCTTCTCACTGCCATAGGAATGCAGCTAGTTGACAGCTGGCTTCAAGACATGCTTCCCTGTGAGAGCTGAGGACAGGGCAGAACCCTCCCGCATCCTGCCTGACTGTAGGAGTAGCTGCTAACATCCTTGTGTTAATGGCTGGAAGAGGTTGCGGGAAAAGCATGTGTGAGCACTGGTCCTGAACTCCCGTGTATCTGAGTTGAATACAGCGATTTCCAATGGCCTTCTTCAATCACAGTGTAGCTAGGTTCCAACTCCCATGTCCGAGTGGGTAGCAGACATCTGCCTCCCATGCATATACACTTCTGAGAGTTGAGCTTATGGCCTGTACCTCCACATCCAGCCTGCTGGTACCCTTGGCTTCTAAAAGGCCTAGGCTCGCTGTTTGACGGAAGTGCTGGGAGAGGTAATTGGAATCACCCGGCACACAAGACTAGTGCCTCCAAGCTCAGTTCAGCGATTTCCTAGTAATTCCTGTGGTAGACTGGTGGTACATACTAAGTTCCATACGTGAGAGGGTAGCTGAACGCCTTGTCCAAAACCATCTTACTTCTGAGAGTTGAGCTCAGCCTCAGTCCCTCACAGTTCCACACTGCCTGCAGAGTGAATTTCGCAGGTCTTCAGCAGAGACGTTTGCCAGAGGCTTCTGAGACGCAGGGTAACAATGCAGACTTGGAGCGTATCCCCAGGTGCAGTCGACTGGTAATCTTGGAACCTCCTGACTCAGAATACTGCTACCTTCTCACTGCCATAGGAATGCAGCTAGTTGACAGCTGGCTTCAAGACATGCTTCCCTGTGAGAGCTGAGGACAGGGCAGAACCCTCCCGCATGCTGCCTGACTGTAGGAGTAGCTGCTAACATCCTAATGTTAGTGGCTGGGAGAGGTTGCGGGAAAAGCATGTGTGAGCACTGGGCCTGAACTCCCGTGTATCTGAGTTGAATACAGCGATTTCCAACGACTTTCCTCAATCAGAGTGTAGCTAGGTTCCAAATCCCATGTACGAGCGGGTAGCAGACATCTGCCTCCCATGCATACACACTTCTGAGAGTTGAGCTTATGGCCTGTACCTCCACATCCAGCCTGCTGGTACCCTTGGCTTCCAGAAGGCCTAGGCTCGCTGTTTGACGGAAGTGCTGGGAGAGGTAATTGGAATCTCCCGGCACACAAGACGAGTGCCTCCAAGCTCAATTCACGAATTCCCAGTAATTCTTGTGGTAGACAGGTGCTACATACTAAGTTCCATATATGAGATGGTAGCTGAACGCCTTGTCCAAAAGCATCTTACTTCTGAGAGTTGAGCCCACTCTCAGTCCCTCACAGTTCCACACTGCCTGCAGAGTGAGTTTCACACGTCTTCACCGGAGACGATTGCCAGAGGCTTCTGAGTACAAGTTAACAATGCAGACCTGGAGGGTATCTCCAGGTGCAGTAGAGTGGTAATCTTGGAACCTCCTGACTCAGAGTACTGCTACCTTCTCACTGCCATAGGAATGCAGCTAGTTGACAGCTGGCTTCAAGACATGCTTCCCTGTGAGAGCTGAGGACAGGGCAGAACCCTCCCGCATCCGGCCTGACTGTAGGAGTAGCTGCTAACATCCTTGTGTTAATGGCTGGAAGAGGTTGCGGGAAAAGCATGTGTGAGCACTGGGCCTGAACTCCCGTGTATCTGAGTTGAATACAGCGATTTCCAATGGCCTTCTTCAATCACAGTGTAGCTAGGTTCCAACTCCCATGTCCGAGTGGGTAGCAGACATCTGCCTCCCATGCATATACACTTCTGAGAGTTGAGCTTATGGCCTGTACCTCCACATCCAGCCTGCTGGTACACTTGGCTTCTAAAAGGCCTAGGCTCGCTGTTTGACGGAAGTGCTGGGAGAGGTAATTGGAATCACCCGGCACAGAAGACTAGTGCCTCCAAGCTCAGTTCAGCGATTTCCTAGTAATTCCTGTGGTAGACTGGTGGTACATACTAAGTTCCATACGTGAGAGGGTAGCTGAACGCCTTGTCCAAAACCATCTTACTTCTGAGAGTTGAGCTCAGCCTCAGTCCCTCACAGTTCCACACTGCCTGCAGAGTGAGTTTCGCAGGTCTTCAGCAGAGACGTTTGCCAGAGGCTTCTGAGACGCAGGGTAACAATGCAGACCTGGAGGGTATCCCCAGGTGCAGTCAACTGGTAATCTTGGAACCTCCTGACTCAGAATACTGCTACCTTCTCACTGCCATAGGAATGCAGCTAGTTGACAGCTAGCTGGCTTCAAGACATGCTTCCATGAGAGAGCTGAGGACAGGGCAGAACCCTCCCGCATGCTGCCTGACTGTAGGAGTAGCGGCTAACATCCTAATGTTAGTGGCTGTGAGAGGTTGCGGGAAAAGCATGTGTGAGCACTGGGCCTGAACTCCCGTGTATCTGAGTTGAATACAGCGATTTCCAACGACTTTCCTCAACCAGAGTGTAGCTAGTTTCCAAATCCCAGGTACGAGCGGGTAGCAGACATCTGCCTCCCATGCATACACACTTCTGAGAGTTGAGCTTATGGCCTGTACCTCCACATCCAGCCTGCTGCTACCCTTGGCTTCTAAAAGGCCTAGGCTCGCTGTTTGACGGAAGTGCTGGGAGAGGTAATTGGAATCTCCCGGCACACAAGACGAGTGCCTCCAAGCTCAATTCACGATTTCCCAGTAATTCTTGTGGTAGACAGGTGCTACATACTAAGTTCCATATGTGAGAAGGTAGCTGAACGCCTTGTCCAAAAGCATCTTACTTCTGAGAGTTGAGCACACCCTCAGTCCCTCACACTTCCACACTGCCTGCAGAGTGAGTTTCACACGTCTTCACCAGAGACGATAGCCAGAGGCTTCTGAGTAGAAGTTAACAATGTAGACCTGGAGAGTATCCCCAAGTGCAGTCGACTGGTAATCTTGGAACCTCCTGACTCAGAATACTGCTACCTTCTCACTGCCATAGGAATGCAGCTAGTTGACAGCTAGCTGGCTTCAAGACATGCTTCCCTGAGAGAGCTGAGGACAGGGCAGAACCCTCCCGCATGCTGCCTGACTGTAGGAGTAGCTGCTAACATCGTAATGTTAGCGGCTGGGAGAGGTTGCGGGAAAAGCATGTGTGAGCACTGGGCCTGAACTCCCGTGTATCTGAGTTGAATACAGCGATTTCCAACGGCTTTCCTCAACCAGAGTGTAGCTAGGTTCCAAATCCCATGTACGAGCGGGTAGCAGACATCTGCCTCCCATGCATACACACTTCTGAGAGTTGAGCCTGCTAGTACCCTTGGCTTCTAAAAGGCCTAGGCTCGCTGTTTGACGGAAGTGCTCGGAGAGGTAATTGGAATCTCCCGGCACACAAGACGAGTGCCTCCAAGCTCAAAACACGATTTCCCAGTAATTCTTGTGGTAGACAGGTGCTACATACTAAGTTCCATATGTGAGATGGTAGCTGAACGCCCTGTCCAAAAGCATCTTACTTCTGAGAGTTGAGCACACCCTCAGTCCCTCACACTTCCACACTGCCTGCAGAGTGAGTTTCACACGTCTTCACCACAGACGATTGCCAGAGGCTTCTGAGTACAAGTTAACAATGCAGACCTGGAGGGTATCTCCAGGTGCAGTAGAGTGGTAATCTTGGAACCTCCTGACTCAGAGTACTGCTACCTTCTCACTACCATAGGAATGCAGCTAGTTGACCGCTGGCTTCAAGACATGCTTCCCTGTGAGAGATGAGGACAGGGCAGAACCCTCTCGCATCCTACCTGACTGTAGGAGTAGCTGCTAACATCCGAATGTTAGTGGCTGGGAGAGTTTGCGGGAAAAGCATGTGTGAGCACTGGGCCTGAACTCCCGTGTATCTGAGTTGAATACGGCGATTTCCAATGGCCTTCTTCAATCACAGTGTAGCTAAGTTCCAACTCCCATGTCCGAGTGGGAAGCAGACATCTGCCTCCCATGCATACACACTTCTGAGAGTTGAGCTTATGGCCTGTACCTCCACATCCAGCCTGCTGGTACCCTTGGCTTCTAAAAGGCCTAGGCTCGCTGTTTGACGGAAGTGCTGGGAGAGGTAATTTGAATCTCCCGGCAAACAAGACGAGTGCCTCCAAGCTCAATTCACGATTTCCCAGTAATTCTTGTGGTAGACAGGTGCTACATACTAAGTTCCATATGTGAGAAGGTAGCTGAACGCCTTGTCCAAAAGCATCTTACTTCTGAGAGTTGAGCACACCCTCAGTCCCTCACACTTCCACACTGCCTGCAGAGTGAGTTTCACACATCTTCACCAGAGACGATTGCCAAGGGTTCTGAGTACAAGTGAACAATGCAGACCTGGAGGGTATCTCCAGGTGCAGTAGAGTGGTAATCTTGGAACCTCCTGACTCAGAGTACTGCTACCTTCTCACTGCCATAGAAATGCAGCTAGTTGACAGCTGGATTCAAGACATGCTTCCCTGTGAGAGCTGAGGACAGGGCAGAACCCTCTCGCATCCTGCCTGACTGTAGGAGTAGCTGCTAACATCCTTATGTTAGTGGCAGGGAGAGGTTGCGGGAAAAGCATGTGTGAGCACTGGGCCTGAACTCCCGTGTATCTGAGTTTTATACAGCGATTTCCAATGGCCTTCTTCAATCACAGTGTAGCTAGGTTCCAACTCCCATGTCCGAGTGGGTAGCAGACCTCTGCCTCCCATGCATATACACTTCTGAGAGTTGAGCTTATGGCCTGTACCTCCACATCCAGCCTGCTGGTACCCTTGGCTTCTAAAAGGCCTAGGCTCGCTGTTTGATGGAAGTGCTGGGAGAGGTAATTGGAATCACCCGGCACACAAGACTAGTGCCTCCAAGCTCAGTTCAGCGATTTCCTAGTAATTCCTGTGGTAGACTGGTGCTACATACTAAGTTCCATACGTGAGAGGGTAGCTGAACGCCTTGTCCAAAACCATCTTACTTCTGAGAGTTGAGCCCACCCACAGTCCCTCACAGTTCCACACTGCCTGCAGAGTGAGTTTCACACGTCTTCACCAGAGACGATTGCCAGATGCTTCTGAGAACAAGTTAACAATGCAGACCTGGAGGGTATCTCCAGGTGCAGTAGAGTGGTAATCTTGGAACCTCCTGACTCAGAGTACTGCTACCTTCTCACTGCCATAGGAATGCAGCTAGTTGACAGCTGGCTTCAAGACATGCTTCCCTGTGAGAGCTGAGGACAGGGCAGAACCCTCCCGCATCCTGCCTGACTGTAGGAGTAGCTGCTAACATCCTTATGTTAGTGGCTGGGAGAGGTTGCGGGAAAAGCGTGTGTGAGCACTGGGCATGAACTCCCATGTATCTGAGTTGAATACAGCGATTTCCAATGGCCTTCTTCAATCACAGTGTAGCTAGGTTCCAACTCCCATGTCCGAGTGGGTAGCAGACATCTGCCTCCCATGCATACACACTTCTGAGAGTTGAGCTTATGGCCTGTACCTCCACATCCAGCCTGCTGGTACCCTTGGCTTCTAAAAGGGCTAGGCTCGCTGTTTGATGGAAGTGCTGGGAGAGGTAATTGGAATCACCCGGCACACATGACTAGTGCCTCCAAGCTCAGTTCAGCGATTTCCTAATAATTCCTGTGGTAGACTGGTGCTACATACTAAGTTCCATACGTGAGAGGGTAGCTGAACGCCTTGTCCAAAACCATCTTACTTCTGAGAGTTGAGCTCACCCTCAGTCCCTCACAGTTCCACACTGCCTGCCGAGTGAGTTTCGCAGGTCTTCAGCAGAGACGTTTGCCAGAGGCTTCTGAGACGCAGGGTAACAATGCAGACCTGGAGGGTATCCCCAGGTGCAGTAGACTGGTAATCTTGGAAACTCCTGACTCAGAATACTGCTACCTTCTCACTGCCATAGGAATGCAGCTAGTTGACAGCTGGCTTCACGACATGCTTCCCTGTGAGAGCTGAGGACAGGGCAGAACCCTCCCGCATGCTGCCTGACTGTAGGATTAGCTGCTAACATCCTAATGTTAGTGGCTGGGAGAGGTTGCGGGAAAAGCATGTGTGAGCACTGGGCCTGAACTCACGTGTATCTGAGTTGAATACAGCGATTTCCAACGGCTTTCCTCAACCAGAGTGTAGCTAGGTTCCAAAGCCCATGTACCAGCGGGTAGCAGACATCTGCCTCCCATGCATACACACTTCTGAGAGTTGAGCTTATGGCCTGTACCTCCACATCCAGCCTGCTGGTACCCTTGGCTTCTAAAAGGCCTAGGCTCGCTGTTTGACGGAAGTGCTGGGAGAGGTTATTGGAATCACCCGGCACACAAGACTAGTGCCTCCAAGCTCAGTTCAAAGATTTCCTAGTAATTCCTGTGGTAGACTGGTGCTACATACTAAGTTCCATACGTGAGAGGGTAGCTGAACGCCTTGTCCAAAAGCATCTTCTGAGAGTTGAGCTCAGCCTCAGTCCCTCACAGTTCCACACTGCCGGCAGAGTGAGTTTCGCAGGTCTTCAGCAGAGACGTTTGCCAGAGGCTTCTGAGACGCAGGGTAACAATGCAGACATGGAGGGTATCCCCAGGTGCAGTAGCCTGGTATCCTGGAACCTCCTGACTCAGAATACTGCTACCTTCTCACTGCCATAGGAATGCAGCTAGTTGACAGCTAGCTGGCTTCAAGACATGCTTCCCTGAGAGAGCTGAGGACAGGGCAGAACCCTCCCGCATGCTGCCTTAGTGTAGGACTAGCTGCTAACATCCTAATGTTAGTGGCTGGGAGAGGTTGCGGGAAAAGCATGTGTGAGCACTGGGCCTGAACTCCCGTGTATCTGAGTTGAATACAGCGATTTCCAACGGCTTTCCTCAACCAGAGTGTAGCTAGGTTCCAAATCCCATGTACGAGCGGGTAGCAGACATCTGCCTCCCATGCATACACACTTCTGAGAGTTGAGCTTATGGCCTGTACCTCCACATCCAGCCTGCTGGTACCCTTGGCTTCTAAAAGGCCTAGGCTCGCTGTTTGACGGAAGTGCTGGGAGAGGTAATTGGAATCGCCCGGCACACAAGACCAGTGCCTCCAAGCTCAATTCATGATTTCCCAGTAATTCTTGTGGTAGACAGGTGCTACATACTAAGTTCCATATGTGAGATGGTAGCTGAACGCCTTGTCCAAAACCATCTTACTTCTGAGAATTGAGCCCACTCACAGTCCCTCACAGTTCCACACTGCCTGCAGAGTGAGTTTCACACGTCTTCACCAGAGACGATTGCCAGAGGCTTCTGAGTACAAGTTAACAATGCAGACCTGGAGGGTATCTCCAGGTGCAGTAGAGTGGTAATCTTGGAACCTCCTGACTCAGAGTACTGCTACCTTCTCACTGCCATAGGAATGCAGCTAGTTGACAGCTGGCCTCAAGACATGCTTCCCTGTGAGAGCTGAGGACAGGGCAGAACCCTCCCGCATCCTGCCTGACTGTAGGAGTAGCTGCTAACATCCTTATTTTAGTGGCTGGGAGAGGTTGCGGGAAAAGCGTGTGTGAGCACTGGGCCTGAACTCCCGTGTATCTGAGTTGAATACAGCGATTTCCAATGGCCTTCTTCAATCACACTGTATCTAGGTTCCAACTCCCATGTCCGAGTGGGTAGCAGACATCTGCCTCCCATGCATACAAACTTCTGAGAGTTGAGCTTATGGCCTGTACCTCCACATCCAGCCTGCTGGTACCCTTGGCTTCTAAAAGGGCTAGGCCCGCTGTTTGACGGAAGTGCTGGGAGAGGTAATTGGAATCACCCGGCACACAAGACTAGTGCCTCCAAGCTCAGTTCAGGGATTTCCTAATAATTCCTGTGGTAGACTGGTGCTACATACTAAGTTCCATACGTGAGAGGGTAGCTGAACGCCTTGTCCAAACACATCTTACTTCTGAGAGTTGAGCTCAGCCTCAGTCCCTCACAGTTCCACACTGCCTGCAGAGTGAGGTTCGCAGGTCTTCAGCAGAGACGTTTGCCAGAGGCTTCTGAAACGCAGGGTAACAATGCAGACCTGCAGGGTATCCCCAGGTGTAGTCGACTGGTAATCTTGGAACCTCCTGACTCAGAATACTGCTACCGTCTCACTGCCATAGGAATGCAGCTAGTTGAAGCTAGCTGGCTTCAAGACATGCTTCCCTGAGAGAGCTGAGGACAGGGCAGAACCCTCCCGCATGCTGCCTGACTGTAGGTGTAGCTGCTAACATCCTAATGTTAGTGGCTGGGAGAGGTTGCGGGAAAAGCATGTGTGAGCACTGGGCCTGAACTCCCGTGTGTCTGAGTTGAATACAGCGATTTCCAACGGCATTCCTCAACCAGAGTGTAGCTAGGTTCCAAATCGCATGTACGAGCGGGTAGCAGACATCTGCCTCCCATGCATACACACTTCTGAGAGTTGAGCTTATGGCCTGTACCTCCACATCCAGCCTGCTGCTACCCTTGGCTTCTAAAAGGCCTAGGCTCGCTGTTTGACGGAAGTGCTGGGAGAGATAATTGGAATCTCCCGGCACAAAAGACGAGTGCCTCCAAGTTCAATTCAGGATTTCCCAGTAATTCTTGTGGTAGACAGGTGCTACATACTAAGTTCCATATGTGAGATGGTAGCTGAACGCCTTGTCCAAAAGCATCTTACTTCTGAGAGTTGAGCCCACCCTCAGTCCCTCACAGTTCCACACTGCCTGCAGAGTGAGTTTCACACGTCTTCACCAGAGACGATTGCCAGAGGCCTCTGAGTACAAGTTAACAATGCAGACCTGGAGGGTATCTCCAGGTGCAGTAGAGTGGTAATCTTGGAACCTCCTGACTCAGAGTACTGCTACCTTCTCACTGCCATAGGAATGCAGCTAGTTGACAGCTGGCCTCAAGACATGCTTCCCTGTGAGAGCTGAGGACAGGGCAGAACCCTCCCGCATCCTGCCTGAGTGTAGGAGTAGCTGCTAACATCCTTATGTTAGTGGCTGGGAGAGGTTACGGGAAAAGCGTGTGTGAGCACTGGGCCTGATCTCCCGTGTATCTGAGTTGAATACAGCGATTTCCAATGGCCTTCTTCAATCACACTGTAGCTAGGTTCCAAACTCCCATGTCCGAGTGGGTAGCAGACATCTGCCTCCCATGCATACACACTTCTGAGAGTTGAGCTTATGGCCTGTACCTTCACATCCAGCCTGCTGGTACCCTTGGCTTCTAAAAGGGCTAGGCTCGCTGTTTGACGGAAGTGCTGGGAGAGGTAATTGGAATCACCCGGCACACAAGACTAGTGCCTCCAAGCTCAGTTCAGCGATTTCCTAGTAATTCCTGTGGTAGACTGGTGCTACATACTAAGTTCCATACGTGAGAGGGTAGCTGAACGCCTTGTCCAAAAGCATCTTACTTCTGAGAGTTGAGCTCACCCTCAGTCCCTCACAGTTCCACACTGCCAGCCGAGTGAGTTTCGCAGGTCTTCAGCAGAGACGTTTGCCAGAGGCTTCTGAGACGCAGGGTAACAATGCAGACCTGGAGGGTATCCCCAGGTGCAGTCGACTGGTAATCTTGGAAACTCCTGACTCAGAATACTGCTACCTTCTCACTGCCATAGGAATGCAGCTAGTTGACAGCTGGCTTCAAGACATGCTTCCCTGTGAGAGCTGAGGACAGGGCAGAACCCTCCCGCATGCTGCCTGACTGTAGGAGTAGCTGCTAACATCCTAATATTAGTGGCTGGGAGAGGTTGCGGGAAAAGCATGTGTGAGAACTGGGTCTGAACCCCCGTGTGTCTGAGTTGAATACAGCGATTTCCAACGGCTTTCCTCAACCAGAGTGTAGCTACGTTCCAAATCCCATGTACGAGCGGGTAGCAGACATGTGCCTCCCATGCATACACACTTCTGAGAGTTGAGCTTATGGCCTGTACCTCCACATGCAGCCTGCTGGTACCCTTGGCTTCTAAAAGGCCTAACTCGCTGTTTGACGGAAGTGCTGGGAGAGGTAATTGGAATCTCCCGGCACACAAGACGAGTGCCTCCAAGCTCAATTCACGATTTCCCAGTAATTCTTGTGGTAGACAGGTGCTACATACTAAGTTCCATATGTGAGAAGGTAGCTGAACGCCTTGTCCAAAACCGTCTTACTTCTGAGAGTTGAGCTCACCCTCAGTCCCTCACAGTTCCACACTGCCTGCAGAGTGAGTTTCACACGTCTTCACCAGAGACGATTGCCAGAGGCTTCTGAGTACAAGTTAACAATGCAGACCTGGAGGGTATCTACAGGTGCAGTAGAGTGGTAATCTTGGAACCTCCTGACTCAGAGTACTGCTACATTCTCACTGCCATAGGAATGCAGCTAGTTGACAGCTGGCTTCAAGACATGCTTCCCTGTGAGAGCTGAGGACAGGGCAGAACCCTCCCGCATCCTGCCTGAGTGTAGGAGTAGCGGCTAACATCCTTATGTTAGTGGCTGGGAGAGGTTGCGGGAAAAGCATGTGTGAGCACTGGGCCTGAACTCCCGTGTATCTGAGTTGAATACAGCGATTTCCAACGGCTTTCCTCAACCAGAGTGTAGCTAGGTTCCAAATCCCATGTACGAGCGGGTAGCAGACATCTGCCTCCCATGCATACACACTTCTGAGAGTTGAGCTTATGGCCTGTACCTCCACATCCAGCCTGCTGGTACCCTTGGCTTCTAAAAGGCCTAGGCTCGCTGTTTGACGGAAGTGCTGGGAGAGGTAATTGGAATCTCCCGGCACACAAGACGAGTGCCTCCAAGCTCAATTCACGATTTCCCAGTAATTCTTGTGGTAGACAGGTGCTACATACTAAGTTCCATATGTGAGAAGGTAGCTGAACGCCTTGTCCAAAAGCATTTTACTTCTGAGAGTTGAGCACACCCTCAGTCCCTCACACTTCCACACTGCCTGCAGAGTGAGTTTCACATGTCTTCACCAGAGACGATTGCCAGAGGCTTCTGAGTACAAGTTAACAATGCAGACCTGGAGGGTATCTCCAGGTGCAGTAGAGTGGTAATCTTGGAACCTCCTGACTCAGAGTACTGCTACCTTCTCACTGCCATAGGAATGCAGCTAGTTGACAGCTGGCTTCAAGACATGCTTCCCTGTGAGAGCTGAGAACCGGACAGAACCCTCCCGCATCCTGCCTGACTGTAGGAGTAGCTGCTAACATCCTTATGTTAGTGGCTGGGAGAGGTTGCGAGAAAAGCATGTGTGAGCACTGGGCCTAAACTCCCGTGTATCTCAGTTGAATACAGCGATTTCCAATGGCCTTCTTCAATCACAGTGTAGCTAGGTTCCAACTCCCATGTCCGAGTGGGTAGCAGACATCTGCCTCCCATGCATACACACTTCTGAGAGTTGAGCTTATGACCTGTACCTCCACATCCAGCCTGCTGGTACCCTTGGCTTATAAAAGGCCTAGGCTCGCTGTTTGACGGAAGTGCTGGGAGAGGTAATTGGAATCACGCGGCACACAAGACTAGTGCCTCCAAGGTCAGTTCAGCGATTTCCTAGTAATTCCTGTGGTAGACTGGTGCTACATACTAAGTTCCATACGTGAGAGGGTAGCTGAACGCCTTGTCCAAAACCATCTTACTTCTGAGAGTTGAGCTCAGCCTCAGTCCCTCACAGTTCCACACTGCCTGCAGAGTGAGTTTCGCAGGTCTTCAGCAGAGACGTTTGCCAGAGGATTCTGAGACGCAGGGTAACAATGCAGACCTGGAGGGTATCCCCAGGTGCAGTAAGCTGGTAATCTTGGAACCTCCTGACTCAGAATACTGCTACATTCTCACTGCCATAGGAATGCAGCTAGTTGACAGCTAGCTGGCTTCAAGACATGCTTCCCTGAGAGAGCTGAGGACAGGGCAGAACCCTCCCGCATGCTGCCTGACTGTAGGAGTAGCTGCTAACATCCTAATGTTAGTGGCAGGGAGAGGTTGCGGGAAAAGCATGTGTGAGCACTGGGCCTGAACTCCCGTGTATCTGAGTTGAATACAGCGATTTCCAACGGATTTCCTCAACCAGAGTGTAGCTAGGTTCCAAATCTCATGTACGAGCGGGTAGCAGACATCTGCCTCCCATGCATACACACTTCTGAGAGTTGAGCTTATGGCCTGTACCTCCACATCCAGCCTGCTGGTACCCTTGGCTTCTAAAAGGCCTAGGCTCGCAGTTTGACGGAAGTGCTGGGAGAGGTAATTGGAATCTCCCGGCACACAAGACGAGTGCCTCCAAGCTCAATTCACGATTTCCCAGTAATTCTTGTGGTAGACAGGTGCTACATACTAAGTTCCATATGTGAGATGGTAGCTGAACGCCTTGTCCAAAACCATCTTACTTCTGAGAGTTGAGGACACCCTCAGTCCCTCACACTTCCACAGTGCCTGCAGAGTGAGTTTCACACGTCTTCACCAGAGACGATTGCCAGAGGCTTCTGAGTACAAGTTAACAATGCAGACCTGGAGGGTATCTCCAGGTGCAGTAGAGTGGTAATCTTGGAACCTCCTGACTCAGAGTACTGCTACCTTCTCACTGCCATAGGAATGCAGCTAGTTGACACCTGGTTTCAAGACATGCTTCCCTGTGAGAGATGAGGACAGGGCAGAACCCTCTCGCATCCTACCTGACTGTAGGAGTAGCTGCTAACATCCTAATGTTAGTGGCTGGGAGAGGTTGCGGGAAAAGCATGTGTGAGCACTGGGCCTGAACTCCCGTGTATCTGAGTTGAATACGGCGATTTCCAATGGCCTTCTTCAATCACAGTGTAGCTAAGTTCCAACTCCCATGTCCGAGTGGGAAGCAGACATCTGCCTCCCATGCATATACACTTCTGAGAGTTGAGCTTATGGCCTGTACCTCCACATCCAGCCTGCTGGTACCCTTGGCTTCTAAAAGGCCTAGACTCGCTGTTTGACGGAAGTGCTGGGAGAGGTAATTGGAATCACGCGGCACACAAGACTAGTGCCTCCAAGCTCAGTTCAGAGATTTCCTAGTAATTCCTGTGGTAGACTGGTGCTACATACTAAGTTCCATACGTGAGAGGGTAGCTGAACGCCTTCTCCAAAACCATCTTACTTTTGAGAGTTGAGCTCACCCTCAGTCCCTCACAGTTCCACACTGCCTGCAGAGTGAGTTTCGCTGGTCTTCAGCAGAGACGTTTGCTAGAGGCTTCTGAGACGCAGGGTAACAATGCAGACCTGGAGGGTATCCCCAGGTGCAGTAGACTGGTAATCTTGGAACCTCCTGACTCAGAATACTGCTACATTCTCACTCCATAGTAATGCAGCAGGTGACAGCTAGCTGGCTTCAAGACATGCTTTCCTGAGAGAGCTGAGGACAGGGCAGGACCCTCCCGCATGCTGCCTGACTGTAGGAGTAGCTGCTAACATCCTAATGTTAGTGGCAGGGAGAGGTTGCGGGAAAAGCATGTGTGAGCACTGGGCCTGAACTCCCGTGTATCTGAGTTGAATACAGCGATTTCCAACGGATTTCCTCAACCAGAGTGTAGCTAGGTTCCAAATCTCATGTACGAGCGGGTAGCAGACATCTGCCTCCCATGCATACACACTTCTGAGAGTTGAGCTTATGGCCTGTACCTCCACATCCAGCCTGCTGGTACCCTTGGCTTCTAAAAGGCCTAGGCTCGCTGTTTGACGGAAGTGCTGGGAGAGGTAATTGGTATCTCCCGGCACACAAGACGAGTGCCTCCAAGCTCAATTCACGATTTCCCAGTAATTCTTGTGGTAGACAGGTGCTACATACTAAGTTCCATATGTGAGATGGTAGCTGAACGCCTTGTCCAAAAGCATCTTACTTCTGAGAGTTGAGCCCACCCTCAGTCCCTCACAGTTCCACACTGCCTGCAGAGTGAATTTCACACGTCTTCACCAGAGACGATTGCCAGAGGCTTCTGAGTACAAGTTAACAATGCAGACCTGGAGGGTATCTCCAGGTGCAGTAGAGTGGTAATCTTGGAACCTCCTGACTCAGAGTACTGCTACCTTCTCACTGCCATAGGAATGCAGCTAGTTGACAGCTGGCTTCAAGACATGCTTCCCTGTGAGAGCTGAGGACCGGGCAGAACCCTCCCGCATCCTGCCTGACTGTAGGAGTAGCTGCTAACATCCTTATGTTAGTGGCTGGGAGAGGTTGCGAGAAAAGCATGTGTGAGCACTGGGCCTGAACTCCCGTGTATCTGAGTTGAATACAGCGATTTCCAATGGCCTTCTTCAATCACAGTGTAGCTAGGTTCCAACTCCCATGTCCGAGTGGGTAGCAGACATCTGCCTCCCATGCATACACACTTCTGAGAGTTGAGCTTATGACCTGTACCTCCACATCCAGCCTGCTGGTACGCTTGGCTTCTAAAAGGCCTAGGCTCGCTGTTTGACGGAAGTGCTGGGAGAGGTAATTGGAATCACGCGGCGCACAAGACTAGTGCCTCCAAGGTCAGTTCAGCGATTTCCTATTAATTCCTGTGGTAGACTGGTGCTACATACTAAGTTCCATACGTGAGAGGGTAGCTGAACGCCTTGTCCAAAACCATCTTACTTCTGAGAGTTGAGCTCAGCCTCAGTCCCTCAGATTTCCACACTGCCTGCAGAGTGAGTTTCGCAGGTCTTCAGCAGAGACGTTTGCAGAGGCTTCTGAGATGCAGGGTAACAATGCAGACCTGGAGGGTATCCCCAGGTGCAGTCGACTGGTAATCTTTGAACCTCCTGACTCAGAATACTGCTACCTTCTCACTGCCATAGGAATGCAGCTAGTTGACAGCTAGCTGGCTTCAAGACATGCTTCCCTGAGAGAGCTGAGGACAGGGCAGAACCCTCCCGCATGCTGCCTGACTGTAGGAGTAGCTGCTAACATCCTAATGTTAGTGGCTGGGAGAGGTTGCGGGAAAAGCATGTGTGAGCACTGGGCCTGAACTCCCGTGTATCTGAGTTGAATACAGCGATTTCCAACGGCTTTCCTCAACCAGAGTGTAGCTAGGTTCCAAATCCCATGTACGAGCGGGTAGCAGACATCTGCCTCCCATGCATACACACTTCTGAGAGTTGAGCTTATGGCCTGTACCTCCACATCCAGCCTACTGGTACCCTTGGCTTCTAAAAGGCCTAGGCTCGCTGTTTGACGGAAGTGCTGGGAGAGGTAATTGGAATCTTCCGGCACACAAGACGAGTGCCTCCAAGCTCAATTCACGATTTCCCAGTAATTCTTGTGGTAGACAGGTGCTACATACTAAGTTCCATATGTGAGAATGTAGCTGAACGCCTTGTCCAAAAGCATTTTACTTCTGAGAGTTGAGCACACCCTCAGTCCCTCACACTTCCACACTGCCTGCAGAGTGAGTTTCACACGTCTTCACCAGAGACGATTGCCAGAGGCTTCTGAGTACAAGTTAACAATGCAGACCTGGAGGGTATCTCCAGGTGCAGTAGCCTGGTAATCTTGGAACCTCCTGACTCAGAGTACTGCTACCTTCTCACTGCCATAGGAATGCAGCTAGTTGACAGCTGGCTTCAAGACATGCTTCCCTGTGAGAGCTGAGGACAGGGCAGAACACTCCCGCATCCTGCCTGACTGTAGGAGTAGCTGCTAACATCCTTATGTTAGTGGCTGGGAGAGGTTGCGGGAAAAGCATGTGTGAGCACTGGGCCTGAACTCCCGTGTATCTGAGTTGAATACAGCGATTTCCAAAGGCTTTCATCAATCAGAGTGTAGCCAGGTTCCATATCCCATGTCCGAGTGGGTAGCAGACATCTGCCTCCCATGCATACACACTTCTGAGAGTTGAGCTTATGGCCTGTACCTCCACATCCAGTCTTCTGGTACCCTTGGCTTCTAAAAGGCCTAGGCTCGCTGTTTGACGGAAGTGCTGGGAGAGGTATTTTGAATCACCAGGCACACAAGACTAGTGCCTCCAAGCTCAGTTCAGCGATTTCCTAGTAATTCCTGTGGTACACTGGTGCTACATACTAAGTTCCATACGTGAGAGGGTAGCTGAACGCCTTGTCCAAAAGCATCTTACTTCTGAGAGTTGAGCTCAGCCTCAGTCCCTCACAGTTCCACACTGCCTGCAGAGTGAGTTTCGCAGGTCTTCAGCAGAGACCTTTGCCAGAGGCTTCTGAGACGCAGGGTAACAATGCAGACCTGGAGGGTATCCCCAGGTGCAGTAGACTGGTAATCTTGGAACCTCCTGACTCAGAATACTGCTATCTTCTCACAGCCATAGGAATGCAGCTACTTGACAGCTGGCTTCAAGACATGCTTCCCTGTGAGAGCTGAGGACAGGGCAGAAACCTCCCGCATCCTGCCTGACTGTAGGAGTAGCTGCTAACATCCTAATGTTAGTGACTGGGAGAGGTTGCGAGAAAACCATGTGTGAGCACTGGGCCTGAACTCCCGTGTATCTGAGTTGAATACAGCGATTTCCAACGGCTTTCCTCAACCAGAGTGTAGCTAGGTTCCAAATCCCATGTACGAGCGGGTAGCAGACATCTGCCTCCCATGCATACACACTTCTGAGAGTTGAGCTTATGGCCTGTACCTCCACATCCAGCCTGCTGGTACCCTTGGCTTCTAAAAGGCCTAGGCTCGCTGTTTGACGGAAGTGCTGGGAGAGGTAATTGGAATCTCCCGGCACACAAGACGAGTGCCTCCAAGCTCAATTCACGATTTCCCAGTAATTCTTGTGGTAGACAGGTGCTACATACTAAGTTCCATATGTGAGAAGGTAGCTGAACGCCTTGTCCAAAAGCATCTTACTTCTGAGAGTTGAGCTCACCCTCAGTCCCTCACAGTTCCACACTGCCTGCAGAGTGAGTTTCACACGTCTTCACCAGAGACGATTGCCAGAGGCTTCTGAGTACAAGTTAACAATGCAGACCTGGAGGGTATCCCCAGGTGCAGTAGACTGGTAATCTTGGAACCTCCTGACCCAGAACACTGCTACCTTCTCACTGGCATAGGAATGCAGCTAGTTGACTGCTGGCTTCAAGACATGCTTCCCTGTGAGAGCTGAGGACAGGGCAAAACCCTCCCGCATCCTGCCTGAATGTAGGAGTAGCTGCTAACATCCTTATGTTAGTGGCTGGGAGAGGTTGCGGGAAAAGCATGTGTGAGCACTGGGCCTGAACTCCCGTGTATCTGAGTTGAATACAGCGATTTCCAACGGCCTACAATCAGAGTGTAGCTAGGTTCCAACTCCGATACCCGAGTGGGTAGCAGACATCTGCCTCCCATGCAAACACACTTCTGAGAGTTGAGCTTATGGCTTGTACCACCACCTCCAGCATGCAGGTTCACTTCGCTTCTAAAAGGCCTAGGCTCGCTGCTTGATGGAAGTGTTGGGAGAGGTAATTGGAATTTCCCGGCACACAAGACTACTGCCTCCAAGTTCAATTCAGCGATTTCCTTGTAATTCCTGTGGTAGACTTGTGCTACATACAAGTTCCATACATCAACAGTTTGAGCTCAGGCACAGGTGGCAAGCAGGGTCAGCAGGTCCAAGTCAGGCCAAAGTGGCGTTCATATTCACTAGGGCACGGTGAGACCCAGAGGGTGACCAGAGTCACCTGTTCCAGGTGAGGTCCATTTGTGGAACACAGTCACCGGGCCCCCATTTTGCCCAGTTGAGGACCATGGTCAACAGGGCCAGGTGAGGCCCAGATGGGGACCGGAGTCCCCAAATCCAGGTGAAGACCAGGTGGGGACCACAGTCCGCAGATCCAGGGTAGTCTCAGGTGCAGACCAGAATCTCCAAGTCCAGGTGAGGTGCAGGTGGCAACCCCACTCACCAGGTCAAGGTGAGGCCAACCAGCAGGCCAGAGTCACCAGATCCAGGTGAGGCCCTAGTGGGGACCAGTGTCACCAGGTAAATGTGAGTCTACAAGAACACGACAGTCACCAGGTCCAGGTGTGGTTCATGTGGGAACGAGAATCACCAGGTACAGGTGAGACCCATGTGGGCACCACAGTCACCAGGTCCAGACTGAGTCCTAGGTGGGGGGAACAAAGTCATCAGGACCAGTTGAGGCCAAAGTGTGGAGCAAAGTTATCATGTCCAGGTGAGGCCCAGGTGGGGAACAGAGTAACCATGTCCCATTGAAGCCAGGTGGGAAAAGAGTCACAAGGTCCAGACGAGGCCTAAGTGAGGAGTAGATTCACCAGGTCCTGTTGAGGCCCAGTTGAGGACCAGTGCCCCATCTCCGGGTGAGTCCCAGAGGGGGGCCACAGTCAACAGCTTCTGGTGATATCCAGGTTGGAACCAGAGTCACCACGTCAGGGTCAGGCCCAGAGGGGGACCAGAATCACGAGGTCCACTTGAGGCCCCGATGTGGAACTGAGAAACCAGGTCACATGATGCCCATATGAGGACCTGAGTCACGAGGTCCAGGTGAGGTCCCTGGGTACCAGTCACCTCGTCCCGGTGAGGCCCAGGTGGGACCACAGTCACCAGGTCCAGGTGAGGCCCACGTATATAAGAGAGTATCCAGTTGCCAATGATCTCCAGGTTAGGACCAGAGTCAACAGGTCCAGGAGAGGCACAAATATGCATCAGAGACATTGTGTTCCAGGTGAGGCCTAATGGATACCACAGGAATCAGGTGCAGGAGAGCCCCATATGTGAACCAGAGCAACCAGATCCAGGTGAAGTCCAGGTTGGACCACTGTCACAAGGTCCAGGTGAGGCGCAGTTGGCAACAGGATTCACCAAGTCCAGGTGAGGCCCAGGTGGCGACCAGTCACCATATCCAAGTGCGGACAAGCTAAGGACCAGATTCACCAGGTCCAAATGAAGCCCAAGGCGTGTCCAGAGTCACCAGGTAAGTGTGAGGCCCAGAGGTGGACCAGATTAACCAGTTTAATTTGAGGCCCAGAATGCGACCAGAGGTCCCTGATGAGAGTGAGGCCCAGGTGTGGAATAGAGTATCCAGGTCCCAATGGTGCCTGGGTGAGGACCAGAGTCACTAGGGCCATGCAGGTCCAGATGGGGAACAGAATCACTAGGTCCTGGTGAGGCATAGAATAAGACCACAGTCACCAGTATCAGGTGATCCCCTTGTGGGAACCAGAGCCACTTTATCCAGCTGACTCCCAGGTCCAGCTGAGTGCCAGGTCCATGTGAGGCCCACGTGAGGACCAGATTCATCAGGTGGAATTGAGGCATGGGTGGGGACAAGAGTCACCAGGTCTGGATGCGGCCTAGGTGGGGCAAGATTCAGCAGTTCTGAGTTAGGTTCAAGTGGGGACGAGAGAAACCAGGTGCAGGTGAGGCCAAAATGAGGACCAGAGTCACCAGATCCAGGTGAGATCCATGTTGGAAAGAGAGTCACCAGGTCCAGGAGAGGTCCAGGTGGGGGCCAGAGTCAACGGATCCAGGTAAGTCCAGGTGGGGACGTGAGTCACCAGATCCAGGTGAAGCCCAGGTGGAGACCAGAGTCTCTAGGACCAGATGAAGCCCAGGTGAGGACAGGAGATACCAGGTACACGTGAGGCCCCGGTGGGGTCAGATGCAACAGGTCCATGTGAGGCCGGCATGGGGACCATGGTCAACAGGTCTACTTGAGGCCCAAGTGTGGAACACAGTAACCAGGTCCAGGTGAGTCCCAGGTGGTGACAAGGGTCACCATGTCCAGTTGAGGCACAGGTGGGGACCAGGATCACCAGGTCCAGGGGAGGCCGTTGCATGTACCAGAGTCAACAGTTCGAGGTCAGGCGCCGGTGGCATCCAGGGTCAGCAGGTCCAAGGCAGTCCAAAGTGGGGTTCACAGTCACTAGGGCATGGTGAAACCCAGAGGGGGACCAGAGTCACCTGGTCCAGGTGAGGTCCAGTTGTGGAACACAGTCACCGGGTCCCAATTTTGCCCAGTTGAGGACCATGGTCAACAGGGCCAGGTGAGGCCCAGATGGGGACTGGAATCCCCAAATCCAGGTGAAGCCCAGGTGGGGACCACATTCACCACATCCAGGGTAGTCTCAGGTGCAGACCAGAATCACCAGGTCCAGGTGAGTTGCCGGTGGCAACCACACTGAAGAGGTCCCGCTGAGGCCCTGGTGGGGACCAGAGTGACGAGGTACATGAGAAGCTATAAACACTGCATCCACCAGGTCCACATGATGTCCATGTGGGAACGAGAATCACCAGTTACAGGTGAGGACCAGATGGGGATCCGACTCACCATGTCCAGGTGAGGCCCAGGTGTGAACCAGTGTCACCATATCCAGGTGTGGCCCAGGTGAAGACCAGAGTTAATAGGTCCAGCTGGGTCACTGTTAGTGAACAGTGTAACCATATCGTGATGCTACCCAGGTGGGTACCAGAGACACCAGGTCCTGGTGAGGCCCAGGTGGGACCAGAGACATGAGGTCCAGGTGAGGTCCCGATGGGAACCACAGTCACCAGGTCAGGTGAGGCCATGCATAGCATCAGAGTCACCAGTTACAGGTGAGGCCCAGGTGGAGCCAGAGTCACCTGGAACTGAAGAGGCCAAAGTCAGACCAGAGATACCAGTATGAGGCCAGTCCCAGTGGGAAATAGAATAACCATGTCTCGATGATGCCCAGGTAGAACCAGAGTCAACAGTTCCAGATGAGGCCCAGGTGGGGAGCTAATCACTAGGTCCCGGTGAGGCCCAGTTGAGGACAAGAGTCACAAGGTCAAGTTGAGGCCTAGAGGAGTACCAGATTCACCTGGTCTAGGTGATATCCAGATAGACACCAGTGTCATCATGTCAGGGTGAGGCCCAGAGGGGATCCAGAGTCATCATGTCCAGGTGAGGCTCAGGTGTGGAACAGAGTATCCAGGTCATAATGGTCCACAGGTGAGGACCAGAGTTACCAGATCTGGGTGAGGCCCAGTTAGGATCAGAGTCACCAGTTCCAGCTGAAGCCAAGAAGGAGTCAACAGCAATCAGGTCCAGGTGGGGAACAAAGTTACCAGGACTGGATGAGGCCCAATTGGGAACCAGATTCACCAGGTCCAGGTGAGGCCGAGGTGGTGACCAGAGTCCCCGGGTGTGAGAGAGGACCAGGTAAGAACCAGATTCACCAGGTGCAAGACGCCCACGTGGCGACCCGAGTCACCAGGTATGGGTGAGGCCCAGGTGGCAACCCCACTCACCAGGTCCAGGTGAGGCCAACCTGCAGGCCATGCAGAGGAACTATGTCCCGATGATGCCCAGGTAGGGAACAGAGTTACCAGGTCCATGTGAGGACAACCTGCAGGCCATGCAGTGGAACCATGATCCGATGATGCCCAGGTTGGGACCAGAGACACCAGGTCCAAATGAGGCCCAGATGGAGCAAATTCACTAGGTCCAGGTGAGACCCAGTTGAGGACCAGAGTCACCAGATTTGGTTGATGCCTAGAGGGGTACCAGAATCACCTCGTCCAGGTGACATGCAGATGGGGACCAGAGTCACCAGGTCAGGGAGAGGCCCAGAGAGGTTCCAGAGTCATCATGTCCAGGTGAGGCTCAGGTGAGGAACAGTGTCACCAGGTACCATGATGCCCAGGTGAGGACCAGAGTCACCAGATATGGGTGACGCGGAGATAGGATCAGAGTCACCAGTTCCAGGTGAGGCCAAGAAAGAGTCCACAGCAATCAGGTCCAGGTGGGGAACAAAGTCACCAGGACTGGGTGAGGCCCAGATGGGGACCAGATTCACCAGGTCCAGGTGAGGCCCAGGTGGTGACCAGAGTCCCTGGGTCTGGGATAGGACCAGGTAAGGACCAGATTCACCAGGTCGAAGAGGCCCACGTGGGGAACTGAGTCACCAGGTATGGGTGAGGCCCAGGTGGCAACCCCTCTCAGCAGTTCAAGGTGAGGCCAACCTGCAGGGCATGCTGAGGAACAGTGACCCGATGATGCCCAGGTAGGGAACAGAGTTATCAGGTCCATGTGAGGACAACCTGCAGGCCATGCAGTGGAACCATGTCCCGATGATGCCCAGGTAGGGACCAGAGTCACCAGGTCCAAATTAGGCCCAGATGGAGCATATTCACTAGTTTCAGGTGAGGCCCAATTGAGGACCAGAAGCACCAGAACTGGTTGAGGCCTAGAGGGTACCAGAATCACCTGGTCCAGGTGACATCCAGATGGGGACCAGAGTCACCAGGTCAGGGTGAGGCCCAGCCAGGTTCCAGAGTCATCATGTCCAGGTGAGGCTCAGGTGTGGAACAGAGTCACCAGGTACCAATGATGCCCAGGTGAGGACCAGAGTCACCAGGCCTGAGTCACGCGCAGAGAGGATAAGAGTCACCAGTTCCAGGTGAGGCCAAGAAAGAGTCCAAAGCAATCAGGTCCAGGTGGGGAACAAAGTCACCAGGACTGGGTGAGGCCCAGATGGGAAGAGATTCACCAGGTCCAGGTCAGGCCCAGGTGGTGACCAGAATCCCCGGGTCTGAGAGAGGACCATGTAAGGACCAGATTAACCAGGTCCAAGAGGACAACGTGGGTTCCTGAGTCACCAGGTATGGGTGAAGCTCAGGTGGCAACCTCACTCACCAGGTCCAGGTGAGGCCAACCTGCAGGCCACAGTCAGCAGATCCAGGTGAGGCCCTAGTGGGGACAGGTGTCACCAGGTAAATGTGAGTCTACAAGAACACCACAGTCACCAGGTCCAGGTGTGGTGCATGTGGGAACGAGAGTCACCAGGTACAGGTGAGACCCAGGTGGGGACCACAGTCACCAGGTCAAGATTGAGGCCTAGGTGGGGAGACGAGAATCATCAGGAGCATTTGAGGCCAAAGTGTGGATCAAAGTTATCATGTTCAGGTGAGGCCCAGGTGGGGAACAGAGTAACCATGTCCCATTGATTCCAGGTGGGAAAAGAGTCACAAGGTCCAGACGAGGCCTAAGTGAGGAGTAGATTCACCAGGTCCTGTTGAGGCCCAGTTGAGGACCAGTGTCCCCAGCTCCGGGTGTGACACCCGGTTCTGGTGATATCCAGGTGGGGACCAGAGTCACCACGTCAGGGTGAGGCCCAGAGGGGGACAAGAATCACTAGGTCCAGGTGAGGCCCCTATGTGGAACTGAGAAACCAGGTCCCATGATGCCCATATGAGGACCTGAGTCACCAGGTCCAGGTGAGGTCCCTGTGGGAACCAGTCACCTCGTCCAGGTGAGGTCCAGGTGGGACCACAGTCACAAGGTCCAGTTGAGGCGCAGGTGGCAACAGGATTCACCAAGTCCAGGTGTGCCCCAGGTGAAGTCCAGAGTTAATAGGTCCGGCTGGGACACTGATAGTGAACAGTGTAACGATATCCTGATGCTACACAGGTGGGTACCAGAGACACCAGTTCCTGGTGAGGCCCAGGTGGAACCAGAGACATGAGGTCCAGGTGAGGTCGCAATGGGAACCACAGTCACCAGGTCAGGTGAGGCCATGCTTAGAATCAGAGTCAGCAGTTACCGGTGAACCCAAGGTGGATCCAGAGTCACCTGGTATAGAAGAGGCCAAATCAGGACCAGAGTTACCAGGATCAGGTCAGTCCCAGTGGGGAATACAGTAACCATGTCCCGATGATGCCCAGGTAGAACCAGAGTCACCAGGTCTAGATGAGGCATAATTGGGGAGCATATTCACTAGGTCCCCGTGAGGCCCAGGTGAGGACCAGAGTCACCAGGTCTAGTTGAGGCCTAGAGGGGTACCAGATTCACCTGGTCTAGGTGACATCCACATGGGGACCAGAGTCACCCCCTCAGGGTGAGGCCCAGAGTGGATCCAGAGTCATCATGTCCAGGTGAGGCTCAGGTGTGGAACAGAGTATCCAGATCATAATGGTCCACAGTGGAGGACCAGAGTCAGCAGATTGAGTTAGGCCCAGTTAGGATGAGAGTCACCAGTTCCAGGTGAGGCCAAGAAGGAGTCCACAGCAATCAGGTCCAGGTGGGGAACAAAGTCACCAGGACTGGGTGAGGCCCAGATGGGGACCAGATTCACCAGGTCCAGGTGATTCCCGGTGGTGACCAGAGTTACCAGTTCCGGGTGAGGACCAGGTAAGGACCAGATTCACCAGGTCCAAGTGAGGCCCACGTGGGGACCTGTGTCACCATGTATGGGTGAGGCCCAGGTGGCAACCCCACTCACCAGGTCCAGGTGAGGCCAACCTGCAGGCCATACAGAGGAACCGTGTCCCGATGAAGCCCAGGTAGGGACGAGAGTTACCAGGTCCAGGTGAGGACAACCTGCAGGCCATGCAGTGGAACCAGGCCCCCATGATGCCCAGGTAGGGACCAGAGTAACCAGGTCCAAATGAGGCCAAGATGGAGCATATTCACTAGGTCCAGCCGAGGCCCAGTTGAGGACCAGAGACACCAGATCTGGTTGAGGCCTAGAGGGGTACCAGAAACACCTGGTCCAGGTGACATCCAGATGGGGACCAGAGTCACCAGGTCAGGGTGAGGCCCAGAGAGGTTCCAGAGTCATCATGTCCAGGTGAGGCTCAGGTGTGGAACAGAGTCACCAGGTAACAATGATGCCCAGGTGAGGACCAGTGTCACCAGGCCTGAGTCACGCGCAGAGAGGATAAGAGTCACCAGTTACAGGTGAGGCTAAGAAAGAGTCCACAGCAATCAGGTCCAGGTGGGGAACAAAGTCACCAGGACTGGGTGATATCCAGATGGGGAAGAGATTCACCAGGTCCAGGTGAGGCCCAGGTGGTGACCCGAGTTAGGAATTCCGGGTGAGGATCAGGTAAGGACCAGATTCACCACGTACAAGTGAAGCCAAAGTGGGGACCTGTGTCACCAGGTATGGGTGAGCCCCAGGTGGCAACCCCACTCACTAGGTCCAGGTGAGGCCAAGCTGGAAGCCTGCAGAGGAACCGTGTCCCGATGATGCCCAGGTAGGGACCAGAGTAACCAGGTCCAGCTGAGGCAAACCTACAGGCCATGCAGTGGATCCATGTCCCGATGATGCCCAGGTAGGGACCAGAGTCACCAGGTCCAAATGAGGCCCAGAGGAGCATATTCAGTAGGTCCAGGTTAGGCCCAGTTGAGGACCAGAGTCACCAGAAGTGGTTGAGGCCGAGAGGGGTACCAGAATCACCTGGTCCAGGTGACATCCATATGGAGACCAGAGTCCAGGTCAGGGTTAGGCCCAGAGTGGTTCGAGAGTCCAGAGCCTCATGTCCAGGTGAGGCTCAGGTGTGGAACAGAGTCACCATGTACCAATGATGCCCAGGTGAGGACCAGTGTCACCAGGTCTGGGAGACACGCAGATAGGATCAGAGTCACCAGTTCCAGGTGAGGCCAAGAAGGAGTCCACAGCAATCAGATACAGGTGGGTAACAAAGTCAACAAGCCTGGGTGAGGCCCAGAGGGGATCAGATTCACCAGGTCCAGGTAGGCCCAGGTGGTGACCAGAGACCCCGGGGCAGGGAGACGACCAGGTAAGGACCATATTCCCCAGGTCCAAGAGGCCCACGAGGGGACCTGACTCACCAGGTATGGGTGAGGCCCAGGTGGCAACCCCACTCACCAGGTCCAGGTGAGGCCAACCTGCATGCCAAAGTCACCAGATCCACGTGAGGCCCTAGTCGGCACCGGAGACAGCAGGTAAAAGTGAGTCTACAAGAACACCACAGTCACCAGGTCCAGGTGTGGTTCATGTGGGAACGAGAGTCACCAGTTCCAAGTGAAAACCAGGTGGAGACGACAGTCACCAGGTCCGGATTGAGGCCTAAGAGGGTACCAGTGTCATCAGGAACAGTTGAGGCCCAACTGTGGAGCAAAGTTATCATGTCCAATTGAGGCTCAGGTGTGGAACAGAGTATCCAGGTCATAATGGTCCACAGGTGAGGACCAGAGTCACCAGATCTGGGTGAGGTCCTGTTAGGATCAGAGTCATCAGTTCCAGGTGAGGCCAAGAAGGAGTCCACAGCAATCAGGTCCAGGTGGGGAACAAAGTCACCAGGACTGGGGGAGGCCCAGATGGGGACAGATTCACCAGGTCCAGGTGATTCCCAGGTGATGACCAGAGTTACCAGTTTCGGGTGAGGAACAGGTAAGGACAAGATTCACCAGGTCCAAGTGAAGCCCACGTGGGACCTGTGTCACCAGGTATGGGTGAGACCCAGGTGGCAACCCCAATCACCAGGTCCAGGTGAGGCCAACCTGCAGGCCATGCAGTGGAACCATGTCCCGATGATGCCCAGGTAAGGACCGGAGTCATCAGGTCCAAATGAGGCCCAGATGGGGCATATTCACTAGGTCCAGGTGAGGCCCAGTTGAGGACCAGAGTCACCAGATCTGGTTGAGGCCTAGAGGGGTACCAGAATATCCTGGTTCAGGTTACATCCAGATGGGGACCAGAGTCACCAGGTCAGGGTGAGGCGCAGAGAGGTTCCAGAGTATCATGTCCAGGTGAGCCTAAGGTGTGGAACAGAGTCCCCAGGTACCAATAATTGCCAGGTGATGACCAGAGTCACCAGGTCTGGGTGACACGCAGATAGGATCAGATTCAACAGTTCCAGGTGAGGCCAAGAAAGAGTCCAGAGCAATCAGATCCAGGTGGGAAACAAAGTCAGCAGGCCTGGGTGAGGCCCAGATGGGGGCCAGATTCACCAGGTCCAGGTGAGGCCCAGGTGGTGACCAGAGTCCCCGGGTCTGAGAGAGGACCAGGTAAGGACCAGATTCACCAGGTCCAAGAGGCACACGTGGGGACCTGAGTCACCAGGTATGGGTGAGGTCCAGGTGGCAACCCCACTCTCAAGGTCCAGGTGAGGCCAACCTGCAGGCCAGAGTCACCAGATCCAGGTGAGGCCCTAGTGGGGACCGGAGTCACCAGGAAAATGTGAGTCTACAAGAACACCACAGTCACCATGTCCAGGTGTGTTTCATGTGGGAACGAGAGTCCCCAGGTCCAGGTGAGACCCAGTTGGGGACAACAGTCACCAGGTCCAGATTGAGGCCTAGGTGGGGGGACCAGATTCATCAGGAGCAGTTGAGGCCAAAGTGTGGAGCAAAGTTGTCATGTCCAGGTGAGGCCCAAGTAGGGAACAGAGTAACCATGTCCCATTGATGTCAGGTGAGAAAAGAGTCACAAGGTCCAGACGAGGCCTAAGTGGTGAGTAGATTCACCAGGTCCTGTTGAGGCCCAGTTGAGGACCAGTGTCCCCATCTCCGAGTGAGTCCCAGAGGGGGACCAGAGTCACCCGGTTCTGGTGATGTCCAGGTGGGGACCAGAGTCACCAAGTCAGGGTCAGGCCCAGAGAGAGACGAGAATCACTAGGTCCAGGAGAGGCCCCAATGTGGAACTGAGAAACCTGGTCCCATGATGCCCATATGAGGACCTGAGTCACCACGTCCAGGTGAGGTCCCTGTGGGAACCAGTCACCTCGTCCAGGTGAGGCCCAGGTGGGACCACAGTCACCAGTTCCAGGTGAGGCCCAAGTTATAAGAGAGTATCCAGCTCCCAATGATTTCCAGGTAAGGACCAAGTCAACAGATCCAGGAGAGGCCCAAATATGGATCAGAGTCATTGTGTTACAGGTGAGGCCAGATGGAGACCACAGGAACCAGATCCAGGAGAGTCCCATATGTTAACCAGAGCCACCAGATCCAGGTGAGTTCCAGGTGGGACCACAGTCACAAGGTCCAGGTGAGGCGCAGGTGGCAACAGGATTCACCAAGTCCAGGTGAGGCCCAGGTGGCGACCAGTCACCACATCCAGGTGCGGACCAGCTAAGGAACAGATTCACCAGGCCCAAGTGAAGCCCAAGGGGTGTCCAGAGTCACCAGGTAAGGGTGAGGCCCAGAGGGGGAACCAGAGTAACCAGTTAATTTGAGGCCCAGAATGGGACCATGATCCCTAGTCAAAGTGAGGCCCAGGTGTAGAATAGAGTATCCAGGTCCCAATGATGCCTGGGTGAGGACCAGAGTCACTAGAGCCATGCAGGCCCAGATGGGGAACAGAATCACCAGGTCCTGGTGTGGCATAAACTAAGATCACAGTCAACAGTATCAGGTGAGCCCCTTGTGGGAACCAGAGCCACTCTATCCAGCTGAGTCCCAGGTCCATGTGAGGCCCACGTGAGGACCAGATTCAACAGGTCGCATTGAGGCATAGCTGGGGACAAGAGTCACCAGGTCTGGGTGCGGCCTAGGTGGGGGAAGATTCAGCAGTTCTAAGTTAGGTCAAAGTGGGGACGAGAGACACCAGGTCCAGGTGAGGACAAACTGAGGACCAGAGTCACCAGATGCAAGTGAGGTCCATGTTGGAAAGAGAGTCACCAGGTCCAGGAGAGGTCCAGGTGGGTAACAGAGTCACCAGATACAGGTGAAGCCCAGGTGGGGACCAGAGTCACTAGGTCCAGATGAGGCCCAGGTGAGGACCAGAGTTACCAGGTACACGTGAGGCACCGGTGGGTATCAGAGGCAACAGGGTCATGTGAGGCGGGCTTGGGGACCATGGTCAAGAGGTGTACTTGAGGCCCAGGTGTGGAACACAGTAAGCAGGTCCAAGTGAGTCCCGGGTGGTGACAAGAGTCACCACGTCCAGGTGAGGCCCAGGTGGGGACCAGGATCACCAGGTGCACGGGAGGCCCTTGAAAGAACCAGAGCCAACAGTTCGAGGTCAGGCGCAGGTGGCAACCAGGGTCAGCAGGTCCAAGTCATGCCAAAGTGGGGTTCACAGGCACTAGGACATGGTGGGACCCAGAGGGGGACCAGAGTCACCTGGTCCAGGTGAGGTCCAGTTGTGGAACACAGTCACCGGGTCCCAATTTTGCCCAGTTGAGGACCATGGTCAACAGGGCCAGGTGAGCCCCAGATGGGGACCGGAGTCCCCAAATCCAGGTGAAGCCTAGGTGGGGACCACAGTCACTAGATCCAGGGTATTCTCAGGTGCAGACCAGAATCACCAGGTGCAGGTGAGATGCAGGTGGCAACCACACTGAAGAGGTCCCGGTGAGGCCCTGGTGGGGATCAGAGTCACGAGGTACATGAGAAGCTAGAAACACTGCAGCCACCAGGTCCACATGATGTCCATGTGGAAACGAGAATCACCAGTTACAGGGGACGACCAGGTGGGGATCCGAGTCACCAAGTCCAGGTGAGACCCCGGTGGGAACCAGTGTCACCATGACCAGGTGTGGCCCAGGGGAAGTCCAGAGTTAATAGGTCCGGCTGTGTCACTGTTAATGAACAGTGTAACCATATCCTGATGCTACCCAGGTGGGTACCAGAGACACCAGGCCCTGGTTAGGCCCAGGTGGGACCAGAGACTTGAGGTCCAGGTGAGGTCCCGATGGGAACCACAGTCACCAGGTCAGGTGAGGCCATGCTTAGGATCAGAGTCACCAGTTACAGGTGTGGCCCAGGTGGAGCCAGAGTCACTGGTACAGAAGAGGACAAAGTCCGGACCAGAGTTACCAGGATCAGGTCAGTTCGAGTGGGGAATAGAGTAACCATGTCCCGATGATGCCCAGGTAGAACCAGATCACCAGGTCCAGATGGGGCGCAGGTGGGGAGCATGATAACTAGGTCCCAGTGAGGCCCATTGAGGACCAGAGTCACGAGATCTGGTTGAGGCCTAGAGGGGTACCAGAAACACCTGGTCCAGGTAACATCCAGATGGGGACCAGAGTCACCATGTCAGGGTTAGGCCCAGAAAGGTTCCAGAGTCATCATGTCCAGGTGAGGCTCAGGTGTGGTACAGAGTCACCAGGTACCAATGATGCACAGGTGAGGACCAGAGTCACCAGGTCTGGGTGAGCCGAAGATAGGATCAGAGTCACTAGTTCCAGGTGAGGCCAAGAAAGAGTCCACAGCAATCAGGTCCAGGTGGGGAACAAGTCCCGAGGACTGGGTGAGGCCCAGATGGGGACCAGATTCACCAGGTCCAAGTGATTCCCAGGTGGTGAACAGAGTTACGAGTTCCGGGTGAGGACCAGGTAAGGACCAGATTCACCAGGTCCAAGTGAGGCCCACGTGGGGACCTGTGTCAACAGGCATGTGTGAGGCCCAAGTGACAACCCTTCTCACCAGGTCCAGGTGAGGCCAACCTGCAGGCCATGCAGAGGAATCATGTCCCGATGATGCCGAGTTAGGGACTAGAGTTCTCAGGTCCAGGTGAGGCCAACCTGCAGGCCATGCAGTGGAACATGTCCCGATGATGCCCAGGCAGGAACCAGAGTTACCAGGTGCAGGTGAGGCCAACCTTCAGGCCATGCAATGGAACCATGTCCCGATGATGCCCAGGTAGGGATCATTGTCACCAGGTCCAAATGAGGCCCAGATGGAGCATATTCACTAGGTGCAGGTGAGGCCCAGTTGAGGATCACAGTCACCAGATCTGGTTGAGTCCTAGAGGGGTACCAGAATCACCTGGACTACGTGACATGCAGATGGGGACCAGAGTAACCAGGTCAGGGTGAGGCCCAGAGAGGTTCCAGAGTCATCATGTCCAGGTGAGGCTCAGGTGTGGAAGAGAGTCACGAGGTACCAATGATGCCCAGGTGAGTACAGAGTCACCAGGTCTGGGTAACGCGCAGATAGAATCAGAGTCACCAGTTCCAGGTGAGGCCAAGAAGGAGACCACAACAATAAGGTCCAGGTGGCGAAAAAGCCACCAGGACTGGGTGAGGCCCAGATGGGGACCAGATTCACCAGGTCCAGGTGAGGCCCAGGTGGTGACCAGAGTCCCAGGGTCTGGGAGAGGAGCAGGTAAGGACCAGATTCACCAGGTCCAAAGGTCCACATGGGGACAGAGTCACCAGGTATGGGTGAGGTCCTGGTGGCAACCCCACACACCAGGTCCAGGTGAGGACAGCCTGCAGGCCAGAGTCACCAGATCCAGGTGAGGCCCTAGTGGGGACCGAAATCACCAGGTAAATGTGAGTCTACAAGAACACCACAGTCACCAGGTCCAGGTGTGGTTCATATGGGAACGAGAGTCACCAGGTTCGGGTGAGACCCAGGTGGGGACCACAGTCACCAGGTCCAGATTGAGGCCTAGGTGGGGGGACCAGAGTCATCAGGACCAGTTGAGGCCAAAGTGTGGAGCAAAGTTATCATGTCCAGGTGAGGCCCAGGTGGGGAACAGAGAAACCATGTCCCATTGATGCCAGGTGGGAAAAGAGTCACAAGGTCCAGACGAGTCCTAAGTGAGGAGTAGATTCACCAAGTCCTGTTGAGGCCCAGCTGAGGACCAGTGTCCCCAGCTCCGGGAGAGTCCCAGAGGGGGACCAGAGTCACCCGGTTCTGGTGATATCCAGGGGGGGACCCGAGTCAGCACGTCAGGGTGAGTCCCAGAGGGGGACTAGAATCACTAGGTCCACTTGAGGCCCCTATGTGGAACTGAGAAACCAGGTCCCATGATGCCCATATGAGGACCTGAGTCACCAGGTCCAGGTGAGGTCCCTGTGGGAACCAGTCACCTCGTCCAGGTGAGGCCCATGTGGGACCACAGTCACCAGGTCCAGGTGAGGCCCAGGTATGTAAGAGAGTATCCAGGTCCCAATGATGCCCAGGTAAGGACCAGAGTCAACAGGTCCAGGAGAGGCCCATTTATATATCAGAGTCATTGTGTTCCAGGTGAGGCCAGATGGAAACCACAGGAACCAGGTCCAGGAGAGCCCCATATGGGAACCAGAGCCACCAGATCCAGGTGAGGTCCAGGTGGGACCACAGTCACAAGGTCCAGGTGAGGCGCTGGTGGCAACAGGATTCACCAAGTCCAGGTGAGAATCAGGTGGCGACCAGTCACCAGATCCAGGTGCGGACCAGCTAAGGACCAGATTCACCAGGCCCAAGTCAAGCCCAAGGGGTGACCAGAGTTACCAGGTAAGGGTGAGGCCAAGAGCGGGAACCAGAGCAACCAGTTTAGTTTGAGGCCCAGAATGGGACCAGAGGTCCCTGGTCAAAGTGAGGCCCAGGTGTGGCATAGAGTATCCAGGTCCCAATGATGCCTGGGTGAGGACCAGAGTCACTAGGGCCATGCAGGCCCAGATGGGGAACAGAATCACTAGGTCCTGGTGAGGCATAGAATAAGACCACAGTCAGCAGTATCAGGTGAGCCCCTTGTGGGAACCAGAGCCACTCTATCCAGCTGAGTCCCAGGTCCATGTGAGGCCCACGTGAGGACCAGATTCATCAGGTCGAATTGAGGCATAGCTGGGGACAAGAGTCACCTTGTCTCTTGTCACACCTTGTCACAAGGCCTAGGTGGGGCAAGATTCAGCAGGTCTGTGTTAGGTCCAAGTGGGGACGAGCGACACCAGGTCCAGGTGAGGCGAAACTGAGGAACAGAGTCACCAGATCCAGGTGAGGTCCATGTTGGAAAGAGAGTCACCAGGTCCAGGAGAGGTCCAGGTGGGGACCAGAGTCACCAGATCCAGGTGAAGTCCAGGTGGGGACCAGTGTCACCAGATCCAGGTGAAGCCCAGGTGGGGACCAGACTCACTAGGTCCAGATGAGGCCCAGGTGAGGGTCAGAGTTACCAGGTACACGTGAGGCCCCGGTGTGGATCAGAGGCAACAGGTCCATGTGAGGCCGGTTTGGGGACCATGGTCAACAAGTCTACTTGAGGCCCAGATGTGGAACACAGTAAGCAGGTCCAGGTGAGTACGCGGATGTGATATGAGTCACCACGTCCAGGTGAGTCCCAGGTGGGGACCAGGATCACAAGGTACAGGGTAGGCCCTTGAAAGTCCCAGAGTCAACAGTTCGAGATCAGGCGCAGGTGCCAACCAGGGTCAGCAGGTCCAAATCAGGCCCAAGTGTGGTTCACAGTCACTAGGGCACGGTGAGACCCAGAGGGAGACCAGAATCACCTGGTCCAGGTGAGGTCCAGTTGTGGAACACAGTCACCGGGTCCCAATATTGCCCAGTTGATGACCATGGTCAAGAGGGCCAGGTGAGGCCCAGATGGAGACCGGAGTCCCCAAAGCAGGTGAAGCCCAGGTGGGGACCACAGTCAACAGATCCAGGGTAGTCTCAGGTGCAGACCAGAATGACCAGGTCCAGGTGTGGTGCAGGTGGCAACCACACTCACCAGGTCCCGGTGAGGCACTGGTGGGGACCAGAGTCACGAGGTACATGAGAAGCTAGAAACACATGGGATCCCTGGGTGGCGCAGCGGTTTGACCCTGCCTTTGGCCCAGGGCGCGATCCTGGAGACCCGGGATCGAATCCCACGTCGGGCTCCCTGTGCATGGAGCCTGCTTCTGCCTCTGCCGGTGTCTCCGCCTCTCTCTTTCTCTGTGACTATCATAAATAATAAAAATTAAAAAAAAAGAAGCTAGAAACCCTGCATCCAACAGGTCCACATTAGCTCAATGTGGGAACGAGAATCACCAGTTACAGGTGAGGACCAGGTGGGGATTTGACTCACCATGTCCAGGTGAGACCCAGGTGGGAACCAGTGTCACCATGTCCAGGTGTGGCCTAGGTGAAGACCAGAGTTAATAGGTCCGGCTGGGTCACTGTTAGTGAACAGTTTAACCATATCCTGATGCTACCCAGGTGGGTACCAGAGACAACAGGTCCTGGTGAGGCCCAGGTGGGACCAGAGACATGAGGTCCAGGTGAGGTCCCGCTGGGAACCACAGTCACCAGGTCAGGTGAGGCCATGCTTAGGATCAGACACCAGTTACAGGTGAGGCCCAGGTGGAGCCAGAGTCACCTGTTACAGAAGAGGCCAAAGTCAGGACCAGAGTTACCAGGATCAGGTCTCTCCAAGTGGGAATAGAGTAACCATGTCCCGTTGATGTCCAGGTAGAACCAGAGTCACCAGGTCCAGATGAGGCGCAGGTGGGGAGCATGTTCACTAGGTCCCGTTGAGGCCGAGTTGAGGACCAGAGTAACCAGGTCTAGTTGAGGCCTAGAGGGGTACCAGATTCACCTGGTCTAGGTGACATCCAGATGGGGACCAGAGTCCCCACATCAGGCTGAGGCCAAGAGGGGATCCAGAGTCATCATATCCAGCTGAGGCTCAGGTGTGGAACAGAGTATCCAGTTCATAATGGTCCACGGGTGAGGACCAGAGTCACCAGATCAGGTTGAGGCCCAGGTAGGATCAGAGTCACCAGTTCCAGGTGAGGCCAAGAAGGAGTCCACAGCAATCAGGTCCAGGTGGGGAACAACGTCACCAGGACTGGGTGAGGCCCAGATGGGGACCAGATTCACCAGGCCCAGGTGATAATCTAGTGGTGACCAGAGTTACCAGTTCCGGCTGACCACCAGGTATGGACCAGATTCACCAGGTCCAAGTGAGGCCCAGGTGGTGACCAGAGTCCCCGGGTCTGGGAGAGGACCAGGTAAGGACCAGAGTCACCAGAACTGGTTGAGGCCGAGAGGGGTAACAGAATCACCTGGTCTAGGTGAAATCCAGATGGAGACCAGAGTCACCATGTCAGGGTTAGGCCCAGAGTGGTTCGAGAGTCCAGAGCCTCATGTCCAGGAGAGGTTCAGTTGTGGAACAGAGTCACCAGGTACCAGTGATGCCCAGGTGAGGAAAAGAGTCACCAGGTCTGGGTGACACGCAGATAGGATCAGGTCACCAGGTCCAGGTGAGGCCATGAAAGAGTCCACAGCAATCAGGTCAAGGTGGGGAACAAAGTCACCAGGACTGAGTGAGGCCCAGATGGGGACCGGATTCACCAGGTCCAGGTGAGGCCCAGGTGGTGACCATAGTCCCCGGGTCTGGGAGAGGACCAGTTAAGGACCAGATTCACATGTCCAAGAGGCCCACGTGGAAACCTGAGTCACCAGGTATGGGTGAGGCCCAAGTGGCATCCCCACTCACCATGTCCATGTGAGGCCAACCTGCAGGCCAAGTCACCCGATTCACGTGAGGCCCTAGTGGGGACTGGAGTCACCAGTTAAAAGTGATTCTACAAGAACAACACAGTCAACAGGACCTGGTGTGGTTCATGTGTGAACGAGAGTCACCAGGTCCAGGTGAGACCCAGGTGGGGACAACAGTCACCAGGTCCAGATTGAGGCCTAGGTCGGGGGACCAGAGTCATCAGGACCAGTTGAGGCCAAAGTGTGGAGCAAAGTTATCATGTCCATGTGAGGCCCAGGTGGGGAAGAGTAACCATGTCCCATTGATGGCAGGTGGGAAAAGAGTCACAAGGTCCAGACGAGGCCTTAGTGAGGAGTAGATTCACCAGGTCCTGTTGAGGCCCACTTGAGGACCAGTGTCCCCAGCTCCGGGTGAGTCCCAGAGGGGGAACAGTGTCACCCGGTTCTGGTGATATCTAGGTGGGGACCAGAGTCACCACGTCAGGGTGAGGCCCAGAGTGGAACGAGAATCACTAGGTCCAGATGAGACCCCGATGTGGAACTGAGAACCCTGGTCCCATGATGCCCATATGAGGACCTGAGTCACCAGGTCCAGGTGAGGTCACTGTGGGAACCAGTCACCTCGTCCAGGTGAGGCCCAGATGGGACCACAGTCACCAGGTCCAGGTGAGGCCCAGGTATATAGAGAGTATCCAGGTCACAATGATGCCCAGGTAAGGACCAGAGTCAACAGGTCCAGGAGAGGAACAAATATGGATCAGAGTCATTGTGTTCCAGGTGAGGCCAGATGGAGACCACCGGAACCAGGTCCAGGAGAGCCCCATATGGAACCAGAGCCACCAGATCCAGGTGAGGTCCAGGTGGGACCACAGATAGAAGGTCCAGGTGAGGCGCAGGTGGCAACAGGATTCACCAAGGCCAGGTGAGGCCCAGGTGGCGACCAGTCACCAGATCCAGATGCGGACCTTCTAAGGACCAGATTGACCAGGCCCAAGTGAAGCCCAAGGGGTGACCAGAGTCACCAGGTAAGGGTGAGGCCCAGAGGGGAACCAGAGTAACCAGTTTAGTTTGAGGCCCAGAATGGGACCAGAGGTCCCTGGTCAAAGTGAGGCCGAGATGTGGAATAGAGTATTCAGGTCCCAATGATGCCTGGGTGAGAACCAGAGTCACTAGGGCCATGCAGGCCCAGATGGGGAACAGAATCACTAGGTCCTGGTGAGGCATAGAAAGACCACAATCACCAGTATCAGGTGTGCCCCTTGTGGGAACCAGAGCCACTCTATCCAGCTGAGTCCCAGGTCCATGTGAGCCCCACGTCAGGACCAGATTCATCAGGTCGAATTGAGGCATAGCTGGGGACAAGAGTCACCAGGTGTGGGTGCGGCCTAGGTGGGGCACGATTCAGCAGTTCTGAGTTAGATCAAAGTGTGGACGAGAGACACCAGGTCCAGGTGAGGCCAAACGGAGGACCAGAGGCACCAGATCCAGGTGAGGTCCATGTTGGAAAGAGAGTCACCAGATCCAGGAGAGGTCCAGGTGGGGACCAGAGTCAGCAGATCCAGGTGAAGTCCAGGTGGGGACCAGAGTCACCAGATCCAGGTGAAGCCTAGGTGGGGACCAGAGTCACTAGGTCCAGATGAGGCCCAGGTGAGGATCAGTGTTACCAGATACACGTGAGGCCTCGGCGGGGATCAGAGCCAAAAGGTCCACGTGAGGCCGGCTTGGGGACCATGGTCAACAGGTCTACTTGAGGCCCAGGTGTTTAACACAGTAATCATGTCCAGGTGAGTCCCCGGTGGTGACAAGAGTCACCACGTCCAGGTGAGGCCCAATTGGAGACCAGGTCACCAGGTACAGGGGAGGCCCTTGAGAGAACCAGAGACAACAGTTCGAGGTCAGGCGCAGGTGGCAACCAGGGTCAGCAGGTCCAAGTCAGGCCAAAGTGCGGTTCACAGTCACTAGGGCACAGTGAGACCCAGAGAGGGACCAGAGTCACTTTGTCGAGGTGAGTTTCAGTTGTGGAATGCAGTCACCGGGTCCCAATTTTGCCCAGTTGAGGACCATGTTCAACAGGGACAGTTGAGGCCCAGATGGGGACCGGAGTCCCCATGTTCAGGTGAAGCCCAGGTGGGGACCACCGTCACCAGTCAAGGGTAGTCTCAGGTGGAGACCAGAATCACTAGGTCCTGGTGAGGTGCAGGTAGCAACCACACTCACCAAGTCCCGGTGAGGCCCTGGTGGGGACCAGAGTCACGAGGTACATGAGAAGCTAGAAACACTGCAGCCACCAGGTCCACATGGTGTCCATGTGGGGACGAGAATTACAAGTTACAGGTGAGGACCAGGTGGGGATCTGAGTCACCATGTCCAGGTGAGACCCTGGTGGGAACCAGTGTCAGCATGTCCTAGTGTGGACCAGGTGAAGACGAGAGTTAATAGGTCCGGCCGGGTCACTGTTAGTGAACAGTGTAACCATATCCTGATGCTACTCAGGTGGGTACCAGATACAAGGTCCTGGTGAGTCCCAGTTGGGACCAGAGACATGAGGACCAGGTTAGGTACCGATGGAAACCACAGTCACCAGGTCAGGTGAGGCCATGCTTATGTTCAGAGTCACCACTTACAGGTGAGGTCCAGGGGGAGCCAGAGTCACATGGCACAGAAGTGGCGAAAGTCAGGACCAGAGTTACCACGATCAGGTCAGTCCCACTGGGAATAGAGTAACCACGTCCCGATGATGCCCAGGTAGAACCACAGTTACCAGGTCCAGGTGCGGCCAATCTAAAGGCCATGCAGTGGAACCATGTCCCGATGATGCCCAGGTAGGGAAGAGAGTCACCAGGTCCAAATGAGGCCCAGATGGTGCATATTCAATAGGTCCAGGTGAGGCCCAGTTGAGGACCAGAGTCACCAGACCTGGTTGAGGCCTAGAGGGGTACCAGAATCACCTGGTCCAGGTGACATTCAGATGGGTCCAGAGTCACCAGGTCAGGGTGAGGCCCAGAGGTTCCAGAGTCATCATGTCCAGGTGAGGCTCAGGTGTGGAACAGAGTCACCAGGTAGCAGTGATGCCCAGGTGAGGACCAGAGTCACCAGGTCTGGGTGACGCGCAGATAGGATCAGAGTCACCAGTTCCAGGTGAGGCCAAGAAAGAGTCCACAGCAATCAGTTCCAGGTGGGGATCAAAGTACCAGGACTGGGTGAGGTCCAGATGGGAACCAGAATCACCAGGTCCAGGTGAGGCCCAGGTGGTGACCAGAGTCCCCGGTTCTGGGAGAGGACCAGGTAAGGACCAGATTCACCAGGTCCAAGAGGCACACGTGGGGACCTGTGTCACCAGGTATGGGTGAGGCCCAGGTGTCAACCCCACTCACCAGGTCCAGGTGAGGTCAACCTACAGGCCAGAGCCACCAGATTCAGGTGAGGCCCTAGTGGGGACCGGAGTCACCAGGTAAATGTGAGTCTACAAGAACACCACAGTCACCAGGTCCAGGTGTGGTTCATGTGGGAACGAGAGTCACCAGGTCCAGGTGAGACCCAGGTGGGGACCACAGACACCGGGTCCAGATTGAGGCCTAGGTGGGGAGAGGAGAGTCATCAGGACCAGCTGAGGCCAAAGTGTGGAGCAAAGTTAACATGTTTATGTGAGGGCCAGTTGGGGAACCGATTAACGATGTCCCATTGATGCCAGGTGGGAAAAGAGTCACAAGGTCCAGAGGAGGCCTAAGTGAGGAGTAGATTCACCAGGTCCTGTTGAGGCCCAGTTGAGGACCAGTGTCCCCAGCTCCGAGTGAGTCCCAGAGGGGGACCAGAGTCACCCGGTTCTGGTGATACCCAGGTGGGGACCAGAGTCACCACGTCAGGGTGAGGCCTCGAGGGGGACGAGAATCACAAAGTACAGGTGAGGCCCCGATGTGGAACTGAGAAAACAGGTCCCATGATGCCGATATGAGGACCTGAGTCACCAGGGCCAGGTGAGGTCCCTGTGGGAATGAGTCACCTCGTCCAGGTGTGGTCCAGGTGGGACCACAGTCACCAGGTCCAGGTGAGGCCCAGGTATAAAAGAGAGTATCCAGGTCCCAATGATGCCCAGGTAAGGACCAGAGACAACATGTACAGGAGAGGCCCAAATATGAATCAGAGTCATTGTGTTCCAGGTGAGGCCAGATGGAGACCACAGGAACCAGTTCCAGGAGAGCCACATATGGGAACCAGAGCCACCAGATTCAGTTGAGGTCAAGGTGGGACCACAGATAGAAGGTCCAGGTGAGGCGCAGGTGGCAACATGATTCATAAAGTCCAGGTGAGGCCCGGGTGGCGACCAGTCTCCACATCCATGTGCGGACCAGGTTAGGACCAGATTCACCAGGCCCAAGTGAACCCCAAGTGATGACCAGAGTCACCAGGTCCGCGTGAGGCCCAGAGAGGGAACCAGAGTAACCAGTTTAGTTTGAGGCCCAGAATGGGACCAGAGATCCCTGATCAAAGTGAGGCCAAGGTGTGGAATAGACTATCCAGGTCCCAATGATGCCTGGATGAGGACCAGAGACACTACGGCCATGCAGGCCCAGATGGGGAACAGAATCAATAGGTCCTGGTGAGGCATAGAATAAGACCACAGTCAACAGTATCAGGTGAGCCCCTTGTGGGAATCAGAGCCACTCTATCCAGCTGAGTCCCAGGTCCATGTGAGGCCCACGTGAGGACCAGATTTAACAGGTAGAATTGAGGCATAGCTGGGGACAAGAGTCACCAGGTCTGGGTGCGGCCTAGGTGGGGCAAGATTCAGCAGTTCTGAGTTAGGTCAAAGTGGGGACGAGAGACACCAGGTCCAGGTGAGGCCAAACTGAGGAGCAGAGTCACCAGACCCAGGTGAGGTCCATGTTGGAAAGAGAGTCACCAGGTCAAGAGGACGTCCAGGTGGGGACCAGAGACACCAGATCCAGGTGAAGTCCAGGTGGGGACCAGAGTCACCAGATCCAGGTGAAGCCCAGGTGGGGACCAGTGTCACTAGGTCCAGATGAGACCCAGGTGAGGACCAGAGTTACCAGGTACACGTAGGCCCCGGTGGGGATCAGAGGCAACAGGTCCATGTGAGGCCGTCTTGGGGACCATGGTCAACAGGTCTACTTGAGGCCCTGGTGTGGAACACAGTGAGCAGGTCCAGGTGATTCCCCGGTGGTGAGAAGGGTCACCACGTCCAGGTGAGGCCCAGGTAGGTCCAGGATCACAAGGTCCAGGGGAGGCCCTTGAAAGAACCAGAGTCAACAGTTCGAGGTCAATCGCAGGTGGCAACCATTTTCTGCATGTCCAAGTCAGGCCAAAGTGGGGTTCACAGTCACTAGGGCACGGTGACACCCAGAGGGGACCAGAGTCACCTAGTCCAGGTGAGGTCCAGGTGTGGAACACAGTCACTGGGTCCCAATTTTGCCCAGTTGCGGACCATGGTCAACAGGGCCAGGTGAGGCCCAGATGGGGACCAGAGTCCCCAAATCCAGGTGAAGCCCAGGTGGGGACCACAGTCACCAGATCCAGGGTAGTCTCAGGTGCAGACCAGAATCACCAGGTCCAGGTGAGGTGCAGTTGGCAACCACAGTCACCAGGTCCCGGTGAGGCCCTGGTGGGGACCAGAGTCACGAGGTACATGAGAAGCTAGAAACACTACAGCCACCAGATCCCCATGATGTCCATGTGGGAACGAGAATCAACAGTTACAGGTGAGGGCCAGGTGGGGATCCGACTCTCCATGTAGAGGTGAGACCCAGGTGGGAACGAGTGTCACCATGTCCAAGTGTGGCACAGGTGAAGACCAGAGTTAATAGGTCCGGTTGGGTCACTGTGAGTGAACAGTGTAACCATATCCTGATTCTACCCAGGTGGTTAACAGAGACACCAGGTCGTGGTGAGGCCCAGGTGGGACCAGAGACATGAGGTCCAGTTGAGGTCCCGCTGGGAACCACAGTCACCATGTCAGGTGAGGCCATGCATAGTATCAGAGTCACCAGTTACAGGTGAAGCCCAGGTGGAACAGAGTCACCTGGTACAGAAGAGGCCAAAGTCAGGACCAGAGTTACCAGGATCAGGTCAGTCCCATTGGAGAATAGAGTAACCATGTCCCGATGATGCCCAGGTAGAACCAGAGTCACCAGGTCCAGATGAGGCACAGGTAGGGAGCATATTCACTAGGTCCTGGTGAGGCCCAGTTGAGGACCAGAGTCACCAGGTCTAGTTGAGGCCTAGAGGGGTACCAGATTCACCTGGTCTAGATGACATCCACATGGGGACGAGAGTCACCATGTCAGGGTGAGGCCCAGAGGGGTTCCAGAGTCATCATGTCCAGGTGAGGCTCAGGTGTGGAACAGAGTATCCAGGTCATAATGGTCCACAGGTGAGGACCAGAGTCACCAGATCTGTGAGAGGCCCAGTTAGGATCAGAGTCACCAATTCCAGTTGAGGCCAAGAAGGAGTCCACAGCAATCAGGTCCAGGTGGGGAACAAATTCACCAGGACTGGGTGAGGACTAGATGCGGACAAGATTCACCAGGTCCAGGTCATTCCCAGGTGATGACCAGAGTTACTCTTCCAGGTGAGGACCAGGTAAGGACCAGATTCACCAGATCCAAGTGAGGCCCACGTACGGACCTGTGTCACCAGGTATGGGTGAGGCCCATGTGGCAACGCAACTCAATAGGTCCAGGTGAGGCCAAGGTGCAGGCGATGCAGAGGAACCGTGTCCCAATATGCTCAGGTAGGGACCAGATTTACCAGGTCCAGTTAAGGCCATTCTACAGGCCATGCAGTGGAAACATGTCCCGATGATGCCCAGGTAGGGACCAGAGTCACCAGGTCCAAATGAGGCCCAGATGGAGCATATTCACTAGGTCCAGGGGAGGCACAGTTGAGGAACAGAGTCACCAGATATGATTGAGGCCTAGATGGGTACCAGAATCACCTGGTCTGGGTGCGGCCTAGGTGGGGCAAGATTCAGCAGTTCTGAGTTAGGTCAAAGTGGGGACGAAAGACACTAGGTCCAGGTGAGGCCAAACTGAGGACCAGAGTCACCAGATCCAGGTGAGGTCCATGTTGGAAAGAGAGTCACCAGGTCCAGGAGAGGTCCAGGTGGGGACCAGAGTCACCAGATCCAAGTGAAGACCAGGTGGGGACCAGAGTCACCAGATCCAGGTGAAGCCCAGGTGGGGACCAGAGTCACTAGGTCCAGGTGACGCCCAGGTGAGGACCAGAGTTACCAGATACACGTGAGGCTCCGGTGGGATCAGAGGCAACAGGTCAATGTGAGGCCGGCTTGGGGACCATGGTCAACAGGTCTACTTAGGCCCAGGTGTGGAACACAATAAGCAGGTCCAGGTGAGTCCCCGGTGGTGACAAGAGTCACCACGTCAGGTGAGGCCCAGGTGGGGACCAGTGTCAACATGTCCAGGTGTGGCCAAGGTGAAGACCAGAGTTAATAGGTCCGTCTGGGTCACTGTTAGTGAACAGTGTAACCGTATCCTGATGCTACCCAGGTTTGTACCAGAGACACCAGGGCCTGGTGAGGCCCAGGTGGGACCAGAGACACGAGGTCCAGGTGATGTCCCGATGGGAACCACAGTCACCAGGTCAGGTGAGGCCATGCTTAGAATCAGAGTCACCAACTACCGGTGAACCCAAGATGGACCCAGAGTCACCTGGTACAGAAGAGCCCAAAACAGGACCAGAGTTACCAGGATCAGGTCAGTCCCAGTGGGGAATACAGTAACCATGTCCCGATGATGCCCAGGTAGAACCAGACTCACCAGGTCCAGATGAGGCACAGTTGGGGAGCATATTTACAAGGTCCCGGTGAGGCCCAGTTGAGGACCAGAGTAACCAGGTCTAGTTGAGGGGTAGAGGGATACCAGATTCACATGGTCTAGGTGACATCCAGATGGGGACCAGAGTCACCATGTCAAGGTGAGGCCCAGAGGGGATACAGAGTCATCATGTCCAGGTGAGGCTCCGGTGTGGAACAGAGTCACCAGGTACCAATGATGCCCAGGTGAGGACCAGAATCACCAGGTCTGGGTGACGCACAGATAGGATCAGAGTCACCAGGTCCAGGTGAGACCAAGAAAGAGTCCACAGCAATCAGGTCCAGGTGGGGTACAAAGACCCGAGGACTGGGTGAGGCCCAGATGGGAACCAGGTTCACCAGGTCCAGGTGATTCCCAGGTGGTGAACAGAGTTACGAGTTCCGGGTGAGGACCAGGTAAGGACCAGATTCACCAGGTCCAAGTGAGGCCTACGTGGGGACCTGTGTCACCAGGCATGGGTGAGGCCCAGGAGACAACCCCTCTCACCAGGTCCAGGTGAGGCCAACCTGCAGGCCATGGAGAGGAACCATGTCCTGGTGATTCCCAGGTAGGGACTAAAGTTCTCAGCTCCAGGTGAGGCCAACCTGCAGGCCATGCAGTGGAACATGTCCCGATGATGCCCAGGTAGGGATCAGAGTCACCAGGTCCAGGTGAGGCTAACCTGCAGGCCATACAGTGGAACCATGTCCCGATGATGCCCAGGTAGGAACCAGAGTCACCAGGTCCAAATGAGGCCCAGATGGAGCATATTCACTAGATCCAGGTGAGGACCAGTTGAGGACAAGAGTCACCAGATCTGGTTGAGGCCTAGAGCCGTACCAGAAACACCTGGTCCAGGTGACATCCAGATGGGGAGCAGAGTCACTAGGTCAGGGTGAGGCCCAGAGTGTTTCCAGAGTCATCATGTACAGGTGAGGCTCAGGTGTGGAACAGAGTCACCAGGTACCATTGATGCCCAGGTGAGGACCCGAGTCACCAGGTATGGGTGACACGCAGATAGGATCAGAGTCACAAGTTCCAGGTGAGGCCAAGAAAGAGTCTACAGCAATCAGGTCCAGGTGGGGAACAAAGTCAACAGGACTGGGTGCGGCCCAGATGGGGACCAGATTCACCAGGTCCAGGTGAGGACCAGGTGGTGACCAGAGTCCCAGGGTCTGGGAGAGGACCAGGTAAGGACCAGATTCACCAGGTCCAAGAGGCCCACGTGGGGACCTGAGTCACCAGGTATGGTTGAGGCCCAGGTGGCAACCCTACTCACCAGGTCCAGGTCAGTCCAACCTGCAGGCCAGAGTCACCAGATCCAGGTGAGGGCCTAGTGGGGACAGGAGTCACCAGGTAAATGTGAGTCTACAAGAACACCACAGTGACCAGGTCCAGGTGTGGTTCATGTGGGAACGAGAGTCACCAGGTCCAGGTGAGACCCAGGTGGGGACCACAGTCACCAGGTCCAGATTGAGGCCTAGGTGGGGGGACCAGAGTCATTGGGACCAGTTGAGGCCAAAGTGTGGAGCAAAGTTATCATGTCCAGGTGAGGCCCAGGAGGGGAAGAGAATAACCATGTCCCATTGATGCCAGGTGGGAAAAGAGTCACAAGGTCCTGATGAGGCCTAAGTGAGGAGTAGATTCACCAGGTCCTGTTGAGGCCCAGTTGAGGACCAGTGACCCCAGGTCCGGGTGAGTCCCAGAGGGGGACCAGAGTCACCCAGTTCTGGTGATATCCAGGTGGGGACCAGAGTCAGCACGTCAGGGTGAGGCCCAGTAGGGGATAAGAATCAGTAGGTCCAGGTGAGGCCCCAATGTGGAACTGAGAAACCAGGTCCCATGATGCCCATATGAGGACCTGAGTCACCAGGTCCAGGTGAGGTCCAGTTGTGGAACACAGTCACGGGTCCCAATTTGGTCCATGTGAAGACCATGGACAACAGGGCCAGGTGAGGCACGGATTGGGACTGGAGTCCCCAAATCCAGGTGAAGCCCAGGTGGGGACCACAGTCACAAGATCCAGGGTAGTCTCAGGTGCAGACCAGAATCACCAGGTCATGATGAGGTGCAGGTGGCAACCACACTCACCAGGTCCCAGTGAGGCCCTGGTGCGGACCAGATTCTCGAGGTACATGAGAAGCTAGAAACACTGCAGCCACCAGTTCCACATAATGTCCATGTGGGAACGAGAATCACCAGTTACAGGTGAGGACCAGGTGGGGATCTGACTCACCATGTCCAGGTGTGACCCTGGTGGGCACCAGTGTCACCACGTCCAGGTGTGGACCAGGTGAAGACCAGAGTTAATAGGTCCCCCTGGGTCACTATTAGTAAACAGTGTAACCATATCCTGATGCTCCCCAGGTGGGTACCAGAGACACCAGGCCCTGGTGAGGCCCAGGTGGGACCAGAGACATGAGGTCCAGGTGAGGTCCCGATGGGAACCACAGGCACCAGGTCAGGTGAGGCCATGCTTAGAATCAGAGTCACCAGTTACAGGTGAGGCCCAGTTGGAGCCAGAATCACCTGGTACAGAGAAGCCGAAGTCATGGCAAGAGTTACCAGGATCAGGTCAGTTCCAGTGGGGAACATAGTAACCATGTCCCGATTTTGCCCAGATAGAACCAGCGTCACCAGGTCCAGATGAGGCGCAGGTGGGGAGCATATTCACTAGGTCCCGTTGAGGCCCTGATTAGGACCAGGGTCACCAGGGCTAGTTGAGGCCAAAGGGGTACCAGATTCACCTTATCTAGGTGACATCCAGATGGGGACATGAGTCACCATGTCAGGCTGAGGCCCAGAGGGGATCCAGAGTCATCATGTCCAGGTGAGGCTCAGGTGTGGAACAGAGTATCCAGGTCATAATGTTCCACAGGTGAGGACCAGAGTCACCAGATCTGGGTGAGGTCCAGTTAGGATCAGAGTCACCAGTTCCAGGTGAGGCCAAGAAGGAGTCCACAGCAATCAGGTCCAGGTGCGGAAGAAAGTCAACAGGACTGTGTGAGGCCCACATGGGGACCAGATTCACGAGGTCCAGGTGATTCCCAGGTGGTGACCAGGGTTACCAGGTCCGCGTGAGGACCAGGTAAGGACTAGAGTCACCAGGTCCAAGTGAGGCCCACGTGGGGACCTGTGTCTCCAGGTATGGGTGAGCCCCAGGTGGCAACCCCACTCACTACGTCCAGGTGAGGCCAACCTGGAGGCCATGCAGAGGAACCGTGTCCCGGTGATGCCCAGGTAGGGACCAGAGTTACCAGGTCCAGCTGAGGCCAACCTGCAGGTCATGCAGTGGATCCATGTCCCGATGATGCCCAGGAAGGAACCAGAGTCACCAGGTCCAAATGAGGCCCAGATGGAGCATATTCAATAGGTCTAGGTGAGGCCCATTTGAGTACCAGAGTCACCAGAACTGGTTGAGGCCTAGAGGGGTACCAGAATCACCTGGTCCAGGTGACATCCAGATGGAGACGAGAGTCACCAGGTCAGGGTTAGGACGAGAGTGGTTCCAGAGCCCAGAGCCTCATGTCCAGGTGAGGCTCAGGTGTGGAACACAGACACCAGGTACCAATGACGCCCAGGTGAGGACCAGAGTCACCAGGTCTGGGTGACACGCAGATAGGATCAGAGTCACCAGGTCCAGGTGAGGCCATGAAAGAGTCCACAGCAATCAGGTCAAGGTGGGGAACAAAGTCACCAGGACTGAGTGAGGCCCGGATGGGGTCGGATTCACCTGGTCCAGGTGAGGCCCAGGTGGTGACCGGAGTCACCGGGTCTGGGGAAGGACCAGGTACGGACCAGATTCACCAGGTCCAAGGGGCCCACGTGGGGTCCTGAGTCACCAGGTATGGGTGATGCCCAGGTTGCAACCCCACTCACCAGGTCCAGGTGAGGCCAACCTGCAGGCCAGAGTCACCAGACCCAGATGAGGCCCTAGTGAGGACAGGAGTCACCAGGTATATGTGAGTCTACAAGAACACCACAGTTACCAGGTCCAGGTGTGGTTAATGTGGGAACTTAGTCACCAGGTCCAGGTGCGACCCAGGTGGGGACCACAGTCACCAGGTCCAGATTGAGGCCTAGGTGGGGCGACCAGTGTCATCAGAACCAGTTGAGGCCAAAGTGTGGAGCAAAGTTATCATGTCCACGTGAGGCCCAGGAGGGGAACAGAGTAACAATGTCCCATTGATGCCAGGTGCGAGAAGAGTCACAAGGTCCAGTCGAGGCCTAAGTGAGGAGTAGATTCACCAGGTCCTGTTGAGGCCCAGTTGAAGACCAGTGTCCCCAGCTACGGGGGAGTCCCAGAGGGGACCAGAGTCACCAGGTACTGGTGATATCCGGGTGGGGACCAGAGTCACCACCTCAGAGTGAGGCCCAGAGGGGGACGAGAAACACTAGGTCCAGGTGAGTCCCCGATGTGTAACTAAGAAACCAGGTCCCATGATGCCCATATGAGGACCTGAGTCACCAGGTCCAGTTGAGGTCCCTGTGGGAACCAGTCACCTCGTCCAGGTGAGGCCCAGGTGGGACCACAGTTACCAGTTCCAGGTGAGGCCCAGGTATATAAGAGAGTATCCAGGTCCCAATGATGCCTAGGTAAGGATCTGAGTCAACAGGTCCAGCGGAGGCCCAAATATGGATCAGAGTCATTGTGTTCCAGGTGAGGCCAGATGGAGACCACAGGAACCAGGTCCAGGAGAGCCCCATATGTTAACCAGAGCCACCAGATCCAGGTGAGGTCCAGGTGGGACCAAAGTCACAAGGTCCAGGTGACGTGCAGGTGGCAACAGGATTCACCAAGTCCAGGTGAGGCCCAGGTGGCGACCAGTCACCAGATCCAGGTGAGGACCAGCTAAGGACCAGACTCACCAGGCCCAGGTGAAGCCCAAGGGGTGACCAGTGTCACCAGGTAAGGGTGAAGCCCAGAGGGGGAACCAGAGTAACCAGTTATTTTGACGCCCAGAATGGGACCAGAGGTCCCTGGTCCAAGTGAGGCCCAGGTGTGGAATAGAGTATCCAGGTCCCAATGATGCCTGGGTGAGGACCAGAGTCACTAGGGCCATGCAGGCCCAGATGGGGAACAGAATCACTTGGTCCTGGTGAGGCATAGAATAAGACCACAGTCAGCAGTATCAGGTGAGCCCCTTGTGGGAACCAGAGCCACTCTATCCAGCTGAGTCCCAGGTCCATGTTAGGCCCACGTGAGGACCAGATTCATCAGGTCGAATTGAGGCATAGCTGGGGTCAAGAGTCACCAGGTCTGGGTGCGGCCTAGGTGGGGCAAGATTCAGCAGTTCTGAGTTAGGTCCAAGTGGGGACGAGAGACACCAGGTCCAGGTGAGGCCAAACTGAGGACCAGAGACACCAGATCCAGGTGAGGTCCATGTTGGAAAGAGAGTCACCAGGTCCAGGAGAGGTCCAGGTGGGTACCAGAGTCACCAGATCCAGGTGAAGTCCCGGTGGGGACCAGAGTCACCAGATCCAAGTGAAGCCCAGGTGGGGACCAGAGTCACTAGGTCCAGATGAGGCCCAGGTGAGGACCAGAGTTACCAGGTACACGTGAGACCCCGGTGGGATTCAGAGGCAACAGGTCCATGTGAGGCCGGCTTGGGGACCATGGTCAACAGGTCTACTTGAGGCCCATGTGTGGAACACAGTAAGCAGGTCCAGGTGAGTCCCCGGTGGTGACAAGAGTCACCACGTCCAGGTGAGACCCAGGTGGGTACCAGGATCACCAGGTACAGGGGAGGCCTTTGAAAGAACCAGAGTCAACAGTTTGAGGTCAGGCACAGGTGGCAACCAAGGTCAGCAGGTCCAAGTCAGGCCAAAGTGGGGTTCAGAGTCATTAGGGCACGGTGAGACCCAGAGGCGGACCAGAGTCACATGGTCCAGGTGAGGTCCAGTTGTGGAACAAAGTCACCGGGTCCCAATTCTGCACAGTTGAGGACCATGGTCAACAGGGCCAGGTGTGGCCCAGTTGGGGACCGGAGTCCCCAAATCCAGGTGAAGCCCAGGTGGAGAAGTCAGTCACCAGATCCAGGGTAGTCTCAGGTGCAGACCAGAATCACCAGGTCCAGGTGAGGTGCAGGTGGAAACCACACTCACCAGGTCCCGGTGAGGCCCTGGTGGGGACCAGAGTCACGAGGTACATGAGAAGCTAGAAACACTGCAGCCACCAGATCCACATGATGTCCATGTGGGAACGAAAATCACCAGTTACAGGTGAGACCCAGGTGGGGATCCGAATCAACATGTCCAGGTGAGACCCAGGTGGGAACGAGTGTCACCATGTCCAGGTGTGGCCCAGGTGAAGACCAGAGTTAACAGGTCCGGCTGGGTCACTGATAGTGAACAGTGTAACCATATCCTGATGCTACCCAGGTGGTAACCAGAGACACAAGGTCCTGGTGAGACCCAGGTGGGACCAGAGACATGAGTCCAGGTGAGGTCCCGATGGAAACCCCAGTCACCAGGTCAGGTGAGGCCATGCTTAGGATCAGAGTCACCAGTTACAGGTGAGGCCCAGGTGGAGCCAGAGTCACCAGGTCCAGATGAGGCGAAGGTGGGGAGCATATTCACTACTTCCCATTGAGGCCCAGTAGAGAACCAGAGTCACCAGGTCTAGTTGAGGCCTAGAGGGGTACCATATTCACCTGGTCTAGGTACCTTCCAGATGGGGACATGAGTCACCAGGTCTGGGAGAGGCCCAGAGGGGATCCAGGGTCATCATGTCCAGGTGAGTCTCAGGTGTGGAACAGAGCATCCAGGTCATAATGGTCCACAGGTGAGGACCAGAGTCAACAGATCTGGGTGAGGCCCAGTTAGGATCAGAGTCAACAGTTCCAGGTGAGGCTAAGAAGGAGTCCACAGGAATCAGGTCCAGGTGGGGAAAAAAGTCACGAGGACTGGGTGAGGCCCAGATGGGGACCAGATTCACCAGGTCCAGGTGATTCCCAGGTGGTGAACAGAGTTACGAGTTCCAGGTGAGGACCAGGTAATGACCAGATTCACCAGGTCCAAGTGAGGCCCACGTGGGGACCTGTCACCAGGCATGAGTGAGGCACAAATGACAACCCCACTCACCAGGTCCAGGTGAGGCCAACCTGCAGGCCATGCAGAGGAACCATGTCCCGATGATGCCGAGGTAGGGGCTAGAGTTCTCACGTCCAGTGAGGCCAACCTGCAGGCCATGCAGTGGAACATGTCCCGATGATGCCCAGGTAGGAACCAGATTTACCAGGTCCAGGTGAGGCCAAACTGCAGGCCATGCTTTGGAAACAGGTCCCAATGATGCCCAGGTAGGGATCAGAGTCAACAGGTCCAAATGAGGCCCACATGGAGCATATTCACTAGGTGCAGGTGAGGCCCAGTTGAGGATCACATTCACCAGATCTGGTTGAGTCCTAGAGGGGTACCAGAATCACCTGGACCAGGTGACATCCAGATGGGGACCAGAGTCACCAGGTCAGGGTGAGGCCCAGAGAGGTTCCAGAGTCATCATGTCCAGGTGAGGCTCAGGTGTGGAACAGAGTAACCAGGTACCAATGATGCACAGGTGAGGACCAGAGTCACCAGATCTGGATGACGTGCAGATACGATCAGAGTCACCAGTTCAAGGTGAGGCCAAGAAAGAGACCACAACAATGAGGTCCAGGTGGCGAACAAAGTCACCAGGAATGGGTGAGGCCCAGATGGGGACCAGATTCATCAGGTCCAGATGAGGCCCAGGTGGTGAGCAGAGTCCCCGGGTCTGGGAGAGGTAGAGGTAAGGACCAGATTAACAGGTCAAAGAGGCCCACGTGGGGACCTGAGTCACAAGATATGTGTGAGGGCCAGGTGGGAACCCCACTCATCAGGTCCAGGGGAGGCCAGCATGCAGGCCAGAGTCACCAGATCCAGGTGAGGACCCAGTGGGGACCGGAGTCACCAGGTAAATGTGAGTCTACAAGAACACCACAGTCACCAGGTCCAGGTGTGTTTCATGTGGGAACGAGAGTCACCAGGTCCAGGTGAGACCCAGGTGGGGACCACAGTCACCAGGTCCAGATTGAGGCCTAGGTGGGGGGACCAGATTCATCAGGACCAGTTGAGGCGAAAGTGTTGAGCAAAGTTATCATGTCCAGTTGAGACCTAGGTGGGGAACAGAGTAACCATGTCCCATTGATGCCAGTTGGGAAAAGAGTCACAAGGTCCAGACGAGTCCTAAGTGAGGAGTAGATTCACCAGGTCCTGTTGAGGCCGAGTTGAGGATCAGTGTCCCCAGCTCCCGGTGAGTCCCAGAGGGGAACCAGAGTCACCCGGTTCTGGTGATATCCAGGTGGGGACCAGAGTCACCACGTCAGGGTGAGGACCAGAGAGGGACGAGAATCACTAGGTCCAGGTGAGGCCCCGATGAGGACCTGAGTCACCAGGTCCAGGTGAGGTCCCTGTGGGAACCAGTCCCCTCTTCCAGGTGAGGCCCAGGTGGGACCACAGTCAGAAGGTCCAGGTGAGGCCCAGGTATATAAGAGAGTATCCAGGTCCCAATGATGCCCAGGGAAGGACCAGAGTCAACAGGTCCAGGAGAGGCCCAAATATGGATCAGAGTCATTGTGTTCTAGGTGAGGCCAGATGGAGACCACAGGAACCAGTACCAGGAGAGCGCCATATGGGAACCAGATCCACCAGATCCAGGTGAGGTCCAGGTGGGACCAGTGTCACAAGGTCCAGGTGAGGCGCAGGTGGCAACAGGATTCACCAAGTCCAGTTAAGGCCCAGGTGGCGACCTGTCACGAGATCCATGTGTGGACCAGCTAAGGACCAGATTCTCCAGGCCCAAGTGAAGCCCAAGGGGTGACTAAAGTCACCAGGAAAGGGTGAGGCCCAGAGGGATAACCAGAGTAACCAGTTTAGTTCGAGGCCCAGAATGGGACCAGAGGTCCCTGGTCAGAGTGACGCCCTGGGGTGGAATAGATTATCCAGATCCCAATGATGCCTGGTTGAGGACCAGAGTCACTAGGGTCATGCAGGCCCAGATGGGGAACAGAATCACTAGGTCCTGGTGAGGCATACAATAAGATCAGAGTCACCAGAATCAGGTGAGCCCCTTGTGGGAACCAGAGCCACTCAATCCAGCTGAGTCCCAGGTCCATGTGAGGCCCATGTGAGGACAAGATTCATCAGGTCGAATTGAGGCATAGCTGGGGACAAGAGTCACCAGGTCTGGGTGCGGCCTAGGTGGGGCAAGATTCAGCAGTTCTGAGTTAGGTGAAAGTGGGGATGAGAGACAGCAGGTCCAGGAGAGGCGAAACTGAGGACCAGAGTCACCAGATCCAGATGAGGTCCATGTTGGAAAGAGAGTCACCAGGTCCAGGAGAGGTCCAGGTGGGACCAGAGTCACCAGATCCAGGTGAGGTCCAGGTGGGGACCAGAGTCACTAGGTTCAGATGAGGCCCTGGTTAGGACCAGAGATACCAGGTACACGTGAGGCCCCGGTGGGGATCAGAGGCAACAGGTCCATGTGAGGCCGGCTTGGAGACCATGTTCAACAAGTCTACTTGAGTCCCAGATGTGGAACACAGTAAGCAAGTCCAGGTAAGTCCCCGGTGGTGACAAGAGTCACCACGTCCAGGTGAGTCCCAGGTGGGGACCAGGATCACCAGGTACAGGGTAGGCCCTTGAACGAACCAGAGTCAACAGTTCGAGGTCAGGCGCAGGTGGCAACCAGCGTCAGCAGGTCCAAATCAGGCCAAAGTTGGATTCACAGTCCCTAAGGCACGGTGAGACCCAGAGTGGGACCAGAGTCACATGGTCCAGGTGAGGTCCAGTTATGCAACACAGTCACCGGGTCCCAATTGTGCCCAGTTGAGGACCAGGGTCATCAGGGCCAGGTGAGGCCCAGATGGGGACCGGAGTCCCCAAATCCAGGTGAAGCCCAGGTGGGGACCACAGTCACCAGATCCAGGGTAGTCTCAGTGGCAGACAAGAATCAGCAAAGTCCAAGTGAGGTGCAGGTGGCAACCACACTCACCAGGTCCCGGTGAGGCCCTGGTGGGGACCAGAGCCACGAGGTGCATGAGAAGCTAGAAACACTGCAGCCACCAGGTCCACATGATGTCCATGTGGGAACGAGAATCACCAGTTACATTGAGGCCCAGGTGGGGATCAGACTCACCATGTCCAGGTGAGACCCAGGTGAGAACCAGTGTCACCATGTCCAGGTGTTCCCCAGGTGAAGACCACAGTTAATAGGTCCAGCTGGGTCACTGTTATTGAACAGTGTAAACATATCCTGATGCTGCCCAGGTGGGGACCAGAGACACCAGGGCCTGGTGAAGCCCAGGTGGGACAAGAGACATGAGGTCCAGGTGAGGTCCCGATGGGAACCACAGTCACCAGGTCAGGTGAGGCCATGCTTAGGTCAGAGTCACCAGTTACAGGTGAGGCGCAGGTTGAGCCAGAGTCACCTGTTACAGTAGAGGTCAAAATCAGGACTAGAGTTACCAGGATCAGGTCAGTCCCAGTGGGGAATAAAGTAACCATGTCCCGATGATGCCCAGGTAGAACCAGAGTCACCAGGTCCAGATGAGGCGCAGGTGGGGAGCATGTTCACTAGGTCCCGTTGAGGCGCAGTTGAGGAGTAGAGTCACCAGGTCTAGTTGAGACATAGAGGGGTACCAGATTCACCTGGTGTTGGTGATATCCAGATGGGGACCAGAGTCACCATGTCAGGCTGAGGCCCAGAGGGGATCCAGAGTCATCATGACCAGGTGAGGCTCAGGTGTGGAACAGAGTATCCAGGTCATAATGGTCCACAGGTGAGGATAGAGTCACCAGATCTTGGTGAGGACAGTTAGGATCAGAGGCACCAGTTCCCGGTGAGGCCAATAAGGAGATCACAGCAATCAGGTCCAGGTGGGGAACAAAGTCACCAGGACTGGGTGAGGCCCAGATGGAGACCAGATTCACAAGGTCCAGGAGATTCCCAGATGATGACCAGAGTTACCAGTTCCGGGTGAGGATCAAGTAAGGACCATATTCACCAGGTCCAAGTGAGGCCCACGTGGGGGCCTGTGTCACCAGGTATGGGTGAGGCACACGTGGCAACCCCACTCACCAGTTCAAGGTGAGGCCAACCTATAGGCCATGCAGAGGAACCGTGTCACGATGATGCCCAGGTAGGGACCAGATTTACCAGGTCCAGGTGAGGCCAACCTGCAGGCCATGCGGTGGAACCATGTCCCGATGATGCCCAGGTAGGGACCAGAGTCACCAGGTCCAAATGAGGCCCAGATGGAGCATATTCACTAGGTCCAGGTGAGGCCCAGTTGAGGACCAGAGTCACCAGAACTGGTTGAGGTCCAGAGGGGTACCAGAATCCCCTGGTCCAGGTGACATCCAAATGGGGACCAGAGTCAGCAGGTCAGGGTGAGGCCCAGAGAGGCTCCAGAGTCATCATGTCCAGGTGAGGCTCAAGTGTGGAACGGAGTGTCCAGGTCATTGTGGTCCACACGTGAGGACAAGAGTGTCGAGATCTGGGTGACGCGCAGATAGGATCAGAGTCACCAGTTCCAGGTGAGGCCAAGAAAGAGTCCACAGCAATCAGGTCCAGGTGGAGAACACAGTCACCAGGACTGGGTGAGGCCCAGATGGGGACCAGATTCACCAGGTCCAGGTGAGTCCCAGGTGGTGACCAGAGTCCCCGGATCTGGGAGTGGACCAGGTAAGGACCAGATTCACCAGGTACAAGAGGATCACGTGGGGAACTGAGTCAACAGGTATGGGGTGGCAACCCCACTCACCAGGTCCAGGTGAGGCAAACCTGCAGGCCAGAGACACCAGATCCACGTGAGACCCTAGTGGGGACCGGAGTCACCAGGTAAATGTGCGACTACAAGAACACCACAGTCACCAAGTCCAGGTGTGGTTCTTGTGGGAACGAGAGACACCAGGTCCAGGTGAGAACCAGGTGGGGACCACAGTCACCAGGTCCAGACTGAGGACTAGGTGGGGGGACCAGAGTCATCAGGACCAGGTGAGGCCAAATTGTGCAGCAAAGTTATCATGTCCAGGTGAGGCCCAGGTGGGGAACAGAGTAACCATGTCTCATTGATGCCAGGTGGGAAAAGAGTCACAAGGTCCAGACGAAGCCTAAGTTTGGAGTAGATTCACCAGGTCCTGTTGAGCCCCAGCTGAGGACCAGTGTCCCCAGCTCCGGGTGTGTCACCCGGTTCTGGTGATATCCAGGTGGAGACCAGTGTCACAAGTCAGGGCGAAGCCCAGTGGGGCACGAGAATCACTAGGTCCAGGTGAGGCCCCGATGTGGAACTGAGAAACCAGGTCCCAAGATGCCCATATGAGGACCTGAGTCACCAGGTCCAGGTGATGTCCCTGTGGGAACCAGTCACCCCGGCCAGGTGAGGCCCAGGTGGGACCACAGTCACCAGGTCCTGGTGAGGCCCAGGTATATAAGAGAGTATCCAGGTCCCAATGATGCACAAGTAAGGACCAGAGTCAACAGGTACAGGAGAAGCCCAAATATGGATCAGAGTCATTGTGTTCCAGGTGAGGCCAGATGGAGACCACAGGAACCAGGTCCAGGAGAGCCTCAATGGGAACCAGAGCCACCAGATCCAGGTGAGGTCCAGGAGGGACCACAGTCACAAGGTCCAGGTGAGGCGCAGGTGGCAACATGATTCACCAAGTCCAGGTGAGGCTCACGTGGTGACCTATCACCAGATACAGGTGCGGACCAGCTAAGAAAGAGATTCAACTGGCCCAAGTGAAGCCCAAGGAGTAACCAGAGTCACCAGGTAAGGGTGAGGCCCAGAGTGGTTCGAGAGTCCCGAGCCTCATGTCCAGGAGAGGCTCAGGTGTGGAACAGAGTCACCACGTGCCAATGATGCCCAGGTGAGGACCAGAGTCACCAGGTCTGGGTGACACGCAGATAGGATCAGAGTCACCAGGTCCAGGTGAGGCCATGAAAGAGTCCACAGCAATCAGGTCAAATTTGGGAACAAAGTCACCAGGACTGAGTGAGGCCCAGATGGGGACCGGATTCACCAGGTCCAGGTGAGCCCCAGGTGGTGACCAGAGTCCCCGGGTCTGGGAGAGGACCAGGTAAGGACCAGATTCAACAGGTCCAAAAGGCCCATGTGGAGACCTGAGTCACCAAGTATGGGTGAGGGCCAAGTGGCATCCCCATTAACCAGGTCCATGTGAGGCCAACCTGCAGGCCAAGTCACCCGATTCACGTGAGGCCCTAGTGGGGACTGGAGTCACCAGTTAAAAGTGATTCTACAAAAACAACACAGTCACCAGGACCTGGTGTGGTGCATGTGGGAAAGAGAGTCCCCAGGTCCAGGTGAAACCCAGGTGGGGACCACAGTCACCAGCTCCAGATTGAGGCCTATGTCGGGGGACCAGAGTCATCAGGACAAGTTGAGGCCAAAGTGTGGAGCAAAGTTATCATGTCCAGGTGAGGCCCATGTCGGGAACAGAGTAACCATGTCCCATTGATGCCAGGTGGGAAAAGAGTCACAAGGTCCAGACGAGGCCTAAGTGAGGAGTAGATTCACCAGGTCCTGTTGAGGTCCAGTTGAGGACCAGTGTCCCCAGCTCCGGGTGAGTCCCAGAGGGGGACCAGATTCACCCGGACTGGTGATATCCAGGTGTGGACCAGAGTCACCACGTCAGGATGAGGCCCAGAGTGGGATGAGAATCACTAGGTCCATGTGAGGCCCCGATGTGGAACAGAGAAACCAGGTCCCATGATGCCCATATGAGGACCTGAGTCACCAGGTCCAGTTGAGGTCCCTGTGGGAACCAGTCACCTCGTCCAGGTGAGGCCCAGGTGGGACAACAGTCACCAGGTCCAGTTGAGGCCCAGGTATATAAGAGAGTATCCAGGTCCCTATGATGCCCAGGTAAGGACCAGAGTCAACAGGTCCAGGAGAGGCCCAAATATGGATCAGAGTCATTGTGTTCCAGGTAAGGCCAGATGGAGACCACAGGAACCAGGTCCAGGAGAGTCCCTATGGGAACCAGAGACACCAGATCCCGGTGAGGTCCAGGTGGGACCACAGTCACAAGGTACAGGTGAGGCGCAAGTGGCAACAGGATTCACCAATTCCAGGTGAGACCCAGGTGGCGGCCAGTCACCAGATCCACGTGCGGACCAGGTAAGGACCAGATTCACCATGCCCAGCTGAATCCCAAGGGGTGACCAGAGTCACCAGGTAAGAGTGAGGCCCAGAGGGGGAACCAGAGTAACCAGTTTAGATGAGACCCGGAATGGGACCAGAGGTCCCTGGTCCAAGTGAGGCCCAGGTGTGGAATAGAGTATCCAGGTCCCAATGACGCCTGGGTGAGGACCAGAGTCACTAGGGCCATGCAGGCCCAGATGGGGAACAGAATCACTAGGTCCTGCTGAAGCATAAAATAAGACCACAGTCAGCAGTATCAGGTGAGCCCCTTGTGGGATCCAGAGCCACTCAATCCAGCTGAGTCCCAGGTCCATGTGAGGCCCACGTGAGGACCAGATTCATCAGGTCGAATTGAAGCATAGCTGGGTACAAGAGTCACCAGGTCTGGGTGCGGCCCAAGTGGGGCAAGATTCAGCAGTTCTGAGTTACGTCCAAGTGGGGACGAGAAACATAGGTCCAGTTGACATCAAACTGAGGACCAGAGTCACCAGAATCAGGAGAGGTCCAGGTTGGAACGAGAGTCAGCAGGTCCAAGATCAGGTCAGTCCCAGTGTGGAATACAGTAACCATGACTCGATGATTCCCACGTAGAACCAGAGTCACAAAGTCCAGATGAGGCGCAGGTGGGGAGTATGTTCACTAGGTCCCGGTGAGACCCAGTTGAGGACTAGAGTCACCAGGTCTAGTTGAGGCCTAGAGGGGTACCAGATTCACCTGGTCTAGGTGACATCCAGATGGGGACTAGAGTCACAATGTCAGGGTGAGGCCCAGAGTGGATCCAGAGACATCATGTCCAGTTGAGGCTCAGGTGTGAAACAGAGTATGCAGGTCATAATGGTCCACAGGTGAGGACCAGAGTGACCAGATCTGGGTGACGGGCAGATAGGATCAGACTCACCAGTTCCAGGTGAGGCCAAGAAGGAGTCCACAGCAATCAGGTCCAGGTGGGGAACAAAGTCACCAGGACTGGGTGAGGCCCAGATGGGGACCAGTTTCACCAGGTCCAGGTGAGGCCCAGGTGGTGACCAGAGTCCCCGGGTCTGGGAGAGGACCAGGTAAGGACCAGATTCACCAGGTCCAATAGGCCCACCTGGGGACCTGAGTCACCAGGTATGGAGTGGCAACCCCACTCAACAGATCCAGGTGAGGCCATCCTGCAGGCCACAGTGACCAGATCCAGTTGAGTCCCTAGTGGGGACCGGAGGCACCAGGTATGGGTGAGGTCCAGGTGGCAACCCCACTCACCAGGTCCAGGTGAGGCCAACCTGCAGGCCATGCAGAGGAACCATGTCCCGTAGATGCCAGGTAGGGACGAGAGAGACAAGGTCCAGCTGAGGCCAACCTGCAGGCCATGCAGTGGAACCATGTCCCGATGATGCCCAGGTAGGGACCAGAGTCACCAGGTCCAAATGAGGCCCAGATGGAGCATATTCACTAGGTCCAGGTGAGGCCCAGTTGAGGACCAGAGTCACCAGATCTGGTTGAGGCCTAGAGGGGTACCAGAATCACCTGGTGCAGGTGACATCCAGATGGGTCCAGAGTCACCAGGTCAGGGTGAGGCCCAGAGAGGTTCCAGAGTCATCATGTCCAGGTGAGGCTCCGGTGTGGAACAGAGTCACCAAGTACCAAAGATGCCCAAGTGAGGACCAGAGTCACCAGATCTGGGTGACGCGCAGAGAGGATCATAGTCACCAGTTCCAGGTGAGGCCAAGAAAGAGTCCACAGCAATCAGGTCCAGTGGGGAACAAAGGCACCAGGACTGGGTGAGGCCCAGATGGGGACCAGATTCACCAGGTCCAGGTGAGGCCGAGGTGGTGACCAGAGTCCCCGGGTCTGGGAGAGGACCAAGTAAGGACCAGATTCACCAGGTCCAAGAGGCCAACGTAGGGACCTGAGTCACCAGGTATGGGTGAGGCCCAGGTGGCTACCCCGCTCACCAGGTCCAGGTGAGGCCAACCTGGTGGCCAGAGTCACCAGATCCACGTGAGACCGTACTGGGCACCGGAGTCACCAGGTAAATGTGAGTCTACAAGAACACCACAGTCACCAGGTCCAGGTGTGGTTCATGTGGGAACGAGAGTCACCAGGTCCAGGTGAGACCAACCTGCAGGCCAGAGTCACCAGATCCATGTGAGGCCCAAGTGGAGACGAGAGTCACCAGGTAAATGTGAGTTCCAAGAACACCACAGTCACCAGGTCCAGGTGTGGTTCATGTGGGAACGAGAGTCACCAGGTCCAGGTGAGACCCAGGTGGGGACTAGTCACCAGGTCCAGATTGAGGCCGAGGTGGGGGGACCAGGGTCATCACGACCAGTTGAGGCCAAAGTGTGGAGCAAATTTGTCATGTCAGGTGAGGCCCAGGTGGGGAACAGAGTAACCATGTCCCATTGATGCCAGGTGGGAAAAGAGTCACAAGGTCCAGACGAGGCCTAAGTGAGGAGTAGATTCACCAGGTTCCGTTGAGCCCCAGTTGTGGACCAGTGTCCCCAGCTCCGGGTGAGTCCCAGAGGGGGGCCAGAGTCACCCGGTTCTGGTGATATCCAGGTAGGGACCAGAGTCAGCAGGTCAGGGTGAGGCCCAGAGGGGGACGAGAGTCACTAGGTCCAGGTGAGGCTCCGATGTGGAACTGAGAAACCAGGTCCCATGATGCCCATATGAGGATCTGAGTCACCAGGTCCAGGTGAGGTCCCTGTGGGAACCAGTCACCCCGTCCAGGTGAGGCCCGGATGGGACCACAGTCACCAGGTCCAGGTGAGGCCCAGGTATATAAGAGAGTATCCAGGTCCCAATGATGCCCAGGTAAGGACCAGAGTCAACAGGTCCAGGAGAGGCGCAAATATGGATGAGAGTCACTGTGTTCCAAGTGAGGCCAGATGGAGACCACAGGAACCAGGTCCAGGAGAGCCCCAAATGGGAACCACAGCCACCAGAACCACGTGAGGTCCCGGTGGGACCACAGTCACAAGGTCCAGGTGAGGCGCAGGTGACACAGGATTCACCAAATACAGGTGAGGCCCTCGTGGTGACCAGTCACCAGATACAGGTGCGGACCAGCTAAGGACCAGATTCACCAGGCCCAAGTGAAGCCCAAGGGGTGACCAGAGTCACCAAGTATGGGTGAGGCCCAGAGGGGGAACCACAGTAACAAGCTTAGTTTGAGGGCCAGAATGGGACCAGAAGTCCCTAGTGAAAGTGAGGGCCAGTTGAGGAATAGAGTATCCAGGTCCCAATGATGCCTGGGTGAGGACCAGAGTCACTAGGGCCATGCAGGCCCAGACGGGGACAGATCACTAGGTCCTGGTGAGGCATAGAATAAGACCAGAGTCACCAGTATCAGGTGAACCCCTTCTAGGTACTAGAGCCACTCTATCCAGCTGAGTCCCAGGTCCATGTGAGACCCACGTGAGGACCAGATTCATCAGGTGGAATTGAGGCATAGTTGGGGACAAGAGTCACCAGGTCTGGGTGCGGCCTAGGTGGGGCAAGATTCAGCAGTTCTGAGTTAGGTCAAAGTGTGGACGAGAGACACCAGGTCCAGGTGAGGCCAAACTGAGAACCAGAGTCACCAGATCCAGGTGAGTTCCATGTTCGAAAGAGAGTCACTAGGTCCAGGAGAGGTCCAGGTGGGGACCAGAGTCACCAGATCCAGGTGAAGTCCAGGTGGGGACCAGAGTCACCAGATCGAGGTGAAGCCCAGGTGGGGAGTAGAGTTCTAGGTAAAGATGAGGCCAGGTGAGGACCAGAGTTACCAGGTACACATGAGGCCCCAGTGGAGGTCAGAGGCAATAGGTCCATGTGAGCCCGGCTTGGGGACCATGGTCAACAGGTCTACTTGAGGCCCAGGTGTGGAGCACAGTAAGCAGGTCTAGGTGAGTGCCCTGTGGTGGCAAGAGTCACCACATCCAGGCGAGGCACAGGTGGGGACCAGGATCACCAGTTCCAGTGGAGGCCCTTGAAAGAACCAGAGTCAACATTTCGAGGTCAGGCGCAGGTGGCAAACTGGGTCAGCAGGTCCACGTAAGGCCAAAGTTGGGTACAAGGTCACTAGGGGACGGTGAGACCCAGAGGGTGACCAGAGTCACGTGGTCCAGGTGAGATCCATTTTGGAACACAGTCACCGGGTCCCATATTGCCCTGTTGAGGACCATGGTCAACAGGGCCAGGTGACGCCCAGATGGGCACCGGAGTCCCCAAATCCAGGTGAAGCCCAGGTGGCTACCACAGTCCCCAGATCCAGGTTAGTCTCAGGGGCAGACCAGAATCACCAGGTACAGGTGAGGTGCAGGGGGCAACCACACTCACCAGGTCCCGGTGAGGCCCTGGCGGGGACCAGAGTCACGAGGCACATGAGAAGCTAGAAACACTGCAGCCACCAGGTACACATGATGTCCATGTGGGAACGAGAATCACCAGTTACAGGTGAGGACCAGGTGGGATCTGAATCACCATGTCCAGGTGAGACCCTGGTGGGAACCAGTGTCACCATGTCCAGGTGTGGCCCAGGTGAAGACTAGAGTTATTAAGTCCGGCTGGGTCACTGTGAGTGAACAGTGTAACCATATCCTGATGCTACCCAGGTGGGTACCAGAGACACCAGGTCCTATCGAGGCCCAGATGGGACCAGAGACATGAGGTCCAGGTGAGGTCCCGATGGGAACCACAGACACCAGGTCAGGTGAGGCCATGCTTAGGATCAGAGTCACCAGTTACAGGTGAGGCCCAGGTGGAGCCAGAGTCACCTGGTACAGAAGAGGCCAAAGTCAGGACCAGAGTTACCAGGAACAGGTCAGTCCCATTCGGGAACAGAGTAACCATGTCCCGATGATGCCCAGGTAGAACCAGAGTCACCAGGTCCAGATGAGGTGCAGGTGGGGAGCATATTCACTAGGTCCCGGTGAGGCCCAGTTGAGGACCAGAGTCTCCAGGTCTTGTTGAGGCCTAGAGGGGAACCAGATTCACGTGGTCTAGGTGATATTCAGATGGGGACCAGAGTCACCATGTCAGGGTGTGGCCCAGAGGGGATCCACAGTCACCATATCCTGGTGAGTCTCAGGTGTGGAAGAGAGTATCCATGTCAAAATGATCCACAGGTGAGGAGCAGAGTCACCAGATCTGGGTGAGGCCCAGTTAGGATCAGAGTCACCAGTTCCAGGTTAGTCCAAGAAGGAGTCCACAGCAATCAGGTCCAGTTGGGGAACAAAGTCACCAGGACTGGGTGAGGCCCAGATGGGGACCAGATTCACCCGGTCCATGTGATTCCCCGGGTGGTGACCAGAGTTACCCGTGCCGGGTGAGGACCAGGTATGGATCAGATTCACCAGGTCCAAGTGAGGCCCACGTGGGGACCTGTGTCACCAGGTATGTGTGAGGCCCAGTTGGCACCCCGAATCACCAGGTCCAGGTGAGTCCAACCTGCGGGCCATGCAGAGGAACCGTGTCCCGATGATGCCCAGGTAGGGACCAGAGTTACCAGGTCCACATGAGGCCAACCTGCAGGCCATGCAGTGGAACCATGTCCCGATGATGCCCAGGAAGAGACCAGAGTCACCAGGTCCAAATGATGCCCAGATGGAGCAAATTCATTAGGTCCAGGTGAGGCCCAGTTGAGGACCAGAGTCACCAGATCTGGTTGAGGCCTAGAGGGGTGCCAGAATCAGCTGGTCCAGGTGACATCCAGAAGGGGACCAGAGTGACCAGGTCACGGTGAGGCCAAGAGAGGATCTAGAGTCATCATGTCCAGGTGAGGCTCAGGTGTGGAACAGAGTCACCAGGTACCAATGTTGCCCATGGGAGGACCAGAGTCAACAGATCTGGGGGATGCGCAGATAGGATCAGAGTCACCAGTTCCAGGTGAGACCAAGAAAGAGTCCAAAGCAATAAGGTCCAGGTGGGTAACAAAGTCACTAGGACTATGTGAGGCCCAGTAGGGACCAGATTCAGCAGGTCCAGGTGAGGCCCAGGTGGTTACCAGAGTCCCCGGGAGTGGGAGATGACCAAGTAAGGACCAGAGTCAACAGGTCCAAGAGAGCCACGTGGGAACCTGAGTCACCGGTATGGTTGAGGCCCTGGTGGCAACCCCACTCACCAGGTCCAGGTGAGGCCAACCGGCAGGCCAGAGACACCAGATCCAGGTGAAGCCCTAGTGAGGACCAGAGTCACCATTTAAATGTGAGTCTACAAGAACAGGACAGTCACCAGGTCCAGGTGTGTTTCATGTGGGAACGAGAATCACGAGGTCCAGGTGAGACTGAGGTGGGGACCACAGTCACCAGGTCCAGATTGAGGCCTAGGTGGGGGACCAGTGTCATCAGGACCAGTTGAGGCCAAAGTGTGGAGCCAAGTTATCATGTCCAGGTGAGACCCAGGTGGGGAAGAGAGTAACCATATCCCATTGATGCCAGGTGGGAAAAGAGTCACAAGGTCCAGACGAGGCCTAAGTGAGGAGTAGATTCACGAGGTCCCGTAGAGGCCCAGTTGAGGACCAGTGTCCCCAGCTCCGGGTGAGTCTCAGAGGGGGCCCAGAGTCACCCGGTTCTGGTGATATCCAGGTGGGGACCAGATTCACCACGTCAGGGAGAGGCCCAGAGGGGGACGAGAATCACTAGGTCCAGGTGAGGCCCCGATGTGGAACTGAGAAACCAGGTCCCATGATGCCCATATGAGGCCCTGAGTCACCAGGTCCAGGTGAGGTTCCTGTGGGAACCAGTCACCTCGTCCAGGTGAGGCCCAGGTGGGACCACAATCACCAGGTCCAGGTGAGGCCCAGGTATATAAGAGAGTATCCAGGTCCCAATGATGCCCAGGTAAGGACCAGAGTCAACAGGTCCAGGAGAGGCCCAAATATGGATCAGAGTCATTGTGTTCTAGGTGAGGCCAGATGGAGACCACAGGAACCAGGAGGAGGAGAGCGCCATATGGGAACCAGAGCCACCAGATCCAGGTGAGGTCCAGGTGGGACCATAGTCTCAAGGTCCCGGTGAGGCGCAGGTGGCAACAGGATTCACCAAGTCCAGGTGAGGCCCAGGTGGCGACCAGTCACGAGATCCAGGTGCGGACCAGCTAAGGACCAGATTCACCAGGCCCAAGTGAATCCCAAAGGTTGACCAGAGTCACCAGGTAAGGGTGAGGCCCAGAGGGGGAACCAGAGTAACCAGTTTAGTTTGAGGCCCAGAATGGGACCAGAGGTCCCTGGTCAAAGTGAGTCCCAGGTGTGGAATATAGTATCCAGGTCCCAATGATGCCTGGGTGAGTACCAGAGTCAATAGGGCCATGCAGGCCCAGATGGGGAACAGAATCACTATGTCCTGTTGAGGCATAGAATAAGACCACAGTCAGCACTGTCAGATGAGCCCCTTGGGAGAACCAGAGCCACTCTATCCAGCTGAGTCCCAGGTCCATGTGAGGCCCACGTGAGGACCAGATTCATCATGTCGAATTGAGGTATAGCTGAGAGAAGAGTCACCAGGTCTGGGTGCGGCATATGTGGGGCAAAATTCAGCAGTTCTGAGTTAGGTCAAAGTGGGGACGAGATACACAAGGTCCAGGTGAGGCCACACTGAGGACCAGAGTCACCAGATCCAGGTGAGGTCCATGTTGGAAAGAGAGTCACCAAGTCCAGGAGAGGTCCAGGTGGGGACCAGAGTCACCAGATCCAGGTGAAGCCCAGCTGGGGACCAGAGTCACCAGATCCAGGTGAAGACCAGGTGTGGACCAGAGTCACTAGGTCCAGATGAACCCAGGTGAGGACCAGAGTTACCAGGTACACGTGAAGCCCCGGTGGGGATCAGAGGCAACAGGTCCATGTGAGGCCGGCTTGGGGACCATGGTCAACAGGTTTACTTGAGGCCCAGGTGTGGAACACAGTAACGAGGTCCAGGTGAGTCCCCGGTGGTGACAAGGGTCACCACGTACAGATGAGGCCCAGGTGGGGACCAGGTACACCAGGTACAGGGGAGGCCCTAAAAGAACAGGAGTCAATAGTTTGAGGAAAGTCGCAGGTGGCAACCAGGGTCAGTAGGTCCAAGTCAAGCCAAAGTGGGGTTCACAGTCACTAGGGTACGGTGAGACACAGAGGGGGACCAGAGTCACCTGGTCCAAGTGAGGTCCAGTTGTGGAACACAGTCACCGGGTCCCAAATTTGCCCAGTTGAGGACCATGGTCAACAGGGCCAGGCGAGGCCCAGATGGGGACCGGAGTCCCCAAATCCAGGTGAAGCACAGGTGGGGACCACAGTCACAAGATCCAGGGTAGTCTCAGGTGCAGACCAGAATCACCAGGTCCAGGTGAGGTGCAGGTGGCAACCACACTCACCAGGTCCCGGTGAGGTCCTAGTAGGGACCAGAGTCACGAGGTACATGAGAATTTAGAAACACTGCAGTCACCAGGTCCACTTGATGTCCATGTGGGAACGAGAATCACCAGTTACAGGTGAGGACCAGGTGGGTATCCGACTCACCATGTCCAGGTGAGACCCAGGTGGGAACCAGTGTCACCATGTCCAGGTGTGGCCCAGGTGAAGACCAGAGTTAATAGGTTCGGCTGGGTCACTGTTACTGAACAGTGTAACCATATCCTGATGCTACCCAGGTGGGTACCAGAGACACCAGGTCCTGGTTAGACCCAGGTGGGACCGGAGACATGAGGTCCAAGTGAAGTCCCGATTGGAACCACAGTCACCAGGTCAGGTGAGGCCATGCATAGGATCAGAGTCACCAGTTACAGGTGAGGCCCAGGTGGAGCCAGAATCACCGGGTACAGAAGAGGCCAAAGTCAGGACCAGAGTTACCAGTATCAGGTCAGTCCCATTGGGGAGTAGAGTAACCATGTCCCGATGATGCCCAGGTAGAACCAGAGTCACCAGGTCCAGATGAGGCGCAGGTTTGGAGCATGTTCACTAGGTCCCAGTGAGGCCCAGTTGAGGACCAGAGTCACGAGGTCAAGTTGAGGCCTAGAGTGGTGTCATTATCACCTGGTTCAGGTGACATCCAGATGGGGACGAGAGTCACCAGGTCAGGGTGAGGCCCACAGAGGTTCCAGAATCATAATGTCGAGGGGAGCCTCTGGTGTGGAACACAGTATCCATGTCATAATGGTCCACAGGTGAGGACCAAAGTGACCAGATCTGGGTGACGCGCAGATAGGATCAGAGTCACCATTTCCAGGTGAGGCCAAGAAAGAGTCCACAGCAATCAGGTCCAGGTGGGGAACAAAGTCACCAGGACTGGGTGAGGCCCACATGGGGACCAGATTCACCAGCTCCAAGTAAGGCCCAGGTCGTGACCAGATTCCCCTCGTCTTGGAGAGGACCAGGTAAGGACCAGATTCACCAGTTCCAAGAGGCCCACGTGGGGACCTGAGTCACCAGGTATGGGGTGGCAACCCCACTCACCAGGTCCAGGTGAGGCCATCCTGCAGGCCAGAGTCACCAGATCCATGTGAGACCCTAGTGGGGACCGGAGTCACCAGGTAAATATGAGTCTACAAGTACACCACAAACACAAGGTTCAGGTGTGGTTCATGTGGGAACGAGAGTCACCAGGTCCAGGTGAGACGCAGGTGGGGACCAGAGTCATCAGGACAAGTTGAAACCAAAGTGTGGAGCAAAGTTATCATGTCCAGGTGAGGCCCAGGTGGGGAACAGAGTAACCATGTCCCATTGATGCCAGGTGGGAAAAGAGTCACAAGGTCCAGACGAGGCCTAAGTGAAGAGTAGATTCACCAGGTCCTGTTGAGGCCCAGTTGAGGACCAGTGTCCCCAGCGCCGGGTGAGTCCCAGAGGGGGACCAGAGTCACCCGGTTCTGGTGATATCCAGGTGGGGACCAGAGTCACCAGTCAGGGTGAGGCCAAGAGGGGGACGAGAATCACTACGTCCAGGTGAGTCCCCGATGTGGACCTGAGAAACCAAGTCCCATGATGCCCATATGAGGACCTGAGTCACCAGGTCCAGGTGAGGTCCCTGTGGGAACCAGTCACCTCGTCCAGGTGAGGCCCAGGTGGGACCACAGTCACCAGGTCCAGGTGAGGCCCAGGTATATAAGAGAGTATCCAGGTCCCAATGATGCCCAGGTAAGGACCAGAGTCAACAGGTCCAGGAGAAGCCCAAATATGGATCAGAGTCATTGTGTTCCAGGTGAGGCCAGATGGAGACCATAGGAACCAGGTCCAGGAGAGCCCCATATGGGAACCAGAGCCAGCAGATCCAGGTGAGGTCCAGGTGGGACCACAGTCCCAAGGTCCAGGTGAGGCGCAGGTGACAACAGGATTCACCAAGTCCAGGTGAGGCCCAGGTGGCGACCCGTCACCAGATCCAGGTACGGAACAGCTAAACACCAGATCCACATGGCCCAAGTGAAGCCCAAGGGGTGACCAGAGTCACCAGGTCAGGGTGAGGCCCAGAGGGGTTCCAGAGTCATCCTGTCCAGGTGAGGCTCAGGTGTGGAACAGAGTATCCAGGCCATAATGGTCCACAGATAAGGACCAGAGTCACCAGATCTGGGTGAGGCCCAGTAAGGATCAGAGTCAGCAGTTCCAGGTGAGGCCAAGGAGGAGTGCACAGCAATCAGGTCCAGGCGGGGAGCAAAGTCACCATGACTTGGTGAGGCCCAGATGGGGACCAGATTCACGAGGTCCAGGTGATTCCCAGGTTGTGAAAAGAGTTACCAGTTCCGGGTGAGGACCAGGATAGGACCAGATTCACCAGATCCACGTTAGGCCGACGTGGGGCCTTTGTCACCAGGTATGAGTGAGTCCCAGGTGGCAACCCCACTCACCAGGTGCAGGTGAGGCCAACCTGTAGGCCTGAGTCACCAGATCCAGGTGAGGCCCTAGTGGGCCCGGAGTCACCAGGTAAATATGAGTCTACAAGAACACCACAGTTACCAGGTCCAGGTGTGGTTCATGTGGGAACGAGAGTCACCAGGTCCAGGTGAGACCCAGGTGGGGACCACAGTCACCAGGTCCAGACGAGGCCTAGGTGCGGGGACCAGAGTCATCAGGACCAGTTGAGGCCAAAGTGTGGAGCAAAGTTATCATATCCAGGTGAGGCCCAGGTGGGGAACAGAGTAACCATGTCCCATTGATGCCAGGTGGGAAAAGAGTCACAAGGTCCAGACGAGGCCTAAGTGAGGAGGAGATTCACCAGGTCCTGTTGAGGTCCAGTTGAGGACCAGTGTCCCCAGCTCCGGGTGAGTCCTAGAGGGGTACCAGAGTCACCTGGTTCTGGTGATATCCAGGTGGGGACCAGAGTCACCTCGTCAGGTGAGGTCCAGAAGGGGACGAGAATCATTAGGTCCAGGTGAGGCCCCGATATGGAACTGAGAAACCAGGTCCCATGATGCCCATATGAGGACCAGAGTCACCAGGTCTAGTTGAGGCCTAGAGGGGTACCAGATTCACCTGGTCTAGGTGACATCCAGATGGGGACTAGATCACCATGTCAGGGTGAGGCCCAGAGGGGTTCCAGAGTCATCATGCGCAGGTGGACTCAGGTGTGGAACAGAGTATCCAGGTCATAATTATCCACAGGTGAGGACCAGAGTCACCAGATCTGGGAGAGGCCCAGTGAGGATCAAGTCAACGGTTCCAGGTGAGGCCAAGAAGGAGTCCACAGCATACAGGTCCAGGTGGGGAACAAAGTCACCAGGACTGGGTGAGGCCTAGATGGGGACCAGATTCACCAGGTCCAGGTCATTGCCAGGTGGTGACCAGAGTTACCGTTACGGGTGAGGACCAGGTAAAGATCAGATTCACCAGAACCAAGTGAGGCCCACGTGCGGACCAGTGTCACCAGGTATGGGTGAGGCCCATGTGTCAACGCAACTCACCAGGTCCAGGTGAGTCCAACCTGCAGGCCATGCAGAGGAACCTTTTCCCAATGATGCCCAGGTAGGGACCAGATTTACCAGATCCAGTTAAGGCCAACCTACAGGCCATGCAGTGGAAACATGTCCCGATGATGCACAGGTAGGGACCAGAGCCACCAGGTCCAAATGAGGCCCAGATGGTGCATATTAACTAGGTCCAGTTGAAGACCAGTTTAGTACCAGAGTCACCAGATCTGGATGAGGCCTAGAGGGGTACCAGAATTACCTGGTCCAGGTGACATCCAGATGGGGACCAGAGTCACCAGGTCAGGGTGAGGCCCAGAGGGGTTCCAGAGTCATCATGTCCAGGTGAGGCTCAGGTGTGGAACAGAATAACCGGGTACCAATGATGCCCAGGTGAGGACCAGAGTCACCAGATCTGGGTGACGCGTGATAGGATCAGAGTCACCAGGTCCAGGTGAGGCCAAGAAAGCGTCCACAGCAATCAGGTCCATGTGGGGAACAAAGACACCAAGACTGGGTGAGGCCCAAATGGGGACCAGATTCACCAGGAACAGGTGAGGCCCAGGTGGTGACCAGAGTCCCCGGGTCTGGGAGAGGACCAGGTAAGGACCAGATTCACCAGGTCCAAAGGCCCCCTTGGGGACCTTGAGTCACCAGGTATGGGTGATGCCCAGGTGGCAACCCCAATCACCAGGTCCAGATGAGGCCAACCTGCAGGCCAGAATCACCAGATGCAGGTGAGACCATAGTGGGGACCGGAGACAACAGCTAAATGTGAGTCTACAAGAACACCACAGTCACCAGGTCCAGGTGTGGTTCATGTGGGAACGAGAGTCACCAGGTCCAGGTGAGACCCAGGTGGGGACCACAGTCACCAGGAACAGATTGAGGCCTAGGTGGGGGGACCAGAGTCATCAGGACCAGTTGAGGCCAAAGTGTGGAGCCAAGTTATCATGTCAAGTTGAGGCCCATGTCGGGAACAGAGTAACCATGTCCCATTGATGCCAGGTGGGAAAAGAGTCACAAGGTCCAGACGAGGCCTAAGTGAGGAGTAGATTCACCAGGTCCTGTTGAGGTCCAGTTGAGGACCAGTGTCCCCAGCTCCGGGTGAGTCCCAGAGGGGGACCAGAGTCACCCGGACTGGTGATATCCAGGTGGGGACCAGAGTCACGAGTCAGGGTGAGGCCCAGAGGGGGATGAAAATCACTAGGTCCAGGTGAGGCCCCGATGTTCAACTGAGAAACCCGGTCCCATGATGCCCATATGAGGACCTGAGTCACCAGGTCCAGGTGAGGTCCCTGTGGTCACCAGTCACCTCGACCAGGTGAGGCCCATGTGGGACCACAGTCACCAGGTCCAGGTGAGGCCCAGGTATATAAGAGAGTATCCAGGTCCCAATGATGCCCAGGTAAGGACCGGAGTCAACAGGTCCAGGAGAGGCCCAAATATGGATCACAGTCATTGTGTTCCAGGTAAGGCCAGATGGAGACCACAGGAACCAGGTCCAGGAGAGCCCCATATGGGAACCAGAGCCACCAGATCCAGGTGTGATCCAGGAGGACCACAGTCACAAGGTCCAGGTGAGGCGCAGGTGGCAAGAGGATTCACCAGTTACAGGTGAGGCCCAGGTGGAGCCAGAGTCACCTGGTACAGAAGAGGCCAAAGACAGGACCAGAGGTACCAGGATCAGGTCAGTCCCAGTGTGGAATAGAGGAACCATGTCCCGATGATGCCCAGGTAGAACCAGAGTTACCAGGTCCAGATGAGGTGCAGGTGGGGAGCATATTCACTAGGTCCCGGTGAGGCCCAGTTGAGGACCAGAGTCACCAGGTCTAGTTGAGTCCTAGAGGGGTACCAGATTCACCTGGTCTAGGTGACATCCAGATGGGGACCAGAGTCACCATGTCAGGCTGAGGCCCAGAGTGGATCCAGAGTCATCATGTCCAGGTGAGGCTCAGGTGTGGAACAGAGTATCCAGGTCATAATGGTCCACAGGTGAGGACCAGAGTCACCAGATCTGGGTGAGGACCAGTTAGGATCAGAGTCACTAGTTTCAGGTGAGGGCCAAGAAGGAGTACACAGCAATCAGGTCCAGGTGGGAACAAAGTCACCAGGACTGGATGAGGCCCAGGTGACAAACCACTCACCAGGTCCAGGTGAGGCCAACCTGCAGGCCATGCAGAGGAACCAGGTCCCGATGATGCCCAGGAAGGAACGAGAGTTACCAGGTCCAGGTGAGGCCAACCTGCAGGCCATGCAGTGGAACCATGTCACGATGATGCCCAGGTAGGGACCAGAGTCACCAGGTCCAAATGAGGCCCAGATGGAGCATATTCACTAGGTCCAGGTGAGGCCCATTGAGGACCAGAGTCACCAGACCTGGTTGAGGCCTAGAGGGGTACCAGAATCACTTGGTCCAAGTGACATCCAGATGGGGACCACAGTCACCAGGTCAGGATGAGTTCCAGAGAGCTTCCAGAGTCAAGATGTCCAGGGGAGCCTCAGGTGTGGAACAGAGTCACCAGGTACCAATGATGCCCAGGTGAGGACCAGAGTTACCAGGTATATGTGCGGCCCCGGTGGGGATAAGAAGCAACAGGTACATGTGAGGCCGGCTTGGGGACCATGGTCAACAGGTCTACTCAAAGCCCAGGTGTTGAACACAGTAAGCAGGTCCAGGTGAGTCCCCGGTGCTGAGAAGGGTCACCACGTCCAGGTGATGCCCAGGTGGAGACCAGGATCACCAGATAAGGGGAGGCCCTTGAAAGAACCAGAGTCAACAGTTCGAGGTCAGGCGCAGGTGGCAACAAGGGTCAGCAGGTCCAAGTCAGGCCAAAGTGGTGTTCACAGTCACTAGGGAACGGTGAGACCCAGAGGGGGACCAGGGTCATGTGGTCCAGGTGAGGTCCAGTTGTGGAACACAGTCACCGGGTCCCAAATTTGCCCAGTTGAGGACCATGGTCAACAGGGCCAGGTGAGGCCCAGATGGGGACCGGAGTCCCCAAATCAGGTGATGCCCAGGTGGGGACCACAGTCACCAGATCCAGGGTAGTCTCAGGTGCATACCAGATTCTCCAGGTCCAGGTGAGGTGCAGGTGGCGAACACACTGACCAGGTCCCGGTGAGGCCCTGGTGGGGACCAGAGTCACGAGGTACATGAGAAGCTAGAAACACTGCAGCCACCAGGTCCACATGATGTCCATGTGGGAACGAGAATCACCAGTTACAGGTGAGGACCAGGTGGGGATCCGACTCACCATGTCCAGGTGAGACCCAGGTGGGAACCAGTGTCAGCATGTCCTGGTGTGGCCCAGGTGAAGACCAGAGATAAAAGGTCCAGGTGGGTCACTGATATTGAACAGTGTAACCATATCCTGAAGCTCCCCAGTGGATACCCGAGACACCAGGTCCTGGTGAGGGCCAGGAGGGACCAGAGACATGAGGTCCAGATGAGGTCCCGATGGGAACCACAGTCACCAGGTCAGGTGAGGCCATGCTTAGGATCAGAGTCACCAGTTACAGGTGAGGCCCAGGTTGAGCCAGAGTCACCTGGTACAGAAGAGGCCAAAGTCAGGACCAGAGTTACCAGGATCAGGTCAGTCCCAGTGGGGAATAGAGTAACCATGTCCCGATGATGCCCCGGTAGAACCAGAGTCACCAGGTCCAGATGAAACACAGGTGGGGAGCATGTTCACTAGGTCCCGGTGAGGCCCAGTTGAGGACCAGAGTCACCAAGTCAAGTTGAGGCCAAGAGGGGTACCAGATTCACCTGGTCTAGGTGACTTCCAGATGGGGACCAGAGTCACCATGTCATGCTGAGGCCCAGAGAGGTTCCAGAGTCATCATGTCCAGGTGACGCTCAGGTGTGGAACAGAGTATCCAGTCATAATGGTCCACAGTTGAGGAAAGGAGTTACCAGAACTGGGTGAGGACCAGTTAGGATCAGAGTCACCAGTTCCAGGTGAGGCCAAAAAAGGGTCCACAGCAATCAGGTCCAGGTGGGGAACAAAGTCACCAGGAATGGGTGAGGCCCAGATGGGGACCAGTTTCACCAGGTCCACGTGATTCCCAGGTGGTGACCAGACTTACCAATTCCGGGTGAGGACCAGGTAAGGACCAGATTCACCGCGTCAAATTGAGGCCCACGTGGGGACCTGTGTCACCATGCATGGGTGAGGCCCAGGTGGCAACCCCAATCCCCAGGTCCAGGTAAGGCCAACCTGCAGGCCATGCAGAGGGACCATGTCCCGATAATGCCCAGGTAGAGCCTAAAGTTTCCAGGTCCAGGTGAGTCCAACCTGCTGGTCATGCAGTCAAACTATGTCCCGATGATGCCCAGGTAGGGACCAGAGTCACCAGGTCCAAATGAGGCCCAGATGGAGCATATTCACTAGGTGCAGCTGAGGCCCAGTTGAGGACCAGAGTCACCAGATCTGGTTGAGGCCTAGAGGGGTACCAGAATCACCTGGTCTAGGTGTCATCAAGATAGGGACCAGAGTCACCAAGACAGCGTGAGGCCCAGAGAGGTTCCAGAGTCATCATGTCCAGGTGAGGCTCAGGTGTGGAACAGAGTCACCAGGAACCAATGATGCCCAGTTGAGGACCAGAGTCACCAGGTCTGTGTGACGCACAGATATGATCAGAGTCACCAGTTCCAGGAGAGTCCAAGAAAGAGTCCACAGCAATCGGGTCCAGGTGGGGAACAAAGTCACCAGGACTGGGTGAGGCCCAGATGGGGATCAGAGTCACCAGGTCCAGGTGAGGCCCAGGTGGTGCCCAGAGTCCCCGGTTCTGGGAGACGACCAGGTAAGGACCAGATTCACCAGGTCCAAGAGGCCCACGTGGGGACCTGAGTCACCAGGTATGGGTGAGTCCGAGGTGGCAACCCCACTCACCAGGTCCAGGAGAGGCCAGCCTGCAGGCCAGAGTCACCAGATCCAGGTGAGGCCCTAGTGGGGACGGGAGTCACAAGGTAAATGTGAGTCTCAAGAACACCACAGTCACCAGGTCCAGGTGTGGTTCATGTAGGAACGGAAGTCACCAAGTCCAGCTGAGACCCAGTTCTGGACGACAGTCTCCAGGTCCAGATTGAGGCCTAGGTTGGGGGACTAGAGTCATCAGGACCACTTGAGCCCAAAGTGTGCAGCAAAGTTATCATGTCCAGGTGAGGCCGAGGTGGGGAACAGAGTAACCATGTCCCACTGATGCCAGGTGGGAAAGAGTCACAAGGTCCAGACGAAGCCTAAGTTTGGCGTAGATTCACCAGGTCCTGTTGAGTCCCAGCTGAGGACCAGTGTCCCCAGCTTCGGGTGTGTCACCCGGTTCTGGTGATATCCAGGTGGGGACCAGAGTCACCACGTCAGGATGAGGCCCAGAGGGGGACGAGAATCACTACGTCCAGGTGAGGCCACGATGTGGAACTGAGAAACCAGGTCCCAAGCTGCCCATATGAGGACCTGAGTCACCAGGTCCAGGTGATGTCCCTGTGGGAACCAGTCACCCCGTCCAGGTGAGTCCGAGGTGGGACCACATTCACCAGGTCCAGGTGAGGCCCAGGTGGGACCACAGTCAACAGGTCCAGGTGAGGCCCAGGGATATAACGGAGTATCCAGGTCCCAATGATGCCCAATTACTTACCAGAGACAACAGGTCCAGGAGAGGCCCAAATAATGATCAGAGTCATTGTGTTCCAGGTGAGGCCAGATGGAGACCACAGGACCCAGGTCCAGGAGAGCCCCATATGGGAACCAGAGCCACCAGATCCAGGTGAGGTCCAGGTGGGACCACAGTCTCAAGGTCCAGGTGAGGCGCAGGTGGCAACAGGATTCACCAGTTACAGGTGAGGCCCAGGTGGAGCCAGAGTCACCTGGTACAGAAGAGGCCAAAGTCAGGACCAGAGTTACCAGGATCAGGTCAGTCCCAGTGTGGAATAGAGGAACCATGTCCCGATGATGCCCAGGTAGAACCAGAGTTACCAGGCCCAGATGAGGTGCAGGTGGGGAGCATATTCACTAGGTCACGGATAGGCCCAGGTGAGGACCAGAGTCACCAGGTCTATTTGAGGCCTAGAGGGGTACCAGATTCACCTGGTCTAGGTGACATCCTGATGGGGACCAGAGTCACCATGTCAGGCTGAGGCCCAGAGTGGATCCAGAGTCATCATGTCCAGGTGAGGCTCAGGTGTGGAACAGAGTATCCAGGTCATAATGGTCCACAGGTGAGGAACAGAGTCATCAGATCTGGGTGAGACCCAGTTAGGATCAGAGTCACCAGTTCCAGGTGAGGGCCAAGAAGGAGTACACAGCAATCAGGTCCAGGTCGGAACAAAGTTACCTGGACTGGATGAGGCCCAATGGGGACCAGAATCACAATGTCCACGTGATTCCCAGGTGATGACCAGAGTTACCAGTTCCGGGTGAGGACAAGGGAAGGACCAGATTCACCAGGTCCACGTGAGGCCCTCGTGGGGACCTGTGTCACCAGGCATGGGTGAGTCTCAGGTGACAACCCCACTCACTAGGTCCAAGTGAGGCCAACCTGCAGGCCATGCCATGGAACCGTGTCCCGAAGATGCCCAGGTGGGGTCTAGAGTTATCAGGTCCAGGTGAGGCACACCTGCAGGCCATGCAGTGGAAACATGTCCTGATGATGTCCAGGTAGGGACCAGAGTTACCCGGTCCAGGTGAGGCCAACCTGCAGACCATGTAGTGGAACCATGTCCCGATTATGCCCTGGTGGGACGAGAGTCACCAGGTCCAAATGAGGCCCAGATGGAGCATATTCACTAGTCCAGGTGAGGCCCAGTTGAGGACCAGAGTCACCAGATCTGGTTGAGGCCTAGAGGGGTACCAGAATCACCAGGTCCAGGTGACATACAGATGGGGACCAGAGTCACCAGGGAAGGGTGAGGCCTAGAGAGGTTCCAGAGTCATCATGCCCAGGTGATGCTCAGGTGTGGAACAGAGTCACCGGGTACCAATGATGCCAAGGTGAGGAACAGAGTCACCAGGTCTGGGTGACGCGCAGACAGGATCAGAGTCACAAGTTCCAGGTGAGGCCAAGAAAGAGTCCACAGCAATCAGGTCCAGGTGGGGAACAAAGTCACCAGGAGTGGGTGAGGCCCAGATGGGGACCAGATTCAACAGGTCCAGGTGAGGCCCAGGTGGTGACCAGAGTCCCCGGGTCTGGGAGAGGACCAGGTAAGCACCACATTCACCAAGTCCAAGGGGCACACGTGAGGACCTGAGTCACCATGTATGGGTGACGCCCAGGTGAAACACCACTCACCAGGTCCAGGTGAGGCCAACCTGCAGGCCTGAGTCACCAGATCCAGGTGAGGTCCATGTTGGAAAGAGAGTTCCAAGGTCCAGGAGAGTTCCAGGTGGGAACCAGAGTCGCCAGATCCAGGTGAAGTCCAGGTGGGGACCAGAGTCACCAGATCCAGGTGAAGCCCAGCTGGGGACCAGAGTCACCATATCCAGGTGAAGCCCAGGTGGGGACCAGAGTCACTAGGTCCAGATGAGGCCAGTTGAGGACCAGAGTTACCAGGTACACGAGAGGCCCCGGTGGAGATCAGAGGCAACAGGTACATGTGAGGCCGGCTTGGGGACCATGGTCAATAGGTCTTCTTGAGGCGCAGGTGTGGAACACAGTAACCGGGTCTAGGTGAGTAACCGGTGGTGACAAATGTTACCACGTCCAGGTGAGGCCCAGGTGGGGACCAGGATCACCAGATCCAGGGGAGGCCCTTGAAAGTACCAGAGTCCACAGTACGACATCAGTCGCAGGTGGGAAGCAGGGTCAGCAGGTCCAAGTCAGTCCAAAGTGGGGTTCACAGTCACTAGGGCACGGTGAGACCCAGAGGGGGACCAGAGTCACCTGGTCCAGGTGAGGTCCAGTTGTGGAACACAGTCACCGGGTCCCAATTTTGCCCAGTTGAGGACCATGGTCAACAGGGCCAGGTGACGCCCAGATGGGGACCGGAGTCCCCAAATCCAGGTGAAGCCCAGGTGGAGACCACAGTCACCAGATCCAGGGTAGTCTCAGATGCAGACCAGAATCACCAGGTCCAGGTGAGGTGCAGGTGGCAACCACACTCACCAGATCCCGGTGAGGCCCTGGTGGGGACCAGAGTCACGAGGTACATGAGAAGCTAGAAACACTGCAGCCACCAGGTCCACATGATATCCATGTGGGAACGAGAATCACCAGTTACAGGTGAGAACCAGGTGGGTATCCAACTCACCATGTCCAGGTCAGACCCAGGTGGGAACCAGTGTCACCATGTCCTGATGTGGCCCAGGTGAAGACCAGAGTTAATAGGTCCGTCTGGGTCACTGTTAGTGAACAGTGTAACCATATCCTGAAGTTACCCAGGTGGGGACCAGAGACAAAGTTCCAGATGAGGTCCCGATGGGAACCACAGTCACCAGGTCAGGTGAGGCCATGCTTAGGATCAGAGTCACCAGTTACAGGTGAGGCCCAGGTAGAGCCAGAGTCACCTGGAACAGAAGAGGCCAAAGTCAGGACCAGAGTTGCCATGATCAGGTCAGTCCCAGTGGGGAAGACAGTAACCATGTCCCGATGATGCCCAGGTAGAACCAGAGTGACCATGTCCAGATGAGGCGCAGGTGTGGAGGATGTTCACTAGGTCCCGGTGAGGCCCAGTTGAAGACCAGAGTCACCAGGTCTAGGTGAAGCCTAGAGGGGTACCTGATTCACCTGGTCTAGGTGACATCCAGATGGGGACCAGAGTCACCATGTCAGGCTGAGGCCCTGAGGGGATCCAGAGTCATCATGTCCAGGTGAGGCTCAGGTGTGGAACAGAGTATCCAGGTCATAATGGTCCACAGGTGAGGACCAGAGTCACCAGATCTGGGTGACGCGCAGATAGGATCAGAGTCACCAGTTCCAGGTGAGGGTAAGAAAGAGTCCACAGCAATCAGGTCCAGGTGGGGAACAAAGTCATCAGGACTTGGTGAGGCCCAGATGGGGACCAGATTCACCAGGTCCAGGTGAGGCCCAAGTGGTGACCAGAGTCCCCGGGTCTGGGAGAGGACCAGGTAAGGACCAGATTCACCAGGTCCAAGAGGCTCACGTGGGGACCTGAGTCACCAGGTATGGGTGAGACCCAGGTGAATCCCCACTCACCAGGTCCAGGTGAGGGCAACCTGCAGCCCAGAGTCACCAGATCCAGGTGAGACCCTAGTGAGGACCACAGTCACCAGGTAAATGTGAGTCTACAAGAACACCACAGTCACCAGGTCCAGGTGTGGTTCATGTGGGAACGAGAGTCACCAGGTCCAGGTGAGACCCAGATGGGGACCACAGTCACCAGGTGCTGATTGAGGCCTAGGTGGGGGGACCAGAGTCATCAAGACCAGTTGAGGGCAAAGTGTGTAACAAAGTTATCATGTCCAGTTCAGGCCCTTGTTGGGAACAGAGTAACAATGTCCCATTGATGCCAGGTGGGAAAAGTGTCACAAGGTCGAGACGAGGCCTAAGTGAGGAGTAGATTCACCAGGTCCTGTTGAGGCCGAGGTGAGGACCAGTGTCCCCAGCTCCGGGTGAGTCCCAGAGGGGGACTAGAGTCACCCGGTTCTGGTGATATCCAGGTGGGGACCAGAGTCACCACGTCAGAGTGAGGCCCAGAGGGAGACGAGAATCACTAGGTCCATGTGAGGCCCCGATGTGGAACTGAGAAACCAGGTCCCATGATGCCCATATGAGGACCTGAGTCACCAGGTCAAGGTGTGGTCCCTGTGGGAACCAGTCACCTCGTCCCGGGGAGGCCCAGGTGGGACCACAGTCACCAGGTCCAAGTGAGGCCCAGGTATATAAGAGAGTATCCAGGTCCCAATGATGCCCAGGTAAGGACCAGAGTCAACAGGTCCAGGAGAAGCCCAAATATGGATCAGAGTCATTGTGATCGAAGTGAGGCCAGATGGAGACCACAGGAACCAGGTCCAGGAGAGTCCCATATTTGAACCAGAGCAACCAGATCCAGGTGAGGTCCAGGTGGGACCACAGTCACAAGGTCCAGGTGAGGCGCAGGTGGCAACCACACTCACCAGGTCCCGCTGAGGCCCTGGTGGGGACCAGAGTCACGAGGTACATGAGAAGCTAGAAACACTGCAGCCACCAGGTCCACATGATGTCCATGTGGGAACGAGAATCACCAGTTACAGGTGAGGCCCAGGTGGGGATCCGACTCACCATGTCCAGGTGAGACCCAGGTGGGAACTAGTGTCACTATGTCCAGGTGTGGCTCAGGTGAAGACCGGAGTTAATAGGTCCGGCTGGGTCACTGTTACTGAAGAAGTAAACATATCTTGATGCTACCCAGGTGGGTACCAGAGACACCAGGCCCTGGTGAGGCCCAGGTGGGACCAGAAACATGAGGTCCAGGTGAGGTCCCGATGGGAACCACAGTCACCAGGTCAGGTGAGGCCATGCTTAGGATCAGAGTCACCAGTTACAGGTCAGGCCCAGGTGGAGGCAGAGTCACCTGGTACAGACAAGGCCAAAGTCAGGACCAGAGTTACCAGGATCAGGTCAGTCCCATTGGGGAATAGAGTAACCATGTCCCGATGATGCCCAGGTAGATCCAGACTCACCAGTTCCAGATGAGGCCAAGAAGGAGTCCACAGCAATCAGGTCCAGGTGGGGAACAAATTCACCAGGACTGGATGAGGCCCGGATGGGGACCAGATTCACAAGGTCCAGGTTTTTCCCAGGTGGTGACCAGAGTTACGAGTTCCGGGTGAGGAACAGGTAAGGACCAGATTCACCAGGTCCACGTGAGGCCCTCGTGGGGACCTGTGTCACCACGTATGGGTGAGGCCTAGGTGACAACCCCACTCACCAGGTCCAGGTGAGGCCAACTTGCAGGCCATGCAGAGGAACCATGTTCCGATGATGCCCAGGTGGGGACTAGAGTTACCAGGTCCAGGTGAGGCCAACCTGCAGGCCATGCAGTGGAAACATGTCCTGATGATGTCCAGGTAGGGACCAGAGTTACCCGGTCCAGGTGAGGCCAACCTGCAGACCATGTAGTGGAACCATGTCCCGATTATGCCCTGGTGGGACGAGAGTCACCAGGTCCAAATGAGGCCCAGATGGAGCATATTCACTAGTCCAGGTGAGGCCCAGTTGAGGACCAGAGTCACCAGATCTGGTTGAGGCCTAGAGGGGTACCAGAACCACCAGGTCCAGGTGACATACAGATGGGGACCAGAGTCACCAGGGAAGGGTGAGGCCTAGAGAGGTTCCAGAGTCATCATGCCCAGGTGATGCTCAGGTGTGGAACAGAGTCACCGGGTACCAATGATGCCAAGGTGAGGAACAGAATCACCAGGTCTGGGTGACGCGCAGACAGGATCAGAGTCACAAGTTCCAGGTGAGGCCAAGAAAGAGTCCACAGCAATCAGGTCCAGGTGGGGAACAAAGTCACCAGGAGTGGGTGAGGCCCAGATGGGGACCAGATTCAACAGGTCCAGGTGAGGCCCAGGTGGTGACCAGAGTCCCCGGGTCTGGGAGAGGACCAGGTAAGCACCACATTCACCAAGTCCAAGGGGCACACGTGAGGACCTGAGTCACCATGTATGGGTGACGCCCAGGTGAAACACCACTCACCAGGTCCAGGTGAGGCCAACCTGCAGGCCTGAGTCACCAGATCCAGGTGAGGTCCATGTTGGAAAGAGAGTTCCAAGGTCCAGGAGAGTTCCAGGTGGGAACCAGAGTCGCCAGATCCAGGTGAAGTCCAGGTGGGGACCAGAGTCACCAGATCCAGGTGAAGCCCAGCTGGGGACCAGAGTCACCATATCCAGGTGAAGCCCAGGTGGGGACCAGAGTCACTAGGTCCAGATGAGGCCAGTTGAGGACCAGAGTTACCAGGTACACGAGAGGCCCCGGTGGAGATCAGAGGCAACAGGTACATGTGAGGCCGGCTTGGGGACCATGGTCAATAGGTCTTCTTGAGGCGCAGGTGTGGAACACAGTAACCGGGTCTAGGTGAGTAACCGGTGGTGACAAATGTTACCACGTCCAGGTGAGGCCCAGGTGGGGACCAGGATCACCAGATCCAGGGGAGGCCCTTGAAAGTACCAGAGTCCACAGTACGACGTCAGTCGCAGGTGGGAAGCAGGGTCAGCAGGTCCAAGTCAGTCCAAAGTGGGGTTCACAGTCACTAGGGCACGGTGAGACCCAGAGGGGGACCAGAGTCACCTGGTCCAGGTGAGGTCCAGTTGTGGAACACAGTCACCGGGTCCCAATTTTGCCCAGGTGAGGACCATGGTCAACAGGGCCAGGTGACGCCCAGATGGGGACCGGAGTCCCCAAATCCAGGTGAAGCCCAGGTGGAGACCACAGTCACCAGATCCAGGGTAGTCTCAGATGCAGACCAGAATCACCAGGTCCAGGTGAGGTGCAGGTGGCAACCACACTCACCAGATCCCGGTGAGGCCCTGGTGGGGACCAGAGTCACGAGGTACATGAGAAGCTAGAAACACTGCAGCCACCAGGTCCACATGATATCCATGTGGGAACGAGAATCACCAGTTACAGGTGAGGACCAGGTGGGTATCCAACTCACCATGTCCAGGTCAGACCCAGGTGGGAACCAGTGTCACCATGTCCTGGTGTGGCCCAGGTGAAGACCAGAGTTAATAGGTCCGTCTGGGTCACTGTTAGTGAACAGTGTAACCATATCCTGAAGTTACCCAGGTGGGGACCAGAGACAAAGTTCCAGATGAGGTCCCGATGGGAACCACAGTCACCAGGTCAGGTGAGGCCATGCTTAGGATCAGAGTCACCAGTTACAGGTGAGGCCCAGGTAGAGCCAGAGTCACCTGGAACAGAAGAGGCCAAAGTCAGGACCAGAGTTGCCATGATCAGGTCAGTCCCAGTGGGGAAGACAGTAACCATGTCCCGATGATGCCCAGGTAGAACCAGAGTGACCATGTCCAGATGAGGCGCAGGTGTGGAGGATGTTCACTAGGTCCCGGTGAGGCCCAGTTGAAGACCAGAGTCACCAGGTCTAGGTGAAGCCTAGAGGGGTACCTGATTCACCTGGTCTAGGTGACATCCAGATGGGGACCAGAGTCACCAAGTCAGGCTGAGGCCCTGAGGGGATCCAGAGTCATCATGTCCAGGTGAGGCTCAGGTGTGGAACAGAGTATCCAGGTCATAATGGTCCACAGGTGAGGACCAGAGTCACCAGATCTGGGTGACGCGCAGATAGGATCAGAGTCACCAGTTCCAGGTGAGGGCAAGAAAGAGTCCACAGCAATCAGGTCCAGGTGGGGAACAAAGTCATCAGGACTGGGTGAGGCCCAGATGGGGACCAGATTCACCAGGTCCAGGTGAGGCCCAAGTGGTGACCAGAGTCCCTGGTCTGGGAGAGGACCAGGTAAGGACCAGATTCACCAGGTCCAAGAGGCTCACGTGGGGACCTGAGTCACCAGGTATGGGTGAGACCCAGGTGAATCCCCACTCACCAGGTCCAGGTGAGGGCAACCTGCAGCCCAGAGTCACCAGATCCAGGTGAGACCCTAGTGAGGACCGCAGTCACCAGGTAAATGTGAGTCTACAAGAACACCACAGTCACCAGGTCCAGGTGTGGTTCATGTGGGAACGAGAGTCACCAGGTCCAGGTGAGACCCAGATGGGGACCACAGTCACCAGGTGCTGATTGAGGCCTAGGTGGGGGGACCAGAGTCATCAAGACCAGTTGAGGGCAAAGTGTGTAACAAAGTTATCATGTCCAGTTCAGGCCCTGGTTGGGAACAGAGTAACCATGTCCCATTGATGCCAGGTGGGAAAAGTGTCACAAGGTCGAGACGAGGCCTAAGTGAGGAGTAGATTCACCAGGTCCTGTTGAGGCCAAGGTGAGGACCAGTGTCCCCAGCTCCGGGTGAGTCCCAGAGGGGGACTAGAGTCACCCGGTTCTGGTGATATCCAGGTGGGGACCAGAGTCACCACGTCAGAGTGAGGCGCAGAGGGAGACGAGAATCACTAGGTCCATGTGAGGCCCCGATGTGGAACTGAGAAACTAGGTGAATGATGCCCATATGAGGACCTGAGTCACCAGGTCCAGGTGAGGTCCCTGTGGGAACCAGTCACCACGTCCAGGTGAGGCCCAGGTGGGACCACAGTCACCAGGTCCAGGTGAGGCCCAGGTATATAAGAGAGTATCATGGTCACAATGATGCCCATGTAAGGACCAGGGTCAACAGGTCCAGATGAGGCGCAGGTGGAAACATATTCACTAGCTTCCGGTGATGCCCAGTTGAGGACCAGAGTCACCAGGTCTAGTTGAAGCCTAGAGGGGTTCCAGATTCACCTGGTCTAGGTGACATCAGATGGGGACCAGAGTCACCATGTCAGGGTGAGGCCCAGAGGGGATCCAGAGTCATTATGTGCAGGTGAGGCTCAGTCGTGGAACAGAGTATCCAGGTCATAATGGTCCACAGGTGAAGACCAGAGTCAACAGATCGGGGTGAGGCCCAGTTAGGATCAGAGTCAGCAGTTCCAGGTGAGGCCAAGGAGTCCACAGCAATCAGGTCCAGGTGGGGAACAAAGAAACCAGGACCTGGTGAGGCACAGATGGGGACCAGATTCACCAGGTCCAGGTGAGGCCCAGGTGTGACCAGGGTTACCGGTTCCGGGTGAGGATAAGGTAAGGACCAGATTCACCAGGTCCAATTTAGGCCCATGTGGGGACCTATGTCACCAGCTATGGGTGAGGCCCAGGTTGCAACCTTACTCACCAGGTCCAGGTGAGGCCAACCTGCAGGAAATGCAAAGGAACATGTCCCGATGATGCCCAGGTAGGGACCAGATTTACCCGGTCCAGGTGAGGCCTACCTGCAGGCCATACAGTGGAACCATGTCCCGATGATGCCCAGGTAGGGACCAGAGCCACCAGGTCCAAATGAGGCCCACATGGAGCATATTCACTAGGTCCAGGTGAGGCCCAGTTGAGGACCAGAGTTACCAGATCTGGTTGAGGCATAGAAGGGTACCAGAATCACCTGGTCCAGGTGACATCCAGATGGGGGCCAGAGTCACCAGGTGAGGGTGAGGCCCAGAGAGGTTCCAGAGTCATCAGGTCCCGGTGAGGCTCAGGTGTGGAACAGAGTCACCAGGTACCAATGATGCCCAGGTGAGGACCAGAGTCACGAGGTCTGGGTGACGCGCAGATAAGATCAGAGTGAAGAGTTCCAAGTGAGGCCAAGAAAGAGTCCACAGCAATCAAGTCCAGGTGGGGAACAAAGTCACCACGACTGGGTGAGACCCAGATGGGGACCAGATTCACCAGATCCAGGTGAGGCCCAGGTGGCGACCAGAGTCCCCGGGTCTGGGAGAGGACCAGTTGAGGATCAGATTCACCAGGTCCAAGAGGCCCACGTGGTGACCTGAGTCACAAGGTATGGGTGAGGCCCAGGTGTCAACCCCACTCACCAAGTCCAGGTGAGGCCAAGCTGCAGGCCAGAGTCACCAGATCCAGGTGAGGTCCTAGAGGGGACCCAAGACACCAGGTAAATGTGAGTCTACAAGAACACCACAGTCACCAGGTCCAGGTGTGGTTCATGTGGGAACGAGAGTCACCAGGTCCAGGTGAGACCCAGATGGGGACCACAGTCACCAGGTGCTGATTGAGGCCTAGGTGGGGGGACCAGAGTCATCAAGACCAGTTGAGGGCAAAGTGTGTAACAAAGTTATCATGTCCAGTTCAGGCCCTGGTTGGGAACAGAGTAACCATGTCCCATTGATGCCAGGTGGGAAAAGTGTCACAAGGTCGAGACGAGGCCTAAGTGAGGAGTAGATTCACCAGGTCCTGTTGAGGCCAAGGTGAGGACCAGTGTCCCCAGCTCCGGGTGAGTCCCAGAGGGGGACTAGAGTCACCCGGTTCTGGTGATATCCAGGTGGGGACCAGAGTCACCACGTCAGAGTGAGGCGCAGAGGGAGACGAGAATCACTAGGTCCATGTGAGGCCCCGATGTGGAACTGAGAAACTAGGTGAATGATGCCCATATGAGGACCTGAGTCACCAGGTCCAGGTGAGGTCCCTGTGGGAACCAGTCACCACGTCCAGGTGAGGCCCAGGTGGGACCACAGTCACCAGGTCCAGGTGAGGCCCAGGTATATAAGAGAGTATCATGGTCACAATGATGCCCATGTAAGGACCAGGGTCAACAGGTCCAGATGAGGCGCAGGTGGAAACATATTCACTAGCTTCCGGTGATGCCCAGTTGAGGACCAGAGTCACCAGGTCTAGTTGAAGCCTAGAGGGGTTCCAGATTCACCTGGTCTAGGTGACATCAGATGGGGACCAGAGTCACCATGTCAGGGTGAGGCCCAGAGGGGATCCAGAGTCATTATGTGCAGGTGAGGCTCAGTCGTGGAACAGAGTATCCAGGTCATAATGGTCCACAGGTGAAGACCAGAGTCAACAGATCGGGGTGAGGCCCAGTTAGGATCAGAGTCAGCAGTTCCAGGTGAGGCCAAGGAGTCCACAGCAATCAGGTCCAGGTGGGGAACAAAGAAACCAGGACCTGGTGAGGCACAGATGGGGACCAGATTCACCAGGTCCAGGTGAGGCCCAGGTGTGACCAGGGTTACCGGTTCCGGGTGAGGATAAGGTAAGGACCAGATTCACCAGGTCCAATTTAGGCCCATGTGGGGACCTATGTCACCAGCTATGGGTGAGGCCCAGGTTGCAACCTTACTCACCAGGTCCAGGTGAGGCCAACCTGCAGGAAATGCAAAGGAACATGTCCCGATGATGCCCAGGTAGGGACCAGATTTACCCGGTCCAGGTGAGGCCTACCTGCAGGCCATACAGTGGAACCATGTCCCGATGATGCCCAGGTAGGGACCAGAGCCACCAGGTCCAAATGAGGCCCACATGGAGCATATTCACTAGGTCCAGGTGAGGCCCAGTTGAGGACCAGAGTTACCAGATCTGGTTGAGGCGTAGAAGGGTACCAGAATCACCTGGTCCAGGTGACATCCAGATGGGGGCCAGAGTCACCAGGTGAGGGTGAGGCCCAGAGAGGTTCCAGAGTCATCAGGTCCCGGTGAGGCTCAGGTGTGGAACAGAGTCACCAGGTACCAATGATGCCCAGGTGAGGACCAGAGTCACGAGGTCTGGGTGACGCGCAGATAAGATCAGAGTGAAGAGTTCCAAGTGAGGCCAAGAAAGAGTCCACAGCAATCAAGTCCAGGTGGGGAACAAAGTCACCACGACTGGGTGAGACCCAGATGGGGACCAGATTCACCAGATCCAGGTGAGGCCCAGGTGGCGACCAGAGTCCCCGGGTCTGGGAGAGGACCAGTTGAGGATCAGATTCACCAGGTCCAAGAGGCCCACGTGGTGACCTGAGTCACAAGGTATGGGTGAGGCCCAGGTGTCAACCCCACTCACCAAGTCCAGGTGAGGCCAAGCTGCAGGCCAGAGTCACCAGATCCAGGTGAGGTCCTAGAGGGGACCCAAGACACCAGGTAAATGTGAGTCTACAAGAACACCACAGTCACCAGGTCCAGGTGTGGTTAATGTGGGAATGAGTGTCACCAGGACCAGGTGAGACCCAGGTGGGGACCACAGTCACCAGGTCCAGAATGAGGCCTAGGTGCGGGAACCAGAGTCATCAGGACCAGTTGAGGCCAAAGTGTGGAGCAAAGTTATCATGTCCAGGTGAGGACCAGGTGGGGAACAGCGTAACCATGTCCCATTGATGCCAGGTGGGAAAAGAGTCACAAGGATCAGACGAAGACTAAGTGAGGATTAGATTAACATCGTCCTGTTGAGGCCCAGTTGAGGGCCAGTGTCCCCAGCTCCAGGTGATTCCCAGAGGGGGACCAGAGTCACCCGGTTCTGGTGATATCCAGGTGGGGATCAGAGTCACCACGTCAGGGTGAGGCCCAGAGGAGGACGAGAATCACTAGGTCCATGTGAGGCCCCGATGTGGAACTGAGGATCCAGGTCCCATGATGCCCATATGAGGACCTGAGTCACCAGGTCCAGGTGAGGTCCCTGTGGGAACCATTCACCTCGTCCAGGTGAAGCCCAGGTGGGACCACAGTCACCAGGTCCAGGTGAGGCCCAGGTATATAAGAGAGTATCCAGGTCACAATGATGCCAAGGTAAGGACCAGAGTCAACAGGTCCAGGAGAGGCCCAAATATGGATCACAGTCATTGTGTTCCAGGTGAGGCCAGATGGAGACCACAGGAACCAGGTCCAGGAGAGCCCCATATGGGAATCAGAGCCACCAGATCCAGGTGAGGTCCAGGTGGGACCACAGTCACAAGGTCCATTAGAGGCGCAGGTGGCAACAGGATTCACCAAGACCAGGTGAGGCCCAGGTGGCGACCAGTCACCACATCCAGGTGCGGACCAGCTAAGGACCAGATTCACCAGGCCCAAGTGAAGCCCAAGGGGTGACCAGAGTCACCAGGTAAGGGTGAGTCCCAGACGGGGAACCAGAGTAACCAGTTTAGTTTGAGGCCCAGAATGGGAGCAGAGGTCCCTGGTCAAAGTGAGGCCCAGGTGTGGAATAGAGTATCTAGGTCCCAATGATGCCTGGGTGAGGACCAGTGTCACTAGGGCCATGGAGGCCCAGATGGGGAACAGAATCACTAGCTCCTGGTGAAGCATAGAATAAGAGAACAGTCACCAGTATCAGGTGAGCCCCTTGTGGGAACCAGAACCACTGTATCCAGCTGAGTCCCAGGTCCATGTGAGGCCCACGTGAGGACCAGATTAATCAGGTCGAATTGAGGCATAGATCGGGACAAGAGTCACCAGGTCTGGGTGGGGCCAGGTGGGCAAGATGCAGCAGTTCTGAGTTAGGTCAAAGGAGGGACGAGAGACACGATGTCCAGGTGAGGCCAAACTGAGTACCCGAGTCACCAGATCCAGGTGAGGTCCATATTGGAAAGAGAGTCACCAGGTCCAGGAGAATCCCCGGTGGTGACAAGAGTCACCACGTCATGTGAGGCCCAGGTGGGGACCAGGATCACCAGGTACAGGAGAGGCCCTTGAAAGAACAAGAGTCAACAGTTCGAGGTCAGGCGCAGGTGGCAACCAGGGTCAGAAGTTCCAAGTCAGGGCAAAGTGGGGTCACATTCACGAGGGAACGGTGAGACACAGAGGGGGACCAGAGTCACGTGGTCCAGGTGAGGTCCACTTGGGGAACACAGTCACCGGGTCCCAATTTTGCTCAGTCGAGGACCATGGTCAACAGGGCCAGGTGAGACCCAGATGGGGACCGGAGTCCCCAAATCCAGGTGAAGCCTAGGTGGGGACCACAGTCACCAGATCCAGGGTAGTCTCGGGTACAGACCAGAATCACCTGGTCCAGGTGAGGTGCAGGTGGCAACCACACTCACCAGGTCCCGGTGAGGCCCTGGTTGGGACGAGCGTCACGAGGTACATGAGAAGCTAGAAACACTACAGCCACCAGGTCCACATGATGTCCATGTGGAAAGGAGAATCAGCAGTTACAGGTGAGGACCACGTGGGGATCCGACTCACCATGTCCAGGTGAGACCCAGGTGGGAACCAATGTCACCATGTCCAGATGTGGCCCAGGTGAAGACTAGAGTTAATAGGTCCGGCTGGGTCACTGTTACTGAACAGTGTAACCATATCCTGATGCTACTCAGGTGGGTACCAGAGAAACCAGGTCCTGGTGAGTCCAAACTGAGGACCAGAGTCACCAGATTAAGGTGACGTCCATGTTGGAAAGAGAGTCACCAGGTCCAAGAGAGGTCCAGGTGGGGACCAGAGTCACCAGATCCTTATGAGGCCAGATGGAGCATATTCACTAGGTCCAGGTGAGGCCCAGTTGAGGACCAGAGTCACCAGATCTGGTTGAGGCCGAGAGGGGTACCAGAATCACCTGGTCCAGGTGACATCCAGATGGGGACCAGAGTCAGCAGGTCATGGTGAGGCCCAAGATGTTCCAGAGTAGTCATGTTCGGGTGAGGCTCAGGTGTGGAACAGAGTCACCAGGTACCAATGATGCCCAGGTTAGGACCAGAGTCACCAGGTCTGGGTGACGCGCAGATAGGATCAGAGTCACCAGTTCCAGGTGATTCCAAGAAGGAGTCCACAGCAATGAGGTCCAGGTGGGGAACAAAGTAACCAGGACTGGGCGAGGCCCAGATGGGGACCGGATTCACCAGGTCCAGGTGAGGCCCAGGTGGTGACCAGAGTCCCCGGGTCTGTGAGAGAACCAGGTAAGGACCAGATTCACCAGGTCCAAGAGGCCCACGCGGGGACCTGATTCACCAGGTATGGGTGAGGCCCAGGTGGCAACCTCACTCACCAGGTCCAGGTGAGGCCAACAGCAGGCCAGAGTCACCAGATCCAGGTGAGGCCCAGTTAGGATCAGAGTCACCAGTTCCATGTGAGGCCAAGAAGGTGTCCACAGCAATCAGGTCCAGTTGGGGAAGAAAGTCAACAGGAATGGGTGAGTCCCAAATGGGGACCAGATTCACCAGATCCAGGTGATCCCCAGGTGTTGATCAGAGTTACAAATTCCGGGTGAGGACCCGGTAAGTACCAGATTCACGAGGTCCAAATGAGGCCCATGTGGGGTCTATGTCACCAGGTATGGGTGAGGCACAGGTCTCAACCCCACTCACCAGGTCTGGGTGACGCCAACCTGCAGGCCAGGGTCACAAGATCCAGGTGAGGCCCTAGTGGGGACCGGAGTCACCAGGTATATGTGAGTCCACAACCATACCACAGTCACCAGGTCCAGGTGTGCTTTATGTGGGAACGAGAGTCACCAGGTCCAGGTGAGAACCGTGTGGGGACCACAGTCACCAGGTCCAGGTGAGGCCCCGGTGGGGACGACAGTCACAAGGTCCAGGTGAGGCACAGGTGGCAACAGGATTCACCAAGTCCAGGTGAGGCCCAGGTGGCGACCAGTCTCCACATCCAGGAGCAGACCAGGTAAGGACCAGATTCACCAGACCCAAGTGAAGCCCAAGGGGTGACCAGAGTCACCAGGTAAGGGTGAGGCCCAGAGGGGGAACCAGAGTAACCAGTTTAGTTTGAGGCCCAGAATGGGACCAGAGGTCGCTCTTCCCAGTGAGTCCCAGGTGTGGAATAGAGTATCCAGGTCCCAATGATGCCTGGGTGAGGACCAGAGTCACTAGGGCCATGCAGGCCCAGATGGGGAACAGAATCACTAGGTCCTGGTGAGGCATAGAATAAGACCACAGTCACCAGTATCAGGTGAGCGCCTTTTGGGAACCACAGCCACTCTATCCAGCTGAGTCCCAGGCCATGTGAGGCCCACGTGAGGACCAGATTCATCAGGTCGAATTGAGGCATAGCTGGGGACAAGAGTCACCAGGTCTGGATGCGGCCTAGGCGGGTCAAGATTCAGCAGTTCTGAGTTAGGTCAAAGTGGGGACGAGAGACACCAGGTCCAGGTGAGGCCAAACTGAGAACCAGAGTCACCAGATCGAGGTGAGTTCCAGGTGGGGACCAGAGTCACCATATCCAGGTCAAGTCCACGTGGGGACCAGAGTCTCTAGGTGCAGATGAGGCCCAGGTGAGGACCAGAGTTACCAGGTACACGTGAGGCCCCGGTGGGAATCAGAGGCAACAGGTCCATGTTAGGCGGGCTTGGGGACTATGGTCAAGAGGTGTACTTGAGGCCCAGGTGTGGAACACAGTAAGCAGGTCCAGGTGAGTCCCCGGTGGCGAGAAGAGTCACCACGTCCAGGTGAGGCACAGGTGGGGACCAGAGTCACCAGATCCAGGTGAAGTCCCGGTGGGGACCAGAGTCACCAGATCCAGGTGAAGCCCAGGTGGGGACCAGAGTCACTAGGTCCAGATGAGGCCCAGGTGAGGACCAGAGTTACCAGGTACACGTGAGGCGCTGGTAGGTATCGGAGGCAACAGGTCCATGTGAGGCAGGCTTGGGTACCATGGTCAAGAGTTCTACTTGAGGCCCAGTGTGGAACACTGTAATCAGGTCCAAGTGAGTCCCCGGGGGTGACAAGTGTCACCGGGTCGTGGTGAGGCCCAGGTGGGAACCAGGATCACCAGGTACAGGGTTGGCCCTTGAAAGAACCAGAGTCAACAGTTCGAGGTCAGGCGCAGGTGGCAACCAGGGTCACCAGGTCCAAGTCAGGCCAAAGTGGGGTTCACAGTCACTAGAGCACGGTGAGACCCACAGGGCGACCAGAGTCACCTGGTCCAGGTGAGGTCCAGGTGTGGAACACAGTCACCGGGTCCCATTTTTGCCCAGTTGAGGACCATGGTCAACAGGGCCAGGTGAGGCCCAGATGGGAATCGGAGTGCCCAAATCCAGGTGAAGCCCAGGTTGGGACCATAGTCACCAGATCCAGGGTAGTCTCAGTTGCAGACCAGAATCACGAGGTCTCGGTGAGGTGCAGGTGGCAACCACACTCACTAGGTCCCGGTGAGGCCCTGGTGGGGACCAGAGTCACGTGGTACATAAGAAGCTAGAAACACTGCAGCCACCAGGTCCACATGATGTCCATGTGGGAACGAGAATCACCAGTTTCAGGTGAGGACCCTGTGGGGATCCGACTCACCATTTCCAGGTGAGGCCCAGGTGGGAACCAGTGTCACCATGTCCAGGTGTGGCCCAGGTGAAGGCCAGAGATAATAGGTCCGGCTGGGTCACTGTTAGTGAGCAGTGTAACCATATCCTGATGCTACCCAGGTGGGTACGAGAGACACCAAGTCCTGGTGAGGTCCAGGTGAGCCCAGAGACATGAGGACCAGGTGAGATCCCGATGGGAACCACAGTCACCAGGTCAGATGAGGTCATGCTTTGGATCAGAGTCACCAGTTACAGGTGAGACCCAGGTGGAGCCAGAGTCACCTGGTAGAGAAGACGCCAAAGTCAGGACCAGAGATACCAGGATCAGGTCAGTCCCAGAGGGGAATAGAGTAACCATGTCCCGATGATGCCCAGGTAGAACCAGAGTCACCAGGTCCAGATGAGGTGCAGGTGGGGAGCATGTTCACTAGGTCCCGGTGAGGCCCAGTTGAGGACCAGAGTCACCAGGTCAAGTTGAGGCCTAGAGGGGTACCAGATTCACCTGGTCTAGGTGACATCCAAATGGGGACCAGAGTCACCATGTCAGGCTGAGGCCCAGAGGGGATCCAGAGTCATCATGTCCAGGTGAGGCTCAGGTGTGTAACAAAGTATTCAGGTCATAATGGTCCACAGGTGAGGACCAGAGTCACCAGATCTGGGTGAGGCCCAGTGCGGATCAGAGTCACCAGTTCAAGGTGAGGCGAAGAAGGAGTCCACAGCAATCAGGCCCAGGTGGGGAACAAAGTCACCAGGAGAGGGTGAGGCCCAGATGGGGACCAGATTCACCATGTCCAGGTTATTCCCAGGTGGTGACCAGAGTTACCATTTCCGGGTGAGGTCCAGGTAAGGAGCAGATTCACCAGGTCCAAGTGAGACCCACGTGGGGACCTGTGTCACCAGGCAAGGGTGAGGTCCAGGTGTCAACCCCACTCACCAGGTCCCGGTGAGGGCTACCTGCAGGCCATGCAGAGGAACAATGTCCCCATGATGCCCAGGTAGGGACGAGAGTTACCAGGTCCAGGTGATTCCCAGGTGGTGATCAGAGTTACCAGTTCCGGGTGAGGACCAGGTAAGGACCAGAGTCACCAGGTCCCAGCGGACCAAGTGGGGAACTGTGTCACCAGGTATAGGTGAGGCTCAGTTGGCAACCTCACTCACCAGGTCCAGGTGAGGAACCTGCAGACCAGTGTCACCAGATCCTGGTGAGGCCCTAGTGGGGACGGGAGTCACCAGGTAAATGTGAGTCTACAAGAACACCACAGTCACCAGGTCCAGGTGTGGTTCAAGTGGGAACGAGCGTCACCAGGTCCAGGTTGAGGCCTAGGTGGGGGGACAAGTGTCATCAGGACAAGTTGAGGCCAAAGTGTGGAGCAAAGTTATCATGTCAAGGTGAGGCACAGGTGGGGAACAGAGTAACCATGTCCCATTGATGCCAGGTGGGAAAAGAGTCACAAGGTCCAGACGAGGCCTAAGTGAGGAGTAGATTCACCAGGTCCTTTTGAGACCCTGTTGAGGACCAGTGTCCCCATCTCCGGGTGAGTCCCATAGGGGGACCAGAGTCACCCGGTTCTGGTGATATCCAAGTGGGGACCAGAGTCACCACGTCAGGGTGTGTCCCAGAGGGGGATGAGAATCACTAGGTCCAGGTGAGGCCTCGATGTGGAACTGGGAAACCAGGTCCCATGATGCCCATATGAGGACCTGAGTCACCAGGTCCAGGTGAGGTCCCTGTGGGAACCAGTCACCTCGTCCAGGTGAGGCCCAGGTGGGACCACAGTCACCAGGTCCAGGTGAGGACCAGGTATATAAGAGAGTATCCAGGTCCCAATGATGCCCAGGGAAGGACCAGAGTCAACAGGTCCAGGAGAGCCCCAAATATGGATCAGAGTCATTGTGTTCCAGGTGAGGCCAGATGGAGACCACAGGAACCAAGTCAGGAGAGCCCCATATGGGAACCAGAGCCACCAGATCCGGGTAGGTCCAGGTGGGACCAGAGTCACCAGGTCCCGATAGGCGAAGGTGGGCAGCATATTCACTACGTCTTGTTGAGGCCCAGTAGAGGACCAGAGTCACCAGGTCTAGTTGAGGCCTAGAGGGGTACCAGATTCACCTGGTCTAGGTACCTTCCAGATGGGGACCAGAGTCACCATGTCAGGGAGAGGCCCAGAGGGGATCCAGAGTCATCATGTCCAGGTGAGGCTCAGGTGTGGAACAGAGAATCCAGGTCATAATGGTCCACACGTGAGGACCAGAGTCAACAGATCTGGGTGAGGCCCAGTTAGGATTAGAGTCAACAGTTCCAGGTGAGGCTAAGAAGGAGTCCACAGCAATCAGGTCCAGGTGGGGAAAAAAATCACGAGGACTGGGTGAGGCCCAGATGGGGACACAGATTCACCAGGTCCAAGTGATTCCCACGTGGTGACCAGAGTTACCAGATTCACCAAGTCCAGGTGATTCCCAGGTGGTGAGCAGAATTACCAGATACACCAGGTCCAAGAGAGGCCCACGTAGGGGCCTGAGTCAGCAGGTATGGGTGAGGCCCAAGTGGCAACCCCACTCACCAGGTCCAGGTGAGGCCTACCTGCAGGCCATGCAAAGTAACAGGGTCCGATAATGCCAAGATAGGGACCAGAGTTACCAGGTCCAGGTGAGGCCATCCTGCAGGCCATGCAGTGGAACCAGGTCCCCATGATGCCCAGGTAGGGACCAGAGTAACCAGGTCCAAATGAGGCCAAGATGGAGCATATTCACTAAGTCCAGCCGAGGACCAGTTGGAGACCAGAGACACCAGATCTGGTTGAGGCCTAGAGGGGTACCAGAATCACCTGGTCCAGGTGACATCCAGATGGGGACCAGAATCACCAAGTCAGGGTGAGGCCCAGAGAGGTTCCAGAGTCATCATGTCCAGGTGAGGCTCAGGTGTGGAACACAGACACCAGGTACCAATGACGCCCAGGTGAGGACCAGAGTCACCAGGCCTGAGTCACGCGCAGAGAGGATCATAGTCACCAGTTCCAGGTGAGGCCAAGAAAGAGTCCAAAGCAATCAGGTCCAGGTGGGGAACAAAGTCATCAAGACTGGGTGAGGCCCAGATGGGGAAGAGATTCACCAGGTCCAGGTGAGGCCCAGGTGGCTTCCAGAATCCCCGGGTCTGGGAGAGGACCATGTAAGGACCAGATTCACCAGGTCCAAGAGGACCACGTGGGTTCCTGAGTCACCAGGTATGGGTGAAGCTCAGGTGGCAACCCCACTCACCAGGTCCAGGTGAGGCCAACCCGCAGGCCACAGTCAGCAGATCCAGGTGAGGCCCTACTGGGGTCCGCAGTCACCAGGTAAATGTGAGTCTACAAGAACACCACAGTCACCAAGTCAGGTGTGGTTCATGTGGGAACGAGAGTCACCAGGTCCAGGTGAGACCCAGGTGGGGACGACAGTCACCAGGTCCAGATTGAGTCTTAGGTGGTGGGACGAGAGACATCAGGAGCAGTTGAGGCCGAAGTGCGGATCAAAGTTATCATTTTCAGGAGGGGCCCAGGTGGGGAACAGAGTAACCATGTCCCATTATGCCAGGTGGTAAAAGAGTCACAAGGTCCAGACGAGGCCTAAGTGAGGAGTAGATTCAACAGGTCCTGTTGAGGACCAGCTGAGGACCAGTGTCCCCAGATCCGGGTGAGTCCCAGAGGGGGACCAGAGTCACCCGGTTCTGGTGATATCCAGGTGGGGACCAGAGTCACCACGTCAGGGTGAGGCCCAGAGGGGGACAAGAATCACTAGGTCCAGGTGAGGCCCCGATGTGGAACTGAGAAACCAGGTCCCATGATGCCCATATGAGGACCTGAGTCACCAGGTCCAGGTGACATCCCTGTGGGAACCAGTCACCTCGTCCAGGTGAGGTCCAGGATGGACCAGAGTCACAAGGTCCAGTTGAGGCGCAGGTGGCAACAGGATTCACCAAGTCCAGGTGATGCCCAGGTGGCGACCAGTCACCAGATCCAGGTGCGGAACAGCTAAGGACCAGATTATCCAGGCCCAAGTGAAGCCCAACGGGTGACCAGAGTCACCAGGTTGGGTGAGGCCCAGAGGGGAACCAGAGTAACCAGTTTAGTTTGAGGCCCAGAATGGGACCAGAGGTCCCTGGTCAAAGTGAGGTCCAGGTGTGGAATAGAGTATCCAGGTCCCAATGACCCCTGGGTGAAGACCAGAGTCACTAGGGCCATGCAGGCCCAGATGGGGAACAGAATCACTAGGTCATGTTGAAGCATAGAATAAGACCACTTTCAGCCGTATCAGGTAAGCCCCTTGTGGGAACGAGAGCCACTCTCTCCAGCTGAGTCCCAGGTCCATGTGAGGCCCACGTGAGGACCAGATTCATCAGGTCGAATTGAGGCATAGCTGGGGACAAGCGTCACCAGGTCTGCGTGCGGCCTAGGTGGGGCAAGATTCAGCAGTTCTGAGTTAGGTCAAAGTGGGGACGAGAGACACCAGGTCCAGGTGAGGCCAAACTGAGGACCAGAGTCACCAGATCTAGGTGAGGTCCATGTTGGGAAGAGAGTCACGAGGTCCCGGAGAGGTCCAGGTGGGGTGCAGAGTCACCAGATACAGGTGAAGTCCAGGTGGGGACCAGAGTCACCAGATCCATGTGAAGCCCAGGTGGGGACCAGAGTCACGAGGTCCAGATGAGGCCCAGGTGAGGACCAGAGTTACCAAGTACACGTGAGGCCCCGGTGGGGATCAGTGGCAACAGGTCCATGTGAGGCCGGCTTGGGGACCATGGTCAACAGGTCTACTGGAGGACCAGGTGTGGAACACAGTAAGCAGGTCCAGGTGAGTCCCCATTGGTGACAGGAGTCACCACGTCCAGTTGTGGCCCAGGTCCGACCAGGATCACCAGGTCCAGGGAAGGCCCTTGAAAGAACCAGAGTCAACAGTTCGAGGTCAGGCGCAGGTGGCAACCAGGGTCAGCAGGTCCAAGTCAGGCCAAAGTGGGGTTCACAGTCACTAGGGCACGGTGAGACCCAGAGTGGGACCAGAGTCACCTGGTCCAGGTGAGGCCACTTGTGGAACACAGTCACCGGGTCCCAATTTTACCCAGTTGAGGACTATGTTCAACAGGGACAGGTAAAGCACAGATGGGGACCGGAGTCCCCAAATCCAGGTGAAGCCCAGGTGGGGACCACAGTCACCAGAGCCAGGGTAGTCTCATGTGCAGACCAGAATCACCAGGTCCGGGTGAGGTGCAGGTGGCAACCACACTCAGCAGGTCCCGGTGAGGCCCTGGTGGGGATCAGAGTCACGAGGTACATGAGAAGATAGAAACACTGCAGCCACCAGGTCCACATGATGTTCATGTGGGATGGAGAATCACCAGTTAAAGGTGATGACCACGTGGGGATCCGACTCACCATGTCCAGGTGAGGCCCTGGTGGGAACCAGTGTCACCATGTCCAGGTGTGGCCCTGGTGAAGACCAGAGTTAATAGGTCTGGCAGGGTCACTGTTAGTGAACAGTGTAACCATATCCTGATGCTACCCAGGTGGGTATCAGAGATACCAGGTCCTGGTGAGGGTCAGGAGGGACCAGAGACATGAGGTCCAGGTGAGGTCCCGATGGGAACCACAGTCACCAGGTCAGATGAGGCCATGCATAGGATCAGAGTCACCAGTTACAGGTGAGGCCCAGGTGGAACCAGAGTCACCAGGTACAGAAGAGGCCAAAGTCAGGACCAGAGTTACCGGAATCAGGTCAGTCCCAGTGGGGAATAGGGTAATCATGTCCCAATGATGCCCAGGTAGAACCAGAGTGTTCAGGTCAGACGAGGCGCAGGTGGACATCATATTCACTAGGTCCTGGTGAGGCCCAGTTGAGGACCAGTGTCACCAGGTCTAGTTGAGGCCTAGAGGGGTACCAGATTCACCTGGTCTGGGTGACATCCAGGTGGGGACCAGAGTCACCAGATCCAGGTGAAGTCCAGGTGGGGACCAGAGTCACTAGGTCCAGATGAGGCCCAGGTGAGGACCAGACTTACCAGGTACACGTGAGGCCCCGGTGGGGATCAGAGGCAACAGGTCTATGTGAGGCCGGCTTGGGGACCATGGTCAACAGGTCTACTTGAGGCCCAGGTGTGGAACAGAGTAAGCAGGTCCAGGTGAGTCCCCGGTGGTGACAAGGGTCACCACGTCCAGGTGAGGCCCAGGTGGGGACCAGGATCACCAGGTACAGTTGAGGCCCTTGAAAGAACTAGAGTCTACTGGCACAAAAACAGACACATAGATCAGTGAAACAGAATAGAGAATCCAGAAGTGGACCCTGAACTTTATGGGCAACTAATATTCGATAAAGGAGGAAAGACTATCCATTGGAAGAAAGACAGTCTCTTCAATAAATGGTGCTGGGAAAATTGGACATCCACATGCAGAAGAATGAAACTAGACCACTCTCTTTCACCTTACACAAAGATAAACTCAAAATGGATGAAAGATCTAAATGTGAGACAAGATTCCATCAAAATCCTAGAGAAGAACACAGGCAACACCCTTTTTGAACTCGGCCATAGTAACTTCTTGCAAGATACATCCACGAAGGCAAAAGAAACAAAAGCAAAAATGAACTATTGGGACTTCATCAAGATAAGAAGCTTTTGCACAGCAAAGGATACAGTCAACAAAACTCAAAGACAACCTACAGAATGGGAGAAGATATTTGCAAATGACATATCAGATAAAGGACTAGTTTCCAAGATCTATAAAGAACTTATCAAACACAACACCAAAGAAACAAACAATCCAATCATGAAATGGGCAAAAGACATGAACAGAAATCTCAAAGAGGAAGACATAGACATGGCCAACATGCACATGAGAAAATGCTCTGCATCACTTGCCATCAGGGAAATACAAATCAAAACCACAATGAGATACCACCTCACACCAGTGAGAATGGGGAAAATTAACAAGACAGGAAACAACCAATGTTGGAGAGGATGCGGAGAAAAGGGAATCCTCATACACTGTTGGTGGGAATGTGAACTGGTGCAGCCACTCTGGAAAACTGTGTGGAGGTTCCTCAAACAGTTAAAAATATACCTGCCCTATGACCCAGCAATTGCACTGTTGGGGATTTTCCCCAAAGAGGCAAATGCAGTGAAAACCGGGACACCTGCACCCCGATGTTTATAGCAGCAATGGCCACGATAGCCAAACTGTGGAAGGAGCCTCGGTGTCCAACGAAAGATGAATGGATAAAGAAGATGTGGTTTATGTATACAATGGAATATTACTCAGCTATTAGAAATGACAAATACCCACCATTTGCTTCAACGTGGATGGAACTGGAGGGTATTATGCTGAGTGAAGTAAGCCAGTCGGAGAAAGACAAACATCATATGTTCTCATTCATTTGGGGAATATAAATAATAGTGAAAGGGAATATAAGGGAAGGGGGAAGAAATGTGTGGGAAATATCAGAAAGGGAGACAGAACGTAAAGACTGCTAACTCTGGGAAACGAACTAGGGGTGGTAGAAGGGGAGGAGGGCGGGGGGTGGGAGTGAATGGGTGACGGGCACTGGTGGTTATTCTGTATGTTAGTAAATAGAACACCAATAATAAAAAATAAATTTAAAAAAAAGAAAGAACCAGAGTCAACAGGTCGAAGTCAAGCGCAGGTGGCAACCAGGGTCAGCAGGTCCAAGTCAGGCCAAAGTGGGGTTCACAGTCATTAGGGCACGGTGAGACCCAGAGGGGGACCAGAGTCACCTGGACCAGGTGAGGTCCATTTGTGGAACACAGTCACTGGACCCCAATTGTGCCCAGTTGAGGACCATGGTCAACAGGGCCAGGTGAGGCCCAGATGGGGACCGGAGTCCCCAAATCCAGGTGAAGACCAGGTGGGGACCACAGTCACCAGATCAGGGTAGTCTCAGGTGCAGACCAGAATCACCAAGTCCAGGTGAGGTGCATGTGGCAACCACACTCACCAGGTCCCGGTGAGGCCCTGGTGGGGACCAGAGTCACGAGGTACATGAGAAGCTGGAAACACTGCAGCCACTAGGTCCACAGGATGTCCATGTGGGAACGAGAATCACCAGTTACAGGTGAGGACCAGGTGGGGATCCGAATCACCATGTACAGGTGAGACCCAGGTGGGAACGAGTGTCACCAGGTCCAGGTGTGGCCCAGGTGAAGACCAGAGATAATAGGTCCGGCTGGGTCACTGTTAGTGAACAGTGTAACCATATCCTGATGCTACCCTGGTGGGTACCAGAGACACCAGATCCTGGTGAGGCCCAGGTGGGACCAGAGATATGAGGTCCAGGTGAGGTCCCGATGGGAACCACAGTCACCAGGTCTGGTGAGGCCATGCTTCGGATCAGAGTCACCAGTTACTGGTGAGGCCCAGGAGGAGCCAGAGTCACCTGGTACAGAAGAGGCCAAAGTCAGGACCAGAGTTACCAGGATCAGGTCAGTCCCAGTGGGGAATAGAGTAACCATGTCCCGATGATGCGCAGGTAGAACCAGAGTCACGAGGTCTAGATGAGGAGCAGGTGGGAAGCATATTCTCTAGGTCTCGGTGAGGCGCACTTGAGGACCAGAATCCCCAGGTCTAGTTGAGGCCTAGAGGGGTACCAGATTCACCTGGTCTAGGTGACATCCAGATGGGGAGCAGAGTCACCATGTCAGTGTGAGGCCCAGAGGGGACCCAGAGTCATCATGTCCAGGTGAGGCTCAGGTGTGGAACAGAGATCCAGATCATAATGGTCCACAGGTGAGGATCAGAGTCACCAGATCTGGGTGAGGCCCAGTTAGGATCAGAGTCACCAGTTCCAGGAGGGCCAAGAAGGAGTCCACAGGAATCAGGTCCAGGTGGGGAACAAAGTCACCAGGACTGGGTGAGGTCCAGATGGGGACCAGATTCACCAGGTCCAAGTGATTCCCAGGTGGTGACCAGAGTTACCAGTTCCGGGTGAGGACCAGGTAAGGACCAGATTCACCAGGTCCAAGTGAGGCCCACGTGGGTACCTGTGTCACCAAACATGGGTGAGTCCCAGGTGGCAACCCCACTCCCCAGGTCCAGGTGAGGCCAACCTGCAGTCCATGCAGAGGAACCATGTCCCGATGATGCCCAGGTAGGGAACAGAGTTACCAGGTCCAGCTGAGACCAACCTACAGGCCATGCAGTGGAACCATGTCCCGATGATGCCCAGGTAGGGACCAGAGTCACCAGGTCCAAATGAGGCCCAGATGGAGCATATTCACTAGGTCCAGTGAGGCCCAGTTGAGGACCACTGTCACCAGATCTGGTTGAGGCTTAGAGGGGTACCAGAATCACCTCGTACCGGTGACATCCAGATGGGGACCAGAGGCATCAGGTCAGGGAGAGGCCCAGAGTGGTTCCAGAGTCATCATGTCCAGGTTAGGCTCAGGCGTGGAACAGAGTCACCAGGAACCAATGATGCCCAGGTGAGGCCCAGAGTCACCAGATCTGGGTGACGAGCAGATAGGATCAGAGTCACCAGTTCCAGGTGAAGCCAAGAAAGAGTCCACAGCAATCAGGTCCAGGTGGGGAACAAAGTCACCAGGACTGGGTGAGATGGGGACCAGATTCACCAGGTCCAGGTGAGGCCCAGGTGGTGACCAGAGTCCACGGGTCTGGGACAGGACCAGGTAAGTACCAGATTCACCAGGTCCAAGAGGCCCACGAGGGGAATTGAGTCACCAGCTATGTGTGGGTCCCAGGTGGCAACCCCACTCACCAGGTCAAGGTGAGGCCAACCGGCAGGCCAGAGTCACCAGATCCAGGTGAGGCCCTAGTGGGGACCAGTGTCACCAGGTAAATGTGAGTCTACAAGAACACCACAGTCACCAGGTTCAGGTGTGGTTCATGTGGGAACGAGAATCACCAGGTACAGGTGAGACCCGGGTGGGCACCACAGTCACCAGGTCCAGACTGAGGCCTAGGTGGGGGGAACAAAGTCATCAGGACCAGTTGAGGACAGTGTGGAGCAAAGTTATCATGTGGAGGTGAGTCCCAGGTGGGGAACAGAGTAACCATGTCCCATTGATGCCAGGTGGGAAAAGAGTCACAAGGTCCAGACAAGGCCTAAGTGAAGAGTAGATTCACCAGGTGCTTTTGAGGCCCAGTTGAGGACCAGTGCCCCATCTCCGGGTGAGTCCCATAGGGGGACCACAGTCACCAGGTTCTGGTGATATCCAGGTTGGGACCAGAGTCACCACGTCAGGGTCAGGCCCAGAGGGGGACCAGAATCACTAGATCCACTTGAGGCCCCGATATGGAACTGAGAAACCAGGTCCCATGATGCCCATATGAGGACCTGAGTCACGATGTCCAGGTGAGGTCCTTGTGGGAACCAGTCACCTCGTCCAGGTGAGGTCCAGGTGGGACCACAGTCACCAGGTCCTGGTGAGGACCAGGTATATAAGAGAGTATCCAGGCCCCAATGATGCCCAGGTAAGGACCAGAGTCAACAGGTCCAGGAGAGGCACAAATATGCATCAGAGTCATTGTGTTCCAGGTGAGACCTGATGGAGACCACAGGAACCAGGTCCAGGAGAGCCCCATATGTGAACCAGAGCAACCAGATCCAGGTGAAGTCCAGGTAGGACCACTGTCACAAGGTCCAGGTGAGACGCAGTTGACAACAGGATTCACCAAGTCCAGGTGAGGCCCAGGTGGCGACCAGTGACCATATCCAAGTGAGGACAAGCTAAGGACCAGATTCACCAGGCCCAAATGAAGCCCAAGGGGTGTCCAGAGTCACCAGGTAAGGGTGAGTCCCAGAGGGGGACCAGAGTAACCACTTTAATTTGGGGCCCAAAATGCGAGCAGAGGTCCCTGGTCAGAGTGAGGCCCAGGTGTGGAATAGAGTATCCAGGTCCCAATGATGCCTGGGTGAGGACCAGAGTCACTAGGGCCATGCAGGCCCAGATGGGGAACAGAATCACTAGGTCCTGGTGAGGCATAGAATAAGACCACAGTCAGCAGTATCAGGTGAGCCCCTTGTGGGAACCAGAGCCACTCTATCCAGCTGAGTTCCAGGTCGATGTGAGGCCCACGTGAGGACCAGATTCATCAGGTCGAATTGAGGCGTAGCTGGGGACAAGAGTCACCAGGTATGGGTGCGGCCTAGGTGGGGCAAGATTCAGCAATTCTGAGTTAGGTCAAAGTGTGGACGAGAGACACCAGGTCCAGGTGAGGCCAAACTGAGGACCAGAGTCACCAGAACCAGGTGAGGTCCATGTTGCAAAGAGAGTCACCAGGTCCAGGAGAGGTCCAGGTGGGGACCAGAGTCACCAGATCCAGGTGAAGTCCAGGTGGGGACCAGAGTCACCACGTCCAGATGAGGCTCAGGTGGGGACCAGGATCACCAGGTCCAGGGGAGGCCCTTGAAAGAACCAGAGTCAACAGTTCGAGGTCAGGCGCAGGTGGCATCCAGGGTCAGCATGAGGTCCATGCAGAGGAACCATGTCCTGATGATGCCCAGGTAGGGAACATAGTTACCAGGTCCAGGTGAGGACAACCTGCAGGCCATGCAGTGGAACCGTGTCCCAATGATGCCCAGGTAGGGACTAGAGACACCAGGTCCAAATGAGGCCCAGATGGAACAAATTCACTAGGTCCATGTGAGGCCCAGTTGAGGACCAGAGTCACCAGATTTGGTTGAAGCCTAGAGTGGTACCAGAATCACCTCGTCCAGGTGATATGCAGATGGGAACCAGAGTCACGAGGTCAGGGAGAGGCCCAGAGAGGTTCCAGAGTCATCATGTCCAGGTGAGGCGCAGGTGTGGAACAGTGTCACCAGGTACCATGATGCCCTTGTGAGGACCAGAGTCACCAGATCTGGGTGACGCGCAGATAGTATCAGAGTCACCAGTTCCAGGTGAGGCCAAGAAAGAGTCCACAGCAATCAGGTCCAGGTGTGGAACAAAGTCACCAGGACTGGGTGAGGCCCAGATGGGGACCAGATTCACCAGATCCAGGTGAGGCCCAGGTGGTGACCAGAGTCCCTGGGTCTGGGATAGGACCAGGTAAGGACCAGATTCACCACGTCAAAGAGGCCCACGTGGGGACCTGAGTCACCAGGTATGGGTGAGGCCCAGGTGGCAACCCCTCTCACCAGTTCAAGGTGAGGCCAACCTGAAGGCCATGCTGAGGAAGCGTGACCCGATGATGCCCAGGTAGGGACCAAAGTTACCAGGTTCATGTGAGGCCAACCTGCAGGCCATGGAGTGGAACCATGTCCCGATGATGCCCAGGTAGGGACCAGAGTCACCAAGTCCAAATTAGGCCCAGATGGAGCATATTCACTCGGTTCAGGTGAGGCTCATTTGAGGACCAGAGGCACCAGAACTGGTTGAGGCCTAGAGGGGTGGCAGAATCACCTGGTCCAGGTGACATCCAGATGGGGACCAGAGTTAACAGGTCAGGGTGAGGCCCAGCCAGGTTCCAGAGTCATCATGGCCAGGTGAGGCTCAGGTGTCGAACAGAGTCACCAGGTACCAATGATGCCCAGGTTAGGACCAGAGTCACCAGGTCTGAGTGACGCGCAGATAGGATCAGAGTCACCAGATCCATGTGAGGCCCTAGTGGGGACCAGAGACACCAGGTAAATGTGAGACTACAAGAACACCACAGTCATCAGGTCCAGGTGTGGTTCATGTGGGAATGAGAGTCACAGGTCCAGGTGAGACCAAGGTGGGGACCACAGTCACAAGGTCCAGATTGAGGCCTAGAAGGGGGGGACCAGAATCATCAGGATCAGTTGAGGCCAAAGTGTGGAGCAAAGTTATCATGTCCAGAAGAGGCCCAGGTGGGGAACAGAGTAACCATGTCCCATTGATGCCAGGTGGGAAAAGAGTCAGAAGGTCCAGAAGAGGCCTAAGTGAGGAGTAGATTCACCAGCTCCAGTTGAGGCCCAGTTGAGTGCCAGTGTCCCCAGCTCCGGGTGAGTCCCAGAGGGGGACCAGAGTTACCCGGTTCTGGTGATATCCAGGTGGGGACCAGAGTCACCAAGTCAGAGTGAGGCCCAGAGTGGGACGAGAATCACTAGTTCCAGGGGAGGCCCCGATGTGGAACTGAGAAACCAGGTCCCATAATGCCCATTGAGGATCTGAGTCACCAGGTCCCGGTGAGGTCCCTGTTGGAACCAGTCACCTCATCCAGGTGAGGCCCAGGTGGGACCACAGTCAACAGGTCCAGGTGAGGCCCAGTTATATGAGTGTACCCAGGTCCCAATGATGCCCAGGTAAGGACCAGAGTCAACAGGTCCAGGAGAGGCCCAAATATGGAACAGAGTCATTGTGTTCCAGGTGAGGCCAGATGGAGACCACAGGAACCAGGTCCAAGAGAGACCAATATGGGAACCAGAGTCACCAGATCCAGGTGAGGTCCAGGTGGGACGACAGTCACAAGGTCCCGGTGACGCGCAGGTGGCAACAGGATTCACCAAGTCCAGGAGAGGCCCAGGTGGCGACCAGTCACCAGATCCAGGTTCGGACCATCTAAGGACCAGATTCACCAGGCCCAAGTGAAGCCCAAGGGGTGACCAGAGTCACCAGGCAAGGGTGAGGCCCAGAGGGGGAACCAGAGTAACCAGTTGAGTTTGAGGCCCCGAATTGGACCAGAGGTCCCTGGTCAAAGTGAGACCCAGGTGTGGAATAGAGTATCCAGGTCCCAATGATGGCTGAGTGAGGACCAGAGTCACTAGGCCCATGCAGGCCCTGATGGGGAACAGAATAACTAGGTCCTGATGAGTCATAGAATAAGACCAACGTCAGCAGTATCTGGCGAGCCCCTTGTGGAAACCAGAGCAACTCTATCCAGCTGAGTCCCAGGTCCATGGGAGGCCCACGTGAGTAACATATTCATCAGGTCGAAATGAGTCATAGCTGGGGACAAGAGTCACCAGGACTGGGTGCGGCCTTGGTGGGGCAAGATTCAGAAGTTCTGAGTTAGGTCAAAGTGGGGACGAGAGACGCCATGTCCAGGTGAGGCCAAACTGAGGACCAGAGTCACCATATCCAGTTGAGGTACATGTTGGAAAGAGAGTCACCAGGTCCAGGAGAGATCCAGGTGGGGACTAGAGTCACCAGATCCAGGTGAAGCCCAGGTGGGGATCAGAGTCACTAGGTCCAGATGAGGCCCAGGTGAGGACCAGAGTTATCAGGTACACGTGAGGCCCCGGTGGGGATCAGAGGCCACAGGTCCATGTGAGGCCGGCTTGGGGACCATGGTCAACAGATCTACTTGAGCCCAGGTGTGGAACACAGTAAGCAGGTCCAGGTGAGTCCCCGGTGGTGACAAGAGTGACCAAGTCCAGGTGAGGCCCAGGTGGGGACCAGGATCATCAGGTCCGGGGGAGGCCCTTGAAAGAACCAGAGTCAACAGTTCGAGGTCAGGCGCAGGTGGCAACCAGGGACAGCAGGTCCAAGTCAGGCCAAAGTGGGGTTCACAGTCACTAGGGCACGGTGAGACCCAGAGGGGGACCAGAGTCACCTGGTCCAGGTGAGGCCCAGTTGAGGACCAGTTTCACCATATCTGGTTCGGATTAGAAGGGTACCAGAATCACCTGATCGAGGTGATATCCAGTTGGGGACCAGAGTCACCAGGTTAGGGTGAGGCCCAGAGTGGTTCCAGAGTCATAGGGTCCAGGTGAGACTCAGGTGTGGAACAGAATCTCCAGGTACCAATGATGCCCAGGTGAGGACCAGAGTCACCAGATCTGGGTGACGCGCAGATAGGATCAGAGTCACCAGTTCCAGGTGACGCCAAGAAGACGTCCACAGCAATCAGGTCCAAGTGGTGAAGAAAGTCACCAGGACTTGGTGAGGCCCAGATTTGGACCAGATTCACCAGGTCCAGGATATTCCCAGGTGGTTACCAGAGTCCTCGGGTCTGGGAGAGGACCAGCTAAGGACCAGATTCAACAGGTCCTAATGAGGCCGACGTGGGGTCCTGAGTCACCAGCTATGTGTGAGGCCCAGGTGCCAACCCCACTCCCCAGGTCCAGGTGAGGCCAACCAGCAGGCAAGAGTCACCAGATGCAGGTGAGGTCCAGGTGGGGACGAGAGTCACCAAATCCAGGTGAGGTCCATGTTCAAAGAGAGTCACCAGGTCCAGGAAAGGTCCAGGTGGGGACCAGAGTCACCAGATCCAGGTGAAGCCCCGGTGGGGACCAGAGTCACTAGGTCCAGATGAAGTCAAGTTGGGGACCAGAGATACCAGGTACAAGGGAGGCTCCGGTGGGGAGCAGTGGCAACAGGTTCATGTGAGGCCGGCCTGGGGACCATTCAACAGGTCTACTTGAGACCCAGGTGTGGAACACAGTAAGCAGGTCCAGGTGAGTCCCCGGTGGTGACAAGAGGAACCACGTCCAGGTGAGGCCCAGGTGGGGACCAGGATCACCAGGTCCAGGGGAGGCCCTTGAAAGAACCAGAGTCAACAGTTCGAGGTCAGGCGCAGGTGGCATCCAGGGTCAGCAGGTCCAAGGCAGGCCAAAGTGGGGTTCACAGTCACTAGGGCACGGTGAGACCCAGAGGGGGACCAGTGTCACCTGGTCCAGGTGAGGTCCAGTTGTGGAACACAGTCACCGGGTCCCAATTTTGCCCAGTTGAGGACCATGGTCAACAGGACAAGGTGAGGCCCAGATGAGGATTGGAGTCCCCAAATCCAGGTGAAACAAGGTTGGGACCACAGTCACCAGATCCAGGGTAGTCTCATGTGCAGACCAGAATCACCAGGTCCAGGTGATTTGCAGGTGGCAACCACACTCACCAGATCCCGGTGAGGCCCTGGTGGGGACCAGCGTCACGAGGTACATGAGAAGCTAGAAACAATGCAGCCACCAGTTCCACGTGATGTCCACGTGGGAACGAGAATCACAGTTACACGTGAGGACCTGGTGGGGATCCGACTCACCATGTCCAGGTGAGACCCAGGTGGGAACCAGTGTCACCATGTCCAGGTGTGGCCCATGTGAAGACCAAAGTTAATAGGTCCAGCTGGGTCACTGTTAGTGAACAGTGTAACCATATACTAATGCTACCCAGGTGGGTACCAGATACACCAGGTACTGGTGAGGCCCAGGTGGGACCAGAGACATGAGGTCCAGGTGAGGTCCCGATGGGAACCACAGTCACCAGGTCAGGTGAGGCCATGCTTAGGATCAGAGTCACCAGTTACAGGTGACGCCCAGGAGGAGCCAGAGTCACCTGGTACAGAAGAGGCCAAAGTCAGGACATGAGTTACCAGGATCAGTTCAGTCCAGTGGTGAATAGAGTAACCATTTCCTGATGATGCCCTGGTAAAACCAGAGTCACCAGGTCCAGAAGAGGCGCAGGTGGGGAGTATGTTCACTATGTCCCAGTGAGGCCCAGATGAGGACTAGGGTCACCAGGTCAAGTTGAGGCCTAGAAGGGTACCAGATTCACCTGGTCTAGGTGACATCCAGGTGGGGACCACAGTCACCATGTCAGGGTGAGGCCCAGAGGGGATCCAGAGTCATCAAGTCCAGGTGAGCCTCAGGTGTGGAACAGAGTATCCAGGTCATAAAGTCCACAGGTGAGTACCAGAGTCAGCAGATCTGGGTGAGGTCCAGTTAGTATCATAGTCACCAGTTCCAGGTGAGGCCAAGAAGGAGTCCACAGCAATCAGGTCCAGGTTGGGAAGAAAGTCACCAAGACTGGGTGAGGCCCAGATGGGGACCAGATTCACCAGGTCCAGGTGAGGCACAGGTGGTGACCAGAGTTACTAGTTCCAGGTGAGGACCAGGTAAGGACCAGATTCACCAGGTCCAGGTGAGGCCAACGTGCAGGCCATGCAGAGGAACCATGTCCCAATGATGCCCACGTAGGGACCAGACTTACCAGGTCCAGGTGAGGCCAACCTTTGGGACCTGCTGAGGAACCGTGTCCCGATGATGCCCATGTAGGGACCAGAGTTACCAGGTCCAGGTGAGGCCCCGATATGGAACTGAGAAACCAGGTCCCATGATGCCCATATGAGGACCTGAATCACCAGGTCCAAGTGAGGTACCAGTCACCTCGTCCAGGTGAGGCCCAGGTGGGACCAGTCACCAGGTCCACGTGAGGCCCAGGTACATAAGAGAGTATCCAGGTCGCAATGATGCCCAGGTATGGACCAGAGTCAACAGGTCCAGGAGAGGCCCTAATATGGATCAGAGTCATCTAGTTCCAGGTGAGGCCAGATGGACACCACAGCAACCAGGTCCAGGAGAGCCCCATATGGGAACCAGAGACACCAGTTCCAGGTGAGGTCCAGGTGGGACCAAGTCACAAGGACTAGGTGAGGCGCAGGTGGCAACAGGATTCACCAAGTCCAGGTGAGGCCCAGGTGGCGAGCAGTCATGAGATCCATGTGCGGACCAGCTAAGGACCAGATTCACCAGGCCCAAGTGAAGCCCAAGGGGTGACCAGAGTCTCCAGGTAAAGGTGAGAACCAGAGGGGAACCAGAGTAACCGGTTTAGTTTGAGGCCCAGAATCGGACCAGAGTTCCCTGGTCAAAGTGAGGCCCAGGTGTGGAATAGAATATCCAGGTCCCAATGATGCCTGGGAGAGGACCAGAGTCACTAGGGCCATGCAGCCCCAGATGGGGAACAGAATCACTACGTCCTGGTGAGTCATAGAATAAGACCACAGTCAGCAGTATCAGGTGTGCCCCTTGTGGGAACCAGAGCCACTCTATCCAGCTGAGTCCCAGGTCCATGTGAGGCCCACGTGAGGAGCAGATTCATCAGGTCAAATTGAGGCATAGCTGGGGACAAGAGTCACCAGGTCATGGTGCGGCCTAGGTGGGGCAAGATTCAGCAGTTCTGAGTTAGGTCAAAGTGGGGACGAGAGCCACCAAGTCGAGGTGAGGCCAAACTGAGGACAAGAGTCACCAGATCCACATGAGGTCTATGTTGGAAAGGAGTCACCAGGTACAGGAGAGGTCCTGGGGTGGACCAGACTCACCAGATCCAGGTGAAGTCCATGTGGGGACCAGAGTCACTAGGTCCAGATGAGGCCCAGGTGAGGACCAGAGTTACCAGGTACACGTGAGGCCCCGGTGGGGATCAGAGGATTCAGGTCCATGTGAGTCTGGCTTGGGGACCATGGTCAACAGGTCTACTTGACGCCAAGGTGTGGAACACAGTAAGCAGGTCCAGGTGAGTCCCCGGTGGTGACAAGAGTCACCACAAAAAGGTGAGGCCCAGATGGGAACCAGGATCACCAGGTCCAGGGGAGGCCCTTGAAAGAAGCAGAGTCAACAGTTCGAGGTCAGGCGCAGGTGGCAACCAGGGTCAGCAGGTCCATGTCAGGCCAAAGTGGGGTTCACAGTCACTAGGGCACGGTGACACCCAGAGGGGGACCAGAGTCACTTGGTCCAGGTGAGGCCACTTGTGGAACACAGTCACCGGGTCCCAATTTTACCCAGTTGAGGACCATGGTCAACAGGGCCAGGTAAAGCCCAGATGGGGACCGGAGTCCCCAAATCCAGGTGAAGCCCAGGTGGGGACCAGAGTCACCAGATCCAGGGTAGTCTCAGGTGCAGACCAGAATCACCAGGTCCAGGTGAGGTGCAGGTGGCAACCACACTCAGCAGGTCCCGGTGAGGCCCTGGTGGGGATCAGAGTCACGAGGTACATGAGAAGCTAGAAACACTGCAGCCACCAGGTCCACATAATGTCCATGTGGGAACGAGAATCACCAGTTACAGGTGAGGACCAGGTGGAGATCCGACTCACCATGTCCAGGTGAGGCCTTGGTGGGATCCAGTGTCACCATGTCCAGGTGTGGCCCAGGTGAAGACCAGAGTTAATAGGTCCGGCAGGGTCACTGTTAGTGAACAGTGTAACCATATCCTGATGCTACCCAGGTGGGTATCAGAGACACCAGGTCCTGGTGAGGGTCAGGAGGGACCAGAGACATGAGGTCCAGGTGAGGTCCCGATGGGAACCACAGTCACCAGGTCAGATGAGGCCATGCATAGGATCAGAGTCACCAGTTACAGGTGAGGCCCAAATGGAGCCAGAGTCACCTGGTACAGAAGAGGCCAAAGTCAGGACCAGAGTTACCGGAATCAGGTCAGTCCCAGTGGGGAATAGAGTAACCATGTCCCAATGATGCCCAGGTAGAACCAGAGTGACCAGGTCAGATGAGGCGCAGGTGGGGAGCATATTCACTAGGTCCCAGTGTGGCCCAGTTGAGGACAAGTGTCACCAGGTCTAGTTGAGGCCTAGAGGGGTACCAGATTCACCTGGTCTGGGTGACATCCAGATGGGGACCAGAGTCAGCATTTCAGGGTGAGGCCCAGAGGGGATCCAGAGTCATCATGTCCCGGTGAGGCTCAGGTGTGGAACAGAGTATCCAGGTCATAATGATCCACAGGTGAGGACCAGAGTCACCATATCTGGGTGAGGCCCAGTTAGGATCAGAGTCACCAGTTCCAGGGTAGGACAAGAAGGAGTCCACAGCAATCAGGTCCAGGCGGGGAACAAAGTCACCAGGACTGGGTGAGGCCCAATGGGGACCAGATTCACCAGGTCCAGGTGATTCCCCGGTGGTGACCAGAGTTACTAGTTCCGGGTGAGGACAAGGTAAGGACCAGATTCACTAGGTCCAAGTGAGGACCACGTGGGGACTGTGTCACCAGGTATGGGTGAGGCACAGGTGGCAACCCCACTCACCAGGTCCAGGTGAGGCCAACCTGCAGGCCATGCAGAGGAACCGTGTCCAATGATGCCCAGGTAGGGTCCAGAGTTACCAGGTCCAGGTGAGGCCCAGATGGAGCATATTCACTAGGTCCAGGTGAGGCCCAGTTGAGGACCATAGTTACCAGATCTTGTTGAGGCGTAGAAGGATACCAGAATCACCTGGTCCAGGTGACATCCAGATGGGGACCAGAGTCACCAGGTCAGGGTGAGGCCCAGAGTGGTTCAAGAGTAATCATGTTCAGGTGAGGCTCAGGTGTGGAACAGAGTCACCAGGTACCAAGGATGCCCAGGTGAGGACCAGAGTCACCAGGTCTCGGTGACGCCCAGATAGGATCAGTGTCACCAGTTCCAGGTGAGGCCAAGAAAGAGTCCACAGCAATCAGGTCCAGGTGGGGAACAAAGTCACCAGGACTCGGTGAGGCCCAGGTGGGGAACAGATTCACCAGGTCCAGGTGAGGCCCAGGTGGTGACCAGAGTCCCGGGTCTGGGGCAGGACCAGGTAAGGAGAAGATTCACCAGGTCCAAGAGGCCCCTGTGGGTACTTGAGTCACCAGGTATGGGTAAGGCCCAGGTGGCAACCCCACTCACCAGGTCCAGGTGAGGCCAACCTGCAGGCCAGAGTCACCAGATAGAGGTGAGACCTTAGTGGGGACCGGAGTCACAAGGTAAAAGAGAGTCTACAAGAACACCACAGTCACCAGGTCCAGGTGTGATTCATGTGGGAACGAGAGTCACCAGGTACAGGTGAGACCCAGGTGGGGACCACAGTCACCAGGTCCAGATTGAGGCCTAGGTGGGGAGCCAGAGTCATCAGGACAAGGTGAGGCCAAAGTGTGGAGCAAACTTATCATGTCCAGGTGAGGCGCAGGTGGGGAACAGAGTAACCATGTCCCATTGATGCCAGGTGGGAAAAGAGTCAAAAGGTCCAGACGAGGCCTTAGTGAGGAGTAGATTCACCAGGTTCTGTTGAGGCCCAGTTGAAGACCAGTGTCCCCAGATACGGGTGAGTCCCAGAGGGGGACCAGAGTCACCCGGTTCTGGTGATATCCAGCTGGAGACCAGAGTCACCACGTCAGGGTGAGGCCTAGAGTGGGACGAGAATCACTAGGTCCAGGTGAGGCCCCGATGTGGAACTGAGAAACCAGGTCCCATGATGCCCATATGAGGACCTGAGTCACCAGGTCCAGATGAGGTCCCTGTGGAAACCAGGCACCTCTTCCAAGTGAGGCCCAGGTGGGACCACATTCACCCGGTCCATGTGAGGCCCAGGTATATAAGTGAGAGTCCAGGTCCCAATGAGGCCAGGTAAGGACCAGAGACAACAGATCCAGGATAGGCCCAAATATGGATCAGAGTCATTGTGTTCCAGGTGAGGCCAGATGGAGACCATAGGAACCAGGTCCAGGAGAGCCCAATATGGGAACCAGAGCCACCAGATCCATGTGAGGTCTAGGTGGGAACACAGTCACAAGGTCCAGGTGATGCGCAATTGGCAACAGGATTCACCAAGTCCAGGGGAGGCCAAGGTGGCGACCAGTCACTACATCCAGGTGCGGACCAGCTAAGATCCAGATTCACCAGGCCCAAGAGAAGTCAAAGGGGTGACCAGAGTCACCAGGTAAGGGTGAGGCCCAGAGGGGGAACCAGAGTAACCAGTTTAGTTTGAGGCCCAGAATGGGACCAGAGGGCCCTGGTCAGAGTGAGGCCCAGGTGTGGAATAGAGTATCCAGGTCCCAATGATGCCTGGGTGAGGAACAGAGTTACTAGGGCCATGCAGGCCTAGATGGGGAACAGAATCACCAGGTCCTAGTGAGGCATAGAATAAGACCACAGTCAGCAGTATCAGGTGAGCCCCTTGTGAGAACCAGAGCCACTCTATCCAGCTGAGTCCCAGGTCTATGTGAGGCCCACGTGAGGACCAGATTCATCAGATCGAATTGAGGCATAGCTGGGGACAAGAGTCACCAGGTCTGGGTGCGGCGTAGGTGGGGTAAGATTCAGCAATTCTGAGGTAGGTCAAAGTGGGGACAAGAGTCAACAGGTCCAGGTGAGGCCAAACTGAGGACCAGAGTCACCAGGTGCAGGTCAGGTCCAGGTGGGGACCAGTGTCATCAGATCCAGGTGAAGTCCAGGGGGGACCAGAGTCACGAGATCCAGGTGAAGTCCAGGTGGGGACCAGAGTCACTAGGTCCCGATGAGTCCCAGGTGAGGACCAGAGTAACCAGGTACACGTGAGCTGCGGTATCGATCAGAGGCAACAGGTCCATGTGCAGACGGCTTGGGGCAATGGTCAACAGGTCTACTTGAGGCCCAGGTATGGAACACTGTAAGCAGGTCCAGGTGAGTCCCCGGTGTTGACAAGAGTCACCACGTCCAGGTGAGGCCCAGGTGGGGACCAAGATCACCAGGTACAGGGGAGGGCCTTGAAAGGACCAGAGTCAACAGTTCGAGTTCAGGCACAGGTGGCAAACAGGATCAGCAGGTCCCAGTCTGGCCAAAGTGGGGTTCACCGTCACTAGGGCACGGTTAGACCCAGAGGGGGACCAGAGTAACCTGGACGAGGTGAGGTCCAGTTGTGGAACACAGTCACCGAGGCCCAAGTTTGCCCAGTTGAGGACCATGGTCAACAGGGCCAGGTGAGGCCCAGATAGGGACCGGAGTCAAAATATCCAGGTGAAGCCCAGGTGGGGACCACAGTCACCAGATCCAGGGTAGTCTCAGGTGCAGACCAGAATCACCATGTCCAGGTGTGGCCCAGGTGAAGAGCAGAGTTAATAGGTCCGGCTGGGTCACTGTTAGTGAAGAGTGTAACCATATCCTGATGCTATCCCGGTGGGTACCAGAGACACAAGGTCTTGGTGAGGCCCAGGTGGGACCGGAGACATGAGGTCCAGGTGAGGTCCCGATGGGTTCCCCAGTCACCAGGTCAGGTGAGGCCATGCTTAGGATCAGAGTCACAGGTACAGGTGAAGCCCAAGTGGAGACAGAGTCACCTGGTACACAAGAGGCCAAATTCAGGACCTGAGTTACCAGGATCAGGTGAGTGCCAGTGGGGAATAGAGTAACTATGTCCCGATGATGCCCAGGTAGAACCAGAGTCACCAGGTCCAGATGAGGCGCAGGTGGGGAGCATGTTCACTAGGGCCCGGTGAGGCCCAGTTGAGGACCAGAGTCACCAGGTAAAGTTGAGGCCTAGAGTCGTACCAGATTCACCTGGTGTAGGTGACATCCAGATGGGGACCAGAGTCACCATGTCAGGGTGAGGGCCATAGGGGTTCCAGAGTCATCATGTCCAGGTGAGGCTGAGGTTTGGAACAAAGTATCCAGGTCATAATGGTCCACAGGTGAGGACCAGAGTCACCAGATCGGGGGGAGGCCCACTTAGGATCAGAGTCACCAGTTCCAGGTGAGGCCAAGAAGGAGTCCACAGAAATCAGGTCCAGGTGGGGAACAAAGTCACCAGGACAGGGTGAGGCCCAGGTGGGGACCAGATTCACCAGGTCCAAGTGAAGCCCACGTAGGGACATGTGTCACCACGTATAGGTGAGGCCCAGGCGGCAACCGCACTCACCAGGTCCAGGTGAGGCCAAACTGCAGGCCATGCTGTGGAACCATGTCCCTATGATGCCCAGAGAGGGACCATAGTCACCAGGTCCAAATGAGGCCCAGATGGAGCATATTCACTAGGTCCAGGTGAGGCCCAGTTGAGGACCAGAATCACCAGATCTGGTTGAGCCCTAGAGGGATACCAGAATCACCTGGTCCAGGTGACATCCAGATGGGGACTAGAGTCACCAGGTCAGGGTGAGGCCCAGCGAGGTTCAAGAGTCAACATGTTCAGGAGAGGCTCAGGTGTGGAACAGAGTCACAAGGTACCAAGGATGCCCAGGTGAGGACCAGAGTCACCAGGTCTGGGTGACGCCCAGATAGGATCAGACTCACCACTTCCAGGTGAGGCCAAGAAAAAGTCCACAGCAATCAGGTCCAGGTGGGGAACAAAGTCACCAGGACTGGGTGTGGCCCAGGTGGGGACCAGATTCACCAGGTCCAGATGAGGCCAAGTGGTGACCAGAGTCCCCGGGTCTGGGAGAGGACCAGGTAAGGACCAGATTCACCCGGTCCAAGAGGCCCACGTGGGGACCTGATTCACCAGGTATGGGTGAGGCCCAGGTGGCAACCCCACTCACCAGGTCCAGGTGAGGCCAAAGAGCACGCCAGAGTCACCAAATCCAGGAGAGGCCCTAGTGAGGACCAGAGTCACCAGGTAAAAGTGAGTTTACAAGAACACCACAGTCACCAGGTCCAGGTGTGATTCATGTGGGAACGAGAGTCACCAGGTCCAGGTGAGACCCAGGTGGGGACCACAGTCACCAGGTACAGATTGAGTCCTAGGTGGTGGGTCCAGAGTCATCAGGACCAGTTGAGGCCAAAGTGCGGATCAAAGTTATCATGTCCAGGTGAGTCCCAGGTGGGGAACAGAGTAACCATGTCCCATTGATGCCAGGTGGGAAAAGAGTCACAGGTCCAGTCGAAGCCTAAGTGAGGAGTAGATCACCAGGTCCTGCTGAGGCCTACTTGAGGACCAGTGTCCCCAGGTCCGGGTGATTCCCAGACGGGGACCAGAGTCACCCGGTTCTGGTGATATCCAGGTGGGGACCAGAGTCACCACGTCAGGGTGAGGCCCAGAGTGGGACGAGAATCACTAGGTCCAGGTGAGGCCCCGATGTGGAACTGAGAAACCAGGTCCCATGATGCCCATATGAGGACCTGAGTCACCAGGTCAAATGAGGTCCCTGTGGGAACGAGTCACCTCGTCCAGGTGAGGTCCAGTTGGGACCACAGTCACCAGATCCAGGTGAGGACCAGGTATATAAGAGAGTATCCAGGCCCCAATGATGCCCAGGTAAGGACCAGTGTCAACACGTCCAGGAGAGGCACAAATATGCATCAGAGTCATTGTGTTCCAGGTGAGACCTGATGGAGACCACAGGAACCAGGTCTAGGAGAGCCCCATATGGGAACCAGAGCAACCATATCCAGGTGAAGTCCAGGTTGGACCACTGTCACAAGGTCCAGGTGAGACGCAGTTGGCAACAGGATTCACCAAGTCCAGGTGAGGCCCAGGTGGCGACCACTCACCATATCCAAGTGAGGACAACCTAAGGACCAGATTCACCAGGCCCAAATGAAGCCCAAGAGGTGTCCAGAGTCACCAGGTAAGGGTGAGGCCCAGAGGGGGACCAGAGTAACCAGTTTAATTTGAGGCCCAGAATGCGACCAGAGGTCCCTGGTCAGAGTGAGGCCCAGGTGTGGAATAGAGTATCCAGGTCCCAATGATGCCTGGGTTAGAACCAGAGTCACTAGGGCCATGCAGGCCCAGATGGGGAACAGAATCACTAGGTCCCTGTGAGGCATAGAATTAGATCACAGTCACCAGTATCAGGTGAGCCCCTTGTGGGAACCAGAGCCACTCTATCCAGCTGAGTCCCAGGTCCATGTGAGGCCCACGTGAGGACCAGATTCATCAGGTCGAACTGAGGCGTAGCTGGGGACAAGAGTCACCAGGTATGGGTGCGGCCTAAGTGGGGCAAGATTCAGCAGTTCTGAGTTAGGTCAAAGTGTGGACGAGAGACACCAGGTCCAGATGAGGCCAAACTGAGCACCAGAGTCACAAGATCCAGGTGAGGTCCATGTTGGAAAGAGAGTCACCAGGTCCAGGAGAGGTCCAGGTGGGGACCAGAGTCACCAGATCCAGGTGAAGTCCAGGTGGGGACCAGAGTCACCAGATCCAGATGAAGCCCAGGTGGGGACCAGAGTCACTAGGTCCAGATGAGGCCCAGGTGAGGACCAGAGTTCCCTGGTACACGTGAGGTCCCGGTGGGGACCAGAGGCAACAGGTCCATGTGAGGCCGGCTTGGGGACCATGGTCAAGAGGTCTACAAGAGGCCCAAGAGTGGAACACAGTAACCAGGTCCAGGTGAGTCCCAGGTGGTGACAAGGGTCACCACGTCCAGTTGAGGCTCAGGTGGGGACCAGGATCACCAGGTCCAGGGGAGGCCCTTGAAAGAACCAGAGTCATCAGTTCGAGGTCAGGCGCAGGTGGCATCCATGGTCAGCAGGTCCAAGGCAGGCCAAAGTGTGGTTCACAGTCACTAGGGCATGGTGAGCCCCAGAGGGGGACCAGAGTCACCTGGTCCAGGTGAGGTCCAGTTGTGGAACACAGTCACCGGGACCCAATTTTGCCCAGTTGAGGACCATGGTCAACAGGGCCAGGTGAGGCCCAGATGGGGACTGGAGTCCCCAAATCCAGGTGAAGCCCAGTTGGGGACCACAGTCACCAGATCTAGGGTAGTCTCAGGTGCAGACCAGAATCACAAGGTCCAGGTGAGTCCGGTGGCAACCACACTCACCAGGTCCCGGTGAGGCCCTGGTGGGGACCAATGTGACGAGGTACATGAGAAGCTATAAACACTGCATCCACTAGGTCCACATGATGTCCATGTGGGAACGAGAATCACCAGTTACAGGTGATGACCAGGTGGGGATACGACACACCATGTCGAGGTGAGGCCCTGGTTGGAACCAGTGTCACCATGTCCAGGAGTGGCCCAGGTGAAGACCAGAGTTAATAGGTCCGGCTGGGTCACTGTTAGTGAACAGTGTAACCATATCCTGATGCTACCCAGGTGGGTACCACAGACACCAGGTCCTGGTGAGGCCCAGGTGGGACCAGAGACATGAGGTCCAGGTGAGGTCCCGATGGGAACCAGTCACCAGGTCAGGTGAGGCCATGCATAGCATCAGAGTCACCAGTTACAGGTGAGGCCCAGGTGGAGCCAGAGTCACCGGGAACAGAAGAGGCCAAAGTCAGACCAGAGACACCAGTATGAGGTCAGTCCCAGTGGGGAATAGAATAACCATGTCTCGATGATTCCCAGGTAGAACCAGAGTCACCAGTTCCAGATGAGGCCCAGGTGGGGAGCCAATCACTAGGTCCCGGTGAGGCCCAGTTGAGGACAAGAGTCACAAGGTCAAGTTGAGTCCTAGAAGGGTACCAGATTCACCTGGTCTAGGTGACATCCAGATAGAGACCAGTGGCACCATGTCAGGGTGAGGCCCAGAGGGGATCCAGAGTCATCATGTCCAGGTGAAGCTCAGGTGTGGAACAGAGTATCCAGGTCATAATGGTCCACAGGTGAGGACCAGAGTCTCCATAACTGAGTGAGGCCCAGTTAGGATCAGAGTCACCAGTTCCAGGTGAGGACATGTAGGAGTCCACAGCAATCAGGTCCAGGTGGGGAACAAAGTCACCAGGATTGGGTGAGGCCCAATGGGGACCAGATTCACCAGGTCCAGGTGATTCTCCGGTGGTGACCAGAGTTACTAGTTCCATGTTTGGACCAGGTAAGGAGCAGATTCACTAGGTCCAAGTGAGGAACCCGTAGGGCCTGTGTCACCAGGTATGGGTGAGGCACAGGTGGCAACCCCACTCAGCAGGTCCAGGTGAGGCCCAGGTATATAAGAGAGTATCGAGGTCCCAATGATGCCCATGTAAGGTCCAGAGTCAACAGGTCCAGGAGAGGCCCAAATACGTATCAAAGTCATTGTGTCCCAGGTGAGGCCAGATGGAGACCACAGGATCCAGGTCCAGGAGAGCCCCATATGGGAACCAGAACCACGAGATCCAGGTGAGGTCCAGGTGAGACCACAGTCACAAGGTCCAGGTGAGGCGCAGGTGGCAACAGGATTCACCAAGTCCAGGTGAGGCACAGGTGGCGACCAGTCACCACATCCAGGCGCGGACCAGCTAAGGACCAGATTCACTAGGCTGAAGTGAAGCCCAAAGGGTGACCAGAGTCACCAGGTAAGGGTGAGCCCCAGAGGGGGAATCAGAGTAACCAGTTTAGTTTGAGGCCCAGAATGGGACCAGAAGTCCCTGGTCAAAGTGAGGCCCAGGTGTGGAATAGAGTATCCATGTGAGGATCATTGGGTCCATCACCCAATGATGCCTGGGTGAGGACCAGAGTCACTGGGGCCATGCAGGCCCAGATGGGGAACAGAATCACTAGGTCCTGGTGAGGCATACAATAAGACCACAGTCAGCAGTATCAGCTGAGCCCCTTGCGGGAACCAGAGCCACTCTACAGCTGAGTCCCAGATCCAGGTGAGGCTCCCGTGAGGACCAGATTCATTAGGTCGAATTGAGGCATAGCTGGGGACAAGAGTCACCAGGTCTGGGTGCAGCCTAAGTTGGGCTAGATTCAGCAGTTCTGAGTTAGGTAAAAGTGGGGACGAGAGACGCCAGGTCCAGGTGAGGCCAAACTGAGGACCAGAGTCACCAGATCCATGTGAGGTCCATGTTTGAAAGAAAGTCACCAGGTCCGGGAGAGGTCCAGGTGGGGACCAGAGTCACCAGTTCCAGGTGAGGCCAAGAAGGAGTCCACAGAAATCAGGTCCAGGTGGGGAACAAAGTCACTAGGACTGGGTGAGGCCTAGATGGGGACCAGATACACAAGGTCCAGGTGATATCCAGGTGGGGACCAGACTTACCAGTTCCGGGTGAGGACCAGGTAAGGACAAGATTCACCAGGTCCAAGTGAGGCCCACGTGGGGACTTGTGTCACCAGGCATGGGTGAGGACCAGGTGGCAACCCCACTGACCTGGTCCAGGTGAGGCCAACCTGCAGGCTATGCAGAGGAACCATGTCCCGATGATGACCATGTAGGGACCAGACTTACCAGGTCCAAGTGAGGTCAACCTGCAGGCCATGCAGTGGAACCATGTCCCGATGATGCCCAGGTAGGGACCAGACTCACCAGGTCCAAATTAGGCCCAGATGGTGCATATTCACTAGGTCCAAGTGAGGCCCAGTAGAGGACCAGAGTCACCAGATCTGGTTGAGGCCTAGAAGGGTACCAGAATCACCTGGTCCAGGTGACATCCAGATGGGGACCAGAGTCATCAGGTCAGGGTGAGGCCCAGAGAGGTTCCAGAGTCATCATGTCCAGGTGAGGCTCAGGTGTGGAACAGAGTCACCAGGTCCCAATGGTGTCCAGGTGAGGAACAGAGTCACCAGGTCTGGGTGACGCGCAGATAGGATCAGAGTCACCAGATCTTGTTGAGGCCTAGAGGGGTACCAGATTCACCAGGTCCAGGTGAGGCCCAGGTGGTGACCAGAGTCCCCGTTCTGGGAAAGGACCAGGTAAGGAACAGATTCACCAGGTCCAAGAGGCCCACGTGGGGACCTGAGTCACCAGGTATGGGTGAGGCCCAGGTGGCATTAACACTCACCAGGTCCAGGGGAGGCCAACCTGCATGCCATGCAGTGGAAACATATCCAAATTATGCCCAGGTAGAGACCAGACTTACCAGTTCCAGGTGAGGCCAACCTGCAGGCCATGCAGCGGAACCATATCCCGATGATGCCCAGGTATGGACCAGAGTCACCAGGTCCAAATGAGGCCCAGATGGAGCATATTCACTAGGTACAGGTGAGTCCCCTTTGAAGACCAGAGTCACCAGATCTGTTTGAGGCCTAGGGGGTACCAGAATCACCTTGTCCATGTGACATCCAGATGGGGACCAGAGTCACTCGGTCAGGGTGAGGCCCAGAGCGGTTCCAGAGTCAACATTTGCAGGTGAGGCTCAGGTGTGGAAGAGAGTCTCCAGGTACCAATGATGCCCAGGTGAGGGCAAGAGTCACTCGGTCTGGGTGACGCACAGATAGGATCAGACTCACCAGTCCAGGTGAGGCCAAGAAAGGGCACAGCAATCAGGTCCAGGTGGGGAACAAAGTGTCCAGGACTGGGTGAGGCCCAGATGGGGACCAGATTCACCAGGTCCAGGTGAGGTCCAGGTGGTGACAAGAGTACCCGGGTCTAGGAGAGGACCGGGTAAGGACAAGATTCACCAGGTCCAAGAGCCCCACGTAGGGACTTGAGTCACCAGGTATGGGTGAGGCCCAGGTGGCAACCCCACTCACCAGGTCCTGGTGAGACCAACCTGCAGGCCAGAGTCACCAGATCCACGTGAGTCCCTAGTGGGGACCGGATTAACCAGGTAAAAGAGAGTCTACAAGAACGCCAGAGTCACCAGGTCCAGGCGTGGTTCATGTAGGAACGAGACCACCAGCTCCAGGTGAGACCCAGGTGGGGACCACAGTCACCAGGTCCAGGTGTGACCCAGGTGGGACCACAGTCACCAGGTTCAGTTTGAGCCCTAGGTGGGGGAATCAGAGTCATCAAGACCAGTTGAGGCCAAAGTGTGGAGCAAAGTTATCATGTCCAGGTGAGGCCCAGAGGGAACAGAGTAACCATGTCCCATTGATGCCAGGTGGGAAAAGAGTCACAAGGTCCAGACGAGACCTAAGTGAGGAGTAGATTCACCAGGTCCAGTTGTGCCCAGTTGAGGACCAGTGTCCCAGCTCCGGGTGAGTCCCAGAGGGGGAACAGAGTCACCCGATTCTGGTGATATCCAGATTGGGACCAGAGTCACCATGTCAGGCTGTGGCCCAGAGGGGATCCAGCTTCATCATGTCCAGGTGAGTCTCAGGTGTGGAACAGTGTATCCAGGTCATAATGGTCCACAGGTGAGGACCAGAGTCACCAGATCTGGGTGAGGCCCAGTTAGGATCAGAGTCACCCGTTCCAGGTGAGGCCCAAAAGGAGTCCACAGCAATCAGGTCCAGGTGGGGAACAAAGTCACCAGGACTGGGAGAAGCCCAATGGGGACCAGATTCACCAGGTCCAGATGATTCCCATGTTGTGACCAGACTTACTAGTTCCGAGTGAGGACCAGGTAAGGACCAGATTCACCAGGTCAAAGGGAGGCCCACGTGGGGCCCTGTGTCACAAGGTATGGGAGAGGCCCAGGTGGCAACCCCACTCACCAGGTCCAGGTGAGGCCAACCTGCAGGCCATGCAGAGGAACCATGTCCCGGTGATGCTCAGGTAGGGACCAGATTTACCAGGTCCAGTTGAGGCCAATCTGCAGGCCATGCAGTGGAACCATGTCCCGATGATGCCCAGGTAGGGACCAGAGTCACCAGGTCCAAATAAGGCCCAGATGGAGCATATTCACTAGGTCCAGGCGAGGCCCAGTTGAGGACCAGTTTCACCATATCTACTTGAGTCTTAGAAGGGTACCAGAATCACCTGGTCCAGGTGATATCCAGATGGGGACCAGAGACACCAGGTCAGGGGGAGGCCCAGAGTGGTTCCAGAGTCATCGGGTCCAGGTGAGGCTCAGGTGTGGAAGAGAGTCACCAGGTACCAATGATGCCCAAGTGAGGACCAGAGTCACCAGATCTGAGTGAGGCCCAGTTAGGATCAGAGTCACCAGTTCCAGGTGAGGCCAATAAAGAGTCCACAGCAATCAGGTCCAGGTGAGGAACAAAGTCAGCAGACCTGGGTGAGACCCAGATGGGGACCAGAATCACCATGTCCAGGTGACGCCCTGGTGGGGATAGAGTCCCCGGGTCTGGGAAAGGACCAGGCAAGGACCAGATTCAACAGGTCCAAGAGGCTCACGTGGTAACCTGAGTCACCAGCTATGTGTGAGGCCTAGGTGGCAACCCCACTCACCAGGTCTAGGTGAGGCCAATCGGCGGGCCAGAGTCACCAGATCCAGGTGAGGCCCTAGTGGGGACTGGAGTCACCAGGTACATGTGAGTATACAAGAACACCACAGTCACCAGGTCCAGGTGTGGTTCATGTGGGAACGAGAGTCACCAGGTCCAGGTGAGACCCAGGTGGGGACCACAGTCACCAGGTCCAGATTGAGGCCTAGGTGGGCGGACCAGAGTCATCAGTACCAGTTGAGGCCAAAGAGTGGAGCAAAGTTATCATGTCCAGGTGAGGCCAAGGTGGGGAACAGAGTAACCATGTCCCATTGATGCCAGGTGGGAAAAGAGTCACAAGGTCCAGACGATGCCTAAGTGAGGAGTAGATTCATCAGGTCCTATTGAGGCCCAGTTTAGGACCAGTGTCCCCATCTCTGGGTGAGTCCCAGAGGGGGACCAGAGTCACCCGGTTCTGGTGATATCCAGGTGGGGACCAGAGTCACCACGTCAGGGTGAGGCCCAGATTGGGACGGGAATCACTAGGTACAGGTGAGGCCCCGATATGGAACTGAGAAACCAGGTACCATGATGCCCATATGAGGACCTGAGTCACCAGGTCCAGGTGAGGTCCTTGTGGGAACCAGTCACCTCATCCCGTAGAGGCCCGGGTGGGACCAAAGTCACCAGGTCCAGGTGAGGCCCAGGTATATAAGGGAGTATCAAGGTCCCAATTATGCCCATGTAAGGACCATAGTCAACAGGTGCAGGAGAGGCCCAAATATGGATCAGAGTCATTGTTTTCCATGTGAGGCCAGATGGAGACCACAGGAACCAGGTCCAGGAGAGCCCCATATGGGAACCAGAGCCACCAGATCCAGGTGAGATCCAGGTGGGACCACAGTCACAAGGTCCAGGTGAGGTGCATGTGGCAACAGGATTCACCAAGTCCAGGTGAGGCCCAGGTGGCGACCAGTCACCAGATCCAGGTGTGGACAATTAAGGACCAGATTCACCAGGCCTAAGTGAAGCCAAACGGGTGACCAGAGTTACCAGGTAAGGGTGAGGCCCAAAGGGGAACAGTTAACTAGTTTAGTTTGAGTCCCAGTATGTGACCAGAGGTCCCTAGTCAGAGTGAAGCCCAGGTGTGGAATAGTGAATCCAGGCCCCAATGATGCCTGTGAGGACCAGAGTCACTAGGGCCATGCAGGCCCAGGGGGAACAGAATCACTAGGTCCTGGTGAGGCATAGAATAAGACCACAGACAGCAGTATCATTTGAGCCCCTTGCGGGAACGAGAGCCACTCTATCCAGCTGAGTCCCAGGTCCATGTGAGGCCCACGTGAGGACCAGATTCATCAGGTCGATTTGAGGCATAGCTGGGGATAAGAGTCACCAGGTCTGGTTGCGGCCGAGGTGGGGCAAGATTCAGCAGTTCTGAGTTAGGTCAAAGTGGGGACGAGAGATGCCAGATCCAGGTGAGGCCAAACTGAGGACCAGAGTCACCAGATGCAGGTCAGTTCCAGGTGTGGACCAGAGTCCCCAGATCCAGGTGAAGTCCAGGTGGGGACCAGAGTCACCAGATCCAGGTGAAGCCCAGGTGGGGACCAGAGTCAATAGGTCCAGATGAGACCCAGATGAGGACCAGAGTTACCAGGGACACGTGAAGCCCCGGTGGTGATCAGAGGCAACATGTCCATGTGAGTCTGGCTTGGGGACCATGGTCAACAGGTCTACTTGAGGCCCAGGTGTGGAACACAGTAACCAGGTCCAGGTGAGTCCCAGGTGGTGACAAGTGTCACCACGTCCAGGTGAGGCCCAGGTGGGGACCAGGATCACCAGGTCCAGGGGAAGCTCTTGAAAGAACCAGAGTCAACATTTCGAGGTCAGGCGCAGGTGGCAACCATGGTCAGGAGGTCCAAGTCAGGCCAAAGTGGGGTTCACAGTCACTAGGGAACGGTGAGACCCAGAGGGCTACCAGAGTCACCTGGTCCAGGTGAGTTCCAGTTGTGGATCACAGTCACCGGGTCCCAATTTTGCCCAGTTGAGGACCATGGTCAACAGGGCCAGGTGAGGCCCAGATGGGAACCAGAACCCAAAATCCAGGTGAAGCTCAGGTGCGGACCACAGTCACCAGATCCAGGGTAGTCTCAGGTACAGACCAGAATCACCATGTCCAGGTGAGGTGCAGGTGGCAACGACACTCAACAGGTCCCGGTGAGGCCCTGGTGGGGACCATAGTCACGAGGTACATGAGAAGGTAGAAACACTGCAGCCACCAGATCCACATGATGTCCATGTGGGAATGAGAATCACCAGTTATAGGTGAGGACCAGGCAGGGATCCGAATCACCATGTCCACGTGAGGCCCAAGAGGGAACCAGTGCCACCATGTCCAGGTGTGGCCCAGGTGAAGACCAGAGTTAATAGGTCCGGCTGGGTCACTGTTAGTGAAGAGTGTAGCCATATCCTGATGCTACCCAGGTGGGTACCAGAGACACCAGGTCCTGGTGAGGCCCAGGAGGGACCAGAGACATGAGGTCCTGGTGAGGTCCCGATGGGAACCACAGTCACCAGGTCAGGTGAGGCCATGCTTAGGATCAGAGTCACCAGTTACAGGTGAGGCCCAGGTGGAGCCAGAGTCACCAAGTAGAGAATACGCCAAAGTTAGGACCAGAGTTACCAGGATCAGGTCAGTCCCAGTGGGGAATAGAGTAACCACATCCCGATGATGCCCAGGTAGAACCCGAGTCACCACGTACAGATGAGGCGCATGTGGGGAGTATATTCACTAGGTCCCGGTGAGGCCCAGTTGAGGACCAGATTCCCCCAGTCTAGTTGAGGCCTAGAGGGGTACCAGATTCACCTGGTCTAGGTGACATCCAGATGGGGACCAGAGTCACCAGGTAAGTGTGAGGCCCAGAGAGGTTCCAGAGTCATCAAGTCCAGGTGAGGCTCAGGTGTGGAACAGAGTCACCAGGTACCAATAATGCCCAGGTGAGGACCAGAGTCACCAGGTCTGTGTGACGCACAGATAGGATCAGAGTCACCAGTTTCAGGTGAGGCCAAGAAAGAGTCCACAGCAATGAGTTCCAGGTGGGGAACAAAGTCACCAGGACTGGGTGAGGCCCAGATGGGGACCAGATTCACCAGGTCCATGTGATTCCCAGGTGGTGACTAGAGTTACCAGTTCCGGATGAGCACCAGGTAAGGACGAGATTCACCAGGTCCAAGTGAGACCCACGTGGGGACCTGTGTCACATTGCATGTGTGAGGCCCAGGTTACCACCCCACTCACCAGGTCCAGGTGAGGCCAACCTGCAGGCCATGCAGAGGATCCATATCTCGATGATGCCCAGGTAGACATCAGAGTTACCAGGTCCAGGTGAGGCCAACCTGCAGGCCATGCAGTGGAACCATGTCCCGATGATGCCCAGGTAGGGACCAGAGTCACCAGGTCCAAATGAGGCCCAGATGGAACAAATTCACTATGTCCAGGTGAGGCCAAGTTCAGGATCAGAGTCACCAGATCTGCTTGATGCCTAGAGGGGTACCAGAATCACCTGGTCCAGGTGACATCCACATGGGGACCAGTGTCACCAGGTCACGAAGAGGCCCAGAGAGGTTCCAGAGTCATCATGTCCAGGTGAGGCTCAGGTGAGGAACAGAGTCACCAGGTACCAATGATGCCCAGGTGAGGACCAGAGTCCCCAGATCTGGGTGACGCGCAGATAGGTTCAGAGTCACCAGTTCCAGGTGTGGTCAAGAAAGTGTCCACAGCAATCAGGTCCAGGTGGGGAACAAAGTCACAAGGACTGGGTGTGGCCCAGATGGGGACCAGATTCACCAGGTCCAGGTGAGGACCAGGTGGTGACCAGAGTCCCCGGGTCTGGGATAGGACCAGATAAGGACCAGATTCACCAGGTCCAAGAGGCCCAGGTGGGGACCTGAGTCACCAGGTACGGGTTAGGCCCAGGTGGCAACCGCACTGACCAAGTCCAGGTGAGGTCAACCTGCAGGCCAGAGTCAGCAGATCCAGCTGAGGCTCTAGTGGGGACCGGAGTCACCAGAAAAATGTGAGTCTACAAGAAAACCACAGTCACCAGGTCCAGGTGTGGTTCAGGTGGGAACGAGAGTCACCAGGTCCAGGTGAGACCCAGGTGGGGACCACAGACACCAGGTCCAGATTGAGGCCTAATGGGGGGACAAGTGTCATCAACACCAGTTGAGGCCAAAGTGCGGAGCAAAGTTATCATATCCACGTGAGGCCCAGGTGGGGAATAGAGTAACCATGTCCCATTGATGCCAGGTGGGAAAAGAGTCACAAGGTCCAGACGAGGCCTAATTGAGGAGTAGATTCAACAGGTCCTGTTGAGGCCCAGTTGAGAACCAGTGTCCCCAGCTCCGGGTAAGTCACAGAGGGGTACCAGAGTCACCCGGTTCTGGTGATATCCAGGAGGGGACCAGAGTCACCACGTCAGGATTAGGCCCAGAGGGGGACGAGAATCACTAGGTCCAGGTGAGGCCCCGATGTGGATCTGAAACCAGGTCCCATGATTCCCATATGAGGACCTGAGTCACCAGGTCCAGGTGAGGTCCCTGTGGGAACCAGTCACTTCGTCCAGGTGAGGTCCAGGTGGGACCACATTCAACAGGTCCAGGTGAGGCCCAGGTATATAAGTGAGTATCCAGGTCCCAATGATTCCCAGTTAATTACCAGAGGCAACAGGTCCAGCAGAGGCCCAAATATGGATCAGAGTCATTTTGTTCCAGTTGATGCCTGATGGAGACCACAGGAACCAGGTCCAGGAGAGCCCCATATGGGAACCAGAGCCACCAGTTCCAGGTGAGGTCCAGGTGGGACCAGAGTCACAAGGTCCAGGTGAGGCGCAGGTGGCAACAGGATTCACCAAGTCCAGTTGAGGCCCAGGTGGCAACCAGTCACCAGATCCAAGTGAGGACAAGCTAAGGACCAGATTCACCAGGCCCAAATGAAGCCCAAGGGGTTACCAGAGTCACCAGGTAAGGGTGAGTCCCAGAGGGAGAACCACAGTAACCAGTTTAGTTTGAGGCCCAGAATGTGACCAGAGGTCCCTAGTCAGAGTGAGACCCAGGTGTGGAATAGTGAATCCAGGTCCCAATGATGCCTGTGAGGACCAGAGTCACTAGGGCCATGCAGGCCCAGGGGGAACAGAATCACTATGTCCTGGTGAGGCATAGAATAAGACCACAGACAGCAGTATCATTTGAGCCCCTTGCGGGAACGAGAGCCACTCTATCCAGCTGAGTCCCAGGTCCATGTGAGGCTCACGTGAGGACCAGATTCATTAGGTCGAAATGAGGCATACCTGGGGACACGAGTCACCAGGTCTGGTGGCGGCCTAGGTGGGGCAAGATTCAGCAGTTCTGAGTTAGGTCAAAGTAGGGACGAGAGACGCCAGGTCCCGTTGAGGCCAAACTGAGGACTAGAGTCACCAGATACAGGTGAGGTCAATGTTGGAAAGAGAGTCACCAGGTCCACGAGAGGTCCAGGTGGGGACCAGAGTCACCAGATCCATGTGAAGTCCAGGTGGGGACCAGAGTCACCAGATCCAGGTGAAGCCCAGGTGGGGACCAGAGTCACTAGGTCCAGATGAGGCCCAGGTTAGGACCAGAGTTACCAGGTACACATGAGGCCCCGGTGGGGATCAGAGGCAACAGGTCAGGGTGAGACTCAGAGATTTTCCAGAGTCATCATGTCCAGGTGAGGCTCAGGAGTGGAACAGAGTCACCAGGTACCAACGATGCCCAGGTGAGGACCAGAGTCACCAGGTCTGCGGGATGCGCAGATAGAATCAGAGTCACCAGTTCGAGGTGAGGCCAAGAAAGTGTCCACAGCAATCAGGTCCATGTGGGAACAAAGTCACCAGGACTGGGTGAGGCCCAGATGTGGACTAGATTCACCAGTTCCTGGTGAGGCCCAGGTGGTGACCAGAGTCCCCGGGTGTGGTAGAGGACCAGGTAAGGTCCAGATTCACCAGGTCCAAGAGACCAATATGAGGACCTGAATCACCAGGTGTGGGTGAGGCCCAGGTGACAACACCACTCACCAGGTCCAGGTGAGGCCAACCTGCAGGCCAGAGTCACCAGATGCAGGTGAGGCCCTTGTGGGTACCGGACTCACCAGGTAAATATGAGTCTACAAGAAAACCACAGTCACCAGGTCCAGCTGTGGTTCATGAGGGAACGAGAGTCACCAGGTCCAGGTGAGACCCAGGTGTTGACCACAGTCACCAGGTCCATATTGAGGCCTAGGTGGGGGGACCAGAGTCATCAGGACAAATTGAGGCCAAAGTGTGGAGCAAAGTTATCATGTCCAGGTGAGGCCCAGGTGGGGAACAGTGTAACCATGTCCCATTGATGCCAGGTGGGAAAAGAGTCACAGGTCCAGACGAGGCCTGAGTGAGGAGTAGATTCACCAGGTCTTGTTGAGACCCAGTTGAGGACCAGTGTCCCCAGGTCCGGATGAGTCCCAGAGGGGGACCAGAGTCACCCGGTTCTGGTGATATCCAGGTAGGGACCAGAGTCAGCAGGTCAGGGTGAGGCCCAGAGTGGGACGAGAGTCACTAGGTCCAGGTGAGGCTCCGATGTGGAACTGAGAAACCAGGTCCCATGATGCACATATAAGGACCTGAGTCACCAGGTCCAGGTGAGGTCCCTGTGGGAACCAGTCACCTCGTCCAGGTGAGGCCCAGGTGTGACGACAGTGACCAGGTCCAGGTGAGGCCCAGGTATATAAGAGAGTATCCAGTTCCCAATGATGCCCAGGTAAGCACCAGAGTCAACAGGTGCAGGAGAGGCCCAAATATGAATCAGAGTCATTGAGTTCCAGGTGAGGCCAGATGGAGACCACAGGAACCAGGTCCAGGAGAGCCCCATATGGGAACCAGAGCCACCAGATCCAGGTTAGGTTCAGGTGGGCCACAGTCACAAGGTCCAGGTGAGGCGCAGGTGGCAACAAGACTCACCAAGTCCAGGAGAGGCCCAGGTGGCGACCAGTCACCAGATCCAGGTGTGGACAATTAAGGACCAGATTCACCAGGCCCAAGTGAAGCCCAAGGGGTGACCAGAGTCACCAGGTAAGGGTGAGGCCCAGAGGGGATCCAGGTAACCAGTTTAGTTTGGGGCCCAGAATGGGACCAGAGGTCCCTGGTCAAAGTGAGGCCCAGGTGTGGAATAGAGTATCCAGGTCCCAATGATGCCTGGGCGTGGACCAGAGTCACTAGGGCCATGCAGGCCCAGATGGGGAACAGAATCACTAGGTCCTGGTGAGGCATAGAATAAGAACACAGTCACCAGTATCAGGTGAGCCCCTTGTGGGAAACAGAGCCACTCTATCCAGCTGAGTCCCAGGTCCATGTGAGGCCGACGTGAGGACCAGATTCATCAGGTCGAATTGAGGTATAGCTGGGGACAAGAGTCACCAAGTCTGGGTGCGGCCTAGGTGGGGTAAGATTCAGCAGTTCTGAGTTAGGTCAAAGTGGGGACGAGAGACATCAGGTCCAGGGGAGGCCAAACTGAGGACCAGAGTCACCAGATCCAGGTGAGGTCCATGTTGGAAAGAGAGTCACCAGGTCCAGGAGAGGTCCAGGTGGGGACCAGAGTCACCAGATCCAGGTGATTCCCAGTTGAGGACCAGAGTCACCAGATCCACCTGAAGACCTGATGGAGACCAGACTCACTAGGTCCAGATGAGTCCCAGGTGAGGACCAGAGTAACCAGGTACACGTGAGCTCCGGTTTTGATCAGAGGCAACAGGTCCATGTGAGGCCGGCTTGGGGACCATGGTCAACAGGTCTACTTGAGGCCCAGGTATGGAACACAGTAAGCAGGTGCAAGTGAGTCCCCGGTGGTGACAAGAGTCACCACGTCCAGGTGAGGCCCAGGTGGAGACCAGGATCACCAGGTACAGGGGAGGGCCTTGAAAGAACCAGAGTCAACAGTTCGAGGTCAAGCGCAGGTGGCAAACAGGATCAGCAGGTCCAAGTCAGGCCAAAGTGGCGTTCACAGTCACTAGGGCACGGTGAGATCCAGAGGGGGACCAGAGTCACTCGGTCCAGGTGAGGTCCAGTTGTGGAACACAATGACCGGGTCCCAATTTTGCCCAGTTGAGGACCATGGTAAACAAGGCCAGGCAAGGCCCAGATGGGGACCGCAGTCCCCAAATCCAGGTGAAGCCCATGTGGGGACCACAGTCTCCAGATCCACAGTAGTCTCAGGTGCAGACCAGAATCACCAGGTCCAGGTGAGGTGCAGGTGGCAACCACACTCACCAGGTCCCTGTGAGGCCCTGGTGGGGACCAGAGACACGAGGTACATGAGAAGCTAGAAACACTGCAGCCACCAGGTCCACATAATGTCCATGTGGGAACGAGAATCACCAGTTACAGGTGAGGACCAGGCGGGGATCCGACTCACCATGTCCAGGTGAGACCCAAGTGGGCACCAGTGTCACCATGTCCAGGTGTGCCCAGGTGAAGACCAGAGTTAATAGGTCCGGGTGGGTCACTGTTAGAGAACAGTGTAACCATATCCTGATGCTACCCAGGTGGGTACCAGAGACACCAGGTCCTGGTGAGGCCCAGGTTGGACCGGAGACATGAGGTCCAGGTGAGATCCCATTCGGAACCACAGTCACCAGGTCAGGTTAGGCCATGCTTAGGATCAGAGTCACCAGTTACAGATGAGGCCCAGGTGGAGCCAGAGTCACCTGGTACAGAAGAGGCCAAATTCAGGACCAGAGTCACCAGATCTCGTTGAGGCCCAGTTAGGATCAGAGTCACCAGTTCTAGGTGAGGCCAAGAAGGAGTCCACAGCAATTAGGTCCAGGTGGGGAACAAAGTCACCAGGACTGGGTGAGGCCCAGATGGGGACCAGATTCACCAGGTCCAGGTGATTCCCAGATGGTGACCAGAGTTACCAGTTCCGGGTGAGCACCAGGTAAGGACCAGATTCACAAGGTCCAATTGAGGCCCACTTGGGAATCTGAGTCACCAGGTATGGGTGAGGGCCAGGTGGCAACCCCAATCACCAGGTCCAGGTGAGGCCACCTGCAGGCCATGCAGAGGAAACATGTCCCGATGATGCCCAGGTAGAGACAGGACTTACCATGTCCAGGTGAGGCCAACCTGCAGGCCATGCTGTGGAACCATGTCCCGATGATTCCCAGGTAGGGACCAGAGTCACCAGGTGCAAATGAGGCCCAGATGGAGCATATTCACTAGGTCCAGGTGAGGCCCAGTTGAAGACCAGAGTCACCAGATCTGGTTGAGGACTATCGGGGTACAGAATCACCTGTTCCAGGTGACATCCAGATGGGGACCAGCCTCACCAGGTCAGGGTGAGGCCCAGAGAGGTTCCGAGTCATCATGTCCAGGTGAGGCTCAGGTGTGGAACAGAGTCACCAGGGACCAATGATGCCCAGGTTAGGGTCAGAGTCACCAAGTCAGGGTGACGCCCAGATAGGATCAGAGTCACCTGTTCCAGGTGAGGCCAAGAAAGAGTCCACAGCAATCAGGTCCACGTGTGAAACGAAGTCACCAGGACTGGGTGAGGCCCAGATGGGGACCAGATTCACCAGGTCTAGGTGAGGCCCAGGTGGTACCAGAGTCCCCGGGTCTGGGAGAGGACCAGGTAAGGAGCAGATTCACCAGGTCCAAGATGCCCACGTGGGGACCTGAGTCACCAGGTATGGGTGAGGCCCAGGTGGCCACCCCACACAGCAGGTCCCGGTGAGGCCAACGTGCAGGTCAGAGTCACCAGATCCACGTGAGGCCCTAGTGGGGACCGGAGTCACCAGGGAAATATGAGATAAAAGAACACCACAGCCACCAGGTCCAGGTGTGGTTCATGTGGGAACAAGAATAACCAGGGCCAGGTGAGACCCATGTGTTGACCACAGTCACCAGGTCCAGATTGAGGCCTAGGTGGGGGGACCAGGGTCATCAGGACCAGTTGAGGCCAAAGTGTGGAGCAAAGTTATCATGTCCAGGTGAGGCCCAGGTGGGGAACAGTGTAACCATGTCCCATTGATGCCAGGTGGGAAAAGAGTCACAGGTCCAGACGAGGCCTGAGTGAGGAGTAGATTCACCAGGTCTTGTTGAGGCCCAGTTGAGGACCAGTGTCCCCAGCTCCGGTTGAGTCCCAGAAGGGGACCAGAGTCACGCGGTTCTGGTGATATCCAGGTGGGGACCAGAGTCACCACGTCAGGGTGAGGCCCAGAGGGGGACGAGAATCACTAGGTCCAAGTGAGGCCCCGATGTGGAAGTGAGAAACCAGGTCCCATGATTCCCATATGAGGACCTGAGTCACCAGGTCCAGGTTTGCTCCCTGTGGGAACCAGTCACCTCTTCCAGGTGAGGCTCAGGTGGGACCACAGTCCCCGGCCCAGGTGAGGCCCAGGTATATAACAGAGTATCCAGCTCCCAATGATGTCGAAGTAAGGACCAGAGTCAACAGGTATAGGAGAGGCCCAAATATTGTTCAGAGTCATTGTGTTCCAAGTGAGGCCAGTTGGAGACCACAGGAACCAGGTCCAGGAGAGCCCCATATGGGAACCAGAGCCACCAGATCCAGGTGAGGTCCAGGTGGGACCACAGTCACAAGGTCCAGGTGAGGCGCAGGTGCCAACATAATTCACCAGGTCCAGGTGAGGCCCAGGTGGCGACCAGTCACCAGATCCAGGTGAGGACCATCTAAGGACCAGATTCACCAGGCACAAGTGAAGCACAAGGGGTGACCAGAGTCACCAGGTAAGAGTGAAGCCCAGAGGGGGAACCAGAGTAACCAGTTAAGTTTGAGGCCCAGAATGGTACCAGAGTTCCATGGTCAGAGTGAGACCCAGGTGTGGAATAGAGTATCCAGGTCCCAATGATGCCTGGGTGAGGACCAGAGTCACTAAGCCATGCAGGCCCAAATGGGGAACAGAATCACTAAGTCCTCGTGAGGCATAGAATAAGACCACAGTCAGCAGTATCAGGTGAGCCGCTTGTGGGAACCAGAGCCACTCTATCCAGCTGAGTCCCAGGTCCATGTGAGGCCCACGTGAGGACTAGATTCATCAGGTCGAATTGAGGCATAGCTGGGGACAAGGGTCTCCCGGTCTGGATGTGGCCTAGGTGGGGCAAGATTCAGCAGTTCTGAGTTAGGTCAAAGTGGGGACGAGAGACACCAGGTGCAGGTGAGGCCAAACTGAGGACCAGAGTCACCAGATCCAGGTGAGATCCATGCTGGAAAGAGAGTCACCAGGTCCAGGAGAGGTCCAGGTGGGGACCAGAGTCACCAGATCCAGGTGAAGTCCAAGTGAGGACCAGAGTCACCAAATCCAGGTGAAGCCCAGGTGGGGACCAGTGTCACTAGGTCCAGATGAGTCCCATGTGAGGACCAGATTTACCAGGTACACCTAGGCCCCGGTGGGGAACAGAGGCAACAGGTCCATGTGAGGCCGGCTTGGGAACCATGGACAACAGGTCGAATTCGGGCCCAGGTGTGAAACACAGTAAGCATGTCCAGGTGAGTCTCTGGCGGTGACAAGTGTCACCACGTCCAGGTGAGGCCCAGGTGGGGACCAGGACCACCAGGTCCAGGGGAGGCCCTTGAAAGAACCAGAGTCAACAGTTCGATGTCAGGCGCAGGTGGCAACCAGGGTCAGCAGGTCCAAGTCAGGCCAAAGTGGGGTTCACAGTCACTAGGGCACGGTGAGACCCTGAGGGGGAACAGAGTCACCTGGTCCAGGTGAGGTCCAGTTGTGGAACACAGTCACCGGGTCCCAAATTTTGCCCAGTTGAGGACCATGGTCACAGGGCCAGGTGAGGCCCAGATGGGGACCGGGGTCCCCAAATCCAGGTGAATCCCAGGTGGGGACCACAGTCACCAGATCCAGGGTAGTCTCAGGTGCAGACCAGAATCACCAGGTCCAGGTGAGGTGCAGGTGGCAACCACACTCACCAGGTCCCGGTGAGGCCCTGGTGGGGACCAGGGTCACGAGGCACATGAGAAGCTAGAAACACTGCAGCCACCAGGTCTACATGATTCCATGTGGGAACGAGAATCACCAGTTACGGGTGAGGACCAGGTGGGGATCCGACTTACAATGTCCAGGTGAGGACAATGTGGGAACCAGTGTTACCATGTCCAGGTGTGGCCCAGGTGAAGGCCAGAGTAAATAGGTCCCGCTGGGTCACTGTTAGTGAACAGTGTAACCATATCCTGATGCTACCCAGTTGGGTACCAGAGACACCAGGTCCTGGTGAGGCCCAGGTGGAGCCAGAGACATGAGGTTCAGGCGAGGTCCCGATGGGAACCACAGTCACCAGGTCAGGAGAGGCCATGCTTAGGATCAGAGTCACCAGTTACAGGTGAGGCCCAGGTGGAGCCAGAGTCACCTGGTAGAGAAGAGGCCAAAGTCAGGACCAGAGTCACCAGGTCAGAGTGAGGCCCAGAGAGGTTCCAGATTCATAATGTCCAGGTGAGGCTCAGGTGTGGAACAGAGTCACCAAGTACCAAAGATGCCCAAGTGAGGACCAGAGTCACCAGATCTGAGTGACGCGCAGATAGGATCAGAGTCACCAGTTCCAGGTAAGGCCAAGAAAGAGTCCACAGCAATCCGGAACAGGTGGGGAACAAAGTCACCAGGACTGGGTGAGGCCCAGATGGGGACCAGATTCACCAGGTCCAGGTGAGGCGAGGTGGTGACCGGAGCTGGGAGAGGACTAGGTAAGGACCAGATTCACCAGGTAGAAGAGGCCCACGTGGGGACCTGTGTCCCCAGGTATGGGGGAGGCCCAGGTGGCAACCCCACTCACCAGGTCCAGGTGAGTCCAACCTGCAGGCCATGCAGAGGAACCATGTCCTGATGATGCCCAAGTAGGGATCAGAGTTACCAAGTACAGGTGAAGCCAAGCTGCAGGCCATTCAGTGGAAACATGTACCGATGATGCCAAGGTAGGGACCAGAGTCACCAGGTCCAAATGAGGCCCAGATGGAGCATAATCACTAGGTCCAGGTGAGGCCCAGTTGAGGACCAGAGTCACTAGGTCAAGTTGAGGCCTAGAGTGGTACCAGATTCACCTGGTCTAGGTGACATCCAGATGGGGACCAGAGTCACCATGTCAGGGTGAGGCCCAGAGGGGTTCCAGAGTCATCATGTCCAGGTGAGGCTGAGGTTTGGAACAAAGTATCCAGGTCATAATGGTCCAGAGGTGAGGACCAGAGTCACCAGATCTGGGGGAGGCCCACTTAGGATCAGAGTCACCAGTTCCTGGTGAGGCCAAGAAGAAGTCCACAGCAATCAGGTCCAGGTGGGGAACAAAGTCCCCAGGACAGGGTGAGGCCCAGATGGGAACCAGATTCACCAGGCCCATGTGATTAACAGGTGGTGACCAGACCTACCAGTTCCGGGTGAGGACCAGGTAAGGACCAGATTCACCAGGTCCAAGTGAAGCCCACGTGGGGACCTGTGTCACCACGTTTGGGTGAGGCCCAGGTGTCAACCCCACTCACCAGGTCCAGGTGAGGCCAAACTGCAGGTCATGCTGTGGAACCATGTCCCGATGATGCCCAGAAAGGGACCAGAGTCGCCAGGTCCAAATGAGGCCCAGATGGAGCATATTCACTAGGTCCAGGTGAGGCCCATTTGAGGACCAGAATCACCAGATCTGGTTGAGCCCTAGAGGGATACCAGAACCACCTGGTCCAGGTGACATCCAGATGGGGACCAGAGTCACCAGGTCAGGGTGAGGCCCAGAGTGGTTCAAGAGTAATCATGTTCAGGAGAGGCTCAGGTGTGGAACAGAGACACCAGGTACAAAGGATGCCCAGGTGAGGACCAGAGTCACCAGGTCTGGGTGACGCCCAGATAGGATCAGAGTCACCAGTTCCAAGTGAGGCCAAGAAAAAGTCCACAGCAATCAGGTCCAGGTGGGGAACAAAGTCACCAGGACTGGGTGTGGCCCAGGTGGCGACCAGATTCACCAGGTCCAGGAGATTCCCAGGTGGTGACCAGAGTTACCAGTTCCGAGTGAGGACCATGTAAGGACCAGATTCACCAGGTCCAAGTGAGGCCCACGTGGGGACCTGCGTCACCGGTATGGGTGAGGCCCAGATGGCAACCCCACTCACCAGGTCCAGGGGAGGCCAACCTTCGGGCCATGCAGAGGAACCGTGTCCCGATAATGCCCAGGTAGGGACCAGAGTTACGAGTTGCATGTGAGGCCCTAATGGGGACCGGAGTCACCTGATCTAGGAGAGGTCCAGGTGGTGACCAGAGTCACCAGATCCTGGTGAGGTCCATGTTGGAAAGAGAATCACCAGGTCCAGGAGAGGCCCAGGTGGGGACCAGAGTCACCAGATCCAGGTGAAGCCCAGGTGGGGTCCAGAGTCACGAGGTCCAGATGAGACCCAGGTGAGGACCAGATTACAAGGTACACGTGAGGCCCCGGTGGGGATCAGAGGCAACAGGTACATGTGAGGCCGGCGGGGACCATGGTCAACAGGTCTATTGAGGCCCAGGTGTGGAACACAGTAACCAGGTCCACGTGAGTTCCCTGTGGTGACAAGAGTCACCAGGTCCCTGTGAGGCCCATGAGGGCACCAGGATCTCCATGTCCAGGGGAGGCCCTTGAAAGAACTAGAGTCAACAGTTTGAGGTCAGGCGAGGGGGCAACCAGGGTCAGCAGGTCCAAGTCAGGCCAAAGTGGGGTTCACAGTCACTAGGGCACGGTGAGATCCAGAGGGGGACCAGAGTCACTCGGTCCAGGTGAGGTCCAGTTGTGGAACACAATGACCGGGTCCCATATTGCCCAGTTGAGGACCATGGTAAACAAGGCCAGGCAAGGCCCAGATGGGGACCGGAGTCCCCAAATCCAGGTGAAGCCCATGTGGGGACCACAGTCTCCAGATCCACAGTAGTCTCAGGTGCAGACCAGAATCACCAGGTCCAGGTGAGGTGCAGGTGGCAACCACACTCACCAGGTCCCGGTGAGGCCCTGGTGGGGACCAGAGACACGAGGTACATGAGAAGCTAGAAACACTGCAGCCACCAGGTCCACATGATGTCCATGTGGGAACGAGAATCACCAGTTACAGGGGAGGACCAGGCGGGGATCCGACTCACCATGTCCAGGTGAGACCCAAGTGGGCACCAGTGTCACCATGTCCAGGTGTGCCCAGGTGAAGACCAGAGTTAATAGGTCCGGGTGGGTCACTGTTAGAGAACAGTGTAACCATATCCTGATGCTACCCAGGTGGGTACCAGAGACACCAGGTCCTGGTGAGGCCCAGGTTGGACCGGAGACATGAGGTCCAGGTGAGATCCCATTCGGAACCACAGTCACCAGGTCAGGTTAGGCCATGCTTAGGATCAGAGTCACCAGTTACAGATGAGGCCCAGGTGGAGCCAGAGTCACCTGGTACAAAAGAGACCAAAGTCAGGACCAGAGTTACCAGGGTCAGGTCACTCCAAGTGGGAATAGAGTAACCATGTCCCGATGATGCCCAGGGAGAACCAGAGTCACCAGGTCCAGATGAGGCGCAGGTGGGGAGCATGTTCACTAGGTCTCGGTGAGACCCAGTTGAGGAGCAGAGTAACCAGGTCTAGTTGAGGCCTAGAGAGGTACCAGTTTCACCTGGTCTGGGTGACATCCAGATGGGGACCAGAGTCCCCATGTCAGGCTGAGGCCAAGAGGGGATCGAGAGTCATCATGTCCAGATGAGGCTCAGGTGTAGAACCGAGTATCCAGGTCATAATGGTCCATAGGTGAGGACCAGAGTCACCAGATCTGGGTGAGGCCCAGGTAGGATCAGAGTCACCAGTTCCAGGTGAGGCCAAGAAGCAGTCCACAGCAATCAGATCCAGGTGGGGAACAAAGACACCAGGACTGGGTGAGGCCCAGATGGGGACCAGATTCACCAGGCCCAGGTGATATCCTAGTGGTGACCAGGGTTACCAGTCCCGGGTGACCACCAGGTAAGGACCAGATTCACCAGGTCCAAGGGAGGCCCAGGTGGTGACCAGAGTCCCCGGGCCTGGGAGAGGACCAGGTAAGGACCAGAGTCACCAGGTCCAAATGAGGCCCAGATAGAGCATATTCAATAGGTCCAGGTGTGGCCCAGTTGAGGACCAGAGTCACCAGAACTGGTTGAGGCCGAGAGGGGTACCAGAATCACCTGGTCCAGGTGACATCCAGATGGAGACCAGAGTCACCAGGTCAGGGTTAGGCCCAGAGTGGTTCGACAGTCCAGAGCCTCATGTCCAGGTGAGGCTCAGGTGTGGAACAGAGTCACCAGGTACCAATGATGCCCAGGTGAGGACCAGAGTCACCAGGTCTGGGTGACACGCAGATAGGATCAGAGTCACCAGTTCCAGGTGAGGACAAGAAGGAGTCGACAGCAATCAGGTCAAGGTGTGGAACAAAGTCACCAGGACTGAGTGAGGCCCAGATGGGGACTGGATTCACCAGGTCCAGGTGAGGCCCAGGTGGTGACCATAGTCCCCGAGTCTGGGAGAGGACCAGGTAAGGACCAGATTCACCAGGTCCAAGAGTCCCACGTGGAGACCTGAGTCACCAGGTATGGGTGAGGCCCAAGTGGCATCCTCACTCACCAGGTCCATGTGAGGCCAACGTGCAGGCCAAGTCACCCGATTAACGTGAGGCCCTAGTGGGGACTGGAGTCACCAGTTAAAAGTGATTCTACCAGAACAACACAGTTACCAGGACCTGGTGTGGTTCATGTGGGATCGAGAGTCAACAGGTCCAGGTGAGACCCAGGTGGGGACCACAGTCACCAGGTCCAGATTGAGGCCTAGGGCGGGGGATCAGTGTCATCAGGACCAGTTGAGGCCAAAGTGTGGAGCAAAGTTATCATGTCCATGTGAGGCCCAGCTGGGGAAGAGTAACCATGTCCTATTGATGCCAGGTGGGAAAAGAGTCACAAGGTCCAGACGAGGCCTTAGTGAGGAGTAGATTCACCAGGTCCTGTTGAGGCCCAGTTGAGGACCAGTGTCCCCAGCTCCGGGTGAGTCCCAGAGGGGGACCAGTGTCACCCGGTTCTGGTGATATCCAGGGGGAACCAGAGTCACCACGTCAGGGTGAGGCCCAGAGAGGGATGAGAATCACTAGGTCCAGATGAGACCCCGATGTGGAACTGAGAACCCTGGTCCCATGATGCCCATATGAGGACCTGAGTCACCAGGTCCAGGTGAGGTCACTGTGGGAACCAATCACCTCGTCCAGGTGAGGCCCAGGTGGGACCAGAGTCACAAGGTCCAGGTGAGGCGCAGGTGGCAACAGGATTCACCAAGGCCAGGTGAGGCCCAGGTGGCCACCAGTCAACAGATCCAGATGCGGACCTTCTAAGGACCAGATTCACCAGGCCCAAGTGAAGCCCAAGGGGTGACCAGAGTCACCAGATAAGGGTGAGGCCCAGAGGGGAACCAGAGTAACCAGTTTAGTTTGAGGCCTAATGGGACCAGAGGTCCCTGGTCAAAGTGAGGCCGAGATGTTGAATAGAGTATCCAGGTCCCAATGATGACTGGGTGAGGACCAGAGTCACTAGGGCCATGCAGGCCCAGATGGGGAACAGAATCACCAGGTCCTGGTGAGGCATAGAATAAGACCACAATCACCAGTATCAGGTGTGCCCCTTGTGGGAACCAGAGCCACTCTATCCAGCAGAGTCCCAGGTCCATGTGAGCCCCACGTCAGGACCAGATTCATCAGGTCGAATTGAGGCATAGTTGGGGACAAGAGTCACCAGGTCTGGGTGCGGCCTAGGTGGGGCAAGATTCAGCAGTTCTGAGTTAGATCAAAGTGGGGACGAGAGACACCAGGTCCAGGTGAGGCCAAACTGAGGACCAGAGGCACCAGATCCAGGTGAGGTCCATGTTGGAAAGAGAGTCACCAGATCCAGGAGAGGTCCAGGTGGGGACCAGAGTCACCAGATCCAGGTGAAGTCCAGGTGGGGACCAGAGTCATGAGATCCAGGTGAAGTCCAGGTGGGGACCAGAGTCACTAGATCCAGGTGAAGTACAGGTGGGGACCAGAGTCACCAGATCCAGGGGAAGCCCAGGTGGGGACCAGAGTCACTAGGTCCAGATGAGGCCTAGGTGAGGACCAGTGTTACCAGGTACACGTGAGGCCCCGGTGGGGATCACAGGCAACAGGTCCATGTGAGGCCGGCATGGGGACCATGGTCAACAGGTCTACTTGAGGCCCAGGTGTGGAACACACTAAGCAGGTCCAGGTGAGTCCCCGGTGGTGACAAGTGTCACCACGTCCAGTTGAGGCCCGGGTGGGGACCAGGATCACCTGGTAAAGGGGAGGCCCATTAAAGAACCAGAGTCAGCAGTTCGAGGTCAGGCGCAGGTGGGAACCAGGGTCAGCAAGTCCAAGTCAGGCCAAAGTGGGGTTCACAGTCACTAGGGCACGGTGAGACCCAGAGGGTGACCAGAGTCACCTGGTCCAGTTGAGGTCCAGTTTTGGAACACAGTCAACGGGTCCAAATTTCCCAGTTGAGGACCAATGTCAAGACGCCAGGTGAGGCCCAGATGGGGACCGGAGTCCCCAAATCCAGGTGAAGACAAGGTGGGGACAGTCACCAGATCCAGGGTAGTCTCAGGTGCAGATCGGCATCACCAGGTCCAGGTGAGGTGCAGGTGGCAACCACACTCACCAGGTCCCGGTGAGGCCCTGGTGGGGAGCAGAGTCAGGAGGTACATGAGAAGCTAGAAACACTGCAGCCACCAGGTCCACATGATGTCCATGTGGGAACGAGAATCACCAGTTACAGGTGAGAACCAGCTGGGGATCCGACTCACCATGTCCAGGTGAGACCCAGGTGCGAACCAGTGTCAACATGTCCAGGTGTGGCCGAGGTGAAGACCAGAGTTAATAGGTCGGGCTGGGACACTGTTAGTGAACAGTGTAACCATATCCTGATGCTACCCAGGTGGGTACCAGAGACACCAGGGCTTGGTGAGGCCAGGTGGGTCCAGGGACATGAGGTCCAGGTGAGGTCCCGGTGGGAACCACAGTCACCATGTCAGGTGAGGCCATGCTTAGGATCAGAGTCACCAGTTACAGGTGAGGCCCAGGTGGAGCCAGAGTCACCTGGTACAGAAGAGGCCAAAGTCAGGACCAGAGTTACCAGGATCAGGTCTCTCCCAGTGGAATTAGAGTAACCACGTCCCAATGATGCCCAGGAAGAAGCAGAGTCACCAGGTCCAGATGAAGCGCAGGTGGGGAGCATATTCACTAGGTCCAGGTGAGGCCCAATTGAGGACCAGAGTCACCAGTTCTAGTTGAGGCCTAGAGGGGTACCAGATTCACCTGGTCTAGGTGACATCCAGATGGGGACCAGTGTCACCATGTCAGGGTGATGCCCAGAGGGGATCCAGAGTCATCATGTCCAGGTGAGGCTCATGTGTGGAACAGAGTATCCAGGTCATAATGGTCCACAGGTGAGGACCAGAGTCACCAGATCTGGGTGAGGCCCAGTTAGGATCAGAGTCACCAGTTCCAGGTGAGGCCAAGAAGGAGTCCACAGCAATCAGGTCCAGGTTGGAAACAAAGTCACCAGGACTGGGTGAGGTCAAGATGGGGACCAGATTCACCAGATCCAGGTATTCCCAGGTGGTGACCAGAGTTACTTGTTCCGGATGTGGACCAGGTAAGGACCAGATTGACCAGGTCCAAGTGAGACACACGTGGGGACCTGTGTCTCCATGCATTCGTGAGGGCCAGGTGGCATCCCCACACACCAGGTCCAGGTGAGGCCAAACTGCAGGACGTGCAGAGAAACCATGTCCTGATGATGCCCAGGTAGGGACCAGAGTTACCAGGTCCAGGTGAGGCCAACCTGCAGGCTATGCAGTGGAACCATGTCCCGATGAGCCCAGGAAGGGACCAGAGTCACCAGGTCCAAATGAGGCCCAGATGGAGCATATTCACTAGGTACAGGTGAGTCCCCTTTGAAGACCAGAGTCACCAGATCTGTTTGAGGCCTAGGGGGTACCAGAATCACCTGGTCCATGTGACATGCAGATGGGGACCAGAGTCACCAGGTCAGGGTGAGGCCCAGAGAGGTGCCAGAGTCATCATGTTCAGGTGAGGCTCAGGTGTGGAACAGAGTCACCAGGTACCAATGATGCCCAGGTGAGGACAAGAGTCACCCGGACGCACAGATAGGATCAGACTCACCAGTCCAGGTGAGGCCAAGAAAGGGCACAGCAATCAGATCCAGGTAGGGAACAAAGTCACCAGGACTGGGTGAGGCCCAGATGGAGACCAGATTCACCAGGTCCAGGTGAGGCCCAGGTAGTGACAAGAGTCCCCGGGTCTAGGAGAGGACCGGGTAAGGACAAGATTCACAGGGTCCAAGAGGCCCACGTAGGGACTTGAGTCACCAGGTATGGGTGAGGCCCAGGTGGTAACCCCACTCACCAGGTCCTGGTGAGACCAACCTGCAGGCCAGAGTCATCAGATCCACGTGAGTCCCTAGTGGGGACCGGATTCACCAGGTAAAAGTGAGTCTACAAGAACGCCAGAGTCAACAGGTCCAGGCGTGGTTCATGTAGGAAGGAGACCACTAGGTCCAGGTGAGACCAAGGTGGGGAACACAGTCACCAGGTCCAGGTGTGACCCAGGTGGGGACCACAGTCACCAGGTTCAGTTTGAGGCCTAGGTGGGGGGATCAGAGTCATCAGGGCCAGTTGAGGCCAAAGTGTGGAGCAAAGTTATCATGTCCAGGTGAGGCCCAGTGGGAACAGAGTAACCATGTCCCATTGATGCCAGGTGGGAAAAGAGTCACAAGGTCCAGACGAGACCTAAGTGAGGAGTAGATTCACCAGGTCCAGTTGTGCCCAGTTGAGGACCAGTGTCCCAGCTCCGGGTGAGTCCCAGAGGGGGAAGAGAGTCACCCGATTCTGGTGAAATCCAGATGGGGACCAGAGTCACCATGTCAGGCTGAGGCCCAGAGGGGATCCAGCGTCATCATGTCCAGGTGAGTCTCAGGTGTGGAACCGAGTATCCAGGTCATAATGATCCACAGGTGAGGACCAGAGTCACCAGATCTGGGTGAGGCCCAGTTAGGATCAGAGTCACCCGTTCCAGGTGAGGCCCAAAAGGAGTCCACAGCAATCAGGTCCAGGTGGGGAACAAAGTCACCAGGACTGGGTGAGGCCCAATGGGGACCAGATTCACCAGGTCCAGATGATTCCCATGTTGTGACCAGACTTACTAGTTCCGAGTGAGGACCAGGTAAGGACCAGATTCACCAGGTCAAAGGGAGGCCCACGTGGGGCCCTGTGTCACAAGGTATGGAGGAGGCCCAGGTGGCAACCCCACTCACCAGGTCCAGGTGAGGCCAACCTGCAGGCCATGCAGAGGAACCATGTCCCGGTGATGCTCAGGTAGGGACCAGATTTACCAGGTGCAGGTGAGGTCAATCTGCAGGCCATGCAGTGGAACCATGTCCCGATGATGCCCAGGTAGGGACCAGAGTAACCAGGTCCAAATAAGGCCCAGATGGAGCATATTCACTAGGTCCAGGTGAGGCCCAGTTGAGGACCAGTTTCAACATATCTGCTTGAGTCTTAGAAGGGTACCAGAATCACCTGGTCCAGGTGATATCCAGATGGGGACCAGAGTCACCGGGTCAGGGGGAGGCCCAGAGTGGTTCCAGAGTCATCGGGTCCAGGTGAGGCTCAGGTGTGGTAGAGAGTCACCAGGTACAAATGATGCCCAAGTGAGGACCAGAGTCACCAGATCTGGGTGAGGCGCAGAAAGGATCAGAGTCACCAGTTGCAGGTGAGGCCAAGAAAGTGTTCACAGCAATCAGGTCCAGGTGTGGAACAAAGTCACCAGACCTGGGTGAGACCCAGATGGGGACCAGAATCACCAGGTCCAGGTGAGGCCCAGGTGGGGATAGAGTCCCCGGGTCTGGGAAAGGACCAGGTAGCGACCAGATTCAACAGGTCCAAGAGGCTCACGTGGGGACCTGAGTCACCAGCTATGTGTGAGGCTTAGGTGGCAACCCCACTCACCAGGTCCAGGTGAGGCCAACCGGCGGGACAGAGTCACCAGATCCAGGTGAGGACCTAGTGGGGACTGGAGTCACCAGGGTTATGTGAGTATACAAGAACACCACAGTCACCAGATCCAGGTGTGGTTCATGTGGGAACGAGAGTCACCAGGTCCAGGTGAGACCCAGGTGGAGACCACAGTCACCAGGTCCAGATTGAGGCCTAGGTGGGGGGACCAGTGTCATCAGGACCAGTTGAGGCCAAAGAGTGGAGCAAAGTTATCATGTCCAGGTGAGGCCCAGGTGGGGAACAGAATAACAATGTCCCATTGATGCCAGGTGGGAAAAGAGTCACAAGGTCCAGACGAGGCCTAAGTGAGGAGTAGATTCATCAGGTCCTATTGAGGCCCAGTTGAGGACCAGTGTCCCCATCTCCGGGTGAGTCCCACAGGGGGACCAGAGTCACCCGGTTCTGGTGATATCCAGGTGGGGACCATAGTCACCACATCAGGGTGAGGCCCAGAGGGGGACGAGAATCACTAGGTACAGGTGAGGCCCCGATGTGGAACTGAGAAACCAGGTACCATGATACCCATATGAGGACCAGAGTCACCAGGTCCAGTTGAGGTCCCTGTGGGAACCAGTCACCTCATCCAGTAGAGGCCCGGGTGGGATCAAAGTCACCAGGTCCAGGTGAGGCCCAGTTATATAAGAGAGTATCGAGGTCCCAATGATGCCCATGTAAGGACCATAGTCAACAGGTGCAGGAGAGGCCCAAATATGGATCAGAGTCATTGTGTTCCAGGTGAAGCCAGATGGAGACCACAGGAACCAGGTCCAGGAGAGCCCCATATGGGAACCAGAGCCACCAGATCCAGGTAAGATCCAGGTGGGACCACAGTCACAAGGTCCAGGTGAGGCGCATGTGGCAACAGGATTCACCAAGTCCAGGTGAGGCCCAGGTGGAGACCACTGACGAGATCCAGGTGAGACTAGCTAAGGACCAGATTCACCAGGCCCAAGTGAAGCCCAAGGGGTAACCAGAGTCACCAGGTAAGGGTGAGGCTCAGAGGGGAACCACAGTAACCAGTTTAGTTTGAGGCCCAGAATGGGACCAGAGGTCCCTGGTCAAAGTGAGGCCCAGGTGTGGAATAGAGTATCCAGGTCCCAATGATGCCTGGGTGAGGACCAGAGTCACTAGGGCCATGCAGGCCCAGATGGGAACAGAATCACTAGGACCAGGTGAGGCATAGAATAAGACCACAGTCAGCTGTATCAGGTGAGCCCGTTGTGGGAACCAGAGCCACTCTATCCAGCTGAGTCCCAGGTCCATGTGAGGCCCACGTGAGGACCAGATTCATCAGGTCGATTTGAGGCATAGCTGGGGTCAATAGTCACCAGATCTAGATGTGGCCTAGGTGGGGCAAGATTCAGCAGTTCTGAGTTAGGTCCAAGTGGGGACGAGAGACACCAGGTCCAGTTGAGGCCAAACTGAGGACCAGAGTCACCAGATCCAGGTGAGGTCCAGGGGGGACCAGAGTCACCAGATCCAGGTGAAGTCCAGTTGGGGACCAGAGTCTCTAGGTCCAGATGAGACCCAGGTGGGGACCAGAGTTACCAGTTACACGTGAGGCCACGGTGGGAATCAGAGGCAACAGGTCCATGTGAGGCCGGCTTGGGGACCATGGTCAACAGGACTACTTGCGGCCCAGGTGTGGAACACAGTAAGCAGGTCCAGGTGAGACCCCGGTGGTGACAAGAGTCACCACGTCCAGGTGAGGTCCAGGTGAAGACCAGGATCACGAGGTACAGGGGAGGCCCTTGAAAGAACCAGAGTCAACAGTTCGAGGACAGGCGCAGGTGGCAACCAGAGTCAGCAGATCCAAGTCAGGCCAATGTGGGGTTCACAGTCACGAGGGCACGGTGAGACCCAGAGGGGGACCAGAGACACCGGCTCCGTTGAGGTTCAGTTGTGGAACGCAGTCACCGGGTCCCAATTTTACTCAGTTGAGGACCATGGTCAACAGGGTCAGGTGAGGCCCAGATGGAGACCAGAGTCCCCAAAGCAGGTGAAGCCCAGGTGGGGACCACAGTCACCAGATACAGGGTAGTCTCAGGTGCAGACCAGAATCACCAGGTCCAGGTGAGGTGCAGATGGCAACCACACTCACCAGGTCCCGTTGAGGCCCTGGTGGGGACCAGAGTCACGAGGTCCAGGTGAGTCGCAGGTGGCAACTGGATTCACCAAGTCCAGGTGAGGCCCAGGTGGCGACCAGTCACCACATCCAGGTGCGGACCAGCTAAGGACGAGAATCAACAGGCCCTAGTGAAGCGCAAGGGGTGACCAGAGTCACCAGGTAAGGGTGAGGCCAGAGGGGGATCCAGAGTAACCAGTTTAGTTTGAGGCCCGGAAAGCGACAAGAGGTCCCTGGTCAGAGTGAAGCCCAGGTGTGGAATAGAGTATCCAGGTCCCAATGATGCCTGGGTGAGGACCAGAGTCACTGGGGCCATGCAAGCCCAGATGGGGAACAGAATCATTAGGTCCTGGTGAGGCATAGAATAAGACCACAGTCAACATTATCAGGTGAGCCCCTTGTGGGAACCAGAGCCACTCTATCCAGCTGAGTCCCAGGTCCATGTGAGGCCCACGTCAGGACCAGATTCATCAGGTCGAATTGAGGCATAGCTGGGGAGAAGAGTCACCAGGTCTGGGTGCGGCCTAGGTGGGGCAAAATTCAGCAGTTCTGAGTTAGGTCAAAGTGGGGACGAGAGACACCAGGTCCAGGTGAGGCCAAACTGAGGACCAGAGTCACCAGATGGAGGTGAGATCCAGGTGGGGACCAGAGTTACCAGATCCAGGAGACGTACAGGTGGGGACCAGAGTCACTAGGTCCAGATGCGGCCCAGGTGAGGACCAGAGTTACCAGGTACACGTGATGCCCCGATGGGTATCAGAGGCAACAGGTACTTGTGAGGACGGCTTGGGGACCATGGTCAACAGGTCTACTTGAGGCCCAGGTGTAGAACACAGTAACCAGGTCCAAGTGAGTCCCCGGTGGTGACAAGAGTCACCACGTCAAGGTGAAGCCCAGGTGGTGACCAGGATCACAAGGTACAGGGGAGGTCCTTGAATAAAGCAGAGTCAACAGTTCGAGGTCAGGCGCATGTGGCAACCAGGGTCAGCAGGTCCAAGTCAGGGAAAAGTGGGCTTCACAGTCACTAGGGCACGGTGAGACCCAGAGGGGGACCAGAGTCACTTGGTCCAGGTGAGGTCCAGTTGTGGAACACAGTCACCTCGTCCCAATTTTTCCCACTTGAGGACCATGGTCAACAGGGCCAGGTGAGGCCCAGATAGGGACCGGGGTCCCCAAATCCAGGTGAAGCCCAGGTGGGGACCACAGTCACCAGATCCAGTGTAATCTCAGGTGCAGACCAGAATCACCAGGTCCAGGTGAGGTGCAGGTGGCAACCACACTCACCAGGTCCAGGGGAGGCCAACCTGCAGGCCATGCAGTGGAACCATATCCCGATGATGCCCAGGTAGGGACCAGAGTCACCAGGTCCAAATGAGGCCAAGATGGAGCATATTCACTAGGTCCAGGTGAGGCCCAGTTGAGGACCAAAGTCACCAGATCTGGTTGAGGCCTAGAGGGGTACCAGAATCACCTGGTGCAGGTGACATCCAGATGGGTCCAGAGTCACCAGGTCAGGGTGAGGCCCAGCGAGGTTCGAGAGTCCAGAGCCTCATGTCCAGGTGAGGCTCAGTTGTGGAACAGAGTCACCAGGTACCAATGACGCCCAGGTGAGGACCAGAGTAACCAGGTCTGGGTGACACGCAGATAGGATCAGAGTCACCAGGTCCAGGTGAGGCCATGAAAGAGTCCACAGCTATCAGGTCAAGGTGGGGAACAAAGTCACCAGGAGTGAGTGAGGCCCAGATGGGGTCGGATTCACCTGGTCCAGGTGAGGCCCAGGTGGTAACCAGAGTCCCCGGGTCTGGGAGAGGACCAGGTAAGGACCAGATTCACCAGGTCCAAGAGGCCCAAGTGGAGACCTGAGTCACCAGGTACGGGCGAGGCACAAGTGACATCCCCACTAACCAGGTCCATGTGAGGACAACCTGCAGGCCAAGTCTCCCGATCCACGTGAGGCCCTAGTGGGGACTGGAGTCACCAGTTAAAAGTGATTCTACAAGAACAACACAGTCACCAGATCCTGGTGTGGTTCATGTGGGATCGAGAGTCACCAGGTCCAGGTGAGACCCAGGTGGGGACCACAGTCACCAGGTCCAGATTGAGGCCTAGGTGGGGGGACCAGAGTCATCAGGACCAGTTGAGGCCAAAGTGTGGGTCAAAGTTATCATGTCCATGTGAGGCCCAGGTGGGGAACAGAGTAACCATGTCCCAAAGATGCCAGGTGGGAAAAGAGTCACAAGGTCCAGACGATGCCTAAGTGAGGAGTAGATTCACCAGGTCCTGTTGAGGCCCAGTTGAGGACCAGTGTCCCCAGCTCCGGGTGAGGCCCAGAGGGGGACCAGTGTCACCCGGTTCTGGTGATATCCAGTGGGGACCTGAGTTACCACGTCAGGGTGAGGCCCAGGGGGGGACGAGAATCACTAGGTCCAGAAGAGGCCCCGATGTGCAACTGAGAACCCAGGTCCCATGATGCCCATATGAGGACCTGAGTCACCAGGTCCAGGTGAGGTCCCTGTGGGAACCAGTCACCTCGTCCAGGTGAGGCCCAGGTGGGACCACAGTCACCAGGTCCAGGTGAGGCCCAGGTATATAAGAGAGTATCCAGGTCCCAATGATGTCCAGGTAAGGACCAGAGTCAACAGGTCCAGGAGAGGACCAAATATGGATCAGAATCATTGTGTTCCAGGTGAGGCCAGATGGAGACCACAGGAACCAGGTCCAGGAGAGCCCCATATGGGAACCAGAGCCACCAGATGCAAGTGAGTTCCAGGTGGGACCACAGTCAGAAGGTCCAGGTGAGGCGCTGGTGGCAACAGGATTCACCAAGTCCAGGTGAGGCCCAGGTGGCGACCAGTCACCAGATCCAAATGTGGACCAGCTAAGGACCAGATTCACCAGGCCCAATTGAAGCCCAAGGGGTGACTAGAGTCACCAGGTAAGTGTGAGGCCCAGAGGGGAACCAGAGTAACCAGTTTAGTTTGAGGCCCAGAATGGGAACAGAGGTCCCTGGTGAAAGTGAGGCCCAGGTGTGGAATAGAGTATCCAGGTCCCAATGATGCCTGGGTGAGGACCAGAGTCACTAGGGCCATGCAGGCCCAGATGGGGAACAGAATCACTAGGTCCTGGTGAGGCATAGTATAAGACCACAATCACCAGTATCAGGTGTGCCCCTTGTGGGAACCAGTGCCACTCTATCCAGCTGAGTCCCAGGTCCATGTGAGGCCCACGTCAGGACCAGATTCATCAGGTCGAATTGAGGCATAGCTGGGGACAAGAGTCACCAGGTCTGGGTGCGGCCTAGGTGGGGCAAAATCAGCAGTTCTGAGTTAGGTCAATGTGGGGACGAGAGACACCAGGTCCAGGTGAGGCCAAACTGAGGAAGAGTCACCAGATCCAGGTGAGGTCCATGTTGCAAAGAGAGTCACCAGGTCCAGGAGAGGTCCAGGTGGGGACCAGAGTCACCAGATCCAGGTGAAGTCCAGGTGGGGACCAGAGTCTCCAGATCCAGGTGAAGCCCAGGTGGGGAACAGAGTCACTAGGTCCAGATGAGGCCCAGGTGAGGATCAGAGTTACCAGGTACACGTGATGCCCCGGCGGGGATCACAGCCAAAATGTCCACGTGAGGCCGGCTTGGGGAACATGGTCAACAGGTCTACCTCAGGCCCAGCTGTGGAACACTGTAAGCCTGTCCAGGTGAGTCCCCAGTGGTGACAAGAGTCACCACGTCCAGTTGAGGCCCAGTTGGGGACCAGGATAATGAGGTACAGGGTAGGCCCTTGAAAGAAACAGCGTCAACAGTTCGAGGTCAGGCGCAGGTGGCAACCAGGGTCAGCAGGTCCAAGTCAGGCCAAAGTTGGGATCACAGTCACTAGGGCACAGTGAGACCCAGAGGGGGACCAGAGTCACCTGGTCCAGGTGAAGTCCAGTTGTGGAACACAGTCACCGTGTCCCAAATTTGTCCAGTTGAAGACCATGGACAACAGGGCCAAGTGAGGCCGGGAACGGGACCGGAGTCCCCAAATCCAGGTGAAGCCCAGGTGGGGACCACAGTCACCAGATCCAGGGTAGTCTCAGGTGCAGACCAGAATGACCAGGTCCTGGTGAGGTGCAGGTGGCAACCACACTCACCAGGTCCCTGTGAGTCCCAGGTGCGGAGCAGATTCTCGAGTTACATGAGAAGCTAGAAACACTGCAGCCACCAGTTCCACATGATGCCGTATCCTGATGCTACCCAGATGGGTACCAGAGACACCAGGTCTTGGTGAGGCCCAGGTGGGACCAGAGATGTGAGGTCCAGGTGAGGTCCCGATGGGAACCACATTCACCAGGTCAGGTGAGGCCATGCTCTGGATCAGAGTCACCAGTTACAGGTGAGGCCCAGGTGGAGCGAGAGTCACCTGGTACAGAAGAGGCCAAAGTCAGGACCAGAGTTACCAGGATCAGGTGAGTCCCAGTGGGGAATACAGTAAAAATGTCCCAGTGATGCCCAGGGAGAACCAGAGACACCAGGTCCAGATGAGGAGCAGGTAGGGAGCATATTCACTAGGTCTCCGTGAGACCCAGTTGAGGACCAGTGTCACGAGGTCTAGTTGACTCCTAGAGGGTACCAGATTCACCTGGTCTAGGTGACATCCAGATGGGGACCAGAGTCACCATGGCAGGCTGAGGCCCAGAGGGGATCCAGAGTCATCATGTCCAGGTGAGGCTCAGGTGTGGAACAGAGTATCCAGGTCATAATGGTCCACAGGTGAGGACCAGAGTCACCAGATCTGGGTGAGGCCCAGTTAGGATCAGAGTCACCAGTTCCAGTTGAGGACAAGAAGGAGTCCACAGCAATCAGGTCCAAGTGGGGAACAAAGTCCCCAGGACTGGGTGCGACCCAGATGGGGCCAGATACACCAGGTCCAGGTGATTCCCGGTGGTGACCAGGGTTACCAGGTCCGGGTGAGGACCATGTAACGACGAGATTCACCACGGCATACTGGGGCCCACGTGGGGACCGGTGTCACCATGCATGGGTGAGGCCCTGGTGGCAACCCCACTCACCAGGTCCAGGTGAGGCCAACCTGCAGGCCATGCAGAGGAATCATGTCCCGATGATGCCCAGGTAGGGACCAGAGTTACGAGGTCCAGGTGAGGCCAACCTGCAGGCCATGCAGTGGAACCATGTCCCGATGATGCCCAGGAAGTTACAAGAGACACCAGGTCCAAATGAGGCCTAAATTTAGCATATTCACTAGGTTCAGGTGAGGCCCAGTTGAGGACCAGTGTCACCAGATCTCGCTGAGGCCTAAAGGGGTACAAGAATCACCTGGTCCAGGTGACATCCAGATGGGGACAAGAGTCACCAGGTCAGGGTGAGGCCAGAGAGGTTCCAGAGTCATCATGTCGAGGTGAGGCTCAGGTGTGGAACAGAGTCACCAGGAACCAAGGATGCCCAGGTGGGGACCAGTGTCACCAGGTCTGGGTGACGCACAGATAGGATCAGAGTCACCAGCACCAGGGGAGGCCAAGAAAGTGTCCACAGCGATCAAGTCCAGGTGGGGAACAAAGTCACCGGGACTGGGTGAGGCCCAGATGGTTACCAGATTCACCAGGTCCACGTGAGGCCCAGGTGGTGACCAGAGTCCCCAGGTATGGGAGAGAACCAGGTAAGGACCAGATTCACCAAGTCCAAGAGGCCCACGCGGGGACCTGAGTCACCAGGTACGGGTGAGGCCCAGGTGGCAACCCCACTCACCAAGTCCAGGTGAGGTCAACTTTGGCCAGAGTCACCATATCCAGTTGAGGCCCTAGTGGGGACCGGAGTCACCAGGTAAATGTGAGTGTAGAAGAACACTACAGTCCCCAGGTCCAGGTGTGGTTCATGTGGGAACGAGCGACACCAGGTCCAGGTTGAGGCCTAGGTGGGGGGACAAGAGTCATCAGGACAAGTTGAGGCCAACGTGTGGAGCAAAGTTATCATGTCCAGGTGAGGCCCAGGTGGGGAATAGAGTAACCATGTCCCATTGATGCCAGGTGGGAAAAGAGTCACAAGGTCCAGACGAGGCCTACGTGAGGAGTAGATTCACCAGGTCCTGTTGAGTCCCAGTTGAGGACCAGTGTCCCCATCTCCGGGTGAGTTCCATAGGGGGACCAGAGTCACCAGGTTCTGGTGATACCCAGGTGGGGACCAGAGTCACCACGTCAGGGTGTGGCCCAGAGTGCACATGAATCACTAGGTCCAGGTGAGGCCCCGATGTGGAACTGAGACACCAGGTCCCATGATGCCCATATGAGGACCTGAGTCACCAGGTCCAGGTGAGGTCACTGTGGGAACCAGTCACCTCGTCCAGGTGAGGCCCAGGTGGGACCACAGTCACCAGGTCCAGGTGAGGCCCAGGTATATAAGAGAGTATCCAGATCCCAATGATGCCCAGGTAAGGAGCAGAGTAACTAGGTCAAAATGAGGCCCAGGTGAGGACCAGAGTTACCAGGTACACGTGAGGCCCCGGTGGGGATAAGAGGCAACAGGTCCATGTGAGGCTGGCTTGGGGACCATGGTCAACAGGTCTACTTGAGGCCCAGTGTGGAACACAGTAAGCAGGTACAGGTGAGTCCCCGGTGGTGACAAGAGTCACCAGGTCCAGGTGAGGCCCAGGTGGGGACCAGGATCACCAGGTACAGCGGAGGCCCTTGAAAGAACCAGAGTCAACAGTTCGACGTCAAAGGCAGGTGGCAACCAGGGTCAGCAGGTCCAAGTCAGGCCAAAGTGGGGTTCACAGTCACTAGGGCACGGTGAGACCCAGAGTGGGACCAGAGTCAACTGGTCCAGGTGAGGTCTAGTTGTGGAACACAGTCACCGGGTCCCAATTGTGCCCAGTTGAGGACCATGGTCAACAGGGCCAGGTGAGCCCCAGATGGGGACCGGAGTCCCCAAATCCAGGTGAAATTCAGGTGGGGACCACAGTCACCAGATCCAGGGTAGTCTCAGGTGCAGACCAGAATCACCAGGTCCAGGTGAGGTGCAGGTGGCAACCACACTCACCAGGTCCCCGTCAGGCCCTGGTGGGGAGCAGAGTCACGAGGTACATGAGAAGCTAGAAACACTGCAGCCACCAGGTCCACATGATGTCCATGTGGGAACGAGAATCACCAGTTACAGGTGAGGACCAGGTGGTGTTCCGACTCACCATGTCCAGGTGAGGCCCAGGTGGTGACCAGAGTCCCCGGGTCTGGGAGAGGACCAGGTAAGGACCAGATTCACCAGGTCCAAGAGGGCCACGTGGAGACCTGAGTCACCAGGTGTGGGTGAGACCCAAGAGGCATCCCCACTAACCAGGTGCATGCGAGGCCAACCTGCAGGCCAAGTCACCCGATCCACGTGAGGCCCTAGTGGGGACTGGAGTCACCAGTTAAAAGTGATTCTACAAGAACAACACAGTCACCAGATCCTGGTGTGGTTCATGTGGGAACGAGAGTCACCAGGTCCAGGTGAGACCCAGGTGGGGACCACAGTCACCAGGTCCAGATTGAGGCCTTGGTCGGGGGACCAGAGTCATCAGGACCAGTTGAGGCCAAAGTGTGGAGCAAAGTTATCATGTCCATGTGAGGCCCAGGTGGGGAACAGAGTAACCATGTCCCAAAGATGCCAGGTGGGAACAGAGTCACAAGGTCCAGTCGAGGCCTAAGTGAGGAGTAGATTCACCAGGTCCAGTTGAGGCCCAGTTGAGGACCAGTGTCCCCAGCTCCGGGAGAGTCCCAGAGGGGGACCAGTGTCACCCGGTTCTGGTGAGATCCAGGGGGGGACCCGAGTCAGCACGTCAGGATGAGGCCCAGAGGGGGACGAGAGTCACTAGCTCCAGATGAGGCCCTGATGTGGAACTGAGAAACCAGGTCCCATGATGCCCATATGAGGACCTGAGTCACCAGGTCAAGGTGAGGTCCCTGTGGGAACAGGTCACCTCTTCCAGATGAGGCCCAGGTGGGACCACAGTCAACAGGTCCAGGTGAGGCCCAGGTATATAAGAGAGTATCCAGGTCCCAATGATGCCCAGGTAAGGACCAGAGTCAACAGGTCCAGGAGAGGATCAAATATGGATCAGAGTCATTGTGTTCCAGGAGAGGCCAGATGGAGACCACAGGAACCAGGTCCAGGAGAGCCCAATATGGGAACCAGAGCCACCAGATCCAGGTGAGGTCCAGGTGGGACCACAGTCACAAGGTCCATTTGAGTCGCAGGTTGCAACAGGATTCACCAAGTCCAGGTGAGGCCCAGGTGTCGACCAGTCACCAGATCCAAATGTGGACCAGCTAAGGACCAGATTCACCAGGCCCAAATGAAGCCCAAGGGGTGACCAGAGTCAACAGGTAAGGGTGAGGCCCAGAGGGGAACCAGAGTAACCAGTTTAGTTTGAGGCTCAGAATGGGACCAGAGGTACCGGGTCAAAGTGAGGCCCATTGTGGAATAGAGTATCCAGGTCCCAATGATGCCTGGGTGAGGACCAGAGTCACTAGGGCCATGCACGCCCAGATGGGGAACAGAATCACTAGGTCCTGGTGAGGCATAGAATAAGACCACAATCACCAGTATCTGGTGTGCCCCTTGTGGGAACCAGAGCCACTCTATCCTGCTGAGTCTCAGGTCCATGTGAGGCCCACGTGAGGACCAGATTCATCAGGTCGAATTGAGGCATAGCTGGGGACAAGAGTCACCAGGCCTGTGTGCGGCCTAGGTGGGGCAAGATTCAGCAGTTCTGAGTTACGTCAAAGTGGGGACGAGAGACACCAGGTCCAGGTGAGGCCAAACTGAGGTAGAGTCACCAGATCCAGGTGAGGTCCATGTTGGAAAGAGAGACACCAGGTCCAGGAGAGGTCCAGGTGGGGACCAGAGTCACCAGATCCAGGTGAAGTCCAGGTGGGGACCAGAGTCTCCAGATCCAGGTGAAGCCCAGGTGGGGACCTGAGTCACTAGGTCCAGATGAGGCCCAGGTGAGGATCAGAGTTACCAGGTACACGTGATGCCCCGGCGGGGATCACAGCCAAAAGTCCACGTGAGGCCGGCTTGGGGAATATGGTCAACAGGTCTACCTTAGGCCCAGCTGTGGAACACTGTAAGGCTTTCCAGGTGAGTCCCCAGTGGTGACAAGAGTCACCACGTCCAGTTGAGGCCCAGTTGGGGACCAGGATCACCAGGTACAGGGTAGGCCCTTGAAAGAACCAGAGTCAACAGTTCGAGGTCAGGCGCTGGTGGCAACCAGGGTCAGCAGGTCCAAGTCAGGCCAAAGTTGGGTTCACAGTCACTAGGGCACAGTGAGACCCAGAGTGGGACCAGAGTCACCTGGTCCAGGTGAGGTCCAGTTGTGGAACACAGTCACCGGGTCCCAATTTTGTCCAGTTGAAGACCATGGAAAACAGGGCCAGGTGAAGCCCGGATTGGGACCGGAGTCCCCAAATCCAGGTGAAGCCCAGGTGGGGACCACAGTCACAAGATCCAGGGGAGTCTCAGGTGCAGACCAGAATCACTAGGTCCTGGTGAGGTGCAGGTGGCAACCACACTCACCAGGTCCCGGTGAGGCTCTGGTGCGGACCAGATTCTCGAGGTACATGAGAAGCTAGAAACACTGCAGCCACCAGGTCCACATGATGTCCATGTGGGAACGAGAATCACCAGTTACAGGTGAGGCCCAGTTGTGGATCCGACTCACCATGTCCAGGTGAGACCCAGGTGGGAACCAGTGTCACCATGTCCAGGAGTGGCCCAGGTGAAGACCAGAGTTGATAAGTCCGGCTGGGTCACTGTTAGTGTACAGTGTAACCATATCCTGATGCTACCCAGGTGGGTACCAGAGACACCAGGTCCTGGTGAGGCCCAGGTGGGCCCGGAGACATGAAGTCCAGGTGAGGTCCCGATGGGAACCACAGTCACCAGGTCAGGTGAGGCCATGCTTAGGATCAGAGTCACCAGTTACAGGTGTGGCCCAGGTGGAGCCAGAGTCACTTGGTATAGAAGAGGCTAAAGTCCGGACCAGAGTTACCAGGATCAGGTCAGTCGAGTGGGGAATAGAGTAACCATGACCCGATGATACCCAGGTAGAAGCAGAATCACCAGGTCCAGATGGGGCGCAGGTGGAGAGCATGATCACTAGGTCCCAGTGAGGCCCAGTTGAGGACCAGAGTCACCAGATCTGGTTGAGGCCTAGAGGGGTACCAGAAACACCTGGTTCAGGTGACATCCAGATGGGGACCAGAGTCACCATATCAGGGTGAGGCCCAGAAAGGTTGCAGAGTCATCATGTCCAGGTGAGGCTCAGGTGTGGAACAGAGTCACCAGGTACCAATGATGCCCAGGTGAGGACCAGAGTCACCAGGTCTGGGTGACCCGAAGATAGGATCAGAGTCACTAGTTCCAGGTGAGGCCAAGAAAGAGTCCACAGCAATCAGGTCCAGGTTTGGAACAAGTCCCGAGGACTGGGTGAGGCCCAGATGGGGACCAGATTCACCAGGTCCAAGTTATTCCCAGGTGGTGAACAGAGTTACGAGTTCCGGGTGAGGACCAGGTAAGGACCAGATTCACCAGGTCCAAGTGAGGCCCACGTGGGGACCTGTGTCACCAGGCATGTGTGAAGCCCAAGTGACAACCCCTCTCACCATGTCCAGGTGAGACCCAGGTGGGAACCAGTGTCACCATGTCCAGGAGTGTCCCAGGTGAAGACCAGAATTGATAGGTCCGGCTGGGTCACTGTTAGTGTACAGTGTAACCATATCCTGATGCTACCCAGGTGGGTACCAGAGACACCAAGTCCTGGTGAGGCCCAAGTGGGACCAGAGACATGAAGTCCAGGTGAGGTCCCGATGGGAACCACAGTCACCAGGTCAGGTGAGGCCATGCTTAGGATCAGAGTCACCAGTTACAGGTGTGGCCCAGGTGGAGCCAGAGTCACTTGGTACAGAAGAGGTCAAAGTCCGGACCAGAGTTACCAGGATCAGGTCAGTCCGAGTGGGGAATAGAGTAACCATGTCCCGATGATGCCCAGGTAGAACCAGAATCACCAAGTCCAGATGGGGCGCAGGTGGGGAGCATGATAACTAGGTCCCAGTGAGGCCCAGTTGAGGACCAGAGTCACCAGATCTGGTTGAGGCCTAGAGGGTTACCAGAAACACCTGGTCCAGGTGACATCCAGATGGGGACCAGAGTCACCATGTCAGGGTTAGGCCCAGTAAGGTTCCAGAGTCATCATGTCCAGGTGAGGCTCAGGTGTGGTACAGAGTCACCAGGTACCAATGATACACAGGTGAGGACCAGAGTCACCAGGTCTGGGTGAGCCGAAGATAGGATCAGAGTCACTAGTTCCAGGTGAGGCCAAGAAAGAGTCCACAGCAATCAGGTCCAGGTGGGGAACAAAGTCCCGAGGACTGGGTGAGGCCCAGATGCCGACCAGATTCACCAGGTCCAAGTGATTCCCAGGTGGTGAACAGAGTTACGAGTTCCGGGTGAGGACCAGGGAAGGACCAGATTCACCAGGTCCAAATGAGGCCCACGTGGGGACCTGTGTCAACAGGCATGTGTGAGGCCCAAGTGACAACCCCTCTCACCAGGTCCAGGTGAGGCCAACCTGCAGGCCATGCAGAGGAATCATGTCCCGATGATGCCGAGTTAGAGACTAGAGTTCTCAGGTCCAGGTGAGGCCAACCTGCAGGCCATGCAGTGGAACATGTCCCGATGATGCCCAGGTAGGAACCAGAGTTACCAGGTGCAGGTGAGGACAACCTTCAGGCCATGAAATGGAACCATGTCCCGATGATGCCCAGGTAGGGATCATTGTCACCAGGTCCAAATGAGGCCCAGATGGAGCATATTCACTAGGTGCAGGTGAGGCCCAGTTGAGGATCACAGTCACCAGATCTGGTTGAGACCTAGAGGGGTACCAGAATCACCTGGACTACGTGACATGCAGATGGGGACCAGAGTAACCAGGTCAGGGTGAGGCCCAGAGAGGTTCCAGAGTCATCATGTCCAGGTGAGGCTCAGGTGTGTAACAGAGTCACCAGGTACCAATGATGCCCAGGTGAGGACCAGAGTCACCAGATCTGGGTGTCGTGCAGATACGATCAGTCACCAGTTCCAGGTGAGGCCAAGAAGGAGACCACAACAATAAGGACCAGGTGGCGAAAAAGCCACCAGGACTGGGTGAGGCCCAGATGGGGACCAGATTCACCATGTCCAGGAGAGGCCCAGGTGGTGACCAGAGTCCCAGGGTCTGGGAGAGGACCAGGGAAGGACCAGATTCACCAGGTCCAAGAGGCCCACATGGGGACAGAGTCACCAGGTATGGGTGAGGTCCTGTGGCAACCCCACACACCAGGTCCAGGTGAGGACTGCCTGCAGGCCAGAGTCACCAGATCCAGGTGAGGCCCTAGTGGGGTCGAAATCACCAGGTAAATGTGAGTCTACAAGAACACCACAGTCACCAGGTCCAGGTGTGGTTCATATGGGAACGAGAGTCACCAGGTCCAGGTGAGACCCAGGTGGGGACCACAGTCACCAGGTCCAGATTGAGGCCTAGGTGGGGGGACCAGAGTCATCAGGACCAGTTGAGGCCAAAGTGTGGAGCAAAGTTATCATGTCCAGGTGAGGCCCAGGTGGGGAACAGAGAAACCATGTCCCATTGATGCCAGGTGGGAAAAGAGTCACAAGGTCCAGACGAGGCCTAAGTGAGGAGTAGATTCACCAAGTCCTGTTGAGGCCCAGCTGAGGACCAGTGTCCCCAGCTCCGGGAGAGTCCCAGAGGGGGACCAGAGTCACCCGGTTCTGGTGATATCCAGGGGGGACCCGAGTCAGCACGTCAGGGTGAGTCCCAGAGGGGGACTAAATCACTAGGTCCAGGTGAGGCCCCTATGTGGAACTGAGAAACCAGGTCTCATGATGTCCATATGAGGACCAGAGTCACCAGGTCCAGGTGAGGTCCCTGTGGGAACCAGTCACCTCGTCCAGGTGAGGCCCATGTGGGACCACAGTCACCAGGTCCAGGTGAGGCCCAGGTATGTAAGAGAGTATCCAGGTCCCAATGATGCCCAGGTAAGGACCAGAGTCAACAGGTCCAGGAGAGGCCCAAATATTGTTCAGAGTCATTGTTTTCCAGGTGAGGCCAGATGGAGACCACAGGAACCAGGTCTAGGAGAGCCCCATATGGGAACCAGAGCCACCAGATCCAGGTGAGGTCCAGGTGGGACCACAGTCACAAGGTCTAGGTGAGGCGCTGGTGGCAACAGGATTCACCAAGTCCAGGGGAGAATCAGGTGGCGACCAGTCACCAGATCCAGGTGCGGTCCAGCTAAGGACCAGATTCACCAGGCCCAAGTGAAGCCCAACGGGTGACCAGAGTTACCAGGTAAGGGTGAGGCCAAGAGCGGGAACCAGAGCAACCAGTTTAGTTTGAGGCCCAGAATGGGACCAGAGGTCCCTGGTCAAAGTGAGGCCCAGGTGTGGCATAGAGTATCCAGGTCCCAATGATGCCTGGGGGAGGACCAGAGTCACTAGGGCCATGCAGGCCCAGATGGGGAACAGAATCACTAGGTCATGGTGAGGCATAGAATAAGACCACAGTCAGCAGTATCAGGTGAGCCCCTTGTGGGAACCAGAGCCACTCTATCCAGCTGAGTCCCAGGTCCATGTGAGGCCCACGTGAGGACCAGATTCATCAGGTCGAATTGAGGCATAGCTGGGGACAAGAGTCACCAGGTTTGGGTGCGGCCTAGGTGGGGCAAGATTCAGCAGTTCTGTGTTAGGTCCAAGTGGGGACGAGCGACACCAGGTCCAGGTGAGGCGAAACTGAGGAACAGAGTCACCAGATCCAGGTGAGGTCCGTGTTGGAAAGAGAGTCACCAGGTCCAGGAGAGGTCCAGGTGGGGACCAGAGTCACCAGATCCAGGTGAAGTCCAGGTGGGGACCAGTGTCACCAGATCCAGGTGAAGCCCAGGTGGGGACCAGACTCACTAGGTCCAGATGAGGCCCAGGTGAGGGCCAGAGTTACCAGGTACACGTGAGGCCCCGGTGTGGATCAGAGGCAACAGGTCCATGTGAGGCCGGTTTGGGGACCATGGTCAACAAGTCTACTTGAGGCCCAGATGTGGAACACAGTAAGCAGGTCCAGGTGAGTACGCGGATGTGATATGAGTCACCACGTCCAGGTGAGTCCCAGGTGGGGACCAGGATCACAAGGTACAGGGTAGGCCCTTGAAAGTCCCAGAGTCAACAGTTCGAGGTCAGGCGCAGGTGCCAACCAGGGTCAGCAGGTCCAAATCAGGCCAAAGTGTGGTTCACAGTCACTAGGGCACGGTGAGACCCACAGGGAGACCAGAATCACCTGGTCCAGGTGAGGTCCAGTTGTGGAACACAGTCACCGGGTCCCAATATTGCCCAGTTGAGGACCATGGTCAAGAGGGCCAGGTGAGGCCCAGATGGAGACCAGAGTCCCCAAAGCAGGTGAAGCCCAGGTGGGGACCACAGTCAACAGATCCAGGGTAGTCTCAGGTGCAGACCAGAATGACCAGGTCCAGGTGTGGTGCAGGTGGCAACCACACTCACCAGGTCCCGGTGAGGCACTGGTGGGGACCAGAGTCACGAGGTACATGAGAAGCTAGAAACACATGGGATCCCTGGGTGGCGCAGCGGTTTGACCCTGCCTTTGGCCCAGGGCGCGATCCTGGAGACCCGGGATCGAATCCCACGTCGGGCTCCCTGTGCATGGAGCCTGCTTCTGCCTCTGCCGGTGTCTCCGCCTCTCTCTTTCTCTGTGACTATCATAAATAATAAAAATTAAAAAAAAAGAAGCTAGAAACCCTGCATCCAACAGGTCCACATTAGCTCAATGTGGGAACGAGAATCACCAGTTACAGGTGAGGACCAGGTGGGGATCTGACTCACCATGTCCAGATGAGACCCAGGTGGGAACCAGTGTCACCATGTCCAAGTGTGGCCTAGGTGAAGACCAGAGTTAATAGGTCCGGCTGGGTAACTGTTAGTGAACAGTTTAACCATATCCTGATGCTACCCAGGTGGGTACCAGAGACAACAGGTCCTGGTGAGGCCCAGGTGGGACCAGAGACATGAGGTCCAGGTGAGGTCCCGATGGGAACCACAGTCACCAGGTCAGGTGAGGCCATGCTTAGGATCAGACACCAGTTACAGGTGAGGCCCAGGTGGAGCCAGAGTCACCTGTTACAGAAGAGGCCAAAGTCAGGACCAGAGTTACCAGGATCAGGTCTCTCCAAGTGGGAATAGAGTAACCATGTCCCGTTGATGTCCAGGTAGAACCAGAGTCACCAGGTCCAGATGAGGCGCAGGTCGGGAGCATGTGCACTAGGTCACGTTGAGGCCGAGTTGAGGACCAGAGTAACCAGGTCTAGTTGAGGCCTAGAGGGGTACCAGATTCACCTGGTCTAGGTGACATCCAGATGGGGACCAGAGTCCCCACGTCAGGCTGAGGCCAAGAGGGGATCGAGAGTCATCATATCCAGGTGAGGCTCAGGAGTGGAACAGAGTATCCAGGTCATAATGGTCCACAGGTGAGGACCAGAGTCACCAGATCAAGTTGAGGCCCAGGTAGGATCAGAGTCACCAGTTCCAGATGAGGCCAAGAAGGAGTCCACAGCAATCAGGTCCAGGTGGTGAACAACGTCACCAGGACTGGGTGAGGCCCAGATGGGGACCAGATTCACCAGGCCCAGGTGATATCCTAGTGGTGACCAGAGTTACCAGTTCCGGCTGACCACCAGGTAAGGACCAGATTCACCAGGTCCAAGTGAGGCCCAGGTGGTGACCAGAGTCCCCGGGTCTGGGAGAGGACCAGGTAAGGACCAGAGTCACCAGGTCCAAATGAGGCCCAGATGGAGCATATTCAATAGGTCCAGGTGAGGCCCAGTTGAGGGCCAGAGTCACCAGAACTGGTTGAGGCCGAGAGGGTTACCAGAATCACCTGGTCCAGGTGACATCCAAATGGAGACCAGAGTCACCATGTCAGGGTTAGGCCCAGAGTGGTTCGAGAGTCCAGAGCCTCATGTCCAGGAGAGGTTCAGTTGTGGAACAGAGTCACCAGGTACCAATTATGCCCAGGAGAGGAAAAGAGTCACCAGGTCTGGGTGACACGCAGATAGGATCAGGTCACCAGGTCCAGGTGAGGCCATGAAAGAGTCCACAGCAATCAGGTCAAGGTGGGGAACAAAGTCACCCGGCCTGAGTGAGGCCCAGATGGGGACCGGATTCACCAGGTCCAGGTGAGGCCCAGGTGGTGACCATAGTCCCCGGGTCTGGGAGAGGACCAGGTAAGGACCAGATTCACCATGTCCAAGAGGCCCACGTGGAAACCTGAGTCACCAGGTATGGGTGAGGCCCAAGTGGCATCCCCACTCACCATGTCCATGTGACGCCAACCTGCAGGCCAAGTCACCCGATTCACGTGAGGCCCTAGTGGGGACTGGAGTCACCAGTTAAAAGTGATTCTACAAGAACAACACAGTCACCAGGACCTGGTGTGGTTCATGTGGGAACGAGAGTCACCAGGTCCAGGTGAGACCCAGGTGGGGACCACAGTCACCAGGTCCAGATTGAGGCCTAGGTCGGGGGACCAGAGTCATAAGGACCAGTTGAGGCCAAAGGGTGGAGCACAGTTATCATGTCCATGTGAGGCCCAGGTGGGGAAGAGTAACCATGTCCCATTGATGCCAGGTGGGAAAAGAGTCACAAGGTCCAGACGAGGCCTAAGTGAGGAGTAGATTCACCAGGTCCTGTTGAGGCCCAGTTGAGGACCAGTGACCCCAGCTCCGGGTGAGTCCCAGAGGGGGACCAGAGTCACCCGGTTCTGCTGATACCCAGGTGGGGACCAGAGTCACCACGTCAGGGTGAGGCCTCGAGGGGGACGAGAATCACAAAGTACAGGTGAGGCCCCGATGTGGAACTGAGAAAACAGGTCCCATGATGCCCATATGAGGACCTGAGTCACCAGGGCCAGGTGAGGTCCCTGTGGGTACGAGTCACCTCGTCCAGGTGTGGTCCAGGTGGGACCACAGTCACCAGGTCCAGGTGAGGCCCAGGTATAAAAGAGAGTATCCAGGTCCCAATGATGCCCAGGTAAGGACCAGAGACAACATGTACAGGAGAGGCCCAAATATGGATCAGAGTCATTGTGTTCCAGGTGAGGCCAGATGGAAACCACAGGAACCAGTTCCAGGAGAGCCCCATATGGGAACCAGAGCCACCAGATTCAGGTGAGGTCAAGGTGGGACCACAGTCACAAGTTCCAGGTGAGGCGCAGGTGGCAACATGATTCATGAAGTCCAGGTGAGGCCCGGGTGGCGACCAGTCTCCACATCCATGTGCGGACCAGGTTAGGACCAGATTCACCAGGCCCAAGTGAACTCCAAGTGATGACCAGAGTCACCAAGTCCGCGTGAGGCCCAGAGAGGGAACCAGAGTAACCAGTGTATTTTGAGGCCCAGAATGGGACCAGAGATCCCTGATCAAAGTGAGGCCAAGGTGTGTAATAGACTATCCAGGTCCCAATGATGCCTGCGTGAGGACCAGAGACACTACGGCCATGCACGCCCAGATGGGGAACAGAATCAATAGGTCCTGGTGAGGCATAGAATAAGACCACAGTCAGCAGTATCAGGTGAGCCCCTTGTGGGAATCAGAGCCACTCTATCCAGCTGAGTCCCAGGTCCATGTGAGGCCCACGTGAGGACCAGATTCAACAGGTCGAATTGAGGCATAGCTGGGGACAAGAGTCACCAGGTCTGGGTGCGGCCTAGGTGGGGCAAGATTCAGCAGTTCTGAGTTAGGTCAAAGTGGGGACGAGAGACACGAGGTCCAGGTGAGGCCAAACTGAGGAGCAGAGTCACCAGACCCAGGTGAGGTCCATGTTGGAAAGAGAGTCACCAGGTCAAGGAGAAGTCCAGGTGGGGACCAGAAACACCAGATCCAGGTGAAGTCCAGGTGGGGACCAGAGTCACCAGATCCAGGTGAAGCCCAGCTGGGGACCAGTGTCACTAGGTCCAGATGAGGCCCAGGTGAGGACCAGAGTTACCAGGTACACGTAGGCCCCGGTGGGGATCAGAGGCAACAGGTCCATGTGAGGCCGTCTTGGGGACCATGGTCAACAGGTCTACTTGAGGCCCAGGATGGAACACAGTAAGCAGGTCCAGGTGATTCCCCGGTGGTGAGAAGGGTCACCACGTCCAGGTGAGGCCCAGGTGGGTCCAGGACCACCAGGTCCAGGGGAGGCCCTTGAAAGAACCAGAGTCAACAGTTCGAGGTCAATCGCAGGTGGCAACCAGGGTCAGCAGGTCCAAGTCAGGCCAAAGTGGGGTTCACAGTCACTAGGGCACGGTGACACCCAGAGGGGACCAGAGTCACCTAGTCCAGGTGAGGTCCAGGTGTGGAACACAGTCACCGGGTCCCAATTTTGCCCAGTTGCGGACCATGGTCAACAGGGCCAGTTGAGGCCCAGATGGGGACCAGAGTCCCCAAATCCATGTGAAACCCAGGTGGGGACCACAGTCACCAGATCCAGGGTAGTCTCATGTGCAGACCAGAATCACCAGGTCCAGGTGAGGTTGCGTTGACAACCACACTCACCAGGTCCCGGTGAGGCCCTGGTGGGGACCAGAGTCACGAGGTACATGAGAAGCTAGAAACTCTACAGCCACCACGTCCCCATGATGTCCATGTGGGAACGAGAATCACCAGTTACAGGTGAGGACCAGATGGGGATCCGACTCTCCATGTAGAGGTGAGACCCAGGTGGGAACGAGTGTCACCATGTCCAGGTGTGGCCCAGGTGAAGACCAGATTTAATAGGTCCGGTTGGGTCACTGTTAGTGAACAGTGTAACCATATCCTGATGCTACCCAGGTGGTTAACAGAGACACCAGGTCGTGGTGAGGCCCAGGTGGGACCAGAGACATGAGGACCAGTTGAGGTCCCGCTGGGAACCACAGTCACCACGTCAGGTGAGGCCATGCATAGTATCAGAGTCACCAGTTATAGGTGAAACCCAGGTGGAACAGAGTCACCTGGTACAGAAGAGGCCAAAGTCAGGACCAGAGGTACCAGGATCAGGTCAGTCCCATTGGGGAATAGAGTAACCATGTCCCGATGATGCCCAGGTAGAACCTCAGTCACCAGGTCCACATGAGGCGCAGGTAGGGAGCATATTCACTAGGTCCCGGTGAGGCCCAGTTGAGGACCAGAGTCACCAGGTCTAGTTGAGACCTAGGGGGGTACCAGATTCACCTGGTCTAGATGACATCCACATGGGGACGAGAGTCACCATGTCAGGGTGAGGCCCAGAGGGGTTCCAGAGTCATCATGTCCAGGTGAGGCTCAGGTGTGGAACAGAGTATCCAGGTCATAATGGTCCACAGGTGAGGACCAGAGTCACCAGATCTGTGAGAGGCACAGTTTGGATCAGAGTCACCGGTTCCAGTTGAGGCCAAGAAGGAGTCCACAGCAATCAGGTCCAGGTGGGGAATAAATTCACCAGGACTGGGTGAGGACTAGATGCAGACAAGATTCACCAGGTCCAGGTCATTCCCAGGTGGTGACCAGAGTTACTCTTCCAGGTGAGGACCAGGTAAGGACCAGATTCACCAGATCCAAGTGAGGCCCACGTGCGGACCTGTGTCACCAGGTATGGGTGAGGCCCATGTGGCAACGCAACTCAATAGGTCCAGGTGAGGCCAAGTGCAGGCCATGCAGAGGAACCGTGTCCCAATATGCTCAGGTAGGGACCAGATTTACCAGGTCCAGTTAAGGCCATTCTACAGGCCATGCAGTGGAAACATGTCCCGATGATGCCCAGGTAGGGACCAGAGTCACCAGGTCCAAATAGGCCCAGATGGAGCATATTCACTAGGTCCAGGGGAGGCACAGTTGAGGAACAGAGTCACCAGATATGGTTGTGGCCTAGATGGGTACCAGAATCACCTGGTGCAGGTGACATCCAGATGGGTCCAGAGTCACCAGGTCAGGGTGAGGCCCAGAGAGGTTTCAGAGTCATCATGTCCAGGTGAGGCTCAGGTGTGGAACAGAGTCACCAAGTACCAAAGATGCCCAGGTGAGGACCAGAGTCACCAGATTTGGGTGACGCGCAAATAGGATCATAGTCACCAGTTCAAGGTAAGGCCAAGAAAGAGTACACAGCAATCAGGTCCAGGAGGGGAACAAAGGCACCAGGACTGGGTGAGGCCCAGATGGGGACCAGATTCACCAGGTCCAGGTGAGGCCGAGTTGGTGACCAGAGTTCCCGGGTCTGGGAGAGGACCAAGTAAGGACCAGATTCACCAGGTCCAAGAGGCCCAAGTGGGGACCTGAGTCACCAGGTATGGGTGAGGCCCAGGTGGCACCCCGACTCACCAGGTCCAGGTGAGTCCAACCTGCGGGCCATGCAGAAGAACCGTGTCCCGATGATGCCCAGGTAGGGACCAGAGTTACCAGGTCCACCTGAGGCCAACCTTCAGGCCATGCAGTGGAACCATGTCCCGATGATGCCCAGGAAGAGACCAGAGTCACCAGGTCCAAATTATGCCCAGATGGAGCATATACACTAGGTCCAGGTGAGGCCCAGTTGAGGACCAGAGTCACCAGATCTGGTTGAGGCCTAGAGGGGTGCCAGAATCAGCTGGTCCAGGTGACATCCAGATGGGGACCAGAGTCACCAGGTCACGGTGAGTCCAAGAGAGGTTCCAGAGTCATTATGTCCAGGTGAGGCTCAGGTGTGGAACAGAGTCACCAGGTACCATTGATGCCCATGGGAGGACCAGAGTCACCAGATATGAGGGATGCGCAGATAGGATCAGAGTCACCAGTTCCAGGTTAGGCGAAGAAAGAGTCCACAGCAATAAGGTCCAGGTGGGTAACAAAGTCACTAGGACTATGTGATGCCCAGTAGGGACCATTTCAGCAGGTCCAGGTGAGGCCCAAGTGGTTACCAGAGTCCCAGGGAGTGGGAGATGACCAGGTAAGGACCAGAGTCATCACGTCCAAGAGAGCCACGTGGGGACCTGAGCCACCCGGTATGGTTGAGGCCCTGGTGGCAACCCCACTCACCAGGTCCAGGTGTGGCCAACCGGCAGGCCAGAGACACCAGATCCAGGTGAAGCCCTAGTGAGGACCAGAGTCACCATTTAAATGTGAATCTACAAGAACCAGACAGTCACCAGGTCCAGGTTTGTTTCATGTGGGAACGAGAATCACGAGGTCCAGGTGAGGCATAGAAAAAGACCACTGTTGAATAAGTCACCAGTATCAGGTGAGCACCTTGTGGTTACCAGAGCCACTCTATCCAGCTGAGTCCCAGGTCCATGTGAGGACCACTTGAGGACCAGATTAATCAGGTCGAATTGAGGCATAGCTGGGGACAAGAGTCACCAGGTCTAGGTGCGGCCTGGGTGGGGCAAGATTCTACAGTTCTGAGTTAGGTCAAAGTGGGGACGAGAGACACCAGGTCCAGGTGAGGCCAAACTGAGGACCAGAGTGACCAGATCTGGTTGAGGCCTAGAGGGTTACCAAAATCACCTGGTCCAGGTGACATCCAGATGGGGACCAGAGTCAGCAGGTCATGGTGAGGCCCAGAGAGGTTCCAGAGTAATCATGTTCGGCTGAGGCTCAGGTGTGGAACAGAGTCACCAGGTACCAATGATGCCCAGGTTAGGACCAGAGTCACCAGGTCTGGGTGACGCGCAGATAGGATCAGAGTCACCAGTTCCAGGTGATTCCAAGAAAGAGTCCACAGCAATGAGGTCCAGGTGGGGAACAAAGTAACCAGGACTGGGCGAGGCTCAGATGGGGACCAGATTCACCAGGTCCAAGTGAGGCCCAGGTGGTGACCAGAGTCCCCGGGTTTGTGAGAGAACCAGGTAAGGACCAGATTCACCAGGTCCAAGAGGCCCACGCGGGGACCTGAGTAACCAGGTATAAGTGAGGCCCAGGTGGCAACCTCACTCACCAGGTCCAGGTGATGCCAACAGCAGGCCAATGTCACCAGATCTAGGTGAGGCCCTAGTGGGGACTGGAGTCACCAGGTAAATATGAGTCTACAAGAACAGGACAGTCACCAGTTCCAGGTGTGCTTCATGTGTGAACGAGAGTCACGAAGTTCAGGTGAGACCCAGGTTGGGACCACAGTCACCAGGTCCAGATTGAGGCCTAGGTGGGGGGACCAGTGTCATCAGGACCAGTTGAGGCCAAAGTGTGGAGCAAAGTTATCATGTCCAGGTGAAGCCCAGGTGGGGAACAGAGTAACCATGTCCCATTGATGCCAGGTGGGAAAAGAGTCACAAGGTCCAGACGAGGCCTAATTGAGGAGTAAATTCACCAGGACCCGTTGAGGCCCAGTTGAGGACCAGTGTCCCCAGCTCCGGTTGAGTCTCAGAGGGGGCCCAGAGTCACCCGGTTCTGGTGATATCCAGATGGGAACCAGAGTCACCATGTCAGGGTGAGGCCCAGAGGGGATCCAGAGTCATCATGTCCAGGTGAGGCTCAGGTGTGAAACAGAGTATCCAGGTCATAATGGTCCACAGGTGGTTACCATAGTCACCAGATCTGGGTGAGGCCCAGCTACGATCAAAGTCACCACTTCTCGGTGAGGCCAAGAAGGTGTCCAGAGCAATCAGGTCCAGGTGGGAAACAAAGTCACCAGGACTGGGTGAGGCCCAGATGGGGATCAGATTCACTAGGCCCAGGTGATTCCCAGGTGGTGACCAGAGTTACCAGTTCCGGGTGAAGACCAGGTAAGGACCAGATTCACCAGGTCCAAGTGAGGCCCACGTGGGGACCTGTGTCACCAGGTATGGGTGAGGCCCAAGTGACAACCCCACTCACCAGGTCCAGGTGCGGCCACCCTGCAGGCAATGCAGAGGAAGAGTGTCCCGATGATGCCCAGGTAGGGACCTGAGTTACCAGGTCCACATGAGGCCAACTTGCAGGCCATGCAGTGGAACCATGTCCCGATGATGCCCAGGGAGGGACCAGAGTCACCAGGTCCAAATGAGGCCCAGATGGAGCATATTCACTAGGTCCAGGTGAGGCCCAAATGAGGACCAGAGTCACCAGATCTGGTTGAGTCCTAGAGGGGTACTAGAATCACCAGTTCCAGGTGACATCCAGATGGGGACCAGGGTCACCAGGTCAGGGTGAGGCCCAGAGAGCTTCCAGAGTCATCACGTCCAGGTGAGGCTCAGGTGTGGAACAGAGTCACCAGGTCTGGGTGACGCACAGATAGGATGACTGTCACCAGTTCCAGATGAGGCCAAGAAAGAGTCCACAGCAATCAGGTCCAGGTGGGCAACATAGTCACCATGACTGGGTGAGGTCCAGATGGGGACCAGATTCACCAGGTCCAGGTGAGTTCCAGGTGGTGACCAGAGTCTGCGGTCTGGGAGAGGACAAGGTAAGGACCAGAGTCACCAGGTCCAAGTGAGGCCCAGGTGAGGACCTTAGTCACCAGGTATGGTTGAGGCCCAGTTGGAAACCCCACTCACCATGTCCAGGTGAGACCAACCTGCAGGTCAGGGTCACCAGATCCAGGTGAGGCCCTAGTGGGGACCGGAGTCACCAGGTATATGTGAGTCCACAAGGATACCACAGTCACCACGTCCAGGTGTGGTTTATGTGGGAACGAGAGTCACCAGGTCCAGGTGAGAACCATGTGGGGACCACAGTCACCAGGTCCACATTGAGGCCTAGGTGGGGGGACAGAGTCATCAGGACAAGTTGAAGTAAAGTGAGGGGCAAATTCTCATGTCCAGGTGAGTCCCAGGTGGGGAACAGAGTAACCATGTCCCATTGATGCCAGGTGGGAAAAGAGTCACAAGGTCCAGACGAAGCCTAAGTGAAGAGTAGATTCACCAGGTCCTGTTGAGGGCCAGTTGAGGACTGGTGTCCCCAGCTCCGGGTGAGTCCCAGAGGGGGACGAGAGTCACCCGGTTCTGGTGATATCCAGGTGGGGACCAGAGTCACCACGTCAGGGTGAGGTCCAGAGGGGGACGAGAGTCACTAGGTCCAGGTGAGGCCCCGATGTGGAACTGAGAAACCAGGTCCCATGATGCCCATATGAGGACCTGAGTCACCCGGTCCAGGTGAGGTCCCTGTGGGAACCAGTCACCTCGTCCCGGGGAGGCCCAGGTGGGACCACAGTCACCAGTTCCAGGTGAGGCCCAGGTATAAAAGAGAGTATCAGGTCCCAATGATGCCCAGGTAAGGAACAGAGACAACAGGTCCAGGAGAGGCCCAAATATGGATCAGAGTTATTGTGTTCCAGGTGAGGCCAGATGGAGACCAGAGGAACCAGGTCCAGGAGAGCCCCATATGGGAACCAGAGCCACCAGATCCAGGTGAGGTCCACGTCGGACCACAGTCATAGGTCCAGGTGAGGTGCAGGTGGCAACAGGATTCACCAAGTCCAGGTGAGGCCCAGGTGGCGACCAGTCACCATCCAGGTGCGGACCAGCTAGGGCCAGACTCACCAGGCCCAGGTGAAGCCCAAGGGTTGACCAGAGTCACCAGGTAAGGGTGAGGTTCAGAGGCGAACCAGAGTAACCAGTTTAGTTTGTGGCCCAGAATGGGACCAGAGGTCCGTGGTCAAAGTGAGGCCCAGGTGTGGAATAGAGTATCCAGGTCCCAATGATGCCTGAGTGAGGACCAGAGTCACTAGGGCCATGCAGGCCCAGATGGGGAACAGAATCACTATGTCCTGTTGAGGCATAGAATAAGAGCACAGTCACCAGTATTAGGTGAGCCCCTTGTGGGAACCAGAGCCACTCTATCCAGCTGAGTCCCAGGTGTGGACGAGAGACACCAGGTCCAGATGAGGCCAAACTGAGCACCAGAGTCACAAGATCCAGGTGAGGTCCATGTTGGAAAGAGAGTCACCAGGTCCAGGAGAGGTCCAGGTTGGGACCAGAGTCACCAGATCCAGGTGAAGTCCAGGTGGGGACCAGACTCACCAGATCCAGATGAAGCCCAGGTGGGGACCAGAGTCACTAGGTCCAGATGAGGCCCAGGTGAGGACCAGAGTTACCAGGTACACGTGAGGCCCCGGTGGGGATCAGAGGCAACAGGTCCATGTGAGGTCGGCTTGGGAACCATGGTCAACAAGTCCACTAGAGGCCCAGGTGTGGAACATAGTAAGCAGGTCCAGGTGAGTCCACAGTGGTGACAAGAGTCACCATGTCCACGTGAGGCCCAGTTGCGAACCAGGATCACCAGGTACAGGGGAGGCCCTTGAAAGAACCAGAGTCAACATTTCGAGGTCAGGCGCAGGTTTCAACCAGGGTCAGAAGGTCCAAGTCAGGCCAAATTGGGGTTCACATTCACTAGGGCATGGTGAGACCCAGAGGGGCACCAGAGTCACGTGGTCCAGATGAGGTCCAGTTGTGGAACACAGTCACCGTGTCCCAATTTTGCCCAGTTGAGGACCATGGTCAACAGGGCCAGGTGAGGCCCAGATGGGGACCAGAGTTCCCAAAACCAGGTGAAGCCCAGGTGGGGACCACAGTTACCAGATCCAGGGTAGTCTCAGGTCCAGACCAGAATGACCAGGTCCAGGTGAGTTGCAGGTGGCAACCACACTCACCAGGTCCCGGTGAGGCCCTGGTGGGGTCCAGAGTCACGAGGTACATGACAAACTAGAAACACTACAGCCACCAGGTCCACATGATGTCCATGTGGGAATGAGAATCACCAGTTACAGGTTAGGACCAGGTGGGGATCTGAATCACAATTTCCAGGTGAGACCCAGGTAGGAAGGAGTGTCACCATGTCCAGGTGTGGCCCAGGTGAAGACCAGAGGTAATAGGTCCGGCTGGGTGACTGTTAGTGAACAGTGTAACCATATTCTGATGCTACCCAGGTGGGTATTAGAGACCCCAGGTCCTGGTGAGGCCCAGATGGGACCACAGTCACAAGGTCCAGGTGAGGTGCAGGTGGCAACAGGATTCACCAAGTCCAGGTGAGGCCCAGGTGGTGACCAGTCACCAAATCCAGGTGCGGAATAGTTAAGGACCGGATTCTCCAGGCCCAAGAGAAGCCCAACGGGTGACCAGAGTCACCAGGTCAGGGTGAGGCACAGAGGGGAACCAGAGTAATCAGTTTAGTTTGCGGCCCAGAATGGAACGTAAGGTCCCTGGTCAAAGTGAGGCCCAGGTGTGGAATAGGGTATCCAGGTCCCAATGACGCCTGGGTGAGGACCACAGTCACTAGGGCTATGCAGGCCCAGATGGGGAACAGAATCAGTAGGTCCTGGTGAGGCATAGAATAAGACCACATTCAGGAGTATCAGGTGAGCCACTTGTGGGAACCAGAGCCACTCTATCCAGGTGAATCCCAGGACCAGGTGAGGGCAACGTGAGGATCAGATTCATCAGGTCGAATTGAGGCATAGCTGGGGACAAGCGTCACCAGGTCTGGGTGCGGCCTAGGTGGGGCAAGATTCAGCAGTTCTGAGTTAGGTCCAAGTGGAGACGAGAGACACCAGGTCCAGGTGAGGCCAAACTGAGGACCAGAGTAACCAGATCCAGATGAGTTCCATGTTGGAAAGCGAGTCACGAGGTCCAGGAGAGGTCCAGGTGGGGTCCAGAGTCACCAGATCCAGGTGAAATCCAGGTGGGGACCAGAGTCACCAGATCCAGGTGAAGCCCAACGGGGACCAGAGTCACCAGATCCAGGTGAAGCCCAGGAGGGGACCAGAGTCACTAGGTCCAGATGAGGCCAGGTGAAGACCAGAGTTACCAGGTACACGTAAGGCCCCGGTGGGGATCACAGGCAACAGGTTCATGTGAGGCCGGCTTGGGGACCATGGTCAAAAGGTCTACTTGAGGCCCAGGCGTGGAACACAGTAACCAGGTCCACGTGAGTAACCGGTGGTGACAAGAGTCACCACGTCCAGGTGAGGCCCAGGTGGGGACCAGGATCACCAGGTTCAGGGGAGGCCCTTTAAAGAACCAGAGTCAACATTACGACGTCAGTCGCAGGTGGCAACCAGGTTCAGTAGGTCCAAGTCAGTACAAAGTGGGGTTCACAGTCAATAGGGCACGGTGAGACCCAGAGGGGGACCAGAATCACCTGGTCCAGGTGAGGTCCAGTTGTGGAACACAGTCACCGGGTCCCAATTTGCCCAGTTGAGGACCATGGTCAACAGGGCCAGGTGAGGCCCAGATGGGGACCGGAGTCCCCAAATCCAGGTGAAGCCCAGGTGGAGACCCCAGTCACCAGATCCAGGGTAGTCTCAGGTGCAGACCAGAATCACAAGGTCCAGGTGAGGTGCAGGTGGCAACCACACTCACTAGTTCCCGGTGAGGCCCTTGTGGGGACCAGTATCTCGAGTTACATGACAAACTAGAAACACTGCAGCCACTAGGTCCACATGATGTCCATGTGGGAAGGAGAAACACAAGTTACAGGTGAGGACCAGGTGGGGATCCGATTCACCATGTCCAGGTGAGACCCAGGTGGGAACCAGTGTCACCATGTCCAGGTGTGGCTCAGGTGAAGACCAGAGTTAATAGGTCCGTATGGGTCACTGTTAGTGAACAGTGTAACCATATCCTGATGCTACCCAGGTGGGGAACGGAGACATCAGTTCAAGGTGTGGTCCCGATGGGAACCACAGTCACTAGGTCAGGTGAGGCCATGCTTAGGATCATAGTCACCAGTTACAGGTGAGGCCCAGGTGGAGCCAGAGTCACCTGGTACAGAAGAGGCCAAAGTCAGGACCAGAGTTACCAGGTTCAGGTCAGTCCCAGTGGGGAATAGAGAAACCATGTCCCGATGATGCCCAGGTAGAACCAGAGTCACCAGGTCCAGATGAGGCGCAGGTGGGGAGCATGTTCACTAGGTCCCAGTGAGGCCCAGTTGAGGACCAGAATCACCAGGTCAAGTTGAGGCCAAGAGGGGTACCAGATTCACCTGGTCTAGGTGACTTCCAGATGGGGTGCAGAGTCACCATGTCAGACTGAGGCCCAGAGAGGTTCCAGAGTCATCATGTCCAGTTGAGGCTCAGGTGTGGAACAGAGTAACCAGGTACCAATGATGCCAAGGTGAGGACCAGAGTCACCACATCTGGTTGAGGCCCAGATAGGATCAGAGTCACCAGTTCCAGGTAAGGCCAAGAATGAGTCCACAGCAATCAGGTCCAGGTGGGGTGACAAAGTCACCAGGACTGGATGAGACCAGACGGGGACCAGATTAACCAGGTTCATGTGATTCCCAGGTGGTGACCCGAGTTAGGAGTTCCGGGTGAGGACCAGGAAGGGACCAGATTCACCAGGTCCAATTGAGGCCCACGTGGGGACCTGTGTCACCAGGCATGAGTGAGGCCAAGGTGACAACGCCACTCACCAGGTCCAGGTGAGGCCATCCTGCAGGCCATGCAGAGGAACCATGTGCCGATGATGCACAGGTAGGGACTAGAATTACCAGGTCAAAGTGATGCCAACCTGGAGGCCATGTTTGGAACCATGTCCCGATGATGCCCAGGTAGGGACCAGAGTTACCAGGTCCAGGTGAGGCAAACCTGCAGGCCATGCAGTGGAACGATGTCCCGATGATGCCCATGTAGGGACCAGATTCACCAGGTCCAAATGAGGCCCAGATGGAGCATATTCACTAGGTCCAGGTGAGGCCCAGTTGAGGACCAGAGTCACCAGATCTGGTTGAGGCCTAGAGGGGTACCCGAATCACCTGGTCCAGGTGACATCCAGATGGGGACCAGAGTCACCAGGTCAGGGTGAGGCCCAGAGAGGTTCCAGAGTCATCATGTCCAGGTGAGGCTCAGGTGTGGAATAGAGTCACCAGGTACCAATGATGCCCAGGTGAGGACCAGAGTCACCAGGTCTGGGTGACGCGCAGATACGATCAGAGTCACCAGTTCCAGGTGAGGCCAAGAAGGAGTCTCTTCTGAGACCAGAGTCCCCGGGTCTGGGAGAAAACCAGTGAAGGACCAGATTAACAGGTCTAAGAGGCCCACGTGGGGATCTGAGTCACCAGGTTTGGGTGAGGCCCAAGTGGCAACCCCACTCACCAGATCCAGGTGATGCCAACCTGCAGGCCAGAGTCACCAGATCCATGTGAGGCCCTAGTGGGGACCCGAATCACTAGGTAAATGTGAGTTTACAAGAACACCACACTCACCAGGGCCAGGTGTGGTTCATGTGGGAACGAGAATCACCAGGTCCAGGTGAGACCCAGGTTGAGACGATAGTCTCCAGATCCAGAATGAGGCCTAGGTGGGGGGACCAGGGTCATCAGGACCAGTTGAGAACAAAATGCGGATCTAAGTTATCATGTCCGTGTGAGGCCCAGGTGCGGAACAGAGTAACCATGTCCCGTTGATGCCAGGTGGGAAAAGAGTCACAAGGTTCAGACGAGACCTAAGTTAGGAGTAGATTCAACTGGTACTGTTGAGATCCAGTTGAGGACCAGACTCCCCAGCTCTGGGTTAGTTCCAGAGGAGGACCAGAGTCACCCGGTTCTGGTGATATCCAGATGGGGACCAGAGTCACCATGTCAGGGTGAGGCTCAGTGGGGATCCAGAGTCATCATGTCCAGGTGAGGCTCAGGTGTGGAACAGAGAATCCAGGTCATAATGGTCCACAGGTGAGGACCAGAGTCACCAGATCTGGGTGAGGCCCAGATACGATCAGAGTCACAACTTCCAGGTGAGGCCAAGAAGGAGTCCACAGCAATCAGGTCCAGGTGGGGAACAAAGTCACCAGGATTGGATGACGCCCAGATGGGGACCAGATTCACCAGGCCCAGGTGATTCCCAGGTGGTGACCAGAGTTACCAGTTCCGGGTGAGGACCAGGTAAGGACCAGATTCACCAGGTCCAAGTGAGGCCCACGTGGGCACCTGTGTCACCAGGTATGGGTGAGGCCCAAGTGGCAACCCACTCACCAGGTCCAGGTGAGGCCACCCCGCAGGCAATGCAGAGGAAGAGTGTCCAGATGATGTCCAGGTAGGAACCTGAGTTACCAGGTCCAGGTGAGGCCAAGTTGCAGGCCATGCAGTGGAACCATGTCCCGATGATGCCCAGGGAGGGACCAGAATCACCAGGTCCAAATGAGGCCCAGATGGAGCATATTCACTAGGTCCAGGTGAGGCCCTGTTGAGGACCAGAGTCACCATTTCCGGTTGAGGCCTAGAGGGGTACCAGAATCACCTGTTCCAGGTGACATCCAGATGGGGACCAGGGTCACCAGGTCAGGGTGAGGCCCAGAGAGTTTCCAGAGTCATCACGTCCAAGTGAGGCTCAGGTGTGGAACAGTGTCACCAGGTACCAATGATGCCCAGGTGAGGACCAGAGTCACCAGGTCTCGGTGACGCTCAGATAGGATCAGAGTCACCAGTTCCAGGTGAGGCCAAGAGAGAGTCCACAGCAATCAGGTCCAGGTGGGGAACAAAGTCACCAGGACTGGGTAAGGCCCAGATGGGGACCAGATTCACCAGGTCCAGATGAGGCGAGGTGGTGACCAGAGTCCCCGGGTCTGGGAGAGGACCAGGTAAGGACGAGATTCACCAGGTCCAAGAGGCCCACGTGTGGAACTGAGTCACCAGGTATGGGTGAGGCCCAGGTGGCATCCCTACTCACCAAGTCCAGGTGATGCCAACCTGCAGGCCAGAGTCACCAGATCCAGGTGAGGCCCGAGTGGGGACCGGAGTCACCAGGTAAATGTGAGTGTACAAGAAAACCACAGTCACCAGGTCCAGGTGTGGTTCATGTGGGAAGGAGAGTCACCAGGTCCAGGTGTGACCCAGGTGGGGACCATAGTAACCAGGTCCAGATTGACGCCTAGAAGCGGGGACCAGAGTCATCAGGACAAGTTGAGGCCAAAGTGTGGAGCAAAGTTATCATGTCCAGGTGATGTCCAGGTGGGGAACAGAGTAACCATGTCCCATTGTTGCCAGGTGGGAAAAGAGTCACTAGGTCCAGAAGAGGCCTAAGTGAGGACTAGATTCACCAGGTCCTGTTGAGGCCCAGTTAAGCACCAGTGTCCCCAGCTCTGGGTGAGTCTCAGAGGGGGATCAGATTGACCCGGTTCTGATGATATCCAGGTGGGGACAAGACTCACCACGTCAGGTTGAGGCCCAGAGAGGGACGAGAATCACTAGTTTCAGGTGAGGCCCCGATGTGGAACTGAGAAAAAAGGTCCCATAATGCCCAAATGAGGACCTGAGTCACCAGGTCCAGGTGAGGTCCCTGTGGGAACCAGTCACCTCGTCCTGGTGAGGCCCAGGTGGGACCACAGTCACCAGGTCCAGGTGAGGCCCAGGTATATAAGATAGTATCCAGGACCCAATGATGCCCAGGTAAGGACCAGAGTCAACAGGTCCAGGAGAGGCCCAAATATGGATCAGAGTCATTATGTTCCAGGTGTGGCCAGATGAAGACCACAGGAACCAGGTCCAGGAGAGCCCCATATGGGAACCACAGCCACCAGATCCAGGTGAGGTCCAGGTGGGACCACAGTCACAAAGTCCAGGAGAGGCGCAGATGGCAACAGGATTCACCAAATCCAGGTGAGGCCCACTGGCGCCCAGTCACCAGATCCAGGTGCGGACCAGCTTAGGACCAGATTCACCAGGCCCAAGTGAAGCCCAAGGGGTGACCACAGTCACCAGGTAAGGGTGAAGCCTAAAGAAGGAACCAGAGTAACCAGTTTAGTTTGAGGCCCAGAATGGGACCAGAGGTCCCTGGTCAAAGTGAGGCCCAGTTGTGGCATAGAGTATCCAGGTCCCAATGATGCCTGGGTGAGGACCAGAGTCACTAGGGCCATGCAGGCCCATATGGGGAACAGAATCACCAGGTCATGGTGAGGCATAGAATAAGACCAGAGTCACCAGTATCAGGTGAGCGCCTTTTGGGAACCAGAGCCACTCTATCCAGCTGAGTCCCACGTCCATGTGAGGCCCACGTGAAGAGCAGATTCATCAGGTCGAATTGAGGCATAGCTGGGGACAAGAGTCACCAGGTCTGGGTGCGGCCTAGGTGGGGCAAGATTCAGCAGTTCTGAGTTAGGTCAAAGTGGGCACGAGAGACACCAGGTCCAGGTGAGGCCAAACTGAGGACCATAGTCACCAGATCGAGGTGAGTTCCAGTTGGGGACCAGAGTCACCAGATCCAGGTGAAGTCCAGGTGGGGACCAGAGTCTCTAGGTGCAGATGAGGCCCAGGTGAGGACCAGAGTTACCAGGTACACGTGAGGCCCCGGTGGGAATCAGAGGCAACAGGTCCATGTTAGGCGGTCTTGGGGACTATGGTCAAGAGGTGTACTTGAGGCCCAGGTGTGGAACACAGTAAGCAGGTCCAGGTGAGTCCCCGGTGGAGAGAAGAGTCACCACGTCCAGGTGAGGCCCAGGTGGGCACCAGGATCCCCAGGTACAGGGGAGGCCCTTGAAAGAACCAGAGTCAACAGTTCGAGGTCAGGCGCAGGTGGCAACCAGGGTCAGCAGGTCGAAGCCAGGCCAAAGTGGGGTTCACAGTCACTAGGGCACGGTGAGACCCAGAGGGGGACCAGAGTCATCTGTTCCAGGTGAGGTCCAGTTGTGGAACACAGTCACAGGGTCCCAATTTTGCCCAGTTGAGGACCATGGTCAACAGGGCCAATTGAGGCCCAGATGGGGACCGGAGTCCCCAAATCCAGGTGAAGCCCAGGTGGGGACCACAGTCACCAGATCCAGGGTAGTCTCAGGTGCAGACCAGAATCACCAGGTCCAGGTGAGGTGCAGGTGGCAACAACACTCACCAGGTCCCGGTGAGGCCCTGGTGGGGACCAGAGTCACGAGGTACATGAGAAGCTAGAAACACTGCAGCCAGCAGGTCCACATGATATCCATGTGGAACGAGAATCACCAGTTACAGGTGAGGACCAGGTGGGGATCCGACTCACCATGTCCAGGTGAGACCCAGGTGGGAACCAGTATCACCATGTCCAGGTGTGGCCCAGGTGAAGGCTAGAGTTAATACGTACAGCTGGGTCACTGTTATTGAACAGTGTAACCATATCCTGATGCTACCGAGGTGGGTACCGAGACACCAGATCCTGGTGAGGCCCAGCTGGGACCAGAGACATGAGGTCCAGGTGAGGTCCCGATGGGAACCACAGTCACCAGGTCAGGTGAGGCCATTCTTAGGATCAGAGTCACCAGTTACAGGTGAGACCCAGGTGGAGTCAGAGTCACCTGGTACAGAAAATGCCAAAGTCAGACCAGTGTTACAACGATCAGGTCAGTCCCAGAGGGGAATATAGTAACCATGTCCCGATGATGCCCACGTAGAACGAGAGTCATCATGTCCAGATGAGGCGCAGTTGGGGAGCATATTCACAAGGTCCCGGTGAGGCCCAGTTGAGGACTAGAGTCACCAGGTTTGTTGAGGCCTAGAGGGGTACCAGATTCACCTGGTCTAGGTAACATCCAGATGGGGACCAGAGTAACCATGTCAGGGTGAGGCCCAGAGGGGATCCAGAGTCATCCTTTCCAGGTGAGGCTCAGGTGTGGAACAGAGTATCCAGGTCATAATGGTCCACATGTGAGGACCAGAGTCACCAGATCTGGGAGAGGCCCAGTTAGGATCAGAGTTACCACATCCAGGTGAGGCCAAGAAGGTTTCCACAGCAATCAGGTCCAGGTGGGGAACAAAGTCACCAGGATTAGGTGATGCCCAGGTGGTGACCAGATTTACCAGTTGCGGGTGAGGACTAGGTAAGTACCACATTCACCAGGTCCAAGTGAGGACACGTGGGGACCTGTGTCACCAGGCATGGGTAAGACCCATGTGGGAACCCCACTCACCAGGTCAAGATGAAGCCAACCTGCAGGCCATGCAGAGGAACCATGTCCCGATGATGCCCAGGTAGGGACCAGAGTTACCAGGTCCAGGTGAGGCCAACCTGCAGGCCATGCAGTGGAAACATTTCCCGATGATGCCCAGGTAGGGACGACAGTCACCAGGTCCAAATGAGGCCCTGATGCAGCATATTCACTAGGTACAGGTGAGGCCCAGTTGAGGACCAGAATCACCAGATCTGGTTGAGGACTAGAGGGGTACCAGAACCACCTGGTCCAGGTGACATCCCGATGGGGACCAGAGTCACCAGGTCAGGGTGAGGCCCAGAGAGGTTCCAGAGTCATCATGTGCAGGTGAGGCTCAGGTGTGAAACAGAGTCACCAGGTACCAATGATGACCAGGTGAGGACCAGAGTCACCAGGTCTGGGTGACGCGCAGATAGGATCAGAGTCACCAGTTCCAGGTGAGGCCAAGAAAGAGTCCACAGCAATCCTGTCCAGGTGGGGAACAAAGTCACCAGGACTGGGTGAGGCCCAGATGGGGACCAGATTCACCAGGTCAAGGTGAGAACCAGGTGGTCACCAGAGTCCCCGGTTCTGGGAGAGGACCAGGGAAGGACCAGATTCACCAGGTCAAAGAGGCCCACGTGGGGACCTGAGTCACCAGGTATGGGTGAGGTCCTGGTGGCAACCCCACTCACCAGGTCCAGTGAGGCCAACCTGCAGGCCAGAATAACCAGATCCAGGTGAGGCCCAAGTGGGGCCGGAGTCACCAGGTAAATGTGAGTCTACAAGAACACCACAGTCACCAGGTCCAGATGTGGTTCATGTGGGAACGAGAGTCACCAGGTACAGGTAAGACCCAGGTGGAGACAAGTCACCAGGTCCAGATTGAGGCCTAGGTGGGGGGACCAGATTCATCAGAACCAGTTGAGGCCAAAGTACGGAGCAAAGTTATCATGTCCAGGTGAGGCCCAGGTGGGGAACAGAGTAAACATGTCCCATTGATGCCAGGTGGGAAAAGAGTCACAAGGTCCAGAAGAGGCCTAAGTCAGGAGTAGAATCACCAGGTCCTTTCGAGGACCAGTTGAGGACCAGTGTCCCCAGCTCCGGGTGAAACCCATAGGGGGACCAGCGTCACCCGGTTCTGGTGATATCCATGTGGGGACCAGAGTCACCACGTCAGGGAGAGATCCAGAGTCGGACGAGAATCACTAGGTCCAGGTGAGGCCCCGATGTGGAACTGAGATACCAGGACCCATGATGACCATATGAGGACCTGTGTCACCACGTCCAGGTGAGGTCCCTGTGGGAACCAGTCACCTCGTCCAGGTGAGGCCCAGGTGGGACGACAGTCACCAGGTCCAGGTGAGGCATAGTTATATAAGAGAGTATCCAGGTCCCAATGATGCCCAGGTAAGGACCAGAGTCAGCAGGTCCAGGAGAGGCCCAAATATGGATCAGAGTCATTGTGTTCCAGGTGAGGCCAGATGGAGACCACAGGAACCAGGTCCAGGAGAGCCCCATATGTGAACCAGAGCCACCAGATCCAGGTGAGGTCCAGGTGGGACCACAGTCAAAAGGTCTGGGTGAGGCGCAGGTGGCAACAGGATTCACCAAGACCAGGTGAGGCCCAGGTGGCGACCAGTCACCAGATCCAGGTGAGGAACAGCTAAGTACCAGATTCACCAGGCCCAAGTGAAACCCAAGGGGTGACCAGAGTCACCAGGTAAGGGTGAGTCACAGAGGGGGAACCAGAGTAACCAGTTTAGTTTGAGGCCCAGAATGGGACCAGAGTTCCTTGGTCAAAGTGAGGCCCAGGTGTGGAATAGAGTATCCAGATCCCAATGATGCCTGGGTTAGGACCAGAGTCACTAGGGCCATGCAGGCCCAGATGGGGAACAGATTCACTAGGTCCTGGTGAGCCATAGATAAGACCACAGTCAGCAGTATCAGGTGAGACCCTTGTGGGAACCAGAGCCACTCTATCCAGCTGAGTCCCAGGTCCATGTGAGTCCCACGTGAGGACCAGATTCATCATGTCGAATTGAGGCATAGCTGGTGACAAATGTCACCAGGTTTGGGTGCGGCCTAGATGGGGCAAGATTCAGCAGTTCTGAGTTAGGTCAAAGTGGGGACGAGAGACACCAGGTCCAGGTGAGGCCAAACTGAGGACCAGAGTCACCAGATCGAGGTGAGGTCCAGGTGGGGACCAGAGTTACCAGATCCAGGTGACGTACAGGTGGGGACCAGAGTCACTAGGTCCAGTTGCAGCCCAGGTGAGGACCAGAGTTACCAGGTACACGTGAGGCCCCGATGGGTATCAGAGGCAACAGGTACTTTTGAGGACGGCTTGGGGACCATGGTCAGCAGGTCTACTTGGGGCCCAGGTGTAGAACACAGTAACCAGGTCCAGGTGAGTCCACGGTGGTGACAAGAGACACCACGTCAAGGTGAAGCCCATGTGGTGACCAGGATCACCAGGTATAGGAGAGGTCCTTGAATAAAGCAGAGTCAACAGTTCGAGGTCAGGCGCATGTGGCAACCAGCAGCAGCAGGTCCAAGTCAGGCCAAAGTGGGCTTCACAGTCACTAGGGCACGGTGAGACCCAGAGGGGGACCAGAGTCACTTGGTCCAGGTGAGGTCCAGTTGTGGAACACAGTCACCGCGTCCCAATTTTTCCCACTTGAGGACCATGGTCAACAGGGCCAGGTGAGGCCCAGATGGGGACCGGAGTCCCCAAATCCAGGTGAAGCCCAGTTGGGGACCACAGTCACCAGATCAAGGGTAATCTCAGGTGCAGACCAGAATCACCAGGTCCACGTGAGGTGCAGGTGGCAACCACACGCACCAGGTCCAGGGGAGGCCAACCTGCAGGCCATGCAGTGGAAACATGTCCCGATGATGCCCAGGTAGGGACCAGAGTCACCAGGTCCAAATGAGGCCCACATGGAGCATATTCACTAGGTCCAGGTGAGGCCCAGTTGAGGACCAAAGTCACCAGATCTGGTTGAGGACTAGAGGGGTACCAGATTCACCTGGTCAAAGTGACATCCAGTTGGGGACCAGAGTCACCAGGTCAGGGTGAGGCCCAGAGAGGATCCAGAGTCATCATGTCCAGGTGAGGCTCAGGTGTGGAACAGAGTCACCAGGTACCAATCATGCCCAGGTGAGGAACAGAGTCACCACTCTGGGTGATGCGCAGATAGGATCAGAGTGACCAGTTCCAGCTGAGGCTAAGAAAGAGTCCACAGCAATCAGTTCCAGGTGGGGAACAAAGTCACCAGGACTTCGTGAGGCCAAGATGGGGACCAGATTCACCAGGTCCAGGTGAGGTCCAGTTGGGGACCCGCGTCCCCGGGTCTCGGAGAGGACCAGGTAAGGACCAGATTCACCATGTCCAGTGAGGCCCACGTGGGGACTTGTGTCACCAGGTATGTGTGAGACCCAGGTGGCAACCCCACTCACCAGGTCCAGGTGAGGCCAATCTGCAGGCAATGCAGAGGAACCTTGTTCCGATGATGCACAGGTAGGGACCAGAGTTACCAGGTCCAGGTCAGGCCAACCTGCAGGCAATTCAGTGGAACCATGTCCCGATGATGCCCAGGTAGGAAACATAGTCACCAGGTCCAAATGAGGCCATGATGGAGCATATTCACTAGGTCCAGGTGAGGCCCTGTTGAGGACCAGAGTCACCAGATCTGGTTGAGGCCTAGAGGGGTACCAGAATCACCTGGTCCAGGTGACATCTAGATGGGGACCAGAGTCACCAGGACAGGGTGAGGCCAAGAGAGGTTGCAGAGTCATCATGTCCAGATGAGGCTAGGTGTGGAACAGAGTCACCAGGTACAAATGATGCCCAGGTGAGGACCAGAGTCACCATGTCTGGGTGACGCGCAGATAGGATCAGAGTCACCTGTTCCAGGTGAGGCCAATAAAGAGTCCACAGCATCAGGTCCAGGTGGGGAACAAAGTCACCAGGGCTGGGTGTGGCCCAGAGGGGGACCAGATTCACCAGGTCCAGGTGAGGACCATGTGGCGACCAGAGTCCCCGGGTCTGGGAGAGGACTAGTTGAGGATCAGATTCACCAGGTGCAAGAGGCCCACGTGGGGACCTGTGTCACAAGGTATGGGTGACCCCCAGGTGTCAACCCCACTCACGAGGTCCAGGTGAGGCCAACCTGCAGGCCATGGAGAGGAACCATGTCATGATGATGCCCAGGTAGGGACTAGAGTTCTCAGCTCCAGCTGAGGCCAACCTGCAGGTCATGCAGTGGAACATGTCCCGATGATGCCCAGGTAGGAACCAGAGTTACCAGGTCCAGGTGAGGCCAACCTGCAGGCCAAGCAATGGAACCATGTCCCGATGATGCCCAGGTAGGGATCAGAGTCACCAGGTCCAGGTGAGGCCAACCTGCAGGCCATACAGTGGAACCATGTCCCGATGATGCCCAGGTAGGGACCAGAGTCACCAGGTCCAAATGAGGCCAAGATGGATCATATTCACTAGGTCCAGGTGAGGCCCAGTTGAGGACCAGAGTCACCATAACTGGTTGAGGCCTAGAGTGGTACCAGAATCCCCTGGTCCAGGTGACATCCAGATGGGGACCAGAGTAACCAGGTCAGGGTGAGGCCCAGAGAGGTTCCAGAGTCATCATGTCCAGGTGAGGCTCAGGTGTAGAACAGAGTCACCATGTACCAATGATTCTCAGGTGAGGACCAGAGTCACCAGGTCTGGGTGACACACAGATAGGATCAGAGTCACCAGTTCCAGGTGACGCCAAGAAAGAGTCCACAGCAATCAGTTCCCGGTGGGGAACAAAGTCACCAGGACTGGGTGAGGCCCAGATGGGGACTAGATTCACCAGGTCCAGGTGAGGCCCAGGTGGTGACCAGAGTCCCCGGGTCTGGGAGAGGACCAGGTAAGGACCAGATTCACCAGATCCAAGAGGCCCACGTAGGGACAGAGTCACCAGGTATGGGTGAGGTCCTGGTGGCCACCCCACTCACCAGGTCCAGGTGAGACCAGCCTGCAGGCCAGAGTCACCAAATCCAGGTGAGGCCCTAGTGAGGACCAGAGTCACCAAGTAAATGTGAGTCTACAAAAACACCACAGTCACCAGGTCCAGGTGTGGCTCAAGTGGGATCGAGAGTCACCAGGTCCAGGTGAGACCCAGGTGGGGACCACAGTCACCAGGTCCAGATTGAGGCCTAGGTGGGGGGACCAGAGTCATCAGGACCAGTTGAGGCCAAAGTGTGGAGCAAAGTTATCATGTCCAGGTGAGGCCCAGGTGGGAAACAGATTAACCATGTCCCATTGATGCCAGGTGGGAAAAGAGTCACAAGGTCCAGACGAGGCCTAAGTGAGGAGTAGATTCACTAGGTCCTGTTTAGGCCCGGTTGAGGACCAGTGTCCCCAGCTCCGGGTGAGTCCCAGAGGGGGACCAGAGTCACCCGGTTCTGGTGATATCCAGGTGGAGTCCAGAGTCAGCACGTCAGGGTGAGAACCAGAGTCGGACGAGAATCACTAGGTCCAGGTGACGCCCCGATGTGGAACTGAGAAACCAGGTCCCATGATGCCCATATGAGGACCTGAGTCACCAGGTCCAGTTGAGGTCCCTGTGGGAACCAGTCACCTCGTCCAGGTGAGGCCCAGGTGGGACCACACTCACCAGGTCCAGGTGAGGCCAAGTTATATAAGAGAGTATCCAGGTCCCAATAATGCCCAGGTAAGGACCAGAGTCAACAGGTCCAGAAGAGGCCCAAATATGGAATAGAGTCATTGTGTTCCAGGTGAGGCCAGATGGAGACCACAGGAACCAGGTCCAGTAGTGCCCCTTATGGGAACCAGAGCCTCCAGATCCAGGTGAGATCCAGGTGGGACCACAGTCCCAAGGTCCACTGAGGCGCAGGTGGCAACAGGATTCACCAAGTCCAGGTGAGGCCCAGGTGGCGACCAGTCACCAGATCCAGGTGAGGACCAGCTAAGGACCAGATTCACCAGGCCCAAGTGAAGCCCAACGGTTGACCAGATTCACCAGGTAAGGGTGAGTCCCAGAGGAGGAACCAGAGTAACCAGTTTAGTTTGAGGCCCAGAATGGGACCAGAGGTCCCTGGTCAAAGTGAGGCCCAGGTGTGGAATAGAGTATCCAGGTCCCAATGATGCCGCGGTGAGGACCAGAGTCACTAGGGCCATGCAGGCCCAGATGGAGAACAGAATCACTAGGTCCTAGTGAGGCATAGAAAAAGACCCCAGTCACCGGTATCAGGTGAACCCTTTGTGGGAACCAGAGCCACTCTATCCAGCTGTGTCCCAGGTCCATGTAAGGCCCACGTGAGGACCAGATTCATCAGGGCGAATTGAGGCATAGCTGGGGACAAGAGTCACCAGGTCTGGGTGCGGCCTAGGTGGGGCAAGATTCAGCAGTTCTGAGTTAGGTCAAAGTGGGGACGAGAGACACCAGGTCCAGGTGAGGCCAAACTGAGGACCAGAGGCACCAGATCCAGGTGAGGTCCATGTTGGAAAGAGAGTCACAGGGCCAGGAGAGGTCCAGGTGGGGACCAGAGTCACCAGATCCAGGTGAAGTCCAGGTGGGGACCAGAGTCACCAGATCCAGGTGAAGCCCAGGTGGGAACCAGAGTCACTAGGTCCCGATGAGGCCCAGGTGAGGACCAGAGTTACCAGGTACACGTGAGGCGCTTGTAGGTATCAGAGCCAACAGGTCCCTGTTAGGCAGGCTTCGGGACCATGGTCAAGAGTTCTACTTGAGGCCCAGTGTGGAACACTGTAACCAGGTCCAAGTGAGTCCCCGGTGGTGACAAGAGTCACCGGGTCGTGGTGAGGCCCAGGTGGGAACCAGGATCACCAGGTACAGGGGAGGCCCTTGAAAGAACCAGAGTCAACAGTTCGAGGTCAGGCGCAGGTGGCAACCAGGGTCAGCAGGTCCAAGTCAGGCCAAAGTGGGGTTCACACTCACTAGAGCACGGTGAGACCCACAGGCGACCAGAGTCACCTGGTCCAGGTGAGGTCCAGGTGTGGAACACAGTCACCGGGTCCCATTTTTGCCCAGTTGAGGACCATGGTCAACAGGGCCAGGTGAGGCCCAGATGGGAATCGGAGTGCCCAAATCCAGGTGAAGCCCAGGTTGGGACCATAGTCACCAGATCCAGGGTAGTCTCAGGTGCAGACCAGAATCACCAGGTCCAGGTGAGGTGCAGGTGGCAACCACACTCACCAGGTCCCGGTGAGGCCCTGGTGGGGACCAGAGTCACGAGGTACATGAGAAGCTAGAAACACTGCAGCCACCAGGTCCACATGATGTCCATGTGGGAACGAGAATCAACAGTTAGAGGTGAGGACCCTGTGGGAATCCGACTCACCATGTCCAGGTGAGATCCAGGTGGGAACCAGTGTCACCATGTCCAGGTGTGGCGAGGTGAAGACCAGAGATAATAGGTCCGGCTGGGTCACTGTTAGTGAACAGTGTAACCATATCCTGATGCTACCCAGGCGGGTAGAGAGACACCATATCCTGGTGAGGCCCAGGTGGGCCCAGAGACATGAGGTCCAGGTGAGGTCCCCATGGGAACCACAGTCACCACGTCAGGTGAGGCCATGCTTAGGATCACAGTCACCAGTTACAGGTGAGGTCCAGGTGGAGCCAGAATCACCTGGTACAGAAGAGGCCAAAGTCAAGACCACAGTTACCACGATCAGGTCAGTCCCCGTGGGGAATAGAGTAACCATGTCAGGATGATGCCCAGGAAGAACCAGACTCACCAGGTCCAGATGAGGCACAGGTGGGGAGCATATTCACTAGGTCCCGGTGAGGCCAAGTTGAGGACGAGAGTCACCAGGTCTAGTTGAGTCCTAGAGGGGTACCAGATTCACCTGGTCTAGATGACATCCAAATGGGGACCAAGTCACCATTTCAGGGTGAGGCCCAGAGTGGTTCCAGAGTCATCAAGTCCAGGTGAGTCTCAGGTGTGGAACAGAGTATCCAGGTCTTAATGATCCACAGTTGAGTACCAGAGTCAACAGATCTGGGTGAGGCCCAGTTAGGAACAGAGTCACCAGTTCCAGGTGAGGCCAAGAAAGTGTCCACAGCAATCAGGTCCAGGTGGGGAACAAAGTCACCAGGATTGGGTGAGGCCCAGATTGGGAACAGATTCACAAGGTCCAGGTGATTCCCAGGTGATGACCAGAGTTACCAGTTCCGGATGAGGACCAGGTAAGGACCACATTCACCAGGTCCATGTGAGGCCCACGTGGGGACCTGTGTCACCAGGTATGGGTGAGGCCCAGGTAGCAAACCCACTCACCAGGTCAAGGTGAGTCCAACCTGCAGGCAATGCGGAGGAATCGTGTACCGAAGATGCCCATGTAGGGACCAGAGTTCCTGGTCCAGGTGAGGCCAACCTGCAGGCCATGCAGTGGAACCATGTCCCGATGATGCCCAGGTAGGGACCAGAGTAACCAGTTCCAAATGAGGCCCAGATGGAGCATATTCACTAGGTCCAGATAGGGCCCAGTTGAGGACCAGAGTCACCAGATCTGGTTGAGGCCTAGACGGGTACCAGAATCACCTGGTCCAGGTGACATCCAGATGGGGACCAGAGTCCCTGATAGTGAACAGTGTAACCATAACCTGATGCTACCCAGATGGTTACCAGAGACACCAGATCCTGGTGAGTCTCAAGTGGGACCCGAGACATGAGGTCCATTTGAGGTCCCAATGGGAACTGCAGTCATCAGGTCAGGTGAGACCATGCTTAGGATGAGTCACCAGTTACAGGTGAGGCACAGGTTGAGCCAGAGTCACCTGGTACAGAAGAGGCCAAAGTCAGGACAAGAGTTACCAGGATCAGGTCAGTCCCAGTGGGGAATAGAGTAACCATGTCCCGATGATGCCCAGGAAGAACCAGAGTCACCAGGTCCAAATGAGGCGCAGGTGGGGAGCATATTCACCAGGTCCCGGTTAGGCCAAGTTGAGGACCAGAGTCACCAGTTCTAGTTGAGGCGTAGAGGGGTCCAGATTCACCTGGTCTAGGTGACATCCAGATGGGGACCAGAGTCACCATGTCAGCCTCACCTGGAATTGATGACTCTGGGCCAGGTCCTGGTGAGGCCCAGGTGGGACCAGAGACATGAGGTCCAGGTGAGGTCCCGATGGAAACTACAGTCACCAGGTTAGGGGAGGCCATGCTTAGGATCAGAGTCACCAGTTTCAGGTGAGGCCGAGGTGGAGCCAGAGTCACCTGGTACAGAAGAGGCCAAAGTCAGGACCAGAGTTACCAGGATCAGGTCAGTCCCAGTGGGGAATAAAGTAACCATGTCCCGATGATTCCCAGGTAGAATCAGAGTCGCCATGTCCAGATGAGTTTAGGTGGGGAGCATGTTCACTAGGTCCCGGTGAGGCCCAGTTGAGGACCAGAGTCACCAGGTCAAGTTGAGGCCTAGAGGGGTACCAGATTCACCTGGTCTAGGTGACATCCAGATGGGGACCAGAGTCACCATGTCAGGCTGAGGACCAGAGGGGATCCAGAGTCATCATGTGCAGGTGAGGCTCAGGTGTGTAACAGAGTATCCAGGTCATAATGGTCCACAGGTGAGGACCTGTGACCAGGAGAGTGATCAGATCTGGTTGACTCGCAGAAAGGATCAGAGTCACCAGTTCCAGGTGAGGCCAAGAAAGAGCCTCAGGTCAGCAATCAGGTCCACGTGGGGAACAAAGTAACCAGGGCTGGGTGAGGCCCAGATGGGGACCAGATTCACCAGGTCCAGGTGAGGCGAGGTGGTGACCGGAGCTGGGTGAGGACCAGGTAAGGACCAGTGTCACCAGGTCCAAGAGGCCCACGTGGGGACCTGAGTCACAAGGTATGGGTGAGGCCCAGGTGGCAACCCCACTCACCTGTTCCAGGTGAGGCCAACCTGCAGGCCAGAGTCAACAGATCCATGTGAGGCCCTAGTGGGGACCGGAGGCACCAGGTATATGTGAGTCTACAAGAACACCACAGTCACCAGGTCCAGGTATGGTTCATGTGGGAACGAGAGTCACCAGGTCCAGGTGAGACCCAGGTGGGGACCACAGTCACCAGGGCCAGATTGAGGCCTAGGTGGGGGGACCAGAGTCATCAGGACCAGGTGAGGCCAAAGTGTGGAGCAAAGTTATCATATCCAGGTGAGGCCCAGGTGGGGAACAGAGTAACCATGTCCCATTGATGCCAGGTGAGAAAAGAGTCACAAGGTCCAGACGAGGCCTATGTGTGAGTAGATTCACCAGGTCCTTTTGAGGCCCAGTTGAGGACCAGTGTCCCCATCTCAGGGTCAGTCCCAGAGGGGGACCAGAGTCACCCGGTTCTGGTGACATCCATTTGGGGACCATAGTCACCACATCAGGGTGAGGCCCAGAGGGGGACGAGAATCACTAGGTCCAGGTGAGGCCCCGATGTGGAATTGAGAAACCAGGTCCCATGTTGCCCATATGAGGACCTGAGTCACGATGTCCAGATGAGGTCCGTGTGGGAACCAGTCACCTCGTCCCGGTGAGGCCAGGTGGGACTACATTCACCAGTTCTAGGTGAGCACCTTGTGGGAACCAGAGCCACTCTATCCAGCTGAGTCCCATGTCCATGTGAGGCCCACGTGAGGACCAGATTCATCAGGTCGAATTGAGGCATAGCTGGGGACAAGAGTCAACAGGTGTGGGTGCGGCCTAGGTGGGGCAAGATTCAGCAGTTCTGAGTTAGGTCCAAGTGGGGACGAGAGACACCAGGTCCAGGTGAGGCCAAAATGAGTACCAGAGTCACCAGATCCAGGTGAGGTCCATGTTGGAAAGAGAGTCACCAGGTCCAGGAGAGGTCCATGTGGGGACCAGAGTCACCAGATCCAGGTGAAGTCCAGGTGGGACCAGAGTCACCTGATCCAGGTGATACAAAGGTGGGGACCACAGTCACCAGTTCCAGATGAGGCCCAGGTTAGGACCAGAGTTACCAGGTACACGTGAGGCCTCGGTGGAGATCAGAGGCAACAGGTCCATATGAGGCCGGCTTGAGGACCATGGTCAACAGGTCTACGGAGGCCCAGGTGTGGAACTCAGTAAGCAGGTCCAGGTGAGTCCCCGGTGGTGAAAAGAGTCACCACATCCAGGTGAGGCCCAGGTGGAGAACAGGATCACCAGGTACAGTGGAGGCCCTTGAATAAAGCAGAGTCAACAGTTCGTGGTCAGGCGCAGGTGTCAACCAGGAACAGCAGGTCCAATTCAGGCCAAAGTGGGGTTCACAGTCACTAGGGCACGGTGAGACCCAGAGGGGGACCAGTGTCACCTGGTCTATGTGAGGTCCAGTTGTGGAACACAGTCACCGGGTGCCAAATTTGCCCAGTTGAGGACCATGGTCAACAGGGCCAGGTGAGGCCCAGATGGGGACCGGAGTCCCCAAATCCAGGTGACGCCCAGGTGGGGACCACTGTCACAATATCCAGGGTAGTCTCAGGTGCAGACCAGAATCACCAGGTCCAGGTGAGGGGCAGGTGGCAACCACACTCACCAGGTCCCGGTGAGGCCCTGGTGGGGACCAGAGTCACGAAGTACATGAGAAGCTAGAAACACTGCAGCCACCAGGTCCACATGATGTCCATGTGGGAACGACAATCACCAGTTACACATGAAGACCAGGTGTGGATCCGACTCACCATGTCCAGGTGAGACCCAGGTGGGAACCAGTGTCACCATGTCCAGTTGTGGCCCAGGTGAAGACCAGAGTTAATAGGTCCGGCTGGGTCACTGCTAGTGAACAGTGTAACCATATCCTGATGCTACCCAGGTGGGTACCAGAGACACCAGGTCCTAGTGAGGCCCAGATGGGACCAGAGACATGAGGTCCAGGTGAGGTCCCGATGGGAACCACAGTCAGCAGGTCAGGTGAGGCCATGCTTAGGATCAGACTCACCAGTTACAGGTGAGGCCCAGGTGGAGCCAGAGTCACCTGGTACAGAAGAGGCCAAAGTCAGGTCCAGAGTTACCAGGATCAGGTCAATCCCAGTGGGGAATAGAGGAACCATGTCCCGATGATGCCCACGTAGAACCGGAGTCAACAGGTCCAGATGAGGCGCAGGTGGGGAGCATTTTCACTAGGTCCTGGTGAGGCCCAGTTGAGGACCAGAGTCACCAGGTCTAGTTGAGGCCTAGAGGGTTACCAGATTCACCTGGTCTAGGTGACATCCAGATGGGGACCAGAGTCACCACGTCAGGGTGAGGCCCAGAGTGGGAGGAGATCACTAGGTCCAGTTGAGGCCCCGATATGGAACTGAACTAGGTCCCATGAAGCCCATGTGATGACCTGAGTCACCAGGTCCAGGTGAGGTCCCTGTGGGAACCAGTCACCTCGTCTAGGTGCGTCCTAGGTGGGACCACAGTCACCAGATGCAGGTGAGGCCAAGAAGGAGTCAAAACAATCAGGTCCAGGTGGGGAACAAAGTCGCCAGGACTGGGAAGGCTCAGATGGGGACCAGAAACACAAGGTCAAGGTGATTCCCAGGTGATGACCGGAGTTACCAGTTCCGGGTGAGGACCAGGTAAGGACCAGATTCACCAGGTCCAACTGAGGATCACGTGGGGACCTGTATCACCAGGCATGGGTGAGGCCCAAGTGCCAACCACAGTCACCAGGTCCAAGTGAGGCCATCTTGCAGGCCTTGCAGTGGAACCATGTCCCGATGATGCCCATCTAGGGACCAGAGTTACCAGGTCCATGTGAGGCCAAACTGCAGGCCAGAGTCACCAGATCTCGGTGGGGACCGGAGTCACCAGGTAAATGTGAGTCTACAAGAACACCACACTCACCAGGTCCAGGTGTGGTTCATCTGGGAACGAGAGTCTCCAGGTCCAGGTGAGACCCAGGTGGGGACCATAGTCACCAGGTCCAGATTGAGGCCTAGGTGGGGGGACCAGATTCATCAGGACCAGTTGAGGCCAAAGTGTGGAGCAAAGTTATCATGTCCAGGTGAGGCCCAGGCAGGGAACAGAGTAACCATGTCCCATTGATGCCAGGTGGGAAAAGAGTCACAAGGTCCAGACGAGGCCTAAGTGAGGAGTAGATTCACCAGGTCCTGTTGAGGCCCAGCTGAGTACCTGTGTCCCCAGCTCCGGGTGATCCCAGAGGGGGACCAGAGTCACCCGGTTCTGGTGATATCCAGGTGGGGTCCAGAGTCACCACGTCCGGGTGAGGCCCAGAGGGGGACGAGAATCACTAGGTCCAGGTGAGGCCCCGATGTGGACCTGAGAAACCAGGTCCCATGATGCCCATATGAGGACCTGAGTCACCAGGTCCAGGTGTGGTCCATATGGGAACCAGTCACCTCGTCCAGGTGAGTCCCATGTGGGACCACAATCACCAGGTCCAGGTGAGGCCAAGGAATGTAAGAGAGTATCCAGGTCCCAATGATGCCCAGGTAAGGACCAGAGTCACCAGGTCCAGCAGAGGCCCAAATATGGAGCAGAGTCAATGTGTTCCAGGTGAGGCCAGATGGAGACCACAGGAACCAGGTGCAGGAGAGCCCCATATGGGAACCAGAGTCACCAGATCCAGGTGAGGTCCAGGTGGGAACACAGTCTCAAAGTCCAGGTGAGGCACAGGTTGCAAGAGAATTCACCAGTTACAGGTGAGGCCCAGGTGGAGCCAGAGTCACCTTGTACAGAAGAGGCCAAAGTCAGGACCAGAGTTACCAGGATCAGGTCAGTCCCCGTGTGGAATAGAGTAAGCATGTCCCGATCATGCCCAGGTAGACCCAGAGTCACCAGGTCCAGATGAGGTGCAGGTGGGGAGAATATTCACTAGGTCCCGGTTAGGCCAAGTTGAGGACCAGATTCACCAGGTCTACTTGAGGCCTAGAGGGGTACCAGATTCACCTGGTCTAGGTGACATCCAGATGGGGACCAGAGTCACCAGGTCAGGGTAGAGGCCCAGAGATGTTCTAGAGTCATCATGTCCACTTGAGGCTCAGTTGTGGAACAGAGTCACCAGGTACCAATGAGGCAAGGTTGAGGACCAGATTCACCAGGTCTGGGTGACTCGCAGATAGGATCAGAGTCACCAGTTCCAGGTGAGGCCAAGGAGGAGTCCACAGCAATCAGGTCCAGGTGGGGAACAAAGTCACCAGGACTGCGTGAGGCCCAGATGGGGACCAGATTCACCAGGTCCAGGTGAAACCCAGGTGGTGACCAGAGTCCCCGGGTGTAGGAGAGGACCAGGTAAGGACCAATTCACCAGGTAGAAGAGGACCACGTGGGGACCTGAGTCACCAATTATGGGTGAGGCCCAGGTGGCAACCCCACTCACCAGGTCCAGGTGAGGGAAACCTGCAGGCCAAAGTCACCAGATCCACGTGATGCCCTAGCGAGGACCAGAGTCACCATGTAAATGTGAGTCTACAAGAACACCACAGTCACCAGGTCCAGGTGTGGTTCATGTGGGAACGAGAGTCACCAGGTCCAGGAGAGACCCCGGTGGTGACAATAGTCACCAGGTCGAGGTGAGGCCCAGGTGGGAACCAGGATCACCAGGTACAGGGGAGGCCATTGAAAGAACCAGTGTCAACAGTTCGAGGTCAGGCGCAGGTGGCAACCAGGGTCAGCAGGACCAAGTCAGGCCAAAGTGGGGTTCACAGTCACTAGAGCACGGTGAGACCCAGAGGGGGACCAGAGTCACCTAGTCCAGGTGATGTCCAGGTGTGGAAACAGTCACCGGGTCCCAATTTTGCCTAGTTGAGGACCATGGTCAACAGGGCCAGGTGAGGCCCAGATGGGTATCGGAGTGCCCAAATCCAGGTGAAGCCCAGGTGGGGACCATAGTCACCAGATCCAGGGTAGTCTCAGGTGCAGACCAGAATCACCAGGTCCAGGTGAGGTGCAGGTGGCAACCACACTCACCAGGTCCCGGTGAGGCCCTGGTGGGGACCAGAGTCACGAGGTACATGAGAAGCTAGAAACACTGCAGCCACCAGGTGAACATGATGTCCATGCTGGAATGAGAATCACCAGGTACAGTTGAGGACAAGGTGGGGATCCGACTCACCATGTGCAGGTGAGACCCAGGTTGGAACCAGTGTCACCATGTCCAGGTGTGTCCCAGGTGAAGACCAGACTAAATAGGTCCGGCTGGGTCACTGTTAGTGAACAGTGTAACCATATCCTGATGCTACCCAGGTGGGTACCAGAGACACCATGTCCTGGTGAGGCCCAGGTGAGACCAGAGACACTAGGTCCAGGTGAGGTCCCGATGGGAACCACAGTCACCAGGTCAGGTGAGGCCATGCTTAGGATCAAAGTCACCAGTTGCAGGTGAGGCCCAGGTGGCGCCAGAGTCACCTGGTACAGAAGAGGCCAAAGTCAGGACCAGAGTTACCAGGATCAGGTCAGTCCCAGTGTGGAATGGAGTAACCATGTCCCGATGATGCCCAGGTAGAACCAGAGTTACCAGGTCCAGAATAGGCGCAGGTGGGGAGAATATTCACTAGCTCCCGGTGAGGCCCAGTTGAGGACCAGAGTCACCAGGTCTAGTTGAGGCCTAGAGGGGTACCAGATTCGCCTGGTCTATGTGACATCCAGATGGGGACCAGAGTCACCATGTCAGGCTGAGGCCCAGAGTGGATCCAGAGTCATCATGTCCAGGTGAGGCTCAGGTGTGGAACAGAGTATCCAGGTCATAATGGTCCACAGGTGAGGACCAGAGTCACCAGATCTGGGTGAGGCCCAGTTAGGATCAGAGTCACTAGTTTCAGGTGAGGGCCAAGAATGAGTACACAGCAATCAGGTCCAGGTGCGAATAAAGTCACCAGGACTAGATGAGGCCCAGATGGGGACCAGATTCACCAGGCCCAGGTGATTCCCTAGTGGTGACCAGAGTTACCAGTTCCGGGTGACCACCAGGTAAGGACCAGATTCACCAGGTCCAACTGAGGCCCACGTGGGGACCTGTGTCACCAGGCATGGATGAGGTCCAGGTGACAAAGCACTCACCAGGTCCAGGTGAGGCCAACCTGCAGGCCATACAGAGGAACCAGGTCCCGATGATGCCCAGGAAGGAACGAGAGTTACCAGGTCCAGGTGAGGCCAACCTGCAGGCCATGCAGTGGAACCATGTCCCGATGATGCCCAGGTAGGGACCAGAGTTACCAGGTCCAGGTGAGGCCAACCTGCAGGTCATGCAGTGGAACCATGTCCCGATGATGCCCAGGTAGGGACCAGAGTCACCAGGTCCAAATGAGGCCCAGATGGAGCATATTCACTAGCTCCAGGTGAGGCCCATTGAGGACCAGAGTCACCAGACCTGGTTGAGGCCTAGAGGGGTACCAGAATCCCCTGTTCCAGGTGACATCCAGATGGAGACCAGAGTCACCAGGGAAGGGTGAGGCTCAGAGAGGTTCCAGAGTCATCATGTCCAGGTGAGGCTCAGGTGTAGAACAGAGTCACCATGTACCAATGTTGCCCAGGTGAGGACCAGAGTCACCAGGTCTGGGTGACGCGCAGATATGATCAGAGTCACCAGTTCCAGGTGAGGCCAAGAAAGAGTCCACAGCAATCAGGTCCAGGTGGGCAACAAAGTCACCAGGACTGGGTGAGACCCAGATGGGGACCAGATTCACCAGATCCAGGTGCGGCCCAGTTGGTGACCAGAGTCCCCGGGTCTGGGAGAGGACCAGATATTAACCAGATTCACCAGGTCCAAGAAGCCCACGTGTGGACCTGAGTCAACACGTATGGGTGAGGCCCATGTGGCAACCCGACTCACGAGGTCCAGGTGAGGCCAACCTGCAGGTCAGAGTCTCCAGATCCAGGTGAGGCCCTAGTGGGGACCGGAGTCACTAGGTAAATGTGAGTCTACAGGAACACCACAGTCACCAGGTCCAGGTGTGGTTCATCTGGGAACGAGAGACACCAGGTCCAGGTGAGACCCATGTGGGGACCACAGTCACCAGGTCCAGATTGAGGCCTAATGTGGGGACAAGAGTCATCAGGACCAGTTGAGGCCAAAGAATGAAGCAAAGTCATCATGTCCAAGTGAGGCCCAGGTGGGCAACAGTGTAACCATGTCCCATTGATGCCAGGTGGGAAAAGAGTCACAAGGTCCAGACGAGGGCTAAGTGAGGAGTAGATTCAACAGATCCTGTTGAGGCCCAGTTGACCACCAGTGTCCCCAGCTCCGGGTAAGTCCCAGGGGGGGACCAGAGTCACCCGGTTCTGGTGATATCCAGGAGGGGACCAGAGTCACCACGTCAGGGTTAGGCCCAGAGGGGGACGAGATTCACTAGATCCCGGTGAGGCCACGATGTGGAACTGAAACCAGGTCCCATGATTCCCATATGAGGACCTGAGTCACCAGGTCCAGGTGAGGTCCATGTGGGAACCAGTCACTTCGTCCAGGTGAAGCCCAGGTGGGACCACAGTCTACAGTTCCAGGTGAGGCCCAGGAATATAATGAGTATCCAGGTCCCAATGATGCCCAAGTAAGGACCAGAGTGAACAGGTCCAGCAGAGGCCCAAATATGGATCAGAGTCATTTTGTTCCAATTGATGCCTGATGGAGACCACAGGAACCAGGTCCAGGAGAGCCCCATATGGGAACCAGAGCCACCAAGTCCAGGTGACTTCCAGGTGGGACCAGAGTCACAAGGTCCAGGTGAGGCACAGGTGCAACAGGATTCACCAAGTCCAGGTGAGGCCCAGGTGGCGACCAGTCACCAGATCCAAGTGAGGACAAGCTAAGGACCAGATTCACCAGGCCCAAATGAAGCCCAAGGGGTGACCAGAGTCACCAGGTAAGGGTCATTCCCAGAGGGGTAACCAGAGTAACCAGTTTAGTTTGAGGCCAAGAATGTGACCAGAGGTCCCTAGTCAGAGTGAGGCCCAGGTGTGGAATAGTGTATCCAGGTCCCAATGATGCCTGAAAGGACCATAGTCACTAGGGCCATGCAGGCCCAGATGGGGAACAGAATCACTAGATCCTGGTGAGGCATAGAATAAGACCACAGTCAGCAGTATCATTTGAGTCCCTTGCGGGAACCAGAGCCACTCTATCCAGCTGAGTCCCAGGTGACGTGAGGCTCACGTAAGGACCAGATTCATTAGGTCGAAATGAGGCATACCTGGGGACAAGAGTCACCAGGTATGGGTGCGGCCTAGGTGGGGCAAGATTCAGCAGTTCTGAGTTAGGTCAAAGTAGGGACGAGAGACGTCAGGTCCAGGTGAGGCCAAACTGAGGACCAGAGTCACCAGATCCAGGTGTGGTCCATGTTGGAAAGAGAGTCAGCAGGTCCAAGAGAGGTCCAGGTGGGGACCAGAGACACCAGATTCAGGTGAAGTCCAGGTGGGGACCAGAGTCACCAGATCCAGGTGAAGCCCAGGTGGGGATCAGAGTCACTAGGTCCAGTTGAGGCCCAGGTGAGGACCAGAGTTACCAGGTACACATGAGGCCCCGGTGGGGATCAAGGCAACAGGTCCATGTGAGGCCGGTTTGGGGACCATGGTCAACTGGTCTACTTGAGGCCCTGGTGTGGAATACAGTAAGCAGGTCCAGGTGAGTCCCCGGTGGTGACAAGAGTCACCACGTCCAGGTGAGTCCCAGGTGGGGACCAGGATCACCAGGTACAGGGGAGGCCCTTGAAAGAACCAGACTCAACAGGTCGAAGTCAAGCGCAGGTCGCAACCAGGGTCAGCAGGTCCAAGTCAGGCCAAAGTGGGGTTCACAGTCATTAGGGCACGGTGAGACCCAGAGGGGGACCAGAGACACCAGATCCAGGTGAGGTGCATGTTGGAAAGAGAGTCACCAGGTCCGGGAGAGGTCCAGGTGGGGACCAGAGTAACCAGATCCACGTGAAGCCCAGGTGGGGACCAGAGTCACTAGGTCCCGATGAGGCCCAGGTGAGGACCTGAGTTACCAGGTACATGTGAGGCCCCGGTGGGGATCAGAGGCAACAGGTCCATGTGAGGCCGGCTTGGGGACCATGGTCAACAGGTCTACTTGAGGCCCTGGTGTGTAACACAGTAAGCAGGTCCAGGTGAGTCCCCGGTGGTGAAAAGTGTCACCACGTCCAGGTGAGGCCCAGGTGGGGACCAGGATCACCAGGTACAGTTGAGGCCCTTGAAAGAACTAGAGTCTACTGGCACAAAAACAGACACATAGATCAGTGAAACAGAATAGAGAATCCAGAAGTGGACCCTGAACTTTATGGGCAACTAATATTCGATAAAGGAGGAAAGACTATCCATTGGAAGAAAGACAGTCTCTTCAATAAATGGTGCTGGGAAAATTGGACATCCACATGCAGAAGAATGAAACTAGACCACTCTCTTTCACCATACACAAAGATAAATTCAAAATGGATGAAAGATCTAAATGTGAGACAAGATTCCATCAAAATCCTAGAGAAGAACACAGGCAACACCCTTTTTGAACTCGGCCATAGTAACTTCTTGCAAGATACTCCACGAAGGCAAAAGAAACAAAAGCAAAAATGAACTATTGGGACTTCATCAAGATAAGAAGCTTTTGCACAGCAAAGGATACAGTCAACAAAACTCAAAGACAACCTACAGAATGGGAGACGATATTTGCAAATGACATATCAGATAAAGGACTAGTTTCCAAGATCTATAAAGAACTTATCAAACACAACACCAAAGAAACAAACAATCCAATCATGAAATGGGCAAAAGACATGAACAGAAATCTCACAGAGGAAGACATAGACATGGCCAACATGCACATGAGAAAATGCTCTGCATCACTTGCCATCAGGGAAATACAAATCCAAACCACAATGAGATACCACCTCACACCACTGAGAATGGGGAAAATTACCAAGACAGGAAACAACCAATGTTGGAGAGGATGCGGAGAAAAGGGAATCCTCATACACTGTTGGTGGGAATGTGAACTGGTGCAGCCACCCTGGAAAACTGTGTGGAGGTTCCTCAAACAGTTAAAAAAATACCTGCCCTACGACCCAGCAATTGCACTGTTGGGGTTTTTCCCCAAAGAGACAAATGCAATGAAACGCCGGGACACCTGCACCCCGATGTTTATAGCAGCAATGGCCACGATAGCCAAACTGTGGAAGGAGCCTCGGTGTCCAACGAAAGATGAATGGATAAAGAAGATGTGGTTTATGTATACAATGGAATATTACTCAGCTATTAGAAATGACAAATACCCACCATTTGCTTCAACGTGGATGGAACTGGAGGGTATTATGCTGAGTGAAGTAAGCCAGTCGGATAAAGACAAACATTATATGTGCTCATTCATTTGGAGAATATAAATAATAGTGAAAGGGAATATAAGGGAAGGGGGAAGAAATGTGTGGGAAATATCAGAAAGGGAGACAGAACGTAAAGACTGCTAACTCTGGGAAACGAAGTAGGGGTGGTAGAAGGGGAGGAGGGCGGGGGATGGGAGTGAAAGGCTGAGGGGCACTGGGGGTTATTCTGTATGTTAGTAAATAGAACACCAATAATAAAAAATAAATTAAAAAAAGAAAAAAGAAAGAACCAGAGTCAACAGGTCGAAGTCAAGCGCAGGCGGCAACCAGGGTCAGCAGGTCCAAGTCAGGTCAAAGTGGGGTTCACAGTCATTAGGGCTCGGTGAGACCCATAGGGGGACCAGAGTCACCTGGTCCAGGTGAGGTCCATTTGTGGAACACAGTCACCGGGCCCCAAATGTGTCCAGTTTAGGACCATGGTCAACAGGGCCAGGTGAGGCCCAGATGGGCCCGGAGTCCCCAAATCCAGGTGAAGACCAGGTGGGGACCACAGTCACCAGATCCAGGGTAGTCTCGGGTGCAGACCAGAATCACCAGATCCAGGTGAGGTGCAGGTGGCAACCAGACTCACCAGGTCCCGGGTAGGTCCTGGTGGGGACCAGAGTCACGAGGTACATGAGAAGCTAGAAACACTACAGCCAAAAGGTCCCCATGATGTCCATGTGGGAACGAGAATCACCAGTTACAGGTGAGTACCAGTTGGTGAACTGACTCTCCATGTAGAGGTGAGTCCCAGGTGGGAACCAGTGTCACCATGTCCAGTGTGGCCCAGGTGAAGACCAGAGTTAATAGGTCCGGTTGTGTCACTGTTAGTGAACAGTGTAACCATATCCTGATGCTACCCAGGTGGTTAACAGAGACACCAGGTCCTGGTGAGGCCCAGGTGGGACCAGAGACATGAGTTCCAGGTGAGGTCCCACTGGGATCCACAGTCACCACGTCAGGTGAGGCCATATTAGGATCAGAGTCACCAGTTACAGGTGAAGCCCAGGTGGATCAGAGTCACCTGGTACAGAAGAGGCCAAAGTCAGGAACAGAGTTACCAGGATCAGGTCAGTCCCATTGGGGTATAGAGTAACCATGTCCCGGTGATGCCAAGGTAGACCCAGAGTCAACAGGTCCAGATGAGGCGCAGGTGGGGAGCATATTCACTAGGTCCCGGTGAGGCCCAGTTGAGGACCAGAGTCACCAGGTCTAGTTGAGGTCTAGAGGGGTACCAGATTCACCTGGTCTAGGTGACATCCAGATGGGGACCAGAGTCACCATGTCAGGCTGAGGCCCAGAGGGGTTCCAGAGTCATCATGTCCAGGTGAGGCTCAGGTGTGGAACAGAGTATCCAGGTCATAATGATCCACAGGTGAGGACCAGAGTCACCAGATCTCAGAGAGGCCCAGTTAGGATCAGAGTCACTGGTTCCAGTTGACGCCAAGAAGGAGTCCACAGCAATCAGGTCCAGGTGGGGAAAAAATTCACCAGGACTGGGTGAGGACTAGATGCGGACCAGATTCACCAGGTCATGGTTATTCCCAGGTAGTGACCAGAGTTACCGTTCCAGGTGAGGACCAGGTAAGGACCAGATTCACCAGATCCAAGTGAGGCACACGTGCGGACCTGTGTCACCAGGTATGGGTGAGGTCCAGGTGACAACCCTACTCACCAGGTCCATGTGAGGACAACCTGCTGGCCATGCAGAGGAACCGTGTCTCGATGATGCCCACGTAGGGACTAGAGTTACCAGGTCCAGGTGATGCCAACCTGCAGGCCATGCAGTGGAACCATGTCCCGATGATGCCCAGGTAGGGACCAGAGTCACCAGGTCCAAATGAGGACAGATCGAGCATATTCACTAGGTGCAGGTGAGGCCCAGTTGAGGACCAGAGTCACCAGATCTGGTTGAGACCTAGAGGGGTAGCAGATTCACCTGGTCCCGGTGACATCCACATGGGGACCAGAGTCACCAGGTCAGGGTGAGGCCTAGAGAGGTTGCAGAGTCATCATGTCCAGGTGAGGCTCAGGTGTGGAACAGAGTCATCAGGTACCAATTATGCCCAGGTGAGGACCAGAATCACCAGGTATGGGTGACGCGCAGATAGGATCAGAGTCACCAGATCCAGATGAGGCCCAGAAAGAGTCCACAGCAATCAGGTCCAGGTGGGGAACAAAGTCACCAGGACTGGGTGAGGCCCAGATGGGGACCAGATTCAACAGGACCAGGTGAGGCCCAGATGGTGACCAGAGTCCCCGACTCTGGGAGAGGACCAGGTAAGGACCAGATTCACCAGCTCCAAGAGGCCCACAGGGGACCTGAGTCACCAGGTATGGATGAGGCCCAGGTGGCAACCCCAATCACCAGGTCCAGGTGAGGCCAACCTGCAGGCCAGAGTCACCAGATCCAGGTGAGAACTTAGTGTGGACCAGAGTCACCAGGTAAATGTGAGTCTACAAGAAAACCACAGTCACCAGGTCCAGTTTTTATTCATGTGGGAACGAGAGTCACCAGGTCCAGGTGAGACCCAGGTGGGGACCACAGTCACCAGTACAGATTGAGGCCTAGGTGGGTGGACCAGTGTCATCAGGACCAGTAGAGGCCAAAGTGTGGAGCAAAGTTATCATGTCCAGGTGAGGCCCAGGTGGAGAACAGAGTAACCATGTCCCACTGATGCCAGGTGGAAAAAGTGTCACAAGGTCCAGACGAGGTCTAAGTAAGGAGTAGATTCACTAGGTCCTGTTGAGGCTCAGTCGAGGACCTGTGGGGGGACCAGAGTCACCCGGTTCTGGTGGTATCCAGGTGGTGACCAGAGTCAGCACGTCACGGTGAGGCCCAGAGTGGGACGAGAATCACTAGGTCCAGTTGAAGCCCCGATGTGGAATTGAGAAACCAGGTTCCATGGTGCCATAAGAGGACCTGAGTCACCAGGTCCATGTGAGGCCCCTGTGGGAACCAGTCACCTCGTCCAGGTGAGGCCCAGGTGGGACCACAATCACAAGGTCCAGGTGAGGCCCAGGTATATAAGAGAGTATCCAGGTCCCAATGATGCCAAGTTAAGGACCAGAGTCAACAGGTCCAGGAGAGGCCCAAATATGGATCAGAGTCATTGTGTTCCAGGTGAGGCCAGATGGAGACCACAGGAATCAGTTACAGGAGAGCCCCATATGGGAACCAGAGCCACCAGATCCAGGTGAGGTCCATGTGGGACCACAGTCACAAGGTCCAGGGGAGGCGCAGGTGGCAACAGGATTCACCAAGTCCAGGTGAGGCCCAGTTGGCGATCAGTCACCAGATCCAGGTGCGGACCAGCTAAGGACCAGATTCACCAGGCCCAAGTGAAGCCCAAGGGGTGACCAGAGTCACCAGGTATGGGTGAGGCCCAGAGGGGGAACCAGAGTAACCAGTTTAGTTTGAGGCCCAGAATGGGACCAGAGGTCACTGGTCAAAATGAGGCCCAGGTGTGGAGTAGAGATTCCAGGTCCCAAAGACGCCTGGGTGAGGACTAGAGTCACTAGGGCCATGCAGGCCCAGATGGGGAACAGAATCACTAGGTCCTGTTGAGGCATAGAATAAGACCACAGTCAGCAGTATCACGTGAGACCCTTGAGGGAACCAGAGCCACTCTATCCAGCTGAGTCCCAGGTCCATGTGAGGCCCATGTGAGGACCAGATTCATCAGGTCGAATTGAGGCAACGCTGGGGACAAGAGTCACCAGGTCTGGGTGCGGCCTAGGTGGGGGAAGATTCAGCAGTTCTGAGTTAGGTCAAAGTGGGGACGAGAGACACCAGGTCCAGGTGAGGCCAAACTGAGGACCAGAGTCACCAGATCCAGGCGAGGTCCATGTTGGAAAGAGAGTCACCAGGTCAATGAGAGGTCCAGGTGGGGCCAGAGTCACCAGATCCAGTTGAAGTCCAGGTGGGGACCAGAGTCACCAGATCCAGGTGAAGCCCAGGTGGGGACCAGAGTCACTAGGTCCAGATGAGGCCCAGGTGAGGACCAGAGTTACCAGGTACACGTGAGGCCCCGGTGAGATCAGAGGCAACAGGTCCATGTGAGGCCGGTTTGGGGACCATGGTCAACAGGTCTATTTGAGTTCCAGGTTTGGAACACAATAACCAGGTCCAGGTGAGTCCCCGGTGGTGACAAGAGTCACCACGTCCAGTTGAGGCCCAGGTGGGGACCAGGATGACCAGGTACAGGGGAGGCCCTTAAAAGAACCAGAGTCTACAGTTCGAGGTCAGGCACGGGTGGCAACCAGGGTCAGCAGGTCCAAGTCAGGCCAAAGTGGGGTTCACAGTCACTAGGGCACGGTGAGACCCAGAGGGGGACCAGAGTCACCTGGTCCAGGTGAGGTCCAGTTGTGGAACACAGTCAACGGGTCCCAATTTTGCCCAGTTGAGGACCACGGTCAACTGAGCCAGGTGAGGCCCAGATGGGGACCGGAGTCCCCAAATCCAGGTGAAGCCCAGGTGGGGACCACAGTCACCAGATCCAGGGTAGTCTCGGTTACAGACCAGAATCACCACGTCCAGGTCAGGTGCAGGTGGCAACCACACTCACCACGTCCCGGTGAGGCCTTGGTGGGGATCAGAGCCACGAGGTACATGAGAAGCTAGAAACACTGCAGCCACCAGGTCCACATGATGTCCATGTGGGAACGAGAATCACCAGTTTCAGGTGAGGACCATTGGGGATCCCACTCACCATGTCCAGGTGAGACCCAGGTGGGAACCAGTGTCACCATGTCCAGTGTGGCCCAGGTGAATACCAGAGTTAATAGGTCCGGCTGCGTCATTGTTAGTGAACAGTTTAACAATATCCTGATGCTACCAAGGAGGGTACCAGAGACACCAGGTCCTGGTGAGGCTCAGGTGGGACCGGAGACATGAGGTCCATGTGACGTCCCGATGGGAACCACAGTCACCAGGTCAGGTGAGGCCATGCTTAGGATCAGAGTCACCAGTTACAGGTTAGGCCCAGGTGGAGCCAGAGTCACCTGGTACAGAAGAGGCCAAAGTCAGGAGCAGAGTTACCAGGATCAGGTCAGTCCCAGTGGGGAATAGAGTAACCATGTCCCGATGATGCCCAGGGAGAACCAGAGTCACCAGGTCCATATGAGGCGCAGGTGGGGAGCATGTTCACTAGGTCCTGGTGAGGCCCAGTGGAGGACCAGAGTCACCAGGTCAAGTTGAGGCCTAGAGGGGAACCAGGTTAACCTTGTCTAGGTGATATCCAGAAGGGGACCAGCGTCACCATGTCAGGGTGAGGCATAGAGGGGATCCAGAGTCATCATGTCCAGGTGAGTCTCAGGTGTGGAGCAGAGTATCCAGGTCATAATGGTCCACAGGTGAGGACCAGAGTGACCAGATCTGGGTGACGCGCAGATAGGATCAGAGTCACAAATTCCAGGTGAGGCCAAGAAAGAGTCCACAGAAATCAGGTCCAGGTGGGGAACAAAGTCACCAGGACTGGGTGAGGCCCAGATGGGGACCAGATTCACCAGGTCCAGGTGAGGCCCAGGTGGTGACCAGAGTCCCTGGGTCTGGGAGAGGACCAGGTAAGGACCAGATTCACCAGGTTCAAGAGGCCCACGTGGGGAATTAGTCACCAGTTATGGGTTAGGCCCAGGTGGCAACCCCACTTACCAGGTCCAGGTAATGCCAACCTGCAGGCCAGAGTCACCAGATCCAGGTGTGTCCCTAGTGGGGACCGGAGTCACCAGGTAAATGTGAGTCTACAAGAATACCACAGTCACCAGGTCCAGGTGTGGTTCATGTGGGAACGAGAGTCACCAGATCCAGGTGAGACCCAGGTGGGGACCACAGTCACCAGGTGCAGTTTGTGGCTTACGTGGGGGGACCAGAGTCATCAGGTCCATTTGAGGCCAAAGTGTGCAGCAAATTTATCATGTCCAAGTGAGGCCCAGGTGGGGAACAGAGTAACCATGTCTCATTTATGCCAGGTGGGAAAAGAGTCAGAAGGTCCAGATGAGGCCTAAGTGAGGAGTAGATTCACCAGGTCCTTTTGAGGCCAGGTTGAGGACCAGTGTCACCAGCTCCGGGTGAGTCCCAGAGGGGGACCAGAGTCACCCGGTTCTGGTGATATCCAGGTGGGGACCAGAGTCACCACGTCAGGGTGAGGCCCAGACGGGGACGAGAATCACTAGGTCCAGGTGAAGCCCTGATGTGGAACTGAGAAACCAGGTCCCATGATGCCCATTTGAGGACCTGAGTCACCAGGTTCAGGTGAGGGCCCTGTGGGAACCAGTGACCTCATCCCGGTGAGGCCCAGGTGGGACCACAGTCTCAAGGTCCAGGTGAGGCTCAGGTATATAAGAGAGTATCCAGGTCCCAATGATGGCCAGGTAAGGACGAGAGTCAACAGGTCCATGAGAGGCCCAAATATGGATCAGAGTCATTGTGTTCCAGGTGAGGCCAGATGGAGACCACAGGAACCAGGTCCAGGAGAGCCCCATATGGGAACCAGAGACAACAGATCGAGGTGAGGTCCACGTGGGACCACAGTTACAAGTTCCAGGTGAGGCGCTGTTGGCACCAGGGTTAACCTAGTCCAGGTGAGGCCCAGGTGGCGACCAGTCACCAGATCCAGGTGAGGACCAGCTAAGTACCAGATTCACCAGGCCCATGTGAAGCCCAAGGGGTGACCAGAGTCACCAGGTAAGGGTGAGGCCCAGAGGGGGAACCAGAGTAAACAGTTTAGTTTGCGGCCCAGAATGGGACCAAAGGTCCCTGTTCAAAGTGAGGCCCAGATGTGGAATAGAGTATCCAGGTCCCAATGGTTCCTGGGTTAGGACTAGAGTCACTAGGGCCATGCAGGCCCAGATGGGGAACAGAATCACTAGGTCCTGGTGAGGCATAGAAAAAGACCACAATCAGTAGGATCAGGTGAGCCCCTTGTGGGAACCAGAGCCACTCTATCCAGGTGAGTCCCAGGTCCATGTGAGGCCCACGTGAGGACCAGATTCATCAGGTCGAATTGAGGCATAGCTGGGGACAAGAGTCACCAGGTCTGGGTGCGGCCTAGGTGGGGCAAGATTCAGCAGTTCTGAGATAGGTCAAAGTGGGGACGAGAGACACCAGGTCCAGGTGAGGCCAAACTGAGGACCAGAGTCACCAGATCCAGGTGAGGTCCAGGTGGGGACCAGAATCACCAGGTCCAGGTGATTCCCAGGTGGTGACAAGGGTTACCAGGTCCGGGTGAGGACCAGGAAAGGACCAGATTCACCAGGTCAAGTGAGGCCCACGTAGGGACCTGTGTCACCAGGTATGGGTGAGCCCCAGGTGGCAACCCCACTCACTAGGGCCAGGTGAGGCCAACCTGGAGGCCATTCAGAGGAACCGTGTCCCGGTGATGCCCAGGTAGGGACCAGAGTTACAAGGTCCAGCTGAGGCCAACCTGCAGGCCATGCAGTGGATGCATGTCCCGATGATGCCAAGGTAGGGACGAGAGTCACCAAGTCCAACTGAGGCCCATATTAAGCATATTCACTAGGTCCAGGTGAGGCCCAGTTGAGGACCAGAGTCCCCAGACCTGGTTGAGGCCTGGAGGGGTACCAGAATCCCATGGTCCAGGTGACATCCAGATAGGGACGAGAGTCACCAGGTTAGGGTGAGGCCCAGAGAGGTTCCAGAGTCTTTAAGTCCAGGTGAGGCTCAGCTGTGGAACAGAGTCACCAGGTACCAATGATGCCCAGGTGAGGACCAGAGTCACCAGGTCTGGGTGATGAGCAGATAGATTCGAGTCACCAGTTCCAGGTGAGGCCAAGAAAGTGTCCACAGCAATCAGGTCCAGGTGGTGAACAAAGTCACCATGACTAGCTGAGGCCCAGATGGGGACCAGATTCACCAGGTCCAGGTGAGGTCCAGGTGGTGACCAGACTCCCCGGGTCTGGCAGAGGACCAGGTAATGACCAGATTCACCAGGTCCAAGTGAGGTCCACGTGAGGACCTGACTCACCAGGTATGGGTGAGGCCCCGGTGGCAACCCCACTCACCAGGTCCAGGTGAGGCCAACATGCAGGCCAGTGTCACCAGATCCAGGTGAGGCCTTAGTGGGGACCGGAGTCACCAGGTAAATGTGAGTCTACAAGAACACCACAGGGACCAGGTCCAGGTGTGGTTCATGTGGGAACGAGAGTCACCAGGTCCAGGTGAGCCCCAGGTAGGGACCACAGTCACCGGGTCCAGATTGAGGCCTAGGTGGGGGGACCAGATTCATCAGGACCAGTTGAGGCCAAAGTGTGGAACAAAGTTATCATGTCTAGGTGAGGCCCAGGTGGGGAACAGAGTAACCATGTCCCGTTGATGCCAGGTTGGAAAAGAGTCACAAGGTTCAGACGAGACCTAAGTGAGGAGTAGATTCAACAGGTACTGTTGAGATCCAGTTGAGGACCAGTGTCCCAAGCTCTAGGTTAGTCCCAGAGGGGGACCAGAGTCACCCGGTTCTGGTGATATCCAGATGGGGACCAGAGTCACCATGTCTTGGTGATGCCCAGAGTGGATCCAGAGTCATCATGTCCAGGTGCGGCTCAGGTGTGGAACAGAGTATCCAGGTCATAATGGTCCACAGGTGAGGACCAGAGTCACCATATCTGGGTGAGGCCCAGCTACGATCAGAGTCACCACTTCCAGGTGAGGCCAAGAAGGAGTCCACAGCAATCAGGTCCAGGTGGGGAACAAAATCAACAGGAATGGGTGAGGAGCAGGTAAGGACCAGATTCACCAGGTCCAAGTGAGTCCCAGGTGGGCACCTGGGTCACCAGGTATGGGTGAGGCCCAAGTGGCATCCCCACTCACCAGATCCAGGTGAGGACACACTGCAGGCAATGCAGAGGAAGAGTGTCCCGATGATGCCCAGGTAGAACCACAGTTACCAGGTCCAGGTGCGGCCAACCTGAACGCCATGCAGTGGAAACATGTCCCGATGATGCCCAAGTAGGGAAGAGAGTCACCAGGTTCAAATGAGGCCCTGATGGAGCATATTCAATAGGTCCAGGTGAAGCCCAGTTGAGGACCAGAGTCACCAAATCCAGGTGAATCCAAGGTGGGGACCAGAGTCACTAGGTCCAGATGAGGCCCAAGTGAGGACCAGTGTTACCAGGTACACGTGATGCCCCGGTGGGAATCAGAGGCAACAGGTCCATATGAGGGCGGCTTCGGTACCATGGTCAACAGATCTACTTGAGGCCCAGGTGTGGAACACAGTAACCAGGTCCAGGTGAGTCCCTGGTGGTGACAAGTGTCAACACGTCCAGGTGAGTACCAGGGGGGACCAGGATCACCAGGTACAGGGGAAGCCCTTGAATAAACCGGAGTCAACAGTTCGAGGTCAGACGCAGGTGTCAACCAGGGTCAGCAGGTCCAAGTCAGGCCAAAGTGGGGTTCACAGTCACTAGGGCACGGTGAGACCCAGAGGGGAACCAGAGTCACGTGGTCCAGGTGAGGTCCAGTTGTGGAACACGGTCACCGCGTCCCAATTTTGCCCAGTTGAGGACCATGGTCAACAGGGCCAGGTGAGGCTCAGATGGGGACCAGAGTCCCCAAATCCAGGTGAAGCCCAGGTGGGGACCACAGTCACCAGATCTAGGGTAGTCTCAGGTGCAGACCAGAATCACCAGGTCCAGGTGAGGTGCAGGTGGCAACCACACTCACCAGGTCCCGGTGAGGCCCTGGTGGGGACCAGAGTCACGAGGTACATGACAAACTAGAAACACCGCAGCCACCAGGTCCACATGATGTCCATGTGGGAAGGAGAATCAACAGTTACAGGTTAGGAACAGGTGGGTATCTGACTCACCATTTCCAGGTGAGACCCAGGTGGGAACGAGTGTCACCATGTCCAGGTGTGGCCCAGGTGAAGACCAGAGTTAATAGGTCCGGCTGGGTCACTGTTAGTGAACAGTGTAACAATATCCTGATGCTACCCAGGTGGGTACCAGAGACACCAGGTCCTGGTGAGGCCCAGGTGGGACCAGAGACATGAGGTCCAGGTGAGGTCCGATGGAAACCACAGTCACCAGGTCAGGAGAGGCCATGCTTTGGATCAGAGTCACCAGTTACAGGTGAGGCCAAGGTGGAAGCAGAGTCACCTTGTACAGAAGAGGCCAAAGTCAGGACCAGAGTTACCAGAATCAGGTCAGTTCCAGTGGGGAACAGAGTAACCATGTCCCGATGATGCCCAGGTAGACCCAGCGTCACCAGGTCCAGATGAGGCGCAGGTGGGGAGCATATTCACTAGGTCTCGGTGACACCCAGTTGAGGACCAGTGTCACCAGGTCTATTTGAGCCCTAGAGGGGTAACAGATTCACCTGGTCTAGGCGACATCAAGATGGGGACCAGAGTCACCATGTCAAGGTGAGGCCCAGAGAGGTTCCAGAGTCATCATGTCCAGGTGAGCCTAAGGTGTGGAACAGAGTCACCAGGTACCAGTAATGCCCAGGTGAGGACCAGAGTCAACAGGTCTGGGAGACGCGCAGATAGGATCAGATTCACCAGTTCCAGGTGAGGCCAAGAAAGAGTCGACAGCAATCAGATCCAGGTGGGGAACAAAGTCACCATGCCTGGGTGAGGCCCAGATGGGGACCAGATTCACCAGGTCCAGGTGAGGCCCAGGTGGTGACCAGAGTCCCCGGGTATGGGAGAGGACCAGGTTTGGACCAGATTCACCAGGTCCAAGAGGCCCACGTGGGGACCTGAGTCACCAGGTATGGGTGAGGCCCACAGGCAACCCCACTCACCAGGTCCAGGTGAGGCCAACCTGCAGGCCAGAGTCACCAGATCCGGGTGAGGCCCTAGTGGGGACCGGAGTCAATGGGTAAATGTGAGTCTACAGGAACACCACAGTCACCAGGTCCAGGTGTGGTTCATGTGGGAACGAGAGTCCCCAGGTCCAGGTGAGACCCATTTGGGGACCACAGTCACCAGGTCCAGATTGAGGCCTAGGTGGGGGGACCAGGGTCATCAGGACCAGTTGAGGCCAAAGTGTGGAGAAAAGCTATCATGTCCAGTTGAGACCTAGGTGGGGAACAGAGTAACCATGTCTCATTGATGCCAGGTGGGAAAAGAGTCACAAGGTCCAGACGAGGCTTAAGTGAGGAGTAGATTCACCAGGTCCTGTTGAGGCCCAGTTGAGGACCAGTGTCCCCAGCTCCGGGTGAGTCCCAGAGGGGGACCAGAGTCACCCGGTTCTGGTGACGTCCAGGTGGGGACCAGAGTCACCACGTCAGGGTGAGGCCCAGAGGGGGACGAGAATCACTAGGTCCAGGTGAGTCCCCGATGTGGAACTGAGAAACAAGGTCCCATGATGCCCATATGATGACCTGAGTCACCAGGTCCAGGTGAGGTTCCTGTGGGAACAAGTCACCTCGTCCAGGTGAGGCCCAGGTGGGACCACAGTCACCAGGTCCAGGTGAGGCCCAAGTATATAAGAGAGTATCCAGCTCCCAATGATTTCCAGGTAAGGACAAGAGTCAACAGGTCCATGAGAGGCCCAAATATGGATCAGAGTCATTGTGTTCCAGGTGAGGAAAGATGGAGACCACAGGCAGTAGGTCCAGGAGAGCCCCATATGTTAACCAGAGCCACCAGATCCAGGTGAGGTCCAGGTGGGACCACAGTCACAAGGTCCAGGTGAGGCACAGGTGGCAACAGGATTCACCAAGTCCAGGTGAGGCCCAGGTGGCGACCAGTCAACACATCCTGGTGCGTACCAGCTAAGGACCAGATTCACCAGGCCCAAGTGAAGCCCAAGGGGTGTCCAGAGTCACCAGGTAAGGGTGAGGCTCAGAGGGGGAACCTGAGTAACCAGTTAATTTGAGGCCCAGAATGGGACCAGCGATCCCTAGTCAAAGTGAGGCCCAGGTGTGGAATAGAGTATCCAGGTCCCAATGATGCCTGGGTGAAGACAAGAGTCACTAGAGCCATGCAGGCCCAGAAGGGGAACAGAATCACCAGGTCCTGGTGTGGCATAGACTAAGATCACATTCAGGAGTATCAGGTGAGCCCCTTGTGGGAACCAGAGCCACTCTATCCAGCTGAGTACCAGGTCCATGTGAGGCCCACGTGAGGACTAGATTCAACAGGTCGAATTGAGGCATAGCTGGGGACAAGATTCACCAGGTCTGGGTGCGGCCTAGGTGGGGGAATATTCAGCAGTTCTGAGTTAGGTGAAAGTGGGGACGAGAGACACCAGGTCCAGGTGAGGCCAAACTGAGGACCAGAGTCACCAGATCCAGGTGAGCTCCATGTTGGAAAGAGAGTCACCAGGTCCAGGAGAGGTCCAGGTGGGTACCAGAGTCACCAGATACAGGTGAAGTCCAGGTGGGGACCAGAGTCACCAGATCCATGTGAAGCCCAGGTGGGGACCAGAGTCACTAGGTCCAGATGAGGCCCAGGTGAGGACCAGAGTTACCAGGTACACGTAGGCCCCGGTGGGGATCAGAGGCAACAGGTCCATGTGAGGCCGGCTTGGGGACCATGGTCAACAGATCTATTGAGGCCCAGGTGTGGAAACAGTAAGCAGGTCCAGGTGAGTCCCCAGTTGTGACAAGAGTCACCACGTCCAGGTGAGGCCCGGTGGAGACCAGGATCACCAGGTCCAGGGGAGGCCCTTGAAAGAAGCAGAGTCAACAGTTCGAGGACAGGCGCAGGTGGCAACCAGGGTCAGCAGGTCCACGTCAGGCCAAAGTGGGTTTCACAGTCACTAGGGCACGGTGAGACCCAGAGGGGAACCAGAGTCACGTGGTCCAGGTGAGTTCCACTTGTGGAACACAGTCACCGCGTCCCGATTTTGCCCAGTTGAGGACCATGGTCAACAGGGCCAGGTGAGGCCCAGATGGGGAACGGAGTCCCCAAATCCAGCTGAAGCCCAGGTGGGGACCACAGTCACCAGATCCAGGGTAGTCTCAGGTGCAGACCAGAATCACCAGGTGCAGGTGAGATGCAGGTGGCAACCACACTGACCAGGTCCCGGTGAGGCCCTGGTGGGGACCAGCGTCGCGAGGTACATGAGAAGCTAGAAACACTGCAGTCACCAGGTCCACATGATGTCCATGTGGGGACACGAATCACCAGTTACAGGTAAGGACCAGGTGGGGATCCGAGTGACCATGTCCAGGTGAGACCCAGGTGGGAACCAGTGTCACAATGTCCAGGTGTGGCCCAGGTGAAGACCAGAGTTAATAGGTCCGGCTGGGTCACTGTTAGTGAACAGTGTAACCATGTCCTGATTCTACCAGGTGGGTACCAGAGACACCAGGCCCTGGTGAGGCCCAGGTGGGACCAGAGACAAGAGGTCCAGGTGAGGTCCCGATGGGAACCACAGTCACCAGGTCAGGTGAGGCCATGCTTAGGATCAGAGTCACCAGTTAAAGGTGTGGGCCAGGTGGAGCCAGAGTCACTTGGTACAGAAGAGGCCAAAGTCCGGACCAGAGTTACGAGGATCAGGTCAGTCCCAGTGGGGAACAGAGTAACCATGTCCCAATGATGCCCAGATAGAACCAGCGTCACCAAGTCCAGATGAGGCGCAGGTGGGGAGCATATTCACTAGGTTCCGTTGAGGCCCTGTTGAGGACCTGAGTCACCAGGTCTAGTTGAGGCCTAGAGGGGTACCAGATTCAGCTGATCTAGGTGACATCCAGATGGGGACCAGAGTCACCATGTCAGGCTGATTACCAGAGGGGATCCAGAGTCATCATGTCCAGGTGAGGCTCAGGTGTGGAACAGAGTATCCAGGTCATATTGTTCCACAGGTGAGGACCAGAGTCACCAGATCTGGGTGAGGCCCAGTTAGGATCAGAGTCACCAGTTCCAGTTGAGGCCAAGAATGTGTCCACAGCAATCAGGTCCAGGTGGGGAAGAAAGTCAACAGGACTGTGTGAGGCCCAGATGGGGACCATATTCACCAGATCCAGGTGATTCCCAGGTGGGGACCAGGGTTACCAGGTCCGGGTGAGGACCAGGTAAGGACCAGATTCACCAGGTCCAAGTGAGGCCCACGTGGGGACCTGTGTCACCAGGTATGGGTGAGACCCAGGTGGCAACCCCACTCACCCGGTCCGGCTGAGGCCAACCTGCAGGCCATGCAGAGGAACCGTGTCCCGATGATGTCCAGGTAGGGACCAGAGTTACCAGGTCCAGGTGAGGCCAGCATGTAGGCCAGTGTCACCAGATCCATGTGATGCCCTAGTGGGGACGGGAGTCACAAGGTAAATGTGAGTCTACAAGAACACCACAGTCACCAGGTCCAGGTGTGGTTCATGTACGAACGGGAGTCACCAGATCCAGCTGAGACGCAGTTGGGGACGACAGTCACCAGTCCAGATTGAGGCCTAGGTTGGGGGACGAGAGTCATCAGGACCAGTTGAGGCCAAAGTGTGCAGCAAATTATCATGTCAAGATGAGGCCCAGGTGGGGAACAGAGGAACCATGTCCCATTGATGCCAGGTGGGAAAAGAGTCACAAGGTCCAGACGAAGTCTAAGATTGGAGTAGATTCACAGGTCCTGTTGAGGCCCAGTTGAGGACCAGTGTCCCCAGCTCCGGGTGTGTCACCCGGTTCTGGTGATATCCATGTGGGGACCAGTGTCACAAGTCAGGGTGAGGCCCTGAGGGGGCCGAGAATCACTAGGTCCAGGTGAGGCCCCGATGTGGAACTGTGAAACCAGGTCCCAAGATGCCCATATGAGGACCTGAGTCACCAGGGCCAGGTGATGTCCCTGTGGGAACCTGTCACCCCGACCAGGTGAGGCCCAGGTGGGACCACAGTCACCAAGTCCTGGTGAGGCCCAGGTATATAAGAGAGTATCCAGGTCCCAATGATGCCCAGGTAAGGACCAGAGTCAACAGGTCCAGGAGAGGCCCAAATATGGATCAGAGTCATTGTGTTCCAGGTGAGGCCAGATGGAGACCACAGGAACCAGGTCCAGGAGAGCCCCATATGGGAACCAGAGCCACCAGATCCAGGTGAGGTCCAGGAGGGACAGCTGTCACAAGGTCCAGGTGAGGCGCAGGTAGCAACATGATTCACCAAGTCCAGGTGAGGCCCACGTGGTGACCTGTCACCTGATCCAGGTGCGGACCAGCTAAGAAACAGATTCACCAGGCGCAAGTGAAGCCCAAGGGGTGACCAGAGTCACCAGGTAAGGGTGAGTCCCAGAGGGGGAACCAGAGTAACCAGTTTAGTTTGAGGCCCAGAATGGGACCAGAGGTCCCTGGACAAAGTGAGGCCCAGGTGTGGAATAGAGTATCCAGGTCCCAATGATGCCTGGGTGAGGACCAGAGTCACTAGGGCCATGGAGGCCCAGATGGGGAACAGAATCACTAGGTCCTGGTGAGGCATAGAATAAGAATACAGTCACCAGTATCGGGTGAACCCCTTGTGGGAACCAGAGCCACTCTATCCCGCTGAGTCCCAGGTCCATGTGAGGCCCACCTGAGGACCAGATTCATCAGGTCGAATTGAAGCATAGCTGGGGACAAGAGTCATCAGGTCTGGGTGCGGCCTAGGTGGGGCAAGATTCAGCAGTTCTGAGTTAGGTCAAAGTGGGGACGAGAGACACCAGTCCAGGTGAGGCCAAACTGAGACCAGAGTCACCAGATACATGTGAGTTCCAGGTGGGGACCAGAGTCACGAGATCCAGGTGAAGTCCATGTGGGGACCAGAGTCACTAGGTGCAGATGAGGCCCTGGTGTGGACCAGAGTTACCAGGTACACGTGAGGCCCCGGTGGGGATCAGAGGTAACAGTTCCATGTGAGGCGAGCTTGGGGACTATGGTCAAGAGGTGTAATTGAGGCCCAGGTGTGGTGACAAGAGACACCACGTGCAGGTGAGGCCCAGGTGGGCATCAGGATCACTAGGTACAGGGGAGGCCCTTGAAAGAACCAGAGTCAACAGTTCGAGGTCAGGCACAGGTGGCAACCAGGGTCAGCAGGTCGAAGTCAGGCCAAATTGGGGTTCACAGTGACTAGGGCACGGTGAGACCCAGAGGGGGACCAGAGTCACCTGGTCCAGGTGAGGTCCAGTTGTGGAACACAGTCACAGGGTCCCAATTTTCCCCAGTTGAGGACAATGGTCAAAGGGCCAGGTGAGGCCCAGATGGGGACCGGAGTCCCCAAATCCAGGTGAAGCCCAGGTGGGGACCACAGTCACCAGATCCAGGGGAGTCTCAGGTGCAGACCAGAATAACCAGGTCCAGTTGAGGTGCAGGTGGCAACCACACTCACCAGAAAATGCCAAAGTCAGGAATAGTGTTACCAGGATCAGGTCGCTCCCAGTGGGGAATAGAGTAACCATGTCCCGATGATGCCCACGTAGAACCAGAGTCACCATATCCAGATGAGGCGCAGTTGGGGAGCATATTCACTAGGTCCCGGTAAGGCCCAGTTGAGGACTAGAGTCACCAGGTTTGGTTGAGGCCTAGAGGGGTACCAGATTCACCTGGTCTAGGAGACATCCAGATGGTGACCAGAGTCTCCATGTCAGAGGGAGGCCCAGAGTGGATCCAGAGTCATCATGTCCAGGTGAGGCCCAGGTGGGAAACAGAGTAACCATGATCCCATTGATGCCAGGTGGGAAAAGAGTCACAAGGTCCAGACGAGGCCTAAGTGAGGAGTAGATTCAACAGGTACTGTTGAGATCCAGCTGAGGACAAGTGTCGCCAGCTCCGGGTGAGTCCCAGAGGGGGACCAGAGTCACCCGGTACTGGTGATATCCAGGTGGGGACCAGAGTCACCACGTCAGGGTGAGGCCCAGAGGGGACGAGAATCACTAGGTCCAGGTGAGGCCCCGATGTGGAACTGAGAAAGCAGGTCCCATGATGCCAATATGAGGACCTGAGTCACCAGGTCCAGGTGAGGTCCCTGTGGGAACAAGTCACCTCGTCCAGGTGAGGCCCAGGTGGGACCACAGTCACCAGGTCCAGATGAGGCCCAGGAATATAAGAGAGTATCCAGGACCCAATGATGCCCAGGTAAGGACCAGAGTCAACAGGTCCAGGAGAGGCCCAAATATGGATCAGAGTCATTGTGTTCCAGGTGAGGCCAGATGGAGACCACAGGAACCAGGTCCAGGAGAGCCCCATATGGGAACCAGAGCCACCAGATCCAGGTGAGGTCCAGGTGGGACCACAGTCACAAGGTCCAGGTGAGGCGCAGGAGGCAACAGAATTCAACAAGTCCAGGTGAGACCCAGGTGGCGACCAATCACCAGATCCAGGTGCGGACCAATTAAGGACCAGTTTCAGCAGGCCCATGTGAAGCCTAAGGGGTGACCAGAGACACCAGGTAGGGTTGAGGCTCAGAGGGGGAACCAGAGTAACCAGTTTAGTTTGAGGCCCAGAATGGGACCAGAGGTCCCTCGTCAAAGTGAGGCCCAGGTGTGGAATAGATTATCCAGGTCCCAATGATGCCTGGGTGAGGACCAGAGTCACTAGGGCCATGCAGGCCCAGATGGCAAACAGAATCACTAGGTCCTGGTGAGGCATAGAATAACACCACAGTCAGCAGAATCAGGTGATCCCCTTGTGGGAATCAGAGCCACTCTATCCCGCTGAGTCCCAGGTCCATGTGAGGCCCACGTGAGGACCAGATTCATCAGGTCGAATTGAGGCATAACTGGGGACAAGAGACACCAGGTTTGGGTGCGGCCTAGGTGTGGCAAGATTCTGCAGTTTTGAGTTAGTTCAATGGGGGGATGAGAGGCACCAGGTCCAGGTGAGGGCAAAGATAGGACCAGAGTCACCAGATCCAGGTGAGGTCCATGTTGGACAGAGAGTCACCAGGTCCAGGAGATGTCCAGGTGGGGACCAGAGTCACCAGATCCAGGTTAAGTCCAGGTGGGGACCAGAGTCACCAGATCCAGGTGAAGCCGAGGTGGTGACCAGAGTCACTAGGTCCAGATGAGGCCAGGTGAGGACCAGAGTTACCAGACAACTGAGGCCCCGGTGGGGATCAGAGGCAACAGGTCTACTTGAGGCCCAGGTGTAGAACACAGTAACAAGGGCCAGATGAGTCCCCTTGTTGACAAGAGTCACCACGTCCAGGTGAGGCCCAGGTGGGGACCAGGATCACCAGGGTCAGGGGAGGCCCTTGAAAGAACCAGAGTCAAAAGTTCGAGGTCAGGAAGAGGTTGCAACAAGGGTCAGCAGGTCCAAGTCAGGCCAAAGTGGGGTTCACAGTCACTAGGGCACGGTGAGACCCAGAGGGGGACCAGAGTGAACTGGTCAAGGTGAGGTCCAGTTGTGGAACACAGCCACCGGGTCCCAGTTTTGCCCAGTTGAGGACCATGGTCAACACGGCCAGGTGAGGCCCAGATGGGGACCAGAGTCCCCAAATCCAGGTGAAGCCCAGGTGGGGACCACAGTCACCAGATCCAGGATAGTCTCAGGTGCAGACCAGAATCACCAGATCCAGGTGAGGTGCAGGTGGCAACCACACTCACCAGGTCCCGGTGAGGCCCTGCTGGGGACCAGAGTCACGAGGTACATGAGAAGCTAGAAACACTGCAGCCACCAGGTCCACAAGATGTCCATGGGGAACGAGAATCACCAGTTACAGTTGAGGACCACATGGGGATCCGACTCAACATGTCCAGGTGAGACCCAGGTGGGAACCAGTGTCACCATGTCCAGGTTTGGCTCAGGTGAAGACCGGAGTTAATAGGTCCGGCTGGGTCACTGTTAGTGAACAGTGTAACGATATCCTGATGCTACACAGGTGGGTACCAGATACACCAGGTCCTGGTGACCCCGAGAAGGGACCAGAGACCTGAGGTCCAGTTGAGGTCCCGATGGGAACCACAGTCACCATGTCAGGTGAGGCCATGCTTAGGATCAGAGTCACCAGTTACAGGTGAGGCCCAGGTGGAGCCAGAGTCACCTGGTACATAAGAGGCCAAAGTTAGGACCAGAGTTACCAGGATCAGGTCAATCCCAGAGGGTAATACAGTAACCATGTACCGATATTGCCCAGGTAGAACCAGAGTCACCAGGTCCAGATGAGGCACAGGTGGGGACCATGTTCACTAGATTCCGGTGAGGCCCAGTTGAGGACCAGTGTCACCAGGTCAAGTTGAGGCCTAGAGGGATACCAGATTCACCTGGTCTACGTGACATCCAGATGGTGAACCGAGTCCACATGTCAGGCTGAGGCCCAGAGGGGATCCAGATTCATCATGTCCAGGTGAGGCTCAGGTGTGGAACAGAGTATCCAGGTCATAATGGTCCACAGGTGAGGACCAGAGTCACCAGATCTGGGTGAGACCCAGTTAGGATCAGAGTCACCAGTTCCAGGTGAGGCCAAGAAGGAGTCCACAGCAATCAGGCCCAGGTGGGGAACAAAGTCACCAGGAATGGGTGAGGCCCAGATGGGGACCAGATTCACCAGGCCCAGGTGAATCCCAGGTGGTGACCAGAGTTACCAGTTCCGGGTGAGGACCAGGTAAGGACCAGATTCACCAGGTCCAAGTGAGGCCCGCGTGGGGACCTGTTTCACCAGGCATGGTTGAGGCCCAGATGACAACACCACTCACCAGGTCCAGGTGATTCCAAACTGCAGGCCATGCAGAGGAACAATATCCCGATGATACTCAGGTACTGACTAGAGTTACCAGGTCCAGGTGAGGCCAACATGCAGGCCATGCAGTGGAACCATGTCCCTATGATGCCCAGTGAGTGACCAGATTCACCATGTCCAAATGAGGCCCAGATGGAGCATATTCACTAGGTCCAGTTGAGGCCCAGTTGAGGACCAGAGTCACCAGATCTGGTTTAGGCCTAGAGGGGTACCAGAATCTCCTGGTCCAGGTGACATCCAGATGGGGTCCAGAGTCACTAGGTCAGGGTGAGGCCCAGAGTGGTTCCAGAGTCATCATGTCCAGGTGAGGCTCAGGTGTGGAACAGAGTCACCAGATACCAATGATGCCCAGGTGAGGACCAGAGTCACCAGGACTGGGTGACGCGCAGATAGGATCAGAGTCACCAGTTCCAGGTGAGGCCAAGAAAGTGTCCACACCAATCAGGTCCAGGAGGGGAACCAAGTCACCAGGACTGGGTGAGGCCCAGATGGGGACCAGATTCACCAGGTCCAGGTGAGGCCCACTTGGGGACCAGAGTCCCCAGGTCTGGGAGAGGACCAGGTAATGACCAGATTAAAAGGTCCAATAGGCCCACGTGGGGACCTGAGTCACCAGGTTTGGGTGAGGCCCAGGTGGCAACCCCACTCACCAGGTCGAAGTAAGGCCAACCAGAAGGCCAGAGTCACCAGATCCACGTGAGGCCCTAGTGGGCACCGGAGTCACCAGGTAAATGTGAGTCTACAAGAACACCACAGTCACCAGGTCCAGGTGTGGTTCATGTGGGAACGAGAGTCACCAGGTCCAGGTGAGACCCAGGTGGGGAAATAGTCACCAAGTCCAGATTGAAGCCTAGGTGGGGGGACCAGGGTCATCAGGACCAGTTGAGGCCAAAGGGCGGAGCAAAGTTATCATGTCCATGTGAGGCCCAGGTGCGGAACAGAGTAACCATGTCCCATTGATGCCAGGTGGGAAAAGAGTCACAAGGTCCAGACGAGGCCTAAGTGAGGAGTAGATTCACCAGGTCCTGTTGAGACCCAGTTGAGCACCAGTGTCCCCAGGTCCGGATGAGTCCCAGAGGGGAACAGAGTCACCCGGTTCTGGTGATATCCAGGTGGGGACCAGAGTCAGCACCTCAGGGTTAGGCCGAGAGGGGGACGAGAATCACTAGGTCCATGTGAGGCCCCGATGTGGAACTGAAAAACCAGGTCTCATGATGCCCATATGACGACCTGAGTCACCAGGTCCAGCTGAGGTCCCTGTGGGAACCAGTCACCTCGTCCAGGTGAGGCCCAGGTGGGACCACAGTCACCAGGTCCAGGTGAGGCCCAGGTATATAAGAGAGTATCCAGGTCCCAATGATGGCCAGGAAAAGACCAGAGTCAACAGGTCCAGGAGAGGCCCAAATATGGATCAGAGTCATTGTGTTCCAGGTGAGGCCAAATGGAGACCACAGGAAAGAGTTCCAGGAGAGCCCCATATGTGAAGCAGAGCTATTAGATCCAGGTGAGTTCCAGGTGGGTCCACAATCACAAGGTCCAGGTGAGGCGCAGGTGGCAACAGGATTCACCAAGTCCAGGTGAGGCCCAGGTGGCGACCAGTCACCACATCCAGGTGCAGACCAGCTAAGGACCAGATTCACCAGGCCCAAGTCAACCCCAAGGGGTGACCAGAGTCACGAGGTAAGGGTGAATCCGAGAGGGGCACCAGAGTAACCCGTTTAATTTGAGGCCCAGAATGGGACCAGAGTTCCCTGGTCAAAGAGGGGCCCAGGTGTGGAATAGAGTATCCAGGTCCCAATGATGCCTGGGTGAGGACCAGAGTCACTAGGGCCATGCAGGCCCAGATGGGGAACAGAATCACTAGGTCCTTGTGAGGCATAGAAAAAGACCCGAGTCACCAGTAACAGGTGAGACTCTTGTGGGAACCAGAGCCACTCTATGCAGCTGAGTCCCAAGTCCATGTGAGGCCCACGTGAGGACCAGATTCATCAGGTCAGTTCGAATTGAGGCATAGCTGGGGACAAGAGTCCCCAGGTCTGGGTGCGTCCTAGGTTTGGCAAGATTCTGCAGTTTTGAGTTAGGTCAAAGTGGGGACGAGAGACACAAGGTCCAGGTGAGACCGAACTGAGGACCAGAGTCACCAGATCCAGGTGAGGTCCAGGTGGGGACCAGACTCACCAGATCCAGGTGAAGTCCAGGTGGGGACCAGAGTCACAAGGTCCAGATAAGGCCCAGGTGAGGACCAGAGTTACTAGGTACACGTGAGGCCCCGGTGGGGATCAGAGGAAACAGGTCCATGTGAGGCCAGCTTGGGGACTATGGTCAAGAGGTGTACTTGAGGCCCAGGTGTAGAACACAGTAAGCAGGTCCAGGTTAGTCCCCGGTGGTGGCAAGAATAACCACGTCCAGGTGAGGCCCAGATGCGGACCAGGATCACCAGGTACAGGGGAGGCCCTTGAAAAACCAGAGTCAACAGTTCGAAGTCAGACTTAGGTGGCATCCAGGTTCAGCAGGTCCAAGTCAGGCCAAAGTGGGGTTCACAGTCACTAGGGCACGGTGCGACCCAGAGGGGGACCAGAGTCACGTGGTCCAGGTGTGGTCCAGTTGTGGAACACAGTCACCGGCTCCCAATTTTCCCAGTTCAGGACCATGGTCAACAGGGCCAGGTGAGGCCCAGATGGGGACCGGAGTCCCCAAATCCAGGTGAAGACCAGGTGGGGACCACAGTCACCAGATCCAGGGTAGTCTCAGGGGCAGACCAGAATCACCAGGTCCAGGTGAGGTGCGGGTGGCAACCACACTCAGCAGGTCCCAGTGAGGCCCTGGTGGGGACCAGAGTCACGAGGTACATGAGAAGCTAGAAACACATGGGATCCCTGGGTGGCGCAGCGGTTTGGCGCCTGCCTTTGGCCCAGGGCGCGATCCTGGAGACCCGGGATCGAATCCCACGTCGAACTCCCTGTGCATGGAGCCTGCTCCTCCCTCTGCCTGTGTCTCTGCCTCTCTCTCTCTGTGACTATCATAAATAAATAAAAATTTAAAAAAAGAAGCTAGAAACACTGCGGACAACAGGTCCACATGATCTCCATGTGGGAACGAGAATCACCAGTTATAGGTGAGGACCAGGTGGGGATACGACTCACCATGTCCAGGTGAGACCCAGGTGGGAACCAGTGTCACCATGTGCAGGTGTGGCCCAGGTGAAGACCAGAGTTAATAGTTCCGGCTGGCGCACTGTTAGTGAACACTGTAACCATATCCTGATGCTACCCAGGAGGGTCCCAGAGACGCCAGGTCCTGGTGAGGCCCAGGTGGGACCAGAGACTTGAGGTCCAGGTGAGGTCCCGATGGGAACTATAGTCACCAGGTCAGGTGAGGCCATGCTTAGGATCAGAGTCACAGGTTACAGGTGAGGCCGAGGTGGAGCCAGAGTCACCTGGTACAGAAGAGGCCAAAGTCAGGACCAGAGTTACCAGGATCAGGTCAGTCCCAGTTGGGAATAGAGTAACCATGTCCCGATGATGCCCAGGTAGAACCAGAGTCACCAGGTCCAGATGAGGCGCAGGTGGGGACATGTTCACTAGGTCCCGGTGAGGCCCAGTTGAGGACCAGATTTACCAGGTCAAGTTGAGGCATAGAAGGGTACCAGATTCACCTGGTCTAGGTGACATACGGATAGGGACCAGAGTCACCATATCAGGCTGAGGCCCAGAGGGGCTCCAGAGTCATCATGCCCAGGTGAGGCTCAGGGGTGGAAGAGTTTATCCAGCTCATAATGGTCCACAGATGAGGACCAGAGTCACCAGAACTGGGTGAGGCCGAGTTAGGATCAGAGTCACCAGTTCCAGGTGAGGCCAAGAAGGAGTCCACAGCAATCAGGTCCAGGTGGGGAACAAAGTCACCAGGACTGGATGAGGCCCAGATGGGGACCAGATTCACCAGGCCCAGGTGATTCCCAGGTGGTGACCAGAGTTACCAGTTCCGGGTGAGGACCAGGTAAGGACCAGATTCACCAGGTCCAAGTGAGGCCCACGTGGGGACCTGTGTCACTAGGCATGGGTGAGGCCCAGGTGACAAACCCACTCACCAGGTCCTGGTGAGGCCAAACTGCAGGCCATATAGAGGAACCAGGTCCCAATGATGTCCAGGTAGGGACGAGAGTTACCAGGTCCAGGTGAGGCAAACCTACAGGCCATGCAGTGGAACCATGTCCGATGATGCCCAGGTAGGGACCAGAGTCACCAGGTCCAAATGAGGCCCAGATGGAGCATAATCACTAGGTCTAGGTTAGGCCCAGTTGAGGACCAGAGTCACCAGACCTGTTTGAAGCCCACAGAAGTACCATGATTCCGTGGTCCAGGTGACATCCATATGGGGACCAGAGTCACCAGGTCAGGTTGATGCCCAGAGAGGTTCCAGAGTCATGATGTCCAGGTGAGGCTCAGGTGTGGAACAGAGTCACCAGGTACCAATGATGCCCAGGTGAGGACCAGAGTCACCAGGTCTAGGTGACGCGCAGATAGGATCAGAGTCACCCGTTTCAGGTGAGGCCAAGAAAGAGTCCACAGCAATCAGGTCCAGTTGGGGAACAAAGTCACCAGGACTGGGTATGGCCCAGATGGGGACCAGATTCACCAGGTCTCGGTGAGGCCGTGGTGGGGACCAGAGTCAAGAGGTACATGAGAAGCTCAAAACACTGCAGCCACCAGTTCCACATGAGTCCATGTGGGAACGAGAATCACCAGTTACATGTGAGGACCAGGTGGGGATCCGATTCACCATGTCCAGGTGAGACCCAGGTGGGAACCAGTGTCACCATGTCCAGGTGTGGCCCAGGTGAAGACCAGAGCTAATAGGTCCGGCTGTGTCACTGTTAGTGAACAGTGTAACCATATCCTGATGGTACCCATGTGGGTACCAGAGACACCAGGTCCTGGTAAGCCCAGGTGGGACCGGAGACATGAGGTCCAGGTGAGGTCCCGATGGGAACCACAGTCACCAGGTCAGATGAGGCCATGCGTAGGATCAGAGTCACCAGTTACAGATGAGGCCCAGGTGGAGCCAGAGTTACCTGGTACAGAAGAGTCCAAAGAGAGGACCAAAGTTACCAGGATCAGGTCATACCCAGTGTGGAATAGAGTAACCATGTCCCGATGATGCCCAGGGAGGGACCAGAGTCACCAGGTCCACATGAGGCCCAGATGGAGTATATCCACTAGGTCCAGGTGAGGCCCAGTTGAGGACGAGAGTCACCAGATCTGGTTGAGTCCTAGAGGGGTACAAGAATCACCAGGTCCAGGTGACATCGAGATGGGGACCAGGGTCACCAGGTCAGGGTGAAGCCTAGAGAGGTTCCAGAGTCATCATGTCCAGGTGAGGCTCAGGTGTGGATCAGAGTCTCCATGTTCCAATGATGGCTAGGTGAGGACCAGAGTCACCAGGTCTGGGTGACACTCAGATATGATCAGAGTCACCCGTTTCAGGTGAGGCCAAGAAAGAGTCCACAGCAATCAGGTCCCGGTGGGGAAAAAAGTCACCAGGACTGGGTGAGGCACAGATGGGGACCAGATTCACCAGGTCCAAGTGAGAACCAGGTGTTGACCAGAGTCCCCGGGCCTGGGAAAGGACCAGGTAAGAACAAGATTCACCAGGTCCAAGAGGCCCACGTGGAGACCTGAGTCACCAGGTATGGGTGAGGCCCAGGTGTCAACCCCACTCACCAGGTCCAGTCGAGCCCAACCTGCAGGCCAGAGTCACCAGATCCAGGTGAGGCCCTAGTGGGTACCGGAGTCACCACGAAAATGTGAGTCTACAAGTACACCACAGTCACCAGGTCCAGGTTTAATTTATGTGGGAACGAGAGTCACCAGGTCCATGTGAGACCCAGGTGGGGACCACAGTCACCAGGTCCAGATTGAGGCCTAGGTGGGGGAACCAGCGTCATCAGGACCAGTTGAGGCCAAAGTGTGGAGCAAAGTTATCATGTCCAGGTGAGCCCCAGGTGTGGAACAGAGAAATCATGTCCCATTGATGCCAGGTGGGAAAAGAGTCACAAGGTACAGATGAGGCCTAAGTGAGGAGTAGATTCACCAGGTCCTGTTGAGGCCCAGTTGAGGAGCAGTGTCCCCAGCTCCGGGTGAGTCCCAGAGGAGGAACAGAGTCACCCGGTTCTGGTGATATCCAGGTGGGGACCAGAGTCACCACGTCAGAGAGAAGCCCAGAGGGGGACGAGAATCACTAGGTCGAGGTGAGGCCCCGATGAGGAACTGAGAAACCAGGTCCCATGATGCCCATATGAGGACCTGAGTCACAAGGTCCAGGTGAGGCCAAACTGAGGACGAGTGTCACCAGATCTAGGTGAGGTGAAAGTTGGAAAGAGAGTCACCAGGTCCAGGAGAGGTCCAGGTGGGGACCAGAGTCACCAGATGCAGGTCAAGTCCCGGTGGGGACCAGTCACCAGATCGAGGTGAAGCCCAGGTGAGGAGCAGAGTCACTAGGTCCAGATGAGGCCCAGGTGAGGACAAGAGTTACCAGGTACACGTGAGGCACCGTTGGGGATCAGAGGCAACAGGTCCATGTGAGGCCAGCTTGGGGACCATGGTCAACAGGTCTACCTGAGGCCCAGGTGTGGAACACAGTAAGCAGGTCCAGGTGAGTCCCCATGGTGACAAGAGTCACCACGTCCAGGTGAGGCCCAGGTTCGGACCAGGATCACCAGGTACAGGGGAGGCCCTTGAAAGAACCAGAGTCAACAGTTCGAGTTCAGGCGCAGGTTTCAACTAGGGTCAGCAGGTCTAAGTCAGGGGAAAGTGGGGTTCACAGTCACTAGGGAATGGTGAGACCCAGAGGGGCACCAGAGTCACGTGGTCCAGGTGAGGTCCAGTTGTGGAACACAGTCACAGGGTCCCAATTTTGCCCAGTTGAGGACCATGGTCAACAGGGCCTGGTGAGCCTCACATGGGGACGAGAGTCCCCAAATCCAGGTGAAGCCCAGGTGGGGACCACAGTCACCAGATCCAGGGTACTCTCAGGTGCAGACCAGAATCACCAGGTCCAGGTGCGGTGCAGGTGGCAACCACACTCACCAGGTCCCGGTGAGGCCCTGGTGGGGACCAGTGTCACAAGGTACATGACAAACTAGAAACACCGCAGCCACCAGATCCACATGATGTCCATGTGGCAACGAGAATCAACAGTTATAGGTTAGGACGAGGTGGGTATCTGACTCACCATTTCCAGGTGAGACCCAGGTGGGAACGAGTGTCACCATGTCCAGGTGTGGCCCAGGTGAAGTCCAGAGTTAATAGGTCCGGCTGGGTCACTGTTAGTGAACAGTGTAACCATATCCTGATGCTACCCAGGTGTGTACCAGAGACACCAGGTCCTGGTGAGGCCCAGGTGGGACCAGAGACATGAGGTCCAGGTGAGGTCCCGATGGGAACCACAGTCACCAGGTCAGGAGAGGCCATGCTTTGGATCAGAGTCACCAGTTACAGGTGAGGCCCAGGTGGAGCCAGAGTCACCTGGTACAAAAGAGGCCAAAGTAAGGACCAGAGTTACCAGGATCAGGTCAGTCCCAGTTGGAAACAGAGTAACCATGTCCCGATGATGCCCAGGTAGACCCAGCGTCACCAGGTCCAGATGAGGCTCAGGTGGGGAGCATATTCACTAGGTCTCGGTGACACCCAGTTGAGGACCAGTGTCACCAGGTCTATTTGAGCCCTAGAGGGGTACCAGATTCACCTAGTCTAGGTGACATCCAGATGGGGACCAGAGTCACCATGTCAGGGTGAGGCCCAGAGGGGATCCAGAGTCATCATGTCCAGGTGAGGCTCAGGTGTGGAACAGAGTATCCAGGTCATAATGGTCCACAGGTGAGGACCAGAGTCACCAGATCTGGGTGAGGCCCAGGTTGGATCAGAGTCACCACTTCCAGTTGAGGCCAAGAAGGTGTCCACAGCAATCAGTCCAGAGTGGAACAAAGTCACCAGGACTGGATGAGGCCCAGATGGGGACCAGATTCACCAGGTCCAGGTGATTCCCAGGTGGTGATCAGGGTTACCAGGTGCGGGTGAGGACCAGGTAAGGACGAGATTCACCAGGTCATACTGGGCCCACGGGGACCTGTGTCACCATGTATGGGTGAGGCCCAGGTGCCAACCCCACTCACCAGGTCCAGGTGAGGCCAACCTGCAGGCCATGTAGAGGAACCATGTCCCGATGATGCCCAGGTAGGGACCAGAGTTACCAGGTCCAGGTGAGGCCAACCTGAAGGCCATGCAGCTGAACCATGTCCCGATGATGCCCAGGAAGTGACCAGAGTCACCAGATCCAAATGAGGCCCAGTTGGAGCATATTCACTAGGTCCAGGTGAGGCCCAGTTGAGGTCCAGAGTCACCAGATCTGGTTGAGTATTAGAGGGGTACAAGAATCACCTGGTCCAGTTGACATCCAGATGGGGAGAAGAGTCACCAGGTCAGGGTGAGGCCCAAGAGGTTCCAGAGTCATCATGTCCAGGTGAGGCTCAGGTGTGGAACAGAGTCACCAGGTACCAATGATGCCCAGGTGAGGACCAGAGTCACCAGGTCTTGGTGACGCTCAGATAGGATCAGAGTCACCAGTTCCAGGTGAGGACAAGAGACAGTCCACAGCAATCAGGTCCAGGTGGGGAACAAAGTCACCAGGACTGGGTGAGGCCCAGATGGGGACCAGATTCACCAGGTCCAGGTGAGGCGAAGTGGTGACAAGAGTCCCCGGGTCTGGGAGAGGACCAGGTAAGGACGAGATTCACCAGGTCCAAGAGGATCACGTGTGAAACTGAGTCACCAGGTATGTGTGAGGCCCAGGTGGCAACCCCACTCACCAAGTCCAGGTGAGGCCAACTTGCAGGCCAGAGTCACCAGATCCAGGTGAGGCCCTAGTGGGGACCGGAGTCACCAGGTAAATGTGAGTCTACAAGAAAACCACAGTCACCAGGTCCAGGTGTGGTTCATGTGGGAATGAGTCACCAGGTCCAGGTGAGACCCAGGTGGGGACCATAGTCACCAGGTCCAGATTGAGGCCTAGGTGGGGGGAACAAATTGATCAGACAAGTTGAGGCCAAAGTGTGGAGGAAAGTTATCATGTCCAGGTGATGTCTAGGTGGGGAACAGAGTAACCATGTCCCATTGATGCCAGGTGGGAAAAGAGTCACAAGGTACAGATGAGGCCTAAGTGAGGACTAGATTCACCAGGTCCTGTTGAGGCCCAGTTGAGCACCAGTGTCCCCAGCTCCGGGTGAGTCCCAGAGGGGGACCAGAGTCACCCGGTTCTGGTGATATCCAGGTGGGGATAAGACTAACCACGTCAGGGTGAGGCCCAGAGGGGGACGAGAATCACTAGTTTCAGGTGAGGCCCTGATGTGGAACTGAGAAAAAAGGTCCCATAATGCCCAAATGAGGACCTGAGTCACCAGGTACAGGTGAGGCCAAACTGAGGACCAGAGTCACCAGATCCAGGTGAAGCCAAGGTGGGGACCAGAATTACTAGGTCCAGATGAGGCCCAAGTGAGGACCAGGTTTACCAGGTACACGTGAAGCCCCGGTGGGAATCAGAGGCAACAGGTCCATATGAGGCCGGCTTCGGTACCATGGTCAACAGGTCTATTTGAGGCCCAGGTGTGGAACACAGTAACCAGGTCCAGGTGAGTTCCCGGTGGTGACAAGAGTCACCATGTCCAGGTGAGTCACAGGGGGGGACCAGGATCACCATGTACAGGGGAACTCCTTGAATGAACCAGTCAACAGTTCAAGGTCAGGAGCAGGTGTCAACCAGGGTCAGTAGGTACAAGTCAGGCCAAAGTGGGGTTCACACTCACTAGGGCACGGTGAGACCCAGAGGGGGACCAGAGTCACCTGGTCCAAGTGAGGTCTAGGGGTGGAACACAGTCACCGGGTCCCAATTTTGCCAGTTGAGGACCATGGTTGACAAGGCCAGGTGAGGCCCAGATTGGGGATCTTCAATCTGGATCAGAGTCACCATTTCCTGTTGAGGTTAAGAAGGAGTCCACAGCAATCAGGTCCAGTTTGACGCCTAGGTCGGGTGACCAGAGTCATCAGGACCAGTTGAGGCCAAAGTGTGGAGCAAAGTTCTCATGTCCAGGTAAGGCCCAGGTGGGGAACAGACTAATCATGTCCCATTGATGCCAGGTGGGAAAAGAGTCACAAGGTCCAGACGAGGCCTAAGTGAGGAGTAGATTCACCAGGTCGTGTTGAGGCCCAGTTGAGGACCAGTGTCCCCAGCTCCGGGTGAGTCCCAGAGGGGGACCAGCGTCACCCGGTTCTGGTGATATCAAGGTGGGGACCAGAGTCACCACGTCAGGGTGAGGACCATAATGGGACGAGAATCACTAGGTCCAGGTGAGGCCCCGATGTGGAACTGAGAAACCAGGTCCCATGATGCCCATATGAGGACCTGAGTCACCAGGTCCAGGTGAGGTCCTTGTGGGAACCAGTCACCTCGTCCAGGTGAGGCCCAGGTGGGACCACAGTCACCAGGTCAAGGTTTGGCCCAGGTATTTAAGAGAGTATCCAGGTCCCAATGATGCCCAGGTAAGGACCAGAGTCAACAGGTCCAGGAGAGGCCCAAATATGGATCACAGTCATTGTGTTCCAGGTGAGGCCAGATGGAGACCACAGGAACCAGGTCCAGGAGAGCCCCATGTGGGAACCAGAGCCACCAGATCCAATTGAGGTCCAGGTGGGACCACAGTCACAAGGTCCAGGTGAGGCGCAGGTGGCAAGAGGATTCACCAAGTACACGTGGGGTCCAGGAGACGACCAGTCAGCAGATCCAGGTGCGGACCAGCTAAGGACCAGATTCACCAGGCCCAAGTGAAGCACAAGGGGTGACCAGAGTCACCAGGTAAGGGTGAGGACCAGAGCGGGAACCAGAGTAACCAGTTTAGTTTAAGGACCAGAATGGGACCAGAGGTCCCTGGACAAAGTGAGGCCCAGTTGTAGAATAGAGTATCCAGGTACCAATGATGCCTGGGTGAGGACCAGAGTCACTAGGGCCATGCAGGCCCAGATGGGGAACAGAATCACTTGGTCTGGTGAGGCATAGAATAAGACCACAGTCAGCAGTATCAGTGGAGCCCCTTGTGGGAACCAGAGCCACTCTATCCAGCTGAGTCCCAGGTCCATGTGAGGCCCACGTGAGGACCAGATTCATCAGGTCGAATTGAGGCATAGCTGGGGACAAGAGTCACCAGGTCTGGATGCGGCCTAGGTGGGTCAAGATTCAGCAGTTCTGAGTTAGGTCAAAGTGGGGACGAGAGACACCAGGTCCTGGTGAGGCCAAACTGAGGACCAGAGTCACCAGATCCAGGTGAGGTCCAGGTGGGGACCCGAGTCACCAGATCCAGGTGAAGCACAGGTGGGGACCAGAGTCACTAGGTCCAGATGAGGCCCAAGTGAGGACCAGAGTTACCAAGTACACGTGCAGCCCCGGTGGGGATCAGAGGCAACAGGTCCATGTGAGGCCGGCTTGGGGACCATGGTCAACAGGTCTACTTGAGGCCCAGGTGTGGAACACAATAAGCAGGTCCAGGTGAGTCCACAGTGGTGACAAGGGTCACCACGTCCAGGTGAGGCCCAGTTGCGGACCAGGATCACCAGGTACAGGGGAGGCCCTTGAAAGAACCAGAGTCAACAGTTCGAGGTCAGGCGCAGGTTTCAGCCAGGGTCAGCAGGTCCAAATCAGGCCAAAGTGGGGTTCACAGTAACTAGGGCATGGTGAGACCCAGAGCGGCACCAGAGTCACGTGGTCCAGGTGAGGTTCAGTTGTGGAACACAGTCACCGCGTCCCAATTTTGCCCAGTTGAGGACCATGGTCAAAAGGGCCAGGTGAGGCCAAGATGGGGACCGGTGTCCCCAAATCCAGGTGAAGCCCAGCTGGGGACAACAGTCACCAGATCCAGGGTAGTCTCAGGTGCAGACCAGAATCAGCATGTCCAGGTGAGGTGCAGTTGGCAACCACTCTCACCAGGTCCCGGTGAGGCCCTGGTGGGGACCAGAGTCACGAGGTACATGACAAACTAGAAACACTGCAGCCACCAGGTCCACATGATATCCATGTGGGAACGAGAATCACCAGTTACAGTTTAGGACCAGGTGGGGATCTGACTCACAATTTCCAGGTGAGACACAGGTGGGAACGAGTGTCACCATGTGCAGGAGTGGCCCAGGTGAGGACCAGAGTTGATAGGTCCGGCTGGGTCACTGTTAGTGTACAGTGTAACCATATCCTGATGTTACCCAGGTGGGTACCAGAGACACCAGGTCCTGGTGAGGCCCAGGTGGGACCAGAGACATGAGGTCCAGGTGAGTTCCCGATGGGAACCACACTCACCAGGTCAGGTGAGGCCATGCTTAGGATCAGAGTCACCAGTTACAGGTGAGGCCCAGGTGGAGCCAGAGTCACCTGGTACAGAAGAGGCCAAAGTCAGGACCAGAGTTACCAGGATCAGGTCAGTCCCAGTGGGGAACAGAGTAACTATGTTCCGATGATGCCCAGGTAGACCCAGCGTCACCAGGTCCAGATGAGGCGCAGGTGGGGAGCATATTCACTAGGTCTCGGTGAGACCCAGTTGAGGACCAGTGTCACCAGGTATATTTGAGCCCTTGAGGGGTAACAGATTCACCTGGTCTAGGTGACATCCAGATGGGGACCAGAGTCACCATATCAGGGTGAGGCCCCGAAGGGATCCAGAGTCATCAAGTCCAGGTGTGGCTCGGGTGTGGAACAGAGTATCCAGGTCATAATGGTCCACAGGTGAGGACCAGAGTCACGAGATCTTGGTGAGGCCCAGTTAGGATCAGAGTCACCAGTTCCAGTTGAGGCCAAGAAGGAGTCCACAGCAATCAGGTCCAGGTGGGGAACAAAGTCACCAGGACTGGGTGAGGCCCAGATGGGGCCAGATACACCAGGTACAGGTGATTCCCAGATGGTGACTAGGGTTACCAGGACCGGTTGAGGACCAGGTAAGGACGAGATTCACCAAGATACTGGGGCCTACGTGGGGACCGGTGTCACCATGTATGGGTGAGGCCCAGGTGGCAAGCCCACTCACCAGGTCCAGGTGAGGCCAGCCTGCAGGCCAGAGTCACCAGATCCAGGTGAGGCCTTAGTGGGGACGGGATTCAAGGTAAAAGTGAGTCTACAAGAACACCACAGTCACCAGATCCAGGTGTGGTTCATGTGGGAACGGGAGTCACCAGGTCCAGCTGAGACCCAGTTGGGGACGACAGTCACCAGGTCCAGATTGAGGCCTAGGTTTGGGGACGAGAGTCATCAGGACCAGTTGAGGCCAAAGTGTGCAGAAAAGTTATCATGTCCAGGTGGGGCCAGGTGGGGAACAGAGTAACCATGTCCCATTGATGCCAGGTGGGAAAAGAGTCACAAGGTCCAGACGAAGCCTAAGATTGGAGTAGATTCACCAGGTCCTGTTGAGGCCCACCTGAGGACCAGTGTCCCCAGGTCCGGGTGTGTCACCCGGTTCTGGTGATATCCAGGTGGGGACCAGTGTCACAAGTCAGGGTGAGGCCCAGAGGGGGACGAGTATCACTAGGTCCAGGTGAGGCCCCAATGTGAAACTGTGAAACCAGGTCCCAAGATGCCCATATGAGGACCTGAGTCACCAGGTCCAAGTGATGTCTCTGTGGGAACCAGTCACCCCGTCCAGGTGAGGCCCAGGTGGGACCACAGTCACCAGGTCCCGGTGAGGCCCAGGTATATAAGAGAGTATCCAGGTCCCAATGATGCCCAGGTAAGGACCAGAGTCAACAGGTCCAGGAGAGGCCCAAATATAGATCAGAGTCATTGTGTTCCAGGTGAGGCCAGAGGGAGACCACAGGGAACAGATCCAGGAGAGCCCCATATGGGAACCAGAGCCACCAGATCCAGGTGAGGTCCAGGAGGGACCACAGTCACAAGGTCCAGGTGAGGCGCTGGTGGCAACAGGATTCAACAAGTCCAGGTGAGGCCCACGTGGTGACCTGTCACCAGGGCCAGTTGCGGACAAGCTAAGGACCAGATTCACGAGGCCCAAGTGAACCCCAAGGGGTGACCAGAGTCAACAGGTAAGGGTGAGGCACAGAGGGGAACCAGAGTAACCAGTTTAGTTTGAGGCCAGAATGGGACCAGAGATCCCTGGTCAAACTAGGCCCAGGTGTGCCATAGAGTATCCAGGTCCCAATGATGCCTGGGTGAGGAACAGAGTCACTATGGCCATGCAGGTTCAGATGGGGAACAGAATCACTAGGTCCTGGTGAGGCATAGAATAAGACCACAATCACCAGTATCAGGTGTGCCCCTTGTGAGAACCAAGGCCACTCTATCCAGCTGTGTCCCAGGTCCATGTGAGCCCCACGTCAGGACCAGATGCATCAGGTCGAATTAAGGCATAGTTCTGGACAAGAGTCACCAGGTCTGGGTGCGGGCTAGGTGGGGCAAGATTCAGCAGTTCTGAGTTAGGAAAAGTGGGGACGAGAGACACCAGGTCCAGGTGAGGCCAAACTGAGGACCAGAGTCACCAGATCCAGGTGAGGTCCATGTTGGAAAGAGAGTCACCAGGTCCAGGAGAGGTCCAGGTGGGGACCAGAGTCACCAGATCCAGGTGAAGTCCAGGTGGGGACCAGATTCACCAGATCCATGTGAAACCCAGGTGGGGACCAGAGTCACTAGGTCCTGATTAGGCCCAGGTGAGGATCAGAGTTACCAGATACACGTGAGCCCTTGGCGGGGATCAGAGCCAAAGGTCCACGTGAGCCCGGCTTGGGGACCATGGTCAACAAGTCTACCTGATGCCCAGGTGTGGAACACAGTAATCATGTCCAGGTGAGTCCCCGGTGGTGACAAGAGTCACCACGTCCAGTTGAGGCCCAATTGGGGACCAGGATCACCAGGTAGAGGGGAGGCCCTTGAGAGAACCATAGTCAACATTCGAGGTCAGGCGCAGGTGGCAACCAAGGTCAGCAGGTCCAAGTCAGGCCAAAGTGGGGTTCACAGTCACTAGGGCACAGTGAGACCCAGAGGGGGACCAGAGTCACCTTGTCCAGGTGAGATCCAGTTGTGGAACAGAGTCACCGGGTCTCAATTTTGCCCAGTTGAGGACCATGGTCAACAGGGCCAGGTGAGGCTCAGATGGGGACCGGAGTCCCCAAATTCAGGTGAAGCCCAGGTGGGGACCACAGTCACCAGATCCATTGTAGTCTCAGGTGGAGACCAGAATCACCAGGTCCTGGTGAGGTGCAGGTGGCAACCACACTCACCAAGTCCGGGTGAGGCCCTGGTGGGGACCAGAGTCACGAGGTACATGAGAAGCTAGAAACACTGCAGCCACCAGGTCCACATGATGTCCATGTGGGAACGAGAATTACAAGTTACAAGTGAGGACCAGGTGGGGATCTGAGTCACCATGTCCAGGTGAGACCCTGGTGGGAACCAGTGTCACCATGTCCAAGTGTGGACCAGGTGAAGACGAGACTTAATAAGTCCGGCCGGGTCACTGTTAGTGAACAATGTAACCATATCCTGATGCTACTCAGGTGTGTACCAGATACAAGGTCCTGGTGTGTCCCAGTTGGGACCAGAGACATGAGGACCAGGTGAGGTACCGATGGAAACCACAGTCACCAGGTCAGGTGAGGCCATGCTTAGGATCAGAGTCACCACTTACAGGTGAGGTCCAGGGGGAGCCAGAGTCACATGGCACAGAAGAGGCGAAAGTCAGGACCAGAGTCACCACGATCAAGTCAGTCCCACTGGGAATAGAGTAACCACGTCCCGATGATGCCCAGGTAGAACCACAGTTACCAGGTCCAGGGGCGTCCAACCTAAAGGCCATGCAGTGGAACCATGTCCCGATGATGCCCAGGTAGGGAAGAGAGTCACCAAGTCCAAATGAGGCCCAGATGGAGCATATTCAATAGGTCCACGTGAGGCCCAGTTGAGGACCAGAGTCACCAGATCCAGGTGAAGCCAAGGTGGGGACCAGAGTCACTAGGTCCAGATGAGGCCCAAGTGAGGACCAGTGTTACCAGGTACACGTGATGCCCCGGTGGGAATCAGAGGAAACAGGTCCATATGAGGCAGGCTTCGGTACCATGGTCATAGGACTACTTGAGGCCCAAGTGTGGAACACAGTAACCAGGTCCAGGTGAGTCCCCGGTGGTGACAAGTGTCACCACGTCCAGGTGAGTCCCAGGGGGGGACCAAGATCACCAGGGACAGGGGAAGCCCTTGAATGAACCAGAGTCAAGAGTTCGAGGTCAGGCGCAGGTGTCAACCTGGGTCAGCAAGTCCAAGTCTGGCCAAAGTCGGGTTCACAGTCACTAGGGCACGGTGAGACCTAGAGGGGGACCAGAGTCACCTGGTCCAGGTGAGGTCCAGGGGTGGAACACAGTCACCGGGTCCCAATTTTGCCAGTTGAGGACCATGGTTCACAGGGCCAGGTGAGGCCCAGATTGGGGATCCTCAATCTGGATCAGATTCACCAGTTCCAGTTGAGGCTAAGAAGGAGTCCACAGCAATCATGTCCAGATTGACGCCTAGGTCGGGGGACCAGAGTCATCAGGACTAGTTGAGGCCAAAATGTGGAGCAAAGTTATCATGTCCAGGTGAGGCCCAGGTGGGGAACAGACTAACCATGTCCCATTGATGCCAGGTGGGAAAAGAGTCACAAGATCGAGACGAGGCCTAAGTGAGGAGCAGATTCACCAGGTCCTGTTGAGGCCCAGTTGAGGACCAGTGTCCCCAGCTCCGGGTGAGTCCCAGAGGGGGACCAGAATCACCCGGTTCTGGTGATATCCAGGTGGGGACCAGAGTCACCCCGTCAGGGTGAGGACCATAATGGGACGAGAATCACTAGGTCCAGGTTAGGTCCCGATGTCGACCTGAGAAACCAGGTCCCATGATGCCCATATGAGGACCTGAGTCACCAGGTCCAGGTGAGGTCCCTGTGGGAACCAGTCACCTCGTCCAGGTGAGGCCCAGTTGGGCCCACAGTCACCAGTATCATGTGAGCCCCTTGTGGGAACCAGAGCCACTCTATCCAGCTGAGTCCCAAGTCCATGTGAGTCCAACGTGAGGAGCAGATTCATCAGGTCGAATTGAGGCAGAGCTGGGGACAAGAGTCACCAGGTCTGCGTGCGGCCTAGGTGGGTCAAGATTCAGCAGTTCTGAGTTAGGTCAAAGTGGGGACGAGAGACACCAGGTCCAGGTGAGGCCAAACTGAGGACCAGAGTCACCAGATCCAGGTGAGTTCCAGGTGGGGACCAGAGTCACCAGATCCAGGTGAAGCCCAGGTGGGGACCAGAGTCACTAGGTCCAGATGAGGCCCAGGTGAGGACCAGAGTTACCAGGTACACGTGAGGCCCCGGTGGAGATCAGAGGAAACAGGTCTATGTGAGGCCGGCTTGGGGACCATGGTCAACAGGTCTACTTGAGGCCAGGTGTGGAACACAGTAAGCACGTCCTGGTGAGTCCCCCGTGGTGACAAGGGTCACCACGTTCAGGTGGGGCCCAGTTGCGGACCAGGATCACCAGGTACCGGGGAGGCCCTTGAGAGAACCAGCGTCAACAGTTAGAGGTCAGGCGCAGGTTGCAACCAGGGTCAGCAGGTCCAAGTCAGGCCAAAGTGGGGTTCACAATCACTAGGGCACGGTGAGACCCAGAGGGGGACCAGAGTCACCTGGTCCTGTGAGGTCCAGTTGTGGAACTCAGTCACCGGGTCCCAATTTTGCCCAGTGAGGACCATGGTCAACAGGGCCAGTTGAGGCCCAGATGGGGACTGGAGTCCCCAAATCCAGGTTAAGCCCAGGTGGGGACCACAGTCACCAGATTCAGGGTAGTCTCAGGTGCAGACCAGAATCACCAGCTGCAGGTGAGGTGCAGGTGGCAACCACACTCACCAGGTCCCGGTGAGGCCCTGGTGGGGACCAGAGTCACGAGGTACATGAGAAGCTAGAAACACTGCAGCCACCAGGTCGACATGGTGTCCATGTGGGAACGAGAATCACCAGTTACAAATGAGGCCCAGGTGGGGATCCGATTCACAATGTCAAGGTGAGACCCATGTGGAAACCAGTGTCACCACATCCAGGTGTGGCCCAGGTGAAGACCAGAGTTAATACGTCCCGCTGTGTCACTGATAGTGAAGAGTGTAACGATATCCTGATGCTACCCAGGTGGGTACCAGAGACACCAGGTCCTGGTGAGGCCCAGGTGCGACTAGAGACATGAGGTCCAGGTGAGGTCCCGATGGGAACCACAGTCAGAAAGTCAGGTGAGGCCATGCTTAGGATCAGAGTCACCAGTTACAGATGAGGCCCAGGTGGAGCCAGAGTCACCTGGTACAGAAGAGGCCAAAGTTCGGACAAGAGTTACCAGGATCAGGTCAGTCCCAGTGGGGAATACAGTAACCATGTCCCGATGATGACCAGGTAGAACCAGAGTCACCAGGTCCAGATGAGGCGCAGGTGGGGAGCATATTCTCTAGGTCCCGGTGAGGCCCAGTTGAGGACCAGAGTCACCAGGTGTAGTTGAGGCCTAGAGGGGTACAAGATTCACCTGGTCTAAGTGACATCCAGATGGGGACTAGAGTCACCATGTCAGGGTGAGGCCCAGAGGGGATCCAGAGTCTTCATGTCCAGGTGAGGCTCAGGTGTGGAACAGAGTATCCAGGTTAATGGTCCACAGGTGAGGACCAGAGTCACCAGATCTGGGTGAGGCCCAGTTAGGTTCAGAGTCACTAGTCCCAGTTGAGGCCAAGAAGGCGTCCACAGCAATCAGGTCCCTGTGGGGAACAAAGTCACCAGGACTCGGTGAGGCCTAGATGGGGACCAGATTCCCCAGGCCCAGGTGATTCCCAGGTGGTGACCAGAGTTACCAGTTCTGGGGAAGGACCAGGTAAGGACCAGATTCTCCAGGTCTAATTGAGGCCCACGTGGGGACCTGTGTCACCAGGTATGGGTCAGGCACAATTGGCAACCCCACTCACCAGGTCCAGGTGAGGCCAACCTGCAGGCCATGCAGTGGAACCATGTCCCGATAATGCCCAGGTAGGGACCAGAGTTACCAGGTCCAGGTGAGGCCAACCTGTAAACCATGCATTGGAACCATATCCCTATGATGCCCAGGTAGGTACCAGAGTCACCAGGTCCAAATGAGTCCCAGATGGAGCATATTCACTAGGTCCAGGTGAGGCCCAGTTGAGGACCAGGTTCACCAGAACTGTTTGAGGCCTAGAGCGGTACCAGAATCACCTGGTCCAGGAGACATCCAGATGGGTACCAGAGTCACCAAGGCAGGGTGAGGCCCAGAGAGGTTCCAGAGTCAGCATGTCCAGTTGAGGCTCAGGTGCAGAACAGAGTCACCAGGTACCAATGATGCCCAGGTGAGGACCAGAGTCACCAGGTCTGGGTGACGCGCAGATAGGATCAGAGTCACCAGTTCCAGGTGAGGCTAAGAAAGAGTCCACAGCAATCAGGTCCAGGTGGGGAACAAAGTCACCAGGACTGGGTGAGGCCCAGATCACCAGGTCCAAGTGAGGTGCAGGTGGCAACCACACTCACCCGGTCCGGAGAGGCCCCAGTGGGGACCAGAGACACGACGTACATGACAAGCTAGAAACACTGCAGCCACCAGGTTCACATGATGTCCATGTGGGAATGAAAATCACCAGTTACAGGTGAGGACCAGGTGGGGATCCGACTCACCATGTCCAGGTGAGACCCAGGTGGGAACCAGTGTCACCATGTCCGCGTGTGCCCCAGGTGAAGACCAGAGTTATTACGTCTGGCTGGATGAGTGTTAGTGAACAGTGTAACCATATCCTGATGCTACCCAGGTGGGTACCAGAGACACCAGGCCCTGATGAGGCCCAGGTGTAACCGGAGACATGAGGTCCAAGTGAGGTCCCGATGGGAACCACAGTCACCGGGTCAGGTGAGCCCATGCTTAGGATCAGAGTTACCAGGTACAGGTGAGGCCCAGGTGGAGCCAGAGTCACCTGGTACAGAAGAGGCCAAAGTCAGGACCAGAGTTACCAGGATCAGGTCAGTCCCAGTGGGTAATACAGTAACCATGTCCAATGATGCCCAGGTAGAGTCAGAGTCACCAGGTCCAGCGAGGCGCAGGTGGGTAGAATATTCACTAGGTCCAGGTGAGGCCCAGATGAGGACCAGAGTCACCAGGTCTAGTTGACGCCTAGAGGGGTACCAGATTCACCTGGTCTAGGGGACATCCAGATGGGGACCAGAGTCACCATGTCATGGTGAGGCCCAGAGGGCATTCAGAGTCATCATGTCCAGGTGAGGTTCAGGTGTGGAACAGAGTATCCAGGTCATAATGGTCCACAGGTGAGGACCAGAGTCACCAGATCTGGGTGAGGCCCAGTTAGGATAGAGTTGCCAGTTCCAGGTGAGGCCAAGAAGGTGTCCACAGCAATCAGGTCCAGGTGGGGATCAAAGACACCAAGAATGTGTGAGGCCCAGATGGGGACCAGATTCACGAGGTCCAGGTGATTCCCATTTGGTGACAAGGGTTACCAGTTCCGGGTGAGGACCAGGTAAGGACCAGATTCACCAGGTCCAAGTGACGCCCACGTGAGACCTGTGTCACCAGGTATGGGTGAGGCCCAGGTGGCAAGCCCACTCACCAGGTCTAGGTGAGGCCAACCTGCAGGTCATACAGAGGAACCGTGTCCCGATGATGCCCAGGTAGGGACCAGAGTTACGAGGTCCAGGTGACGCAACCTGCAGGCCATGCCGAGGAACCATGTCCTGATGATGCCCAGGTGGGGTCTAGAGTTATCAGGTCCAGGTGAGGCACACCTGCAGGCCATGCAGTGGAACCATGTCCCGGTAATGCCGAGTTAGGGATCAGAATCACCATGTCCAGATGAGGCCCAGATGGAGCATATTCACTAGGTCTAGGTGAGGCCCAGTTGAGGACCAGAGTCACCAGATCTGGTTGAGCCCTATAAGGGTACCAGAATCACCTGGTTCAGGTGACAACGAGATGGGGACCAGAGTCACCAGGTCAGGGTGAGGCCCAGAGAGATTCCAGAGACATCATGTCCAAGTGAGGCTCAGGTGTGGAACAGAGTCACCAGGTACCAATGATGCCCAGTTGATGACCAGATTCACCAGGTCTGGGTGACGCGCAGATAGGATCAAAGTCACCAGTTCCAGGTGAGGCCAAGAAGGCGTCCACAGCAATCAGGTCCATGTGGGGAACAAATTCACCAGGACTGGGTGAGGCCCAGATGGGGACCAGATTCACCAGATCCAGGTGAGGCCCAGGTGGTGACCAGAGTCCCCGGGTCTCGGAGAGGACCAGGTAAGGACAAGATTCACCAGGTCCAAGAGGCCCACGTGTGGACCTGAGTCAACACGTATGGGTGCGGCCCATTTGGCAACCCCTCTCACCAGGTCCAGGTGAGGCCAACCTGCAGGTCAGAGTCACCAGATCCAGGTGAGGCCCTAGTGGGGACCGGAGTCACAGGTAAATGTGACTCTACAAGAACACCACAGTCAACAGGGCCAGGTGTGTTTCAAGTGGGAACGAGAGTCACCAGGTCCAGGTGAGACCCAGGTGGGGACCACACTCACCAGGTCCAGATTGAGGACTAGGTGCGGGGACCAGATTCATCAGGACCAGTTGAGGCCAAAGTGTGGAGCAAAGTTATAATGTCCAGGTGAGGCCCATGCGGGCAACAGAGTAACCATGTCCCATTGATGCCACGTGGGAAAAGAGTCACAAGGTCCAGACGAGGCCTAAGTGAGGAGTAGATTCACCAGGTCCTGTTGAGGCCCAGCTGAGGACTAGTGTTCCCAGCTCCGGGAGAGTCCCAGAGGGGGACCAGAGTCACCCGGTTCTGGTGATATCCAGGGGTGACCAGAGTCACCACGTCAGGGTGAGGCCCAGAGGGGACGAGAATCACTAGGTCCAGGTGAGGCCCCGATGTGGAACTGAGAAACCAGGTGGATAGATGCCCCTATGAGGACCTGAATCACCAGGTCCAGGTGAGGTCCCTGTGGGAACCAGTCACCACGTCCAGGTGAGGCCCAGGTGGGACCACAGTCACCAGGTCCAGGTGAGGCCCAGGTATATAAGAGAGTATCCAGGTCCCAATGATGCCCAGGTAAGGACCAGAGTCAACAGGTCCATGAGAGGCCCAAATATGGATCAGAGTCATTGTGTTCCAGTTGAGGGCAGATGGAGACCACAGGAACCAGGTCCAGGAGAGCCCCATATGGGAACCAGAGCCACCAGATCCAGGTGAGGTCCAGGTGGGAACACAGTCACAAGGTCCAGGTGAGGCGCAGGTGGCAACAGGTTTCACCAAGTCCAGGTGAGGCCCACGTGGTGACTCAGGAGATCCAGGTGCGGACCAGATAAGAACCAGATTCACCAGGCCCAAGTGAAACCCAAGGGGTGACCAGATTTTCCAGGTAAGGGTGAGGCCCCGAGTGGGAACCAGAGTAACCAGTTTAGTTTGAGGCCCAGATTGGGACAGAGGTCATTGGACAAAGTGATGCCTAGGTGTGGAATAGAGTATCCAGGTCCCAATGATGCCTGGGTGAGGACCAGAGTCACTAGGGCCATGAAAGCCCAGATGGGGAACAGAATCACTAGGTCCTGGTGAGGCATAGAATAAGAACACAGTCACCAGTATCAGGTGAGCCCCTTGTGGGAACCAGAGCCACTCTATCCCGCTGAGTCCCAGGTCCATGTTAGGCCCACGTGAGGACCAGATTCATCAGGTAGAATTGAAGCATCGCTGGGGACAAGAGTCATCAGGTCTAGGTGCGGCCTAGGTGGGGCAAGATTCAGCAGTTCTGAGTTAGGTCAAAGTGGGGACGATAGACACCAGTCCAGGTGAGGACAAACTGAGACCAGAGTCACCAGATACAGGTGAGTTCCAGATGGGGACCAGGGTCACCAGGTTAGGGTGAGGCCCAGAGAGGTTCCAGAGTCATCATGTCCAGGTGAGGACCAGAGTCACCAGGTCTGGGTGATGCGCAGATAGGATCAGAGTCACCAGTTCCAGGTGAGGCCAAGAAAGAGTCCACAGCAATCAGGTCCAGGTGGGGAACAATGTCACCAGGACTGGATGACGCCCAGATGGGTACCAGAAACACCAGGCCCAGGTGATTCCCAGGTGGTGACCAGAGTTACGAGTTCCGGGTGAGAACAAGGTAAGGACCAGATTCACCCGTTCCAAGTGAGGCCCACGTGGGGACCTGTGTCACCAGGCATGGGTGAGGCACAGGTGACAACCCCACTCACCAGGTCCAGGTGATGCCAACCTGCAGGCCATGCAGAGGAACCATGTCCTGATGATGCACAGGTAGGGACTAGAATTACCAGGTGCAGGTGATGCCAACCTGCAGGGCATGTGTGGAACCATGTCCCGATAATGCCCAGGTAGGGACCAGAGTTACAATGTCCAGGTGAGGCCAACCTGCAGGCCATGCTGTGGAATCATATACCTATGATGCCCAGGTAGGGACCAGAGTCACCAGGTCCAAATGAGGCCAAGATGGATCATATTCACTAGGTCCAGATGAGGCCCAGTTGAGGACCCGAGTCACCATATCTTGTTGAGGCCTAGACGGGTACCAGAATCCCCTGGTCCAGGTGACATCCAGATGGGGACCAGAGTTACCAGGTAAGGGTGAGGCCCAGAGAGGTTCCAGAGTCATCATGTCCAGGTGAGGCTCAGGTGTAGAACAGAGTCACCAGGTACCAATGATGCCCAGGTGAGGACCAGAGTCACCAATTCTGGGTGACGAGCAGATAGGATCAGAGTCACCAGTTCCAGGTGAGGCCAAGAAAGAATCCACAGCAATCAGGTACCGGTGGGGAACAAAGCCACCAGGACTGGGTGAGGCCCAGATGGGGAAAAGATTCAACAGAGCCAAGTGATTCCCAGGTGGTGACCAGAGTACCCGGGTCTTGGAGAGAACCAGGTAAGGACCAGATTCACCAGGTCCAAGAGGCCCACGTGGGGACAGAGTCACCAGGTATGGGTGAGGCCCATGTGGCAACCCCACTCACCAGGTCCAGGTGAGGCCAACCTGCAGGCCATGCAGTGGAACCATGTCCCGATGATGCCCAGGTAGGGACCAGAGTCACCAGGTCCAAATGAGGCTCAGATGGAGCATATTCACTACGTCCAGGTGAGGCCCAGTTGAGGACCAGTGTCACCAGACGTGGTTGAGGCCTAGAGGGGTACCAGAATCACCTGGTCCAGGTGCCATCCAGATGGGTCCAGAGTCACCAGGTCAGGGTGATGCCCAGAGAGGTTCCAGAGTCATCATGTCCAGGTGAGGCTCAGGTGTGGAACAGAGTATCCAGGTCATAATGGTCCACAGGTGAGGACCATGGTCACCAGATCTGGGTGAGGCCCAGTAGGATCAGAGTCACCAGTTCAGTTGAGGCCAAGAGGAGTCCACAGCAACCAGGTCCAGGTGGGGAAGAAAGTCAACAGGACTGGGTGAGGCCCAGAGGGGAACCAGATTAAACAGGTCCAGGTGATTCCCAGGTGGTGACCAGGGTTACCACGTGCGGGTGAGGAACAAGTAAGGACCAGATTCACCAGGTCCAAGTGAGGCCGACGTGGGGACCTGTGTCGCCAGGAATGGGTGAGCCCCAGGTGGCAACCCCACTCACTAGGTCCACGTGAGGCCAACCTGGATGCCATGCAGACGAACCGTGTCCCGGTGATGCCCAGGTAGGGAACAGAGTTACCAGGTCCAGCTGAGGCCAACCTGCAGGCCATGCAGTGGATCCATGTCCCGATGATGCCCAGGTAGGGACCAGAGTCACCAGGTCCAACTGTGGCCCAGATGGAGCATATTCACTAGGTCCAAGTTCGGCCCAGTGGAGGACCAGTGTCCCCATACCTGGTTGAGGCCTAGAGGGGTCCCAGTCACCTGGTCCAGGTGAAATCCAGATGGAGACCAGAGTCACCAGGTCAGGGTTAGGCCCAGAGTGGTTCCAGAGTCATCATCTCCAGGTGAGGCTCAGGTCTCGAACAGAGTCACCAGGTACCAATGATGCCCAGGTGAGGACCAGAGTGACCAGGTCTGGGTGACGCGCAGATAGGATCAGAGTCACCAGGTCCAGGTGAGGCCAAGAAAGAGTCCACAGCAATCAGGTCCAGGTGGGGAACAAATTCACCAGGACTCGGTGAGGACCAGATGGGGACCAGATTCATTCATTAGGTCCAGGTGAGGCCCAGGTGGTGACCAGAGTCCCAGCGTCTGGGAGAGGACCAGGTACGGACCAGATTCACCAGGTCCAAGAGGCCCACGTGGGGACCTGAGTCACCAGTTATGGGTGATGCCCAGGTGGCAACCCCACTCACCACGTCCAGGTGAGGCCAACCTGCAGGCCAGAGTCACCAGATCCAGGTGATGCCCTAGTGGGGACAGGAGTCACCAGGTAAATGTGAGTCTACAAGAACACCATAGACACCAAGTCCAGGTGTGGTTCATGTGGGAACGAGAGTCACCAGGTCCAGGTGAGACCCAGGTGGGGACCACAGTCACCAGGTCCAGATTGAGGACAAGGTGGGGCGACCAGTGTCATCAGAACCAGTTGAGGCCAAAGTGTGGAGCAAAGTTATCATGTCCAGGTGAGGCCCAGTTGTGGAACAGAGTAACAATGTCCCATTGTTGCCAGGTGCGAAAAGAGTCACAAGGTCCAGACGAGGCCTAAGTGAGGAGTAGATTCACTAGGTCCTGTTGAGGCCCAGTTGAAGACTAGTGTCCCCAGCTCAGGGGGAGTCCCAGGGGGGACCAGAGGCACCCGGTTCTGGTGATATCCAGGTGGGGACCATAGTCACCACGTCAGAGTGAGGCCCAGAGGGGGACGAGTATCACTAGGTCCAGATGAAGCCCCGATGTGTAACTAAGAAACCAGGTCCCATGATGCCCATATGAGGACCTGAGTCACCAGGTGCAGTTGAGGTCCCTGTGGGAACCAGTCACCTCGTCCAGGTGAGGCCCATGTGGGACCACAGTAACCAGTTCCAGATGAGGCCCAGGTATATAAGAGAGTATCCAGGTCCCAATGATGCCTAGGTAAGGACCTGAGTCAACAGGTTCAGGAGAGGCCCAAATATGGATCAGAGACATTGTGTTCCAGGTGAGGCCAGATGGAGACCACAGGAACCAGGTCTTGGAGAGCCCCATATGGGAACCAGAGACAGCAGATCCAGGTGAGGTCCAGGTGGGACCACAGTTAGAAGGTCCAGGTGAGGCGCAGGTGGCAACAGGATACACCAAGTCCAGGTGAGGCCCAGGTGGCGTTCAGTCACCAGATGCAGGTGAGGACCAGCCAAGGACCAGATTCACCAGGCCCAGGTGAAGCCCAAGGGGTGACCAGCGTCACCAGGTAAGGGTGAGGCCCAGAGGGGGAACCAGAGTAACCAGTTTAGTTTGAGGCCCAAAATGGGACCAGAGGGCCCTGGTCAAAGTGAGGCCCAGGTGTGGAATAGAGTATCCAGGTCCCAATGATGCCTGGGTGAGGACCAGAGTCACTAGGGCCATGCAGGCCCAGATGGGGAACAGAATCACTTGGTCTGGTGAGGCATAGAATAAGACCACAGTCAGCAGTATCAGTGGAGCCCCTTGTGGGAACCAGAGCCACTCTATCCAGCTGAGTCCCAGGTCCATGTGAGGCCCACGTGAGGATCAGATTCATCAAGTTGAATTGAGGCATAGCTGGGGAAAAGAGTCACCAGGTCTGGGTGCGGCCTAGGTGGACAAGATTCAGCAGTACTGAGTTAGGACCAAGTGGGGACGAGAGATACCAGGTCCATGTGAGTCCAAACTGAGGACAAGAGTCACCAAATCCAGGTGAGGTCCATGTTGGAAAGAGAGTCACCAGGTCCAGGAGAGGTCGAGGTGGGTACCAGAGTCACCAGATCCAGGTGAAGTCCAGGTGGGGAGCAGAGTCATCAGATCCAATTGAAGCCCAGGTGGGGACCAGAGTCACTAGGTCCAGATGAGGCCCAGGTGAGGACCAGGGTTACCAGGTACACGTGAGGCCCCGGTGGGGATCAGAGGCAACAGGTCCATGTGAGGCCGGCATGGGGACTATGGTCAACAGGTCTACTTGAGGCCCATGTGTGGAACACAGTAAACAGGTCCAGGTGAGTCCCCGGTGGTGACAAGAGTCACCACGTCCAGGTGAGACCCAGGTGGGGACCAGGATCAGCAGGTACAGGGGAGGCCCTTGAAAGAAACAGAGTCAACAGTTCGAGGTCAGGCACAGTTGGCAACCAAGTTCAGCAGGTCCAAGTCAGGCCAAAGTGGGGTTCAGAGTCATTAGGGCACGGTGAGACCCGGAGGGGGACCAGAGTCACCCGATTCTGGTGATATCCAGGTGGGTACCAGAGTCACCACGTCAGGGTGAGGCCCAGAGGGGGACAAGAATCACTAGCTCCAGGTGAGGCCCCGATATGGAACTGAGAAACCAGGTCCCATGATGCCCATATGAGGACCTGAGTCACCAGGTCCAAGTGAGGTCCCTGTGGGAACCAGTCACCTCGTCCAGGTGAGGTCCAGGTGGGACCACAGTCGGAAGGTCCAGGTGAGGCGCAGGTGGCAACAGGATTCACCAAGTCCAGGTGAGGCCAAGGTGGCGACCAGTCACCAGATCCAGGTGCGGAACAGCTAACGACCAGATTCTCCAGGCCCAAGAAAAGCCCAACGGGTGACCAGAGTCACCAGGTCAGGGTGAGGGCCAGAGGGGGAACCAGAGTAACCAGTTTAGTTTGAGGCCCAGAATGGGACCAGAGGTCCCTGGTCAAATTGAGTCCCAGGTGTGGAATAGAGTATCCAGGTCCCAGTGACGCCTGGGTGAGGACCAGAGTCACTAGGGCCATGCAGGCCCAGATGGGGAACAGAATCACTAGGTCCTGGTGAGGCATAGAATAAGACCACGTTCAGCAGTATCAGGTGAGCCCCTTGTGGGAACCAGAGCCACTCTATCCAGCTGAGTCCCAGGACCATGTGAGGCCCACGTGAGGACCAGATTCATCAGGTCGTATAAAGGCATAGCTGGGGACAAGAGTCACCAGGTCTGGGTGCGGCCTAGGTGGGGCAAGATTCAGCAGTTCTGAGTTAGGTCCAAGTGGGGACGAGAGACACCAGGTCCAGGTGAGGCCAAACTGAGGACGAGAGTCACCACAACCAGGTGAGGTCCATGTTGGAAAGAGAGTCACGAGGTCCAGGAGAGGTCCAGGTGGAGTCCAGAGTCACCAGATCCAGGTGAAGTCCAAGTGGGGACCAGAGTCACCAGATCCATGTGAAGCCCAGATGGGGACCAGAGTCACTAGGTCCAGATGAGGCCCAGGTGAGGACCAGAGTTACCAGATCCCCGGTTTGGATCAGAGGCAACAGGTTGATGTGAGGCCGGCTTGGGGACCATGGTCAACAGGTCTATTGAGGCCCAGGTGTGGAACACAGTAAGCAGGTCCAGGTGAGTCCCCGGTGGTGAGAAGCGTCACCACTTCCAGGTGAGGTCCAGGTGGGGACCAGGATCACCAGGTACAGGGGAGACCCTTGAAAGAACCAGAGTCAACAGTTCGAGTTCAGGCGCAGGTGGCAACCAGGGTCAGCAGGTCCAAGTCAAGCCAAAGGGGACTTCACAGTCACTAGGGCACGGTGAGACCCAGAGGGGGAGCATAGTCACCTGGTCCAGGTGAGGTTCAGTTGTGGAACACAGTCACCAGGTCCCAATTTTGCCCAGTTGAGGACCACGGTCAACAGGGCCAGGTGAGGCCCAGAAGGGGACCGGAGTCCCCAAATCCAGGTGAAGCCCAGGTGGGGACCACAGTCACCAGATGCAGGGTAGTCTCAGGTGCAGACCAGAATCACCAGGTCCAGGTGTGGTGCAGGTGGCAACCAAACTCACCAGGTCCCGGTAAGGCACTGGTGGGATACATGAGAAGTCACGAGGTACATGAGAAGCTAGAAACACATGGGATCCCTGGGTGGCGCAGCGGTTTGGCGCCTGCCTTTGGACCAGGGCGCGATCCTGGAGACCCGGGATCGAATCCCACGTCGGGCTCCCGGTGCATGGAGCCTGCTTCTCCCTCTGCCTGTGTCTCTGCCTCTCTCTCTCTCTGTGACTATCATAAATAAATAAAAATTAAAAAAAAATATGCTAGAAACACTGCGGCAACAGGTCCACATGATCTCCATGTGGGAACGAGAATCACCAGTTACAGGTGAGGCCCAGATGGGGACCGGAGTCCCCAAATTCAGGTGAAGCCCAGGTGGGGACCACAGTCACTAGATCCAGGGTAGTCTCAGGTGGACACCAGAATCACCAGGTCCTGGTGAGGTGCAGGTGGCAACCACACTCACCAAGTCCCGGTGAGGCCCTGGTGGGGACCAGAGTCACGAGATACATGAGAAGCTAGAAACACTGCAGCCACCAGGTCCACATGATGTCCATGTGGGAACGAGAATTACAAGTTACAGGTGAGGACCATTTGGGGATCTGAGTCACCATGTCCAGGTGAGACCCTGGTGGGAACCAGTGTCTCCATGTCCAAGTGTGGACCAGGTGAAAACGAGAGTAATAGGTCCGGCCGGGTCACTGTTAGTGAACAGTGTAACCATATCCTGATGCTACTCAGGTGTGTACCAGATACAAGGTCCTGGTGAGTCCCAATTGGGACCAGAGACATGAGGACCAGGTGAGGTACCGATGGAAACCACAGTGTCCAGGTCAGGTGAGGCCATGCTTAGGATCAGAGTCACCACTTACAGGTGAGGTCCAGGGGGAGCCAGAGTCACATGGCACAGAAGAGCCGAAAGTCAGGACCAGAGTTACCACGATCAGGTCAGTCCCACTGGGAATAGAGTAACCACGTCCCGATGATGCCCAGGTAGAACCACAGTTACCAGGTCCAGGTGCGGCCCACCTAAAGGCCATGCAGTGGAACCATGTCCCGATGATGCCCAGGTAGGGAAGAGAGTCACCAGGTCCAAATGAGGCCCAGATGGAGCATATTCAATAGGTCCACGTGAGGCCCAGTTGAGGACCAGAGTCACCAGATCCAGGTGAAGCCAAGGTGGGGACCAGAGTCACTAGGTCCAGATGAGGCCAAAGTGAGGACCAGTGTTACCAGGTACACGTGATGCCCCGGTGGGAATCAGAGGAAACAGGTCCATATGAGGCCGGCTTCGGTACCATGTTCAACAGGACTACTCGAGGCCCATGTGTGGAACACAGTAACCAGGTCCAGGTGAGTCCCCGGTGGTGACAAGGGTCACCACGTCCAGGTGAGTCCCAGGGGGGGACCAGGATCACCAGGTACAGGGGAAGCCCTTGAATGAACCAGAGTCAACAGTTCGAGGTCAGGCGCAGGTGGCAACCAGGGTCAGCAGGTGCAAGTCAGGTCAAAGTGGCGTTCACCGTCACTAGGGGACGGTGAGACCCAGAGGGGGACCAGAGTCACCTGGTCCAGGTGAGGTCCAGGGTTGGAACACAGTCACCGGGTCCCAATTTTGGCAGGTGTGGACCATGGTTGACAGGGCCAGGTGAGGCCCAGATTGGTGATCCTCAATCTGGATCAGATTCACCAGTTCCAGTTGAGGCTAAGAAGGAGTCCACAGCAATCATGTCCAGATTGACGCCTAGGTCGGGGGACCAGAGTCATCAGGACTAGTTGAGGCCAAAATGTGGAGCAAAGTTATCATGTCCAGGTGAGGCCCAGGTGGGGAACAGACTAACCATGTCCCATTGATGCCAGGTGGGAAAAGAGCCACAAGGTCCAGACGAGGCCTAAGTGAGGAGCAGATTGACCAGGTCCTGTTGAGGCCCAGTTGAGGACCAGTGTCCCAAGCTCCGGATGAGTCCCAGAGGGGGACCAGAGTCACCCGGTTCTGGTGATATCCAGATGGGTACCAGAGTCACCACGTCAGGGTGAGGACCAAAATGGGACGAGAATCACTTGGTCCAGGTGAGGTTCCGATGTGGAACTGAAAAACCAGGTCCCATGATGCCCATATGAGGACCTGAGTCACCAGGTGCAGTTGAGGTCCCTGTGGGAACCAGTCACCTCGTCCAGGTGAGGCCCAGGTGGGAACACAGTCACCAGTATCATGTGAGCCCCTTGTGGGAACCAGAGCCACTCTATCCAGCTGAGTCCCAGGTCCATGTGAGGCCCACGTGAGGAGTAGATTCATCAGGTCGAATTGAGGCATAGCTGGGGACAAGAGTCACCAGGTCTGGGTGCGGCCTACGTGGGTCAAGATTCAGCAGTTCTGAGTTAGGTCAAAGTGGGCACGAGAGACACCAGGTCCAGGTGAGGCCAAACTGAGGACCAGAGTCACCAGATCCAGGTGAGGTCCAGGTGGGGACCAGAGTCACCAGATCCAGGTGAAGCCCAGGTGGGGACCAGAGTCACTAGGTCCAGATGAGGCCCAGGTGAGGACCAGAGTTACCAGGTACACGTGAGGCCCCGGTGGGGATCGGAGGAACAGGTCCATGTGAGGCCGGCTTGGGGACCATGGTCAACAGGTCTACTTGAGGCCCAGGTTTGGAACACAGTAAGCAGGTCCTGGTGAGTCCCCATTGGTGACAGGAGTCACCACGTCCATGTGTGGGCCAGGTCCGACCAGGATCACCAGGTCCAGGGAAGGCCCTTGAAAGAACCAGAGTCAACAGTTCTAGGTCAGGCGCAGGTGGCAACCAGGGTCAGCAGGTCCAAGTCAAACCAAAGTGGGGTTCACAGTCACTAGGGCACGGTGAAACCCAGAGTGGGACCAGAGTCACCTGGTCCAGGTGAGGTCCAGTTGTGGAACACAGCCACCGGTTCCCAATTTTGCACAGTAGAGGACCAAGTTCAACAGGGCCAGGTGAGGCCCAGATGGGGAACGGAGTCCCCAAATCCAGGTTAAGCCCAGGTGGGGACCACAGACGCCAGATCCAGGGTAGTCTCAGGTGCAGAGCAGAATCACCAGGTCCATGTGAGGTGCAGGTGGCAACCACACTCACCCGGTCCCGGAGAGGCCCCGGTGGGGACCAAAGACACGAGGTACATGAGAAGCTAGAAACACTGCAGCCACCAGGTCCACATGATGTCCATGTGGGAATGAAAATCACCAGTTACAGGTGAGGACCAGGTGGGGATCCGACTCACCATGTCCAGGTGAGACCCAGGTGGGAACCAGTGTCACCATGTCCTCGTGTGCCGCAGGTGAAGACCAGAGTTATTAGGTCCGGCTGGATGAGTGTTAGTGAACAGTGTAACCATATCCTGATGCTACCCAGGTGGGTACCAGAGACACCAGGTCCTGATGAGGCCCAGATGTAACCGGAGACATGAGGTACAGGTGAGGTCCCGATGGGAACCACAGTCACCAGGTCAGGTGAGCCCATGCTTAGGATCAGAGTCACCAGGAACAGGTGAGGCCAAGCTGGAGCCAGAGTCACCTGGTTCTGAAGAGGCCAAAGTCAGGACCAGAGTTACCAGGATCAGGTCAGTCCCAGTGGGTAATACAGTAACCATGTCCCAATGATGCCCAGGTAGAATCAGAGTCATCGGTCCAGCGAGGCGCAGGTGGGTAGAGTATTCACTAGGTCCAGGTGAGGCCCAGATGAGGACCAGAGTCACCAGGTCTAGTTGACGCCTGGAGGGGTACCAGATTCACCTGGTCTAGGGGACATCCAGATGGGGACCAGAGTCACCATGTCAGGGTGAGGCCCAGAGGGCATCCAGAGTCATCATGTCCAGGTGAGGTTCAGGTGTGGAACAGAGTATCCAGGTCATAATGGTTCACAGGTGAGGACCAGAGTCACCAGATCTGGGTGAGGCCCAGTTAGGAGCAGAGTCACAAGTTCCAGGTGAGGCCAAGAAGGAGTCCACAGCAATCAGGTCAAGGTGGGGATCAGGGCAGCCCCGGTGGCGCAGCGGTTTGGTGCCGCCTGCAGCCCAGGGCGTGATCCTGGAGACCCGGGATCGAGTCCCACGTCGGGTTCCCTGCATGGAGCCTGCTTCTCTCTCTGCCTATCTCTCTCTCTCCGAATGAATAAATAAATAAAATCTTTAAAAAAAAAAAGGTGGGGATCAAAGTCACCAGGAATGGGTGAGGCCCAGATGGGGACCAGATTCACCAGGTCCAGGTGATTCCCATTTGGTGACAAGGGTTACCAGTTCCGTGTGAGGACCAGGTAAGGACCAGATTCACCAGGTCCAAGTGAGGCCCACGTGAGACCTGTGGCACCAGGTATGGGTGAGGCCCAGGTGGCAAGCCCACTCACCAGGTCTAGGTGAGGCCAACCTGCAGGCCATGCAGAGGAACCGTGTCCCGATGATGCCCAGGTAGGGACCAGAGGTACGAGGTCCAGGTGACGCCAACCTGCAGGCCATGCAGAGGAACCGTGTCCCGATGATGCCCAGGTAGGGACCAGAGTTACTAGGTCAAGAAGAAGCCAACCTGCAGACCATTATGTGGAACCAGGTCGCGAAGTTGCCCACGTAGGGACCAGAGTCACCAGATCCAAATGAGGCCCAGATGGAGCATATTTACTAGGTCCAGGTGAGGCCCAGTTGAGGACCAGAGTCACCAGATCTGGTTGAGGCCCAGAGGGGTACCAGATTCACCTGGTCTAGGTGACATCCAGATGGGGACCAGAGTAACCATGTCAGGGTGAGGCCCAGAGGGGATCCAGAGTCATCAGGTCCAGGTGAGGCTCAGGTGTGGAACAGAGTATCCAGGTCATAATTGTCCACCCGTGAGGACCAGAGTCACCAGATCTGGGAGAGGCCCAGTTAGGATCAGAGTTACCACTTCCAGGTGAGGCCAAGAAGGTGTCCACAGCAATTAGGTCCAGGTGGGGAACAAAGTCACCAGGACTAGGTGATACCCAGGTGGTGACCAGATTTACCAGTTCCGGGTAGAACTAGGTAAGGACCACATTCACCAGGTCCAAGTGAGGCCCACGTGGGGACCTGTGTCACCAGGCATGGGTAAGACCCACGTGGGAACCCCACTCACCAGGTCAAGATGAGGCCAACATGCAGGCCATGCAGAGGAGCCATGTCCCGATGATGCCCAGGTAGGGACCAGAGTTACCAGATCCAGGTGAGACCCAGGTGGGGAACACAGGAACTAGGTCCAGATTGAGGTCTAGGTGGGGGGACCAGAGTCATCAGGACCAGTTGAGGCCAAAGTGCGGAGGAAACTTATCATGTCCAGGTGAGGCCCAGGTGGGGAACAGAGTAACCATGTCCCATTGATGCCAGGTTGGATAAGAGTCACAAGGTCCAGACGAGGCCTAAGTGAGGAGTAGATTCACCAGATCCTGTTGAGCCCAGGTGAGGACCTGTGTCCCCAGCTCCGGGTGAGTCCCAGAGGGGGACCAGAGTCACCCGGTTCTGGTGATATCCAGGTGGGGACCAGAGTCACCAGGTCAGGGTGAGGCCCAGAGGGGGACGAGATCGCTAGGTCCAGGTGAGGCCCCAATGTGGCACTGAGATACCAGGTCCCCTGATACCAATTTGAGGACCTGAGTCACCAGGTCCAGGTGAGGTCCCTGTGGGAACCAGTGTCCTCATCCAGATGAGGTCCAGGTGGGACCACAGTCACCAGGTCCAGGTGAGGCCCAGGTATATAAGAAAGTATACATGTCCCAATGATGGCCAGGTAAGGACCAGAGTCAACAGGTCCAGGAGAGGCCCAAATATGGATCAGAGTCATTGTGTTCCAGGTGAGGCCAGATGGAGACCACAGTAACAAGGTCCAGGAGAGACCCATATGGGAACCAGAGCCACCAGATCCAGGTGAGTTCCAGGTGGGACCACAGTCACAAGGTCCTGGTGAGGCGCAGGTGGCAACAGGATTCACCAAGTGCAGGTGAGGCCCAGGTGGCGACCAATCACCAGATCCAGGTGCGGATCAGCTAAGGACCAGATTCACCAGGCCCATGTGAAGCTCAAGGGGTGACTAGAGAAACCAGGTAACGGTGAGTCCCAGAGGTAAAATAAGAGTAACCAGTTTAGTTAGAGGCACAGAATTGGACCAGAGGTCCCTGGTCAAAGTGAGGCCCAGGTGTGGAATAGAGTATCCAGGTCCCAATGATGCCTGGGAGAGGACCAGAGTCTCTAGGGCCATGAAGGCCCAGATGGGGAACAGAATCACTAGGTCCTAGTGAGGCATAGAATAAGACCACAGTCAGCAGTATCAGGTGAGCCCCTTGAGGGAGCCAGAGCCACTCTACCCAGCTGAGTCCAAGGTCCATGTGAGGCCCACGTGAGGACCAGATTCATCAGGTCGAATTGAGGCATAGCTGGGGACAAGAGTCACCAGGTCTGTGTGCGGCCTAGGTGGGGCAAGATTCAGCAGTTCTGAGTTAGGTCAAAGAGGGAACGAGAGACACCAGGTCAAGGGGAGGCCAAACTGAGGACCAGAGTCACCAAATCCAGGGGAGAACCATGTTGGAAAGAGAGTCACCAGGTCCAGGAGAGGTCCAGGAGGGGACCAGAGTCACCAGATCCAGGTGAAGTCCAGGTGGGGACCCGAGTCACCAGCTCCAGGTGAAGCCCAGGTGGGAACCAGAGTCACTAGGTCCAGATGAGGCCCAGGTGAAGACCAGAGTTACCAGGTACACGTGAGGCCCCGATGGGGATCAGAGGCAACAGGTCCATGTGAGTCCCGCCTGGGGACCATGGTCAACAGGTCTACTTGAGGCCCAGGTGTGGAACACAGTAAGCTGGTCCAGGTGAGTCCCCGGTGGTGACAAGAGTCACCACGTCCAGGTGAGGCCCAGGTGGGGACCAGGAACACCAGGTACAGGGGAGGCCCTTGAAAGAATCAGAGTCAACAGCTCGAGGTCAGGCGCAGGTGGCAACCAGGGTCAGCAGGTCCAAGTGAGGCCAAAGTGGGGTTCACAGTCACTAGGGCACGGTGAGACCCAGAGGGGGACCAGAGTCACCTGGTCCAGGTGAGGTCCAGTTGTGGAACACAGTCACCGGGTCCCAATTTTGCCCAGTTGAGGATCATGGTCAACAGAGCCTGGTGTGCCCATATGGGGACCGGAGTCCCCAAATCCAGGTGAAGCCCAGGTGGGGACCACAGTCACCAGATCCAGGGTAGTCTCAGGTGCAGACCAGAATCACCAGGTCCATGTGAGGTGCAGGTGGCAACCACACTCACCAGGTCCTGCTGAGGCCCTGGTGGGGACCCGAGCCACGAGGTACATGAGAAGCTAGAAACACTGCAGCCACCATGTCCACATTATGTCCATGTGGGAACGCGAATCACCAGTTACAGATGAGGACCAGGTGGGGATCCGACCCACCATGCCCAGGTGAGACCCAGGTGAAGACCAGAGTTAATCGGTCCGGCTGGGTCACTGTTAGTGAACAGTGTAACCATATCCTGATGCTACCCAGGCGGGTACCAGAGACACCATATCGTGTTGAGGCCCAGGTGGGCCCAGAGACATGAGGTCCAGGTGAGGTCCCGATGGGAACCACAGTCACCACGTCAGGTGAGGCCATGCTTAGGATCAGAGTCACCAGTTACAGGTGAGGCCCAGGTGGAGCCAGAGTCACCTGGTACAGAAGAGGCCAAAGTCAAGACCAGAGTCACCACGATCAGGTCAGTCCCAGTGGGGAATAGAGTAACCATTTCAGGATGATGCCCAGGAAGAACCAGAGTCACCAGGTCCAGATTGGCGCAGGTGGGGAGCATATTCACTAGGTCCCTGTGAGGCCAATTGAGGACGAGAGTCACCAGGTCTAGTTGAGTCCTAGAGGGGTACCAGATTCAACTGGTCTAGGTGACATCCAAATGGAGACCAGAGTCACCATTTCAGGGTGAGGCCCAGAGAGGTTCCAGAGTCATCAAGTCCAGGTGAGGCTCAGGTGTGGAACAGAGTATCCAGGTCTTAATGATCCACAGTTGAGGACCAGAGTCACCAGATCTGGGTGAGGCCCAGTTAGGAACAGAGTCACCAGTTCCAGGTGAGGCCAAGAATGTGTCCACAGCAATCAGGTCCAGGTGGGGAACAAAGTCACCAGGACTGGGTGAGGCCCAGATTGGGAACAGATTCACAAGGTCCAGGTGATTCCCAGGTGATGACCAGAGTTACCAGTTCCGGATGAGGACCAGGTAAGGACCAGATTCACCAGGTCCATGTGAGGCCCACGTGGGGACCTGTGTCACCAGGTATGGGTGAGGCCCAGGTAGCAAACCCACTCACCAGGTCAAGGTGAGTCCAACCTGCAGGCAATGCAGAGGAATCGTGTACCGAAGATGCCCGTGGAGGGAACAGAGTTACCAGGTCCAGGTGAGGCCAACCTGCAGGCCATGCAGTGGAACCATGTCCCGATGATGCCCAGGTAGGGACGAGAGTAACCAGTTCCAAATGAGGCCCAGATGGAGCATATTCACTAGGCCCATGTGAGGCCCAGTTGAGTACCAGAGTCACCAGATCTGGTTGAGGCCTAGAGGGGTACCAGAATCACCTGATCCAGGTGACATCCAGATGGGGACCAGAGTCCCTGATAGTGAACAATGTCACCATAACCTGATGCTACATAGATGGTTACCAGAGACACCAGGTCCTGGTGAGGCCCAAGAGGGACCCGAGACATGAGGTCCCGGTGAGGTCCCGATGGGAACCGCAGTCAGCAGGTCAGGTGAAACCATGCTTAGGATCAGTTTCACCAGTTACAGGTGAGGCACAGGTTGAGCCAGAGTCACCTGGTACAGAAGAGGCCAAAGTCAGGACAAGAGTTACCAGGATCAGGTCAGTCCCAGTGGGGAATAGAGTAACCATGTCCCGATGATGCCCAGGAAGAACCAGAGTCACCAGGTCCAGATGAGGCGCAGGTGGGGAGCATATTCACTAGGTCCCGGTGAGGCCAAGTTGAGGACAAGAGTCACCAGTTCTAGTTGAGGCGTAGAGGGGTCCAGATTCACCTGGTCTAGGTGACATCCAGATGGGGACCAGAGTCATCATCTCAGCCTCACCTGGACTTGCTGACTCTGGGCCAGGTCCTGGTGAGGCCCAGGTGGGACCAGAGACATGAGGTCCAGGTGAGGTCCCGATGGGAACCACAGTCACCAGGTCAGGGGAGGCCATGCTTAGGATCAGAGGCACCAGTTACAGGTGAGGCCCAGGTGGATCCATAGTCAAATGGTACAGAAGAGGCCAAAGGCAGGACCAGAGTTACCAGGATCAGTTCAGTCCCAGTGGGGAATAGAGTAACCATGTCCCGATGATGCCCAGGTAGAAACAGAGTCACCAGGACCAGATGACGCGCAGGTGGGGAGCATGTTCACTAGGTCCCGGTGAGGCCCAGTTGAGTACCAGAGTCACCAGGTCAAGTTGAGGCCTAGAGGGGTACCAGATTCACCTGGTCTAGGTGACATCCAGATGGGGACCAGAGTCACCATGTCAGGCTGAGGCCCAGAGGGGATCCAGAGTCATCATGTCCAGGTGAGGCACAGGTGTGGAGCAGAGTATCCAGGTCATAATGGTCCGCAGGTGAGGACCAGAGTCACCAGATCTGGGTGAGGCCCAGTTAGGTTCAGAGTCACCAATACCAGGTGAGGCCAAGAAGGAGTCCACAGCAATCAGGTCTAGGTGGGGAACAAAGTCACCAGGACTGGATGAGGCCCAGATGGGGACCAGATTCACCAGGTCCAGATGATTCCCAGGTGGTGACCAGAGTTACAAGTTCCGGGTGAGGACAAGGTAAAGACCAGATTCACCAGGTCCAAGTGAGGCCCACGTGGGGACCTGTGTCACCAGGCATGGGTGAGGCCCAGGTGACAACCCCACTCACCAGGTCCAGGTGAGGCCAACCTGCAGGCCATGCAGAGGAACCATGTCCCGATGATGCCCAGGTAGGGACCAGAGTTACCAGGTCCAGGTGAGGCCAACCTGCAGGTCATGCAGGGGAACCATGTCCCGATGATGCCCAGGTAGGGACCAGAGTTACCAGGTCCAGGTGAGGCCAATCTGCAGGCCATGCAGGGGAACCATGTCCCGAAGATGCCCAGGTAGGGACCAGAGTCACCAGGTCCAAATGAGGCCAACCTGCAGGCCATGCAGGGGAACCATGTCCCGATGATGCCCAGGGAGGGCCCAGAGTCATGAGGTCGTGGTGAGTCTAACCTGCATGCCATGCAGTGGAACCATATCCCTATGATGCCCAGGTAGAGACCAGAATTACCAGGTCCAGGTGAGGCCAACCTGCAGTTCATGCAGTGGAACCATGTCCCGATGATGCCCAGGTGAGGAACAGAGTCACCAGGTTTGGGGGACGCGCAGAAAAGATCAGAGTCACCATTTTCAGGTGAGGCCAAAAAGAGTCCACAGCAATCAGGTCCTTGTGGGGAACAAACTCACCAGGACTGGGTGAGTCCCAGATGATGACCGGATTCACCAGGTCTAGGTGAGGCCCAGTTGGGGACCAGAGTCCCCGGGTCTTGGAGAGGACCAGGTAAGGATCAGATTCACCAGGTCCAAGAGGCCCAGGTGGGTAAGTAACACCAGGTATGGGTGAGGCCCAGGTAGCAACCCCACTCACCAGGTCCAGGTGAGGCCAACCTGCAAGCCAGAGTCACCAGAACCAGGTGAGGCCCTAGTGGGACCGGAGTCACCAGGTAAATGTGAGTCTACAAGAACACCACAGTCACCTGGTCCAGGTGTTTTTCATGTGGGAACGAGTGTCACCAGGTACAGGTAAGGCCCTGGTGGGGACTACAGTCACCAGGTCCAGATTGAGGCCTGGTGCGGGGACCAGAGTCATCAGGATGAGTTGAGGCCAAAGTGTGGAGCAAAGTTATCATGTCCAAGCGAGGCCCAGGTGGGGAACAGAGTAACCATGTCCCATTGATGACAGGTGGGAAAAGAGTCACAATGTCCAGACGAGGCCTAAGTGAGGAGTAGATACACCAGGTCCTGTTGAGGCCCAGTTGAGGACCAGTGTCCCCAGCTCCGGGTGAGTCCCAGAGGTGGAACAGAGTCACCCGGTTCTGGTGATATCCAGGTGGGAACCAGACTCACCACGTCAGGGTGAGGCCCAGAGGGGGACGAGAATCACTAGGTCCAGGTGAGGCCCCGATGTGGAACTGAGAAACCAGGTTCCATGATGCCCATATGAGGACCTGAGTCACCAGGTCCAGGTGAGTTCCCTTGGAAGCCAGTCACCTCGTCCAGGTGAGGCCTAGGTGGGACCACAGTCACCAGATCCAAGAGAGGCCTAGGTATATAAGAGAGTATCCAGGTCCCAATGATGCCCAGGTAAGGACCAGAGTCAACAGGTCCAGGAGAGGTCCAAATATGTATCAGAGTCATTGTGTTCCAGGTGAGGCCAGATGAAGACCACAGGAACCTGGTCCAGGAGAGACCCATATGGGAACCAGAGCCACCAGAGCCAGGTGAGGTCTAGGTGGGACCACAGTCACATGGTCCAGGTGAGGCGCAGGTGGCAACAGGATTCACCAAGTCCAGGTGAGACCCAGCTGGCGACCAGTCACCAGATCCAGGGTAGTCTCGGGTGCAGACCAGAATCGCCAGGTCCAGGTGAGGTGCAGGTGGCAACCACACTCACCAGGTCCCGGTGAGGCCCTGGTGGGGACCAGAGACACGAGGTACATGAGAAGCTAGAAACACTGCAGCCACCAGGTCCACATGATATCCATGTGGGAACAAGAATCACTAGTTACAGCTGAGGACCAGGTGGGGATCCGACTCACCATGTCCAGGTGAGACCCAGGTGGGAACCAGTGTCACCATATCCAGGTGTGGCCCTGGTGAAGACCAGAGTTAATAGGTCAGGCTGGGTCACTGTTAGTGAACAGTGTAACCATATCCTGATGCTACCCAGGTGGGTACCGGAGACACCAGGTCCTGGTGAGGCCCAGGTGGAACCAGAGACCTGAGGTCCAGGTGAGGTCCCGATGGGAACCACAGTCACCAGGTCAGGTGAGGCCATGCTAGGATCAGAGTCACAAGTTACAGGTGAGGTCCAGTTGGAGCCAGAGTCACCTGGTACAGAAGAGGCCAAAGTCAGGATCAGAGTTACCAGAATCAGGTCAGTCCCAGTGGGGAATACAGTAACCATATCCCGAGGATGCCCAGGTAAAACCAGAGTCACCATGCCCAGATGCGGCGCAGGTGGGGAGCATGTTCAATAGTTCCCGGTGAGGCCCAGTTGAGGCCCAGAGTCACCAGGTCAAGTTGAGGCCTAGAGGGGTACCAGATTCACCTGGTCTAGGTGAAATCCAGATGGGGACCAGAGTCACCATGTCAGGCTGAGGCCCAGAGGGGATCCAGAGTCATCATGTCCAGGTGAGGCTCACGTGTGGAACAGATTATCCAGTTCATAATGGTCCACAGGTGAGGACCAGAGTCACCAGATCTCAGTGATGCCCAGTTAGGATCAGAGTCACCAGTTCCAGGTGAGGCCAAGAAGGAGTCCACAGCAATCAGGTCCAGGTGGGGAACAATGTCACCAGGAATGGATGACCCCAGATGGGGACCAGATTCACCAGTTCCAGGTGATTCCCAGGTGGTCACCAGAGTTACGAGTTCCGGGTGAGGACCAGGTAAGGACCAGATTCACCAGGTCCAAGTGAGGCCCACGTGGGGACCTGTGTCACTAGGCATGGGTGAGGCCCAGGTGACAAACCCACTCACCAGGTCCAGGTGATGCCAACCTCCAGGCCATGCAGAGGAACCAGGTCCCAATGACGCCCAGGTAGGGACGATAGTTACCAAACAAACTCACGAGGTCCCGGTGAGGCACTGGTGGAGAACAGAGTCACGAGGTACATGAGAAGCTAGAAACACATGGGAGCCCTGGGTGGCGCAGCGGTTTGGCGCCTGCCTTTGGCCCAGGGTGCGATCCTGGAGACCCGGGATCGAATCCCACGTCGGGCTCCCGGTGCATGGAGCCTGCTTCTCCCTTTGCCTGTGTCTCTGCCTCTCTCTCTCTCTGTGGCTATCATAAATAAATAAAAATTAAAAAAAAAAGAAGCTAGAAACCCTGCGGCCATCAGGTCCACATGATCTCCATGTGGGAACGAGAATCACCAGTTACAGGCCAGGACCAGGTGGGGATACGACTCACCATGTCCAGGTGAGACCCAGGTGGGAACCAGTGTCACCATGTCCAGGTGTGGCCGAGGTAAAGACCAGAGTTAATAGGTCCGGCTGGGTCACTGTTAGTGAACAGTGTAACCATATCCTAATGCTACCCGGGTGGGTAGCGGAGACACCAGGTCCTTGTGAGGCCCAAATGGGACCAGAGTCATGAGGTCCAGGTGAGGTCCCGATGGGAACCACAGTCACCAGGTCAGGTGAGGCCATTCTTAGGATCAGAGTCACCAGTTACAGGTGAGGCCCAGGTGGAACCAGAGTCACCTGGTACAGAAGAGGCCAAAGTCAGGACCAGAGTTACCAGGATCAGGTCACTCCAAGTGGGAATAGAGTAACCATGTCCCGATGATGCCCAGGTAGAACCAGAGTCACCAGGTCCAGATGTGGCGCAGGTGGGGAGCATGTTCACTAGGTCCCGTTGAGGCCCAGTTGAGGTCAGAGTCACCAGGTCTAGTTGAGGCCTAGAGGGGTACCAGATTCACCTGGACTGGTGACATCCAGATGGGGACCAAAGTCCCCATGTCAGGCTGAGGCCCAGAGGGGATCCAGAGTCATCATATCCAGGTGAGGCTCAGGTGTGGAACAGAGTATCCAGGTCATAATGTTCCACAGGTGAGGACCAGAGTCACGAGATCTTGGTGAGGCCCAGTTAGGATCAGAGTCACCAGTTCCAGGTGAGGCCAAAAAGTTGTCCACAGCAATCAGGTCCAGGTGGGGAAGAAAGTCAACAGGACTGGGTGAGGCACAGATGGGGACCAGATTCACCAGGCCCAGGTGATTCCCAGGTGGTTACCAGAGTTACCAGTTCCGGGTGACCACCAGGTAAGGACCAGATTCACCAGGTCCAAGTGAGGCCCACGTGGGGACCTGTGTCACTAGGCATGGGTGAGGCCCAGGTGACAAACCCACTCACCAGGTCCAGGTGATGCCAACCTCCAGGCCATGCAGAGGAACCAGGTCCCAATGACGCCCAGGTAGGGACGATAGTTACCAGGTCCAGGTGAGGCCAACCTACAGGCCATGCAGTGGAACCATGTCCCGATGATGCCCAGGTAGGGACCAGAGTTACCAGGTCCAGGTGAGGCCAACCTGCAAGTCATGCAGTGGAACCATGTCCCGATGATGCCCAGGGAGCTACCAGAGACTCCAGGTCCAAATGAGGCCCAGATGGAGGATATTCACTAGGTCCAGGTGAGGCCCAGTTGCGGATCAGAGTCACCAGACCTGGTTGAGGCCTAGAGGGGTACCAGACTCCCCTGGTCCAGGTGACTTCCATATGGGGACCAGAGTCACCAGGTCAGGTTGATGCCCAGAGATGTTCCAGAGTCATGATGTCCAGGTGAGGCTCAGGTCTGGAACAGAGTCACCAGGTACCAATGATGCCCAGGAGAGGACCAGAGTCACCAGGTCTAGGTGACGCGCAGATAGGATCAGAGTCACCCGTTTCAGGTGAGGCCAAGAAAGAGTCCACAGCAATCTGGTCCAGGTGTGGAACAAAGTCACCAGGACTGGGTATGGCCTAGATGGGGACCAGATTCACCAGGTCCGGTGAGGCCCTGGTGGGGACCAGAGTCAAGAGGTACATGAGAAGCTCAAAACACTGCAGCCACCAGTTCCACATGAGTCCATGTGGGAGCGAGAATCACCAGTTACAGGTGAGGACCAGGTGGGGATCCGACTCACCATGTCCAGGTGAGACCCAGGTGGGAACCAATGTCACCATGCCCAGGTGTGGCCCAGGTGAAGACCAGAGCTAATAGGTCCGGCTGTGTCACTGTTAGTGAACAGTGTAACCATATCCTGATGCTACCCAGGTGGGTACCAGAGACACCAGGTCCTGGTAAGGCCCAGGTGGGACCGGAGACATGAGGTCCAGGTGAGGTCCCGATGGGAAACACAGTCACCAGGTCAGATGAGGCCATGCGTAGGATCAGAGTCACCAGTTACAGGTGAGGCCCAGGTGGAGCCAGAGTTACCTGGTACAGAAGAGTCCAAAGAGAGGACCAGAGTTACCAGGATCAGGTCACTCCCAGTGTGGAATAGAGTAACCATGTCCCGATGATGCCCAGGTAGGGACCAGAGTCACCAGGTCCAGATGAGGCCCAGATGGAGCATATTCACTAGGACCAGGTGAGGCCCAGTTGAGGACCAGAGTACCAGATCTGGTTGAGTCCTAGAGGGGTACAAGAATCACCAGGTCCAGGTGACATCCAGATGGGGACCAGGGTCACCAGGTCAGGGTGAGGCCCAGAGAGGTTCCAGTGTCATCATGTCCAGGTGAGGCTCAGGTGTGGATCAGAGTCTCCAGGTACCAATGATGGCTAGGTGAGGACGAGAGTCACCAGGTCTGGGTGACACTCAGATACGATCAGAGTCACCCGTGTCAGGTGAGGCCAAGAAAGAGTCCACAGCAATCAGGTCCAGGTGGGGAAAAAAGTCACCAGGACTGGGTGAGGCACAGATGGGGACCAGAATCACCAGGTCCAGGTGAGAACCAGGTGGTGACCAGAGTCCCCGGGCCTGGGAAAGGACCAGGTAAGAACAAGCTTCACCAGGTCCAAGAGGCCCACGTGGAGACCTGAGTCACCAGGTATGGGTGAGGCCCAGGTGTCAACCCCACTCACCAGGTCCAGGCGAGCCCAACCTGCAGGCCAGAGTCACCAGATCCAGGTGAGGCCCTAGTGGGTACCGGAGTCACCACGAAAATGTGAGTCTACAAGTACACCACAGTCACCAGGTCCAGGTTTAGTTTATGTGGGAACTAGAGTCACCAGGTCTAGGTGAGACCCAGGTGGGGACCAGTGTCCCCGGGTCTAGGAAAGGACCAGGTAAGGACCAGATTCACCAGGTAGAAGAGTTCCACGTGGGGACCTGAGTCACCAGGTATGGGTGAAGCCCAAGTGGCGACCCCACTCACCAGGTCCAGGTGAGGCAAACCTGCAAGCCAGAGTCACCAGATACAGGTGAGGCCCTAGAGGCGACCAGAGTCACCATGTAAATGTGAGTCTACCAGAACACCACAGTCACCAGGTCCAGGTGTGGTTCATGTGGGAATGAGAGTCACCAGATCCAGGTGAGACCCAGGTGGGGACCACAGTCATCAGTTCCAGATTGAGGCCTAGGTGGGGGGACCAGTGTCATCAGGACCAGTTGAGGCCATAGTGTGGAGCAAAGTTATCATGTCCAGTTGAGGCCCAGGTGGGGAACAGAGTAACCATTTCCCATTGATGCCAGGTGGGAAGAGTCACAAGGTCCAGAAGAGGCCTAAGTGAGGAGTAGATTCACCAGGTCCTGTTGAGGCCCAGTTGAGGACCAGTGTCACGAGGTCAAGTTGAGCCTAGAGGGGTACCAGATTCACCTGGTCTAGGTGAAATCCAGATGGGGACCAGAGTCACCATGTCAGGCTGAGGCCCAGAGGGGATCCAGAGTCAACATGTCCAGGTGAGGCTCACGTGTGGAACAGTGTATCCAGTTCATAATGGTCCACAGGTGAGGACCAGAGTCACCAGATCTGGGTGAGGCCCAGTTAGTATCAGAGTCACCAGTTCCAGGTGAGTCCCAGAAGGTGTCCACAGCAATCGCACAGGAAGCACCCCAAATCACCAGGTCCAGGTGAGGCCAACCTGCAGGCCATGAAGAAGAACCGTGTCCCACTGATGCCAAGGTAGGGACCAGAGTCACCAGGTCCAGAATCAGCGCAGGTGGGAGCATATTCACTAGGTCCCTGTGAGGCCAAGTTGCGGACCAGAGTCACCAGGTCTACTTGAGGCCTAGAGGGGTACCAGATTCACCTGGTCTAGGTGACATCCTGATGGGGACCAGAGTCACCATGTTAGCCTCACCTGGACATGATGACTCTGCGCCAGGTCCTGGTGAGGCCCAGGTGGGACCAGAGATATGAGGTCCAGGTGAGGTCCCGATGGGAACCACAGTCACCAGGTCAGGTGAGGCCATTCTTAGGATCAGAGTCACCAGTTACAGGTGAGGCCCATGTGGAGCGACAGTCACCTGGTACAGAAGAGGCCAAAGTCAGGATCAGAGTTACCAGGATCAGGTCAGTCCCAGTGGGGAATAGAGTAACTATGTCCCGATGATGCCAAGGTAAAACCAGAGTCACCAGGTTCAGAAGAGGCGCAGGTGGGGAGCATGTTCACTAGGTCCCGGTGAGGCCCAGTTGAGGACCAGAGTCACCAGGTCAAGTTGAGGCCTAGAGGGGTACCAGATTCACCTGGTCTAGGTGACATCCAGATGGGGACCAGAGTCACCATATCAGGCTGAGGCCCAGAGGGGATCCAGAGTTATCATGTCCACGTGAGGCACACATGTGGAACAGAGTATCCAGGTCATAATTGTCCACAGGTGAGGACCAGAGTCACCAGGTCTGGGTGACGCGCAGACAGGATCAGAGTCACCAGTTCCAGGTGAGGCCAAGAAGGAGTCCACAGTAATCAGGTCCAGGTGGGGAACAAAGTCACCAGGACTGGGTGAGGCCCAGATGGGGACCAGATTCACCAGGTCCAGGTGAGGCGAGGTGGTGACCAGAGTCCCCGGGTCTGGGAGAGGACCAGGTAAGGACCAGATTCACCAGGTCCACGAGGCCCACATGTGGAACTGAGTCACCAGGTATGGGTGAGGCCCAGGTGGCAACCCCACTCTCCAGTACAGGTGAGGCCAACCTGCAGGCCAGAGTCACCAGATCCAGATGAGTCCCTAGTGGGGACTGGAGTCACTAGGTAAATGTGAGTGTACAAGAAAACCACAGGCAACAGGTCCAGGTTTGGTTCATGTGGGAACGAGAGTCACCAGGTCCAGGTGAGACCCAGGTGGGGACCATAGTCACCAGGTCCAGATTGAGGCCTAGGTGGGGGGACCAGAGTCATCAGGATCATTTGAGGCCAAAGTGTGGAGCAAAGTTATCATGTCCAGGTGATGTCCATGTGGGGAACAGAGTAACCATGTCCCATTGATGCCAAGTGGGAAAAGAGTCAGAAGGTACAGAAGAGGCCTAAATGAGGACTAGATTCACCATGTCCTGTTGACGTCCAGTTGAGCACCAGTGTCCCCAGCTCTGAGTGAGTCCCAGAGGGGGACCAGAGTCACCCAGTTCTGGTGATATCCAGGTGGGGACAAGACTCACCACGTCAGGGTGAGGCCCAGAGGGGGACGAGAATCACTAGTTTCAGGTGAGGCCCCGTTGTGGAACTGAGAAAAAAGGTCCCATAATGCCCAAATGAGGACCTGAGTCACCAGGTCCAGGTGAGGTCCCTGTGGGAACCAGTCACCTCGTCAAGGTGAGGCCCAGGTGGGACCACAGTCACCAGGGCCAGGTAAGTCCCAGGTATATAAGAGAGTATCCAGGTCCCAATGATGCCCAGGTAAGGACCAGAGTCAACAGTTCCAGGAGAGGCCCAAATATGGATCAGAGTCATTGTGTTCCAGGGAGGCCAGATGGAGACCAGAGGAACCAGGTCCAGGAGAGCCCCATATGGGAACCAGAGCCACCAGATCCAGGTGAAGTCCAGGTGGGACCACAGTCACAAGGTCCAGGTGAGGCGCAGGTGGCAACATGATTCACCAAGTCCAGGTGAGGCCCAGGTGGCGACCAGTCACCAGATCCAGGTGCGGACCAGCTAAGGACCAGAATCACCAGGCCCAGGTGAAGCCCAAGGGCTGACCAGTGTCACCAGGTAAGGGTGAGGTCCAGAGGGGAAAACAGTGTAACCAGTTTAGTTTGAGGCCCAGAATGGGACCAAAGCACCCTAGTGAAAGAGAGGCCCAGGAGTGGAATAGAGTATCCAGTTCCGAATGATGCCTGGGTGAGGACCAGAGTCACTAGGGCCATGCAGGCCTAGATGGGGAACAGAATCACTAGGTCCTGGTGATTCATAGAATAAGACCACAGTCACCAGTATCAGGTGAGCCCCTTGTGCGAACCAGAGCCACTGTATCCAGCTGAGTCCCAGGTCCATGTGAAGCCCATGTGAGGACCGGATTCATCAGGTCTAATTGAGGCATAGCTGGGGACAAGAGTCACCAGGTCTGTGTGCGGCCTAGGTGGGGAAAGAATCAGAAGTTCTGAGTTAGGTCCAAGTGGGGACGAGAGACACCAGGTCCAGGTGAGGCCAAAGTGAGGACCAGAGTCACCAGATCCAGGTGAGGTCCATGTTGGAAAGAGAGTCACCAGGTCCAGGAGAGGTCCAGGTTGGGACCACAGTCACTAGAACCAGGTGAAGTCCAGGTGGTGACCAGAGTTCCCGGGTCTGGGAGAGGACCAGCTAAGGACCAGATTCAACAGGTCCATATGAGGCCCACGTGGGGACCTGAGTCACCAGCTATGTGTGAGGCCTAGGTGGCAACCCCACTCCCCAGGTCCAGGTGAGGCCAACCTGCAGGCCAGAGTCACCAGTTGCAGGTGAGGTCCAGGTGGGGACCAGAGTCACCAGATCCAGGTGAGGTCCATGTTCAAAGAGAGTCACCAGGTCCAGGAGAGGTCCAGGTGGGGACCAGAATCACCAGATCCAGGTGAAGTCGAGGTGGGGACCAGAGTCACCAGATCCAGGTGAAGCACAAGTGGGGACCAAAATCAATAAGTCAAGATGAGGCCCAGGTGAGGACCAGAGTTACTAGGTACACGTGAGGCCCCGGTGGGGATCAGAAGCAACAGGTCCATGTGAGGCCGGCTTGGGGACCATGGTCAACTGGTCTACTTGAGGCCCAGGTGTGGAACACAGTAAGCAGGTCCAGGAAGTCCCCAGGGGTGACAAGAGTCACCACGTCCAGGTGAGGCCCACGTGGGGACCAGGATCACCAGGTACACGGGAGGCCATTGAAAGAACCAGAGTCAACACTTCGAGGTCAGGAGCAGGTGGTAACCAGGGTCAGCAGGTCCAAGTCAGGCCAAAGTGGGGTTCACAGTCACTAGGGCACGGTGAGACCCAGAGGGGGACCAGAGTCACCTGGTTCTGGTGAGGTTCAGTTGTGGAACACAGTCACCGGGTCCCAATTTTGCCCAGTTGAGGACCATGGTAAACAGGGGCAGAAGAGGCCCAGATGGTGACCGGAGTCTCCAAATCCAGGTGAAGCCCAGGTGGGGAACACAGTCACCAGATCCAGGGTAGTCTCAGGTGCAGATCAGAATCATCAGGTCCAGGTGAGGTGCAGGTGGAAACCACACTCACCAGGTCCTGGTGAGGCCCTGGTGGGGACCAGAGAGACGAGGTACACGATAAGCTAGAAACACTGCAGCCACCAGGTCCACATGATGTCCACGTGGGAACGAGAATCACCAGTTACAGTTGAGGACCAGGTGGCGATCCCACTCCCCATGTCCAGGTGAGACACAGGTGGAAACAAGTGTCACCATGTCCAGGTGTGGCCCAGTTGAAGACCAGAGTTAATAGTTCCCGCTGGGTCACTGTTAGTTAACAGAGTACCATATCCTGATGCTAACCAGGTGGGTACCAGAGACACCAGGTCCTGGTGAGGGCCAAGTGGGACCAGAGTCACCAGATCTGGTTGAGGCCTAGAGGGGTACCAGAATCACCTGGTTCAGGTGACATCCAGATGGGGACCAGAGTCACCAGGTCAGAGGGAGGCCCAGAGAGGATCCCCAGTCATCATGTCCAGGTGAGGCTCAGGTGTGGAACAGAGTCACCAGGTACCTATGATGCCAAGGTGAGGACCAGAGTCACCAGATATGGGTGATGCGCAGGTAGGATCAGAGTCACCAGATCTAGGTGAGGCAAAGAAAGTGTCCACAGCAAGCAGGTCCAGGTGGGTAACAAAGTCCCCAGGACTGGGTGAGGCTCAGATGGGGACCAGATTCACCAGGTCCAGGTGAGGCCCAGGTGGTGACAAGAGTTCCCGGGTCTGGGAGAGGACGAGGTAAGGACCAGATTTACCAGGTCCAAGAGGCCCACGGTGGGACCTGAGTCACCAGGTATGGGTGAGGCCCAGGTGGCCATCCCTCTCACAAGGTCCAGGAGAGGCCAACCTGCATGCCAGATTCACCAGATCCAGGTGACTCCCTAGTGGGGACCGGAGTCACCAGGTAAATGTGAGTCTACAAGAACACCACAGTCACCAGGTCCTGGTGTGGTTTATGTGTGAATGAGAGTCACCAGGTCCAGGTGAGACCCAGGTGGGGACCACAGTCACCAGGTCCAGATTGAGGCCTAGGTGGAGGGACCAGATTCATCAGGAGCAGTTGAGGCCAAAGTGTTGAGCAAAGTTATCATGTCCAGTTGAGACCTAGGTGGGGAACAGAGTAACCATGTCCCATTGATGCCAGTTGGGAAAAGAGTCACAAGGTCCAATAGAGAGTCCACAGCAATCAGGTCCAGGTGGGGAACAAAGTCACCAGGACTGGGTGAGGCTCAGATGCGGACCAGAGTCACCAGATCTAGGTGAAGCCCAGGTGGGGAGCAGAGTCACTAGGTCCAGATGAGGCCCAGGTGAGGACCAGAGTTACATGGTACACGTGAGACCCCGATTGGGATCAGAGGCAACAGGTCCATGTGAGGCCGGCTTGGGGACCATGGTCAACAGGTGTACTTGAGGCCCAGGTGTGGAACACAGTAACCAGGTCCTGGTGAGTCCGCGGTGGTGAGAAGAGTCACCACATCCAGGTGAGCTCCAGGTGGGGACCAGGATCACCAGGTAAAAGTGAGGCCCTTGAAAGAACGAGAAACAGTTCGAGTTCAGGCGCAGGTGGCAACCAGGGTCAGCAGGTCCAAGTCAGGCCAAAGTGAGGTTCACAGTCACTAGGGCACGGTGAGACCCAGACGGGGACCAGGGTCATCTGGTCCAGGTGAGGTCCAGTTGTGGAACACCGTCACCGGGTCCCAATTTTGCCCAGTTGAGGACCATGGTCAACAGGGCCAGGTGAGGCCAAGATGGGGACCGGAGTCCCCAAATCCTGGCGAAGCCCAGGTGGGGACCAGAGTCACCAGATCCAGGGTAGTCTCAGGTGCAGACCAGAATCACCAGGTCCAGGTGAGTTGCAGGTGGCAACCACACTCACCAGGAACCGGTGGGGCCTGGTGAGGACCAGAGTCACGAGGTACATGCAAACCTAGAAACACTGCAGCCACCAGGTCCACATGATGTCCATGTGGGAACGAGAATCACCAGTTACAGGTGAGGACCAGGTGGGGATCCGACTCACCATGTCCAGGTGAGACCCAGGTGGGAGCCAGTCTCACCATGACCAGGTGTGGCCAAGGTGAAGACTAGAGGTAATAGGTCCGGCTGGGTCACTGTTAGTGAACAGTGTAACGATATCCTGATGCTACACAGGTGGGTACCAGAGACACCAGGTCCTGGTGACCCCGAGATGGGACCAGAGACCTAAGGTCCAGTTAAGGTCCCGATGGGAACCACAGTCACCATGTCAGGTGAGGCCATGCTTAGAATCAGAGTCACCAGTTACAGGTGAGGCCCAGGTGGAGCCAGAGTCACCTGATATAGAAGAGGCCAAAGTCAGGACCAAAGTTACAAGAATCAGGGCAGTCCCAGTGGGGAATAGAGTAACCATGTCCCAATGATTCCCAGGAAGAAACAGATTCGCCAGGTCCAGATGAGGCGCAGTTGGGGAGCATAATCACTAGGTCCCGGTGAGGCCCAGTTGAGGACCAGAGTCACCAGGTCAAGTTGAGGCCTAGAGGGGTACCAGATTCCCCTGGTCTAGGTGACATCCAGATGGGGACCAGACTCACCATGTCAGGGTGAGGCCCAGAGGGGATCCAGAGTCATCATGTCCAGGTGAGGCTCAGGTGTGGAACAGAGTATCCAGGTCATAATGATCCACATGTGAGGACCAGAGTCACCAGATCTGGGTGAGGCCCAGTCAGGATCAGAGTCAGCAGTTCCAGGTGAGGCCAAGTAGGAGTCCACAGCAATCAGGTCCAGGTGGGGAGCAAAGTAACCAAGCCTGGGTGAGGCCCAGATGGGGACCAGATTCACCAGACCCAGGTGATTCCCAGGTGGTGACCAGAGTTAGCAGTTCCGGGTGAGGACCAGGTAAGGACCAGATTCACCAGGTCCAAGTGGGGCCCACGTGGGGCCTTTGTCACCAGGTATGAGTGAGGCCCAGGTGGCAAGCACACTCACCAGGTCCAGGTGAGGCCAACCTGCAGGCAACGCAGAGAAAGCGTGTCCCGATGATGCCCAGGTAGGGACCAGAGTTACCAGGTCCAGGTGAGGTCAACCTGCAGGCCATGCAGTGGAACCATGTCCCGATGATGCCCAGGTAGGGACCAGAGTCACCAGGTCCACATGAGGCCCAGATGGAGCATATTCACTAGGTCCATGTGAGGCTCAGTTGAGAACCAGAGTCACCAGATCTGGTTGAGCCCTAGAGGGGTACAAGAATCACCAGGCCCAGGTGACATCCAGATGGGGACCAGGGTCACGAGGTCAGGGTGAGGCCCAGAGAGGTTCCAGTGTCATCATGTCCAGGTGAGGCTCAGGTGTGGATCAGAGTCTCCAGGTACCAATGATGCCCAGGTGAGGACCAGAGTCACCAGGTCTGGGTGACACTCAGATAGGATCAGAGTCACCAGTTCCAGGTGAGGCCAATTATTAGTCCACAGCAATCAGGTCCAGGTGGGGAACAAAGTCACCAGGACTGGGTGAGGCCCAGATGGGGACCAGATTTAACAGGTCCAGGTGATTCCCAGGTGGTGACAAGGGTTACCAGTTCTGGGTGAGGACCAGGTAAGGACCAGATTCACCAGGTCCAAGTGAAGCCCACGTGGGACCTGTGTCACCAGTTATGGGGAGACCCAGGTGGCAACCTCACTCACCAGGTCCAGGGGAGGCCAACCTGAAGGCCATGCAGAGGAACCGTGTCCCGATGATGGCCATGTAGGGACCAGAGTTACGAGGTCCAGGTGAGGCCAACCTGCATGCAATGCAGTGGAACCATGTCCCGATGATGCCCAGGTAGGGACCAGAGTCACCAGGTCCAAATGAGGCCCCGATGGAGCATATTCACTACGTCCAGGTGAGGCCGAGTTGAGGACCAGAGTCACCAGATCTGGTTGAGGCCTAGAGGGGTACCAGAATCCCCTGGTCCAGGTGACATCCTGATGGGGACGAGAGTCACCAGGTCAGGGTGAGGCCCAGAGAGGTTCCAGAGTCATTAAATCCAGGTGAGGGTCAGCCTGTGGAACAGAGTCACCAGGTACCAATGATGCCCAGTTGAGGACCAGAGTCACCAGATCTGGGTGATGCGCAGATAGATTAGAGTCACCAGTTCCAGGTGAGGCCAAGAAAGTGTCCACAGCAATCAGGTCCAGGTGGTGAACAAAGTCACCATGACTCGTTGAGGCCCAGAGGGGACCAGATTCACCAGGTCCAGGTGAGGTCCAGGTGGTGACCAGAGTCCCCGGGTCTGGCAGAGGACCAGGTAAGGACCAGATTCACCAGGTCCAAGTGAGGCCCACGTGAGGACCTGAGTCACCAGGTATGGGTGAGGCCCACATGGCAACCCCACTCACCAGGTCTAGGTGAGGCCAACCTGCAGGCCAGTGTCACCAGATCCAGGTGAGGCCCTAGTGGAGACCGGAGTCACCAGGTAAATGTGAGTCTACAAGAACACCACAAGGACCAGGTCCAGGTGTAGTTCATGTGGGAACGATAGTCACCAGGTCCAGGTGAGACCCAGGGAGGGACCACAGTCACTGGGTCCAGATTGAGGCCTAGGTGGGGGGACCAGAGTCATCAGGACCAGTTGAGGCCAAAGTGTGGAGCAAAGTTATCATGTCTAGGTGAGGCCCAGGTGGGGAACAGAGTAACCATGTCCCGTTGATGCCAGGTGGGAAAAGAGTCACAAGGTTCAGACGAGACCTAAGTGAGGAGTAGATTCAACAGGTACTGTTGAGATCCAGTTGAGGACCAGTGTCCCCAGCACTGGGTTAGTCCCAGAGGGGGAACAGAGTCACCCGGTTCTGCTGATATCCAGATGGGGACCAGAGTCTCCATGTCATGGTGAGGCCCAGAGTGGATCCAGAGTCATCATGTCCAGGTGAGGCTCAGGTGTGGAACAGAGTATCCAGGTCATAATGGTTCACAGGTGAGGACCAGAGTCACCAGATCTGGGTGAGGCCCAGCTACGATCAGAGTCACCACTTCCAGGTGAGGCCAAGAAGGAGTCCACAGCAATCAGGTCCAGGTGGGGAACAAAACCACCAGGACTGGGTGAGGACCAGGTAAGGACCAGATTCACCAGGTCCAAGTGAGTCCCACGTGGGCACCTGGGTCACCAGGTATGGGTGAGGCCCAAGTTGCATCCCCACTCACCAGGTCCAGGTGAGGCCACCATGCAGGCAATGCAGAGGAAGAGTGTCTCGATGATGCCCAGGTAGAACCACAGTTACTAGGTCCAGGTGCGGCCAACCTAAAGGCCATGCAGTGGAACCAAGTCCCGATGATGCCCAGGTAGGGAAGAGAGTCACCAGGTCCAAATGAGGCCCAGATGGAGAATATTCAATAGGTCCACGTGAGGCCCAGTTGAGGACCAGAGTCACCAGATCCAGGTGGAGCCAAGGTGGGGACCAGAGTCACTAGGTCCAGATGAGGCCCAAGTGAGGACCAGTGTTACAAGATACACGTTAGGCCCTGGTGGGAATCAGAGGAAACAGGTCCATATGAGGCCGGCTTCGGTACCATGGTCAACAGGTCTACTTGAGGCCAAGGTGTGGAACACAGTAACCAGGTCCAGGTGAGTCCCCGGTGGTGACAAGAGTCACCACGTCCAGGTGAGTCCCAGGGGGGACCAGGATCACCAGGTACAGGGAAAGCCCTTAAATGAACCAGATTCAACAGTTCAGGGTCAGGCGCAGGTGACAACCAGGGTCAGGAGGTCCAAGTCAGGCCAAAGTGGGGTTCACAGTCACTAGGGCACGTTGAGCCCCAGAGGGGGACCAGCGTCACCTGGTCCAGGTGAGGTCCAGGGGTGGAACACAGTCACCGGGTCCCAATTTTGCCAGTTGAAGACCATGGTTGACAGGGCAAGGTGAGGCCCAGATTGGGGATCCTCAATCTGGATCAGAGTCACCAGTTCCAGTTGAGGCTAAGAAGGAGCCCACAGCAATCAGGTCCAGATTGACGCCTAGGTCGGGGGAGCAGAGTCATCAGGACCAGTTGAGGCCAAAGTGTGGAGCAAAGTTATCATGTCCAGGTGAGGCCCATGTGGGGAACAGAGTAACCATGTCCCATTGATGCCAGGTGGGTAAAGACTCACAAGGTCCAGACGAGGCCTAAGTGAGGAGTAGATTAAACATGTCCTCTTTAGGCCCAGTTGAGGACCAGAGTCCCCAGCTCCGGGTGAGTCCCAGAGGGGGACCAGCGTCACCCGGTTCTGGTGATATCCAGGTGGGGACCAGAGTCACCACGTCAGGGTGAGACCCAGAGTCGGACGAGAATCACTAGGTCCACTTGAGGCCCCGATGTGGAACTGAGAAACCAGGTCCCATGATGCCCATATGAGGACCTGAGTCACCAGGTCCAGGTGAGGTCCCTGTGGGAACCAGTCACCTCGTCCTGGTGAGGCCCAGGTGGGACCACAGTCAACAGGTCCAGGTGAGGCCCAGGTATATAAGAGAGTATCCAGGTCCCAGTGATGCCCAGGTAAGGACCAGAGTCAACAGGTCAAGGAGAGGCCCAAATATGGATCAGAGTCATTGTGTTCCAGGTGAGGCCAAATGGAGACCACAGGAACCAGGTCCAGGACAGCCCCATATGGGAAACAGACCCACCAGATCCAGGTGAGGTCCAGGTGGGACCACAGTCACAAGGTCCAGGTGAGGCGCAGGTGGCAACAGGATTTACCAAGTGCAAGTGAGGCCGAGGTGGCGACCAGTCACCAGATCCAGGTGCGGACCAGCTAAGGACCAGATTCACCAGGCCAAAGTGAAGCCCAATGGGTGACCAGAGTCACCAGGTAAGGGTGAGGCCCAGAGGGGGAACCAGAGTAACCAGTTGAGTTTGGGGCCCAGATTGGGACCAGAGGTCCCTGGTCAAAGTGAGGCCCAGATGTGGAATAGAGTATCCAGGTCGCAATGATGCCTGGTTGAGGACCAGAGTCACTCGCGCCATGCAGGCCCAGATGGGGAACAGAATCACTAGGTCCTGGTGAGGCATAGAATAAGACCACAGTCAGCAATAACAGGTGAGCCCATTGTGGGTACCAGAGCCACTCTATCCAGCTGAGTCCCAGGTCCATGTGAGACCCACGTGAGGAGCAGATTCATCAGGTCTATTGAGGCATAGCTAGGGACAAGAGTCACCAGGTCTGGGTGCGTACTAGGTGGGGCAAGATTCAGCAGTTCTGAGTGAGGTCAAGTGGGGATGAGAGACACCAGGTCCAGGTGAGGCCAAACGGAGGACCAGAGTCACCAGATCCAGGTGAGGTCCATGTTGGAAAGAGAGTCACCAGGTACAAGAGAGGTCCAGGTGGGGACCAGAGTCACCCGATCCAGGTGAACCCCAGGTGGGGACCAGACTCACTAGGTCCAGATGAGGCCCAGGTGAGGACCAGAGTTACCAGGTACAAGTGAGGCCCCGGTGGGGATCAGAGGCAACAGGTCCATGTGAGGCCAGCTTGGGGACTATGGTCAACAGATCTACTTGAGGCCCACTTGTGGAACACCGTAAACAGGTCCAGGTGAGTCTCTGGTTGTGACCAGTGTCACCACGTCCAGGTGAGGCCCAGTTGGGGACCAGGTTCACCAGGTCCAGAGGAGTCCATTGAAAGAACCAGAGTGAACAGTTCGAAGTCAGGCGCAGGTTTCCACCAGGGTCATTAGTTCCAAGTCAGGCCAAAGGGGGTTCACAGTCACAAGGACACGGTGAGACCCATAGGGGGACCAGAGTCACATGGTTCAGGTGAGGTCCAGTTGTGGAACACAGTCACCGGGTCCCAATTTTACCCAGTTGAGGACCATGGTCAACAGGGCCAGGTGAGACACAGATGGGGATCGGAGTCCCCAAATACAGGTGAAGCCAAGGTGGGGACCACTGTCACCAGATCCAGGGTAGTCTCAGGTGAAGACCAGAATCACCAGGTACAGGTGAGGTGCAGGTGGCAACCACACTCACCAGGTCCCGGTGAAGCCCTGGTGGGGACCAGAGTCACGAGGTACATGAGAAACTAGAAACACTGCAGCCACCAGGTGAACATGATACCCATGCTGGAATGCGAATCACCAGGTACAGGTGAGGACCAGGTGGGGATCCGACTCACCATGTCCAGGTGAGACCCAGGTTGGAACCAGTGTCACCATGTCCAGGTGTGGCCCAGGTGAAGACCGGAGTTAATAGGTCTGGCTGGGTCACTATTAGTGAACAGTGTAACCATATCCTGATGCTACCCAGGTGGGTACCGGAGATACCATGTCCTGGTGTGGCCCAGGTGGGACCAGAGACACGAGGTCCAGGTGAGGTCCCGATGGGAACCACAGTCACCAGGTCTGGTGAGGCCATACTTAGGATCAGAGTCACCAGTTACAGTTGAGGCCCCTGTGGAGACAGAGTCACCTGGTACAGAAGAGGCCAAAGTCAGGACCAGAGTTACCAGGATCAGGTATCCCTGTGTGGAATAGAGTAACCATGTCCCGATGATGCCCAGGTAGAACCAGAGTTACCAGGTCCAGATGAGGTGCAGGTGGGGAGCATATTCACTAGGTCGCGGTTAGGCCAATTTGAGGACCAGAGTCACCAGGTCTAGTTGAGGGCTAGAGGGGTACCAGATTCACCTGGTCTAGGTGACATCCAGATGGGGACCAGAGTCACCATGTCAGTCTGAGGCCCATAGGGGATCCAGAGTCATCAAATCCAGGTGAGGCTCACGTGGGGAGCAGAGTATCCAGGTCATAATGGTCCACAGGTGAGGACCAGAGTCACCAGATCTGGGTGGGGCCCAGTTAGGATCAGAGTCACCAGTTCCAGGTGAGGCCAAGAAAGAGTCCACAGGAATCAGGTCCAGGTGGGGAACAATGTCACCAGGACTGGATGACTCCCAGATGGGGACCAGAAACACCAGGCCGAGGTGATTCCCAGGTGGTTACCAGAGTTACGACTTCCGGGTGAGAACAAGGTAAGGACCAGATTCCCCAGGTCCAAGTGAGGCCCACGTGGGGACCTGTGTCACCAGGTATGGGTGAGGCACAGGTGACAACCCCACTCACCAGGTCCAGGTGATGCCAACCTGCAGGCCATGCAGAGGAACCATGTCCCCTTGATGCGCAGGTAGGGACTAGAGTTACGAGTTCCAGGTGATGCCAACCTGCAGGCCATGTGTGGAACCATGTCCCGATGATGCCCAGGTAGGGACCAGAGTCACCAGGTCCAAATGAGCCCCAGATGGAGCATATTCACTAGGTCCAGGTGAGGCCGAGTTGAGGACCAGAGTCACCAGATCTGGTTGAGGCCTAGAGGGGTACAAGAATCCCCTGGTCCAGGTGACATCCAGATGGGGACGAGAGTCACCAGGTCAGGGTGAGGCCCAGAGAGGTTCCAGAGTCATTATGTCCAGGTGAGGCTCAGCTGTGGAACAGAGTCACCAGGTACCAATGATGCCCAGGTGAGGACCAGAGTCACCAGATCTGCGTGATGCGCAGATAGATTAGAGTCACCAGTTCCAGGTGAGGCCAAGAAAGTGTCCACAGCAATCAGGTCCAGGTGGTGAACAAAGTCACCATGACTGGCTGAGGCCTAGATGGGCACCAGATTCACCAGGTCCAGGTGAGGTCGAGGTGGTGACCAGAGTCCCCGGGTCTGGCAGAGGACCAGGTAAGGACCAGATTCACCAGGTCCAAGTGAGGCCCACGTGAGGACCTGAGTCACCAGGTATGGGTGAGGCCCAGGTGGCAACCCCACTCACCAGGTCCAGGTGAGGCCAACCTGCAGGCCAGAGTCACCAGATCCAGGTGAGGCCCTAGTGGAGACCGGAGTCACCAGGTAATTTTGTGAGTCTACAAGAGCAACACAGTCACCAGGTCCAGGTGTGGTTCATGTGGGAACGAGAGTCACCAGGTCCAGGTGAGATCCAGGTGGGGACCACAGTCACCGGGTCCAGATTGAGGCCTAGGTTGGGGGACCAGAGTCATCAGGACCAGTTGAGGCAAAAGTGTGGAGCAAAGTTATCATGTCTAGGTGAGGCCCAGTTGGGGAATAGAGTAACCATGTCCCGTTGATGCCAGGTGGGATAAGAGTCACAAGGTTCAGACGGGACCTAAGTGAGGAATAGATTCAACAGGTACTGTTGAGATCCAGTTGAGGACCAGTGTCCCCAGGTCTGGGTTAGTCCCAGAGGGGGACCAGAGTCACCCGGTTCTGGTGATATCCAGATGGGACCAGAGTCACAACGTCAAGGTGAGGCCCAGAGGGGGACAAGAGTCACTAGGTCCAGGTGAGGCCCCGATGTGGAACTGAGAAAAAAGGTCCCATGATGCCCATATGTGGACCTGAGTCAACAGGTCCAGGTGAGGTCCCTGTGGGAACCCGTCACCTCGTCCAGGTGAGGCCCAGGTGGGACCACAGTCACCAGGTCCAGGTGAGGCCCAAGTATATAAGAGAGTATCCATGTCCCAATGATGCCCAGGTAAGGACCAGAGTCAACAGGCCCAGGAGAGGCCGAAATATGGATCAGAGTCATTGTGATCCAGGTGAGGCCAGATGGAGACCACAGGAACCAGGTCCAGGGGAGCCCCATATGGGAACCAGAGCAACCAGATCCAGGTGATGGTCAGGTGGGACCACAGTTACAAGGACCAGGTGAGGCGCAGGTGGCAACAGGATTCACCAAGTCCAGGTGAGGCCCAGTTGGCGACCAGTCACCATCCAGGTGCGGACCTGCTAAGGACCAGATTCACCAGGTCCAGGTGAAGCCCAAGTGGTGACCAGAGTCACCAGGTAAGGGTGAGGTTCAGAGGGGGAACCAGAGTAACCAGTTTAGTTTGAGGCCCAGAATGGGACCAGCGGTCCCTGGTCAAAGTGAGGTCCAGGTGTGGAATAGAGTATCCAGGTCCCAATGATGCCTGGGTGAGGACCAGAGTCACTAAGGCCATGCAGACCCAGATGGGGAACAGAATCACTAGGTCCTGGTGAGGCATAGAATAAGACCACAGTCAGCAGTTTCAGGTGAGCCCCTTGTGGGAACCAGAGCCACTCTTTCCAGCTGAGTCCCAGGTACATGTGAGGTCCACGTGAGGACCAGATTCATCACGTCGAATTGAGGAATAGCTAGGGACAAGAGTCACCAGGTCTGGGTGCGTAATAGGTGGGGCAAGATTCAGCAGTTCTGAGTTAGGTCAAAGTGGGCAAGAGAGACACCAAGTCAAGGAGAGGTCCAGATTGGGACCAGAGTCTCCAGATCCAGGTGAAGCCCAGGTGGAGACCAGAGTCTATAGGTCCAGATGAGGCCCAGGTGAGGACCAGAGTTACAAGGTACACGTGAGGCCCCGGTGGGTATCAGAGGCAACAGTTCCATGTGAGGCCGGCTTGGGGACCATGGTCAACAGGTCTACTTGAGGCCCAGGTGTGGAACACAGTAAGCAGGTCCAGGTGAGTCCCCAGTGGTGACAAGGGTCACCACGTCCAGGTGAGGGCCAGGTTCGGACCAGGATCACCAAGTACAGGGGAAGCCCTTGAAAGAACCAAAGTCAACAGTTAGAGGTCAGGCGCAGGTTTCAACCAGGGTCAGCAGGTCTAAGTCAGGGAAAAGTGGGGTTCACAGTCACTAGGGCATGGTGAGACCAAGAGGGGCACCAGAATCACGTGGTCCAGGTGAGGTCCAGTTGTGGAACAGAGTCACCGCGTCCCAATTTTGCCCAGTTGAGGACCATAGTCAACAGGGCAAGGTGAGGCCCAGATGGGGACCGGAGTCCCCAAATCCAGGTGAAGCCCAGGTGGGGACCACAGTCACCAGATCTAGGGTAGTCTCAGGTGCAGACCAGAATCACCAGGACCAAGTGAGGTGCAGGTGTCAACCACACTCACCAGGTCCCGGTGAGGCCCTGGTGGGGAGCAGAGTCATAAGGTACATGACAAACTAGAAACACCGCAGCCACCAGGTCCACATGTTGTCCATGTGGGATCGAGAATCAACAGTTATAGGTTAGGACCAGGTGGGTATCTGACTCACCATTTCCAGGTGAGACCCAGGTGGGAACGAGTGTCACCATGTCAAGGTGTGGCCCAGGTGAAGATCAGAGTTAATAGGTCCGGCTGGGTCACTGTCATTGAACAGTGTAACCATATCCTGATGCTATCCAGGTGGGTACCAGAGACACCAGGTCCTGGTGAGGCCCAGGTGGGACCAGAGACATGAGGTCCAGGTGAGGTCCCGATGGGAACCACAGTCACCAGGTTCGGAGAGGCCATGCTTTGGATCAGAGTCACCAGTTACAGGTGAGGCCCAGGTGGAGCCAGGGTCACCTGGTACAGGAGAGGCCAAAGTCAGGACCAGAGATACCAGGATCAGGTCAGTCCCAGTGGGGAACAGAGTAACCATGTCCCGATGATGCCCAGGTAGACCCAGTGTCACCAGGTCCAGATGAGGCGCAGGTGGGGAGCATATTCACTAGGTCTCGGTGAGGCCCAGTTGAGGACCAGTGTCACCAGGTCTATTTGAGCCCAAAGGGGTAAAAGATTCACCTGGTCTAGGTGACATCCAGATGGGCACCAGAGTCACCATGTCAGGGTGAGGCCCAGAGAGGTTCCAGAGTCATCATGTCCAGGTGAGCCTAAGGTGTGGAACAGAGTCACCAGGTACCAATAATGCCCAGGTGAGGACCAGAGTCACCAGGTCTGGGAGACGCGCAGATAGGATCAGATTCACCAGTTCCTGGTGAGGCCAAGAAAGAGTCACAGCAATCAGATCCAGGTGGGGAACAAAGTCACCAGGCCTGGGTGAGGCCCAGATTTGGACCAGATTCACCAGGTCCAGGTGAGGCCCAGGTGGTGACCAGAGTCCCCGGGTCTGGGAGAGGACCAGGTAAGGACCAGATTCACCAGGTCCAAGAGGCCCACGTGGGGACTGAGTCACCAGGTATGGGTGAGGCCCAGGTGGCAACCCCACTCACCAGGTCCAGGTGAGGCCAACCTGCAGGCCAGAGTCACCAGATCCAGGTGAGGCCCTAGTGGGGACCGGAGTCACCAGGTAAATGTGAGTCTACAAGATCACTACAGTCACCAGGTCCAGGTGTGGTTCATGTGGGAACGAGAGTCCCCAGGTCCAGGTGAGACCAAGTTGGGGACCACAGTCACCAGGGCCAGATTGAGGCCTAGGTGGGGGGACCCGATTCATCAGGATCAGTTGAGGCCAAAGTGTGGAGCAAAGTTATCATGTCCAGGTGAGGCCCAAGTAGGGAACAGAGTAACCATGTCCCATTGATGCCAGGTGGGAAAAGAGTCACAAGGTCCAGATGAGGCCTAAGTGAGGAGTAGATTCACCAGGTCCTGTTGACGCCCAGTTGAGGACCAGTGTCCCAAGCTCCGGGTGAGTACCAGAGGGGGACCAGAGTCACCCGGTTCTGGTGATATCCAGGTGGGGACCAGAGTCACCACGTCAGGGTGAGGCCCAGAGGGAGACGAGAATCACTAGGTCCAGGTGAGGCCCCGATGTGGAACTGAGAAACCTGGTCCCATGATGCCCATATGAGGACCTGAGTCACCAGGTCCAGTTGAGGTCCCTGTGGGAACCAGTCACTTCGTCCAGGTGAGGCCCAGGTGGGACCACAGTCACCATGTCCAGATGAGGCGCAGTTGGGGAGCATATTCACTAGGTCTCGGTGAGGCCCAGTTGAGGACTAGAGTCACCAGGTTTGGTTGAGGCCTAGAGGGGTACCAGATTCACCTGGTCTATGTGACATCCAGATGGGGACCAGAGTCTCCATGTCAGAGGGAGGCCCAGAGTGGATCCAGAGTCATCATGTCCAGGTGAGGCTCAGGTGTGGAACAGAGTATCCAGGTCGTATTGATCCACAGGTGAGTACCAGAGTCAGCAGATCTGGGTGAGGCCCAGTTAGGATCAGAGTCACAAGTTCCAGGTGAGGCCAAGAAGGCGTCCAAAGCAATCAGGTCCAGGTGGGGAACAAAGTCACCAGGACTGAGTGAGGACCAGGTAAGGACCAGATTCACCAGGCCCAGGTGATTCCCAGGTGGGGAACTGTGTTACCAGATAATGGTGAGGCCCAGGTGACAACCCCACTCACCAGGACCAGGTGAGGCCAACCTGCAGGCCAGAGTCACCATATCCAGGTGAGGCTCTAGTGGGGACCGGAGTCACAGGTAAATGTGAGTCTACAAGAACACCACAGTCAACAGGGCCAGGTGTGTTTCAAGTGGGAACGAGAGTCACCAGGTCCAGGTGTGACCCAGGTGGGGACCACAGTCACCAGGTCCAGATTGAGGCCTAGGTTGGGGGACCAGATTCATCAGGACCAGTTGAGGCCAAAGTGTGGAGCAAAGTTATCATGTCCAGGTGAGGCCCAGGTGGGGAAACGAGTAACCATGTCCCATTGATGCCAGGTGGGAAAAGAGTCACAAGTTCCAGACGAGGCCTAAGTGAGGAGTAGATTCACCAGGTCCTGTTTAGGCTCAGTTGAGGACCAGTGTCCCCAGCACCAGGAGAGTCCCAGAGGGGGAGCAGAGTCACCCGGTTCTGGTGATATCCAGGTGTGAGCAGAGTGACCACGTCAGCGTGAGGCTCAGAGGGGACGAGAATCACTAGGTCCAGGTAAGGCCCCGATGTGGAACTGAGAAACCAGGTCGATAGATGCCCATATGTGGACCTGAGTCACCAGGTCCAGTTGAGGTCCTTGTGGGAACCAGTCACCTCGTCCAGGTGAGGCCCACGTGGGACCACAGTCACCAGGTCCAGGTGAGGCCGAGGTATATAAGAGAGTATCCAGGTCCCAGTGATGCCCAGGTAAGGACCAGCGTCATCAGGTCCAGGAGAGGCCCAAATATGGATCAGAGTCATTGTGTTACAGGTGAGGCCAGATGGAGACAACACGGACCAGATTCAGGAGAGCCAATATGGGAACCAGATCAACCAGATCCAGGTGAGGTCCAGGTGGGACCACAGTCACAAGGTCCAGGGGAGGCGCAGGTGGCAACAGGATTCACCAAGTCCAGGTGAGACCCAGGTGGTGACCAGTCACCAGATTCAGGTGCGGACCAGCTAAGGACCAGATTCACCAGGCCTAATTGAAGCCCAAGGGGTGACCTGAGTCGCCAGGTAAGGGTGAGGCCCAGAGGGGGAACCAGAGTAACCAGTTTAGTTTGAGGCACAGAATGGGACCAGAGGTCCCTGGTCAAAGTGAGGCGCAGGTGTGGAATAGAGTATCCAGGTCCCAATGATGCCTGGGTGAGGACCAGAGTCACTAGGGCCATGCAGGCCCAGATGGGGAACAGAATCACTAGGTCCTGGTGAGGCATAGAATAAGACCACAGTCACCAGTATCAGGTGAGCCCCTGAGGGAACCAGAGCCACTCTATCCAGCTGAGTCCCAGGTCCATGTGAGGCCCACGTGAGGACCAGATTCATCAGGTCGAATTGAGGCATAGCTGGGGACAAGAGTCACCAGGTCTGGGTGCGGCCTAGGTGGGGCAAGATTCAGCAGTTCTGAGTTAGGTCAAAGTGGGGACGAGAGATACCAGGTCCAGGTGAGGCCAAACTGAGTACCAGGGTCACCAGATCCAGGTGAGGTCCATGTTGGAAAGAGAGTCATCATATCCAGGAGAGGTCCAGAAGGGGACCAGAGTCACCAGATCCAGGTGAAGTCCAGGTGGGGACCAGAGTCACCAGATCCAGGTGAAGCCCAGGTTGGCACAGAGTCACTAGGTCCAGATGAGGCCCAGGTGAGGACCAGAGTTACCTCGTACACGTGATTCCCTGGCGGGGATCAGAGGCAAGAGGTCCATGTTGGGGCAGTTTGGGGACCATGATCAACAGGTCTACTTGAGGCCCCGTTGTGGAACACAGTAACCAGGTCCAGGTGAATCCCAGGTGGAGACAAGAGTCACCACGTCCAGGTGAGGCGCAAGTGGGGACCAGGATCACCAGGTACAGTGGAGGCCCTTGAAAGTACCAGAGTCAACAGTTCGAGGTCAGGCGCAGGTGGCAACCAGGGTCAGCAGGCCCAAGTCAGGCCAAAGTGGGGTTCACAGTCACTAGGGCACGGTGAGACCCAGAGGGGGACCAGAGTCACCTGGTCCAGGTGAGGTCCAGTTGTGGAACACAGTCTCTGGGTCCCAATTTTGCCCAGTTGAGGACCTGGTTCAACAGGGACAGGAGAGGCCCAGATGGGGACTGGAGTCCCCAAATCCAGGTGAAGCCAAGGTGGGGACCACAGTCAGTAGCTCCAGGTTTGTCTCAGGTGCAGAACAGAATCACCAGGTCCAGGTGAGGTGCAGGTGGCAACCACAATCTCCAGGTCCCGGTGAGGCCCTGGTGGGGACCAGAGTCACGAGGTACATGAGAAGCTAAAACACTGCAGCCACCAGGTCCACATGATGTCCATGTGGGAACGAGAATCACCAGTTACAGGTGAGGCCCAGGTGGGTTTCGGACTCACCATGTCCAGGTGAGACCCAGGTGGGAACCAGTGTCACCATGTCCAGGAGTGCCCCAGGTGAAGACCAGAGTTGATAGGTCCGGCTGGGTCAATGTTAGTGTACAGTGTAACCATATCCTGATGCTACCCAGGTAGGTACCAGAGACACCAGGTCCTGGTGAGGCCCAGGTGGGACCAGATACCTGAGGTCCAGGTGAGGTCCCGATGGGAACACAGTCACCAGGTCAGGTGAGGCCATGCTTAGAATCAGAGTCACCAGTTACAGGTCTGGCCCAGGTGGAGCCAGAGTCACTTGGTACAGAAGAGGCCAAAGTCCGGACCAGAGTTACCAGGATCAGGTCAGTCCGAGAGGGGAATAGAGTAACCATGTCCCGATGATGCCCAGGTAGAACCAGAGTCACCAGGTCCAGATGGGGCGCAGGTGGGGAGCATGATCACTAGATCCCAGTGAGGCCCAGTTGAGGACCAGAGTCACCAGATCTGGTTGAGGCCTAGAGGGGTACCAGAAACACCCGGTCCAGGTGACATCCAGATGGGGACCAGAGTCACCATGTCAGGGTGAGGCCCAGAAAGGTTCCAGAGTCATCATGTCCAGGTGAGGCTCAGGTGTGGAACAGAGTCACCAGATACCAATGATGCCCAGGTGAGGACCAGAGTCACCAGGTCTGGGTGACCCGCAGATAGGATCAGAGTCACCAGTTCCAGGTTAGGCCAAGAAAGAGTCCACAGCAATCAGGTCCAGGTGGGGTACAAAGTCCCGAGGACTGGGTGAGGCCCAGATGGGGACCAGATTCACAAGGTCCAGGTGATTCCCAGGTGGTGAACAGAGTTACGAGTTCCGGGTGAGGACCAGGTAAGGACCAGATTCACCAGGTCCAAGTGAGGCCCACGTGGGGCCCTGTGTCACCAGGCATGTGTGAGGCCCAAATGACAACCCCTCTCACCAGGTCCAGGTGAGGCCAACCTGCAGGCCATGCAGAGGAAACATGTCCCGATGATGCTGAGGTAGGGACTAGAGTTCTCAGGTCCAGGTGAGGCCAACCTGCAGGCCATGCAGTGGAACATGTCCTGATGATGCCCAGGTAGGAACCAGATTTACCAGGTCCAGGTGAGGCCAACCTGCAGGCCATGCAATGGAACCATGTCCCGATGATGCCCAGGTAGGAACCAGATTTATCAGGTCCAGGTGAGGCCAACCGGCAGGCCATGCAATGGAACCATGTCCCGATGATGCCCAGGTACGGACCAGAGTCACCAGGTCCAAATGAGGCCCAGATGGAGAATATTCACTAGGTCCAGGTGAGGCCCAGTTGAGGACCAGAGTCACCAGATCAGGTTGAGGCCTAGAGAGGTACCAGAATCACCTGGTCCAGATGACATCCAGTTGGGGACCAGAGTCACCAGGTCAGGGTGAGACACAGAAAGGTTCCAGAGTCATCATGTCCAGGTGAGGCTCCGGTGTGGAACAGAGTCATCAGGTACCAATGATGCCAAGGTGTGGACCAGAGTCACCAGGTCAGGGTGACACGCAGATAGGATCAGAGTCACCAGTTCCAGGTGAGGCCAAGAAAGAGTCCACAGCAATCAGGTCCATGTGGGGAACAAAGTCACCAAGACTGGGTGAGGCCCAGATGAGGACCAGATTGACCAGGTCCAGGTGAGGCCCAGGTGGTGACCAGAGTCCCCGGGTCTGGGAGAGGACCAGGTAAAGACCAGATTCACCAGGTCCAAGAGGCCCACGTGGGAACCTGAGTCACCAGGTATGGATGAGGCCCAGGTGACAACCCCACTCACCAGGTCCAGGTGAGGCAAACCTGCAGGCCAAAGTCACCAGATCGACGTGAGGCCCTAGCGGGGACCAGAGTCACCATGTAAATGTGAGTCTACCAGAACACCACTGTCACCAGGGTCAGGTGTGGTTCATGTGGGAACGAGAGTCACGAGGTCCAGGTGAGACCCAGGTGGGGACCACAGTCATCAGGTCCAGATTGAGGCCTAGGTGGGGGGACCAGAGTCATCAGGACCAGTTGAGGCCAAAGTATGGAGCAAAGTTATCATGTCCAGGTGAGGCCCAGGTGGGGAAGAGAGTAAACATGTCCCATTGATGCCAGGTGGGAAAAGAGTCACAAGGTCCAGACGCGGCCTAAGTGAGGAGTAGATTCACCAGGTCCTGTTGAGGCCCAATTGAGCACCAGAGTCCCCAGCTCCTGGTGAGTCCCAGAGGGGGACCAGAGGCATCCGGGTCTGGTGATATCCAGGTGGGGACCACAGTCACCATGTCAGGTTGACACGCAGAGGGGGACGAGAATCACTAGGTCCAGGTGAGGCCCCGATGTGGAACTGAGAAACCAGGTCCCATGATGCCCATATGAGGACCTGAGTCACCAGGTCCAGTTGAGGTCCTTGTGGGAACCAGTCACCTCGACCAGGTGAGGCACAGGTGGGACAACAGTCACCAGGTCCAGGTGAGGCCCAGGTATATAAGAGAGTATCCACGTCCCAATAATGCCCAGGTAAAGACCTGAGTCAACAGGTCCAGGAAAGGCCCAAATATGGATCAGAGTCATTGTGTTCCATGTGAGGCAAGATGGAGACCACAGGAACGAAGTCAAGGAGAGCCCCATATGGGAACCAGAGCCACCAGATCCAGGTGATGTCCACGTGGGGCCACAGTCACAAGGACCAGGTGATGCACAGGTGGCAACAGGATTCACCAAGTCCAGGTGAAGCCCAGGTGGCGACCAGTCACGACATCCAGGTGCGGACCAGCTAAGGACCAGAATGACCAGGCCCAAGTGAACCCCAAGGGGTGACCAGAATCACCAGGTAAGTGTGAGGCCCAGAGAGGGAACCAGAGTAACCATTTAGTTTGAGGCCCAGAATGGGACCAGAGGTCCCTGGTCAAAGTGAGGCTCTTGTGGGATATAGAGTATCCAGGTCCCAGTGATGCCTGGGTGAGGACCAGAGTCACAAGGGCCATGCAGGCCCAGATGGGGAACAGAATCACTAGGTCCTGTTGAGGCATAGAAACACACCCCAGTCAGAAGTATCAGGTGAGCCCCTTGTGGGAACCAGAGCCACTCTCTCCAGCTGAGTCGCAGGTCCATGTGAGGCCCATGCGAGGACCAGATTCATCAGATCGAATTGAGGCATAGCTGGGAACAAAATCACCAGTTCTGGGTGCGGCCTAGGTGGGGCAAGATTCAGCAGTTCTGAGTTAGGTCAAAATGAGGACGAGAGACACCAGGTCCAGGTGAGGCCAAACTGAGGACCAGAGTCACCAGATCCAAGTGAGGTCCATGTTGGAAAGAGAGTCACCAGATCCAGGTGAAGCCCAGTTGGGGACCAGAGTCACTAGGTCCAGTTGAGGCCCAGGTGAGGACCAGAGTTACCAGGTACACGTGAGGCCTTGGAGGGGATCAGAGGCAACAGGTCCATGTGAGGCCGGCTTGGGGACCATGGTCAACAGGTCTACTTGAGGCCCAGGACTGGAACATAGTAAGCAGGTTCAGGTGAGTCCTCCGTGGTGACAAGTATCACCACGTCCAGGTGAGGCCCTGGTGGGGACCAGGATCACCAGGTACAGGGGAGGACCTTGAAAGAACCAGAGTCAACAGTTCGAGGTCAGGCGCAGGTGGCAACAAGTGTCAGGAGGTCCAAGTCAGGCCAAAGTGGGGTTGACAGTCACTAGGGAACGGTGAGACCCAGAGGGGGACCAGAGTCATGTGGTCCAGGTGAGGTCCAGTTGTGGAACAGAGTCACCGGGTCCCAATTTTGCCCAGGTGAGGACCATGGACAACAGGGTCAGGTGAGGCCCAGATGGGGACCGGAGTCCCCAAATCCAGGTGAAGACCAGGTGGGGACCAGTCACCAGATTTAGGGTAGTCTCAGGTGCAGACCAGAATCACCAGGTCCAGGTGAGGCGCAGGTGGCAACCACACTCACCAGGTCCCGGTGAGTCCCTGGTGGGGACCAGAGTCACGAGGTACATGAGAAGCTAGAAACACTGCAGCTACCAGGTCCACATGATGTCCATGTGGGAACGAGAATCACCAGTTACAGGTGAGGACCAGGTGGGGATCCGACTCACCATTTCCAGGTGAGACCCAGGTGGGTACCAGTGTCACCATGTCCAGGTGTGGCCCAGGTGAAGACCAGAGTTAATAGGTCCGGCTGGGTCACTGTTAGTGAACAGTGTAACCATATCCTAATGCTACCCAGGTGGGTACCAGAGACACCAGGTCCTGGTGAGGCCCAGGTGGGACCAGAGACATGAGTCCGGGTGAGGTCCAGATGGGAACCACAGTCAACAGGTCAGGTGAGGCCATGCTTAGGATCAGAGTCACCAGTTACAGGTGAGGCCCAGGTGGAGCCAGAGTCACCTGGTACAGAAGAGGCCAAAGTCAGGACCAGAGTTACCAGGATCAGGTCAGTCCCAGTGGGGAATAGAGTAACCTTGTCCCGATGATGCCCAAGTAGAACCAGAGTCTCCAAGTCCAGATGAGGCGCAGGTGGGGAGCATATTCACTAGGTCCCGGTGAGGCCCAGTTGAGGACCAGTGTCACCAAGTCTAGTTGAGGCCCAGAGGGGTACCAGATTCACCTGGTCTTGGTGACATCCAGATGGGTACCAGAGTCTTCAGGTCAGGGTGAGGCCCAGAGTGGTTCCAGAGTCAACATGTGCAGGTGAGGCTCAGGTGTGGAACAGAGTCACCAGGTACCAATGATTCCCAGGTGAGGACCAGAGTCAACAGGTCTGGGTGAGGCGCAGATAGGATCAGAGACACCAGTTCCAGGTGAGGCCAAGAAACAGTCCAAAGCAATCAGGAACAGGTGGGGAACAAATTCACCTGGACTGGGTGAGGCCCAGATGGGACCAGATCCACCAGGTCCAGGTGAGCCCAGGTGGTGTCCAGAGTCCCCGAATCTGGGAGAGGAACAGGTAAGGACCAGATTCACCAGGTCCAAGAGTCTCACGTTGGGACCTGAGTCACCAGGTATGGGTGAGACCCAGGTGGCAACCCCACAACCAGGTCCATGTTAGGGCAACCTTCAGGCCATGCAAAGCAACCATGTCCCGATGATGCCCAGGTAGGGACCAGAGTCACCAGGTCCAGATGAGGCGCAGGTGGGGAGCATGTTCACTAGGTCCCGGTGAGGCCCAGTTGAGGACCAGAGTCACCAGATCTGGTTGAGGCTCAGAGGGGTACCCGAATCACCTGGTCCAGGTGACATCCAGATGGGGACCAGAGTCACCAGGTCAGGGTGAGGCCCAGAGAGGTTCCAGAGTCATCATGTCCAGGTGAGGCTCAGGTGTGGAACAGAGTCACCAGGTACCAATGTTGCCCAGGTGAGGACCAGAGTCACCAGGCCTGAGTCACGCGCAGATATGATAAGAGTCACCAGTTCCAGGTGAGGCCAAGAAAGTGTCTACAGCAATCAGGTCCAGGTGGGGAACAAAGTCACCAGGACTGGTTGAGGCCCAGATGGGGAAGAGATTCACCAGGTCCAGGGGAGGCCCAGGTGGTGACCAGAATCCCCGGGTCTGGGAGAGGACCATGTAAGGACCAGATTCACCAGGTCCAAGAGGCCCACGTGGGGACCTGAGTCACCAGGTATGGGTGAGGCCCAGGTGGCAACCCCACTCAGAAGGTCCAGGTGAGGCCAACCTGCAGGCCAGAGTCACCAGATCCAGGTGAGGCCCTAGTGGGGACCGGAGTCACCAGGTAAATGTGAGTCTACAAGAACACCACAGTCAACAGGGCCAGGTGTGGTTAATGTGGGAATGAGAGTCCCCAGGTCCAGGTGAGACCCAGGTGGGGACCACAGTCACCAGGTCCAGATTGAGGCCTAGGTGGTGGGACCAGATTCATCAGGACCAGTTGAGGCCAAAGTGTGGAGCAAAGTTATCATGTCCAGGTGAGGCCCAAGTAGGGAACAGAATAACCATGTCCCATTGATGCCAGGTGGGAAAAGAGTCACAAGGTCCAGACGAGGCCTAAGTGAGGAGTAGATTCACCAGGTCCTGTTGAGGCCCAGTTGAGGACAAGTGTCCCCAGCTCTGGGTGAGTCCCAGAGGGGTACCAGAGTCACCCGGTTCTGGTGATGTCCAGGTGGGGACCAGAGTCACCACGTCAGGGTGAGGTCCAGAGGGAGACGAGAATCACTAGTTCCAGGTGAGGCCCCGATGTGGAACTGAGAAACCAGGTCCCATGATGCCCATATGAGGACCTGAGTCACCAGGTCCAGGTGAGGTCCCTGTGGGAACCAGTCACCCCGTCCAGCTGAGGCCAGGTGGGACCACAGTCACCAGGTCCAGGTTAGGCCCAGGTATATAAGAGTGTATCCAGGTCCCAATAATGCCAAGGTGAGGACAGAGTAAACAGGTCCAGGAAAGGCCCAATATGGATTAGAGTCATTGTGTTCCATGTGAGGCCAGATGGAGACCAGAGGACCCAGGTCCAGGAGAGCCCCATATGGGAACCAGAGCCACCAGATCCAGGTGAGGTCCAGGTGGGACCACTGTCACAAGGTCCAGGGGAGGCGCAGATGGCAACAGGATTCACAAAGCCCAGGTGAGGCCCAAGTGGCGTCCAGTCACCAGATCCAGGTGCGGACCAGCTAAGGACTAGATTCACCAGGGCCAAGTGAAGCCCAAGGGGTGACCAGAGTCACCAGGTATGGGTGAAGCCCAGAGTGGAACCAGAGTAACCAGTTTAGTTTGTGGCCCAGAATGGGACCAGAGGTCACTGGTCAAAGTGAGGTCCAGGTGTGGAATAGAGTATCCAGGTCCCAATGATGCCTAGGTGGGTCCAGAGTCCCTAGGGCCATGAGGCCCAGATGGGGAACAGAATCACTACGTCCTGGTGAGACATAGAATAAGACCACATTCAGCAGTATCAGGTGAGCCCCTTGTGGGAACCAGAGCCACTCTATCCAGCTGAGTCCCAGGTCCATGTGAGGCCCACGTGAGGACCAGATATATCAGGTCGAATTGAGGCATAGCTGGGGACAAGAGTCGCCAGGTCTGGGTTCGGCTTAGGTGGGGCAATATTCAGAAGTTCTGAGTTAGGTCAAAGTGGGGACGAGAGACACCAGGTCGAGGTGAGGCCAAACTGAGGACCAGAGTCACCAGATCCAGGTGAGGTCCATGTTGGAAAGAGAGACACCAGGTCGAGGAGAGGTCCAGGTGGGGACCAGAGTCACCAGTTCCAGGTGAAATCCAGGTGGGGACCAGGGCCACAAGATCCAGGTGAAGCCCAGGTGGGGACCAGAGTCACTAGGTCCAGATGAGGCCCAGGTGAGGACCAGAGTTACCAGGTACACGTGAGGCCCCGGTGGGGATCAGAGGCAATAGGTCCATGTGAGGCCGTCTTGGGGACCATGGTCACCAGGTCTACTTGAGGCCCAGGTGTGGAACACAGTAAGCACGTCCAGGTGAGTCCGTGGTGGTGACTAGAGTCACCACGTCCACGTGAGGCCCAGGTGGGGACCAGGATCACCAGGTACAGGGGAGGCCCTTGAAAGCACCAGAGTCAACATTTCGAGGTCAGGCGCAGGTGGCAACCAGGGTCAGCAGGCCCAAGTCAGGCCAAAGTGGGGTTCAAAGTCATGAAGGCACGATGAGACCCAAAGGGGGACCAGAGTCATCTTGTCCAGGCGAGGTCCAGGTGTGGAACACAGTCACCGGGTCCCAATTTTGCCCAGTAGAGGACCATGGTCAACAGGGCCAGGTGAGGCCCGGATGGGGACCGGAGTCCCCAAATCCGGGGGAAGCCCAAGTGGGGACCACAGTCACCAGATCCAGGGTAGTCGCAGGTGCAGAACAGAATCACGGTTCCAGGTGTGGTGCAGGTGGCAACCACACTCACCAGGTCCCGGTGAGGCCCTGGTGGGGACCAGAGTCACGAGGTACATGAGAAGCTAGAAACACTGCAGCCACTAGGTCCACATGATGTCCATGTGGGAACGAGAATCACCAGTTAGAGAGGACCCTGTGGGGATCCGACTCACCATGTCCATGTGAGACAGGTGGGAACCAGTGTCACCATGTCCAGGTGTGGCCCAGGTGAAGACCAGAGTTAATAGGTCCGGCTGGGTCACTGTTAGTGAACAGTGTAACCATATCCTGATGCTACCCAGGTGGGTACGAGTGACACCAAGTCTTGGTGAGGCCCAGGTGAGACCAGAGACATGAGGACCAGGTGAGGTCCCATGGGCACCACAGACATCAGGTCAGGTGAGTCCATGCTTAGGATCAGATTCAACAGTTACAGGTGAGGCCCAGGTGGAGCCAGAGTCACCTGGTACAGAAGAGCCAAAAGTCAGAACCAGAGTTAACAAGATCAGGTCATTCCCAGTGGGGAAGAGAGTAACCATGACCCGATGATGCCCAGGTAGAACCAGAGTCACCAGGTCCAGATGAGGTGCAGGTGGGGATCATATTCACTAGGTCCCGGTGAGGCCCAGTTGAGGACCAGTGTCACCAGGTCTAGTTGAGGCCCAGAGGGGTACCAGATTCACCTGGTCAACGTGACATCCAGATGGGGACCAGAGTCACCAGGTCAGGGTGAGCCCCAGGTGGCAACCCCACTCACCAGGTCCAGGTGAGGTCACCCTGCAGGCCAGAGTCACCAGATCCAGGTGAGTCCCTAGTGGGGACCGGAGTCACCAGGTAAATGTGAGTCTACAGGAACACCACAGTCACCAGGTCCAGGAGTGGTTCATCTGGGAACGAGAGTCACCAGGTCCAGGTGAGACCCAGGTGGGGACCATAGTCACCAGGTCCAGATTGAGGCCTAGGTGGGGGGACCAGAGTCATCAGGACCAGTTGAGGCCAAAGTGTGGAGCAAAGTTATCATGTCCAGGTGAGGCCCAGGTGGGGAACACAGTAACCATTTCCCATTGATGCCAGGTGCGAAAAGAGTCACAAGGTCCAGACGAGGCCTAAGTGAGGAGTAGATTCACCAGGTCCTGTTGAGGCCCAGCTGAGAACCAGTGTCCCAAGCTCCGGGTGAGTCCCAGAGGGGGACCAGAGTCACCCGGTTCTGGTGATATCCAGGTGGGAACCAGAGTCAGCACGTCAGGAAGAGGCCCAGAGGGGGAAGAGAATCACTAGGTCCAGGTGAGGCCCCGATGTGGAACTGAGAAACCAGGTCCCATGATGCCCATATGAGGACCTGAGTCACCAGGTCCAGGTGAGGTCCCTGTGGGAACCAGTCACATCGTCCAGGTGAGTCCCAAGTGGGACCACAGTCACCAGGTCCAGGTGAGGCCCAGGTATATAAGAAAGTGTCCAGGTCCCAATGATGCCCAGGTAAGGACCACAGTCAACAGGTCCAGGAGAGGTCCAAATATGGATCAGAGTCATTGTGTTCCAGGTGAGGCCAGATGGAGACCACAGGAACCAGGTCCAGGAGAGCCCCATATGGGAACCAGAGTCACCAGATCCAGGTGAGGTCAGGTGGGGCCACAGTCACAAGGTCCAGGTGAGGTGAAGGTGGCAACAGGATTCACCAAGTCCAGGTGAAGCCCAGGTGGCGACCAGTCACCACATCCATGTACGGACCAGCTAAGGACCAGAATCACCAGGCCCAAGTGAACCCCAAGGGGTGAACAGAGTCACCAGGTAAGGGTGAGGCCCAGAGAGGGAACCACAGTAACCATTTAGTTTGAGGCCCAGAATGGGACCAGAGGTCCCTGGTCAAAGTGAGGCTCATGTGGGGTATAGAGTATCCAGGTCCCAGTGATGCCCGGGTGAGGACCAGAGTCACTAGGGCCATGCAGGCCCAGATGGGGAACAGAATCACTAGGTCCTGGTGAGGGATAGAAACACACCCCAGTCAGCAGTATCAGGTGAGCCCCTTGTGGGAACCAGAGCCACTCTATCCAGCTGAGTCGCAGGTCCATGTGAGGCCCACGTGAGGACCAGATTCATCAGGTCGAATTTAGGCATAGCAGGGGACAAGAGTCACCAGGTCTGGGTGCGGCCTAGGTGGGGCAAGATTCAGCAGTTCTGAGTTAGGTCAAAATGGGGACGAGAGACACCAGGTTCAGGTGAGACCAAACTGAGGACCAGAGTCACCAGATCCAGGTGAGCTCCATGTTGGAAAGAGAGTCACCAGGTCCAGGAGAGGTCCAGGTGTGGACCAGAGCCACCAGATCCAGGTGAAGCCCAGTTGGAGACCAGAGTCACTAGGTCCAGTTGAGACCCGTGTGAGGACCAGAGTTACCAGGAACACGTGAGGCCTTGGTGGGGATCAGAGGCAACAGGTCCATGTGAGGCCGGCTTGGGGAACATGGTCAACAGGTCTACTTGAGGCCCAGGAGTGGAACATAGTAAGCAGGTCCAGGTGAGTCCTCCGTGGTGAAAAGTGTCACCACGTCCAGGTGAGGCCCTGGTGGGGACCAGGTACACCAGGTACAGGGGAGGACCTTGAAAGAACCAGAGTCAACAGTTCGAGGTCAGGCGCAGGTGGCAACAAGTGTCAGAAGGTCCAAGTCAGGCCAAAGTGGGGTTCACAGTCACTAGGGAACGGTGAGACCCAGAGGGGGACCAGAGTCATGTGGTCCAGGTGAGGTCCAGTTGTGGAACAGAGTCACCGGGTCCCAATTTTGCCCAGGTGAGGACCATGGACAACAGGGCCAGGTGAGCCCCAGATGGGGACCGGAGTCCCCAAATCCAGGTGAAGCCCAGGTGGGGACCACAGTCCCCAGATCCAGGTTAGGCTCAGGTACAGACCAGAATAACCCCGTCCAGGTGAGGCGCAGGTGGCAACCACACTCACCAGGTCCCGGTGAGTCCCTGGTGGGGACCAGAGTCACGAGGTACATGAGAAGCTAGAAACACTGCAGCCACCAGGTCCACATGATGTCCATGTGGAAACGAGAATCACCAGTTACAAATGAGGACCAGGTGGGGATCCGACTCACAATGTCCAGGTGAGACCCAGGTGGGAACGAGTGTCACCATGTCCAGGTGTGGCCCAGGTGAAGACCAGAGTTAATAGGTCCGCCCTGGTCACTGTTAGTGAACAGTGTAACCATAACCTAATGCTACCCAGGTGGGTACGAGAGACACCAGGTCCTGGTGAGGCCCAGGTGGGACCAGAGACATGAGGACCGGGTGAGGTCCCGATGGGAACCACAGTCACCAGGTCAGGTGAAGCCATGCTTAGGATCAGAGTCACCAGTTCCAGGTGAGGCCAAGAAGGAGTCCACAGCAATCAGGTCCAGGTGGGGTGACAAAATCACCAGGATTAGATGAGGACCAGATGGGGACCAGATTAACCAGGTTCAGGTGATTCCCAGGGGGTGACCCGAGTTAGGAGTTTCGGGTGAGGACCAGGTAAGGACCAGATTCACCAGGTCCACGTGAGGCCCACGTGGGGACCTGTGTCACCAGGCATGGGTGAGGCCAAGGTGACAACGCCACTCACCAGGTCCAGGTGAGTCCAACCTGCCGGCCATGCAGAGGAACCATGTCCCGATGATGCCCAGGTAAGAACTAGATTTACAGGGTCCAGGTGAGGTCAACCTGCAGGCCATGTGTGGAACCATGTCCCGATGATGCCCAGGTAGGGACCAGAGTTACCAGGTACAGGTGAGGCCAACCTGCAGGTCATGAAGTGGAACCATGTCCCGATGATGCCCAGGTAGTGACCAGAGTCACCAGGTGCAAATGAGACCCAGATGGAGCATATTCACTAGGTCCAGGTGAGGCCCAGTTGAGAACCAGAGTCACCAGACCTGGTTGAGACCTAGAGGGGTACCAGAATCACCTGGTCCAGGTGACATCCAGGTGTGGACCAGAATGACCAGGTCAGGGTGAGGCCCTGAGGGGTTGCAGAGTCATCATGTCCAGGTGAGGCTCTGGTGTGGAACAGAGTCACCAGGTACCAATGATGCCCAGGTCAGGACCAGAGTCACCAGGTCTGGGTGACGCGCAGATAGGATCAGAGTCACCAGTTCCCGGTGAGGCCAAGAAAGAGTCCACAGCAATCAGATCCAGGTGGGGAACAAAGTCACCAGGACTGGGTGAGGCCCAGTTGGGGACCAGATTCACAGGTTCAGATGAGGCCCAGTTGGGGACCAGAGTCCCCATGTCTGGGAGAGGACCAGGTAACGACCAGATTAACCGGTCCACGAGTCCCACGTGTGGAAGTGAGTCACAAGGTATGGGGTGGCAACCCCACTCACCAGGTCCAGGTGAGGACAACCTTCAGGCCAGAGTCACCAGATCCAGGTGAGGCCCTAGTGGGGACCAGAGTCACCAGGTAAATGTGCGTCTACAAGAACACCACAGTCACCAGGTCCAGGTGTGGTTCATGTGGGAACGAGAGACACCAGGTCCAGGTGAGAACCAGGTGGGGACCACAGTCACCAGGTCCAGTTTGAGGCCTAGGTGCGGGGACCAGCCTCATCAGGACCAGTTGAGGCCAAAGTGTGGAGCAAAGTTATCATGTCCAGATGAGGCCCAGGTGGGGAACAGAGTAAACATGTCGCATTGATGCCAGGTGGGAAAAGAGTCACAAGGTCCCGGTGAGGCGCAGGTGGCAACAGGATTCACCATGTCCATGTGAGGCCCAGGTGGGGAACAGTCACCAGATCCATGTGCGGACCAGCTAAGGACCAGATTCACCAGGCCCAAGTGAAGCCCAAGGGGTGACCAGAGTCACCAGGTAAGTGTGAGGCCCAGAAGGGGAACCAGAGTAACCAGTTTAGTTTGAGGCCCAGAATGGGACCAGAGGTCCGTGGTCAAAGTGAGGCCCAGGTGTGGAATAGAGTATCCAGGTCCCAATGATGCTTGGGTCAGGACCAGAGTCACTAGGGCCATACAGGCCCAGATGGGGAACAGAATCACTAGGTCCTGGTGAGGCATAGAAAAAGACCACAGTCACCAGTATGAGGTGAGCCCCTTTTGGGAAGCAGAGCCACTCTATCCAGCTGAGTCCCAGGTCCATGTGAAGCCCACGTGAGGACCAGATTCACCAGGTCGAATTGAGGCATAGCTGGGGACAAGAGTCACCAGGTCTGGGTGCGGCCTAGGTGGGGCAAGATTAAGCACTTCTGAGTTAGGTCAAAGTGGGGACGAGAGACACGATGTCCAGGTGAAGCCAAAATGAGTACCAGAGTCACCAGATCCAGGTGAGTTCCATGTTGGAAAGGGAGTCACCAGGTCCAGGAGAGGTCCAGGTGGGAACCAGAGTCACTAGATCCAGGTGAAGTCCAGGTGGGGACCAGAGTCACCAGATCGAGGTGAAGCCCAGGTGGGGACCAGAGTCACTAGGTGCAGATGAGGTCCAGGTGAGGACCAGAGTTACCAGGTACACGTGAGGATCCGGTGGGGATCAGAGGCAACAGGTCCATATGAGGACGGCTTGGGGACCATGATCAACAGGTCCACTTGAGACCCAGGTGTGGAACACAGTAAGCAGGTCCAGGTGAGTCCCCCGTGGTTACAAGGGTCACCACGTCCAAATGAGGCCCAGGTGGGACCAGGATCACCAGGTTCAGGGGAGGCCCTTGAAAGTACGAGAGTCAACAGTTCGAGTTCAGGCGCAGGTGGCAACCAGGGTCAGCAGGTCCAAGTCAAGCCAAAGTGGAATTCACAGTCACTAGGGCACGGTGAGACCCACAGTGGGAGCATAGTCACCTGGTCCAGGTGAGGTCCAGTTGTGGAACACAGTCACCAGGTCCCAATTTTGCCCAGTTGAGGACCATGGTCAACTGGGCCAGGTGAGGCCCAGATGGGGACCGGAGTCCCGAAATCCAGGTGAAGCCCAGGTGGGGACCACAGTCACCAGATCCAGGGTAGTGTCAGGTGCAGACCAGAATCACCAGGTCCAGGTGTGGTGCAGGTGGCAACCAAACTCACCATGTCCCGGTGAGGCACTGGTGGGGACCAGAGTCACGAGGTACATGAGAAGCTAGAAACACATGGGATCCCTGGGTGGGCAGCTGTTTGGCGCCTGCCTTTGGCCCAGGGCACGATCCTGGAGACCGGGGATCGAATCCCACGTCGGGCTCCCGGTGCATGGAGCCTGCTTCTCCCTCTGCCTGTGTCTCTGCCTCTCTCTCTCTCTGTGACTATCATAAATAAATAAAAATTTAAAAAAAGATGCTAGAAACACTGCGGCCAACAGGTCCACATGATGTCCATGCTGGAACGAGAATCACCAGTTACAGTTGAGGACCAGGCGGGGATCCGACTCACCATGTTCAGGTCAGACCCAGGTGGGAACCAGTGTCACCATGTGCAGGTGTGGCCCATGTGAAGACCACAGTTAATAGGTCCGGCTGGGTCACTGTTAGTGAAGAGTGTAACCATATCCTGATGCTACCCAGGTGGGTACCAGAGACACCAGGTCCTGGTGAGTCCCAGGTGAGACCAGAGACATGAGGTCCAGGTGAGGTCCCGATGGGAACCACAGTCACCAGGTCAGGTGAGGCCATGCTTAGGATCAGAGTCACCAGTTACAGGTGAGGCCCAGGTGGAGCCAGAGTCACCCGGTAGAGAAGACGCCAAAGTCAGGACCAGAGGGGGAGGAGCAAGATGGCGGATGAGTAGGGTCTCCAAATCACCTGTCTCCACCAAATTACCTAGAAAACCTTCAAATTATCCTGAAAATCTACGAATTCGGCCTGAGATTTAAAGAGAGACCAGCTGGAATGCTACAGTGAGAAGAGTTCGCGCTTCTATCAAGGTAGGAAGACGGGGAAAAAGAAATAAAGAAACAAAGGCCTCCAAGGGGGAGGGGCCCCGCGAGGAGCCGGGCTGAGGCCGGGGCGAGTGTCCCCAGGACAGGAGAGCCCCGTCCCGGAGGAGCAGGAGCTGCACCGACCTTCCCCGGCGGAAAGGGGCTCCAGGGAGTTGGAGCAGGACCCAGAAGGAAGGGGATGCCCTCGGGCTCCCGGGGACAGTAACAGCAACTGCGCACCCAGGAGAGTGTGCCGAGCTCCCTAAGGGCTGCAGCGCGCACGGCGGGACCCGGCGGGACCCGGAGCAGCTGAAGGGGCTCGGGCGGCGGCTCCGCGGAGGGGGCTGAGCGGCCCCGGGAGCAGCTCGGAGGGGCTCGGGCAGAGGAAGAGGCTCCGTGCGGAGGGGCCTGCGCGGTTCCAGGAGCAGCTCGGAGGGGCTCGGGCGGCGGCTCCGCGGAGGGGGCTGCGCGGCCCGAGAGCGCGATTCCACCAGCGCAGGCCCCGCAGCACTGGGCGCCGGGACACAGCCCAGGATCCCGCCTCCCCCGGGACAGGCAGAGGCCGGGAGGGCCCAGGACAGCAAGGACGCTCCTGCCCCAGCTGAGCAGATCAGCGGCCCCGCCCCGGAGCCTCCAGGCCCTGCAGACGGAGTTCCTGCCGGAGCTGAATCCAGGTTTCCAGAGCTGCCCCGCCACTGGGGCTGTTCCTCCTGCGGCCTCACGGGGCAAACAACCCCCACTGGGCCCTGCACCAGGCAGGGGCACAGCAGCTCCCCCAACTGCTAACACCTGAAAATCAGCACAGCAGGCCCCTCCCCCAGAACACCAGCTAGACGGACAACTTCCAGGAGAAGCCAAGGGACTCAAAGAACACAGAATCAGAAGATACTCCCCGGTGGTTCTTTTTTTGTTTGTTTGTTTTTGTTTTTGTTTTGTTTTGCTTTTTGATTTGTTTCCTTCCCCCACCCCCTTTTTTTCTCCTTTCCTTTTCTTTCTCTTTTTCTTTTTTTTTCTTTTTTTTCGTTTTTTTTTTCTTTTTCTTCCCTTTTTTTTTCTCTTTCTCTTTTCTTTCCTTCTTTCTCTCCTCTCTTTTTCTCTTTTTCCCAATACAACTTGCTTTTGGCCACTCTGCACTGAGCAAAATGACTAGAAGGAAAACCTCACCTCAAAAGAAAGAATCAGAAACAGTCCTCTCTCCCACAGAGTTACAAAATCTGGATTACAATTCAATATCAGAAAGCCAATTCAGAAGCACTATTATACAGCTACTGGTGGCTCTAGAAAAAAGTATAAAGGACTCAAGAGACTTCATGACTGCAGAATTTAGAGCTAATCAGGCAGAAATTAAAAATCAATTGAATGAGATGCAATCCAAACTAGAAGTCCTAACGACGAGGGTTAATGAGGTGGAAGAACGAGTGAGTGACCTAGAAGACAAGTTGATAGCAAAGAGGGAAACTGAGGAAAAAAGAGACAAACAATTAAAAGACCATGAAGATAGATTAAGGGAAATAAACGACAGCCTGAGGAAGAAAAACCTACGTTTAATTGGGGTTCCCGAGGGCGCCGAAAGGGACAGAGGGCCAGAATATGTATTTGAACAAATTCTAGCTGAAAACTTTCCTAATCTGGGAAGGGAAACAGGCATTCAGATCCAGGAAATAGAGAGATCCCCCCCTAAAATCAATAAAAACCGTTCAACACCTCGACATTTAATTGTGAAGCTTGCAAATTCCAAAGATAAGGAGAAGATCCTTAAAGCAGCAAGAGACAAGAAATCCCTGACTTTTATGGGGAGGAGTATTAGGGTAACAGCAGACCTCTCCACAGAGACCTGGCAGGCCAGAAAGGGCTGGCAGGATATATTCAGGGTCCTAAATGAGAAGAACATGCAACCAAGAATACTTTATCCAGCAAGGCTCTCATTCAAAATGGAAGGAGAGATAAAGAGCTTCCAAGACAGGCAGCAACTAAAAGAATATGTGACCTCCAAACCAGCTCTGCAAGAAATTTTAAGGGGGCCTCTTAAAATTCCCCTTTAAGAAGAAGTTCAGTGGAACAGTCCACAAAAACAAAGACTGAATAGATATCATGATGACTCTAAACTCATATCTCTCAATAGTAACTCTGAATGTGAACGGGCTTAATGACCCCATCAAAAGGCGCAGGGTTTCAGACTGGATAAAAAAGCAGGACCCATCTATTTGCTGTCTACAAGAGACTCATTTTAGACAGAAGGACACCTACAGCCTGAAAATAAAAGGTTGGAGAACCATTTACCATTCGAATGGTCCTCAAAAGAAAGCAGGGGTAGCCATCCTTATATCAGATAAACTAAAATTTACCCCAAAGACTGTAGTGAGAGATGAAGAGGGACACTATATCATACTTAAAGGATCTATTCAACAAGAGGACTTAACAATCCTCAATATATATGCTCCGAATGTGGGAGCTGCCAAATATATAAATCAATTATTAACCAAAGTGAAGAAATACTTAGATAATAATACACTTATACTTGGTGACTTCAATCTAGCTCTTTCTATACTCGATAGGTCTTCTAAGCAAAACATCTCCAAAGAAACAAGAGCTTTAAATGATACACTGGACCAGATGGATTTCACAGATATCTACAGAACTTTACATCCAAACTCAACTGAATACACATTCTTCTCAAGCGCACATGGAACTTTCTCCAGAATAGACCACATATTGGGTCACAAATCGGGTCTGAACCGATACCAAAAGATTGGGATTGTCCCCTGCATATTCTCGGACCATAATGCCTTGAAATTAGAACTAAATCACAACAAGAAGTTTGGAAGGACCTTAAACACATGGAGGTTAAGGACCATCCTGCTAAAAGATAAAAGGGTCAACCAGGAAATTAAGGAAGAATTAAAAAGATTCATGGAAACTAATGAGAATGAAGATACAACCGTTCAAAATCTTTGGGATGCAGCAAAAGCAGTCCTAAGGGGGAAATACATCGCAATACAAGCATCCATTCAAAAACTGGAAAGAACTCAAATACAAAAGCTAACCTTACACATAAAGGAGCTAGAGAAAAAACAGCAAATAGATCCTACACCCAAGAGAAGAAGGGAGTTAATAAAGATTCGAGCAGAACTCAATGAAATCGAGACCAGAAGAACTGTGGAACAGATCAACAGAACCAGGAGTTGGTTCTTTGAAAGAATTAATAAGATAGATAAACCATTAGCCAGCCTTATTAAAAAGAAGAGAGAGAAGACTCAAATTAATAAAATCATGAATGAGAAAGGAGAGATCACTACCAACACCAAGGAAATACAAACGATTTTAAAAACATATTATGAACAGCTATACGCCAATAAATTAGGCAATCTAGAAGAAATGGACGCATTCCTGGAAAGCCACAAACTACCAAAACTGGAACAGGAAGAAATAGAAAACCTGAACAGGCCAATAACCAGGGAGGAAATTGAAGCAGTCATCAAAAACCTCCCAAGACACAAGAGTCCAGGGCCAGATGGCTTCCCAGGAGAATTTTATCAAACGTTTAAAGAAGAAATCATACCTATTCTCCTAAAGCTGTTTGGAAAGATAGAAAGAGATGGAGTACTTCCAAATTCGTTCTATGAAGCCAGCATCACCTTAATTTCAAAGCCAGACAAAGACCCCACCAAAAAGGAGAATTACAGACCAATATCCCTGATGAACATGGATGCAAAAATTCTCAACAAGATACTGGCCAATAGGATCCAACAGTACATTAAGAAAATTATTCACCATGACCAAGTAGGATTTATCCCTGGGACACAAGGCTGGTTCAACACCCGTAAAACAATCAATGTGATTCATCATATCAGCAAGAGAAAAACCAAGAACCATATGATCCTCTCATTGGATGCAGAGAAAGCATTTGACAAAATACAGCATCCATTCCTGATTAAAACTCTTCAGAGTGTAGGGATAGAGGGAACATTCCTCAACATCTTAAAAGCCATCTATGAAAAGCCCACAGCAAATATCATTCTCAATGGGGAAGCACTGGGAGCCTTTCCCCTAAGATCAGGAACAAGACAGGGATGTCCACTCTCACCACTGCTATTCAACATAGTACTGGAAGTCCTAGCCTCAGCAATCAGACAACAAAAAGACATTAAAGGCATTCAAATTGGCAAAGAAGAAGTCAAACTCTCTCTCTTCGCCGATGACATGATACTCTACATAGAAAACCCAAAAGTCTCCACCCCAAGATTGCTAGAACTCATACAGCAATTCGGTAGCGTGGCAGGATACAAAATCAATGCCCAGAAGTCAGTGGCATTTCTATACACTAACAATGAGACTGAAGAAAGAGAAATTAAGGAGTCAATCCCATTTACAATTGCACCCAAAAGCATAAGATACCTAGGAATAAACCTCACCAAAGATGTAAAGGATCTATACCCTCAAAACTATAGAAGACTTCTGAAAGAAATTGAGGAAGACACAAAGAGATGGAAAAATATTCCATGCTCATGGATTGGCAGAATTAATATTGTGAAAATGTCAATGTTACCCAGGGCAATATACACGTTTAATGCAATCCCTATCAAAATACCATGGACTTTCTTCAGAGAGTTAGAACAAATTATTTTAAGATTTGTGTGGAATCAGAAAAGACCCCGAATAGCCAGGGGAATTTTAAAAAAGAAAACCATATCTGGGGGCATCACAATGCCAGATTTCAGGTTGTACTACAAAGCTGTGGTCATCAAGACAGTGTGGTACTGGCACAAAAACAGACACATAGATCAGTGGAACAGAATAGAGAATCCAGAAGTGGACCCTGAACTTTATGGGCAACTAATATTCGATAAAGGAGGAAAGACTATCCATTGGAAGAAAGACAGTCTCTTCAATAAATGGTGCTGGGAAAATTGGACATCCACATGCAGAAGAATGAAACTAGACCACTCTCTTTCACCATACACAAAGATAAACTCAAAATGGATGAAAGATCTAAATGTGAGACAAGATTCCATCAAAATCCTAGAGAAGAACACAGGCAACACCCGTTTTGAACTCGGCCATAGTAACTTCTTGCAAGATACATCCACGAAGGCAAAAGAAACAAAAGCAAAAATGAACTATTGGGACTTCATCAAGATAAGAAGCTTTTGCACAGCAAAGGATACAGTCAACAAAACTCAAAGACAACCTACAGAATGGGAGACGATATTTGCAAATGACATATCAGATAAAGGGCTAGTTTCCAAGATCTATAAAGAACTTATTAAACTCAACACCAAAGAAACAAACAATCCAATCATGAAATGGGCAAAAGACATGAACAGAAATCTCACAGAGGAAGACATAGACATGGCCAACATGCATATGAGAAAATGCTCTGCATCACTTGCCATCAGGGAAATACAAATCAAAACTACAATGAGATACCACCTCACACCAGTGAGAATGGGGAAAATTAACAAGGCAGGAAACAACAAATGTTGGAGAGGATGCGGAGAAAAGGGAACCCTCCTACACTGTTGGTGGGAATGTGAACTGGTGCAGCCACTCTGGAAAACTGTGTGGAGGTTCCTCAAACAGTTAAAAATAGACCTGCCCTACGACCCAGCAATTGCACTGTTGGGGATTTACCCCAAAGATACAAATGCAATGAAACGCCGGGACACCTGCACCCCGATGTTTATAGCAGCAATGGCCACGATAGCCAAACTGTGGAAGGAGCCTCGGTGTCCAACGAAAGATGAATGGATAAAGAAGATGTGGTTTATGTATACAATGGAATATTACTCAGCTATTAGAAATGACAAATACCCACCATTTGCTTCAACGTGGATGGAACTGGAGGGTATTATGCTGAGTGAAGTAAGTCAGTCGGAGAAGGACAAACATTATATGTTCTCATTCATTTGGGGAATATAAATAATAGTGAAAGGGAATATAAGGGAAGGGAGAAGAAATGTGTGGGAAATATCAGAAAGGGAGACAGAACGTAAAGACTGCTAACTCTGGGAAACGAACTAGGGGTGGTAGAAGGGGAGGAGGGCGGGGGGTGGGAGTGAATGGGTGACGGGCACTGGGTGTTATTCTGTATGTTAGTAAATTGAACACCAATAATATTGTAATAATGTTGAGTGGTGACAGATGGTGACTATACTTACCATAGTAAGCACTTTGTAATGTATATAATGATCAAATTCTATATTGTACATCCGAAACCTAATGTAATATTGTGTGTCAGCTATACTTCGGTAAAAAAAAAAATAAAGTTTGGCATAATATTAAAAAAAAATACTATTAGTCATTTGGGAAATGCAAATTAAAGCCACATGAGATATCACTAAACAGACCAATTAAGTTTTTAAAAAGAGTGACCATATCAAGCGTCAGCAGGGGTATGGGGCAGCAGGAACTCACACACTGCTGGTGGGAATGCAAAATGGTACACCACTTTGGAAAACAGTATGGAGGTTTCCTAAGAAGTTAAACATATACTTACCATATACTCCAGCCATGCTACTCCAGGGCATTCACCCCAAAGGAAAGAAACCATACGTCCATACATAAGACATGTGTATCAATGTTCACAGCAATTGTATTTGTAATAGGCAAACTACAAAGAAAGCAGAAAAGTCCATCAGCAGATGAATGAGTAAACAAATTGTGATGTAAGTCACACAATTGGATACTACGTGGCAATTTAAAAAAAATGAACTCTTGATACACAGAGTAACTTGGATGAATCTCAAAATAATGATGCTGAGTTAAGCCAAACCAAATAAAAGTGCAGACTGTATGATTCCATTTATATAAAACTGTAGAAAATGCAAACCTAGGGTAACAAAATACAGTCAGTGGTTATCTGGGGTGAGGGTGGGGAGCAGGGAGCATCATGGGAAAGGAATGACATGGGGGTCCAAGGAAACCTCTGGATGCATTGGATGTGTTGACTCTGGATGATGGTGCTCATCTCACTAGTATATACTTATGTCTATAATTATCAAATTGTACACTTTTAATATGCACAGTTTGTTATATGTCATTTGCATACTGTTTTGCTATATACTCAATAAAAGAGGTGCTAAAAAAAAAAAAACAAAAAAAACAAAAACAAAGTCAGGACCAGAGTTACCAGGATCAGGTCAGTCCCAGTGGGGCATAGAGTAATCATGTCCCGATGATGCCCAGTTAGAACCCGAGTCACCACGTCCAGATGAGGCGCAGGTGTGGAGTAAATTCTCTAGGTCCCGGTGAGTCCCAGTTGAGGACTACATCACCCGGTCTAGTTGAGGCCTAGAGGGGTACCAGATTCACCTGGTCTAGGTGACATCCAGATGGGGACCATATCACCATGTTAGGCTGAGGCCCAGAGGGGATCCAGAGTCATCATGTCCAAGTGAGTCTCAGGTGTGGAACAGAGTATCCAGGTCATAATGGTCCACAGGTGAGGACCAGAGTCACCAGATCTGGATGAGGCCGTTAGGATCAGAGTCACCAGTTCCAGGTGAAGCCAAAAATGTGTCCACAGCAATCAGGTCCAGGTGGGGAACAAAGTCACCAGGATTGGGTGAGGCCAAGATGGGGACCAGATTCACAAGGTCCAGGTTATTCCCGGGTGGGGACCAGAGTTAGAAGTTCCGGGTGAGGACAAGTTAAGGACGAGATTCACCAGGTCCAAGTGAGACCCACGTGGGGACCTGTGTCACAATGTATGTGTGAGGCCCAGATTACCACCCCACTCACCAGGTCCAGGTGAGGCCAACCTGCAGGCCATGAAGAGGAACCATGTCCCGATGATGCCATAGTAGGGAACAGAGTTACCAGGTCCAGGTGAGGAAAACCTGCAGGCCATGCAGTGGAACCATGTCCCGATGATGCCCAGGTAGGGACCAGAGGCACCAAGTCCAAATGAGGTCCAGATTGAGCAAATTCACTAGGTCCAGGTGAGGCCCAGTTGAGGACCTGAGTCACCAGATTTGGTTGATGCCTAGAGGGGTACCAGAATCACCTGGTGCAGGTGACATGCAGATGGGGACCAGAGTCACCAGGTCAGGGAGAGGCCCAGAGAGGTTCCAGAGTCATCATGTCCAGATGAGGCTTAGGTGAGGAAAAGAGTCACCAGGTACCATGATGCCCAGGTGAGGACCAGAGTCACCAGATCTGGGTGAGGCCCAGTTAGGTTCAGAGTCACCAGTTCCAGGTGAGGCCCAAAAGGAGTCCACAGCAATCAGGTCCAGGTGGGAAACAAAGTCACCAGGACTGGGTGACGCCCAGATGGGGAGCAGATTCACCAGGTCCAGTTGAGGCCCAGGTGGTGACCAGAGTCCCAGGTCTGGGAGAGGACCAGGTAAGGACCAGATTCACCAGGTCCAAGAGGCCCACGTGGGGACCTGAGTCACCAGGTATGGGTGACACCCAGGTGGCAGCCAAACTCACCAGGTCCAGGTGAGGCCAACCTGCAGGCCAGAGTCACCAGATCCAGGTGAGGCCCTAGTGGGGACCGGAGTCACCAGGTAAATGTGAGTCTACAAGAACACCACAGGGAACAAGTCCAGGTGTGGTTCATGTGGGAACAAGAGTCACCAGGTCCAGGTGAGACCCAGGTGGGGACCACAGTCACCAGGTCCAGATTGAGGCCTAGGTGGGGGGACCAGAGTCATCAGGACCAGGTGAGGCCAAAGTGTGGAGCAAAGTTATCATGTCCAGGTGAGGCGCAGGTGGGGAACAGAGTAACCATGTGCCATTGATGCCAGGTGAGAAAAGAGTCACAAGTTCCAGACGAGGCCTATGTGAAGAGTAGATTCATCAGGTCCTGTTGATGCCCAGTTGAGGACCAGTGTCCACAGCTCCGGTGAGTCTCAGAGGGGAACCAGAGTCACCCGGCTCTGGTGATATCCAGGTGGGGACCAGAGTCACCACGTCAGGATGAGACCCAGAGGGGGACGAGAATCACTAGCTCCAGGTGAGGCCCGATGTGGAATTGAGAAACCAGGTCCCATGATGCCCATATGAGGACTTGAGTCACCAGGTCCAGGTGAGGTCCCTGTGGGAACCAGTCACCTCGTCCAGGTGAGGCCGAGGTGGGACCACAGTCACCAGGTCCAGGTGAGGCCCAGGTATATAAGAGAGTATCGAGGTCCCAATGATGCCCAGGTAAGGACCAGAGTCAACAGGTCCAGGAGAGGCCCAAATACGGATCAGTCATTGTGTTCCAGGTGAGGCCAGATGGAGACCACAGGAACCAGGTCCAGGAGAGCCCCATATGGGAACGAGAGCCACGAGATCCAGGTGAGTTCCAGGTGGGACCACAGTCACCAGGTCCAGGTGAGGCCCAGGTATATAAGAGTGTTCCCAGGACCCAATGATGGCCAGGTAAGTACCAGAGTCAACAGGTCCAGCAGAGGGCAAATATGGAACAGAGTCATTGTGTTCCAGGTGAGGCCAGATGGAGACCACAGGAACCAGGACCAGGAGAGCTCCATATGGGAACCAGAGCCACCAGATCCAGGTGAGGTCCAGGTAGGACCACAGTCACAAGGTCCCGGTGACGCGCAGGTGGCAACAGGATTCACCAAGTCCAGAAGAGGCCCAGGTGGCGACCAGTCACCAGATCCAGGTTCGGACCATCTAAGGACCAGATTCACCAGGCCCAAGTGAAGCCTAAGGGGTGACCAGAGTCACCAGGTAAGGGTGAGGCCCAGAGGGGGAACCAGAGTAACCAGTTTAGTTTGAGGCCCAGAATGGGACCAGAGGTCCCTGGACAAAGTGAGGCCCAGGTGTGGAATAGAGTATCCAGGTCCCAATGATGCCTGGGTGAGGACCAGAGTCACTAGGGCCATGCAGGCCCAGATGGGGAACAGAATCACTAGGTGCTGGTGAGGCATAGAATAAGACCACAGTCAGCAGTATCAGGTGAGCCCCTTGTGGAAACCAGAGCCACTCTATCCAGCTGAGTCCCAGGTCCATGTGAGGCTCACGTGAGTAACATATTCATCAGGTCGAAATGAGGCATAGCTGGGGACAAGAGTCACCAGGACTGGGTGCGGCCTAGGTGGGGCAAGATTCAGCAGTTGTGAGTTTGGTCAATGTGGGGACGAGAGACGCCAGGTCCAGGTGAGGCCAAACTGAGGACCACAGTCACCATATCCAGTTGAGGTCCATGTTGGAAAGAGAGTCACCAGGTCCAGGAGAGGTCCATTGGGGACTAGAGTCACCAGATCCAGGTTAAGCCCAGATGGGGATAAGAGTCACTAGGTCCAGATGAGGCCCAGGTGAGGACCAGAGTTATCAGGTACACGTGAGGCCCCGGTGGGCATCAGAGGCCACAGGTTCATGTGAGGTCGGCTTGGGGACCATGGTCAACAGATCTACTTGAGGCCCAGGTGTGGAACACAGTAAGCAGATCCAGGTGAGTCCCCAGTGTTGACAAGAGTGACCACGTCCAGGTGAGACCCAGGTGGGGACCAGGATCATCAGGTCCCGGGGAGGCCCTTGTAAGAACCAGAGTCAACAGTTCGAGGTTAGGCGCAGGTAGCAACCAGTGTCAGCAGGTCCAAGTCAGGCCAAAGTGGGGTTCACAGTCACTAGGGCACGGTGAGACCCAGAGGGGGACCAGAGTCACCTGGTCCAGGTGAGGCCCTGTTGAGGACCAGTTTCACCATATCTGGTTTGGCTTAGAAGGGTACCAGAATCACCTGATCAAGGTGATATCCAGATGGGGACCAGAGACACCAGGACAGCGTGAGGCCCAGAGTGGTTCCAGAGTCATCGGGTCCAGGTGAGGCTCATGTGTGGAACACAATCACCAGGTACCAATGATGCCCAGGTGAGGACCAGAGTCACCAGATCTGGGTGACACGCAGATAGGATCAGAGTCACCAGTTCCAGGTGACGCCAAGAAGGCGTCCACAGCAATCAGGTCCAGGTGGTGAAGAAAGTCACCAGGACTTGGTGAGACCCAGATTTGGACAAGATTCACCAGGTCCAGATTATTCCCAGGTGGTGACCAAGGTCCTCGGGTCTGGGAGAAAACCAGCTAAGGATCAGATTCAACAGGTCCAAATGAGGCCCACGTGGGGACCTGAGTCACCAGCTATGTGTGAGGCCTAGGTGGCAACCCCACTCCCCAGGTCCAGGTGAGGCCAACCTGCAGGCCAGAGTCACCAGATGCAGGTGAGGTCCAGGTGGGTACCAGAGTCACCAGATCCAGATGAGGTCCATGTTGGAAAGAGAGTCACCAGGTCCAGGAGAGGTCCAGGTGGATACCAGAGTCACCAGATCCAGGTGAAGCCCAGGTGAGGACCAGAGTCAGTAAGTCCAGATGAGGTCAAGGTGGGGACCAGAGATACCAGGTACAAGTGAGGCCCCGGTGGGGAGCAGTGGCAACAGGTCCATGTGAGGCCGTCCTGGGGACCATGGTCAACAGGTCTACTTGAGGCCCAGGTTTGGAACACAGTAAGCAGGTCCAAGAGAGTCCCCGGTGTTGACAAGTGTCACCACGTCCAAGTGAGACCCAGGTGGGGACCAGGATCACCAGGTCGAGGGGAGGCCTTTGAAAAACCAGAGTCTACAGTTTGAGGTCAGGCGCAGGTGGCAACCAGTATCAGCAGGTCGAAGTCAGGCCAAAGAGGGGTTCACAGTCACTAGGGCACGGTGAGACCCAGAGGGTGACGAGAGTCACCTGGTACAGGTGAGGTCTAGTTGTGGAACACAGTCACCGGGTCCCAAATTTGCCCAGTTGAGGACCATGGTCAACAGGGCCAGATGAGGCCCAGATGGGGACCGGAGTCCCCAAATACAGGTGAAGCCCAGGTGGGGACCACAGTCACCAGATCCAGGGTAGTCTTAGGTGTAGACCAGAGTCACCAGGTCCAGGTGAGGTGCAGGTGGCAACCACACTCACCAGTTCCCGGTGAGGCCCTGGTGGGGACCAGAGTCACGAGGTATATAAGAAGCTAGAAACACTGCAGCCACAAGGTCCACATGATGTCCATGTGGGAATGAAAATCACCAGTTACAGGTGAGGACCAGGTGGGGATCCGACTCACCATGTCCAGGTGAGTCCCAGGTGGGAACCAGTGTCACCATGTCCAGTGTGGCCCAGGTGAAGACCAGAGTTAATAGGTCCGGCTGGGTCACTTTTAGTGAACAGGGTCACCATATCCTGATGCTACCCAGGTGGGAACCAGAGAAACCAGGTCCTGGTGAGGCCCAGGTGGGCCCAGAGATATGAGGTCCAGAAGAGGTCCCGATGGGAACGACAGTCACCAGGTCAAGTGAGGCCATGCTTAGGATCAGAGTCACCAGTTACAGCTGAGGCCCAGGTGGAGCCAGAGTCACCTGGTACAGAAGAGGCCAAAGTCAGGACCAGAGTTACCAGGATCAGGTCAGTCCCAGTGGGGAATAGAGTACCCATGCCCCGATGATGCCCAGGTAGAACCAGAGTCACCAGGTCCAGATGAGGCGCAGGTGGGGAGCATATTCACTAGGTCCCGGTGAGGCCCAGTTGCGGACCAGAGTCACCAGGTCTAGTTGAGGACTAGAGGGGTACCAGATTCACCTGGTCTAGGTGACATCCATATGGGGAGCAGAGTCACCATGTAAGGGTGAGGCCCAGAGGGGATCCAGAGTCATCATGTCCAAGTGAGGCTCAGGTGTGGAACGTAGTATCCAGATCATAATGGTCCTCAGGTGAGGACCAGAGTCACCAGATCTGGGTGAGACCAAGTTAAGATCACACTCACCACTTCCAGGTGAGGCCAAGAAGGTGTCCACAGCAATCAGGTCCAGGTGGGGAACAAAGACACCAGGATAGGGTGAGGCCCAGATGGGGACCAGATTCACCAGGTCCAGGTGATTCCCAGGTGGTGACCAGAGTTACCAGTTCCAGGTGAGGACCAGGTAAAACCAGATTAACCAGGTCCAAGTGAGGCCTACGTGGGTGCATGGGTCACCAGGTGCAGGGGAGGCATAGCTGGGGACAAGAGTCACCAGATCTGGGTGCGGCCTAGGTGACTCAGGTGGAAACCGCAATCACCAGGTCCAGGTGAGGCCAACCCTTGGGCCATGCAGAGGAACCGTGTCCCGATGATGCCCAGGGAGGGTCCAGAGTTACCAGGTCTAGGTGAGTCCAACCTGCAGGCCATGCAGTGGAATCATGTCCCGATGTTGCCCAGGTAGTGACCAGAGTCACCAGGTCCAAATGAGGCCCAGATGGAGCATATTCACTAGGTCCCGTTGAGGCCCAGTTGAGGACCAGAGTCACCAGATGTGGTTGAGGCCCAGAGGGGTGCCACAATCACCTGGTACAGGTGACATCCAGATGGGGACCAGAGTCACCAGGTCAGGGTGAGGCCCAGAGGGGATCCACAGTCATCATGTCCAGGTGAGTTTCAGGTGTGGAACAGAGTCACCCAGTATCAATGATGCCCAGGTGAGGACCAGAGCCATCAGATCTGGGTGACGCGCAGATAGGATCAGAGTCTCCAGTTCCAGGTGAGGCCAAGAAGGAGTCCACAGCAATCAGGTCCAGGTGGGGAACAAAGTCACCAGGACTGGGTGAGGCCCAGACCGGACCAGATTCACCAGGTCCAGGTGAGGCCCATGTGTTGACCAGAGTCCCCAGGTCAGGGAGAGGAACAGGTAAGGACCAGATTCACCACGCCCAAGTGAAGCCCAAGGGGTGACTAGAGTCACCAGGTAAGGGTGAGTCCCAGAGGGGGAACCAGAGTAACCAGTTCAGTTTTAGGCCCAGAATGGGACCAGAGGTCCCTGGTCAGAGTGAGGCCCAGGCGTGGAATAGAGTATCCAGGTCCCATGATGCTGAGTGTGGACCAGAGTCACTAGGGCCATGCAGGCCCAGATGGGGAACAGAATGACTAGGTCCTGGTGAGGAATAGAATAAGACCACAGTCAGCAGTATCAGGTTAGCCCCTTGTGGGACCCAGAGCCACTCTATCCAGTTGAGTCCCAGGTCCATGTGAGGCCCACGTGAGGACCAGATTAATCAGGTGGAATTGAGGCACAGCAGGGGACAAGAGTCACCAGGTCTGGGTGGGGGCTAGGTGGTGCAAGATTCAGCAGTTCTGAGTTAGGTCAAATTGCGGACGAGAGACACCAGGTCCAGGTGAGGCCAAACGGAGGATCAGAGTCACCAGATCCAGGTGAGGTCCATGTTGGAAAGAGAGTCACCAGGTCCAGGAGAGGTGCAGGTGGGACCAGAGTCACCAGATCCAGGTGAAGACCAGGTGCGGACCAGAGTCACCAGATCCAGGTGAATCCCAGGTGGGGACCAGACTCACTAGGTCCCGATGAGGCCCAGGTAAGGACCAGAGTTACCAGGTACAGGTGAGGCCCCGGTGGTGATCAGAGGCAACAGATCCATGTGAGGCCGGCTTTGGGACCATGGTCAACAGTTCTACTTGAGGCCCAGGTGTGGAACACAGTAAGCAGATCCATGTGAGTCCCCGGTGGTGACAAGAGTCACCACGTCCAGGTGAGTCTCAGGTGGGGACCAGGATCACCAGGTACAGGGGAGGCCCTTGAAAGAACCAGAGTCAACAGTTCGAGGTCAGGCGCAGGTGGCAACCAGTGTCTGCAGGTCCAAGTCAGGCCAAAGTTGGATTCACAGTCACTAGGGCACAGTGAGACCCAGAGGGGGACCAGAGTCACTTGGTCCAGGTGAGGTCCAGTAATGGAACACAATGACCGGGTCCCAATTATGCCCAGTTGAGGTCCATGGTCAACAGGGCCAGGCGAGGCCCAGATGGGGACCGAAGTCCCCAAATCCAGGTGAAGCCCAGGTGGGGACCACAGTCACCAGATCCACAGTAGTCTCAGGTGCAGACCGACTCACCAGGTCCAGGTGAGGTGCAGGTGCAAACACACTCACCAGGTCCAGGTGAGGCCCTGGTGGGGACCAGAGTCACGAGGTACATGAGAAGCTAGAAACACTGGAGCCACCAGGTCCACATCATGTCCATGCTGGAACGAGAATCACCAGTTACAGGTGAGGACCAGGCGGAGATCCGACTCACCATGTCCAGGTGAGACCCAGGTGGGAACCAGTGTCACCATGTCCAGGTGTGGCCCAGGTGAACACTAGAGTTAATAGGTCCGGGTGGGTCACTGTTAGAGAACAGTGTAACCATATCCTGATGCTACCCAGGTGGGTACCAGAGACACCAGGTCCTGGTGAGGCCCTGGTGGGACCAGAGTCATGAAGTCCAGTTGAGGTCCCGATGGGAACCACAGTCACCAGGTCAGGTGAGGCCATGCTTAGGATCAGAGTCACCAGTTACAGGTGAGGACCAGGTGGAACCAGAGTCACCTGGTACAGAAGAGGCCAAAGTCAGGACCAGAGTTACCAGGATCAGGTCAGTCCCAGTGGGGAATAGAGTAACCATGTCCCGATGATACCCAAGTAGAACCCGAATCATTCACGTCCAGATGAGGCGCAGGTGGGGAGCATATTCACTAGGTCCAGGTGAGGCCCAGTTGAGGACCAGATGCCCCCGGGCTAGTTTAGGCATAGAGGGGTACCAGATTCACCTGGTCTAGGTGACATCCAGATGGGGACCAGTGTCACCATGTCAGGCTGTGGACCAGAGGGGATCCAGAGTCATCATGTCCAGGTGAGGTAAGATGTGGAACAGAGTATCCAGGACATAATGGTCCACAGGTGAGGACCAGAGTCACCAGATCTGGGTGAGGCCCAGTTAGGATCAGAGTCACCAGTTATAGGTGAGGCCAAGAAGGAGTCCACAGCAATCAGGTCCAGGTGGGAACAAAGTCACCAGGACTGGGTGAGGCTCAGATGGGGACCAGATTCACCAGGTCCAGGTGATTCCAATGTGATAACCAGAGTTACCAGTTCCGGGTGAGCACCAGGTAAGGACCAGATACAAGGTCCAAGTGAGGCCCACTTGGGAACCTGAGTCACCAGGTATGGGTGAGGCCCAGGTGGCAACCCCACTCACCAGGTCCAGGTGAGGCCAACCTGCAGGCCAGAGTCACCAGATGCAGGTGAGGCCGTTGTGGGTACCGGACTCACCAGGTAAATGTGAGTCTACATGAACACCACAGTCACCTGGTCCAGCTGTGGTTAATGTGGGAACGAGAGTCACCAAGTCCAGGTGAGACCCAGGTGGGGACCACAGTCACCAGGTCCTGATTGAGGCCTAGGTGGGGGGACCAGAGTCATCAGGAGCAGTTGAGGCCAAAGTGCGGAGCAAGGTTATCATGTCCAGGTGAGGCCCAGGTGGGGAACAGAGTAACCATGTCCCATTGATGCCAGGTGGGAAAAGAGTCACAGGTCCAGTCGAAGCCTAAGTGAGGAGTAGATTCACCAGGTCCTGCTGAGGCCTAGTTGAGGACCAGTGTCCCCAGCTCCGGGTGAGACCCAGAGGGGGAACAGAGTCACACGGTTCTGGTGATATCCAGGTGGGGACCAGAGTTACCACGTCAGGGTGAGGCCGAGAGGGGGACGAGAATCACTAGGTCCAGGTGAGGCCCCGATGTGGAACTGAGAAACCAGGTCCCATGATGCACATATAAGGACCTGAGTCACCAGGTCCAGGTGAGGTCCCTGTGGGAACCAGTCACCTCGTCCAGGTGAGGCCCAGTTGTGACCACAGTGACCAGGTCAAGGTGAGGCCCAGGTATATAAGAGAGTATCCAGGTCTCAATGATGCCCAGGTAAGCACCAGAGTCAACAGTTGCAGGAGAGGCACAAATATGGATCAGAGTCATTGTCTTCCAGGTGAGGCCAGATGGAGACCACAGGAACCAGGTAAAGGAGAGCCCCATATGTGAACCAGAGCCACCAGATCCAGGTGAGGTCCAGGATGGACCAAAGTCACAAGGTCCAGGTGAGGCAGAGGGGGCAACAAGACTCACCAAGTCCAGGTGAGGCCCAGGTGGCGACCAGTCACCAGATCCAGGTGCGGAAAATTAAGGACTAGATTCACCAGGCCCAAGTGAAGCCCAAGGGTTGACCAGAGTCACCAGGTAAGGGTGTGGCCCAGAGGGGGATTCAGAGTAACCAGTTTAGTTTGGAGCCCAGATTGGGACCAGAGTTCCCTGGTCAGAGTGAGGCCCAGGTGTGGAATAGAGTATCCAGGTCCCAATGATTCCTGGGTGTGGACCAGAGTCACTAGGGCCATGCAGGCCTTGATGGGGAACAGAATCACTAGGTCCTGGTGAGGCATGGAATAAGAACACAGTCACCAGTATCAGGTGAGCCCCTTGTGGGAACCAGAGCCACTCTATCCAGCTGAGTCCCAGGTCCATGTGAGGCCCACGTGAGGACCAGATTCATCAGGTCGAATTGAGGTATAGCTGGGTACAAGAGTCACCAAGTCTGGGTGCGGCCTAGGTGGGGCAAGATTCAGCAGTTCTGAGTTAGGTCAAAATGGGGACGAGAGACATCAGGTCCAGGGGAGGCCAAACTGAGGACCAGAGTCAACAGATCCAGGTGAGGTCCATGTTGGAAAGAGAGTCACCAGGTCCAGGAGAGGTCCAGGTAGGGACCAGTGTCACCAGATCCAGGGGACGTCCAGTTGGGGACCAGAGTCACCAGATCCATGTGAAGCCCAGATGGGGACCATACTCACTAGGTCAAGATGAGTCCCAGATGAGGACCAGAGTAACCAAGTACACGTGAGCTCCCGTTTTGATCAGAGGCAACAGGTTCATGTGAGGCCGGCTTGGGGACAATGGTCAACAGATCTACTTGAGGCCCAGGTATGGAACACAGTAAGCAGGTCGAGGTGAGTCCCCGGTGGTGACAAGAGTCACCACGTCCAGGTGAGGCCCAGTTGGGGACGAGGATCACCAGGTACAGGGGAGGGCCTTGAAAGAAACAGAGTCAACAGTTCGAGGTCTGGCGCAGGTGGCAAACAGGATCAGCAGGTCCAAGTCAGGCCAAAGTGGGTTTCACAGTCACTAGGGAACGGTGAGACCCAGAGGGGGACCAGAGTAACATGGTCGAGGTGAGGTCCAGCTGTGGAAAACAGTCACCGGGTCCCAATTTTGCCCAGTTGAGGACCATGGTCAACAGGGCCAGGTGAGGCCCAGATGGGGACCGGAGTCAAAATATCCAGGTGAAGCCCAGGTGGGGACCACAGTCAACAGATCCCGGGTAGTCTCAGGTGCAGACAAGAATCACCATGTCCAGGTGTGGCCCAGGTGAAGACCAGAGTTAATAGGTCGGCTGGGTCACTCTTAGTGAAGAATGTAACCATATCCTGATGCTACCCAGGTGGGTACCAGAGACACAAGGTCCTGGTGAGGCCCCGGTGGGACCGGAGACATGAGTTCCAGGTGAGGTCCCGATGGGTTCTCCAGTCACCAGGTCAGGTCAGGCCATGCTTAGGATCAGAGTCACCATGTACAGGTGAAGCCCAGGTGGAGACAGAATCACCTGGTACAGAAGAGGCCAAAGTCAGCACCAGAGTTACCAGGATCAGGTGAGTCCCAGTGGGGAATACAGTAACCATGTCCCTATGATGCCCAGGTAGAACCAGAGTCACCAGGTCCAGATGAGGCGCAGGTGGGGAGCATGTTCACTAGTTCCCGGTGAGGCCCAGTTGAGGACCAGAGCAACCAGGTCAAGTTGAGGCCTAGAGTGGTACCAGATTCACCTGGTCTAGGTGACATCCAGATGGGGACCAGAGTCACCATGTCAGGGTGAGGCCCAGAGGGGTTCCAGAGTCATCATGTCCAGGTTAGGCTGAGGTTTGGAACAAAGTATCCAGGTCATAATGGTCCGCAGGTGAGGACCAGAGTCACCAGATCTGGGGGAGGCCCACTTAGGATCAGAGTCACCAGTTCCAGGTGAGGCCAAGAAGGAGTCCACAGAAATCAGGTCCAGGTGGGGAACAAAGTCACCAGGACAGGGTCAGGCCCAGATTGGGACCAGATTCACCAGGCCCATGTGATTCCCAGGTGGTGACCAGACATACCAGTTCCGGGTGAGGACCAGGTAAGGACCAGATTCACCAGGTCCAAGTGAAGCCCACATGGGGACCTGTGTCACCACGTATGAGTGAGGCCCAGGTGGCAACACCACTCACCAGGTCCAGGTGAGGCCAACTCCAGGCCATGTTGTGGAACCATGTCCCGATGATGCCCAGAGAGGGACCAGAGTCACCAGGTCCAAATGAGGCCCAGATGGAGCATATTCACTAGGTCCAGGTGAGGCCCAGTTGAGGACCAGAATCACCAGATCTGGTTGAGCCCTAGAGGGATACCAGAATCACCTGGTCAAGGTGACATCTAGATGGGGACCAGAGTCACCAGGTCAGGGTGAGGCCCAGAGAGTCATCATGTTCAGGAGAGGCTCAGGTGTGGAAGAGAGTCACCAGGTACCAAGGATGCCCAGTTGAGGACCAGAGTCACCAGGTCCAGGTGAGGCCCAGGTGGTGACCAGAGTCCCCGGGTCTGGGAGAGGACCAGGTAAGGACCAGATTCACCAGGTCCAAGCGGCCGACGTGGGGACCTGAGTCAACAGGTATGGGTGAGGCCCAGGTGGCAACCCCACTCACCAGGTCCAGGTGAGGCCAACCTGCAGGCCAGAGTCACCAGATCCAGGAGAGGCCCTAGTGAGGACCAGAGTCACCAGGTAAAAGTGAGTCTACAAGAACACCACAGTCACCAGGTCCAGGTGAGATTCATGTGGGAACGAGAGTCACCAGGTCCAGGGGAGACCCAGGTGGGGACCACAGTCACCAGGTCCAGATTGAGGCCTAGGTGGTGGGTCCAGAGTCATCAGGACCAGTTGAGGCCAAAGTGCGGAGCAAAGTTATCATGTCCAGGTGAGGCCCAGGTGGACAACAGAGTAACCATGTCCCATTGATGCCAGGTGGGAAAAGAGTCACAGGTCCAGTCGAAGCCTAAGTGAGGAGTGGATTCACCAGGTCCTGCTGAGGCCTAGTTGAGGACCAGTGTCCCTAGCTCCGGGTGAGTCTCAGACGGGGACCAGAGTCACCAGGTTCTGGTGATATCCAGGTGGGGCCAGAGTCACCAGATCCACGTGAAGCCCAGGTGGGGACCAGAGTCACTAGGTTCCGATGAGGCCCTGGTGAGGACCAGAGTTACCAGGTACACGTGAGGCCCCGGTGGGGATCAGAGGCAACAGGTCCATGTGAGGCCGGCTTGGGGACCATGGTCAACAGGTCTACTTGAGGCCCTGGTGTGTAACACAGTGAGCAGGTCCAGGTGAGTCCCCGGTGGTGAAAAGAGTCACCACGTCCAGGTGAGTCCCAGGTGGGAACCAGGATCACCAGGTACAGTTGAGTCCCTTGAAAGAACTAGAGTCTTCTGGCACAAAAACAGACACATAGATCAGTGAAACAGAATAGAGAATCCAGAAGTGGTCCCTGAACTTTATGGGCAACTAATATTCGATAAAGGAGGAAAGACTATCCATTAGAAGAAAGACAGTCTCTTCAATAAATGGTGCTGGGAAAATTGGACATCCACATGCAGAAGAATGAAACTAGACCACTCTCTTTCACCATACACAAAGATAAACTCAAAATGGATGAAAGATCTAAATGTGAGACAAGATTCCATCAAAATCCTAGAGAAGAACACAGGCAACACCCGTTTTGAACTCGGCCATAGTAACTTCTTGCAAGATACATCCATGAAGGCAAAAGAAACAAAAGCAAAAATGAACTATTGGGACTTCATCAAGATAAGAAGCTTTTGCACAGCAAAGGATACAGTCAACAAAACTCAAAGACAACCTACAGAATGGGAGAAGATATTTGCAAATGACATATCAGATAAAGGACTAGTTTCCAAGATCTATAAAGAACTTATCAAACTCAACACCAAAGAAACAAACAATCCAATCATGAAATGGGCATAAGACATGAACAGAAATCTCACAGAGGAAGACATAGACATGGGCAACATGCACATGAGAAAATGCTCCGCATCACTTGCCATCAGGGAAATACAAATCAAAACCACAATGAGATACCACCTCACACCAGTGAGAATGGGGAAAATTAACAAGACAGGAAACAACCAATGTTGGAGAGGATGCGGAGAAAAGGGAATCCTCATACAATGTTGGTGGGAATGTGAACTGGTGCAGCCACTCTGGAAAACTGTGTGGAGGTTCCTCAAACAGTTAAAAAAATACCTGCCCTACGACCCAGCAATTGCACTGTTGGGGATTTTCCCCAAAGAGACAAATGCAGTGAAAAGCCGGGACACCTGCACCCCGATGTTTATAGCAGCAATGGCCACGATAGCCAAACTGTGGAAGGAGCCTCGGTGTCCAACGAAAGATGAATGGATAAAGAAGATGTGGTTTATGTATACAATGGAATATTACTAGCAATTAGAAATGACAAATACCCACCATTTGCTTCAACGTGGATGGAACTGGAGGGTATTATGCTGAGTGAAGTAAGCCAGTCGGAGAAAGACAAACATTATATGTTCTCATTCATTTGGGGAATATAAATAATAGTGAAAGGGAATATAAGGGAAGGGGGAAGAAATGTGTGGGAAATATCAGAAAGGGAGACAGAACGTAAAGACTGCTAACTCTGGGAAACGAACTAGGGGTGGTAGAAGGGGAGGAGGGCGGGGGGTGGGAGTGAATGGGTGACGGGCACTGGGGGTTATTCTGTATGTTAGTAAATAGAACACCAATAATAAAAAATAAATTTAAAAAGAAAAGAAAAAAGAAAGAACCAGAGTCAACAGGTCGAAGTCAAGCGCAGGTGGCAACCAGGGTCAGCAGGTCCAAGTCAGGCCAAAGTGCGGTTCACAGTCATTAGGGCACGGTGAGAACCAGAGGGGGACCAGAGTCACCTGGTCCAGGTGAGGTCCATTTGTGGAACACAGTCACCAGGCCCCAATTGTGCCCAGTTGAGGACCATGGTCAACAGGGCCAGGTGAGGCCCAGATGGGGAACGGAGTCCCCAAATCCAGGTGAAGACCAGGTGGGGACCACAGTCACCAGATCCAGGGTAGTCTCAGGTGCAGACAAGAATCACCAAGTCCAGGTGAGGTGCAGGTGGCAACCACACTCACCAGGTCCCGGTGAGGCCCTGGTGGGGACCAGAGTCACGAGGTACACGAGAAGCTAGAAACACTGCAGCCACTAGGTCCACAGGATGTCCATGTGGGAACGAGAATCACCAGTTACAGGTGAGGACCAGGTGGGGATCCGACTCACCATGTCCAGTTGAGACCCAGGTGGGAACGAGTGTCACCATCTCCAGGTGTGGCCCAGGTGAAGACCAGAGTTAATAGGTCCGGCTGGGTCACTGTTAGTGAACAGTGTAACCATATCCTGATGCTACCCTGGTGAGTACCAGAGACACCAGGTCCTGGTGAGGCCCAGGTGGGACCAGAGATATGAGGTCCAGGTGAGGTCCTGATGGGAACCACAGTCACCAGGTCTGGTGAGGCCATGCTTAGGATCAGAGTCACCAGTTACAGGTGAGACCCAGGTGGAGCCAGAGTCACCTGGTACAGAAGAGGCCAAAGTCAGGACCAGAGTTACCAGGATCAGGTCAGTCCCAGTGGGGAATAGAGTAACCATGTCCCGATGATGCGCAGGTAGAACCAGAGTCACCAGGTGCAGATGAGGAGCAGGTGGAGAGCATATTCTCTAGGTCTACGTGAGGCGCACTTGAGGACCAAAACCTCCAGGTCTAGTTGAGGCCGACAGGGGTACCAGATTCACCTGGTCTAGGTGACATCCAGATGTGGAGCAGAGTAACCATGTCAGGGTGAGGCCCAGAGGGGATCCATAGTCATCATGTCCAGGTGAGGCTCAGGTGTGGAACAGAGATCCAGGTCATAATCGTCCACAGGTGAGGACCAGAGTCACCAGATCTGGGTGAGGCCCACTTAGGATCAGAGTCACCAGTTCCAGGTGAGGCCAAGAAGGAGTCCACAGCAATCAGGTGCAGGTGGGGAACAAAGTCACGAGGACTGGGTGAGGCCCAGATGGGGACCAGATTCACCAGGTACAGGTGATTCCCAGGTGGTGACCAGATTTACCAGTTCCGGGTGAGGACCAGGTAGGACCAGATTCACCAGGTCCAAGTGAGGCCAACGTCGGTACCTGTGTCACCAAGCATGGGTGAGGCCCAGGTGGCAACCCCACTCCCCAGGTCCAGGTGAGGCCAAACTGCAGGCCATGCAGAGGAACCATGTCCCGATGATGCCCAGATAGGGACTAGAGTCACCAGGTCCAAATGAGACCCAGATGGAGCATATTCACTAGGTCCAGTGAGGTCCAGTTGAGGACCACTGTCACCAGATCTGGTTGAGGCTTAGAGGGGTACCAGAATCACATCGTCCAGGTGACATCCAGATGGGGACCTGAGGCATCAGGTCAGGGAGAGGCCTAGAGTGGTTCCAGAGTCATCATGTCCAGGTTAGGCTCAGGCGTGGAACAGAGTCACCAGGTACCAATGATGCCCAGGTGAGGCCCAGAGTCACCAGATCTGGGTGACGCGCAGATAGGATCAGAGTCACCAGTTCCAGGTGAGGCCAAGAAAGAGTCCACAGCAATGAGGGCCACGTGGGGAACAAAGTCACCAGGACTGGGTGAGGCCCAGATGGGGACCAGATTCACCAGGTCCAGGTGAGGTCCAGGTGGTGACCAGAGTCCCTGGGTCTGGGAGAGGCCAGGTAAGGACCAGATTCACCAGGTCCAAGAGGCCCACGTGGGGACCTGAGTCACCAGGTATGGGTGACGCCCAGGTGTCAACCCCACTCACCAAGTCCAGGTGAGGCGAACCTGCAGGTCAGAGTCTCCAGATCGAAGTGAGTCCCTTTTGGGGACCTGAGTCACCTGGGAAATGTGAGTCTACAAGAACACCACAGTCACCAAGTCCAGGTGTGGTTCATGTAGGAACGAGAGTCACCAGGTCCAGGGGAGACCCAGGTGGGGAACACAGTCACCAGGTCCCTATTGAGGCCTAGGTGGGGGGACGAGAGTCATCAGGACCAGTTGAGGCCAAAGAATGGAGCAAAGTTATAATGTCCACGTGAGGCCCAGGTGGGGAACAGAGTAACAATGTCCCATTGATGCCAGGTGGGAAAAGAGTCACAAGGTCAGACGAGGCCTAATTGAAGAGTAGATTCATCAGGTCCTGTTGAGGCCTAGTTGAGAACCAGTGTCCACAGCTCCGCTGAGTCTCAGAGGGAGACCAGAGTCACCCGGTTCTGGTGATATCCAGGTGGGGACCAGAGTCACCACGTCAGGGTGAGGCCCAGAGGGGAAGGTGAATCATTAGGTCCAGGTGAGGCCCCTATGTGGAATTGAGAAACCAGGTCCCATGACACCCATATGAGGACCTGAGTCACCAGGACCACGTGAGGTCCCATTGGGAACCAGTCACCTCATCCAGGTGAGGCCAAGGTTGGACCTCTATCACCAGGTCCAGGTGAGGCCCAGGTATATAAGAGAGTATCCAGGTCCCAATGATGCCCAGGTAAAGACCAGAGTCAACAAGTGCAGGAGAGGCACAAATATGGATCAGAGTCATTGTGTTCCAGGATAGGCCAGATGGAGACCACAGGAACCAGGTCCAGGAGAGCCCCAAATGGGAACCAGAGCCCCCAGATCCAGGGTAGGTCCAGGTGGGACCACAGTCACAAGGTCCAAGTGAGGCCCAGGTGGCAACAGGATTCACCAAGTCCAGAAGAGGTCCAGGTGGCGACCAGTCACCAGATCCAGGTGCGGACCACCTAAGGACCAGATTCACCAGGCCCAAATGAAGCCCAAGGGGTGACCAGAGTCACCAGGTAAGGGTGAGGCCCAGAGGGGGAACCAGAGTAACCAGTTTAGTTTGAGGCCCAGAATGGGACCAGAGGTCCCTGGTCAAAGTGAGGCCAAGTGTGGAATAGAGTATCCAGGTCGCAATGATGCCTGGGTGAGTACCAGAGTCACTAGGGCCATGCAGGCCCAGATGGGGAACAGAATCACTAGGTCCTGATGAGGCATAGAATAAAACCACAGTCACCAGATCCGGTGACCCCTTGTGGGAACCAGATCCACTCTATCCAGCTAAGTCCCAGGTCCAGCTGAGTGCCAGGTCCATGTGAGGCAAACGTGAGGACCAGATTCATCAGGTGGAATTGAGGCAAAGGTGGGGACAAGAGTCACCAGGTATGGATGTGGCCAGGTTGGGGCAATATTCAGCAGTTCTGAGTTAGGTTCAAGTGGGGACGAGAGACACCAGGTCCAGGTGAGGCCAAACTGAGGACCAGAGTCACCAGATCCAGGTGAGGTCCATGTTGGAAAGAGAGTCACCAGGTCCAGGAGAGGTCCAGGTGGGGACCAGTGTCAACGGATCCAGTAAGTCCAGGTGGGGACCTGAGTCACCAGATCCAGGTGAAGCCCAGGTGGAGACCAGAGTCTCTAGGACCAGATGAGGCCCAGGTGAGGACCAGAGTTCCCAGGTACACTTGAGGCCCCGGTGGGGATCAGAGGCAACAGGTCCATGTGAGGCCGGCTTGGGGACCATGGTCAACAAGTCTACTTGAGGCCCAGGTGTGGAACACAGTAAGCAGGTCCTGGTGAGTCCCCGGTGGTGACAAGAGTCACCACGTCCAGGTGAGGCCCAGGTGGGGAACAGGATCACCAGGTACAGGGGAGGCCCTTGAAAATGCCAGAGTCAACAGTTCGAGGTTAGATGCAGGTGGCAACCAGGGTCAGCAGGTCCAAGTCAGGCCAACGTGGGGTTCACAGTCACTAGGCACGGTGAGACCCAGAGGGGGACCAGAGTCACCTGGTCCAGGTGACGTCCAGTTTTGGAACACAGTCACCGGGTCCCAATTTTGCCCAGTTGAGGACGATAGTCAACAGGGCCAGGTGAGGCCCAGATGGGGACCGGAGTCCAAATATCCAAGTGAAGCCCAGATGGGGACCACAGTCAGTAGATCCATGGTAGTCTCAGGTGCAGACCATAATCACCAGGTCCAAGTGAGATGCAGGTGGCAACAACATTCCCCAGGACCCAGTGAGGCCCTGGCGGGGACCAGAGTCACAAGGTACATGAGAAGCTAGAAACACTGCAGCCACCAGGTCCACATGATGTCCATGTGGGCCGGAGAATCAGCAGTTACACAAGAGGAGCAGGTGGGGATCTGACTCACCATGTCAAGTTGAGACCCAGGTGGGATCCAGTGTCACCATGTCCAGGTGTGGCCCAGGTGAAGACCAGAGTAAATAGGTCCGGCTGGGTCACTGTTAGTGAACAGTGTAACCATATCCTAATGCTACCCAGGTGTGTACCGGAGACACCAGGTCCTGGTGAGGCCCAGGTGGGACCAGAGACATGAGGTCCAGGTAAGATCCCGATGGGAACCACAGTCACCAGGTCAGGTGAGGCCATGCTTAGGATCAGAGTTACCAGTTACAGGTGAGGCCCAGGTGGAGCCAGAGTGACCTGGTACAAAAGAAGCCAAAGACAGGACCAGAGTTACTAGGATCAGGTCAGTCCCATTGGGGAATAGAGTAACCGTGTCCCGAGGATGCCCAGGTAGTACCCGAGTCACCACGTCCAGATGAGGCGCAGGTGAGGAGCATGTTCACTAGGTCCAGGTGAGGCCCAGTTGAGGACCAGAGTCACCAGGTCTGGTTGAGGCCGACAGGGGTACCAGATTCACCTGGTCTAGGTGACATCCAGATGGGGACCAGAGTCACCATGTCACAGTGAGGCCCAGAGAGGATCCAGAGTCATTATGTCCAGGTGAGGCTCAGGTGTGGAACAGAGTATCCAGGTCATAGTGGTCCGCAGGTGAGGACCAGAGTCACCAGATCTGGGTGAGGCCCAGTTAGGATCAGACTCACCAGTTCCAGGTGAGGCCCAAAAGGAGTCCACAGCAATCAGGTCCAGGTGGGGAGCAAAGTCACCAGGACTGGGTGAGGCCCAGATGGCGACCAGATTCTCCAGGTCCAGGGGATTCCCAGGTGGAGACCAGAATTACCAGATTCACCAGGTCCAAGAGGCTCAAGTGGGGACCTGAGTCACCAGGTATGGGTGAGGTCCAGGTGGCAACCACACTCACCAGGTCCAGGTGAGGCCAAACTGAGGACCAGAGTCACCAGATGCAGGTCAGGTCCAGGTGGGGACCAGAGTCACCAGATCCAGGTGAAGTCCAGGTGGGGACCAGAGTCATCAGATCCAGGTGAAACCCAGGTGGGGACCAGAGTCACTAGGTCCAGATGAGGCGAATGTGAGGACCAGAGTTGCCAGGTATACGTGAAGCTCCGGTGGGGATCAGAGGCAACAGGTCCATGTGAGGCCGGCTTGGGGACCATGGTCAACAGGTCTACTTGAGGCTCAGGTGTGGAACACAGTAAGCAGATCCAGGTGACTTCCCGGTGGTGACAAGAGTCACCAGGTCCAGGTGAGGCCCATGTGGGCACCAGGATCACCATGTCCAGGGGACGCCCTTGAAAGAACCAGTGTCAACAGTTCGAGGTCAGGCGCAGATGGCAACCAGGGTCAACAGGTCCAAGTCATGCTAAAGTGGGGTTCACAGTCACTACGGCACTGTGAGACCTAGAGGGGGACCAGAGTCACCTGATCCAGGTGAGGTCCAGTTGTGGAACACAGTCACCGGGTCCCAAATTTGCCCAGTTGAGGACGATAGTCAACAGTGCCAGGTGAGTCCCAGATGGGGACCGGAGTCCCCAAATCCAGGTGAAGCCCAGGTGGGGACTACAGTCACCAGATCCAGGGTAGTCTCAGGTGCAGACCAGAATCACCAGGTCCAGGTGAGGTGCAGGTGGCAACCACACTCACCAGGTCCCGGTGAGGCCCTAGTGGGGACCAGAGTCACGAGGTATATGAGAAGCTAGAAAAACTGCAGCCACCAGGTCCACATGATGTCCATGTGGGAATGAGAATCACCAGTTACAGGTGAGGACCAGGCGGGGATCCGACTCACCATGTTCAGGTCAGACCCAAGTGGGTACCAGTGTCACCATGTCCAGGGGTGCCCCAGGTGAAGACCAGAGTTAATAGGTCCGGCTGGGTCACTGTTAGTGAACAGTGTAACCATATCCTGATGCTACCCAGGTGGGTACCAGAGACACCAGGTCCTGGTGTGGACCAGGTGGGACCAGAGACATGAGGTCTAGGTGAGGTCCCGATGGGAACTACAGTCACCAGGTCAGGTGAGGCCATGCTTAGGATCAGAGTCACCAGTTACAGGTGAGGACCAGGTGGAGCCAGAGTCACCCGGTAGAGAAGATGGCAAAGTCAGGACCAGAGTTACCAGGATCAGGTCAGTCCCAGTCGGGCATAGAGTAACATTGTCCCGATAATGCCCAGGTAGAACCCGAGTCACCACGTCCAGATGAGGCGCAGGTGGGGAGTATATTCACTTGGTCCCGGTGAGGCCCAGTTGAGGTCCAGATCACCCGGTCTAGTTGAGGCCTAGAGGGGTACCATATTCACCTGGTCTAGGTGACATCCAGATGGGGACCAGAGTCACCATGTCAGAGTGAGGCCCAGAGGGGATCCAGAGTCATCATGACCAAGTGACTCTAGGGTGTGGAAAAGAGTAAGTCCAAGAGGACCACGTAGGGACTTGAGTCACCAGGTATGGGTGAGGCCCAGGTGGCAACCCCACTCACCAGGTCCTGGTGAGACCAACCTGCAGGCCAGAGTCACCAGATCCACGTGAGTCCCTAGTGGGGACCGGATTCACCAGGTAAAAGTTAGTCTACAAGAACGCCAGAGTCACCAGGTCCAGGCGTGGTTCATGTAGGAACGAGACCACCAGGTCCAGGTGAGACCCATGTGGGGACCACAGTCACCAGGTCCAGGTGTGACCCAGGTGGGGACCACAGTCACTAGGTTCAGTTTGAGGCCTAGGTGCGGGGATCAGAGTCATCAAGACCAGTTGAGGTCAAAGTGTGGAGCAAAGTTATCATGTCCAGGTGAGGCTCAGAGGGAACAGAGTAACCATGTCCCATTGATGCCAGGTGGGAAAAGTGTCACAAGGTCCAAACGAGACCTAAGTGAGGAGTATATTCACCAGGTCCAGTTGTGCCCAGTTGAGGACCAGTGTCCCAGCTCCGGGTGAGTCCCAGAGGGGGAACAGAGTCACCCGATTCTGGTGATATCCAGATGGGGACCTGAGTCACCATGTCAGACTGTGGCCCAGAGGGGATCCAGCTTCATCATGTCCAGGTGAGTCTCAGGTGTGGAACAGAGTATCCAGTTCATAATGGTCCACAGGTGAGGACCAGAGTCACCAGATCTGGGTGAGTACCAGTTACGATCAGAGTCACCCATTCCAGGTGAGGCCCAAAGGAGTCCACAGCAATCAGGTCCAGGTGGGGAACAAAGTCACCAGGACTGGGTGAGGCCCAATGGGGACCAGATTCACCAGGTCCAGATGATTCCCATGTTGTGTCCAGACTTACTAGTTCCGAGTGAGGAACAGGTAAGGACCAGATTCACCATGTCAAAGAGAGGCCCACGTGGGGCCCTGTGTCACAAGGTATGGGGGAGGCCCAGGTGGCAACCCCACTTACCAGGTCCAGGTGAGGCCAACCTGCAGGCCATGCAGAGGAACCATGTCCTGGTGATGCTCAGGTTGGGACCAGATTTGCCAGGTCCAGATGAGGCCAATCTGCAGGCAATGCAGTGGAACCATGTCCCGATGAGCCCAGGTAGGGACCAAGTCACCAGGTCCAAATAAGGCCCAGATGGAGCATATTCACTAGGTCCAGGTGAGGCCCAGTTGAGGACCAGTTTCAACATATCTTCTTGAGCCTTAGAAGGGTAAGAGAATCATCTGGTCCAGGTGATATCCAGATGGGGACGAGAGTCACCAGGTCAGGCGGAGGCCCAGAGTGGTCCCAGAGTCATCGGGTCCAGGTGAGGCTCAGGTGTCGAACAGAGTCACCAGGTACCAATGATGCCCAGGTTAGGACCAGAGTCACCAGGTCTGAGTGACGCGCAGATAGGATCAGAGTCACGAGTTCCAGGTGAGGCCAAGAAAGAGTCCACAGCAATCAGGTCCAGGTGGGGAACAAAGTCACAAGGACTGGGTGAGACCCAGATGGGGTCCAGATTCTCCAGGTCTTGGTGAGTCCCAGGTGGTGACCAGAGTCCCCGGGTCCGGGAGAGGACCAGGTAAGGACCAGATTCACCAGGTCCAAGAGGCCCACGTGGGGACCTGAGTCACCAGGTATGGGTGAGGCCCAGGTGGCACACCACTCACCAGGTTCAGGTGAGGCCAACCTGCAGGCCAGAGTCTCCAGATCCAGGTGAGGCCCTAGTGGGGACCGGAGTCACCAGGTAAATATGGGTCTACAAGAACACCACAGTCAACAGGTCCTAGTGTGGTTCATGTGGGAACAAGAGTCACCAGGTCCAGGTGAGACCCAGGTGCGGACCACAGTCACCAGGTCCAGATTAAGCCTAGGTGTGGGGACCAGAGTCATCAGGACAAGTTGATGCCAAAGTGTGGAGCAACGTTATCATGTCCAGGTGAGGCCCAGGTGGGGAACAGAGTAACCATGTCCCATTGATGCTAGGTGAGAAAAGAGTCACAAGGTCCAGACGAGGCCGAAGTGAGGAGTAGATTCACCAGGTCCTGTTGAGGCCCAGTTTAGGACCACTGTCCCCAACTCCGGGTTAGTCCCAGACGGAGACCAGAGTCACTGATTCTGGTGATATACAGGTGGTGACCAGAGTCACCACGTCAGGGTGAGGCCCAGAGCGGGACGAGAATCACTAGGTCCAGGTGAGGCCCCGATGTGGAACTGAGAAACCAGGTCCCATGATGCCCATATGATGACCTGAGTCACCAGGTCCAGGTGAGGTCCCTGTGGGAACCAGTTATCTCGTCCAGGTGAGGATCAGGTGGGACCACAGTCACCAGGTCCAGGTGAGGCCCCGGTATATAAGAGAGTATCCATGTCCCAATGATGCCCAGGTAAGGACCAGAGTCAACAGGTCCAGGAGAGGCCGAAATATGGATCAGATTCATTGTGTTCCAGGTGAGGCCAGATGGACACCACAGAAAACAGGTACAGGAGAGGCCCATATGGGAACCAGAGCCACCAGATCCAAGTGAGAACCAGGTGGGAACACAGTCAAAAGGTCCAGGTGAGGCGCTGGTGGAAACAGGATTCACCGAGTCCAGGTGAGTCCCAGGTGGCGACCAGTCATCAGATCCAAGTGAGGACAAGCTAAGGACCAGGTTCACCAAGCCCAATGAAGCCAAAGGGGTGACCAGAGTCACCAGGTATGGGTGAGGCCCAGAGGGGGAACCTGAGTAACCAGTTTAGTTTGAGGCCAAGAATGGGACCAGAGGTCCCTGGTCAGAGTGAGTCCCAGATGTGGAATAGAGTATCCAGGTCCCAATGATGCCTGGGTGAGGACCACAGTCACTAGTACCATGCAGGCCCAGATGGGGAACAGAATCACTAGGTCCTGGTGAGGCATAGAATAAGACCACAGTCAGCAGTATCAGGAGAGCCCCATGTGGGAACCAGAGCCACTCTATCCAGCTCAGTAGCAGGTCCATGTGAAGCCCACGTGAGGACCAGATTCATCAGGTCGAATTGAGGCATAGCTGGGGACAAGAGTCACCAGGTATGGGTGCGGCCTAATTGGGGCAAGATTCAGCAGATCTGAGTTAGGTCAAAGTGGGGACGAGAGACGCCAGGTCCAGGTGAGGTCAAACTGAGGACCAGAGTCACCAGATTCAGGTGAGGTCCATGTTTGAAAGAGAGTCACCAGGTCCAGCAGAGGTGCAGTAGGGGACCAGAGTCACCAGATCCAGGTGAAGCCCAGGTGGGGACCAGAGTCACTAGGTCCAGATGAGGCCCAGGTGAGGACCAGAGTTACAAGGTACACGTGAGGCCCCGGTGGGGGTCAGAGGCAACAGGTCCATGTGAGCCCGGCTTGGGGACCATGGTCAACAGGTCTACTGGAGGCCCAGGTGTGGAACACAGTAAGCAGGTACAGGTGAGTCCCTGGTTGGGACAAGTGTCACCACGTCCAGTTGAGGAGCAGGTGGGGACAAGGATCACCAGGTACAGGGGAGGCCCTTGAAAGAACGAGAGTCAACAGTTCGAGGTCTGGCGTAGGTGGCAACCAGGGTCAGCAGGTCCAAGTCATGCCAAAGTGGGGTTCACAGTCACTAGGGCACGGTGACACCTAGAGGGAGACCAGAGTGACCTGGTCCAGGTGAGGTCCAGTTGTGGATCACAGTCACCGGGTCCCAATTTGGCCCAGGTGAGGACCATGATCAAAAGGGCCAGGTGAGGACCAGATGGGGACCGGAGTCCCCAAATCCAGGTGAAGCCCAGGTGGGGACCAGAGTCACCAGATCTAGGGTAGTCTCAGGTGCAGACCAGAATCACCAGGTCCAGGTGAGGTGCACGTGTCAACCACACTCACCAGGTCACGGTGAGGCCCTGGTGGGGACCAGAGTCACGAGGTACGTGAGAAGCTAGAAACACTGCAGCCACCAGGTCCACATGATGTCCACGTGGGAACGAGAATCATCAGTTACAGGTGAGGACCAGGTGGGGATCCGACTCACCATGTCCAGGTGAGACCCTGGTGGGAACCAGTGACACCATGTCCAGGTGTGGCCCAGTTGAAGACCAGACTTAATAGGTCCGGCTGGGTCACTGTTAGTGAACAGTGTAACCATATCCTGATGCTACCCTGGTGGGTACCAGAGACACCAGGTCCTGGTGAGGGTCAGGAGGGACCAGAGACATGAGGTCCAGGTGAGGTTCCATTGGGAACCACAGTCACCAGGTCTGGTGAGGCCATGCTTAGGATCAGAGTCACCAGTTAGAGATGAGTCCCTGGTGGAGCCAGAGTCACCTGGGACAGAAGAGGCCAAAGTCAGGACTAGAGTTACAAGGATTAGGCCAGTCCCAGTAGGGAATAGTGTAACCATGTCCCGATGATGCCCAGGTAGAACCCGAGTCACCACGTCCAGATGAGGCACAGGTGGGGAGCATATTCACTAGGTCCCGGTGAGGCCCAGTTAAGGACCAGAATGCCCAGGTCTAGTTGAGGCCTAGAGGGGAACCAGATTCACCTGGCCTTCGTGACATCCAGATGGGGACCAGAGTCACCATGTCAGGGTGAGGCCCAGAGTTGATCCAGAGTCATCATGTCCAGGTGAGAGTCAAGTGTGGAACAGAGTATCCAGGTCATAATGGTCCACAGGTGAAGACCAGAGTCACCAGATCTGGGTGAGGCACACATAGCATCAGACGCACCAGACCAGGTGAGGCCAAGAATGAGTCCACAGCAATCAGGTCCCGGTAGGGAACAAAGTCACCAGGACTGGGTGAGGCCCAGATGGGGTTCTGATTCACCACGTCCAGGTGATTCCCACGTGGTGACCAGAGTTACCAGTTCCGGGTGAGGACCAGGTAAGGACCATATTCACCAGGTCCAAGTGAGGCCCACGTGGGTACCTGTGTCACCGGTATGGGTGAGGCCCAGATGGCAACCCCACTCACCAGGTCCAGGGGAGGCCAAACTTCGGGCCATGCAGAGGAACCGTGTCCCGATAATGCCCAGGTAGGGACCAGAGTTACGAATTGCAGTTGAGGCACTAATGGGGACCGGAGTCACAAGGTAAATGTGTCTACAAGAACAGCACAGTCACCAGGTCCACATGTGGTTCATGTGGGAACAAGAGTCACCAGGTCCAGGTGAGACCCAGGTGTGGACCACAGTCAACAGGTCCAGATTATGGACTAGGTGGGGGACCAGAGTCATCAGGACAAGTTGATGCCAAAGTGTGGAGCAAAGTTATCATGTCCAGGTGAGGCCCAGGTGGGGAACAGAGTAACCATATCCCATTGATGCCAGGTGGGAAAAGAGTCACAAGGTCCAGACGAGGCCTAAGTGAGGTGTAGATTCACCAGGTCCTGTTGAGGCCCAGATGAGGACCAGTGTCCCCAGCTCCCTGTGAGTCCCAGAGGTGGACCAGAGTCACCTGGTTCTGGTGATATCCAGGTGGGGACCAGAGTCACCACGTCAGGGTGAGGCCCAGAGGGGGATGAGAATCACTAGGTCCAGGTGAGGCCCGGATGTGGAACTGAGAAACCAGGTACCATGATGCCCATATGAGGACCTGAGTCACCAAGTCCAGGTGAGGTCCCTGTGGAAACTAGGCACCTCGTGCAAGTGAGGCCCAGGTGGGACCACAGTCACCATGTTCAGGTGAGGCCCAGGTATATAAGTGAGTATACAGGTCCCAATGAGGCCAGGTAAGGACCAGAGAGAACAGATCCAGGATAGGCCCAAATATGGATCAGAGTCATTGTTTTCCAGGTGAGTCCAGATGGAGACCAAAGGAACCAGGTACAGGAGAGCCCAATATGGGAACCAGAGCCACCAGATCCATGTGAGGTCCAGGTGGGAACACAGTCACAAGGTCCAGGTGAGGCGCAATTAGCAACAGGATTCGCCAAGTCCAGGGGAGGCCCAGGTGGCGACCAGTCACCACATTCATGTGCGGACCAGCTAATGTCCAGATTCACCAGGCCCAAGAGAAGTCAAAGGGGTACCAGAGTCACCAGATCCAGGTGAAGCCCAGGTGGGGACCAGAGTCACTAGGTCCAGATGAGGTCAAGGTGGGGACCAGAGATATCAGGTACAAGTGAGGCCCCGGTGGGGATCAGAGGCAACAGGTCCATGTGAGGCCGGCTTGGGGACCATGGTCAACATGTCTACTTGAGGCCCAGGTGTGGAACACAGTAAGCAGGTCCAGGTGATTCCCTGGTGGTGACAAGTGTCACCACGTCCTGGTTTGGCCCAGGTGGGACCAGAATCACCAGGTACAGTGGAGGCCCTTGAAAGAACCAGAGTCAACAGTTCGAGGTCAGGCGCAGGTGGCAACCAGGGTCAGCAGGTCCAAGTCAGGCCAAAGTGGGGTTCACAGTCACTAGGACACGTGAGACCCAGAGGGGGACCAGAGTGACCTGGTCCAGGTGAGGTCCAGTTGTGGAACACAGTCACCGGGTCCCAATTTTGCCCAGTTGAGGACCATGGTCAACAGGGCCAGGTGAGGCCCAGATGGGGACCGGAGTCCCCAAATCCAGGTGATGCCCAGGTGGGTACCACAGTCACCAGATCCAGGGTAGTCTTAGGTGCAGACCAGAATCACCAGGTCCAGGTGAGGTTCAGGTGAAACCAAAGTCACCAGGACCCGGTGAGGCCCTGGTGGGGATCAGAGTCACTAGGTACATGAGAAGCTAGAAACACTGCAGCCAGCAGGTCCACATGATGTCCATGTGGGAACGAGAATCACCAGTTACAGGTGAGGACCAGGTGGGGATCCGACTCAACATGTCCAGGTGAGTCCCAGGTGGGAACCAGTGTCACCATGTCGATGTGTGGCCCATGTGAAGACCAGAGTTAATAGGTCCGACTTGGTCACTGACACTGAACAGGGTAACCATATCCTGATGCTACCCAGGTGGGTACCAGAGACACCAGGTCTCGGTGAGGCCCAGGTGGGACCAGAGACATGAGGTCCAGGTGAGGTCCTGATGGGAACCACAGTCACCAGGTCTGTTGACGTCATGCTTTTTATCAGTGTCACCAGATAAAAGTGAGGCCCAGGTGGTGCCAGAGTCACCTGGTACAGACGAGACCAAAGACAGGACGAGAGTTACCAGGATCAGGTCAGTCCCAGTGAGGAATAGAGTAACCATGTCCCGATGATGCCCAGGTAGAACCAGAGTCACCAGGTCCAGATGAGGCGCAGGTGTGGAGAATGTTCACTAGGTCCCGGTGAGGGCCAGTTGAGGAACAGAGTCACCAGGTCTATTTGAGGCCTAGAGGGGTACCAGATTCACCTGGTCTAGGTGACATCCAGATGAGGACCAGAGTCACCATGTCAGGGTGAGGCCCAGAGGGGATCCAGAGTCATCATGTCCAGGTAGGGCTCAGGTGTGGAAGAGAGTATCCAGGTCACAATGGACACAGGTGAGGACCAGATTCAGCAGATCTGGGTGAGGCCCAGTTTGGATCAGAGTCACCAGTTCCAGGTGAGCCCAAGAAGGAATCCACAGCAATCAGGACAAGGTGGGCAACAAATTCACCAGGACTGGGTGAGGCCCAGATGGGGACCAGATTCACCAGGTCCAGGTGACTTCCAGGTTGTGACCAGACTTACCAGTTCCGGGTGAGGACCAGGTAAGGATAAGATTCAACAGGTCCACGTGAGGCCCACGTGGGGACCTGTGTCACCAGGTATGGGTGAGGCCCAGGTGGCAACACCACTCCCCAGGTTCAGGTGAGGCCAACATGCAAACCATGCAGAGGAAACATGTCACGATGATGCCCTGGTTGGGACTAGAGTTACCAGATAAAGGTGTGGCCAACCTGCAGGCCATGCAGTGGAACCATGTCCGGATAATGCCCAGGTAGGGACCAGAGTCACCAGGTCCAAATGAGGCCCAGATGGAGCATATTCACTAGGTCCAGGTGAGGCCCAGTTGAGGACCAGAGTTTCCAGATCTGTTTGAGGCCTAGAGGGGTACCAGAATCACCTGGTCCAGGTGACATCCAGATGGGGACCAGAGTCACCAGGTCAGGGTGAGACCCAGAGATTTTCCAGAGTCATCATGTCCAGGTGAGGCTCAGGTGTGGAACAGAGTCACCAGGTACCAACGATGCCCAGGTGAGGACCAGAGTCACCAGGTCTGTGTGATGCGCAGATAGAATCAGAGTCACTAGTTCCAGGTGAGGCCAAGAAAGAGTCCACATCAATCAGGTCCAGGTGGTGAACAAATCACCAGGACTGGGTGAGACCCAGATGGGGACCAGATTCACCAGGTCCAGGTGATTCCCAGGTGGTGTACAGAGTCCCCGGGTCCGGGAAGGACCAGGTAAAGACCAGATTCACCAGGTCCAAGAGGCCCACGTGGGGACCTGAGTCACCAGGTATGGGTGAGGCCCAGGAGGCAACCCCACTCACCAGGTCCAGGTGAGGCCAACCTGTAGGCCAGAGTCTCCAGATCCAGGTGAGGTCCTAGTGGGGACGGGAGTCACCAGGTAAATGTGAGTCTACAAGAACACCACGGTCACCAGGTACTGGTGCAGTTCATGTGGGAACGAGAGTCACCAGGTCCAGGTGAGACCCAGGTGGGGACCACAGTCACCAGGTCCAGATTGAGGCCTAGGTGGGGGGACCAGAGTCATCAGGACCAGTTGAGAACAAAGTGCGGAGCAATCTTATCATGTCCAGGTGAGGCCCAGGTGGGGAACAGAGTAACCATGTCCCATTGATGCCAGGTGGGTAAAGAGTCACAAGGTCCAGAAGTGGCCTAACTGAGGAGTAGATTCACCAGGTCCTGTTGAGGCCCAGCTGAGGACAAGTGTCGCCAGCTCCGGGTGAGTCCTAGAGGGGGATCAGAGACACCCGGTCCTCGTGATATCCAGGTGGGGACCAGAGTCACCACGTCAGGGTGAGGCTCAGAGGGGGACGAGAATCACTAGGTCCAGGTGAGGCCCCGATGTGGAACTGAGAAACCAGGTCCCATGATGCCCATATGAAGACCTGAGTCACCAGGTCCAAATGAGGTCCCTGTGGGAAAGAGTCAACTCGTCCAGGTGAGGCCCAGGTGAGACCACAGTCACCAGGTCCAGATGAGGCCCAGGAATATAAGAGAGTATCCAGGTCCCAATGATGCCCATGTAACGACCAGAGTCAACAAGTCCAGGAGAGGCCCAATATGGATCAGAGTCATTGTGTTCTAGTTGAGGCCAGATGGAGACCACAGGAACCAGGTCCAGGACAGCCCCATATGGGAACCAGAGCAACCAGATCCAGGTGAGGTCCAGGTGGGACCACAGTCAAAAGGTCCAGGTGAGGCGCAGGTGGCAACAGGATTCACCAAGTCCAAGTGAGGCCCAGGTGGCGACCAGTCACCATATCCAGGTGCGGACGGCTATGACCAGGTTCACCAGGCCAAAGTGAAGCCCAATTGGTAACCAGAGTCACCAGGTAAGGGTGAGGCCCAGGGGGGAACCAGAGTAACCAGTTTAGTTTGGGGCCCGGATTGGGACCAGAGGTCCCTGGTCAAAATGAGGCCCAGATGTGGAATAGAGTATCCAGGTCGCAATGATGCCTGGGTGAGGACCAGAGTCACTAGGGCCATGCAGGCCCAGATGGGGAAGAGAATCACTAGGTCCTGGTGAGGCAGAGAATAAGACCACAGTCAGCAATAACAGGTGAGCCCATTGTGGGTACCAGAGCCACTCTATCCAGCTGAGTCCCAGGTCCATGTGAGGCCCACGTGAGGATCAGATTCATCAGGTCGAATTGAGGCATAGCTGGGGACAAGAGTCACCAGGTCTGGGTGCGGCCTAGATGGGGAAAGATTCAGCAGTTCTGAGTTAGGTCAAAGTGCGGAAGAGAGACACCAGGTCCAGGTGAGGCCAAACGGAGGACCAGAGTCACCAGATCCAGGTGAGGTCCATGTTGGAAAGAGAGTCACCAGGTCCAAGAGAGGTCCAGGTGGGGACCAGAGTCACCAGATCCAGGTGAAGGGCCTGTGTTACCAGGTTCAAGTGAGGCCCCGCTGGGGATCAGAGGCAACAGGTCCATGTGAGGCCAGCTTGTGGACTATGGTCAACAGGTCTACTTGAGACCCTGGTGTGGAACACCGTAAACAGGTCCAGGTGAGTCCCTGGTTGTGACAAGTGTCACCACGTCCAGATGAGGCCCAGTTGGGGACCAGGTGCACCAGGTCCAGGGGAAGCCCTTGAAAGAACCAGAGTGAACAGTTCGAGGTCAGGCGCAGGTTTCAACCAGGGTCAGCAGTTCCAAGTCAGGCCAAAGGGGGTTCACAGCCACTAGGGCACGGTGAGACCCAGAGGGGGACCAGAGTCACCTGGTCCAGGTGAGGTCCAGTTGTGGAACACACTCAGCGGGTCCCAATTTTACCCAGTTGAGGACCATGGTCAACAGGGCCAGGTGAGACCCAGATGGGGATCGGCGTCCCCAAATCCAGGTGAAGCCAAGGTGGGGACCACAGTCACCAGATCCAGGGTAGTCTCAGGTGCAGACCAGAATCACCAGGTTCAGGTGAGGTGCAGGTGGCAACCACACTCACCAGGTCCCGGTGAGGCTCTGGTGGGACCACTGTCACAAGGTACATGAGAAGCTAGAAACACTGCAGCCACCAGGTCCACATGATGTCATGTGGGGACGAGAATCACCAGTTATAGGTGAGGACCATGTGGGGATCCGACTCACCATGTCCAGGTGAGATCCAGGTGAGAACCAGTGTCACCATGTCCAGGAGTGGCCCGGATGAAGACCAGAGTTGATAGGTCCGGCTGGGTCACTGTTAGTGTACAATATAACCATATCCTGATGCTACCCAGGTGGGTACCAGAGACACCAGGACCTGGTGAGCCCCAGGTGGGACCAGAGACTTGAGGTCCAGGTGAGGTCCAATGGGAACCACAGTCACCAGGTCAGGTGTGGCCATGCTTAGGATCAGAGTCACCAGTTACAGGTGTGGCCCAGGTGGAGCCAGAGTCACTTGGTACAGAAGAGGCCAAAGTCCGGACCAGAGTTACCAGGATCAGGTCAGTTCGAGTGTGGAATAAAGTACCCATGTCCCGATGATGCCCAGGTAGAACCAGAGTCATCAGGTCCATATGGGGCACAGGTGGGGAGCATGATCACTAGGTTCCAGTGAGGCCCAGGTGAGGACCAGGGTCACCAGATCTGGTTGAGGCCTAGAGGGGTACCAGAAACACCTGGTCCAGGTGACATCCAGATGGGGACCAGAGTCACCAGGTCAGGGTGAGGCCCAGAAAGGTTCCAGAGTCATCATGTCCAGGTGAGGCTCAGGTGTGGAACAGATTCACCAGGTACCAATGATGCCCAGGTGAGGACCTGAGTCACCAGGTCTGGGTGACACGCAGATAGGATCAGAGTCACCAGTTCCAGGTGAGGCCAAGAAAGAGTCCACAGCAATCAGGTCCAGATGGGGAATAAAGCCCCGAGGACTGGGTGAGGCCCAGATGGGGACCAGATTCACCAGGTCCGGGTGATTCCCAGGTGGTGAACAGAGTTACGAGTTCCGGGTGAGGACCAGGGAAGGACCAGATTCACCAGGTCCAAGTGAGGCCCACGTGAGGACCTGTGTCACCAGGCATGTGTGAGGCCCAAGTGACAACCCCTCTCACCAGGTCCAGGTGAGGCCAACCTGCAGGCCATGCAGAGGAACCAGGTCCCGATGATGCCGAGGTAGGGACTAGAGTTCTCAGGTCCAGGTGAGCCAACCTGCAGGCCTTGCATGGAACATGTCCCGATGATGCCCAGGTAGGAACCAGAGTTACCAGGTTCAGGTGAGGCCAATCTGCAGGCCATGCAAGGGAACCATGTCCCGATGATGCCCAGGTAGGGATCAGAGTCACCAGGTCCAAATGAGGCCCAGATGCAGCATATTCAGTAGGTGCAGGTGAGGCCCAGTTGAGGATCACAGTCACCAGATCTGGTTGAGTCCTAGAGGGGTACCAGAATCACCTTGACCAGGTGACATCCAGATGGGGACCAGAGTCACCAGGTCAGGGTGAGGCCCAGAGAGGTTCCAGAGTCATCGTATCCAGGTGAGACTCAGGTGAGGAACAGAGTCACCAGGTACCAATGATGCCCAGGTGAGGACCAGACTCACAAGATCTGGGTGACGTGCAGATACGATCAGAGTGACCAGTTCCAGGTGAGGCCAAGAAGGAGACCACAACAATCAGGTCCAGGTGGCGAACAAAGTCACCAGGAATGGGTGAGGCCCAGATGGGGACCAGATTCACCAGGTCCAGGTGAGGCCCAGGTGGTGAGCAAAGTCCCCGGGTGAGAGGACCAGGTAAGGACCAGATTAACAGATCAAAGAGGCCCACGTGGGGACCTGAGTCACCAGGATTGGGTGAGGCCTAGAGGGGTACCAGATTCACCTGGTCCAGGTGACATCCAGATGGGGACCAGCCTCACCAAGTCAGGGTGAGTCCCAGAGAGGTTCCAGAGTCATCATGTCCAGGTGAGGCTCAGGTGTGGAACAGAGTCACCAGGTACCAATGATGCCCAGGTTAGGGTCAGAGTCACCAGGTCTGGGTGACGCGTAGATAGGATCAGAGTCACCTGTTCCAGGTGAGGCCAAGAAAGAGTCCACAGCAATGAGGCCCACGTGTGGAACGAAGTCACCATGACTGGGTGAGGCCCAGATGGGGACCAGATTCACCAGGTGAAGGTGAGGCCCAGGTGGAGACCAGAGTCCCCGGGTTGGGAGAGGACCAGATAAGGACCAGATTCACCAGGTCCAAGATGCCCACGTGGGGACCTGAGTCACCAGGTATGGATGAGGCCCACGTGGCCACCCCACTCAGCAGGTCCCGGTGAGGCCAACTGGCATGTCAGAGTCACCAGATCCACGTGAGGCCCTAGTGGGACCGGAGTCACCAGGTAAATATGAGTCTACAAGAACACCACAGCCACCAGGTCCAGGTGAGGTTCATGTGGGAACAAGAGTCACCAGGGCCAGGTGAGACCCAGGTGGGGACCACAGTCACCAGGTCCAGATTGAGGCCTAGGTGGGGGGACCAGTGTAATCAGTACCAGTTGAGGCCAAAGTGTGGATCAAAGTTATCATGTCCAGGTGAGGCCCAGGTGGGGAACAGTGTAACCTTGTCCCATTGATGCCAGGTGGGAAAAGAGTCACAGGTCCAGACGAGGCCTGAGTGAGGAGTAGATTCACCAGGTCTTGTTGAGGCCCAGTTGAGTACCAGTGTCCCCAGCTCCGGGTGAGTCCCAGACGGGGACCAGAGTCACCCGGTTCTGGTAATATCCAGGTGGGGACCAGACTCACCACGTCAGGGTGAGGCCCAGAGTGGGACGAGAATCACTAGGTCCAGGTGAGGCCCCTATGTGGAACTGAGAAACCAGGTCTCATGATGCCCATATGAGGACCTGAGTCACCAGGTCCAGGTGAGGTCCCTGTGGGAACCAGTCACCTCATCCAGGTGAGGCCAAGGTGGGACCTCAGTCACCAGGTCCAGGTGAGGCCCAGGTATATAAGAGAGTATCCAGGTCCCAATGATGTCCAGGTAAGCACCAGAGTCAACAGGTGCAGGAGAGGCACAAATATGTATCAGAGTCATTGAGTTCCAGGTGACGCCAGATGGAGATAACAGGAACCAGGTCCAGGAGAGCCCCATATGGGAACCAGAGCCACCAGATCCAGGTGAGGTCCAGGTGGGACCACAGTCACAAGGTCCAAGTGAGGCCCAGGTGGCAACAGGATTCACCAAGTCAGGAGAGGCCCAGGTTGCGACCAGTCATCAGATCCAGGTGCGGACCACCTAAGGACCAGATTCACCAGGCCCAAATGAAGCCCATGGGGTGACCAGAGTCACCAGGTAAGGGTGAGGCCCAGAGGGGGAACCAGAGTAACCAGTTTAGTTTGAGGCCCAGAATGGGACCAGAGGTCCCTGGTCAAAGTGAGGCCCAAGTGTGGAATAGAGTATCCAGGTCCCAATGATGCCTGGGTGAGGACCAGAGTCACTAGGGCCATGCAGGCCCAGATGGGGAACAGATTCATTAGGTCCTGATGAGGCATAGAATAAGACCACAGTCAGCAGTATCAGTGACCCCTATTGGGAACCAGAGCCACTCTATCCAGCTGAGTCCCAGGTCCAGCTGAGTGCCAGGTCCATGTGAGGCCCACGTGAGGACCAGATTCATCAGGTCGAATAGAGGCATAGGTGGGGACAAGAGTCACCAGGTCTGGATGCGGCCTAGGTTGGGGCAAGATTCAGCAGTTCTGAGTTAGGTTCAAGTGGGGACGAGAGACACCAGCTCCAGGTGAGGCCAAACTGAGGACCAGAGTCACCAGATCCAGGTGAGGTCCATGTTGTAAAGAGAGTCTCCAGGTCCAGGAGAGGTCCAGGTGGGGACCAGAGTCCACGGATCCAGGTAAGTCCAGGTGGGGACCTGAGTCAGCAGATCCAGGTGAAGCCCAGGTGGAGACCAGAGTCTCTAGGAGCAGATGAGGCCCAGGTGAGGACAGGAGTTAACAGGTACACGTGAGGCCCCGGTGGGGATCAGAGGCAACAGGTCCATGTGAGGCCGGCTTGGGGACCATGGTCAACAGGTCTACTTGAGGCCCAGGTGTGGAACACAGTAAGCAGGTCCAGGTGAGTCCCCGGTGGTGACAAGAGTCACCACGTCCAGGTGAGGCCCAGGTCTGGACCAGGATCACCAGGTACAGGGGAGGACCTTGAAAGGACCAGAGTCAACAGTTGGAGGTTAGACGCAGGTGGCAACCAGGTCAGCAGGTCCAAGTCAGGCCAAAGTGGGGTTCAAAGTCACTAGGCACGGTGAGACCCAGAGGGGGACGAGAGTCACCTGGTCCAGGTGATGTCCAGTTTTGGAACACAGTCACCGGGTCCCAATTTTGCCCAGTTGAGGACCATGGTCAACAGGGCCAGGTGAGGCCCAGATGGGGACCGGAGTCCAAATATCCAGGTGAAGCCCAGGTGGGGACCACAGTCAGTAGATCAGGGGAGTCTCAGGTGCAGACCATAATCACCAGGTCCAAGTGAGGTGCAGGTGGCAACCACATTCCCCAGGACCCAGTGAGGCCCTGGCGGGGACCAGAGTCACAAGTTACATGAGAAGCTAGAAACACTGCAGCCACCAGGTCCACATGATGTCCATGTGGGCCGGAGAATCAGCAGTTACACATGAGGACCAGGTGGGGATCCGACTCACCATGTCAAGTTGAGACCCAGGTGGGATCCAGTGTCACCATGTCCAGGTGTGGCCCAGGTGAAGACCAGAGTTAATAGGTCCGTCTGGGTCACTGTTAGTGAAGAGTGTAACCATATCCTGATGCTACCCAGGTGCGTACCGGAGACACCAGGTCCTGGTGAGGCCCATGTGGGACCAGAGACATGATGTCCAGGTAAGATCCCGATGGGAACCACAGTCACCAGGTCAGGTGAGGCCATGCTTAGGATCAGAGTTACCAGTTACAGGTGAGGCCCAGGTGGAGCCAGAGTGACCTGGTACAGAAGAGGTCAAAGACAGGACCACAGTTACTAGGAACAGGTCAGTCCCATTGGGGAATAGAGTAACCATGCCCCGATGATGCCCAGGTAGAACCCGAGTCACCACGTCCAGATGAGGCGCAGGTGGGGAGCATATTCACTAGGTCCAGGTGAGGCCGAGTTGAGGACCAGAGTCACCAGGTCTGGTTGAGGTCGACAGGGGTCCCAGATTCACCTGGTCTAGGTGACATCCAGATGGGGACCAGAGTCACCATGTCAGAGTGAGGCACAGAGAGGATCCAGAGTCATCATGTCCAGGTGAGGCTCAGGTGTGGAACAGTGTATCCAGGTCATAGTGGTCCACAGGTGAGGAGCAGAGTCACCAGATCTGGGTGAGGCCCAGTTAGGATCAGACTCACCAGTTCCAGGTGAGGCCCAAAAGGAGTCCACAGCAATCAGGTCCAGGTGGGGAGCAAAGTCACCAGGACTGTGTGAGGCACAGATGGCGACCAGATTATCCAGGTCCAGGGGATTCCCAGGTGGAGACCAGAATTACCAGATTCACCAGGTCCAAGAGGCCCAAGTGGGGACCTGAGTCACCAGGTATGGGTGAGGCCCAGGTGGCAACAACACTCACCAGGTCCAGGTGAGGACAACCTACAGGCCAGAGTCACCAGATCCAGGTGAGGCCCTAGTGGGGACCAGAGTCACCAGGTAAATGTGAGTCTACAAGAACACCACAGTCACCAGGTCCTGGTGTGGTTCATGTGGGAACGAGAGTCACCAGGTCCAGGGGAGCCCCAGGAGGGGACCACAGTCACCAGATCCAGATTGAGGCCTAGGTGGCGGGACCAGAGTCATCAGGACAAGTTGATGCCAAAGTGTGGAGCAAAGTTATCATGACCAGGTGAGGCCCAGTTGGGGAAAAGAGTAACCATGTCCCATTGATGCCAGGTGGGAAAAGAGTCACAGGTCCAGACGAGGCCTAACTGAGGAGTAGATTCACCAGGTCCTGTTGAGGCCCAGTTGAGGAGCAGTGTCCCCAGCTATGGGTGAGTCCCAGAGGGGGACCAGAGTCACCCAGTTCTGGTGATATCCAGGTGGGGAGCAGAGTCACCAAGTCAAAATGAGGACCAGGGGCAACCCCGGTGGCGCAGCGGTTTAGCGCCGCCTGCAGCCCAGGGCGTGATCCTGGAGACCCTGGATCGAGTCCCACGTCAGGCTCCCTGCATGGAGCCTGCTTCTCCCTCTGCCTGTGTCTCTGCCTCTCTCTCTCTCTCTCTCTGCATCTCTATGAATAAATAAATTAAAAAAAATCAAAATGAGGACCAGATGGGGCATATTCACTAGGTCCCGGTGAGGCCCAGTTGAGGACCAGAGTCACCAGATCTGGTTGAGTCCTAGAGGGGTACCAGAATCACCTGACCCAGGTGACATCCAGATGGAGACCAGAGTCACCAGGTCAGGGTGACACACAGGGAGTTTCCAGAGTCATCATGTCCAGGTGAGACTCAGGTGTGGAACAGAGTCAACAGGTACCAATGATGCCCAGGGTAGGACCAGAGTCACCAGATCTCGGTGACGCGCAGATAGGATCGGAGTCACCAGTACCAGGTGAGGCCAAGAAAGAGTCCACATCAATCAGGCCCAGGTGGGGAACAAAGTCACAGGGCTGTGTGAGGCCGAGATGGGGACCAGATTCACCATGTCCAGGTGAGGCCCAGGTGGTGACCAGAGTCCCCGGGTGTGGGAGAGGACCAGGTAAGAACAAGATTCACCAGGTCCAAGAGGCCCACGTGGGGACCTGAGTCACCAGGTACGGGTGAGGCCCAGGTGGCATCCCCACTCACCAGGTCCAGGTGAGGCCAACTTGCAGGCCAGAGTCACCAGATCCAGGTGAGGCCCCAGTGGGGACCGGAGTCACCAGGTAAATGTGAGTCTACAAGAACACCACAGTCACCAGGTCCAGGTGTGGTTCATGTGGGAACGAGAGTCACCAGGTCCAGGTGAGACCCAGGTGTGGACCACAGTCACCAGTTCCAGATTAAGGCCTAGGTGAGGGGATCAGATTCATCAGGACCAGTTGAGGCCAAAGTGTGGAGCAAAGTTATCATGTCCAGTTGAGACCTAGTTGGGGAACAGAGTAACCATGTCCCATTGATGCCATTTGGGAAAAGAGTCACAAGGTCCAGACGAGGCCTAAGTGAGGAGTAGATTCACCAGGTCCTGTTGAGGCCCAGTTGAAGACCAGTGTCCCCAGCTCTGGGTGAGTCCCAGAGGGGGCCCAGAGTCACCCGGTTCTGGTGATATCCAGGTGGGGACCAGAGTCACTACGTCAGGGTGAGGCCCAAAGTGGGACGAGAATCACTAGGTCCAGGTGAGGCTCCAATGTGGACCTGAGAACCCAGGTCCCATGATGCCCATATGAGGACCTGAGTCACCAGGTCCAGGTGAGGTCCCTGTGGGAACCAGTCACCTAGTCCAGGTGAGGCCCAGGTGGGACCACAGTCACCAGGTCCAGGTGAGGCCCTGGTATATAAGAGAGTATCCAGGTCCCAATGATGCCCAGGTAAGGACCAGAGTCAACAGGTCCAGGAGAGGCCCAAATATGGATCAGAGTCATTGTATTCTAGGTGAGGCCAGAAGGAGACCACAGGAACCAGGACCTGGAGAGCGCCATATGGGAACCAGAGCCACCAGATCCAGGTGAGGTCCAGGTGGGACCACAGTCACAGGTCCAGGTGAGGCGCAGGTGGCAACAGGATTCACCAAGTCCAGGTGAGGCCCAGGTGACGACCTGTCACCAGATCCAGTAGTGGACCAGCTAAGGACCAGATTCACCAGGCCCAAGTGAAGCCCAAGTGGTGACCAGAGTCACCAGGTAAGGGTGAGACCCAGAAGGATAACCAGAGTAACCAGTTTAGGTTGAGGCTCAGAATGGGACCAGAGGTCCCTGGTCAGAGTAACGCCCTGGTGTGGAATAGATTATACAGATCCCAATGATGAATGGGTGAGGACCAGAGTCCCTAGGGTCATGCAGGCGCAGATGGGGAACAGAATCACTAGGTCCTGGTGAGTCATAGAATAAGACCAGAGTCACCAGAGTCAGGTGAGACCCTTGTGGGAACCAGAGCCACTCAATCCAGCTGAGTCCCAGGTCCATGTGAGGCCCACGTGAGGACAAGATTCATCAGGACGAATTGAGGCATAGCTGGGGAAAAGAGTCACCAGGTCTGGGTGCGGCCTAGGTGAGGCATGATTCAGCAGTTCTGAGTTAGGTGAAAGTGGGGATGAGAGACACGAGGTCCAGGAGAGGCGAAACTGAGGACCAGAGGCACCAGATCCAGGTGAGGTCCATGTTGGAAAGAGAGTCACCAGGTCCAGGAGAGGTTCAGGTGGGAACCAGAGTCACCAGATCCAGGTGAGGTCCAGGTGGGTACCAGAGTCACCGGAATCAGGTGAAGCCCAGGTGGGGACCACAGTCACCAGATCCAGGGTAATCTCAGGGGCAGACAAGAATCAGCAAAGTCCAAGTGAGGTGCAGGTGGCAGCCACACTCAACAGGTCCTGGTGAGGCCCTGGTGGGGACCAGAGCCACGAGGTGCATGAGAAGCTAGAAACACTGCAGCCACCAGGTCCACATGATGTCCATGTGGGAACGAGAATCACCAGTTACATTGAGGCCCAGGTGGGGATCAGACTCACCATATCCAGGTGAGACCCAGGTGGGAACCAGTGTCACCATGTCCAGGTGTTCCCCAGGTGAAGACCACAGTTAATAGGTCCGGCTGGGTCACTGTTAGTGAACAGTGTAACCATATCCTGATGCTACCCAGGTGGGGACCAGAGACATCAGGGTCTGGTGAAGCCCAGGTGGGACAAGAGACATGAGTTCCAGGTGAGGTCCCGATGGGAACCACAGCCACCAGGTCAGGTGAGGACATGCTTAGGTCAGATTCACCAGTTACAGGTGAGGCCCAGGTTGAGCCAGAGTCACCTGATACAAAAGAGGTCAAAGTCAGGACTAGAGTTACCAGGATCAGGTCAGTCCCAGTGGGGAACAGAGTAACTATGTTCCGATGATGCCCAGGTAGACCCAGCATCACCAGGTCCAGATGAGGCGCAGGTCGGGAGCATATTCACTAGGTCTCGGTGACACCCAGTTGAGGACCAGTGTCACCAGGTATATTTGAGCCCTTGATGGGTACCAGATTCACCTGGTCTAGGTGACATCCAGATGGGGACCAGAGTCACCATGTCAGGGTGAGGCCCCGAAGGGATCCAGAGTCATCATGTCCAGGTGAGGCTCAGGTGTGGAACAGAGTATCCAGGTCATAATGGTCCACAGGTGAGGACCAGAGTCCCCAGATCTGGGTGAGGCCCAGTTAGGATCAGAGTCACCAGTTCCAGTTGAGGCCAAGAAGGAGTCCACAGCAATCAGGTCCAGGTGGGGAACAAAGTCACCAGGACTGGGTGAGGCCCAGATGGGGCCAGATACACCAGGTCCAGGTGATTCCCAGGTGGTGACTAGGGTTACCAGGTCCGGTTGAGGACCAGGTAAGGACGAGATTCACCAAGATACTGGAGCCAACGTGGGGACCGGTGTCACCATGTATGGGTGAGGCCCAGGTGGCAAGCCCACTCACCAGGTCCAGGTGAGGCCACCCTACAGGCCAGAGTCACCAGATCCAGGTGAGGCCCTAGTGGGGACGGGATTCACAAGGTAAATGTGAGTCTACAAGAACACCACAGTCACCAGATCCAGTTGTGGTTCATGTGGGAACGGGAGTCACCAGGTCCAGCTGAGACCCAGTTGGGGACGACAGTCACCAGGTCCAGATTGAGGCCTAGGTTTGGGGACGAGAGTCATCAGGACCGGTTGAGGCCAAAGTGTGCAGCTAATTATCATGTCCAGGTGGGGCCAGGTGGGGAACAGAGTAACCATGTCCCATTGATGCCAGGTGGGAAAAGAGTCACAAGGTCCAGACGAAGCCTAAAATTGGAGTAGATTCACCAGGTCCTGTTGACGCCCACCTGAGGACCAGTGTCCCCAGGTCCGGGTGTGTCACCCGGTTCTGGTGATATCCAGGTGGGGACCAGTGTCACAAGTCAGGGTGAGGCCCAGAGGGGGAGAGAATCACTAGGTCCTGGTGAGGCCCCTATGTGGAACTGTGAAACCAGGTCCCAAGATGCCCATATGAGGACCTGAGTCACCAGGTCCAGGTGATGTCCCTGTGGGAACCAGTCACCCCGTCCAGGTGAGGCCCAGGTGGGACCACAGTCACCAGGTCCTGGTGAGGCCCAAGTATATAAGAGAGTATCCAGGTCCCAATGATGCCCAGGTAAGGACCAGAGTCAACAGGTCCAGGAGAGGCCCAAATATAGATCAGAGTCATTGTGTTCCAGGTGAGGCCAGAGGTAGACCACAGGGAACAGATCCAGGAGAGCCCCATATGGGAACCAGAGCCACCAGATCCAGGTGAGGTCCAGGAGGGACCACAGTCACAAGGTCCAGGTGAGGCGCTGGTGGCAACATGATTCACCAAGTCCAGGTGAGGCCTACGTGGTGACCTGTCACCAGGGCCAGGTGCGGACAAGCTAAGGACCAGATTCACGAGGCCCAAGTGAAGCCCAAGGGGTGACCAGAGTCACCAGGTAAGGTGAGGCCCAGAGGGGAACCAGAGTAACCAGTTTAGTTTGAGGCCCAAAATGGGACCAGAGATCCCTGGTCAAACTAGGCCCAGGTGTGGCACAGAGTATCCAGGTCCCAATGATGCCTGGGTGAGGACCAGAGTCACTATGGCCATGCAGGCTCAGATGGGGAACAGAATCACTAGGTCCTGGTGAGGCATAGAATAAGACCACAATCACCAGTATCAGGTGTGCCCCTTTTGGGAACCAGAGCCACTCTATCCAGCTGTGTCCCAGGTCCATGTGAGCCTCACGTCAGGACCAGATGCATCAGGTCGAATTAAGGCATAGTTCGGGACAAGAGTCACCAGGTCTGGGTGCGGGCTAGGTGGGGCAAGATTCAGCAGTTCTGAGTTAGGTCAAAGTGGGGACGAGAGACACCAGGTCCAGGAGAGGTCCAGGTGGGGACCAGAGTCACCAGATCCAGGTGAAGTCCAGGTGGGGACCAGAGTCACCAGATCCATGTGAAACCCAGGTGGGGACCAGAGTCACTAGGTCCTGATTAGGCCCAGGTGAGGATCAGAGTTACCAGTTACACGTGAGCCCTTGGCGGGGATCAGAGCCAAAAGGTCCACGTGAGCCCGGCTTGGGGAACATGGTCAACAAGTCTACCTGAGTCCCAGGTGTGGAACACAGTAATCATGTCCAGGTGAGTCCCCGGTGGTGACAAGAGTCACCACGTCCAGTTGAGGCCCAATTGGGGACCAGGATCACCAGGTACAGGGGAGGCCCTTGAGACAACCAGAGTCAACATTCGAGGTGAGGCGCAGGTGGCAACCTGGGTCAGGAGGTCCAAGTCAGTCCAAAGTGGGGTTCACAGTCACTAGGGCACAGTGAGACCCAGAGGGGGACCAGAGTCAGCTTGTCCAGGTGAGATCCAGTTGTGGAACAGAGTCACCGGGTCCCAATTTTGCCCAGTTGAGGACCATGGTCAACAGGGCCAGGTGAGGCCCAGATGGGGACCGGAGTCCCCAAATTCAGGTGAAGCCCAGGTGGGGACCACAGTCAACAGATCCAGGGTAGTCTCAAGTGGAGACCAGAATCACCAGGTCCTGGTGAGGTGCAGGTGGCAACCACACTCACCAAGTCCGGGTGAGGCCCTGGTGGGGACCAGAGTCACGAGGTACATGAGAAGCTAGAAACACTGCAGCCACCAGGTCCACATGATGTCCATGTGGGAACGAGAATTACAAGTTACAAGTGAGGACCAGGTGGGGATCTGAGTCACCATGTCCAGGTGAGACCCTGGTGGGAACCAGTGTCACCATGTCCAAGTGTGGACCAGGTGAAGACGAGAGTTAATAGGTCCGGCCGTGTCACTGTTAGTGAACAGTGTAACCATATCCTGATGCTACTCAGGTGTATACCAGACACAAGGGTCTGGTGAGTCCCAGTTGGGACCAGAGGCATGAGGACCAGGTGAGGTACCGATGGAAACCACAGTCACCAGGTCAGGTGAGGCCATGCTTAGGATCAGAGTCACCACTTACAAGTGAGGTCCAGGGGGAGCCAGAGTCACATGGCACAGAAGAGGCGAAAGTCAGGACCAGAGTCACCACCATCAGGTCAGTCCCACTGGGAATAGAGTAACCACGTCCCGATGATGTCCAGGTAGAACCACAGTTACCAGGTCCAGGTGCGGCCCACCTAAAGGCCATGCAGTGGAACCATGTCCCGATGATGCCCAGGTAGGGAAGAGAGTCACCAAGTCCAAATGAGGCCCAGATGGAGCATATTCAATAGGTCCACGTGAGGCCCAGTTGAGGACCAGAGTCACCAGATCCAGGTGAAGCCAAGGTGGGGACCATAGTCACTAGGTCCAGATGAGGCCCAGGTGAGGATCAGAGTTACCAGAAACACGTGATGTCCCGGTGGGAATCAGAGGAAACAGGTCCACGTGAGGCCGGCTTGGGGACCATGGTCAACAGGTCTACCTGAGTTCCAGGTGTGGAACACAGTAAGCAGGTCCAGGTGAGTCCCCGGTGGTGACAAGAGTCACCACGTCCAGGTGAGACACAGGTGGGGACCAGGATCACCAGGTCCAGGGGAGGCCCTTCAAAGAACTAGAGTCAACAGTTCGAGGTGAGGCGCAGGTGGCAACCTGGGTCAGCAGGTCCAAGTCAGGCCAAAGTGGGGTACAAGGTCACTAGGGGACGGTGAGACCCAGAGTGGGACCAGAGTCACCTGGTCCAGGTGAGGTCCAGTTGTGGAACACAGTCACCGGGTCCCATATTGCATGTTGAGTACCATGATCAACAGGGGCAGGTGAGGACCAGATAGGGACCGGAGTACCCAAATCCAGGTGAAGCCCAGGTGGGGACCACAGTCACCAGATCCCGGGGAGTCTCAGGTGCAGACCAGAATCACCATGTCCAGGTGAGGTGCAGGTGGCAACCACACTCACCAGGTCCCGGTGAGGCCCTGGCGGGGACCAGAGTAACGAGGTACATGAGAAGCTAGAAACACTGCAGCCACCAGGTCCACATGACGTCCATGTGGGAACGAGAATCACCAGTTACAGGTGAGGACCAGGTGGGATCTGAATCACCATGTCCAGGTGAGACCCTGGTGGGAACCAGTGTCACCATGTCCAGGTGTGGCCCAGGTGAAGACTAGAGTTAATAAGTCCGGCTGGGTCACTGTGAGTGAACAGTGTAACCATATCCTGATGCTACCCAGGTGGGTACCAGAGACACCAGGTCCTGGCGAGGCCCAGGTGGGACCAGAGACATGAGGTCCAGGTGAGGTCCCGATGGAAACCACAGTCACCAGGTCAGGTGAGGCCATGCTTAGGATCAGAGTCACCAGTTACAGGTGAGGCCCAGGTGGAGTCAGAGTAACCTGGTACAGAAGAGGTCAAAGTCAGGACCAAAGTCACCACGTCCAAATGAGGCCCAGATTGAGCATATTCACTAGGTCCAGGTGAGTCCCATTTGAGGACCAGAGTCACCAGATCTGGTTGAGGCCTATAGGGGTGCCAGAATCAGCTGGTCCAGGTGACATCCAGATGGGGACCAGAGTCACCAGGTCACGGTGAGGACAAGAGATGTTCCAGAGTCATCATGTCCAGGTGAGGCTTAGGTGTGGAACAGAGTCACCAGGTACCAATGATGCCCATGGGAGGACCAGAGTCACCAGATCTGGGGGATGCACAGATAGGATCATAGTCACCAGTTCCAGGTGAAGCCAAGAAAGTGTCCACAGCAATCAGGTCCAGGTGGGGATCAAAGTCACTAGGACTATGTGAGGCCCAGTAGGGAACAGATTCAGCAGGTCCAGGTGAGGCCCAGGTGGTTACCAGAGTCCCTGGGAGTGGGAGATGACCAGGTAAGGACCAGATTCATCAGGTCAAAGAGAGCCACGTGGGGACCTGAGTCACCAGGTATGGTTGAGGCCCTGGTGGCAACCCCACTCACCAGGTCCAGGTGAGGCCAACCGGCAGGCCAGAGGCACCAGATACAGGTGAAGCCCTAGTGAGGACCAGAGTCACCAATTAAATGTGAGTCTACAAGAACACCACCGTCACCAGGTCCAGGTGTGGTTCATGTGGGAAAGAGAGTCACCAGGTCCAGGTGAGACCCAGGTGTGGACCAGTCACCAGGTCCAGATTGCGCCTAGGTCGGGGGACCAGAATCATCAGGACCAGTTGAGGCCAAAGTGTGGAAAAAAGTTATCATGTCCAGTTGAGGCCTACGTGAGGAACAGAGTAACCATGTCTCATTGATGCCAGGTGGGAAAATGGTCACAAGGTCCAGAAGAGGCCTAAGTGAGGAGTAGATTCACCAGGTCCTGTTGAGGTCCGGTTGAGGACCAGTGTCCCCAGTTCCGGGTGAGTCCCACAGGGGACCAGAGTCACCCGGTTCTGGTGGTATCCAGGTGGGGACAGAGTCAGCACGTCAGGGTGAGGCCCAGAGGGGGACGAGAATTACTAGTTCCAGGTGAGGCCCCAATGTGGAACTGCGAAACCAGGTCCCATGATGTCCATATGAGGCCCTGAGTCACCAGGTACAGGTGAGTTTCCTGTGGGAACCAGTCACCTCGTCCAGGTGAGGACCAGGTGGGACCACAGTCAACAGGTCCAGGTGAGGCCCAGGTATATAAGAGAGTATCCAGGTCCCAATGATGCCCAGGTAAGGACCAGAGTCAATAGTTCCAGGAGAGGCCCAAATATGGATCAGAGTCATTGTGTTCTAGTTGAGGCCAGATGGAGACCACAGGAACCAGGAGCAGGAGAGCGCCATATGGGACCCAGAGCCACCAGATCCAGGTGAGGTCCGGGTGGGACCACAGTAACAAGGTCCCGGTGAGGCGCAGGTGGCAATAGGATTCACCAAGTCCAGGAAGGCCAAGGTGGCGACCAGTCACCAGATCCAGGTGAGGACCAGCTAAGGACGAGATTCAACAGGCCCAAGTGAAGCGCAAGGGGTAACCAGAGTCACCAGGTATGGGTGAGGCCCAGAGGGGGATCCAGAGTAACCAGTTTAGTTTGAGGCCCGGAATGCGACCAGAGGTCCCTGGTCAAAGTAAGGCCCAGGTGTGGAATAGAGTATCCAGGTCCCAATGATGCCTGGGTGAGGACCAGAGTCACTGGGGCCATGCAGGCCCAGATGGGGAACAGAATCACTAGGTCCTGGTGAGGCATAGAATAAGACCACAGTCAGCAGTATCAGGTGAGCCCTTTGTGTGAACCAGAGCCCCTCTATCCAGCTGAGTCCCAGGTCCATGTGAGGCCCACGTGAGGACCAGATTCATCAGGTCGAATTGAGGCATAGCTGGGGACAAGAGTCACCAGGTCTGGGTGCGGCCTAGGTGGGGCAAGATTCAGCAGTTCTGAGTTAGGTCAAAATGGGGACGAGAGACACCAGGTCCAGGTGAGGCCAAACTGAGGACCAGAATCACCAGATCCAGGTGAGGTCCATGTTGGAAAGAGAGTCAGCAGGTCCAGGAGAGGTCCAGGTGGGGACCAGAGTCACCAGATCCAGGTGAAATCCAGGTGGGGACCAGAGTCACCGGATCCAGGTGAAGCGCAGGGGGGACCAGAGTCACTAGGTCCAGATGAGGCCCAGGTGAGGACCAGAGTTACCAGGTACACGTGAGGCCCCGGTGGGCTTCAGAGGCAACAGGTCCATGTGAGGACGGCTTGGGGACCTTGGTCAACAGGTCGACTTGAGGCCCAGGTTTGGAACACAGTAACCAGGTCCAGGTGAGTCCCCGGTGGTGACAAGAGTCACCACGTCCAGGTGAGGCCCAGGTGGGGACCAGGGTCACCAGGTCCAGATGAGGCGCAGGTGGGGAGCATGTTCACTAGGTCCCGGTGAGGCCCACATGGGGACCTGAGTCACCAGGTTTCGGTGAGGCCCAGGTGGCAACCCCACTCACCAGGTCCAAGTGAGGCGAACCTGCAGGCCAGAGTCAACAGATCCAGTTGAGGTCCTAGTGGCGACACGAGGCACCAGGTAAATGTGAGTCTACAAGAACACCACAGTCACCAGGTCCAGGTTTGGTTCATGTGGGAACGAGAGTCACCAGATCCAGGTGAGACCCAGGGGGGGACCACAGTCACCAGGTCCAGATTGAGGCCTAGTTGGGGGGACCAGAGTCATCAGGACCAGTTGAGCCCAAAGTGTGGAGCAAAGTTATCATGACCAGGTGAGGCCCAGATGGGGAACACAGTAACCATGTCCCATTGATGTCAGGTGGGAAAAGAGTCACAAGGTCCAGACGAGGTCTAAGTGAGGAGTAGATTCACCAGGTCCTGTTGAGGCCCATTTGAGGACCAGTGTCCCCAACTCCGGGTGTGTCACCCCGTTCTGGTGATATCCAGGTGGGGACCAGTGTCACAAGTCTGGGTGAGGCCCAGAGGGGGACGAGAATCACTAGTTCCAGGTGAGGTCCCAATGTGGAACTGTGAAACCGGGTCCCAAGATGCCCATATGAGGACCTGAGTCACCAGGTCCAGGTGAGGTTCCTGAGGGAACCAGTCACCCCGTCCAGGTGAGGCCCAGGTGGGACCACAGTCACAAGGTCCAGGTGAGGCACAGGTGGCAACAGGATTCACCAAGTCCAGGTGAGGCCCAGGTGGCGACCAGTCACAACATCCAGGTGCGGACCAGCTAAGGACCAGATTCACCAGGCCCAAGTGAATCCCAAGGGGTGACCAGAGTCACCAGGTAAGGTTGAGGCTCAGAGGGGGAACCAGAGTAAGCAGTTTAGTTTGAGGCCCAGAATGGGATCAGAATTCCCTTGGCAGTGTGAGGCCCAGGTGTGGAATAGAGTATCCAGGTCCCAATGATGCCTGGGTGAGGACCAGAGTCACAAGGACCATGCAGGCCCAGATGGGGAACAGAATCACTAGGTCCTGGTGAGGCATAGAATAAGACCACAGTCACCAGTATCAGGTGAGCCCCCGAGGGAACCAGAGCCACTCTATCCAGCTGAGTCCCAGGTCCATGTGAGGCCCACGTGAGGACCAGATTCATCAGGTCGAATTGAGGCATAACTGGGGACAAGAGTCACCAGGTCTGGGTGCGGCCTAGGTGGGGCAAGATTCAGCAGTTCTGAGTTAGATCAAAGTGGGGACGAGAGACACCAGGTCCATGTGAGGCCAAACTGAGTATCAGAGTCACCAGTTCCAGTTGAGGTCCATGTTGGAAAGAGAGTCACCAGGTCCAGGAGAGGTCCAGAAGCAGACCAGAGTCCCCAGATCCAGGTGAAGTCCAGGTGGGGACCAGAGTCAACAGATCCAGATGAAGCCCAGGTTGGCACCAGACTCACTAGGTCCAAATGAGGCCCAGGTGAGGACCAGAGTTACCAGGTACACGTAAGGCCCCGGTGGGAATCAGAGGCAAGAAGTCCATGTGAGCCCGGCTAGGGGACCATGGTCAACAGGTCTACTTGAGGCCCATGTGTGGAACACAGGAACCAGGTCCAGGTGAGTCCCCGGTGGTGACAAGAGTCACCACGTCCAGGTGAGACCCAGGTGGGTACCAGGATCACCAGGTACAGGGGAGGCCCTTGAAAGAACCAGAGTCAACAGTTAGAGGTCACGCACAGGTGGCAACCAAGGTCAGCAGGTCCAAGTCAGGCCAAAGTGGGGTTCAGAGTCATTAGGGTACGGTGAGACCCGGAGGCGGACCAGAGTCACGTGGTCCAGGTGAGGTCCAGTTGTGGAACAAAGTCACCGGGTCCCAATTCTGCAGAGTTGAGGACCATGGTCAACAGGGCCAGGTGTGGCCCAGATGGGGACCACAGTCCCCAAATCCAGGTGAAGCCCAGGTGGAGACCACAGTCACCAGATCCAGGGTTGTCTCAGGTGCAGACCAGAATCCCCAGGTCCATGTGAGGTGCAGGTGACAACCACACTCACCAGGTCACGGTGAGGCCCCGGTGGGAACCAGAGACACGAGGTACATGAGAAGCTAGAAACACTGAAGCCACCAGATCCACATGATGTCCATGTGGGAACGAGAATCACCAGTTACATGCGAGGACCAGGTGGGGATCCGACTCACCATGTCCAGGTGAGACCCAGGTGCGAACCAGTGTCACCATGTCCAGGTGTGGCCCAGGTGAAGACCAGAGACAATAGGTCCGGCTGGGTCACTGATAGTGAACAGTGTAACCATATCCTGATGCTACCCAGGTGGTAACCAGAGACACAAGGTCCTGGTGAGGCCCAGGTGGGACCAGAGACATGAGGTCCAGGTGAGGTCCCGATGGAAACCACAGTCACCAGATCAGGTGAGGCCATGCTTAGGATCAGAGTCACCAGTTACCGGTGAGGCCCAGGTGGAGCCAGAGACACCAGGTCCAGATGAGGCGAAGGTGGGGAGCATATTCACTACGTCCCGTTGAGGCCCAGTAGAGGACCAGAGTCACCAGGTCTAGTTGAGGCCTAGAGGGGTACCAGGTTCACCTGGTCTAGGTACCTTCCAGATGGGGACCAGAGACACCATGTCAGGGAGAGGGCCAGAGGGGATCCAGAGTCATCGTGTCCAGGTGAGGCTCACGTGTGGAAGAGAGTATCCAGGTCATAATGGTCCACAGGTGAGGACCAGAGTCAACAGATCTGAGTGATGCCCTGTTAGGATCAGAGTCAACAGTTCCAGGTGAGGCTAAGAAGGAGTCCACAGCAATCAGGTCCAGGTGGTAAAAAAGTCACGAGGACTGGATGAGGCCCAGATGGGGACACAGATTCACCAGGTCCAGGTGATTCCCAGGTGGTGACCAGAGTTACCAGATTCACCAGGTCCAGGTGATTCCAGGTGGTGCCCAGAATTACCAGATACAACAGGTCCAAGTGAGGCCCACGTAGGGGCCTGTGTCACCAGGTATGGGTGAGGCCCAAGTGGCATGCCCACTCACCGGGTCCAGGTGAGGCCTACCTGCAGGCCATGCAAAGTAACCGAGTCCCGATAATGCCAAGGTAGGGACCAGAGTTACCAGGTCCAGGTGAGGCCAACCTGTAGGCCATGCAGTGGAACCAGGTCCCCATGATGCCCAGGTAGGGACCAGAGTAACCTGGTCCAAATGAGGCCAAGATGGAGCATATTCACTAAGTCCAGCCGAGGCCCAGTTGAGGACCAGAGACACCAGATCTGGTTGAGGCCTAGAGGGGTACCAGAATCACCTCTTCCAGGTGACATCCAGATGGGGACCAGAGTCACCAGGTCAGGGTGAGGCCCAAAGGGGTTCCAGAATCATCATGTCCAGGTGAGGCTCAGGTGTTGAACAGAGTCACCAGGTACCAATGATGCCCAGATGAGGACCAGCGTCACCAGGCCTGAGTCACGCGCAGAGGATAAGAGTCACCAGTTCCAGGTGAGGCCAAGAAAGAGTCCAAAGCAATCAGGTCCAGGTGGGGAACAAAGTCACCAAGACCGTGTGAGGCCCAGATGGGGAAGAGATTCACCAGGTCCAGGTGAGGCCCAGGTGGTGACCAGAATCCCCGGGTCTGGGAGAGGACCATGTAAGGACCAGATTCACCAGTTCCAAGAGGACCACGTGGGTTCCTGAGTCACCAGGTATGGGTGAAGCTCAGGTGCAACCCCACTCACCAGGTCCAGGTGAGGCCAACCTGCAGGCCACAGTCAGCAGATCCAGGTGAGGCCCTAGTGGGGACTGGTGTCACCAGGTAAATGTGAGTCTACAAGAACACCACAGTCACCAGGTCCAGGTGTGGTTCATGTGGGAACGAGAGTCACCCGGTCCAGGTGAGACCCAGTTGGGGACCACAGTCACAAGCTCCAGATTGAGGCCTAGGTGGTGGGACGAGAGTTATCAGGAGCAGTTGAGGCCAAAGTGTGGATCAAAGTTATCATGTTTAGGTGAAGCCCATGTGGGGAACAGAGTATCCATGTCCCATTGATGCCAGGTGGGAAAAGAGTCACAAGGTCCAGACGAGGCCTAAGTGAGGAGTAGATTCACCAGGTCCTGTTGAGGAACAGCTGAGGACCAGTGTCCCCAGCTCCGGGTGAGTCCCAGAGGGGGACCAGAGTCATCCGGTTCTGGTGATATCCAGGTGGGGACCAGAGTCACCACGTCAGTGTGAGGCCCAGAGGGGGACTAGAATCACTAGGTCCAGGTAAGGCCCCGATGTGGAACTGAGAAACCAGGACCCATGATGCCCATATGAGGACCTGAGTCACCAGGTCCAGGTGAGGTCCCTGTGGGAACCAGTCACCTCGTCCAGGTGAGGTCGAGGTGGGACCACAGTCACAAGGTTCAGGTGATGCGCAGGTGGCAACAGGATTCACCAAGTCCAGGTGAGTCCCAGGTGGCGACCAGTCACCATATCAAGGTGCGGAACAGCTAAGGACCAGATTCTCCAAGCCCAAGTGAAGTCCAACGAGTGACCAGAGTCACCAGGTCAGGGTGAGGCCCAGTTGGGACCAGAGACATGAGGTCCAGTTGAGGCCCCGATGGGAAACACAGTCCCAGGTCCATGTGAGGCCAAACTGAGTACCAGAGTCACCAGATCCAGGTGAGGTCCATGTTGGAAAGAGAGTCACCAGGTCCAGGAGAGGTCCAGAAGGGGACCAGAGTCACCAGATGCAGGTGAAGTCCAGGTGGGGACCAGAGTCACCAGATGCAGGTGAAGCCCAGGTGGGCACAGAGTCACTAGGTCCAGATGAGGCCCAGGTGAGGACCAGAGTTACCAGGTACACGTGAGGCTCCGGTGGGGATCAGAGGCAACAGGTCCATGTGAGGCCGGCTTGGGGACCATGGTCAACAAGTCTACTTGAGGCCCAAATGTGGAACACAGTAAGCAGGTACAGGTGAGTACGCGGTATGACATGAGTTACCACGTCCAGGTGAGGCCCAGGTGGGGACCAGGATCACAAGATACAGGGTAGGCCCTTGAAAGTACCAGAGTCAACAGTTCGAGGTCAGGCGCAGGTGGCAACCAGGGTCAGCAGGTCCAAGTCAGGCCAAAGTGGGGTTCACAGTCACTAGGGTACGGTGAGACCCAGAGGTTGATCAGAATCACCTGGTCTAGGTGACGTCCAGTTGTGGAACACAGTCACCGCTTCCCAATTGTGCGCAGTTGAGGACCATGGTCAACAGTGCCAGGTGAGGCCCAGATGGAGACCGGAGTCCCCAAAGCGGGTGAAGCCCAGGTGGGGACCACAGTCACCAGATCCAGGGTAGTCTCAGGTGCAGACCAGAATGACCAGGTCCATTTGAGTTGCAGGTGGCAACCACACTCACCAGGTCCCTGTGAGGCCCTGGTGGGGACCAGAGTCACGAGGTACATGAGAAGCTAGAAACACTGCAGCCACCAGGTCCACATGATGTCCATGTGGGAACGAGAATCACCAGTTACAGGTGAGGACCAGGTGGGGATCCGACTCAGCATGTCCAGGTGAGACCCAGGTGGGAACCAGTGTCACCATGTCCAGGTGTGGCCCAAGTGAAGACCAGAGTTAATAGGTCTGGCTGGGTCACTGTTAGTGAACAGTGTAACCGTATCCTGATGCTACCCTGGTGGGTACCAGAGACACCAGGTCCTGGTGAGGCCCAGGTGGGACCAGAGACATGAGGTCCAGGTGAGGTCCCGATGGGAACCACAGTCACCAGGTCAGGTGAGGCCATGCTTAGGATCAGAGTCACCAGTTTCCGGTGAACCCAAGGTGGATCCAGAGTCACCTGGTAAAGAAGAGGCCAAATCAGGACTAGAGTTACCAGGATCAGGTCAGTCCCAGTGGGGAATACAGTAACCATGTCCCGATGATGCCCAGGTAGAACCAGAGTCAACAGGTCCAGATGAGGCACAGTTGGGGAGCATATTCACTAGGTCCCGGTGAGTCCATGTGAGGACCAGAGTCACCAGGTCTAACTGAGGCCTATTGGGGTACCAGATTCACCTGGTCTAGGTGACATCCACATGGAGACCAGAGTTACCACGTCAGGGTGAGGCCCAGAGTGGATCCAGAGTCATCATGTCCAGGAGAGGCTCAGGTGTGGTACAGAGTATCCTGATCATAGTGGTCCACAGGGGAGGACCAGATTCAGGAGATTGAGCTAGGCCCAGTTAGGATCAGAGTCACCAGTTCCAGGTGAGGCCAAGAAGGAGTCCACAGCAATCAGGTCCAGGTGGGGAACAAAGTCACCAGGACTGGGTGAGGCCCAGATGGGGACCAGTTATCCTTCTCCAGGTGCGGCCCAGGTGATGAACAGAGTCCCCAGGTTGGGAGAAGACGAGGTAAGGACCAGATTCACCAGGTCCAAGAGGCCCACGTGGGGACCTGAGTCACCAGGTATCGGTGAGCCACAGGTGGCAATCCCACTCACCAGGTTCAGGTGAGGCCAACCTGCAGGCGATGTGCAGAACCATGTCCCGATGATGCCTAGTTAGGGACCCGAGTCACCAGGTCCAAATGAGGCCAAGATGGAGCATATTCACTAAGTCCACGTGAGGCCCAGTTGAGGACCAGAATCACCAGATCTGCTTGAGGCCTAGATGGGAACCAGAATCACCCAGTCCAGGTTACGTCCTAATGGGGACCAGAGTCACCAGGTCAGGGTGAGGCCCAGAGAAGTTCCAGAGTCATCATGACCAGGTGAGGCTCAGGTGTGGAACAGAGTCACCAGGTACGAATGATGCCCAGGTGAGGACCAGATTCAACAGGTCTGGGTGACGCGCAGATAGGATCAGAGTCACCAGTTCCAGGTGAGGCCAAGAAAGAGTCCACAGCAATCAGGTCAAGGTGTGGAACAAAGTCATCAAGAATGGGTGAGGCCCAGATTGGGACCAGATTCACCAGATCCAGGTGAGGCCCAGGTGGTGACCAGAGTCATCGGGTCTGGGAGAGGACCAGGTAAGGACCAGATTCACCAGGTCCAAGAGGCTCACATGGGGACCTGAGTCACCAGGTATGGGTGAGGCCTAGAGGCAACCCACTCACCAGGTCCAGGTGAGGCCAACCTGTAGGCCAGAGTCACCAGATCCAGGTGAGGCCCTAGTGGGGACCGGAGTCACCAGGTAAATGTGAGTCTACAAGAACACCACAGTCACCAGGTCCAGGTGTGGTTCATGTGGGAAAGAGATTCACCAGGTCCAGGTGAGACCCAGGTGGGGACCATAGTCCCCAGGTCCAGATTGAGGACTAGGTAGGGGGACCAGAGTCATCAGGACTTGTTGATGCCAAACTGTGGAGCAAAGTAATCATGTCCAGGTGAGACCCAGGTGGGAAACAGAGTAACCATGTCCCATTGATGCCAGGTGGGAAAAGAGTCACAAGGTCCAGACGAGGCCTAAGTGAGGAGTAGATTCACCAGGTCCTGTTGAGGATCAGCTGAGGACCAGTGTCCCCAGCTCCAGGTGAGTCCCAGTGGGGGACCAGAGTCACCCGGTTCTGGTGATATCCAGGTGGGGACCAGAGTCACCACGTCAGGTTGAGGCCCAGAGGGGGACAAGAATCACTAGGTCCAGGGGAGGCCCCGATGTGGAACTGAGAAACCAGGTCCCATGATGCCCATATGAGGACCTGAGTCACCAGGTCCAGGTGAGGTCCCTGTGGGAACCAGTCACCCGTCCAGGTGAGGTCCAGGTGTGGCCACAGTCACAAGGTCCAGGTGAGGTGCAGGTGGCAACAGGACTCACCAAGTCCAGGTGAAGCCCAGGTGGCGACAAGTCAACACATCCAGGTGCGGAGCAGCTAAGGACCAGAATTACCAGGGCCAATTGAAACCCAAGGGGAGACCAGAGTCACCAGGTAAGGGTGAGGCCCAGAGGGGGAACCAGAGTAACCATTTAGTTTGAGGCCCAGAATGGGACCAGAGGTCCCTGGTCAAAGTGAGGCTCATGTGGGGTATAGAGTATCCAGGTCCCAGTGATGCCTGGGTGAGGACCAGAGTCACTAGGGCCATGCAGGACCAGATGGGGAACAGAATCACTAGGTCCTGGTGAGGCATAGAAACACACCCCAGTCAGCAGTATCAGGTGAGCCCCTTGTGGGAACCAGAGCCACTCTATCCAGCTGAGTCGCAGGTCCATGTGAGGCACACGTGAGGACCAGATTCATCAGGTCGAATTGAGGCATAGCTGGGGACAAGAGTCACCAGGTCTGGGTGCGGCCTAGGTGCGGCAAGATTCAGCAGTTCTGAGTTAGGTCAAAATGGGGACGAGAAACACCAGGTCCAGGTGAGGCCAAACTGAGGACCAGAGTCACCAGATCCAGGTGAGGTCCATGTTGGAAAGAGAGTCACCAGGTCCAGGAGAGGTCCCGGTGTGGACCAGAGTCCCCAGATCAGGTGAAGCCCAGTTGGGGACCAGAGTCACTAGGTCCGGTTGAGGCCCAGGTGAGGACCAGAGTTACCAGGTACACGTGAGGCCTCGGTGGGGATCAGAGGCAACAGGTCCATGTGAGACCGGCTTGAGGACCATGGTCAACAGGTCTACTTGATGCCCAGGAGTGGAACATAGTAAGCAGGTCCAGGTGAGTCCTCCGTGGTGAAAAGTGTCACCATGTCCAGATGAGGCCCTGGTGGGGACCAGGATCACCAGGTACAGGGGAGGACCTTGAAATAACCAGAGTCAACAGTTCGAGGTCAGGGACAGGAGGCAACAAGTGTCAGGAGGTCCAAGTCAGGCCAAAGTGGGTTTCACAGTCACTAGGGAACGGTGAGAACCAGAGGGGGACCAGAGTCATGTGGTCCAGGTGAGGTCCAGTTGTGGAACACAGTCACCGGGTCCCAATTTTGCCCAGGTGAGGACCATGGACAACAGGGCCAGGTGAGGCCCAGATGGGGACCGGAGTCCCCATATCCAGGTGAAGCCCAGGTGGGGACCACATCACCAGATCCAGGTTAGTCTCAGGTGCAGAGCAGAATCACCAGGTCCAGGTGAGGCGGAGGTGGCAACCACACACACCAGGTCCCGGTGAGTCCTTGGTGGGGACCAGAGTCACGAGGTACATGAGAAGCTAGAAACGCTGCAGCCACCAGGTCCACATGATGTCCATGTGGGAACGAGAATCACCAGTTACAATGAGGACCAGGTGGGGATCCGACTCACCATGTCCAGGTGAGACCCAGGTGGGAACCAGTGTCACCATGTCCAGGTGTGGCCCAGGTGAAGACCAGAGTTAATAGGTCCTGCTGGGTCACTGTAGGTGAACAGTGTAACCATATCCTAATGCTATCCAGGTGGGTACGAGAGACACCAGGTCCTGGTGAGGCCCAGGTGGGACCAGAGACATGAGGTCCAGGTGAGGTCCCGATGGGAACCACAGTCACCAGGTCAGGTGAGGCCATTCTTAGGATCAGAGTCACCAGTTCCAGGTGAGGCCAAGAAGGAGTCCACAGCAATCAGGTCCAGGTGGGGTGACTTAGTCACCAGGATTAGATGAGGACCAGATGGGGACCAGATTAGCCAGGTTCAGGTGATTCCCAGTTGGTGACCCGATTTAGGAGTTTCGGGTGAGGACCAGGTAAGGACCAGATTTACCAGGTCAAATTGAGGCCCACGTGGGGACCTGTGTCACCAGGCATGGGTGAGGCCAAGGTGACAACGCCACTCACCAGGTCCAGGTGAGCCCAGCCTGCAGGCCATGCAGAGGAACCATGTCCCGATGATGCCCAGGTAGCAACTAGAGTTACCGGGTCCAGGTGAGGCCAACCTGCAGGCCATGTGTGGAACCATGTCCCGATGATGCCCAGGTAGGGATCAGAGTTACCAGGTCCAGGTGAGTCCAACCTGCAGGTCATGCAGTGGAACCATGTCCCGATGATGCCCAGGTAGTGACCAGAGTCACCAGGTGCAAATGAGGCCCAGATGGAGCATATTCACTAGGTCCAGGTGAGGCCCAGTTGAGAACCAGAGTCACCAGATCTGGTTGAGGCCTAGAGGGGTACCAGAATCACCTGGTCCAGGTGACATCCAGATGAGGACCAGAATCACCAGGTCAGCGTGAGGCTCAGAGGGCTTCCAGAGTCATCATGTCCAGGTGAGGTTCAGGTGTGGAACAGAGTCACCAGGTACCATTGATGCCCAGGTGAGGACCAGAGTCACCAGGTCTGGGCGACGCGCAGATAGAATCAGAGTCACCAGTTCCCGGTGAGGCCAAGAAAGAGTCCACAGCAATCAGATCCAGGTGGGGAACAAAGTCACCAGGACTGCGTGAGGCCCAGATGGGGACCAGATTCACAGGTCCAGATGAGGCCCAGTTGGGGACCACAGTCCCCGGGTCTGGGAGAGGACCAGGTAACGACCAGATTAAGAGGTCCAAGAGGCCCACGTGTGGAACTGAGTCACCAGGTATGGGGTGGCAACCCCACTCACCAGGTCCAGGTGAGGACAACTTTCAGGCCAGAGTCACCAGATCCAGGTGAGGCCCTAGTGGGGACCAGAGTCACCAGGTAAATGTGCGTCTACAAGAAAACCACAGTCACCAGGTCCAGGTGTGGTTCATCTGGGAACGGGAGACAGCAGGTCCAGGTGAGAAAGAGGTGGGAACCACAGTCACCAGGTCCAGATTGAGGCCTAGGTGGGGGGAGCAGCGTCATCAGGACCAGTTGAGGCCAAAGTGTGGAGCAAAGTTATCATGTCCAGGGGAGGACCGGGTGGGGAACAGAGTAACGATGTCCCATTGATGCCAGGTGGGAAAAGAGTCACAAGGTCCCGGTGAGGCGCAGGTGGCAACAGGATTCACCAAGTCCATGTGAGGCCCAGGTGGCGAACAGACCCAGATCCATGTGCGGACCAGCTAAGGACCAGATACACCAGGCCCAAGTGAAGCCCAAGGGGTGACCAGATTTACCAGGTAAGGGTGAGGCCCAGAAGGGGAACCAGAGTAACCAGTTTAGCTTGAGGCCCAGAATGGGACCAGTGGTCCGTGGTCAAAGTGAGGCCCAGGTGTGGAATAGAGTATCCAGGTCCGAATGATGCCTGGGTCAGGACCAGAGTCACTAGGGCCATGCAGGCCCAGATGGGGAACAGAATCACTAGGTCCTGGTGAGGCACAGAAATAGACCACAGTCACCAGTATGAGGTGAGCCCCTTGTGGGAACCAGAGTCACTCTATCCAGCTTAGTCCCAGGTCCATGTGAAGCCCACGTGAGGACCAGATTCACCAGGTCGAATTGATGCATAGCTAGGGACAAGAGTCACCAGGTCTATGTGCGGCCTAGGTGGGGAAAGATCCAGCAGTTCTGAGTTAGGTCAAAGTGGGGACGAGAGACACCAGGTCCAGGTTAGGCGAAACTGAGTACCAGAGTCACCAGATCCAGGTGAGGTCCATGTTGGAAAGAGAGTCACCAGGTCCAGGAGAGGTCCAGGTGGGAACCAGAGTCACTAGATCCAGGTGAAGTCCAGGTGAGGACCAGAGTCACCAGATCGAGGTGAAGCCCAGGTGGGGACCAGAGTCACTAGGTGCAGATGAGGCCCAGGTGAGGACCAGAGTTACCAGGTACACGTGAGGATCTGGTGGGGATCAGAGGCAACAGGTCCATGTGAGGCCGGCTTGGGGACCATGATCAACAGGTCCACTTGAGACCCAGGTGTGGAACACAGTAAGCAGGTCCAGGTGAGTCCCCCATGGTTACAAGGGTCACCACGTCCAGGTGAGGCCCAGGTGGGAGCAGGATCACCAGGTACAGGAGAGGCCCTTGAAAGAACCAGAGTCAACAGTTCGAGTTCAGGCGCAGGTGGCAACCAGGGTCAGCAGTTCCAAGTCAAGCCAAAGTGGAATTCACAGTCACTAGGGCACGGTGAGACCCAGAGGGGGAGCATAGTCACCTGGTCCAGGTGAGGTCCAGTTGTGGAACACAGTCACCGGGTCCCAATTTTGCCCAGTTGAGGACCATGGTCAACAGGGCCAGGTGAGGCCCAGATGGGGACCGGAGTCCCGAAATCCAGGTGAAGCCCAGGTGGGGACCACAGTCACAAGATCCAGGGTAGTGTCAGGTGCAGACCAGAATCACCAGGTCCAGGTGTGGTGCAGGTGGCAACCAAACTCACCATGTCCCGGTGAGGCACTGGTGGGGACCCGAGTCACGAGGTACATGAGAAGCTAGAAACACATGGGATCCCTGGGTGGCGCAGCGGTTTGGCGCCTGCCTTTGGCCCAGGGCGCGATCCTGGAGACCGGGGATCGAATCCCACGTCGGGCTCCCGGTGCATGGAGCCTGCTTCTCCCTCTGCCTGTGTCTCTGCCTCTCTCTCTCTCTGTGACTATCATAAATAAATAAAAATTTTAAAAAAGATGCTAGAAACACTGTGGCCAACAGGTCCACATGATCTCCATGTGGGAACGAGAATCACCAGTTACAGTTGAGGACCAGGTGGGGATCCGACTCACCATGTCCAGGTGAGACCCACGTGGGAAACAGTGTCACCATGTCCAGGTGTGGCCCAGGTGAAGACCAGAGTTAATAGGTCCGGCTGGGTCACTGTTAGTGAACAGGGTAACCATATCCTGATGCTACCCTGGTGGGTGGCAGAGACACCAGGTCCTGCTGAGGCCTAAGTGGGACCAGAGACATGAAGTCCAGGTGAGGTCCCAATGGGAACCACATCACCAGGTCAGGTGAGGCCATGCTTAGGATCAGAGTCACCAGTTACAGGTGAGGCCCAGGTGGAGCCAGAGTCACCTGGAACAGAAGAGGCCAAAGTCAGGACCAGAGTTACCAGGATCAGGTCACTCCCAGTGGGGAATAGAGTAACCACGTCCCGATGATGCCAAGGTAGAACCAGAGTCACCAGGCCCAGATGTGGCGCAGGTGGGGAGCATGTTCACTAGGTCCCGTTGAGGCCCAGTTGAGGACCAGAGTCACTAGGTCTAGGTGAGGCCTAGAGGGGTACCAGATTTACCTGGTCTGGTGACATCCAGATGGGGTCCAGAGTCCCCATGTCAGGCTGAGGCCCAGAGGGGATCCAGAGTCAACATATCCAGGTGAGGCTCAGGTGTGGAACAGAGTATCCAGGTCATAATGGTCCACAGGTGAGGACCAGAGTCACCAGATCTGGGTGAGGCCCAGTTAGCATCAGAGTCAGCAGTTCCAGGTTAGCCAAGAAGAAGTCTACAGCAATCAGGTCCAGGTGGGGAAGAAAGTCAACAGGACTGGGTGAGGCCCAGATGGGGACCAGATTCACCAGGCCCAGGTGATTCCCATGTGGTGACCAGAGTTACCAGTTCCGGGTGACCACCAGGTAAGGACCAGATTCACCAGGTCCAAGTGAGGCCTACGTGAGGACCTGTGTCACTAGGCAAGGGTGAGGCCCAGGTGACAAACCCACTCACCAGTTCCAGGTGAGGCCAACCTGCAGGCCATACAGAGGAACCAGGTTCCAAAGATGCTCAGGTAGGCACGAGAGTTACCATGTCCAGGTGAGGCCAACCTACAGGCCATGCAGTGGAACCATGTCCTGATGATGCCCAGGTAGGGACTAGAGTTACCAGGTCCAGGTGAGGCCAACCTGCAGGTCATGCTGTGAAACCATGTCCCGATGATGCCCAGGTAGGGACCAGAGTCACCAGGTCCAAATGAGGCCCAGATGGAGCATATTCACTAGGTCCAGGTGAGGCCCATTTGAGGACCAGAGTCACCAGACCAGGTTGAGGCCCAGAGGGGTACCATAATCCCCTGGTCCAGGTGACATCCATATGGGGACCAGAGTCACCAGGGCAGGTTGATAGCCAGAGAGGTTCCAGAGTCATCATGTCCAGGGGAGCCTCAGGTATGGAACAGAGTCACCAGGACCAATGATGCCCAGGTGAGGACCAGAGTTACCAGGTACACGAGAGGCCCCGGTGGGGATCAGAGGCAACAGGTCCATGTGAGGCCGGCTTGGGGACCATGGTCAACAGGTGTACTTGAGGCTCAGGTGTGGAACACAGTAACCAGGTCTAGGTGAGTAACCGGTGGTGACAAAAGTTACCACGTCCAGGTGAGGCCCAGGTGGGGACCAGGATCACCAGGTCCAGGGGAGGCCCTTGAAAGTACCAGAGTCAACAGTACGACGTCAGTCGCAGGTGGGAACCAGGGTCAGCAGGTCCAAGTCAGTCCAAAGTGGTGTTCACAGTCACTAGGGCACGGTGAGACCCAGAGGGGGACCAGAGTCGCCTGGTCCAGGTGAGGTCCAGGTGTGGAACACAGTCACCAGGTCCCAATTTTGCCCAGTTGAGTACCATGGTCAACAGGGCCAGGAGACGCCAGATGGGGACCGGAGTCCCCAAATCCAGGTGAAGCCCAGGTGGGGACCACAGACACCAGATCCAGGGTAGTCTCAGGTGCAGACCGGAATCACCAGGTCCAGGTGAGTTGCCGGTGGCAACCACACTCACCAGGTCCCGGTGAGGCCCTGGTGGAGACCAGAGTCACGAGGTACATGATAAGCTAGAAACACTGCAGCCACCAGGTCCACATGATGACCATGTGGGAACGAGAATCACCAGTTACAGGTGAGGACCAGGTGGAGCCAGAGTCACCTGTTACAGAAGAGGCCAAAGTCAGGACCAGAGTTACCAGGATCAGGGCAGTCCCAGTGGGGAATAGAGTAACCATGTCCCAATGAGTCCCAGGTAGTACCAGAGTCACCAGTTCCAGATGAGGCGGAGGTGGGGAGCATATTCACTAGGTCCCGGTGAGGCCCAGTTGAGGACCAGAGTAACCAGGTCAAGTTGAGGCCTAGAGGGGTACAAGATTCACCTGGTCTTGGTGACATCCAGATGGGGCCCATGTCACCATGTCAGGCTGAGGCCCAGAGGGGATCCAGAGTCATCATGTCCAGGTAAGGCTCAGGTGTGGAACAGAGTATCCAGGTCATAATGGTCCACAGGTGAGGACCAGAGTCACCAGATCTGGGTGAGGCCCAGTAAGGATCAGAGTCAGCAGTTCCAGGTGAGGCCAAGAAGGAGTCCACAGCAAACAGGTCCAGGCGGGGAGCAAAGTCACCAGGACTGGGTGAGGCCCAGATGGGGACCAGATTCACGAGGTCCAGGTGATTCCAGGTTGTGAAAAGAGTTACCGGTTCCGGGTGAGGACCAGGATAAGACCAGATTCACCAGGTCCAAGTGAGGCCCACGTGGGTCCTTTGTCACCAGGTATGAGTGAGGCCCAGATGGCAACCCCACTCACCAGGTCCAGGTGAGGCCAACCTGCAGGCCATACAGAGGAAATATGTCCCGATGATGCCCAGGTAGGGACTAGAGTTACCAGGTCCAGGTGAGGCCAACCTGCAGGCCATGCAGTGGAACCATGTCCTGATGATGCCCAGGTAGGGTCCAGAGGTAACAGGTCCAGGTGAGGCCAACCTGAAGTCCATGCAGTGGAACCATGTCCCGATGATGCGCAGGTAGGGATCAGAATCATCAGGTCCAATGAGATCCAGACGGAGCATATTCACTAGGTCCAGGTGAGGTCCAATGGAGGACCAGAGTCACAGGACCTGGTTGAGGCCTAGAGGGGTACCAGAATCACCTGGTCCAGGTGACATCCAAATGGGGACCAGAGTCACCAGGTCAGGATGAGGCCCAGAGAGGTTCCAGAGTCATCATGTCCAGGTGAGGCTCAGGTGTGGAACAGAGTATCCAGGTCTTATTGGTCCACAGGTGAGTACCAGAGTCACCAGATCTGGGTGAGGCCCAGTTAGGATCAGAGTCACAAGTTCCAGGTGAGGACAAGAAGGGTTACACAGCAATCAGGTCCAGGTGGGTAACAAAGTCAACAGGACTGGGTGAGGCCCAGATGGGGACCAGATTCTCCAGGCCCAGGTGAGGCCCAGGTGGTGATCAGAGTTACCAGTTCCGGGAAAGGACCAGGTAAGGACCAGATTCACCAGGTCGAAGTGAGGCCCACGTGGGGACCTGTGTCACCAGGTATGGGTGAGACCCAGGTGTCAACCCCACTCACCAGGTCCAGGTGAGGCCAACCTGTAGGCAATACAGAGGAACGATTTACCGATGATGCCCAGGTAGGGACCAGAGTTACGAGGTCCAGGTGAGGCCAACCTGCAGGCCATGCAGTGGAACCATGTCCCGATGATGCCCAGGTAGGGACGAGAGTCACCAGGTATGGGTGACGCGCAGATAGGATCAGAGTCACCAGTTCCAGGTGAGGCCAAGAAAGAGTCCACAGCAATCAGGTCCACGTGGGTAACAAAGTCACCAGGATGGGTGAGGCCCAGATGGGGACCAGATTCACCAGGGCCAAGTGAGGCCGAGGTGGAGACCAGAGTCCCCGGGTCTGGGAGAGGACCCGGTAACGACCAGATTAACAGGTCCAAGAGGCCCACGTGGGGACCTGAGTCACCAGGTATGGGTGAGGCCCAGGTGGCAACCCCAACACCAGGTCCAGGTGAGGCCAGCCTGCAGGCCAGAGTCACCAGATCCAATTGGGGCCCTAGTGGACCCGGAGTCACAAGGTAAATTTGAGTCTACAAGAACACCACAGTCACCAGTTCCAGGTATGGTTCATGTGGGAACGAGAGTCACCAGGTCCAGGTGAGACCCAGGTGGGGACCACAGTCACCAGGGCCAGATTGAGGCCTAGGTGGGGGACCAGAGTCATCAGGACCATTTGAGGCCAAAGTGTGGAGCAAAGTTTTCATGTCCAGGTGAGGCCCAGGTGGGGAACAGTGTAGCAATGTCCCATTGATGCCAGGTGAGAAAAGAATCACAAGATCCAGACGAGGCCTAAGTGAGGTGTAGATTCACCAGGTCCTTTTGAGGCCCAGTTGAGGACCAGTATCCCCATCTCCGGGTGAGTCCCATGGGGGACCAGAGTCACCCGGTTCTGGTGATATCCAGGTGGGGACCATAGGCACCACGTCAGGGTGAGGTCCATAGGGGGACGAGAATCACTAGGTCCAGGTGAGGCCCCGATGTGGAATTGAGAAACCAGGTCCCATGATGCCCATATGAGGACCTGAGTCACCAGGTCCAGATGAGGTCCGTGTGGGAACCAGTCACCTCGTCACGGTGAGGCCCAGGTGGGACCACAGTCACCAGGTCCAGGTGAGCATCTTGTAGGAACCAGAGCCACTCTATTCTGCTGAGTCCCAGGTCCATGTGAGGCTCACGTGAGGACCAGATTCATCAGGTCGAATTGAGGCATAGCTGGGGACAAGAGTCACCAGGTCTGGGTGCGGCCTAGGTGGGGCAAGATTCAGCAGTTCTGTGTTAAGTCAAAGTGGGGACAAGAGACACCAGGTCCAGGTGAGGCCAAACTGAGGACCAGAGTCACCAGATCCAGGTGAGGTCCATGTTGGGAAGAGAGTCACCAGGTCCCGGAGAGTTCCATGTGGGGACAAGAGTCACCAGATCCAGGTGAAGTCCAAGTGGGACCAGAGTCAGCTGATCCAGGTGATACACAGGGGGGACCAGAGTCACCAGTTCCAGATGAGGCCCAGGTGAGGACCACAGTTACCAAGTACACGTGAGCCCTCGGTGGGGATCAGAGGCAACAGGTCCATGTGAGGCCGGCTTGGGGACCATGGTCAACAGGTCTACTTGATGCCCAATGTGGAACACAGTAAGCAGATCCAGGTGAGTCCCCGGTGGTGAAAAGAGTCACCACGTCCAGGTGAGGCCCAGGTGGGGACCAGGATCACCAGGTACAGGGGAGGCCCTTGAAAGAACCAGAGTCAACAGTTCGTGGTCAGGCGCAGGTGGCAACCAGGGACAGCAGGTCCAAGTCAGGCCAAAGTTGGGTTCACAGTCACTAGGGCACGTTGAGACCCAGAGGGGGACCAGTGTAACCTGGTCCAGGTGAGGTCCAGTTGTGGAACACAGTAACTGGGTCCCAATTTTGCCCAGTTGAGGACCATGGTCAACAGTGCCAGGTGAGGCCCAGATGGGGACCGGAGTCCCCAAATCCAGGTGAAGCCCAGGTGGGGACCACAGACACCAGATCCAGCGTAGTCTCAGATGCAGACCAGAATCACCAGGTCCAGGTGAGGTGCAAGTAGCAACCACACTCACCAGGTCACGGTACGGCCCTGGTGGGGACCAGATTCATGAGGTACATGAGAAGCTAGAAACACTGCAGCCACCAGGTCTACATGATGTCCATGTGGAAAGGAGAATCACCAGTTACAGGTGAGGACCAGGTGGGGATCCGACTAACCATGTCCAGGTGATACCCAGGTGAGAACCAGTGTCACCATGTCCAGGTGTGGCCCAGGTGAAGACCAGATTTAGTAGGTCCGGCTGGGTCACTGTTAGTGAGCAGTGTAACCATATCCTGATGCTACCCAGGTGGGTACCAGAGACACCAGGTCCTAGTGAGGCCCAGATGGGACCAGAGATATGAGGACCAGGTGAGGTCCCGATGGGAACCACAGTCATCGGGTCAGGTGAGGCCATGCTTAGGATCAGAGTCACCAGTTACAGATGAGGCCCAGGCGGAGCCAGAGTCACCTGGTACAGAAGAGGCCAAAGTCAGCACCAGAGTTACCAGGATCAGGTCAGTCCCAGTGGGGAATAGAGTAACCATGTCCCGATGATACCCAGGTTGAACCAGAGTCATCAGGTCGAGATGAGGCACAGGTGGGGAGCATATTCACTAGGTCATGGTGAGGCCCAGTTGAGGACCATAGTCACCAGGTCTAGTTGAGGCATAGAGGGGTACCAGATTCACCTGGTCTAGGTGACATCCAGATGGGGACCAGAGTTACCATGTCAGGGTGAGGCCAGAGGGGATCCAGAGACATCATGTCCAGGTGAGGCTCAGGTGTGGAACAGAGTATCCAGGTCATAATTGTCCAGAGCTGAGGATCAGAGTCACCAGATCTGGGTGAGGTCCAGTTAGGATCAGAGTCAACAGTTCCAAGTGAGGCCAAGAAGGGGCCCACAGCAATCAGGTCCAGGTTGGGAAAAAAGTCACCACGACTGGGTGAGGCCCAGATGGGGCCAGATACACCATGTCCAGGTGATTCCCAGGTGGTGACCAGAGTTACCAGGTCCGGGTGAGGACCAGGTAAGGACGAGATTCACCAGGGCATACTGGGGCCCACGTGCGGACCGGTGTCACCATGCATGGGTGAGGCCCTGGTGGCAACCCCACTCACCAGGTCCAGGTGAGGCCAACCTAGAGACCATGCAGAGGAATCATGTCCCGATGATGCCCAGGTAGGGACCAGAGTTACGAGGTCCAGGTGAGGCCAACCGGCAGGCCATGCAGTGGAACCATGTCCCGATGATGCCCAGGTAGGGACCAGAGTCACCAGGTCCAAATGAGGCCCAAATGGAGCATATTCACTAGGTTCAGGTGAGGCCCAGTTGAGGACCAGTGTCTCCAGATCTGGTAGAGGCCTAAAGGGTTACAAGAATCACCTGGTCCAGGTGACATCCAGATGGGGACCAGAATCACCAGGTCAGGGTGAGGCCCAGAGCGGTTCCTGAGTCATCATGTCCAGGTGAGGCTCAGGTGTGGAACAGAGTCACCAAGTACCAATGATGCCCAGGTGAGGACCAGAGTCACCAGGTCTGGGTGACGCACAGAAAGGATCAGAGTCACCAGGTCCAGGGGAGGTCAAGAAAGTGTCCACAGCAATCAAGTCCAGGTGGGGAACAAAGTCACTAGGACTGGGTGAGGCCCAGATGGGGACCAGATTCACCAGGTCCACATGAGACCCAGGTGGTGACCAGAGTCCCCAGGTCTGGGAGAGAACCAGGTAAGGACGAGATTTACCAGGTCCAAGAGGGCCACGCGGGGACCTGAGTCACCAGGTATGGGTGAGGCCCTGGTGGCAACCCCACTCACCAAGTCCAGGTGAGGCCAACCTTTGGCCTGTGTCACCAGATCCAGTTGAGGCCCTAGTGGGGACCGGAGTCACCAGGTAAATGTGGGTGTACAGGAACACCACAGTCACCAGGTCCAGGTGTGGTTCATGTGGGAAAGAGAGTCACCAGGTCCAGGTGAGACCCAGGTGGGGACCACAGTCACCAGGTCCAGATTGAGGCCTAGGTCGGGGGACCAGAGTCATCAGCACCAGTTGAGGCAAAAGTGTGGATAAAAGTTACCATGTCCAGGTGAGGCCCAGGTGGGAACAGAGTAACCATGTCCCATTGATGCCAGGTGGGAAAAGAGTCACAAGGTCCAGACGAGGCCAAAGTGAGGAGTAGATTCAATAGGTCCTGTTGAGGCCCTATTTAGGACCGGTGTCCCCAGCTCCGGGTGAGACCCAGAGGGGGACCACATTCACCCGGTCCTGGTGATATCCAGGTGGGGACCAGAGTCACCACGTCAGGGTGAGCCCCAGAGGAGGACGAGAATCACTAGGTCCAGGTGAGGCCCCGATGTGGAATGAGAAACTAGGTCCCATGATGCCCATATGAGGACCTTTGCCACCAGGTCCAGGCAAGGTCCTTGTGGGAACCAGTCACCTCATCCAGGTCAGGCACAGGTGGGACCACAGTCACCAGGTTCAGATGAGGCCCAGGAATATAACAGAGTATCCAGGTCCCAATGATGCAAAGGTAAGGACCAGAGTCAACAGGTCAAGGAGAGGCCCAAATATGGATCAGAGTCATTGTGTTCCAGGTGAGGCCAGATCGGGACCAGAGGAACCAGGTCCAGGAGAGCCCCATATGGGAAATAGAGCCACCAGATCCAGGTGAGGTCCAGATGGGACCACAGTCACAAGGTCCAGGTGAGGCGCAGGAGGCAACAGGATTCAACAAGTCCAGGTGAGACCCAGGTGGCGACCAGTCACCAGATCCAGGTGCGGACCAGCTAAGGACAAGATTCAGCAAGCTCATGTGAATCCCAAGGGGTGACCAGAGTCACCAGGTAGGGGTGAGGCCCAGAGGGGGAACCAGAGTAACCAGTTTAGTTTGAGGCCCAGAATGGGACCAGAGATCCCTGGTCAAACTGAGGCCCAGGTGTGGAATAGAGTATCCAGGTCCCAATGATGCCTGGGTGAGGACCAGAGTCACTAGGGCCATGCAGGCCCAGATGGCAAACAGAATCACTAGGTCCTGGCGAGGCATAGAATAACACCACAGTCAACAGTATCAGGTGAGCCCCTTGTGGGAACCAGAGCCACTCTATGGAGCTGAGTCCCAGGTCCATGTGAGGCCCACGTGAGGACCCGATTCATCAGGTCGAATTGAGGCATAGCTGGGGACAAGAGTCACCAGGTCGGGGTGCGGTCTAGGTGTAGCAAGATTCAGAAGTTTTGAGTTAATCAATGTGGGGATGAGAGACACCAGGTCCAGGTGAGGCCAAAGTGAGGACCAGAGTCACCAGATCCAGGTGAGGTCCATGTTGGAAAGAGAGTCCCCAGGTTCAGGAGAGGTCCAGGTGGGGACCAGAGTCACCAGATCCAGGTGAAGTCCAGGTGGGGACCAGAGTCACCAGATCCAGGTGAAGCCCAGGTGGGGACCAGAGTCACTAGGTCCAGATGAGGCCCAGGTGAGGACCAGAGTTACCAGACAACTGAGGCCCCGGTGGGGATCAGAGGCAAGAGGACTACTTGAGGCCCAGGTTTGGAACACAGTAACAAGGTCCAGGCGAGTCCCCGGTGGTGACAAGAGTCACCACGTCCAGGTGAGGCCCATGTGGGGACCAGGATCACCAGGTCCAGGGAAGGCCCTTGAAAGAACCAGAGTCAACGGATCGAGGTCAGGAGCAGGTTGCAACCAGTGTCAGCAGGTCCAAGTCAGGCCAAAGTGGGGTTCACAGTCACTAGGGCACGGTGAGACCCAGAGGGGGATCAGAGTCACCTGGTCAATGTGAGGTCCAGTTGTGGAACAGTCACCGGGTCCTAATTTTGCCCAGTTGAGGACAATGGTCAACACTGCCAGGTGAGGCCCAGATGGGGACCGGAGTCCCCAAATCCAGGTGAAGCCCAGGTGGGGACCACAGTCACCAGACCCAGGGTAGTCTCGGGTGCAGACCAGAATCTCCAGGTCCAGGTGAGGTGCAGGTGGCAACCACACTCACCAGGTCCCGGTGAGGCCCTGGTGGGGACCAGAGTCACGAGGTACATGAGAAGCTAGAAACACTGCAGCCACCAGGTCCACATGATGTCCCTGTGGGAATGAGAATCACTAGTTACAGGTGAGGACCTGGTGGGGATCCCACTCACCATGTCCAGGTGAGACCCAGTTGGGAACCAGTGTCACCATGTCCAGGTGTGGCCCTGGTGAAGACCAGAGTTAATAGGTCAGGCTGGGTCACTGTTAGTGAACAGTGTAACCATATCCTGATGCTTCCCAGGTGGGTACCAGAGACACCAGGTCCTGGTGAGGCCCAGGTGGAACCAGAGACCTGAGGTCCAGGTGAGGTCCCGATGGGAACCACAGTCACCAGGTCAGGTGAGGCCATGCTTAGGATCAGAGTCACCAGTTACAGGTGAGGTCCAGGTGGAGCCAGAGTCACATGGTACAGAAGAGGCCAAAGTCAGGATCAGAGTTACCAGAATCAGGTCAGTCCCAGTGGGGAATACAGTAACCATTTCCCGAGGATGCCCAGGTAAAACCAGAGTCACCATGCCCAGATGCGGCGCAGCTGGGGAGCATGTTCACTAGGTCCCGGTGAGGCCCAGTTGGGGCCCAGAGTCACCAGGTCAAGTTGAGGCCTAGAGGGGTACCAGATTCACCTGGTCTAAGTGACATCCAGATGGGGACCAGAGTCACCATGTCAGGGTGAGGCCCAGAGGGGATCCAGAGTCAACATGTCCAGGTGAGGCTCACGTGTGGAACAGAGTATCCAGTTCATAATGGTCCACAGGTGAGGACCAGAGTCACCAGATCTGGGTGAGGCCCAGTTAGGATCAGAGTCACCAGTTCCAGGTGAGGCCAAGAAGGAGTCCACAGCAATCAGGTCCAGGTGGGGAACAAAGTCACCAGGAATGGATGACCCGAGATGGGGACCAGATTCACCAGGTCCAGGTGATTCCCATGTGGTGACCAGAGTTACGAGTTCCGGGTGAGGACCAGGTAAGGACCAGATTCACCAGGTCCAAGTGAGGCCCACGTGGGGACCTGTGTCACCAGGCATGGGTGAGGCCGAAGTGGCAACCCCACTCACCAGGTCCAGGTGAGGCGATCTTGCAGGCCATGCAGAGGAACCATGTCCCGATGATGCCCAGGTAGGGACTAGAGTTACCAGGTCCAGGTGAGGCCAACCTGCAGGCCATGCAGTGGAACCATGTCCCGATGATGCCCAGGTAGGGACCAGAGTTAACAGGTCCAGGTGAGGCCAACCTGCAGGCCATGCAGTGGAACCATGTCCCGATGATGCCGAGGTAGGGATCAGAATCACCAGGTCCAATGAGACCCAGATGGAGCATATTTACTAGGTCCAGGTGAGGTTCAGTGGAGGACCAGAGTCACCAGATCTAGTTGAGGCCTAGAGGGGTACCAGAATCACCTGGTCCAGGTGACATCCAGATGGGGACCAGAGTCCCCAGGTCAGGATGAGGCCCAGAGAGGTTCCAGAGTCATCATGTCCAGGTGAGGCTCAGGTGTGGAACAGAGTCACCAGGTACCAAAGATGCCCAGGTGAGGACCAGAGTCACCAGGTCTGGGTAATGCGCAGATAGGATCAGAGTCACCAGTTCCAGGTGAGGCCAAGAAAGAGTTCACAGCAATCAGATCCAGGTGGGGAACAAAGTCACCAGGACTGGGTGAGGCCCAGATGGGGACAAGAGTCACCAGGTCTACTTGAGGCCTAGAGGGGTACCAGATTCACCTGGTCTAGGTGACATCCTGATGGGGACCAGAGTCACGATGTCAGACTCCCCTGGACATGATGACTCTGGGCCAGGTCCTGGTGAGGCCCAGGTGGTACCAGAGACATGAGGTCCAGGTGAGGTCCCGATGGGAACCACAGTCACCAGGTCAGGTGAGGCCATGCTTAGGATCAGAGTCACCAGTTACAGGTGAGGCCCATGTGGAGCGACAGTCACCTGGTACAGAAGAGGCCAAAGTAGGGATCCCTGGGTGGCGCAGCGGTTTGGCGCCTGCCTTTGGCCCAGGGCGCGATCCTGGAGACCCGGGATCGAATCCCACATCGGGCTCCCGGTGCATGGAGCCTGCTTCTCCCTCTGCCTATGTCTCTGCATCTCTCTCTTTCTCTCTCTGTGAATATCATAAAAATAAATAAAAATTAAAAAAAAAAAAAAAACAGAAGAGGCCAAAGTCAGGATCAGAGTTACCAGGTCAGGTCAGTCCCAGTGGGGAATAGAGTAACTATGTCCCCATGATGCCCAGGTAGAACCAGAGTCACTAGTTCCAGAAGAGGCGCAGGTTGGGAGCATTTTCACTAGGTCCCGGTGAGGCCCAGTTGAGGACCAGAGTCACCAGATCTGGTTGAGTCCTAGAGCGGTACCAGAAACACCTGGTCCTGGTGACATCCAGTAGGGGACCAGAGTCACCACGTCAGGGTGAGGCCCAGAGAGGCCTAGAGTCATCATTTCCAGGGGAGGCTCAGGTGTGGAACAGAGTCACCAGGTACCAATGATGCCCAGGTGAGGACCAGAGTCACCAGGTATGGGTGACGCGCGGATAGGATCAGAGTCACCAGGTCCAGGTGAGGCCAAGAAAGACTCCACAGCAATCAGGTCCAGGTGGGGAACAAAGACACAAGGACTGGGTGAGCCCCAGTTGGGGACCAGATTCACCAGGTCCAGGTGAGGCCCAGGTGGTGACCAGACTCCCCGGGTCTAGGAGAGGACCAGGTAAGGTCCAGATTCACCAGGACCAAGAGACCCACGTGGGGACCTGAGTCACCAGGTATGGGTGAGGCCCAGGGGGCAACCCCACTCACCAGGTCCACGTGAGGCCAGCCTGCAGGTCAGAGTCACCAGATCCAGGTGAGGCCCTAATGGGGACCGGAGTCACCAGGTAAATGTGAGTCTACAAGAACACTACAGTCACCAGGTCCAGGTGTGGTTCATGTGGGAACGAGAGTCACGAGGTCCAGGTGAGAACCTGGTGGGGACCACAGTCACCAGGTCCAGATTGAGGCCTAGGTGGGGGGACCAGAGTCATCGGGACCAGTTGAGACCAAAGTGTGGAGCAAAGTTTTCATGTCCAGGTGACGCCCAAGTGGGGAACAGAGTAACAATGTCCCATTGATGCCAGATGGGAAAAGAGTCACATGGTCCAGATGAGGCCTAAGTGAGGAGTAGATTCACCAGGTCCTGTTCAGGCCAGGTTTAGGACCAGTGTCCCCAGCTCCGGGTGAGTCCAGAGGGGGACCAGAGTCACCTGGTTCTGGTGATATCCAGGTGGGGACCAGAGTCACCACGTCAGGGTGAGGCCCAGTGGGGGACGAGAATCACTAGGTCCAGGTGAGGCCCCGATGTGGAACTAGAAATCAGGTGCCATGATGCCCATATGAGGACCTGAGTCACCAAGTCCAAGTGAGGTCCCTGTGGGAACCAGTGAACTCCTCCAGGTGAGGCCCAGGTGGGACCAAAGTCACCAGGTCCAGGTGAGGCCCAGGTATATAAGAGATTATCCAGGTCCCAATGATGCCCAGTTAAGGACCAGAGTCAACAGGTCCAGGAGAGTCCCAAAAATGGATCAGAGTCATTGTGTTCCAGGTGACGCCAGATGGAGACCACAGGAACCAGGTCCAGGAGAGCCGCATATGGGAACCAGAGCCACCAGATCCAGGAGAGGTCCAGGTGGGACCACAGTCACAAGGTCCAGGTGAGGCGCAGGTGGCAACAAGATTCACCAAGTCCAGGTGAGGCCCAGGTGGCGACCAGTCACCAGATCCAGGTGCGGACCAGCTAAGGACCAGATTCACCAGGCCCATGTGTAGCTCAAGTGGTGACCAGATTTACCAGGAAAGGGTGAGTCCCAGAGGGGGAATCAGAGTAACCAGTTTAGTTTGAGGCACAGAATGGGACCAGAGGTCCCTGGTCAAAGTGAGGCCCAGGTGTGGAATAGAGTATCCAGGTCCCAAAGATGCCTGGGTGAGGACCAGAGTCACTAGGGCCATGCAGGCCCAGATGGGGAACAGAATCACTAGGTCCTGTTGAGGCATAGAATAAGACCAGATTCAGGGATCCCTGGGTAGCGCAGCTGTTTGGCGCCTGCCTTTGGCCCAGGGCGCGATCCTGGATACCCGGGATCGAATCCCACATCGGGCTCCCGCTGCATGGAGCCTGCTTCTCCCTCTGCCTGTGTCTCTGCCTCTCTCTCTCTCTGTGACTATCATAAATAAATAAAAATTTAAAAAAATTTAAAAAAAAGACCAGATTCACCAGTATCAGGTGAGCCCATTGTGGGAACAAGAGCCACTCTACACAGCTGAGTCCCAGGTTCATGTGAGGCCCAAGGGAGGACCAGATTCATCAGGTAGAATTGAGGCATAGCTGGGGACAAGTGTCACCAGGTCTGGGTGCGGCCTAGGTGGGGAAAGATTCAGCAGTTCTGAGTTAGGTCAAAGTGGGGACGAGAGACACCAGTTCCAGGTGAGGCCAAAGTGAGGACCAGAGTCACCAGATCCAGCTGAGGTCCATGTTGGAAAGAGAGTCACGAGGTCCAGGAGAGGTGCAGGTGGGGGCCAGAGTCACCAGATCCATGTGAAGTCCAGGTGGTTACCAGAGTCACCAGATCCAGGTGAAGCCCAGGTGGGGACCAGAGTCTCTAGTTGCAGATGAGGCCCAGGTGAGGACCAGAGTTACCAGGTACCCGTGAGGCCCCGGGGGGGATCAGAGGCAACAGGTCCATGTGAGGCCGGCTTGGGGTCCATGGTCCACAGGTCTACTTGAGGCCCAGGTGTGGAACACAGTAAGCAGGTCCAAGTGAGTCCCTGGTGGTGACAAGAGTCACCACGTCCAGGTGAGCCCCAGGTGGGGACCAGGATCACCAGGTAGAGGGGAGGCCCTTGAAAGAACCAGAGTCAACAGTTCAAGGTAAGGCGCAGGTTGCAACCAGGGTCAACAGGTCCAAGTCAGGCCAAAGTGGGGTTCACAGTCACTAGGGCACAGTTACCGGGTTCCAAATTTGCCCAGTTGAGTACCATGGTCAACACGGCCAGGAGAGGTCCAGATAGGGACCGGAGTCCCCAAATCCAGGTAAGCCCAGGTTGGGACCACAGTCACGAGATCCAGGATAGTCTCAGGTGCAGACCAGAATCACAAGGTCCAGGTGAGGTGCAGGTGGCAACCACACTCACCAGGTCCCGGTGAGGCCCTGATGGGGACCAGAGTCACGAGGTACATGAGAAGCTAGAAACTCTGCAGCCACCAGGTCCCCATGATATGTCCATCTGAGAATGAGTATCACCAGTTACAGGTTACTACCAGGTTGGGCTTTGACTCACCATGTCCAGGTGAGACCCATGTGGGAACCAGTGTCACCATGTCCAGGTGTGGCCCAGGTGAAGACCAGAGTCAATAGGTCCAGCTGAGTCACTGTTAGTGAACAGTGTAACCATATCCTGATGCTACCCAGGTGGGTACCAGAGACACCAGGTCCTGGTGACGCCCAGGTGGGACCAGAGTCATGAGGTCCAGTTGAGGTCCAGTTGTGGAACACAGTCACCGGGTCCCAATTTTGCCCAGTTGAGGACCATGGTCAACAGGGCCAGGTGAGGCCCAGATGGGGACCGGAGTCCCCAAATTCAGGTGAATCCCAGGTGGGGACCACAGTCACCAGATCCACAGTAGTCTCACGTGCAGACCAGGATCATCAGGTCCAGGTGAGGTGCAGGTGGAAACCACACTCACCAGCTCCTGCTGAATAGAGTAACCATGTCCCGATGATGCCCAGGTAGAACCAGAGTCACCAGGTCCAGATGAGGCACAGGTGGGGAGCATGTTCACTAGGTCCCCGTAGGCCCAGTTGAGGACCAGAGTCCAGGTCAAGTTGAGGCCTAGAGGGGTACCAGATTCACCTGGTCTAGGTGACATCCAGATGGAGACCAGAGTCACCATGTCAGGCTGAGGCCCAGAGGGGATCCAGAGTCATCATATCCAGGTGACGCTCAGGTGTGTAACAAAGTATCCAGGTCATAATGGTCCACAGGTGAGGACCAGAGTCATCAGATCTGGGTGAGACCCAGTTAGGATCAGAGTCACCAGTTCAAGGTGAGGCCAAGAAGGAGTCCACAGCAATCAGGCCCAGGTGGGGAACTAAGTCAGCAGGACTGGGTGAGGCCCAGAGCGGGACCAGATTCACCAGGCCCAGGTGATTCCCAGGTGGTGACCAGAGTTACAAGTTCCGGGTGAGGACAAGGTAAGGACCAGATTCACCAGGTCCAAGTGAGGCCCACGTGGGACCTGTGTCACCAGGTATGGGTGAGGCAAGGTGGCAACCCCACTCACCAGGTCCAGGTGAGGGCAACCTGCAGGCCATGCAGAGGAACCTAGTCCAGATGATGCCCAGGTTGGTACTAGAGTTACCAGGTCCAGGTGAGGCCAACCTACAGGCCATGCAGTGGAACCATGTCCCGATGATGCCCAGGTAGGGACCAGAGTTACCAGGTCCAGGTGAGGCCAACCTACAGGTCATGCAGTGGAGACATGTCCCGATGATGCCCAGGAAGGGACAAGAGTAACCAGGTCCAAATGAGCCCCAGATGGAATGTATTCACTATGTCCAGGTGAGGCCCAGTTGAGGACCAGAGTCACCAGATCTGGATGAGGCCTAGAGGGGTACCAGAATCACCTGGTTCAGGTGACATCCAGATGGGGACCAGAATCACCAGGTCAGGGTGAGGCCCAGAGAGGCTCCAGAGTCATCATGTTCAGGTGAGGCTCAGGTCTGGAACACAGTGTCCAGGTCATAATGGTCCATATGTGAGGACCAGAGTGACCAGATCTGGTGACGCGCAGATAGGATCAGAGTCACCAGTTCCAGGTGAAGCCAAGAAAGAGTCCACAGCAATCAGGTCCAGGTGGGGAACACAGTCACCAGGACTGGGTGAGGCCCAGATGGGGACCAGATTCAACACATCCAGGTGAGGCCCAGGTGGTGTCCAGAGTCCCCGGGTCTGGGAGTGGACCAGGTAAGGACCAGATTCACCAGGTCCAAGAGGCCCACGTGGGGAACTGAATCACCAGGTATGGGGTGGCAACCCCACTCACCAGGTCCAGGTGAGGCCAACCTTCAGGCCAGAGTCACCAGATCCACGTGAGGCCCTAGTGGGGACCGGAGTCACCAGGTAAATGTCCGTCTACAAGAACACCACAGTCCAGGTCCAGGTGTGGTTCATGTGGGAACGAGAGTCACCAGGTCCAGGTGAGAACCAGGTGGGGACCAGAGTCACCAGGTCCAGATAGAGGCCTAGGTGGGGGGACCAGAGTCATCAGGACCAGTTGAGGTCAACGTGTGGAGCAAAGTTATCATGTCCAGGTGAGGCCCAGGTGGGGAACAGAGTAACCATGTCCCATTGATGCCAGGTGGGAAAAGAGTCACAAGGTCCCGGTGAGGCGCAGGTGGCAACAGGATTCACCAAGTCCAGGTGAGGCCCAGGTGGCGACCAGTCACCCGATCCATGTGCGGACCAGCTAAGGACCAGATTCACTAGGCCCAAGTGAAGCCCAAGGGGTGACCAGATATACCAGGTAAGGGTGAGGCCCAGAAGGGGAACCAGAGTAATCAGTTTAGTTTCAGGCCCAGAATGGGACCAGAGGTCCCTGGTCAAAGAGAGTCCCAGGTGTGGAATAGAGTATCCAGGTCCCAATGACGCCCAGGTGAGGACCAGAGTCACCAGGTCTGGGTAATGCGCAGATAGGATCAGAGTCACCAGTTCCAGGTGAGGCCAAGAAAGAGTCCACAGCAATCAGATCCAGGTGCGGAACAAAGTCACCAGGACTGGGTGAGGCCCAGATGGGGACCAGATTGACCAGGTCCAGGTGAGGCCCAGGTGGTGACCAGAGACCACGGGTCTGGGAGATGACCAGGTAAGGACCAGATTCACCAGGTCCAAGAGGCCCACGAGGGGACCTGTGTCCCCAGGTACGGGCGAGGCACAGGTGGCAACCACACTCACCAGGTCCAGGAGAGGCCATCCTTCGAGCCATGCAGAGGAACCCTGTCCCGATGATGCCCATGTAGGAACCAGAGTTACCAGGTCCAGGTGAGGCCAACCTGCAGGCCATGCAGTGGAACCATGCCCTGATGATGTCCAGGTAGGGACCAGGGTTACCAGGTCCAGGTGAGGCCAACCTGCAGGCGACGCAGTGGAACCGTGTCCCGATGATGCCCAGGTAGGGACCAGAATCACCAGGTCCAATGATGCCCAGATGGAGCATATTCACTAGGTCCAGGTGTGGTCCAGTGGAGGACCAGAGTCACCAGACCCTGTTGAGGCCTAGAGGGGTACAAGAATCACCTGGTCCAGGTGACATCCAGATGGGGACCAGAGTCACCAGGTCAGGATGAGGCCCAGAGAGGTTCCAGAGTCATCATGTCCAGGTGAGGCTCAGGTGTGGAACAGAGTCACCAGGTACCAAAGATGCCCAGGTGAGGACCAGAGTCACCAGGTCTGGGTGACGGGCAGATAGGATCAGAGTCACCTGTTCCAGGTGAGGCCAAAAAAGAGTCCACAGCAATCAGGCCCAGGTGGGGAACAAAGTCACCAGGACAGTGTGAGGCCCAGATTGGGACCAGATTCACCAGGCCCAGGTTATTCCCAGGTGGTGACCAGACATACCAGTTCCGGGTGACGACCAGGTAAGGACCAGATTCACCAGGTCCAAATGAGGCCCCCGTGGGGACCTGAGTCACCAGGTATTGGTGAGGCCAGGTGGCAAGGCACCCCAGGTCCAGGTGAGGCCAACCTGCAGGCCATGCAGAGGAACCATGTCCCGATATACCCAGGTAAGGACGAGAGTTACAACATCCAGGTGAGGCCAACCTGCAGGCAATGCAGTGGAACCATGTCCCGATGATGCCCAGTTAGGGACTAGAGTCACCAGGTCAGGGGTAGGCCCAGAGAGGTTCCAGTGTCATCATGTCCAGGGGAGGCTCAGGTGAGGAACAGAGTCACCAGGTACCAATGATGCCCAGGTGAGGGCCAGAGTCACCAGATCAGGGTGACGCGCAGATAGGTTCAGAGTCACGAGTTCCAGGTGAGGCCAAGAAAGAGTCCACAGCAATCAGGTCCAGGTGGGGAACAAAGTCACCAGTACTGGGTGAGGCCTAGATGGGGACAAGATTCACCACATCAGGGTTAGGCCCAGAGTGGGACGAGAATCACTAGGTCCAGGTGAGGCCCCGATGTGGAAGTGAGAAACCAGGTCCCATGATGCCCATATGAGGATCTGAGTCACCAGGTCCAGGTGAGCTCCCTGTGGGAACCAGTCACCTCGTCCAGGTGAGGCTCAGGTGGGACCACAGTCACCGGTCCAGGTGAGACCCAGGTATATAACAGAGTATCCAGCTCCCAGTGATGCCCAAGTAAGGACCAGAGTCAACAGGTACAAGAGAGGCCCAAATATTGTTTAGAGTCATTGTGTTCCAAGTGAGGCCAGATGGAGACCACAGGAACCAGGTCCAGGAGAGCCCCATATGGGAATCAGAGCCACCAGATCCAGGTGAAGTCCAGGTGGGACCACAGTCACAAGGTCCAGGTGAGGCACAGGTGGCAACAGGATTCACCAAGTCCAGTTGAGGCCCAGGTGGCGACCAGTCACCAGATCCAGGTGCGGACCAGCTAAGGACCAGATTCACCAGACCCTAGTGAAGCCCAAGGGGTGACCAGAGTCACCAGGTAAGGGTGAGGCCCACAGTAGAACCAGAGTAACCAGTTTAGTTTGAGGCCCAGAATGGGAGCAGAAGTCCCTGGTCAAAGTGAGGCACAGGTGTGGAATAGAGTATCCAGGGTGAGGATCATTGGGTCCATCACTCAATGATGCCTGGGTGAGGACCAGAGGCACTAGGGCCACGCAGGCCCAGATGGGGAACAGAATCACTACGTCCTGATGAGGCATAGAATAAGACCACAGTCAGCAGTATCAGGTGTGCCCCTTGTGGGAACCAGAGCCACTTTATCCAGCTGAGTCCCAGGTACATGTGAGGCACACGTGAGGACCAGATTCATCAGGTCGAATTGAGGCATAGCTAGGGACAAGAGTCACCAGGTCTGGGTGCGGCCTAGTTGGGGCAAGATTCAGCAGTTCTGAGTTAGGACAAAGTGGGGATGAGAGACACCAAGTCCAGGTGAGGCCAAACTGAGGACCAGAGTCACCAGATCCACATGAGGTCTATGTTGGAAAGGAGTCACCAGGTCCAGGAGAGGTCCTGGGGTGGACCAGAGTCACCAGATCCAGGTGAAGTCCAGGTGGGAACCAGAGTCACTAGGTCCAGATGAGGCCCAGGTGAGGACCAGAGTTACCAGGTACACGTGAGCCCCCGGTGGGGATCAGAGGCAACATGTCCATGTGAGGCTGGCTTGGGGACCATGGTCAAGAGGTCTACTTGAGGCCCAAGTGTGGAACACAGTAAGCAGGTCCCGGTGAGGGCCCGGTGGTGACAAGAGTCACCACGTCCAGCTGAGTCCCAGGTGGGGACCAGGATCAACAGGTCCAGGGGAGGCCCTTGAAAGAACCAGAGTCAACAGTTCGAGGTCAGGCGCAGGTGGCAACCAGGGTCAGCAGGTCCAAGTCAGGCCAATTTGGGGTTCACAGTCACTAGGACATGGTGACACCCAGAGGGGGACCAGAGTCACTTGGTCCAGGTGAGGCCACTTGTGGAACACAGTCACCGGGTCCCAATTTTGCCCAGTTGAGGAAAACCCCACTCACCAGGTCCAGGTGAGGCCAACCTGCAGGCCATGCCGTGATACCATATCCCGATGATGCCCAGGTACGGACTAGAGTCACCAGGTCCAAATGAGGCCCAGATGGGGTATATTCACTAGGTTCAGGTGAAGCCCAGTTGAGGACCAGAGTCACCAGATCACCTTGAGCCCTAGAGGTGTACCAGAATCACCTGGTCCAGGTGATATCCAGATGGGGACCAGAGTCACCAGGTCAGAGTGAGTCCCAGAGAGGTTCCAGAGTCATCATGTCCCGGTGAGGCTCAGGTGTGGAACAGACTAACCAGGTATCAATGATGCCCAGGTGAGGACCAGAGTCACCAGATCTGGGTGAGGCCCAGTTAGGATCAGAGTCACCAGTTCCAGGTGAGGCCAAGAAGGCGTCCACAGCAATCAGGTCCAGGTGGGGAACAAAGTCACCAGGACTGAGTGAGGACCAGGTAAGGACCAGATTCACCAGGCCCAGGTGATTCCCAGGTGGGGACCTGTGTTACCAGGTAAGGGTGAGGCCCAGGTGACAACCCCACTCACCAGGTCCAGGTGAGGCCAACCTGCAGGCCATGCAGAGGAACCATGTCCCGATAATGCCCAGGTAGGAAACAGAGTTCCCAGGTCCAGGTGAGGCCAATATGCAGGCCATGCAGTGGAACCATGTCCCGATGATGCCCAGGTAGGGACCAGAGTCACCAGGTCCAAATGAGACCCAGATGGAGAATATTCACTAGGTCCAGTGAGGCCCAGTTGAGGACCACTGTCACCAGATCTGGTTGAGGCTTAGAGGGGTACCAGAATCACCTCGTACAGGTGACATCCAGATGGGGACCAGAGGCATCAGTTCAGGGAGAGGCCCAGAGTGTTTCCAGAGTCATCATGTCCAGGTTAGGCTCAGGCGTGGAACAGAGTCACCAGGTACCAATGATGCTCAGGTGAGGCCCAGAGTCACTAGATCTGGGTGACGCGCAGATAGGATCAGAGTCACCAGTTCCAGGTGAGGCCAAGAAAGAGTCCACAGCAATGAGGTCCAGGTGGGGAACAAAGTCACCAGGACTGGGTGAGGCCCAGATGGGGACCTGATTCACCAGGTCCAGGTGAGGCCCAGGTCGTGACCAGAGTCCCCGGGTCTGGGAGAGGACCAGGTAAGGACCAGATTCACCAGGTCCAAGAGACCAAAGTGAGGACATGAATCACCAGGTGTGGGTGAGGCCCAGGTGGCAACCCCACTCACCAGGTCCAAGTGAGGCCAACCTGCAGGCCAGAGTCACCAGATGCAGGTGAGTCCCTTGTGGGTACCGGACTCCCCAGGTAAATGTGAGTCTACAAGAACACCACAGTCACCAGGTCCAGGTGTGATTCATTTGGGAACGAGAGTCACCAGGTCCAGGTGAGTCCCAGGTGGGGACCACAGTCACCAGGTCCTGATTGAGGCCTAGGTGGGGGGACGAGAGTCATCAGGACCAGATGAGGCCAAAGTGCGGAGCAAAGTTATCATGTCCAGGTGAGGCCCAGGTGGGGAACAGAGTAACCATGTCCCATTGATGCCAGGTGGGAAAAGAGTCACAAGTTCCAGACGAGGCCTAAGTGAGGAGTAGATTCACCAGGTCCTGATGAGGCCCAGTTGAGGACCAGTGTCCACAGCTCTGGGTGAGTCCCAGAGGGGGACCACAGTCACCAGGTTCTGGTGATATCCAGGTTGGGACCAGAGTCACCATGTCAGGGTCAGGGCCAGAGGGGGACCAGAATCACTAGGTCCACTTGAGGCCCCGATGTGGAACTGAGAAACCAGGTCCCATGATGCCCATATGAGGACTTGAGTCACGAGGTCCAGGTGATGTCCCTGTGGGAACCAGTCACCTCGTCCCGGTGAGGTCCAGGTGGGACCACAGTCACCACGTCCAGGTGAGGACCAGGTATATAAGAGTGTACCCAGGTCCCAATGATGCCCATGTAAGTACCAGAGTCAACAGGTCCAGGAGAGGCCCAAATATGAAACAGAGTCATTGTGTTCCAGGTGAGGCCTGATGGAGACCACAGGAACCAGGTCCAGGAAAGCCCCATATGGGAACCAGAGCAAACAGATCCAGGTGAAGTCCAGGTTGGACCACTGTCACAAGGTCCAGGTCAGGCGCAGGTGACAACAGGATTCACCAAGTTCAGGTGAGGCCCAGGTGGCGACCACTCACCATAAAGAAGTGAGGACAAACTAAGGACCAGATTCAGCAGGCCCAAATAATACCCAAGGGGTGTCAAGAGTCACCAGGTAAGGTTGAGGCCAATAGGGTGACCAGAGTAACCAGTTTAATTTGAGGCCCAGAGTGCGACCAGAGGTCCCTGGTGAGAGTGAGGCCCAGGTGTCGAATAGAGTATCCAGGTCCCAATGATGCCTGGGTGAGGACCAGAGTCACTAGGGCCATGCAGGCCCAGATGGGGAACAGAATCACTAGGTCCTGGTGAGGCATAGAATAAGACCACAGTCACCAGTATCAGGTGAGCCCCTTGTGGGTAACAGAGCCACTCTATCCAGCTGAGTCCCAGGTCCATGAGAGGCCCACGTGAGGACCAGATTCATCAGGTCGAATTGAGGCATAGCTGGGGACAAGAGTCACCAGATCTGGTTGCGGCCTAGTTGGGGCAAGATTCAGCAGTTCTGAGTTAGGTCAAAGTGTGGACGAGAGACACCAGGTCCAGGTGAGGCCAAAATGAGGACCAGAGTCACCAGATCCAGGTGAGGTCCATGTTGGAAAGAGAGTCACCAGGTCCAGGAGTGGTCCAGGTGGGGACAAGAGTCACCAGATCCAGGTGAAGCCCAGGTGGGGACCAGAGTCACTAGGTCCAGATGACGCCCAGGTGAGGACCAGAGTTCCCAGGTACACGTGAGGCCCCGGTGGGGATCAGAGGCAACAGGTCCATGTGAGGCCGGCTTCGGTACCATGGTCAACAGGTCTACTTGAGGCCCAAGTGTGGAACACAGTAACCAGGTCCAGGTGAGTCCCAGGTTGTGACAAGAGTCACCACGTCCAGGTGAGGCCCAGGTGGGGACCAGGATCACCAGGTACAGGGGAGGCCCTTGAAAGGACCAGAGTCAACAGTTCGAGGTCAGGCGCAGGTGGCATCCAGGGTCAGCAGGTCCAAAGCAGGCCAAAGTGGGGTTCACAGTCACTAGGGCACGGTGAGACCCAGAGGGGTACCAGAGTCACCTGGTCTAGGTGACGTCCAGTTGTGGAACACAGTCACCGGGTCCCAATTTTCCCCAGTTGAGGACCATGGTCAACAGGGCCAGGTGAGGCCCAGATGGGGACTGGAGTCCCCATATCCAGGTGAAGCCCAGGTGGGGACCACAGTCAGCATATCCAGGGTAGTCTCAGGTGCAGACCATAATCACCAGTTCCAAGTGAGGTGCAGGTGGCAACGACATTCCCCAGGACCCAGTGAGGCCCTGGCAGGGACCAGAGTCACAAGGTACATGAGAAGCTAGAAACACTGCAGCCACCAGGTCCACAAGATGTCCATGTGGGCCGGAGAATCAGCAGTTACACGTGAGGAACAGGTGGGGATCCGACTCACCATGTCAAGTTGAGACCCAGGTGGGATCCAGTGTCACCACGTCCAGGTGTGGCCCAGGTGAAGACCAGAGTTAATAGTTCCGGGTGGGTCACTGATAGTGAACAGTGTAACCATAACCTGATGCTACCCAGGTGGGTACCAGATACACCAGGTCCTGGTGAGGCCCAGGTGGGACCAGAGACATGAGGTCCAGGTAAGATCCCGATGGGAACCACAGTCACCAGGTCAGGTGAGGCCATGCTTAGGATCAGAGTTACCAGTTACAAGTGAGGCCCCGGTGGAGCCAGAGTGACCTGGTACAGAAGAGGCCAAAGTCAGGACCAGAGTTACTAGGATCAGGTCAGTCCCATTGGGGAATAGAGTAACCATGTCCCGATGATGCCCAGGTAGAACCCGAGTCACCACGTTCAGATGAGGCGCAGGTGTGGAGCATGTTCACTAGGTCCAGGTGAGGCCCAGTTGAGGACCAGAGTCACCAGGTCTGGTTGAGGCCGACAGGGGTCCCATATTCACCTGTTCTAGGTGACATCCAGATGGGGACCAGAGTCACCATGTCAGAGTGAAGCCCAGAGTGGATGCAGAGTCATCATGTCCAGGTGAGGCTCAGGTGTGGAACAGAGTATCCAGGTCTTAGTGGTCCACAGGTAAGGACCAGAGTCACCAGATCTGGGTGAGGCCCAGTTAGGATCAGAGTCACCAGTTCCAGGTGAGGCCCAAAAGGAGTCCACATCAATCAGGTCCAGGTGGGGAACAAAGTCACCAGGACTGGGTCAGGCCCAGATGGCGACCAGATTATCCAGGTCCAGGGGATTCCCAGGTGGTGACCAGAATTACCATATTCACCAGGTCCAGGAGGCCCACGTGGGGACCTGAGTCACCAGGTATGGCTGACGCCCAGGTGGCAACCCCACTCACCAGGTCCAGGTGAGGCCAACCTGCAGGCCAGAGTCACCTGATCCAGGTGAGGCCCTAGTGGGGACCGGAGTCACCAGGTAAATGTGAGTCTACAAGACACCACAGTCACCAGGTCCAGATTGAGGCCTAGGTCGGGGGACCAGAGTCATCAGGACCATGTGAGGCCAAAGTGTGGAGCAAAATTATCATGTCCAGGTGAGGCCCAGGTGGGGAACAGAGTAACCATGTCCCTTTGATGCCAGGTGGGAAAAGAGTCACAAGTTCCAGACGAGGCCTATGTGAAGAGTAGATTCATCAGGTCCTGTTGAGGCCCAGTTGAGGACCAGTGTCCCCATTTCCAGGTGAGTCTCAGAGGGGGACCAGAGTCACCCGGTTCTGGTGATATCCAGGTGGGGACCAGAGTCACCACGTCAGGATGAGGCCCAGAGGGTGACGAGAATCACTAGCTCCAGGTGAGGCCCGATGTGGAACTGAGAAACCAGGTACCATGATGCCCATATGAGGACCTGAGTCACCAGGTCCATGTGAGGTCTCTGTGGGAACCAGTCACCTTGTCCAGGTGAGGCCCAGGTAGGACCACAGTCACCAGGTCCAGGTGAGGCCCAGGTATATAAGAGAGTATCGAGGTCCCAATGATGCCCAGGTAAGGACCAGAGTCAACAGGTCCAGGAGAGGCCCAAATACGGATCAGCGTCATTGTGTTCCAGGTGAGGTCAGATGGAGACCACAGGAACCAGGTCCAGGAGAGCCCCATATGGGAACCAGAGCCACGAGATCCAGGTGAGGTCCAGGTGGGACCACAGTCACAAGGTCCAGGTGAGGCGCAGGTGGCAACAGGATTCAACAAGTCCAGGTGATGCCTAGGTGGCGAACAGTCACCACATCCAGGCGCAGACCAGCTAAGGACCAGATTCACCAGGCCGAAGTGAAGCCCAAAGGGTGACCAGAGTCACCAGGTAAGGGTGAGCCCCAGAGGGGGAACCAGAGTAACCTGTTTAGTTTGAGGCTCAGAATTGGACTAGAGGTCCCTGTTCAAAGTGAGGCCCAGGTGTGTAATAGCGTATCCAGGGTGAGGATCATTGGGTCCATCACCCAATGATGCCTGGGTGAGGACCAGAGTCACTGGGGCCATGCAGGCCCAGATGGGGAACAGAATCACTAGGTCCTGGTGAGGCATACAATAAGACCACAGTCAGCAGTATCAGCTGAGCCCCTTGCGGGAACCAGAGCCACTCTACAGCTGAGTCCCAGGTCCAGGTGAGGCTCCCGTGAGGACCAGATTCATTAGGTCGAATTGAGGCATAGCTGGGGACAAAAGTCACCAGGTCTGGGTGCTGCCTAAGTTGGGCTAGATTCAGCAGTTCTGAGTTAGGTCAAAGTGGGGTCGAGAGACGCCAGTTCCAGGTGAGGCCAAACTGAGTACCAGAGTCACCAGATCCATGTGAGGTCCATGTTTGAAAGAAAGTCACCAGGTCTGGGAGAGGTCCAGGTGGGGACCAGAGTCACCAGTTCCAGGTGAGGCCAAGAAGGAGTCCACAGAAATCAGGTCCAGGTGGGGAACAAAGTCACCAGGACTAGGTGAGGCCTAGATGGGGACCAGATACACAAGATCCAGGTGATATCCAGGTGGTGACCAGACTACCAGTTCCGGGTGAGGACCAGGTAAGGACAAGATTCACCAGGTCCAAGTTAGGCCCACGTGGGGACCTGTGTCACCAGGCATAGGTGAGGCTCAGGTGGCACCCCCACTGACCAGGTCCAGGTGAGGCCAACCTGCAGGCCGTGCAGAGGAACCATGTCCCGATGATGACCATGTAGGGACCAGACTTACCAGGTCCAAGTGAGGTCAACCTGCAGGCCATGCAGTGGAACCATGTCCCGATGATGCCCATGTAGGGACCAGAGTCACCAGGTCCAAAAGAGGCCCAGATGGTGCATATTCACTAGGTCCAAGTGAGGCCCAGTTGAGGACCAGAGTCACCAGATCTGGTTGAGGCCTAGAAGGGTACCAGAATCACCTGGTACAGGTGACATCCAGATGGGGACCACAGTCACCAGGTCAGGGTTGTCCCAGAGAGGTTCCAGAGTCATCATGTCCAGGCGAGGCTCAGGTGTGGAACAGAGTCACCAGGTCCCAATGATGCTCAGGTGAGGACCAGAGTCACCAGGTCTGGGTGACGCGCAGATAGGATCAGAGTCACCAGATCTTGTTGAGGCCTAGAGGGGTAACAGATTCACCAGGTCCAGGTGAGGCACAGGTGGTGACCAGAGTCCCCGTTCTGGGAAAGGACCAGGTAAGGACCAGATTCACTAGGTCCAAGAGGCCCACGTGGACCTGAGTCACCAGGTATGGGTGAGGCCCAGGTGGCAATAACACTCACCAGGTCCAGGTGAGGCCAACCTGCAGGCCATGCAGAGGAACCATGTCCCGGTGATGCTCAGGTAGGGAGCAGATTTACCAGGTCCAGTTGAGGCCAATCTGCAGGCGATGCAGTGGAACCATATCCCGATGATGCCCAGGTAGGGACCAGAGTCACCAGGTCCATATAAGGCCCAGAGGGAGCATATTCACTAGGTCCAGGTGAGGCCCAGTTGAGGACCAGTTTCACCATATCTACTTGAGTCTTAGAAGGGTACCAGAATCACCTGGTCCAGGTGATATCCAGATGGGGACGAGAGTCACCAGGTCAGGGGGAGGCCCAGAGTGGTTCCAGAGTCATCGGGTCCAGGTGAGGCTCAGGTGTGGAAGAGAGTCACCAGGTACCAAAGATGCCCAGGTGAGGACCAGAGTCACCAGACCTGGGTGAGGCGCAGATAGGATCAGAGTCACCAGTTGCAGGTGAGGCCAAGAAAGAGTTCACAGCAATCAGGTCCAGGTGGGGAACAAAGTCACCAGACCAGGGTGAGACCCAGATGGGGACCAGATTCACCATGTCCAGGTGAGGCCCAGGTGGGGATAGAGTCCCCGGGTCTCGGAAAGGACCAGGTAATGACCAGATTCACCAGGTCCAAGAGGCTCACGTGGGGGCCTGAGTCACCAGCTATGTGTGAGGCCTAGGTGGCAAACCCTCTCACCAGGTCTAGGTGAGGCCAACTGGCGGGCCAGAGTCACCAGATCCAGGTGAGGCCCTAGTGGGGACTGGAGTCACCAGGTACATGTGAGTATACAAGAACACCACAGTCACCAGGTCCAGGTGTGGTTCATCTGGTGAAGTGAAGCCCAAAGGGTGACCAGAGTTACCAGGTAAGGGTGAGGCCCAAAGGGGAACCAGTAACTAGTTTAGTTTGAGTCCCAGAATGGGACGAGAGGTCCATAGTCAATGTGAGGCACAGGTGTGGAATAGAGTATCCAGGTCCTAATGATTCCTGGGTGAGGACCAGAGTCACTACGGCCATGCAGGCCCAGATGGGAACAGAATCGCTAGGACCAGGTGAGGCATAGATTAAGACCACAGTCAGCTATATCAGGTGAGACACTTGTGGGAACCAAGCCACTCTATCAAGCTGAGTCCCAGGTCCATGTGAGGCCCACGTGAAGAGCAGATTCATCAGGTCGAAATGAGGCATAGCTGGGGACAAGAGTCACCAAGTCTGGGTGCGGCCGAGGTGGGGCAAGATTCAGCAGTTATGAGTTAGGTCAAAGTGGGGACGAGAGATGCCAGATCCAGATGAGGCCAAACTGAGGACCAGAGTCACCAGATGCAGGTCAGGTCCAGGTGTGGACCAGAGTCAGAAGATCCAGGTGAAGTCCAGGTGGGGACCAGAGTCACCAGATCCAGGTGAAGCCCAGGTAGGGACCAGAGTCGCTAGGTCCAGATGAGACCCAGATGAGGACCAGAGTTACCAGGTACACGTGAAGCCCCGGTGGGGATCAGAGGCAACATGTCCATGTGAGGCTGGCTTGGGGACCATGGTCAACAGGTCTACTAGAGGCCCAGGTGTGGAACACTGTAAGCAGGTCCAGGTGAGTTCCCGGTGGTGACAAGAGTCACCAGGTCCAGGTCAGGCCATGTGGGCACCAGGATCACCACGTCCAGGGGAGGCCCTTGAAAGAAACAGAGTCAACAGTTCGAGGTCAGGCGCAGGTGGCAACCATGGTCAGGAGGTCCAAGTCAGGCCAAAGTGGGGTTCACAGTCACTAGGGCACGGTGACACCCAGAGGGGGACCAGAGTCACCTGGTCGAGGTGAGGTCCAGTTGTGGATCACAGTCACCGGGTCCCAATTTTGCCCAGTTGAGGACCATGGTCAACAGGGCCAGGTGAGGCTCAGATGGGAACGAGAGCCCAAAATCAAGGTGAAGCCAAGGTGGGGACCACAGTCACCAGATCCAGGGTAGTCTCAGGCGCAGACCAGAATCACCAGGTCCAGGTGAGGTGCAGGTGGCAACCACACACAACAGGTACCGGTGAGGCCCTGGTGGGGACCAGAGTCACGAGGTACATGAGAAGCTAGAAACACTGCAGCCACCAGATCCACATGATGTCCATGTGGGAACGAGAATCACCAGTTACAGGTGAGGATCAGGCAGGGATCTGAATCACATGTCCACGTGAGACCCAAGAGGGAACCAGTGTCACCATGTCCAGGTGTGGCCCAGGTGAAGACCAGAGTTAATAGGTCCGGCTGGGTCACTGTTAGTGAAGAGTGTAACCATATCCTGATGCTACCCACGTGGGTACCAGAGACACCAGGTCCTGGTGAGGCCCAGGTGGGACCAGAGACATGAGGTCCAGGTGAGGTCCCGATGGGAACCACAGACACCAGGTCAGGTGAGGCCATGCTTAGGATCAGAGTCACCAGTTACAGGTGAGGCCCAGGTGGAGCCAGAGTCACCAAGTAGAGAAGACGCCAAAGTCAGGACCAGAGTTACCAGGATCAGGAGAGTCCCAGTGGAGAATAGAGTAACCATGTCCCGATGATGCCCAGGTAGAACCCGAGTCACCAAGTACAGATGAGGCGCAGGTGGGGAGTATATTCACTAGGTCCCCTTGAGGCCCAGTTGAGGACCAGATTCCCCCAGTCTAGTTGAGGCCTAGAGGGGTACCAGATTCACCTGGTCTAGGTGACATCCAGATGGGGACCAGAGTCACCAGGACAGGGTGAGGCCCAGAGGGGATCCAGAGTCATCATGTCCAGGTGAGGCTCAGGTGTGGAACAAAGTATCCAGGTCGTATTGGTCCACAGGTGAGGACAAGAATCAACAGATCTGGGTGAGGTCCAGTTAGGATCAGAGTCAGCAGTTCCAGGTGAGGACAAGAAGGAGTCCACAGCAATCAGGTCCAGGTTGGGAACAAAGTCACCAAGACTAGGTGAGGCCCAGATGGGGACCAGATTCACCAGGTCCAGGTGATCCTCAGGTGGTGACCAGAGTTACCAGTTCCAAGTGAAGACCAGGTAAGGACCAGATTCACCAGGTCCAAGTTAGGGCCACGTGGGGACTTGTGTCTCCATGTATGGGTGAGGCCCAGGTGTAAATCCCACTCACCAGGTCCAGGTGAGGCCAACGTGCAGGCCATGCAGTGGAACCATGTACCGATGATGCCCACGTAGGGACAAGACTTACCAGGTCCAGGTGAGGCCAACCTGCAGGCCATGCTTGGAACCATGTCCCGATGATGCCCAGGTAGGGAACAGAGTTACCAGGTCCAGGTGAGGCCAATATGCAAGCCATGCAGTGGAACCATGTCCCGATGATGCCCAGGTAGGGAACAGAGTTACCAGGTCCAGGTGAGGCCAATATGCAGGCCATGCAGTGGAACAATGTCCCGATGATGCCCAGGTAGGGAACAGAGTCACCAGGTCCAAATGAGGCCCAGATGGAGCATATTCACTAGGTCCAGTGAGGCCCAGTTGAGGACCACTGTCACCATATTTGGTTGAGGCTTAGAGGGGTACCAGAATCACCTCGTACAGGTGACATCCAGGTAGGGATCAGAGGCATCAGGTCAGGGAGAGGTCCAGAGTGGTTCCAGAGTCATCATGTCCAGGTTAGGCTCAGGCGTGGAACAGAGTCACCAGGTACCAATGATGCCCAGGTGAGGCCCAGAGTCACCAGATCTGGGTGACGCGAAGATAGGATCAGAGTCACCAGTTCCAGGTGAGGCCAAGAAAGAGTCCACAGCAATCAGGTCCAGGTGGGGAACAAAGTCACCAGGACTGGGTGAGGTACAGATGGGGACCAGATTCACCAGGTCCAGGTGAGGCCCAGGTGGTGACCAGAGTCCCCGGGTCTGGGACAGGACCAGGTAAGGACCAGATTCACCAGGTCCAAGAGGCCCACGAGGGGAATTGAGTCACCAGCTATGTGTGAGGCCCAGGTGGCAACCCTACTCACAAGTTCAAGGTGAGGCCAACCTGCAGGCCATGCTGAGGAACCATGTCCCGATGATGCCCAGGTTGGGACCAGAGTTACCAGGTTCATGTGAGGCCAACCTGCAGGCCATGCAGTGGAACCATGTCCCGATGATGCCCAGGTAGGTACCAGAGACACCAGGTCCAAAGTAGCCCCAGATGGAGCATATTCACTAGGTCAGGTGAGGCCCAGTTGAGGACCAGAGGCACCAGAACTGGTTGAGGCCTAGAGGGGTACTAGAATCACCTGGTCCAGTGACATCCAGATGGGGATCAGAGTCACCAGGTCAGGGTGAGTCCCAGCCAGGTTCCAGAGTCATCATGTCCAGGTGAGGCTCAGGTTCGAACAGAGTCACCAGGTACCAATGATGCCCAGGTTAGGACCAGAGTCACCAGGTCTGAGTGACGCGCAGATAGGATCAGAGTCACCAGATCCAGGTAAGGCCCTAGTCGGGACCGGAGACACCAGGTAAATGTGAGACTACAAGAACACCACAGTAATCAGGTCCAGGTGTGTTTCATGTGGGAATGAGAGTCACAGGTCCAGGTGAGACCCAGGTGGGGACCACAGTCACCAGGTCCAGATTGAGGTCTAGATGGGGGGACCAGAATCATCAGGATCAGTTGAGGCCAAAGTGTGGAGCAAAGTTATCATGTCCAGGTGAGGCCCAGGTGGGGAACAGAGTAACCATGTCCAATTGATGCCAGGTGGGAAAAGAGACAGAAGGTCTAGAAGAGGCCTAAGTGAGGAGTAGATTCACCAGCTCCTGTTGAGGCCCAGTTGAGTGCCAGTGTCCCCAGCTCCGGGTGAGTCCCAGAGGGGGACCAGAGTTACCCGGTTCTGGTGATATGCAGGTGGGGACCAGAGTCACCACGTCAGAGTGAGGCCCAGAGTGGGACGAGAATCACTAGGTCCAGGGAAGTTCCCGATGTGGAACTGAGAAAAAAGGTCCCATAATGCCCATATGAGGATCTGAGTCACCAGGTCCAGGTCAGGTCCCTGTGGGAACCAGTCACCTCATCCAGGTGAGGCCCAGGTGGGACCACAGTCACCAGGTCCAGGAGAGGCCCAGGTATATAAGAGTGTACCCAGGTCCCAATGATGCCCATGTAAGTACCAGAGTCAACAGGTCCAGGAGAGGCCCAAAAATGAAACAGAGTCATTGTGTTCCAGGTGAGGCCAGATGGAGACCACAGGAACCAGGTCCAGGAGAGCCCCATGTGGGAACCAGAGCCACCAGATCCAATTGAGGTCCAGGTGGGACCACAGTCACAAGGTCCAGGTGAGGCGCAGGTGGCAAGAGGATTCACCAAGTACACGTGGGGTCCAGGTGACGACCAGTCAGCAGATCCAGGTGCGGACCAGCTAAGGACCAGATTCACCAGGCCCAAGTGAAGCCCAAGGGGTGACCAGAGTCACAACGTAAGGGTGAGGACCAGAGCGGGAACCAGAGTACCCAGTTTAGTTTAAGGACCAGAATGGGACCAGAGGTCCCTGGACAAAGTGAGGCCCAGTTGTAGAATAGAGTATCCAGGTACCAATGATGACTGGGTGAGGAACAGAGTCACTAGGGCCATGCAGGCCCAGATGGGGAACAGAATCACTAGGTCCTGGTGAGGCATAGAATAAGACCACAGTCAACAGTATCAGGTGAGCCCCTTGTGGGAACCAAAGACACTCTATCCAGGTAAGTCCCAGGTCCATGTGAGGCCCACGTGAGGACCAGATTCATCTTGTCGAATTGAGGCATAGCTGGGGACAAGAGTCACCAGGTCTGGATGCGGCCTAGGTGGGTCAAGATTCAGCAGTTCTGAGTTTGGTCAAAGTGGGGACGAGAGACACCAGGTCCTGGTGAGGCCAAACTGAGGACCAGAGTCACCAGATCCAGGTGAGGTCCAGGTGGGGACCCGAGTCACCAGATCCAGGTGAAGCACAGGTGGGGACCAGAGTCACTAGGTCCAGAAGAGACCCAGGTGAGGACCAGTTTTACCAGGTACACGTGAGGCCCCGGTGGGGATCAGAGGCAACAGGTCCATGTGAGGCCGGCTTGGGGACCATGGTCAACAGGTCTACTTGAGGCCCAGGTGTGGAACACAGTAAGCAGGTCCAGGTGAGTCCCCAGTGGTGACAAGGGTCACCACGTCCAGGTGAGGCCCAGTTGCGGACCAGGATCACCAGGTACAGGGGAGGCCCTTGAAAGAACCAGAGTCAACAGTTCGAGGTCAGGCGCAGGTTTCAGCCAGGGTCAGCAGGTCCAAGTCAGGCCAAAGTGGGGTTCACAGTAACTAGGACATGGTGAGACCCAGAGCGGCACCAGAGTCACGTGGTCCAGGTGAGGTTGAGTTGTGGAACACAGTCACCGCGTCCCAATTTTGCCCAGTTGAGGACCATGGTCAAAAGGGCCAGGTGAGGCCAAGATGGGGACCGGTGTCCCCAAATCCAGGTGAAGCCCAGCTGGGGACAACAGTCACCAGATCCAGGGTAGTCTCAGGTGCAGACCAGAATCAGCAGGTCCAGGTGAGGTGCAGTTGGCAACCACTCTCACCAGGTCCTGGTGAGGCCCTGGTGTGGACCAGAGTCACGAGGTACATGACAAACTAGAAACACTGCAGCCACCAGGTGCAAATGATATCCATGTGGGAACGAGAATCACCATTTACAGGTTAGGACCAGGTGGGGACCTGACTCACAATTTCCAGGTGAGACACAGGTGGGAACGAGTGTCACCATGTGCAGGAGTGGCCCAGGTGAAGACCAGAGTTGATAGGTCCGGCTGGGTCACTGTTAGTGTACAGTGTAACCATATCCTGATGCTACCCAGGTGGGTACCAGAGACACCAGGTCCTGGTGAGGCCCAGGTGGGACCAGAGACATGAGGTCCAGGTGAGGTCCCGATGGGAACCACAGTCACCAGGTCAGGTGAGGCCATGCTTAGGATCAGAGTCACCAGTTACAGGTGAGGCCCAGGTGGAACCAGAGTCACCTGGTACAGAAGAGGCCAAAGTCAGGACCAGAGTTACCAGGAACAGGTCAGGCCCAGTGGGGAACAGAGTAACCATGTTCCGATGATGCCCAGGTAGACTCAGCGTCACCAGGTCCAGATGAGGCGCAGGTGGGGAGCATATTCACTAGGTCTCGGTGAGACCCAGTTGAAGACCAGTGTCACCAGGTATATTTGAGCCCTTGAGGGGTACCAGATTCACCTGGTCTAGGTGACATCCAGATGGGGACCAGAGTCACCATGTCAGGGTGAGGCCCCGAAGGGATCCAGAGTCATCATGTCCAGGTGAGGCTCAGGTGTGGAACAGAGTATCCAGGTCATAATGGTCCACAGGTGAGGACCAGAGTCACCAGATCTGGGTGAGGCCCAGTTAGGATCAGAGTCACCAGTTCCAGTTGAGGCCAAGAAGGAGTCCACAGCAATCAGGTCCAGGTTGGGAAAAAGTCACCAGGACTGGGTGAGGCCCAGATGGGGCCAGATACACCAGGTCCAGGTGATTCCCAGGTGGTGACTAGGGTTACCAGGTCCGGTTGAGGAACAGGTAAGGACGAGATTCACCAGGATACTGGGGCCTACGTGGGGACCGGTGTCACCATGTATGGGTGAGGCCCAGGCGGCAAGCCCACTCACCAGGTCCAGGTGAGGCCAGCCTGCAGGCCAGAGTCACCAGATCCAGGTGAGGCCCTAGTGGGGACGGGATTCACAAGGTAAATGTGAGTCTACAAGAACACCACAGTCACCAGATCCAGGTGTGGTTCATGTGGGAACGGGAGTCACCAGATCCAGCTGAGACCCAGTTGGGGATGACAGTCACCAGGTCCAGATTGAGGCCTAGGTTTGGGGACGAGACTCATCAGGACCAGTTGAGGCCAAAGTGTGCAGCAAAGTTATCATGTCCAGGTGAGGCCCAGGTGGGGAACAGAGTAACCATGTCCCATTGATGCCAGGTGGGAAAAGAGTCACAAGGTCCAGACGAAGCCTAAGATTGGAGTAGATTCACCAGGTCCTGTTGAGGCCCACCTGAGGACCAGTGCCCCAGCTTCGCGTGTGTCACCCGGTTCTGGTGATATCCAGGTGGGGACCAGTGTCACAAGTCAGGGTGAGGCCCAGAGGGGGACGAGAATCACTAGGTCCAGGTGAGGCCCCAATGTGGAACTGTGAAACCAGGTCCCAATATGCCCATATGAGGACCTGAGTCACCAGGTCCAGGTGATGTCCCTGTGGGAACCAGTCACCCCGTCCAGGTGAGGCCCAGGTGGGACCACAGTCACCAGGTCCTGGTGAGGCCCAGGTATATAAGAGAGTATCCAGGTCCCAATGATGCCCAGGTAAGGACCAGAGTCAACAGGTCCAGGAGAGGCCCAAATATAGATCAGAGTCATTGTGTTCCAGGTGAGGCCAGAGGGAGACCACAGGGAACAGATCCAGGAGAGCCCCATATGGGAACCAGAGCCACCAGATCCAGGTGAGGTCCAGGAGGGACCACAGTCACAAGGTCCAGGTGAGGCGCTGGTGGCAACATGATTCACCAAGTCCAGGTGAGGCCCACGTGGTGACCTGTCACCAGGGCCAGGTGCGGACAAGCTAAGGACCAGATTCACGAGACCCAAGTGAAGCCCAAGGGGTGACCAGAGTCACCAGGTAAGATTGAGGCCCAGAGGGGAACCAGAGTAACCAGTTTAGTTTGAGGCCCAACATGGGACCAGAGATCCCTGGTCAAACTAGGCCCAGGTGTGGCATAGAGTATCCAGGTCCCAATGATGCCTGGGTGAGGACCAGAGTCACTATGGCCATGCAGGCTCAGATGGGGAACAGAATCACTAGGTCCTGGTGAGGCATAGAATAAGACCACAATCACCAGTATCAGGTGTGCCCCTTGTGGGAACCAGAGCCACTCTATCCAGCTGTGTCCCAGGTCCATGTGAACCCCACGTCAGGACCAGATGCATCAGGTCGAATTAAGGCATAGTTCGGGACAAGAGTCACCAGGTCTGGGTGCGGGCTAGGTGGGGCAAAATTCAGCAGTTCTGAGTTAGGTCAAAGTGGGGATGAGAGACACCAGGTACAGGTGAGGCCAAACTGAGGACCAGAGTCACCAGATCCAGGTGAGGTCCATGTTGGAAAGAGAGTCACCAGGTCCAGGAGAGGTCCAGGTGGGAACCAGAGTCACCAGATCCAGGTGAATTCCAGGTGGGGACCAGAGTCACCAGATCCATGTGAAACCCAGGTGGGGACCAGAGTCACTAGGTCCTGATTAGGCCCAGGTGAGGATCAGAGTTACCAGATACACGTGAGCCCTTGGCGGGGATCAGAGCCAAAAGGTCCACGTGAGCCCGGCTTGGGGACCATGGTCAACAGTCTACCTGAGGCCCAGGTGTGGAACACAGTAATCAAATCCAGGTGAGTCCCCGGTTGTGACAAGAGTCACCACGTCCAGTTGAGGCCCAATTGGGGACCAGGATCACCAGGTACAGGGGAGGCCCTTGAGAGAACCAGAGTCAAGAGTTCGAGGTCAGGCGCAGGTGGCAACCAGGGTCAGCAGGTCCAAGTCAGGCCAAAGTCGGGTTCACAGTCACTAGGGCAGAGTCAGACCCAGAGGGGGACCAGAGTCACCTTGTCCAGGTGAGATCCAGTTGTGGAACAGAGTCACCGGGTCTCAATTTTGCCCAGTTGAGGACCATGGTCAACAGGGCCAGGTGAGGCCCAGATGGGGACCGGAGTCCCCAAATTCAGGTGAAGCCCAGGTGGGGACCACAGTCATCAGTTCCAGGGTAGTCTCAGGTGGAGACCAGAATCACCAGGTCCTGGTGAGGTGCAGGTGTCAACCACACTCACCAAGTCCGGGTGAGGCCCTGGTGGGGACCAGAGTCACGAGGTACATGAGAACCTAGAAACACTGCAGCCACCAGGTCCACATGATGTCCATGTGGGAACGAGAATTACAAGTTACAATTGAGGACCAGGTGGGGATCTGAGTCACCATGTCCAGGTGAGACCCTGGTGGGAACCAGTGTCACCATGTCCAAGTGTGGACCAGGTGAAGACGAGAGTTAATAGGTCCGGCCGGGTCACTGTTAGTGAACAGTGTAACCATATCCTGATGCTACTCAGGTGTGTACCAGATACAAGGTCCTGGTGAGTCCCAGTTGGGCCAGAGACATGAGGACCAGGTGAGGTACCGATGAAAACCACAGTCATAGGTCAGGTGAGGCCATGCTTAGGATCAGAGTCACCACTTACAGGTGAGGTCCAGGGGGAGCCAGAGTCACATGGCACAGAAGAGGCGAAAGTCAGGACCAGAGTCACCACGATCAGGTCAGTCCCACTGGGAATAGTGTAACCACGTCCCGATGATGCCCAGGTAGAACCACAGTTACCAGGTCCAGGGGCGGCCAACCTAAAGGCCATGCAGTGGAACCATGTCCCGATGATGCCCAGGTAGGGAAGAGAGTCACCAAGTCCAAATGAAGCCCAGATGGAGCATATTCAATAGGTCCAGGTGAGGCCCAGTTGAGGACCAGAGTCACCAGATCCAGGTGAAGCCAAGGTGGGGACCAGAGTCACTAGGTCCAGATGAGGCCCAAGTGAGGACCAGTGTTACAAGGTACACGTGATGCCCCGGTGGGAATCAGAGGAAACAGGTCCATATGAGGCAGGCTTCGGTACCATGGTCAAAAGGACTACTTGAGGCCCAGGTGTGGAACACAGTAACCAGGTCCAGGTGAGTCCCCGGTGGTGACAAGGGTCACCACGTCCAGGTGAGTCCCAGGGGGGGACCAAGATCACCAGGGACAGGGGAAACCCTTGAATGAACCAGAGTCAACAGTTCCAGGTCATGCGCAGGTGTCAAACTGGGTCAGCAGGTCCAAGTCAGGCCAAAGTCGGGTTCACAGTCACTAGGGCACGGTGAGACCCAGAGGGGGACCAGAGTCACCGGGTCCAGGTGAGGTCCAGGGATGGAACACAGTCACTGGGTCCCAATTTTGCCAGTTGAGGACCATGATTGACAGGGCCAGGTGAGGTCCAGATGGGGGATCCTCAATCTGGATCAGATTCACCAGTTCCAGTTGAGGCTAAAAAGGAGTCCACAGCAATCATGTCCAGACTGACGCCTAGGTCGGGGGACCAGAGTCATCAGGACTAGTTGAGGCCAAAATGTGGAGCAAAGTTATCATGTCCAGGTGAGGCCCAGGTGGGGAACAGACTAACCATGTCCCATTGATGCCAGGTGGGAAAAGAGTCACAAGATCCAGACGAGGCCTAAGTGAGGAGCAGATTCACCAGGTCGTGTTGAGGCCCAGTTGAGGACCAGTGTCCCCAGCTCCGGGTGAGTCCCAGAGGGGGACCAGAGTCACAAGGTTCTGGTGATATCCAGGTGGGGACCAGGGTCACCACGTCAGGGTGAGGACCATAATGGGACGAGAATCACTAGGTCCAGGTGAGGTCCCGATGTGGAACTGAGAAACCAGGTCCCATGATGCCCATATGAGGACCTGAGTCACCAGGTCCAGGTGAGGTCCCTGTGGGAACCAGTCACCTCGTCCAGGTGAGGCCCAGGTGGGACCACAGTCACCAGTATCATGTGAGCCCCTTGTGGGAACCAGAGCCACTCTATCCAGCTGAGTCCCAGGTCCATGTGAGGCCAACATGAGGAGCAGATTCATCAGGTCGAATTGAGGCAGAGCTGGGGACAAGAGTCACCAGGTCTGGGTGCGGCCGAGGTGGGTCAAGATTCAGCAGTTCTGAGTTAGGTCAAAGTGGGGACGAGAGACACCAGGTCCAGGTGAGGCCAAACTGAGGACCAGAGTCACCAGATCCAGGTGAGTTCCAGGTGGGGACCAGAGTCACCAGATCCAGGTGAAGCCCAGGTGGGGACCAGAGTCACTAGGTCCAGATGAGGCCCAGGTGAGGACCAGAGTTACCAGGTACACGTGAGGCCCCGGTGGGGATCAGAGGAAACAGGTCTATGTGAGGCCGCCTTGGGGAACATGGTCAATAGGTCTACTTGAGGCCCAGGTGTGGAACACAGTAAGCAGGTCCTGGTGAGTCCCCCGTGGTGACAAGGGTCACCACGTTCAGGTGGGGCCCAGTTGCGGACCAGGATCACCAGGTACAGGGGAGGCCCTTGAGAGAACCAGAGTCAACAGTTCTAGGTCAGGCGCAGGTGGCAACCAGGGTCAGCAGGTACAAGTCAGTCCAAAGTGGGGTTCACAGTCACTAGGGCACGGTGAGACCGAGAGCGGGACCAGAGTCACCTGGTCCAGTGAGGTCCAGTTGTGGAAATCAGTCACTGGGTCCAAATTTTGCCCAGTGAGGACCATGGTCAACAGGGCCAGTTGAGGCCCAGATGGGGACCGGAGTCCCCAAATCCAGGTGAAGCCCAGGTGGGGACCACAGTCACCAGATGCAGGATAGTCTCAGGTGCAGACCAGAATCACCAGCTGCAGGTGAGGTGCAGGTTGCAACCACACTCACCAGGTCCTGGTGAGGCCCTGGTGGGGACCAGAGTCACGAGGTACATGAGAAGCTAGAAACACTGCAGCCACCAGGTCGACATGGTGTCCATGTGGGAACAAGAATCACCAGTTACAAAAGAGGCCCAGGTGGGGATCTGATTCACTATGTCCAGGTGAGACGTAGGTGGGAACCAGTGTCACCACATACAGGTGTGGCCCAGGTGAAGACCAGAGTTAATACGTCCGGCTGTGTCACTGATAGTGAAGAGTGTAACCATATCCTGATGTTACCCAGGTGGGTACCAGAGACACCAGATCCTAGTGAGGCCCAGGTGCGACTAGAGACATGAGGTCCAGGTGAGGTCCCGATGGGAACCACAGTCAGAAAGTCAGGTGAGGCCATGCTTAGGATCAGAGTCACCAGTTACAGATGAGGCCCAGGTGGAGCCAGAGTCACCTGGTACAGAAGAGGCCAAAGTCAGGACCAGAGTTACCAGGATCAGGTCAGTCCCAGTGTGAAATAGAGTACCCATGTCCCGATGATGACCAGGTAGAACCAGAGTCACCAGGTCCAGATGAGGCGCAGGTGGGGAGCATATTCTCTAGGTCCCGGTGAGGCCCAGTTGAGGACCAGAGTCACCAGGTGTAGTTGAGGCCTAGAGGGGTACAAGATTCACCTGGTCTAAGTGACATCCAGATGGGGACCAGAGTCACCATGTCAGGGTGAGGCCCAGAGGGGATCCAGAGTCATCATGTCCAGCTGAGGCTCAGGTATGGAACAGAGTATTCAGGTTAATGGTCCACATGTGAGGACCAGAGTCACCACATCTGGGTGAGGCCCAGTTAGGATCAGAGTCACCAGTCCCAGTTGAGGCCAAGAAGGCGTCCACAGCAATCAGGTCCCTGTGGGGATCAAAGTCACCAGGACTGGGTGAGGCCTAGATGGGGACCAGATTCACCAGGCCCAGGTGATTCCCAGGTGGTGACCAGAGTTACCAGTTCTGGGGAAGGACCAGGTAAGGACCAGATTCACCAGGTCCAATTGAGGCCCACGTGGGGACCTGTGTCACCAGATATGGGTGAGGCACAATTGGCAACCCCACTCACCAGGTCCAGTTTAGGCCAACCTGCAGGCCATGCAGGGAACCATGTCCCGATTATGCCCAGGTAGGGACCAGAGTTACCAGGTCCAGGTGAGGCCAACCTGCAAGCCATGCATTGGAACCATATCCCTATGATGCCCAGGTAGGTACCAGAGTCAACAGGTCCAAATGAGTCCCAGATGGAGCATATTCACTAGGTCCAGGTGAGGCCCAGTTGAGGACCAGGTTCACCAGAACTGTTTGAGGCCTAGAGCGGTACCAGAATCACCTGGTCCAGGTGACATCCAGATGGGGACCAGATTCACCAGGGCAGGGTGAGGCCCAGAGAGGTTCCAGAGTCAGCATGTCCAGTTGAGGCTCAGGTGTAGAACAGAGTCACCAGGTACCAATGATGCCCAGGTGAGGACCAGAGTCACCAGGTCTGGGTGACGCGCAGATAGGATCAGAGTCACCAGTTCCAGGTGAGGCCAAGAAAGATTCCACAGCAATCAGGTCCAGGTGGGGAACAAAGTCACCAGGACTGGGTGAGGCCCAGATGGGAACCAGATTCACCAGATCCAGGTGAGGCCCAGGTGGTGAACAGAGTTACGGGTTCCGGGGAAGGACCAATTAAGGACCAGATTCACCAGGTCCAAGAGTCCCACGTGTGGATCTGAGTCAACAGGTATGGGTGAGGCCCACATGGCAACCCCACTCACCAGGTCCAGGAGAGGCCAACCTGCAGGTCAGAATCACCAGATCCAGGTGAGGCCCTAGTGGGGACCGGAGTCAACAGGTAAATGTGAGTCTACAAGAAAACCACAGTCAAAAGGGCCAGGTGTGTTTCAAGTGGGAACGAGAGTCACCAGGTCCAGGTGAGACCCAGGTGGGGACCACAGTCACCAGGTCCAGATTGAGGCCTAGGTTGGGGGACCAGTTTCATCAGGACCATTTGAGGCCACAGTGTGGAGCAAAGTTATCATGTCCAGGTGAGGCCCAGGTGGGGAACAGAGTAACCATGTCCCATTGATGCCAGGTGGGAAAAGAGTCACAAGGTCCAGACGAGGTCTAAGTGAAGAGTAGATTCACCAGGTCCTGTTGAGGCCCAGCTGAGGACCAGTGTCCCCAGCTCCGGGTGAGTCCCAGAGGGGGACCAGAGTCACCCGCTTTGGTGATATCCAGGGGTGACCAGAGTCACCACGTCAAGGTGAGGCCCAGAGGGGGACGAGAATCACTAGGTCCAGGTGAGGCCCCGATGTGGAAGTGAGAAACCAGGTCCCATGATGCCCATATGAGGACCTGAGTCACCAGGTCCAGGTGACATCCCTGTGGGAACCAGTCACCTCGTCCAGGTGAGGCCCAGGTGGGACCACAGCCACCAGGTCCAGGTGAGGCCCAGGTATATAAGAGAGTATCCAGGTCCCAGTGATGCCTAGGTAAGGACCAGCGTCATCAGGTTCAGGAGAGGACCAAATATCTATCAGAGTCATTGTGTTCCAGGTGAGGCCAGATGGAGACAACATGGACCACGTTCAGGAGAGCCCCATATGGGAACCAGAGCCACCAGATCCAGGTGTGGTCCAGGTGGGACCACTGTCACAAGGTCCAGGTGAGGCGCAGGTGGCAACAGGATTCACCAAGTCCAGGTGAGACCCAGGTGGCGACCAATCACCAGATCCAGGTGCGGACCAACTAAGGACCAGATTCACCAGGCCCAAGTGAAAACCAAGGGGTGACCAGAGACACCAGGTAAGGGTGAGGCCCAGAGGGGGAACCAGAGTAACCAGTTTAGTTTGAGGCCCAGAGGTCCCTCGTCAAAGTGAGGCCCAGGTGTGGAATATAGTTTACAGGTCCCAGTGATGCCTGGGTGAGGACCAGAGTCACTAGGGCCATGCAGGACCAGATGGGGAACAGAATCACTAGGTCCTGGTGAGGCATAGAATAAGACCACAGTCAAAAGTATCAGGTGAGCCCCTTTTGGGAACCAGAGCCACTCTATCCAGCTGAGTCACAGGTCCATGTGAGGCCCACGTGAGGACCAGATTCATCAGGTCGAATTGAGGCATACCTGGGGACAAGAGTCACCAGGTCTGGGTGCGGTTTAGGTGGGGCAAGATTCAGCAGTTCTGAGTTAGGTCAAAGTGGGGACGAGAGACACCAGGTCCAGGTGAGGCCAAACTGAGGACCAGAGTCACCAGATCCAGGTGAGGTCCATGTTGGAAAGTGTCACCAGGTCCAGGAGAGGTCCAGGTAGGGACCTGAGTCACCAGATCCAGGTGAAGCCCAGATGGGTACCAGAGTCACTAGGTCCAGATGAGGCCCAGGTGAGGACCAGAGTTACCAGGTACACGTGAGGCGCCGGTAGGTATCAAGGCAACAGGTCCATGTGAGGCAGGCTTGGGGACCATGGTCAAGAGTTCTACTTGAGGCCCAGTGTGGAACACTGTAACCAGGTCCAAGTGAGTCCCCGGTGGTGACAAAAGTCACCAGGTCCAGGAGAGGCCCAGGTGGGCACCAGGATCACCAGGTACAGGGGAGGCCCTTGAAAGAACCAGAGTCAACAGTGCGAGGTCAGGCGCAGGTGGCAAACAGGGTCAGCAGGTCCAAGTCAGGCCAAAGTGGGGTTCAGAGTCACTAGAGAACGGTGAGACCCAGAGGGGGACCAGAGTAAACTGGTCCAGGTGAGGTCTAGGTGTGGAACACAGTCACCGGGTCCCAATTTTGCCCAGTTGAGGACCATGGTCAACAGGGCCAGGTGAGGCCCAGATGGGAATCGGAGTGCCCAAATCCAGGGGAAGCCCAGGTTGGGACCCCAGTCATCAGATCCAGGGTAGTCTCAGTTGCAGACCAGAATCACCAGGTCCAGGTGAGGTGCAGGTGGCAACCACACACACCAGGATCCGGTGAGGCCCTGGTGGGGACCAGAGTCACGAGGTACATGAGAAGGTAGAAACACTGCAGCCACCAGGTCCACATGATGTCCATGTGGGAACGAGAATCACCAGTTAGAGGAGAGGACCCTGTGGGGATCGGACTCACCATGTTCAGGTGAGACCCAGGTGGGAACCAGTGTCACCATGTACAGGTGTGGCCCAGGTGAAGACCAGAGTTAATAGGTCCGGCTGGGTCACTGTTAGTGAACAGTGTAACCATATCCTGATGCTACCCAGGTGGGTACGAGAGACACCAAGTCCTGGTGAGGCCCAGGTGAGACCAGAAACATGAGGACCAGGTGAGGTCCCATGGGCACCACAGACATCAGGTCAGGTGAGTCCATGCTTAGGATCAGATTCAACAGATACAGGTGAGGCCCAGTTGGAGCCAGAGTCACCTGGTACAGAAGAGCCAAAAGTCAGGACCAGAGTTACCAGGATCAGGTCTGTCCCAGTGGGGAATAGTGTAACCATGACCCGATGATGCCCAGGTAGAACCCGAGGCACCAGGTCCAGATGAGGCGCAGGTGAGGAGCATATTCACTAGGTCCCGGTGAGGCCCAGTTGAGGACCAGTGTCACCAGGTCTAGTTGAGGCCCAGAGGCGTACCAGATTCACCTGGTCAAGGTGACATCCAGATGGGGACCATAGTCACCATGTAAGGTTGAGCCCCAGGTGGCAAGCCCACTCACCAGGTCCAGGTGAGGCCAACCTGCAGACCAGAGTCACCCGGTTCTGGTGATATCCAGGTGGGAACCAGAATCAGCACGTCAGGAAGAGGCCCAGAGTGGGACGAGAATCACTAGGTCCAGGTGAGGCCCCGATGTGGAACTGAGAAACCAGGTTCCATGATGCCCATATGAGGACCTGAGTCACCAGGTCCAGGTGAGGTCCCTGTGGGAACCAGTCACCTCGTCCAGGTGAGGCCCAAGTGGGACCACAGTCACCATGTCCAGGTGAGGCCCAGGTATATAAGAGAGTATCCAGGTCCCAATGATGCCTAGGTAAGGACCAGAGTCAACAGGTCCAGGAGAGGTCCAGATATGGATCAGAGTCATTGTGTTCCAGGTGAGGCCAGATGGAGACCACAGGAACCAGGTCCAGGAGAGCCCCATATGGGAACCAGAGCCACCAGATCCAGGTGAGGTCCAGGTGTGGCCACAGTCACAATGTCAAGGTGAGGTGCAGGTGGCAACAGGATTCACCAAGTCCAGGTGAAGCCCAGGTGGCGACAAGTCACCACATCCAGGTGCGGACCAGCTAAGGACCAGACACAAGGCCCAAGTGAACCCCAAGGGGTGACCAGAGTCACCAGGTAAGGGTGAGGCCCAGAGGGGGAACCATAGTAACCATTTTGTTTGAGGCCCAGAATGGGACCAGAGGTCCCTGGTCAAAGTGAGGCTCATGTGGGGTATAGAGTATCCAGATCCCAGTGATGCCTGGGTGAGGACCAGAGTCACTAGGGCCATGCAGGACCAGATGGGGAACAGAATCACTAGGTCCTGGTGAGGCATAGAAACACACCCCAGAAAGCAGTATGAGGTGAGCCCCTTGTGGGAACCAGAGCCACTCTATCCAGCTGAGTCACAGGCCCATGTGAGGCCCACGTGAGGACCAGATTCATCAGGTCGAATTGAGGCATAGCTGGGGACAAGAGTCACCAGGTCTGGGTGCGGCCTAGGTGGGGCAAGATTCAGCAGTTCTGAGTTAGGTCAAAATGGGGACGAGAGACACCAGGTCCAGGTGAGGCCAAACTGAGGACCAGAGTCACCAGATCCAGGTGAGGTCCATGTTGGAAAGAGAGTCACCAGGTCCAGGAGAGGTCCAGGTGTGGACCAGAGTCACCAGATCACTTGAAGCCCAGTTGTGGACCAGAGTCACTATGTCCGGTTGAGGCCCAGCTGAGGACCAGAGTTACCAGGTACACGTGAGGCCTCGATGGGGATCAGAGGCAACAGGTCTATGTGAGGCCGGCTTGGGGACCATGGTCAACAGGTCTACTTGAGGCCCAGGAGTGGAACATAGTAAGCAGGTCCAGGTGAGTCCTCCGTGTTGAAAAGTGTCACCATGTCCAGATGAGGCCCTGGTGGGACCAGGATCACCAGGTACAGGGGAGGACATTGAAATAACCAGAGTCAACAGTTCGAGGTCAGGCGCAGGTGGCAACAAGTGTCAGGAGGTCCAATTCAGGCCAAAGTGGGTTTCACAGTCACTAGGGATCGGTGAGACCCAGAGGGGGACCAGAGTCATGTGGTCCAGGTGAGGTCCAGTTGTGGAACACAGTCACCGGTTCCGATTTTGCCCAGGTGAGGACCATGGACAACAGGGCCAGGTGAGGCCCAGGTGGGGACCGGAGTCCCCAAATCCAGGTGAAGCCCAGGTGGGGACCACGTCACCAGATCCAGGTTAGTCTCAGTTTCAGACCAGAATCACCAGGTCCAGGTGAGGCGGAGGTGGCAACCACACACACCAGGTCCCGGTGAGTCCTTGGTGGGGACCAGAGTCACGAGGTACATGAGAAGCTAGAAACACTGCAGCCACCAGGTCCACATGATGTCCATGTGGGAACGAGAATCACCAGTTACAAATGAGGACCAGGTGGGGATCCGACTCACCATGTCCAGGTGAGACCCAGGTGGGAACCAGTGTCACCATGTCCAGGTGTGGCCCAGGTGAAGACCAGAGTTAATAGGTCCGGCTGGGTCACTGTTAGTGAACAGTGTAACCATATCCTAATGCTACCCAGGTGGGTACGAGAGACACCAGGTCCTGGTGAGGCCCAGGTGGGACCAGAGACATGAGGTCCGGGTGAAGTCCCGATGGGAACCACAGTCACCAGGTCAGGTGAGGCCATGCTTAGAATCAGAGACACCAGTTCCAGGTGAGGCCAAGAAGGAGTCCACAGCAATCAGGTCCAGGTGGGGTGACTTAGTCACCAGGATTAGAGGAGGACCAGATGGGGACCAGATTAACCAGGTTCAGGTGATTCCCAGGTGGTGACCAGATTTAGGAGTTTCGGGTGAGGACCAGGTAAGGACCAGATTCACCAGGTCCAAGTGAGGCCCACGTGGGGACCTGTGTCACCAGGCATGGGTGAGGCCAAGGTGACAACGCCACTCACCAGGTCCAGGTGAGCCCAACCTGCAGGCCATGCAGAGGAACCATGTCCCGATGATGCCCAGGTAGCAACTAGAGTTACCGGGTCCAGGTGAGGCCAAACTGCAGGCCATGTGTGGAACCATGTCCCGATGATGCCCAGGTAGGGACCAGAGTTACCAGGTCCAGGTGAGGCCAACCTGCAGGTCATGCAGTGGAACCATGTCCCGATGATGCCCAGGTAGTGACCAGAGTCACCAGGTCCAAATGAGGCCCAGATGGAGCATATTCACTAGGTCCAGGTGAGGCCCAGTTGAGAACCAGAGTCAGCAGATCTGGTTGTGGCCTAGAGGGGTACCAGATACACCTGGTCCAGGTGACATCCAGATGGGGACCAGAATCACCAGGTCAGGGTGAGGCCAGAGGGGTTCCAGAGTCATCACGTGCAGGTGAGGCTCTGGTGTGGAACAGAGTCACCAGGTACCAATGATGCCCAGGTGAGGACCAGTGTCACCAGGTCTGGGTGACGCGCAGATAGGATCAGAGTCACCAGTTCCCGGTGAGGCCAAGAAAGAGTCCACAGCAATCAGATTCAGATGGGGAACAAATTCACCAGGACTGGGTGAGGCCCAGATGGGGACCAGATTCACAGGTCCAGATGAGGCCCAGTTGGGGACCAGAGTCCCCGGGTCTGGGAGAGGACCAGTTAACGACCAGATTAACAGGTCCAAGAGGCCCACGTGTGGAACTGAGTCACCAGGTATGGGGTGGCAACCCCACTCACCAGGTCCAGGTGAGGACAACCTTCAGGCCAGAGTCACCAGATCCAGCTGAGGCCCTAGTGGGGACCGGAGTCACCAGGTAAATGTGCGTCTTCAAGAACACCACCATCACCAGGTCCAGGTGTGGTTCATGTGGGAACGAGAGCACCAGGTCCAGGTGAGAAAGAGGTGGGGACCACAGTCACCAGGTCCAGATTGAGGCCTAGGTGGGGGGACCAGCGTCATCAGGACCAGTTGAGGCCAAAGTGTGGAGCAAAGTTATAATGTCCAGGTGAGGCCCGGGTGGGGAACAGAGTAACGATGTCCCATTGATGCCAGGTGGGAAAAGAGTCAGAAGGTCCCGGTGAGGTGCAGGTGGCAACAGGATTCACCAAGTCCATGTGAGGCCCAGGTGGCGAACAGTCACCAGATCCATGTGCGGACCAGCTAAGGACCAGATTCACCAGGCCCAAATGAAGCCCAAGGGGTAACCAGATTTACCAGGTAAGGGTGAGGCCCAGAAGGGGAACCAGAGTAAACCAGTTTAGTTTGAGGCCCAGAATGGGACCAGTGGTCCGTGGTCAAAGTGAGGCCCAGGTGTGGAATAGAGTATCCAGTTCCGAATGATGCCTGGGTCAGGACCAGAGTCACTAGGGCCATGCAGGCCCAGATGGGGAACAGAATCACTAGGTCCTGGTGAGTCACAGAAAAAGACCACAGTCACCAGTATGAGGTGAGCCCCTTGTGGGAACCAGAGCCACTCTATCCAGCTGAGTCCCAGGTCCATGTGAAGCCCACGTGAGGACCAGATTCACCAGGTCGAATTGAGGCATAGCTGGGGACAAGAGTCACCAGGTCTGTGTGCGGCCTAGGTGGGGAAAGATTCAGCAGTTCTGAGTTAGGTCAAAGTGGGGAAGAGAGACACCAGGTCCAGGTGAGGCCAAACTGAGTACAAGAGTCACCAGATCCAGGTGAGGTCCATGTTGGAAAGAGAGTCACCAGGTCCAGGAGAGGTCCAGGTGGGAACCAGAGTCACTAGATCCAGGTGAAGTCCAGGTGGGGACCAGAGTCACCAGATGGAGGTGAAGCCCAGGTGGGGACCAGAGTCACTAGGTGCAGATGAGGCCCAGGTGAGGACCAGAGTTACCAGGTACACGTGAGGATCCGGTGGGGATCAGAGGCAACAGGTCCATGTGAGGCCGGCTTGGGGACCATGATCAACAGGTCCACTTGAGACCCAGGTGTGGAACACAGTAAGCAGGTCCAGGTGAGTCCCCCGTGGTTACAAGGGTGACCACGTCCAGGTGAGTCCCAGGTGGGAGCAGGATCACCAGGTCCAGGGAAGGCCCTTGAAAGAACCAGAGTCAACAGTTCGAGTTCAGGCGCAGGTGGCAACCAGGGTCAGCAGGTCCAAGTCAAGCCAAAGTGGAATTCACAGTCACTAGGGCACGGTGAGACCCAGAGTGGGAGCATAGTCACCTGGTCCAGGTGAGGTCCAGTTGTGGAACACAGTCACCAGGTCCCAATTTTGCCCAGTTGAGGACCATGGTCAACAGGGCCAGGTAAGGCCGAGGTGGGGACCGGAGTCCCGAAATCCAGGTGAAGCACAGGTGGGGACCACAGTCACAAGATCCAGGGTAGTGTCAGGTGCAGACCAGAATCACCAGGTCCAGGTGTGGTGCAGGTGGCAACCAAACTCACCAGGTCCCGGTGAGGCCGTGGTGGGGACCCTAGTCACGAGGTACATGAGAAGCTAGAAACACATGGGATCCCTGGGTGGCGCAGCGGTTTGGCGCCTGCCTTTGGACCAGGGCGCGATCCTGGAGACCAGGGATCGAATCCATCGTCGGGCTCCCGGTGCATGGAGCCTGCTTCTCCCTCTGCCTGTGTCTCTGCCTCTCTAACTCTCTGTGACTATCATAAATAAATAAAAATTTAAAAAATGATGCTAGAAACACTGCGGCCAACAGGTCCACATGATCTCCATGTGGGAACGAGAATCACCAGTTACAGGTGAGGACCAGGTGGGGATCCGACTCACCATGTCCAGGTGAGACCCACGTGGGAAAAAGTGTCACCATGTCCAGGTGTGGCCCAGGTGAAGACCAGAGTTAATAGGTCCGGCTGGGTCACTGTTAGTGAACAGTATAACCATATCCTGATGCTACCCAGGTGGGTGGCAGAGACAACAGATCCTGGTGAGGCCTAAGTGGGACCAGAGACATGAAGTCCAGGTGAGGTCCCGATGGGAACCACAGTCACCAGGTCAGGTGAGGCCATGCTTAGGATCAGAGTCACCAGTTACAGGTGAGGCCCATGTGGAGCCAGAGTCACCTGGAACAGAAGAGGCCAAAGTCAGGACCAGAGTTACCAGGATCAGGTCACTCCAAGTGGGAATAGAGTAACCATGTCCCGATGATGCCAAGGTAGAACCAGAGTCACCAGGCACAGATGTGGCGCAGGTGGGGAGCATGTTCACTAGGTCCCGTTGAGGCCCAGTTGAGGACCAGAGTCACCAGGTCTAGGTGAGACCTAGAGGGGTACCATATTTACCTGGTCTGGTGACATCCAGATGGGGTCCGGAGTCCCCATGTCAGGCTGAGGCCCAGAGGGGATCCAGAGTCAACATATCCAGGTGAGGCTCAGGTGTGGAACAGAGTATCCAGGTCATAATGGTCCACGGGTGAGGACCAGAGTCACCAGATCTGGGTGAGGCCCAGTTAGCATCAGAGTCAGCAGTTCCAGGTTAGCCAAGAAGGAGTCCACAGCAATCAGGTCCAGGTGGGGAAGAAAGTCAACAGGACTGGGTGAGGCCCAGATGGGGACCAGATTCACCAGGCCCAGGTGATTCCCATGTGGTGACCAGAGTTACCAGTTCCGGGTGACCACCAGGTAAGACCAGATTCACCAGGTCCAAGTGAGGCCCACGTGGCGACCTGTGTCACTAGGCAAGGGTGAGGCCCAGGTGACAAACCCACTCACCAGTTCCAGGTGAGGCCAACCTGCAGGCCATGCAGAGGAAACAGGTCCCAAAGATGCTCAGGAAGGCACGAGAGTTACCAGGTTCAGGTGAGGCCAACCTGCAGGCCATGCAGTGGAACCATGTCCCGATGAAGCCCAGGTAGGGAACAGAGTTACCAGGTCCAGGTGAGGCCAACCTGCAGGTCATGCAGTGGAACCATGTCCCGATGATGCCCACATAGTGAACAGAGTCACCAGGTCCAAATGAGGCCCAGATGGAGCATATTCACTAGGTCCAGGTGAGGCCCATTTGAGGACCAGGGTCACCAGACCTGGTTGAGGCCCAGAGGGCTACCATAATCCCCTGGTCCAGGTGATATCCATATGGGGACCAGAGTCACCAGGTCAGGTTGATAGCCAGAGAGGTTCCAGAGTCATCATGTCCAGGGGAGCCTCAGGTATGGAACAGAGTCACCAGGACCAATGATGCCCAGGTGAGGACCAGAGTTACCAGGTACACGAGAGGCCCCGGTGGGGATCAGAGGCAACAGGTCCATGTGAGGCAGGCTTGGGGACCATGGTCAACAGGTCTACTTGAGGCTCAGGTGTGGAACACAGTAACCAGGTCTAGGTGAGTAACCGGTGGTGACAAAAGTTACCACGTCCAGGTGAGGCCCAGGTGGGGTCCAGGATCACCAGGTCCAGGGGAGGCCCTTGAAAGTACCAGAGTCAACAGTACGACGTCAGTTGCAGGTGGGAACCAGGGTCAGCAGTTCCAAGTCCGTCCAAAGTGTTGTTCACAGTCACTAGGGCACGGTGAGACCCAGAGGAGACAGAGTCGCCTGGTCCAGGTGAGGTCCAGGTGTGGAACACAGTCACCAGGTGCCAATTTTGCCCAGTTGAGTACCATGGTCAACAGGGCCAGGTGACGCCCAGATGGGGACCAGAGTCCCCAAATCCAGGTGAAGCCCAGGTGGAGACCACAGTCACCAGATCCAGGGTAGTCTCAGGTGCAGGCCAGAATCACCAGGTCCAGGTGAGGTGCAGGTGGCAACCACACTCACCAGGTCCCGGTGAGGCCGTGGTGGGGACCAGAGTCACGAGGTACATGAGAAGCTAGAAACACTGCAGCCTCCAGGTCCACATAATGTCCATGTGGGAACGACAATCACCAGTTACAGGTGAGGCCCATGTGGAGCCAGAGTCACCTGGAACAGAAGAGGCCAAAGTCAGGACCAGAGTTACCAGGATCAGGTCACTCCAAGTGGGAATAAAGTAACCATGTCCCGATGATGCCAAGGTAGAAGCAGAGTCACCAGGCACAGATGTGGCGCAGGTGGGGAGCATGTTCACTAGGTCCCGTTGAGGCCCAGTTGAGGACCAGAGTCACCAGGTCTAGGTGAGACCTAGAGGGGTACCATATTTACCTGGTCTGGTGACATCCAGATGGGGTCCGGAGTCCCCATGTCAGGCTGAGGCCCAGAGGGGATCCAGAGTCAACATATCCAGGTGAGGCTCAGGTGTGGAACAGAGTATCCAGGTCATAATGGTCCATAGGAGAGGACCAGAGTCACCAGATCTGGGTGAGGCCCACTTAGGATCAGAGTCACCAGTTCCAGGTGAGGCCAAGAAAGAGTCCACAGCAATCAGGTCCAGGTGGGAACAATGTCACCAGGACTGGATGACGCCCAGATGGGGACCAAATTAACCTGGTTCAGGTGATTCCCAGGTGGTGACCAGAGTTACGAGTTCCGGGTGAGAACAAGGTAAGGACCAGATTCACCCGTTCCAAGTGAGGCCCACGTGGGGACCTGTGTCACCAGGCATGGGTGAGGCACAGGTGACAACCCCACTCACCAGGTCCAGGTGATGCCAACCTGCAAGCCATGCAGAGGAACCATGTCCCGATGATGCACAGGTAGGGACTAGAATTACCAGGTGCAGGTGATGCCAACCTGCAGGGCATGTGTGGAACCATGTCCCGATAATGCCCAGGTAGGGACCAGAGTTAACAGGTCCAGGTGAGACCAACCTGCAGGCCATGCTGTGGAACCATATCCCTATGAGGCCCAGGTATGGACCAGAGTCACCAGGTCCAAATGAGGCCAAGATGGATCATATTCATTAGGTCCAGATGAGGCCCAGTTGAGTACCCGAGTCACCATATCTGGTTGAGGCCTAGAGGGGTACCAGATCCCCTGGTCCAGGTGACATCCAGATGGGGACCAGAGTCACCAGGTCAGGGTGAGGCCCAGAGAGGTTCCAGAGTCATCATGTCCAGGTGAGGCTCAGGTGTGGAACAGAGTAATCAGGTACCAATGATGCCCAGGTGAGTTCCAGAGTCACCAAATCTGGGTGACGCGCAGATAGGATCAGAGTCACCAGTTCCAGGTGAGGCCCATGTGGAGCCAGAGTCACCTGGTACATAAGAGGCCAAAGTCAGGACCAGAGTTACCAGGATCAGGTCAGTCCCAGTGTGGAACAGAGTAAACATGTCCCGATGATGCCCAGGAAGAACCAGAGTTACCAGTTCCAGATGAGGTGCAGGTGGGAGCATATTCACTAGGTCCCGGTTAGGCCAAGTTGAGGACCAAGTCACCAGGTCTAGTTGAGGCTTGGAGGGGTACCAGATTCACCTGGTCTAGGTGACATCCAGATGGGGACCAGAGTCACCATGTCAGGCTGAGACCCAGAGGGGATCCAGAGTCATCATGTCTAGGTGAGGCTCACGTGTGGAACAGAATATCCAGGTCATAATGGTCCACAGGTGAGGACCAGAGTCACCAGATCTGGGTGAGGCCCAGTTAGGATCAGAGTCACTAGTTCCAGGTGAGGGCCAAGAAGGAGTACACAGCAATCAGGTCCAGGTGGGAACAAAGTCACCTGGACTAGATGAGGCCCAATGGGGACCAGAATCACAATGTCCAGGTGATTCTCAGGTGATGACCAAAGTTACCAGTTCCGGGTGAGGACAAGGGAAGGACCAGATTCACCAGGTCCAAGTGAGGCCCACGTGGGAACCTGTGTCACCATGTATGGGTGAGGCACAATTGGCAACCCCACTTACCAGGTCCAGGTGAGGCCAACCTGCAGGCGATGGAGAGGAACCGTGTCCCGATGATGCCCAGGTAGGGACCAGAGTTACCAGGCCCAGGTGAGGCCAACCTGCAGGCCATGCAGTGGAACCATATCCCTATGATGCCCAGGTAGGGACCAGAGTCACCAGGTCCAAATGAGGCCCACATGGAGCATATTCACTAGGTCCAGGTGAGGCCCAGTTGAGGACCAGAGTCACCAGATCTGGTTGAGGCCTAGAGGAATACGAGAATCCCCTGTTCCAGGTGACATCCAGATGGAGACCAGAGTCACCAGGGAAGGGTGAGGCTCAGAGATGTTCCAGAGTCATCATGTCCAGGTGAGGCTCAGGTGTAGAACAGAGTCACCATGTACCAATGTTGCCCAGGTGAGGACCAGAGTCACCAGGTCTGGGTGATGCGCAGATATGATCAGAGTCACCAGTTCCAGGTGAGGTCAAGAAAGAGTCCACAGCAATCAGGTCCAGGTGGGGAACAAAGTCACCAGGAATGGGTGAGACCCAGATGGGGACCAGATTCACCAGATCCAGGTGAGGCCCAGTTGGTGACCAGAGTCCCCGGGTCTGGGAGAGGACCAGATATTAACCAGATTCACCAGGTCCAAGAAGCCCACGTGTGGACCTGAGTCAACACGTATGGGTGAGGCCCATGTGGCAACCCTACTCACCAGGTCCAGGTGAGGTCAACCTGCAGGTCAGAGTCACCAGATCCAGGTGAGGCCCTAGTGGGGACCGGAGTCACAGGTAAATGTGAGTCTACAAGAACACCACAGTCAACAGGGCCAGGTGTGTTTCAAGTGGGAACGAGAGTCACCAGGGCCAGGTGAGACCCAGGTGGGGACCACACTCACCAGGTCCAGATTGAGGTCTAGGTGGGGGGACAAGATTCATCAAGACAAGTTGAGGCCAAAGTGTGGAGCAAAGTTATCATGTCCAGGAGAGGCCCAGGTGGGCAACAGTGTAACCATGTCCCATTGATGCCAGGTGCGAAAAGAGTCACAAGGTCCAGACGAGGCCTAAGTGAGGAGTAGATTCACCAGGTCCTGTTGAGGCCGAGCTGAGGACCAGTGTCCCCAGCTCCGGGAGAGTCCTAGAGGGGGACCAGAGTCACCCGGTTCTGGTGATATCCAGGTGGGGACCAGAGTCACCACGTCAGGGTGAGGCCCAGAGGGGGACGAGAATCACTAGGTCCAGGTGAGGCCCCGATGTGGAACTGAGAAACCAGGTCCCATGATGCCATATGAGGACCTGAGTCATCAGGTCCAGGTGAGGTCCCTGTGGGAACCAGTCACCTCGTCCCGGTGAGGCCCAGGTGGGACCACAGTCACCAGGTCCAGGTGAGGCCCAGGTATATAAGATTGTATCCAGGTCCCAGTGATGCCCAGGTAAGGACCAGCATCATCAGGTCCAGGAGAGGCCCAAATATGGATCAGAGTCATTGTGTTACAGGTGAGGCCAGATGGAGACAACACGGACCAGATTCAGGAGAGCCCCATATGGGAACCAGAGCAACCAGATCCAGGTGAGGTCCAGGTGGGACCACAGTCACAAGGTCCAGGTGAGGCGCAGGTGGCAACAGGATTCTCCAAGTCCAGGTGAGACCCAGGTGGAGACAAGTCACCAGATCCAGGTGAGGACCAGCTAAGGACCAGATTCCCCAGGCCCAAGTGAAGCCCAAGGGCTGACCAGATTTACCAGGTAAGGGTGAGGCCCCGAGTGGGAACCAGAGTAACCAGTTTAGTTTGAGGACCAGAATGGGACCAGAGGTCCCTGGTCAAGTGAGGCCCAGGTGAGGAATAGAGTATCCAGGTCCGAATGATACTGGGTGAGGACCAAAGTCACTAGGGCCATGCAGGCCCAGATGGCGAACAGAATCACTAGGTCCTGGTGAGGCATAGAAAAAGACCACAGTCACCAGTATCAGGTGAGCCCCTTGTGGGAACCAGAGCCACTCTATCCAGCTGATTCCCAGGTCCATGTGAAGCCCACGTGAGGACGAGATTCATCAGGTCGAATTGAGGCATAGCTGGGGACAAGAGTCACCAGGTCTGGGTGCGGCCTGGGTAGGGCAAGATTCAGCAGTTCTGAGTTAGGTCAAAGTGCGGACGAGAGACACTAGGTCCAGGTGAGGCCAAACTGAGTACCAGATTCACCACATCCAGGTGAGGTTCATGTTGGAAAGAGAGTCACCAGGTCCAGGAGAGGTCCATGTGGGGACCAGAGTCACTAGATCCAGGTGAAGTCTAGGTGGGGACCAGAGTCCCCAGATCGAGGTGAAGCCCAGGTGGGGACCAGAGTCACTAGGTGCAGATGAGGCCCAGGTGAGGACCAGAGTTACCAGGTACACGTGAGGCCCCGGTGTGGATCAGAGGCAACAGGTTCATGTGAGGCCGGCTTGGGGACCATGGTCAACAGGTCTATTGAGGCCCATGTGTGGAACACAGTAAGCAGGTCCAGGTGAGTCCCCGGTGGTGACAAGAGTCACCACTTCCAGGTGAGGTCCAGGTGGGGACCAGGATCACCAGGTACAGGGGAGGCCCTTGAAAGAACCAGAGTCAACAGTTCGAGTTCAGGCGCAGGTGGCAACCAGGGTCAGCAGGTCCAAGTCTAGCCATAGGGGATTTCACATTCACTAGGGCACGGTGAGACCCAGAGGGTGAGCATAGTCACGTGGTCCAGGTGAGGTTCAGTTGTGGAACACAGTCACCAGGTCTCAATTTTGCCCAGTTGAGGACCATGGTCAACAGGGCCAGGTGAGGCCCAGATGGGGACCGGAGTCCCGAAATCCAGGTGAAGCCCAGGTGGGGACCACAGTCACCAGATCCAGGGTAGTCTCAGGTGCAGACCAGAATCACCAGGTCCAGGTGTGTTGCAGGTGGCAACCAAACTCACCAGGTCCCGGTAAGGCACTGGTGGGATACATGAGAAGTCACGAGGTACATGAGAAGCTAGAAACACATGGGATCCCTGGGTGGCGCAGCGGTTTGGCGCCTGCCTTTGGACCAGGGCGCGATCCTGGTCTCGGGATCGAATCCCACGTCGGGCTCCCGGTGCATGGAGCCTGCTTCTCCCTCTGCCTGTGTCTCTGCCTCTCTCTCTCTCTCTGTGACTATCATAAATAAATACAAATTTAAAAAAAAGATGCTAGAAACACTGCGGCCAACAGGTCCACATGATCTCCATGTGGGAACGAGAATCACCAGTTACAGGTGAGGACCAGGTGGGGATCCGACTCACCATGTCCAGGTGAGACCCAGGTGGGAAACAGTGTCACCATGTCCAGGTGTGGCACAGGTGAAGACCAGAGTTAATAGGTCCGGCTGGGTCACTGTTAGTGAACAGTATAACCATATCCTGATGCTACCCAGGTGGGTAGCAGAGACACCAGGTCCTGGTGAGGCCCAAGTGGGACCAGAGACATGAGGTCCAGGTGAGGTCCCGATGGGAACCACAGTCACCCGGTCAGGTGAAGCCATGCTTAGGATCAGAGTCACCAGTTCCAGGTGAGGCCCAGGTGGAGCCAGAGTCACCTGGTACAGAAGAGGCCAAAGTCAGGACCAGAGTTACCAGGATCAGGTCACTCCAAGTGGGAATAGAGTAATCATGTCCCGGTGATGCCCGGGTAGAACTAGAGTCACCAGGCCCAGATGTGGCGCAGGTGGGGAGCATGTTCACTAGGTCCCGTTGAGGCCCAGTTGAGGACCAGAGTCACCAGGTCTAGGTGAGGCCTAGATGGGTACCAGATTCACCTGCTCTAGTGACATCCAGATGGGGACCAGAGTCCCCATGTCAGGCTGAGGCCCAGAGGGGATCCAGAGTCATCATATCCAGGTGAGGCTCAGGTGTGGAACAGAGTATCCAGGTCATAATGGTCCACAGGTGAGGACCAGAATCACCAGATCTGGGTGAGGCCCAGTTAGCATCAGAGTCAGCAGTTCCAGGTTAGCCAAGAAGGAGTCCACAGCAATCAAGTCCAGGTGGGGAAGAAAGTCAACAGGACTGGGTGAGGCCCAGATGGGGACCAGATTCACCAGGCCCTGGTGATTCCCAGGTGGTGACCAGAGTTACCAGTTCCGGGTGACCACCAGGTAAGGACCAGATTCACCAGGTCCAAGTGAGGCCCACGTGGGGACCTGTGTCCCTAGGCAAGGGTGAGGCCCAGGTGACAAACCCACTCACCAGGTCCAGGTGAGGCCAACCTGCAGGCCATGCAGAGGAACCAGGTCCCAATGATGCCCAGGTAGGGACGAGAGTTACCAGGTCCAGGTGAGGCCAACCTACAGGCCATGCAGTGGAACCATGTCCTGATGATGCCGAGGTAGGGACCAGAGTTACCAGGTCCAGGTGAGGCCAACCTGCAGGTCATGCAGTGGAACCATGTCCCGATGATGCCCAGGTAGTGACCAGAGTCACCAGATCCAAATGAGGCCCAGATGGAGCATATTCAATAGGTCCAGGTGAGGCCCAGTTGAGGACCAGAGTCACCAGACCTTGTTGAGGCCCAGACGGATACCATAATCCCCTGGACCAGGTGACATCCATATGGGGACCAGAGTCACTACGTTAGGTTAATAGCCAGAGTAGTTCCAGAGTCATCATGTCCAGGGGAGCCTCAGGTGTGGAACAGAGTCACCAGGACCAATGATGCCCAGGTGAGGACCAGAGTAACCAGGTACACGTGAGGCCCCGGTGGGGATCAAGGCAACAGGTTCATGTGAGGCCGGCTTGGGGACCATGGTCAACAGGTCTATTGAGGCCCAGGTGTGGAATACAGTAAGCAGGTCCAGGTGAGTCCCCAGTGGTGACAAGAGTCACCATGTCCAGGCGACGCCCGGTGGGGACCAGGATCACCAGGTACTGGGGAGGCCCTTGAAAGAACCAGAGTCAACAGTTTGACGTCAGGCTCAGGTTCCAACCAGGGTCAGCAGGTCCAAGTCAGGCCAAAGTGGGGTTCACAGTCCCTACTGCACGGTAGACCCAGAGGGGGACCAGAGTTACCTGGTCCAGGTGAGGTCCAGTTGTGGATTACAGTCACTGGGTCCCAATTTTGCCCAGTTGAGGACCATGGTCAACAGGGCCAGGTGAGGCCCAGATGGGAACCAGAGCCCGAATTCCAGGTGAAGCCCAGGTGGGGACCACAGTCACCAGATCCAGGGTAGTCTCAGGTGCTGACCAGAATCACCAGGTCCAGGTGAGGTGCAGGTGGCAACCACACTCAACAGGTCCCAGTGAGGCCCTGGTGGGGACCAGAGTCACGAGGTACATGAGAAGCTAGAAACACTGCAGCCACCAGATCCACATGATGTCCATGTGGGAACGAGAATCACCAGTTACAGGTGAGGACCAGGCAGGGAACCGAATCACATGTCCACGTGAGACCCAAGAGGGAACCAGTGCTACCATGTCCAGGTGTGGCCCAGGTGAAGATCAGAGTTAATATCTGGCTGGGTCACTGTTAGTGAACAGTGTAACCATATCCTGATGCTACCCATGTGCGTACCAGAGACACCAGGTCCTGGTGAGGCCTAGGTGGGACCAGAGACATGAGGTCCAGGTGAGGTCCCGATGGGAACCACAGTCACCAGGTCAGGTGAGGCCATGCTTAGGATCAGAGTCACCAGTTACAGGTGAGACCCAGGTCGAGCCAGAGTCACCAAGTAGGGAAGACGCCAAAGTGAGGACCAGAGTTACCAGGATCAGGTCAGTCCCAGTGGGGAATAGAGTCACCATGTCCCGATGATGCCCAGGTTGAACCCGAGTCACCACGTACAGATGAGGCGCAGGTCGGGAGTATATTCACTAGGTCCCGGTGAGGCCCAGTTGAGGACCAGATTCCCCCAGTCTTTTTGAGGCCTAGAGGGGTACCAGATTCACCTGGTCTAGGTGACATCCAGATGGGGACCAGAGTCACCAGGTCAGGGTGAGGCCCAGAGAGGTTCCAGAGTCATCATGTCCAGGTGAGGCTCAGGTGTGGAACAGTGTCACCAGGTACCAATGATGCCCAGGTGAGGACCAGAGTCACCAGGTCTGTGTGACGCGCAGATAGGATCAGAGTCACCAGTTTCAGGTGAGGTCAAGAATTAGTCCACAGCAATCAGGTCCAGGTGGGGAACAAAGTCACCAGGACTGGGTGAGGCCCAGATGGGGACCAGATTCACCAAGTCCATGTGATTGCCAGGTGGTGACCAGAAATACCAGTACCGGATGAGCACCAGGAAAGGACGAGATTCACCAGGTCCAAGGGAGACCCACGTGGGGACCTGTGTCACATTGCATGTGTGAGGCCCAGGTTGCCACCCCACTCACCAGGTCCAGGTCAGGCCAACCTGCAGGCCAAGCAGAGGAACCATGTCTCGATGATGCCCAGGTAGACATCAGAGTTACCAGGTCCAGGTGAGGCCAACCTGCAGGCCATGCAGTGGAACCATGTCGCGATGATGCCCAGGTAGGGACCAGAGTCACCAGGTCCAAAGGAGGCCCAGATGGAGCATATTCACTAGGTCCAGGTGAGGCCCAGTTGAGGACCAGAGTCACCAGACATGGTTGAGGCCCAGAGGGGTACCATAATCCCCTGGTCCAGGTGACATTCATATGGGGACCAGAGTCACCAGGTCAGGTTGATAGCCAGGGAGATCCAGAGTCATCATGTCCAGGGGAGCCTCAGGTGTGGAACAGAGTCACCAGGACCAATGATGCCAGGTGAGGACTAGAGTAACCACGTACACGTGAGGCCCCGGTGGGGATCAGAGGCAACAGGTCCATGTGAGGTAGGCTTGGGGACCATGGTCAACAGGTTTATTGAGGCCCAGGAGTGGAACACAGTAAGCAGGTCCAGTTGAGTCCCCAGTGGTGACAAGAGTCACCACGTCCAGGTGAGGCCCGGTGGGGACCAGGATCACCAGGTACAGGGGAGGCCCTTGAAAGAACCAGAGTAAACAGTTCGACGTCAGTCGCAGGTGGGAACCAGGGTCAGCAGGTCCAAGTCAGGCCAAAGTGGGTTTCACAGTCACTAGGGCACGGTGAGACCTAGAGGGGAACCAGAGTCACGTGGTCCAGGTGAGTTCCAGTTGTGGAACACAGTCCCCGGTCCCCATTTTGCCCAGTTGAGGACCATGGTCAACAGGGCCATGTGAGCCCCAGATGGGGACCGGAGTCCCCCAATCCAGGTGAAGCCCAGGTGGGGACCACAGTCACTAGATCCAGGGTAGTCTCAGGTGCAGACCAGAATCACCAGGTGCAGGTGAGATGCAGGTGGCAACCACACTGACCAAGTCCCGGTGAGAGCCTGGTGGGGACCAGAGTCACGAGTTACATGAGAAGCTAGAAACACTGAAGCCACCAGGTCCACATGATGTCCATGTGGAAACGTGAATCACCAGTTACAGGTGAGGACCATTGGGGATCTGAGTCACCATGTCCAGGGGAGACTCAGGGGGGAACCAGTGTCACCATGTCCAGGTGTGGCCCATGTGAAGACCAGAGTTAATAGGTCCGGCTGGGTCACTGTTAGTGAACAGTGTAACCATATCCTGATGCTACCCAGGTGGGTACCAGAGACACCAGGCCCTGGTGAGGCCCAGGTGGGACCAGAGACATGAGGTCCAGGTGAGGTCTCGATGGGAACCACAGTCACCAGGTCAGTTGAGGCCATGCTTAGAATCAGAGTCACCAGTTACAGGTGAGGCCCAGTTAGAGCCCGAATCACCTGGTTCAGAGAGGCCAAAGTCAGGACCAGAGTAACCTGGATCAGGTCAGTCCCAGTGGGGAATAGAGTAACCATGTCCCGATGATGCCCACGTAGAACCAGAGTCACCATGTCCAGATGAGGCGCAGGTGGGGAGCATATTCACTAGGTCCCGGTGAGGCCCTCTTGAGGACTAGAGTCACCAGGTTTGGTTGAGGCCTAGAGGGGTACCAGATTCACCTGGCCTAGGTGACATCCAGATGGGGACCAGAATCACCATGTCAGGGGGAGGCCCAGAGTGGATCCAGAGTCATCATGTCCAGGTGAGGCTCAGGTGTGGAAAGAGTATCCAGGTCATAATGATCAACAGGTGAGGACCAGAGTCACCATATCTGGGTGACGTGCAGATACGATCAGAGTGACCAGTTCCAGGTGAGGCCAAGAAGGAGACCACAACAATCAGGTCCAGGTGGCGAACAAAGTCACCAGGAATGGGGGAGGCCCAGATGGGGACCAGATTCACCAGGTCCAGGTGAGGCCCAGGTGGTGAGCAGAGTCCCGGGTCTGGGAGAGGATCAGGTAAGGACCAGATTAACATGTCAAAGATGCCCACGTGGGGACCTGAGTCACCAGGTTTGGGTGAGGCCCAGGTGGCAACCCCACTCACCAGGTCCAAGTGAGGCCAACCTGCAGGCCAGAGTCACCAGATCCAGGTGCGGCCCTACTGGGGACTGGAATCACCAGGTAAATGTGAGTCTACAAGTACACCACAGTCACCAGGTCTAGGTATGGTTCATGTGGGAACGAGAGTCACCAGGTCCAGGTGAGACCCAGGTGGAGACGACAGTCTCCAGGTCCAGATTGAGGCCTCGGTTGGGTGACCAGGGTCATCAGGACCAGTTGAGGCCAAAGTGCAGAGCAAAGATATCATTTCCATGTGAGGCCCAGGTGCGGAACAGAGTAACCATGTCCCATTGTTGCCAGGTGGGAAAAGTGTCACAAGGTCCAGACGAGGCCTAAGTGAGGAGTAGATTCACCGTTCCTGTTGAGGCCGAGTTGAGGATCAGTGTCCCCAGCTCCAGGTGAGTCCCAGTGGGGGACCACTGTCGCCCGGTTCTGGTGATATCCAGGTGGGGACCTGAGTCACCACGTCAGGGTGAGGCCCAGAGCGGGACGAGAATCACTAGGTGCAGATGAGGCCCCGATGTGGAACTGAGAAACCAGGTCCCATGAAGCCCATATGAGGACCTGAGTAACCAGGTCCAGGTGAGGTCCCTTTGGGAACCAGTCACCCCGTCCAGGTGAGGCCCAGGTGGGACCACAGTCACCAGGTCCTGGTGAGGCCCAAGTATATAAGAGAGTATCCAGGTCCCAATGTTGCCCAGGTAAGGAGCAGAGTCAACAGGTCCAGGAGAGGCCCAAATATGAATCAGAGTCATTGTGTTCCAGGTGAGGCCAGATGGAGACCACAGGATCCAGGTCCAGGAGAGGCCCAAATGGCAACCAGAACCACCAAATCCAGGTGAGGTCCGGGTGGGACCACAGTCACAAGGTCCAGGTGAGGCGCTGGTGGCAACAGGATTCACCAAGTCCAGGTGAGAACCAGGTGGGGACCAGTCACTAGATCCAGGTGCGGACCTGCTAAGGACCAGATTCACCAGGCCCAAGTGAAGCCCAAGGGGTGACCAGAGTCACCAGGTAAGGGTGAGGCCCAGAGGGGAACCAGAGTAACCAGTTTAGTTTGAGGCCCAGAATGGGACCAGAGGTCCATGGTGAAAGTGAGGCCCAGGTGTGGAATAGAGTATCGAGTTCCCAATGATGCCTGGGTGAGGACCAGAGTCAGTAGGGCCATGCAGGCCCAGATGGGGAACAGAATCTCTAGGTCCTGGTGAGGCATAGAATAAGAACACAGTCACCAGTATCAGGTGAGCCCCTTGTGGGAACCAGAGCCACTCTATCCAGGTGAGTCCCAGGTCCATGTGAGGCCCACGTGAGGACCAGATTCATGAGGTCGAATTGAGGCATAGCTGGGGACAAGAGTCACCAGGTCTGCGTGCGGCCTAGGTGGGGCAAATTCAGCAGTTCTGAGTTAGGTCAAAGTGGAGACGAGCGACACCAGGTCCAGGTGAGGCCAAACTGAGGACCAGAGTCACCAGATCCAGGTGAGGTCCATGTTGGAAAGAGAGACACCAGGTCCAGGAGAGGTCCAGGTGGGGACCAGTGTCACCAGATACAGGTGAAGTCCAGGTGGGGACCAGAGTGTCCAGATCCAGGTGAAGCCCAGGGGGGGACCAGAGTCACTAGGTCCAGATGAGGCCCAGTGAGGATCAGAGTTACCAGGTACAAGTGAAGCCCCGGCGGGGACCAGAGCCAAAAGGTACACGTGAGGCTGGCTTGGGGACCATGGTCAACAGGTCTACATGTGGCCCAGGTGTGGAACACTGTAAGCCTGTCTAGGTGAGTCCCCAGTGGTGACAAGAGTCACCACATCCAGTTGAGGCCCAATTGGGGACCAGGATCACCAGGTACAGGGGAGGCCTTTGAAAGAACCTGAGTCAACAGTTCGAGTTCAGGCGCAGGTGGCAACCAGGGTCAGCAGGTCCAAGTCAGTCCAAAGTTGGGTTCACAGTCACTAGGGCATGGTGAGACCCAGAGGGGGACCAGAGTCACCTGGTCCAGGTGAGGTCCAGTTGTGGAACAAAGTCACCGGGTCCCAATTTTGTCCAGTTGAAGACCATGGACAACAGGGCCAGGGGAGGTCCGGATGGGGATCGGAGTCCCCAAATCCAGGTGAGGCCAGGTGCGGACCACAGTCACCAGATCCAGGGTAGTCTCAGGGGCAGACCAGAATCACCAGGTCCTGGTGAGGTGCAGGAGGCAACCACACTAACCAGGTCCCAGTGAGGCCCAGGTTCGGACCAGATTCTCGAGGTACATGAGAAGCTAGAAACTCTGTAGCCACCAGTTCCACGTGATGTCCATGTGGGAACGAGAATCACCAGTTACAGATGAGGACCTGGTGGGCATGTGACTCACCATGTCCAGGTGAGACCATGGTGGGAACCAGTATCACCATGTCCAGGTGTGGACCCGGTGAAGACCAGAGTTAACAGGACTGGCTGGGTCACTGTTAGTGAACAGTGTAACCATATTCTGATGCTACTCAGGTGGGTACCAGATACAAGATCCTGGTGAGGCCCAGGTGGGACCAGAGACATGAGGTCCAGGTGAGGTACCGATGGAAACCACAGTCACCAGGTCAGGTGAGGCGATGCTTCGGATCAGAGTCACCACTTACAGGTGCGGTCCAGGTGGAGCTAGAGTCAAATGGTACAGAAGAGGCCAAAGTCAGGACCAGAGTTACCACGATCAGGTCAGTCCCACTGGGGAATAGAGTAACCACGTCCCGATGATGCCCAGGTATAACCAGAGTTACCAGGTCCAGGTGCGGCCAACCTGAAGGCCATGCAGTGGAACCATGTCCCGATGATGCCCAGTTAGGGACCAGAGTCACCAGGTCCAAATGAAGCCCAGATGGAGCATATTCACTAGGTCCAGGTGAGGCCTAGTTGAGGACCAGAGTCACCAGACCTTGTTGAGGCCTAGAGGGGTACCAGAATCACCTGGTCCAGGTGCCATCCAGATGGGTCCTGAGTCACCAGGTCAGGGTGAGCCCCAGAGAGGTTCCAGAGTCATCATGTCCAGGTGAGGCTCAGGTGTGGAACAGAGTATAGAGGTCATAATGGTCCACAGGTGAGGACCAGAGTCACCAGATCTGGGTGAGGCCCAGTTAGGTTCAGAGTCACCAGTTCCAGTTGAGGCCAAGAGGAGTCCACAGAAATCAGGTCCAGGTGGGGAAGAAAGTCAACAGGACTGGGTGAGGCCCAAAGGGGGACCATATTCACCAGGTCCATGTGATTCCCAGGTGGTGACCAGGGTTACCAGGTCCGGGTGAGTACCGGGAAAGGACCAGATTCACCAGGTCCAAGTGAGGCCCACGTGGGTACCTGTGACACCAGGTATGGGTGAGCCCCACGTGGCAAGTCCAGTCACTAGTTCCAGGTGAGGCCAACCTGGAGGCCATGCAGAGGAACCGTGTCCCGGTGATGCCCGGGTAGGGTCCAGAGTTACCAGGTCCAGCTGAGGCCAACCTGCAGGCCATGCAGTGGATCCATAGCCCGATGATGCCCAGGTAGGGACCAGAATCACCAGGTCCAACTGAGTCCCAGATGGAGCATATTCACTAGGTCCAGGTGAGGCCCAGTTGAGGACCAGAGTCCCCAGACCTGGTTGAGGCCTAGAGGGTTCCCAGAGTCACCTGGTCCCGGTGACATCCAGATGGAGACCAGAGTCACCAGGTCAGGGTTAGGCCCAGAGTGGTTCCAGAGTCATCATGTCCAGGTGAGGCTCAGGTGTGGAACAGAGTCACCAGGTACCAATGATGCCCAGGTGAAGACCAGAGTGACCTGGTCTGGGCGACGCGCAGATAGGATCAGAGTCACCAAGTCCAGGTGAGGCCAAGAAAGAGTCCACAGCAATCAGGTCCGGGTGGGGAACAAAGTCACCAGGTCTGGGTGAGGCCCAGATGGGGAACAGATTCATTCACCAGGTCCAGGTGAGGCCCAGGTGGTGAGCAGAGTCCCCGGGTCTGGGAGAGGACCAGGTACGGTACAGATTCACCAGGTCCAAGAGGCCCACGTGGTGACCTGAGACACCAGGTATGGGTGATGCCCAGGTGGCAACCCCACTCACCAGATCCAGGTGAGGCCAACCTGCAGGCCAGAGTCACCAGATCCAGGTGAGGCCCTAGTGGGGACAGGAGTCACCAGGTAAATGTGAGTCTACAAGAACACCACAGTCACCAGGTCCAGGTGTGGTTCATGTGGGAACTTAGTCACCAGGTCCAGGTGAGACCCAGGTGGGGACCACAGTCACCAGGTTCAGATTGAGGACAAGGTGGGGCGACTAGTGTCATCAGAAGCAGTTGAGGCCAACGTGTGGAGCAAAGTTATCATGTCCAGGTGAGGCCCAGGTGTGGAACAGAGTAACAATGTCCCTTTGATGCCAGGTGCGAAAAGAGTTACAAGGTCCAGACGAGGCCTAAGTGAGGAGTAGATTCACCAGGTCCTGTTGAGGCCCAGTTGAAGACCAGTGTAACCAGCTCCGGGGGAGTCCCAGAGGGGGCGAGTCACCCAGTACTGGTGATATCCAGGTGGGGACCAGAGTCACCACGTCAGAGTGAGGCCCACAGCGGGACGAAAATCACTAGGTCCAGGTGAGGCCCTGATGTATAACTAAGAAACCAGGTCCCATGATGCCCGTATGAGGACCTGAATCACCAGGTCCAGTTGAGGTCCCTGTGGGAAACTGTCACCTCGTCCAGGTGAGGCCCAGGGGGACCACAGTCACCAGTTCCAGGTTAGGCCCAGGTATATAAGAGAGTATCCAGGTCCCAATGATGCCTAGGTAAGGCCCTGAGTCAACAGGTCCAGGAGAAGCCCAAATATGGATCAGAGTCATTGTGTTCCTGGTGAGGCCAGATGGAGACCACAGGAACCAGGACCAGGAGAGCCCCATATGGGAACCAGAGCCACCAGATCCAGGTGAGGTCCAGGTGGGACCAGAGTCACAAGGTCCAGGTGAGGCGCAGGTGGTAACAGGATTCACCAAGTCCAGGTGAGGCCCAGGTGGCGACCAGTCACCAGATCCAGGTGAGGATCAGCTAAGGACCAGATTCACCAGGCCCAGGTGAAGCCCAAGGGGTGACCAGCGTCACCAGGTAAGGGTGAGGCCAGAGGGGGAACCAGAGTAACCAGTTTAGTTTGAGGCCCAGAATGGGACCAGAGGTCCCTGGTCAAAGTGAGGCCCAGGTGTGGAGTAGAGTATCCAGGTCCCAATGATGCCTGGGTGAGGACCAGAGTCACTAGGGCCATGCAGGCCCAAATGGGTAACAGAATCACTTGGTCCTGGTGAGGCATAGAATAAGACCACAGTCAGCAGTATCAGGTGACCCCCTTGTGGAAACCAGAGCCACTCTATCCAGCTGAGTCCCAGGTCCATGTGAGGCCCACGTGAGGACCAGATTCATCAGGTCGAATTGAGGCATAGTGGGGACAAGAGTCACCAGGTCTGGGTGCAGCCTAGGTGCGGCAAGATTCAGCAGTTCTGAGTTAGATCTAAGTGGGGACGAGAGACACCAGGTCCATGTGAGGCCAAACTGAGGTCCAGAGTCACCAGATGCAGGTGAGGTCCATGTTGGAAAGAGAGTCACCAGGTCCAGGAGAGGTCCAGGTGGGTCCAGAGTCACCAGGTCCAGGTGAAGTCCCGGTGGGGACCAGAGTCACCAGATCCAAGTGAAGCCCAGGTGGGGACCAGAGTCACTAGGTCCAGATGAGGCCCAGGTGAGGACCAGAGTTACCAGGTACACGTGAGACCACGGTGGGGATCAGAGGCAACAGGTCCATGTGAGGCCGTTTTGGGGACCATGGTCAACAAGTGTTCTTGAGGCCCATGTGTGGAACACAGTAACCAGGTCCAGGTGAGTCCCTGGTGGTGACAAGAGTAACGAGGTACATGAGAATCTAGAAACACTGCAGCCACCAGGTCCACATGATGTCCATGTGGGAACGAAAATCACCAGTTACAGGTGAGGAACAGGTGGGGATCCGACTCACCATGTCCAGGTGAGACCTAGGTGGGAACCAGTGTCACCATGTCCTGGTGTGCCCCAGGTGAAGACCAGAGTTATTAGGTCCTGCTGGATGAGTGTTAGTGAACAGTGTAACCATATCCTGATGCTACCCAGGTGGGTACCAGAGACACCAGGTCCTGGTGAGGCCCAGGTGTAACCGGAGACATGAGGTCCAGGTGAGGTCCCGATGGGAACCACAGTCACCAGGTCAGGTGAGGCCATGCTTAGGATCAGAGTCAACAGGTACAGGTGAGGCCCAGGTGGAGCCAGAGTCACCTGGTACAGAAGAGGCCAAAGTCAGGACCAGAGTTACCAGGATCAGGGCAGTCCCAGTGGGTAATACAGTAACCATGTCCCAATGATGCCCAGGTAGAATCAGAGTCACCAGGTCCATCGAGGCGCAGGTGGGGAGAATATTAATTAGGTCCAGGTGAGGCCCAGATGAGGACCAGAGACACCAGGTCTAGTTGACGCCTAGAGGGGTACCAGATTCACCTGGTCTAGGGGACGTCCAGATGGGGACCAGAGTCACCATGTCATCGTGAGGCCTTGAGTGAATCCAGAGTCATCATGTCCAGGTGAGGCTCAGGTGTGGAACAGAGTGTCCAGGTCATAATGGTCCACAGGTGAGGACCAGAGTCACCAGATCTGGGTGAGGCCCAGCTACGATCAGAATCACCACTTCCAAGTGAGGCCAAGAAGGAGTCCACAGCAATCAGGTCCAGGTGGGGAACAAAAATCACCAGGACTGGGTGAGGCCCAGATGGGGACCAGATTCACCAGGCCCAGGTGTTTCCCAGGTGGTGACCAGAGTTAGCAGTTCCGGGTGAGGAGCAGGTCAGGACCAGATTCACCAGGTCCAATTGAGTCCCACGTGGGCACCTGGGTCACCAGGTATGGGTGAGGCCCAAGTGGCAACCCCACTCACCAGGTCCAGGTGAGGCCACCCTGCAGGCAATGCAGAGGAAGAGTGTCCCGATGATGCCCAGGTAGAACCACAGTTACCAGGTCCAGGTGCGACCAACCTAAAGGCCATGCAGTGGAACCATGTCCCGATGATGCCCAGGTAGGGAAGAGAGTCACCAGGTCCAAATGAGGCCCAGATGGAGCATATTCAATAGGTCCAGGTGAGGCCCAGTTGAGGACCAGCGTCACCAGAACTGGTTGAGGCCTAGAGGGGTACAAAAATCACCTGGTCCATGTGACATCCAGATGGAGACCAGAGTCACAAGGTCAGGGTTAGGCCCAGAGTGGTTCCAGAGTCCAGAGCCTCATGTCCAGGTGAGGCTCAGGTGTGGAACAGAGTCACCAGGTACCAATGACGCCCAGGTGAGGACCAGAGTCACCAAGTCTGGGTGACACGCAGATAGGATCAGAGTCACCAGGTCCAGGTGAGGCCATGAAAGAGTCCACAGCAATCAGGTCAAGGTGGAGAACAAAGTCACCAGGACTCGTGGAGGCCCAGATGGGGACCAGATTCACTAGGCCCAGGTGATTCCCAGGTGCTGACCAGAGTCCCCAGGTCTGGGAGAGGACCAGGTAAGTACCAGATTCACCAGGTCCAAGAGGCCCACGTGGAGACCTGAGTCACCAGGTATGGGTGAGGCCCAGGTTGCATCCCACTAATCAAGTCCAGGTGAGGCCAACCTGCAGGCCAGAGTCACCAGGCCCAGGGGAGGCCCAAGGGGTGACGAGAGTCATCAGGTAAGGGTGAGGTTAAGAGGGGGAACCAGAGTAACCATTTTAGTTTGAGGCCCAGAATGGGACCAGCGGTTCCTGGTAAAAGTGAGGCCCAGGTGTGGAATAGAGTATCCTGGTCCCAATGATGCCTGAGTGAGGACCAGAGTCACTAAGGCCATGGAGGTCCAGATGGGGAACTGAATCACTAGGTTCTGGTGAGGCATAGAATAAGACCACATTCTGCAGTACCAGGTGAGCCCCTACTGGGAACCAGAGCCACTCTTTCCAGCTGAGTCCCAGGTAAATGTGAGGTCCACGTGAGGACCAGATTCATCAGGTCGAATTGAGGCATAGCTAGGGACAAGAGTCACCAGGTCTGGGTGCGTAGTAGGTGGAGCAAGATTCAGCAGTTCTGAGTTAGGTCAAAGTGGGCAAGAGAGACACCAGGTCCAGGAGAGGTCCAGATTCGGACCAGAGTCACCAGATCCAGGTGAGGTCCATGTTTGAAAGATAGTCACCAAGTCCAGGAGAGGTCCAGGTGGGGACCAGAGTCACCAGATCCAGGTGAAGCCCAGGTGGGGACCAGAGTCATTAGGTCCAGATGAGGCCCAGGTGAGGATCAGAGTTACCAGATACACGTGAGCCCCCTGCGGGGATCAGAGCCAAAAGGTCCACATGAGGCCGGCTTGGGGACCATAGTCAACAGGTCTACCTGAGGCCCAGGTGTGGAACAAAGTAATCATGTCAAGGTGAGTCCCCGGTGGTGACAAGAGTCACCACGTCCAGTTGAGGACGAGTTGGGGACCAGGATCACCAGGTACAGGGGAGGCCCTTGAGAGAACCAGAGTCAACAGTTTGAGGTCAGGCGCAGGTGGCAACCAGGGTCAGCAGGTCCAAGTAAGGGCAAAGTGGGGTTCACAGTCACTAGGGCACAGTGAGACCCAGAGGGGGACCAAAGTCACCTTGTCCAGGTGAGATCAAGTTGTGGAATACAGTCACCGGGTCCCAATTCTACACAGTTGAGGACCATGGTCAACAGAGCCAGTTGAGGCCCAGATGGGGACCGGAGTCCCCAAATTCAGGTGAAGCCCAGGTGGGGACCACAGTCACCAGATCCAGGGTAGTCTCAGGTGGACACCAGAATCACCAGGTCCTGGTGAGGTGCAGGTGGCAACCACACTCACCAAGTCCCGGTGAAGCCCTGGTGGGGACCAGAGTCACGAGGTACATGAGAAGCTAGTAACACTCCAGCCACCAGGTCCACATGATGTCCATGTGGGAACGAGAATTACAAGTTACAGGTGAGGACCAGGTGGGGATCTGAGTCACCATGTCCAGGTGAGACCCTGGTGGGAACCAGTGTCACCATGTCCAAGTGTGGACCAGGTGAAGACGAGAGTTAATAGGTCCGGCCGCGTCACTGTTGGTGAACAGTGTAACCATATCCTGATGCTACTCAGGTGGGTACCAGATACAAGTCCTGGTGAGTCCCAGTTGGGACCAGAGACATGAGGTCCAGGTGAGGTACCGATGGAAACCACAGTCACCAGGTGAGGAGAGGCCATGCTTAGGATCAGAGTCACCACTTACAGGTGAGGTCCAGGGGGAGCCAGAGTCACATGGCACAGAAGAGTCCAAAATCAGGACCAGAGTTACCACGATCAGGTCAGTCCCACTGGGAATAGAGTAACCACGTCCCGATGATGCCCAGGTAGAACCACAGTTACCAGGTCCAGGTGCGGCCAACCTAAAGGCCATGCAGTGGAACCTTATCCCGATGATGCCCAGGTAGGGAAGAGAGTCACCAGGTCCAAATGAGGCCCAGATGGAGCATATTCACTAGGTCCAGACGAGGCCCAGTTGAGGACCAGAGACACCAGATCTGGTTTAGACCTAGAGGGGTACCAGAATCACCTGGTCCAGGTGACTTCTAGATGGGGACCAGAGTCTCCAGGCCTGAGTCACGCGCAGAGAGGATAAGAGTCACCAGTTCCAGGTGAGGCCAAGAAAGAGTCCAAAGCAATCAGGTCCAGGTGGGGAACAAACGCACTAGGACTGGTTGAGGTCCAGATGGGGAAGAGATTCACCAGGTCCAGGTGAGGCCCAGGAGGTGACCAGAATCCCCGGGTCTGGGAGAGGACCATGTAAGGACCAGATTCACCAGGTCCAAGAGAACCACGTGGTTTCCTGAGTCACCAGGTATGGGTGAAGCTCAGGTGGCAACCCCACTCAGCAGGTCCAGGTGAGGCCAACCTGCACGCCAGATCACCAGAACCAGGTGAGGCCCTAATGGGGACCGGAGTCACCAGGTAATTGTGAGTCTACAACAAAACAACAGTCACCAGGTCCAGGTGTGTTTCATGTGGGAACGAGAGTCATCAGGTCCAGGTGAGACCCAGGTGGGGACCACAGTCACCAGGTCCAGATTGAAGCCTCGGTGGGGGGACCAGAGTCATCAGGACCAGTTGAGGCCAAAGTGTGGAGCAAAGTTATCATGTCCAGGTGACGCCCAGGTGGGGAACAGAATAACCATGTCCCATTGATGTCAGGTGAGAAAAGAGTCACAAGGTCCAAACGAGGCCTAAGTGAGGAGTAGATTCACCAGGTCCTGTTGAGGATCAGCTGAGGACCAGTGTCCCAGCTCCGGGTGAGTCCCAGAGGGGGACCAGAGTCACCCGGTTCTGGTGATATCCAGGTGGGGACCAGAATCACCACGTCCGGGTGAGGCCCTGAGGGGGACGAGAATCACTAGGTCCAGATGAGGCCCCGATGTGGAACTGAGAAACCAGGTCCCATGAAGCCCATATGAGGACCTGAGTCACCAGGTCCAGGTGAGGTCCCTGTGGGAACCAGTCACCTCGTCCAGGTGAGGTCCAGGTTGGACCACAGTCACAAGGTCCAGGTGAGGCGCAGGAGGCAACAGGATTCACCAAGTCCAGGTGAGGCCCAGGTGGCGACCAGTCACCAGATCCAGGTGCGGAACAGATAAGGACCAGATTCTCCAGGCCCAAGTGAAGCCCAACGGGTGACCAGAGTCACCAGGGCAGGGTGAGGCCCAGAGGGGGGACCAGAGTAACCAGTTTAGTTTGAGGCCCAGAATGGGATCAGAGGTCCCTGGTCAAAGAGAGGCCCAGGTGTGGAATAGAGTATCCAGGTCACAATGACACCTGGGTGAGGACCAGAGTCACTAGGGCCATGCAGTCCCAGATGGGGAACAGAATCACTAGGTCCTGGTGAGGCATAGAATAAGACCACATTCAGCAGTATCAGGTGAGCCCCTTGTGAGAACCAGAGCCACTCTATCCAGCTGAGTCCCGGGACCAGGTGAGTCCCACGTGAGGACCAGATTCATCATGTCGAATTGAGGCATAGCTGGGGACAAGAGTCACCAGGTCTGGGTGCGGCCTAGGTGGGGCAAGATTCAGCAGTTCTGAGTTAGGTCACAGTGGGGACGAGAGACACCATGTCCAGGTGAGGCCAAACTGAGGACCAGATTCACCAGATCCAGGTGAGGTCCATGTTGGAAAGAGAGTCACGAGGTCCAGGAGAGGTCCAGGTGGGGTCCAGAGTCACCAGATCCATGTGAAGTCCAGGTGGGGACCAGAGTCACCAGATCCATGTGAAGCCCAGGTGGGGACCAGAGTCACTAGGTCCAGATGAGGTCCAGGTGAGGACCAGAGATACCAGGTACACGTGAGGACACGGTGGGGATCAGAGGCAACAGGTCCATGTGAGGTCGGCTTGGGGACCATAGTCAACAGGTCTACTTGAGGCCCAGGTGTGGAACACAGTAAGCAGATCCAGGTGAGTCCCCATTGGTGACAGGAGTCACCACGTCCAGGTGTGGCCCAGGTCCGACCAGGATCACCAGGTCCAGGGAAGGCCCTTGAAAGAACCAGAGTCAACAGTTCGAGGTCAGGCGCATGTGGCCACCAGGGTCAGCAGGTCCAAGTCAGGCCAAAGTGGGGTTCACAGTCACTAGGGCACGGTGACACCCAGAGTGGGACCAGAGTCACCTGGTCCAGGTGAGGTCCAGTTGTGGAACACAGTCACCGGTTCCCAATTTTGCCCAGTTGAGGACCATGGTCAACAGGGCCAGGTGAGGCCAAGATGGGGACCGGAGTCCCCAAATCCAGGTGAAGCCCAGGTGGGGACCACAGTCACCAGATCCAGGGTAATCTCAGGTGCAGACCAGAATCACCAGGTCCATGTGAGGTGCAGGTGGCAACCACACTCACCCGGTCCCGGAGAGGCCCCGGTGGGGACCAGAGACACGAGGTACATGAGAAGCTAGAAACACTGCAGCAACCAGGTCCACATGATGTCCATGTGGGAACGAAAATCACCAGTTACAGGTGAGGACCAGGTGGGGATCCGACTCACCATGTCCAGGTGAGACCCAGGTGGGAACCAGTGTCACCATGTCCTCGTGTGCCCCAGGTGAAGACCAGAGTTATTAGGTCCGGCTGGATTAGTGTTAGTGAACAGTGTAACCATATCCTGATGCTACCCATGTGGGTACCAGAGACACCAGGTCCTGGTGAGGCCCAGGTGTAACCGGAGACATGAGGTCCAGGTGAGGTCTCGATGGGAACCACAGTCACCAGGTCAGGTGAGCCCATGCTTAGGATCAGAGTCACCAGGTACAGGTGAGGCCCAGGTGGAGCCAGAGTCACCTGGTACAGAAGAGGCCAAAGTCAGGACCAGAGTTACCAGGATCAGGTCACTCCCAGTGGGTAATACAGTAACCATGTCCCAATGATGCCCAGGTAGAATCAGAGTCACCAGGTCCAGTGAGGCGCAGGTGGGGAGAATATTCACTAGGTCCAGGTGAGGCCCAGATGAGGACCAGAGTCACCAGGTCTAGTTGACGCCTAGAGGGGTACCAGATTCACCTGGTCTAGGGGACATCCAGATGGGGACCAGAGTCACCATGTCAGGGTGAGGCCCAGAGGGCTTCCAGAATCATCATGTCCAGGTGAGGTTCAGGTGTGGAACAGAGTATCCAGGTCATAATGGTCCACATGTGAAGACCAGAATCACCAGATCTGGGTGAGGCCCATTTAGGAGCAGAGTCACGAGTTCCAGTTGAGGCCAAGAAGGAGTCCACAGCAATCAGGTCCAGGTGGGGATCCAAATCACCAGGACTGGGTGAGGCCCAGATGGGGACCAGATTCACCAGGTCCAGGTGATTCCCAGGTGGTGACAAGGGTTACCAGTTCCGGGTGAGGACCAGGTAAGGACCAGATTCACCAGGTCCAAGTGAGGCCCACGTGAGACCTGTGTCACCAGGTATGGGTGAGGCCCAGGTGGCAAGCCCACTCACCAGGTCTAGGTGAGGCCAACCTGCAGGCCATGCAGAGGAACCGTGTCCCGATGATGCCCACGTAGGGACCAGAGGTACGAGGTCCAGGTGACGCCAACGTGCAGGCCATGCAGAGGAACCGTGTCCCAATGATGCCCAGATAGGGACCAGAGTTACCAGGTCAAGAAGAGGCCAACCTGCAGACCATTATGTGGAACCATGTTCCGATGTAGCCCACGTAGGGACCAGAGTCACCAGGTCCAAATGAGGCCCAGATGGAGCATATTCACTAGGTCCAGGTGAGGCCCAGTTGAGGACCAGAGTCACCAGATCTGGTTGAGGCCCAGAGGGGTACCAGACTCACCTGGTCAAGGTGACATCCAGATGGGGACCAGAGTAACCATGTCAGGGTGTGCCCAGAGGGGATCCAGAGTCAACAGTCCAGGTGAGGCTCAGGTGTGGAACAGAGTATCCAGATCATAATGGTCCACAGGTGAGGACCAGAACCACCAGATCTGGGAGAGGCCCAGTTAGGATCAGAGTTACCACTTCCAGGTGAGGCCAAGAAGGTGTCCAGAGCAATCAGGTCCAGGTGGGGAACAAAGTCACCAGGACTAGGTGATGCCCAGGTGGTGACCAGGTTTACCACTTCCGGGTGAGGACTAGGTAAGGACCACATTCAGCAGGTCCAAGTGAGGCCCACGTGGGGACCTGTGTCACCAGGCATGGGTAAGATCCAGGAGGGAACCCCACTCACCAGGTCAAGATAACCCGATGATGCCCAGGTAGGGACCAGTGTTACCAGGTCCAGGTGAGGCAAACCAGCAGGCCATGCAGTGGAACCATTTCCCGATGATGCCCAGTGAGTGTCCAGAGTCACCAGATCCAAATGAGGCCCAGATGGAGCATATTCACTAGGTCCAGGTGAGGCCCAGTTGAGGACAAGAGTCACCAGATCTGGTTGAGGCCTAGAGGGGTTCCAGAATCACCTGGTCCAGGTGACATCCAGATGGTGACCAGATCACCAGGTCAGGGTGAGGCCCAGAGAGGTCCCAGAGACCTCATGTACAGGTGAGGCTCAGTTGTGGAACAGAGTAACCAGGTACCAATGATGCCCAGGTGAGGACGAGAGTCCCCAGGTCTGGGTGACGCACAGATAGGATCAGAGTCACCAGTTCAAGGTGAGGGCAAGAAAGAGTCCAGAGCAAACACGTCCAGGTGGGGAACATAGTCACCAGGACTGGGTTAGGCCCAGATGGTGACCAGATTCACCAGGTCTAGGTGAGGCCCAGGTTGTGACAAGATTCCCAGGGTCTGGGAGCAGACCAGGTAAGGGCCAGATTCACCAGGACAAAGAGGCCCACGTGGGGACCTGAGTCACCAGGTATGGGTGAGGCCCAGGTGGCATCCCACTAACCAAGTTTAGGTGAGGCCAACCTGCAGGCCAGAGTCAGCAGATCCAGGTGAGGCCCTAGTGGGGCCAGAGTCACCAGGTAAATGTGAGTCTACAAGTACACAACAGTCACCAGGTCCAGGTGTGATTCATGTGGGAACGAGAGTCACAAGGTCAAGGTGAGACCCAGGTGTGGATGACAGTCTCCAGGTCCAGATTGAGGCCTATGTGTGGGGACCAGAGTCATCGGGACGAGTTGAGGCCAAAGTATGGAGCAAAGTTATCATGTCCAAGTGAGGCCCAGGTGGGGAACAGAGTAAAAATGTCCCATAGATGCCAGGTGGGAAAAGAATCACAAGGTCCAGACGAGGCCTAAGTGAGGAGTAGATTCACCAGGTCCTGTTGAGGCCCAGTTGAGTATCAGTGTCCCAAGCTCTGGGTGATTCCCAGAGGGGGACCAGAGTCACCCGGTTCTGGTGTGAGTCAGATGCGGACCAGAGTCACCACGTCAGGATGAGGCCCAGAGGGGAACGAGAATCACTAGGTCCAGGTGAGGCCCCGATGTGGAACTGAGAAAACAAGTCCCATGTTGCACATATGAGGACCTGAGTCACCAGGCCCAAGGGAGGTCCCTGTGGGAACCAGTCACCTCGTCCAGGTGAGGCCCAGGTGGGACCACAGTCACCAGTTCCATGTGAGGCCCAGGTATATAAGAGAGTATCCAGGTCCCAATGAAGCCCAGGTAAGGTCCAGAGTCAACAGGTCCAGGAGAGGCCCAAATATGGATCAGAGTCATTGTTTTCCAGTGGAGGCCAGATGGAGACCACAGGAACCAGGTCCAGAAGAGCCCCATATGGGAACCAGAGCCACCAGATCCATGTGAGGTCCAGGTGGGACCACAGTCACAAAGTCCAGGTGAGGCGCAGGTGGCAACAGGATTCACCAAATCCAGGTGAGGCCCAGGTGGCGTCCAGTCTCCAGATCCAGGTGCGGACCAGCTTAGGACCAGATTCACCAGGCCCAAGTGAATCCCAAGGGGTGACCAGAGTCACCAGGTAAGGGTGAGGCCTAGAGGGGGTACCAGAGTAACCAGTTTAGTTTGAGGCTCAGAATGGGACCAGAGGTCCCTGGTCAAAGTGAGGCCCAATTGTGGAATAGAGTATCCAGGTCCCAATGATGCCTGGGTGTGGACCAGAGTCACTAGGGCCATGCAGGCCCAGATGGGGAACAGAATCACTAGGTCCTGGTGAGGCATAGAATAAGACCACTGGTGAATAAGTCACCAGTATCAGGTGAGCGCCTTGTTGGAACCAGAGCCACTCTTTCCAGCTGAGTCCCAGGTCCATGTGAGGCCCATGTGAGGACCAGATTCATTAGGTCGAATTGAGGCATAGCTGGGGACAAGAGTCACCAGGTTTGGGTGCGGCCTAGGTGGGGCAAGATTCAGCAGTTCTGAGTCAGGTGAAAATGGGGACGAGAGACACCAGGTCCAGGTGAGGCCAAACTGAGGACCAGAGTCACCAGATCGAGGAGAGGCCCAGAGCGGGACGAGAATCACTAGGAACAGGTGAAGCCCTGATGTGGAACTGAGAATCCAGGTGAATGCTGCCCATATGAGGACCTGAGTCACCAGGTCCAGATGATGTCCCTGTGGGAACCAGTCACCTCCTTCACGTGAGGCCCAGGTGGGACCACAGTCACCATGTCCAGGTGAGGCCCAGGTATATAAAAGAGTATCCAGGTCCCAATGATGCCCAGGTAAGGACCAGAGTCAATAGGTCCAGATGAGGCCCAGGTGAGGACCAGAGTTACCAGGTACACGTGAGGCCCCGGTGGGGATCAGAGGCAACAGGTCCATGTGAGTCCCGCCTTGGACCATGGTCAACAGGTCTACTTGGGGCACAGGTGTGGAACACAGTAAGCAGGTCCAGTTGAGTCCCCGGTGGTGACAAGAGTCACCACGTCCAGGTGAGGCCCAGGTGGGGACCAGGAACACCAGGTACAGGGGAGGCCCTTGAAAGAATCAGAGTCAACAGCTCAAGGTCAGGCGCAGGAGGCAACCAGGGTCAGCAGGTCCAAGTCAGGCCAAAGTGGGCTTCACAGAAACTAGGGCACAGTGAGACCCAGAGGGGGACCAGAGTCACCTGGTCCAGGTGAGGACCAGTTGTGGAACACAGTCACTGGGTCCCTATTTTGCCCCGGTGGGAACCATGGTCAACAAGGCCAGGTGAGGCCCAGGTGGGGACCGTAGTACCCAAATCCATGTGAAGGCAAGTGGGGACCACAGTCACCAGATCAGGGTAGTCTCGGGTGCAGACCAGAATCACCAGGTCCAGGTGAGGTGCAGGTGGCAACCACACACACCAGGTCCCGGTGAGTCCCTGGTGGGGACGAGAGTCACGAGGTACATGAGAAGCTAGAAACACTGCAGCTACCAGGTCCACATGATGTCCATGTGGAAACGAGAATCACCAGTTTCAGTTGAGGACCAGGTGGGGATCCGATTCACCATGTCCAGATGAGACCCAGGTGTGAACCAGTGTCACCATGTCCAGGTGTGGCCCAGGTGAAGACCAGAGTTGATAGGTCTGGCTGGGTCACTGATAGTGAACAGTGTAACAATATCCTGATGCTACCCAGGTGGGTACCAGAGACACCAGGTCCTGGTGAGGCCCAGGTGCGACCAGAGACATGAGGTCCACGTGAGGTCCCGATGGGAACCACAGAGGCCATGCTTAGGATCAGAGTCACAGGTTACAGGTGAGGCCCAGGTGGAGCCAGAGACACCTGGCACAGAAGAGGCCAAATTCAGGACCAGAGGTACCAGGATCAGGTCAGGACCAGTGGGGAATTGAGTAACCATGTCCCGATGATGCCCAGGTAGAATCAGAATGACCAGGTCCACATGAGGCGCAGGTGGGAAGCATGTTCACTAGGTCCCGGTGAGGCCCAGTTGAGGACCAGAGTCACCAGGTCTAGTTGAGGCCTAGAGGGGTACCAGATTCACCTTGTCTAGGTGACATCCAGTTGGGGACCAGAGTCACCATGTCAGCGTGAGGCCCAGAGGGGATCCAAAGTCATCATGTCCAGGTGAGTCTCACGTGTGGAACAGAGTATCCAGGTCATAATGGTCCACAGGTGAGGACCAGAGTCACAAGATCTGGGTAGACCCAGTTAGGATCAGAGTCACCAGTTCCAGGTGAGGCCAAGAAGGAGTCCACAGCAATCAGGCCCAGGTGGGGATCAAAGTCACCAGGACTGGGTGAGGCCCAGATGGGGACCAGATTCACCAGGTCCACGTGAGGCGCAGGTGGTGACCAGAGTCCCCAGGTCTGGGAGAGAACCAGGTAAGGACCAGATTCACCAGGTCCAAGAGGCCCACGCGGGGACCTGAGTCACCAGGTATGGGTGAGGCCCAGGTGGCAACCCCACTCACCAGGTCCAGGTGAGGCCAACTTTGGCCAGAGTCGCTAGATCCAGTTGAGGCCCTAGTGGGGACCGGAATCACCAGGTAAATGTGAGTCTACAAGAACACCACAGTCACCAGGTCCAGGTGTTGTTCATGTGGGATCGAGAGTCACCAGGTCCAGGAGAGACCCAGGTGGGGACCAGTCACCAGGTCCAGATTGAGTCCTATGTCGGGGGACCAGAGTCATCAGCACCAGTTGAGGCCAAAGTGTGGAGAAAAGTTACCATGTCCAGGTGAGGTCAAGGTGAGGCCCAGGTGGCAACCATACTCACCAGGTCCAGGTGAGGCCAACCTGCAGGCCATGTAGAGGAACAATGTCCCGATGATGCCCAGGTAGGGACCAGAGTTACCAGGTCCAGGTGAGGCCAACCTGAAGGCCATGCAGCTGAACCATGTCCCGATGATGCCCAGGAAGGGACCAGAGTCACCAGGTCCAAATGAGGCCCAGTTTGAGCATATTCACTAGGTCCAGGTGAGGCCCAGTTGAGGACCAGAGTCACCAGATCTGGTTCAGTATTAGAGTGGTACAAGAATCACCTGGTCCAGTTGACATCCAGATGGGGACAAGAGTCACCAGGTCAGGTTGAGGCCCAGAGAGGTTCCAGAGTCATCATGTCCAGGTGAGGCTCAGGTGTGGAACAGCGTCACCAGGTACCAATGATGCCCAGGTGAGTACCAGAGTCACCAGGTATCGGTGACGCTCAGATAGGATCAGAGCCACCAGTTCCAGGTAAGGCCAAGAAAGGGTCCACAGCAATCAGGTCCAGGTGGGGAACAAAGTCACCAGGAAAGGGTGAGGCCCAGATGGAGACCAGATTCACTCACCAGGTCCAGGTGAGGTCCAGGTGGTGACCGGAGTGCCCGGGTCTAGTAGAGGACCAGGTAAGGACCAGATTCTCCAGGTCCAAGAGGCACACGTGGGGACCTGAGTCACCAGGTATGGGTGTATCCTAGGTGGCATCCCCACTCACCAGGTCAAGGTGAGGCCATCCTGCAGGCCAGAGTCACCAGATCCACGTGAGGCCCAGTGGGGACCAGAGTCACTAGGTAAATGTGAGTCTACAAGAACACCACAGTCACCAGGTCCAGGTGTGTTTCATGTAGGAACAAGACTCATCAGGTCCAGGAGAGACCCAGGTGGGGACCACAGTCACCAGGTCCAGATTGAGGCCTAGGTGTGGGGACCAGATTCATCAGAACCAGTTGAGGCCAAAGTGTGGAGCAAAGTTATCATATCCAGGTGAGGTCCAGGTGGGGAACAGAGTAACCATGTCCCATTGATGTCAGGTGGGAAAAGAGTCACAGGTCCAGACGAGGTCTATGTGAGGAGTAGATTCATCAGGTCCTGTTGAGGCCCAGTTGAGGACCAGTGTCCCCAGCTTTGGGTGAGTCCCAGAGGGGAACCAGAGTCACCCGGTTCTGGTGATATCCAGGTGGGGACCAGAGTCACCACGTCAGGGTGAGGCCCAGAGGGGGACGAGAATCACTAGGTCCAGGTGAGGCCCCAATGTGGACCTGAGAAAGCAGGAACCATGATGCCCATATGAGGACCTGAGTCACCAGGTCCAGGTGAGGTCCCTGTGGGAACCAGTCACCTCGTCCAGCTGAGGCCAGGTGGGACCACAGTCACCAGGTCCAGCTGAGGCCCAGGTATATAAGAGTGTATCCAGGTCCCAATAATGCCAAGGTGAGGACAGAGTAAACAGGTCCAGGAGAGGCCCAAATATGGATCAGAGTCATTGTGTTCCAGGTGAGGCCAGATGGAGACCACAGGAACCAGGTCCAGGAGAGCCCCATATGGGAACCAGAGCCACCAGATCCAGGTGAGGTCCAGGTGGGACCACTGTCACAAGGTCCAGGTGAGGTGCAGATGGCAACAGGATTCACCAAGCCCAGGTGAGGCGCAGGTGGCGACCAGTCACCAGAATCAGGTGCGGACCAGCTAAGGACTAGATTCACCAGGGCCAAGTGAAGCCCAAGGGGTGACCAGAGTCACCAGGAAGGGTGAGGCCCAAAGTGTAACCAGAGTAACCAGTTTAGTTTGTGGCCCAGAATGGGACAATAGGTCACTGGTCAAAGTGAGGTCCAGGTGTGTAATAGAGTATCCAGGACCCAATGATGCCTAGGTGAGGACCAGAGTCCCTAGGGCCATGCAGGCCCAGATGGGGAACAGAATCACTAGGTCCTGGTGAGACATAGAAGAAGACCACATTCAGCAGTATCAGGTGAGCCCCTTGTGGGAACCAGAGCCACTCTATCCAGCTGAGTCCCAGGTCCATGTGGGGCCCACGTGAGGACCAGATTCATCAGGTCGAATTGAGGCATAGCTGGGGACAAGAGTCACCAGGTCTGGGTGCGGCCTAGGTGGGGCAAGATTCAGCAGTTCTGAGTTAGGTCAAAGTGGGGACGAGAGACACCAGGTCCAGGTGAGGCCAAACTGAGGACCAGAGTCACCAGATCCAGGTGAGGTCCATGTTGGAAAGAGAGTCACCAGGTCCAGGAGAGGTCCAGGTGGGGACCTGAGTCACCAGATCCAGGTGAAGCCCAGATGGGTACCAGAGTCACTAGGTCCAGATGAGGCCCAGGTGAGGACCAGAGTTACCAGGTACACGTGAGGCGCCGGTAGGTATCAGAGGCAACAGGTCCATGTGAGGCAGGCTTGGGGACCATGGTCAAGAGTTCTACTTGAGGCCCAGTGTGGAACACTGTAACCAGGTCCAAGTGAGTCCCCGGTGGTGACAAGAGTCACCAGGTCCAGGTGAGGCCCAGGTGGGCACCAGGATCACCAGGTACAGGGAAGGCCCTTGAAAGAACCAGAGTCAAAAGTGCGAGGTCAGGCGCAGGTGGCAAACAGGGTCAGCAGGTCCAACTCAGGCCAAAGTGGGGTTCAGAGTCACTAGAGAACGGTGAGACCCAGAGGGGGACCAGAGTAAACTGGTCCAGGTGAGGTCCAGGTGTGGAACACAGTCACCGGGTCCCAATTTTGCCCAGTTGAGGACCATGGTCAACAGGGCCAGGTGAGGCCCAGATGGGAATCGGAGTGCCCAAATCCAGGTGAAGCCCAGGTTGGGACCCCAGTCATCAGATCCAGGGTAGTCTCAGGTGCAGACCAGAATCACCAGGTCCAGGTGAGGTGCAGGTGGCAACCACACTCACCAGGACCCGGTGAGGCCCTGGTGGGGACCAGAGTCACGAGGTACATGAGAAGGTTGAAACACTGCAGCCACCAGGTCCACATGATGTCCATGTGGGAACGAGAATCACCAGTTAGAGGAGAGGACCCTGTGGAGATCCGACTCACCATGTTCAGGTGAGACCCAGGTGGGAACCAGTGTCACCATGTACAGGTGTGGCCCAGGTGAAGACCAGAGTTAATAGGTCCGGCTGGGTCACTGTTAGTGAACAGTGTAACCATATCCTGATGCTACCCAGGTGGGTACGAGAGACACCAAGTCCTGGTGAGGCCCAGGTGAGACCAGAGACATGAGGACCAGGTGAGGTCCCATGGGCACCACAGACATCAGGTCAGGTGAGTCCATGCTTAGGATCAGATTCAACAGATACAGGTGAGGCCCAGGTGGAGCCAGAGTCACCTGGTACAGAAGAGCCAAAAGTCAGGACCAGAGTTACCAGGATCAGGTCAGTCCCAGTGGGGAATAGAGTAACCATGACCCGATGATGCCCAGGTAGAACCCGAGTCACCAGGTCCAGATGAGGCGCAGGTGGGGAGCATATTCACTAGGTTCCGTTGAGGCCCAGTTGAGGACCAGTGTCACCAGGTCTAGTTGAGGCCCAGAGGGGTACCAGATTCACCTGGTCAAGGTGACATCCAGATGGGGACCATCGTCACCATGTAAGGGTGAGCCCCAGGTGGCAACCCCACTCACCAGGTCCAGGTGAGGCCAACCTGCAGCCCAGAGTCACCAGATCCAGGTGAGTCCCTAGTGGGGACCGGAGTCACCAGGTAAATGTGAGTCTACAAGAACACCACAGTCACCAGATCCATGTGTGGTTCATCTGGGAACGAGAGTCACCAGGTCCAAGTGAGAAAGAGGTGGGGACCACAGTCACCAGGTCCAGATTGAGGCCTAGGTGGGGGGACCAGAGTCATCAGGACCAGTTGAGGCCAAAGTGTGGAGCAAAGTTATCATGTCCAGGTGAGGCCCAGGTGGGGAACACAGTAACCATGTCCCATTGATGCCAGGTGGGAAAAGAGTCACAAGGTCCAGACGAGGTCTAAGTGAGGAGTAGATTCACCAGGTCCTGTTGAGGCCCAGCTGAGGACCAGTGTCCCAAGCTCCGGGTGAGTCCCAGAGGGGGACCAGAGTCACCCGGTTCTGGTGATATCCAGGTGGGAAGCAGAGTCAGCACGTCAGGAAGAGGCCCAGAGGGGGAAGAGAATCACTAGGTCCAGGTGAGGCCCCGATGTGGAACTGAGAAACCAGGTTCCATGATGCCCATATGAGGACCTGAGTCACCAGGTCCAAGAGAGGTCCCTGTGGGAACCAGTCACCTCGTCCAGGTGAGGCCCAAGTGGGACCACAGTCACCAGGTCCAGGTGAGGCCCAGTTATATAAGAGAGTATCCAGGTCCCAATGATGCCTAGGTAAGGACCAGAGTCAACAGGTCCAGGAGAGGTCCAGATATGGATCAGAGTCATTGTGTTCCAGGTGAGGCCAGATGGAGACCACAGGAACCAGGTCCAGGAGAGCCCCATAGGGGAACCAGAGCCACCAGATCCAGGTGAGGTCCAGGTGTGGCCACAGTCACAAGGTCCAGGTGAGGTGCAGGTGGCAACAGGATTCACCAAGTCCAGGTGAAGCCCAGGTGGCGACAAGTCACCACATCCAGGTGCGGACCAGCTAAGGACCAGACACAAGGCGCAAGTGAAGCCCAAGGGGTAACCAGAGTCACCAGGTAAGGGTGAGGCCCAGAGGGGGAACCATAGTAACCATTTTGTTTGAGGCCCAGAATGGGACCAGAGGTCCCTGGTCAAAGTGAGGCTCATGTGGGGTATAGAGTATCCAGATCCCAGTGATGCCTGGGTGAGGACCAGAGTCACTAGGGCCATGCAGGCCCAGATGGGGAACAGAATCACTAGGTCCTGGTGAGGCATAGAAACACACCCCAGTCAGCAGTATCAGGTGAGGCCCTTGTGGGAACCAGAGCCACTCTATCCAGCAGAGTCACAGGCCCATGTGAGGCCCACGTGAGGACCAGATTCATCAGGTCGAATTGAGGCATAGCTGGGGACAAGAGTCACCAGGTCTGGGTGCGGCCTAGGTGGGGCAAGATTCAGCAGTTCTGAGTTTGGTCAAAATGGGGACGAGAGACACCAGGTCCAGGTGAGGCCAAACTGAGGACCAGAGTCACCAGATCCAGGTGAGGTCCATGTTGGAGAGTCACCAGGTCCAGGAGAGGTCCAGGTGTGGACCAGAGTCACCAGATCACGTGAAGCCCAGTTGTGGACCAGAGTCACTATGTCCGGTTGAGGTCCATGTGAGGACCAGAGTTACCAGGTACACGTGAGGCCTCGGTGGGGATCAGAGGCAACAGGTCTATGTGAGGCCGGCTTGGGGACCATGGTCAACAGGTCTACTTGAGGCCCAGGAGTGGAACATAGTAAGCAGGTCCAGGTGAGTCCTCCGTGTTGAAAAGTGTCACCATGTCCAGATGAGGCCCTGGTGGGACCAGGATCACCAGGTACAGGGGAGGACCTTGAAATAACCAGAGTCAAAAGTTCGAGGTCAGGCGCAGGTGGCAACAAGTGTCAGGAGGTCCAAGTCAGGCCAAAGTGGGTTTTACAGTCACTAGGGATCGGTGAGACCCAGAGGGGGACCAGAGTCATGTGGTCCAGGTGAGGTCCAGTTGTGGAACACAGTCACCGGTTCCGATTTTGCCCAGGTGAGGACCATGGACAACAGGGCCAGGTGAGGCCCAGGTGGGGACCGGAGTCCCAAAATCCAGGCGAAGCCCAGGTGGGGACCACGTCACCAGATCCAGGTTAGTTACAGGTGCAGACCAGAATCACCAGGTCCAGGTGAGGCGTAGGTGGCAACCACACACACCACGTCCCGGTGAGTCCTTGGTGGGGACCAGAGTCACGAGGTACATGAGAAGCTAGAAACACTGCAGCCACCAGGTCCACATGATGTCCATGTGGGAACAAGAATCACCAGTTACAAATGAGTACCAGGTGGGGATCTGACTCACCATGTCCAGGTGAGACCCAGGTGGGAACCAGTGTCACCATGTCCAGGTGTGGCCCAGGTGAAGACCAGAGTTAATAGGTCCGGCTGGGTCACTGTTAGTGAACAGTGTAACCATATCCTAATGCTACCCAGGTGGGTACGATAGACACCAGGTCCTGGTGAGGCCCAGGTGGGACCAGAGACATGAGGTCCGTGTGAAGTCCTGATGGGATCCACAGTCACCAGGTTAGGTGAGGCCATGCTTAGGATCAGAGTCACCAGTTCCAGGTGAGGACAAGAAGGAGTCCACAGCAATCAGGTTCAGGTGGGGTGACTTAGTCACCAGGATTAGATGAGGACCAGATGGGGACCAGATTAACCAGGTTCAGGTGATTCCCAGGTGGTGACCCGATTTAGGAGTTTCGGGTGAGGACCAGGTAAGGACCAGATTCACCAGGTCCAAGTGAGGCCCACGTGGGGACCTGTGTCACCAGGCATGGGTGAGGCCAAGGTGACAACGCCACTCACCAGGTCCAGGTGAGCCCAACCTTCAGGCCATGCAGAGGATCCATGTCCCGATGATGCCCAGGTAGCAACTAGAGTTACCGGGTCCAGGTGAGGCCAAACTGCAGGCCATGTGTGGAACCATGTCCCGATGATGCCCAGGTAGGGACCAGAGTTACCAGGTCCAGGTGAGGCCAACCTGCAGGTCATGCAGTGGAACCATGTCCCGATGATGCCCCGGTAGTGACCAGAGTCACCAGGTCCAAATGAGGCCCAGATGGAGCATATTCACTAGGTCCAGGTGAGGCCCAGTTGAGAACTAGAGTCAGCAGATCTGGTTGTGGCCTAGAGGGGTACCAGATACACCTGGTCCAGGTGACATCCAGATGGGGACCAGAATCACCAGGTCAGGGTGAGGCCCAGAGGGGTTCCAGAGTCATCATGTGCAGGTGAGGCTCTGGTGTGGAACAGAGTCACCAGGTACCAATGATGCCCAGGTGAGGACCAGAGTCACCAGTTCTGGGTGACGCGCAGATAGGATCAGAGTCACCAGTTCCCGGTGAGGCCAAGAAAGAGTCCACAGCAATCAGATTCAGATGGGGAACAAATTCACCAGGACTGGGTGAGGCCCAGATGGGGACCAGATTCACAGGTCCAGATGAGGCCCAGTTGGGGACCAGAGTCCCCGGGTCTGGGAGAGGACCAGTTAACGACCAGATTAACAGGTCCAAGAGGCCCACGTGTGGAACTGAGTCACCAGGTATGGGGTGGCAACCCCACTCACCAGGTCCAGGTGAGGACAACCTTCAGGCCAGAGTCACCAGATCCAGCTGAGGCCCTAGTGGGGACCGGAGTCACCAGGTAAATGTGCGTCTTCAAGAACACCACCATCACCAGGTCCAGGTGTGGTTCATGTGGGAACGAAAGACACCAGGTCCAGGTGAGAAAGAGGTGGGGACCACAGTCACCAGGTCCAGATTGAGGCCTAGGTGGGGGGACCAGCATCATCAGCACCAGTTGAGGCCAAAGTGTGGAGCAAAGTTATCATGTCCAGGTGAGGCCCGGGTGGGGAACAGAGTAACGATGTCCCATTGATGCCAGGTGGGAAAAGAGTCAGAAGGTCCCGGTGAGGTGCAGGTGGCAACAGGATTCACCAAGTCCATGTGAGGCCCAGGTGGCGAACAGTCACCAGATCCATGTGCGGACCAGCTAAGGACCAGATTCACCAGGCCCAAATGAAGCCCAAGGGGTGACCAGATTTAACAGGTCAGGGTGAGGCCCAGAAGGGGAACCAGAGTAACCAGTTTAGTTTGAGGCCCAGAATGGGACCAGTGGTCCGTGGTCAAAGTGAGGCCCAGGTGTGGAATAGAGTATCCAGTTCCGAATGATGCCTGGGTCAGGACCAGAGTCACTAGGGCCATGCAGGCCCAGATGGGGAACAGAATCACTAGGTCCTGGTGAGTCACAGAAAAAGACCACAGTCACCAGTATGAGGTGAGCCCATTGTGGGAACCAGAGCCACTCTATCCAGCTGAGTCCCAGGTCCATGTGAAGCCCACGTGAGGACCAGATTCACCAGGTCGAATTGATGCATAGCTGGGGACAAGAGTCACCAGGTCTGGGTGCGGGTTGGTGGGGAAAGATTCAGCATTTCTGAGTTAGGTCAAAGTGGGGACGAGAGACACCAGGTCCAGGTGAGGCCAAACTGAGTACAAGAGTCACCAGATCCAGGTGAGGTCCATGTTGGAAAGAGAGTCACCAGGTCCAGGAGAGGTCCAGGTGGGAACCAGAGTCACTAGATCCAGGTGAAGTCCAGGTGGGGACCAGAGTCACCAGATCGAGGTGAAGCCAGGTGGGGACCAGAGTCACTAGGTGCAGATGAAGCCCAGGTGAGGACCAGAGTTACCAGGTACACGTGAGGATCCGGTGGGGATCAGAGGCAACAGGTCCATGTGAGGCCAGCTTGGGGACCATGATCAACAGGTCCACTTGAGACCCAGGTGTGGAACACAGTAAGCAGGTCCAGGTGAGTCCCCCGTGGTTACAAGGGTCACCACGTCCAGGTGAGTCCCAGGTGGGAGCAGGATCACCAGGTACAGGGGAGGCCCTTGAAAGAACCAGAGTCAACAGTTCGAGTTCAGGCGCAGGTGGCAACCAGGGTCAGCAGTTCCAAGTCAAGCCAAAGTGGAATTCACAGTCACTAGGGCACGGTGAGACCCAGAGGGGGAGCATAGTCACCTGGTCCAGGTGAGGTCCAGTTGTGGAACACAGTCACCAGGTCCCAATTTTGCCCAGTTGAGGACCATGGTCAACAGGGCCAGGTGAGGCCGAGGTGGGGACCGGAGTCCCGAAATCCAGGTGAAGCACAGGTGGGGACCACAGTCACCAGATCCAGGGTAGTGTCAGGTGCAGACCAGAATCACCATGTCCAGGTGTGGTACAGGTGGCAACCAAACTCACCAGGTCCCGGTGAGGCACTGGTGGGGACCCGAGTCACGAGGTACATGAGAAGCTAGAAACACATGGGATCCCTGGGTGGCGCAGCGGTTTGGCGCCTGCCTTTGGCCCAGGGCGCGATCCTGGAGACCGGGGATGGAATCCCACGTCGCGCTCCCGGTGCATGGAGCCTGCTTCTCCCTCTGCCTGTGTCTCTGCCTCTCTCTCTCTCTGTGACTATCATAAATAAATAAAAATTTAAAAAAAGATGCTAGAAACACTGCGGCCATCAGGTCCACATGATCTCCATGTGGGAACGAGAATCACCAGTTACAGGTGAGGACCAGGTGGGGATCCGACTCACCATGTCCAGGTGAGACCCACGTGGGAAAAAGTGTCACCATGTCCAGGTGTGGCCCAGGTGAAGACCAGATATAATAGGTCCGGCTGGGTCACTGTTAGTGAACAGTGTAACCATATCCTGATGCTACCCAGGTGGGTGGCAGAGACAACAGATCCTGGTGAGGCCTAAGTGGGACCAGAGACATGAAGTCCAGTTGAGGTCCCGATGGGAACCACAGTCACCAGGTCAGGTGAGGCCATGCTTAGGATCAGAGTCACCAGTTACAGGTGAGGCCCATGTGGAGCCAGAGTCACCTGGAACAGAAGAGGCCAAAGTCAGGACCAGAGTTACCAGGATCAGGTCACTCCAAGTGGGAATAGAGTAACCATGTCCCGATGATGCCAAGGTAGAACCAGAGTCACCAGGCACAGATGTGGCGCAGGTGGGGAGCATGTTCACTAGGTCCCGTTGAGGCCCAGTTGAGGACCAGAGTCACCAGGTCTAGGTGAGACCTAGAGGGGTACCATATTTACCTGGTCTGGTGACATCCAGATGGGGTCTGGAGTCCCCATGTCAGGCTGAGGCCCAGAGGGGATCCAGAGTCAACATATCCAGGTGAGGCTCAGGTGTGGAACAGAGTATCCAGGTCATAATGGTCCACAGGTGAGGACCAGAGTCACCAGATCTGGGTGAGGCCCAGTTAGCATCAGAGTCAGCAGTTCCAGGTTAGCCAAGAAGGAGTCCACAGCAATCAGGTCCAGGTGGGGAAGAAAGTCAACAGGACTGGGTGAGGCCCAGATGGGGACCAGATTCACCAGGCCCAGGTGATTCCCATGTGGTGACCAGAGTTACCAGTTCCGGGTGACCACCAGGTAAGGACCAGATTCACCAGGTCCAAGTGAGGCCCACGTGGGGCCTTTGTCACCAGGTATGAGTGAGGCCCAAGTGGCAACCCCACTCACCAGGTCCAGGTGAGGCCAACCTGCAGGCCATGCAGAGGAAATATGTCCCGATGATGCCCAGGTAGGGACTAGAGTTACCAGGTCCAGGTGAGGCCAACCTGCAGGCCATGCAGCGGAACCATGTCCCGATGATGCCCAGGTAGAGACCAGAGTTAACAGGTCCAGGTGAGGCCAACCTGAAGTCCATGCAGTGGAACCATGTCCCGATGATGCCCAGGTAGGGATCAGAATCATCAGGTCCAATGAGATCCAGATGGAGCATATTCACTAGGTCCAGGTGAGGTCCAATGGAGGACCAGAGTCACAGCACCTGGTTGAGGCCTAGAGGGGTACCAGAATCACCTGGTCCAGGTGACATCCAGATGAGGACCAGAGTCACCAGGTCAGGATGAGGCCCAGAGAGGTTCCAGAGTCATCATGTCCAGGTGAGGCTCAGGTGTGGAACAGAGTCACCAGGTACCAAAGATGCCCAGGTGAGGAGCAGAGTCACCAGGTCTGGGTAATGCGCAGATAGGATCAGAGTCACCAGTTCCCGGTGAGGCCAAGAAAGAGTCCACAGCAATCAGATTCAGGTGGGGAACAAAGTCACCAGGACTGGGTGAGGCCCAGATGGTGACCAGATTCACCAGGTCCATGTGAGGCCCAGGTGGTGACCAGAGAACCTGGGGCTGGGAGACGACCAGTTAAGGACCAGATTCTCCAGGTCCAAGAGGCCCAAGCAGGGACCTGTGTCCCCAGGTACGGGTGAGGCACAGGTTGCAACCAAACTCACCAGGTCCAGGAGAGGCCATCCTTCGCGCCATGCAGAGGAACCGTGTCCCGATGATGTACATGTAGGAACCAGAGTTACCAGGTCCAGGTGATGCCAACCTGCAGGCCATGCAGTGGAACCATGTCCCGATGATGCCCAGGTAGGGACCAGAGTCACCAGGTCCAAATGAGGCCCAGATGGAGCATATTCACTAGGTCCAGGTGAGGCCTATTTGAGGACCAGGGTCACCAGACCTGGTTGAGGCCCAGAGGGCTACCATAATCCCCTGGTCCAGGTGATATCCATATGGGGACCAGAGTCACCAGGTCAGGTTGATAGCCAGAGAGGTTCCAGAGTCATCATGTCCAGGGGAGCCTCAGGTATGGAACAGAGTCACCAGGACCAATGATGCCCAGGTGAGGACCAGAGTTACCAGGTACACGAGAGGCCCCGGTTGGGATCAGAGGCAACAGGTCCATGTGAGGCAGGCTTGGGGACCATGGTCAACAGGTCTACTTGAGGCTCAAGTGTGGAACACAGTAACCAGGTCTAGGTGAGTAACCGGTGGTGACAAAAGTTACCACGTCCAGGTGAGGCCCAGGTGGGGTCCAGGATCACCAGGTCCAGGGGAGGCCCTTGAAAGTACCAGAGTCAACAGTACGACGTCAGTCGCAGGTGGGAACCAGGGTCAGCAGGTCCAAGTCCGTCCAAAGTGGGGTTCACAGTCACTAGGGCACGGTGAGACCCAGAGGGAGACCAGAGTCGCCTGGTCCAGGTGAGGTCCAGGTGTGGAACACAGTCACCAGGTCCCAATTTTGCCCAGTTGAGTACCATGGTCAACAGGGCCAGGTGACGCCCAGATGGGGACCGGAGTCCCCAAATCGAGGTGAAGCCCAGGTGGAGACCACAGTCACCAGATCCAGGGTAGTCTCAGGAGCAGGCCAGAATCACCAGGTCCAGGTGAGGTGCAGGTGGCAACCACACTCACCAGATCCCGGTGAGGCCGTGGTGGGGACCAGAGTCACGAGGTACATGAGAAGCTAGAAACACTGCAGCCTCCAGGTCCACATAATGTCCATGTGGGAACGACAATCACCAGTTACAGGTGAGGCCCATGTGGAGCCAGAGTCACCTGGAACAGAAGAGGCCAAAGTCAGTACCAGAGTTACCAGGATCAGGTCACTCCAAGTGGGAATAGAGTAACCATGTCCCGATGATGCCAAGGTAGAACCAGAGTCACCAGGCACAGATGTGGCGCAGGTGGGGAGCATGTTCACTAGGTCCCGTTGAGGCCCAGTTGAGGACCAGAGTCACCAGGTCTAGGTGAGACCTAGAGGGGTACCATATTTACCTGGTCTGGTGACATCCAGATGGGGTCCGGAGTCCCCATGTCAGGCTGAGGCCCAGAGTGGATCCAGAGTCAACATATCCAGGTGAGGCTCAGGTGTGGAACAGAGTATCCAGGTCATAATGGTCCACAGGTGAGGACCAGAGTCACCAGATCTGGGTGAGGCCCAGTTAGCATCAGAGTCAGCAGTTCCAGGTTAGCCAAGAAGGAGTCCACAGCAATCAGGTCCAGGTGGGGAAGAAAGTCAACAGGACTGGGTGAGGCCCAGATGGGGACCAGATTCACCAGGCCCAGGTGATTCCCATGTGGTGACCAGAGTTACCAGTTCTGGGTGACCACCAGGTAAGGACCAGATTCACCAGGTCCAAGTGAGGCCCACGTGGGGCCTTTGTCACCAGGTATGAGTGAGGCCCAGGTGGCAACCCCACTCACCAGGTCCAGGTGAGGCCAACCTGCAGGCCATGCAGAGGAAATATGTCCCGATGATGCCCAGGTAGGGACTAGAGTTACCAGGTCCAGGTGAGGCCAACCTGCAGGCCATGCAGCGGAACCATGTCCCGATGATGCCCAGGTAGGGACCAGAGTTACCCGGTCCAGGTGAGGCCAACCTGAAGTCCATGCAGTGGAACCATGTCCCGATGATGCCCAGGTAGGGATCAGAATCATCAGGTCCAATGAGATCCAGATGGAGCATATTCACTAGGTCCAGGTGAGGTCCAATGGAGGACCAGAGTCACAGGACCTGGTTGAGGCCTAGAGGGGTACCAGAATCACCTGGTCTAGGTGACATCCAGATGGGGACCAGAGTCACCAGGTCAGGATGAGGCCCAGAGAGGTTCCAGAGTCATCATGTCCAGGTGAGACTCAGGTGTGGAACAGAGTCACCAGGTACCAAAGATGCCCAGGTGAGGAGCAGAGTCACCAGGTCTGGGTAATGTGCAGATAGGATCAGAGTCACCAGTTCCCGGTGAGGCCAAGAAAGAGTCCACAGCAATCAGATTCTGGTGGGGAACAAAGTCACCAGGACTGGGTGAGGCCCAGATGGTGACCAGATTCACCAGGTCCAGGTGAGGCCCAGGTGGTGACCAGAGAACCCGGGGCTGGGAGACGACCAGTTAAGGACCAGATTCACCAGGTCCAAGAGGCCCAAGCAGGGACCTGTGTCCCCAGGTACGGGTGAGGCACAGGTTGCAACCAAACTCATCAGGTCCAGGAGAGGCCATTCTTCGTGCCATGCAGAGGAACCGTGTCCCGATGATGTACATGTAGGAACCAGAGTTACCAGGTCCAGGTGATGCCAACCTGCAGGCCATGCAATGGAACCATGTCCCGATGATGCCCAGGTAGGGACCAGAGTCACCAGGTCCAAATGAGGCCCAGATTGAGCATATTCACTAGGTCCAGGTGAGGCCCAGTAGAGGACCAGAGTCACCAGATCTGGTTGAGGCTCAGAGGGGTACCAGAATCACCTGGTCAAAGTGACATGCAGATGGGGACCAGAGTCACCAGGACAGGGTGAGGCCCAGAGAGGTTCCAGAGTCATCATGTCCGGGTGAGGTTCAGTTGTGGAACTGAGTCACCAGGTACCAATGATGCCCAGATGAGGACCAGATTCACCAGATCTGGGTGACGCGCAGATAGGATCAGAGTCACCAGTTCCAGGTGAGGCAAAGAAAGAGTCCACAGCAATCAGTTCCAGGTGGGGAACAAAGTAACCAGGACTGGGTGAGGCCCAGATGGGGACCAGTTCACCTTGTCCAAGTGAGGCCCAGGTGATGACCAGAGTACCCAGGTTGGGAGAAGAAGAGGGAAGGACCAGATTCACCAGGTCCAAGAGGCCCACGTGGGGACCTGAGTCACCAGGTATGGGTTAGCCACAGGTGGCAATCCCACTCACCAGGTCCAGGTGAGGCCAACCTGCAGGCCATGTGCGGAACCATGTCCCGATGATGCCCAGGCAGGGACGACAGTCACCAGGTCCAAATGAGGCCCAGATGGAGCATATTCACTAGGTCCAGGTGAAGCCAATTGAGGACCAGAGTCACCAGAACTGGTTGAGGCCTAGAGGGGTACCAGAATCACCTGGTCCAGGTTACATCCTAATGGGGACCAGAGTCACCAAGTCAGGTGAGGCCATGCTTAGGATAAGAGTCACCAGTTACAGGTGAGGCCCAGGTGGAGCCAGAGTCACCTGGTACAGAAAATGCCAAAGTCAGACCAGTGTTACAAGGATCAGGTCACTCCCAGTGGGGAATAGAGTAACCATGTCCCGATGATGCCCACGTAGAACCAGAGTCATCATGTCCAGATGAGGCGCAGTTGGGGAGCATATTCACTAGGTCCCGGGCAGACCCAGTTGAGGACTAGAGTCACCAGGTTTGGTTGAGGCCTAGAGGGGTACCAGATTCACCTGGTTAGGTGACATCCAGATGGGGACCAGAGTCACCATGTCAGGCTGAGGCCCAGAGGGGATCCAGAGTCATCATGTCCAGGTGAGGCTCAGGTGTGGAACAGAGTATCCAGGTCATAATGGTCCACAGGTGAGGACCAGAGTCACCAGATCTGGGAGAGGCCCAGTTAGGATCAGAATTACCACTTCCAGGTGAGGCCAAGAATGTGTCCACAGCAATCAGGTCCAGGTGGGGAACAAAGTCACCAGGACAAGGTGATGCCCAGGTGGTGACCAGATTTACCAGTTCCGGGTGAGGACTAGGTAAGGACCACATTCACCAGATCCAAGTGAGGCCCAGGTGGGGACCTGTGTCACCAGGCATGGGTAAGACCCACGTGGGAACCCCACTCACCAGGTCAAGTTGAGGCCAACCTGCAGGCCATGCAGAGGAACCATGTCCCGATGATGCCCAGGTAGGGACCAGAGTTACCAGGTCCAGGTGAGGCCAACCAGCAGGCCATGCAGTGGAACAATTTCCCGATGATGCCCAGTGAGTGACCAGAGTCACCAGGTCCAAATGAGGCCCAGATGGAGCATATTCACTAGGTCCAGGTGAGGCCCAGTTGAGGACAAGAGTCACTAGAACTGGTTGAGGCTTAGAGGGGTACCAGAATCACCTGGTCCAGGTGACATCCAGATGGGGATCAGATCACCAGGTCAGGGTGAGACCCAGAGAGGTCCCAGAGACATCATGTCCAGGTTAGGCTCAGGTGTGGAACAGAGTAACCAGGTACCAATGATGCCCAGGTGAGGACCAGAGTCAACAGGTCTGGGTGACCCACAGATAGGATCAGAGTCACCAGTTCCAGGTTAGGCCAAGAAAGAGTCCAGAGCAATCAGGTCCAGGTGAGGAACATAGTCACCAGGACTGGGCTAGGCCCAGATGGGGGCCAGATTCACCAGGTCCAGGTGAGGCCCAGGTTGTGACCAGATTCCCGGGTCGGGGAGAAGACCAGGTAAGGACCAGATTCACCAGGTCCAAGAGGCCCACGTGGGGACCTGAGTCACCAGGTATGGGTAAGGCCCACGTGGCATCCCACTAACAAAGTCCAGGTGAGGCCAATCTGCAGGCCAGAGTCACCAGATCCAGGTGAGGCCCAGGTATATAAGAGAGTATCCAGGTCCCAAAGATGCCTGGGTCAGGACCAGAGTCACTAGGCCCATGCAGGCCCAGATGGGGAACAGAATCACTAGGTCCTGGTGAGGCATACAATAAGACCAAATTCACTAGTATCAGGTGAGATCCTTGTGGGAACAAGAGCCACTCTAACCAAATGAGTCCCAGATCCATGTGAGGCCCACCTGAGGACCAGATTCATCAGGTCGAATTGAGAATAGCTGGGGACAAGTGTCACCAGGTCTGGGTGAGGGCAAACTGAGGACCAGTGTCACCAGATCCAGGTGAGGTCCAGGTGTGGACCAGAGTCACCAGATCCAGGTGAAGCCCAGGTGGGGACCAGAGTCACTAGGTCCAGATGAGGCCCAGGTGAGGACCAGAGTTACCAGGTACACGTGAGGCCCCGGTGGGGATCAGAGGCAACAGGTACATGTGGGGCCGCCTTGGGGACCATGGTCAACACGTCTACTTGAGGCCCAGGTGTGGAACACAGTAAGCAGGTCCAGGTGAGTCCCCGGTGTTGACAAGAGTCACCACGTCCAGGTGAGGCTCAGGTGGGGACCAGCATCACCAGGTACGGGGGAGGCCCTTGAAAGAACCAGAGTCAACAGTTCGAGGTCAGGCGCAGGTGGCAACCCGCGTCAGCAGGTCCAAGTCAGGCCAAAGTTGGATTCACAGTCACTAGGGCACGGTGAGACCCAGAGGGGGACTAGAGTCACATGGTCCAGGTGAGTTCCAGTTGTGGAACACAGTCACCGGGTCCCAATTGTGCCCAGTTGAGGACCATGGTCATCAGGGCCAGGTGAGGCCCAGATGGGGTCCGGAGTCCCCAAATCCAGGTGAAGCCCAGGTGGGGACCACAGTCACCAGATCCAGGGTAGTCTCAGGGGCAGACAAAAATCAGCAAAGTTCAGGTGAGGTGCAGGTGGCAACCACACTCAACAGTTCCCGGTGAGGCCCTGGTGGGGACCAGAGCCACGAGGTGCATGAGAAGCTAGAAACAGTGCAGCCAGCAGGTCCACATGATGTCCATGTGGGAATGAGAATCACCAGTTACATTGAGGCCCAGGTGGGGATCAGACTCACCATGTCCAGGTGAGATCCAGGTGGTATCCAGTGTCACCATGTCCATGTGTGGCGAGGTGAAGACCAGAGATAATAGGTCCGGCTGGGTCACTGTTAGTGAACAGTGTAACCATATCCTGATGCTACCCAGGTGGGTACGAGAAACACCAAGTCCTGGTGAGGTCCAGGTGAGACCAGAGACATGAGGACCAGGTGAGGTCCCGATGGGAACCACAGTCACCAGGTCTGGTGAGGCCATGATTTGGATCAGAGTCACCAGTTACAGGTGAGACCCAGGTGGAGGCAGAGTCACCTGGTAGAGAAGAGGCCAAAGTCAGGAACAGAGTTACCAGGATTAGGTCAGTCCCAGAGAGGAATAGAGTAACCATGTCCCGATGATGCCCACGTAGAACCAGAGTCACCAGGTCCAGATGAGGCGCAGGTGGGGAGCATTTTCACTAGGTCCCGGTGAGGCCCAGTTGAGGACCAGAGTCACCAGGTCAAGTTGAGGCCTAGAGGGGTACCAGATTCACCTGGTCTAGGTGACATCCAGATGGGGACCAGAGTCACCATGTCAGACTGAGACCCAGAGGGGATCCAGAGTCATCATGTCCAGGTGAGGCTCAGGTGTGTAACAAAGTATCAAGGTCTTAATGGTCCACAGGTGAGGACCAGAGTCACCAGATCTGGGTGAGACCCAGTTAGGATCAGAGTCACCAGTTCAAGGTGAGGCCAAGAAGGAGTCCACAGCAATCAGGCCCAGGTGGGGAACAAAGTGACCAGGACTTTGTGAGGCCCAGATGGGGACCAGATTCACCAGGCCCAGGTGATTCCCAGGTGGTGACCAGAGTTACCAGTTCCGGGTGAGGTCCAGGTAAGGACCAGATTCACAAGGTCCAAGTAAGACCCACGTGGGGACCTGTGTCACCAGGCATGGGTGAGGCCCAGGTGTCAACCCCACTCACAGGGCCAGGTGAGGGCAACCTGCAGGCCATGCAGAGGAACCATGTCCCGATGATGCCCAGGTAGGGACTAGAGTTACCAGGTCCAGGTGAGGCCAACCTGCAGGCCATGCAGTGGAACCATGTCCCGATGATGCCCAGGTAGGGACCAGAGTTACCAGGTCCAGGTGAGGCCAACCTGCACGTCATGCAGTGGAGCCATGTCCCGATGATGCCCAGGAAGGGACAAGAGTCACCAGGTCAAATGAGGCCCAGATGGAGCATATTCACTAGGTCCAGGTGAGGCCCAGTTGAGGACCAGAGTCACCAGATCTGGTTGAGGCCTACAGGGGTACCAGAATCACCTGGTACAGGAGACACCCAGATGGGGACCAGAGTCACCACTTCAGGGTGAGGCCCAGAGTGGGAAGAGAATCACTAGGTCCAGGTGAGGCCCCAATGTGGACCTGAGAAACCAGGTCCCATGATGCCCATATGAGGACCTGAGTCACCAGGTCCAGGTGAGGTCCCTGTGGGAACCTGTCATCTCGTCCAGGTGAGGCACAGGTGGGATCACAGTCACCAGGTCCAGGTGAGGCCCAGGTATATAAGAGAGTATCGAGGTCCCATTGATGCCCAGGTAAGGACCAGAGTCAACAGGTCCAGGAGATGCCCAAATATGGATCAGAGTCATTGTGTTCTAGGTGAGGCCAGAAGGAGACCACAGGAACCAGGACCAGGAGAGGGCCATATGGGAACCAGAGCCACCAGAGCCAGGTGAGGTCCAGGTGGGACCACAGTCAGAAAGTCCAGGTGAGGCGCAGGTGGCAACAGGATTCACCAAGTCCAGGTGAGGCCCAGGTGGCGACCTGTCACCAGATCCAGGTGTGGACCAGCTAAGGACTAGATTCACCAGGCCCAAGAGATGCCCAAGGGGTGACCAGAGTCACCAGGTAAGGGTGAGGCCCAGAGGGATAACCAGATACCCAGTTTAGTTTGAGGCCCAGAATGGGACCAGAGGTCCCTGGTCAGAGTGACGCCCTGGTGTGGAATAGATTATCCAGATCCCAGTGATGCCTGGGTGAGGACCAGACTCACTAGGGTCATGCAGGCGCAGATGGGGAACAGAATCACTAGGTCCTGGTGAGGCATAGAATAAGACCAGAGTCACCAGAATCAGGTGAGCCCCTTGTGGGAACCAGAGCCACTCAATCCAGCTGAGTCCCAGGTCCATGTGAGGCCCACGTGAGGACAAGATTCATCAGGTCGAATTGAGGCATGGCTGGGGACAAGAGTCACCAGGTCTGGGTGCGGCCTAGGTGGGGCATGATTCAGCAGTTCTGAGTTAGGTGAAAGTGGGGATGAGAGACACCAGGTCCAGGAGAGGCGAAACTGAGGACCAGAGGCAACAGATCCATGTGAGGTCCATGTTGGAAAGAGAGTCACCAGGTCCAGGAGAGGTCCAGGTGGGGACCAGAGTCACCAGATCCAGGTGAAGCTCAGGTGGGGACCAGAGTCACTAGGTCCAGATGAGGCCCTGGTTAGGACCAGAGATACCCGGTACACGTGAGGCCCCGGTGGGAATCAGAGGCAACAGGTCCATATGAGGCCGGCTTCGGTACCATGGTCAACAGATCTACTTGAGGCCCAGGTGTGGAACACAGTAACCAGGTCCAGGTGAGTCCCCGGTGGTGACAAGTGTCACCACGTCCAGGTGAGTCCCAGGGGGGACCAGGATCACCATGTACAGGGTAAGCCCTTGAACGAACCAGAGTCAACAGTTCGAGGTCAGGCACAGGTGGCAACTTGCGTCAGCAGGTCCAAGTCAGACCAAAGTTGGATTCACAGTCACTAGGGCACGGTGAGACCCATAGGGGAACCAGAGTCACGTGGTCCAGGTGAGGTCCAGGTGTGGTACACAGTCACCGCGTCCCAATTTTGCCCAGTTGAGGACCATGGTCAACAGGGCCAGGTGAGGCCCAGATGGGGACCGGAGTCCCCAAATCCAGGTGAAGCCCAGGTGGGGACCACAGTCACCAGATCTAGGGTAGTCTCAGGTGCAGACCAGAATCACCAGGTCCAGGTGAGGTGCAGGTGGCAACCACACTCACAAGGTCTCGGTGAGGCCCTGGTGGGGACCAGAGTCACAAGGTACATGACAAACTAGAAACACCGCAGCCACCAGGTCCACATGATGTCCATGTGGGAAGGAGAAACAACAGTTACAGGTTAGGAACAGGTGGGTATCTGACTCACCATTTCCAGGTGAGACCCAGGTGGGAACGAGTGTCACCATGTCCAGGTGTGGCCCAGGTGAAGACCAGAGTTAATAGGTCCGGCTGGGTCACTGTTAGTGAACAGTGTAACAATATCCTGATGCTACCCAGGTGGGTACCAGAGACACCAGGTCCTGGTGAGGCCCAGGTGGGACCAGAGACATGAGGTCCAGGTGAGGTCCGATGGAAACCACAGTCACCAGGTCAGGAGAGGCCATGCTTTGGATCAGAGTCACCAGTTACAGGTAAGACCAAGGTGGAAGCAGAGTCACCTGGTACAGAAGAGGCCAAAGTCAGGACCAGAGTTACCAGAATCAGGTCAGTCCCAGTGGGGAACAGAGTAACCATGTCCCGATGATGCCCAGGTAGACCCAGCGTCACCAGGTCCAGATGAGGCGCAGGTGGGGAGCATATTCACTAAGTCTCGGTGACACCCATTTGAGGACCAGTGTCACCAGGTCTATTTGAGCCCTAGAGGGGTAACAGATTCACCTGGTCTAGGCGACATCCAGATGGGGACCAGAGTCACCATGTCAGGGTGAGGCCCAGAGAGGTTCCAGAGTCATCATGTCCAGGTGAGCCTAAGGTGTGGAACAGAGTCACCAGGTACCAGTAATGCCCAGGTGAGGACCAGAGTCACCAGGTCTGGGAGACGCGCAGATAGGATCAGACTCACCAGTTCCAGGTGAGGCCAAGAAAGAGTCGACAGCAATCAGATCCAGATGGGGAACAAAGTCACCATGCTTGGGTGAGGCCCAGATGGGGACCAGATTCACCAGGTACAGGTGATTCCCAGGTGGTGACCAGGGTTACCAGGTCCGGGTGAGGACCAGGTAAGGACCAGATTCACCAGGTCCAAGTGAGGCCCACGTGGGGACCTGTGTCACCAGGTATGGGTGAGAACCAGGTGGCAACCCCACTCACCAGGTCCGGCTGAGGCCAACCTGCAGGCCATGCAGAGGAACCGTGTCCCGATGATGTCCAGGTAGGGACCAGAGTTACCAGGTCCAGGTGAGGCCAGCATGCAGGCCAGTGTCACCAGATCCAGGTGAGGCCCTAGTGGGGACGGGAGTCACAAGGTAAATGTGAGTCTACAAGAACACCACAGTCACCAGGTTCAGGTGTGGTTCATGTGGGAACGGGAGTCACCAGGTCCAGCTGAGACCCAGTTGGGGACGACAGTCACCAGTCCAGATTGAGGCCTAGGTTGGGGGACGAGAGTCATCAGGACCAGTTGAGGCCAAAGTGTGCACCAAATTAAAATGTCAAGATGAGGCCCAGGTGGGGAACAGAGTAACCATGTCCCATTGATGCCAGGTGGGAAAAGAGTCACAAGGTCCACACGAAGCCTAAGTTTGGAGTAGATTCACAGGTCCTGTTGAGGCCCAGCTGAGGACCAGTGTCCCCAGCTCTGGGTGTGTCACCCGGTTCTGGTGATATCCAGGTGGGGACCATTGTCACAAGTCAGGGTGAGGCCCTGAGGGGGCCGAGAATCACTAGGTCCAGGTGAGGCCCCGATGTGGAACTGTGAAACCAGGTCCCAAGATGCACATATGAGGACCTGAGTCACCAGGTCCAGGTGATGTCCCTGTGGGAACCTGTCACCCCGTCCAGGTGAGGCCCAGGTGGGACCACAGTCACCAAGTCCTGGTGAGGCCCAGGTATATAAGAGAGTATCCAGGTCCCAATGATGCCCAGGTAAGGACCAGAGTCAACAGGTCCAGGAGAGGCCCAAATATGGATCAGAGTCATTGTGTTCCAGGTGAGGCCAGATGGAGACCACAGGAACCAGGTCCAGGAGAGCCCCATATGGGAACCAGAGCCACCAGATCCAGGTGAGGTCCAGGAGGGACCGCAGTCACAAGGTCCAGGTGAGGCGCACTGGCAACATGATTCACCAAGTCCAGGTGAGGCCCACGTGGTGACCTGTCACCAGATCCAGGTGCGGACCAGCTAAGAAACAGATTCACCAGGCGCAAGTGAAGCCCAAGGGGTGACCAGAGTCACCAGGTAAGGGTGAATCCCAGAGGGGGAACCAGAGTAACCAGTTTAGTTTGAGGCCCAGAATGGGACCAGAGGTCCCTGGTCAAAGTGAGGCCCAGGTGTGGAATAGAGTATCCCGGTCCCAATGATGCCTGGGTGAGGACCAGAGTCACTAGGGCCATGGAGGCCCAGATGGGGAACAGAATCACTAGGTCCTGGTGAGGCATAGAATAAGAATACAGTCACCAGTATCGGGTGAGCCCCTTGTGGGAACCAGAGCCACTCTATCCCGCTGAGTCCCAGGTCCATGTGAGGCCCACGTGAGGACCAGATTCATCAGGTCGAATTGAGGCATAGCTGGGGACAAGAGTCATCAGGTCTGGGTGCGGCCTAGGTGGGGCAAGAATCAGAAGTTCTGAGTTAGGTCAAAGTGGGGACGAGAGACACCAGTCCAGGTGAGGCCAAACTGAGACCAGAGTCACCAGATACATGTGAGTTCCAGGTGGGGAGCAGAGTCACGAGATCCAGGTGAAGTCCAGGTGGGGACCAGAGTCACTAGGTGCAGATGAGGCCCTGGTGAGGACCAGAGTTACCAGGTACACGTGAGGCCCCGGTGGGGATCAGAGGTAACATTTCCATGTGAGGCGAGCTTGGGGACTATGGTCAAGAGGTGTAATTGAGGCCCAGGTGTGGTGACTAGAGACACCACGTGCAGGTGAGGCCCAGGTGGGCATCAGGATCACTAGGTACAGGGGAGGCCCTTGAAAGAACCAGAGTCAACAGTTCGAGGTCAGGCACAGGTGGCAACCAGGGTCAGCAGGTCGAAGTCAGGCCAAAGTGGGGTTCACAGTGACTAGGGCACGGTGAGACCCAGAGGGGGACCAGAGTCACCTGGTCCGGGTGAGGTCCAGTTGTGGAACACAGTCACCGCGTCCCAATTTTCCCCAGTTGAGGACCATGGTCAAAGGGCCAGGTGAGGCCCAGATGGGTACCGGAGTCCCCAAATCCAGGTGAAGCCCAGGTGGGGACCACAGTCACCAGATCCAGGGGAGTCTCAGGTGCAGACCAGAATAACCAGGTCCAGGTGAGGTGCAGGTGGCAACCACACTCACCAGAAAATGCCAAAGTCAGGAATAGTGTTACCAGGATCAGGTCGCTCCCAGTGGGGAATAGAGTAACCATGTCCCGATGATGCCCACGTAGAACCAGAGTCACCAGGTCCAGATGAGGCGCAGTTGGGGAGCATATTCACTAGGTCCCGGTAAGGCCCAGTTGAGGACTAGAGTCACCAGGTTTGGTTGAGGCCTAGAGGGGTACCAGATTCACCTGGTCTAGGAGACATCCAGATGGTGACCAGAGTCTCCATGTCAGAGGGAGGCCCAGAGTGGATCCAGAGTCATCATGTCCAGGTGAGGCTCAGGTGTGGAGCAAAGTTATCATGTCCAGGTGAGGCCCAGGTGGGAAACAGAGTAACCATGATCCCATTGATGCCAGGTGGGAAAAGAGTCACAAGGTCCAGACGAGACCTATGTAAGGAGTAGATTCAACAGGTACTGTTGAGATCCAGCTGAGTACAAGTGTCGCCAGCTCCGGGTGAGTCCCAGAGGGGGACCAGAGTCACCCGGTACTGGTGATATCAAGGTGGGGACCAGAGTCACCACGTCAGGGTGAGGCCCAGAGGGGACGAGAATCACTAGGTCCAGGTGAGGCCCCGATGTGGAACTGAGAATCCAGGCCCCGTGATACCAATATGAGGACCTGAGCCACCAGGTCCAGGTGAGGTCCCTGTGGGAACAAGTCACCTCGTCCAGGTGAGGCCCAGGTGGGACCACAGTCACAAGGTCCAGATGAGGCACAGGAATATAAGAGAGTATCCAGGACCCAATGATGCCCAGGTAAGGACCAGAGTCAACAGGTCCAGGAGAGGCCCAAATATGGATCAGAGTCATTGTATTCCAGGTGAGGCCAGATGGAGACCACAGGAACCAGGTCCAGGACAGCCCCATATGGGAAACAGAGCCACCAGATCCAGGTGAGGTCCAGGTGGGACCACAGTCACAAGGTCCAGGTGAGGCGCAGGAGGCAACAGAATTCAACAAGTCCAGGTGAGACCCAGGTGGCGACCAATCACCAGATCCAGGTGCGGACCAATTAAGGACCAGTTTCAGCAGGCCCATGTGAAGCCTAAGGGGTGACCAGAGTCACCAGGTAGGGTTGAGGCTCAGAGGGGGAACCAGAGTAACCAGTTTATTTTGAGGCCCAGAATGGGACCAGAGGTCCCTTGTCAAAGTGAGGCCCAGGTGTGGCATAGATTATCCAGGTCCCAATGATGCCTGGGTGAGGACCAGAGTCACTAGGGCCATGCAGGCCCAGATGGCAAACAGAATCACTAGGTCCTGGTGAGGCATAGAATAACATCACAGTCAGCAGAATCAGGTGATCCCCTTGTGGGAATCAGAGCCACTCTATCCCGCTGAGTCCCAGGTCCATGTGAGGCCCACGTGAGGACCAGATTCATCAGGTCGAATTAAGGCATAGCTGGGGACAAGAGACACCAGGTCTGGGTGCGGCCTAGGTGTGGCAAGATTCTGCAGTTTTGAGTTAGTTCAATGGGGGGATGAGAGGCACCAGGTCCAGGTGAGGGCAAAGAGAGGACCAGAGTCACCAGATCCAGGTGAGGTCCATGTTGGACAGAGAGTCACCAGGTCCAGGAGATGTCCAGGTGGGGACCAGAGTCACTAGATCCAGGTGAAGTCCAGGTGGGGACCAGAGTCACCAGATCCAGGTGAAGCCCAGGTGGTGACCAGAGTCACTAGGTCCAGATGAGGCCAGGTGAGGACCAGAGTTACCAGACAACTGAGGCCCCGGTGGAGATCAGAGGCAACAGGTCTACTTGAGGCCCAGGTGTAGAACACAGTAACAAGGGCCAGGTGAGTCCCTGGTGTTGACAAGAGTCAGCACGTCCAGGTGAGCCCCAGGTGGGGACCAGGATCACCAGGGACAGGGGAGGCCCTTGAAAGAACCAGAGTCAAAAGTTCGAGGTCAGGAGCAGGTTGCAACAAGGGTCAGCAGGTCCAAGTCAGGCCAAAGTGGGGTTAACAGTCACTAGGGAACGGTGAGACCCGGAGGGGGACCAGAGTGAACTGGTCAAGGTGAGGTCCAGTTGTGGAACACAGCCACCGGGTCCCAGTTTTGCCCAGTTGAGGACCATGGTCAACACGGCCAGGTGAGGCCCAGATGGGGACCAGAGTCCCCAAATCCAGGTGAAGCCCAGGTGGGGACCACAGTCACCAGATCCAGGATAGTCTCAGGTGCAGACCAGAATCACCAGATCCAGGTGAGGTGCAGGTGGCAACCACACTCACCAGGTCCCGGTCAGGTCCTGCTGGGGACCAGAGTCACGAGGTACATGAGAAGCTAGAAACACTGCAGCCACCAGGTCCACAAGATGTCCATGGGGAACGAGAATCACCAGTTACAGTTGAGGACCAGATGGGGATCCGACTCAACATGTCCAGGTGAGACCCAGGTGGGAACCAGTGTCACCATGTCCAGGTGTGGCTCAGGTGAAGACCGGAGTTAATAGGTCCGGCTGGGTCACTGTTAGTGAACAGTGTAACGATATCCTGATGCTACACAGGTGGGTACCAGGGACACCAGGTCCTGGTGACCCCGAGAAGGGACCAGAGACCTGAGGTCCAGTTGAGGTCCCGATGGGAACCACAGTCACCATGTCAGGTGAGGCCATGCTTAGGATCAGAGTCACCAGTTACAGGTGAGGCCCAGGTGGAACCAGAGTCACCTGGTACATAAGAGGCCAAAGTTAGGACCAGAGTTGCCAGGATCAGGTCAATCCCAGAGGGTAATACAGTAACCATGTACCGATGATGCCCAGGTAGAACCTGAGTCACCAGGTCCAGATGAGGCGCAGGTGGGGACCATGTTCACTAGATTCCGGTGAGGCCCAGTTGAGAACCAGAGTCACCAGGTCAAGTTGAGGCCTAGAGGGATACCAGATTCACCTGGTCTACGTGACATCCAGATGGTGAACCGAGTCCACATGTCAGGCTGAGGCCCAGAGGGGATCCAGATTCATCATGTCCAGGTGAGGCTCAGGTGTGGAACAGAGTATCCAGGTCATAATGGTCCACAAGTGAGGACCAGAGTCACCAGATCTGGGTGAGACCCAGTTAGGATCAGAGTCACCAGTTCCAGGTGAGGCCAAGAAGGAGTCCACAGCAATCAGGCCCAGGTGGGGAACAAAGTCACCAGGAATGGGTGAGGCCCAGATGGGGACCAGATTCACCAGGCCCAGGTGAATCCCAGGTGGTGACCAGAGTTACCAGTTCCGGGTGAGGACCAGGTAAGGACAAGATTCACCAGGTCCAAGTGAGGCCCGCGTGGGGACCTGTGTCACCAGGCATGGTTGAGGCCCAGATGACAACACCACTCACCAGGTCCAGGTGATTCCAAACTGCAGGCCATGCAGAGGAACAATATCCCGATGATACTCAGGTACTGACTAGAGTTACCAGGTCCAGGTGAGGCCAACATGCAGGCCATGCAGTGGAGCCATGTCCCTATGATGCCCAGGTAGGGACCAGAGTCACCAGGTCCAAATGAGGCCCAGATGGAGCATATTCACTAGGTCCACGTGAGGCCCAGTTGAGGACCAGTGTCACCAGATCTGGTTGAGGCCTAGAGGGGTACCAGAATCTCCTGGTCCAGGTGACATCCAGATGGGGTCCAGAGTCACTAGGTCAGGGTGAGGCCCAGAGTGGTTCCAGAGTCATCATGTCCAGGTGAGGCTCAGGTGTCGAACAGAGTCACCAGATACCAATGATGCCCAGGTGAGGACCAGAGTCACCAGGACTGGGTGACGCGCAGATAGGATCAGAGTCACCAGTTCCAGGTGAGGCCAAGAAAGTGTCCACACCAATCAGGTCCAGGAGGGGAACCAAGTCACCAGGACTGGGTGAGGCCCAGATGGGGACCAGATTCACCAGGTCCAGGTGAGGCCCAGTTGGGGACCAGAGTCCCCGGGTCTGGGAGAGGACCAGGTAATGACCAGATTAAAAGGTCCAATAGGCCCACGTGGAGACCTGAGTCACCAGGTTTGGGTGAGGCCCAGGTGGCAACCCCACTCACCAGGTCGAAGTGAGGCCAACCAGCAGGCCAGAGTCACCAGATCCACGTGAGGCCCTAGTGGGCACCGGAGTCACCAGGTAAATGTGAGTCTACAAGAAAACCACAGTCACCATGTCCAGGTGGGGTTCATGTGGGAACGAGAGTCACCAGGTCCAGGTGAGACCCAGGTGGGGACAACAGTCACCAGGTCCAGATTGAGGCCTAGGTGGGGGGACCAGGGTCATCAGGACCAGTTGAGGCCAAAGGGCGGAGCAAAGTTATCATGTCCAGGTGAGGCCCAGGTGCGGAACAGAGTAACCATGTCCCATTGATGCCAGGTGGGAAGAGTCACAAGGTCCAGACGAGGCCTAAGTGAGGAGTAGATTCACCAGGTCCTGTTGAGACCCAGTTGAGCACCAGTGTCCCCAGGTCCGGATGAGTCCCAGAGGGGACCAGAGTCACCCGGTTCTGGTGATATCCAGGTGGGGACCAGAGTCAGCACGTCAGTGTGAGGCCCAGAGGGGGACGAGAATCACTAGGTCCATGTGAGGCCCCGATGTGGAACTGAAAAACCAGGTCTCATGATGCCCATATGAGGACCTGAGTCACCAGGTCCAGCTGAGGTCCCTGTGGGAACCAGTCACCTCTACCAGGTGAGGCCCAGGTGGGACCACAGTCACCAGGTCCAGGTGAGGCCCAGGTATATAAGAGAGTATCCAGGTCCCAATGATGGCCAGGAAAAGACCAGAGTCAACAGGTCCAGGAGAGGCCCAAATATGGATCAGAGTCATTGTGTTCCAGGTGAGGCCAAATGGAGACCACAGGAAAGAGTTCCAGGAGAGCCCCATATGTGAAGCAGAGCCATCAGATCCAGGTGAGTTCCAGGTGGGTCCACAATCACAAGGTCCAGGTGAGGCGCAGGTGGCAACAGGATTCACCAAGTCCAGGTGAGTCCCAGGTGGCGACCAGTCACCACATCCAGGTGCAGACCAGCTAAGGACCAGATTCACCAAGCCCAAGTGAAGCCCAAGGGGTGTCCAGAGTCACGAGGTAAGGGTGAATCCGAGAGGGGCACCAGAGTAACCCGTTTAATTTGAGGCCCATAATGGGACCAGAGGTCCCTGGTCAAAGAGGGGCCCAGGTGTGGAATAGAGTATCCAGGTACCAATGATGCCTGGGTGAGGACCAGAGTCACTAGGGCCATGCAGGCCCAGATGGGGAACAGAATCACAAGGTCCTTGTGAGGCATAGAAAAAGACCCTAGTCACCAGTAACAGGTGAGACTCTTGTGGGAACCAGAGCCACTCTATGCAGCTGAGTCCCAAGTCCACGTGAGGCCCAAGTGAGGACCAGATTCATCAGGTCAGTTCGAATTGAGGCATAGCTGGGGACAAGAGTCCCCAGGTCTGGGTGCGTCCTAGGTTTGGCAAGATTCTGCAGTTTTGAGTTAGGTCAAAGTGGGGACGAGAGACACCAGGTCCAGGTGAGACCGAACTGAGGACCAGACTCACCAGATCCAGGTGAAGTCCAGGTGGTGACCAGAGTCACTAGGTCCAGATAAGGCCCAGGTGAGGACCAGAGTTACTAGGTACACATGAGGCCCCGGTGGGGATCAGAGGAAACAGGTCCATGTGAGGCCAGCTTGGGGACTATGGTCAAGAGGTGTACTTGAGGCCCAGGTGTAGAACACAGTAAGCAGGTCCAGGTGAGTCCCCGGTGGTGACAAGAGTAACCACGTCCAGGTGAGGCCCAGATGCGGACCAGGATCACCAGGTACAGGGGAGGCCCTTGAAAAACCAGAGTCAACAGTTCGAAGTCAGACTTAGGTGGCATCCAGGGTCAGCAGGTCCAAGTCAGGCCAAAGTGGGGTTCACAGTCACTAGGGCACGGTGCGACCCAGAGGGGGACCAGAGTCACGTGGTCCAGGTGAGGTCCAGTTGTGGAACACAGTCACCGGCTCCCAATTTTCCCAGTTCAGGACCATGGTCAACAGGGCCAGGTGAGGCCCAGATGGGGACCGGAGTCCCCAAATCCAGGTGAAGACCAGGTGGGGACCACAGTCACCAGATCCAGGGTAGTCTCAGGGGCAGACCAGAATCACCAGGTCCAGGTGAGGTGCCGGTGGCAACCACACTCAGCAGGTCCCAGTGAGGCCCTGGTGGGGACCAGAGACACGAGGTACATGAGAAGCTAGAAACACATGGGATCCCTGGGTGGCGCAGCGGTTTGGCGCCAGCCTTTGGCCCAGGGCGCGATCCTGGAGACCCGGGATCGAATCCCACGTCGAACTCCCTGTGCATGGAGCCTGCTCCTCCCTCTGCCTGTGTCTCTGCCTCTCTCTCTCTGTGACTATCATAAATAAATAAAAATTTAAAAAAAGAAGCTAGAAACACTGCGGACAACAGGTCCACATGATCTCCATGTGGGAACGAGAATCACCATTTATAGGTGAGGACCAGGTGGGGATACGACTCACCATGTCCAGGTGAGACCCAGGTGGGAACCAGTGTCACCATGTGCAGGTGTGGCCCAGGTGAAGACCAGAGTTAATAGTTCCGGCTGGCGCACTGTTAGTGAACACTGTAACCATATCCTGATGCTACCCAGGAGGGTCCCAGAGACGCCAGGTCCTGGTGAGGCCCAGGTGGGACCAGAGACATGAGGTCCAGGTGAGGTCCCGATGGGAACCACAGTCACCAGGTCAGGTGAGGCCATGCTTAGGATCAGAGTCACCAGTTACAGGTGAGGCCAAGAAGGAGTCCACAGCAATCAGGTCCAGGTGGGGAAGAAAGTCAACAGGACTGGGTGAGGCACAGATGGAGACCAGATTCACCAGGACCAGGTGATTCCCAGGTGGTGACCAGAGTTACCAGTTCCGGGTGACCAACAGGTAAGGACCAGATTCACCAGGTCCAAGTGAGGCCCACGTGGGGACCTGTGTCACTAGGCATGGGTGAGGCCCAGGTGAGAAACCCACTCACCAGGTCCAGGTGATGCCAACCTCCAGGGCATGCAGAGGAACCAGGTCCCAATGATGCCCAGGTAGGGACGATAGTTACCAGGTCCAGGTGAGGCCAACCTACAGGCCATGCAGTGGAACCATGTCCCGATGATGCCCAGATAGGGACCAGAGTTACCAGGTCCAGGTGAGGCCAACCTGCAAGCCATGCATTGGAACCATATCCCTATGATGCCCAGGTAGGTACCAGAGTCACCAGGTCCAAATGAGTCCCAGATGGAGCATATTCACTAGGTCCAGGTGAGGCCCAGTTGAGGACCAGGTTCACCAGAACTGTTTGAGGCCTAGAGCGGTACCAGAATCACCTGGTCCAGGTGACATCCAGATGGTACCAGAGTCACCAAGGCAGGGTGAGGCCCAGACAGGTTCCAGAGTCAGCATGTCCAGTTGAGGCTCAAGTGTAGAACAGAGTCACCAGGTACCAATGATGCCCAGGTGAGGACCAGAGTCACCAGGTCTGGGTGACGCGCAGATAGGATCAGAGTCACCAGTTCCAGGTGAGGCTAAGAAAGAGTCCACAGCAATCAGGTCCAGGTGGGGAACAAAGTCACCAGGACTGGGTGAGGCCCAGATCACCAGGTCCATGTGAGGTGCAGGTGGCAACCACACTCACCCGGTCCGTAGAGGCCCCGGTGGGGACCAGAGACACGACGTACATGACAAGCTAGAAACACTGCAGCCACCAGGTTCACATGATGTCCATGTGGGAATGAAAATCACCAGTTACAGGTGAGGACCAGGTGGGGATCCGACTCACCATGTCCAGGTTAGACCCAGGTGGGAACCAGTGTCACCATGTCTGCGTGTGCCCCAGGTGAAGACCAGAGTTATTAGGTCCGGCTGGATGAGTGTTAGTGAACAGTGTAACCATATGCTGATGCTACCCATGTGGGTACCAGAAACACCAGGTCCTGATGAGGCCCAGGTGTAACCGGAGACATGAGGTCCAAGTGAGGTCCCGATGGGAACCACAGTCACCGGGTCAGGTGAGCCCATGCTTAGGATCAGAGTTACCAGGTACAGGTGTGGCCCAGGTGGAGCCAGAGTCACCTGGTACAGAAGAAGCCAAAGTCACGACCAGAGTTACCAGGATCAGGTCAGTCCCAGTGGGTAATACAGTAACCATGTCCCAATGATGCCCAGGTAGAGTCAGAGTCACCAAGTCCAGCGAAGCGCAGGTGGGTAGAATATTCACTAGGTCCAGGTGAGGCCCAGATGAGGACCAGAGTCACCAGGTCTAGTTGACGCCTAGAGGGGTACCAGATTCACCTGGTCTAGGGGACATCCAGATGGGGACCAGAGTCACCATGTCATGGTGAGGCCCAGAGGGCATCCAGAGTCATCATGTCCAGGTGAGGTTCAGGTGTGGAACAGAGTATCCAGGTCATAATGGTCCACAGGTGAGGACCAGAGTCACCAGATCTGGGTGAGGCCCAGTTAGGATCAGAGTTGCCAGTTCCAGGTGAGGCCAAGAAGGAGTCCACAGCAATCAGGTCCAGGTGGGGATCAAAGACACCAGGAATGTGTGAGGCCCAGATGGGGACCAGATTCACGAGGTCCAGGTGATTCCCATTTGGTGACAAGGGTTACCAGTTCCGGGTGAGGACCAGGTAAGGACCAGATTCACCAGGTCCAAGTGACGCCCACGTGAGACCTGTGTCACCAGGTATGGGTCAGGCCCAGGTGGCAAGCCCACTCACCAGGTCTAGGTGAGGCCAACCTGCAGGCCATGCAGAGGAACCATGTCCCGATGATACCCAGGTTGGTACTAGAGTTACCACGTCCAGGTGAGGCCAACCTGCAGGCCATGCAGTGGAACCATGTCCCGATGATGCCCAGGTAGGGACCAGATTTACCAGCACTAGATGAGGCCAACCTGCAGGCCATGCAGTGGAACCATGTCCCGATGATGGCCAGGTAGGGACGAGAGTCACCAGGTCCAAATGAGACCCTGATGGAGCGTATTCACTAGGTCCAGGTTAGGCCCAGTTGAGGACAAGAGTCAAGAGATCTGGTGAGGCCTAGAGGGCTACGAGAATCACCTGGTCCAGGTGACATCCAGATGGGGACCAGAGTCACCAGGTCAGGATGAGGCCCAGAGAGGTTCCAGAGTCATCATGTCCAGGTGATGCTCAGGTGTGGAACAGAGTCACCGGGTACCAATGATGCCCAGGTGAGGACCAGAGTCAGCAGGTCTATGTGACTCGCAGACAGGATCAGAGTCACCAGTTCCTTGTGAGGCCAAGAAAGAATCCACAGCAATCAGGTCCAGGTGGGGAACAAAGTCACCAGGACTGGGTGTGGCCCAAATGGGGACCAGATTCAACAGGTCCAGGTGAGGCCCAAGAGGTGACCAGAGTCCCCGGGTCTGGGGGAGGACCAGGTAAGGACCAGATTCACCAGGTCCAAGAGGCCAACGTGAGGACCTGAGTCACCAGGTATGGGTGAGGCCCAGGTGGCAACCCCACTCACCAGGTCCAGGTGAGGCCAACCTTCAGGCCAGAGTCACCAGATCCAGGTGAGGCCCTAGTGGGACCGGAGTCACCAGGTTAATGTGAGTCTACAAGAACACAACAGTCACCAGGTCCATGTGTGGGTCATGTGGGAACTTGAGTCACCTGGTCCAGGTGAGACCCATGTGGGGACCAGTCACCAGATCCAGATTGAGGCCTAGGTGGGGGGACCAGAGTCATCAGGACCAGTTAAGGCCAAAGTGTGGAGCAAAGTTATCATGTCCATGTGAGGCCCAGGTGGGGAACAGAGTAACCATGTCCCATTGATGCCAGGTGGGAAAAGAGTCACAAGGTCCAGACGAAGCCTAAGTGAGGAGTAGATTCACCAGGTCCTGTTGAGGCCCAGTTGAGGACCAGTGTCCCCAGCTCCTGGTGAGTCCCAGAGGGGGACCAGAGTCACCCGGATCTGGTGATATCCAGGTGGGGACCAGGGTCAACACCTCAGGGTGAGGCCAGAGGTGGACGAGAATCACTAGGTCCAGGTGAGGCCCCGATGTGGAACTGAGAAACCAGGTCCCATGATGCCCATATGAGGACCTGAGTCACCAGGTCCAGGTGAGGTCCCTGTGGTAACCAGTCACCTCGTCCAGGTGAGGCCCAGGTGGGACCACAGTCACCAGGTCCAGGTGAGGCCCAGGTATATAAGTGAGTATCCAGGTCCCAATGATGCCCAGGTAAGTACCAGAGTCAACAGGTCCAGGAGAGGCCCAATTATGGTTCAGAGTCATTGTGTTCCAGGTGAGGCCAGATGGAGACCACAGGAACCAGGTCCAGGAGAGCCGATATGGGAACCAGAGCCACCAGATCCAGGTGATGTCCGGGTGGGACCACAGTCACAAGGTCTAGGTGAGGCGCAGGTGTCAACAGGATTCACCAAGTCCAAGTGAGGCCCAGGTGGCAACCGGTCACCAGATCCAGAAGCGGATCAGATAAGGACCATATTCACCAGGCCCAAGTGAAGCCCAAGGGGTGACCTGTGTCACCAGGTAGGGGTGAGGCCCAGAGGGGGAACCAGAGTAACCAGTTTAGTTTGAGGCCCAGAATGAGACCCTAGGTCCCTGGTGAAAGTGAGGCCCAGTTGTGGAATAGAGTATCCAGATCCCAATGATGCCTGGGTAAGGACCAGAGTTACTAGGGCCATGCAGGCCCAGATGGGGAACAGAATCACTAGGTCCTGCTGAGGCATAGAATAAGACCACAGTCAGCTGTATCAGGTGTGCCCCTTGTGGGAACCAGAGCCACTCTATCCAGCTGAGTCCCAGGTCCATGTGAGGCCCACGTGACTACCAGATTCATCAGGTCGAATTGAGGCATAGCTGGGGACAAGAGTCACCAGGTCTGGGTGCGGCCTAGGTGGGTGAAGATTCAGCAGTTCTGAGTTAGGTCAAAGTGGGGACAAGAGACACCAGGTCCAGGTGAGGCCAAACTGAGAACCAGAGTCACCAGACCCAGGTGAGGTCCATGTTGGAAAGAGAGTCACCAGGTCCAGGAGAGGTCCAGGTGGGGACCAGAGTCACCAGATCCAGGTGAAGTCCAGGTGGGGACCAGAGTCACCAGATCCAGGTGAAGCCCAGGTGGGGACCAGAGTCACTAGGTCCAGATTAGGCCCAGGCGAGGACCAGAGTTACCAGGTACACGTGAGGCCCCGGTGGGGATCAGAGGCAACAGGCCATGTGAGGCCAGCTTGGGTACCATGGTCAACAGGTCTACTTGAGGCCCAGGTGTGGAACAACTTAACCAGGTCCAGGTGAGTCCCCGGTGGTGACAAGAGTCACCACGTCCAGGTGAGGCCCAGGGGGGACCAGGATCACTAGGTACAGGGGAGGCCATTGAAAGAACCAGAGTCAACAGTTCGAGGTCAGGCGCAGGTGGCAACCAGGGTCAGCAGGTCCAAGTCAGGCCAAGGTGGGGTTCACAGTAATTAGGGCACGGTGAGACCCAGAGTGGGACCAGAGTCACCTGGTCCAGGTGAGGTCCAGTTGTGGAACACAGTCACAGGGTCCCAATTTTGGCCAGTTGAGGACCATGGTCAACAAGGCCAGGTGAGGCCCAGATGGGGACCGGAATCCTCAAATCCAGGTGAAGCCCAGGTAGGGACCACAGTCACCAATCCAGTGTAGTCTCGGGTGCAGACCAGAATCACCAGGTCCAGCTGAGGTGCAGGTGGCAACCACACTCACCAGGTCCCGGTGAGGCACTGGTGGGGACCAGAGTCACGAGGACATGAGAAGCTAAAAGCACTGCAGCCACCAGGTTCACATGATGTCCATGTGGAAGCGAGAATCTCCAGTTAAAGGTGAGGAACAGGTGGGGATCTGACTCACCATGTCCAGGAGAGACCCAGGTGGGAACGTGTGTCACCATGTCCAGGTGTGGCCCAGGTGAAGACCAGAGTTAATAGGTGCGGCTGGGTCACTGTTAGTGAACAGTGTAACCATATCCTGATGTTACCCAGGTGGTTAGCAGAGACACCAGGTCCTGGTAAGGCCCAGGTGGGACCGGAGACCTGAGGTCCAGGTGAGGTCCCGATGGGAAGCACTGTCACCAGGTCAGATGAGGCCATGCGTAGGATCAGAATCACCAACTACAGGTGAGGTCCAGGTGGAGCCAGAGTTACCTGGTACAGAAGAGTCCAAAGAGAGGACCAGAGTTACCAGGATCAGTGGATTCCCAGTGTGGAATAGAGTAACATTGTACCGATGATGCCCAGGTAGGGACCAGAGTCACCAGGTCCAGATGAGGCCCAGATGGAGCATATTCACTAGGTCCAGGTGAGGCCCAGTTGAGGACCAGAGTCACCAGATCATGTTGAGTCCTAGAGGGGTACAAGAATCACTAGGTCCAGGTGACATCCAGATGGGGACCTGGGTCACCAGGTCAGGGTGAAGCCCAGAGTGGTTCCAGTGTCATCATGTCCAGGTGAGGCTCAGGTGTGGATCAGAGTCTTCAGGTACCAATGATGCCCAGCTGAGGACCAGAGTCACCAGGTCTGGGTGACACTCAGATAGGATCAGAGTCGCCAGTTCCAGGTGAGGCCAAGAAAGAGTCCACAGCAATCAGGTCCAGGTGGGGAAAAAAGTCACCAGGACTGGGTGAGGCACAGATGGGTACCAGATTCACCAGGTCCAGGTGAGACCCAGGTGGTGACCAGTGTCCCCGGGGTGGGAGAGGACCAGGTAAGAACAAGATTCACCAGGTCCAAAGGCCCACGTGGTGACCTGAGTCACCAGGTATGGGTGAGGCCCAGGTGTCAACCCCACTCACCAGGTCCAGGTGAGGCCAGGCTGCAGGCCAGAGTCACCAGATCCAGGTAATGCCCTAGTGGGGACTGGTGTCACCAGGAAAATGTGAGTCTACTAGAACACCGCAGTCACCAGCTCCAGGTGTGGTTTATGTGGGAACGAGAGTCACCAGGTCCAGGTGAGACCCAGGTTGGGACCACACTCACCAGGTCCAGATTGAGGCCTAGGTGGGGGGACCAGATTCATCAGGACCAGTTTAGGCCAAAGTGTGGAGCAAAGTTTTCATGTCCAGGTGAGGCCCAGGTGGGGAACAGAGTAACCATGTCCCATTGATGCCATGTGGGAAAAGAGACACATGGTCCAGAGGAGGCCTAAGTGAGGAGTAGATTCACCAGGTCCTGTTGAGGCTCAGCGGAGGACCAGTGTCCCCAGCTCCGGGAGAGTCCCAGAGGGGGACCAGAGTCACCCGTTTCTGGTGATATCCAGGGGTGACCAGAGTCACCAAGTCAGAGTGAGGCCCAGAGGGGGACGAGAATCACTAGGTCCAGGTGAGGCCCCGATGTGGAACTGAAAAACCAGGTCCCATGATGCCCATATGAGGACCTGAGTCACCAGGTCCAGGTGAGGTCCCTGTGGGAACCAGTCACCTCGTCCAGGTGAGGCCAAGGTGGGACCACAGTCACCAGGTCCAGGTGAGGCCCAGGTATATAAGAGAGTATCCAGGTCCCTGTGATGCCCAAGTAAGGACCAGCGTCATCAGTTCCATGAGAGACCCAAATATGTATCAGAGTCATTGTGTTCCAGGTGAGGCCAGATGGAGACAACACGGACCAGGTTCAGGAGAGCCCCATATGGGAACCAGAGCCACCAGATTCAGGTGAGGTCCAGGTGGGACCACAGTCACAAGGTCCAGGTGAGGCGCAGGTGGCAACAGGATTCACCAAGTCCAGGTGAGGCCCAGGTGGCGACCAGTCACCACATCCAGGGCAGACCAGCTAAGGACCAGATTCACCAGGCCGAAGTGAAGCCCAAGGGGTGACCAGAGTCACCAGGTAAGGGTGAATACCAGAGTGTGAACCAGAGTAACCAATTTAGTTTGAGGACCAGAATGGGACCAGAGTTTCCTGGACAAAGTGAGGCCCAGTTGTAGAATAGAGTATATAGGTCCCAATGATGCCTGGGTGAGGACCAAGGTCACTAGGGCTATGCAGGCCCAGATGGGGAACAGAATCACTAGGTCCCGGTGAGGCATAGAATAAGACCACAGTCAACAGTATCATGTGAGCCCCTTGTGGGAACCAGAGACACTCTATCCAGGTGAGCCCCAGGTCCATGTGAGGCCCACGTGACGACCAGATTCATCAGGTCGAATTGAGGCATAGCTGGGGACAAGAGTCACCAGGTCTGGGTGCGGCCTAGGTGGGGCAAGATTCAGCAGTTCTGAGTTAGGTCAAAGTGGGGACGAGAGACACCAGGTCCAGATGAGGCCAAACTGAGGACCAGAGTCACCAGATACAGGTGAGGTCCAGGTTGGAAAGAGAGTCACTAGGTCCAGGAGAGGTCCAGGTGGGAACCAGAGTCACCAGATCCAGGTGAAGCCCAGGTGGGGACCATAGTCACTAGGTCCAGATGAGGCCCAGATGAGGATAAGAGTTACCAGATACACGTGAGCCCCCGGCGGGTATCAGAGCCAAAAGCTCCACGTGAGGCCGGCTTGGGGACCATGGTCAACAGGTCTACCTGAGGCCCAGGTGTGGAACACAGTAAGCAGGTCCAGGTGAGTGCCCGGTGGTGACAAGAGTCACCAAGTCCAGGTGAGACACAGGTGGGGACCAGGATCCCCAGGCCCAGGGGAGGTCCTTCAAAGAACCAGAGTCAACAGTTCGAGGTGAGGCGCAGGTGGCAACCTGGGTCAGCAGGTCCAAGTCAGGCCAAAGTGGGGTACAAGGTCACTAGGGGACGGTGAGACGCACAGTGGGACCAGAGTCACCTGGTCCAGGTGAGGTCCAGTTGTGGAACACAGTCACCGGGTCCCATATTGCATGTTGAGTACCATGGTCAACGGGGGCAGGTGAGGACCAGATGGGGACCGGAGTACCCAAATCCAGGTGAAGCCCAGGTGGGGACCACAGTCACCAGATCCCGGGGAGTCTCAGGTGCAGACCAGAATCACCATGTCCAGGTGAGCTGCAGGTGGCAACCACACTCACCAGGTCCCGGTGAGGCCCTGGCGGGGACCAGAGTAACGAGGTACATGAGAATCTAGAAACACTGCAGCCACCAGGTCCACATGACGTCCATGTGGGAACGAGAATCAACAGTTACAGGTGAGGACCAGGTGGGACCTGAATCACCATGTCCAGGTGAGACCCTGGTGGGAACCAGTGTCACCATGTCCAGGTGTGGCCCAGGTGAAGACCAGAGTTAATAGGTCTGGCTGGGTCAATATGAGTGAACACTGTAACCATATCCTGATGCTACCCAGGTGGGTACCAGAGATACCATGTCCTGGTGTGGCCCAGGTGGGACCAGAGACACGAGGTCCAGGTGAGGTCCCGATGGGAACCACAGTCAACAGGTCAGGTGAGGCCATGCTTAGGATCAGAGTCACCAGTTACAGGTGAGGCCCAGGTGGAGCCAGAGTCACCTGGTACAGAAGAGGCCAAAGTCAGGACCAGAGTTACCAGGATCAGGTCAGTCCCACTGGGGAATAGAGTCACCATGTCTCGATGATGCCCAGGTAGAACCAGAGTCAACACGTCCAGATGAGGCGCATGTGGGGAGCATGCTCACTAGGTCCCGGTGAGTCCAAGTGAGGACCAGAGTCACCAGGTCTAGTTGAGGCTTGGAGGGGTACCAGATTCACCTGGTCTAGGTACATCCAGATGGGGACCAGAGTCACCATGTCAGGCTGAGGCCGAGAGGGGATCCAGAGTCATCATGTCCAGGTGAGGCTCACGTGTGGAACAGAGTATCCAGGTCATAATGGTCCACAGGTGAGGACCAATTTCACCAGAACTGGGTGAGGCCCAGTTAGGATCAGAGTCACTAATTCCAGGTGAGGGCCTAGAAGGAATACACAGCAATCAGGTCCAGGTGGGCACAAAGTCACCTGGACTGGATGAGGCCTAATGGGGACCAGAATCACAATGTCCAGGTGATTCCCAGGTGATGACCAGAGTTACCAGTTCCGGGTGAGGACAAGGGAAGGACCAGATTCACCAGGTCCACGTGAGGCCCACGTTGGGACCTGTTTCACCAGGCATGGGTGAGTCTCAGGTGACAACCCCATTCACTAGGTCCAAGTGAGGCCAACCTGCAGGCCATGCCGAGGAACCATGTACTGATGATGCCCAGGTGGGGTCTAGAGTTATCAGGTCCAGGTGAGGCACACCTGCAGGCCATGCAGTGGAACCATGTCCCGGTAATGCCGAGTTAGGGATCAGAATCACCATGTCCAGATGAGGCCCAGATGGAGCATATTCACTAGGTCTAGGTGAGGCCCAGTTGAGGACCAGAGTCACCAGATCTGGTTGAGCCCTATAAGGGAACCAGAATCACCTGGTTCAGGTGACATCGAGATGGGGACCAGAGTCACCAGGAAAGGGTGAGGCCCAGAGAGGTTCCAGAGTCATCATGTCCAAGTGAGGCTCAGGTGTGGAACAGAGTCACCAGGTACCAATGATGCCCAGTTGAGGACCAGATTCACCAGGTCTGGGTGACGCGCAGATAGGATCAGAGTCACCAGTTCCAGGTGAGGCCAAGAAGGCGTCCACAGCAATCAGGTCCATGTGGGGAACAAATTCACCAGGACTGGGTGAGGCCCAGATGGGGACCAGATTCACCAGATCCAGGTGAGGCCCAGGTGGTGACCAGAGTCCCCGGGTCTCGGAGAGGACCAGGTAAGGACAAGATTCACCAGGTCCAAGAGGCCCACGTGTGGACCTGAGTCTACACGTATGGGTGCGGCCCATTTGGCAGCCCCACTCACCAGGTCCAGGTGAGGCCAACCTGCAGGTCAGAGTCACCAGATCCAGGTGAGGCCCTAGTGGGGACCGGAGTCACAGGTAAATGTGACTCTACAAGAACACCACAGTCAACAGGGCCAGGTGTGTTTGAAGTGGGAACGAGAGTCACCAGGTCCAGGTGAGACCCAGGTGGGGACCACACTCACCAGGTCCAGATTGAGGCCTAGGTGCAGGGACCAGATTCATCAGGACCAGTTGAGGCCAAAGTGTGGAGCAAAGTTATAATGTCCAGGTGAGGCCCATGCGGGCAACAGAGTAACCATGTCCCATTGATGCCACGTGGGAAAAGAGTCACAAGGTCCAGACGAGGCCTAAGTGAGGAGTAGATTCACCAGGTCCTGTTGAGGCCCAGCTGAGGACTAGTGTCCCCAGCTCCGGGAGAGTCCCAGAGGGGGACCAGAGTCAACCGGTTCTGGTGATATCCAGGGGTGACCAGAGTCACCACGTCAGGGTGAGGCCCAGAGGGGACGAGAATCACTAGGTCCAGGTGAGGCCCCGAAGTGGAACTGAGAAACCAGGTCGATAGATGCCCCTATGAGGACCTGATTCACCAGGTCCAGGTGAGGTCCCTGTGGGAACCAGTCACCACGTCCAGGTAAGGACCAGGTGGGACCAGAGTCACCAGGTCCAGGTGCGGCCAGGTATATAAGAGAGTATCCAGGTCCCAATGATGCCCAGGTAAGGACCAGCGTCATCAGGTCCAGGAGAGGCCCAAATATGTATCAGAGTCATTGTGTTCCAGGTGAGGCCAGATGGAGACAACACGGACCAGATTCAGGAGAGCCCCATATGGGAACCAGAGCAACCAGATCCAGGTGTGGTCCAGGTGGGACCACAGTCACAAGGTCCAGGTGAGGCGCAGGTGGCAACAGGATTCACCAAGTCCAGGTGAGGCCCAGGTGGCGACCAGTCACCAGATCCAGGTGCGGACCAGCTAAGGACCAGATTCACCAGGCCCAAGTGAATCCCAAGGGGTGACCAGAGTCACCAGGTAAGGTTGAGGCCCAGAGGGGGAACCAGAGTAAGCAGTTTACTTTGAGGCCCATAATGGGATCAGAATTCCCTTGGCAGTGTGAGGCCCAGGTGTGGAATATAGAGTATCCAGGTCCCAATGATGCCTGGGTGAGGACCAGAGTCACAAGGGCCATGCAGCCCAGATGGGGAACAGAATCACTAGGTCCTGTTGAGGCATAGAATAAGACCACAGTCACCAGTATCAGGTGAGCCCCTGAGGGAACCAGAGCCACTCTATGCAGCTGAGTCCCTAGTCCATGTGAGGCCCACGTGAGGACTAGATTCATCAGGTCGAATTGAGGCATAGCTGGGGACAAGAGTCACCCGGTCTGGGTGCGGCCTAGGTGGGGCAAGATTCAGCAATACTGAGTTAGATCAAAGTGGGGACGAGAGACACCAGGTCCATGTGAGGCCAAACTGAGTATCAGAGTCACCAGTTCCAGTTGAGGTCCATGTTGGAAAGATAGTCGCCAGGTCCAGGAGAGGTCCAGAAGCAGACCAGAGTCCCCAGATCCAGGTGAAGTCCAGGTGGGGACCAGAGTCAACAGATCCAGATGAAACCCAGGTTGGCACCAGACTCACTAGGTCCAAATGAGGCCCAGGTGAGGACCAGAGTTACCAGGTACACGTAAGGCCCCGGTGGGAATCAGAGGCAAGAAGTCCATGTGAGCCCGGCTTGGGGACCATGGTCAACAGGTCTACTTGAGGCCCATGTGTGGAACACAGGAACCAGGTCCAGGTGAGTCCCCGGTGGGGACAAGAGTCACCACGCCCAGGTGAGACCCAGGTGGGTACCAGGATCACCAGGTACAGGGGAGGCCCTTGAAAGAACCAGAGTCAACATTTCGAGGTCAGGCACAGGTGGCAACCAAGGTCAGCAGGTCCAAGTCAGGCCAAAGTGGGGTTCAGAGTCATTAGGGTACGGTGAGACCCGGAGGCGGACCAGAGTCACCTTGTCCAGGTGAGATCCAGTTGTGGAATACAGTCACCGGGTCCCAATTCTGCACAGTTGAGGACCATGGTCAACAGGGCCAGTTGAGGCCCAGATGGGGACCGGAGTCCCCAAATTCAGGTGAAGCCCAGGTGGGGACCACAGTCACCAGATCCAGGGTAGTCTCAGGTGGAGACCAGAATCACCAGGTCCTGGTGAGGTGCAGGTGGCAACCACACTCACCAAGTCCCGGTGAGGCCCTGGTGGTGACCAGAGTCACGAGGTACATGAGAAGCTAGTAACACTGCAGGCACCAGGTCCACATGATGTCCATGTGGGAACGAGAATTACAAGTTACAGGTGAGGAGCAGGTGGGGATCTGAGTCACCATGTCCAGGTGAGACCCTGGTGGGAACCAGTGTCACAATGTCCAAGTGTGGACCAGGTGAAGACGAGAGTTAATAGGTCCGGCCGCGTCACTGTTGGTGAAGAGTGTAACCATATCCTGATGCTACTCAGGTGGGAACCAGATACAAGTCCTGGTGAGTGCCAGTTGGGACCAGAGACATGAGGTCCAGGTGAGGTACCGATGGAGACCACAGTCACCAGGTGAGGTGAGGCCATGCTTACGATCAGAGTCACCACTTACAGGTGAGATCCAGGGGGAGCCAGAGTCACATGGCACAGAAGAGGCCAAAGTCAGGACCAGAGTTACCACGATCAGGTCAGTCCCACTGGGAATAGAGTAACCACGTCCCGATGATGCCCAGGTAGAACCACAGTTACCAGGTCCAGGTGCGGCCAACCTAAAGGCCATGCAGTGGAACCTTGTCCTGATGATGCCCAGTTAGGGAAGAGAGTCACCAGGTCCAAATGAGGCCCAGATGGAGCATATTCACTAGGTCCAGACGAGGCCCAGTTGAGGATCAGAGACACCAGATCTTGTTTAGACCTAGAGGGGTACCAGAATCACCTGGTCCAGGTGGCATCCAGATGGGGACCAGAGTATCCATGCCTGAGTCACGCGCAGAGAGGATAAGAGTCACCAGTTCCAGGTGAGACCAAGAAAGAGTCCAAAGCAATCAGGTCCAGGTGGGGAACAAACTCACCAGGACTGGTTGAGGCCCAGATGGGGTAGAGATTCACCAGGTCCAGGTGAGGCCCAGGAGGTGACCAGAATCCCCGGGTCTGGGAGTGGACCATGTAAGGACCAGATTCACCAGGTCCAAGAGAACCACGTGGGTTCCTGAGTCACCAGGTATGGGTGAAGCTCAGGTGGCAACCCCACTCACCAGGTCCAGGTGAGGCCAACCTGCAGGCCAGAGTCACCAGATCCAGGTGAGGCCCTAGTGCGGACCGGTGTCACCAGGTAAATGTGAGTCTACAAGAACACCACAGTCACCAGGTCCAGGTGTGTTTCATGTGGGAACGAGAGTCACCAGGTCCAGGTGAGACCCAGGTGGGGACCACAGTCACCAGGTCCAGATTGAGGCCTCGGTGGGGGGACGAGAGTCATCAGGAGCAGTTGTGGCCAAAGTGTGGAGCAAAGTTATCATGTCCAGGTGAGGCTCAGGTGGGGAACAGAATAACCATGTCCCATTGATGTCAGGTAAGAAAAGAGTCACAAGGTCCAAACGAGGCCTATGTGAGGAGTAGATTCACCAAGTCCTGTTGAGGATCAGCTGAGGACCAGTGTCCCAGGTCCTGGTGAGTCCCAGAGGGGGACCAGAGTCACCTGGTTCTGGTGATATCCAGGTGGGGTGGGGACCAGAATCACCATGTCCGGGTGAGGCCCAGAGGGGGACGAGAATCACTAGGTGCAGGTGAGGCCCCGATGTGGAACTGAGAAACCTGGTCCCATGATGCCCGTATGAGGACCTGTGTTACCAGGTCCAGGTGAGGTCCCTGTGGGAACCAGTCACCTCGTCCAGGTGAGGTCCTGGTTGGACCACAGTCACAAGGTCCAGGTGAGGCGCAGGAGGCAACAGGATTCACCAAGTCCAGGTGAGGCCCAGGTGGCGACCAGTCACCAGATACAGGTGCGGAACAGATAAGGACCAGATTCTCCAGGCCCAAGTGAAGCCCAACGGGTGACCAGAGTCACCAGGGCAGGGTGAGGCCCAGAGGGAGGACCAGAGTAACCAGTTTAGTTTGAGGCCCAGAATGGGACCAGAGGTCCCTGGTCAAAGAGAGGCCCAGGTGTGGAATAGAGTATCCAGGTCACAATGACGCCTGGGTGAGGACCAGAGTCACTAGGGCCATGCAGGCCCAGATGGGGAACAGAATCACCAGGTCCTAGTGAGGCATAGAATAAGACCACATTCAGCAGTATCAGGTGAGCCCCTTGTGAGAACCAGAGCCACTCTATCCAGCTGAGTCCCAGGACCAGGTGAGTCCCACGTGAGGACCAGATTCATCAGGTCGAATTGAGGCATAGCTGGGGACAGGAGTCACCAGGTCTGTGTGCGGCCTAGGTGGGGCAAGATTCAGCAGTTCTGAGTTAGGTCAAAGTGGGGACGAGAGACACCAGTCCAGGTGAGGCCAAACTGAGGACCAGATTCACCGGATCCAGGTGAGGTCCATGTTGCAAAGAGAGTCACGAGGTCCAGGAGAGGTCCAGGTGGGGTCCAGAGTCACCAGATCCATGTGAAGTCCAGGTGGGGACCAGAGTCACCAGATCCATGTGAAGCCCAGGTGGGGACCAGAGTCACTAGTTCCTGTTGAGGCCCAGGTGAGGACCAGAGATACCAGGTACACGTGAGGACCCGGTGCGGATCAGAGGCAACAGGTCCATGTGAGGCCGGCTTGGGGACCATGGTCAACAGGTCTACTTGAGGCCCAGGTGTGGAACACAGTAAACAGATCCAGGTGAGTCCCCATTGGTGACAGGAGTCACCACGTCCAGGTGTGGGCCAGGTCCCACCAGGATCACCAGGTCCAGGGAAGGCCCTTGAAAGAACCAGAGTCAACAGTTCGAGGTCAGGCGCAGGTGGCAACCAGGGTCAGCAGGTCCAAGACAGGCCAAAGTCGGGTTCACTGTCACTAGGGCACGGTGACACCCAGAGTGGGACCAGAGTCACCTGGTCCAGGTGAGGTCCAGTTGTGGAACACAGTCACCGGGTCCCAATTTTGCACAGTTGAGGACCATGTCAACAGGGCCAGGTGAGGCCAAGATGGGGACCGGAGTCCCCAAATCCAGGTGAAGCCCAGGTGGAGACCACAGTCACCAGATCCAGGGTAGTCTCAGGTGCAGACCAGAATCACCAGGTCCATGTGAGGTGCAGGTGGCAACCACACTCACCCGGTCCCGGAGAGGCCCCGGTGGGGACCAGAGACACGAGGTACATGAGAAGCTAGAAACACTGCAGCCACCAGGTCCACATGATGTCCATGTGGGAACGAAAATCCCCAGTTACAGGTGAGGACCAGGTGGGGATCCGACTCACCATGTCCAGGTGAGACCCAGGTGGGAACCAGTGTCACCATGTCCGCGTGTGCCCCAGGTGAAGTCCAGAGTTATTAGGTCCGGCTGGATGAGTGTTAGTGAACAGTGTAACCATATCGTGATGCTACCCAGGTGGGTACCAGAGACACCAGGTCCTGGTGAGGCCCAGGTGTAACCGGAGACATGAGGTCCAGGTGAGGTTTCGATGGGAACCACAGTCACCAGGTCAGGTGAGCCCATGCTTAGGATCAGAGTCACCAGGTACAGGTGAGGCCCAGGTGGAGCCAGAGTCACCTGGTACAGAAGAGGCCAAAGTCAGGACCAGAGTTACCAGGATCAGGTCAGTCCCAGTGGGTAATACAGTAACCATGTCCCAATGATGCCCAGGTAGAATCAGAGTCACCAGGTCCAGTGAGGCGCAGGTGGGTAGAATATTCACTAGGTCCAGGTGAGGCCCAGATGAGGACCAGAGTCACCAGGTCTAGTTGACGCCTAGAGGGGTACCAGATTCACCTGGTCTAGGGGACATCCAGATGGGGACCAGAGTCACAATGTCAGGGTGAGGCCCAGAGGGCATCCAGAATCATCATGTCCAGGTGAGGTTCAGGTGTGGAACAGAGTATCCAGGTCATAATGGTCCACATGTGAGGACCAGAGTCACCAGATCTGGGTGAGGCCCATTTAGGAGCAGAGTCACAAGTTCTAGTTGAGGCCAAGAAGGAGTCCACAGCAATCAGGTCCAGGTGGGGATCAAAGTCACCAGGAATAGGTAAGGCCCAGATGGGGATCAGATTCACCAGGTCCACGTGATTCCCAGGTGGTGACAAGGGTTACCAGTTCCGGGTGAGGACCAGGTAAGGACCAGATTCACCAGGTCCAAGTGAGGCCCACGTGAGACCTGTGTCACCAGGTATGGGTGAGGCCCAGGTGGCAAGCCCACTCACCAGGTCTAGGTGAGGCCAACCTGCAGGCCATGCAGAGGAACCGTGTCCCGATGATGCCCAGGTAGGGACCAGAGGTACGAAGTCCAGGTGACGCCAACCTGCACGCCATGCAGAGGAACCGTGTCCCGATTATGCCCAGATAGGGACCAGAGTTACCAGGTCAAGAGGAGGCCAACCTGCAGACCATTATGTGGAACCATTTCCCGATGTTGCCCACGTAGGGACCAGAGTCACCAGGTCCAAATGAGGCCCAGATGGAGCATATTCACTAGGTCCAGGTGAGGCCAGGTTGAGGACAAGAGTCACCAGAACTGGTTGAGGCCTAGAGGGGTTCCAGTATCACCTGGTCCAGGTGACATCCAGATGGGGACCAGATCACCAGGTCAGGGTGAGGCCCAGAGAGGTCCCAGAGACATCATGTCCAGGTGAGGCTCAGGTGTGGAACAGAGTAACCAGGTACCAATGATGCCCAGGTGAGGACGAGAGTCACCAGGTCTGGGTGACGCACAGATCGGATCAGAGTCACCAGTTCAAGGTGAGGGCAAGAAAGAGTCCAGAGCAAACACGTCCAGGTGGGAAACATAGTCACCAGGACTGGGTTAGGCCCAGATGGGGACCAGATTCACCAGGTATGGGTGAGGCCCAGGTGGCAACCCCACTCACCAGGTCCAGGTGAGGCCAAATTTTGGTAGAGTCACTAGATCCAGTTGAGGCCCTAGTGGGGACCGGAGTCACCAGGTAAATGTGAGTCTACAAGAACACCACAGTCACCAGGTCCAGGTGTTGTTCATGTGGGAACGAGAGTCCCCAGGTCCAGGTGAGACCCAGGTGGGGACCACAGTCACCAGGTCCAGATTGAGGCCTAGGTCGTGGGACCAGAGTCATCAGCACCAGTTGAGGCCAAAGTGTGGAGAAAAGTTACCATGTCCAGGTGAGGCCCAGGTGGGGAACAGAGTAAACATGTCCCATTGATGCCATGTGGGAAAAGAGTCACAAGGTCCAGACGAGGCCAAAGTGAGGAGTAGATTCAATAGGTCCTGTTGAGGCCCTGTTTAGGACCGGTGTCCCCAGCTCCGGGTGAGACCCAGAGAGGGACGAGAGTCACCCGGTTCTGGTGATATCCAGGTGGGGACCAGAGTCACCACGTCAGGGTGAGGAACATAATGGGACGAGAATCACTAGGTCCAGGTGAGGCCCTGATGTGGAAGTGAGAAACCAGGTCCCATGATGCCCATATGAGGACCTGAGTCACCAGGTCCAGGTGAGGGCCCTGTGGGAACCAGTCACCTCGTCCAGGTGAGGCCCACGTGGGACCACAGTCACAAGGTCCAGGTAAGGCCCAGGTATATAAGAGAGTATCCACGTCCCAATGATGCCCAGGGAAGGACCAGAGTCAACAGATCCAGGAGAGGCCCAAATATAGATCAGAGTCATTGTTTTCCAAGTGAGGCCAGATGGAGACCAAGGAACCAGGTCGAGGAGAACTCCATATGGGAACTAGAGCCACCAGATCCAGGTAAGGTCCAGGTAGGACCACAGTCACAAGGTCCAGGTGAGGCCAAGGTGGCAACAGGATTCACCAGGTCCAGGTGAGGCCCAGGTGGCGACCAGTCACAACATCCAGGTGCGGACCAGCTAAGGACCAGATTCACCAGGCCCAAGTGAAAACCAAGGGGTGACCAGAGTCACCATGTAAGGGTGAGTACCAGAGGGGGAACCAGAGTAACCAGTTTAGTTTGAAGCCCAGAATGGGACCAGAGGTCCCTGGTCAAAGTGAGGCTCAGGTGTGGAATAGAGTATCCAGGTCCCAATGATGCCTGGGTGAGGATCAGTGTCACTAGGGCCATGCAGGCCCAGATGGGGAACAGAATCACTAGGTCCTGGTGAGGCATAGGATAAGACCACAGTCACCAGTATCAGGTGAACCCCTTGTGGGAACCAGAGCCACTCTGTCCAGCTGAGTCCCAGGTCCATGTGAGGCCCACGTGAGGACCAGATTCATCAGATCGAATTGAGGCATAGCTGGGGACAAGAGTCACCAGGTTTGAGTGTGGCCTAGGTGGGGCAAGATTCAGCAGTTCTGAGTTAGGTCAAAGTGGGGACGAGAGACACCAGGTCCAGGTGAGGCCAAACTGAGGACCAGATTCACCAGATCCAGGTGAGGTCCATGTTGGAAAGAGAGTCACCAGGTCCAGGAGAGGTCCAAGTGGGGACCAGAGTCACCAGATCCAGGTGACTTCCAGGTGGGGACCAGAGTCACCAGATCCATCTGAGGCGCAGCTGAGGACCAGAGTTACGAAATACATGTGAGGCCCCGGTGGGGATCAGAGGCAACAGGTCCTTGTGAGGCCGGCTTGGGGACCTTGGTGAACAGGTCTATTTGAGGCCCAGGTTTGGAACACAGTAACCAAGTCCAGGTGAGTCCCCGGTGGTGACAAGTTTCATCACGTCCAGGAGAGGCCAAGGTTGGGACCAGGATCACCAAGTCCAAGTAGGCCCTGGAAAGAACCAGAGTCAACATTTCGAGGTCAGGCGCAGGTGGCAGCCATGGTCAGAAGGGCCAAGACTGGCCAAAGTGGGGTTCACAGTCACTAGGGCACGGTGAGACCGAGAGCGGGCCAGAGTCATCTGGTCCAGGTGCGGTCCAGTTGTGGAACACATTCACCGGGTCCCAATTTTGCCCAGTTGAGGACCATGGTCAACAGGGTCAGGTGAGACCCAGTTGGGGACCAGAGTCCCCATATCCAGGTGAAGCCCAGGTGGGGACCAGAGTCACCAGATCCAGGTGAAGCCCAGGTGGGGACCACAGTCACCAGATCCAGGGTAGTCTCAGGTGCCGACCAGAATCACCAGGTCCAGGTGAGGTACAGGTGGCAACCACACTCACCAAGTCCCGGTGAGGCCCTGGTGGGGACCAGAGTCACGAGGTACATGAGAAGCTAGAAACACTGCAGCCACTTGGTCCACGTGATGTCCATGCTGGAATGAGAATCACCAGTTACAGGTGAGGACCAGGTGGGGATCCGACTCACCACGTCCAGGTGATACCAAGGTTGGAACAAGTGTCACCATGTCCAGGTGTGGCCCAGGTGAAGACCAGAGTAATAGGTCTGGCTGGGTCGCTATTAGTGAACAGTGCAACCATATCCTGATGCTACCCAGGTGGGTACCAGAGACACCGGGTCCTGGTGTGGCCCAGGTGGGACCAGAGACACGAGGTCCAGGTGAGGTCCCGATGGGAACCACAGTCTCCAGGTCAGGTGAGGCCATGCTTAGGATCAGAGTCACCAGTTACAGGTGAGGCCCAGGTGGAGCCAGAGTCACCTGGTACAGAAGAGGCCAAAGTCAGGACCAGAGTTACCAGGATCAGGTCAGTCCCACTGGGGAATAGAGTCACCATGTCTCGATGATGCCCAGGTAGAACCAGAGTCAACACGTCCAGATGAGGCGCATGTGGGGAGCATGCTCACTAGGTCCCGGTGAGTCCAAGTGAGGACCAGATTTACCAGGTCAAGTTGAGGCCTAGAGGGGTACCAGATTCACCTGGTCTAGGTGACATCCAGATGGGGACCAGAGTCATCATGTCAGGCTGAGGCCCAGAGGGGATCTAGAGTCATCATGTCCAGGTGAGGCTCAGGTGTGGAACAGAGTATCCAGGTCATAATGGTCCACAGGAAGGACCAGAGTCACCAGATCTGGGTGAGGCCCAGTTAGGATCAGAGTCACCAATTCCAGGTGAGGCCAAGAAGGATTCCACAGCAATCAGGTCCAGGTGGGGAGCAAAGTCACCAGGACTGGATGAGGCCCGGATGGGGACCAGATTCTCCAGGTCCAGGTGATTCCCAGATGGTTACCAGAGTTACGAGTTCCGGGTGAGGACCAGGTAAGGACCAGATTCACCAAGTCCAAGTGAGGCCCACGTGGGGACCTGTGTCACCAGGCATGTGTGAGACCCAGGTGACAACCCCACTCACCAGGTCCAGGTGAGGCCAACCTGCAGGCCAATGCAGAGGAACCATCTCCCGATGATGCCCAGGTAGGGACTAGAGTTAACAGGTCCAGGTGAGGCCAAACTGCAGGCCATGCAGTGGAACCATGTCCCGATAATGCCCAGGTAGGGACCAGAATCACCAGGTCCAATGAGGTCCAGATGGAGCATATTCACTAGGTCCAGGTGAGGTCCAGTGGAGGACCAGAGTCACCAGACTTTGTTGAGGTCTAGAGGGGTACGAGAATCACCTGGTCCAGGTGATTCCAGATGGGGACCAGAGTCACCGGGTCAGGATGAGGCCCTGAGAGGTTCCAGAGTCATCATGTCCAGGTGAGGCTCAGGTGTGGAACAGAGTCACCAGGTACCAAAAATGCCCAGGTGAGGACCAGCGTCACCAGGTCTCGGTGACGGGCAGATAGGATCAGAGTCACCAGTTCCAGGTGAGGCGAAGAAAGAGTCCACAGCAATCAGATACAGATGGGTACAAAGTCAACAGGCCTGGGTGAGGCCCAGATGGGGATCAGATTCACCATGTCCAGGTAGGCTCAGGTGGTGACCAGAGACCCCGGGGCTGGGAGACGACCAGGTATGGACCAGATACCAGGTCCAAGAGGCCCACAAGGGGACCTGACTCCCCAGGTATGGGTGAGGCCCAGGTGGCAACCCCACTCACCATGTCCAGGTGAGGCCAACCTGCATGTCAAAGTCACCAGATCCACGTGAGGCCCTAGTCGGCACCGGAGAGGGCAGGTAAAAGTGAGTCTACAAGAACACCACAGTCACCAGGTCCAGGTGTGGTTCATGTGGGAATGAGAGTCACCAGTTCCAGGTGAGACCCAGGTGGGGACGACAGGCACCAGGTCCAGATTGAGGCCTAGGTTGGGGGACGAGAGTCATCAAGACCAGTTGAGGCCAAAGTGTGCAGCAAAGTTATCATGTCCAGGTGAGGCCCAGATGGGGAACAGAGTAACCATATCCCAATAATGCCAGGTGGGAAAATAATCACAAGGTCCAGACGAAGCCTAAGTTTGGAGTAGATTCACCAGGTCCTGTTGAGGCCCAGCTGAGGACCAGTGTCCCCAGCTCCGGGTGTGTCACCCGGTTCTGGTGATATCCAGGTGGGGACCAGTGTCACAAGTCAGGGTGAGGCCCAGTGGGGGACGAGAATCACTAGGTCCAGGTGAGGCCCCAATGTGTAACTGTGAAACCAGGTCCCAATATTCCCATATGAGGACCTGAGTCACCAGGTCGAGGTGATGTCCCTGTGGGAACCAGTCACCCCGTCCAGGTGAGGCCCGGGTGGGACCACAGTCACCAGGTCCTGGTGAGGCCCAGGTACATAAGAGAGTATCCACGTCCCAATGATGCCCAGGTAAGGACTAGAGTCAACAGGTCCAGGAGAGGCCCAAATATGGATCAGAGTCATTGTGTTCCAGGTGAGGCCAGATGGAGACCACAGGAATCAGGTCCAGGAGAGCCCCATATGGGAACCAGAGCCACCAGATCCAGGTGAGGTCCAGGAGGGACCACAGTCACAAGGTCCAGGTGAGGCGCAGGTGGCAACATGATTCACCAAGTCCAGGTGAGGCCCACGTGGTGACCTGTCACCAGATCCAGGTGCGGACCAGATAAGAACCAGATTCACAAGGCCCAAGTGAAACCCAAGGGGTGACCAGATTTTCCAGGTAAGGGTGAGGCCCCGAGTGGGAACCAGAGTAACCAGTTTAGTTAGAGGCCCAGATTAGGACCAGAGGTCCCTGGACAAAGTGATGCCTAGGTGTGGAATAGAGTATCCAGGTCCCAATGATGCCTGGGTGAGGACCAGAGTCACTAGGGCCATGAAAGCCCAGATGGGGAACAGAATCACTAGGTCCTGGTGAGGCATAGAATAAGAACACAGTCACCAGTATCAGGTGAGCCCCTTGTGGGAACCAGAGCCACTCTATCCCGCTGAGTCCCAGGTCCATGTGAGGCCCACGTGAGGACCAGATTCATCAGGTCGAATTGAAGCATTGCTGGGGACAAGAGTCATCAGGTCTAGGTGCGGCCTAGGTGGGGCAAGATTCAGCAGTTCTGAGTTAGGTCAAAGTGGGGACGATAGACACCAGTCCAGGTGAGGACAAACTGAGACCAGATTCACCAGATACAGGTGAGTTCCAGATGGGGACCAGGGTCACCAGGTTAGGGTGAGGCCCAGAGAGGTTCCAGAGTCATCATGTCCAGGTGAGGACCAGAGTCACCAGGTCTGGGTGATGCGCAGATAGGATCAGAGTCACCAGTTCCAGGTGAGGCCAAGAAAGAGTCCACAGCAATCAGGTCCAGGTGGGGAACAATGTCACCAGGACTGGATGACGCCCAGATGGGTACCAGAAACACCAGGCCCAGGTGATTCCCAGGTGGTGACAAGAGTTACGAGTTCCGGGTGAGAACAAGGTAAGGACCAGATTCACCCGTTCCAAGTGAGGCCCACGTGGGGACCTGTGTCACCAGGCATGGGTGAGGCACAGGTGACAACCCCACTCACCAGGTCCAGGTGATGCCAACCTGCAGGCCATGCAGAGGAACCATGTCCTGATGATGCACAGGTAGGGACTAGAATTACCAGGTGCAGGTGATGCCAACCTGCAGGGCATGTGTGGAACCATGTCCCGATAATGCCCAGGTAGGGACCAGAGTCACCAGGTCCAAATGAGGCCAAGATGGATCATATTCACTAGGTACAGATGACGCCCAGTTGAGGACCCGAGTCACCATATCTGGTTGAGGCCTAGAGGGGTACCAAAATCCCCTGGTCCAGGTGACATCCAGATGGGGACCAGAGTTACCAGGTCAGGGTGAGGCCCAGAGAGGTTCCAGAGTCATCATGTCCAGGTGAGGCTCAGGTGTAGAACAGAGTCACCAGGTACCAATGATGCCCAGGTGAGGACCAGAGTCACCAATTCTGGGTGACGAGCAGATAGGATCAGAGTCACCAGTTCCAGGTGAGTCCAAGATAGAATCCACAGCAATCAGGTACCGGTGGGGAACAAAGCCACCAGGACTGGGTGAGGCCCAGATGGGGAAAAGATTCAACAGGTCCAAGTGATTCCCAGGTGGTGACCAGAGTCCCCGGGTCTTGGAGAGAACCAGGTAAGGACCAGATTCACCAGGTCCAAGAGGCCCATGTGGGGACAGAGTCACCAGGTATGGGTGAGGCCCATGTGGCAACCCCACTCACCAGGTCCAGGTGAGGCCAACCTGCAGGCCATACAGTGGAACCATGTCCCGATGATGCCCAGGTAGGGACCAGAGTCACCAGGTCCGAATGAGGCTCAGATGGAGCATATTCACTACGTCCAGGTGAGGCCCAGTTGAGGACCAGTGTCACCAGACCTGGTTGAGGCCTAGAGGGGTACCAGAATCACCTGGTCCAGGTGCCATCCAGATGGGTCCAGAGTCACCAGGTCAGGGTGATGCCCAGAGAGGTTCCAGAGTCATCATGTCCAGGTGAGGCTCAGGTGTGGAACAGAGTATCCAGGTCATAATGGTCCACAGGTGAGGACCATGGTCACCAGATCTGGGTGAGGCCCAGTTAGGATCAGAGTCACCAGTTCAGTTGAGGTCAAGAGGAGTCCACAACAATCAGGTCCAGGTGGGGAAGAAAGTCAACAGGACTGGGTGAGGCCCAGAGGGGAACCAGATTCAACAGGTCCAGGTGATTCCCAGGTGGTGACCAGGGTTACCACGTGCGGGTGAGGAACAAGTAAGGACCAAATTCACCAGGTCCAAGTGAGGCCCACGTGGGGACCTGTGTCACCAGGAATGGGTGAGCCCCAGGTGGCAACCCCACTCACTGGGTCCACGTGAGGCCAACCTGGATGCCATGCAGATGAACTGTGTCCCGGTGATGCCCAGGTAGGGACCAAGTTACCAGGTCCAGCTGAGGCCAACCTGCAGGCCATGCAGTGGATCCATGTCCCGATGATGCCCAGGTAGGGACCAGAGTCACCAGGTCCAACTGTGGCCCAGATGGAGCATATTCACTAGGTCCAAGTGCGGCCAAGTGGAGGACCAGTGTCCCCATACCTGGTTGAGGCCTAGAGGGGTCCCAGTCACCTGGTCCAGGTGAAATCCAGATGGAGACCAGAGTCACCAGGTCAGGGTTAGGCCCAGAGTGGTTCCAGAGTCATCATGTCCAGGTGAGGCTCAGGTCTCGAACAGAGTCACCAGGTACCAATGATGCCCAGGTGAGGACCAGAGTGACCAGGTCTGGGTGACGCGCAGATAGGATCAGAGTCACCAGGTCCAGGTGAGGCCAAGAAAGAGTCCACAGCAATCAGGTCCAGGTGGGGAACAAAGTCACCAGGAGTGGGTGAGGACCAGATGGGGACCAGATTCATTCATTAGGTCCAGGTGAGGCCCAGGTGGTGACCAGAGTCCCAGGGTCTGGGAGAGGACCAGGTAAGGACCAGATTCACCAGGTCCAAGAGGCCCACGTGGGGACCTGAGTCACCAGGTATGGGTGATGACCAGGTGGCAACCCCACTCACCAGGTCCAGGTGAGGCCAACCTGCAGGCCAGAGTCACCAGATCCAGGTGATGCCCTAGTGGGGACAGGAGTCACCAGGTAAATGTGAGTCTACAAGAACACCATACACACCAGGTCCAGGTGTGGTTCACGTGGGAACGAGAGTCACCAGGTCCAGGTGAGACCCAGGTGGGGACCACAGTCACGAGGTCCAGATTGAGGACAAGGTGGGGCGACCAGTGTCATCAGAACCAGTTGAGGCCAAAGTGTGGAGCAAAGTTATCATGTCCAGGTGAGGCCCAGTTGTGGAACAGAGTAACAATGTCCCATTGTTGCCAGGTGCGAAAAGAGTCACAAGGTCCACACGAGGCCTAAGTGAGGAGTAGATTCACTAGGACCTGTTGAGGCCCAGTTGAAGACTAGTGTCCCCAGCTCAGGGGGAGTCCCAGAGGGGACCAGAGGCACCCGGTTCTGGTGATATCCAGGTGGGGACCAGAGTCACCACGTCAGAGTGAGGCCCAGAGGGGGACGAGTATCACTAGGTCCAGATGAAGCCCCGATGTGTAACTAAGAAACCAGGTCCCATGATGCCCATATGAGGACCTGAGTCACCAGGTGCATTTGAGGTCCCTGTGGGAACCAGTCACCTCCTCTAGGTGCGGCCCATGTGGGACCACAGTAACCAGTTCCAGATGAGGCCCAGGTATATAAGAGAGTATCCAGGTCCCAATGATGCCTAGGTAAGGACCTGAGTCAACAGGTCCAGGAGAGGCCCAAATATGGATCAGAGACATTGTGTTCCAGGTGAGGCCAGATGGAGACCACAGGAACCAGGTCTTGGAGAACCCCATATGGGAACCAGAGACAGCAGATCCAGGTGAGGTCCAGGTGGGACCACAGTCAGAAGGTCCAGGTGAGGCGCAGGTGGCAACAGGATTCACCAAGTCCAGGTGAGGCCCAGGTGGCGTTCAGTCACCAGATGCAGGTTAGGACCAGCCAAGGACCAGATTCACCAGGCCCAGGTGAATCCCAAGGGGTGACCAGCGTCACCAGGTAAGGGTGAGGCCCAGAGGGGAACCAGAGTAACCAGTTTAGTTTGAGGCCCAAAATGGGACCAGAGGTCCCTGGTCAAAGTGTGGCCCAGGTGTGGAATAGAGTATCCAGGTCCCAATGATGCCTGGGTTAGGACCAGAGTCACTAGGGCCATGCAGGCCCAGATGGGGAACAGAATCACTTGGTCTGGTGAGGCATAGAATAAGACCAAAGTCAGCAGTATCAGTGGAGCCCCTTGTGGGAACCAGAGCCACTCTATCCAGCTGAGTCCCAGGTCCATGTGAGGCCCACGTGAGGATCAGATTCATCAGGTTGAATTGAGGCATAGCTGGGGACAAGAGTCACCAGGTCTGGGTGCGGCCTAGGTGGGACAAGATTCAGCAGTACTGAGTTAGGACCAAGTGGGGACGAGAGATACCAGGTCCATGTGAGGCCAAACTGAGGACCAGAGTCACCAGATCCAGGTGAGGTCCATGTTGGAAAGAGAGTCACCAGGTCCAGGAGAGGTCCAGGTGGGGACCAGAGTCACCAGATACAGGTAAATTTCAGGTGGGGACCAGAGTCACCAGATCCAGGTGAAGTCCAGGTGGGGACCAGAGTCTCTAGTTGCAGATGAGGCCCAGGTGATGACCAGAGTTACCAGGTACACGTGAGGCCCTGGTGGGGATCAGAGGCAACAGATCCATGTTAGGCGGTCTTGGTGACCATGGTCAAGAAGTGTACTTGAGGCCCAAGTGTGGAACACAGTAAGCAGGTCCAGGTGAGTCCCCGGTGGTGACAAGAGTCACCACGTCCAGATGAGGACCAGGTGGGCACCAGGATCACCAGGTACAGGGGAGGCCCTTGAAAGAACCAGAGTCAACAGTTCGAGGTCAGGCGCAGGTGGCAACCAGGGTCATCAGGGCGAAGCCAAGCCAAAGTGGGGTTCACAGTCAATAGGGCACGGTGAGACCCAAGGGGGACCAGTGTAACCTGGTCCAGGTGAGGTCCAGTTGTGGAACACAGTCACCGGGTCCCAATTTTGCCCAGTTGAGGACCTTGGTCAACAGTGCCAGGTGAGGCCCAGATGGGGACTGGAGTCCCCAAATCCAGGTGAAGCCCAGGAGGGTACCACAGTCACCAGATCCAGGGTAGTCTCAGGTGCAGACCAGAATCACCAGGTCCAGGTGAGGTGCAGGTGGCCACCACACTCACCAGGTCCCGGTGAGGCCCTGGTGGGGACCAGAGTCACGAGGTACATGAGAAGCTAGAAACACTGCAGCCACCAGGTGAACATGATGTCCATGCTGGAATGAGAATCACCAGGTACAGGTTAGGACCAGGTGGGGATCCGACTCACCATGTCCAGGTGAGACCCATGGGGGAAACCAGTGTCATCATGTCGAGTGTGGACAAGGTGAAGACCAGAGTTAATAGGTCTGGCTGTGTCACTATTAGTGAACAGTGTAAACATATCCTGATGCTACCCAGGTGGGTACCAGAGACACCAGCTCCTGTTGTGGCCGAGGTGGGACCAGAGACACGAGGTCCAGGTGAGTTCCCGATGGGAACCACAGTCACCAGGTCAGGTGAGGCCATGCTTAGGATCAGAGTCACCAGTTACAGGTGAGGCCCAGGTGGAGCCAGAGTCACCTGGTACAGAAGAGGCCAAAGTCAGGACCAGAGTTACCAGGATCAGGTCAGTCCCAGGGGGGAATAGAGTAACCATGTCCCGATGATGCCCAGGTAGAACCAGAGTTACCATGTCCAGATGAGGTGCAGGTGGGGAGCATATTCACTAGGTCCCGGTTAGGCCAAGTTGAGGACCAGAGTCACCAGGTCTAGTTGAGGATTGGAGGGGTACCAAATTCACCTGGTCTAGGTGACATCCAGATGGGGACCAGAGTCACCATGTCAGGCTGAGGCCCAGAGGGGATCCAGAGTCATCATGTCCAGGTGAGGCTCACGTGTAGAACAGAGTATCCAGGTCATAATGGTCCACAGGTGAGGACCAGAGTCACCAGATCTGGGTGAGGCCCAGTTAGGATCAGAGTCACTAGTTCCAGGTGAGGGCCATAAGGAGTACACAGCAATCAGGTCCAGGTGGGAACAAAGTCACCTGGAATGGATGAGGCCCAATGGGGACCAGAATCACAATGTCCAGGTGATTCCCAGGTGATGACCAGAGTTACCAGTCCCGGGTGAGGACAAGGGAAGGACCAGATTCACCACGTCCACGTGAGGCCCACGTTGGGACCTGTGTCACCAGGCATGGGTGAGTCTCAGCTGACAACCCCACTCACTAGGTTCAAGTGAGGCCAACCTGCAGGCCATGCCGAGGAACCATGTCCTGATGATGCCCAGGGGGGGTCTAGAGTTATCAGGTCCAGGTAAGGCACACCTGCAGGCCATGCAGTGGAACCATGTCCCGGTAATGCCGAGGTAGGGATCAGAATCACAATGTCCAAATGAGGCCCAGATGGAGCATATTCACTAGGTCTAGGTGAGCCCAGGTGAGGACCAGAGTCACCAGATCTGGTTGAGCCCTATAAGGGTACCAGAATCACCTGGTTCAGGTGACATCGAGATGGGGACCAGAGTCACCAGGTCAGGGTGAGGACCAGAGAGGTTCCAGAGTCATCATGTCCAGGTGAGGCTCAGGTGTGGAACAGAGGCACCAGGTACCAATGATGCCCAGTTGAGGACCAGATTCACCAGGTCTGGGTGACACGCAGATAGGATCAGAGTCACCAGTTCCAGGTGAGGCCAAGAAGGCGTCCACAGCAATCAGGTCCATGTGGGGAACAAAGTCACCAGGACTGGATGAGGCCCAGATGGGGACCAGATTCACCAGGCCCAGGTGATTCCCAGGTGGTGACCAGAGTTACCAGTTCCGGGGAAGGACCAGGTAAGGACCAGATTCACCAGGTCCAATTGAGGCCCACTTGGGGACCTGTGTCACTATGTATGGGTGAGGCTCAATTGGCAACCCCACTCACTAGGTTCAGGTGAGGCCAACCTGCAGGTGATGGAGAGGAACCGTGTCCCGATGATGCCCAGGTAGGGACCAGAGTTACCAGGTCCAGGTGAAGCCAACCTGCAGGCCATGCAGTGGAACCATGTCCCGATGATGCCCAGGTAGGGATCAGAGTTACCAGGTCCAGGTGAGTCCAACCTGCAGGCCATGCAGTGGAACCATATCCCTATGATGCCCAGGTAGGGACCAGAGTCACCAGGTCCAAATGAGGCCCACATGGAGCATATTCACTAGGTCCAGGTGAGGCTCAGTTGAGGACCAGAGTCACCAGATCTGGTTGAGGCCTAGAGGGATACGAGAATCCCCTGGTCCAGGTGACATCCTGATGGGGACCACAGTCACCAGGGAAGGGTGAGGCCCAGAGAGGTTCCAGAGTCATCATGTCCAGGTGAGGCTCAGGTGTAGAACAGAGTCACCAGGTACCAATGATGCCCAGGTGAGGACCAGAGTCACAAGGTCTGGATGACGCGCAGATATGATCAGAGTCACCAGTTCCAGGTGAGGCCAAGAAAGAGTCCACATCAATCAGGCCCAAGTGGGCAACAAAGTCACCAGGACTGCGTGAGGCCCAGATGGGGACCAGATTCACCAGGTCCAGGTGAGGCCCAGGTGGTGACCAGAGTTCCCGGGTCTGGGAGAGGACCAGGTAACAACAAGATTCGACCAGTCACCAGATCCATGTGCGGACCAGCTAAGGACCAGATTCACTAGGCCCAAGTGAAGCCCAAGGGGTGACCAGATATACCAGGTAAGGGTGAGGCCCAGAAGGGGAACCAGAGTAACCAGTTTAGTTTGAGGCCCAGAATGGGACCAGAGGTCCCTGGTCAAATTGAGGCCCAGTTGTGGAATAGAGTATCCAGGTCCCAGTGACGCCTGAGTGAGGACCTGAGTCACTAGGGTCATGCAGGCCCAGCTGGGGAACAGAATCACTAGGTCCTGGTGAGGCATAGAATAAGACCACATTCAGCAGTATCAGGTGAGCCCCTTGTGGGAACCAGAGCCACTCTATCCAGCTGAGTCCCAGGACCATGTGAGGCCCACGTGAGGACCAGATTCATCAGGTCGTATAAAGGCATAGCTGGGGACAAGAGTCACCAGGTCTGGGTGCGGCCTAGGTGGGGCAAGATTCAGCAGTTCTGAGTTAGGTCCAAGTGGGGACGAGAGACACCAGGTCCAGGTGAGGGCAAACTGAGGACCAGAGTCACCAGATCCAGGTGAGGTCCATGTTGGAAAGAGAGTCACGAGGTCCAGGAGAGGTCCAGGTGGAGTCCAGAGTCACCAGATCCAGGTGAAGTCCAGGTGGGGACCAGAGTCACCAGATCGAGGTGAAGCCCAGGTGGGGACCAGAGTCACTAGGTCCAGATGAGGCCCAGGTGAGGACCAGAGTTACCAGGTACACGTGAGGCCCCGGGTGGGATCAGAGGCAACAGGTTCATGTGAGGCCGGCTTGGGGACCATGGTCAACAGGTCTATTGAGGCCCAGGTGTGGAACACAGTAAGCAGGTCCAGGTGAGTCCCCGGTGGTGACAAGAGTCACCACTTCCAGGTGAGGTCCAGGTGGGGACCAGGATCACCAGGTACAGGGGAGACCCTTGAAAGAACCAGAGTCAACAGTTCGAGTTCAGGCGCAGGTGGCAACCAGGGTCAGCAGGTCCAAGTCAAGCCAAAGGGGACTTCACAGTCACTAGGGCACGGTGAGACCCAGAGGGGGAGCATAGTCACCTGGTCCAGGTGAGGTTCAGTTGTGGAACACAGTCACCAGGTCCCAATTTTGCCCAGTTGAGGACCACGGTCAACAGGGCCAGGTCAGGCCCAGAAGGGGACCGGAGTCCCCAAATCCAGGTGAAGCCCAGGTGGGGACCACAGTCACCATATCCAGGGTAGTCTCAGGTGCAGACCAGAATCACCAGGTCCAGGTGTGGTGCAGGTGGCAACCAAACTCACCAGGTCCCGGTAAGGCACTGGTGGGATACATGAGAAGTCACGAGGTACATGAGAAGCTAGAAACACATGGGATCCCTGGGTGGCGCAGTGGTTTGGCGCCTGCCTTTGGACCAGGGCGCGATCCTGGAGACCCGGGATCGAATCCCACGTCGGGCTCCCGGTGCATGGAGCCTGCTTCTCCCTCTGCCTGTGTCTCTGCCTCTCTCTCTCTCTGTGACTTTCATAAATAAATAAAAATTAAAAAAAAAAGATGCTAGAAACACTGCGGCCAACAGGTACACATGATCTCCATGTGGGAACGAGAATCACCAGTTACAGGTGAGGACCAGGTGGGGATCCGACTCACCATGTCCAGGTGAGACCCACGTGGGAAACAGTGTCACCATGTCCAGGTGTGGCCCAGGTGAAGACCAGAGTTAATAGGTCCGGCTGGGTCACTGTTAGTGAACAGTATAACCATATCCTGATGCTACCCAGGTGGGTAGCAGAGACACCAGGTCCTGGTGAGGCCCAAGTTGGACCAGAGACATGAGGTCCAGGTGAGGTCTCGATGGGAACCACAGTCACCCGGTCAGGTGAGGCCATGCTTAGGATCAGAGTCACCAGTTCCAGGTGAGGCCCAGGTGGAGCCAGAGTCACCTGGTACAGAAGAGGCCAAAGTCAGGACCAGAGTTACCAGGATCAGGTCACTCCACGTGGGAATAGAGTAATCATGTCCCGGTGATGCCCAGGTAGAACCAGAGTCACCAGGCCCAGCTGTGGCGCAGGTGGGGAGCATGTTCACTAGGTCCCGTTGAGGCCCAGTTGAGGACCAGAGTCACCAGGTCTAGGTGAGGCCTAGAGGGGTACGAGATTCACCTGGTCTAGTGACATCCAGATGGGGATCAGAGTCCCCATGTCAGGCTGAGGCCCAGAGTGGATCCAGAGTCAACATATCCAGGTGAGGCTCAGGTGTGGAACAGAGTATCCAGGTCATAATGGTCCACAGGTGAGGACCAGAATCACCAGATCTGGGTGAGGCCCAGTTAGCATCAGAGTCAGCAGTTCCTGGTTAGCCAAGAAGGAGTCCACAGCAATCAGGTCCAGGTGGGGAAAAAGTCAACAGGACTGGGTGAGGCCCAGATGGGGACCAGAAAAACCAGGCCCAGGTGATTCCCATGTGGTGACCAGAGTTACCAGTTCCGGGTGACCACTAGGTAAGGACCAGATTCACCAGGTCCAAGTGAGGCCCACGTGGGGACCTGTGTCCCTAGGCAAGGGTGAGGCCCAGGTGACAAACCCACTCACCAGGTCCAGGTGACGCCAACCTGCAGGCCATGCAGAGGAACCAGGTCCCAATGATGCCCAGGTAGGGACGAGAGTTACCAGGTCCCGGTGAGGCCAACCTACAGGCCATGCAGTGGAACCATGTCGCGATGATGCCCAGGTAGGGACCAGAGTTACCAGGTCCAGGTGAGGCCAACCTGCAGGTCATGCAGTGGAACCATGTCCCGATGATGCCCAGGTAGTGACCAGAGTCACCAGGTCCAAATGAGGCCCAGATGGAGCATATTCACTAGGTCCAGGTGAGGCCCAGTTGAGGATCAGAGTCACCAGACCTTGTTGAGTCCCAGACGGGTACCATAATCCCCTGGACCAGGTGATATCCATATGGGGACCAGAGTCACTACGTTAGCTTGATAGCCAGAGTGGTTCCAGAGTCATCATGTCCAGGGGAGCCTCAGGTGTGGAACAGAGTCACCAGGACCAATGATGCCCAGGTGAGGACCAGAGTAACCATGTACACGTGAGGCCCCGGTGGGGATCAGAGGCAACAGGTTCATGTGAGGCCGGCCAGGGGACCATGGTCAACAGTTCTATTGAGGCCCAGGTGTGGAACACAGTAAGCAGGTCCAGGTGAGTCCCCAGTGGTGACAAGAGTCACCATGTCCAGGCGAGGCCCGGTGGGGACCAGGATCACCAGGTACAGGGGAGGTGTTTGAAAGAACCAGAGTCAACAGTTTGACGTCAGGCGCAGGATCCAACCAGGGTCAGCAGGTCCAAGTCAGGCCAAAGTGGGGTTCACAGACACTAGGGCACGGTGAGACCCAGAGGGGAACCAGAGTCACGTGGTCCAGGTGAGTTCCAGTTGTGGAACACAGTCACTGCGTTCCAATTTTGCCCAGTTGAGGACCATGGTCAACAGGGCCAGGTGAGCCCCAGATGGGGACCGGAGTTCCCAAATCCAGGTGAAGCCCAGGTGGGGACCACAGTAACTAGATCCAGTGTAGTCTCAGGTGCACACCAGAATCACCAGGTGGAGGTGAGATGCAGGTGGCAACCACAATGACCAGATCCCGGTGAGGCCCTGGTGGGGACCAGAGTCACGAGGTACATGAGAAGCTAGAAACACTGGAGCCACCAGGTCCACATGATGTCCATGTGGAAACGAGAATCACCAGTTAAATATGAGGACCAGGTGGGGATCCGAGTCACCATGTCCAGGTGAGACCCAGGTGGGAACCAGTGTCACCATGTCCAGGTGTGGCCCAGGTGAAGACCAGAGTTTATAGGTCCGGCTGGGTCACTGTTAGTGAACAGTGTAACCATATCGTAATGCTACCCAGGTGGGTACCAGAGACACCAGGCCCTGGTGAGGCCCAGGTGGGACCAGAGACATGAGGTCCAGGTGAGGTCCTGATGGGAACCACAGTCACCATGTCAGGTGAGACCATGCTTAGAATCAGAGTCACCAGTTACAGGTGAGGCCCAGTTAGAGCCAGAATCACCTGGTACAGAAGAGGCCAAAGTCAGGACCAGAGTTACAAGGATCAGGGCAGTCCCAGTTGGGAACAGAGTAACCATGTCCCGATGATGCCCAGATAGAACCAGCGTCACCAGGTCCAGATGAGGCGCAGGTGGGGAGCATATTTACTAGGTCCCGTTGAGGCCCTGTTGAGGACCAGAGACACCAAGTCTAGTTGAGGCCTAGAGGGGTACCAGATTCACCTGATCTAGGTGACATCCAGATGGGGACCAGAGTCACCATGTCAGGCTGAGGCCCAGAGGGGATCCAGAATCATCATGTCCAGGTGAGGCTCAGGTGTGGAACAGAGTATCCAGGTCATAATGGTCCACAGGAGAGGACCAGAGTCAACAAATCTGGGTGAGGCCCAGTTAGGATCAGTGTCACCAGTTCCAGTTGAGGCCAAACAGTCCACAGCAATCAGGTCCAGGTGGGGAAGAAATTCAACAGGACTCTGTAGGCCCAGATGGGGACCAGATTCACCAGGTTCAGGTGACTCCCAGGTGGTGACCAGGGTTACCATTCCGGGTGAGGACCAGGTAAGGACCAGATTCACCAGGTCCAAGTGAGGCCCACGTGGGGACCTGTGTCACCAGTTATGGGTGAGAACCAGGTGGCAACCCCATCACTAGGGCCAGGTGAGGCCAACCTGGAGGCCATGCAGAGGAACCGTGTCCCGGTGATGCCCAGGTAGGGACCAGAGTTACCAGGTCCATCTGAGGCCAACCTGCAGGCCATGCAGTGGATCCATGTCCCGATGATGCCCAGGTAGTGACCAGAGTCACCAGGTCCAAATGAGGCCCAGATGGAGCATATTCAATAGGTCCAGGTGAGGCCCAGTTTAGGACCAGAGTCACCAGAACTGGTTGAGTCCTAGAGGGGTACCAGAATCACCTGGTCCATGTGACATCCAGATGGAGACCAGAGTCACCAGGTCAGGGTTAGGCCCAGAGTGGTTCCAGAGTCCAGAGCCTCAGGTCCAGGTGAGGCTCAGGTGTGGAACAGAGGCACCAGGTACCAATGATGCCCAGGTGAGGACCAGAGTCACCAGGTCTGGGTGACGCATAGATAGGTTCAGAGTCACGAGTTCCAGGTGAGGCCAAGAAAGAGTCCACAGCAATCAGGTCCAGGTGGGGAACAAAGTCACCAGGACTGAGTGAGGCCAAGATGGGGACCAGATTCACCAGGTCCAGGTGAGGCCCAGGTGGTGACCAGAGTCCCCGGGTCTGGGAGAGGACCAGGTAAATACCAGATTCACCAGGTAGAAGAGGCCCACATGGGGACCTGAGTCACCAATTATGGGTGAGGCCCAGGTGGCATCCACACTAACCAGGTCCATGTGAGGCCAACCTGCAGGTCAAGTCACCTGATCAACGTGAGGACCTAGTGGGGACTGGAGTCACCAGTTAAAAATGATTCTACAAAAACAACACAGTCACCAGATCCTGGTGTGGTTCATGTGGGAACGAGAGTCACCAGGTCCAGGTGAGACCCAGGTGGGGACCACAGTCACCAGGTCCAGGTGAGGCCCAGGTGGGACCACAGTCACCAGGTCCAGGTGAGGCCTAGGTCGGGGGACCAGAGTCATTAGGTTTAGTTGAGGCCAAAGTGTGGAGCAAAGTTATGAGGTCCATGTGAGGCCCTGTTGTGGAAGAGTAACCATGTCCCATTGACGCCAGGTGCGAAAAGAGTCACAAGGTCCAGACGAGGCCTTAGTGAGGAGTAGATTCACCAGGTCCTGTTGAGGCCCAGTTGAGGACCAGTGTCCCCAGCTCCGGGTGAGTCCCAGAGGGGGACCAGTGTCACCCGGTTCTAGTGATATCCAGGTGGGGACCAGAGTCACCACGTCAGGGTGAGGCCCAGAGTGGGACGAGAATCACTAGGTCCAGATGAGACCCCGATGTGGAACTGAAAACCCTGGTCCCGTGATGCCCATATGAGGACCTGAGTCACCAGGTCCAGGTGAGGTCCCTGTGGGAACCAGTCACCTCGTCCAGGTGAGGCCGAGGTGGGACCACAGTCACCAGGTCCAGGTGAGTCCCAGGGATTTAGAGAGTATCCAGGTCCCAATGATGCCCAGGTAAGGACCAGAGTCAACAGGTCCAGGAGAGGACCAAATATGGATCAGAGTCATTGTGTTCCACGTGAGGCCAGAAGGAGACCACAGGAACCAGGTCCAGGGGAGCCCCATATGGGAACCAGAGCCAACAGATCAGGGTGAGGTCCAGTTGTGACCACAGTCAGAAGGCCCAGGTGAGGCGCAGGTGGCAACAGGATTCACCAAGTCCAGGTCAGGCCTAGGTGGCCACCAGTCACCAGATGCAGATGCGGACCAGCTAAGGACCAGATTCACCAGGCCAAAATGAAGCCCAAGGGGTGACCAGAGTCACCAGGTAAGGGTGAGGCCCAGAGGGGAATCAGAGTAACCAGTTTAGTTTGAGGCCCAGTATGGGACCAGAGGTCCCTGGTCAAAGGTAGGCCCAGGTCTGGCATAGAGTATCCAGGTCCCAATGATGCCTGGGTGAGGACCAGAGTCACTAGGGCCATGCAGGCCCAGATGGGGAACAGAATCACTAGGTACTGGTGAGGCATAGAATAAGACCACAATCACCAGTATCAGGAGTGCCCCTTGTGAGAACCAGAGCCACTCTATCCAGCTGAGTAACAGGTCCATGTGTGCCCCACGTCAGGAACAGATGCATCAGGTCGAATTGAGGCATAGTTCGGGACAAGAGTCACCAGGTCTGGGTGCGGCCTAGGTGGGGCAAGATTCAGCAGTTCTGAGTTAGGTCAAAGTGGGGACGAGAGACACCAGGTCCAGGTGAGGCCAAACTGAGGACCAGAGTCACCAGATCCAGGTGAGGTCCATGTTGGAAAGAGAGTCACCAGGTCCAGGAGAGGTCCAGGTGGGGACCAGAGTCACCAGATCCAGGTGAAGTCCAGGTGGGGACCAGAGTCACCAGATCCAGGTGAAGCCCAGGTGGGGACCAGAGTCACTAGGTCCTGATTAGACCCAGGTGAGGATCAGAGTTACCAGATACATGTGAGCCCCCGGCGGGGATCAGAGCCAAAAGGTCCACGTGAGCCCGGCTTGGGGACCATGGTAAATAGGTCTACCTGAGGCCCAGGTGTGGAACACAGTAATCATGTCCAGGTGAGTCCCCGGTGGTGACAAGAGTCACCACGTCCAGGTGAGGCCCAATTGGGGACCAGGATCACCAGGTACAGGGGAGGCCCTTGAGAGAACCAGAGTCAACAGTTCGAGGTCAGGCGCAGGTGGCAACTAGGGTCAGCAGGTCCAAGTCAGGCCAAAGTGGGGTTCACAGTCACTAGGGCACAGTGAGACCCAGAGTGGGACCAGAGTCACCTTGTACAGGTGAGGTCCAGTTGTGGAACACAGTCACCGAGTCCCAATTTTGCCCAGTTGAGGACCACGGTCAACAGGGCCAGGTGAGGCCCAGATGGGGACCGGAGTCCCCAAATTCAGGTGAAGCCCAGGTGGGGACCACAGTCACCAGATCCAGGGTAGTCTCAGGTGGACACCAGAATCACCAGGTCCTGGTGAGGTGCAGGTGGCAACCACACTCACCAAATCCCGGTGAGGCCCTGGTGGGGACCAGAGTCACGAGATACATGAGAAGCTAGAAACACTGCAGCCACCAGGTCCACATGATGTCCATGTGGGAACGAGAATTACAAGTTACAGGTGAGGACCATTTGGGGATCTGAGTCACCATGTCCAGGTGAGACCCTGGTGGGAACCAGTGTCTCCATGTCCAAGTGTGGACCAGGTGAAAACGAGAGTAATAGGTCCGGCCGGGTCACTGTTAGTGAACAGTGTAACCATATCCTGATGCTACTCAGGTGTGTACCAGATACAAGGTCCTGGTGAGTCCCAATTGGGACCAGAGACATGAGGACCAGGTGAGGTACCGATGGAAACCACAGTCACCAGGTCAGGTGAGGCCATGCTTAGGATCAGAGTCACCACTTACAGGTGAGGTCCAGGGGGAGCCAGAGTCACATGGCACAGAAGAGCCGAAAGTCAGGACCAGAGTTACCACGATCAGGTCAGTCCCACTGGGAATAGAGTAACCACGTCCCGATGATGCCCAGGTAGAACCACAGTTACCAGGTCCAGGTGCGGCCCACCTAAAGGCCATGCAGTGGAACCATGTCCCGATGATGCCCAGGTAGGGAAGAGAGTCACCAGGTCCAAATGAGGCCCAGATGGAGCATATTCAATAGGTCCACGTGAGGCCCAGTTGAGGACCAGAGTCACCAGATCCAGGTGAAGCCAAGGTGGGGACCAGAGTCACTAGGTCCAGATGAGGCCCAAGTGAGGACCAGTGTTACCAGGTACACGTGATGCCCCGGTGGGAATCAGAGGAAACAGGTCCATATGAGGCCGGCTTCAGTACCATGTTCAACAGGACTACTTGAGGCCCATGTGTGGAACACAGTAACCAGGTCCAGGTGAGTCCCCGGTGGTGTCAAGGGTAACCACGTCCAGGTGAGTCCCAGGGGGGGACCAGGATCACCAGGTACAGGGGAAGACCTTGAATGAACCAGAGTCAACAGTTCGAAGTCAGGCGCAGGTGGCAACCAGGGTCAGCAGGTGCAAGTCAGGTCAAAGTGGCGTTCACCGTCACTAGGGGACGGTGAGACCCAGAGGGGGACCAGAGTCACCTGGTCCAGGTGAGGTCCAGGGTTGGAACACAGTCACCGGGTCCCAATTTTGGCAGGTGAGGACCATGGTTGACAGGGCCAGGTGAGGCCCAGATTGGTGATCCTCAATCTGGATCAGATTCACCAGTTCCAGTTGAGGCTAAGAAGGAGTCCACAGCAATCATGTCCAGATTGACGCCTAGGTCGGGGGACCAGAGTCATCAGGACTAGTTGAGGCCAAAATGTGGAGCAAAGTTATCATGTCCAGGTGAGGCCCAGGTGGGGAACAGAGTAACCATGTCCCATTGATGCCAGGTGGGAAAAGAGCCACAAGGTCCAGACGAGGCCTAAGTGAGGAGCAGATTCAACAGGTCCTGTTGAGGCCCAGTTGAGGACCAGTGTCCCCAGCTCCGGGTGAGTCCCAGAGGGGGACCAGAGTCACCCGGTTCTGGTGATATCCAGGTGGGTACCGGAGTCACCACGTCAGGGTGAGGACCATAATGGGACGAGAATCACTAGGTCCAGGTGAGGTCCCGATGTGGAACAGAGAAACCAGGTCCCATGATGCCCATATGAGGACTTGAGTCACCAGGTCCAGGTGAGGTCCCTGTGGGAACCAGTGACCTCGTCCAGGTGAGGCCCAGGTGGGACCACAGTCACCAGTATCATGTGAGCCCCTTGTGGGAACCAGAACCAATCTATCCAGCTGAGTCCCAGGTCCATGTGAGGCCCACGTGAGGAGTAGATTCATCAGGTCGAATTGAGGCATAGCTGGGGACAAGAGTCACCAGGTCTGGGTGCGGCCTACGTGGGTCAAGATTCAGCAGTTCTGAGTTAGGTCAAAGTGGGCACGAGAGACACCAGGTCCAGGTGAGGCCAAACTGAGGACCAGAGTCACCAGATCCAGGTGAGGTCCAGGTGGGGACCAGATTCACCAGATCCAGGTGAAGCCCAGGTGGGGACCAGAGTCACTAGGTCCAGATGAAGCCCAGGTGAGGACCAGAGTTACCAGGTACACGTGAGGCCCCGGTGGATATCGGAGGAACAGGTCCATGTGAGGCCGGCTTGGGGACCATGGTCAACAGGTCTACTAGAGGCCCAGGTGTGGAACACAGTAAGCAGGTCCTGGTGAGTCCCCATTGGTGACAGGAGTCACCACGTCCATGTGTGGGCCAGGTCCGACCAGGATCACCAGGTCCAGGGAAGGCCCTTGAAAGAACCAGAGTCAACAGTTCGAGGTCAGGCGCAGGTGGCAACCAGGGTCAGCAGGTCCAAGTCAGGCCAAAGTGGGGTTCACAGTCACTAGGGCACGGTGAAACCCAGAGTGGGACCAGAGTCACCTGGTCCAGGTGAGGTCCAGTTGTGGAACACAGCCACCGGTTCCCAATTTTGCACAGTAGAGGACCATGGTCAACAGGGCCAGGTGATGCCCAGATGGGGAACAAAGTCCCCAAATCCAGGTTAAGCCCAGGTGGGTACCACAGACGCCAGATCCAGGGTAGTCTCAGGTGCAGAGCAGAATCACCAGGTCCATGTGAGGTGCAGGTGGCAACCACACTCACCCGGTCCCGGAGAGGCCCCGGTGGGGACCAGAGACACGAGGTACATGAGAAGCTAGAAACACTGCAGCCACCAGGTCCACATGATGTCCATGTGGGAATGAAAATCACCAGTTACAGGTGAGGACCAGGTGGGGATCCGACTCACCATGTCCAGGTGAGACCCAGGTGGGAACCAGTGTCACCATGTCCTCGTGTGCCCCAGGTGAAGACCAGAGTTATTAGGTCCGGCTGGATGAGTGTTAGTGAACAGTGTAACCATATCCTGATGCTACCCAGGTGGGTACCAGAGACACCAGGTCCTGATGAGGCCCAGATGTAACCGGAGAGATGAGGTCCAGGTGAGGTCCCGATGGGAACCACAGTCACCAGGTCAGGTGAGCCCATGCTTAGGATCAGAGTCACCAGGAACAGGTGAGGCCAAGCTGGAGCCAGAGTCACCTGGTACAGAAGAGGCCAAAGTCAGGACCACAGTTACCAGGATCAGGTCAGTCCCAGTGGGTAATACAGTAACCATGTCCCAATGATGCCCAGGTAGAATCAGAGTCACCAGGTCCAGTGAGGCGCAGGTGGGTAGAGTATTCAGTAGGTCCAGGTGAGGCCCAGATGAGGACCAGAGTCACCAAGTCTAATTGACGCCTAGAGGGGTACCAGATTCACCTGGTCTAGGGGACATCCAGATGGGGACCAGAGTCACCATGTCAGAGTGAGGCCCAGAGAGGATCCAGAGTCATCATGTCCAGGTGAGGTTCAGGTGTGGAACAGAGTATCCAGGTCATAATGGTTCACAGGTGAGGACCAGATTCACCAGATCTGGGTGAGGCCCAGTTAGGAGCAGAGTCACAAGTTCCAGGTGAGGCCAAGAAGGAGTCCACAAAAATCAGGTCAACGTGGGGATCAAAGTCACCAGGAATGGGTGAGGCCCAGATGGGGACCAGATTCACCAGGTCCAGGTGATTCCCATTTGGTGACAAGGGTTACCAGTTCCGTGTGAGGACCAGGTAAGGACCAGATTCACCAGGTCCAAGTGAGGCCAACGTGAGACCTGTGTCACCAGGTATGGGTGAGGCCCAGGTGGCAAGCCCACTCACCAGGTCTAGGTGAGGCCAACCTGCAGGCCATGCAGAGGAACCGTGTCCCGATGATGCCCAGGTAGGGACCAGAGGTACGAGGTCCAGGTGACGCAAACCTGCAGGCCATGCAGAGGAACCGTGTCCCGATGATGCCCAGGTAGGGACCAGAGTTACTAGGTCAAGAAGAGGCCAACCTGCAGACCATTATGTGGAACCAGGTCGCGATGTTGCCCACGTAGGGACCAGAGTCACCAGGTCCAAATGAGGCCCAGATGGAGCATATTTACTAGGTACAGGTGAGGCCCAGTTGAGGACCAGAGTCACCAGATCTGGTTGAGGCCCAGAGGGGTACCAGATTCACCTGGTCTAGGTGACATCCAGATGGGGACCAGAGTAACCATGTCAGGGTGAGGCCCAGAGGGGATCCAGAGTCATCATGTCCAGGTGAGGCTCAGGTGTGGAACAGAGTATCCAGGTCATAATGGTCCACCCGTGAGGACCAGAGTCACCAGATCTGGGAGAGGCCCAGTTAGGATCAGAGTTACCACTTCCAGGTGAGGCCAAGAAGGTGTCCACAGCAATCAGGTCCAGGTGGGGAACAAAGTCACCAGGAATAGGTGATACCCAGGTGGTGACCAGATTTACCAGTTCCGGGTAGAACTAGGTAAGGACCACATTCACCAGGTCCAAGTGAGGCCCACGTGGGGACCTGTGTCACCAGGCATGGGTAAGACCCACGTGGGAACTCCACTCACCAGGTCAAGATGAGGCCAACATGCAGGCCTTGCAGAGGAGCCATGTCCCGATGATGCCCAGGTAGGGACCGGAGTTACCAGATCCAGGTGAGACCCAGGTGGGGAACACAGGAACTAGGTCCAGATTGAGGTCTAGGTGGGGGGACCAGAGTCATCAGGACCAGTTGAGGCCAAAGTGCGGAGAAAACTTAACATGTCCAGGTGAGGCCCAGGTGGGGAACAGAGTAACCATGTCCCATTGATGCCAGGTTGGATAAGAGTCACAAGGTCCAGACGAGGCCTAAGTGAGGAGTAGATTCACCAGATCCTGTTGAGCCCATGTGAGGACCTGTGTCCCCAGCTCCGGGTGAGTCCCAGAGGGGGACCAGAGTCACCCGGTTCTGGTGATATCCAGGTGGGGACCAGAGTCACCAGGTCAGGGTGAGGCCCAGAGGGGGACGAGATCACTAGGTCCAGGTGAGGCCCCAATGTGGCACTGAGATACCAGGTCCCATGATACCAATTTGAGGACCTGAGTCACCAGGTCGAGGTGAGGTCCCTGTGGGAACCAGTGTCCTCATCCAGATGAGGTCCAGGTGGGACCACAGTCACCAGGTCCAGGTGAGGCCCAATATATAAGAGAGTATACATGTCCCAATGATGGCCAGGTAAGGACCAGAGTCAACAGGTCCAGGAGAGGCCCAAATATGGATCAAAGTCATTGTGTTCCAGGTGAGGCCAGATGGAGACCACAGTAACCAGGTCCAGGAGAGACCCATATGGGAACCAGAGCCACCAGATCCAGGTGAGTTCCAGGTGGGACCACAGTCACAAGGTCCAGGTGAGGCGCAGGTGGCAACTGGATTCACCAAGTGCAGGTGAGGCCCAGGTGGCGACCAATCACCAGATCCAGGTGCGGATCAGCTAAGGACCAGATTCACCAGGCCCATGTGAAGCTCAAGGGGTGACCAGAGAAACCAGGTAACGGTGAGTCCCAGAGGTAGAATCAGAGTAACCAGTTTAGTTAGAGGCACAGAATTGGACCAGAGGTCCCTGGTCAAAGTGAGGCCCAGGTGTGGAATAGAGTATCCAGGTCCCAATGATGCCTGGGAGAGGAACAGAGTCTCTAGGGCCATGAAGGCCCAGATGGGGAACAGAATCACTAGGTCCTAGTGAGGCATAGAATAAGACCACAGTCAGCAGTATCAGGTGAGCCCCTTGAGGGAACCAGAGCCACTCTACCCAGCTGAGTCCAAGGTCCATGTGAGGCCCACGTGAGGACCAGATTCATCAGGTCGAATTGAGGCATAGCTGGGGACAGAGTCACCAGGTCTGGGTGCGGCCTAGGTGGGACAAGATTCAGCAGTTCTGAGTTAGGTCAAAGAGGGAACGAGAGACACCAGGTCCAAGGGAGGCCAAACTGAGGACCAGAGTCACCAAATCCAGGGGAGAACCATGTTGGAAAGAGAGTCACCAGGTCCAGGAGAGGTCCAGGAGGGGACCAGAGTCACCAGATCCAGGTGAAGTCCAGGTGGGGACCCGAGTCACCAGCTCCAGGTGAAGCCCAGGTGGGAACCAGAGTCACTAGGTCCAGATGAGTCCCAGGTGAGGACCAGAGTTACCAGGTACACGTGAGGCCCCGGTGGGGATCAGAGGCAACAGGTCCATATGAGTCCCGCCTGGGGACCATGGTCAACAGGTCTACTTGAGGCCCAGGTGTGGAACACAGTAAGCTGGTCCAGGTGAGTCCCCGGTGGTGACAAGAGTCACCACGTCCAGGTGAGGCCCAGGTGGGGACCAGGATCACCAGGTACAGGGGAGGCCCTTGAAAGAATCAGAGTCAACAGCTCGAGGTCAGGCGCAGGTGGCAACCAGGGTCAGCAGGTCCAAGTGAGGACAAAGTGGGGTTCACAGTCACTAGGGCACGGTGAGACCCAGAGGGGGACCAGAGTCACCTAGTCCAGGTGAGGTCCAGTTGTGGAACACAGTCACCGGATCCCAATTTTGCCCAGTTGAGGATCATGGTCAACAGAGCCTGGTGTGCCCATATGGGGACCGGAGTCCCCAAATCCAGGTGAAGCCCAGGTGGGGACCACAGTCACCAGATCCAGGGTAGTCTCAGGTGCAGACCAGAATCACCAGGTCCATGTGAGGTGCAGGTGGCAACCACACTCACCAGGTCCCGGTGAGGCCCTGGTGGGGACCCGAGCCACGAGGTATATGAGAAGCTAGAAACACTGCAGCCACCAGGTCCACATGATGTCCATGTGGGAACGCGAATCACCAGTTACAGGTGAGGACCAGGTGGGGATCCGACCCACCATGCCCAGGTGAGACCCAGGTGAAGACCAGAGTTAATCGGTCCGGCTGGGTCACTGTTAGTGAACAGTGTAACCATATCCTGATGCTACCAAGGTGGGTACCAGAGACACCATATCCTGGTGAGGCCCAGGTGGGCCCAGAGACATGAGGTCCAGGTGAGGTCCCGATGGGAACCACAGTCACCACGTCAGGTGAGGCCATGCTTAGGATCAGAGTCACCAGTTACAGGTGAGGCCCAGGTGGAGCCAGAGTCACCTGGTACAGAAGAGGCCAAAGTCAAGACCAGAGTCACCACGATCAGGTCAGTCCCAGTGGGGAATAGAGTAACCATTTCAGGATGATGCCCAGGAAGAACCAGAGTCACCAGGTCCAGATTGGCGCAGGTGGGGAGCATATTCACTAGGTCCCTGTGAGGCCAATTGAGGACGAGAGTCACCAGGTCTTGTTGAGTCCTAGAGGGGTACCAGATTCACCTGGTCTAGGTGACATCCAAATGGAGACCAGAGTCACCATTTCAGGGTGAGGCCCAGAGAGGTTCCAGAGTCATCAAGTCCAGGTGAGGCTCAGGTGTGGAACAGAGTATCCAAGTCTTAATGATCCACAGTTGAGGACCAGAGTCACCAGATCTGGGTGAGGCCCAGTTAGGAACAGAGTCACCAGTTCCAGGTGAGGCCAAGAAAGTGTCCACAGCAATCAGGTCGAGGTGGGGAACAAAGTCACCAGGACTGGGTGACGCCCAGATTGGGAACAGATTCACAGGGTCCAGGTGATTCCCAGGTGATGACCAGAGTTACCATTTCCGGATGAGGACCAGGTAAGGACCAGATTCACCAGGTCCATGTGAGGCCCACGTGGGGACCTGTGTCACCAGGTATGGGTGAGGCCCAGGTAGCAAACCCACTCACCAGGTCAAGGTGAGTCCAACCTGTAGGCAATGCAGAGGAATCGTGTACCGAAGATGCCCGTGTAGGGAACAGAGTTACCAGGTCCAGGTGAGGCCAACCTGCAGGCCATGCAGTGGAACCATGTCCCGATGATGCCCAGGTAGGGACCAGAGTAACCAGTTCCAAATGAGGCCCAGATGGAGCATATTCACTAGGCCCATGTGAGGCCCAGTTGAGGACCAGAGTCACCAGATCTGGTTGAGGCCTAGAGGGGTACCAGAATCACCTGATCCAGGTGACATCCAGATGGGGACCAGAGTCCCTGATAGTGAACAGTGTCACCATAACCTGATGCTACATAGATGGTTACCAGAGACACCAGGTCTTGGTGAGGCCCAAGAGGGACCCGAGACATGAGGTCCAGGTGAGGTCCCGATGGGAACCGCAGTCAGCAGGTCAGGTGAAACCATGCTTAGGATCAGAGTCACCAGTTACAGGTGAGGCACAGGTTGAGCCAGAGTCACCTGGTACAGAAGAGGCCAAAGTCAGGACAAGAGTTACCAGGATCAGGTCAGTCCCAGTGGGGAATAGAGTAACCATGTCCCGATGATGCCCAGGAAGAACCAGAGTCACCAGGTCCAGATGAGGCGCAGGTGGGGAGCATATTCACTAGGTCCCGGTGAGGCCAAGTTGAGGACAAGAGTCACCAGTTCTAGTTGAGGCGTAGAGGGGTCCAGATTCACCTGGTCTAGGTGACATCCAGATGGGGACCAGAGTCATCATGTCAGCCTCACCTGGACTTGCTGACTCTGGGCCAGGTCCTGGTGAGGCCCAGGTGGGACCAGAGATATGAGTTCCAGGTGAGGTCCCGATGGGAACCACAGTCACCAGGTCAGGGGAGGCCATGCTTAGGATCAGAGGCACCAGTTACAGGTGAGGCCCAGTTGGATCCAGAGTCACCTGGTACAGAAGAGCCAAAGGCAGGACCAGAGTTACCAGGATCAGTTCAGTCCCAGTGGGGAATAGAGTAACCATGTCCCGATGATGCCCAGGTAGAAACAGAGTCACCAGGACCAGATGACGCGCAGGTGGGGAGCATGTTCACTAGGTCCCGGTGAGGCCCAGTTGAGGACCAGAGTCACCAGGTCAAGTTGAGGCCTAGAGGGGTACCAGATTCACCTGGTCTAGGTGACATCCAGATGGGGACCAGAGTCACCATGTCAGGCTGAGGCCCAGAGGGGATCCAGAGTCATCATGTCCAGGTGAGGCACAGGTATGGAGCAGAGTATCCAGGTCATAATGGTCCACAGGTGAGGACCAGAGTCACCAGATCTGGGTGAGGCCCAGTTAGGTTCAGAGTCACCAATACCAGGTGATGCCAAGAAGGAGTCCACAGCAATCAGGTTTAGGTGGGGAACAAAGTCACCAGGACTGGATGAGGCCCAGATGGGGACCAGATTACCCAGGTCCAGATGATTCCCAGGTGGTGACCAGAGTTACAAGTTCCGGGTGAGGACAAGGTAAAGACCAGATTCACCAGGTCCAAGTGAGGCCCACGTGGGGACCTGTGTCACCAGGCATGGGTGAGGCCCAGGTGACAACCCCACTCACCAGGTCCAGGTGAGGCCAACCTGCAGGCCATGCAGAGGAACCATGTCCCGATGATGCCCAGGTAGGGACCAGAGTTACCAGGTCCAGGTGAGGCCAACCTGCAGGTCATGCAGGGGAACCATGTCCCGATGATGCCCAGGTAGGGACCAGATTTACCAGGTCCAGGTGAGGCCAATCTGCAGGCCATGCAGGGGAACCATGTCCCGATGATGCCCAGGTAGGGACCCGAGTCACCAGGTCCAAATGAGGCCAACCTGCAGGCCATGCAGGGGAACCATGTCCCGATGATGCCCAGGAGGGCCCAGAGTCATGAGGTCGTGGTGAGTCTAACCTGCATGCCATGCAGTGGAAACATATCCCTATGATGCCCAGGTAGAGACCAGAATTACCAGGTCCAGGTGAGGCCAACCTGCAGTTCATGCAGTGGAACCATGTCCCGATGATGCCCAGGTGAGGAACAGAGTCACCAGGTTTGGGGGACGCGCAGAAAAGATCAGAGTCACCATTTTCAGGTGAGGCCAAAAAGAGTCCACAGCAATCAGGTCCAGGTGGGGAACAAAGTCACCAGGACTGGGTGAGTCCCAGATGATGACCGGATTCGCCAGGTCCAGTTGAGGCCCAGTTGGGGACCAGAGTCCCCGGGTCTTGGAGAGGACCAGGTAAGGATCAGATTCACCAGGTCCAAGAGGCCCAGGTGGGTAAGTAACACCAGGTATGGGTGAGGCCCAGGTAGCAACCCCACTCACCAGGTCCAGGTGAGGCCAACCTGCAAGCCAGAGTCACCAGAACCAGGTGAGGCCCTAGTGGGACCGGAGTCACCAGGTAAATGTGAGTCTACAAGAACACCACAGTCACCTGGTCCAGGTGTGTTTCATGTGGGAACGAGTGTCACCAGGTACAGGTAAGGCCCTGGTGGGGACTACAGTCACCAGGTCCAGATTGAGGCCTAGGTGGGGGGACCAGAGTCATCAGGACGAGTTGAGGCCAAAGTGTGGAGCAAAGTTATCATGTCCAATCTAGGCCCAGGTGGGGAACAGAGTAACCATGTCCCATTGATGACAGGTGGGAAAAGAGTCACAATGTCCAGACGAGGCCTAAGTGAGGAGTAGATACACCAGGTCCTGTTGAGGCCCAGTTGAGGACCAGTGTCCCCAGCTCCGGGTGAGTCCCAGAGGTGGAACAGAGTCACCCGGTCCTGGTGATATCCAGGTGGGAACCAGAGTCACCACGTCAGGGTGAGGCCCAGAGGGGGACGAGAATCACTAGGTCCAGGTGAGGCCCCGATGTGGAACTGAGAAACCAGGTCCCATGATGCCCATATGAGGACCTGAGTCACCAGGTCCAGGTGAGTTCCCTTGGAAGCCAGTCACCTCGTCCAGGTGAGGCCTAGGTGGGACCACAGTCACCACATCCAAGAGAGGCCTAGGTATATAAGAGAGTATCCAGGTCCCAATGATGCCCAGGTAAGGACCAGAGTCAACAGGTCCAGGAGAGGTCCAAATATGTATCAGAGTCATTGTGTTCCAGGTGAGGCCAGATGGAGACCACAGGAACCTGGTCCAGGAGAGACCCATATGGGAACCAGAGCCACCAGAGCCAGGTGAGGTCTAGGTGGGACCACAGTCACATGGTCCAGGTGAGGCGCAGGTGGCAACAGGATTCACCAAGTCCAGGTGAGTCCCAGCTGGCGACCAGTCACCAGATCCTGGTGAGGACCAGCTAAGGACCAGATTCACCAGGCCCAAGTGCAGCCCAGGGGGTGACCAGAGTCACCAGGTAAGGGTGAGGCCTAGAGGGGGAACCAGAGTAGCCAGTTTAGTTGAGGCCCAGAATGGGACCAGAGGTCCCTGGTCAAAGTGAGGCCCAGGTGTGGAATAGAGTATCCAGGTCCCAATGATGCCTGGGTGAGGACCAGAGTCACTAGGGCCAGGCAGGCCCAGATGGGGAACAGAATCACTAGGTCCTGGTGAAGCATATAATAAGACCACAGTCAGCAGTAACAGGTGAGCCCCTTGTGGGAACCAGAGCCACTCTATCCAGCTGAGTCCCAGGTCCATGTGAGGCCCACGTGAGGACCAGATTCATCAGGTCGAATTGAGGCATAGCTGGGGACAAGAGTCACCAGGTCTGGGTGCGGCCTAGGTGGGGCAAGATTCAGCAGTTCTGAGTTAGGTCAAAGTGGGGACGAGAGATACCAGGTCCATGTGAGGCCAAACTGAGGACCAGAGTCACCAGATCCACATGAGTTCCATGTTGGAAAGAGAGTCACCAGGTCCAGGAGAGGTCCAGGTGGGGACCAGAGTCACCAGATACAGGTAAATTTCAGGTGGGGACCAGAGTCACCAGATCCAGGTGAAGTCCAGGTGGGGACCAGAGTCTCTAGTTGCAGATGAGGCCCAGGTGATCACCAGAGTTACCAGGTACACGTGAGGCCCCGGTGGGGATCAGAGGCAACAGATCCATGTTAGGCGGTCTTGGTGACCATGGTCAAGAAGTGTACTTGAGGCCCAAGTGTGGAACACAGTAAGCAGGTCCAGGTGAGTCCCCGGTGGTGACAAGAGTCACCACGTCCAGATGAGGACCAGGTGGGCACCAGGATCACCAGGTACAGGGGAGGCCCTTGAAAGAACCAGAGTCAACAGTTCGAGGTCAGGCGCAGGTGGCAACCAGGGTCATCAGGGCGAAGCCAAGCCAAAGTGGGGTTCACAGTCAATAGGGCACGGTGAGACCCAAGGGGGACCAGTGTAACCTGGTCCAGGTGAGGTCCAGTTGTGGAACACAGTCACCGGGTCCCAATTTTGCCCAGTTGAGGACCTTGGTCAACAGTGCCAGGTGAGGCCCAGATGGGGACTGGAGTCCCCAAATCCAGGTGAAGCCCAGGAGGGTACCACAGTCACCAGATCCAGGGTAGTCTCAGGTGCAGACCAGAATCACCAGGTCCAGGTGAGGTGCAGGTGGCCACCACACTCACCAGGTCCCGGTGAGGCCCTGGTGGGGACCAGAGTCACGAGGTACATGAGAAGCTAGAAACACTGCAGCCACCAGGTGAACATGATGTCCATGCTGGAATGAGAATCACCAGGTACAGGTTAGGACCAGGTGGGGATCCGACTCACCATGTCCAGGTGAGACCCATGGGGGAAACCAGTGTCATCATGTCGAGTGTGGACAAGGTGAAGACCAGAGTTAATAGGTCTGGCTGTGTCACTATTAGTGAACAGTGTAAACATATCCTGATGCTACCCAGGTGGGTACCAGAGACACCAGCTCCTGTTGTGGCCGAGGTGGGACCAGAGACACGAGGTCCAGGTGAGTTCCCGATGGGAACCACAGTCAGCAGGTCAGGTGAGGCCATGCTTAGGATCAGAGTCACCAGTTACAGGTGAGGCCCAGGTGGAGCCAGAGTCACCTGGTACAGAAGAGGCCAAAGTCAGGACCAGAGTTACCAGGATCAGGTCAGTCCCAGGGGGGAATAGAGTAACCATGTCCCGATGATGCCCAGGTAGAACCAGAGTTACCATGTCCAGATGAGGTGCAGGTGGGGAGCATATTCACTAGGTCCCGGTTAGGCCAAGTTGAGGACCAGAGTCACCAGGTCTAGTTGAGGATTGGAGGGGTACCAAATTCACCTGGTCTAGGTGACATCCAGATGGGGACCAGAGTCACCATGTCAGGCTGAGGCCCAGAGGGGATCCAGAGTCATCATGTCCAGGTGAGGCTCACGTGTAGAACAGAGTATCCAGGTCATAATGGTCCACAGGTGAGGACCAGAGTCACCAGATCTGGGTGAGGCCCAGTTAGGATCAGAGTCACTAGTTCCAGGTGAGGGCCATAAGGAGTACACAGCAATCAGGTCCAGGTGGGAACAAAGTCACCTGGAATGGATGAGGCCCAATGGGGACCAGAATCACAATGTCCAGGTGATTCCCAGGTGATGACCAGAGTTACCAGTCCCGGGTGAGGACAAGGGAAGGACCAGATTCACCACGTCCACGTGAGGCCCACGTTGGGACCTGTGTCACCAGGCATGGGTGAGTCTCAGCTGACAACCCCACTCACTAGGTTCAAGTGAGGCCAACCTGCAGGCCATGCCGAGGAACCATGTCCTGATGATGCCCAGGGGGGGTCTAGAGTTATCAGGTCCAGGTAAGGCACACCTGCAGGCCATGCAGTGGAACCATGTCCCGGTAATGCCGAGGTAGGGATCAGAATCACAATGTCCAAATGAGGCCCAGATGGAGCATATTCACTAGGTCTAGGTGAGCCCAGGTGAGGACCAGAGTCACCAGATCTGGTTGAGCCCTATAAGGGTACCAGAATCACCTGGTTCAGGTGACATCGAGATGGGGACCAGAGTCACCAGGTCAGGGTGAGGACCAGAGAGGTTCCAGAGTCATCATGTCCAGGTGAGGCTCAGGTGTGGAACAGAGGCACCAGGTACCAATGATGCCCAGTTGAGGACCAGATTCACCAGGTCTGGGTGACGCGCAGATAGGATCAGAGTCACCAGTTCCAGGTGAGGCCAAGAAGGCGTCCACAGCAATCAGGTCCATGTGGGGAACAAAGTCACCAGGACTGGATGAGGCCCAGATGGGGACCAGATTCACCAGGCCCAGGTGATTCCCAGGTGGTGACCAGAGTTACCAGTTCCGGGGAAGGACCAGGTAAGGACCAGATTCACCAGGTCCAATTGAGGCCCACTTGGGGACCTGTGTCACTATGTATGGGTGAGGCTCAATTGGCAACCCCACTCACTAGGTTCAGGTGAGGCCAACCTGCAGGTGATGGAGAGGAACCGTGTCCCGATGATGCCCAGGTAGGGACCAGAGTTACCAGGTCCAGGTGAAGCCAACCTGCAGGCCATGCAGTGGAACCATGTCCCGATGATGCCCAGGTAGGGATCAGAGTTACCAGGTCCAGGTGAGTCCAACCTGCAGGCCATGCAGTGGTACCATATCCCTATGATGCCCAGGTAGGGACCAGAGTCACCAGGTCCAAATGAGGCCCACATGGAGCATATTCACTAGGTCCAGGTGAGGCCCAGTTGAGGACCAGAGTCACCAGATCTGGTTGAGGCCTAGAGGGATACGAGAATCCCCTGGTCCAGGTGACATCCTGATGGGGACCACAGTCACCAGGGAAGGGTGAGGCCCAGAGAGGTTCCAGAGTCATCATGTCCAGGTGAGGCTCAGGTGTAGAACAGAGTCACCAGGTACCAATGATGCCCAGGTGAGGACCAGAGTCACAAGGTCTGGATGACGCGCAGATATGATCAGAGTCACCAGTTCCAGGTGAGGCCAAGAAAGAGTCCACATCAATCAGGCCCAAGTGGGCAACAAAGTCACCAGGACTGCGTGAGGCCCAGATGGGGACCAGATTCACCAGGTCCAGGTGAGGCCCAGGTGGTGACCAGAGTTCCCGGGTCTGGGAGAGGACCAGGTAACAACAAGATTCGACCAGTCACCAGATCCATGTGCGGACCAGCTAAGGACCAGATTCACTAGGCCCAAGTGAAGCCCAAGGGGTGACCAGATATACCAGGTAAGGGTGAGGCCCAGAAGGGGAACCAGAGTAACCAGTTTAGTTTGAGGCCCAGAATGGGACCAGAGGTCCCTGGTCAAATTGAGGCCCAGTTGTGGAATAGAGTATCCAGGTCCCAGTGACGCCTGAGTGAGGACCTGAGTCACTAGGGTCATGCAGGCCCAGATGGGGAACAGAATCACTAGGTCCTGGTGAGGCATAGAATAAGACCACATTCAGCAGTATCAGGTGAGCCCCTTGTGGGAACCAGAGCCACTCTATCCAGCTGAGTCCCAGGACCATGTGAGGCCCACGTGAGGACCAGATTCATCAGGTCGTATAAAGGCATAGCTGGGGACAAGAGTCACCAGGTCTGGGTGCGGCCTAGGTGGGGCAAGATTCAGCAGTTCTGAGTTAGGTCCAAGTGGGGTCGAGAGACACCAGGTCCAGGTGAGGGCAAACTGAGGACCAGAGTCACCAGATCCAGGTGAGGTCCATGTTGGAAAGAGAGTCACGAGGTCCAGGAGAGGTCCAGGTGGAGTCCAGAGTCACCAGATCCAGGTGAAGTCCAGGTGGGGACCAGAGTCACCAGATCGAGGTGAAGCCCAGGTGGGGACCAGAGTCACTAGGTCCAGATGAGGCCCAGGTGAGGACCAGAGTTACCAGGTACACGTGAGGCCCCGGTTGGGATCAGAGGCAACAGGTTCATGTGAGGCCGGCTTGGGGACCATGGTCAACAGGTCTATTGAGGCCCAGGTGTGGAACACAGTAAGCAGGTCCAGGTGAGTCCCCGGTGGTGACAAGAGTCACCACTTCCAGGTGAGGTCCAGGTGGGGACCAGGATCACCAGGTACAGGGGAGACCCTTGAAAGAACCAGAGTCAACAGTTCGAGTTCAGGCGCAGGTGGCAACCAGGGTCAGCAGGTCCAAGTCAAGCCAAAGGGGACTTCACAGTCACTAGGGCACGGTGAGACCCAGAGGGGGAGCATAGTCACCTGGTCCAGGTGAGGTTCAGTTGTGGAACACAGTCACCAGGTCCCAATTTTGCCCAGTTGAGGACCACGGTCAACAGGGCCAGGTCAGGCCCAGAAGGGGACCGGAGTCCCCAAATCCAGGTGAAGCCCAGGTGGGGACCACAGTCACCAGATCCAGGGTAGTCTCAGGTGCAGACCAGAATCACCAGGTCCAGGTGTGGTGCAGGTGGCAACCAAACTCACCAGGTCCCGGTAAGGCACTGGTGGGATACATGAGAAGTCACGAGGTACATGAGAAGCTAGAAACACATGGGATCCCTGGGTGGCGCAGTGGTTTGGCGCCTGCCTTTGGACCAGGGCGTGATCCTGGAGACCCGGGATCGAATCCCACGTCGGGCTCCCGGTGCATGGAGCCTGCTTCTCCCTCTGCCTGTGTCTCTGCCTCTCTCTCTCTCTGTGACTTTCATAAATAAATAAAAATTAAAAAAAAAAGATGCTAGAAACAATGCGGCCAACAGGTACACATGATCTCCATGTGGGAACGAGAATCACCAGTTACAGGTGAGGACCAGGTGGGGATCCGACTCACCATGTCCAGGTGAGACCCACGTGGGAAACAGTGTCACCATGTCCAGGTGTGGCCCAGGTGAAGACCAGAGTTAATAGGTCCGGCTGGGTCACTGTTAGTGAACAGTATAACCATATCCTGATGCTACCCAGGTGGGTAGCAGAGACACCAGGTCCTGGTGAGGCCCAAGTTGGACCAGAGACATGAGGTCCAGGTGAGGTCTCGATGGGAACCACAGTCACCCGGTCAGGTGAGGCCATGCTTAGGATCAGAGTCACCAGTTCCAGGTGAGGCCCAGGTGGAGCCAGAGTCACCTGGTACAGAAGAGGCCAAAGTCAGGACCAGAGTTACCAGGATCAGGTCACTCCACGTGGGAATAGAGTAATCATGTCCCGGTGATGCCCAGGTAGAACCAGAGTCACCAGGCCCAGCTGTGGCGCAGGTGGGGAGCATGTTCACTAGGTCCCGTTGAGGCCCAGTTGAGGACCAGAGTCACCAGGTCTAGGTGAGGCCTAGAGGGGTACGAGATTCACCTGGTCTAGTGACATCCAGATGGGGATCAGAGTCCCCATGTCAGGCTGAGGCCCAGAGTGGATCCAGAGTCAACATATCCAGGTGAGGCTCAGGTGTGGAACAGAGTATCCAGGTCATAATGGTCCACAGGTGAGGACCAGAATCACCAGATCTGGGTGAGGCCCAGTTAGCATCAGAGTCAGCAGTTCCTGGTTAGCCAAGAAGGAGTCCACAGCAATCAGGTCCAGGTGGGGAAAAAGTCAACAGGACTGGGTGAGGCCCAGATGGGGACCAGAAAAACCAGGCCCAGGTGATTCCCATGTGGTGACCAGAGTTACCAGTTCCGGGTGACCACCAGGTAAGGACCAGATTCACCAGGTCCAAGTGAGGCCCACGTGGGGACCTGTGTCCCTAGGCAAGGGTGAGGCCCAGGTGACAAACCCACTCACCAGGTCCAGGTGACGCCAACCTGCAGGCCATGCAGAGGAACCAGGTCCCAATGATGCCCAGGTAGGGACGAGAGTTACCAGGTCCCGGTGAGGCCAACCTACAGGCCATGCAGTCGAACCATGTCCCGATGATGCCCAGGTAGGGACCAGAGTCACCAGGTCCAAATGAGGCCCAGATGGAGCATATTCACTAGGTCCAGGTGAGGCCCAGTTGAAGACCAGAGTCACCAGACCTGGTTGAGGCCCAGAGGGGTACCATAATCCCCTGGTCCAGGTGACATCCATATGGGGACCAGAGTCACCAGGTTAGGTTGATAGCCAGGGAGATCCAGAGTCATCATGTCCAGGGGAGCCTCAGGTGTGGAACAGAGTCACCAGGACCAATGATGCCCAAGTGAGGACCAGAGTAACCAGGTACAGTAGAGGCCCCGGTGGGGATCAGAGGCAACAGGTCCATGTGAGATAGGCTTGGGGACCATGGTCAACAGGTTTATTGAGGCCCAGGTGTGGAACACAGTAAGCAGGTCCAGTTGAGTCCCCAGTGGTGACAAGAGTCACCAGGTCCAGGTGAGGCCCGGTGGGGACCAGGATCACCAGGTACAGGGGAGGCCCTTGAAAGAACCAGAGTCAACAGTTCGACGTCAGGCGAACGTTCCAACCAGGGTCAGCAGGTCCAAGTCAGGCCAAAGTGGGTTTCACAGTCACTAGGGCATGGTGAGACCTAGAGGGGAACCAGAGTCACGTGGTCCAGGTGAGTTCCAGTTGTGGAACACAGTCACCGCGTCCCAATTTTGCCCAGTTGTGGACCATGGTCAACAGGGCCATGTGAGCCCCAGATGGGGACCGGAGTCCCCAAATCCAGGTGAAGACCAGGTGGGGACCACAGTCACTAGATCCAGAGTAGTCTCAGGTGCAGACCAGAATCACCAGGTGCAGGTGAGATGCAGGTGGCAACCACACTGACCTGGTCCCGGTGAGGGCCTGGTGGGGACCAGAGTCACGAGTTACATGAGAAGCTAGAAACACTGAAACCACCAGGTCCACATGATGTCCTTGTGGAAACGAGAATCACCAGTTACAGGTGAGGACCATTGGGGATCTGAGTCACCATGTCCAGGGGAGACCAAGGTGGGAACCAGTGTCACCATGTCCAGGTGTGGCCCAGGTGAAGACCAGAGTTAATAGGTCCGGCTGGGTCACTGTTAGTGAACAGTGTAACCATATCCTGATGCTACCCAGGTGGGTAGCAGAGACACCAGGTCCTGGTGTTGCCCAGGTGGAACCAGAGACACGAGGCCCAGGTGAGGTCCCGATGGGGACCACAGTCACCAGGTCAGGTGAGGCCATGCTTAGGATCAGAGTCACCAGTTACAATTGAGGCCCAGGTTGAGCCAGAGTCACCTGGTACAGCAGAGGCCAAAGTCACGACCAGAGTTACCAGGATCTGGTCAGTCCCAGTGTGGAATAGAGTAACCATGTCCCGGTGATGCCCAGGTAGAACCAGAATTACCAGGTCCAGATGAGGTGCAGGTGGAGAGCATATTCACTAGGTCCCGGTGAGGCCAAGTTGAGGACCGAGTCACCAGGTATAGTTGAGTCTTGGAGTGGTACCAGATTCACCTGGTCTAGGTGACATCCAGATGGGGACCAGAGTCACCATGTCAGGCTGAGGTCCAGAGGGGATCCAGAGTCATCATGTCCAGGTGAGGTTCACGGGTGGAACAGAGTATCCAGGTCATAATGGTCCAGAGGTGAGGACCAGAGTCACCAGATCTGGGTGAGGCCCAGTTAGGATCAGAGTCACTAGTTCCAGGTGACGGCCAAGAAGGAGTACACAGCAATCAGGTCCAGGTGTGAACAAAGTCACCTGGACTGGATGAGGCCAATGGGGACCAGAAACACAATGTCCAGGTGATTCCCAGGTGATGACCAGAGTTACCAGTTCCGTGTGAGGACAAGGGAAGGACCAGATTCAACAGGTCCACGTGAGGACCACGTGGGACCTGTGTCACCAGGCATGGGTGAGTCTCAGGTGACAACCCCACTAGGTCCAAGTGAGGCTAAACCTGCAGGCCATGCCAAGGAACCATGTACTGATGATGCCCAGGTGGGGTCTAGAGTTATCAGGTCCAGGTGAGGCACACTTGCAGGCCACGCAGTGGAACCATGTCCCGGTAATGCCGAGGTATGGATCAGAATCACCATGTCCAAATGAGGCCCAGATGGAGCATATTCACTAGGTCTAGGTGAGGCTCAGTTGAGGACCAGAGTCACCAGATCTGGTTGAGCCCTATAAGGGTCCCAGAATCACCTGGTTCAGATGACATCGAGATGGGGACCAGAGTCACCAGGTTAGGGTGAGGCCCAGAGAGGTTCCAGAGTCATCATGTCCAAGTGAGGCTCAGGTGTGGAACAGAGTCACCAGGTACCAATGATGCCCAGTTGAGGACCAGATTCACCAGGTCTGGGTGACGCGCAGATAGGATCGGAGTCACCAGTTCCAGGTGAGGCCAAGAAGGCGTCCACAGCAATCAGGTCCATGTGGGGAACAAAGTCACCAGGATTGGGTGAGACCAAGATGGGGACCAGATTCACCAGGCCCAAGTGATTCCCAGGTGGTGACCAGAGTTACCAGTTCCGGGAAGGAACAGGTAAGGACCAGATTCACCAGGTCCAATTGAGGCCCATTTGGGGACCTGTGTCACCATGTATGGTTGAGGCACAATTGGCAACCCCACTCACCAGGTCCAGGTGAGGCCAACCTGCAGGCGATGGAGACGATCCGTGTCCCGATGATGCCCAGGTAGGGACCAGAGTTACCAGGTCCAGGTGTGGCCAACCTGCAGGCCATGCAGTGGAACCATGTCCTGATGATGCCCAGGTAGGGACCAGAGTTACCAGGTCCAGGTGAGGCCAACCTGCAGTCCATGCAGTGAAACCATATCCCTATGATGCCCAGGTAGGGACCAGAGTCACCAGGTCCGACTGAGTCCCAGATGGAGCATATTCACTAGGTCCAGGTGAGGCCCAGGTGAGGACCAGTGTCCCCAGACCTGGTTGAGGCCTAGTGGGTTCCCAGAGTCACCTGGTCCCGGTGACATCCAGATGGAGACCAGAGTCACCAGGTAAGGGTTAGGCCCAGAGTGGTTCCACAGTCATCATGTCCAGGTGAGGCTCAGGTGTGGAACAGAGTCACCAGGTACCAATGATGCCCAGGTGAGGACCAGAGTGACCAGGTCTGGGCGACGCGCAGATAAGATCAGAGTCACCAGATCCAGGTGAGGCCAAGAAGGAGTCCACAGCAATCAGGTCCAGGTGGGGAACAAAGTCACCAGGACTGGGTGAGGCCCAGATGGGGACCAGTTTCACCAGGCCCAGGTGATTCCCAAGTGGTGACCAGAGTTACCAGTTCTGGGAAGGACCAGATAAGGACCAGATTCACCAGGTCCAATTGAGGCCCACGTGGGGACCTGTGTGACCATGTATGGGTGAGGCACAATTGGCAACCACAATCACCAGGTCCAGTTGAGGCCAACCTGCAGGCGATGGAGAGGAACCGTGTCCCGATGATGCCCAGGTAGGGACCAGAGTTACCAGGCCCAAGTGAGACCAACCTGCAGGCCATGCAGTGGAACCATATCCCTATGATGCCCAGGTAGGGACCAGAGTCACCAGGTCCAAATGAGGCCCACATGGAGCATATTCACTAGGTCCAGGTGAGGCCCAGTTGAGGACCAGAGTCACCAGATCTGGTTGAGGCCTAGAGGGATACGAGAATCTCCTGTCCAGATGACATCCAGATGGGGACCAGTGTCACCAGAGAAGGGTAAGGCTCAGACAGGTTCCAGAGTCATCATGTCCAGGTGAGGCTCAGGTGTAGAACAGAGTCACCATGTACCAATAATGCCCAGATGAGGACCAGAGTCACCAGGTCTGGGTGACGCGCAGATAGGATCAGAGTCACCAGTTCCAGGTGAGGCCAAGAAAGAGTCCACAGCAATCAGGTCCAGGTGGGGAACAAAGTCACCAGGACTGGGTGAGACCCAGATGGGGACCAGATTAACCAGATCTAGGTGAGGCCCAGGTGGTGACCAGAGTCCCCGAGTCTGGGAGAGGACCAGGTAATGACCAGATTCACCAGGTCCAAGAAGCCCACGTGTGGACCTGAGTCAACACGTATGGGTGAGGCCCATGTGGCAACCCGACTCACCAGGTCCAGGTGAGGCCAACCTGTAGGTTAGAGTCACCAGATCCAGGTGAGGCCCTAGTGGGGACCGGAGTCACAAGTAAATGTGAGTCTACAAGAATACCACAGTCAACAGGGCCAGGTGTGTTTCAAGTGGGAACGAGAGTCACCAGGTCAAGGTGACACCCAGGTGGGGTCCACACTCACCAGGTCCAGATTGAGGTCTAGGTGGGGGGACAAGATTCATCAGGACCAGTTAAGGCCAAAGTGTGGAGCAAAGTTATCATGTCCAGGAGAGGCCCAGGTGGGCAACAGTGTAACCATGTCCCATTGATGCCAGGTGGGAAAAGAGTCACAAGGTCCAGACGAGGCCTAAGTGAGGAGTAGATTCACCAGGTCCTGTTGAGGCCCAGCTGAGAACCAGTGTCCCCAGCTCCGGGAGAGTCCCAGAAGGGGACCAGAGTCACCCGGTTCTGGTGATATCCAGGGGTGACCAGAGTCACCACGTCAGGTTGAGGCCCAGAGGGGGACGAGAATCACTAGGTCCAGGTGAGGCCCCGATGTGGAACTGAGAAACCAGGTACCATGATGCCCATATGAGGACCTGAGTCACCAGGTCCAGGTGAGGTCCCTGTGGGAACCAGTCACCTCATCCAGTAGAGGCCCGGGTGGGACCACAGTCACCAGGTCCAGGTAAAGTCCAGGTGGGGACCAGAGTCTCCAGATCCAGGTGAAGCCCAGGTGGGGACCACAGGCACCAGATCTAGGGTAGTCTCAGGTGCAGACCAGAATCACCAGGTTCGGGTGAAGTGCAGGTGGCAACCACACTCACCAGGAACCGGTGGACCCTGGTGAGGACCAGAGTCATGAGGTACATGCAAACCTAGAAACACTGCAGCCACCAGGTCCACATGATGTTCATGTGGGAACGAGAATCACCAGTTACAGGTGAGGACTAGGTGGTGATCCGACTCACCATGTCCAGGTGAGACCCAGGTGGGAACCAGTGTCACCATGTGCAGGTGTGGCCCAGGTGAAGACTAGAGTTAATAGGTCCGGCTGGGTCACTGTAAGTGAACAGTGTAACCATATCCTGATGCGACACAGGTGGGTACCAGAGACACCAGGTCCTGGTGACCCCGAGATGGGACCAGAGACCTGAGGTCCAGTTGAGGTCCCGATGGGAACCAGTCACCATGTCAGGTGAGGCCATGCTTAGAATCAGAGTCACCAGTTACAGGTGAGGCCCAGGTGGATCCAGAGTCACCTGTTAGAGAAGAGGCCAAAGTCAGGACCAGAGTTACCAGGATCAAGTCAGTCCCAGAGGGGAATAGAGTAACCATGTCCCGATGATGCCCAGGTAGAACCAGAGTCACCAGGTCCAGATGAGGCGCAGGTGGGGAGCATGTTCACTAGGTCATGGTGAGGCCCAGTTGAGGACCAGAGTCACCAGGTCAAGTTGAGGCCTAGAGGGGTACCAGATTCACCTGGTCTAGGTGACATCCAGATGGGGACCAGAGTCACCATGTCAGGCTGAGGCGCACAGGGGATATAGAGTCATCATGTCCAGGTGAGGCTCAGGTGTGTAACAAAGTATCCAGTCATAATGGTCCACAGGTGAGGATCAGAGTCACCAGATCTGGGTGAGACCCAGTTAGGATCAGAGTCACCAGTTCAAGGTGAGGCCAAGAAGGAGTCCACAGGAATCAGGCCCAGGTGGGGAACAAAGTCACCAGGACTGAGTGAGGCCTAGATGGGGACCAGATTCACCAGGTCCAGGAGATTCCCAGGTGGTGACCAGAGTTACCAATTCCGGGTAGGTCCAGGTAAGGACCAGATTCACCAGGTCCAAGTGAGACCCACGTGGGGACCTGTGTCACGAGACAAGGGTGAGGCTCAGGTGTCAACCCAATTCACCATGTCCAGGTCAGGGAAACCTGCAGGCCATTGAGAGGAACCATGTCCCGATGATGCCCAGGTAGGGACTAGAGTTACCAGGTCCAGGTGAGGCCAACCTTCAGGCCATGCAGTGGAACCATGTCCCGATGATGCCCAGGTAGGGACCAGAGTTAACAGGTCCAGGTGCGGCCAACCTGCAGGTCATGCAGTGGAGCCATGTCGCTATGATCCCCAGGAAAGGACAAGAGTCACCAGGTCCAAATGAGGCCCAGATGGAGCATATTCTCTAGCTCCAGGTGAGGCCCAGTTGAGGACCAGAGTCACCAGATCTGGTTGAGGCATAGAGGGGTACCAGAATCACCTGGTACAGGTGACATCCAAATGGGGACCAGAGTCACCAGGTCAGGGTGAGGCGCAGAGGGGCTCCAGAGTCATCATGTCCAGGTTAGGCTCAGGTGTGGAACACAGTGTCCAGATCATAGTGGTCCACAGGTGAGGACGAGAGTGAGCAGATCTGGGTGATGCGCAGATAGGATCAGAGTCACCAGTTCCAGGTGAGGCCAAGAAAGAGTCCACAGCAATCAGGTCCAGGTGGGGAACACAGTCACCAGGACTGGGTGAGGCCCAGATTGGGACCAGATTCAACAAGTCCAGGTGAGGCCCAGGTGGTGACCAGTGCCCCGGGTCTGGGATTGGACCAGGTAAGGACCAGATTAACAGGTCCAAGAGGCCCACGTGGGGAACTGAGTCACCAGTTATGGGGTGGCAACCCGACTCACCAGGTCCAGGTGAGGCCAACCTTCAGGCCAGAGTCACCAGATCCACGTGAGGCCCTAGTGGGGACCGGAGTCACCAGGTAAATGTTCGTCTACAAGAACACCACAGTCACCAAGTCCAGGTGTTGTTCATGTGGGAACGAGAGACACCAGGTCCAGGTGAGAACCAGATGGCGACCACAGTCACCAGGTCCAGATTGAAGCCTAGGTGGGGGGACCAGAGTCATTAGGACCAGTTGAGGCCAAAGTGTGGAGCAAAGTTATCATGTCCAGGTGAGGCCCAGGTGAGGAACAGAGTAACCATGTCCCATTGATGCCAGGTGGGAAAAGAGTCACAAGGTCCCGGTGAGGCGCAGGTGGCAACAGGATTCTCCAAGTCCAGGTGAGGCCCAGGTGGCGACCAGTCACCATATCCATGTGAGGACCAGCTAAGGACCAGATTCACCAGGACCAAGTGAAGCCCAAGGGGTGACCAGATTACCAGGTAAGGGTGAGGCTCAGAGGGGGAACCAGAGTAACCAGTTTAATTTGAGGCCCAGAATGGGACCAGAGGTCCGTGGTCAAAGTGAGGCCCAGGTGTGGAATAGAGTATCCAGTTTCGAATGATGCCTGGGTGAGGACCAGAGTGACTAGGGCCATGCAGGCCCAGATGGGGAACAGAATCACTAGGTCCTGGTGAGGCATAGAAAAAGACCACAGTCACCAGCATCAGGTGAGTCCCTTGTGGGAACCAGAGCCACTGTATCCAGCTGAGTCCCAGGTCCATTTGAAGCCCACGTGAGGACCAGATTCACCAGGTCGAATTGAGGCATAGCTGGGGACAAGAGTCACCAGGTCTGGGTGCGGCCTAGGTGGGGCAAGATTCAGCAGTACTGAGTTATGTCAAAGTGGTGACGAGAGACACCAGGTCCAGGTGAGGCCAAACTGATTACCAGATTCACCACATCCAGGTGAGGTCCATGTTGGAAAGAGAGTCACCAGGTCCAGGAGAGGTCCATGTGGGGAACAGAATCACTATATCCAGGTGAAGTCCAGGTGGGGACCAGAGTCACTAGGTTCAGATGAGGCCCAAGTGAGGACCAGAGTTACCAGGTACACGTGAGGATCCGGTGGGGATCAGAGGCAACAGGTCCATGTGAGGCCGTCTTGGGGACCATCGTCAACAGGTCCACTTGAGACCCAGGTGTGAAACACAGTAAGCAGGTCCAGGTTAGTCCCCCGTGGTGACAAGAGTCACCACGTCCAGGTGAGGTCCAGGTGGGGACCAGGATCACCAGGTACAGGGGAGGCCCTTGAAAGAACCAGAGTCAAGAGTTCGAGTTCAGGCGCAGGTGGCAACCAGGGTCAGCAGGTCCAAGTCAAGCCAAAGGGGACTTCACAGTCACTAGGGCACGGTGAGATCCAGAGGGGGAGCATAGTCACATGGTCCAGGTGAGGTTCAATTGTGGAACACAGTCACCAGGTCCCAATTTTGCCCAGTTGAGGACCATGGTCAACAGGGCCAGGTGAGGCCCAGATGGGGACAGGAGTCCCGAAATCCAGGTGAAGACCAGGTGGGGACCACAGTCACCAGATCCAGTGTAGACTCAGGTGCAGACCTGAATCACCAGGTCCAGGTGTGGTGCAGGTGGCAACCAAACTCACCAGGTCCCGGTAAGGCACTGGTGGGGTACATGAGAAGTCACGAGGTACATGAGAAGCTAGAAACACACGGGATCCCTGGGTGACGCAGCGGTTTGGCGCCTGCCTTTGGACCAGGGCGCGATCCTGGAGACCCGGGATCGAATCCCACGTGGGCTCCCGGTGCATGGAGCCTGCTTCTCCCTCTGCCTGTGTCTCTGCCTCTCTCTCTCTGTGTGACTATCATAAATAAATAAAAATTAAAAAAAAGATGCTAGAAACACTACGGCCAACAGGTCCAAATGATCTCCATGTGGGAACGAGAATCACCAGTTACAGGTGAGGACCAGGTGGGGATCCGACTCACCATGTCCAGGTGAGACCCAGGTGGGAAACAGTGTCACCATGTCCAGGTGTGGCCCAGGTGAAGACCAGAGTTAATAGGTCCGGCTGGGTCACTGTTAGTGAACAGTGTAACCATAACCTGATGCTGCCCAGGTGGGTAGCAGAGACACCAGGTCCTGGTGAGGTCCAAGTGGGACCAGAGACATGAGGTCCAGGTGAGGTCCCGATGGGAACCACAGTCACCAGGTCAGGTGAGGCCATGCTTAGGATCAGAGTCACCAGTTCCAGGTGAGGCCCAGGTGGAGCCAGAGTCACCTGGTACAGAAGAGGCCAAAGTCAGGACCAGAGTTACCAGGATCAGGTCACTCCAAGTGGGAACAGAGTAATCATGTCCCGGTGATGCCCAGGTAGAACGAGAGTCACCAGGCCCAGATGTGGCGCAGGTGGGGAGCATGTTCACTAGGTCCCGTTGAGGCCCAGTTGAGGACCAGAGTCACCAGGTCTAAGTGAGGCCTAGAGGGGTACAAGATTCACCTGGTCTGGTGACAAACAGATGTGGACCAGAGTCCCCATGTCAGGCTGAGGCCCAGAGTGGATCCAGAGTCAACATATCCAGGTGAGGCTCAGGAGGGGAACAGAATATCCAGGTCATAATGATCCACAGGTGAGGACCAGAATCACCCGATCTGGGTAAGGACCAGTTAGCATCAGAGTCAGCAGTTCCAGGTTAGCCAAGAAGGAGTCCACAGCAATCAGGTCCAGGTGGGGAACAAAGTCACCAGGACTGAGTGAGGCCAAGATGGGGACCAGATTCACCAGGTCCAGGTGAGGCCCAGATGGTGACCAGAGTCCCCAGGTCTGGGAGAGGACCAGGTAAGGACCAGATTCACCAGGTAGAAGAGGCCCACATGGGGACCTGAGTCACCAATTATGGGTGAGGCCCAGGTGGCATCCCCACTAACCAGGTCCATGTGAGGCCAACCTGCAGGCCAAGTCACCCGATCAACGTTAGGACCTAGTGGGGACTGGAGTCACCAGTTAAAAATGATTCTACAAAAACAACACAGTCACCAGATCCTGGTGTGGTTCATGTGGGAACGAGAGTCACCAGGTCCAGGTGAGACCCAGGTGGGGACCACAGTCACCAGGTCCAGGTGAGGCCCAGGTGGGACCACAGTCAACAGGTCCAGGTGAGGCCTAGGTCGGGGGACCAGAGTCATCAGGACTAGATGAGGCCAAAGTGTAGAGCAAAGTTATCAGGTCCATGTGAGGCTAGTTGTGGAAGAGTAACCATGTCCCATTGATGCCAGGTGGGAAAAGAGTCACAAGGTCCAGACGAGGCCTTAGTGAGGAGTAGATTCACCAGGTCCTGCTGAGGCCCAGTTGAGGACCAGTGTCCCCATCTCCGGGTGAGTCCCAGAGGGGGACCAGTGTCACCCGGTTCTGGTGATATCCAGGTGGGGACCAGAGTCACCACGTCAGGGTGAGGCCCAGAGGGGGACGAGAATCACTAGGTCCAGATGAGACCCCGATGTGGAACTGAGAACCCTGGTCCCTTGATGCCCTTATGAGGACATGAGTCACCAGGTCCAGGTGAGGTCCCTGTGGGAACCAGTCACCTCGTCTAGGTGAGGCCCAGGTGGGACCACAGTCACCAGGTCCAGGTGAGGCCCAGGTATATAGAGAGTATCCAGGTCCCAATGATGCCCAGGTAAGGACCAGAGTCAACAGGTCCAGGAGAGGACCAAATATGGATGAGAGTCATTGTGTTCCAGGTGAGGCCAGAAGGAGAGGTCCATGTTGGAAAGAGAGTCACGAGGTCCAGGAGAGGTCCAGGTGGGGACCAGAGTCACCAGATCCAGGTGAAGTCCAGGTGGGGACCAGAGTCACGAGATCCAGGTGAAGCCCAGGTGGGGACCAGAGTCACTAGGTCCTGATTAGACCCAGGTAAGGATCAGAGTTACCAGATACACGTGAGCCCCCAGCGGGGATCAGAGCCAAAAGGTCCACGTGAGGCCGGCTTGGGGACCATGGTCAACAGGTCTACCTGAGGCTCAGGTGTGGAACACAGTAATCATGTCCAGGTGAGTCCCCGGTGGTGACAAGAGTCACCACGTCCAGTTGAGGCCCAATTGGGGACCAGGATCACCAGGTACAGGGGAGGACCTTGAGAGAACCAGAGTCAACAGTTCGAGGTCAGGCACAGGTGGTAACCAGGGTCAGCAGGTCCAAGTCAGGCCAAGGTGGGGTTCACAGTCACTAGGGCACAGTGAGACCCAGAGGGGGACCAGAGTCACATGGTCCAGGTGAGGTCCAGTTGTGGAACACAGTCACCGGTTCCCAATTTTGGCCAGTTGAGGACCATAGTCAACAGGGCAAGGTGAGGCTCAGATGGGGACCAGAGTCCCCAAATCCAGGTGAAGCCCAGGTGGGGACCACAGTCACCAGATCCAGGGTAGTCTCAGGTGCAGACCAGAATCACCAGGTCCAGGTGAGGTGCAGGTGGCAAACACAATCACCAGGTCTCGGTGAGGCCCTGGTGGGGACAAGTGTCACAAGGTACATGACAAACTAGAAACACCGCAGCCACCAGGTCCACATGATGTCCATGTGGGAAGGAGAATCAACAGTTATAGGTTAGGACCAGGTGTGTATCTGACTCACCATTTCCAGGTGAGACCCAGGTGGGAACCAATGTCACCATGTCCAGGTGTGGTCCAGGTGAAGACCAGAGTTAATAGGTCCGACTTGGTCACTGTTAGTGAACAGTGTAACCATATCCTGATGCTACCCAGGTGGGTACCAGAGACACCAGGTCCTGGTGAGGCCCAGGTTGGACCAGAGACATGAGGTCCAGGTGAGGTCCCGATGGGAACCACAGTCACCAAGTCAGGAGAGGCCATGCTTTGGATCAGAGTCACCAGTTACAGGTGAGGCCCAGGTGGAGCCTGAGTCACCTGGTACAGAAGAGGCCAAAGTCAGGACCAGAGTTACCAGGATCAGGTCATTCCCAGTGGGGAACAGAGTAACCATGTCCCGATGATGCCCAGGTAGACCCAGCGTCAACAGGTCCAGATGAGGCGCAGGTGGGGAGCATATTCACTAGGTCTCGGTGACACCCAGTTGAGGACCAGTGTCACCAGGTCTATTTGAGCCCTAGAGGGGTAACAGATTCACCTGGTCTAGGTGACATCCAGATGGGGACCAGAGTCACCATGTCAGGCTGAGGCCCAGAGGGGATCCAGAGTCATCATGTCCAGGTGAGGCTCAGGTGTTTAACAGAGTATCCAGGTCATAATGGTCCACAGGTGAGGACCAGAGTCACCAGATCTGGGTGAGGCCCAGGTAGGATCAGAGTCACCACTTCCAGTTGAGGCCAAGAAGGAGTCCACAGCAATCAGGTCCAGAAGGGAACAAAGTCACCAGGACTGGGTGACGACCAGATGGGGACCAGATTCACCAGGTCCAGGTGATTCCCAGGTGGTGACCAGGGTTACCAGGTACGGGTGAGGACCAGGTAAGGACGAGATTCACCAAGTCATAAAGGGCCCACCGGGGACCTTTGTCACCATGTATGGTGACCAGAGTCACCTGGTACAGAAGAGCCAAAAGTCAGGACCAGAGTTACCAGGATCAGGTCAGTCCCAGTGGGGAATAGAGTAACCATGACCCGATGATGCCCAGGTAGAACCAGAGGCACCAGGTCCAGATGAGGCGCAGGTGGGGAGCATATACACTAGGTCCCGGTGAGGCCCAGTTGAGGACCAGTGTCACCAGGTCTAGTTGAGGCCCAAAGGGGTACCGGATTCACCTGGTCAAGGTGACATCCAGATGGGGACCAGAGTCACCATGTCATGGTGAGCCCCAGGTGGCAACCCCACTCACCAGGTCCAGGTGAGGCCATCCTGCAGGCCAGAGTCACCAGATCCAGGTGAGTCCCTAGTGGGGACCGGAGTCACCAGGTAAATGTGAGTCTACAGGAACACCACAGTCACAGTTCCAGGTGTGGTTCATGTGGGAACGAGAGTCACCAGGTCCAGGTGAGAAAGAGGTGGGGACCACAGTCACCAGGTCCAGATTGAGGCCTAGGTGGGGGGACCAGAGTCATCAGGACCAGTTGAGGCCAAAGTGTGGAGCAAAGTTATCATGTCTAGGTGAGGCCCAGGTGGGGAACACAGTAACCATGTCCCATTGATGCCAGGTGGGAAAAGAGTCACAAGGTCCAGACGAGGTCTAAGTGAGGAGTAGATTCACAAGGTCCTGTTGAGGCCCAGCTGAGGACCAGAGTCCCAAGCTCCGGGTGAGTCCCAGAGGGGGATCAGAGTCACCCAGTTCTGGTGATGTCCAGGTGGGAACCAGAGTCAGCACGTCAGGAAGAGGCCCAGAGGGGGAAGAGAATCACTAGGTCCAGGTGAGGCCCCGATGTGGAACTGAGAAACCAGGTTCCATGATGCCCATATGAGGACCTGAGTCACCAGGTCCAGGTGAGGTCCCTGTGGGAACCAGTCACCTCGTCCAGGTGAGGCACAGGTGGGACCACATTCATCAGGTCCAGGTGAGGCCCAGGTATATAAGAGAGTATCCGGGTTCCAATGATGCCCAGGTAAGGACCAGAGTCAACAGGTCCATGAGAGGCACAAATATGGATCAGAGTCATTGTGTTCCAGGTGAGGCCAGATGGAGACCACAGGAACCAGGTCCAGGAGATCCCCATATGGGAACCAGAGACACCAGATCGAGGTGAGGTCCACGTGGGACCACAGTTACAAGGTCCAGGTGAGGCGCTGTTGGCACCAGGGTTCACCTAGTCCAGGTAAGGGCCAGGAGGCGACCAGTCACCAGATCCAGGAGCGGACCAGCTAAGGACCAGATTCACCAGGCCCAAGTGAAGCCCAAGGGGTGACCAGAGTCACCCGGTAAGGGTGAGGACCAGAGGGGGAACCAGAGTAACCAGTTTAGTTTGCGGCCCAGAATGGGACCAAAGGTCCCTGGTCAAAGTGAGGCCCAGGTGTGGAATAGAGTATCCAGGTCCCAATGGTTCCTGGGTGAGGACCACAGTCACTAGGGCCATGCAGGCCCAGATGGGGAACAGATCACTAGGTCCTGGTGAGGCATAGAATAAGACCACAGTCAGTAATATCAGGTGAGCCCCTTGTGGGAACCAGAGCCACTCATCCAGCTGAGTCCCAGGTCCATGTGAGGCCCACGTGAGGACCAGATTCATCAGGTCGAATTGAGGCATCGCTGGGGACAAGAGTCACCAGGTCTGGGTGCGGCCTAGGTGGGGCAAGATTCAGCAGTTCTGAGTTAGGTCAAAATGGGGACGAGAGACACCAGGTCCAGGTGAGACCAAACTGAGGACCAGAGTCACCAGATCCAGGTGAGGTCCATGTTGGAAAGAGAGTCACCAGGTCCAGGAGAGGTCCAGGTGTGGACCAGAGTCACCAGATCAGGTGAAGCCCAGTTGGGGACCAGAGTCACTAGGTCCGGTTGAGGCCCAGGTGAGGACCAGAGTTACTAGGTACACGTGAGGTCTCGGTGGGGATCAGAGGGAACAGGTCCATGTCAGGCCGGCTTGGGGACCATGGTCAACAGGTCTACTTGAGGCCCAGGAGTGGAACATAGTAAACAGGTCCAGGTGAGTCCTCCGTGGTGAAAAGTGTCACCATGTCCAGATGAGGCCCTGGTGGGGACCAGGATCACCAGGTACAGGGGAGGACCTCGAAATAACCAGAGTCAACAGTTCGAGGTCAGGCGCAGGTGGCAACAAGTGTCAGGAGGTCCAAGTCAGGCCAAAGTGGGTTTCACAGTCACTAGGGAACGGTGAGACCCAGAGGGGGACCAGAGTCATGTGGTCCAGGTGAGGTCCAGTTGTGGAACACAGTCACCGGGTCCGATTTTGCCCAGGTGAGGACCATGGACAACAGGGCCAGGTGAGGCCCAGGTGGGGACCGGAGTCTCCAAATGAAGGTGAAGCCCAGGTGGGGACCACAGTCACCAGATCCAGGTTAGTCTCAGGTGCAGACCAGAATCACCAGATCCAGGTGAGGCGGAGGTGGCAACCACACACACCAGGTCCTGGTGAGTCCTTGGTGGGGACCAGAGTCACGAGGTACATGAGAAGCTAGAAACACTGCAGCCACCAGGTCCACATGATGTCCATGTGGTAACGAGAATCACCAGTTTCAAATGAGGACTAGGGGGGGATCCGACTCACCATGTCCAGGTGAGACCCAGGTGGGAACCAGTGTCACCATGTCCAGGTGTGGCCCAGGTGAAGACCAGAGTTAATAGGTCCGGCTGGGTCACTGTTAGTGAACAGTGTAACCATATCCTAATGCTACCCAGGTGGGTATGAGAGACACCAGGTCCAGGTGAGGCCCAGGTGGGACCAGAGACATGAGGTCCTGGTGAAGTCCCGATGGGAACCACAGTCACCAGGTCAGGTGAGGCCATGCTTAGGATCAGAGTCACCAGCTCCAGGTGAGGCCAAGAAGGAGTCCACAGCAATCAGTTCCAGGTGGGGTGACTTAGTCACCAGGATTAGATGAGGACCAGATGGGGACCAGATTAACCAGGTTCAGGTGATTCCCAGGTGGTGACCCGATTTAGGAGTTTCGGGTGAGGACCAGGTAAGGACCTGATTCATCAGGTCCAAGTGAGGCCCACGTGGGGACCTGTGTCACCAGGCATGGGGGAGGCCAAGGTGACAACGCCACTCACCAGGTCCAGGTGAGCCCAACCTGCAAGCCATGCAGAGGAACCATGTCCCGATGATGCCCAGGTAGCAACTAGAGTTACCGGGTCCAGGTGAGGCCAACCTGCAGGCATGTGTGGAACCATGTCCCGATGATGCCCAGGTAGGGACCAGAGTTACCAGGTCCAGGTGAGGCCAACCTGCAGGTCATGCAGTGGAACCATGTCCCGATGATGCCCAGGTAGTGACCAGAGTCACCAGCTGCAAATGAGGCCCAGATGGAGCATATTCACTAGGTCCAGGTGAGGCCCAGTTGAGAACCAGAGTCAACAGATCTGGTTGAGGCCTAGAGGGGTACCAGAATCACCTGGTCCAGGTGACATCCAGATGGGGACCAGAATCACCAGGTCAGGGTGAGGCCCAGAGGGGTTCCAGAGTCATCATGTCCAGGTGAGGCTCTGGTGTGGAACAGAGTCACCAGGTACCAATGATGCCCAGGTGAGGACCAGAGTCACCAGGTCTGGGTGACGCGCAGATAGGATCAGAGTCACCAGTTCCCGGTGAGGCCAAGAAAGAGTCCAGAGCAATCAGATCCAGGTGGGGAACAAAGTCACCAGGACTGGGTGAGGCCCAGATGGGGACCAGATTCACAGGTCCAGATGAGGCCCAGTTAGGGACCAGAGTCACCGGGTCTGGGAGAGGACCAGGTAACGACCAGATTAACAGGTCCAAGAGGCCCACGTGTGGAACTGAGTCACGAGGTATGGGGTGGCAACCCCACTCACCAGGTCCAGGTGAGGACAACCTTCAGGCCAGAGTCACCAGATCCAGGTGAGGCCCTAGTGGGGACCGAAGACACCAGGTAAATGTGCGTCTACAAGAACACCACAGTCACCAGGTCCAGGTGTGGTTCATGTGGGAACGAGAGACACCAGGTCCAGATTGAGGCCTAGGTGGGGGGACCCGATTCATCAGGACCGGTTGAGGCCAAAGTGTGGAGCAAAGTTATAATGTCCAGGTGAGGCCCAGGTGGGGAACAGAGTAACCATGTCTCATTGATGCCAGGTGGGAAAATTGTCGCAAGGTCCCGATGAGGCGCAGGTGGCAACAGGATTCACCAAGTCCATGTGAGGCCCAGGTGGCGACCAGTCACCAGATCCATGTGAGGACCAGCTAAGGACCAGATTCACCAGGCCCAAGTGAAGCCCAAGGGGTGACCAGATTTACCAGGTAAGGGTGAGGACCAGAAGGGGAACCAGAGTAACCAGTTTAGTTTGAGGCCCAGAATGGGACCAGTGGTCCGTGGTCAAAGTGAGGCCCAGGTGTGGAATAGAGTATCCAGGTCCCAATGATGCCTGGGTCAGGACCAGAGTCACTAGGGCCATGCAGGCCCAGATGGGGAACAGAATCACTAGGTCCTGGTGAGGCATAGAAAAAGACCACAGTCACCAGTATGAGGTGAGCCCCTTGTGGGAACCAGAGCCACTCTATCCAGCTGAGTCCCAGGTCCATGTGAAGCCCACGTGAGGACCAGATTCACCAGGTCGAATTGAGGCATAGTTGGGGACAAGAGTCACCAGGTCTGTGTGCGGCCTAGGTGGGGAAAGATTCAGCAGTTCTGAGTTAGGTCAAAGTGGGGACGAGAGACACCAGGTCCAGGTGAGGCCAAACTGACTACCAGAGTCACCAGATCCAGGTGAGGTCCATGTTGGAAAGAGAGTCACCAGGTCCAGGAGAGGTCCAGGTGGGAACCAGAGTCACTAGATCCAGGTGAAGTCCAGGTGGGGACCAGAGTCACCAGATCGAGGTGAAGCCCAGGTGGGGACCAGAGTCACTAGGTGCAGATGAGGCCCAGGTGAGGACCAGAGTTACCAGGTACACGTGAGGATCCGGTGGGGATCAGAGGCAACATGTCCATGTGAGGACGGCTTGGGGACCATGATCAACAGGTCCACTTGAGACCCAGTTATGGAACACAGTAAGCAGGTCCAGGTGAGTCCCCCGTGGTTACAAGTGTCACCATGTCCAGGTGAGGCCCAGGTGGGACCAGGATCACCAGGTACAGGGGAGGCCCTTGAAAGAACCAGAGTCAACAGTTCGAGTTCTGGCGCAGGTGGCAACCAGGGTCAGCAGGTCCAAGTCAAGCCAAAGTGGAATTCACAGTCACTAGGGCACCGTGAGAACCAGAGGGGGAGCATAGTCACATGGTCCATGTGAAGTCCAGTTGTGGAACACAGTCACCAGGTCCCAATTTTGCCCAGTTGAGGACCATGGTCCCAGGGCCAGGTGAGGCCGAGGTGGGGACCGGAGTCCCGAAATCCAGGTGAAGCCCAGGTGGGGACCACAGTCACAAGATCCAGGGTAGTGTCAGGTGCAGACCAGAATCACCAGGTCCAGGTGTGGTGCAGGTGGCAACCAAACTCACCAGGTCCCGGTGAGGCCCTGGTGGGGACCCGAGTCACGAGGTACATGAGAAGCTAGAAACACATGCATCCCTTGGTGGCGCAGCGGTTTGGCGCCTGCCTTTGGCCCAGGGCGCGATCCTGGAGACCGGGGATCGAATCCCACCTCGGGCTCCCGGTGCATGGAGCCTGCTTCTCCCTCTGCCTGTGTCTCTGTCTCTCTCTCTCTCTGTGACTATCATAAATAAATAAAAATTAAAAAAAAGATTCTAGAAACACTGCAGCCAACAGGTCCAAATGATCTCCATGTGGGAAAGAGAATCACCAGTTACAGGTGAGGACCAGGTGGGGATCCGACTCACCATGTCCAGGTGAGACCTACGTGGGAAAAAGTGTCACCATGTCCAGGTGTGGCCCAGGTGAAGACCAGAGTTAATAGGTCCGGCTGGGTCACTGTTAGTGAACAGTGTAACCATATCCTGATGCTGCCCAGGTGGGTGGCAGAGACACTAGATCCTGGTGAGGCCTAAGTGGGACCAGAGACATGAGGTCCAGGTGAGGTCCCGATGGGAACCACAGTCACCAGGTCAGGTGAGGCCATGCTTAGGATCAGAGTCACCAGTTACAGGTGAGGCCCAGGTGCAGCCAGACTCACCTGGAACAGAAGAGGCCAAAGTCAGGACCAGAGTTACCAGGATCAGGTCACTCCATGTGGGAATAGAGTAACCATGTCCCGATGATGCCAAGGTAGAACCAGAGTCACCAGGCCCAGATGTGGCACAGGTGGGGAGCATGTTCACTAGGTCCCTTTGAGGCCCAGGTGAGGACCTGATTCACCAGGTCTAGGTGAGGCCTAGAGGGGTACCAGATTTACCTGGTCTGGTGACATCCAGATGGGGTCCAGAGTCCCCAAGTCAGGCTGAGGCCCAGAGGGGATCCAGAGTCAACATATCCAGGTGAGGCTCAGGTGTGGAACAGAGTATCCAGGTCATAATGGTCCACAGGTGAGGACCAGAGTCACCAGATCTGGGTGAGGCCCAGTTAGCATCAGAGTCAGCAGTTCCAGGTTAGCCAAGAAGGAGTCCACAGCAATCAGGTCCAGGTGGGAAGAAAGTCAACAGGACCGGGTGAGGCCCAGATGGGGACCAGATTCACCAGGCCCAGGTGATTCCCATGTGGTGACCAGAGTTACCAGTTCCGGGTAACCACCAGGTATGGACCAGATTCACCAGGTCCTAGTAAGGCCCACGTGGGGACCTGTGTCACTAGGCAAGGGTGAGACCCAGGTGACAAACCCACTCACCAGTTCCAGGTGAGGCCAACCTGCAGGCCATGCAGAGGAAACAGGTCCCAAAGATGCTCAGGTAGGCACGAGAGTTACCAGGTCCAGGTGAGGCCAACCTAAAGGCCATGCAGTGGAACCAGGTCCCGATAATGCAGGTAGGGACCAGAGTTACCAGGTCCAGGTGAGGCCAACCTGCAGGTCATGCAGTGGAACCATGTCCCGATGATGCCCAGGTAGGGACCAGAGTCACCAGGTCCAAATGAGGCCCAGACGGAGCATATTCACTAGGTCCAGGTGAGGCCCATTTGAGGACCAGAGTCACCAGACCTGGTTGAGGCCCAGAGGGCTACCATAATCCCCTGGTCCAGGTGACATCCATATGGGGACCAGAGTCACCAGGTCAGGTTGATAGCCAGAGAGGTTCTAGAGACATCATGTCCAGGGGAGCCTCAGGTATGGAACAGAGTCACCAGGACCAATGATGCCCAGGTGAGGACCAGAGTTACCAGGTACACGAGAGGCCCCGGTGGGGATCAGAGGCAACAGGTCCATGTTAGGCCGGCTTGGGGACCATGGTCAACAGGTCTACTTGAGGCTCAGGTGTGGAACACAGTAACCAGGTCTAGGTGAGTAACCGGTGGTGACAAAAGTTACCACGTCCAGGTGAGGCCCAGGTGGGGACCAGGATCACCAGGTCCAGGGGAGGCCCTTGAAAGTACCAGAGTCAACAGTACGACGTCAGTCGCAGGTGGGAACCAGGGTCAGCAGGTCCAAGTCAGGCCAAAGTTGGATTCACAGTCACCATGGCACGGTGAGACCCAGAGGGGGACCAGAGTCGCCTGTCCAGTTGAGGTCCAGGTGTGGAACACAGTCACCAGGTCCCAATTTTGCCCAGTTGAGTACCATGGTCAACAGGGCCAGGTGACGCCCAGATGGGGACCGGAGTCCCCAAATCCAGGTGAAGCCCAGGTGGAGACCACAGTCACCAGATCCAGGGTAGTCTCAGGTCCAGGCCAGAATCACCAGGTCCAGGTGAGGTGCAGGTGGCAACCACACTCACCAGGTCCCGGTGAGGCCCTGGTGGGGACCAGAGTCACGAGGTACATGAGAAGCTAGAAACACTGCAGCCTCCAGGTCCACATGATGTCCCTGTGGGAACGACAATCACTAGTTACAGGTGAGGACCAGGTGGAGCCAGAGTCACCTGGTACAGAAGAGGCCAAAGTCAGGACCAGAGTTACCAGGATCAGGTCAGTCCCAGTGTGGAATAGAGTAACCATGTCCCGATGATGCCCAGGTAGAACCAGAGTCACCAGCTCCCGATGAGGTGCAGGTGGGGAGCATATTCACTAGGTCCCGGTTAGGCCAAGTTGAGGACCAGAGAAACCAGGTCTAGTTGAGGCTTGGAGGGGTACGATATTCACCTGGTCTAGGTGACATCCAGATGGGGACCAGAGTCACCATGTCAGGCTGAGGCCCAGAGGGGATCCAGAGTCATCATGGCCAGGTGAGGCTCAGGTGTGGAACAGAGTATCCAGGTCATAATGGTCCATAGGTGAGGACCATAGTCACCAGATCTGGGTGAGGCCCAGTTAGGATCAGAGTCACTAGTTCCAGGTGAGGGCCATAAGGAGTACACAGCAATCAGGTCCAGGTGGGAAGAAAGTCACCAGGACTGGATGAGGCCCAATGGGGACCAGAATCACAATGTCCAGGTGATTCCCAGGTGATGACCAGAGATACCAGTTCCGGGTGAGGACAAGGGAAGGACCAGATTCACCAGGTCCAGGTGATTCCCAGGTGGTGACCAGAGACCCTGGGGCTGGGAGACGACCAGGTAAGGACCAGATTCACCAGGTCCAAGAGGCCCAAGCGGGGACCTGTGTCCCCAGGTACGGGTGAGGCACAGGTTGCAACCAAACTCACCAGGTCCAGGAGAGGCCATCCTTCGCGCCATGCAGAGGAACCGTGTCCCGATTATGTACATGTAGGAACCAGAGTTACCAGGTCCAGGTGTTGCCAACCTGCAGGCCATGCTGTGGAACCATGTCCCGATGATGCCCAGGTAGGGACCAGAGTCACCTGGTCCAAATGAGGCCCAGATGTAGCATATTCACTAGGTCCAGGTGAGGCCCAGTAGAGGACCAGAGTCACCAGATCTGGTTGAGGCTCAGAGGGGTACCAGAATCACCTGGTCCAGGTGACATCCAGATGGGGACCAGAGTCACCAGCACAGGGTGAGGCCCAGAGAGTTTCCAGAGTCATCATGTCCAGGTGAGTTTCAGGGGTGGAACTGAGTCTCCAGGTACCAATGATGCCCAGGTGAGGACCAGAGTCACCAGATCTGGGTGACGCGCAGATAGGATCAGAGTCACCAGTTCCAGGTGAGGCAAAGAAAGAGTCCACAGCAATCAGTTCCAGGTGGGGAACAAAGTAACCAGGACTGGGTGAGGCCCAGATGGGGACCAGTTCACCTTGTCCAAGTGAGGCCCAGGTGATGACCAGAGTCCCCAGGTTGGGAGAAGAAGAGGTAAGGACCAGATTCACCAGGTCCAAGAGGCCCACGTGGGGACCTGAGTCACCAGGTATGGGTTAGCCACAGGTGGCAATCCCACTCACCAGGTCCAGGTGAGGCCAACCTGCAGGCCATGTGCGGAACCATGTCCCGATGATGCCCAGGTAGGGACGACAGTCACCAGGTCCAAATGATGCCCAGATGGAGCATATTCACGAGGTCCAGGTGAAGCCAATTGAGGACCAGAGTCACCAGAACTGGTTGAGGCCTAGAGGGGTACCAGAATCACCTGGTCCAGGTTACATCCTAATGGGGACCAGAGTCACCAAGTCAGGTGAGGCCATGCTTAGGATAAGAGTCACCAGTTACAGGTGAGGCCCAGGTAGAGCCAGAGTCACCTGGTACAGAAAATGCCAAAGTCAGACCAGTGTTACAAGGATCAGGTCACTCCCAGTGGGGAATAGAGTAACCATGTCCCGATGATGCCCACGTAGAACCAGAGTCATCATGTCCAGATGAGGCGCAGTTGGGGAGCATATTCACTAGGTCCCGGGCAGACCCAGTTGAGGACTAGAGTCACCAGGTTTAGTTGAGGCCTAGAGGGGTACCAGATTCACCTGGTTAGGTGACATCCAGATGGGGACCAGAGTAACCATGTCAGGGTGAGGCCCAGAGGGGATCCAGAGTCATCATGTCCAGGTGAGGCTCAGGTGTGGAACAGAGTATCCAGGTCATAATGGTCCACACGTGAGGACCAGAGTCACCAGATCTGGAAGAGGCCCAGTTAGGATCAGAATTACCACTTCCAGGTGAGGCCGAGAAGGTGTCCACAGCAATCAGGTCCAGGTGGGGAACAAAGTCACCAGGACTAGGTGATGCCCAGGTGGTGACCAGATTTACCAGTTCCGGGTGAGGACTAGGTAAGGACCACATTCACCAGGTTCAAGTGAGGCCCACGTGGGGACCTGTGTCACCAGGCATGGGTAAGACCCACGTGGGAACCCCACTCACCAGGTCAAAATGAGGCGAACCTGCAGGCCATGCAGAGGAACCATGTCCCGATGATGCCCAGGTAGGGACCAGAGTTACCAGGTCCAGGTGAGGCCAACCAGCAGGCCATGCAGTGGAACCATTTCCCAATGATGCCCAGTGAGTGACCAGAGTCACCAGGTCCAAATGAGGCCCAGATGGAGCATATTCACTAGGTCCAGGTGAGGCCCAGTAGAGGAAAAGAGTCACCAGATCTGGTTGAGGCCTAGAGGGGTACCAGAATCACCTGGTCCAGGTGACATCCAGATGGGGATCAGATCACCAGGTCAGGGTGAGACCCAGAGAGGTCCCAGAGACATCATGTCCAGGTGAGGCTCAGGTGTGGAACAGAGTAACCAGGTACCAATGATGCCCAGGTGAGGACCAGAGTCAACAGGTCTGGGTGATGCACAGATAGGATCAGAGTCACCAGTTCCAGTTGAGGCTAAGAAAGAGTCCAGAGCAATCAGGTCCAGGTGGGGAACATAGTCACCAGGACTGGGTGAGGCCCAGATGGGAGCCAGATTCACCAGGTCAAGGTGAGGCCCAGGTTGTGACCAGATTCCCCGGGTCTGGGAGAAGACCAGGTAAGGACCAGATTCACCAGGTCCAAGAGGCCCACGTGGGGACCTGAGTCACCAGGTATGCGTAAGGCCCACGTGGCATCCCACTAACAAAGTCCATGTGAGGCCAACCTGCAGGCCAGAGTCACCAGATTCAGGTGAGGCCCAGGTATATAAGAGAGTAACCAGGTCCCAATGATGCCTGGGTCAGAACCAGAGTCACTAGGGCCATGCAGGCCCATATGGGGAACAGAATCACTAGTTCCTGGTGAGGCATACAATAAGACCACAGTCACCAGTATCAGGTGAGATCCTTGTGGGAACAAGAGCCACTCTAACAAGCTGAGTCCCAGATCCATGTGAGGCCCACGTGAGGACCAGATTCATCAGGTCGAATTGAGGCATAGCTGGGGACAAGAGTCACCAGGTCTGGGTGAGGGCAAACTGAGGACCAGAGTCACCAGATCCAGGTGAAGCCCAGGTGGGGACCAGAGTCACTAGGTCCAGATGAGGCCCAGGTGAGGACCAGAGTTACCAGGTCACGTGAGGCCCCGGTGGGGATCAGAGGCAACAGGTACATGTGGGGCCACCTTGGGGACCATGGTCAACACGTCTACTTGAGACCCAGGTGTGGAACACAGTAAGCAGGTCCAGGTGAGTCCCCGGTGTTGACAAGAGTCACCACGTCCAGGTGAGGCTCAGGTGGGGACCAGGATCACCAGGTACAGGGGAACCCTTGAAAGAACCAGAGTCAACAGTTCGAGGTCAGCGGCAGGTGGCAACCAGCGTCAGCAGGTCCAAGTCAGGCCAAAGTTGGATTCACAGTCACTAGGGCACGGTGAGACCCAGAGGGGGACCAGAGTCACCTGGTCCAGGTGAGGTCCAGTTGTGGAACACAGTCACCGGGTCCCAATTTTGCCCAGTTGAGGACCATGGTCATCAGGGCCAGGTGAGGCCCAGATGGGGACCGGAGTCCCCAAATCCAGATGAAGCCCAGGTGGGGACCACAGTCACCAGATCCAGGGTAGTCTCAGGGGCAGACAAGAATCAGCAAAGTCCAGGTGAGGTGCAGGTGGCAACCACACTCAACAGGTCCCGGTGAGGCCCTGGTGAGGACCAGAGCCACGAGGTTCATGAGAAGCTAGAAACATTGCAGCCAGCAGGTCCAAATTATGTCCATGTGGGAACGAGAATCACCAGTTACATTGAGGCCCAGATGGGGATCAGACTCACCATGTCCAGGTGAGACTGAGGTGGTAACCAGTGTCACCATGTCCATGTGTGGCGAGGTGAAGACCAGAGATAATAGGTCCGGCTGGGTCTCTGTTAGTGAACAGTGTAACCATATCCTGATGCTACCCAGGTGAGTACGAGAAACACCAGGTCCTGGTGAGGCCCAGGGGAGAACAGAGACATGAGGACCAGGTGAGGTCCCGATGGGAACCACAGTCACCAGGTCTGGTGAGGCCTTGATTTGGATCAGAGTCACCAGTTACAGGTTAGGCCCAGGTGGAGCCAGAGTCACCTGGTACAGAAGAGGCCAAAGTCAGGAGCAGAGTTACCAGGATAAGGTCAGTCCCAGTGGGGAATAGAGTAACCATGTCCCGATGATGCCCAGGGAGAACCAGAGTCACCAGGTCCAGATGAGGCACAGGTGGGGAGCATGTTCACTAGGTCCCGGTGAGGCCCAGTTGAGGACCAGAGTCACCAGGTCAAGTTGAGGCCTAGAGGGGAACCAGGTTAACCTGGTCTAGGTGATATCCAGAAGGGGACCAGCGTCACCATGTCAGGGTGAGGCATAGAGGGGATCCAGAGTCATCATGTCCAGGTGAGTCTCAGGTGTGGAGCAGAGTATCCAGGTCATGAGGTCCACAGGTGAGGACCAGAGTGACCAGATCTGGGTGAAGCGCAGATAGGATCAGAGTCACCACTTCCAGGTGAGGCCAAGAAAGAGTCCACAGAAATCAGGTCCAGGTGGGGAACAAAGTCACCAGGACTGGGTGAGGCCCAGATGGGGACCAGATTCACCAGGTCCAGGTGAGGCCCAGGTGTTGAGCAGAGTCCCTGGGTCTGGGAGAGGACAAGGTAAGGACCAGATTCACCAGGTTAAAGAGGCCCACGTGGGGAATTAGTCACCAGTTATGGGTTAGGCCCAGGTGGCAACCCCACTCACCAGGTCCAGGTGACGCCAAGCTGCAGGCCAGAGTCACCAGATCCAGGTGAGGCCCTAGTGGGTACCGGAGTCACCAGGTAAATGTGAGTCTACAAGAATACCACAGTCACCAGGTCCAGGTGTGGTTCATGTGGGAACGAGAGTCACCAGGTCCAGGTGAGACCCAGGTGGGGACCACAGTCACCAGGTGCAGTTTGTGGCTTACGTGGGGGGACCAGAGTCATCAGGACCTTTTGAGGCCAAAGTGTGCAGCAAATTTATCATGTCCAAGTGAGGCCCAGTTGGGGAACAGAGTAACCATGTCCCATTGATGCCAGGTGGGAAAAGAGTCACAAAGTCCAGATGAGGCCTAAGTGAGGAGTAGATTCACCAGGTCCTTTTGAGGCCCAGTTGAGGACCAGTGTCACCAGCTCCGGGTGAGTCCCAGAGGGGGAGCAGAGTCACCCGGTTCTGGTGATATCCAGGTGTGGACCAGAGTCACCACGTCAGGGTGAGGCCCAGACGGGGACGAGAATCACTAGGTCCAGGTGAGTCCCCGATGTGGAGCTGAGAAACCAGGTCCCATGATGTCCATTTGAGGACCTGAGTCACCAGGTACAGGTGAGGTCCAGGTGGGGACCAGAGTCACTAGGTCCAGGTGAGACCCAGGTGGGGACCAGAGTTACCAGTTACACGTGAGGCCCAGCTGGGGATCAGAGACAACAGGTCCATGTGAGGCCGGCTTGGGGATCATGGTCAACAGGACTACTTGAGGCCCAGGTGTGGAACACAGTAAGCAGGTCCAGGTGAGTCCCCGGTGGTGACAAGAGTCACCACGTCCAGGTGAGGCCCAGGTGGGCACCAGGATCACCAGGTACAGGGGAGGCCCTTGAAAGAACCACAGGCAACAGTTCGAAATCAGACGCAGGTGGCAACCAGGGTCAGAAGGTTCAAGTCAAGCCAAAGTGGGGTTCACAGTCACTACGGCACGGTGATACCCTGAGTGGGACCAGAGTCACCTGGTCCAGTTCAGGTCCAGTTGTGGAACACAGTCACCGGGTCGCAGGTTTGCCAGGTTGAGGACCATGGTCAACAGGGCCAGGTGAGGCCCAGATGGGAACCTGAGTCCCCAAAGCAGTGAAGCCGAGGTGGGGACCACATCACCATATCCAGGGTAGTCTCACGTGCAGACCGGAATCATCAGGTGCAGGTGAGGTGCAGGTGGCAACCAAACTCACCAGGTCCCGGTGAGGCCCTGGTGGGGACCAGACTCACGAGGTACATGAGAATCTAGAAACACTGCAGCCACCAGGTCCACATGATGTGCATTTGGGAACGAGAATCAGCAGTTACCAGTGAGGACCAGGTGGGGATCCGACTCACAATGTCCAAGTGAGACCCATGTGGGTACCAGTGTCACCATGTCCAGTTGTGGCCCAGGTGAAGACCAGAGTTAATAGGTCCGGCTGGGTCACTGATAGTGAACAGTGTAACCATATCCTGATGCTACCCAGGTGGTACCAGAGACACCAGGTCCTGGTGAGGCCCAGGTGGGACCAGAGACCTGAGGTCCAGGTGAGGTCCGATGAGAACCACAGTCACCAGGTCAGGTGAAGCCATGCTTTGGATCAGAGTCACTAGTTACTGGTGAGACCCAGGTTTGAGCCAGAGTCACCTGGTACAGAAGATGCCAACGTCAGGACCAGAGTTACCAGGATCAGGTCTGTCCCAGTGGGGAATAGAGTAACCATGTCCCGGTGATGCCCAGGTAGAACCAGAGTCACCAGGTCCAGATGAGGGGCAGGTGGGAGCATGTTCACTAGGTCCCGGTGAGGCCCAGTTGAGGCCCAGAGTCACCAGGACAAGTTGAGGCCTAGAGGGTTTCCAGATTCACCTGGTCTAGGTGACATCCAGACGGGGACCAGAGTCACCATGTCAGGGTGAGGCCCAGAGGGGATCCAGAGTCAGCATGTCCAGGTGAGGTTCAAGTGTGGAACAGAGTATCCTGGTCATAATGGTCCACAGGTGAGGACCAGAGTCACCAGATCTGGGTGAGGCCCAGTTACGATCAGAGTCAACAGTTCCAGTTGAGGACAAGAAGGAGTCCACAGCAATCAGGTCCAGGTGGGGAAGAAAGTCAACAGGACTGGGTGAGGCCCAGAAGGGGACCAGAATCACCAGGTCCAGTTGATTCCCAGGTGGTGACCAGGGTTACCAGGTCCGGGGGAGGAACAGGTAAGGACCAGATTCACCAGGTCCAAGTGAGGCCCACGTGGGGACCTGTGTCACCAGGTATTTATGAGCCCCAGGTGGCAACCCCACTCACCAGGCCCGGCTGAGGCCAACATGCTGGCCATGCAGAGGAACCGTGTCCCGATGATGTCCAGGAAGGGACCAGAGTTACCAGGTCCAGGTGAGGCCAACCTGCAGGCCATGCAGTGGAACCATGTCCCAATGGTGCCCACGTAGATACCTTAGGCACGATGTCCAAATGAGGCCCAGATGGAGCATATTCACTAGGTCCAGGTGAGGCCCAGTTGAGGACCAGAGTCACCAGATCTGGTTGAGGCCTAGAGGGGTACCAGAATCACCTGGTCCAGGTGACATACAGATGGGGACCAGAGTCACCAGGTCAGGGTGAGGCACAGAGAGGTTCGAGAGTCATCATGTCCAGCTGAGGCTCAGCTGTGGAACAGAGTCACCAGGTACCAATGATGCCCAGGTGAGGACCAGAGTCACCAGATCTGGGTGACGCGCAGATAGGATCAGAGTCACCAGGTCCAGGTGAGGCCAAGAAAAAGTCCACAGCAATCAGGTCCAGGTGGGGAACAAAGTCACCAGGACTAAGTGAGGCCCAGATGGGGACCAGATTCACCAGGTCCAGGTGAGGCCCAGGTGGTCACCAGAGTCCCCGGTTCTGGGAGAGGACCAGGTAAGGACCAGATTCACCAGGCCCAAGAGGCCCACGTGTGGACCTGAGTCACCAGGTATGGGTGAGGCCCTGGTGGCAACCCCAGTCACCAGGTCCAGGTGAGGCCAGCCTGCAGGCCAGAGTCACCAGATCCAGGTGAGGCCCGGTGGGGACGGGAGTCACAAGGTAAATGTGAGTCTACAAGAACACCACAGTCACCAGGTCCAGGTGTGGTTCATGTGGGAACAGGAGTCACCAGATCCAGCTGAGAACCAGTTGGGGACGACAAGTCACCAGGTCCAGATTGAGGCCTAGGTTGGGGGACGAGAGTCATCAGGACCAGTTGAGGCCAAAGTGTGCAGCAAAGTTATCATGTCAAGGTGAGGACCAGGTGGGGAACAGAGTAACCATGTCCCATTGATGCCAGGTGGGAAAAGAGTCACAAGGTCCAGACGAAGCCTAAGTTTGGAGTAGATTCACCAGGTCCTGTTGAGGCCCAGCTGAGGACCAATGTCCCCAGCTCCGGGTGTGTCACCCGGTTCTGGTGATATCCAGGTAGGGACCAGTGTCACAAGTCAGGGTGAGGCCCAGAGGGGGACGAGAATCACTAGGTCCAGGTGAGGCCCCGATGTGGAACTGAGAAACCAGGTCCCAAGATGCCCATATGAGGACCTGAGTCACCAGGTCCAGGTGATGTCCCTGTGGGAACCAGTCACCCCGTCCAGGTGAGGCCCAGGTGGGACCACAGTCACCAGGTCCTGGTGAGGTCCAGGTATATAAGATAGTATCCAGGTCCCAATGATGCACAGGTAAGGACCAGACTCAACAAGTCCAGGAGAGGCCCAAATATGGATCAGAGTCATTGTGTTCCAGGTGAGACCAGATGGAGACCACAGGAACCAGGTCCAGGAGAGCCCCATATGGGAACCAGAGCCAACAGATCCAGGTGAGGTCCTGGACGGACCACAGTCACAAGGCCCAGGTGAGGCGCAGGTGGCAACATGATTCACCAAGTCCAGGTGAGACCCACGTGGTGACCTGTCACCAGATCCAGGTGCAGACCAGCTAAGAACCAGATTCACCAGGCCCAAGTGAAGCCCAAGGGGTGACGAGAGTCACCAGGTAAGGCTGAGGCCCCGAGGGGTAACCAGAGTAACCAGTTTAGTTTGAGGCCCAGAATGGGACCAGAGGTCCCTGGAGAAAGTGAGGCCCAGGTGTGGAATAGAGTATCCAGGACCCAATGATGCCTGGGTGAGGACCAGAATCACTAGGGCCATGAAAGCCCAGATGGGGAACAGAATCACTAGGTCCTGGTGAGGCATAGTATAAGAACACAGTCACCAGTATCAGGTGAGCACCTTGTGGGAACTAGAGCCACTCTATCCCGCTGAGTCCCAGGTCCATGTGAGGCCCACGTGAGGACCAGATTCATCAGGTCGAATTGAGGCATAGCTGGGGACAAGAGTCATCAGGTCTGGGTGCAGCCTAGGTGGGGCAAGATTCAGCAGTTCTGAGTTAGGTCAACGTGGGGACGAGAGACACCAGTAAAGGTGAGGCCAAACTGAGACCAGAGTCACCAGATACAGGTGAGTTCCAGGTGGGTACCAGAGTCACCAAATCCAGGTGAAGTCCAGGTGGGGTCCAGACTAACCAGTTCCGTGTGAGGACCAGGTAAGGACAAGATTCAACAGGTCCACGTGAGGCCCACGTTGGGACCTGTGTCACCAGGCATGGGTGAGTCTCAGGTGACAACCCCACTCACTAGGTCCAAGTGAGGCCAACCTGCAGGCCATGCCGAGGAACCATGTCCTGATGATGCCCAGGTGGGGTCTAGAGTTATCAGGTCCAGGTGAGGCGCACTTGCAGGCCATGGAGGAGAACCATGTCCCGGTAATGCCGAGGTAGGGATCAGAATCACCATGTCCAAATGAGGCCCAGATGGAGCATATTCACCAGGTCAAGGAGAGGCCCAGTTGAGGACCAGAAACACCAGATCTGGTTGAGCCCTATAAGGGTACCAGAATCACCTGGTTCAGGTGACATCGAGTGGGGACCAGAGTCACCAGGTCAGGGTGAGGCCCAGAGAGGTTCCAGAGTCATCATGTCCAAGTGAGGATCAGGTGTGGAAAGAGTCACCAGGTACAAATGATGCCCAGTTGAGGACCAGATTCACCAGGTCTGGGTGACGCACAGATAGGATCAGAGTCACCAGTTCCAGGTGAGGCCAAGAAGGCGTCCACAGCAATCAGGTCCATGTGGGGAACAAAGTCACCAGGACTGGGTGAGGCCCAGATGGGGACCAGATTACCAGGCCCAGGTGATTCCCAGGTGGTGACCAGAGTTACCAGTTCCAGGGAAGGACCAGGTAAGGACCAGATTCACCAGGTCCAATTGAGGCCCACGTGGGGACCTGTGTCACCATGTATGGGTGAGGCACAATTGGCAACCCCACTCACCAGGTCCAGATGAGGCCAACCTGCAGGCGATGGAGAGGAACCGTGTCCCGATGATGCCCAGGTAGGGACCAGAGTTACCAGGTCCAGGTGAGGCCAACCTGCAGGCCATGCAGTGGAACCATGTCCCGATGATGCCCAGGTAGGGACCAGAGTAACCAGGTCCAGGTGAGGCCAACCTGCAGGCCATGCAGTGGAATCATATCCCTATGATGCCCAGGTAGGGACCAGAGTCACCAGGTCCAAATGAGGCCCACATGGAGCATATTCACTAGGTCCAGGTGAGGCCCAGTTGAGGACCTGAGTCACCAGATCTGGTTGAGGCCTAGAGGGGTACCAGAATCACCTGGTCCAGGTGACATCCAGATGGGGACCAGAGTCACCAGGGAAGGGTGAGGCCCAGAGAGGTTCCAGAGTCATCATGTCCAGGTGAGGCTCAGGTGTAGAACAGAGTCACCAGGTACCAATGATGCCCAGGTGAGGACCAGAGTCACCAGGTCTGGGTGACCCGCAGATAGGATCAGAGTCACCAGGTCCAGGTGAGGCCAAAAACGTGTCCACAGCAATCAGGTCCAGGTGGGGAACAAAGTCACCAGGACTGGGTGAGGCCCTGATGGGGACCAGATTCACCCGGTCCAGGTGATCCCAGGTGGTGACCAGAGTTACCAGTTCTGGGTGAGGACCAGGTAAGGACCAGATTCACCAGGTCCAAGTGAGGCCCACGGGGGGACCTGTGTCATCAGATATGGGTGAGGCCCTGGTGGCAAACCCACTCACCAGGTCCAGGTGAGGCCAACCTGCAGGCCAGACAGAGGAACCGTGTCCCGATGAAGCCCAGGTAGGGATCAGAGTTACCAGGTCCAGGTGAGGCCAACCTGCAGGCCATGCAGAGGAACCGTGTCCCGATGAAGCCCAGGTAGGGACCAGAGTCACCAGGTCCATATGAGGCCCAGATCGTGTATATTCACTAGGTCCAAGTGAGGCCCATTTGAGGACCAGAGTCACCAGACCTGGTTGAGGCCTAGAGGGGTACCAGAATCACCTGGTCCAGGTGACATCAAGATGGGGACCAGAGTCACCAGGTCAGGTTGAGGCCCAGAGAGGTTCCAGAGTCATCATTTCCAGGTGAGGCTCAGGTGTGCAACAGAGTAATCAGGTACCAATGATGCCCAGGTGAGTTCCAGAGTCACCAGATCTTGGTGACGTGCAGATAGGATCAGAGTCACCAGTTCCAGGTGAGGCAAAAAGAGTCCACAGCAATCAGTTCCAAGTGGGGAACAAAGTCACCAGGACTGGGTGAGGCCCAGATGGGACCAGATTCACCAGGCCCAAGGGAGGCCAAGGTGGTGACCAGAGTCCCCGGGTCTGGAAGAGTACCAGGTAGGACAAGATTCACCAGGTCCAAGAGGCCCACGTGGGGACGTGGGTCACCAGATATGTGTGAGGCCCAGGTGGCAACCCCACTCACCAGGTCCAGGTGAGGCCAACTTGCAGGCCAGAGTCACCAGATCCATGTGACGCCCTAGTGGGGACTGGAGTCACCAGGTAAATGTGAGTCTACAAGAACACCACAGTCACCAAGTCCAGGTGTGGTTCATGTGGGAACGAGAGTCACCAGGTCCAGGTGAGACCCAGATGAGGACCACAGTCACCAGTTCCAGATTCAGGACTAGGTGGGGGGAACAGATTCATCAAGACCAATTGAGGCCAAAGTGTTGAGCAAAGTTATCATGTCCAGTTGAGACCTAGGTGGGGAACAGAGTAACCATGTCCCATTGATGTCAGTTGGGATAAGAGTCACAAGGTACGGACGAGGCCTAAGTGAGGAGTAGATTCACCAGGTCCTGTTGAGGCCCAGTTGAGGAGCAGTGTCCCCAGCTCTGGGTGAGTCCCAGAGGGGGACCATAGTCACCCGGTTCTGGTGATATCCAGGTGGGGACCAGAGTCAGCACGTCAGGGTGAGGTCCAGAGTGGGACGAGAACCACTAGGTCCAGGTGAGGCCCCAATGTGGAACTGAGAAACCAGGTCCCATGATACCCATATGAGGACCTGAGTCACCAGGTCCAGGTGAGGTCCCTGTGGGAACCAGTCACCTCGTCCAGGTGAGGCCCAGGTGGGAGCACACTCACCAGGTCCAGGTGAGGCCCAGGTATATAGAGAGTATCCAGGTCCCAATGATGGCCAGGAAAGGACCAGAGTGAACAGGTCCAGGAGAGGACCATATATGGATTAGAGTCATTGTGTTCCAGGTGAGGCCAGATGGAGACCACAGGAACCAGGTCCAGGAGAGCCCCATATGGGAACAAGAGCCAACAGATCCAGGTGAGGTCCAGTTGGGACCACAGTCAGGAGGTCCAGGTGAGGCGCAGGTGACAACAGGGTTCACCAAGTCCAGGTGAGGCCCAGGTGGCCAACAGTCACCAGATCCAGATGCGGACCAGCTAAGGACCAGATTCACCAGGCCCAAGTGAAGCCCAAGGGGTGACCAGAGTCACCAGGTAAGGGTGAGGCCCAGAGGGGAACCAGAGTAACCAGTTTAGTTTGAGGCCCAGAATGGGACCAGAGGTCCCTGGTCAAAGTGAGGCGCAGGTGTGGAATAGAGTATCCAGGTCCGAAAGACGCCTGGGTGAGGACCAGAGTCACTAGGGCCATGCAGGCCCAGATGGGGAACAGAATCACTAGGTCCTGGCTAGGCATAGAATAAGACCACAATCACCAGTATCAGGTGTGCCCCATGTGGGATCCAGAGCCACTCTATCCAGCTGAGTCCCAGGTCCATGTGAGCCCAACGTCAGAACGAGATTCATCAGGTCGAATTGTGGCATAGCTGGGTACAAGATTCACCAGGTGTGGGTGCGGCCTACGTGGGGCAAGATTCAGCAGTTCTGAGTTAGGTCAAACTGGGAACGAGAGACACCAGGTCCAGATGAGACCAAACTGAGGACCAGAGTCAACAGATCCAGGTGAGCTCCATGTTGGAAAGAGAGTCACCAGGTCCAGGAGAGGTCCAGCTGGGGACCAGAGTCACCAGATATAGGTGAGTTCCTGGTGGGGACCAGAGTCACGAGATCCAGGTGAAGTCCAGGTGGGGACGAGAGTCACTAGGTGCAGATGAGGCCCAGGTGAGGACCAGAGTTACCAGGTACACGTGAGGCCCCGGGGGGATCAGAGGTAACAGGTCCATGTCAGGCGAGCTTGGGGACTATGGTCAAGAGGTTTAATTGAGGCCCAGTTGTGGAACACAGTAAGCAGGTCCAGATGAGTCCCCGGTGGTGACTAGAGACACCACATGCAGGTGAGGCCCAGGTGGGCATCAGGATCACCAGGTACAGGGGAGGCCCTTGAAAGAACCAGAGTCAACAGTTCGAGGTCAGGCACAGGAGGCAACCAGCTCAGCAAGTCGAAGTCAGGCCAAAGTGGGGTTCACAGTGACTAGGGCACGGTGAGACCCAGAGGGGGACCAGAGTCACCTTGTCCAGGTGAGTTCCAGTTGTGGAACACAGTCATACGTTCCCAATTTTCCCCAGTTGAGGACCATGGTCAAAGGGCCAGGTGAGGCCCAGATGGGGAGCGGAGTCCCGGAATCCAGGTGAAGCCCAGGTGGGGACCACAGTCACCAGATACAGGGGAGTCTCAGGTGCCGACCAGAATCACCAGGTCCAGGTGAGGTGCAGGTGGCAACCACACTCATCAGGTCCCGGTGAGGCCCTGGTGGGGACCAGAGTCACGAGGTACATGAGAAGCTAGAAACACTGCAGCCACCAGGTCCACATGATGTCCATGTGGGAACAAGAATCACCAGTTACAGGTGAAGATCAGGTGGGGATCCAACTCACCATGTGCAGGTGAGACCGAGGTGGGAACCAGTATCACCATGTCCAGGTGTGGCCCAGGTGAAGGCCAGAGTTAATAGGTCCCGCTGGGTCACTGTTATTGAACAGTGTAACCATATCCTGATGCTACCGAGGTGGGTACCGAGACACCAGGTCCTGGTGAGGCCCAGTTGGGACCAGAGAAATGAGGTCCAGGTGAAGTCCCGATGGGAACCACAGTCACCAGGTCAGGTGAGGCCATGCTTACGATCAGAGGCACCACTTACAGGTGAGGCCCAGGTGGAGCCAGAGTCACCTGGTACAGAAAATGCCAAAGTGAGGAATAGTGTTACCAGGATCAAGTCACTCCCAGTGGGGAATAGAGTAACCATGTCCCGATGATGCCCACGTAGACCAGAGTCACCATATCCAGATGAGGCGCAGTTGGGGAGCATATTCACTAGGTCCCGGTAAGGCCCAGTTGAGGACTAGAGTCACCAGGTTTGGTTGAGGCCTAGAGGGGTACCAGATTCACCTGGTCTAGGAGACATCCAGATGGTGACCAGAGTCTCCATGTCAGAGGGAGGCCCAGAGTGGATCCAGAGTCATCATGTCCAGGTGAGGCTCAGGTGTGGAGCAAAGTTATCATGTCCAGGTGAGGCCCAGGTGGGAAACAGAGTAACCATGATCCCATTGATGCCAGGTGGGAAAAGAGTCACAAGGTCCAGACGAGACCTATGTAAGGAGTAGATTCAACAGGTACTGTTGAGATCCAGCTGAGTACAAGTGTCGCCAGCTCCGGGTGAGTCCCAGAGGGGGACCAGAGTCACCCGGTACTGGTGATATCAAGGTGGGGACCAGAGTCACCACGTCAGGGTGAGGCCCAGAGGGGACGAGAATCACTAGGTCCAGGTGAGGCCCCGATGTGGAACTGAGAATCCAGGCCCCGTGATACCAATATGAGGACCTGAGCCACCAGGTCCAGGTGAGGTCCCTGTGGGAACAAGTCACCTCGTCCAGGTGAGGCCCAGGTGGGACCACAGTCACAAGGTCCAGATGAGGCACAGGAATATAAGAGAGTATCCAGGACCCAATGATGCCCAGGTAAGGACCAGAGTCAACAGGTCCAGGAGAGGCCCAAATATGGATCAGAGTCATTGTGTTCCAGGTGAGACCAGATGGAGACCACAGGAACCAGGTCCAGGAGAGCCCCATATGGGAAACAGAGCCACCAGATTCAGGTGAGGTCCAGGTGAGACCACAGTCACAAGGTCCAGGTGAGGCGCAGGAGGCAACAGGATTCAACAAGTCCAGGTGAGACCCAGGTGGCGACCAATCACCAGATCCAGGTGCGGACCAGCTAAGGACCAGTTTCAGCAGGCCCATGTGAAGACCATGGGGTGACCAGAGTCACCAGGTAGGGTTGAGGCCCAGAGGGGGAACCAGAGTAACCAGTTTAGTTTGAGGCCCAGAATGGGACCAGAGGTCTCTCGTCAAAGTTAGGCCCAGGTGTGGAATAGATTATCCAGGTCCCAATGATGCCTGGGTGAGGACCAGAGTCACTAGGGCCATGAAAGCCCAGATGGGGAACAGAATCACTAGGTCCTGGTGGGGCATAGAATAACACCACAGTCAGCAGAATCAGGTGATCCCCTTGTGGGAATCAGAGCCACTCTATGGAGCTGAGTCCCAGGTCCATGTGAGGCCCACGTGAGGACCAGATTCATCAGGTCGAATTGAGGCATAGCTGGGGACAAGAGTCACCAGGTCTGGGTGCGGCCTAGGTGTGGCAAGATTCTGCAGTTTTGAGTTAGTTCAATGTGGGGATGAGAGACACCAGGTCCAGGTGAGGGCAAAGTAAGGACCAGAGTCACCAGATCCAGGTGGTCCATGTTGGACAGAGAGTCACCAGGTCCAGGAGATGTCCAGGTGGGGACCAGAGTCACCAGATCCAGGTGAAGTCCAGGTGGGGACCAGAGTCACCAGATCCAGGTGAAGCCCAGGTGGTGACCAGAGTCACTAGGTCCAGATGAGGACAGGTGAGGACCAGAGTTACCAGACAACTGAGGCCCCGGTGGGGATCAGAGGCAACAGGTCTACTTGAGGTCCAGGTGTAGAACACAGTAACAAGGGCCAGGTGAGTCCCCGGTGTTGACAAGTGTCACCACGTCCAGGTGAGGCCCAGGTGGGGACCAGGATCTCCAGGTACAGGGGAGGCTCTTGAAAGAACCAGAGTCAAAAGTTCCAGGTCAGGAGCAGGTTGCAACAAGGGTCATCAGGTCCAAGTCAGGCCAAAGTGGGGTTAAGAGTCACTAGGGCACGGTGAGACCCAGAGGGGGACCAGAGTCACGTGGTCCAGGTGAGGTCCAGTTGTGGAACACAGCCACCGAGTCCCAATTTTGCCCAGTAGAGGACCATGGTCAACACGGCCAGGTGAGGCCCAGATGGGGACCAGAGTCCCGAAATCCAGGTGAAGCCCAGGTGGGGACCACAGTCACCAGATCCAGGGTAGTCTCAGGTGCAGACCAGAATCACCAGATCCAGGTGAGGTGCAGGTGGCAACCACACTCACCAGGTCCCGGTCAGGCCCTGCTGGGGACCAGAGTCACGAGGTACATGAGAAGCTAGAAACACTGCAGCCACCAGGTCCACAAGATGTCCATGTGGGAACGAGAATCACCAGTTACAGGTGAGGACCAGGTGGGGATTCGATTCACCATGTCCAGGTGAGACCCAGGTGGGAACCAGTGTCACCATGTCCAGGTGTGGCTCAGGTGAAGACCGGAGTTAATAGGTCCGGCTGGGTCACTGTTAGTGAACAGTGTAAGCATATCTTGATGCTACCCAGGTGGGTACCGGAGACACCAGGTCCTGGTGAGGCTAGGTGGGACCAGAGACATGAAGTCCAGGTGATTTCCCGATGGGAACCACAGTCAGCAGGTCAGGTGAGGCCATGCTTAGGATCAGAGTCACCAGTTTCAGGTGAGGCCCAGGTGGAGCCAGAGTCAACTGGTACATAAGAGGCCAAAGTTAGGACCAGAGTTACCAAGATCAGGTCAATCCCAGAGGGTAAAACAGTAACCATGTACCCATGATACCCAGGTAGAACCAGAGTCACCAGGTCCAGATGAGGCGCAGGTGGGGATCATGTTCACTAGATTCTGGTGAGGCCCAGTTGAGGACCAGAGTCACCAGGTCAAGTTGAGGCCTAGAGGGATACCAGATTCACCAGGTCTATGTGACATCCAGATGGGGAACAGAGTCCACATGTCAGGCTGAGGCCCAGAGGGGATCCAGATTCATCATGTCCAGGTGAGGCTCAGGTGTGGACCTGAGTATCCAGGTCATAATGGTCCACAGGTGAGGACCAGAGTCACCAGATCTGGGTGAGACCCAGTTAGGATCAGAGTCACCAGTTCCAGGTGAGGCCAAGAAGGAGTCCACAGCAATCAGGCCCAGGTGGGGAACAAAGTCACCAGGACTGGGTGAGGCCCAAATGGGGACCAGATTCACCAGGCCCAAGTAAATCCCAGGTGGTGACCAGAGTTACCAGTTCCGGGTGAGGACCAGGTAAGGACCAGATTCACCAGGTCCAAGTGAGGCCCGCGTGGGGACCTGTGTCACCAGGCATGGTTGAGGCCCAGATGACAACACCACTCACCAGGTCCAGGTGATTCCAAACTGCAGGCCATGCAGAGGAACAATATCCCAATGATACCCAGGTACTGACTATAGTTACCATGTCCAGGTGAGGCCAACATGCAGGCCATGCATTGGAACCATGTCCCTATGATGCGCAGGTAGGGACCAGAGTCACCAGGTCCAAATGAGGCCCAGATGGAGCATATTCACTAGGTCCAGGTGAGGCCCAGTTGAGGACCAGAGTCACCAGATCTGGTTGAGGCCTAGAGGGGTACCAGAATCTCCTGGTCCAGGTGACATCCAGATGGGGTCCAGAGTCACTAGGTCAGCGTGAGGCCCAGAGTGGTTCCAGAGTCATCATGTCCAGGTGAGGCTCAGGTGTGGAACAGAGTCACCAGATACCAATGATGCCCAGGTGAGGACCAGAGTCACCAGGACTGGGTGACGCGCAGATAGGATCAGAGTCACCAGTTCCAGGTGAGGCCAAGAAAGTGACCACACCAATCAGGTCCAGGTGGGGAACCAAGTCACCAGGACTGGGTGAGGCCCAGATGGGGACCAGATTCACCAGGTCCAGGTGAGGCCCAGTTGGGGACCAGAGTCCCCGGGTCTGGGAGAGGACCAGGTAATGACCAGATTAAAAGGTCCAATAGGCCCACGTGGGGACCTGAGTCACCAGGTTTGGGTGAGGCCCAGGTGGCAACCCCACTCACCAGGTCCAAGTGAGGCCAACCAGCAGGCCAGAGTCACCAGATCCACGTGAATCCCTAGTGGGCACCGGAGTCACCAGGTAAATGTGAGTCTACAAGAAAACCACAGTCACCAGGTCCCGGTGTGGTTCATGTGGGAACGAGAGTCACCAGGTCCAGGTGAGACCCAGGTGGGGACAACAGTCTCCAGGTCAAGATTGAGGCCTAGGTGGGGGGACCAGGGTCATCAGGACCAGTTGAGGCCAAAGGGCGGAGCAAAGTTATCATGTCCATGTGAGGCCCAGGTGCGGAAGAGAGTAACCATGTCCCATTGATGCCAGGTGGGAAAAGAGTCACAAGGTCCAGACGAGGCCTAAGTGAGGAGTAGATTCACCAGGTCCTGTTGAGACCCAGTTGAGGACCAGTGTCCCCAGGTCCGGATGAGTCCAAGAGGGGGACCAGAGTCACCCGGTTCTGGTGATATCCAGGTGGGGACCAGAGTCAGCACGTCAGTGTGAGGCCCAGAGGGGGACGAGAATCACTAGGTCCATGTGAGGCCCCGATGTGGAACTGAAAAACCAGGTCTCATGATGCCCATATGAGGACCTGAGTCACCAGGTCCAGGTGAGGTCTCTGTGGGAACCAGTCACCTCGTCCAGGTGAGGCCCAGGTGGGACCACAGTCACCAGGTCCAGGTGAGGCCCAGGTATATAAGAGAGTATCCAGGTCCCAATGATGGCCAGGAAAGGACCAGAGTCAACAGGTCCAGGAGATGCCCAAATATGGATCAGAGTCATTGTGTTCCAGGTGAGGCCAGATGGAGACCACAGGAAACAGGTCCAGGAGAGCCCCATATGGGAACCAGAGCCAACAGATCCAGGTGAGTTCCAGGTGGGACTACAATCACAAGGTCCAGGTGAGGCGCAGGTGGCAACAGGATTCACCAAGTCCAGGTGAGGCCCAGGTGGCGACCAGTCACCACATCCAGGGCAGACCAGCTAAGGACCAGATTCACCAGGCCCACGTGAAGCCAAGGGGTGACCAGAGTCACGAGGTAAGGATGAATCCGAGAGTGGCACCAGAGTAACCAGTTTAATTTGAGGCCAAGAATGGGACCAGAGGTCCCTGGTCAAAGAGGGGCCCAGGTGTGGAATAGAGTATCCAGGTCCCAATGATGCCTGGGTGAGGACCAGAGTCACTAGGGCCATGCAGTCCCAGATGGGGAACAGAATCACTAGGTCCTGGTGAGGCATAGAAAAAGACCCGAGTCACCAGTAACAGGTGAGACTCTTGTTGGAACCAGATCCACTCTATGCAGCTGAGTCCCAAGTCCATGTGAGGCCCACGTGAGGACCAGATTCATCAGGTCAGGTCGAATTGAGGCATAGCTGGGGACAAGAGTCCCCAGGTCTGGGTGCGTCCTAGGTTTGGCAAGATTCTGCAGTTTTGAGTTAGGTCAAAGTGGGGACGAGAGACACCAGGTCCATGTGAGGCCGAACTGAGGACCAGAGTCACCAGATCCAGGTGAGGTCCAGGTGGGGACCAGAGTCACCAGATCCAGGTGAAGTCCAGGTGGGGACCAGAGTCACTAGGCCCAGATAAGGCCCAGGTGAGGACCAGAGTTACCAGGTACACTTGAGGCCCCGGTGGGGATCAGAGGAAACAGGTCCATGTGAGGCCGGCTTGGGGACTATGGTCAAGAGGTGTACTTGAGGCACAGGTGTAGAACACAGTAAGCAGGTCCAGGCGAGTCCCCGGTGGTGACAAGAGTAACCACATCCAGGTGAGGCCCAGATGCGGAGCAGGATCACCAGAAACAGGGGAGGCCCTTGAAAGAACCAGAGTCAACAGTTCGAAGTCAGACTTAGGTGGCATCCAGGGTCAGCAGGTCCAAGTCAGGCCAAAGTGGGGTTCACAGTAACTAGGGCACGGTGAGACCCAGAGGGGGACCAGAGTCACCTGGTCCAGGTGTGATTCATGTGGGAACGAGAGTCACCAGGTCCAGGTGAGACCCAGGTGGGGACCACAGTCACCAGGTACAGATTGAGTCCTAGGTGGTGGGTCCAGAGTCATCAGGACCAGTTGAGGCCAAAGTGCGGAGCAAAGTTATCATGTCCAGGTGAGTCCCAGGTGGGGAACAGAGTAACCATGTCCCATTGATGCCAGGTTGGAAAAGAGTCACAGGTCCAGTCGAAGCCTAAGTGAGGAGTAGATTCACCAGGTCCTGCTGAGGCCTACTTGAGGACCAGTGTACCCAGCTCCGGGTGAGTCCCAGACGGGGACCAGAGTCACCTGGTTCTGGTGATATCCAGGTGGGGATCAGAGTCACCACGTCAGGGTGAGGCCCAGAGGGGGACGAGAATCACTAGGTCCAGGTGAGGCCCCGATGTGGAACTGGAACTGAGAAACCAGGTCCCATGATGCCCATATGAGGACCTGAGTCACCAGGTCCATGTGAGGTCCCTGTGGGAACGAGTCACCTCGTCCAGGCGAGGTCCAGGTGGGACCACAGTCACCAGATCCAGGTGAGGACCAGGTATATAAGAGAGTATCCAGGCCCCAATGATGCCCAGGTAAGGACCAGTGTCAACAGGTCCAAGAGAGGCACAAATATGCATCAGAGCCATTGTGTTCCAGGTGAGACCTGATGGAGACCACAGGAACCAGGTCCAGGAGAGCCCCATATGGGAACCAGAGCAACCAGATCCAGGTGAAGTCCAGGTTGGACCACTGTCACAAGGTCCAGGTGAGACGCAGTTGGCAACAGGATTCATCAAGTCCAGGTGAGACCGAGGTGGCGACCACTCACCATATCCAAGTGAGGACAACCTAAGGACCAGATTCACCAGGCCCAAATGAAGCCCAAGAGGTGTCCAGAGTCACCAGGTAAGGGTGAGGCCCAGAGGGGGACCAGAGTAACCAGTTTAATTTGAGGCCCAGAATGCGACCAGAAGTCCCTGGTCAGAGTGAGGCCCAGGTGTGGAATAGAGTATCCAGGTCCCAATGATGCCTAGGTTAGAACCAGAGTCACTAGGGCCATGCAGGCACAGATGGGGAACAGAATCACTAGGTCCCTGTGAGGCATAGAATTAGACCACCGTCACCAGTATCAGGTGAGCCCCTTGTGGGAACCAGAGCCACTCTATCCAGCTGAGTCCCAGGTCGATGTGAGGCCCACGTGAGGACCAGATTCATCAGGTCGAATTGAGGCGTAGGGGGACAAGAGTCACCAGGTATGGGTGGGGCCTAAGTGGGGCAAGATTCAGCAGTTCTGAGTTAGGTCAAAGTGTAGACGAGAGACACCAGGTCCAGATGAGGCCAAACTGAGCACCAGAGTCACAACATCCAGGTGAGGTCCATGTTGGAAAGAGAGTCACCAGGTCCAGGAGAGGTCCAGGTGGGGACCAGAGTCACCAGATCCAGGTGAAGTCCAGGTGGGGACCAGAGTCACCAGATCCAGATGAAGCCCAGGTGGGGACCAGAGTCACTAGGTCCAGATGAGGCCCAGGTTAGGACCAGAGTTCCCAGGTACACGTGAGGTCCCGGTGGGGATCAGAGGCAACAGGTCCATGTGAGGCTGGCTTGGGGTCCATTGTCAAGAGGTCTACAAGAGGCCCAAGGGTGGAACACAATAACCAGGTCCAGGTGAGTCCCAGGTGGTGACAAGGGTCACCACGTCCAGTTGAGTCTCAGGGGGGACCAGGATCACCAGGTCCAGGGGAGGCCCTTGAAAGAACCAGAGTCATCAGTTCGAGGTCAGGCGCAGGTGGCATCCATGGTCAGCAGGTCCAAGGCAGGCCAACGTGTGGTTCACAGTCACTAGGGCATGGTGAGCCCCAGAGGGGGACCAGAGTCACCTCGTCCAGGTGAGGTCCAGTTGTGGAACACAGTCACCGGGTCCCAATTCTGCCCAGTTGAGGACCATGGTCAACAGGGCCAGGTGATGCCCAGATGGGGACTGGAGTCCCCAAATCCAGGTGAAGCCCAGTTGGGGACCACAGTCACCAGATCCAGGGTAGTCTCAGGTGCAGACCAGAATCACCAGGTCCAGGTGAGGTGCCGGTGGCAACCACACTCACCAGGTCCCTGTGAGGCCCTGGTGGGGACCAAGGTGACGAGGTAAATGAGAAGCTATAAACACTGCATCCACCAGGTCGACATGATGTCCATGTGGGAACGAGAATCACCAGTTACAGGTGATGACCAGGTGGGGATCCGACACACCATGTCCAGGTGAGGCCCTGGTTGGAACCAGTGTCACCATGTCCAGGTGTGGCCCAGGTGAAGACCGGAGTTAATAGGTCCGGCTGGGTCACTGTTAGTGAACAGTGTAACCATATCCTGATGCTACCCAGGTGGGTACCACAGACACCAGGTCCTGGTGAGGCCCAGGTGGGACCAGAGACATGAGGTCCAGGTGAGGTCCCGATGGGAACCAGTCACCAGGTCAGGTGAGGCCATGCATAGCATCAGAGTCACCAGTTACAGGTGAGGCCCAGGTGGAGCCAGAGTCACCGGGAACAGAAGAGGCCAAAGTCAGACCAGAGATACCAGTATGAGGTCAGTCCCAGTGGGGAATAGAATAACCACGTCTCGATGATTCCCAGGTAGAACCAGAGTCACCAGTTCCAGATGAGGCCCAGGTGGGGAGCTAATCACTAGGTCCCGGTGAGGTCCAGTTGAGGACAAGAGTCACAAGGTCAAGTTGAGGCCTAGAGGGGTACCAGATTCACCTGGTCTAGGTGACATCCAGATAGAGACCAGTGGCACCATGTCAGGGTGAGGCCCAGAGGGGATCCAGAGTCATCATGTCCAGGTGAGGCTCAGGTGTGGAACAGAGTATCCAGGTCATAATGTTCCACAGGTGAGGACCAGAGTCTCCATATCTGGGTGAGGCCCAGTTAGGATCAGAGTCACCAGTTCCAGGTGAGGACAAGAAGGAGTCCACAGCAATATGGTCCAGGTGGGGAACAAAGTCACCAGGATTGGGTGAGGCCCAATGGGGACCAGATTCACCAGGTCCAGGTGATTCTCCGGTGGTGACCAGAGTTACTAGTTCCATGTGAGGACCAGGTAAGGAGCAGATTCACTAGGTCCAAGTGAGGACCACGTAGGGCCTGTGTCACCAGGAATGGGTGAGGCACTGGTGGCAACCCCACTCACCAGGTCCAGGTGAGGCCCAGGTATATAAGAGAGTATCGAGGTCCCAATGATGCCCATGTAAGGACCAGAGTCAACAGGTCCAGGAGAGGCCCAAATACGAAACAAAGTCATTGTGTCCCAGGTGAGGCCAGATGGACCACAGGATCCAGGTCCAGGAGAGCCCCATATGGGAACCAGAACCACGAGATCCAGGTGAGGTCCAGGTGGGACCACAGTCAGAAGGTCCAGGTGAGGCGCAGGTGGCAACAGGATTCACCAAGTCCAGGTGAGGCCAAGGTGGCGACCAGTCACCACATCCAGGCGCGGACCAGCTAAGGACCAGATTCACCAGGCTGAAGTGAAGCCCAAAGGGTGACCAGAGTCACCAGGTAAGGTTGAGCCCCAGAGGGGGAACCAGAGTAACCAGTTTAGTTTGAGGCCCAGAATGGGACCAGAAGTCCCTGGTCAAAGTGAGGCCCAGGTGTGGAATAGAGTATCCAGGGTGTGGATCATTGGGTCCATCACCCAATGATGCCTGGGTGAGGACCAGAGTCACTGGGGCCATGCAGGCCCAGATGGGGAACAGAATCACTAGGTCCTGGTGACGCATACCATAAGACCACAGTCAGCAGTATCAGCTGAGCCCCTTGCGGGAACCAGAGCCACTCTATCCAGCTGAGTCCCAGGTCCAGGTGAGGCTCCCGTGAGGACCAGATTCATTAGGTCGAATTGAGGCATAGCTGGGGACAAGAGTCACCAGGTCTGTGTGCAGCCTAAGTTGGGCTAGATTCAGCAGTTGTGAGTTAGGTCAAAGTGGGGACGAGAGACACCAGGTCCAGGTGAGGCCAAACTGAGGACCAGAGTCACCAGATCAAGGTGTAGCCCAGGTAGGGACCAGAGTCACTAGGTCAAGGTGAGGCCCAGGTGAGGTCCAGAGTTACCAGGTACACGTGAGTCCCCGGTGGGATCAGAGGCAACAGGACAATGTGAGGCCGGCTTGGGGACCATGGTCAACAGGTCTACTTAGGCCCAGGTGTGGAACACAGTAAGCACGTCCAGGTGAGTCCCCGGTGGTGAGAAGAGTCACCACGTCCAGGTGAGGCCCAGGTGGGGACCAGGATCACCAGGTACAGGGGAGACCCTTGAAAGAACCAGAGGCAACAGTTCGAGGTCAGGCGCAGGTGTCAACCAGAGTCAGCAGGTCCAAGTCAGGCCAATGTTGGGTTCACAGTCACCAGGGCACGGTGAGACCCAGTGGGGGACCAGAGTCACCTGGTCCACGTGAGGTCCAGTTGTGGAACGCAGTCACCGCGTCCCAATTTTACCCAGTTTAGACCATGGTAAACAGGGTCAGGTGAGGCCCAGATGGAGACCGGAGTCCCCAAAGGAGGTGAAGCCCAGGTGGGGAACACAGTCACCAGATCCAGGGCAGTCTCAGGTGCAGACCAGAATCATCAGGTCCAGGTGAGGTGTAGGTGGCAACCACACTCACCAGGTCCCGGTGAGGCCCTGGTGGGGACCAGAGTCACGAGGTACATGAGAAGCTAAAAACACTGCAGCCACCAGGTCCACATGGTGTCCATGTGGGAACGAGAATCACCAGTTACAGGGGAGTACCATTTGTGGATCCGACTCACCATGTCAAGGTGAGACCCAGGTGGGAACCTGTGTCAACATGTCCAGCTGTGGCCCAGGTGAAGACCAGAGTTAATAGGTCCCGATGGGTCACTGTTAGTGAACAGTGTAACCGTATCCTGATGCTACCCAGGTGGGTACCAGAGACACCAGGTCCTGGTGAGGCCCAGGTGGGACCAGAGACATGAGGTCCAGGTGATATCCCGATGGGAACCACAGTCACCAGGTTAGGTGAGGCCACGCTTAGAATCAGAATCACCAGTTACCGGTGAACCCAAGGTGGACCCAGAGTCACCTGGTACAGAAGAGGCCAAATCAGGACCAGAGTTACCAGGATCAGGTCAGTCACAGTGGGGAATACAATAACCATGTCCCGATGATGCCCAGGTAGAACCAGAGTCACCAGGTCCAGATGAGGCACAGTTGGGGAGCATATACACTAGGTCCCGGTGAGGCCCAGGTGAGGACCAGAGTCACCAGGTCTACTTGAGGCCTAGAGGGGTACCAGATTCACCTGGTGTAGGTGACATCCAGATGGGGACCAGAGTCACCACGTCAGCGTGAGGCCCAGAGGGGATCCAGAGTCATCATGTCCAGGTGAGGCTCAGGTGTGGAACAGAGTCACCAGGTATCAAAGATGCCCAGGTGAGGACCAGAGTCACCAGGTCTGGGTGAGGCGCAGATAGGATCAGAGTCAGCAGTTCCAGGTGAGGCCAAGTAAGAGTCCACAGCAATCAGGTCCAGGTGGGGAACAAAGTCCCGAGGACAGGGTGAGGCCCAGATGGGGACCAGATTCACCAGGTCCAGGTGATTCCCAGGTGGTGAACAGAGTTACGAGTTCCGGGTTAGGACCAGGTAAGGACCAGATTCACCAGGTCCAAGGGAGGCCCACGTGGGGACCTGTGTCACCAGGCATGGGTGAGGCCCAGGAGACAACCCCTCTCACCAGGTCCAGGTGAGGCCAACCTGCAGGCCATGGAGAGGAAACATGTCCTGATGATGCCCAGGTAGGGACTAGAGTTCTCAGGTCCAGGTGAGGCCTACCTGCCGGCCATGCAGTGGAACATGTCCCGATGATGCCCAGGTAGGAACAAGATTTACCAGGTCTAGGTGAGGCTAACCTGCAAGACAAGCAATGGAACCATGTCCCGATAATGCCCAGGTAGGGATCAGAGTCACCAGGTCCAAATGAGGGCCAGATGGAACATATTCACTGGGTGTAGGTGAGGCCCAGTTGAGGATCACAGTCACCAGATATGGTTGAGGCCTAGAGGGGTACCAGAATCAACTGGACCAGGTGACATCCAAATGGGGACCAGAGTCACCAGGTCAGGGTGAGGCCCAGAGTGGTTCCAGAGTCATCATGTACAGGTGAGGCTCAGGTGTGGAACAGAGTCACCAGGTACCAATGATGCCCAGGTGAGGACCAGAGTCACAAGATCTGGGTGACGCGCAGATAGGATCACTGTCACCAGTTCCAGGTGAGGCCAAGAAAGAGTCCACAGCAATCAGGTCCAGGTGGGGAACAAACTCACCAGGACTGGGTGAGTCCCAGAGGGCGACCAGATTCACCAGGTCCAGGTGAGGCCCAGGTGGTGACCAGAGTCCCCGGGTCTGGGAGAGGACCAGGTAAGGACCAGATTCACCAGGTCCAAGAGGCCCACGTGGGGACCTGGTTCATCAGGTATGGGTGAGTCCCAGGTGTCAACCACACTCACCAGGTCCAGGTGAGGCCAGCCTGTAGGCCTTGCAGAGGAACCGTGTCCCGATGATGCCCAGGTAGGGACTAGAGTTACCAGGTCCAGGTGAGGCCAACCTGCAGGCCATGCAGTGGAAACATGTCCCGATGGTGCCCCGGTAGGGCCCAGATTAACCAGGTCCTGGTGAGTCGAACCTGCAGGCCATGCAGTGGAACCATGTCCCGATGATGCCCAGGTAAGGAACAGAATTACCAGGTCCAGGTGACTCCAACCTGCAGTTCATGCAGTGGAACCATGTCCCGATGATGCCCAGGTGAGGAACAGAGTCACCAGTTCTAGGGGGTGCGCAGATAAGATCAGAGTCACCATTTCCAGGTGAGGCCAAGAAAGAGTCCACAGCAATCAGGTCCAGGTGGGGAACAAAGTCACCAGGACTGGGTGAGTCCCAGATGGGGACTAGATTCACCAGGTCCAGGTTAGGCCCAGTTGGGGACCAGAGTCCCCGGGTCTGGGAGAGGACCAGATAAGGACCAGATTCACCAGGTCCAAGATGCCCACGTGGGTCCTGAGTCACCAGGTATGGGTGAGGCCCAGGTGGCAACCCCACTCCCCAGGTCCAGGTGAGGCCAACCTGCAGGCCAGAGTCTCCAGATCCATGTGAGGACCAAGTGGGGACCGGAGTCACCAGGTAAATATGAGTCTACAAGAACACCACAGCCACCAGTGCCAGGTGTGGTTCATGTGGGATCCAGAGTCAACAGTCCAGATGAGACCAAGCTGGGGACCAGAGTCACCAGGTCCAGATTGAGGCCTAAGTGGGGGGACCAGAGTCATCAGGACCAGTTGAGGCCAAAGTGTGGAGCAAAGTTATCTTGTCCAGGTGAGGCCCAGGTGGGGAACAGAGTAACCATGTCCCAATGATGCCAGGTGGGAAAAGAGTCACAAGGTCTAGACGAGGCCAAAGTGAGGAGTAGATTCACCAGGTCCTTTTGAGGACCAGTTGAGGACCACTGTCCCCAGCTCCTTGTGAGTCCCAGAGGGGGACCAGAGTCACCCGGTTCTGGTGATACATAGGTGAGGACCAGAGTCACCACGTCACGGTGAGGCCCAGAGGGGGACCAGAATCACTAGGACTAGGTGAAGCCCCGATGTGGAACTGAGAAACTAGGTGAATGATGCCCATATGAGGACCTCAGTCACCAGGTCCAGGTGAGGTCCCTGTGGGAACCAGTCACCACGTCCAGGTGAGGCCCAGGTGGGACCACAGTCACCAGGTCCAGGTGAGGCCCAGGTATATAAGAGAGTATCATGGTCACAATGATGCCCAGGTAAGGACCAGGGTCAACAGGTCCAGATGAGGCGCAGGTGGAAACATATTCACTAGCTTCCGGTGATGCCCAGTTGAGGACCAGAGTCACCAGGTCTAGTTGAGGCCTAGAGGGGTTCCAGATTCACCTGGTCTAGGTGACATCCAGATGGGGACCAGAGTCACCATGTCAGGGTGAGGCCCAGAGGGGATCCAGTGTAATCATGTCCAGGTGAGGCTCAGTCGTGGAACAGAGTATCCAGGTCATAATGATCCACAGGTGAAGACCAGAGTCAACAGATCGGGGTGAGGCCCAGTTAGGATCAGAGTCAGCAGTTCCAGGTGAGGCAAAGGAGTCCACAGCAATCAGGTCCAGGTGGGGAACAAAGAAACCAGGACCTGGTGAGGCACAGATGGGGACCAGATTCACCAGGTCCAGGTGAGGCCCAGGTGGTGACCAGGGTTACCAGTTCCGGGTGAGGATAAGGTAAGGACCAGATTCACCAGGTCCAATTTAGGCCCACGTGGGGACCTATGTCACCAGGTATGGGTGAGGCCCAGGTGGCAACCCTACTCACCAGGTCCAGGTGAGACCAACCTGCAGGCCATGCAAAGGAACATGTCCCGATGATGCCCAGGTAGGGACCAGATTTACCAGGTCCAGGTGAGGCCTACCTGCAGGCCATACAGTGGAACCATGTCCCGATGATGCCCAGGTAGGGACCAGAGTGACCAGGTCCAAATGAGGCCCACATGGAGCATAATCACTAGGTCCAGGTGAGGCCCAGTTGAGGACCAGAGTCACCAGATCTGGTTGAGGCCTAGAGGGGTACCAGGATCACCTGGTCCAGGTGACATCCAGATAGGGGCCAGAGTCACCAGGTGAGGGTGAGGCCCAGAGAGGTTCCAGAGTCATCATGTCCCGGTGAGGCTCAGGTGTGGAACAGAGTCACCAGGTACCAATCATGCCCAGGTGAGGACCAGAGTCACGAGGTCTGGGTGACGCGCAGATAAGATCAGAGTGAAGACTTCCAAGTGAGGCCAAGAAAGAGTCCACAGCAATCAGGTCCAGGTGGGGAACAAAGTCACCAGGACTGGGTGAGACCCAGATGGGGACCAGATTCACCAGATCCAGGTGAGGCCCAGGTGGCGACCAGAGTCCCCGGGTCTGGGAGAGGACCAGTTGAGGATGAGATTCACCAGGTCCAAGAGGCCCATGTGGTGACCTGAGTCACAAGGTATGGGTGAGGCCCAGGTGTCAACCCCACTCACCAAGTCCAGGTGAGGCCAAGCTGCAGGCCAGAGTGACCAGATCCAGGTGAGGCCCTAGAGGGGACCGTAGACACCAGGTAAATGTGAGTCTACAAGAACACCACAGTCACCAGGTCCAGGTGTGGTTAATGTGGGAATGAGTGTCACCAGGACCAGGTGAGACCCACGTGGGGACCACAGTCACCAGGTCCAGAATGAGGCCTAGGTGCGGAAACAAGAGTCATCAGGACCTGTTGAGGCCAAAGTGTAGAGCAAAGTTATCATGTCCAGGTGAGGCCAAGGGGGGGAACAGAGTAACCATGTCCCATTGATGCCAGGTGGGAAAGGAGTCACAAGGTTCAGACGAAGACTAAGTGAGGAGTAGATTAACCACGTCCTGTTGAGGCCCATTTGAGGGCCAGTGTCCCCAGCTCCAGGTGATTCCCAGAGGGGGACCAGAGTCACCCGGTTCTGGTGATATCCAGGTGGGGATCAGAGTCACCATGTCAGGGTGAGGCCCAGAGGGGGATGAGAATAACTAGGTCCATGTGAGGCCCCGATGTGGAACTGAGGATCCAGGTCCCATGATGCCCATATGAGGACCTGAGTCACCAGGTCCAGGTGAGGTCCCTGTGGGAACCAGTCACCTCGTCCAGGTGAAGCCCAGGTGGGACCACAGTCACCAGGTCCAGGTGAGGCCCAGGTATATAAGAGAGTATCCAGGTCACAATGATGCCAATGTAAGGACCAGAGTCAACAGGTCCAGGAGAGGCCCAAATATGGATCACAGTCATTGTGTTCCAGGTGAGGCCAGATGGAGACCACAGGAACCAGGTCCAGGAGAGCCCCATATGGGAATCAGAGCCACCAGATCCAGGTGAGGTCCAGGTGGGACCACATTCACAAGGTCCAGTTGAGGCACAGGTGGCAACAGGATTCACCAAGACCAGGTGAGGCCCAGGTGGCGACCAGTCACCACATCCAGGTGCGGACCAGCTAAGGACCAGATTCACCAGGCCCAGTGAAGCCCAAGGGGTGACCAGAGTCACCAGGTAAGGGTGAGGCCCAGAGGGGGAACCAGAGTAACCAGTTTAGTTTGAGGCCCAGAATGGGACCAGAGTTCCCTGGTCAAAGTGAGGCCCAGGTGTGGAATAGAGTATCTAGGTCCCAATGATGCCTGGGTGAGGACCAGTGTCACTAGGGCCAAGGAGGCCCAGATGGGGAACAGAATCACTAGGTCGTGGTGAGGCATAGAATAAGACAACTGTCACCAGTATCAGGTGAGCCCCTTGTGGGAACCAGAACCACTGTATCCAGCTGAGTCCCAGGTCCATGTGAGGCCCACGTGAGGACCAGATTCATCAGGTCGAATTGAGGCATAGATCGGGACAAGAGTCACCAGGTCTGGGTGGGGCCAGGTGGGGCAAGATGCAGCAGTTCTGAGTTAGGTCAAAGGGGGGACGAGAGACACGATGTCCAGGTGAGGCCAAACTGAGTACCCGAGTCACCAGATCCAGGTGAGGTCCATATTGGAAAGAGAGTCACCAGGTCCAGGAGAATCCCCGGTGGTGACAAGAGTCACCACGTCATGTGAGGCCCAGGTGGGGACCAGGATCACCAGGTACAGGAGAGGCCCTTGAAAGAACAAGAGTCAACAGTTCGAGGTCAGGCGCAGGTGGCAACCAGGGTCAGAAGTTCCAAGTCAGGCCAAAGTAGGTTCACAGTCACTAGGGAACGGTGAGACACAGAGGGGGACCAGAGTCACGTGGTCCAGGTGAGGTCCACTTGCGGAACACAGTCACCGGGTCCCAATTTTGCTCAGTCGAGGACCATGGTCAACAGGGCCATGTGAGACCCAGATGGGGACCGGAGTCCCCAAATCCAGGTGAAGCCTAGGTGGGGACCACAGTCACCAGATCCAGGGTAGTCTCGGGTACAGACAGAATCACCAGGTCCAGGTGAGGTGCCGGTGGCAACCACACTCACCAGGTCCCGGTGAGGCCCTCGTTGGGACGAGCGTCACGAGGTACATGAGAAGCTAGAAACACTACAGCCACCAGGTCCACATGATGTCCATGTGGAAAGGAGAATCACCAGTTACAGGTGAGGACCAGGTGGGGCTCCGACTCATCCATGTCCAGGTGAGACCCAGGTGGGAACCAGTGTCACCATGTCCAGATGTGGCCCAGGTGAAGACTAGAGTTAATAGGTCCGGCTGGGTCACTGTTATTGAACAGTGTAACCATATCCTGATGCTACTCAGGTGGGTACCAGAGAAACCAGGTCCTGGTGAGGCCAAACTGAGGACCAGAGTCACCAGATCCAGGTGAGGTCCATGTTGGAAAGAGAGTCACCAGGTCCAGGAGAGGTCCAGGTGGGGACCAGAGTCACCAGATCCTGAGGAGGCCAGATGGAGCATATTCACTAGGTCCACGTGAGGCCCAGTTGAGGAACAGAGTCACCAGATCTGGGTGAGGCCCAGGTAGGATCAGAGTCACCAGTTCCAGGTGAGGCCAAGAAGGAGTCCACAGTAATCAGGTCCAGGTGGGGAACAAAGACACCAGGACTGGGTGAGGCCCAGATGGGGACCAGATTCACCAGGCCCAGGTGATATCCTAGTGGTGACCAGGGTTACCAATCCCGGGTGACCACCAGGTAAGGACCAGATTCACCAGGTCCAAGTGAGGCCAAGGTGGTGACCAGAGTCCCCGGGTCTGGGAGAGGACCAGGTAAGGACCAGATTCAACAGGTCCAAGAGGCCCACGTGGGTACAGAGTCACCAGGTATGGGTGAGGTCCTGGTGGCAACCCCACTCACCAGGTCAGGTGAGGCCAGCCTGCAGGCCAGAGTCACCAGATCCAGGTGAGGCCCTAGTGGAGACCGGAGTCACCAGGTAAATGTGAGTCTCCAAGAACACCACAGTCACCAGGTCCAGGTGTGGTTCATGTGGGAACGAGAGTCACCAGGTCCAGGTGAGACCCAGGTGGGAACCACAGTCACCAGTCCAGATTGAGGCCTAGGTGCGGGGACCAGATTCATCAGGACATTTGAGGCGAAAGTGTGGAGCAAAGTTATCATGTCCAGGTGAGGCTCAGGTGGGGAACAGAGTAACCATGTCCCATTGATGCCAGGTGGAAAAGAGTCAGAAGGTCCAGACGAGGCCTAAGTGAGGAGTAGATTCACCAGGTCCTGTTGAGGCCCAGTTGAGGACCAGTGTCCCCAGCTCCGGGAGAGTCCCAGAGGGGGACCAGAGTCACCCGGTTCTGGTGATATCCAGGGGTGACCAGAGTCACCACGTCAGGGTGAGGCCCAGAGGGGGACGAGAATCACTAGGTCCAGGTGAGGCCCCGATGTGGAACTGAGAAACCAGGTCCCATGATGCCCATATGAGGACCTGAGTCACCAGGTCCAGGTGAGGTCCATGTGGGAACCAGTCACCTCGTCCAGGTGAGGCCCAGGTGGGACCACAGTCACCAGGTCCAGGTAAGGCCCAGGTATATAAGAGAGTATCCGGGTCCCAGTGATGCCCAGGTAAGGACCAGCGTCATCAGGTCCCATAGAGGCCCAAATATGTATCAGAGTCATTGATTTCCAGGTGAGGCCAGATGGAGACAACTTGGACCAGGTTCAGGAGAACCCCATATGGGAACCAGAGCAACCAGATTCAGGTGAGGTCCAGGTGGGACCACAGTCACAAGGTCCAGGAGAGGCGCAGGTGGCAACAGGATTCACCAAGTCCCGGTGAGACCCAGGTGGTGACCAGTCACCAGATCCAGGTGAGGACCAGCTAAGGACCAGAATCACCAGGCCCAATTGAAGCCCAAGGGGTGACCAGAGTCACCAGGTAAGGGTGAGGCCCAGAGGGGGAACCAGAGTAAACACTTTAGTTTGAGTCCCAGAATGGGACCAGAGTTCCCTGGTCAAAGTGAGGCCCAGGTGTGGAATAGAGTATCCAGGTCCCAGTGATGCCTGGGTGAGGACCAGAGTCACTAGGGCCATGCAGGCCCAGATGGGGAACAGAATCACTAGGTCCTGGTGAGGCATAGAATAAGACCACAGTCAGCAGTATCAGGTGAGCCCCTTGAGGGAACCAGAGCCACTCTATCCAGCTGAGTCCCAGGTCCATGTGAGGTCAACGTGAGGACCAGATTCATCAGATAGAATTGAGGCATAGCTGGGGACAAGAGTCACTAGGTCTGGGTGCGGCCTAGGTGGGGCAAGATTCAGCAGTTCTGAGTTAGGTCAAAGTGGGGACGAGAGAAACCAGGTCCATGAGAGGCCAAAATGAGTACGAGAGTCACCAGATCCAGGTGAGGTCCATGTTGGAAAGAGAGTCACCAGGTCCAGGAGAGGTCCAGGTGGGGACCAGAGTCACCAGATCCAGGTGAAGTCCAGGTGGGGACCAGAGTCACCAGATCCAGGTGAAGCCCAGGTGGGCACAGAGTCACTAGGTCCAGATGAGGCCCAGGTGAGGACCAGAGTTACCAGGTACACGTGATTCCCCAGGTGGGCACAGAGTCACTAGGTCCAGATGAGGCCCAGGTGAGGACCAGAGTTACCAGGTACACGTGATTCCCCGGCGGGGATCAGAGGCAACAGGTCCATGTGAGGCCAGCTTGGGACCATGGTCAACAGGTCTACTTGAGGCCCCGGTGTGGAACACAGTAACCAGGTCCATGTGAGTCCTCGGTGGTGACAAGAGTCATCACGTCCAGGTGAGGCCCAAGTGGGGACCAGGATCACCAGGTACAGGGGAGGCCCTTGAAAGATCCAGAGTCAACAGTTCGAGGTCAGGGGCAGGTGGTAACCAGGGTCAGCAGGTCCAAGTCAGGCCAAAGTGGGGTTCACATTCACTAGGGCATGTTGAGACCCAGAAGGGGACCAGAGTCACCTGGTCCAGATGAGGTCCAGTTGTGGAACACAGTCTCTGTGTCCCAGTTTTGCCCAGTTGAGGACCATGTTCAACAGGGCCAGGTGAGGCCCAGATGGGGACTGGAGTCCCCAATCCAGATAAAGCCAAGGTGGCGACCACAGTCACCAGCTCCAGGTTTGTCTCAGGTGCAGTCCAGAATCACCAGGTCCAGGTGAGGTGCAGGTGGCAAAGACACTCACCAGGTCCCGGTGAGGGCCTGGTGGGGACCAGAGTCATGAGGTACATGAGAAGCTAGAAAAACTGCAGCCACCAGGTCCACATGATGTCCATGTGGAAACGAGAATCACCAGTTACAGGAGGGGCCCAGGTGGGGATCCGACTCACCATGTCCAGTTGAGACTGGGGAAACCAGTGTCACCATGTCCAGGAGTGGCCCAGGTGAATACCAGATTTGATTGGTCCGGCTGGGTCACTGTTAGTGTACAGTGTAACCATATCCTGATGCTACCCAGGTGGGTGTCAGAGACACCAGGTCCTGGTGAGGCCCAGGTGGAACCAGATACATGAGGTCCAGGTGAGGTCCCGATGGGAACCACAGTCAGCAGGTCAGGTGAGGCCATGTTTAGGATCAGAGTCACCAGTTACAGGTGAGGCCCAGGTGGAGCCAGAGTCACTTGGTAAGAAGAGGCCAAAGTCCGGACCAGAGTTACCAGGATCAGGTCAGTCCGAGTGGGCAATAGAGTAACGATGTCCCGATGATATCCAGGTAGAACCAGAGTCACCAGGTCCAGATGGGGCGCAGGTGGGGAGCATGATCACTAGGTCCCCGTGAGGCCCAGTTCAGGACCAGAGTCACCAGATCTGGTTGAGGTCTAGCGGGATACCAGATTCACCTAGTTTAGGTGACATCCGGATAGGGACCAGAGTCATCATGTCAGGGTGAGGCCCAGAGGGGATCCAGAGTCATCATGTCCAGGTGAAGCTCAGGTGTGGAACAGAGTATCAAGTTCATAATGGTCCATAGGTGAGGACCAGAGTCACCAGAACTGTGTGATGCCCAGTTAGGATCAGAGTCACCAGTTCCAGGTGAGGCCAAGAAGGAGTCCACAGCAATCAGGTCCAGGTGGGGTGACAAAGTCACCAGGACTGGATGAGGACCAGATGGGGACCAGATTAACCAGGTTCATGTGATTCCCAGGTGGTGACCCGAGTTAGGAGTTCTGGTTGAGGATCAGGTAAGGACCAGATTCACCAGGCCCAAGTGAGGCCCACGTGGGGACCTGTGTCACCAGGCATGTGTGAGGCCAAAGTGACAACGCCACTCACCAGGTCAGGTGAGGCCCACCTGCAGGCCATGCAGAGGAACCATGTCCCGATGATGCCCAGGTAGGGACTAGAATTACCAGGTCCAGGTGAGGCCAACCTGCAGGCCATGCAGTGGAACATGTCACGATGATGCCCAGGTAGAGACCAGAGTTACCAGGTCCAGGTGAGGCCAACCTGCAGGCCATGCAGTGGAACCATGTCTCGATGATGCCCAGGTAGGGACCAGAGGCACCAGGTCCAAATGAAGCCCAGATGGAGCATATTCACTAGGTCCAGGTGAGGCCCACTTGAGGACCAGAGTCACCAGATCTGGTTGAGGCCTAGAGGGGTACCAGAATCATCTGGTCCAGGTGACTTCCAGATGGGGACCAGAGTCACCAGGTCAGGGTGAGGCCCAGAGAAGTTCCAGAGACATCATGTCTAAGTGAGGCTCAGGTGTGGAACAGAGTCACCAGGTACCAATGATGCCCAGTTGAGGACCAGATTCACCAGGTCTGGGTGACGCGCAGATAGGATCAGAGTCACCAGTTCCAGGTGAGGCCAAGAAGGAGTCCACAGCAATCAGGTCCAGGTGGGGAACAAAGTCACCAGGACTGGGTGAGGCCCAGATGGGGACCAGATTCACCAGGTCCAGGTGATGCCCAGGTGATGACCAGAGTACCCGGGTCTAGGAGAGGACGAGGTAAGGACCAGATTAACCAGGTAGAAGAGGACCACGTGGGGGCCTGAGTCACCAATTATGGGTGAGGCTCAGGTGGCAACCCCACTCACCAGGTCCAGGTGAGGCCAACCTGCAGGTCAGAGTCACCAGATCCAAGTGAGGCCCTAGTGGGTACCAGAGTCACCAGGTAAATGTGAGTCTACAAGAACACCACAGTCACCAGGTCCAGGTGTGGTTCATGTGGGAACGAGAGTCACAAAGTCCAGGTGAGACCCAGTTGGGGACCACAGTCACCAGGGCCAGATTGAGGCCTAGGTGCGGGGACCAGAGTCATCAGGACCAGTTGAGGCCAAAGTGTGGAGCAAAGTTATCATGTCCAGGTGAGGCCCAGGCGGGGAACAGAGTAACCATGTCCCATTGATGCCAGGTGGGAAAAGAGTCACAAGGTCCAGACGAGGACTAAGTGAGGAGTAGATTCACCAGGTCCTGTTGAGTCCCAGCTGAGGACTAGTGTCCCCAGCTCCGGCTGATCTCAGAGGGGGACCAGAGTCACCCGGTTCTGGTGATATCCAGGTGGGGACCAGAGTCACCACATCAGGATGAGGCCCAGAGGGGGACCAGATTCATTGGTCCACGTGAGGCCCCGATGTGGAACTGAGAACCCTGGTCCCATGATGCCCATATGAGGACCTGAGTCACCAGGTCCAGGTGAGGTCCCTGTGGGAACCAGTCACTTCGTCCAGATGTGGCCCATGTGGGACCACAGTCACCAGGTCCAGGTGAGGCCCAGGTATGTAAGAGAGTATCCAGGTGCCAATGATGCCCAGGTAAGGACCAGAGTCAACAGGTCCAGGAGAGGCCCAAGTATGGATCAGAGTCATTGTGTTCCTGGTGAGGCCAGATGGAGACCACAGGACCCAGGTCCAGGAGAGCCCCATATGGGAACCAGAGCCAAGAGATCCAGGTGAGGTTCAGGTGGGCCACAGTCACAAGGTCCAGTTGAGGCCCAGGTGGCAACAGGATTCACCAAGTCCAGGTGAGACCCAGGTCGCGACCAGTCACCAGATCCAGGTGTGGACCAGCTAAAGACCAGATTCCCCAGGGCCAAGTGAAGCCCAAGGGGAGTCCAGAGTCACCAGATAAGGGTGAGCCCCAGAGGGGGAACCAGAGTAACCAGTTTAATTTGAGGAGCAGAATAGGACCAGAGGTCCCTGGTCAAAGTGAGGCCCAGGTGTGGAATAGAATGTCCAGGGTGAGGATCATTGGGTCCATCACCCAATGAAGCCTGGGTGAGGACCAGAGTGACTGGGGCCATGCAGGCCCAGATGGGGAACCGAATCACTAGGTCCTGGTGAGGCATACAATAAGACCACAGTCAGCAGTATCAGCTGACCCCTTGCGGGAACCAGAGCCACTCTATCCAGCTGAGTCCCAGGTCCAGGTGAGGCTCCTGTGAGGACCAGATTCATTAGGTCGAATTGAGGCATAGCTGGGGACAAGAGTCACCAGGTCGGGCTGCAGCCTAAGTTGGGCTAGATTCAGCAGTTCTGAGTTAGGTCAAAGTGGGGACGAGAGACGCCAGATCCAGGTGAGGCCAAACTGAGTACCAGAGTCACCAGATCCGTGTGTGGTCCATGTTTGAAAGAAAGTCACCAGGTCTGGGAGAGGTCCAGGTGGGGACCAGAGTCACCAGTTCCAGGTGAGGCCAAGAAGGAGTCCACAGAAATCAGGTCCATGTGGGGAACAAAGTCACCAGGACTGAGTGAGGCCTAGATGGGGACCAGATACACAAGGTCCACGAGTTATCCAGGTGGTGACCAGACTTACCAGTTCCGGGTGAGGACCAGGTAAGGACCAGATTCACCAGGTCCAAGAGGCCCACGTGGGGACCTCAGTCACCAGGTATGGGTGAGGCACAGGTGGCAAAAAACTCACCAGGTCCAGGTGAGGTCAACCTGCAGGCCATGCAGTGGAACCATATCCCGATGATGCCCAGGTAGGGAGAAGAGTTACCAGGTCCAGGTGAGGCCAACCTGCATGCCATGCAGAGGAAACATATCCAGATGATGCCCAGGTAGAGACAGACTTACCAGGTCCAGGTGAGGCCAACCTGCAGGCCATGCAGTGGAATCATATCCCGATGATGCCCAGGTATGGACCAGAGTCACCAGGTCTAAATGAGGCCCAGATGGAGCATATTCACTAGGTACAGATGAGTCCCCTTTGAAGACCAGAGTCACCAGATCTGTTTGAGGCCTAGGGGGTACCCGAATCACCTTGTCCATGTGACATCCAGATGGGGACCAGAGTCACTAGGTCAGGGTAAGGCCCAGAGCGGTTCCAGAGTCAACATTTCCAGGTGAGGCTCAGGTGTGGTACAGAGTCACCAGGTACCAATGATGCCCAGGTGAGGACAAGAGTCACCCGGTCTGGGTGACGCACAGATAGGATCAGACTCACCAGTCCAGGTGAGGCCAAGAAAGGGCACAGCAATCAGGTCCAGGTGGGGAACAAAGTCACCAGGACTGGGTGAGGCCCAGATGGGGACCAGATTCACCAGGTCCAGGTGAGGCCCAGGTGGTGACAAGAGTCCCCGGGTCTAGGAGAGGACCGGGTAAGGACAAGATTCACCAGGTCCAAGAGGACCACGTAGGGACTTGAGTCACCAGGTATGGGTGAGGCCCAGGTGGCAACCCCACTCACCAGGTCCTGGTGAGACCAACCTGCAGGCCAGAGTCACCAGATCCACGTGAGTCCCTATTGGGGACCGGATTCACCAGGTAAAAGTGAGTCTACAAGAACGCCAGAGTCACCAGGTCCAGGCGTGGTTCATGTAGGAACGAGACCACCAGGTCCAGGTGAGACCCAGGTGGAGACCACAGTCACCAGGTCCAGGTGTGACCCAGGTGGGGACCACAGTCACCAGGTTCAGTTTGAGGCCTAGGTGGGGGGATCAGAGTCATCAAGACCAGTTGAGGCCAAAGTGTGGAGCAAAGTTATCATGTCCAGGTGAGGCCCAGAGGGAACAGAGTAACCATGTCCCATTGATGCCAGGTGGGAAAAGAGTCACAAGGTCCAGATGAGACCTAAGTGAGGAGTAGATTCACCAGGTCCAGTTGTGCCCAGTTGAGGACCAGTATCCCAGCTCCGGGTGAGTCCCAGATGGGGAACAGAGTCACCCGATTCTGGTGATATCCAGATGGGGACCAGAGTCACCATGTCAGGCTGAGGCCCAGAGGGGATCCAGCTTCATCATGTCCAGGTGACTCTCAGGTGTGGAAAAGAGTATCCAGGTCATAATGGTCCACAGGTGAGGACCAGAGTCACCAGATCTGGGTGAGTCCCAGTTAGGATCAGAGTCACCCGTTCCAGGTGAGGCCCAAAAGGAGTCCACAGCAATCAGTTCCAGGTGGGGAACAAAGTCACCAGGACTGGGTGAGGCCCAATGGGGACCAGATTCACCAGGTCCAGATGTTCCCATGTAGTGACCAGACTTACTAGTTCCGAGTGAGGACTAGGTAAGGACCAGATTCACCAGGTCAAAGGGAGGCCCACGTGGGGCCCTAGTCACAAGTATGGGGGAGGCCCAGGTGGCAACCCCACTCAGCAGGTCCAGGTGAGGCCAACCTGCAGGCCATGCAGAGGAACCATGTCCCGGTGATGCTCAGGTAGGGACCAGATTTACCAGGTCCATTTGAGGCCAATCTGCAGGCCATGCTGTGGAACCATGTCCCGATGATGCCCAGGTAGGGACCAGATTCACCAGGTCCAAATAAGTCCCAGATGCAGCATATTCACTAGGTCCAGGTGAGGCCCAGTTGAGGACCAGTTTCACCATATCTGCTTGAGTCTTTGAAGGGTACCAGAATCACCTGGTCCAGGTGATATCCAGGTGGGGACGAGAGTCAACAGGTCAGGGGGAGGCCCAGAGAGGTTCCAGAGTCATCGGGTCCAGGTGAGGCTCAGGTGTGGAAGAGAGTCACCAGGTACCAATGATGCCCAAGTGAGGACCAGAGTCACCAGATCTCGGTGAGGAGTAGATAGGATCAGAGTCACCAGTTACAGGTGAGGCCAAGAAAGAGTTCACAGCAATCAGGTCCAGGTGGGGAACAAATCACCAGACCTGGGTGAGACCCAGATGGGGACCAGATTCACCAGGTCCAGGTGAGGCCCAGGTGGCTATAGAGTCCCCGGGTCTAGGAAAGGACCAGGTAAGGACCAGATTCACCAGGTCCAAGAGACTCACGTGGGGACCTGAGTCACCAGCTATGTGTGAGGCCTAGGTGGCAACCCCACTCACCAGGTCTAGGTGAGGCCAACCGGCGGGCCAGAGTCACCAGATCTAGGTGAGGCCCTATTGGGGACTGGAGTCACCAGGTACATGTGAGTATACAAGAACACCACAGTCACCAGGTCCAGGTGTGGTTCATGTGGAAACGAAGGTCACCAGGTCCAGGTGACTCCCAGGTGGGGACCACAGTCACCAGGTCCAGATTGAGGCCTAGGTAGGGGGACCAGAGTCATCAGGACCAGTTGAGGCCAAAGAATGGAGCAAAGTTATCATGTCCAGGTGAGGCCCAGGTGGGGAACAGAGTAACAATGTCCCATTGATGCCAGGTGGGAAAAGAGTCACAAGGTCCAGACGATGCCTAATTGAGGAGTAGATTCACCAGGTCCTATTGAGGCCCAGTTGAGGACCAGTGTCCCCATCTCCGGGTGAGTCTCAGAGGGGGACCAGAGTCACCAGGTTCTGGTGATATCCAGGTGGGGACCAGAGTCACCACGTCAGGGTGAGGCCCAGAGGGGGACGAGAATCACTAGGTACAGGTGAGGTCCCGATGTGGACCTGAGAAACCAGGTACCATGATGCCCATATGAGGACCTGAGTCACCAGGTCCAGGTGAGGTCCCTGTGGGAACCAGTCACCTCATCCACTAGAGGCCCCGGTGGGACCAAAGTCACCAGGTCCAGGTGAGGCCCAGGTATATAAGAGAGTATCGAGGTCCCAATGATGCCCATGTAAGGACCAGAGTCAACAAGTGCAGGAGAGGCCCAAATATGTATCAGAGTCATTGTGTTCCAGGTGAGGCCAGATAGAGACCACAGGAACCAGGTCCAGGAGAGCCCCATATGGGAACCAGAGCCACCAGATCCAGGTGAGATCCAGGTGGGACCACAGTCACAAGGTCCAGGTGAGGTGCAGGTGGCAACAGGATTCACCAAGTCCAGGTGAGGCCCAGGTGGAGACCATTCACCAGATCCAGGTGAGACCAGCTAAGGACCAGATTCACCAGGCCCAGGTGAAGCCAAACGGGTGACCAGAGTCCCCAGGTAAGGGTGAGGCCCAAAGGGAACCAGTAACTAGTTTAGTATGAGTCCCAGAATGGGACGAGAGGTCCATGGTCAATGTGAGACACAGGTGTGGAATAGAGTATCCAGGTCCTAATGATTCCTGGGTGAGGACCAGAGTCACTAGCGCCATGCAGGCCCAGATGGGAACAGAATCACTAGGACCAGGTGAGGCATAGAATAAGACCACAGTCAGCTGTATCAGGTGAGCCCCTTGTGGAAACCAGAGCCACTCTATCCAGCTGAGTCCCAGGTCCATGTGAGGCCCACTTGAGGACAAGATTCTTCAGGTTGAATAGAGGCATAGCTGGGGACAAGAGTCACCAGGTATGGGTGCTGCCAAGGTGGGGCAAGATTCAGCAGTTCTGAGTTAGGTCAAAGTGGGGACGAGAGACACCAGGTCCAGGTGAGGCCAAACTGAGGACCAGAGTCACCAGATCCAGGTGAGGTCCATGTTGGAAAGAGAGTCACCAGGTCCAGGAGAGGTCCAGGTGGGGACCAGAGTCACCAGATCCAGGTGAAGTCCAGGTGGGGACCAGAGTCACCAGATCCAGGTGAAGCCCAGGTGGGGACCATAGTCACTAGGTCCAGATGAGGCCCAGGTGAGGACCAGAGTTCCCAGGTACACGTGAGGCCCCAGTGGGGATCAGAGGCAACAGGTCCATGTGAGGCCGGCTTGGGGACCATGGTCAACAGGTCTACTTGTGGCCCAAGTGTGGAACACAGTAACCAGGTCCAGGTGAGCCCAGGTGGTGACAAGTGTCACCACGTCCAGTAGAGGCCCAGGTGGGGAACAGGAACACCAGGTCCAGGGGAAGCCCTTGAAAGAAGCAGAGTCAAAAGTTCGAGGTCAGGCGCATTTAGAATCCAGGGTCAGCATGACCAAGGCAGGCCACAGTGGGGTTCACAGTCACTAGGGCACGGTGAGACCCAGAGGGGAACCAGAGTCAACTGGTCTAGGTGAGGTCCAGTTGTGGAACACAGTCACCGTGTCCCAATTTTGCCTTGTTGAGGACCATGGTCAACAGGGCCTGGTGAGGCCCAGATGGGGGCTGGAGTCCCCAAATCCAGGTGAAGGCCAGGTGGGGACCACATTCACCATATCCAGGGTAGTCTCAGGTGCAGACCAGAATCACCAGGTCCAGGTGAGTTGCCGGTGGCAATCACACTCACGAGGCCCAGGTGAGGCCCTGGTGGGGACCAGAGTGAAGAGCTACATGAGAAGCTATAAACACTGCATCCACCAGGTCCACATGAGTCCATGTGGGAACGAGAATCACCAGTTACAGGTGAGGACCAGATGGGGATCCGACTCACCATGTCCAGTTGAGGCCCAGGTGAGAACCAGTGTCACCATGTCCAGGTGTGGCCCAGGTGAAGACCAGAGTTAATAGGTCCGGCTGGGTCACTGTTAGTGAACAGTGTAACCATATCCTGATGCTACCCAGGTGGGTACCACAGACACCAGGTCCTGGTGAGGGCCAGGTGGCACCAGAGATATGAGGTCCAGGTGAGGTCCCAATGGGAACCACAGTCACCAGGTCAGGAGAGGTCATGCATAGCATCAGAGTCACCAGTTACAGGTGAGGCCCAGGTGGAGCCAGAGTCACCTGGAACAGAATAGGCCAAAGTCAGACCAGAGATACCATATCAGGTAAGTCCCAGTGGGGAATAGAGTAACCATGTCTCGATGATGCCCAGGTACAACCAGAGTCACCAGTTCCAGATGAGGCCCAGGTGGGGAGCTAATCACTAGGTCCCGGTGAGGCCCAGTTGAGGACAAGAGTCACAAGGTCTAGTTGAGGCCTAGAGGGGTACCAGATTCACCTGGTCTAGGTGACATCCAGATAGAGACCAGTGTCACCATGTCAGGGTGAGGCCCAGAGGGGATCCAGAGTTATCATGTCCAGGTGAGGCTCAGGTGTGGAACAGAGTATCCAGGTCATAATGATCCACAGGTGAGGACCAGAGGCACCAGATCTGGGTGAGGCCCAGTTAGGATCAGAGTCACCAGTTCCAGGTGAGACCAAGAATAAGTCCACAGCAATCAGGTCCAGGTGGGGAACAAAGTCACCAGGACTGGGTGAGTTTCAGATGGGGACCAGATTCACCAGGTCCAGGGGAGGACAACCTGCATGCCATGCAGAGGAAACATATCCAGATGATGCCCAGGTAGAGACGTACTTACCAGGCCCAGGTGAGGCCAACCTGCAGGCCATGCAGTGGATTCATATCCCGATGATGCCCAGGTATGGACCAGTCACCAGGTCCAAATGAGGCCCAGATGGAGCATATTCACTAGGTACAGGTGAGTCCCCTTTGAAGACCAGAGTCACCAGATCTGTTTGAGGCCTAGGGGGTACCCGAATCACCTTGTCCATGTGACATCCAGATGGGGACCAGAGTCACTCGGTCAGGGGGAGGCCCAGAGCGGTTCCAGAGTCAACATTTCCAGGTGAGGCTCAGGTGTGGTACAGAGTCAGCAGGTACCAATGATGCCCAGGTGAGGACAAGAGTCACCCGGTCTGGGTGACACACAGATAGGATCAGACTCACCAGTCCAGGTGAGGCCAAGAAAGGGCACAGCAATCAGGTCCAGGTGGGGAACAAAGTCACCAGGATTGGGTGAGGCCCAGATGGGGACCAGATTCACCAGGTCCAGGTGAGGCCCAGGTGGTGACAAGAGTCCCCGGGTCTAGGAGAGGACCGGGTAAGGACAAGATTCACCAGGTCCAAGATGACCACGTAGGGACTTGAGTCACCAGGTATGGGTGAGGCCCAGGTGGCCATCCCACTCACAAGGTCCACGTGAGGCCAACCTGCATGCCAGAGTCACCAGATCCAGGTGAGTCCCTAGTGGGGACCGGAGTCACCAGGTAAATGTGAGTCTACAAGAACACCACAGTCACCAGGTCCTTGTGTGGTTCATGTGTGAACGAGACTCACCAGGTACAGGTGAGACCCAGGTGGGGACCACAGTCACCAGGTCCAGATTGAGGCCTAGGTGGAGGGACCAGAGTCATGAGGAACATTTGAGGCCAAAGTGCGGAGCAAAGTTATCATGTCCAGGTGAGGCCCAGGTGGGGAACAGAGTAACCATGTCCCATTGATGCCAGGTGAGAAAAGAGTCACAAGGTCCAGACGAGGCCTAAGTGAGGAGTAGATTCACCAGGTCCTGTTGAGGCCCGGTTGAGTACCAGTGTCCCCAGCTCCGGGTGAGTCCCAGAGGGGGACCAGAGTCACCCGGTTCTGTGCCTATCCAGCTGGGGACCAGAGTCACCACGTCAGGGTGAGGCCCAGAAGGGGATGAGAATCACTAGGTCCAGGTGAGGCCCCGATGTGGAACTGAAACCAGGTCCCATGATGCCCATATGAGGACCTGAATCACCAGGTCCTGGTGAGGTCCCTGTTGGAACCAGTCAACTCGTCCAGGTGAGGCCTAGGTGGGACCAGTCACCAGGTCCAGGTGAGGCCCACGTATATAAGAGAGTATCCAGTTACCAATGATCCCCAGGTTAGGACCAGAGTCAACAGGCCCAGGAGAGGCCCAAATATGGATCAGAGTCATTTTGTTCCAGGTGAGTCCAGATGGATACCACGGGAACCAGGTCCAGGAGAGCCCCATATGGGACCAGAGCCACCAGATCCAGGTGAGTTCAAGGTGGGGCCACAGTCACAAGGTCCAGGTGAGGCACAGGTGGCAACAGGATTCACCATGTCCAGCTGAGGTCCAGGTGGCGACCAGTCACCAGATCCATGTGCGGACCATCTATGGACCAGATTCACCAGGCCCAAGTGAAGCCAAAGGGGTGACCAGAGTCACCAGGTAATGGTGAGGCCCAGAGGGGTAACCAGAGTAACCAGTTTAGTTTGAGGCCCAGAATGGGACCAGAGGTCCCTGGTCAAAGTGCGTCCCAGGTGTGGAATAGAGTATCCAGGTCCCAATGATGCCTGGGTGAGGACCATAGACACTAGGGCCATGCAGGCCCAGATGGGGAACAGAATCACTAGGTCCTGGTGAGGCATAGAATAAGACCAGAGTCAGCAGTATCAGGTGAGCCCCTTGTGGGAACCAGAACAACTCTATCCAACTGAGTCCCAGGTCCATGTGAGGCCCACGTGAGGACCAGATTCATCAGGTCGTATTGAGGCATAGCTGGGGACAAGAGTCACCAGGTCTTGGTGCGGCCTAGGTGGGGCAAGATTCAGCAGTTCTGACTTAGGTCAAAGTGGGGACGAGAGATACCAGGTCCAGGTGAGGCCAAACTGAGGACCAAGCTCACCAGATCCAGGTGAGGTCCATGTTGGAAAGATAGTCACCAGGTCCAGGAGAGGTACAGGGGGGACCAGAGTCACCAGATCCGTGTGAAGTCCAGGTTGGGACCAGAGTCACCATATCCAAATTGGCCCAGGTGAGGACCTGAGTTACCAGGTACACGTGAGGCCCCGGTGGGGATCAGAGGCAACAAGTACATGTGAGGCCGGCTTGGGGACCATGGTCAACAGGGCTACTTGAGGCCTAGGTGTGGAACACAGTATGCAGGTCCAGGTGAGTTCCCGGTGGTGACAAGGGTCACCACGTCCAGTTGAGGCGCAGGTGGGGACCAGGATCACCAGGTACAGGGGAGGACCTTGAATGAACCAGAATCAACATTTCGAGGTCAGGCGCAGGTGGCAACCAGGGTCAGCAGGTCCAAGTCAGGCCAAAGTGGGGTTCACAGTCACTAGGGCACGGGGAGACCCAGAGGGGGATTAGAGTCACCTGGTATAGGTGAGGTCCAGTTGTGGAACACTGTCATCGGCTCCCAATTTTGCCCAGTTGTGTGCCATGGTCAACAGGGCCAGGTGAGGCCCAGAGGGGACCGGAGACCCCAAATCCAGGTGAAGCCCAGGTGGGTACCACAGTCACCACATCCAGGGTAGTCTCAGGTGCAGACGAGAATCCCAGGACCAGGTGAGGTGCAGGTGGCAACCACACTCACCGGGTCCCGGTGAGGCCCTGGTGGGGAGCAGAGTCACGAGGTACATGAGGAGTAGAAACACTGCAGCCACCAGGTCCACATGCTGTCCACGTGGGAACGAGAATCACCAGTTAAACGTGAGGACCACGTGGGCATCCGACTCACCATGTCCATGTGAGACCCAGGTGGGAACCACTGTCACCATGTCCGGGTGAAGACCAGAGTTAATAGGTCCGGCTGGGACACTGTTAGTGAACAGTGTAACCATATCCTGATGCTACCCAGGTGGGTACCAGAGACACCAGGTCCTGGTGAGGCCCAGGTGGGACCAGAGACATGAGTTCCAGGTGAGGTCCCATGGGAACCACAGTCACCAGGTCAGGTGAGGCCATGCTTAGGATCAGAGTCACCAGTTACAGGTGAGGCCCAGGTGAAGCCAGAGTCACCAGGTACTGAAGAGGCCAAGTCAGGACCAGAGTTACCAGGATCAGGTCAATCCCAGTGGGGAATAGAGTAACCATGTCCCGATGATGCCCAGGGAGAACCAGAGTCACCAGGTCCAGATGAGGCGCAGGTGGGGAGCATATTCACTAGGTCCCCGTGAGGCCCAGTTGAGGGCCAGAGTCACCAGGTCTAGTTGATGCCTAGAGGGGTACAAATTTCACCTGGTCTAGGTGACATCCAGATGAGGACCAGAGTCACCATGTCAGGGTGAGGCCCAGGGAGGATCCAGAGTCCTCATGTCCAGATGAGGCTCAGGTGTGGAACAGATTATCCAGATCATAATGGTCCACAGGTGAGGAGCAGAGTCACCAGATCTGGGTGGGGCCCAGTTAGGATCAGAGTCACCAGTTCCAGGTGAGACCAACAAGGAATCAACAGCAATCAGATCCAGGTGGGGAACAAAGCAACCAGGACTGAGTGAGGACCAAATGGGGACTAGATTCACCAGGTCCAGGTCATTCCCAGGTGGTGACCAGAGTTACCAGTTCCGGGTGAGGACCAGGCAAGGACTAGATTCACCAGGTCCAAGTGAGGCCCACGTGGGAACCTGTGTCACCAGGCATGGGTGAGGCCCAGGTGGCAAGCCCACTGACCAGGTCCAGCTGAAGCCAACCTGCAGGCCATTCAGAGGAACCATGTCCCGATGATGACCAGGTAGGGACCAGACTTACCAGGTCCAAGTGAGGCCAACCTGCAGGCCATGTAGTGGAACCATGTCCCGATGATGCCCAGGTAGGGACCAGAGTCACCAGGTCCAAATGAGGCCCAGATGGTGCATATTCACTAGGTCTAGGTGAGGCCCAGTTGAGGACCAGAGTCACCAGATTTGGATGAGGCCTAGAGGGGAACCAGAATCACCTGGTCCAGGTGACATCCAGATGGGGACGAGAGTCACCAGGTCAGGGTGAGGCCCAGAGAGTTCCAGAGTCATCATGTCCAGGTGAGGCTCAGGTGTGCAACAGAGTCAGCAGGTACCAATGATGCCTAGGTGAGGACCAGTGTCAGCAGGTCTGGGTGACGCGCAGATAGGATCAGAGTAACCAGTTCTAGGTGAGGCCAAGAAGTAGTCCACAGCAATCAGGTCCAGGTGGGGAACAAAGTCACCAGGACTGGGTGAGTCTCAGATGGGGACCAGATTCACCAGGTCCAAGGGAGGCCCACGTAGTGACCAGAGTCCCCTGGTCTAGGAGAGGACCAGGAAAGGATCTGATTCACCAGGCCCAAGAGCCCCACGTGGGGACTTGAGTCACCAGGTATGGGTGAGGCCCAGGTGGCATCCCCAGTCACCAGGTCCAGGTGAGGCCAACCTGCAGGCCATGGAGAGGAACCATGTCCGGATGATGCCCAGGTAGGGACCAGAGTTACCAGGTCCAGGTGAGTGCAACCTGCAGGCCATGCAGTGGAACCATGACCCGATGATGCCGAGGTAGTGACCAGAGTTACCAGGTCCAAATGAGGCCCAGATGGAGCATATTCACTAGGTCCAGGTGAGGCCCAGGTGAGGACCAGTGTCTCCAGGTCTGGTTGAGTCCTAGAGCAGTACCAGAATCACCTGGTCCTGGTGACATCCAGATGGGGACCAGAGTCACCAGGTCAGGGTGAGACCCAGAGAGGTTCCAGAGTCATCATGTCCAGGTGAGGCTCAGGTGTGGAACAGAGTCACCAGGTACCAATAACTCCCAGGTGAGGACCAGAGTCACCAGATCTGGGAGACGCGCATATAGGATCAGAGTCACCAGTTCCAGGTGAGGCCAAGAAAGGGTCCACAGCAATCAGGTCCAGATGGGGAACAAAGTCACCAGGACTGGGTGAGGCCCAGATGGGGACCAGATTCACCAGGTCCAGGTGAGGCCCAGGTAGGACCACAGTCATCAGGTCCAGGTGAGGCTCAGGTATATAAGAGAGTATCCAGGTCCCAATGATGCCCAGGTGGAACCAGAGTCACCAGGTCCAGATGCGGCGCAGGAGGGGAGCATATCCACTAGGTCGCGGTGAGGCCCATTTGAGGACCACAGTCACCAGGTCTAGTTGAGGCCTAGAGGGGTACCCGATTCACCTGGTCTAGGTGACATCCAAATGGGGACCACAGTCACCATGTCAGGGTGAGGTCCAGAGGGGATCCAGAGTAATCATGTCCAGGTGAGGCTCAGGTGTGGAACAGAGTATCCAGATCATAATGGTCCACAGGTGAGGACCAGAGTCACCAGATCTGGGTGAGGCCCAGTTAGGATCAGAGTCACCAGTTCCAGGTGAGGCCAAGAAGGAGTCCACAGCAATCAGGTCCAGGTGGGGAACAATGTCACCAGGACTCGGTGAGGCCCAGATGAGGACCAGATTCACCAGGCCCAAATGAAGGCCATTGGGTGACCAGATTCACCAGGTAAGGGTGAGTCCCAGAGGGGGAACCAGAGTAACCAGTTTAGTTTGAGACCCAGAATGGGTCCAGAGGTCCCTAGTCAGAGTGAGGCCCTGGTGTGGAATAGTGTATCCAGGTCCCAATGATGCCTGGGTGACGACCAGAGTCCTTAGGGCCATGCAGGCCCAGATGGGGACAAATCACTAGGTCCTGATGAGGCATAGAATAAGACCACAGTCAGCAGTATCATTTGATCCCCTTGCGTGAACCAGAGCCACTCTATCCAGCTGAGTCCCAGGTCCATGTGAGGCTCACGTGAGGACCTGATTCATTAGGTCGTATTGAGCATAGCTGGGGACAAGAGTCACCAGGTCTGGGTGCGGGGTAGGTGGGGCAAGATTCAGCAGTTCTGAGTTAGGTCAAAGTGGGTACGAGAGACGCCAGGTCCAGGTGAGGCCAAACTGAGGACCAGAGTCACCAGATCCATGTGAGGTCCATGTTGGAAAGAGAGTCACCAGGTCCAAGAGAGGTCCAGGTGGGGACCAGAGTCACCAGATCCAGGTGAAGTCCAGGTGGGGACCAGAGTCACCAGATCCACGTGAAGCCCAGGTGGGGACCAGAATCACTAGGTCCCGATGAGGCCCAGGTGATGACCAGAGTTACCAGGTACACGTGAGGCCCCGGTGGGGATCAGAGGCAACAGGTCCATGTGAGGCCGGCTTGGGGACCATGGTCAACAGGTCTACTTGAGGCCCTGGTGTGTAGCACAGTAAGCATGTTCAGGTGAGTCCCCGGTGGTGAAAAGAGTCACCACTTCCAGGTCAGTCCCAGGTGGGGACCAGGATCACCAGCTACAGTTGAGGCCCTTGAAAGAACTAGAGTCTACTGTCACAAAAACAGACACATAGATCAGTGAAACAGAAGAGAGATTCCAGAAGTGGACCCTGAACTTTATGGGCAACTAATATTCGATAAAGGAGGAAAGACTATCCATTGGAAGAAAGACAGTCTCTTCAATAAATGGTGCTGGGAACATTGGACATCCACATGCAGAAGAATGAAACTAGACCACTCTCTTTCACCATACACAAAGATAAACTCAAAATGGATGAAAGATCTAAATGTGAGACAAGATTCCATCAAAATCCTAGAGAAGAACACAGGCAACACCCTTTTTGAACTCGGCCATAGTAACTTCTTGCAAGATACATCCACGAAGGCAAAAGAAACAAAAGCAAAAATGAACTATTTGGACTTCATCAAGATAAGAAGCTTTTGCACAGCAAAGGATACAGTCAACAAAACTCAAAGACAACCTACAGAATGGGAGAAGATATTTGCAAATGACATATGAGATAAAGGACTAGTTTCCAAGATCTATAAAGAACTTATCAAACTCAACACCAAAGAAACAAACAATCCAATCATGAAATGGGCAAAAGACATGAACAGAAATCTCACAGAGGAAGACATAGACATGGCTAACATGCACATGAGAAAATGCTCTGCATCACTTGCCCTCAGGGAAATACAAATCAAAACCACAATGAGATACCACCTCACACCAGTGAGAATGGGGAAAATTAACAAGACAGGAAACAACCAATGTTGGAGAGGATGTGGAGAAAAGGGAATCCTCATACACTGTTGGTGGGAATGTGAACTGGTGCAGCCACTTTGGAAAACTGTGTGGAGGTTCCTCAAACAGTTAAAAATATACCTGCCCTACGACCCAGCAATTGCACTGTTGGGGATATTCCCCAAAGAGACAAATGCAATGAAACGCCGGGACACGTGCACCCCGATGTTTATAGCAGCAATGGCCACGATAGCCAAACTGTGGAAGGAGCCTCGGTGTCCAACGAAAGATGAATGGATAAAGAAGATGTGGTTTATGTATACAATGGAATATTACTCAGCTTTTAGAAATGACAAATACCCTCCATTTGCTTCAACGTGGATGGAACTGGAGGGTATTATGCTGAGTGAGGTAAGCCAGTCGGAGAAAGACAAACATTATATGTTCTCATTCATTTGGGGAATATAAATAATAGTGAAAGGGAATATAAGGGAAGGGGGAAGAAATGTGTGGAAAATATCAGATAGGGAGACAGAACGTAAAGACTGCTAACTCTGGGAAACGAACTAGGGTTGGTAGAAGGGGAGGAGGGCGGGGGGTGGGAGTGAATGGGTGACGGTCACTGGGGGTTATTCTGTAAGTTAGTAAATAGAACACCAATAATAAAAAATAAATTTAAAAAAAAAAAGAAAAAAGAAAGAACCAGAGTCAACAGGTCGAGTTCAAGCGCAGGTGGCAACCAGGGTCAGCAGGTCCAAGTCAGGCCAAAGTGGGGTTCACAGTCATTAGGGCACGGTGATACCCAGAGGGGGACCAGAGTCACCTGGTACAGGTGAGGTCCATTTGTGGAACACAGTCACGGGGCCCCAATTGTGCCCAGTTGAGGACCATGGTCAACAGGGCCAGGTGAGGCCCAGATGGGGACCGGAGTCCCCAAATCCAGGTGAAGACCAGGTGGGGACCACAGTCACCAGATCCAGGGTAGTCTCGGGTGCAGACCATAATTACCAAGTCCAGGTGAGGTGCAGTTGGCAACCACACTCACCAGGTCCTGGTGAGTCCCTGGTGGGGACCAGAGTCACGAGGTACATGAGAAGCTAGAAACACTGCAGCCACCAGGTCCACAGGATTTCCATGTGGGAACGAGAATCACCAGTTACAGGTGATGACCAGGTGGGGATCCTACTCACCATGTCCAGGTGAGACCTAGGTGTGAACGAGTGTCACCATGTCCAGGTGTGGCCCAGGTGAAGACCAGAGTTAATAGGTCCGGCTGGGTCACTGTTAGTGAACAGTGTAACCATATCCTGATGCTACCCTGGTGGGTACCAGAGACACCAGGTCCTGGTGAGGCCCAGGTGGGACCAGAGACATGAGGTCCAGGTGAGGTCCCGATGGGAACCACAGTCACCAGGTCTGGTGAGGCCATGCTTAGGATCAGAGTCACCAGTTGCTGGTGAGGCCCAGGTGGAGCCAGAGTCACCGGGACAGAAGAGGCCAAAGTCAGGAGCAGAGTTACCAGGATCAGGTGAGTCCCAGTGGGAAATAGGGTAACCATGTCCCGATGATGCGCAGGTAGAACCAGAGTCACCAGGTCCTGATGAGGCGCAGGTGGGGAGCATATTCTCTAGGTCTTGGTGAGGCGCACTTGAGGACCAGAATCCCCAGGTCTATTTGAGGCCTAGAGGAGTACCAGATTCACCTGGTCTAGGTGATATCCAGATGGGGAGCAGAGTCACCATGTCAGGGTGAGGCCCAGAGGGGATCCAGAGTCATCATGTCCAAGTGAGTCTCAGGTGTGGAACAGAGATCCAGGTTATAATGGTCCACAGGTGAAGACCAGAGTCAACAGATCTGGGTGAGGCCCAGTTAGGATCAGTCACCAGTTCCAGGTGAGGCCAAGAAGGAGTCCTCTGCAATCAGGTCCAGGTGGGGAACAAAGTCACGAGGAGTGGGTGAGGCCCAGATGGGTTCCAGATTCACCAGGTCCAGGTCAGGCCCAGGTGGTGACCAGAGTCCCCGGGTAAGGGAGAGGACCAGGTAAGGACCAGATTCTCCAGGTCCAAGAGGCCCACGTGGGGACCTGGTCACCAGGTATGGGTGAGGCCCAGGTGGCAACCCCACTCACCAGGTCCTCGTGAGGCCAACCAGCAGGCCAGAGTCACCAGATCCTGGTGAGGCCCTAGTGGGGAGCGGAGTCACCAGGTAAATGTGAGTCTACAAGAACACCACAGTCACCAGGTCCAGGTGTGGTTCATGTGGGAACGAGAGTCACCAGGTCCAGGTGAGACCCATGTGGGGACCACAGTCACCAGGTCCAGATTGAGGCCTGGTGGGGGGACCAGAGTCATCTGGACCATTTAAGGCCGAAGTGCGGAGCACAGTTATCATGTCCAGGTGAGGCCCAGGTGGGGAACAGAGTAAACATGTCCCATTGATGCCAGGTGGGAAAAGAGTCACAAGGTCCAGACGAGGCCTAAGTGAGGAGTAGATTCACCAGGTCCTGTTGAGGCCAAGTTGAGGACCAGTGTCCCCAGCTCTGGTTGAGTCCCAGACGGGGACCAGAGTCACCCGGTTCTGGTGATATCCAGGTGGGGACCAGAGTCACCACGTCAGGGTGAGGCCCAGAGAGGGAAGAGAATCACTCCATCCAGGTGAGGTCCCGATGTGGAACTGAGAAATCAGGTCCCATGATGCCCATATGAAGACCTGAGTCACCAGGTCCAGGTGATGTCCCCGTGGGAACCAGTCACCTCGTCCAGGTGAGGCCCCGGTGGGACCACAGTCAACAGGTCCAGGTGAGGCCCAGGTATATAAGAGATTATCCAGGTACCAATGATGCCCAGGTAAGGACCAGAGTCAACAGGTCCAGGAGAGGCCCAAATATGGATAAGAGTCATTGTGTTCCAGGTGAGGCCAGATGGAGACCACAGGAACCAGGTCCAGGAGAGCCCCAAATGGTAACCAGAGCCATCAGATCCAGGTGAGTTCCAGGTGGGACCACAGTCACAAGGTCCAGGTGAGGCGCAAGTGGCAACAGGATTCACCAAGTCCAGGTGATGCCCAGGTGTCGAGCAGTCACGAGATACAGGTGCCGACCACCTAAGTTCCAGATTCACCAGGGCCTAGTAGATCCCAGGGGTGACCACAGTCACCAAGTAAGGGTGAGACCCAGAGGGGGAACCAGATTAACCAGTTTAGTTTGGGGCCCAGAATGGGACCAGAGGTCCCTGGTCAGAGTGAGGACCAGGCGTGGAATAGAGTATCCAGGTCCCATGATGCCTGGGTGAGGACCAGAGGCACTAGGGCCATGCTGGCCCAGATGGGGAACAGAATCACTAGGTCCTGGTGAGGCATAGAATAAGACCACAGTCAGCAGTATCAGGTGAGCCCCTTGTGGGAACCAGAGCCACTCTATCCAGCTGAGTCCCAGGTCCATGTGAAGCCCACGTGAGAACCAGATTCATCAGGTCGAATTGAGGCATAGCTGGGGTCAAGAGTCACCAGGTCTGGGTGCAGCCTAGGTGGGGCAAGATTCAGCAGTTCTGCGTTAGGTCAAAGTGGGGACGAGAGACACCAGGTCCAGGTGAGGCCAAAATGAGGATCAGAGTCACCAGATCCAGGTGAGGTCCATGTTGGAAAGAGAGTCACCAGGTCCAGGAGAGGTCCAAGTGGGGACCAGAGTCACCAGATCCAGGTGAAGACCAGGTGCGGACCAGAGTCACCAGATCCAGAGAAGCCCAGGTGGAGACCAGACTCACTAGGTCCAGATTAGCCCCAGGTGAGGACCAGAGTTACCAGGTACAGGTGAGGCCCCGGTGGGGATCAGAGGCAACAGATCCATGTGAGGCCGGCTTGGGGACCATGGTCATCAGTTTTACTTGAGGCCGAGGTGTGGAACACAGTAAGCAGGTCCAGGTGAGTCCCCGGTGGTGACAAGAGTCACCAGGTCCAGGTGAGTCCCAGGTGGGGACCAGGATCAACAGGTACAGGGGAGACCCTTGAAAGAACCAGAGTCAACAGTTCGAGATCAGGCGCCGGTGGCAACCAGGGTCAGTAGGTCCAAGTCAGGCCAATGTGGGGTTCACAGTCACTAGGGCACGGTGAGACCCAGAGCGAGACCAGAGTCACCTGGTCCAGGTGAGGTCCAGTTGTGGAACACAGTCACCGGGTCCAAATTTTGCCCAGTTGAGGACCATGGTCAACATGGCCAGGTGAGGCCCAGAAGGGGACCGGAGTTCCCAAATCCAGGTGAAGCCCAGGTGGGGACCACAGTCACCATATCCAGGGTAGTCTCAGGTGCAGACCACAATCACCAGATCCAGGTGAGGTGCAGGTGGAACCACACTCACCAGGTCCCGGTGAGGCCCTGGTGGGGACCAGAGTCACGAGGTACATGAGAAGCTAGAAACACCGCAGCCACCAGGTCCACATGATGTCCATGTGGGAATGAGAATCACCAGTTACAGGTGAGGACCAGGTGGGGATCCGACTCACCATGTCCAGGTGAGACCCAGGTGGGAACAAGTGTCACCATGACCAGGTGGGGCCCAGGTGAAGACCGGAGTTAATAGGTCCGGCTGGGTCACTGTTAGTGAACAATGTAACCATATCCTGATGCTACTCAGGTGGGTACCAGAGACAACAGGTCCTGGTGAGGCCCAGGTGGGTCCAGAGACATTAAGTCCAGGTGAGATCCCAATGGGAACCACAGTCACCAGGTCAGGTGAGGCTATGCTTAGCATCAGAGTCACCAGTTACAGGTGAGGCCCACGTGGAGCCAGAGTCACCTGGTACAGAAGAGGCCAAAGTCAGGACCAGAGTTACCAGGATCAGGACAGTCCCAGTGGGGAATACAGTAACCATGTCCCGATATGGCCCAGGTAGAACCAGAGCCACCAGGTCCAGATGAGGCGCAGGTGGGGAGCATATTCACGAGGTCCCGGTGAGGCCCAGTTGTGGACCAGAGTCACCAGGTCTAGTTGAGCCCTAGAGGGGTACCAGATTCACCTGGTCTAGGTGACATCCAGATGAGGATCAGAGTCACCATGTCAGGCTGAGGCCCTGAGGGGATCCAGAGTCATCAAGTCCAGGTGAGGCTCAGGTGTGGAACAGAGTATCCAGGTCATAACGGTCCACAGGTGAGGACCAGAGCCAGCAGATCTGGGTAAGCCCCAGTTAGGATCAGAGTCATCAGTTCCAATGAAGCCAAGAAGGAGTGCACAGCAATCAGGTCCAGGTGGGGAACAAATTCACCAGGAATGAGTGAGGCCCAATGCGGACCTGATTCACCAGGTCCAGGTGATTCCTAGGTGGTGACCAGAATTACTAGTTGCAGGTGAGGACCAGGTTAGGACCAGATTCACCAGGTCCAAGTGAGGCCGACGTGGGGACCTGTGTCACCAGGTATGGGTGAGGCCCAGGCGGCAACCCCACTCACCAGGTCCAGGTGAGGCCAACCTGCAGGCCATGCAGAGGAACCATGTCCTGATGATGCCCAGGTAGGGACCAGACTTACCAGGTCCAGGTGAGGCCAACCTGCAGGCCATGCAGTAGAACCATGTCCGGATGATGCCCAGGTAGTGACCAGAGTCACCAGGTCCAAATGACTCCTAGATGGAGAATATTCACTAGGTCCAGGTGAGGTCCAGTTGAGGGCCAGAGTCACCAGATCTGGTGGAGGCCTAGAGGGGTATCAGAATCACATGGTCCAGGTGACATCCAGATGTGGACCAGAGTCACCAGGTCAGGGTGAGGCCCAGAGAGGTTCCAGAGTCATCATGTCCAGGTGAGGCTCAGGTGTGTAACAGAGTCACCAGGTACTAACGATGCCCAGGTGAGGACCAGAGTCACCACATCTGGGTGAGGCCCAGTTAGGATCAGAGTCACCAGTTCCAGGTGAGACCAAGAAGGAGTCCACAACAATCAGGTCCAGGTGGGGAACAAAATCATGAGGACTGGGTGAGGCCAGTAGGGGACCAGAGTCACCAGGTCCAGGTGAGGCCCAGATGGTGACCAGAGTCCCGGGGTATGGGAGAGGACCATGTAAGGACCAGATTCACCAGGTCCAAGAGGCCCACGTCGGGACCTGAGTCACCAGGTATGTGTGAGGCCTAGGTGGCAACCCCACTCACCAGGTCCTGGTGAGGCCAACCTGCAGGTCAGAGTCACCAGACCCAGGTGAGGCCCTAGTGGGGACCGGAGTCACCAGGTAAATAAGAGTCTAGAAGAACACCACACTCACCAGGTCCAGGTGTGGTTCTTGGGCGAACGAGAATCACCAGGTCCAGGTGAGACGCATGTGGGGACCACAGTCACAAGGTCCAGATTGAGGCCTGGTGTGGGGACCACAGTCATCTGGACCATTTGAGGCCGATGTGCGGAGCACAGTTATCATGTCCAGGTGAGGCACAGGTGGGGAACAGAGTAAACATGTCCCATTGATGCCAGGTGGGAAAAGAGTCACAAGGTCCAGACGAGGCCTAAGTGAGGAGTAGATTCACCAGGTCCTATTGAGGCCCAGTTGAGGACCAGTGTCCCCAGCTCCGGGTGAGTCCCAGAGGGGGACCAGAGTCACCGGGTTCTGGTGATATCCAGGTGGGGACCAGAGGCACCACGTCAGGGTGAGGCCCAGAGCAGGACGAGAATCACTAGGTCCAGGTGAGGCCCCGATGTGGAACTGAGAAACCAGGTCCCATGATGCCCATATGATGACCTGAGTCACCAGGTCCAGGTGAGGTCCCTGTGGGAACCAGTCATCTCGTCCAGGTGAGGATCAGGTGGGACCACAGTCACCAGGTCCAGGTGAGGCCCAGGTATATAAGAGAGTATCCAGTTCCCAATGATGCCCAGGTAAGGACCAGAGTCAACAGGTGCAGGAGAGGCCCAAATATGGATCAGAGTCATTGTGTTCCAGGTGAGGCCAGATGGAGACCACAGGAACCAGTTACAGGAGAGCCCCATATGGGAACCAGAGCCACCAGATCTAGGTGAGAACCAGGTGGGACCACAGTCACAAGGTCCAGTGAGGCGCAGGTGGAAACAGGATTCACCGAGTCCAGGTGAGGCCCAGGTGGCGACCAGTCACCAGATCCAAGTGAGGACAAGCTAACACCAGATTCACCAGGCCCAATGAAGCCCAAAGGGTGACCAGTGTCACCAGGTAAGGGTGAGGCCCAGAGGGGGAACCAGAGTAACCAGTTTAGTTAGAGGCCCAGAATGGGAACAGAGGTCCCTGTTCAGTGTGAGTCCTAGATGTGGAATAGAGTATCCAGGACCCAATGATGCCTGGGTGAGGACCAGAGTCACTAGGGCCATGCAGGCCCAGATGGGGAACAGAATCACTAGGTGCTGGTGAGGCATAGTATAAGACCACAGTCACCAGTATCAGGTGAGCCCCTTGTATGAAACAGAGCCACTGTATCCAGCAGAGTCCCAGGTCCATGTGAGACGCACGGAGGACCAGATTCATCAGGTCGAATTGAGGCATAGCTGGGGACAAGAGTCACAAGGTCTGGGTGCGGTCTAGGTGGCACATGATTCAGCAGTTCTGAGTTAGGTCAAAGTGGGGAGAAGAGACACCAGGTCCAGGTGAGGCCAAACTGAGGACCAGAGTCACCAGATGCATGTCAGATCCAGTTGTGGACCAGAGTCACCAGATCCAGGTGAAGTCCCGATGATGCCGAGGTAGAACCCGAGTCACCACGTCCAGATGAGGCGCAGGTGGGGGTATATTCACTAGGTCCTGGTGAGGCCCAGTTGAGGACCAGATCCCCCGGTCTAGTTGAGGCCTAGAAGGGTACCAGATTCACCTGCTCTAGGTGACATCCAGATGGGGACCAGAGTCACCATGTCAGGCTGAGGCCCAGAGGGGATCCAGAGTCATCATGTCCAGGTGAGGCTCAGGTGTGGAACAGAGTATCCAGGTCATAATGGTCCTCAGGTGAGGACCTGAGTCACCAGATCTGGGTGAGACCCAGTTATGATCAGAGTCACCAGTTCCAGATGAGGCCAAGAAGGTGTCCACAGCAATCAGGTCCAGGTGGGGAACATAGTCACCTGGACTGGGTGAGGACAAGATGGGGACCAGATTAACAAGATCAAGGTTATTCCCAGGTGGTGACCAGAGTTATCAGTTCTGGGTGAGGACCAGGTAAGGACGAGATTCACCAGGTCCAAGTGAGACCCACGTGGGGACCTATGTCACAATGCATGTGTGAGGCCCAGATTGCCGCCCCACTCACCAGGTCCAGGTGAGGCCAACCTGCAGGCCATGCAGAGGAACCATGTCCCGATGATGCCCAGGTAAGGAACAGAGTTACCAGGTCCAGGTGAGGACAACCTGCAGACCATGCAGTGGAACCACGTCCCGATGATGCCCAGGTAGGGACCAGAGACACCAGGTCCAAATGAGGCCCAGATGGAGCAAATTCACTAGGTCCAGGTGAGGCCCAGTTGAGGACCAGAGTCACCAGATTTAGTTGATGCCTAGAGGGGTACCAGAATCACCTCGTCCAGGTGACATGCAGATGGGGACCAGAGTCACCAGGTCAGGGAGAGGCCCAGAGAGGTTCCAGAGTCATCATGTCCAGGTGAGGCTCAGGTGAGGAACAGAGTCACCAGGTACCAATGATGCCCATGTGAGGACCAGAGTCACCAGGTCTGGGAGACCCGCAGATAGGATCAGAGTCACCAGTTCAGATGAGGCCAAGAAAGGGTCCACAACAAACAGGTCCAGGAGGGGATCAAAGTCACCTGGACTGGGTGAGGCCCAGATGGGGAACAGATTCACCAGGTCCAGGTGAGGCCCAGGTGTTGACCAGAGTTCCGGGTCTGGGAGAGGACCAGGTAAGTACCAGATTCACCAGGTCCAAGAGGCTCACGTGGGGACCTGAGCCACCATGTATGGTTGAGGCCCAGGAGGCAACCCCACTAAAGATGTCCAGGTGAGGCCAACCTGCAGGCCAGAGTTACCAGATCCAGGTGAGGCCCTAGTGGGGACCGGAGTCAACAGGGAAATGTGAGTCTACAAGAACACCACAGTCATCAGGTCCAGGTGGGGTTCATGTGGCAAGGAGAGTCAACAGGTCCAGGTGAAACCCAGGTGGGGACCACAATCACCAGGTCCAGATTGAGGCCTAGGTGGGGGGACGAGGGTCATCAGGACCAGTTGAGGCCAAAGTGTGGAGCAAAGTTATCATGTCCATGCGAGGTCCAGGTTGGGACCAGAGTAATCTTGTCCCATTGATGCCAGGTGGGAAATGAGTCACAAGGTCCATACGAGGCCTAAGTGAGGAGTAGATTCACCAGGTCCTGTTGAGGCGCAGTTGAGGACCAGGGTCGCCAGCTCCGGGTGCGTCCCAGAGGGGGACCAGAGTCACCGGTTCTGGTGATATCCAGGTGGTGACCAGAGTCAACACGTCAGGGTGAGGCCCAGAGGGGGAGAGAATCACTAGGTGCAGGTGAGGCCCCGATGTGGAACTGAGAAACCAGGTCCCATGATGCCCATATGAGGACCTGAGTCACCAGATCCATGTGAGGCCCACGTGAGGACCAGATTCATCAGGTTGAATTGAGGCATAGCTGGGGACAAGAGTCACCAGGTCAGGGTGCGGACAAGGTGGGGTAAGATTCAGCAGTTCTGAGTTAGCTCAAAGAGGGGACGAGAGATACCAGGTCCAGGTGAGGCCAAACTGAGGACCAGAGTCACCAGATCCAGGTGAGGTCCATGATGGAAAGAGAGTCAGCAGGACCAGGAGAGGTCCAGGTGGGGACCAGAGTCCCCAGATCCAGGTGAAGTCCAGGTGGGGACCAGAGTCACCAGATCCAGGTGAAGCCCAGGTGGGGACCAGAGTCACTAGGTCCAGATGAGGCCCAGGTGACGATCAGAGTTACCAGGTACACGTGAGGCCCCGGTGAGGATCAGAGGCAACTGGTCCATGTGAGGCCGTCTTGGGGACCATGGTCAACAGATCTACTTGAGGCCCAGGTGTGGAACACAGTAACCAGGTCCATGTGAGTCACCGGTGGTGCAAGAGTCACCACGTCCAGGTGAGGCCAAGGTGGGCACCAGGATCACCAGGTACAGGGGAGGCCATTGAAAGAACCAGAGTCAGCACTTCGAGGTCAGGCGCAGGTGGAAACCAGGGTCAGCAGGTCTACGTCAGGCCAAAGTGGGGTTCACAGTCACTAGGGCACGGTGACATCCAGAGGGGGACCAGAGTCACCTGGTCCAGGAGAGGTCCAGTTGTGGAACACAGTCAACGGGTCCCAATTTTGCCCAGTTGAGGACCATGGTCAACAGGGCCAGGTGAGGCCCAGATGGGGACCGGAGTCCCCAAATCCAGGTGAAGCCCAGGTGGGGACCACAGTCACCAGATCAAGGGTAGTCTCAGGTGCAGACCAGAATCACCATGTCCAGGTGTGACCCAGGTGAAGAGCAGAGTTAATAGGTCCGCCTTGGTCACTGTTAGTGAACAGTGTAACCATATCCTGATGCTATCCAGGTGGGTACCAGAGACACAAGGTCCTGGTGAGGCACAGTTTGGCCCGGAGACATGAGGTCCAGGTGAGGTCCCGATGGGAAGCACAGTCACCAGGTCAGGTGAGGCCATGCTTAGGATCAGAGTCACAAGTTACAGATGAGACCCAGGTGGAGCCAGAGTCACCTGGTACAGAAGAGGCCAAAGTCAGGACCAGAGTTACCAGGATCAGATCAGTCCCAGTGGGGAATAGAGTAACCATGTCCCGATGATGCCCAGGTAGTACCAGAGTCACCAGGTCCAGATGAGGCAGAGGTCGGGAGCATGTTCACTAGGTCCCGGTGAGGCCCAGTTGAGGACCAGAGTCGCAAGGTCAAGTGTGGCCTAGAGTGGTACCAGATTCACCTGGTCTAGGTGACATCCAGATGGGGACCAGAGTCAACATGTCAGGCTGAGGCCCAGAGGGGTTCCAGTCATCATGTCCAGGTGAGGCTGAGGTTTGGAACACAGTATCCAGGTCATAATGGTCCACAGGAGAGGACCAGAGTCACCAGATCTGGGTGAGGCCCAGTTAGGTTCAGAGTCACAAGTTCAAGGTGAGGCCAAGAAGGAGTCCACAGCAATCAAGTCCAGGTGAGGAACAAAGTCACCAGGACTGGGTGAGGCCCAGATGGGGACCAGATTCACCAGGCCCATGTGATTCCCAGGTGGTGACCAGAGATACCAGTTCTGGTTGAGGACCAGGGAAGGACCAGATTCACCACGTCCAAGTGAGGCCCACGGGGGGATCTGTGTCACCAGGTATGGGTGAGGCCCAGTTGACAACCCCACTCACCGAGTCCAGGAGAGGCCAACCTGCAGGCCATGCTGTGGAACCATGTCCCGATGATGCCCAGGTAGGGACCAGAGTCACCAGGTCCAGATGATGCCCAGATGGAGCATATTCACTAGGTCCAGGTGAGGCCCAGTTGAGGACCATAGTCACCAGACCTTGTTGAGGCGTAGAGGGATACCAGAATCACCTGGTCCAGGTGACATCCAGATGCGTACCAGAGTCACTAGTTCAAGGTGAGGCCCAGAGTGGTTCAAGAGTCATCATGTTCAAGTGAGGCTCAGGTGTGGAACAGAGGCACCAGGTACCAAGGATGCCCAGGTGAGGACCAGAATCACCAGGTCTGGATGACGCCCAGATAGGATCAGAGTCACCAGTTCCAGGTGAGGCCAAGAAATAGTCCACAGCAATCAGGTCCAGGTGGGGAACAAAGTCAGCAGCACTAGGTGAGGCCCAGATGGGGACCAGATTCACCAGGTCCAGGTGAGGCCCAGGTGGTGACCAGAGTCCCTGGGTCTGGGAGAGGACCAGGTAAGGACCAGATTCACCAGGTCCAAGAGGCCCACGTGGGGACCTGAGTCACCAGATAAGGGTGAGGCCCAGGTGGCAACCCCACTCACCAGGTCCAGGTGAGTCCAACCTGCATGCCAGAGTCACCAGATCCAGGTGAGGCCTTAGTGGTGACCAGTCACCAGGTAAAATTGAGTCTACAAAAACACCACAGTCACCAGGTCCAGGTATGATTCATTTGGGAACGAGAGTCACCAGGTCCAGGTGAGACCCAGGTGGGAACCACAGTCACCAGGTCCAGATTGATGCTTAGGTGGCGGGTCCAGAGTCATCAGGAACAGTTGAGGCCAAAGTGTGGAGCAAAGTTATCATGTCCAGGTGAGGCCCAAGTGGGGAACAGAGTAACCATGTCCCATTGATGCTAGGTGGGAAAAGAATCACAGGTCCAGTCGAGGCCTAAGTGATGAGTAGATTCACCAGGTCCTGCTGAGGCCCAGTTGAGGACCAGTGTCCCCAGCTCCGGGTGAGTCCCAGTGTGGGACCAGAGTCACCCAGTTCTGGTGAAATCCAGGTGGAGACCAGAGTCACCACGTCAGGGTGAGGCCCAGAGGGGGACGAGAATCACTAGGTCCAGGTGAGGCCCCGATGTGGAACTGAAACCAGGTCCCATGATGCCCATATGAGGACCTGAGTCACCAGGTCCAGGTGATGTCCCTGTGGGAACCAGACACTTAGTCCAGGTGAGGCCCAGGTGGGATCACAGTCACCAGGTTCAGGTGAGGCCCAGGTATATAAGAGAGTATCCAGGTCCCAACGATGCCCAGGTAAGGACCAGAGTCAACAGGTCCAGGAGAGGTTCAAATATGGATCAGAGTCATTGTGTTCCAGGTGAGGTCTGATGAAGACCACAGGAACCAGGTCGAGGAGAACCCCATATGGGAAACAGAGCCACCAGATCCAGGTGAGGTCCAGGTGGGACCACAGTCACAAGGTCCAGGTGAGGCGCAGGTGGCAACAGGATTCACCAAGTCCAGGTGAGGCCCAGGTGGTGAGCTGTCACCAGATCCAAGTGAGGACAATCTAAGGACCAGATTCACCAGGCCCAAATGAAGCCCATGGGGTGACCAGAGTCACCAGGTAAGGGTGAGGCCCCGACGTGGAACCAGAGTAAGTAGTTTAGTTTGTGGCCCAGAATGGGACCAGAGTTCCCTGGTCAGAGTGAGGCCCAGGTGTGGAATAGAGTATCCAGGTCGCAATAATGCCTGGGTGAAGGACCAGAGTCACTAGGGCCATGCAGGCCCAGATGGGGAACAGAATCACTAGGTCCTGTTGAGGCATAGAATAAGACCACAGTCAGCAGTATCATTTGAGCCCCGTACCGGAACCAGAGCCACTCTATCCAGCTGAGTCCCAGGTCCATGTGAGGCTCACTTGAGGACCAGATTCATCAGGTCGAATTGAGGCATAGCTGGGGACAAGAGTCACCAGGTCTGGGTGCAGCCTAGGTGGGGCAAGATTCAGCAGTTCTGAGTTAGGTCAAAATGGGGACGAGAGACGCAAGGTCCAGGTGAGGCCAAACTGAGGACCAGAGTCACCAGATCCAGGTGAGGTCCATGTTGGAAAGAGAGTCACCAGGTCCAGGAGAGGCCTAGGTGGGGACCAGAGTCACCATATCCAGGTGAAGTCCAGGTGGGTACCAGAGTCACCAGACCCAGGTGAAGCCAAGGTGGGGACCAGAGTCACTAGGTCCAGATGAGACCCAGGTGAGAACCAGTGTTACCAGATACACTTGAGGCCCCGGTGGGGTCAGAGGCAACAGGTCCATGTGAGGCCGGCTTGGGGACCATGGTCAACAGGTCTACTTGAGACCCAGGTGTGGAACACAGTAAGCAGGTCCAGGTGAGTCCCCGGTGGTGACAAGAGTCATCACGTCCAGGTGAGGCCTAGGTGGGGACCAGGATCACCAGGTACAGGGGAGGCCCTTGAAAGAACCAGAGTCAACAGTTCGAGGTTAGACGCAGGTGGCAACCAGGGTCAGCAGGTCTAAGGCAGGCCAAAGTGGGGTTCACAGTCACTAGGCACGGTGAGACCTAGAGGGGGACCAGAGTCACCTGGTCCAGGTGACGTCCAGTTTTGGAACACAGTTACCGGGTCCCAATTTTGCCCAGTTGAGGACCATGGTCAACAGGGCCAGGTGAGGCCCAGATGGGGACCGGAGTCCAAATATCCAGGTGAAGCCCAGGTGGGGACCACAGTCAGCAGATCCAGGGTAGTCTCAGGTGCAGACCAGAATCACCAGGTCCAAGTGAGGTGCAGGTGGCAACCACATTTCCCAGGACCCAGTGAGGCCCTGGCGGGGACCAGAGTCACAAGGTACATGAGAAGCTAGAAATACTGCAGCCACCAGGTCCACATGATGTCCATGTGGGCCGGAGAATCAGCAGTTACAGGTGAGGACCAGGTGGGGATCCGACTCACCATGTCAAGTTGAGACCCAAGTGGGATCCAGTGTCACCATGTCCAGGTGTGGCCCAGCTGAAGACCAGAGTAAATAGGTCCGGCTGGGTCACTGTTAGTGAACAGTGTAACCATATCCTGATTCTACCCAGGTGGGTACCGGAGACACCAGGTCCTGGTGAGGCCCAGGTGGGACCAGAGACATGAGATCCAGGTAAGATCCCGATGGGAACCACAGTCACCAGGTCAGGTGAGGCCATGCTTAGGATCAGATTTACCAGTTACAGGTGAGGCCCAGGTGGAGCCAGAGTGACCTGGTACAGAAGAGGCCAAACACAGGACCAGAGTTACTAGGATCAGGTCAGTCCCATTGGGGAATAGAGTAACCATGTCCCGATGATGCCCAGGTAGTACCCGAGTCACCACGTCCAGATGAGGCGCAGGTGAGGAGCATATTCACTAGGTCCAGGTGAGGCCCAGTTGAGGACCAGAGTCACCATGTCTTGTTGAGGCCGACAGGGGTCCCAGATTCACCTGGTCTAGGTGACATCCAGATGGGGACCAGAGTCACCATGTCAGAGTGAGGCCCAGAGGGGATCCAGAGTCATCATGTCCAGGTGAGGCTCAGGTGTGGAACAGAGTATCCAGGTCATAGTGGTCCACAGGTGAAGACCAGAGTCACCAGATCTGGGTGAGTCCTAGTTAGGATCAGACTCACCAGTTCCAGGTGAGGCCCAAAAGGAGTCCACAGCAATCAGGTCCAGGTGGGGAGCAAAGTAACCAGGACTGGGTGAGGCCCAGATGGCAACCAGTTTCTCCACTTCCAGGGGATTCCCAGGTGGTGAACAGAATTACCAGATTCACCAGGTCCAAGTGAGGCCCACGTGGGGACCTGTGTCACCAGGCATAGGTGAGGCCCAGGTGGCAACCCCACTGACCAGGTCCAGGTGAGGCCAACGTGCAGGCCATGCAGAGGAACCATGTCCCGATGATGAACATTTAGGGACCAGACTTACCAGGTCCAAGTGAGGCCAACCTGCAGGCCATGCAGTGGAACCATGTCCCGATGATGCCCAGGTAGGGACCAGAGTCAACAGGTCCAAAAGAGGCCCAGATGCTGCATATTCACTAGGTCCAAGTGAGGCCCAGTTGAGGACCAGAGTCACCAGATCTGGTTGAGGCCTAGAAGGGTACCAGAATCACCTGGTCCAGGTGACATCCAGATGGGGACCAGAGTCACCAGGTCAGGGTGAGGCCCAGCCAGGTTCCAGAGTCATCATGTCCAGGTGAGGCTCAGGTGTGGAACAGAGTCTCCAGGTCACAATGATGCCCAGGTGAGGAACAGAGTCACCAGGTCTGAGTGAAGCGCAGATAGGATCAGAGTCACAGATCTTGTTGAGGCCTAGAGGGGTACCAGATTCACCAGGTCCAGGTGAGGCACAGGTGGTGACCAGAGCCCCCATTCTGGGAAAGGACCAGGTAAGGACCAGATTCACCAGGTCGAAGAGGTCCACGTGGGGACCTGAGTCACCAGGTCCAGGTGTGACCCAGGTGGGGACCACAGTCACCAGGTTCAGTTTGAGGCCTAGGTGCGGGGATCAGAGTCATCAAGACCAGATGAGGCCAAAGTGTGGAGCAAAGTTATCATGTCCAGGTGAGGCCCAGAGGGAACAGAGTAACCATGTCCCATTGATGCCAGGTGGGAAAAGAGTCACAAGGTCCAGACGAGACCTAAGTGAGGAGTAGATTCACCAGGTCCAGTTGTGCCCAGTTGAGGACCAGTGTCCCAGCTCCGGGTGAGTCCCAGAGGGGGAAGAGAGTCACCCGATTCTGGTGATATCCAGATGGGGACCAGAGTCACCATGTCAGGCTGTGGCCCAGAGGGGATCCAGCTTCATCATGTCCAGGTGAGTCTCAGGTGTGGAACAGTGTTTCCAGATCATAATGGTCCACAGGTGATGACCAGAGTCACCAGATCTGGGTGAGGCCCAGTTAGGATCAGAGTCACCCGTTCCAGGTGAGGCCCAAAAGGAGTCCACAGCAATCAGGTATAGGTGGGCAAAAAAGTCACCAGGAATGCGAGAGGCCCAATGGGGACCAGATTCACCAGGTCCAGATGATTCCCATGTTGTGACCAGACATACTAGTTCCGAGTGAGGACCAGGTAAGGACCAGATTCACCAGGTCAAAGGGAGGCCCACGTGGGGCCCTAGTCACAAGGTATGGGGGAGGCCCAGGTGGCAACCCCACTCACCAGGTCCAGGTGTGGCCAAACTGCAGGCCATGCAGAAGAACCATGTCCCAGTGATGTTCAGGTAGGGACCAGATTTACCAGGTCCAAGTGAGGCCAATCTGCAGGCCATGCAGTGGAACCATGTCCCGATGATGCCCAGGTAGGGACCAGAGTCACCAGGTCCAAATAGGCCCAGATGGAGCATATTCACTAGGTCCAGGCGAGGCCCAGTTGAGGACCAGTTTCACCATATCTACTTGAGTCTTAGAAGGGTACCAGAATCACCTGGTCCAGGTGATATCCAGATGGGGACCAGAGTCACCAGGTCAGGGGGAGGCCTAGAGTGGTTCCAGAGTCATCGGGTCCAGGTGTGCTCAGGTGTGGAAGAGAGTCACCAGGTACCAATGATGCCCAAGTGAGGACCAGAGTCAGCAGATCTGGGTGAGGCCCAGTTAGGATCAGAGTCACCAGTTCCAGGTGAGGCCAAGAAAGAGTCCACAGCAATCAGGTCCAGGTGGGGAACAAAGTCATCAGACCTGGGTGAGACCCAGATGGGGACCAGAATCACCATGCCCAGGTGAGGTCATGGTGGGGATAGAGTCCCCGGGTCTGGGAAAGGACCAGGTAAGGACCAGATTCACCAGGTCCAAGAGGCTCACGTGGGGACCTGAGTCACCAGCTATGTGTGAGGCCTAGGTGGCAACCCCACTCACCAGGTCTAGGTGAGGCCAACCAGCGGGCCAGAGTCACCAGATCCAGGTGAGGCCCTAGTGGGGACTGGAGTCACCAGGTACATGTGAGTATACAAGAACACCACAGTCACCAGGTCCAGGTGTGGTTCATGTGGGAACGAGAGTCACCAGGTCCAGGTGAGACCCAGGTGGGGACCACAGTCACCAGGTCCAGATTGAGGCTTAGGTGGGGGGACCAGAGTCATCAGGACCAGTTGAGGCCAAAGAGTAGAGCAAAGTTATCATGTCCAGGTGAGGCCCAGGTGGGGAACAGAGTAACAATGTCCCATTGATGCCAGGTGGGAAAAGAGTCACAAGGTCCAGACGAGGCCTAAGTGAGGAGTAGATTCATCAGGTCCTATTGAGGCCCAGTTGAGGACCAGTGTCCCCATCTCCGGGTGAGTCCCAGAGGGGGACCAGAGTCACCCGGTTCTGGTGATATCCAGGTGGGGACCAGAGTCACCACATCAGGGTGAGGCCCAGAGGGGGACTAGAATCACTAGGTACAGGTGAGGCCCCGATGTGGAACTCAGAAACCAGGTACCATGATGCCCATATGAGGACCTGAGTCACCAGGTCAAGGTGAGGTCCCTGTGGGAACCAGTCACCTCATCCCATAGAGGCCCGGGTGGGACCAAAGTCACCAGGTCCAGGTGAGGCCTAGGTATATAAGAGAGTATCAAGGTCCCAATGATGCCCATGTAAGGACCATAGTCAACAGGTGCACGAGAGGCCCAAATATGGATCAGAGTCATTGTGTTCCAGGTGAGGCCAGATGGAGACCACAGGAACCAGGTCCAGGACAGCCCCATATGGGAACCAGAGCCACTAGATCCAGGTGAGATCCAGGTGGGACCACAGTTACAAGGTCCAGTTGAGGCGCATGTGGCAACAGGATTCACCAAATCCAGGTGAGGCCCAGGTGCAGACCATTCACGAGATCCAGGTGAGACCAGCTAAGGACCAGATTCACCAGGCCCAAGTGAAGCCAAACGGGTGACCAGAGTTACCAGGTAAGGGTGAGGCCCAAAGGGGAACCAGTAACTAGTTTAGTTTGAGTCCCAGAATGGGACGAGAGGTCCACGGTCAATGTGAGGCATAGGTGTGGAATAGAGTATCCAGGTCCTAATGTTTCCTGAGTGAGGACCAGAGTCACTAGGGCCATGCAGGCCCAGATGGGAACAGAATAACTAGGACCAGGTGAGGCATAGAATAAGACCACAGTCAGCTGTATCAGGTGAGCCACTTGTGGGAACCAGAGCCACTCTATCCAGCTGAGTCCCAGGTCCATGTGAGGCCCACGTGAGGACCAGATTCATCAGGTCGATTTGAGGCATAGCTGGGGTCAAGAGTCACCAGATCTGGATGTGGCCTAGGTGGGGCAAGATTCAGCAGTTCTGAGTTAGGTCCAAGTGGGGACGAGAGGCACCAGGTCCAGGTGAGGCCAAACTGAGGACCAGAGTCACCAGATCCAGGTGAGGTCCAGGGGGGACCAGAGTCACCAGATCCAGGTGAAGTCCAGTTGGGGACCAGAGTCTCTAGGTCCAGATGAGACCCAGGTGGGGACCAGAGTTACCAGTTACACGTGACGCCCCGGTGGGAATCAGAGGCAACAGGTCCATGTGAGGCCGGCTTGGGGACCATGGTCAACAGGACTACTTGCGGCCCAGGTGTGGAACACAGTAAGCAGGTCCAGGTGAGTCCCCGGTGGTGACAAGAGTCACCACGTCCAGGTGAGGTCCAGGTGGGGACCAGGATCACGAGGTACAGGGGAGGCCCTTGAAAGAACCAGAGTCATCAGTTCGAGGTCAGGCAGCGGTGGCAACCAGAGTCAGCAGGTCCAAGTCAGGCCAATGTGGGGTTCACAGTCACGAGGGCACGGTGAGACCCAGAGGGGGACCAGAGTCACCTGCTCCGTTGAGGTTCAGTTGTGGAACGCAGTCACCGGGTCCCAATTTTACCCAGTTGAGGACCATGGTCAACAGGGTCAGGTGAGGCCCAGATGGAGACCAGAGTCCCCAAAGCAGGTGAAGCCCAGGTGGGGACCACAGTCACCAGATCCAGGGTAGTCTCAGGTGCAGACCAGAATCACCAGGTCCAGGTGAGGTGCAGATGGCAACCACACTCACCAGGTCACGTTGAGGCCCTGGTGGGGACCAGAGTCACGAGGTCCAGGTGAGTCGTAGGTGGCAACAGGATTCACCAAGTCCAGGTGAGGCCCAGGTGGCGACCAGTCACCACATCCAGGTGCGGACCAGCTAAGGACGAGAATCAACAGGCCCTAGTGAAGCGCAAGGGGTGACCAGAGTCACCAGGTAAGGGTGAGGCCAGAGGGGGATCCAGAGTAACCAGTTTAGTTTGAGGCCCGGAAAGCGACAAGAGGTCCCTGGTCAGAGTGAGGCCCAGGTGTGGAATAGAGTATCCAGGTCCCAATGATGCCTGGGTGAGGACCAGAGTCACTGGGGCCATGCAGGCCCAGATGGGGAACAGAATCATTAGGTCCTGGTGAGGCATAGAATAAGACCACAGTCAACATTATCAGGGGAGCCCCTTGTGGGAACCAGAGCCACTCTATCCAGCTGAGTCCCAGGTCCATGTGAGGCCCACGTGAGGACCAGATTCATCAGGTCGAATTGAGGCATAGCTGGGGACAAGAGTCACCAGGTCTGGGTGCGTCCTAGGTGGGGCAAAATTCAGCAGTTCTGAGTTAGGTCAAAGTAGGGATGAGAGACACCAGGTCCAGGTGAGGCCAAACTGAGGACCAGAGTCACCAGATCGAGGTGAGTTCCAGGTGGGGACCAGAGTTACCAGATCCAGGAGACGTACAGGTGGGGACCAGAGTCACTAGGTCCAGATGCGGCCCAGGTGAGGACCAGATTTACCAGGTACACGTGATGCCCCGATGGGTATCAGAGGCAACAGTGCTTGTGAGGACGGCTTGGGGACCATGGTCAACAGGTCTACTTGAGGCCCAGGTGTAGAACACAGTAACCAGGTCCAAGTGAGTCCCCGGTGGTGACAAGTGTCACCACGTCAAGGTGAAGCCCAGGTGGTGACCAGGATCACAAGGTACAGGGGAGGTCCTTGAATAAAGCAGAGTGAACAGTTCGAGGTCAGGCGCATGTGGCAACCAGGGTCAGCAGGTCCAAGTCAGGGAAAAGTGGGCTTCACAGTCACTAGGGCACGGTGAGACCCAGAGGGGGACCAGAGTCACTTGGTCCAGGTGAGGTCCAGTTGTGGAACACAGTCACCGCGTCCCAATTTTTCCCACTTGAGGACCATGGTCAACAGGGCCAGGTGAGGCCCAGATGGGGACCGGGGTCCCCAAATCCAGGTGAAGCCCAGGTGGGGACCACAGTCACCAGATCCAGTGTAATCTCAGGTGCAGACCAGAATCACCAGGTCCAGGTGAGGTGCAGGTGGCAACCACACTCACCAGGTCCAGGGGAGGCCAACCTGCAGGCCATGCAGTGGAACCATATCCCGATGATGCCCAGGTAGGGACCAGAGTCACCAGGTCCAAATGAGGCCCAGATGGAGCATATTCACTAGGTCCAGGTGAGGCCCAGTTGAGGACCAAAGTCACCAGATCTGCTTGAGGCCTAGAGGGGTACCAGAATCACCTGGTGGAGGTGACATCCAGATGGGTCCAGAGTCACCAGGTCAGGGTGAGGCCCAGCGAGGTTCGAGAGTCCAGAGCCTCATGTCCAGGTGAGGCTCAGTTGTGGAACAGAGTCACCAGGTACCAATGACGCCCAGGTGAGGACCAGAGTCACCAGGTCTGGGTGACACGCAGATAGGATCAGAGTCACCAGGTCCAGGTGAGGCCATGAAAGAGTCCACAGCAATCAGGTCAAGGTGGGGAACAAAGTCACCAGGAGTGAGTGAGGCCCAGATGGGGTCGGATTCACCTGGTCCAGGTGAGGCCCAGGTAGTAACCAGAGTCCCCGGGTCTGGGAGAGGACCAGATAAGGACCAGATTCACCAGGTCCAAGAGGCCCAAGTGGAGACCTGAGTCACCAGGTATGGGCGAGGCCCAAGTGACATCCCCACTAACCAGGTCCATGTGAGGCCAACCTGCAGGCCAAGTCACCCGATCCACGTGAGGCCCTAGTGTGGACTGGAGTCACCAGTTAAAAGTGATTCTACAAGAACAACACAGTCACCAGATCCTGGTGTGGTTCATGTGGGATCGAGAGTCACCAGGTCCAGGTGAGACCCAGGTGGGGACCACAGTCACCAGGTCCATATTGAGGCCTAGGTGGGGGGACCAGAGTCATCAGGACCAGTTGAGGCCAAAGTGTGGGTCAAAGTTATCATGTCCATGTGAGGCCCAGGTGGGGAACAGAGTAACCATGTCCCAAAGATGCCAGGTGGGAACAGAGTCACAAGGTCCAGACGAGGCCTAAGTGAGGAGTAGATTCACCAGGTCCTGTTGAGGCCCAGTTGAGTACCAGTGTCCCCAGCTCCGGGTGAGGCCCAGAGGGGGACCAGTGTCACCCGGTTCTGGTGATATCCAGTGGGGACCTGAGTTACCACGTCAGGGTGAGGCCCAGGGGGGGACGAGAATCACTAGGTCCAGATGAAGCCCCGATGTGCAACTGAGAACCCAGGTCCCATGATGCCCATATGAGGACCTGAGTCACCAGGTCCAGGTGAGGTCCCTGTGGGAACCAGTCACCTCATCCAGGTGAGGCCCAGGTGGGACCACAGTCACCAGGTCCGGGTGAGGCCCAGGTATATAAGAGAGTATCCAGGTCCCAATGATGTCCAGGTAAGGACCAGAGTCAACAGGTCCAGGAGAGGACCAAATATGGATCAGAATCATTGTGTTCCAGGTGAGGCCAGATGGAGACCACAGGAACCAGGTCCAGGAGAGCCCCATATGGGAACCAGAGCCACCAGATGCAGGTGAGTTCCAGGTGGGACCACAGTCAGAAGGTCCAGGTGAGGCGCTGGTGGCAACAGGATTCACCAAGTCCAGGTGAGGCCCAGGTGGCGACCAGTCACCAGATCCAAATGTGGACCAGCTAAGGACCAGATTCACCAGGCCCAAATGAAGCCCAAGGGGTGACTAGAGTCACCGGTAAGTGTGAGGCCCAGAGGGGAACCAGAGTAACCAGTTTAGTTTGAGGCTCAGAATGGGACCAGAGGTCCCTGGTGAAAGTGAGGCCCAGGTGTGGAGTAGAGTATCCAGGTCCCAATGATGCCTGGGTGAGGACCAGAGTCACTAGGGCCATGCAGGCCCAGTTGGGGAACAGAATCACTAGGTCCTGGTGAGGCATAGAATAAGACCACAATCAGCAGTATCAGGTGAGCCCTTGTGGGAACCAGAGCCACTCTATCCAGCTGAGTCCCAGGTCCATGTGAGGCCCACGTGAGGACCAGATTCATCAGGTCGAATTGAGGCATAGCTGGGGACAAGAGTCACCAGGTCTGGGTGCGGCCTAGGTGGGTCAAAATCAGCAGTTCTGAGTTAGGTCAATGTGGGGAGGAGAGACACCAGGTCCAGGTGAGACCAAACTGAGGAAGAGTCACCAGATCCAGGTGAGGTCCATGTTGCAAAGAGAGTCACCAGGTCCAGGAGAGGTCCAGGTGGGGACCAGAGTCACCAGATCCAGGTGAAGTCCAGGTGGGGACCAGAGTCTCCAGATCCAGGTGAAGCCCAGGTGGGGAACAGAGTCACTAGGTCCAGATGAGGCCCAGGTGAGGATCAGAGTTACCAGGTACACGTGAGGCCCCGGCGGGGATCACAGCCAAAATGTCCACGTGAGGCCGGCTTGGGGATCATGGTCAACAGGTCTACCTCAGGCCCAGCTGTGGAACACTGTAAGCCTGTCCAGGTGAGTCCCCAGTGGTGACGAGAGTCACCACGTCCAGTTGAGGCCCAGTTGGGGACCAGGATAACGAGGTACAGGGTAGGCCCTTGAAAGAAACAAAGTCAACAGTTCGAGGTCAGGCGCAGGTGGCAACCAGGGTCAGCAGGTCCAAGTCAGGCCAAAGTTGGCTTCACAGTCACTAGGGCACGGTGAGACACAGAGGGGGACCAGAGTCACCTGGTCCAGGTGAAGTCCAGTTGTGGAACACAGTCACCGGGTCCCAAATTTGTCCAGTTGAAGACCATGGATAACAGGGCCAGGTGAGGCCGGGATTGGGACCGGAGTCCCCAAATCCAGGTGAAGCCCAGGTGGGGACCACAGTCACCAGATCCAGGGTAGTCTCAGGTGCAGACCAGAATGACCAGGTCCTGGTGAGGTGCAGGTGGCAACCACACTCACTAGGTCCCGGTGAGTCCCTGGTGCGGACCAGATTCTCGAATTACATGAGAAGCTAGAAACACTGCAGCCACCAGGTCCACATGATGCCCATGTGGGAATGAGAATCACCAGTTACAGGTGAGGACCAGGTGGGGATCTGACTCACCATGTCCAGGTGAGACCCTGGTGGGAACCAGTGTCACCATGTCCAGGTGTGAACCAGGTGAAGACCAGAGTTAACAGGTCTGGCTGGGTCACTGTTAGTGAACAGTGTAACAATATCCTATGCTACTCAGGTGGGTACCAGTTACAAGATCCTGTTGAAGCCCAGGTGGGACCAGAGACATGAGGTCCAGGTGAGGTCCCGATGGGAACCACAGTCACCAGGTCACGTGAGGCGATGCTTAGGATCAGAGTCACCACTTACAGGTGAGGTCCAGGTGGAGCCAGAGTCACATGGTACAGAAGGGGTCAAAGTCAGGACCAGAGTTACCACTATCAGGTCAGTCCCAGAGGGGATTAGAGTAACCATGTCCCGATGATGCCCAGGTAGGGACCAGAGTCACCAGGTCTAAATGAGGCCCAGATGGAGCATATTCACTAGGTCCAGGTGAGGCCCAGTTGAGGACCAGAGTCACCAGACCTGGTTGAGGCCTAGAGGGTTACCAGAATCACCTGGTCCAGGTACCATTCAGATGGGTCCAGAGACACCAGGTCAGGTTGAGGCCCAGAGAGGTTCCAGAGTCATCATGTCCAGGTGAGGCTCAGGTGTGGAACAGAGTCACCAAGTACCAAAGATGCCCAGGTGAGGACCAGAGTCAACAGGTCCAGGAGAGGCCCAAATATGGATCAGAGTCATTGTGTTCCAGGTAAGGCCAGATGGATACCACAGTAACCAGGTCCAGGAGAGTCCCATATGGGAACCAGAGCCACCAGATCCAGGTGAGGTCCAGGTGGGACCACAGTCACAAGGTCCAGTTGAGGCCCAGTTAGGACCAGAGACATGAGGTCCAGGTGAGGTCCCGATGGGAACCACAGTCACCACGTCAGGTGAGGCCATGCTTAAGATCAGATTCACCAGTTACAGGTGATGCCCAGGTGGAGCCAGTGTCACCAGGTCCAGATGAGGCGAAGGTGGGGAGCATATTCACTACGTCCCGTTGAGGCCCAGTAGAGGACCAGAGTCACCAGGTCTAGTTGAGGTCTAGAGGGGCTACCAGATTCACCTGGTCTAAGTGCCATCCAGATGGGGACCAGAGACACCATGTCAGGGAGAAGCCCAGAGGGGATCCAGAGTCATCATGTCCAGGTGAGTCTCAGGTGTGGAACAGAGTATCAAGGTCATAATGGTCCAGCAGGTGAGGACCAGAGTCAAAAGATCTGGGTGAGGCCCAGTTAGGATCAGAGTCAACAGTTCCAGGTGAGGCTAAGAAGGAGTCCACAGCAATCAGGTCCAGGTGGGGAAAAAAGTCACTAAGACTGGGTGAGGCCCAGATGGGGACACAGATTCACCAGGTCCAGGTGATTCACAGGTGGTGACCAGAGTTACCAGATTCACCAGGTCCAGGTGATTCCCAGGTGGTGACCAGAATTACCAGATACACCAGGTCCAAGTGAGGCCCACATAGGGGCCTGTGTCACCAGGTATGGGTGAGGCCCAAGTGGCAACCCCACTCACCAGGTTCAGGTGAGGCCTACCTGCAGGCCATGCAAAGTAACCGGGTCCCGATATTGACAAGGTAGGGACCAGAGTTACCAGGTCCAGGTTAGGCCAACCTGCAGGCCATGCAGTGGAACCAGGTACTCATGATGCCCAGGTAGGGACCAGAGTAACCAGGTCCAAATGAGGCCAAGATGGAGCATATTCACTAGGTCCAGCCGAGGCCCAGTTGAGGACCAGAGACCAGATCTGGTTGAGGCCTAGAGGGGTACCAGAATCACCTGGTCCAGGTGACATCCAGATGGGGACCAGAGTCACCAGGTCAGGGTGAGGCCCAGAGAGTTTCCAGAGTCATCATGTCCAGGTGAGGCTCAGGTGTGGAACAGAGTCACCAGGTACCAATGATGCCCAGGTGAGGACTAGAGTCACCCGGCCTGAGTCACGCGCAGAGAGGATAAGAGTCACCAGTTCCAGGTGAGGCCAAGAAAGAGTCCAAAGCAATCAGGTCCAGGTGGGGAACAAAGTCACCAGGACTGGGTAAGGCCCAGATGGGAAGAGATTCACCAGGTCCAGGTCAGGCCCAGGTGGTGACCAGAATCCCCGGGTCTGAGAGAGGACCATGTAAGGAACAGATTAACCAGGTCCAAGAGGACAACGTGGGTTCCTGAGTCACCAGGTATGGGTGAAGCTCAGGTGGCAACCCCACTCACCAGGTCCAGGTGAGGCCAACCTGCAGGCCACAGTCAGCAGATCCAGGTGAGGCCCTAGTGGGGATGGTGTCACCAGGTAAATGTGAGTCTACAAGAACACCACAGTCACCAGGTCCAGGTTTGGTGCATGTGGGAACGAGAGTCACCAGGTCCAGGTGAGACCCAGGTGGGGACCACAGTCACCAGGTCAAGATTGAGGCCTAGGTGGGGAGACGAGAGTCATCAGGAGCATTTGAGGCCAAAGTGTGGATCAAAGTTATCATGTTCAGGTGAGGCCCAGGTGGGGAACAGAGTAACCATGTCCCATTGATGTCAGGTGGGAAAAGAGTCACAAGGTCCAGACGAGGCCTAAGTGAGGTGTAGATTCACCAGGTCCTGTTGAGGCCCAGTTGAGGACCAGTGTTCCCAGCTCCTGGTGTGACACCCGGTTCTGGTGATATGCAGGTGGGGACCAGAGTCACCACGTCAGGGTGAGGCCCAGAGGGGGACAAGAATCACTAGGTCCAGGTGAGGCCCCGATGTGGAACTGAGAAACCAGGTCCCATGATGCCCATATGAGGACCTGAGTCACCAGGTCCAGGTGAGGTCCCTGTGGGAACCAGTCACCTCGTCCAGGTGAGGTCCAGGTGGGACCACAGTCACAAGGTCCAGGTTAGGCGCAGGTGGCAACAGGATTCACCAAGTCCAGGGGTGCCCCAGATGAAGTCCAGAGTTAATAGGTCCGGCTGGGACACTGATAGTGAACAGTGTAACGATATCCTGACGCTACACAGGTGGGTACCAGAGACACCAGGTCCTGGTGAGGCCCAGGTGGAACCAGAGACATGAGGTCCAGGTGAGGTCGCAATGGGAACCACAGTCACCAGGTCAGGTAAGGCCATGCTTAGGATCAGAGTCAGCAGTTACCGGTGAACCCAAGGTGGATTCAGAGTCACCTGGTACAGAAGAGGCCAAATCAGGACTAGAGTTACCAGGATCAGGTCAGTCCCAGTGGGGAATACAGTAACCATGTCCCGATGATGCCCAGGTAGAACCAGAGTCACCAGGTCCAGATGAGGCATAATTGGGGAGCATATTCACTAGGTCCCCGTGAGGCCCAGGTGAGGACCAGAGTCACCAGGTCTAGTTGAGGCCTAGAGGGGTACCAGATTCACCTGGTCTAGGTGACATCCACATGGGGACCAGAGTCACCACCTCAGGGTGAGGCCCAGAGTGGATCCAGAGTCATCATGTCCAGGTGAGGCTCAGGTGTGGAACAGAGTATCCAGATCATAATGGTCCACAGGGGAGGACCAGAGTCAGCAGATTGAGTTAGGCCCAGTTAGGATGAGAGTCACCAGTTCCAGGTGAGGCCAAGAAGGAGTCCACAGCAATCAGGTCCAGGTGGGGAACAAAGTCACCAGGACTGGGGGAGGCCCAGATGTGGACTAGATTCACCCGGTGCAGGTGATTCCAAGGTGGTGACCAGAGTTACCAGGTCCGGATGAGGACCAGGTAAGGACCAGATTCACCAGGTCCAAGTGAGGCTCACGTGGGACCTAGGTCACCAGGTATGGGTGAGGCCCAGGTGGCAACCCCACTCACCAGGTCCAGGTGAGGCCAACCTGCAGGCCATGCAGAGGAACCGTGTCCCGATGAAGCCCAGGTAGGGACGAGAGTTACCAGGTCCAGGTGAGGTCAACCTGCAGGCCATGCAGTGGAACCAGGCCCCCATGATGCCCAGGTAGGGACCAGAGTAACCAGGTCCAAATGAGGCCAAGATGGAGCATATTCACTAGGTCCAGCCGAGGCCCAGTTGAGGACCAGAGACACCAGATCTGGTTGAGGCCTAGAGGGGTACCAGAATCACCTGGTCCAGGTGACATCCAGATGGGGACCAGAGTCACCAGGTCAGGGTGAGGCCCAGAGAGGTTCCAGAGTCATCATGTCCACGTGAGGCTCAGGTGTGGAACAGAGTCACCAGGTACCAATGATGCCCAGGTGAGGACCAGAGTCACCAGGCCTGAGTCACGCGCAGAAAGGATAAGAGTCACCAGTTACAGGTGAGGCCAAGAAAGAGTCCAAAGCAATCAGGTCCAGGTGGGGAACAAAGTCACCAGGACTGGGTGAGGCCCATATGGGGAAGAGATTCACCAGGTCCAGGTGAGGCCCAGGTGGTGACCCGAGTTAGGAATTCCGGGTGAGGAACGTGTAAGGACCAGATTCACCACGTACAAGTGAAGCCCACGTGGGGACCTGTGTCACCAGGTATGGGTGAGCCCCAGGTGGCAACCCCACTCACTAGGTCCAGGTGAGGCCAAGCTGGAGGCCATGCAGAGGAACCGTGTCCCGATGATGCCCAGGTAGGGACCAGAGTAACCAGGTCCAGCTGAGGCAAACCTACAGGCCATGCAGTGGATCCATGTCCCGATGATGCCCAGGTAGGGACCAGAGTCACCAGGTCCAAATGAGGCCCAGAGGAGCATATTCAATAGGTCCAGGTTAGGCCCAATTGAGGACCAGAGTCACCAGAAGTGGTTGAGGCCGAGAGGGGTACCAGAATCACATCGTCCAGGTGACATCCATATGGAGACCAGAGTCCAGGTCAGGGTTAGGCCCAGAGTGGTTCGAGAGTCCAGAGCCTCATGTCCAGGTGAGGCTCAGGTGTGGAACAGAGTCACCATGTACCAATGATGCCCAGGTGAGGACCTGTGTCACCAGGTCTGGGTGACACGCAGATAGGATCAGAGTCACCAGTTCCAGGTGAGGCCAAGAAGGAGTCCACAGCAATCAGATACAGGTGGGTAACAAAGTCAACAGGCCTGGGTGAGGCCCAGAGGGGATCAGATTCACCAGGTCCAGGTAGACCCAGGTGGTGACCAGAGACCCCGGGGCAGGGAGACGACCAGGTAAGGACCATATTCCCCAGGTCCAAGAGGCCCCCGAGGGGACCTGACTCACCAGGTATGGGTGAGGCCCAGGTGGCAACCCCACTCACCAGGTCCAGGTGAGGCCAACCTGCATGCCAAAGTCACCAGATCCACGTGAAGCCCTAGTCGGCACCGGAGACAGCAGGTAAAAGTGAGTCTACAAGAACACCACAGTCACCAGGTCCATGTGTGGTTCATGTGGGAACGAGAGTCACCAGTTCCAAGTGAGAACCAGGTGGAGACGACAGTCACCAGGTCCGGATTGAGGCCTAAGAGGGTACCAGTGTCATCAGGAACAGTTGAGGCCCAACTGTGGAGCAAAGTTATCATGTCCAATTGAGGCTCAGGTGTGGAACAGAGTATCCAGGTCATAATGGTCCACAGGTGAGGACCAGAGTCACCAGATCTGGGTGAGGTCTTGTTAGGATCAGAGTCACCAGTTCCAGGTGAGGCCAAGAAGGAGTCCACAGCAATCAGGTCCAGGTGTGGAACAAAGTCACCAGGACTGGGGGAGGCCCAGATGGGGACCAGATTCACCAGGTCCAGGTGATTCCCAGGTGATGACCAGAGTTACCAGTTTCGGGTGAGGAACAGGTAAGGACCAGATTCACCAGGTCCAAGTGAAGCCCACGTGGGACCTTGTCACCAGGTATGGGTGAGACCCAGGTGGCAACCCCAATCACCAGGTCCAGGTGAGGCCAACCTGCAGGCCATTCAGTGGAACCATGTCCCGATGATGCCCAGGTAGGGACCGGAGTCATCAGGTCCAAATGAGGCCCAGATGGGGCATATTCACTAGGTCCAGGTGAGGCCCAGTTGAGTACCAGAGTCACCAGATCTGGTTGAGGCCTAGAGGGGTACCAGAATATCCTGGTTCAGGTGACATCCAGATGGGGACCAGAGTCACCAGGTCAGGGTGAGGCCCATAGAGGTTCCAGAGTCATCATGTCCAGGTGAGCCTAAGGTGTGGAACAGAGTCACCAGGTACCAATAATTGCCAGGTGATGACCAGAGTCACCAGGTCTGGGTGACACGCAGATAGGATCAGATTCACCAGTTCCAGGTGAGGCCAAAAAAGAGTCCAGAGCAATCAGATCCAGGTGGGAAACAAAGTCAGCAGGCCTGGGTGAGGCCCAGATGGGGACCAGATTCACCAGGTCCAGGTGAGGCCCAGGTGGTGACCAGAGTCCCCGGGTCTGGGTGAGGACCAGATAAGGACCAGATTCACCAGGTCCAAGAGGCCCACGTGGGGACCTGAGTCACCAGGTATGGGTGAGGCCCAGGTGGCAACCCCACTCTCAAGGTCCAGGTGAGGCCTACCTGCAGGCCAGAGTCACCAGATCCAGGTGAGGCCCTAGTGGGGACCGGAGTCACCAGGTAAATGTGAGTCTACAGGAACACCACAGTCACCAGGTCCAGGTGTGTTTCATGTGGGAACGAGAGTCCCCAGGTCCAGGTGAGACCCAGTTGGGGACAACAGTCACCAGGTCCAGATTGAGGCCTAGGTGGGGGGACCAGATTCATCAGGAGCAGTTGAGGCCAAAGTGTGGAGCAAAGTTGTCATGTCCAGGTGAGGCCCAAGTAGGGAACAGAGTAACCATGTCCCATTGATGTCAGGTGAGAAAAGAGTCACAAGGTCCAGACGAGGCCTAAGTGGTGAGTAGATTCACCAGCTCCTGTTGAGGCCCAGTTGAGGACCAGGGTCCCCAGCTCCGGGTGAGTCTCAGAGGGGGACCAGAGTCACCCGGTTCTGGTGATGTCCAGGTGGGGACCAGAGTCACCACGTCAGGGTGAGGCCCAGAGTGAGACGAGAATCACTAGGTCCAGGTGAGGCCCCGATGTGGAACTGAGAAACCCGGTCCCATGATGCCCATATGAGGACCTGAGTCACCAGGTCCAAGTGAGATCCCTGTGGAACCAGTCACCTCGTCCAGGTGAGGCCCAGGTGGGACCACAGTCACCAGTTCCAGGTGAGGCCCAAGTTATAAGAGAGTATCCAGCTCCCAATGATTTCCAGGTAAGGACCAGAGTCAACAGTTCCAGGAGAGGCCCAAATATGGATCAGAGTCATTGTGTTCCAGGTGAGGCCAGATGGAGACCACAGGAACGAGGTCCAGGAGAGTCCCATATGTTAACCAGAGCCACCAGACCAGGTGAGGTCCAGGTGGGACCACAGTCACAAGGTCCAGGTGAGGCGCAGGTGGCAACAGGATTCACCAAGTCCAGGTGAGGCCCAGGTGGCGACCAGTCACCACATCCAGGTGCGGACCAGCTAAGGACCAGATTCACCAGGCACAAGTGAAAACCAAAGGGTGTCCAGAATCACCAGGTAAGGGTGAGGCCCAGAGGGGGAACCAGAGTAACCAGTTAATTTGAGGCCAAGAATGGGACCATGATCCCTAGTCAAAGTGAGGCCCAGGTGTGCAATAGAGTATCCAGGTCCCAATGATTCCTGGGTGAAGACCAGAGTCACTAGAGCCATGCAGGCCCAGATGGGGAACAGAATCTCCAGGTCCTGGTGTGGCATAGACTAAGATCACAGTCAACAGTATTAGGTGATCCCCTTGTGGTAACTAGAGCCACTCTATCCAGCTGAGTCCCAGGTCCATGTGAGGCCCACGTGAGGACCAGATTCAACAGGTCGAATTGAGGCATAGCTGGGGACAAGAGTCACCAGGTCTGGGTGCGGCCTAGGTGGGGGAAAATTCAGCAGTTCTGAGCTAGGTCAAAGTGGGGACGAGAGACACCAGGTCCAGGTGAGGACAAACTGAGGACCAGAGGCACCAGATCCCGGTGAGGTCCATGTTGGAAAGAGAGTCACCAGGTCCAGGAGAGGTCCAGGTGGGTAACAGAGTCACCAGATACAGGTGAAGCCCAGGTGGGGACCAGAGTCACTAGGTCCAGATGAGGCCCAGGTGAGGACCAGAGTTACCAGGTACACGTGAGGCACCGGTGGGTATCAGAGGCGACAGGGTCATGTGAGGCGGGCTTGGGGACCATGGTCAAGAGGTGTACTTGAGGCCCAGGTGTGGAACACAGTAAGCAGGTCCAAGTGAGTCCCAGGTGATGACAAGAGTCACCACGTCCAGGTGAGGCCCAGGTGGGGACCAGGATCACCAGGTACACGGGAGGCCCTTGAAAGAACCAGAGCCAACAGTTCGAGGTCAGGCGCAGGTGGCAACCAGGGTCAGCAGGTCCAAGTCATGCCAAAGTGGGGTTCACAGGCACTAGGACATGGTGAGACCCAGAGGGGGACCAGAGTCACCTGGTCCAGATGAGGTCCAGTTGTGGAACACAGTCACCGGGTCCCAATTTTGCCCAGTTGAGGACCATGGTCAACAGGGCCAGGTGAGCCCCAGATTGGGACCGGAGTCCCCAAGTCCAGGTGAAGCCTAGGTGGGGACCACAGTCACTAGATCCAGGGTAGTCTCAGGTGCAGACCAGAATCACCAGGTGCAGGTGAGATGCAGGTGGCAACCACACTGAAGAGGTCCCGGTGAGGCCCTGGTGGGGATCAGAGTCACGAGGTACATGAGAAGCTAGAAACACTGCAGCCACCAGGTCCATATGATGTCCATGTGGAAACGAGAATCACCAGATACAGGGACGACCAGGTGGGGATCCGAGTCACCATGTCCAGGTGAGACGCAGGTGGGAACCAGTGTCACCATGTCCAGGTGTGGCCCAGGGGAAGTCCAGAGTTAATAGGTCCGGATGGGTCACTGTTAGTGAACAGTGTAACCATATCCTGATGCTACCCAGGTGGGTAAAAGAGACACCAGGCCCTGGTTAGGCCCAGGTGGCACCAGAGACCTGAGGTCCAGGTGAGGTCCCGATGGGAACCACAGGTACCAAGTCAGGTGAGGCCATGCTTAGAATCAGAGTCACCAGTTACAGGTGAGGCCCAGTTGGAGCCAGAATCACCTGGTACAGAGAGGCCGAAGTCATGGCCAGAGTTACCAGGATCAGGTCAGTCCCACTGGGGAACATAGTTACCATGTCCCGATGATGCCCAGATAGAACCAGCGTCACCAGGTCCAGATGAGGCGCAGGTGGGGAGCATATTCACTCGGTCCCGTTGAGGCCCTGTTGAGGACCAGAGTCACCAGGTCTAGTTGAGGCCTAGAGGGGTACCAGATTCACCTTATCTAGGTGACATCCAGATGGGGACCAGAGTCACCATGTTAGGCTGAGGCCCAGAGGGGATCCAGAGTCATCGTGTGCAGGTGATGCTCAGGTGTGGAACAGAGTATCCAGGTCATAATGATCCACAGGTGAGGACCAGAGTCACCAGATCTGGGTGAGGCCCAGTTAGGTTCAGAGTGACCAGTTCCAGTTGAGGCCAAGAAGGAGTCCACAGCAATCAGGTCCAGGTGGGGAACAAAGTCACCAGGACTGGGTGAGGCCCAGATGGGAACCAGATTCACCAGGCCCAAGTGAAGCCCAAGGGGTGACCAGAGTCTCCAGGTAGGGGTGAAGCCCAGAGAGGGAACCAGAGTAAGCAGTTTAGTTTGAGGCCCAGAAAGGGACCCTAGGTCCCTGGTCAAAGTGAGGCCCAGGTGTGGAATAGAGTATCCAGATCCCAATGATGCCTGGGTGAGGTCCAGAGTTACTAGGGCCATGGAGGCCCAGATGGGGAACAGAATCACTCGGTCTTGGTGAGGCATAGAATAAGACCACAGTCAGCAGTATCAGGTGAGCCCCTTGTGGAAACCAGAGCCACTCAATCCAGCTTAGTCTTAGGTCCATGTGAGGCCCACGTGAGTACCAGATTCATCAGGTCGAATTGAGGCATAGCTGGGGACAAGAGTCACCAGGTCTGTGTGCGGCCTAGGTGGGGCAAGATTCAGCAGTTCTGAGTTAGGTCAAAGTGTGGACGAGCGACAACAGGTCCAGGTGAGGCCAAACTGAGGACCAGAGTTACCAGATCCAAGTGAGTTCCATGTTGGAAAGTGAGTCTCCAGGTCCAGGAGAGGTTCAGGTATGGACCAGAGTCACCAGTTCCAGGTGAAATCCAGGTGGGGACCAGAGCCCCAAATCCAGGTGAAGCCCAGGTGGGGACCACAGTCACCAGATCCAGGGTAGTCTCACGTGCAGACCAGAAACACCAGGTCCAGGTGAGGTGCAGGTGTCAACCACCCTCACCAGGTCCCGGTGAGGCCATGGTGGGGACCAGAGTCACGAGGTGCATGAGAAGCTAGAAACACTGCAGCCACCAGGTCCACATTATGTCCATGTGGGAACGCGAATCACCAGTTACAGGTGAGGACCAGGAGGGGATCCAACTCAAAATGTCCAGGTGAGACCCGGATGGGAACCAGTGTCACCATGTCCAGGTGTGGCCCAGGTGAAGACCAGAGTTAATAGGTCCGGCTGGGTCACTGTTAGTGAATAGTGTAACCGTATCCTGATGCTACCCAGATGGGTACCAGAGACACCAGGTCCTGGTGAGGCCCAGGTGGGACCAGAGATATGAGGTCCAGGTGAGGTCCCGATGGGAACCACATTCACCAGGTCAGGTGAGGCCATGCTTTGGATCAGAGTCACCAGTTACAGGTGAGGCCCAGGTGGAGCGAGAGTCACCTGGTACAGAAGAGGCCAAAGTCATGACCAGAGTTACCAGGATCAGGTGAGTCCCAGTGACGAATACAGTAAAAATGTCCCAATGATGCCCAGGGAGAACCAGAGACACCAGGTCCAGATGAGGAGCAGGTAGGGAGCATATTCACTAGGTCTCGGTGAGACCCAGTTGAGGACCAGAGTCACGAGGTCTAGTTGACTCCTAGAGGGTACCAGATTCACCTGGTCTAGGTGACATCCAGATGGGGACCAGAGTCACCATGTCAGGCTGAGGCCCAGAGGGGATCCAGAGTCATCATGTCCAGGTGAGGCTCAGGTGTGGAACAGAGTATCCAGGTCATAATGGTCCACAGGTGAGGACCAGAGTCACCAGATCTGGGTGAGGCCCAGTTAGGATCAGAGTCACCAGTTCCAGTTGAGGACAAGAAGGAGTCCACAGCAATCAGGTCCAGGTGGGGAACAAAGTCACCAGGACTGGGTACGACCCAGATGGGGCCAGATACACCAGGTCCAGGTGATTCCCAGGTGGTGACCAGGGTTACCAGGTCCGGGTGAGGACCATGTAAGGACGAGATTCACCAGGGCATACTGGGGCCCACGTGGGGACCGGTGTCACCATGCATGGGTGAGGCCCTGGTGGCAACCCCACTCACCAGGTCCAGGTGAGGCCAACCTGCAGGCCATGCAGTGGAACAATGTCCCGATGATGCCCAGGAAGTTACAAGAGACACCAGGTCCAAATGAGGCCTAAATTTAGCATATTCACTAGGTTCAGGTGAGGCCCAGTTGAGGACCAGTGTCACCAGATCTGGTTGAGGCCTAAAGGGATACAAGAATCACCTGGTCCAGGTGACATCCAGATGGGGACAAGAGTCACCAGGTCAGGGTGAGGGCAGAGAGGTTCCAGAGTCATCATGTCGAGGTGAGGCTCAGGTGTGGAACAGAGTCACCAAGTACCAAGGATGCCCAGGTGGGGACCAGTGTCACCAGGTCTGGGTGACGCACAGATAGGATCAGAGTCACCAGCACCAGGGGAGGCCAAGAAAGTGTCCACAGCAATCAAGTCCAGGTGGGGAACAAAGTCACCAGGACTGGGTGAGGCCCAGATGGTTACCAGATTCACCAGGTCCACGTGAGGCTCAGGTGGTGACCAGAGACCCCAGGTATGGGAGAGAACCAGGTAAGGACCAGATTCACCAAGTCCAAGAGGCCCACGCGGGGACCTGAGTCACCAGGTACGGGTGAGGCCCAGGTGGCAACCCCACTCACCAAGTCCAGGTGAGGTCAACTTTGGCCAGAGTCACCATATCCAGTTGAGGCCCTAGTGGGGACCGGAGTCACCAGGTAAATGTGAGTGTAGAAGAACACTACAGTCCCCAGGTCCAGGTGTGGTTCATGTGGGAACGAGCGACACCAGGTCCAGGTTGAGGCCTAGGTGGGGGGACAAGAGTCATCAGGACAAGTTGAGGCCAAAGTGTGGAGCAAAGTTATCATGTCCAGGTGAGGCCCAGGTGGGGAATAGAGTAACCATGTCCCATTGATGCCAGGTGGGAAAAGAGTCACAAGGTCCAGACGAGGCCTACGTGAGGAGTTGATTCACCAGGTCCTGTTGAGGCCCAGTTGAGGACCAGTGTCCCCATCTCCGGGTGAGTCCCATAGGGGGACCAGAGTCACCAGGTTCTGGTGATATCCAGGTGGGGACCAGAGTCACCACGTCAGGGTGTGGCCCAGAGGGCACAAAATCACTAGGTCCAGGTGAGGCCCCGATGTGGAACTGAGAAACCAGGTCCCATGATGCCCATATGAGGACCTGAGTCACCAGGTGAGGTGAGGTCACAGTGGGAACCAGTCACCTCGTCCAGGTGAGGCCCAGGTGGGACCACAGTCACCAGGTCCAGGTGAGGCCCAGGTATATAAGAGAGTATCCAGATCCCAATGATGCCCAGGTAAGGAGCAGAGTAACTAGGTCAAAATGAGGCCCAGGTGAGGACCAGAGTTACCAGGTACACGTGAGGCCCCGGTGGGGATAAGAGGCAACAGGCCCATGTGAGGCTGGCTTGGGGACCATGGTCAACAGGTCTAATTGAGGTCCAGGTGTGGAACACAGTAAGCAGGTCCAGGTGAGTCCCCGGTGGTGACAAGAGTCACCACGTCCAGGTGAGGCCCAGGTGGGGACCAGGATCACCAGGTACAGCGGAGGCCCTTGAAAGAACCAGAGTCAACAGTTCGACGTCAAAGGCAGGTGGCAACCAGGGTCAGCAGGTCCAAGTCAGGCCAAAGTGGGGTTCACAGTCACTAGGGCACGGTGAGACCCAGAGTGGGACCAGAGTCACATGGTCCAGGTTTGGTCCAGTTGTGGAACACAGTCACCGGGTCCCAATTGTGCCCAGTTGAGGACCATGGTCAACAGGGCCAGGTGAGCCCAAGATGGGGACCGGAGTCCCCAAATCCAGGTGAAACTCAGGTGGGGACCACAGTCACCAGATCCAGGGTAGTCTCAGGTGGAGACCAGAATCACCAGGTGCAGGTGAGGTGCAGGTGGCAACCACACTCACCAGGTCCCCGTCAGGCCCTGGTGGGGAGCAGAGTCACGAGGTACATGAGAAGCTAGAAACACTGCAGCCACCAGGTCCACATGATGTCCATGTGGGAACGAGAATCACCAGTTACAGTTGAGGAGCAGGTGGGGTTACAACTCACCATGTCCAGGTGAGGCCCAGGTGGTGACCAGAGTCCCCGGGTCTGGGAGAGGACCAGGTAAGGACCAGATTCACCAGGTCCAGGTGAGGCCCAGGTGGTGACCAGAGTCCCCGGTTCTGGGAGAGGACCAGGTAAGGACCAGATTCACCAGGTCCAAGAGGGCCACGTGGAGACCTGAGTCACCAGGTATGGGTGAGGCCCAAGTGGCATCCCCACTAACCAGGTCCATGCGAGGCCAACCTGCAGGCCAAGTCACCCGATCCCCGTGAGGCCCTAGTGGGGACTGTAGTCACCAGTTAAAAGTGATTCTACAAGAACAACACAGTCACCAGATCCTGGTGTGGTTCATGTGGGAACGAGAGTCACCAGGTCCAGGTGAGACCCAGGTGGGGACCACAGTCACCAGGTCCAGATTGAGGCCTTGGTCGGGGGACCAGAGTCATCAGGACCAGTTGAGGCCAAAGTGTGGGTCAAAGTTATCATGTCCATGTGAGGCCCAGGTGGGGAACAGAGTAACCATGTCCCAAAGATGCCAGGTGGGAACAGAGTCACAAGGTCCAGTCGAGGCCTAAGTGAGGAGTATATTCACCAGGTCCTGTTGAGGCCCAGTTGAGAACCAGTGTCCCCAGCTCCGGATAAGTCCCAGAGGGGGACCAGTGTCACCCGGTTCTGGTGAGATCCAGTGGGGACCTGAGTTACCACGTCAGGGTGAGGCCCAGAGGGGGATGAGAGTCACTAGGTCCAGATGAGGCCCTGATGTGGAACTGAGAAACCAGGTCCCATGATGCCCATATGAGGACCTGAGTCACCAAGTCCAGGTGAGGTCCCTGTGGGAACAGGTCACCTCTTCCAGGTGAGGCCCAGGTGGGACCACAGTCAACAGGACCAGGTGAGGCCCAGGTATATAAGAGAGTATCCAGGTCCCAATGATGCCCAGGTAAGGACCAGAGTCAACAGGTCCAGGAGAGGATCAAATATGGACCAGAGTCATTGTGTTCCAGGAGAGGCCAGATGGAGACCACAGGAACCAGGTCCAGGAGAGCCCAATATGGGAACCAGAGCCACCAGATCCAGGTGAGGTCCAGGTGGGACCACAGTCACAAGGTCCAGGGGAGGCGCTGGTGGCAACAGGATTCACCAAGTCCAGGTGAGAATCAGGTGGCGACCAGTCACCAGATCCAGGTGCTGACCAGCTAAGGACCAGATTCACCAGGCCCAAGTGAAGCCCAAGGGGTGACCAGAGTAACCAGGTAAGGGTGAGGGCGAGAGCGGGAACCAGAGCAACCAGTTTAGTTTGAAGCCCAGAATGGGACCAGAGGTCCCTGGTCAAAGTGAGGCCCAGATGTGGAATAGAGTATCCAGGTCCCAATGATGACTGGGTGAGGACCAGAGTCACTAGGGCCATGCAGGCCCAGATGGGACACAGAATCACTAGGTCCTGGTGAGGCATAGAATAAGACCACAGTCAGCAGTATCAGGTGAGCCCCTTGTGGGAACCAGAGCCACTCCATCCAGCTGAGTCCCAGGTCCATGTGAGGCCCACGTGAGGACCAGATTCATCAGGTCGAATTGAGGCATAGCTGGGGACAAGAGTCACCAGGTCTGGGTGCGGCCTAGGTGGGGCAAGATTCAGCAGTTCTGAGTTAGGTCAAAGTGGGGACGAGAGAAACCAGGTCCAGGTGAGGCCAAACTGAGGACCAGAGTCACCAGATCCAAGTGAGGTCCATGTTGGAAAGAGAGTCACCAGGTCCAGGAGAGTTCCAGGTGGGGACCAGAGTCACCAGATCCAGGTGAAGTACAGGAGGGGACCAGAGTCACCAGATCCAGGTGAAGCCCAGGTGGGGACCAGAGTCACTAGGTCCAGATGAGGCCAGGTGAGAACCAGAGTTCCCAGGTACACGTGAGGCCCCGGTGGGGATCAGAGGCAACAGGTCCATGTGATTCCGGCTTGGGGACCATGGTCAACAAGTCTACTTGAGGCCCAGATGTGGAACACAGTAAGCAGCTCCAGGTGAGTACGCGGTTGTGACATGTGTCACCACGTCCAGGTGAGCCCCAGGTGGGGACCAGTATCACAAGGTACAGTGTAGGCTCTTGAAATTACCAGAGTCAACAGTTCGAGGTGAGGCGCAGGTGGTAACCAGGGTCAACAGGTCTAAGTCAGGGCAAAGTTGGGATTACGGTCACTAGGGCGCGGTGAGACCCAGAGGGAGACCAGAATCACCTGGTCCAGGTGAGGTCCAGTTGTTGAACACAGTCACCGCGTCCCAATTTTGCCCAGTTGAGGACCATGGTCAACAGGGCCAGGTGAGGCTCAGATGGAGACCGTGGTCCCCAGAGCAGGTGAAGCCCATGTGGGGACCATAGTCACCAGATCCAGGGTAGTCTCAGGTGCAGACCAGAATCACCAGGTCCACTTGAGGTGCAGGTGGCAACCACACTCACCAGGTCCCTGTGAGGCCCTGGTGGGGACCAGAGTCACGAGGTGCATGAGAAACTAGAAACACTGCAGCCACCAGGTCCACATGATGTCCATGTGGGAACGAGAATCACCAGTACAGGGGAGGACCAGTTTTGGATCCGACTCACCATGTCCAGGTGAGACCAGGTGGGAACCAGTGTCAACATGTCCAGGTGTGGCCCAGGTGAAGACCAGAGTTAATAGGTCCGGCTGGGTCACTGTTAGTGAACAGTGCAACCGTATCCTGATGCTACCGAGGTGGGTTCCAGAGACACCAGGTCGTGGTGAAGCCCAGTTGGGACCAGAGACATGAGGTCCACGTGCGGTCCCGATGGGAACCACAGTCACCAGGTCAGGTGAGGCCATGCTTAGGATCAGAGTCACCAGTTACCGGTGAACCCAAGGTGGATCCAGAGTCACCTGGTACAGAAGAGGCCAAATCAGGACCAGAGTTACCAGGATCAGGTCAGTCCCAGTGGGGAATACAGTAACCATGTCCCGATGATGCCCAGGTAGAACCAGAGTTACCATGTCCAGATGAGGCACAGTTGGGGAGCATATTCACTAGGTCCCGGTGAGGCCCAGTTGAGGACCAGAGTCACCAGGTCTAGTGGAGGCCTAGAGGGGTACCAGATTCACCTGGTCTAGGTGACATCCACATGAGGACCAGAGTCACCACGTCAGGGTGAGGCCCAGAGTGGATCCAGAGTCATCATGTCCAGGTGAGGCTCAGTTGTGGAACAGAGTATCCAGTTCATAATGGTCCACAGGGGAGGACAAGAGTCAGCAGAGTGAGTTAGGCCCAGTTAGGATGAGAGTCACCAGTTCCAGGTGAGGCCAAGAAGGAGTCCACAGCAATCAGTTCCAGGTGGGGAACAAAGTCATCAGGGCTGGGGGAGGCCCAGATGGGGACCAGATTCACCCTGTCCAGGTGATTCCCAGGTGGTGACCAGAGTTACCAGTTCTGGGTGAGGACCAGGTAAGGATCAGATTCACCAGGTCCAAGTGAGGCCCAGTTGGGGACCTATGTCACCAGGTATGTGTGAGGCCCATGTGGAAACCACACTCACCAGGTCCAGGTGAGGCCAACCTGCAGGCCATGCAGTGGAACCATCTCCCGATGATGCCCAGGTAGGGAGCAGAGTCACCAGGTCCAAATGTGGCCCACATCGAGTATATTGACTAGGTCCAGGTGAGGCCCAGTTGAGGACCAGAGTCACCAGATCTGGTTGAGGCCTAGAGTGGTACCAGAATCACTTGGTCCAGGTGACATGCAGATGGGGACCAGAGTCTCCAGGTCAGGGTGAGGCCCAGAGAGGTACCAGAGTCATCATGTCCAGGTGAGGCTCAGGTGTGGAACAGAGTAATCAGGTACCAATGATGCCCAGGTGAGTTCCAGAGTCACCAGATCTGGGTGACGCGCAGATAAGATCAGAGTCACCAGTTCCAGGTGAGACCAAAAGAGTCCACAGCAATCATGTCCAAGTGGGGAACAAAGTCACCAGGACTCGGTGAGGCCAAGATATGGAACAGATTCACCAGGTCCATGTGAGGCCCAGGTCGTGACCAGAGTCCCCGGGTCGAGGAGAGGACCAGGTAAGTACAAGATTCACCAGGTCCATAGGCCCACGTAGGGACCTGAGTCACCAGGTATGGGTGAGGCCCAGGTGACAACCCCACTCACCAATTCCAGGTGAAGCCAACCTGCAGGCCAGAGTCACCAGATCCAGGTGAGGCCCTAGACGGGAACGGAGTCACCAGGTAAATGTGAGTCTACAAGGACACCACAGTCACCAGGTCCAGGTGTGGTTCATGTGGGAACGAGAGGCAACAGGTCAAGGTGAGACCCAGGTGGGGACCAAAGTCACCAGGTCCAGATTGAGGCCTAGGTGGGGGGACCAGAGTCATCAGGACCAGTTGAGGCCAAAGTGCGGAGAACAGTTATCATGTCCAAGTGAGGCCCAGGTGGGGAACAGAGTAACCATATCCCATTGATGCCAGGTGGGATAAGAGTCACAAGGTGCAGACGAGGCCTAAGTGAGGAGTAGATTCACCAGATCGTGTTGAGGCCCAGTTGAGTACCAGTCTCCCCAGCTCCGGTGAGTCCCAAAGGGGGACCAGAGTCACCCGGTTCTTGTGATATCCAGGTGAGGACCAGAGTCAACAGGTCTGGGTGAGGCCCAGAGGGGGACGAGAATCACTAGGTCCAGGTGAGGCCCCGATTTGGAACTGAGATAACAGGTCCCATGATGCCCATTTGAGGACCTGAGTCACCAGGTCCGGGTGAGGTCCCTGTGGGAACCAGTGACATCATTCAGCTGAGGCCCAGGTGCGACCACAGTCACCAGGTCCAGGTGAGGCCCAGGTATATAAGAGAGTATCCATGTCCCAATGACGCCCAGGTAAGGACCAGAGTCCACAGGTCCAAGAGAGGCACAAATATGGATCAGAGTCATTGTGTTCCAGGTGAGGCTAGATGGAGACCACAAGAACCAGGTCCAGGAGAGCCCCTTATGGGAACCAGAGCCTCCAGATCCAGGTGATGTTCTGGTGGGACCACAGTCACAAGTTCCAGGGGGGGCGCAGATGGCAACAGCATTCACCAAGTCCAGGTGAGGCCCAGGTGGCGACCAGTCACCAGATCCAAATGTGGACCAGCTAAGGACCAGATTCACCAGGTGAAGTCCATGTTGGAAAGAGCGTCACCAGTTCCAGGTGAAATCCAGGTGGGTACCAGAGCCACCAGTTCCAGGTGAAGCCCAGGTGGGGACCAGAGTCACTAGGTCCAGATGAGTCCCAGGTGAGGACCAGAGTTACCAGGTACACGTGAGGACCCGGTGGGGATTAGAGTCAAATGTCCATGTGAGGCCGGCATGGGGACCATGGTCAACAAGTCTACTTGAGGTCGAGTTGTGGAACACAGTAAGCAGGTCCAGGTGAGTCCGCGGTGGTGACTAGAGTCACCACGTCCACGTGAGGCCCAGGTGGGGACCAGGATCACCAGGTACAGGAGAGGCCCTTGAAAGAACCAGAGCCAACAGTTTGAGGTCAGGCACAGGTGGCAACCAGGGTCAGCAGGTCCAAGTCAGGCCAAAGTGGGGTTCACAGTCACGAAGGCACAGTGAGACCCAGAGGGGGAGCATAGTCACCTGGTCCAGGTGAGGTCCAGTTGTGGAACACAGTCACCGGGTCCAAATTTTGCCCAGTTGATGACCATGGTCAACAGGTACATTTGAGGCCCGGATGGGGACCCGAGTCCCCAAATCCGGGTGAAGCACAGGTGGGGACCACAGTCACCAGATCCAGGGTAGTCTCAGGTGCAGACCAGAATCACCAGGTCCAGGTGAGGTGCAGGTGGCAACCACACTCACCAGGTCCCGGTGAGGCCCTGGTGGGGACCAGAGTCACGAGGTACATGAGAAGCTAGAAACACTGCAGCCACCAGGTCCACATGATGTCCATGTGGGAACGAGAATCACCACTTAGATGTGAGGACCCTGTGGGGATCCGACTCACCATGTCCAGGTGAGACCCAGGTGGGAACCAGTGTAACCATGTCCAGGTGTGACGAGGTGAAGACCAGAGATAATAGGTCCGGCTGGGTCACTGTTAGTGAACAGTGTAACCATATCCTGATGCTACCCAGGTGGGTACGAGAGACACCAAGTCCTGGTGAGGCCCAGGTGAGGCCAGCGACATGAGGACCAGGTCAGGTCCCGATGGGAACCACAGTCACCAGGTCAGGTGAGGCCATGCTTTGGATCAGAGTCACCAGTTACAGGTGAGGCCCAGGTAGAGCCAGAGTCACCTGGTACAGAAGAGGCCAAAGTCAGGACCAGAGTTGCCATGATCAGGTCAGTCCCAGAGGGGAATACAGTAACCATTTCCCAAGGATGCCCAGGTAAAACCAGAGTCACCATGCCCAGATGCGGCGCAGGTGGGGAGCATGTTCACTAGGTCCCGGTGAGGCCCACTTGGGGCCCAGAGTCACCAGGTCAAGTTGAGGCCTAGAGGGGTACCAGATTCACCTGGTCTAGGTGAAATCCAGATGGGGACCAGAGTCACCATGTCAGGCTGAGGCCCAGAGGGGATCCAGAGTCATCATGTCCAGGTGAGGCTCACGTGTGGAACAGAGTATCCAGTTGATAATGGTCCACAGGTGAGGACCAGAGTCACTAGATCAGGGTGAGGCCCAGTTAGTATCAGAGTCACCAGTTCCAGGTGAGGCCAAGAAGGAGTCCACAGCAATCAGGTCCAGTTGGGGAACAAAGTCACCAGGAATGGATGACCCCAGATGGGGACCAGATTCACCAGGTCCAGGTGATTCCCAGGTGGTGACCTGAGTTAACAGTTCCGGGTGAGAACCAGGTAAGGTCCAGATTCAACCGTTCCAAGTGAGGCTCACGTGGGGACCTGTGTCACCAGGCATGGTCGAGTCCCAGGTGGCAACCCCACTCACCAAGTCTAGGTGAGGCGAACCTGCAGGCCATGCAGAGGAACCATGTCCCGATGATGCCCAGGTAGGGACGAGATTTAACAGGTCCAGGTGAGGCCAACCTGCAGACCATGCAGTGAAACCATGTCCCGATGATGCCGAGGTTGGGATCAGAATCACCATGTCCAATGAGACCCAGATGGAGCATATTTACTAGGTCCAGGTGTGGTGCAGTGGAGTACCAGAGTCACAAGACCTGGTTGAGGCCTAGAGGGGTACCAGAATCACCTGGTCCAGGTGACATCCAGATGGGGACCAGAGTCACCAGGTCAGGATGAGGCCCAGAGAGGTTCCAGAGTCAACATGTCCAGGTGAGGCTCAGGTGTGGATCAGAGTCACCAGGTACCAAAGATGCCCAGGTGAGGACCAGGGTCACCAGGTCTCGGTAATGCCCAGATAGGATCAGAGTCACCAGATAGGATCAGAGTCACCAGTTCAAGGTGAGGCCAAGAAATAGTGCACAGCAATCATCCAGGTGGGGAACAAAGTCACCAGGACTGGGTGATGCCCAGATGGGGACCACATTGACCAGGTCCAGGTGAGGCCCAGGGGGTGACCAGAGACCCCGGGTATGGGAGACGACCAGATCTCCCATAGACCAGATTCACCAGGTCCAAGAGGCCGACGAGGGGCCTGTGTCCCCAGGTACGGGTGAGGCACAGGTGGCAACCACACTCACCAGGTCCAGGAGAGGCCATCTTTCGCGCCATGCAGAGGAACCGTGTCCCGATGATGCCCATGTAGGAACCAGAGTTACCAGTTCCAGGTGATGCCAACCTGCAGGCCATGCAGTGGAACCATGTACCGATGATGCCGAGGGAGGGACCAGAGTCACCAGGTCCAAATGAGGCCCAGATGGAGCATATTCACTAGGTCCAGGTGAGGCCCAGTTGAGGACCAGAGTCACCAGATCTGGTTGAGGCTCAGAGGGGTACCAATCACCTGCTCCAGGTGACATCCAGATGGGGACCAGAGTCACCAGGACAGGGTGAGGCCGAGAGAGGTTCCAGAGTCATCATGTCCAGGTTAGGCTCAGGTGTCGAACTGAGTCACCAGGTACCAAGATGCCCACATGAGGACCAGAGTCACCAGGTCTGGGTAATACCCAGATAGGATCAGAGTCACCAGATAGGATCAGAGTCACCAGTTGCAGGTGAGGCAAAGAAAGAGTACACAGCAATCAGTTCCAGGTGGGGAACAAAGTAACCAGGACTGGGTGAGGCCCAGATGGGGACCAGTTCCCCTTCTCCAGGTGAGGCCCAGGTGATGACCAGAGTCCCCAGGTTGGGAGAAGACGAGGTAAGGACCAGATTCACCAGGTCCAAGAGGCCCACGTGGGGACCTGAGTCACCAGGTATGGGTGAGCCACAGGTGGCAATCCCACTCACCAGGTTCAGGTGAGGCCAACCTGCAGGCGGTGCGCGGAACCATGTGCCGATGATGCCCAGGTAGGGACCCGAGTCACCAGGTCCAAATAAGGCCAACATGGACCATATTCACTAAGTCCACGTGAGGCCCAGTTGAGGACCAGAATCAGCAGATATGCTTGAGGCCTAGATGGCAACCAGAATCACCCAGTCCGGGTTATGTCCTAATGGGGACCAGAGTCACCAGGTCAGGGTGAGGCCCAGAGAAGTTCCAGAGTCATCATGTCCAGGTGAGGCTCAGGTGTGGAACAGAGTCAGCAGGTACGAATGATGCCCAGGTGAGGACCAGAGTCAACAGGTCTGGGTGACGCGCAGATAGGATCAGAGTCACCAGTTCCAGGTGAGGCCAAGAAAGAGTCCACAGCAATCAGGTCAAGGTGTGGAACAAAGTCACCAAGAATGGGTGAGGCCCAGATTGGGACCAGATTCACCAGGTCCAGGTGAGGCCCAGGTGGTGACCAGAGTCATCGGGTCTGGGAGAGGACCAGGTAAGAACCAGATTCACCAGGTCCAAGAGGCTCACGTGGGGACCTGAGTCACCAGGTATGGGTGAGGCCCTAGTGGCAACGCACTCACCAGGTCCAGGTGAGGCCAACCTGCAGGCCAGAGTCATCAGATCCAGGTGAGGCCCTAGTGGGGACCCGAGTCACCAGGTAAATGTGAGTCTACAAGAACACCACAGTCACCAGGTCCAAGTGTGGTTCATGTGGGAACGAGAGTCACCAGGTCCAGGTGAGACCCAGGTGGGGACCATAGTCACCAGGTCCAGATTGAGGACTAGGTAGGGGGACCAGAGTCATCAGGACTTGTTGAGGCCAAAGCGTGGAGCAAAGTTATCATGTCCAGGTGAGGCCCAGGTGGGGAACAGAGTAACCATGTCCCATTGATGCCAGGTGGGAAAATGTCACAAGGTCCAGACGAGGCCTAAGTGAGGAGTAGATTCACCAGGTCCTGTTGAGGCCCAGCTGAGGACAAGTGTCGCCAGCCCCGGGTGAGTCCCAGAGGGGGACCAGAGTCACCCGGTCCTGGTGATATCCAGGTGGGAGCCAGAGTCAGCACGTCAGGGTGAGGCCCAGAGGGGACGAGAATCACTAGGTCCAGGCGAGGCCTCGATGTGGAACTGAGAAACCAGGTCCCATGATGCCCATATGAGGACCTGAGTCACCAGGTCCAGGTGAGGTCCTGTGGGAACCAGTCACCCAGTCCAGGTGAGGCCCAGGTGGGACCAGAGTCACCAGGTCCAGGTGAGGCCCAGGTATATAAGAGAGTATCCAGGTCCCAATGATGCCCAGGTAAGGACCAGAGTCAACAGGTCCAGGAGAGGCCCAAATATGGTTCAGAGTCATTGTGTTCCAGGTGAGGCCAGATGGAGACCACAAGAACCAGGTCCAGGAGAGCCCCATATGGGAACCAGAGCCACCAGATCCAGGTGATGTCTGGGTGGAACCACAGTCACAAGGTTCAGGGGAGGAGCAGCTGGCAACAGGTTTCACCAAGTCCAGGTGAGGCCCAGGTAGCGACCGGTCACCAGATCCAGGAGCGGAACAGCTAAGGACCAGATTCACCAGGCCCAAGTGAAGCCCAAGGGGTGACCAGAGTCACCAGGTTGGGGTGAGGCCCAGAGGGGGAACCAGAGTAACCAGTTTAGTTTGAGGCCCAGAATGGGACCCTAGGTCCCTGGTGAAAGTGAGGCGCAGATGTGGAATAGAGTATCCAGATCCCAATGATGCCTGGGTGAGGAAAGGATTTACTATGGCCATGCAGGCCCAGATGGGGAACAGAATCACTAGGTCCTGGTGAGGCATAGAATAAGACCACAGTCAGCAGTATCAGGTAAGCCCCTTGTGGGAACCAGAGCCACTCTATCCAGCTGAGTCCCAGGTCCTTGGAGGGCCATGTGAGGACCAGATTCATCAGGTCGAATTGAGGCATAGCTGGGGACAAGAGTCACCAGGTCTGCGTGCGGCCTAGGTGGGGCAAGATCAGCAGTTCTGAGTTAGGTCAAAGTGGGGACGAGAGACACCAGGTCCAGGTGAGGCCAAACTGAGGACCATAGTCACCAGATCCAAGTGAGGTCCATATTGGAAAGTGAGTCACCAGGTCCAGGAGAGGTTCAGGTATGGACCAGAGTCACCAGTTCCAGGTGAAATCCAGGTGGGGACCAGAGTCACCTGTTCCAGGTGAAGCCCAGGTGGGGACCAGAGTCACTAGGTCCAGATGAGGCCCAGGTGAGGACCAGAGTCACCAGATCTGGGAGAGGCCCAGTTGGGATCAGAGTTACCACTTCCAGGTGAGGCCAAGAAGGTGTCCACAGCAATCAGGTCCACGTGGGGAACAAAGTCACCAGGACTAGGTGATGCCCAGGTGGTGACCAGATTTACCAGTTCCGGGTGAGGACTAGGTAATAGGATCAGAGTCACCAGTTCAAGGTGAGGGCAAGAAAGAGTCCAGAGCAATCAGGTCCAGTTGGGGAACATAGTCACCAGGACTGGGTTAGGCCCAGATGGACCCAGATTCACCAGGTCCAGGTGAGGCCCATGTTGTGACCAGATTCACCGGGTCTTAGGGAGAAGTCCAGGTAAGGGCCAGATTCACCAGGTCCAAGAGGCCCATGTGGGGACCTGAGTCACCAGGTAAGGGTGAGGCCCAGGTGGCATCAACTAATCAAGTCCAGGTGAGGCCAACCTGCAGGCCAGAGTCACCAGGCCCAGGGGAGGCCCAAGGGGTGACCAGAGTCACCAGGTAAGGGTGAGGTTAAGAGGGGGAACCAGAGTAACCAGTTTAGTTTGAGGCCCAGAATGGGACCAGCGGTTCCTGGTAAAAGTGAGGCCCAGGTGTGGAATAGAGTATCCAGGTCCCAATGATGCCTGAGTGAGGACCAGAGTCACTAAGGCCATGTAGGCCCAGATGGGGAACAGAATCACTAGGTTCTGGTGAGGCATAGAATAAGACCACATTCAGCAGTATCAGGTGAGCCCCTAGTGGGAACCAGAGCCACTCTTTCCAGCTGAGTCCCAGGTAAATGTGAGGTCCACGTGAGGACCAGATTCATCAGGTCGAATTGAGGAATAGCTAGGGACAAGAGTCACCAGGTCTGGGTGCGTAATAGGTGGGGCAAGATTCAGCAGTTCTGAGTTAGGTCAAAGTGGGCAAGAGAGACACCAAGTCCAGGAGAGGTCCAGATTGGGATCAGAGTCACCAGATCCAGGTGAAGTCCAGATGGGGACCAGCGTCTCCAGATCCAGGTGAAGCCCAGGTGGGGACCAGAGTCTCTAGGTCCAGATGAGGCCCAGGTGAAGACCAGAGTTACCAGGTACACGTGAGGCCCCGGTGGGGATCAGAGGCAACAGGTCCATGTGAGGCCGGCTTGGGGACCATGGTCAACAGGTCTACTTTAGGCCCAGGTGTGGAACACAGTAAGCAGGTCCAGGTGAGTCCCCATGGTGACAAGAGTCACCACGTCCAGGTGAGGCCCAGGTTCGGACCAGGATCACCAGGTACAGGGGAGGCCCTTGAAAGAACCAGAGTCAACAGTTCGAGTTCAGGCGCACGTTTCAACCAGGGACAGCAGGTCTAAGTCAGGGGAAAGTGGGGTAAACAGTCACTAGGGAATTGTGAGACCCAGAGGGGCACCAGAGTCACGTGGTCCAGGTGAGGTCCAGTTGTGGAACACAGTCACCGCGTCCCAATTTTGACCAGTTGAAGACCATGGTCAACAGGGCCTGGTGAGCCTCACATGGGGACGAGAGTCCCCAAATCCAGGTGAAGCCCAGGTGGGGACCACAGTCACCAGATCCTGGGTAGTCTCAGGTGCAGACCAGAATCCCCAGGTCCAGGTGAGGTGCAGGTGGCAACCACACTCACCAGGTCCCGGTGAGTCCCTGGTGGGGACCAGTGTCACGAGGTACATGACAAACTAGAAACACCGCAGCCACCAGATCCACATGATATCCATGTGGGAACGAGAATCAACAGTTATAGGTTAGGACCAGGTGGGTATCTGACTCACCATTTCCAGGTGAGACCCAGGTGGGAACGAGTGTCACCATGTCCAGGTGTGGCCCAGGTGAAGACCAGAGTTAATAGGTCCGGCTGGGTCACTGTTAGTGAACAGTGTAACCATATCCTGATGCTACCCAGGTGTGTACCAGAGACACCAGGTCCTGGTGAGGCCCAGGTGGGACCAGAGACATGAGGTCCAGGTGAGGTCCCGATGGGAACCACAGTCACCAGGTCAGGAGAGGCCATGCTTTGGATCAGAGTCACCAGTTACAGGTGAGGCCCAGGGGGAGCCAGAGTCACCTGGTACAGAAGAAGCCAAAGTAAGGACCAGAGTTACCAGGATCAGGTCAGTCCCAGTGGGAAACAGAGTAACCATGACCCGATGATGCCCAGGTAGACCCAGCGTCAACAGGTCCAGATGAGGCGCAAGTGGGGAGCATATTCACTAGGTCTCGGTGACACCCAGTTGAGGACCAGTGTCACCAGGTCTATTTGAGCCCTAGAGGGGTACCAGATTCACCTGGTCTAGGTGACATCCAGATGGGGACCAGAGTCACCATGTCAGGGTGAGGCCCAGAAGGGATCCAGAGTCATCATGTCCAGGTGAGGCTCAGGTGTGGAACAGAGTATCCAGGTCATAATGGTCCACAGGTGAGGACCAGAGTCACCAGATCTGGGTGAGGCCCAGGTTGGATCAGAGTCACCACTTCCAGTTGAGGCCAAGAAGGAGTCCACAGCAATCAGGTCCAGGTGGGGAAGAAAGTCAACAGGACTGGGTGAGTCCCAGATGGGGACCAGATTCACCAGGCCCAGGTGATTCCCATGTGGTGACCAGAATTACCAGTTCCGGGTGACCACCAGGTAAGGACCAGATTCACCAGGTCCAAGTGAGGCCCACGTGGGGACCTGTGTCACTAGGCAAAGGTGAGGCCCAGGTGACAAACCCACTCACCAGATCCAGGTGAGGCCAATCTGCAGGCCATGCAGAAGAACCAGGTCCCAATGATGCCCAGGTAGGGACGAGAGTTACCAGGTCCAGGTGAGGCCAACCTCCAGGACATGCAGTGGAATCATGTCCCGATGATGCCCAGGTAGGGACCAGAGTTACCAGGTCCAGGTGAGGCCAACATGCAGGTCATGCAGTGGAACCATGTCCCGATGATGCCCAGGTAGTGACCAGAGTCACCAGGTCCAAATGAGGCCCTGATGGAGCATATTCACTAGGTCAAGGTGAGGCCCAGTTGAGGACCAGTGTCACCAGATCTGGTTGAGGCCCAGAGGGGTACCATAATCCCCTGGTCCAGGTGACATCCATATGGGGACCAGAGTCACCAGGTCAGGTTGATAGCCAGAGAGATTCCAGAGTCATCATGTCCAGGGGAGCCTCAGGTGTGGAACAGACTCACCAGGACCAATGATGCCCAGGTGAGGACCAGAGTCACCAGGTTCACGTGAAGCCCCGGTGGGGATCAGAGGCAAAAGGTCCATGTGAGGCCGGCTTGGGCACCATGGTCAACAGGTCTATTGAGGCCCAGGTGTGGAACACAGAAATCAGGTCCAGGTGAGTCCCCAGTGGTGACAAGAGTCACCACGTCCAGGTGATGCCCGGTGGGGACCAGGATCACCAGGTACAGGGGAGGCCCTTGAAAGAACCAGAGTCAACAGTTCGAAGTCAGGCGAAGGTTCCAACCAGGGTCAGCAGGTCAAGTCAGGCCAAAGTGGGTTTCACAGTCACTAGGGCACGGTGAGACCCAGAGGGGAACAGGAGTCACGTGGTCCAGGTGAGGTCCAGTTGTGGAACACAGTCACCGCATCCCAATATTCCCCAGTTGAGGACCATGGTCAACAGGGCCAGGTGAGCCCCAGATGGGGACCGGAGTCCCCAAATCCAGGTGAAGCCCAGGTGGGGACAACAGTCACTAGATCCAGGGTAGTCTCAGGTGCAGACCAGAATCACCAGGTGCAGGTGAGATGCAGGTGGCAACCATACAGACCATGTCCCGGTGAGAACCTGATGGGGACCAGAGTCACGAGGAACATGAGAAGCTAGAAACACTGCAGCCACCAGGTCTACAGGATGTCCATGTGGAAACGAGAATCACCAGTTACAGGTGAGTACCAGGTGGGGATATGAGTCACCATGTCCAGGGGAGACCCAGGTGGGAACCAGTGTCACCATGTCCAGGTGTGGCCCAGGTGAAGACCAGAGTTAATAGGTCTGTCTGGGTCACTCTTAGTGAACAGTGTAACCATAACCTGATGCTACCCAGGTGGGTACCAGAGACACCAGGCCGTGGTGAGTCCCAGGTGGGACCAGAGACATGAGGTCCAGGTGAGGTACATATGGGAACCACAGTCACCAGGTCAGGTGAGGCCATGCTTAGGATCAGAGTCACCAGTTACAGGTGAGGCCCAGTTAGAGCCAGAATCACCTGGTACAGAGAGGCCAAAGTCAGGACCAGAGTTACCAGGATCAGGTCAGTCCCAGTGGGGAACAGAGTAACCATGTCCCGATGATGTCCAGATAGAACCAGCGTCACCAGGTCCAGATGAGGTGCAGGTGGGGAGCATGTTCACTAGGTCCCGGTGAGGCCCAGTTGAGGACCAGAGTCACCAGGTCTAGTTGAGGCCTAGAGGGGTACCAGATTCACCTGGTCTAGGTGACATCCAGATGGGCCCAGAGTCACCATGTCAGGCTGAGTCCCAGAGGGGATCCAGAGGCAGCATGTCCAGGTGAGGCTCAGGTGTGGAACAGAGTATCCAGGTCATAATGGTCCACAGGTGAGGACCAGAGTCACCAGATCTGGGTGAGGCCCAGTTAGGATCATAGTCACCAGTTCCAGGTGAGGACAAGAAGGAGTCCACAGCAATCAGGTCCAGGTGGGGAAGAAAGAAACAGGACTGGGTGAGGCCCAGATGGGGACCAGATTCACCAGGTCCAGGTGATTCCCAGGTGGTGACCACAGTTACCAGGTCCGGGTGAGGACCAGGTAAGGACCAGATTCACCAGGTTCAAATGAGGCCCACGTGGGGACCTCTGTCACCAGGTATGGTTGAGACCCAGGTGGCAACCTCACTCACCAGGTCTGGCTGAGGCCAACATGCAGGCCATGCAGAGGAAAAGTGTCCCGATGATGTCGAGGTAGGGACCAGAGTTACCAGGTCAAGGTGAGGCCAGCATGCAGGCCAGAGTCACCAGATCCAGGTGAGGCCCTAGTGGGGACGGGAGTCACAAGGTAAATGTGAGTCTACAAGAACACCACTGTCACCAGGTCCAGGTGTGGTTCATGTGGGAACGGGAGTCACCAGGTCCAGCTGAGACCCAGTTGGGGACGACAGTCACCAGTCCAGATTGAGACCTAGGTTGGGGGACGAGAGTCATCAGGACCAGTTGAGGCCAAAATGTACAGCAAAGTTATCATGTCAAGGTGAGGCCCAGGTGGGGAACAGAGTAACCATGTCCCATTGAGGCCAGGTGGGAAAAGAGTCACAAGGTCCAGACGAAGCCTAAGATTGGAGTAGATTCAACAGGTCCTGTTGAGGCCCACCTGAGGACCAGTGTCACCAGCTCCGGGTGTGTCACCCAATTCTGGTGATATCCATGTGGGGACCAGTGTCACAAGTCAGGGTGAGGCCCTGAGGGGGACGAGAATCACTAGGTCCAGTTGAGGCCCCGATGTGGAACTGTGAAAATAGGTCCCAAGATGCCCATATGAGGACCTGAGTCACCAGGTCGAGGTGATGTCCCTGTGGGAACCAGTCACCCCGTCCAGGTGAGGCTCAGGTGGGACCACAGTCACCAAGTCCTGGTGAGGCTCAGGTATATAAGAGAGTATCCAGGTCCCAATGATGCCCAGGTAAGGACCAGACTCAACAGGTCCAGGAGAGGCCCAAATATGGATCAAAGTCATTGTGTTCCAGGTGAGGCCAGATGGAGACCACAACAGCCAGGTACAGGAGAGCCCCATATGGGAACCAGAGCCACCAGATCCAGGTGAGGTCCAGGAGGGACCACAGTCACAAGGTCCAGGTGAGGCGCAGGTGGCAACATGATTCACCAAGTCCAGGTGAGGCCCACGTGGTGACCTGTCACCAGATCCAGGTGCAGACCAGCTAAGAACCAGATTCACCAGCCGCAAGTGAAGCCCAAGGGGTGACCAGAGTCACCAGGTAAGGGTGAGGCCCCGGGGGGAACCAGAGTAACCAGTTTAGTTTGAGGCCCAGAATGGGACCAGAGTTCCCTGGACAAAGTGAGGCCCAGGTGTGGAATAGAGTATCCAGGGCCCAATGATGCCTGGGTGAGGACCAGAGTCACTAATGCCATGAAAGCCCAGATGGGGAACAGAATCACTAGATCCTGGTGAGGCATAGAATAAGAACACAGTCACCAGTATCAGGTGAGCCCCTTGTGGGAACCAGAGCCACTCTATCCCGCTGAGTCCCAGGTTCATGTGAGGCCTACGTGAGGATCAGATTCATCAGGTCGAATTGAGGCATAGCTGGGGACAAGAGTCATGAGGTCTGGGTGCGGCCTAGGTGGGGCAAGATTCAGCAGTTCTGAGTTAGGTCAAAGTGGGGACGAGAGACACCAGTCCAGGTGAGGCCAAACTGAGACAAGAGTCACCAGATACAGGTGAGTTCCAGGTGGGGACCAGAGTCAAGAGATCCATGTGAAGTCCAGGTGGGGACCAGAGTCATTAGGGGCAGATGAAGCCCAGGTGAGGACCAGAGTTACCAGGTACACGTGAGGCCCCGGTGGGGATCAGAGGTAACAGGTCCTTGTGAGGCGAACTTGGGGACTATGGTCAAGAGGTGTAATTGAGGCCCAGGTGTGGAACACAGTAAGCAGGTCCAGATGAGTCCCCGGTGGTGACTAGAGACACCACGTGCAGGTGAGGCCCAGGTGGGCATCAGGATCACCGGGTATAGGGGAGGCCCTTGAAAGAACCAGATCAACAATTCGAGGTCAGGCACAGGTGGCAACCAGGGTCAGCAGGTCCAAGTCAGGCCAAAGTGGGGTTCACAGTCACTAGGGCACGGTGAGACCCAGAGGGGGACCAGAGTCACCTGGTCCAGGTGAGTTCCAGTTGTGGAACACAGTCACAGTGTCCCAATTTTGCCCAGTTGAGGAACATGGTCAAAGGGCCAGGTGAGGCCCAGATGGGGATCGGAGTCCCCAAATCCAGGTGAAGCCCAGGTGGGGAAAACAGTCACCAGATCCAGGGGAGTCTCAGGTGCAGACCAGAATCACCAGGTCCAGGTGAGGTGCAGGTGGCAACCACACTCACCAGGTCCCGGTGAGGCCCTGGTGGGGACCAGAGTCACGAGGTACATGAGAAGCTAGAAACACTGCAGCCACCAGGTCCACATGATGTCCATGTGGGAACGAGAATCACCAGTTACAGGGGAGGACCAGGTGGGGATCCGACTCACCATGTCCAGGTGAGACCGAGGTGGGAACCAGTATCACCATGTCCAGGTGTGGCCCCGGTGAAGGCCAGAGTTAATAGGTCCCGCTGAGTCACTGTTATTGAACAGTGTAACCATATCCTCATGCTACCGAGGTGGGTACCGAGACACCAGGTCCTGGTGAGGCCCAGTTGGGACCAGAGACATGAGGTCAAGGTGAGGTCCCGATGGGAACCACAGTCACCAGGTCAGGTGAGGCCATGCTTAGGATCAGAGTCACCAGGTACAGGTGAGGCCCAGGTGGAGCCAGAGTCACCTGGTACAGAAAATGCCAAAGTCAGGAATAGTGTTACCAGGATCAGGTCACTCCCAGTGGGGAATAGAGTAACCATGTCCCGATGATGCACACGTAGATCCAGAGTCACCATGTCCAGATGAGGCGCAGTTGGGGAGCATATTCACTAGGGCCCGGGGAGTCCCAGTTGAGGACTAGAGTCACCAGGTTTGGTTGAGGCCTAGAGGGGTACCAGATTCACCTGGTCTAGGAGACATCCAGATGGGGACCAGAGTCTCCATGTCAGAGGGAGGCCCAGAGTGGATCCAGAGTCATCATGTCCAGGTGAGGCTCAGGTGTGGAGCAAAGTTATCATGTCGAGGTGAGGCCCAGGAGGGAAACAGAGTAACCATGATCCCATTGATGCCAGGTGGGAAAAGAGTCACAAGGTCCAGACGAGACCTAAGTAAGGAGTAGATTCAACAGGTACTGTTGAGATCCAGCTGAGGACAAGTGTCGCCAGCTCCGGGTGAGTCCCAGAGGGGGACCAGAGTCACCCGGTACTGGTGATATCCAGGTGGGGACCAGAGTCACCACGTCAGGGTGAGGCCCAGAGGGGTACGAGAATCACTAGGTCCAGGTGAGGCCCCGATGTGGAACTGAGAAACCATGTCCCATGATGCCAATATGAGGACCTGAGCCACCAGGTCCAGGTGAGGTCCCTGTGGGAACAAGTCACCTCGTCCAGGTGAGATCCAGGTGGGACCACAGTCACCAGGTACAGATGAGGCCCAGGAATATAAGAGAGTATCCAGGTCCCAATGAAGCCCAGGTAAGGACCAGAGTCAACAGGTCCAGGAGAGGCCCAAATATGGATCAGAGTCATTGTGTTCCAGGTGAGGCCAAATGGAGACCACAGGAACCAGGTCCAGGAGAGCCCCATATGGGAACCAGAGCCACCAGATCCAGGTGAGGTCCAGGTGGGACCACAGTCACAAGGTCCAGGGGAGGCGCAGGAGGCAACAGGATTCAACAAGTCCAGGTGAGACCCAGGTGGCGACCAATCACCAGATCCAGGTGCGGACCAGCTAAGGACCAGTTTCAGCAGGCCCATATGAAGCCTAAGGGGTGACCAGAGTCACCAGGTAGGGGTGAGGCCCAGAGGGGGAACCAGAGTAACCAGTTTAGTTTGAGGCCCAGAATGGGACCAGAGGTCCCTCGTCAAAGTGAGGCCCAGGTGTAGAATATATTATCCAGGTCCCAATGATGCCTGGGTGAGGACCAGAGTCACTAGGGCCATGCAGGCCCAGATGGCAAACAGAATCACTAGGTCCTGGTGAGGCATAGAATAAGACCACAGTCAGCAGTATCAGTGGAGCCCCTTGTGGGAACCAGAGCCACTCTATCCAGCTGAGTCCCAGGTCCATGTGAGGCCCACGTGAGGAGCAGATTCATCAGGTTGAATTGAGGCATAGCTGGGGACAAGAGTCACCAGGTCTGGGTGCGGCCTAGGTGGGACAAGATTCAGCAGTACTGAGTTAGGACCAAGTGGGGACGAGAGATACCAGGTCCATGTGAGGCCAAACTGAGGACCAGAGTCACCAGATCCAGGTGAGGTCCATGTTGGAAAGAGAGTCACCAGGTCCAGGAGAGGTCGAGGTGGGTACCAGAGTCACCAGATCCAGGTGAAGTCCAGGTGGGGACCAGAGTCATCAGATCCAAGTGAAGCCCAGGTGGGGACCAGAGTCACTAGGTCCAGATGAGGCCCAGGTGAGGACCAGTGTTACCAGGTACACGTGAGGCCCCGGTGGGGATCAGAGGCAACAGGTCCATGTGAGGCCGGTTTGGGGACCATGGTCAACAGGTCTACTTGAGGCCCATGTGTGGAACACAGTAAACAGGTCCAGGTGAGTCCCCGGTGGTGACAAGAGTCACCACGTCCAGGTGAGGCCCAGGTGGGGACCAGGATCAGCAGGTACAGGGGAGGCCCTTGAAAGAAACAGAGTCAACAGTTCGAGGTCAGGCACAGTTGGCAACCAAGGTCAGCAGGTCCAAGTCAGGCCAAAGTGGGGTTCAGAGTCATTAGGGCACGGTGAGACCCGGAGGGGGACCAGAGTCACCCGATTCTGGTGATATCCAGGTGGGTACCAGAGTCACCACGTCAGGGTGAGGCCCAGAGGGGGACAAGAATCAATAGCTCCAGGTAAGGCCCCGATATGGAACTGAGAAACCAGGTCCCATGATGCCCATATGAGGACCTGAGTCACCAGGTCCAGGTGAGGTCCCTGTGGGAACCAGTCACCTCGTCCAGGTGAGGTCCAGGTGGGACAACAGTCACAAGGTCCAGGTGAGGCGCAGGTGGCAACAGGATTCACCAAGTCCAGGTGAGGCCAAGGTGGCGACCAGTCACCAGATCCAGGTGCGGAACAGCTAAGGACCAGATTCTCCATGCTCAAGTGAAGCCCAACGGGTGACCAGAGTCACCAGGTCAGGGTGAGGGCCAGAGGGGGAACCAGAGTAACCAGTTTAGTTTGAGGCCCAGAATGGGACCAGAGGTCCCTGGTCAAATTGAGGCCCATGTGTGGAATAGAGTATCCAGGTCCCAGTGACGCCTGAGTGAGGACCAGAGTCACTAGGGCCATGCAGGCCCAGATGGGGAACAGAATCACTAGGTCCTGGTGAGGCATAGAATAAGACCACATTCAGCAGTATCAGGTGAGCCCCTTGTGGGAACCAGAGCCACTCTATCCAGCTGAGTCCCAGGACCATGTGAGGCCCACGTGAGGACCAGATTCATCAGGTCGTATAAAGGCATAGCTGGGGACAAGAGTCACCAGGTCTGGGTGCGGCCTAGGTGGGGCAAGATTCAGCAGTTCTGAGTTAGGTCCAAGTGGGGACGAGAGACACCAGGTCCAGGTGAGGCCAAACTGAGGACCAGAGTCACCAGATCCAGGTGAGATCCATGTTGGAAAGAGAGTCACGAGGTCCAGGAGAGGTCCAGGTGGAGTCCAGAGTCACCAGATCCAGGTGAAGTCCAGGTGGGGACCAGAGTCACCAGATCCAGGTGAAGCCCAGATGGGGACCAGAGACACTAGGTCCAGATGTGGCCCAGGTGAGGACCAGAGTTACCAGGTACACGTGAGGCCCCGGTTGGGATCAGAGGCAACAGGTTCATGTGAGGCCGGCTTGGGGACCATAGTCAACAGGTCTATTGAGGCCCAGGTGTGGATCACAGTAAGCAGGTCCAGGTGAGTCCCCGGTGGTGACAAGAGTCACCACTTCCAGGTGAGGTCCAGGTGGGGACCAGGATCACCAGGTACAGGGGAGGCCCTTGAAAGAACCAGAGTCAACAGTTCGAGTTCAGGCGCAGGTGGCAACCAGGGTCAGCAGGTCCAAGTCAAGCCAAAGGGGACTTCACAGTCACTAGGGCACGGTGAGACCCAGAGGGGGAGCTTAGTCACCTGGTCCAGGTGAGGTTCAGTTGTGGAACACAGTCACCAGGTCCCAATTTTGCCCACTTGAGGACCACGGTCAACAGGGCCAGGTCAGGCCCAGAAGGGGACCGGAGTCCCCAAATCCAGGTGAAGCCCAGGTGGGGACCACAGTCACCAGATCCAGGGTAGTCTCAGGTGCAGACCAGAATCACCAGGTCCAGGTGTGGTGCAGATGGCAACCAAACTCACCAGGTCCCGGTAAGGCACTGGTGGGATACATGAGAAGTCACGAGGTACATGAGAAGCTAGAAACACATGGGATCCCTGGGTGGCGCAGCGGTTTGGCGCCTGCCTTTGGACCAGGGCGCGATCCTGGAGACCCGGGATCGAATCCCACGTCGGGCTCCCGGTGCATGGAGCCTGCTTCTCCCTCTGCCTGTGTCTCTGCCTCTCTCTCTCTCTGTGACTTTCATAAATAAATAAAAATTAAAAAAAAAGATGCTAGAAACACTGCGGCCAACAGGTCCACATGATCTCCATGTGGGAACGAGAATCACCAGTTACAGGTGAGGACCAGGTGGGGATCCCACTCACCATGTCCAGGTGAGACCCACGTGGGAAACAGTGTCACCATGTCCAGGTGTGGCCCAGGTGAAGACCAGAGTTAATAGGTCCGGCTGGGTCACTGTTAGTGAACAGTATAACCATATCCTGATGCTACTCAGATGGGTAGCAGAGACACCAGGTCCTGGTGAGGCCCAAGTTGGACCAGAGACATGAGGTCCAGGTGAGGTCCTGATGGGAACCACAGTCACCATGTCAGGTGAGACCATGCTTAGAATCAGAGTCACCAGTTACAGGTGAGGCCCAGTTAGAGCCAGAATCACCTGGTACAGAAGAGGCCAAAGTCAGGACCAGAGTTACTAGGATCAGGTCAGTCCCAGTGGGGAATAGAGTAACCATGTCCCGATGATGCCCAGATAGAACCAGCGTCACCAGGTCCAGATGAGGCGCAGGTGGGGAGCATATTTACTAGGTCCCGTTGAGGCCATGTTGAGGACCAGAGACACCAAGTCTAGTTGAGTCCTAGAGGGGTACCAGATTCACCTGATCTAGGTGACATTCAGATGGGGACCAGAGTCACAATGTCAGGCTGAGGCCCAGAGGGGATCCAGAGTCATCATGTCCAGGTGAGGCTCAGGTGTGGAACAGAGTATCCAGGTCATAATGGTCCACAGGAGAGGACCAGAGTCAACAGATCTGGGTGAGGCCCAGTTAGGATCAGTGTCACCAGTTCCAGTTGAGGCCAAAGCAGTCCACAGCAATCAGGTCCAGGTGGGGAAGAAAGTCAACAGGACTGTGTAGGCCCAGATGGGGACCAGATTCACCAGGATCAGGTGATTCCCAGGTGGTGACCAGGGTTACCATTCCGGGTGAGGACCAGGTAAGGACCAGATTCACCACGTCCAAGTGAGGCCCACGTGGGGACCTGTGTCACCAGGTATGGGTGAGCACCAGGTGGCAACCCCATCACTAGGGCCAGGTGAGGCCAACCTGGAGGCCATGCAGAGGAACCGTGTCCCGGTGATGCCCAGGTAGGGACCAGAGTTACCAGGTCCATCTGAGGCCAACCTGCAGGCCATGCAGTGGATCCATGTCCCGATGATGCCCAGGTAGTGACCAGAGTCACCAGGTCCAAATGAGGCCCAGATGGAGCATATTCAATAGGTCCAGGTGAGGCCCAGTTTAGGACCAGAGTCACCAGAACTGGTTGAGTCCTAGAGGGGTACCAGAATAACCTGGTCCATGTGACATCCAGATGGAGACCAGAGTCATCAGGTCAGGGTTAGGCCCAGAGTGGTTCCAGAGTCCAGAGCCTCAGGTCCAGGTGAGGCTCAGGTGTGGAACAGAGTCACCAGGTACCAATGATGCCCAGGTGAGGACCAGAGTCACCAGGTCTGGGTGACGCGTAGATAGGTTCAGAGTCACCAGTTCCAGGTGAGGCCAAGAAAGAGTCCACAGCAATCAGGTCCAGGTGGGGAACAAAGTCACCAGGACTGAGTGAGGCCAAGATGGGGACCAGATTCACCAGGTCCAGGTGAGGTCCAGGTGGTGACCAGAGTCCCCGGGTCTGGGAGAGGACCAGGTAAATACCAGATTCACCAGGTAGAAGGGGCCCACATGGGGACCTGAGTCACCAATTATGGGTGAGGCCCAGGTGGCATCCACACTAACCAGGTCCATGTGAGGCCAACCTGCAGGTCAAGTCACCTCATCCACGTGAGGACCTAGTGGGGACTGGAGTCACCAGTTAAAAATGATTCTACAAAAACAACACAGTCACCAGATCCTGGTGTGGTTCATGTGGGAACGAGAGTCACCAGGTCCAGGTGAGACCCAGGTGGGGACCACAGTCACCAGGTCCAGGTGAGGCCCAGGTTGGACCACAGTCACCAGGTCCAGGTGAGGCCTAGGTCGGGGGACCAGAGTCATTAGGTTTAGTTGAGGCCAAAGTGTGGAGCAAAGTTATGAGGTCCATGTGAGGCCCAGTTGTGGAAGAGTAACCATGTCCCATTGACGCCAGGTGCGAAAAGAGTCACAAGGTCCAGACGAGGCCTTAGTGAGGAGTAGATTCACCAGGTCCTGTTGAGGCCCAGTTGAGGACCAGTGTCCCCAGCTCCGGGTGAGTCCCAGAGGGGGACCAGTGTCACCCGGTTCTGGTGATATCCAGGTGGGGGCCAGAGTCACCACCTCAGGGTGAGGCCCAGAGGGGGACGAGAATCACTAGGTCCAGATGAGACCCCGATGTGGAACTGAGAACCCTGGTCCCGTGATGCCCAAATGAGGACCTAAGTCACCAGGTCCAGGTGAGGTCCCTGTGGGAACCAGTCACCTCGTTCAGGTGAGGCCGAGGTGGGACCACAGTCACCAGGTCCAGGTGAGTCGCAGGGATTTAGAGAGTATCCAGGTCCCAATGATGCCCAGGTAAGGACCAGAGTCAACAGGTCCAGGAGAGGACCAACATGGATCAGAGTCATTGTGTTCCACGTGAGGCCAGAAGGAGACCACAGGAACCAGGTCCAGGGGAGCCCCATATGGGAACCAGAGCCAACAGATCAGGGTGAGGTCCAGTAGTGACCACAGTCAGAAGGCCCAGGTGAGGCGCAGGTGGCAACAGGATTCACCAAGTCCAGGTCAGGCCTAGGTGGCCACCAGTCACCAGATCCAGATGCGGACCAGCTAAGGACCAGATTCACCAGGCCCAAGTGAAAACCAAGGGGTGACCAGAGTCACCAGGTAAGGGTGAGGCCCAGAGGGGAACCAGAGTAACCAGTTTAGTTTGAGGCCCAGTATGGGACCATAGGTCCCTGGTCAAAGGTAGGCCCAGGTGTGGCATAGAGTATCCAGGTCCCAATGATGCCTGGGTGAGGACCAGAGTCACTAGGGCCATGCAGGCCCAGATGGGGAACCGAATCACTAGGTCCTGGTGAGGCATAGAATAAGACCACAATCACCAGTATCAGGAGTGCCCCTTGTGGGAACCAGAGCCACTCTATCCAGCTGAGTAACAGGTCCATGTGTGCCCCACGTCAGGACCAGATGCATCAGGTCGAATTGAGGCATAGTTCGGGACAAGAGTCACCAGGTCTGGGTGCGGCCTAGGTGGGGCAAGATTCAGCAGTTCTGAGTTAGGTCAAAGTGGGCACGAGAGACACCAGGTCCAGGTGAGGCCAAACTGAGGACCAGAGTCACCAGATCCAGGGGAGGTCCATGTTGGAAAGAGAGTCACCAGGTCCAGGAGAGGTCCAGGTGGGGACCAGAGTCACCAGATCCAGGTGAAGTCCAGGTGGGGACCAGAGTCACCAGATCCAGGTGAAGCCCAGGTGGGGACCAGAGTCACTAGGTCCTGATTAGAACCAGGTGAGGATCAGAGTTACCAGATACACGTGAGCCCCCGGCGGGTATCAGAGCCAAAAGGTCCACGTGAGGCCGGCTTGGGGACCATGGTCAATATGTCTACCTGAGGCCCAGGTGTGGAACACAATAATCATGTCCGGGTGAGTCCCCCGTGGTGACAAGAGTCACCACGTACAGTTGAGGCCCAATTGGGGACCAGGATCACCAGGTACAGTGGAGGCCCTTGAGAGAACCAGAGTCAACAGTTCGAGGTCAGGCGCAGGTGGCAACCAGGTTCAGCAGGTCCAAGTCAGGCCAAAGTGGGGTTCACAGTCACTAGGGCACAGTGAGACCCAGAGGGGGACCAGAGTCACCTTGTACAGGTGACTCCAGTTGTGGAACACAGTCACCGAGTCCCAATTTTGCCCATTTGAGGACCACGGTCAACAGGGCCAGGTGAGGCCCAGATGGGGACCGGAGTCCCCAAATTCAGGTGAAGCCCAGGTGGGGACCACAGTCACCAGATCCAGGGTAGTCTCAGGTGGACACCAGAATCACCAGGTCCTGGTGAGGTGCAGGTGGCAACCACACTCACCAAGTCCCGGTGAAGCCCTGGTGGGGACCAGAGTCACGAGATACATGAGAAGCTAGAAACACTGCAGCCACCAGGTCCACATGATGTCCATGTGGGAACGAGAATTACAAGTTACAGGTGAGGAACATTTGTGGATCCGAGTCACCATGTCCAGGTGAGACCCTGGTGGGAACCAGTGTCTCCATGTCCAAGTGTGGACCAGGTGAAAACGAGAGTAATAGGTCCGGCCATGTCACTGTTAGTGAACAGTGTAACCATATCCTGATGCTACTCAGGTGTGTACCAGATACAAGGTCCTGGTGAGTCCCAATTGGGACCAGAGACATGAGGACCAGGTGAGGTACCGATGGAAACCACAGTCACCAGGTCAGGTGAGGCCATGCTTAGGATCAGAGTCACCACTTACAGGTGAGGTCCAGGGGGAGCCAGAGTCACATGGCACAGAAGAGCCGAAAGTCAGGACCAGAGTTACCACGATCAGGTCAGTCACACTGGGAATAGAGTAACCACCTCCCGATGATGCCCAGGTAGAACCACAGTTACCAGGTCCAGGTGCGGCCCACCTAAAGGCCATGCAGTGGAACCATGTCCCGATGATGCCCAGGTAGGGAAGAGAGTCACCAGGTCCAAATGAGGCCCAGATGGAGCATATTCAATAGGTCCACGTGAGGCCCAGTTGAGGACCAGAGTCACCAGATCCAGGTGAAGCCAAGGTGGGGACCAGAGTCACTAGGTCCAGATGAGGCCCAAGTGAGGACCAGTGTTACCAGGTACACGTGATGCCCTGGTGGGAATCAGAGGAAACAGGTCCATATGAGGCCGGCTTCGGTACCATGTTCAACAGGACTACTTGAGGCCCATGTGTGGAACACAGTAACCAGGTCCAGGTGAGTCCCCGGTGGTGACAAGGGTCACCACGTCCAGGTGAGTCCCAGGGGGGGACCAGGATCACCAGGTACAGGGGAAGACCTTGAATGAACCAGAGTCAACAGTTCGAAGTCAGGCGCAGGTGGCAACCAGGGTCAGCAGGTGCAAGTCAGGTCAAAGTGGCGTTCACCGTCACTAGGGGACGGTGAGACCCAGAGGGGGACCAGAGTCACCTGGTCCAGGTGAGGTCCAGGGTTGGAACACAGTCAGTGGGTCCCAATTTTGGCAGGTGAGGACCATGGTGACAGGGCCTGGTGAGGCCCAGATTGGTGATCCTCAATCTGGATCAGATTCACCAGTTCCAGTTGAGGCTAAGAAGGAGTCCACAGCAATCATGTCCAGATTGACGCCTAGGTCGGGGGACCAGAGTCATCAGGACTAGTTGAGGCCAAAATGTGGAGCAAAGTTATCATGTCCAGGTGAGGCCCAGGTGGGGAACAGAGTAACCATGTCCCATTGATGCCAGGTGGGAAAAGAGACACAAGGTCCAGACGAGGCCTAAGTGAGGAGCAGATTCACCAGGTCCTGTTGAGGCCCAGTTGAGGACCAGTGTCCCCAGCTCCGGGTGAGTCCCAGAGGGGGACCAGAGTCACCCGGTTCTGGTGATATCCAGGTGGGGACCAGAGTCACCACGTCAGGGTGAGGACCATAATGGGACGAGAATCACTAGGTCCAGGTGAGGTCCCGATGTGGAACAGAGAAACCAGGTCCCATGATGCCCATATGAGGACCTGAGTCACCAGGTCCAGGTGAGGTCCCTGTGGGAACCAGTCACCTCGTCCAGGTGAGGCCCAGGTAGGACCACAGTCACCAGTATCATGTGAGCCCCTTGTGGGAACCAGAGCCACTCTATCCAGCTGAGTCCCAGGTCCATGTGAGGCCCACGTGAGGAGTAGATTCATCAGGTCGAATTGAGGCATAGCTGGGGACAAGAGTCACCAGGTCTGGGTGCGGCCTACGTGGGTCAAGATTCAGCAGTTCTGAGTTAGGTCAAAGTGGGCACGAGAGACACCAGGTCCAGGTGAGGCCAAACTGAGGACCAGAGTCACCAGATCCAGGTGAGGTCCAGGTGGGGACCAGAGTCACCAGATCCAGGTGAAGCCCAGGTGGGGACCAGAGTCACTAGGTCCAGATGAGGCCCAGGTGAGGACCAGAGTTACCAGGTACACGTGAGGCCCCGGTGGGGATCGGAGGAACAGGTCCATGTGAGGCCGGCTTGGGGACCATGGTCAACAGGTCTACTTGAGGCCCAGGTGTGGAACACAGTAAGCAGGTCCTGGTGAGTCCCCATTGGTGACAGGAGTCACCACGTCCATGTGTGGGCCAGGTCCGACCAGGATCACCAGGTCCAGGGAAGGCCCTTGAAAGAACCAGAGTCAACATTTCGAGGTCAGGCGCAGGTGGCAACCAGGGTCAGCAGGTCCAAGTCAGGCCAAAGTGGTGTTCAGTCACTAGGGCACGGTGAAACCCAGAGTGGGACCAGAGTCACCTGGTCCAGGTGAGGTCCAGTTGTGGAACACAGCCACCGGTTCCCAATTTTGCATAATAGAGGACCATGGTCAACAGGGCCAGGTGAGGCCCAGATGGGGAACGGAGTCCCCAAATCCAGGTTAAGCCCAGGTGGGGACCACAGACGCCAGATCCAGGGTAGTCTCAGGTGCAGAGCAGAATCACCAGGTCCATGTGAGGTGCCGGTGGCAACCACACTCACCCGGTCCAGGAGAGGCCCCGGTGGGGACCAGAGATACGAGGTACATGAGAAGCTAGAAACACTGCAGCCACCAGGTCCACATGATGTCCATGTGGGAATGAAAATCACCAGTTACAGGTGAGGACCAGTTGGGTATCCGACTCACCATGTCCAGGTGAGACCCAGGTGGGAACCAGTGTCACCATGTCCTCGTGTGCCCCAGGTGAAGACCAGAGTTATTAGGTCCGGCTGGATGAGTGTTAGTGAACAGTGTAACCATATCCTGATGCTACCCAGGTGGGTACCAGAGACACCAGGTCCTGATGAGGCCCAGATGTAACCGGAGACATGAGGTCCAGGTGAGGTCCCGATGGGAACCACAGTCACCAGGTCAGGTGAGCCCATGCTTAGGATCAGAGTCACCAGGAACAGGTGAGGCCAAGCTGGAGCCAGAGTCACTTGGTACAGAAGAGGCCAAAGTCAGGACCAGAGTTACCAGGATCAGGTCACTCCCAGTGGGTAATACAGTAACCATGTCCCAATGATGCCCAGGTAGAATCAGAGTCACCAGGTCCAGCGAGGCGCAGGTTGGTAGAGTATTCACTAGGTCCAGGTGAGGCCCAGATGAGGACCAGAGTCACCAGGTCTAGTTGACGCCTAGAGGGGTACCACATTCACCTGGTCTAGGGGACATCCAGATGGGGACCAGAGTCACCATGTCAGGGTGAGGCCCAGAGGGCATCCAGAGTCATCATGCCCAGGTGAGGTTCAGGTGTGGAACAGAGTATCCAGGTCATAATGGTTCACAGGTGAGGACCAGAGTCACCAGATCTGGGTGAGGCCGAGTTAGGAGCAGAGTCACAAGTTCCAGGTGAGGCCAAGAAGGAGTCCACAGCAATCAGGTCCAGGTGGGGATCAAAGTCACCAGGAATGGGTGAGGCCCAGATGGGGACCAGATTCACCAGGTCCAGGTGATTCCCATTTGGTGACAAGGGTTACCAGTTCCGTGTGAGGACCAGGTAAGGACCAGATTCACCAGGTCCAAGTGAGGCCCACGTGAGACCTGTGTCACCAGGTATGGGTGAGGCCCAGGTGGCAAGCCCACTCACCAGGTCTAGGTGAGGCCAACCTGCAGGCCATGCTGAGGAACCGTGTCCCGATGAGGCCCAGGTAGGGACCAGAGGTACGAGGTCCAGGTGACGCCAACCTGCAGGCCATGCAGAGGAACCGTGTCCCGATGATGCCCAGGTAGGGACCAGATTTACTAGGTCAAGAAGAGGCCAACCTGCAGACCATTATGTGGAACCAGGTCGCGATGTTGCCCACGTAGGGACCAGAGTCACCAGGTCCAAATGAGGCCCAGATGGAGCATATTTACTAGGTACAGGTGAGGCCCAGTTGAGGACCAGAGTCACCAGATCTGGTTGAGGCCCAGAGGGGTACCAGATTCACCTGGTCTAGGTGACATCCAGATGGGGACCAGAGTAACCATGTCAGGGTGAGGCCCAGAGGGGATCCAGAGTCTTCATGTCCAGGGGAGGCTCAGGTGTGGAACAGAGTATCCAGGTCATAATGGTCCACCCGTGAGGACCAGAGTCACCAGATCTGGGAGAGGCCCAGTTAGGATCAGAGTTACCACTTCCAGGTGAGGCCAAGAAGGTGTCCACAGCAATCAGGTCCAGGTGGGGAACAAAGTCACCAGGACTAGGTGATACCCAGGTGGTGACCAGATTTACCAGTTCCGGGTAGAACTAGGTAAGGACCACATTCACCAGGTCCAAGTGAGGCCCACGTGGGGACCTGTGTCAATATGTATGGGTGAGGCTCAATTGGCAACCCCACTCACTAGGTTCAGGTGAGGCCAACCTGCAGGTGATGGAGAGGAACCGTGTCCCGATGATGCCCAGGTAGGGACCAGAGTTACCAGGTCCAGGTGAAGCCAACCTGCAGGCCATGCAGTGGAACCATGTCCCGATGATGCCCAGGTAGGGACCAGAGTAACCAGGTCCAGGTGAGTCCAACCTGCAGGCCATTCAGTGGAACCATATCCCTATGATGCCCAGGTAGGGACCAGAGTCACCAGGTCCAAATGAGGCCCACATGGAGCATATTCACTAGGTCCAGGTGAGGCTCAGTTGAGGACCAGAGTCACCAGATCTGGTTGAGGCCTAGAGGGATACGAGAATCCCCTGGTCCAGGTGACATCCTGATGGGGACCACAGTCACCAGGGAAGGGTGAGGCCCAGAGAGGTTCCAGAGTCATCATGTCCAGGTGAGGCTCAGGTGTAGAACAGAGTCACAAGGTACCAATGATGGCCAGGTGAGGACCAGAGTCACAAGGTCTGGATGACGCGCAGATATGATCAGAGTCACCAGTTCCAGGTGAGGCCAAGAAAGAGTCCAAATCAATCAGGCCCAAGTGGGGAACAAAGTCACCAGGACTGCGTGAGACCCAGATGGGGACCAGATTCACCAGGTCCAGGTGAGGCCCAGGTGGTGACCAGAGTTCCCGGGTCTGGGAGAGGACCAGGTAACAACAAGATTCGACCAGTCACCAGATCCATGTGCGGACCAGCTAAGGACCAGATTCACTAGGCCCAAGTGAAGCCCAAGGGGTGACCAGATATACCAGGTAAGGGTGAGGCCCAGAAGGGAAACCAGAGTAACCAGTTTAGTTTGAGGCCCAGAATGGGACCAGAGGTCCGAGTTCCAAGTGAGGCCCAGGTGTGGAATAGAGTATCCAGGTCCGAATGATGCCTGGGTGAGGACCAGCGTCACTAGGGCCATGCAGGCCCAGATGGGGAACAGAATCACTAGGTCCTGTTGAGGCATAGAATAAGACCACAGTCACCAGTATCAGGTGAGCCCCTTGTGGGAACCAGAGCTACTATACCCAGCTGATTCCCAGGTCCATGTGAAGCCAACGTGAGGACGAGATTCATCAGGTCGAATTGAGGCTTAGCTGGGGACAAGAGTCACCAGGACTGGGTGCGGCCTAGGTGGGGCAAGATTCAGCAGTTCTGAGTTAGGTCAAAGTGGGGACGAGAGACACTAGGTCCAGGTGAGGCCAAACTGAGTACCAGAGTCACCAGATCTAGGTGAGGTCCATGTTGGAAAGAGAGTCACCAGGTCCAGGAGAAGTCCAGGTGGGGACCAGAGTCACTAGATCCGGGTGAAGTCCAGGTGGGGACCAGAGTCACCAGATCGAGGTGAAGCCCAGGTGGGGACCAGAGTCACTAGGTGCAGATGAGGCCCAGGTGAGGACCAGATTTACCAGGTACACGTGTGGATCCGGTGGGGATCAGAGGCAACAGGTCCATGTGAGGCTGGCTTGGGGACCATGGTCAACAGGTCTACTTGAGACCCAGTTGTGGAACACAGTAAGGAGGTCCAGGTGAGTCCCCCGTGGTGACAAGAGTCACCAGGTCCAGGTGAAGCCCAGGTGGACACCAGGATAAACAGGTACAGGGGAAGCCCTTGAAAGAACCAGAGTCTAGAGTTCGAGGTCAGGCGCAGGTGGCAACCAGGGTCAGCAGGTCCAAGTCAAGCCAAAGGTGACTTCACAGTCACTAGGGCACGGTGAGACCCAGAGGGGGACCAGAGTCCCCTGGTCCAGGTGAGGTCCAGTTGTGGAACACAGTCACCAGGTCCCAATTTTGCCCAGCTTAGGACCATGGTCAACAGGGCCAGGTGAGGCCCAGATGGGGACCGGAGTCCCGAATTCCAGGTGAAGCCCAGATTGGACCACAGTCACCAGATGCAGGGTAGTCTCAGGTGCAGACCAGAATCACCAGGTCCAGGTGTGGTGCAGGTGGCAACCAAACTCAGCAAGTCCCGGTGAGGCACTGGTGGGGACCACAGTCACGAGGTACATGAGAAGCTAGAAACACTGCAGCCACCAGGTCCACATGATGTCCATGTGGGAATGAGAATCACCAGTTACAAGTGAGGACCAGGTGGGAATCCGACTCACCATGTCCAGGTGAGACCCAGGTGGGAACCAGTGTCACCATGTCCAGGTGTGGCCCAGGTGAAGACCAGAGTTAATAGGTCCAGCTGGGTCACTGTTAGTGAACAGTGTAACCATATCCTGATGCTACTCAGGTGGGTACCAGAGACACCAGGTCCTGGTGAGGCCCAGGTGGGACAAGAGACATGAGGTCCAGGTGAGGTCCCGATGGGAACCACAGTCACCAAATCAGGTGAGGCCATTCTTAGGATCAGAGTCACCAGTTACAGGTGAGTCCCAGGTGGAGCCAGAGTCAACTGGTACAGAAGAGGCCAAACTCAGGACCAGAGTCACCACGATCAGGTCAGTCCCAGTGGGAAATAGAGTAACCATGTCCCGATGATGCCCAGGTAGAATCAGAGTCACCAGGTCCAGATGAGGCGTAGGTGGGGAGCATATTCACTACGTCGCGGTGAGGCCCAGTTGAGGACCAGAGTCACCAGATCTAGTTGAGGCCTAGAGGGGTACCAGATTCACCTGGTCTAGGTGACATCCAGATGGGGACCAGAGTCAACATGTCAGGGTGAGGCCCAGAGAAGATCCAGAGTCATCATGTCCAGGTGAGGTTCAGGTGTGGAACAGAGTCACCAGGTACCAACGATGCCCAGGTGAGGACCAGAGTCAACAGGTCTGGGTGACGCGCAGATATGATCAGAGTTACCAGTTCCAGGTGAGGCCAAGAAAGAGTCCACAGCAATAAGGTCCAGGTGTGGAATAAATTCACCAAGAATGGGTGAGTCTCAGATGGGGACCAGATACATCAGGTCCAGGTGAGGCCCAGGTGGTGACCAGAGTCCCCGGGTCTGGGAGAGGACCAGGTAAGGACCAGATTCACCAGGTCCAAGAGGCCCACGTGGGGACCTGACTCACCAGGTATGGGTGAGGCCCAGGTGGCAACCCCACTCACCAGGTCCATGTGAGGCCAACCTGCAGGCCAGAGTCACCAGAGCCAGTTGAGGCCCTAGTGGGGACCAGAGTCACCAGGTAAATGTGAGTCTACAAGAACACTACAGTCACCAGGTCCAGGTGTGGTTCATGAGGGAACGAGAGTCACCAGGTCCAGGTGAGACCCAGGTGGGGACCACAGTCACCAGGTCCAGATTGAGGACTAGGTGGCGGGACCAGAGTCATCAGGATTTGTTGAGGCCAAAGTGTGGAGCAGAGTTTTCATGTCCAGGTGAGACCCAGTTGGGGAACAGAGTAACCATGTCCCATTGATGCCAGGTGGGAAAAGAGTCACAAGATCCAGACGAGGCCTAAGTGAGGAGTAGATTCACCAGGTCCTGTTGAGGCCCAGCTGAGGACAATTATCGTCAGCTCCGGGTGAGTCCCAGAGGGGGACCAGAGTCACGCGGTCCTGGTTATATCCAGGTGGGGACCAGAGTCACCACGTCAGGGTGAGGCCCAGAGGGGACGAGAATCACTAGGTCCAGGTGAGGCCCCGATGTGGAACTGAGAAACCAGGTCCCATGATGCCCATATGAGGACCTGAGCCACCAGGTCCAGGCGAAGTCCTTGTGGGAACCAGTCACCTCGTCCAGGTCAGGCCCAAGTGGGACCACAGTCACCAGGTTCAGATGAGGCCCAGGAATATAAGAGAGTATCCAGGTCCCAATGATGCCCAGGTAAGGACCAGAGACAACATGTACAGGAGAGGCCCAAATATGAATCAGAGTCATTGTGTTCCAGGTGAGGCCAGATGGAGACCACAGGAACCAGTTCCAGGAGAGCCACATATGGGAACCAGAGCCACCAGATTCAGTTGAGGTCAAGGTGGGACCACAGAGAGAAGGTCCAGGTGAGGCGCAGGTGGCAACATGATTCATAAAGTCCAGGTGAGGCCCGGGTGGCGACCAGTCTCCACATCCATGTGCGGACCAGGTTAGGACCAGATTCACCAGGCCCAAGTGAAACCCAAGTGATGACCAGAGTCACCAGGTCCGCGTGAGGCCCAGAGAGGGAACCAGAGTAACCAGTTTAGTTTGAGGCCCAGAATGGGACCAGAGATCCCTGGTCAAATTGAGGCCCAGGTGTGGAATAGAGTATTCAGGTCCCAATGATGCCTGGGTGAGGACCAGAGTCACTAGGGCCATGCAGGCCCAGATGGCAAACAGAATCACTAGGTCTTGGTGAGGCATAGAATAACACCACAGTCAGCAGTATCAGGTGAACCCCTTGTGGGAACCAGAGCCACTCTATGGAGCTGAGTCCCAGGTTCATGAGAGGCCCACGTGAGGACCAGATGCATCAGGTCGAATTGAGGCATAGCTGGGGACAAGAGTCACTAGGTCGGGGTGCGGCCTAGGTGTGGCAATATTCAGCAGTTTTGAGTTAGGTCAATGTGGGTATGAGAGACACCAGGTCCAGGTGAGGCCAAAGTGAGGACCAGAGTCACCAGATCCAGGTGAGGTCCATGTTGGAAAGAGAGTCACCAGGTTCAGGAGAGGTCCAGGTGGGGACCAGAGTCACCAGATCCAGGTGAAGTCCAGGTGGGGACTAGAGTCACCAGATCCAGGTGAAGCCCAGGTGGTGACCAGAGTCAATAGGTCCAGATGAGGCCAGGTGTGGACCAGAGTTACCAGACAACGGAGGCCCCGGTGGGGATCAGAGGCAAGAGGTCTACTTGAGGCCCAGGTGTGGAACACAGTAACAAGGTCCAGATGAGTCCCCGGTGGTGACAAGAGTCACCACGTCCAGGTGAGGCCCAGGTGGGGACCAGGATCACCAGGTCAAGGGGAGGCCCTTGAAAGAACCAGAGTCAACGGATCGATGTCAGGAGCACGTTGCAACCAGGGTCAGCAGGACCAAGTCACGCCAAAGTGGGGTTCACAGTCACTAGGGCACGGTGAGACCCAGAGGGGGACCAGAGTCACCTGGTCCATGTGAGGTCCAGTTGTGGAACACAGTCACCGGGTCCCAATTTTGCCCAGTTGAGGACAATGGTCAACACGGCCAGTTGAGGCCCAGATGGGGACCGGAGTCCCCAAATCCAGGTAAAGCCCAGGTGGGGACCACAGTCACCAGATCCAGGGTAGTCTCGGGTGCAGACCAGAATCGCCAGGTCCAGGTGAGGTGCAGGTGGCAACCACACTCACCAGGTCCCGGTGAGGCCCTGGTGGGGACCAGAGTCACGAGGTACATGAGAAGGTAGAAACACTGCAGCCACCAGGTCCACATGATATCCATGTGGGAACGAGAATCACTAGTTACAGGTGAGGACCAGGTGGGGATCCGACTCACCATGTCCAGGTGAGACCCAGGTGGGAACCAGTGTCACCATATCCAGGTGTGGCCCTGGTGAAGGCCAGAGTTAATAGGTCAGGCTGGGTCACTGTTAGTGAACAGTGTAACCATATCCTGATGCTACCCAGGTGGGTACCGGAGACACCAGGTCCTGGTGAGGCCCAGGTGGAACCAGAGACCTGAGGTCCAGGTGAGGTCCCGATGGGAACCACAGTCACCAGGTCAGGTGAGGCCATGCTTAGGATCAGAGTCACAAGTTACAGGTGAGGTCCAGTTGGAGCCAGAGTCACCTGGTACAGAAGAGGCCAAAGTTAGGATCAGAGTTACCAGAATCAGGTCAGTCCCAGTGGGGAATAAAGTAACCATTTCCCGAGGATGCCCAGGTAAAACCAGAGTCACCATGCCCAGATGCGGCGCAGGTGGGGAGCATGTTCACTAGTTCCCGGTGAGGCCCAGTTGGGGCCCAGAGTCACCAGGTCAAGTTGAGGCCTAGAGGGGTACCAGATTCACCTGGTCTAGGTGAAATCCAGATGGGGACCAGAGTCACCATGTCAGGCTGAGGCCCAGAGGGGATCCAGAGTCAACATGTCCAGGTGAGGCTCACGTGTGGAACAGATTATCCAGTTCATAATGGTCCACAGGTGAGGACCAGAGTCACCAGATCTCGGTGATGCCCAGTTAGGATCAGAGTCAGCAGTTCCAGGTGAGGCCAAGAAGGAGTCCACAGCAATCAGGTCCAGGTGGGGAACAATGTCACCAGGAATGGATGACCCCAGATGGGGACCAGATTCACCAGTTCCAGGTGATTCCCAGGTGGTCACCAGAGTTACGAGTTCCAGGTGAGTACCAGGTAAGCACCAGATTCACCAGGTCCAAGTGAGGCCCACTTGGGGACCTGTGTCACCAGGCATGGGTGAGACCCAGGTGGCAACCCCACTCACCAGGTCCAGGTGAGGCGAACCTGCAGGCCATGCAGAGGAACCATGTCACGATGATGCCCAGGTAGGGACTAGAGTTACAGGTCCAGGTGAGGCCAACCTGCAGGCCATGCAGTGGAACCATGTCCCGATGATGCTGAGGTAGTGATCAGAATCACCAGGTCCAATGAGACCCAGATGGAGCATATTTACTAGGTCCAGGTGAGGTCCAGTGGAACACCAGAGTCACAGGACCTGGTTGAGGCCTAGATGGGTAACAGAATCACCTGGTCCAGGTGACATCCAGATGGGGACCAGAGTCAACAGGTCAGGATGAGGCCCAGAGAGGTTCCAGAGTCATCATGTCCAGGTGAGGCTCAGGTGTGGAACAGAGTCACCAGGTACCAAAGATACCCAGGTGAGGACCAGAGTCACCAGGTCTGGGTAATGCGCAGATAGGATCAGAGTCACCAGTTCCAGGTGAGTCCAAGAAAGAGTCCACAGCAATCAGATCCAGGTGGGGAACAAAGTCACCAGGACTGGGTGAGGCCCAGATGGGGACCAGATTGACCAGGTCCAGGTGAGGCCCAGGTGGTGACCAGAGACCACGGGTCTGGGAGACGACCAGGTAAGGAGCAGATTCACTAGGTCCAAGAGACCCACGAGGGGACCTATGTCCCCAGGTACGGGCGAGGGACAGGTGGTAACCACACTCACCAGGTCCAGGAGAGGCCATCCTTCGAGCCATGCAGAGGAACCCTGTCCCGATGATGCCCATGGTAGGAACCAGAGTTACCAGGTCCAGGTGAGGCCAACCTGTAGGCCATGCAGTGGAACCATGCCCTGATGATGTCCAGGTAGGGACCAGGGTTACCAGGTCCAGGTGAGGCCAACCTGCAGGCGATGCAGTGGAACCGTGTCCCGATGATGCCCAGGTAGGGACCAGAATCACCAGGTCCAATGAGGCCCAGATGGAGCATATTCACTAGGTCCAGGTGTGGTCCAGTGGAGGACCAGAGTCACCAGACCCTGTTGAGGCCTAGAGGGGTACCAGAATCACCTGGTCCAGGTGACATCCAGATGGGGACCAGAGTCACCAGGTCAGGATGAGGCCCAGAGAGGTTTCAGAGTCATCATGTCCAGGTGAGGCTCAGGTGTGGAACAGAGTCACCAGGTACCAAAGATACCCATGTGAGGACCAGAGTCACCAGGTCTGGGTGACGGGCAGATAGGATCAGAGTCACCTGTTCCAGGTGAGGCCAAAAAAGAGTCCACAGCAATCAGATACAGGAGTGGAACAAAGTCAACAGGCCTGGGTGAGGCCCAGATGGGGATCAGAATCACCAGGTCCAGGTAGGCCCAGGTGGTGACCAGAGACCCCGGGGCTGGGAGACGACCAGGTAAGGACCAAATTTACCAGGTCCAAGAGGCCCACGCAGGGACCTGACTCACCAGGTATGGGTGAGGCCCAGGGGCAACACCACTCACAAGGTCCAGGTGAGGCCAACCTGCATGCCAAAGTCACCAGATCCACGTGAGGCCCTAGTCGCACCGGAGACAGCAGGTAAAAGTGAGTCTACAAGAACAATACAGTCACCAGCTCCAGGTGTGGTTCATGTGGGAACGAGAGCCACCAGTTCCAGGTGAGACCCAGGTTGGGACGACAGTCACCAGGTCCGGATTGAGGCCTAAGAGGGTAACAGTGCCATCAGGACCAGTTGAGGCCCAACTGCGGAACAAAGTTACCATGTCCAGTTGAGGCTCAGGTGTGGAACAGAGTATCCAGGTGATAATGGTCCACAGGTGAGGACCAGAGTCACCAGATCTGGGTGAGGTCCAGTTAGGATCAGAGTCACCAGTTCCAGGTGAGGCCAAAAAGGAGTCCACAGCAATCAGGTCCAGGTGGGGAACAAAGTCACCAGGACTGGGTGAGGCCCAGATGGGGACCAGATTCACCAGGTCCAGGTGATTCCCACGTGGGACCTGTGTCACCAGGTATGGGTGAGGGCCAGGTGGCAAACCCACTCACCAGGTCCAGGTGATGCCAACCTGCAGGCCATGAGGTGGAACCATGTCCCGATGATGCCCAGGTAGGGACCGGAGTCAGCAGGTCCAAATGAGGCCCAGATAAATCATATTCACTAGGTCCAGGTGAGGCCCAGTTGAGGACCAGAGTCACCAGAACTGGTTGAGACCTAGAGGGGTACCAGAATCCCCTGGTCCAGGTGACATCTAGACGGGGACCAGAGTCACCAGGTCAAGGTGAGGCACAGAGAGGTTCAAGAGTCACCATGTCCAGGTGAGACTCAGGTGTGGAACAGACTCACCAGGTACCAATGATGCCCAGGTGAGGACCAGAGTCACCAGATCTGGGTGACGCGCAGATAGGATCAGAGTCACCAGTTCCAGGTGAGACCAAGAAAGAGTCCACAGCAATCAGGTCCAGGTGGGGAACAAAGTCACCAGGACTGGGTGAGGCCCAGATTCACCCGGTCCAGGTGAGGCCCAGGTGGTGACCAGAGTCCCCGGATCTGGGAGAGGACCAGGTAAGGACCAGATTCACCAGGTCCAAGAGGCCGACGTGGGGACCTGAGTCACCAGGTATGGGTGAGGCCCAGGTGGCAACCCCACTCACCAGGTCCAGGTGAGGCAAGCCTGCCGGCCAGAGTTACCGGATCCAAGTGAGGCCCTAGTGGGGACCGGAGTCACCAGGTAAATGTGAGTCTACAAGAACACCACAGTCACCAGGTCCAGTTGTGGTTCATGTGGGAACGAGAGTTACCAGGTCCAGGTGAGACCCACCTGGGGACCACAGCACCAGGTCCAGATTGAGGCCTAGGTGGGGGGGAAAGAGGCATCAGGACCAGTTGAGGCCAAAGTGTGGAGGAAAGTTCTCATGTCCAGGTGAGGCCCAGGTGGGGAACAGAGTTACCATGTCCCATTGGTGCCAGGTGGGAAAAGACTCACAAGGTCCAGACGAGGCCTAAGTGAGGAGTAGAATCACCAGGTCCTGTGGAGGCTCAGCAGAGGACCAGTGTCCCAAGCTCCGGGTGAGTCCCAGTGGGGGACCAGAGTCACCCGGTTCTGGTGATATCTAGGTGGGGACCAGAGTCAGCACGTCAGGGTGAGGCCCAGAGGGGGACGAGAATCACTAGGTTCAGTTTGAGGCCCCGATGTGGAACTGAGAAACCAGGTTCCATGATGCCCATATGAGGACCTAAGTCGACAGGTCCAGGTGAGGTCCCTGAGGGAACATGTCACCTCGTCCAGGGGAGGCCCAGGTGGGACCACAGTCACCAGTTCCAGGTGAGGCCCAGGTATATAAGAGAGTATCCAGGTCCCAATGATGCCCAGGTAAGGACCAGAGTCATCAGGTCCAGGAGAGGCCCAAATATGGATCAGAGTCATTGTGTTCCAGGTGAGGCCAGATGGAGACCACAGGAACAAGGACCAGGAGAGCCCCATATGGGAACCACAGCCATCAGATCCAGGTGAGGTCCAGGTGGGACCACAGTCACAAGGTACAGGTGAGGCGTAGGTGGCAACAGGATTCACCAAGTCCAGGTGAGGCCCAGGTGGCGACCAGTCACCACATACAGGTGTGGACCAGCTAAGAACCAGATTAACCAGGCCGAAGTGAAGCCCAAGGGGTGACCAGAGTCACCGAGTAAGGGTGATTCCCAGAGGGGGCACCAGAGTAACCATTTTAGTTTGAGGCCCAGAATGGGACAAGAGGTCCGTGGTCAAAGTGAATCCCAGGTGTGGAATAGAGTATCCAGGTCCCAATGATGCCTGGGTGAGGACAAGAGTCACTAGGGCCATGCAGGCCCAGATGAGGAACAGAATCACTAGGTCCTGGTGAGGCATAGAATAAGACCAAAGTCACCAGTATCAGGTGAGCCCATTGTGGGAACCAGAGCCACTCTATCCAGCTGAGTCCCAGGTCCATGTGAGGACCACGTGAGGACCAGATTCATCAGGTCGAATTGAGGCATAGCTGGGGACAAGAGTCACCATGTCTGGGTGCGGTCTTGGTGGGGCAAGATTCAGCAGTTCTGAGTTAGGTCAAAGTGGGGACGAGAGACACCAGTCCAAGTGAGGGCAAACTGAGGACCAGAGTCACCAGATCCAGGTGAGATCAAAGTGGGGACCAGAGTCACCAGATCCAGGTGAAGTCCAGGTGGGGACCACAGTCACCAGATCTAGGTGAAGCCCAGGTGGAGACCAGAGTCAGTAGGTCCAGATGAGGCCCAGGTAAGGACCAGAGTTACCAGGTACATGTGAGGCCCCGGTGGGGATCAGAGGCAACAAGTCCATGTGAGGCCGGCTTGGGGACCATGGTCAAGAGGTGTACTTGAGGCCCAGTTGTGGAACACAGTAAGGAGGTCCAGGTGAGTCCCTGGTGGTGACAAGAGTCACCACGTCCAGGTGAGGACCAGGTGGGGACCAGGATCACCAGGTACAGTGGAGGCCCTTGAAAGAACCAGAGTCAACAGTTCGAGGTCAGGCGCAGGTGGCAAACAGGGTCAGCAGGTCCAAGTCAGACCATAGTGGGGTTCACAGTCACTAGGGCACAGTGAGACCCAGAGGGGGACCAGAGTCACCTGGTCCTGGTGAGGTCCAGTTGTGGTACACAGACACCGGGTCCCAATTTTGCCCAGTTGAGGACCATGGACAACAGGGCCAGTTGAGGCCCTGATGGGGACCGGAGTCCCTAAAACCAGGTGAAGCCCAGGTGCGGACCAGAGTCACCAGATCCAGGGTAGTCTCAGGTGCAGACCAGAATCACCAGGTCCAGGTGAGGTGCAGGTGGCAACCACACTCACCAGGTCCCGGTGAGGCCCTGGTGGGACCAGAGTCACGAGGTACATGAGAAGCTAGAAACACTGCATTCACCAGGTCCACATGATGTCCCTGTGGGAACGAGAATCACCATATACAGGTGAGGACCAGTGGGGATCCGACTCACCATGTCCAGGTGAGACCCAGGTGGGAACCAGTCTCACCATGTCCAGGTGTGGCCCAGGTGAAGACCAGAGTTAATAGGTCCGGCTGGGTCACTGTTAGTGAACAGTGTAACCATATCCTGATGCTACCCAGGTGGGTACCAGAGACACCAGGTCCTGGTGAGGCCCAGGTTGGACCAGAGATATGAGGTCCAGGTGAGTTCCGATAGGAACCGCAGTCACCAGGTCAGGTGAGGCCATGCTTAGGATCAGAGTCACCAGTTACAATTGAGGCCCAGGTGGAGCCAGAGTCACCTGGTACAAAAGAGGCCAAAGTCAGGACCAGAGTTACCAGGATCAGGTCAGTCCCAGTGGGAAATAGAGTAACCATGTCCCGATGATACACAGGTAGAACAGAGTCACCAGGTCCACATGAGTTGCAGGTGGGGAGCATGTTCACTAGGTCCCTGTGAGGCCCAGTTGAGGACCAGAGTCACCAGGTCGAGTTGAGGCCTAGAGGGGTACCAGATTCACCTGGTCTAGGTGACATCCACATGAGGACCAGAGTCACCACGTCAGGGTGAGGCCCAGAGTGGATCCAGAGTCATCATGTCCAGGTGAGTCTCAGGTGTGGAACAGAGTATCCAGTTCATAATGGTCCACAAGGGAGGACAAGCGTCAGCTGATTGAGTTAGGCTCAGTTAGGATGAGAGTCACCAGTTCCAGGTGAGGCCAAGAAGGAGTCCACAGCAATCAGTTTCAGGTGGGGAACAAAGTCATCAGGACTGGGGGAGGCCCAGATGGGGACCAGATTCACCCTGTCCAGGTGATTCCCAGGTGGTGACCAGAGTTACCAGTTCTGGGTGAGGACCAGGTTAGGACCAGATTCACCAGGTCCAAGTGAGGCCCACTTGGGGACCTATGTCACCAGTTATGTCTGAGGCCCATGTGGAAACCCCACTCACCAGGTCCAGGTGAGACCACCCTGCAGGCCATGCAGAGGAACGGTGTCCCGATGAAGCCCAGGTAGGGACCAGAGTTACCAGGTCCAGGTGAGGCCAACCTGCAGGCCATGCAGTGGAACCATCTCCCGATGATGCCCAGGTAGGGAGCAGAGTCACCGGGTTCAAATGAGGCCCAGATCGAGGATATTCACTAGGTCCAGTTGAGGCCCAGTTGAGGACCAGAGTCACCAGATCTGGTTGAGGCCTAGAGGGGTACCAGAATCACCTGGTCCAGGTGACATCCAGATGGGGACCAGAGTCACCAGGTCAGGGTAAGGCCCAGAGAGGTTCCAGAGTCATCATGTCCAAGTGAGGCTCAGGTGTGGAACAGAGTAATCAGGTACCAATGATGCCCAGGTGAGTTCCAGAGTCACCAGATCTGGGTGACGCGCAGATAAGATCAGAGTCACCAGTTCCAGGTGAGGCAAAAAGAGTCCACAGCAATCAGGTCCAAGTGGGGAAGAAAGTCACCAGGACTCGGTGAGGCCAAGATGAGGAACAGATTCACCAGGTCCAGGTGAGGCCCAGGTCGTGACCAGAGTCCCCGGGTCGGGGAGAGGACCAGGTAAGTACTAGATTCACCAGGCCCAAGAGGCCCACGTGGGGACCTGAGTCACCAGGTATGGGTGAGGCCCAGGTGACAACCCCACTCACCAATTCCAGGTGAGGCCAACCTGCATGCCAGAGTCACCAGATCCAGGTGAGGCCCTAGACGGGAACGGAATCACCAGGTTAATGTGAGTCTACAAGGACACCACAGTCACCAGGTCCAGGTGTGGTTCATGTGGGGACGAGAGGCAACAGGTCAAGGTGAGACCCAGGTGGGGACCACAGTCACCAGGTCCAGATTGATGCCTAGGTGGGGGGACCAGAGTCATCAGGACCAGTTGAGGCCAAAGTGCGGAGAACAGATATCATGTCCAAGTGTTGCCCAGGTGGGGAACAGAGTAACCATATCCCATTGATGCCAGGTGGGATAAGAGTCACAAGGTGCAGACGAGGCTTAAGTGAGGAGTAGATTCACCAGCTCGTGTTGAGGCCCAGTTGAGTACCAGTCTTCCCAGCTCTGGGTGAGTCCCAAAGGGGGACCAGAGTCACCCGGTTCTTGTGATATCCACATGAGGACCAGAGTCAACAGGTCAGGGTGAGGCCCAGAGGGGGACGAGAATCACTAGGTTCAGGTGAGTCCCCGATTAGGAACTGAGGTGAGGCCAGACTGAGGACCAGAGTCACCAGATCCAGGTGAGGTCCATGTTGGAAAGAGAGTCACCAGGTCCAGGAGAGGTCCAGGTGGGGACCAGAGTCACCAGATCCAGGTGAAGGCCAGGTGGGGACCAGAGTCACCAGATCCAGGTGAAGCCCAGGTGGGGATCAGAGTCACTATGTCCGATGAGGCCCAGGGGAGGACCAGAGTTACCAGGTACACGTGAGGCGCTGGGAGGTATCAGAGGCACCTGGTCCATGTGAGGCAGGCTTGGGGACCATGGTCAAGAGTTCTACTTGAGGCCCAGTGTGGAACACTGTAACCAGGTCCAAGTGAGTCCCCGGTGGTGACAAGAGTCACCAGGTCCAGGTGAGGCCCAGGTGGGAACCAGGATCACCAGGTACAGGGGAGGCCCTTGAACGAACCAGAGTCAACAGTACGAGGTCACGCGCAGGTGGCAACAAGGGTCAGCAGGTCCAAGTCAGGCCAAAGTGGGGTTCACAGTCACTAGAGCACGGTGAGACCCACAGGATGACCAGAGTCACCTGCTCCAGGTGAGGTCCAGGTGTGGAACACAGTCACCGGGTCCCATTTTTGCTGTGATGAGGACCATGGTCAACAGGGCCAGGTGAAGCCCAGGTTGGGACCATAGTCACCAGATCCAGGGTAGTCTCAGGTGCAGACCAGAATCACCAGGTCCAGGTGAGGTGCAGGTGGCAACCACACTCACCAGGTCCCGGTGAGGCCCTGGTGGGGAGCAGAGTCACGAGGTACATGAGAAGCTAGAAACATTGCAGCCACCAGGTCCACATGATGTCCATGTGGGAACGAGAATCACCAGTTAGAAGTGAGGACCCTGTGGGGATCCGACTCACCATGTCCAGGTGAGACCCAGGTGGGAACCAGTCTCACCATGTCCAGGTGTGGCGAGGTGAAGACCAGAGATAACAGGTCTGGCTGGGTCACTGTTAGTGAACAGTGTAACCATATCCTGATGCTACCCAGGTGGGTACGAGAGACACCAAGTCCTGGTGAGGCCCAGGTGAGACAAGAGACATGAGGACCAGGTGAGGTCCCGATGGGAACCACAGTCACCAGGTCAGGGGAGGCCATGCTTAGGATCAGAGTCACCAGTTACAGGTGAGACCCAGGTTGAGCCAGATTCACCTGGTAGAGAAGAGGCCAAAGTCAGGACCAGAGTTACCAGGATCAGGTCAGTCCCAGAGGGGAATAGTGTAACCATTTCCCGATGATGCCCAGGTAGAACCAGAGTCAACAGGTCCAGATGAGGCGCAGGTGGGGAGCATGTTCCCTAGGTCCCGGTGAGGCCCAGTTGAAGCCCAGAGTCACCAGGTCAAGTTGAGGCCTAGAGGGGTACCAGATTCACCTGGTCTAGGTGACATCCAGATGGGGACCAGAGTCACCATGTCAGTCTGAGGCCCAGAGGGGATCCAGAGTCATCATGTCCAGGTGAGGCTCAGGTGTGTAACAAAGTATCCAGGTCACAATGGTCCACAGGGGAGGACCAGAGTCACCAGATCTGGGTGAGACCCATTTAGGATCAGAGTCACCAGTTCAAGGTGAGACCAAGAAGGAGTCCACAGCAATCAGGTCCAGGTGGGGAACAACGTCACCAGGACTGGGTGAGGCCCAGATGGGGACCAGATTCACCAGGTCCAGGTGATTCCCAGGTGGTGACCAGAGTTACCAGTTCCGGGTGAGGTCCAGGTAAGGACCAGATTCACTATGTCCAAGTGAGACCCACGTGGGGACCTGTGTCACCAGGCATGGGTGAGGCCCAGGTGTCAACCTCACTCACCAGGTCCAGGTGAGGGCAACCTGCAGGCCATGCAGAGGAACCATGTCCCGATGATGCCCAGGTAGGGACCAGAGTTACGAGGTCCAGGTGAGGCTAACCTGCAGGTCATGCAGTGGATCCATGACCCGATGATGCCCAGGAAGGGACAAGAGTCATCAGGTCCAAATGAGACCCAGATTGAGCATATTCACTAGGTCCAGGTGAGGCCCAGTTGAGGACCAGAGTCACCAGATCTGGTTGAGGCCTAGAGGGGTACCAGAATCACCTGGTACAGGTGACATCCAGATGGGGACCAGAGTCACCAGGTCAGAGTGAGGCCCAGAGAGGCTCCAGAGTCATCATGTCCAGGTGAAGCTCAGGTGTGGAACGTAGTGTCCAGGTCATAGTAGTCCACAGGTGAGAACCAGAGTGACCAGATCTGGGTGACGCGCAGATATGATCAGAGTCACCAGTTCCAGGTGAGGCCAAGAAAGAGTCCATAGCAATCAGCTCCAGGTGGGGAACACAGTCACCAGGACTGGGTGAGGCCCAGATTTGGAGCAAATTCAACAGGTCCAGGTGAGTCCCAGGTGGTGACCAGAGTCCCCGGATCTGGGAGTGGACCAGGTAAGGACCAGATTCACCAGGTCCAAGAGGCCCACGTGGGGAACTGAGTCACCAGGTATGGGGTGGCAACCCGACTCACCAGGTCCAGGTGAGGCCAACTTTCAGGCCAGAGTCACCAGATCCACGTGAGGCCCTAGTGGGGACCGGAGTCACCAGGTAAATGTGCGTCTACAAGAACACCACAGTCACCAAGTCCAGGTGTGGTTCATGTGGGAACGAGAGACACCAGGTCCAGGTGAGAAACAGATGGGGACCACAGTCACCAGGTCCAGATTGATGCCTCGGTGGGAGGACCAGAGTCATCAGGACCAGTTGAGGCTAAAGTGTGGAGCAAAGTTATCATGTCCAGGTGAGGCCCAGGTGGCGAACAGAGTAACCATGTCCCATTGATGCCAGGTGGGAAAAGAGTCACAAGGTCCCGGTGAGGCGCAGGTGACAACAGGATTCACCAAGTCCAGGTGAGGCCCAGGTGGCGAACAGTCACCAGATCCATGTGCTGACCAGCTAAGGACCAGATTCACCAGGCCCAAGTGAAGCCCAAGGGGTGACCAGATTTACCAGGTAAGGGTGAGGCCCAGAGGGGTAACGAGAGTAACCAGTTTAGTTTGAGGTCCAGAATGGGACCAGAGGTCAGTGGTGAAAGTGAGGCCCAGGTGTGGAATAGAGTATCCAGGTCCGAATGCTGCCTGGGTGAGGACCAGAGTCATTAGGGCCATGCAGGCCCAGATGGGGAACAGAATCACTAGGTCCTGGTGAGGCATAGAAAAAGACCACAGTCACCAGTATCAGGTGAGCCCCTTGTGGGAACCAGAGCCACTCTATCCAGCTGAGTCCCAGGTCCATGTGAAGCCCACGTGAGGACCAGATTCATCAGATCGAATTGAGGCATAGCTGGGGACAAGTGTCACCAGGTTGGGTGCGGCCTAGGTGGGGCAAGATTCAACAGTTCTGAGTTAGGTCAAAGTGGGGACGAGAGACCCCAGGTCCAGGTGAGGCCAAACTGAGTACCAGAGTCACCACATCGGGGTGAGTTCCATGTTGGAAAGAGAGTCACCAGGTCCAGGAGAGGTCCAGGTGGGGACCAGGATCACCAGGTACAGGGGAGGCCCTTGAAAGAACCAGAGTCAACAGTTCGATTTCAGGCGCAGGTTGCAACCAGGGTCAGCAGGTCCAAGTCAAGCCAAAGTGGAATTCACAGTCACTAGGGCACGGTGAGACCCAGAGGGGGAGCTAGTCACCTGGTCCATGTGAGGTCCAGTTGTGGAACACTGTCACCAGGTCCCAATTTTTCCCAGTTGAGGACCATGGTCAACAGGGCCAGGTGAGGCCCAGATGGGGCCAGAGTCCCGAAATCCAGGTGAAGCCCAAGTGGGGACCACAGTCACCAGATCCAGGGTAGTCTCAGGTGCTGACCAGAATCACCAGGTCCAGGTGTGGTGCAGATGGCAACCAAACTCACCCGGTCCCGGTAAGGCACTGGTGGGGACCAAAGTCACGAGGTACATGAGAAGCTAGAAACACATGGGATCTCTGGGTGGCGCAGCGGTTTGGCGCCTGCCTTTGGCCCAGGGCGCGATCATGGAGACCCGGGATCGAATCCCACGTCGGGCTCCCGGTGCATGGAGCCTGCTTCTCCCTCTGCCTATGTCTCTGCCTCTCTCTCTCTCTGTGACTATCATAAATAAATAAAAATTAAAAAAAAATATGCTAGAAACACTGCGGCCAACAGGTCCACATGATATCCATGTGGGAACGAGAATCACCAGTTACAGGTGAGGACCAGGTGGGGATCCGACTCACCATGTCCAGGTGAGACCCAGGTGGGAAACAGTGTCACCATGTCCAGGTGTGGCACAGGTGAAGACCAGAGTTAATAGGTCCGGCTGGGTCACTGTTAGTGAACAGTGTAACCGTATCCTGATGCTACCAAGGTGGGTACCAGAGACACCAGGTCCTGGTGAGGCCCAGTTTGGACCAGAGACATGAGGTCCAGGTGAGGTCCCGATGGGAACCACAGTCACCAGGTCAGGTGAGGCCATGCTTAGGATCAGAGTCACCAGTTACAGGTGAGGCACAGGTGGAGCCAGAGTCACCTGGTACAGAAGAGGCCAGTCAGGTCCAGAGTTACCAGGATCAGGTCACTCCAAGTGGGAATAGAGTAACCATGTCCCGATGATGCCCAGGTAGAACCAGAGTCACCAGGCCCAGATGCGGCGCAGGTGGGGAGCATGTTCACTAGGTCCCGTTGAGGCCCAGTTGAGGACCAGAGTCACCAGGTCTAGGTGAGGCCTAGAGGGGTACCAGATTCACCTGGTCTGGTGACATCCAGATGGGGACCAGAGTCCCCACGTCAGGCTGAGGCCCAGAGGGGATCCAGAGTCAACATATTCAGGTGAGGCTCAGGTGTGGAACAGAGTATCCAGGTCATAATGGTCCACAGGTGAGGACCAGAGTCACCAGATCTGGGTGAAGCCCAGTTAGCATCAGAGTCAGCAGTTCCAGGTTAACCAAGAAGGAGTCCACAGCAATCAGGTCCAGGTGGGGAAGAAAGTCAACAGGACTGGGTGAGGCCCAGATGGGGACCAGATTCACCAGGCCCAGGATATTCCCATGTGGTGACCAGAGTTACCAGTTCCGGGTGACCACCAGGTATGGTCCAGATTCACCAGGTCCAAGTGAGGCCCACGTGGGGACCTGTGTCACTAGGCAAGGGTGAGACCCAGGTGAGAAACCCACTCACCAGGTCCAGGTGTGGCCAACCTGCAGGCCATGCAGAAGAACCAGGTCCCAATGATGCCCAGGTAGTGACGAGAGTTACCAGGTCCAGGTGAGGCCAACCTACAGGCCATGCAGTGGAACCATGTCCCGATGATGCCCAGGTAGGGACCAGAGTCACCAGGTCCAAATGAGGCCCAGATGGAGCATATTCACTAGGTCCAGGTGAGGCCCAGTTGAGGACCAGAGTCACCAGACCTGGTTGAGGCCCAGAGGGGTACCATAATCCCCTGGTCCAGGTGACATCCATATGGGGACCAGAGTCACCAGGTTAGGTTGATAGCCAGGGAGATCCAGAGTCATCATGTCCAGGGGAGCCTCAGGTGTGGAACAGAGTCACCAGGACCAATGATGCCCAAGTGAGGACCAGAGTAACCAGGTACACGTGAGGCCCCGGTGGGGATCAGAGGCAACAGGTCCATGTGAGGTATGCTTGGGGACCATGGTCAACAGGTTTATTGAGGCCCAGGTGTGGAACACAGTAAGCAGGTCCAGTTGAGTCCCCAGTGGTGACAAGAGTCACCAGGTCCAGGTGAGGCCCGGTGGGGACCAGGATCACCAGGTACAGGGAAGGCTCTTGAAAGAACCAGAGTCAACAGTTCGACGTCAGGCGAAGGTTCCAACCAGGGTCAGCAGGTCCAAGTCAGGCCAAAGTGGGTTTCACAGTCACTAGGGCACGGTGAGACCTAGAGGGGAACCAGAGTCACGTGGTCCAGGTGAGTTCCAGTTGTGGAACACAGTACCCGCGTCCCAATTTTGCCCAGTTGTGGGCCATGGTCACCAGGGCCATGTGAGCCCCAGATGGGGACCGGAGTCCCCAAATCCAGGTGAAGCCCAGGTGGGGACCACAGTCACTAGATCCAGAGTAGTCTCAGGTGCAGGCCAGAATCACCAGGTCCAGGTGAGATGAGGGTGGCAACCACACTGACCTGGTCCCGGTGACGGCCTGGTGGGGACCAGAGTCACGAGTTACATGAGAAGCTAGAAACACTGAAACCACCAGGTCCACATGATGTCCTTGTGAAAACGAGAATCACCAGTTACAGGTGAGGACCATTGGGGATCTGAGTCACCATGTCCAGGGGAGACCAAGGTGGGAACCAGTGTCACCATGTCCAGGTGTGGCCCAGGTGAAGACCAGAGTTAATCGGTCCGGCTGGGTCACTACTAGTGAACAGTGTAACCATATCCTGATGCTACCCAGGTGGGTACCAGAGACTCCAGGCCCTGGTGAGTCCCAGGTGGGACCAGAGACATGAGGTCCAGGTGAGGTCCCGATAGGAACCACAGTCACCAGGTCAGGTGAGGCCATGCTTAGAATCAGAGTCACCAGTTACAGGTGAGGCCCAGTTAGAGCCAGAATCACCTGGTACAGAGAGGCCAAAGTCAGGACCAGAGTTACCAGGATCAGATCAGTCCCAGTGGGGAATAGAGTAACCATGTCCCGATGATGCCCACGTAGAACCAGAGTCACCATGTCCAGATGAGGCGCAGGTGGGGAGCATATTCACTAGGTCCCGGTGAGGCCCAGTTGAGGACTAGAGTCACCAGGTTTGGTTGAGGCCTAGAGGGGTACCAGATTCACCTGGTCTAGGTGACATCCAGATGGGGACCAGAATCACCATGACAGGGGGAGGACCAGAGTGGATCCAGAGTCATCATGTCCAGGTGAGGCTCAGGTGTGGAAAGAGTATCCAGGTCATAATGATCCACAGGTGAGGACCAGAGTCAGCAGATCTGGGTGAGGCCCAGTTGGGATCAGAGTCACCAGTTCCAGGTGAGGCCAAGAACGAGTCCACAGCATCAGGTCCAGATGGGGAACAAAGTCACCAGGACTGAGTGAGGCCCAGATGGGGACCAGATTCACCAGGCCCAGGTGATTCCCAGGTGGTGACCAGGTTACGTGTTAGGGGTGAGGACCAGGTAAGGACCAGATTCACCAGGTCCAAGTGAGGCCGACGTGGCGACCTGTGTCACTAGGTATGGGTGAGGCCCAGGTGGCAACCCCACTCACCAGGTCCAGGTGAGGCCAACCTGCAGGCCATGCAGAGGCACCATATCCCGATGATGCCCAGGTAGGGACGAGAGATACCAGGTCCAACTGAGGCCAACCTGCAGGCCATGCAGTGGAACCATGTCCCGATGATGCCCAGGAAGGGACCAGAGTCACCAGGCACAAATGAGGCCCAGATGGAGCATATTCACTAGTTCCAGGTGAGGCCCAGTTGAGGACCAGAGTAACCAGATCTGCTTGAGGCCTAGAGGGATACCAGAATCACCTGGTCCAGGTGACATCCAGATGGGTCCAGAGTCACCAGATCAGGGTGAGGCCCAGAGAGGTTCCAGAGTCATCATGTCCAGGTGAGGCTCAGGTATGGAACAGAGTCACCAGGTACCAGAGATGCCCAGGTGAGGACCAGAGTCACCAGGTGGGTGAAGCGCAGATAGGATCAGAGTCACCAGTTCCAGGTGAGGGCAAGAAAGAGTCCATAGCAATCAGGTTCAGGGTCGGAACAAAGTCACCAGGACTGGGTGAGGCCCAGATGGGGACCAGATTCACCAGGTCCATGTGAGTCCCAGGTGGTGACCAGAGTCTCCGGGTCTGGGAGAGGACCAGGTAAGTAACAGGTTCACTGGGTCCAAGAGGCCCACGTGGAGACCTGAGTCACCAGGTATGGGTGAGGCCCAGGTGGCAACCCCACTCACCAGGTCCAGGTGAGTCCACCTGCAGGCTAGAGTCACCAGATCCAGGTAAGGCCCTAGTGGGGACCGGAGTCACCAGGTTATTGTGAGTCTACAAGAACACCACAGGCACCAGGTCCAGGTGTGGTTCATGTGGGAACGAGAGTCACTATGTCCAGGTGAGCCCCAGGTGGGGACCAGTCACCAGTTCCAGATTGAGGCCTAGGTGGGGGACCAGAGTCATCAGGACCAGCTGAGGCCAAACTGCGGAGCAAATTTATCATGTCCAGGTGAGGCCCAGGTGAGGAACAGTGTAACCATGTCCCATTGATGCCAGGTGGGAAAAGAGTCACAAGGTCCAGACGAGGCCTATGTGAGGAGTAGATTCACCAGGTCCTATTGAGGCCCAGTTGTGGACCGGTGTCCCCAGCTCCGGGTGAGTTCCAGAGGGGGACCAGAGTCACCCGGTTCTAGTGATAACCAGGTGAGGACCAGAGTCACAACGTCAGGGTGAGGCCCAGAGGGAGACGAGAATCACTAGGTTCAAGTGAGGCCCCGATTTGGAACTGTGAAACCAGGTCCCATGATGCCCATAGGAGGACCTGAGTCACCAGGTCCAGGTGATGTCCCTGTGGGAACCAGTCACCCGGTTCAGGTGAGGCCCAGGTGGGACCACAGTCACCAGGTCCAGGTGAGGCCCAGGTACATAAGAGAGTATCCAGGTCCCAATGATGCCCAGGTAAGGACCAGAGTCCACAGGTCCAGGAGAGGCCCAAATATGGATCAGATTCATTGTGTTCCAGGTGAGGCCAGATTGAGACCACAGGAACCAGGTCCAGGAGAGCCCCATATGGGAATCAGAGCCACCAGATCCAGGTGAGGTCCAGGAGGGACCACAGTCACAAGGTCCAGGTGAGGCGCAGGTGGCAACATGATTCACCAAGTCCAGGTGAGGCCCACGTCGTGACCTGTCACCAGATCCAGGTGCGGACCAGCTAAGGACCAGATTCACCAGGCCCAAGTGAAGCCCAAGGGGTGACCAGATTCACCAGGTAAGGGTGAGGTCCAGAGGGGGAACCAGAGTAACCAGTTTAGATTGAGGCCCAGAATGGGGCCAGAGGTCCCTGGACAAAGTGAGGCCCAGGTGTGGAATAGAGTATCAAGGTCCCAATGATGCCTGGGTGAGGACCAGAGTCACTAGGGCCATGCAAGTCAACATGGGGAACAGAATCACTAGGTCTTGGTGAGGCATAGAATAAGAACACAGTCACCAGTATCAGTTGAGCCCCTTGTGGGAACCAGAGCCACTCCATCCAGCTGAGTCCCAGGTCCATGTGAGGCCCACGTGAGGACCAGATTCATTAGGTCGAATTGAGGCATAGCTGGGGACAAGAGTCACCAGGTCTGGGTGCGGCCTAGGTGTGGCAAGATTCAGCAGTTCTGAGTTAGGTCAAATTGGGGACGAGAGACACCAGGTCCAGGTGAGGCCAAACTGAGGACCAGAGTCACCAGATCCAGGTGAGGTCCGTGTTGGAAAGAGAGTCACCAGGTCCAGGAGAGGTACAGGTGGGGACCAGAGTCACCAGATCCAGGTAAAGTCCAGGTGGGGATCAGAGTAACGAGATCCAGGAGAAGTTCAGGTGGGCACCAGAGTCTCTAGGTGCAGATGAGGCCCAGGTGAGGACCAGAGTTACCAGGTACACGTGAGGCCCCGGTGGGGATCAGAGGCAACAGGTCCATGTTAGGCGGGCTTAGGTACCATGGTCAAGAGGTGTAGTTGAGGCCCAGGTGTGGAACACAGTAAGCAGGTCCAGGTGAGTCCCCGGTGGTGACAAGAGTCACCACGTCCAGGAGAGGCCCAGGTTGGCACCAGGATCACCAGTTACAGGGGAGGCCCTTGAAAGAACCAGAGTCAACAGTTCGAGGTCAGGCACAGGTGGCAACCAGGGTCAGCAGGTCGTAGCCAGGCCAAAGTGGGGTTCACAGTCACTAGGGTACGGTGAGACCCAGAGGGGGACCAGAGTCACCTGTTCCAGGTGAGGTCCAGTTGTGGAACACAGTCACAGGGTCCCAATTTTGCCGGGTGAGGACCATGGTCAACAGGGCCAGGTGAGGCCCAGATGGGGACCAGAGTCCCCAAATCCACGTGAAGCCCAGGAGGGAACCACAGTCACCAGATCCAGGGTAGTCTCAGGTGCAGACCAGAATCACCAGTTCCAGGTGAGGTGCAGGTGGCAACCACACTCACCAGGTCCCGGTGAGGCCTTGGTGGGGACCAGAGTCACGAGGTACATGAGAAGCTAGAAACACTGCAGCCACCAGGTGAACATGATGTCCATGCTGGAATGAGAATCACCAGTTACATGTGAGGACCAGGTGTGGATCCGACTCACCATGTCCAGGTGAGACCCAGGTTGGAACCAGTGTCAATATGTCCAGGTGTGGCCCAGGTGAAGACCAGAGTTAATAGGTCTTGCTGGGTCACTACTAGTGAACAGTGTAACCATATCCTGATGCTACCCAGGTGGGTACCAGAGACACCAGGTCCTGGTGTGGCCCAGGTGGAACCAGAGACACGAGGCCCAGGTGAGGTCCCGATGGGGACCACAGTCACCAGGTCAGGTGAGGCCATGCTTAGGATCAGAGTCACCAGTTACAATTGAGGCCCAGGTTGAGCCAGAGTCACCTGGTACAGAAGAGGCCAAAGTCACGACCAGAGTTACCAGGATCAGGTCAGTCCCAGTGTGGAATAGAGTAACCATGTCCCGGTGATGCCCAGGTAGAACCAGAATTACCAGGTCCAGATGAGGTGCAGGTGGAGAGCATATTCACTAGGTCCCGGTGAGGCCAAGTTGAGGACCGAGTCACCAGGTATAGTTGAGGCTTGGAGTGGTACCAGATTCACCTGGTCTAGGTGACATCCAGATGGGGACCAGAGTAACCATGTCAGGCTGAGGCCCAGAGGGGATCCAGAGTCATCATGTCCAGGTGAGGTTCACGGGTGGAACAGAGTATCCAGGTCATAATGGTCCAGAGGTGAGGACCAGAGTCACCAGATCTGGGTGAGGCCCAGTTAACATCAGAGTCACTAGTTCCAGGTGACGGCCAAGAAGGAGTACACAGCAATCAGGTCCAGGTGTGAACAAAGTCACCTGGACTGGATGAGGCAAATGGGGACCAGAAACACAATGTCCAGGTGATTCCCAGGTGATGACCAGAGTTACCAGTTCCGTGTGAGGACAAGGGAAGGACCAGATTCAACAGGTCCACGTGAGGACCACGTTGGGACCTGTGTCACCAGGCATGGGTGAGTCTCAGGTGACAACGCCACTAACTAGGTCCAAGTGAGGCCAACCTGCAGGCCATGCCGAGGAACCATGTACTGATGATGCCCAGGTGGGGTCTAGAGTTATCAGGTCCAGGTGAGGCACACTTGCAGGCCATGCAGTGGAACCATGTCCCGGTAATGCCGAGGTATGGATCAGAATCACCATGTCCAAATGAGGCCCAGATGGAGCATCTTCACTAGGTCTAGGTGAGGCTCAGTTGAGGACCAGAGTCACCAGATCTGGTTGAGCCCTATAAGGGTACCAGAATCACCTGGTTCAGATGACATCGAGATGGGGACCAGAGTCACCAGGTTAGGGTGAGGCCCAGAGAGGTTCCAGAGTCATCATGTCCAAGTGAGGCTCAGGTGTGGAACAGAGTCACCAGGTACCAATGATGCCCAGTTGAGGACCAGATTCACCAGGTCTGGGTGACGCGCAGATAGGATCGGAGTCACCAGTTCCAGGTGAGGCCAAGAAGGCGTCCACAGCAATCAGGTCCATGTGGGAAACAAAGTCACCAGGATTGGGTGAGACCCAGATGGGGACCAGATTCACCAGGCCCAAGTGATTCCCAGGTGGTGACCAGAGTTACCAGTTCCGGGAAGGAACAGGTAAGGACCAGATTCACCAGGTCCAATTGAGGCCCATTTGGGGACCTGTGTCACCATGTATGGTTGAGGCACAATTGGCAACCCCACTCACCAGGTCCAGGTGAGGCCAACCTGCAGGCGATGGAGACGAACCGTGTCCCGATGATGCCCAGGTAGGGACCAGAGTTACCAGGTCCAGGTGTGGCCAACCTGCAGGCCATGCAGTGGAACCATGTCCTGATGATGCCCAGGTAGGGACCAGAGTTACCAGGTCCAGGTGAGGCCAACCTGCAGGCCATGCAGGGGAACCATATCCCTATGATGCCCAGGTAGGGACCAGAGTCACCAGGTCCAACTGAGTCCCAGATGGAGCATATTCACTAGGTCCCGGTGAGGCCCAGGTGAGGACCAGTGTCCCCAGACCTGGTTGAGGCCTAGAGGGTTCCCAGAGTCACCTGGTCTCGGTGACATCCAGATGGAGACCAGAGTCACCAGGTCAGGGTTAGGCCCAGAGTGGTTCCACAGTCATCATGTCCAGGTGAGGCTCAGGTGTGGAACAGAGTCACCAGGTACCAATGATGCCCAGGTGAGGACCAGAGTGACCAGGTCTGGGCGACGCGCAGATAAGATCAGAGTCACCAGGTCCAGGTGAGGCCAAGAAGGAGTCCACAGCAATCAGGTCCAGGTGGGGAACAAAGTCACTAGGACTGGGTGAGGCCCAGATGGGGAACAGATTCATTCACCAGGTCCAGGTGAGGCCCAGGTGGTGACCAGAGTCCCGGGTCTGGGAGAGGACCAGGTACGGTCCAGATTCACCAGGTCCAAGAGGCCCACGTGGTGACCTGACACCAGGTATGGGTGATGCCCAGGTGGCAACCCCACTCACCAGGTCCAGGTGAGGCCAACCTGCAGGCCAGAGTCACCAGATCCAGGTGAGGCCCTAGTGGGGACAGGAGTCACCAGGTAAATGTGGGTCTACAAGTACACCACAGTCACTAGGTCCAGGTGTGGTTCATGTGGGAACTTAGTCACCAGGTCCAGGTGAGACCCAGGTGGGGACCACAGTCACCAGGTCCAGATTGAGGAAAAGGTGGGGCGACCAGTGTCATCAGAACCAGTTGAGGCCAAAATGTGGAGCAATGTTATCATGTCCAGGTGAGGCCCAGGTGTGGAACAGAGTAACAATGTCCCATTGATGCCAGGTGCGAAAACAGTCACAAGGTCCAGACGAGGCCTAAGTGAGGAGTAGATTCACCAGGTCCTGTTGAGGCCCAGTTGAAGACCAGTGTAACCAGCTCCGGGGGAGTCCCAGAGGCGGCGAGTCACCCAGTACTGGTGATATCCAGGTGGGGACCAGAGTCACCACGTCACGGTGAGGCCCAGAGAGAAACGAGAATCACCAGGTCCAGGTGAGGCCAACCTGCAGGCCATGAAGAGGAACCGTGTCCCGATGATGCTAAGGTAGGGACCAGTATCACCAGGTCCAGAATCGGCGCAGGTGGCAGCATATTCACTAGGTCCCTGTGAGGCCCAGTTGCGGACCAGAGTCACCAGGTCTACTTGAGGCCTAGAGGGGTACCAGATTAACCTGGTCTAGGTGACATCCTGATGGGGACCAGAGTCACCATGTCAGCCTCACCTGGACATGATGACTCTGGGCCAGGTCCTGGTAGGCCCGGTGGGACCAGAGACATGAGGTCCAGGTGAGGTCCCGATGGGAACCACAGTCACCAGGTCAGGTGAGGCCATGCTTAGGATCAGAGTCACCAGTTACAGGTGAGGCCCAGGTGGAGCCAGAGTCACCTGGTACAGAAGAGGCCAAAGTCAGGACCAGGGTTTCCAGGATCATGTCAGTCCCAGTGGGATATAGAGTAACCATGTCTCGATGATGCCCAGTTAGAACCAGAGTCACCAGGTCCAGATGAGGCGCAGGTTGGGAGCATGTTCACTAGGTCCCCGTGAAGCCCAGTTCAGGACCAGAGTCACCAGGACATGTTGAGGCCTAGAGGGATACCAGATTCACCTAATCTAGGTTACATCCGGATGGGGACCAGAGTCATCATGTCAGGGTGAGGCCCAGAGGGGATCCAGAGTCATCATGTCCAGGTGAGGCTCAGGAGTGGAACAGAGTATCCAGGTCATAGTGGTCCGTAGGTGAGGACCAGAGTCACCAGATCTGGGTGAGGCCCAGTTAGGATCAGAGTCACCAGATCCAGGTGAGGCCAAGAAGGAGTCCACAGCAATCAGTTCCAGGTGGGGTGACAAAGTCACCAGGACTGGATGAGGACCAGATGGGGACCAGATTAACCAGGTTCATGTGATTCCCAGGTGGTGACCCGAGTTAGGAGTTCCAGGTGAGGACCAGGTAAGGACCAGATTCAGCAGGCCCAAGTGAGGCCCACGTGGGGACCTGTGTCACCAGGCATGTGTGAGGCCAAGGTGACAACGCCACTCACCAGGTCCAGGTGAGGCCCACCTGCAGGCCATGCAGAGGAACCATGTCCCAATGATGCCCAGGTAGGGACTAGAATTACCAGGTCCATGTGAGGCCAACCTGCAGGCCATGTGTGGAACCATGTCCCGATGATGCCCAGGTAGAGACCAGAGTTACCAGGTCCAAGTGAGGCCAACCTGCAGGCCATGCAGTGGAACCAATCACGATGATGCCCAGGTAGGGACCAGAGACACCAGGTCCAAATGAGGCCCAGATGGAGCATATTCACTAGGTCCAGGTGAGGCCCAGTTGAGGACCAGAGTCACCAGATCTGGTTGAGGCCGAGAGGGGTACCAGAATCACCTGGTCCAGGTGACATCGAGATGGAGACCAGAGTCACCAGCTCAGGGTTAGGCCCAGAGTGGTTCGAGAGTCCAGAGTCTCATGTCCAGGTGAGTCTAGGTGTGGAACAGAGTCACCAGGTACCAATGATGCCCAGGTGAGGACCAGAGTCACCAGGTCTGGGTGACACGCAGATAGGATCAGAGTCACCAGGTCCAGGTGAGGTCATGAAAGAGTCCACAGCAATCAGGTCAAATTGGGGAACAAAGTCACCAGGACTGAGTGAGGCCCAGATGGGGACCGGATTCACCAGGTCCAGGTGAGGCCCAGGTGGTGACCAGAGTCCCCGGGTCTGGGAGAGGACCAGGTAAGGACCAGATTCACCAGGTCCAAGAGGCCCACGTGGAGACCTGAGTCACCAGCTATGGGTGAGGCCCAAGTGGCATCCCCACTAACCAGGTCCATATGAGGCCAACATGCAGGACAAGTCACCCGATTCACGTGAGGCCCTAGTGGGAACTGGAGTCAACAGTTAAAAGTGATTCTACAAGAACAACACAGTCACCAGGAACTGGTGTGGTTCATGTGGGAACGAGAATCACCAGGTCCAGGTGAGACCCAGGTGGGGACCACAGTCACCAGGTCCAGATTGAGGCCTAGGTGGGGGGACCAGAGTCATCAGGACCAGTTGAGGCCAAAGTGTGGAGCAAAGTTATCATGTCCATGTGAGGCCCAGGTGGGGAAGAGTAACCATGTCCCATTGATGCCAGGTGGGAAAAGAGTCACAAGGTCCAGGCGAGGCCTTAGTGAGGAGTAGATTCACCAGGAACTGTTGAGGCCAAGTTGAGGACCAGTGTCCCCAGCTCCGGGTGAGTCCCAGAGGGAGACCAGTGTCACCCGGTTCTGGTGATATCCAGGTGGGGACCAGAGTCACCACGTCAGGGTGAGGCCCAGAGGGGACGAGAATCACTAGGTCCAGGTGAGGCCCCGATGTGGAACTGAGAACCCAGGTCCCATGATGCCCATATGAGGACCTGAGTCACCAGGTCCAGGTGAGGTCCCTGTGGTAACCAGTCACCTCGACCAGGTGAGGCCCAGGTGGGACCATAGTCACAAATCCAGGTGAGGCCCAGGTATATAAGAGAGTATCCAGGTCCCAATGATGCCCAGGTAAGGTCCAGAGTCAACAGGTCCAGGAGAGGCCCAAATATGGATCAGAGTCATTGTGTTCCAGGTGAGGCCAGATGGAGACCACAGGAACCAGGTCCAGGAGAGCCCCATAAGGGAACCAGAGCCACCAGATCCAGGTGATGTCAGGGTGGGACCACAGTCACAACGTCCAGGGGAGGCGCAGGTGGCAACAGGATTCACCAAGTCCAGGTGAGGCCCAGGTGGCGACCGATCACCAGATCCAGGTGCGGACCAGCTAAGGACAAGACTCACCAGGCCCAAGTGAAGCCCAAGGGGTGACCAGTGTCACCAGGTAGGGGTGAGACCCAGAGGGGGAACCAGAGTAACCAGTTTAGTTTTAGGCCCAGAATGGGAGCCTAGGTCCCTGGTGAAAGTGAGGCCCAGGTGTGGAATAGAGTATCCAGATCCCAATGATACCTGGGTGAGGAGCAGAGTTACTAGGGCCATGCAGGCCCAGATGGGGAACAGAATCACTAGGTCCTGGTGAGACATAGAATAACACCACAGTCAGCAGTATCAGGTGACCCACTTGTGGGAACCAGAGCCACTCTATCCAGCTGAGTCCCAGGTCCATGTGAGGCCCACGTGAGGACCAGATTCATCAGGTCCAATTGAGGCATAACTGGGGACAAGAGTCACCAGGTCTGCGTGCGGCCTATGTGGGGCAAGATTCAGCATTTCTGAGTTAGGTCAAAGTGGGGACGAGAGACACCAGGTCCAGGTGAGGCCAAACTGAGGACCAGAGTCACCAGATGCAAGTGAGGTCCATGTTGGAAAGAGAGTCACCAGGTCCAGGAGAGGTTCAGGTATGGACCAGTGTCGCCAGTTCCAGGTGACATCCAGGTGGGGACCAGAGTCACCAGATCCAGGTGAAGCCCAGGTGGGGAGCAGAGTCACTAGGTCCAGATGAGGCCCAGGTGAGGACCAGAGATACCAGGTACACGTGAGGGCCCGGTGGGCATCAGAGGCAACAGGTCCATGTGAGGCCGGCTTGGGGACCATGGTCAACATGTCGAATTGAGGCCCAGGTGTGGAACACAGTAACCAGGTCCAGGTGAGTCCCCGGTGGTGACAAGAGTCACCACGTCCAGGTGAGGCCCAGGTGGGGACCAGGATCACCAGTTTCAGGGGAGGCCCTTGAAAGAACCAGAGTCAACAGTTCGACGTCAGTCGCAGGTGCAACCAGGGTCAGCAGGCCCAAGTCAGTACAAAGTTCGTTTCACAGTCACTAGGGCACGGTGAGACCCAGAGGGAGACCAGAGTCACCTGGTCCAGTTGAGGTCCAATTGTGGAACACAGTCACCGGGTCCCAATTTTGCCCAGTTGAGGACCATGGTGAACAAGACCAGGTGAGGCCCAGATGGGGACCGGAGTCCCCAAATCCAGGTAAAGCCCAGGTGGAGACCACAGTCACCAGATCGAGGATAGTCTCATGTGCAGACCAGAATCACAAGGTCCAGGTGAGGTGCAGGTGGCAACCACACTCACCAGGTCCTGGTTAGGCCCTGGTGGGGACCAGAGTCATGAGGTACAGGAGAAGCTAGAAACATTGCAGCCACCAGGTCCACATGATGTCCATGTGGGAACGACAATCACCAGTTACAGGTGAGGACCAGGTGGGGATCCGACTCACCATGTCCAGGTGAGACCCAGGTGGGAACCAGTGTCACCATGTCCAGGTGTGGACCAGGTGAAGACCAGAGTTAATAGGTGCGCGTGGGTCACTGTTAGTGAACAGTGTAACCATATCCTGATGCTACTCAGGTGGGGATCAGAGACTCCAGGTCCTGGTGAGGTCCAGGTGTGACCAGAGACCTGAGGTCCAGGTGAGGTCCCGATGGGAACCACAGTCACCAGGTCAGGTGAGGCCATGCTTAGGATCAGAGTCACCAGTTACAGGTGAGGCCCAGGTGGAGCCAGAGTCACCTGGTACAGAAGAGGCCAAAGTCAGGACCAGAGTTACCAGGATCAGGTCAGTCCCAGTGTGGAATAGAGTAACCATGTCCCGATGATGCCCAGTTAGAACCAGAGTCACCAGGTCCAGATGAGGAGCAGGTGGGGAGCATATTCACTAGGTCCCGGTGAGCCCAAGTTGAGGACCAGATTCACCAGGTCTACTTGAAGCCTAGAGGGGTACCAGATTCACCTGGTCTAGGTGACATCCAGATGGGTACCAGAGTCAACATGTCAGGCTGAGGCCCAGAGGGGATCCAGAGGCATCATGTCCAGGTGAGGCTCAAGTGTGGAACAGAGTATCCAGGTCATAATGGTCCACAGGTGAGGACCAGAATCACCAGATCTGGGTGAGGCCCAGTTAGGATCAGAGTCACTAGTTCCAGGTGAGGGCCAAGAAGGAGTACACAGCAATCAGGTCCAGGTGGGTACAAAGTCACCTGGACTGGATGAGGCCCAATGGGGACCAGAACACAATGTCCAGGTGATTCCCAGGTGATGACCAGAGTTACCAGTTCCGGGTGAGGACAAGGGAAGGACCAGATTCACCAGGTCCATGTGAGGCCCACGTTGGGACCTCTGTCACCAGGCATGGGTGAGTCTCAGGTGACAACCCCACTCACTAGGTCCAAGTGAGGCCAATCTGCAGGCCATGCCGAGGAACCGTGTCCCGAAGATGCCCAGGTGGGGTCTAGAGTTATCAGGTCCAGGTGAGGCACACCTGCAGGCCATGCAGTGGAACCATGTCCCGTTAATGCCGAGGTAAGGATCAGAATCACCATGTCCAAATGAGGCCCAGATGGAGCATATACACTAGTTCTAGGTGAGGCCCAGTTGAGGAGCAGAGTCACCAGATCTGGTTGAGCCCTATAAGCGTACCAGAATCACCTGGTCTAGGTGACATCCAGATGGGGACCAGAGTCACCATGTCAGTGTGAGGCCCTGAGGGGATCCAGAGTCATCATGTCCATGTGAGGCTTAGGTGTGGAACAGAGTATCCAGGTCATAATGGTCCACAGGTGAGGAACAGAGTCTCCAGATCTGGGTGAGGCCCACTTATGATCAGAATCAACATTTCCCGGTGAGGCCAAGAAGGAGTCCACAACAATCAGGTCCGGGTGGGGAACAAAGTCACCAGGACTGGGTTGGGCCCAGATGGGGAGCAGATTCACCAGGCCCAGGTGATTCCCAGGAGGTGACAGAGTCACCAAATCCAGATGAAGCCCAGGTGGGGACCAGAGTGACTAGGTCCAGATGAGGCCCAGGTGAGGACCAGATTACCAGGTACACGTGAGGCCCCGGTGGGGATCAGAGGCAACAGGTCCATGTGAGGCCGGCTTGGGGACCATGGTCGACAGGTCTACTTGAGGCCCAGGTGTGGAACACAGTTAGCAGGTCCAGTTGAGTCCCCGGTGGTGAGAAGAGTCACCACGTCCAGGTGAGGCCCAGGTAGGGACTAGGATCACCAGGTAAGGGGAGGCCCTTGAAAGAACCAGAGTCAACAGTTCGAGGTCAGGCGCAGGTGGCAACAAGGGTCAGCAGGTCCAAGTCAGGTCAAAGTGGGGTTCACAGTCACTAGGGCACGGTGAGTCCCAGAGGGGGACCAGTCACCTGGTGCAGGTGAGGTCCAGTTGTGGAACACAGTCACCGAGTCCCAATTTTGCCCAGTTGAGGACCATGGTCAACAGGGCCAGGTGAGGCCCAGATGGGGATCGGAGTCCCCAAATCCAGGTGAAGCCCAGGTGGGGACCACAGTCACCAGATCCAGGGTAGTCTCAGGTCCGACCAGTATCACCAGTTCCATGTGTGCTGCAGGTGGCAACCAAACTCACCAGGTCCCGTTGAGGCCCTGGTGGGGACCAGAGTCAGGAGGTACATGAGAAGCTAGAAACACATGGGATCCCTGGGTGGCGCAGCGGTTTTGCGCCTGCCTTTCGCCCAGGGCGCGATCCTGGATACCCGGTATCGAATCCCACGTCGGGCTCCCTGTGCCTGGAGACTGCGTCTGCCTCTGCCTGTGTCTCTGCCTCTCTCTCCCTCTGTGACTATCATAAATGATAAAAATTTAAAAAAAAGAAGCTAGAAACCCTGCATCCAACAGGTCCACATGATCTCCATGTGGGAACGAGAATCACCAGTTACAGGTGAGGACCAGGTGGGAATCCGACTCACCATATCCAGGTGAGACCCAGGTGGGAACCAGTGTCACCATGTCCAGGTGTGGCCCAGGTGAAGACCAGAGTTAATAGGTCCGGCTGGGTCACATTTAGTGAACAGAGTTACCATATCCTGATGCTACCCAGGTGGGTACCAGAGACACCAGGTCCTGGTGACCCCGAGATGGGACCAGAGACCTGAGGTTCAGTTGAGGTCCCGATGGGAACCACAGTCACCATGTCACGTGAGGCCATGCTTAGAATCAGAGTCACCAGTTACAGGTGAGGCCCAGGTGGAGCCAGAGTCACCTGGTATAGAAGAGGCCAAAGTCAGGACCAGAGTTACAAGGATCAGGGCAGTCCTATTGGGGAATAGAATAACCATGTCCCAATGATTCCCAGGTAGAAACAGAGTCGCCAGGTCCAGATGAGGCGCAGGTGGGGAGCATAATCACTAGGTCCCTGTGAGGCCCAGTTGAGGATCAGAGTCACCAGGTCAAGTTGAGGCCTAAAGGGGTACCAGAATCCCCTGGTCTATGTGGCATCCAATAAGGGACCAGACTCACCATGTCAGAGTGAGGACCAGAGGGGATCCAGAGTTCATGTCCAGGTGAGGCTCACGTGTGGAACAGAGTATCCAGGTCATAATGGTCCACAGGTGAGGACCAGAGTCACCAGATCTGGGTGAGGCCCAGTTAGGATCAGAGTCAGCAGTTCCAGGTGAGGCCAAGTAGGAGTCCACGACAATCAGGTCCACGTGGGGAGCAAAGAAACCAAGCCTGGGTGAGGCCCAGATGGGGACCAGATTCACCAGACCCAGGTGATTCCCAGGTGGTGACCAGAGTTAGCAGTTCCGGGTGAGGACCAGGTAAGGACCAGATTCACCGGGTCCAAGTGAGGCCCAAGTGGGGCCTTTGTCACCAGGTATGAGTGAGGCCTAGGTGTGGAATAGAGTATCCAGGTCCCAATGATGCCTGAGTGAGGACCAGAGTCACTAAGGCCATGCAGGCCCAGATGGGGAACAGAATCACTAGGTCCTGGTGAGGCACAGAATAAGACCACAGTCAGCAGTATCAGCAGTTCCCCTTGTGGGAACCAGAGCCACACTTTCCAGCTGAGTCCCAGGTACTTGTGAGGTCCACGTGAGGACCAGATTCATCAGGTCGAATTGAGGAATAGCTAGGGACAAGAGACACCAGGTCTGGGTGCGTAATAGGTGGGCAAGATTCAGCAGTTCTGAGTTAGGTCAAAGTGGGCAAGAGAGACACCAAGTCTAGGAGAGTTCCAGATGGGGACCAGAGTCACCAGATGCAGGTGAAGTCCAGATGGGGACCAGAGTCTCCAGATCCAGGTGAAGCCCAGGTGAGGACCAAGTCTCTAGGTCCAGATGAGGCCCAGGTGAGGACCAGATTTACAAGGTACACGTGAGGCCCCGGTGGGATTCAGAAGCAACAGGTCCAAATGAGGCCCAGATGGAGCATATTCACTAGGTCCAGGTGAGGCCCACTTGAGGACCAGAGTCACCAGATGTGGTTGAGGCCTAGAGGGGTACCAGAATCACCTGGTGCAGGTGACATCCAGATGGGTCCAGAGTCACCAGGTCAGGGTGAGGCCCAGAGATGTTCCAGAGTCATCATGTCCAGTTGAGGCTCAGGTGTGGAACAGAGTCACCAGGTACCAATGATGCCCAGGTGAGGACCAGAGTCACCAGATCTGGGTGACGTGCAGATACGATCAGAGCCACCAGTTCCAGGTGAGGCCAAGAAGAAGACCACAACAATCAGGTCCATGTGGCGAACAAAGCCAGCAGGACTGGGTGAGGCCCAGATGGGGATCAGATTCACCAGGTCCAGGTGAGGCCCAGGTGGTGACCAGAGTCCCCAGGTCTGGGAGAGGACCAGGTAAGGACCAGATTCAACAGGTCCAAGAGGCCCACGTGGGTACAGAGTCACCAGGTATGGGTGAGGTCCTGGTGGCAACCCCACTCACCAGGTCAGGTGAGGCCAGCCTGCAGGCCAGAGTCACCAGATCCAGGTGAGGCCCTAGTGGAGACTGGAGTCACCAGGTAAATGTGAGTCTCCAAGAACACCACAGTCACCAGGTCCAGGTGTGGTTCATGTGGGAACGAGAGTCACCAGGTCCAGGTGAGACCCAGGTGGGGACCACAGTCACCAGGTCCAGATTGAGGCCTAGGTGGGGGGACCAGATTCATCAGGACCATTTGAGGCGAAAGTGTGGAGCAAAGTTATCATGTCCAGGTGAGGCTCAGGTGGGGAACAGAGTAACCATGTCGCATTGATGCCAGGTGGGAAAAGAGTCACAAGGTCCAGACGAGGCCTAAGTGAGGAGTAGATTTACCAGGTCCTGTTGAGGCCCAGTTGAGGACCAGTGTCCCCAGCTCCGGGAGAGTCCCAGAGGGGGACCAGAGTCACCCGGTTCTGGTGATATCCAGGGGTGACCAGAGTCACCACGTCAGGGTGAGGCCCAGAGGGGGACGAGAATCACTAGGTCCAGGTGAGGCCCCGATGTATAACAAAGAAACCAGGTCCCATGATGCCCATATGAGGACCTGAGTCACCAGGTCCAGGTGAGGTCCATGTAGGAACCCGTCACCTCGTCCAGGTGAGGCGAAGGTGGGACCACAGTCACCAGGTCCAGGTGAAGCCCAGGTATATAAGAGACTATCCAGGTCCCAGTGATGCCCAGGTAAGGACCAGCGTCATCAGGTCCCATAGAGGCCAAAATATGTATCAGAGTCATTGAGGTCATTGAGGTGAGGCCAGATGGAGACAACATGGACCAGGTTCAGGAGAACCCCATATGGGAACCAGAGCAACCAGATTCAGGTGAGGTCCAGGTGGGACCACAGTCACAAGGTCCAGGTGAGGCGCAGGTGGCAACAGGATTCACCAAGTCCAGGTGAGACCCAGGTGGCGACCAGTCACCAGATCCAGGTGAGGACCAGTTAAGGACCAGAATCACCAGGCCCAATTGAAGCCCAAGGGGTGACCAGAGTCACCAGGTAAGGGTGAGGCCCAGAGGGGGAACCAGAGTAACCACTTTAGTTTGAGTCCCAGAATGGGACCAGAGGTCCCTTGTCAAAGTGAGGCCCAGGTGTGGAATAGAGTATCCAGGTCCCAATGATGCCTGGGTGAGGACCAGAGTCACTAGGGCCACGCAGGCGCAGATGGGGAACAGAATCACTAGGTCCTGGTGAGGCATAGAATAAGATCACAGTCAGCAGTATCAGGTGAGCCCCTTGAGGGAACCAGAGCCACTCTATCCAGCTGAGTCCCAGGTACTTGTGAGGCCCACGTGAGGACCAGATTCATCAGATAGAATTGAGGCATAGCTGGGGACAAGAGTCACCAGGTCTGGGTGCGGCCTAGGTGGGGCAAGATTCAGCAATTCTGAGTTAGGTCAAAGTGGGGACGAGAGAAACCAGGTCCATGAGAGGCCAAAATGAGTACCAGAGTCACCAGATCCAGGTGAGGTCCATGTTGGAAAGAGAGTCACCAGGTCCAGGAGAAGTCCAGGTGCGGACCGGAGTCACCAGATCCAGGTGAAGTCCAGGTGGGGACCAGAGTCACCAGATCCAGGTGAAGCCCAGGTGGGCACAGAGTCACTAGGTCCAGATGAGGCCCAGGTGAGGACCAGAGTTACCAGGTACACGTGATTCCCCGGCGGGGATCAGAGGCAACAGGTCCATGTGAGGCCAGCTTGGGACCATGGTCAACAGGTCTACTTGAGGCCCCGGTGTGGAACACAGTAACCAGGTCCAGGTGAGTCCTCGGTGGTGACAAGAGTCATCACGTCCAGGTGAGGCCTAAGTGGGGACCAGGATCACCAGGTACAGGGGAGGCCCTTGAATGATCCAGAGTCAACAGTTCGAGGTCAGGCGCAGGTGGCAACCAGGGTCAGCAGGTCCAAGTCAGGCCAAAGTGGGGTTCACATTCACTAGGGCATGTTGAGACCCAGAAGGGGACCAGAGTCACCTGGTCCAGGTGAGGTCCAGTTGTGGAACACAGTCTCTGGGTCCCAATTTTGCCCAGTTGAGGACCATGTTCAACAGGGCCAGGTGAGGCCCAGATGGGGACTGGAGTCCCCAATCCAGGTGAAGCCAAGGTGGCAACCACAGTCACCAGCTTCAGGTTTGTCTCAGGTGCAGTCCAGAATCACCAGGTCCAGCTGAGGTGCAGGTGGCAAAGACACTCACCAGGTCCCGGTGAGGGCCTGGTGGGGACCAGAGTCACGAGGTACATGAGAAGCTAGAAACACTGCAGCCACCAGGTTCACATGTTGTCCATGTGGGAACGAGAATCACCAGTTACAGGTGAGGCCCAGGTGGGGATCCGACTCACCATGTCCAGGTGAGACTGGGGGAACCAGTGTCACCATGTCCAGGAGTGGCCCAGGTGAATACCAGATTTGATAGGTCCGGCTGGGTCAATGTTAGTGTACAGTGTAACCATATCCTGATGCTACCCAGGTGGGTCCCAGAGACACCAGGTCCTGGTGAGGCCCAGGTGGAACCAGATACATGAGGTCCAGGTGAGGTCCCGATGGGAACCACAGTCACCAGGTCAGGTGAGGCCATGTTTAGGATCAGAGTCACCAGGTACAGGTGAGGCCCAAGTGGAGCCAGAGTCACTTGGTACAGAAGAGGCCAAAGTCCGGACCAGAGTTACCAGGATCAGGTCAGTCCGAGTGGGCAATAGAGTAACCATGTCCCGATGATATCCAGGTAGAACCAGAGTCACCAGGTCCAGATGGGGCGCAGGTGGGGAGCATGATCACTAGGTCCCCGTGAGGCCCAGTTCAGGACCAGAGTCACCAGGTCAAGTTGAGGCCTAGAGGGATACCAGATTCACCTAGTTTAGATGACATCCGGATGGGGACCAGAGTCATCATGTCAGGGTGTGGCCCAGAGGGGATCCAGAGTCATCATGTCCAGGTGAAGCTCAGGTGTGGAACAGAGCATCAAGTTCATAATGGTCCATAGGTGAGGACCAGAGTCACCAGATCTGTGTGAGGCCCAGTTAGGATCAGAGTCACCAGTTCCAGGTGAGGCCAAGAAGGAGTCCACAGCAATCAGTTCCAGGTGGGGTGACAAAGTCACCAGGACTGGATGAGGACCAGATGGGGACCAGATTAACCAGGTTCATGTGATTCCCAGGTGGTGACCCGAGTTAGGAGTTCCGGTTGAGGATCAGGTAAGGACCAGATTCACCAGGCGCAAGTGAGGCCCACGTGGGGACCTGTGTCACCAGGCATGTGTGAGGCCAAGGTGACGCCACTCACCAGGTCAGGTGAGGCCCACCTGCAGGCCATGCAGAGGAACCATGTCCCGATGATGCCCAGGTAGGGACTAGAATTACCAGGTCCAGGTGAGGCCAACCTGCAGGCCATGCAATGGAACATGTCACGATGATGCCCAGGTAGAGACCAGAGTTACCAGGTCCAGGTGAGGCCAACCTGCAGGCCATGCAGTGGAACCATGTCTCCATGATGCCCAGGTAAGGACCAGAGTCACCAGGTCCAAATGAAGCCCAGATGGAGCATATTCACTAGGTCCAGGTGAGGCCCACTTGAGGACCAGAGTCACCAGATCTGGTTGAGGCCTAGAGGGGTACCAGAATCATCTGGTCCAGGTGACATCCAGATGGGGACCAGAGTCACCAGGTCAGGGTGAGGCCCAGAGAAGTTCCAGAGACATCATGTCCAAGTGAGGCTCAGGTGTGGAACAGAGTCACCAGGTACCAATGATGCCCAGTTGAGGACCAGATTCACCAGGTCTGGGTGACGCGCAGATAGGATCAGAGTCACCAGTTCCAGGTGAGGCCAAGAAGGAGTCCACAGCAATCAGGTCCAGGTGGGGAACAAAGTCACCAGGACTGGGTGAGGCCCAGATGGGGACCAGATTCACCAGGTCCAGGTGATGCCCAGGTGATGACCAGTCACCGGGTCTAGGAGAGGACGAGGTAAGGACGAGATTAACGAGGTAGAAGAGGCCCACATGGGGACCTGAGTCACCAATTATGGGTGAGGCTTAGGTGGCAACCCCACTCACCAGGTCCAGGTGAGGCCAACCTGCAGGCCAGAGTCACCAGATCCAAGTGAGGCCCTAGTGGGTACCTGAGTCACCAGGTAAATGTGAGTCTACAAGAACACCACAGTCACCAGGTCCAGGTGTGGTTCATGTGGGAACGAGAGTCACAAAGTCCAGGTGAGACCCAGTTGTGGACCACAGTCACCAGGTCCAGATTGAGGCCTAGGTGCGGGGACCAGAGTCATCAGGACTAGTTGAGGCCGAAATGTGGAGCAAAGTTATCATGTCCAGGTGAGGCCCAGGCGGGGAACAGAGTAACCATGTCCCATTGATGCCAGGTGGGAAAAGAGTCACAAGGTCCAGACGAGGACTAAGTGAGGAGTAGATTCACCAGGTCCTGTTGAGTCCCAGCTGAGGACTAGTGTCCCCAGCTCCGGCTGATCTCAGAGGGGGACCAGAGTCACCCGGTTCTGGTGATATCCAGGCGGGGACCAGAGTCACCACATCAGGATGAGGCCCAGAGGGGGACCAGAATCATTGGTCCAGGTGAGGCCCCGATGTGGAAATGAGAAACCTGGTCCCATGATGCCCATATGAGGACCTGAGTCACCAGGTCCAGGTGAGGTCCCTGTGGGAACCAGTCACTTCATCCAGAGGTGGCCCATGTGGGACCACAGTCACCAGGTCCAGGTGAGGCCCAGGTATGTAAGAGAGTATCCAGGTCCCAATGATGCCCAGGTAAGGACCAGAGCCAACAGGTCCAGGAGAGGCCCAAGTATGGATCAGAGTCATTGTGTTCCAGGTGAGGCCAGAAGGAGACCACAGGACCCAGGTCCAGGAGAGCCCCATATGGGAACCAGAGCCACGAGATCCAGGTGAGGTTCAGGTGGGCCACAGTCACAAGGTCCAGTTGAGGCACAGGTGGCAACAGGATTCACCAAGTCCAGGTGAGACCCAGGTCGCGACCAGTCACCAGATCCAGGTGAGGACCAGCTAAAGACCAGATTCACCAGGGCCAAGTGAAGCCCAAGGGGTGACCAGAGTCACCAGCTAAGGGTGAGGCCCAGAGGGGGAACCAGAGTAACCAGTTTAGTTTGAGGCCCAGAATGGGATCAGAGGTCCCTTGTCAGTGTGAGGCCCAGGTGTGGAATAGAGTATCCAGGTCCCAATGATGCCTGGGTGAGGACCAGAGTCACTAGGGCCATGCAGGCCCAGATGGGGAACAGAATCACTAGGTCCTGGTGAGGCATAGAAAAAGACCCCAGTCACCAGTATCAGGTGAGACTCTTGTGGGAGCCAGAGCCTCTCTATCCAGCTGAGTCCCAGGTCCATGTGAGGCCCACGTGAGGACCAGATTCATCAGGTCGAATTGAGGCATAGCTGGGGATGAGAGTCACCAGGTCTGGGTGCGTCCTAGGTTTGGCAAGATTCAGCAGTTCTGAGTTAGGTCAAAGTGTGGACGAGTGACACCAGGGCCAGGTGAGGCCAAACTGAGGACCAGAGTCACCAGATCCAGGTGAGGTCCATGTTCGAAAGAGAGACACCAGGTCCAGGAGAGGTCCAGGTGGGGACCAGATTCACCAGATCCAGGTGAAGTCCAGGTGGGGAACAGAGTCACCAGATCCAGTTGAAGCCCAGGTGGGGACCAGAGTCACTAGGTCCAGATAAGGCCCAGGTGAGGACCAGAGTTACCAGGTACACGTGATTCCCCGGCGGGGATCAGAGGCAACAGGTCCATGTGAGGCCGGCTTGGGGACCATGGTCAAGAGGTCCACTTGAGGCCCAGGTGTGGAACACAATAAGCAGGTCCAGGTGAGTCCCCGGTTGTTAACGGGTCACCACATCCAGGTGCGGCCCAGGTGGGGACAAGGATCACCAGGTCCAGGGGAGGACCTTGAAAGACCCAGAGTCAACAGTTGGAGGTCAGGCGCAGGTGGCAACCAGGGTCAGCAGGTCCAAGTCAGGCCAAAGTGGGTTTCGCAGTCACTAGGGCACGGTGAGACCCAGAGGGGGACGAGAGTCACCTTGTCCACGTGAGGTCCAGTTGTGGAACACAGTCACCGAGTCCCAATTTTGCCCAGTTGAGGACCATGGTCAACAGGGCCAGGTGAGGCCCAGATGGGGACCGGGGTCCCCAATTCCAGGTGAAGCCCAGGTGGGGACCACAGTCACCAGATCCAGGCTAGCCTCAGGTGCAGACTAGAATCACCAGGTCCAGGAGAAATGCAGGTGGCAACCACACTCACCAGGTCCCGGTGAGGCCGGGGACCAGAATCACGACGTACATGAGAAGCTATAAACACTGCAGCCACCAATTCCACATTATGTCCATGTGGGAACGAGAATCACCAGTTATACATGAGGACCACGTGGGGATCCGACTTACAATGTCCAGGTGAGGCCCAGGTGAGAACCAGTGTCACCATGTCCAGGTGTGGCAAAGGTGAAGACCAGAGATAATAGGTCCAGCTGGTTCACTGTTAGTGAACAGTGTAACCAAATCCTGATGATAACCAGGTGGGTACCAGAGACACCAGGTCCTGGTGAGGCCCAGGTGGGACCAGAGACATGAGGTCCAGGTGAAGTCCAAATGGGAACCACAGAGATCAGGTCTGGTGAGGCCATGCTTAAGATCAGAGTCACAAGTTACAAGTGAGGCCCCGTTGGAGCCAGAGTCACCTGGTACAGAAGAGGCCAAAGTCAGGACCAGAGTTACCAGGATCAGGTCAGTCCCAGTGGGGAATACAGTAACAATGTCCCGATGATGCCCAGGTAGAAAGAGAGTCACAAGGGCCAGATGTGGCGCAGGTGGGGAGCATGCTCACTAGGTCCCGGTAATGCCCAGTTGAGGACCAGAGCCACCAGGTCTAGTTGAGGCCTAGAGGGGTACCAGATTCACCTGGTCTAGGTGACATCCAGATGGGGACCAGAGTCACCATGTCAGGGTGAGGCCCAGAGGGGATACAGAGTCATCATGTCCCGGTGAGGCTCAGGTGTGGAAGAGAGTATCCAGGTCATACTGGTCCACAGGTGAGGACCAGAGTCACTAGATCTGGGTGAAGCCCATTTGGGATCAGAGTCACCAGTTCCAGGTGAGGCCAAGAAGGAGTCCACAGCAATCAGGTCCAGGTGGGGAACAAAGTCATCAGGACTGAGTGAAGCCCAGATCGGGACCAGATCCACCAGATCCATGTGATTCCCAAGTGATGTCCAGACTTACCAGTTCCGGGTGAGGACCAGGTAAGGACCACATTCAGCAGGTCCAAGTGAGGCCCTCGTGGGGACCTGTGTCACCAGTATTGGGTGAGGCCCAGGTGGCAATCCAACTCACAGGTCCAGGTGCAGCCAACCTGCAGGCCATGCAGTGGAAACATGTCCCAAAAATGCCCAGGTAGGGACCAGAGTCACCAAGTCCAAATGAGGCCCAGATGGAGCATATTCACTAGGGCAAGGTGATACCCAGTTGAGGACCAGAGTCACCAGATCTGCTTGAGGCCTAGAGGGGTACCAGAATCACCTGGTCCTGGTGACATCCAGATGGGGACCAGAGTCCCCAGGTCAGGGTAAGGCCCAGAGAGGTTTCAGAGTCATCATGTCCAGGTGAGGCTCAGGCGTGGAACGGAGTTACCAGGTACCAATGATGTCCAGGTGAGGACCAGAGTCACCAGGTCCGGGTGATTCGCAGTTAGGATCAGAGTCACCAGTTCCAGGTGAGGCCAAGAAAGAGTCTACAGCAATCAGGTCCAGGTGGGGAACAAAGGCACCAGGACTGGGTGAGGCCCAGATGGGGACCAGATTCACCAGGTCCAGGTGAGGCCCAGGTGGTGACCAGAGTCCCAGGGTCTGGGAGAGGACCAGGTAAGGACCAGATTCAACAGGTCCAAGAGGCCCACGGGGGGACCTGTGTCACCAGGTATGGGTGAGGCACAGGTGGCAGGCCCACTCACCAGGTACAGGTGAGGCCATCCTGCAGGCCAGAGTCACCAGAACATTTGAGGCCCTAGTGGGGTCCGGAGTCAACAGGTAAATGTTAGTCTATAAGAACACCACAGTCACCAGGTCCAGGTATGGTTGATGTGGGAACGAGAGGCACCAGGTCCAGGTGAGACCCAGGTGGTGACCACAGTCAACAGGTGCAGTTTGTGGCTTAGGTGGGGGGACCATAGTCATCAGGACCAGTTGAGGCCAAAGTGTGTAACAAAGTTATCATGTCCAAGTGAGGCCCAGGTGGGGAACAGAGTCACCATGTCCCATTGATGCCAGGTGGGAAAAGAGTCACAAGGTCCAGATGAGGCCTAAGTGAGGAATAGATTCACCAGGTCCTGTTGGGGCCCAGTTGAATACCAGTGTCCCCAGCACCGGGTGAGTCCTAGAGGGGCACCAGAGTCACCCGGTTCTGGTGATATCCAGCTGGGGACCAGAGTCACCACGTCAGGGTGAGGCCCAGAGGGGGACGAGAATCACTAGGTCCAGGTGAGGCCCCGATGTGGAACTGAGAAACCAGTTCCCATGATGCCCATTTGAGGACCTGAGTCACCAGGTCCATGTGAGGTCGCTCTGGGAACCAGTGACCTCATCCAGGTGAGGCCCAGTTGGGACCACAGTCACCAGGTCCAGGTGAGGCCCAGGTATATAAGAGAGTATCCAGGTCCCAATGATGCCCAGGTAAGGACCAGAGTCAACAGGTCCAGGAGAGGCCCAAATATGGATCAGAGTCATTGTGTTCCATGTGAGGCCAGATGGAGACCAGAGGACCCAGGACCAGGAGAGCCCCATATGGGAACCAGAGCCACCAGATCCAGGTGAGGTCCACTTGGGATCACAGTTACAAGGTCCAGGTGAGGCGCTGGTGGCAATAGGGTTCACCTAGTCCAGGTGAGGCCCAGGTGGCGACCAGTCACCAGATCCAGGTGCGGACCAGCTAAGGACCAGATTCACCAGGGCCAAGTGAATCCCAAGGGGTGACCAGATCACCAGGTAAGGGTGAGGCCCAGAGGGGGAACCAGAGTAACCAGTTTAGTTTGAGGCCCAGAATGGGACCAGAGGTCCCTGGTCAGAGTGAGGCCCAGGTGTGGAATAGAGTATCCAGGTCCCAATGATGCCTGGGTGAGAACCAGAGTCACTAGGTCCATGCAGGCCCAGATGGGGAACAGAATCACTAGGTCCTGGTGAGGCATAGAATAACAACACAGTCACCAGTATCAGGTGAGCGCCTTGTGGGAACCAGAGCCACTCTATCCAGCTGAGTCCCAGGTCCTTGTGAGGCCCACGGGAGGACCAGATTCATCAGGTCGAATTGAGGCATAGCTGGGGACAAGAGTCACAAGGTCTGGGTGCGGCCTAGGTGGGGCAAGATTCAGCAGTTCTGAGTTAGATCAAAGTGGGTACGAGAGACACGAGGTCCATGTGAGGCCAAAATGATGATCAGAGTCACCAGATCCAAGAGAGTTCCATGTTGGAAAGAGAGTCAATAGGTCCAGGAGAGGTCCAGGTGTGGACCAGAGTCACCACTTCCAGGTGAAATCCAGGTGGGGACCAGAGCCAGCAGTTCCAGGTGAAGCCCAGGTGGGGACTAGAGTTTCCAGGTACACGTGAGGCCCCGGTGGGGATCAGAGGCAACAGGTCCATGTGAGGCCGGCTTGGGGACCATGGTTAACAGGTCTACTTGAGTCCCAGGTGTGGAACACAGTAATCAGGTCAAGGAGAGTCCGTGGTGGTGACAAGAGTCACCACGTCCGGTGAGGCCCAGGTGGGGACCAGGATCACCAGGTCCAGGGTAGTCTCAGGTGCAGACCAGAATCACCAGGTCCAGGTGAGGTGTAGGTGGCAACCACACTCACCAGGTCCCAGTGAGGCCCTGGTGTGGACCAGAGTCTCGAAGTACATGAGAACCTAGAAACACTGCAGCCACCAGGTCCAGATGATGTCCATGTGGAAACGAATATCACCTGTTACAGGTGAGGACCAGGTGGGGATCCGACTCACCATGTCCACATGAGACCCAGGTGGGAACCAGTGTCACCATGACCAGGTGTGGCCCAGGTGAAGAGAGAGTTAATAGCTCCGGCTGGGTCAATGTTAGTGAACAGTGTAACCATATCCTGATGCTACCCAGGTGGGTACAGAGACACAAGATCCTGTTGAGGCCCAGGTGTGACCAGAGACATGAGGTCCAGGTTAGGTCCCGATGGGAACCACAGAGACCAGGTCAGGTGAGGCCATGCTTAGGATCAGAGTCACCAGTTACAGGTGAGGCCCAGGTGGATGCAGAGTCACCTGTTACAGAAGACGCCAAAGTCAGGACCAGAGTTACCAGGATCAGGTCAGTCCCAGTGGGGAATAGAGTAACCATGTCCCGATGATACCCAGGTAGAATCAGAGTCACCAGGTCCAGATGTGGCGCAGGTGGGGAGCATGTTCACTAGGTCCCGGTGAGGCCCAGTTGAGGACCAGTGTAACCAGGTGTAGTTGAGTCCTAACGGGTACCAGATTCACCTGGTCTAGGTGACATCCAGGTGGGGACCAGAGTCACCATGTCAGGGTGAGGCCCAGAGGGGATCCAGAGTCATCATGTCCAGGTGAGGCTCAGGTGTGGAACAGAGTATCCAGGTCATAATTGTCCACAGGTGAGGACCAGATTCACCAGATCTGGGTGAGGCCCAGTTAGGATCAGAGTCACCAGTTCCAGGTGAGGCCAAGAAGGAGTCCACAGCAATCAGGTACAGGTGGGGAACAAAGTCACCAGGACTGGGTGAGGCCCAGATGATGACCAGATTCACCAGGTCCAGGTGAAGCCAGGTGGTGACCAGAGTTACGAGTTCCGGGTGAGGACCAGGTAAGGACCAGATTCACCAGGTCCAAGTGAGGCCCACGTGGGGACCTGTGTCACCAGGTATGGGTGAGCCCCAGGTGGCAACCCCACTCACCAGGTCCAGGTGAGCCCAACCTGCAGGCCATGCAGAGGAAGCGAGTCCCGATGATGCCCAGGTAGGGACCAGAGTTACTAGGTCCAGCTGAGGCCAACCTGCAGGCCATGCAGTGGATCAATCTACCGATGATGCCCACGTAGTGACCAGAGTCACCAGTTCCAAATGACGCCCAGATGGATCATATTCACTAGGTCCAGGTGAGGCCCAGTTGAGGACCAGAGTCACCAGAACTGGTTGAGGTCCAGAGGAGTACCAGAATCCCCTGGTCCAGGTGACATCCAGATAGGGACCAGAGTCACCAGGTCAGGGTGAGGCCCAGAGTGGTTCGAGAGTCCAGAGCCTCATGTCCAGGTGAGGCTCAGCTGTGGAACAGAGTCACCAGGTACCAATGATGCCCAGGTGAGGACCAGAGTCACCAGGTCTGGGTGACGCGCAGATATGATCAGAGTCACCAGTTCCAGGTGAGGCCAAGAAAGAGTCCACAGCAATCAGGTCCAGGTGGGCAACAAAGTCACCAGGACTGGGTGAGACCCAGATGGGGACCAGATTCACCAGATCCAGGTGCGGCCCAGTTGGTGACCAGAGTCCCCGGGTCTGGGAGAGGACCAGATATTAAACAGATTCACCAGGTCCAAGAAGCCCACGTGTGGACCTGAGTCAACACGTATGGGTGAGGCCCATGTGGCAACCCGACTCACGAGGTCCAGGTGAGGCCAACCTGCAGGTCAGAGTCTCCAGATCCAGGTGAGGCCCTAGTGGGGACCGGAGTCACTAGGTAAATGTGAGTCTACAGGAACACCACAGTCACCAGGTCCAGGTGTGGTTCATCTGGGAACGAGAGACACCAGGTCCAGGTGAGACCCATGTGGGGACCACAGTCACCAGGTCCAGATTGAGGCCTAATGGGGGGACAAGAGTCATCAGGACCAGTTGAGGCCAAAGAATGAAGCAAAGTCATCATGTCCAAGTGAGGCCCAGGTGGGCAACAGTGTAACCATGTCCCATTGATGCCAGGTGGGAAAAGAGTCACAAGGTCCAGACGAGGGCTAAGTGAGGAGTAGATTCAACAGATCCTGTTGAGGCCCAGTTGACCACCAGTGTCCCCAGCTCCGGGTAAGTCCCAGGGGGGGACCAGAGTCACCCGGTTCTGGTGATATCCAGGAGGGGACCAGAGTCACCACGTCAGGGTTAGGCCCAGAGGGGGACGAGATTCACTAGATCCCGGTGAGGCCACGATGTGGAACTGAAACCAGGTCCCATGATTCCCATATGAGGACCTGAGTCACCAGGTCCAGGTGAGGTCCATGTGGGAACCAGTCACTTCGTCCAGGTGAGGCCCAGGTGGGACCACAGTCTACAGTTCCAGGTGAGGCCCAGGAATATAATGAGTATCCAGGTCCCAATGATGCCCAAGTAAGGACCAGAGTGAACAGGTCCAGCAGAGGCCCAAATATGGATCAGAGTCATTTTGTTCCAATTGATGCCTGATGGAGACCACAGGAACCAGGTCCAGGAGAGCCCCATATGGGAACCAGAGCCACCAAGTCCAGGTGACTTCCAGGTGGGACCAGAGTCACAAGGTCCAGGTGAGGCACAGGTGCAACAGGATTCACCAAGTCCAGGTGAGGCCCAGGTGGCGACCAGTCACCAGATCCAAGTGAGGACAAGCTAAGGACCAGATTCACCAGGCCCAAATGAAGCCCAAGGGGTGACCAGAGTCACCAGGTAAGGGTCATTCCCAGAGGGGTAACCAGAGTAACCAGTTTAGTTTGAGGCCAAGAATGTGACCAGAGGTCCCTAGTCAGAGTGAGGCCCAGGTGTGGAATAGTGTATCCAGGTCCCAATGATGCCTGAAAGGACCATAGTCACTAGGGCCATGCAGGCCCAGATGGGGAACAGAATCACTAGATCCTGGTGAGGCATAGAATAAGACCACAGTCAGCAGTATCATTTGAGTCCCTTGCGGGAACCAGAGCCACTCTATCCAGCTGAGTCCCAGGTGACGTGAGGCTCACGTAAGGACCAGATTCATTAGGTCGAAATGAGGCATACCTGGGGACAAGAGTCACCAGGTATGGGTGCGGCCTAGGTGGGGCAAGATTCAGCAGTTCTGAGTTAGGTCAAAGTAGGGACGAGAGACGTCAGGTCCAGGTGAGGCCAAACTGAGGACCAGAGTCACCAGATCCAGGTGTGGTCCATGTTGGAAAGAGAGTCAGCAGGTCCAAGAGAGGTCCAGGTGGGGACCAGAGACACCAGATTCAGGTGAAGTCCAGGTGGGGACCAGAGTCACCAGATCCAGGTGAAGCCCAGGTGGGGATCAGAGTCACTAGGTCCAGTTGAGGCCCAGGTGAGGACCAGAGTTACCAGGTACACATGAGGCCCCGGTGGGGATCAAGGCAACAGGTCCATGTGAGGCCGGTTTGGGGACCATGGTCAACTGGTCTACTTGAGGCCCTGGTGTGGAATACAGTAAGCAGGTCCAGGTGAGTCCCCGGTGGTGACAAGAGTCACCACGTCCAGGTGAGTCCCAGGTGGGGACCAGGATCACCAGGTACAGGGGAGGCCCTTGAAAGAACCAGACTCAACAGGTCGAAGTCAAGCGCAGGTCGCAACCAGGGTCAGCAGGTCCAAGTCAGGCCAAAGTGGGGTTCACAGTCATTAGGGCACGGTGAGACCCAGAGGGGGACCAGAGACACCAGATCCAGGTGAGGTGCATGTTGGAAAGAGAGTCACCAGGTCCGGGAGAGGTCCAGGTGGGGACCAGAGTAACCAGATCCACGTGAAGCCCAGGTGGGGACCAGAGTCACTAGGTCCCGATGAGGCCCAGGTGAGGACCTGAGTTACCAGGTACACGTGAGGCCCCGGTGGGGATCAGAGGCAACAGGTCCATGTGAGGCCGGCTTGGGGACCATGGTCAACAGGTCTACTTGAGGCCCTGGTGTGTAACACAGTAAGCAGGTCCAGGTGAGTCCCCGGTGGTGAAAAGTGTCACCACGTCCAGGTGAGGCCCAGGTGGGGACCAGGATCACCAGGTACAGTTGAGGCCCTTGAAAGAACTAGAGTCTACTGGCACAAAAACAGACACATAGATCAGTGAAACAGAATAGAGAATCCAGAAGTGGACCCTGAACTTTATGGGCAACTAATATTCGATAAAGGAGGAAAGACTATCCATTGGAAGAAAGACAGTCTCTTCAATAAATGGTGCTGGGAAAATTGGACATCCACATGCAGAAGAATGAAACTAGACCACTCTCTTTCACCATACACAAAGATAAACTCAAAATGGATGAAAGATCTAAATGTGAGACAAGATTCCATCAAAATCCTAGAGAAGAACACAGGCAACACCCTTTTTGAACTCGGCCATAGTAACTTCTTGCAAGATACTCCACGAAGGCAAAAGAAACAAAAGCAAAAATGAACTATTGGGACTTCATCAAGATAAGAAGCTTTTGCACAGCAAAGGATACAGTCAACAAAACTCAAAGACAACCTACAGAATGGGAGACGATATTTGCAAATGACATATCAGATAAAGGACTAGTTTCCAAGATCTATAAAGAACTTATCAAACACAACACCAAAGAAACAAACAATCCAATCATGAAATGGGCAAAAGACATGAACAGAAATCTCACAGAGGAAGACATAGACATGGCCAACATGCACATGAGAAAATGTTCTGCATCACTTGCCATCAGGGAAATACAAATCCAAACCACAATGAGATACCACCTCACACCACTGAGAATGGGGAAAATTACCAAGACAGGAAACAACCAATGTTGGAGAGGATGCGGAGAAAAGGGAATCCTCATACACTGTTGGTGGGAATGTGAACTGGTGCAGCCACCCTGGAAAACTGTGTGGAGGTTCCTCAAACAGTTAAAAAAATACCTGCCCTACGACCCAGGAATTGCACTGTTGGGGTTTTTCCCCAAAGAGACAAATGCAATGAAACGCCGGGACACCTGCACCCCGATGTTTATAGCAGCAATGGCCACGATAGCCAAACTGTGGAAGGAGCCTCGGTGTCCAACGAAAGATGAATGGATAAAGAAGATGTGGTTTATGTATACAATGGAATATTACTCAGCTATTAGAAATGACAAATACCCACCATTTGCTTCAACGTGGATGGAACTGGAGGGTATTATGCTGAGTGAAGTAAGCCAGTCGGATAAAGACAAACATTATATGTGCTCATTCATTTGGAGAATATAAATAATAGTGAAAGGGAATATAAGGGAAGGGGGAAGAAATGTGTGGGAAATATCAGAAAGGGAGACAGAACGTAAAGACTGCTAACTCTGGGAAACGAACTAGGGGTGGTAGAAGGGGAGGAGGGCGGGGGATGGGAGTGAAAGGCTGAGGGGCACTGGGGGTTATTCTGTATGTTAGTAAATAGAACACCAATAATAAAAAATAAATTAAAAAAAGAAAAAAGAAAGAACCAGAGTCAACAGGTCGAAGTCAAGCGCAGGCGGCAACCAGGGTCAGCAGGTCCAAGTCAGGTCAAAGTGGGGTTCACAGTCATTAGGGCTCGGTGAGACCCAGAGGGGGACCAGAGTCACCTGGTCCAGGTGAGGTCCATTTGTGGAACACAGTCTCCGGGCCCCAAATGTGTCCAGTTTAGGACCATGGTCAACAGGGCCAGGTGAGGCCCAGATGGGCCCGGAGTCCCCAAATCCAGGTGAAGACCAGGTGGGGACCACAGTCACCAGATCCAGGGTAGTCTCGGGTGCAGACCAGAATCACCAGATCCAGGTGAGGTGCAGGTGGCAACCAGACTCACCAGGTCCCGGGTAGGTCCTGGTGGGGACCAGAGTCACGAGGTACATGAGAAGCTAGAAACACTACAGCCAAAAGGTCCCCATGATGTCCATGTGGGAACGAGAATCACCAGTTACAGGTGAGTACCAGTTGGTGAACTGACTCTCCATGTAGAGGTGAGTCCCAGGTGGGAACCAGTGTCACCATGTCCAGTGTGACCCAGGTGAAGACCAGAGCTAATAGGTCCGGTTGTGTCACTGTTAGTGAACAGTGTAACCATATCCTGATGCTACCCAGGTGGTTAACAGAGACACCAGGTCCTGGTGAGGCCCAGGTGGGACCAGAGACATGAGTTCCAGGTGAGGTCCCACTGGGATCCACAGTCACCACGTCAGGTGAGGCCATATTAGGATCAGAGTCACCAGTTACAGGTGAAGCCCAGGTGGATCAGAGTCACCTGGTACAGAAGAGGCCAAAGTCAGGAACAGAGTTACCAGGATCAGGTCAGTCCCATTGGGGTATAGAGTAACCATGTCCCGGTGATGCCAAGGTAGACCCAGAGTCAACAGGTCCAGATGAGGCGCAGGTGGGGAGCATATTCACTAGGTCCCGGTGAGGCCCAGTTGAGGACCAGAGTCACCAGGTCTAGTTGAGGTCTAGAGGGGTACCAGATTCACCTGGTCTAGGTGACATCCAGATGGGGACCAGAGTCACCATGTCAGGCTGAGGCCCAGAGGGGTTCCAGAGTCATCATGTCCAGGTGAGGCTCAGGTGTGGAACAGAGTATCCAGGTCATAATGGTCCACAGTTGAGGACCAGAGTCACCAGATCTCAGAGAGGCCCAGTTAGGATCAGAGTCACTGGTTCCAGTTGACGCCAAGAAGGAGTCCACAGCAATCAGGTCCAGGTGGGGAAAAAATTCACCAGGACTGGGTGAGGACTAGATGCGGACCAGATTCACCAGGTCATGGTTATTCCCAGGTAGTGACCAGAGTTACCGTTCCAGGTGAGGACCAGGTAAGGACCAGATTCACCAGATCCAAGTGAGGCACACGTGCGGACCTGTGTCACCAGGTATGGGTGAGGTCCAGGTGACAACCCTACTCACCAGGTCCATGTGAGGACAACCTGCTGGCCATGCAGAGGAACCGTGTCTCGATGATGCCCACGTAGGGACTAGAGTTACCAGGTCCAGGTGATGCCAACCTGCAGGCCATGCAGTGGAACCATGTCCCGATGATGCCCAGGTAGGGACCAGAGTCACCAGGTCCAAATGAGGACAGATCGAGCATATTCACTAGGTGCAGGTGAGGCCCAGTTGAGGACCAGAGTCACCAGATCTGGTTGAGACCTAGAGGGGTAGCAGATTCACCTGGTCCCGGTGACATCCACATGGGGACCAGAGTCACCAGGTCAGGGTGAGGCCTAGAGAGGTTGCAGAGTCATCATGTCCAGGTGAGGCTCAGGTGTGGAACAGAGTCATCAGGTACCAATTATGCCCAGGTGAGGACCAGAATCACCAGGTATGGGTGACGCGCAGATAGGATCAGAGTCACCAGATCCAGATGAGGCCCAGAAAGAGTCCACAGCAATCAGGTCCAGGTGGGGAACAAAGTCACCAGGACTGGGTGAGGCCCAGATGGGGACCAGATTCAACAGGACCAGGTGAGGCCCAGATGGTGACCAGAGTCCCCGACTCTGGGAGAGGACCAGGTAAGGACCAGATTCACCAGCTCCAAGAGGCCCACAGGGGACCTGAGTCACCAGGTATGGATGAGGCCCAGGTGGCAACCCCAATCACCAGGTCCAGGTGAGGCCAACCTGCAGGCCAGAGTCACCAGATCCAGGTGAGAACTTAGTGTGGACCAGAGTCACCAGGTAAATGTGAGTCTACAAGAAAACCACAGTCACCAGGTCCAGTTTTTATTCATGTGGGAACGAGAGTCACCAGGTCCAGGTGAGACCCAGGTGGGGACCACAGTCACCAGTACAGATTGAGGCCTAGGTGGGTGGACCAGTGTCATCAGGACCAGTAGAGGCCAAAGTGTGGAGCAAAGTTATCATGTCCAGGTGAGGCCCAGGTGGAGAACAGAGTAACCATGTCCCACTGATGCCAGGTGGAAAAAGTGTCACAAGGTCCAGACGAGGTCTAAGTAAGGAGTAGATTCACTAGGTCCTGTTGAGGCTCAGTCGAGGACCTGTGGGGGGACCAGAGTCACCCGGTTCTGGTGGTATCCAGGTGGTGACCAGAGTCAGCACGTCACGGTGAGGCCCAGAGTGGGACGAGAATCACTAGGTCCAGTTGAAGCCCCGATGTGGAATTGAGAAACCAGGTTCCATGGTGCCATAAGAGGACCTGAGTCACCAGGTCCATGTGAGGCCCCTGTGGGAACCAGTCACCTCGTCCAGGTGAGGCCCAGGTGGGACCACAATCACAAGGTCCAGGTGAGGCCCAGGTATATAAGAGAGTATCCAGGTCCCAATGATGCCCAGTTAAGGACCAGAGTCAACAGGTCCAGGAGAGGCCCAAATATGGATCAGAGTCATTGTGTTCCAGGTGAGGCCAGATGGAGACCACAGGAATCAGTTACAGGAGAGCCCCATATGGGAACCAGAGCCACCAGATCCAGGTGAGGTCCATGTGGGACCACAGTCACAAGGTCCAGGGGAGGCGCAGGTGGCAACAGGATTCACCAAGTCCAGGTGAGGCCCAGTTGGCGATCAGTCACCAGATCCAGGTGCGGACCAGCTAAGGACCAGATTCACCAGGCCCAAGTGAAGCCCAAGGGGTGACCAGAGTCACCAGGTATGGGTGAGGCCCAGAGGGGGAACCAGAGTAACCAGTTTAGTTTGAGGCCCAGAATGGGACCAGAGGTCACTGGTCAAAATGAGGCCCAGGTGTGGAGTAGAGATTCCAGGTCCCAAAGACGCCTGGGTGAGGACTAGAGTCACTAGGGCCATGCAGGCCCAGATGGGGAACAGAATCACTAGGTCCTGTTGAGGCATAGAATAAGACCACAGTCAGCAGTATCACGTGAGACCCTTGAGGGAACCAGAGCCACTCTATCCAGCTGAGTCCCAGGTCCATGTGAGGCCCATGTGAGGACCAGATTCATCAGGTCGAATTGAGGCAACGCTGGGGACAAGAGTCACCAGGTCTGGGTGCGGCCTAGGTGGGGGAAGATTCAGCAGTTCTGAGTTAGGTCAAAGTGGGGACGAGAGACACCAGGTCCAGGTGAGGCCAAACTGAGGACCAGAGTCACCAGATCCAGGCGAGGTCCATGTTGGAAAGAGAGTCACCAGGTCAATGAGAAGTCCAGGTGGGGCCAGAGTCACCAGATCCAGTTGAAGTCCAGGTGGGGACCAGAGTCACCAGATCCAGGTGAAGCCCAGGTGGGGACCAGAGTCACTAGGTCCAGATGAGGCCCAGGTGAGGACCAGAGTTACCAGGTACACGTGAGGCCCCGGTGAGATCAGAGGCAACAGGTCCATGTGAGGCCGGTTTGGGGACCATGGTCAACAGGTCTATTTGAGTTCCAGGTTTGGAACACAATAACCAGGTCCAGGTGAGTCCCCGGTGGTGACAAGAGTCACCACGTCCAGTTGAGGCCCAGGTGGGGACCAGGATGACCAGGTACAGGGGAGGCCCTTAAAAGAACCAGGGTCTACAGTTCGAGGTCAGGCACGGGTGGCAACCAGGGTCAGCAGGTCCAAGTCAGGCCAAAGTGGGGTTCACAGTCACTAGGGCACGGTGAGACCCAGAGGCGGACCAGAGTCACCTGGTCCAGGTGAGGTCCAGTTGTGGAACACAGTCAACGGGTCCCAATTTTGCCCAGTTGAGGACCACGGTCAACTGAGCCAGGTGAGGCCCAGATGGGGACCGGAGTCCCCAAATCCAGGTGAAGCCCAGGTGGGGACCACAGTCACCAGATCCAGGGTAGTCTCGGTTACAGACCAGAATCACCACGTCCAGGTCAGGTGCAGGTGGCAACCACACTCACCACGTCCCGGTGAGGCCTTGGTGGGGATCAGAGCCACGAGGTACATGAGAAGCTAGAAACACTGCAGCCACCAGGTCCACATGATGTCCATGTGGGAACGAGAATCACCAGTTTCAGGTGAGGACCATTGGGGATCCCACTCACCATGTCCAGGTGAGACCCAGGTGGGAACCAGTGTCACCATGTCCAGTGTGGCCCAGGTGAATACCAGAGTTAATAGGTCCGGCTGCGTCATTGTTAGTGAACAGTTTAACAATATCCTGATGCTACCAAGGAGGGTACCAGAGACACCAGGTCCTGGTGAGGCTCAGGTGGGACCGGAGACATGAGGTCCTTGTGACGTCCCGATGGGAACCACAGTCACCAGGTCAGGTGAGGCCATGCTTAGGATCAGAGTCACCAGTTACAGGTTAGGCCCAGGTGGAGCCAGAGTCACCTGGTACAGAAGAGGCCAAAGTCAGGAGCAGAGTTACCAGGATCAGGTGAGTCCCAGTGGGGAATAGAGTAACCATGTCCCGATGATGCCCAGGGAGAACCAGACTCACCAGGTCCATATGAGGCGCAGGTGGGGAGCATGTTCACTAGGTCCTGGTGAGGCCCAGTGGAGGACCAGAGTCACCAGGTCAAGTTGAGGCCTAGAGGGGAACCAGGTTAACCTTGTCTAGGTGATATCCAGAAGGGGACCAGCGTCACCATGACAGGGTGAGGCATAGAGGGGATCCAGAGTCATCATGTCCAGGTGAGTCTCAGGTGTGGAGCAGAGTATCCAGGTCATAATGGTCCACAGGTGAGGACCAGAGTGACCAGATCTGGGTGACGCGCAGATAGGATCAGAGTCACAAATTCCAGGTGAGGCCAAGAAAGAGTCCACAGAAATCAGGTCCAGGTGGGGAACAAAGTCACCAGGACTGGGTGAGGCCCAGATGGGGACCAGATTCACCAGGTCCAGGTGAGGCCCAGGTGTTGAGCAGAGTCCCTGGGTCTGGGAGAGGACCAGGTAAGGACCAGATTCACCAGGTTCAAGAGGCCCACGTGGGGAATTAGTCACCAGTTATGGGTTAGGCCCAGGTGGCAACCCCACTTACCAGGTCCAGGTAATGCCAACCTGCAGGCCAAAGTCACCAGATCCAGGTGAGTCCCTAGTGGGGACCGGAGTCACCAGGTAAATGTGAGTCTACAAGAATACCACAGTCACCAGGTCCAGGTGTGGTTCATGTGGGAACGAGAGTCACCAGATCCAGGTGAGACCCAGGTGGGGACCACAGTCACCAGGTGCAGTTTGTGGCTTACGTGGGGGGACCAGAGTCATCAGGTCCATTTGAGGCCAAAGTGTGCAGCAAATTTATCATGTCCAAGTGAGGCCCAGGTGGGGAACAGAGTAACCATGTCTCATTTATGCCAGGTGGGAAAAGAGTCAGAAGGTCCAGATGAGGCCTAAGTGAGGAGTAGATTCACCAGGTCCTTTTGAGGCCAGGTTGAGGACCAGTGTCACCAGCTCCGGGTGAGTCCCAGAGGGGGACCAGAGTCACCCGGTTCTGGTGATATCCAGGGGGGGACCAGAGTCACCACGTCAGGGTGAGGCCCAGACAGGGACGAGAATCACTAGGTCCAGGTGAAGCCCTGATGTGGAACTGAGAAACCAGGTCCCATGATGCCCATTTGAGGACCTGAGTCACCAGGTTCAGGTGAGGGCCCTGTGGGAACCAGTGACCTCATCCCGGTGAGGCCCAGGTGGGACCACAGTCTCAAGGTCCAGGTGAGGCTCAGGTATATAAGAGAGTATCCAGGTCCCAATGATGGCCAGGTAAGGACGAGAGTCAACAGGTCCATGAGAGGCCCAAATATGGATCAGAGTCATTGTGTTCCAGGTGAGGCCAGATGGAGACCACAGGAACCAGGTCCAGGAGAGCCCCATATGGGAACCAGAGACAACAGATCGAGGTGAGGTCCACGTGGGACCACAGTTACAAGTTCCAGGTGAGGCGCTGTTGGCACCAGGGTTAACCTAGTCCAGGTGAGGCCCAGGTGGCGACCAGTCACCAGATCCAGGTGAGGACCAGCTAAGTACCAAATTCACCAGGCCCATGTGAAGCCCAAGGGGTGACCAGAGTCACCAGGTAAGGGTGAGGCCCAGAGGGGGAACCAGAGTAAACAGTTTAGTTTGCGGCCCAGAATGGGACCAAAGGTCCCTGTTCAAAGTGAGGCCCAGATGTGGAATAGAGTATCCAGGTCCCAATGGTTCCTGGGTTAGGACTAGAGTCACTAGGGCCATGCAGGCCCAGATGGGGAACAGAATCACTAGGTCCTGGTGAGGCATAGAAAAAGACCACAGTCAGTAGGATCAGGTGAGCCCCTTGTGGGAACCAGAGCCACTCTATCCAGGTGAGTCCCAGGTCCATGTGAGGCCCACGTGAGGACCAGATTCATCAGGTCGAATTGAGGCATAGCTGGGGACAAGAGTCACCAGGTCTGGGTGCGGCCTAGGTGGGGCAAGATTCAGCAGTTCTGAGATAGGTCAAAGTGGGGACGAGAGACACCAGGTCCAGGTGAGGCCAAACTGAGGACCAGAGTCACCAGATCCAGGTGAGGTCCAGGTGGGGACCAGAATCACCAGGTCCAGGTGATTCCCAGGTGGTGACAAGGGTTACCAGGTCCGGGTGAGGACCAGGAAAGGACCAGATTCACCAGGTCAAGTGAGGCCCACGTAGGGACCTGTGTCACCAGGTATGGGTGAGCCCCAGGTGGCAACCCCACTCACTAGGGCCAGGTGAGGCCAACCTGGAGGCCATTCAGAGGAACCGTGTCCCGGTGATGCCCAGGTAGGGACCAGAGTTACAAGGTCCAGCTGAGGCCAACCTGCAGGCCATGCAGTGGATGCATGTCCCGATGATGCCAAGGTAGGGACGAGAGTCACCAAGTCCAACTGAGGCCCATATTAAGCATATTCACTAGGTCCAGGTGAGGCCCAGTTGAGGACCAGAGTCCCCAGACCTGGTTGAGGCCTGGAGGGGTACCAGAATCCCATGGTCCAGGTGACATCCAGATAGGGACGAGAGTCACCAGGTTAGGGTGAGGCCCAGAGAGGTTCCAGAGTCTTTAAGTCCAGGTGAGGCTCAGCTGTGGAACAGAGTCACCAGGTACCAATGATGCCCAGGTGAGGACCAGAGTCACCAGGTCTGGGTGATGAGCAGATAGATTCGAGTCACCAGTTCCAGGTGAGGCCAAGAAAGTGTCCACAGCAATCAGGTCCAGGTGGTGAACAAAGTCACCATGACTAGCTGAGGCCCAGATGGGGACCAGATTCACCAGGTCCAGGTGAGGTCCAGGTGGTGACCAGAGTCCCCGGGTCTGGCAGAGGACCAGGTAATGACCAGATTCACCAGGTCCAAGTGAGGTCCACGTGAGGACCTGACTCACCAGGTATGGGTGAGGCCCCGGTGGCAACCCCACTCACCAGGTCCAGGTGAGGCCAACATGCAGGCCAGTGTCACCAGATCCAGGTGAGGCCTTAGTGGGGACCGGAGTCACCAGGTAAATGTGAGTCTACAAGAACACCACAGGGACCAGGTCCAGGTGTGGTTCATGTGGGAACGAGAGTCACCAGGTCCAGGTGAGCCCCAGGTAGGGACCACAGTCACCGGGTCCAGATTGAGGCCTAGGTGGGGGGACCAGATTCATCAGGACCAGTTGAGGCCAAAGTGTGGAACAAAGTTATCATGTCTAGGTGAGGCCCAGGTGGGGAACAGAGTAACCATGTCCCGTTGATGCCAGGTTGGAAAAGAGTCACAAGGTTCAGACGAGACCTAAGTGAGGAGTAGATTCAACAGGTACTGTTGAGATCCAGTTGAGGACCAGTATCCCAAGCTCTAGGTTAGTCCCAGAGGGGGACCAGAGTCACCCGGTTCTGGTGATATCCAGATGGGGACCAGAGTCACCATGTCTTGGTGATGTCCAGAGTGGATCCAGAGTCATCATGTCCAGGTGCGGCTCAGGTGTGGAACAGAGTATCCAGGTCATAATGGTCCACAGGTGAGGACCAGAGTCACCATATCTGGGTGAGGCCCAGCTACGATCAGAGTCACCACTTCCAGGTGAGGCCAAGAAGGAGTCCACAGCAATCAGGTCCAGGTGGGGAACAAAATCAACAGGAATGGGTGAGGAGCAGGTAAGGACCAGATTCACCAGGTCCAAGTGAGTCCCAGGTGGGCACCTGGGTCACCAGGTATGGGTGAGGCCCAAGTGGCATCCCCACTCACCAGATCCAGGTGAGGACACACTGCAGGCAATGCAGAGGAAGAGTGTCCCGATGATGCCCAGGTAGAACCACAGTTACCAGGTCCAGGTGCGGCCAACCTGAACGCCATGCAGTGGAAACATGTCCCGATGATGCCCAAGTAGGAAAGAGAGTCACCAGGTTCAAATGAGGCCCTGATGGAGCATATTCAATAGGTCCAGGTGAAGCCCAGTTGAGGACCAGAGTCACCAAATCCAGGTGAATCCAAGGTGGGGACCAGAGTCACTAGGTCCAGATGAGGCCCAAGTGAGGACCAGTGTTACCAGGTACACGTGATGCCCCGGTGGGAATCAGAGGCAACAGGTCCATATGAGGGCGGCTTCGGTACCATGGTCAACAGATCTACTTGACGCCCAGGTGTGGAACACAGTAACCAGGTCCAGGTGAGTCCCTGGTGGTGACAAGTGTCAACACGTCCAGGTGAGTACCAGGGGGGACCAGGATCACCAGGTACAGGGGAAGCCCTTGAATAAACCGGAGTCAATAGTTCGAGGTCAGACGCAGGTGTCAACCAGGGTCAGCAGGTCCAAGTCAGGCCAAAGTGGGGTTCACAGTCACTAGGGCACGGTGAGACCCAGAGGGGAACCAGAGTCACGTGGTCCAGGTGAGGTGCAGTTGTGGAACACAGTCACCGCGTCCCAATTTTGCCCAGTTGAGGACCATGGTCAACAGGGCCAGGTGAGGCTCAGATGGGGACCAGAGTCCCCAAATCCAGGTGAAGCCCAGGTGGGGACCACAGTCACCAGATCTAGGGTAGTCTCAGGTGCAGACCAGAATCACCAGGTCCAGGTGAGGTGCAGGTGGCAACCACACTCACCAGGTCCCGGTGAGGCCCTGGTGGGGACCAGAGTCACGAGGTACATGACAAAGTAGAAACACCGCAGCCACCAGGTCCACATGATGTCCATGTGGGAAGGAGAATCAACAGTTACAGGTTAGGAACAGGTGGGTATCTGACTCACCATTTCCAGGTGAGACCCAGGTGGGAACGAGTGTCACCATGTCCAGGTGTGGCCCAGGTGAAGACCAGAGTTAATAGGTCCGGCTGGGTCACTGTTAGTGAACAGTGTAACAATATCCTGATGCTACCCAGGTGGGTACCAGAGACACCAGGTCCTGGTGAGGCCCAGGTGGGACCAGAGACATGAGGTCCAGGTGAGGTCCGATGGAAACCACAGTCACCAGGTCAGGAGAGGCCATGCTTTGGATCAGAGTCACCAGTTACAGGTGAGGCCAAGGTGGAAGCAGAGTCACCTTGTACAGAAGAGGCCAAAGTCAGGACCAGAGTTACCAGAATCAGGTCAGTTCCAGTGGGGAACAGAGTAACCATGTCCCGATGATGCCCAGGTAGACCCAGCGTCACCAGGTCCAGATGAGGCGCAGGTGGGGAGCATATTCACTAGGTCTCGGTGACACCCAGTTGAGGACCAGTGTCACCAGGTCTATTTGAGCCCTAGAGGGGTAACAGATTCACCTGGTCTAGGCGACATCCAGATGGGGACCAGAGTCACCATGTCAAGGTGAGGCCCAGGTGGTGACCAGAGTTCCTGGGTCTGGGAGAGGACGAGGTAAGGACCAGATTTACCAGGTCCCAGAGGCCCACGGGGGGACCTGAGTCACCAGGTATGGGTGAGCCCCAGGTGGCCATCCCACTCACCAGGTCCAGGTGAGGCCAACCTGCATGCCAGAGTCACCAGATCCAGGTGAGGCCCTAGTGGGGACCGGAGTCACCAGGTAAATATGATTCTACAAGAACACCACAGTCACCAGGTCCTGGTGTGGTTCATGTGTGAACGAGAGTCACCAGGACCAGGTGAGACCCAGGTGGGGAACACAGTCACCAGGTCCAGATTGATTCCTAGGTGGAGGGATCAGAGTCATGAGGAACATTTGAGGCCAAAGTGTGGAGCAAAGTTATCATGTCCAGGTGAGGCCCAGGTGGGGAACAGAGTAACCATGTCCCATTGATGCCAGGTGGGAAAAGAGTCACAAGGTCCAGACGAGGCCTAAATGAGGAGTAGATTCACCAGGTCCTGTTGAGGCCCGATTGAGTACCAGTGTCCCCAGCTCCGGGTGAGTCCCAGAGGGGGACCAGAGTCACCCGGTTCTGGGCCTATCCAGCTGGGGACCAGAGTCGCCACGTCAGGGTGAGACCCAGAAGGGGATGAGAATCACTAGGTCCAGGTGAGGCCCCCATGTGGAACTGAAACCAGGTCCCATGATGCCCATATGAAGACCTGAATCACCAGGTCCTGGTGAGGTCCTCGTTGGAACCAGTCAACTCGTCCAGGTGAGGCCCAGGTGGGACCACAGTCACCAGGTCCAGGTGAGGCCCACGTATATAAGAGAGTATCCAGTTACCAATGATCCCCAGGTTAGGACCAGAGTCAACAGGCCCAAGAGAGGCCCAAATATGGATCAGAGTCATTTTGATCCAGGTGAATCCAGATGGATACCACGGGAACCAGGTCCAGGAGAGCCCCATATGGGACCCAGAGCCACCAGATCCAGGTGAGTCCAGGTGGGACCACAGTCACAAGGTTCAGGTGAGTCACAACACAGTTGCAACAGGATTCACCATGTCCAGCTGAGGCCCAGGTGGCGACCAGTCACCAGATCCAGGTGCGGACCATCTATGGACCAGATTCACCAGGCCCAAGTGAAGCCCAAGTGGTGACCAGAGTCACCAGGTAATGGTGAGGCCCATAGGGAAAACCAAGTAACCAGTTTAGTTTGAGGCCCAGAACGGGACCAGAGGTCCCTGGTCAAATTGCGGCTCAGGTGTGGAATAGAGTATCCAGGTCGTATTGGTCCACAGGTGAGGACCCGAATCACCAGATCTGGGTGAGGTCCAGTTACGATCAGAGTCAGCAGTTCCAGGTGAGACCAAGAAGGAGTCCACAGCAATCAGGTCCAGGTTGGGAACAAAGTCACCAAGACTGGGTGAGGCCCAGATGGGGAACAGATTCACCAGGTCCAGGTGATTCCCAGGTGGTGACCAGAGTTACCAGTTCCAGGTGAAGACCAGGTAAGGACCAGATTCACCAGGTCCAAGTGAGGCCCACGTGGCGACTTTTGTCTCCAGGTATGGGTGAGGCACACGTGGAAATCCCACTCACCAGGTCCAGTTGAGGCCAACGTGCAGGCCATGCAGTGGAACCATGTCCCGATGATGCCCACGTAGGGACCAGACTTACCAGGTCCAGGTGAGGCCAACCTGCAGGCCATGCAGTGGAACCATGTCCCAATGATGCCCAGGTAGGGACCAGAGTCACCAGGTCCAAATGAGGCCCAGATGGAGCATATTCACTAGGTCCAGGTGAGGCCCAGTTGAGGACCAGAGTCACCAGATCTGGTTGAGGACTAGAGGGGTACTAGAATCACCTGGTACAGGTGACATCCAGATGGGGACCAGAGTCTCCAGGTCAGGGTGAGGCCCAGAGAGGTGCCAGAGTCATCATGTCCAGGTGAGGCTCAGGTGTGGAACAGAGTCACGAGGTACCAATGATGCCCAGGTGAGTACAGAGTCACCAGGTCTGGGTAACGCGCAGATAGAATCAGAGTCACCAGTTCCAGGTGAGGCCAAGAAAGGGTCCACAGCAATCAGGTCCAGGTGAGGAACAAAGTCACCAGGACTGGGTGAGGCCCAGATAGGGACCAGATTCACCAGGTCCAGGTGAGGCCCAGGTGGTGACCAGAGTCCCCGGGTCTGGGAGAGAACCAGGTAAGGTCCAGATTCACCAGGTCCAAGAGGCCCACGTGGGGACATGAGTCAACAGGTATGGGTGAGGCCCTGGTGGCAAACCCTACTCACCAGGTCCAGGTGAGGTCAACATGCAGGCCAGAGTCACCAGATCCAGGTGAGGCCCTAGTATATACCGGAGGCACCAGGTAAATGTGAGTCTACAAGAACACAACAGTCACCGGGTCCAGGTATGCTTCATGTGGGAACGAGAGTCACCAGGTCCAGGTGAGACCCAGGTGGAGACCAGAGTCACCAGTTCCAGATTGAGGCCTAGGTGGGGGGACCAGAGTCATCAGGACCAGTTGAGGCCAAAGTGTGGAGCAAAGTTATCATATCCAGGTGAGGCCCAGGTGGGGAACAGAGTAACCATGTCCCACTGATGCCAGGTGGGAAAAGAGTCAGAAGGTTTATACGTGGCCTAACTGAGGAGTAGATTCACCAGGTCCTGTTGAGGCCCAGATTAGGACCACTGTCCCCAGCTCCGGGTGAGTCCCAGAGGGAGCACAGAATCACTGGTTCTGGTGATATCCAGGTGGTGACCAGAGTCACCACGTCAGGGTGAGGCCCAGAGCGGAATGAGAATCACTAGGTCCAGGTGAGGCCCAGTTGAGGACATTGGTCACCAGGTCTAGTTGAGGCCTAGAGGGGTACCAGATTCACTAGGTCTAGGTGACATCCAGATGGGGACCAGAGTCACCATGTCAGGGTGAGGCCCAGAGGGGATCTAGAGTCATCATGTCCAGGTGAGGCTCAGGTGTGGAACAGAGTATCCAGATCATAATGGTCCTCAGGTGAGGACCAGAGTCACCAGAGCTGGGTGAGGCCCAGTTAGGAACAGAGTCACAAGTTCCAGGTGAGGCCAAGAAGGATTCCACAGTAATCAGGTCCTGGCGGGCAACAAATTAACCAGGACTGGTGAGGCCCAGATGGGGACCAGATTCACCAGGTCCAGTTGAGGCCCAGGTGGTGAACAGAGTCCACGGTTCTGGGAGAGGACCAGCTAAGGACCAGATTCACCAGGTCCAAGAGGCTCACGTGGGGACCTCAGTCACCATGAATGGGTGAGGCCCAGGTGGGAACCCCACTCACCAGGTCCAGGTGAGGCCAACCTGCAGGTCAGAGTCACCAGATCCAGGTGAGGCCCTAGTGGGGACCGCAGTCACCAGGTAAATGTGAGTCTACAAGAACACCACAGTCCCCAGGTCCAGGTGGGGTTCATGTGGCAAGGAGAGTCAACAGGTCGAGGTGAAACCCAGGTGGGTACCACAGTCACCAGGTCCAGATTGAGGCCTAGGTGGGGGGACGAGGGTCATCAGGACCAGTTGAGGACAAAGTGTGGAGCAAAGTTATCATGTCCATGTGAGGTCCAGGTGGGGACCAGAGTAACCTTGTCCCATTGATGCCAGGTGGGAAAAGAGTCACAAGGTCCATACGAGGCGTAAGTGAGGAGTAGATTCACCACGTCCTGTTGAGGCACAGTTGAGGACCAGTGTCACCAGCTCCGCGTCAGTCCCAGAGGGGGACCAGAGTCACCCGGTTCTGGTGATATCCAGGTGGGGACCAGAGGCATCACGTCAGGGTGAGGCCCAGAGTGGGAAGAGAATCACTCGGTCCACGTGAGGTCCCGATGTGGAACTGAGAAACCAGGTCACATGATGCCCATATGAGGAACTGAGTCACCAGGTCCAGGTGATGTCCCCGTGGGAACCAGTCACCTCGTCCAGGTGAGGCCCAGGTGGGACCACAGTCAACAGGTCCAGGTGAGGCCCAAATATGGATCAGAGTCATTGTGTTCCAGGTGAGGCCAGATGGAGAACACAGGAATCAGTTACAGGAGAGCCCCATATGGGAACCAGAGCCACCAGATCCAGGTGTGGTCCAGGTGGGACCACAGTCACCAGGTCCAGGTGACGCGCAGGTGGCAACAGGATTCACCAAGTACATGTTAGGCACAGGTGGCGAACAGTCACCAGATCCAAGTGAGGACAAGCTAAGGACCAGATTCACCAGGCCCAAGTGAAGCCCAAGGGGTGACCAGAGTCACCAGGTAAGGGTGAGGCCCAGAGGGGGAACCAGAGTAACCAGTTTAGATTGAGGCCCAGAATGGGACCAGAGGTCCCTGGTCAAAGTGAGGCCCAGGTGTGGAATAGAGTATCCAGGTCCCAATGATGCCTGGGTGAGGATCAGAGTCACTAGGGCCATGCAGGCCCAGATGGGGAACAGAATCACTAGGTCCTGATGAGGCATAGTATAAGACCACAGTCACCAGTATCAGGTGCGCCCCTTGTGGGAACCAGAGCCACTCAATCCAGCTGAGTCCCAGGTCCATGTGAGGCCCACGTGAGGAGCAGATTCATGAAGTTGAATTGAGGCATAGCTGGGGACAAGTGTCACCAGGTCTCGGTGCGGCCTCGGTGGGGCAATATTCAGCAGTTCTGAGATAGGTCAAAGTGGGGACGAGAGACACCAGGTACAGGTGAGGTCAAACTGAGGACCAGAGTCAGCAGATCCAGGTAAGGTCCATGTTGGAAAGAGAGTCAGCAGGACCAGGAGAGGTCCAGGTGGGGGCCAGAGTCACCAGATCCAGGTGAGTTCAGGTGGGGACCAGAGTCATCAGATCCAGGTGAAGCCCAGGTAGGGACCAGAGTCACTAGCTCCAGATGAGGCCCAAGTGAGGACCAGAGTTACCAGGTACACGTGAGGCCCCGGTGGGGATCAGAGGCAACATGTCCATGTGAGTCTGGCTTGGGACCATGGTCAACAGGTCTACTTGAGGCCCAGGTGTGGAACACAGTAAGCAGGTCCAGGTGAGTCCCCGGTGGTGACAAGAGTCACCACGTCTAGTTGAGGCCCAGATGGGTACCAGGATCACCAGGTCCCGGGGAGGCCCTTGAAAGAACCAGAGTCAACAATTCGAGGTCAAGCGCAGGTGGCAACCAGGGTCAGAAGGTCCAAGTCAGGCCAAAGTGGGGTTCACAGTCACTAGGGCACGGTGACACCCAGAGGGGGACCAGAGTCACTTGGTCCAGGTGAGGCCACTTGTGGAACACAGTCACCGGGTCCCAGTTTTACCCAGTTGAGGACTATGGTCAACAGGGCCAGGTAAAGCCAAGATGGGGACCGGAGTCCCCAAATCCAGGTGAAGCCCAGGTGGGGACCACAGTCACCAGAGCCAGGGTAGTCTCAGGTGCAGACCAGAATCACCAGGTCCAGGTGAGGTGCAGGTGGCAACCACACTCAGCAGGTCCCGGTGAGGCCCTGGTGGGGATCAGAGTCACGAGGTACATGAGAAGCTAGAAACACTGCAGCCACCAGGTCCACATGATGTGCATGTGGGAAGGAGAATCACCAGTTAAAGGTGATGACCATGTGGGGATCCGACTCACCATGTCCAGGTGAGGCCCTGGTGGGAACCAGTGTCACCATGTCCAGGTGTGGCCCTGGTGAAGACCAGAGTTAATAGGTCCGGCAGGGTCACTGTTAGCGAACAGTGTAACCATATCCTGATGCTACCCAGGTGGTTATCAGAGATACCAGGTCCTGGTGAGGGTCAGCAGGGACCAGAGACATGAGGTCCAGGTGAGGTCCCGATGGGAACCACAGTCACCAGGTCATTTGAGGCCATGCATAGGATCAGAGTCACCAGTTACAGGTGAGGGCCAGGTGGAACCAGAGTCACCAGGTACAGAAGAGGCCAAAGTCAGGACCAGAGTTACCGGAATCAGGTCAGTCCCAGTGGGGAATAGGGTAATCATGTCCCAATGATGCCCAGGTAGAACCAGAGTGACACGGTCAGACGAGGCGCAGGTGGAGATCATATTCACTAGGTCCTGGTGAGGCCCAGTTGAGGACCAGTGTCACCAGGTCTAGTTGAGGCCTAGAGGGGTACCAGATTCACCTGGTCTGGGTGACATCCAGGTGGGGATCAGAGTCACCAGATCCAGGTGAAGTCCATGTGGGGACCAGAGTCACTAGGTCCAGATGAGGCCCAGGTGAGGACCAGAGTTACCAGGTACACGTGAGGCCCCGGTGGGGATCAGAGGCAACATGTCCATGTGAGTCTGGCTTGGGGACCATGGTCAACAAGTCTACTTGAGGCCCAGGTGTGGAACACAGTAAGCAGGTCCAGGTAAGTTCCCGGTGGTGACAAGAGTCACCACGTCCAGGTGAGGCCCAGATGGGTACCAGGATCACCAGGTCCAGGGGAGGCCCTTGAAAGGACCAGAGTCAACAGTTCGAGGTCAGGCGCAGGTGGCAACCTGGGTCCGCAGGTCCAAGTCAGGCCAAATTGGGGTTCACAGTCACTAGGTCACGGTGACACCCAGAGGGGGACCAGATTCACTTGGTCCAGGTGAGGCCACTTGTGGAACACAGTCACTGGGTCCCAATTTTACCCAGTTGAGGACCATGGTCAACAGGGCCAGGTAAAGACCAGATGGGGACCGGAGTCCCCAAATCCAGGTGAAGCCCAGGTGGGGACCACAGTCACCAGATCCAGTGTAGTCTCAGGTGCAGACCAGAATCACCAGGTCCAGGTGAGGTGCAGGTGGCAACCACACTCAGCAGGTCCCGGTGAGGCCCCGGTGGAGATCAGAGTCACGAAGTACATGAGAAGCTAGAAACACTGCAGCCACCAGGTCCACATGATGTCCATGTGGGAACGAGAATCACCAGTTACAGGTGAGGACCAGGTGGGGATCCGACTCACCATGTCCAGGTGAGGCCCTGGTGGGAACCAGTGTCACCATGTCCAGGTGTGCCCCAGGTGAAGACCAGAGTTAATAGGTCCGGCAGGGTCACTGTTAGTGAACAGTGTAACCATATCCTGATGCTACCCAGGTGGGTATCAGAGACACCAGGTCCTGGTGAGGCCCAGGAGGGACCAGAGACATGAGGTCCAGGTGAGGTCTCGATGGGAACCACAGTCACCAGGTCAGATGAGGACATGCATAGGATCAGAGTCACCAGTTACAGGTGAGGCCCAAGTGGAGCCAGAGTCACCTGGTACAGAAGAGGCCAAAGTCAGGACCAGAGTTACCGGAATCAGGTCAGTCCCAGTGGGGAATAGAGTAACCATGTCCCAATGATGCCCAGGTAGAACCAGAGTGACCAGGTCAGATGAGGCGCAGGTGGGGAGCATATTCACTAGGTCCCAGTGTGGCCCAGTTGAGGACAAGTGTCACCAGGTCTAGTTGAGGCCTAGAGGGGTACCAGATTCACCTGGTCTGGGTGACATCCAGATGGGGACCAGAGTCAGCATTTCAGGGTGAGGCCCAGAGGGGATCCAGAGTCATCATGTCCAGGTGAGGCTCAGGTGTGGAACAGAGTATCCAGATCATAATGGTCCACAGGTGAGGACCAGAGTCACCATATCTGGGTGAGGCCCAGTTAGGATCAGAGTCACCAGTTCCAGGGTAGGACAAGAAGGAGTCCACAGCAATCAGGTCCAGTGGGGAACAAAGTCACCAGGACTGGGTGAGGCCCAATGGGGACCAGATTCACCAGGTCCAGGTGATTCCCCGGTGGTGACCAGAGTTACTAGTTCCGGGTGAGGACCAGGTAAGGACCAGATTCACTAGGTCCAAGTGAGGACCACGTGGGGACTGTGTCACCAGGTATGGGTGAGGCACAGGTGGCAACCCCACTCACCAGGTCCAGGTGAGGCCAACCTGCAGGCCATGCAGAGGAACCGTGTCCAATGATGCCCAGGTAGGGTCCAGAGTTACCAGGTCCAGGTGAGGCCCAGATGGAGCATATTCACTAGGTCCAGGTGAGGCCCAGTTGAGGACCATAGTTACCAGATCTTGTTGAGGCGTAGAAGGATACCAGAATCACCTGCTCCAGGTGACATCCAGATGGGGACCAGAGTAACCAGGTCAGGGTGAGGCCCAGAGTGGTTCAAGAGTAATCATGTTCAGGTGAGGCTCAGGTGTGGAACAGAGTCACCAGGTACCAATGATGCCCAGGTGAGGACCAGAGTCACCAGGTCTCGGTGACGCCCAGATAGGATCAGAGTCAAGAGTTCCAGGTGAGGCCAAGAAAGAGTCCACAGCAATCAGGTCCAGACGGGGAACAAAGTCACCAGGACTCGGTGAGGCCCAGGTGGGGAACAGATTCACCAGGTCCAGGTGAGGCCCAGGTGGTGACCAGAGTCCCGGGTCTGGGGCAGGACCAGGTAAGGAGAAGATTCACCAGGTCCAAGAGGCCCCTGTGGGCACCTGAGTCACCAGGTATGGGTGAGGCCCAGGTGGCAACCCCACTCACCAAGTCCAGGTGAGGCCAACCTGCAGGCCAGAGTCACCAGATAGAGGTGAGACCTTAGTGGGGACCGGAGTCACAAGGTAAAAGAGAGTCTACAAGAACACCACAGTCACCAGGTCCAGGTGTGATTCATGTGGGAACGAGAGTCACCAGGTCCAGGTGAGACCCAGGTGGGGACCACAGTCACCAGGTACAGATTGAGTCCTAGGTGGTGGGTCCAGAGTCATCAGGACCAGTTGAGGCCAAAGTGCGGAGCAAAGTTATCATGTCCAGGTGAGTCCCAGGTGGGGAACAGAGTAACCATGTCCCATTGATGCCAGGTGGGAAAAGAGTCACAGGTCCAGTCGAAGCCTAAGTGAGGAGTAGATTCACCAGGTCCTGCTGAGGCCTACTTGAGGACCAGTGTACCCAGCTCCGGGTGAGTCCCAGACGGGGACCAGAGTCACCTGGTTCTGGTGATATCCAGGTGGGGACCAGAGTCACCACGTCAGGGTGAGGCCCAGAGTGGGACGAGAATCACTAGGTCCAGGTGAGGCCCCGATGTGGAACTGAGAAACCAGGTCCCATGATGCCCATATGAGGACCTGAGTCACCAGGTCCAGGTGAGGTCCCCGTGGGAACCAGTCACCTCGTCCAGGTGAGGCTCTGGTGGGACCACAGTCACCAGGTCCAGGTGAGGCCCAGGTATATAGAGAGTATCCAGGTCCCAATGATGCCCAGGTAAGGACCAGATTCAACAGGTCCAGGAGAGGCCCAAATATGGATCAGAGTCATTGTGTTCCAGGTGAGGCCCGATGGAGACCACAGGAACCAGGTCCAGGAGTGCCCCTTATGCGAAACAGAGCCGCCATATCCAGGTGAGGTCCAGGTGGGACCACAGTCACAAGGTCCAGGTGAGGCGCAAGTGGCAACAGGATTCATCAAGTCCAGGTGAGGCCCAGGTGGCGACCAGTCACCACATCCAGGTGAGGACCAGCTAAGGACCAGATTCACCAGCCCCAAGTGAAGCCCAAGGGGTGACCAGATTCACCAGGTAAGGGTGAGTCCCAGAGGGGGAACCAGAGTAACCAGTTTAGTTTGAGGCCCAGAATGGGACCAGAGGTCGCTGGTCAAAGTGAGGCCCAGATGTGGAATAGAGTATCCAGGTCCCAATGATGCCTGGGTGAGGACCAGAGTCACTAGGGCCATGCAGGCCCAGATGGGGAACAGAATCACTAGGTCCTGGTGAGGCATAGAATAAGACCACAATCACCAGTATCAGGTGTTACCCTTGTGGGAACCAGAGCCACTCTATCCAGCTGAGTCCCAGGTCCATGTGAGCCCCACGTCAGGACCAGATTCATCAGGTCGAATTGAGGCATAGCTGGAGAGAAAAGTCACCAGGTCTGGGTGCGGCCTAGGTCGGGAAAGATTCAGCAGTTCTGAGTTAGGTCAAAGTGGGGACGAGAGACACCAGGTCCAGGTGAGGCCAAACTGAGGACCAGAGTCACCAGATCCAGGTGAGGTCCATGTTGGAAAGAGAGTCACCAGGTCCAGGAGAGGTCCAGGTGGGGACTAGAGTCACCAGTTCCAGGTGAAGTCCAGGTGTGGACCAGAGTCACCAGATCCAGGTGAAGCCCAGGTGGGGACCAGAGTCTCAAGGTCCAGTGAAGCCCAGGAGAGTACCAGAGTTACCAGGTAGACGTGAGGTCCCGGTGGGGATCAGAGGCAACAGGTCCACGTGAGGCCGACTTCGGGACCATGGACAACAGGTCTACCAGAGGCCCAGGTGTGGAACACAGTAATCATGTCCAGGTGAGTCCTCGGTGGTGACAAGAGTCACCACGTCCACGTGAGGCCCAGGTGGGAACCAAAATCACCAGGTACAGGGGAGGCCCTTGAAAGAACCGGAGTCAACAATTCGAGGTCACGCGCAGGTGGCAACCTGGGTCAGCACGTCCACGTCAGGCCAAAGTGGGGTTCACAGTCACTAGGGCACGGTGAGACCCAGAGGGGGAACAGAGTCACCTGGTCCAGGTGAGGTCCAGTTGTGGAACACAGCCACCGGGTCCCAATTTTGCCCAGTTGAGGACCATGGTCAACAGGGCCAGGTGAGGCCCAGATGGGGACCAGAGTCCCCAAATCCAGGTGAAGCCCAGGTGGGGACCACAGTCACCAGATCCAGGGTAGTCTCACGTGCAGACCAGAAACACCAGGTGCAGGTGAGATGCAGGTGTCAACCACACTCACCAGGTCCCGGTGGGGCCCTGGTCGGGACCAGAGTCACGAGGTGCATGAGAAGCTAGAAACACTGCAGCCACCAGGTCCACATCATGTCCATGTGTGAACGCGAATCACCAGTTACAGGTGAGCACCAGGTGGGGATCCGACTCACCATGTCCAGGTGAGACCCGGGTGGGAACCAGTGTCACCATGTCCAGGTGTGGCCCAGGAGAAGACCAGAGTTAATAGGTCCGGCTGGGTCACTGTTAGGGAACAGTGTAACCGTATCCTGATGCTACCCAGATGGGTACCAGAGACACCAGGTCCTGGTGAGGCCCAGGTGGGACCAGAGATATGAGGTTCAGGTGAGGTCCCGATGGGAACCACAGTCACCAGGTCAGGTGAGGCCATGCTTAGGATCAGAGTCACCAGTTACAGGTGAGGCCCAGGTGGAGCCAGAGTCACCTGGTACAAAAGAGGCCAAAGTCAGGACCAGAGTTACCAGGATCAGGTCACTCCAAGTGGGAATAGAGTAACCATATCCCGATGACGCCCAGGGAGAACCAGAGTCACCAGGTCCAGATGAGGCGCAGGTGGGGAGCATGTTCACTAGTTCTCGGTGAGACCCAGTTGAGGAGCAGAGTAACCAGGTCTAGTTGAGGCCTAGAGGGGTACCAGATTCACCTGTCTGGGTGACATCCAGATGGGGACCAGAGTCCCCACGTCAGGCTGAGGCCAAGAGGGGATCGAGAGTCATCATGTCCAGATGAGGCTCAGGTTTGGAACCGAGTATCCAGGTCATAATGGTCCATAGGTGAGGTACAGAGTCACCAGATCTGGGTGAGGCCCAGGTAGGATCAGAGTCACCAGTTCCAGTTGAGGCCAAGAAGGAGTCCACAGCAATCAGGTCCAGGTGGGGAACAAAGACACCAGGACTGGGTGAGGCCCAGATGGGGACCAGATTCACCAGGCCCAGGTGATATCCTAGTGGTGACCAGGGTTACCAGTCCCGGGTGACCACCAGGTAAGGACCAGATTCACCAGGTCCAAGTGAGGCCCAGGTGGTGACCAGAGTCCCCGGGTCTGGGAGACGACCAGGTAAGGACCAGAGTCACCAGGTCCAAATGAGGCCCAGATGGAGCATATTCAATAGGTCCAGGTGAGGCCCAGTTGAGGACCAGAGTCACCAGAACTGGATGAGGCCGAGAGGGGTACCAGAATCACCTGGTCCAGGTGACATCCAGATGGAGACCAGAGTCACCAGGTCAGGGTTAGGCCCAGAGTGGTTCGACAGTCCAGAGCCTCATGTGCAGGTGAGGCTCAGGTGTGGAACAGAGAAACCAGGTACCAATGATGCCCAGGTGAGGACCAGAGTCACCAGGTCTGGGTGACACGCAGATAGGATCAGAGTCACCAGTTCCAGGTGAGGACAAGAAGGAGTCCACAGCAATCAGGTCAAGGTGGGGAACAAAGTCACCAGGACTGAGTGAGGCCCAGATGGGGACTGGATTCACCAGGTCCAGGTGAGGCCCAGGTGGTGACCATAGTCCCCGGGTCTGGGAGAGGACCAGGTAAGGACCAGATTTACCAGTTCCAAGAGGCCCACGTGGAGACCTGAGTCACCAGGTATGGGTGAGGCCCAAGTGGCATCCTCACTCACCAGGTCCATGTGAGGCCAACCTGCAGGCCAAGTCACCCGATTCACGTGAGGCCCTAGTGGGGACTGTAGTCACCAGTTAAAAGTGATTCTACCAGAACAACACAGTTACCAGGACCTGGTGTGGTTCATGTGGGAACGAGAGTCAACAGGTCCAGGTGAGACCCAGGTGGGGACCACAGTCACCAGGTCCAGATTGAGGCCTAGGGCGGGGGACCCGGGTCATCAGGACCAGTTGAGGCCAAAGTGTGGAACAAAGTTATCATGTCCATGTGAGGCCCAGCTGGGGAAGAGTAACCATGTCCCATTGATGCCAGGTGGGAAAAGAGTCACAAGGTCCAGACGAGGCCTTAGTGAGGAGTAGATTCACCAGGTCCTGTTGAGGCCCAGTTGAGGACCAGTGTCCCCAGCTCCGGGTGAGTCCCAGAGGGGGACCAGTGTCACCCGGTTCTGGTGATATCCAGGTGGGGACCAGAGTCAGCACGTCAGGGTGAGGCCCAGAGGGGGACGAGAATCACTAGGTCCAGATGAGACCCCGATGTGGAACTGAGAACCCTGGTCCCATGATGCCCATATGAGGACCTGAGTCACCAGGTCCAGGTGAGGTCACTGTGGGAACCAATCACCTCGTCCAGGTGAGGCCCAGGTGGGACCAGAGTCACCAGATCTGGTTGAGGCCTAGACGGGTACCAGATTCACCTGTTCTAGGTGACATCCAGAAGGGTCCAGAGTCACCAGGTCAGGGTGAGTCCCAGAGAGGTTCCAGAGTCATCATGTCCAGGTGAGGCTCAGGTGTGGAACAGAGTCACCAAGTACCAAAGATGCCCAGGTGAGGACCAGAGTCACCAGATCTGGGTGACGCGCAGATAGGATCATAGTCACCAGTTCCAGGTGAGGCCAAGAAAGAATCCACAGCAATCAGGCCCAGGTGGGGAACAAAGTCACCAGGAGAGGCTGAGGCCCAGAGGGCATTCAGAGTCATCATGTCCAGGTGAGGCTCAGGTGTGTAACAAAGTATCCAGGTCATAATGGTCCACAGGTGAGGACCAGAGTCACCAGATCTGGGTGAGGCCCAGTGAGGATCAGAGTCACCAGTTCAAGGTGAGGCGAAGAAGGAGTCCACAGCAATCAGGCCCAGGTGGGGAACAAAGTCACCAGGAGAGGGTGAGGCCCAGATGGGGACCAGATTCACCATGTCCAGGTTATTCCCAGGTGGTGACCAGAGTTACCAGTTCCGTGTGAGGTCCAGGTAAGGAGCAGATTCACCAGGTCCAAGTGAGACCCAGGTGGGGACCTGTGTCACCAGGCAAGGGTGAGGCCCAGGTGTCAACCCCACTCACCAGGTCCAGGTGAGGGCAACCTGCAGGCCATGCAGAGGAACAATGTCCCGATGATGCCCAGGTAGGGAAGAGAGTTACCAGGTCCAGGTGATTCCCAGGTGGTGATCAGAGTTACGAGTTCCGGGTGAGGACCAGGTAAGGACCAGAGTCACCAGGTCCCAGACGACCAAGTGGGGAACTGTGTCACCAAATATAGGTGAGGCTCAGTTGGCAACCTCACTCACCAGGTCCAGGTGAGTCCAACCTGCAGACCAGTGTCACCAGATCCTGGTGAGGCCCTAGTGGGGACGGGAGTCACCAGGTAAATGTGAGTCTACAAGAACACCACAGTCACCAGGTCCAGGTGTGGTTCATGTGGGAACGAGCGTCACCAGGTCCAGGTTGAGGCCTAGGTGGGGGGACAAGTGTCATCAGGACAAGTTGAGGCCAAAGTGTGGAGCAAAGTTATCATGTCAAGGTGAGGCACAGGTGGGGAACAGAGTAACCATGTCCCATTGATGCCAGGTGGGAAAAGAGTCACAAGGTCCAGACGAGGCCTAAGTGAGGAGTAGATTCACCAGGTCCTGTTGAGACCCTGTTGAGGACCAGTGTCCCCACCTCCGGAGAGCCCCATAGGGGGACCAGAGTCACCAGGTTCTGGTGATATCCAAGAGGGGACCAGAGTCACCCCGTCAGGGTGTGGCCCAGAGGGGGATGAGAATCACTAGGTCCAGGTGAGGCCCCGATGTGGAACTGAGAAACCAGGTCCCATGATGCCCATATGAGGACCTGAGTCACCAGTTCCAGGTGAGGTCCCTGTGGGAACCAGTCACCTCGTCCAGGTGAGGCCCAGGTGGGACCACAGTCAACAGGTCCAGGTGAGGACCAGGTATATAAGAGAGTATCCAGGTCCCAATGATGCCCAGGGAAGGACCAGAGTCAACAGGTCCAGGAGAGGCCCAAGTATGGATCAGAGTCATTGTGTTCCAGGTGAGGCCAGATGGAGACAACAGGAACCAAGTCAGGAGAGCCCCATATGGGAAGCAGAGCCACCAGATCCGGGTAGGTCCAGGTGGGACCAGAGTCACCAGGTCCAGATGAGGCGAAGGTGGTCAGCATATTCACTACGTCTGGTTGAGGCCCAGTAGAGGACCAGAGTCACCAGGTCTATTTGAGGCCTAGAGGGGTACCAGATTCACCTGGTCTAGGTACCTTCCAGATGGGGACCAGAGTCACCATGTCAGGGAGAGGCCCAGAGGGGATCCAGAGACATCATGTCCAGGTGAGGCTCAGGTGTGGAACAGAGTATCCAGGTCATAATGGTCCACACGTGAGGAGCAGAGTCACCAGATCTGGCTGAGGCCCAGTTAGGATCAGAGTCAACAGTTCCAGGTGAGGCTAAGAAGGAGTCCACAGCAATCAGGTCTAGGTGGGGAAAAAAATCACGAGGACTGGGTGAGGCCCAGATGGGGACACAGATTCACCAGGTCCAAGTGATTCCCACGTGGTGACCAGAGTTACCAGATTCACCAGGTCCAGGTGATCCCCAGGTGGTGAGCAGAATTACCAGATACACCAGGTCCAAGTGAGGCCCACGTAGGGGCCTGAGTCAGCAGGTATGGGTGAGGCCCAAGTGGCAACCCCACTCACCAGGTCCAGGTGAGGCCTACCTGCAGGCCATGCAAAGTAAACGGGTCCCGATAATGCCAAGATAGGGACCAGAGTTACCAGGTCCAGGTGAGGCCATCCTGCAGGCCATGCAGTGGAACCAGGTCCCCATGATGCCCAGGTAGGGACCAGAGTAACCAGGTCCAAATGAGGCCAAGATGGAGCATATTCGCTAAGTCCAGCCGAGGACTTGTTGGAGACCAGAGACACCAGATCTGGTTGAGGCCTAGAGGGGTACCAGAATCACCTGGTCCAGGTGACATCCAGATGGGGACAAGAGTCACCAAGTCAGGGTGAAGCCCAGAGAGGTTCCAGAGTCATCATGTCCAGGTGAGGCTCAGGTGTGGAACAGAGTCACCAGGTACCAATGATGCCCAGGTGAGGACCAGAGTCACCAGGTCTGGGTCACACGCAGATAGGATCAGAGTCACCAGGTCCAGGTGAGGCCAAGAAAGAGTCCACAGCAATCAGGTCCAGGTGGGGAACAAAGTCATCAAGACTGGGTGAGGCCCAGATGGGGAAGAGATTCACCAGGTCCAGGTGAGGCCCAGGTGGTTTCCAGAATCCCCGGGTCTGGGAGAGGACCATGTAAGGACCAGATTCACCAGGTCCAAGAGGACCACGTGGGTTCCTGAGTCACCAGGTATGGGTGAAGCTCAGGTGGCAACCCCACTCACCAGGTCCAGGTGAGGCCAACCTGCAGGCCACAGTCAGCAGATCCAGGTGAGGCCCTACTGGGGACCGCAGTCACCAGGTAAATGTGAGTCTACAAGAACACCACAGTCACCAGGTCCAGGTGTGGTTCATGTGGGAACGAGAGTCCTCAGATCCAGGTGAGACCCAGGTGGGGACGACAGTCACCAAGTCCAGATTGAGTCCTAGGTGGTGGGACGAGAGACATCAGGAGCAGTTGAGGCCGAAGTGTGGATCAAAGTTATCATGTTCAGGAGGGGCCCAGGTGGGGAACAGAGTAACCATGTCCCATTGATGCCAGGTGGGAAAAGAGACACAAGGTCCAGACGAGGCCTAAGTGAGGAGTAGATTCAACAGGTCCTGTTGAGGACCAGCTGAGGACCAGTGTCCCCAGATCCGGGTGAGTCCCAGAGGGGGACCAGAGTCACCCGGTTCTGGTGATATCCAGGTGGGGACCAGAGTCACCACGTCAGGGTGAGGCCCGAGAGGGAGACAAGAATCACTAGGTCCAGGTGAGGCCCCGATGTGGAACTGAGAAACCAGGTCCCATGATGCCCATATGAGGAACTGAGTCACCAGGTCCAGGTGAGGTCCCTGTGGGAACCAGTCACCTCGTTCAGGTGAGGTCCAGGTGGGACCAGAGTCACAAGGTCCAGGTGAGGCGCAGGTGGCAACAGGATTCACCAAGTCCAGGTGAGGCCCAGGTGGCCACCAGTCACCAGATCCAGGTGCGGAACAGCTAAGGACCAGATTATCCAGGCCCAAGTGAAGCCCAACGGGTGACCAGAGTCACCAGGTATGGGTGAGCCCCAGAGGGTGAACCAGAGTAACCAGTTCAGTTTGAGGCCCAGAATGGGACCAGAGGTCCCTGGTCAGAGTGAGGCCCAGGCGTGGAATAGAGTATCCAGGTCCCATGATGCCTGGGTGAGGACCAGAGGCACTAGGGCCATGCTGGCCCAGATGGGGAACAGAATCACTAGGTCCTGGTGAGGCATAGAATAAGACCACAGTCAGCAGTATCAGGTGAGCCCCTTGTGGGAACCAGAGCCACTCTATCCAGCTGAGTCCCAGGTCCATGTGAAGCCCACGTGAGAACCAGATTCATCAGGTCGAATTGAGGCATAGCTGGGGTCAAGAGTCACCAGGTCTGGGTGCGGCCTAGGTGGGGCAAGATTCAGCAGTTCTGCGTTAGGTCAAAGTGGGGACGAGAGACACCAGGTCCAGGTGAGGCCAAAATGAGGATCAGAGTCACCAGATCCAGGTGAGGTCCATGTTGGAAACGAGTCACCAGGTCCAGGAGAGGTCCAAGTGGGGACCAGAGTCACCAGATCCAGGTGAAGACCAGGTGCGGACAAGAGTCACCAGATCCAGAGAAGCCCAGGTGGAGACCAGACTCACTAGGTCCAGATTAGCCCCAGGTGAGGACCAGAGTTACCAGGTACAGGTGAGGCCCCGGTGGGGATCAGAGGCAACAGATCCATGTGAGGCCGGCTTGGGGACCATGGTCATCAGTTCTACTTGAGGCCCAGGTGTGGAACACAGTAAGCAGGTCCAGGTGAGTCCCCGGTGGTGACAAGAGTCACCAGGTCCAGGTGAGTCCCAGGTGGGGACCAGGATCAACAGGTACAGGGGAGACCCTTGAAAGAACCAGAGTCAACAGTTCGAGATCACGCGCCGGTGGCAACCAGTCTCAGTAGGTCCAAGTAGGCCAATGTGGGGTTCACAGTCACTAGGGCACGGTGAGACCCAGAGCGGGACCAGAGTCACCTGGTCCAAGTGAGGTCCAGTTGTGGAACACAGTCACCGGGTCCAAATTTTGCCCAGTTGAGGACCATGGTCAACAGGGCCAGGTGAGGCCCAGAAGGGGACCGGAGTTCCCAAATCCAGGTGAAGCCCAGGTGGGGACCACAGTCACCAGATCCAGGGTAGTCTCAGGTGCAGACCACAATCACCAGATCCAGGTGAGGTGCAGGTGGAACCACACTCACCAGGTCCCGGTGAGGCCCTGGTGGGGACCAGAGTCACGAGGTACATGAGAAGCTAGAAACACCGCAGCCACCAGGTCCACATGATGTCCATGTGGGAACGAGAATCACCAGTTACAGGTGAGGACCAGGTGGGGATCCGACTCACCATGTTCAGGTGAGACCCCGGTGGGAACAAGTGTCACCATGACCAGGTGGAGCCCAGGTGAAGACCGGAGTTAATAGGTCCGGCTGGGTCACTGTTAGTGAACAATGTAACCATATCCTGATGCTACTCAGGTGGGTACCAGAGACAACAGGTCCTGGTGAGGCCCAGGTGGGACCAGAGACATTAAGTCCAGGTGAGATCCCAATGGGAACCACAGTCACCAGGTCAGGTGAGGCTATGCTTAGCATCAGAGTCACCAGTTACAGGTGAGGCCCACGTGGAGCCAGAGTCACCTGGTACAGAAGAGGCCAAAGTCAGGACCAGAGTTACCAGGATCAGGACAGTCCCAGTGGGGAATACAGTAACCATGTCCCGATATGGCCCAGGTAGAACCAGAGCCACCAGGTCCAGATGAGGCGCAGGTGGGGGTATATTCACTAGGTCCCGGTGAGGCCCCGTTGAGGACCAGATCCCCCGGTCTAGTTGAGGCCTAGAGGGGTACCAGATTCACCTGCTCTAGGTGACATCCAGATGGGGACCAGAGTCACCATGTTAGGCTGAGGCCCAGAGGGGATCCAGAGTCATCATGTCCAGGTGAGGCTCAGGTGTGGAACAGAGTATCCAGGTCATAATGGTCCTCAGGTGAGGACCTGAGTCACCAGATCTGGGTGAGACCCAGTTATGATCAGAGTCACCAGTTCCAGATGAGGCCAAGAAGGTGTCCACAGCAATCAGGTCCAGGTGGGGAACAAAGTCACCCGGACTGGGTGAGGACAAGATGGGGACCAGATTAACAAGATCCAGGTTATTCCCAGGTGGTGACCAGAGTTATCAGTTCTGGGTGAGGACCAGGTAAGGACGAGATTCACCAGGTCCAAGTGAGACCCACGTGGGGACCTGTGTCATAATGCATGTGTGAGGCCCAGATTGCCGCCCCACTCACCAGGTCCAGGTGAGGCCAACCTGCAGGCCATGCAGAGGAACCATGTCCCGATGATGCCCAGGTAAGGAAAAGAGTTACCAGGTCCAGGTGAGGACAACCTGCAGACCATGCAGTGGAACCACGTCCCGATGATGCCCAGGTAGGGACCAGAGACACCAGGTCCAAATGAGGCCCAGATGTAGCAAATTCACTAGGTCCAGGTGAGGCCCAGTTGAGGACCAGAGTCACCAGATTTAGTTGATGCCTAGAGGGGTACCAGAATCACCTCGTCCAGGTGACATGCAATGGGGACCAGAGTCACCAGGTCAGGGAGAGGCCCAGAGAGGTTCCAGAGACATCATGTCCAGGTGAGGCTCAGGTGAGGAACAGAGTCACCAGGTACCAATGATGCTCAGGTGAGGACCAGAGTCACCAGATCTGGGAGACCCGCAGATAGGATCAGAGTCACCAGTTCCAGATGAGGCCAAGAAAGGGTCCACAACAACCAGGTCCAGGAGGGGATCAATGTCACCTGGACTGGGTGAGGCCCAGATGGGGAACAGATTCACCAGGTCCAGGTGAGGCCCAGGTGTTGACCAGAGTCTCCGGGTCTGGGAGAGGACCAGGTAAGGACCAGATTCACCAGGTCCAAGAGGCTCACGTGGGGACCTGAGCCACCATGTATGGTTGAGGCCCAGGAGGCAACCCCACTCAAGAGGTCCAGGTGAGGCCAACCTGCAGGCCAGAGTTACCAGATCCAGGTGAGGCCCTAGTGGGGACCGGAGTCAACAGGGAAATGTGAGTCTACAAGAACACCACAGTCATCAGGTCCAGGTGGGGTTCATGTGGCAAGGAGAGTCAACAGGTCCAGGTGAAACCCAGGTGGGGACCACAATCACCAGGTCCAGATTAAGGCCTAGGTGGGGGGACGAGGGTCATCAGGACCAGTTGAGGCCAAAGTGTGGACCAAAGTTATCATGTCCATGCGAGGTCCAGGTTGGGACCAGAGTAATCTTGTCCCATTGATGCCAGGTGGGAAATGAGTCTCAAGGTCCATACGAGACCTAAGTGAGGAGTAGATTCACCAGGTCCTGTTGAGGCGCAGTTGAGGACCAGTGTCGCCAGCTCCGGGTGCGTCCCAGAGGGGGACCAGAGTCACCGGTTCTGGTGATATCCAGGTGGTGACCAGAGTCAACAAGTCAGGGTAGGCCCAGAGGGGGAGAGAATCACTAGGTACAGGTGAGGCCCCGATGTGGAACTGAGAAACCAGGTCCCATGATGCCCATATGAGGACCTGAGTCACCAGATCCATGTGAGGCCCACGTGAGGACCAGATTCATCAGGTTGAATTGAGGCATAGCTGGGGACAAGAGTCACCAGGTCAGGGTGCGGACAAGGTGGGGTAAGATTCAGCAGTTCTGAGTTAGCTCAAAGAGGGGACGAGAGATACCAGGTCCAGGTGAGGCCAAACTGAGGACCAGAGTCACCAGATCCAGGTGAGGTCCATGATGGAAAGAGAGTCAGCAGGACCAGGAGAGGTCCAGGTGGGGACCAGAGTCCCCAGTTCCAGGTGAAGTCCAGGTGGGGACCAGAGTCACCAGATCCAGGTGAAGCCCAGGTGGGGACCAGAGTCACTAGGTCCAGATGAGGCCCAGGTGACGACCAGAGTTACCAGGTACACGTGAGGCCCCGGTGAGGATCAGAGGCAACTGGTCCATGTGAGGCCGTCTTGGGGACCATGGTCAACAGATCTACTTGAGGCCTAGGTGTGGAACACAGTAACCAGGTCCATGTGAGTCACCGGTGGTGCAAGAGTCACCACGTCTAGGTGAGGCCAAGGTGGGCACCAGGATCACCAGGTACAGGGGAGGCCATTGAAAGAACCAGAGTCAGCACTTCGAGGTCAGGCGCAGTTGGAAACCAGGGTCAGCAGGTCTACGTCAGGCCAAAGTGGGGTTCAGAGTCACTAGGGCACGGTGACATCCAGAGGGGGACCAGAGTCACCTGGTCCAGGAGAGGTCCAGTTGTGGAACACAGTCAACGGGTCCCAATTTTGCCCAGTTGAGGACCATGGTCAACAGGGCCAGGTGAGACCCAGATGGGGACCGGAGTCCCCAAATCCAGGTGAAGCCCGGGTGGGACCACAGTCACCAGATGAAGGGTAGTCTCAGGTGCAGACCAGAATCACCATGTCCAGGTGTGACCCAGGTGAAGAGCAGAGTTAATAGGTCCGCCTTGGTCACTGTTAGTGAACAGTGTAACCATATCCTGATGCTATCCAGGTGGGTACCAGAGACACAAAGTCCTGGTGAGGCCCAGTTTGGCCCGGAGACATGAGGTCCAGGTGAGGTCCCGATGGGAAGCACAGTCACCAGGTCAGGTGAGGCCATGCTTAGGATCAGAGTCACAAGTTACAGATGAGACCCAGGTGGAGCCAGAGTCACCTGGTACAGAAGAGGCCAAAGTCAGGACCAGAGTTACCAGGATCAGATCAGTCCCAGTGGGGAATAGAGTAACCATGTCCCGATGATGCCCAGGTAGTACCAGAGTCACCAGGTCCAGATGAGGCAGAGGTCGGGAGCATGTTCACTAGGGCCCGGTGAGGCCCAGTTGAGGACCAGAGTCGCAAGGTCAAGTGAGGCCTAGAGTGGTACCAGATTCACCTGGTCTAGGTGACATCCAGATGGGGACCAGAGTCAACATGTCAGGCTGAGGCCCAGAGGGGTTCCATAGTCATCATGTCCAGGTGAGGCTGAGGTTTGGAACACAGTATCCAGGTCATAATGGTCCACAGGAGAGGACCAGAGTCACCAGATCTGGGTGAGGCCCAGTTAGGTTCAGAGTCACAAGTTCAAGGTGAGGCCAAGAAGGAGTCCACAGCAATCAAGTCCAGGTGAGGAACAAAGTCACCAGGACTGGGTGAGGCCCAGATGGGGACCAGATTCACCAGGCCCATGTGATTCCCAGGTGGTGACCAGAGATACCAGTTCTGGTTGAGGACCAGGAAAGGACCAGATTCACCACGTCCAAGTGAGGCCCACGTAGGGATTTGTGTCACCAGGTATGGGTGAGGCCCAGTTGACAACCCCACTCACCGAGTCCAGGAGAGGCCAACCTGCAGGCCATGCTGTGGAACCATGTCCCGATGATGCCCAGGTAGGGACCAGAGTCACCAGGTCCAGATGAGGCCCAGATGGAGCATATTCATTAGGTCCAGGTGAGGCCCAGTTGAGGACCATAGTCACCAGATCTTGTTGAGGCGTAGAGGGATACCAGAATCACCTGGTCCAGGTGACATCCAGATGCGTACCACAGTCACTAGTTCAAGGTGAGGCCCAGAGTGGTTCAAGAGTCATCATGTTCAAGTGAGGCTCAGGTGTGGAACAGAGGCACCAGGTACCAAGGATGCCCAGGTGAGGACCAGAATCACCAGGTCTGGATGACGCCCAGATAGGATCAGAGTCACCAGTTCCAGGTGAGGCCAAGAAATAGTCCACAGCAATCAGGTCCAGGTGGGGAACAAATTCAGCAGCACTAGGTGAGGCCCAGATGGGGACCAGATTCACCAGGTCCAGGTGAGGCCCAGGTGGTGACCAGAGTCCCTGGGTCTGGGAGAGGACCAGGTAAGGACCAGATTCACCAGGTCCAAGAGGCCCACGTGGGGACCTGAGTCACCAGGTAAGGGTGAGGCCCAGGTGGCAACCCCACTCACCAGGTCCAGGTGAGTCCAACCTGCAGGCCAGAGTCACCAGATCCAGGTGAGGCCTTAGTGGTGACCAGTCACCATGTAAAATTGAGTCTACAAAAACACCACAGTCACCAGGTCCAGGTATGATTCATTTGGGAACGAGAGTCACCAGGTCCAGGTGAGACCCAGGTGGGAACCACAGTCACCAGGTCCAGATTGATGCTTAGGTGGCGGGTCCAGTGTCATCAGGAACAGTTGAGGCCAAAGTGTGGAGCAAAGTTATCATGTCCAGGTGAGGCGCAGATGGGGAACAGAGTAACCATGTCCCATTGATGCCAGGTGGGAAAGAGTCACAAGGTCCAGACGAGGCTTAAGTGAGGAGTAGATTCACCAGGTCCTGTTGAGGCCCAGTTGAGGAGCAGTGTCCCCAGCTCCGGGTGAGTCCCAGAGGGGGACCAGAGTCACCCGGTTCTGGTGATATCCAGCTGGAGACCAGAGTCACCACGTCAGGGGGAGGCCTAGAGGGGGACGAGAATCACTAGGTCCAGGTGAGGCCCCGATGTGGAACTGAGAAACCAGGTTCCATGATGCCCATGTGAGGACCTGAGTCACCAGATCCAGGTGAGTTCCCTGTGGGAACCAGCCACCTCGTCCAAGTAAGGCCCAGGTGTGACCACAGTGACCAGGTCCAGGTGAGGCCCAGGTATATAAGTGAGTATCCAGGTCCCAATGAGGCCTGGTAAGGACCAGAGACAACAGATCCAGGATAGGCTCAAATATGGATCAGAGCCATTGTTTCCCAGGTGAGGCCAGATGGAGACCACAGGAACCAGGTCCAGGAGAGCCCAATATGGGAACCAGAGCCACCAGATCCATGTGAGGTCCAGGTGGAAACACAGTCACAATGTCCAGGTGAGGCGCAATTGGCAACAGGATTCACCAAGTCCAGGGGAAGCCCAGGTGGCGACCAGTCACCACATCCAGGTGCGGACCAGCTAAGGTACAGATTCTCCAGGCCCAAGAGAAGTCAAAGGGGTGACCAGAGTCACCAGGTAAGGGTGAGGCCCAGAGGGGGAACCAGAGTAACCAGTTTAGTTTGAGGCCCAGAATGGGACCAGAGGTCCCTGGTCAGAGTGAGGCCCAGGTGTGGAATAGAGTATCCAGGTCCCAATGATGCCTGAGTGAGGAACAGAGTTACTAGGGCCATGCAGGCATAGATGGGGAAAGAATCACCAGGTCCTGGTGAGGCATAGAATAAAACCACAGTCAGCAGTATCAGGTGAGCCCCTTGTGGAAACCAGAGCCACTCTATCCAGCTGAGTCCCAGGTCCATGTGAGACCCACGTGAGGACCAGATTCATCAGGTCGAATTGAGGCATAGCTGGGGACAAGAGTCACCAGGTCTGGGTGCGGCCTAGGTGGGGCGAGATTCAGCAGTTCTGAGTTAGGTCAAAGTGGGGACAAGAGTCAACAGGTCCCGGTGAGGCCAAACTGAGGAACAGAGTCACCAGGTCCAGGTGAGGTCCTGGTGGAGACCAGTGTCATCAGATCCAGGTGAAGTCCAGGTGGGGACCAGAGTCATGAGATCCAGGTGAAGTCCAGGTGGGGACCAGAGTCACTAGATCCAGGTGAAGTACAGGTGGGGACCAGAGTCACCAGATCCAGGTGAAGCCCAGGTGGGGACCAGAGTCACTAGGTCCAGATGAGGCCTAGGTGAGGACCAGAGTTACCAGGTACACGAGAGGCCCCGGTGGGGATCACAGGCAACAGGTCCATGTGAGGCCGGCTTGGGGACCATGGTCAACAGGTCTACTTGAGGCCCAGGTGTGGAACACAGTAAGCAGGTCCAGGTGAGTCCCCGGTGGTTACAAGTGTCACCACGTCCAGTTGAGGCCCAGGTGGGGACCAGGATCACCTGGTAAAGGGGAGGCCCATTAAAGAACCAGAGTCAACAGTTCGAGGTCAGGCGCAGGTGGTAACCAGGGTCAGCAAGTCCAAGTCAGGCCAAAGTGGGGTTCACAGTCACTAGGGCACGGTGAGACCCAGAGGGTGACCAGAGTCACCTGGTCCAGTTGAGGTCCAGTTTTGGAACACAGTCAACGGGTCCAAATTTCCCAGTTGAGGACCAATGTCAAGACGCCAGGTGAGGCCCAGATGGGGACCGGAGTCCCCAAATCCAGGTGAAGCCAACGTGGGGACAGTCACCAGATCCAGGGTAGTCTCAGGTGCAGATCGGAATCACCAGGTCCAGGTGAGGTGCAGGTGGCAACCACACTCACCAGGTCCCGGTGAGGCCCTGGTGGGGAGCAGAGTCAGGAGGTACATGAGAAGCTAGAAACACTGCAGCCACCAGGTCCACATGATGTCCATGTGGGAACGAGAATCACCAGTTACAGTTGAGAACCAGCTGGGGATCCGACTCACCATGTCCAGGTGAGACCCAGGTGCGAACCAGTGTCACCATGTCCAGGTGTGGCCCAGGTGAAGACCAGAGTTAATAGGTCGGGCTGGGACACTGTTAGTGAACAGTGTAACCATATCCTGATGCTACCCAGGTGGGTACCAGAGACACCAGGTCTTGGTGAGGCCAAGGTGGGTCCAGGGACATGAGGTCCAGGTGAGGTCCCGGTGGGAACCACAGTCACCATGTCAGGTGAGGCCATGCTTAGGATCAGAGTCACCAGTTACAGGTGAGGCCCAGGTGGATCCAGAGTCACCTGGTACAGAAGAGGCCAAATTCAGGACCAGAGTTACCAGGATCAGGTCTGTCCCAGTGGGAATTAGAGTAACCACGTCCCAATGATGCCCAGGAAGAAGCAGAGTCACCAGGTCCAGATGAAGCGCAGGTGGGGAGCATATTCACTAGGTCCAGGTGAGGCCCAATTGAGGACCAGAGTCACCAGGTCTAGTTGAGGCCTAGAGGGTTACCATATTCACCTGGTCTAGGTGACATCCAGATGGGGACCAGTGTCACCATGTCAGGGTGATGCCCAGAGGGGATCCAGAGTCATCATGTCCAGGTGAGGCTCATGTGTGGAACAGAGTATCCAGGTCATAATGGTCCACAGGTGAGGACCAGAGTCACGAGATCTGGGTGAGGCCCAGTTAGGATCAGAGTCACCAGTTCCAGGTGAGGCCAAGAAGGAGTCCACAGCAATCAGGTCCAAGTTGGAAACAAAGTCACCAGGACTGGGTGAGGCCAAGATGGGGACCAGATTCACCAGATCCAGGTATTCCCAGGTGGTGACCAGAGTTACTTGTTCCAGATGAGGACCAGGTAAGGACCAGATTCACCAGGTCCAAGTGAGACACACGTGGGGACCTGTGTCTCCATGCATTGGTGAGGGCCAGGTGGCATCCCCACACACCAGGTCCAGGTGAGGCCAAACTGCAGGCCATGCAGAGAAACCATGTCCTGATGATGCCCAGGTAGGGACCAGAGTTACCAGGTCCAAGTGAGGCCAACCTGCAGGCTATGCAGTGGAACCATGTCCCGATGAGCCCAGGAAGGGACCAGAGTCACCAGGTCCAAATGAGGCCCAGATGGAGCATATTCACTAGGTACAGGTGAGTCCCCTTTGAAGACCAGAGTCACCAGATCTGTTTGAGGCCTAGGGGGTACCAGAATCACCTGGTCCAGGTGACATGCAGATGGGGACCAGAGTCACCAGGTCAGGGTGAGGCCCAGAGAGGTGCCAGAGTCATCATGTTCAGGTGAGGCTCAGGTGTGGAACAGAGTCACCAGGTACCAATGATGCCCAGGTGAGGACAAGAGTCACCCGGACGCACAGATAGGATCAGACTCACCAGTCCAAGTGAGGCCAAGAAAGGGCACAGCAATCAGTTCCAGGTAGGGAACAAAGTCACCAGGACTGGGTGAGGCCCAGATGGAGACCAGATTCACCAGGTCCAGGTGAGGCCCAGGTGGTGACAAGAGTCCCCGGGTCTAGGAGAGGACCGGGTAAGGACAAGATTCACAGGTTCCAAGAGGCCCACGTAGGGACTTGAGTCACCAGGTATGGGTGAGGCCCAGGTGGCAACCCCACTCACCAGGTCCTGGTGAGACCAACCTGCAGGCCAGAGTCATCAGATCCACGTTAGTCCCTAGTGGGGACCGGATTCACCAGGTAAAAGTGAGTCTACAAGAACGCCAGAGTCACCAGGTCCAGGCGTGGTTCATGTAGGAAGGAGACCACCAGGTCCAGGTGAGACCAAGGTGGGGACCACAGTCACCAGGTCCAGGTGTGACCCAGGTGGGGACCACAGTCACCAGGTTCAGTTTGAGGCCTAGGTGGGGGGATCAGAGTCATCAGGGCCAGTTGAGGCCAAAGTGTGGAGCAAAGTTATCATGTCCAGGTGAGGCCCAGTGGGAACAGAGTAACCATGTCCCATTGATGCCAGGTGGGAAAAGAGTCACAAGGTCCAGACGAGACGTAAGTGAGGAGTAGATTCACCAGGTCCAGTTGTGCCCAGTTGAGGACCAGTGTCCCAGCTCCGGGTGAGTCCCAGAGGGGCAACAGAGTCACCCGATTCTGGTGATATCCAGATGGGGACCAGAGTCACCATGTCAGGCTGAGGCCCAGAGGGGATCCAGCGTCATCATGTCCAGGTGAGTCTCAGGTGTGGAACCGAGTATCCAGGTCATAATGGTCCACAGGTGAGGACCAGAGTCACCAGATCTGGGTGAGACCCAGTTAGGATCAGAGTCACCCGTTCCAGGTAGGCCCAAAAGGAGTCCACAGCAATCAGGTCCAGGTGGGGAACAAAGTCACCAGGACTGGGTGAGGTCCAATGGGGACCAGATTCACCAGGTCCAGATGATTCCCATGTTGTGACCAGACTTACTAGTTCCGAGTGAGGACCAGGTAAGGACCAGATTCACCAGGTCAAAGGGAGGCCCACGTGGGGCCCTGTGTCACAAGGTATGGAGGAGGCCCAGGTGGCAACCCCACTCACCAGGTCCAGGTGAGGCCAACCTGCAGGCCATGCAGAGGAACCATGTCCCGGTGATGCTCAGGTAGGGACCAGATTTACCAGGTGCAGGTGAGGTCAATCTGCAGGCCATGCAGTGGAACCATGTCCCAATGATGCCCAGGTAGGGACCAGAGTAACCAGGTCCAAATAATGCCCAGATGGAGCATATTCACTAGGTCCAGGTGAGGCCCAGTTGAGGACGAGTTTCAACATATCTGCTTGAGTCTTAGAAGGGTACCAGAATCACCTGGTCCAGGTGATATCCAGATGGGGACCAGAGTCACCAGGTCAGGGGGAGGCCCAGAGTGGTTCCAGAGTCATCGGGTCCAGGTGAGGCTCAGGTGTGGTAGAGAGTCACCAGGTACAAATGATGCCCAAGTGAGGACCAGAGTCACCAGATCTGGGTGAGGCGCAGAAAGGATCAGAGTCACCAGTTGCAGGTGAGGCCAAGAAAGTGTTCACAGCAATCAGGTCCAGGTAGGGAACAAAGTCACCAGACCTGGGTGAGACCCAGATGGGGACCAGATTCACCAGGTCAAGGTGAGGCCCAGGTGGGGATAGAGTCCCCGGGTTTGGGAAAGGACCAGGTAGCGACCAGATTCACCAGGTCCAAGAGGCTCACGTGGGGACCTGAGTCACCAGCTATGTGTGAGGCTTAGGTGGCAACCCCACTCACCAGGTCCAGGTGAGGCCAACCAGCGGGACAGAGTCACCAGATCCAGGTGAGGCCCTAGTGGGGACTGGAGTCACCAGGGATATGTGAGTATACAAGAACACCACAGTCACCAGATCCAGGTGTGGTTCATCTGGGAAAGAGAGTCACCAGGTCCAGGTGAGACCCAGGTGGAGACCACAGTCACCAGGTCCAGATTGAGGCCTAGGTGGGGGGACCAGTGTCATCAGGACCAGTTGAGGCCAAAGAGTGGAGCAAAGTTATCATGTGGAGGTGAGGCCCAGGTGGGGAACAGAATAACAATGTCCCATTGATGCCAGGTGGGAAAAGAGTCACAAGGTCCAGACGATGCCTAAGTGAGGAGTAGATTCATCAGGTCCTATTGAGGCCCAGTTGAGGACCAGTGTCCCCATCTCCGGGTGAGTCCCACAGGGGGACCAGAGTCACCGGGTTCTGGTGATATCCAGGTGGGGACCATAGTCACCACATCAGGGTGAGGCCCAGAGGGGGACGAGAATCACTAGGTACAGGTGAGGCCCCGATGTGGAACTGAGAAACCAGGTACCATGATACCCATATGAGGACCAGAGTCACCAGGTCCAGTTGAGATCCGTGTGGGAACCAGTCACCTCATACAGTAGAGGCCCGGGTGGGATCAAAGTCACCAGGTCCAGGTGAGGCCCAGGTATATAAGAGAGTATCGAAGTCCCAATGATGCCCATGTAAGGAAGATAGTCAACAGGTGCAGGAGAGGCACAAATATGGATCAGAGTCATTGTGTTCCAGGTGAAGCCAGATGGAGACCACAGGAACCAGGTCCAGGAGAGCCCCATATGGGAACCAGAGCCACCAGATCCAGGTGAGATCCAGGTGGGACCACAGTCACAAGGTCCAGGTGAGGCCCATGTGGCAACAGGATTCACCAAGTCCAGGTGAGGCCCAGGTGGAGACCATTGACGAGATCCAGGTGACACTAGCTAAGGACCAGATTCACCAGGCCCAAGTGAAGCCCAAGGGGTGACCAGAGTCACCAGGTATGGGTGAGGCTCAGAGGGGAACCACAGTAACCAGTTTAGTTTGAGGCCCAGAATGGGACCAGAGGTCCCTGGTCAAAGTGAGGCCCAGGTGTGGAATAGAGTATCCAGGTCCCAATGATGCCTGGGTGAGGACCAGATTCACTAGGGCCATGCAGGCGCAGATCAGGAACAGAACCTCTAGGTCCTGCTGAGGCATAGAATAAGACCACAGTCACCAGTATCAGGTGAGCCCCGTGTGGGAACCAGAGCCAGTCTATCCAGATGAGTCCCAGGTGATGTGAGGCCCACGTGAGGACCAGATTCATCAGGTCGAATTGAGGCATAGCTGTGGACAAGAGTCACCTGGTCTGGGAGCGGCCTAGGTGGGGCAAGATTCAGCAGTTCTGAGTTAGCTCAAAGTGGGGAAGAAAGAAACCAGGAACAGGTGAGTCCAAACTGAGGACCAGAGTCACCAGATCCAAGTGAGGTCCATGTTGGAAAGAGAGTCACCAGGTCCAGGAGTGGTCCAGGGGGGACCAGAGTCACCAGATCCGGGTGAAGTCCAGGTTGGGACCAGAGTCACCAGATCCAGGTGAAGTACAGGTGGGGACCAGAGTCACCAGATCCAGGTGAAGCCCAGGTGGGGACCAGAGTCACTAGGTCCAGATGAGGTCAATGTGGGGACCAGAGATATCAGGTACAAGTGAGGCCCCGGTGGGGAGCAGTGGCAACAGGTCCATGTGAGGCCGGCCTGGGGACCATGGTCAACAGGTCTACTTGAGGTCCAGGTGTGGAACACAGTAAGCAGGTCCAGGAGAGTCCCCGGTGGTGACAAGTGTCACCACGTCCAAGTGAGACCCAGGTGGGGACCAGGATCACCAAGTCGAGGGGAGGCCTTTGTAAAACCAGAGTCTACAGTTTGAGGTAAGGCGCAGGTGGCAACCAGTATCAGCAGGTCCAAGTCAGGCCAAAGTGGGGTTCACAGTCACTAGGGCACGGTGAGACCCAGAGGGGGACCAGAGTCACCTGGTCCAGGTGAGGTCCAGTTGTGGAACACAGTCACCGGGTCCCAATTTTGCCAAGTTGAGGACCATGGTCAACAGGGCCAGGTGAAGTCCAGATGGAGACCGGAGTCCCCAAATCCAGGTGAAGCCCAGGTGGGGACCACAGTCACCAGATCCAGGATAGTCTCATGTGCAGACCAGATTCACCAGGTCCAGGTGAGTTGCAGGTGGCAACCATACTCACCAGATCCCGGTGAGGCCCTGGTGGGGACCAGAGTCACGAGGTACATGAGAAGCTAGAAACAATGCAGCCACCAGTTCCACATGATGTCCACGTGGGAACGAGAACCACAAGTTACACGTGAGGACCTTGTGGGGATCCGACTCACCATGTCCAGGTGAGACCCAGGTGCGAACCAGTGTCACCATGTCCAGGTGTGGCCCAGGTGAAGACTAGAGTTAATAGGTCCAGCTGGGTCACGGTTAGTGAACAGTGTAACCATATCCTGATGCTACTCCGGTTGGTACCAGATACACCAGGTCCTGGTGAGACCCAGGTGGGACCAGAGACATGAGGTCCAGGTGAGGTCCCATGGGAAACACAGTCACCAGGTCAGGTGAGGCCATGCTTAGGATCAGAGTCACCAGTTACAGGTGAGGCCCAGGAGGAGCCAGAGTCACCTGGTACAGAAGAGGCCAAAGTCAGGACCAAGTTTACCAGGATAAATTAGTCTCAGTGGGGAATAGAGTAACCATGTCCTGATGATGCCCAGGTAAAAAAAAGAGTCACCAGGTCCAGATGAGGTGCAGGTGGGGAGTATGTTCACTAGGTCCCAGTGAGGCCCAGATGAGGACTAGAGTAACCAGGTCAAGTTGAGGCCTAGAGGGGTACCAGATTCACCTGGTCTAGGTGACATCTAGATGGGGACAAGAGTCACCATGTCAGGGTGACACCCAGAGGGGATCCAGAGTCATCATGTCCAGGTGAGGCTCAGGTGTGTCACAGAGTATCCAGGTCATAATGGTCCACAGGTGAGTACCAGAGTCACCAGATCTGGGTCAGGCCCAGTTAGGATCAGAGTCATCAGTTCCAATGATGCCAAGAAGGATTGCACAGCAATCAGGTCCAATTGGGGAACAAAGACACCAGGACTGGGTGAGGCCCTGATGGGGACCAGGTTCACCAGGTGCAGGTGATTCCCAGGGGGTGACCAGAGTTACCAGTTCCAGGTGAGGACCAGGTAAGGACCAGATTCACCAGGTCCAAGTGAAGCCCACGTGGGGACTTGTGTCTCCAGGTATGGTTGAGGCCCAGGTGGAAATCCCACTCACCAGGTCCAGGTGAGGACAACGTGCAGGCCATGCAGAGGAACCATGTCCCAATTATGCCCACGTAGGGACCAGACTTACCAGGTCCAGGTGAGGCCAACCTTTGGGACCTGCTGAGGATCCGTGTCCCGATGATGCCCATGTAGGGACCAGAGTTACCAGGTCCAGTTGAGGCCCCGATATGGAACTGAGAAACCAGGTCCCATGATGCCCATATGAGTACCTGAGTCACGAGGTCCAGGTGAGGTCCGTGTGGGAACCAGTCACCTCGTCCCGGTGAGGTCCAGGTGGGACCACAGTCACCAGGTCCAGGTGAGGACCAGGTATATAAGAGAGTATCCAGGCCCCAATGATGCCCAGGTAAGGACCAGAGTCAACAGGTCCAGGAGAGGCACAAATATGCATCAGAGTCATTGTGTCCAGGTGAGGCCTGATGGAGACCACAGGAACCAGGTCCAGGAGAGTCCCATATGGGAACCAGAGCAACCAGATCCAGGTGAAGTCCAGGTTGGACCACTGTCACAAGGTCCAGGTGAGGCACAGTTGGCAACAGGATTCACCAAGTCCAGGTGAGCCCCAGGTGGCGACCGGTCACCAAATCCAAGTGAGGACAAGCTAAGGACCAGATTCACCAGGCCCAAATGAAGCCCATGGGGTGTCCAGAGTCAACAGGTAAGGGTGAGGCCCAGAGGGGGACCAGAGTAACCAGTATAATTTGAGGCCCAGAATGCGACCAGAGGTCCCTGGTGAGAGTGAGGCCCAGGTGTGGAATAGAGAATCCAGGTCCCAATGATGCCTGGGTGAGGACCAGAGTCACTAGGACCATGCAGGCCCAGATGGGGAACAGAATCACTAGGTCCTGGTGAGGCATAGAATAAGACCACAGTCACCAGTATCAGGTGAGCCCCTTGTGGGAACCAGAGCCACTCTATCCAGCTGAGTCCCAGGTCCATGTGAGGCCCACGTGAGGACCAGATTCATCAGGTCGAATTGAGGCATAGCTGGGGACAAGAGTCACCAGGTCTGGGTGCGGCCTAGGTGGGGCAAGATTCAGCAGTTCTGAGTTAGGTCAAAGTGATGACGAGAGACACCAGGTCCAGGTGAGGCCAAACTGAGGACCAGAGTCACCAGATCCAGGTGAGGTCCATGTTGGAAAGAGAGTCACCAGGTCCAGGAGAGTTACAGGTGGGGACCAGAGTCAACGGATCCAGGTAAGTCCAGGTGGGGACCTGAGTCACCAGATCCAGGTGACGCCCAGGTGGAAACCAGAGTCTCTAGGACCAGATGAGGCCCAGGTGAGACAGGAGTTACCAGGTACACGTGAGGCCCCGGTGGGGATCAGAGGCAACAGGTCCATGCGAGGCCGGCTTGGGGACCATGGTCAACAGGTCTACTTGAGACCCAGGTGTGGAACACAGTAAGCAGGTCCAGGTGAGTCACCGGTGGTGACAAGAGTCATCACGTCCAGGTGAGGCCTAGGTGGGGACCAGGATCACCAGGTACAGGGGAGGCCCTTGAAAGAACCAGAGTCAACAGTTCGAGGTTAGACGCAGGTGGCAACCAGGGTCAGCAGGTCCAAGGCAGGCCAAAGTGGGGTTCACAGTCACTAGGCACGGTGAGACCTAAAGGGGGACCAGAGTCACCTGGTCCAGGTGACGTCCAGTTTTGGAACACAGTTACCGGGTCCCAATTTTGCCCAGTTGAGGACCATGGTCAACAGGGCCAGGTGAGGCCCAGATGGGGACCGGAGTCCAAATATCCAGGTGAAGCCCAGGTGGGGACCACAGTCAGCAGATCCAGGGTAGTCTCAGGTGCAGACCAGAATCACCAGGTCCAAGTGAGGTGCAGGTGGCAACCACATTTCCCAGGACCCAGTGAGGCCCTGGCGGGGACCAGAGTCACAAGGTACATGAGAAGCTAGAAACACTGCAGCCACCAGGTCCACATGATGTCCATGTGGGCCGGAGAATCAGCAGTTACAGGTGAGGACCAGGTGGGGATCCGACTCAACATGTCAAGTTGAGACCCAAGTGGGATCCAGTGTCACCATGTCCAGGTGTGGCCCAGGTGAAGACCAGAGTAAATAGGTCCGGCTGGGTCACTGTTAGTGAACAGTGTAACCATATCCTGATTCTACCCAGGTGGGTACCGGAGACACCAGGTCCTGGTGAGGCCCAGGTGGGACCAGAGACATGAGATCCAGGTAAGATCCCGATGGGAACCACAGTCACCAGGTCAGGTGAGGCCATGCTTAGGATCAGATTTACCAGTTACAGGTGAGGCCCAGGTGGAGCCAGAGTGACCTGGTACAGAAAAGGCCAAAGACAGGACCAGAGTTACTAGGATCAGGTCAGTCCCATTGGGGAATAGAGTAACCATGTCCCGATGATGCCCAGGTAGTACCCGAGTCACCACGTCCAGATGAGGCGCAGGTGAGGAGCATATTCACTAGGTCCAGGTGAGGCCCAGTTGTGGACCAGAGTCACCATGTCTTGTTGAGGCCGACAGGGGTCCCAGATTCACCTGGTCTAGGTGACTTCCAGATGGGGACCAGAGTCACCATGTCAGAGTGAGGCCCAGAGGGGATCCAGAGTCATCATGTCCAGGTGACGCTCAGGTGTGGAACAGAGTATCCAGGTCATAGTGGTCCACAGGTGAAGACCAGAGTCACCAGATCTGGGTGAGTCCTAGTTAGGATCAGATCACCAGTTCCAGGTGAGGCCCAAAAGGAGTCCACAGCAATCAGGTCCAGGTGGGGAGCAAAGTAACCAGGACTGGGTGAGGCCCAATGGCGACCAGTTTCTCCACTTCCAGGGGATTCCCAGGTGGTGAACAGAATTACTAGATTCACCAGGTCCAAGAGGCCCAGGTGGGGACCTGAGTCACCAGGTATGGGTGAGGCCCAGGTGGCAACCCCACTCACCAGTTCCAGGTGAGGCCAAACTGAGGACCAGAGTCACCAGATGCAGGTCAGGTCCAGGTGGGGACCAGAGTCACCAGATCCAGGTGAAGCCCAGGTGGGTACCAGAGTCACTAGGTCCAGATGAGGCGAAGGTGAGGACCAGAGTTGCCAGGTATACGTGAAGCCCCGGTGGGGATCAGAGGCAACAGGTCCATGTGAGGCAGGCTTGGGGACCATGGTCAACAGTTCTACTTGAGGCCCAGGTGTGGAACACAGTAAGCAGATCCAGGTGAGTTCCCGGTGATGACAAGAGTCATCATGTCCAGGTGAGGCTCAGGTGTGGAACAGATTCACCAGGTACAAATCATGCCCAGGTGAGGACCAGAGTCACCAGGTCTGTGTGACACGCAGATAGGATCAGAGTCACCAGTTTCAGGTGAGGCCAAGTGTCCACAGGAATCAGGTCCAGGTGGGGAACATAGTCACCAGGACTGGGTGAGGCCCAGATGGGGACCAGATTCACCAGGTCCAGGTGAGGCCCCGGTGGTGAGCAGAGTTACCAGTTCCAGGTGAGGATCAGGTAAGGACCAGATTCACCAGGTCCAAGTAAGGCCCACATGGGGACCTGTGTCACCATGTATGGGTGAGGCCCAGGTGGCAAACACTCTCACCAGTTCAAGGTGAGGTAAACCTGCAGGCCATGCCGAGGACCGAGACCCGATAATGCCCAGGTAGGGACCACAGTTACCAGGTTCATGTGAGGCAAACCTGCAGGCCATGCAGTGGAACCATGTCCCGATGATGCCCAGGTAGGGACCAGAGTCACCAGGTCCAAATGAGACCCAGATGGAGCTTATTCACTAGGTCCATGTGAGGCCCAGTTGAGGAAGAGAGGCACCAGAACTGCTTGAGGCCTAGAGGGGTACCAGAGTCACCTGGTCTAGGTGACAACCAGATGGGGACCAGAGTCACCAGGTCAGGGTGAGGCCAAGCCAGGTTCCAGAGTCATCATGTCCAGGTGAGGCTCAGGTGTCGAACAGAGTAACCAGGTACCAATGATGCCCAGGTTAGGAGCATAGTCACCAGGTCTGGGTGACGCGCAGAGGGGATCAGAGTCACCAGATCCAGGTGAGGCCTTACTGGGGACCGGAGACACCAGGTAAATGTGAGTCTACAAGAACACCACAGTCAACAGGTCCAGGTGGGGTTCATGTGGGAACGAGAGTCACCAGGTCCAGGTGAGACCCAGGTGGGGACCACCGTCACAAGGACCAGATTGAGGCCGGGGGGGGGAACAGAGTCATCAGGACCATTTGAGGCCAAAACGTGGAGCAAAATTATCATGTCCAGGTGAGGCCCAGGTGGGGAACAGAGTAACCATGTCCCATTGATGCCAGGTGGGAAAAGAGTCACAAGGTCCAGACGAGGCCTAAGTGAGGAGTAGATTCACCAGGTCCTGTTGAGGACCAGTTGAGGACCAATGTCCCCAGCTCCGGGTGAGTCTCAGAGGGGGACCAGAGTCACCCGGTTCTGGTGATATCCAGGTGGGGACCAGAGGCACCACGTCAGGGTGAGGCCCAGAGGGGGAAGAGAATCACTCGGTCACGTGAGGCCCCGATGTGGAACTGAGAAACCAGGTCCCATGATGCCCATATGACGACCTGAGTCACCAGGTCCAGGTGATGTCCCCGTGGGAACCAGTCACCTCGTCCAGGTGAGGCCCAGGTGGGACCACAGTCACCAGGTCCAGGTGAGGCCCAGGTATATAAGAGAGCATCGAGGTCCCAATGATGCCCAGGTAAGGACCAGAGTCAACAGGTCCAGGAGAGGTCCAAATACGGATCAGAGTCATTGTGTACCAGGTGAGGCCAGATGGAGACCACAGGAACCAGGTCCAGGAGAGCCCCATATGGGAACCAGAGCCACGAGATCCAGGTGAGGTCCAGGTGGAACCACAGTCACAAGGTCCAGGAGAGGCACAGGTGGCAACAGGATTCACCAAGTCCAGGTGAGGCCCAGGTGGCGACCAGTCACCACATCCAGGCGCAGACCAGCTAAGGACCAGATTCACCAGGCCGAAGTGAAGCCCAAAGGGTGACCAGAGTCACCAGGTAAGGGTGAGCCCCAGAGGGGGAACCAGAGTAACCAATTTAATTTGAGGCCCAGAATGGGACCAGAGGTCCCTGGTCAAAGTGAGGCCCAGGTGTGGAATAGAGTATCCACGGTGAGGATCATTGGGTCCATCACCCAATGATGCCTGGGTGAGGACCAGAGTCACTGGGGTCATGCAGGCCCAGATGGGGAACACAATCACTAGGTCCTGGTGAGGCATACAATAAGACCACAGTCAGCAGTATCAGCCAAGCCCCTTGCGGGAACCAGAGCCACTCTATCCAGCTGAGTCCCAGGTCCATGTGAGGCCCTCGTGAGGACCAGATTCAACAGGTCGAATTGAGGCATAGCTGGGGACAAGAGTCACCAGGTCTGGGTGCAGCCTAAGTTGGGCTAGATTCAGCAGTTCTGAGTTAGGTCAAAGTGGGGACGAGAGACGCCAGTTCCAGGTGAGGCCAAACTGAGGACCAGAGTCACCAGATCCATGAGGTCCATGTTTGAAAGAAAGTCACCAGGTCCGGGAGAGGTCCATGTGGGGACCAGAGTCACCAGTTCCAGGTGAGGCCAAGAAGGAGTCCACAGAAATCAGGTCCAGGTGGGGAACAAAGTCACCAGGACTGGGTGAGGCCTAGATGGGGACCAGATACACAAGGTCCAGGTGATATCCAGGTGGTGACCAGACTTACCAGTTCCGGGTGAGGACCAGGTAAGGACAAGATTCACCAGGTCCAAGTGAGGCCCACGTGGGGACCTGTGTCACCAGGCATAGGTGAGGCCCAGGTGGCAACCCCACTGACCAGGTCCAGGTGAGGCCAACGTGCAGGCCATGCAGAGGAACCATGTCCCGATGATGAACATTTAGGGACCAGACTTACCAGGTCCAAGTGAGGCCAACCTGCAGGCCATGCAGTGGAACCATGTCCCGATGATGCCCAGGTAGGGACCAGAGTCACCAGGTCCAAAAGAGGCCCAGATTGTGCATATTCACTAGGTCCAAGTGAGGCCCAGTTGAGGACCAGAGTCACCAGATCTGGTTGAGGCCTAGAAGGGTACCAGAATCACCTCGTCCAGGTGACATCCAGATGGGGACCAGAGTCACCAGGTCAGGGTGAGGGCCAGCCAGGTTCTAGAGTCATCATGTCCAGGTGAGGCTCAGGTGTGGAACAGAGTCTCCAGGTCACAATGAGACCCAGGTGAGGAACAGAGTCACCAGGTCTGGGTGAAGCGCAGATAGGATCAGAGTCACAGATCTTGTTGAGGCCTAGAGGGGTACCAGATTCACCAGGTCCAGGTGAGGCACAGGTGGTGACCAGAACCCCCATTCTGGGAAAGGACCAGGTAAGGACCAGATTCACCAGGTCCAAGAGGTCCACGTGGGGACCTGAGTCACCAGGTCCAGGTGTGACCCAGGTGGGGACCACAGTCACCATGTTCAGTTTGAGGCCTAGATGCGGGGATCAGAGTCATCAAGACCAGATGAGGCCAAAGTGTGGAGCAAAGTTATCATGTCCAGGTGAGGCCCAGAGGGAACAGAGTAACCATGTCCCATTGATGCCAGGTGGGAAAAGAGTCACAAGGTCCAGACGAGACCTAAGTGAGGAGTAGATTCACCAGGTCCAGTTGTGCCCAGTTGAGGACCAGTGTCCCAGCTCCGGGTGAGTCCCAGAGGGGGAACAGAGTCACCCGATTCTGGTGATATCCAGATGGGGACCAGAGTCACCATGTCAGGCTGTGGCCCAGAGGGGATCCAGCTTCATCATGTCCACGTGAGTCTCAGGTGTGGAACAGTGTTTCCAGGTCATTATGGTCCACAGGTGAGGACCAGAGTCACCAGATCTGGGTGAGGCCCAGTTAGGATCAGAGTCACCCGTTCCAGGTGAGGCCCAAAAGGAGTCCACAGCAATCAGGTACAGGTGGGCAACAAAGTCACCAGGAATGGGAGAGGCCCAATGGGGACCAGATTCACCAGGTCCAGATGATTCCCATGTTGTGACCAGACATACTAGTTCCGAGTGAGGACCAGGTAAGTACCAGATTCACCAGGTCAAAGGGAGGCCCACGTGGGGCCCTGTGTCACAAGGTATGGGGGAGGCCCAGGTGGCAACCCCACTCACCAGGTCGAGGTGTGGCCAACCTGCAAGCCATGCAGAGGAACCATGTCCCGGTGATGCTCAGGTAGGGACCAGATTTACCAGGTCCAGTTGAGGCCAATCTGCAGGCCATGCAGTGGAACCATGTCCCGATGATGCCCAGGTAGGGACCAGAGTCACCAGGTCCAAATAGGCCCAGATGGAGCATATTCATTAGGTCCAGGCGAGGCCCAGTTGAGGACCAGTTTCACCATATCTACTTGAGTCTTAGAAGGGTACCAGAATCACCTGGTCCAGGTGATATCCAGATGGGGACCAGAGTCACCAGGTCAGGGGGAGGCCCAGAGTGGTTCCAGAGTCATCGGGTCCAGGTGAGGCTCAGGTGTGGAAGAGAGTCACCAGGTACCAATGATGCCCAAGTGAGGACCAGAGTCAGCAGATCTGGGTGAGGCCCAGTTAGGATCAGAGTCACCAGTTCCAGGTGAGGCCAAGAAAGAGTCCACAGCAATCAGGTCCAGGTGGGGAACAAAGTCATCAGACCTGGGTGAGACCCAGATGGGGACCAGAATCACCAGGTCCAGGTGAGGCCCTGGTGGGGATAGAGTCCCCGGGTCTGGGAAAGGACCAGGTAAGGACCAGATTCACCAGGTCCAAGAGGCTCACGTGGGGACCTGAGTCACCAGCTATGTGTGAGGCCTAGGTGGCAACCCCACTCACCAGGTCTAGGTGAGGCCAACCGGCGGGCCAGAGTCAGCAGATCCAGGTGAGGCCCTAGTGGGGACTGGAGTCACCAGGTACATGTGAGTCTACAAGAACACCACAGTCACCAGGTCCAGGTGTGGTTCATGTGGGAACGAGAGTCACCAGGTCCAGGTGAGACCCAGGTGGGGACCACAGTCACCAGGTCCAGATTGAGGCCTAGGTGGGGGGACCAGAGTCATCAGGACCAGTTGAGGCCAAAGAGTGGAGCAAAGTTATCATGTCCAGGTGAGACCCAGGTAGGGAACAGAGTAACAATGTCCCATTGATGCCAGGTGGGAAAAGAGTCACAAGGTCCAGACGATGCCTAAGTGAGGAGTAGATTCATCAGGTCCTATTGAGGCCCAGTTGAGGACCAGTGTACCCATCTCCGGGTGAGTCCCAGAGGGGGACCAGAGTCACCCGGTTCTGGTGATATCCAGGTGGGGACCAGAGTCACCACGTCAGGGTGAGGCCCAGAGGGGGACGAGAATCACTAGGTACCGCTGAGGCCCCGATGTGGAACTGTGAAACCAGGTACCATGATGCCCATATGAGGACCTGAGTCTCCAGGTCCAGGTGAGGTCCCTGTGGGAACCAGTCACCTCATCCCGTAGAGGCCCGGGTGGGACCAAAGTCACCAGGTCCAGGTGAGGCCCAGGTATATAAGAGAGTATCAGGTCCCAATGATGCCCATGTAAGGACCATAGTCAACAGGTGCAGGAGAGGCCCAAATATGGATCACAGACATTGTGTTCCAGGTGAGGCCAGATGGAGACCACAGGAACCAGGTCCAGGAGAGCCCCATATGGGAACCAGAGCCACTAGATCCAGGTGAGATCCAAGTGGGACCACAGTCACAAGGTCCAGGTGAGGCGCATGTGGCAACAGGATTCACCAAATCCAGGTGAGGCCCAGGTGCAGACCATTCACCAGATCCAGGTGAGACCAGCTAAGGACCAGATTCACCAGGCCCAAGTGAAGCCATACGGGTGACCAGAGTTACCAGGTAAGGGTGAGGCCCAAAGGGGAACCAGTAACTAGTTTAGTTTGAGTCCCAGAATGGGACGAGAGGTCCACGGTCAATGTGAGGCACAGGTGTGGAATAGAGTATCCAGGTCCTAATGTTTCCTGAGTGAGGACCAGAGTCACTAGGGCCATGCAGGCCCAGATGGGAACAGAATCACTACGACCAGGTGAGGCATAGAATAAGACCACAGTCAGCTGTATCTGGTGAGCCACTTGTGGGAACCAGAGCCACTCTATCCAGCTGAGTCCCAGGTCCATGTGAGGCCCAGGTGAGGACCAGATTCATCAGGTCGATTTGAGGCATAGCTGGGGTCAAGAGTCACCAGATCTGGATGTGGCCTAGGTGGGGCAAGATTCAGCAGTTCTGAGTTAGTTCCAAGTGGGGACGAGAGACACCAGGTCCAGGTGAGGCCAAACTGAGGACCAGAGTCACCAGATCCAGGTGAGGTCCAGGGGGGACCAGAGTCACCAGATCCAGGTGAAGTCCAGTTGGGGACCAGAGTCTCTAGGTCCAGATGAGACCCAGGTGGGGACCAGAGTTACCAGTTACACGTGAGGCCCCGGTTGGAATCAGAGGCAACAGGTCCATGTGAGGCCGGCTTGGGGACCATGGTCAACAGGACTACTTGCGGCCCAGGTGTGGAACACAGTAAGCAGGTCCAGGTGAGTCCCCGGTGGTGACAAGAGTCACCACGTCCAGGTGAGGTCCAGGTGGGGACCAGGATCACCAGGTACAGGGGAGGCCCTTGAAAGAACCAGAGTCAACAGTTCGAGGTCAGGCAGCGGTGGCAACCAGAGTCAGCAGGTCCAAGTCAGGCCAATGTGGGGTTCACAGTCACGAGGGCACGGTGAGACCCAGAGGGGGACCAGAGTCACCTGCTCCGTTGAGGTTCAGTTGTGGAACGCAGTCACCGGGTCCCAATTTTACCCAGTTGAGGACCATGGTCAACAGGGTCAGGTGAGGCCCAGATGGAGACCAGAGTCCCCAAAGCAGGTGAAGCCCAGGAGGGGACCACAGTCACCAGATCCAGGGTAGTCTCAGGTGCAGACCAGAATCACCAGGTCCAGGTGAGGTGCAGATGGCAACCACACTCACCAGGTCCCGTTGAGGCCCTGGTGGGGACCAGAGCCACTCTATCCAGCTGAGTCCCAGGTCCATGTGAGGCCCACGTGAGGGCCAGATTCATCAGGTCGAATTGAGGGATAGATGGGGACAAGAGTCACCAGGTGTGGGTGCGGCCTAGGTGGTGCAAGATTCAGCAATTCTGAGTTAGGTCAAAGTGGGGACGAGAGACACCAGGTCCAGGTGAGGCCAAACTGAGGACCAGAGTCACCAGATCCAGGTGAGGTCCATGTTGGAAAGAGTCAACAGGTCCTGGAGAGGTCAATGTGGGGACCAGAGTCACCAGATCCAGGTGAAGTCCAGGTGGGGACCAGAGTCACCAGATCCAGGTGAAGCCCAGGTGGGGATCTGACTCACCATGTCCAGGTGAGACCCAGGTGGGAACCAGTGTCACCATGTCCAGGTGTGGCCCAGGTGAAGACCAGTGTTAATAGGTCCAGTGGGTCACTGTTAGTGAAGAGTGTAACCATATCCTGATGCTACCCAGGTGGTTAGCAGAGACACCAGGTCCTGGTAAGGCCCAGGTGGGACCGGAGACATGAGGTCCAGATGAGTTCCCGATGGGAACCACAGTCACCAGGTCAGGTGAGGCCATGCTTAGGATCAGAGTCACCAGTTACAGGTGAGGCCCAGGTGGAGCCAGAGTCACCTGGTACAGGAAAGGCCAAAGTCAGGACCAGTGTTACCAGGATCAGGTCAGTCCCAGTGGGGAATAGAGTAACCATGTCCCGATGATGCCCACGTAGATCCAGAGTCACCATGTTCAGATGAGGAGCAGGTGGGGAGCATATTCACTAGGTCCCGGTGAGGCCCTTTTGAGGACCAGAGTCACCAGGTCTAGTTGAGGCCTAGACGGGTACCAGATTCACCTGGTCTAGGTGACATCCAGAAGGGGACCAGAGTCATCATGTCAGGGTGTGGCCCAGAGGGGATCCAGAGTCATCGTGTCCAGGTGATGCTCAGGTGTGGAACAGAGTATCCAGGTCATAATGATCCACAGGTGAGGAGCAGAGTCACCAGATCTGGCTGAGGCCCAGATAGGATCAGAGTCACCAGTTCCAGGTGAGGCCAAGAAGGAGTCTACAGCAATCAGGTCCAGGTGGGGAACAAAGTCACCAATACTGGGTGAGGCCCAGATGGGGAAGATTCTCCAGGCCCAGGTGATTCCCAGGTGGTGACCAGGTTACCAGCTCCGGGTGAGGATGAGGTAAGGACCAGATTCACCAGGTACAAGTGAGGCCCACGTGGGACCTGTGTCACCAGGTATGGGTGAGGCCCAGGGGGCAACCCCACTCACCAAGTCCAGGTGAGCCCAACCTGTAGGCCATGCAGAGGAACCATGTCCCGATGATGCCAGGTAGGGACGAGAGATACCAGGTCCAGCTGAGGCCAACCTGCAGGCCATGCAGTGGAACCATGTCCCGATGATTCCCAGGTAGGGACCAGAGTCACCAGGTCCAAATGAGGCCCAGATGGAGCATATTCACAAGGTCCAGGTGAGGCCCAGTTGAGGACCAGAGTCACCAGATCTGGTTGAGGCCTAGAGTGGTACCAGAATCACCTGGTGCAGGTGACATCCAGATGGGTCCAGAGTCACCAGGTCAGGGTGAGGCCCAGAGAGGTTCCAGAGTCATCATGTCCAGGTGAGGCTCAGGTGTGGAACAGAGTCACCAAGTACCAAAGATGCCCAGGTGAGGACCAGAGTCACCAGATTTGGGTGACGCGCAAATAGGATCATAGTCACCAGTTCAAGGTGAGGCCAAGTAAGAGTACACAGCAATCAGGTCCAGGAGGGGAACAAAGGCACCAGGACTGGGTGAGGCCCAGATGGGGACCAGATTCACCAGGTCCAGGTGAGGCCGAGTTGGTGACCAGAGTCCCCGTGTCTGGGAGAGGACCAAGTAAGGACCAGATTCACCAGGTCCAAGAGGCCCAAGTGGGGACCTGAGTCACCAGGTATGGGTGAGGCCCAGGTGGCACCCCGACTCACCAGGTCCAGGTGAGTCCAACCTGCGGGCCATGCAGAGGAACCGTGTCCCGATGATGCCCAGGTAGGGACCAGAGTTACCAGGTCCACCTGAGGCCAACCTGCAGGCCATGCAGTGGAACCATGTCCCGATGATGCCCAGGAAGAGACCAGATTCACCAGGTCCAAATGATGCCCAGATGGAGCATATACACTACGTCTAGGTGAGGCCCAGTTGAGGACCAGAGTCACCAGATCTGGTTGAGGCCTAGAGGGGTGCCAGAATCAGCTGGTCCAGGTGACATCCAGATGGGGACCAGAGTCACCAGGTCACGTTGAGTCCAAGAGAGGTTCCAGAGTCATTATGTCCAGGTGAGGCTCAGGTGTGGAACAGAGTCACCAGGTACCATTGATGCCCATGGGAGGACCAGAGTCACTAGATCTGAGGGATGCGCAGATAGGATCAGAGTCACCAGTTCCAGGTGAGGCCAAGAAAGAGTCCACAGCAATAAGGTCCAGGTGGGTAACAAAGTCACTAGGACTAAGTGATGCCCAGTAGGGCCAGATTCAGCAGGTCCAGGTGAGGCCCAAGTGGTTACCAGAGTCCCAGGGAGTGGGAGATGACCAGGTAAGGACCAGTGTCATCACGTCCAAGAGAGCCACGTGGGGACCTGAGCCACCCGGTATGGTTGAGGCCCTGGTGGCAACCCCACTCACCAGGTCCAGGTGAGGCCAACTGGCAGGCCAGAGACACCAGATCCAGGTGAAGCCCTAGTGAGGACCAGAGTCACCATTTAAATGTGAATCTACAAGAACAGGACAGTCACCAGGTCCAGGTTTGTTTCATGTGGGAACAAGAATCACGAGGTCCAGGTGAGGCATAGAAAAAGACCACTGTTGAATAAGTCACCAGTATCAGGTGAGCACCTTGTGGTTACCAGAGCCACTCTATCCAGCTGAGTCCCAGGTCCATGTGAGGACCACTTGAGGACCAGATTAATCAGGTCGAATTGAGGCATAGCTGGGGACAAGAGTCACCAGGTCTAGGTGCGGCCTGGGTGGGGCAAGATTCTACAGTTCTGAGTTAGGTCAAAGTGGGGACGAGAGACACCAGGTCCAGGTGAGGCCAAACTGAGGACCAGAGTGACCAGATCTGGTTGAGGCCTAGAGGGTTACCAAAATCACCTGGTCCAGGTGACATCCAGATGGGGACCAGAGTCAGCAGGTCATGGTGAGGCCCAGAGAGGTTCCAGAGTAATCATGTTCGGGTGAGGCTCAGGTGTGGAACAGAGTCACCAGGTACCAATGATGCCCAGGTTAGGACCAGAGTCACCAGGTCTGGGTGACGCGCAGATAGGATCAGAGTCACCAGTTTCAGGTGAGTCCAAGAAAGAGTCCACAGCAATGAGGTCCAGGTGGGGAACAAAGTAACCAGGACTGGGCGAGGCTCAGATGGGGACCAGATTCACCAGGTCCAGGTGAGGCCCAGGTGGTGACCAGAGTCCCCGGGTCTGTGAGAGAACCAGGTAAGGACCAGATTCACCAGGTCCAAGAGGCCCACGCGGGGACCTGAGTCACCAGGTATAAGTGAGGCCCCGGTGGCAACCTCACTCACCAGGTCCAGGTGATGCCAACAGCAGGCCAATGTCACCAGATCCAGGTGAGGCCCTAGTGGGGACTGGAGTCACCAGGTAAATATGAGTCTACAAGAACAGGACAGTCACCAGGTCCAGGTGTGCTTCATGTGTGAACGAGAGTCACGAAGTTCAGGTGAGACCCAGGTTGGGACCACAGTCACCAGGTCCAGATTGAGGCCTAGGTAGGGGGACCAGAGTCATCAGGACCAGTTGAGGCCAAAGTGTGGAGCAAAGTTATCATATCCAGGTGAAGCCCAGGTGGGGAACAGAGTAACCATGTCCCATTGATGCCAGGTGGGAAAAGAATCACAAGGTCCAGACGAGGCCTAATTGAGGAGTAGATTCACCAGGACCCGTTGAGGCCCAGTTGAGGACCAGTGTCCCCAGCTCCGGTTGAGTCTCAGAGGGGGCCCAGAGTCACCCGGTTCTGGTGATATCCAGATGGGAACCAGAGTCACCATGTCAGGGTGAGGCCCAGAGGGGATCCAGAGTCATCATGTCCAGGTGAGGCTCAGGTGTGAAACAGAGTATCCAGGTCATAATGGTCCACAGGTGGTTACCATAGTCACCAGATCTGGGTGAGGCCCAGCTACGATCAAAATCACCACTTCTCGGTGAGGCCAAGAAGGTGTCCACAGCAATCAGGTCCAGGTGGGAAACAAAGTCACCAGGACTGGGTGAGGCCCAGATGGGGATCAGATTCACCAGGCCCAGGTGATTCCCAGGTGGTGACCAGAGTTACCAGTTCCGGGTGAAGACCAGGTAAGGACCAGATTCACCAGGTCCAAGTGAGGCCCACGTGGGGACCTGTGTCACCAGGTATGGGTGAGGCCCAAGTGGCAACCCCACTCACCAGGTCCAGGTGCGGCCACCCTGCAGGCAATGCAGAGGAAGAGTGTCCCGATGATGCCCAGGTAGGGACCTGAGTTACCAGGTCCACATGAGGCCAACTTGCAGGCCATGCAGTGGAACCATGTCCCGATGATGCCCAGGGAGGGACCAGAGCCACCAGGTCCAAATGAGGCACAGATGGAGCATATTCACTAGGTCCAGGTGAGGCCCATTTGAGTACAAGAGTCACCAGATCTGGTTGAGTCCAAGAGGGGTACTAGAATCACCAGTTCCAGGTGACATCCAGATGGGGACCAGGGTCACCAGGTCAGGGTGAGGCCCAGAGAGCTTCCAGAGCCATAACGTCCTGGTGAGGCTCAGGTGTGGAACAGAGTCACCAGGTCTGGGTGACGCACAGATAGGATGACGGTCACCAGTTCCAGATTAGGCCAAGAAAGAGTCCACAGCAATCAGGTCCAGGTGGGCAACATAGTCACCATGACTGGGTGAGGCCCAGATGGGGACCAGATTCACCAGGTCCAGGTGAGGTCCAGGTGGTGACTAGAGTCCGCGGTCTGGGAGAGGACAAGGTAAGGACCAGAGTCACCAGGTCCAAGTGAGGCCCACGTGAGGACCTGAGTCACCAGGTATGGTTGAGGCCCAGTTGGCAACCCCACTCACCAGGTCCAGGTGAGACCAACCTGCAGGTCAGGGTCACCAGATCCAGGTGAGGCCCTAGTGGGGACCGGAGTCACCAGGTATATGTGAGTCCACAAGGATACCACAGTCACCACGTCCAGGTGTGGTTTATGTGGGAGCCCTAGTGGGGACCGGAGTCACCAGGTATATGTGAGTCCACAAGGATACCACAGTCACCACGTCCAGGTGTGGTTTATGTGGGAACGAGAGTCTCCAGGTCCAGGTGAGAACCATGTGGGGACCACAGTCACCAGGTCCATATTGAGGCCTAGGTGGGGGGACAGAGTCATCAGGACAAGTTGAGGTAAAGTGAGGGGCAAATTCTCATGTCCAGGTGAGTCCCAGGTGGGGAACAGAGTAACCATGTCCCATTGATGCCAGGTGGGAAAAGTGTCACAAGGTCCAGACGAAGCCTAAGTGAAGAGTAGAGTCACCAGGCCCTGTTGAGGGCCAGTTGAGGACCGGTGTCCCCAGCTCCGGGTGAGTCCCAGAGGGGGACGAGAGTCACCCGGTTCTGGTGATATCCAGGTGGGGACCAGAGTCACCACGTCAGGGTGAGGTCCGGAGGGGGACGAGAATCACTATGTCCAGGTGAGGCCCCGATGTGGAACTGAGAAACCAGGTCCCATGATGCCCATATGAGGACCTGAGTCACCCGGTCCAGGTGAGGTCCCTGTGGGAACCAGTCACCTCGTCCCGGGGAGGCCCAGGTGGGACCACAGTCACCAGTTCCAGGTGAGGCCCAGGTATAAAAGAGAGTATCAGGTCCCAATGATGCCCAGGTAAGGAACAGAGACAACAGGTCCAGGAGAGTGCCAAATATGGATCAGAGTCATTGTGTTCCAGGTGAGGCCAGATGGAGACCAGAGGAACCAGGTCCAGGAGAGCCCCATATGGGAACCAGAGCCACCAGATCCAGGTGAGGTCCACGTGGGACCACAGTCATAGGTCCAGGTGAGGCGCAGGTGGCAACAGGATTCACCAAGTCCAGGTGAGGCCCAGGTGGCGACCAGTCACCATCCAGGTGCGGACCAGCTAAGGACCAGACTCACCAGGCCCAGGTGAAGCCCAAGGGTCGACCAGAGTCACCAGGTAAGGGTGAGTTTCATAGGCGAACCAGAGTAACCAGTTTAGTTTGTGGCCCAGAATGGGACCAGAGGTCCGTGGTCAAAGTGAGGCCCAGGTGTGGAATAGAGTATCCAGGTCCCAATGATGCCTGAGTGAGGACCAGAGTCACTAGGGCCATGCAGGCCCAGATGGGGAACAGAATCACTATGTCCTGTTGAGGCATAGAATAAGACCACAGTCACCAGTATCAGGTGAGCCCCTTGTGGGAACCAGAGCCACTCTATCCAGCTGAGTCGCAGGTACATGTGAGGTCCAGTGAGGACCAGATTCATCAGGTCGAATTGAGGAATAGCTGGGGACAAGAGTCACCAGGTCTGGGTGCGTATTATGTGGGGCAAGATTCAGCAGTTCTGAGTTAGGTCAAGGTGGGCACGAGAGACACCAGGTCCAGGAGAGGTCCAGGTTGGGACCAGAGTCACCAGATCCAGGTGAAGTCCAGGTGGGGACCAGAGTCACCAGATCCAGGTGAAGCCCAGGTGGGGACCAGAGTCACTAGGTCCAGATGAGGCCCAGGTGAGGACCAGAGTTACCAGGTACACGTGAGGCCCCGGTGGGGATCAGAGGCAACAGGTCCATGTGAGGCCGGCTTGGGAACCATGGCGGAGGAGTAGGGTCTCCAAATCACCTGTCTCCACCAAACTACCTAGAAAACCTTCAAATTATCCTGAAAATCTATGAATTCGGCCTGAGATTTAAAGAGAGAACAGCTGGAACGCTACAGTGAGAAGAATTCGCGCTTCTATCAAGGTAGGAAGACGGGGAAAAAGAAGTAAAGGAACAAAGGCCTCCAAGGGGGAGGGGCCCCGCGAGGAGCCGGGCTGAGGCCGGGGCGAGTGTCCCCAGGACAGGAGAGCCCCGTCCCGGAGACGCAGGAGCTGCACCGACCTTCCCGGGCGGAAAGGGGCTCGCGGGGAGGTGGAGCAGGACCAGGAGGGCGAGGAGGACCTCGGGCTCCCGGGGACAGTAACAGAGCAACTGCGCGCCCAGGAGAGTGCGCCGAGCTCCCTAAGGGCTGCAGCGCGCACGGCGGGACCCGGAGCAGCTGAAGGGGCTCGGGGGCGGCTCCGCGGAGGGGGCTGCGGGGCCCCGGGAGCAGCTCGGAGGGGCTCGGGCAGAAGAAGAGGCTCCGTGCGGAGGGGGCTGCGCGGTTCCAGGAGCAGCTCGGAGGGGCTCGGGCGGCAGCTCCGCGGAGGGGGTTGCGCGGCCCGGGAGCGCGAATCCACCAGCGCAGGCTCCGGAGCACAGGGCGCCGGGACACAGCCCAGGATCCCGCCTCCCCCGGGACAGGCAGAGGCCGGGAGGGCCCAGGACAGCAAGGACGCTCCTGCCCCAGCTGAGCACATCAGCGGCCCCGCCCGGAGCCTCCAGGCCCTGCAGACGGAGTTCCTGCCGGAGCTGAATCCAGGTTTCCAGAGCTGCCCCGCCACTGGGGCTGTTCCTCCTGCGGCCTCACGGGGTAAACAACCCCCACTGAGTCCTGCACCAGGCAGGGGCACAGCAGCTCCCCCAACTGCTAACACCTGAAAATCAGCACAACAGGCCCCTCCCCCAGAACACCAGCTAGACGGACAACTTCCAGGAGAAGCCAAGAGACTTAAAGAACACAGAATCAGAAGATACTCCCCCGTGGTTCTTTTTTTGTTTGTTTGTTTTTGTTTTTGTTTTTGTTTTGTTTTGCTTTTTGATTTGTTTCCTTCCCCCACCCCCTTTTTTTCTCCTTTCTTTTTCTTTCTCTTTTTCTTCTTTTTTTTTTTTTTTTTTTCGTTTTTTTTTCTTTTTCTTCCCTTTTTTTTTCTCTTTCTCTTTTCTTTCCTTCTTTCTCTCCTCTCTTTTTCTCTTTTTCCCAATACAACTTGCTTTTGGCCACTCTGCACTGAGCAAAATGACTAGAAGGAAAACCTCACCTCAAAAGAAAGAATCAGAAACAGTCCTCTCTCCCACAGAGTTACAAAATCTGGATTACAATTCAATGTCAGAAAGCCAATTCAGAAGCACTATTATACAGCTACTGGTGGCTCTAGAAAAAAGTATAAAGGACTCAAGAGACTTCATGACTGCAGAATTTAGAGCTAATCAGGCAGAAATTAAAAACCAATTGAATGAGATGCAATCCAAACTAGAAGTCCTAACGACGAGGGTTAACGAGGTGGAAGAACGAGTGAGTGACCTAGAAGACAAGTTGACAGCAAAGAGGGAAACTGAGGAAAAAAGAGACAAACAATTAAAAGACCATGAAGATAGATTAAGGGAAATAAACGACAGCCTGAGGAAGAAAAACCTACGTTTAATTGGGGTTCCCGAGGGCGCCGAAAGGGACAGAGGGCCAGAATATGTATTTGAACAAATTCTAGCTGAAAACTTTCCTAATCTGGGAAGGGAAACAGGCATTCAGATCCAGGAAATAGAGAGATCCCCCCCTAAAATCAATAAAAACCGTTCAACACCTCGACATTTAATTGTGAAGCTTGCAAATTCCAAAGATAAGGAGAAGATCCTTAAAGCAGCAAGAGACAAGAAATCCCTGACTTTTATGGGGAGGAGTATTAGGGTAACAGCAGACCTCTCCACAGAGACCTGGCAGGCCAGAAAGGGCTGGCAGGATATATTCAGGGTCCTAAATGAAAAGAACATGCAACCAAGAATACTTTATCCAGCAAGGCTCTCATTCAAAATGGAAGGAGAGATAAAGAGCTTCCAAGACAGGCAGCAACTAAAAGAATATGTGACCTCCAAACCAGCTCTGCAAGAAATTTTAAGGGGGCCTCTTAAAATTCCCCTTTAAGAAGAAGTTCAGTGGAACAGTCCACAAAAACAAAGACTGAATAGATATCATGATGACACTAAACTCATATCTCTCAATAGTAACTCTGAATGTGAACGGGCTTAATGACCCCATCAAAAGGCGCAGGGTTTCAGACTGGATAAAAAAGCAGGACCCATCTATTTGCTGTCTACAAGAGACTCATTTTAGACAGAAGGACACCTACAGCCTGAAAATAAAAGGTTGGAGAACCATTTACCATTCGAATGGTCCTCAAAAGAAAGCAGGGGTAGCCATCCTTATATCAGATAAACTAAAATTTACCCCAAAGACTGTAGTGAGAGATGAAGAGGGACACTATATCATACTTAAAGGATCTATTCAACAAGAGGACTTAACAATCCTCAATATATATGCTCCGAATGTGGGAGCTGCCAAATATATAAATCAATTATTAACCAAAGTGAAGAAATACTTAGATAATAATACACTTATACTTGGTGACTTCAATCTAGCTCTTTCTATACTCGATAGGTCTTCTAAGCAAAACATCTCCAAAGAAACGAGAGCTTTAAATGATACACTGGACCAGATGGATTTCACAGATATCTACAGAACTTTACATCCAAACTCAACTGAATACACATTCTTCTCAAGCGCACATGGAACTTTCTCCAGAATAGACCACATATTGGGTCACAAATCGGGTCTGAACCGATACCAAAAGATTGGGATTGTCCCCTGCATATTCTCGGACCATAATGCCTTGAAATTAGAACTAAATCACAACAAGAAGTTTGGAAGGACCTCAAACACATGGAGGTTAAGGACCATCCTGCTAAAAGATAAAAGGGTCAACCAGGAAATTAAGGAAGAATTAAAAAGATTCATGGAAACTAATGAGAATGAAGATACAACCGTTCAAAATCTTTGGGATGCAGCAAAAGCAGTCCTAAGGGGGAAATACATCGCAATACAAGCATCCATTCAAAAACTGGAAAGAACTCAAATACAAAAGCTAACCTTACACATAAAGGAGCTAGAGAAAAAACAGCAAATAGATCCTACACCCAAGAGAAGAAGGGAGCTAATAAAGATTCGAGCAGAACTCAACGAAATCGAGACCAGAAAAACTGTGGAACAGATCAACAGAACCAGGAGTTGGTTCTTTGAAAGAATTAATAAGATAGATAAACCATTAGCCAGCCTTATTAAAAAGAAGAGAGAGAAGACTCAAATTAATAAAATCATGAATGAGAAAGGAGAGATCACTACCAACACCAAGGAAATACAAACGATTTTAAAAACCTATTATGAACAGCTATACGCCAATAAATTAGGCAATCTAGAAGAAATGGACGCATTCCTGGAAAGCCACAAACTACCAAAACTGGAACAGGAAGAAATAGAAAACCTGAACAGGCCAATAACCAGGGAGGAAATTGAAGCAGTCATCAAAAACCTCCCAAGACACAAGAGTCCAGGGCCAGATGGCTTCCCAGGAGAATTTTATCAAACGTTTAAAGAAGAAATCATACCTATTCTCCTAAAGCTGTTTGGAAAGATAGAAAGAGATGGAGTACTTCCAAATTCGTTCTATGAAGCCAGCATCACCTTAATTCCAAAGCCAGACAAAGACCCCGCCAAAAAGGAGAATTACAGACCAATATCCCTGATGAACATGGATGCAAAAATTCTCAACAAGATACTGGCCAATAGGATCCAACAGTACATTAAGAAAATTATTCACCACGACCAAGTAGGATTTATCCCTGGGACACAAGGCTGGTTCAACACCCGTAAAACAATCAATGTGATTCATCATATCAGCAAGAGAAAAACCAAGAACCATATGATCCTCTCATTGGATGCAGAGAAAGCATTTGACAAAATACAGCATCCATTCCTGATCAAAACTCTTCAGAGTGTAGGGATAGAGGGAACATTCCTCGACATCTTAAAAGCCATCTATGAAAAGCCCACAGCAAATATCATTCTCAATGGGGAAGCACTGGGAGCCTTTCCCCTAAGATCAGGAACAAGACAGGGATGTCCACTCTCACCACTGCTATTCAACACAGTACTGGAAGTCCTAGCCTCAGCAATCAGACAACAAAAAGACATTAAAGGCATTCAAATTGGCAAAGAAGAAGTCAAACTCTCCCTCTTCGCCGATGACATGATACTCTACATAGAAAACCCAAAAGTCTCCACCCCAAGATTGCTAGAACTCATACAGCAATTCGGTAGCGTGGCAGGATACAAAATCAATGCCCAGAAGTCAGTGGCATTTCTATACACTAACAATGAGACTGAAGAAAGAGAAATTAAGGAGTCAATCCCATTTACAATTGCACCCAAAAGCATAAGATACCTAGGAATAAACCTCACCAAAGATGTAAAGGATCTATACCCTCAAAACTATAGAACACTTCTGAAAGAAATTGAGGAAGACACAAAGAGATGGAAAAATATTCCATGCTCATGGATTGGCAGAATTAATATTGTGAAAATGTCAATGTTACCCAGGGCAATATACACGTTTAATGCAATCCCTATCAAAATACCATGGACTTTCTTCAGAGAGTTAGAACAAATTATTTTAAGATTTGTGTGGAATCAGAAAAGACCCCGAATAGCCAGGGGAATTTTAAAAAAGAAAACCATATCTGGGGGCATCACAATGCCAGATTTCAGGTTGTACTACAAAGCTGTGGTCATCAAGACAGTGTGGTACTGGCACAAAAACAGACACATAGATCAGTGGAACAGAATAGAGAATCCAGAAGTGGACCCTGAACTTTATGGGCAACTAATATTCGATAAAGGAGGAAAGACTATCCATTGGAAGAAAGACAGTCTCTTCAATAAATGGTGCTGGGAAAATTGGACATCCACATGCAGAAGAATGAAACTAGACCACTCTCTTTCACCATACACAAAGATAAACTCAAAATGGATGAAAGATCTAAATGTGAGACAAGATTCCATCAAAATCCTAGAGAAGAACACAGGCAACACCCTTTTTGAACTCGGCCACAGTAACTTCTTGCAAGATACATCCACGAAGGCAAAAGAAACAAAAGCAAAAATGAACTATTGGGACTTCATCAAGATAAGAAGCTTTTGCACAGCAAAGGATACAGTCAACAAAACTCAAAGACAACCTACAGAATGGGAGAAGATATTTGCAAATGACATATCAGATAAAGGGCTAGTTTCCAAGATCTATAAAGAACTTATTAAACTCAACACCAAAGAAACAAACAATCCAATCATGAAATGGGCAAAAGACATGAACAGAAATCTCACAGAAGAAGACATAGACATGGCCAACATGCACATGAGAAAATGCTCTGCATCACTTGCCATCAGGGAAATACAAATCAAAACCACAATGAGATACCACCTCACACCAGTGAGAATGGGAAAAATTAACAAGGCAGGAAACAACAAATGTTGGAGAGGATGTGGAGAAAAGGGAACCCTCTTACACTGTTGGTGGGAATGTGAACTGGTGCAGCCACTGTGGAAAACTGTGTGGAGGTTCCTCAAACAGTTAAAAATATACCTGCCCTACGACCCAGCAATTGCACTGTTGGGGATTTACCCCAAAGATACAAATGCAATGAAACGCTGGGACACCTGCACCCCGATGTTTCTAGCAGCAATGGCCACGATAGCCAAACTGTGGAAGGAGCCTCGGTGTCCAACGAAAGATGAATGGATAAAGAAGATGTGGTTTATGTATACAATGGAATATTACTCAGCTATTAGAAATGACAAATACCCACCATTTGCTTCAACGTGGATGGAACTGGAGGGTATTATGCTGAGTGAAGTAAGTCAGTCGGAGAAGGACAAACATTATATGTTCTCATTCATTTGGGGAATATAAATAATAGTGAAAGGGAAAATAAGGGAAGGGAGAAGAAATGTGTGGGAAATATCAGAAAGGGAGACAGAACATAAAGACTGCTAACTCTGGGAAACGAACTAGGGGTGGTAGAAGGGGAGGAGGGCGGGGGGTGGGAGTGAATGGGTGACGGGCACTGGGTGTTATTCTGTATGTTAGTAAATTGAACACCAATAAAAAAATAAAAAAAAAAAAAAATAAAAATAAAAAAAAAAAAAAAAAAAAAAAAAAAAAAAAAAAAAAGCCCAGGTGGGGACCACAGTTACCAGATCCAGGGTAGTCTCAGGTCCAGACCAGAATGACCAGGTCCAGGTGAGGTGCAGGTGGCAACCACACTCACCAGGTCCCGGTGAGGCCCTGGTGGGGTCCAGAGTCACGAGTTACATGACAAACTAGAAACACTACAGCCACCAGGTCCACATGATGTCCATGTGGGAATGAGAATCACCAGTTACAGGTTAGGACCAGGTGGGGATCTGACTCACAATTTCCAGGTGAGACCCAGGTGGGAAGGAGTGTCACCATGTCCAGGTGTGGCCCAGGTGAAGACCAGAGTTAATAGGTCCGGCTGGGTCACTGTTAGTGAACAGTGTAACCATATTCTGATGCTACCCAGGTGGGTATTAGAGACCCCAGGTCCTGGTGAGGCCCAGATGGGACCACAGTCACAAGGTCCAGGTGAGGCGCAGGTGGCAACAGGATTCACCAAGTCCAGGTGAGGCCCAAGTGGCGACCAGTCACCAGATCCAGGTGTGGACCTGCTAAAGACCAGATTCACCAGGCCTAATGAAGCACAAGTGGTGACCAGAATCACCAGGTAAGGGTGAGGCCCAGAGGGGGAACCAGAGAAACCAGTTTAATTTGAGGCCCAGAATGGGACCAGAGGTCCCTGATCAAATTGAGGCCCAGGTGTGGAATAGAGTATCCAGGTCCCAATGATGCCTTGGTGAGGACCAGAGTCAATAGGGCCATGCAGGCCCAGATGGGAAACAGAATCACTAGTTCCTGGTGAGGCACAGAATAAGAGCACAGTCAGCAGTGTCAGATGAGCCCTTTGGGGGAACCAGAGCCACTCTATCCCGCTGAGTCCCAGGTCCATGTGAGGCCCACGTGAGGACCAGATTCATCAGGTCGAATTGAGGCATAGCTGAGGAGAAGAGTCACCAGGTCTGGGTGCGGCCTAGGTGGGGCAAAATTCAGCAGTTCTGAGTTAGGTCAAAGTGGGGACGAGAGACACAAGGTCCAGGTGAGGCCAAACTGAGGACCAGAGTCACCAGGTCAGGGTGAGGCCCAGAGAGGTTCCAGAATCATAATGTCGAGGGGAGCCTCTGGTGTGGAACAGAGTATCCAGGTCATAATGGTCCACAGGTGAGGACCAAAGTGACTAGATCTGGGTGACGCGCAGATAAGATCAGAGTCACCATTTCCAGGTGAGGCCAAGAAAGAGTCCACAGCAATCAGGCCCAGGTGGGGAACAAATTCATCAGGACTGGGTGAGGCCCACATGGGGACCAGATTCACCAGATCCAAGTAACCAGAGTCATGACCAGAGTCCCCACGTCTGGGAGAGGACCAGATAAGGACCAGATTCACCAGTTCCAAGAGGCCCACGTGGGGACCTGAGTCACCAGGTATGGGGTGGCAACTGCACTCACCAGGTCTAGGTGAGGCCATCCTGCAGGCCAGAGTCACCAGATCCATGTGAGACCCTAGTGGGGACCGGAGTCACCAGGTAAATGTGAGTCTACAATAACACCACAATCACCAGGTCCAGGTGTGGTTCATGTGGGAACGAGAGTCACCAGGTCCAGGTGAGACCCAGGTGGGGACCACAGTCACCACGTCCAGATTGAGGCCTAGTTGGGGGGAACAGAGTCATCAGGACCAGTTGAGGCCAAAGTGTGGAGCAAAGTTATCATGTTCAGGTGAGGCCCAGGTGGGGAACAGCGTAACCATATCCCATTGATGCCAGGTGGGAAAAGAATCACAAGGTCCAGATGAGGCCTAAGTGAGGAGTAGATTCACCAGGTCCTGTTGAGGCTCAGTTGACGACCAGTGTCCCCAGCTCTGGGTGAGTCCCAGAGGGGGACTAGAGTCACCCGGTTCTGGTGATATCCAGGTGGGGACCAGAGTCACCACGTCAGGGTGAGGTCCAGAGTGGGACGAGAATCACTAGGTCCATGTGAGGCCCCGATGTGGAACTGAGAAACCAGGTCCCATGATGCCCATATGAGGACCTGAGCCACCAGTTCCAGGTGAGGTCCCTTGGGAACCAGTCAACTCGTGCAGGTGAGGCCCAGGTGGGACCACAGTCACCAGGTCCAGGTGAGGCCCAGGTATATAAGAGAGTATCCAGGACCCAATGATGCCCAGGTAAGGACCAGAGTCAACAGGTCCAGGAGAGGCCCAAATATGGATCAGAGTCATTAATTTCCAGGTGAGGCCAGATGAAGACCACAGGAACCAGGTCCAGGAGAGCCCCATATGGGAACCAGAGCCACCAGATCCAGGTGAGGTCCAGGTGGGACCACAGTCACAAAGTCCAGGAGAGGCGCAGATGGCAACAGGATTCACCAAATCCAGGTGAGGCCCACTAGCGCCCAGTCACCAGATCCAGGTACGGACCAGCTTAGGACCAGATTCACCAGGCCCATGTGAAGCCGAAGGGGTGACCACAGTCACCAGGTAAGGGTGAAGCCTAAAGGGGGAACCAGAGTAACCAGTTTAGTTTGAGGCCCAGAATGGGACCAGAGGTCCCTGGTCAAAGTGAGGGCCAGGTGTGGCATAGAGTATCCAGGTCCCAATGATGCCTGGGTGAGGACCAGAGTCACTAGGGCCATGCAGGCCCATATGGGGAACAGAATCACTAGGTCATGGTGAGGCATAGAATAAGACCAGAGTCACCAGTATCAGGTGAGCGCCTTTTGGGAACCAGAGCCACTCTATCCAGCTGAGTCCCACGTCCATGTGAGGCCCACGTGAGGAGCAGATTCATCAGGTCGAATTGAGGCATAGCTGGGGAGAAGAGTCACCAGGTCTGGGTGCGGCCTAGGTGGGGCAAGATTCAGCAGTTCTGAGTTAGGTCAAAGTGGGGACGAGAGACACCAGGTCCAGGTGAGGCCAAACTGAGGACCATAGTCACCAGATCGAGGTGAGTTCCAGTTGGGGACCAGAGTCACCAGATCCAGGTGAAGTCCAGGTGGGGACCAGAGTCTCTAGGTGCAGATGAGGCCCAGGTGAGGACCAGAGTTACCAGGTACACGTGAGGCCCCGGTGGGATCAGAGGCAACAGGTCCATGTTAGGCGGTCTTGGGGACTATGGTCAAGAGGTGTACTTGAGGCCCAAGTGTGGAACACAGTAAGCAGGTCCAGGTGAGTCCCCGGTGGAGACAAGAGTCACCACGTCCAGGTGAGGCCCAGGTGGGCACCAGGATCACCAGGTACAGGGGAGGCCCTTGAAAGAACCAGAGTCAACAGTTCGAGGTCAGGCGCAGGTGGCAACCAGGGTCAGCAGGTCGAAGCCAGGCCAAAGTGGGGTTCACAGTCACTAGGGCACGGTGAGACCCAGAGGGGGACCAGAGTCATCTGTTCCATGTGAGGTCCAGTTGTGGAACACAGTCACAGGGTCCCAATTTTGCCCAGTTGAGGACCATGGTCAACAGGGCCAATTGAGGCCCAGATGGGGACCGGAGTCCCCAAATCCAGGTGAAGCCCAGGAGGGGACCACAGTCACCAGATCCTGGGTAGTCTCAGGTGCAGACCAGAATCAATAGGTCCAGGTGAGTAGCAGGTGGCAACCACACTCACCAGGTCCCCGTCAGGCCCTGGTGGGGACCAGAGTCACGAGGTACATGAGAAGCTAGAAACATTGCAGCCACCAGGTCCACATGATGTCTATGTGGGAAGGAGAATCACCAGTTACAGGTGAGACCCAGGTGGGGATCCGAATCACCATGTCCAGGTGGGACCCAGGTGGGAACCAGTGTCACCATGTCCAGGTTTGGCCCAGGTGAAGACCAGAGTTAATAGGTCCGGCTGGGTCACTGTTAGTGAACAGTGTAACCATATCCTGATGCTACTCAGGTGGGTAACAGAGACACCAGGCCCTGTTGAGGCCTAGGTGGGACCAGAGACAAGAGGTCTAGGTAAGGTCCCGAAGGGAACCACAGTCTCCAGGTCAGGTGAGGCCATGCTTAGGATCAGAGTCACCAGTTACAGGTGAGGCCCAGGTGGAGCCAGAGTTACCTGGTAGGGAAGAGGCCAAAGTCAGGACCAGAGTTACCAGCATCAGATCAGTCCCAGGGGGATTAGATTAACCATGTCCCGATGATGCCCAGGGAGAACCAGAGTCACCAGGTCCAGATGAGGCGCAGGTTGGGAGCATGTTCACTAGGTCCCCGTGAGGTCCAGTTGAGGACCAGAGTCTCCAGGTCAAGTTGAGGCCTAGAGTGGTACCAGATTCACCTGGTCTAGGTGACATCCAGAAGGGGACCAGAGTCACCATGTCAGGTTGAGTCCCAGAGGGGATCCAGAGTCATCATGTCCAGGTGAGGCTCAGGTGTGGAACAGAGTATACAGGTCATAATGTTCCACAGGTGAGGACCAGAGTCACCAGATCTGGATGAGGCCCAGTTAAGATCAGATTCACCAGTTCCAGGTGAGGCCAAGAAGGAGTCCACAGCTTCAGGTTCAGTTGGGGAACAAAATCACCAGGACTGGGTGAGGCCCAATGGGGACCAGATTCGCCAGGCCCAGAAAATTCCCAGGTGGTGACCAGAGTTACCAGTTCCGGGGAGGACCAGGTAAGGACCAGATTCAGCAGCTCCAATTGAGGCCACGTGGGGACCTGTGTCACCAGGTATGGGTGAGGCACAATTGGCAACCCTACTCACCAGGTCCAGGTGAGGCCAACCTGCAGGCCATGCAGAGGAACCGTGTCCCGATGATGCCCAGGTAGGGACTAGAGTTCTCAGGTCCAGGTGAGGCCAACCTGCAGGCCATGCAGTGGAGCATGTCCCGATGATGCCCAGGTAGGAACCAGAGCTACCAGGTCCAGGAGAGGACAACCTGCAGGCCATGCAATGGAACCATGTCCCGATGATGCCCAGGTAGGGATCAGAGTCACCAGGTCCAAAAGAGGCCCAGATGGAGCATATTCACTAGGTGCAGGTGAGGCCCAGTTGAGGATCACAGTCACCAGATCTGGTTGAGTCCTAGAGGGGTACCAGAATCACCTGGACCAGGTGACATCCAGATGGGGACCAGAGTCACCAGGTCAGGGTGAGGCCGAGAGAGGTTCCAGAGTCATCATGTCCAGGTGAGGCTCAGGTGTGGAACAGAGTCACCAGGTACCAATGATGCCCAGGTGAGGACCAGATTCATCAGATCTGCGTGACGTGCAGATACAATCAGATTCACCAGTTCCAGGTGAGGCCAAGAAGGAGTCCACAGCAATCAGGTCCAGGTGGAGAACAAAGGCACCGGGACTGGGTGAGGTCTAATGGGGACCAGATTCACCAGGTCCAGGTGAGGCCTAGGTGGTGACCAGAGTCCCCGTGTCTGGGAGAGGACCAGGTAAGGACCAGATTCACCAGGTCCAAGAGGCCAACGTGGGGACCTGAGTCGCCAGGTATGGGTGAGGCCCAGGCGACAACCCCACTCACCAGGTCCAGGAGAGGCCAAACTGCAGGCCAGTGTCCAGATCCAGGTGAGTCCCTAGTGGGGACCGGAGTCACCAGGTAAATGTGAGTCTACAAGAACACCACAGTCACCAGGTCCAGGTTTGGGTCATGTGGGAACGAGTGTCACCAGGTCCAGGTGAGACCCAGGTGGGGACCACAGTCACCAGGTCCAGATTGAGGCCTAGGTGGGGGGACCAGAGTCATCAGGACCAATTGAGGCCAAAGTGTGGAGCAAAGTTATCATGTCCAGGTGAGGACCATGTGGGGAACAGAGTAACCATGTCCCATTGATGCCACGTGGGAATAGAGTCAGACGGTGGAGATGAGGCCTAAGTGAGGAGTAGATTCACCAGGTCCTTTTGAGGCCCAGTTGAGGACCAGTGTACCCAGCTCCGGGTGAGTCCCAGAGGGGGACCAGAGTTACCCGGTTCTGGTGATATCCAGGTGGGGACCAGAGTCTTCACGTCAGGGTGGGGCTCAGAGTGGGACGAGAATCACTAGGTCCAGGTGAGGCCCCGAAGTGGAACTGAGAAACCAGGTGCCATGATGCCCATATGATGACCTGACTCAGCAGATCCAGGTGAGGTCCCAGTGGGAAACAGTCACCTCGTCCAGGTGAGGCCCAGTTGGGACCACAGTCGCCAGGGTCAGGTGAGACCCAGGTATATAGGAGAGTATCCAGGTCCCAATGATGCCCATGTAAGGACCAGAGTCAACAGGTCTAGGAGAGGCCCAAATATGGATCAGAGTCATTGTGTTCCAGGTGAGGCCAGATGGAGACCACAGGAACCAGGTCCAAGCGAGCCCCATATGGGAACCAGAGCCACTAGATCCAGGTGAGTTCCAGGTGGGACCACAGTCACAAGGTCCAGGTGAGTCGCAGGTGGAAACAGGATTCACGAAGTCCAGGTGTGGACCACGTGGCGACCAGTCACCACATCCAGGTGCAGAGAAGCTAAGGAAAATATTCACCAGGCCCAGTGAAGCCTAAGTGGTGACCAGGGTCACCAGGTAAGGGTGAGGCCCAGAGGGATAACCAGAGTAACCAGTTTAGTTTGAGGCCCAGAATGGGACATGAGGTCCCTGGTCAAATTGAGGCCCAGGTGTGGAATAGAGTATCCAGGTCCCATTGATGCCTGGGTGAGGACCAGAGTCACAAAGGCCATGCAGGCCCAGATGGGGAACAGAATCACTAGGTACTGGTGAGGCATAGAATAAGACCACAGTCCCCAAAATGAGGTGAGCCCCTTGTGGGAACCATAGCCACTGTATCCAGCTGAGTCCCAGGTCCATGTGAGGCCCACGTGAGGATCACATTCAGCAGGTCGAATTGAGAATAGCTGGTGAGAGAGTCACCAGGTCTGGGTGCGGCCTAGATGGGGCAAGATTCAGCAGGTCTGAGTTAGGTCAAAGTGGGGAAGAGAGACACCAGGTCCAGGTGAGGCCAAACTGAGGACCAGAGTCACCTGATCCAGGTTAGGTCCATGTTGGAAAGAGAGTCACCAGGTCCAGGAGAGGTCCAGGTGGGGACCAGAGTCACCAGATCCAAGTGAAGACCAGGTGGGGACCAGAGTCACCAGATCCAGGTGAAGCCCAGGTAGGGACCAGAGTCACTAGGTCAAGGTGAGGCCCAGGTGAGGGCCAGAGTTACAAGATACACGTGAGGCCCCGGTGGGATCAGAGGCAACAGGTCAATGTGAGGCCGGCTTGGGGACCATGGTCAACAGGTCTACTTAGGCCCAGGTGTGGAACACAGTAAGCAGGTCCAGGTGAGTCCCCGGTGGTGAAAAGAGTCACCACGTCCAGGTGAGTCCCAGGTGGGGACCAGGATCACCAGGTACAGGGGAGGCCCTTGAAAGAACCAGAGTCAACAGTTCGAGGTCAGGCGCAGGTGTCAACCAGAGTCAGCAGGTCCAAGTCAGGCCAATGTGGGGTTCACAGTCACTAGGGCACGGTGAGACCCAGAGGGGGACCAGAGTCACCTGATCCACGTGAGGTCCAGTTGTGGAACGCAGTCACCGGGTCCCAATTTTACCCAGTTTAGACCATGGTAAACAGGGTCAGGTGAGGCCCAGATGGAGACCGGAGTCCCCAAAGGAGGTGCAGCCCAGGTGGGGAACACAGTCACCAGATCCAGGGGAGTCTCAGGTGCAGACCAGAATCACCAGGTCCAGGTGAGGTGCAGGTGGCAACCACACTCACCAGGTCCCGGTGAGGCCCTGGTGGGGACCAGAGTCACGAGGTACATGAGAAGCTAAAAACACTGCAGCCACCAGGTCCACATGGTGTCCATGTAGGAACGAGAATCCCCAGTTACAGTGGAGGACCATTTGTGGATCCGACTCACCATGTCCAGGTGAGACCCAGGTGGGAACCAGTGTCAACATGTCCAGCTGTGGCCCAGGTGAAGACCAGAGTTAATAGGTCCGGATGGGTCACTGTTAGTGAACAGTGTAACCGTATCCTGATGCTACCCAGGTGGGTACCAGAGACACCAGGTCCTGGTGAGGCCCAGGTGGGTCCAGAGACATGAGGTCCAGGTGATATCCCGATGGGAAACACAGTCACCAGGTCAGGTGAGGCCATGCTTAGGATCAGAGTCACCAGTTACCGGTGAACCCAAGGTGGACCCAGAGTCACCTGGTACAGAAGAGGCCAAATCAGGACCAGAGTTACCAGGATCAGGTCAGTCACAGTGGGGAATACAATAACCATGTCCCGATGATGCCCAGGTAGAACCAGAGTCACCAGGTCCAGATGAGGCACAGTTGGGGAGCATATTCACTAGGTCCCGGTGAGGCCCAGGTGAGGACCAGAGTCACCAGGTCTAGTTGAGGCCTAGAGGGGTACCAGACTCACCTGGTGTAGGTGACATCCAGATGGGGACCAGAGTCACCACGTCAGTGTGAGGCCCAGAGGGGATCCAGAGTCATCATGTCCACGTGAGGCTCAGGTGTGGAACAGAGTCACCAGTTATCAAAGATGCCCAGGTGAGGACCAGAGTCACCAGGTCTGGGTGACGCGCAGATAGGATCAGAGTCACCAGTTCCAGGTGAGGCCAAGAAAGAGTCCACAGCAATCAGGTCCAGGTGGGGAACAAAGTCCCGAGGACAGGGTGAGGCCCAGATGGGGACCAGATTCGCCAGGTCCAGGTGATTCCCAGGTGGTGAACAGAGTTACGAGTTCCGGGTTAGGACCAGGTTAGGACCAGATTCACCAGGTCCAAGGGAGGCCCACGTGGGGACCTGTGTCACCAAGCATGGGTGAGGCCCAGGAGACAACCCCTCTCACCAGGTCCAGTTGAGGCCAACCTGCAGGCCATGTAGAGGAACCATGTCCTGATGATGCCCAGGTAGGGACTAGAGTTCTCAAGTCCAGGTGAGGCCTACCGTCAGGCCATGCAGTGGAACATGTCCCGATGATGCCCAGGTAGGAATCAGATTTACCAGGTCCAGGTGAGGCTAACCTGCAGGACAAGCAATGGAACCATGTCCCGATGATGCCCAGGCAGGGATCAGAGTCACCAGGTCCAAATGAGGGCCAGATGGAGCATATTCACTAGGTGTAGGTGAGGCCAAGTTGAGGATCACAGTCACCAGATATGGTTGAGGCCTAGAGAGGTACCAGAATCAACTGGACCAGGTGACATCCAAATGGGGACCAGAGTCACCAGGTCAGGGTGAGGCCCAGAGTGGTTCCAGAGTCATCATGTACAGGTGAGGCTCAGGTGTGGAACAGAGTCACCAGGTACCAATGATGCCCAGGTGAGGACCAGAGTCACAAGATCTGGGTGACGCGCAGATAGGATCACTGTCACCAGTTCCAGGTGAGGCCAAGAAAATTCCACAGCTATCAGGTCCAGGTGGGGAACAAAGTCACCAGGACTGGGTGAGTCCCAGATGGGGACCAGATTCACCAGGTCCAAGTGAGGCCCAGGTGGTGACCAGAGTCCCCGGGTCTGGGAGAGGACCAGGTAAGGGCCAGATTCACCAGGTCCAAGAGGTCCACTTGGGGACCTGGTTCATCAGGTATGGGTGAGGCCCAGGTGTCAACCACACTCACCAGGTCCAGGTGAGCCCAGCCTGTAGGCCTTGCAGAGGAACCGTGTCCCGATGATGCCCAGGTAGGGACCAGAGTTACCAGGTCCAGGTGAGGCCAACCTGCAGGCCATGCAGTGGAAACATGTCCCGATGGTGCCCAGGTGAGGAACAGAGTCACCAGGTCGAGGGGGTGCGCAGATAAGATCAGAGTCACCATTTCCAGGTGAGGCCAAGAAAGAGTCCACAGCAATCAGGTCCAGGTGGGGAACAAAGTCACCAGGACTGGGTGAGTCCCAGATGGGGACCAGATTCACCAGGTCCAGGTTAGGCCCAGTTGGGGACCAGAGTCCCCGGGTCTGGGAGAGGACCAGATAAGGACCAGATTCACCAGGTCCAAGAGGCCCACGTGGGGCCTGAGTCACCAGGTATGTGTGATGCCCAGGTGGCAACCCCACTCCCCAGGTCCAGGTGAGGCCAACCTGCAGGCCAGAGTCACCAGATCCATGTGAGGACCAAGTGGGGACCAGAGTCACCAGGTAAATATGAGTCTACAAGAACACCACAGTCACCAGTGCCAGGTGTGGTTCATGTGGGAACCAGAGTCACCAGTCCAGATGAGACCAAGCTGGGGACCAGAGTCACCAGGTCCAGATTGAGGCCTAGGTGGGGGGACCAGAGTCATCAGGACCAGTTGAGGCCAAAGTGTGGAGCAAAGTTATCATGTCCAGGTGAGGCCCTGGTGGGGAACAGAGTAACCATGTCCCAATGATGCCAGGTGGGAAAAGAGTCACAAGGTCTAGACGAGGCCAAAGTGAGGAGTAGATTCACCAGGTCCTTTTGAGGACCAGTTGAGGACCACTGTCCCCAGCTCCGGGTGAGTCCCAGAGGGGGACCAAAGTCACCCGGTTCTGGTGATATATAGGTGAGGACCAGAGTCACCACGTCACGGTCAGACCCAGAGGGGGACGAGAATCACTAGGACTAGGTGAAGCCCCGATGTGGGACTGAGAAACTAGGTGAATGATGCCCATATGAGGACCTGAGTCACCAGGTCCAGGTGAGATCCCTGTGGGAACCAGTCACCACGTCCAGGTGTGGCCCAGGTGGGACCACAGTCACCAGGTCCAGGTGAGGCCCATGTATATAAGAGAGTATCATGGTCACAATGATGCCCAGGTAAGGACCAGAGTCAACAGGTCCAGATGAGGCGCAGGTGGAAACATATTCACTAGCTTCCGGTGATGCCCAGTTGAAGACCAGAGTCACCAGGTCTAGTTGAGGCCTAGAGGGGTACCATATTCACCTGGTCTAGGTGACATCCAGATGGGGACCAGAGTCACCATGTCAGGGTGAGGCCCAGAGGGGATCCAGAGTCATCATGTGCAGGTGAGGCTCAGTCGTGGAACAGAGTATCCAGGTCATAATGGTCCACAGGTGAAGACAAGAGTCAACAGATCGGGGTGAGGCCCAGATAGGATCAGAGTCAGCAGTTCCAGTTGAGGCCAAGGAGTCCACAGCAATCAGGTCCAGGTGGGGAACAAAGAAACCAGGACCTGGTGAGGCACAGATGGGGACCAGATTTACCAGGTCCAGGTGAGACCCCGGTGGTGACCAGGGTTACCAGTTCTGGGTGAGGATAAGGTAAGGACCAAATTCACCAGGTCCAATTTAGGCCCACGTGGGGACCTATGTCACCAGGTATGGGTGAGGTCCAGGTGGCAACCCTACTCACCAGGTCCAGGAGAGGCGAAAATGCCGGCCATGCAAAGGAACCATGTCCCGATAATGCCCAGGTAGGGACCAGATTTACCAGGTCCAGGTGAGGCCAACCTGCAGGCCATACAGTGGAACCATGTCCCGATGATGCCCAGGTAGGGACTAGAGTCACCAGGTCCAAATGAGGCCCACATGGAGCATATTCACTAGGTCCAGGTGAGGCCCAGTTGAGGACCAGAGTCACCAGATCTGGTTGAGGCCTAGAGGGGTACCAGAATCACCTGGTCCAGGTGATATCCAGATGGGGGCCAGAGTCACCAGGTGAGGGTGAGGCCCAGAGAGGTTCCAGAGTCATCATGTCCCGGTGAGGCTCAGGTGTGGAACAGAGTCACCAGGTACCAATGATGCCCAGGTGAGGACCAGAGTCACAAGGTCTGGGTGACGCGCAGATAAGATCAGAGTCAAGAGTTCCAGGTGAGGCCAAGAAAGAGTCCACAGCAATCAGGTCCAAGTGGGGAACAAAGTCACCAGGACTGGGTGAGACCCAGATGGGGACCAGATTCATCAGATCCAGGTGAGGCCCAGGTGGCGACCAGAGTCCCCGGGTCTGGGAGAGGACCAGTTGAGGATCAGATTCACCAGGTCCAAGAGGCCCACGTGGTGACCTGAGTCACAAGGTTTGGGTGAGGCCCAGGTGTCAACCCCACTCACCAAGTCCAAGTGAGGCCAAGCTGCAGGCCAGAGTCACCAGATCCAGGTGAGGCCCTAGAGGGGACCGTAGACACCAGGTAAATGTGAGTCTACAAGAACACCACAGTCACCAGGTCCAGGTGTTGTTAATGTGGGAATGAGTGTCACCAGGACCAGGTGAGACCCAGGTGGGGACCACAGTCACCAGGTCCAGAATGAGGCCTAGGTGCGGGAACCAGAGTCATCAGGACCAGTTGAGGCCAAAGTGTGGAGCAAAGTTATCATGTCCAGGTGAGGCCAAGGTGGGGAACAGAGTAACCATGTCCCATTGATGTCAGGTGGGAAAAGAGTCACAAGGTTCAGACGAAGACTAAGGGAGGAGTAGATTAACCACGTCCTGTTGAGGCCCAGTTGAGGGCCAGTGTCCCCAGCTCCAGGTGATTCCCAGAGGGGGACCAGAGTCACCCGGTTCTGGTGATATCCAGGTGGGGATCAGAGTCACCACGTCAGGGTGAGGCCCAGAGGGGGACGAGAATCATTGGGTCCATGTGAGGCCCCGATGTGGAACTGAGGATCCAGGTCCCATGATGCCCATATGAGGACCTGAGTCACCAGGTCCAGGTGAGGTCCCTGTGGGAACCAGTCACCTCGTCCAGGTGAGGCCCAGGTGGGACCACAGTCACCAGGTCCAGGTGAGGCCCAGGTATATAAGAGAGAATCCAGGTCACAATGATGCCAAGGTAAGGACCAGAGTCAACAGGTCCAGGAGAGGCCCAAATATGGATCACAGTCATTGTGTTCCAGGTTAGGCCAGATGGAGACCACAGGAACCAGGTCCAGGAGAGCCCCATATGGGAATCATAACCACCAGATCCAGGTGAGGTCCAGGTGGGACCACAGTCACAAGGTCCATTTGAGGCGCAAGTGGCAACAGGATTCACCAAGACCAGGTGAGGCCCAGGTGGCGACCAGTCACCACATCCAGGTGCGGACCATCTAAGGACCAGATTCACCAGGCCCAAGTGAAGCCCAAGGGGTGACCAGAGTCACCAGGTAAGGGTGAGGCCCAGAGGGGGAACCAGAGTAACCAGTTTAGTTTGAGGCCCAGAATGGGACCAGAGGTCCCTGGTCAAAGTGAGGCCCAGGTGTGGAATAGACTATCTAGGTCCCAATGGTGCCTGGGTGAAGACCAGTGTCACTAAGGCCATGGAGGCACAGATGAGGAACAGAATCACTAGGTCCTGGTGAGGCATAGAATAAGACAACAGTCACCAGTATCAGGTGAGCCCTTTGTGGGAACCAGAACCACTGTATCCAGCTGAGTCCCAGGTCCATGTGAAGCCCACGTGAGGACCAGATTCATCAGGTCGAATTGAGGCATAGATCGGGACAAGAGTCACCAGGTCTGGGTGCGGCCAGGTGGGGCAAGATGCAGCAGGTCTGAGTTAGGTCAAAGTGGGGACGAGAGACACAATGTCCAGGTGAGGCCAAACTGAGTACCCGAGTCACCAGATCCAGGTGAGGTCCATATTGTAAAGAGAGTCACCAGGTCCAGGAGAGTCCCCTGTGGTGACAAGAGTCACTACGTCAGGTGAGGCCCAGGTGGGGACCAGGATCACCAGGTACAGGAGAGGCCCTTGAAAGAACAAGAGTCAACAGTTCGAGGTCAGGCGCAGGTGGCAACCAGGGTCAGAAGGTCCAAGTCAGGCCAAAGTGGGGATCACAGTCACTAGGGAACGGTGAGACACAGAGGGGGACCAGAGTCACATGGTCCAGGTGAGGTCCAGTTGGGGAACACAGTCCCCGGTTCTCAATTTTACCCAGTTGAGGACCATGGTCAACAGGGTCAGGTGAGGCACAGATGGAGACCGTAGTCCCCAAAGCAGGTGAAGCCCAGGTGGGGACCACAGTCACCAGATCCTGGGGAGTCTCAGGTGCAGACCAGAATCACCAGGTCCAGGTGAGGTGCAGGTGGCAACCACACTCACCAGGTCCCGGTGAGGCCCTGGTGGGGACCAGAGTCACGAGGTACATGAGAAGCTAGAAACACTGCAGCCACCAGGTCCACATGGTGTCTATGTGGGAACGAGAATCAACAGTTACAGGGGAGGACCATTTGTGGATCCGACTCACCATGTCCAGGTGAGACCCAGGTGGGAACCAGTGTCAACATGTTCAGGTGTGGCCCAGGTGAAGACCAGAGTTAATAGGACCGGATGGGTACTGTTAGTGAACACTGTAACCGTATCCTGATGCTACCCAGGTGGGTACCAGAGACACCAGGTACTGGTGAGGCCCAGGTGGGACCAGAGACACGAGGTCCAGGTGACGTCCCGATGGGAACCACAGTCACCAGATCAGGTGAGGCCATGCTTAGGATCAGAGTCACAACTTACCGGTAAACCCAAGATGGACCCAGAGTCACCTGGTACAGAAGAGCCCAAATCAGGACCAGAGATACCAGGATCAGGTCAATCCCAGTGGGGAATACAGTAACCATGTCCCGATGATGCCCAGGTAGAACCAGAGTCACCAGGTCCAGATGAGGCACAGTTGGGGAGCATATTTACTAGGTCCCGGTGAGGCCCAGATGAGGACCAGAGTCACCAGGTCTTGTTGAGGTCTAGAGGGTACCAGATTCACCTGGTCTAGGTGACATCCAGATGGGGACCAGAGTCACCACGTCAGGGTGAGGCCCAGACGGCATACAGAGTCATCATGTCCAGGTGAGGCTCCGGTGTGGAACAGAGTCACCAGGTATAAATGATGCCCAGGTGAGGACCAGAGTCACCAGGTATTGGTGACGCGCAGATAGGATCAGAGTCACAAGTTCCAGGTGAGGCCAAGAAAGAGTCCACAGCAATCAGGTCCAGGTGGGGAACAAAGTCACCAGGACTGGGTGAGGCCCAGATGGGGACCAGATTCACCAGGTCCACGTGAGGCCCAGGTGGTGACCAGAGTCCCAGGGTCTGGGAGAGGACCAGGTAAGGACCAGATTCACCAGGTCCAAGAGGCCCACGTGGGGACCTGAGTCACCAGGTATGGGTGAGGCCCAGGTGGCAACCCTACTCACCAGGTCCAGGTCAGTCCAACCTGCAGGCCAGAGTCACCAGATCCAGGTGAGGGCCTAGTGGGGACAGGAGTCACCAGGTAAATGTGAGTCTACAGGAACACAAGAGTGAACAGGTCCATGTGTGGTTCATGTGGGAACGAGAGTCACCAGGTCCAGGTGAGACCCAGGTGGGGACCACAGTCACCAGGTCCAGATTGAGGCCTAGGTGGGGGGACCAGAGTCATTGGGACCAATTGAGGCCAAAGTGTGGAGCAAAGTTATCATGTCCAGGTGAGGCCCAGGAGGGGAACAGAGTATCCATGTCCCATTGATGCCAGGTGGGAAAAGAGTCACAAGGTCCTGATGAGGCCTAAGTGAGGAGTAGATTCACCAGGTCCTCTTGAGGACCAGTTGAGGACCAGTGTCCCCAGGTCCGGGTGAGTCCCAGACGGGGACCAGAGTCACCCAGTTCTGGTGATATCCAGGTGGGGACCAGAGTCAGCACGTCAGGTTGAGGCCCAGAGGGGGACGAGAATCAGTAGGTCCAGGTGAGGCCCCAATGTGGAACTGAGAAACCAGGTCCCATGATGCCCATATGAGGACATGAGTCACCAGGTCCAGGTGAGGTCCCTGTGGGAACCAGTCACCTCGTCCAGGTGAGGCCCGGGTGGGACCACAGTCACCAGGTCCAGGTGAGGCCCAGGTATATAAGAGAGTATCGAGGTCCCAATGATGCCCAAATAAGGACCTGAGTCAAGGTCCAGGAGAGGCCCAAATATGGATCACAGTCATTGTGTTGCAGGTGAGGCCAGATGGAGACCACAAGAACCAGGTCCAGGAGAGCCCCATATGGGAACCAGAGCCACCAGATCCAGATGAGGTCCAGGTGTGACCACAGTCACAAGTTCCAGGTGTGGCGCAGGTGGCAACAGGATTCACGAAGTCCAGGTGAGGCCCAGGTGGCGACCAGTCAGCTGATCCACGTGCGGACCAGCTAAGGACCAAATTCACCAGGCAAAAGTGAAGCCCAAAGGGTGACCAGAGTCACCAGGTAAGGGTGAGGCCCAGAGGGCGAAACAGAGTAACAGTTTAGTTTGAGGCCCAGAATGGGAGCATAGGTCTCTGGTGAAAGGGAGGCCCAATTGTGGAATAGAGTATCCAGGTCCCAGTGATGCCTGTGTGAGGACCAGAGTCACTAGGGCCATGCAGGCCCAGATGGGGAACAGAATCACTAGGTCCTGGTGAGGCATAGAATAAGACCACAGTCACCAGTATCAGGTGAGCCCCTTGTGGGAACCAGAGCCACTCTATCCAGCTGAGTCCCAGGTCCATGTGAAGCCCACGTGAGGACCAGATTCATCAGGTCGAATTGAGGCATAGCTGGGGACAAGGGTCACCAGGTCTGGGTGTGGCCTAGGTGGGGCAAGATTCAGCAGTTCTGAGTTAGATCAAAGTGGGGACGAGACTCGAGTTCCAGGTGAGGCCAAAAGGAGGATCAGCGTCACCAGATCCAAGTGAGGTCCATGTTGGAAAGAGTCACCAGGTCCAGGAGAGGTCCAGGTGTGGACCAGAGTCACCAGTTCCAGGTGAAAGCCAGGTGGGGACCAGAGCCACCAGATCGAAGTGAAGCCCAGGTGGGGACCAGAGTTACCAGGGACACGTGAGGCCCCGGTGGGAATCAGAGGCAACAGGTCCAGGTGAGGCCGGCTTTGTGACCATGGTTAAGAGGTCTAATTGAGATCCAGGTGTTGAACACAGTAAGCAGGTCCAGGAGAGTCCGCGGTGGTGACAAGAGTCACCACGTCCAGGTGAGGCCCAGGTGGGGACCAGGATCACCAGGTACAGGGGAGGCCCTTGAAAGAACCAGAGTCAACAGTTCGAGGTCAGGCGCAGGTGGCAACCAGGGTCAGCAGATCCAAGTCAGGCCAAAGTGGGGTTCACAGTCACTATGGCACGGTGAGACCCAGAGGGCGACCATAGTCACTTGGTCCAGGTGAGGTCCAGTTGTGGAACACAGTCACCGTGTCCCAATTTTGCCCAGTTCAGGACCATGGTCAACAGGGCCAGGTGAGGCCAGATGGGGACCGGGGTCCCCAATTCCAGGTGAAGCCCAGGTGGGGACCACAGTCACCAGAGCCAGGGTAGCCTCAGGTGCAGACCAGAATCACCAGGTGCAGGTGAGGCCCAGGTGGGGACCACAGTCACCAGGTCCAGATTGAGGCCTTGGTCGGGGGACCAGAGTCATCAGGACCAGTTGAGGCCAAAGTGTGGAGCAAAGTTATCATGTCCATGTGAGGCCCAGGTGGGGAACAGAGTTACAATGTCCGAAAGATGCCAGGTGGGAACAGAGTCACAATGTCCAGACGAGGCCTAAGTGAGGAGTAGATTCACCAGGTCCTGTTGAGGCCCAGTTGAGGACCAGTGTCCCCAGCTCCGGGTGAGTCCCAGAGGGGGACCAGTGTCACCCGGTTCTGGTGATATCCAGGTGGGGACCAGAGTCACCACGTCAGGGTGAGGCCCAGAGTGGGACGAGAATCACTATCGGGGACGATAGTGGGACGTCCCATCGGGGACGAGACCCCGATGTGGAACTGAGAACCCTGGTCCCATGATGCCCATATGAGGACCTGAGTCACCAGGGCCAGGTGAGGTCCCCGTGGGAACCAGTCACCTCGTCCAGGTGAGGCCCAGGTGGGACCACAGTCACCAGGTCCAGGTGAGGCCCAGTTATATAGAGAGTATCCAGGTCCCAATGATGCCCAGGTAAGGACCAGATTCAACAGGTCCAGGAGAGGCCCAAATATGGATCAGAGTCATTGTGTTCCAGGTGAGGCCCGATGGAGAACACAGGAACCAGGTCCAGGAGTGCCCCTTATGCGAAACAGAGCCGCCATATCCAGGTGAGGTCCGGGTGGGACCACAGTCGAAAGGTCCAGGTGTGGCCCAGGTGGCGACCAGTCACCAGATCCAGGTGAGGACCAGCTAAGGACCAGATTCACCAGGCCCAAGTGAAGCCCAAGGGGTGACCAGATTCACCAGGTAAGGGTGAGTCCCAGAGGGGGAACCAGAGTAACCAGTTTAGTTTGAGGCCCAGAATGGGACCAGAGATCCCTGGTCAAAGTGAGGCCCAGATGTGGATTAGAGTATCCAGTTCCAAATGATGCCTGGGTGAGGACCAGAGTCACTAGGGCCATGCAGGCCCAGATGGGGAACAGAATCACTAGGTCCTGGTGAGGCATAGAATAAGACCACAATCACCAGTATCAGGTGTTACCCTTGTGGGAACCAGAGCCACTCTATCCAGCTGAGTCCCAGGTCCATGTGAGCCCCACGTCAGGACCAGATTCATCAGGTCGAATTGAGGTATAGCTGGGGAGAAAAGTCACCAGGTCTGGGTGCGGCCTAGGTCGGGAAAGATTCAGCAGTTCTGAGTTAGGTCAAAGTGGGGACGAGAGACACCAGGTCCAGGTGAGGCCAAACTGAGGATCAGAGTCACCAGATCCAGGTGAGGTCCATGTTGGAAAGAGAGTCACCAGGTCCAGGAGAGGTCCAGGTGGGGACCAGAGTCACCAGTTCCAGGTGAAGTCCAGGTGGGTACCAGAGTCACCAGATCCAGGTGAAGCCCAGGTGGGGACCAGAGTCTCTAGGTCCAGTGAAGCCCAGGGGAGGACCAGAGTTACCAGGTAGACGTGAGGCCCCGGTGGGTATCAGAGGCAACAGGTCCACGTGAGGCCGACTTCGGGACCATGGACAACAGGTCTACCTGAGGCCCAGGTGTGGAACACAGTAATTATGTTCAGGTGAGTCCTCGGTGGTGACAAGAGTCACCACGTCCACGTGAGGCCCAGGTGGGGACCAAAATCACCAGGTACAGGGGAGGCCCTTGAAAGAACCAGAGTCAACAGTTCGAGGTCACGCGCAGGTGGCAACCTGGGTCAGCACGTCCAAGTCAGGCCAAAGTGGGGTTCACAGTCACTAGGGCACGGTGACACCCAGAGGGGGAACAGAGTCACCTGGTACAGGTGAGGTCCAGTTGTGGAACACAGCCACCGGGTCCCAATTTTGCCCAGTTGAGGACCATGGTCAACAGGGGCAGCTGATGCCCCGATGGGTACCGGAGTCCCCAAATCCAGGTGAAGCCCAGTGGGGACCACAGTCACCAGATCCAGGGTAGTCTCAGATGCAGACCAGAATCGCCAGGTCCAGGTGAGGTGCAGGTGGCAACCACACTCACAAGGTCCCGGTGAGGCCCTGGTGGGGACCAGAGTCACGAGGTACATGAGAAGCTAGAAACACTGCAGCCACCAGGTCCCCATAATGTCCATGTGGGAACGAGAATCACCAGTTACAGGTGAGGACCAGGTGGGGATCCGATTCACCATGTCCAGGTGAGACCCAGGTGGGAACCAGTGTCACCATTCCCAAGTGTGGACCAGTTGAGGACGAGAGTTAATAGGTCCGGCCGGGTCACTGTTAGTGGACAGTGTAACCATATCCTGATGCTACTCAGGTGGGTACCAGATACAAGGTCCTGCAGAGTCCCAGTTGGGACCAGAGACATGAGGACCAGGTGAGGTACCGATGGAAACCACAGTCACCAGGTCAGGTGAGGCCATGCTTAGGATCAGAGTCACCACTTACAGGTGAGGTCCAGGGGGAGCCAGAGTCACATGGCAAAGAAGAAGCCAAAGTCAGGACCAGAGTTACCACGATCAGGTCAGTCCCACTGGGAATAGAGTAACCACGTCCCGATGATGCCCAGGGAGAACCACAGTTACCAGGTCCAGGTGCAGCCAACCTTAAGGCCATGCAGTGGAACGATGTCCCTATGATGCCCAGGTAGGGAAGAGAGTCACCAGGTCCAGATGAGGTCCAGATTGTGCATATCCAATCTGTCCAGGTGAGGCCCAGTTGAGGACCAGAGTCACCAGACCTGGTTGATGCCTAGAGGGGTACCAGAATCACCTGGTCCAGGTGACATCCAGATGGGTCCAGAGTCACCAGGTCAGGGTGAGGCCCACAGAGGTTCCAGAGTCATCATGTCCAGGTGAGGCTCAGGTGTGGAACAGAGTCACCAAGTACCAATGATGCCCATGTGAGGACCAGAGTCAACAGGTCCAGGAGAGCCCCAAATATGGATCAGAGTCATTGTGTTCCAGGTGAGGCCAGATGGATACCACAGTAACCAGGTCCAGGAGAGCCCCATATGGGAACCAGAGCCACCAGGTCCAGGTGAGGTCCAGGTGGGACCACAGTCACAAGGTCCAGTTGAGGCCCAGTTGGGACCACAGACATGAGGTCCAGGTGAGGTCCCGATGGGAACCACAGTCACCAGGTCAGGTGAGGCCATGCTTAGGATCAGATTCACCAGTTACAGGTGAGGCCCAGGTGGAGCCAGAGTCACCAGGTCCAGATGAGGCGAAGGTGTGGAACAGATCATCCAGGTCATAATGGTCCAGCAGGTGAGGACCAGAGTCAACAGATCTGGGTGAGGCCCAGTTAGGATCAGAGTCAACAGTTCCAGGTGAGGCTAAGAAGGAGTCCACAGCAATCAGGTCAAGGTGGGGAAAAAAGACACTAGGACTGGGTGAGGCCCAGATGGGGACACAGATTCACCAGGTCCAGGAGATTCCCAGGTGGTGACCAGAGTTACCAGATTCACCAGGTCCAGGTGATTCCCAGGTGGTGACCAGAATTACCAGATACACCAGGTCCAAGTGAGGCCCACGTAGGGGCCTGTGTCACCAGGTATGGGTGAGGCCCAAGTGGCAACCCCACTCACCAGGTCCAGGTGAGGCCAACCTGCAGGCCATGCAGTGGAACCAGGTCCCCATGATGCCCAGGTAGGGACCAGAGTAACCAGGTCCAAATGAGGCCAAGATGGAGCATATTCACTAGGTCCAGCCGAGGCCCATTTGAGGACCAGAGACCAGATCTGGTTGAGGCCTAGAGGGATACCAGAATTACCTGGTCCAGGTGACATCCAGATGGGGACCAGAGTCACCAGGTCAGGGTGAGGCCCAGAGAGTTTCCAGAGTCATCATGTCCAGGTGAGGCTCAGGTGTGGAACAGAGTCACCAGGTACCAATGATACCCAGGTGAGGACCAGAGTCACCAGGCCTGAGTCACGCACAGAGAGGATAGAGTCACCAGTTCCAGGTGAGGCCAAGAAAGAGTCCAAAGCAATCAGGTCCAGGTGGGGAACAAAGTCCCCAGGACTGGGTGAGGCCCAGATGGGAAAGAGATTCACCAGGTCCAGGTCAGGCCGAGGTGGTGACCAGAATCCCCGGGTCTGGGAGAGGACAATGAAAGGACCAGATTAACCAGGTCCAAGAGGACCACGTGGGTTCCTGAGTCACCAGGTATGGGTGAAGCTCAGGAGGCAACCCCACTCACCAGGTCCAGGTGAGGCCAACCTGCAGGCCACAGTCAGCAGATCCAGGTGAGGCCCTAGTTGGGACCGGTGACACCAGGTAAATGTGAGTCTACCAAGAACACCACAGTCACCAGGTCCAGGTGTGGTACATGTGGGAACGAGAGTCACCAGGTGCAGGTAGGACCCAGGTGGGGACCACAGTCACCAGGTCAAGATTTAGGCCTAGGTGGGGGGACGAGAGTCATCAGGAGCATTTGAGGCCAAAGTGTGGATCAAAGTTATCATGTCCAGGTGAGGCCCAGGTGGGGAACAGAGTAACCATGTCCCATTGATGCCAGGTGGGAAAAGAGTCACAAGGTCCAGATGAGGCCTAAGTGAGGAGTAGATTCACCACGTCCTGTTGAGGCCCAGTTGAGGACCAGTGTCCTCAGCTCCGGGTGTGTCACCCGGTTCTGGTGATATCCAGGTGGGGACCAGAGTGACCACGTCAGGGTGAGGCGCAGAGGGGGACAAGAATCACTAGGTCCAGGTGAGGCCCCTATGTGGAACTGAGAAACCAGGTCCCATGATGCATATATAAAAGACCTGAGTCACCAGGTCCAGGTGAGGTCCCTGTGGGAACCAGTCACCTCGTCCAGGTGAAGTCCAGGTGGGACCACAGTCACAAGGTCCAGGTGAGGAGCAGGTGGCAACAGGATTCACCAAGTCCAGGTGAGGCCCAGGTGGCGACCAGTCACCAGATCCAGATGGGGAACAGCTAAGACCAGAAAATCCAGGACCAAGTGAAGCCCAACGGGTGACCAGAGTCATCAGGTCAGGCTGAGGCCCAGAGGGGGAACCAGAGTAACCAGTTTAGTTTGAGGCCCAGAATGGGACCAGAGGTCCCTGGTCAAAGTGAGGCCCAGGTGTGGAATAGAGTATCCAGGTCCCAATGACGCCTGGGTGAGGACCAGAGTCACTAGGGCCATGCAGGCGCAGATGGGGAACAGAATCACTAGGTCCTGGTGAGGCATGGAATAAGACCACATTCAGCAGTGTCAGGTGAGCCCCTTGTGAGAACCAGAGCCACTCTATCCAGCTGAGTCTCAGGTCCATGTGAGGCCCACGTGAGGACCAGATTCATCAGGTCGAATTGAGGCATAGCTGGGGACAAGCGTCACCAGGTCTGGGTGCGGCCTAGGTGGGGCAAGATTCAGCAGTTCTGAGTTAGGTCAAAGTGGGGACGAGAGACACCAGGTCCAGGTGAGGCCAAACTGAGGACCAGAGTCACCAGATCCAGGTGAGGTCCATGTTGGAAAGAGAGTCACGAGGTCCAGGAGAGGTCCAGGTGGGGTCCAGAGTCACCAGATCCATGTGAAGTCCAGGTGGGGACCAGAGTCACCAGATCCATGTGAAGCCCAGGTGGGGACCAGAGTCACTAGGTCCAGATGAGGCCCAGGTGAGGACCAGAGTTACCAGGTATACGTGAGGACCCGGTGGGGATCAGAGGCAACAGGTCCATGTGAGGCTGGCTTGGGGACCATGGTCAACAGGTCTACTTGAGTCCCAGGAGTGGAACACATTAAGCAGGTCCAGGTGAGTCCCCATTGGTGACAGGAGTCACCACGTCCAGGTGTGGCCCAGGTCCGAACAGGATCACCAGGTCCATGGAAGGCCCTTGAAAGAACCAGAGTCAACAGTTCGAAGTCAGGCGCAGGTGGCAACCAGGGTCAGCAGGTTCAAGTCAGGCCAAAGTGGGGTTCACAGTCACTAGGGCACGGTGAGACCCAGAGTGGGACCAGAGTCACCTGGTCCAGGTGAGGTACAGTTGTGGAACACAGTCACCGGGTCCCAATTTTGCCCAGTTGAGGACCATGGTCAACAGGGCCAGGTGAGGCCCAGATGGGGACCGGAGTCCCCAAATCCAGGTGAAGCCCAGGTGGGGACCAAAGTCACCAGATCCAGGGTGGTCTCAGGGGCAGACCAGAATCACCAGGTCCATGTGAGGTGCAGGTGCCAACCACACCAAACCGGTCCCGGTGAGGCCCTGGTGGGGACCAGAGACACGAGGTTCATGAGAAGCTAGAAACACTGCAGTCACCAGGTCCACATGATGTCCATGTGGGAACGAAAATCACCAGTTCCAGGTGAGGACCAGGTGGGGATCTGACTCACCATGTCCAGGTGAGACCCAGGTGGGAACCAGTGTCACCATGTCCAAGAGTGGACCAGGTGAAGACGAGAGTTAATAGGTCCGGCCGGGTCACTGTTAGTGGACAGTGTAACCATATCCTGATGCTACTCAGGTGGGTACCAGATACAAGGTCCTGGTGAGTCCCAGTTGGGACCAGAGACATGAGGACCAGGTGAGGTACCGATGGAAACCACAGTCACCAGGTCAGGTGAGGCCATGCTTAGGATCAGAGTCACCACTTACAGGAGAGGTCCAGGGGGAGCCAGAGTCACATGGCACAGAAGAGGCCAAAGTCAGGACCAGAGTTACCACGATCAGGTCACTCCCACTGGGAATAGATTAACCACGTCCCGATGATGCCCAGGTAAACCACAGTTACCAGGTCAAGGTGCGGCCAACCTAAAGGCCATGCCGTGGAAACATGTCCCGATGATGCCCAGGTAGGGACCAGAGTCACCAGGTTCAAATGTGGCCCAGATGAAGCATATTCACTAGGTCCTGGTTAGGCCCTGTTGAGGACCAGAGTCACCAGATCTGGTTGAGGCCTAGGGGGGAACCAGAATCACCTGGTCCAGGTGACATCCAGATGGGGACCAGAGTCACCAGGACAGGGTGAGGCCCAGAGTGGTTGCAGAGTCATCATGTCCAGGTGAGGCTCAGGTGTGGAACAGAGTCACCAGGTACCAATGATGCCCAGGTGAGGACCAGAGTCACCAGGTCTGGGTGACGCGTAATAGGATCAGACTCACCAGTTCCAGGTGAGGCCAAGAAGGAGTCCACAGCAATCAGGTCCAGGTGGGGAACAAAGTCAACAGGACTGGATGAGGCCCAGATTGGGACCAGATTCACCAGGTCCAGGTGATTCCCAAGTGGTGACCAGAGTTACCAGTTCCGGGTGAGGACCAGGTAAGGCCCAGATTCACCAGGTCCAAGTGAGGCCCACGTGGGGACCTGTGTCACCAGGCATGGGTGAGTCTCAGGTGACAACCCCACTCACTAGGTCCAAGTGTGGCCAACCTGCAGGCCATGCCGAGGAACCAAGTCCCGATGATGCCCAGGTGGGGTCTAGAGTTATCAGGTCAAGGTGAGGCACACCTGCAGGGCATGCAGTGGAACCATGTCCCGGTAATGCCGAGGTAGGTATAAGAATCACCATGTCCAAATGAGGCCCAGATGGAGCATATTCTCTAGGTCTAGGTGAGGCCCAGTGGAGGACCAGAGTCACCAGGTCTAGTTGAGGCATAGAGGGGTACCAGATTCACCTGGTCTTGGTGATATCCAGATGGGGACCAGAGTCCCCATGTCAGCCTGAGGCCCAGAGGGGATCCAGAGTCATCATGTCCAGGTGAGGCTCAGGTGTGGAACAGAGTATCCAGGTCATAATGGTCCACAGGTGAGGACCAGAGTCACCAGATCTGGGTGAGGCCAGTTAGGATCAGAGTCACCAGTTCCAGGTGAGGCCAATAAGGATTTCACAGCAATCAGGTCCAGGTGGGGAACAAATTCACCAGGACTGGGTGAGGCCCAGATGGGGGCCAGATTCACAAGGTCCAGGAGATTCCCAGATGATGACCAGAGTTACCAGTTCCGGGTGAGGACCAAGTAAGGACCATATTCACCAGGTCCAAGTGAGGCCCACGTGGGGACCTGTGTCACCAGGTATGGGTGAGCCCCAGGTGCCAACCCCACTCACCAGGTCAAGGTGAAGCCAAACTGCAGGAAAAGCAGAGGAACCGTGTCACGATGATGCCCAGGTAGGGACCAGATTTACCAGGTCCAGGTGAGGGCAACCTGCAGGCCATCCAGAGGAACCATGTCCCGATGATGCCCAGGTAGGGACTAGAGTTACCAGGTCCAGGTGAGGCCAACCTGCTGGCCATGCAGTGGAACCATGTCCCGATGATGCCCAGGTAGGGACCAGAGTTACCAGGTCCAGGTGAGGCCAACCTGCAGGTCATGCAGTGGAGCCATGTCCCGATGATGCCCAGGTAGGGACCAGAGTCACCAGGTCCAAATGAGGCCCAGATGGAGCATATTCACTAGGTCCAGGTGAGGCCCAGTTGAGGACAAAAGTCACCAGATCTGGTTGAGGCCTAGAGAGGTACAAGAATCACCTGGTACAGGTGACATCCAGATGGGGACCAGAGTCACCAGGTCAGGGTAAGGCCCAGAGAAGCTCCAGAGTCATCATGTCCAGGTGAGTCTCAGGTGTCGAACAAAGTGTCCAGGTCATAGTGGTCCACAGGTGAGAAACAGAGTGACCAGATCTGGGTGACGCGCAGATAGGATCAGAGTCACCAGTTCCAGGTGAGGCCAAGAAAGAGTCCACAGCAATCAGGTCCAGGTGGGGAACAAAGTCACCATGACTGGCTGAGGCCCAGATGGGCACCAGATTCAACAGGTCCAGGTGAGGCCCAGGTAGTGACCAGAGTCCCCGGGTCTGGGAGAGGACAGGTAAGGACCAGATTCACCAGGTCCAAGAGGCCCACGTGGAGACCTGAGTCACCAGGTATGGGTGAGGCCCAAGTGGCATCCCCACTAACCAGGTCCATGTGAGGCCAACCTGCAGGCCAAGTCACCCGATCCACGTGAGGAGCTAGTGGGGACTGGAGTCACCAGTTAAAAGTGATTCTACTAGAACAACACAGTCACCAGATCCTGGTGTGGTTCATGTGGGGACAAGAGTCACCAGGTACAGGTTAGACCCAGGTGGGGACCATAGTCACCAGATCCAGATTGAGGTCTAGGTCGGCGGACCAGAGTCATCAGGACCAGTTGAGGCCAAAGTGTGGAGCAAAGTTATCATGTCCATGTGTGACCCAGGTGGGGAACAGAGTAACCATGTCCCATTGATGCCGGGTGGGAAAAGAGTCACAAGGTCCAGACGAGGCCTAAGTGAGGAGTAGATTCACCAGGTCCTGTTGAGGCCCATTTGAGGACCAGTGTCCCCAGCTCCGGGTAGTCCCAGAGGGGGACCACTGTCACCCGGTTCTGGTGATATCCAGGTGCGGACCTGAGTCACCACGTCAGGGTGAGGCCCAGAGGGGGACGAGAATCACTAGGTCCAGATGAGGCCCCGATGTGGAACTGAGAACCCAGGTCCCATGATGCCCATATGAGGACCTGAGTCACCAGGTCCAGGTGAGGCAAACCAGCAGGTCATGCAGTGGAACCATTTCCCGATGATGCCCAGTGAGTGACCAGTGTCACCAAGTCCAAAAGAGGCCCAGATGGAGCATATTCACTAGGTCCAGGTGAGGCCCACTTGAGGACAAGAGTCACCAGATCTGGTTGAGGCCTAGAGGGGTTCCAGAATCACCTGGTCCAGTTGACATCCAGATGGGGACCAGATCACCAGGTCAGGGTGAGGCACAGAGACGTCCCAGAGACATCATGTCCAGGTGACGCTCAGGTGTGGAACAGAGTATCCAGGTCATAATGGTCCACAGGTGAGGAAAGGAGTCACCAGATCTGGGTGAGGACCAGTTAGGATCAGAGTCACCAGTTCCAGGTGAGGTTAAAAAAGGGTCCACAGCAATCAGGTCCAGGTGGGGAACAAAGTCACCAGGAATGGGTGAGACCCAGATGGGGACCAGATTCACCAGGTCCATGTGATTCCCAGGTGGTGACCAGACTTACCAATTCCGGGTGAGGACCAGGTAAGGACCAGATTCACCAGGTCCAAATGAGGCCCACGTGGGGACCTGTGTCACCATGCATGGGTGAGGCCCAGGTGGCAACCCCACTCCCCAGGTCCAGGTAAGGCCAACCTGCAGGCCATGCAGAGGAACCATGTCCACATAATACCCAGGTAGAGCCTAGAGTTTCCAGGTCCAGGTGAGTCCAACCTGCTGGCCATGCAGTCGAACTATGTCCCGATGATGTCCAGGTAGGGACCAGAGTCACCAGGTCCTAATGAGGCCCAGATGGAGCATATTCACTAGTTCCAGCTGAGGCCCAGTTGAGGACCAGAGTCAACAGATCTGGTTGAGGCATAGAGGGGTACCAGAATCACCTGGTCTAGGTGTCATCAAGATGGGACCAGAGTCACCAAGACAGCGTGAGGCCCAGAGAGGTTCAGAGTCATCATGTCCAGGTGAGGCTCAGGTGTTGAACAGAGTCACCAGGTACCAATGATGACCAGGTGAGGACCAGAGTCACCAGGTCTGTGTGACGCGCAGATAGGATCAGAGTCACCAGTTCCAGGTGAGGCCAAGTATGAGTCCACAGCAATCGGGTCCAGGTGGTGAACAAAGTCACCAGGACTGGGTGAGGCCCAGATGGGGATCAGAGTCACCAGGTACAGGTGAGGCCCAGGTGGTGACCAGAGTCCCCGGTTCTAGGAGATGACCAGGTAAGGACCAGATTCACCAGGTCAAGAGGACCACGTGGGGACCTGAGTCACCAGGTATGGGTGAGTCCGAGGTGGCAAACCCACTCACCAGGTCCAGGTGAGGCCAGCCTGCAGGCCAGAGTCACCAGATCCAGGTGAGGCCCTAGTGGGGACGGGAGTCACAAGGTAAATGTGAGTCTACAAGAACACGACAGTCACCAGGTCCAGGTGTGGTTCATGTGGAAACGGGAGTCACCAGATCCAGCTGAGACCCAGTTGGAGACGACAGTCACCAGGTCCAGATTGAGGCCTAGGTTGGGGGACGAGAGTCATCAGGACCAGTTGAGGCCAAAGTGTGCAGCAAAGTTATCATTTCCATGTGAGGCCCAGGTGGGGAACAGAGTAACAATGTCCCATTGATGCCAGGTGGGAAAAGAGTGACAAGGTTCAGACGAAGCCTAAGTTTGGAGTAGATTCACCAGGTCCAGTGAGGCCCAGTTGAGGACCACTGTCACCAGATCTGGTTGAGGCTTAGAGGGGTACCAGAATCACCTCGTCAAGGTGACATCCAGATGGGGACCAGAGGCATCAGTTCAGGGAGAGGCCCAGAGTGGTTCCAGAGTCATCATGTCCAGGTTAGGCTCAGGCGTGGAACAGAGTCACCAGGTACCAATGATGCTCAGGTGAGGCCCAGAGTCACCAGATCTGGGTGACGCGCAGATAGGATCAGAGTCACCAGTTCCAGGTGAGGCCAAGAAAGAGTCCACAGCAATGAGGTCCACGTGGGGAACAAGTCACCAGGACTGGGTGAGGCCCAGATGGGGACCAGATTCACCAGGTCCAGGTGAGGCCCAGGTGGTGACCAGAGTCCCCGGGTCTGGGACAGGACCAGGTAAGGACCAGATTCACCAGGTCCAAGAGGCCCACGAGGGGAATTGAGTCACCAGCTATGTGTGAGGCCCAGGTGGCAACCCCACTCACCAGGTCAAGGTGAGGCCAACCGGCAGGCCAGAGTCACCAGATCCAGGTGAGGCCCTTGGGGACCAGTGTCATCAGGTAAATGTGAGTCTACAAGAACACCACAGTCACCAGGTCCAGGTGTGGTTCATGTGGGAACGAGAATCACCAGGTACAGGGGAGACCCGGGTGGGCACCACAGTCACCAGGTCCAGACTGAGGCATAGGTGTGGGGAACAAAGTCATCAGGACCAGTTGAGGCCAAAGTGTGGAGCAAAGTTATCATGTGGAGGTGAGGCCCAGGTGGGGAACAGAGTAACAATGTCCCATTGATGCCAGGTGGGAAAAGAGTCACAAGGTCTAGACGAGGCCTAAGTGAGGAGTAGATTCACCAGGTCCTGTTGAGGCCCAGTTGAAGACCAATATCCCAAGCTCTGGGTGAGCCCCAGAGGGGAAACAGACTCACACGGTTCTGGTGATATCCAGGTGGGGACCAGAGTCACCACATCAGGGTGAGGTCCAGAGGGGGACGAGAATCACTAGGTCCAGGTGAGGCCCCGATGTGGAACTGAGAAACCAGGTCCCATGATGCCCATATGAGGACTTTAGTCACCAAGTCCAGGTGAGGTCCCTGTGGGAACGAGTCACCTCGTCCCGGTGAGGGCCAGGTGGGACCACAGTCACCAGGTCCCGGTGAGGCCCAGTTATATAAGAGAGTATCCAGCTCTCAAAGATGCCCAGGTAAGGACCAGAGTCAACAGGTCCAGTAGAGGTTCAAATATGGATCAGAGTCATTGTGTTTCAGCTGAGGCAGATGGAGACCAAAGGAACGAGGACCAGGAGACCCCCATATGGGAACCAGACCCACCAGATCAAGGTGAGGCCCAGGTGGGACCACAGTCACAAGGTCCTGGTGAGGCGCAGGTGGCAACAGGATTCACCAAGTCCAGGTGAGGACCAGGTGGCGAACAGTCACCACATCCAGGTGCGGACCAGCTAAGGACCAGATTCACCAGGCCCAAGTGAAGCCCAAGGGGTGACCAGAGTCACCAGGTAAGGGTGAGGCCCAGAGGGGGAACCAGAGTAGCCAGTTTAGTTTGAGGCCCAGAATGGGACCAGAGGTCCATGGTCAGAGTGAGTCCCAGATGTGGAATAGAGTATCCAGGTCCCAGTGATGCCTGGGTGAGGACCAGAGTCACTAGGACCATGCAGGCCCATATGGGGTACAGAATCACTAGGTCCTGGTGAGGCATAGAATAAAACCACAGTCAACAGTATCAGGTGAACCCAATGTGGGAACCAGAGCCACTCTATCCAGCTGAGTAGCAGGTCCATGTGAGGCCCACGTGAGGACCAGATTCATCAGGTCGAATTGAGGCATAGCTGGGGACAAGAGTCACCAGGTATGGGAGCGGCCTAATTGGGGCAAGATTCAGCAGTTCTGAGTTAGGTCAAAGTGGGGACGAGAGACGCCAGGTACAGGTGAGGCCAAACTGAGGACTAGAGTCACCAGATCCAGGTGAGGTCCATGTTTGAAAGAGAGTCACCAGGTCCAGCAGAGGTGCAGTTGGGGACCAGAGTCACAAGATCCAGGTGAAGTCAAGGTGTGGACCAGAGTCACCAGATCCAGGTGAAGCCCAGGTGGGGACCAGAGTCACTAGGTCCAGATGACGCCCAGGTGAGGACCAGACTTACCAGGTACACGTGAGGCCCCGGTGGGGATCAGAGGCAACAGGTCCATGTGAGGCCGGTTTGGGGACCATGGTCAACATGTCTACTTGAGGCCCAGGTGTGGAACACAGTAAGCAGGTCCAGGTGAGTCCCCGGTGTTGACAAGTGTCACCACGTCCAGTTGAGGAACAGGTGGGGACAAGGATCACCAGGTACAGGGGAGGCCCTTGAAAGAACCAGAGTCAACAGTTCGAGGTCTGGCGTAGGTGGCAACCAGGGTCAGCAGGTCCAAGTCAGGCCAAAGTGTGTTTCACAGTCTCTAGGGCACGGTGACACCCAGAGGGGAACCAGAGTGACCTGGTCGAGATGAGGTCCAGTTGTGGAACACAGTCACCGTGTCCCAATTTTGCCCAGTTGAGGACCATGGTCAACAGGGCCAGGTGAGGCCCAGATGGGGACCGCAGTCCCCAAAAACAGGTGAAGCCCAGGTGGGGACCAGAGTCACCAGATCCAGGGTAGTCTCAGGTGCAGACCAGAATCACCAGGTCCAGGTGAGGTGCAGGTGGCAACCACACTCACCAGGTCCCGGTGAGGCCCTGGTGGGAACCAGAGTCACGAGGTACATGAGAAGCTAGAAACACTGCAGACACCAGGTCCACATCATGTCCATGTGGGAACGAGAATCACCAGTTACAGGTGAGGACCAGGTGGGGATCCGACACACCTTGTCCAGGTGAGACCCTGGTGTGAACCAGTGACACCCTGTCCAGGTGTGGCCTAGGTGAAGACCAGAGTTAATATTTCCGCCTGGGTCACTGTTAGTTAACAGTGTAACCATATCCTGTTGCTACCCTGGTGGGTACCAGAGACACCAGGTCCTGGTGAGGGTCAGGAGGGACCAGAGACATGAGATCCAGGTGAGGTTCCATTGGGAACCACAGTCACCAGGTCTGGTGAGGCCATGCTTAGGATCAGAGTCACCAGCTAGAGGCGAGGACCAGGTGGAGCCAGTGTCACCTGGGACAGAAGAGGCCAAGGTCAGGACCAGAGTTACCAAAATCAGGTCAGTCCCAGTGGGGAATAGAGTAACCATGTCCCAGTGATGCCCAGGTAGAACCAGAGTCACCAGGTCCAGATGAGGCGCAGGTGGGGAGCATATTCACTAGGTCCCGGTGAGGCCCAGTTGAGGACCAAAATGCCCAGGTCTAGTTGAGGCCTACAGGGGTACCAGATTCACCTGGTCTAGGTGACATCCAGATGGGGACCAGAGTCACCATGTCAGGGTGAGGCCCAGAGGGGATCCAGAGTCATCATGTCCAGGTGAGGATCAGGTGTGGAACAGAGTATCCAGGTCATAATGGTCCACAGGTGAAGACCAGAGTCACCAGATCCGGGTGAGGCCCACATAGCATCAGACTCAACAGTACCAGGTGAGGCCAAGAATGAGTCCACAGCAATCAGGTCCCGGTCGGGAACAAAGTCACCAGGACTGGGTGAGGCGCAGATGGGGACCAGATTCACCAGGTCCAGGTGATTCCCAGGTGGTGACCAGAGTTACCATTTCCGGGTGTGGACCAGGTAAGGTCCAGATTCACCAGGTCCAAGTGAGGCCCACGTGGGGACCTGTGTCACCGGTATGGGTGAGGCCCAGATGACAACCCCAGTCACCAGGTCCAGGGGAGGCCAACCTTCCGGCCATGCAGAGGAACCGTGTCCCGATAATGCCCAGGTATGGACCAGAGTCACGAGTTGCAGGTGAGGCCCTAATGGGGACCGGAGTCACCAGGTAAATGTGAGTCTACAAGAACACCACAGTCACCAGGTCCACATGTGGTTCATGTGGGAACAAGTGTCACCAGATCCAGGTGAGACCCAGGTGGGGACCACAGTCAACAGGTCCAGATTGAGGACTAGGTGGGGCACCAGAGTCATCAGGACCAGTTGAGGCCAAAGTACGGAGCAAAGTTATCATGTCCATGTGAGGCACAGTTGGGAAGAGTAACAATGTTCCATTGATGCCAGGTGGGAAAAGAGTCACAAGGTCCAGACGAGGCCTTAGTGAGGAGTAGATTCACCAGGTCCTGTTGAGGCCCAGTTGAGGACAAGTGTCCCCAGCTCCGGGTGACTCCCAGAGGGTGACCAGTGTCACCCGGTTCTGGTGACATCCAGGTGGGGACCAGAGTCACCACATCAGGGTGAGGCACAGAGAGGGACGAGAATCACTAGGTACAGATGAGACCCCGATGTGGAACTGAGAACCCTGGTCCCATGATGCCCATATGAGGACCTGAGTCACCAGGTCCAGGTGAGGTCCCTGTGGGAACCAGTCACCTCGTCCAGGAGAGGCCCAGGTGGGACCACAGTCACCAGGTCCAGGTGAGGCCCAGGTATATAGAGAGTATCCAGGTCCCAATGATCCCCAGGTAAGGACCAGAGTCAACAGGTCCAGGAGAGGACCATATATGGATCAGAGTCATTGTGTTCCAGGTGAGGCCAGATGGAGACCACAGGAACCAGGTCCAGGAGAGCCCCTTATGGGAACCAGAGCCAACAGATCCAGGTGAGGTCCAGTTGGGACCACAGTCACAAGGTCCAGGTGAGGCGCTGGTGTCAACAGGATTCACCAAGTCCAGGTGAGGCCCAGGTGGCCACCAGTCACCAGATCCAGATGCGGACCAGCTAAGGACCAGATTCACCAGGCCCAAGTGAAGCCCAAGGCGTGACCAGAGTCACCAGGTAAGGGTGAGTCCCAGAGGGGAACCAGAGTAACCAGTTTAGTTTGAGGCCCAGAATGGGACCAGAGGTCCCTGGTCAAAGTGAGGCCCAGATGAGGAATAGAGTATCCAGGTCCCAATGATGCCAGGTGAGGACCAGAGTCACTAGGGCCATGCAGGCCCAGATGGGGAACAGAATCACTAGGTCCTGGTGAGGCATAGAATAAGACCACAATCACCAGTATCAGGTGTGCCCCTTGTGGGAACCAGAGCCACTCTATCCAGCTGAGTCCCAGGTCCATGTGAGCCCCACGTCAGGACCAGATTCATCAGGTTGAATTGAGGCATAGCTGGGGACAAGAGTCACCAGGTCTGTGTGCGGCCTAGGTGGGGCAAGATTCAGCAGTTCTGAGTTAGGTCAAAGTGGGGACGAGAGACACCAGTCCAAGTGAGGCCAAACTGAGGACCAGAGTCAGCAGATCCAGGTGAGGTCCATGTTGGAAAGAGAGTCACCAGGTCCAGGAGAGGTCCAGGTGGGGACCAGAGTCACCAGATCCAGGTGAGGTACAGGTGGGGACCAGAGTCACCAGATCCAGGTGAAGCCCAGGTGGGGACCAGAGTCACTAGGTCCTGATTAGACCCAGGTGAGGATCAGAGTTACCAGATACACGTGAGCCCCCGGTGGGGATCAGAGCCAAAAGGTCCACGTGAGGCCGGCTAGGGGACCCTCGTCAACAGGTCTACCTGAGGCCCAGGTGTGGAACAAAATAATCATGTCCAGGTGAGTCCCCGGTGGTGACAAGAGTCACCACGTCCAGTTGAGGACCAATTGGGGACCAGGATCACCAGGTACAGGGGAGGCCCTTGAGAGAACCAGAGTCAACAGTTTGAGGGCAGGCGCTGGTGGCAACCAGGGTCAGCAGGTCCAAGTCAGGCCAAAGTGGGGTTCACAGTCACTAGGGCCCAGTGAGACCCAGAGGGGGACCAGAGTCACCTGGTCCAGGTGAGATCCAGTTGTGGAATACAGTCACCGGGTCCCAATTCTGCACACTTGAGGACCATGGTCAACAGGGCCAGTTTAGGCCCAGATGGGGACCGGAGTCCCCAAATTCAGGTGAAGCCCAGGTGGGGACCACAGTCACCAGATCCAGGGTAGTCTCAGGTGGAGACCAGAATCACCAGGTCCTGGTGAGGTGCAGGTGGCAACCACACTCACCAAGTCCCGGTGAGGCCCCGGTGGGGACCAGAGACACGAGGTACATGAGAAGCTAGAAACACTGCAGCCACCAGGTCCACATGATGTCCATGTGGGAACGAAAATCACCAGTTACAGGTGAGGACCAGGTGGGGATCCGACTCACCATATCCAGGTGAGACCCAGGTGGGAACCAGTGTCACCATGTCCTCGTGTGCCCCAGGTGAAGACCAGAGTTATTAGGTCAGGCTGGATGAGTGTTAGTGAACAGTGTAATCATATCCTGATGCTACCCAGGTGGGTACCAGAGACACCAGGTCCTTGTGAGGCCCAGGTGTAACCGGAGACATGAGGTCCAGGTGAGGTCTCGATGGGAACCACAGTCACCAGGTCAGGTGAGCCCATGCTTAGGATCAGAGTCACCAGGTACAGGTGAGGCCCAGGTGGAGCCAGAGTCACCTGGTACAGAAGAGGCCAAAGTCCGGACCAGAGTTACCAGGATCAGGTCAGTCCCAGTGGGTAATACAGTAACCATGTCCCAATGATGCCCAGGTAGAATCAGAGTCACCAGGTCCAGCGAGGCGCAGGTGGGGAGAATATTCACTAGGTCCAGGTGAGGCCCAGATGAGGACCAGAGTCACCAGGTCTAGTTGACGCCTAGAGGGGTACGAGATTCACCTGGTCTAGGGGACATCCAGATGGGGACCAGAGTCACCAGATCTGGGTGAGGACCAGTTAGGAACAGAGTCACAAGTTCCAGTTGAGGCCAAGAAGGAGTCCACAGCAATCAGGTCCAGGTGGGGATCAAAGTCACCAGGAATGGGTGAGGCCCAGATGGGGACCAGAATCACCAGGTCCCGGTGATTCCCAGTTGGTGACAAGGGTTACCAGTTCCGGGTGAGGACCAGGTAAGGACCAGATTCACCAGGTCCAAGTGAGGCCCACGTGAGACCTGTGTCACCAGGTATGGGTGAGGCCCAGGTGGCAAGCCCACTCACCAGGTCTAGGTGAGGCCACCCTGCCGGCCATGCAGAGGAACCGTGTCCCGATGATGCCCAGGTAGGGACCAGAGGTACGAGGTCCAGGTGACGCCAACCTGCAGGCCATGCAGAGGAACCGTGTCCCGATGATGCCCAGATAGGGACCAGAGTTACCAGGTCAAGAAGAGGCCAACCTGCTGACCATTATGTGGAACCATGTCCCGATGTTGCCCACGTAGGTACCAGAGTCACCAGGTCAAAATGAGGCCCAGATGGAGCATATTCACTAGGTCCAGGTGAGGCCCAGTTGAGGACCAGAGTCACCAGATCTGGTTGAGGCCCAGAGGGGTACCAGATTCACCTGGTCTAGGTGACATCCAGATGGGGACCAGAGTAACAATGTCAGTGTGAGGCCCAGAGGGGATCCAGAGTCATCATGTCCAGGTGAGGCTCAGGTGTGGAACAGAGTATCCAGGTCATAATGGTCCACCGGTGAGGACCAGAGTCACCAGATATGGGAGAGGCCCAGTTAGGATCAGAGTTACACTTCCAGGTGAGGCCAAGAAGGTGTCCACAACAATCAGGTCCAGGTGGGGAACAAAGTCTCCAGGACTAGGTGATGCCCAGGTGGTGACCAGATTTACCACTTCCGGGTGAGGACTAGGTAAAGACCACATTCACCAGGTCCAAGTGAGGCCCACGTGGGGACCTGTGTCACCAGGCATGGGTAAGATCCAGGTGGGAACCCCACTCCCCAGGGCAAGATGACCCGATGATGCCAAGGTAGGGACCAGAGTTACCAGGTCCATGTGAGGCAAACCAGCAGGCCATGCAGTGGAACCATTTCCCGATGATGCCCAGTGAGTGACCAGAGTCACCAGGTCCAAATGAGGCCCAGATGGAGCATATTCACTAGGTCCAGGTGAGGCCCAGTTGAGGACAAGAGTCACCCTATCTGGTTGAGGCCTAGAGGGGTTCCAGAATCACCTGGTCCAGGTGACATCCAGATGGGGACCAGATCACCAGGTCAGGGTGAGGCCCGGAGAGGTCCCAGAGACATCATGTCCAGGTGAGGCTCAGGTGTGGAACAGAGTAACCAGGTACCAATGATGCCCAGGTGAGGGCGAGAGTCACCAGATCTGGGTGACGCACTGATAAGATCAGAGTCACCAGTTCAAGGTGAGGGCAAGAAAGAGTCCAGAGCAAACACGTCCAGGTGGGGAACATAGTCACCAGGACTGGGTTAGGCCCAGATGGGGACCAGATTCACCAGGTCTAGGTGAGGCCCAGGTTGTGACAAGATTCCCCGGGTCTGGGAGAAGACCAGGTAAGGGCCAGATTCACCAGGTCCAAGAGGCCCACGTGGGGACCTGAGTCACCAGGTATGGGTGAGGTCCAGGTGGCATCCCACTAACCAAGTCCAGGTGAGGCCAACCTGCAGGCCAGAGTCACCAGATCCAGGTGAGGCCCTAGTGGGGCCAGAGTCACCAGGTAAATGTGAGTCTACAAGTACACCACAGTCACCAGGTCCAGGTGTGATTCATGTGGGAAGGAGAGTCGCAAGGTCCAGGTGAGACCCAGGTGTGGATGACCGTCTCCAGGTCCAGATTGAGGCCTAGGTGGGGGGACCAGAGTCATCGGGACGAGTTGAGGCTAAAGTATGAAGCAAATTTATCATGTCCAAGTGAGGCCCAGGTGGGGAACAGAGTAAAAATGTCCCATAGATGCCAGGTGGGAAAAGAGTCACAAGGTCCAGACTAGGCCTAAGTGAGGAGTAGATTCACCAGTTCCTGTTGAGGCCCAGTTGAGTATCAGTGTCCCCATCTCTGGGTGATTCCCAGAGGGGAACCAGAGTCACCCGGTTCTAGTGTGAGTCAGGTGCGGACCAGAGTCACCACGTCAGGATGAGGCCCAGAGGGGAACGAGAATCACTAGGTCCAGGTGAGGCCCCGTTGTGGAACTGAGAAAACAGGTCCCATGATGCACATATGAGGACCTGAGTCACCAGGCCCAGGGGAGATCCCTGTGGGAACCAGTAACCTCGTCCAGGTGAGGCCCAGGTGGGACCACAGTCACCAGTTCCAGGTGAGGCCCAGGTATATAAGAGAGTATCCAGGTCCCAATGATGCCCAGGTAAGGTACATAGTCAACAGGTCCAGGAGAGGCCCAAATATGGATCAGAGTCATTGTGTTCCAGGGAAGGCCAGATGGAGACCACAGGTACCAGGTCCAGAAGAGCCCCATATGGGAACCAGAGCCACCAGATCCAGGTGAGGTCCAGGTGCGACCACAGTCACAAAGTCCAGGTGAGGCGCAGGTGGCAACAGGATTCACCAAATCCAGGTGAGGCCCAGGTGGCGTCCAGTCTCCAGATCCAGGTGCGGACCAGCTTAGGACCAGATTCACCAGGCCCAAGTGAATCCCAAGGGGTGACCAGAGTCACCAGGTAAGGGTGAGGCCTAGAGGGGGTACGAGAGTAACCAGTTTAGTTTGAGGCTCAGAATGGGACCAGAGGTCCCTGGTCAAAGTAAGGCCCAATTGTGGAATAGAGTATCCAGGTCCCAATGATGCCTGGGTGTGGACCATAGTCATTAGGGCCATGCAGACCCAGATGGGGAACAGAATCACTAGGTCCTGGTGAGGCATAGAATAAGACTACTGGTGAATAAGTCACCAGTATCAGGTGAGCGCCTTGTTGGATCCAGAGCCACTCTATCCAGCTGAGTCCCAGGTCCATGTGAGGCCCATGTGAGGACCAGATTCATCAGGTCGAATTGAGGCATAGCTGGGGACAAGAGTCACCAAGTTTGGGTGCGGCCTAGGTGGGGCAAGATTCAGCAGTTCTGAGTTAGGTCAAAGTGGGGACGAGAGACACCAGGTCCAGGTGAGGCCAAACTGAGGACCAGAGTCACCAGATCGAGGTGAGGCCCAGAGCGGGACGAGAATCACTAGGAACAGGTGAAGCCCCGATGTGGAACTGAGAAACCAGGTGAATGCTGCCCATATGAGGACCTGAGTCACCAGGTCCATGTGATGTCCCTGTGGGAAACAGTCACCTCGTCCAGGTGAGGCCCAGGTGGGACCACAGTCACCAGGTCCAGGTGAGGCCCAGGTATATAAGAGAGTATCCAGGTCCCAATGATGCCCAGGTAGGGTCCAGAGTCACCAGGTCCAAATGAGGCCCAGATGGAGCATATTCACTAGATCCAGGTGAGGTCCAGTTGAGGACAAGAGTCACCAGATCTGGTTGAGGCCTAGAGCCATACCGGAAACACCTGGCCCAGGTGACATCCAGATGGGGACCAGAGGCACCAGGTCAGGGTGAGGCCCAGAGAGGTTCCAGAGTCATCATGTCCAGGTGAGGCTAGGCGTGGAACAGAGTCACTAGGTACCAGTGATGCCCAGGTGAGGCCCAGAGTCACCAGATCTGGGTGACGCGCAGATAGGATCAGAGTCACCAGTTCCAGGTGAGGCCAAGAAAGAGTTCACAGCAATCAGGTCCAGGTGGGGAACAAAGTCACCAGGACTGGGTGAGGCCCAGATGGGGACCAGATTCACCAGGTCCACGTGAGGCACAGGTTGTGACCAGAGTCCCCAGGTCTGCGACAGGACCAGGTATGGACCAGATTCACCAAGTCCAAGAGGCCCACGAGGGGAATTGAGTCACCATGTATGTGTGAGGCCCAGGTGGCAACTCCACTCACTAGGTCAAGGTGAGGCCAACCAGCAGGCCAGAGTCACCAGATCCAGGTGAGGCCCTAGGGGGGACCAGTGTCACCAGGTAAATGTGAGTCTACAAGAACACCACAGTCACCAGGTCCAGGTGTGGTTCATGTGGGAACGAGAATCACCAGGTACTGGTGAGACCCATGTGGGCACCACAGTAACCAGGTCCAAACTGAGGCCTAGGTGGGGGGAACAGAGTCATCAGGAGCAGTTGAGGCCAAAGTGTGGAGCAAAGTTATCATGTGGAGTTGAGGCCCAGGTGGGGAAGAGAGTAACCATGTCCCATTGATGCCAGGTGGGAAAAGAGTCACAAGGTCCAGACGAGGCCTAAGTGAGGAGTAGATTCAACAGGTCCTGTTGAGGCCCAGTTGAGGACCAGTGCCCCATCTCCGGGTGAGTCCCAGAGGGGGACCACAGTCACCAGGTTCTGGTGATATCCAGGTTGGGACCAGAGTCACCACGTCAGGGTCAGGCCCAGAGGGGGACGAGAATCACTAGGTCCAGGTGAGGCCCCGATGTGGACCTGAGAAACCAGGTCCCATGATGCCCATATGAGGACCTGAGTCACGAGGTCCAGGTGAGGTCCCTGTGGGAACCAGTCACCTCGTCCCGGTGAGGTCCAGGTGGGACCACAGTCACCAGGTCCAGGTGAGGCCCAGGTATATAAGAGAGTATCCAGGCCCCAATGATGCCCAGGTAAGGACCAGAGTCAACAGGTCCAGGAGAGGCACAAATATGCATCAGAGTCATTGTGTTCCAGGTGAGGCCTGATGGAGACCACAGGAACCAGGTCCAGGAGAGCCCCATATGGGAACCAGAGCCACCAGATCCAGGTGACTTACAGGTGTGATCACAGTCACAAGGTCCAGGTGAGGCACAGGTGGCAACAGGATCCACCATGTCCAGGTGAGGCCCAGGTGGCGACCAGTCACCAGATCCAAGTGAGGACATTGTAAGGACCAGATTCACCAGGCCCAAGTGAAGCCCAAGGGGTGACCAGAGTCACCAGGTAATAGTGAGGCTCAGAGGGGGAACCACAGTAACCAGTTTAGTTTGAGGCCCATAATGGGACCAGAGGTCCCTGGTCAAAGTGAGGCCCAGGTGTGGAATAGAATATCCAGGTCCCAATGATGCCTGGGTGAAGACCAGAATCACTACGGCCATGCAGGCCCAGGTGGGGAACAGAATCACTAGGTGTTGGTGAGGCATAGAATAAGACCACAGTCAGCAGTATCAGGTGAGCCCATTGTGGGAACCAGAGCCACTCTATCCAGGTGAGTCCCAGGTCCATGTGAGGCCCACGTGAGGACCAGATTCATCAAGTCAAATTGAGGCATAGCTGGGGACAAGAGTTACCAGTTCTGGGTGCGGCCTAGGTGGGGCAAGATTCAGCAGTTCTGAGTTAGGTCAAAGTGGGGACGAGAGACACCAGGTCCAGGTGAGGCCAAACTGAGGACCAGAGTCACCAGATGCGGGTCAGGTCCAGGTGGGGACCAGAGTCACCAGATCCAGGTGAAGCCCAGGAGGGGACAAGAGTCACTAGGTCCAGATGAGGCCCAGGTGAGGACCAGAGTTCCCAGGTACACGTGAAGCCCCGGTGGGGATCAGAGGGAACAGGTCCATTTGAGGCCGGCTTGGGGACCATGATCAACAGGTCTACTTGAGGCCCAGGTGTGGAACACAGTAAGCAGGTCCAGTTGAGTTCCCGGTGGTGACAAGTGTTGCCAGGTCCAGGTGAGGTTCATGTGGGCACCAGGATCACCATGTCCAGGGGACGCCCTTGAAAGAACCAGAGTCAACAGTTCAAGGTCAGGCGCAGGTGGCAACCAGCGTCAACAGGTCCATGTCAGGCCAAAGTGGGGTTCACAGTCACTAGGGCACGGTGAGACCCAGAGGGGGACCAGAGTCACCTGGTCCAGGTGAGGTCCAGTTGTGGAACAAGTCACCGGGTCCCAATTTTGCCCTTTTGTGGACCATGGTCAACAGGGCCAGGTGAGGCCCAGATGGGGACCGGATTCCCCAAATCCAGGTGAAGCCCAGGTGGGGACCACAGTCACCAGATCCAGGGTAGTCTCAGGTGCAGACAAGAATCACCAGGTCCAGGTTAGGTGCAGGTGGCAACCACACTCATTAGGTCCCGGTGCGGCCCCGGTGGGGACCAGAGTCACGAGGTACATGAGAAGCTAGAATCTCTGCAGCCACCAGGTCCACATGATGTCCATGTGGGAACGAGAATCACCAGTTACAGGTGAGGACCAGACGGGGATCCGACTCACCATGTCCAGGTGAGACCCAAGTGGGTACCAGTATCACCATGTCCAGGTGTGGCCCAGGTGAAGACCAGAGTTAATAGGTCCGGCTGGGTCACTGTTAGTGAACAGTGTAACCATATTCTTTTTTTTTTTTTAATTTTTATTTATTTATGATAGTCACAGAGGGAGAAAGAGAGAGAGGCAGAGACATAGGCAGAGGGAGAAGCAGGCTCCATGCACCGGAAGCCCGATGTGGGATTCGATCCCAGGTCTCCAGGATCGCGCCCTGGGCCAAAGGCAGGCGCCAAACCGCTGCGACACCCAGGGATCCCCGTGTAACCATATTCTGATGCTACCCAGGTGGGTACCACAGACACCAGGACCTGGTGAGGCCCATGTGGGACCAGAGACATGAGGTCGAGGTGAGGTCCCGATGGGAACCACAGTCACCAGGTCGGGTGAGGCCATGCTTAGGATCAGAGTCATCAGTTGCAGATGACGCCCAGGTGGAGCCAGAGTCACCCGGTAGAGAAGACGCCAAAGTCAGGACCAGAGTTACCAGGATCAGGTCAGTCCCTGTGGGGAATAGAGTAACCATGTCCCGATGATGCCCAGGTAGAACCCGAGTCAACACGTCCAGATGAGGCGCAAGTGGGGAGTATATTCACTAGGTCCCGGTGAGGCCCAATTGAGGACCAGATTCCCCCGGTCTAGTTGAGGCCTAGAGGGGTATCAGCTTCACCTGGTCTAGGTGACATCCAGATGGGGACCAGAGTCACCATGTCAGGCTGAGGCCCAGAGGGGATCCAGAGTCATCATGTCCAGGTGAGGCTCAGGTGTGGAACAGAGTATCCAGGTCATAATAGTCCTCAGGTGTGGACCTGAGTCACCAGATCTGGGTGAGACCCAGTTAGGTTCAGAGTAACCAGTTCCAGGTGAGGCCAAGAAGGTGTCCACAGCAATCCGGTCCAGGTGGGGAACAAAGTCACCAGGACTGGGTGAGGCCAAGATGGGGACCAGATTAACAAGATCAAGGTTTTCCCACATGGTGACCAGAGTTACCAGTTCTGGGTGAGGACCAGGTAAGGACGAGATTCACCAGGTCCAATTGAGACCCACGTGGGGACCTGTGTCACAATGCATGTGTGAGGCCCAGTTTTCCGCCCCACTCACCAGGTCCAGGTGAGGCCAACCTGCAGGCCATGCAGAGGAACCATGTCCCGATGATGCCCAGGTAAGGAACAGAGTTACCAGGTCCAGGTGAGGAAAACCTGCAGACCATGCAGTGGAACCACGTCCCGATGATGCCCAGGTAGGGACCAGAGACACCAGGTCCAAATGAGGGCCAGATGGAGCAAATTCACTAGGTCTAGGTGAGGCCCAGTTGAGGACCAGAGTCACCAGATTTAGTTGATTCCTAGAGGGGTACCAGAATCACCTCGTCCAGGTGACATGCCGATGGGGACCAGAGTCACCAGGTCAGGGAGAGGCCCAGAGAGGTTCCAGACTCATCATGTCCAGGTGAGGCTCAGGTGAGGAACAGAGTCACCAGGTACCAATGATGCCCAGGTGAGGACCAGAGTCACCAGATCTGGGAGACGAGCAGATAGGATCAGAGTCACCAGTTCCAGATGAGGCCAAGAAATGGTCCACAACAAACAGGTCCAGAGGGGATCAAAGTCACCTGGACTGGGTGAGGCCCAGATGGGGAACAGATTCACCAGGTCCAGGTGAGGCCCAGGTGTTGACCAGAGTCTCCGGATCTGGGAGAGGACCAGGTAAGAACCAGATTCACCAGGTACAAGAGGCTCACGTGGGGACCTGAGCCACCAGGTATGGTTGACGCCCAGGTGGCAACCCCACTCAAGAATTCAGGTGAGGCCAACCTGCAGGCCAGTTACCAGATCCAGGTGAGGCCCTAGTGGGGAACGGAGTCACCAGGTTAATGTGAGTCTACAAGAACACCACAGTCACCAGGTCCAGGTATGGTTCATGTGGGAACGAGAGTCACCAGGTCCAGCTGAGTCCCCGGTGGTGACAAGACTCACCACGTCCTGGTGAGGCCCAGGTGTGACCAGGATCACCAGGTACAGTGGAGGCCCTTGAAAGAACCAGAGTCAACAGTTCGAGGTCAGGCGCAGGTGGCAACCACGGTCAGCAGGTCCATGTCAGGCCAAAGTGGGGTTCACGGTCACTAGGGCGCGGTGAGACCCAGAGGGAGACCAGAATCACCTGGTCCAGGTGAGGTCCAGTTGTGGAACACAGTCACCGGGTCCCAATTTTGCCCAGTTGAGGACCATGGTCAACAGGGCTAGGTGAGGCCCAGATGGGGAACGGAGTCCCCAAAGCAGGTGAAGCCCAGGTAGGGACCATAGTCACCAGATCCAGGGTAGTCTCAGGTGTAGACCAGAATCACCAGGTCCACTTGAGGTGCAGGTGGCAACCACACTCACCAGGTCCCTGTGAGGCCCTGGTGGGGACCAGAGTCACGAGGTACATGAGAAGCCTGAAACACTGCAGCCACCAGGTCCACATGATGTCCATGTGGGAACGAGAATCACCAGTTACAGGTGAGGCCCAGGTGGGGATCCGACTCACCATGTCCAGGTGAGACCCAGGTGGGACCCAGTGTCACCATGACCAGGTGAAGACCAGAGTTAATAGTTCCGGCTGGGCCACTGTTAGTGAACAGTGTCCCCATATCCTGATGCTACCCTGGTGGGTACCAGAGACACCAGGTCCTGGTGATGGTCAGGAGGGACCAGAGACATGAGGTCCAGGAGAGGTTCCATTGGGAATCACAGTCACCAGGTCTGGTGAGGCCATGCTTAGGATCAGAGTCACCAGTTAGAGGTGAGTCCCGGGTGGAGCCAGAGTCACCTGGGACAGAAGAGGCCAAAGTCAGGACCAGAGTTACCAGGATCAGGTCAGTCCCAGTGGGGAATAGAGTAACCATGTCCCGATGATGCCCAGGTAGAACCAGAGTCACCAGGACCAGATGAGGCGCAGGAGGGGAGCATATTAACTAGGTCCCGGTGAGGCCCATTTGAGGACCAGAATGCCCAGGTCTAGTTGTGGCCTAGAGGGGTACCAGATTCACCTGGTCTAGGTGACATCCAGATGGGGACCAGAGTCACCATATTAGGCTGAGGCCCAGAGGGGATCCAGAGTCATCATGTCCAGGTGAGGGTCAGGTGTGGAACAGAGTATCCAGGTCATAATGGTCCACAGGTGAAGACCAGAGTCACCAGATCTGGGTGTGGCCCACATAGCATCAGACTCACCAGTACCAGGTGAGGCCAAGAAGGAGTCCACAGCAATCAGGTCCCGGTGGGGAACAAAGTCACCAGGACTGGGTGAGGCCCAGATGGGGACCAGATTCACCAGGTCCAGGTTATTCTCAGGTGGTGACCAGAGTTACCAGTTCCGGGTGAGCACCAGGTAACGACCAGATTCACCATGTCCCAGTGAGGCCCACGTGGGCACCTGTGTCACCGGTATGGGTGAGGCCCAGATGGCAACCCCACTCACCAGGTCCAGGGGAGGCCAACTTTCGGGCCATGCAGAGGAACCTTGTCCCGATAATGCCCAGGTAGGGACCAGAGTTACGAGTTGCAGGGGAAGCCCTACTGGGGACTGTGGTCACCAGGTAAACGTGAGTCTACAAGAACACCACAGTCACCAGGTCCAGGTGTGGTTCATGTGGGAACAAGAGTCACCAGGTCCAGGTGAGACCCAGGTGGGGACCACAGTCACCAGGTCCAGGTGAGGTCCAGGTGGGACCACAGTCACAAGGTCTAGGTGAGGCGCAGGTGCAACAGGATTCACCAAGTCCAGGTGAGGCCCAGGTGGTGACCAGTCACCACATCCAGGTGCGGACCAGCTAAGGACCAGATTCCCCAGGCCGAAGTGAAGCCCAAAGGGTGACCAGAGTCACCAGGTAAAGGTGAGCCCCAGAGGGGGAACCAGAGTAACCAGTTTAGTTTGAGGGCCAGAATGGGACCAGAGGTCCTTGGTCAAAGTGAGGACCCGGTGTGGAATAGAGTATCCAGGGTGAGGATCATTGGGTCCATCACCCAATGATGCCTGGGTGAGAACCAGAGTCACTGGGGCCATGCAGGCCCAGATGGGGAACAGAATCACTAGGTCCTGGTGAGGCATACAATAAGACCACAGTCAGCAGTATCAGCTGAGCCCCTTGCGGGAACCAGAGCCACTCTATCCAGCTGAGTCCCAGGTCCAGGTGAGGCTTCCGTGAGGACCAGATTCATTAGGTCGAATTGAGGCATAGCTTTGGACAAGAGTCACCAGGTCTGGGTGCAGCCTAAGTTGGGCTAGATTCAGCAGTTCTGTGTTAGGTCATAGTGGGGACGAGAGACACCAGTTCCACGTGAGGCCAAACTGAGTACCAGAGTCACCAGATCCATGTGAGGTCCATGTTTGAAAGAAAGTCACCAGGTCCGGGAGAGGTCCAGGTGGGGACCAGAGTCAACGGATCCAGGTAAGTCCAGGTGGGGACCTGAGTCACCAGATCCAGGTGAAGCCCAGGTGGAGACCAGAGTCTAGGACCAGATGAGACCCAGGTGAGGACAGGAGTTACCAGGTACACGTGAGGCCCCGGTGGGGATCAGAGGCAACAGGTCCATGTGAGGCCGGCTTGGGGACCATGGTCAACAGGTCTACTTGAGGCCCAGGTGTGGAACACAGTAAGCAGGTCCAGGTGAGTCCCCGGTGGTGACAAGAGTCACCACGTCCAGGTGAGGCCCAGGTGCGGACCAGGATCACCAGGTATGGGGGGGGGCCCTTGAAAGGACCAGAGTCTACAGTTCGAGGTTAGACGCAGGTGGCAACCAGGGTCAGCAGGTCCAAGTCAGGCCAAAGTGGAGTTCACAGTCACTAGGCACCGTGAGACCCAGAGGGGGACCGGAGTCACCTGGTCCAGTTGAGGTCCAGTTTTGGAACACAGTCACTGGGTCCCAATTTTGCCCAGTTGAGGACCATGGTCAACAGGGCCAGGTAAACCCAGATGGGGACCGGAGTCCAAATATCCAGGTGAAGCCCAGGTGGGGACCACAGTCAGCAGATCCAGGGTAGTCTCTGGTGCAGACCAGAATCACCAGGTCCAAGTGAGGTGCAGGTGGCAACCACGATCCCCAGGAGCCAGTGAGGCCCTGGCGGGGACCAGAGTCACAAGGTACATGAGAAGCTAGAAACACTGCAGCCACCAGGTCCACATGATGTCCATGTGGGCCGGAGAATCAGCAGTTACACATGAGGACCAGGCGGGGATCCGACTCACCATGTCAATTTGAGACCCAGGTGAGATCCAGTGTCACCATGTCCAGGTGTGGCCCAGGTGAAGACCAGAGCTAATAGGTCCAGCTGGTCACTGTTAGTGAAGAGTGCAACCATATCCTGATGCTACCCAGGTGGGTACCAGAGACACCAGGTCCTGGTGAGGCCCAGGTGGGACCAGAGACATGAGGTCCAGGTAAGATCCCGATGGGAACCGCAGTCACAAGGTCAGGTGAGGCCATGCTTAGGATCAGAGTTACCAGTTACAGGTGAGGCACAGGTGGAGCCAGAGTCACCTGGTACAGAAGAGGACAAAGTCAGGACTAGAGTTACTAGGATCAGGTCAGTCCCATTGGGGAATAGAGTAACCATGTCCCGATGATGCCCAGGTAGAACCCGAGTCACCACGTCCAGATAAGTCGCAGGTGGGGAGATTGTTCACTAGGTCCAGGTGAGGCCCAGTTGAGGACCAGAGTCACCAGGTCCGGTTGAGGCCGACAGGGATCCCAGATTCACCTGGTCTAGGTGACATCCAGATGGGGACCAGAGTCACCATGTTAGGCTGAGGCCCAGAGTGGTTCCAGAGTCATCATGTCCAAGTGAGTCTCAGGTGTGGAACAGAGTATCCAGGTCATAATGGTCCACAGGTGAGGACCAGAGTCACCAGATCTGGATGAGGCCCAGTTAGGATCAGAGTCACCAGTTCCAGGTGAAGCCAAAAATGTGTCCACAGCAATCAGGTCCAGGTGGGGAACAAAGTCACCAGGATTGGGTGAGGCCAAGATGGGGACCAGATTCACAAGTTCCAGGTTATTCCCGGGTGGGGACCAGAGTTACAAGTTCCGGGTGAGGACCAGTTAAGGACGAGATTCACCAGGTCCAAGTGAGACCCACGTGGGGACCTGTGTCACAATGTATGTGTGAGGCCCAGATTACCACCCCACTCACCAGGTCCAGGTGAGGCCAACCTGCAGGCCATGAAGAGGAACCATGTCCTGATGATGCCATAGTAGGGAACAGAGTTACCAGGTCCAGGTGAGGAAAACCTGCAGGCCATGCAGTGGAACCATGTCCCGATGATGCCCAGTTAGGGACCAGAGACACCAAGTCCAAATGAGGTCCAGATTGAGCAAATTCACTAGGTCCAGGTGAGGCCCAGTTGAGGACCAGAGTCACCAGATTTGGTTGATGCCTAGAGGGGTACCAGAATCACCTGGTGCAGGTGACATGCAGATGGGGACCAGAGTCACCAGGTCAGGGAGAGGCCCAGAGAGGTTCCAGAGTAATCATGTCCAGATGAGGCTTAGGTGAGGAACAGAGTCACCAGGTACCATGATGCCCAGGTGAGGGCCAGAGTCACCAGATCTGGGTGAGGCCCAGTTAGGTTCAGAGTCACCAGTTCCAGGTGAGGCCCAAAAGGAGTCCACAGCAATCAGGTCCAGGTGGGGAACAAAGTCACCAGGACTGGGTGACGCCCAGATGGGGAGCAGATTCACCAGGTCCAGTTGAGGCCCAGGTGGTGACCAGAGTCCCAGGTCTGGGAGAGGACCAGGTAAGGACCAGATTCACCAGGTCCAAGAGGCCCACGTGGGGACCTGAGTCACCAGGTATGGGTGACACCCAGGTGGCAACCAAACTCACCAGGTCCAGGTGAGGCCAACCTGCAGGCCAGAGTCACCAGATCCAGGTGAGGCCTTAGTGGGGACCGGAGTCACCAGGGAAATGTGAGTCTACAAGAACACCACAGGGACCAGGTCCAGGTGTGGTTCATGTGGGAACAAGAGTCACCAGGTCCAGGTGAGACCCAGGTGGGGACCACAGTCACCAGGTCCAGATTGAGGCCTAGGTGGGGGGACCAGAGTCATCAGGACCAGGTGAGGCCAAAGTGTGGAGCAAAGTTATCATGTCCAGGTGAGGCGCAGGTGGGGAACAGAGTAACCATGTCCCATTGATGCCAGGTGAGAAAAGAGTCACAAGTTCCAGACGAGGCCTATGTGAAGAGTAGATTCATCAGGTCCTGTTGATGCCCAGTACAGGACCAGTGTCCACAGCTCCGGTGAGTCTCAGAGGGGAACCAGAGTCACCCGGCTCTGGTGATATCCAGTTGGGGACCAGAGTCACCACGTCAGGATGAGGCCCAGAGGGGGACGAGAATCACTAGCTCCAGGTGAGGCCCGATGTGGAATTGAGAAACCAGGTCCCATGATGCCCATATGAGGACTTGAGTCACCAGGTCCAGGTGAGGTCCCTGTGGGAACCAGTCACCTCGTCCAGGTGAGGCCGAGGTGGGACCACAGTCACCAGGTCCAGGTGAGGCCCAGGTATATAAGAGAGTATCGAGGTCCCAATGATGCCCAGGTAAGGACCAGAGTCAACAGGTCCAGGAGAGGCCCAAATACGGATCAGAGTCATTGTGTTCCAGGTGAGGCCAGATGGAGACCAGAGGAACCAGGTCCAGGAGAGCCCCATATGGGAACGAGAGCCACGAGATCCAGGTGAGTTCCAGGTGGGACCACAGTCACAAGGTCCAAGTGAGGCGCAGGTGGCAACAGGATTCACCAAGTCCAGGTGAGGCCCAGCTGGCGACCAGTCACCACATCCAGGCGCGGACCAGCTAAGGACCAGATTCACCAGGCCGAAGTGAAGCCCAAAGGGTGACTAGAGTCACCAGGTAAGGGTGAGGCCCAGAGGGGGAACCAGAGTAACCAGTTTAGTTTGAGGCCCAGAATGGGACCAGAGGTCCCTGGTCAAAGTGACGCCCAGGTGTGGAATAGAGTATCCAGGGTGAGGATTATTGGGTCCATCACCCAATGATGCCTGGGTGAGGACCAGAGTCACTGGGACCATGCAGGCCCAGATGGGGAACAGAATCACCTTGTCCTGGTGAGGCATACAAAAGACCACAGTCAGCAGTATCAGCTGAGCCCCTTGCGGGAACCAGAGACACTCTATCCAGCTGAGTCCCAGGTCCAGGTGAGGCTCTCGTGAGGACCAGATGCATTAGGTCGAATTGAGGCATAGCTGGGGACAAGAGTCACCAGGTCTGGGTGCAGCCTAAGTTGGGCTAGATTCAGCAGTTCTGAGTTAGGTCAAAGTGGGGACGAGAGACGCCAGTTCCAGGTGAGGCCAAACTGAGTACCAGAGTCACCAGATCCATGTGAGGTCCATGTTTGAAAGAAAGTCACCAGGTCCGGGAGAGGTTCAGGTGGGGACCAGAGTCACCAGTTCCAGGTGAGGCCAAGAAGGAGTCCACAGAAATCAGGTCCAGGTGGGGAACGAAATCACCAGGACTGGGTGAGGCCTAGATGGGGACCAGATACACAAGGGCCAGGTGATATCCAGGTGGTGACCAGACTTACCAGTTCCGGGTGAGGACCAGGTAAGGAGAAGATTCACCAGGTCAAAGTGAGGCCCATGTGGGGAACTGTGTCACCAGGCATGGGTGAGGCCCAGGTGGCAACCCCACTGACCAGGTCCAGGTGAGGCCAACCTGCAGGCCATGCAGAGGAACCATGTCCCGATGATGACCATGTAGGGACCAGACTTACCAGGTCCAAGTGAGGCCAACCTGCAGGCCATGCAGTTGAACCATGTCCCGATGATGCCCAGGTAGGGACCAGAGTCACCAGGTCCAAAAGAGGGCCAGATGGTGCATATTCACTAGGCCAAGTGAGGCCCAGTTGAGGACCAGAGTCACCAGATCTGGTTGAGGCCTAGAAGGATACCAGAATCACCTGGTCCAGGTGACATCCAGATGGGGACCAGAGTCATCGGGTCAGGATGAGGCCCAGATAGGTTCCAGAGTCATCATGTCCAGGTGAGGCTCAGGTGTGGAACAGAGTCACCAGGTCCCAATGATGGCCAGGTGAGGAACAGAGTCACCAGGTCTGGGTGACGCGCAGATAGGATCAGAGTCACCAGACTTTGCCGAGAGGGGTACCAGATTCACCAGGTCCAGGTGGGGCACAGGTGTTGACCAGAGTCCCCGTTCTGTGAAAGGACAAGGTAAGGACCAGATTCACCAGGTCCAAGAGGCCCACGTGGGGACCTGAGTCCCCAGGTATGGGTGAGGCTCAGGTGGCAATAACACTCACCAGGTCCAGGTGAGGCCAACCTGCAGGCCATGCAGTGGAACCATATCCAGATGATGCCCAGGTAGAGACCAGACTTACCAGGTCCAGGTGAGGCCAACCTGCAGGCCATGCAGTGGAACCATATCCTGATGATGCCCAGGTATGGACCAGAGTCACCAGGTCCAAATGAGGCCCAGATGGAGCATATTCACTAGGTACAGGTGAGTCCCCTTTAAAGACCAGAGTCACCAGATCTGTTTGAGGCCTAGGGGGTACCAGAATCACCTTGTCCATGTGACATCGAGATGGGGACCAGAGTCACTAGGTCAGGGTGAGGCCCAGAGCGTTTCCAGAGTCATCGTGTCCAGGTGAGGCTCAGGTGAGGAACAGAGTCACCAGGTACGAATGATGCCCATGTGAGGACCAGAGTCACCAGATCTGGGAGACGCGCAGATAGGATCAGAGTCACCAGTTGCAGATGAGGCGAAGTAAGGGTCCACAACAAACAGGTCCAGGAGGGGATCAAAGTCACCTGGACTGGGTGAGGCCCAGATGGGGAACAGATTCACCAGGTCCAGGTGAGGCCCAGGTGTTGACCAGAGCCTCCGGGTCTGGGAGAGGACCTGGTAAGGACCAGATTCACCAGGTCCAAGAGGCTCACGTGGGGACCTGAGTCACCAGGTATGGGTGAGGCCCAGGTGGCAACCCCACTCAAGAGGACCAGGTGAGGCCAATCTGCAGGCCAGAGTTACCAGATCCAAGTGAGGCCCATGTGGGGAGCATGTTCACTAGGTCCCGGTGAGGCCCAGTTGAGGACAAGGGTCACCAGGTCTAGTTGAGGCCTAGACGGGTACCAGATTCACTTGGTCTAGGTGACATCCAGATGGGGACCAGAGTCACCATGTCAGGGTGAGGCCCAGAGGGGATCGAGAGTCATCATGTCAAGGTGAGGCTCAGGTGTGGAACAGAGTATCCAGATCATAATGGTCCTCAGGTGAGGACCAGAGTCACCAGATCTGGGTGAGGCCCAGTTAGGATCAGAGTCACAAGTTCCAGGTGAGGCCAAGAAGGGTTCCACAGCAATCAGGTCCTGGTGGGCAACAAATTAACCAGAACTAGGTGAGGCCCAGATGGGGACCAGATTCACCAGTTCCAGGTGAGGTCCAGGTGGTGACCAGAGTCCCCGGGTCTGGAGAGGACCAGGTAAGGACCAGATTCACCAGGTCCAAGAGGCCCACGTGGGGACCTGAGTCACCAGGTATCTGTGAGGCCCAGGTGGCAACCCCACTCACCAGGTACAGGTGAGGCCAACCTGCAAGCCAGAGTCACCAGATCCAGGTGAGGGCCTAGTGGGTACCGCAGTCACCAGGTAAATGTGAGTCTACAACAACACCACAGTCGGGATCCCTGGGTGGCGCAGGGGTTTGGCGCCTGCCTTTGGCCCAGGGCGCGATCCTGGAGACCCGGGATCGAATCCCACGTCAGGCTCCCGGTGCATGGAGCCTGCTTCTCCCTCTGCCTGTGTCTCTGCCTCTCTCTCTCTCTGTGACTATCATAAATAAATAAAAATTAAAAAAAAAAAAAAGAACACCACAGTCCCCAGGTCCAGGTGGGGTTCATGTGGCAAGGAGAGTCAACAGGTCCAGGTGAAACCCAGGTGGGGACCACAGTCACCAGGTCCAGATTGAGGCCTAGGTGAGGGGACGAGGGTCATCAGGACCAGCTGAGACCGAAGTGTGGAGCAAAGTTATCATGTCCAGGTGAGGCCCAGGTGGGGACTAGAGTAACCTTGTTCCATTGATGCCAGGTGGGAAATGAGTCACAAGGTCCATACGAGGCCTAAGTGAGGAGTAGATTCACCAGGTCCTGTTGAGGCACAGTTGAGGACCAGTGTCGCCAGCTCCGCGTGAGTCCCAGAGGGGGACCAATCACCGGTTCTGTTGATATCCAGGTGGTGACCAGAGTCACCACGTCAGGGTGAGGCCCAGAGGGGGACGAGAATCACTAGGTGCAGGTGAGGCCCCGATGTGGAACTGAGAACCCAGGTCCCATGATGCCCATATGAGGACCTGAGTCACCAGATCCAGGTGAGGTTCCTGTGGGAACCAGTCACCTCGTCCAGGTGAGGCCCAGGTGGGACCACAGTCACCAGGTCCAGGTGAGGCCCAGGTATATAAGAGAGTGTCCAGGTCCCAATGATGCTCATGTAAAAACCAGAGTTAACAGGTCCAGGAGAGGCTCAAATATAGATCAGAGTCATTGTGTTCCAGGTGAGGCCAGATGGAGGCCACAGGAACCAGTTACAGGAGAGCCCCTTATGGGAACCAGAGCCACCAGATCCAGGTGTGGTCCAGGTGGGACCACACTCACAAGGTCCAGGTGACGCGCGCGTGGCAATAGGATTCACCAAGTACAGGTGAGGCCCAGGTGGCGACCAGTCACCAGATCCAAGTAAGGACAAGCTAAAGACCAGATTCACCAGGCCCAAGTGAAGCCCAAAGGGTGACCAGAGTCACCAGGTAAGGGTGAGGCCCAGAGGGGTAACCAGAGTAACCAGTTTAGTTTGAGGCCCAGAATGGGACCAGAGGTCCCTGGTCAGAGTGAGGCCCAGGTGTGGAATAGAGTATCCAGGTCCCATTGATGCCTGTGTGAGGACCAGACTCACTAGGGCCATGCAGGCCCAGATGGGGAACAGAATCACTAAGTCCTGGTGAGGCATAGTATAAGACCACAGTCACCAGTATCAGGTGAGCCGCTTGTGGGAACCAGAGCCACTCAATCCAGCTGAGTCCCAGGTCCATGTGAGGCCCAGGTGAGGACCAGATTCATCAAGTCGAATTGAGGCATAGCTGGGGACAAGAGTCACCAGGTCTGGGTGCGGCCTAGGTGGGGCAATATTCAGCACTTCTGAGTTAGGTGAAAGTGGGGATGAGAGACACCAGGTCCAGGTGAGGCCAAACTGAGGAACAGAGTCACCAGATCCAGGTAAGGTCCATGTTGGAAAGAGAGTCACCAGGTCCAGGAGAGGTCCAGGTGGGGACCAGTGTCACCAGATCAAGGTGAAGTCCAGGTGGGGACCAGAGTCATCAGATCCAGGTGAAGCCCAGATGGGGACCAGAGTCACTAGGTCCAGATGAGGCCCAGGTGAGGACCAGAGTTACCAGGTACACGTGAGGCCCCGGTGAGGATCAGAGGCAACTGTTCCATGTGAGGCCGGCTTGGGGACCATGGTCAACAGATCTACTTGAGGCCCAGGTGTGGAACACAGTAACCAGGTCCAGGTAAGTCCCCGGTGGTGACAAGAGTCACCACGTCCAGGTGAGGCCTAGGTGGGGTCCAGGATCACCAGGTACAGGGGAGGCCCTTGAAAGAACCAGAGTAAACAGTTCGAGGTCAGGCGCAGGTGGCAACCAGGGTCAGCAGGTCCAAGTCAGGCCAAAGTGGGGTTCACAGTCACTAGGGCACAGTGAGACCCAGAGGGGGACCAGAGTCTCCTGGTCCAGGTGAGGTCCAGTTGTGGAACACAGTCACCGGGTCCCAATTGTGCCCAGTTGAGGACCATGGTCAACAGGGCCAAGTGAGGCCCAGATGGGGACCGGAGTCCCCAAATCCAGGTGAAGCCCCGGTGGGGACCACAGTCACCAGATGCAGGGTAGTCTCAGGTGCATACCACAATCACCATGTACAGGTGTGGCCCAGGTGAAGACCAGAGTTAATATGTCCAGCTGGGTCACTGTTAGTCATCACTGTAACCATATCCTGATGCTACCCAGGTGGGTACCAGAGACACCAGGTCCTGGTGAGGCCCAGGTGGGAACAGAGACATGAGGTCCAGGTGAGGTCCCGATGGGAACCACAGTCACTAGGACAGGTGAGGCCTTGCTTAGGGTCAGAGTCACCAGTTACAGGTGAAGCCCAGGTGGAGCCAGAGTCACCTGGTACAGAAGACGCCAAAGTCAGGCCCAGAGTTACCAGAATCAGGTCAGTCCCAGTGGGGAATAGAGTAACCATGTCCCGATGATGCCCAGGTAGAACCAGAGTCACCAGGTCCAGAGGAGGCACAGGTGGGGAGCATATTCACTAGGTCCCGGTGAGGCCCAGTTGAGGACCAGTGTCACCAGGTCTAGTTGAGGCCTAGAGGGGTACCAGATTGACCTGGTCTAGGTGACATCCAGATAGGGACCAGAGTCACCAGGTCAGGGTGAGGCCCAGAGTGGTTCCAGAGTCATCATGTCCTGGTGAGGCTCAGGTGTGGAACAGAGGCACCAGGTCCAATGATGCCCAGGTGAGGACAAGAGTCACCAGGTCTGGGTGACGCACAGATCGAATCAGAGTCACCAGTTCCAGGTGAGGCCAAGAAAGAGTCCACAGCAATCAGGTCCAGGTGGGGAAAAAAGTCACCCGGCCTGGGTGAGGCCCAGATGGGGACCAGATTCACCAGGTCCAGGTGAGGCCCAGGTGGTAACCAGAGTCCCTGGGTCTGGGGGAGGTCAGGTAAGGACCAGATTCACCAGGTCCAAGAGGTCCACGTGGGGACCTGAATCACCAGGTATGGGTGACGCCCAGGTGTCAACCCCACTCACCAAGTCCAGGTGAGGCCAACCTGCAGGCCAGAGTCACCAGATCCAGGGGAGGCCCTAGTGGGGACCGGAGTCACCAGGGAAATGTGAGTCTACAAGAATACCACAGTCACCAAGTCTAGGTGTGGTTCATGTAGGAACGAGAGTCACCAGGTCAGGGGAGACCCAGATGGGGACCACAGTAACCAGGTCCTGATTGAGGCCTAGGTGGGGAGACCAGAGTCATCATGACCAGTTGAAGCCAAAGTGTGGGGCAAAGTTATCATGTCGAGGTGAAACCCAGGTGGGGAAGAGAGTAACCAAGTCCCATTGATGCCAGGTGGGAAAAGAGTCACAAGGTCCAGACGAGGCCTAAGTGAGGAGTAGATTCACCAGGTCCTGTTGAGGCCCAGTTGAGTGCCAGTGTCCCCAGCTCCGGGTGAGGCCCAGAGGGGGACCAGAGTTACCTGGTTCTGGTGATATCCAGGTGGGGACCAGAGTCACCACGTCAGAGTGAGGCCCAGAGTGGGACGAGAATCACTAGGTCCAGGGCAGGCCCCGATGGGGAACTGAGAAACCAGGTCCCATAATGTCCATATGAGGACCTGAGTCACCAGATCCAGGTGAGGTCCCTGTGGGAACCAGTCACCTCATGCAGGTGAGGCCCAGGTGGGACCACAGTCACCAGGTCCAGGTGAGGTCCAGGTATATAAGAGTGTTCCCAGGTCCCAATGATGCCCAGGTAAGTACCAGAGTCAACAGGTCCAGCAGAGGGCAAATATGGAACAGAGTCATTGTGTTCCAGGTGAGGCCAGATGGAGACCATAGGAACCAGGTCCAGGAGAGCCCCATATGGGAACCAGAGCCACCAGATCCAGGTGATGTCTGGGTGGGACCACAGTCACTAGGTCCAGAAGAGGCGCAGGTGGCAACAGGTTTCACCAAATCCAGGTGAGGCCCAGGTAGCGACCGGTCACCAGATCCAGGTGCGGAACAGCTAAGGACCAGATACACCAGGCCCAAGTGAAGCCCAAGGGGTGACCAGAGTCACCAGGTAGGGGTGACGCCCAGAGGGGGAACCAGAATAACCAGTTTAGTTTGAGGCCCAGAATGGGACCCTAGGTCCCTGGTGAAAGTGAGGCGCAGATGTGGAATAGAGTATCCAGATCCCAATGATGCCTGGGTGAGGAAAAGAGTTACTAGGGCCATGCAGGCCCAGATGGGGAACAGAATCACTAGGTCCTGTTGAGGCATAGAATAAGACCACAGTCAGCAGTATCAGGTGAGCCCCTTGTGGGAACCAGAGCCACTCTATCCAGCTGAGTCCCAGGTCCATGGAGGCCCACGTGAGGACCAGATTCATCAGGTTGAATTGAAGCATAGCTGGGGACAAGAGTCACCATGTCTGTGTGCGGCCTAGGTGGGGCAAGATCAGCAGTTCTGAGTTAGGTCAAATTGGGGACGAGAGACACCAGGTCCAGGTGAGGCCAAACTGAGGACCATAGTCACCAGATCCAAGTGAGGTCCATGTTGGAAAGTGAGTCACCAGGTCCAGGAGAGGTTCAGGTATGGACCAGAGTCACCAGTTCCAGGTGAAATCCAGATGGGGACCAGAGTCAACAGATCCAGTTGAAGCCCAGGTGGGGACCAGAGTCACTAGGTCCAGATGAGGCCCAGGTGAGGACCAGAGTCACCAGATCTGAGAGAGGCCCAATTGGGATCAGAGTTACCACTTCCAGGTAAGGCCAAGAAGGTGTCCAGAGCAATCAGGTCCACGTGGGGAACAAAGTCACCAGGTTAGGTGATGCCCAGGTGGTGACCAGATTTAACAGTTCCGGGTGAGGACTAGGTAAGGACCACATTCACCAGGTCCAAGGGAGGCCCACGTGGGGACTTGTGTCACCAGGCATGGGTAAGATCCAGGTGAGAACCCCACTCACCAGGTCAAGATGTCCCGATGATGCCCAGGTAGGGACCAGAGTTACCAGGTCCAGGTGAGGCAAACCAGCAGGTCATGCAGTGGAACCATTTCCAGATGATGCCCAGTGAGTGACCAGAGTCACCAGGTCCAAATGAGGCCCAGATGGAGCATATTCACTAGGTCCAGGTGAGGCCCACTTGAGGACAAGAGTCACCAGATCTGGTTGAGGCCTAGAGGGGTTCCAGAATCACCTGGTCCAGGTGACATCCAGAAGGGGACCAGATCACCAGGTGAGGGTGAGGCCCAGAGAGGTCCCAGAGACATCATGTCCAGGTGAGGCTCAGGTGTGGAACAGAGTAACCAGGTACCAATGATGCCCAGGGGAGGACGAGAGTCACCAGGTCTGGGTGACGCACAGATCGGATCAGAGTCACCAGTTCAAGGTGAGGGCAAGAAAGAGTCCAGAGCAATCAGGTCCAGTTGGGGAACATAGTCACCAGGACTGGGTTAGGCCCAGATGGGGACCAGATTCACCAGGTCCAGGTGAGGCCCATGTTGTGACCAGATTCCCCGAGTCTGGGAGAAGTCCGTGTATGGGCCAGATTCACCAGGTCCAAGAGGCCCATGTGGGGACCTGAGTCACCAGGTATGGGTGAGGCCCAGGTGGCATCCCACTAATCAAGTCCAGGTGAGGCCAACCTGCAGGCCAGAGTCACCAGGCCCAGGGGAGGCCCAAGTGGTGACCAGAGTCACCATGTCAGGGTGAGGCCCAGAGGGGATCCAGAGTCATCATGTCCAGGTGAGGTTCAGGTGTGGAACAGAGTATCCAGGTCATAATGGTCCACAGGTGAGGACCAGAGTCACCAGATCTGGGTGAGGCCCAGTTAGGAGCAGAGTCACAATTTTCAGGTGAGACCAAGAAGGAGTCCACAGCAATCAGGTCCAGGTCGGGAACAAAGTCACCAGGACTGGGTGAGGCCCAGATGGGGACCAGATTCACCAGGTCCATGTGATTCCCAGGTGGTGCCAAGAGTTACCAGTTCCGGGTGAGGACCAGGTAAGGACCAGATTCACCAGGTCCAAGTGAGGCCCACGTGGGACCTGTGTCACCAGGTATGGGTGAGGCCCAGGTGGCAAGCCCACTCACCAGGTCCAGGTGACGCCAACCTGCAGGCCATGCAGAGGAACCGTGTCCCGATGATGCCCAGGTAGGGACCATAGTTACCAGGTCAAGAAGAGGCCAACCTGCAGACCATTATGTGGAACCATGTCCCGATGTTGCCCACGTAGGGACCAGAGTCACCAGGTCCAAATGAGGCCCAGATGGAGCATATTCATAGGTCCAGGTGAGGCCCATTTGAGGACCAGAGTCACCAGATCTGGTTGAGACCCAGAGGGGTACCAGAATCCCCTGGTCCAGGTGACATCCAGATCGGGACCAGAGTCACCAGTTCCAGGTGAGGCCAAGAAAGAGTCCACAGCAATCAGGTCCAGGTGGGGAACAAAGTCACCAGGACTCTGTGAGACCCAGAAGCGACCAGATTCACCAGGTCCAGCTGAGGCCCAGGTTGTGACCAGAGTCCCCGGGTCCCGGAGAGGACCAGGTAAGGACCAAATTCACCAGGTCCACATGACCCACGTGGGGAACTGAGTCACCAGGTATGGGTGAGGCCCAGGTGGCAACCACACTCACCAGGTCCAGGTGAGGCCAACCTGCAGGCCAGAGTCACCAGATCCAGGTGAGGCCCTATTGGGGACGGGAGTCACAAGGTAAATGTGAGTCTACAAGAACACCACAGTCACCAGGTCCAGTAGTGGTTCATGTGGGAACGGGAGTCACCAGGTCCAGCTGAGACCAAGTTGGGGACGACAGTCACCAGGTCCAGATTGAGGCCTAGGTTGGGGGACGAGAGTCATCAGGACCAGTTGAGGCCAAAGTGTGCAGCAAAGTTATCATGTCCAGGTGAGGCCCAGGTGGGGAACAGAGTAACCATGTCCAATTGATGCCAGGTGGGAAAAGAGTCACAATGTCCAGACGAAGCCTAAGTTTGGAGTAGATTCACCAGGTCCTATTGAGGCCCAGCTGAGGACCACTGTCCCCAAATCCGGTTGTGTCACCCGGTTCTGGTGATATCCAGGTGGGGACCAGAGTCACCAGATCCAGGTAAAATCCAGGTGGGGACCAGAGTCACCAGATCCAGGTGAAGTCCAGGTGGGGACCAGAGTCTCTAGGTGCAGATAAGGCCCAGGTGAGGCCCAGAGTTACCAGGTACACGTGAGGCCCCGGGGGGGATCAGAGGCAACAGGTCCATGTTAGGCGGGCTTGGGAACAATGGTCAAGAGGTGTACTTGAGGCCCAGGTGTGGAACACAGTAAGCAGGTCCAGGTGAGTCCCCGGTGGTGACAAAGGTCACCACGTCAAGATGAGGACCAGGTGGGCACCAGGATCACCAGGTACAGGGGAGGCCCTTGAAAGAACCAGAGTCAACATTTCGATGTCAGGCGCAGGTGGCAACCCGCGTCAGCAGGTCGAAGCCAGGCCAAAGTGGGGTTCACACTCACAAGGGCACGGTGAGACCCAGAGGGGGACCAGAGTCACCTGGTCCAGGTGAGGTCCAGTTGTGGAACACAGTACAGGGTCCCAATTTTGCCCAGTTGAGGACCATGGTCAACAGGGCCAGGTGAGGCCCAGATGGGGACCGGAGTCCCCAAATCCAGGTGAAGCCCAGGAGGGAACCACAGTCACCAGATTCAGGGTCGTCTCAGGTGCAGACCAGAATCACCAGGTCCAGGTGAGGTGCAGGTGGCAACCACACTCACCAGGTCCCGGTGAAGCCCTGGTGGGGACCAGAGTCACGAGGTAAATGAGAAGCTAGAAACACTGCAGCCACCAGGTCCACGTGATGTCCATGCTGGAATGAGAATCACCAGTTACACGTGAGGACCAGGTGGGGATCTGACTCACCATGTCCAGGTGAGACCCAGGTGGGAACCAGTGTCACCATGTCCAAGAGTGGACCAGGTGAAGACGAGAGTTAATAGGTCCGGCCGGGTCACTGTTAGTGGACAGTGTAACCATATCCTGATGCTACTCAGGTGGGTACCAGATACAAGGTCCTGGTGAGTCCCAGTTGGGACCAGAGACATGAGGACCAGGTGAGGTACCGATGGAAACCACAGTCACCAGGTCAGGTGAGGCCATGCTTAGGATCAGAGTCACCACTTACAGGAGAGGTCCAGGGGGAGCCAGAGTCACATGGCACAGAAGAGGCCAAAGTCAGGACCAGAGTTACCACGATCAGGTCACTCCCACTGGGAATAGATTAACCACGTCCCGATGATGCCCAGGTAAACCACAGTTACCAGGTCAAGGTGCGGCCAACCTAAAGGCCATGCAGTGGAAACATGTCCCGATGATGCCCAGGTAGGGAAGAGAGTCACCAGGTCCAAATGAGGCCCAGATGGTGCATATTCAATAGGTCCTGGTGAGGCCCAGTTGAGGACAAGAGTCACCAGACCTGGTTGAGGCCTAGAGGGGTACCAGAATCACCTGGTCCAGGTGACATCCAGATGGGTCCAGAGTCACCAGGTCAGGGTGAGGCCCAGAGGTTCCAGAGTCACCATGTCCAGGTGAGGCTCAGGTGTGGAACAGAGTCACCAGGTAGCAGTGTTGCCTAGGTGAGGACCAGAGTCACCAGGACTGGGTGACGCGCAGATAGGATCAGAGTCACCAGTTCCAGGTGAGGCCATGAAAGAATCCACAGCAATCAGGTCCAGGTGGGGAACAAAGTCACCAGTACCGGGTGAGGCCCAGATGGGGACCAGATTCAACAGGTCCAGGTGAGGCCGTGTTGGGGACCAGCGATCCCGGGTCTCGGAGAGAACCAGGTAAGGACCAGATTCACCAGGTCCAAGTGAGGCCCACGTGGGGACCTGTGTCACCAGGTATGTGTGAGACCCAGGTGGCAACCCCACTCACCAGGTCCAGGTGAGGCCAATCTGCAGGCAATGCAGAGGAACCGTGTTCCGATGATGCCCAGGTAGGGACCAGAGTTACCAGGTACAGGTGAGGCCAACCTGCAGGCCATGCAGTGGAACCATGTTCCGATGGTGCCCAGGTAGGGACCAGAGTCACCAGGTTCAAATGTGGCCCAGATGAAGCATATTCACTAGGTCCTGGTGAGGCCCTGTTGAGGACCAGAGTCACCAGATCTGGTTGAGGCCTATGGGGGAACCAGAATCACCTGGTCCAGGTGACATCCAGATGGGGACCAGAGTCACCAGGACAGGGTGAGGCCCAGAGTGGTTGCAGAGTCATCATGTCCAGGTGAGGCTCAGGTGTGGAACAGAGTCACCAGGTACCAATGATGCCCAGGTGAGGACCAGAGTCACCAGGTCTGGGTGACGCGTAATAGGATCAGACTCACCAGTTCCAGGTGAGGCCAAGAAGGAGTCCACAGCAATCAGGTCCAGGTGGGGAACAAAGTCACCAGGACTGGATGAGGCCCAGATTGGGACCAGATTCACCAGGTCCAGGTGATTCCCAAGTGGTGACCAGAGTTACCAGTTCCGGGTGAGGACCAGGTAAGGCCCAGATTCACCAGGTCCAAGTGAGGCCCACGTGGGGACCTGTGTCACCAGGCATGGGTGAGTCTCACTTGACAACCCCACTCACTAGGTCCAAGTGTGGCCAACCTGCAGGCCATGCCGAGGAACCAAGTCCCGATGATGCCCAGGTGGGGTCTAGAGTTATCAGGTCAAGGTGAGGCACACCTGCAGGGCATGCAGTGGAACCATGTCCCGGTAATGCCGAGGTAGGTATAAGAATCACCATGTCCAAATGAGGCCCAGATGGAGCATATTCTCTAGGTCTAGGTGAGGCCCAGTGGAGGACCAGAGTCACCAGGTCTAGATGAGGCATAGAGGGGTACCAGATTCACCTGGTCTTGGTGATATCCAGATGGGGACCAGAGTCCCCATGTCAGCCTGAGGCCCAGAGGGGATCCAGAGTCATCATGTCCAGGTGAGGCTCAGGTGTGGAACAGAGTATCCAGGTCATAATGGTCCACAGGTGAGGACCAGAGTCACCAGATCTGGGTGAGGCCAGTTAGGATCAGAGTCACCAGTTCCAGGTGAGGCCAATAAGGATTTCACAGCAATCAGGTCCAGGTGGGGAACAAATTCACCAGGACTGGGTGAGGCCCAGATGGGGGCCAGATTCACAAGGTCCAGGAGATTCCCAGATGATGACCAGAGTTACCAGTTCCGGGTGAGGACCAAGTAAGGACCATATTCACCAGGTCCAAGTGAGGCCCACGTGGGGACCTGTGTCACCAGGTATGGGTGAGCCCCAGGTGGCAACCCCACTCACCAGGTCAAGGTGAAGCCAAACTGCAGGAAAAGCAGAGGAACCGTGTCACGATGATGCCCAGGTAGGGACCAGATTTACCAGGTCCAGGTGAGGGCAACCTGCAGGCCATCCAGAGGAACCATGTCCCGATGATGCCCAGGTAGGGACTAGAGTTACCAGGTCCAGGTGAGGCCAACCTGCTGGCCATGCAGTGGAACCATGTCCCGATGATGCCCAGGTAGGGACCAGAGTTACCAGGTCCAGGTGAGGCCAACCTGCAGGTCATGCAGTGGAGCCATGTCCCGATGATGCCCAGGTAGGGACCAGAGTCACCAGGTCCAAATGAGGCCCAGATGGAGCATATTCACTAGGTCCAGGTGAGGCCCAGTTGAGGACAAAAGTCACCAGATCTGGTTGAGGCCTAGAGAGGTACAAGAATCACCTGGTACAGGTGACATCCAGATGGGGACCAGAGTCACCAGGTCAGGGTAAGGCCCAGAGAAGCTCCAGAGTCATCATGTCCAGGTGAGTCTCAGGTGTCGAACAAAGTGTCCAGGTCATAGTGGTCCACAGGTGAGAAACAGAGTGACCAGATCTGGGTGACGCGCAGATAGGATCAGAGTCACCAGTTCCAGGTGAGGCCAAGAAAGAGTCCACAGCAATCAGGTCCAGGTGGGGAACACAGTCACCAGGACTGGGTGAGGCCCAGATGGGGAGCAGATTCAACAGGTCCAGGTGAGGCCCAGGTAGTGACCAGAGTCCCCGGGTCTGGGAGAGGACAGGTAAGGACCAGATTCACCAGGTCCAAGAGGCCCACGTGGAGACCTGAGTCACCAGGTATGGGTGAGGCCCAAGTGGCATCCCCACTAACCAGGTCCATGTGAGGCCAACCTGCAGGCCAAGTCACCCGATCCACGTGAGGAGCTAGTGGGGACTGGAGTCACCAGTTAAAAGTGATTCTACTAGAACAACACAGTCACCAGATCCTGGTGTGGTTCATGTGGGGACAAGAGTCACCAGGTACAGGTTAGACCCAGGTGGGGACCATAGTCACCAGATCCAGATTGAGGTCTAGGTCGGCGGACCAGAGTCATCAGGACCAGTTGAGGCCAAAGTGTGGAGCAAAGTTATCATGTCCATGTGTGACCCAGGTGGGGAACAGAGTAACCATGTCCCATTGATGCCGGGTGGGAAAAGAGTCACAAGGTCCAGACGAGGCCTAAGTGAGGAGTAGATTCACCAGGTCCTGTTGAGGCCCATTTGAGGACCAGTGTCCCCAGCTCCGGGTAGTCCCAGAGGGGGACCACTGTCACCCGGTTCTGGTGATATCCAGGTGCGGACCTGAGTCACCACGTCAGGGTGAGGCCCAGAGGGGGACGAGAATCACTAGGTCCAGATGAGGCCCCGATGTGGAACTGAGAACCCAGGTCCCATGATGCCCATATGAGGACCTGAGTCACCAGGTCCAGGTGAGGCAAACCAGCAGGTCATGCAGTGGAACCATTTCCCGATGATGCCCAGTGAGTGACCAGTGTCACCAAGTCCAAAAGAGGCCCAGATGGAGCATATTCACTAGGTCCAGGTGAGGCCCACTTGAGGACAAGAGTCACCAGATCTGGTTGAGGCCTAGAGGGGTTCCAGAATCACCTGGTCCAGGTGACATCCAGATGGGGACCAGATCACCAGGTCAGGGTGAGGCACAGAGACGTTCCAGAGACATCATGTCCAGGTGACGCTCAGGTGTGGAACAGAGTATCCAGGTCATAATGGTCCACAGGTGAGGAAAGGAGTCACCAGATCTGGGTGAGGACCAGTTAGGATCAGAGTCACCAGTTCCAGGTGAGGTTAAAAAAGGGTCCACAGCAATCAGGTCCAGGTGGGGAACAAAGTCACCAGGAATGGGTGACACCCAGATGGGGACCAGATTCACCAGGTCCATGTTATTCCCAGGTGGTGACCAGACTTACCAATTCCGGGTGAGGACCAGGTAAGGACCAGATTCACCAGGTCCAAATGAGGCCCACGTGGGGACCTGTGTCACCATGCATGGGTGAGGCCCAGGTGGCAACGCCACTCCCCAGGTCCAGGTAAGGCCAACCTGCAGGCCATGCAGAGGAACCATGTCCACATAATGCCCAGGTAGAGCCTAGACTTTCCAAGTCCAGGTGAGTCCAACCTGCTGGCCATGCAGTTGAACTATGTCCCGATGATGTCCAGGTAGGGACCAGAGTCACCAGGTCCAAATGAGGCCCAGATGGAGCATATTCACTAGTTCCAGCTGAGGCCCAGTTGAGGACCAGAGTCAACAGATCTGGTTGAGGCATAGAGGGGTACCAGAATCACCTGGTCTAGGTGTCATCAAGATGGGACCAGAGTCACCAAGACAGCGTGAGGCCCAGAGAGGTTCAGAGTCATCATGTCCAGGTGAGGCTCAGGTGTTGAACAGAGTCACCAGGTACCAATGATGACCAGGTGAGGACCAGAGTCACCAGGTCTGTGTGACGCGCAGATAGGATCAGAGTCACCAGTTCCAGGTGAGGCCAAGTATGAGTCCACAGCAATCGGGTCCAGGTGGTGAACAAAGTCACCAGGACTGGGTGAGGCCCAGATGGGGATCAGAGTCACCAGGTACAGGTGAGGCCCAGGTGGTGACCAGAGTCCCCGGTTCTAGGAGATGACCAGGTAAGGACCAGATTCACCAGGTCAAGAGGACCACGTGGGGACCTGAGTCACCAGGTATGGGTGAGTCCGAGGTGGCAACCCCACTCACCAGGTCCAGGTGAGGCCAGCCTGCAGGCCAGAGTCACCAGATCCAGGTGAGGCCCTAGTGGGGACGGGAGTCACAAGGTAAATGTGAGTCTACAAGAACACGACAGTCACCAGGTCCAGGTGTGGTTCATGTGGAAACGGGAGTCACCAGATCCAGCTGAGACCCAGTTGGAGACGACAGTCACCAGGTCCAGATTGAGGCCTAGGTTGGGGGACGAGAGTCATCAGGACCAGTTGAGGCCAAAGTGTGCAGCAAAGTTATCATTTCCATCTGAGGCCCAGGTGGGGAACAGAGTAACAATGTCCCATTGATGCCAGGTGGGAAAAGAGTGACAAGGTTCAGACGAAGCCTAAGTTTGGAGTAGATTCACCAGGTCCAGTGAGGCCCAGTTGAGGACCACTGTCACCAGATCTGGTTGAGGCTTAGAGGGGTACCAGAATCACCTCGTCAAGGTGACATCCTGATGGGGACCAGAGGCATCAGTTCAGGGAGAGGCCCAGAGTGGTTCCAGAGTCATCATGTCCAGGTTAGGCTCAGGCGTGGAACAGAGTCACCAGGTACCAATGATGCTCAGGTGAGGCCCAGAGTCACCAGATCTGGGTGACGCGCAGATAGGATCAGAGTCACCAGTTCCAGGTGAGGCCAAGAAAGAGTCCACAGCAATGAGGTCCACGTGGGGAACAAGTCACCAGGACTGGGTGAGGCCCAGATGGGGACCAGATTCACCAGGTCCAGGTGAGGCCCAGGTGGTGACCAGAGTCCCCGGGTCTGGGACAGGACCAGGTAAGGACCAGATTCACCAGGTCCAAGAGGCCCACGAGGGGAATTGAGTCACCAGCTATGTGTGAGGCCCAGGTGGCAACCCCACTCACCAGGTCCAGGGGAGGCCAACCGGCAGGCCAGAGTCACCAGATCCAGGTGAGGCCCTTGGGGACCAGTGTCATCAGGTAAATGTGAGTCTACAAGAACACCACAGTCACCAGGTCCAGGTGTGGTTCATGTGGGAACGAGAATCACCAGGTACAGGTGAGACCCGGGTGGGCACCACAGTCACCAGGTCCAGACTGAGGCATAGGTGTGGGGAACAAAGTCATCAGGACCAGTTGAGGCCAAAGTGTGGAGCAAAGTTATCATGTGGAGGTGAGGCCCAGGTGGGGAACAGAGTAACCATGTCCCATTGATGCCAGGTGGGAAAAGAGTCACAAGGTCTAGACGAGGCCTAAGTGAGGAGTAGATTCACCAGGTCCTGTTGAGGCCCAGTTGAAGACCAATATCCCAAGCTCTGGGTGAGCCCCAGAGGGGAAACAGACTCACACGGTTCTGGTGATATCCAGGTGGGGACCAGAGTCACCACATCAGGGTGAGGTCCAGAGGGGGACGAGAATCACTAGGTCCAGGTGAGGCCCCGATGTGGAACTGAGAAACCAGGTCCCATGATGCCCATATGAGGACTTTAGTCACCAAGTCCAGGTGAGGTCCCTGTGGGAACGAGTCACCTCGTCCCGGTGAGGGCCAGGTGGGACCACAGTCACCAGGTCCCGGTGAGGCCCAGTTATATAAGAGAGTATCCAGCTCTCAAAGATGCCCAGGTAAGGACCAGAGTCAACAGGTCCAGTAGAGGTTCAAATATGGATCAGAGTCATTGTGTTTCAGCTGAGGCAGATGGAGACCAAAGGAACGAGGACCAGGAGACCCCCATATGGGAACCAGACCCACCAGATCCAGGTGAGGCCCAGGTGGGACCACAGTCACAAGGTCCTGGTGAGGCGCAGGTGGCAACAGGATTCACCAAGTCCAGGTGAGGACCAGGTGGCGAACAGTCACCACATCCAGGTGCGGACCAGCTAAGGACCAGATTCACCAGGCCCAAGTGAAGCCCAAGGGGTGACCAGAGTCACCAGGTAAGGGTGAGTCCCAGAGGGGGAACCAGAGTAGCCAGTTTAGTTTGAGGCCCAGAATGGGACCAGAGGTCCATGGTCAGAGTGAGTCCCAGATGTGGAATAGAGTATCCAGGTCCCAGTGATGCCTGGGTGAGGACCAGAGTCACTAGGACCATGCAGGCCCATATGGGGTACAGAATCACTAGGTCCTGGTGAGGCATAGAATAAAACCACAGTCACCAGTATCAGGTGAACCCAATGTGGGAACCAGAGCCACTCTATCCAGCTGAGTAGCAGGTCCATGTGAGGCCCAGGTGAGGACCAGATTCATCAGGTCGAATTGAGGCATAGCTGGGGACAAGAGTCACCAGGTATGGGAGCGGCCTAATTGGGGCAAGATTCAGCAGTTCTGAGTTAGGTCAAAGTGGGGACGAGAGACGCCAGGTACAGGTGAGGCAAAACTGAGGACTAGAGTCACCAGATCCAGGTGAGGTCCATGTTTGAAAGAGAGTCACCAGGTCCAGCAGAGGTGCAGTTGGGGACCAGAGTCACAAGATCCAGGTGAAGTCAAGGTGTGGACCAGAGTCACCAGATCCAGGTGAAGCCCAGGTGGGGACCAGAGTCACAAGGTCCAGATGACGCCCAGGTGAGGACCAGACTTACCAGGTACACGTGAGGCCCCGGTGGGGATCAGAGGCAACAGGTCCATGTGAGGCCGGTTTGGGGACCATGGTCAACATGTCTACTTGAGGCCCAGGTGTGGAACACAGTAAGCAGGTCCAGGTGAGTCCCCGGTGTTGACAAGTGTCACCACGTCCAGTTGAGGAGCAGGTGGGGACAAGGATCACCAGGTACAGGGAGGCCCTTGAAAGAACCAGAGTCAACAGTTCGAGGTCTGGCGTAGGTGGCAACCAGGGTCAGCAGGTCCAAGTCAGGCCAAAGTGTGTTTCACAGTCTCTAGGGCACGGTGACACCCAGAGGGGAACCAGAGTGACCTGGTCGAGATGAGGTCCAGTTGTGGAACACAGTCACCGTGTCCCAATTTTGCCTAGTTGAGGACCATGGTCAACAGGGCCAGGTGAGGCCCAGATGGGGACCGGAGTCCCCAAAAACAGGTGAAGCCCAGGTGGGGACCAGAGTCACCAGATCCAGGGTAGTCTCAGGTGCAGACCAGAATCACCAGGTCCAGGTGAGGTGCAGGTGGCAACCACACTCACCAGGTCCCGGTGAGGCCCTGGTGGGAACCAGAGTCACGAGGTACATGAGAAGCTAGAAACACTGCAGACACCAGGTCCACATCATGTCCATGTGGGAACGAGAATCACCAGTTACAGGTGAGGACCAGGTGGGGATCCGACACACCTTGTCCAGGTGAGACCCTGGTGGGAACCAGTGACACCCTGTCCAGGTGTGGCCTAGGTGAAGACCAGAGTTAATATTTCCGCCTGGGTCACTGTTAGTTAACAGTGTAACCATATCCTGATGCTACCCTGGTGGGTACCAGAGACACCAGGTCCTGGTGAGGGTCAGGAGGGACCAGAGACATGAGATCCAGGTGAGGTTCCATTGGGAACCACAGTCACCAGGTCTGGTGAGGCCATGCTTAGGATCAGAGTCACCAGCTAGAGGCGAGGACCAGGTGGAGCCAGTGTCACCTGGGACAGAAGAGGCCAAGGTCAGGACCAGAGTTACCAAAATCAGGTCAGTCCCAGTGGGGAATAGAGTAACCATGTCCCAATGATGCCCAGGTAGAACCAGAGTCACCAGGTCCAGATGAGGCGCAGGTGGGGAGCATATTCACTAGGTCCCGGTGAGGCCCAGTTGAGGACCAAAATGCCCAGGTCTAGTTGAGGCCTACAGGGGTACCAGATTCACCTGGTCTAGGTGACATCCAGATGGGGACCAGAGTCACCATGTCAGGGTGAGGCCCAGAGGGGATCCAGAGTCATCATGTCCAGGTGAGGGTCAGGTGTGGAACAGAGTATCCAGGTCATAATGGTCCACAGGTGAAGACCAGAGTCACCAGATCCGGGTGAGGCCCACATAGCATCAGACTCAACAGTACCAGGTGAGGCCAAGAATGAGTCCACAGCAATCAGGTCCCGGTGGGGAACAAAGTAACCAGGACTGGGTGAGGCGCAGATGGGGACCAGATTCACCAGGTCCAGGTGATTCCCAGGTGGTGACCAGAGTTACCATTTCCGGGTGAGGACCAGGTAAGGTCCAGATTCACCAGGTCCAAGTGAGGCCCACGTGGGGACCTGTGTCACCGGTATGGGTGAGGCCCAGATGACAACCCCAGTCACCAGGTCCAGGGGAGGCCAACCTTCCGGCCATGCAGAGGAACCGTGTCCCGATAATGCCCAGGTATGGACCAGAGTCACGAGTTGCAGGTGAGGCCCTAATGGGGACCGGAGTCACCAGGTAAATGTGAGTCTACAAGAACACCACAGTCACCAGGTCCACATGTGGTTCATTGGGAACAAGTGTCACCAGATCCAGGTGAGACCCAGGTGGGGACCACAGTCAACAGGTCCAGATTGAGGACTAGGTGGGGCACCAGAGTCATCAGGACCAGTTGAGGCCAAAGTGCGGAGCAAAGTTATCATGTCCATGTGAGGCACAGGTGGGAAGAGTAACAATGTTCCATTGATGCCAGGTGGGAAAAGAGTCACAAGGTTCAGACGAGGCCTTAGTGAGGAGTAGATTCACCAGGTCCTGTTGAGGCCCAGTTGAGGACCAGTGTCCCCAGCTCCGGGTGACTCCCAGAGGGTGACCAGTGTCACCCGGTTCTGGTGACATCCAGGTGGGGACCAGAGTCACCACATCAGGGTGAGGCACAGAGAGGGACGAGAATCACTAGGTACAGATGAGACCCCGATGTGGAACTGAGAACCCTGGTCCCATGATGCCCATATGAGGACCTGAGTCACCAGGTCCAGGTGAGGTCCCTGTGGGAACCAGTCACCTCGTCCAGGAGAGGCCCAGGTGGGACCACAGTCACCAGGTCCAGGTGAGGCCCAAGTATATAGAGAGTATCCAGGTCCCAATGATGCCCAGGTAAGGACCAGAGTCAACAGGTCCAGGAGAGGACCATATATGGATCAGAGTCATTGTGTTCCAGGTGAGGCCAGATGGAGACCACAGGAACCAGGTCCAGGAGAGCCCCTTATGGGAACCAGAGCCAACAGATCCAGGTGAGGTCCAGTTGGGACCACAGTCACAAGGTCCAGGTGAGGCGCTGGTGTCAACAGGATTCACCAAGTCCAGGTGAGGCCCAGGTGGCCACCAGTCACCAGATCCAGATGCGGACCAGCTAAGGACCAGATTCACCAGGCCCAAGTGAAGCCCAAGGCGTGACCAGAGTCACCAGGTAAGGGTGAGTCCCAGAGGGGAACCAGAGTAACCAGTTTAGTTTGAGGCCCAGAATGGGACCAGAGGTCCCTGGTCAAAGTGAGGCCCAGATGAGGAATAGAGTATCCAGGTCCCAATGATGCCAGGTGAGGACCAGAGTCACTAGGGCCATGCAGGCCCAGATGGGGAACAGAATCACTAGGTCCTGGTGAGGCATAGAATAAGACCACAATCACCAGTATCAGGTGTTACCCTTGTGGGAACCAGAGCCACTCTATCCAGCTGAGTCCCAGGTCCATGTGAGCCCCACGTCAGGACCAGATTCATCAGGTTGAATTGAGGCATAGCTGGGGACAAGAGTCACCAGGTCTGTGTGCGGCCTAGGTGGGGCAAGATTCAGCAGTTCTGAGTTATGTCAAAGTGGGGACGAGAGACACCAGTCCAAGTGAGGCCAAACTGAGGACCAGAGTCAGCAGATCCAGGTGAGGTCCATGTTGGAAAGAGAGTCACCAGGTCCAGGAGAGGTCCAGGTGGGGACCAGAGTCACCAGATCCAGGTGAGGTACAGGTGGGGACCAGAGTCACCAGATCCAGGTGAAGCCCAGGTGGGGACCAGAGTCACTAGGTCCTGATTAGACCCAGGTGAGGATCAGAGTTACCAGATACACGTGAGCCCCCGGTGGGGATCAGAGCCAAAAGGTCCACGTGAGGCCGGCTAGGGGACCCTCGTCAACAGGTCTACCTGAGGCCCAGGTGTGGAACAAAATAATCATGTCCAGGTGAGTCCCCGGTGGTGACAAGAGTCACCACGTCCAGTTGAGGACCAATTGGGGACCAGGATCACCAGGTACAGGGGAGGCCCTTGAGAGAACCAGAGTCAACAGTTTGAGGGCAGGCGCTGGTGGCAACCAGGGTCAGCAGGTCCAAGTCAGGCCAAAGTGGGGTTCACAGTCACTAGGGCCCAGTGAGACCCAGAGGGGGACCAGAGTCACCTGGTCCAGGTGAGATCCAGTTGTGGAATACAGTCACCGGGTCCCAATTCTGCACACTTGAGGACCATGGTCAACAGGGCCAGTTTAGGCCCAGATGGGGACCGGAGTCCCCAAATTCAGGTGAAGCCCAGGTGGGGACCACAGTCACCAGATCCAGGGTAGTCTCAGGTGGAGACCAGAATCACCAGGTCCTGGTGAGGTGCAGGTGGCAACCACACTCACCAAGTCCCGGTGAGGCCCCGGTGGGGACCAGAGACACGAGGTACATGAGAAGCTAGAAACACTGCAGCCACCAGGTCCACATGATGTCCATGTGGGAACGAAAATCACCAGTTACAGGTGAGGACCAGGTGGGGATCCGACTCACCATATCCAGGTGAGACCCAGGTGGGAACCAGTGTCACCATGTCCTCGTGTGCCCCAGGTGAAGACCAGAGTTATTAGGTCAGGCTGGATGAGTGTTAGTGAACAGTGTAATCATATCCTGATGCTACCCAGGTGGGTACCAGAGACACCAGGTCCTTGTGAGGCCCAGGTGTAACCGGAGACATGAGGTCCAGGTGAGGTCTCGATGGGAACCACAGTCACCAGGTCAGGTGAGCCCATGCTTAGGATCAGAGTCACCAGGTACAGGTGAGGCCCAGGTGGAGCCAGAGTCACCTGGTACAGAAGAGGCCAAAGTCCGGACCAGAGTTACCAGGATCAGGTCAGTCCCAGTGGGTAATACAGTAACCATGTCCCAATGATGCCCAGGTAGAATCAGAGTCACCAGGTCCAGCGAGGCGCAGGTGGGGAGAATATTCACTAGGTCCAGGTGAGGCCCAGATGAGGACCAGAGTCACCAGGTCTAGTTGACGCCTAGAGGGGTACGAGATTCACCTGGTCTAGGGGACATCCAGATGGGGACCAGAGTCACCATGTCAGGGTGAGGCCCAGAGGGCATCCAGAATCATCATGTCCAGGTGAGGTTCAGGTGTGGGACAGTGTATACAGGTCATAATGGTCCACATGTGAGGACCAGAGTCACCAGATCTGGGTGAGGACCAGTTAGGAACAGAGTCACAAGTTCCAGTTGAGGCCAAGAAGGAGTCCACAGCAATCAGGTCCAGGTGGGGATCAAAGTCACCAGGAATGGGTGAGGCCCAGATGGGGACCAGAATCACCAGGTCCCGGTGATTCCCAGTTGGTGACAAGGGTTACCAGTTCCGGGTGAGGACCAGGTAAGGACCAGATTCACCAGGTCCAAGTGAGGCCCACGTGAGACCTGTGTCACCAGGTATGGGTGAGGCCCAGGTGGCAAGCCCACTCACCATGTCTAGGTGAGGCCACCCTGCCAGCCATGCAGAGGATCCGTGTCCCGATGATGCCCAGGTAGGGACCAGAGGTACGAGGTCCAAGTGACGCCAACCTGCAGGCCATGCAGAGGAACCGTGTCCCGATGATGCCCAGATAGGGACCAGAGTTACCAGGTCAAGAAGAGGCCAACCTGCTGACCATTTTGTGGAACCATGTCCCGATGTTGCCCACGTAGGTACCAGAGTCACCAGGTCAAAATGAGGCCCAGATGGAGCATATTCACTAGGTCCAGGTGAGGCCCAGTTGAGGACCAGAGTCACCAGATCTGGTTGAGGCCCAGAGGGGTACCAGATTCACCTGGTCTAGGTGACATCCAGATGGGGACCAGAGTAACAATGTCAGTGTGAGGCCCAGAGGGGATCCAGAGTCATCATGTCCAGGTGAGGCTCAGGTGTGGAACAGAGTATCCAGGTCATAATGGTCCACCGGTGAGGACCAGAGTCACCAGATATGGGAGAGGCCCAGTTAGGATCAGAGTTACACTTCCAGGTGAGGCCAAGAAGGTGTCCACAACAATCAGGTCCAGGTGGGGAACAAAGTCTCCAGGACTAGGTGATGCCCAGGTGGTGACCAGATTTACCACTTCCGGGTGAGGACTAGGTAAAGACCACATTCACCAGGTCCAAGTGAGGCCCACGTGGGGACCTGTGTCACCAGGCATGGGTAAGATCCAGGTGGGAACCCCACTCCCCAGGGCAAGATGACCCGATGATGCCAAGGTAGGGACCAGAGTTACCAGGTCCATGTGAGGCAAACCAGCAGGCCATGCAGTGGAACCATTTCCCGATGATGCCCAGTGAGTGACCAGAGTCACCAGGTCCAAATGAGGCCCAGATGGAGCATATTCACTAGGTCCAGGTGAGGCCCAGTTGAGGACAAGAGTCACCCTATCTGGTTGAGGCCTAGAGGGGTTCCAGAATCACCTGGTCCAGGTGACATCCAGATGGGGACCAGATCACCAGGTCAGGGTGAGGCCCAGAGAGGTCCCAGAGACATCATGTCCAGGTGAGGCTCAGGTGTGGAACAGAGTAACCAGGTACCAATGATGCCCAGGTGAGGGCGAGAGTCACCAGATCTGGGTGACGCACTGATAAGATCAGAGTCACCAGTTCAAGGTGAGGGCAAGAAAGAGTCCAGAGCAAACACGTCCAGGTGGGGAACATAGTCACCAGGACTGGGTTAGGCCCAGATGGGGACCAGATTCACCAGGTCTAGGTGAGGCCCAGGTTGTGACAAGATTCCCCGGGTCTGGGAGAAGACCAGGTAAGGGCCAGATTCACCAGGTCCAAGAGGCCCACGTGGGGACCTGAGTCACCAGGTATGGGTGATGTCCAGGTGGCATCCCACTAACCAAGTCCAGGTGAGGCCAACCTGCAGGCCAGAGTCACCAGATCCAGGTGAGGCCCTAGTGGGACCAGAGTCACCAGGTAAATGTGAGTCTACAAGTACACCACAGTCACCATGTCCAGGTGTGATTCATGTGGGAAGGAGAGTCGCAAGGTCCAGGTGAGACCCAGGTGTGGATGACCGTCTCCAGGTCCAGATTGAGGCCTAGGTGGGGGGACCAGAGTCATCGGGACGAGTTGAGGCTAAAGTATGAAGCAAATTTATCATGTCCAAGTGAGGCCCAGGTGGGGAACAGAGTAAAAATGTCCCATAGATGCCAGGTGGGAAAAGAGTCACAAGGTCCAGACTAGGCCTAAGTGAGGAGTAGATTCACCAGTTCCTGTTGAGGCCCAGTTGAGTATCAGTGTCCCCATCTCTGGGTGATTCCCAGAGGGGAACCAGAGTCACCCGGTTCTAGTGTGAGTCAGGTGCGGACCAGAGTCACCACGTCAGGATGAGGCCCAGAGGGGAACGAGAATCACTAGGTCCAGGTGAGGCCCCGTTGTGGAACTGAGAAAACAGGTCCCATGATGCACATATGAGGACCTGAGTCACCAGGCCCAGGGGAGATCCCTGTGGGAACCAGTAACCTCGTCCAGGTGAGGCCCAGGTGGGACCACAGTCACCAGTTCCAGGTGAGGCCCAGGTATATAAGAGAGTATCCAGGTCCCAATGATGCCCAGGTAAGGTACATAGTCAACAGGTCCAGGAGAGGCCCAAATATGGATCAGAGTCATTGTGTTCCAGGGAAGGCCAGATGGAGACCACAGGTACCAGGTCCAGAAGAGCCCCATATGGGAACCAGAGCCACCAGATCCAGGTGAGGTCCAGGTGCGACCACAGTCACAAAGTCCAGGTGAGGCGCAGGTGGCAACAGGATTCACCAAATCCAGGTGAGGCCCAGGTGGCGTCCAGTCTCCAGATCCAGGTGCGGACCAGCTTAGGACCAGATTCACCAGGCCCAAGTGAATCCCAAGGGGTGACCAGAGTCACCAGGTAAGGGTGAGGCCTAGAGGGGGTACGAGAGTAACCAGTTTAGTTTGAGGCTCAGAATGGGACCAGAGGTCCCTGGTCAAAGTAAGGCCCAATTGTGGAATAGAGTATCCAGGTCCCAATGATGCCTGGGTGTGGACCATAGTCATTAGGGCCATGCAGACCCAGATGGGGAACAGAATCACTAGGTCCTGGTGAGGCATAGAATAAGACTACTGGTGAATAAGTCACCAGTATCAGGTGAGCGCCTTGTTGGATCCAGAGCCACTCTATCCAGCTGAGTCCCAGGTCCATGTGAGGCCCATGTGAGGACCAGATTCATCAGGTCGAATTGAGGCATAGCTGGGGACAAGAGTCACCAAGTTTGGGTGCGGCCTAGGTGGGGCAAGATTCAGCAGTTCTGAGTTAGGTCAAAATCGGGACGAGAGACACCAGGTCCAGGTGAGGCCAAACTGAGGACCAGAGTCACCAGATCGAGGTGAGGCCCAGAGCGGGACGAGAATCACTAGGAACAGGTGAAGCCTCGATGTGGAACTGAGAAACCAGGTGAATGCTGCCCATATGAGGACCTGAGTCACCAGGTCCATGTGATGTCCCTGTGGGAAACAGTCACCTCGTCCAGGTGAGGCCCAGGTGGGACCACAGTCACCAGGTCCAGGTGAGGCCCAGGTATATAAGAGAGTATCCAGGTCCCAATGATGCCCAGGTAGGGTCCAGAGTCACCAGGTCCAAATGAGGCCCAGATGGAGCATATTCACTAGATCCAGGTGAGGTCCAGTTGAGGACAAGAGTCACCAGATCTGGTTGAGGCCTAGAGCCATACCGGAAACACCTGGCCCAGGTGACATCCAGATGGGGACCAGAGGCACCAGGTCAGGGTGAGGCCCAGAGAGGTTCCAGAGTCATCATGTCCAGGTGAGGCTAGGCGTGGAACAGAGTCACTAGGTACCAGTGATGCCCAGGTGAGGCCCAGAGTCACCAGATCTGGGTGACGCGCAGATAGGATCAGAGTCACCAGTTCCAGGTGAGGCCAAGAAAGAGTTCACAGCAATCAGGTCCAGGTGGGGAACAAAGTCACCAGGACTGGGTGAGGCCCAGATGGGGACCAGATTCACCAGGTCCACGTGAGGCACAGGTTGTGACCAGAGTCCCCGGGTCTGCGACAGGACCAGGTAAGGACCAGATTCACCAAGTCCAAGAGGCCCACGAGGGGAATTGAGTCACCATGTATGTGTGAGGCCCAGGTGGCAACTCCACTCACTAGGTCAAGGTGAGGCCAACCAGCAGGCCAGAGTCACCAGATCCAGGTGAGGCCCTAGGGGGGACCAGTGTCACCAGGTAAATGTGAGTCTACAAGAACACCACAGTCACCAGGTCCAGGTGTGGTTCATGTGGGAACGAGAATCACCAGGTACTGGTGAGACCCATGTGGGCACCACAGTAACCAGGTCCAAACTGAGGCCTAGGTGGGGGGAACAGAGTCATCAGGAGCAGTTGAGGCCAAAGTGTGGAGCAAAGTTATCATGTGGAGTTGAGGCCCAGGTGGGGAAGAGAGTAACCATGTCCCATTGATGCCAGGTGGGAAAAGAGTCACAAGGTCCAGACGAGGCCTAAGTGAGGAGTAGATTCAACAGGTCCTTTTGAGGCCCAGTTGAGGACCAGTGCCCCATCTCCGGGTGAGTCCCAGAGGGGGACCACAGTCACCAGGTTCTGGTGATATCCAGGTTGGGACCAGAGTCACCACGTCAGGGTCAGGCCTAGAGGGGGACGAGAATCACTAGGTCCAGGTGAGGCCCCGATGTGGAACTGAGAAACCAGGTCCCATGATGCCCATATGAGGACCTGAGTCACGAGGTCCAGGTGAGGTCCCTGTGGGAACCAGTCACCTCGTCCTGGTGAGGTCCAGGTGGGACCACAGTCACCAGGTCCAGGTGAGGCCCAGGTATATAAGAGAGTATCCAGGCCCCAATGATGCCCAGGTAAGGACCAGAGTCAACAGGTCCAGGAGAGGCACAAATATGCATCAGAGTCATTGTGTTCCAGGTGAGGCCTGATGGAGACCACAGGAACCAGGTCCAGGAGAGCCCCATATGGGAACCAGAGCCACCAGATCCAGGTGACTTACAGGTGGGATCACAGTCACAAGGTCCAGGTGAGGCACAGGTGGCAACAGGATCCACCATGTCCAGGTGAGGCCCAGTTGGCGACCAGTCACCAGATCCAAGTGAGGACAATGTAAGGACCAGATTCACCAGGCCCAAGTGAAGCCCAAGGGGTGACCAGAGTCACCAGGTAATAGTGAGGCTCAGAGGGGGAACCAGAGTAACCAGTTTAGTTTGAGGCCCATAATGGGACCAGAGGTCCCTGGTCAAAGTGAGGCCCAGGTGTGGAATAGAATTTCCAGGTCCCAATGATGCCTGGGTGAAGACCAGAATCACTACGGCCATGCAGGCCCAGGTGGGGAACAGAATCACTAGGTGTTGGTGAGGCATAGAATAAGACCACAGTCAGCAGTATCAGGTGAGCCCATTGTGGGAACCAGAGCCACTCTATCCAGGTGAGTCCCAGGTCCATGTGAGGCCCACGTGAGGACCAGATTCATCAAGTCAAATTGAGGCATAGCTGGGGACAAGAGTTACCAGTTCTGGGTGCGGCCTAGGTGGGGCAAGATTCAGCAGTTCTGAGTTAGGTCAAAGTGGGGACGAGAGACACCAGGTCCAGGTGAGGCCAAACTGAGGACCAGAGTCACCAGATGCGGGTCAGGTCCAGGTGGGGACCAGAGTCACCAGATCCAGGTGAAGCCCAGGACGGGACAAGAGTCACTAGGTCCAGATGAGGCCCAGGTGAGGACCAGAGTTCCCAGGTACACGTGAAGCCCCGGTGGGGATCAGAGGGAACAGGTCCATTTGAGGCCGGCTTGGGGACCATGATCAACAGGTCTACTTGAGGCCCAGGTGTGGAACACAGTAAGCAGGTCCAGTTGAGTTCCCGGTGGTGACAAGTGTTGCCAGGTCCAGGTGAGGTTCATGTGGGCACCAGGATCACCATGTCCAGGGGACGCCCTTGAAAGAACCAGAGTCAACAGTTCAAGGTCAGGCGCAGGTGGCAACCAGCGTCAACAGGTCCATGTCAGGCCAAAGTGGGGTTCACAGTCACTAGGGCACGGTGAGACCCAGAGGGGGACCAGAGTCACCTGGTCCAGGTGAGGTCCAGTTGTGGAACAAGTCACCGGGTCCCAATTTTGCCCTTTTGTGGACCATGGTCAACAGGGCCAGGTGAGGCCCAGATGGGGACCGGATTCCCCAAATCCAGGTGAAGCCCAGGTGGGGACCACAGTCACCAGATCCAGGGTAGTCTCAGGTGCAGACAAGAATCACCAGGTCCAGGTTAGGTGCAGGTGGCAACCACACTCATTAGGTCCCGGTGCGGCCCCGGTGGGGACCAGAGTCACGAGGTACATGAGAAGCTAGAATCTCTGCAGCCACCAGGTCCACATGATGTCCATGTGGGAACGAGAATCACCAGTTACAGGTGAGGACCAGACGGGGATCCGACTCACCATGTCCAGGTGAGACCCAAGTGGGTACCAGTATCACCATGTCCAGGTGTGGCCCAGGTGAAGACCAGAGTTAATAGGTCCGGCTGGGTCACTGTTAGTGAACAGTGTAACCATATTCTTTTTTTTTTTTAAATTTTTATTTATTTATGATAGTCACAGAGGGAGAAAGAGAGAGAGGCAGAGACATAGGCAGAGGGAGAAGCAGGCTCCATGCACCGGAAGCCCGATGTGGGATTCGATCCCAGGTCTCCAGGATCGCGCCCTGGGCCAAAGGCAGGCGCCAAACCGCTGCGCCACCCAGGGATCCCCGTGTAACCATATTCTGATGCTACCCAGGTGGGTACCACAGACACCAGGACCTGGTGAGGCCCATGTGGGACCAGAGACATGAGGTCGAGGTGAGGTCCCGATGGGAACCACAGTCACCAGGTCGGGTGAGGCCATGCTTAGGATCAGAGTCATCAGTTGCAGATGACGCCCAGGTGGAGCCAGAGTCACCCGGTAGAGAAGACGCCAAAGTCAGGACCAGAGTTACCAGGATCAGGTCAGTCCCTGTGGGGAATAGAGTAACCATGTCCCGATGATGCCCAGGTAGAACCCGAGTCAACACGTCCAGATGAGGCGCAAGTGGGGAGTATATTCACTAGGTCCCGGTGAGGCCCAATTGAGGACCAGATTCCCCCGGTCTAGTTGAGGCCTAGAGGGGTATCAGCTTCACCTGGTCTAGGTGACATCCAGATGGGGACCAGAGTCACCATGTCAGGCTGAGGCCCAGAGGGGATCCAGAGTCATCATGTCCAGGTGAGGCTCAGGTGTGGAACAGAGTATCCAGGTCATAATAGTCCTCAGGTGTGGACCTGAGTCACCAGATCTGGGTGAGACCCAGTTAGGTTCAGAGTAACCAGTTCCAGGTGAGGCCAAGAAGGTGTCCACAGCAATCCGGTCCAGGTGGGGAACAAAGTCACCAGGACTGGGTGAGGCCAAGATGGGGACCAGATTAACAAGATCAAGGTTTTCCCACATGGTGACCAGAGTTACCAGTTCTGGGTGAGGACCAGGTAAGGACGAGATTCACCAGGTCCAATTGAGACCCACGTGGGGACCTGTGTCACAATGCATGTGTGAGGCCCAGTTTTCCGCCCCACTCACCAGGTCCAGGTGAGGCCAACCTGCAGGCCATGCAGAGGAACCATGTCCCGATGATGCCCAGGTAAGGAACAGAGTTACCAGGTCCAGGTGAGGAAAACCTGCAGACCATGCAGTGGAACCACGTCCCGATGATGCCCAGGTAGGGACCAGAGACACCAGGTCCAAATGAGGGCCAGATGGAGCAAATTCACTAGGTCTAGGTGAGGCCCAGTTGAGGACCAGAGTCACCAGATTTAGTTGATTCCTAGAGGGGTACCAGAATCACCTCGTCCAGGTGACATGCCGATGGGGACCAGAGTCACCAGGTCAGGGAGAGGCCCAGAGAGGTTCCAGACTCATCATGTCCAGGTGAGGCTCAGGTGAGGAACAGAGTCACCAGGTACCAATGATGCCCAGGTGAGGACCAGAGTCACCAGATCTGGGAGACGAGCAGATAGGATCAGAGTCACCAGTTCCAGATGAGGCCAAGAAATGGTCCACAACAAACAGGTCCAGAGGGGATCAAAGTCACCTGGACTGGGTGAGGCCCAGATGGGGAACAGATTCACCAGGTCCAGGTGAGGCCCAGGTGTTGACCAGAGTCTCCGGATCTGGGAGAGGACCAGGTAAGAACCAGATTCACCAGGTACAAGAGGCTCACGTGGGGACCTGAGCCACCAGGTATGGTTGACGCCCAGGTGGCAACCCCACTCAAGAATTCAGGTGAGGCCAACCTGCAGGCCAGTTACCAGATCCAGGTGAGGCCCTAGTGGGGAACGGAGTCACCAGGTTAATGTGAGTCTACAAGAACACCACAGTCACCAGGTCCAGGTATGGTTCATGTGGGAACGAGAGTCACCAGGTCCAGCTGAGTCCCCGGTGGTGACAAGACTCACCACGTCCTGGTGAGGCCCAGGTGTGACCAGGATCACCAGGTACAGTGGAGGCCCTTGAAAGAACCAGAGTCAACAGTTCGAGGTCAGGCGCAGGTGGCAACCACGGTCAGCAGGTCCATGTCAGGCCAAAGTGGGGTTCACGGTCACTAGGGCGCGGTGAGACCCAGAGGGAGACCAGAATCACCTGGTCCAGGTGAGGTCCAGTTGTGGAACACAGTCACCGGGTCCCAATTTTGCCCAGTTGAGGACCATGGTCAACAGGGCTAGGTGAGGCCCAGATGGGGAACGGAGTCCCCAAAGCAGGTGAAGCCCAGGTAGGGACCATAGTCACCAGATCCAGGGTAGTCTCAGGTGTAGACCAGAATCACCAGGTCCACTTGAGGTGCAGGTGGCAACCACACTCACCAGGTCCCTGTGAGGCCCTGGTGGGGACCAGAGTCACGAGGTACATGAGAAGCCTGAAACACTGCAGCCACCAGGTCCACATGATGTCCATGTGGGAACGAGAATCACCAGTTACAGGTGAGGCCCAGGTGGGGATCCGACTCACCATGTCCAGGTGAGACCCAGGTGGGACCCAGTGTCACCATGACCAGGTGAAGACCAGAGTTAATAGTTCCGGCTGGGCCACTGTTAGTGAACAGTGTCCCCATATCCTGATGCTACCCTGGTGGGTACCAGAGACACCAGGTCCTGGTGATGGTCAGGAGGGACCAGAGACATGAGGTCCAGGAGAGGTTCCATTGGGAATCACAGTCACCAGGTCTGGTGAGGCCATGCTTAGGATCAGAGTCACCAGTTAGAGGTGAGTCCCGGGTGGAGCCAGAGTCACCTGGGACAGAAGAGGCCAAAGTCAGGACCAGAGTTACCAGGATCAGGTCAGTCCCAGTGGGGAATAGAGTAACCATGTCCCGATGATGCCCAGGTAGAACCAGAGTCACCAGGACCAGATGAGGCGCAGGAGGGGAGCATATTAACTAGGTCCCGGTGAGGCCCATTTGAGGACCAGAATGCCCAGGTCTAGTTGTGGCCTAGAGGGGTACCAGATTCACCTGGTCTAGGTGACATCCAGATGGGGACCAGAGTCACCATATTAGGCTGAGGCCCAGAGGGGATCCAGAGTCATCATGTCCAGGTGAGGGTCAGGTGTGGAACAGAGTATCCAGGTCATAATGGTCCACAGGTGAAGACCAGAGTCACCAGATCTGGGTGTGGCCCACATAGCATCAGACTCACCAGTACCAGGTGAGGCCAAGAAGGAGTCCACAGCAATCAGGTCCCGGTGGGGAACAAAGTCACCAGGACTGGGTGAGGCCCAGATGGGGACCAGATTCACCAGGTCCAGGTTATTCTCAGGTGGTGACCAGAGTTACCAGTTCCGGGTGAGCACCAGGTAACGACCAGATTCACCATGTCCCAGTGAGGCCCACGTGGGCACCTGTGTCACCGGTATGGGTGAGGCCCAGATGGCAACCCCACTCACCAGGTCCAGGGGAGGCCAACTTTCGGGCCATGCAGAGGAACCTTGTCCCGATAATGCCCAGGTAGGGACCAGAGTTACGAGTTGCAGGGGAAGCCCTACTGGGGACTGTGGTCACCAGGTAAACGTGAGTCTACAAGAACACCACAGTCACCAGGTCCAGGTGTGGTTCATGTGGGAACAAGAGTCACCAGGTCCAGGTGAGACCCAGGTGGGGACCACAGTCACCAGGTCCAGGTGAGGTCCAGGTGGGACCACAGTCACAAGGTCTAGGTGAGGCGCAGGTGCAACAGGATTCACCAAGTCCAGGTGAGGCCCAGGTGGTGACCAGTCACCACATCCAGGTGCGGACCAGCTAAGGACCAGATTCCCCAGGCCGAAGTGAAGCCCAAAGGGTGACCAGAGTCACCAGGTAAAGGTGAGCCCCAGAGGGGGAACCAGAGTAACCAGTTTAGTTTGAGGGCCAGAATGGGACCAGAGGTCCTTGGTCAAAGTGAGGACCCGGTGTGGAATAGAGTATCCAGGGTGAGGATCATTGGGTCCATCACCCAATGATGCCTGGGTGAGAACCAGAGTCACTGGGGCCATGCAGGCCCAGATGGGGAACAGAATCACTAGGTCCTGGTGAGGCATACAATAAGACCACAGTCAGCAGTATCAGCTGAGCCCCTTGCGGGAACCAGAGCCACTCTATCCAGCTGAGTCCCAGGTCCAGGTGAGGCTTCCGTGAGGACCAGATTCATTAGGTCGAATTGAGGCATAGCTTTGGACAAGAGTCACCAGGTCTGGGTGCAGCCTAAGTTGGGCTAGATTCAGCAGTTCTGTGTTAGGTCATAGTGGGGACGAGAGACACCAGTTCCACGTGAGGCCAAACTGAGTACCAGAGTCACCAGATCCATGTGAGGTCCATGTTTGAAAGAAAGTCACCAGGTCCGGGAGAGGTCCAGGTGGGGACCAGAGTCAACGGATCCAGGTAAGTCCAGGTGGGGACCTGAGTCACCAGATCCAGGTGAAGCCCAGGTGGAGACCAGAGTCTAGGACCAGATGAGACCCAGGTGAGGACAGGAGTTACCAGGTACACGTGAGGCCCCGGTGGGGATCAGAGGCAACAGGTCCATGTGAGGCCGGCTTGGGGACCATGGTCAACAGGTCTACTTGAGGCCCAGGTGTGGAACACAGTAAGCAGGTCCAGGTGAGTCCCCGGTGGTGACAAGAGTCACCACGTCCAGGTGAGGCCCAGGTGCGGACCAGGATCACCAGGTATGGGGGGGGGCCCTTGAAAGGACCAGAGTCTACAGTTCGAGGTTAGACGCAGGTGGCAACCAGGGTCAGCAGGTCCAAGTCAGGCCAAAGTGGGGTTCACAGTCACTAGGCACCGTGAGACCCAGAGGGGGACCGGAGTCACCTGGTCCAGTTGAGGTCCAGTTTTGGAACACAGTCACTGGGTCCCAATTTTGCCCAGTTGAGGACCATGGTCAACAGGGCCAGGTAAACCCAGATGGGGACCGGAGTCCAAATATCCAGGTGAAGCCCAGGTGGGGACCACAGTCAGCAGATCCAGGGTAGTCTCTGGTGCAGACCAGAATCACCAGGTCCAAGTGAGGTGCAGGTGGCAACCACGATCCCCAGGAGCCAGTGAGGCCCTGGCCGGGACCAGAGTCACAAGGTACATGAGAAGCTAGAAACACTGCAGCCACCAGGTCCACATGATGTCCATGTGGGTCGGAGAATCAGCAGTTACACATGAGGACCAGGTGGGGATCCGACTCACCATGTCAATTTGAGACCCAGGTGAGATCCAGTGTCACCATGTCCAGGTGTGGCCCAGGTGAAGACCAGAGCTAATAGGTCCAGCTGGTCACTGTTAGTGAAGAGTGTAACCATATCCTGATGCTACCCAGGTGGGTACCGGAGACACCAGGTCCTGGTGAGGCCCAGGTGGGACCAGAGACATGAGGTCCAGGTGAGGTCCCGATGGGAACCACAGTCACCAGGTCAGATGAGGCCATGCATAGGATCAGAGTCACCAGTTACAGGTGAGGCACAGGTGGAGCCAGAGTCACCTGGTACAGAAGAGGACAAAGTCAGGACTAGAGTTACTAGGATCAGGTCAGTCCCATTGGGGAATAGAGTAACCATGTCCCGATGATGCCCAGGTAGAACCCGAGTCACCACGTCCAGATAAGTCGCAGGTGGGGAGATTGTTCACTAGGTCCAGGTGAGGCCCAGTTGAGGACCAGAGTCACCAGGTCCGGTTGAGGCCGACAGGGATCCCAGATTCACCTGGTCTAGGTGACATCCTGATGGGGACCAGAGTCACCATGTTAGGCTGAGGCCCAGAGGGGATCCAGAGTCATCATGTCCAAGTGAGTCTCAGGTGTGGAACAGAGTATCCAGGTCATAATGGTCCACAGGTGAGGACCAGAGTCACCAGATCTGGATGAGGCCCAGTTAGGATCAGAGTCACCAGTTCCAGGTGAAGCCAAAAATGTGTCCACAGCAATCAGGTCCAGGTGGGGAACAAAGTCACCAGGATTGGGTGAGGCCAAGATGGGGACCAGATTCACAAGTTCCAGGTTATTCCCGGGTGGGGACCAGAGTTACAAGTTCCGGGTGAGGACCAGTTAAGGACGAGATTCACCAGGTCCAAGTGAGACCCACGTGAGGACCTGTGTCACAATGTATGTGTGAGGCCCAGATTACCACCCCACTCACCAGGTCCAGGTGAGGCCAACCTGCAGGCCATGAAGAGGAACCATGTCCCGATGATGCCATAGTAGGGAACAGAGTTATCAGGTCCAGGTGAGGAAAACCTGCAGGCCATGCAGTGGAACCATGTCCCGATGATGCCCAGTTAGGGACCAGAGACACCAAGTCCAAATGAGGTCCAGATTGAGCAAATTCACTAGGTCCAGGTGAGGCCCAGTTGAGGACCAGAGTCACCAGATTTGGTTGATGCCTAGAGGGGTACCAGAATCACCTGGTGCAGGTGACATGCAGATGGGGACCAGAGTCACCAGGTCAGGGAGAGGCCCAGAGAGGTTCCAGAGTAATCATGTCCAGATGAGGCTTAGGTGAGGAACAGAGTCACCAGGTACCATGATGCCCAGGTGAGGGCCAGAGTCACCAGATCTGGGTGAGGCCCAGTTAGGTTCAGAGTCACCAGTTCCAGGTGAGGCCCAAAAGGAGTCCACAGCAATCAGGTCCAGGTGGGGAACAAAGTCACCAGGACTGGGTGACGCCCAGATGGGGAGCAGATTCACCAGGTCCAGTTGAGGCCCAGGTGGTGACCAGAGTCCCAGGTCTGGGAGAGGACCAGGTAAGGACCAGATTCACAAGGTCCAAGAGGCCCACGTGGGGACCTGAGTCACCAGGTATGGGTGACACCCAGGTGGCAACCAAACTCACCAGGTCCAGGTGAGGCCAACATGTAGGCCAGAGTCACCAGATCCAGGTGAGGCCTTAGTGGGGACCGGAGTCACCAGGGAAATGTGAGTCTACAAGAACACCACAGGGACCAGGTCCAGGTGTGGTTCATGTGGGAACAAGAGTCACCAGGTCCAGGTGAGACCCAGGTGGGGACCACAGTCAACAGGTCCAGATTGAGGCCTAGGTGGGGGGACCAGAGTCATCAGGACCAGGTGAGGCCAAAGTGTGGAGCAAAGTTATCATGTCCAGGTGAGGCGCAGGTGGGGAACAGAGTAACCATGTCCCATTGATGCCAGGTGAGAAAAGAGTCACAAGTTCCAGACGAGGCCTATGTGAAGAGTAGATTCATCAGGTCCTGTTGATGCCCAGTACAGGACCAGTGTCCACAGCTCCGGTGAGTCTCAGAGGGGACCAGAGTCACCCGGCTCTGGTGATATCCAGTTGGGGACCAGAGTCACCACGTCAGGATGAGGCCCAGAGGGGGACGAGAATCACTAGCTCCAGGTGAGGCCCGATGTGGAATTGAGAAACCAGGTCCCATGATGCCCATATGAGGACTTGAGTCACCAGGTCCAGGTGAGGTCCCTGTGGGAACCAGTCACCTCCTCCAGGTGAGGCCGAGGTGGGACCACAGTCACCAGGTCCAGGTGAGGCCCAGGTATATAAGAGAGTATCGAGGTCCCAATGATGCCCAGGTAAGGACCAGAGTCAACAGGTCCAGGAGAGGCCCAAATACGGATCAGAGTCATTGTGTTCCAGGTGAGGCCAGATGGAGACCAGAGGAACCAGGTCCAGGAGAGCCCCATATGGGAACGAGAGCCACGAGATCCAGGTGAGTTCCAGGTGGGACCACAGTCACAAGGTCCAAGTGAGGCGCAGGTGGCAACAGGATTCACCAAGTCCAGGTGAGGCCCAGCTGGCGACCAGTCACCACATCCAGGCGCGGACCAGCTAAGGACCAGATTCACCAGGCCGAAGTGAAGCCCAAAGGGTGACTAGAGTCACCAGGTAAGGGTGAGCCCCAGAGGGGGAACCAGAGTAACCTGTTTAGTTTGAGGCCCAGAATGGGACCAGAGGTCCCTGGTCAAAGTGAGGCCCAGGTGTGGAATAGAGTATCCAGGGTGAGGATTATTGGGTCCATCACCCAATGATGCCTGGGTGAGGACCAGAGTCACTGGGACCATGCAGGCCCAGATGGGGAACAGAATCACCTTGTCCTGGTGAGGCATACAAAAGACCACAGTCAGCAGTATCAGCTGAGCCCCTTGTGGGAACCAGAGACACTCTATCCAGCTGAGTCCCAGGTCCAGGTGAGGCTCTCGTGAGGACCAGATGCATTAGGTCGAATTGAGGCATAGCTGGGGACAAGAGTCACCAGGTCTGGGTGCAGCCTAAGTTGGGCTAGATTCAGCAGTTCTGAGTTAGGTCAAAGTGGGGACGAGAGACGCCAGTTCCAGGTGAGGCCAAACTGAGTACCAGAGTCACCAGATCCATGTGAGGTCCATGTTTGAAAGAAAGTCACCAGGTCCGGGAGAGGTTCAGGTGGGGACCAGAGTCACCAGTTCCAGGTGAGGCCAAGAAGGAGTCCACAGAAATCAGGTCCAGGTGGGGAACGAAATCACCAGGACTGGGTGAGGCCTAGATGGGGACCAGATACACAAGGGCCAGGTGATATCCAGGTGGTGACCAGACTTACCAGTTCCGGGTGAGGACCAGGTAAGGAGAAGATTCACCAGGTCAAAGTGAGGCCCATGTGGGGAACTGTGTCACCAGGCATGGGTGAGGCCCAGGTGGCAACCCCACTGACCAGGTCCAGGTGAGGCCAACCTGCAGGCCATGCAGAGGAACCATGTCCCGATGATGACCATGTAGGGACCAGACTTACCAGGTCCAATTGAGGCCAACCTGCAGGCCATGCAGTTGAACCATGTCCCGATGATGCCCAGGTAGGGACCAGAGTCACCAGGTCCAAAAGAGGGCCAGATGGTGCATATTCACTAGGCCAAGTGAGGCCCAGTTGAGGACCAGAGTCACCAGATCTGGTTGAGGCCTAGAAGGGTACCAGAATCACCTGGTCCAGGTGACATCCAGATGGGGACCAGAGTCATCGGGTCAGGATGAGGCCCAGATAGGTTCCAGAGTCATCATGTCCAGGTGAGGCTCAGGTGTGGAACAGAGTCACCAGGTCCCAATGATGGCCAGGTGAGGAACAGAGTCACCAGGTCTGGGTGACGCGCAGATAGGATCAGAGTCACCAGACTTTGCCGACAGGGGTACCAGATTCACCAGGTCCAGGTGGGGCACAGGTGTGGACCAGAGTCCCCGTTCTGGGAAAGGACAAGGTAAGGACCAGATTCACCAGGTCCAAGAGGCCCACGTGGGGACCTGAGACCCCAGGTATGGGTGAGGCTCAGGTGGCAATAACACTCACCAGGTCCAGGTGAGGCCAACCTGCAGGCCATGCAGTGGAACCATATCCAGATGATGCCCAGGTAGAGACCAGACTTACCAGGTCCAGGTGAGGCCAACCTGCAGGCCATGCAGTGGAACCATATCCTGATGATGCCCAGGTATGGACCAGAGTCACCAGGTCCAAATGAGGCCCAGATGGAGCATATTCACTAGGTACAGGTGAGTCCCCTTTAAAGACCAGAGTCACCAGATCTGTTTGAGGCCTAGGGGGTACCAGAATCACCTTGTCCATGTGACATCGAAATGGGGACCAGAGTCACTAGGTCAGGGTGAGGCCCAGAGCGTTTCCAGAGTCATCATGTCCAGGTGAGGCTCAGGTGAGGAACAGAGTCACCAGGTACGAATGATGCCCATGTGAGGACCAGAGTCACCAGATCTGGGAGACGCGCAGATAGGATCAGAGTCACCAGTTGCAGATGAGGCGAAGTAAGGGTCCACAACAAACAGGTCCAGGAGGGGATCAAAGTCACCTGGACTGGGTGAGGCCCAGATGGGGAACAGATTCACCAGGTCCAGGTGAGGCCCAGGTGTTGACCAGAGCCTCCGGGTCTGGGAGAGGACCTGGTAAGGACCAGATTCACCAGGTCCAAGAGGCTCACGTGGGGACCTGAGTCACCAGGTATGGGTGAGGCCCAGGTGGCAACCCCACTCAAGAGGACCAGGTGAGGCCAATCTGCAGGCCAGAGTTACCAGATCCAAGTGAGGCCCATGTGGGGAGCATGTTCACTAGGTCCCGGTGAGGCCCAGTTGAGGACAAGGGTCACCAGGTCTAGTTGAGGCCTAGACGGGTACCAGATTCACTTGGTCTAGGTGACATCCAGATGGGGACCAGAGTCACCATGTCAGGGTGAGGCCCAGAGGGGATCGAGAGTCATCATGTCAAGGTGAGGCTCAGGTGTGGAACAGAGTATCCAGATCATAATGGTCCTCAGGTGAGGACCAGAGTCACCAGATCTGGGTGAGGCCCAGTTAGGATCAGAGTCACAAGTTCCAGGTGAGGCCAAGAAGGGTTCCACAGCAATCAGGTCCTGGTGGGCAACAAATTAACCAGAACTAGGTGAGGCCCAGATGGGGACCAGATTCACCAGTTCCAGGTGAGGTCCAGGTGGTGACCAGAGTCCCCGGGTCTGGAGAGGACCAGGTAAGGACCAGATTCACCAGGTCCAAGAGGCCCACGTGGGGACCTGAGTCACCAGGTATCTGTGAGGCCCAGGTGGCAACCCCACTCACCAGGTACAGGTGAGGCCAACCTGCAAGCCAGAGTCACCAGATCCAGGTGAGGGCCTAGTGGGTACCGCAGTCACCAGGTAAATGTGAGTCTACAAGAACACCACAGTCGGGATCCCTGGGTGGCGCAGGGGTTTGGCGCCTGCCTTTGGCCCAGGGCGCGATCCTGGAGACCCGGGATCGAATCCCACGTCAGGCTCCCGGTGCATGGAGCCTGCTTCTCCCTCTGCCTGTGTCTCTGCCTCTCTCTCTCTCTGTGACTATCATAAATAAATAAAAATTAAAAAAAAAAAAAGAACACCACAGTCCCCAGGTCCAGGTGGGGTTCATGTGGCAAGGAGAGTCAACAGGTCCAGGTGAAACCCAGGTGGGGACCACAGTCACCAGGTCCAGGTTGAGGCCTAGGTGAGGGGACGAGGGTCATCAGGACCAGCTGAGACCGAAGTGTGGAGCAAAGTTATCATGTCCATGTGAGGTCCAGGTGGGGACTAGAGTAACCTTGTTCCATTGATGCCAGGTGGGAAATGAGTCACAAGGTCCATACGAGGCCTAAGTGAGGAGTAGATTCACCAGGTCCTGTTGAGGCACAGTTGAGGACCAGTGTCGCCAGCTCCGCGTGAGTCCCAGAGGGGGACCAATCACCGGTTCTGTTGATATCCAGGTGGTGACCAGAGTCACCACGTCAGGGTGAGGCCCAGAGGGGGACGAGAATCACTAGGTGCAGGTGAGGCCCCGATGTGGAACTGAGAACCCAGGTCCCATGATGCCCATATGAGGACCTGAGTCACCAGATCCAGGTGAGGTTCCTGTGGGAACCAGTCACCTCGTCCAGGTGAGGCCCAGGTGGGACCACAGTCACCAGGTCCAGGTGAGGCCCAGGTATATAAGAGAGTATCCAGGTCCCAATGATGCCCAGATAAGGACCAGAGTCCACAGGTCCAGGAGAGGCCCAAATATGGATCAGAGTCATTGTGTTCTAGGTGAGGCCAGAAGGAGACCACAGGAACCAGGATCAGGAGAGAGCCATATGGGAACCAGAGCCACCAGATCCAGGTGAGGTCCAGGTGGGACCATAGTCACAAGGACCAGGTGAGGCTCAGGTGGCAACAGGATTCACCAAGTCCAGGTGAGGCCCAGGTGGCGACCTGTCACCAGATCCAGGTGTGGACTAGCTAAGGACCAGATTCACCAGGCCCAAGTGAAGCCCAAGGGGTGACCAGAGTCACCAGGTAAGGGTGAGCCCCAGCGGGATAACCAGAGTAACCAGTTTAGTTTGAGGACCAGAATGGGACCAGAGGTCCCTGGTCAGAGTGACGCTGTGGTGTGGAATAGATTATCCAGATCCCGATGATGCCTGGGTGAGGACCAGAGTCACTAGGGTCATGAAGGCGCAGATGGGGAACAGAATCACTATTTCCTGGTTAGGCATAGAATAAGACCAGAGTCACCAGAATCAGGTGAGCCCCTTGTGGGAACCAGAGCCACTCAATCCAGCTGAGTCCCACGTCCATGTGAGGCCCACGTGAGGACAAGATTCATCAGGTCGAATTGAGGCATAGCTGGGGACAAGAGTCACCAGGTCTGGGTGCGGCCTATGTGGGGCATGATTCAGCAGGTCTGAGTTAGGTCAAAGTGGGGATGAGAGACACCAGGTCCAGGAGAGGCGAAACTGAGGACCAGAGGCACCAGATCCAGGTGAGGTCCATGTTGGAAAGAGAGTCACCAGGTACAGGAGAGGTCCCGTTGGGACCAGAGTCACCAGATCCAGGTGAAGTCCAGGTGGGGACCAGAGTCACCAGAATCAGGTGAAGCCCAGGTGGGGACCAGAGTCTCTAGGTCCAGATGAGGCCCTGGATAGGACCAGAGATACCCGGTACACGTGAGGCCCCGGTGGGGATCAGAGGCAACAGGTCCATGTGAGGCCGGCTTGGAGTCCATGGTCAACAAGTCTACTTTTGGCCCAGATGTGGAACAAGGTAAGCAGGTCCAGGTGAGTCCCCGGTGGTGACAAGAGTCACCACGTCCAGGTGAGTCCCAGATGGGGACCAGGATCACCAGGTACAGGGTAAGCCCTTGAATGAACCAGAGACAACAGTTCGAGGTCAGGAGCACGTGGCAACCAGCGTCAGCAGTTCCAAGTCAGGCCAAAGTTGGATTCACAGTCACTAGGGCACGGTGAGACCCAGAGGGGACCAGAGTCTCATGGCGCAGGTGAGGTCCAGTTGTGGAACACAGTCACCGGGTCCCAATTGTGCCCACTTGAGGACCGTGGTCATCAGGGCCAGGTGAGGCCCAGATGGGGACCGGAGTCCCCAAATCCAGGTGAAGCCCAGGTGGGGACCACAGTCACCAGATCCAGGGTAGTCTCAAGGGCAGACAAGAATCACCAGGTCCAGGTGAGGTGCAGGTGGCAACCACACTCACCAGGTCCCGGTGAGGCCCTGGTGGGGACCAAGCAACGAGGTGCATGAGAAGATAAAAACACTGCAGCCACCAGGTCAACATGATGTCCATGTGGGAACGAGAATCACCAGTTACATTGAGGCACAGTTGGGGATCAGACTCACCATGTCCAGGTGAGACCTAGGTGAAGACCAGAGTTAATAGGTCCGGCTGGGTCACTGTTAGTGAACAGTGTAACCATATCCTGATGCTACCCAGGTGGGTACCAGAGACACCAGGTCCTGTTGTGGCCCAGGAGGGACCAGAGACACGAGGCCCAAGAAAGATTACGATGGAACCACAGTCATCAGGTCAGGTGAGGCCATGCTTAGCATCAGAGTCACCAGTTACAGGTGAGGCCCATGTGGAGCCAGAGTCACCTAGTACAGAAGAGGCCAAAGTCAGGACCAGAGTTACCAGGATCAGGTCAGTCCCAGTGTGGAACAGAGTAACCATGTCCCGATGATGCCCAGGTAGAACCAGAGTTACCAGGTCCAGATGAGGTGCAGGTGGGAGCATATTCACTAGGTCCCGGTTAGGCCAAGTTGAGGACCGAGTCACCAGGTCTAGTTGAGGCTTGGAGGGGTACCAGATTCACCTGGTCTAGGTGACATCCAGATGGGGACCAGAGTCACCATGTCAGGCTGAGGCCCAGGTGGGACCACAGTCACCAGGTCCAGGTGAGGCCCAGGTATATAAGAGAGTATCCAGGTCCCAGTGATGCCCAGGTAAGGACCAGCGTCATCAGGTCCAGGAGAGGCCCAAATATGTATCAGAGTCATTGTGTTCCAGGTGAGGCCAGATGGAGACAACACGGACCAGATTCAGGAGAGCCCCATATGTGAACCAGAGCCACCAGATCCAGGTGAGGTCCAAGTGGGACCACAGTCACAAGGTCCAGGTGAGGCGCAGGTGGCAACAGGATTCACCAAGTCTAGGTGAGACCCAGGTGGCGACCAGTCACCAGATCCACGTGAGGACCAGCTAAGGACCAGATTCACCAGGCCCAAGTGAAGCCCAAGGGGTGACCAGATTTACCAGGTAAGGGTGAGGCCCAGAGGGGGAACCAGAGTAACCAGTTTAGTTTGAGGCCCAGAATGGGACCAGAGGTCCCTGGTCAAAGTGAGGCCCAGGTGTGGAATAGAGTATCCAGGTCCGAATTATGCTTGGGTGAGGACCAAAGTCACTAGGGCCATGCAGGCCCAGATGGGGAACAGAATCACTAGGTCCTGGTGAGGCATAGAATAAGACCACAGTCACCAGTATCAGGTGAGCCCCTTGTGGGAACCAGAGCCACTCCATCCAGCTGAGTCCCAGGTCCATGTGAAGCCCACGTGAGGACCAGATTCATCAGGTCGAATTGAGGCATAGCTGGGGACAAGAGTCACCAGGTCTGGGTGCGGCCTAGGTGGGGCAAGATTCAGCAGTTCTGAGTTAGGTCACAGTGGGGACGAGAGACACCAGGTCCAGGTGAGGCCAAACTGAGTACTAGATTCACCACATCCAGGTGAGGTCCATGTTGGAAAGAGAGTCACCAGGTCCAGAAGAGGTCCAGGTGGGGACCAGAGTCACTAGATTCAGGTGAAGTCCAGGTGGGGACCAGAGTCACCAGATCGAGGTGAAGCCCAGGTGGGGACCAGAGTCACTAGGTGCAGATGAGGCCCAGGTGATGACCAGAGTTACCAGGTACACGTGAGGATCCGGTGGGGATCAGAGGCAACAGGTCCACGTGAGGCCGGCTTGGGGACCATAGTCCACATGTCCACTTGAGACCCAGGTGTGGAACACAGTAAGCAGGTCCAGGTGAGTCCCCCGTGGTGACAAGAGTCACCACGTCCAGGTGAGGCCCAGGTGGTGACCAGGATCACCAGGTACAGGGGAGGCCGTTGAATGAACCAGAGTCAACAGTTCGAGTTCAGGCGCAGGTGGCAACCAGGGTCAGCAGGTCCAAGTCAAGCCAAAGGGGACTTCACAGTCCCTACGGCACGGTGAGACCCAGAGGGGGAGCATAGTCACCTGGTCCAGGTAAGGTCCAGTTGTGGAACACAGTCACCAGGTCCCAATTTTGCCCAGTTGAGGACCATGGTCAACAGGGCCAGGTGAGGCCCAGATGGGGACCGGAGTCCCGAAATCCAGGTGAAGCCCAGGTGGGGACCACAGTCACCAGTTCCACGGTAGTCTCAGGTGCAGACCAGAATCACCAGGTTCAGGTGAGGTGCAGGTGTCAACCACACTCACCAGGAACCGGTGGACCCTGGTGAGGACCAGAGTCATGAGGTACATGCAAACCTTGAAATGCAGCCACCAGGTCCACATGATGTTCATGTGGGAACGAGAATCACCAGTTACAGGTGAGGACCAGGTGGTGATCCGACTCACCATGTCTAGGTGAGAACCAGGTTGGAACCAGTGTCACCATGTCCAGGTGTGGCCCAGGTGAAGACCGGAGTTAATAGGTCTGGCTGGGTCACTATTAGTGAACAGTGTAACCATATCCTGATGCTACCCAGGTGGGTACCGGAGATACCATGTCCTGGTGTGGCCCAGGTGGGACCAGAGAAACGAGGTCCAGGTGAGGTCCCGATGGGAACCACAGTCACCAGGTCTGGTGAGGCCATACTTAGGATCAGAGTCACCAGTTACAGTTGAGGCCCCGGTGGAGCCAGAGTCACCTGGTACAGAAGAGGCCAAAGTCAGGACCAGAGTTACCAGGATCAGGTATCCCTGTGTGGAATAGAGTAACCATGTCCCGATGATGCCCAGGTAGAACCAGAGTTATCAGGTCCAGATGAGGTGCAGGTGGGGAGCATATTCACTAGGTCCCGGTTAGGCCAATTTGAGGACCAGAGTCACCAGGTCTAGTTGAGGGCTAGAGGGGTACCAGATTCACCTGGTCTAGGTGACATCCAGATGGGGACCAGAGTCACCATGTCAGTCTGAGGCCCAGAGGGGATCCAGAGTCATCAAATCCAGGTGAGGCTCACGTGTGGAGCAGAGTATCCAGGTCATAATGTTCCACAGGTGAGGACCAGATTCACCAGTTTTGGGTGGGGCCCAGTTAGGATCAGAGTCACCAGTTCCAGGTGAGGCCAAGAAAGAGTCCACAGGAATCAGGTCCAGGTGGGGAACAATGTCACCAGGACTGGATGACTCCCAGATGGGGACCAGAAACACCAGGCCCAGGTGATTCCCAGGTGGTTACCAGAGTTACGAGTTCCGGGTGAGAACAAGGTAAGGACCAGATTCCCCAGGTCCAAGTGAGGCCCACGTGGGGACCTGTGTCACCAGGTATGGGTGAGGCACAGGTGACTACCACACTCACCAGGTCCAGGTGATGCCAACCTGCAGGCCATGCAGAGGAACCATGTCCCGTTGATGCCCAGGTAGGGTCTAGAGTTACGAGGTCCACGTGATGCCAACCTGCAGGCCATGTGTGGAACCATGTCCCGATGATGCCCAGGTAGGGACCAGAGTCACCAGGTCCAAATGAGGCCCAGATGGAGCATATTCACTAGGTCCAGGTGAGGCCGAGTTGAGGACCAGAGTCACCAGATCTGGTTGAGGCCTAGAGGGGTACCAGAATCCCCTGGTCCAGGTGACATCCAGATGGGGACGAGAGTCACTAGGTCAGGGTGAGGCCCAGAGAGGTTCCAGAGTCATTATGTCCAGGTGAGGCTCAGCTGTGGAACAGAGTCACCAGGTACCAATGATGCCCAGGTGAGGACCAGAGTCACCAGATCTGGGTGATGCGCAGATAGATTAGAGTCACCAGTTCCAGGTGAGGCCAAGAAAGTGTCCACAGCAATCAGGTACCGGTGGGGAACAAAGTCACCATGACTGGCTGAGGCCCAGATGGGCACCAGATTCACCAGGTCCAGGTGAGGTCCAGGTGGTGACCAGAGTCCCCGGGTCTGGCAGAGGACCAGGTAAGGACCAGATTCACCAGGTCCAAGTGAGGCCCACGTGAGGACCTGAGTACCCAGGTATGGGTGAGGCCCAGGTGGCAACCCCACTCACCAGGTCCAGGTGAGGCCAACCTGCAGGCCATAGTCACCAGATCCAGGTGAGGCCCTAGTGGGGACCGGATTCACCAGGTAAATGTGAGTCTACAAGAACAACACAGTCACCAGGTCCAGGTGTGGTTCATGTGGGAACGAGAGTCACCAAGTCCAGGTGAGATCCAGGTGGGGACCACAGTCACCGGGTCCAGATTGAGGCCTAGGTTGGGGGACCAGAGTCATCAGGACCAGTTGAGGCAAAAGTGTGGAGCAAAGTTATCATGTCTAGGTGAGGCCCAGGTGGGGAACAGAGTAACCATGTCCCGTTGATGCCAGGTGGGATAAGAGTCACAAGGTTCAGACGGGACCTAAGTGAGGAATAGATTCAACAGGTACTGTTGAGATCCAGTTGAGGACCAGTGTCCCCAGCTCTGGGTTAGTCCCAGAGGGGGACCAGAGTCACCCGGTTCTGGTGATATCCAGATGGGGACCAGAGTCACCACGTCAGGGTGAGGCCCAGAGGGGGACGAGAGTCAGTAGGTCCAGGTGAGGCCCCGATGTGGAACTGAGAAACCAGGTTCCATGATGCCCATATGAGGACCTGAGTCAACAGGTCCAGGTGAGGTCCCTGTGGGAACCCGTCACCTCGTCCAGGTGAGGCCCAGGTGGGACCACAGTCACCAGGTCCAGGTGAGGCCCAAGTATATAAGAGAGTATCCATGTCCCAATGATGCCCAGGTAAGGACCAGACAACAGGCCCAGGAGAGGCCAAAATATGGATCAGAGTCATTGTGATCCAGGTGAGTCCAGATGGAGACCACAGGAACCAGGTCCAGGTGAGCCCCATATGGGAACCAGAGCAACCAGATCCAGGTGATGTCCAGGTGGGACCACAGTTACAAGGACCAGGTGAGGCGCAGGTCGCAACAGGATTCACCAAGTCCAGGTGAGGCCCAGTTGGCGACCAGTCACCATCCAGGTGCGGATCTGCTAAGGACCAGATTCACCAGGTCCAGGTGAAGCCCAAGTGGTGACCAGAGTCACCAGGTAAGAGTGAGGTTCAGAGGGGGAACCAGAGTAACCAGTTTAGTTTGAGGCCCAGAATGGGATCAGTGGTCCCTGGTCAAAGTGAGGTCCAGGTGTGGAATAGAGTATCCAGGTCCCAATGATGCCTGGGTGAGGACCAGAGTCACTAAGGCCATGCAGACCCAGATGGGGAACAGAATCACTAGGTCCTGGTGAGGCATACAATAAGACCACAATCAGCAGTATCAGGTGAGCCCCTTGTGGGAACCAGAGCCACTCTTTCCAGCTGAGTCCCAGGTACAAGTTAGGTCCACGTGAGGACCAGATTCATCAGGTCGAATTGAGGAATAGGTAGGGACAAGAGTCACCAGGTCTGGGTGCGTAATAGGTGGGGCAAGATTCAGCAGTTCTGAGTTAGGTCAAAGTGGGCAAAGAGACACCAAGTCAAGGAGACGTCCAGATTGGGACCAGAGTCACCAGATCCAGGTGAAGTCCAGATGGGGACCAGAGTCTCCAGATCCAGGTGAAGCCCAGGTGGAGACCAGAGTCTCTAGGTCCAGATGAGGCCCAGGTGAGGACCAGAGTTACAAAGTACACGTGAGGCCCCGGTGGGTATCAGAGGCAACACGTCCATGTGAGGCCGAGTTGGGGACCATGGTCAACAGGTCTACTTGAGGCCCAGGTGTGGAACACACTAAGCAGGTCCAGGTGAGTCCCCAGTGGTGACAAGGGTCACCAGGTCCAGGTGAGGGCCAGGTTCGGACCAGGATCACCAAGTACAGGGGAAGCCCTTGAAAGAACCAAAGTCAACAGTTAGAGGTCAGGCGCAGGTTTCAACCAGGGTCAGCAGGTCTAAGTCAGGGGAAAGTGGGGTTCACAGTCACTAGGGCATGGTGAGACCCAGAGGGGCACCAGAGTCACGTGGTCCAGGTGAGGTCCAGTTGTGGAACAGAGTCACCGCGTCCCAATTTTGCCCAGTTGAGGACCATGGTCAACAGGGCCAGGCGAGGCCCAGATGGGGACCGGAGTCCCCAAATCCAGGTGAAGCCCAGGTGGGGACCACAGTCACCAGATCTAGGGTAGTCTCAGGTGCAGACCAGAATCACCAGGACCCAGTGAGGTGCAGGTGTCAACCACACTCACCAGGTCCCGGTGAGGCCCTGGTGGGGAGCAGAGTCACAAGGTACATGACAAACTAGAAACACCGCAGCCACCAGGTCCACATGATGTCCATGTGGGATCGAGAATCAACAGTTATAGGTTAGGATCAGGTGGGTATCTGACTCACCATTTCCAGGTGAGACCCAGGTGGGAACGAGTGTCACCATGTCAAGGTTTGGCCAGGTGAAGATCAGAGTTATTAGGTCCGGCTGGGTCACAGTTAGTGAACAGTGTAAACATATCCTGATGCTACCCAGGTGGGTACCAGAGACACCAGGTCCAGGTGAGGCCCAGGTGGGACCAGAGACATGAGGTCCAGGTGAGGTCCCGATGGGAACCACAGTCACCAGGTCAGGAGAGGCCATGCTTTGGATCAGAGACACCAGTTACAGGTGAGGCCCAGGTGGAGCCAGAGTCACCTGGTACAGAAGAGGCCAAAGTCAGGACCAGAGATACCAGGATCAGGTCAGTCCCAGTGGGGAACAGAGTAACCATGTCCCGATGATGCCCAGGTAGACCCAGTGTCACCAGGTACAGATGAGGCGCAGGTGGGGAGCATATTCACTAGGTGTCGGTGACACCCAGTTGAGGACCAGTGTCACCAGGTCTATTTGAGCCCTAGAGGGGTAAAAGATTCACCTGGTCTAGGTGACATCCAGATGGGCACCAGAGTCACCATGTCAGGGTGAGGCCCAGAGAGGTTCCAGAGTCATCATGTCCAGGTGAGCCTAAGGTGTGGAACACAGTCACCAGGTACCAATAATGCCCAGGTGAAGACCAGAGTCACCAGGTCTGGGAGACGCGCAGATAGGATCAGATTCACCAGTTCCTGGTGAGGCCAAGAAAGAGTCCACAGCAATCAGATCCAGGTGGGGAACAAAGTCACCAGGCCTGGGTGAGGCCCAGATGGGGACCAGATTCACCAGGTCCAGGTGAGGCCCAGGTGGTGACCAGAGTCTCCGGGTCTGGGAGAGGACCAGGTAAGGACCAGATTCACCAGGTCCAAGAGGCCCACGTGGGGACTGAGTCACCAGGTATGGGTGACGCCCAGGTGGCAACCCCACTCACCAGGTCCTGGTGAGGCCAACCTGCAGGCCAGAGTCACCAGATCCAGGTGAGGCCCTAATGGGGACCGGAGTCACCAGGTAAATGTGAGTCTACAAGATCACCACAGTCACCAGGTCCAGGTGTGGTTCATGTGGGAACGAGAGTCCCCAGGTCCAGGTGAGACCAGTTTGGGACCACAGTCACCAGGGCCAGATTGAGGCCTAGGTGGGGGGACCAGATTCATCAGGATCAGTTGAGGCCACAGTGTGGAGCAAAGTTATCATGTCCAGGTGAGGCCCAAGTAGGGAACACAGTAACCATGTCCCATTGATGCCAGGTGGGAAAAGAGTCACAAGGTCCAGATGAGGCCTAAATGAGGAGTAGATTCACCAGGTCCTGTTAACGCCCAGTTGAGGACCAGTGTCCCCAGCTCCGGGTGAGTCCCAGAGGGGGACCAGGGTCACCCGGTTCTGGTGACGTCCAGGTGGGGACCAGAGTCACCACGTCACGGTGAGGCCCAGAGGGAGACGAGAATCACTAGGTCCAGGTGAGGCCCCGATGTGGAACTGAGAAACCTGGTCCCAATGCCCATATGAGGACCTGAGTCACCAGGTCCAGTTGAGGTCCCTGTGGGAACCAGTCACCTCGTCCAGGTGAGGCCCAGGTGGGACCAGAGTCACCAGGTCCAGGTGAGACCCAAGTATATAAGAGAGTATCCAGCTCCCAATGATTTCCAGGTAAGGACCAGAGTCAACAGGTCCAGGAGACGCCCAAATAAGTATCAGAGTCATTGTGTTACAGGTGAGGCCAGATGGAGACCACAGGAACCAGGTCCAGGAGAGCCCCATATGTTAACCAGAGACACCAGATCCATGTGAGATCCAGGTGGGACCACTGTCCCAAGGTCCAGGTGAGGCGCAGGTGGCAACAGGATTCACCAAGTCCAGGTGAGGCCCAGGTGGCGACCAGTCACCACACCAGGTGCGGAGCAGCTAAGGACCAGATTCACCAGGCACAAGTGAAGCCCAAGGGGTGTCCAGAGTCACCAGGTCCAGGAGAGGTCCAGGTGGGTACCAGAGTCACCAGATACATGTGAAGTCCAGGTGGCGACCGGAGTCACCAGATCCAGGTGAAGCCCAGGTGGGGACCAGAGTCACTAGGTCCAGATGAGGCCCAGGTGAGGACCAGAGTTACCAAGTACACGTGAGGCCCCGGTGGGGATCAGAGGCAACAGGTCCATGTGAGGCCGGCTTTGGGACCATGGTCAACAGGTCTATTGAGGCCCAGGTGTGGAACACAGTAAGCAGGTCCATGTGAGTCCCCAGTGGTGACAAGAGTCACCACGTCCAGGTGAGGCCCGGTGTAGACCAGGATCACCAGTTACAGGGGAGGCCCTTGAAAGAACCAGAGTCAACAGTTCGAGGTTAGGCGCAGCTTCCAACCAGGGTCAGCAGGTCGAAGTCAGGCCAAAGTGGGTTTCACAGTCACTAGGGCACGGTGAGACCCAGAGGGGAACCAGAGTCACGTGGTCCAGGTGAGGTCCAGTTGTGGAACACAGTCACCGCGTCCCGATTTTACCCAGTTGAGGACCATGATCAACAGGGCCAGGTGAGCCCCAGATGGGGAGACGAGTCCCCAAATCCAGGTGAAGCCCAGGTGGGGACCATAGTCACTAGATCCAGGGTAGTCTCAGGTGCAGACCAGAATCACCAGGTGCAGGTGAGATGCAGGTGGCAACCACACACACCAGGTCCTGGTGAGGCCCTGGTGGGGATCAGAGTCACGAGGTACATGAGAAGCTAGAGACACTGCAGCCACCAGGTCCACATGATGTCCATGTGGGAACGAGAATCACCAGTTACAGGGGAGGACTAGGTGGGGATCCGACTCACCATGTCCAGGTGAGACCCAGGTGGGAACCAGTATCACCATGTCCACGTGTGGCCCAGGTGAAGGCCAGAGTTAATAGGTCCCGCTGGGTCACTGTTATTGAACAGTGTAACCTTATCCTGATGCTACCCAGGTGGGTACCAGAGACACCAGGTCCTGGTGAGGCCCAGTTGGGACCAGAGACATGAGGTCCAGGTGAGGTCCCGATGGGAACCACAGTCACCAGGTCAGGTGAGGCCATGCTTAGGATCAGAGTCACCAGTTACAGGTGAGGCCCAGATGGAGCCAGAGTCACCTGGTACAGAAAATGACAAAGTCAGGAATAGTGTTACCAGGATCAGGTCACTCCCAGTGGGGAATAGAGTAATAATGTCCCGATGATGCCCACGTAGAACCAGAGTCACCATGTCCAGATGAGGCTCAGTCGGGGAGCATATTCACTAGGTCTCGGTGAGGCCCAGTTGAGGACTAGAGTCACCAGGTTTGGTTGAGGCCTAGAGGGGTACCAGATTCACCTGGTCTATGTGACATCCAGATGGGGACCAGAGTCTCCATGTCAGAGGGAGGCCCAGAGTGGATCCAGAGTCATCATGTCCAGGTGAGGCTCAGGTGTGGAACAGAGTATCCAGGTCGTATTGATCCACAGGTGAGGACCAGAGTCAGCAGATCTGGGTGTGGCCCAGTTAGGATCAGAGTCACCAGTTCCAGGTGAGGCCAAGAAGGCGTCCAAAGCAATCAGGTCCAGGTGGGGAACAAAGTCACCAGGACTGAGTGAGGACCAGGTAAGGACCAGATTCACCAGGCCCAGGTGATTCCCAGGTGGGGACCTGTGTTACCAGGTAAGGGTGAGGCCCAGGTGACAACCCCACTCACCAGGTCCAGGTGAGGCCAACCTGCAGGCCATGCAGAGGAAACATGTCCCGATGATGCGCAGGTAGGGACGAGTGATACCACGTCGAGCTGAGGCCAACCTGCAGGCCATGCAGTGGAACCATATCCCGATGATGCCCAGGTAGGGACCAGAGTTACCAGGCCCAAATGAGGCCCAGATGGAGCATATTCACTAGGTCCAGGTGAGGCCCAGTTGAGGACCAGAGTCACCAGATCTGGTTGAGGCCTAGAGGGGTACCAGAATCACCTGGTGCAGGTGACATCCAGATGGGTCCAGAGTCACCATGTCAGGGCAAGGCCCAGAGGGGTTCCAGAGTCATCATGTCCAGGTGAGGCTCAGGTATGGAACAGAGTCACCAAGTACCAAAGATGCCTAGGTTAGGACCAGAGTCACCAGGTCTGGGTGACGCGCACATAGGATCAGAGTCACCAGTTCCAGGTGAGGCCAAGAAAGAGTCCACAGCAATCAGGTCCAGGTGCGGAACAAAGTCACCAGGACCGGGTGAGGCCCAGATGGGGACTAGATTGACCAGGTCCAGGTGAGGCCCAGGTGGTGACCAGAGTTCCCGGGTCTGAGAGAAGACCAGGTAAGTAACATATTCACCAGGTCCAAAGGGCCACGTGGAGACCTGAGTCACCAGGTATGGGTGAGGCCCAGGTGGCAACCCCACTCACCAGGACCAGGTGAGGCCAACCTGCAGGCCAGAGTCACCATATCCAGTTGAGGCTCTAGTGGGGACCGGAGTCACAGGTAAATGTGAGTCTACAAGAACACCACAGTCAACAGGGCCAGGTGTGTTTCAAGTGGGAACGAGAGTCACCAGGTCCAGGTGAGACCCAGGTGGGGACCACAGTCACCAGTTCCAGATTGAGGCCTAGGTTGGTGGACCAGATTCATCAGGACCAGTTGAGGCCAAAGTGTGGAGCAAAGTTATCATATCCAGGTGAGGCCCAGGTGGGGAACAGAGTAACCATGTCCCATTGATGCCAGGTGGGAAAAGAGTCACAAGTTCCAGACGAGGCCTAAGTGAGGAGTAGATTCACCAGGTCCTGTTTAGGCTCAGTTGAGGACCAGTGTCCCCGGCACTGGGAGAGTTCCAGAGGGGGAGCAGAGTCACCCGGTTCTGGTGATATCCAGGGGTGAGCAGAGTCATCACGTCAAGGTGAGGCCCAGAGGGGACGAGAATCACTAGGTCCAGGTGAGGCCCCGATGTGGAACTGAGAAACCAGGTCGATAGATGCCCATATGTGGACCTGAGTCACCAGGTCCAGTTGAGGTCCCTGTGGGAACCAGTCACCTCGTCCAGGTGAGGCCCACGTGGGACCACAGTCACCAGGTCCAGGTGAGGCCGAGGTATATAAGAGAGTATCCAGGTCCCAGTGATGCCCAGGTAAGGACCAGCGTCATCAGGTCCAGGAGAGGCCCAAATATGGATCAGAGTCATTGTGTTCCAGGTGAGGCCAGATGGAGACAACACAGACCAGATTCAGGAGAGCCCCATATGGGAACCAGAGCAACCAGATCCAGGTGAGGTCCAGGTGGGACCACAGTCACAAGGTCCAGGGGATGCGCAGGTGGCAACAGGATTCACCAAGTCCAGGTGAGACCCAGGTGGCGACCAGACACCAGATCCAGGTGCGGACCAGCTAAGGACCAGATTCACCAGGCCTAATTGAAGCCTAAGGGGTGACCTGAGTCACCAGGTAAGGGTGAGTCCCAGAGGGGGAACCAGAGTAACCAGTATAGTTTGAGGCCCAGAATGGGACCAGAGGTCCCTGGTCAAAGTAGGCCCAGGTGTGGCATAGAGTATCCAGGTCCCAATGATGCCTGGTTGAGGACCAGAGTCACTAGGGCCATGCAGGCCCAGATGGGGAACAGAATCACTAGGTCCTGGTGAGGCATAGAATAAGACCACAGTCACCAGTATCAGGTGAGCCCCTGAGGGAACCAGAGCCACACTATCCAGCTGAGTCCCAGGTCCATGTGAGGCCCACGTGAGGACCAGATTCATCAGGTCGAATTGAGGCATAGCTGGGGACAAGAGTCACCAGGTCTGGGTGCGGCCTAGGTGGGGCAAGATTCAGCAGTTCTGAGTTAGGTCAAAGTGGGGACGAGAGACACCAGGTCCAGGTGAGGCCAAACTGAGTACCAGAGTCACCAGATCCAGGTGAGGTCCATGTTGGAAAGAGAGTCACCATGTCCAGGAGAGGTCCAGAAGGGGACCAGAGTCACCAGATCCAGTTGAAGTCCAGGTGGGGACCAGAGTCACCAGATCCAGGTGAAGCCCAGGTGGGGACCAGAGTCACTAGGTCCAGATGAGGCCCAGGTGAGGACCAGAGTTACCTCGTACACGTGATTCCCCGGCGGGGATCAGAGGCAACAGGTCCATGTGAGGCCAGCTTGGGGACCATGATCAACAGGTCTACTTGAGGCCCCGGTGTGGAACACAGTAACCAGGTCCAGGTGAGTCCCGGTGGTGATAAGAGTCACCACGTCCAGGTAAGGCGCAAGTGGGGATCAGGATCACCAGGTACAGTGGAGGCCCTTGAAAGTACCAGAGTCAACAGTTCGAGGTCAGGCGCAGGTGGCAACCAGTGTCCGCAGGTCCAAGTCAGGCCAAAGTGGGGTTCACAGTCACTAGGGCACGGTGAGTCCCAGAGGGGGACCAGAGTCACCTGGTCCTGGTGAGGTCCAGTTGTGGAACACAGTCTCTGGGTCCCAATTTTGCCCAGTTGAGGACCTGGTTCAACAGGGCCAGGTGAGGCCCAGATGGGGACTGGAGTCCCCAAATCCAGGTGAAGCCAAGGTGGGGACCACAGTCACTAGCTCCAGGTTTGTCTCAGGTGCAGACCAGAATCACCAGGTCCAGGTGAGGTGCAGGTGGCAACCACACTCACCAGGTCCCGGTGAGGCCCTGGTGGGGACCAGAGTCACGAGGTACATGAGAAGCTAGAAACACTGCAGCCACCAGGTCCACATGATGTCCATGTGGGAACGAGAATCACCAGTTACAGGTGAGGCCCAGGTGGGTTTCGGACTCACCATGTCCAGGTGAGACCCAGGTGGGAACCAGTGTCACCATGTCAGGGTGACGCGCAGAGGGGGACGAGAATCACTAGGTCCAGGTGAGGCCCCGATGTGGAACTGAGAAACCAGGTCCCATGATGCCCATATGAGGACCTGAGTCACCAGGTCCATGTGAGGTCCTTGTGGGAACCACTCACCTCGACCAGGTCAGGCACAGGTGGGACAACAGTCACCAGGTCCAGGTGAGGTCCAGGTATATAAGAGAGTATCCATGTCCCAATAATGCCCAGGTAAGGACCTGAGTCAACAGGTCCAGGAAAGGCCCAAATATGGATCAGAGTCATTGTGTTCCATGTGAGGCAAGATGGAGACCACAGGAACCAAGTCAAGGAAAGCCCCATATGGGAACCAGAGCCAAGAGATCCATGTGAGGTCCAGGTGGGACCACAGTCACAAGGTCCAGTTGAGGCACAGGTGGCAACAGGATTCAACAAGTCCAGGTGAGGCCCAGGTGGCTACCAGTCACCAGATCCAGGTGAGGACAAGCTAAAGACCAGATTCACCTGGCCCAAGTGAAGCCCAAGGGGTGACCAGAGTCACCAGGTAAAGGTTAGGCCCAGAGGGGGAACCAGAGTAAGCAGTTTAGTTTGAGGCCCAGAATGGGACCAGAGGTCCCTGGTCAAAGTGAGGCCCAGGTGTGGAATAGAGTATCCAGGTCCCAATGATGCCTGGGTGAGGACCAGAGTCACTAGGGCCATGGAGGCCCAGATGGGGAACAGAATCACTAGGTCCTGGTGAGGCATAGAATAAGACCACAGTCACCAGTATCAGGTGAGCCCCATGTGGGATACAGAGCCACTCTATCCAGCTGAGTCCCAGGTCCATGTGAGGCCCACGTGAGAACCAGATTCATCAGGTCGAATTGAGGCATAGCTGGGGACAAGAGTCACCAGGTGTGGGTGCGGCCTAGGTGGGGCAAGATTCAGCAGTTCTGAGTTAGGTCAAAGTGGGGACGAGAGACACCAGGTCCAGGTGAGGCCAAACTGAGGACCAGAGTCACCATATCCAGGTGAGCTCCATGTTGGAAAGAGAGTCACCAGGTCCAGGAGAGGTCCAGCTGGGACCCAGAGTCACCAGATTCAGGTGAAGCCCAGGTTGGGACCAGTCACTAGGTCCAGATGAAGCCTAGGTGAGGGCCAGAGTTACCAGGTACACGTGAGGCCCCGGTGGGGATAGGAGGCAACAGGTCCATGTGAGGCGGGCTTGGGGACCATGGTCAACAGGTCTACATTAGGCCCAGGTGTGGAACACAGTAACCAGGTCCAGGTGAGCCCCGGTGGTGACAAGAGTCAACACGTCCAGGTGAGGCCCAAGTGGAGACCATGATCACCAGGTACAGGGGTGGCCCTTGAAAGAACCAGAGTCAAATGTTCGAGGTCAGTCGCAGGTGGCAACTGGGGTCAGCAGGTCCATGTCAGGCCAAAGTGGGGTTGACAGTCACTAGGGCACGTTGAGACCCAGAGGGGGACCAGAGTCACTTGGTCCAGGTGAGGTCCAGTTGTGGAACACAGTATCTGTGTCCCAATTTTGCCCAGTTGAGGACCATGTTCAACAGGGCCAGGTGAGGCCCAGATGGGGACTGGAGTCCCCAAATCCAGGTGAAGCCAAGGTGGGGACCACAGTCACCAGCTCCAGGTTTGTCTCAGGTGCAGACCAGAATCACCAGGTCCAGGTGAGGTGCAGGTGGCAACCACACTCTCCAGGTCCCGGTGAGGCCCTGGTGGGGACCAGAGTCACGAGGTACATGAGAAGCTAGAAACACTGCAGCCACCATGTCCACATGATGTCCATGTGGGGACGAGAATCACCAGTTACAGGTGAGGCCCAGGTGGGGATCCGACTCACCATGTCCACGTGAGATCCAGTTTGGAACCACTGTCACCATGTCCAGGAGTGGCCCAGGTGAAGACCAGAGTTGATAGGTCCGGCTGGGTCACTGTTAGTGTACAAAATAACCATATGCTGATGCTACCCAGGTGGGTACCAAAGACACCAGGACCTGGTGAGCCCCAGGTGGGACCAGACACATGAGGGAAAGAGAGTCACCAGGTCCAGGAGAGGTCCAGGTGGGTACCAGAGTCACCAGATCCAGGTGAGGTCCAGGTGGAGACCAGAGTCACCAGATCCAAGTGAAGCCCAGGTGGGGACCAGAGTCACTAGGTCCAGATGAGGCCCAGGTGAGGACCAGTGTTACCAGGTACACGTGAGGCCACGGTGGGGATCAGAGGCAACAGGTCCATGTGAGGCGGGCTTGGGGACCATGGTCAACAGGTCTACTTGAGGCCCATGTGTGGAACACAGTAACCAGGTCCAGGTGAGTCCCCGGTGGTGACAAGTTTCACCACGTCCAGGTGAGACCCAGGTGGGGACCAGGATCACCAGGTACAGGGGAGGCCCTTGAAAGAACCAGAGTCAACAGTTCGAGGTCAGGCACAGTTGGCAACCAAGGTCAGCAGGTCCAAGTCAGGCAAAAGTGGGGTTCAGAGTAATTAGGGCACGGTGAGACCCGGAGGGGGACCAGAGTCACATGGTCCAGGTGAGGTCCAGTTGTGGAACAAAGTCACCGGGTCCCAATTTTGCACAGTTGAGGACCATGGTCAACAGGGCCATGTGGGGCCCATATGGGGACTGGAGTCCCCAAATCCAGGTGAAGCCCAGGTGGGGACCAGAGTCACCAGATCCAGGGTAGTCTCAGGTGCAGACCAGAATCACCAGGTCCAGGTGAGGTGCAGGTGGCAACCACACTCACCAGGTCCCGGTGAGGCCCTGGTGGGACCAGAGTCACGAGGTACATGAGAAGCTAGAAACACTGCAGTCACCAGGTCCACATGATGTCCATGGGGGAACGAGAATCACCATATACAGGTGAGGACAAGTGGTGATCCGACTCACCATATCCAGGTGAGACCCAGGTGGGAACCAGTGTCACCATGTCCAGGTGTGGCCCAGGTGAAGACCAGAGTTAATAGGTCCGGCTGGGTCACTGTTAGTGAACAGTGTAACCATATCCTGATGCTACTCAGGTGGGTACCAGATACAAGGTCCTGGTGAGGACCAGGTGGGACCAGAGACAAGAGGTCCAGGTGAGGTACAGATGGAAACCACATTCACCAGGTCACGTGAGGCCATGCTTAGGATCAGAGTCACCAGTTACAGGTGAGGCCCAGGTGAGGCCATAGTCATCATGTCCAGATGAGGCGAAGTTGGGGAGCATATTCACTATGTCCCGTTGAGGCCCAGTAGAGGACCAGAGTCACCAGGTCTAGTTGAGGCCTAGAGGGGTACCAGATTCACCTGGTCTAGGTGCCCTCCAGATGGGGACCACATTCACCATGTCAGAGAGAGGACTAGAGGGGATCCAGAGTCATCATGTCCTGGTGAGTCTCAGGTGTGGAACAGAGTATCCAGGTCATAATGATCCACAGGTGAGGACCAGAGTCAACAGATCTGGGTGAGGCCGAGTTAGGATCAGAGTCAACAGTTCCAGGTGAGGCTAAGAAGGAGTCCACAGCAATCAGGGCCAGGTGGGGAAAAAAGTCACCAGGACTGGGTGAGGCCCAGATGGGGACACAGATTCACCAGGTGCAGGTGATCCCCAGGTGGTGAGCAGAATTACCAGATACACCAGGTCCAAGTGAGGCCCACGTAGGGGCCTGTGTCACCAGGTATGGGGGAGGCCCAAGAGGCAACCCCACTCACCAGTTCCAGGTGAGGCCTACCTGCAGGCCATGCAAAGCAACCCGGTCCCGATAATGCCAAGGTAGGGACCAGAGTTACCAGGTCCAGGTGATTCCCAGGTGGTGACCAGGGTTACCAGGTGCGGGTGAGGAACAGGTAAGGACCAGATTCACCAGGTCCAAGTGAGGCCCACGTGGGGACCTGTGTCACCAGGCATGGGTATGACCCAGGTGGGAACTCCACTCACGAGGTCAAGATGAGGCCAACCGGCAGGCCAGAGTCACCAGATCCAGGTGAGGCCCTAGTGGGGACCGGAGTCACCAGGTAAATGTGAGTCTACAAGAACACCACAGTCACCAGGTCCAGGTGTGGTTCATGTGGGAACGAGAGTCACCAGGTCCAGGTGAGACCCAGGTGGGGACCATAGTCACCAGGTCCAGATTGAGGCCTAGGTGGGGGGACCAGAGTCATCAGGATCATTTGAGGCCAAAGTGTGGAGCAAAGTTATCATGTCCAGGTGATGTCCATGTGGGGAACAGAGTAACCATGTCCCATTGATGCCAAGTGGGAAAAGAGTCAGAAGGTACAGAAGAGGCCTAAATGAGGACTAGATTCACCATGTCCTGTTGACGTCCAGTTGAGCACCAGTGTCCCCAGCTCTGAGTGAGTCCCAGAGGGGGACCAGAGTCACCCAGTTCTGGTGATATCCAGGTGGGGACAAGACTCACCACGTCAGGGTGAGGCCCAGAGGGGGACGAGAATCACTAGTTTCAGGTGAGGCCCCGTTGTGGAACTGAGAAAAAAGGTCCCATATAGCCCAAATGAGGACCTGAGTCACCAGGTCCAGGTGAGGTCCCTGTGGGAACCAGTCACCTCGTCAAGGTGAGGCCCAGGTGGGACCACAGTCACCAGGGCCAGGTAAGTCCCAGGTATATAAGAGAGTATCCAGGTCCCAATGATGCCCAGGTAAGGACCAGCGTCATCAGGTCCAGGAGAGGCCCAAATATGTATCAGAGTCATTGTGTTACAGGTGAGGCCAGATGGAGACAACACGGACCAGATTCAGGAGAGCCCCATATGGGAACCAGAGCAACCGGATCCAGGTGAGGTCCAGGTGGGACCACAGTCACAAGGTCCAGGGGAGGCGCAGGTGGCAACAGGATTCACCAAGTCCAGGTGAGACCCAGATACCAATGATGTCCAGGTGAGGACCAGAGTCACCAGGTCTGGGTGACCCGCAGATAGGATCAGAGTCACCAGTTCCAGGTGAGGCCAAGAAAGAGTCCACAGCAATCAGGTCCAGGTGGGGTACAAAGACCCGAGGACTGGGTGAGGCCCAGATGGGGACCAGATTCACAAGGTCCAGGTGATTCCCAGGTGGTGAACAGAGTTACGAGTTCCGGGTGAGGACCAGGTAAGGACCAGATTCACCAGGTCCAAGTGAGGCCCACGTGGGGCCCTGTGTCACCAGGCATGTGTGAGGCCCAAATGACAACCCCTCTCACCAAATCCAGGTGAGGCCAACCTGCAAGCCATGCAGAGGAAACATGTCCCGATGACGCCGAGGTAGGGACTAGAGTTCTCAGGTCCAGGTGAGGCCAACCTGCAGGCCATGCAGTGGAACATGTCCTGATGATGCCCAGGTAGGAACCAGATTTACCAGGTCCAGGTGAGGCCAACCTGCAGGCCATGCAATGGAACCATGTCCCGATGATGCCCAGGTAGGAACCAGATTTACCAGGTCCAGGTGAGGCCAACCTGCAGGCCATGCAATGGAACCATGTCCAGATGATGCCCAGGTACGGACCAGAGTCACCAGGTCCTAATGAGGCACAGATGGAGCATATTCACTAGGCCCAGGTGAGGCCCAGTTGAGGACCAGAGTCACCAGATCAGGTTGAGGCCTAGAGAGGTACCAGAATCACCTGGTCAAGATGACATCCAGTTGGGGACCAGAGTCACCAGGTCAGGGTGAGACACAGAAAGGTTCCAGAGTCATCATGTCCAGGTGAGGCTCCGGTGTGGAACAGAGTCATCAGGTACCAATGATGCCAAGGTGTGGACCAGAGTCACCAGGTCAGGGTGACACGCAGATAGGATCAGAGTCACCAGTTCCAGGTGAGGCCAAGAAAGAGTCCACAGCAATCAGGTCCCGGTGGGGAACAAAGTCACCAAGACTGGGTGAGGCCCAGATGAGGACCAGATTGATCAGGTCCAGGTGAGGCCCATGTGGTGACCAGAGTCCCCGGGTCTGGGAGAGGACCATGTAAACACCAGATTCACCAAGTCCAAGAGGCCCACGTGGGAACCTGAGTCACCAGGTATGGATGAGGCCCAGGTGACAACCCCACTCACCAGGTCCAGGTGAGGCAAACCTGCAGGCCAAAGTCACCAGATCGACGTGAGGCCCTAGCGGGGACCAGAGTCACCATGTAAATGTGAGTCTACCAGAACACCACTGTCAACAGGGCCAGGTGTGGTTCATGTGGGAACGAGAGTCACGAGGTCCAGGTGAGACCCAGGTGGGGACCACAGTCATCAGGTCCAGATTGAGGCCTAGGTGGGGGGACCAGAGTCATCAGGAGCAGTTGAGGCCAAAGTATGGAGCAAAGTTATCATGTCCAGGTGAGGCCCAGGTGGGGAAGAGAGTAAACATGTCCCATTGATGCCAGGTGGGAAAAGAGTCACAAGGTCCAGACGCGGCCTAAGTGAGGAGTAGATTCACCAGGTCCTGTTGAGGCCCAATTGAGCACCAGAGTCCCCAGCTCCGGGTGAGTCCCAGAGGGGGACCAGAGGCACCCGGTTCTGGTGATATCCAGGTGGGGACCACAGTCACCATGTCAGGGTGACGCACAGAGGGGGACGAGAATCACTAGGTCCAGGTGAGGCCCCGATGTGGAACTGAGAAACCAGGTCCCATGATGCCCATATGAGGACCTGAGTCACCAGGTCCATGTGAGGTCCTTGTGGGAACCAGTCAACTCGACCAGGTGAGGCACAGGTGGGACAACAGTCACCAGGTCCAGGTGAGGCCCAGGTATATAAGAGAGTATCCACGTCCCAATAATGCCCAGGTAAGGACCTGAGTCAACAGGTCCAGGAAAGGCCCAAATATGGATCAGAATCATTGTGTTCCATGTGAGGCAAGATGGAGACCACAGGAACCAAGTCAAGGAGAGCCCCATATGGGAACCAGAGCCACCAGATCCAGGTGAGGTCCACGTGGGGCCACAGTCACAAGGTCCAGGTGATGCACAGGTGGCAACAGGATTCACCAAGTCCAGGTGAAGCCCAGGTGGCGACCAGTCACTACATCCAGGTGCGGACCAGCTAAGGACCAGAATGACCAGGCCCAAGTGAACCCCAAGGGGTGACCAGACTCACCAGGTAAGGGTGAGGCCCAGAGAGGGAACCAAAGTAACCATTTAGTTTGAGGCCCAGAATGGGACCAGAGGTCCCTGGTCAAAGTGAGGCTCTTGTGGAATATAGAGTATCCAGGTCCCAGTGATGCCTGGGTGAGGACCAGAGCCACAAAGGCCATGCAGACCCAGATGGGGAACACAATCACTAGGTCCTGTTGAGGCATAGAAACACACCCCAGTCAGCAGTATCAGGTGAGCCCCTTGTGGGAACCAGAGCCACTCTCTCCAGCTGAGTCGCAGGTCCATGTGAGGCCCATGCGAGGACCAGATTCATCAGGTCGAATTGAGGCATAGCTGGGGACAAAATCACCAGGTCTGGGTGCGGCCTAGGTGGGGCAAGATTCAGCAGTTCTGAGTTAGGTCAAAATGGGGACGAGAGACACCAGGTCCAGGTGAGGCCAAACTGAGGACCAGAGTCACCAGATCCAAGTGAGGTCCATGTTGGAAAGAGAGTCACCAGATCCAGGTGAAGCCCAGTTGGGGACCAGAGTCACTAGGTCCAGTTGAGGCCCAGGTGAGGACCAGAGTTACCAGGTACACGTGAGGCCCCGGTGGGGATCAAAGGCAACAGGTCCATGTGAGGCCGGCTTGGGGACCATGGTCAACAGGTCTACTTGAGGCCCAGGACTGGAACATAGTAAGCAGGTTCAGGTGAGTCCTCCGTGGTGACAAGTGTCACCACGTCCAGGTGAGGCCCTGGTGGGGACCAGGATCACCAGGTACAGGGGAGGACCTTGAAAGAACCAGAGTCAACAGTTCGAGGTCAGGCGCAGGTGGCAACAAGGGTCAGGAGGTCCAAGTCAGGACAAAGTGGGGTTGACAGTCACTAGGGAACGGTGAGACCCAGAGGGGGACCAGAGTCATGTGGTCCAGGTGAGGTCCAGATGTGGAACACAGTCACCGGGTCCCAATTTTGCCCAGGTGAGGACCATGGACAACAGGGCCAGGTGAGGCCAAGATGGGGACCGGAGTCCCCAAATCCAGGTGATGCCCAGGTGGGGACCAGTCACCAGATCCAGGTTAGTCTCAGGTGCAGACCAGAATCACCAGGTCCAGGTGAGGCGCAGGTGGCAACCACACTCACCAGGTCCCGGTGAGTCCCTGGTGGGGACCAGAGTCACGAGGGACATGAGAAGCTAGAAACACTGCAGCTACCAGGTCCACATGATGTCCATGTGGGAACGAGAATCACCAGTTACAGGTGAGGACCAGGTGGGGATCCGACTCACCATTTCCAGGTGAGACCCAGGTGGGAACCAGTGTCACCATGTCCAGGTGTGGCCCAGGTGAAGACCAGAGTTAATAGGTCCGGTTGGGTCACTGTTAGTGAACAGTGTAACCATATCCTAATGCTACCCAGGTGGGTACCAGAGACACCAGGTCCTGGTGAGGCCCAGGTGGGACCAGAGACATGAGTCCGGGTGAGGTCCAGATGGGAACCACAGTCACCAGGTCAGGTGAGGCCATGCTTAGGATCAGAGTCACCAGTTACAGGTGAGGCCCAGGTGGAGCCAGAGTCACCTGGTACAGAAGAGGCCAAAGTCAGGACCAGAGTTACCAGGATCAGATCAGTCCCAGTGGGGAATAGAGTAACCTTGTCCCGATGATGCCCAAGTAGAACCAGAGTCTCCAAGTCCAGATGAGGCGCAGGTGGGGAGCATGTTCACTAGGTCCCCGTGAGGCCCAGTTGAGGACCAGAGTCACCAGGTCAAGTTGAGGCCTAGAGGGATACCAGATTCATCTGGTCTAGGTGACATCCGGATGGGGACCAGAGTCATCATGTCAGGGTGAGGCTCTGAGCGGATCCAGTGTCATCATGTCCAGGTGAGGCTCAGGTGTGGAACAGAGTATCTAAGTCATAATGGTCCATAGGAGAGGACCAGAGTCACCAGATCTGGGTGAGGCCCACTTAGGATCAGAGTCACCCGTTCCAGGTGAGGCCAAGAAGGAGTCCACAGCAATCAGGTCCAGGTGGGGTGACAAATTCACCAGGATTGGATGTGGACCACATAGGGACCAAAGTAACCTGGTTCAGGTGATTCCCAGGTGGTTACCCGAGTTAGGAGTTTCGGGTGAGGACCAGGTAAGGACCAGATTCACCAGGTCCAAGTGAGGCCCACGTGGGGACCTGTGTCACCAGGCATGGGTGAGGCCAAGGTGGCAACGCCACTCACCAGGTCCAGGTGAGTCCAACCTGCAGGCCATGCAGAGGAACCATGTCCCGATAATGCCCAGGTAGGAAGTAGAGTTACCGGGACAGGTGAGGCCAACCTGCAGGCCATGTGTGGAACCATGTCCCGATGATGCCCAGGTAGGGACCAGAGTTACCAGGTCCATGTGAGGCCAACCTGCAAGTCATGAAGTGGAACCATGTCCCGATGATGCCCAGGTAGTAACCAGAGTCACCAGGTGCAAATTTGGCCCAGATGGAGCATATTCACTAGGTCCAGGATAGGCCCAGTTGAGAACCAGAGTCACCAGATCTGGTTGAGGCCTAGATGGGTACCAGAATCACCTGGTCCAGGTGAAATCCAGATGGGTCCAGAATCACAAGGTCAGGGTGAGGCCCAGAGGGGTTACAGAGTCATCATGTCCAGGTGAGGCTCTGGTGTGGAACAGAGTCACCAGGTACCAATGATGCCCAGGTGAGGACCAGAGTCACCAGGTCTGGGTGACGCGCAGATAGGATCAGAGTCACCAGTTCCCGGTGAGGCCAAGAAAGAGTCCACAGAAATCAGGTCCAGGTGGGGAACAAAGTCACCAGGACTTGGTGAGGCCCAGATGGGGACCAGATTCACAGGTTCAAATGAGGCCCAGTTGGGGACCAGAGTCCCCGGTTCTGGGAGAGGACCAGGTAACGACCAGATTAACAGGTCCAAGAGGCCCACGTGGGGAACTGAGTTACCAGGTATGGGTTGGCAACCCCACTCACCAGGTCCAGGTGAGGACAACCTTCAGGCCAGAGTCACCAGATCCAAGTGAGGCCCTCGTGGGGACCGGAGTCACCAGGTAAATGTGCGGCTACAAAAATACCACAGTCACCAGGTCCAGGTGTGGTTCATGTGGGAACGAGAGACACCAGGTCCAGGTGAGAACCAGGTGGGGACCACAGTAACCAGGTCCAGATTGAGGCCTAGGTGGGGGGACCAGAGTCATAAGGACCAGTTGAGGCCAAAGTGTGGAGCAAAGTTATCATGTCCAGGTGAGGCCCAGGTGGGGAACAGAGTAACCATGTCCCATTGATGCCAGGTGGGAAAAGAGTCACAAGGTCCCGGTGAGGCGCAGGTGGCAACAGGATTCACCAAGTCCATGTGAAGCCCAGGTGGGGACCACAGTCACCAGACCCAGGGTAGTCTCAGGTGCAGACCAGAATCACCAGGTCCAGGTGTGGTGCAGGTGGCTACCAAACTCACCAGGTCCCGGTGAGGCATTGGTGGGGACCAGAGTCACGAGGTACATGAGAAGCTAGAAACACATAGGATCCCTGGGTGGCGCAGTGGTTTGGTGCCTGCCTTTGGCCCAGGGCGCGATCCTGGAGACCCGGGTTCGAATCCCACGTCGGGCTCCAGGTGCATGGAGCCTGCTTCTCCCTCTGCCTGTGTCTCTGCCTCTCTCTCTCTCTGTGACTATCATAAATCAATAAAAATTAAAAAAAAATTCTAGAAACACTGCGGCCAACAGATCCACATGATCTCCATGTGGGAACGAGAATCACCAGTTACAGGTGAGGACCAGGTGGGGATCGGACTCACCATGTCCAGGTGAGACCCAGGTGGGAAACAGTGTCACCATGTCCAGGTGTGGCCCAGGTGAAGACCAGAGTTTTTAGGTCCGGCTGGGTCACTGTTAGTGAACAGTGTAACCGTATCCTGATGCTACCAAGGTGGGTACCAGAGACACCAGATCCTGGTGAAGCCCAGTTGGGACCAGAAACATGAGGTCCAGGTGCGGTCCCGATGGGAACCATAGTCACCAGGTCAGGTGAGGCCATGCTTAGGATCAGAGTCACCAGTTACAGGTGAGGCCCAGGTGTAGCCAGAGTCACCTGGTACAGAAGAGACCAAAGTCAGGACCAGAGTTACCAGGATCAGGTCAGTCCCAGTGTTGAATAGAGTAACCATGTCGCGATGATGCCCAGGTAGAACCAGATTTACCAGGTCCAGATGAGTTGCAGGTGGGAGCATATTCACTAGGTTCCGGTTAGGCCAAGTTGAGGACCGAGTCACCAGGTCTAGTTGAGGCTTGGAGGGGTACCAGATTCACCTGGTCTAGGTGACATCCAGATGGGGACTAGAGTCACCATGTCAGGCTGAGGCCCAGAGGGGATCCAGAGTCATCATGTCCAGGTGAGGCTCACGTTGGAACAGAGTATCCAGATCATAATGGTCCACAGGTGAGGACCAGAGTCACCAGATCTGGGTGAGGCCCAGTTAGGATCAGAGTCACTAGTTCCAAGTGAGGGCCAAGAAGGAGTACACAGCAATCAGGCCCAGGTGGGAACAAAGTCACCAGGATTGGGTGAGGCCCAATGGGGACCAGAATCACAATGCCCAGGTGATTCCCAGGTGATGACCAGAGTTACCAGTTCCGGGTGAGGACAAGGGAAGGACCAGATTCACCAGGTCCACGTGAGGCCCACGTCGGAATCTGTGTCACCAGGCATGGGTGAGTCTCAGGTGACAACCCCACTCATTAGGTCCAAGTGAGGCCAACCTGCAGGCCATGCCGAGGAACCATGTCCTGATGATGCCCAGGTGGGGTCTAGAGTTATCAGGTCCAGGTGAGGCACACCTGCAGGCCATGTAGTGGAACCATGTCCCGGTAATGCCGAGGTAGGGATCAGAATCACCATGTCCAAATGAGGCCCAGATGGAGCATATTCACTAGGTCTAGGTGAGGCCCTGTTGAGGACCAGAGTCACCAGATCTGGTTGAGCCCTATAAGAGTACCAGAATCACCTGGTTCAGGTGACATCGAGATGGGGACCAGAGTCACCAGGTCAGGGTGAGGCCCAGAGAGGTTCCAGAGTCATCATGTCCAAGTGAGGCTCAGGTGTGGAACAGAGTCACCAGGTACCAATGATGCCCAGTTGAGGACCAGATTCACCAGGTCTGGTGACGCGCAGATAGGATCAGAGACACCAGTTCCAGGTGAGGCCAAGAAGGCGTCCACAGCAATCAGGTCCATGTGGGAACAAAGTCACCAGGACTGGGTGAGGCCCAGATGGGGACCAGTTTCACCAGGCCCAGGTGATTCCCAAGTGGAGACCAGAGTTACCAGTTCTGGGAAGGACCAGATAAGGACCAGATTCACCAGGTCCAATTGAGGCCCACGTGGGGACCTGTGTGACCATGTATGGGTGAGGCACAATTGGCAACCCCACTCACCAGGTCCAGGTGAGGCCAACCTGCAGGCGATGGAGAGGAACCGTGTCCCGATGATGCCCAGGTAGGGACCAGAGTTACCAGGCCCAAGTGAGGCCAACCTGCAGGCCATGCAGTGGAACCATATCCCTAAGATGCCCAGGTAGGGACCAGAGTCACCAGGTCCAAATGAGGCCCACATGGAGCATATTCACTAGGTCCAGGTGAGGCCCAGTTGAGGACCAGAGTCACCAGATCTGGTTGAGGCCTAGAGGGATACGAGAATCCCCTGTTCCAGGTGACATCCAGATGGGGACCAGAGTCACCAGAGAAGGGTAAGGCTCAGAGAGGTTCCAGAGTCATCATGTCCAGGTGAGGCTCAGGTGTAGAACAGAGTCACCATGTACCAATAATGCCCAGGTGAGGACCAGAGTCACCAGGTCTGGGTGACGCGCAGATATGATCAGAGTCACCAGTTCCAGGTGAGGCCAAGAAAGAGTCCACAGCAATCAGGTCCAGGTGGGGAACAAAGTCACCAGGACTGGGTGAGACCCAGATGGAGACCAGATTCACCAGATCCAGGTGAGGCCCAGGTGGTGACCAGAGTCCCCGGGTCTGGGAGAGGACCAGGTAATGACCAGATTCACCAGGTCCAAGAAGCCCACGTGTGGACCTGAGTCAACACGTATGGGTGAGGCCCATGTGGCAACCCGACTCACCAGGTCCAGGTGAGGCCAACCTGCAGGTCAGAGTCACCAGATCCAGGTGAGGCCCTAGTGGGGACCGGAGTCACAGGTAAATGTGAGTCTACAAGAACACCACAGTCAACAGGGCCAGGTGTGTTTCAAGTGGGAACGAGAGTCACCAGGTCCAGGTGACACCCAGGTGGGGACCACACTCACCAGGTCCAGATTGAGGTCTAGGTGGGGGGACAAGATTCATCAGGACAATTTGAGGCCAAAGCGTGGATCAAAGTTATCATGTCCAGGAGAGGCCCAGGTGGGCAACAGTGTAACCATGTCCCATTGATGCCAGGTGGGAAAAGAGTCACAAGGTCCAGACGAGGCCTAAGTGAGGAGTAGATTCACCAGGTCCTGTTGAGGCCCAGCTGAGGTGCAGTGTCCCCAGCTCCGGGAGAGTCCCAGAGGGGAACCAGAGTCACCCGGTTCTGGTGATATCCAGGGGTGACCAGAGTCACCACGTCAGGTTGAGGCCCAGAGGGGGACGAGAATCACTAGGTCCAGGTGAGGCCCCGATGTGGAACTGAGAAACCAGGTACCATGATGCCCATATGAGGACCTGAGTCACCAAGTCCAGGTGAGGTCCCTGTGGGAACCAGTCACCTCATCCAGTAGAGGCCCGGGTGGGACCACAGTCACCAGGTCCACGTAAAGTCCAGGTGGGGACCAGAGTCTCCAGATCCAGGTGAAGCCCAGGCGGGGACCACAGTCAACAGATCCAGGGTAGTCTCAGGTGCAGACCAGAATCACCAGGTTCAGGTGAAGGGCAGGTGGCAAGCACACTCTCCAGGAACCGGTGGACCCTGGTGAGGACCAGAGTCATGAGGTACATGCAAACCTAGAAACACTGCAGCCACCAGGTCCACATGATGTCCATGTGGGAACGAGAATCACCAGTTACAGGTGAGGACCAGGTGGTGATCCGACTCACCATGTCCAGGTGAGACCCAGGTGGGAGCCAGTGTCACCATGACCAGGTGTGGCCCATGTGAAGACTAGAGTTAATAGGTCCGGCTGGGTCACTGTTAGTGAACAGTGTAACCATATCCTGATGCTACCCAGGTGGGTACCAGAGACACCAGGTCCTGGTGACCCCGAGATGGGACCAGAGACCTGAGGGCCAGTTGAGGTCCCGATGGGAACCACAGTCACCATGTCAGGTGAGGCCATGCTTAGATCAGGGTCACCAGTTACAGGTGAGGCCCAGGTGTAGCCAGAGTCACCTGGTAGAGAAGAGGCCAAAGACAGGACCAGAGTTACCAGGATCAGGTCAGTCCCAGAGGGGAATAGAGTAACCATGTCCCGATGATGCCCAGGTAGAACCAGAGTCACCAGGTCCAGATGAGGCGCAGGTTGGGAGCATGTTCACTAGGTCATGGTGAGGCCCAGTTGAGGACCAGAGTCACCAGGACAAGTTGAGGCCTAGAGGGGTACCAGATTCACCTGGTCTAGGTGACATACAGATGGGGACCAGAGTCACCATGTCAGGCTGAGGCCCAGAGGGGATATAGAGTCATCATGTCCAGGTGAGGCTCAGGTGTGTAACAAAGTATCCAGGTCATAATGGTCCACAGGTGAGGACCAGAGTCACCAGATCTGGGTGAGACCCAGTTAGGATCAGAGTCACCAGTTCAAGGTGAGGCCAAGAAGGAGTCCACAGGAATCAGGCACAGGTGGGGAACAAAGTCACCAGGACTGAGTGAGGCCTAGATGGGGACCAGATTCACCAGGTCCAGGTTATTCCCAGGTGGTGACCAGAGTTACCAATTCCGGGTGAGGTCCAGGTAAGGACCAGATTCACCAGGTCCAAGTGAGACGCACGTGGGGACCTGTGTCACGAGACATAGGTGAGGCTCAGGTGTCAACCCAATTCACCAGGTCCAGGTCAGGGCAACCTGCAGGCTATTGAGAGGAACCATGTTCCGATGATGCCCAGGTAGGGACTAGAGTTACCCGGTCCACGTGAGGCCAACCTGAAGGCCATGCAGTGGAACCATGTCCCGATGATGCCCAGGTAGGGACCAGAGTTACCAGGTCCAGGTGAGGCCAACCTGCAGGTCATGCAGTGGAGCCATGTCCCTATGATCCCCAGGAAAGGACAAGAGTCACCAGGTCGAAATGAGGCCCAGATGGAGCATATTCACTAGCTCCAGGTGAGGCCCAGTTGAGGACCAGAGTCACCAGATCTGGTTGAGGCATAGAGGGGTACCAGAATCACCTGGTACAGGTGACATCCAAATGGGGACCAGAGTCACCAGGTCAGGGTGAGGCCCAGAGGGGCTCCAGAGTCATCATGTCCAGGTGAGGCTCAGGTGTGGAACACAGTGTCCAGGTCATAGTAGTCCACAGGTGAGGACCAGAATGACCAGATCTGGGTGATGCGCAGATAGGATCAGAGTCACCAGTTCCAGGTGAGGCCAAGAAAGAGTCCACAGCAATCAGGTCCAGGTGGGGAACACAGTCACCAGGACTGGGTGAGGCCCAAATTGGGACCAGATTCAACAGGTCCAGGTGAGGCCCAGGTGGTGACCAGTGTCCCCGGGTCTGGGAGTGGACCAGGTAAGGACCAGATTCACCAGGTCCTAGAGGCCCACGTGGGGAACTGAGTCATCAGTTATGGGGTGGCAACCCGACTCACCAGGTCCAGGTGAGGCCAACCTTCAGGCCAGAGTCACCAGATCCACGTGAGGCCCTAGTGGGGACCGGAGACACCAGGTAAATGTGCGTCTACAAGAACACCACAGTCACCAAGTTCAGGTGTTGTTCATGTGGGAACGAGAGTCACCAGGTCCAGGTGAGAACCAGGTAGGGACCACAGTCACCAGGTCCAGATTGAAGCCTAGGTGGGGGGACCAGAGTCATCAGGACCAGTTGAGACCAAAGTGTGGAGCAAAGTTATCATGTCCAGGTGAGGCCCAGGTGGGGAACAGAGTAACCATGTCCCATTGATGCCAGGTGGGAAAAGAGTCACAAGGTCCCGGTGAGGCGCAGGTGGCAACAGGATTCTCCAAGTCCAGGTGAGGCCCAGGTGGCGACCAGTCACCAGATCCATGTGAGGACCAGCTAAGGACCAGATTCACCAGGACCAAGTGAAGCCCAAGGGGTGACCAGATTACCGGGTAAGGGTGAGGCCCAAAGGGGAACCAGAGTAAACAGTTTAGTTTGAGGCCCAGAATGGGACCAGAGGTCCGTGGTCAAAGTGAGGCCCAGGTGTGGAATAGAGTTTCCAGGTTAAAATGATGCCTGGGTGAGGACCAGAGTCACTAGGGCCATGCAGGCCCAGATGGGGAACAGAATCACTAGGTCCTGGTGAGGCATAGAAAAAGACCACAGTCCCCAGTATCAGGTGAGTCCCTTGTGGGAACCAGAGCCACTGTATCCAGCTGAGTCCCAGGTCCATGTGAAGCCCACGTGAGGACCAGATTCTTCAGGTCGAATTGAGGCATAGCTGGGGACAAGAGTCACCAGGTCTGGGTGCGGCCTAGGTGGGGCAAGATTCAGCAGTACTGATTTATATCAAAGTGGTGACGAGAGACACCAGGTCCAGGTGAGGCCAAACTGATTACCAGATTCACCAAATCCAGGTGTCGTCCATGTTGGAAAGAGAGTCACCATGTCCAGGAGAGGTCCATGTGGGGACCAGAGTCACTATATCCAGGTGAAGTCCAGGTGGGGACCAGAGTCATCAGATCGAGGTGAAGCCCAGGTGGGGACCAGAGTCACTAGGTACAGATGAGGCCCAGGTGAGGACCAGTGTTACCAGGTACACGTGAGGATCCGGTGGGGATCAGAGGCAACAGGTCCATGTGAGGCCGGCTTGGGGACCATCGTCAACAGGTCCACTTGAGACCCAGGTGTGAAACACAGTAAGCAGGTCCAGGTTAGTCCCCCGTGGTGACAAGAGTCACCACGTCCAGGTGAGGTCCAGGTGGGGACCAGGATCACCAGGTACCGGGGAGGCTCTTGAAAGAACCAGAGTCAAGAGTTCGAGTTCAGGCGCAGGTGGCAACCAGGGTCAGCAGGTCCAAGTCAAGCCAAAGGGGACTTCACAGTCACTAGGGCTCGGTGAGACCCAGAGGGGGAGCATAGTCACATGGTCCCAGTGAGGTTCAGTTGTGGAACACAGTCACCAGGTCCAAATTTTGCCCAGTTGAGGACCATGGTCAACAGGTCCAGGTGAGGCCTAGGTCGGGGGACCAGAGTCATCAGGACTAGTTGAGGCCAAAGTGTGGAGCAAAGTTATCAGGTCCATGTGAGGCCCAGTTGTGGAAGAGTAACCATGTCCCATTGATGCCAGGTGGGAAAAGAGTCACAAGGTCCAGACGAGCCCTTAGTGAGGAGTAGATTCACCAGGTCCTGTAGAGGCCCAGTTGAGGACCAGTGCCCCATCTCCGGGTGAGTCCCAGAGGGGGACCAGTGTCACCCGGTTCTGGTGATATCCAAGTGGGGACCAGAGTAACCACGTCAGGGTGAGGCCCAGAGGGGGACGAGAATCACTAGGTCCAGGTGAGGTCCCAATGTGGAACTGAGAAACCAGGTCCCATGATGCCCATATGAGGACCTGAGTCACCAGGTCCAGGTGAGGTCCCTGTGGGAACCAGTCACCTCGTCTAGGTGAGGCCCAGGTGGGACCACAGTCACCAGGTCCAGGTGAGGCCCAGGTATATAGAGAGTATCCAGGTCCCAATGATGCCCAGGTAAGGACCAGAGTCAACAGGTCCAGGAGAGGACCAAATATGGATGAGAGTCATTGTGTTCCAGGTGAGGCCAGAAGGAGACCACAGGAACCAGGTCCAGGAGAGGCCCATATGGGAACCAGAGCCAACAGATCAGGGTGAGGTCCAGTTGTGACCACAGTCAGAAGGTCCAGGTGAGGCGCAGGTGGCAACAGGATTCACCAAGTCCAGGTCAGGCCCAGGTGGCCACCAGTCACCAGATCCAGATGAGGACCAGCTAAGGACCAGATTCACGAGGCCCAAGTGAAGCCCAAGGGGTGACCAGAGTCACCAGGTAAGGGTGAGGCCCCGAGTGGGAACCAGAGTAACCAGTTTAGTTTGAGGCCCAGAATGGGACCTGAGGTCCCTGGTCAAAGGTAGGACCAGGTGTGGCATAGAGTATCCAGGTCCCAATGATGCCTGGGTGAGGACCAGAGTCACTAGGGCCATGCAGGCCCAGATGAGGAACAGAATCACTAGGTCCTGTTGAGGCATAGAATAAGACCACAATCACCAGTATCAGGTGTGCCCCTTGTGGGAACCAGAGCCACTCTATCCAGCTGAGTAACAGGTCCATGTGAGCCCCACGTCAGGACCAGATGCATCAGGTCGAATTGAGGCATAGTTCGGGACAAGAGTCACCAGGTATGGGTGCGGGCTAGGTGGGGCAAGATTCAGCAGTTCTGAGTTAGGTCAAAGTGGGGACGAGAGACACCATGTCCAGGTGAGGCCAAACTGAGGACCAGAGTCACCAGATCCAGGTGAGGTCCATATTGGAAAGAGAGTCACCAGGTCCAGGAGAGGTCCATGTGGGGACCAGAGTCCCCAGATCCAGGTGAAGTCCAGGTGCGGACCAGAGTCACGAGATCCAGGTGAAGCCCAGGTGGGGACCAGAGTCACTAGGTCCTGATTAGACCCAGGTAAGGATCAGAGTTACCAGATACACGTAAGCCCCCGGCGGGGATCAGAGCCAAAATGTCCACGTGAGGCCGGCTTGGGGACCATGTTCAACAGGTCTACCTGAGGCTCAGGTGTGGAACACAGTAATCATGTCCAGGTGAGTCCCCGGTGGTGACAAGAGTCACCACGTCCAGTTGAGGCCCAATTGGGGACCAGGATCACCAGGTACAAGGGAGGCCCTTGAGAGAACCAGAGTCAACAGTTCGAGGTCAGGCACAGGTGGCAACCAGGGTCAGCAGGTCCAAGTCAGGCCAAGGTGGGGTTCACAGTCACTAGGGCACAGTGAGACCCAGAGGGGGACCAGAGTCACCTTGTCCAGGTGAGGTCCAGTTGTGGAACACAGTCACCGGGTCCCAATTTTGCCCAGTTGAGGACCATGGTCAACAGGGCCAGGTGAGGCCCAGATGGGGACCGAAGTCTCCAAATTCAGGTGAAGCCCAGGTGGGGACCACAGTCACCACATCCAGGGTAGTCTCAGGTGGACACCAGAATCACCAGGTCGTAGTGAGGTGCAGGTGGCAACCACACTCACCAAGTCCCGGTGAGGCCCTGGTGGGGACCAGAGTCACGAGGTACATGAGAAGCTAGAAACACTGCAGCCACCAGGTCCACATGATGTCCATGTGGGAACGAGAATTACAAGTTACAGGTGAGGACCAGGTGGGGATCTGACTCACCATGTCCAGGTGAGACCCTGGTGGGAACCAGTGTCACCATGTCCAAGTGTGGACCAGGTGAAGACGAGAGTTAATAGGTCCGGCCGGGTCACTGTTAGTGAACAGTGTAACCATATACTGATGCTACTCAGGTGTGTACCAGATACAAGTTCCTGGTGAGTCCCAGTTGGGACCAGAGACATGAGGACCAGGTGAGGTACCGATGGAAACCACAGTCACCAGGTCAGGTGAGGCCATGCTTAGGATCAGAATCACCACTTACAGGTGAGGTCCAGGGGGAGCCAGAGTCACATGGCACAGAAGAGGCGAAAGTCAGGACCAGAGTTACCACCATCAGGTCAGTCCCACTGGGAATAGAGTAAACACGTCCCGATGATGCCCAGGTAGGGACCAGAGGTACGAGCTCCGGGTGCGGCCCACCTAAAGGCCATGCAGTGGAACCATGTCCCGATGATGCCCAGGTAGGGAAGAGAGTTACCAGGTCAAGAAGAGGCCAACCTGCAGACCATTATGTGGAACCAGGTCGCGATGTTGCCGACGTAGGGACCAGAGTCACCAGGTCCAAATGAGGCCCAGATGGAGCATATTTACTAGGTCCAGGTGAGGCGCAGTTGAGAACCAGAGTCACCAGATCTGGTTGAGGCCCAGAGGGGTACCATATTCACCTGGTCTAGGTGACATTCAGATGGGGACCAGAGTAACCATGTCAGGGTGAGGCCCAGAGGGGATCCAGAGTCATCATGTCCAGGTGAGGCTCAGTTGTGGAACAGAGTATCCAGGTCATAATGGTCCACCGGTGAGGACCAGAGTCACCAGATCTGGGAGAGGCCCAGTTAGTTTTTTTTTTTTTTTAATTTTTTTATTTATTTACTTATGATAGTCACAGAGAGAGAGAGAGAGGCAGAGACACAGGCAGAGGGAGAAGCAGGCTCCATGCATCGGGAGCCTGATATGGGATTCGATCCCAGGTCTCCAGGATCGCGCCCTGGGCCAAAGGCAGGCGCCAAACCGCTGCGCCACCCAGGGATCCCCGAGAGGCCCAGTTAGGATCAGAGTTACCACTTCCAGGTGAGGCCAAGAATGTGTCCACAGCAATCAGGTCCAGGTGGGGAACAAAGTCACCAGGACTAGGTGATGCCCAGGTGGTGACCAGATTTACCAGTTCCGGGTAGAACTAGGTAAGGACAACATTCACCAGGTCCAAGTGAGGCCCACGTGGGGACCTGTGTCACCAGGCATGGGTAAGACCCACGTGGGAACCCCACTCACCAGGTCAAGATGAGCCCAACCTGCAGGCCATGCAGAGGAGCCATTCCCGATGATGCCCAGGTAGGGACCAGAGTTACCAGATCCAGGTGAGACCCAGGTGGGGAACACAGGAAGCAGGTCCAGATTGAGGCCTAGGTGGGGGGACCAGAGTCATCAGGACCAGTTGAGGCCAAAGTGCGGAGAAAACTTATCATGTCCCGATGAGGACCAGGTGGGGAACAGAGTCAGCAGGCCCAAGTGAGGCCCAGATGGAGCATATTCACTAGGTCCAGGTGAGGCCCAGTTGAGGACCAGAGTCACCAGATCTGGGTGACCTGCAGATAGGATCAGAGCCACCAGTTCCAGGTAAGGCCAAGAAAGAGTCCACAGCAATCAGGTCCAGGTGGGGAACAAAGTCACCAGGACTGGGTGAGGCCCAGATGGAGACCAGATTCACTCACCAGGTCCAGGTGAGGCCCAGGTGGTGACCGGAGTCCCCGGGTCTAGTAGAGGACCAGGTAAGGACCAGATTCACCAGGTCCAAGAGGCCAACGTGGGGACCTGAGTCACCAGGTATGGGTGTGTCCCAGGTGGCAACCCCACTCACCAGGTCCAGGTGAGGCCAACCTGCAGGCCAGAGTCACCAGATCCACGTGAGGCCCTAGTGGGGACCAGAGTCACTAGGTAAATGTGAGTCTACAAGAACACCACAGTCTCCAGGTCCAGGTGTGGTTCATGTGGGAACAAGAGTCACCAGGTCCAAGAGACCCAGGTGGGGACCACAGTTACCAGGTCCAGATTGAGGCCTACGTGGGGGGACCAGATTCATCAGGACCAGTTGAGACCAACGTGTGGAGCAAAGTTATCATATCCAGGTGAGGCGCAGTTGGGGAACAGAGTAACCATGTCCCATTGATGTCAGGTGGGAAGAGTCACAGGTCCAGACGAGGTTTAAGTGAGGAGTAGATTCACCAGGTCCTGTTGAGGCCCAGTTGAGGACCAGTGTCCCCAGCTCTGGGTGAGTCCCAGAGGGGAACCAGAGTCACCCGGTTCTGGTGATATCCAGGTGGGGACCAGAGTCACCACGTCAGGGTGAGGCCCAGAGGGGGAAGAGAATCACTAGGTCCAGGTGAGGCCCCAATGTGGACCTGAGAAAGCAGGACCCATGATGCCCATATGAGGACATGAGTCACCAGGTACAGGTGAGGTCTCTGTGGGAACCAGTCACCTCGTCCATGTGAGGCCAGGTGGGACCACAGTCACCAGGTCTAGGTGGGGCCCAGGTATATAGAGAGTATATCCAGGTCCCAATAATGCCAATGTAAGGACAGAGTAAACAGGTCCAGGAGAGGCCCAAATATTGATCAGAGTCATTTTGTTCCAGGTGAGGCAAGATGGAGACCACAGGAACCAGGTCCAGGAGAGCCCCATATGGGAACTAGAGCCACCAGATCCAGGTGAGGTCCAGGTGGGACCACTGTCACAAGGTCCAGGGGAGGCGCAGATGGCAACAGGATTCACCAAGCCCAGGTGAGGCCCAGGTGGCGACCTGTCCCCAGATCCATGTGTGGACCAGCTAAGGACCAGATTCCCCAGGCCCAAGTGAAGCCCAAGGGGTGACCAGAGTCACCACGTAAGGGTGAGGCCCAGAGTGGAACCAGAGTAACCAGTTTAGTTTGAGGCCCAGAATGGGACCAGAGGTCACTGGTCAAAGTGAGGTCCAGGTGTGGAACAGAGTATCCAGGTCCCAATGATGCCTGGGTGAGGACCAGAGTCCCTAGGGCCATGCAGGCCCAGATGGGGCACCGAATCACCAGGTCCTGGTGAGACATAGAATAAGACCACATTCAGCAGTATCAGGTGAGCCCCTTGTGGGAACCAGAGCCACTCTATCCAGCTGAGTCCCAGGTCCATGTGAGGCCCACGTGAGGACCAGATTCATCAGGTTGAATAGTGGCATAGCTGGGGACAAGAGTCACCAGGTCTGGGTGCGGCTTAGGTGGGGCAAGATTCAGCAGTTCTGAGTTAGGTCCAAGTGGGGATGAGAGACACCAGGTCCATGTGAGGCCAAACTGAGGACCAGAGTCACCAGATCCAGGTGAGGTCCATGTTGGAAAGAGAGTCACCAGGTCCAGGAGAGGTCCAGGTGAGGACCAGTGTCCCCAGATCCAGGGGAAGTCCAGGTGGGGATCAGAGTCACCAGATCCAGGTGAAGCCCAGGTGGGGACCAGAGTCACTAGGTCCAGATGAGGCCCAGGTGAGGACCAGAGTTACCAGGTACACGTGAGGTGCCGGTAGGTATCAGAGGCAACAGGTCCATGTGAGGCAGGCTTGGGGACCATGGTCAAGAATTCTACTTGTGGCCCAGTGTGGAACACTGTAACCAGGTCCAAGTGAGTCCCCGGTGGTGACAAGAGTCACCAGGTCCAGGTAAAGCCCAGGTGGGGACCAGGATCACCAGGTACAGGGGAGGCCCTTGAAAGAACCAGAGTCAACATTTCGAGGTCAGGCGCAGGTAGCAACCAGGGTCAGCAGGTCCAAGTCAGGCCAAAGTGGGGTTCACAGTCACTAGAGCACGGTGAGACCCAGAGGGGGACCAGAGTAACCTGGTCCAGTTGAGGTCCAGGTGTGGAACACAGTCACCGGGTCCCAATTTTGCCCAGTTGAGGACCATGGTCAACAGGGCCAGGTGAGGCCCAGATGGGAATCGGAGTGCCCAAATCCAGGTGAAGCCCAGATTGGCACCATAGTCACCCGATCCAGGGTAGTCTCAGGTGCAGACCAGAATCACTAGGTCCAGGTGAGGTGCAGGTGGCAACCACACTCACCAGGTCCCGGTGAGGCCCTGGTGGAGACCAGAGTCACGAGGTACATGAGAATCTAGAAACACTGCAGCCACCAGGTCCACATCATGTCCATGTGGGAACGAGAATCACCAGTTAGAGGTGAGGACCCTGTGGGATTCCGACTCACCATGTCCAGGTGAGACCCAGGTGGGAACAAGTGTCACCATGTCCAGGTGTGGCCCAGGTGAAGACCAGAGTTAATAGGTCCGGCTGGGTCACTGTTAATGAACAGTGTAACCATATCCTGATGCTACCCATGGGGGTACGAGAGACACCAACTCCTGGTCAGGCCCAGGTGAGACCAGAGACATGAGGACCAGGTGAGGTCCCATTGGCACCACAGACATCAGGTGAGGTGAGTCCATGCTTAGGATCAGATTCAAGAGTTACAGGTGAGGCCCAGGTGGAGCCAGAGTCACCTGGTACAGAAGAGCCAAAAGTCAGGACCAGAGTTACCAGGATCAGGTCAGTCCCAGTGGGGAATAGAGTAACCATGAGCCGATGATGCCCAGTTAGAACCAGAGTCACCAGGTCCAGATAAGGCGCAGGTGGGGAGCATATTCACTAGGTCCCGGTGAGGCCCAGAGGACCAGTGTCACCAGGACTAGTTGAGGCCCAGAGGGGTACCAGATTCACCTGGTCTTGGTGACATCCAGATGGGGACCAGAGTCTTCAGGTCAGGGTGAGGCCCAGAGAGGTTCCAGAGTCAACATGTGCAGGTGAGGCTCAGGTGTGGAACAGAGTAACCAGGTACCAATGATGCCCAGGTGAGGTCAGAGTCACCATGACTGGGTGACGCGCAGATAGGATCTCAGTCACCAGTTCCAGGTGAGGCCCAGAAACAGTCCAAAGCAATCAGGTACAGGTGGGGAATAAAGTCACCTGGACTGAGTGAGGCCCAGATGGGGACCAGATCCACCAGGTCCAGGTGAGCCCAGGTGGTGACCAGAGTCCCCGGATCTGGGAGAGGAACAGGTAAGGACCAGATTCACCAGGTCCAAGAGTCTCACGTTGGGACCTGAGTCACCAGGTATGGGTGAGACCCAGGTGGCAACCCCACACACCAGGTCTAGGTGAGGGCAACCTGCAGGCCATGCAAAGGAACCATGTCCCGATGATGCCCAGGTAGGGACCAGAGTCACCATGTCCAGATGAGGCGCAGGTGAAGAGCATGTTCACTAGGTCCCGGTGAGGCCCAGTTGAGGACCACTGTCACCAGATCTGGTTGAGGCTTAGAGGGGTACCAGAATCACCTCGTCCAGGTGACATCCAGATGGGGACCAGAGGCATCAGTTCAGGGAGAGGCCCAGAGTGGTTCCAGAGTCATCATGTCCAGGTTAGGCTCAGGCGTGGAACAGAGTCACCAGGTACCAATGATGCTCAGGTGAGGCCCAGAGTCACCAGATCTGGGTGACGCGCAGATAGGATCAGAGTCACCAGGTCCAGGTGAGGCCAAGAAAGAGTCCACAGCAATGAGGGCCACGTGGGGAACAAAGTCACCAGGACTGTGTGAGGCCCAGATGGTGACCAGATTCACCAGGTCCAGGTGAGGCCCAGGTGGTGACCAGAGTCCCCGGGTCTGGGACAGGACCAGGTAAGGACCAGATTCACCAGGTCCAACAGGCCCACGAGGGGAATTGAGTCACCAGCTATGTGTGAGGCCCAGGTGGCAACCCCACTCACCAGGTCAGGTGAGGCCAACCGGCAGGCCAGAGTCACCAGATCCAGGTGGGGCCCTAGTGCGGACCAGTGTCACCAGGTAAATGTGAGTCTACAAGAACACCACAGTCACCAGGTCCAGGTGAGGTTATGTGGGAACGAGAATCACCAGTTACAGGTGAGGACCAGGTGGGGATCCGACACACCATGTCCAGGTGAGACCCTGGTGCGAACCAGTGACACCCTGTCCAGGTGTGGCCCAGGTGAAGACCAGAGTTAATAGTTCCGCCTGGGTCACTGTTAGTGAACAGTGTAACCATATCCTGATGCTACCCTGGTGGGTACCAGAGACACCAGGTCCTGGTTAGGGTCAGGAGGGACCAGAGACATGAGGTCCAGGTGAGGTTCCATTGGGAACCACAGTCACCAGGTCTGGTGAGGCCATGCTTAGGATCAGAGTCACCAGCTAGAGGCGAGGACCAGGTGGAGCCAGAGTCACCTGGGACAGAAGAGGCCAAGGTCAGGACCAGAGTTACCAGGATCAGGTCAGTCCCAGTGGGGAATAGAGTAACCATGTCCCGATGATGCCCAGGTAGAACCAGAGTCACCAGGTCCAGATGAGGCGCAGGTGGGGATCATATTCACTAGGTCCCGGTGAGGCCCATTTGAGGACCAAAATGCCCAGGTCTAGTTGAGGCCCACAGGGGTACCAGATTCACCTGGGGTAGGTGACATCCAGATGGGGACCAGAGTCACGATGTCAGGTTGAGGCCCAGAGGGGATCCAGAGTCATCATGTCCAGGTGAGGGTCAGGTGTGGAACAGAGTATCCAGGTCATAATGGTCCACAGGTGAAGACCAGAGTCACCAGATCTGGGTGAGGCCCACATAGCATCAGACTCACCAGTACCAGGTGAGGCCAAGAATTGTCCACAGCAATCAGGTCCCGGTGGGAAACAAAGTCACCAGGACTGGGTGAGGCCCAGATGGGGACCAGATTCACCAGGTCCAGGTGATTCCCAGGTGGTGACCAGAGTTACCATTTCCGGGTGAGGACCAGGTAAGGTCCAGATTCACCAGGTCCAAGTGAGGCCCACGTGGGGACCTGTGTCACCGGTATGGGTGAGGCCCAGATGTCAACCCCACTCACCAGGTCCAGGGGAGGCCAACCTTCCGGCCATGCAGAGGAACGGTGTCCCGATAATGCCCAGGTATGGACCAGAGTTACGAGTTGCAGGTGAGTCCCTATTGGGACCGGAGTCACCAGGTAAATGTGAGTCTACAAGAACACCACAGTCACCAGGTCCTGGTGTGGTTCATGTGGGAACGAGAGTCACCAGGTCCAGGTGAGACCCAGGTGGGGACCACAGTCAACAAGTCCAGATTGAGGACTAGGTGGGGGACCAAAGTCATCAGGACCAGTTGAGGCCAAAGTGCGGAGCAAAGTTATCATGTCCAGGTGAGGCCCAGGTGGGGAACAGAGTAACCATGTCCCATTGATGCCAGGTCGGAAAAGAGTCACAAGGTCCAGACGAGGCCTAAGTGAGGAGTAGATTCACCAGGTTCTGTTGAGGCCCAGTTGAGGAGCAGTGTCCCCAGCTCCGGGTGAGTCCCAGAGGGGGACCAGAGTCACCCGGTTCTGGTGATATCCAGCTGGAGACCAGAGTCACCACGTCAGGGTGAGGCCTAGAGGGGGACGAGTATCACTAGGTCCAGGTGAGGCCCCGATGTGGAACTGACAAACCAGGTCCCATGATGCCCATGTGAGGACCTGAGTCACCAGGTCCAGGTGAGATCCCTGTGGGAACCAGGCACCTCGTCCAAGTGAGGCCTAGGTGGGACCACATTCACCAGGTCCAGGTGAGGCCCAGGTATATAAGTGATTATCCATTTCCCAATGAGGCCAGGTAAGGACCAGAGACAACAGATCCAGGATAGGCCCAAATATGGATCAGAATCATTGTTTTCCAGGTGAGGCCAGATGGAGACCACATTCACCAGGTCCAGGTGAGGCCCAGGTGGTGACCAGAGTCCCCGGGTCTGGGACAGGACCAGGTAAGGACCAGATTCACCAGGTCCAAGAGGCCCACGAGGGGAATTGAGTCACCAGCTATGTGTGAGGCCCAGGTGGCAACCCCACTCACCAGTTCAAGGTGAGGCCAACCTGCAGGCCATGCTGAGGAGCCATGTCCCGATGATGCCCAGGTTGGGACCAGAGTTACCAGGTTCATGTGAGGCCAACCTGCAGGCCATGCAGTGGAACCATGTCCCGATGATGCCCAGGTAGGTACCAGAGTCACCAGGTCCAAATTAGGCCCAGATGGAGCATATTCACTAGGTTCAGGTGAGGCCCAGTTGAGGACCAGAAGCACCAGAACTCGTTGAGGCCTAGAGGGGTACCAGAATCACCTGGTCCAGTGACATCCAGATGGGGATCAGAGTCACCAGGTCAGGGTGAGTCCCAGCCAGGTTCCAGAGTCATCATGTCCAGGTGAGGCTCAGGTTCGAACAGAGTCACCAGGTACCAATGATGCCCAGGTTAGGAGCAGAGTCACCAGGTCTGAGTGACGCGCAGATAGGATCAGAGTCACCAGATCCAGGTAAGGCCCTAGTGGGGACCGGAGACACCAGGTAAATGTGAGACTACAAGAACAACACAGTCATCAGGTCCAGGTGTGTTTCATGTGGGAATGAGAGTCACAGGTCCAATGAGACCCAGGTGGGGACCACAGTCACCAGGTCCAGATTGAGGTCTAGATGGGGGGACCAGAATCATCAGGATCAGTTGAGGCCAAAGTGTGGAGCAAAGTTATCATGTCCAGGTGAGGCCCAGGTGGGGTACAGAGTAACCATGTCCAATTGATGCCAGGTGGGAAAAGAGTCAGAAGGTCTAGAAGAGGCCTAAGTGAGGAATAGATTCACCAGCTCCTGTTGAGGCCCAGTTGAGTGCCAGTGTCCCCAGCTCCGGGTGAGTCCCAGAGGGGGACCAGAGTTACCCGGTTCTGGTGATATGCAGGTGGGGACCAGAGTCACCACGTCAGAGTGAGGCCCAGAGTGGGACGAGAATCACTAGGTACAGGGAAGGCCCCGATGTGGAACTGAGAAACCAGGTCCCATGATGCCCATATGAGGATCTGAGTCACCAGGTCCAGGTGAGGTCCCTGTGGGAACCAGTCACCTCATCCAGGTGAGGCCCAGGTAGGACCACAGTCACCAGGTCCAGGAGAGGCCCAGGTATATAAGAGTGTACCCAGGTCCCAATGATGCCCATGTAAGTACCAGAGTCAACAGGTCCAGGAGAGGCCCAAATATGAAACAGAGTCATTGTGTTCCAGGTGAGGCCAGATGGAGACCACAGGAACCAGGTCCAGGAGAGCCCCATATGGAAACCAGAGCCACCAGATCCAGGTGAGGTCCAGGTGGGACCACAGTCAGAAGGTCCCGGTGACGCGCAGGTGGCAACAGGATTCACCAAGTCCAGGAGAGGCCCAGGAGGCGAACAGTCACCAGATCCAGGTTCGGACCATCTAAGGACCAGATTCACCAGGCCCAAGTGAAGCCCAAGGAGTGACCAGAGTCACCAGGTAAGGGTGAGACCCAGAGTGGTAACCAGAGTAACCAGTTTAGTTTGACGCCCAGAATGGGACCAGAGTTGCCTGGTCAAAGTGAGGCCCAGGTGTAGAATAGAGTATCCAGGTCCCAATGATGGCTGAGTGAGGACCAGAGTCACTAGGCCCATGCAGGCCCTGATGGGGAACAGAATCACTAGGTCCTGGTTCGGCATAGAATAAGACCACAGTCAGCAGTATCCGGTGAGCCCCTTGTGGGAACCAGAGCCACACTATCCAGCTGAGTCCCAGGTCCATGGGAGGCCCACGTGAGTAACTTATTCATCAGGTCGAAATGAGACATAGCTGCGGATAAGATTCACCAGGACTGGGTGCGCCCTAGGTGGGGCAAGATTCAGCAGTTCTGAGTTAGGTCAAAGTGGGGACAAGAGACACCAGGTCAGGTGTGGCCAAACTGAGGACCAGAGTCACCATATCCAGTTGAGGTCCATGTTGGAAAGAGAGTCACCAGGTCCAGGAGAGGTCCAGGTGTGACTAGAGTCACCACATCCAGGTGAAGCCCAGGTGGGGATCAGAGTCATTAGGTCCAGATGAGGCCCAGGTGAGGACCAGAGTTATCAGGTACACGTGAGGCCCCGGTGGGGATCAGAGGCCACAGGTCCATGTGAGGCCGGCTTGGGGACCATGGTCAACAGATCTACTTGAGGCCCAGGTGTGGAACACAGTAAGCAGGTACAGGTGAGTCCGCAGTGGTGACAAGAGTGACCACGTCCAGGTGAGGCCCAGGTGGGGACCAGGATCATCAGGTCCCGGGGAGGCCCTTGAAAGAACCAGAGTCAACAGTTCGAGGTCAGTCGCAGGTGGCAACCAGGGTCAGGAGGTCCAAGTCAGACCAAAGTGGGGTTCACAGTCACTAGGGCATGGTGAGACCCAGAGGGGGACCAGAGTCACCTGGTCCAGGTGAGGCCCAGTTGAGGACCAGTTTCACCATATCTGGTTCGGCTTAGAAGGGTACCAGAATCACCTGATCGAGGTGATATCCAGATGGGGACCAGAGTCACCAGGTCAGGGTGAGGCCCAGAGTGGTTCCAGAGTCATCGGGTCCAGGTGAGGCTCAGGTGTGGAACAGAATCTCCAGGTACCAATGATGCCCAGGTGAGGACCAGAGTCACCAGATCTGGGTGACACGCAGATAGGATCAGAGTCACCAGTTCCAGGTGACTGAGAAGAAGAAGAAGGCGTCTACTAAATCAGGTCCAGGTGGTGAAGAAAGTCACCAGGACTTGGTGAGGCCCAGATTTGGACCAGATTCACCAGGTCCAGGTTATTCCCAGGTGGTGACCAGAGTCCTCGGGGCTGGGAGAGGACCAGCTAAGGACCAGATTCAACAGGTCCAAATGAGGCCCACGTGGGAACCTGAGTCACCAGCTATGTGTGAGGCCCAGGTGGCAACCCCACTCCCCAGGTCCAGGTGAGGCCAACCAGCAGGCTAGAGTCACCAGATGCAGGTGAGGACCAGGAGGGGACCAGAGTCACCAAATCCAGGTGAGGTCCATGTTCAAAGAGAGTCACCAGGTCCAGGAAAGGTCCAGGTGTGGACCAGAGTCACCAGATCCAGGTGAAGCCCAGCTGGGGACCAGAGTCACTAGGTCCAGATGAGGTCAAGGTTGGGACCAGAGATACCAGGTACAAGGGAGGCCCCGGTGGGGTACAGTGGCAACAGGTCCATGTGAGGCCGGCCTGGGGACCATGGTCAACAGGTCTACTTGAGGCCCAGGTGTGGAACACAGTAAGCAGGTCCAGGTGAGTCCCCGGTGGTGACAAGTGTCACCACGTCCAGGTGAGGCCCAGGTGGGGACCAGGATTACCAGGTCCAGGAGAGGCCATTGAAAGAACCAGAGTCAACAGTTCGAGGTCAGTCGCAGGTGGCGACCAGGGTCAGCAGGTCCAAGTCAGGCCAAAGTGGGGTTCACAGTCACTAGGGCACGGTGAGACCCAGAGGGGGACCAGAGTCACCTCTTCCAGGTGAGGTCCAGTTGTGGAACACAGTCACCGGGTCCCAATTTTGTCCAGTTGAGGACCATGGTCAATAGGACCAGGTGAGGCCCAGATGCGGATTGGAGTCCCCAAATCCAGGTGAAGACCAGGTGGGGACCACAGTCAACAGATCCAGGATAGTCTCATGTGCAGACCAGATTCACCAGGTCCAGGTGAGTTGCAGGTGGCAACCACACTCACCAGATCCCGGTGAGGCCCTGGTGCGGACCAGAGTCACGAGGTACATGAGAAGGTAGAAACAATGCAGCCACCAGTTCCACGTGATGTCCACGTGGGAACGAGAATCTCCAGTTACACGTGAGGACCAGGTGGGGATCCGACTCCCCATGTCCAGGTGAGACCCAGGTGGGAACAAGTGCCACCATGTCCAGGTGTGGCCCAGGTGAAGACCAGAGTTAATAGGTCCAGCTGGGTCACTGTTAGTGAACAGTGTAACCATATCCTGATGCTACCCAGGTGGGGAACAGAAATATCAGGTTCAGGTGAGGTCCCGATGGGAACCACAGTCACCAGGTCAGGTGAGGCCATGCTTAGGATCAGAGTCACCAGTTACAGGTTAGGCCCAGGTAGAGCCAGAGTCACCTGGTACAGAGAGGCCAAAGTCATGGCAGAGTTACAAGGATCAGGTCAGTCCCAGTGGGAACAGAGTAACCATGTCCCGATTATGCACAGATAGAACCAGCGTCACAGGTCCAGATGAGGCGCAGGTGTAGAGCATATTCACTAGGTCCCGGTGAGGCCCAATTGAGGACCAGAGTCACCAGGTCTTGTTGAGGCCTAGAGGGGTACCAGATTCACCTGGTCTAGGTGACATCCAGATGGGGACCAGAGTCACCATGTCAGGGTGAGGCCCAGAGGGGATCCAGAGTCAGCATGTCCAGGTGAGGCTCAGGTGTGGAACAGAGTATCCAGGTCATAATGGTCCACAGGTGAGGACCAGATTCACCAGATATGGGTGAAGCCCAGTTAGGATCAGAGTCAACAGTTCCAGTTGAGTCCAAGAAGGAGTCCACAGCAATCAGTTCCAGGTGGGGAAGAAAGTCAACAGGACTGGGTGAGGCCCAGATGGGGACCAGATTCACCAGGTCCAGGTGATTCCCAGGTGGCGACCAGGGTTACCAGGTCCGGGGGAGGACCAGGTAAGGAACAGATTCACCAGGTCCAAGTGAGGCCCACGTAGGGACCTGTGTCACCAGGTATGGGTGAGCCCCAGGTGGTAACCCAACTCACCAGGTCCGGTTGAGGCCAACATGCAGGCCATGCAGAGGAACCGTGTCCCGATGATGTCCAGGTAGGGACCAGAGTTACCAGGTCCAGGTGAGGCCAACCTGCAGGACATGCAGTGGAACCATGTCCCGATGGTGCCCACGTAGGTACCAGAGGGACGAGCTCCAAATGAGGCCCAGATGGAGAATATTCACTAGGTCCAGGTGAGGCCCAGTTGAGGACCAGAGTCACCAGATCTGGTTGAGCCCCAGAGGGGTACCAGAATCCCCTAGTCCAGGTGACATACAGATGGGGACCAGAGTCACCAGGTCAGGGTGAGGCACAGAGAGGTTCGAGAGTCATCATGTCCAGCTGAGGCTCAGCTGTGGAACAGAGTCACCAGGTACCAATGATGCCCAGGTGAGGACCAGAGTCACCAGATCTGGGTGACGCGCAGATAGGATCAGAGTCACAAGGTCCAGGTGAGGCCAAGAAAGAGTCCACAGCAATCAGGTCCAGGTGGGGAACAAAGTCACCAGGACTGCGTGAGGCCTAGATGGGGACCAGATTCACCAGGTCCAGGTGAGGCCCAGGTGGTCACCAGAGTCCCCGGTTCTGGGAGAGGACCAGGTAAGGACCAGATTCACCAGGTCCAAGAGGCCCACGTGTGGACCTGAGTCACCAGGTATGGGTGAGGCCCAGGTGGCAACCCCACTCACCAGGTCCAGGTGAGGCCAACCTGCAAGCCAGAGTCACCAGATCCAGGTGAGGCCCTAGTGGGGACCGGAGTCAACAGGTAAATGTGAGTGTACAAGAACACCACAGTCACCAGGTCCAGGTGTTGTTCATGTGGAAACGAGAGTCACCAAATCCAGGTGAGACCCCGGTGGAGACCACAGTCATCAGTTCCAGATTGCGGCCTAGGTGGTGGGACCAGAGTCATCAGGAAGAGTTGAGGCCAAAGAGTGGAGCAAAGTTATCATGTCCAGGTGACGCCCAGGTGGGGAACAGAGTAAACAAGTCCCATTGATGCCAGGTGGGAAAAGAGTCACAAGGTTCAGACGAGGTCTAAGTGAGGAGTAGATTCACCAGGTCCTGTTGAGCCTCAGTTGAGGACCAGTGTCCCAGGTCCATTTGCGTCCCAGAGGGGGCCCAGAGTCACCTGGTTCTGGTGACGTCCAGGTGGCGACCAGAGTCACAACGTCAGGATGAGGCCCAGAGGGGGACGAGAATCACTAGGTCCAGGTGAGGCCCCGATATGGAACTGAGAAACCAGGTCCCATGATGCCCATATGAGGACCTGAGTCACCAGGTCCAGGTGAGGTCCCTGTGGGAACCAGTCACCTCGTCCAGGGGAGGCCCAGGTGGGTCCACAATCACCAGGTCCATGTGAAGCCCAGGTATATAAGAGAGTTCCAGGTCCCAATGATACCCAGGTAAGGACCTGAGTCTACAGGTCCAGAAGAGGCCCAAATATGGATCAGAGTCATTGTGTTCCAGGTGAGGCCAGATGGAGACCACAGGAACCAGGTCCAGGAGAGCCCCATATGGGAACCAGACCCACCAGATCTAGGTGAGGTCCAGGTTGGACCACAGTCACAAGGTCCACTTGAGTCGCAGGTGTCAACAGGATTCACCAAGTCCAGGTGAGGCCCAGGTGGCGACCAGTCACCAGATCCAGGTGCGGACCAGCTAATGACCAGATGCACCAGGCCCAAGTGAAGCCCAAGGGTTTACGAGAGTCACCAGGTAAGAGTGAGGCCCAGAGTGGGAACCAGAGTAACCAGTTTAGTTTGAGGCCCAGAATGGGACCAGAGGTCCCTGGTCAAAGTGAGGCCTAGGTGTGGAATAGAGTATCCAGGTCCCAATGATGCCTGGGTGAGGACCAGAGTCACTAGGGCCATGCAGGCCCAGATGGGGAAGAGAGCAATAGGTCCTGTTGAGGCATAGAATAAGACCACTGGTGAATAAGTCACCAATATCAGGTGAGCCCCTTGTGGGAACCAGAGCCACTCTATGCAGCTGAGTCCCAGGTCCATGTGAGGCCCACGTGAGGACCAGATTCATCAGGTCGAATTGAGGCATAGCTGGGGACAAGTGTCACTGGGTCTGGGTACGGCCTAGGTGGGGCAAGATTCAGCAGTTCTGAGTTAAGTCAAAGTGGGGACGAGAGACACCAGGTCCATGTGAGGCCAAACTGAGGACCAGAGTCACCAGATCCAGGTGAGGTCCATGTTGGAAAGAGAGTCACCAGGTCCCGGAGAGGTCCAGGTGTGTACAAGAGTCACCAGATCCAGGTGAATTCCCGGTGGGGATCAGAGTCACCAGATCCAAATGAAGCCCAGGTGGGGTCCAGAGTCACTAGGTCCAGATGAGGCCCAGGTGAGGACCAGAGTTTCCAGGTACACGTGAGGCCCTGGTGGGGATCAGAGGCAACAGGTTCATGTGAGGCCGGCTTGGGGACCATGGTCAACAGGTCTACTTGAGGCCCATGTGTGGAACACAGTACCAGGTCCAGGTGAGTCCCCGGTGGTGACAAGAGTCACCACGTACAGGTGAGACCCAGGTGGGAACCAGGATCACCAGGTACAGGGGAGGCCGTTGAATGAACCAGAGTCAACAGTTCGAGGTCAGGCACAGGTGGCAACCAAGGTCAGCAGGTCCAAGTCAGGCCAAAGTGGGTTTCAGAGTCATTAGGGCACGGTTAGACCCGGAGGCGGACCAGAGTCACATGGTCCAGGTGAGGTCCAAGGTTAGACCCGGAGGCGGACCAGAGTAACATGGTCCAGGTGAGGTCTAAAGTCACCGGGTCCCAATTTTGCACAGTTGAGGACCATGGTCAACAGGGCCAGGTGTGGCCCAGATGGGGACCGGAGTCCCCAAATCCAGGTGAAGCCCAGGTGGAGACCACAGTCACCAGATCCAGGGTAGTATCAGGTGCAGACCAGAATCACCAGGTCCAGGTGAGGTACAGTTGTTGAACATACTCACCGGGTCCCAATTTTGCCCAGTTGAGGACCATGGTCAACAGGGCCAGGTGAGGCTCAGATGGAGACCGGAGTCCCCAAAGCAGGTGAAGCCCAGGTGGGGACCATAGTCACCAGATCCAGGGTAGTCTCAGGTGCCGACCAGAATGACCAGGTCCACTTGAGGTGCAGGTGGCAACCACACTCACCAGGTCCCTGTGAGGCCCTGGTGGGGACCAGAGTCACGAGGTACATGAGAATCTAGAAACACTGCAGCCACCAGGTCCACATGATGTCCATGTGGGAACGAGAAACACCAGTTACAGGGGAGGTCCAGTTTTGGATCCGACTCACCATGTCCAGGTGAGACCCAGGTGGGAACCAGTGTCAACATGTCCAGGTGTGGCCCAGGTGAAGAGCAGAGTTAATAGGTCCGGCTGGGTCACTGTTAGTGAACAGTGTAATCGTATCCTGATGCTACCAAGGTGGGTACCAGAGACACCAGGTCCTGGTGAAGCCCAGTTGGGACCAGAGACATGAGGTCCAGGTGCGGTCCCGATGGGAACCACAGTCACCAGGTCAGGTGAGGCCATGCTTAGGATCAGAGTCACCAGTTACCGGTGAACCCAAGGTGGATCCAGAGTCACCTGGTACAGAAGAGGCCAAATCAGGACCAGAGTTAATAGGATCAGGTCAGTCCCAGGGGGGAATACAGTAAACATGTCCCGATGATGCCCAGGTAGAACCAGAGTTACCAGGTCCAGATGAGGCACAGTTGGGGAGCATATTCACTAGGTCCCGGTGAGGCCCAGTTGAGGACCAGAGTCACCAGGTCTAGTGGAGGCCTAGAGGGGTACCAGATTCACCTGGACTAGGTGACATCCACATGAGGACCAGAGTCACCATGTCAGGGTGAGGCCCAGAGTGGATCCAGAGTCATCATGTCCAGGTGAGGCTCACGTGTGGAACAGAGTATCCAGTTCATAATGGTCCACAGGGGAGGACAAGAGTCAGCAGATTGAGTTAGGCCCAGTTAGGATGAGAGTTACCAGTTCCAGGTGAGGCCAAGAAGGAGTCCACAGCAATCAGTTCCAGGTGGGGAACAAAGTCATCAGGACTGGGGGAGGCCCAGATGGGGACCAGATTCACCCTGTCCAGGTGATTCCCAGGTGGTGACCAGAGTTACCAGTTCTGGGTGAGGACCAGGTAAGGATCAGATTCACCAGGTCCAAGTGAGGCCCACTTGGGGAGTATGTCACCAGGTATGTGTGAGGCCCATGTGGAAACCCCACTCACCAGGTCTAGGTGAGGCCAACCTGCAGGCCATGCAGAGGAAGTGTGTCCCGATGAAGCCCAGGTAGGGACCAGATTTACCAGGTCCAGGTGAGGCCAACCTGCAGGCCATGCAGTGCAACCATCTCCCGATGATGCCCAGGTAGGGAGCAGAGTCACCAGGTCCAAATGTGGCCCACATCGAGTATATTGACTAGGTCCAGGTGAGGCCCAGTTGAGGACCAGAGTCACCAGATCTGGTTGAGGCCTAGAGGGGTACCAGAATCACCTGGTCAGGGTGACATCCAGATGGGGACCAGAGTCACCAGGTCAGGGTGAGGCCCAGAGAGGTACCAGAGTCATCATGTCCAGGTGAGGCTCAGGTGTGGAACAGAGTAATCAGGTACCAATGATGCCCAGGTGAGTTCCAGAGTCACCAGATCTGGGTGACGCGCAGATAGGATCAGAGTCACCAGTTCCAGGTGAGGCAAAAAGAGTACACAGCAATCAGGTCCAAGTGGGGAACAAAGTCACCAGGACTCGGTGAGGCCAAGATATGGAACAGATTCACCAGGTCCAGGTGAGGCCCAGGTCGTGACCAGAGTCCCCGGGTCGGGGAGAGGACCAGGTAAGTACTAGATTCACCAGGTCCAAGAGGCCCACGTAGGGACCTGAGTCACCAGGTATGGGTGAGGCCCAGGTGACAACCCCACTCACCAATTCAAGGTGAAGCCAACCAGCAGGCCAGAGTCACCAGATCCAGGTGAGGCCCTAGACGGGAACGGAGTCACCAGGTAAATGTGAGTCTACAAGGACACCACAGTCACCAGGTCCAGGTGTGGTTCATGTGGGAACGAGAGGCAACAGGTCAAGGTGAGACCCAGGTGGGGACCACAGTCACCAGGTCCAGACTGAGGCCTAGGTGGGGGGACCAGTGTCATCAGGACCAGTTGAGGCCAAAGTGCGGAGAACAGTTATCATGTCCAAGTGAGGCCCAGGTGGGGAACAGAGTAACCATATCCCATTGATGCCAGGTGGGATAAGAGTCACAAGGTGCAGACGAGGCCTAAGTGAGGAGTAGATTCACCAGATTGTGTTGAGACCCAGTTGAGTACCAGTCTCCCCAGCTCCGGGTGAGTCCCAAAGGGGGACCAGAGTCACCCGGTTCTTGTGATATCCAGGTGAGGACCAGAGTCAACAGGTCAGGGTGAGGCCCAGAGGGGGACGAGAATCACTAGGTCCAGGTGAGGCTCCGATTTGGAACTGAGATAACAGGTCCCGTGATGCCCATTTGAGGACCTGAGTCACCAGGTCCAGGTGAGTTCCCTGTGGGAACCAGTGACCTCATCCAGGTGAGGCCCAGGTGGGACCACAGTCACTAGTTCCAGGTGACGCCCAGGTATATAAGAGAGTATCCAGGTCCCAATGATGCCCAGGTAAGGACCAGAGTCCACAGGTCCAAGAGAGGCACAAATATGGATCAGAGTCATTGTGTTCCAGGTGAGGCTAGATGGAGACCACAAGAACCAGGTCCAGGAGAGCCCCTTATGGGAACCAGAGCCTCCAGATCCAGGTGAGGTTCTGGTGGGACCAGAGTCACAAGTTCCAGGGGGGGCGCAGGTTGCAACAAAATTCACCAAGTCCAGGTGAGGCCCAGGTGGCGACCAGTCACCAGATCCAAATGTGGACCAGCTAAGGACCAGATTCACCAAGTGAAGTCCATGTTGGAAAGAGCGTCACCAGTTCCAGGTGAAACCCAGGTGGGGACCAGAGCCACCAGTTCCAGGTGAAGCCCAGGTGGGGACCAGAGTCACTAGGTCCAGATGAGGCCCAGGTGAGGACCAGAGTTACCAGGTACACGTGAGGCCCCGGTGGGGATTAGAGTCAACATGTCCATGTGAGGCCGGCATGGGGACCATGGTCAACAGGTCTACTTGAGGCCGAGGTGTGGAACACAGTAAGCACGTCCAGGTGAGTCCGCGGGGGTGACTAGAGTCACCACGTCCACGTGAGGCCCAGGTGGGGACCAGGATCACCAGGTCCAGGGGAGGCCCTTGAAAGAACCAGAGTCAACAGTTCGAGGTCAGGCGCAGGTGGCAACCAGGGTCAGCAGGTCCAAGTCAGGCCAAAGTGGGGTTCACAGTCATGAAGGCACGGTGAGACCCAGAGGGGGACCAGAGTCATGTGGTCCAGGAGAGGTCCAGTTGTGGAACACAGTCACCGGGTCCCAATTTTGCCCAGTTGAGGACCATGATCAACAGGTACAGTTGAGGCCCGGATGGGGACCGGAGTCCCCAAATCCGGGTGAAGCCCAGGTGGGGACCACAGTCACCAGATCCAGGGTAGTCTCAGGTGCAGACCAGAATCATCAGTTCCAGGTGTGGTGCAGGTGGCAACCACACTCACCAGGTCCCTTTGAGGCCCTGGTGGGGACCAGAATCACGATGTACATGAGAATCTAGAAACACTGCAGCCACCAGGTCCACATGATGTCCATGTGGGAACGAGAATCACCAGTTCCAGGTGAGGCCAAGAAAGTGTCCAAAGCAATCAGGTCCAGGTGGGGAACAAAGTCACCAGGACTGGGTGAGGCCCAGATGGGAAGAGATTCACCAGGTCCAGGTGAGGCCCAGGTGGCGACCAGTCACCAGATCCAGGTGAGTACCAGCTAAGGACCAGATTCACCAGGCCAAAGTGAAGCCCAAGGCGTGACCAGATTCACCAGGTAAGGGTGAGTCCCAGAGGGGGAACCAGAGTATCCAGTTTAGTTTGAGGCCCAGAATGGGACCAGAGGTCCCTGGTCAAAGTGAGGCCCAGGTGTGGAATAGAGTATCCAGGTCCCAATGATGCCTGGGTGAGGAACAGAATCACTAGGTCCTGGTGAGGCAGAGAAAAAGACCCCAGTCACCAGTATCAGGTGAGCCCTTTGTGGGAACCAGAGCCACTCTATCCAGCTGAGTCCCAGGTCCATGTGAGGCCCACGTGAGGACCAGATTCATCAGGACGAATTGAGGCATAGCTGGGGACAAGAGTCACCAGGTCTGGGTGCGGCCTAGGTGGGGCAAGATTCAGCAGTTCTGAGTTAGGTCAAAGTGGGGACGAGAGACACCAGGTCTAGGTGAGGCCAAACTGAGGACCAGAGTCACCAGATCCAGGTGAGGCCCATGTTGGAAAGAGAGTCACCAGGTCGAGGAGAGGTACAGGTGGGGACCAGAGTCACCAGATCCAGGTGAAGCCCAGGTGGGGACCAGAGTCACTAGGTCCTGATGAGGCCCAGGTGAGGACCAGAGTTACCAGGTACACGTGAGGCGCTGGTAGGTATCAGAGGCAACTGGTCCATGTGAGGCAGGCTTGGGACCATGGTCAAGATTTCGACTTGAGGCCCAGTGTGGAACACAGTAACCAGGTCCAAGTGAGTCCCCGGTGGTGACAAGAGTCACCAGGCCCAGGTGAGGACCAGGTGGGAACCAGGATCACCAGGTCCAGGGGAGGCCCTTGAAACAACCAGAGTCAACAGTTCGAGGTAACGCGCAGGTGGCAACCAGGGTCAGCAGGTCCAAGTCAGGCCAAACTGGGGTTCACAGTCACTAGAGCACGGTGAGACCCACAGGGGGAACAGAGTCACCTGCTCCAGGTGAGGTCCAGGTGTGGAACACAGTCACCGGGTGCCATTTTTCCGTGATGAGGACCATGGTCAACAGGGCTAGGTGAAGCCCAGGTGGGGACCACAGTCACCAGATCCAGGGTAGTCTCAGGTGCAGACCAGAATCACCAGGTCCAGGTGTGGTGCAGGTGGCAACCAAACTCACCCGGTCCCGGTAAGGCACTGGTGGGGTACATGAGAAGTCCCGAGGTACATGAGAAGCTAGAAACACATGGCGTCCCTGGGTGGCGCAGCCGTTTGGCGCCTGCCTTTGGACCAGGGCGCGATCCTGGAGATCCGGGATCGAATCCTACGTCGGGCTCCCGGTGCATGGAGCCTGCTTCTCCCTCTGCCTGTGTCTCTGCCTCTCTCTCTCTCTGTGACTATCATAAATAAATAAAAATTAAAAAAAAAGATGCTAGAAACACTGCGGCCAACAGGTCCACGTGATCTCCATGTGGGAACGAGAATCACCAGTTAAAGGTGAGGACCAGGTGGGGATCCGAGTCACCATGTCCAGGTGAGAGCCAGGTGGGAACCAGTGTCACCATGTCCAGGTGTGGCCCAGGTGAAGACCAGAGTTAATAGATCCGGCTGAGTCACTGTTAGTGAACAGTGTAACCATTACCAGAGTCACGAGGTACATGAGAAGCTAGAAACACTGCAGCCACCAGGTCCACATGATGTCCATGTGGAAACGAAAATCACCAGTTAAAGGTGAGGACCAGGTGGGGATCCGAGTCACCATGTCCAGGTGAGACCCAGGTGGGAACCAGTGTCACCATGTCCAGGTGTGGCCCAGGTGAAGACCAGAGTTAATAGATCCGGCTGGGTCACTGTTAGTGAACAGTGTAACCATATCCTAATGCTACCCAGGTGGGTACCAGAGACACCAGGCCCTGGTGAGGCCCAGGTGGGACCAGAGACATGGGTCCAGGTGATGTCCGGATGGGAACCACAGTCACCATGTCAGGTGAGGCCATGCTTAGAATCAGAGTCACCAGTTACAGGTGAGGCCCAGTTAGAGCCAGAATCACCTGGTACAGAAGAGACCAAAGTCAGGACCAGAGTTACCAGGATCAGGTCAGTCCCAGTGGGGAACAGAGTAACCATGTCCCGATGATGCCCAGATAGAACCAGCGTCACCAGGTCCAGATGAGGCGCAGGTGGGGAGCATATTCACTAGGTCCCGTTGAGGCCCTGTTGAGGACCAGAAACACCAGGTCTGGTTGAGGCCTAGAGGGGTACCAGATTCACCTGATCTAGGTGACATCCAGATGGGGACCAGAGTCACCATGTCAGGCTGAGGCCCAGAGGGGATCCAGAGTCATCATGTCCAAGTGAGGCTCAGGTGTGGAACAGAGTATCCAGGTCATAATGGTCCACAGGTGAGGACCAGATTCACCAGATCTGGGTGAGGCCCAGTTAGGATCAGAGTCACTAGTTCCAGTTGAGGCCAAGAAGGAGTCCACAGCAATCAGGTCCAGGTGGGGAAGAAAGTCAACAGGACTCTGTAGGCCCAAATGGGGACCTATTCACCAGGTCCAGGTGATTCCCAGGTGGTGACCAGGGTTACCAGGTCCGGGTGAGGACCAGGTAAGGACCAGATTCACCAGGTCCAAGTGAGGCCCACGTGGGGACCTGTGTCACCAGGTATGGGTGAGCACCAGGTGGCAACCCCACTCACTAGGGCCAGGTGAGGCCAACCTTGAGGCCATGGAGAGGAACCGTGTCCCGGTGATGCCCAGGTAGGGACCAGAGTTACCAGGTCCATCTGAGGCCAACCTGCAGGCCATGCAGTGGATCCATGTCCCGATGATGCCCAGGTAGGGACCAGAGTCACCAGGTCCAAATGAGGCCCAGATGGAGCATATTCAATAGGTCCAGGTGAGGCCTAGTTGAGGACCAGAGTCACCAGAACTGGTTGAGGCCTAGAGGGGTACCAGAATCACCTGGTACATGTGACATCCAGATGGAGACCAGAGTCACCAGGTCAGGGTTAGGCCCAGTGTGGTTCCAGAATCCAGAGCCTCATGTCCAGGTGAGGCTCAGGTGTGGAACAGAGTCACCAGGTACCAATGATGCCCAGGTGAGGACCAGAGTCACCAGGTCTGGGTGACACGCAGATATGATCAGAGTCACCAGGTCCAGGTGAGGCCATGAAAGAGTCCACAGCAATCAGGTCAAGGTGGGGAACAAATTCACCAGGACTGAGTGAGGCCAAAATGGGGACCAGATTCACCAGGTCCAGGTGAGGCCCAGGTGGTCACCAGAGACCCCGGGTCTGGGAGAGGACCAGGTAAGGACCAGATTCACCAGGTAGAAGAGGCCCACATGGGGACCTGAGTCACCAATTATGGGTGAGGCCCAAGAGGCATCCCCACTCACCAGGTCCAGGTGAGGCCAACCTGCAGACCAAGTCACCCGATCCACGTGAGGACCTAGTGGGGACTGGAGTCACCAGTTAAAAATGATTCTACAAAAACAACACAGTCACCAGATCCTGGTGTGGTTCATGTGGGAACGAGAGTCACCAGGTCCAGGTGAGACCCAGGTGGGGACCACAGTCACCAGGTCCAGGTGAGGCCCAGGTGGGACCAGAGTCACCAGGACCAGGTGAGGCCTAGGTCGGGGGACCAGAGTCATCAGGACCAGTTGAGGCCAAAGTGTGGAGCAAAGTTAACAGGGCCATGTGAGGCCCAGTTGTGAAAGAGTAACCATGTCCCATTGATGCCAGGTGGGAAAAGAGTCACAAGGTCCAGACGAGGCCTTAGTGAGGAGTAGATTCACCAGGTCCTGTTGATGCCCAGTTGAGGACCAGTGTCCCCAGCTCCGGGTGAGTCCCAGAGGGGGACCAGAGTCACCCGGTTCTGCTGATTTCCAGGTGGGGACCAGAGTCACCACGTCAGGTGAGGCCCAGAGGGGGACGAGAATCACTAGGTCCAGATGAGACCCCGATGTGGAACTGAGAACCCTGGTCCCGTGATGCCCATATGAGGACCTGAGTCACCAGGTCCAGGTGAGGTCCCTGTGAGAACCAGTCACCTCGTCCAGGTGAGGCCCAGGTGGGACCACAGTCACGAGGTTCAGGTGAGGCCCAGGTATATAGAGAGTATCCAGGTCCCAATGATGCCCAGGTAAGGACCAGAGTCAACAGGTCCAGGAGAGAACCAAATATGGATCAGAGTCATTGTGTTCCAGGTGAGGCCAGAAGGAGACCACAGGAACCAGGTCCAGAAGAGCCCCATATGGGAACCAGAGCCAACAGATCAGGGTGAGGTCCAGTTGTGACCACAGTCAGAAGGTCCAGGTGAAGCGCAGGTGGCAACAGGATTCACCAAGTCCAGGTCAGGCCCAGGTGGCCACCAGTCACCAGATCCAGATGCGGACCAGCTAAGGACCAGATTCACGAAGCTCAAGTGAAGCCCAAGGGGTGACCAGAGTCACCAGGTAAGGGTGATGTTCAGAGGGGGTACCAGAGTAACCAGTTTAGTTTGAGGCCCAGAATGGGACCAGAGGTCCCTGGTCAAAGGTAGGCCCAGGTGTGGCATAGAGTATCCAGGTCCCAATGATGCCTGGGTGAGGACCAGAGTCACTAGGGCCATGCAGGCCCAGATGGGGAACAGAATCACTAGGTCCTGGTGAGGCATAGAATAAGACCACAATCACCAGTATCAGGTGTGCCCCTTGTGGGAACCAGAGCCACTCTATCCAGCTGAGTAACAGGTCCATGTGAGCCCGACGTCAGGACCAGATGCATCAGGGCGAATTGAGGCATAGTTCGGGACAAGAGTCACCAGGTCTGCGTGCGGGGTAGGTGGGGCAAGATTCAGGAGATCTGAGTTAGGTCAAAGCGGGGACGTGAGACACCAGGTCCAGGTGAGGCCAAACTGAGTACCAGATTCACCACATCCAGGTGAAGTCCATGTTGGAAATAGAGTCACTAGGTCCAGGAGAGGTCCAGGTGGGGACCAGAGTCACCAGATCCAGGTGAAGTCCAGGTGGGGACCAGAGTCACCAGATCCAGGTGAAGCCCAGGTGGGGACCAGAGTCACTAGGTCCTGATTAGACCCAGGTGAGGATCAGACTTACCAGATACACGTGAGCCCCCGGCGGGGATCAGAGCCAAAAGGTCCATGTGATGCCGGCTTGGGGACCATAGTAAACAGGTCTACCTGACGCCCAGGTGTGGAACACAGTAATCATGTCCAGGTGAGTCCCCGGTGGTGACAAGAGTCACCACGTACAGTTGAGGCCCAATTGGGGACCAGGATCACCAGGTACAGGGGAGGCCCTTGAGAGAACCAGAGTCAACAGTTCGAGGTCAGGCGCAGGTGGGAACCAGGGTTAGCAGGTCCAAGTCAGGCCAAAGTGGGGTTCACAGTCACTAAGGCACAGTGAGACCCAGAGGGGGACCAGAGTCACCTGGTCCAGGTGAGGTCCAGTTGTGGAACACAGTCACCGTGTCCCAATTTTGCCCATTTGAGGACCATGGTCAACAGGGCCAGGTGAGGCCCAGATGGGGACCGGAGTCCCCAAATTCAGGTGAAGCCCAGGTGGGGACCACAGTCACCAGATCCAGGGTAGTCTCAGGTGGACACCAGAATCACCAGGTCCTGGTGAGGTGCAGGTGGCAACCACACCCACCAAGTCCCGGTGAGGCCCTGGTGGGGACCAGAGTCACGAGGTACATGAGAAGCTAGAAACACTGCAGCCACCAGGTCCACATGATGTCCATGTGGGAACGAGAATTACAAGTTACAGGTGAGGACCAGGTGGGGATCTGAGTCACCATGTCCAGGTGAGACCCTGGTGGGAACCAGTGTCACCATGTCCAAGTGTGGACCAGGTGAAGACGAGAGTTAATAGATCCGGCCAGGTCACTGTTAGTGAACAGTGTAACCATATCCTGATGCTACTCAGGTGTGTACCAGATACAAGGTCCTGGTGAGTCCCAGTTGGGACCAGAGACATGAGGACCAGGTGAGGTACCGATGGAAACCACAGTCACCAGGTCAGGTGAGGCATGCTTAGGATCAGAGTCACCATTTACAGGTGAGGTCCAGGGGGAGCCAGAGTCACATGGCACAGAAGAGGCGAAAGTCAGGACCAGAGTTACCACCATCAGGTCAGTCCCACTGGGAATAGAGTAACCACGTCCCGATGTTGCCCAGGTAGAACCACAGTTACCAGGTCCAGGTGCGGCCAACCTAAAGGCCATGCAGTGGAACCATGTCCCGAAGATGCCCAGGTAGGGAAGAGAGTCACCAGGTCCAAATGAGGCCCAGATGGAGCATATTCAATAGGTCCACGTGAGGCCCAGTTGAGGACCAGAGTCACCAGATCCAGATGAAACCAAGGTGGGGACCAGAGTCACTAGGTCCAGATGAGGTCCAAGTGAGGACCAGTGTTACCAGGTACACGTGATGCCCCGGTGGGAATCAGAGGAAACAGGTCCATATGAGGCCGGCTTCGGTACCATGGTCAACAGGACTACTTGAGGCCCATGTGTGGAACACAGTAACCAGGTCCAGGTGAGTCCCCGGTGGTGACAAGGGTCACCACGTCCAGGTGAGTCCCAGGGGGGGACCAGGATCACCAGGTACAGGGGAAGCCCTTGAATGAACCAGAGTCAACAGTTCGAGGTCAGGCGCAGATGGCAACCAGGGTCAGCAGGTCCAAGTCAGGGTAAACTTGGGTCACAGTCACTAGGGCGTGGTGAGACCCGGAGGGAGACCAGAATCACCTGGTCCAGGTGAGGTCCAGTTGTGGAATACAGTCACCGGGTCCCAATTTTGCCCAGTTGAGGACCATGGTCAACAGGGCCAGGTTAGGCCCAGATGGAGACCATAGTCCCCAAAGCAGGTGAAGCCCTGGTGGGGACCACAGTCACCAGATCCAGGGTAGTCTCAGGTGCAGACGAGAATGACCATGTCCACTTGAGGTGCAGGTGGCAACCACACTCACCAGGTCCCTGTGAGTCCCTGGTGGGGACCAGAGTCACGAGGTACATGAGAAGCTAGAAACACTGCAGCCACCACGTCCACATGATGTCCATGTGGGAACGAGAATCACCAGTTACAGGGGAGGACCAGTTGTGGATGCGACTCACCATGTCCAGGTGAGACCCAGGTGGGAATCAGTGTCAACATGTCCAGGTGTGGCCCAGGTGAAGACCAGAGTTAATAGGTCCGGCTGGGTCACTGTTAGTAAACAGTGTAACCGTATCCTGATGCTACCAAGGTGGGTACCAGAGACACCAGGTCCTGGTGAGTCCCAGTTGGGACCAGAGACATGAGGTCCAGGTGAGGTCCCGATGGGAACCACAGTCACCAGGTCAGGTGAGGCCATGCTTAGGATCAGAGTCACCAGTTACCGGTGAACCCAAGGTGGATCCAGAGTCAACTGGTACAGAAGAGGCCAAAGTCAGGTCCAGAGTTACCAGGATCAGGTCACTCCAATTGGGAATAGAGTAACCATGTCCCGGTGATGCCCAGGTAGAACCAGAGTCACCAGGCCCAGATGTGGCGCAGGTGGGGAGTATGTTAACTAGGTCAGGATGAGGCCCAGAGAGGTTCCAGAGTTAACATGTCCAGGTGAGGCTCAGGTGTGGAACAGAGTCACCAGGTACCAAAGATGCCCAGTGAGGACCAAAGTCACCAGGTGTGGGTAATGCGCAGAAAGGATCAGAGTCACCAGTTCAAGGTGAGGCCAAGAAATTGTCCACAGCAATCATCCAGGTGGGGAACAAAGTCACCAGGACTGTGTGATGCCCAGATGAGGACCAGATTGACCAGGTCCAGGTGAAGCCCAGGGGGTGACCAGAGACCGCAGGTATGGGAGACGACCATGTAAGGACCAGATTCACCAGGTCCAAGAGGTTGACGAGGGCCTGTGTTCCCAGGTACGGGTGAGGCACAGGTGGCAACCATACTCACCAGGTCCAGGAGAGGCCATCTTTCGCGCCATGCAGAGGAACCGTGTCCCGATGATGCCCATGTAGGAACCAGAGTTACCAGGTCCAGGTGATACCATCCTGCAGGCCATGCAGTGGAACCATGTCCCGATGATGCCGAGGGAGGAACCAGAGTCACCAGGTCCAAATGAGGCCCAGATGGAGCATATTCACTAGGTCCAGGTGAGGCCCAGTTGAGGACCAGAGTCACCAGATCTGGTTGAGGCCTAGAGGGGTACCAAAATCACCTGGTCCAGGTGACATCCAGATGGGGACCAGAGTCACCAGGACAGGGTGAGGACCAGAGAGGTTCCAGAGTCATCATGTCCAGGTTAGGCTCAGGTGTGGAACAGAGTAACCAGGTACCAAGATGCCCACATGAGGACCAGAGTCAACAGATCTGGGTGACGCGCAGATAGAATCAGAGTCACCAGTTGCAGGTGAGGCAATAAAGAGTCCACAGCAATCAGTTCCAGGTGGGGAACAAAGTAACCAGGACTGGGTGAGGCCCAGATGGGGACCAGTTTCCCTTCTCCAGGTGAGGCCCAGGTGATGACCAGAGTCCCCAGGTTGGGAGAAGACGAGGTAAGGACCAGATTCACCAGGTCCAAGAGGCCCACGTGGGGACCTGAGTCACCAGGTATGGGTGAGCCACAGGTGGCAATCCCACTCACCAGGTTCAGGTGAGGCCAACCTGCAGGCAATGCGCGGAACCATGTCCCGATGATGCCCAGTTAGGGACCCGAGTCACCAGGTCCAAATGAGGCAAGATGGAGCATATTCACTAAGTCCACGTGAGGCCCAGTTGAGGACCAGAATCACCAGATCTGCTTGAGGCCTAGATGGGAACCAGAATCACCCAGTCCAGGTTACGTCCTAATGGGAACCAGAGTCACCAGGTCAGGGTGAGGCCCAGAGAATTTCCAGAGTCATCATGACCAAGTGAGGCTCAGGTGTGGAACAGAGTCACCAGGTACGAATGATGCCCAGGTGAGGACCAGAGTGAACAGGTCTGGGTGACGCGCAGATAGGATCAGAGTCACCAGTTCCAGGTGAGGCCAAGAAAGAATCCACAGCAATCAGGTCAAGGTGTGGAACAAAGTCACCAAGATTGGGTGAGGCCCAGATTGGGACCAGATTCACCAGGTCCAGGTGAGGCCCAGGTGGTGACCAGAGTCATCGGGTCTGGGAGAGGACCAGGTAAGTACCAGATTCACCAGGTACAAGAGGCTCACGTGGGGACCTGAGTCACCAGGTATGGTTGAGGCCCTAGTGGCAACCCACTCACCAGGTCCAGTTGAGGCCAACCTGCAGGCCAGAGTCACAAGGTCCAAGTGAGGCCCAGGTGGGGAACAGAGTAACAATGTCCCATTGATGCCAGGTGGGAAAAGAGTCACAAGGTCCAGACGAGGCCTAAGTGAGGAGTAGATTCACCAGGTCCTGTTGAGGCCCAGTTGAGTATCAGTGTCCCCAGCTCTGGGTGATTCCCAGAGGGGGACCAGAGTCACCCGGTTCTGGTGTGAGTCAGGTGCGGACCAGAGTCACCACGTCAGGATGAGGCCCAGAGGGGAAAGAGAATCACTAGGTCCAGGTGAGGCCCCGATGTGGAACTGAGAAACCAGGTCCCATGATGCACATATGAGGACCTGAGTCACCAGGGCCAGGGGAGGTCCCTGTGGGAACCAGTCACCTCGTCCAGGTGAGGCCCAGGTGGGACCACAGTCACCAGTACCAGGTGAGGCCCAGGTATATAAGAGAGTATCCAGGTCAAAATGATGCCCAGGTAAGGTCCAGAGTCATCAGGTCTAGGTGCGGCCTAGGTGGGGCAAGATTCAGCAGTTCTGAGTTAGGTCAAAGTGGGGACGATAGACACCAGTCCTGGTGAGGACAAAGTGAGACCAGAGTCACCAGATACAGGTGAGTTCCAGATGGGGACCAGAGTCACCAGGTTAGGGTGAGGCCCAGAGAGGTTCCAGAGTCATCATTTCCAGGTGAGGACCAGAGTCACCAGGTCTGGGTGACACGCAGATAGGATCAGAGTCACCAGTTCCAGGTGAGGCCAAGAAAGAGTCCACAGCAATCAGGTCCAGGTGGGGAACAATGTCACCAGGACTGGATGACGCCCAGATGGGTACCAGAAACACCAGGCCCAGGTGATTCCCAGGTGGTGACCAGAGTTACCAGTTCCGGGTGAGAACAAGGTAAGGACCAGATTCACTCGTTCCAAGTGAGGCCCACGTGGGGACCTGTGTCACCAGGCATGGGTGAGGCACAGGTGACAACCCCACTCACCAGGTCCAGGTGATGCCAACCTGCAGGCCATGCAGAGGAACCATGTACTGATGATGCACAGGTAGGGACTAGAATTACCAGGTGCAGGTGATGCCAACCTGCAGGGCATGTGTGGAAACATGTCCCGATAATGCCCAGGTAGGGACCAGAGTTACAATGTCCAGGTGAGGCCAACCTGCAGGCTATGCTGTGGAACCATATCCCTATGATGCCCAGGTAGGGACTAGAGTCACCAGGTCCAAATGAGGCCAAGATGGATCATATTCACTAGGTCCAGATGAGGCCCAGTTGAGGACCCGAGTCACCATATCTGGTTGAGGCCTAGAGGGGTACCAGAATCCCCTGGTCCAGGTGACATCCAGATGGGGACCACAGTTACCAGGTCAGGGTGAGGCCCAGAGAGTTTCCAGAATCATCATGTCCAGGTGAGGCTCAGGTGTAGAACAGAGTCACCAGGTACCAATGATGCCCAGGTGAGGACCAGTGTCACCAATTCCGGGTGACGAGCAGATAGGATCAGAGTCACCAGTTCCAGGTGAGGCCAAGAAAGAATCCACAGCAATCAGGTACCGGTGGAGAACAAAGCCACCAGGACTGGGTGAGGCAGCAGTATCAGGTGAGCCCCTTGTGGGAACCAGAGCCACTCTATCCAGCTGAGCCCCAGGTCCATGTGAGGCCCACGTGAGGGTCAGATTCATCAGGTTGAATTGAGGCATAGCTGGGGACAAGAGTCACCAGGTCTGGGTGCGGCCTAGGTGGGACAAGATTCAGCAGTACTGAGTTAGGACCAAGTGGGGACGAGAGATACCAGGTCCATGAGAGGCCAAACTGAGGACCAGAGTCACCAGATCCAAGTGAGGTCCATGTTGGAAAGAGAGTCACCAGGTCCAGGAGAGGTCCAGGTGGGTACCAGAGTCACCAGATCCAGGTGAAGTCCCGGTGGGGAACAGAGTCATCAGATCCAAGTGAAGCCCAGGTGGGAACCAGAGTCACTAGGTCCAGATGAGGCCCAGGTGAGGACCAGTGTTACCAGGTACACGAGAGGCCCCGGTGGGGATCAGAGGCAACAGGTCCATGTGAGGCCGGCTTGGGGACCATGGTCAACAGGTCTACTTGAGGCCCATGTGTGGAACACAGTAAACAGGTCCAGGTGAGTCCCCGGTGGTGACAAGAGTCACCACGTCCAGGTGAGACCCAGGTGGGGACCAGGATCAGCAGGTACAGGGGAGGCCCTTGAAAATACCAGAGTCAACAGTACGACGTCAGTCGCAGGTGGGAACCAGGGTCAGCAGGTCCAAGTCAGGCCAAAGAGGCGTTCAGAGTCATTAGGGCACGGTGAGACCCAGAGGGGGACCAGAGTCGCCTGGTCCAGGTGAGGTCCAGGTGTGGAACACAGTCACCAGGTCCCAATTTTGCCCAGTTGAGGACCATGGTCAACAGGGCCAGGTGGGTCCCAGATGGGGACCGGAGTCCCCAAATCCAGGTGAAGCCCAGGTGGGGACCACAGTCACCAGATCCAGGGTAGTCTCAGGTGCAGACCAGAATCACCAGGTCCAGGTGAGGTGCAGGTGGCAACCACACTCACCAGGTCCCGGTGAGGCCCTGGTGGAGACCAGAGAAACGAGGTACATGAGAAGCTAGAAACACTGCAGCCACCAGGTCCACATGATGTCCATGTGGGAACGACAATCACCAGTTACAGGTGAGGACCAGGTGGAGCCAGAGTCACGTGGTACGGAAGAGGCCAAGGTCAGTACCAGAGTTAGCAGGATCAGGGCAGTCCCAGTGGGGAATAGAGTAACCATGTCCCAATGATTCCCAGGTAGAACCAGAGTCACCAGTTCCAGATGACGCGGAGGTGGGGAGCATATTCACTAGGTCCCTGTGAGGCCCAGTTGAGGACCAGATTCACCAGGTCAAGTTGAGGCCTAGAGGGGTACCAGATTCACCTGGTCTTGGTGACATCCAGATGGGGCCCATGTCACCATGTCAGGCTGAGGCCCAGAGGGGATCCAGAGTCATCATGTCCAGGTGAGGCTCAGGTGTGGAACAGAGTATCCACGTCATAATGGTCCACAGGTGAGGACCAGAGTCACCAGATCTGGGTGAGGCCCAGTAAGGATCAGAGTCAGCAGTTCCAGGTGAAGCCAAGTAGGAGTCCACAGCAAACAGGTCCAGGTGAGGCCAACCTGCAGGCCATGCAGTGGAACCATGTCCCGATGATGCCCAGGTAGGGACCAGAGTTAACAGGTCCAGCTGAGGCCAACCTGCAGTCCATGCAGTGGAACCATGTCCCGACGATGCCCAGGTAGGGATCAGAATCATCAGGTCCAATGAGATCCAGATGGAGCATATTCACTAGGTCCAGGTGAGATCCAATGGAGGACCAGAGTCACAGGACCTGGATGAGGCCTACCGGGGTACCAGAATCACCTGGTCCAGGTGACATCCAGTTGGGGACCAGAGTCACCAGGTCAGGATGAGGCCCAGAGAGGTTCCAGAGTCATCATGTCCAGGTGAGGCTCAGGTGTGGAACAGAGTCACCAGGTACCAAAGATGCCCAGGTGAGGACCAGAGTCACCAGGTCTGGGTAATGCGCAGATAGGATCAGAGTCACCAGTTCCAGGTGAGGCCAAGAAAGAGTCCACAGCAATCAGATCCAGGTGGGGAACAAAGTCACCAGGACTGGGTGAGGCCCAGATGGGGACCAGAATCACCAGGTCCAGGTGAGGCCCAGGTGGTGACCAGAGACCCCGGGGCTGGGAGACGACCAGGTAAGGACCAGATTCACCAGGTCCAAGAGGCCCAAGCGGGGACCTATGTCCCCAGGTACGGGTGAGGCACAGGTTGCAACCAAACTCACCAGGTCCAGGAGAGGCCATCCTTCGCGCCATGGAGAGGAACCGTGTCCCGATGATGTACATGTAGGAACCAGAGTTACCAGGTCCAGGTGATGCCAACCTGCAGGCCATGCAGTGGAACCATGTCCCGATGATGCCCAGGTAGGGACCAGAGTCACCAGGTCCAAATGAGGCCCAGATGGAGCATATTCACTAGGTCCAGGCGAGGCCCAGTAGAGGACCAGAGTCACCAGATCTGGTTGAGGCTCAGAGGGGTACCAGAATCACCTGGTCCAGGTGACATCCAGATGGGGACCAGAGTCACCAGGACAGGGTGAGGCCCAGAGAGGTTCCAGAGTCATCATGTCCAGGTGAGGTTCAGGGGTGGAACTGAGTCACCAGGTACCAATGATGCCCAGATGAGGACCAGAGTCACCAGATCTGGGTGACGCGCAGATAGGATCAGAGTCACCAGTTCCAGGTGAGGCAAAGAAAGAGTCCACAGCAATCAGTTCCAGGTGGGGAACAAAGTAACCAGGACTGGGTGAGGCCCAGATGGGGACCAGTTCACCTTGTCCAAGGGAGGCCCAGGTGATGACCAGAGTCCCAGGTTGGGAGAATAAGAGGTAAGGACCAGATTCACCAGGTCCAAGAGGCCCACGTGGGGACCTGAGTCACCAGGTATGGGTTAGCCACAGGTGGCAATCCCACTCACCAGGTCCAAGTGAGGCCAACCTGCAGGCCATGTGCGGAACCATGTCCCGATGATGCCCAGGTAGGGACGACAGTCACCAAGTCCAAATGAGGCCCAGATGGAGCATATTCACTAGGTCCAGGTGAAGCCAATTGAGGACCAGAGTCACCAGAACTGGTTGAGGCCTAGAGGGGTCCCAGAATCACCTGGTCCAGGTTACATCCTAATGGGGACCAGAGTCACCAAGTCAGGTGAGGCCATGCTTAGGATAAGAGTCACCAGTTACAGGTGAGGCCCAGGTGGAGCCAGAGTCCCCTGGTACAGAAAATGCCAAAGTCAGACCAGTGTTACAAGGATCAGGTCACTCCCAGTGGGGAATAGAGTAACCATGTCCCGATGATGCCCACGTAGAACCAGAGTCATCATGTCCAGATGAGGCGCAGTTGGGGAGCATATTCACTAGGTCCCGGGCAGACCCAGTTGAGGACTAGAGTCACCAGGTTTGGTTGAGGCCTAGAAGGGTACCAGATTCACCTGGTTAGGTGACATCCAGATGGGGACCATAGTAACCATGTCAGGGTGAGGCCCAGAGGGGATCCAGAGTCATCATGTCCAGGTGAGGCTCAGGTGTGGAACAGAGTATCCAGGTCATAATGGTCCACATGTGAGGACCAGAGTCACCAGATCTGGAAGAGGCCCAGTTAGGATCAGAATTACCACTTCCAGGTGAGGCCAAGAAGGTGTCCACAGTCATCAGGTCCAGGTGGGGAACAAAGTCACCAGGACTAGGTGATGCCCAGGTGGTGACCATATTTACCAGTTCCGGGTGAGGACTAGGTAAGGACCACATTCACCAGGTTCAAGTGAGGCCCACATGGGGACCTGTGTCACAGGCATGGGTAAGACCCACGTGGGAACCCCACTCACCAGGTCAAGATGAGGCCAACCTGCAGGCCATGCAGAGGAACCATGTCCCGATGATGACCAGTAGGGATCAGAGTTACCAGGTCCAGGTGAGGCCAACAAGCAGGCCATGCAGTGGAACCATTTACTGATGATGCCCAGTGAGTGACCAGAGTCACCAGGTCCAAATGAGGCCCAGATGGAGCATATTCACTAGGTCCAGGTGAGGCCCAGGTAAGGAAAAGAGTCACCAGATCTGGTTGAGGCCTAGAGGGGTACCAGAATCACCTGGTCCAGGTGACATCCAGATGGGGATCAGATCACCAGGTCAGGGTGAGACCCAGAGAGGTCCCAGAGACATCATGTCCAGGTGAGGCTCAGGTGTGGAACAGAGTCACCAGGTACCAATGATGCCCAGGTGAGGACCAGAGTCAACAGATCTGGGTGACGCGCAGATAGGATCAGAGTCACCAGCTCCAGGTGAGGCCAAGAAAGAGTCCAGAGCAATCAGGTCCAGTTGGGGAACATAGTCACCAGGACTGCGTTAGGCCCAGATGGGGGCCAGATTCACCAGGTCAAGGTGAGGCCCAGGTTGTGACCAGATTCCCCGGGTCTGGGAGAAGACCAGGTAAGGACCAGATTCACCAGGCCCAAGAGGCCCACGTGGGGACCTGAGTCACCAGGTATGGGTAAGGCCCACGTGGCATCCCACTAACAAAGTCCAGGTGAGGCCAACCTGCAGGCCAGAGTCACCAGATTCAGGTGAGGCCCAGGTATATAAGAGAGTATCCAAGAGTCACCAGGTCTGGGTGAGGGCAAACTGAGGACCAGTGTCACCAGATCCAGGTGAGGTCCAGGTGGGGACCAGAGTCACCAGATCCAGGTGAAGCCCAGGTGGGGACCAGAGTCACTAGGTCCAGATGAGGCCCAGGTGAGGACCAGAGTTACCAGGTACACGTGAGGCCCCGGTGGGGATCAGAGGCAACAGGTCCATGTGGGGCCGCCTTGGGGACCATGGTCAACACGTCTACTTGAGGCCCAGGTGTGGAACACAGTAAGCAGGTCCAGGTGAGTCCCCGGTGTTGACAAGAGTCACCACGTCCAGGTGAGGCTCAGCTGGGGACCAGGATCACCAGGTACAGGGGAGGCCCTTGAAAGAACCAGAGTCAACAGTTCGAGGTCAGGCGCAGGTGGCAACCAGCGTCAGCAGGTCCAAGTCAGGCCAAAGTGTGGTTGACAGTCACTAGGGTATGTTGAGACCCAGAGGGGGACCAGAGTCACCTGTTCCAGGTGAAGTCCAGTAGTGGAACACAGTCTCTGGGTCCCAATTATGCCCAGTTGAGGACCATGTTCAACAGGGCCAGGTGAGGCCCAGATGGGGACTGGAGTCCCCAAATTCAGTTGAAGCCCTTGTGGGGACCACAGTCACCAGATCCAGGGTAGTCTCAGGTGGAGACCAGAATCAAGAGGTCCTGGTGAGGTGCAGGTGGCAACCACACTCACCAAGTCCCGGTGAGGCCCTGGTGGGGACCAGAGTCACGAGGTACATGAGAAGCTAGAAACACTGCAGCCACCAGGTCCACATGATGTCCACGTGGGAACGAGAATTACAAGTTACAGGTGAGGACCAGGTGGGGATCCGAGTCACCATGTCCAGGTGAGACCCTGGTGGGAACCAGTGTCACCATGTCCAAGTGTGGACAAGGTGACGACGAGAGTTAATAGGTCCGGCCGGGTCACTGTTAGTGAACAGTGTAACCATATCCTGATGCTACTCAGGTGGGTACCAGACACAAGGTCCTGGTGAGTCCCATTTGGACCAGAGACATGAGGACCAGGTGAGGTACCGATGGAAACCATAGACACCAGGTCAGGTGAGTCCATGCTTAGGATCAGAGTCACCAGTTGCAGGTGAGGCCCAGGTGGAGCCAGAGTCACCTGGTAGAGAAGAGGCCAAAGTCAGGACCAGAGTTACCAGGATCAGGTCAGTCCCTGTTGGGAATAGAGTAACCATGTCTCGATGATGCCCAGGTAGAACCTGTCACCAGGTCCAGATGAGGCGCAGGTTGGGAGCATGTTCACTAGGTCCCCGTGAGGCCCAGGTCAGGACCAGAGTCACCAGGTCAAGTTGAGGCCTAGAGGGATACCAGATTCACCTAGTCTATGTGACATCCGGATGGGGACCAGAGTCACCAGGTCAGGGTGAGGACCAGAGAGGTTCCAGGGTCATCATGTCCAGGTGAGGCTCTGGTGTGGAACAGAGTATCCAGGTCATAACGGTCCACATGTGAGGACCAGAGTCACCAGATCTGTGTGAGGCCCAGTTAGGATCAGAGTCACCAGATCCAGTTGAGGCCAAGAGGAGTCCACAGCAATCAGGTCCAGGTGGGGAAGAAAGTCAACAAGACTAGGTGAGGCCCAGAACGGGACCAGATTCACCAGGTCCAGGTGATTCCCAGGTGGTGACCAGGGTTACCAGGTCCGGGTGAGGACCAGGAAAGGACCAGATTCACCAGGTCAAAGTGAGGCCCACGTGGGGACCTGTGTCACCAGGTATGGGTGAGCCCCAGGTTGCAACCCCAATCACTAGGGCCAGGTGAGGCCAACCTGGAGGCCACGCAGAGGAACCCTGTCCCGGTGATGCCCAGGTAGGGACCAGAGTTACAAGGTCCAGCTGAGGCCAACCTGCAGGCCATGCAGTGGATGCATGTCCCGATGATGCCAAGGTAGGAACGAGAGTTACCAAGTCCAACTGATGCCCAGATTAAGCATATTCACTAGGCCCAGGTGAGGCCCAATTGAGGACCAGAGTCACCAGGTCAAGTTGAGACCTTGAGGGGTACCAGATCCACCTGGTTTGGGTGACATCCAGATGGGGACCAGAGTCCCCATGTCAGGCTGAGGCCCAGAGGGGATCCAGAGTCATCATGTCCAGGTGAGGCTCAGGTGTGGAACAGAGTATCCAGGTCATAATGGTCCACAGGTGAGTACCAGAGTCACCAGATCTGGGTGAGGCCCAGTTAGGATCAGAGTCACAAGTTCCAGGTGAGGACAAGAAGGGGTCCACAGCAATCAGGGCCAGGTGGGTAACAAAGTCAACAGGACTGGGAGAGGCCCAGATGGGGACCAGATTCTCCAGGCCCAGGTGAGGCCCAGGTGGTGATCAGAGTTACCAGTTCCGGGTGAGGACCAGGTAAGGACCAGATTCACCAGGTCGAAGTGAGGCCCACGTGGGGACCTGTGTCACCAGGTATGGGTGAGACCCAGGTGTCAACCCCACTCAACAGGTCCAGGTGTGGCCAACCTGTAGGCAATGCAGAGGAACGGTTTACCGATGATGCCCAGGTAGGGACCAGAGTTACCTGGTCCAGGTGAGGCCAACCTGCCGCCCTTGCAGTGGAACCATGTCCTGATGATGCCCAGGTGGGGACCAGAGTCACCAGATACAGGTGAAGCCCAGGTGGGGACCAGAGTCACTAGGTCCAGATGAGGCCCACGTGAGGACCAGAGTTACCAGGTACACGTGAGGCCGCGGTGGGGATCAGAGGCAACACTTCCATGTGAGGACGGCTTGGGGACCATGGAAAACAGGTCTACTTGAGGCCCAGGTGTGGAACACAGTAAGCAGGTCCAGGTGAGGCCCCGGTCGTGACAAGCGTCACCTCGTCCAGGTGAGGCCCAGGTGGGGACCAGGATCACCAGGTACAGGGGAGGCCCTTGAAAGAACCAGAGTCAACAGTTCGAGGTCAGGCGCAGGTGGCAACCAGGGTCAGCAGGTCCAAGTCAGGCCAAAGTGGGGTTCACAGTCACGAGGGCACGGTGAGACCCAGAGGCGGACCAGAGTCATGTCGTCCAGGTGAGGTCCAGATGTGGAACAGTCACCGGGTCCCAATTTTGCCCAGTTGAGGACCATGGTCAACAGGGCCAGGTGAGGCCCAAATGGGGACCGGAGTCCCGAAATCCAGGTGAAGCCCAGGTGGGGACCACAGTCACCAGATCCAGGGTAGTCTCAGGTGTAGACCAGAATCGCCAGGTCCAGGTGAGGTGCAGGTGGCAACCACACTCACCAGATCCCGGTGAGGGCCTGGTGGGGACCAGAGTCAAGAGGTATATGAGAAGCTAGAAACACTGCAGCCACCAGGTCCACATGATATCCATATGGGAACGAGAATCACCAGTTACAGGTGAGGACCAGGTGGGGATCCGAGTCACCATGTCCAGGTGAGACCCAGGTGGGAACCAGTGTCACCAAGTTCAGGTGTGGCGCAAGTGAAGACCAGAGTTAATACGTCTGGCTGGGTCACTGTTAGTGAACAGTGTAACCATATCCTGATGCTACCCAGGTGGTAACCAGAGACGCCAGGTCCTGGTGAGGCCCAGGTGGGACTAGAGACATGAGGTCCAGGTGAGGTCCCGATGGAAACCACAGTCACCAGGTCAGGTGACGCCATGCTTAGGATCAGAGTTACCAGTTACAGGAGAGGCCCGGGTGGAACCAGAGTCACCTGGTACAGATGAGGCCAAAGTCAGGACCAGAGTTACCAGGATGAGGTCAGTCCCAGTGGGGAATAGAGTAACCATGTCGCGAAGATGCCCAGGTAGAACCAGAGTCACCAGGTCCAGATGAGTCACAGGTGGGAAGCATGTTCCTTAGGTCCCGTTGAGGCCCAGTTGAGGGTCAGAGTCACCAGGTCAAGTTGAGGCCTAGAGGGGTATCAGATTGACCTGGTCTAGGTGCCATCCAGATGGGGACCAGACTCAACATGTCAGGCTGAGGCCCAGAGGGGATCCAGAGTCATCATGTCCAGGTGAGGTTCAGGTGTGGAAAAGAGTATCCAGGTCATAATGGTCCACAGGTGAGGACCAGAGTCACCAGATCTGGGCGAGGCTCAGTTAGTGTCAGAGTCACCAGTTCCAGGTGAGGCCAAGAAGGAATCCAAAGCAATCAGGTCCAGGTGGGGAAAAAGTCACGAGGACTGGGTGAGGCCCAGATGGGGATCCGATTTACCAGATCCAGGTGAGGCCCAGGTGGTGACCAGATTCTCCGGGTCTGGGAGACCACCAGGTAAGGACCAGATTCACCAGGTGCAAGAGGCCCATGAGGGGACCTGAGTTACCAGGTATGGGTGAGGCCCAGTTCTCAACCCCACTCACCAGGTCCAGTTGAGGCCAACCTGCATGCCAAAGTCAACAGATCCACGTGAGTCCCTACTGGGCACCAGAGACAGCAGGTAAAAATGAGTCTACAAGAACACCACAGTCACCAGGTCCAGGTGTGATTCATGTGGGAACGAGATTCACCAGGTCCAGGTGAGACCCATGTGGGGACGACAGACACCAGGTCCAGAATGAGGCCTAGGAGGGGGACCAGAGTCATCAGGACCAGTTGAGGCCCAAGTGTGGAGCAAAGTTATCATGTCCAGGTGAGGCTCAGAGGTGAACAGAGTATCCAGGTCATAATGGTCCAGAGGTGAGGACCAGAGTCACCAGATCTGTGTGAGGTCCAGTTAGGATCAGAGTCACCAGTTCCAGGTGAGGCCAAGAAGGAGTCCACAGCAATCAGGTCCAGGTTGGGAACAAAGTCACCACGACTGGGTGAGGCCCAGATTGGGAACAGATTCACCAGGTCCAGGTGAGGCCCTGGTGGTGACCAGAGTCCCCGGGTCTGGGAGAACCAGGTAAGGACCAGATTCACCAGGTCCAAGAGGCCCACGTGGGGACTTGAGGTACCAGGTATGGGTGAGGCCCAGGTGGAAACCCCACTCACCAGGTCCAGGTGAGGCCAACTTGCAGGACAGAGTCACCAGATCCAGGTGAGGCTCTAGTGGGGAACGAAGTCACCAAGTAATAGTGACTACAAGAACACCACAGTCACCAGGTCCACGTGTGGTTCATGTGGGAACGAGAGTCACCAGGTCCATGTGAGGCCCAGGTGTAGCCAGAGTCACCTGGTACAGAAGAGGCCAAAATCAGGACCAGAGTTACCAGGATTAGGTCAGTCCCAGTGAGGAATAGAGTAACCATGTCCCGATGATGCCCAGGAAGAACCAGAGTCACCAGGTCCAGATGAGGCGCAGGTGGGGAGCATGTTCACTAGATCCCTGTGAGACCCAGTTGAGGAACAGATTTACCAGGTCAAGTTGAGGCCTAGAGGGGTACCAGATTCACCTGGTCTAGGTGACGTCCAGATGGGGACCACAGTCAAAATGTGAGGCTGAGGCCCAGAGGGGATCCAGAGTCATCATATCCAGGAGAGGCTCAGGTGTGGAACAGAGTATACAGGTCATAAAGGTCCACATGTGAGGACCAGAGTCACCAGATCTGGGTGAGGCCAAGTTAGTGTCAGAGTCACCAATTCCAGGTGAGGCCAAGAAGGAGTCCAAAGCAATCAGGTCCAGGTGGGGAACTAATTCACCAGGACTGGGTGAGGCAGAGATTGGAATCAGATTCACCAGGTCCAGGTGATTCCCAGGTGGTGACCAGACTTAGCAGTTCCAGGTGAGGACCAGGTAAGGACCAGATTCACCAGTTCCAAGTGATGCGCATGTGGGGACCTGTGTCACCAGGTATGGGTGAGGCATAGGTGACAACCCCACTCACCAGGTCCAGGTGAGGACAACCTGCAGGCCATGCAGAGGAACCATGTCCCGATGATGCCCTTTGTAGGGACTAGAGTTACCAGGTCCAGGTGAGGCCAACCTGCAGGCCATGCAGTGGAACCATGTCCCGATGATGCCCCGGTAGGACCAGAGTCACCAGGTCCAAATGAGGCCCAGATGGAGCATATTCACTAGGTCCAGGTGAGGCCCAGTTGAGGACCAGAGTCACCAGATCTGGTTGAGGCCTAGAGGGGTACCAGAATCACCTGGTCCAGGTGATATCCAGATGGTGACCAGAGTCACCAGGTCAGGGTGAGTCCCAGAGAGGTTCCAGAGTCATCATGTCCAGGTGAGGCTCAGGTGTGGAACAGAGTCACCAGGTCCCAATGATGCCCAGGTGAGGACCAGAGTCACCAGGTCTGGGTGACGCGCAGATAGGATCAGAGTCACCAGTTCCAGGTGAGGCCAAGAAAGAGTCCACAGCAATCATGTCCAGGTGGAGAACAAAGTCACCAGGACTGGGTGAGGCCCAGATGGGGACCAGATTCACCAGGTCCAGGTGAGTCCCAGGTGGTGACCAGAGTCCCCGTGTCTGGGAGAGGACCACGTAAGGACCAGATTCACCAGGTCTAAGAGGCTCACGTGGGGACCTGAGTCACCAGGTTTGGGTGAGGCACAGGTGGCAACCCCACTCATCAGGTCCATGTAAGGCCAACCTGCAGGCCAGAGTCACCAGATCCATGTGAGGCCCTAGTGGGTACCTGAGTGACCAGGTAAATGTGAGACTACAAGAACACCACAGTCACCAGGTCTAGGTGTGGTTCATGTGGGAACGAGAGTCACCAGGTCCAGGTGAGAACCCAGGTGGGGACGACAGTCACCAGGTCCAGGTGAGGCCCCGGTGGGGACGACAGTCACAAGGTCCAGGTGAGGCGCAGGTGGCAACAGGATTCACCAAGTCCAGGTTAGGCCCAGGTGGAGACCATTCACCAGGTCCAGATTGAGGCCTAGGTGGGGGGACCAGAGTCATCAGGACCAGTTGAGGACAAAGTGCGGAGCAAAGTTATCATGTCTAGGAGAGGCCCAGGTGAGGAACAGAGTAACCATGTCCCATTGATGCCAGGTGGGAAAAGAGTCAGAAGGTCCAGACGAGGCCTAAGTGAGGAGTGGATTCACAAGGTCCTGTTGAGGCCCAGCTGATGACCAATGTCCCCAGCTCCCGGAGAGCCCACAGGGGGACCAGAGTCACCCGGTTCTGGTGATATCCAAGTGGGGACCAGAGTCAGCACGTCAGGGTGAGGCCCAGAGGTGGACGAGAATCACTAGGTCCAGGTGAGGCCCCGATGTGGAACTGAGAAACCAGGTCCCATGATGCCCATATGAACACCTGAGCCACGAGGTCCGGGTGATTTCCCTGTGGGAACCATTCACCTCGAGTAGGTGAAGCCCAGGTGGGACCACAGTCACCAGGTCCAGGTGAGGCCCAGGTATATAAGAGAGTATCCAGGTCCCAATGATACACAGGTAAGGACCAGAGTCAACAGGTCCAGGAGAGGCCCAAATATGGATCAGAGTCATTGTGTTCCAGGTGAGACCAGATGGAGACCACAGGAAACAGGTCCAGGAGAGCCCCATATGGGAACCAGAGCCACCATCCAGGTGAGGTCCAGTTGGCACCACAGTCTCAAGGTCCAGGTGAGGCGCAGCAGGCAACAGGATTCACCAATTCCAGGTGAGGACCAGGTGGCGACCAGTCACCACAACCAGGTGCGGACCAGCTAAGGACCAGATTCACCAGACCCAAGTGAAGCCCAAGGGGTGACCAGAGTCACCGGGTAGGGGTGAGGCCCAGAGGGGGAACCAGAGTAGCCAGTTTAGTTTGAGTCCCAGAATGGGACCAGAGGTCCCTGGTCAAAGTGATGCCCAGGTGTGGAATATAGTATCCAGGTCCCAATGATGCCTGGGTGAGGATCAGAGTCACTAGGGCCATGCAGGCCCAGATGGGGAACAGAATGTCTAGGTCCTGTTGAGGCATAGAATAATACCACAGTCAGCAGTATCAGGTGAGCCCATTTTGGGAACCAGAGCCACTCTATGGAGCTGAGTCCCAGGTCCTTGTGAAGCCCACGTGATGACTAGATTCATCAGGTCGAATTGAGGCATAGCTGGGGACAAGAGTCACCAGGTCTGGTTGCGGCCTTGGTGTGGCAAGATTCAGCAGTTCTGAGTTAGGTCAAAGTGGGGATGAGAGACACCAGGTCCAGGTGAGGCCAAAGTGAGGACCAGAGTCACCAGATCCAGGTGAGGTCCACATTGGAAAGAGAGTCACCAGGTCCAGGAGAGGTCCAGGTCGGGACCAGAGTCACCAGATCCAGGTGAAGTCCAGGTGGGGACAAGACTCACCAGATCCATGTGAAGTCCAGGTGGGGACCAGAGTCACTTGGACCAGATGAGGCCAGTTGAGGACCAGAGTTACCAGACACCTGAAGCCCCGGTGGGGATCAGAGGCAACAGGTCTACTTGAGGCCCAGGTGTGGAACACAATAAACAGGTCCAGGTGAGTCCCCGGTGGTGAGAAGAGTCACTACGTCCAGGTGAGGCCCAGGTGGGGACCAGGATCACCAGGTACAAGGGAGGTCTTGAAAGAACCAGAGTCATCAGTTCGAGGTCAGGCGCAGGTGGCAACCAGGGTCAGCAGGTCAAAGTCAGGTCAAAGTGGGGTTCAGTCACTAGGGCACGGTGAGACCCCGAGGGGGACCAGAGTCACCTGGTCCAGGTGAGGTCCAGTTTTGGAACACAGTCACCGGGTGCCAATTTTGCCCATTTGAGGACCATGGTCAACAGGGCCAGGTGAGGCCCAGATGGGGACCGGAGTCCCCAAATCCAGGTGAAGCCCAGGTGGAGACCACAGTCACCAGATCCAGGGTAGTCTCAGGTGCAGACCAGAATCACCAGTTCCAGGTGAGGTGCAGGTGGAAACCGCACTCACCAGGTCCCGGTGAGGCCCTGGTGGGGACCAGAGTCACGAGGTACATGAGAATCTAGAAACATTGCAGCCACATGGTCCACAAGATGTCCATGTGGGAACGAGAATCACCAGTTACAGGTGAGGACCAGGTGGGGATCTGACTCACCATGTCCAGGTGAGAACCTGGTAGGAACCAGTGTCACCCTGTCCAGGTGTGCCCCAGGTGAAGACCAGAGTTAATAGGTCCAGCTGGGTCACTGTTAGTGAACAGTGTAACCATATCCTGATGCTACCCAAGTGAGTACCAGAGACACCAGGTCCTGGTGAGGCCCAGGTGGGACCAGAGACATGAGGTCCAGATGAGGTCACGATGGGTACCACAGTCACCAGGTCAGGTGAGGGCATGCTAACGTCAGAGTCACCACTTACAGGTGAGGCCCAGGTGGAGCCAGAGTCACCTGGTAGAGAAGAGGCCAAAGTCAGGACCAGAGTTACCAGGATCAGGTCAGTCCCACTGGGGAATAGAGTAACCACGTCCCGATGATGCCCAGGTAGAACCAGAGTTACCAGGTCCAGGTGCGGCCAACCTGAAGGCCATGCAGTGGAACCGTGTCCTGATGATTCCCAGTTAGAGACCAGAGTCACCAGGTCGAAATGAGGCCCAGATGGAGCATATTCACTAGGTCCAGGTGAGGCCCAGTTGAGGACCAGAGTCACCAGACCTGGTTGAGGCCTAGAGGGGTACCAGAATCACCTGGTCCAGGTGCCATCCAGATGGGTCCAGAGTCACCATGTCAGGGTGAGGCCCAGAGAGGTTCCAGAGTCATCATGGCCAGGTGAGACTCAGGTGTGGAACAGAGTATCCAGGTCATAATGGTCCACAGGTGAGGACCAGAGTCACCAGATCTGGGTGAGGCCCAGTTAGGATCAGAGTCAACTGTTCCAGTAGAGGCCAAGAGGAGTCCACAGCAATCAGGTCCGGGTGGGGAACAAAGTCACGAGACTGGGTGAGGCCCAGAGGGGGAACAGATTCACCAGGTCCAGGTGATTCCCAGGTGGTGACCAGGGTTGCCAGGTCCCTGTGAGGACCAGGAAAGGACCAGATTCACCAGGTCCGAGTGAGGCCCACGTGGGAACATGTGTCACCAGGTATGGGTGAGCCCCGGGTGGCAACCCCACTCACTAGGTCCAGGTGAGGCCAACCTGGAGGCCATGCAGAGGAACCGTGTCCCGGTGATGCCCAGGTAGGGACCAGAGTTACCAAGTCCAGCTGCGGCCAACCTGCAGGCCATGCAGTGGATCCATGTCCCGATGATGCCCAGGTAGGGACCAGAGTCACCAGGTCCAACTGAGGCCCAGATGGAGCATATTCACTAGGTCCAGGTGAGGCCCAGTTGAGGACCAGAGTCCCCAGACCTGGTTGAGGCCTAGAGGGGTCCCAGAGTCACCTGGTCCAGGTGACATCCAGATGGAGACGAGAGTCACCAGGTCAGGGTTAGGCCCAGAGTGGTTCCAGAGTCATCATGTCCAGGTGAGGCTCAGGTGTGGAACAGACTCAGCAGGTACCAATGATGCCCAGGTGAGGACCAGAGTGACCAGGTCTGGGTGACGCGCAGATAGGATCAGAGTCACCAGGTCCAGGTGAGGCCAAGAAAGAGTCCAAAGCAATCAGGTCCAGGTGGGGAACAAAGTCACCAGGACTGGGTGAGGCCCAGATGGGGATCTGATTCATTCATCAGGCCCAGGTGAGGCCCAGGTGGTGAACAGAGTCCCCGGCATTGGGAGAGGACCAGGTACGGACCAGATTCACCAGGTCCAAGAGGCCCACGTGGGGACCTGCGTCACCAGGTATGGGTGAAGCCCAGGTGGCAACCCCACTCACCAGCTCCAGGTGAGGCCAACCTGCAGGCCAGAGTCACCAGATCCAGGTGAAGCCCTAGTGAGGACAGGAGTCACCAGGTAAATCTGAGTCTACGAACACCACAGTCACCAGGTCCTGGTGTGGTTCATGTGGGAACTTAGTCACCAGGTCCAGGTGAGACCCAGGTGGCGACCACAGTTACCAGGTCCAGATTGAGGCCTAGGTGGTGGGTCCAGAGTCATCAGGAGCAGTTGAGGCCAAAGTGCGGAGCAAAGTTATCATGTCCAGGTGAGGACCAGGTGGGGAACAGAGTAACCATGTCCCATTGATGCCAGGTGGGAAAAGAGTCACAGGTCCAGTCGAAGCCTAAGTGAGGAGTAGATTCACCAGGTCCTGCTGAGGCCTAGTTGAGGACCAGTGTCCCCAGCTCCGGGTGAGTCCTGATGGGGACCAGAGTCACCCGGTTCTGGTGATATCCAGGTGGGGATCAGAGTCACCACGTCAGGGTGAGGCCCAGAAGGGGACGAGAATCACTAGGTCCAGGTGAGGCCCCGATGTGGAACTGAGAAACCAGGTCCCATGATGCCCATATGAGGACCTGAGTCACCAGGTCCAGGTGAGGTCCCTGTGGGAACCAGTCACCTTGTCCAGGTGAGGCCCAGGTGGGACCACAGTCACCAGGTCCACGTGAGGCCCAGGTATATAAGAGAGTATCCAGGTCGCAATGATGCCCAGGTATGTACCAGAGTCAACAGGTCCAGGAGAGGCCCAAATATGGATCAGAGTCATCTTGTTCCAGGTGAGGCCAGATGGAGACCACAGGAACCAGTTACAGGAGAGCCTCATATGGGAACCAGAGACACCAGATACAGGTCAGATCCAGTTGGGACCACAGTCACAAGGACCAGGTGAGGCGCAGGTGGCAACAGGATTCTCCAAGTCCCGGTGAGGCCCAGGTGGCCAGCAGTCACGAGATCCAGGTGCGGACCAGCTAAGGACCATATTCACCAGGCCCAAGTTAAGCCCAAGTGGTTACGAGAGTCACCAGGTAAGGGTGAGACCCAGAGTGGTAACCAGAGTAACCAGTTTAGTTTGAGGCCAAGAATGGGACCAGACGTGCCTGGTCAAAGTGAGGCCCTGTGTGGAATAGAGTATCCAGGTCCCAGTGATGCGTGGGTGAGGACCAGAGTCACTAGGGCCATGCAGGCCCAGATGGGGAACAGAATTCTAGGTGCTGGGGAGGCATAGAATAAGACCACAGTCAGCAGTATCTGGTGAGCCCCTTGTGGGAACCAGAGCCACTCTATCCAGCTGAGTCCCAGGTCCATGTGAGGCCCACATGAGGACCAGATTCATCAGTTCGAATTGAGGCATAGCTGGGGACAAGAGTCACCAGGTCTGGATACGGTCTAGGTGGGACAAGATTCAGCAGTTCTGAGTTAGGTCAAAGTGGGGACGAGAGACACCAGGTCCAGGTCAGGCCAAACTGAGGACGAGGACCAGAGTCACCAGATCAAGGTGAAGTCCAGGTGGGGACCAGAGTCATCAGATCCAGGTGAATCCCAGGTGGGGACCAGACTCACTAGGTCCAGATGAGGCGTAGATGAAGACCAGAGTTGCCAGGTACACGTGAATCCCCGGTGGGGATCAGAGGCAACAGGTCCATGTGAGGCCGGCTTGGGGACCATGGTCAACAGGACTACTTGAGGCCCAGGTGTGGAACACAGTAAGCAGATCCAGGTGAGTTCCCGGTGGTGACAAGAGTCACCAAGTACAGGTGAGGCCCGTGTGGGCACCATCATGACCAAGGTAGGCCCTTGAAAGAATCAGAGTCATCAGTTCGAGGTCAGGCGCAGGTGGCAACCAGGGTCAACAGGTCCAAGTCAGGCCAAAGTGGGGTTCACAGTCACTAGGGCACGGTGAGACCCAGAGGGGGACCAGAGTCACCTGGTCCAGGTGAGGTCCAGTTGTGGAACACAGTCACCGGCTCCCAATTTTGCCCAGTTGAGGACCATAGTCAACAGGGCCAGGTGAGGCACAGATGGGGACCGGAGTCCCCAAATCCAGGTGAAGCCCAGATGGGACTACAGTCACCAGATCCAGGGTAGTCTCAGGTGCAGGCCAGAATCACCAGGTCCAAGTGAGGTGCAGGTGGCAACCACACTCACCAGGTCCTGGTGAGGCCCTTGTGGGGACCAGAGTCACGAGGTACATGAGAAGCTAGAAACACTGCAGCCACCAGGTCCACATGATGTCCATGCTGGAACGAGAATCACCAGTTACAGGTGAGGACCAGGCGGGGATCCGACTCACCATGTTCAGGTCAGACCCAAGTGGGTACCAGTGTCACCATGTCCAGGTGTGGCCCAGGTGAAGACCACAGTTAATAGGTCCGGCTCGGTCACTGTTAGTGAAGAGTGTAACCATATCCTGATGCTACCCAGGTGGGTACCAGAGACACCAGGTCCTGGTGAGGCCCAGGTGAGACCAGAGACATGAGGTCCAGGTGAGGTCCCGATGGGAACCACAGTCACCAGGTCAGGTGAGGCCATGCTTAGGATCAGAGTCACCAGTTACAGGTGAGGCCCAGGTGGAGCCAGAGTCACCCGGTAGAGAAGACGCCAAAGTCAGGACCAGAGTTACCAGGATCAGGTCAGTCCCAGTGGGGCATAGAGTAATCATGTCCCGATGATGCCCAGTTAGAACCCGAGTCACCACGTCCAGATGAGGCGCAGGTGGGGAGTATATTCTCTAGGTCCCGGTGAGGCCCAGTTGAGGACCACATCACCCGGTCTAGTTGAGGCCTAGAGGGGTACCAGATTCACCTGGTCAAGGTGACATCCAGATGGGGACCATATCACCATGTTAGGCTGAGGCCCAGAGGGGATCCAGAGTCATCATGTCCAGGTGAGGGTCAGGTGTGGAACAGAGTATCCAGGTCATAATGGTCCACAGGTGAGGACCAGAGTCACCAGATCTGGATGAGGCCCAGTTAGGATCAGAGTCACCAGTTCCAGGTGAAGCCAAAAATGTGTCCACAGCAATCAGGTCCAGGTGGGGAACAAAGTCACCAGGATTGTGTGAGGCCAAGATGGGGACCAGATTCACAAGGTCCAGGTTATTCCCGGGTGGGGACCAGAGTTACAAGTTCCGGGTGAGGACCAGTTAAGGACGAGATTCACCAGGTACAAGTGAGACCCACGTGGGGACCTATGTCACAATGTATGTGTGAGGCCCAGATTACCACCCCACTCACCAGGTCCAGGTGAGGCCAACCTGCAGGCCATGAAGAGGAACCATGTCCCGATGATGCCATAGTAGGGAACAGAGTTACCAGGTCCAGGTGAGGAAAACCTGCAGGCCATGCAGTGGAACCATGTCCCGATGATGCCCAGGTAGGGAACAGAGACACCAAGTCCAAATGAGGTCCAGATTGAGCAAATTCACTAGGTCCAGGTGAGGCCCAGTTGAGGACCAGAGTCACCAGATTTGGTTGATGCCTAGAGGGGTACCAGAATCACCTGGTGCAGGTGACATGCAGATGGGGACCAGAGTCACCAGGTCAGGGAGAGGCCCAGAGAGGTTCCAGAGTCATCATGTCCAGATGAGGCTTAGGTGAGGAACAGAGTCACCAGGTACCATGATGCCCAGGTGAGGACCAGAGTCACCAGATCTGGGTGAGGCCCAGTTAGGTTCAGAGTCACCAGTTCCAGGTGAGGCCCAAAAGGAGTCCACAGCAATCAGGTCCAGGTGGGAAACAAAGTCACCAGGACTGGGTGACGCCCAGATGGGGAGCAGATTCACCAGGTCCAGTTGAGGCCCAGGTGGTGACCAGAGTCCCAGGTCTGGGAGAGGACCAGGTAAGGACCAGATTCACCAGGTCCAAGAGGCCCACGTGGGGACCTGAGTCACCAGGTATGGGTGACACCCAGGTGGCAACCAAACTCACCAGGTCCAGGTGAGGCCAACCTGCAGGCCAGAGTCACCAGATCCAGGTGAGGCCCTAGTGGGGACCGGAGTCACCAGGTAAATGTGAGTCTACAAGAACACCACAGGGACCAGGTCCAGGTGTGGTTCATGTGGGAACAAGAGTCACCAGGTCCAGGTGAGACCCAGGTGGGGACCACAGTCACCAGGTCCAGATTGAGGCCTAGGTGGGGGGACCAGAGTCATCAGGAACAGGTGAGGCCAAAGTGTGGAGCAAAGTTATCATGTCCAGGTGAGGTGCAGGTGGGGAACAGAGTAACCATGTCCCATTGATGCCAGGTGAGAAAAGAGTCACAAGTTCCAGACGAGGCCTATGTGAAGAGTAGATTCATCAGGTCCTGTTGATGCCCAGTTGAGGACCAGTGTCCACAGCTCCGGTGAGTCTCAGAGGGGAACCAGAGTCACCCGGCTCTGGTGATATCCAGGTGGGGACCAGAGTCAGCACGTCAGGATGAGGCCCAGAGGGGGACGAGAATCACTAGCTCCAGGTGAGGCCCGATGTGGAATTGAGAAACCAGGTCCCATGATGCCCATATGAGGACTTGAGTCACCAGGTCCAGGTGAGGTCCCTGTGGGAACCAGTCACCTCGTCCAGGTGAGGCCGAGGTGGGACCACAGTCACCAGGTCCAGGTGAGACCCAGGTATATAAGAGAGTATCGAGGTCCCAATGATGCCCAGGTAAGGACCAGAGTCAACAGGTCCAGGAGAGGCCCAAATACGGATCAGTCATTGTGTTCCAGGTGAGGCCAGATGGAGACCACAGGAACCAGGTCCAGGAGAGCCCCATATGGGAACGAGAGCCACGAGATCCAGGTGAGTTCCAGGTGGGACCACAGTCACCAGGTCCAGGTGAGGCCCAGGTATATAAGAGTGTTCCCAGGACCCAATGATGCCCAGGTAAGTACCAGAGTCAACAGGTCCAGCAGAGGGCAAATATGGAACAGAGTCATTGTGTTCCAGGTGAGGCCAGATGGAGACCACAGGAACCAGGACCAGGAGAGCCCCATATGGGAACCAGAGCCACCAGATCCAGGTGAGGTCCAGGTAGGACCACAGTCACAAGGTCCCGGTGACGCGCAGGTGGCAGCAGGATTCCCCAAGTCCAGGAGAGGCCCAGGTGGCGACCAGTCACCAGATCCAGGTTCGGACCATCTAAGGACCAGATTCACCAGGCCGAAGTGAAGCCTAAGGGGTGACCAGAGTCACCAGGTAAGGGTGAGGCCCAGAGGGGGAACCAGAGTAACCAGTTTAGTTTGAGGCCCCGAGTTGGACCAGAGGTCCCTGGTCAAAGTGAGGCCCAGGTGTGGAATAGAGTATCCAGGTCCCAATGGTGGCTGAGTGAGAACCAGAGTCACTAGGGCCATGCAGGCCCAGATGGGGAACAGAATCACTAGGTGCTGGTGAGGCATAGAATAAGACCACAGTCAGCAGTATCAGGTGAGCCCCTTGTGGAAACCAGAGCCACTCTATCCAGCTGAGTCCCAGGTCCATGTGAGGCCCACGTGAGTAACATATTCATCAGGTCGAAATGAGGCATAGCTGGGGACAAGAGTCACCAGGACTGGGTGCGGCCTAGGTGGGGCAAGATTCAGCAGTTCTGAGTTTGGTCAATGTGGGGACGAGAGACGCCAGGTCCAGGTGAGGCCAAACTGAGGACCACAGTCACCATATCCAGTTGAGGTCCATGTTGGAAAGAGAGTCACCAGGTCCAGGAGAGGTCCATTGGGGACTAGAGTCACCAGATCCAGGTTAAGCCCAGATGGGGATAAGAGTCACTAGGTCCAGATGAGGCCCAGGTGAGGACCAGAGTTATCAGGTACACGTGAGTCCCGGTGGGCATCAGAGGTCACAGGTTCATGTGAGGTCGGCTTGGGGACCATGGTCAACAGATCTACTTGAGGCCCAGGTGTGGAACACAGTAAGCAGATCCAGGTGAGTCCCCAGTGTTGACAAGAGTGACCACGTCCAGGTGAGACCCAGGTGGGGACCAGGATCATCAGGTCCCGGGGAGGCCCTTGTAAGAACCAGAGTCAACAGTTCGAGGTTAGGCGCAGGTAGGAACCAGGGTCAGCAGGTCCAAGTCAGGCCAAAGTGGGGTTCACAGTCACTAGGGCACGGTGAGACCCAGAGGGGGACCAGAGTCAAATGGTCCAAGTGATGCCCAGTTGAGGACCAGTTTCACCATATCTGGTTCGGCTTAGAAGGGTACCAGAATCACCTGATCGAGGTGATATCCAGATGGGGACCAGAGACACCAGGTCAGCGTGAGGCCCAGAGTGGTTCCAGAGTCATCGGGTCCAGGTGAGGCTCATGTGTGGAACAGAATCACCAGGTACCAATGATGCCCAGGTGAGGACCAGAGTCACCAGATCTGGGTGACACCCAGATAGGATCAGAGTCACCAGTTCCAGGTGACGCCAAGAAGGCGTCCACAGCAATCAGGTCCAGGTGGTGAAGAAAGTCACCAGTACTTGGTGAGACCCAGATTTGGACAAGATTCACCAGGTCCAGATTATTCCCAGGTGGTGACCAAGGTCCTCGGGTCTGGGAGAAAACCAGCTAAGGATCAGATTCAACAGGTCCAATTGAGGCCCACGTGGGGACCTGAGTCACCAGCTATGTGTGAGGCCTAGGTGGCAACCCCACTCCCCAGGTCCAGGTGAGGCCAACCAGCAGGCCAGAGTCACCAGATGCAGGTGAGGTCCAGGTGGGTACCAGAGTCACCAGATCCAGGTGAGGTCCATGTTGGAAAGAGAGTCACCAGGTCCAGGAGAGGTCCAGGTGGATACCAGAGTCACCAGATCCAGGGGAAGTCCAGGTGGGGACCAGAGTCATCAGATCCAGATGAAGCCCAGGTGAGGACCAGAGTCAGTAAGTCCAGATGAGGTCAAGGTGGGGACCAGAGATACTAGGTACACGTGAGGCCCCGGTGGTAATCAGAGGCAACAGGTACATGTGAAGCCGGCGGGGACCATGGTCAACAGGTCTATTGAGGCCCAGGTGTGGAACACAGTAACCAGGTCCACGAGAGTTCCCTGTGGTGACAAGAGTCATCAGGTCCCGGTGAGGCCCATGAGGGCACCAGGATCACCATGTCCAGGGGAGGCCCTTGAAAGAACAAGTGTCAACAGTTCGAGGTCAGGCGCAGGTGGCAACCAGGGTCAGCAGGTCCAAGTCAGGCCACAGTGGGGTTCACAGTCATTAGGGCACGGTGAGATCCAGAGGGGGACCAGAGTCACTTGGTCCAGGTGAGGTCCAGTAATGGAACACAATGACCGGGTCCCAATTATGCCCAGTTGAGGACCATGGTCAACAGGGCCAGGCGAGGCCCAGATGGGGACCGAAGTCCCCAAATCCAGGTGAAGCCCAGGTGGGGACCACAGTCACCAGATCAAGGGTAGTCTCAGGTGCAGACCGACTCACCAGGCCCAGGTGAGGTGCAGGTGCAAACACACTCACCAGGTCCAGGTGAGGGCCTGGTGGGGACCAGAGTCACGAGGTACATGAGAAGTTAGAAACACTGCAGCCACCAGGTCCACATGATGTCCATGCTGGAACGAGAATCACCAGTTACAGGTGAGGACCAGGCGGAGATCTGACTCACCATGTCCAGGTGAGACCCAGGTGGGAACCAGTGTCACCATGTCCAGGTGTGGCCCAGGTGAACACTAGAGTTAATAGGTCCGGGTGGGTCTCTGTTAGAGAACAGTGTAACCATATCCTGATGCTACCCAGGTGGGTACCAGAGACACCAGGTCCTGGTGAGGCCCCGGTGGGACCAGAGTCATGAGGTCCAGTTGAGGTCCCGATGGGAACCACAGTCACCAGGTCAGGTGAGGCCATGCTTAGGATCAGAGTCACCAGTTACAGGTGAGGACCAGGTGGAACCAGAGTCACCTGGTACAGAAGAGGCCAAAGTCAGGACCAGAGTTACCAGGATCAGGTCAGTCCCAGTGGGGAATAGAGTAACCATGTCCCGATGATGCCCAAGTAGAACCCGAGTCATCACGTCCAGATGAGGCGCAGGTGGGGAGCATATTCACTAGGTCCAGGTGAGGCCCAGTTGAGGACCAGATGCCCCCGGGCTAGTTTAGGCATAGAGGGGTACCAGATTCACCTGGTCTAGGTGACATCCAGATGGGGACCAGTGTCACCATGTCAGGATGTGGCTCAGAGGGGATCCAGAGTCATCATGTCCAGGTGAGGTAAGGTGGGGAACAGAGTATCCAACATAATGGTCCACAGGTGAGGACCAGAGTCACCAGATCTGGGTGAGGCCCAGTTAGGATCAGAGTCACCAGTTATAGGTGAGGCCAAGAAGGAGTCCACAGCAATCAGGTCCAGGTGGGAACAAAGTCACCAGGACTGGGTGAGGCTCAGATGGGGACCAGATTCACCAGGTCCAGGTGATTCCCATGTGGTAACCAGAGTTACCAGTTACGGGTGAGCACCAGGTAAGGACCAGATACAAGGTCCAAGTGAGGCCCACTTGGGAACCTGAGTCACCAGGTATGGGTGAGGCCCAGGTGGCAACCCCACTCACCAGGTCCAGGTGAGGCCAACCTGCAGGCCAGAGTCACCAGATGCAGGTGAGGCCGTTGTGGGTACCGGACTCACCAGGTAAATGTGAGTCTACAAGAACACCACAGTCACCTGGTCCAGCTGTGGTTCATGTTGGAACGAAAGTCAACAGGTCCAGGTGAGACCCAGGTGGGGACCACAGTCACCAGGTCCTGATTGAGGCCTAGGTGGGGGGACCAGAGTCATCAGGAGCAGTTGAGGCCAAAGTGCGGAGCAAAGTTATCATGTCCAGGTGAGGCCCAGGTGGGGAACAGAGTAACCATGTCCCATTGATGCCAGGTGGGAAAAGAGTCACTGGTCCAGTCGAAGCCTAAGTGAGGAGTAGATTCACCAGGTCCTGCTGAGGCCTAGTTGAGGACCAGTGTCCCCAGCTCTGGGTGAGACCCAGAGGGGGAACAGAGTCACACGGTTCTGGTGATATCCAGGTGGGCACCAGAGTTACCACGTCAGGGTGAGGCCGAGAGGGGGACGAGAATCACTAGGTCCAGGTGAGGCCCCGATGTGGAACTGAGAAACCAGGTCCCATGATGCACATATAAGGACCTGAGTCACCAGGTCCAGGTGAGGTCCCTGTGGGAACCAGTCACCTCGTCCAGGTGAGGCCCAGGTGTGACCACAGTGACCAGGTCAAGGTGAGGCCCAGGTATATAAGAGAGTATCCAGGTCTCAATGATGCCCAGGTAAGCACCAGAGTCAACAGTTGCAGGAGAGGCCCAAATATGGATCAGAGTCATTGAGTTCCAGGTGAGGCCAGATGGAGACCACAGGAACCAGGTCCAGGAGAGCCCCATATGGGAACCAGAGCCACCAGATCCAGGTTAGATTCAGGTGGGACCACAGTCACAAGGTCCAGGTGAGGCAGAGGTGGCAACAAGATTCACCAAGTCCAGGTGAGGCCCGGGTGGCGACCAGTCACCAGATCCAGGTGCGGAAATTTAAGGACTAGATTCACCAGGCCCAAGTGAAGCCCAAGGGTTGACCAGAGTCACCAGGTAAGGGTGTGGCCCAGAGGGGGATTCAGAGTAACCAGTTTAGTTTGGAGCCCAGATTGGGACCAGAGGTCCCTGGTCAGAGTGAGGCCCAGGTGTGGAATAGAGTATACAGGTCCCAATGATTCCTGGGTGTGGACCAGAGTCACTAGGGCCATGCAGGCCCAGATGGGGAACAGAATCACTAGGTCCTGGTGAGGCATAGAATAAGAACACAGTCACCAGTATCAGGTGAGCCCCTTGTGGGAAACAGAGCCACTCTATCCAGCTGAGTCCCAGGTCCATGTGAGGCCCACGTGAGGACCAGATTCATCAGGTCGAATTGAGGTATAGCTGGGTACAAGAGTCACCAAGTCTGGGTGCGGCCTAGGTGGGGCAAGATTCAGCAGTTCTGAGTTAGGTCAAAAAGGGGACGAGAGACATCAGGTCCAGGGGAGGCCAAACTGAGGACCAGAGTCAACAGATCCAGGTGAGGTCCATGTTGGAAAGAGAGTCACCAGGTCCAGGAGAGGTCCAGGTAGGGACCAGTGTCACCAGATCCAGGTGACGTCCAGTTGGGGACCAGAGTCACCAGATCCACGTGAAGCCCAGATGGGGACCATACTCACTGGTCAAGATGAGGACCAGAGTAACCAAGTACACGTGAGCTCCCGTTTTGATCAGAGGCAACAGGTTCATGTGAGGCCGGCTTGGGGACAATGGTCAACAGATCTACTTGAGGCCCAGGTATGGAACACAGTAAGCAGGTCGAGGTGAGTCCACGGTGGTGATAAGAGTCACCACGTCCAGGTGAGGCCCAGTTGGGGACGAGGATCACCAGGTACAGGGGAGGGCCTTGAAAGAACCAGAGTCAACAGTTCGAGGTCTGGCGCAGGTGGCAAACAGGATCAGCAGGTCCAAGTCAGGCCAATGTGGGGTTGACAGTCACTAGGGAACGGTGAGACCCAGAGGGGGACAAGAGTAAGCTGGTCGAGGTGAGGTCCAGGTGTGGAACACAGTCACCGGGTCCCAATTTTGCCCAGTTGAGGACCATGGTCAACAGGGCCAGGTGAGGCCCAGATGGGGACCGGAGTCAAAATATCCAGGTGAAGCCCAGGTGGGGACCACAGTCAACAGATCCCGGGTAGTCTCAGGTGCAGACCAGAATCACCATGTCCAGGGGTGGCCCAGGTGAAGAGCAGAGTTAATAGGTCCGGCTGGGTCACTGTTAGTGAACAGGGTCACCATATCCTGATGCTACCCAGGTGGGAACCACAGAAACCAGGTCCTGGTGAGGCCCCGGTGGGACCGGAGACATGAGGTCCAGGTGAGGCCCCATGGGTTCCCCAGTCACCAGGTCAGGTGAGGCCATGCTTAGGATCAGAGTCACCATGTACAGGTGAAGCCCAGGTGTAGACAGAATCACCTGGTACAGAAGAGGCCAAAGTCAGGACCAGAGTTACCAGGATCAGGTGAGTCCCAGTGGGGAATACAGTAACCATGTCCCTATGATGCCCAGGTAGAACCAGAGTCACCAGGTCCAGATGAGGCGCAGGTGGGGAGCATGTTCACTAGTTCCCGGTGAGGCCCAGTTGAGGACCAGAGCAACCAGGTCAAGTTGAGGCCTAGAGCGGTACCAGATTCACCTGGTCTAGGGGACATCCAGATGGGGACCAGAGTCACCATGTCAGGGTGAGGCCCAGAGGGGTTCCAGAGTCATCATGTCCAGGTTAGGCTGAGGTTTGGAACAAAGTATCCAGGTCATAATGGTCCGCAGGTGAGGACCAGAGTCACCAGATCTGGGGGAGGCCCACTTAGGATCAGAGTCACCAGTTCCAGGTGAGGCCAAGAAGGAGTCCACAGAAATCAGGTCCAGGTGGGGAACAAAGTCACCAGGACAGGGTCAGGCCCAGATTGGGACCAGATTCACCAGGCCCATGTGATTCCCAGGTGGTGACCAGACATACCAGTTCCGGGTGAGGACCAGGTAAAGACCAGATTCACCAGGTCCAAGTGAAGCCCACATGGGGACCTGTGTCACCACGTATGGGTGAGGCCCAGGTGGCAACACCACTCACCAGGTCCAGGTGAGGCCAACTCCAGGCCATGTTGTGGAACCATGTCCCGATGATGCCCAGAGAGGGACCAGAGTCACCAGGTCCAAATGAGGCCCAGATGGAGCATATTCACTAGGTCCAGATGAGGCCCAGTTGAGGACCAGAATCACCAGATCTGGTTGAGCCCTAGAGGGATACCAGAATCATCTGGTCAAGGTGACATCTAGATGGGGACCAGAGTCACCAGGTCAGGGTGAGGCCCAGAGAGGTTCAAGAGTCATCATGTTCAGGAGAGGCTCAGGTGTGGAAGAGAGTCACCAGGTACCAAGGATGCCCAGGTGAGGACCAGAGTCACCAGGTCCAGGTGAGGCCCAGGTGGTGACCAGAGTCCCCGGGTCTGGGAGAGGACCAGGTAAGGACCAGATTCACCAGGTCCAAGCGGCCCACGTGGGGACCTGAGTCACCAGGTATGGGTGAGGCCCAGGTGGCAACCCCACTCACCAGGTCCAGGTGAGGCCAACCTGCAGGCCAGAGTCACCAGATCCAGGAGAGGCCCTAGTGAGGACCAGATTCACCAGGTAAAAGTGAGTCTACAAGAACACCACAGTCACCAGGTCCAGGTGTGGTTCATGTGGGAACGAGAGTCACCAGGTCCAGGTGAGACCCAGGTGGAGACCACAGTCACCAGGTCCAGATTGAGGCCTAGGTGGTGGGTCCAGACTCATCAGGACCAGTTGAGGCCAAAGTGCGGAGCAAAGTTATCATGTCCAGGTGAGGCCCAGGTGGGGAACAGAGTAACCATGTCCCATTGATGCCAGGTGGGAAAAGAGTCACAGGTCCAGTCGAAGCCTAAGTGAGGAGTAGATTCACCAGGTCCTGCTGAGGCCTAGTTGAGGACCAGTGTCCCCAGCTCCGGGTGAGTCTCAGACGGGGACCAGAGTCACCAGGTTCTGGTGATATCAAGGTGGGGCCAGAGTCACCAGATCCACGTGAAGCCCAGGTGGGGACCAGAGTCACTAGGTCCCGATGAGGCCCTGGTGAGGACCAGAGTTACCAGGTACACGTGAGGCCCCGGTGGGGATCAGAGGCAACAGGTCCATGTGAGGCCGGCTTGGGGACCATGGTCAACAGGTCTACTTGAGGTCCTGGTGTGTAACACAGTAAGCAGGTCCAGGTGAGTCCCCGGTGGTGAAAAGGGTCACCACGTCCAGGTGAGTCCCAGGTGGGAACCAGGATCACCAGGTACAGTTGAGGCCCTTGAAAGAACTAGAGTCTTCTGGCACAAAAACAGACACATAGATCAGTGAAACAGAATAGAGAATCCAGAAGTGGACCCTGAACTTTATGGGCAACTAATATTCGATAAAGGAGGAAAGACTATCCATTAGAAGAAAGACAGTGTCTTCAATAAATGGTGCTGGGAAAATTGGACATCCACATGCAGAAGAATGAAACTAGACCACTCTCTTTCACCATACACAAAGATAAACTCAAAATGGATGAAAGATCTAAATGTGAGACAAGATTCCATCAAAATCCTAGAGAAGAACACAGGCAACACCCTTTTTGAACTCGGCCATAGTAACTTCTTGCAAGATACATCCACGAAGGCAAAAGAAACAAAAGCAAAAATGAACTATTGGGACTTCATCAAGATAAGAAGCTTTTGCACAGCAAAGGATACAGTCAACAAAACTCAAAGACAACCTACAGAATGGGAGAAGATATTTGCAAATGACATATCAGATAAAGGACTAGGTTCCAAGATCTATAAAGAACTTATCAAACTCAACACCAAAGAAACAAACAATCCAATCATGAAATGGGCAAAAGACATGAACAGAAATCTCACAGAGGAAGACATAGACATGGGCAACATGCACATGAGAAAATGCTCCGCATCACTTGCCATCAGGGAAATACAAATCAAAACCACAATGAGATACCACCTCACACCAGTGAGAATGGGGAAAATTACCAAGACAGGAAACAACCAATGTTGGAGAGGATGCGGAGAAAAGGGAATCCTCATACAATGTTGGTGGGAATGTGAACTGGTGCAGCCACTCTGGAAAACTGTGTGGAGGTTCCTCAAACAGTTAAAAAAATACCTGCCCTACGACCCAGCAATTGCACTGTTGGGGATTTTCCCCAAAGAGACAAATGCAATGAAACGCCGGGACACCTGCACCCCGATGTTTATAGCAGCATTGGCCACGATAGCCAAACTGTGGAAGGAGCCTCGGTGTCCAACGAAAGATGAATGGATAAAGAAGATGTGGTTTATGTATACAATGGAATATTACTAGCAATTAGAAATGACAAATACCCACCATTTGCTTCAACGTGGATGGAACTGGAGGGTATTATGCTGAGTGAAGTAAGCCAGTCGGAGAAAGACAAACATTATATGTTCTCATTCATTTGGGGAATATAAATAATAGTGAAAGGGAATATAAGGGAAGGGGGAAGAAATGTGTGGGAAATATCAGAAAGGGAGACAGAATGTAAAGACTGCTAACTCTGGGAAACGAACTAGGGGTGGTAGAAGGGGAGGAGGGCGGGGGGTGGGAGTGAATGGGTGACGGGCACTGGGGGTTATTCTGTATGTTAGTAAATAGAACACCAATAATAAAAAATAAATTTAAAAAGAAAAGAAAAAAGAAAGAACCAGAGTCAACAGGTCGAAGTCAAGCGCAGGTGGCAACCAGGGTCAGCAGGTCCAAGTCAGGCCAAAGTGCGGTTCACAGTCATTAGGGCACGGTGAGAACCAGAGGGGGACCAGAGTCACCTGGTCCAGGTGAGGTCCATTTGTGGAACACAGTCACCGGGCCCCAATTGTGCCCAGTTGAGGACCATGGTCAACAGGGCCAGGTGAGGCCCAGATGGGGAACGGAGTCCCCAAATCCAGGTGAAGACCAGGTGGGGACCACAGTCACCAGATCCAGGGTAGTCTCAGGTGCAGACCAGAATCACCAAGTCCAGGTGAGGTGCAGGTGGCAACCACACTCACCAGGTCCCGGTGAGGCCCTCGTGGGGACCAGAGTCACGAGGTACATGAGAAGCTAGAAACACTGCAGCCACTAGGTCCACAGGATGTCCATGTGGGAACGAGAATCACCAGTTACAGGTGAGGTCCAGGTGGGGATCCGACTCACCATGTCCAGTTGAGACCCAGGTGGGAACGAGTGTCACCATGTCCAGGTGTGTCCCAGGTGAAGACCAGAGTTAATAGGTCCGGCTGGGTCACTGTTAGTGAACAGTGTAACCATATCCTGATGCGACCCTGGTGGGTACCAGAGACACCAGGTCCTGGAGGCCCAGGTGGGACCAGAGATATGAGGTCCAGGTGAGGTCCTGATGGGAACCACAGTCACCAGGTCTGGTGAGGCCATGCTTAGGATCAGAGTCACCAGTTACAGGTGAGGCCCAGGTGGAGCCAGAGTCACCTGGTACAGAAGAGGCCAAAGTCAGGACCAGAGTTACCAGGATCAGGTCAGTCCCAGTGGGGAATAGAGTAACCATGTCCCGATGATGCGCAGGTAGAACCAGAGTCACCAGGTGCAGATGAGGAGCAGGTGGAGAGCATATTCTCTAGGTCTCCGTGAGGCGCACTTGAGGACCAGAATCTCCAGGTCTAGTGGAGGCCGACAGGGGTACCAGATTCACCTGATCTAGGTGACATCCAGATGTGGAGCAGAGTAACCATGTCAGGGTGAGGCCCAGAGGGGATCCATAGTCATCATGTCCAGGTGAGGCTCAGGTGTGGAACAGAGATCCAGGTCATAATGGTCCACAGGTGAGGACCAGAGTCACCAGGTCTGGGTGACGCACAGACAGTATCAGAGTCACCAGTTCCAGGTGAGGCCAAGAAGGAGTCCACAGCAATCAGGTGCAGGTGGAGAACAAAGTCACGAGGACTGGGTGAGGCCCAGATGGGGACCAGATTCACCAGGTACAGGTGATTCCCAGGTGGTGACCAGAGTTACCAGTTCCGGGTGAGGACCAGGTAAGGACCAGATTCACCAGGTCCAAGTGAGGCCCACGTCGGTACCTGTGTCACCAAGCATGGGTGAGGCCCAGGTGGCAACCCCACTCCCCAGGTCCAGGTGAGGCCAGACTGCAGGCCATGCAGAGGAACCATGTCCCGATGATGCCCAGATAGGGACTAGAGTCACCATGTCCAAATGAGACCCAGATGGAGCATATTCACTAGGTCCAGTGAGGTCCAGTTGAGGACCACTTCACCAGATCTGGTTGAGGCTTAGAGGGGTACCAGAATCACATCGTCCAGGTGACATCCAGATGGGGACCTGAGGCATCAGGTCAGGGAGAGGCCTAGAGTGGTTCCAGAGTCATCATGTCCAGGTTAGGCTCAGGCGTGGAACAGAGTCACCAGGTACCAATGATGCCCAGGTGAGGCCCAGAGTCACCAGATCTGGGTGACGCGCAGATAGGATCAGAGTCACCAGTTCCAGGTGAGGCCAAGAAAGAGTCCACAGCAATCAGGTCCAGGTGGGGAACAAAGTCACCAGGAATGGGTGAGGCCCAGATGGAGACCAGAATCACCAGGTCCAGGTGAGGTCCAGGTGGTGACCAGAGTCCCTGGGTCTGGGAGAGGCCAGGTAAGGACCAGATTCACCAGGTCCAAGAGGCTCACGTGGGGACCTGAGTCACCAGGTATGGGTGACGCCCAGGTGTCAACCCCACTCACTAAGTCCAGGTGAGGCGAACCTGCAGGCCAGAGTCTCCAGATCGAGGTGAGGCCCTAGTGGGGACCTGAGTCACCTGGGAAATGTGAGTCTACAAGAACACCACAGTCACCAAGTCCAGGTGTGGTTCATGTAGGAACGAGAGACAACAGGTCCAGGGGAGTCCCAGGTGGGGAACACAGTCACCAGGTCCCTATTGAGGCCTAGGTGGGGGGACGAGAGTCATCAGGACCAGTTGAGGCCAAAGAATGGAGCAAAGTTATCATGTCCAGGTGAGGCCCAGGTGGGGAACAGAGTAACAATGTCCCATTGATGCCAGGTGGGAAAAGAGTCACAAGGTCAGACGAGGCCTAACTGAAGAGTAGATTCATCAGGTCCTGTTGAGGCCTAGTTGAGAACCAGTGTCCACAGCTCCGCTGAGTCTCAGAGGGAGACCAGATTCACCCGGTTCTGGTGATATCCAGGTGGGGACCAGAGTCACCACGTCAGGGTGAGGCCCAGAGGGGAAGGTGAATCATTAGGTCCAGGTGAGGCCCCTATGTGGAACTGAGAAACCAGGTCCCATGATGCCCATATGAGGACCTGAGTCACCAGGACCAGGTGAGGTCCCTGTGGGAACCAGTCACCTCATCCAGGTGAGGCCAAGGTGGGACCTCTATCACCAGGTCCAGGTGAGGACCAGGTATATAAGAGAGTATCCAGGTCCCAATGATGCCCAGGTAAAGACCAGAGTCACCGAGTGCAGGAGAGGAACAAATATGCATTAGAGTCATTGTGTTCCAGGATACGCCAGATGGAGACCACAGGAACCAGGTCCAGGAGAGCCCCAAATGGGAACCAGAGCCCCCAGATCCAGGTGAGGTCCAGGTGGGACCACAGTCACAAGGTCCAAGTGAGGCCCAGGTGGCAACAGGATTCACCAAGTCCAGAAGAGGACCAGGTGGCGACCAGTCACCAGATCCAGGTGCGGACCACCTAAGGACCAGATTCACCAGGCCCAAATGAAGCCCAAGGGGTGACCAGAGTCACCAGGTAAGGGTGAGGCCCAGAGGGGGAACCAGAGTAACCAGATTAGTTTGATGTCCAGAATGGGACCAGAGGTCCCTGGTCAAAGTGAGGCCAAGTGTGGAATAGAGTATCCAGGTCGCAATGATTCCTGGGTGAGTACCAGAGTCACTAGGGCCATGCAGGCCCAGATGGGGAACAGAATCACTAGGTCCTGATGAGGCATAGAATAAAACCACAGTCACCAGTATCAGGTGACCCCTTGTGGGAACCAGATCCACTCTATCCAGCTAAGTCCCAGGTCCAGCTGAGTGCCAGGTCCATGTGAGGCAAACGTGAGGACCAGATTCATCAGGTGGAATTGAGGCAAAGGTGGGGACAAGAGTCACCAGGTATGGATGTGGCCAGGTTGGGGCAATATTCAGCAGTTCTGAGTTAGGTTCAAGTGGGGACGAGAGACACCAGGTCCAGGTGAGGAAAAAATGAGGACCAGAGTCACCAGATCCAGGTGAGGTCCATGTTGAAAAGAGAGTCACCAGGTCCAGGAGAGGTCCAGGTGGGGACCAGTGTCAACGGATCCAGGTAAGTCCAGGTGGGGACCTGAGTCACCAGATCCAGGTGAAGCCCAGGTGGAGACCAGAGTCTCTAGGACCAGATGAGGCCCAGGTGAGGACCAGAGTTCCCAGGTACACTTGAGGCACCGGTGGGGATCAGAGGCAACAGGTCCATGTGAGGCCGGCTTGGGGACCATGGTCAACAAGTCTACTTGAGGCCCAGGTGTGGAACACAGTAAGCAGGTCCTGGTGAGTCCCCGGTGGTGACAAGAGTCACCACGTCCAGGTGAGGCCCAGGTGGGGAACAGGATAACCAGGTACAGGGGAGGCCCTTGAAAATACCAGAGTCAACAGTTCGAGGTTAGACGCAGGTGGCAACCAGGGTCAGCAGGTCCAAGTCAGGCCAACGTGGGGTTCACAGTCACTAGGCACGGTGAGACCCAGAGGGGGACCAGAGTCACCTGGTCCAGGTGACTTCCAGTTTTGGAACACAGTCACCGGGTCCCAATTTTGCCCAGTTGAGGACGATAGTCAACAGGGCCAGGTGAGGCCCAGATGGGGACCGGAGTCCAAATATCCAGGTGAAGCCCAGATGGGGACCACAGTCAGTAGATCCAGGGTAGTCTCAGGTGCAGACCATAATCACCAGGTCCAAGTGAGATGCAGGTGGCAACAACATTCCCCAGGACCCAGTGAGGCTCTGGCGGGACCAGAGTCACAAGGTACATGAGAAGCTAGAAACACTGCAGCCACCAGGTCCACATGATGTCCATGTGGGCCGGAGAATCAGCAGTTACACAAGAGGACCAGGTGGGGATCTGACTCACCATGTCAAGTTGAGACCCAGGTGGTATCCAGTGTCACCATGTCCAGGTGTGGCCCAGGTGAAGACCAGAGTAAATAGGTCCGGCTGGGTCACTGTTAGTGAACAGTGTAACCATATCCTAATGCTACCCAGGTGTGTACCGGAGACACCAGGTCCTGGTGAGGCCCAGGTGGGACCAGAGACATGAGGTCCAGGTAAGATCCCGATGGGCACCACAGTCACCAGGTCAGGTGAGGCCATGCTTAGGATCAGAGTTACCAGTTACAGGTGAGGCCCAGGTGGAGCCAGAGTGACCTGGTACAAAAGAGGCCAAAGACAGGACCAGAGTTACTAAGATCAGGTCAGTCCCATTGGGGAATAGAGTAACCATGTCCCGAGGATGCCCAGGTAGTACCCGAGTCACCACGTCCAGATGAGGCGCAAGTGAGGAGCATGTTCACTAGGTCCAGGTGAGGCCCAGTTGAGGACCAGAGTCACCAGGTCTATTTGAGCCCTAGAGGGGTACCAGATTCACCTGGTCTAGGTGACATCCAGATGGGGACCAGAGTCACCATGTCAGAGTGAGGCCCAGAGAGGATCCAGAGTCATTATGTCCAGGTGAGGCTCAGGTTAAGAACAGAGTATCCAGGTCATAGTGGTCCGCAGGTGAGGACCAGAGTCACCAGATCTGGGTGAGGCCCAGTTAGGATCAGACTCACCAGTTCCAGGTGAGGCCCAAAAGGAGTCCACAGCAATCAGGTCCAGGTGGGGAGCAAAGTCACCAGGACTGGGTGAGGCCCAGATGGCGACCAGATTCTCCAGTTCCAGGGGATTCCCAGGTGGTGACCAGAATTACCAGATTCACCAGGTCCAAGAGGCCCAAGTGGGGACCTGAGTCACCAGGTATGGGTGAGGTCCAGGTGGCAACCCCACTCACCAGGTCCAGGTGAGGCCAAACTGAGGACCAGAGTCACCAGATGCAGGTCAGGTCCAGGTGGGGACCAGAGTCACCAGATCCAGGTGAAGTCCAGGTGGGGACCAGAGTCATCAGATCCAGGTGAAGCCCAGGTGGGGACCAGACTCACTAGGTCCAGATGAGGCGAATGTGAGCACCAGAGTTGCCAGGTATACGTGAAGCTCCGGTGGGGATCAGAGGCAACAGGTCCATGTGAGGCCGGCTTGGGGACCATGGTCAACAGGTCTACTTGAGGCTCAGGTGTGGAACACAGTAAGCAGATCCAGGTGACTTCCCGGTGGTGACAAGAGTCACCAGGTCCAGGTGAGGCCCATGTGGGCACCAGGATCACCATGTCCAGGGGACGCCCTTGAAAGAACCAGTGTCAAAAGTTCGAGGTCAGGCGCAAGTGGCAACCAGGGTCAACAGGTCCAAGTCATGCCAAAGTGGGGTTCACAGTCACTACGGCACAGTGAGACCCAGAGGGGCACCAGAGTCACCTGATCCAGGTGAGGTCCAGTTGTGGAACACAGTCACCGGGTCCCAAATTTGCCCAGTTGAGGACGATAGTCAACAGTGCCAGGTGAGTCCCAGATGGGGACCGGAGTCCCCAAATCCAGGTGAAGCCCAGGTGGGGACTACAGTCACCAGATCCAGGGTAGTCTCAGGTGCAGACCAGAATCACCAGGTCCAGGTGAGGTGCAGGTGGCAACCATACTCACCAGGTCCCGGTGAGGCCCTAGTGAGGACCAGAGTCACGAGGTATATGAGAAGCTAGAAAAACTGCAGCCACCAGTTCCACATGATGTCCATGTGGGAATGAGAATCACCAGTTACAGGTGAGGACCAGGCGGGGATCCGACTCACCATGTTCAGGTCAGACCCAAGTGGGTACCAGTGTCACCATGTCCAGGTGTGCCCCAGGTGAAGACCAGAGTTAATAGGTCGGGCTGGGTCACTGTTAGTGTAGAGTGTAACCATATCCTGATGCTACCCAGGTGGGTACCAGAGACACCAGGTCCTGGTGAGGACCAGGTGGGACCAAGACATGAGGTCCAGGTGAGGTCCCGATGGGAACCACAGTCACCAGGTCAGGAGAGGCCTTGCTTTGGATCTGAGTCACCAGTTACAGGTGAGCCCAGGTAGAGCCAGAGTCACCATGTCCAGATGAGGCGAAGTTGGGGAGCATATTCACTACGTCCCGTTGAGGCCCAGTAGAGGACCAGAGTCACCAGGTCTAGTTGAGGCCTAGAGGGGTACCAGATTCACCTGGTCTAGGTGCCGTCCAGATGGGGACCAGATTTACCAGGTCCAGGTGAGGCCCAGGTGGTGACCAGAGTCCCCAGGTCTGGGAGAGGACCAGGTAAGGACCAGATTCACCAGATCCAAGAGGCCCACGTGGGGACAGAGTCACCAGATATGGGTGAGGTCCTGGTGGCAACCCCACTCACCACGTCCATGTGAGGCCAGCCCGCAGGCCAAAGTCACCAGATCCACGTGAGGCCCTAGTGGGGACCGGAGTCACCAGGTAAATATGAGTCTACAAAAACACCACAGTCACCAGGTCCAGGTGTGGTTCATGTGGGAACGAGAGTCACCAGGTCCAGGTGAGACCCAGGTGGGGACCACAGTCACCAGGTCCAGATTGAGGCCTAGGTGGGGGTACGAGAGTCATCAGGAGCATTTGAGGCCAAAGTGTGGAGCAAAGTTATCATGTCCAGGTGAGGCCCAGGTGGGGAACAGAGTAACCATGTCCCATTGATGCAGGTGGGAAAAGACTCACAAGGTCCAGACGAGGCCTTAGTGAGTAGATTCACCAGGCCCTGTTTACGCCCTGTTGAGGACCAGGGTCCCCAGCTCCGCGTGAGTCCCAGAGGGGGACCAGCGTCACCCGCTTCTGTTGATATCCAGGTGGGGATCAGAGTCAGCACGTCAGGGTGACACCCAGAGTCGGACGAGAATCACTAGGTCCAGGTGAGGCCCCGATGGGGAACTGAGAAACCAGGTCGATAGATGCCCATATGAGGACCTGAGTCACCAGGTCCAGGTGAGGTCCCTGTGGGAACCAGTCACCTCGTCCAGGTGAGGCCCAGGTGGGACCACACTCACCAGGTCCAGGTGAGGCCAAGTTATATAAGAGAGTATCCAGGTCCCAATGATGCCCAGGTAAGGACCAGAGTCAACAGGTCCAGAAGAGGCCCAAATATGGATCAGAGTCATTGTGTTCCAAGTTAGGCCAGATGGAGACCACAGGAACCAGGTCCAGGAGTGCCCCTTATGGGAACCATAGCCGCCATATCCAGGTGAGGTCCAGGTGGGACCACAGTCACAAGGTCCAGGTGAGGCGCAGGTGGCAACAGGATTCACCAAGTCCAGGTGAGGCCCAGGTGGCACCAGACACCAGAACTAGGTGAGGACCAGCTAAGGACTAGATTCACCAGGCACAAGTGAAGCCCAAGGGGTGACCAGAGTCACCAGGTAAGGGTGAGTCCCAGAGGGGGAACCAGAGTAACCAGTTTAGTTTGAGGCCCAGAATGCGACCAGAGGTCCCTGGTCAAAGTGAGGACCAGGTGTGGAATAGAGTATCCAGGTCCCAATGATGCCTGGGTGAGGAACAGAGTCACTGGGGCCATGCAGGCCCAGATGGGGAACAGAATCACTAGGTCCTGCTGAGGCATAGAAAAAGACCCCAGTCACCAGTAGCAGGTGAGCCCTTTGTGGGAACCAGAGCCACTCTATCCAGCTGAGTCCCAGGTCCATGTAAGGCCCAAGTGAGGACCAGATTCATCAGGTCGATGAGGCATAGCTGGGGACAAGAGTCACCATGTCTGGGTGAGGCCTAGATGGGGCAAGATTCAGCAGTTCTGAGTTTGGTCAAAGTGGGGACGACAGACACCAGTTCCAGGTGAGGCCAAACTGAGGACCAGAGTCACCAGATCTAGGTGAGGTCCAGGTTGGAAAGAGAGTCACCAGGTCCAGGAGAGGTCCAGGTGGGGACCAGAGTCACCAGATCCAGGTGAATTCCAGGTGGGGACCAGAGTCACCAGATCGAGTTGAGGCCCAGGTGGGGACCAGAGTCACTAGGTGCAGATGAGGCCCAGGTGAGGACCAGAGTTACCAGGTACACGTGAGGCGCTGGTAGGTATCAGAGGCAACAGGTCCATGTGAGGCAGGCTTGGGAACCAAGGTCAAGAGTTCTACTTGAGGCCCAGTGTGGAACACTGTAACCAGGTCCAAGTGAGTCCCCGGTGGTGAAAAGAGTCACCAGGTCCAGGTGAGGCCCAGGTGGTAACCAGGATCACCAGGTCAAGTTGAGGCCTAGAGGGGTACCAGAATCACATGGTCCAGGTCACATCCAGATGGGGACCAGAGTCACCATGTCAGGGTGAGGCCCAGAGAAGTTCCAGAGTCATCATGTACAGGTGAGGCTCAGGTGTGGAACAGAGTCACCAGGTACGAATGATGCCCAGGTGAGGACCAGAGTCAACAGGTCTGGGTGACGCGCAGATAGGATCAGAGTCACCAGTTCCAGGTGAGGCCAAGAAAGAGTCCACAGCAATCAGGTCAAGGTGTGGAACAAAGTCACCAAGAATGGGTGAGGCCCAGATTGGGACCAGATTCACCAGGTCCAGGTGAGGCCCAGGTGGTGACCAGAGTCATCGGGTCTGGGAGAGGACCAGGTAAGGACCAGATTCACCAGGTCCAAGAGGCTCACGTAGGGACCTGAGTCACCAGGTATGGGTGAGGCCCTAGTGGAAACCCACTCACCAGGTCCAGGTGAGGCCAACCTGCAGGCCAGAGTCACCAGATCCAGGTGAGGCCCTAGTGGGGACCGGAGTCACCAGGTAAATGTGAGTCTACAAGAACACCATAGTCAACAGGTCCATGTGTGGTTCATGTGGGAACGAGAGACACCAGGTCCAGGTGAGACCCAGGTGGGGACCATAGTCACCAGGTCCAGATTGAGGACTAGGTAGGGGGACCAGAGTCATCAGGACTTGTTGAGGCCAAAGTGTGGAGCAAAGTTATCATGTCCATGTGAGACCCAGGTTGGAAAAAGAGTAACCATGTCCCATTGATGCCAGGTGGGAAAAGAGTCACAAGGTCCAGACGAATCCTAAGATTGGAGTAGATTCACCAGGTCCTGTTGAGGCCAGGCTGAGGACCAGTGTCCCCAGCTCCGGGTGTGTCACCCGGTTCTGGTGATATCCAGGTAGGGACCAGTGTCACAAGTCAGGGTGAGGCCCAGAGGGGGACGAGAATCACTAGGTCCAGGTGAGGCCCTGATGTGGAACTGTGAAACCAGGTCCCAAGATGCCCATATGAGGACCTGAGTCACCAGGTCGAGGTGAGGTCCCTGTGGGAACCAGTCACCCCGTCCAGGTGAGGCCCAGGTGGGACCAAAGTCACCAAGTCCTGGTGAAGCCCAGGTATATAAGAGAGTATCCAGGTCCCAATGATGCCCAGGTAAGGACCAGACTCAACAGGTCCAGGAGAGGCCCAAATATGGATCAGAGTCATTGCGTTCCAGGTGAGGCCATATGGAGACCACAGGAACCAGGTCCAGGAGAGCCCCATATGGGAACCAGAGCCACCAGATCCAGGTGAGGTCCAGGAGGGACCACAGTCACAAGGTCCAGGTGAGGCGCAGGTGGCAACATGATTCACCAAGTCCAGGTGAGGCCCACGTGGTGACCTGTCACCAGATCCAGGTGCGGACCAGCTAAGATCCAGATTCACCAGGCGAAAGTGAACCCCAAGGGGTGACCAGAGTCACCAGGTAAGGGTGAGGCCCCGAGGGAGAACCAGAGTAACCAGTTTAGTTTGAGGCCCAGAATGGGACCAGAGGTCCCTGGACAAAATGAGGCCCAGGTGTGGAATAGAGTATCCAGGTCCCAATGATGCCTGGGTGAGGACCAGGGTCACTAGGGCCATGAAAGCCCAGATGGGGAACAGAATCACTAGGTCCTGGTGAGGCATAGAATAAGAACACAGTCACCAGTATCGGGTGAGCCCCTTGTGGGAACCAGAGCCACTCTATCCCGCTGAGTCCCAGGTCCATGTGAGGCCCACGTGAGGACCAGATTCATCAGGTCGAATTGAGGCATAGCTGGGGACAAGAGTCATCAGGACTGGGTGCGGCCTAGGTGGGGCAAGATTCAGCAGTTTTGAGTTAGGTCAAAGTGGGGACGAGAGACACCAGTCCAGGTGAGGCCAAACTGAGACCAGAGTCACCAGATACAGGTGAGTTCCAGGTGGGGACCAGAGTCACGAGATCCAGGTGAAGTCCAGGTGGGGATCAGAGTCACTAGGTGCAGATGAGGCCCAGGTGAGGACCAGAGTTACCAGGTACACGTGAGGCCCCTGTGGGGATCAGAGGTAACAGGTCCATGTGAGGCGAGCTTGGGGAATATGGTCAAGAGTTGTAATTGAGGCCCAGGTGTGGAACACAGTAAGCAGGTCCAGATGAGTCCCCAGTGGTGACTAGAGACACCACATGCAGGTGAGGCCCAGTTGGGCATCAGGATCAACAGGTACAGGGGAGGCACTTGAAAGAACCAGAGTCAACAGTTCGAGGTCAACCACAGGAGGCAACCAGGGTCAGCAGGTCGAAGTCAGGCCAAAGTGGGGTTCACAGTGACTAGGGCACGGTGAGACCCAGAGGGGGACCAGAGTCACCTGGTCCAGGTGAGGTCCAGTTGTGGAACACAGTCACACGGTCCCAATTTTCCCCAGTTCAGGACCATGGTCAAAGGACCAGGTGAGGCCCAGATGGGGACCGGAGTCCCCAAATCCAGGTGAAGCCCAGGTGGGGACCACAGTCACCAGATCCAGGGGAGTCTCAGGTGCAGACCAGAATCACCAGGTCCAGGTGAGGTGCAGGTGGCAACCACACTCACCAGGTCCCGGTGAGGCCCTGGTGAGGACCAGAGTCATGAGGTACATGAGAAGCTAGAAACACTGCAGCCACCAGGTCCACATGATGTCCATGTGGGAACGAGAATCACCAGTTACAGGTGAGGACCAGGTGGGGATCCGACTCACCATGTCCAGGTGAGACCCAGGTGGGAACCAGTATCACCATGTCCAGGTGTGGCCCAGGTGAAGGCCAGAGTTAATAGGTCCCGCTGGGTCACTGTTATTGAACAGTGTAACCATATCCTGATGCTACCCCGGTGGGTACCGAGACACCAGGTCCTGGTGAGGCCCAGTTAGGACCAGAGACATGAGGTTCAGGTGAAGTCCCGATGGGAACCACAGTCACCAGGTCAGGTGAGGCCATGCTTACGATCAGAGGCACCAGTTACAGGTGAGGCCCAGGTGGAGCCAGAGTCACCTGGTACAGAAAATGCCAAAGTCAGGAATAGAGTTACCAGGATCAGGTCACTCACAGTGGGGAATAGAGTAACCATGTCCCGATGATGCACACGTAGAACCAGAGTCACCATATCCAGATGAGGCGCAGTTGGGGAGCATATTCACTAGGTCCCGGTAAGGCCCAGTTGAGGACTAGAGTCACCAGGTTTGGTTGAGGCCTTGAGGGGTACCAGATTCACCAGGTCTAGGATACATCCAGATGGTGACCAGAGTCTCCATGTCAGAGGGAGGCCCAGAGTGGATCCAGAGTCATCATGTCCAGGTGAGGCTCAGGTGTGGAGCAAAGTTATCATGTCCAGGTGAGGCCCAGGTGGGAAACAGACTAACCATGATCCCATTGATGCCAGGTGGGAAAAGAGTCACAAGGTCCAGACGAGACCTAAGTAAGGAGTAGATTCAACAGGTACTGTTGAGATCCAGCTGAGGACAAGTGTCGCCAGCTCCGGGTGAGTCCCAGAGGGGGACCAGAGTCACCCGGTACTGGTGATATCCAGGTGGGTACCAGAGTCACCACGTCAGGGTGAGGCCCAGAGGGGACGAGAATCACTAGGTCCAGGTGAGGCCCCGATGCGGAACTGAGAAACCAGGTCCCATGATGCCAATATGAGGACCTGAGCCACCAGGACCAGGTGAGGTCCCTGTGGGAACAAGTCACCTTGTCCAGGTGAGGTCCAGGTGGGACCACAGTCACCAGGTCCAGATGAGGCCCAGGAATATAAGAGAGTATCCAGGACCCAATGATGCCCAGGTAAGGACCAGAGTCAACAGGTCCAGGAGAGGCCCAAATATGGATCAGAATCATTGTGTTCCAGGTGAGGCCAGATGGAGACCACAAGAACCAGGTCCGGGAGAGCCCCATATGGGAAACAGAGCCACCAGATCCAGGTGAGGTCCAGGTGGGACCACAGTCACAAGGTGCAGGTGAGGCGCAGGAGGCAACAGGATTCAACAAGTCCAGGTGAGACCCAGGTGGCGACCAATCACCAGATCCAGGTGCGGACCAGCTAAGTACCAGTTTCAGCAGGCCCATGTGAAGCCCAAGGGGTGACCAGAGTCACCAGGTAGGGGTGAGGCCCAGAGGGGGAACCAGAGTAACCAGTTTAGTTTGAGGCCCAGAATGGGACCAGAGGTCCCTCGTCAAAGTGAGGCGCAGGTGTGGAATAGATTATCCAGGTCCCAATGATGCCTGGGTGAGGACCAGAGTCACTAGGGCCATGCAGGCCCAGATGGCAAACAGAATCACTAGGTCCTGGGGAGGCATAGAATAACACCACAGTCAGCAGAATCAGGTGATCCCCTTGTGGGAATCAGAGCCACTCTATGGAGCTGAGTTCCAGGTCCATGTGAGGCCCAGGTGAGGACCAGATTCATCAGGTCGAATTCAGGCATAGCTGGGGACAAGAGTCACCAGGTCTGGGTGCGGCCTAGCTGTGGCAAGATTCTGCAGTTTTGAGTTAGTTCAATGTGGGGATGAGAGACACCAGGTCCAGGTGAGGGCAAAGTGAGGACCAGAGTCACCAGATCCAGGTGAGGTCCATGTTGGACAGAGAGTCACCAGGTCCAGGAGAGTTCCAGGTGGGGACCAGAGTCACCAGATCCAGGTGAAGTCCAGGTGGGGACCAGAGTCACCAGATCCAGGTGAAGCCCAGGTGGTGACCAGAGTCACTAGGTCCAGATGAGGCCAGGTGAGGACCAGAGTTACCAGACACCTGAGGCCCCGGTGGGGATCATTTGCAACAGGTCTACTTGAGGCCCAGGAGTAGAACACAGTAACAAGGGCCAGGTGAGTCCCCGGTGTTGACAAGAGTCACCACGTCCAGGTGAGGCCCAGGTGGGGACCAGGATCACCAGGTCCAGGAGAGGCTCTTGAAAGAACCAGAGTCAAAAGTTCGAGGTCAGGAGCAGGTTGCAACAAGGGTCAGCAGGTCCAAGTCAGGCCAAAGTGGGGTTAAGAGTCAGTAGGGCACGGTGAGACCCAGAGGGGAACCAGAGTCAACTGGTCCAGGTGAGGTCCAGTTGTGGAACACAGCCACCGGGTCCCAATTTTCCCCAGTTGAGGACCATGGTCAACAAGGCCAGGTGAGGCCCAGATGGGGACCAGAGTCCCCAAATCCAGGTGAAGCCCAGGTGGGGACCACAGTCACCAGATCCAGGGTAGTCTCAGGTGCAGACCAGAATCACCAGATCCAGGTGAGGTGCTGGTGGCAACCACACACACCAGGTTCCGGTCAGGCCCTGCTGGGGACCAGAGTCATGAGGTACATGAGAAGCTAGAAACACTGCAGCCACCAGGTCCACAAGATGTCCATGTGGGAACGAGAATCACCAGTTACAGGTGAGGACCAGGTGGGGTCCGACTCAACATGTCCAGGTGAGACCCAGGTGGGAACCAGTGTCACCATGTCCAGGTGTGGCTCAGGTGAAGACCGGAGTTAATAGGTCCGGCTGGGTCACTGTTAGTGAACAGTATAAGCATATCTTGATGCTACCCAAGTGGGTACCGGAGACACCAGGTCCTGGTGAGGCCAGGTGGGACCAGAGACATGAAGTCCAGGTGATTTCCCGATGGGAACCACAGTCACCAGGTCAGGTGAGGCCATGCTTAGGATCAGAGTCACCAGTTACAGGTGAGGCCCAGGTGGAGCCAGAGTCACCTGGTACATAAGAGGCCAAAGTTAGGACCAGAGTTACCGGGATCAGGTCAATCCCAGAGGGTAATACAGTAACCATGTACCGATGATGCCCAGGTAGAACCAGAGTCACCAGGACCAGATGAGGCGCAGGTGGGGCCATGTTCACTAGATTCCGGTGAGGCCCAGTTGAGGACCAGAGTCACCAGGTCAAGTTGAGGCCTAGAGGGATACCAGATTGACCTGGTCTACGTGACATCCAGATGGGGAACAGAGTCCACATGTCAGGCTGAGGCCCAGAGGGGATCCAGATTCATCATGTCCAGGTGAGGCTCAGGTGTGGAACAGAGTATCCAGGTCATAATGGTCCACAGGTGAGGACCAGAGTCACCAGATCTGGGTGAGTCCCAGTTAGGATCAGAGTCACCAGTTCCAGGTGAGGCCAAGAAGGCGTCCACAGCAATCAGGCCCAGGTGGGGAACAAAGTCACCAGGACTGGGTGAGGCCCAGATGGGGACCAGATTCAACAGGCCCAGGTGAATCCCAGGTGGTGACCAGAGTTACCAGTTCCGGGTGAGGACCAGGTAAGGACCAGATTCACCAGGTCCAAGTGAGGCCCGCGTGGGGACCTGTGTCACCAGGCATGGTTGAGGCCCAGATGACAACACCACTCACCAGGTCCAGGTGATTCCAAACTGCAGGCCATGCAGAGGAACAATATCCCGATGATACCCAGGTACTGACTAGAGTTACAATATCCAGGTGAGGCCAACATGCAGGCCATGCAGTGGAACCATGTCCCTATGATGCCCAGGTAGGGACCAGAGTCACCAGGTCCAAATGAGGCCCAGATGGAGCATATTCACTAGGTCCAGGTGAGGCCCAGTTGAGGACCTGAGTCACCAGGTTTGGTGGAGGCCCAGGTGGCAACCCCACTCACCAGGTCCAAGTGAGGCCAACCAGCAGGCCAGAGTCACCAGATCCAAGTGAGGCCGTAGTGGGCACCGGAGTCACCAGGTAAATGTGAGTCTACAAGAACACCACAGTCACCAGGTCCAGGTGTGGTTCATGTGGGAACGAGAGTCACCAGGTCCAGGTGAGACCCAGGTGGGGACAACAGTCTCCAGGTCCAGATTGAGTCCTAGGTGGGGGGACCATGGTCATCAGGACCAGTTGAGGCCAAAGGGCGGAGCAAAGTTATCATGTCCATGTGAGGCCCAGGTGCGGAAAAGAGTAACCATGTCCCATTGATGCCAGGTGGGAAAAGAGTCACAAGGTCCAGACGAGGTCTAAGTGAGGAGTAGATTCACCAGGTCCTGTTGAGACCCAGTTGAGGACCAGTGTCCCCAGGTCCGGATGAGTCCCAGAGGGGGACCAGAGTCACCCGGTTCTGGTGATATCCAGGTGGGGACCAGAGTCAGCACGTCAGTGTGAGGCCCAGAGGGGGACGAGAATCACTAGGTCCAGGTGAGGCCCCGATGTGGAACTGAAAAACCAGGTCTCATGATGCCCATTTGAGGACCTGAGTCACCAGGTCCAGGTGAGGTCCCTGTGGGAACCAGTCACCTCGTCCAGGTGAGGCCCAGGTGGGACCACAGTCACCAGGTCCAGGTGAGGCCCAGGTATATAAGAGAGTATCCAGGTCCCAATGATGGCCAGGTAAGGACCAGAGTCAACAGGTCCAGGAGAGGCCCAAATATGGATCAGAGTCATTGTGTTCCAAGTGAGGCCAGATGGAGACCACAGGAACCAGGTCCAGGAGAGCCCCATATGGGAAACAGAGCCACCAGATCCAGGTGAGGTCCAGGAGGGACCACAGTCACAAGGTCCAGGTGAGGAGCAGGTGGCAACATGATTCACCAAGTCCAGGTGAGACCCAGGTGACGACCAGAAACCAATTCCAGGTGTGGACCAGCTAAGGACCAGATTCACCAGGCCCAAGTGAAGCCAAGGGGTGACCAGAGTCACGAGGTAAGGGTGAATCCGAGAGGGGCACCAGAGTAACCAGTTTAATTTGAGGCCAAGAATGGGACAAGAGGTCCCTGGTCAAAGAGGGGCCCAGGTGTGGAATAGAGTATCCAGGTCCCAATGATGCCTGAGTGAGGACCAGAGTCACTAGGGCCATGCAGGCCCAGATGGGGAACAGAATCACTAGGTCCTTGTGAGGCATAGAAAAAGACCCGAGTCACCAGTAACAGGTGAGACTCTTGTGGGAACCAGAGCCACTCTATGCAGCTGAGTCCCAAGTCCATGTGAGGCCCACGTGAGGACCAGATTCATCAGGTCAGGTCGAATTGAGGCATAGCTGGGGACAAGAGTCCCCAGGTCTGGGTGCGTCCTAGGTTTGGCAAGATTCTGCAGTTTTGAGTTAGGTCAAAGTAGGGACGAGAGACACCAGGTCCAGGTGAGGCCGAACTGAGGACCAGAGTCACCAGATCCAGGTGAGGTCCAGGTGGGGAGAGAGTCACCAGATCCAGGTGAAGTCCAGGTGGGGACCAGAGTCACTAGGCCCAGATAAGGCCCAGGTGAGGACCAGAGTTACCAGGTACACGTGAGGCCCCGGTGGGGATCAGAGGAAACAAGTCCATGTGAGGCCGGCTTGGGGACTATGGTCAAGAGGTGTACTTGAGGCCCAGGTGTAGAACACAGTAAGCAGGTCCAGGTGAGTCCCCGGTTGTGACATGAGTCACCACGTCCAGTTGAGACCCAGGTGGGGACCAGGATCACAAGGTACAGGGTAGGCCCTTGAAAGTACCAGAGTCAACAGTTCGAGGTCAGGCGCACGTGGCAACCAAGTTCAGCAGGTCCAAGTCAGGGCAAACTTGGGTTCACAGTCACTAGGGCGTGGTGAGACCCAGAGGGCGACCAGAATCACCTGGTCCAGGTGAGGTCCAGTTGTGGAAGACAGTCACCGGGTCCCAATTTTGCCCAGTTGAGGACCATGGTCAACAGGGCCAGGTGAGGCATAGATGGAGACCGGAGTCCCCAAAGCAGGTGAAGCCCAGGTGGGGACCACAGTCACCAGATCCAGGGTAGTCTTAGGTGCAGACCAGAATCACCAGGTCCACTTGAGGTGCAGGTGGCAACCACACTCACCAGGTCCCTGTGAGGCCCTGGTCGGGACCAGAGTCATGAGGTACATGAGAAGCTAGAAACACTGCAGCCACCAGGTCCACATGATGTCCATGTGGGAACGAGAATCACCACTTACAGGGGAGGACCAGTTGTGGATGCTACTCACCATGTCCAGGTGAGACCCAGGTGGGAATCAGTGTCAACATGTCCAGGTGTGGCCCAGGTGAAGACCAGAGTTAATAGGTCTGGCTGGGTCACTGTTAGGGAACAGTGTAACCGTATCCTAATGCTACCAAGTTGGGTACCAGAGACACCATGTCCTGGTGAGGCCCAGTTGGGACCAGAGACATGAGGTCCAGGGGAGGTCCCGATGTGAACCACAGTCACCAGGTCAGGTGAGGCCATGCTTAGGATCAGAGTCACCAGTTACCGGTGAACCCAAGGTGGATCCAGAGTCACCTGGTACAGAAGAGGCCAAAGTCAGGACCAGAATTACCAGGATCAGGTCACTCCAATTGGGAATAGAGTAACCATGTCCCGATGATGCCCAGGTAGAACCAGAGTCACCAGGCCCAGATGTGGCGCAGGTGGGGAGTATGTTAACTAGGTTCCGTTGAGGCCCAGTTGAGGACCAGAGTCACCAGGTCTAGGTGACCCCTAGAGGGGTACCAGATTTACCTGGTCTGGTGACATCCAGATGGGGTCCAGAGTCCCCATGTCAGGCTGAGGCCCAGAAGGGATCCAGAGTCAACATGTCCAGGTGAGTCTCAGATGTGGAACAGAGTATCCAGGTCATAATGGTCCACAGGTGAGGACCAGAGTCACCAGATCTGGGTGAGGCCCAGTTAGCATCAGAGTCAGCAGTTCCAGGTTGGCCAAGAAGGAGTCCACAGCAATCAGGTCCAGGTGGGGAAGAAAGTCACCAGGACTGGGTGAGGCCCAGATGGGGACCAGATTCACCAGGCCCAGGTGATTCCCATGTGGTGACCAGAGTTACCAGTTCCGGGTGACCACCAGGTAAGGACCAGATTCACCAGGTCCAAGTGAGGCCCACTTGGGGACCTGTGTCACTAGGCTAGGGTGAGGACCAGGTGACAAACCCACTCACCAGTTCCAGGTGAGGCCAACCTGCAGGCCATGCAGAGGAACCAGGTACCAAAGATGCTCAGGTAGGGACGAGAGTTACCAGGACCAGGTGAGGCCAACCTACAGGCCATGCAGTGGAACCATTTCCCGTTGATGCCCAGGTAGGGACCAGAGTTACCAGGTCGAAATGAGGCCCAGATGGAGCATATTCACTAGGTCCAGGTGAGGCCCAGTTGAGGACCAGAGTCACCAGACCTGGTTGAGGCCCAGAGGGGTACCATAATCCCCTGGTCCAGGTGACATCCATATGGGGACCAGAGTCACCAGGTCAGGTTGATAGCCAGAGAGGTAACAGAGTCATCATGTCCAGGGGAGCCTCAGGTATGGAACAGAGTCACCAGGACCAATGATGCCCAGGTGAGAACCAGAGTTACCAGGTACACGAGAGGTCACGGTGGGGATGAGAGGCAACAGGTCCATGTGAGGCCGACTTGGGGACTATGGTCAACAGGTCTACTTGAGGCTCAGGTGTGGAACACAGTAACAAGGTCTAGGTGAGTAAACGGTGGTGAAGAAAGTTACCACGTCCAGGTGTGGCCCAGGTGGGGACCAGGATCACCAGGTCCAGGGGAGTCCCTTGAAAGTACCAGAGTCAACATTACGACGTCAGTCGCAGGTGGGAACCAGGGTCAGCAGGTCCAAGTCAGTCCAAAGTGGGGTTCACAGTCACTAGGACACGGTGAGACCCAGAGGGGGACCAGAGTCGCCTGGTACAAGTGAGGTCCAGGTGTGGAACACAGTCACCAGGTCCCAATTTTGCCCAGTTGAGTACCATGGTCAACAGGACCAGGTGACGCCCAGATGGGGACCGGAGTCCCCGAATCCAGGTGAAGCCCAGGTGTAGACCACAGTCACCAGATCCAGGGTATTCTCAGGTGCAGACCAGAATCACCAAGTCCAGGTGAGGTGCAGGTGGCAACCACACTCACCAGGTCCCGGTGAGGCCCTGGTGGGGACCAGAGTCACGAGGTACATGAGAATCTAGAAACACTGCAGCCACCAGGTCCACATGTAGTCCATGTGGGAACGACAATCACCAGTTACAGGTGAGGACCAGGTGGGGATCCAACTCACCATGTCCAGGTGAGATCCAGGTGGGAACCAGTGTCACCATGTCCAGGTGTGGCCCAGGTGAAGACCAGAGTTAATAGGTCCAGCTGGATCACTGTTAGTGAACAGTGTAACAATATCCTGATGTTACCCAGGTGGGGACCAGAGACAAAGGTCCAGGTGAGATCCCGATGGGAACCACAGTCACCAGGTCAGGTGAGGCCATGCTTAGGATCAGAGTCACCAGTTACAGGTGAGGCCCAGGTAGAGCCAGAGTCACCTGGAACAGAAGAGGCCAAAGTCAGGACCAGAGTTGCCAGGATAGATCAGTCCCAGTGGGGAATACAGTAACCAATTCCCGAGGATGCCCAGGTAAAACCAGAGTCACCATGCCCAGATGCGGCGCAGGTGGGGAGCATGTTCACTAGGTCCCGGTGAGGCCCACTTGGGGCCCAGAGTCACCAGGTCAAGTTGAGGCCTAGAGGGGTACCAGATTCACCTGGTCTAGGTGAAATCCAGATGGGGACCAGAGTCACCATGTCAGGCTGAGGCCCAGAGGGGATCCAGAGTCATCATGTCCAGGTGAGGCTCACGTGTGGAACAGAGTATCCAGTTGATAATTGTCCACAAGTGAGGACCAGAGTCACTAGATCAGGGTGAGGCCCAGTTAGTATCAGAGTCACCAGTTCCAGGTGAGGACAAGAAGGAGTCCACAGCAATCAGGTCAGTTGGGGAACAAAGTCACCAGGAACGGATGACCCCAGATGGGGACCAGATTCACCAGGTCCAGGTGATTCCCAGGTGGTGACCTGAGTTAACAGTTCCGGGTGACGACCAGGTAAGGTCCAGATTCACCAGGTCCAAGTGAGGCCCACGTGGGGTCCTGTGTCACCAGGCAAGGGCGAGGCCCAGGTGGCAACCCCACTCACCAGGTCCAGGTGAGGCGAACCTGCAGGCCATGCAGAGGAACCATGTCCCGATGATGCCCAGGTAGGGACGAGATTTAACAGGTCCAGGTGAGGCCAACCTGCAGGCCATGCAGTGAAACCATGTCCCGATGATGCCGAGGTTGGGATCAGAATCACCAGGTCCAATGAGACCAAGATGGAGCATATTTACTAGGTCCATGTGAGGTGCAGTGGAGTACCAGAGTCACAAGACCTGGTTGAGGCCTAGAGGGGTACCAGTATCACCTGGTCCAGGTGACATCCAGATGGGGACCAGAGTCACCAGGTCAGGATGAGGCCCAGAGAGGTTCCAGGGTCAACATGTCCAGGTGAGGCTCAGGTGTGGAACAGAGTCACCAGGTACCAAAGATGCCCAGGTGAGGACCAGAGTCACCAGGTCTGGGTAATGCCCAGATAGGATCAGAGTCACCAGTTCAAGGTGAGGCCAAGAAATAGTCCACAGCAATCATCCAGGTGGGGAACAAAGTCACCAGGACTGGGTGATGCCCAGATGGGGACCACATTGACCAGGTCCAGGTGAGGCCCAGGGGGTGACCAGAGACACCGGGTATGGGAGACGACCAGGTAAGGACCAGATTCACCAGGTCCAAGAGGTCGACGAGGGGCCTGTGTCCCCAGGTCGGGTGAGGCACAGGTGGCAACCACACTCACCAGGTCCAGGAGAGGCCATCTTTCGCGCCATGCAGAGGAACCGTCTCCCGATGATGCCCATGTAGGAACCAGAGTTACCAGGTCCAGGTGATGCCAACCTGCAGGCCATGCAGTGGAACCATGTACCGATGATGCCGAGGGAGGGACCAGAGTCACCAGGTCCAAATGAGGCCCAGATGGAGCATATTCACTAGGTCCAGGTGAGGCCCAGTTGAGGACCAGAGTCACCAGATCTGGTTGAGGCTCAGAGGGGTACCAAAATCACCTGGTCCAGGTGACATCCAGATGGGGACCAGAGTCACCAGGACAGGGTGAGGACCAGAGAGGTTCCAGAGTCATCATGTCCAGGTTAGGCTCAGGTATGGAACTGAGTCACCAGGTACCAAGATGCACACATGAGGACCAGAGTCAACAGGTCCAGGTGAGGTCCTGTGGGAACCAGTCACCTCGTCCAGGTGAGGCCCAGGTGGGACCAGAGTCACCAGGTCCAGGTGAGGCCCAGGTATATAAGAGAGTATCCAGGTCCCAATGATGCCCAGGTAAGGACCAGAGTCAACAGGTCCAGGAGAGGCCCAAATATGGTTCAGAGTCATTGTGTTCCAGGTGAGGCCAGATGGAGACCACAGGAACCAGGTCCAGGAGAGCCCCATATGGGAACCAGAGCCACCAGATCCAGGTGATGTCTGGGTGGGACCACAGTCACAAGGCCCAGGGCAGGCGCAGGTGGCAACAGGTTTCACCAAGTCCAGGTGAGGCCCAGGTAGCGACCGGTCACCAGATCCAGGTGCGGAACAGCTAAGGACCAGATTCACCAGGCCCAAGTGAAGCCCAAGGGGTGACCAGAGTCACCAGGTAGGGGTGAGGCCCAGAGGGGGAACCAGAGTAACCAGTTTAGTTTGAGGCCCAGAATGGGACCCTAGGTCCCTGGTGAAAGTGAGGCGCAGATGTGGAATAGAGTATCCAGATCCCAATGATGCCAGGGTGAGGAAAAGATTTACTAGGGCCATGCAGGCCCAGATGGGGAACAGAATCACTAGGTCCTGGTGAGGCATAGAATAAGACCACAGTCAGCAGTATCAGGTAAGCCCCTTGTGGGAACCAGAGCCACTCTATCCAGCTGAGTCCCAGGTCCTTGGAGGCCCCCGTGAGGACCAGATTCATCAGGTCGAATTGAGGCATAGCTGGGAACAAGAGTCACCATGTCTGCATGCGGCCTAGGTGGGGCAAGATCAGCAGTTGTGAGTTAGGTCAAAGTGGGGACGAGAGACACCAGGTCCAGGTGAGGCCAAACTGAGGACCATAGTCACCAGATCCAAGTGAGGTCCATGTTGGAAAGTGAGTCACCAGGTCCAGGAGAGGTTCAGGTATGGACCAGAGTCACCAGTTCCAGGTGAAATCCAGGTGGGGACCAGAGTCACCAGATCCAGGTGAAGCCCAGGTGGGGACCGGAGTCACTAGGTCCAGATGAGGCCCAGGTGAGGACCAGAGTCACCAAATCTGGGAGAGGCCCAGTTGTGATCAGAGTTACCACTTCCAGGTGAGGCCAAGAAGGTGTCCACAGCAATCAGGTCCACGTGGGGAACAAAGTCACCAGGACTAGGTGATGCCCAGGTGGTGACCAGATTTACCAGTTCCGGGTGAGGACTAGGTAATAGGATCAGAGTCACCAGTTCAAGGTGAGGGCAAGAAAGAGTCCAGAGCAATCAGGTCCAGTTGGGGAACATAGTCACCAGGACTGGGTTAGGCCCAGATGGACCCAGATTCACCAGGTCCAGGTGAGGCCCATGTTGTGACCAGATTCCCCGGGTCTTAGGGAGAAGTCCAGGTAAGGGCCAGATTCACCAGGTCCAAGAGGCCCATGTGGGGACCTGAGTCATCAGGTATGTGTGAGGCCCAGGTGGCATCAACTAATCAAGTCCAGGTGAGGCCAACCTGCAGGCCAGAGTCACCAGGCCCAGGGGAGGCCCAAGGGGTGACCAGAGTCACCAAGTAAGGGTGAGGTTAAGAGGGGGACCAGAGTAACCAGTTTAGTTTGAAGCCCAGAATGGGACCAGCGGTTCCTGGTAAAAGTGAGGCCCATGTGTGGAATAGAGTATCCAGGTCCCAATGATGCCTGAGTGAGGACCAGAGACACTAAGGCCATGCAGGCCCAGATGGTGAACAGAATCACTAGGTTCTGGTGAGGCATAGAATAAGACCACATTCAGCAGTATCAGGTGAGCCCCTAGTGGGAACCAGAGCCACTCTTTCCAGCTGAGTCCCAGGTAAATGTGAGGTCCACGTGAGGACCAGATTCATCAGGTCGAATTGAGGAATAGCTAGGGACAAGAGTCACCAGGTCTGGGTGCGTAATAGGCGGGGCAAGATTCAGCAGTTCTGAGTTAGGTCAAAGTGGGCAAGAGAGACACCAAGTCCAGGAGAGGTCCAGATTGGGACCAGAGTCACCAGATCCAGGTGCAGTCCAGATGGGGAGCAGAGTCTCCAGATCCAGGTGAAGCTCAGGTGGGGACCAGAGTCCCTAGGTCCAGATGAGGCCCAGGTGAGGACCAGTGTTACAAGGTACACGTGAGGCCCCAGTGGGGATCAGAGGCAACAGGTCCATGTGAGGCCGGCTAGGGGACCATGGTCAACAGGTCTACTTGAGGCCCAGGTGTGGAACACAGTAAGCAGGTCCAGGTGAGTCCCCATGGTGAGAAGAGTCACCACGTCCAGGTGAGGCCCAGGTTCGGACCAGGATCACCAGGTACAGGGGAGGCCCTTTAAAGATCCAGAGTCAACAGTTCGAGTTCAGGCGCAGGTTTCAACCAGGGCCAGCAGGTCTAAGTCAGGGGAAAGTGGGGTTCACAGTCACTAGGGAATGCTGAGACCCAGAGGGGCACCAGAGTCACGTGGTCCAGGTGAGGTCCAGTTGTGGAACACAGTCACCGCGTCCCAATTTTGCCCAGTTGAGGACCATGGTCAACAGGGCCTGGTGAGCCTCACATGGGGACGAGAGTCCCCAAATCCAGGTGAAGCCCAGGTGGGGACCACAGTCACCAGATCCAGGGTACTCTCAGGTGCAGACCAGAATTACCAGGTCCAGGTGAGGTGCAGGTGGCAACCACACTCACCAGGTCCCGGTGAGGCCCTGGTGGGGACCAGTGTCACAAGGTACATGACAAACTAGAAACACCGCAGCCACCAGGTACACATGATGTCCATGTGGGAACGAGAATCAACAGTTATAGGTTAGGACCAGGTGGGTATCTGACTCACCATTTCCACGTGAGACCCAGGTGGGAACGAGTGTCACCATGTTCAGGTGTGGCCCAGGTGAAGACCAGAGTTAATAGGTCCGGCTGGGTCACTGTTAGTGAACAGTGTAACCATATCCTGATACTACCCAGGTGTGTACCAGAGACACCAGGTCCTGGTGAGGCCCAGGTGGGACCAGAGACATGAGGTCCAGGTGAGGTCCCGATGGGAACCACAGTCACCAGGTCAGGAGAGGCCATGCTTTGGATCAGAGTCACCAGTTACAGGTGAGGCCCAGGTGGAGCCAGAGTCACCCGGTAGAGAAGACGCCAAAGTCAGGACCAGAGTTACCAGGATCAGGTCAGTCCCAGTGGGAAACAGAGTAACCATGTCCCGATGATGCCCAGGTAGACCCAGCGTCACCAGGTCCAGATGAGGCGCAGGTGGGGAGCATATTCACTAGGTCTCGGTGAGACCCAGTTGAGGACCAGTGTCACCAGGTCTATTTGAGCCCTAGAGGGGTACCAGATTCACCTAGTCTAGGTGACATCCAGATGGGGACCAGAGTCACCATGTCAGGGTGAGGCCCAGAGGGGATCCAGAGTCATAATGTCCAGGTGAGGCTCAGGTGTGGAACAGAGTATCCAGGTCATAATGGTCCACAGGTGAGGACCAGAGTCACCAGATCTGGGTGAGGCCCAGGTTGGATCAGAGTCACCACTTCCAGTTGAGGCCAAGAAGGATTCCACAGCAATCAGATCCAGAGGGGAACAAAGTCACCAGGACTGGATGAGGCCCAGATGGGGACCAGATTCACCAGGTCCAGGTGATTCCCATGTGGTGATCAGGGTTACCAGGTGTGGGTGAGGACCAGGTAAGGACGAGATTCACCAGGTCATACTGGGCCCACGGGGACCTGTGTCACCATGTATGGGTGAGGCCCAGGTGCCAACCCCACTCACCAGGTCCAGGTGAGGCCAACCTGCAGGCCATGTAGAGGAACCATGTCCCGATGATGCCCAGGTAGGGACCAGAGTTACCAGGTCCAGGGGAGGCCAACCTGAAGGCCATGCAGCTGAACCATGTCCCGATGATGCCCAGGAAGTGACCAGAGTCACCAGATCCAAATGAGGCCCAGTTGGAGCATATTCACTAGGTCCAGGTGAGGCCCAGTTGAGGTCCAGAGTCACCAGATCTGGTTGAGTATTAGAGGGGTACAAGAATCACCTGGTCCAGTTGACATCCAGATGGGGACAAGAGTCACCAGGTCAGGGTGAGGCCCAGAGAGGTTCCAGAGTCATCATGTCCAGGTGAGGCTGAGGTGTGGAACAGAGTCACCAGGTACCAATGAAGCCCAGGTGAGGACCAGAGTCACAAGGTCTTGGTGACGCTCAGATAGGATCAGAGTCACCAGTTCCAGGTGAGGCCAAGAGAGAGTCCACAGCAATCAGGTCCAGGTGGGGAACAAAGTCACCTGGACTGGGTGCGGCCCAGATGGGGACCAGATTCACCAGGTCCAGGTGAGGCGAGGTGGTGACCAGAGTCCCCGGGTCTGGGAGAGGACCAGGTAAGGACGAGATTCACCAGGTCCAAGAGGCCCACGTGTGAAACTGAGTCACCAGGTATGGGTGAGGCCCAGGTGGCAACCCCACTCACCAAGTCCAGGTGAGGCCAACTTGCAGGCCAGAGTCACCAGATCCAGGTGAGGCCCTAGTGGGGACCGGAGTCACCAGGTAAATGTGAGTCTACAAGAAAACCACAGTCACCAGGTCCAGGTGTGGTTCATGTGGGAACGAGAGTCACCGGGTCCAGGTGAGACCCAGGTGGGGACCATAGTAACCAGGTCCAGATGAGGCCTAGGTGGGGGGAACAAATTGATCAGGATAAGTTGTGGCCAATGTGTGGAGCAAAGTTATCATGTCCAGGTGATGTCTAGGTGGGGAACAGAGTAACCATGTCCCATTGATGCCAGGTGGGAAAAGAGTCACAAGGTACAAATGAGGCCTAAGTGAGGACTAGATTCACCAGGTCCTGTTGAGGCCCAGTTGAGCACCAGTGTCCCCAGCTCCGGGTGAGTCCCAGAGGGGGACCAGAGTCACCCGGTTCTGGTGATATCCAGGTGGGGATAAGACTCACCACGTCAGCGTGAGGCCCAGAGGGGGACGAGAATCACTAGTTTCAGGTGAGGCCCCGATGTGGAACTGAGAAAAAAGGTCCCATAATGCCCAAATGAGGACCTGAGTCACCAGGTACAGGTGAGGCCAAACTGAGGACCAGAGTCACCAGATCGAGGTGAAGCCAAGGTGGGGACCAGAATCACTAGGTCCAGATGAGGCCCAAGTGAGGACCAGTTTTACCAGGTACACGTGAAGCCCCGGTGGGAATCAGAGGCAACAGGTCCATATGAGGCCGGCTTCGGTACCATGGTCAACAGGTCTACTTGAGGCCCAGGTGTGGAACACAGTAACCAGGTCCAGTTGAGTCCCCGGTGGTGACAAGAGTCACCACGTCCAGGTGAGTCACAGGGGGGGACCAGGATCACCATGTACAGGGGAAGCCCTTGAATGAACCAGTCAACAGTTCGAGGTCAGGCGCAGGTGTCAACCAGGGTCAGCAGGTCCAAGTCAGGCCAAAGTGGGGTTCACAGTCACTAGGGCATGGTGAGACCCAGAGCGGGACCAGAGTCACCTGGTCCAAGTGAGGTCCAGGGGTGGAACACAGTCACCGGGTCCCAATTTTGCCAGTTGAGGACCATGGTTGACAAGGCCAGGTGAGGCCCAGATTGGGGATCTTCAATCTGGATCAGAGTCAGAAGTTCCAGTTGAGGCTAAGAAGGAGTCCACAGCAATCAGGTCCAGATTGACGCCTAGGTCGGGTGACCAGAGTCATCAGGACCAGTTGAGGCCAAAGTGTGGAGCAAAGTTCTCATGTCCAGGTGAGGCCCAGGTGGGGAACAGACTAATCATGTCCCATTGATGCCAGGTGGGAAAAGAGTCACAAGGTCCAGACGAGGCCTAAGTGAGGAGTAGATTCACCAGGTCGTGTTGAGGCCCAGTTGAGGACCAGTGTCCCCAGCTCCGGGTGAGTCCCAGAGGGGGACCAGCGTCACCCGGTTCTGGTGATATCCAGGTGGGGACCACAGTCACCACGTCAGGATGAGGACCATAATGGGCCGAGAATCACTAGGTCCAGGTGAGGCCCCGATGTGGAACTGAGAAACCAGGTCCCATGATGCCCATATGAGGACCTGAGTCACCAGGTCCAGGTGAGGTCCTTGTGGGAACCAGTCACATCGTCCAGGTGAGGCCCAGGTGGGACCACAGTCACCAGGTCAAGGTTTGGCCCAGGTATTTAAGAGAGTATCCAGGTCCCAATGATGCCCAGGTAAGGACCAGAGTCAATAGGTATAGGAGAGGCCCAAATATAGATCACAGTCATTGTGTTCCAGGTGAGGCCAGATGGAGACCAGAGGAACCAGGTCCAGGTGAGCCCCATGTGGGAACCAGAGCCACCAGATCCAATTGTGGTCCAGGTGGGACCACAGTAACAAGGTCCAGGTGAGGCGCAGGTGGCAAGAGGATTCACCAAGTACATGTGGGGTCCAGGTGACGACCAGTCAGCAGATCCAGGTGCGGACCAACTAAGGACCAGATTCACTAGACCCAAGTGAAGCCCAAGGGGTGACCAGAGTCACCACGTAAGGGTGAGGACCAGAGCGGGAACCAGAGTAACCAGTTTAGTTTAAGGACCAGAATGGGACCAGAGGTCCCTGGACAAAGTGAGGCCCAGTTGTAGAATAGAGTATCCAGGTACCAATGATGACTGGGTGAGGAACAGAGTCACTAGGGCCATGCAGGCCCAGATGGGGAACAGAATCACTAGGTCCTGGTGAGGCATAGAATAAGACCACAGTCAACAGTATCAGGTGAGCCCCTTGTGGGAACCAAAGACTCTCTATCCAGGTAAGTCCCAGGTCCATGTGAGGCCCACGTGAGGACCAGATTCATCTTGTCGAATTGAGGCATAGCTGGGGACAAGAGTCACCATGTCTGGATGCGGCCTAGGTGGGTCAAGATTCAGCAGTTCTGAGTTTGGTCAAAGTGGGGACGAGAGACACCAGGTCCTGGTGAGGCCAAACTGAGGACCAGAGTCACCAGATCCAGGTGAGGTCCAGGTGGGGACCCGAGTCACCAGATCCAGGTGAAGCACAGGTGGGGACCAGAGTCACTAGGTCCAGAAGAGGCCCAGGTGAGGACCAGTTTTACCAGGTACACGTGAGGCCCCGGTGGGGATCAGAGGCAACAGGTCCATGTGAGGCCGGCTTGGGGACCATGGTCTACAGGTCTACTTGAGGCCCAGGTGTGGAACACAGTAAGCAGGTCCAGGTGAGTCCCCAGTGGTGACAATGGTCACCACGTCCAGGTGAGGCCCAGTTGCGGACCAGGATCACCAGGTACAGGGGAAGCCCTTGAAAGAACCAGAGTCAACAGTTCGAGGTCAGGCGCAGGTTTCAGCCAGGGTCAGCAGGTCCAAGTCAGGCCAAAGTGGGGTTCACAGTAACTAGGGCATGGTGAGACCCAGAGCGGCACCAGAGTCACGTGGTCCAGGTGAGGTTCAGTTGTGGAACACAGTCACCGCGTCCCAATTTTGCCCAGTTGAGGACCATGGTCAAAAGGTCCAGGTGAGGCCAAGATGGGGACCGGTGTCCCCAAATCCAGGTGAAACCCAGCTGGGGACAACAGTCACCAGATCCAGGGTAGTCTCAGGTGCAGACCAGAATCAGCAGGTCCAGGTGAGGTGCAGTTGGCAACCACTCTCACCAGGTCCCGGTGAGGCCCTGGTGGGGACGAGAGTCACGAAGTACATGACAAACTAGAAACACTGCAGCCACCAGGTCCACATGATATCCATGTGGGAACGAGAATCACCAGTTACAGGTTCGGACCAGGTGGGGATCTGACTCACAATTTCCAGGTGAGACACAGGTGGGAACGAGTGTCACCATATGCAGGAGTGGCCCAGGTGAAGACCAGAGTTGATAGGTCCGGCTGGGTCACTGTTAGTGTACAGTGTAACCATATCCTGATGCTACCCAGGTGGGTACCAGAGACACCAGGTCCTGGTGAGGCCCAGGTGGGACCAGAGACATGAGGTCCAGGTGAGGTCCCGATGGGAACCACAGTCACCAGGTCAGGTGAGGCCATGCTTAGGATCAGAGTCACCAGCTACAGGTGAGGCCCAGGTGGAGCCAGAGTCACCTGGTACAGAAGAGGCCAAAGTCAGGACCAGAGTTACCAGGATCAGGTCAGTCCCAGTGGGGAACAGAGTAACTATGTTCCGATGATGCCCAGGTAGACCCAGCGTCACCAGGTCCAGATGAGGCGCAGGTGGGGAGCATATTCACTAGATCTCGGTGAGACCCAGTTGAGGACCAGTGTCACCAGGTATATTTGAGCCCTAGAGGGGTAACAGATTCACCTGGTCTAGGTGACATCCAGATGGGGACCAGAGTCACCATGTCAGGGTGAGGCCCCGAAGGGATCCAGAGTCATCATGTCCAGGTGAGGCTCAGGTGTGGAACAGAGTATCCAGGTCATAATGGTCCACAGGTGAGGACCAGAGTCAACAGATCTGGGTGAGGCCCAGTTAGGATCAGAGTCACCAGTTCCAGTTGAGGCCAAGAAGGAGTCCTCAGCAATCAGGTCCAGGTGGGGAACAAAGTCACCAGGACTGGGTGAGGCCCAGATGGGGCCAGATACACCAGGTCCAGGTGATTCCCAGGTGGTGACTAGGGTTACCAGGTCCTGTTGAGGATCAGGTAAGGACGAGATTCACCAAGATACTGGGGCCAACGTGGGGACCGGTGTCACCATGTATGGGTGAGGCCCAGGTGGCAAGCCCACTCACCAGGTCCAGGTGAGGCCAGCCTACAGGCCAGAGTCACCAGATCCAGGTGAGGCCCTAGTGGGGACGGGATTCACAAGGTAAATGTGAGTCTACAAGAACACCACAGTCACCAGATCCAGGTGTGGTTCATGTGGGAACGGGAGTCACCAGGTCCAGCTGAGACCCAGTTGGGGACGACAGTCACCAGGTCCAGATTGAGGCCTAGGTTTGGGGACGAGAGTCATCAGGACCAGTTGAGGCCAAAGTGTGCAGCTAATTATCATGTCCAGGTGGGGCCAGGTGGGGAACACAGTAACCATGTCCCATTGATGCCAGGTGGGAAAAGAGTCACAAGGTCCAGACGAAGCCTAAGATTGGAGTAGATTCACCAGGTCCTGTTGAGGCCCACCTGAGGACCAGTGTCCCCAGCTCCGGGTGTGTCACCCGGTTCTGGTGATATCCAGGTGGGGACCAGTGTCACAAGTCAGGGTGAGGCCCAGAGGGGGAGAGAATCACTAGGTCAAGGTGAGGCCCCTATGTGGAACTGTGAAACCAGGTCCCAAGATGCCCATATGAGGACCTGAGTCACCAGGTCCAGGGGATGTCCCTGTGGGAACCAGTCACCCCGTCCAGGTGAGGCCCAGGTGGGACCACAGTCACCAGGTCCTGGTGAGGCCCAGGTATATAAGAGAGTATCCAGTTCCCTATGATGCCCAGGTAAGGACCAGAGTCACCAGGTCCAGGAGAGGCCCAAATATAGATCAGAGTCATTGTGTTCCAGGTGAGGCCAGAGGGAGACCAGAGGGAACAGATCCAGGAGAGCCCCATATGGGAACCAGAGCCACCAGATCCAGGTGAGGTCCAGGAGGGACCACAGTCACAAGGTCCAGGTGAGGCGCTGGTGGCAACATGATTCACCAAGTCCAGGTGAGGCCCACGTGGTGACCTGTCACCAGGGCCAGGTGCGGACCAGCTAAGGACCAGATTCACGAGGCCCAAGTGAAGCCCAAGGGGTGACCAGAGTCACCAGGTAAGGGTGAGGCCCAGAGGGGAACCAGAGTAACCAGTTTAGTTTGAGGCCCAAAATGGGACCAGAGATCCCTGGTGAAACTAGGCCCAGGTGTGGCATAGAGTATCCAGGTCCCATGATGCCTGGGTGAGAACCAGAGTCACTATGGCCATGCAGGCTCAGATGGGGAACAGAATCACTAGGTCCTGGTGAGGCATAGAATAAGACCACAATCACCAGTATCAGGTGTGCCCCTTTTGGGAACCAGAGCCACTCTATCCAGCTGTGTCCCAGGTCCATGTGAGCCCCACGTCAGGACCAGATGCATCAGGTCGAATTAAGGCATAGTTCGGGACAAGAGTCACCAGGTCTGGGTGCGGGCTAGGTGGGGCAAGACTCAGCAGTTCTGAGTTAGGTCAAAGTGGGGACGAGAGACACCAGGTCCAGGTGAGGCCAAACTGAGGACCAGAGTCACCAGATCCAGGTGAGGTCCATGTTGGAAAGAGAGTCACCAGGTCCAGGAGAGGTCCAGGTGGGGACCAGAGTCACCAGATCCAGGTGAAGTCCAGGTGGGGACCAGAGTCACCAGATCCATGTGAAACCCAGGTGGGGACCAGAGTCACTAGGTCCTGATTAGGCCCAGGTGAGGATCAGAGTTACCAGATACACGTGAGCCCTTGGCGGGGATCAGAGCCAAAAGGTCCACGTGAGCCCGGCTTGGGGAACATGGTCAACAAGTCTACCTGAGGCCCAGGTGTGGAACACAGTAATCATGTCCAGGTGAGTCCCCGGTGGTGACAAGAGTCACCACGTCCAGTTGAGGTCCAATTGGGGACCAGGATCACCAGGTACAGGGGAGGCCCTTGAGAGAACCAGAGTCAACATTCGAGGTGAGGCGCAGGTGGCAACCTGGGTCAGCAGGTCCAAGTCAGGCCAAAGTGGGGTTCACAGTCACTAGGGCACAGTGAGACCCAGAGGGGGACCAGAGTCACCTTGTCCAGGTGAGATCCAGTTGTGGAACAGAGTCACCGGGTCCCAATTTTGCCCAGTTGAGGACCATGGTCAACAGGGCCAGGTGAGGCCCAGATGGGGACCGGAGTCCCCAAATTCAGGTGAAGCCCAGGTGGGGACCACAGTCACCAGATCCAGGGTAGTCTCAAGTGGAGACCAGAATCACCAGGTCCTGGTGAGGTGCAGGTGGCAACCACACACACCAAGTCCGGGTGAGGCCCTGGTGGGGACCAGAGTCACGAGGTACATGAGAAGCTAGAAACACTGCAGCCACCAGGTCCACATGATGTCCATGTGGGAACGAGAATTACAAGTTACAAGTGAGGACCAGGTGGGGATCTGAGTCACCATGTCCAGGTGAGACCCTGGTGGGAACCAGTGTCACCATGTCCAAGTGTGGACCAGGTGAAGACGAGAGTTAATAGGTCCGGCCGTGTCACTGTTAGTGAACAGTGTAACAATATCCTGATGCTACTCAGGTGTGTACCAGATACAAGGTCCTGGTGAGTCCCAGTTGGGACCAGAGACATGATTGCCAGGTGAGGTACCGATGGAAACCACAGTCACCAGGTCAGGTGAGGCCATGCTTAGGATCAGAGTCACCACTTACAGGTGAGGTCCAGGGGGAGCCAGAGTCACATGGCACAGAGGAGGCGAAAGTCAGGACCAGAGTCACCACGATCAGGTCAGTCCCACTGGGAATAGAGTAACCACGTCCCGATGATGCCCAGGTAGAACCACAGTTACCAGGTCCAGGGGTGGCCAACCTAAAGGCCATGCAGTGGAACCATGTCCCGATGAAGCCCAGGTAGGAAAGAGAGTCACCAAGTCCAAATGAGGCCCAGATGGAGCATATTCAATAGGTCCACGTGAGGCCCAGTTGAGGACCAGAGTCACCAGATCCAGGTGAAGCCAAGGTGGGGACCAGAGTCTCTAGGTCCAGATGAGGCCCAAGACAGGACCAGTGTTACCAGGTACACGTGATGCCCCGGTGGGAATCAGAGGAAACAGGTCCATATGAGGCCGGCTTCGGTACCATGGTCAACAGGACTACTTGAGGCCCAGGTGTGGAACACAGTAACCAGGTCCAGGTGAGTCCCCGGTGGTGACAAGGGTCACCACGTCCAGGTGAGTCCCAGGGGGGGACCAAGATCACCAGGGACAGGGGAAGCCCTTGAATGAACCAGAGTCAACAGTTCGAGGTCAGGCGCAGGTTTCAACCAGGGTCAGCAGGTCTAAGTCAGGGGAAAGTGGGGTTCACAGTCACTAGGGAATGGTGAGACCCAGAGGGGCACCAGAGTCACGTGGTCCAGGTGAGGTCCAGTTGTGGAACACAGTCACCGCGTCCCAATTTTGCCCAGTTGAACACCATGGTCAACAGGGCCTGGTGAGCCTCTTATGGGGACGAGAGTCCCCAAATCCAGGTGAAGCCCAGGTGGGGACCACAGTCACCAGATCCAGGGTAGTCTCAGGTGCAGACCAGAATCACCAGGTCCAGGTGAGGTGCAGGTGGCAACCACACACACCAGGTCCCGGTGAGGCCCTGGTGGGGACCAGTGTCACAAGGTACATGACAAACTAGAAACACCGCAGCCACCAGGTCCACATGATGTCCATGTGGGAACGAGAATCAACAGTTATAGGTTAGGACCAGGTGGGTATCTGACTCACCATTTCCAGGTGAGACCCAGGTGGGAACGAGTGTCACCATGTCCAGGTGTGGCCCAGGTGAAGACCAGAGTTAATAGGTCCGGCTGGGTCACTGTTAGTGAACAGTGTAACCATATCCTGATGCTACCCAGGTGTGTACCAGAGACACCAGGTCCTGGTGAGGCCCAGGTGGGACCAGAGACATGAGGTCCAGGTGAGGTCCCGATGGGAACCACAGTCACCAGGTCAGGAGAGGCCATGCTTTGGATCAGAGTCACCAGTTACAGGTGAGGCCCAGGTGGAGCCAGGGTCACCATGTCCAGATGAGGCGAAGTTGGGGAGCATATTCACTACGTCCCGTTGAGGCCCAGTAGAGGACCAGAGTCACCAGGTCTAGTTGAGGCCTAGAGGGGTACCAGATTCACCTGGTCTAGGTGCCGTCCAGATGGGGACCAGATTCACCATGTCAGGGAGAGGACTAGAGGGGATCCAGAGTCATCATGTCCAGGTGAGTCTCAGGTGTGGAACAGAGTATCCAGGTCATAATGATCCACAGGTGAGGACCATAGTCAACAGATCTGGGTGAGGCCGAGTTAGGATCAGAGTCAACAGTTCCAGGTGAGGCTATTAAGGAGTCCACAGCAATCAGGTCCAGGTGGGGAAAAAAGTTACCACGACTGGGTGAGGCCCAGATGGGGACACAGATTCACCAGGTCCAGGTGATTCCCAGGTGGTGACCAGAGTTACCAGATTCACCAGGTCCAGGTGATCCCCAGGTGGTGAGCAGAATTACCAGATACACCAGGTCCAAGTGAGGCCCACGTAGGGGCCTGTGTCACCAGGTATGGGTGAGACCCAAGAGGCAACCCCACTCACCAGTTCCAGGTGAGGCCAACCTGCAGGCCATGCAAAGCAACCGGGTCCCGATAATGCCAAGGTAGGGACCAGAGTTACCAGGTACAGGTGAGGCCAACCTGCAGGCCATGCAGTAGAAATAGGTCCCCATGATGTCCTGGTAGGGACCAGAGTAACCAGGTGCAAATGAGGCCAAGATGGAGCATATTCACTAGGACCAACCGAGGCCCAGTTGAGGACAAGAGAAACCAGATCTGGTTGAGGCATAGAGGGGTACCAGAATCCCCTCGTCCAGGTGACATCCAGATGGGGACCAGAGTCACCAGGTCAGGGTGAGGCCCAGAGTGGTTCCAGAGTCATCATGTCCAGGTGAGGCTCAGGTGTGGAACAGAGTCACCAGGTACCAATGATGCCCAGGTGAGGACCAGATTCACCAGGCCTGAGTCACGCGCAGAGAGGATAAGAGTCACCAGTTCCAGGTGAGGCCAAGAAAGAGTCCAAAGCAATCAGGTCCAGGTGGGGAACAAAGTCACCAAGACTGGGTGAGGCCCAGATGGAGAAGAGATTCACCAGGTCCAGGTGAGGCCCAGGTGGTGACCAGAGTCCCTGGGTCTGGGAGAGGACCATGTAAGGACCAGATTCACCAGGTCAAAGAGGACCACGTGTGTTCCTGAGTCACCAGGTATGGGTGAATCTCAGGTGGCAACCCCACTCACCAGGTCCAGATGAGGCCAACCGACAGGCCACAGTCAGCAGAACCAGGTGAGGCCCTAGTGGGGACCGGTGTCAGCAGGTCAATGTGAGTCTACAAGAACACCACAGTCACCAGGTCCAGGTGTGGTTCATGTGGGAACGAGAGTCACCAGATCCAGGTGAGACCCAGGTGGGGACCACAGTCACCAGGTCCAGATTGAGGCCTAGGTGGGGGGACCAGAGTCATCAGGACCAGTTGAGGCCAAAGTGTGGATAAAAGTTATCATGTTCATGTGAGGCCAAGGTGGGGAACAGAGTAACCATGTCCCATTGATGCCAGATGGGAAAAGAGTCACAAGGTCCAGACGAGGCCTAAGTGAGGAGTAGATTCCCCAGGTCCTGTTGAGGACCAGCTGAGGACCAGTGTCCCCAGCTCCGGGTGAGTCCCAGAGGGGGACCAGAGTCACCCGGTTCTGGTGATATCCAGGTGGGGACCGGAGTCACCACGTCAGGGTGAGGCCCAGAGGGGGACAAGAATCACTAGGTCCAGGGGAGGCCCCGATGTGGAACTGAGAAACCAGGTCCCATGATGCCCATATGAGGACCTGAGTCACCAGGTCCAGGTGAGGTCCCTGTGGGAACCAGTCACCTTGTCCAGGTGAGGTCCAGGTGGGACCACAGTCGCAAGGTCCAGGTGAGGCGCAGGTGGCAACAAGATTCACCAAGTCCAGGTGAGGCCAAGGTGGCGACCAGTCACCAGATCCAGGTGCGGAACAGATAAGGACCAGATTCTCCAGGCCCAAGTGAAGCCCAACGGGTGACCAGAGTCACCAGGTCAGGGTGAGGGCCAGAGGGGGAACCAGAGTAACCAGTTTAGTTTGAGGCCCAGAATGGGACCAGAGGTCCCTGGTCAAAGTGAGGCCCAGGTGTGGAATAGAGTATCCAGGTCCCAGTGACGCCTGGGTGAGGACCAGAGTCACTAGGGCCATGCAGGCCCAGATGGGGAACAGAATCACTAGGTCCTAGTGAGGCATAGAATAAGACCAAATTCAGCAGTATCAGGTGAGCCCCTTGTGGGAACCAGAGCCACTCTATCCAGCTGAGTCCCAGGACCATGTGAGGCCCACGTGAGGACCAGATTCATCAGGTCGTATTCAGGCATAGCTGGGGACAAGCGGCCTAGGTGGGGCAAGATTCAGCAGTTCTGAGTTAGGTCCAAGTGGGGATGAGAGACACCAGGTCCAGGTGAGGCCAAACTGAGGACCAGAGTCACCAGATCCAGGTGAGGTCCATGTTGGAAAGAGAGACACGAGGTCCAGGAGAGGTCCAGGTGGAGTCCAGAGTCACGAGATCCAGGTGAAGTTCAGGTGGGGACCAGAGTCACCAAATCCATGTGAAGCCCAGATGGGGAGCAGAGTCACTAGGTCCAGATGAGGCCCAGGTGAGGACTAGAGTTACCAGGTACACGTGAGGACCCGGTGGGGATCAGAGTCAACAGGTCCATGTGAGGCCGGCTTGGGGACCATGGTCAACAGGTCTACTTAAGGCCCAGGTGTGGAACACAGTAAGCAGGTCCAGGTGACTACCCATTGGTGACAGGAGGCACCACGTCCAGGTGTGGACCAGGTCCGACCAGGATCACCAGGTCCAGGGAAGTCCCTTGAAAGAACCAGAATCAACAGTTCGAGGTCATGCACAGGTGGCAACCAGGGTCAGCAGGTCGAAGCCAGGCCAAAGTGGGGTTCACAGTCACAAGGGCACGGTGAGACCCAGAGGGGGACCAGAGTCACCTGGTCCAGGTGAGGTCCAGTTGTGGAACACAGTCACAGGGTCCCAATTTTGCCCAGTTGAGGACCATGGTCAACAGGGCCAGGTGAGGCCCAGATGGGGACCGGAGTCCCCAAATCCAGGTGAAGCCCAGGAGGGAACCACAGTCACCAGATTCATGGTAGTCTCAGGTGCAGACCAGAATCACCAGGTCCAGGTGAGGTGCAGGTGGCAACCACACTCACCAGGTCCCGGTGAAGCCCTGGTGGGGACCAGAGTCACGAGGTACATGAGAAGCTAGAAACACTGCAGCCACCAGGTCCACGTGATGTCCATGCTGGAATGAGAATCACCAGTTACACGTGAGGACCAGGTGGGGATCTGACTCACCATGTCCAGGTGAGTCCCAGGTTCGAACCAGTGTCACCATATCCAGGTGTGGCCCAGGTGAAGTCCAGAGTTAATAGGTCTGGCTGAGTCACTATTAGTGAACAGTGTAAACATATCCTGATGCTACCTAGGTGGGTACCAGAGACACCAGGTCCTGGTGAGGCCCAGGTGTAACCGGAGACATGAGGTCCAGGTGAGGTCCCGATGGGAACCACAGTCACCAGGTCAGGTGAGGCCATGCTTAGGATCAGAGTCACCAGGTACAGGTGAGGCCCAGGTGGAGCCAGAGTCTCCTGGTACAGAAGAGGTCAAAGTCAGGGCCAGAGTTACCAGGATCAGGTCAGTCCCAGTGGGTAATACAGTAATGATGTCCCAATGATGCCCAGGTAGAACCAGAGTCACCAGGTCCATCGAGGCGCAGGTGGGGAGAATATTCACTAGGTCCAGGTGAGGCCCAGATGAGGACCAGAGTCACCAGGTCTAGTTGACGCCTAGAGGGGTACCAGATTCACCTGGTCTAGGGGACATCCAGATGGGGACCAGAGTCACCATGTCAGGGTGAGGCCCCGAAGGGATCCAGAGTCATCATGTCCAGGTGAGGTTCAGGTGTGGAACAGAGTATCCAGGTCATAATGGTCCACAGGTGAGGACCAGAGTCACCATATCTGGGTGAGGCCCAGTTAGAAGCAGAGTCACAAGTTCCAGTTGAGGCCAAGAATTAGTCCACAGTAATCAGGTCCAGGTGGGGCACAAAGTCACCAGGACTGGGTGAGGCCCAGATGGGGACCAGATTCACCAGGTCCAGGTGATTCCCAGGTGGTGACAAGGGTTACCAGTTCCAGGTGAGGACCAGGTAAGGACCAGATTCACCAGGTCCAAGTTACGCCCACGTGGGACCTGTGTCACCAGGTATGGGTGAGGCCCAGGTGGCAAGCCCACTCTCCAGGTCCAGGTGAGGCCAACCTGCAGGTCATGCAGAGGAACCGTGTCCCAATGATGCCCAGGTAGGGACCAGAGTTACGAGGTCCAGGTGACGCCAACCTGCAGGCCATGCAGAGGAACTGTGTCCCGATGATGCCCAGGTAGGGACCAGACTTACCAGGTCAAGAAGAGGCCAACCTGCAGACCATTATGTGGAACCATGTCCCGATGTTACCCACTTGGGGACCAGAGTCACCAGGTCCAAATGAGGCCCAGATGGAGCATATTCACTAGATCCAGGTGAGGCCCAGTTGAGGACCAGAGTCACCAGATCTGGTTGAGGCCCAGAGGGGTACCAGATTCACCTGGTCTAGGTGACATCCAGATGGGGACCAGCGTAACCATGTCAGGGTGAGGCCCAGAGGGGATCCAGAGTCATCATGTCCAGGTGAGGCTCAGGTGTGGAACAGAGTATCCAGGTCATAATTGTCCACAGGTGAGGACCAGAGTCACCAGATCTTGGAAAGACCCAGTTAGGATCAGAGTTACCACTTCCAGGTGAGGCCAAGAAGGTGTCCACAGCAATCAGGTCCATGTGGGGAACAAAGTCAGGTCTAGGTGATGCCCAGGTGGTGACCAGATTTACCAGTTCCGGGTGAGGAGTAGGTAAGGACCAAATTCACCAGGTCCAAGTGTGGCCCATGTGGGGACCTCTGTCACCAGGCATGGGTAAGACCCAGGTGGGAACTCCACTCACCAGGTCAAGATGAAGTCAACCTGCTGGCCAAGCAGAGGAACCGGGTCCCGATGAAACCCAGGTAGGGATCAGAGTTACCAGGTCCAGGTGAGGCAAACCAGCAGGCCATGCAGTGGAACCATTTCCCGATGATGCCCAGTGAGTGACCAGAGTCTCCAGGTCCAAATGAGGCCCAGATGGAGCATATTCACTAGGTCCAGGTGAGAACCAGTTGAGGACAAAAGTCACCAGATCTGGTTGAGGCCTAGGGGGTACCAGAATCACCTGGTCCATGTGACATCCAGATGGGGACCAGAGTCACCAGGTCAGGGTGAGGCCCACAGAGGTTCCAGAGTCATCATGTCCAGGGGAGGCTCAGGTGTGAAACAGAGTAATCAGGTACCAATGATGCCTAAGTGAGGACGAGAGTCACCAGGTCTGGGTGACACACAGATAGGATCAGAGTCACCAGTTCCAAGTGAGGCCAAGAAAGAGTCCACAGCAATCAGGTCCAAGTGGGGAACAAAGTCAACAGGACTGGGTGAGGCACAGATGGGGACCAGATTCACCAGGCCCAGGTGAGGCCAAGGTGGTGACCAGAGTCCCCAGCTCCGGGAGAGGACCAGGTAAGGACCAGATTCACCAGATCCAAGAGGCCCACGTGGGGACGTGGTCACCAGGTATGTGTGAGGCCCAGGTGGGAACCCCACTAACCGGGTCCAGGTGAGGCCACCTTGCAGGCCCGAGTCACCAGAACAGGTGAGGCCCCAGTAGGACCGGAGTCACCAGGTAAATGTGAGTCTACAAGAACACCACAGTCACCAGGGCTAGGTGTGTTTCATGTGGGACGAGAGTCACCAGGTCCAGCTGAGACCCAGGTGGGGACCACAGTCACCAGTTCCAGATTGAGGCCTAAGTGGGGGGACCAGATTCACCAGGAGCAGTTGAGGTCAAAGTGTGGAGCAAAGTTATCATGTCCAGTAGAGACATAGGTGGGGAACAGAGTAACCATGTCCCATTGATGCCAGTTGGGAAAAGAGTCACAAGGTCCGGACGAGGCCTAAGTGAGGAGTAGATTCACCAGGTCCTGTTGAGGCCCATTTGAGGACGAGTGTCCCCAGCTCTGGGTGAGTCCCAGAGGGGGACCAGAGTCACCCGGTTCTGGTGATATCCAGTTGGGACCAGAGTCACCACGTCAGGGTGAGGCCCAGAGGGGGACGAGAATCCCTAGGTCCAGGTGAGGCCACAATGTGGAACTGAGAAACCAGGTCCCATGATGCCCATATGAGGACCTGAGTCACCAGGTCCAGGTTAGGTCCCTGGGGAACAAGTTACCTCGTCCAGGTGAGGCCCAGGTGGGACCACACAAACCAGGTCCAGGTGAGGCCAAGTTATATAAGAGAGTATCCAGGTCGCAATGATCCCCAGGTAAGGACCAGAGTCCACAGGTCCAGGAGAGGCCCAAATATGGATCAGAGTCATTGTGTTCTAGGTGAGGCCAGAAGGAGACCACAGGAACCAGGATCAGGAGATCGCCATATGGGAACCAGAGCCAACAGATCCAGGTGAGGTCCAGGTGGGACCACAGTCACAAGGACCAGGTGAGGCGCAGGTGGCAACAGGATTCACCAAGTCCAGGTGAGGCCCAGGTGGCGACCTGTCACCAGATCCAGGTGTGGACCAGCTAAGGACCAGATTCACCAGGCCCAAGTGAAGCCCAAGGGGTGACCAGAGTCACCAGGTAAGGGTGAGCCCCAGAGGGATAACCAGAGTAACCAGTTTAGTTTGAGGACCAGAATGGGACCAGAGGTCCCTGGTCAGAGTGACGCCCTGGTGTGGAATAGATTATCCAGATCCCAATGATGCCTGGGTGAGGACCAGAGTCACTAGGGTCATGCAGGCGCAGATGGGGAACAGAATCACTATTTCCTGGTTAGGCATAGAATAAGACCAGAGTCACCAGAATCAGGTGAGCCCCTTGTGGGAACCAGAGCCACTCAATCCAGCTGAGTCCCACGTCCATGTGAGGCCCACGTGAGGACAAGATTCATCAGGTCGAATTGAGGCATAGCTGGGGACAAGAGTCACCAGGTCTGGGTGCGGCCTAGGTGGGGCATGATTCAGCAGTTCTTAGTTAGGTCAAAGTGAGGATGAGAGACACCAGGTCCAGGAGAGGCGAAACTGAGGACCAGAGTCACCAGATCCAGGTGAGGTCCATGTTGGAAAGAGAGTCACCAGGTACAGGAGAGGTCCAGTTGGGACCAGAGTCACCAGATCCAGGTGAAGTCCAGGTGGGGACCAGAGTCACCAGAATCAGGTGAAGCCCAGGTGGGGACCAGAGTCTGTAGGTCCAGATGAGGCCCTGGTTAGTACCAGAGATACCCGGTACACGTGAGGCCCCGGTGGGGATCAGAGGCAACAGGTCCATGTGAGGCCGGATTGGAGACCATGGTCAACAAGTCTACTTGTGGCCCAGATGTGGAACAAGGTAAGCAGGTCCAGGTGAGTCCACGGTGGTGACAAGAGTCACCACGTCCAGGTGAGTCCCAGGTGGGGACCAGATCACCAGGTACAGGGTAAGCCCTTGAACGAACCAGAGTCAACAGTTCGAGGTCAGGCGCAGGTGGCAACCAGCGTCAGCATTTCCACGTCAGGCCAAAGTTGGATTCACAGTCACTAGGGCACGGTGAGACCCAGAGGGGGACCAGAGTCTCATCGTGCAGGTGAGGTCCAGTTGTGGAACACAGTTACTGGGTCCCAATTGTGCCCAGTTGAGGACCATGGTCATCAGGGCCAGGTGAGGCCCAGATGGGGACCGGAGTGCCCAAATCCAGGTGAAGCCCAGGTGGGGACCACAGTCACCACATCCAGGGTAGTCTCAGGAGCAGACAAGAATCAGCAAAGTCCTGGTGAGGTGCAGGTGGCAACCACACTCAACAGGTCCCGGTGAGGCCCTGGTGGGGACCAAGCCACGAGGTGCATGAGAAGATAGAAACACTGCAGCCACCAGGTCCACATGATGTCCATGTGGGAACGAGAATCACCAGTTACATTGAGGCACAGTTGGGGATCAGACTCACCATGTCCAGGTGAGACCTAGGTGGGAACCTGTGTCACCATGTCCAGGTGTTCCCCAGGTGAAGACCACAGTTAATAGGTCCGGGTGGGTCACTGTTAGTGAACAGTGTAACCATATCCTGATGCTACCCAGGTGGGGACCAGAGACACCAGGGCCTGGTGAAGCCCAGGTGGGACAAGAGACATGAGGTCCAGGTGAGGTCCCGATGGGAACCACAGTACCAGATCAGGTGAGGCCATGCTTAGGTCAGAGTCACCAGTTACAAGTGAGGCCCAGGTTGAGCCAGAGTCACCTGGTACAGAAGAGGTCAAAGTTAGGACTAGAGTTACCAGGATCAGGTCAGTCCCAGTGGGGAATAAAGTAACCATATCCCGATGATGCCCAGGTAGAACCAGAGTCACCAGGTCCAGATGAGGCGCAGGTGGGTAGCATGTTCACTAGGTCCCGTTGAGGCCCAGTTGAGGACCAGAGTCACCAGGTCTAGTTGAGGCATAGAGGGGTACCAGATTCACCTGATATTGGTGATATCCAGATGGGGACCAGAGTCACCATGTCAGGCTGAGGCCCAGAGGGGATCCAGAGTCATCATGACCAGGTGAGCCTCAGGTGTGGAACAGAGTATCCAGCTCATAATGGTCCACAGGTGAGGACCAGAGTCACCAGATCTGGGTGAGGCTAGTTAGGATCAGAGGCACCAGTTCCAGGTGAGGCCAATAAGGATTTCACAGCAATCAGGTCCAAGTGGGGAACAAAATCACCAGGACTGGGTGAGGCCCAGATGGGGACCAGATTCACAAGGTCCAGGAGATTCCCTGATGATGACCAGAGTTACCAGTTCCGGGTGAGGACCAAGTAAGGACCATATTCACCAGGTCCAAGTGAGGCCCACGTGGGGACCTGTGTCACCAGGTATGGGTGAGGCACAGGTGGCAACCCCACTCACCAGGTCCAGGTGAGGCCATACTGCAGGCCATGCAGAGGAACGGTGTCACGATGATGCCCAGGTTGGGACCAGATTTACCAGGTCCAGGTGAGGCCAACCTGCAGGCCATGCAGTGGAACCATGTCCCGATGATGCCCAGGTAGGCACCAGACTTACCAGGTCCAGGTGAGGCCCAGATAGAGCATATTCACTAGGTCCAGGTGAGGCCCAGCTCAGGACCAGAGGCACCAGATCTCGTTGAGGACTAGAGGGGTACCAGAATCACCTGGTCCAAGTGGCATCCAGATGGAGACCAGAGTCAGCAGGTTAGGGTGAGGCCCAGAGGGGTTCCATAGTCATCGTGTCCAGGTGAGGCTCAGGTGTGGAACAGAGTCACCAGGTACCAATCATGTCCAGGTGAGGACCAGAGTCCCCACGTCTGGGTGACGCGCAGATAGGATCAGAGTCACCAGTTCCAGGTGAGGCCAAGAAAGAGTCCACAGCAATCAGGTCCAGGTGGGGAAAAATGTCACCAGGACTGGATGATGCCCAGATGGGGACCAGAAACACCAGGCCCAGGTGATTCCCAGGTGTTGACCAGAGTTACGAGTTCCGGGTGAGAACAAGGTAAGAACCAGATTCACTCGGTCCAAGTGAGGCCCACGTGGGGACCTGTGTCACCAGGCATGGGTGAGGCACAGGTGACAACCCCACTCACCAGGTCCATGTGATGCCAACCTGCAGGCCATGCAGAGGAACCATGTCCCGATGATGCCCAGGTAGGGACTAGAGTTACCAGGTCCAGGTGATGCCAACCTGCAGGCATGTGTGGAACCATGTCCCGATGATGACCTGGTAGGGACCAGATTTACAAGGTCCAGGTGAGGCAAACCTGCAGGCCATGCAGTGGAACCATATCCCTATGATGCCCAGGTAGGGACCAGAGTCACCAGGTCCAAATGAGGCCAAGATGGATCATATTCACTAGGTCCAGGTGAGGCCCAGTTGAGGACTAGAGTCACCATATCTGGTTGAGGCCTAGAGGGGTACCAGAATCCCCTGGTCAAGGTGACATCCAGATGGGGACTAGAGTAACCAGGTCAGGGTGAGGCCCAGAGAGGTTCCAGAGTCATCATGTCCAGGTGAGGCTCAGGTGTAGAACAGAGTCACCATGTACCAATGATGCCCAGGTGAGGACCAGAGTCACCAGGTCTGGGTGACGAGCAGATAGGATCACAGTCCCCAGTTCCAGGTGAGGCCAAGAAAGAGTCCACAACAATCAGGTCCCGGTGGGGAACAAAGCCACCAGGACTGGGTGAGGCCCAGATGGGGACCAGATTTACCAGGTCCAGGTGAGCCCAGTTGGTGACCAGAGTCCCCAGGTCTGGGAGAGGACCAGGTAAGGACCAGATTCACCATTTCCAAGAGGCCCTTGTGGGGACAGAGTCACCAGGTATGGGTGAGGTCCTGGTGGCAATCCCACTCACCAGGTCCAGGTGAGGCCAGCCCGCAGGCCAAAGTCACCAGATCCACGTGAGGCCCAAGTGGGGACCGGAGTCACCAGGTAAATATGAGTCTACAAAAACACCACAGTCACCAGGTCCAGGTGTGGTTCATGTGGGAACGAGAGTCACCAGGTCCAGGTGAGACCCAGGTGGGGACCACAGTCACCAGGTCCAGATTGAGGCCTAGGTGGGGGGACCAGAGTCATCGGGACCAGTTGAGGCCAAAGTGTGGAGCAAAGTTATCATGTCCAGGTGAGGCCCAGGTGGGGAACAGAGTAACCATGTCCCATTGATGCCAGGTGGGAAAAGAGTCACAAGGTCAGACGAGGCCTTAGTGAGTAGATTCACCAGGTCATGTTTACGCCCTGTTGAGGACCAGGGTCCCCAGCTCCGCGTGAATCCCAGAGGGGGACCAGCGTCACCCGGTTCTGGTGATATCCAGGTGGGGATCAGAGTCAGCACGTCAGGGTGACACCCAGAGTCGGACGAGAATCACTATGTCCAGGTGAGGCCCCGATGTGGAACTGAGAAACCAGGTCGATAGATGCCCATATCAGGACCTGAGTCACCAGGTCCAGGTGAGGTCCCTGTGGGAACCAGTCACCTCGTCCAGGTGAGGCCCAGGTGGGACCACACTCAAGAGGTCCAGGTGAGGCCAAGTTATATAAGAGAATATCCAGGTCCCAATGATGCCCAGTTAAGGACCAGAGTCAACAGGTCCAGAAGAGGCCCAAATATGGATCAGAGTCATTGTGTTCCAAGTTAGGCCAGATGGAGACCACAGGAACCAGGTCCAGCAGTGCCCCTTATGGGAACCATAGCCGCCAGATCCAGGTGAGGTCCAGGTGGGACCACAGTCACAAGGTCCAGGTGAGGCGCAGGTGGCAACAGGATTCACCAAGTCCAGGTGAGGCCCAGGTGGCAACCAGACACCAGAACTAGGTGAGGACCAGCTAAGGACTAGATTCACCAGGCCGAAATGAAGCCCAAGGGGTGACCAGAGTCACCAGGTAAGGGTGAGTCCCAGAGGGGGAACCAGAGTAACCAGTTTAGTTTGAGGCCAAGAATGCGACCAGAGGTCCCTGGTCAAAGTGAGGTCCAGGTGTGGAATAGAGTATCCAGGTCCCAATGATGCCTGGGTCAGGACCAGAGTCACTGGGGCCATGCAGGCCCAGATGGGGAACAGAATCACTAGGTCCTGCTGAGGCATAGAAAAAGACCCCAGTCACCAGTATCAGGTGAGCCCTTTGTGGGAACCAGAGCCACTCTATCCAGCTGATTCCCAGGTCCATGTAAGGCCCAAGTGAGGACCAGATTCATCAGGTCGATGAGGCATAGCTGGGGACAACAGTCACTATGTCTGGGTGCGGCCTAGGTGGGGCAAGATTCAGCAGTTCTGAGTTAGGTCAAAGTGGGGACGACAGACACCAGTTCCAGGTGAGGCCAAACTGAGGACCAGAGTCACCAGATCTAGGTGAGGTCCATGTTGGAAAGAGAGTCACCAGGTCCAGGAGAGGTCCAGGTGGGGACCAGAGTCACCAGATCCAGGTGAATTCCAGGTGGGGACCAGAGTCACCAGATCGAGTTGAAGCCCAGGTGGGGACCAGAGTCACTAGGTGCAGATGAGGCCCAGGTGAGGACCAGAGTTACCAGGTACACGTGAGGCGCTGGTAGGTATCAGAGGCAACAGGTCCATGTGAGGCAGGCTTGGGGACCATGGTCAAGAGTTCTACTTGAGGCCCAGTGTGGAACACTGTAAGCAGGTCCAAGTGAGTCCCCGGTGGTGACAAGAGTCACCAGGTCCAGGTGAGGCCCAGGTGGGAACCAGGATCACCAGGTCAAGTTGAGGCCTAGAGGGGTACCAGAATCACCTGGTCCACGTCACATCCAGATGGGGACCAGAGTCACCATGTCAGGCTGAGGCCCAGAGCGGATCCAGAGTCATCATGTCCAGGTGAGGCTCAGGTGTGGAACAGAGTATCCAGGTTATAATGGTCCACAGGTGAGGACCAGAGTGACCAGATCTGGGTGACGCGCAGATAGGATCAGAGTCACCAGTTCCAGGTGAGGCCAAGAAAGAGTCCACAGCAATCATGTCCAGGTGGGGAACAAAGTCACCAGGACTGGGTGAGGACTAGATGGGTACCAGATTCACCAGGTCCAGGTGAGGCCCAAGTGGTGACCAGAGTTATCAGTTCCGGGAAGGACCAGGTAAGGACCAGATTCACCAGGTCCAAGAGGCCCACCTGGGGACCTGAGTCACCAGGTATGGAGTGGCAGCCCACTCACCATGTCCAGGTGGGGCCATCCTGCAGGCCAGAGTCTCCAGATCCAGTTGAAGCCCTAGTGGGGACCAGAGTCACCAGGTAAATGTGAGTCTACAAGAACACCACAGTCACCAGGTCCAGGTGAGGGTCATGAGGGAACGAGAGTCACTAGATCCAGGTGAGACCCAGATGGCGACAGTCACCATGTCCAGATTGAGGCCTAGGTGGGGGGAACAGTGTCATCAGGACCAGTTGAGGCCAAAGTGTGGAGCCAAGGTATCATGTCCAGGTGAGGCCCAGGTGGGGAACAGAGTAACCATGTCCCATTGATGCCAGGTGGGAAAAGAGTCACAAGGTGCAGACGAGGCCTAAGTGAGGAGTAGATTCAACAAGTACTGTTGAGGTCCAGTTGAGGACCAGTGTCCCCAGCTCCGGGTGAGTCCCAGAGGGGTACCAGAGTCACCCGGTTCTGGTGATATCCAGGTGAGGACCAGAGTCTCCAGGTCAGGGTGAGGCCCAGAGTTGGACGAAATCACTAGGTCCAGTTGAGGCCCCGATGTGGAACTGAGAAACCAGGTGAATGATGCCTATATGAGGACCTGAGTCACCAGGTCCACGTGATGTCCCCGTGGGAACCAGTCACCTCGTCCAGGTGAGGCCCAGGTGGGACCACAGTCTCAAGGTCCAGGTGAGGCCCAGGTATATAAGAGAGTATCCAGGTCCCAATGATGCCCAGAAAAGGACATGAGTCAAGATCCAGGAGAGGCACAAATAGGGATCAGAGTCATTGTGTTCCAGGGGAGGCCATAGGAGACCACAGGAACCAGGTCCAGTAGAGCCCCATATGGGAACCAGAGCCACCAGATCCAGGTGAGGTCCAGGAGGGACCAGAGTCACAAGGTACAGGTGAGGCGCAGGTGGCAACAGGATTCACCAAGTCCAGGTGAGGTCGACGTGGTGACCTGTCACCAGATCCAGGTGCGAACCAGCTAAGGACCAGATTCACCAGGCCCAAGTGAAGCCCAAAGGGTGACCAGAGTCACCACGTAAGGGTGAGGCCCAGAGGGGGAACCAGAGTAATCAGTTTAGTCTGAGGCACAGAATGGGACCAGAGGTCCCTGGACAAAGTGAGACCCAGGTGTGGAATAGAGTATCCAGTTCCCAATGATGCCTGGGTGAGGACCAGAGTCACTAGAGCCATGCAAGCCCAGATGGGGAACAGAATAACTAGGTCCTGGTGAGGCATAGAATAAGAACACAGTCACCAGTATCAGGTGAGCCCCTTGTGGGAACCAGAGCCACTCCATCCAGCTGAGTCCCAGGTCCATGTGAGGCCCACGTGAGGACCAGATTCATCAGGTCGAATTGAGGCATAGCTGGGGACAAGAGTCACCAGGTGTGGGTGCGGCCTAGGTGGGGCAAGATTCAGCAGTTCTGAGTTAGGTCAAAGTGAGGACGAGAGACACCAGGTCCAGGTGAGACCAAACTGAGGACCAGAGTGACCAGATCCGGTTGAGGTCCATGTTGGAAATAGAGTCACCAGGTCCAGGAGAGGTCCAGCTGGGGACCAGAGTCACCAGATCCAGTTAAAGTCCAGGTGGGGATCAAAGTCACCAGATGCAGGTGAAGTCCAGGTGAGGACCAGAGTCTCTAGGTGCAGATGAGGCCCAGGTGAGGACCAGAGTTACCAGGTACACGTGAGGCCCCGGTGGGGATCAGAGGCAACAGGTCCATGTTAGGCGGGCTTGGGGACCATGGTCAAGAGGTGTACTTGAGGCCCAGGTGTGGAACACAGTAAGCAGGTCCAGGTGAGTCTCCGGTGGTGACAAGAGTCACCACGTCCAGGAGAGGCCCAGGTGGGCACCAGGATGACCAGGTACAGGGGAGGCCCTTGAAAGAACCAGAGTCAACAGTTCGAGGTCAGGCGCAGTTGGCAACCAGGGTCAACAAGTCGTAGCCAGCCCAAAGTGGGGTTCACAATCACTAGGGCACGGTGAGACCCAGAGGGGGACCAGAGTCACCTGTTCCAGGTGAGGTCCAGTTGTGGAACACAGTCACAGGGTCCCAATTTTGCCCAGTTGAGGACCATGGTCAACAGGGCCAGGTGAGGCCCAGATGGGGACCAGAGTCCCCAAATCCAGGTGAAGCCCAGGAGGGAACCACAGTCACCAGATCCAGGGTAGTCCCAGGTGCATACCAGAATCACCAGGTCCAGGTGAGTTGCAGGTGGCAACCACACTCACCAGGTCCCGGTGAGGCCCTGGTGGGGACCAGAGTCACTAGGTTCATGAGAAGCTAGAAACACTGCAGCCACCAGGTCCACATGATGTTCATGCTGGAATGAGAATAACCAGTTACAGGTGAGGACCAGGTGGTGATCCGACTCACCATGTCCAGGTGAGACCCAGGCTGGAACCAGTGTCACCATGTCCAGGTGTGTCCCAGGTGAAGACCAGAGTTAATAGGTCTGGCTGGGTCACTATTAGTGAACAGTGTAACCATATCCTGATGCTACACAGGTGAGTACCAGAGACACCAGGTCCTGTTGTGGCCCAGGTGGGACCAGAGACACGAGGCCCAAGTAAGATTCCGATGGAACCACAGTCACCAGGTCAGGTGAGGCCATGCTTAGGATCAGAGTCACCAGTTACAGGTGAGGCCCATGTGGAGGCAGAGTTACCTAGTACAGAAGAGGCCAAAGTCAGGACCAGAGTTACCAGGATCAGGTCAGTCCCAGTGTGGAACAGAGTAACCATGTCCCGATGATGCCCAGGTAGAACCAGAGTTACCAGGTCCAGATGTGGTGCAGGTGGGAGCATATTCACTAGGTTCCGGTTAGGCCAAGATGAGGACCGAGTCACCAGGTCTAGTTGAGGCTTGGAGGGGTACCAGATTCACCTGGTCTAGGTGACATCCAGATGGGGACCAGAGTCACCATGTCAGGCTGAGGCCCAGAGGGGATCCAGAGTCATCATGTCCAGGTGAGGCTCACGTGTGGAACAGAGTATCCAGGTCATAATGGTCCACAGGTGAGGACCAGAGTCACCAGATCTGGGTGAGGCCCAGTTAGGATCAGAGTCACTAGTTCCAAGTGAGGGCCAAGAAGGAGTACACAGCAATCAGGTCCAGGTGGGAACAAAGTCACCTGGACTGGATGAGGCCCAATGGGGACCAGAATCACAATGTCCAGGTGATTCCCAGGTGATGACCAGAGTTACCAGTTCCGGGTGAGGACAAGGGAATGACCAGATTCTCCAGGTCCACGTGAGGCCCACGTGGGAACCTGTGTCACCAGGCATGGGTGAGTCTCAGGTGACAACCCCACTCATTAGATCCAAGTGAGGCCAACCTGCAGTCCATGCCGAGGAACCATGTCCTGATGATGCCCAGGTGGGGTCTAGAGTTATCAGGTCCAGGTGCGGCACACCTGCAGGCCATGCAGTGGAACCATGTCCCGGTAATGCCGAGGTAGGGATCAGAATCACCATGTCCAAATGAGGCCCAGATGGAGCATATTCACTAGGACTAGGTGAGGCCCTGTTGAGGACCAGAGTCACCAGATCTCGTTGAGCCGTATAAGGGTACCAGAATCACCTGGTTCAGGTGACATCGAGATGGGGACCAGAGTCACCAGGTCAGGGTGAGGCCCAGAGGGGTTCCAGAGTCATCATGTTCAGGTGAGGCTCAGGTGTGGAACAGAGTCACCAGGTACCAATGATGCCCAGGTGAGGACCAGAGTTACCAGGTACACGTGAGGCCCCGGTGTGGTTCTGAGGCAACAGGTCCATGTGAGGACGGCTTGGGGACCATGGTCAACAGGTCTACTTGAGGCCCAGGTGTGGAACAGAGTAAGCAGGTCCAGGTGAGTCCCCGTTGGGGACAAGAGTCACCACGTGCAGCTGAGGGCAAGGTGGACACCAGGATCGCCAGGTACAGGGGAGGCCCTTGATTCACCAGATCCTGTTGAGGCCCAGTTGAGGAGCAGTGTCCCCAGCTCCGGGTGAGTCCTAGAGGGGGAACAGAGTCACCCGGTTCTGGTGATATCCAGGTGGGGACAAGACTCACCACGTCAGGATGAGGCCCAGAGGGGGACGAGAATCACTAGTTTCAGGTGAGGCCCCGTTCTGGAACTGAGAAAAAAGGTCCCATAATGCCCAAATGAGGACCTGAGTCACCAGGTCCAGGTGAGGTCCCTGTGGGAACCAGTCACCTCGTCAAGGTGAGGCCCAGGTGGGACCACAGTCACCAGGGCCAGGTAAGTCCCAGGTATATAAGAGAGTATCCAGGTCCCAATGATGCCCATGTAAGGACCATAGTCAACGGGTGCAGGAGAGGCCCAAATATGGATCAGAGTCATTGTGTTCCAGGTGAGGCCAGATGGAGACCACAGGAACCAGGTCCAGGAGAGCCCCATATGGGAACCAGAGCCACCAGATCCAGGTGAGGTCCAGGTGGGACTTCAGTCACAAGGTCCAGGTGAGGCACAGGTGGCAACAGGATTCACCAAGTCCAGGTGAGACCCATGTGGCGACCAGTCACCACATCCAGGTGCGGACCAGCGTAGGACTAGATTCACCAGGTCCATGTGAAGACCAATGGGTGACCAGAGTCACCACGTAAGGGTGAGGCCCAGAGGGGGAACCAGAGTAACCAGTTTAGTTTGAGGCCCAGAATGGGACCAGAGGTCCCTCGTCAAAATGAGGCCGAGGTGTGGAATAGGGTATCCAGGTCCCAAAGACGCCTGGGTGAGGACCAGAGTCACTAGGGCCATGCAGGCCCAGATGGGGAACAGAATCACTAGGTCCTGGCTAGGCATAGAATAAGACCACAATCACCAGTATCAGGTGTGCCCCATGTGGGATCCAGAGCCACTCTATCCAGCTGAGTCCCAGGTCCATGTGAGCCCTACGTCAGAACCAGATACATCAGGTCGAATTGAGGCATAGCTGGGGACAAGATTCACCAGGTGTGGGTGCGGCCTAGGTGGGGCAAGATTCAGCAGTTCTGAGTTAGGTCAAAGTGGGGAGGAGAGACACCAGGTCCAGGTGAGGGCAAACTGAGGACCAGAGTCAACAGATCCAGGTGAGCTCCATGTTAGAAAGGGAGTCACCAGGTCCAGGAGAGGTCCAGCTGGTGACCAGAGTCACCAGATCCAGGTGAATTCCAGGTGGGGACCAGAGTCACCAGATCCAGGTGAAGCCCAGGTGGGGACCAAAGTCACTAGGTCCAGATGAAGCCTAGGTGAGGGCCAGAGTTACCAGGTACACGTGAGGCCCCGGTGGGGATCAGAGGCACCAGGTCCATGTGAGGCCGGCTTGGGGATCATGGTCAACAGGTCTACATTAGGCCCAGGTGGAACACAGTAACCAGGTCCATGTAGCCCCGGTGGTGACAAGAGTCACCACGTCCAGGTGAGGCCCAAGTGGGGACCATGATCACCAGGTACAGGGGAGGCCCTTGAAAGAACCAGAGTCAACTGTTCGAGGTCAGTCGCAGGTGGCAACCGGGGTCAGCAGGTTCATGTCAGGCCAAAGTGTGGTTGACAGTCACTAGGGTACGTTGAGACCCAGAGGGGGACCAGAGTCACCTGGTCCAGGTGAGGTCCAGTTGTGGAACACAGTCTCTGGGTCCCAAAATTGCCCAGTTCAGGACCATGGTCAACAGGGCCAGGTGAGGCCCAGATGGGGACTGGAGTCCCCAAATTCAGTTGAAGCCCAGGTGGGGACCAGAGTCACCAGATCCAGGGTAGTCTCAGGTGGAGACCAGAATCACCAGGTCCTGGTTAGGTGCAGGTGGCAATCACACTCACCAAGTCCCGGTGAGGCCCTGGTGGGGACCAGAGTCACGAGGTACATGAGAAGCTAGAAACACTGCAGCCACCAGGTCCACATGATGTCCATGTGGGAACGAGAATTACAAGTTACAGGTGAGGACCAGGTGGGGATCCGAGTCACCATGTCCAGGTGAGACCCTGGTGGGAACCAGTGTCACCATGTCCAAGTGTGGACAAGGTGACGACGAGAGTTAATAGGTCCGGCCGAGTCACGGTTAGTGAACAGTGTAACCATATCCTGATGCTACTCAGGTGGGTACCAGATACAAGGTCCTGGTGAGTCCCATTTGGACCAGAGACATGAGGACCAGGTGAGGTACCAATGGAAACCACAGACACCAGGTGAGGTGAGGTCATGAATAGGATCAGAGTCACCAGTTACAGGTGAGGCCCAGGTGGAGCCAGAGTCACCTGGTAGAGAAGAGGCCAAAGTCAGGACCAGAGTTACGAGGATCAGGTCAGTCCCAGTGGGGAATAGAGTAACCATGTCTCGATGATGCCCAGGTAGAACCAGAGTCACCAGGTCCAGATGAGGCGCAGTTTGGGAGCATTATCACTAGGTCCCCGTGAGGCCCAGGTCAGGACCAGAGTCACCAGGTCAAGTTGAGGCCTAGAGGGACACCAGATTCACCTAGTCTATGTGACATCCGGATGGGGACCAGAGTCACCAGGTCAGGGTGAGGACCAGAGAGGTTCCAGAGTCATCATGTCCAGGTGAGGCTCAGGTGTGGAACAGAGTATCCAGGTCATAAGGGTCCACAGGTGAGGACTAGAGTCAGCAGATCTGGGTGAGGCCCAGTTAGGATCAGAGTCACCAGTTCCAGTTGAGGCCAAGAGGAGTCCACAGCAATCAGGTCCAGGTGAGGAAGAAAGTCAACAAGACTGGGTGAGGCCCAGAGGTGGACCAGATTCACCAGGTCCAGGTGATTCCCAGGTAGTGACCAGGGTTACCAGGTCCGGGTGAGGACCAGGAAAGGACCAGATTCACCAGGTCAAAGTGAGGCCCACGTGGGGACCTGTGTCACCAGGTATGGGTGAGCCCCAGGTGGCAACCCCACTCACTAGGGCCAGGTGAGGCCAACCTGGAGGCCATGCAGAGGAACCGTGTCCCGGTGATGCCCAGGTAGGGACCAGAGTTACAAGGTCCAGCTGAGGCCAACCAGCAGGCCATGCAGTGGATGCATGTCCCGATGATGCCAAGGTAGGGACGAGAGTCACCAAGTCCAACTGAGGCTCAGATTAAGCATATTCACTAGGTCCAGGTGAGGCCCAGTTGAGGACCAGAGTCCCCAGACCTGGTTGAGTCCTAGAGGGGTACCAGAATCCCATGGTCCAGGTGATATCCAGATGGGGACGAGAGTCACCAGGTCAGGGTGAGGCCCAGAGAGGTTCCAGAGTCTTTAAGTCCAGGTGAGGCTCAGCTGTGGAACAGTCACCAGGTACCAATGATGCCCAGGTGAGGACCAGAGTCACCAGGTCTGGGTGATGCGCAGATAGATTAGAGTCACCAGTTCCAGGTGAGGCCAAGAAAGTGTCCACAGCAATCAGGTCCAGGTGGTGAACAAAGTCACCATGACTAGGTGAGGCCCAGATGGGGACCAGATTCACCAGGTCCAGGTGAGGTCCAGGTGGTGACCAGAGTCCCCGGGTCTGGCAGAGGACCAGGTAATGACCAGATTCACCAGGTCCAAACGTGAGGACCTGAGTCACCAGGTATGGGTGAGGCCCAGGTGGCAACCCCACTCACCAGGTCCAGGTGAGGCCAACCTGCAGGCCAGTGTCACCAGATCCAGTTGAGGCCCTAGTGGGGACCGGAGTCACCAGGTAAATGTGAGTCTACAAGAACACCACAGGGACCAGGTCCAGGTGTGGTTCATGTGGGAACGAGAGTCACCAGGTCCAGGTGAGCCCCAGGTGGGGACCACAGTCACCGGGTCCAGATTGATGCCTAGGTGGGGGGACCAGAGTCATCAGGACCAGTTGAGGCCAAAGTGTGGAGCAAAGTTATCATGTCTAGGTGAGGCCCAGGTGGGGAACAGAGTAACCATGTCCCATTGATGCCAGGTGGGAAAAGAGTCACAAGGTTCAGACGAGACCTAAGTGAGGAGTAGATTCAACAGGTACTGTTGAGATTTAGTTGAGGACCAGTGTCCCAAGCTCTGGGTTAGTCCCAGAGGGGGACCAGAGTCACCCGGTTCTGGTGATATCCAGATGGGGACCAGAGTCACCATGTCATGGTGATGCCCAGAGTGGATCCAGAGTCATCATGTCCAGGTGCGGCTCAGGTGTGGAACAGAGTATCCAGGTCATAATAGTCCACAGGTGAGGACCAGAGTCACCATATCTGGATGAGGCCCAGCTACGATCAGAGTCACCACTTCCAGGTGAGGCCAAGAAGGAGTCCACAGAAATCAGGTCCAGGTGGGGAACAAAATCACCAGGACTGGGTGAGGACCAGGTAAGGACCAGATTCACCAGGTCCAAGTGAGTCCCACGTGGGCACCTGGGTCACCAGGTATGGGTAAGGCCCAAGTGGCATCCCCACTTACCAGATCCAGGTGAGGACACCCTGCAGGCAATGCAATGGAAGAGTGTCCCGATGATGCCCAGGTAGAACCACAGTTACCAGGTCCAGGCGCGGCCAAGCTAAAGGCCATGCAGTGAAAACATGTCCCGATGATGCCCAGGTAGGGAAGAGAGTCACCAGGTCCAAATGAGGCCCAGATGGAGCATATTCAATAGGTCCATGTGATGCCCACTTGAGGACCAGAGTCACCAGATCCAGGTGAAGCCAAAGTGGGGACCAGAGTCACTAGGTCCAGATGAGGCCCAAGTGAGGACCAGTGTTATCAGGTACACGTGATGCCCCGGTGGGAATCAGAGGCAACAGGTCCATATGAGGCCGGCTTCGGTACCATGGTCAACAGGTCTACTTGAGGCCCAGGTGTGGAACACAGTAACCAGATCCAGGTGAGTCCCCGGTGGTGACAAGTGTCACCATGTCCAGGTGTGGCCCAGGTGAAGACCAGAGTTAATAGGTCCGGCTGGGTCACTGTTAGTGAACAGTGTAACAATATCCTGATGCTACCCAGGTGGGTACCAGAGACACCAGGTCCTGGTGAGGCCCAGGTGGGACCAGAGACATGAGGTCCAGGTGAGGTCCCGATGGGAACCAGAGTCACCAGGTCAGGAGAGGCTATGCTTTGGATCAGAGTCACCAGTTACAGGTGAGGCCCAGGTGGAAGCAGAGTCACCTGGTACAGAAGAGGCCAAAGTCAGGACCAGAGTTACCAGAATCAGGTCAGTCCCAGTGGGGAACAGAGTAATCATGTCCCGATGATGCCCAGGTAGACCCAGCGTCACCAGGTCCAGATGAGGCGCAGGTGGGGAGCATATTCACTAGGTCTCGGTGACACCCAGTTGAGGACCAGTGTCACCAGGTCTATTTGAGCCCTAGAGGGGTAACAGATTCACCTGGTCTAGGCGACATCCAGATGGGGACCAGAGTCACCATGTCAGGGTGAGTCCCAGGGAGGTTCCAGAGTCATCATGTCCAGGTGAGCCTAAGCTGTGGAACAGAGTCACCAGGTACCAATAATGCCCAGGTGAGGACCAGAGTCACCAGGTCTGGGAGACGCGCAGATAGGATCAGATTCACCAGTTCCAGGTGAGGCCAAGAAAGAGTCCACAGCAATTAGATCCAGGTGGGGAACAAAGTCACCATGCCTGGGTGAGGCCCAGATGGGGACCTGATTCACCAGGTCCAGGTGAGGCCCAGGTGGTGACCGGAGTCCCCGGGTCTGGGAGAGGACCAGGTAAGGACCAGATTCACCAGGTCCAAGAGGCCCACGTGGGGACCTGAGTCACCAGGTATGGGTGAGGCCCAGGTGGCAACCCCACTCACAAGGTCCAGGTGAGGCCAACCTGCAGGCCAGAGTCACCAGATCCGGGTGAGGCCCTAGTGGGGACCGGAGTCAATGGGTAAAGGTGAGTCTACAGGAACACCATTGTCACCAGGTCCAGGTGTGGTTCATGTGGGAACGAGAGTCACCAGGTCCAGGTGAGACCCATGTGGGGACCACAGACACTAGGTCCAGATTGAGGCCTAGGTGGGGGGACCAGATTCATCAGGACCAGTTGAGGCCAAAGTGTGGAGAAAAGCTATCATGTCCAGTTGAGACCTTGGTGGGGAACAGAGTAACCATGTCCCATTGATGCCAGGTGGGAAAAGAGTCACAAGGTCCCCACGAGGCCTAAGTGAGGAGTAGATTCACCAGGTCCTGTTGAGGCCCAGTTGAGGACCAGTGTCCCCAGCTCCGGGTGAGTCCCAGAGGGGGACCAGAGTCACCCGGTTCTGGTGACGTCCAGGTGGGGACCAGAGTCACCACGTCAGGGTGAGGCCCAGAGGGAGACGAGAATCACTAGGTCCAGGTGAGTCCCCGATGTGGAACTGAGAAACCAGGTCCCATGATCCCCATATGAGGACCTGAGTCACCAGGTATGGGTGAGCCCCAGGTGGCCACCCCACTCACTAGGGCCAGGTGAGGCCAACATGCAGGCCATGCAGAGGAACAGTGTCCCGATGATGTCCAGGTAGGGACCAGATTTACCAGGTCCAGGTGAGGCCAGCATGCAGGCCAGAGTCACCAGATCCAGGTGAGGCCCTAGTGGGGACGGGAGTCACAAGATAAATGTGAGTCTACAAGCACACCACAGTCACCAGGTCCAAGTGAGGCCGAACTGAGGACCAGAGTCACCAGATCCAGGTGAGGTCCAGGTGGGGACCAGAGTCACCAGATCCAGGTGAAGTCCAGGTGGGGACCAGAGTCACTAGGCCCAGATAAGGCCCAGGTGAGGACCAGAGTTACCAGGTACACGTGAGGCCCCGGTGGGGATCAGAGGAAACAGGTCCATGTGAGACCGGCTTGGGGACTATGGTCAAGAGGTGTACTTGGGGCCCAGGTGTAGAACACAGTAAGCAGGTCCAGGTGAGTCCCCGGTGGTGACAAGAGTAACCACGTCCAGGTGAGGCCCAGATGCGGACCAGGATCACCAGATACAAGGGAGGCCCTTGAAAGAACCAGAGTCAACTGTTCGAAGTCAGACTTAGGTGGCATCCAGGGTCAGCAGGTCCAAGTCAGGCCAAAGTGGGGTTCACAGTCACTAGGGCACGGTGAGGCCAAGGGGGGGACCAGAGTCACCTGGTCCAGGTGAGGTCCAGTTGTGGAACACAGTCACCGGGTCCCAATTTTGCCCAGTTGAGGACCATGATCAACAGGGCCAGGTGAGGCCCAGATGGGGACCGGAATCCCCAAATACAGGTGAAGCTGAGGTGGGGACCACAGTCACCAGATCCAGGGTAGTCTCAGGTGCAGACCAGAATCACCAGGTCCAGGTGAGGTGCCGGTGGCAACCAAACTCACCGGGTCCCAGTGAGGCCCTGGTGTGGACCACAGTCACGAGGTACATGAGAAGCTAGAAACACATGGGATCCCTGGTTGGCGCAGCGGTTTGGCGCCTGCCTTTGGCCCAGGGCGCGACCCTGGAGACCCGGGATCGAATCCCACGTCGAACTCCCTGTGCATGGAGCCTGCTCCTCCCTCTGCCTGTGTCTCGGCCAATCTCTCTCTGTGACTATCATAAATAAATAAAAATTAAAAAAAAAAGAAGCTAGAAACACTGCGGCCATCAGGTCCACATGATCTCCATGTGGGAACGAGAATCACCAGTTACAGGCGAGGACCAGGTGGGGATACGACTCACCATGGCCAGGTGAGACCCAGGTGGGAACAAGTGTCACCATATCCAGGTGTGGCCGAGGTAAAGACCAGAGTTAATAGGTCCGGCTGTGTCACTGTTAGTGAACAGTGTAACCATATCCTAATGCTACCCAGGTGGATAGCAGAGACACCAGGTCCTTGTGAGGCCCAAATGGGACCAGAGACATGAGATCCAGGTGAGGTCCCATTGGGAACCACAGTCACCAGGTCAGGTGAGGCCATGCTTAGGATCAGAGTCACAAGTTACAGGTGAGGCCCAGGTGGAGCCAGAGTCACCTGGTACAGAAGAGGCCAAAGTCAGGACCAGAGTTACCAGGATCAGGTCACTCCAAGTGGGAATAGAGTAACCATGTCCCGATGATGCGCAGGTAGAACCAGAGTCACCAGGTCCAGATGTGGCGCAAGTGGGGAACATGTTCACTAGGTCCCGTTGAGGCCCAGTTGAGGTCAGAGTTACCAGGTCTAGTTGAGGCCTAGAGGGGTACCAGATTCACCTGGTCTGGTGACATCCAGACCAGAGTCCCCATGTCAGGTTGAGGCCCAGATGGGATCCAGAGTCATCATATCCAGGTGAGGCTCAGGTGTGGAACAGAGTATCCAGGTCATAATGTTCCACAGGTGAGGACCAGAGTCACGAGATCTTGGTGAGGCCCAGTTAGGATCAGAGTCACCAGTTCCAGGTGAGGCCAAAAAGGAGTCCACAGCAATCAGGTCCAGGTGGGGAAGAAAGTCAACAGGACTGGGTGAGGCACAGATGGGGACCAGATTCACCAGGACCAGGTGATTCCCAGGTGGTGACCAGAGTTACCAGTTCCAGGTGACCAACAGGTAAGGACCAGATTCACCAGGTCCAAGTGAGGCCCACGTGGGGACCTGTGTCACTAGGCATGGGTGAGGCCCAGGTGACAAACCCACTCACCAGGTCCAGGTGATGCCAACCTCCAGGCCATGCAGAGGAACCAGGTCCCAATGATGCCCAGGTAGGGACGATAGTTACCAGGTCCAGGTGAGGCCAACCTACAGGCCATGCAGTGGAACCATGTCCCGATGATGCCCAGGTAGGGACCAGAGTTACCAGGTCCAGGTGAGGCCAACCTGCAATCATGCAGTGGAACCATATCCCGATGATGCCCCGGTAGGTACCAGAGTCACCAGGTCCAAATGAGGCCCAGATGCAGCATATTCACTAGGTCCAGGTGAGGCCCAGTTGAGGACCAGAGTCACCAGACCTGGTTGAGGCCCAGAGGGGTACCAAACTCCCCTGGTCCAGGTGACTTCCATATGGTGACCAGAGTCACCAGGTCAGGTTGATGCCCAGAGAGGTTCCAGAGTCATGATGTCCAGGTGAGGCTCAGGTGTGGAAGAGAGTCACAAGGTACCAATGATGCCCAGGTGAGGACCAGAGTCACCAGGTCTAGGTGACGCGCAGATAGAATCAGAGTCACCCGTTTCAGGTGAGGCCAAGAATGAGTCCACAGCAATCTGGTCCAGGTGGGGAACAAAGTCACCAGGACTGGGTATGGCCCAGAAGGGGACCAGATTCACCAGGTCCCGGTGAGGCCCTGGTGGGGACCAGAGTCAAGAGGTACATGAGAAGCTCAAAACACTGTAGCCAACAGTTCCACATGAGTCCATGTGGGAACGAGAATCACCAGTTACACGTGAGGACCAGGTGGGGATCCGACTCACCATGTCCAGGTGAGACCCAGGTGTGAACCAGTGTCACCATGTCCAGGTGTGGCCCAGGTGAAGACCAGAGCTAATAGGTCCGGCTGTGTCACTGTTAGTGAACAGTGTAACCATATCCTGATGCTACCCAGGTGGGTACCAGAGACACCAGGTCCTGGTAAGGCCCAGGTGGGACCGGAGACATGAGGTCCAGGTGAGGTCCCGATGGGAAGCACAGTCACCAGGTCAGATGAGGCCATGCGTAGGATCAGAGTCACCAGTTACAGGTGAGACCCAGGTGGAGCCAGAGTTACCTGGTACAGAAGAGTCCAAAGAGAGGACCAGAGTTACCAGGATCAGGTCATTCCCAGTGTGGAATAGAGTAACCACATCCCGATGATGCCCAGGTAGGGACCAGAGTCACCAGGGCCAGATGAGGCCCAGATGGAGCATATTCACTAGGTCCAGGTGAGGCCCAGTTGAGGACCAGAGTCACCAGATCTGGTTGAGTCCTAGAGGGGTACAAGAATCACCAGGTCCAGGTGACATCCAGATGGGGACCAGGGTCACCAGGTCAGGGTGAGGCCCAGAGAGGTTCCAGTGTCATCATGTTCAGGTGAGGCTCAGGTGTGGATCAGAGTCTCCAGGTACCAATGATGGGTAGTTGAGGACCAGAGTCACCAGGTTTGGGTGACACTCAGATACGATCAGATTCACCCGTTTCAGGTGAGGCCAAGAAAGAGTCCACAGCAATCAGGGCCAGGTGGGGAAAAAAGTCACCAGGACTGGGTGAGGCACAGATGGGGACCAGATTCACCAGGTCCAGGTGAGAACCAGGTGGTGACCAGAGACCCCGGGCCTGGGAAAGGACCAGGTAAGAACAAGATTCACCAGGTCCAAGAGGCCCACGTGGAGACCTGAGTCACCAGGTATGGATGAGGCCCAGGTGTCAACCCCACTCACCAGGTCCAGGCGAGCCCAACCTGCAGGCCAGAGTCACCAGATCCAGGTGAGGCCCTAGTGGGTACCGGAGTCACCACGAAAATGTGAGTCTACAAGTACACCACAGTCACCAGCTCCAGGTTTAGTTTCTGTGGGAACGAGAGTCACCAGGTCCAGGTGAGACCCAGGTGGGGACCACAGTCACCAGGTCCAGATTGAGGCCTAGGTGGGGGAACCAGAGTCATCAGGACCAGTTGAGGCCAAAGTGTGGAGCAAAGTTATCATGTCCAGGTGAGCCCCAGGTGGGGAACAGAGAAATCATGTCCCATTGATGCCAGGTGGGAAAAGAGTCACAAGGTACAGATGAGGCCTAATTGAGGAGTAGATTCACCAGGTCCTCTTGAGGCCCAGTTTAGGACCAGTGTCCCCAGCTCCGGGTGAGTCCCAGAGGGGGACCAGAGTCACCCGGTTCTGGTGATATCCAGGTGGGGACCAGAGTCACCACGTCAGAGAGAAGCCCAGAGGGGGACGAGAATCACTAGGTCCAGGTGAGGCCCCGATGAGGAACTGAGAAACCAGGTTCCATGATGCCCATATGAGGACCTGAGTCACCAGGTCCAGTGAGGCCAAACTGAGGACCAGAGTCACCAGATCCAGGTGAGGTGCATGTTGGAAAGAGAGTCGCCAGGTCCAGGAGAGGTCCAGGTGGGGACCAGAGTCACCAGATCCAGGTCAAGTCCCGGTGGGGACCAGTCACCAGATCGAGGTGAAGCCCAGGTGGGGAGTAGAGTCACAAGTTGCCGATGAGGCCCAGTTGAGGACCAGAGTTACCAGGTACACGTGAGGCCCCGGTGGGGATCAGAGGCAACAGGTCCATGTGAGGCCAGCTTGGGGACCATGGTCAACAGGTCTACTTGAGGCCCAGGTGTGGAACACTGTAACCAGGTCCAGGTGAGCCCCCAGTGGTGACAAGGGTCACCACGTCCAGGTGAGGCCCAGGTGGGGACCTGGATCACCAGGTCCAGGGGAGGCCCTTGAAAGAAACAGAGTCAACAGTTCGAGGTCAGGCGAAGGTGGCAACCAGGGTCAGCAGGTCCAAGTCAGGCCAAAGTGGGGTTCACAGTCACTAGGGCACGGTGAGACCCAGAGGGGGACCAGAGACATCTGTCCAGGTGAGGTCCAGTTGTGGAACACAGTCACCGGGTCCCAAATTTTGCCCAGTTGAGGACCATGGTCGAAAGGGCCAGGTGAGGCCCAGATGGGGACCGGAGTCCCCAATTCCACGTGAAGCCCAGGTGGGGACCACAGTCACCAGATCCAGGGTAGCCTCAGGTGCAGACCAGAATCACCAGGTCCAGGTGAGGTGCAGGTGGCAACTACACTCACCAGGTCCCGGTGAGGCCCTGGTGGGGACCAGAGTCACGAGTTACATGAGAACCTAGAAACACTGCAGCCACCAGGTCCACATGATGTCCATGTGGGAACGAGAATCTCCAGTTACAGGTGAGGACCAGGTCGGGATCCGACTTACAATGTCCAGGTGAGGCCCATGTGAGAACCAGTGTCACCATGTCCAGGTGTGGCCCAGGTGAAGACTAGAGTTAATAGGTCCGGCTGTGTCACTGTTAGTGAACAGTGTAACCATATCCTGATGCTACCCATGTGGGTACCAGAGACACCAGGTCCTGGTAAGGCCCAGGTGGGACCGGAGACATGAGGTCCAGGTGAGGTCCCGATGGGAACCACAGTCACCAGGTCAGGTGAGGCCATGCTTAGGATCAGAGTCACCAGTTACAGGTGAGGCCCAGGTGGAGCCACAGTCACCTGGTACAGAAGAGGCCAAAGTCAAGACCAGAGTTACCAGGATTAGGTCAGTCCCTGTGGGGAATAGTGTAACCATGTCTCGATGATGCCCAGGTAGAACCAGAGTCACCAGGTACAGATGAGGCACAGGTGGGGAGCATGTTCACTAGGTCCCCGTGAGGCCCAGTTGAGGACCAGAGTCACCAGGTCAAGTTGACGCCTAGAGGGATACCAGATTCACCTAGTGTAGGTGACATCCGGATGGGGACCAGAGTCATCATGTCAGGGTGAGGCTCAGGTGTGGAACAGAGTATCCAGGTCATAATGGTCCATAGTTGAGGACCAGAGTCACCAGATATGGGTGACACGCAGGTAGGATCAGAGTCACCAGTTCCAGGTGAGGCCAAGAAGGAGTCCACAGCAATCAAGTCCAGGTGGGTTGATAAAGTCACCAGGACTGGATGAGGACCAGATGGGGACCAGATTAACCAGGTTCATGTGATTCCCAAGTGGTGACCCGAGTTAGGAGTTCCGGGTGAGGACCAGAAAAGACCAGATTCACAAGATCCAAGTGAGACCCACGTGGGGACCTGTGTCACCAGGCTTGGGTGAGGCCAAGGTGACAACGCCACTCACCAGGTCCAGGTGAGGCCGACCTGCAGGCCATGCAGAGGAACCATGTCCCGATGATGCCCAGGTAGGGACCAGAGTCACCAGGTCCAAAGGAGGCCCAGATGGAGCATATTCACTAGCTCCACGTGAGGCCCAGTTGAGGACCAGAGTCAACAGTAGTGGTTGAGGCAGAGAGGGGTAACAGAATGACCTGGTCCAGGTGACATTCAGATGGAGACCACAGTCAGCAGGCAGGGTTAGGCCCAGAGTGGTTCGAGAGTCCAGAGCCTCATGTCCAGGTGAGGCTCAGGTGTGGAACAGAGTCACCAGGTACCAATGATGCCCTGGTGAGGACCAGAGTCACCAGGTCTGGGTGACGCGCAGATAGGATCAGAGTCACCAGTTCCAGGTGAGGCCAAGAAAGAGATCACAGCAATCAGGTCCAGGTGGGGAACAAAGTCACCAGGACTGGGTGAGGCTCAGATGGGGACCAGATTCACCAGGTCTAGGTGAAGCCCAGGTGGTGACCAGTGTCCCCGGGTCTAGGAAAGGACCAAGTAAGGACCAGATTCACCAGGTAGAAGAGGCCCACGTGGGGACCTGAGTCACCAGGTATGGGTGAGGCCCAGGTGGCGACCCCACTCACCAGGTCCAGGTGAGGCAAACCTGCAGGCCAGAGTCACCAGATACAGGTGAGGCCCTAGCGGGGACCAGAGTCACCATGTAAATGTGAGTCTAACAGAACACCACAGTCACCAGGTCCAGGTGTGGTTCATGTGGGAACGAGAGTCACCAGATCCAGGTGAGACCCAGGTGGGGACCACAGTCACCAGTTCCAGATTGAGGCCTAGGTGGGGGGACCAGAGTCATCAGGACCAGTTGAGGCCAAAGTGTGGAGCAAAGTTATCATGTCCAATTGAGGCCCAGGTGGGGAACAGAATAACCATTTCCCATTGATGCCAGGTGGGAAGAGTCACAAGGTCCAGAAGAGGCCTAAGTGAGGAGTAGATTCACCAGGTCCTGTTGAGGCCCAGTTGAGGAACAGTGTCCCCAGGTCCGGTTGAGTCCCAGATGGGGACCAGAGTCATCCGGTTCTGGTGATATCCAGGTGGGGACCAGAGTCACCACGTCAGGGTGAGGCCCAGAGGGGCCGAGAATCACTAGGTCGAAGTGAGGCCCCGATGTGGAACTGAGAACCCAGGTCCCATGATGCCCATATGAGGACCTGAGTCACCAGGTCCAGGAGAGGTCCCTGTGGGAACCAGTCACCTCAACCAGGTGAGGCCCAGGTGGGACCACAGTCACCAGATCCAGGTGAGGCCCAGGTATATAAGAGAGTATCCAGGTCCTAATGATGCCCAGGGATGGACCAGAGTCAACAGGTCCAGGAGAGGCCCAAATATGGATCAGAGTCATTGTGTTCCAGGGGAGGCCAGATGGAGATCACAGGAAACAGGTAAAGGAGAGCCCCATATGGGAACCAGAGCCACAAGATCCAGGTGAGGTCCAGGTGGGACCACAGTCACAGGTCCAGTTGAGGCACAGGTGGCAACAGGATTCACCAAGTCCAGGTAGGCCCAGGTGGCGACCAATCACCAGATCCAGGTGAGGACCAGCTAAAGACCAGACTCACCAGGCCCAAGTGAACCCCAAGGGGTGACCAGAGTCACCAAGTAAGGGTGAGGACCAGAGGGGGAACCAGGGTAACCATTTAGTTTGAGGCCCAGAATGGGACCAGAAATCCCTGGTCAAAGTGAGACCCAGATGTGGAATAGAGTATCCAGGTCCCAATGATGCCTGGGTGAGGACCAGAGTCACTAGCGACATGCAGGCCCAGATTTGGAACAGAATAACTAGGTACTGGTGAGGCATAGAATAAGACCACAGTCAGCAGTAACAGGTGAGCCCCTTGTGGGAGCCAGAGCCACTCTATCCAGCTGAGTCCCAGGTCCATGTGAGGCCCACGTGAGGACTAGATTCATCAGGTCGAATTGAGGCATAGTTGGGGCAAGAGTCACCAGGTGTGGGTGCGGCCTAGGTGGGGCAAGATTCAGCAGTTCTGAGTTTGGTGTAAGTGGGACGAGAGACACCAGGTCCAGGTGAGGCCAAAGTGAGGACCAGAGTCACCAGATCCAGGTGAGGTCCAGGTGGGGACCAGAGTCACCAGATCCAGGTGAAGTCGAGGTGGGGACCAGAGTCACTAGGTCCAGATTAGGCCCAGGTGAGGACCAGAGTTACCAGGTAAACGTGAGGACCCAGTGGGAATCAGAGGCAACAGGTCCATGTGAGGCGTGCTTGGGGACCATGGTCAAGAGGTGTACTTGAGGCCCAGGTGTGGAACACAGTAAGCAGGTCCAGGTGAGTCCCCGGTGGTGACAAGGGTCACCACGTCCAGGTGAGACCCAGGTGGGGACCAGGATCACCAGGTAGAGGGGAGGCCCTTGAAAGTACCAGAATCAAAAGTTTGAGGTCAGGGGCAGGTGGCAACCAGGGTCAGCAGCTCGAAGTCAGGCCAAAGTGGGGTTCACAGTCACTAGGGCACGGTGAGACCCAGAGGGGGACCAGAGTCACCTGGTCCAGGTGATGTCCAGTTGTGGAACACAGTCACTGAGTCCCAATTTTGCCCAGTTGAGGACCATGGTCAACAGGGCCAGGTGAGCCAGATATGGGGACCGGAGACTCAAATCCAAGTGAAGACCAGATCGGGACCACAGTCACCAGATCCAGGGTATTTCAGGTGCAGGCCAGAATCACCAGGTCCAGGTGAGGTGCAGGTGGCAACCACACTCACCAGGTCCCGGTGAGGCCCTGGTGGGGACCAGAGTCACGAGGTACATGAGAAGCTAGAAACACTGCAGCCACCAGGTCCACATCATGTCCATGTGGGAACGAGAATTCCCAGTTACAGGTGAGGACCAGGTGGGGATCCGACTCACCATGTCCAGGTGAGACCCAGGTGGGAACCAGTGTCACCATCTCTAGGTGTGGCCCAGGTGAACCCAGAGTTAATAGGTCCGGCTGGGTCACTGTTAGTGAACAGTGTAACCATATCCTGATGCTACCCAGGTGGGTACCAGAACACCAGGTCCTGTTTAGGCCCAGGTGGGACCAGAGTCACCAGGTCAAGTTGAGGCCTAGAGGGGTACCAGATTCACCTGGTCTAGGTGACATCCAGATGGGGATCAGAGTCACCATCTCAGGCTGAGGCTCAGAGGGTATCCAGAGTCATCATGTCCAGGTGAGGCTCAGGTGTGTAACAAAGTATCCAGGTCATAATGGTCCACAGGTGAGGACCAGAGTCACCAGATCTGGGTGAGACCCAGTTAGGATCCGAGTCACCAGTTCAAGGTGAGGCCAAGAAGAAGTCCACAGCAATCAGGCCCAGGTGGGGAACAAAGTCACCAGGACTGGATGAGGCCCAGATGGGGACCAGATTCACCAGGTCCAGGTTATTCCCAGGTGGTGACCAGAGTTACCAGTTCCGGGTGAGGTCCAGGTAATGACCAGATTCACCAGGTCCAAGTGAGACCCACGTGGGGACCTGTGTCACAAGGCATGGGTGAGGCCCAGGTGTCAACCCCACTCACCAGGTCCAGGTGAGGGCAACCTGCAGGCCATGCAGAGGAACCATGTCCCGATGATGCCCAGGTAGGGACTAGAGTTACCAGGTCCAGGTGAGTCCAACCTGCAGGCCATGCAGTGGAACCATGTCCCGATGATGCCCTGGTAGGGAACAGAGTTACCAGGTCCAGGTGAGGACAACCTGCAGTCATGCAGTGGAGCCTAGTCCCGATGATCCCCAGGAAGAGACAAGAGTCACCAGGTCCAATTGAGCCCCAGATGGAGCATATTCACTAAGTCCAGGTGAATCCCAGTTGAGGACGAGTGCACCAGATCTGGTTGAGGCCTAGAGGGGTAGCAGAATCACCTGGTCCAGGTGAAATCCAGATGGGGACCAGAGTCACCATGTCAGGGTGAGGCCTAGAGAGGCATCAGAGTCATCATGTCAGGTGAGGCTCAGGTGTGGAACACAGTGTCCAGGTCATAATGGTCCACAAGTGAGGACCAGAGTGACCAGATCTGGGTGACGCGCAGATAGGATCAGAGTCACCAGTTCCAGGTGAGGCCAAGAAAGTGTCCACAGCAATCAGGTCCAGGTGTGGAACACAGTAAGCAGGTCCAGGTGAGTCCCCGGTGGTGACCAGAGTCACCACGTCCAGGTGAGACCCAGGTGGACACCAGGATCATCAGGTACAGGGGAGGCCCTTGAAAGAACCAGAGTCAACAGTTCGAGGTCAGGGGCAGGAGGCAACCAGGTTCAGCAGGTCGAAGTCAGGCCAAAGTGGGGTTCACAGTCACTAGGGCACGGTGAGACCCAGAGGGGGACCAGAGTCACCTGGTCCATGTGAGGTCCAGTTGTGGAACACAGTCAATGGGTCACAATTTTGCACAGTTGAGGACCATGGTCAACAGGGCCAGGTGAGGCCCAGATGGGGACCGGAGTCCCGAAATCCAGGTGAAGCCCAGGTGGGGACCACAGTCACCAGATCCAGGGTAGTCTCAGGTGCAGACCAGAATCACCAGGTCCAGGTGTAGTGCAGGTGGCAACCAAACTCACCAAGTCCCGGTGAGGCCCTGGTGGGGACCAGAGTCACAGGTACATGAGAAGCTAGAAACACATGGGATCCCTGGGTGGCGCAGCGGTTTGGCGCCTGCCTTTGGCCCAGGGCACGATCCTGGAGACCCGGGATCGAATCCCACGTCGGGCTCCCGGTGCATGGAGGCTGCTTCTCCCTCTGCCTGTGTCTCTGCCTCTCTCTCTCTCTCTGTGACTATCATAAATAAATAAAAATTAAAAAAAAAGATGCTAGGAATACTGTGGCCAACATGTCCACATGATCTCCATGGGAGAACGAGAATCACCAGTTACAGGTGAGACCAGGTGGGGATCCGACTCACCATGTCCAGGTGAGACCCAGGTGGGAAACAGTGTCACCATGTCCAGGTGTGGCCCAGGTGAAGACCAGAGTTAATAGGTCCGGCTGGGTCACTGTTAGTGAACAGTGTAACCATATCCTGATGCTACCCAGGTGGGTACCAGAGACACCAGGTCCTGGTGAGGCCCAAGTGGGACCAGAGACATGAGGTCCAGGTGAGGTCCCAATGGGAACCACAGTCACCAGGTCAGGTGAGGCCATGCTTAGGATCATAGTCACCATTTACAAGTGAGGCCCAGGTGGAGCCAGAGTCACCTGGTACAGAAGAGGCCAAAGTCAGGACCAGAGTTACCAGGATCAGGTCACTCCAAGTGGGTATAGAGTAACCATGTCCCGATTAGCCCAGGTAGAACAAGAGTCACCAGGTCCAAATGAGGCCCAGTTGGAGCATATTCACTAAGTCCAGGTGAGGCCCAGTTGTGGACCAGAGTCACCAGATCTGGTTGAGGACTAGAGGGGTACCAGAATCACCTGGTCCAAGTGACATCCAGATGGGGACCAGAGTCACCAGGTCAGGGTGAGGCCCAGAGAGGTTTCAGAGTCATCAAGTGCAGGTGAGGTTCAGTTGTGGAACAGACTCACCAGGTACCAATGATGCCCACGTGAGAACCAGAGTACCCAGGTCTGGGTGACGCGCATATAGGATCAGAGTCACCAGTTCTAGGTGAGGAGAAGAAAGAGTCACAGCAATCAGGTCCAGGTGGGGAACAAACTCACCAGGACTGCGTGAGGCCCAGATGGGGACCAGATTCCCCAGGTCCAGGTGAGGCCCAGGTGGGGACAAGAGTCCCCGGGTCTGGGAGAGGACCAGGTAAGGACCAGATTCACCAGGTCCAAGAGGCACACGTTGGGACCTGAGTCACAAGGTATGGGTGAGGCCCAGGTGGCAACCCCACTCACCAGGTCCAGGTGAGGTCAACCTGCAGGCCAGAGTCACCAGATCAAGGTGAGTCCGTAGTGGGGACTGGAGTCACCAGGTAAATGTGAGTCTACAAGAACACCACAGTCACCAGGTCCAGGTGTGGTTCATGTGGGAACGAGAGTCACCAGGTCCAGGTGAGACCCAGGTGGAGACCAGAGTCACCAGTTCCAGATTGAGGCATAGGTGGGGGGACCAGAGTCATCAGGACCAGTTGAGGCCAAAGTGTCGAGCAAAGTTATCATGTCCAGGTGAGGCCCAGGTGGGGAACAGAGTAACCATGTCCCATTGATGCCAGGTGGGAAAAGAGTCACAAGGTCCAGACGAGGCCTAAGTGAGGAGTAGATTCACCAGATCCTAATGAGGCCCAGCTGAGTACCAGTGTCCCCAGCTCCGGGTGAGTCCCAAGGGGGACCAGAGTCACCCGGTTCTGGTGATATCCAGGTGGGGACCAGAGTCAGCACGTCGGACTGAGATCCAGAGGGGGACGAAAATCACTAGGTCCAGGTGAGGCCCCGATGTGGAACTGAGAAACCAGGCCGCATGATGCCCATATGAGGACCTGAGTCACCAGGTCCAGGTGAGGGCCCTGTGGGAACCTGTGACCTCGTCCAGGTGAGGCCCAGGTGCGACCACAGTCACCAGGTCCAGGTGAGGCCCAGGTATATAAGAGCAGTATTCAGGTCCCAATGATGCCCAGGTGAGTACCAGAGTCAACAGGTCCAGGAGAGGCCCAAATATGGATCGGAGTCATTGTGTTCCAGGTGAGGCCAGATGGAGACCACAGGAACCAGGTCCAGGAGAGCCCCATATAAAAACCAGAGCCACCAGATCCAGGTGAGGTCCAGGTGGGCCACAGACACAAGGTCCAGGTGAGGCGCAGGTGGCAATATGATTCACCAAGACCAGGTGAGGCTGAGATGGCAACCAGTCAGCACATCCAGTGCAGACCAGCTAAGGACCAGATTCACCAGGACCATGTGAAGCCCAAGGGGTGACCAGAGTCACCAGGTAAGGGTGAGGCACAGAGGGGGAAATAGAGTAACCAGTTTAGTTTGAGGCCCAGAATGGGACCAGAGGTCCCTGGTCAAAGTGAGGCCCAGTGTGGAATAGAGTATGCAGGTCCCAATGATGCCTGGGTGAGTACCAGAGTCACTATGGCCATGGAGTCCCAGTTGGGGAACAGAATCACTAGGTCTTGGTGAGGCTTAGAATAAGACCACAGTCAGCAGTATCAGGTGAGCCCCTTGTGGGAACCAGAGCCACTTTTTCCAGCTGAGTCCCAGGTCCATGTGAGGCCCCCGTGAGGACCAGATTCATCAGGTCGAATTGAGGCATAGCTGGGGACAAGAGACATCAGATCTGGGTGCGGCCTAGATCGGGCAAGATTCAGTAGTTCTGAGTTAGGTCAAAGTGGGGATGAGAGACACCAGGTCCTGGTGAAGCCATACTGAGGACCAGAGTCACCAGATCCAGGTGAGTTCCATGTGGGGACCAGGGTCACCAGATCCAGGTGAATTCCAGGTGGGGACCAGAGTCACCAGATCCAGGTGAAGCCCAGGTGGGGACCAGAGTCACTAGGTCCAGATGAGGCCCAGGTGAGGACCAAAGTTACCAGGTACACATGAGGCCCTGGTGGAGATCAGAGGCAAAAGGTCCATGTGAGTCCGGCTTCGGGACCATGGTGAACAGGTCTACTTGAGTCCCAGGAGTGGAACACAGTAAGCAGGTCCAGGTGAGTCCCCGGTGGTGACAAGAGTCACTACGTCCAGGTGAGGCCCAGGTGGGGACCAGGATCACCAGGTACAGGGGAGGCACTTAAAAGAACCAGAGACAACAGTTCGAGGTCAGGCGTAGGTGGCAACCAGGTCAGCAGGTCCCAGTAAAGCCAAAGTGGGGTTCACAGTCACTAGTGCATGGTGAGACCCAGAGGGGAACCAGAGTCACATGGTCCAGGTGAGGTCCAGTTGTGGAACACACTCACCTGGTCCCCATTTTGCCCAGTTGAGGACCGTGGTCAACAGGGCCAGGTGAGGCCCAGATGGGGACCGGAGTTCCCCAAATCCAGGTGAAGCCCAGGTGGGGACCACAGTCACCAGATCCAGGGTAGTCTCAGGTGCAGAGCAGAATCACGAAGTCCAGGTGAGGTGCAGGTGGCAACCACACTCACCAGGTCCCGGTGAGGCCCTGGAGGAGACAGAGTCACGAGGTACATGAGAAACTAGAAACTCTGCAGCAACCAGGTCCACATGATCTCCATGTGGGAACGCGAATCACCAGTTACAGGTGAGGGCCAGGTGGGGATCCGACTCACCATGTCCAGGTGAGACCCAGGTGGGAACCAGTGTCACCATGTCAAGGTGTGGCCCTTGTGTAGATCAGAGTTAATAGGTCAGGCTGGGTCACTGTTAGTGAACAGTGTAACCATATCCTGATGCTACCCAGGTGGGTACCAGAGACACCAGGTCCTGGTGAGGCCCAGGTGGATCCAGAGACCTGAGGTCCAGGTGAGGTCCCGATGGGAAACACAGTCACCAGGTCAGGTGAGGCCATGCTTAGGATCAGAGTCACCAGTTACAGGTGAGGTCCAGGTGGAGCCAGAGTCACCTGGTAGAGAAGAGGCCAAAGTCAGGATCAGAGTTACCAGAATCAGGTCAGTCCCAGGGGGGTATACAGTAACCATTTCCCGAGGATGCTCAGGTAAAACCAGAGTCACCATGCCCAGAAGCGGCGCAGATGGGGAGCATATTCACTAGGTTCCGGTGAGGCCCAGTTGAGGACCAGTGTCACGAGGTCAAGTTGAGGCCTAGAGGGGTACCAGATTCACCTGGTCTAGGTGAAATCCAGATGGGGACCAGAGTCACCATGTCAGGCTGAGGCCCAGAGGGGATCCAGATTCAAAATGTCCAGGTGAGGCTCCCGTGTGGAACAGTGTATCCAGTTCATAATGGTCCACAGGTGAGGACCAGAGTCACCAGATCTGGGTGAGGCCCAGTTAGTATCAGAGTCTCCAGTTCCAGGTGAGCCCCAGAAGGTGTCCACAGCAATCAGGTCCAGGTGGGGAACAAAGTCACAAGGACTGGGTGAGGCCCAGATGGGGACCAGATTCACCAGGTCCAGGTGAGAACCAGGTGGTGACCAGAGTCCCCGGGTCTGGGTTAGGACCAGATAAGGACCAGATTCACCAGGTCCAAGAGGCCCACGTGGGGACCTGAGTCATCAGGTACGGGTTAGGCCCAGGTGGCAACCGCACTCACCAGGTCCAGGTGAGGCCAACCTGCAGACCAGAGTCACCAGATCCAGGTGAGGCTCTAGTGGGGACCGGAGTCACCAGGTAAATGTGAGTCTACAAGAAAACCAGTAACCAGGTCCAGGTGTATTACAGGTGGGAACGAGATCAACAGTTCCAGGTGAGACCCAGGTGGGGACCACAGTCACCAGGTCCAGATTGAGGCCTAATGGGGGGACCAGAGTCATCAGGACCAGTTGAGAACAAAGTGCGGAGCAAAGTTATCATGTCCAGGTGAGGCCCAGATGGGGAACAGAGTAACCATTTCCCATTGATGCCAGGTGGGAAAAGAGTCACAAGGTCCAGACGAGGCCTAACTGAGGAGTAGATTCACCAGGTCCTGATGAGGCCCAGATTAGGACCACTGTCCCCAGCTCCGGGTGAGTCCCAGAGGGGGACCACAGTCACTGGTTCTGGTGATATCGAGGTAGTGACCAGAGTCACCACGTCAGGGTGAGGCCCAGAGGGGGACGAGAATCACTAGGTCCAGGTGAGGCCCCAATGTGGAACTGAGAAACCAGGTCCCATGATGCCCATATGAGGACCTGAGTCACCAGGTCCAGGTGAGGTCCCTGTGGGAACCAGTCACTTCGTCCAGGTGAGGCCCAGGTGGGACCACAGTCAACAGGTCCAGGTGAGGCCCATGTATATAATGAGTATCCAGGTCCCAATGATGCCCAAGTAAGGACCAGAGTCAACAGGTCCAGCAGAGGCCCAAATATGGATCAGAGTCATTTTGTTCCAGTTGATGCCTGATGGAGACCACAGGAACCAGGTCCAGGAGAGCCCCATATGGGAACCAGAGCCACCAGATCCAGGTGACGTCCAGGTGGGACCAGAGACACAAGGTCCTGGTGAGGCGCAGGTGGCAACAGGATTCACCAAGTCCAGGTGAGGACGAGGTGGCGACCAGTCACCAGATCCACGTGAGCACAAGCTAAGGACCAGATTCACCAGACCCAAATGAAGCCAAAGGGGTGACCAGAGTCACCAGTTAAGGGTGATTAACAGAGGGAGAACCACAGTAACCAGTTTAGTTTGAGGCCCAGAATGTGACCAGAGGTCCCTAGTCATAGTGAGGCCTAGGTGTGGAATAGTGTATCCAGGTCCCAATGATGCCTGTGAGGACCAGAGTCACTAGGGCCATGCAGGCCCAGATGGGGAACAGAATCACTAGGTCCTGGTGAGGCATAGAATAAGACCACAGTCAGCAGTATCATTTGAGTCCCTTGCGGGAACCAGAGCCACTCTATCCAGTTGAGTCCCCGGTGATGTGAGGCTCACGTAAGGACCAGATTCATTAGGTCGAAATGAGGCCTACCTGGGGACAAGAGTCACCAGGTATGGGTGCGGCCTAGGTGGGGCAAGATTCAGCAGTTCTGAGTTAGGTCAAAGTAGGGACTAGTGACGCCAGGTCCAGGTGAGGCCAAACTGAGGACCAGAGTCACCAGATCCATGTGAGGTCCATGTTGGAAAGAGAGTCACCAGGTCCAGGAGAGGTCCAGGTGGGGACCAGAGTCACCAGATCCAGGTGATGTCCAGGTGGGGACCAGAGTCACCAGATTCAGGTGAAGCCCAGGTGGCGACAAGAGTCACTAGGTCCAGAAGAGGCCCAGGTGAGGACCAGAGTTACCAGGTACACATGAGGCCCCGGTGGGGATCAGAGGCAACAGGTCCATGTGAGGCCGGCTTGGGGACCATGGTCAACAGGTCTACTTGAGGCCCTGGTGTGGAATACAGTAAGCAGGTCCAGGTGAGTCCCTGGTGGTGACAAGAGTCACCACGTACAGGTGAGTCCCAGGTGGGGACCAGGATCACCAGGTACAGGGGAGGCCCTTGAAAGAACCAGAGTCAACAGGTCGAAGTCAAGCGCAGGTGGCAACCAGGGTCAACAGGTCCAAGTCAGGCCAAAGTGGGGTTCACAGTCATTAGGGCACGGTGAGACCCAGAGGGGGACCAGAGTCACCTGGTCCAGGTGAGGTCCATTTGTGGAACACAGTCACCGGGCCCCAATTTTGCCGAGTGAGGACCATGATCAACAGGGCTAGGTGAGGCCCAGATGGGGACCGGAGGCCCCAAATCCTGGTGAAGACAGGGGGGGACCACAGTCACCAGATCCAGGGTAGTCTCAGGTACAGACCAGAATCATCAGGTCCAGGTGTTGTGCAGGTGGCAACCACACTCACCAGGTACCGTTGAGTCTCTGGTGGGGACCAGACTCACGAGGAACATGAGAAGGTAGAAACACTGCAGCCACCAGGTCCACATGATGTCCATGTGGGAACGAGAATCCCCAGTTACAGGTGAGGACCTGGTGGGGATCCGACTCAGCATGTCCAGGTGAGACCCAAGTGGGAACCAGTGTCACCATGTCCAGGTGTGGCCCAGGTGAAGACCAGAGTTAATAGGTCCGGCAAGGTCACTGTTAGTGAACAGTGCAACCATATCCTGATGCTACCCATGTGGGTACCAGAGACACCAGGTCCTGGTGAGGCCTAGGTGGGACCAGAGACATGAGGTCCAAGTGAGGTCCCGATGGGAACCAAAGTCACCAGGTCTGGTGAGGCCACGCTTTGGATCAGAGTCACCAGTTACTGGTGAGGCCCAGGTGGAGCCAGAGTCACCTGGTCAGAAGAGGCCAAAGTCAGGACCAGAGTTACCAGGATCAGTTCAGTCCCAGTGGTGAATAGAGTAAGCATGTACCGATGATGCCCAGGTAGAACCAGAGTCACCAGGTCCAGATGAGGAGCAGGTGGGGAGCATGTTCACTAGGTCTCAGTGAGGCCCAGATGAGGACCAGAATACCCAGGTCTAGTTGAGGCCTAGAGGGGTACCAGATTCACCTGGTCTAGGTGACATCCAGATGGGGACCAGAGTCACCAGGTCAGGGTGAGGCCCGGAGGGATCCAGAGTCATCATGTCCAGGTGAGGCTCCGGTGAGGAACTGAGTCACCAGGTACCAATGATGCCCAGGGTAGGACCAGAGTCACCAGATCTCGGTGACGCGCAGATAGTATCAGAGTCACCAGTTCCAGGTGAGGCCAAGAAAGAGTCCACAGCAATCAGGCCCAGGTGGGGAACAAAGTCACCAGGACTGCGTGAGGCCCAGAAGGGGACCAGATTCACCAGGTTAGGTGAGACCCAGGTGGTTCCCAGAGTCCCCGAGACTGGGAGAGGACCAGGTAAGGACCAGATTCACCAGGGCCAAGAGGCCCACGTGGGGACCTGAGTCACCAGGTATGGGTGAGGCCCAGGTGGCATCCCCACTCACCGGTCCAGGTGAGACCAAACTGCAGGCCAGAGTCACCAGATCCAGGTGAGGCCTTAGTGGGTACCTGTTTCACTAGGTAAATGTGAGTCTACAAGAACAACACAGTCACTAGGTCCAAGTGTTGTTCATGTGGGAACGAGAATCACCAGGTCTAGGTGAGAACCTGGTGGGGACCACAGTCATCAGGTCCAGATTGAGGCCTAGTTGGGGGTCCAGAGTCATCAGGACCAGTTGAGGCCAAAGTGTGGAGCAAACTTATCATGTCCAGGTGACGCCCAGGTGGGGAACAGATTAACCATGTCCCATTGATGCCAGGTGGGAAAAGAGTCACAAGGTCCAGAAGAGGCCTAAGTGAGGAGTAGATTCAACAAGTCCTGTGAGGCTCAGGTGAGGACCACTTTCCCCAGGTCCAGTTGAGTCCCATAGGGGGCCCAGAGTCACCACGTTCTGGTAATACCAGGTGGGGACCAGAGTCACCACGTCAGGGTGAGGCACAGAGGGGGACGAGAATCACTAGGTCCAGGTGAGGCCCCGATGTGGAACTGAGAATCCTGGTCCCATGAAGCCCATATGAGGGGCTGAGTCACCAGGTCCAGGTGAGGTCCCTGTGGGAACTTGTCACCTCCTCCAGGTGAGGCCCAGGTGCGTCCACACTCACCAGATCCAGGTGAGGCCCAGGTATATAAGAGAGTATCCAGGTCCCAATGATACCCAGGTAAGGACCTGAGTCTACAGGTCCAGAAGAGGCCCAAATATGGAACAGAGTCATTGTGTTCCAGGTGAGGCCAGATGGAGACCACAGGAACTCGGTCCAGGAGAGCCCCATATGGGAACCAGACCCACCAGATCCAGGTGAGGTCCAGGTGGGACCACAGTCACAAGGTTCAGTTGAGTCGCAGGTGTCAACAGGATTCACCAAGTCCAGGTGAGGCCCAGGTGGCGACCAGTCACCAGATCCAGGTGCGGACCAGCTAAGGACCAGATGCACCGGGCCCAAGTGAAGCCCAAGGGGTGACAAGAGTCACCAGGTAAGGGTGAGGCCCAGAGGGGGAACAAGAGTAACCAGTTTAGTTTCAGGCCTAGAATGGGACCTGAGGTCCCTGGTCAAAGTGAGGCCTAGGTGTAGAATAGAGTACCTAGGTCCCAATGATGCCTGGGTGAGGACCAGAGTCACTAAGGCCATGCCGGCCCACATGGGGAACAGAAGAAATAGGTCCTGGTGAGGTATAGAATAAGACACTGGTGAATAAGTCACCAGTATCAGGTGAGCCCCTTCTGGGAACCAGAGCCACTCTATCCAGGTGAGTCCCAGGTCCATGTGAGGCCCACGTGAGGACCAGATTCATCAGGTCGAATTGAGGTATAGCTGGGGACAAGAGTCATCAGGTCTGGGTGCGGCCTAGATGGGGGAAGATTCAGCAGTTCTGAATTAGGTCAAAGTGGGGATGAGAGACCCTAGGTCCAGGTGAGGCCATACTGAGGACCAGAGTCACCAGATCCAGGTGAGGTTCAGGTGGGGACCAGAGTCACCAGATCCAGGTGAAGCCCAGGTGGGGACCAGAGTCACTAGGTCCAGATGAGGCCCAGGTGAGGACCAGAGTTACCAGGTACACGTGAGGTGCCGGTAGGTATCAGAGGCAACAGGTCCATGTGAGGCAGGCTTGGGGACCATGGTCAAGAATTCTACTTGTGGCCCAGTGTGGAACACTGTAACCAGGTCCAAGTGAGTCCCCGGTGGTGACAAGAGTCACCAGGTCCAGGTAAGGCCCAGGTGGGGACCAGGATCACCAGGTACAGGGGAGGCCCTTGAAAGAACCAGACTCAACAGTTCGAGGTCAGGCGCAGGTGGCAACCAGGGTCAGCAGGTCCAAGTCAGGCCAAAGTGGGGTTCACAGTCACGAAGGCACGGTGAGACCCAGAGGGGGACCAGAGTCATGTGGTCCAGGTGAGGTCCAGTTGTGGAACACAGTCACCGGGTCCCAATTTTGCCCATTTGAGGACCATGGTCAACAGGTACAGTTGAGTCCCGGATGGGGTCCGGAGTCCCCAAATCCGGGTGAAGCCCAGGTGGGGACCACAGTCACCAGATCCAGGGTAGTCTCAGGTGCAGACCAGAATCATCAGTTCCAGGTGTGGTGCAGGTGGCAACCACACTCACCAGGTCCCTGTGAGGCCCTGGTGGGGACCAGAATCACGAGGTACATGAGAAACTTGAAACACTGCAGCCACCAGGTCCACATGATGTCCATGTGGGAACGAGAATCACCAGTTCCAGGTGAGGCCAAGAAAGTGTCCAAAGCAATCAGGTCCAGGTGGGGAACAAAGTCACCAGGACTGGGTTAGGCCCAGATGGTGAAGAGATTCACCAGGTCCAGGTGAGGCCCAGGCGGTGACCAGAATCCCCGGGTCTGGGAGAGGATCATGTAAGGACCAGATTCACCAGGTCCAAGAGGACCAGATGGATTACTTAGTCACCAGGTATGGGTGAAGCTCAGGTGGCAAACCCACTCATCAGGTCCAGGTGAGGCCAACCTGAAGGCCACAGTCAGCAGATCCAGGTGAGGCTCTAGTGGGGACCGGTGTCACCAGGTAAAAGTGAGTCTACAAGAACACCACAGTCACCAGATCCAGGTGTGGTTCATGTGGGAACGAGAGTCACCAGGTCCAGGTGAGACCCAGGTGGGGTCCACAATCACCAGGTCAGATTGAGGCCTAGGTGGGGGGACGAGAGTCATCAGGAGCAGTGGAGGCCAAAGTGTGGATCAAAGTTATCATGTTCAGGTGAGGCCCAGGTGAGGAACAGAGTAACCATGTCCCATTGATGCCAGGTGGGTAAAGAGTCACAAGGTCCAGACGCGGCCTAAGTGAGGAGTAGATTCACCACGTCCTGTTGAGGCCCAGTTGAGGACCAGTGTCCCCAGCTCCGTGTGAGTCCCGGAGGGGGACCAGAGTCACCCGGTTCTGGTGACTCCAGGTGGGGACCAGAGTCACCAGGTCAGGGTGAGGCCCAGAGGGGGAAAAGAATCACTAGGTCCAGGTGAGGCCCCGATGTGGAACTGAGAAACCAAGTCCCATGATGCCCATATGAGGACCTGAGTCACCAGGTCGAAGTGAGGTCCCTGTGGGAACCAGTCACCTCGTCCAGGTGAGGTCCAGGGTGGACCATAGTCACAAGCTCCAGGTGAGGCGCAGTTGGCAACAGGATTCACCAAGTCCAGGTGAGATCCAGGTGGCGACCAGTCACCAGATCCAGGTGCGGAACAGCTAAGGATCAGATTCTCCAGGCCCAAGTGAAACCCAACGGGTGACCAGAGTCACCAGGTCAGGGTGAGGCCCAAAGGGGGAACCAGAGTAACCAGTTTAGTTTGAGGCCCAAAATGGGACCAGAGTTCCCTGGTCGGAGTGACGCCCTGGTGTGGAATAGATTATCCAGATCCCAATGATGCCTGGGTGAGGACCAGAGTCACTAGGGTCATGGAGGCGCAGATGGGGAACAGAATCACTAGGTCCTGGTGAGGCATGGAATAAGACCAGTGTCACCAGAATCAGGTGAGCCCCTTGTGGGAACCAGAGCCACTCAATCCAGCTGAGTCCAAGGTCCATGTGAAGCCCACGTGAGGACAAGATTCAAAAGGTCGAATTGAGGCATAGCTGGTGACAAGAGTCACCAGGTCTGGGTTCGGTCTAGGTGGGGCATGATTCAGCAGTTCTGAGTTAGGTCAAAGTGGCGACGAGAGACACCAGGTGCAGGAGAGGCGAAACTGAGGACCAGAGTCACCAGATCCAGGTGAGGTCCATGTTGGAAAGAGAGTCACCAGGTCCAGGAGAGGTCCAGGTGGGGACCAGAGTCACCAGATCCAGGTGAAGTCCAGGTGGGGACCAGAGTCACCAGAATCAGGTGAAGCCCAGGTGGGGACCAGAGTCACTAGGTCCAGATGACGCCCTGGTTAGGACCAGAGATACCAGGTACACGTGAGGCCCCGGTGGGGATCAGAGGTAACAGGTCCATGTGAGGCCGGCTTGGAGACCATGGTCAACAAGTCTACTTGTGGCCCAGATGTGGAACACAGTAAGTAGGTCCAGGTGAGTCACCGGTGGCGACAAGAGTCACCACGTCCAGGTGAGTACAGGTGGGGACCAGCATCACCAGGTACAGGGTAGGCCCTTGAACGAAACAGAGTCAACAGTTCGAGGTCACGCGCAGGTGGCAACCAGCGTCAGCAGGTCCAAGTCAGGCCAAAGTTGGATTCACAGTCACCATGGCACGGTGAGACCCAGAGGGGGACCAGAGTCACATGGTCCTGGTGAGGTTCAGTTGTGGAACACAGTCACCAGGTCCCAATTGTGCCCAGTTGAGGACCTTGGTCATCAGGGCCAGGTGAGGCCCAGATGGGGAACGGAGTCCCGAAATCCAGGTGAAGCCCAGGTGGGGACCACAGTCACCAGATCCAGGGTAGTCTCAGGTGCAGACCAGCATCTCCAGGTCTAGGTGAGGTGCAGGTGGCGAACACACTCACCCGGTCCCGGTGAGGCCCTGGTAGGGACCAGAGTCACGAGATACATGAGAAGCTAGAAACACTGCAGCCACCAGGTCCACATGATATCCATGTGGGAACGAGAATCACCAGTTACAGGTAGGACCAGGTGGGGATCCGACTCACCATGTCCAGGTGAGACCCAGGTTGGAACCAGTGTCAGATGTCCAGGTGTGGCCTAGGTGAAGGCCAGAGATAATATGTCCGGGTGGGTCACTGATAGTGAACAGTGTAACCATATCCTGAAGCTACCCAGTGTACACCAGAGACACCAGGTCCTGGTGAGGCCCAGGAGGGACCAGAGACTTGAGGTCCAGATGAGGTCCCGATGGGAACCACAGTCACCAGGTCAGGTGAGGCCATGCTTAGAATCAGAGTCACCAGTTACAGGTGAGGCCCAGATAGAGCCAGAGTCACCTGGTACAGAAGAGGCCAAAGTCAGGACCAGAGTTACCAGCATCAGGTCAGTTCCAGTGGGGAATAGAGTAACCATGTCCCGATGATGCCCAGGTAGAACCAGAGTCACCCGTTCCAGATGAGGCGCAGGTGGGGAGCATGTTCACTAGGTCCCGGTGAGGCCCAGTTGAGGACCAGAGTCACCAGGTCAATTTGAGGCCAAGAGGGGTACCAGATTCACCTGGTCGAAGTGACTTCGAGATGGGGACCAGAGTCACCATGTCTGGCTGAGGCCCAGAGAGGTTCCAGAGTCATCATGTCCAGGTGAGGCTCAAGTGTGGAACAGAGTAACCAGGTACCAATGATGCTAAGGTGAGGACCAGAGTCACCAGATCTGGGTGACGCGCAGATAGGATTAGAGTCACCAGTTCCAAGTGAGGCCAAGAAAGAGTCCACAGCAATCAGGTCCAGGTGGTGAACAAAGTAACCAGAACTGGGTGAGGCCCAGATGGGGACCAGATTCACCAGGTCTAGTTGAGGCCCAGTTGGGGACCAGATTCCCCGGATCTGGGAGAGGACCATGTAAGGACCAGATTCACCAGGTCCAAGTGAGGCCCACGTGGGGACCTGTGTCACCACGTATTGGTGAGGCCCAGTTGGCAGCCCCACTCACCAGGTCCAGGTGAGGCCAACCTGCAGGCAATGCAGAGGAACCGTGTTCCGATGATGCCCAGGTAGGGAACAGAGTTACCATGTCCAGGTGAGGTCAACCTGAAGGCCAGTCAGGGGAACCTTGTCCCGATAATGCCAAGTAGGGACCAGAGTCACCAGGTCCAAATGAGGCCCAGATGGAGCATTTTCACTAGGTCCAGGTGAGGCCCAGTTGAGGACCGGAGTCACCAGATCTGGTTGAGGCCTAGAGGGATACAAGAATCACCTGGTCCAGGTGACATCCAGGTGGGGACCAGCGTTACCAAGTCAGGGTGAGGCCCAGAGTGGTTCCAGAGTCATCATGTCCAGGTGAGGCTCAGGTGTGAAACAGAGTCACTACGTAACAATGATGCCCAGGAGATAACCAGAGTCACCAGGTCTGGGTGACGCGCAGATAGCATCAGAGTCACCAGTTCCAGGTGAGGCCAAGAAAGAGTCCACAGCAATCAGGTCCAGGTGGGGAACAAAGTCACCAGGACTGGGTGAGGCCCAGATGGGGACCAGATTCACCAGGTCCAGGTGAGGCCCATGTGGTGACCAGAGTCCCCGGGTCTGGGAGAGGTCCAGATAAGGACCAGATTCACCAGGGCAAGAGGCCTACGTGGGGACCTGAGTCACCAGGTATGGGTGAGGCCCAGGTGACAACCCAACTCACCAGGTCCAGGTGAGGCCAACCTGCAGGCCAGAGTCACCAGATCCAGGTGAGGCCCCAGAGGGGAACGGAGTCACCAGGTAAATGTGAGTCTACAAGGACACCACAGTCACCAGGTCCAGGTGTGGTTCATGTGGGAACGAGAGGCACCAGGTCCAGGTCAGACCCAGGTGGGGACCACAGTCACCAGGTCCAGATTGAGGCCTAGGTGGGGAGACCAGAGTCATCAGGACCAGTTGAGGCCAAAGTGCGGAGAAAAGTTATCATGTCCAGGTGAGGCCCACGTGGGGAACAGAGTAACCATGTCCCATTGATGCCAGGTTGGTTAAGAGTCACAAGAACCAGACGAGGCCTAAGTGAGGAGTAGATTCACCAGATCCTGTTGAGCCCAGTTGAGGACCAGTGTCCCCAGCTCCGGGTGAGTCCCAGAGGGGGACCAGAGTCACCCGGTTTTGGTGATATCCAGGTGGGGACAAGACTCACCACGTCAGCGTGAGGCCCAGGTATATAAGAGTGTATCCAGGTCCCAATGATGCCCAGGTAAGGACCAGAGTCAACAGGTCCAGGAGAGGCCCAAATATGGATCAGAGTCATTGTGTTCCAGGTGAGGCCAGATGGAGACCACAGGAACCAGGTCCAGGAGAGCCCCATATGGGAACCAGAGCCACCAGATCCAGGTGAGGTCCAGGGGGGACCACAGTCACAAGGTCCAGGTGAGGCGCAGGTGGCAACAGGATTCACCAAGTCCAGGTGAGGACAGGTGGCGACCAGTCACCAGAACCAGGTGCGGTCCAGCTTAGGACCAGATTCACCAGGCCGAAGTGATGCTCAAAGGGTGACCAGAGTCACCCTGTAAGGGTGAGTCACAGAGGGGGAACCAGAGTAACCAGTTTAGTTTGAGGCCCAGAATGGGTCCAGAGGTGACTGGTCAAAGTGAGGCCCAGGTGTGGAATATAGTTCCAGGTCCCAATGATGCCTGGGTGAAGACCAGAGTCACTAGGGCCATGCAGGCCCAGATGGGGAAGAGAATCACTAGGTCCTGGTGAGGCATAGATAAGACCACAGTCAGCAGTATCAGGTGAGCCCCTTGTGGGAACCAGAGCCACTCTATCCAGCTGAGTCCCAGGTCCATGTGAGGCCCACGTGAGGACCAGATTCATTAGGTCGAATTGAGGCATAGCTAGGGACAAGGGTCACCAGGTCTGGGTACGGCCTAGTTGGGGCAAGTTTCAGCAGTTCTGAGTTAGGTCAAAGTGGGGACGAGAGTCACCAAGTCCAAGTGAGGCGAAACTGAGGGCCAGAGTCAACAGATCCAGGTGAGGTAAATGTTGGAAAGAGAGTCACCAGGTCCAGGAGAGGTCCAGGTGGGGACCAGAGTCACCAGATCCAGGTGAAGCTCAGGTGGGGACCAGTCCCCAGATCGAGGTGAAGCCCAGGTGGGGACCAGAGTCACCAGGTCAAGTTGAGGCCTAGAGGGATACCACATTCACCTAGTCTAGGTGACATCCGGATGGAGACCAGAGTAATCATGTCAGGGTGAGGCCCAGAGGGGAACCAGAGTCATCATTTCCAGGTGAGGCTCAGGTGTGGAACAGAGTATCCAGGTCCTAATGGTCCATAGGTGAGGACCAGAGTCACCGGATCTGGGTGAGGCCCAGTTAGGATCAGAGTCACCAGTTCCAGGTGAGGCCAAGAAGGAGTCCACAGCAATCAGTTCCAGGTGGGGTGACAAAGTCACCAGGACTGGATGAGGACCAGATGGGGACCAGATTTACCAGGTTCATGTGATTCCCAGGTGGTGACCCGAGTTAGGAGTTCCGGGTGAGGACCAGGTAAGGACCAGATTCACCAGGCCCAAGGGAGGCCCACGTGCGGACCTGTGTCACCAGGCATGTGTGAGGCCAAGGTCACAACGCCACTCACCAGGTCCAGGTGAGGCCCACCTGCAGGCCATGCAGAGGAACCATGTCCCGATGACGCCCAGGTAGGGACTAGAATTACCAGGTCCATGTGAGGCCAACCTGCAGGCCATGTGTGGAACCATGTCCCGATGATGCCCAGGTAGGGACCAGAGTTACCAGGTCCAGGTGAGGCCAACCAGCAGGCCATGCAGTGGAACCATTTCCCGATGATGCCCAGGTAGGGACCAGAGTCACCAGGTCCAAATGAGGCCCAGATGGAGCATATTCACTAGGTCCAGGTGAGGCCCAGTTGAGGACCAGAATCATCAGATCTGGTTGAGCCCTAGAGGGATACCAGAATCACCTGGTCCATGTGACATCCAGATGGGGACCAGAGTCACCATGTCAGAGTGAGGCCCGGAGAGCTTCCAGATTCATCATGTCCAGGTGAGGCTCAGGTGTGGAATAGAGTCACCAGGTACCAATGATGCCCAGGTGAGGACCAGAGTCACCAGGTCCGGGTGACGCGCAGATAGGATCAGAGTCAACAGTTCCAGTTGAGGCCAAGAAAGTGTCCACAGCAATCAGGTCCAAGTGGGGAACAAAGTCACCAGTACTGGGTGAGGCCCAGATGGGGAACAGATTCACCAGGTCCAGGAGAGGCCCAGTTGGGGACCAGAGTCCCCGAGTCTGGTAGAGGACCAGGTAAGGACCAGATGAACAGGTCCAAGAGGCTCACGTGGGGACCTGAGTCACCAGGTTTGGGTGAGGCCCAAGTAGCAACCCCACTCACCAGGTCCAGGTGAGGCCAAACTGAGGACCAGAGTCACCAGGTCCAGGTGACTTCCATGTTGGAAAGAGAGTCACCAGGTCCAGGATAGGTCCAGGTGGGGACCAGAGTCACTAGATCCAGGTGAAGTCCAGGTGGGTACCAGAGTCACCAGATCCAGGTGAAGCCCAGGTGGGGACCATAGTCACTGGGTCCAGATGAGGCCCAGGTGAGGATCAGAGTTACCAGATACACGTGAGGCCCCGGCGGGTATCAGAGCCAAAAGGTCCACGTGAGGCCGGCTTGGGGACCATGGTCAACAGGTCTACCTGAGGCCCAGGTGTGGAACACAGTAATCATGTCCAGGTGAGTCCCCGGTGGTGACAAGAGTCACCACCAGGTCCCTACCTGGGTCCAATTGGGGACCATGATCACCAGGTACAGGGGAGGCCCTTGAGAGAACCAGAGTCAACAGTTCGAGGTCAGGCGAAGGTGGCAACCAGGGTCAGCAGACAAGTCAGGCCAAAGTGGGGCTCACAGTCACTAGGGCACAGGGAGACCCAGAGGGGGACCAGAGTCACCTTGTCCAGGTGAGGTCCAGTTGTGGAACACAGTTACCGGGTCCCAATTTTGCCCATTTGAAGACCATGGTCAACAGGGCCAGGTGAGGCCCAGATGGGGACCGGAGTCCCCAAAATCAGGTGAAGCCCAGGTGGGGACCACAGTCACTAGATACAGGGTAGTCTCAGGAGGAGACCAGAATCACCAGGTCCTGGTGAGGTGCAGGTGGCAACCACACTCACCAAGTCTCGGTGAGGCCCTGGTGGGGACCAGATTCACGAGGTACATGAGAAGCTAGAAACACTGCAGCCACCAGGTCCATATGATGTCCATGTGGGTACGAGAATTACAAGTTACAGGTGAGGACCAGGTGGGATCTGAGTCACCATGTCCAGGTGAGACTCTAGTGGGAACTAGTGTCACCATGTCCAAGTGTGGACCAGGTGAAGACGAGAGTTAATAGCTCCGACCGGGTCTCTGTTAGTGAACAGAGTAACCATATCCTGATGCTACTAAGGTGGTTACCAGATACAAGGTCCTGGTGAGTCCCAGTTGGGACCAGAGACATGAGGACCAGGTGAGGTACCAATGGGAACCACAGTCACCAGGTCAGGTGAGGCCATGCTTAGGATCAGAGTCACCACTTACAGGTGAGGTCCGGGGGAGCCAGAGTCACATGGCACAGAAGAGGCCAAAGTCAGGACCAGAGTTACCACGATCAGGTCAGTCCCACTGGGAATAGAGTAACCACGTCCCGATGATGCCCAGGTAGAACCACATTTACCAGGTCCAGGTGTGGCCAACCTAAAGGCCATGCAGTGGAACCATGTCCCGATGATGCCCAGGTAGGGAAGAGAGACACCAGGTCCAAATGAGGCCCAGATGGTGCATATTCACTAGGTCCAGGTGAGGCCAAGTTGAGGACCAGAGTCACCAAATCAGGTTGAGGCCTATAAGGGTACCAGAATCACCTGGTCCAGGTGACATCCAGATGGGTCCAGAGTCACCAGGTCAGGGTGAGGCCCAGAGCGTTTCCAGAGTCATCATGTCCAGGTGAGGCTCAGGTGTGGAACAGAGTCACCAAGTACCAAAGATGCCCAGGTGAGGACCAGAGTCACCAGATCTGGGTGACCCGCAGATAGGATCAGAGTCACCAGTTCCAGGTAAGGCCAAGAAAGAGTCCACAGCAATCAGGTCCAGGTGGGGATCAAAGTCACCAAGACTGGGTGAGGCCCAGATGGGGACCAGATTCATTCACCAGGTCCAGGTGATGCCCAGGTGGTGACCAGAGTCCCCGGATCTAGGAGAGGACCAGGTAAGTACCAGATTCACCAGGTCCAAGAGGCCCACGTGGGGACGTGGTCACCAGGTATGTGTGAGGCCCAGGTGGGAACCCCACTCACCAGGTCCAGGTGAGGCCAACTTGCAGGCCAGAGTCACCAGATCCAGGTGAGGCCCTAGTGGGGACCGGAGTCACCAGGTAAATGTGAGTCTACAAGAACACCACAGTCACCAGGTCCAGGTGTGGTTCATGTGGGAACGAGAGTCACCAGGTCCAGCTGAGACCCAGGTGGGGACCACAGTCACCAGTTCCAGATTGAGGCCTAGGTGGGGGGACCAGATTCATCAGGAGCAGTTGAGGCCAAAGTGTTGAGCAAAGTTATCATGTCCACTTGAGACCTAGGTGGGGAACAGAGTAACCATGTCCCATTGATGCCAGTTGGGAAAAGAGTCACAAGGTCTGGACGAAGCCTAAGTGAGGAGTAGATTCACCAGGTCCTGTTGAGGATCAGCTGAGGACCAGTGTCCCAGCTCCGGGTGTGTCTCAGAGGGGGACCAGAGTCACCCCGTTCTGGTGATATCCAGGTGGGGACCAGAATCACCACGTCCAGGTGAATCCCAGGTGGGGACCAGGATCACCAGGTACAGGGTAAGCCCTTGAAAGAACCAGAGTCAACAGTTCGAGGTCAGGCGCAGGTGGGGAGCATGTTCACTAGGTCCCGTTGAGGCCCAGTTGAGGACCAGAGTCACCATGTCTAGTTGAGGCATAGAGGGGTACCAGATTCACCTGATATTGGTGATATCCAGATGGGGACCAGAGTCACCATGTCAGGCTGAGGCCCAGAGGGGATCCAGAGTCATCATGACCAGGTGAGGCTCAGGTGTGGAACAGAGTATCCAGGTCATAATGGTCCACAGGTGAGGACCAGAGTCACCAGATCTGGGTGAGGCCAGTTAGGATCAGAGGCACCAGTTCCAGGTGAGGCCAATAAGGATTTCACAGCAATCAGGTCCAGGTGGGGAACAATGTACCAGGACTGGATGACGCCCAGATGGGGACCAGAAACACCAGGGCCAGGTGATTCCCAGGTGGTGACCAGAGTTACCAGTTCCGGGTGAGAACAAGGTAAGGACCAGATTCACCCGGTCCAAGTGAGGCCCACGTGGGGACCTGTGTCACCAGGCATGGGTGAGGCACAGGTGACAACCCCACTCACCAGGTCCAGGTGATGCCAACCTGCAGGCCATGCAGAGGAACCATGTCCCGATGATGCCCAGGTAGGGACTAGAGTTACCAGGTCCAGGTGATGCCAACCTGCAGGCATGTGTGGAACCATGTCCCGATGATGACCAGGTAGGGACCAGAGTTACAAGGTCCAGGTGAGGCAAACCTGCAGGCCATGCAGTGGAACCATATCCCTATGATGCCCAGGTAGGGACAGAGTCACCAGGTCCAAATGAGGCCAAGATGGATCATATTCACTAGGTCCAGGTGAGGCCCAGTTGAGGACCAGAGTAACCATATCTGGTTGAGGCCTAGAGGGGTACCAGAATCCCCTGGTCAAGGTGACATCCAGATGGGTACCAGAGTCACCAGGTCAGGGTGAGGCCCAGAGAGGTTCCAGAGTCATCATGTCCAGGTGAGGCTCAGGTGTAGAACAGAGCCACCATGTACCAATGATGCCCAGGTGAGGACCAGAGTGACCAGATCTGGTGACGCGCAGATAGGATCAGAGTCACCAGTTCCAGGTGAGGCCAAGAAAGTGTCCACAGCAATCAGGTCCAGGTGGGGAACACAGTCACCAGGTATGGGTGAGGCACAGGTGGCAACCCCACTCACCAGGTCCAGGGGAGGCCAACCTGCAGGCCATGCAGTGGAACAATGTCCAGATGATGCCCAGGTAGGGACCAGAGTTAACAGGTCCAGGTGAGGCCAACCTGAAGTCCATGCAGTGGAACCATGTCCCGATGATGCCCAGGTAGGGATCAGAATCATCAGGTCCAATGAGATCCAGATGGAGCATATTCACTAGGTCCAGGTGAGGCCCAGTTGAGAACCAGAGTCACCAGATCTGGTTGAGGCCTAGAGGGGTACCAGAATCACCTGGTCCAGGTGACATCCAGATGTGGACCAGAATCACCAGGTCAGGGTGAGGCACAGAGGGGTTGCAGAGTCATCATATCCAGGTGAGGCTCTGGTGTGGAACAGAGTCACCAGGTACCAATGATGCCCAGGTCAGGACCAGAGTCACCAGGTCTGGGTGACGCGCAGATAGGATCAGAGTCACCAGTTCCCGGTGAGGCCAAGAAAGAGTCCACAGCAATCAGATCCAGGTGGGGAACAAAGTCACCAGGACTCGGTGAGGCCCAGTTGGGGATCAGAATCACAGGTTCAGATGAGGCCCATTTGGGGACCAGAGTCCCCGGGTCTGGGAGAGGACCAGGTAACGACCAGATAAACAGGTCCACGAGGCCCACGTGTGGAACTGAGACACCAGGTATGGGGTGGCAACCCCACTCACCAGGTCCAGGTGAGGACAACCTTCAGGCCAGAGTCACCAGATCCAGGTGAGGCCCTAGTGGGGACCAGAGTCACCAGGTAAATGTGCGTCTACAAAAACACCACAGTCACCAGGTCCAGGTGTGGTTCATGTGGGAACGAGAGACACCAGGTCCAGGTGAGAACCAGGTGGGGACCACAGTCACCAGGTCCAGATTGAGGCCTAGGTGGGGGGACCAGCGTCATCAGGACCAGTTGAGGCCAAAGTGTGGTGCAAAGTTATCATGTCCAGGTGAGGCCCAGGTGGGGAACAGAGTAACCATGTCGCATTGATGCCAGGTGGGAAAAGAGTCACAAGGTCCCGGTGAGGCGCAGGTGGCAACAGGATTCACCAAGTCCATGTGAGGCCCAGGTGGCGAACAGTCACCAGATCCATGTGCGGACCAGCTAAGGACCAGATTCACCAGGCCCAAGTGAAGCCCAAGGGGTGACCAGATTTACCAGGTAAGGGTGAGGCCCAGAGGGGGAACCAGAGTAACCAGTTTAGTTTGAGGCCCAGAATGGGACCAGAGGTCCGTGGTCAAAGTGAGGCCCCGTTGTCGAATAGAGTATCCAGGTCCCAATGATGCCTGGGTCAGGACCAGAGTCACTAGGGCCATACAGGCCCAGATGGGGAACAGAATCACTAGGTCCTGGTGAGGCATAGAAAAAGACCACAGTCACCAGTATGAGGTGAGCCCCTTTTGGGAAGCAGAGCCACTCTATCCAGCTGAGTCCCAGGTCCATGTGAAGCCCACGTGAGGACCAGATTCACCAGGTCGAATTGAGGCATAGCTGGGACAAGAGTCACCAGGTCTGGGTGCGGCCTAGGTGGGGCTAGATTCAGCACTTCTGAGTTAGGTCAAAGTGGGGACGAGAGACACGATGTCCAGATGAGGCCAAACTGAGTACCAGAGTCACCAGATCCAGGTGAGGTCCATGTTGGAAAGAGAGTCACCAGGTCCAGGAGAGGTCCAGATGGGGACCAGAGTCACTAGATCCGGGTGAAGTCCAGGTGGGGACCAGAGTCACCAGATCGAGGTGAAGCCCAGGTGGGGACCAGAGTCACTAGGTGCAGATGAGGCCCAGGTGAGGACCAGAGTTACCAGGTACACGTGAGGATCCGGTGGGGATCAGAGGTAACAGGTCCATGTGAGGCCGGCTTGGGCACCATGGTCAACAGGTCCACTTGAGACCCAGTTGTGGAACACAGTAAGCAGGTCCAGGTGAGTCCCTCGTGGTGACAAGAGTCACCACGTCCAGGTGAGGCCCAGGTGGACACCAGGATCACCAGGTACAGGGGAGGCCCTTGAAAGGACCAGAGTAAAGAGTTCGAGGTCAGGCGCAGGTGGCAACCAGGGTCAGCATGTCCAAGTCAAGCCAAAGTGGACTTCACAGTCACTAGGACATGCTGAGACCCAGAGGGGGACCAGAGTCACCTGGTCCAGGTGAGGTCCAGTTGTGGAACACAGTCACCAGGTCCCAATTTTGCCCAGTTTAGGACCATGGTCAAAAGGGCCAGGTGAGGCCCAGATGGGGACCGGAGTCCCGAAATCCAGGTGAAGCCCAGGTGGGGACCACAGTCACCAGATCCAGAGTAGTCTCAGGTGCAGACTATAATCACCAGGTCCAGGTGTGGTGCAGGTGGCAACCAAACTTACCAGGTCCCGGTGAGGCGCTGGTGGGGACCAGAGTCACGAGGTACATGAGAAGCTAGAAACACTGCAGTCACCAGGTCCACATGATGTCCATGTGGGAACGAGAATCAACAGTTACAGGTGAGGACCAGGTGGGGATACGACTCACCATGTCCAGGTGAGACCCAGGTGGGAACCAGTGTCACCATGTCCAGGTGTGGCCCAGGTAAAGACCAGAGTTAATAGGTCCGGCTGGGTCACTGTTAGTGAACAGTGTAACCATATCCTGAGGCTACTCAGGTGGGTACCAGAGACACCAGGTCCTGGGGAGGCCCAGGTGGGACAAGAGACATGAGTTCCAGATGAGGTCCGATGGGAACCACAGTCACCAGGTCAGGTGAGGCCATTCTTAGGATCAGAGTCACCAGTTAGAGGTGAGGCCCAGGTGGAGCCAGTGTCACCTGGTACAGAAGAGGCCAAAGTCAGGACCAGAGTCACCACGATCAGGTCAGTCCCAGTGGGGAATAGAGTAAAAATGTCCCGATGATGCCCAGGTAGAATCAGAGTCACCAGGTCCAGATGAGGCGTAGGTGGGGAGCATATTCACTAGGTCGCGGTGAGGCCCAGTTGAGAACCAGAGTCACCAGATCTAGTTGAGGCCTAAAGGGGTACCAGATTCACCTGGTCTAGGTGACATCCAGATGGGGACCAGAGTCAACAGGTCAGGGTGAGGCCCAGAGTGCTTCCAGAGTCATCATGTCCAGGGGAGGCTCAGGTGTGGAACAGATTCACCAGGTACCAATGATGCCCAAGTGAGGACCAGAGACACCTGGTCTGGGTGACGCGCAGATAGGATCAGAGTCACCAGTTACAGGTGAGACCAGAAAGAGTCCACAGAAATCAGGTCCGGGTGGGGAACAAACTCACCAGGACTGGGTGAGGCCCAGATGGGTACCAGAATCACGAGGTCCAGGTGAGGCCCAGGAGGTGACCAGAGTCCCCGGGTCTGGGAGAGGAACAGGTAAGGACCAGATTCACCAGGGCCAGGTGATTCCATGTGATGACCAGAGTTACAAGTTCCGGATGAGGACCAGGTAAGGACCAGATTCACCAGATCCAAATGACGCCCAGATGGAGCATATTCACTAGGTCCAGGTGAGGCCCAGTTCATGACCAGAGTTACAGATCAGTTTGAGGCCTAGAGGGGTACCAGAATCACCTGGTCCAGGTGACATCCAGATGGGGACCAGAGTCACCAGGTCAGGGTGAGGCCCAGAGAAGATCCAGAGTCATCATGTCCAGGTGAGGTTCAGGTGCGGAACAGAGACACCAGGTACCAATGATGCCCAGGTGAGGACCAGAGACAACAGGTCTGGGTGACGCGCAGATAGGATCAGAGTCACCAGTTCCAGATGAGGCCAAGAAAGAGTCCACAGCAATCAGGTCCAGGTGTGGAATAAATTCACCAAAAATTGGTGAGGCCCAGATGGGGACCAGATACATCTGATCCAGGTGAAGCCCAGGTGGTGACCATAGTCCCCGGGTCTGGGAGAGGACCAGGTAAGGACCAGACTCACCAGGTCCAAGAGGCCACGTGGGGTCCTGACTCACCAGGTATGGGTGAGGCCCAGGTGGCAACCCCACTCACCAGACCAGGTGAGGCCAACCTGCAGGCCAGAGTCACCAGATCCACGTGAGGCCCTAGTGGTGCCTTATCTGTTCCTCACCCGGAACTGGTAACTCTGGTCAACACCTGGGAATCACCTGGACCTGGTGAATCTGGTCCCCATCTGGGCCTCACCTAGTCCTGGTGACTTTGTTCCCCACCTGGACCTGATTGCTGTGGACTCCTTTTTGGCCTCACCTGGAACTGGGGACTCTGATCCTAACTGGACCTCACCCAGATCTGGTGACTCTGGTCCTCACCTGTGGACCATTATGACCTGGATACTCTGTTCCACACCTGAGCCTCAACTGGACATGATAACTTTGTTCCACAGTTGGGCCTCAACTGGTCCTGATGGCACTGTTACCCTCTTAGGCCTCAATCCGGACCTGGTGACTGTCGTCCCAACTTGGGTCTCACCTGGAACTGGTGGCTCTCGTTCCCACATGAACCACACCTGGAGCTGGTGACTGTAGTGTTCTTGTAGACTCACTTTTACCTGCTGTCTCCGGTGCGACTAGGGCCTCACGTGGATCTGGTGACTTTGGCATGCAGGTTGGCCTCACCTGGACCTTGTGAGTGGGGTTGCCCCTGGGCCTCACCCATACCTGGTGAGTCAGGTCCCCGCGTGGGCCTCTTGGACCTGGTAAATTTGGTCCTTACCTGGTCGTCTCCCAGTCCCGGGGTCTCTGGTCACCACCTGGGCCTACGTGGACCTGGTGAATCTGATCCCCATCTGGGCCTCACCCAGGCCTGTTGACTTTGTTCCACTCCTGTATCTGATTGCTGTGGACTCTTTTTTGGCCTCACCTGGAACAGGTGACTCTGATCCTATCTGCCTGTCACCCAGACCTGGTGACTCTGGTCCTCACCTGGGCATCTTTGGTACCTGGTGACTCTGTTCCACACCTGAGCCTCACCTGGACATAATGACTCTGGAACCACTCTGGGCCTCATCCTGACCTGGTGACTCTGGTCCCCATCTGGATGTCACCTGGGCCAGGTGATTCTGGTACCCCTCTAGGCCTCAACAGGGTCTGGTGACTCTGATCCTCCACTGGACCACACCTGGACCTAGTGAATATGCTCCATCTTGGCCTCATTGGACCTGGTGATTCTGGTCCCTACCTGGGCATCATCGGGACACGGTTCCACTGCATCGCCTGCAGGTTGGCCTCACCTGGACCTGGTAACCCTGGTCCCTACCTGGACATCATCAGGGCATGGTTCCACTGCATGGCCTGCAGGTCGCGCTCACCTGGACCTGGTAACTCTGGTTCCTACATGGGCATCATCGGGACAGGGTTCCTCTGCATGGCTCGAAGGATGGCCTCTCCTGGACCTGGTGAGTGTGGTTGCCACCTGTGCCTCGCCCGTACCTGGGGACACAGGTCCCCTCGTGGGCCTCTTGGACCTGGTGAATCTGGTCCTTACCTGGTCATCTCCCAGACCCGTGGTCTCTGGTCACCACCTGGGCCTCACCTGGACCTGGTCAATCTGGTCCCCATCTGGGCCTCACCCAGTCCTGGTGACTTTGTTCCCCACCTGGATCTCATTGCTATGGACTCTTTCTTGGCCTCACCTGGAACTGGTGACTCTGATCCTATCTGCGCATTACCCAGACCTGGTGACTCTGGTCCTCACCTGGGCGTCATTGGGACCTGGATACTCTATTCCACACCTGGGCCTCTTTTTGACCAGGGACCTCTGGTCCCATTCTGGGCCTCAAACTAAACTGGTTACTCTGGTTCCCCTTCTGGGCCTCACCCTTACCTGGTATATCTGGTCACCCCTTGGGCTTCACTTGGGCCTAGTGAATCTGGTCCTTAGCTGGTCCGCACATGGATCTGGTGACTGGTCGCCACCTGGGCCTCACCTGGACTTGGTGAATCCTGTTGCCACATGCGCCTCACCGGGACCTTGTGACTCTTTTCCCACCTGGCATCAATGGGACATGGTTACTCTGTTCCCCACCTGGGCCTCACCTGGACATGATAACTTTGCTCCACACTTTGAGCTCAACTGGTCCTGATGACTCTGGTCCCCCCACCTAGGCCTCTATCTGGACCTGGTGACTCTGGTCCCCACCTGGTTCTCACCTGGACCTGGTGACTCTCGTTCCCACATGAACCACACCTGGACCTGGACTGTGGTGTTCTTGTAGACGGACATTTACCTGGTGACTCCGGTCCCCACTAGGGCCTCACGTGGATCTGGTGACTCTGGCCTGAAGGTTGGCCTCACCTGGACCTGGTGAGTGGGGTTGCCACCCCATACCTGGTGATTCAGTTCCCCACGTGGGCCTCTTGGACCTGGTGAATCTGGACCTTACCTGGTCCACTCCCAGACCCGGGGACTTTGGACACCACCTGGGCCTCACCTGGACCTGTTGAATCTGGTCCCCATCTGGGCCTCACTCAGTCCTGGTGACTGTGTTCCCCACCTGGACCTGATTGCTGTGGACACTTTCTTGGCCTCACCTGGAACTGGTGACTCTGATCCTATCTGCGCGTCACCAGATCTGGTCACTCTGGTCCTCACATAAGGACCATTATGACCTGGACACTGTGTTCCAGACCTGAGCCTCACCTGGACATGATGACTATGGAGCCTCTCTGGGCCTCACCCTGACCTGGTGATTCTGGTCCCCTTCTGGATCTCACCTGTACCAGGTGATTCTGGTACCCCTCTAGGCCTCATCCAGATCTGGTGACTCTGGTCCTCAACTGGGCCTCACCTGGACCTAGTGAATACATTCCATCTGGGGCTCATTTGGACCTGGTTACTCTTGTCCCTTCCTGGGCATCATCGGGACATGTCTTCACTGCATGACCTGCAGGTTGGCCTCACCTGGACCTGGTAACTCTGGTCCCTACCTGGGCATCATCGGGACATGGTTCCACTGCATGGCCTGTAGGTTGGCCTCACCTGGACCTGGTACTCTAGTCCCAACCTGTGCATCATCGGGACTAGGTTCCTCTGCATGGCCTGCAGGTTGCCCTCACCTGGACCTGATGAGTGGGGTTGCCACCTCGCCTCACCCATACCTGGTGACACAGGTCCCACGTGGGCCTCACTTGGACCTGGTGAATCTGGTCCTGACCTTGTCCTCACCCGGAACTTGTAACTCTGGTCACCACCTGGGAATCACCTGGGCCTGGTGAATCTGGTCCCCCTCTGGGCCTCACCCTGTCCTGGTGACTTAGTTCCCCACCTGGGCCTGATTGCTGTGGACTCCTTCTTGGCCTCACCTTGAACTGGTGACTCTGATCCTAACTGGTTCTCACCCAGATCTGATGACTCTGGTCCTCACCTGTGGAACATTATGACCTGGATACTTTGTTACACACCTGAGCGTCACCTGGATATGATGACTCTGGATCCCCTCTGGGCCTCAGCCTGACATGGTGACTCTGTTCTCCATCTGGATGTCACCTAGACCAGGTGAATCTGGTATCCCTCTAGGCCTCAACTTGACCTGGTGACTCTGGTCCTCAACTGGGCCTACCGGGACCTAGTGAACATGCTCCCCACCTGTGCCTCATCTGGACCTGGTGACTCTGGTTCTACCTGGGCATCATCGGGACATGGTTACTCTATTCAGCAGGAGCTGGTGAGTGTGGTTTCCACCTGCACCTCACCTGGACCTGATGATCCTGGTCTGCACGTGAGACTACTGTGGATCTTGTGACTGTGGTCCCCACCTGGGATTCACCTGGATTTGGGGACTCCGGTCCCCATCTGGGCCTCACCTGGCCCTGTTGACCATAGTCCTCAACTGGGCAAAATTGGGACCCGGTGACTGTGTTCCACAACTGGACCTCAACTGGACCTCCTGACTCTGGTCCCACCTGGGCGTCACCAGGACCTGGTGTCTCTGGTACCCACCTGGGTAGCATCAGGATATGGTTACACTGTTCACTAACAGTGACTCAGCTGGACCTATTGACTCTGGTCTTCACCTGGGCCACACCTGGACATGGTGACACTGGTTCCCACATGGGTCTCACCTGGACATGGTGAGTCAAAGCCCAACCTGGTAGTAACCTGTAACTGGTGATACTCATTCCCACATGGACATATCATGGGGACCTTGTGGCTACAGAGTTTCTAGCTTCTCATGTACCTCGTGACTCTGGTCCCCATCAGGGCCTCACCGGGACCTGGTGAGTGTGGTTGCCACCTGCACCTCACCTGGACCTTGTGATTCTGGTCTGCACCTGAGACTATCCTGGATCTGGTGACTGTGGTCCCAACCTGGGCTTACCTGGATTTGGGGACTCCGGTCCCTATCTGGGCCTCTCCTGGCCGTGTTGACCATGGTACTCAACTGGGCAAAATTGGGACCCGGTAACTGTGCCCTAGGGACTGTGAACCCCACTTTGCCCCGACTTGGACCTGCTGACCCTGGTTGCAACCTGCGCCTTACCTCGAACTGTTGACTCTGGTTCTTTCAAGGGCCTCCCCTCTACCTGGTGATCCTGGTCCCCACCTGGGACTCACCTGGACGTGGTGACTCTTGTCACCACCAGGGACTCACTTGGACCTGCTTACTGTGTTCCACACCTGGGCCTCAAGTAGACCTGTGGACCATGGACCCCAAGCCGGCCTCACATGGACCTGTTGCCTCTGATCCCCCCCGGGGCCTCACGTGTACCTGGTAACTCTGGTCCTCACCTGGGCCTCATCTGCAACTAGAGACTCTGGTCCCCACCTGGGCTTCACCTGGATCTGGTGACTCTGGTCACCACCTGGACTTCACATGGATCTGGTGACTCTGGCCCCCACCTGCACCTCTCCTGGACCTCGTGACTCTCTTTCCAACATGGACCTCACCTGGATCTGGTGACTCTGGTCCTCACTTTGGCCTCACCTGGAACTGGTGTCTCTCGTCCCCACTTTGACCTAACTCAGAACTGCTGAATCTTTCCCCACCTAGGCCGCACCCAGACCTGGTGACACTTGTCCCCAGCTATGCCTCAATTCTACCTGATGAATCTGGTCCTCACTTGAGCCTCACATGGACCTGGACTCAGCTGTGTAGAGTGGCTCTTGTTCCCACAAGGGGCTCACCTGATACTGGTGAATCTGGTCTTTATTTTTTAAATTTTTTAAATTTTTATTTATTTATGATAGTCACAGAGAGAGAGAGAGGCAGAGACACAGGCAGAGGGAGAAGCAGTCTCCATGCAGCGGGAGCCCGATGTGGGATTCGATCCCGGGTCTCCAGGATCGCGCCCTGGGCCAAAGGCAGGCGCCATACAGCTGCGCTACCCAGGGATCCCTGAATCTGGTCTTATTCTATGACTCAACAGGACCTAGTGATTCTGTTCCCCATCTGGGCCTGCATGGCCCTAGTGACTCTGGTCCTCACCCAGGCATCATTGGGACCTGGATACTCTATTCCACACCTGGGCCTCACTTTGACCAGGGACCTCTGGTCCCATTCTGGGCCTCAAACTAAACTGGTTACTCTGATTCCCCCTCTGGGACTCACCCTTACCTGGTAAATCTGGTCACCACTTGAGCTTCACATGGGCCTGTTGAATCTGGTCCTTAGCTGGTCCGCACATGGATCTGGTGACTGGTCGCCACCTGGGCCTCACCTGGACTTGGTGAATCTTGTTGCCACCTGCGCCTCACCTGGACCTTGTGACTGTGGTCCCACCTGGACCTCACCTGGATCTGGTGGCTCTGGTTCCCATATGCGGCTCTCCTGGACCTGGTTCCTGTGGTCTCCATCTGGCGTCACCTGGAACACAATGACTCTGATCCATTTTTGGGACTCTCCTGGACCTGTTGACTCTGGTCCTTATCTGGGCATCATTGGGACCTGGATAATCTCTTATATACCTGGGCCTCACCTGGACCTGGTGACTGTGGTCCCACAAGGGCCTCACCTGGAGGAGTTCACTGGTTCCCACAGGGACCTCACTTGGACTTGGTGACTCAGGTCCTTATATGGGCATCATGGCACCTGGTTTCTACTTCCACATCTGGGCCTCACCTGGACCTAGTGATTCTCGTCCCCCACTGGGCCTCACCCTGACGTGGTGACTCTGGTCCCCACCTGGATATCACCAGAACCGGGTGACTCTGGTCCCCCTCTGGGACTCACCCTGAGCTAGGGACACTGGTCCTAAACCTGGCCTGAAGAGGACCTGGTGAATCTACTCCTCACTTAGGCCTCATCTGGACCTTGTGACTCTTTTCCCATCTGGCATCAATGGGACATGGTTACTCTGTTCCCCACTTGGGCGTCACCTGGACATGAAAACTTTGCTCCACACTTTGGTCTCAACTGGTCCCGATGACTCTGGTCCCCCCACCTAGGCCTCAATCTGGACCTGGTGACTGTGGTCCCCACCAGGTTCTCACCTGGACCTCGTGACTCTCGTTCCCACATGAACCACACCTGGACCTGGTGACTGTAGTGTTCTTGTAGACTCACATTTACTTGGTGACTCCGGTCCCCACTAGGGCCTCACCTGGATCTGGTGACTCTGGCCTGCAGGCTGGCCTCACGTGGACCTGGTGAGTGGGGTTGCCACCTGGGCCTCACCCATACCTGGTGACTCAGGTCCCCACGTGGGTCTCTTGGTCCTGGTGAATCTGGACCTTAGCTGGTCCTCTCCTAGACCCGGGGAGTCTGGTCACCACCTGGGCCTCACCTGGACCTGGTGAATCTGGTCCCCATCTGGGGCTCACCCAGTCCTTGTGTCTTTGTTCCCCACCTGGACCTGATTGCTGTGGAGTCTTTCTTGGCCTCACCTGGACCTGGTGACTCTGATCCTATCTGCGCGTCACCCATACCTGGTGACTCTGGTCCTCACCTGGGCATCATTGGTACCTGGTGACTCTCTTCCACACCTGAGCCTCCCCTATACATGATGACTCTGGGCCTCTCTGGGCCTCACCCTGACCTGGTGACTCTGGTCCCCTTCTGGATGTCACCTGGACCAGGTGTTTCTGGTACCGCTCTAGGACTCAACCAGATCTGGTGACTCTGGTCCTCAACTGGGCCTCACCGGGACCTAGTTAACATGCTCCCCACCTGCGCCTCTTCTGGAACTACTGACTCTGGTTCTACCTGGGCATCATGGGGACATAGTTACTCTATTCCCCACTGGGACTGACCTGACCTGGTAACTCTGATCCTGACTTTGGCCTCTTCTGTACCAGGTGACTGTCGCTCCACATGGGCCTCACCTGTAACTGGTGACTCTGATCCTAAGCATGGCCTCACCTGACCTGGTGACTGTGTTTCCCATCGGGACCTCACCTGGACCTCATGTCTCTGGTACCACCTGGGCCTAACCAGGAACTGGCCCAGAGTCATCATGTCCAGGGGAGGCTGACACGGTGACTCTGGTCCCCATCAGGATGTCACCTAGACCAGGTGAATCTGGTACCCCTCTAGGCCTCAAGTAGACCTGGTGACTCTGGTCCGCATCTGGGCCTCACAGGGTCCTAGTGAATATGCTCCCACCTGCGCCGATTCTGGACCTGGTGACTCTGGTCCCTACCTGGGCATCATCGGGACATGTTTCCACTGCATGTCCTGCAGGTTGGCCTCACCTGGACCTGGTAACTCTAGTCCTTACCTGGGCATCATCGGGACATATTTCCTCTGTATGGCCTGCAGGTTCGCCTCACCTGGACCTGGTGAGTGGGGTTGCCACCTGGGCCTCACTCATACCTGTTGACAAAGGACCCACGTGGGCCTCACTTGGACCTGGTGAATCTGGTCCTTACCTGGTGGTCACCCGGAACTGGTAACTCTGGTCACCACATGGGAATCACCTGGGCCTGGTGAATCTGGTCCCCATCTGGGCCTCACCCAGTCCTGTTGACTTTCTTCCCCACCTGGACCTGATTGCTGTGGACTCCTTCATGGCTAACCTGGAACTGCTGACTCTGATGCTAACTGGGCCTCACCCTTACCTGGTGACTCTGGTCACCCCTTGGTTTTCACTTGGGCCTGGTGAATCTGGTCCTTAGCTGGTCCACACCTGGATCTGGTGACAGGTCGCCACCTGGGCCTCACCTGGACTTGGTGAATCCTGTTGCCACCTGCGCCTCACCTGGACCTTGTGACTGTGGTCCCACCTGGACCTCACCTAGATCTGGTGGCTCTGGTTCCCATATGGCGCTCTCCTGGTCCTGGTTCCTGTGGTCTCCTTCTGGTCTCACTTAGAACACAATGACTCTGATCCATATTTGGGCCTCTCCTGGACCTGTTGACTCCGGTCCTTACCTGGGGATCATTGGGACCTGGATACTCTCTTATATACCTTGGCCTCACCTGGACCTTGTGACTGTGGTCCCACCTGGGTCTCACCTGGACCTGGTGACTCAGGTCCTCATATGGGCATCATGGGGCCTGGTTTCTCAGGTCCACATTGGGGTCTCACCTGGACCTAGTGATTCTCGTCCCCCTCTGGGCCTCACCCTGACGTGGTGACTCTGGTCCCCACCTCGATATCTCCAGAACCGCGTGACTCTGGTCTCCCTCTGGGACTCACCCAGAGCTGGGCACACTGGTCCTCAAATGGGCCTCAACAGGACCTGGTGAATCTACTCCTCACTTAGGCCTCATCCGGACCTTGTGACTCTTTCCCACCTGGCATCAATGGGATATGGTTACTCTGTTCCCCACCTGGGCCTCACTTGGACATGATAACTATTCTACGCACTTTGGCCTCAACTGGTCCTGATGACTCTGGTCCCCCCACCTAGGCCTCAATCTGGACCTGGTGACTGTGGTCCCCACCTGGGTCTCACCTTGATCTGTGGCGTCTCGTTCCCACATGAACCACACCTGGACCTGGTGACTGTGGTGTCCTTTTAGACTCACATTTACCTGGTGACTCCGGTCCCGTCTAGGGCCTCACCTGGATCTGGTTACTCTGGCCTGCAGGTTGGCCTCACCTGGAATTGGTGAGTGGGGTTTGCCACCAGGGCCTCACCCATACCTGGTGACTCAGGTCCCCAAGTGGGCCTCTTGGACCTGGTGAATCTAGTGTTTACCTGGTCCTCTCCCAGACCCGGGGACTCTGGTCACCACCTGGGCCTCACCTAGACCTGGTGAATCTGTTCCTCATCTTGGCCTCACCGAGTCCTGGTGACTTTGTTCCCCACCTGGACCTGATTGCTGTGGACTCTTTTTGCCTCACCTGTAACTGGTGACTCTGATCCTATCTGCGCGTCACCCAGATCTGGTGACTCTGGAACTCACCTGGGCATCATTGGTACCTGATTACTCTGTTCCACACCTGAGCCTCACCTGGAAATGATGACTCTGGATCCCCTCTGGGCCTCACCCTGACATGGTTACTCTGGTCCCCATCTGGATGTCACCTGGACCAGGTGAATCTGGTACCCCTCTGGGCCTCAACCAGATCTGGTGACTCTGGTCCTCAACTGGGCCTCACCTGGACCTACTGAATATACTCGATCTGGGCCTCATTTGGACCTGGTGACTCTGCTCCCTACCTGGGCATCATCGGGAGATGGTTCCACTGCATGGCCTGCAGGTTGGCCTCACCTGGACCTGGTAACTCTGGTCCCTACCTAAGCTTCATCGGGACACCGTTCCTCTGCATGGCCTGCAGGTTGGCCTAACCTGGACCTGGTGAGTGGGGTTTCCAAATGGGCCTCACACATACCTGGTGACATAGGTCCCCAAGTGGGCCTCACTTGGACCTGGTGAATTTGGTCCTTACCTGGTCCTCACCCGTAACTGGTAACCCTTGTCACCAAATGGGAATCACCTGGACCTGGTGAATCTGGTTCCCATCTGGGCCTCACCCATTCCTGGTGACTTTGATCCCCACCTGGACCTGATTGCTGTGGACTCCTTCTTGGCCTCACCTGGAACTTGTGACTCTGCTCCTAACTGGGCCTCACCCAGATCTGGTGACTCTGGTCCTCACCTGTGGATCATTATGACCTGGATACTCTGTTCCACACCTGAACCTCACCTGGACATGATGACTCTGGATGCCCTCTGGGCCTCACCCTGACATGGTGACTCTGGTCCCCATGTGGATGTCCCCTAGACCAGTTGAATCTGGTACCCCTCTAGGCGTCAACTAGACCTGGTGACTCTGGTCCCCACCTGGGCTTCACCTGGATCTGGTGACTCTGGTCCCCACCTGGAACTCACCTGGATCTGGTGACTCTGGTCCTCAGTTTGGCCTCACCTGGACCTGGTGTCTCTCGTGCCCACTTTGACCTAACTCAGAACTGCTGATTCTTGACCCACGTAGGCCGCACCCAGACCTGGTGACTCTTGTCCCCAGCTATGCCTCAATTCGACCTGATGAATCTGCTCCTCACGTGGGCCTCACATGGACCTGGGACTCAGCTGGATAGAGTGGCTCTGGTTCCCAAGAGGGGCTCACATGATACTGGTGACTGTGGTCCCACCTGGGCCTCACCTGGACGAGGTGACTGGATCCCACAAGGACCTCACCTGGACCTGGTGACTCAGGTCCTCATATGGGCATCATGGGACCTGGTTTCTCAGTTCCACATCGGGACCTCACCTGGACCTAGTGATTCTCGTCCCATTATGGTCCTCACCCTGACGTGGTGACTCTGGTCCCCACCTGGATATCACCAGAACCGGGTGACTCTGGTCCCCCTCTGGGACTCACCCGGAGCTGGGGACACTGGTCCTCAGCTGGGCCTCAAGAGGACCTGGTGAATCTGGTCCTCACTTTGGCCTCGTCTGGACCTTGTGGCTCTTTTCCGACCTGGCATCAATGGGACATGGTTACTCTGTTCCCGACCTGGGCCTCACCTGGATATGATAACTTTGCTCCACATTTTGGCCTCAACTAGTCCTGATGACTCTGGTTCCCCGACCTAGGCGTCAATCTGGACATGATTACTGTTGACTCCTTCTTAGCCTCAACTGGAACTGGTGAATCTGATCCAGATTGAGGATCACCAATCTGGGCCTCACCTGGCCCTGTCAAAAATGGTCCTCAACTGCCAAAATTGGGACCCGGTGACTGTGTTCCACCCCGGGACCTCACCTGGACCAGGTCACTCTGGTCCCCCTCTTGGTCTCACCGTGCCCTAGTGACTGTGATCCACAATTTGGCCTGACTTGGACCTGCTGACCCTGGTTGACACCTGCGCCTGACCTCGAACTGTTGACTCTGGTTCATTCAAGTGCTTCCCCTGTACCTGGTGATCCTGGTCCCCCCTGGGACTCACCTGGACGTGGTGACCCTTGTCACCACCGGGGACTCACCTGGACCTGGTTACTGTGTTCCACACATGGGCCTCAAGTAGTCCTGTTGACCATGGTACCGAAGCCGGCCTCATATGGACCTGTTTCCTCTGATTCCCACCGGGGCATCACGTGTACCTGGTAACACTGGTCCTCACTTGGGCCTCATCTGGACCTAGTGACTCTGGTCCCCACCTTGGCTTCACCTGGATCTGGTGACACTGGTCCTCAACTGGGCCTCACGTGGACCTATTGAATATGCTCCATCTGGGCCTCATTTGGACCTGGTGACTCTCTTCCCTACCTGGGCATCATTGGGACATGGTTCCACTGCATGGCCTTTAGGTTGGCCGCCCCTGGACCTGGTAACTGTGGTTCTACCTGGGCATCATCGGGACGTGGTTACTCTATTCCCAGTGTGACTGACCTGATCGTGGTAACTCTGGTCCTGACTTTCGCCTCTTCTGTGCCATGTGACTCTGGCTCCCCCTGGACCTCACCTGTAAGTGGTGACTCTGATCCTAAGCATGCCTCACCTGACCTGGTGACTGTGGTTTCCATCGGTACCTCACCTGGTCCTCATGTCTCTGGTCCCAACTGGGACTCACCAGGGCCTGGTGTCTCTGGTACCCACCTGGGTAGCATTAGGATATGGTTACACTGTTCACTAACAGTGACCCAGCCGGACCTATTAACTCTGGTCTTCACCTGGGCCACACCTGGACATGGTGACACTGGTTCCCACCTGGGTCTCACCTGGACATGGTGACTCGGATCCCCACCTGGTCCTCACCTGTAACTGGTGATTCTCATTCCAGCATGGACATCATGTTCACCTGGTGGCTGCAGTGTTTCTAGCTTCTCATGTACCTCGTGACTCTGGTCCCTTCCAGGACCTCACCGGGACATGGTGTGTGTGGTTGTCTCACGTGGACCTGTTGATTCTGGTCTGCACCTGAGACTACCCTGGATCTGGTGACTGTGGTCCCCACCTTGTCTTCACCTGGATTTGGGGACTCCGATCCCCATCTGGGTCTCACCTGGCCCTGTTGACCATGGTCCTCAACTGGGTAAAATTGGGACCCGGTGACTGTGTTCCACAACTGGACCTCACCTGGACCAGGTGACTCTGGTCCCCCTCTGGGTCTCACCGGGCCCTAGTGGCTGTGAAACCCCTTTGGCCTGACTTGGAACTGCTGACCCTGGTTGAAACCTGCGCCTGACCTCGAACTGTTCACTCTGGTTCTTTCAAGGGCCTCCCCTGGACCTGGTGAACCTGGTCCCCAACTGGGCCTCATCTGGACTGGTGACACTTGTCACAACCAGGGACTCACCTGGACCTGTTTACGGTGTTCCACACCTGGGCCTCAAGTAGACCTGTTGACCATAGTCCCCACGCTGGCCTCACATGGACCTGTTGCCTCTGATCCCCATTGGGGCCTCACTTGTACCTGGTAACTCTGGTCCTCACCTGGGCCTCATCTGAAACTAGTGAGTCTGGTCCCCACCTGGGCTTCACCTGGACCTGGTGATTCAGGTCCTCATTTGGGCATTATGGGAACTTTTTTCTCAGTTCCACATCGAGGCCTCACCTGAAACTAGTGATTATCGTCCCCCTCTGTGCCTCACGCTGACGTGGTGAGTCTTGTCCCCACCTGGATATCAGCAGAACCGGGTGACTCTGGTCCCCCTCTGGGACTCACCCGGAGCTGGGGACGCTGGTGCTCAACTGGGCCTCAACAGGACCTGGTGAATCTAGTCCTCACTTAGGCCTCATCTGTACCTTCTGACTCTTTTCCCACCTGACATCAATGGGACATGGTTACTCTGTTCCCCACCTAGACATCACCTGGATATGATAACTTTGCTCCACACTTTGGCCTCAACTTCTCCTGATGAATCTGTTCCCCCCACCTAGGCCCCAATCTGGACCTGGTGACTATGGTCCTCACCTGGGCATCATTGGGACCTGGTTCCTCTGCATGGCCTGCAGGTTGGCTTCACCTGGACCTGGTGAGTGGGCTTGTCACCTGGGCCTCACCCTTGCCTCGTGACACAGGTCCCCACGTGGGTCTCACTTGGACCTGGTGAATCTGGTCCTTACCTGGTGGTCACCCAAACTGGTAACTCTGGTCACCACATGGGAATCACCTGGGCCTGGTGAGTCAGGTCCCCATCTGACCTCACCCACTCCTGTTGACTTTCTTACCCACCTAGACCTGATTGCTGTGGACTCCTTCTTGGCTAACCTGGAACTGCTGACTCTGATGCTAACTGGGCCTCACCCAGATCTGGTGACTCTGGTCCTCACCTGTGAACCATTATGACCTGGATACTCTGTTCCACACCTGAGCCTCACCTGAATATTTTGACTCTGGATCCCCTCTGGGCCTCAGCCTGACATGGTGACTCTGGTCCCCATCTGGATGTCACCAGACCAGGTGAATCTGTACCCCTCTAGGCCTCAACTAGACCTGGTGACTCTGGTCCTCAACTGGGCCTCAACGGGACCTAGTGAACATGCTCCCCACCTGCGCCACATCTGGGCCTGGTGACTCTGGTTCTACCTTGGCATCATCGGGACATGGTTACTCTATTCCCACTTGGAGTGACCTGATCCTGGTAACTCTGGTCCTGACTTTGGCCTCTTCTGTACCAGGTGACTCTGGCTCCACCTAGGCCTCACCTGTAACTGGTGACTCTGATCCTAAGCATGGCCTCACCTGACGTGGTGACTGTGGTTCCCATCGGGACCTCACCTGGACCTCATGTCTCTGGTCCCACTTGGGCCTCACCAGGACCTGGTGTCTCTGCTACCCACCTGGGTAGCATCAGGATATGGTTACACTGTTCACTAACAGTGACCCAGCCGGACCTATTAACTCTGGTCTTCACCTGGGCCACACCTGGACATGGTGACACTGATTCCCACCTGGGTCTCACCTGGACATGGTGAGTAGGATCCCCACCTGGTCCTCACCTGTAACTGCTGATTCTCGTTCCCAAATGGAGATCATGTGGACCTGTTGGCCGCAGTGTTTCTAGCATCTTTTTTTTTAATTTTTATTTATTTATGATCATCACAGAGAGAAAGAGAGGCAGAGACACAGGCATAGGGAGAAGCAGGCTCCGTGCACCGGGAGTCCGACGTGGGATTTGATCCCAGGTCTCCAGGATCGCGCCCTGAACCAAAGACAGGCGCCAAACCGCTGCGCCACCCAGGGATACCATGTGTTTCTAGCTTCTCATGTACCTCGTGACTCTGGTCCCCACCAGGGCCTCACAGGGACCTGGTGATGTGGTTGCCACCTGCACATCAAGTGGACATGGTCATTCTGGTCTGCACCCCGACTACCCTGGATCTGGTGACTGTGGTCCCCACCTGGGCTTCACCCGTTTTGGGGACTCCGGTCTCCATCTGGGCCTCACCTGGCCCTGTTGACCATGGTCCTCAACTGCGCAAAATTGGGACCCAGTGACTGTGTTCCCCAAATGGACCTCACCTGGACCAGGTGATTCTGATCTACCTCTGGGTCTCACCGTACCCTAGTGACTGTGAACCCCACTTTGGTCTGACTTGGACATGCTGACCCTGGTTGCCACCTGCGCTGACCTCGAACTGTTGACTCTGGTAATTTCAAGGGCCTACCCTGTATCTTGTGATCCTGGTCCACATTGGGCCTTACCTGGACGTGGTGACTTATGTCATAACCGCGTACTCACCTGTACCTGCTTACTGTGTTCCACATCTGGGCTTCAAGTAGACTTGTTGACCATGGTCCCCAAGCCGGCCTCACATGGACCTGTTGCCTCTGATCCCCACCTGGGCTTCACCTGATTCTGGTGACTCTGGTCCCCACCTGGACTTCACCTGGATCTGGTGACTCTGGTCCCCACCTGGACCTCTCCTGGACGTGGTGACTCTCTTTCCAACATGGACCTCACCTGGATCTGGTGACTCTGGTCCTCAGTTTCGCCTCTCCTGGACCTGGTGTCTCTCATCCCCACTTTGACCTAACTCAGAACTGCTGAATCATGCCCCACATAAACCGCACCCAGACCTGGTGAATCTTGTCACCATCTATGCCTCAATTCGACCTGATGAATCTTGTCCTCACGTGGGCTTCACATGGACCTTGGACTCAGCTGGATTGAGTGGCTCTGGTTCCCACAAGGGGCTCACCTGATTCTGGTGACTCTGGTCTTATTCCATGCCTCACCAGGACCTAGTGATTCTGTTCCCCATCTGCGCCTCCATGACCCTAGTGACTCTGGTCCTCACCCAGGCATCATTGGGATTTGGATAATCTATTCGACACCAGGGCGTCACTCTGACCAGGGACCTCTGGTCCCATACTGGGCCTCAAACTAAACTGGTTACTCTGGTTATCACTCTGGGCCTCACCCTTACCTGGTGACTCTGGTCACCCCTTGGGCTTTACTTGGGCCTGGTGAATCTGGTCCTTAGCTGGTCCAAACCTGGATCTGGTGACAGGTCGCGACCTGGGCCTCACCTGGACTTGGTGAATCCTGTTGCCACCTGCGCCTCACATGGACCTTGTGACTGTGGTCCCACCTGGACTTCACCTGGATCTGGTGGCTCTGGTTCCCATATGGCGCTCTCCTGCTCCTGGTTCCTGTGGTCTCCTTCTGGCCTCACCTAGAACACAATGACTCTGATCCATATTTGGGCCTCTCCTGGACCTGTTGACTCTGGTCCTTACCTGGGCATCATTGGCCCTGGATACTCTCTTATATAACTTGGCCTCACCTGGACCTGTTGAATCTGGTCCCCATCTGGGACTCACCCAGTCCTGGTGACTTTGTTCCCCACCTGGACCTGATTGCTGTGGACTCTTTCTTGGCCTCACCTGGAACTGGTGACTCTGATGCTATATGCGCGTCACCCAGACCTGGTGACTCTGGTTGTCTCCTGGGCATCATTGTTACGTAGTGACTCTGTTTCACACCTGAGCCTCACCTGGACATGATGACTCTGGAACCTCTCTGGGCCTCACCCTGACTTGGTGACTCTGGTCCCCACCTGGATGTCACCTGGACCAGGTGATTCTTGTACCCCTCTAGGCCTCAACCAGATCTGGTGACTCTGGTCCTCAACTGGGCCTCACCTGGACCTAGTGAATATGCTCCAGGTGGGCCTCATTTGCACCTGGTGACTCTGGTTCCTACTTGGCATCATCGGGACATGGTTCCACTGAATGGCCTGCAGGTTGACCTCACCTGGACCTGGTAACTCTGTTCCATACCTGGGCATCATCAGAACACGGTTCCTCTGCATTGCCTGCAGGTTGGCCTCACCTGGACCTGGTGAGTGGGGCTGCCACCTGGGCCTCACCAATACCTATTGACACAGGTCCCCACGTGGGCCTCACTTGGACCTTGTGAATCTGGTCCTTATCTGGTCGTCTCCCAGATCCGGGGAATCTGGTCACCACCTGGGCCTCAAATAGACCTGGTGAATCTGGTCCCCATCTGGGCCTCACCCAGTTCTGGTGTCTTTGTTCCCCACCTGGACCTGATTGCTGTGGACTCTTTCTTGGCCTCACGTGGAACTGGTGACTCTGATCCTATCTGCGCGTCACCCAGATCTGGTGACTCTGGTCCTCACCTTGGCATCATTGGTACCTGGTTACTCTGTTCCACACTTGAGCCTCACCTGGACATGATGACTCTGGAACCTCTCTGGGCCTCAGCCTGACATGGTGACTCTGGTCCCCATCTGGAAGTCACCTAGACCAGGTGAATCTGGTACCCCTATTAGCCTCAACTTGACCTGCTGACTCTGGTACTCAACTGGGCCTCACCGGGATCTAGTGAACATGCTCCCCACCTGCGCCTCATCTGGACCTGGTGACTCTGGTTCTACCTGGGCATCATCGGGACATGGTTACTCTATTCCCCACTGGGACTGACCTGATCCTTGTAACTCTGGTCCTGACTTTGCCTCTTCTGTACCAGGTGACTCTGGCTCCACCTGGGCCTCACCTGTAACTGGTGACTCTGATCCTAAGCATGGCCTCACCTGACCTGGTGACTGTGGTTCCCATCGGGACCTCATCTGGAACTCATGTCTCTGGTCCCTCCTGGGCCTCACCAGGACCTGGTGTCTCTGGTGTCCACAGGGTAGCTTCAGGATATGGTTACACTGTTCACTATCATTGACCCACCTGGACCTATTATCTCTGGTATTCACCTGGGCCACACCTGGACATGCTGACACTGGTTCCCACCTGGGTCTCACCTGGACATGGTGAGTCGGATCCCCACTTGGGTCTCACCTGGACCTGGTGATTCTCGTTCCCACATGGACATCATGTGGACCTGGTGGCTGCAGTGTTTCTAGCTTCTCATGTACCTCGTGACTCTGGTCCCCACCAGGGCCTCACCGGGACCTCGTGTGTGTGTTCGCCACCTGCACCTCACCTGGACCTGGAGATTCTGGTCTGCACCTGAGACTACCCTGGATCTGGTGACTGTGGTTCCCACCTGGGCTTCACCTGGATTTGGGGACTCCTGTCCCAATCTGGGCCTCCCCTCTCCCTGTTGACCATGGTCCTCAACTGGGCAAAATTGGGACCCGGTGAGTGTGTTCCACAACTGGACCTCACCTGGACCACATGACTCTGGTCCCCCTCTGGGTCTCACCGTTCCCTAGTGACTCTGAACCCCACTTTGCCCTGACTTGGACCTGCTGACCCTTCTTGCCACCTGCGCCTGACCTCGAACTGTAGACTCTGGTTCTTTCAATGGCCTCCCCTTATCTGGTGATCCTGGTCCCCACCTGGGCCTCACCTGGACGTGGTGACTCTTGTCACAACCGGGGACTCACCTGGACCTGCTAACTGTGTTCCACACCTGGGCTTGGAGTAGACCTGTTGACCATGGTCCCCAAGCCGGGCTCACATGGACCTATTGCCTCTGATCCCCACCGAGGCCTCACATATACCTGGTGAATCTGGTCCTCACCTGGGCATCATTGGTACCTGGTGAATCTGCTCCACAGCTGAGCCTCAGCTGGACATGATGACTCTCGAACCTCTCTGTGCCTCACCCTGACCTGATGACTCTGGTCCCCATCTGTATGTCACCTGGACCAGGGGGTTCTGGTACCCCTCTGGGCCTCAACCAGATCTGGTGACTCTGGTCCTCAACTGGGCCTCACCTATACCTAGTGAATATGCTCCATCTGGGCCTCATTTGGAGCTTGTACCTCTGGTAACTACGTGGGCACCATCGGGACATGGTTCCACATAATGGTCTGCAGGTTGGCCTCTTCTTGACCTGGTAACTCTGGTCCCTACCTGGGCATCTTCGGGACACGGTTCCTCTGCATGGCCTGCAGGTTGGCCTCACCTGGACCTGGTGAGTGGGCTTGCCACCTGGGCCTCACCCATACCTGGTGACACAGGTCCCACGTGGGCCTCACTTGGACCTGGTGAATCTGGTCCTTATCTGGTCCTCACCCGGAACTGGTACCCCTTGTCACCACCTGGGAATCACCTGGACCTGGTGAATCTGGTCCCCATCTGGGCCTCACCCAATCCTGGTGACTTTGTTCCCCACCTGGACCTGATTGCTGTGGACTTCTTCTTGGCCTCAACTGGAACTTGTGACTCTGCTCCTACCTGGGCCTCACCCAGATTTGGTGACTCTGGTCCTCACCTGTGGACCATTATGACCTGGATACTCTGTTCCACACCTGAACCTCACCTGGACATGATGACTCTGGACCCCCTCTGGGCCTCAGTCTTACCTGCTGACTCTGGTCCCCATCTGGATGTCCCCTAGACCAGGTAATCTGGTACCCCTCTAGGCCTCAACTAGACCTGGTGACTCTGGTCCTCATCTGGGCCTCACCCGGACCCAGTGAATATTCTCCCCACCTGCGCCTCGCTGGACCTGGTGACTCTGGTTCTACCTGGGCATCATTGGGACATGGTTACTCTATTCCCCACTGGGACTGCCCTGATCCTGGTAACTCTGGTCCTGACTTTGGCCTCTTCTCTACCAGGTGACTCTGGCTCCACCTGGGCCTCACCTGTACCTGGTGACTCTGATCCTAAGCATGGCCTCACCTGACCTGGTGACTGTGGTTCCCATCGGGACCTCACCGGGACATCATGTCTCCGGTTACACCTGGGCCTCACCAGGACCTGGTGTTTCTGGTACCCACGTGGGTAGCATCAGGATATGGTTACACTGTTCCCTAACACTCATCCAGCCGGACCTAATAACTCTGGTCTTCACCTGGGGCACACCAAGACATGGTGACACTGGTTCCCACCTGGGTCTCACCTGGACATGGTGAGTCGGATCCCCACCTGGTCCTCATGTGTAACTGGTGATTTTCTTTCCCACATGGACATCATGTGGACTTGGTGGCTGCAGTGTTTCTAGCTTCTCATGTACCTCATGTCTCTGGTCCCCACCGGGGCCTCACCGGGACCTGGTGGGTGTGGTTGCCAGCTGCACCACACATGGACCTGGTGATTCTGGTCTGCACCTGAGACTACCTTGGATCTGGTGACAGTGGTCGCCACCTGCGCTTTACCTGGATTTGGAGACTCCGGTCCCCATCTGGGCCTCACCGGGCCCTGTTGACCATGGTCCACAACTGTGCAAAATTGGGACCCGGTGACTGTGTTCCACAACTGGACCTCACCTGGACCAGGTGACTCTGGTCCCACTCTGGGTCTCACCGTGCCCTAGTGACAATGAACCCCACTTTGGTCTGACTTGGACCTGCTGACCCTGGTTGCCACCTGCGCCTGACCTCGAACTGATGACTCTGGTTCTTTCAAGGGCCTTTCCTGGCCCTGGTGATCCTGGTCGGACCTGGGCCACACCTGGACGTGGTGACTCCTGTCACCAATGGGGACTCACCTGGACCTGCTTACTGTGTTCAACACCTGGGCCTCAATTAGACATGTTGATCATGGTCCCCAAGCCGGCCTCACATGGACCTGTTGCCTCTGATCCACACCGGGGCCTCACGTGTACCTGGTAACTCTGGTCCTCACCTGGGTCTCATCTGGACCTAGTGACTCTGGTCCCCACCTGGGCTTCACATGGATCTGGTGACTCTGGTCCCCACCTGGACTTCACCTGGATCTCGTGACTCTGTTCCCCACCTGGACCTCTCCTGGACCTCGTGATTCTCTTTCCAACATGGACCTCACCTGGATCTGGTGACTCTGGTCCTCAGTTTGGCCTCACCTGGACCTGGTGTCTCTTGTCCGCACTTTGACCTAACTCAGAACTGCTGAATCTTGACCCACCTAGGCCGCACCCAGACCTGGTGACTCTTGTCCCCAGCTATGCCTCAATTCGACATGATGAATCTGATCCTCACGTGGGCCTCACCTGGTCCTGGGACTCAGCTGGATAGAGTGGCTCTGGTTCCAACAAGGGGCTCACCTGATACTGCTCACTGGGTTCTTAAACTATGCCTCACCAGGACCTAGTGATTCTGTTCGCCATCTGGGCCTGCATGGCCCTAATGACTCTGGTCCTCACCCAGGCGTCATTGGGACCTGGATACTCTATTCCACTAATGGGCCTCACTTTGACCAGGGACCTTAGGTCCCATTCTGGGCCTCAAACTAAACTGGTTACTCTGGTTCCCGCTCTGGGCCTCACCCTGACCTGGTGACTCTAGTCACCCGTTGGGTTTCACTTGGGCCTGGAGAATCTGATCCTTAGCTGTTCCGCACCTGGATCTGGTGACTGGTCGCCACCTGGGTCTGACCTGGAGTTGGTGAATCCTGTTGCCACCTGCGCCTCACCTGGACCTTGTGACTATGGTCCCACCTGGACCTCACCTGGACGAGGTGACTGGTTCCCACAGGGACCTCACCTGGACCTGGTGACTCAGATCCTCCTATGGGCATCATGGGACCTGGTTTCTCAGTTCCACATCGGGGCCTAACCTTGACCTAGTGATTCTTGTCCCCCTCTGGGCCTCACCCTGACCTGGTGACTCTGGTCCCCACCTGGAGTCACCAGAACCGGGTGACTCTCGTCCCCCTCTGGGACTCACCCGGAGCTGGGGTCACTGGTTCTCAGCTGGTCCTCAACAGGACCTGGTGAATCTACTCCTCACTTAGGCCTCGTCTGGACCTTGTGACTCTTTTCCCACCTGGCATCAATGGGACATGGTTACTCTGTTCCTCACCTGGGCCTCACCTGAACATGATAACTTTGATCCACACTTTGGCCTCAACTGCTCCTGATGACTCTCGTCCCCCCACCTAGGCCTCAATCTGGACCTGGTGACTGTGGACCCCACCTGGGTCTCACCTGGACCTGGTGACTCTCGTTCCCACATGAACCGCACCTGGATCTGGTGACTGTGGTGTTCTTGTAGACTCACTTTTACCTGGTGACACCGGTCCCCACTAGGGCCTCACCTGGATCTGCTGTCTGTGGCCTTCAGGTTGGCCTCACCTGGACCTGGTGAATGGGTTTGCCACCTGAGCTTCACCCATACCTGGTGACTAAGGAATCCATGTGGTCCTCTTGAACCTGGTGAATCTGGTCCTTACATGATCCTCTCCCAGACCCGGGGATTCTGGTCACCACCTGGGCCTCACCTGGACCTGGTGAATCTCTTCCCCATCTGGGCCTCACCCAGTCCTGGTGACTTTGTTCCCCACCTGGACCTGATTGCTTTGGACACTTTCTTGGCCTCACCTGGAGCTGGTGATTCTCGTTCCCACATGGACATCATGTGGACTTGGTGGCTGCAGTGTTTCTAGCTTCTCATGTACCTCGTGATTCTGGTCCCCACCAGGGCCTCACAGGGACCTGGTGAGTGTGGTTGCCACCTGCACCACACATGGAACTAATGATTCTGGTCTGCACCTGAGACTACCCTGGATCTGGTGACTGTGGTCCCCACATGGGCTTCACCCGGATTTGGGGACTCCGGTCCCCATCCGGGCCTCAACTGTACCTGTTGACCATGGTCCTCAACTGGGCAAAATTTGGACCCGGTGACTGTGTTCCACAACTGGACCTCACCTGGACCACATGACTCTGGTCCCCCTCTGGGTCTCACCGTGCCTTCGTGACTGTGAACCCCACTTTGGCCTGACTTGGACCTGCTGACCCTGGTTGCCACCTGCGCCTGACCTCGAACTGTTGACTCCGGTTCTTTCAAGGGCCTCCCCTGGACCTGGTGATCCTGGTCCCCACCTGGGCCTCACGTGGACGTGGTGACTCTAGTCACCAACGCGGACTCACCTGGACCTACTTACTGTGTTCCACACCTCGGCCTCAAGTAGACCTGTTGACCATGGTCCCCAAGCCGGCCTCACATGGACAAGTTGACTCTAATCCCACAGGGGCCTCACGTGTACCTGGTAACTCTGGTCCTCACCTGGGCCTCATCTGGACCTAGTGACTCTGGTAACAACCTGGGCTTCACCTGGAACTCGTGGCTCTGGTCCCCACTTGGATTTCACCTGGAACTGGTGACGCTCTTTCCAACATGGACTTCACTTCTTGAATCTGGTCCTTAGCTGGTCCATTTTTGGATCTGGTGACTGGTCGCCACCTGGGCCTCACCTGGACTTGGTGAATCCTGTTGCCACCTGCGCCCCCCCTGGAACTTGTGACTGTGGTCCCACCAGAACCTCACCTGGATCTGGTGGCTCTGGTTCCCATAAGGGGCTCTCCTGGACCTGGTTCCTGTGGTCTCCATCTAGCCTCACCTGGAACACAATGACTCTGATCCATATTTGTGCCTCTCTTGGACCTGTGGACTCTGGTCCTTACCTGGGCATCATTGGGACATGGATACTCTCTTATATACCTGGTCGTCACCTGGACCTGGTGACTGTGGTCCCACCTGGGCCTCACCTGGATGAGGTCACTGGTTCCCACAGGGACCTCACCTGGACCTGGTGACTCAGGTCCTCAAATGGGCATCATGGGACCTGTTATCTCAGTTCCAAATCGGGGCCTCACCTGGACCTAGTGATTCTCGTCCCCCTCTGGGCCTCACCCTGACCTGTTGACTCTGGTCCTCACCTGGATATCACAAGAATCGGGTGACTCTGGTCCCCATTTGGGACTCACCCAGAGCTAGGGAGACTGGTAGTCAACTGGGCCTCAACACGATCTGGTTAATCTACTCCTCACTTAGGCCTCGTCTGCACCCTGTGACTCTTATCCCACCTGTCATCAATGGGATATGGTTACTCTGTTCCCCACCTGGGCCTCACTTGGACATGATAACTGTTCTCCGCACTTTGGGCTCAACTGGTCCTGATGACTCTGGTCCCCCCACCTAGGCCTCAATCTGGACCTGGTGACTGTGGTCCCCACCTGGGTCTCACCTTGACCTGTTGCCTCTCGTTCCCACATGAACCACACCTGGACCTGGTGACTGTGGTGTCCTTGTAGACTCACATTTACCTGGTGACTCCGTTCCCGTCTAGGGCCTCACCTGGATCTGGTGACTCTGGCCTGCAGGTTGGCTTCACCTGGAATTGGTGAGTGGGGTTGTCACCTGGGCCTCACCCATACCTGGTGACTCAGGTCCCCACGTGGGCCTCTTGGACCTGGTGAATCTAGTACTTATCTGGTCTTAACCCAGACCCGGGGACTCTGGTCACGACCTGGGCCTCACCTGGACCTGGTGAATCTGTTCCTCATCTTGGCCTCACCGAGTCCTTGTGACTTTGTTCCCCACTTGGACCTGATTGCTGTGGACTCGTTTTGCCTCCCCTGGAACTGGTGACTCTGATCCTATCTGCGCGTCACCCAGATCTGGTGACTCTGGAACTCACCTCGACATCATTGGTACCTGATTACTCTGTTCCACACCTGAGCCTCCCCTGGACATGATGACTCTGGTACCTCTCTGGGCCTCACCCTGACTGGTGACTCTGGTCCCCATCTGGATGTCACCTGGACCAGGTGATTCTGGTACCCCTCTAGGCCTCAACCAGTTCTGGTGACTCTGGTCTTCAACTGGGCCTCACCTGGACCTAGTGAATATACTCGATGTGGGCCTCATTTGGACCTGGTGACTCTGGTCCATACCTTGGCATCATCGGGACATGGTTCCACTGCATGGCCTGTAGGTTGGTCTCACCTGGACCTGGTAACTCTGGTCCCTACCTGGGCTTCATCGGGACACCGTTCCTCTGCATGGCCTGCAGGTTGGCCTCACCTGGACCTGGTGAGTGGGGTTTCCACATGGGCCTCACACATACCTGGTGACATAGGTCCCCAAGTGGGCCTCACTTGGACCTGGTGAATCTGATCCTTAACTGGTCCTCACCCAGAACTGGTAACTCTGGTCACCACCTGGGAAACACCTGGACAGGGTGAATCTGGTCCCCATCTGGGCCTCCCCCAGTCCTGATGACTTTGTTCCCCACCTGGTACTGATTGCTGTGGACTCCTTCTTGGCCTCACCTGGAACTGGTGACTCTCATCCTAACTGGGCCTAACTCAATCTGCTGACTCTTGTCCTCCCCTGTGGACCATTATGAACTGGATACTCTGTTCCACACCTGAGCCTCACCTGGACATGATGACTCTGGATCCACTCTGGGCCTCACCCTGACGTGGTGACTCTGGTCCTCATGTGGATGTCACCTAGACCAGGTGAATCTGGTACCCCTCTAGGGCTCCACTAGACCTGGTGACTCTGGTCCTCAACTGGGCCTCACCGGGACCTAGTGAATATGCTCCCCAACTGTGCCTCATCTGGACCTGGTAACTCTGGTTCTACCTGGGCATCATCGGGACATGTTTACTGTATTCCCCACTGGGACTGACCTGATCCTGGTAACTCTGGTCCTGATTTGGCCTCTTCTGTACCAGGTGACTCTGGATCCACCTTGGGTTCACCGGTAACTGGTGACTCTGATCCTAAGCATGGCCTCACCTGACCTGGTGACTGTGGTTCCCATTGGGACCGCACCTGGACCTCATGTCTCTGGACCCAACTGGACTTCACCAGGACCTGGTGTCTCTGGTACCCACCTTGGTAGCATCAGTATACGGTTACACTGTTCACTAACAGTGACCCAGCCGGACCTATTAACTCTGGTCTTCACCTGGGCCACACCTGGACATGTTGACACTGGTTCCCACCTGGGTCTCACCTGGACATGGTGAGTCGGATCCACAACTGGTCCTCCCCTGTAACTGGTGATTCTCGTTCCCACATGGACATCATGTGGACCTGGTGGCTGAAGTGTTTCTAGCTTCTCATGTACCTCGTGACTCTGGTCCCCACCAGGGCCTCACAGGGACCTGGTGAGTGTGGTTGTCACCTGCACCTCAAGTGGACCTGGTCATTCTGGTCTGCACCTGAGACTACCCTGGATCTGGTGACTATGGTCCCCACCTGGGCTTCACCTGCTTTGGGGACTCCGGTCTCCATCTGAGCCTCACCTTGGCCTGTTGGCCATGGTCCTCAACTGGGCAAAATTGGGACATGGTGACTGTGTTCAACACTGGACCTCACCTGGACAAGGTGATTCTGGTCTCCCTCTGGGTCTCACCGCGCCCTAGTGACCGTGAACCCAACTTTGCCCTGACTTGGACCTGCTGACCCTGGTTACCACCTGCGCTTGACCTCGAACTGTTGACTCTGGTACTTTCAAGGGTCTACACTGTACCTTGTGATCCTGGTCCCCACCTGGGGGGGGTCTCACCTGGACGTGGTGACTCATGTCACAACCGCGTACTCACCTGGAGCTGCTTACTGTGTTCCACATCTGAGTCTCAAGTAGACTTGTTGACCATGGTCCCCAAGCCGGACTCACATGGACCTGTTGTCTCTGATCCCCACCGGGGCCTCACGTGTACCTGGTAACTCTGGTCCTCACCTGGGCCTCATCTGGACCTATTGACTCTGGTCCCCACCTGGGCTTCACCTGGATCTGGTGACTCTGGTCCCCTCCTGTACTACACCTGGATCTGGTGACTCTGGTCCCCACCTGGAACTCTCCTGGACCTGGTGACTCTCTTTCCAACATGGACCTCACCTGGATCTGGTGACTCTGGTACTCAGTTTGGCCTCACCTGGACCTGGTTTCTCTCGTCCCCACTTTGACCAAACTCAGAACTGCTGAATCTTGCCCCACCTAGGCCGCACCCAGACCTGGTGACTCTTGTCCCCAGCTATGCCTCAATTTGCCCTAATGAATCTGGTCCTCACGTGGGCCTCACATGGACCTGGGACTCAGCTGCATAGAGTGGCTCTGGTTCCCACAAGGGGCTCACCTGATACTGGTGACTGTGGTCTTATTCTATGCCTCAACAGGACCTAGTGATTCTGTTCTCCATCTGGGCCTGCATGGCCCTAGTGACTCTGGTCCGCACCCAGGAATCATTGGGAACTGGATACTCTATTCCACACCTGGGCCTCACTTTGACCAGAGACCTCTGGTCCCATTCTGGGCCTCAAACTAAACTCGTTACTCTGGTATCCCCTCTGGGACTCACCCTTACCTGGTGACTCTGGTCACCCCTTGGGCTTCACTTGGACCTGGTGAATCTGGTCCTTAGCTGGTCCGCACCTGGATCTGGTGACTGGTCGCCACCTGGGTCTCACCTGGACTTGGTGAATCCTGTTGCCACCTGCCGCTCACCTGGACCTTGTGACTGTGGTCCCACCTGGACCTCACCTGGATCTGGTGGCTCTGGTTCTCATATGGGGCTCTCCTGGATCTGGTTCCTGTGGTCTCCATCTGGCCTCACCTGGAGCACAGTGACTCTGATCCATATTTGGTCCTCTCCTGGACCTGTTGACTCTTGTCCTTACCTGGGCATCATTGGGACCTGGATACTCTCTTAAATACCTGGGCCTCACCTGGACCTGGTGACTGTGTTCCCACCTGGGCCTCACCTGGACGAGGTGACTGGTTCCCACAGGAACCTCACCTGGATCTGGTGACTCAGGTCCTCATATGGATATCATGGGACCTGGTTTCTGAGTTCCACATAGGGGCCTCACCTGGACCTAATGATTCTCGTCCCCCTCTGGGCCTCACCCTGACGTGCTGACTCTGGTCCCCACCTGGATATCACCAGAACTGTGTGACTCTGGTCCCCCTCTGGGACTCACCCGGAGCTGGGGTCACTGGTCCTCAACTCGGCCTCAACAGGACCTTGTGAATCTACTCCTCACTTAGGCCTCGTCTGGACCTTGTGACTCTTTTCCCACCTGGCAACAATGGGACATGGTTACTCTCTTCCGCACCTTAGCCTCACATGGACATGATAACTTTGCTCCGCACTTTGGCCTCAACTGGTCCTGATGACCCTGGTCCCCCAACCAAGGCCTCAATCTGGACCTGGAGACTGTCGTCCCCACGTGGGTCTCACCCGGACCTGGTGACTCTCGTTCCCACATGAACCACACCTGGACCTGGTGACTGTGGTGTACTTGTAGACTCACATTTACCTGGTGACTCCGGTCCCCACTAGTGCCTCACCTGGATCTGGTGACTCTGGCCTGTTGGTTGACCTCACTTGGACCTGGTTAGTGGGGTTGCCACCTGGGCCTCACCCAAACCTGGTGACTCAGGTCCCCACGTGGGCCTCTTGGACCTGTTAATCTGGTCCTTACCTGGTCCTCTCCCAGACCCGGGGACTCTGGTTACCACCTGGGCCTCACCTGGACCTAGTGAATCTAGTCCCCAACTGGGCCTCACCCATTCCTGGTGACTTTGTTCCCCACCTGGACCTGATTGATGTGGTATCCTTCTTGGCCTCACCTGGAACTGGTGACTCATCCTATCTGCACGTCACCCAGATCTGGTGACTCTGGTCCTCACCTGGGCATATTTGGTACCTGGTGACTCTGTTCCTCACCTGAGCCTCACCTGGACATGATGTCTCTGGAAACTCTCTGGGCCTCACCCTGACCTGGTGACTCTGGTCCCCATCTGGATGTCACCTGGTCCAGGGGATTCTGGTAGCCCTCTAGGACTCAACCAGATCTGGTGACTGTGATCCTCAACTGGGCCTCACCTGCACCTAGTGAATATGCTCCATCTGGGCCTCATTTGGACCTGGTGACTCTGATCTCTACCTGGGCATCATCGGGACATGGTTCCATTGCATGGACTGCAGGTTGGCCTCACCTGGACCTGGTAAATCTAGTTCCTACCTGGGCATCATCGGGACATGTTCCACTGCATGGCCTCCAGGTTGGCCTCACCTGGACCTGAGAACTCTAGTCCCTACCTCGGCATCATCGGGACATGGTTCCTCTGCATGGCCTGCAGGTTGGCCTCACCTGGGCCTGGTGAGAGGGGTTGTCACTTGGGCCTCACACATGCCTGGTGACACAGGTCCCCACGTGGGCCTCACTTTGACCTGGTGAATCTGGTCCTTACCTGGTCCTCACCCGGAACTCGTAACTCTGTTCACCACCTGGGAATCATCTGGACCTGGTGAATCTGGTCCCAATCTGGGCCTCACCCAGTCCTCGGGACTTTGTTCCCCACCTGGACCTGATTGCTGTGGACTCTTTCTTGGCCTCACCGAGAACTGGTGACTCTGATCCTATCTGCGCATCACCCAGACCTGGTGACTCTGGTCCTCACCTGGGCATGTTTGGTACCTGGTGACTCTGTTCCACACCTGAGCCTCACCTGGACATGATGACTCTGGATCCTCTCTGGGCCTCACCCTGACCTGGTGACTCTGGTCCACATCTGGATGTCACTTTGACCAGGTGAATCTGGTATCCCTCTAGGCCTCAACCAGATCTGGTGACTCTGGTCCTCAACTGGGCCTCACCTGGACCTAGTGAATATGCTCCATCTGGGCCTCATTTGGACCTGGTGACTCTGGTCCCTACCTGGGCATCATCGGACCTGTTTCCACTGCATGGCCTGCAGGTTGGCCTCACCTGGACCTGGTGAGTGTGGTTGCCACCTACACCTCACGTGGACCTGGTGATTCTTGTCTGCACCTGAGATTACCCTGGATCTGGTGACTGTGGTCCCCACCTGGGCTTCCCCTGGATTTGGAGACTCCGGTCCCCATCTGGGCCTCACCTGGCCCTGTTGACCATGGTTCTCAACTGGGAAAAATTGGGACGCGGTGACTGTGTTCCACAACTGCACCTCACCTGGACCAAGTGTCTCTGGTCCCCCTCTGGGTCTCACCGTGCCCTCGTGACTGTGAAGCTCACTTTGGCATGACTTCAACCTGCTGACCCTGGTCGCCACCTGCGCCTGACCTCAAACTGTTGACTCTACTTTATTCAAGGACCTCCCATGTACCTGGTGATCCTGGTCACCACCTGGACTTCACCTTGACTCGGTGACTCTTGTCACCACCTGGTTCTCACCTGGACCTGGTGACTCTCGTTCCCACATGAACCACACCTGGACCTGGTGACTGTGGTGTACTTGTAGACTCACATTTACCTGCTGACTCCGGTCCCCACTAGGGCCTAACCTGGATCTGGTGACTCTGGCCTGCAGGTTGGCCTCACCTGGACTTGGTTAGTGGGATGCCACCTGGGCCTCACACATACCTGGTGACTCAGGTCCCCACGTGGGCCTCTTGGACCTGGTGAATCTGGCCCTTACCTGATCTTCTCCCAGACCCGGGGAATCTGGTCACAACCTGGGCCTCACGTGGACCTGGTGCATCTGGTCCCCATCTGGGCCTAACCCAGTCCTGGTGACTATGTTTCCCACCTGGAACTGATTGCTCTGGACTCTTGGCCTCACTTGGAACTGGTGACTCTGATCCTATCTGTGCGTCACCGAGACCTGGTGACTCTGGTCCTCACCTGGGCATCATTGGTACCTAGTTACTGTGTTCCACACCAGAGCCTCACCTGGACATGATGTCTCTGGGACCTCTCTGGGCCTCACCCTGACCTGGTGATCTGGTCCCCATCTGGATGTCACCTGGACCAGGGGATTCTGGAACCCCTCTAGGCCTCAACCAGATCTGGTGACACTTGTCCTCAACTGGGCCTCACCTGGACCTAGTGAATATGCTCCATCTGGGCCTCATTTGGACCTGGTGACTCTGGTCACTCACTGGGAATCATCTGGAAATGGTTCCACTGCATGGCCTGCTGGTTTGCCTCACCTGGACCTGGTAACTCTGGTCCCTACCTGGGCATCATCGGGACATGATTCCTCTGCATGGCCTGCAGGTAGGCCTCATCTTGACCTGGTGAGTGGAGTTCCCACCTGGGTCTTACCCATGCCTGGTGACACAGGTCCCCACGTGGGCCTCACTTGGACCTGGTGATTTTGGTCCTTACCTAGTCCTCACCCGGAACTGGTAAATCTGTTCACCACCTGGGAATCACCTAGACCTGGTGACTTTGTTCCCCACCTGGACCTGATTGCTGTGGACACCTTCTTGGCCTCACCTGGAAGTGGTAACTCTGATCCTAACTGGGCCTTTCCCAGATCTGGTGACTCTGGTCCTCACCTGTGGACAATTATGACCTGGATACTCTGTTCCACACCTGAGCCTCACCTGGACATGATGACTCTGGATCCCCTCTGGGCCTCACCCTGACATGGTTACTCTGGTCCCCGTCTGGATGTCACCTAGACCAGGCGAATCAGGTACCCCTCTGGGTCTCAACCAGATCTGGGGCCTCTGGTCCTCAACTGGGCCTCACCTGGACCTAGTGAATATGATCCATCTGGGCCTCATTTGGACCTGGTGACTCTGGTCCCTACGTGGGCAACATCGGGACATGGTTCCACATAATGGTCTGCAGGTTGGCCTCTTCTTGACCTGGTAACTCTGGTCCCTACCTGGGCATCATCAGGACACGGTTCCTCTGCATGGCCTGCAGGTTGGCGTCAACTAGACCTCGTACCTCTGGTCCCTACCTGGGCATCATCGGGACACGGTTCCTCTGCATGGCCTGCAGATAGGCCTCACCTGGACCTGGAGAGTGGGCTTGCCATCTGGGCCTCACCCATACCTGGTGACACAGGTCTCACGTGGGCCTCACTTGGACCTGGTGAATCTGGTCCTTACCTGGTCCTCACCCGGAACAGTTAACCCTTGTCACCACCTGGGAATCACCTGGACCTGGTGAATCTGGTCCCCATCTGGGCCTCACCCAGTCCTGGTGACTTTGTTCCCCACCTGGAGCTGATTGCTTTGGACTCTTTCTTGGCCTCACCTGGAACTGGTGACTCTTATCCTCTCTGCGCGTGAATCAGGCCTGGTGAATCTGGTCCTCACCTGGGAATCATTGGTACCTGGTGACTCTGTTCCACACCTGAGCCTCACCTGGACATGATGACTCTGAAACCTCTCTGGGCCTCACCCTGACCTGGTGACTCTGGTCCCCATCTGGATGTCACCTGGACCAGGTGATTCTGGTACCCCTCTAGGCCTCAACCAGATCTGGTGTCTCTGGTCCTCAACTGGGACTCGGCTGGACTTAGTGAATATGCTCCATCTTGGCCTCATTTGGACCTGGTTACTCTGGTCCCTACCTGGGCATCATGGGGACCTGGTTCCACTGCATGGCCTGCAGGTTGGCCTCACCTGGACCTGGTAACTCTGGTCCCTACCTTGGCATTATCGGGACCCGGTTACTTTGCATGGCCTGCAGGTAGGCCTCACCTGTACCTGATGAGTGGGGTTGCCACTTGGGCCTCACGCATACCTGGTGACACAGGCCCCTACGTGGGCCTGACTTGGACCTGGTGTATCTGGTAATTCTGGTCACCACCTGGGAATCACCTGGACCTGGTGAATCTAGTAACTCTGGTCACCACCTGGGAATCACTTGGACCTGGTGAATCTGTGTCCCCACCTGGACTTCACCTGGATCTAGTGACTCTGGTTCCCACCTGGACCTCTCCTGGACCTGGTGACTCTCTTTCCAACATGGATCTCACCTGGATCTGGTGACTCTGGTACTCAGTTTGGCCTCATCTGGACATCGTGTCTCTCGTCCCCACTTTGACCTAACTCAGAAGTGCTGAAACTAGCCCCACCTAGGCCGCACCCAGACCTGGTGACTCTTGTCCCAGCTATGCCTCAATTCGACCTGGTGAATCTGGTCTTCACGTGGGCTTAACATGGACCTGGGACTCAGCTGGATAGAGTGGCTCTGGTTCCCTCAAGGGGCTCACCTGATACTGCTGACTGTGGTCTTATTCTATGCCTCACCAGGACCTAGTGATTCTGTTCCCCATCTGGGCCTGTATGGCCCTAGTGACTCTGGTCCTGACCCAGGCATCATTGGGACCTGGATACTCTATTCGACAATGGGGCCTCACTTTGACCACGGACCTCTGGTCCCATTCTGGGCCTCAAACTAAACTGGTTACTCTGGTTCCCCCTCTGGGCCTCACCCTTACCTGGTAAATCTGGTCACCCCTTGGGCTTCACTTGGGCCTGGTGAATCTGGTCCTTAGCTGGTCCGCACATGGATCTGGTGACTGTTCGCCACCTGGGCCTCACATGGACTTGGTGAATCCTGTTGCCACCTGCGCCTCACCGGGACCTTGTGACTCTTTTCCCACCTGGCATCAATGCGACAAGGTTACTCTGTTCCCCACCTGGGCCTCACCTGGACATGATAACTTTGCTCCACACTTTGGCCTCAACTGGTCCTGATGACGCTGGTCCCCCCACCTAGGCCTCAATCTGGACCTGGTGACTGTGGTCCCCACCTGGTTCTCACCTGGACCAGGTGTCTCTCGTTCCCACATGAACCACACCTGGACCTGGTGACTGTGGTGTTCTTGTAGACGCACATTTACCTGGTGACTCTGGTCCCCACTAGGGCCTCACCTGGATCTGGTGACTCTGGCCTGAAGGTTGTCCTCACCTGGACCTGGTGAGTGGGGTTGCCACCCCATACCTGGTGTCTCAATTCCACACGTGGGCCTCGTGGACCTGTTTATCTGGTCGTTACCTGGTCCTCTCCCAGACCCGGGGACTCTGGTCCCCAAATGGGCCTCATCTGAACCTGTGATTGTGATCCCCAACTGGGCCTCACCCAGTCCTGGTGACTTTGTTCCCCACCTGGATCTGATTGCTGTGGACTCTTTCTTGGCCTCACCGGGAACTGGTGACTCTGATCCTATCTGCGCGTCACCCAGACCTGGTGACTCTGGTCCTGACCTGGGCATCATTGGGACCTGGTGACTCTGTTCCACACCAGAGCCTCACCTGGATATGATGACTCTGCAACCCCTCTGTGCCTCACCCTGACCTGGTGATTCTGGTCCACATCTGGATGTCACCTGGACCAGGTGATTCTGGTACCCCTCTAGGCCTCAACCAGATCTGGTGACTCTGGTTCTCAACTGGGCCTCACCTGGACCTAGTGAATATGCTCCATCTGGATATCATTGGACCTGATGATTCTGATCCCTACCTGGGCATCATCAGGACATGGTTCCACTGCATGGACTTCAGGTTGGCCTCACCTGGACCTGTTAACTCTGGTCCCTACCTGGGCATCATCGGGACATTGTTCCACTGCATGGCCTGCAGGTTGGCCTCCCCTGGACCTGGTGAGTGGGGTTGCCACCTGGGCCTCACTCATACCTGGTGACAAAGGCCCCACGTGGGCCTCACTTGGACCTGGTGAATCTGGTCCTCTCCTGGTCGTCACCCGGAACTGGTAACTCTTTTTACAACCTGGGAATCACCTGGACCTCGTGAATCTGGTCCCCATCTGGGCCTCACCCAGTCCTGGTGACGTTGCTCCCCGCCTGGACCTGTTTGCTGTGGACTCCTACTTGGCCTCACCTGGAACTGCTGACTCTGATCCTTACTGGGCCTCACCCAGATCTGGTGACTCTGGTCCTCACCTGTGGACCATTATGACCTGGATACTCTGTTCCACACGTGAGCCTCACCTGGACATGATGACTCTGGATCCCCTCTGGTCCTCAGCCTGACATGGTGACATGGGCCCCATCTGGATGTCACCAAGACCAGATGAATCTGGTACCCCTCTAGGCCTCAACTTGACCTGGTGACTCTAGTCCTCAACTGGGCCTCACCGGGACCTAGTGAATATGCTCCCCACCTCCGCCTCATCTGGAACTGGCGACTCTGGTTCTACCTGGGAATCATTGGGACATGGTTACTCTATTCCCCACTGGGACTGCCCTGATCCTGGTAACTCTGGTCCTGACTTTGGCCTCTTCTGTACCAGGTGACTCTGGCTCCACCTGGTCCTCAACTGTAATTGGTGATTGTCGTTCCCACATGGACATCATTTGGATCTGGTGGCTGCAGTGTTTCTAGCTTCTCATGTACCTCGTGATTCTGGTCCCCACCAGGGCCTCACCGGGACCTGTTGAGTGTGATTGCCACCTGCACCTCTCCTGGACCTGGTGATTCTGGTATCCCCCTGAGACTACCCTGGATCTGGTGTCTGTTGTCCCCACCTGGGCTTCACCTGGATTTTGGGCTCTCGTTCCCATCTGAGGCTCACCTGGCCCTGTTGACCATGGTCGTCAACTGGGCAAAATTGGGACCCGGGGACTGTGATCCACAACTGGACCTCACCTGGACCAGGTGACTCTGGTCCCCCTCTAGGTGTCACCGTGCCCTAGTGACTGTGAACCCCACTTTGGCCTGACTTGGACCTCCTGACCATGGTTGCCACCTGCGCCTGACCTCGAACTTTTGACTCTGGTTCTTTCAAGGGCCTCCCCTGGACGTGGTGATCCTGGTGCCCACATGGGCCTGACCTGGACCTGGTGACTCTTGTCACCACCGGGAACTGACCTGGACCTGCTTACGGTGTTCCACACCTGGGTCTCAAGTAGACCTGTTGACCATGGTCCCCAAGCCAGCCTCACATGGACATGTTGCCTCTGATCCCCACCGGGGCCTCACGTGTACCTGGTAACTCTGGTCCTCATCTGGGTCTCATCTGGACCTAGCGACTCTGGTCCCTACCTGGGCTTCACCTGGATCTGGTGACTCTGGTACCCACCTGGACTTCACCTGGATCTGGGGACTCTGGTCCACACATGGACCTGACCCGCATCTGGTGACTCTGGTCCTCAGTTTGGCCTCACCTGGATCTGGCATCTCTCGTCCCCACTTTGACCTAACTCAGAACTGCTGAATCTTGCACCACCTCGACCGCACCCAGACTTGGGGACTCTTGTCCCCAGCTATGCCTCAATTCGACCTGATGAATCTGTTCCTCACGTGGGGCTCACATGGACCTGGGATTCAGCTGGATAGAGTGGCTCTGGTTCTCACAAGGGGCTCACCTGATATAGCTGACTGTGGTCTTATTCTATGCCTCACCTGGTCCTAGCGATTCTGTTCCCATCTGGGCCTGCATGGCCCTAGTGACTCTGGTCCTCACCCAGGAATCATTAGGACCTGGATACTCTATTCCACACCTGTGCCTCACATTGACCATGGACCTCTCGTCCCTTTCTCGGACTCAAACTAAACTAGTTACTGGTTCCCCTTTGGGCCTCACCCTTACCTGGTAACTCTGGTCACCCTTTGGGCTGCACTTCACCAGATGAACCACACCTGGACCTGGTGACTGTGGTGTTCTTGTATACTCACATGTACCTGGTGACTCCAGTCCCCACTAGGGCCTCACCTGGATCTGGTGACTCTGGCCCGCCGGTTGGCCTCACCTAGACCTGGTGAGTGGGGTTGCCACCTAGGCCTCACACATAGCTGGTGACTCAGGTCCCCACGTGAGCCTCTTGGACCTGGTGAATCTGGTCCTTACCTGGACCTTTCCGAGACCCGGGGACTCTATCCCCACCTGGGCCTTACCTGGACCTGGTGAATCTGGTCCCCATCTGGGTCTCACCCTGGTCTGGTGACTTTGTTCCCCACCTGGACCTGATTGCTTTGAACTCTTTCTTGGCCTCACCTGCAACTGGTGACTCTGATCCTATCTGCGCCTCACCCAGATCTGGTGACTCTGGTCCTCACCTGGGCATCATTGGTATCTGGTGACTCTCTTCCACACCTGAGCCTCACCTGGACCCGATGACTCTGGAACCACTCTGGGCCTCCCCCTGACCTGGTGACTCTCGTCCCCATCTGGATATCACCTGGACCAGGTGATTCTGGTACCCTTCTAAGACTCAAGTAGATATGGTGAAACTGGTCCTCAACTGGGCCTCACCTGGACCTAGTGAATATGCTCCATCTGGGCCTTATATGGACCTGGTGACTCTGGTCCCTACCTGGGCATCATCGGGATATGGTTACACTGCATCGCCTGCAGATTGGCCTCAACTGGACCTGGTAAATCTGGTCCCTACCTGAGCATCACCGGGACATGGTTCCTCTGCATGGCCTGCAGGTTGGCCTCACCTGGACTGGTGAGTGGGGTTGCCACCTGGGCCTCCCCCATACCTTGTGACAGAGGGCCCCACGTGGGCCTCCCTTTGACCTGGTGAATCTGGTCCTTACCTGGTCCTCACTCGGAACTAGTAAGTCTGGTCACAACATGGGAATCATCTGGACCTGGTGAATCTGGTCCCCATTGGGCCTCACTCAGTCCTGATGACTTTGTTCCCCACCTGGACCTGATTGCTGTGGACTCCTTTTGGGCCTCACCTGGAACGGGTGACTCTGATCCTAATTGGGCCTCACCCAGATCTGGTGACTCTGGTCCTCACCTGTGGATCATTATGACCAGGATACTCTGTTCCAAACCTGAGACTCACCTGGACATGATGATGCTGGATCCCCTCTGGGCCTCAGCCTGACATGGTGACTCTGGTCCCCATCTGGATATCACCAGAATCGGGTGACTCTGTTCCCCCTCTGGGACTCACCCGGTGCTGGGACACTGGTCCTCACCTGGGCACCACTGGACCTGGTGAATCTACTCCTCACTTAGGTCTCGTCTGGACTTTGTGATTCTTTTCCCACCTGGCATCAATGGGACATGGTTACTCTGTTCCCACTGGGCCTCACCTGGACATGATAACTTTGCTCCACACTTTGGCCTCAACTGGTCCTGATGTCTCTGATCCCCCCACCTAGGCCTCAAACTGAACCTGGTGACTGTGGTCCCCACCTGGGTCACACCTGGACTTGGTGACTGTGGTCCCCACCTGGGTCTCACCTAGACCTGGTGGTCTCGTTCCTACATGAACCACGCCTGGACCTGGTGACTCTGGCGTTCTTGTAGACTCACTTTTACCTGGTGAATCTGGTCTCCACTAGGGACTCACGTGGATCTGGTGACTCTGGCTGCAGGTTGGTCTCACCAGGACCTGGTGAGTGGGGTTGCCACCTGGGCCTCACCCATACCTGGTGACTCAAGTCCCTACGTGGGCCTCTTGGACCTGGTGAATCTTGTCCTTTCCCGGTCCTCTCCTAGACCCGGGGACTCTTGTCACCACCTGGGCCTCACCTGGACCTGGTGAATCTGGTCTCCATCTGGGCCTCACCCAGTCCTGGTGACTTTGTTCCCCACCTGGACCTGCTTGCTGTGCCCTTTCTTGGCCTCACCCGGACTGGTGAGTCTGATCCTATCTGTGCGTCACCCAGACCGGGTGACTCTTGTCCTCACCTGGGCATCATTGGTACCAGGTGACTCTGTACCACACCTGAGCCTCACCTGGAATTGTTGACTCTGGAACCGCTCTGGGCCTCACCCTGACCTAGTGACTCTGGTCCCCATCTGGATGTCACGTGGACAAGGTGATTCTGGTACCCCCTAGGACTCAAAAAGATTTGGTGACTCTGGTCTTCAAAGGGGACTCACCTGTACCCAGTGAATATGCTCGATCTGGTCCTCATTTGGACCTGGTGACTCTGGTCCATACCTGGGCATCATCGGGATATGGTTCCACTGCATGGCCTGCAGGTTGGCCTCACCTGGACCTGGTGAGTGTTATTGCCACCTGGGCCTCACCCATACCTGGTGACTCAGGTCCACGTGGGCCTCTTGGACCAAGTGAATCTGGTCCTTACCTGGTCCTTTCCCAGAACGGGGACTCTGGTCACAACCTGTGCCTCACCTGGACCTGGTGAATCTGTTACCCTCTAGGCCTCAACAAGATCTGGTGACTCTGATCCTATCTGCGCGTCACCCAGACCTGGTGACTCTGGTCCTCACCTGGGCATCATTGGGACCTGGTGACTCTGTTCCACACCTGAGCCTCACCTGGACATGATGACTCTGGAACCTCTCTGGGACTCACACTGACCTGGTGACTGTGGTCCCCATCTGGATGTCACCTGGACCAGGTGATGCTGGTACCCTTCTAGGCCTCAACCAGATCTCGTGACTCTGGTCCTCAACTTGGCCTCACTTGGACCTAGTGAATATGCACCATCTGGGCCTCTTTTGGACCTGGTGACTCTGGTCCCTACCTGGGCATCATCGGGACATGGTTCCACTGCATGGCCTGCAGGTTGGCCTCACTTGGACCTGGTAAGTCTGGTCCCTACATGGTCATCATCGGGACATGGTTCCTCTGCACGGCCTGCAGGTTGGCCTCACCTGGAGTTGGTCAGTGGGGTTGTCACCTGGGCCTCACCTATGCCTGGTGACACAGGTCCCCACGTGGGCCTCACTTGGACCTGGTGAATCTTGTCCTTACCTGGACCTCACCTGCCTGCAGGTTGGCCTCACCCGGAACTGGTAAGTCTGGTCACCACCTGGATATCACCTGGACCTTGTGTATCTGGTCCCCATCTAGGCCTCACCCAGTCCTGGTGACTTTGTTCCCCACCTGGACCTGATTTCTGTGAACTCCTTCTTGGCCTCACCTGGAACTGGTGACTCTGGTCCCCACCTGGACCTCTCCCGGACCTGGTGACTTTCTTTCAAACATGGACCTCACATGGATCTGGTGACTCTGGTACTCAGTTTGGCCTCACCTGGAACTGGCGTCTCTCGTCCCCACTTTGACCTAACTCAAAACTGCTGAATCTAGCCCAACTTAGGCAGCACCCAGACCTGGTGACTTTTGTCCCCAGCTATGCCTCAATTCGACCTAATGAATCTGGTCCTCACGGGAGCCTCACCTGGACCTGGGACTCAGCTGGATACAGTGGCTCTGGTTCCCGCAAGGGGCTCAGCTGATACTGCTGACTGTGGTCTTATTGTATGCCTCACCAGGACCTAGTGATTCTGTTCCCCATCTGGGCCTGCATGACCCCAGTGACTCTGGTCCTCACCCAGGCATCATTGGGTGATGGACACAATGATCCTCACCCTGGATACGCTATTACACACCTGGGCCTCACTTTGACCAGGGACCTCTGGTCCAATTCTGAGCCTCAAACTAAACAGGTTACTCTGGTTCCCCCTCTGGGGCTCACCCTTACCTGGTGACTTGGTCACCCTTTGGGCTTCACTTGGGCCTGGTGAATCTGGTCCTTAGCTGGTCCGCGCATGGATGTGGTGACTGGTCGCCACCTGGGCCTCACTTGGACTTGTAGAATCCTGTTGCCACCTGCGCCTCACCTGGACCTGGTGACTGTGGTCCCACCTGGACCTCACCTGGATCTCGTGGCTCTGGTTCCCATATGGGGCTCTCCTGGACACGGTTCCTGTGGTCTCCATCTGGCCTCACCTGGAACACAATGACGCTGATCCGTATTTGGGCCTCTCCTGGACCTGTTGACTCTGGTCCTTACCTGGGCATCATTGGGACCTCGATACTCTCTTATATACCTGGGCCTCACTTGGACCTGGTGACTGTGGTCGCACCTGGGCCTCACCTGGACGAGGTGACTGGTTCCCACAGAGACCTCACATGGACCTGGTGACTCAGGTCCTCATACGGGCATCATGGTACCTGGTTTCTCAGTTCCACATCGGGCCTCACCTGGAGCTAGTGATTCTCGTCCCCCTCTGGGTCTCATCCTGACGTGGTGACTCTGGTCCCCACCTGAATATCAACAGAACCGGGTGACTCTGGTCCCCCTCTGAGACTCTCCGGAGCTGTGGACACTGGTCCTCAACTGGGCCTCAACAGGACCTGATGAATCTACTCTTCACATAGGCCTCGTCTGGAACTTGTGACTCTTTTCCCACCTGGCATCAAGGGGACATGGTTACTCTGTTCCCCACCTGGGCCTCACCTGGACATGATAAGTTTGCTCCACACTTTGGCCTCACCTGGTCCTGATGACTCTGGTCCCCCCACCTAGGCCTCAATATGGACCTGGTGACTGTGGTGTCTTGTAGACTCACATTTACCTGGTGACTCCGGTCCCCACTAGGGCCTCAGCTGGATCAGGTGACTCTGGCCTTCAGGTTGGCCTCACTTGGACCTGGTGAGTGGGGTTGCCACCTGGGCGTCACCCATACCTGGTGACTCAGGTCCCCACGTTGGCCTCCTGGACCTGGTGAATCTGGTAATTCTGGTCACCACCTGGGAATCCCCTGGACCTGGATAATCTGGTCGCCATCTGGGCCTGACCCAGTCCTGGTGACTTTGTTCCCCACCTGGACCTGATTGCTGTGGACTCCTTTTGGGCCTCACCTGGAACTGGTGACTCTGATCCTAACTGGGCCTCACCCAGATCTGGTGACTCTGGTCCTCACTTGTGGACCACTAAGACCTGGATACTCTGTTCCACACCTGAGCCTCACCTGGACATGATGACTCTGGATCCTCTCTGGGCCTCACTCTGACATGGTGACTCTGGTCCCCATCTGGATGTCAACTAGACCAGGTGAATCTTGGACCCCTGTCGGCCTCAACCAGACCTGGTGACTCTGGTCCTCAACTGGGCCTCACCTGGACCTAGTGAACATGCTCCACACCTGCGCCTCATCTGAACGTGGTGACTCGGGTTCTACCTGGGCATCATCGGGACATGGTTACTCTATTCCCCAATGGGACTGACCTGATCCTAGTAACTCTGGTCCTGAATTGGCCTCTTCTGTACCAGGTGACTCTGACTCCACCTGGACCTCACCTGTAACTGGTGACTCTGATCCTAAGCATGGCCTCACCTGACCTGGTGACTGTGGTTCCCATCGGGATCTTACTTGGACCTCATGTCTCTGGTCCTACCTGGGCCTCACCAGGACCTGGTGTCTCTGGTACCCACCTGGGTAGCATCAGGGTATGGTTACACTGTTCACTAACAGTGACCCAGCCGGAACCATTAACTCTGGTCTTCACCTGGGCCACACCTGGACATGGTGACACTGGATCCCACCTTGGTCTCAACTTGACATGGTGAGTCGGATCCCCACCTGTTCCTCACGTGTAACTGCTGATTCTCCGGCCCACATGGACATCATGTGTACCTGGTGGCTGCAGTGTTTCTAGCTTCTCATGTACCTTGTGACTCTGGTCCCTGCCAGGGCCTCACTGGGTCCTGGGGAATGTGGTTGCCACCAGCACCTCACTTGGACCTGGTGATTATGGTCTGCACCTGAGACTACCCTGGATCTGCTGACTGTGGTCCCCACCTGGGCTTCACCTGGATATGGGGACTCCAGTGCCCATCTGGGCCTCACCTGCCCCTGTTGACCATGGTCCTCAACTGTGCAAAATTGGGACTCGGTGACTGGGTTCCACAACTGGACGTCACCTAGACCAGGTGACTCTGCTCCCCCTCTGGGTCTCACCGTGCCCTAGTGACTGTGAACCCCACTTTGGCCTGCCTTGGACCTGCTGAACCTGGATGCCACCTGCGCCTGCCCTCGAACTGTTGACTCTGGTTCTTTCAAGGACCTCCCCTGGACCTGGTGATCCTGGTCCCCACCTGGGCCTCACCTGGACGTGGTGACTCTTGTCATAACCTGGGACTCACCTGGACTTGGTTACAGTGTTCCACACTTGGGCCTCAAGTAGACCTGTTGACCATGGTCCCCAAGCCGGCCTCACATGGACCTGTTGCCTCTGATCCCCACCGGGGCCTCTCGTGTACCTGGGAACTCTGGTCCTCACCTGGGCCTCATCTGGACCTAGTGACTCTTGTCCCCACCTGGGCTTCACCTGGATTTGGTGACTCTGGTCCCCACCTGGACTTCACCTGGATCTGGTGACTCTTGTCCCCACCTGGACCTCTCCTGGACCTGGTGACTCTCTTTCCAACATGGACCTCACCTGGATCTGGTGACTCTGGTCCTCAGTTTGGCCTCACCTGGACCTGGTGTCTCTCGTCCACACTTTGACCTAACTCAGAACTGCTGAATCTTGCCCCACCTAGGCCGCAAACAGATCTGGTGACTCTTGTCCCCAGCTATGCCTCAATTCGACCTGATGAATCTGGTCCTCACGTGGGCCTCTCATGGACCTGGGACTCAGCTGGATAGAGTGGCTCTGTTTCCCACAAGGGGCTCACCTGATACTGGTGACTGTGGTCTTATTCTATGCCTCACCTGGACCTAGTGATTCTGTTCCCCATCTGGGCCTGCATGGCCCTAGTGACTCTGGTCCTCACCCAGGCATCATTGGGACCTGGATACTCTATTCGACACCTGGTCCTCACTCTCACCAGGGACCTCTCGTCGCACTCTGGGCCTCAAATTAAACTGGTTACTCTGGTCCCCCTCTGGGCCTCACCCTTACCTGGTGACTCTGGACACCCTTGGGTTTCATTTGGGCCTGGTGAATCTGGTCCTTAGCTTGTCCTCACTTGTTTATGGTGAGTGTTCGCCACCTGAGCCTCACCTGGTCTTGGTGAATCCTGTTGTCAACTGCGCCTCACCTGGACCTTGTGACAGTGGTCCAACCTGGACTTCACCTGGATCTGGTTGCTCTGGTTCCCATATGGGGCTCTCCGGGACCTGGTTCCTGTGATCTCCATCAGGCCTCACCTGGAACACAATGACTCTGATGCATATTTGTGCCTCTCCTCGACCTGTTGACTCTGGTCCTTACCTGGGCATCATTGGGGCCTGGATACTCTCTTATATACCTGGTCCTCACCTGGACCTGGTGACTGTGGTCCCACCTGGACCTCACCGGGACGAGGTGACTGGTTCCCACAGGGACATCACATGGACCTCGTGACTCAGGTCCTCATATGGGCATCATGGGACCTGGTTTCTCAGTACCTCATCGGGGCCTCAAGTGGACCTAGTGATTCTGGTCCCCCTCTGAGCCTGACCCTGACGTGGTGACTCTGGTCCCAACCTGAATATCACCAGAACCTGGTGACTGTGGTCCCCCTCTGGGACTCATCCAGAGCTGTGGCACTGGTCCTCAACTGGGCCTCAACAGGACCTGGTGAATCTACTCCTCACTTAGGCCTCGACTGGACCTTGTGACTCTTTTCCGAACTGGCATCAATGGGATATGGTTACTCTGTTCCCCACCTGGGCCTCACCTGGAAATGATAACTTTGCTCCGCACTTTGGCCTCAACTGGTCCTGATGATTCTGGTCCCCCCACCTAGGCCTCAATCAGGACCTGATGACTGTGGTCCCCACCTGGGTCTCACCTGGACCTGGTGACTCTCGTTCCCACCTGAAGCACACCTGGACCTGGTGACTGTGGTGTTCTTGTAGACTCACATTTACCTGGTGAGTCCGGTACCCACAAGGGCCTCACCTGCATCTGGTGACTCTGGCCTGCAGGTTGGCCTCACCTGGACCTGGTGATTGGGGTTGCCACCTGGGCCTCACCCACACCTGGTGATTCAGGTCCTCACGTTGATCTCTTGGACCTGGGGAATCTGGGCCTTACCTCGTCCTCTCCCAGACCCGGGGACTCTGGTCACCACCTAGGCCTCACCAGGAACTGGTGAATCTAGTCCCCATCTGGGCCTCCCCAGTCCTGGTGACTTTGTTCCCACATGGACCTGATTTCTGTGGACGCTTTCTTGGCCTCACCTGGAACTGGTGACTCTGATCCTATTGTGCGTCTCCCAGATCTGGTGACTCTGGTCCTCACCTGGGCATCATTGATACCTGGTTACTCTGTTCCACACCTGAGCCTCACCGGGACATGATGACTCTGGAACCTCTCTGGGACTCACTCTGACCTGGTGACTCTGGTCCCCATCAGGATGTCACCTGGACCAGGTGATTCTGGTACCCCTCTAGGGCTCAAGGTGATCTGTTGACTCTGGTCCTCAACTGGGCCTCACCTGGACCTAGTGAATATACCCCATCTGGGCCTCATTTGGACCTGGTGACTCTAGTCCGTACCTGGGCATCATCAGGATATGGTATCACGGCATGGCCTGCAGGTTGGCTTCACCTGGACCTGGTGAGTGGGTTTATCCTCAACTGGGCAAAATTGGGACCCAGTGACTGTGTTCCACAAGTGGCCTCACCTGGACCAAGTGACTCTGGTCCCCCTCTGGGTGTCACCATGTCCTAGTGACTGTGAACCCCACTTTGGCCTGACTTGGACCTGCTGACCCTGGTTGCCACCTGCTCCTGACCTCGAACTGTTGACTCTGGTTCTTTCAAGGGCCTCCCCTGGACCTGGTGATCCTGGTCCCCACCTGGGCCTCACCTGGACGTGGTGAGTCTTGTCACCACCGGGGCCTCACCGGGATCTGCTTACTGTGTTCCAAACCTGGGCTTCAAGTAGACCTGTTGACCATGGTCCCCAAGCCAGCCTCACATGGACATGTTGCCTCTGATCCCCACCGGGGCCTCACGTGTACCTGGTAACTCTGGTCCTCACCTGGGCCTCATCTGGACCTAGTGACTCTGGTTCCCACCTGGACTTCACCTGGATCTGGTGACTCTGGTCCACCCCAGGACCTCTACTGGACCTGGTGACTCCTTTCCAACATGGACCTCATGTGGATCTGGTGACTCTGGTCCTCAGTTTGGCCTCACCTGGACTTGGTGTCTCTCGTCCCCACTTTGACCTAACTCAGAACTGCTGAATCTTGCCCCACCTAGGCCGCACCCAGACCTGGTGACTCTTGTCCCTAGCTATGCCTCAATTCGACCTGATGAATCTGGTCCTCACGTGTGCCTCACATGTACCTGGGACTCAGCTGGAAAAAGTGGCTCTGGTTCCCACAAGGGGCACACCTGATACTGCTGACTGTGGTCTTATTCTATGCCTCACCAGGATCTAGTGATTCTGTTCCCCATCTGGGCCTGCATGGCCCAAGTGCCTCTGGTCCTCACCCAGGCATCATTGGGTGATGGACCCAATGATCCTCACCCTGGATACTCTATTCCACACCTGTGCCTCACTTTGACCAGGGACTTCTGGTCCCATTCTGGGCCTCAAACTAAACTGGTTACTCTGGTTCCACTCTGGGCCTCACCCTTACCTGGTGACTCTGGTCACCCCTTGGGCTTCACTAGGGTCTGGTGAATCTGGTCCTTAGCTGGTCCGCACCTGGATCTGGTGACTGGTCGCCACCTGGGCCTCACCTTGACTTGCTGAATCCTGTTTCCACCTGCGCCTCACCTGGACCTTGTTACTGTGGTCCCACCTGGAACTCACCTGGATCTGGTGGCTCCGGTTCCCATATGGGGCTCTCCTGGACCTGGTTCCTGTGGTCTCCATCTGGCCTCTCCTGGAACACAATGACTCTGATCCATATTTGGCCCTCTCCTGTACCTGTTGACTCAGGTCCTTACCTGGGCATTATTGGGACCTGGATACTCTACTATATACCTGGGCCTCACCTGCACTTGGTGACTGTGGTCCCACCTGGGCCTCACCTGGACGAGGTGACTGCTTCCCACAGGGATCTCACCTGAACCTGCTGAGTCTGGTCCTCATATGGGCATCATGGAACCTGGTTTCTCAGTTCCACATCGGGGCCTCACCTGGACCTAATGATTCTCGTCCCCCTCTGGGCCGCACCCTGACGTGCTGACTCTGGTACACCCCTGGATATCACCAGAACCTGGTGACTCTGGTCCCCCTCTGGGACTCACCCGGAGCTGGGGACAGTGGTCCTCAACTGGGCCTCAACAGGACCTGGTGAATCTACTCCTCACGTAGGCCTCTTCTGGACCTTGTGACTCTTTTACCACCTGGCATCAATGGGATATGGTTACTCTGTTCCCGACTTCGGCCTCACCTGGACATGATAATTTGCTCCACACTTTGGCCTCAACTGGTCCTGATGACTCTGGTCCCCCAACCTAAGCCTCAATATGGACCTGGTGACTGTGGTCCCCACCTGTGTCTCACCTGGACCTGGAACCCTCGTTCCTACATGAACCACACCTGGACCTGGTGACTGTGTTGTTCTTGAGACTCATATTTACCTGGTGACTCCGGTCCTCACTAGGGCCTCACCTGGATCTGGTGACTCTGGCCTGCAGGTTGGCCTCACCTGGACCTGGTGAGTGGGGTTGCCACCTGGGCCTCACCCATACCTGGTGACTCAGGTCCCCTCGTGGGCCTCACTTGGATCTGGTGAATCTGGTCCTTACCTGGTCCTCTTCCAGACCCGGGGACTCTGGTCACCACCTGGGCCTCACCTGGACCTGGTGAATCTGGTCTCCATCTAGGCCTCACCCAGTCCTGGTGACTTTGTTCCCCACCTTTACCTGATTGCTGTGGACTCTTTCTTGGCATCACCTGGAACTGGTGACTCTGATCCTGTCTGCGCGACACCCAGATCTGGTCACTCTAGTCCTCACCTGGGCACCATTGGTACCTGGTGACTCTGTTCCACCCCTGAGCCTCACCTGGACATGATGACTTTGGAGCCTCTGTGGGCCTCACCCTGACCTGGTGACTCTGGTCCCCATCTGGCGGTCACCTGGACCAGGTGATTCTGGTACCCCTCTAGGCCTCAAACAGTTCTGGTGACTCTGGTCCTCAACTTGGCCTCACCTGGACCTAGTGAATATGCTCTAACTGGGCCTCATTTGGACCTGGTGACTCTGATCCCTACCTGGGCATCATCGGAACATGGTTCCACCTCATGACCTGCAGGTTGGCCTCACCTGGTCCTGGTAAATCTGATCCCTACCTGGGCATCATGGGGACATGGTTCCACTGCATGGCCTGCAGGGTGGCCACACCTGGACCTGGTGAGTGGGGTTGTCACCCTGGCATCTCCCATGCATGTTGACAGAGGTCCCCACGTGGGCCTCAGTTGGACCTGGTGAATCTGGTCCTTACCTGGTCCTCACCCGGAACTCGTAACTCGGGTCACCACCTGGGAATCACATGGACCTGGTGAATCTGGTCCACATCTGGGCCTCACCCAGTCCTGGTGACTTTGTTCCCCACCTGGACATGATTGCTGTGGACTACTTCTTGGCCTCACCTGGAACTGGTGACTCTGATCCTAACTGGGCCTCACCCAGATCTGGTGAATCTGGTCTTCACCTGTGGACCATTATGATCTGGATACTCGGTTCCAAACCTGAGCCTCACCTGGACATGATGACTCTGGATCCCCTCTGGGCCTCAGCCTGACATGGTGACTCTGGTCCCCATCTGGATGTCACCTAGACCAGGTGAATCTGGTACCCCTCTAGGCCTCACCTCGACCTGGTGACTCTGGTCCTCAACTGGGCCTCACCGGGACCTAGTGAACATGCTCCCCACCTGCGACTCATGTGGACCTGGTGACTCTGTTCTACCTGTGTATCATCGGGACATGGTTACTCTATTCCCCATTGGGACTGACCTGATCCTGGTAACTCTGGTCCTGACTTTGGCCTCTTTTGTACCAGGTGACTCTGGCTCCACCTGGGCCTCACCTGTAACTGGTGACTCTGATCCTAAGCATGGCCTCACCTGACCTGGTGACTGTGGTTCCCATCGGACCTCACCTGGACCTCATATCTCTGGTCCAACCTGGGCCTCACCAGGACCTGGAGTCTCTGGTACCCACCTGGGTAGCATCAGGATATGGTTACGCTGTTCACTAACAGTGACCCAACCGGACCTATTAACTCTGGTCTTCACCTGGGCCACACCTGGACATGGTGAGACTGGTTCCCACCTGGGTCTCACCTGGACATGGTGAGTCGGATCCCCACTGGTCCTCACCCCTATATGGTGATTCTCGTTCCCACATGGACATCATGTGGACCTGGTGAATGCAGTGTTTCTAGCTTCTCATGTACCTCGTGACTCTGGTCCCACCAGGGTCTCACCGGGACCTGGTGAGTGTGGTTCCCACCTGCACCTCACCTGGATCTGGTGATTCTGGTCTGCACCTGAGACTACCCTGGATCTGGTGACTCTGGTCCGCACCTGGGCTTCACCTGGTTTTAGGGACTCCGGTCCCCATCAGGGCCTCAACTGGCCCTGTTGTCCATGGTCCTCAACTGGGCAAAATTGGGACCCGGTGACTGTGTACCACAACTGGACCTCACCTGGACCAGGTGACTCTGGTCCCCCTCTGGGTCTCACTGTGCCCTAGTGACTGTGAACCCCACTTTGGTCTGACTTGGACCTGCTGACCCTGTTTGCCACCTGCGCCTGACCTCGAACTGTTGACTCTGGTTCTTTCAAGGGCCTCCCTTGTACCTGGTGATCCTGGTCCCCACCTGGTCCTCACCTGGACGTGGTGACTCTTGTCACCACCGGGGACTCACCTGGACCTCCTTACTGTGTTCCACAACTGGGCCTCAAGTACACTTCTTGACCATGGTCCCCAAGCCGGCTTCACATGGACTTGTTGCCTGTGATCCCCACCGGGGCCTCACATGTACCTGGTAACTCTGGTCCTTACCTGGGCCTCATCTGGACCTACTGACTCTGGTCTCCACCTGGGCTTCATCTGGATCTGGTGACTGTGGTCCCCACCTGGACTTCACCTGGATCTGGTGACTCTGGTCCCCACTTGGACCTCACCTGGATCTGGTGACTCTGGTCCTCAGTTTGCCCTCACTTGGACCTGGTGTCTCTCGTCCCCACTTTGACCTAACTCAGAACTGCTGAATCTTGCCCCACCAAGGCCGCACCCAGACATGGTGACTCTTGTCCCCAGCTATGCCTCAATTCGACCTGATGAATCTGGTCCTCACGTGGGCCTCACATGGACCTGGGACTCAGCTGGATACAGTGGCTCTGGTTCCCACAATGGGCTCACCTGATACTGGTGACTTTGGTCTTATTCTATGCCTCACCAGGACCTAGTGATTCTGTTCCCCATCTGGGCCTGCATGGCCCTAGTGACTCTGGTCCTCACCCAGGCATCATTGGGACCTGGATACTCTATTCCACACCTGGGCCTCACTTTGACCACGGACCTCTTGTCCCATTCTGGGCCTCAAACTAAAATGGTTACTCTGGTGCCCCCTCTGGGAATCACCCTTACCCGGTGACTCTGGTCACCCCTTGGGCTTCACTTCGGCCTGGTTAATCTGGTCCTTAGCTGGTCCACACCTGGATGTGGTGACTGGTCGCCACCTGGGCCTCACCTGGACTTGGTGAATCCTGTTGCCACCTGCGCCTCACCTGGACCTTGTGACTGTGGTCCCACCTGGACCTCACCTGGATCTGGTGGCTCTGGTTCCCATATGGAACTCTCCTGGTCCTGGTTCCTGTGGTCTCCATCTGGCCTCACCTGAAACACAATGACTCTGATCCATATTTGGGCCTCTCCTGGACCTGATGACTCTGGTCCTTACCTGGGCATCATTGGGACCTGGATACTCTCTTATATACCTGGGCCTCACCTGGAACTGGTGACTGTGATCCCACCTGGGCCTCACCTGGACGAGGTGACTTGTTCCCTCAGGGACCTCACCTGGACCTGGTGACTTAGGTCCTCATATGGGCATCATGGAACCTGGTTTCTCAGTTCCACATCGGGGCCTCAAACTGAACCTAGTGATTCTCGTCCCCCTCTGGGCCTCACCCTGACGTGCTGACTCTGGTCCCCACCTAGATATCACCAGAACCGGGTGACTCTGGTCCCCCTCTGGGACTCCCCCGGAGCTTGGGACACTGGTCCTCTGCTGAGCCTCCACAGGACCTGGTGATTCTACTCCTCACTTAGGCCTCGTCTGGACCTTGTGAGTCTTTTCCCACCTGGCACCAATGGGACATGGTAACTCTGTTCCCCACCTGGGCCTCACCTGGACATGAGAACTTTGCTCCACACTTTGGCCTCAACTGGTCCTGATGACTCTTTCCCCCCCACCTAGGCCTCAATCTGGACCTGGTGCTGTGGTCCCCAGCTGGGTCTCACCTGGACCTGGTGACTCTCGTTCCCACATGAACCACAACTGTATCTGGTGACTGTGGTGTTCTTGTAGACTCACATTTACCTGGTGACTCCGGTCCCCACTAGGGCCTCACATGGATATGGTAACTCCGGCCGGCAGGCTTGCCTCACCTGGACCTGGTGAGTGGGGTTGCCACCTGGGCCTCACTCATACCTGGTGACTCAGGTCCCCACGTGGGCCTCTTGGACCTGGTGAATCTGGTCCTTACCTGGTCCTCTCCCAGAACCGGGGACTCTGGTTACCACCTGGGCCTCACCTGGACCGGGTGAATCTGGGCCTCACCCAGTCCTGGTGACTTTGTTACCCACCTGGACCTGATTGCTGTGGACTCTTTCTTGGCCTCACCTGGAACTGGTGACTCTGATCCTATCTGCGCGTCACCCAGATCTGGTGACTCTGGTCCTCACCTGGGCATCATTGGTACCTGGTGAGTCTTCTCCACACCTGAGTCTCACCTGGACATGGTGACTCTTGAACCTCTCTGTGCCTCACCTTGACCTGGTGACTCTGGTCCCCGTCGAGATGTCACCTGGACCAGGGGATTCTGGTACCCCTCTAGGTCTCAACCAGTTCTGGTGACTCTGGTCCTCAACTGGGCCTCACCTGGACCTAGTGAATATGATTTATCTGGGCCTCATTTGGACCTGATGACTCCGGTCCCTACCTGGGCATCATCGGGACATGGTTCCACTGCATGGCCTGCAGGTTGGCATCACCTGGACCTGGTGAGTGGGTTTGCCACCTGGCCCTCACCCATACCTGGTGACACAGGTCCCACGTGGGCTTCACTTGGACCTGGTGAATCTGGTCCTTATCTGTTCCTCACCCGGCACTGGTAACTCTGGTCAACACCTGGGAATCACCTGGACCTCGTGAATCTGGTCCCCATCTGGGCCTCACCCAGTCCTGGTGACATGTTCCCCACCTGGACCTGATTGCTGTGGACTCCTTTTTGGCCTCACCTGGAACTGGTGACTCTGATCCTAACTGGACCTCACCCAGATCTGGTGACTCTGGTCCTCACCTGTGGACCATTATGACCTGGATACTCTGTTCCACACCTGAGCCTCAACTGGACATGATAACTTTGTTCCACAGTTGGGCCTCAACTTGTCCTGATGGCACTGTTACCCTCTTAGGCCTCAATCCGGACCTGGTGACTGTCGTCCCAACCTGGGTCTCACCTGGAACTGGTGGCTCTCGTTCCCACATGAACCACACCTGGAGCTGGTGACTGTAGTGTTCTTGTAGACTCACTTTTACCTGCTGTCTCCGGTGCCGACTAGGGCCTCACGTGAATCTGGTGACTTTGGCATGCAGGTTGGCCTCACCTGGACCTTGTGAGTGGGGTTGCCCCTGGGCCTCACCCATACCTGGTGAGTCAGGTCCCCGCGTGGGCCTCTTGGACCTGGTAAATTTGGTACTTACCTGGTCGTCTCCCAGCCCCGGGGTCTCTGGTCACCACCTGGGCCTACCTGGACCTGGTGAATCTAATCCCCATCAGGGCCTCACCCAGGCCTGTTGACTTTGTTCCACTCCTGTATCTGATTGCTGTGGACACTTTTTTGGCCTCACCTGGAACAGGTGACTCTGATCCTATCTGCCCGTCACCCAGACCTGGTGACTCTGGTCCTCACCTGGGCATCTTTGGTACCTGGTGACTCTGATCCACACCTGAGCCTCACCTAGACATGATGACTCTGGAACCTCTCTGGGCCTCATCCTGACCTGGTGACTCTGGTCCCCATCTGGATGTCACCTGGACCAGGTGATTCTGGTACCCCTCTAGGCCTCAACAGGGTCTGGTGACTCTGGTCCTCCACTGGACCACACCTGGACCTAGTGAATATGCTCCATCTGGGCCTCATTGGACCTGGTGATTCTGGTCCCTACCTGGGCATCATCGGGACACGGTTCCACTGCATCGCCTGCAGGTTGGCCTCACCTGGACCTGGTAACCCTGGTCCCTACCTGGACATCATCAGGGCATGGTTCCACTGCATGGCCTGCAGGTTGGCCTCACCTGGACCTGGTAACTCTGGTTCCTACATGGGCATCATCGGGACAGGGTTCCTCTGCATGGCTCGAAGGATGGCCTCTCCTGGACCTGGTGAGTGTGTTTGCCACCTGTGCCTCGCCCGTACCTGGGGACACAGGTCCCCTCGTGGGCCTCTTGGACCTGGTGAATCTGGTCCTTACCTGGTCATCTCCCAGACCCGTGGTCTCTGGTCACCACCTGGGCCTCACCTGGACCTGGTCAATCTGGTCCCCATCTGGGCCTCACCCAGTCCTGGTGACTTTGTTCCCCACCTGGATCTGATTGCTGTGGACTCTTTCTTGGCCTCACCTGGAACTGGTGACTCTGATCCTATCTGCGCATTACCCAGACCTGGTGACTCTGGTCCTCACCTGGGCGTCATTGGGACCTGGATACTCTATTCCACACCTGGGCCTCTCTTTGACCAGGGACCTCTGGTCCCATTCTGGGCCTGAAACTAAACTGATTACTCTGGTTCCCCTTCTGGGCCTCACCCTTAGCTGGTATATCTGGTCACCCCTTGGGCTTCACTTGGGCCTAGTGAATCTGGTCCTTTCTGGTCCGCACATGGATCTGGTGACTGGTCGCCACCTGGGCCTCACCTGGTCTTGGTGAATCCTGTTGCCACCTGCGCCTCACCGGGACCTTGTGACTCTTTTCCCACCTGGCATCAATGGGACATGGTTACTCTGTTCCCCACCTGGGCCTCACCTGGACATGATAACTTTGCTCCACACTTTGACCTCAACTGGTCCTGATGACTCTGGTCCCCCCACCTAGGCCTCTATCTGGACCTGGTGACTCTGGTCCCCACCTGGTTCTCACCTGGACCTGGTGACTCTCGTTCCCACATGAACCACACCTGGACCTGGACTGTGGTGTTCTTGTAGACGGACATTTACCTGGTTACTCCGGTCCCCACTAGGGCCTCACGTGGATCTGGTGACTCTGGCCTGAAGGTTGGCCTCACCTGGACCTGGTGAGTGGGGTTGCCACCCCATACCTGGTGATTCAGTTCCCCATGTGGGCCTCTTGGCCCTGGTGAATCGGGTCCTTACCTGGTCCACTCCCAGACCCGGGGACTCTGGACACCACCTGGGCCTCACCTGGACCTGTTGAATCTGGTCCCCATCTGGGCCTCACCCAGTCCTGGTGACTGTGTTCCCCACCTGGACCTGATTGCTGTGGACTCTTTCTTGGCCTCACCTGGAACTGGTGACTCTGATCCTATCTGCGCGTCACCAGATCTGGTCACTCTGGTCCTCACATATGGACCATTATGACCTGGACACTGTGTTCCAGACCTGAGCCTCACCTGGACATGATGACTCTGGAGCCTCTCTGGGCCTCACCCTGACCTGGTGATTCTGGTCGCCATCTGGATGTCACCTGGACCAGGTGATTCTGGTACCCCTCTAGGCCTCATCCAGATCTGGTGACTCTGGTCCTCAACTGGTCCTCACCTGGACCTAGTGAATACATTCCATCTGGGGCTCATTTGGACCTGGTTACTCTTTTCCCTTCCTGGGCATCATCGGGACATGTCTCCACTGCATGACTTGCAGGTTGGCCTCACATGGACCTGGTAACTCTGGTCCCTACCTGGGCATCATCGGGACATGGTTCCACTGCATGGCCTTCAGGTTGGCCTCACCTGGACCTGGTAACTCTAGTCCCAACCTGGGCATCATCGGGACTATGTTCCTCTGCATGGCCTGCAGGTTGCCCTCACCTGGACCAGGTGAGTGGGGTTGCCACCTTGCCTCACCCATACCTGGTGACACAGGTCCCACGTGGGCCTCACTTGGACCTGGTGAATCTGGTCCTTACCTTGTCCTCACCCGGAACTTGTAACTCTGGTCACCACCTGGGAATCACCTGGGCCTGGTGAATCTGGTCCCCCTCTGGGCCTCACCCAGTCCTGGTGACTTAGTTCCCCACCTGGGCCTGATTGCTGTGGACTCCTTCTTGGCCTCACCTTGAACTGGTGACTCTGATCCTAACTGGGTCTCACCCAGATCTGATGACTCTGGTCCTCACCTGTGGAACATTATGACCTGGATACTTTGTTACACACCTGAGCGTCACCTGGATATGATGACTCTGTATCCCCTCTGGGCCTCAGCCTGACATGGTGACTCTGGTCTCCATCTGGATGTCACCTAGACCAGGTGAATCTGGTACCCCTCTAGGCCTCAACTTGACCTGGTGACTCTGGTCCTCAACTGGGCCTACCGGAACCTCGTGAACATGCTCCCCACCTGTGCCTCATCTGGACCTGGTGACTCTGGTTCTACCTGGGCATCATCGGGACATGGTTACTCTATTCAGCAGGAGCTGGTGAGTGTGGTTTCCACCTGCACCTCACCTGGACCTGATGATCCTGGGCTGCACGTGAGACTACTGTCGATCTGGTGACTGTGGTCCCCACCTGGGATTCACCTGGATTTGGGGACTCCGGTCCCCATCTGGGCCTCACCTGGCCCTGTTGACCATGGTCCTCAACTGGGCAAAATTGGGACCCGGTGACTGTGTTCCACAACTGGACCTCAACTGGACCTCATGACTCTGGTCCCACCTGGGCGTCACCAGGACTTGGTGTCTCTGGTACCCACCTGGGTAGCATCAGGATATGGTTACACTGTTCACTAACAGTGACTCAGCTGGACCTATTGACTCTGGTCTTCACCTGGGCCACACCTGGACATGGTGACACTGGTTCCCACATGGGTCTCACCTGGACATGGTGAGTCAAAGCCCAACCTGGTAGTAACCTGTAACTGGTGATACTCATTCCCACATGGACATATCATGGGGACCTGGTGGCTGCAGAGTTTCTAGCTTCTCATGTACCTCGTGACTCTGGTCCCCATCAGGGCCTCACCGGGACCTGGTGAGTGTGGTTGCCACCTGCACCTCACCTGGACCTTGTGATTCTGGTCTGCACCTGAGACTATCCTGGATCTGGTGACTGTCGTCCCAACCTGGGCTTACCTGGATTTGGGGACTCCGGTCCCTATCTGGGCCTCTCCTGGCCGTGTTGACCATGGTACTCAACTGGGCAAAATTGGGACCCGGTAACTGTGCTCTAGTGACTGTGAACCCCACTTTGGCCTGACTTGGACCTGTTGACCCTGGTTGCAACCTGCGCCTTACCTCGAACTGTTGACTCTGGTTCTTTCAAGGGCCTCCACTCTACCTGGTGATCCTGGTCCCCACCTGGGGCTCACCTGGACGTGGTGACTCTTGTCACCACCAGGGACTCACTTGGACCTGCTTACTGTGTTCCACACCTGGGCCTCAAGTAGACCTGTGGACCATGGACCCCAAGCCGGCCTCACATGGACCTGTTGCCTCTGATCCCCCCCGGGGCCTCACGTGTACCTGGTAACTCTGGTCCTCACCTGGGCCTCATCTGCAACTAGAGACTCTGGTCCCCACCTGGGCTTCACCTGGATCTGGTGACTCTGGTCACCACCTGGACTTCACATGGATCTGGTGACTCTGGCCCCCACCTGCACCTCTCCTGGACCTCGTGACTCTCTTTCCAACCTGGACCTCACCTGGATCTGGTGACTCTGATCCTCACTTTGGCCTCACCTGGAACTGGTGTCTCTCGTCCCCACTTTGACCTAACTCAGAACTGCTGAATCTTTCCCCACCTAGGCCGCACCCAGACCTGGTGACACTTGTCCCCAGCTATGCCTCAATTCTACCTGATGAATCTGGTCCTCACTTGGGCCTCACATGGACCTGGGACTCAGCTGTGTTGAGTGGCTCTTGTTCCCACAAGGGGCTCACCTGATACTGGTGAATCTGGTCTTTTTTTTTTAATTTTTTTAAATTTATATTTATTTATGATAGTCACAGAGAGAGAGAGAGGCAGAGACACAGGCAGAGGGAGAAGCAGGCTCCATGCAGCGGGAGCCCGATGTGGGATTCGATCCCGGGTCTCCAGGATCGCGCCCTGGCCAAAGGCAGGCGCCAAACAGCTGCGCTACCCAGGGATCCCTGAATCTGGACTTATTCTATGCCTCAACAGGACCTAGTGATTCTGTTCCCCATCTGGGCCTGCATGGCCCTAGTGACTCTGGTCCTCACCCAGGCATCATTGGGACCTGGATACTCTATTCCACACCTGGGCCTCACTTTGACCAGGGACCTCTGGTCCCATTCTGGGCCTCAAACTAAACTGGTTACTCTGATTCCCCCTCTGGGACTCACCCTTACCTGGTAAATCTGGTCACCACTTGAGCTTCACATGGGCCTGGTGAATCTGGTCCTTAGCTGGTCCGCACCTGGATCTGGTGACTGGTCGCCATCTGGGCCTCACCTGGACTTGGTGAATCTTGTTGCCACCTGCGCCTCACCTGGACCTTGTGACTGTGGTCCCACCTGGACCTCACCTGGATCTGGTGGCTCTGGTTCCCATATGCGGCTCTCCTGGACCTGGTTCCTGTGGTCTCCATCTGGCGTCACCTGGAACACAATGACTCTGATCCATTTTTGGGACTCTCCTGGACCTGTTGACTCTGGTCCTTAACTGGGCATCATTGGGACCTGGATAATCTGTTATATACCTGGATCTCACCTGGACCTGGTGACTGTGGTCCCACCAGGGCCTCACCTGGAGGAGTTCACTGGTTCCCACAGGGACCTCACTTGGACTTGGTGACTCAGGTCCTCATATGGGCATCATGGGACCTGGTTTCTAGTTCCACATCGGGGCCTCACCTGGACCTAGTGATTCTCGTCCCCCACTGGGCCTCACCCTGACGTGGTGACTCTGGTCCCCACCTGGATATCACCAGAACCGGGTGACTCTGGTCCCCCTCTGGGACTCAACCGGAGCTGGGGACACTGGTCCTAAACCTGGCCTGAACAGGACCTGGTGAATCTACTCCTCACTTAGGCCTCATCTGGACCTTGTGACTCTTTTCCCATCTGGCATCAATGGGACATGGTTAATCTGTTCCCCACTTGGGCGTCACCCACATGAAAACTTTGCTCCACACTTTGGTCTCAACTGGTCCCGATGACTCTGGTCCCCCCACCTAGGCCTCAATCTGGACCTGGTGACTGTGGTCCCCACCAGGTTCTCACCTGGACCTCGTGACTCTCGTTCCCACATGAACCACACCTGGACCTGGTGACTGTAGTGTTCTTGTAGACTCACATTTACTTGGTGACTCCGGTCCCCACTAGGGCCTCACCTGGATCTGGTGACTCTGGCCTGCAGGCTGGCCTCACGTGGACCTGGTGAGTGGGGTTGCCACCTGGGCCTCACCCATACCTGGTGACTCAGGTCCCCACGTGGGTCTCTTGGTCCTGGTGAATCTGGACCTTACCTGGTCCTCTCCTAGACCCGGGGACTCTGGTCACCACCTGGGCCTCACCTGGACCTGGTGAATCTGGTCCCCATCTGGGGCTCACCCTGTCCTTGTGTCTTTGTTCCCCACCTGGACCTGATTGCTGTGGAGTCTTTCTTGGCCTCACCTGGACCTGGAGACTCTGATCCTATCTGCACGTCACCCATACCTGGTGACTCTGGTCCTCACCTGGGCATCATTGGTACCTGGTGACTCTGTTCCACACCTGAGCCTCCCCTGGACATGATGTCTCTGGGCCTCTCTGGGCCTCACCCTGACCTGGTGACTTTGGTCCCCTTCTGGATGTCACCTGGACCAGGTGTTTCTGGTACCGCTCTAGGACTCAACCAGATCTGGTGACTCTGGTCCTCAACTGGGCCTCACCGGGACCTAGTGAACATGCTCCCCACCTGCGCCTCTTCTGGAACTAGTGACTCTGGTTCTACCTGGGCATCATGGGGACATAGTTACTCTATTCCTCACTGGGACTGACCTGACCTGGTAACTCTGATCCTGACTTTGGCCTCTTCTGTACTAGGTGACTGTCGCTCCACATGGTCCTCACCTGTAACTGGTGACTCTGATCCTAAGCATGGCCTCACCTGACCTGGTGACTGTGTTTCCCATCGGGACCTCACCTGGACCTCATGTCTCTGGTACCACCTAGGCCTCACCAGGACCTGGCCCAGAGTCATCATGTCCAGGGGAGGCTGACGTGGTGACTCTGGTCCCCATCAGGATGTCACCTAGACCAGGTGAATCTGGTACCCCTCTAGGCCTCAAGTAGGCCTGGTGACTCTGGTCCGCATCTGGGCCTCACAGGGTCCTAGTGAATATGCTCCCACCTGCGCCGATTCTGGACCTGGTGACTCTGGTCCCTACCTGGGCATCTTCGGGACATGGTTCCCCTGCATGGCCTGCAGATTGGCCTCACCTGGACCTGGTAACTCTGGTCCCTACCTGGGCATCATCGGGACATGGTTCCTCTGCATGGCCTGCAGGTTGGCCTCACCTGGACCTGGTGAGTGGGGTTGTCACCTGGGCCTCACCCATGCCTGGTGACACAGGTCCCCACGTGGGCCTCACTTGGACCTGGTGAATCTGGTCTTTACCTTGTCCTCACCCGGAACTTGTAACTCTGGTCACCACCTGGGAATCATCTGGACCTGGTGAATCTGGTCCCCATCTGGGCCTCATCCAGTCCTGGTGACTTTGTTCCCCACCTAGACCTGATTGCTGTGGACTCCTTCTTGGCCTCACCTGGTATTGGTGACTCTGAACCTAACTGGGCCTCACCCAGATCTGGTGACTCTGGTCCTCACCTGTGGACCATTATGACCTGGATACTCTGCTCCACACCTGTGCCTCACCTGGACATGATGACTCTGGATCCCCTCTGGGCCTCAGCCTGACATGGTGACTCTGGTCCCCATCTGGATGTCACCTAGACCAGGTGAATCTGGTACCCCTCTAGGCCTCAACTTGACCTGGTGACTCTGGTCCTCAACTGGGCCTCACCGGGACCTAGTGAACATGCTCCCCACCTGCGCGTCATCTGGTCCTGGTGACTATGTTTCTACCTGGGCATCATCGGGACATGGTTGCTCTATTCCCCACTGGGACTGAACTGATCCTGGTAACTCTGGTCCTGCCTTTGGCCTCTTCTGTACCAGGTGACTCTGGATCCACCTGGGCCTCACATGTAACTGGTGCCTCTGATCCTAAGCATGGCCTCCCCTGACCTGGTGACTGTGGTTCCCATCGGGACCTCACCTGGCCTCATGTCTCTGGTCCCACCTGGGCCTCACCAGGACCTGGCCCAGAGTCAGCAAGTCCAGGTGAGGCTGACATGATGACTCTGGTCCCCATCTGGATGTCACCTAGACCAGGTGAATCTGGACCCCTCTTCGCCTCAACTAGAACTGGTGACTCTTGTCCTCAACTTGGCCTCACCGGGACCTAGTGAATATGCTCCCCACCTGCGCCTCATCTGGACCTGGTGACTCTGGTTCTTCCTGGGCATCATCGGGACATGGTTACTCTCTTCCCCACTGGGACTGACCTGATCCTGGTAACTCTTGTCCTGACTTTGGCCTCTTCTGTACCAGGTGACTCTGGCTCAACCTGTGCCTCACCTGTAACTGGTGACTCTGATCCTAAGCATGGTCTCACCTGACCTGCTGACTGCGGTTCCCATCGGGACCTCACCTGGACCTCATGTCTCGGGTCCCTCTTGGGCCTCACCAGAACCTGGTGTCTCTGGTAACCATCTATGTAGCATCAGGTTATGGTGACACTGTTCACTATCAGGGACTCTGGTCCCCATCTGGATGTCACCTGGATCAGGTGATTCTGGTACCCCTCTAGGCCGCAACCAGATCTGGTGACTCTGGTCCTCAACTGGGCCTCACATGGGCCTAGTGAATATGCTCCATCTGGGCCTCATTTGGAACTGGTTACTCTGGTCCCTACCTGGCCATCATCGGGACATGCTTCCACTGCATGGCCTGCAGGTTGGCCTCACCTGGACCTGGTAACTCCGTTCCCTACACGGGCATCTTCGATACACGATTCCTCTGCATTGCATGCAGGTTGGACTCACCTTGACCTGGTGAGTGGGTTTGCTACCTGGGCCTCACCCATACCTGGTGACACAGGTCCCCACGTGGGCCTCACATGGACCTGGTGAATCTGGTCCTTACCTGGTCCTCATCCGGAACTGGTAACTCTGGTCAACACCTGGGAATCACCTGGACCTTGTGAATCTGTTCCCAAACTGGGCCTCACCCAGTCCTGGTGACTTTGTTCCCCACATGGACCTGATTGCTGTGGACACTTTCTTGGCCTCACCTGGAACTGGTGACTCTGTTCCTAACTGGGCCTCACCCAGATCTGGTGACTCTGGTCCTCAACTGTGGATCATTAAGACCTGGATACTCTGTTCCACACCTGAGCCTCACCTGGACTTGATGACTCTGGAACCTCTCTGGGCCTCACCCTGAAATGGTGACTCTGGTCTCCATTTGGATGTCACCTAGACCAGGTGAATCTGGTACCCCTCTAGGACTCAACTAGAGCTGGTGACTCTCGTCCTCAATTGGCCTCACAGGGACCTAGTGAATATGCTCCCCACCTGCGCCTCATTTGGACCTGTGACTCTGGTTCTTCCTGGGCATCATCCTGAAATGGTTACTCTATTCCCCACTGGGACTGACCTGATCGTGGTAACTCTGGTCTTGACTTTGGCCTCTTCTCTACCAGGTGACTCTGGCTCCACCTGGGCCTCACCTGTAACTGGTGACTCTGATCCTAAGCATGGCCTCACCTGACGTGGTGACTGTGGTTCCCATCGGGACCTCACCTGGACCTCATGTCTCTGGGCCCACCTGGGCCTCACCAGGATATGGTGTCTCTGGTACCCACCTGGGTAGCATCAGGATATGGTTACACTGTTCACTAACAGTGACCCAGCCGGACCGATTAACTCTGGTCTTCACCTGGGTCTCACCTGGGCATGGTGGGTCGGATCCCCACCTTGTCTTCACCTGTAACTGGTGATTCGCGTTCCCACATGGACATCATGTGGACCTGGTGGCTGCAGTGTTTCTAGCTTCTCATGTACCTCGTGGCTCGGGTCCCCACCAGGGCCTCACCGGGACCTGGTGAGTGTGGTTGCCACCTGCACCTCACATGGACCTGGTGATTCTGGTCTGCAACCGAGACTACCCTGGATCTGGTGACTGTGGTCCCCACCTGGGCTTCACCTGGATTTGGGGACTCCGGTCCCCATATGCGCACACCAGGCTCTGTTGACCATGATCCTCAACTGGGCAAAATTGGGACACGGTGACTGTGTTCCACAACTGGACCTCACCTGGACCAGGTGACTCTGGTCCCCCTCTGGGTCTCACCGTGCCCTAGTGACTGTGAACCCCACTTTGGCCTCACTTGGACCTGCTGACCCTGGTTGCCACCTGCGCCTGACCTCGAGCTGTTGACTCTGATTCTTTCAAGGGCCTCCCCTGTACCTGGTATTCCTCGTCCCCACCTGGGCCTCACCTGGACGTGGTGACTCTTGTCACCACCGGGGACTCACCTGGACCAGCTTACTGTGTTCCACACCTGGGCCTCAAGTAGACCTGTTGACCATGGTCCCCAGGCGGGACTCACATGGACCTGTTGCCACTGATCCCCACCGGGGCCTCACGTGTACCTGGTAACTCTGGTCCTCACGTGGGCCTCATCTGCACCTAGTGACTCTGGTTCCCACCTGGACTTCACCTGGAGCTGGTGACTCGGGTCCCCACCTGGACTTCACCTGGATCTGGTGACTCTGGTCCCCTCCTGGACCTCTCCTGGACCTGGTGACTCTCTTTCCAACATGGTTCTCCACTGGATTTGGTGACTCTGCTCCTCATTTTGGCCTCCTCTGGACCTGGTGTCTCTCGTTCCCTCTTTGACCTAACTCAGAACTACTGAATCTTGCCCCACCTACGCCGCACCCAGACCTGGTGACTCTTGTCCCCAGCTATGCCTCAATTCGACCTGATGAATCTTGTCCTCACGTGGGCCTCACATGGACCTTGGACTCAGCTGGGTAGAGTGGCTCTGGTTCCCTCAAGGGGCTCACCTGATACTGCTGACTGTGGTCTTATTCTATGCCTCACTAGGACCTAGTGATTCTGTTCCCCATCTGGGCCTTCATGGCCCTAGAGACTCTGGTCCTCTCCCAGGCATCATTGGGACCTGGATACTCTATTCCACACCTGGGCCTCACTTTGACCAGGGACCTCTGGTCCCATTCTGTGCCTCTAACTAAACTGGTTACTCTGATTCTACCTCTGGGACTCACCGTTACCTGGTTTCTCTGGTCACCCCTTGAGCTTCACATGGGCCTGGTGAATCTGGTCCTTAGCTGATCCGCACCTGGATCTGGTGATTGGTCGCCACCTAGGCCTCACCTGCACTTGGTGAATCCTGTTGCCACCTGCGCCTCACCTGGACCTTGTGACTGTGGTCCCACCTGGAACTCACCTGGATCTGGTGGCTCTGGTTCCCATATGGGGCTCTCCTGGACCTGGTTCCTGTGGTCTCCATCTGGCCTCACCTGGAACACAATGACTCTGATCCATATTTGGGCCTCTCCTGGACCTGTTGACTCTGGTCCTTACCTGGCCATCATTGGGACATGGATACTCTCTTATATACCTGGGCCTCACCTGGACCTGGTGACTGTGGTCCCACCTGGACCTCATCTGGATGAGGACACTGGTTCCCACAGGGACCTCACCTGGACCTGGTGACTCAGGTCCTCAAATTGGTATCATGGGACCTGGTATCTCAGTGCCACATTGGGGCCTCACCTGGACGTAGTGATCTCGTCCCACTCTGGGCCTCACCCTGACCTGGTTACTCTGGTCCCCACCTGGATATCACCAGAACCGGGTGACACTGGTCCCCCTCTGGGACTCACCCGGAGTTGGGGACACAGGTCCTCACCTGGGCTCAACAGGATCTGGTGAATCTACTCCTCACTTAGGCCTCGTCTGGACCTTGTGACTCTTATCCAACCTGGCATCAATGGGACATGGTTACTCTGTTCCCCACCTGGGCTTCACCTGGACATGATAAGTTTTCTCCGCACTTTGGCCTCAACTGGTCCTGACGACTCTGGTCCCCCCACCTAGGCCTCAATCTGGACCTGGTTCCTGTGTTCCCCATCTGGGTCTCACCTGGATCTGGTAACTCTGGTCCCTACCTTGGCATCATCGGGACATGGCTCCTCTGCATGGCCTGCAGGTTGGCCTCATCTTGACCTGGTGAGTGGGGTTCCCACGTGGGTCTTACCCATGCCTGGTGACACAGGTCCCCACGTGGGCCTCACTTGGACCTGGTGAATGTGGTCCTTACCTAGTTCTCACCCGGAACTGGTAAATCTGGTCACCACCTGGGTATCACCTAGTCCTGGTGACTTTGTTCCCCACCTGGACCTGATTGCTGTGGACACCTTCTTGGCCTCACCTGGAAGTGGTAATTCTGATCCTAACTGGGCCTCTCCCATATCTGGTGACTCTGGTCCTCACGGGTCGACCATTATGACCTGGATACTCTGTTCCACACCTGAGCCTCACCTGGACATGATGACTCTGGATCCCCTCTGGGCCTCACCCTGACATGGTTACTCTGGTCCCCATCTGGATGTCACGTAAACCAGGTGAATCTGGTACCCCTCTGGGCCTCAACTAGATCTGGTGACTCTGGTCCTCAACTGGGCCTCACCACTACCTAGTAAATATGATCCATCTTGGCCTCATTTGGACCTGGTGACTCTGGTCCCTACGTGGGCAACATCGCGACCTGGTTCCACATAATGGTCTGCAGGTTGGCCTCTCCTTGACCTAGTAACTCTGGTCCCTAATTGGGCATCATCGGGACACGGTTCCTCTGCATGGCCTGCAGGTTGGCGTCACCTGGACCTCGTACCTCTGGTCCCTACCTGGGCATCATCGGGACACGGTTCCTCTGCATGGCCTGAGGTTGGCCTCACCTAGACCTGGTGAGTGGGCTTGCCACCTGTGCCTCACCCATACCTGGTGACACAGGTCTCACGTGGGCCTCACTTGGACCTGGTGAATCTGGTCCTTACCTGGTCCTCACCCGGAACTGGTAACCCTTGTCACCAAATGGGAATCACCTGGACCTGGAGAATCTGGTCCCCATCTGGGCCTCAGCCATTCCTGGTGACTTTGATCCCCACCTGGACCTGATTGCTGTGGACTCCTTCTTGGCCTCAACTGGAACTTGTGACTCTGCTCCTAACTGGGCCTCACCCAGATCTGGTGACTCTGCTCCTCACCTGTGAACCATTATGACCTGGATACTCTGTTCCACACCTGAACCTCACCTGGACATGATGACTCTGGATGCCCTCTGGGCCTCACCATGACATGGTGACTCTGGTCCCCATCTGGATGTCCCCTAGACCAGGTGAATCTGGTACACCTCTAGGCGTCAACTAGACCTGGTGACTCTGGTCCTCATCTGGGCCTCACCTGGACCTAGTGAATATTCTAACCACCTGTGCCTCGCTGGACCTGGTGACTCTGATTCTACCTGGGTATCATTGGGACATGGTTACTGTATTACCCACTGGGACTGACCTGATCCTGGTAACTCTGGTCCTGACTTTGGCCTCTTCTGTACCAGGTGACTCTGGCTCCAGCTGGGACTCCCTGTTCCTGGTGACTCTGATCCTAAGCATGGGCTCACCTGACTTGGTGACTGTGGTTCCCATCGGGACCTCACCTGGACCTCATGTCTCCGGTTACACCTGGGCCTCATCAGGACCTGGTGTCTCTGGTACCCACCTGGGTAGCATCAGGATATGATTACACTGTTCAATAACACTCATCCAGCCGGACCTAATAACTCTGGTCTTCACCTGGGGCACACGAGGACATGGTGACACTGGTTCCCACCTGGGTCTCACCTGGACATGGTGAGTCGGATCCCCACCTGGTCCTCACCTGTAACTGGTGATTTTCGTTCCCACATGGACATCATGTGGACCTGGTGGCTGCAGTGTTTCTAGCTTCTCATGTACCTCGTGTCTCTGGTCCCCACCGGGGCCTCTCCGGGACTGGGTGAGTGTGGTTGCCACCTGCACCTCACATGGACCTGGTGATTCTGCTAAGCACCTGAGACTACCCTGGATCTGGTGTCTGTGGTCCCCAACTGGGCTTAACCTGGATTTGGGGACTCCGTTCCCCATCTGGGCCTCACCTGGCCCTGTTGACCATGGTCCTCAACTCGGCAAAATTGGGAACCGGTGGCTGTGTTCCACAACTGGACCTCACCTGGACCAGGTGACTCTGGTCCCACTCTGGGTTTCACCGTGCCCTAGTGACTGTGAACCCCACTTTGGCCTGACTTGGACCTGCTGACCCTGGTTGCCACCTGCACCTGACCTCGAACTGTTGACTCTGGTTCTTTCAAGGGCCTTCCCTGGACCTGGTGATCCTGGTCCCCAATTGGGCCTCAACTGGACGTGGTGACACTTGTCACCACCGGGGACTCACCTGGACATGATTACTGTGTTCCACATCTGGGCCTCAGGTAGACCTATTGACCATGGTCCCCTAGCCGGCCTCACGTGGACCTTTTGGCTCTGATCCCCGCCGGGGGTTCACGTGTATCTGGTAACTCTGATCCTCACCTGGGTCTAATCAGGACCTAGTGACTCTGGTCCCCACCGGGACCTCTCCTGGACCTGGTGACTCTCTTTCCAACATGGACCTCACCTGGATCTGGTGACTCTGGTCCTCAGTTTCGCCTCACCTGGACCTGGTGTCTCTCGTCCCCACTTTGACCTAACTCAGAACTGCTGAATCTTGCCCCACCTAGGCCGCACCCAGACCTGGTGACTCTTGTCCCGAACTATGCCTCAATTCGACCTGATGCATCTGGTCCTGACGTGGGGCTCACATGGACCTGTTACTCAGCTGGATAGAGTGGCTCTGGTTCCCACAAGGGGCACTCCTGATACTGGTGATTGTGGTCTTATTCTATGCCTCACCAGGACCTAGTGATTCTGTTCCCCATCTGGGCCTGCATGGCCCTAGTGACTCTGGTCCTAACCCAGGCATCATTGGGACCTGGATACTCTATGCCACACTTGGGCCTACCTTTGACCAGGGACTTCTGGTCCCATACTGGGCCTCAAACTAAACTGGTTACTCTGGTTCCCCTCTGGGCCTCACCCTTACCTGGTGACTCTGGTCACCCCTTGGGGTTCATTTGGACCTGGTGAATCTGGTCCTTAGTTGGTCCGCATCTGGATCTGGTGACGGGTGGCCACCTAGGACTGACCTGGACTTGGTGAATCCTGTTGCCACCTGCGCCTCACCTGGGCCTTCTGACTGTGGTCACAAGTGGACCTCACCCAGATCTGTTGGCTCTGGTTCCCATATGGGGCTCTCCTGGACCTGGTTCCTGTGGTCTCCTTCTGGCCTCACCTGGAACACAATGACTCTGATCCATATTTGGTCCTCTCCTGGACCTGTTGACTCTGGTCCTTACCTGGGCATCATTGGGACCTGTATACTCTCTAAATCCCTGGGACTCACCTGGACCTGGTGACTGTGGTCCCACCTCGGCCTCACCTGGACGAGGTGACTGGTTCCCACAGGGACCTCACCTGGACCTGGTGACTCAGGTCCTCATATGGGCATCACGGGACCAGGGTTCTCAGTTCCACATCGGGGTCTCATCTGGACCTAGTGATTCTCGTCCCCCTCTGGGCCTCACCCTGACGTGGTGACTCTGGTCCCCACCTGGATATCACCAGAACCGGGTGACACTGGTCCCCCTCTGGGACTCACCCGGAGCTGGGGACACTAGTCCTCAACTGGGCCTCAACAGGACCTGGTAAATCTACTCCTCACTAAGGCCTCGTCTGGACCTTGTGACTCTTTTCGCACCTGGCGTCAATGGGACATAGTTACTCTTCCACAACTGGGCCTCACATGTACCTCATAACTTTGCTCCACACTTTGGCCTCAACTAGTCCTAATGACTCTGGTCCCCCGAACTAGGCCTCACCTGGACCTGGTGACTGTGGTCCCACCTGGGCCTCACCTGGACCTGGTGACTGTGGTCCCCACCTGGGTCTCACCTGGACCTGGTGACTCTCGTTCCCACATGAACCACACCAGGATCTGGTGACTGTGTTGTTTTTGTAGAATCATTTTTAACTGGTGACTCCAGTCCCCACTAGGTCCTCACGTGGATCGGGTGACTTGACCTGCAGGTTGGCCTCACATGGACCTGGTTAGTGTGGATGACACCTGGGCCTCACCCATAATTGGTGACTCACGTCCCCATGTGGGCCTCTTCTACCTGGTGAATCTGGTATTTACCTGGTCCTCTCCCAGACCCGGGGACTCTGGTCACCACCTGGGCCTCACCTGGACCTGGTGAATCTGGTCCCCATCTTGGCCTCACTCAGTCCTGGTGACTTTGTTCCCCACCTTGACCTGATTGCTGTGGACTCTTTCATGGCCTCACCTGGACCTGGTGACTCTGATCCTATCTGCGTGTCACCCAGACCTGGTGACTCTGGTCCTCACCTGGGCATCATTGGTACCTGGTGACTCTGTTCCACACCTGAGCCTCACCTGGACATGAGGCTCTGGACTCTGGAACCACTCTGGGCCTAACCGTGACCTGGTGACTCTGGTCTCCATCTGGATGTCACATGGACCAGGTGATTCTGGTACCCCTCTAGGACTCAACCAGTTCTGGTGACTCTGGTCCTCAACTGGGCCTCACCTGGACCTAGTGAATATGCTCCATCTGGGCCTCATTTGGACCTGGTTACTCTGGTCCCTACCTGGGCATCATCGGGACATGGATCCACTGCATGGCCTGCTGGTTGGCCTCAGATGGACCTGGTAACTCTGGTCCCTACCTGGGCATCACCGGGACACGGTTCTTCTGCATGGCCTCCAGGTTGGCCTCACCTGGCCCTAGTGAGTGGGGTTGCCACCTGGTGCTCACCCATACCTGGTGACACAGGTCCCCACGTGGGCCTCACTTGGACCTGGTGAATCTGGTCCTTACCTGGTCCTCACCCGGAATGGTAACCCTGGTCACCACCTGGGAATCACCTGGACCTGGTGAATCTGGTCCCCATCTGGGCCTACAAAGTCCTGTTGACTTTCTTCCCCACCTGGACCTGATTGCTGTGGACTCCTTTGGCCTCAACTGGAACTGGTGACACTGATCCTAACTGGGCCTCTCCCAGATCTGGTGACTCTGGTCCTCACCTGTGGACCATTATGACCTGGATACTCTGTTCCACACCTGAGCCTCACCTGGACATGATGACTCTGGATCCCCTCTGGGCCTCAGCCTGACATGGTGACTCTGGTCCCCATCTGGATGTCACCTAGATCAGGTGAATCTGGTACCCCTCTAGGCCTCAACTAGACCTGGTGTCTCTGGTCCTCAACAGGGCCTCAACGGGACCTAGTGAATATGCTCCCCACCTGCGCCTCATCTGGACCTGGTGACGCTGGTTCTATCTGGGCATCATCGGGACATGGTTACTCTGTTCCCCACTGGGACTGACCTGATCCTAGTAACTCTGGTCCTGACTTTGGCCTCTTCTGTACCAGGTGATTCTAGCTCTAACTGGGCCTCACCTGTAACTGGTGACTCTGATTCTAAGCATGGCCTCACCTGACCTGGTGACTGTGGTTCCCATCAGGACCTCACCTGGACCTCATGTCTCTTGTCCCACCTGGGCCTCACCAGGGCCTGGTGTCTCTGGTACCCACCTGGGTAGCATTACGATATGGTTACACTGTTCACTAACAGTGACCCAGCCGGACGTATAAACTCTGATCTTCACCTGGGCCACACCTGGACATGGTGACACTGGTTCCCACCTGGGTCTCACCTGGACATGGTGACTCGGATCCCCACCTGGTCCTCATATTTAACTGGTGATTCTCGTTTCCACATGGACATCATGTGAACCTGGTGGCTGCAGTGTTTCTAGCTTCTCATGTACCTCGTGTCTCTGGTCCCCACCAGGGCCTCACCGGGATCTGGTCAGTGTGGTTGCCACCTGCATCTCACCTCCACCTGGTGATTCTGGTGTGCACCTGAGACTACACTGGATCTAGTTACTTTGGTCCCCACCTGGGCTTCACCTGGATTTGGGAACTCCGGTCCCCTATCTGGGGCTCACCTGGCCCTGTTGACCATGGTCCTCAACTGGGCAAAATTGGGACGCGGTGACTGTGTTCCACAACTGGAACTCACCTGGACCACGTGACTCTGGTTCCCCTCTGGGTCTCACCGTGCCCTAGTGACTGTGAAACCCACTTTGGCTTGACTTGGACCTGCTGACCCTGGTTGGAACCTGCTCCTGACGTCAAACTGTTGACTCTGGTTCTTTCAAGGGCCTCCCCTGTACCTGGTGATCCTGGTCCCCACCGGGCCTCGCCTGGACATGGTGACTCTTGTCACCACTGGGGACTCACCTGGACCTGCTTACTGTGTTCCACACCTGGGCCTCAATAGACCTGTTGACCATGGTCCCCAGGCCGGCCTCACATGAACCTGTTGCCTCTGATCCCCACCGGGGCCTCACGTGTACCTGGTTACTCTGGTCCTCACCTGGGCATCATTGGTCCTGGTGACTCTGTTCCACACCTGAGGCTCCCCTGGACATGATGACTCTGGAACCACTCTGGCTATCAACCTAACGTAGTGACTCTGGTCCCCATATGGATGTCACCTGGTCCAAGGGATTATGGTACCCTTCTGGGCCTCAACAAGGTCTGGTGACTCTGGTCCTCAACTGGGCCTCACCTGGACCTAGTGAATATGCTCCATCTGGGCCTCATTTGGACCTGGTGACTCTGGTCACTACCTGGGCATCATCGGGACATGGTTCCACTGCATGACCTGCAGGTTGGCCTCACATGGACCTGGTAACTCTGGTCCCTACCTGGGCATCATCGGGACATGGTTCCACTGCATGGCCTGTAGGTTGGCCTCACCTGGACCTGGTAACTCTCGTCCCTACCTGGGCATCATTGCGACCTGGTTCATCTGCATGGCCTGCAGGTTGGCCTCACCTGGACCTGGTGCGTGGGTTTGTCACCTGGGCCTCACACTTGCCTAGGGACACAGGTCCCCACGTGGGCCTCACTTGGACCTGGTGAATCTGGTCCTTACCTGGTGGTCACCCGGAACTGGTAACTCTGGTCACCACATGGGAATCACCTGGGCATGGTGAATCTGGTCCCCATCTGGGCCTCACCCAGTCCTGTTGACTTTCTTCCCCACCTGGACCTGATTGTTGTGGACTCCTTCTTGGCTAACCAGGAACTGCTGACTCTGATGCTAACTGGGCCTCACCCAGATCTGGTGATTCTGGTCCTCACCTGTGGACCATTATGACCTGGATACTCTGTTCCACACCTGAGCCTCACCTGGATATGTTGACTCTGGATCCACTCTGGGCCTCAGCCTGACATGGGGACTCTGGTCCCCATCTGGATGTCACTAGACCAGGTGAATCTGGTACCCCTCTAGGCCTCACCTAGACCTGGTGACTCTGGTCCTCAACTGGGCCTCAACGGGACCTAGTGAACATGCTCCCCACCTGCGCCACATCTGGGCCAGGTGACTCTGGTTCTACCTGGGCATCACCGGGACATGATTACTCTATTCCCACTTGGAGTGACCTGATCCTGGTAACTCTGGTCCTGACTTTGGCCTCTTCTGTACCAGGTGACTCTGGCTCCACCTGGGCCTCACCTGGAACTGGTGACTCTGATCCTAAGCATGGCCTCACCTGACCGGGTGACTATGGTTCCCATCGGGACCTCACCTGGACCTCAAGTCTCTGGTCCAACTTGGGCCTCACCAGGACCTGGTGTCTCTGCTACCCACCTGGGTAGCATCAGGATATGGTTATACTGTTCACTAACAGTGACCCAGCCGGACCTATTAACTCTGGTCTTCACCTGGGCCACACCTGGACATGGTGACACTGTTTCCCACGTGGGTCTCACCTGGACATGGTAAGTCGGATCCCCACCTGGTCCTCACCTGTAACTGGTGATTCTCGTTCCCACATGGAGATCATGTGGACCTGTTGGCCGCAGTGTTTCTAGCATCTTTTTTTTTAATTTTTATTTATTTATGATAGTCACAGAGAGAGAGAGAGGCAGAGACACAGGCAGAGGGAGAAGCAGGCTCCATGCACCGGGAGACCGACGTGGGATTCGATCCCGGGTCTCCAGGATCGCGCCCTGGGCCAAAGGCAGGCGCCAAACCGCTGCGCCATCCAGCGATCCCATTTGTTTCTAGCTTCTCATGTACCTCGTGATTTCTCATGTATCCCACCAGTGCCTTACCGGGACCTGGTGAGTTTGGTTGCCACCTGCACCACACCTGGACCTGGTGATTCTGGTCTGCACCTGAGACTACCCTGGATCTGGTGACTGTGGTCCCCACCTGGGCTTCACCTGGATTTGGGGACTCCGGTCCCCATCTGGGCCTCACCTGGCTCTTTTGACCATGGTCCTCAACTGGGCAAAATTGGGACCTGGTGACTGTGTTCCACAACTGAACCTCACCTGGACCAGGTGACTATGCTCCCCCTCTGGGTCTCACCGTGCCCTAGTGACTGTGAAGTCCCCTTTGGCTTTACTTGGACCTGCTGACCCTGGTTGCCACCTGCGCCTGAACTCGAACTGTTGACTCTGGTTCTTTCAAGGGTCTCCCCTGTACCTGGTGATCCTGGTCCCCACCTGGACCTCACCTGGAAGTGGTGACTCTTGTCACCACCGGGGACTCACCTGGACCTGCTTACTGTGTTCCACACCTGGGCCTCAATAGACCTGTTCACCATGGTCCCCAAGCCGGCCTCACATGAACCTGTTGCCTCTGATCCCAACCAGGGCCTCACGTGTACCTGGTAACTCTGGTCCTCACCTGGGCCTCATCTACACCTAGTGACTCTGGTCCCCACCTGGGCTTCACCTCGATCTGGTGACTCTGGTCCCCACCTGGACTTCACCTGGATCTAGTGACTCTGGTCCCCACATGGACCTCTCCTGGACCTGGTGACTCTCTTTCCAACATGGACCTCACCTGAATGTGGTGAATCTGGTACTCAGTTTGGCCTCACCTGGACCTGGTGTCTCTCGTCCCCACTTTGACCTAACTCAGAACTGCTGAATCTTGCCCCACCCAGGCCGCACCCAGACCTGGTGACTCTTGTCCCCAGCTATGCCTCAATTCGACCTGATGAATCTGGTCCTCACGTGGGCTTCACATGGACCTGGGACTCAGCTGGATAGAGTGGCTCTGGTTCCCACAAAGGGCTCATCTGATACTGGTGACTGGGGTCTTTTTCTATGCCTCAGCAGGACCTAGTGATTCTGTTCCCCTTCTGGGCCTGCATGGCCCTAGTGACTTTGGTCCTCACCCAGGCATCATTCGGACCTGGATACTCTATTCCTCACCTGGGCCTCACTTTGACCAGGGACCTCTGGTCCCATTCTGGGCCTCAAACTAAACTGGTTACTCTGGTTCCCCCTCTGGGCCTCACCCTTACCTGGTAAATCTGATCAGCCCTTGGGCTTCACTTGGGCCTGGGGAGTCTGGTCCTTAGCTGGTCCTCACATGGATCTGGTGACTGGTCGCCACCTGGGTCTCACGTGGACTTGGTGAATCCTGTTGCCACCTGCGCCTCTCCTGGACATTGTGACTGTGGTCCCACCTGGACCTCACCTGGATCTGGTTGCTCTACTTCCCATATGGAGCTCTCCTGAATCTGGTCCGTGTTGTCTGCATCTGGCCTCACCTGGAACACAATGACTCTGATACATATTTGGGCCTCTCCTGGACCTGATGACGCTGGTCCTTACCTGGGCATCACTGGGACCTGGATACTCTCTTATATACCTGGGCCTCAACTGGACCTGGTGACTGTGGTCCCACCTGGGCCTCACCTGGACGAGGTAACTGGTTCGCACAGGGACCTCACCTGGACCTGATGACTCAGGTCCTCATATGGCATCATGGGACCTGGTTTCTCAGTTCCACATCGGGGCCTCACCTGTACCTAGTGATTCTCGTCCCCCTCTGGGCCTCACCGTGACATGGTGACTCTGGTCACCCCTGGATATCACCAGAACCGGGTGACTCTGGTCCCCCTCTGGGACTCTCCCGGAGCTGGGGACACTGGTCCTCAGCTGGGCCTCAACAGGACCTGGTGAATCTACTCCTCACTTAGGCCTCGTCTGGACCTTGTGACTCTTTTACCACCTGGCATTAATGAGACATGGTTACACTGTTGCCCACCTGGGCCTCTCCTGGACATGATAACTTTGCTCCACACTTTGTCCTCAACTGGTCCTGATGAATCTTGTCCCCCCACCTAGACCTCAATCTGGACCTGGTGAGTGTGGTCCCCACCTGGGTCTCACCTGGACCTGTTGCCTCTGATCCCCACCGGGTCCTCACGTGTACCTGGTAACTCTGGTCCTCACCTGGGTCTCATCTGGACCTAGTGTCTCTGGTCCCCATCTGGGCTTCACATGGATCTGGTGACTCTGGTCCCCACCTGGACTTCACCTGGATCTGGTGACTCTGGACTCCACCTGGACCTCTCCTGGACCTCGTGACTCTCTTTCCAACATGGACCTCACCTGGATCTGGTGACTCTGGTCCTCAGTTTGGCCTCACCTGGACCTGGTGTCTCTCGTCCCCACTTGGACCTAACTCAGAACTGCTGAATCTTGCCCCACCTAGGCCGCACCCAGACCTGGTGACTCTTGTCCCCAGCTATGCCTTTATACGACCTGATGAATCTGGTCCTCACGTGGGCCTCACATGGTCCTGGGACTCAGCTGGATAGAGTGGCTCTGGTTCCCACAAGGGGCTCACCTGATACTGCTGAATGTGGTCTTATTCTATGCCTCACCTGGACCTAGTGATTCTGTTCCAAATCTGGGCCTGCATGGCCCTAGTGAGTCTGGTCCTCACCCAGGCGTCACTGGGACCTGGATACTCTATTCCACACCTGGGCCTCAATTTGACCAGGGACCTCTGGTCCCATTCTTGGCCTCAAACTAAACTGGTTACTCTGGTTCCCCCTCTGGCCCTCAACCTGACCTGGTGACTCTGGTCACCCGTTGGACTTCACTTGGGCCTGGAGAATCTGGTCCTTAGCTGTTCCGCACCTGGATCTGGTAACTGGTCGCCACCTTGGCCTCACCTGGACTTGGTGAATCCTGTTGCCACCTGCGCCTCACCTGGACCTTGCGACTGTGGTCCCACCTGGACCTCACCTAGACGAGGTGACTGGTTCCCACAGGGACCTCACCTGGACCTGGTGACTCAGGTCCTCATATGGGCATCATGGGACCTGGTTTCTCAGTTCCACATCGGGGCCTCACATGGAGCTAGTGATTCTTGTCCCCCTCTGGGCCTCACCCTGACGTGGTGACTCTGGTACCCACCTGGATATCACCAGAATCGGGTGACTCTGGTCCCCCTCCGGGTCTCACCGTGCCCTAATGACTCTGAACCCCACTTTGGCCTGACTTGGACCTGCTGACCTTGGTTGCCAACTGTGCCTGACCTCGAACTGTTGACTCTGTTTCTTTCAAGGGCCTCCCCTGTACCTGCTGATTCTGGTCCCCACCTGGGACTCACCTGGACGTGGTGACCCTTGTCACCTCCGGGGACTCACCTGGACCTGTTTACTGTGTTCCACACATGGGCCTCAAGTAGACCTGTTGACCATGGTCCCCAAGCCGGCCTCACATGGACCTGTTGCCTCTGATCCCCACCGGGGCCTCACGTGTACCTGGTAACACTGGTCCTCACCTGGGCCTCATCTGGACCTAGTGACTCTGGTCCCCACCTGGGCTTCACTTGGATCTGATGACTCTGGTCCCCACCTGGACTTCACCTGGATCTGGTGACTCTGGTACCCACCTGGACCTCTCCTGGGCCTGGTGATTCTTTTTCCAACATGGACCTCACCTGGATCTGGTGACTCTGGTCCTCAGTTTGGCCTCACATGGACCTGGTATCTCTCGTCCCCACTTGGTCCTAACTCAGTACTGTTGAATCTTGTCCCACCTAGGCCGCACCCAGACCTGGTGACTCTTGTCCCCAGCTATGCCTGAATTCAATCTGATGAATCTGATCCTCACGTGGGCCTCAAATGGACCTGGGACTCAGCTGGAGAGAGTGGCTCTGGTTCCCACAAGGGGCTCCACTGATACTGCTGACTGTGGTCTTATTCTATGCCTCACCAGACCAAGTGATTCTGTTCCCCATCTGGGCCTGCATGGCCCTAGTGACTCTGGTCCTCACCCAGGCATCATTGGGACCTGGATACTCTATTCCACACCTGGGCCTCACTTTGACCAGGAACCTCTGGTCCCATTTTGGGCCTCAAACTAAACTGGTTACTCTGGTTCCCCCACTGGGCCTCACCCTTACCTGGTGACGCTGGTCACCCCTTGGGCTTCACCTGGGCCTGGTGAATCTGGTCCTTGGCTGGTACTCACCTGCATCTGGTGACTGGTCGGCACCTGGGTCTCACCTGGACTTGGTGAATCCTGTTGCCACCTGCGCCTCACCTGGACCTTCTGACTGTGGTCCCACCTGGACCTCACCTGGATCTGCTGTCTCTGGTTCCCATATGGGGCTCTCCAAGACCTGGTTCCTGTGGTCTCCATCTGGCCTCACCTGGAACACAATGTCTCTGATCCATATTTGGGCCTCTCCTGGACCTGTTGACTCAGGTCCTTACCTAGGCATCACTGGAACCTGGATACTCTCTTATATACCTGGGCCTCATCTGGAACTGGTTACTGTGGTCCCACATGGACCTCACCTGGAGGAGGTGACTGGTTCCCACAGGGACCTCAACTGCACCTGGTGACTCCGGTCCTCATATGGGCATCATGGGACCTGGTTTCTTAGTTACACATCGGGGCTTCATCTGGACCTAGTGATACTCGTCCCCATCTGGGCCTCACTCTGGCGTGGTGACTCTGGTCCCCACCTGGATATCACCAGAACCGGGTGCCTCTGGTCCCCTCTGGGACTCCCCCTGAGCTGGGGACACTAGTCTTCAACTGGGCCTCAAGAGGACCTAGTGAATCTACTCCTCACTTAGGCCTCATCTGGACCTTGTGACTCTTTTCGCACCTGGCAACAATGGGACATTGTTACTCTGTTCCACAACTGGGCCTCACCTGGACATGATAACTTTGCTCCACACTTTGGCCTCAACTGGTTCTGATGACACTGGTCGCCCCACCTTGTCCTCAATCTGGACCTGGTGACTGTGGTCCCCACCTGGGTCTCACCTGGACCGGGTGACTCTCGTTCCCACATGAACCACACCTGGACCTGGTTTCTATGGTGTTCTTGTAGACTCACATTTACCTGGTGACTCCTGTCCCCACTAGGGCATCACCTGGATCTGGTGACTCTGGCCTGCAGGTTGGCCTCACCTGGACCTGGTGAGTGGGGTTGCCACCTGGGCATCACCCATACCTGGTGACTCAGGTCCCCACGTGGGCCTCTTGGACCTGGTGAATCTGGTCCGTACCTGGTCCTCTCCCAGACCCTGGGACTCTGGTCACCACCTGGGCCTAACCTGGACCTAATGAATGAATCTGGTCCCCATCTGGTCCTCACCCAGTCCTGGTGACTTTGTTCCCCACCTGGACCTGATTGCTGTGGACTCTTTCTTGGTCTCACCTGGACCTGGTGACTCTGATCCTATCTGCGCGTCACCCAGACCTGGTCACTCTGGTCCTCACCTGGGCATCATTGGTACCTGGTGACTTTGTTCGAGACCTGAGCCTCACCTGGACATGATGACTCTGGAACCACTCTGGGCCTAACCCTGACCTGGTGACTCTGGTCTCCATCTGGATTTCACCTGGACCAGGTGACTGGGACCCCTCTAGGCCTCAACTAGGTATGGGGACACTGGTCCTCAACTGGGCCGCACTTGGACCTAGTGAATATGCTCCATCTGGGCCACAGTTGGACCTGGTGACTCTGGTCCCTACCTGGGCATCATCGGGACATGGATCCACTGCATGGCCTGCAGGTTGGCCTCAGGTGGACCTGGTAACTCTGGTCCCTACCTGGGCATCACCGGGACACGGTTCGTCTGCATGGCATCCAGGTTGGCCTCACGTGGACCTAGTGAGTGGGGTTGCCACCTGGGGCTCACCCATTCCTGGTGACACAGGTCCCCACGTGGGCCTCACTTGGACCTGGTGAATCTGGTCCTTACTTGTTCCTCACCTGCACCTGGTAACCCTGGTCACCACCTGGGAATCACCTGGACCTGTTGAATCTGGTTCCCCTCTGGGCCTCACCCAGTCCTGTTGACTTTCTTCCCCACCTGGACCTGATTGCTGTGGACTCCTCTTGGCCTCAACTGAACTGGTGACTCTGATCCTAACTGGGCCTCACCCAGATCTGGTGACCATGGTCCTCACCTGTGGACCATTATGACCTGGATACTCTGTTCCACACCTGAGCCTCACCTGGACATGATGACTCTGGAACCTCTCTGGGCATCACCCTGACCTGGTGACTCTGGACCCATCTGGATGGCACCTGGACCAGGTGATTCTGGTACCCCTCTAGGCCTCAACCAGGTCTGGTGACACTGGTCCTCAACTGGGCCTCACCTGGGTAGTGAATATGCTCCATCTGAGCCTCATTTTGACCTGGTGACTCTGGTCCCTACCTGGGCATCATCGGGACATGGTTCCACTGCATGGCCTGCAGGTTGGCCTCACCTGGACCTGGTGAGTGGGGTTGCCACATGGGCCTCACCCATACCTGGTGACTCTGTCCCCACGTGGGCCTCTTGGACCTGGTGAATCTCGTCCTTACCTGGTTCTCTCCAAGACCCGGGGACTCTGGTCACCACCTGGGAATCACTTGGACCTGTAAATCTTTTCCCCATCTGGGCCTCACCCAGTCCTGGTGGCATTGTTCCCCACCGGTACCTGATTGCTGTGGATTCTTTCTTGGCCTCACCTGGAACTGGTGACTCTGATCCTATCTGCTCGTCACCCAGAATTGGTGACTCTGGTCCTCACCTGGGCATCATTTGTACCTGGTGAATCTGTTCTACACCTGAGCCTCACCTGGACATGATGACTCTGGAACCTCTCTGGGCCTCACCCTGACCTGGTAACTCTGGTCCCCATCTGGATGTCACCTGGACCAGGGGATTCTGGTACCCCTCTAGGCCTCAACCAGATATGGTGACTCGGGTCCTCAACTGGGCCTCATCTGGACCTAGTGAATATGATCCATCATGGCCTCATTTGGACCTGGTGACTCTGGTCCCTACCTGGGCATCATAGGGATATGGTTCCACAGCATGGCCTGCAGGTTGGCCTCACCTGGACATTGTAACTCTGGTCCCTACCTGGGCATTATCGGGACATGGTTCCACACATGCCCTGCAGGTTGGCATCACCTGCACCTGGTAATTCTAGTCCCTACCTGTGCATCATCAGGACATGGTTCCTCTGCATGGCCTGCAGGTTGGCATGACCTGGACCTGGTGAGTGGGGTTGTCACCTGTGCCTCACCCATGCCTGGTGACACAGGTCCCCACGTGGGCCTCACTTGGAACGGGTGAATCTGGTCCTTACCTTGTTCTCACCCGGAACTCGTAACTCTGGTCACCACCTGGGAATCACCTGGGCCTGGTGTTTCTGGTACCCATCTGGGCGTCATCCAGTCCTGGTGACATTGTTCCCCACCTGGACCTGATTGCTGTGGACTCTTTCTTGGCCTCACCTGGAACTGGTGACTCTGATCCTATCTGCGCATCACCCAGACATGGTGACTCTGGTCCTCACCTGGACATGATGACTTTGGAACCTCTCTGGCCCTCACCCTAACCTGGTGACTCTGGTCCCCATCTGGAACTCACCTGTATCTGGTGACTCTGGTCTCAGTTTGTCCTCACCTGGACTGGTGTCTATCGTCCCCACTTTGACCTAACTCAGAACTGCTGAATCTTGCCCCACCTAGGCCGCACCTAGACCTGATGACTCTTGTCCCCAGCGATGCCTCAACGCGACCTGATGAATCTGGTCCTCACGTGGGCCTCACATGGACCTGGGACTCAGCGGGATAGAGTGGCTCTGGTTCCCACAAGGTGCTCACCTGATACTGGTGACTGTGTTCTTATTCTATGCCTCACCAGGACCTAGTGATTCTGTTCCCCATCTGGGCTTTCATGGCCCTAGTGACTCTGGTCCTCACCCAGGCATCATTGGGACCTGGATACTCTATTCCACACCTAGGCATCACTTTGTCCAGGGACCTCTGGTCCCAATCTGGGCCTCAAAGTAAACTGGTTACTCTGGTTCCCACTCGGGGCCTCACCCTTACCTGGAAAATCTGGTCACCCCTTGGGTTTCACTTGGGCCTGGTGAATCTGGTTCTTATCTGGTCCGCACCTGATCTGGTGACAGGTCACCACGTGGGCCTCACCTGGACTTGGTGAATCCTGTTGCCACCTGCGCCTCACCTGGACCTTGTGACTGTGGTCCCTCCTGGACCTCACCTGGATCTGGTGGCTCTGGTTCCCATATGGGGCTCTCCTGGACCTGGTTCTTGTGGTCTCCATCTGGCCTCACCTGGAACACAATGACTCTGATCCATATTTGGGCCTCTCCTGGACCTGTTGACTCTAGTCCTTACCTGGGCATCATTGGGACCTGGATACTCTCTTATGTACCTGGGCCTCACCAGGACCTGGTGACTGTGGTCCCACCCGGGCCTCACCTGGACGGGGTGACTGGTTCCCACAGGGACATCACCTCGACCTGGTGACTCAGGTCCTCATATGGGAATCTTGGGACCTGGATTCACAGTTCCACATTGGGGCCTCTCCTGGACCTAGTGATTCTCGTCCCCCACTGGGTCTCACCCTGACTTGTGACACTGGTCCCCACCTGGATATCACCAGAACCGGGTGTCACACCCGGAGCTGGGGACACTGGTCCTCAGCTGAGCCTCAACAGGACCTGGTGAATCTACTCCAAACTTAGGCTTCGTCTGGACCTTGTGACTATTTTCCCACCTGGCATTATTGGGATATGGTTACTCTGTTCCCCATCTGGGCCTCACCTGGACATGATAACTTTGCTGCACACTTTGGCCTCAACTGGTCTTGATGATTCTCGTCCCCCAACCTTGGCCTCAATCTGAACCTGTTGACTGTCGTCCCCACCTGGGTCTCACCTGGAACTGGTGACTCTCGTTCCCACATGAACCACACCTGGACCTGGTGACTGTGGTGTTCTTGTAGACTCACTTTTACCTGCCTTCTCCGGTGCCGACTAGGGCCTCACGTGGATCTGGTGACTTTGGCATGCAGGTTGGCCTCACCTGGACATGGTGAGTGTGGTTGCCACCTGGGCCTCACCCATACCTGGTGAGTCAGGTCCCCTCGTGGGCCTCTTGGACCTGGTATCTGGTCCATACCTGGTCGTCTCCCAGCCCCGGGGTCTCTGGTCACCACCTGAGCCTACCTGGACATGGTGAATCTGATCCCCATCTGGGCCTCACCCAGTCCTGTTGACTTTGTTCCCCATCTGTATCTGATTGCTGTGGACTCTTTCTTCGCCTCACCTGGAACTGGTGACTCTGATCCTATCTGCCCGTCACCGAGACCTGGTGACGCTGGTCCTAACCTGGGCATTTTTGGTACCTGGTGACTCTGTTCCACACCTGAGCCTCACCTGGACATGATGACTCTGGAACCTCTCTGGGCCTCATCCTGACCTGGTGACTCTGGTCCCCATCTGGAAGTCACCTGCACCAGGTGATTCTCGTACCCCTCTAGACCTCAACAAAGTCTGGTGACTCTGGTCCTCCACTGGACCTCACCTGGACCTAGTGAATATGCTCCATCTGGGCCTCATTGGACCTGGTGATTCTGGTCCCTACCTGGGCATTATCGAGACATGGTTCCACTGCATGGCCTGCAGTTTGGCCTCACCTGGACCTGGTGAGTGGGCTTGTCACCTGGGACTCACCCATACCTGGTGACACAGGTCTCACGTGGGTCTCACTTGGACCTGGTGAATCTGGTCCTTACCTGGTCCTCACCCGGAACTGGTAACCCTTGTCACCACCTGGGAATCACCTGGACCTGGTGAATCTGATCCCCATCTGGGCCTCACCCATTCCTGGTGACTTTGATCCCCACCTGGACCTGATTGCTGTGGACTCCTTCTTGGCCTCAACTGGAACTTGTGACTCTGCCCCTAACTGGGCCTCACCCAGATCTGGTGACTCTGGTCCTCACATGTGGACCATTATGACCTGGATACTCTGTTCCACACCTGAACCTCACCTGGACATGATGATTCTGGATGCCCTCTGGGCCTCACCCTGACATTGTGACTCTGGTCCCCATCTGGATGTCCCCTAGACCAGGTGAATCTGGTACCCCACTAGGCCTCAGCTAGACCTGGTGACACTGGTCTCACCTGGGCCTCACCGGGACCTAGTGAATATGCTCCCCAACTGTGCCTCATCTGGACCTGTTGACTCTGGTTCTACCTGGGCATCATCGGGACATGGTTACTGTATTCCCCACTGGGACTGACCTGATCCTGGTAACTCTAGTCCTGATTTGGCCTCTTCTTTACCAGGTGAGTCTGGATCCACCTTGGGTTCACCGGTAACTGGTGACTCTGATCCTAAGCATGGCCTCACCTGACCTGGTGACTGTGGTTCCCATCGGGACCTCACCTGGACCTCATGTCTCTGGTCCCACCTGGGCCTCACCAGGACCTGCTGTCTCTGGTACCCACCTGGGTAGCATCAGGATACGGTTACACTGTTCACTAACAGTGACCCAGCCAGACCTATTAACTCTGGTCTTCACTTGGGCCACACCTGGACATGGTGACACTGGTTCCCACCTGGGTCTCACCTCGACATGCTGAGTCGGATCCACAACTGGTCCTACCCTGTAACTGGTGATTCTCGTTCCCACATGGACATCATGTGGACCTGGTTGCTGCAGTGTTTCTAGCTTCTCAGGTACCTCGTGACTCTGGTCCCCACCAGGGACTCACCGGGTGCTGGTGAGTTTGGTTTCACTTGCACTTCACCGGGACCTGGTGATTCTGGTCTGCACCTGAGACTACCCTGGATCTGGTGACTGTGGTCCCCACCTGGGATTCACCTGGATTTCGGGACTCCGGTCTCCATCTGGGCCTCTGCTGGCCCTGTTGACCATGGTCCTCAACTGCGCAAAATTGGGACGCGGTGACTGTGTTCCACAACTGGACGTCACCTGGACCAGGTGATTCTGATCTACCTCTGGGTCTCACCGTACCCTAGTGACTGTGAACCCCACTTTGGCCTGACTTGGACCTGCTGACCCTGGTTGCCACCTGCGCCTGAACTCGAACTGTTGACTCTGGTACTTTCAAGGGCCTACCCTGTATCTTGTGATCCTGGTCCCCACCTGGGCCTCAGCTGGACGTGGTAACTCATGTCATACCGCGTACTCACCTGTACCTGCTTACTGTGTTCCACATCTGGGCCTCAAGTAGACTTGTTGACCATGTTCCCCAAGCCGGCCTCACATGGACCTGTTGCCTCTGATCCCCTCCGGGGCCTCACGTGTACCTGGTAACTCTGGTCCTCACCTGGGCCTCATCTGGACTTAGTGACTCTGTGCCCACCTGGGCTTCACCTGCATCTGGTGACTCTGGTCCCCACCTGGACTGCACCTGCATCTGGTGACTCTGGTCCCCTTCTGGACCTCTCCTGGACCTGGTGACTCTCTTTCCAACATGGACCTCACCTGGATCTGGTGACTCTGGTACTCAGTTTGGCCTCACATGGACCTGGGACTGTGTTTCCCATCGGGGCCTCACCTGGACCTCATGTCTCTGGTCCCAACTGGGCCTCACCCTGACCTGGTGACTCTGGTCACTCGTTGGACTTCACTTGGGCTTGGAGAATCTGGTCCTTAGCTGTTCCGCACCTTGATATGGTGACTGGTCGCCACCTGGGACTCACCTGGACTTGGTGTATCCTGTTGCCACCTGCGCATCACCTGAACCTTGTGACTGTGGTCCCACCTCGACCTCACCTGGACGCGGTGACTGGTTCCCACAGGGACCTTACCTGGACCTGGTGACTCAGGTCCTCATATGGGCATCATGGGACCTGGTTTCTCAGTTCCACATCGGGGCCTCACCTGGAACTAGTGATTCTAGTCCCCCTTTGGGCCTCACCCTGACATGGTGACTCTGGTCCCCACCTTGATATCACCAGAACCGGGTGACTCTGGTCCCCCTCTGGGACTCACCCGGAGCTGGGGACACTCGTCCTCAGCTGTTCCTCAACAGGACCTGGTGAATCTACTCCTCACTTAGGCCTCATCTGGACCTTGTGACTCTTTTCCCACCTGGAATCAATGGGACATGGATACTATGTTCCCCACATGGGCCTCACCTAAACATGATAACTTTGATCCACACTTTGGCCTCAACTGCTCCTGATAACTCTCGTCCCACCACCTAGGCCTCAATCTGGACCTTGTGACTGTGGTCCCCAACTGGGTCTCACCTGGACCTGGTGACTCTCGTTCCCACATGAACCACACCTGGACCTGGTGACTGTGGTGTTCTTGTAGACTCACATTTACCTGGTGACACCGGTCCCCACTAGGGCCTCACCTGGATCTGCTGACTGTGGCCTGCAGGTTGGCCTCACCTGGACCTGGTGAGTGGGGTTGCACCTGAGCTTCACCCATACCTGGTGACTCAGGAACCCACGTGGTCCTCTTGGAACTGGTGAATCTGGTCCTTACATGGTCCTCTCCCAGACCCGGGGATTCTGGTCACCACCTGGGCCTCACCTGGACCTGGTGAATCTCTTCCCCATCTGGGCCTCACCCGGTCTTGGTGACTTTGTTCCCCACCTGGACCTGATTGCTTTGGACTCTTTCTTGGCCTCACCTGGAACTGGTGACTCTTATCCTCTCTGCGCGTGACTCAGACCTGGTGACTCTGTTCCTCATCTGGGCATCATTGGTACCTGGTGACTCTGTTCAACACCTGAGCCTCACCTGGACATGATGACTCTGGAACCCCTTTGGGCCTCACCCTGACCTGGTGACTCTGGTCCCCATCTGGATGTCACCTGGAAGAGGTGATTCTGGTACCCCTCTAGGCCTCAACCAGATCTGGTGTCTCTGGTCCTCAACTGGGCCTCGGCTGGACTTAGTGAATATGCTCCATCTTGGCCTCATTTGGACCAGGTTACTCTGGTCCCTACCTGGGCATCATGGGGACCTGGTTCCACTGCATGGCCTACAGGTTGGCCTCACCTGGACCTGGTAACTCTGGTCCCTACCTTGGCATTATCGGGACTCGGTTACTTTGCATGGCCTGCAGGTAGGCCTCACCTGGACCCGGTGAGTGGGCATGCCACTTGGGCCTCACCCATACCTGGTGACACAGGCCCCTACGTGGGCCTCACTTGGACCTGTTGTATCTGGTAATTCTGGTCACCACCTGGGAATCACCTGGACCTGGTGAATCTGGTAACTCTGGTCACCACCTGGGAATCACCTGGACCTGGTGAATCTGTGTCCCCATCTGGGCCTCATCCAGTCCTCGTGAGTTTTTTACCCACCTGGACCTGATTGCTGTGGACTCCTTCTTAGCCTCACCTGGAACTGTTGACTCTGATCCTAACAGGGCATCACTCAGATCTGTTGACTCTGGTCCTCACCTGTGGACCATTTTGACCTGGATACTCTCTTCCACACGTGAGCCTCACCTGGACACGATGACTCTGGATCCCCTCTGGCCCTCTCCCTGACATGGTGTCTCTGGTCCCCATCTGGAAGGTACCTAGACCAGGTGAACCTAGTACCCCTCTAGGCCTCAACTAGACCTGGTGACTCTGGTCCTCTACTGGGCCTCAACGGGATGTAGTGAATATGCTCCCCACCTTCGCCTCATCTGGACCTGGTGTCTCTGGCTCCACCTGAGCCTCACCGGTAACTGGTGACTCTGATCCTAAGCATGGCCTCACCTGACCTGGTGACTGTGGTTTCCATCGGGACCTCACCTGGACCTCATGTCTCTGGTCCCACCTGGGCCTCACAAGGACCATGTGTCTCTGGTTACCACCTGGGTAGCATCAGGATATGGTTACACTGTTCACTATCAGTGACCCAGCCCGACCTATTGACTCTGGTCTTCACCTGGGCCACACCTGGACATGGTAACACTGGTTCCCACCTGGGTCTCACCTGGACATGGTGAGTCAGATCCCCACCTGGTCCTCGCCTGTAACTGGTGATTCTCGTTCCCACATGGACATCATGTGGATCTGGTGGCTTCAGTGTTTCTAGCTTCTCATGTACCTCGTGACTCTGGTACCCACCCGGGCCTCACCGGGACCTGGTGAGTGTGGTTGTCACCTGCACCTCACATGGACCTGGGGATTCTGGTCTGCACCTGAGACAACCCTGGATCTGGTGACTGTGGTCTCCACCTGGGCTTCAACTGGATTTGGGGACAGCGGTCCCCATCTGGGCCACACCAGGCCCTGTTGACCATGGTCCTCAACTATGCAGAATTGGGACCCGGTGACTTTGTTCCACAACTGGACCTCACCTGGACCACGTGAATCTGGTCCGCCTCCGGGTCTCACCGTACCCTAATGACTCTGAACCCCACTTTAGCCTGACTTGGACCTGCTGACCTTGGTTGCCACCTGTGCCTGACCTCGAACTGTTGACTCTGGTTCTTTCAAGGGCCTCCCCTGTACCTTGTGATCCTGGTACCCACCTGGGTCTCACCTGGACGTGGTGACTCTTGTCACCACCGGGGACTCACCTGGACCTGGTTCCTGTGTTCCACACATGGGACTCAAGTAGACCTGTTGACCATGGTCCCCAAGCCGGGCTCACATGGACTTCTTGCCTCTGATTCCCACCGGGGCCTTACGTGTACCTGGTAACTCTGGTCCTCACCTGGGCCTCATTTGGACCTAGTGAGTCTGGTGCCAACCTGGGCTTCATCTGGATCTGTTGACTCTGGTCCCCACCTGGACTTCACCTGGATCTGGGGACTCTGGTCTGCTTCTGGACCTCTCCTGGACATGGTGACTCTCTTTCCAACATGGACCTCAACTGGAACTGGTGACTCTGATACTCAGTTTGGCCTCACATGGACCTGGTGTCTCTCGTCCCCACTTTGATCTAACTCAGAACTGCTGAATCTTGCCCCACCTAGGCCGCACCCAGACCTGGTAACTCTTGTCCCCAGCTATGCCTCAATTCGACCTGATGAATCTGGTCCTCACGTGGGCCTCACATGGACCTGGGACTCAGCTGGATAGAGTGGCTCTGGTTCCCTCAGGGGCTCACCTGATACTGCTGACTGTGGTCTTATTCTATGCCTCACCAGGACCTAGTGATTCTGTTCCCCATCTGGGCCTGCATGGCCCTTGTGACTCTGGTCCTCACCCAGGCATCATTGGGACCTGGATACTCTATTCCACACCTGGGCCTCACACTGCCAACGGAATTCTGATCCCATTCTGGGCCTCAAACTAAACTGCTTACTCTGGTTCCCCCTCTGGGCCTCAACCTTACCTGGTGACTCTGGTCACCCCTTGGGATTCACATGGGCCTGGTGAATCTGGTCCTTAGCTGGTCCGCACCTGGATCTGGTGACTGGTCGCCACCTGGGCCTCACCTGGACTTGGTGAATCCTGTTGCCACCTGCGCCTCACCTGGACCTTGTGACTGTGGTCCCACCTGGACCACACCTGGATCTGGTTGCTCTGGTTACCATATGGGGCTCTCCTGAATCTGGTCCGTGCTGTCTCCATCTGGCCTCACCTGGAACACAATGACTCTGATACATATTTGGGCCTCTCCTGGACCTGATGACGCTGGTCCTTACCTGGGCATCACTGGGACCTGGATACTCTCTTATATACCTGGCCTCACCTGGACCTGGTGACTGTGGTCCCACCTGGGCCTCACCTGGACGAGGTGACTGGTTCCCACAGGGACCTCACCTGGACCTGGTGATTCAGGTCCTCATAGGGGCATCTATCGACCTGGTTTCTCAGTTCCACATCGGGGCCTCACCTGGACCTAGTGATTCTCGTCCCCTCTGGGCCTCACCCTGACGTGGTGACTCTGGTCACCCCTGGATATCACCAAAACCGGGTGACTCTGGTCCCCCTCTGGGACTCTCCCGGAGCTGGGGACACTAGTCCTCAGCTGGGCCTCAACAGGACCTGGTGAATCTACTCCTCACTTAGGCCTCGTCTGGACCTTGTGACTCTTTTCCCACGTGGCATCAATGGGACATGGTTACTCTGTTGCCCACATGGGCCTCACCTGGACATTATAACTTTGCTCCACACTTTGGCCTCAACTGGTCCTGATGAATCTGGTCCCCGCACCTAGGCCTCAATCTGGACCTGGTGAGTGTGGTCCCCACCTGGGTCTCACCTGGACCTGGTGACTCTCCTTCCCACTTGAAACACACCTGGCCCTGTTGACTGTGGTGTTCTTGTAGAGTCACATTTACCTGTGACTCCGGTCCCCACTCGGGCCTCACCTGGATCTGGTGACTCTGACCTGCAGGTTGGGCTCACCTGGACCTGGTGAGTGGGGTGGCCAAATGGGCCGCACCCATACGTGTTGACTCAGGTCCACACGTGGGCCTCTTGGACCTGGTGAATCTTGTCCTTAAATGGTCCTCTCCGAGACCCGGGGACTCTGGTCACCACCTGGGCCTCACCTGGATCTGGTGAATCTGGTCCCCATCTGGGCCTCACCCAGTCCTGGTGACTTTGTTCCCCACATGGACCTGATTGCTGTGGACGCCTTCTTGGCCTCACCTGGAACTGGTGACTCTGATCCTATCTGCGCGTCACCCAGACCTGGTGAATCTGGTCCTCAACTGGGCATCATTGGTACCTGGTGACTCTGTTCCACACCTGAGCCTCACTTGGACATGATGACTCTGGAACCTCTCTGGGCCTCACCCTTTCCTGGTGACTCTGGTCCCCATCTCGATGTCACCTGAACCAGGTGATTCTGGTACCCTTATAGGGCTCAACCAGATCTGGTGACTCTGGTCCTCAACTGGGCCTCACCTAGACCTAGTGAATATGCTCCATCTGGGCCTCATCTGGACATGGTGATTCTGATCCCTAACTCGGCATTACCGGGACATGGTTCCACTGCATGGCCTGCAGGTGTGCCTCACCTGGACCTGATAACTCTAGACCCCACCTGGGCATCATCAGGACATGGTTCCTCGGCATGGCCTGCAGGTTGGCCTCACTTGGACCTAGTGAGTGGGGTTGTCACCTGAGACTCACCCATGCCTGGTGACACAGGTCCCAACGTGGGCCTCACGTGGACCTGGTGAATCTGGTCCTTCCCTTGTCCTCACCCGGAACTGGTAACTCTGGTCATCACCTGGGAATCACCTGGACATTGTTATTCTGGTCCCCATTAGGCCTCATCCAGTCCAGGTGACTTTGTTCCCACCTGGACCTGATTGCTGTGTACTCCTTCTAGGCCCTCACCTGGAACTAGTGACTCTGGTCCTAACTGGGCCTCACCCAGTTCTGGTGAATCTGGTCCTCACCTGTGGACCATTATGACCTGGATACTCTGTTCCAAACCTGAGACTCACCTGGACATGATGACTCTGGATTCCCTCTGGGCCTCAGCCTGACATGGTGACTCTGGTCCACATCTGGATGTCACCTAGACCAGGTGAATCTGGTACCCCTCCAAGCCTCAACTAGACCTGGTGACTCTGGTCCTCAATTGGGCCTAACCGGGACCTAGTGAATATGCTCCCCACCTGTACCTAATCTGGACCTGGTAACTCTGGTTCTACCTGGGCATCTTCGGGACATGGTTACTCTATTCCACACTGGGACTGACCTGATCCTGGTAACTCTGGTCCTGACCTGGCCTCTTCTGTACCAGGTGACTCTGGCTCCACCTGGGCCTCACCTGTAACTGGTGACTCTGATCATAAGCATGGCCTCACCTGACCTGGTGACTGTGGTTCCCATCGGGACCTCACCTGGACCGCGTGTCTCTGGTCCCACCTGGGCCACACCAGGAGCTGGTGTCTCTGGTACCCACCTGTGTAGCATCAGGATATGGTTACACTGTTCACTCATATTGACCCCGCCAGACCTATTAACTCTGGTCTTCACCTGGGCCACACCTGGACATGGTGACACTGGTTCCCATCTGGGTCTCACCTGGACATGGTGAGTCCGGATCCCTACCTGGTCCTCACCTGTACCTGGTGATTCTCATTCCAGCATGGACATCATGTTCACCTGGTGGCTGCAGTGTTTCTAGCTTCTCATGTACCTCGTGACTCTGGTCCCAACCAGGGCCTCACCGGGACCTGGTGAGTGTGGTTGCCACCTGCACCTCACCTGGACCTGGTGATTTTGGTCTGCACCTGAGACTACCCTGGATCTGGTGACTGTGGTTCCCACCTGGGCTTCACCTGGATTTGGGGACCCCGGTCTCCATATGGGCCTCACCTGGCCCTGTTGACCATGGTCCTCAACTGAGCAAAATTGGGACCCTGTGACTGTGTTCCACAACTGGACCTCACCGGGATCAGGTGACTCTGGTCCCCCTCTGGGTCTCACCGTGCCCTATTGACAGTGAACCCCACTTTGGCTTGGCTTCGACCTGCTGACCCTGGTTGCCAACAGCGCCTGACCTTGAACTGTTGACTCTGGTACTTTCAAGGGCCTCCCCTGTACCTGGTGATCCTGGTGCCCACCTGGGCCACACCTGGACGTGGTGACACTTGTCAACACCAGGGACTCACCTGGACCTGCTTACTGTGTTCCACACCTGGGCCTCAAGTACACCTCTTGACCATGGTCCCCAAGAACGCCTAACATGGACCTGTTGACTCTGATCCCCACCGGGGCCTCAAGTGTACCTGGTAACTCTGGTCCTAACCTGGGCCTCACCTGTACCTAGAGACTCTGGTCCACACCTGGACTTCACCTGGATCTGGTGACTCTGGTCCCCACCTGAAATTTACCTGGATCTGGTGACTCTGGTCCCCACCTGGACCTCTCCTGGAACTGGTGACTCTCTTTCCAACATGGACTTCACTTGGATATGGTGACTCTGATCCTCAGTTTGGCCTCACCTGGACATGGTGTCTCTCGTCCCCACTTTGACCTAACTCAGAACTGCTGCATCTTGCCCCACCTAGGGCGCACCCAGACCTGGTGACTCTTGTCCCCAGCTATGCCTCAATTCGACCTGAGGAATTTGGTCCACAAGTGTGCCTCATATGGACCTGGGACACAGCTGGATACAGTGGCTCTGGTTCCCACAAGGGACTCACCTGTTACTGGTGACTTATTCACCAGTGGTCTTATTCTATGCCTCACCAGGGCCTAGTGATTCTGTTCCGCATCGGGGCCTGCATGGCCCTAGTGACTCTGGTCCTCACCCAGGCATCATTGGGACCTGGATACTCTATTCCACACCTGGGCCTCACTTTGACCAGGGACCTCTGGTCCCATTCTGGGCCTCAAACTAAACTGGTTACTCTGGTTCCCCCTCTAGGCCTCACCCTTACCTGGTGACTCTGGTCACCCCCTGGGCTTCACTTGGGCCTGGTGAATCTGGTCCCTACCTGGGCATCATAGGGATATGGTTCCACTGCATGGCCTGCAGGTTGGCCTCACCTGGAGCTTGTAACTCTGGTCGCTACCTGGGCATCATCGGGACATGGTTCCACACAAGGCCTGCAGGTTGGCATCACCTGGACCTGGTAACTCTAGTCCCTACCTGGGCATCATGGGGACATGGTTCCTCTGCATGGCCTGCAGGTTGGCATCACCTGGACATGGTGAGTGGGGTTGTCACCTGTGCCTCTCCCATGCCTGGTGACACAGGTCCCCACGTGGGCCTCACTTGGACCGGGTGAATCTGGTCCTTACCTTGTTCTCACCCGGAACTCATAACTCTGGTCACCACCTGGGAATCACCTGGCCCTGGTGTTTCTGGTCCCCATCTGGGCGTCATCCAGTCCTGGTGACATTGTTCCCCACCTGGACCTGATTGCTGTGGACTCTTTCTTGGCCTCACCGTTAACTGGTGACTCTGATCCTATCTGCGCGTCACCCAGACCTGGTGACCCTGGTCCTCACCTGGACATGATTGGTACCTGGTGACTCTGTTCCACACCTGAGCCTCACCTGGACATGATGACTCTGGAACCTCTCTGGGCCTCACCCTAAACTGGTGACTCTGGTCTCCATCTGGATGCCACTTGGACCAGGTGATTCTGGTACCCCTCTAAGCCTCAACAAGATCTGGTGACTCTGGTCCTCAACTGGGCCTCACCTGGACCTAGTGAATATACTCCATCTGGGCCTCATTTGGACCCGGTGACTGTAGTCCCTACCTGGGCTTCATCGGAACATGGTTCCACTGCATGGCCTGCGGGTTGACTTCACCTGGACCTGGTAACTCTAGTCCCTACATGGGCATCATCGGGACATGGTTCCTCTGCATGGCGTTCAGGATTTCCTCACCTGGAACTGGTGAGTGGTTTTGTTCCTGGGCCTCACACATACCTGGTGACTCAGGTCCCCAAGAGGCCTCACTTGGACCTGGTGAATCTGGTCCTTACCTGGTCCTCAACCGGAACTTGTAACTCTGGTCACCACCTGGGAATCACCTGGACCTTATGAATCTGATCCCCATCTGGGCCTCATCCAGTCCTGGTGACTTTGTTCCCCACCTGGACCTGATTGCTGTGGACTCCTTCTTGGCCTCACCTGGAACTGGTGACTCTGATCCTAACTGGGCCTCACCGAGATCTGGTGACTCTGGTCCTCACCTGTGGACCTTTATGACCTGGATACTCTGTTCCACAACTGAGCCTCACCTTGACATGATGACTCTGGAACCTTTCTGTTCCTCACCCTGACATGGTGACTCTGGTCACCATCTGAATGTCACCTAGACCAGGTGAATCTGGTACCCCTCTAAGCCTCAACTTGACCTGGTGACTCTGGTCCTCAACTGGGCCTCTCCGGGACCTAGTGAACATGCTCCCCACCTGCGCCTCATCTGGACCTGGTGACTCTGTTTCTACCTGGGCATCATCGTGACATGGTTACTCTATTCAACACTGGGACTGACCTGATCCTGGTAACTCTGGTCCTGACTTTGGCCTCTTCTGTACCAGGTGACTCTGTCTCCACCTGGGCCTCACCTGTAACTGGTGACTCTGATCCTAAGCATGGCCTCACCTGACCTGGTGACTGTGGTTCCCATCGGGACGTCATCTGGACCTCATGTTTCTGGTCCCACTTGGGCCTCACCAAGACCTGGTGTCTCTGCTACCCACCTGGGTAGCATCAGGATATGGTTACACTGTTCACTAACAGTGACCCAGCCGGACCTATTAACTCTGGTCTTCACCTGGGCCACACCTGGACATGGTGACACTGTTTCCCACCTGGGTCTCACCTGGATATGGTGAGTCGGATCCCCACCTGGTCCTCACCTGTAACTAGTGATTCTCGTTCCCACATGGAGATCATGTGGACCTTTTGGCTGCAATGTTTCTAGAATCTTTTTTTTTTTAAATTTTTATTGATTTATGATAGTCACAGAGAGAGAGAGAGGCAGAGACACAGGCAGAGGGAAAAGCAGGCTCCATGCACCGGGAGCCCGACGTGGGATTCGATCCCGGGTCTCCAGGATCGCGCCCTGGGCCAAAGGCAGGCGCAAACCGCTGCGCCACCCAGGGATCCTATCTGTTTCTAGCTCATCATGTACCTCGTGACTCTGGTCCCCACCAGTGCCTCACCGGGACCTGGTGAGTGTGGTTGCCACCTGCACCACACCTGGACGTGGTGATTCTGGTCTGCACCTGAGACTACCGTGGATCTTGTGACTGTGGTCCCCACCTGGGCTTCACATGGACTTGGTGAATCCTGTTGCCACCTGCGCCTCACCGGGACCTTGTGACTCTTTTCCCTCCTGGCATCAATGGGACATGGTTAATCTGTTCCCCACCTGGGCCTCACCTGGACATGATAACTTTGCTCCATACTTTGGCCTCAACTGGTCCTTATGACTCTGGTCCCCCCACCTAGGACTCAATCTGGACCTGGTGACTGTGGTCCCCACCTGGTTCTCACCTAGACCTGGTGTCTCTCGTTCCCACATGAACCACACCTGGACCTGGTGACTGTGGTATTTTTGTAGCCGCACATTTACCTGGTGACTCCGGTCCCCACGAGGGCTTCACATGGATCTGGTGACTCTTGCCTGAAGGTTGTCCTCACCTGGACCTGGTGAGTGGGGTTGCCAACCCATAACTGGTGACTCAGTTCCCCACGTGGGCCTCTTGGACCTGTTAATCTCGTCGTTACCTGGTCTTCTCCCAGATCCGGGTACTCTGGTCCCCAACGGGGCCTCATCTGGACCTGTGATTTTGGTCCCCATCTGGGCCTCACCCAGTCCTGGTGACTTTGTTCCCCACCTGGACCTGATTCCTGTGGACTCTTTCTTGGCCTCACCGGGAACTGGTGACTCTGATCATATCTGCGCGTCACCCAGACATGGTGACCCTGGTCCTCACCTGGGCATCATTGGTACCTGGTGACTCTGTTCCACACCAGAGCCTCACCTGGACATGATGACTCTGGAACCCCTCTGGGCCTCACCCTGACCTGGTGATTCTGGTCCCCATCTGGATGTCACCTGGACCAAGTGATTCTTGTACCCCTCTAGGCCTCAACCAGATCTGGTGACTCTGGTTCTCAACTGGGCCTCACCTGGACCTACTGAATATGCTCCATCTGGGCCAAATTTGCACCTGGTGACTCTGGTCACTACCTGGGCATCATTGGGACATGGTTCCACTGCATGACTTGCAGGTTGGCCTCACCTGGACCTGGTAACTCTGGTCCCTACCTGGGCATCATCGGGACATGGTTCCACACATGGCCTGCAGGTTGGCCTCACCTGGACCCGGTAAATCTAGTTCCTACCTGGGCATCATCGGGACATGGTTCCTCTGCATGGCCTGCAGGTTGGACTCACCTGGACCTGGTGAGTGGCGTTGCCACCTTGGCCTCACCCATGCCTGGTGACACAGGTCCCCACGTGGGCCTCACTTGGACCTGGTGAATCTGGTCCTTACCTGGTCCTCACCCGAAACTCCTAACTCGGGTAACCACCTGGGAATCACCTGAACCAGGTTAATTTGGTCCCCATCTGGTCCACATCCAGTCCTGGTGAATTTTCACCCCACCTGGACCTGATTGCTGTGGACTCCTTCTTGGCCTCACCTGGAACAGGTGACTCTGATCCTAAGTGGGCCTCGCCCAGATTTGGTGACTCTGGTCCTCTCCTATGGACCATTATGACCTGGATACTCTGTTCCACACCTGAGCCTCACCTGGACATGATGACTCTGGATCCCCTCAGGGCCTCACCATGACATGATGACTCTGGTCCCCATCCCGATGTCACCTAGACCAGGTGAATCTGGTATCCCTCTAGGCCTCAACTTGACCTGGTGACCCTGTTCCTCAACTAGGGCTCACGGGGACCTAGTGAACATGCTCCCCACCTGCGCCTCCTCTGGGCTTGGTGACTCTGGTTTTACTTGGGCATCATCGGGACAAGGTTACTCTATTCCCCACCGGGACTGACCTGATCCTGGTAACTCTGGTCCTGACTTTGGCTTCTTCTGTACCAGGTGACTCTGGCTCCACCTGGGCCTCACCTGTAACTGGTGACTCTGATGCTAAGCATGGCCTCACCTGACCTGGTGACTGTGGTTCCCATCTGGACCTCACCCGGACCTCATATCTCTGGTCCCACCTGGGCCTCACCAGGACCTGGTGTCTCTGGTACCCACCTGGGTAGCATTAGGATATGGATACACTGTTCACTAACAGTGACCCAGCCGGACCTATTAACTCTGGTCTTCACCTGGGCCACACTGGACATGGTGACACTGGTTCCCACCTCGGTTTCACCTGGAAATGGTGAGTGGGATCCCCAGCTGGTCCTCACCTGTAACTGGTGATTCTCGTTCCCACATGGACATCATGTGGACCTGGTGGCTGCAGTGTTTCTAGCTTCTCATGTACCTCGTGACTCTGGTCCCCACGAGGGCCTCAACGGGACCTGGTGAGTGTGGTTGCCACCTGCAGCTCACCTGGACCTGGTGATTCTTGTCTGCACCTGAGACTAACCTGGATCTGGTGTCTGGTCCCCACCTGGGCTTCACCTGGATTGGGGACTCCGGTCCCCATCTGGGCCTCACCTGGCCCTGTTGTCCATGGTCCTCACCTGGGCAATATTGGGACCCGGTGACTGTGTTCCACAACTGGACCTCACCTGGACCACATGACTCTGGTCCCCCTCTGGGTCTCAACCATCCCTAGTGACTGTCAACCCCACTTTGGCCTGACTTGGACCTCCTGACACTTGTTGCCACCTGCGCCTGACCTCGAACTGTTGACTCTCGTTCTTTCAAGGTCCTCCCCTGTACCTGGTGATCCTGGTCCCCACCAGGGCCTCACCTGGACGTGGTGACACTTGTCACCACGGAGGACTCACCTGGACCTGCTTACTATGTTCCAGTCCTGGGCCTCAAGTAGACCTGTTGACCATGGTCCCCAAGCCGGCCTTACATGGACCTGATGCCTCTGATACCCACCAGGGCCTCACGTGTACCTGGTAACTCTGCTCGTCACCTGGGCCTCAACTGGACCTAGTGACTCTGGTCCCCAACTGGGCTTCACCTGGATCTGGTGACTCTGGTCCACACCTGGACCTCTCCTGGACCTGGTGACTCTCTTTCCAACATGGACCTCACTTAGATCTGGTGACTCTGGTCCTCAGTTTGGCCTCACCTGGACCTGGTGTCTCTCGTCCCCATTTTGACCTAACTCAGAACTGCTGAATCTTGCCCCACCTAGGCCGCACCCACACCTGGTGATTTTGTCCCCAGCTATGCCTCAATTCGACCTGATGAATATGGTCCTCACGTGGGCCTCACATGGACCTGCGACTCAGCTGGAGAGAGTGGCTCTGGTTCCCACAAGGGGCTCACCTGATACTGCTGACTGGGGTGTGTTTCTATGCCTCAACAGGACCTAGTGATTCTGTTCCCCATTTGGGCCTGCATGGCCCTAGTGACTCTGGTCCTCACCCAGGCATCACAGGGACCTGGATACTCTATACCCCACAAGAGCCTCACTTTGACCAGGGACCTCTGGTCCCATTCTGGGCCTCAAACTAAATGGTTACTCTGATTCCCTCTCTGGGCCTCACCCTTACCTCGTGACTCTGGTCACCCCTTGGTGTTCACTTGGGCCTGGTGATTCTGGTCCTTAGCTGGTCCGCACCTGGATGTCGTGACTGATCGCCACCCGGGCTTCACCTGGACTTGGTGAATCCTGTTGCCACGTGCACCTCACCTGGACCTTGTGACTGTGTCCTCACGTGGACCTCACCTGGATCTGGTGGCTCTGGTTCCCATATGGGGCTCTCCTGGACCTGGTTCCTGTTGTCTCCATCTGGCCTCACCTGGAACACAATGACTCTGATCCATATTTGGGCCTCTCCTGGACCTGTTGACTCTGGTCCTTACCTGGGCATCATTGGGACCTGGATACTCTCTTATATACCTGGGCCTCACCTGGACCTGGTGACTGTGGTCTCACCTGTGCCTCACCTGGGCGAGGTGACTGGTTCCCACAGGGACCTCACCTGGACCTGGTGACTCACGTCCTCATTTGGGCATCTTGGGACCTGGTTTCTCAGTTCCACATCGGGGCCTCACCTAGACCTAGTGATTCTCGTCCCCCTCTGGGCCTCTTCCTGACATGCTGACTCTGGTTCCCACCTGGATATCACCAGAACCGGGGGACTCTGGTCCCCCTCTGGGACTCACCCGGAGTTGGGGACACTGGTCCTCAGCTGGGCCTCAACAGGACCTGGTGAATCTACTCCTCACTTAGACCTCGTCTGGACCTTGTGACTCTTTTCCCACCTAGAATCAATGGGACATGGTTACTGTGTTCCCCACATGGGCCTCACCTGGACATGATACCTTTGCTCCACACTTTGGGCTCAACTGGTCCTGATGACTCTGGTCCCCCCACCTAGGCCTCAATCTGGACCTGGTGACTGTGGTCCCCCCCTGGGTCTCACCTGGACCTGGTGACTCTCGTTCCCACATGAACCAAACCTGGACCTGGTGACTGTGGTCTTCTTGTAGACTCACATTTACCTGGTGCCTCGTGTCCCCACTAGGACCTCAACTGGATATGTTGACTCTGGCCTTCAGGTTTGCCTACTTGGACCTGGTGAGTGGGGTTACCACCTGGGCCTCACCGAAACCTGGTGACTCAGGTCCCCACGTGGGCCTCTTGGACCTGTTAATCTGGTGCTTACCTGGTCCTCTCCCAGACCCGGGTACTCTGGTCCCCAACTGGGCCTCACCTGGACCTGGTGATTGTGGTCCCCATCTGGGCCTCACCCAGTCCTGGTGACTTTGTTCCCCACCTGGAACTGATTGCTGTGGACTCCTTCTTGGCCTCACCTGGAACCGGTGTCTCTGATCCTATCCGCGCCTCACCCAGACCTGTTGACTCTGGTCCTCACCTGGGCATCATTGGTACCTGGTGACTCTGTTCCGCACCTGAGCCTCACCCAGACATGATGACTCTGGAACCTCTCTGGGCCTCACCCTGACCTGGTGATTCTGGTCCCCATCTGGATTTCACCTGGACCAGGTGATTCTGGTACCCCTCTAGGCCTCAACGAGATCTGGTGACTCTGGTCCTCAACTGGTCCTCACCTGGACCTAGTGAATATGCTCCATCTGGGCCTCATTTGGACCTGGTGACTCTGGTCCCTACCTGGGCATCATCGGGACATGGTTTCTCTGCATGGCATGCAGGTTGGCCTCACCTGGACCCGGTAAGTCTATTCCCTACATGGGCATCATTGGGATATGGTTCCTCTGCATGGCCTGCATGTTGGCTTCACCTGGACCTGGTTAGTGGGGTTTTCACCAGTGCCTCACCCATACCTGGTGACACAGGTCCCCACGTGCTCATCACTAGGACCTGGTGAATCTGACCCTTACCTGGTCCTCACCCGGAACTGGTAAGTCTGGTCACCACCTGGGAATCACCTGGGCCTGGTGAATCTGGTCCCCATCTGGGCCTCACCCAGTCCTGGTGACTTTGTTCCCCGTCTGGGCCTGATTGCTGTGGACTCCTTCTTGGCCTCACCTGGAACTGGTGACTCTGATCCTAACTGGGCCTCACCCAGAACTGGTGACTCTGGTACTCACCTGTGGTCCATTATGACATGGATACTCTGTTCCAACCTGAGCCTCACCTGGATATGATGACTCTGGATCCCCTCTGGGCCTCAGCCTGACATGGTGACACTGGTCCCCATCTGGATGTCACCTAGACCAGGTGAAACTGGTACCCCTCTAGGCCTCAACTTTACCTGGTGACTCTGGTCCTCAACTGGGCCTCACCGGGACCTAGTGAACATGCTCCCCACCTGCGCCTCATCTGGACCTGGTGACTCTGGTCCCTACCTGGGCTTCATCGGGACATGGTTGCTTTGCATGGCCTGAAGGTTGCCCTAACCTGGACCTGGTGTGTGGGGTTGCCACCTGGGTCTCACCCATACCTGGTGACTCAGGTCCCAACGTGAGACTCTTGGACCTGGTGAATCTGGTCCTTACCTGTTCCTCTCCCAGATTCGGGGACTCTGGACACCATCTGGGCTCACCTGGACCTGGTGGATCTGGTCCCATCTGGGCCTCACCCAGTCCAGGTGACTTTGTTCCCCACCTGTACCTGATTGCTTTGGACTGTTTCTTGGCCTCACCTGGAACTGGTGTCTCTGATCCTATCTGCGCCTCACCCAGACCTGTTGACTCTGGTCCTCACCTGGGAATCATTGGTACCTGGTGACTCTGTTCCACACCTGAGCCTCACCTGCACATGTTGACTCTGGAACCACTCAGGGCCTCACCCTGGCCTGAAGACTCTGGTAACCATCTGGATGTCACCAAGACCAGGTGAATCTGGTACCCCTCTGGGCCTCAACTAGACTTGGTGACTCTGGTCCTCAACTGGGCCTCACCGGGACCTAGTGAATATGCTCCCCACCTGCGCCTCATCTGGACCTGGTGACTCTGGTTCTACCTGGGCATCATCGGGTCATGGTTACTCTATTCCCCACTGGGACTGAACCTGATCCTGGTAACTCTGGTCCTGACTTTTGGCTCTTCTGTACCAGGTGACTCTGGCTCCACCTGGGCCTCACCTGTAACTGTTGAATCTGATCCTAAGCATGGACTCACCTCACCTGATGTCTGTGGTGCCCATGGGACCTCACCTGGTCCTCATGTCTCTGGTCTCACCTGGGCCTCACCAGGACTTGGTGTTTTTCGTACCCACCTGGGTAGCATCAGGATATGGTTACACAGTTCACTAACAGTGACCCAGCCGGACCTATTAACTCTGGTCTTCACCTGGGCCACACCTGGACATGGTGACACTGGTTCCCACCTGGGTCTCACCTGGACATGGTGAGTCGGATCCCCACAGGGTCCTCACCTCTAACTGGTGATTCTCGTTCCCAAATGGACATCATGTGGACCTGGTGGCTGCAGTGTTTCTAGATTCTCATGTACCTCGTGACTCTGGTCCCCACGAGGGCCTCACCGTGACCTGGTGAGTGTGGTTGCCACCTGCACCTCACCTGGAACTGGTGATTCTGGTCTGCACCTGAGACTACCCTGGATCTGGTGAGTATGGTCCCAATCTGGGTTTCACCTGGATTTGGGCACTCCGATTCCCATCTGGGCCTCACCTGGCCCTGTTGACCATGGTCCTCAACTGTGCAAAATTGGGACCCGGTAACTGTGTTCCACACCTGGACCTCACCTGGACCAGGTTACTCTGGTCCCCCTCTGGGTTTCACCGTGCTCTAGTGACTGTGAAACCCACTTTGGCCTGACTTGGACCTGCTGAACCTGGTTGTCACCTGCGCCTGACCTCGAAATGTTGACTCTGGTTCTTTCAAGGGCCTCCCCTGTACCTGGTGATCCTGGTCCCCACCTGGGCCTTACCTGGACCTGGTGACTCTTGTCACCACCGGGGACTCACTTGGACCTGTTACAGAATTCCACACTGGGCCTCAAGTAGAACTCTTGACCATGGTCCCCAAGCTGCCTCACATGGACCTGTTGCCTCTGATACCTACCGGCGCCTCACGTGTACCTGGTATCTCTGGTCCTCACCTGAGCCTCATCTGGACCTAGTGACTCTGGTCCCCACCTGGGCTTCTCCTGGATCTGGTGACTCTGATCCCCACCTGGACTTCACCTGGATCTGGGGACACTGGTCCCAACCTGGACCTCTCCTGGACCTGCTGACTCTCTTTCCATCATGGACCTCACCTGGATCTGGTGACTCTGGTCCTCAGTTTGGCCTCACCTGGACCTGGTGTCTCTCGTCCCCACTTTGACCTAACTCAAAACTGCTGAATCATGCCCCACCTAGGCCGCACCCAGACCTGGTGACTCTTGTCCCCAGCTATGCCTCTATTTAACCTGAAGAATCTTGTCCTCAAGTGGGCCTCACATGGACCTGGGACTCAGCTGGATAGAGTGGCTCTGGTTCCCACAAGGGGCTCACCTGATACTGCTGAATGTGGTCTTATTCTATGTCTCACCAGGACCTAGTGATTCGGTTCCCCATCTGGGCCTGCATAGCCCTAGGGACTCTGGTCCTCACCAAGGCATCATTGGGACCTCGATACTCTGTTCCACACCTGGACCTCAGTTTGACCAGTGACCTCTGGTCCCATTCTGGGCCTCAAACTAAACTGGTTACTCTGGTTCCACTCTGGGCCTCACCCTTACCTGGTGACTCTGGTCACCCCTTGGGCTTCACTTGGGCCTGGTGAATCTGGTCCTTAGCTGGTCCACACCTGGATCTTGTGACAGGTCGCCACCTGGGCCTCACCTGGGCTTGGTGAATCCTGTTGCCACTTGCGCCTCACCTGGACCTTGTGACTGTTGTCCCACCTGGAACTCTCCTGGATCTGGTGGCTCTGATTCCTATATGGGCCTCTCCTGGACCTGGTTACTGTGGTCTCCATCTGGCCTCACCTGGAACACAATGACTCTGATCCATATTTGGGCCTCTCCTGGACCTGTTGACTCTGGTCCTTACCTGGGCATCATTGGGACCTGGATACTCCCTTATATACCTGGGCCTCACCTGGACCTGGTGACTGTGGTCCCACCTGGACTTCATTTGGATGAGGACACTGGTTCCGACAGGGACCTCACCTGGACCTGGTGACTCAGGTCCTCAAATTGGTATCATGGGACCTGGTATCTCAGTGCCACATTGGGGCCTCAACTGGACCTAGTGATCTCGTCCCACTCTGGGCCTCACCCTGACGTGGTGACTCTGGTCCCCACCTGGATATCACCAGAACCGGGTGACTCTGGTCCCCCTCTGGGACTCACCCGGAGCTGGGGTCACTGGTCCTCAACTGGGCTCAACAGGATCTGGTGTATCTACTCCTCACTTAGGCCTCGTCTGGACCTTGTGACTCTTATCCAACCTGGCATCAATGGGACATGGTTACTCTGTTCCCCATCTGGGCCTCACCTGGACATGATAAGTTTTCTCCGCACTTTGTCCTCCACTGGTCCTGATGACTCTGGTCCCCCCACCTAGGCCTCAATCTGGACCTGGTTCCTGTGTTCCCCACCTGGGTCTCACCTGGATCTGGTAACTCTGGTCCCTACCTGGGCATCATCGGGACATGGCTCCTCTGCATGGCCTGCAGGTTGGCCTCATCTTGACCTGGTGAGTGGGGTTCCCACGTGGGTCTTACCCATGCCTGGTGACACAGGTCCCCACGTGCGCCTCACTTGGACCTGGTGAATGTGGTCCTTACCTAGTTCCCACCCGGAACTGGTAAATCTGGTCACCACCTGGGCATCACCTAGTCCTGGTGACTTTGTTCCCCACCTGGACCTGATTGCTGTGGACACATTCTTGGCCTCACCTGGAAGTGGTAACTCTGATCCTAACTGGGCGTCTCCCAGATCTGGTGACTCTGGTCCTCACCGGTGGACCATTATGACCTGGATACTCTGTTCCACACCTGACCCTCACCTGGACATGGTGACTCTGGATCCCCTCTGGTCCTCACCCTGACATGGTTACTCTGGTCCCCATCTGGATGTCACCTAGACCAGGTGAATCTGGTACCCCTCTGGGCCTCAACCAGATCTGGTGACTCTAGTCCTCAACTGGGCTTCACCTGGACCTAGTAAATATGCTCCATCTGGGCCTCATTTGGACCTGGTGACTCTGGTCCCTACGTGGGAAACATCGCGACCTGGTTCCACATAATGGTCTGCAGGTTGGCCTCTTCTTGACCTGGTAACTCTCTTCCCTACCTGGGCATCATCGGGACACGGTTCCTCTGTATGGCCTGCAGGTTGGCGTCACCTGGACCTCGTGCCTCTGGTCCCTACCTGGGCATCATCGGGACACGGTTCCTCTGCATGGCCTGCAGTTTGGCCTCACCTAGACCTGGTGAGTGGGCTTGCTACCTGGGCCTCACCCATACCTGGTGACACAGGTCTCACGTGGGCGTCACTTGGACCTGGTGAATCTGGTCCTTACCTGGTCCTCACCCGGAACTGGTAACCCTTGTCACCAAATGGGAATCACCTGGACCTCGTGAATCTGGTCCCCATCTGGGCCTCACCCATTCCTGGTGACTTTGATCCCCACCTGGACCTGATTGCTGTGGACTCCTTCTTGGCCTCACCTGGAACGTGTGACTCTGCTCCTAACTGGGCCTCACCCAGATCTGGTGACTCTGGTCCTCACCTGTGGACCATTATGACCTGGATACTCTGTTCCACACCTGAACCTCACCTGGACATGATGACTCTGGATGCCCTCTGGGCCTGACCCTGACATGGTGACTCTGGTCCCCATCTGGATGTCCCCTACACCAGGTGAATCTGGTATCCCTCTGGGCGTCAACTAGACCTGGTGACTCTGGTCCTCATCTGGGCCTCACCTGGACCTAGTGAATATTCTACCCACCTGCGCCTCGCTGGACCTGGTGACTCTGACTCTACCTGGGCATCATTGGGACATGGTTACTGTATTACCCACTGGGACTGACCTGATCCTGGTAACTCTGGTCATGACTTTGGCCTCTTCTGTACCAGGTGACTCTGGCTCCACCTGGGCCTCATCTGTACCTGGTAACTCTGATCCTAAGCATGGGCTCACCTGACCCGGTGACTGTGGTTCCCATCGGGACCTCACTTGGACCTCATGTCTCCGGTTACACCTGGGCCTCATCAGGACCTGGTGTCTCTGGTACCCACCTGGGTAGCATCAGCATATGGTTACACTGTTCACTAACACTCATCCAGCCGGACCTAATAACTCTGGTCTTCACCTGGGGCACACGAGGACATGGTGACACTGTTTCCCACCTGGGTCTCACCTGGACATGGTGAGTCGGATCCCCACCTGGTCCTCACCTGTACCTGGTGATTTTCATTCCCACATGGACATCATGTGAACCTGGTGGCTGCAGTGTTTCTAGCTTGTCATGTACGTAGTGTCTCTGGTCCCCACCGGGGCCTCTTCGGGACCGGGTGAGTGTGGTTGCCACCTGCACCTCACATGGACCTGGTGATCTGGGCCTCACCCAGTCCTGGTGACTTTGTTCCCCACCTGGACCTGATTGCTGTGGACTCTTTCTTAGCCTCACCTGGAACTGGTGACTCTGATCCTATCTGCACGTCACCCAGACCTGGTGACTCTGGTCCTCACCTGGGCATCATTGGTACCTGGTGACTCTGTTCTACACTTGAGCTTCAACTGGACATGCTGACTCTGGAACCTCTCTGGGCCTCACCCTGCCCTGGTGACTCTGGTCCCCATCTGGATGTCACCTGGACCAGGTGATTCTGGTACCGCTCTAGGCCTCAAACAGTTCTGGTGAACCTGGTCCTCAACTGGGCCTCACCTGGATCTAGTGAATATGCTCCATCTGGGACTCATTTGGACCTGGTGACTCTGGTACCTACCTGGGCATCATAGGGATATGGTTCCAATGCATGGCTTGCAGGTTGGCCTCACCTGGACCTGGTAATTCTGGTCCCTACCTGGGCATAATCGGGACATGGTTCCACTGCATGGCCTGCAGGTTGGCCTCACCTGGACCTGGTGAGTGGGGTTGCCAATTGTGCCTCACCCATACCTGGTGACACAGGTCCCCACGTGGGCCTCAATTGGACCTGGTGAATCTGGTCCTTACCTGGTCCTTCCCCAGAACTGGTAACTCTGGTCACCACCTGGGAATCACCTGGGCCTGGTGAATCTGGTCCCCATCTAGGCCTCACCCAGTCCTGGTGACTTTGTTCCCCACAGAGACCTGATTGCTGTGGACCTCTTCTTGGCCTCAAATGGGACTAGTGACTCTGAACCTAACTGGGCCTCACCCAGATCTGGTGACTCTAGTCCTCACCTGTGGACCATTAACCTGAATACTCTGTTCCACACCTGAGCCTCACCTGGAAATGAAGACTCTGGATCCACTCTGGGCCTCACCCTGACATGGTGACTCTGGTCCCCACCTGGATGTCACTTAGACCAGGTGAATCTTGTACCCCTCTAGGCCTCAACTACACCTGGTGACTCTGGTCCTCAACTGGGCCTCACCGGGACCTAGAGAATATGCTCCCCACCTGCGCCTCATCTGGACCTGGTGACTCTGGTTCTACCTGCTCATCATCGGGACATGGTTACTGTATTCCCCACTGGGACTGACCTGATCCTGGTAACTCTGGTCCTGACTTTGGCCTCTTCTGTACCAGGTGACTCTGGCTCCACTTGGGCCTCATCTGTAACTGGTGACTCTGATCCTAAGCATGGCCTCACCTGACTTTCTGACTGTGGTTCCCATCGGGACCTCACCTGGACCTCATGTCTCTAGTCGCACCTGGGCCTCACCAGGACCTGGTGTCTCTGGTACCCACCTGGGTAGCATCAGGATATCGTTACACTCTTCACTATCAGTGACACAGCGGGACGTATTAACTCTGGTCTTCACCTGAGCCACACCTGGATGTGGTGACACTGGTTCCCACCTGGGTCTCACCTTGACATTGTGAATCGGATCCCCACCTGGGCCTCATTTGTAACTGGTGATTCTCGTTCCCACATGGACACCATGTCGACCTGGTTGCTGCAGTGTTTCTAGCTTCTCATGTACCTCGTGACTCTGGTCCCCACCAGGGCCTCACCGGGACCTGGTGAGTGTGGTTGCCACCTGCACCTCACCTGCAGCTGGTGATTCTGGTCTGCACCTGAGACTACCCTGCATCTGGTGACTGTGGTCCCCACCTGGGCTTCACCTGGATTTGGGGACTCCCGTCCCCATCTGGGCCTCAACTGGCCCTGTTGACCATGGTCCTCCCTGGGCAAAATTGGGACCTGGTGACTGAGTTGCACAACTGGACCTCACAGGACCAGGTGACTCTGGTACCCCTCTGGGTCTCACCGTGCCCTAGTGACTGTGAACCCCACTTTGGCCTGACTTGGACCTGCTGACCCTGGTTGCCACCTGCGCCTGACCTCTAACTGTTGACTCTGGTTCTCTCAAGGGCCTCCCCTGTACCTGGTGATCCTGGTCCGCAACTGGGCCCCACCTGAACGTGGTGACCCTTGTCACCACGGGGGACTCACCAGGACCTGCTTACTGTGTTCCACACCTGGGCCACAAGTAGACCTGTTGACCATGGTCCCCAAGGCCGCCTCACATAGACTTGTTTCCTCTGATCCCCACCGGGGCCTCACGTGTACCTGGTAACTCTGGTCCTCACCTGGGCCTCATCTGGACCTAGTGACTCTGGTCCCCACCTGGGCTTCACCTGGATCTGGTGACTCTGGTCCCCACCTGGAACTCACCTGGATCTGGTGACTCTGGTCCTCAGTTTGGCCTCACCTGGACCTGGTTTCTCTCGTCCCCACTTAGACCTAACTCAGAACTGCTGAATCTTGACCCACCTAGGCCGCAACCAGACCTGGTGACTCTTGTCCCCAGCTCTGCCTCAATTCGACCTGATGAATCTGCTCCTCACGTTGGCCTCACATGGACCTGGGACTCAGCTGGATAGAGTAGCTCTGGTTCCCACAAGGGACTCACATGAAACTGGTGACTGTGGTCCCACCTGGGCCTCACCTGGACGAGGTGACTGGTTCCCACAGGGACCTCACCTGGACCTGGTGACTCAGGTCCTCATATGGGCATCATGGGACCTGGTTTCTCAGTTCCACATCGGGAACTAACCTGGACCTAGTGATTCTCGTCCCATTATGGTCCTCACCCTGACGTGGTGACTCTGGTCCCCACCTGGATATCACCAGAACCGGGTGACTCTGGTCCCCCTCTGTGACTCACCCGGAGCTGGGGACACTGGTCCTCAACTGGGCCTCAACAGGACCTGGTGAATCTGCTCCTCACTATTGCCTCGTCTGGATCTTGTGACTCTTTTCCCACCTGGCATCAATGGGACATGGTTAGTCTGTTCCCCACCTGGGCCTCACCTGGACATGATAACATTGCTCCACATTTCGGCCTCAACTAGTCCTGATGACTCTGGTCCCCCGACCTAGGCGTCAATCTGGACATGATTGCTGTGGACTCCTTCTTAGCCTCAACTGGAACTGGTGAATCTGATCCAGATTGAGGATCCCCAATCTGGACCTCACCTGGCCCTGTGAACCATGGTCCTCAACTGGCAAAATTGGGACCCTGTGACTGTGTTCCACCCCTGGACCTCACCTGGACCAGGTGACTCTGGTCCCCCTCTGGGTCTCACCGTGCCCTAGTGACTGTGAACTCGACTTTGGCCTGACTTGGACCTGCTGACCCAGGTTGACACCTGCGCCTGACCTCGAACTGTTGACTCTGGTTCATTCAAGGGCTTCCCCTGTCCCTGGTGATCTTGGTCCCCCCTGGGACTCACCTGGACGTGGTGCCCCTTGTCACCACAAGGGACTCACCTGGACCTGGTTACTGTGTTCCACACCTGGGCCTCAAGTAGTCCTTTTGACCATGGTACCGAAGCCTGCCTCATATGGACCTGTTTCCTCTGATTCCCACCGCGGCATCACGTGTACCTGGTAACACTGGTCCTCACTTGGGCCTCATCTGGACCTAGTGACTCTGGTCCCCACCTTGGCTTCACCTGGATCTGGTGACTCTGGTCCTCAACTGGGCCTCACGTGGACCTATTGAATATGCTCCATCTGGGCCTCATTTGGACTTGGAGACTCTCTTCCCTACCTGGGCTTCATCGGGACATGGTTCCACTGCATGGCCTTTAGGTTGGCCGCCCCTGGACCTGGTAACTGTGGTTCTACCTGGGCATCATCGGGACGTGATACTCTATTCCCAGTGTGACTGACCTGATCGTGGTGACTCTGGTCCTGACTTTCGCCTCTTCTGTGCCATGTGACTCTGGCTCCCCCTGGACCTCACCTGTAAGTGGTGACTCTGATCCTAAGCATGGCCTCACCTGACTGGTGACTGTGGATTCCATCGGTACCTCACCTGGTTCCATGTCTCTGGTCCCAACTGGGACTCACCAGGACCTTGTATCTGGTACACACCTGAGTAGCATCAGGATATGGTTACACTGTTCACTAACAGTGACCCGGCCGGACCTATTAACTCTCGTCTTCACCTGGTCCACACTTGGACATGGTGACACTGGTTCCCACCAGGGTCTCACCTGGATTGGTGACTCAGATCCCCACCTGGTCCTCACTTGTAACTTGTAATTCTCGTTCCCACATGGACATCATGTGGACCTGGTGGCTGCAGTGTTTCTAGCTTCTCATGTACCTCGTGACTCTGGTCCCCACCAGGGCCTCACCCGGACTTGGTGAGTGTGGTTGCCACCTGCACCTCACCAGGACCTGGTGATTCTGGTCTCCACTTGAGACTACACTGGATCTGGTGACTGTGGTCCCCACCTGGGCTTCAACTGGATTTGGGGACTCCGGTCCCCATCTGGGCCTCACCTGGCCCTGTTGACCATGGTCCTCAACTGGGCAAAATTGGGACCCGGTGACTCTGTTCCACAACTGGATCTCACCTGGACAAGGTGACTCTGGTCCCCCTGTGGGTCTCACTGTGCCCTAGTGACTGTGAACCCCACTTTGGCCTGACTTGGACCTGCTGACCCTGGTTGCCACCTGCGCCTGACCTCGAATGTTGACTCTGGTTCTCTCAAGGGCCTCCCCTGTACCTGGTGATCCTGGTCCCCAATTGGGCCTCACCTGGACGTGGTGACTCTTGTCACCACCGGGGACTCACCTGGACATGATTACTGTGTTCCACACCTGGGCCTCAGGTAGACTTGTTGACCATGGTCCCCAAGCCGGGCTCACGTGTACCTTTTTGCTCTGATCCCCGCCAAGGGCTCACGTGTATCTGGTAACTCTGATCCTCACCTGGGCCTAATCAGGACCTAGTGACTCTGGTCCCCACCTGGGTTTCACATGGATCTGGTAACTCTGGTCCCCACCTGGACTTCACCTGGATCTGGTGACTCTGGTCCCCACCTGGACCTCTCCTGGACCTGGTGACTCTCTTTCCAACATGGACCTCACCTGGATCTGGTGACTCTGGTCCTCAGTTTGGCCTCACCTGGACCTGGTGTCTCTCGTCCCCACTTTGACCTAACTCAGAACTGCTGAATCTTGCCCCACCTAGCCCGCACCCAGACCTGGTGACTCTTGTCCCGAACTATGCCTTAATTCGACCTGATGCATCTGGTCCTGACGTGGGGCTCACATGGACCTGGGACACAGCTGGATAGAGTGGCTCTGGTTCCCACAAGGGGCACACCTGATACTGGTGATTGTGGTCTTATTCTATGCCTCACCAGGACCTAGAGTTTCTGTTCCCCATCTGAGCCTGCATGGCCATAGTGACTCTGGTCCTCACCCAGGCATCATTGGGACCTGGATACTCTATGCCACACCTGGGCCTAGTTTGACCAGGGATCTCTGGTCCCATTTTGGGCCTCAAACTAAACTGATTACTCTGGTTCCCCTCTGGGCCTCACCCTTACCTGGTGACTCTGGTCACCCCTTGGGGTTCACTTGGGCCTCGTGAATCTGGTCCTTAGCTTGTCCGCACCTGGTCCTGGTGACAGGTCACCACGTGGGCCTCACCTGGACTTGGTGAATCATGTTGCCACCAGCGCCTCACCTGGACCTTGTGACTGTGGTCCCTCCTGGACCTCACCTGGATCTGGTGGCTCTGGTTCCCATATGGGGCTCTCCTGGATCTGTTCCCTGTGGTCTCCCTCTCGCCTCACCTGGAACACAATGACTCTGATCCGTATTTGGGCCTCTCCTGGACCTGTTGACACTTGTCCTTACCTGGGCATCATTGGGACCTGGATACTCCCTTATATACCTGGGCCTCACCAGGACCTTGTGACTGTGGTCCCACCTGGGCCTCACCTGGACGAGGTGACTGGTTCCCACAGGGACCTCACCTGGACCTGGTGACTCAGGTCCTCATATGGGCCTCATGGGACCTGGTTTCTCAGTTCCACATCGGGGCCTCACCTGGACCTAGTGATTCTCGTCCCCCTCTGGGCCTCACCCTGACGTGGAGACTCTGGTCCCCACCTGGATATAACCAGAACCGGGTGACTCTGGTCCACCTCGGGACTCACCCGGAGCTGGAGACACTGGCCCTCAACTGGGCCTCAACAGGACCTGGTGTATCTACTCCTCACTTAGGCCTCGAAGGACCTTGTGACTCTTCCCACCTGGCATCAATGGGACATGGTTACTCTGTTCCCCACCTGGGCCTCACCTGGACATGATAACTTTGCTCCACACTTTGGCCTCAACTCTTCCTGATGACTCTGGTCCCCCCACCTAGGCCTCAATCTGGAACTGGTGACTGTGGTCCCCACCAGGGTCTTACCTGTACCTGGTGACACTCGTTCCCACATGAAACACACCTGGACCCGGTGACTGTGGTGTTCTTGTAGACTCACATTTACCTGGTGACTCCGGTCCCACTAGGGCCTCACCTGGTTCTGGTGACTCTGGCTTGCAGGTTGGCCTCACCTGGACCTGCTTAGTGAGGTTGCCACCTGGGCCTCACCCGTACCTGGTGACTCAGGTCTCCACGTGGGCCTCTTGGATCTGGTGAATCTGGTCCTAAAATGGTCCTCTCCCAGACCCGGGGACTCTGTTCCCCACCTGGGCCTCACCTGGACATGATAACTTTGCTCCATACTTTGGCCTCAACTGGTCCTTATGACTCTGGTCCCCCCACCTAGGACTCAACCTGGACCTGGTGACTGTGGTCCCTACCTGGTTCTCACCTAGACCTGGTATCTCTCGTTCCCACATGAAACACACCTGGACCTGGTGACTGTGGTATTTTTGTAGCCGCACATTTATCTGGTGACTCCGGTCCCCACTAGGGCCTCACGTGGATCTGGTGACTCTTGCCTGAAGGTTGTCCTCACCTGGACCTGGTGAGTGGGGTTGCCAACCCATACCTGGTGACTCAGTTCCCCACGTGCGCCTCTTGGACCTGTTAATCTCGTCGTTACCTGGTCCTCTCCCAGACCCGGGGACTCTGGTCCCCAACGGGGCCTCATCTGGACCTGTGAATCTGGTCCCCATCTGGGCCTCACCCAGTCCTGGTGACTTTGTTCCCCACCTGGACCTGATTCCTGTGGACTCTTTCTTGGCCTCACCGGGAACTGGTGACTCTGATCCTATCTGCGCGTCACCCAGACATGGTGACTCTGGTCCTCACCTGGGCATCATTGATACCTGGTGACTCTGTTCCACACCAGAGCCTCACCTGGACATGATGACTCTGGAACCCCTCTGGGCATCACCCTGACCTGGTGATTCTGGTCCCCATCTGGATGTCACCTGGACCAAGTGATTCTGGTACCCCTCTAGGCCTAAACCAGATCTGGTGACTCTGGTTCTCAACTGGGCCTCACCTGGACCTAGTGAATATGCTCCATCTGGGCCAAATTTGCACCTGGTGACTCTGTCACTACCTGGGCCTCATCGGGACATGGTTCCACTGCATGACTTGCAGGTTGGCCTCACCTGGACCTGGTAACTCTGGTCCCTACCTGGGCATCATCGGGGCATGGTTCCACACATGCTTGCAGGTTGGCCTCACTTGGACCCGGTAACTCTAGTTCCTACCTGGGCATCATCGGGACATGGTTCCTCTGCATGGCCTGTAGGTTGGACTCACCTGGACCTGGTGAGTGGCGTTGCCACCTTGGCCTCACCCATGCCTGGTGACACAGGTCCCCACGTGGGCCTCACTTGGACCTGGTGAATCTGGTCCTTACCTGGTCCTCACCCGAAACTGCTAACTCGGGTAACCACCTGGGAATCACCTGAACCATTAATTTGGTCCCCATCTGGTCCACGTCCAAACCTGGTGAATTTGTCACCCCACCTGGACCTGATTGCTGTGGACTCTTTCTTGGACTCACCTGGAACTGGTGACTCTGATCCTAAGTGGGCCTCACCCAGATCTGGTGACTCTGGTCCTCTCCTATGGACCATTATGACCTGGATACTCTGTTCCACACCTGAACCTCACCTGGACATGATGACTCTGGATCCCCTCAGGGCCTCGCCATGACATGATGACTCTGGTCCCCATCCCGATGTCACCTACACCAGGTGAATCTGGTATCCCTCTAGGCCTCAACTTGACCTGGTGACTCTGACCTCAACTGGGCCTCAACGGGACCTAGTGAACATGCTCCCCACCTGCGCCACATCTGGACCTGGTCACTCTGGTTCTACCTGGGCTTCATCGGGACATGGTTACTCTATTCCCACTTGGAGTGACCTGATCCTGGTAACTCTGGTCCTGACTTTGGCCTCTTCTGTACCAGTTGACTCTGGCTCCACCTGGGCCTCACCTGTAACTGGTGACTCTGATCCTATGTATGGCCTCACCTGACCTGGTGACTGTGGTTCCCATCGGGACCTCACCTGGACCTCATGTGTCTGGTCCCATTTGGGCCTCACAAGGACCTGGTGTCTCTGCTACCCACCTGGGTAGCATTAGGATATGGTTACACTGTTCACTAACAGTGACCCAGCCGGACCTATTAACTCTGGTCTTTACCTGGGCCACACCTGGACATGGTGACACTGGTTCCCACCTGGGTCTCACCTGGACATGGTGAGTCGTATCCCCACCTGGTCCTCACCTGTAACTGGTGATCCTCGTTCCCACATGGAGATCATGTGGACCTGTTGGCCGCAGTGTTTCTAGCTTCTTTTTTTTTAATTTTTATTTATTTATGATAGTCACAGAGAGAGAGAGAGGCAGTGACACAGGCAAAGGGAGAAGCAGGCTCCATGCACCGGGAGCCCGACTTTGGATTCGATCCCTGGTCTCCAGGATCGCGCCCTGGGCCAAAGGCAGGCGACAAACCGCTGCGCCACCCAGGGATCCAATGTGTTTCTAGCTCTTCATGTACCTCGTGACTCTGGTCCCCACCAGTGCCTCACCGGGACCTAGTGAGTTTGGTTGCCACCTGCACCACACCTGGACCTGGTGATTCTGGTCTGCACCTGAGACTACCCTGGATCTTGTGACTGTGGTCCCCACCTGGGCTTCACCTGGATTTGGGGACTCCGGTCCCCATCTGGGCCTCACCTGGCCCTGTTGACCATGGTCCTCAACTGTGCAAAATTGGGAACCGGTGACTGTGTTCCACAACTGGACCTCACCTGGACCAGGTGACTCTGGTCCCACTCTGGGTGTCACCGTGCCCTAGTGACTGTGAACCCCACTTTGGCGTGACGTGGACCTGCTGACCCTGGCTGCCACCTGCGCCTGACCTCGAACTGTTGACTCTGGTTCTTTCAAGGGCCTTCCCTGGACCTGGTGATCCTGGTCGGACCTGGCCCACACCTGGACCTGGTGACTCCTGTCACCAATGGGGACTCACCAGGACCTGCTTACTGTGTTCCACACCTGGGCCTCAAGTAGACCTGTTGACCATGGTCCCCAAGCCGGCCTCACATGGACCTGTTGCCTCTGATCCCCACCATGTCCTCACGTGTACCTGGTATCTCTGGTCCTCACCTGGGCCTCATCTGGACCTAGTGACTCTGGTCCCCACCTGGGATTCACCTGGATCTGGTGACTCTGGTCCCCACCTGGACTTCACATGGATCTGGTGACTCTGGACCCCACCTGGACCTCTCCTGGACCTGGTGACTCTCTTTCCAACATGGACCTCATCTGGATCTGGTGAATCTGGTCCTCAGTTTGGCCTCACCTGGACATGGTGTCTCTCGTCCCCACTTTGACCTAACTCAGAACTGCTGAATCTTGCCCCACCTAAGCCGCACCCAGACCTGGTGACTCTTGTCCCCAGCTATGCCTCAATTCGACCTGATGAATCTGGTCCTCACGTGGGACTCACCTGGTCCTGTGACTCAGCTGGATAGAGTGGCTCTGGTTCTCACAAGGGGCTCACCTGATACTGCTGAATGTGGTCTTATTCTATGCCTCACCAGGACCTAGTGATTCTGTTCGCCATCTGGGCCTGCATGGCCCTAGTGACTCTGGTCCTCACCCAGGCATCATTGGGACCTGGATTGGGACCTGGATTGGGACCTGGATTGGGACCTGGATTCCACACCTGGGCCTCACTTTTACCAGGAACCGCTAGTCCCATTCTGGGCCTCAAACTAAACTGGTTACTCTGGTTCCCCCTCTTAACCTCACCCTTACCTGATGACTCTGGTCACCCCTTGGGCCTCCCCTGGGCCTGGTGACTCTGGCCTGCAGGTTGGCCTCACCTGGACTTGATTAGTGGGATGCAACCTGTACCTCACCCATACCTGGTGACTCAGGTCCCCACATGGGCCTCTTGGACCTGGTGAATCTGGCCCTTACCTGGACTTCTCCCAGACCCGGGGAGTCTGGTCACAACATGGGCCTCACCTGGACCTGGTGAATCTGGTCCCCATCTGGGCCTAACCCAGTCCTGGTGACTATGTTCCCCAACTGGACCTGATTGCTCTGGACTCTTTCTTGCCCTCGCCTTGAACTGGTGACTCTGATCCGATCTGTGCGTCACCCAGACCTGGTGACTCTCGTCCTCACCTGGGCATCATTGGTACCTGGTTACTCTGTTCCACACCTGAGCCTCACCTGGACATGATGTCTCTGGGATCTCTCTGGGCCTCACCCTGACCTGGTGATCTGGTCCCCATCTGGATGTCACCTGGACCAGGTGATTCTGGAACCCCTCTAGGCCTCAACCAGATCTGGTGACTCTTGTCCTCAACTGGGCCTCAACTGGACCTAGTGAATATGCTCCATCTGGGCCTCATTTGGACCTGGTGACTCTGGTCACTCACTGGGCATCATCTGGAAATGGTTCCACTGCATGGCCTGCTGGTTTGCCTCACCTGGACCTGGTAACTCTGATCCCTACCTGGGCATCATCGGGACATCTTGACCTGGTGAGTGGGGTTCCCACCTGGATCTTACCCATGCCTGGTGACACAGGTCCCCACGTGGGCCTCACTTGGACCTGGTGAATGTGGTCCTTACCTAGTCCTCACCCGGAACTGGTAAATCTGGTCATCACCTGGGCATCACTTAGTCCTGATGACTATGTTCCCCACGTGGACCTGATTGCTGTGGACACCTTCTTGGCCTCACCTGGAATTGGTAACTCTGATCCCAACTGGGCCTCTCCCAGATCTGGTGACTCTGATCCTCACCTGGGCCTCATCAGGACCTAGTGACTCTGCATGGCCTGTAGGTTGGCCTCACCTGGACCTGGTAACTCTCGTCCCTACCTGAGCATCTTTCGGACCTGGTTCCTCTGCATGGCCTGCAGGTTGGCCTCACCTGGAACTGGTGAGTGGGTTTGTCACCTGGGCCTCACCCTTGCCTAGTGACACAGGACCCCACGTGGGCCTCACTTGGACCTGGTGAATCTGGTCCTTACCTGGTGGTCACCCGGAACTGGTAACTCTGGTCACCACATGGGAATCACCTGGGCCTGGTGAATCTGGTCCCCATCTGGGCCTCACCCAGTCCTGTTGACTTTCTTCCCCACCTGGACCTGATTGCTGTGGATTCCTTCTTGGCTAACCTGGAACTGCTGACTCTGATGCTAACTGGGCCTCACCCAGATCTGGTGATTCTGGTCCTCACCTGTGGACAATTATGACCTGGATACTCTGTTCCACACCTGAGCCTCAACCGGATATGTTGACTCTGGATCCCTTCTGGGCCTCAGCCTGAAATGAGGACTCTGGTCCCCATCTGGATGTCACCAGACCAGGTGAATCTGGTACCCCTCTAGGCCTCACCTAGACCTGGTGACTCTGGTCCTCAACTGGGCCTCAACGGACCTAGTTAACATACTCCCCACCTGCGCCACATCTGGGCCTGGTGACTCTGGTTCTACCTGGGCATCATCGGGACATGGTTACTCTATTCCCAATTGGAGTGACCTGATCCTGTTAACTCTGGTCCTGACTTTGGCCTCTTCTGTAGGATCAACCTTGGGTTCACCGGTAACTGGTGACTCTGATCCTAAGCATGGCCTCACCTGACCTGGTGACTGTGGTTCACATCGGGACCTCCCCTGGACCTCATGTCTCTGGTCCAAACTGGGCCTCACCAGGACCTGGTGTCTCTGGTACCCACCTTGGTAGCATCAGAATACGGTTACACTGTTCACTAACAGTGACCCAGCCGGACCTATTAACTCTGGTCTTCACCTGGGCCACACCTGGACATGCTGACACTGGTTCCCACCTGGGTCTCACCTGGACATGGTGAGTCGCATCCACAACTGGTCCTCCCCTGTAACTGGTGATTCTCGTTCCCACATGGACATCATGTGGACCTGGTGGCTTCAGTGTTTCTAGCTTCTCATGTACCTCGTGACTCTGGTCCCCACCAGGGCCTCACCGGGACCTGGTGAGTGTGGTTGCCACCTGCACCTCACATGGACCTGGTGATTCTGGTCTGCACCTGAGACAAGCCTGGAGCTGGTGACTGTGGTCCCCACCTTGGCTTCACCTGGATTTGGGGACTCTGGTCCCCATCTGGGCCTCACCTGGCCCTGTTGAACATGGTCCTCAACTGGGCAAAATTGGGACCCAGAGACTGTGTTCCACAACTGGACCTCACCTGGACCAGGTGACTCTCGTCCCCCTCTGGGTCTAAACGTGCCCTAGTGACTGTCAACCCCACTTTGGCCTGACATGGACCTGCTGACCCCAGTTGCCAGCTGCGACTGACCTCAAACAGTTGACTCTGGTTCTTTCAAGGACCTCCCCTGTACCTGGTGATCCTGGTTCCCACTTGGGCCTCACCTGGGCGTGGTGACTCTTGTCACCACCGGTTCTCACATGGACCTGGTTACTGTGTTCCACACCTGGGCCTAATGTAGACCTGTTGACCATGGTCCCCAAGCTGGCCTCACATGGACCTGTTGCCTCCTATCCCCACCAGGGCCTCACGTGTACATGGTAACTCTGGCCCTCACCTAGGCTTCATCTGGACCTACTGACTGGTCCCAACCTGGGCTTCACCTGGATCTTGTGACTCTGGTCCCCACCTGGAAGTCACCTGGATCTGGTGACTCTGGTCCCCAGCTGGACCTCTCCTGGACCTGGTGACTCTCTTTCCAACATGGAGCTCACCTGGATATGGTGACTCTGGTCCTCAGTTTGGCCTCACCTGGACCTGGTGTCTCTCATCCCCACTTTGATCTAACTCAGAACTGCTGAATCTTGCCCCACCTAGGCCGCACCCACACCTGGTGACTCTTGTCCCCAGCTATGCCTCAATTCAACCTGATGAATCTGGTCCTCACGTGGGCCTCACATGGACCTGGCACTCACCTGGGCCTGGGACTCAGCTGGATAGAGTGGCTCTGGATCCCACATGGGGCTCACCTGATACTGGTGACTGTGGTCTTATTCTATGCCTCACCAGGACCTAGTGATTCTGTTCCCCATCTGGGCCTGCATGGCCCTTGTGACTCTGGTCCTCACCCAGGCATCTTTGGGACCTGGATACTCTATTCCACACCTGGGCCTCACACTGCCAAGGGACCTCTGATCCCATTCTGGGCCTCAAACTAAACTGCTTACTCTGGTTCCCCCTCTGGGCCTCAACCTTACCTGGTGACTCTGGTCACCCCTTGGGATTCACTTGGGCCTGGTGAATCTGGTCTTTAGCTTGTCTTCACCTGGATCTGGTGACGGGTAGCCACCTGGGCCTCACCTGGACTTGGTGAATCCTGTTGCCACCTGTGCCTCAACTGGACCTTGTGACTGTGGTCCCACCTGGACCTCACCTGGATCTCTTGGCTCTGGTTCCCATATGGGGCTCTCCTTGACTTGGTTCCTGTGGTCTCCATCTTGCCTCACATGGAACACAATGACTCTCATCCATATTTGGGCCTCTCCTGGACCTGTTTACTCAGGTCCTTACCTGGGCATTATTGGGACCTGGATACTCTCTTATATACCTGGGCCTCACCTGGACCTGGTGACAGTTGTCCCACCTGTGCCTCACCTGGTCGAGGTGACTGGTTCCCACAAGGACCTCAACTGGACCTGGTGACTCATGTCCTCATATGGGCATCATGGGATCTGGTTTCTCAGTTCCACATCGGGGCCTCACCTGGACCTAGTGATTCTCGTCCCCCTCTGCGCATCACCCTGACATGGTGACTGTGGTCCCCACCTGGATATCACCAGAACCGGGTGCCTCTGGTCCCCCTCTGGGACTCACCCGGACCTGGGGACTCTGGTACTCAATTGGGCCTCAACAGGACCTGGTGAATCTACTCCTCACTTAGGCCGCGTCTGGACCTTGTGACTCTTTTCCCACCTGGCATCAATGGGACATGTTTACTCTCTTCCCCACCTGGGCCTCACCTGGACATGATAACTTTGCTCCACACTTTGGCCTCAACTGGTCCTGATGACTCTGGTCCCCCCACCAAGGCCTCAATCTGGACCTGATGACTGTGGTCCTCACGTGGGTCTCACCTGGACCTCGTGACTCTCGTTCCCACATGAACCACACCTCGCCCTGGTGACAGTGGTGTTCTGGTAGACTCACATTTACATGGTGACTCTGGTCCCCGCTAGGGCCTCATGTCGATCTGGTGACTTTGGCCTGCAGGTTTGCCTCACCTGGACCTGGTGAGTGGGGTTGCCACCTGGGCCTCATCCATACCTGGTGACTCAGGTCCCCACGTGGGCCTCTTGGACCTGGTGAATCTGGTCCTTACCTGGTCCTCTCCCAGACCCGGGGACTCTGGTCACCACCTGGGCCTCACCTGGACTTGGTCAATCTGGTCCTCATCTGGGCCTCACCCAGTCTTGGTGACTTTGTTCCCCACCTGGACCTGATTGCTGTGGACTCCGTCGTGGCCTCATCTGGAACTGGTGAGTCTGATCCTAACTGGGCCTAATCCAGATGTGGTGACTCTGGTCCGCACCTGTGGACATTATGAACTGGATACTCTGTTCCACACCTGAGCCTCACCTGGACATGATGACTCTGGATCCCCTCTGGGCCTCAGCCTGACATGGTGACTCTGGTCCCCATCTGGATGATACCTAGACCATGTGAATCTGGTACCCCTCTAGGCCTCAACTAGACCTGGTGACTCTGGTCCTCAACTGGGCCTCACCGGGACCTAGTGAACATGCTCCCCACGTGCGCCTCATCTGGGCCTGGTCACTCTGGTTCTACCTGGGCATCATCGGGACATGGTTACTGTATTAGCCACTGGGACTGACCTGATCCTGGCAACTCTGGTACTGACTTTGGCCGCTTCTGTACCAGGTGACTCTGGCTCTAACTGGGCCTAACCTGTAACTGGTGACTCTGATCATAATCATGGCCTCACCTCACATGGTGACTGTGGTTCCCATCGGGACCTCACCTGGACCTGATGTCTCTGTTCCCCACCTGGGTAGCATCAGGATATGGTTACACTGTTCACTAACAGTGACCAACCCGGACCTATTAACTGTGGTCTTCACCTGGGGAACACCTGGACATGGTGACACTGGTTCCCACCTAGGTCTCACCTGGACATGGTGAGTCTGATCCCCAACTGTGCCTCAATGTAACTGGTGATTCTCGTTCCCACATGGACATCATGTGGACCTGGTGGCTGCAGTGTTTCTATCTTCTCATGCACCTCGTGGCTTGGTCCCCACCAGGGCCTCACCGGGACCTGGTGAGTGTGGTTCCACCTGCACCTCACCTAGACCTTGTGATTCTGGTCTTCACCTGAGACTACCTTGGATCTGGTGACTGGTGTCTCCACCTGGGCTTCACCTGGATTTGGGGACTCCGGTCCCCATCTGGGCCTCACCTGGCCCTGTTGACCATGGTCCTCAACTGGGCAAATTGGGACCCGGTGACTGTGTTCCACAACTGGAACTCACCTGGAGCAGGTGACTCTGGTCCCCCTCTGGGTCTCACCGTGCCCTAGTGACTGTGAACCCCACTTTGTACTGACTTTGACCTGCTGACCCTGGTTGCCACCTGCAACTAACGTCGAACTGTTGACTCTGGTTCTTTCAAGGGCCTCCCCTGAACCTGGTGATCCTGGTCCCCACCTGGGCCTCACCTGGACGTGGTGACTCTTGTCACCACCGGTTACTCACGTGGACCTGGTTACTGTGTTCCACCCCTGGGCCTCAAGTAGACCTGTTGACCATGGTCTCCAAGCCGGCCTCACATGAACCTGTTGCCTGTGATCCCCACCGGGGCCTCACGTGTACCTGGTAACTCTGGTCCTCACCTGGGCCTCTTCTGGACCTAGTGACTCTGCTCCCCACCTGGGCTTCACCTGGATCTGGTGACTCTGGTCCCCACCTGGACCTCTCCTTTACCTGATGACACTCTTTCCAACATGGACCTCACCTGGATCTGGTGACTCTGGTCCTCAATTTGGCCTCACCTTGACCTGGTGTCTCTCGTCCCCACTTTGAACTACTCAGAACTGCTGAATCTTGCCCCACTTAGGCCGCAACCAGACCTGGTGACTCTTGTCCCCAGCTATGCCTCAATTCGACCTGATGAATCTGGTCCTCACGTGGGCCTCACATGGACGTAGGACTCAGCTGGACGGAGTGGCTCTGGTTGCCACAAGGGTCTCACCTGATACTCCTGACTGTGGTCTTATTTTATGCCTCACCAGGACCTAGTCATTCTGTTCCCCATCTGTGCCTGCTTGGCCCTAGTGACTCTGGTCCTCACCCAGGCATCATTGCGACCTGGATACTCTATTCCACACCTGGGCTTCACTTTGACAAGGGACCTCTGGTCCCATTCTGGGCCTCAACCTAAACTGGATACTCTGGTTCCCCCTCGGGGCCTCACCCTTACCTGGTGACTCTGGTCACCCCTTGGGCTTCACTTGGGCCTGGTGAATCTGGTCCTTAGCTGGTCCGCACCTGGATGTGGTGACTGGTCGCCACCTGGGCGTCACCTGGACTTGGTGAGTCTGATCCCCACCAGGGCCTCAATGTAACTGGTGATTCTCGTTCCCACATGGACATTATGTGGACCTGGTGGCTGCAGTGTTTCTAGATTCTCATGCACTTCGTGGCTCTGGTCCCCACCAGGGCCTCACCGGGACCTGTTGAGTGTGGTTGCCACCTGCACATCACCTGGACTTTGCTGATTCTTGTCTGCCCCTGAGACTACCCTGGATCTGGTGACTGTGGTCCCCACCTGGGCTTCAACTGATTCTGGTGACTCTGGTCCCCACCTGGACCTCACCTGGATCTGGTGACTCTGGTCCCCACCTGGACCTCTCCTGGACCCGGTGACTCTCTTTCCAATATGGACCTCACCTGGATCTGGTGCCTCTGGTCCTAAGTTTCGCCTCTCCTGGACCTAGTGTCTCTCATCCCCACTTTCACCTAACTCAGAACTGCTGAATCATGCCCTACCTAGGCCGCACCCAGACCTGGTGATTCTTGTCCCCAGCTATGCCTCAATTCGACCTGATGAATCTTGTCCTCACGTGGGCCTCACATGGACCTGGGACTGAGCTGGATTGAGTGGCTCTGGTTCCCACAATGGCCTCATCTGATTCTGGTGATTCTGGTCTTATTCTATGCCTCACCAGGACCTAGTGATTCTGTTCCCCATCTGCGCCTGTATGACCCTAGTGACTCTGGTCCTCACCCAGGCATCATTGGGATCGGGATAATCTATTCCACACCAGGGCGTCACCCTGACCAGGGACCTCTGGTCCCATTCTGGGCCTCAAACTAAACTGGCTACTCTGGTTATCCCTCTGGGCCTCACCCATACCTGGTGACTCTGGTCACCACTTGGGCTTCACTTGGGCCTAGTGAATCTGGTCCTTAGCAGGTCCACAACTGGATCTGTTGACAGGTCGCCACCTGGGCCTCACCTGGACTTGGTGAATCCTGTTGCCACCTGCGCGTCACCGGGACCTTCTGACTGTGATACCACCTGGAACTCACCTGGATCTTGTGGCTCTGGTTCCCATATGGCGCTCTCCTGGTCCTGGTTCCTGTGGTCTACTTATGGCTTCACCTAGAACACAATGACTCTGATACATATTTGGGCCTCTCCTGGACCTGTTGACTCTGATCCTTACCTGGGTATCATTGGGACCTGGATACTCTCTTATATACCTGGGCCTCACCTGGACCTGGTGACTGTGGTCCCACCTGGGCCTCACCTGGACGAGGTGACTGGTTCCCACAGGGACCTCACCTGGACCTGGTGACTCAGGTCCTCATATGGGCATCATGGGACCTGGTTTCTCAGGTCCACATTGGGGCCTCACCTGGACCTAGTGATTCTCGTCCCACTCTAGGCCTCACCCTGACGTGGTGACTCTGGTCCCCACCTGGTTATCACCAGAACCGGGTGACACTGGTCCCCCTCTGGGACTCACCCAGAGCTGGAGACACTGGTCGTCAAATGGGCCGTAACAGGACCTGGTGAATCTACTCCTCACTTAGGCCTCGTCTGGACCTTGTGACTCTTTTCCCAAATGGCATCAATGGGCATGCTTACTCTGTTCCCCACCTAGGTCTCAACTGGACATGATAACTTTGCTCAATACTTTGGCCTCAACTGGTCCTGATGAATCTGGTCCCCCCACCTAGGCCTCAATCTGGAACTGGTGACTGTGGTCCCCACCTGGGTCTCACCTGGGCCTGGTGACTCTCGTTCCCACATGAATCACACTTGGACATGGTGACTGTGGTGTTCTTGTAGACTCACATTTACCTGGTGAGTCCGGTCCCCACTGGGGCCTCACCTGGATCTGGTGACTCTGGCCTGCAAGTTGGCCTCACCTGGACCTGGTGAGTGGGGTTCCCACCTGGGCCTTACCTGGTGACCCACGTCCCCACGTGGGCCTCTTGGACCTGGTGAATCTGGTCCTTACCTGGTCCTCTCCCAGACCCGGGGACTCTGGTCACCACCTGGGAATCACCTGGACCGGGTGAATCTGGTCCCCATCTGGGCCTCCCCTAGTCCTGGTGACTTTGTTCCCCACCTGGACCTGATTGCTGTGGACTCCTTCTTGGCCTCACCTGGAACTGGTGACTCTCATCCTAACTGGTCCTAACTCAATCTGCTGACTTTGGTCCTCCCCTGTGGACCATTATGAACAGGATACTCTGTTCTAAACCTGAGCCTCACCTGGACATGTTGACTCTGAATCCACTCTGGGCCTCACCCTGACGTGGTGACTCTGGTCCCCATGTGGATGTCACCTAGACCAGGTGAATCTGGTACCCCTATAGGCCTCAACTAGACCTGGTGTCTCTGGTCCTCACCTGGGTTTCACCGTGATCTAGTGAATATACTCCCCAACTGCGCCTCATCTGGACCTGGTGACTCTGGTTCTACCTGGGCATCATCGGGACATGGTTACTGTATTCCCCACTGGGACTGACCTGATCCTGGTAACTCTGGTCCTGATTTGGCCTCTTCTGTACCAGGTGACTCTGGCTCCACGTGGGCCTCACCTGTAACTGGTGACTCTGATCCAAAGCATGGCCTCACCTGACCTGGTGACTGTGGTTCCCATCTGGACCTCACCCGGACCTCATGTCTCTGGTCCATCCTGGGCCTCACCAGGACCTGGTGTCTCTGGTACCCACCTGGGTAGCATTAGGATATGGTTACACTGTTCACTAACAGTGACCCAGCCGGACCTATTAACTCTGGTCTTCACCTGGGCCACACCTGGACATGGTGACACTGGTTCCCACCTGGGTTTCACCTGGAAATGGTGAGTCGGATCCCCACCTGGTCCTCACCTGTAACTGGTGATTCTTGTTCCCACATAGACATCATGTGGACCTCTTAGCTGCAGTGCTTCTAGCTTCTCATGTACCTCGTGACTCTGGTCCCCACCAGGGACTCACCGAGACCTGGTGAGTGTGGTTGCCACCTGCGCCTCACCTGGACCTGGTGATTCTGGTCTGCACCTGAGACTAACCTGGATCTGGTGACTGGTCCCCACCTGGGCTTCACCTGGATTTGGGGACTCCGGTCCCCTTCTGGGCCTCACCTGGCCCTGTCGTCCATGGTCCTCACCTGGGCAAAATTGGGTCCCGGTGACTGTGTTCCACAACTGGACCTCACCTGGACCACATGACTCTGGTCCCCGCCTGGGTCTCAACCTTCCCTAGTGACTGTCAACCCCACTTTGGCCTGACTTGGACCTCCTGACACAGGTTGCCACCTGCGACTGACCTCGAACTGTTGACTCTGGTTCTTTCAAGGTCCTCCCCTGTACCTGGTGATCCTGGTCCCCACCAGGGCCTCACCAGGACGTGGTGACATTTGTCACCACGGAGGACTCACCTGGACCTGCTTACTATGTTCCAGTCCTGGGCCTCAAGTAGACCTATTGACCATGGTCCCAAAGCCGGCCTCACATGGACCTGATGCCTCTGATACCCACCGAGGCCTCACGTGTACCTGGTAACTCTGCGCCTCACCTGGGCCTCAACTGGACCTAGTGACTCTGGTCCCCACCTGGACTTCACCTGGATCTGGTGACTCTGGACTCCACCTGGACCTCTCCTGGACCTCGTGACTCTCTTTCCAACATGGACCTCACCTGGATCTGGTGACTCTGGTCCTCAGTTTGCCCTCACCTGGACCTGGTGTCTCTCGTCCCCACTTGGACCTAACTCAGAACTGCTGAATCTTGCCCCACCTAGGCCGCACCCAGACCTGGTGACTCTTGCCCTCAGCTATGCCTCAATTCGACCTGATGAATATGGTCCTCACGTGGGCCTCACATGGACCTGCGACTCAGCTGGAGAGAGTGGCTCTGGTTCCCACAAGGGGCTCACCTGATACTGCTGACAGGGGTGTGTTTCTATGCCTCAACAGGACCTAGTGATTCTGTTCCCCATCTGGGCCTGCATGGCCCTAGTGACTCTGGTCCTCACCCAGGCATCACAGGGACTTGGATACTCTATACCCCAAAAGAGCCTCACTTTGACCAGGGACCTCTGGTCCCATTCTGGGCCTCAAACTAAATGGTTACCCTGGTTCCCTCTCTGGGCCTCACCCTTACCTGGTGACTCTGGTCACCCCTTGGGGTTCACTTGGGCCTGGTGATTCTGGTCCTTAGCTGGTCCGCACCTGGATGTCGTGACTGGTCGCCACCCGGGCTTCACCTGGACTTGGTGAATCCTGTTGTCACATGCACCTCACCTGGACTTTGTGACTTTGGACCCACCTGAAACTATCCTGGATCTGGTGGCTCTGGTTCCCATATGGGGCTCTCCTGGACCTGGTTCCAGTGGTCTCCATCTGGCCTCACCAAACACAATGACTCTGATCCATATTTGGGCCTCTCCTGGACCTGTTGACTCTGGTCCTTACCTGGGCATCATTGGGACCTGGATACTCTCTTATATACCTGGGCCTCACCTGGACCTGGTGACTGTGGTCCCACCTGGGCCTCACCTGGGCGAGGTGACTGGTTCCCACAGGGACCTCACCTGGACCTGGTGACTCAGGTCCTCATAAGGGCATCATGAGACCTGGTTTTTCAGTTCCACATCGGGACCTCACCTAGACCTAGTGATTCTCGTCCCCCTCTGGGCCTCTTCCTGACATGCTGACTCTGGTTCCCACCTGGATATCACCAGAACCGGGGGACTCTGGTCCCCCTCTGGGACTCACCCGGAGTTGGGGACACTGGTCCTCAGCTGGGCCTCAACAGGACCTGGTGAATCTACTCCTCACTTAGACCTCGTCTGGACCTTGTGACTCTATTCCCACCTGGAATCAATGAGACATGGTTACTGTGTTCCCCACCTGGGCCTCACCTGGACATGATAACTTTTCTCCACACTTTGGCCTCAACTGGTCCTGATGACTCTGGTCCCCCCACCTAGGCCTCAATCTGGACCTGGTGACTGTGGTCCCCACCTGGGTCTCACCTGGATCTGGTGACTCTCGTTCCCACATGAACCAAACCTGGACCTGTTGACTGTGGTGTTCTTGTAGACTCACATTTACCTGGTGACTCTTGTCCCCACTAGGGCCTCACCTGGATCTGGTGACTCTGTCCTGCAGGTTCGCCTCACTTGGACCTGGTGAGTGGGGTTGCCACCTGGGCCTCACCGAAACCTGGTGACTCAGGTCCCCACGTGGGCCTCTTGGACCTGTTAATCTGGTGCTTACCTGGTCCTCTCCCAGACCCGGGTACTCTGGTCCCCAATGGGCCTCACCTTGACCTGGTGATTGTGGTCCCCCTCTGGGCCTCACCCAGTCCTGGTGACTTTGTTCCCCACCTGGACCTGATTGCTGTGGACTCTTTCTTGGCCTCACCTGGAACTGGTGTCTCTGATCCTATCTGCGCCTCACCCAGACCTGTTGACTCTGGTCCTCACCTGGGCATCATTGGTACCTGGTGACTCTGTTCCACACCTGAGCCTCACCTGGACATGATGACTCTGGAACCTCTCTGGGCCTCACCCTGACCTGGTGATTCTGGTCCCCATCTGGATGTCACCTGGACCAGGTGATTCTGGTAGCCCTCTAGGCCTCAACCAGATCTGGTGACTCTGGTCCTCAACTGGTCCTCACATGGACCTAGTGAATATGCTCCATCTGGGCCTCATTTGGACCTGGTGACTCTGGTCCCTACCTGGGCATCATCGGGACATGGTTCCACTGCATGGCCTGCAGGTTGGCGTCACCTGGACCTGGTAAATCTGGTCCCTACCTGGGCATCAACGGGACATGGTTTCTCTGCATGGCATGCAGGTTGGCCTCACCTGGACCCGGTAAGTCTATTCCCAAATGGGCATCATTGGGACTTGATTCCTCTGCATGACCTGCATATTGGCTTCACCTGGACCTGGTTAGTGGGGTTTTCACCAGTGCCTCACCCATACCTGGTGACACAGGTCCCCACGTGCTCATCACTAGGACCTGGTGAATCTGACCCTTACCTGGTCCTCACCCGTAACTGGTAAGTCTGGTCACCACCTGGGAATCACCTGGGCCTGGTGAATCTGGTCCCCGTCTGGGCCTCACCCAGTCCTGGTGACTTTGTTCCCCATCTGGGCCTGATTCCTGTGGACTCCTTCTTGGCCTCACCTGGAACTGGTGGCTCTGATCCTCACTGGGCCTCACCCAGATCTGGTGACTCTGGTACTCACCTGTGGTCCATTATGACATGGATACTCTGTTCCAACCTGAGCCTCACCAGGATATGATGACTCTGGATCCCCTCTGGGCCTCAGCCTGACATGGTGACACTGGTCCCCATCTGGATGTCAACTAGACCAGGTGAAACTGGTACCCCTCTAGGCCTCAACTTGACCTGGTGACTCTGGTCCTCAACTGGGCCTCACCGGGACCTAGTGAACCTGCTCCCCACCTGCGCCTCCTCTGGACCTGGTGACTCTGGTCCCTACCTGGGCATCATCGGGACATGGTTCCTTTGCATGGCCTGCAGGTTGGCCTCACCTGGACCTGGTGTGTGGGGTTGCCACCTGGATCTCACCCATACCTGGTGACTCAGGTCCCAACGTGAGACTCTTGGACCTGGAGAATCTGGTCCTTACCTGTTCCTCTCCCATATTCGGGGACTCTGGTCACCTCCTGGGCTCACCTGGACCTGGTGCATCTGGTCCCCATCTGGGCCTCACCCAGTCCTGGTGACTTTGTTCCCCACCTGTACCTGATTCCTTTGGACTGTTTCTTGGCCTCACCTGGAACTGGTGACTGAGATCATATCTGGGCGTCACCCAGTCATGGTGACTCTGGTCCTCACCTGGGCATCATTGGTACCTGGTGACTCTGTTCCACACCTGAGCCTCACCTGCACATGTTGACTCTGGAACCACTCTGGGCCTCCCCCTCGACCTGAAGACTCTGGTCCCCATCTGGATGTCACCAAGACCAGGTGAATCTGGTACCCCTCTGGGCCTCAACTAGACTTGGTGACACTGGTCCTCAACTGGACCTCACCGGGACCTAGTGAATATGCTCCCCAACTGCGCCTCATCTGGACCTGGTGACTCTGGTTCTACCTGGTCATCATCGGGTCATGGTTACTCTATTCCCCACTGGGACTGACGTGATCCTGGTAACTCTGGTCCTGACTTTTGGCTCTTCTGTACCAGGTGACTCTGGCTCCACCAGGGCTTCTCCTGTAACTGTTGAATCTGATCCTAAGCATGGACTCACCTCACCTGATGTCTGTGGTGCCCATGGGACCTCACTTGGACCTCATGTCTCCGGTTATACCTGGGCCTCATCAGGACCTGGTGTCTCTGGTACCCACCTGGGTAGCATCAGGATATGGTTACACTGTTCACTAACACTCATCCAGGCGGACCTAATAACTCTGGTCTTCACCTGGGGCACACGAGGACATGGTGACACTGGTTGCCACCTGGGTCTCACCTGGACATGGTGAGTCGGATCCCCACCTGGTCCTCACCTGTAACTGGTGGTTTTCATTCCCACATGGATATCATGTGGACCTGGTGGCTGCAGTGTTTCTAGCTTCTCATGTACCTCGTGACTCTGGTCCCCACGAGGGCCTCACCGGGACCTGGTGAGTGTGGTTGCCACCTGCACCTCACCTGGAACTGGTGATTCTGGTCTGCATCTGAGACTACCCTGGATCTGGTGACTATGGTCCCAATCTGGGCTTAACCTGGATTTGGGCACTCCGATTCCCATCTGGGCCTCACCTGGCCCTGTTGACCATGGTCCTCAACTGGGCAAAATTGGGACCCGGTGACTGTTTTCCACACCTGGACCTCACCTGGACCAGGTTACTCTGGTCCCCCTCTGGGTCTCACCGTGCTCTAGTGACTGTGAACCCCACTTTGGCCTGACTTGGACCTGCTGACCCTGGTTGTCACCTGCGCCTGACCTAGAAATGTTGACTCTGGTTCATTCAAGGGCCTCCCCTGTACCTGGTGACCCTGGTCCCCACCTGGGCCTTACCTGGACCTGGTGACTCTTGTCACCACCGGGGACTCACTTGGACCTGGTTACAGTGTTCCACACTGGGCCTCAAGTAGAACTCTTGACCATGGTCCCCAAGCCTGCCTCACATGGACCTGTTGCCTCTGATACCTACCGGCGCCTCACGTGTACTTGGTAACTCTGGTCCTCACCTGGGCCTCATCTGGACCTAGTGACTCTGGTCCCCACCTGGGCTTCACCTGGATCTGGTGACTGTGATCCCCACCTGGATTCACCTGGATCTGGGGACTCTGGTCCCCACCTGGACCTCTCCTGGACCTGCTGACTCTCTTTCCATCATGGACCTCACCTGGATCTGGTGACTCTGGTCCTCAGTTTGGCCTCACCTGGACCTGGTGTCTCTCGTCCCCACTTTGACCTAACTCAGAACTGCTGAATCTTGCCCCACCTAGGCCGCACCCAGACCTGGTGACTCTTGTCCCCAGCTATGCCTCTATTCAACCTGAAGAATCTTGTCCTCAAGTGGGCCTCACATGGACCTGGGACTCAGCTGGAGAGAGTGGCTCTGGTTCCCACAAGGGGCTCACATGATACTGCTGAATGTGGTCTTATTCTATGTCTCACCAGGACCTAGTGATTCGGTTCCCCATCTGGTCCTGCATGGCCCTAGGGACTCTGGTCCTCACCAAGGCATAATTGGGACCTGGATACTCTGTTCCACACCTGGACCTCACTTTGACCAGTGACCTCTGGTCCCATTCTGGCCCTCAAACTAAACTCGTTTCTCTGGTTCCACTCTGGGCCTCACCCTTACCTGGTGACTCTGGTCACCCCTTGGGCTTCACTTGGGCCTGGTGAATCTGGTCCTTAGCTGGTCCACACCTGGATCTGGTGACAGGTCGCCACCTGGGCCTCACCTGGGCTTGGTGAATCCTGTTGCCATCTGCGCCTCCCCTGGACCTTGTGAAAGTGGTCCCACCTGGACCTCACCTGGATCTGGTGGCTCTGGTTCCCATATGGGGCTCTACTGGACCTGGTTCTGTGGTCTCCATCTGGCCTCACCTGGAACACAATGACTGTGATCCATATTTGGGCCTCTCCTGGACCTGTTTACTCTGTCCTTACCTTGGCATTATTGGGACCTGGATACTCTCTTATATACCTGGGCCTCACCTGGACCTGGTGACTGTGGTCCCACCTGGCCTCACCTGGACGAGGTGACTGGTTCCTACAGGGACCTCACCTGTACCTGGTGACCCATGTCCTCATATGGGCATCATGGGTCCTGCTTTCTCAGGTCCACATTGGAGCCTCACCTGGACCTAGTGATTCTCGTCCCCCTCTGGGCCTCACCCTGACGTGGTGACTCTGGTCCCCATCTGGATATCACCAGAACCGGGTGACTCTGTTTCCCCTCTAGGACTCACCCAGAGCTGGGGACAGTGGTCCTCATCTGGTCCTCAACAGGATCTGGTGAATCTACTCCTCACTTAGACCTCGTCTGGATCTGTGACTCTTTTCCCACCTGACATCAATGGGACATGGTTATTCTGTTCCCCAACTGGGACTCACCTGGATATGATAACTTTGCTCCACACTTTGGCCTCAACTGGTCCTGATGAATCTGGTCCCCCCACGTAGGCCTCAATCTGGACCTGGTAACTGTGTTCCCCACCTGGGTCTCTTGGACCTGGTGACTCTTTTTCCCACATGAACCACACCTGGACCTGGTGACTGTGGTGTTCTTGTAGACTCACATTTATCTAGTGACTCTGGTCCCCAATAGGGCCTCACGTGTATCTGGTGACTTTGGTCTGCAGGTTGGTCTCACCTGGACCTGGTGAGTGGGGTTGCCACCTGGGACACACCCATACCTGGTGACTCAGGTCCCCACGTGTGCCTCTTTGACCTGGTGAATCTGGTCCTTACCTGGTCCTCTACTAGACCCGGGGACTCCGGTCACCACCTGGGCCTCACCTGGACCTGGTGAGTGAATCTGGTCTCCATCTGGGCCTAACCCAGTCCTGGTGACTTAGTTCCCCACCTGGACCTGATTGCTGTGGACTCTTTCTTGGCCTTACCTGGAACTGGTGGCTCTGATCCTATCTGCACGTCACCCAGATCTGGTGACTCTGGTCCTCAACTGGGCCTCACCTGGACCTAGTGAATATGCTCCATCTGGGCCTCATTTGGGCCTGGTGACTCTGTTCCCTACCTGGGCATCATCGGGACATGGATCCACTGCATGGCCTGCAGGTTGGCCTCACCTGGACCTGGTAACTCTGGTCCCTACATGGGCATCATCGGGACATGGTTCCTCTACATTGCCTGCAGGTTGGTCTCACCTGGACCTGGTGAGTGGGGTTGCCACCTGGGCCTCACCCATACCTGGTGACAAAGGTCCCACGTGGGCCTAGATTGGACCTTGTGAATCTGGTCCTTACCTTATACTCACCCGGAACTGGTAACCCTGGTCACCACCTGGGCCTCACCCTGACTTGGTGATTCTGGACCCATCTGGATTTCACCTAGACCAGGTGAATCTGGACCCCTCTACGCCTCAACTAGAACTGGTGACTCTTTTCCTCAACTTGGCATCACCGGGACCTAGTGAATATGCTCCCACCTGCGCCTCATATGGACCTGGTGACTCTGGTTCTTCCTGGGCATCATCGGGACATGGTTACTCTATTCCCCACTGGGACTGACCTGATCCTGGTAACTCTTGTCCTGACTTTGGCCTCTTTTGTACCAGGTGACTCTGGCTCAACCTGTGCCTCACCTGTAACTGGTGACTCTGATCCTAAGCATGGTCTCACCTGACCTGCTGACTGCGGTTCCCATGGGGACCTCACCTGGACCTCATGTCTCGGGTCCCTCTTGGGCCTCACCAGGACCTGGTGTCTCTGATAACCATCTATGTAGCATCAGGTTATGGTTACACTGTTCACTATCAGGGACTCTGGTCCCCATCTGGATGTCACCTTGACCAGGTGATTCTGGTACCCCTCTAGGCCTCAACCAGTTCTGGTGACTCTGGTCCTCAACTGGGCCTCACCTGGACCTAGTGAATATGCTCCATCTGGGCCTCATTTGGACCTGGTGACTCTGGTCCCTACGTGGGCAACATCGCGACCTGGTTCCACATAATGGTCTGCAGGTTGGCCTCTTCTTGACCTAGTAACTCTGGTCCCTACCTGGGCATCATCGGGACACGGTTCCTCTGCATGGCCTGCAGGTTGGCGTCACCTGGACCTCGTACCTCTGGTCCCTACCTGGGCATCATCGGGACACGGTTCCTCTGCATGGCCTGCAGGTTGGCCTCACCTAGACCTGGTGAGTGGGCTTGCCACCTGGGCCTCACCCATACCTGGTGACACAGGTCTCACGTGGGCCTCACTTGGACCTGGGGAATCTGGTCCTTACCTGGTCCTCACCCGGAACTGGTAACCCTTGTCACCAAATGGGAATCACCTGGACCTCGTGTATCTGGTCCCCATCTGGGCCTCACCCATTCCTGGTGACTTTGATCCCCACCTGGACCTGATTGCTGTGGACTCCTTCTTGGCCTCACCTGGAACTTGTGACTCTGCTCCTAACTGGGCCTCACCCAGATCTGGTAACTCTGGTCCTCACCTGTGGACCATTATGACCTGGATACTCTTTTCCACACCTGAACCTCACCTGGACATGATGACTCTGGATGCCCTCTGGGCCTCACCCTGACATGGTGACTCTGGTCCCCATCTGGATGTCCCCTAGACCAGGTGAATCTGGTACCCCTCTAGGCGTCAACTAGACCTGGTGACTCTGGTCCTCATCTGGGCCTCACCTGGACCTAGTGAATATTCTACCCACCTGCGCCTCGCTGGACCTGGTGACTCTCATTCTACCTGGGCATCATCGGGACATGGTTACAGTATTACCCACTGGGACTGACCTGATCCTGGTAACTCTGGTCCTCACTTTGGCCTCTTCTGTACCAGGTGACTCTGGCTCCACCTGGGCCTCACCTGTACCTGGTAACTCTGATCCTAAGCATGGGATCACCTGACCTGGTGACTTTGGTTCCCATCGGGACCTCACTTGGACCTCATGTCTCCGGTTACACCTGGGCCTCATCAGGACCTGGTGTCTCTGGTACCCACCTGGGTAGCATCAGGATATGGTTACACTGTTCACTAACACTCATCCAGGCGGACCTAATAACTCTGGTCTTCACCTGGGGCACACGAGGACATGGTGACACTGGTTGCCACCTGGGTCTCACCTGGACATGGTGAGTCGGATCCCCACCTGGTCCTCACCTGTAACTGGTGGTTTTCATTCCCACATGGACATCATGTTGTCCTGGTGGCTGCAGTGTTTCTAGCTTCTCCTGTACGTCGTGTCTCTGGTCCTCACCGGGGCCTCTCCGGGACCGGGTGAGTGTGGTTGCCACCTGCACCTCACATGGACCTGGTGATTCTGGTCTGCACCTGAGACTACCCTGGATCTGGTGTCTGTGGTCCCCACCTGGGCTTAACCTGGATTTGGGGACTCCGGTCTCCATCTGGGCCTCACCTGGCCCTGTTGACCATGGTCCTCAACTGTGCAAAATTGGGACCCGGTGGCTGTGTTCCACAACTGGACCTCACCTGGACCAGGTGACTCTGGTCCCACTCTGGGTTTCACCGTGCCCTAGTGACTGTGAACCCCACTTTGGTCTGACTTGGACCTGCTGACCCTGGTTGCCACCTGCGCCTGACCTCGAACTGTTGACTCTGGTTCTTTCAAGGGCCTTCCCTGGACCTGGTGATCCTGGTCGGACCTGGGCCACACCTGGACGTGGTGACTCCTGTCACCAATGGGGACTCACCAGGACCTACTTACTGTGTTCCACACCTGGGCCTCAAGTAGACCTGTTGACCATGGTCCCCAAGCCGGTCTCACATGGACCTGTTGCCTCCGATCCCCACTGGGGACTCACGTGTACCTGGTAACTCTGGTCCTCACCTGGGGCTCATCTGGACCTAGTGACTGTGGTCCCCACCTGGGCTTCACCTGAATCTGGTGACTCTGGTCGCCACCTGGACCTCACCTGGATCTGGTGACTCTGGTCCTCAGTTTGGCCTCACCTGGAACTGGTGTCTCTCGTGCCCACTTTGACCTATCTCAGAACTGCTGAATCTTGCCCCACCTAGGCCGCACCCAGACCTGGTGACTCTTGTCCCCAGCTATGCCTCAATTCGACCTATTGAATCTGCACCTCACGTGGGCCTCACATGGACCTGGGACTCAGCTGGATAGAGTGGCTCTGGTTCCCACAAGGGGCTCACATGATACTGGTGACTGTGGTCCCACCTGGGCCTCACCTGGACGAGGTGACTGGTTCCCACAGGGACCTCACCTGGACCTGGTGACTCAGGTCCTCATATGGGCATCATGGGACCTGGTTTCTCAGTTCCACATCGGGACCTCACCTGGACCTAGTGATTCTCGTCCCATTATGGTCCTCACCCTGACGTAGTGACTCTGGTCCCCAATTGGATATCACCAGAACCGGGTGACTCTGTTCCTCCTCTGGGACTCACCCGGAGCTGGGGACACTGGTCCTCAACTGGGCCTCAACAGGACCTGGTGAATCTGCTCCTCACTTAGGCCTCGTCTGGACCTTGTGGCTCTTTTCCCACCTGGCATCAATGGGACATGGTTAGTCTGTTCCCCACCTGGGCCTCACCTGGACATGATAACTTTGCTCCACATTTTGGCCTCAATTAGTCCTGATGACTCTGGTCCCCCGACCTAGGCGTCAATCTGGACATGATTGCTGTGGACTCCTTCTTAGCCTCAACTAGAACTGGTGAATCTGATCCAGATTGAGGATCACCAATCTCTGCCTCACCTGGCCCTGTCAACCATGGTCCTCAACTGCCAAAATTGGGACCCGGTGACTGTGTTCCACCCCTGGATCTCACCTGGACCAGGTGACTCTGGTCCCCCTCTTGGTCTCACCATGCCCTAGTGACTGTGAACCACACTTTGGCCTGACTTGGACCTGCTGACCCTGGTTGACACCTGCGCCTGACCTCGAACTGTTGACTCTGGTTCATTCAAGGGCTTCCCCTGTACCTGGTGATCCTGGTCCCCCCCTGGGACTCACCTGGACGTGGTGACCCTTGTCACCACCGGGGACTCACCTGGACCTGGTTACTGTGTTCCACACATGGGCCTCAAGTAGTCCTGTTGACCATGGTACCGAAGCCTGCCTCATATGGACCTGTTTCCTCTGATTCCCACCGGGGCATCACGTGTACCTGGTAACACTGGTCCTCACTTGGGCCTCATCTGGACCTAGTGACTCTGGTCCCCACCTTGGCTTCACCTGGATCTGGTGACTCTGGTCCTCAATTGGGCCTCACGTTGACCTATTGAATATGCTCCATCTGTCCTCATTTGGACCTGGTGACTCTCTTCCCTACCTGGGCATCATCGGGACATGGTTCCACTGCATGGCCTTTAGGTGGGCCGCACCTGGACCTGGTAACTGTGGTTCTACCTGGGCATCATCGGGACGTGGTTACTCTGTTCCCAGTGGGACTGACCTGATCGTGGTAACTCTGGTCCTGACTTTCGCTTCTTCTGTGCCATGTGACTCTGGCTCCCCCTCATATCACCTGTAAGTGGTGACTCTGATCATAAGCATGCCTCACCTGACCTGGTGACTGTGGTTTCCATCGGTACCTCACCTGGTCCTCATGTCTCTGGTCCCATCTGGGACTCACCAGGACCTTGTATCTGGTACACACATGAGTAGCATCAGGATATGGTTACACTGTTCACTAACAGTGACCCGGCCGGACCTAATAACTCTCGTCTTCACCTGGTCCACACTTGGACATGGTGACACTGGTTCCCACCAGGGTCTCACCTGGACATGGTGACTCAGATCCCCACCTGGTCCTCACCTGTAACTTGTAATTCTCGTTCCCACATGGACATAATGTGGACCTGGTGGCTGCAGTGTTTCTAGCTTCTCATGTACCTCGTGACTCTGGTCCCCACCAGGGCCTCACCGGGACTTGGTGAGTGTGGTTGCCACCTGCATCTCACCAGGACCTGGTGATTCTGGTGTCCACCTGAGACTACCCTGGATCTGGTGACTGTGGTCCCCACCTGGGCTTCACCTGAATTTGGGGACTCCGGTCCCCATCTGGGCCTCACCTGACCCTGTTGACCATGGTCTTCAACTGGGCAAAATTGGGACACGGTGACTGTGTTCCACAACTGGACCTCACCTGGACAAGTTGACTCTGGTCCCCCTCTGGGTCTCACTGTGCCCTAGTGACTGTGAACCCCACTTTGGCCTGACTTGGACCTGCTGACCCTGGTTGCCACCTGCGCTTGACTTCGAACTGTTGACTCTGGTTCTCTCAAGGGCCTCTCCTGTACCTGGTGATCCTGGTCCCCAATTGGGCCTCAACTGGACGTGGTGACCCTTGTCACCACCGGGGCCTCACCTGGACATGATTACTGTGTTCCACACCTGAGCCTCAGGTAGACCTGTTGACCATGGTCCCCAAGCCGGCCTCACCTGGACCTTTGGACTCTGAACCCGCCGGGGGCTCATGTGTATCTGGTAACTCTGATCCTCACCTGGGTCTAATCAGGACCTAGTGAGTCTGGTCCCCACCTGGGCTTCACCTGGATCTGGTGACTCTGGTCCCCACCTGGACTTCACCTGGATCTGGTGACTCTGGTCCCCACCTGGACCTCTCCTGGACCTGGTGACTCTCTTTCCATCATGGACCTCACCTGGATCTGGTGACTCTGGTCCTCAGTTTGGCCTCACCTGGACCTGGTGTCTCTCGTCCCCACTTTGACGTAACTCAGAACTGCTGAATCTTGCACCACCTAGCCCGCACACATACCTGGTGACTCTTGTCCCGTTCTATGCCTCAATTCGACCTGATGCATCTGGTCCTGACGTGGGGCTCACATGGACCTGTTACTCAGCTGGATAGAGTGGCTCTGGTTCCAACAAGGGGCTCACCTGATACTGGTGATTGTGGTCTTATTCTATGCCTCACCAGGACCTAGTGATTCTGTTCCCCATCTGGGGCTGCATGGCCTTAGTGACTCTGGTCCTCACCCAGACATCATTGGGACCTGGATACTCTATGCCACACCTGGGCCTACCTTTGACCAGGGACCTCTGGTCCCATTCTGGGCCTCAAACTAAACTGGTTACTCTGGTTCCCCTCTGGGCTTCACCCTTACCTGGTGACTCTGGTCACCCCTTGGGCTTCACTTGGGCCTCGTGAATCTGGTCCTTAGCTGGTCCGCATCTGTATCTGGTGACTGGTGGCCACCTGGGCCTGACCTGGACTTGTGAATCCTGTTGCCACCTGCGCCTCACCTGGACCTTCTGACTGTGGTCACAACTGGACCTCACCCTGATCTGTTGGCTCTGGTTCCCATATGGGGCTCTCCTGGACCTGGTTTCTGTGGTCTCCTTCTGGCCTCACCTGGAACACAATGACTCTGATCCATATTTGGTCCTCTCCTGGACCTGTTGACTCTGGTCCTTACCTGGGTATCATTGGGACCTGGATACTCTCTATATACCTGGGCCTCACCTGGACCTGGTGACTGTGGTCCCACCTGGGCCTCACCTGGACGAGGTGACTGGTTCCCACAGGGACCTCACCTGGACCTGGTGACTCAGGTCCTCATATGGGCATCACGGGACCAGGGTTCTCAGTTCCACATCGGAGTCTCATCTGGACCTAGTGATTCTCGTCCCCCTCTGGGCCTAACCCTGACGTGGTGACTCTGGTACCCACCTGGATATCACCCGAACCGGGTGACACTGGTCCCCCTCTGGGACTCACCCGGAGCTGGGGACACTGGTCCTCAACTGGGCCTCAACAGGACCTGGTGAATCTACTCCACACTAAGGCCTCGTCTGGACCTTGTGACTCTTTTCCCACCTGCCATCAATGGGACATGGTTACTCTTCCACAACTGTGCCTCACATGGTCCTGATTACTTTGCTCCACACTTTGGCCTCAACTAGTCCTGATGACTCTGGTCCCCCGACCTAGGCCTCACCTGGTCCTGGTGACTGTGGTCCCACCTGGGCCTCACCTGAAACTGGTGACTCTGATCCTATCTGCGCGTCACACAGATCTGGTCACTCTAGTCCTCACCTGTGGACCACTATGACCTGGACACTGTGTTCCACACCTGAGCCTCACCTGGACATGTTGACTCTGGAGCCCCTCTGGGCCTCACCCTGACCTGGTGACTCTGGTCCCCATGTGGATGTCACCTGTACCAGGTGATTCTGGTACCCCTCTAGGCCTCAACCAGATCTGGTGACTCTGGTCCTCAACTGGGCCTCACCTGGACCTAGTGAATATGCTCCATCTGGGCCTCATTTGCCCCTGGTGACTCTGGTCCCTACCTGGGCATCATCGGGACATGGTTCCACTGCATGACCGGCAGGTTGGCCTCACCTGGACCTGGTAACTCTGTTCCCTACCTGGGCATCATCGGGACATGGTTCCACTGCATGGCCTGCAGGTTGGCCTCACCTGGACCTGGTAACTCTAGTCCGTACCTGGGCATCATCGGGACATGGTTCCTCTGCATGGCCTGCAGGTTTCCCTCACCTGTACTTGGTTAGTGGGATGCCACCTGGGCCTCACCCATACCTGGTGACTCAGGTCCCCACGTGGGCCTCTTGGACCTGGTGAATCTGGCCCTTACCTCGTCTTCTCCCAGACCCTGGGAATCTTGTCACAACCTGGGCCTCACCTAGACCTGGTGAATCTGGTCCCCATCTGGGCCTAACCCAGTCCTGGTGACTATGTTCCCCACCTGGACGTGTTTGCTCTGGACTCTTTCTTGCCCTCACCTTGAACTGGTGACTCTGATCCTATCAGTGCGTCACCCAGACCTGGTGACTCTCGTCCTCATCTGGGCATCATTGGTACCTGGTTACTCTGTTCCACACCTGAGCCTCACCTGGACATGATGTCTCTGGGACCACTCTGGGCCTCACCCTGACCTGGTGATCTGGTCCCCATCTGGATGTCACCTGGACCAGGTGATTCTGGAACCCCTCTAGGCCTCAACCAGATCTGGTGACTCTTGTCCTCAACTTGGCGTCACCTGGACCTAGTGAATATGCTCCATCTGGGCCTCATTTGGACCTGGTGACTCTGGTCACTCACTGGGCATCATCGGGAAATGGTTCCACTGCATGGCCTGCTGGTTTGCCTCATCTGGACCTGGTAACTCTGGTCCCTACCTTGGCATCTTCAGGTCATCTTGACCTGGTGAGTGGGGTTCCCACCTGGATCTTACCCATGCCTGGTGACACAGGTCCCCACGTGGGCCTCACTTGGACCTGGTGAATGTGGTCCTTACCTAGTCCTCACCCGGAAGTGGTAAATCTGGTCACCACCTGGGCATCACCTAGTCCTGGTGACTTTGTTCCCCACCTGGACCTGATTGCTGTGGACACCTTCTTGGCCTCACCTGGAAGTGGTAACTCTGAACCTAACTGGGCCTCTCCTAGATCTGGAGACTCTGGTCCTCACCGGTGGACCATTATGACCTGGATACTCTGTTCCACACCTGAACCTCACCTGACATGATGACTCTGGATCCCCTCTGGGCCTCACCCTGACATGGTGACTCTGGTCCCCATCTGGATTCCCCAGACCAGGTGAATTTGGTACGCCTGTAGGCCTCAACTAGACCTGGTGAGTCTGGTCCTCATCTGGGCCTCACCTGGACCTAGTGAATATTCTCCCCACCTGCGCCTCGATGGACCTGGTGACTCTGGTTCTACCTGGCCATCATTGGGACATGGTGACTGTATTACCCACTGGGACTGACCTGATCTTGGTAACTCTGGTCCTGACTTTGGCCTCTTCTGTACCAAGTGACTCTGTGTCCACCTGGGCCTCACCTGTACCTGGTGACTCTGATCCTAAGCATGGCCTCACCTGACCTGGTGACTGTGGTTCCCATCGGTACCTCACCTGGACCTCATGTCTCCAGTTACACTTGGGCCTCACCAGGACCTGGTGTCTCTGGTACCCACCTGGGTAGCATCAGGATATGGTTGCACTGTTCCCTAACACTCATCCAGCCGGACCTAATAACTCTGGTATTCACCTGGGGCACACCAGGACATGGTGAAACTGGTTCCCATCTGGGTCTCACCTACACATGGTGAGTCGGATCCCCACCTGGTCCTCACCTGTAACTGGTAATCCTCGTTCCCACATGGAAATCATGTGGACCTGGTGGCTGCAGTGTTTCAAGCTTCTCATGTACCTCGTGTCTCTGGTCTCCACCGGGGCCTCACTGGGACCGGGTGAGTGTGGTTGCCACCTGCACCTCACCTGGACCTGGTGATTCTGGTCTGCACCTGAGACTACCCTAGTTCTGGTGACTGTGGTCCCCACCTGGGCTTCACCTGGATTTGGGGACTCTGGTCCCCATCTGGGCCTCACCTTGCCCTGTTGACCATAGTCCTCAACTGTGCAAAATTGGTACCCGGTGACTGTGTTCCACAACTGGACCTCACCTGGACCAGGTGACGCTGGTCCCACTCTGGGTCTCACCGTGCCCCAGTGACTGTGAACCCCACTTTGGCCTGACTTGGACCTGCTGACCCTGGTTGCCACCTGCGCCTAACCTCGAACTGTTGACTCTGGTTCTTTCAAGGGCCTTCCCTTGACCTGGTGATCCTGGTCGGACCTGGGCCACACCTGGACGTGGTGACTCCTGTCACCAATGGGGACTCACCTGGACCTGCTTACTGTGTTCCACACCCGGGCCTCAAGTAGACCTGTTGACCATGGTCCCCAAGCCGGCCTCACATGGACCTGTTGCCTCTGATGCCCACCGGGGCCTCACGTGTACCTGGTAACGCTGGTCCTCACCTGGGCCTCATCTGGACCTAGTGACTCTGGTCCCCATATGGGCTTCACATGGATCTGGTGACTCTGGTCCCCACCTGGACTTCACCTGGATCTGGTGACTCTGGACTCCACCTGGACCTCTCCTGGACCTCGTGACTCTCTTTCCAACATGGACCTCACCTGGATCTGGTGACTCTGGTCCTCAGTTTGGCCTCACCTGGACCTGGTGTCTCTCGTCCCCACTTGGACCTAACTCAGAACTGCTGAATCTTGCCCCACCTAGACCGCACCCAGACCTGGTGACTCTTGTCCCCAGCTATGCCTGAATACGACCTGATGAATCTGGTCCTCACGTGGGCCTCACATGGTCCTGGGACTCAGCTGGATAGAGTGGCTCTGGTTCCCACCTGGGGCTCACCTGATACTGCTGAATGTGGTCTTATTCTATGCCTCACCAGGACCTAGTGATTCTGTTCCCCATCTGGCCCTCATGGCCCTAGTGACTCTGGTCCTCACCCAGGCGTCACTGGGACCTGGATACTCTATTCCACACCTGGGCCTCACTTTGACCAGGGACCTCTGGTCCCATTCTGGGCCTCAAACTAAACTGCTTACTCTGGTTCCCCCTCTGGCCTCACCCTGACCTGGTGACTCTGGTCACCCGTTGGGCTTCACTTGGGCCTGGAGAATCTGGTCTTTATCTGTTCCGCACCTGGATCTGGTGACTGGTCGCCACCTTGGCCTCACCTGGACTTGGTGAATCCTGTTGCCACCTGCGCCTCACCTGGACCTTGCGACTGTGGTCCCACCTGGACCTCACCTGGAGGAGGTGACTTGTTCCCACAGGGACCTCACCTGGACCTGGTGACTCAGGTCCTCATATGGGCATCATGGGACATGGTTTCTCAGTTCCACATCGGGGCCTCACCTGGACCTAGTGATTCTCGTCCCCCTCTGGGCCTCACCCTGACGTGGTGACTCTGGTACCCACCTGGATATCACCAGAACCGGGTGACTCTGGTCCCCCTCTGGGACTCACCCGGAAATGGGGACACTGGTCCTCAGCTGGTCCTCAACAGGACCTGGTGAATCTACTCCTCACTTAGGCCTCGTCTGGACCTTGTGACTCTTTTCCCATCTGGCATCAATGGGACATGGTTACTCTGTTCCCCACCTTGGCCTCACATGAACATGATAACTTTGATCCACACTTTGGCCTCAACTGGTCCTGATGACTCTGGTCCCCCCACCTAGGCCTCAATCTGGACCTGGTGACTGTGGTCCCCACCTGGGTCTCACCTGGATCTGGTGACTATCGTTCCCACATGAACCACACCTGGACCAGGTGACTGTGGTGTTCTTGTAGACTCATATTTACCTGGTGACACCAGTCCCCACTAGTGCCTCACCTGGTCCTGCTTACTGTGGCCTGTAGGTTGGCCTCACCTGGACCTGGTGAGTCGGGTTGCCATCTGAGCTTCACCCATACCTGGTGACTCAGGAACACACGTGGTCCTCTTGGACCTGGTGAATCTGGTCCTTACATGGTCCTCTCCCAGTCCCAGGGACTCTGGTCACCACCAGGGCCTCACCTGGACCTGGTGAATCTCTTCCCCATCTGAGTCTCACCCAGTCTTGGTGACTTTGTTTCACACCTGGACCTGATTGCTTTGGTCTCTTTCTTGGCCTCACCTGGAACTGGTGACTCTTATCCTCTCTGCGCGTGACTCAGGCCTGGTGACTCTGGTCCTCACCTGGGCATCATTGGTACCTGGTGACTCTGTTCCACACCTGAGCCTCACCTGGACATGATGACTCTGGAACCACTCTGGGCCTCACCCTGACCTGGTGACTCTGGTCCCCATCTGGATGTCACCTGGACCAGGGGATTCTGGTACCCCTCTAGGCCTCAACCAGATCTGGTTGCTCTTGTCCTCAATTGGGCCTCGGCTGGTCCTAGTGAATATGCTCCATCTTGGCCTCATTTTTACCTGGTTACTCTGGTCCCTACCAGGGGATCATGGGGACCTGTTTCTACTGCATGGCCTGCAGGTTGGCCTCTTCTTGACCTGGTAACTCTGGTCCTTACCTTGGCATTATCGGGATCCGGTTGCTTTGCATGGCCTGCAGGTAGGCCTCACCTGGACCTGGTGAGTGGGGTTGCCACTTGGGCCTCACCCATACCTGGTGACACAGGCCCCTACGTGGGCCTCACTTGGACCTGGTGTATCTGGTAATTCTGCTCACCACCTGGGGATCATCTGGACCTGGTGAATCTGGTAACTCTGGTCACCACCTGGGAATCACCTGGACCTGGTGAATCTGTGTCCCCATCTGGGCCTCACCCAGTCCTGGTGACTTTGTTCCCCACCTGGCCCTGATTGCTGTGGACTCCTTCTAGCCTCACCTGGAACTGTTGACTCTGATCCTAACTGGGCCTCACCCAGATCTGTTGACTCTGGTCCTCACCTGTGGATCATTATGACCTGGATACTCTGTTCCACACCTGAGACTCACCTGGACATGATGACTCTGGATCCCCTCTGGTCCTCTCCCTGACATGGTGACTCTGGTCCCCATCTGGACGGCACCTAGACCAGGTGAATCTGGTACCCCTCTAGGCCTCAACTAGACCTGGTGACTCTGGTCCTCTACTGGGCCTCAACGGGACGTAGTGAATATGCTCCCCATCTCCGCCTCATCTGGACATGGTGACTCTGGCTCCACCTTGGCCTCACCTGTAACTGGTGACTCTGATCCTAAGCATGGCCTCACGTGACCTGGTGACGGTGGTTCCCATCGGGACCTAACCTGGACCTCTTGTCTCTGGTCCCACCTGGGCCTCACCAGGAACTTGTATCTGGTACCCACCTGAGTAGCATCAGGATATGGTTACACTGTTCACTAACAGTGACCCAGCCGGACCTATTAACTCTGGTATTCCCCTGGTCCACACCTGGACATGGTGAGACTGGTTCCCACCTGGGTCTCACCTGGACATGGTGAGTCAGATCCCCACCTGGTCCTCACCTGTAACAGGTGATTCTCGTTCCCACATGGACATCATGCGGACCTGGTGGATGCAGTGTTTCTAACTTCTCATGTACCTCGTTACTCTGGTCCCCACCAGGGCATTTCCGGGACCTGGTGAGTGTGGTTGCCACCTGCACCTCACCTGGACCTGGTGATTCTGTTCTGCACCTGAGACTACCCTGGATCTGGTGACTGTGGTCCCCACCTGGGTTTCACCTGGATTTGGGGACTCCGGTCCCCATCTGGGCCCCACCTGGCCCTGTTGACCATGGTCCTCAACTGTGCAAAATTGGGACCCGGTGACTTTGTTCCACAACTGGACCTCACCTGGAGCATGTGACTCTGGTCCCCCTCCGGGTCTCACCGTGCCCTAATGACTCTGAACCCCACTTTGGCCTGACTTGGACCTGCTGACCTTGGTTGGCAACTGTGCCTGACCTCGAACTGTTGACTCTGGTTCTTTCAAGGGCCTCCCCTGTACCTGCTGATCCTGGTCCCCACCTGGGTCTCACCTGGACGTGGTGACTCTTGTCACCACCGGGGACTCACCTGGACCTGTTTACTGTGTTCCACACATGGGCCTCAAGTAGACCTGTTTACCATGGTCCCCAAGTCGGCCTCACATGGACCTGTTGCCTCTGATCCCCACTTGGGCCTCACGTGTACCTGGTAACACTGGTCCCCACCTGGGCCTCATCTGGACCTAGTGACTCTGGTCCCCACCTGGGCTTCACTTGGATCTGATGACTCTGGTCCCCACCGGGACTTCACCTGGATCTGGTGACTCTGGTACCCACCTGGACCTCTCCTGGACCTGGTGACTCTCTTTCCAACATGGACCTCACCTGGATCTGGTGACTCTGGTCCTCAGTTTGGCCTCACATGGACCTGGTATCTCTCGTCCCCACTTGGTCCTAACTCAGTACTGCTGAATCTTGTCCCACCTAGGCCGCACCCAGACCTGGTGACTCTTGTCCCCAGCTATGCCTCAATTCAACCTGATGAATCTGATCCTCACGTGGGCCTCACATGGACCTGGGACTCAGCTGGATAGAGTGGCTCTTGTTCCCACAAGGGGCTCCACTGATACTGCTGACTCTGGTCTTATTCTTTTTTTTTTTTTTTAATTTTTATTTACTTATGATAGTCACACAGAGAGAGAGAGAGAGGCAGAGACACAGGCAGAGGGAGAAGCAGGCTCCATGCACCGGGAGCCCGACGTGGGATTCGATCCAGGGTCTCCCGGATCGCGCCCTGGGCCAAAGGCAGGCGCCAAACCGCTGTGCCACCCAGGGATCCCTCTGGTCTTATTCTATGCCTCACCAGGACCAAGTGATTCTGTTCCCCATCTGGGTCTGCATGGCCCTAGTGACTCTGGTCCTCACCCAGGCATCATTGGGACCTGGATACTCTATTCCACACCTGGGCATCACTTTGACCAGGGACGTCTGGTCCCATTCTGGGCCTCAAACTAAACTGGTTCCTCTGGTTCTCCCTCTGGGCCTCACCGTTACCTGGTGACGCTGGTCACCCCTTGGGCTTCACCTGGGCCTGGTGAGTATGGTCCTTAGCTGGTCCTCACCTGGATCTGGTGACTGGTCGCCACCTGGGCCTCACCTGGACTTGGTGAATCCTGTTGCCACCTGCGCCTCACCTGGATCTTGTGACTGTGGTCCCACTTGGACCTCACCTGGATCTGGTGTCTCTGGTTCCCATATTGGGCTCTCCAAGACCTGGTTCCTGTGGTCTCCATCTGGCCTCACCTGGAACACAATGTCTCTGATCCATATTTGGTCCTCTCCTGGACCTGTTGACTCAGGTCCTTACCTAGGCATCATGGGACCTGGATACTCTCTTATATACCTGGGCCTCACCTGGAACTGGTTACTGTGATCCCACATGGGCCTCACCTGGAGGAGGTGACTGGTTCCCACAGGGACCTCATCTGCACCTGGTGACTCAGGTCCTCATATGGGCATCATGGGACCTGGTTTCTTAGTTACACATCGGGGCCTCACCTGGACCTAGTGATTCTCGTCCCCCTCTGGTCCTCACTCTGAAGTGGTGACTCTGGTCCCCACCTGGATATCACCAGTACCGGGTGCCTCTGGTCCTCTCTGGGACTCCCCCTGAGCTGGAGACACTAGTCTTCAACTGGGCCTCAATAGTACCTGGTGAATCTACTCCTCACTTAGGCCTCGTCTGGACCTTGTGACTCTTTTCGCACCTGGCAAGAATGGGACATTGTTACTCTGTTCCCCACCTGGGCCTCACCTGGACATGATAACTTTGCTCCACACTTTGGCCTCAACTGGTTCTGATGACACTGGTCGCCCCACCTTGTCCTCAATCTGGACCTGGTGACTGTGGTCCCCACCTGGGTCTCACCTGGACCTGGTGACTCTCGTTCCCACATGAACCACACCTGGACCTGGTGTCTGTGGTGTTCTTGTAGACTCACATTTACCTGGTGACTCCTGTCCCCACTAGGGCATCACCTGGATCTGGTGACTCTGGCCTGCAGGTTGGCCTCACCTGGACCTGGTGAGTGGGGTTGCCACCTGGGCATCACCCATACCTGGTGACTCAGGTCCCCACGTGGGCCTCTTGGACCTGGTGAATCTGGTCCGTACCTGGTCCTCTCCCAGACCCTGGGACTCTGGTCACCACCTGGGCCTCACCTGGACCTGGTGAATGAATCTGGTCCCCATCTGGTCCTCACCCAGTCCTGGTGACTTTGTTCCCCACCTGGACCTGATTGCTGTGGACTCTTTCTTGGCCTCACCTGGACCTGGTGACTCTGATCTTATCTGCATGTCACCCAGACCTGGTCACTCTGGTCCTCACCTGGGCATCATTGGTACCTGGTGACTCTGTTCCACACCTGAGCCTCACCTGGACATGATGACTCTGGAACCACTCTGGGCCTAACCCTGACCTGGTGACTATGGTCTCCATCTGCATGTCACCTGGACCAGGTGACTCTGGGACCCCTCTCGGCCTCAACCAGGTCTGGGGACACTGGTCCTCAACTGGGCCGCACCTGGACCTAGTGAATATGCTCCATCTGGGCCACAGTTGGACCTATTGACTCTGTTCCCTACCTGGGCATCATCGGGAAATGGATCCACTGCATGGCCTGCAGGTTGGCCTCACCTGGACATTGTAAGTCTGGTCCCTACCTGGGCATTATCGGGACATGGTTCCACACATGCCCTGCAGTTTGGCATCACCTGCACCTGGTAATTCTAGTCCCTACCTGTGCATTATCAGGACATGGTTCCTCTGCATGGCCTGCAGGTTGGCATCACATGGACCTGGTGAGTGGGGTTGTCACCTGGGTCTCACACATGCCTGGTGACACAGGTCCCCACGTGGGCCTCACTTGGAACGGGTGAATCTGGTCCTTACCTTGTTCTCACCCGGAACTCGTAACTCTGGTCACCACCTGGGAATCACCTGGGCCTGGTGTTTCTGGTACCCATCTGGGCGTCATCCAGTCCTGGTGACATTGTTCCCCACCTGGACCTGATTGCTGTGGACTGTTTCTTGGCCTCACCTGGAACTGGTGACTCTGATCCTATCTGAGCGTCACCCAGACCTGGTGACTCTGGTCCTCACCTGGACATGATGACTCTGGAACCTCTCTGGGCCTCACACTAACCTGGTGACTCTGGTCCCCATCCTGAACTCACCTGTATCTGGTGACTCTGGTCTCAGTTTGGCCTCACCTGGACTGGTATCTATCGTCCCCACTTTGACCTAACTCAAAACTGCTGAATCTTGCCCCACCTAGGCCGGACCTAGACCTGATGACTCTTGTCCCGAACTATGCGTCAATTCGACTTGATGAATCTAGTGACTCTGGTCCTCACCCAGGCATCATTGGGACCTGGATACTCTATTCCACACCTGGGCCTCACTTTCACGAGGGACCTCTGGTCCCATTCTGGGCCTCAAACTAAACTGGTTACTCTGGTTCTCCCTCTGGGCCTCACCCTTACCTGGTGACGCTGGTCACCCCTTGGGCTTCACCTGGGCCTGGTGAATCTGGTCCTTAGCTGGTCCTCACCTGGATCTGGTGACTGGTCGCCACCTGGGCCTCACCTGGACTTGGTGAATCCTGTTGCCACCTGCGCCTCACCTGGACCTTGTGACTGTGGTCCCACCTGGACCTCACCTGGATCTGGTGTCTCTGGTTCCCATATTGTGCTCTCCAAGACCTGGTTCCTGTGGTCTCCATCTGGCCTCACCTGGAACACAATGTCTCTGATCCATATTTGGGCCTCTCCTGGACCTGTTGACTCAGGTCCTTACCTAGGCATCATTGGGACCTGGATACTGTCTTATATACCTGGGCCTCACCTGACCTGGTGACTGTGGTCCCACCTGTGCCTCACCAGGACGAGGTGACTGGTTCCCACAGGGACCTCACCTAGACCTGGTGACTCAGGTCCTCCTATGGGCATCATGGGACCTGGTTTCTCAGTTCCACATCGGGGCCTCACCTGGAACTAGTGATTCTCGTCCCCCTCTGGGCCTCACTCTGACGTGGTGACTCTGGTCCCCACCTGGATATCACCAGGACCGGGTGACTCTGGTCCCCCTCTGGGACTCACCCGGAGCTGGCGACACTTTTCCTCAGCTGGGCTTCAACAGGACCTGGTGAATCTACTCCTCACTTAGCGCTCGTCTGGACCTTGTGACTCTTTTCCCACCTGGCAACAATGGGACATGGTTACTCTGTTCCCAACCTGGGCCTCACCTGGACATGATAACTTTGATCCACACTTTGGCCTCAACTGGTCCTGATGACACTGGTCTCCCCACCTAGGCCTCAATCTGGACCTGGTGACTGTGGTCTCCACCTGGGTCTCACCTGGACCTGGTGACTCTCGTTCCCACATGAACCACACCTGGACCTGGTGACTGTGGTGTTCTGTAGACTCATATTTTCCTGGTGACTGCTGTCCCCACTAGGGCCTCACGTGCATCTGACGACTCTGGCCTGCAGGTTGGCCTCACCTGGACCTGGTGAGTGTGGTTGCCACCTGCACCTCACGTGGACCTGGTGATTCTGGTCTGCACTGAGGTTACCCTGGATCTGGTGACTGTGGTCCCCACCTGGGCTTCGCCTGGATTTGGGGACTCCGGTCCCCATCTGGGCCTCACCTGGCCCTGTTGACCATGGTCCTCAACTGGGAAAAATTGGGACGCGGTGACTGTGTTCCACAACTGGACCTCACCTGGACCAAGTGACTCTGGTCCCCCTCTGGGTCTCACCGTGCCCTAGTGACTGTGAAGCTCACTTTGGCCTGACTTCAACCTGCTGACCCTGGTCGCCACCTGCTCCTGACCTCGAACTGTTGACTCTGCTTTATTCAAGGACCTCCCATGTACCTGTTGATCCTGGTCACCACCTGGGCTTCACCTTGACGTGGTGACTCTTGTCACCACCTGGGTCTCACCTGGACCTGGTGACTCTATTCCCACATGAACCACACCTGGACCTGGTGACTGTGGTATACTTGTAGACTCACATTTACCTGGTGACTCCGGTCCCCACTAGGCCCTAACCTGGATCTGGTGACTCTGGCCTGCAGGTTGGCCTCACCTGGACTTGGTTAGTGGGATGCCACCTGGGCCTCACACATACCTGGTGACTCAGGTCCCCACTAGGGCCTAACCTGGATCTGCTGACTCTGGCCTGCAGGTTGGCCTCACCTGGACTGGGTTAGTGGGATGCCACCTGGGCCTCACACATACCTGGTGACTCAGGTCCCCACGTGTGCCTCTTGGACCTGGTGAATCTGGCCGTTACCTGGTCTTCTCCGAGACCCGGGGAATCTGGTCACACCCTGGGCCTCACGTGGACCTGGTGAATCTGGTCCCCATCTGGGCCTAACCCAGTCCTGGTGACTATGTTCCCCACCTGGAACTGATTGCTCTGGACTCTTTCTTGACCTCACTTGGAACTGGTGACTCTGATCCTATCTCTGCGTCACCGAGACCTGGTGACTCTGGTCCTCACCTGGGCATGATTGGTACCTGGTTACTGTGTTCCACACCTGAGCCTCACCTGGACATGATGTCTCTGGGACCTCTCTGGGCCTCACCCTGACCTGGTGATCTGGTCCCCCTCTGGATGTCACTTTGACCAGGTGAATCTGGTACCCTCTAGGCCTCAACCAGATCTGGTGACTCTTGTCCTCATCTGGGCCTCACCTGGACCTAGTGAATATGCTCCATCTGGGCCTCATTTGGACCTGGTGACTCTGGTCCCTACCTGGGCATCATCGGGACATGTTTCCACTGCATGGCCTGCAGGTTGGCCTCACCTGGACCTGGTGAGTGTGGTTGCCACCTGCACCTCACGTGGACCTGGTGATTCTGGTCTGCACCTGAGATTACCCTGGATCTGGTGACTGTGGTCCCCACCTGGGATTCGCCTGGATTTGGGGACTCCGGTCCCCATCTGGGCCTCACCTGGCCCTGTTGACCATGGTCCTCAACTGGGAAAAATTGGGACGCGGTGACTGTGTTCCACAACTGGACCTCACCTGGACCAAGTGACTCTGGTCCCCCTCTGGGTCTCACCGTGCCCTAGTGACTGTGAAGCTCACTTTGGCCTGACTTCAACCTGCTGACCCTCGTCGCCACCTGCGCCTGACCTCGAACTGTTGACTCTGCTTTATTCAAGGACCTCCCATGTACCTGGTGATCCAGGTCACCACCTGGGCTTCACCTTGACGTGGTGACTCTTGTCACCACCTGGGTCTCACCTGGACCTGGTGACTCTCGTTCCCACATGAACCACACCTGGACCTGGTGACTGTGGTGTACTTGTAGACTCACATTTACCTGGTGACTCCGGTCCCCACTAGGCCCTAACCTGGATCTGGTGACTCTGGCCTGCAGGTTGGCCTCACCTGGACTTGGTTAGTGGGACGCCACCTGGGCCTCACACATACCTGGTGACTCAGGTCCCCACTAGGACCTAACCTGGATCTGCTGACTCTGGCCTGCAGGTTGGCCTCACCTGGACTGGGTTAGTGGGATGCCACCTGGGCCTCACACATACCTGGTGACTCAGGTCCCCACGTGGGCCTCTTGGACCTGGTGAATCTGGCCCTTACCTGGTCTTCTCCGAGACCCGGGGAATCTGGTCCCAACCTGGGCCTCACGTGGACCTGGTGAATCTGGTCCCCATCTGGGCCTAACCCAGTCCTGGTGACTATGTTCCCCACATGGAACTGATTGCTCTGGACTCTTTCTTGGCCTCACTTGGAACTGGTGACTCTGATCCTATCAGTGCGTCACCGAGACCTGGTGACTCTGGTCCTCACCTGGGCATGATTGGTACCTGGTTACTGTGTTCCACACCTGAGCCTCACCTGGACATGATGTCTCTGGGACCTCTCTGGGCCTCACCCTGACCTGGTGATCTGGTCCCCATCTGGATGTCACCTGGACCAGGAGATTCTGGTACCCCTCTAGGCCTCAACCAGATCTGATGACTCTTGTCCTCAACTGGGCCTCATCTGGAACTAGTGAATATGCTCCATCTGGACCTCATTTGGACATGGTGAATCTGGTCACTCACTGGGCATCATCTGGAAATGGTTCCACTGCATGGCCTGCTGGTTTGCCTCACCTAGACCTGGTAACTCTGGTCCCGACCTGGGCATCATCGGGACATGGTTCCTCTGCATGGCCTGCAGGTAGGCCTCATCTTGACCTGGTGAGTGGAGTTCCCACCTGGGTCTTACCCATGCCTGGTGACACAGGTCCCCACGTGGGCCTCACTTGGACCTGGTGAATTTGGTCCTTAACTAGTCCTCACCCGGAACTGGTAAATCTGGTCACCACCTGGGAATCACCTGGACCTGGTGAATCTGGTTCCCCTCTGGGCATCACCCAGTCCTGTTGACTTTCTTCCACACCTGGACCTGATTGCTGTGGATTCCTCTTGGCCTCAACTGAACTGGTGACTCTAATGCTAACTGGGCCTCACCCAGATCTGGTGACCATGGTCCTCACCTGTGGACCATTATGAGCTGGATACTCTGTTCCACACCTGAGCCTCACCTGGACATGATGACTCTGGAACATCTCTGGGCCTCACCCTAACCTTGTGACTCTGGACCCATCTGGATGGCACCTGGACCAGGTGATTCTGGTACCCCTCTAGCCCTCAACGCGGTCTGGTGACACTGGTCCTCAACTGGGCCTCACCTGGACCTAGTGAATATGCTCCATCTGGGCCTCATTTGGACCTGGTGACTCTGGTCCCTACCTGGGCATCATCGGGAAATGGTTCCACTGCATGGCCTTTAGGTTGGCCTGACCTGGACCTGGTTAGTGGCGTTGCCACATGGGCCTCACCCATACCTGGTGACTCTGTCCCCACGTGGGCCTCTTGGACCTGGTGAATCTGGTCCTTACCTCGTCCTCTCCTAGACCCGGGGACTCTGGTCACCACCTGGGCCTCACCTGGACCTGGTCAATCTTGTCCCCATCTGGGCCTCACCGAGTTCTGGTGGCTTTGTTCCCCACTGGTACCTGATTGCTGTGGATTCTTTCTTGGCCTCACCTGGAACTGGTGACTCTGATCCTATCTGCTCGTCACCCAGAATTGGTGACTCTGGTCCTCACTTGGGCATCATTGGTACCTGGTGACTCTGTTCTACACCTGAACCTCACCTGGACATGATGACTCTGGAACCTCTCTGGGCCTCACCCTGAACTGGTAACTCTGGTCCCCATCTGGATGTCACCTGGACCAGGGGATTCTGGTACCCCTCTAGGCCTCAACCAGATATGGTGACTCATGTCCTCAACTGGGCCTCATCTGGACCTAGTGAATATGATCCATCTTGGCCTCATTTGGACCTGGTGACTCTGGTCCCTACCTTGGCATCATAGGGATATGGTTCTACAGCATGGCCTGCAGGTTGGCCTCACCTGGACATTGTAACTCTGGTCCCTACCTGGGCATTATCGGGACATGGTTCCACACATGCCCTGCAGGTTGGCATCACCTGCACCTGGTAACTATAGTCCCTACATGTGCATCATCAGGACATGGTTCCTCTGCATGGCCTGCAGGTTGGCATCACCTGGACCTGGTGAGTGGGGTTGTCACCTGTGCCTCACCCAAGCCTGGTGACACAGGTCCCCACGTGGGCCTCACTTGGAAAGGGTGAATCTGGTCCTTACCTTGTTCTCACCCGGAACTCGTAACTCTGGTCACCACCTGGGAATCACCTGGGCCTGGTGTTTCTGGTACCCATCTGGTCGTCATCCAATCCTGGTGACATTGTTCCCCACCTGGACCTGATTGCTGTGGACTGTTTCTTGGCCTCACCTGGAACTGGTGACTCTGATCCTATCTGCGCGTCACCCAGACCTGGTGACTCTGGTCCTCACCTGGACATGATGACTCTGGAACCTCTCTGGGCCCCACCCTAACCTGGTGACTCTGGTCCCCATCTGGAACTCACCTGGATCTGGTGACTCTGGTCCTCAGTTTGGCCTCACCTGGACCTGGTTTCTCTCGTCCCCACTTTGACCTAACTCAGAACTGCTGAATCTTGCCCCACCTAGCCCGCACCCAGACCTGGTGACTCTTGTCCCCAGCTATGCCTCAATTTGCCCTAATGAATCTGGTCCTCACGTGGGCCTCACATGGACCTCGGACTCAGCTGCATAGAGTGGCTCTGGTTCCCACAAGGGGCTCACCTGATACTGGTGACTGTGGTCTTATTCTATGCCTCACCAGGACTTAGTGATTCTGTTCCCCATCTAGGCCTGCATGGCCCTAGTGACTCTGGTCCTCACCCAGGAATCATTGGGAACTGGATACTCTATTCCACACCTGGGCCTCACTTTGACCAGGGACCTCTGGTCCCATTCTGGGCCTCAAACTAAACTGGTTACTCTGGTATCCCCTCTGGGCCTCACCCTTACCTGGTGACTCTGGTCACCCCTTGGGCTTCACTTGGACCTGGTGAATCTGGTCCTTAGCTGGTCCGCACCTGGATCTGGTGACTGGTCGCCACCTGGGTCTCACCTGGACTTGGTGAATCCTGTTGCCACCTGCAGCTCACCTGGACCTTGTGACTGTGGTCCCACCTGGACCTCACCTGGATCTGGTGGCTCTGGTTCTCATATGGGGCTCTCCTGGATCTGGTTCCTGTGGTCTCCATCTGGCCTCACCTGGAACACAATGACTCTGATCCATATTTGGTCCTCTCCTGGACCTGTTGACTCTGGTCCTTACCTGGGCATCATTGGGACCTGGATACTCTCTTATATACTTGGGCCTCACCTGGACCTGGTGACTGTGTTCCCACCTGGGCCTCACCTGCGCGAGGTGACTGGATCCCACAGGAACCTCACCTGGATCTGGTGACTCAGGTCCTCATATGGATATCATGGGACCTGGTTTCTGAGTTCCACATCGGGGCCTCACCTGGACCTAATGATTCTCGTCCCCCTCTGGGCCTCACCCTGACGTGCTGACTCTGGTCCCCCCCTGGATATCACCAGAACTGTGTGACTCTGGTCCCCCTCTGGGACTCACCCGGAGATGGGGTCACTGGTCCTCAACTTGGCCTCAACAGGACCTGGTGAATCTACTCCTCACTTAGGCCTCGACTGGACCTTGTGACTCTTTTCCCACCTGGCAACAATGGGACATGGTTACTCTGTTCCGCACCTGGGCCTCACATGGACATTTTAACTTTGCTCCGCACATTGGCCTCAACTGGTCCTGATGACCCTGGTCCCCCAACCAAGGGTCAGTCTGGACCTGGAGACTGTCGTCCCCTCGTGGGTCTCACCTGGACCTGTTGACTCTCGATCCCACATGAACCACACCTGGACCTGGTGACTGTGGTGTACTTGTAGACTCACATTTACCTGGTGACTCCGGTCCCCACTAGTGCCTCACCTGGATATGGTGACTCTGGCCTGTTGGTTGGCCTCACTTGGACCTGGTTAGTGGGGTTGCCACTGGGCCTCACCCAAACCTGGTGACTCAGGTCCCCACGTGGGCCTCTTGGACCTGTTAATCTGGTTCTTACCTGGTCCTCTCCCAGACCCGGGGACTCTGGTTACCACCTGGGCCTCACCTGGACCTAGTGAATCTAGTCCCCAACTGGGCCTCACCCATTTCTGATGACTTTGTTCCCCACCTGGACCTGATTGTTGTGGTCTCCTTCTTGGCCTCACCTGGACCTGGTGACTCTGATCCTATCTGCACGTCACCCAGATCTGGTGACTCTGGTCCTCACCTGGGCATGATTGGTACCTGGTGACTCTGTTCCTCACCTGAGCCTCACCTGGACATGATGTCTCTGGAAACTCTCTGGGCCTCACCCTTACCTGGTGACTCTGGTCCCCGTCTGGATGTCACCTAGACCAGGCGAATCAGGTACCCCTCTGGGCCTCAATCAGATCTGGGGCCTCTGGTCCTCAACTGGGCCTCACCTGGACCTAGTGAATATGCTCCATCTGGGCCTCATTTGGACCTGGTGACTCTGGTCCCTACTTGGGCAACATCGGGACATGGTTCCACATAATGGTCTGCAGGTTGGCCTCTTCTTGACCTGGTAACTCTGGTCCCTACCTGGGCATCATCGGGACACGGTTCCTCTGCATGGCCTGCAGGTTGGCGTCACCTGGACCTCGTACCTCTGGTCCCTACCTGGGCATCATCGGGACAAGGTTCCTCTGCATGGTCTGCAGATAGGCCTCACCTGGACCTGGAGAGTGGGCTTGCCATCTGGGCCTCACCCATACCTGGTGACACAGGTCTCACGTGGGCCTCACTTGGACCTGGTTAATCTGGTCCTTACCTGGTCCTCACCCGGAACAGGTAACCCTTGTCACCACCTGGAAATCACCTGGACCTGGTGAATCTGGTCCCCATCTGGGCCTCACCCAGTCCTGGTGACTTTGTTCCCCACCTGGAGCTGATTGCTTTGGACTCTTTCTTGGCCTCACCTGGAACTGGTGACTCTTATCCTCTCTGCGTGTGACTCAGGCCTGGTGAATCTGGTCCTCACCTGGGAATCATTGGTACCTGGTGACTCTGTTTCACACCTGAGCCTCACCTGGACATGATGACTCTGAAACCTCTCTGGGCCTCACCCTGACCTGGTGACTCTGGTCCCCATCTGGATGTCACCTGGACCAGGTGATTCTGGTACCCCTCTAGGCCTCAACCAGATCTGGTGTCTCTGGTCCTCAACTGGGACTCGGCTGGACTTAGTGAATATGCTCCATCTTGGCCTCATTTGGACCTGGTTACTCTGGTCCCTACCTGGGCATCATGGGGACCTGGTTCCACTGCATGGCCTGCAGGTTGGCCTCACCTGGACCTGGTAACTCTGGTCCCTACCTTGGCATTATCGGGACCCGGTTACTTTGCATGGCCTGCAGGTAGGCCTCACCTGGACCTGGTGAGTGGGGTTGCCACTTGGGCCTCACGCATACCTGGTGACACAGGCCCCTACGTGGGCCTGACTTGGACCTGGTGTATCTGGTAATTCTGGACACCACCTGGGAATCACCTGGACCTGGTGAATCTGGTAAATCTTGTCACCACCTGGGAATCACTTGGACCTGGTGAATCTGTGTCCCCACCTGGAGTTCACCTGGATCTAGTGACTCTGGTTCCCACCTGGACCTCTCCTGGACCTGGTGACTCTCTTTCCAACATGGACCTCACCTAGATCTGGTGACTCTGGTACTCAGTTTGGCCTCACCTGGACATCGTGTCTCTCGTCCCCAATTTGACCTAACTCAGAAGTGCTGAATCTTGCCCCACCTAGGCCGCACCCAGACCTGGTGACTCTTGTCCCCAGCTATGCCTCAATTCGACCTGGTGAATCTGGTCCTCACGTGGGCTTCACATGGACCTGGGACTCAGCTGGATAGAGTGGCTCTGCTTCCCAAAAGGGGCTCACCTCATACTGGTGACTGTGGTCTTTTTCTATGCCTCACCAGGACCTAGTGATTCTGTTCCCCATCTGGGCCTGTATGGCCCTAGTGACTCTGGTCCTGACCCAGGCATCATTGGGACCTGGATACTCTATTCGACAACGGGGCCTCACTTTGACCACGGACCTCTGGTCCCATTCTGGGCCTCAATCTAAACTGGTTACTCTGGTTCCCCTTCTGGGCCTCACCCTTACCTGGTAAATCTGGTCACCCCTTGGGCTTCACTTGGGCCTGGTGAATCTGGTCCTTAGCTGGTCCGCACATGGATCTGGTGACTGTTCGCCACCTGGGCCTCACATGGAGTTGGTGAATCCTGTTGCCACCTGCGCCTCACCGGGACCTTGTGACTCTTTTCCCACCTGGCATCAATGCGACATGGTTACTCTGTTCCCCACCTGGGCCTCACCTGGACATGATAACTTTGCTCCACACTTTGGCCTCAACTGGTCCTGATGACGCTGGTCCCCCCACCTAGGCCTCAATCTGGACCTGGTGACTGTGGTCCCCACCTGGTTCTCACCTGGACCTGGTGTTTCTCGTTCCCACATGAACCACACCTGGACCTGGTGACTGTGGTGTTCTTATAGACGCACATTTACCTGGTGACTCTGGTCCCCACTAGGGCCTCACCTGGATCTGGTGACTCTGGCCTGAAGGTTGTCCTCACCTGGACCTGGTGAGTGGGGTTGCCACCCCATACCTGGTGACTCAGTTCCACACGTGGGCCTCGTGGACCTGTTTATCTGGTCGTTACCTGGTCCTCTCCCAGACCCGGGGACTCTGGTCCCCAATTGGGCCTCATCTGAACCTGTGATTCTGGTCCCCAACTGGGCCTCACCCAGTCCTGTTGACTTTGTTCCCCACCTGGATCTCATTGCTGTGGACTCTTTCTTGGCCTCACCGGGAACTGGTGACTCTGATCCTATCTGCGCGTCACCCAGACCTGTGACTCTGGTCCTGACCTGAGCATCATTGGTACCTGGTGACTCTGTTCCACACCAGAGCCTCACCTGGATATGATGACTCTGCAACCCCTTTGGGCCTCACCCTGACGTGGTGATTCTGGTCCCCATCTGGATGTCACCTGGACCAGGTGATTCTGGTACCCCTCTAGGCCTCAACCAGATCTGGTGACTCTGGTTCTCAACTGGGCTTCACCTGGACCTAGTGAATATGCTCCATCTGGATCTCATTGGACCTGATGATTCTGATCCCTACCTGGGCATCATCGGGACATGGTTCCACTGCATGGACTTCAGGTTGGCCTCACCTGGACCTGTTAACTCTGGTCCCTACCTGGGCATCATCTGGACATTGTTCCACTGCATGGCCTGCAGGTTGGCCTCACCTGGACCTGGTAACTCTAGTCCCTACCTGGGCATCATCGGGACATATTTCCTCTGCATGGCCTGCAGGTTGGCCTCCCCTGGACCTGGTGAGTGGGGTTGCCACCTGGGCCTCACTCATACCTGGTGACAAAGGCCCCACGTGGGCCTCACTTGGACCTGGTGAATCTGGTCCTCTCCTGGTCCTCACCCGGAACTGGTAACTCTTTTTACAACCTGGGAATCACCTGGACCTCGTGAATCTGGTCCCCATCTGGGCCTCACCCAGTCCTGGTGACTTTGCTCCCCTCCTGGACCTGTTTGCTGTGGACTCCTACTTGGCCTCACCTGGAACTGCTGACTCTGATCCTTACTGGGCCTCACCCAGATCTGGTGACTCTGGTCCTCTCCTGTGGACCATTATGACCTGGATACTCTGTTCCACACCTGAGCCTCACCTGGACATGATGACTCTGGATCCCCTCTGGTCCTCAGCCTGACATGGTGACATGGGCCCCATCTGGATGTCACCAAGACCAGATGAATCTGGTAACCCTCTAGGCCTCAACTTGACCTGGTGACTCTGGTCCTCAACTGGGCCTCACCAGGACCTAGTGAATATGCTCCCCACCTCCGCCTCATCTGGAAATGGCGACTCTGGTTCTACCTGGGAATCATTGGGACATTGTTACTCTATTCCCCACTGGGACTGCCCTGATCCTGGTAACTCTGGTCCTGACTTTGGCCTCTTCTATACCAGTTGACTCTGGCTCCACCTGGTCCTCAACTGTAATTGGTGATTGTCGTTCCCACATGGACATCATGTGGACCTGGTGGCTGCAGTGTTTCTAGCTTCTCATGTACCTCGTGACTCTGGTCCCCACCAGGGCCTCACCGGGCACTGGTGAGTGTGGTTGCCACCTGCACCTCACCTGGACCTGGTGATTCTGGTCTGCACCTGAAACTACCCTGGATCTGGTGACTGTGGTCTCCACCTGGGCTTCACCTGGATTTGGGGACTCCGGTCCCCATCTGGGCCTCACCTGGCCCTGTTGATCATGGTCCTCAATTGTTCAGAATTGGGACCCGGTGACTGTGTTCCACAACTGGACCTCACGTGGACCAGGTGACTCTGGTCACCCTCAGGGTCTCACCGTGCCCTAGTGACTGTGAACCCCACTTTGTACTGACTTGAACTTGCTGACCCTGTTTGCCACCTGCAACTGACGTAGAACTGTTGACTCTGGTCCTTTCAAGGGCCTCCCCTGAACCTGGTGAACCTGGTCCCCACCTGGGCCTCACCTGGACGTGGTGACTCTTGTCACCACCGGTTACTCACGTGGACCTGGTTACTGTGTTCCACGCCTGGGCCTCAAGTAGACCTGTTGACCATGGTCCCCAAGCCGGCCTCACATGAACCTGTTGCCTGTGATCCCCACCGGTGCCTCACGTGTACCTGGTAACTCTGGTCCTCACCTGGGCCTCTTCTGGACCTAGTGACTCTGGTCCCAACCTGGGCTACACCTGGATCTGGTGACTCTGGTCCCCGTCTGGGGCTCACACAGTCCTGGTGACTTTGTTCCCCACCTGGACGTGATTGCTGTGGACTCTTTCTTGGCCTCACCTGGAACTGGTGAATCTGGTCCCTATCTGGATGTCACCTGGACCAGGGGATTCTGGTACCCCTCTGGGCCTCAACCAGAACTGGTGACTCTGGTTCTCAACTGGGCCTCACCTGGACCTAGTGAATATGCTCCATCTGGATCTCATTGGACCTGATGATTCTGATCTCTACCTGGGCATCATCGGGACATGGTTCCACTGCATGGACTTCAGGTTGGCCTCACCTGGACCTGTTAACTCTGGTCCCTACCTGGGCATCATCTGGACATTGTTCCACTGCATGGCCTGCAGGTTGGCCTCACCTGGACCTGGTAACTCTAGTCCCTACCTGGGCATCATCGGGACATATTTCCTCTGCATGGCCTGCAGGTTGGCCTCCCCTGGACCTGGTGAGTGGGGTTGCCACCTGGGCCTCACTCATACCTGGTGACAAAGGCCCCACGTGGGCCTCACTTGGACCTGGTGAATCTGGTCCTCTCCTGGTCCTCACCCGGAACTGGTAACTCTTTTTACAACCTGGGAATCACCTGGACCTCGTGAATCTGGTCCCCATCTGGGCCTCACCCAGTCCTGGTGACTTTGCTCCCCGCCTGGACCTGTTTGCTGTGGACTCCTACTTGGCCTCACCTGGAACTGCTGACTCTGATCCTTACTGGGCCTCACCCAGATCTGGTGACTCTGGTCCTCACCTGTGGACCATTATGACCTGGATACTCTGTTCTACACCTGAGCCTCACCTGGACATGATGACTCTGGATCCCCTCTGGTCCTCAGCCTGACATGGTGACATGGGCCCCATCTGGATGTCACCAAGACCAGATGAATCTGGTACCCCTCTAGGCCTCAACTTGACCTGGTGACTCTGGTCCCCAACTGGGCCTCACCGGGACCTAGTGAATATGCTCCCCACCTCCGCCTCATGTGGAACTGGCGACTCTGGTTCTACCTTGGAATCATTGGGACATTGTTACTCTATTCCCCACTGGGACTGCCCTGATCCTGGTAACTCTGGTCCTGACTTTGGCCTCTTCTGTACCAGGTGACTCTGGCTCCACCTGGTCCTCAACTGTAATTGGTGATTGTCGTTCCCACATGGACATCATGTGGACCTGGTGGCTGCAGTGTTTCTAGCTTCTCATGTACCTCGTGACTCTGGTCCCCACCAGGGCCTCACCGGGCACTGGTGAGTGTGGTTGCCACCTGCACCTCACCTGGACCTGGTGATTCTGGTCTGCACCTGAAACTACCCTGGATCTGGTGACTGTGGTCTCCACCTGGGCTTCACCTGGATTTGGGGACTCCGGTCCCCATCTGGGCCTCACCTGGCCCTGTTGATCATGGTCCTCAACTGTTCAGAATTGGGACCCGGTGACTGTGTTCCACAACTGGACCTCACCTGGACCAGGTGACTCTGGTCACACTCAGGGTCTCACCGTGCCCTAGTGACTGTGAACCCCACTTTGTACTGACTTGAACTTGCTGACCCTGGTTGACACCTGCAACTGACGTAGAACTGTTTACTCTGGTTCTTTCAAGGGCCTCCCCTGAACCTGGTGAACCTGGTCCCCACCTGGGCCTCACCTGGACGTGGTGACTCTTGTCACCACCGGTTACTCACGTGGACCTGGTTACTGTGTTCCATGCCTGGGCCTCAAGTAGACCTGATGACCATGGTCCCCAAGCCGGCCTCACATGAACCTGTTGCCTGTGATCCTTAACGGTGCCTCACGTGTACCTGGTAACTCTGGTCCTCACCTGGGCCTCTTCTGGACCTAGTGACTCTGGTCCCAACCTGGGCTACACCTGGATCTGGTGACTCTGGTCCCCGTCTGGGGCTCACACAGTCCTGGTGACTTTGTTCCCCACCTGGACGTGATTGCTGTGGACTCTTTCTTGGCCTCACCTGGAACTGGTGACTCTGGTCCCTATCTGGATGTCACCTGGACCAGGGGATTCTGGTACCCCTCTGGAACTCAACCAGATCTGGTGACTCTGGTTCTCAACTGGGCCTCACCTGGACCTAGTGAATATGCTCCATCTGGCCCTCATTTGGACCTGATGATTCTGATCCCTACCTGGGCATCATCGGGACATGGTTCCACTGCATGGACTTCAGGTTGGCCTCACCTGGACGTGTTAACTCTGGTCCCTACCTGGGCATCATCTGGACATTGTTCCACTGCATGGCCTGCAGGTTGGCCTCACCTGGACCTGGTAACTCTAGTCCCTACCTGGGCATCATCAGGACATATTTCCTCTGCATGGCCTGCAGGTTGGCCTCCCCTGGACCTGGTGAGTGGGGTTGTCACCTGGGCCTCACTCATACCTGGTGACTAAGGCCTCACGTGGGCCTCACGTGGACCTGGTGAATCTGGTCCATACCTGGTCCTCACCCGAAACTCCTAACTCGGGTCACCACCTGGAGGTCACCTGAACCTGGTTAATCTGGTCCCCATCTGGTCCTAATATAATCCTGGTGACTTTGTCACCCCACCTGGACCTGATTGATCTGGACTCCTTCTTGGCCTCACCTGGAACTGGTGACTCTGATCCTAAGCATGGCCTCACCTAACCTGGTGACTGTGGTTCCCATCGGGACCTCACCCGGACCTCATGTCTCTGGTCCCACCTGGGCCTCACCAGGACCTGGTGTCTCTCGTACCCACCTGGGTAGCATTAGGATATGGTTACACTGTTCACTAACAGTGACCCAGCCGGACCTATTAACTCTGGTCTTCACCTGGGCCACACCTGGACATGGTGACACTGGTTCCCACCTGGGTCTCACCTGGACAAGGTGAGTCGCATCCCCACCTCGTACTTATTTGTAACTGGTGATTCTCGTTTCCACATGGACATCATGTGGACCTGGTGGCTGCAGTGTTTCTAGCTTCTCATGTACCTCGTGACTCTGGTCCCCACCAGGGACTCACCGGGACCTGGTGAGTGTGGTTGCCACCTGCGCCTCACCTGGACCTGGTGATTCTGGTCTGTACCTGAGACTAACCTGGATCTGGGGACTGTGGTCCCCACCTGGGCTTCACCTGGATTTGGGGAGTCCGGTCCCCATCTGGGACTCACCTGGCCCTGTTGTCCATGGTCCTCACCTGGGCAAAATTGGGACACGGTGACTGTGTTCCACAACTGGACCTCACGTGGACCACATGACTCTGGTCCCCCTGTGGGTCTCACCGTTCCCTAGTGACTGTGAACCCCACTTTGGCCTGACTTGGACCTCCTGACACTTGTTGCCACCAGCGTCTGACCTCGAACTGTTGACTCTGGTTCTTTCATGGTCCTCCCCTGTACCGGGTGATCCTGGTCCCCACCAGGGCCTCACCTGGACGTGGTGACACTTTTCACCACGGAGGACTCACCTGGACCTGCTTACTATGTTCCACTCCTGGGTCTCAAGTAGACCTGTTGACCATGTTCCCCAAGCCGGCCTCACATGGACCTGTTGCCTCTGATCCCCACCGAGGCCTCACGTGTACCTGATAACTCTGGTCCTCACATGGGCCTCAACTGAACCTAGTGACTCTGGTCCCCAACTGGGCTTCACCTGGATCTGGTGACTCTGGTCCACACCTGGACCTCTCCTGGACTTGGAGACTCTCTTTCCATCATGGACCTCACCTGGATCTGGTGACTCTGGTCCTCAGATTGGACTCACCTGTTCCTGGTGTCTCTCTTCCCCACTTTGACCTAACTCAGAACTGCTGAATCTTGCCCCACCTTGGCCGCACCCAGACCAGGTGACTCTTGTCCACAGCTATGCCTCAATTCGACTTGATGAATCTGGCCTCAAGTGGGCCTCACATCACCTGGGACTCATCTGGATAGACTGGCTCTGGTTCCCAAAAGGGGCTCACCCGATACTGGTGACTGTGGTCTTATTCTATGCCTCACCAGGACCTAGAGGTTCTGTTCCTGATCTGGGCATGCATGGCCCTAGTGACTCTGGTCCTCACCCAGGCATCATTGGGACCTGGATACTCTATTCCACACCTGGGCCTTTCTTTGACCAGGGACCTCTGGTCCAATTCGGGGCCTCAAACTAAACTGGTTACTCTGGTTCCCCTCTGGGCCTCACCCTTACCTGGTGAATCTGGTCACCCTTTGGGCTTCACTTGGGCCTGGTGAATCTGGTCCTTAGCTCGTCCGCACCTGGATCTGGTTGCCACCTGGGCCTCACCTGGACTTGGTGAATCCTGTTGCCACGTGCGCCTCACCTGAACCTTGTGACTGTGGTCCCACCTGGATCTCACCTGGATCTGGTGGCTCTGGTTCCCATATGGGGCTATCCTGGACCTGGTTCCTGTGGTCTCCATCTGGCCTCACCTGGAACACAATGACTCTGATCCATATTTGGGACTTTCCTGGACCTGTTGACTCTGGTCCTTACCTGGGCATCATTGGGACTTGGATACTCTCATATACCTGGGCCTCACCTGGACCTGGTGACTGTGGTCCCACCTGGGCCTCACCTGGACGAGGTGACTGGTTCCCACAGGGACCTCACCGGGACCTGGTGACTCAGGTCTTCATATGGACATCATGGGACCTGGTTTCTCAATTCCTCATTGGGGCCTCACCTGGAGCTAGTGATTCTCGTCCCCCTCTGGGCCTCACTCTGACGTGGTGACTCTGGTCCCCATCTGGGCCTCACCCGGACCTGGGGACACTGGTCCTCAACTGGGCCTCAACAGGACCTGGTGAATCTACTCCTCACTTAGGCCTCGTCTGGACCTTGTGACTCTTTTCCCACCTGGCATCAATAGGACATGGTTACTCTGTTCCCCACCTGGGCCTCACCTGGACATGATAACTTTGCTCCGCACTTTGGCCTCAACTGTTCCTGATGACTCTGGTCCCCCCACCTAGGCCTCAATCTGGACTTGGTGACTGTGTTCCCCACCTGGGTCTCACCTGGACCTGGTGACTCTCGTTCCCACATGAACCACACCTGGCCCTAGTGACTGTGGTGTTCTTGTAGACTCACATTTACCTGGTGACTCCGGTCCCCACTAGGGTCTCTTCTGGATCTGGTGACTCTGGACTGCAGGTTGGCCTCACCTGGACCTGGTGAGTAGGGTTTGCCACCAGGGTCTCACCCATACCTGGTGACTCAGGTCCCAACGTGGGACTCTTGGAATTGGTGAATCTGGACCTTACCTGGTCCTCTCCCAGACCCGGGGACTCTGCTCACCACCTGGACCTCACCTGGACCTGGTGAATCTGGTCCATATCTGGGCCTCACCCAATCCTGGTGACTTTGTTCCTCACCTGGACCTGATTGCTGTGGAATCTTCCTTGGCCTCCCCTGAGCTGGTGACTCTGATTCTATCTGCGCGTCACCCAGACCTGGTGACTCTGTCCTCACCTGGGTATCATTGGTACCTGGTGACTCTGTTCCACACCTGAGCCTCACCTGGACATGATGACTCTGGAACCTCTCTGGGCCTCACCCTGACCTGGAGACTCTGGTCCCCATCTGGATGTCACCTTGACCAGGTGATTCTGGTACCCCTCTAGTCCTCAACCAGATCTGGTGACTCTGGTCCTCAACTGGGCCTCACCTGGACCTAGTGAATACGCTCACTCTGGGCCTCCTTTGGACCTGGTGACTCTGGTCACTACCTGGGCATCATTGGGACATGGTTCCACAGCATGGCCTACAGGTTGACCTCACGTGGACCTGGTACGTCTTGTCCCTACGTGGACATCATCGGTACATGGTTCCACTGCATGGCCTGCACTTTGGCCTCACCTGGACCTGGTGAGTTTGATTTCCACCTGGGCCTCACCCATACATGGAGACACAAGTCCCCACGTCGGCCTAACTTGGACCTGGTGAATCTGGTCCTTACCTGGTCTTCACTTGGAACTGGTAACTCTGGTCACCACCTGGGAATCACCTGGACCTGGTGAATCTGGTCACCATCTGGGCCTCACCTAGTCTTGGAGACTTTGTTCCCAACCTGGACCTGATTGCTGTGGACTCCTTCTTGTTCTCACCTGGAACTGCTGACTCTGATCCTAACTGGACCTTACCAGATCTGTTGATTCTTGTCCTCACCTGTGGACCAATACGACCTGGATACTTTGTTCCACACCTGAGCCTCACCTGGACATGATGACTCTGGATCCCCTCTGGGCCTCACCCTGACCTGGTGACTCTGGTCCCCATCTGGATGTCACCTAGACCAGGTGAATCTGGTACCCCTCTAGGCCTCAACTAGACTGGGGGAATCTGGTCCTCAACTGGGCCTCACTGGGACCTAGTGAATATACTCCCCACCTGCGCCTCATCTGTACTTGGTGACTCGGGTTCTACCTGGGCATCATCGGGACATGGTTACTCTATTCCCCACTGTGACTGTCCTGATCCTGGTAACTCTGGTCCTGACTTTGGCGTCTTCTCTACTTGGTAACTCTGGCTCCACCTGGGCCTCACCTGTAACTGGTGACTCTGATCCTAAGCATGGCCTCACCTAACCTGGTGTCTGTGGTTCCCATCGGGACCTCACCTGGACCTCATGTCTCTGGTCCCACCTGGGCCTCACCAGGACCTGGTGTCTCTGGTACCCACCTGGGTAGCATCAGGATATGGTTACACTCTTCACTAACGTGACCCAGCCGGACCTATTAACTCTGGTCTTCACCTGGGCCACACCTGGACATGGTGGCACTGGTTCCCTCTTGGTTCTCACGTGGACATGTGATTCAGATCCCTGCCTGATCCTCACCTGTAACTGGTGATTCTCGTTCCCACATGGACATCATGTGGACCTGGTGGCTGCAGTGTTTCTAGCTTCTCATGTACCTCGTGATTCTGGTCCCCACCAGGTCCTCACCGGGACCTGGTGAGTGTGGTTGCCACCTGCACCTCACCTGGACCTGGAGATTCTGGTCTCCCCCTGAAACTACCCTGGATCTGGTGACTGTGGTACCCACCTGGGCTTCACCTGGATTTTGGGCTCTCGTTCCCATCTGAGCCTCACCTGGCCCTGTTGACCATGGTCCTCAACTGCGTAAAATTGGGACCCGGTGACTGTGATCCACAACTGGACCTCACCTGGACCAGGTGACTCTGGTCCCCCTCTGGGTGTCACCGTGCCCTAGTGACTGGGAACCCCACTTTGGCCTGACTTGGACCTCCTGACCATGGTTGCCACCTGCGCCTGACCTCGAACTTTTGGCTCTGGTTCTTTCAAGGGCCTCCCCTGGACGTGGTGATCCTGGTGCCCACATGGGCCTGACCTGGACCTGGTGACTCTTGTCACCACCGGGAACTCACCTGGACCTGCTTACGGTGTTCCACACCTGGGTCTCAAGTAGACCTGTTGACCATGGTCCCCAAGCCAGCCTCACATGGACATGTTGCCTCTGATCCCCACAGGTGCCTCACGTGTACCTGGTAACTCTGGTCCTCATCTGGGTCTCATCTGGACCTAGCGACTCTGGTCCCTACCGGGGCTTCACCTGGATCTGGTGACTCTGGTCCCCACCTGGACTTCACCTGGATCTGGGGACTCTGGTCCACACCTGGACCTGACCCGCATCTGGTGACTCTGGTCCTCTGTTTGGCCTCACCTGGATCTGGCATCTCTCGTCCCCACTTTGACCTAACTCAGAACTGCTGAATCTTGCACCACCTCGGCCGCACCCAGACTTGGTGACTCTTGTCCCCAGCTATGCCTCAATTCGACCTGATGAATCTGTTCCTCACGTGGGCCTCACATGGACCTGGGACTCAGCTGGATAGAGTGGCTCTGGTTCCCACAAGGGGCTCACCTGATATAGCTGACTGTGGTCTTATTCTATGCCTCACCTGGTCCTAGCGATTCTGTTCCCATCTGGGCCTGCATGGCCCTAGTGACTCTGGTCCTCACCCAGGAATCATTAGGACCTGGATACTCTATTCCACACCTGTGCCTCACATTGACCATGGACCTCTCGTCCCTTTCTCGGACTCAAACTAAACTAGTTACTGGTTCCCCTTTTGGCCTCACCCTTACCTGGTAACTCTGGTCACCCTTTGGGCTGCACTTCACCAGATGAACCACACCTGGACTTGCTGACTGTGGTGTTCTTGTATACTCACATGTACCTGGTGACTCCAGTCCCCACTAGGGCCTCACCTGGATCTGCTGACTCTGGCCCGCCGGTTGGCCTCACCTAGACCTGGTGAGTGGGGTTGCCACCTAGGCCTCACACATAGCTGGTGACTCAGGTCCCCACGTGAGCCTCTTGGACCTGGTGAATCTGGTCCTTACCTGGTCCTTTCCGAGACCCGGGGACTCTATCCCCATCTGGGCCTTACCTGGACCTGGTGAATCTGGTCCCCATCTGGGTCTCACCATGGTCTGGTGACTTTGTTCCCCACCTGGACCTGATTGCTTTGAACTCTTTCTTGGCCTCACCTGCAACTGGTGACTCTGATCCTATCTGCGCCTCAACCAGATCTGGTGACTCTGGTCCTCACCTGTGCATCATTGGTACCTGGTGACTGTCTTCCACACCTGAGCCTCAACTGGACCCGATGACTCTGGAACCACTCTGGGCCTCCCCCTGACCTGGTGACTCTCGTCCCCATCTGGATATCACCTGGACCAGGTGATTCTGGTACCCTTCTAAGACTCAAGTAGATATGGTGAAACTGGTCCTCAACTGGGCCTCACCTGGACCTAGTGAATATGCTCCATCTGGGCCTTATATGGACCTGGTGACTCTGGTCCCTACCTGGGCATCATCGGGATATGGTTACACTGTATCGCCTGCAGATTGGCCTCAACTGGACCTGGTAAATCTGCTCCCTACCTGAGCATCACCGGGACATGGTTCCTCTGCATGGCCTGCAGGTTGGCCTCACCTGGACCTGGTGAGTGGGGTTGCCACCTGGGCCTCCCCCATACCTTGTGACAGAGGGCCCCACGTGGGCCTCCTTTGACCTGGTGAATCTGGTCCTTACCTGGTCCTCACTCGGAACTAGTAAGTCTGGTCACAACATGGGAATCATCTGGACCTGGTGAATCTGGTCCCCATTGGGCCTCACTCAGTCCTGATGACTTTGTTCCCCACCTGGACCTGATTGCTGTGGACTCCTTTTGGGCCTCACCTGGAACGGGTGACTCTGATCCTAACTGGGCCTCACCCAGATCTGGTGACTCTGGTCCTCACCTGTGGATCATTATGACCTGGATACTCTGTTGCAAACCTGAGACTCACCTGGACATGATGACTCTGGATCCCCTCTGGGCCTCAGCCTGACATGGTGACTCTGGTCCCCATCTGGATATCACCAGAATTGGGTGACTCTGTTCCCCCTCTGGGACTCACCCGGTGCTGGGACACTGGTCCTCACCTGGGCACAACTGGACCTGGTGAATCTACTCCTCACTTAGGTCTCGTCTGGACTTTGTGATTCTTTTCCCACCTGGCATCAATGGGACATGGTTACTCTGTTCCCACTGGGCCTCACCTGGACATGATAACTTTGCTCCACACTTTGGCCTCAACTGGTCCTGATGACTCTGATCCCCGCACCTAGGCCTCAAACTGAACCTGGTGACTGAGGTCCCCACCTGGGTCACACCTGGACTTGGTGACTGTGGTCCCCACCTGGGTCTCACCTAGACATGGTGGTCTCGTTCCTACATGAACCACGCCTGGACCTGGTGAATCTGGCGTTCTTGTAGACTCACTTTTACCTGGTGAATCTGGTCCCCACTAGGGACTCACGTGGATCTGGTGACTCTGGCCTGCAGGTTGGTCTCACCAGGACCTGGTGAGTGGGGTTGCCACCTGGGCCTCACCCATACCTGGTGACTCAAGTCCCTACATGGGCCTCTTGGACCTGGTGAATCTTGTCCTTTCCCGGTCCTCTCCTAGACCCGGGGACTCTTGTCACCACCTGGGCCTCACCTGGACTTGGTGAATCTGGTCTCCATCTGGGCCTCACCCAGTCCTGGTGACTTTGTTCCCCACCTGGACCTGATTGCTGTGCCCTTTCTTGGCCTCACCCGGACTGGTGAGTCTGATCCTATCTGTGCGTCACCCAGACCGGCTGACTCTTGTCCTCACCTGGGCATCATTGGTACCAGGTGACTCTGTACCACACCTGAGCCTCACCTGGAAATGTTGACTCTGGAACCGCTCTGGGCCTCACCCTGACCTAGTGACTCTGGTCCCCATCTGGATGTCACATGGACAAGGTGATTCTGGTACCCCCTAGGACTCAAACAGATTTGGTGACTCTGGTCTTCAAAGGGGACTCACCTGTACCTAGTGAATATGCTCGATGTGGGCCTCATTTGGACCTGGTGACTCTGGTCCATACCTGGGCATCATCGGGATATGGTTCCACTGCATGGCCTGCAGGTTGGCCTCACCTGGACCTGGTAAGTCTGTTTTCTACCTGGGCATCATCTGGATATGTTTCCACTGCATGCCATGCAGGTTGGCCTCACCTGGACCTGGTAACTATTCTCCCTACCTGGGCATCATCGGGATATGGTTCCACTGCATGGCCTGCAGGTTGGCCTCACCTGGACCTGGTGAGTGTTATTGCCACCTGGGCCTCACCCATACCTGGTGACTCAGGTCCACGTGGGCCTCTTGGACCTAGTGAGTCTGGTCCTTACCTGGTCCTTTCCCAGAACGGGGACTCTGGTCACCACCTGTGCCTCACCTGGACCTGGTGAATCTGTTACCCCTCTAGGCCTCAACAAGATCTGGTGACTCTGATCCTATCTGCGCGTCACCCAGACCAGGTGACTCTGGTCCTCACCTGGGCATCATTGGGACCTGGTGACTCTGTTCCACACCTGAGCCTCACCTGGATATGATGACTCTGGAACCTCTCTGGGACTCACCCTGACCTGGTGACTGTGGTCCCCATCTGGATGTCACCTGGACCAGGTGATGCTGGTACCCTTCTAGGCCTCAACCAGATCTGGTGACTCTGGTCCTCAACTGGGCCTCACTTGGACCTAGTGAATATGCACCATCTGGGCCTCTTTTGGACCTGGTGACTCTGGTCCCTACCTGGGCATCATCGGGACATGGTTCCACTGCATGGCCTGCAGGTTGGCCTCACTTGGACCTGGTAAGTCTGGTCCCTACATGGTCATCATCGGGACATGGTTCCTCTGCACGGCCTGCAGGTTGGCCTCACCTGGAGCTGGTCAGTGGGGTTGCCACCTGGGCCTCACCTATGCCTGGTGACACAGGTCCCCACGTGGGCCTCACTTGGACCTGGTGAATCTTGTCCTTACCTGGTCCTCACCCGGAACTGGTAAGTCTGGTCACCACCTGGATATCACCTGGACCTTGTGTATCTGGTCCCCATCTAGGCCTCACCCAGTCCTGGTGACTTTCTTCCCCACCTGGACCTGATTTCTGTGGACTCCTTCTTGGCCTCACCTGGAACTGGTGACTCTGGTCCCCACCTGGACCTCTCCCGGACCTGGTGACTTTCTTTCAAACATGGACCTCACATGGATCTGGTGACTCTGGTACTCAGTTTGGCCTCACCTGGAACTGGCGTCTCTCGTCCCCACTTTGACCTAACTCAGAACTGCTGAATCTAGCCCAACTTAACAGCACCCAGACCTGGTGACTTTTGTCCCCAGCTATGCCTCAATTCGACCTAATGAATCTGGTCCTCACGGGAGCCTCACCTGGACCTGGGACTCAGCTGGATACAGTGGCTCTGGTTCCCGCAAGGGGCTCAGCTGATACTGCTGACTGTGGTCTTATTGTATGCCTCACCAGGACCTAGTGATTCTGTTCCCCATCTGGGCCTGCATGACCCCAGTGACTCTGGTCCTCACCCAGGCATCATTGGGTGGTGGACCCAATGATCCTCACCCTGGATACGCTATTACACACCTGGGCCTCACTTTGACCAGGGACCTCTGGTCCAATTCTGAGCCTCAAACTAAACAGGTTACTCTGGTTCCCCCTTGGGGCTCACCCTTACCTGGTGACTCTGGTCACCCTTTGGGCTTCACTTGGGCCTGGTGAATCTGGTCCTAAGCTGATCCGCGCCTGGATGTGGTGACTGGTCGCCACCTGGGCCTCACCTGGACTTGTTGAATCCTGTTGCCACCTGCGCCTCACCTGGACCTTGTGACTGTGGTCCCACCTGGACCTCACCTGGATCTCGTGGCTCTGGTTCCCATATGGGGCTCTCCTGGACACGGTTCCTGTGGTCTCCATCTGGCCTCACCTGGAACACAATGACGCTGATCCGTATTTGGGCCTCTCCTGGACCTGTTGACTCTGGTCCATACCTGGGCATCATTGGGACCTCGATACTCTCTTATATACCTAGGCCTCACCTGGACCTGGTGACTGTGGTCGCACCTGGGCCTCACCTGGACGAGGTGACTGGTTCCCACAGAGACCTCACATGGACCTGGTGACTCAGGTCCTCATATGGGCATCATGGTACCTGGTTTCTCAGTTCCACATCGGGCCTCACCTGGAGCTAGTGATTCTCGTCCCCCTCTGGGTCTCATCCTGAAGTGGTGACTCTGGTCCCCACCTGGATATCACCAGAACCGGGTGACTCTGGTCCCCCTCTGAGACTCTCCGGAGCTGTGGACACTGGTCCTCAACTGGGCCTCAACAGGACCTGATGAATCTACTCTTCACATAGGCCTCGTCTGGAACTTGTGACTCTTTTCCCACCTGGCATCAAGGGGACATGGTTACTCTGTTTCCCACCTGGGCCTCACCTGGACATGATAAGTTTGCTCCACACTTTGGCCTCACCTGGTCCTGATGACTCTGTTCCCCCCACCTAGGCCTTAATCTGGACCTGGTGACTGTGGTGTCTTGTAGACTCACATTTACCTGGTGACTCCGGTCCCCACTAGGGCCTCACCTGGATCAGGTTACTCTGGCCTTCAGGTTGGCCTCACCTGGACCTGGTGAGTGGGGTTGCCACCTGGGCGTCACCCATACCTGGTGACTCAGGTCCCCACGTGGGCCTCCTGGACCTGGTGAATCTGGTAATTCTGGTCACCACCTGGGAATCCCCTGGACCTGGATAATCTGGTCGCCATCTGGGCCTGACCCAGTCCTGGTGACTTTGTTCCCCACCTGGACCTGATTGCTGTGGACTCCTTCTTGGCCTCACCTGGAACTGGTGACTCTGATCCTAACTGGGCCTCCCTCAGATCTGGTGACTCTGGTCCTCACCTGTGGACCATTATGATTTGGATGCTCTGTTCCACACCTGAGCCTCACCTGGACATGATTACTCTGGATCCCCTCTGGACCTCACCCTGACATGGTGACTCTGGTCCCCATGTGGATGTCACCTAGACCAGGTGAAATGGTACCTCTCTAGGCCTCAACTAGACCTGCTGACTGTGGTCGTCAACTGGGCCTCACCGGGACCTAGTGGATATGCTCCCCTCTTGCGCCTCATCTGGACCTGGTGACTCTGGTTCCACCTGGGCATCATTGGGACCTGGATACTCTCTTATATACCTGGGCCTCACCTGGACCTGATGACTGTGGTCACACCTGGCCCTCACCTGGACCTGGTGAATCTGGTCCCCATCTGGGCCTCACCCAATCCTTGTGACTTTGTTCCCCACCTGGGCTTGATTGCTGTGGTCCCATTCTTGGCCTCACCTGGAACTGGTGACTCTGATCCTATATGCGCGTCTACCAGATCTGGTGACTCTGGTCCTCACCTGGGAGTTATTGGTACCTGGAGACGCTGTTCCACACCTGAGCCTCATCTGGAACTGATGACTCTGGAACCTTTCTGGGTCTCACCCTGACCTGGTGACTCTGGTCCCCATCTGGATGTCACCTGGACCAGGTGATACTGGTACTCCTCTAGGCCTCAACCCGATCTGGTGACTCTGGTCCTCAACTGGGCCTCAAGTGGACCTAGTGAATATGCTCCATCTGGGCCTCATTTGGACCTGGTAAGTCTGGTCACTACCTCGGCATCATCGGGTCATGGTTCCACTGTATGGCCTACAGGTTGCACTCACCTGGACCTGCTTACTGTGTTCCACACCTGGGACTCAAGTAGATCTGTTGACCATGGTCCCCAAGCCGGCCTCACATGGACCTGTTGCCTCTGATCCCCACCGGGGCCTCACGTATACCTGGTAACTCTGGTCCTCACCTGGGCCTCATCTGGACCTAGTGACTCTGGTCCCCACCTGGACTTCACCTGGATCTCGTGACTCTGGTCCCCACCTGGACTTCAACTGGATCTGATGACACTGGTCCCCACCTGGACCTCACCTGGACCTGGTGACTCTGGTCCTCGGTTTGGCCTCACCTGGACCTGTTGACTCTTTTCCCCACTTTGACCTAACTCAGAACTGCTGAATCTTGCCCCACCTAGGCCGCACCCAGACCTGGTGACTCTTGTCCCCAGCTATGCCTCAATTCGACCTGATGAATCTGGTCCTCACGTGGGTCTCACATGGACCTGGGACTCAGCTGGATAGAGTGGCTCTGGTTCCCACAGGGGCTCTCCAGGACCTGGTTCCTGTGATCTCCATTAGGCCTCACCTGGAACACAATGACTCTGATCCATATTTGTGCCTCTCCTGGACCTGTTGACTCTGGTCCTTACCTGGGCATCATTGGGACCTGGATACTCACTTATATACCTGGGCCTCACCTGGACCTGGTGAATGTGGTCCCACCTGGGCCTCACTTGGACGAGGTGCCTGGTTCCGACAGGGACCTCACCTGGACCTGCTGACTCAGGTCCTCATATGGGCATCATGGGACCTGGTTTCTCAGTTCCACATCGGGGCCTCACCTGGACCTAGTCATACTCGTCCCACTCTAGGCCTGTCCCTGACGTGGTGACTCTGGTCCCAACCTGAATATCACCAGAACCTGGTGACTGTGGTCCCCCTCTGGGACTCATCCAGAGCTGTGGCACTGGTCCTCAACTGGGCCTCAACAGGACCTGGTGAATCTACTCCTCACTTACGCCTCGTCTGGACCTTGTGACTCTTTTCCGACCTGGCATCAATGGGACATGGTTACTCTGTTCCCCACCTGGGCCTCACCTGGACATGATAACTTTGCTCCGCACTTTGGCCTCAACTGGTCCTGATGACTCTGGTCCCCCACCGAGTCCTCAATCTGGACCTGTTGACTGTGGTCCCCACCTGGGTCTCACCTGGACCTGATGACTCTCGTTCCCACCTGAACCCCACCTGGACCTGGTGACTGTGGTGTTCTTGTAGACTCACATTTACCTGGTGAGTCCGGTCCCCATTAGGGCCTCACCTGCAACTCGTAACTCTGGTCCATACCTGGGCATTATCGGGACACGGTTCCTCTGCATGGCCGGGACGTGGTGACTCGGGTTCTACCTGGGCATCATCGGGGCATGGTTACTCTATTCCCCAATGGGACTGACCTGTTCCTAGTAACTCTGGTCCTGTCTTTGACCTCTTCTGTACCAGGTTACTCTGGCTCCACCTGGGCCTCACCTGTAACTGGTAACTTTGATCCTAAGCATGGCCTCACCTGACCTGGTGACTGTGGTTCCCATCGGGATCTTACCTGGACATCATGTCTCTGGTACCACATGGGCCTCACCAGGACCTGGTGTCTCCGGTACGCACCTGGGTAGCATCAGGATATGGTTACACTCTTCACTAACAGTGACCCAGCCGGACCTATTAACTCTGGTCTTCACCTGGGCCACAACTGGACATGGTGACACTGGATCCGACCTGGGTCTCAACTTGACATGGTGAGTCGGATCCCCACCTGGTCCTCACGTGTAACTGCTGATTCTCCGGCCCACATGGACATCAGGTGGACCTGGTGGCTGCAGTGTTTCTAGCTTCTCATGTACCTTGTGACTCTGGTCCCCGCCAGGGCCTCACTGGGTCCTGGGGAATGTGGTTGCCACTTGCACCTCACTTGGACCTGGTGATTATGGTCTGCACCTGAGACTCCCCTGATCTACTGACTGTGGTCCCCATCTGGGCCTCACCTGGCCCTGTTGACCATGGTCCTCAACTGGGCAAAATTGGGACCCGGTGACTGTGTTCCACAACTGGACCTCACCTGGACAAGGTGACTCTGGTCCTCCTCTGGGTCTCACCGTGCCTAGTGACTGTGAACCCCACTTTGGCCTGACTTGGACCTGCTGACCTGGTTGCCACCTGCGTCAACCCTCGAACTGTTGACTCTGGTCCTTTCAAGGTCCTCCCCTGTACCTGGTGATCCTGGTCCCCACCTGGGCCTCACCTGGATCTGGAGACTCTGGCATGCAGGTTGGCCTCACCTGGGACTGGTGAGTGGGGTGGCCACCTGGGCCTCACCCATACATGGTGACTCAGGTCCCCACGTGGGCCTCTTGGACCTGGTGAATCTGGTCCTTACCTGGTCCTGTCCCGGAGATGCGGACTCTGGTCACCACCTGGGACTCACCTGGACCTGGGGAATCTGGTCCCCATCTGGGTCTCACGCAGTCCTGGTCATTTATTCCCCACCTGGTCCTGATTGCTGTGGACTCTTTCTTGGCCTCACCTGGAACTGGTGACTCTGATTCTATCTGCGCATCACCCAGACCTGGTGACTCTGGTCCTCACCTGGGCATCGTTGGTACCTGGTGACTCTGTTCCACACCTGAGCCTCACCTGGACATGATGACTCTGGAAAATCTCTGGGCCTCACTCTGACCTGGTGACTCTGATCCTCATCTGGATGTCACCTGGACCAGGTGATTCTGGTACCCCTCTAGGCCTCAACCAGATCTGGGGACTCTGGTCCTCAACTGGGCCTCAGCTGGACCTAGTGAATATGCTCCATCTGGGCCTCATTTGGACCTGGTGACTCTGGTCACTACCTGGGCATCATCGGGACATGTTTCCACTGCATGGCCTGAAGGTTGGCCTCACCTGGATCTGATAACTCTGGTCCCAACCAGGGCATCATTGTGACATGGTTCCTCTGCATGGCCTGCAGGTTGGCCTCACCTGGACCTGGTGAATGGGGTTGCCACCTGGGCCTCACCCATACCTTGTGAATCAGGTCCCCACGTGGGGCTCTTGGACCTGGTGAATCTGATCCTTTCCTGGTCCTCTCGTAGACCAGAGGACTCTGGTCACTACCTCGGCCTCCCCTGGACCTAGTGATTCTGGTCCCCATCTGAGACTCACCCAGTCCTGGTGACTTTGTTCCCCACCTGGACCTGATTGCTGTGGACTCCTTCTTGGCCTCACCTAGAACTGGTGGCTCTGATCCTATCTGCGCGTCACCCAGACCTGGTGACTCTGGTCCTCACCTGGGCATCATTGGTACCTGCTGACTCTGTTGCACACCTGAGCCTCTCCTGGACATGATGACTCTGGAACTCTCTGTGCCTCACACTGACCTGGTGACTCTCGTCCCCATCTGGATGTCACCTGGACCAGGTGATTCTGGTACCCCTCTAGGCCTCAACCAAATCTGGTGACTCTGGTCCTCAACTGGGCCTCACCTGGACCTAGTGAATATGCACCATCTGGGCCTCATTTGGACCTCGTGAGATCTGGTCCCTACCTGGGCATCATCGGGACATGGTTCCACTGCATGGCCTGCAGGTTGGCCTCACTTGGACCTGGTAAGTCTGGGTCCTACCTAGTCATCGTCGGGACATGGTTCCTCTGAATGGCCTGCAGGTTGGCCTCACCTTGACCTGGTGAGTGGGGCGGCAAACTGGGCCTCACCCATGCATTGTGACACAGGTCTCCCGTGGGTCTCACTTGGATCTGGTGAATCTCGTCCTTACCTGGTCCTCACCCAGAACTGGTATCTCTGGTCTCCACTTGGGAATAACCTGGATCTTGTGAATCTGGTCCCCATCATGGCCTCACCCAGTCCTGGTGACTTTGTTCCCCACCTAGACCTGATTGCTGTGGACACCTTCTTGGCATCACCTGGACCTGGTGAGTCTGATCCTAACTGGGTCTCACCCAGATCTGGTGACTCTGGTCCTCACCTGAGGACCATTATGACCTGGATACTCTGTTCCACACCTGAGCCTCACCTGGACATGATGACTCTGGATCCCCTCTGGGCCTCACCCTGACATGGTGACTCTGGTCCCCATCTGGATGTCACCTAGACCAGGTGAATCTGGTACCCATCTAGGCCTCAACTAGACGGGGGAATCTGGTCCTGAACTGGGCCTCACCGGGACCTAGTGAATATACTCCCCACCTGCGCCTCATCTGGACGTGTTGACTCGGGTTCTACCAGGGCATCATTGGGAAATGGTTACTCTATTCCCCACTGGGACTGACCTGATCCTGGTAACTCTGGTCCTGACTTTGACGTCTTCTCTCCCGGGTGACTCTGGCTCCACCTGGGCCTAACCTGTAACTGGTGACTATAATCCTAAGCATGGCCACACCTGACCTGGTGACTGTGGTTCCCATCGGGACCTAACCTGGACCTCAAGTCTCTGGTCCCACCTGGGCCTCACCAGGACCTGGTGTCTCTGGTACCCACCTGGGTAGCTTTAGGATATGGTTACACTCTTCACTAACAGTGACCCAGCCGGACCTATTGACTCTGGTCTTCACCTGGGCCACACCTGGACATGGTGACACTGGTACCCACTTGGGTCTGACCTGAACATGGTGAGTCGGATCCTCGCCTGGTCCTCACCTGTAACTGGTGATTCTCGTTCCCACATGGACATCATGTGGACCTGGTGGCTGCAGTGTTTTTAGCTTCTCATGTACCTCGTGACTCTGGACTCCACCAGGGACTCACCGGGACCTGGTGAGTGTGGTTGCCACCTGCACCTCACCTGGACCTGGTGATTCTGGCCTGCACCTGAGACTACCCTGGATCTGTGACTGTAGTCCCCACCTGGGCTTCACCTGGATTTGGGGACTCCGGTCCCAATCTGGGCCTCACTGGCCCTGTTGACCATGGTCCTCAACTGGGCAAAATTGGGACCCGGTGACTGTGTTCCACAACTGGACCTCACCTGGACCAGGTGACTCTGGTCCCACTCTAGGTCTCACCGTGCCCTAGTGACTGTGAACCCCACTTTGGCCTGACTTGAAACTGTTGACCCTGGTTGCCACCTGCGCATGACCTCGAACTGTTGACTCTGGTACTTTCAAGGGCGTCCCCTGTACATGGTGATGCTGGTGCCCACATGAGCCTCACCTGGACCTGGTGACACTTGTCACCACCGGGAACTCACCTGGATCTGCTTACTGTGTTCCACACCTGGGCCTCAAGTAGACCTGTTGACCATGGTCCCCAATCCGGGCTCACATGGACCGGTTGCCTCTGATCCCCACCGGGGCTTCACGTGTACCAGGCAACTCTGTTCCTCACCTTCGCCTCATCTGGACCTAGTTACTCCGGTCCCCACCTCGACTTCACCTGGATCTGGTGACTCTGGTCCCCACCTGGACTTCACCTGGATCTGGTGACTCTGGTCCCCACCTGGACCTGACCTGGATCTGGTGACTCTGGTCCCCACCTGGACCTCTCCTGGTCCTGTGACTCTCTTTCCAAAATGGACCTCACCTGGATCTGGTGACTCTGGTCCTCAGTTTGGCCTCACCTGGACCTGGTGTCTCTCGTCCCCACTTGAACCTAACTCAGAACTGCTGAATCATGCCCCACCTAGGCCGCATCCAGACCTGGTGACTCTTGTCCCCACCTATGCCTCAATTCCACCTAATGAATCTGGTCCTCACGTGGGCCTCCCATGGACCTGGCACTCAGCTGGACCTGGACTCAGCTGGATAGAGTGGCTCTGGTTCCCACAAGGGGTCACCTGATACTGGTGACTGTGGTCTTATTCTATGCCTCATCAGGACCTAGTGATTCTGTTCCCCATCTGGGCCTGCATGGCCCTAGTGACTCTGGTCCTCTCCCAGGTATCATTGCGACCTGGATACTCTATTCCACACCTGGGCCTCACTTTGACCAGGGACCTCTGGTCCCATTCTGGGCTTCAAACTAAACTGGTTACTCTGGTTCCCCCTCTGGGCCTCTCCCTTACCTTGTGACTCTGGTCACCCCTTGGGCTTCATTTGGGCCTGGTGAATCTGGTCCTTAGGTGGTCCGCACCTGGATCTGGTGACTGGATGCAACATGGGCCTCTCCTGGACTTGGTGAATTCTGTTGCCACCTGCGCCTCACTTGGACCTTGTGACTGTGATCCCACCTGGACCTCACCTGGATCTGCTGGCTCTGGTTTCCATATGGGGCTCTCCTGTACCTGGTTCCTGTGGTCTCCATCTGTCCTCACCTGGAAAACAATGACTCTGACCCATATCTGGGTCTCTCCTGGACCTGTTGACTATGGTCCTTACATGGGCATCATTGGGTCCTGGATACTCTCGTATATCCCTGGGCCTCAACTGGACCTGGTGACTGAGGTGACCTTGGCCTCACCTGGACGAGGTGACTGGTTCCCACAGGGACCTCACCTGGTCCTGGTGACTCAGGTCCTCATATGGGCATCATGGGACCTGGTTTCTCAGTTCCACATCGGGGACTCACCTGGAGCTAGTGATTCACCTCCCCCTCAGGGCCTCACCCTGACGTGGTGACTCTGGTCCCCTCATGGATATCACCAGAACCGGGTGACTCTGGTCCCCCTCTGAGACTCACCCGGTGCTGGGGACACTGGTCCTCAACTAGGCCTCAACAGGACCTGATGAATCTACTCTTCACTTAGGCCTCGTCTGGACCTTGTGACTCTTTTCCCACCTGGCATCAATGGGACAAGGTTACTCTGTTCCCCACCTGGGCCTCAACTGGACATGATAACTTTGCTCCATTCTTTGGCCTCAACTGGTCCTGATGACTCTCGTCCCCCCACCTAGGCCTAAATCAGGACCTGGTGACTGTGGTCCCCACCTGGGTCTCACCTGGACCTGGTGACTCTCGATCCCACATGAACAACACCTGGACATGGTGACTGTGGTGTTCTTGTAGACTCATTTAACCTGGTGATTCCGGTCCCCACTAGGGCCTAACCTGGACCTGGTGACTCTGGCCTGCAAGTTGGCCTCACCTGGACCTGTTGAGTGGGGTTGCCACCTGGACATCACCAATACCTGGTGACTCAGTTCCCCACGTGGGCCTCTTGGACCTGGTGAATCTGGTCCTTACCTGGTCTTCTCCCAGACCCGGGGACTCTGGTCACCACCTGGGCCTCACTTGGTCCTGGTGAGTCTCGTCCCCACTGGGCCTCACTAAGTCCTGCTGACTTTGTTCCCCATCTGGACCTGATTGCTGTGGACTCTTTCATGGCCTCACCTGGAACTGGTGACTGATCCTATCTGCACGTCACCCAAACCTGGTGACTCTGTTCCTCACCTGGGCATCATTGGTACCTGGTGACTCTGTTCCACACCTGAGCCTAACCTGGACATGATGACTCTGGAACCTCTCTTGGCCTCACCCTGTCCTGGTGACTCTGGTCCCCATCTGGAAGTCACCTGGACAGGTGATTCTGGTACCCCTCTAGGCCTCAACCAGTTCTGGTGACGATGGTCCTCAGCTGGGCCTCACATAGACCTAGTGAATATGCTCCATCTGGGCTTCATTTGGACCTGGTGACTCTGGCCCCTCCCTGGGCATCATCGGGACATGGTTCCACAGCATGGCCTGCAGGTAGGCCTCACCTGGACCTGGTGAGTGGGGTTGCCACATGGGCCTCACCCATACCTGGTGACAGAGAAACCCACGTGGGCCTCACTTGGACCTGGTGAATTTGGTCCTTACCTGGTCCTCACCCGAAACTGGTATCTCTGGTCACCACCAGGGAATCACATGGGCCCGGTGAAACTGGTCCCCATCTGGGACTCACCCAGTCCTGGAGACTTTGTTCCCCACCTGGACTGATTGCTTTGGACTCCTTCTTGGCCTCACCTGGAACTGGTGACTCTGAACCTAACTGGGCCTCACCCAGATCTGGTGACTCTGGTCCTCACCTGTGGACCATTATGACCTGGATACTGTGTTCCAAAACTGAGCCTCACCTGGACATGATGACCATGGAACCCTTATGGGCCTCAGCCTGACATGGTGACTCTGGTCCCCTTCTGGATGTCACCTAGACTAGGTGAATCTGGTACCACTCTAGGCCTCAACTTGACCTGGTGACCCTGGTCCTCAACTGGGCCTCAACGGGACCTAGTGAACATGCTCCAAACCTGCGCCTCATATGGACCTGGTGACTCTGGTTCTACCTGGGTATCATCGGGACATGGTTACTCTATTCCCCACTGGGACTAACCTGATCCTGGTAACTCTGGTCCTGACTTTGGCCTCTTCTGTACCAGGTGACTTTGGCTCCACCTGGGCCTCACCTCTAACTGGTGGCTCTGTTCCTATGCATGGCCTCACCTGACCTGGTGACTGTGGTTCCCATCGGGACCTCACCTGGACCTCATGTCTCTGGTCCACACTGGGCCTCACCAGGACATTGTGTCTCTGGTACCCACCTGGATAGCATCAGGATATGGTTACACTGTTCAGTAACAGTGAACCAGCTGGACATATTAACTCTGGTCTTCACCTGGGCCACACCTGGACATAAGGATTGTGGTTGCACCTGAGACTACCCTGGATCTGGTGACTGTGGTCCCCACCTGGGCTTCACCTGGATTTGGGGACTCCGGTCCCCATCTGGGCTTCACCTGGCCCTGTTGACCATGGTACTCAACTGGGCAAAATTGGGACCCGGTGACTGTGTTCCACAACTGGACCTCACCTGGACCAGGTGACTCTGGTCCCCCTCTGGGTGTCACCGTGCCCTAGTGACTGTGAACCCCACTTTGGCCTTACTTGGACCTGCTGACACTGGTTTCCACCTGCGCCTGACCTCGAACTGTTTACTCTGGTTCTTTCAAGGGCCTCCCCTGTACCTGGTGATCCTGGTACCCACCTGGGCCTCACCTGGACGTGGTGACTCTTGTCACCACCAGGGACTCACCTGGACCTGCTTACTGTGTTCCACACCTGGGACTCAAGTAGATCTATTGACCATGGTCCCCAAGCCGGGCTCACATGGACCAGTTGCCTCTGATCCTCACCAGGGCCTCACGTGTACCTCGTAACTCTGGTCCTCACCTGGGCCGCATCTGGACATAGTGACTCTGGTCCCTACCTGGGCTTCACCTGGATCTGGTGACTCTGGTCCTCACCTGTGGACCATTATGACCTGGATACTCTGTTCCACACCTGAGCCTCAACTGGACATGATAACTTTGTTCCACAGTTGGGCCTCAACTGGTCCTGATGACACTGTTACCCTCTTAGGCCTCAATCCGGACCTGGTGACTGTCGTCCCAACCTGGGTCTCACCTGGAACTGGTGACTCTCGTTCCCACATGAACCACACATGGAGCTGGTGATTGTAGTGTTCTTGTAGACTCACTTTTACCTGCTGTCTCCGGTGTCGACTAGGGTCTCACGTGGATCTGGTGACTTTGGCATGCAGGTTGGCCTCACCTGGACCTTGTGAGTGGGGTTGCCCCTGGGCCTCACCCATACCTGGTGAGTCAGGTCCCCGTGTGGGCCTCTTGGACCTGGTAAATCTTGTCCTTATCTGGTCGTCTCCCAGCCCCGTGGTCTCTGGTCACCACCTGGGCCTACCTGGACCTGGTGAATCTGATCCCCATCTGGGCCTCACCCAGGCCTGTTGACTTTGTTCCATTCCTGTATCTGATTGCTGTGGACTCTTTCTTGGCCTCACCTGTAACTGGTGACTCTGATCCTACGCATGGCCTCATCTGACCTGGTGACTGTGCTTCCCATCGGGACCTCACCTGGACCTCATGTCTCCGGTCCCACCTGGGCCTTACCAGGACCTGGTGTCTCTGGTACCCACATGGGTAGCATCAGGATATGGTTACACTCTTCACTAACAGTGACACAGCCGGACCTATTAGCTCTGGGCTTCACCTGGGCCACACCTGGGCATGGAGACACTGGTTCCCACCTGGGTCTCACCTGGACATGGTGAGTCGGATCCCCACCTGGTCCTCACGTGTAACTGGTGATTCTCGTTCCCACATGGACTCATGTGGAACTGGTGGCTGCAGTGTTTTGAGCTTCTCATGTACCTCTTGACTCTGTTCCCCACCAGGGCCTCACCGGGACCTGGTGAATCTGGTCCCCATCTGGGCCATACCCAGTCCTGGTGACTTTGTTCCCCACCTGGACCTGATTGCTGTGGACTCATTCTTGGCCTCACCTGAAACGGGTGACTCTGATCCTATCTGCACGTCGCCTAGACCAGGTGACTCTGGTCCTCACCTGGGCATCATTGGTACCTGGTGACTCTGTTCCACACCTGAGCCTCACCTGGACATCATGACTCTGGAACCTCTCTGGGCATCAACCTGACCTGGTGACTCTGGTCCCCATATGGAAGTCACCTGGACCAGGGTAGTTTGGTACCCCTCTGGGCCTCAACCAGGTCTGGTGACTCTGGTCCTCAACTGGGCCTCACCTGGACCTAGTGAATATGCTCCATCTGGGCCTCATTTGGACCTGGTGACTCTGGTACCTACCGGGGCATCATCGGGACATGGATCCACTGCATGATTGCAGGTTGGCCTCACCTGGACCTGGTAACTCTGGTCCCTACCTGGGCATCATCGGGACATGGTTCCACTGCATGGCCTGTAGGTTGGCCTCACCTGGACCTGGTAACTATCGTCCCTACCTGGGCATCATTGGGACCTGGTTCCTCTGCATGGCCTGGAGGTTGGCATCACCTGGACCTGCTGAGTGGGTTTGTCACCTGGGCCTCACCCATGCCTAGTGACACAGGTCCCCACGTGGGCCTCACTTGGACCTGGTGAATCTGGTCCTTACCTGTTGGTCACCTGGAACTGGTAACTCTGGTCACCACCTGGGGATCACCTGGTCCTTGTGAATCTGGTCCCCATCTGTGCCTCACCCAGTCCTGTTGACTTTCTTCCTCACCTGGACCTGATTGCTGTGTACTCCTTTTTGGCCTCACCTGGAACTGGTGACTCTGATCCTAACTGGGCCTCACCAAGATCTCGTGACTCTGGTCCTCTCCTGTGGAACATTATGACCTGGATACTCTGTTCCACACCTGAGCCTCACCTGGATATGATGACTCTGGATCCCATCTGGGCCTCAACCTGACATGGGGACTCTGGTCTGGATGTCACCAGACCAGGTGAATCTGGTACCCCTCTAGGCCTCAACTAGACCTGGTAACTCTGACCTCAACTGGGCCTCAACGGGACCTAGTGAACATGCTCCCCACTTGCGCCACATCTGGACCTGGTGACTCTGGTTCTACCTGCGCATCATCGGGACATGGTTACTCTATTCCCACTTGGAGTGACCTGATCCTGGTAACTCTGGTCCTGACTTTGGCCTCTTCTGTACCAGGTGACTCTGGCTCCACCTGGGCCTAACCTGTAACTTGTGACTCTGATCCTAAACATGGCCTCACCTGACCTGGTGACTGTGGTTCCCATCGGGACCTCACCTGGACCTCATGTCTCTGGTCCCATTTGGGCCTCACAAGGTCCTGGTGTCTCTGCTATCCACCTGGGTAGCATCAGGATATGGTTACACTGTTCACTAACAGTGACCCAGACGGACCTATTAACTCTGGTCTTTACCTCGGCCACACCTGGATATGGTCACACTTGTTCCCACCTGGGTCTCACCTGGCCATGGTGAGTCGTATCCCCACCTGGTCCTCGCCTGTAACTGGTGATTCTCGTTCCCACATGGAGATCATGTGGACCTGATGGCCGCAGTGTTTCTAGCTTCTTTTTTTTTAATTTTTATTTATTTATTCTAGTCACAGAGAGAGATTGGCCGAGACACAGGCAGAGGGAGGAGCAGCTCCATGCACAGGGAGTTCGACGTGGGATTCGATCCCGGGTATCCAGGGTCGCGCCCTGGGCCAAAGGCAGGCGCCAAACCGCTGCGCCACCCAGGGATCCCATGTGTTTCTAGCTTCTCATGTACCTCGTGACTCTGGTCCCCACGAGGGCCTCACTGGGACCTGGTGAGTTTGGTTGCCACCGGCACCTCACCTGGACCTGGTGATTCTGGTCTGCACCTGAGACTACCCTGGATCTGGTGACTGTGGTCTCCACCTCAGCTTCACCTGTATTTGGGGATTCCGGTCCCCATCTGGGCCTCACCTGGCCCTGTTGATCATGGTCCTCAACTGGGCAAAATTGGGACCCGGTGACTGTGTTCCACAACTGGACCTCACCTGGACCAGGTGACTCTGGTCCCCCTCTGGGTCTCACCATGTCCTAGTGCCTGTGAACCCCATTTTGGCCTGACTTGGACCTGCTGACCCTGGATGCCACCTACGTCTGACTTCGAACAGTTGACTCTGGTTCTTTCAAGGGCCTCCCCTGTATCTGGTGATCCTGGTCTGCATCTGGGCCTCACCTGGACGTGGTTACTCTTGTCACCACCGGGGACTCACCTGGACCTGCTTACTGTGTTCTAAACCTGGGCCTCAAGTACACCTCTTGACCATAGTCCCCAAGCCGGCCTCACATGGACCTGTTTCCTCTGATCCCAACCGGGGCCTCACGTGTACCTGGTAACTCTGGTCCTCACCTGGGCCTTATCTGGGCCTAGTGACTCTGGTCCCCACCTGGACTTCACCTGGATCTGGTGACTCTGGTCCCCACCTGGACCTCACCTGGATCTGGTGACTCTGATTCTCAGTTCGGCCTCACCTGGACCTGGTGTCTTTCGTCCCCACTTTGACCTAACTCAAAACTGCAGAATCTTGCCAAACCTAGGACGCACCCAGACCTGGGGACTCTTGTCCCCAGCTATGCCTCCATTCGACCTGACCTGATGAATCTGGTCCTCACGTGGGCCTCACATGGACTTGGGACTCAGCTACATAGAGTGGCTCTGGTTCCCACAAGAGTCTCACCTGTTACTGGTGACTCGGGTCTTTTTCTATGCCTCACAAGGACCTAGTGATTCTGTTCCCCATCTGGGCCTCCATGGCCCTAGTGACTCTGGTCCTCACCCAGGCAAAATTGGGACCTGGATACTCTATGCCACACCTGGGCCCCTCTTTGACCAGGGACCTCTGATCCCATTCTTGGCCTCAAATTAAACTGGTTACTCTGGTGCCCCTCTCGGATTCACCCTTACCTCGTGACTCTGGTCACCCCTTGGCTTCACTTGGGCCTGGTGAATCTGGTCCTTAGCTGGTCTGCACCTGGATGTGGTGACTGGTCGCCACATGGGCCTCACCTGGACTTGGTGAATCCTGTTGCCTCCTGCGCCTCATCTGGACCTTGTGATTGTGGACCCACCTGGAACTCACCTGGATCTGTTGGCTCTGGTTCCCATATGGGGCTCTCCTGGACCTGTTTCCTGTGGTCTCCATCTGGCCTCACCTGGAACACAATGACTCTGATCCATATTTGGGCCTTTCCTGGACCTGTTGACTCTGGTCCTTTCTTGGCCATCATTGGGACCTGGATACTCTCTTATTTACCTGGGCCTCACCTGGACCTGGTGACTGTGGTCCCACCTGTGCCTCACCTGGACGAGGTGACTGGTTCCCACAGGGACCTCACCTGGACCTGGTGACTCAGGTCCTCATATGGGCATCATGAGACCTGGTTTTTCAGTTCCACATCGGGGCCTCACCTGGACCTAGTGATTCTCGTCCCCCTCTGGGCCTCACACTGACGTGCTGACTTGGTCCCCACCTGGATATCACCAGAACCGGGTGACTCTGGTCCCCCTCTGGGACTCATCCGGACCTGGGGACACTGGTCCTCAACTGGGTCTCAACAGGACCTGGTGAATCTACTCCTCACTTAGGCCTCGTCTGGACCTTGTGACTCTTTTCCCACCTGGCATCAATGGGACATGGTTACTCTCTTCCGCACCTGGGCCTCACATGGACATGATAACTTTGCTCCGCCCTTTGGCCTCAACTGGTCCTGATGACCATGGTCCCCCCACCTAGGACTCAATCTGGACCTGGAGACTGTTGTCCCCACCTGGGTCTCACCTGGACCTGGTGACTTTCGTTCCCACATGAACCACACCTGGACCTGGTGACTGTGGTGTTCTTGTAGACTCACATTTACCTGGTGACTCTGGTGCTCACTATGGCCTCACGTGGATCTGGTGACTCTGGCCTGCTGGTTGGCCTCACTTGGACCTGGTGAGTGGGGTTGCCACCTGGGCCTCACCCAAACCTGGTGACTCAGGTCCTCAACTGGGCCTCACCTGGCCCTAGTGAATATGCTCCATCTGGGCCTCATTTGGACCTGGTGACTCTGGTCCCTACCTGGGCATCATAGGGACATGGTTCCACTGCATGGCCTGCATGTTGGCCTCACCTGGACATGGTAACTCTAGTCAGTACCTGGGTATCATCGGGATATTGTTCCTCTGCATGGCCTGCAGTTTGGAATCACCTGGACCTCGTGAGTGGTGTTGTCATCTGGGTCTCAACCATGCCTGGTGACACAGGTCCCCACGCGGGCCTCACTTGGACCTGGTGAATCTGGTCCTTACCTGGTCCTCACCCGGAACTGGTAACTCTGGTCACCATCTGGGATTCACCTGGGCCTGTTGAATCTGGTCCCCATCTGGGCCTCACCCAGTCCTGGTGACTTTGTTCCCCACCTGGGCCTGATTGCTGTGGACTCCTTCTTGGCCTCACCTGGAACTGGTGACTCTGATCCTAACTGGGACTCACCCAGATCTGGTGACTCTGGTCCTCACCTGTGGACCATTATGACCTGGATACTCTGTTCCACACCTGAGCCTCACCTGGACATGATGAATCTGGATCCCCTCTGGGCCTCAGCCTGACATGTGGACTCTGTTCCCAATCTGGATGTCACGTAGACCAGGTCAATCTGGTATCCCTCTAGGCCTCAACTTGACCTGGTGACTCTGGTCCTCAACTGGGCCTCACCGGAATCTAGTGAACATGGCCCCACCTGCGCCTCATCTGGACCTGGTGACTCTGGTTCTACCTGGGCATCATCGGTACATGGTTACTGTATTACCCTCTGGGATTGACCTGATCCTGGTAACTCTGGTCCTAACTTTGGCCTCTTATGTACCAGGTGACACTGGCTCCACCTGTGCCTCACCTGTAACTGGTGACTCTGATCCTAAGCATGGCCTCACCTGACCTGGTGACTGTGGTTCCCATCGGGAAATCACCTGGACTTCATGTCTCTGGTCCCACCTGGCCTCACCAGGACCTGGTGTCTCCGGTACCCACTTGGGTAGCATCAAGATATGCTTATACTCTTCACTAACAGTGACCCAGCCGGACCTATTAACTCCGGTCTTCACCTGAGCCACACCTGGACATGGTGACACTGGTTCCCACCTGGGTCTCACCTGGACATGGTGACTCGGATCCCCACCTGGTCCTCAACTGTAACTGGTGATTCTCGTTCCCACATGGACATCTTGTGGACTTGGTGGCTGCAGTGTTTCTAGCTTCTCATGTACCTCATGACTCTGGTCCCCAGCAGGGCCTGACCGGGGCCTGGTGAGTGTGGTTGCCACCTGCACCTCACCTGCATCTGGTGATTCTGGTCTGCACCTGAGACTACCCTGGATCTGGTGACTGTGGTCCCCACCTGGGCTTCACCTGGATTTGGGGACTCTGGTCCCCATCTGGGCCTCACCTGGCCTTGTTGACCATGGTCCTCAACTGGGGAAAATTGGGACCCGGTGGCTGTGTTCCACAACTGGACCTCACCTGGACCAGTTGACTCTGGTCCCCCTCTGGGTCTCACCGTGCCTTGGTGACTCTTAACCCCACTTTGGCCTGACTTGGACCTGCTGACCCTTGTTGCAACCTGCTCCTGACCTCGATCTTTTGACTCTGGTTCTTTCAAGAGCCTCCCCTGGACCTGGTGATCCTGGTCCCCACCTGGGCCTCACCTGGACGTGGTGACTCTTGTCAACACCGGGGACTCACCTGGCCCTTGTTACTGTGTTCTACACATGGGCCTCAAGTAGACCTGTTGCAACTGATCCCCACCGGGGCCTCAGGTGTCTGGTAACTCTGGTCCTCACCTGCCTCATCTGGACCTAGTGACTCTGGTCACCACCTGGGCTTCACCTGGATCTGGTGACTCTGGTCCCCACCTGGACTTCACCTGGATCTGGTGACTCTGGTCCCCACCTGGACATCTCCTGGACCTGGTGACTCTCTGTCCAACATGGACCTCACCTGGATCTGGTGACTCTGGTCCTCACTTTGCCCTCACCTGGACCTGGTGTCTCTCATCCCCACATTGAACTAACTCAAAACTGCAGAATATTGCCACACCTAGGCCGCACCCAGACCAGGTGACTCTTGTCCCCAGCTATGCCTCAATTCGACCTGATGAATCTGGTCCTCACCTGGGCCTCACATGGACCTGGGACTCAGCTCCATAGAGTGGCTCTGGTTCCCACAAGGGGATCACATGATTCTGCTGACTGTGGTGTTATTCTATGCCTCACCAGGACCTAGTGATTCTGTTTGCCATCTGGGCCTGCATGGCCCTAGTGACTCTGGTCCTCACCCAGGCATCATTGGGACCTGGATAATCTATTCCACACCTGCGCCTCACTTTGACGAGGGACCTCTGGTCCCATTCTGGGCCTCAAACTAAACTGGTTACTCTGGTTCCCCCTCTGGGCCTCACCCCTACCTGGTGACTCTGGTCACCCCTTGGGCTTCACATGGGCCTGCTGAAACTGGTCCTTAGCTGGTCCGCACCTGGATCTGGTGATTGGTCGCCACCTGGGTCTCACCTGGACTTGGTGAATCCTGTTGCCTCCTGCGCCTCACCTGCACCTTGTGACTGTGGTCCCACCTGTACCTCACCTGGATCTGGTGGCTCTGTTTCCCATATGGGGCTCTCCTGGACCTGGTTCCTGTGGTCTCCATCTGGCCTCACCTGGAACACAATGACTCTGATCCATATTTGGGCCTCTCCTGGACCTATTGACTCTGGTCCTTACCTGGGCATCATTGGGTCCAGGATACTCTCTTAAATTCCTGGGCCTCATCTGGACCTGGTGACTGTGGTCCCACCTGGGCCTCACCTGGACGAGGTGAGTTGTTCCCACAGGGACCTCACCTTTTCCTTTTGGCTCAGGTCCTCATATTGGCATCATGGGACCTGGTTTCTCAGTTTCACATCGGGGCCTCACCTGGAGCTAGTGATTCTCGTCCCCTCTGGGCCTCACCCTGACGTGGTGACTCTGGTCCCCACCTGGATATCACCAGTACCGGGTGACTCTGGTCCCCCTCTGGGACTCAACCGGAGCTGGCGACACTTGTCCTCAGCTGGATCTCAACAGTACCTGTTGAATCTACTCCTTACTTAGGTCTCGTCTGGACCTTGTGACTCTTTTCCCACCTGGCATCAATGGGATCATGGTTAGTCTGTTTCCCACCTGGGCCTCACCTGGACATGATAACTTTGCTCCAAACCTGAGCCTCACCTGGACATGATGACTCTGGATCCACTCTGGGCCTCCCTCTGACATGGAGACTCTGGTCACCATCTGGATGTATCCTAGACCAGGTGAATCTGGTACCCCTCAAGGCCTCAACCAAACCTGGTGACTCTAGTCCTCAACTGGGCCTTACCGGGACCTAGTGAATATGCTCCCCAACTGCACCTCATCTGGATATGGTGACTCTGGTTCTACGTGTGCATCATCGGGACATGGTTACTCTATTCCCCACTGTGAGTGACCTGATCCTGGTAACACTATTCCTGACTTTGACATTTTCTGTACCAGGTGACTCTGGCTCCACTGGGCCTCACCTGTAACTGGTGCCTCTGATCGTAAGCATGGCCTCACCTGACCTGGTGACTGTGGTTCCCATAGGGACTTCACCTGGACCTCATGTCTCTGGTCCTAACTGGGCCTCACCAGGACCTGGTGTCTCGGTACCCACCTCGGTAGCATCAAGATATGGTTACACTGTTCAATAACAGTGACCCAGCGGGACCTATTAACTCTGGCCTTCACCTGGGCCACACCTGGACATGGTGATACTGGTTCCCACCTCGGTCTCACCTGGACATGGTGAGTTGGATCCCCACCTGGTCCTCACCTGTAACTGGTGATTCTCGTTCCCACATGGACATCATGTGGACCTGGTGGCTGCAGTGTTTCTAGCTTCTCATGTACCTCGTGACTCTGGTCCTCACCAGGGCCTCACCGGGACCTGGTGAGTGTGGTTGCCACCTGCACCTCACCTGGACCTGGTGATTCTGGTCTGCACCTGAGACTCCCCTGGATCTGTTGACTGTGGTCCCCACCTGGGCTTCACCTGGATTTGGGGACTCCGGTCCCCATCTGGGCCTCACCTGGTCCTTTGACCATGGTCCTCAACTGGGGAAAATTGGGACCGTGTGACTGTGTTCCACAACTGGACCTCACCTGGACAAGGTGACTCTGGTCCCCCTCTGGGTCTCACCGTGCCCTAGTCACTGTGAACCCCACTTTGGCCTGACTTCGACCTGCTGACCCTGGTTGCCACCTGTGCCTGACCTCGAACTGTTGACTCTGGTTCTTTCAAGTGCCTCCCCTGTACCTGGTGATCCTGATGCCCACCTGGGCCTCACCTGCATGTGGTGTCTCTAGTCACCACCGGGGACTCATCTGGACCTGCTTACTGTGTTCCACACCTGGGCCTCAATTACAACTCTTGACCATATTCCCCAAGCTCGCCTCACATGGACCTGTTACCTCTAATCCCCACCGGGGCATCACGTGTACCTTGTAACACTGGTCCTCACTTGGGCCTCATCTGGACCTAGTGACTCTGGTCCCCACTTTGGCTTCACCTGGATCTGGTGACTCTGGTCCTCAACTGGGCATCACATGGACCTATTGAATATGCTCCATCTGGGCCTCATTTGGACCTGGTGACTCTCTTCCCTACCTGGGCATCATCGGGACATGTTTCCACTACATGGCCTTTAGCTTGGCCGCGCCTGGACCTGGTAACTGTGGTTCTACCTGGGCATCATCGGGACACTCTTCCTCTGCATTGCCTGCAGGGTGTCCTCACCTGGATCTGGTGAGTGGGGATGCCACTTGGGCCTTACCCATACCTGGTGACCCAGGTGCCCACGTGGGACTCACTTGGACCTGGTGAATCTGGTCCTTACCTGGTCCTCACCCAGTCCTGGTGATTTTGTTCCCCAGCTGGACCTGATTGCTGTGGACTCCTTCTTGGCCTCACCTGGAAGTGGTGACTCTGATCGTAGCTGGGCATCATCCAGATATGGTGAGTCTGGTCCTCACCTGTGGACCATTATGACCTGGATACTCTGTTCCAAACCTGAGCCGCACCTGGACATGATGACTCTGGATCCACTCTGGGCATCACCATGACATGGTGACTCTGGTCCCCATCTGGATATCACCAGAACCGGGTGACTCTGGTCCCACTCTGGGACTAACCCAGAGCTTGGGACACTGGTCCTCAACTGGATCTCAACAGTACCTGTTGAATCTACTCCTCACTTAGGTCTCGTCTGAACCTTGTGACTCTTTTCCCACCTGGCATCAAAGGGACATGGTTAATCTGTTCCCCACCTGGGCCTCACCTAGACATGATAACTTTGCTCCACACTTTGGCATCAACTGGTCCTGATGACTCTGGTCCCCACACCTAGGCATCAATCTGGACCCGGTGACTGTGGTCCCCACCTGGGTCTCACCTGGACCTGGTGACTCTCGTTCCCACATGAACCACACCTGGACCTGGTCCCTGTGGTGTTCTTGTAGACTCACATTTACCTGGTGACTCCGGTCCCCACTAGGGCCTCACCTGGATCTGGTGACACTGGCCTGCAGGTTGGCCTCACCTGGACCTGGTGAGTGGGGTTGCCACCTGGGCCTCACCCATACCTGGTGACTCAGGTCCTCACGTGGGCTTCACTTGGACCTGGTGAATCTGGTCCTTACCTGGTCCTCTGCCAGACCCGGGGACTCTGGTCACCACCTGGACCTCACCTGGACCCGGTGAATCTGGTCCCCATCTGGGCCTCACCTAGTCATGGTGACTTTGTTCACCACCTGGACCTGATTGCTGTGGACACTTTCTTGGCCTCACCTGGAACTGGTGACTCTAATCTATCTGCGCATCACCCAGACCTGGTGACTCTTGTCCTCACCTGGGCATCATTGGTACCTGGTGACTCTGTTCCACAGCTGAGCCTCACCTGGACTTAAAGACTCTGGAACCTCTCTGGGCCTCACCCTGACCTGGTGACTCTCGTCCCCATCTGGATGTCACTTGGACCATGGGATTCTGGTACCCCTCTAGGACTCAACCAGGTCTGGGGACTCTGGTCCTCAACTGGGCCTCTCCTGGACCTAGTGAATATGCTTAATCTGAGCCTCAGTTGGACTTGGTGACTCTCGTCCCTACCTTGGCATCATCGGGACATGCATCCACTGCATGGCCTGCTGGATGGCCTCAGCTGGACCTTGTAACTCTGGTCCCTACCTGGGCATCACCAGGACACGGTTCCTCTGCATGGCCTCCAGGTTGGCCTCACCTGGCCCTAGTGAGTGGGGTTGCCACTGGGGCTCACCCATACCTGGTGACACAGGTCCCCACGTGGGCCTCACTTTGACCTGGTGAATCTGGTCCTTTCCTGGTCCTCACCCGGACCTGGTAACCCTGGTCACCACCTGGGAATCACCTGGACCTGGTGAATCTGGTCCCCATCTGGGCCTCACCCAGTCCTGGTGACTTTGTTCCCCACATGGACCTGATTGCTGTGGACGCCTTCTTGGCCTCACCTGGAACTGGTGACTCTGATCCTATCTGTGCGTCACCCAGACCTGGTGAATCTGGTCCTCAACTGGGCATCATTTGTACCTGGTGACTCTTTCCACACCTGATCCTCACTTGGACATGATGACTCTGGAACCTCTCTGGGCCTCACCCTGACCTGCTGACTCTGGTCCCCACTCGATGTCACCTGAACCAGGTGATTTTGGTACCCTTATAGGGCTCAACCAGATCTGGTGACTCTGGTCCTCAACTGGGCCTCACCTTGACCTGGTGAATATGCTCCATCTGGGCCTCATTTGGACATGGTGATTCTGATCCCTACCTCGGCATTACCGGGACATGGTTCCCCTCCATGGCCTGCAAGTGTGCCTCACCTGGACCTGATAAATCTAGACCCCACCTGGGCATCATCAGGACATGGTTCCTCGGCATGGACTGCAGGTTGGCCTCACTTGGACCTAGTGAGTGGGGTTGTCACCTGAGACTCACCCATGCCTGGTGACACAGATCCCAACGTGGGCCTCACGTGGACCTGTTGAATCTTGTCCTTACCTGGTCCTCACCCGGAAATGGTTAGTCTGGTCCCCACCTGGACTTCACCTGGATTTGGTGACTCTGTTCCCCACCTGGAACTCACCTGTATCTGGTGACTCTGGTCTCAGTTTGGCCTCACATTTACTGGTGTCTCTCGTCCCCACGTTGACCTAACTCAGAACTGCTGAATCTTGCCCCACCTAGGCCGCACCCAGACCTGATGACTCTTGTCCCCAGCTATGCCTCAATTCGACCTGATGAATCTGGTCCTCACGTGGGCCTCACATGGACCTGGGACTCAGCGGGATAGAGTGGCTCTGGTTCCCACAAGGGGCTCACCTGATACTGGTGACTGTTTTCTTATACTATGCCTCACCAGGACCTAGTGATTCTGTTCCCCATCTGGGCTTTCATGGCCCTAGTGATTCTGGTCCTCACCCAGGCATCATTGGGACCTGGATACTCTATTCCACACCTGGGCCTCACTTTGTCCAGGGACCTCTGGTCCCATTCTGGGCCTCAAACTAAACTGGTTTCTCTGGTTCCCCCTCGGGGCCTCAGCCTTACCTGGTGACTCTCGTCACCCCTTGGGCTTCACTTGGGCCTGGTGAATCTGGTTCTTAGCTGGTCCGCACCTGGATCTGGTCACAGGTCACCACGTGGGCCTCACCTGGACTTGGTGAATCATGTTGCCACCTGCGCCTCACCTGGACCTTGTCACTGTGGTCCGTCCTGGACCTCACCTGGATCTGGTGGATCTGGTTCCCATATGGGGCTCTCCTGGACCTGGTTCCTGTGGTCTCCATCTGGTCTCACCTGGAACACAATGACTCTGATCCATATTTGGGCCTCTCCTGGACTTGTTGACTCTGGTCCTTACCTGTGCATAATTGGGACCTGGATACTATCTTATATACTTGGACCTCACCAGGACCTGGTGACTGTGGTCCCACCTGGGCCTCACCTGGACGGGGTGACTGGTTCCCACAGGGACATCACCTGGACCTGGTGACTCAGGTCCTCATATGGGCATCATGGGACCTGGTTTCTCAGTTCCACATCGTGTCCTCACCTGGACCTAGTGATTCTCGTCCCCCTCTGGGCCTCACCCTGACTTGTGACACTGGTCCCTACCTGGATATCACCAGAACCGGGTGACACACCCGGAGCTGGGGACACTGGTCCTCAGCTGGGCCTCAACAGGACCTGGTGAATCTACTCCAAACTTAGGCTTCGTCTGGACCTTGTGACTCTTTTCCCACCTGGCATCAATGGGACATGGTTACTCTGTTCCCCAACTGGTCCTCACCTTGACATGATAACTTTCCTGCACACTTTGGCCTCAACTGGTCCTGATGACTCTCGTCCCCCAACCTAGGCCTAAATCTGGACCTGGTGACTTGTCGTCCCCAACTGGTTCTCAGCTGGATCTGGTGACTCCTGTTCCCACATGAACCACACCTGGACCTGGTGACTGTGGTGTTCTTGTAGACTCACATTTACCTTGTGACTCCCGTCCCCACCGGGCCTCACCTGGACATGGTGAGTCGGAACCCCACCTGGTCCTCACCTGTAACTGGTGATTCTCGTTCCCACATGGAGATCATTTGGACCTGTTGGCCGCAGTGTTTCTAGCATCTTTTTTTAATTTTTATTTATTTATGATAGTCACAGAGAGAGAGAGAGGCAGAGACACAGGCAGAGGGAGAAGCAGGCTCCATGCACCGGGAGCCCGAGGTGGGATTCAATCCCCTGTCTCCAGGATCGCGCCCTGGTCCAAAGGCAGGCGCCAAACCGCTGCGCCACCTAGGGATCCCATGTGTTTCTAGCTTCTCATGTACCTCGTGACTCGGGTCCCCACCAGTGCCTCACCGGAACCTGGTGAGTTTGGTTGCCACCTGCACCACACCTGGACCTGGTGATTCTGGTCTGCACCTGACACTACCCTGGATCTTGTGACTGTGGTCCCCACCTGGGCTTCACCTGGATTTCGGGACTCCGGTCCCCACCTCGGCCTCACCTGGCCCTATTGACCATGGTCCTCAACTGGGCAAAATTGGGACCTGGTGACTGTGTTCCACAACTGGACTTCACCTGGACCATGTGACTATGCTCCCCCTCTGGGTCTCACCGTGCCCTAGTGACTGTGAATTCCACTTTGGCTTGACTTGGACCTGCTGACCCTGGTTGCCACCTGCGCCTGAACTCGAACTGTTGACTCTGGTTCTTTCAAGGGCCTCCCCAGTACCTGGTGATCCTGGTCCCACCTGGGCCTCACCTAGACGTGGTGACCCTTGTAACCACGGGGGACTCACCTGGACCTGTTGATCATGGTCCCCAAGCCGTCCTCACATGGACCTGTTGCCTCTGATCCCCACCGGATCCTCACGTGTACCTGGTAACTCTGGTCCTCACCTGGGCCTCATCTGCACCTAGTGACTCTGGTCCCCACCTGGGCTTCACCTGGATCTGGTGACCCTGGTCCCCACCTGGACTTCACCTGGATCTAGTGACTCTGGTTCCCACCTGGACCTCTCCTGTACCTGGTGACTCTCTTTCCAACATGGACCTCACCTGGATCTGGTGACTCTGGTCCTCAGTTTGGCCTCACCTGGACCTGGTGTCTCTCGTCCCCATTTTGACCTAACTCAGAACTGCTGAATGTTGCCCCACCTAGGCCGCACACAGACCTGGTGATTTTGTCCCCAGCTATGCCTCAATTCGACCTGATGAATCTGGTCCTCACGTGGCCCTCACATGGACCTGCGACTCAGCTGGATAGAGTGGCTCTGGTTCCCACAAGGGGCTCACCTGATACTGCTGACTGGGGTGTGTTTCTATGCCTCACCAGGACCTAGTGATTCTGTTCCCCATCTGGGCCTGCATGGCCCTAGTGACTCTGGTCCTCACCCAGGCATCACTGGGATCTCGATACTCTATACCCCATATGAGCCTCACTTTGACCAGTGACCTCTGGTCCCATTCTGGGCCTCAAACTAAATGGTTACTCTGGTTCCCCCTCTGGGCCTCACCCTTACCTGGTGACTCTGGTCACCCCTTGGGGTTCACTTGGGCCTAGTGATTCTGGTCCTAAGATGGTCTGCACCTGGATGTGGTGACTTGTCGCCACCTGGGCTTCACCTGGACTTGGTGAATCCTGTTGCCACATGCACCTCACCTGGACCTTGTGACTGTGGCCACATCTGGACCTCACCTGGATCTGGTGGCTCTGGTTCCCATATGGGGGTCTCCTGGACCTGGTTCCTGTGGTCTCCATCTGGCCTCACCTGGAACACAATGACTCTGATCCATATTTGGACTTCTCCTGGACCTGTTGACTCTGGTCCTTACATGCGCATCATTGGGATCTGGATACTCTCTAATATAACTGGGCCTCACCTGGACCTGGAGACTGTGGTCCCACTTGGGCCTCACCTGGACGAGGTGACTGGTTCCCACAGGGACCTCACCTGGACCTGGTGACTCAGGTCCTCATATGGGCATCATGGAACCTGGTTTCTCAGTTCCACATCGGGGCCTCACCTGGACCTAGTGATTCTCTTCCCCCTCTGGGTCTCTTCCTGACGTGCTGACTCTAGTTCCCACCTAGACATCACCAGAAACGGGTGACTCTGGTCCCCCTCTGGGACTCACCCGGAGCTTGGGACACTGGTCCTCAGCTGGGCCTCAACAGGACCTGGTAAATCTACTCCTCACTTAGACCTCATCTGGACCTTGTGACTCTTTTCCCACCTGGCATCAATGGGACATGGTTACTGTGTTGCCCACCTGGGCCTCACCTGGACATGATAACTTTGCTCCACACTTTCACCTCAACTGGTCCTGATGACTCTGGTCCCCCCACCTAGGCCTCAATCTGGACCTGGTGACTGTGGTCCCCACCTCCTTCTCACCTGGACCTGGTGACTCTCGTTCCCAGATGAACCACACCTGGAACTTGTGACTGTAGTGTTCTTGTAGACTCACATTTACCTGGTGACTCCGGTCCCCACTAGGGCCTCACCTGGATCTGGTGACTCTGGCCTGCAGGTTGGCCTCACCTGGACCTGGTGAGTGGGGTTGCCACCTGGGGCTCACCCTGACATGGGGACTCTGGTCCCCATCTGGATGTCACCTTGACCAGGTGAATCTGGTACCCCTCTGGGCCTCAACTAGACCTGGTGACACTGGTCCTCAACTGGGCCTCACCGGGACCTAGTGAATATGCTCCCCACCTGCGCCTCATCTGGACCTGGTGACTCGGGTTCTACCTGGGCATCATCGGGTCATGGTTACTCTATTCCCCACTGGGCCTGACCTGATCCTGGTAACTCTGGTCCTGACTTTTGGCTCCTCTGTACCAGGTGACTCTGGTCACCATACATGGTGACACAGGTCCCCGGTGGGCCCAGTATAACCTGGTGAATCTCGTCCTTACCTGGTCCTCACCCGTACCTGGTAACCCTGGTCACCACCTGGGAATCACCTGGACCTGGTGAATCTGGTCCCCATCTGGTCGTCACCCAGTCCTGGTGACTTTGTTCCCCTCTGGACCTGATTGCTGTGGACTCCTTCTTGGCCTCAACTGGAACTGGTGACTCTTATCCTACCTGGGCCTCACCCAGATCTGGTGACTGTGGTCCTCACCTGTGGACCATTATGACCTGGATACTCTGTTAAACACCTGAGCCTCACGTGGACATGATGACTCTGGATCCCCTCGGGGCCTCACCCTGACATGGTGACTCTGGTCCCCATCTGGATGTCACCTAGACCAGGTGAATCTGTTACCCTACTAGGCCTCAAATAGACCTGGTGACACTGGTCCTCAACTGGGTGTCACCGAGACCTAGTGAATATGCTCCCCACCTGCGCCTCATCTGGACCTGGTGACGCTGGGTCTACCTGGGCATCATCGGGACATGGTTACTCTGTTCCCCACTGGGAATGTCCTGATCCTGGTAACTCTGGTCCTGATTTTGGCCTCTTCTGTACCAGGTGACTCAGGCTCCACCTGGGCCTCACCTGTAACTGGTGACTCTGATCCAAAGCATGGCCTCTCCTGACCTGGTGACTGTGGTTCCCATCGGGACCTCACCTGGACCTCATGTCTCTGGTCCCACCTGGGCCTCACCAGGACCTGGTGTCTCTGGTACCCACCTGGGTAGCATCAGGATATGGTTACACTGTTCACTAACAGTGACCAAGTCGGACCTATTAACTCTGGTCTTCACCTGGACCACACCTGGACATGGTGACATTGGTTCCCACCTGGGTCTCACCTGGAAATGGTGAGTCAGATACCCACCTGGTCCTAAACTATAACTGTTGATTCTCGTTCCCACATGGACATCATGTGGACCTGGTGGCTGCGGTGTTTCTAGTTTGTCATGTAGCTTGTGACACTGGTCCCCACCAGGGCCTCACAGAGACCTGGTGATTGTGTTTGCCACCTGCACCTCACCTGGACCTGGTGATTCTGGTCTGCACCTGAGACTACCCTGGATCTGGTGACTGTGGTCCCCATCTGGGCTTCACCTGGATTTGGGGACTCTGGTCCCCATCTGAGCCTCACCTGGCCCTGTTGACCATGGTCCTCAACTGGCCAAAATTGGGAACCGGTGACTGTGTTCCACAACTGGACCTCACCTGGACCACGTGACTCTGGTGCCCCTCTAGGTCTCACCATTCCCTAGTGACTGTGAACCCCACTTTCCCCTTACCTGGACCTGCTGACCCTGGTTGAAACCTGCGCCTGACCTCGAACTGTTGACTCTGGTTCTTTCAAGGGCCTCCCCTGTACCTGGTGATCCTGGTCCCCCCTGGGCTTCACATGGATCTGGTGACTCTGATCCCCACCTGGACTTCACCTGGATCTGGTGACTCTGTACCCCACCTGGACCTCTCCTGGACCTCGTGACTCTCTTTCCAACATGGACCTCACCTGGATCTGGTGACTCTGGTCTTCCGTTTGGCCTCACCTGGACCTGGTGTCTCTCGTCCCCACTTTGACCTAACTCAGAACTGCTGAATCTTGCCCAACCTAGGCCGCACCCAGACCTGGTGACTCTTGTCCCCAGCTATGCCTCAATTCGACCTGATGAATCTGGTCCTCACCTGGGACTCACCTGGTCCTGGTACTCAGCTGGATAGTGTGGCTCTGGTTCTCACAAGGGGCTCACCTGATACTGCTGAATGTGGTCTTATTCTATGCCTCACCAGGACCTAGTGATTCTGTTCCCCATCTGGGCCTGCATGGCCCTAGTGACTCTGGTCCTCACCCAGGCGTCATTGGGACCTGGATACTCTATTCCACACCTGGGCATCTCTTTGACCAGGGACCTCTGGTCCCATTCTGGGCCTCAAACTAAACTGGTTAATCTGGGTCACCCTCTGGGCCTCACCCTACCCTGGTGACTCTGGTCACCCGTTGCGCTTCACTTGGGCCTGGAGAATCTGGTCCTTATCTGTTCCACACCTGGATCTGGTGACTGGTCGCCACATGGGCCTCACCTGGACTTGGTGAATCCTGTTGCCTCCTGCGCCTCACCTGGACCTTGTGACTGTGGTCCCACCTGGACCTCACCTGGACGAGGTGACTGGTTCCCACAGGGACCTCACCTGGACCTGGTGACTCAGGTCCTCATATGGGCATCATGGGACCTGGTTTCTCAGTTCCACATCGGGGCCTCACCTGGACCTAGTGATTCTTGTCCCCCTCTGGGCCTCACCCTGACCTGGTGACTCTGGTCCCCACCTGGATATCACCAGAACCGGGTGACTCTGGTCCCCCACTGGGACTCACCTGGAGTTGGGGACACTGGTCCTCAGCTGATCCTCAACAGGACCTGGTGAATCTACTCCTCACTTAGGCCTCGTATGGACCTTGTGTCTCTTTTCCCACCTGACATCAATGGGACATGGTTACTCTGTTCCCCACCTGGGCCTCACCTGAACATGATAACTTTGATCCACACTTTGGCCTCAACTGCTCCTGATGACTCTCATCCCACCTCCTAGGCCTCACTCTGGACCTGGTGACTGTGGTCCCCACCTGGGCTTCACCTGGATCTGGTGACTCTGGTCCCCACCTGGAACTCACCTGGATCTGGTGACTCTGGTCCTCAGTTTGGCCTCACCTGGACCTGGTGTCTCTCGTCCCCACTTTGACCTAACTCAGAACTGCTGAATCTTGACCCACCTAGGCCGCACCCAGACCTGGTGACTCATGTCCCCAGCTCTGCCTCAATTCGACCTGATGAATCTGCTCCTCACGTTGGTCTCACATGGACCTGGGACTCAGCTGGATAGAGTGGCTCTGGTTCCCACAAGGGGCTCACATGATACTGGTGACTGTGGTCCCACCTGGGCCTCACCTGGACGAGGTGACTGGTTCCCACAGGGACCTCACCTGGACCTGGTGACTCAGGTCCCCATATGGGCATCAAGGGACCTGGTTTCTCAGTTCCACATCGGGACCTAACCTGGACCTAGTGATTCTCGTCCCATTATGGTCCTCACCCTGACATGGTGACTCTGGTCCCCACCTGGATATCACCAGAACCGGGTGACTCTGGTCCCCCTCTGGGACTCACCCGGAGCTGGGGACACTGGTCCTCAACTGGGCCTCAACAGGACCTGGTGAATCTGCTCCTCACTTAGGCCTCGTCTGGATCTTGTGACTCTTTTCCCACCTGGCATCAATGGGACATGGTTAGTCTGTTCCCCACCTGGGCCTCACCTGGACATGATAACTTTGCTCCAGATTTTGGCCTCAACTAGTCCTGATGACTCTGGTCCCCCGACCTAGGCGTTAATCTGGACAAGATTGCTGTGGACTCCTTCTTAGCCTCAACTGGAACTGGTGAATCTGATCCAGATTGAGGATCCCCCATCTGGGGCTCACCTGGCCCTGTCAATCATGGTCCTCAACTGGCAAAATTGGGACCCAGTGACGGTGTTCCATCCCTGGACCTCACCTGGACCAGGTGACTCTGGTCCCCCTCTGGGTCTCACCGTGCCCTAGTGACTGTGAACCCCACTTTGGCCTGACTTCGACCTGCTGACCCTGGTTGCCACCTGTGCCTGACCTCGAACTGTTGACTCTGGTTCTTTCAAGTGCCTCCCCTGTACCTGGTGATCCTGATGCCCACCTGGGCCTCAACTGGACGTTGTGACTCTTGTCACCACCGGGGACTCACCTGGACATGATTACTGTGTTCCACACCTGGGCCTCAGGTAGACTTGTTGACCATGGTCCCCAAGCCGGGCTCACGTGGACCTTTTGGCTATGATCCCCGCCAAGGGCTCACGTGTATCTGGTAACTCTGATCCTCACCTGGGCCTAATCAGGACCTAGTGACTCTGGTCCCCACCTGGCTTTCACATGGATCTGGTGACTCTGGTCCCCACCTGGACTTCACCTGGATCTGGTGACTCTGGTCTCCACCTGGACCTCTCCTGGACCTGGTGACTCTCTTTCCAACATGGACCTCACCTGGATCTGGTGACTCTGGTCCTCAGTTTGGCCTCACCTGGACCTGGTGTCTCTCGTCCCCACTTTGACCTAACTCAGAACTGCTGAATTTTGCCCCACCTAGCCCGCACCCAGACCTGGTGACTCTTGTCCTGAACTATGCCTTAATTCGACCTGATGCATCTGGTCCTGACGTGGGGCTCACATGGACCTGGGACACAGCTGGATAGAGTGGCTCTGGTTCCCACAAGGGGCACACGTGATACTGGTGATTGTGGTCTTATTCTATGCCTCACCAGGACCTAGTGATTCTATTCCCCATCTGGGCCTGCATGGCCATAGTGACTCTGGTCCTCACCCAGGCATCATTGGGACCTGGATACTCTATGCCACACCTGGGCCTAGTTTGACCAGGGATCTCTGGTCCCATTTTGGGCCTCAAACTAAACTGGTTACTCTGGTTCCCCTCTGGGCCTCACCCTTACCTGGTGACTCTGGTCACCCCTTGGGCTTCACTTGGGCCTCGTGAATCTGGTCCTTAGCTTCTCCTCACCTGGCCCTGGTGACAGGTCACCACGTGGGCCTCACCTGGACTTGGTGAAGCATGTTGCCACCAGCGCCTCACCTGGACCTTGTGACTGTGGTCCCTCCTGGACCTCACCTGGATCTGGTGGCTCTAGTTCCCATATGGGGCTCTCCTGGACCTGTTCCCTGTGGTCTCCCTCTGGCCTCACCTGGAACACAATGACTCTGATCCATATTTGGGCCTCTCCTGGACCTGTTGACTCTGGTCCTTACCTAGGCATCATTGGGACCTGGATACTCTCTTATATACCTGGGCCTCACCAGGACCTGGTGACTGTGGTCCCACCTGGGCCTCACCTGGACGGGGTGACTGGTTCCCACAGGGATATCACCTGGACCTGGTGACTCAGGTCCTCATATGGGCATATTGGGACCTGATTTCACAGTTCCACATCGGGGCCTCACCTGGACCTAGTGATTCTCGTCCCCCTCTGGGCCTCACCCTGACTTGTGACACTGGTCCCCACCTGGATATCACCAGAACCGGGTGACACACCCGGAGCTGGGGACACTGGTCCTCAGGTGGGCCTCAACAGGACCTGGTGAATCTACTCCAATCTTAGGCTTCGTCTGGACTTTGTGACTCTTTTCCCACCTGGCATCAATGGGACATGGTTACTCTGTTCCCCACCTGGGCCTCACCTGGACATGATAACTTTGCTGCACACTTTGGCCTCAACTGGTCCTGATGACTCTCGTCCCCAAACCTAGGCCTCAATCTGGACCTGGTGACTGTCGTCCCCAACTGGGTCTCAGCTGGACCTGGTGATTCCCGTTCCCACATGAACCACACCTGGATCTGGTGACTGTGGTGTTCTTGTAGACTCACATTTACCTTGTGAATCCCGTCCCCACTAGGGCCTCACCTGGATCTGGTGACTCTGGCCTGCAGGCTGGCCTCACCAGGACCTGGTGAGTGGGCTTGCCACCTGGGCCTCACCCATACATGGTGACACCGGTCCCCACGTAGGCCCCAGTATCCTGGTGAATCTCGTCCTTACCTGTTCTTCAACCGGACCTGGTAACCCTAGTCACCCCCTGGGAATCACCTGGACCTGGTGTATCTGGCCCCATCTGGGCCTCACACAGTCCTGGTGACTTCGTTCCCCACCTGGACCTGATTGCTGTGGACTCCTTCTTGGCCTCAACTGGAACTGGTGACTCTGATCCTAACTGGGCCTCACCCAGATCTGGTGACTCTGGTCCTCACCTGTGGACCATTATGACCTGGATACTCTGTTCCACACCTGAGCCTCACCTGGACAGGATGACTCTGGATCCCTTCGGGGCCTCACCCTGACATGGTGACTCTGGTCCCCATCTGGATGTCACTTAGACCAGGTGAATCTGTTACCCCTCAAGGGCTCAAATATACCTGGTGATGCTGGTCCTCAACTGGGTGTCACCGATACCTAGTGCATATGCTCCCCACCTGCGCCTCATCTGGACCTGGTGACGCTGGGTCTACCTGGGCATCATCGGAACATGGTTACTCTGTTCCCCTCTGGGACTGCCCTGATCCTGGTAACTCTGGTCCGGACTTTGGCCTCTTCTGTACCAGGTGACTCTGGCTCCACCTGGGCCTCACCTGTAACTGGTGACTCTGATCCTAAACATGGCCTCACCTGACCTGGTGACTGTGGTTCCCATCGGGACCTGAACTGGTCCTCATGTCTCTGGTCTCACCTGGGCCTCACCAGGACTTGGTGTCTCTCGTACCCACCTGGGTAGCATCAGGATATGGTTACACTGTTCACTAACAGTGACCCAGCCGGACCTATCAACTCTGGTCTTCACCTGGGCCACTCCTGCACATGGTGACACTCGTTCCCACCTGTGTCTCACCTGGAAATTGTGAGTCAGATCCCCACCTGGTCCTAACCTGTAACTGGTGATTCTCGTTCCCACATGGATATCATGTGGACCTGGTGGCTGCAGTGTTTCTAGTTTGTCATGTACCTCGTGACTCTGGTCCCCACTAGGGCCTCACCGGGACCTGGTGAGAGTGGTTGTCAACTGCACCTCACCTGGACCTGCTGATTCTGGTCTGCACCTGAGACTACCCTGGATCTGGTGACTGTTGTCCCAGCTGGGCTTCACCTGGATTTGGGGACACCGGTCCCCATCTTGGCCTCACCTGGCCCTTTTGACCATGGTCCTCAACTGGACAAAATTGGGACGCGGTGACTGTGTTCCACAACTGAACTTCACCTGGACCACGTGACTGTGGTGCCGCTCTGGGTCTCACCATGCCCTAGTTACTGTGAACCCCACTTTGGCCTGACTTGGACCTGCTGACCCTGGCTGAAACCTGCGCCTGACCTCGAACTGTTGACTCTGGTTCTTTCAAGGGCCTCACCTGTACCTGGTGATCCTGGTCCGCAACTGCGCCTCACCTGGACGTGGTGACCCTTGTCACCACTGGGGACTCACCTGGACCTGCTTACTGTGTTCCACACCTGGGCCTCAAGTAACCTGTTGACCATGGTCCCCAAGCCAGCCTCACATGGACCTGTTGCCTCTGATCCCCACCGGGCCCTCACGTGTACCTGATAACTCTGGTCCTCACCTGGCCTTATCGGGACCTAGTGACTCTGGTCCCTACCTGGCATCAATGGGACATGATTAGCCTGTTCCCCACCTGGGCCTCACCTGGACATGAGAACTTTGCTCCACACTTTGGCCTCAACTGGTCCTGATGACTCTGGTCACCCGACCTAGGCGTCAATCTGGACCTGATTGCTGTGGACTCCTTCTTAACCTCAACTGGAACTTCTGACTCTGATCCAGATTGAAGATCCCCAATCTGGGCCTCACCTGGCCTTGTCAACCATGGTCCTCAACTGGCAAAATTGGGACCCGGTGACTGTGTTCCACCCCTGGACCTCACTTGGACCAGGTGACTCTGGTCCCCCTCTGGGTCTCACCGTGCCCTAGTGACTGTGAACCCCACTTTGGCCTGACTTGGACCTGCTGACCCTGGTTGACACCTGCGCCTGACCTCGAACTGTTGACTGGTTCATTCAAGGGCTTCCCCTGTACCTGGTGATCCTGGTCCCCCACTGGGACTCACCTGGACGTGGTGACTCTTGTCACCACCGGGGACTCACCTGGACCTGGTTACTGTGTTCCACACCTGGGCCTCAAGTAGTCCTGTTGACCATGGTACCGAAGCCGGCCTCATATGGACCTGTTGCCTCTGATTCCCACCGGGGCTTCACGTGTACCTGGTAAAACTGGTCCTCACTTGGGCCTCATCTGGACATAGTGATTCTGGTCCCCACCTTGGCTTCACCTGGATCTGGTGACTCTGGTCCTCAGTTTGGCCTCACCTGTACCTGGTGACTCAGGTCCTAATTTGGGCATTATGGGACCTTTTTTCTCAGTTCCACATCGGGGCCTCACCTGAAACTAGTGATTCTCGTCCCCCTCTGGGCCTCACGCTGACGTGGTGAGTCTTATCCCCACCTGGATTTCACCAGAACCGGGTGACTCTGGTCCCCTTCTGGGACTCACACAGAGCTGGGGACACTGGTGCTCAACTGGGCCTCAACAGGACCTGGTGAATCTAGTCCTCACTTAGGCCTCATCTGTACCTTGTGACTCTTTTCCCACCTGGCATCAATGGGACATGGTTACTCTGTTCCCCACCTAGACATCACCTGGACATGATAACTTTGCTCCACACTTTGGCCTCAACTTGTCCTGATCAATTTGTTCCCCCCACCTAAGCCTCAATCTGGACCTGGTGACTATGGTCCCCACCTGGGTCTCACCTGGACCTGGTGACTCTCGTTCCCACATGAACCACACCTGGACCTGGTGACTGTGGTTTTCTTGTAGACTCATATTTACCTGGTGACTCCGGTCCCCACTAGGGCCTCACCTGGATCTGGTGACTCTGGCCTGCAAGTTGGCCTCACCTGGACTTGGTGAGTGGGGTTGCCACCTGGGCCTCACCCATACCTGGTGACTCAGTTTCACACGTGGGCCTCTTGGACCTGGTGAATCTCGTCCTTACCTGGTCCTCTCCCAGACACGGGGACTGGGGTCACCACTTCGCCTCACCTGGACCTGGTGAATCTGGTCCCCATCTGGGCCTCACCCAGTCCTGGTGACTTGTTCCCCACATGGACCTGATTGCTGTGGACTCTCTCTTGGCCTCACCTGGAACTGGTGACTCTGGTCACTTCCTGGGCATCATCGGGACATGGTTCAGCTGCATGGCCTTCAGGTTGGCCTCACATGGACCTGGTAACTCTGGTCCCTACCTGGGCATCATCGGGACATGGTTCCTCTACATGGCCTGCAGGTTGGCCTCACCTGGACCTGGTGAGTGGGGTTGGCACCTGGGCCTCACCCATACATGGTGACACAGGTCCCCCATGGGCCCAGTATGACCTGGTGAATCTCGTCCTTACCTGGTCCTCACCCGCACCTGGTAACCCTGATCACCACTTGGGAATCACCTGGACCTGGTGAATCTGGTCCCCATCTGGGCCTCACCCAGTCCTGGTGACTTTGTTCCCCTCTGGATCTGATTGCTGTGGACTCCTTCTTGGCCTCAACTGGAAGTGGTGACTCTGATCCTACCTGGGCCTCACCCAGATCTGGTGACTCTGGTCCTCACCTGTGGACCATTATGACCTGGATACTCTGTTCCACACCTGAGCCTCACCTGGACATGATGACTCTGGATCCCCTCTGGGCCTCACCCTGACATGGTGACTCTGGTCCCCATCTGGATGTCACCTAGACCAGGTGAATCTGGTAGCCCTCTAGGGCTCAAATAGACCTGGTGACACTGGTCCTCAACTGGGTGTCACCGAGACCTAGTGAATATGCTCCCCACCTGCGCCTCATCTGGACCCGGTGACGCTGGGTCTACCTGGGCATCATCGGGACATGGTTACTCTATTCCCCACTGGGACTGACCTGATCCTGGTAACTCTGGTCCTTACTTTGGCCTCTTCTGTACCAGGTGACTCTGGCTCCACCTGGGCCTCACCTGCAACTGGTGACTCTGATCCAAAGCACGGCCTCTCCTGACCTGGTGACTGTGGTTCCCATCGGGACCTCACCTGGACCTCATGTCTCTGGTCCCACCTGGGTCTCACCAGGACCTGGTGTCTCTGGTACACACCTGGGTAGCATCAGGATATGGTTACACTGTTCACTAACAGTGACCCAGCCGGACCTATTAACTCTGGTCTTCACCTGGGCAACACCTGGACATGGTGACACTCGTTCCCACCTGGGTCTCACCTGGAAATGGTGAGTCAGATACCCACCTGGTCCTAACCTATAACTGTTTATTCTCGTTCCCACATGGACATTATGTGGACCTGGTGGCTGCGGTGTTTCTAGTTTGTCATGGACCTCGTGACACTGGTCCCCACCAGGGCCTCACCGGGACCTGGTGAGTGTGGTTGCCACCTGCACCTCACCTGGACCTGGTGATTCTGGTCTGCACCTGAGACTACCCAGGATCTGGTGACTGTGGTCCCCACCTGGGCTTCACCTGGATTTGGGGACTCTCGTCCCCATGTGAGTCTCACCAGGCCCTGTTGACCATGGTCCTCAACTTGGCAAAATTGGGACGCGGTGACTGTGTTCCACAACTGGACCTCACCTGGACCACGTGATTCTGGTGCCCCTCTGGTTCTCACCATTCCCTAGTGACTGTGAACCCCACTTTCCCCTGACTTAGACCTGCTGACCCTGGTTGAAACCTGCGCTGAACTCGAACTGTTGACTCTGGTTCTTTCAAGGGCCTCCCCTGTACCTGGTGATCCTGGTCTGAACTTGGGCCTCACCTGGACGTGGTGACTCTTGTCACCATGGGGACTCACCTGGACCTGCTTACTGTGTTCCACACCTGGGCCTAAAGTAGACCTGTTGACCATGGTCCCCAAGCCGGCCTCACATGGACCTGTTGCCTCTGATCCCACCGGGGCCTCACGTGTACCTGGTATCTCTGGTCCTCACCTGGGCCTCATCTGGACCTAGTGACTCTGGTCCCCACCTGGGCTTCACCTGGATCTGGAGACTCTGGTCCCCATCTGGACTTCACCTGGATCTGGTGACTCTGGTCCCAATCTGGACCTCTCCTGGACTTGGTGTCTCTCTTGCCCACTTTGACCTAACTCAGAACTGCTGAATCTTGCCCCACCTATTACGCACCCAGACCTGGTGACTCTTGTCCCTAGCTATTCCTCAATTCGACCTGATGAATCTGGTCCTCACGTGGACCTCACATTTACCTGGGACTCAGCTGGAAAGAGTGGCTCTGGTTCCCACTAGGGGCTCACCTGATACTGCTGAATGTGGTCTTATTCTATGCATCACCAGAACCTAGTGATTCTGTTCCCCATCTGGGCCTGCATGGCCTTAGTGACTCTGGTCCTCACTCAGGCATCATTGGGACCTGGATACTCTATTCCACACCTGGGCCTCACTTTTACCAGGAACCGCTGGTCGATTCTGGGCCTCAAACTAAACTGGTTACTCTGGTTCCCCCTCTTAACCTCACCCTTACCTGGTGACTCTGGTCACCCCTTGGGCCTCCCCTGGGCCTGGTGACTCTGGCCTGCAGGTTGGCCTCACCTGGACTTGATTAGTTGATGCCACCTGGGCCTCACCCTTACCTGGTGACTCAGGTCCCCACATGGGCCTCTTAGACCTGGTGAATCTGGCCCTTACCTGTACTTCTCCCAGACCCGTGGAATCTGGTCACAACATGGGCCTCACCTGGACCTGGTGAATCTGGGTCCATCTGGGCCTAACCCTGTCCTGGTGACTATGTTCCCCAACTGGACCTGATTGCTCTGGACTCTTTCTTGCCCTCACCTTGAACTGGTGACTCTGATCCTATTACCTAGTCCTCACCCGGAACTGGTAAATCTGGTCACCACCTGGGCATCACCTAGTCCTGGTGACTTTGTTCCCCACGTGGACCTGATTGCTGTGGACACCTTCTTCGCCTCACCTGGAAGTGGTAACTCTGATCCCAACTGGCCTCTCCCAGATCTGGTGACTCTGGTCCTCACCTGGGCCTAATCTGGACCTAGTGACTCTGGTCCCCACCTGGGCTTCACCTGGATCTGGTGACTCTGGTCCCCACCTGGATTTCACCTGGAACTGGTGACTGTGGTCCATACCTGAACCTCTCCTGGACCTGGTGACTCACTTTCCAACATGGACCTCACTTGGATCTGGTGACTATGGTCCTCAGTTTGGCCTCACCTGGACCTGGTGTCTCTCGTCCCCACTTTGACCTAACTCAGAACTGCTGATCTTGCCCCACCTAGGCCGCACGCAGACATCGTGACTATTGTTCCCAGCTATGCCTCAATTCGACCTGATGAATCTGGTCCTCACGTGGGCCTCCAAGGACCTGGGACTCAGCTGGATAGAGTGGCTCTGGTTCCCGCAAGGGGCTCACCTGATACTGGTGACTGTGGTCTTATTCTATGCCTCACCAGGACCTAGTGATTCTGTTCCCCATCTGGGCCTGCATGGCCCTAGTAACTCTTTTCCTCACCCAGGCATCATTGGGATCTGGATACTCTATTCCACATCTGCGCCTCACTTTGACCAGGGACCTCTGGTCCCATTCTGGGCCTCAAACTAAACTGGTTACTCTGGTTCCCCCTCTGGGCCTCACCCCTACCTGGTGACTCTGGTCACCCCTTTGTTTTCACTTGGGCCTGGTGAATCTGGTCCTTAGCTGTTCCGCTCCTGGATCTGGTGACTGGTCGCTACCTGGGCCTCACCTGGACTTGGTGAAACCTGTTGTCACCTGCGCCTCCCCTGAACCTTCTGACTGTGGTCCCACCCAGACATCACCTGGATCTGGTGGTTCTGGTTCCCATATGGGGCTCTCCTGGACCTGGTTCCTGATGTCTCCATCTGGCCTCACCTGGAACACAATGACTCTGAACCATATTTGGGCCTCTCCTGGACCTGTTGACTCTGGTCCTTACCTGGGCATCATTGGGACCTGGATACTCTCTTATATACCTGGGCCTCACCTGGACCTGGTGACTGGTTCCCACAGGACCTCACCTGGACCTGGTGACTCAGGTCCTCATATGGGCATCATGGGACCTGGTTTCTCAGTTCCACATCGAGGCCTCACCTGGACCTAGTGATTCTCGTCCCCTCTGGGCCTCACCCTGACGTGCTGACTCTGGCTCCCACCTGGATATCACCAGGACCGGGTGACTCTGGTCCCCCTCTGGGACTCACCCGGGGCTGGCGACACTTGTCCTCAACTGGGCCTCAACAGGATCTGGTGAATCTACTCCTCACTTAGGCCTCGTCTGGACCTTGTGACTCTTTTCCCACCTGGCATCAATGGGACATGGTTACTCTGTTCCCCACCTGGGCCTCACTTGGACATGATAACCTTTCTCCGCACTTTGGCCTCAACTGGTCCTGATGACTCTGGTCCCCCCACCTAGGCCTCAATCTGGACCTGGTGACTGTGGTCCCCACCTGGGTCTCACCTTGACCTGTTGCCTCTCGTTCCCACATGAACCACACCTGGACCTGGTGACTGTGGTGTCCTTGTAGACTCACATTTACCTGGTGACTCCGTTCCCGTCTAGGGCCTCACCTGGATCTGGTGACTCTGGCCTGCAGGTTGGCTTCACCTGGAATTGGTGAGTGGGGTTGTCACCTGGGCCTCACCCATACCTGGTGACTCAGGTCCCCACGTGGGCCTCTTGGACCTGGTGAATCTAGTACTGACCTGGTCCTCTCCCCGACCCGGGGACTCTGGTCACGACCTGGGCCTCACCTGGACCTGGTGAATCTGTTCCATATCTTGGCCTCACCGAGTCCTGGTGACTTTGATCCCCACTTGGACCTGATTGCTGTGGACTCTTTTTGTCTCACCTGTAACTGGTGACTCTGATCCTATCTGCGCGTCACCCAGATCTGGTTACTCTGGAACTCACCTGGGCATCATTGGTACCTGATTACTCTGTTCCACACCTGAGCCTCACCTGGACATGATGACTCTGGTACCTCTCTGGGCCTCACCCTGACCTGGTGACTCTGGTCCCCATCTGGATGTCACCTGGACCAGGTGATTCTGGTACCCCTCTAGGCCTCAACCAGATCTGGTGACTCTGGTCCTCAACTGGGCCTCACCTGGACCTAGTGACTATACTCGATGTGGGCCACATTTGGACCTGGTGACTCAGCTCCCTACCTGGGCATCATCGGGAGATGGTTCCACTGCAAGGCCTTCAGGTTGGCCTCACCTGGACCTGGTAACTCTGGTCCCTACCTGGGCTTCATCGGGACACCGTTCCTCTGCATGGCCTGCAGGTTGGCCTCACCTGGATCTGGTGAGTGGGGTTTCCACAAGGGCCTCACACATACCTGGTGACATAGGTCCCCAAGCGGGCCTCACTCGGACCTGGTGAATCTGATCCTTACCTGGTCCTCACCCAGAACTGGTAACTCTGGTCACCACCTGGGAATCACCTGGACAGGGTGAATCTGGTCCCCATCTGGGCCTCCCCCAGTCCTGATGACTTTGTTCCCCACCTGGAACTGATTGCTGTGGACTCCTTCTTGGCCTCACCTGGAACTGGTGACTCTCATCCTAACTGGGCCTAACTCAATCTGCTGACTCTTGTCCTCCCCTGTGGACCATTATGAACTGGATACTCTGTTCCACAACTGAGCCTCACCTGGACATGATGACTCTGGATCCACTCTGGGCCTCACCCTGACGTGGTGACTCTGGTCTTCATGTGGATGTCACCTAGACCAGGTGAATCTGGTACCCCTCTAGGCCTCAACTAGACCTGGTGACTCTGGTCCTCAACTGGGCCTCACCGGGACCTAGTGAATATGCTCCCCAACTGTGCCTCATCTGGACCTGGTAACTCTGGTTCTACCTGGGCATCATCGGGACATGTTTACTGTATTCCCCACTGGGACTGACCTGATCCTGGTAACTCTGGTCCTGATTTGGCCTCTTCTGTACCAGGTGACTCTGGATCCACCTTGGGTTCACCGCTAACCGGTGACTCTGATCCTAAGCATGGCCTCACCTGACCTGGTGACTGTGGTTCCCATCGGGACCGCACCTGGACCTCATGTCTCTGGTCCCAACTGGGCTTCACCAGGACCTGGTGTCTCTGGTACCCACCTTGGTAGCATCAGGATACGGTTACACTGTTCACTAATAGTGACCCAGCCGGACCTATTAACTCTGGTCTTCACCTGGGCCACACCTGGACATGTTGACACTGGTTCCCACCTGGGTCTCACCTGGACATGGTGACTCGGATCCAAAACTGGTCCTCCCCTGTACTGGTGATTCTCGTTCCCACATGGACATCATGTGGACCTGGTGGCTGCAGTGTTTCTAACTTCTCATGTACCTCGTGACTCTGGTCCCCACCAGGGCCTCACAGGGACCTGGTGAGTGTGGTTGCCACCTGCACCTCAAGTGGACCTGGTCATTCTGGTCTGCACCTGAGACTACCCTGGATCTGGTGACTATGGTCCCCACCTGGGCTTCACCTGCTTTGGGGACTCCGGTCTCCATCTGAGCCTCACCAGGCCCTGTTTACCATGGTCCTCAACTGGGCAAAATTGGGACCCGGTGACTGTGTTCAACAACTGGACCTCACATGGATCAGGTGATTCTGGTCTCCCTCTGGGTCTCACCGCGCCCTAGTGACCGTAAACCCAACTTTTCCCTGACTTGGACCTGCTGACCCTGGTTACCACCCGCGCCTCACCTAGAACTGTTGACTCTGGTAATTTCAAGGGCCTACACTGTACCTTGTGATCCTGGTCCCCACCTGGGTCTCACCTGGACGTGGTGACACATGTCACAACCGCGTACTCACCTGGAGCTGCTTACTGTGTTCCACATCTGGGCCTCAGGTAGACTTGTTGACCATGGTCCCCAAGCCGGACTCACATGGACCTGTTGCCTCTGATCCCCACCGGGCCTCACGTGTACCTGGTAACTCTGGTCCTCACCTGGGCCTCATCTGGACCTATTGACCCTGGCCCCCACCTGGGCTTCACCTGGATCTGGTGACTCTGGTCCCCTCCTGTACTTCACCTGGATCTGGTGACTCTGGTCCCCACCTGGAACTCTCCTGGACCTGGTGTCTCTCTTTCCAACATGGACCTCACCTGGATCTGGTGACTCTGGTCCTCAGTTTGGCCTCACCTGGACCTGGTTTCTCTCGTCCCCACGTTGACCTAACTCAGAACTGCTGAATCTTGCCCCACCTAGGCCGCACCCAGACCTGGTGACTCTTGTCCCCAGCTATGCCTCAATTTGCCCTAATGAATCTGGTCCTCACGTGGGCCTCACATGGACCTGGGACTCAGCTGGATAGAGTGGCTCTGGTTCCCACAAGGGGCTCACCTGATACTGGTGACTGTGGTCTTATTCTATGCCTCACCAGGACCTAGTGATTCTGTTCCCCATCTGGGCCTGCATGGCCCTAGTGTCTCTGGTCCTCACCCTGGAATCATTGGGAACTGGATACTCTATTCCACACCTGGGCCTCACTTGGACCAAGGACCTCTGGTCCCATTCTGGGCCTCAAACTAAACTGGTTACTCTGGTATCCCCTCTGGGCCTCACCCTTACCTGGTGACTCTGGTCACCCTTGGGCTTCACTTGGACCTGGTGAATCTGGTCCTTAGCTGGTCCGCACCTGGATCTGGTGACTGGTCGCCACCTGGGTCTCACCTGGACTTGGTGAATCCTGTTGCCACCTGCACCTCACCAGGACCTTGTGACTGTGGTCCCACCTGGACCTCACCTGGCTCTGGTGTCTCTGCTTCTCATATGGGGCTCTCCTGGACCTGGTTCCTGTGGTCTCCATCTGGCCTCACCTGGAACACAATGACTCTGATCCGTATTTGGTCCTCTCCTGGACCTGTTGACTCTTGTCCTTACCTGGGCATCATTGGGACCTGGATACTCTCTTATATAACTTGGCCTCACCTGGACCTGGTGACTGTGTTCCCACCGGGGCCTCACCTGGACGAGGTGACTGGTTCCCACAGGGACCTCACCTGGATCTGGTGACTCAGGTCCTCATATGTATATCATGGGACCTGGTTTCTGAGTTCCACATCGGGACCTCACGTGGACCTAGTGATTCTCGTCCCCCTCTGGGCCTCACCCTGACGTGCTGACTCTGGTCCCCCCCTAGATATCACCAGAACCGGGTGACTCTGGGCCCCCTCGGGACTCACTCGGAGCTGGGGTCACTAGTCCTCAACTCGGCTTCAACAGGACCTGGTGAATCTACTCCTCACTTAGGCCTCGTCTGGACCTTGTGAATCTTTTCCCACCTGGCAACAATGGGACATGGTTACACTGTTCCGCACCTGGGCCTCACATGGACATGATAACATTGCTCCGCACTTTGGCCTCAACTGGTCCTGATGACCCTGGTCCCCCAACCGAGGCCTCAATCTGGACCTGGAGACTGTCGTCCCCACGTGGGTCTCACCTGGACCTGGTGACTCTCGTTCCCACATGAACCACATCTGGACCTGGTGACTGTGGTGTACTTGTAGACTCACATTTACCTGGTGACTCCGGTCCCCACTAGGGCCTAACCTGGATCTGGTGACTCTGGCCTGCAGGTTGCCCTCACCTGGACTTGGTTAGTGGGATGCCACCTGGGCCTCACACATACCTGGACTCAGGTCTGCACGTGGGCCTCTTGGACCAGGTGAATCTGGCCCTTACCTGGTCTTCTCCCAGACCCGGGGAATCTGGTCACAACCTGGGCCTCATGTGGACCTGGTGAATCTGGTCCCCATCTGGGCCTAACCCAGTCCTGGTGACTATGTTTCCCACCTGGAACTCATTGCTCTGGACTCTTTCTTGGTCTCACTTGGAACTGGTGACTCTGATCCTATCTGTGTGTCACCGAGACCTGGTGACTCTGGTCCTCACCTGGGCATCATTGGTACCTGGTTACTGTGTTCCACACCTGAGCCTCACCTGGACATGATGTCTCTGGGACCTCTCTGGGCCTCACCCTGACCTGGTGATCTGGTCCCCATCTTGATATCACCTGGACCAGGGGATTCTGGAACCCCTCTAGGCCTCAACCAGATCTGGTGACTCTTGTCCTCAACTGGGCCTCACCTGGACCTAGTGAATATGCTCCATCTGGGCCTCATTTGGACCTGGTGACTCTGGTCACTCACTGGGCATCATCGGGAGATGGTTCCACTGCAAGGCCTGCAGGTTGGCCTCACCTGGACCTGGTAACTCTGGTCCCTACCTGGGCATCATCGGGACATGGTTCCTCAGCATGGCCTGCAGGTAGGCCTCTTCTTGACCTGGTGAGTGGAGTTCCCACCTGGGTCTTACCCATGCCTGGTGACACAGGTCCCCACGTGGGCCTCACTTGGACCTGGTGAATTTGGTCCTTACCTAGTCCTCACCCGGAACTGGTAAATGTGGTCACCACCTGGGCATCACCTAGACCTGGTGACTTTGTTCCCCACCTGGACCTGATTGCTGTGGACACCTTCTTGGCCTCACCTGGAAGTGGTAACTCTGATCGTAACTGGGCCTTTCCCAGATCTGGTGACTCTGGTCCTCACCTGTGGACAATTATGACCTGGATACTCTGTTCCACACCTGAGCCTCACCTGGACATGATGACTCTGGATCCACTCTGGGCCTCACCCTGACATGGTTACTCTGGTCCCCATCTGGATGTCACCTAGACCAGGTGAATCAGGTACCCCTCTGGGCCTCAAACAGATCTGGGGCCTCTGGTCCTCAACTGGGCCTCACCTGGACCTAGTGAATATGTTCCATCTGTGCCTCATTTGGACCTGGTGACTCTGGTCCCTACGTGGGCAACATCGGGACATGGTTCCACATAATGGTCAGCAGGTTGGCCTCTTCTTGACCTGGTAACTCTGGTCCCTACCTGGGCATCATCGTGACACGGTTCCTCTGCATGGCCTGCAGGTTGGCGTCTCCTGGACCTCGTACCTCTGGTCCCAACCTGGGCATCATCGGGACACGGTTCCTCTGCATGGCCTGCAGATAGGCCTCACCTGGACCTGGAGAGTGGCCTTGCCATCTGGGCCTCACCCATACCTGGTGACACAGGTCTCACGTGGGCCTCACTTGGACCTGGTGAACCTGGTCCTTACCTGGTCCTCACCCGGAACAGGTAACCCTTGTCACCACCTGGGAATCACCTGGACCTGGTGAATCTGGTCCCCATCTGGGCCTCACCCAGTCCTGGTGACTTTGTTCCCCACCTGGAGCTGGTTGCTTTGGACTCTTTCTTGGCCTCACCTGGAACTGGTGACTCTTATCCTCTCTGCGCGTGACTCAGGCCTGATGAATCTGGTCCTCACCTGGGAATCATTGGTACCTGGTGACTCTGTTCCACACCTGAGCCACACCTGGACATGATGACTCTGAAACCTCTCTGGGCCTCACCCTGACCTGGTGACTCTGGTCCCCATCTGGATGTCACCTGGACCAGGTGATTCTGGTACCCCTCTAGTCCTCAACCAGATCTGGTGTCTCTGGTCCTCAACTGGGACTAGGCTGGACTTAGTGAATATGCTCCATCTTGGCCTCATTTGGACCCGGTTTCTCTGGTCCCTACCTGGGCATCATGGGGACATGGTTCCACTGCATGGCCTGCAGGTTGGCCTCACCTGGACCTGGTGAGTGGGGTTACCACTTGGGCCTCACGCATACCTGGTGACACAGGCCCCTACGTGGGCCTGACTTGGACCTGGTGTATCTGGTAATTCTGGTCACCACCTGGGAATCACCTGGACCTGGTGAATCTGGTAACTCTGGTCACCACCTGGGAATCACTTGGACCTGGTGAATCTGTGTCCCCATCTGGGCCTCACCCAGTCCTCGTGAATTTTTTCCCCACCTGGACCTGATTTTGTGGACTCCTTCTTAGCCTCACCTGGAACTGTTGACTCTGATCCTAACTGGGCCTCACCCAGATCTGATGACTCTGGTCCTCACCTGTGGACCATTATGACCTGGATACTCTGTTCCTCACCTGAGACTCACCTGGACATGATGACTCTGGATCCCCTCTGGGCCTCTCCCTGACATGGTGACTCTGGTCCCCATCTGGAAGGCACCTAGTCCAGGTGAATCTGGTACACCTCTATGCCTCAACTAGACCTGGTGACTCTGGTCCTCTACTGGGCCTCAACGGGACGTAGTGAATATGCTCCCCACCTTTGCCTCATCTGGACCTGGTGACTCTGGCTCCACCTGGGCCTCACCTGTAACTGGTGACTCTGATCCTAAGCATGGCCTCACCTGACCTGGTGACTGTGGTTCCCATAGGGACCTCACCTGGACCTCATGTCTCTGTTCCACCTGGGCCTCACCAGGAACTTTTGTCTCTGGTTACCACCTGGGTAGCATCAGGATATGGTTACACTGTTCACTATCAGTGACCCAGCCGGACCTATTAACTATGGTCTTCACCTGGGCCACACCTAGACATGGTGACACTCGTTCCCACCTGGGTCTCACCTGGACATGGTGAGTCGGATCCCCACCTGGTCCTCAGCTGTAACTGGTGATTCTCGTTCCCACATGGACATCATGTGGACCTGGTGGCTGCAGTGTTTCTAGCTTCTCATGTACCTCGTGACTCTGGTCCCCACCAGGGCCTCACCGGGACCTGGTGAGTGTGGTTGCCACCTGCACCTCACCTGGACCTGGTGATTCTGGTCTGCACCTGAGACTACCCTGGATCTGGTGACTGTGGTCTCCACCTGGGCTTCTCCTGGATTTGGGGACTCCGGTCCCCATTTGGGCCACACCTGGCCCTGTTGACCATTGTCCTCAACTGTGCAAAATTGGGACCCGGTGACTTTAGACCTCACCTGGACCATGTGACTCTGGTCCGCCTCCGTGTCTAACCTTGGACCTCACCTGGACCATGTGACTCTGGTCCGCCTCCGGGTCTAACCGTGCCCTAATGACTCTGAAACCCACTTTGGCCTGACTTTGACCTGCTGACCTTGGTTGTCACCTGTGCCTGACCTCGAACTGTTGACTCTGGTTCATTCAAGGGCCTCCCCTGTACCTGGTGATCCTGGTCACCACGTGGGTCTCACCTGGACGTGGTGAATCTCGTCACCACCGGGGACTCACCTGGACCTGGTACTGTGTTCCACACCTGGGCGTCAAGTAGACCTGTTGACCATGGTCCCCAAGCCGGCCTCACATGGACCTGTTGCCTCTGAAGCCCACCGGGGCCTCACGTGTACCTGGAAACTCTGGTCCTCACCTGGGCCTCATCTGGACCTAGTGACTCTGGTCCCCACCTGGGCTTCACTTGGATCTGGTGACTCTGTTCCCCACCGGGACTTCACCTGGATCTGGTGACTCTTGTACACACCTGGACCTCTCCTGGACCTGGTGACACTCTTTCCAACATGGACCTCACCTGGATCTGGTGACTCTGGTCCTCAGTTTGGCCTCACATGGACCTGGTGTCTCTCGTCCCCACTTTGACTTAACTCAGAACTGCTGAATCTTGCCCCACCTAGGCGGTACCCAGACCCGGTGACACTTGTCCCCAGCTATGCCTCAATTCGACCTGATGAATCTGGTCCTCACGTGTGCCTCACATGTACCTGGGACTCAGCTGGACAGAGTGGCTCTGGTTCCCACAAGGGGCTCACCTGATATTGGTGACTTATTCACCAGTGGTCTTATTCTATGCCTCAATAGGACTTATTGCTTCTCTTCCCCAGCTGGGCCGGCATGGCCCTAGTGACTCTGGTCCTCACCCAGGCATCATTGGGACCTGGATACTCTATTCCACACCTGGGCCTCACTTTGACCAGGGACCTCTGGTCCCATTCTGGGCCTCAAACTAAACTGGTTACTCTGGTTCCCACTCTGGGCCTCACCCTTACCTGGTGACTCTCGTCACCCCTTGGGCTTCACTTGGGCCTGGTGCATCTGATCGTTAGCTGGTCCGCACCTGGATCTGGTGACTGGTCGCCACCTGGGCCTCACCTGGACTTGGTGAAGCATGTTGACACCTGCGACTCAACTGGACCTTGTGACTTTGGTCCAACCTGGACCTCACCTAGATCTAGTGGGTCTGGTTCCCATATGGGGCTCTCCTGCACCTGGTTCCTGTGGTCTCCATCTGGCCTCACCTGGAACACAATGACTCTGATCCATATTTGGGCCTCTTCTCGACCTGTAGACTCAGGTCCTTACCTGGGTATCATTGGGACCTGGAACTCTCCTATATACCTGGGCCTCACATGGACCTGGTGATTGTGGACCCACCTGGGCCTCACCTGGACGAGGTGACTGGTTCCCACAGGGACCTCACCTGGTCCTGGTGACTCAGGTCCTCATATGGGCATCATGGGATTTGGTTTCTCAGTTCCATAACGGGGCCTCACCTGGACCTAGTGATTCTCGTCCCACTCTGGGCCTCACCCTGACGTGGTGACTCTGGTCCCCATCTGGACTTCACCAGAACCGGGTGACTCTGGGCGCCCTCTGGGACGCAACTGGACCTGGGGACACTGGTCCTCAACTGAGGCTCAACAGGACCTGGTGAATCTACTCCTCACTTAGACCTCGTCTGAACCTTGTGACTCTTTTCCCACCTGGCATCAATGGGACATGTTTACTCTGTTCCCCACCTGGGCGTCACCTGGACATGATAACTTTGCTCCACTCTTTGGCCTCAACTCTTCCTGATGACTCTGGTCCCCCCACCTAGGCCGCAATCTGGAACTGATGACTGTGGTCTCCACTGGGGTCTCACCTGGATTTGGTGACTCTCGTTCCCACATGAACAACACCTGGACCTGGTGACTGTGGTGTTCTTGTACACTCACATTTACCTGTTGCTCCGGTCCCCACTAGGGCCTCACCTGGATCTGGTGACTGTGGTTTGTAGGTTGGCCTCACCTGGACCTGGTGAGTGGGGATGCCACCTGGGACTCACCCATACCTGGTGACTCTGGTCCCCACCTGGAACTCACCTGGATCTTGTGACTCTGGTCTCTGTTTGGCCTCACCTGGACTGGTGTCTCTCGTCCCCACTTTGAACTAACTCAGAACTGCTGAATCTTGCCCCACCTAGGCCGCACCCAGACCTGGTGACTCTTGTCCCCTTCTATGCCTCAATTCGACCTGATGAATCTGGTCCTCACGTGGGCCTCACATGGACCTGGGACTCAGCTGGATTGAGTGGCTCTGGTTCCCACAAGGGGCTCACCTGATACTGGTGACTGTGTTCTTATTCTATGCCTCAACGGGACCTAGTGATTCTGTTCCCCATCTGGGCTTTCTTGGCCCTAGTGAGTCTGGTCCTCACCAAGGCATCATTGGGACCTGGATACTCTATTCCACACCAGGGCGTCACTTTGTCCAGGGACCTCTGGTCCCATTCTGGGCCTCAAACTAAACTGGTTACTCTGGTTCCCCCTCGGGGCCTTACCCTTACCTGGTGACTCTGGTCACCCCTTGGGCTTCACTTGGGCCTGGTGAATCTGGTTCTTAGCTGGTCCGCACCTGGCTCTGGTGACCGGTCACCACGTGGGCCTCACCTGGACTTGGTGAATCATGTTGCCACCTGCGCCTCACCTGGACCTTGTGAATGTGGTCCCTCCTGGACCTCACCTGGATATAGTGGCTCTGGTTCCCATATGGTGCTCTCCTGGACCTGGTTCCTGTGGTCTCCATCTGGCCTCCATTGGAACACAATGACTGTGATCCATATTTGTGCCTTTCCTGGACCTGTTGACTCTGGTACTTACCTGGGCATCATGGGACCTGGATACTCTCTTATGAACCTGGGCCTCACCAGGACCTGGTGACTGTGGACCCACCTGGGCCTCACCTGGACGGGGTGAATGGTTCCCCAGGGACATCACCTGGACCTGGTGACTCAGGTCCTCATATGGGCATCTTGGGACCTGGTTTCACTGTTCCACATCGTGGTCTCACATGGACCTAGTGATTCTCGTCCCCCTCTGGGCCTCACCCTGACTTGTGACACTGGTCCCCACCTGGATATCACCAAAACCGGGTGACACACCAGGAGCTGGGGACACTGGTCCTCAGCTGGGTCTCAACAGGACCTGGTGAATCTACTCCAAACTTAGGCTTCGTCTGGACCTTGCGACTCTTTTCCCACCTGGCATCAGTGGGACATGGTTACTCTGTTCCCACTGGGACTGATCTGATATGGTACCCCTCTAGGCCTCAACAAGACCTGGTGACTCTGGTCCTCAATTGGGCCTCACCGGGACCTAGTGAATATTCTCCCCACCTGCGCCTCATCTGGACCTGTGACGCTGGTTCTATCTGGGCATCATCGGGACATGGTTACTCTGTTCCCACTGGGACTGACCTGATCCTTGTAACTCTGCCATGACTTTGGCCTCTCTGTACCAGGTGACTCTGGCTCTACCTGGGCCTAACCTGTAACTGGTGACTCTGATCCTAAGCATGGCCTCACCTGACCTGGTGACTGTGGTTCCCATCGGGACCTCACCTGAACCTGATATCTCTGTTCCCCACCTGGGTAGCATCAGGATATGGTTACAGTGTTCACTGACAGTGACCCATCTGGACCTATTAACTCTGGTCTTCACCTGAGCCACACCTGGACATGGTGACACTGGTTCCCACCTGGGTCTCACCTGGACATGGTGAGTCAGATCCCCACCTGGTCCTCACCTGTAACTGGTGATTCTCGTTCCCACATGGACATCATGTGGACCTGGTGGCTGCAGTGTTTCTAGCTTCTCATGTACCTCGTGACTGGGGTCCCCACCAGGGCCTCCCCGGGAACTGGTGAGTGTGGTTGCCACCTGCACCTCACCTGGACCTGGTGATTCTGGTCTGCACCTGAGACTACACTGGATCTGGTGACTGGGGTCTCCACCTGGGCTTCACCTGGATTTGGGGACTCCGGTCCCAACTGGGCCTCACCTGGCCCTGTTGACCATGGTCCTCAACTGTTCAGAATTGGGACCCGGTGACTGTGTTCCACAACTGGACCTCACCTGGACCAGGTGACTCTGGTCACCCTCAGGGTCTCACCGTGCCCTAGTGACTGTGAACCCCACTTTGTACTGACTTGAACTTGCTGACACTGGTTGCCACCTGCAACTGACGTAGAACTGTTGACTCTGGTTCTTTCAAGGGCCTCCTCTGAACCTGGTGAACCTGGTCCCCACCTGGGCCTCACCTGGACGTGGTGACTGTTGTCACCACCGGTTACTCACGTGGACCTGGTTACTGTGTTCCACGCCTGGGCCTCAAGTAGACCTTTTGACCATGGTCCCCAAGCTGGCCTCACATGAACCTATTGCCTGTGATCCCCACCGGTGCTTCACGTGTACCTGGTAACTTTGGTCCTCACCTGGGCCTCTTCTGGACCTAGTGACTCTGGTCCCAACCTGGACTACACCTGGATCTGGTGACTCTGGTCCCCGTCTGGGTCTCACACAGTCCTGGTGACTTTGTTCCCGACGTGGACGTGATTGCTGTGGACTCTTTCTTGGCCTCACCTGGAACTGGTGACTCTGGTCCCTATCTGGATGTCACCTGGACCAGGGAATTCTGGTACCCCTCTGGGCCTCAACCAGATCTGGTGACTCTGGTCCTCAAATGGGCCTCACCTGGACCTAGTGAATATGCTCCATCTGGGCCTCATTTGGACCTGGTGACTCTGGTCCCTACATGTAAACATCGGGACATGGTTCCACATAATGGTCTGCAGATTGGCATCTTCTTGACTTGGTAACTGTGGTCCCTACCTGGGTATCATCCGGACACGGTTCCTCTGCATGGCCTGCAGGTTGGCGTCACCTGGACCTGGTGAGTGGGGATGCCACATGGGCCTCACCCATACCTGGTGACACAGGTCCCACGTGGGCCTCACTTGGACCTGGTGAATCTGGTCCTTACCTGGTCCTCACCCGGAACTGGTAACTCTGGTCACCACCTGGGAATCACCTGGACCTGGTGAATCTGGTCCCCATCTGGGCCTCACCCAGTCCTGGTGACTTTGTTCCCTACCTGCACCTGATTGCTGTGGACTCCTTCTTGGCCTCACTTGGGAATTGTGACTCTGCTCCTAACTGGGCCTCACCCAGATCTGGTGACTCTGGTCCTCACCTGTGGATCATTATGACCTGGATACTCTGTTACACACCTGAACCTCACCTGGACATGATGACTCTGGATCCCCTCTGGGCCTCACCATGACATGGTGACTCTGGTCCCCATCTGGATGTCCCCTAGACCAGGGGAATTTGGTACCCCTGAAGGCCTCAACTAGACCTGGTGAGTCTGGTCCTCATCTGGGCCTCACCTGGACCTAGTGAATATTCTCCCCACCTGCGCCTAGATGGACCTGGTGACTCTGCTTCTACCTGGGCATCATCGGGACATGGTTACTGTATTACCCACTGGGACTGACCTGATCCTGGTAACTCTGGTCCTGACTTTGGCCTCTTCTGTACCAGGTGACTCTGTGTCCACCTGTCCCTCACCTGTACCTGGTGACTCTGATCCTAAGCATGGCCTCACCTGACCTGGTGACTGTGGTTCCAATCGGGAAATAAACTTCACCTCATTTCTCCGGTCCCACCTGGGCCTCACCTGGACCTGGTGTCTCTGGTATCCCCCTGGGTAGAATCAGCATATGGTTACACTGTTCACTCACAGTGACCCAGCCGGACCTATTAACACTGGTCTTCACCTGGGACACACCTGGACAAGGTGACACTGGTTCCCACCTGGGTCTCACCTGGACATGGTGAGTCGGATCCCCACCTGGTCCTCACCTGTAACTGGTGATTCTCGTTCCCACATGGTCATCATGTGGACCTGGTGGCTGCAGTATTTCTAGCTTCTCATGTACTTCGTGACTCTGATCCCCACCAGGACCTCACCGGGTCCTGGTGAGTGTGGTTGCCACCTGCACGTCACCTGGATCTGGTGATTCTGGTCTGCACCTGAGACTACCCTGGATCTGGTGACTGTGGTCCCCACCTGGGCTTCACCTGTAGTTGGGGACTCCGGTCCCCATCTGGGCCTCACCTGGACCTGTTGACCATGGTCCTCAACTGGGTAAATTGGGCCCCGGTGACTTTGTTCCACAACTGGACCTCACCTGACCAGGTGACTCTGGTCCCCCTCTGGGTCTCACCGTGTCCCAGTGACTGTGAACCCCACTTTGGCCTGACTAGGTCATGCTGACCCTGGTTGCCACCTGCGCCTGACCTCGAACTGTTGACCCAGGTTCTTTCAAGGGCCTTTCCTGTACCTGGTGATTCTGGTCCCCACCTCGGCCTCACCTGGACGTGGTGACTCTTGTCACCACCGGGGACTCACCTTGACCTGCTTACTGTGTTCCACACCTTGGCCTCCAGTAGACCTGTTTACCATGGTCCCCAAGACGGCCTCACATAGACATGATGACTCTGAAACCATTCTTGGCCTCACCCTGAACTGGTGACTCTGGTCTCCATCTGGATGTCACCTGTACCAGGTGATTCTGGTACCCCTCTGGGCCTCAACGAGATCTGGTGACTCTGGTCCTCAACTGGGCCTCAACGGGACCTAGGGAATATGCTCCATCTGGGCCTCATTTGGACCTGGTGACTTTGGTCCCTCCCTGGGCATCATCGGGACATGGTTACACAGCATGGCCTACAGGTTGGAATCACCAGGAGCCGGTAACTCTGGTCCCTGCATGGGCATCATCGGGACACGGTTCCTCTGCATGGCCCAAGGGTTGGCCTCACCTGGACCTGGTGATTGGGGTTTCCACCTGAGCCACCTAGGCCGAACCCAGATCTGGTGACACTTGTCCCCAGCTATTCCTCCCCTGTACCTGGTGACCCATGCACCCACGTGGGCCTCACTTAGACCTGGTGAATCTGGTCCTTACCTGGTCCTCACCTGGAACTGGTAACTCTGGTCACCACCTGGGAATCACCTGGACCTTGTGAATCTGGTCCCCATCTGGGCCTCACTCAGTCCTGGTGACTTTGTTCCCCACCTGGACCTGATTGCTGTGGACACATTCTTGGCTTCATCTGGAAGTGGTGAGTGTGATCCTAACTTGGCCTCACCCAGATCTGATGACTTTGGTCCTCACCTGTGGACCATTATGATCTAGATACTCCGTTCCACACCTGAGCCTCACTTGGACATGATGACTCTGGATCCCCTATGGGCCTCACCCTGACATGGTGACTCTGCTCCCCAACTGGATGTCATCTAGACCAGGTGAATCTGGTACCCCTCTAGGCCTCAACTAGACCTCGTGACTCTGGTCCGCAACTGGGCCTCACTGGGACCGAGGAAATATGCTCCCCACCTGCGCCTCATCTGGACCTGGTGACTCTGGTTCTACCTGGGTATCATCGGGGCATGGTTACTCTATTCCCCACTGGGACTGACCTGATCCTGGTAACTATGGTCCTGACTTTGGCCTCTTCTGTACCAGGTGACTCTGGCTCAACAGGGGCCTCACCTGTAACTGGTGACTCTGATCCTAAGCATGCCCTCACCTGACCTGGTGACTGTGGTTCCCATCGGGACCTCTTCTGGACCTCATGTCTCTGGGCCCTCCTGGGACTCACCAGGACCTGGTTTCTGTGGTTCCCACCTGGGTAGCATCAGGATGTTTACACTGTTCACTAACAGTGACCCAGCCGGACCTATTAACTCTGGTCTTCACCTGGGCCACACCTGGACATGGTGACACTCGTTCCCACCTGGGACTCACCTGGACATGGTGAGTCGGATCCCCACATGGTCCTCACCTGTAACTGGTGATTTTCATTCCCACATGGACATAATGTGGACCTTGTGGCTGCAGTGTTTCTAGCTTCTAATATACATCGTGACTCTGGTCCCCACCAGGGCCTCACCGGGACCTGGTGAGTGTGGTTGCCTCCTGCACCTCACCTGGACCTGGTGATTCTGGTCTACACCTGAGACTACCCAGGATCTGGTGACTCTGGTCCCCACCTGAGCTTCACTTGGTTGGGGACTCCGGTCTCCATCTGGGCTTCACCTGGCCCTGTTGACCATGGTCCTCAACTGGGCAAAATTGGAACCCGGTGACTGTTTTCCACAACTGGACCTCACCTGGACCAGGTGACTCTGGTCCCCCTCTGGGTCTCACGGTTCCCTAGTGACTGTGAACCCCCTCTATGGCCTGTCTTGGTCCTGCTGATACTGGTTGCCTCCTGCGCCTGACCTCAAACTGTAGACTCTGGTTTTTCAAAGGCCTCCCCTCGACCTGGTCATCCTGGTCCCCACCTGGGTCTCACTTGGACGTGGTGACATTGTCACCATCGGGGACTCTCCTGGACCTGCTTACTGTGTTCCACACCTGGGCATCATGTAGACCTGTTGACCATGTTCCCCAGGACGGCCTCACATGGACCTGTTGTCACTGCTCCCCACCGGGGCCTCACTTGTACCTGGTATCTCTGGTCCCCACCTTGACCTCATCTGGACTTAGTGACTCTGGTCCCCACCTGGGCTTCACCTGGATCTGGTGACTCTGGTCCCCACCTGGACTTCACCTGGATCTGGTGACTCTGGTCCCGACCTGGACCTCTCCTGGACCTGGTGACTCCTTTCCAACATGGACCTCACCTGGATCTGGTGACTCTGGTCCTCAGTTTGGCCTCACCTGGACCTGGTGACTCTCGTTCCCACATGAATCACACCTGGACCTGGTGACTGTGGTGTTCTTGTAGACTCAATTTTACCTGGTGACTCTGGTCCTCATTAGGGCCTCTCCTGGATTTGGTAACTCTGGCCTGCTGGTTGGCCTCACCTGGACCTGGTGAGTGGGGTTGCCACCTGGGCCTCACCCAAACCTGGTGACTCAGGTCCCCACATGGACCTCTTGGACGTGGTGAATCTGGTCCTTACCAGGTCCTCTCCCATACCCGGGGACTCTGGTTACCTCCTGGGCCTCACCTGGACCTGGTGAATCTGGTCCCCACCTAGGCCACACCCAGTCCTGGTGACTTTGTTCCCCACCTGGACCTGATTGCTGTGGACTTTTTCTTGGCCTCACCTGGAACTGGTGACTCTGATCCTATCTGGACATTACCCAGACCTGGTGGCTCTGGTCCTCACCTGGGCATCCTTGTTACGTGGTGACTCTGTTCCACACCTGAGCCTCTCCTGAACATGATGACTCTTGAACCTCTCTGGGCCTCACTCTGACCTGGTGACTCTGGTCCCCATCTGGATGTCACCAGGACCAGGTGATTCTGGTATCCCTCTAGGGCTCAACCAGATCTGGTGATTCTGGTCCTCAACTGGGCCTCACCTGGACCTAGTGAATATGCTCCATCTGGGCCTCATTTGGACCTGGTGTCTCTGGTCCCTACATGGGCATCATCGGGACACGTTTCCTCAGCAGGTCCCAAAGGTTGACCTCACCTGGACCAGGTAAGTCTGGTCCCTACGTGGGCATCATTGGGACATGGTTCCTCTGCATGGCCTGCACGTTGGCCTCACCTGGACCTGGTGATTGGGATATCCACCTGGGCCTCACCCATACCTGGAGACACAAGTCCCCACGTGGGCCTCACTTGGACCTGGTGAATCTGGTCCTTACCTGTTGCTCACCTGTAACTGGTAACTCTGGTCACCACCTGGGAATCACCTGGACCTGGTGAATCTGGTCCCCATCTTGTCCTCACCCAGTCTTGGTGACTTTGTTCCCAACCTGGACCTGATTGCTGTGGACTCCTTCTTGGCCTCACCTGGAACTGGTGACTCTGATCCTAACTGGACCTCACCCAGATCTGCTGACTCTGGTACTCACCTGTGGATTTTATGACCTGGATACTCTGTTCCACACCTGAGCCTCACCTGGACTTGATGACTCTGGATCCCCTCTGGGCCTCAGCCTGACATGGTGACTCTGGTCCCCATCTGGATGTCACCTAGACCAGGTGAATCTGGTACCCTTCTAGGCTTCAACTTGACCTGGTGACTCTAGTCCTCATCTGGGCCTCACTGGGACATAGTGAACATACTCCCCACCTGCGCCTCATCTGGACCTGGTGACTCTGGTTTTACCAGGGCATCATCAGGAAATGGTTACTCTATTCACCACTGGGACTGAACTGATCCTGGTAACTCATGTCCTGACTTTGACCTCTTCTGTACCAGGTGACTCTGGCTCCTCCTGGACCTCACATGTAACTGGTTACTCTGATCCTAAGCATGGCCTCACCTGACCTGGTGACTGTGGTTCCCATCGGGACCTCACCTGGACCTCATGTCTCTGGTTCCACCTGGGCCTCACCAGTACCTGGTGTATCTGGTACCCACCGGGGTAGCATCAGGATATGGTTACACTGTTCACTAACAGTGACCCAGCTGGACCTATTAACTCTGGTCTTCACCTGGGCCACACCTGGACATGGTGACACTCATTCCCACCTGGGTCTCACCTGGACATGGTGAGTCGGATCCCCACCAGGTCCTCACGTGTAACTGGAGATTCTCGTTCCCACGTGGACATCACGTGGAACTGGTGGCTGCATTGTTTCTAGCTTCTCATGTACCTCGTGACTCTGGTCCGCACCAGGGCCTCACCGGGATCTGGTGAGTGTGGTTGCCACCTGCAACTCACCTGGACCTGGTGAATCTGGTCTGCACATGAGACTATCCTGGATCTGTTGACTGTGGTCCCCACCTGGTCTTCACCTGGATTTGGGGACTCCAATCCGCATCTGGGCCTCACCTGGTCCTGTTGACCATGGTCCTCAACTGGACAAAATTGGGACCCGGTGACTGTGTTCCACAACTGGACCTCACCTGGACCAGGTGACTCTGGTCCCCCTCTGGGTCTCACCGTGCCCTAGTGACTGTGAACCCCACTTTGGCCTGACTTGGACCTGCTGACCCTGGTTGCCACCTGCGACAGACCTCGAACTGTTGACTCTGGTTCTTTCAATGGCCTCCCCTGGACCTGATGATCCTGGTCCCCACCTGGGCCTCACCTGGACGTGGTGACACTTGTCACCACCGGGGACTCACCTGGACCTGCTTACTGTGTTCCAAACCTGGGCCTCAAGTAGACCTGTTGACCATGGTCCCCAGGCCGGCCTCACATGGACCTGTTGCCACTGCTCCCCACCGGGGCCTCCCTTGTACCTGGTATCTCTGGTCCCAACCTTGACCTCATCTGGACCTAGTGACTCTGGTCCCCACCTGGGCTTCACCTGGATCTGGTGACTCTGTTCCCCACCTGGACCTTTCCTGGACCTGGTGACTCTCTTTGAACATGGACCTCACCTGGATTTGGTGACTCTGGTCCCCTCCTGGACCTCACCTGCATCTGGTGACTCTAGCCTGCTGGTTGGCCTCACCTGGACCTGGGGAGTGGGGTTGCCACTTGGGCCTCACACATACCTGGTGACTCAGGTCCCCAAGTGGGCCTCATTTGGACCTGTTGAATCTGGTCCTTAGCTGGTCCTCTCCCAGCCCCGAGGACTCTGGTCACCACCTGGGAATAACCTGGACCTGGTGAATCTGGTCCAAATCTGGGCCTCACCAAGTCCTGGTGACTTTCTTCACCACCTGGACCTGATTTAGTAGACGCCTTCTTGGCCTCACCTGGAACTGGTGACTCTGATCCTATCTGTGTGTCACCCAGATCTGGTGACTCTGGTCCTCACCTGGGCATCATTGGTACCTGGAGATTCTGTTCCACACCTGAGCCTCACCTGGACCCGATGACTCTGGAAACACTCTGGGCCTCACCCTGACCTCGTGACTCTGGTCCCCATCTGGATATCACCTCGATCAGGTGATTCTGGTACCCTTCTAATCCGAACCAGATATGGTGAAACTGGTCCTCAACTGGGCCTCACCTGGACCAGGTGACTCTGGTCCCCCTCTGGGTCTCACCGTGCCCTAGTGACTGTGAACCCCACTTTGGCCTGACTTGGACCTCCTGACCCTGGTTGCCACCTGCGCCTGACCTCGAACTGTTGACTCTGGTTCTTTCAAGGGCCTCCCCGGGACCTGATGATCCTGGTCCCCACCTGGGCCTCACCTGGACGTGGTCACTCTTGTCACCACTGGGGAATCACCTGGACCTGCTTACTGTGTTCCACACCTGGGCCTCAAGTAGATCTGTTGACCATGGTCCCCAAGCCGGCCTCACATGGACCTGAGGCCTCTGATCCCCACCGGGTCCTCACGTGTACCTGATAACTCTGGTCCTCACCTGGGCCTCATCTGGACCTAGTGACTCTGATCCCCACCTGGGCTTCACCTGGATGTGGTGACTCTAGTCACACCTGGACCTCTCTTGGACCTGGTGACTCTCTTTCCAACATGGACCTCAACTGGATATTGTGACTCTGGTCCTCAGTTTGGCCACACCTGAACCTGGTGTCTCTCGTGCCCACTTTGACTTAACTCAGAACTGCTGAATCTTGCCCCACCTCGGCCGCACCCAGTCCTGGTGACTCTTGTCCCCAGCTATGTCTCATTTCGACCTGATGAATAAGTTACTCACGTGGGCCTCCCATGGACCTGGGACTCAGCTGGATAGAGTGGCTCTGGTTCCCACAAGGGGCTCACCGGATACTGCTGACTGTGGTCTTATTCTATGCCGAACCAGGACCTAGTGATTCTGTTCCCCATCAGGGCCTGCATGGGCCTAGTGACTCTGGTCCTCACTCAGCCATCATTGGGACCTGGATACTCTATTCAACACCTGGGCCTCACTTTGACCAGGCACCTCTGGTCCCATTCTGGGCCTCAAACTAAACTGGTTACTCTGGTTACCACTCTGGGTCTCACCCTTACCTGGTGACTCTGGTCACCCCTTGGGCTTCACTTGGGCCTGGTGAATCTGGTCCTTAGATGGTCCGAACCTGGATCTGATGACTGGTCGCCTCCTGGGCCTCTCCTGGACTTGGTGAATCCTGTTGCCACCTGCGCGTCACCGGGACCTTATGACTGTGGTCCCACCTGGACCTCACCTGGATCTGGTGGCTCTGGTTCCCATATGGGGCTCTCCTGGACCTGGTTCCTGTGGTCTCCATCTGGTCTCACATGGAACACAATGACTCTGTTTCATATTTGGGCCTCTCCTGGACCTGTTGACTCTGGTACTTACATGGGCATCATTGGGACCGGGGTACACTCTTATATACCTGGGCCTCTCCTGGACCTGTTGACTGTGGTCCTACCTGGGCCTCACCTGGATGAGATGACTGGTTCCCACAGGGACCTCACCTGGACCTGGTGACTCAGATCCTCATATGGGCATTATGGGACCTTTTTTCTCAGTTCCACATCGGGGCCTTCCCTGGACCTAGTGATTCTCGTCCCACTCTGGGCATCACTCTGACGTGGTGACTCTGGTCCCCACCTGCATATCACCAGAACCGGGTAACTCTGGTCCCCCTCTGGGACTCACCCGGAGCTGGGGACACTGGCACTCAACTGGGCCTCAACAGGAGCTGGTGAATCTACTCCTCAATTAGGCCTCTTCTAGACCTTCGGACTCTTTTCCCACCTGGCATCAATTGGACATGGTTACTCTGTTCCCCACCTGGGCCTCACCTGGACATGATAACTTTGCTCCACACTTTGGCCTCAACTGATCCTGATGATTCTGGTCCCCCCATCTAGACCTCAATCTGGACCTGGTGACTGTGGTCCCCACCTGGGTCTCACCTGGACCTGTGACTCTCATTCCCACATGAAACACACCTGGACCTGATTACTGTGGTGTTCTTGTAGTCTCACATTTACCTGGTGTCTCCGGTCCCCACTAGGGCCTTACCTGGATCTGGTGACTCTGATCCTATCTGCGCGTCACTCAGACCTGGTGACTCTGGTTCTAACTGGGGATCATTGGTACCTGGTGACTCTGTTCAAACCTGAGCTTACCTGGACATGATGACTCTGGAACCTGGCTGGGACTCACCCTGACCTGGTGACTCTGATCCCCATCTGGATGTCACTGGACCAGGTGATTCTGGTACCCCTCTAGGCCTCAACCAGTTCTGGTGCCTCTGGTCCTCAACTGGGCCTCACCTGAACCTAGTGAATATGCTCCATCTGGGCCTAATTTGGACCTGGTGACTCTGGTACCTACCTGGACATCATCGGGACATGGTTCCACTGCATGGCCTGCAGGTTGGCCTCACATGAACCTGGTAACTCTGGTCCCAACCTGGGCATCATCGGGACATGGTTCCTCAGCATGGCCTGCAGGTTGGCCTCACCTTGAACTTGTGAGTGGGGTTGCCACCTGGGCCTCACACATAGCTGGTGACTCAATTCCCCTCGTGGGCCTCTTGGACCTGGTGAATCAGGTCCTTACCTGGTCCTGTCCCAGACCCGGGGACTCTGGTCACCACCTGGGCCTCACCTGGACCTGGTGAATCTGGTCCCCATCTGTGCCTCACCCAGTCCTGGTGACTTTGTTCCCCACCTGGACCTGATTGCTGTGGACTCTTTCTTGGCCTCACCTGGAACTGGTGGCTCTGATCCTATCTGCTCGTCACCCAGATCTGGTGACTCTGGGCCTCACCTGGGCATCATTGGTACCTGGTGACTCTGTTCCACGCCTGAGCCTAACCTGGACATGATGACTCTGGAACCACTCTGGACCTCTCCCTGAACTGATGCCTCTGATCCCTATCTGGATGTCACCTGTACAAGGTGATTCTGGTACCCCTCTAAGCCTCAACCAGGTATGGTGACAGTGGTCCTCAACTGGGCCTCACTGGACCTAGTGAATATGCTCCATCTGGGCCTCATTTGGACCTGGTGACTCTGTTCCCTACCTGGGCATCATCGGGACATTGTTCCACTGCATGGCCTGCATATTGACCTCACCTGGACCTGGTAACTCTGTTCCCTACCTGGGCATCATCGGGACATGGTTCCACTGCATGGCTTGCATATTGGCCTCACCTGGACCTTGTAACTCTGTTCCCTACCTGGGCATCATCGGGACATGGTTCCACAGCATGGCCTGCAGGTTGGCCTCACCTGGACCTGGTAAGTCTTGTCCCTACGTGGGCATCATCGGTACATGGGTCCTCTTAATGGCCTGCACGTTGGCCTCACCTGGACCTGGTGAGTGGGATTTACACCTGGGCCTCACCCATACATGGAGACACAAGTCCCCACGTGGCCCTAACTTGGACCTGGTGAATCTGGTCCTTACCTGGTCTTCACTTGGAACTGGTAACTCTGGTCACCACCTGGGAATCACCTGGACCTGGTGAATCTGGTCCCCATCTGGGCCTCACCTAGTCTTGGTGACTTTGTGCCCAACCTGGACCTGATTGCTGTGGACTCCTTCTTGTCCTCACCTGGAACTGCTGACTCTGATCCTAACTGGACCTCACCCAGATCTGTTGATTCTTGTCCTCACCTGTGGACCAATACGACTTGGATACTTTGTTCCACACCTGAGCCTCACCTGGACATGATGACTCTGGATCCCCTTGGGCCTCACCCTGACCTGGTGACTCTGGTCCCCATCTGGATGTCACCTAGACCAGGTGAATCTGGTACCCCTCTAGGCCTCAACTAGACTGGGGGAATCTGGTCCTCAACTGGGCCTCACCGGGACCTAGTGAATATACTCCCCACCTGCGCCTCATCTGTACTTGGTGACTCGGGTTCTACCTGGGCATCATCGGGACATGGTTACTCTACTCCCCACTGGGACTCTCCTGATCCTGGTAACTCTGGTCCTGACTTTGGCGTCTTCTCTACTTGGTGACTCTGGCTCCACCTGGGCCTCACCTGTAACTGGTGACTCTGATCCTAAGCATGGCCTCACCTGACCTGGTGTCTGTGGTTCCCATCGGGACCTCACCTGGACCTCATGTCTCTGGTCCCACCTGGGCCTCACCAGGACCTGGTGTCTCTGGTACCCACCTGGGTAGCATCAGGATATGGTTACACTCTTCACTAACAGTGACCCAGCCGGACCTATTAACTCTGGTCTTCACCTGGGCCACACCTGGACATGGTGGCACTGGTTCCCTCTTGGTTCTCACGTGGACATGTGATTCAGATCCCGGCCTGATCCTCACCTATAACTGGTGATTCTCGTTCCCACATGGACATCATGTGGATCTGGTGGCTGCAGTGATTCTAGCTTCTCATGTACCTCGTGACTCTGGTCCCCACCAGGGCCTCACCGGTACCTGTTGTGTGTGGTTGCCACCTGCACCTCACCTGGACCTGGTGATTCTGGTCTGCGCCTGAGATTACCCTGGATCTGGTGACTGTGGTCCCCACCTGGGCTTCACCTGGATTTCGGGACTCCAGTCCCCATCTGGGCCTCACCTGGCCCTGTTGACCATGGTCCTCAACTGGGCAAAATTTGGACCCGGTGACTGTGATCCACAACTGGACCTCACCTGGACCAGGTGACTCTGGTCCCCCTCTGGGTGTCACCGTGCCCTAGTGACTGTGAACCCCACTTTGGCCTGACTTGGACCTCCTGACCATGGTTGCCACTTGCGCCTGACCTCGAACTGTTGACTCTGGTTCTTTCAAGTGCCTCCCCTGGACGTGGTGATCCTGGTGCCCACATGGGCCTGAACTGGACCTGGTGACTCTTGTCACCACCGGGAACTCACCTGGACCTGCTTACGGTGTTCCACACCTGGGCCTCAAGTAGACCTGTTGACCATGGTCCACAAGGCAGCCTCACATGGACATGTTGCCTCTGATCCCCACCGGGGCTTCACGTGTACCTGGTAACTCTGGTCCTCATCTGGGTCTCATCTGGACCTAGCGACTCTGGTCCTTACCTGGGCTTCACCTGGATCTGGTGACTCTGGTCCCCACCTGGACTTCACCTGGATCTTCTGACTCTGGTCCACACCTGGACCTGACCTGCATCTGTTGACTCTGGTCCTCAGTTTGGCCTCATCTGGATCTGGCATCTCTCGTCCCCACTTTGACCTAACTCAGAACTGCTGAATCTTGCCCCACCTCGGCCGCACCCAGACTTGGTTACTCTTGTCCCCAGCTATGCCTCAATTCGACCTGATGAATCTGCTCCTCACGTGGGCCTCACCTGGACCTGGGACTCAGCTGGATAGAGTGGCTCTGGTTCCCACAAGGGGCTCACCTGATATAGCTGACTGTGGTCTTATTCTATGTCTCACCTGGTCCTAGCGATTCTGTTCCCATCTGGGCCTGCATGGCCCTAGTGACTCTGGTCCTCACCCAGGAATCATTAGGACCTGGATACTCTATTCCACACCTGTGCCTCACATTGACCATGGACCTCTCGTCCCATTCTGGGACTCAAACTAAACTAGTTACTGGTTCCCCTTTGGGCCTCACCCTTACCTGGTAACTCTGGTCACCCTTTGGGCTTCACTTCACCAGATGAACCACACCTGGACCTGGTGACTGTGGTGTTCTTGTATACTCACATGTACCTGGTGACTCCAGTCCCCACTAGGGCCTCACCTGGATCTGGTGACTCTGGCCCGCCAGTTGGCCTCACCTAGACCTGGTGAGTGGGGTTGCCACCTAGGCCTCACACATAGCTGGTGACTCAGGTCCCCACGTGAGCCTCTTGGACCTGGTGAATCTGGTCGTTACCTGGTCCTTTCCTAGACCCGGGGACTCTATCCCCAACTGGGCCTCACCTGGACATGGTGAATCTGGTCCCCATCTGGGTCTCACCCTGGTCTGGTGACTTTGTTCCCCACCTGGACCTGATTGCTGTGAACTCTTTCTTGGCCTCACCTGCAACTGGTGACTCTGATCCTATCTGCGCCTCACCCAGATCTGGTGACTCTGGTCCTCACCTGGGTATCATTGGTACCTGGTGACCCTCTTCCACACCTGAGCCTCACCTGGACCCGATGACTCTGGAACCACTCTGGGCCTCCCCCTGACCTGGTGACTCTCGTCCCCATCTGGATATCACCTGGACCAGGTGATTCTGGTACCCTTCTAAGACTCAAGTAGATATGGTGAAACTGGTCCTCAACTGGGCCTCACCTGAACCTAGTGAATATGCTCCATCTGGGCCTTATATGGACCTGGTGACTCTGGTCCCTACCTGGGCATCATCGGGATATGTTTCCACTGCATCGCATGCAGATTGGCCTCAACTGGACCTGGTAAATCTGGTCCCTACCTGAGCATCACTGGGACATGGTTCCTCTGCATGGCCTGCAGGTTGGCCTCACCTGGACCTGGTGAGTGTTATTGCCACCTGGGCCTCACCCATACCTGGTGACTCAGGTCCACGTGGGCCTCTTGGACCTAGTGAATCTGGTCCTTACCTGGTCCTTTCCCAGAACTGGGACTCTGGTCACCACCTGTGCCTCACCTGGACCTGGTGAATCTGTTACCCCTCTAGGCCTCAACAAGATCTGGTGACTCTGATCCTATCTGCGTGTCACCCAGACCTGGTGACTCTGGTCCTCACCTGAGCATCACTGGGACCTGGTGACTCTGTTCCACACCTGAGCCTCACCTGGACATGATGACTCTGGTACCTCTCTGGGACAACCCTGACCTGGTGACTGTGGTCCCCATCTGGATGTCACCTGGACCAGGTGATTCTGGTACCCTTCTAGGCCTCAACCAGATCTGGTGACTCTGGTCCTCAACTGGGCCTCACTTGGACCTAGTGAATATGCACCATCTGGGCCTCTTTTGGACCTGGTGACTCTGGTCCCTACCTGGGCATCATCGGGACATGGTTCCACTGCATGGCCTGCAGGTTGGCCTCACTTGGACCTGGTAAGTCTGGTCCCTACATGGTCATCATCGGGACATGGTTCCTCTGCACGGCCTGCAGGTTGGCCTCACCTGGACCAGGTCAGTGGGGTTGCCACCTGGGCCTCACCTATGCCTGGTGACACAGGTCCCCACGTGGGCCTCACTTGGACTTGGTGAATCTTGTCCTTACCTGGTCCTCACCCGGAACTGGTAGTCTGGTCACCACCTGGATATCACCTGGATCTTGTGTATCTGGTCCCCATCTAGGCCTCACCCAGTCCTGGTGACTTTGTTCCCCACCTGGACCTGATTTCTGTGGACTCCTTCTTGGCCTCACCTGGAACTGGTGACTCTGGTCCCCACCTGGACCTCTCCCGGACCTGGTGACTTTCTTTCAAACATGGACCTCACATGGATCTGGTGACTCTGGTACTCAGTTTGGCCTCACCTGGAACTGGCGTCTCTCGTCCCCACTTTGACCTAACTCAGAACTGCTGAATCTAGCCCAACTTAGGCAGTACCCAGACCTGGTGACTTTTGTCCCCAGCTATGCCTCAATTCGACCTGATGAATCTGGTCCTCACGGGAGCCTCACCTGGACCTGGGACTCAGCTGTAGAGTGGCTCTGGTTCCCACAAGGGGCTCACCTGATACTGCTGACTGTGTTCTTATTCTATTTCACACCAGACCTAGTATTTCTGTTCCCCAACTGGGCTTGCATGGCCCTAGTGCCTCTCGTCCTCACCCAGGCATCATTGGGTGATGGACCCAAAGATCCTCACCCTGGATACTCTATTCCACACCTGTGCCTCACTTTGAACAGGGACTTCTGGTCCCATTCTGGGCCTCAAACTAAACTGGTTACTCTGGTTCCCCCTCTGGTGCTCACCCTTACCTGGTGACTCTGGTCACCCCTTGGGCTTCACTTGGGTCTGGAGAATCTGGTCCTTAGCTGATCCGAACCTGGATCTGGTGACTGGTCGCCACCTGGGCCTCACCTGGACTTGGTGAATCCTGTTGCCACCTGCGCCTCACCTGGACCTTGTTACTGTGGTCCCACCTGGAACTCACCTGGATCTGGTGGCTCCGGTTCCCATATGGGGCTCTCCTGGACCTGTTTCCTGTGGTCTCCATCTTGCCTCACCTGGAACACAATGACTCTGATCCATATTTGGCCCTCTCCTGGACCTGTTGACTCAGGTCCTTACCTGGGCATCATTGGGACCTGGATACTCTACTATATACCTGGGCCTCACCTGCACTTGGTGACTGTGGTCCCACCTGGGCCTCACCTGGACGAGGTACTGCTTCCCACAGAGATCTCACCTGAACCTGCTGAGTCTGGTCCTCATATGGGCATCATGGGACCTGGTTTCTCAGTTCCACATCGGGGACTCACCTGGACCTAGTGATTCTCGTCCCCCTCTGGGCCTCACCCTGACGTGCTGACTCTGGTACACCCCTGGATATCACCAGAACCGGGTGACTCTGCTCCCCCTCGGGGACTCACCCGGAGCTGGGGACAGTGGTCCTCAACTGGGCCTCAACAGGACCTGGTGAATCTACTCCTCACTTAGGCCTCTTCTGGACCTTGCGACTCATTTACCACCTGGCATCAATGGGATATGGTTACTCTGTTCCCGACCTCGGCCTCACCTGGACATGATAATTTGCTCCACACTTTGGCCTCAACTGGTCCTGATGACTCTGGTCCCCCAACCTAAGCCTCAATCTGGACCTGGTGACTGTGGTCCCCACCTGGGTCTCACCTGGACCTGGAACCCTCGTTCCTACATGAACCACACCTGGACCTGGTGACTGTGTTGTTCTTGAGACTCATATTTACCTGGTGACTCCGGTCCTCACTAGGGCCTCACCTGGATCTGGTGACTCTGGCCTGCAGGTTGGCCTCACCTGGACCTGGTGAGTGGGGTTGCCACCTGGGCCTCACCCATACCTGGTGACTCAGGTCCCCTCGTGGGCCTCACTTGGATCTGGTGAATCTGGTCCTTACCTGGTCCTCTTGCAGATCCGGGGACACTGGTCACCACCTGGGCCTCACCTGGACCTGGTGAATCTGGTCTCCATCTAGGCCTCACCCAGTCCTGTTGACTTTGTTCCCCACCTTTACCTGATTGCTGTGGACTCTTTCCTGGCATCACCTGGAACTGGTGACTCTGATCCTGTCTGCGCGACACCCAGATCTGGTCACTCTAGTCCTCACATGGGCACCATTGGTACCTGGTGACTCTGTTCCACATCTGAGCCTCACCTGGACATGATGACTCTGGAGCCTCTCTGGGCCTCACCCTGACCTGGTGACTCTGGTCCCCATCTGGATGTCACCTGGACCAGGTGATTCTGGTACCCCTCTAGGCCTCAACCAGTTCTGGTGACTCTGGTCCTCAACTTTGCCTCAGCTGGACCTAGTGAATATGCTCCAACTGGGCCTCATTTGGACCTGGTGACTCTGATCCCTACCTGGGCATCATCGGAACATGGTTCCACCTCATGACCTGCAGGTTGGCCTTACCTGGACCTGGTAAATCTGGTCCCTACCTGGGCATCATCGGGACATGGTTCCACTGCATGGCCTGCAGGGTGGCCACACCTGGACCTGGTGAGTGGGGTTGTCACCCTGGCATCTCCCATGCATGGTGACAGAGGTCCCCACGTGGGCCTCAGTTGGACCTGGTGAATCTGGTCCTTACCTGGTCCTCACCCGGAACTCGTAACTCTGGTCACCACCTGGGAATCACATGAACCTGGTGAATCTGGTCCCCATCTGGGCCTCACCCAGTCCTGGTGACTTTGTTCCGCACCAGGACATGATTGCTGTGGACTACTTCTTGGCCTCACCTGGAACTGGTGAGTCTGATCCTAACTGGGCCTCACCCAGATCTGGTGAATCTGGTCTTCACCTGTGGACCATTATGATCTGGATACTCGGTTCCAAACATGAGCCTCACCTGGACATGATGACTCTGGATCCCCTCTGGGCCTCAGCCTGACATGGTGACTCTGGTCCCCATCCGTATGTCACCTAGACCAGGTGAATCTGGTACCCCTCTTGGCCTCACCTCGACCTGATGACTCTGGTCCTCAAATGGCCTCACCGGGACCTAGTGAACATGCTCCCCACCTGCGACTCATGTGGACCTGGTGACTCTGTTCTACCTGTGTATCATCGGGACATGGTTACTCTATTCCCCACTGGGACTGACCTGATCCTGGTAACTCTGGTCCTGACTTTGGCCTCTTTGGTACCAGGTGACTCTGGCTCCACCTGGGCCTCACCTGTAACTGGTGACTCTGATCCTAAGCATGGCCTCACCTGACCTGGTGACTGTGGTTCCCATCGGACCTCACCTGGACCTCATATCTCTGGTCCAACCTGGGCCTCACCAGGACCTGGTGTCTCTGGTACCCACCTGGGTAGCATCAGGATATGGTTACACTGTTCACTAACAGTGACCCAGCCGGACCTATTAACTCTGGTCTTCACCTGGGCCACACCTGGACATGGTGAGACTGGTTCCCACCTGGGTCTCACCGGGACATGGTGAGTCAGATCCCCACTGTTCCTCACCTGTATATGGTGATTCTCGTTCCCACATGGACATCATGTGGACCTCGTGAATGCAGTGTTTCTAGCTTCTCATGTACCTCGTGACTCTGGTCCCACCAGGGCCTCACCGGGACCTGGTGAGTGTGGTTGCCACCTGCACGTCACCTGGATCTGATGATTCTGGTCTGCACCTGAGACTACCCTGGATCTGGTGACTCTGGTCCGCACCTGGGCTTCACCTGGTTTTAGGGACTCCGGTCCCCATCAGGGCCTCAACTGGCCCTGTTGTCCATGGTCCTCAACTGGGCAAAATTGGGACCCGGTGACTGTGTACCACAACTGGACCTCACCTCGACCTGTTGACTGTGGTCCCCCTCTGGGTCTCACTGTGCCCTAGTGACTGTGAACCCCACTTTGGTCTGACTTGGACCTGCTGACCCTGTTTGCCACCTGCGCCTGACCTCGAACTGTTGACTCTGGTTCTTTCAAGGGCCTCCCTTGTACCTGGTGATCCTGGTCCCCACCTGGTCCTCACCTGGACGTGGTGACCCTTGTCACCGCCGGGGACTCACCTGGACCTCCTTACTGTGTTCCACAACTGGGCCTCAAGTACACTTCTTGACCATGGTCCCCAAGCCGGCTTCACATGGACTTGTTGCCTCTGATCCCCACCGGGGCCTCACATGTACCTGGTAACTCTGGTCCTTACCTGGGCCTCATCTGGACCTACTGACTCTGGTCTCCACCTGGGCTTCACTTGGATCTGGTGACTGTGGTCCCCACCTGGACTTCACCTGGATCTGGTGACTCTGGTCCCCACTTGGACCTCACCTGGATCTGGTGACTCTGGTCCTCAGTTTGCCCTCACTTGGACCTGGTGTCTCTCGTCCCCACTTTGACCTAACTCAGAACTGCTGAATCTTGCCCCACCAAGGCCGCACCCAGACATGGTGACTCTTGTCCCCATCTATGCCTCAATTCGACCTGATGAATCTGGTCCTCACGTGGGCCTCACATGGACCTGGGACTCAGCTGGATACAGTGGCTCTGGTTCCCACAATGGGCTCACCTGATACTGGTGACTTTGGTCTTATTCTATGCCTCCCCAGGACCTAGTGATTCTGTTCCCCATCTGGGCCTGCATGGCCCTAGTGACTCTGGTCCTCACCCAGGCATCATTGGGACCTGGATACTCTCTTCCACACCTGGGCCTCACTTTGACCACGGACCTCTTGTCCCATTCTGGGCCTCAAACTAAAATGGTTACTCTGGTGCCCCCTCTGGGAATCACCCTTACCCGTTGACTCTGGTCACGCCTTGGGCTTCACTTTGGCCTGGTTAATCTGGACCTTAGCTGGTCCACACCTGGATGTGGTGACTGGTCGCCACCTGGGCCTCACCTGGACATGGTGAATCCTGTTGCCACCTGCGCCTCACCTGGATCTTGTGACTGTGGTCCCACCTGGACCTCACCTGGATCTGGTGGCTCTGGTTCCCATATGGGGGTCTCCTGGTCCTGGTTCCTGTGGTCTCCATCTGGCCTCACCTGGAACACAATGACTATGATCCATATTTGGGCCTCTCCTGGACCTGATGACTCTGATCCTTACCTGGGCATCATTGGGACCTGGATACTCTCTTATATACCTGGGCCTCACCTGGAACTGGTGACTGTGGTCCCACCTGGGCCTCACCTGGACGAGGTGACTTGTTCCCTCAGGGACCTCACCTGGACCTGGTGACTTAGGTCCTCATATGGGCATCATGGAACCTGGTTTCTCAGTTCCACATTGGGGCCTCAAACTGAACCTAGTGATTCTCGTCCCCCTCTGGGCCTCACCCTGACATGCTGACTCTGGTCCCCACCTAGATATCACCAGAACCGGGTGACTCTGGTCCCCCTCTGGGACTCACCCGGAGCTTGGAACACTGGTCCTCTGCTGAGCCTCCACAGGACCTGGTGATTCTACTCCTCACTTAGGCCTCATCTGACCTTGTGAGTCTTTTCCCACCTGGCACCAATGGGACATGGTAACTCTGTTCCCCACCTGGGCCTCACCTGGACATGAGAACTTTGCTCCACACTTTGGCCTCAACTGGTCCTGATGACTCTTTCCCCCCCACCTAGGCCTCAATCTGGACCTGGTGCTGTGGTCCCCAGCTGGGTCTCACCTGGACCTGGTGACTCTCATTCCCACATGAACCACAACTGGATCTGGTGACTGTGGTGTTCTTGTAGACTCACATTTACCTGGTGACTCCGGTCCCCACTAGGGCCTCACTTGGATCTGGTAACTCCGGCCGGCAGGCTTGCCTCACCTGGACCTGGTGAGTGGGGTTGCCACCTGGGCCTCACCCATACCTGGTGACTCAGGTCCCCACGTCGGCCTCTTGTACCTGGTGAATCTGGTCCTTACCTGGTCCTCTCCCAGAACCGGGGACTCTGGTCACCACCTGGGCCTCACCTGGACCGGGTGAATCTGGGCCTCACCCAGTCCTGGTGACTTTGTTCCCCACCTGGACCTGATTGCTGTGGACTCTTTCTTGGCCTCACCTGGAACTGGTGACTCTGATCCTATCTGCGCGTCACCTAGATCTGGTGACTCTGGTCCTCACCTGGGCATCATTGGTACCTGGTGAGTCTGTTCCACACCTGAGTCTCACCTGGACATGGTGACTCTTGAACCTCTCTGTGCCTCACCTTGACCTGGTGACTCTGGTCCCCGTCGAGATGTCACCTGGACCAGGGGATTCTGGTACCCCTCTAGGTCTCAACCAGTTCTGGTGACTCTGGTCCTCAACTGGGTCTCACCTGGACCTAGTGAATATGATTTATCTGGGCCTCATTTGGACCTGATGACTTCGGTCCCTACCTGGGCATCATCGGGACATGGTTCTACTGCATGGCCTGCAGGTTGGCATCACCTGGACCTGGTGAGTGTGTTTGCCACCTGGCCCTCACCCATACCTGGTGACACAGGTCCCACGTGGGCTTCACTTGGACCTGGTGAATCTGGTCCTTATCTGTTCCTCACCCGGAACTGGTAACTCTGGTCAACACCTGGGAATCACCTGGACCTGGTGAATCTGGTCCCCATCTGGGCCTCACCCAGTCCTGGTGACTTTGTTCCCCACCTGGACCTGATTGCTGTGGACTCCTTTTTGGCCTCACCTGGAACTGGTGACTCTGATCCTAACTGGACCTCACCCAGATCTGGTGACTCTGGTCCTCACCTGTGGACCATTATGACCTGGATACTCTGTTCCACACCTGAGCCTCAACTGGACATGATAACTTTGTTCCACAGTTGGGCCTCAACTGGTCCTGATGGCACTGTTACCCTCTTAGGTCTCAGTCCGCACCTGGTGACTGTCGTCCCAACCTGGGTCTCACCTGGAACTGGTGGCTCTCGTTCCCACATGAACCACACCTGGAGCAGGTGACTGTAGTGTTCTTGTAGACTCACTTTTACCTGCTGTCTCCGGTGCGACTAGGGCCTCACGTGGATCTGGTGACTTTGGCATGCAGGTTGGCCTCACCTGGACCTTGTTAGTGGGGTACCCCTGGGCCTCACTCATACCTGGTGAGTCAGGTCCCCGCGTGGGCCAATTGGACCTGGTTGGGACCTGGTTGGGACCAGAGTTACCAGATCCAGGTGAGGCCAACCTTCAGGCCATGCAGTGGAAATATGTCCCGATGATGCCCAGGTAGTGACCAGAGTCACCAGGTCCAAATGAGGCCCAGATGGAGCATATTCACTAGGTCCAGGTGAGGCCCAGTTGACGACCAGAGTCCCCAGATATGGTTGAGGCCTAGAGGGGTACCAGAATCACCTGGTCCAGGTGACATCCAGATGGGGATCAGAGTCACCAGGTCAGAGTGAGGCCCAGAGATTTTCCAGAGTCATCATGTCCAGGTGAGGCTCAGGTGTGGAACAGAGTCACCAGGTACCAACGATGCCCAGGTGAGGACCAGAGTCACCAGGTCTGGGTGATGCGCAGATAGAATCAGAGTCACCAGTTCCAGGTGAGGCCAAGAAAGAGTCCACAGCAATCAGGACCAGGTGGGGAATAAATTACCAGGACTGGGTGACACCCAGATGGGGACCAGATTCCCCAGGTCCAGGTGAGTCCCAGGTGGTGACCAGAGTCCGCATCTCCGGGACAGGACCAGGTAAGGACCAGATTCACCAGGTCCAAGAGGCCCACGTGGGGACCTGATCACCATGTATGGGTGAGGCCCAGGTGGCCAACCCACTCAACAGTTTCAAGTGAGGCCAACCTGCATGCCAGAGTCTCCAGATCCAGGTGAGGCCCTAGTGGGGACCAGAGTCACCAGGTAAATGTGAGTCTATAAACACCACAGTCACCAGGTCCTGGTGTGGTTCATGTGGGAACGAGAGTCACCAGGTCCACGGGAGACCCAGGTGGGGACCACAGTCACCAGATCCAGATTGAGGCCTAGGTGGGGGGACCAGAGTCATCAGGACAAGTTGATGCCAAAGTGTGGAGCAAAGTTATCATGACCAGGTGAGGCCCAGTTGGGGAACAGAGTAACCATGTCCCATTGATGCCAGGTGGGAAAAGAGTCACAGGTCCAGACGAGGCCTAACTGAGGAGTAGATTCACCAGGTCCTGTTGAGGCCCAGTTGAGGAGCAGTGTTCCCTGCTACGGGTGAGTCCCAGAGGGGGACCAGAGTCACCCAGTTCTGGTGATATCCAGGTGGGGAGCAGAGTCACCACGTCACGGTGAGGCCCAGAGGGGGACGAGAATCACTAGGTCAAGGTGAGGCCCCGATGTGAAACTGAGAACCAGTTACCATGATGCCCATATGAGGACCTGAGTCACCAGGTCCAGGTGAGGTCCCTGTGGGAACCAGGCACCTCGTCCAGGTGAGGCCCAGGTGGGACCACAGTCACCAGGTCAAGGTGAGGCCCAGGTATATAAGAGAGTCTCCAGATTCCAATGATGGCCAGGTAAGGACCAGAGTCAACAGGTCCAGGAGAGGCCGAAATATGGATCACAGTCATTTTGTTCCAGGTGATGCTTGATGGAGACCACAGGAACCAGGTCCAGGAGAGCCCCATATAGGAACCAGAGCCACGAATCCAGGTGAGGTCCAGGTAGGACAACAGTCTCAAGGTCCTGGTGAGGCGCAGATGGCAACAGGATTCACCAGGTCCAGGTGAGGCCCAGGTCTCCAGATCCAGGTGAGGACCAGCTAAGCACCAGATTCACCAGGCCCAAGTGAAGCCCAAGGGGTGACCAGAGTCACCAGGTAAGGGTGAGGCCCAGAGGGGAACCAGAGTAACCAGTTTAGTTTGATGCCCAGAATGGGACTAGAGGTCCGTGGTCAGAGTGAGTCCCAGGTGTGGAATAGAGTATCAAGGTCCCAATGATGCCTGGGTGAGGACCAGAGTCACTAGGGCCATGCAGGCCCAGATGGGGAACAGAATCACTAGGTCCTGGTGAGGCATAGAATAAGACCACAGTCAGCAGTATCAGGTGAGCCCCTTGTGGGAACCAGAGCCACTCTATCCAGCTGAGTCCCAGGTCCATGTGAGGCCCACGTGAGGACCATATTCATCAGATCGAATTGAGGCCGAGCTGGGGACAAGAGTCACGAGGTCTGGATGCGGCCTAGGTTGGGGCAAGATTCAGCAGTTCTGAGTTAGGTTCAAGTGGGGACGAGAGACACCAGGTCCAGGTGAGGCCAAACTGAGGACCAGAGTCACCAGATCCAGGTGAGGTCCATGTTGGAAAGAGAGTCCCAGGTCCAGGAGAGGTCCAGGTGGGGACCAGAGTCCACGGATCCAGGTAAGTCCAGGTGGGGACCTGAGTCAGCAGATCCAGGTGAAGCCCAGGTGGAGACCAGAGTCTCTAGGACCAGATGAGGCCCAGGTGAGGACAGGAATTAACAGGTACACGTGAGGCCCCGGTGGGGATCAGAGGCAACAGGTCCATGTGAGGCCGGCTTGGGGACCATGGTCAACAGGTCTACTTGAGGCCCAGGTGTGGAACACAGTAAGCAGGTCCAGGTGAGTCCCCGGTGGTGACAAGAGTCACCACGTCCAGGTGAGGCCCAGGTGGGGACCAGGATCACCAGGTACAGGGGAGACCCTTGAAAGGACCAGAGTCAACAGTTGGAGGTTAGACGCAGGTGGCAACCAGGTCAGCAGGTCCAAGTCAGGCCAAAGTGGAGTTCACAGTCACTAGGCACGGTGAGACCCAGAGGGGGACCAGAGTCACCTGGTCCAGGTGACGTCCAGTTTTGGAACACAGTCACCGGGTCCCAATTTTGCCCAGTTGAGGACCATGGTCAACAGGGCCAGGTGAGGCTCAGATGGGGACCGGAGTCCAAATATCCAGGTGAAGCCCAGGTGGGGACCACAGTCAGCAGATCAGGGGAGTCTCAGGTGCAGACCATAATCACCAGTTCCAAGTGAGGTGCAGGTGGCAACCACATTCCCCAGGACCCAGTGAGGCCCTGGCGGGGACCAGAGTCACAAGGTACATGAGAAGCTAGAAACACTGCAGCCACCAGGTCCACATGATGTCCATGTGGGCCGGAGAATCAGCAGTTACACGTGAGGACCAGGTGGGGATCCGACTCACCATGTCAAGTTGAGTCCCAGGTGGGATCCAGTGTCACCATGTCCAGGTGTGGCCCAGTTAAAGACCAGAGTTAATAGGTCCGGCTAGGTCACTGTTAGTGAAGAGTGTAACCATATCCTGATGCTACCCAGGTTCGTACCGGAGACACCAGGTCCTGGTGAGGCCCATGTGGGACCAGAGACATGAGGTCCAGGTAAGATCCCGATGGGAACCACAGTCACCAGGTCAGGTGAGGCCATGCTTAGGATCAGAGTTACCAGTTACAGGTGAGGCACAGGTGGAGCCAGAGTGACCTGGTACAGAAGAGGTCAAAGACAGGACCAGAGTTACTAGGAACAGGTCAGTCCCATTGGGGAATAGAGTAACCATGCCCCGATGATGCCCAGGTAGAACCCGAGTCACCACGTCCAGATGAGGCGCAGGTGGGGAGCATATTCACTAGGTCCAGGTGAGGCCGAGTTGAGGACCAGAGGCACCAGGTCTGGTTGAGGCTGACAGGGGTCCCAGATTCACCTGGTCTAGGTGACATCCAGATGGGGACCAGAGTCACCATGTCAGAGTGAGGCACAGAGAGGATCCAGAGTCATCATGTCCAGGTGAGGCTCAGGTGTGGAACAGTGTATCCAGGTCATAGTCGTCCACAGGTGAGGACCAGAGTCACCAGATCTAGGTGAGGCCCAGTTAGGATCAGACCCACCAGTTCCAGGTGAGGCCAAGAAGGTGTCCACAGCAATCAGGTCCAGGTGGGGAACAAAGTCACCAGGACTGGGTGAGGCCAAGACTGGCACCAGATTCACAAGGTCCAGATTATTCCCAGGTGGGGAACAGAGTTACCAGTTGCGGGTGAGGACCAGTTAAGGACGAGATTCACCAGGTCCAAGTGAGACCAACGTGGGGACCTGTGTCACAATATATGTGTGAGGCCCAGATTACCACCCCACTCACCAGGTCCAGGTGAGGCCAACCTGCAGGCCATGAAGAGGAACCATGTCCCGATGATGCCCTAGTAGGGAACAGAGTTACCAGGTCCAGGTGAGGACAACCTGCATGCCATGAAGTGGAACCATGTCCCTATGATCCCCAGGTAGGGACCAGAGACACCAGTTCCAAATGAGGTCCAGATGGAGCAAATTCACTAGGTCCCGGTGAGGCCTAGTTGAGGACCAGATTCCCCCAGTCTAGTTGAGGCCTAGAGGGGTACCAGATTCACCTGGTCTAGGTGACATCCAGATGGGGACCAGAGTCACCAGGTCAGGGTGAGGCCCAGAGAGGTTCCAGAGTCATCATGTCCAGGTGAGGCTCAGGTGTGGAATAGAGTCACCAGGTACCAATGATGCCCAGGTGAGGAACAGAGTCACCAGGTCTGTGTGACGCGCAGATAGGATCAGAGTCACCAGTTTCACGTGAGGTGAAGAAAGAGTCCACAGCAATCAGGTCCTGGTGGGGAACAAAGTCACCAGGACTGGGTGAGGCTCAGATGGGGACCAGATTCACCAGGTCCATGTGATTCCCAGGTGGTGACCAGAAATACCAGTTCCGGGTGAACACCAGGTAAGGACGAGATTCACCAGGTCCAAGTGAGACCCACGTGGGGACCTGTGTCACATTGCATGTTTGAGGCCCAGTTTGCCACCCCACTCACCAGGTCCAGGTCAGGCCAACCTGCAGGCCAAGCAGAGGAACCATGTCTCGATGATGCCCAGGTAGACATCAGAGTTACCAGGTCCAGGTGAGGCCAACCTGCAGGCCATGCAGTGGAACCATGTCCCGATGATGCCCAGGTAGGGACCAGAGTCACCAGGCCCAAATGAGGCCCAGATGGAGCAAATTCACCAGGTCCATGTGAGGCCCAGTTCAGGACCAGGGTCACCAGATCTGCTTGATGAATAGAGGGGTACCAGAATCACCTGGTCCAGTTAACATCCACATGGGGACCAGAGTCACCAGGTCACGAAGAGGCCCAGAGAGGTTCCAGAGGCAACATGTCCAGGTGAGGCTCAGGTGAGGAACAGAGTCACCAGGTACCAATGATGCCCAGGTGAGGACCAGAGTCACCAGATCTGGGTGGCGCACAGATAGGTTCAGAGTCACCAGTTCCAGGTGAGGCCAAGAAAGTGTCCACAGCAATCAGGTCCAGGTGGGGAACAAAGTCACCAGGACTGGGTGAGGCACAGATGGGGACCAGATTCATCAGGTCCAGGTGAGAACCAGGTGGTGGCCAGAGTCCCCGGGTCTGGGTTAGGACCAGATAAGGAAAAAGATTCACCAGGTCCAAGAGGCCCACGTGGGGACCTGAGTCACCAGGTACGGGTTAGGCCCAGGTGGCAACCGCACTCAACAGGTCCAGGTGAGGCCAACCTGCAGGCCAGAGTCACCAGATCCAGGTGAGGCTCTAGTGGGGACCGGAGTCACCAAGTAAATGTGAGTCTACAGGAAAACCACAGTCACCAGGTCCAGGTGTATTTCAGGTGGGAACGAGATTCACCAGGTCCAGGTGAGACCCTGGTGGGGACCACAGTCACCAGGTCCAGATTGAGGCCTAATGGGGGGACAAGAGTCATCAGGACCAGTTGAGGCCAAAGTGCGGAGCAAAGTTATCATGTCCAAGTGAGGCCCAGGTGGGGAACAGAGTAACCATGTCCCATTGATGCCAGGTGGGAAAAGGGTCACAAGGTCCAGACGAGGCCTAAGTGAGGAGTAGATTCAACAGGTCCTGTTGAGGCACAGTTGAGGACCAGTGTCCCCAGCTCCAGGTAAGTCCCAGAGGGGGACCAGAGTCACCCGGTTCTGCTGATATCCAGGAGGGGACCAGAGTCACCACGTCAGGGTTAGGCCCAGAGAGGGACGAGAATCACTAGGTCCAGGTGAGGCCCCGATGTGGAACTGAAACCAGGTCCCATGATTCCCATGTGAGGACCTGAGTCACCAGGTCCAGGTGAGGTCCCTGTGGGAACCAGTCACTTCGTCCAGGTGAGGCCCAGGTGGGACCACAGTCAACAGGTCCAAGTGAGGCCCAGGTATATAATGAGTATCCAGGTCCCAAAGATGCCCAAGTAAGGACCAGAGTCAACAGGTCCAGCAGAGGCCCAAATATGGATCAGAGTCATTTTGTTCCAGTTGATTCCTGATGGAGACCACAGGAACCAGGTCCAGGAGAGCCCCATATGTTAACCAGAGCCACCAGATCCAGGTGAGGTCCAGGTGGGACCAGAGTCACAAGGTCCAGGTGAGGCGCAGGTGGCAACAGGATTCACCAAGTCCAGGTGAGGCCCAGGTGGCGACCAGTCACCAGATCCAAGTGAGGACAACCTAAGGACCAGATTCACAAGGCCCAAATGAAGCCGAACGGGTGACCAGAGTCACCAGTTAAGGGTGATTCCCAGAGGGAGAACCACAGTAACCAGTTTAGTTTGAGGCCCAGAATGTGACCAGAGGTCCCTAGTCAGAGTGAGGCCCAGGTGTGGAATAGTGTATCCAGGTCCCAATGATGCCTGTGAGGACCAGAATATTAGGGCCATGCAGGCCCAGATGGGGAACAGAATCACTAGGTCCTGGTGAGGCATAGAATAAGACCACAGTCAGCAGTATCATTTGAGTCCCTTGCGGGAACAAGAGCCACTCTATCCAGCTGAGTCCCAGGTGATGTGAGGCTCACGTAAGGACCAGATTCATTAGGTCGAAATGAGGCATACCTGGGGACAAGAGTCACCAGGTCTGGGTGCGGCCTAGGTGGGGCAAGATTCAGCAGTTCTGAGTTAGGTCAAAGTAGGTACGAGAGACGCCAGGTCCAGGTGAGGCCAAACTGAGGACCAGAGTCACCAGATCCATGTGAGGTCAATGTTGGAAAGAGAGTCACCAGGTCCAAGAGAGGTCCAGGTGGGGACCAGAGTCACCAGATCCAGGTGAGGTCCAGATGGGGACCAGAGTCACCAGATCCAGGTGAAGCCCAGGTGGGGACCAGAGTCACTAGGTCCAGATGAGGCACAGGTGAGGACCAGAGTTACCAGGTACACATGAGGCCCCGGTGGGGATCAGAGGCAACAGGTCCATGTGAGGCCGGCTTGGGGACCATGGTCAACAGGTCTACCTGAGGCCCTGGTGTGGAATACAGTAAGCAGGTCCAGCTGAGTCCCCTGTGGTGACAAGAGTCACCATGTACAGGTGAGTCCCAGGTGGGGACCAGGATCACCAGGTACAGGGGAGGCCCTTGAAAGAACCAGACTCAACATGTCGAAGTCAAGCGCAGGTGGCAACCAGGGTCAGCAGGTCCAAGTCAGGCCAAAGTGGGGTTCACAGTCATTAGGGCACGGTGAGACCCAGAGGGGGACCAGAGTCACCTGGTCCAGGTGAGTTCCATTTGTGGAACACAGTCACCGGGCCCCAATTTTGCCGAGTGAGGACCATGATCAACAGGGCCAGGTGAGGCCCAGATGGGGACCGGAGTCCCCAAATCCTGGTGAAGACAGGGGGGGACCACAGTCACCAGATCCAGGGTAGTCTCAGGTGCAGACCAGAATCACCAGGTCCAGGTGTTGTGCAGGTGGCAACCACACTCACCAGGTACCGTTGAGGCCCTGCTGGGGACCAGAGTCACGAGGAACATGAGAAGGTAGAAACACTGCAGCCACCAGGTCCACATGATGTCCATGTGGGAACGAGAATCACCAGTTACAGGTGAGGACCTGGTGGGGATCCGACTCAGCATGTCCAGGTGAGACCCAAGTGGGAACCAGTGTCACCATGTCCAGGTGTGGCCCAGGTGAAGACCAGAGTTAATAGGTCCGGATGGGTCACTGTTAGTGAACTGTGCAACCATATCCTGATGCTACCCTTGTGGGTACCAGAGTCACCAGGTCCTGGTGAGGCCCAGGTGGGACCAGAGACATGAGTTCCAGGTGAGGTCCCGATGGGAACAACAGTCACCATGTCTGGAGAGGCCACGCTTTGGATCAGAGTCACCAGTTACTGGTGAGCCCAGGTGGAGCCAGAGTCACCTGGTCAGAAGAGGCCAAAGTCAGGACCAGAGTTACCAGGATCAGTTCAGTCCCAGTGGTGAATAGAGTAACCATGTACCGATGATGCCCAGGTAGAACCAGAGTCACCAGGTTCAGATGAGGAGCAGGTGGGGAGCATGTTCACTAGGTCTCGGTGAGGCCCAGATGAGTACCAGACTACCCAGGTCTAGTTGAGGCCTAGAGGGGTACCATATTCACCTGGTCTAGGTGACATCCAGATGGGGACCAGAGTCACCATGTCAGGGTGAGGCCCGGAGGGGATCCAGAGTCATCATGTCCAGGTGAGGCTCAGGTATAGAACAGAGATCCAGGTCATAATGGACCACAGGTTAAGACCAGAGTCACCAGATCTGTGTGAGACCCAGTTAGGATCAGAGTCACTAGTTCCAGGTGAGGCCAAGAAGGAGTCCACATAAATCAGGTCCAGGTGGGGAACCAAGTCACGAGGACTGGGTGAGGCCCAGATGGGGACCAGATTCACCAGGTCCCGGTGATTCCCAGGTGGTGACCAGAGTTACCAGTTCCGGGTGATTACAAGGTAAGGACCAGATTCACCAGGTCCAAGTGAGTCCCACGTGGTACCTGTGTCACCACGCATGGGTGAGGCCCAGGTGGCAACCCGACTCTCCAGGTCCAGGTGAGGCCAAACTGCAGGCCATGCAGAGGAACCATGTCCCGATGATGCCCAGGTAGGGACTAGAGTTACCAGGTCCAGGTAAGGCCAACCTGCAGGCCATGCAGTGGAACCATGTCCCGATGATGCCCAGGTAGGGACCAGAGTCACCAGGTCCAAATGAGGCCCAGATGGAGCATATTCACTAGGTCCATGAAAGGCCCAGTTGAGGACCATCGTCACCAGACCTGGTTGAGGCCTAGAGGGGTACCAGAATATCCTGTCCAGGTGACTTCCAGATGGGGACCAGAGTCACCAGGTCAGGGTGAGGCCAAGAGATGTTCCAGAGTCATCATGTCCAGGTTAGGCTCAGGTGTGGAACAGGGTCACCAGGTTTGGGTGACGTGCAGATAGGATCAGTCACCAGTTCCAGGTGAGACCATGAAAGAGTCCACAGCAATCAGGTCCAGATGGGGAACAAAGTCACCAGGACTTAGTGAGGCCCAGTGGGGACGAGATTCACCAGGACCAAGTGAGGCCCAGGTGCTGACCAGAGTCCCCGGGTCTGGGAGAGGACCAGGTAAGCACCAGATTCACCAGGTCCAAGAGGCCCACGTGGGGAACTGAGTCACCAGGTATGGGTGAGGTCCAGGGGGCAACCCCACTCAACAGGTCCAGGTGAGGCCAACTTGCAGGCCAGAGTCACCAGGTCCAGGTTAGGCCCTAGTGGGGACCGGAGTCACCAGGTTAAATGAGTCTACAAGAACACCACAGTCACCATGTCCAGGTGTTGTTCATGTGGGATCGAGAGTCACCAGGTCCAGGTGAGACCCAGGTGGGGACCACAGTCACCAGGTCCTGATTTAGGCCTAGGTGGGGGGACGAGAGTCATCAGGACCAGTTGAGGCCAAAGAATGGAGCAAAGTTATCATGTCCAGGTGAGGCCCAGGTGGGGAACAGAGTAACCATGTCCCATTGATGCCAGGTGGGAAAAGAGTCACAAGGTCCAGACGAGGCCTAAGTGAAGAGTAGATTCATCAGGTCCTGTTGAGGCCGAGTTGAGGACCAGTGTCCCCAGCTCCGGGTGAGTCTCAGAGGGGGACCAGAGTCACACGGTTCTGGTGATATCCATGTGGGGACCAGAGTCAACACGTCAGGGTGAGGCCCTGAGGGGGAGGTTAATCACTAGCTCCAGGTGAGTCCCCGATGGGGAACTGAGAAACCAGGTCCCATGATGCCCATATGAGGACCTGAGTCACCAGGACCAGGTGAGGTCCCTGTGGGAACCAGTCACCTCGTCCAGGTGAGGCCAAGGTGACCTCAGTCACCAGGTCCAGGTGAGGCCCAGGGATATACGAGAGTATCCAGGACTCAATGATGCCCATGTAAGGACCATAGTCAACAGGTCCAGGAGAGACCCAGATATGGGTCAGAGTCATTGTGTTCCAGGTGAGGCCAGATGGAGACAATAGGAACCAGGTCCAGGAGAGCCCCATATGGAAACCAGAGCCACCAGATCCAGGTGAGGTCCAGGTGGGATCACAGTCACAAGGTCCAAGTGAGTCGCAGGTGGCAACAGAATTCACCAAGTCCAGGAGAGGCCCAGGTTGCGTCCAGTCACCAGATCCAGGTGCGGACCACCTAAGGACCATATACACCATGCCCAAATGAAGCCCAAAGGGTGACCAGAGTCACCAGGTAAGGGTGAGGCCCAGAGGTGGAACCAGAGTAAGCAGTTTAGTTTGAGGCCCAGAATGGGACAAGAGGTCCTTGGTCAAAGTGAGGCCCAGGTGTGGAATAGAGTATCCAGGTCGCAATGATACCTGGGAGAGGACCAGAGTCACTAGGGCCATGCAGGCCCAGATGGGGAACAGAATCACTAGGTCCTGATGAGGCATAGAATAAGACCACAATCACCAGTATCAGGTGTGCCCCTTGTGGGAACCAGAGCCACTCTATCCCGCTGAGTCCCAGGTCCATGTGAGGCCCACGTGAGGACCAGATTCATCAGTTCGAATTGAGGCATAGCTGGGGACAAGTGTCATCAGGTCTGGGTACGGCCTAGGTGTGGCAAGATTCAGCAGTTCTGAGTTAGGTTCAAGTGGGGACGAGAGACACCAGGTCCAGGTGAGGCCAAACTGAGGACCAGAGTCACCAGATCCAGGTGAGGTCCATGTTGGAAAGAGAGTCACCAGGACCAGGAGAGGTCCAGGTGGGGACCAGAGTCACCAGATCCAGGTCAGGTCCAGGTGGGGACCAGAGTCACCAGATCCAGGTGAAGCCCAGGTGGGGACCGGAGTAACTAGGTCCAGATGAGGCAGAGGTGAGGAACAGAGTTGCCAGGTACACGTGAAGCCCCGGTGGGGATCAGAGACAACCGGTCCATGTGAGCCCGGATTGGGGACCATGGTCAACAGGTCTACTTGAGGCCCAGGTGTGGAACACAGTAAGCAGATCCAGGTGAGTTCCCGGTGGTGACAAGTGTCACCAGGTCCAGGTGAGGCTCATGTGGGCACCAGCATCACCATGTACAGGGGACGCCCTTGAAAGGACCAGAGTCAACAGTTCGATGTCATGCGCAGGTGGCAACCAGGGTCAACAGTTCCAAGTCAGGCCAAAGTGGCGTTCACAGTCACTAGGGCACGGTGAGACCTAGAGTGGGACCAGAGTCACCTGGTCCAGGTGAGGTCCAGTTGTGGAACACAGTCACCGGGTCCAAATTTTGCCCAGTTGAGGACCATGGTCAACAGGGCCAGGTGAGGCCCAGTTTGGGACCGGAGTCCCCAAATCCAGGTGAAGCCCAGGTGGGGACTACAGTCACAGATCCAGGGTAGTCTCAGGTGCAGGCCAGAATCACCAGGTCCAGGTGAGGTGCAGGTGGCAACCACACTCACCAGGTCCCGGTGAGTCCCTGGTGGGGTCCAGAGTCACGAGGTACATGAGAAGCTAAAAACACTGCAGCCACCAGGTCCACATGATGTCCATGTGGGAACGAGAATCACCAGTTACAGGTGAGGACCAGGCGGGGATCCGACTCACCATGTTCAGGTCAGACCCAAGTGGGTACCAGTGTCACCATGTCCAGGTGTGGCCCAGGTGAAGACCAGAGTCAATAGGTCCGGCTGGGTCACTGTTAGTGAAGAGTGTAACCATATCCTAATGCTACCGAGGTGGGTACCAGAGACACCAGGTCCTGGTGAGGCCCAGGTGGGACCAGAGACTTGAGGTCCAGGTTAGGTCCCTATGGGAACCACAGTCACCAGGTCAGGTGTGGCCATGCTTAGGATTATAGTCACCAGTTACAGGTTAGGCCCAGGTGGAGCCAGAGTCACCCGGTAGAGAAGACGCCAAAGTCAGGACCAGAGTTACCAGGATCAGGTCAGTCCCAGTGGGGAATAGAGTAACCATGTCCCAATGATGCCCTGGTAGAACCCGAGTCAACACGTCCAGATGAGGCGCAGGTGGGGAGTATATTCACTAGGTCCCGGTGAGGCCCAGTTCAGGACCAGATTCCCCCGTCTAGTTGAGGCCTAGATGGGTACCGATTCACCTGGTCTAGGTGACATCCAGATGGGGACCAGAGTCACCATGTCAGGGTGAGGCCCAGAGGGGATCCAGAGTCATCATGTCCAGGTGAGGCTCAGGTGTGGAACAGAGTATCCAGGTCATAATGGTCCTCAGGTGAGGACCAGAGTCACCAGATCTGGGTGAGACCCAGTTAGGATCAGAGTCACCAGTTCCAGGTGAGGCCAAGAAGGTGTCCACAGCAATCAGGTCTAGGTGGGGAACAAAGTCACCAGGACTGGGTGAGGCCATGATGGGGACCAGATTCACAAGATCCAGGTTATTCCCAAGTGGAGACCAGAGATACCAGTTCTGGGTGAGGACCAGGTAAGGACGAGATTCACCAGATCCAAGTGAGACCCACGGGGGACCTGTGTCACAATGCATGGGTGAGGCCCAGTTTGCCGCCCCACTCACCAGGTCCGGGTGAGGCCAACCTGCAGGCCATTCAGAGGAACCATGTCCCGACGATGACCAGGTAGGAACCAGACTTACCAGGTCCAAGTGAGGCCAACCTGCAGGCCATGCAGTAGAACCATGTCCCGATGATGCCCAGGTGGGGACCAGAGTCACTAGGTCCCGATGAGGCCCAGGTGAGGACCAGACTTACCAGGTACACGTGAGGCCCCGGTGGGGATCAGAGGCAACTGGTCCATGTGAGGCCGGCTTGGGGACCATGGTCAACAGGTCTACTTGAGGCCCTGGTGTGTAACACAGTAAGCAGGTCCAGGTGAGTCCCCGGTGGTGAAAAGAGTCACCACGTCCAGGTGAGTCCCAGGTGGGGACCAGGGTCACAAAGTACAGTTGAGGCCCTTGAAAGAACTAGAGTCTACTGGCACAAAAACAGACACATAGATCAGTGAAACAGAATAGAGAATCCAGAAGTGGACCCTGAACTTTATGGGCAACTAATATTCGATAAAGGAGGAAAGACTATCCATTGGAAGAAAGACAGTCTCTTCAATAAATGGTGCTGGGAAAATTGGACATCCACATGCAGAAGGATGAAACTAGACCACTTTCTTTCACCATACACAAAGATAAACTCAAAATGGATGAAAGATCTAAATGTGAGACAAGATTCCATCAAAATCCTAGAGAAGAAAACAGGCAACACCCTTTTTGACCTCGGCCATAGTAACTTCTTGCAAGATACATCCACGAAGGCAAAAGAAACAAAAGCAAAAATGAACTATTGGGACTTCATCAAGATAAGAAGCTTTTGCACAGCAAAGGATACAGTCAACAAAACTCAAAGACAACCTACAGAATGGGAGAAGATATTTGCAAATGACATATCAGATAAAGGACTAGTTTCCAAGATCTATAAAGAACTTATCAAACTCAACACCAAAGAAACAAACAATCCAATCATGAAATGGGCAAAAGACATGAACAGAAATCTCACAGAGGAAGACATAGACATGGCCAACATGCACATGAGAAAATGCTCCGCATCACTTGCCATCAGGGAAATACAAATCAAAACCACAATGAGATACCACCTCACACCAGTGAGAATGGGGAAAATTAACAAGACAGGAAACAACCAATGTTGGAGAGGATGCGGAGAAAAGGGAATCCTCATACACTGTTGGTGGGAATGTGAACTGGTGCAGCCACTCTGGAAAACTTTGTGGAGGTTCCTCAAACAGTTAAAAAAATACCTGCCCTACGACCCAGCAATTGCACTGCTGGGGATTTTCCCCAAAGAGACAAATGCAATGAAACGCCGAGACACCTGTACCACGATGTTTATAGCAGCAATGGCCACGATAGCCAAACTGTAGAAGGAGCCTCGGTGTCCAACGAAAGATGAATGGATAAAAAGATGTGGTTTATGTATACAATGGAATATTACTCAGCTATTAGAAATGACAAATACCCACCATTTGCTTCAACGTGGATGGAACTGGAGGGTATTATGCTGAGTGAAGTAAGCCAGTCGGAGAAAGACAAACATTATATGTTCTCATTCATTTGGGGAATATAAATAATAGTGAAAGGGAATATAAGGGAAGGGGGAAGAAATGTGTGGGAAATATCAGAAAGGGAGACAGAACGTAAAGACTGCTAACTCTGGGAAACGAACTAGGGGTGGTAGAAGGGGAGGAGGGCGGGGGGTGGGAGTGAATGGCTGACGGGCACTGGGGGTTATTCTGTATGTTAGTAAATAGAACACCAATAATAAAAAATAAATTTAAAAAAAAAAAGAAAAAAGAAAGAACCAGAGTCAACAGGTCGAAGTCAAGCGCAGGTGGCAACCAGCGTCAGCAGGTCCAAGTCAGGCCAAAGTGGGGTTCACAGTCATTAGGGCACGGTGAGACCAAGAGGGGGACCAGAGTCACATGGTGCAGGTGAGGTCCATTTGTGGAACACAGTCACCGGGCCCCAATTGTGCCCAGTTGAGGACCATGGTTAACACGGCCAGGTGAGCCCAAGATGGGGACCGGAGTCCCCAAATCCAGGTGAAGACCAGGTGGGGACCACAGTCACCAGATCCAGGGTAGTCTCAGGTGCAGGCCAGAATCACCAAGTCCAGGTGAGGTGCAGGTGGCAACCACTCTCACCAGGTCCCGCTGAGGCCCTGGTGGGGACCAGAGTCACGAGGTACATGAGAAGCTAGAAACACTGCAGCTACTAGGTCCACAGGATGTCCATGTGGGAACGAGAATCACCAGTTACAGGTGAGGACCAGGTGGGGATCCGACTCACCATGTCCAGGTGAGACCCAGGTGGGAACCAGTGTCACCATGTCCAGGTATGGCCCAGGTGAAGACCAGAGTTAATAGGTCCGGCTGGGTCACTGTTAGTGAACAGTGTAACCATATCCTGATGCTACCCAGGTGGGTACCAGAGACACCAGGTCCTGGTGAGGCCCAGGTGAGACCAGAGATATGAGGTCCAGGTGAGGTCCCGATGGGAAACACAGTCACCAGGTCAGGTGAGGCCATGCTTAGGATCAGAGTCACCAGTTACTGGTGAGGCCCAGGAGGAGCCAGAGTCACCTGGTACAGAAGAGGCCAAAGTCAGGACCAGAGTTACCAGGATCAGGTCAGTCCCAGTGGGGAATAGAGTAACCAGGTCCCGATGATGCGCAGGTAGAACCAGAGTCACCAAGACCAGATGAGGAGCAGGTGGGAAGCATATTCTCTAGGTCTCGGTGAGGCCCAGTTGAGGACCAGAATCCCCAGGTCTAGTTGAGTCCTAGAGGGGTACCAGATTCACCTGGTCTAGGTGACATCCAGATGGGGAGCAGAGTCACCATGTCAGGGTGAGGCCCAGTGGGGATCCAGAGTCATCATGTGCAGGTGAGGCTCAGGTGTTGAAGAGAGATCCAGATCATAATGGTCCACAGGTGAGGACCAGAGTCACCAGATCTGGGTGAGCCCCAGTTAGGATCAGAGTCACCAGTTCCAGGTGAGGCCAAGAAGGAGTCCACAGCAATCAGGTCCCGGTGGGGAACAAAGTCACGAGGACTGGGTGAGGCCCAGATGAGGACCAGATTCACCAGGTCCAGGTGATACCCAGGTGGTGACCAGAGTTACCAGTTCCGGGTGAGGACCAGGTAAGGACCAGATTCACCAGGTCCAAGTGAGGCCCACCTGGGTACCTGTGTCACCAAGCATGGGTGAGGACCAGGTGGCAACCCCACTCCCCAGGTCCAGGTGAGGCCAACCTGCAGTCCATGCAGAGGAACCTATCCCGATAATGCCCAGGTAGGGAAGAGAGTTACCAGGTCCAGGTGAGGCCAATATGCAGGCCATGCAATGGAACCATGTCCCGATAATGCCCAGGTAGGGACCAGAGTCACCAGGTCCAAATGAGGCCCAGATGGAGCATATTCACTAGGTCCAGTGAGGCCCAGTTGAGGACCACTGTCACCAGATCTGGTTGAGGCTTAGAGTGGTACCAGAATCACCTCGTCCAGGTGACATCCAGATGGGGACCAGAGGCATCAGTTCAGGGAGAAGCCCAGAGTGGTTCCAGAGTCATCATGTCCAGGTTAGGCTCAGGCGTGGAACAGAGTCACCAGGTACCAATGATGCTCAGGTGAGGCCCAGAGTCACCAGATCTGGGTGACGCGCAGATAGGATCAGAGTCACCAGTTCCAGGTGAGGCCAAGAAAGAGTCCACAGCAATCAGGTCCACGTGGGGAACAAAGTCACCAGGACTGAATGAGGCCCAGATGGGGACCAGATTCACCAGGTCCAGGAGAGGCCCAGGTGGTGACCAGAGTCCCCGGGTCTGGGACAGGACCAGGTAAGGACCAGATTCACCAGGTCCAAGAGACCCACGAGCGGAATTGAGTCACCAGCTATGTGTGAGGCCCAGGTGGCAACCCCACTCACCAGGTCAAGGTGAGGCCAACCGGCAGGCCAGAGTCACCAGATCCAGGTGAGGCCCTAGTGGGGACGGGATTCACAAGGTAAATGTGAGTCTACAAGAACACCACAGTCATCAGGTCCAGGTGTGGTTCATGTGGGAACGAGAATCACCAGGTACAGGTGAGACCCGGGTGGGCACCACAGTCACCAGGTCCAGACTGAGGCATAGGTGTGGGGAACAAAGTCATCAGGACCAGTTGAGGCCAAAGTGTGGAGCAAAGTTGTCATGTGGAGGTGAGGCCCAGGTGGGGAACAGAGTAACCATGTCCCATTGATGCCAGGTGGGAAAACAGTCACAAGGTCTAGACGAGGCCTAAGTGAGGAGTAGATTCACCAGGTCCTGTTGAGGCCCAGTTGAAGACCAATATCCCAAGCTCTGTGTGAGTCCCAGAGGGGGAACAGACTCACACGGTTCTGGTGATATCCAGGTGGGGACCAGAGTTACCATGTCTGGGTGAGGACCAGAGGGGGACGAGAATCACTAGGTCCAGGTGAGGCCCCGATGTGGAACTGAGAAACCAGGTCCCATGATGCCCATATGAGGACTTGAGTCACCAGGTCCAGGTGAGGTCCCTGTGGGAACGAGTCACCTCGTCCCGGTGAGGGCCAGGTGGGACCACAGTCACCAGGTCCCGGTGAGGCCCAGTTATATAAGAGAGTATCCAGCTCCCAAAGATGCCCAGGTAAGGACCAGAGTCAACAGGTCCAGTAGAGGTTCAAATATGGATCAGAGTAATTGTGTTTCAGTTGAGGCAGATGGAGACCACAGGAACCAGGTCCAGGAGAACCCCATATGGGAACCAGACCCACCAGATCCAGGTGAGAACCAGGTGGGACCACAGTCACAAGGTCCTGGTGAGGCGCAGGTGGCAACAGGATTCACCAAGCCCAGGTGAGGACCAGGTGGCGAACAGTCACCACATCCAGGTGCGGACCAGCTAAGGACCAGATTCACCAGGCCCAAGTGAAGCCCAAGGGGTGACCAGAGTCACCAGGTAAGGGTGAGTCCCAGAGGGGGAACCAGAGTAACCTGTTTAGTTTGAGGCCCAGAATGGGACCAGAGGTCCCTGGTCAGAGTGAGTCCCAGATGTGGAATAGAGTATCCAGGTCCCAGTGATGCCTGGGTGAGGACCAGAGTCACTAGGACCATGCAGGCCCAGATGGGGTACAGAATCACTAGATCCTGGTGAGGCATAGACTAAAATCACATTCAGCAGTATCCGGTGAACCCCATGTGGGAACCAGAGCCACTCTATCCAGCTGAGTAGCAGGTCCATGTGAGGCCCGCGTGAGGACCAGATTCATCAGGTCGAATTGAGGCATAGCTGGGGACAAGAGTCACCAGGTCTGGGTGCGGCCTAATTGGGGCAAGATTCAGCAGTTCTGAGTTAGGTCAAAGTGGGGACGAGAGAAGCCAGGTACAGGTGAGGCCAAACTGAGGACCAGAGTCACCAGATCCAGGTGAGGTCCATGTTTGAAAGAGAGTCACCAGGTCCAGCAGAGGTGCAGTTGGGGACCAGAGTCACCAGATCCAGGTGAAGTCCAGGTGGGGACCAGAGTCACCAGATCCAGGTGAAGCCCAGGTGGGGACCAGAGTCACCAGGTCCAGATGACGCCCAGGTGAGGACCAGAGTTACAAGGTACACGTGAGGCCCCAGTGGGGATCAGAGGCAACAGGTCCATGTGAGGCCGGTTTGGGGACCATGGTCAACATGTCTACTTGAGGCCCAGGTGTGGAACACAGTAAGCAGGTCCAGGTGAGTCCCCGGTTGCGACAAGTGTCACCACGTCCAGTTGAGGAGCAGGTGGGGACAAGGATCACCAGGTACAGGGGAGGCCCTTGAAAGAACCAGAGTCAACAGTTCGAGGTCTGGCGTAGGTGGCAACCAGGGTCAGCAGGTCCAAGTCAGGCCAAAGTGGAGTTCACAGTCTCTAGGGCACGGTGACACCCAGAGTGGGACCAGAGTGACCTGGTCGAGATGAGGTCCAGTTGTGTAACACAGTCACCGTGTCCCAATTTGGCCCAGTTGAGGACTATGGTCAAAAGGGCCATGTGAGACACAGATGGGGACCAGAGTCCCCAAAAACAGGTGAAGCCCAGCTGGGGACCAGAGTCACCAGATCCAGGGTAGTCTCAGGTGCAGACCAGAATCACCAGGTCCAGGTGAGGTGCAGGTGGCAACCACACTCACCAGGTCCAGGTGAGGCCCTGGTGGGGACCAGAGTCACGAGGTACATGAGAAGCTAGAAACACTGCAGCCACCAGGTCCACATGATGTCCATGTGGGAACGAGAATCACCAGTTACAGGTGAGGACCAGGTGGGGATCCAACACACCATATCCAGGTGAGTCCCTGGTGGGAACCAGTGACACCCTGTCCAAGTGTGGCCCAGGTGAAGACCAGAGTTAATAGTTCCGCCTGGGTCACTGTTAGTGAACAGTGTAACCATATCCTGATGCTACCCTGGTGGGTACCAGAGACACCAGGTCCTGGTGCGGGTCAGGAGGGACCAGAGACATGAGGTCCAGGTGAGGTTCCATTGGGAACCACAGTCACCAGGTCTGGTGAGGCCATGCTTAGGATCAGAGTCACCAGCTAGAGGCGAGGACCAGGTGGAGCCAGAGTCACTTGGGACAGAAGAGGCCAAAGTCAGGACCAGAGTTACCAGGATCAGGTCAGTCCCAGTGGGGAATATAGTAACCATGTCCCGATCATGCCCAGGTAGAACCAGAATCACCAGGTCCAGATGAGGCGCAGGTGGGGAGCATATTCACTAGGTCCCGGTGAGGCCCAGTTGAGGACCAAAATGCCCAGGTCTAGTTGAGGCCTACAGGGGTACCAGATTCACCTGGTCTAGGTGACATCCAGATGGGGACCAGAGTCACCATGTCAGGGTGAGGCCCAGAGGGGATCCAGAGTCATCATGTCCAGGTGAGGGTCAGGTGTGGAACAGAGTATCCAGGTCATAATGGTCCACAGGTGAAGACCAGAGTCACCAGAACTGGGTGAGGCCCACATAGCATCAGACTCACCAGTACCAGGTGAGGCCAAGAAGGAGTCCACAGCAATCAGATCCCGATGGGGAACAAAGTCACCAGGACTGGGTAAGGCCCAGATGGGGACCAGATTCACCAGGTCCAGGTGATTCCCAGGTGGTGACCAGAGTTACCATTTCCGGGTGAGGACCAGGTAAGGTCCAGATTCACCAGGTCCAAGTGAGGCCCACGTGGGGACCTGTGTCACCGGTATGGGTGAGGCCCAGATGGCAACCCCACTCACCAGGTCCAGGGGAGGCCAACCTTCCGGCCATGCAGAGGAACCGTGTCCCAATAATGCCCAGGTATGGACCAGAGTTACGAGTTGCAGGTGAGGCCCTAATGGGGACCGGAGTCACCAGGTAAATGTGAGTCTACAAGAACACCACAGTCACCAGGTCCACATGTGGTTCATGTGGGAACAAGAGTCACCAGGTCCAGGTGAGACCCAGGTGGGGACCACAGTCAACAGGTCCAGATTGAGGACTCGGTGGGGGACCAGAGTCATCAGGACTAGTTGAGTCCAAAGTGCGGAGCAAAGTTATCATGTCCAGGAGAGGCCCAGGTGGGGAACAGAGTAACCATGTCCCATTGATGCCAGGTCGGAAAAGAGTCACAAGGTCCAGACGAGGCCTAAGTGAGGAGTAGATTCAACAGGTTCTGTTGAGGCCCAGTTGAGGAGCAGTGTCCCCAGCTCCGGGTGAGTCCCAGAGGGGGACCAGAGTCACCCGGTTCTGGTGATATCCAGCTGGAGACCAGAGTCCCCACGTCGGGGTGAGGCCTAGAGGGGGACGAGTATCACTAGGTCCAGGTGAGGCCCCGATGTGGAACTGAGAAACCAGGTCCCATGATGCCCATATGAGGACCTGAGTCACCAGGTCCAGGTGAGGTCACTGTGGGAACGAGGCACCTCGTCCAAGTGAGGCCCAGGTGGGACCACATTCACCAGGTCCAGGTGAGGCCCAGGTATATAAGTGAGTATCCAGGTCCCAATGAGGCCAGGTAAGGACCAGAGACAACAGATCCAGGATAGGCCCAAATATGGATCAGAATCATTGTTTTCCAGGTGAGGCCAGATGGAGACCACAGGAACCAGGTCCAGGAGAGACCAATATGGGAACCAGAGCCACCAGATCCATGTGAGGTCCAGGTGGGAACACAGTCACAAGGTCCCGGTGAGGCGCAACTGTCAACAGGATTCATCAAGTCCAGGGGAGGCCCAGGTGGCGACCAGTCACCACATCCAGGTGCGGACCAGCTAAGGTTCAGATTCACCAGGCCCAAGGGAAGTCAAAGGGGTGACCAGAGTCACCAGGTAAGGGTGAGGCCCAGATGGGTAACCAGAGTAACCAGTTTAGTTTGAGGTTCCGAATTGGACTAGAGGTCCCTGGTCAGAGTGAGGCCCAGGTGTGGAATAGAGTATCAAGGTCCCAATGATGCCTTGGTGAGGAACAGAGTTAATAGGGCCATGCAGGCCTAGATGGGGAACAGAATCACCAGTTCTTGTTGAGGCATAGAATAAGACCACATTCAGCAGTATCAGGTGAGCCCCTGTGGGAACCAGAACCACTCTATCCAGCTGAGTCCCAGGTCCATGTGAGACCCACGTGAGGACCAGATTCATCAGGTCGAATTGAGGCATAGCTGGGGACAAGAGTCACCAGGTCTGGGTGCGGCCTAGGTGGGGCAAGATTCAGCAGTTCTGAGTTAGGTCAAAGTGGGGAAAAGAGTCAACAGGTCCAGGTGAGGCCAAACCGAGGACCAGAGTCACCAGGTCCAGGTGAGGTCCAGGTGGGGACCAGTGTCATCAGATCCAGTTGAAGTCCATGTGGGGACCAGAGTCACGAGATCCAGGTGAAGTCCAGGTGGGGACCAGAGTCACTAGGTCCAGATGAGGCCCAGGTGAGGACCAGAGTTACCAGGTACACGTGAGGCCCCGGTGGGGATCAGAGGCAACAGGTCCATGTGAGGCCGGCTTGGGGACCATGGTCAACAGATCTACTTGAGTCCCAGGTGTGGAACACAGTAAGCAGGTCCAGGTGAGTGCAACCTGTAGGCCATGCAGTGGAACCATGACCCGATGATGCCGAGGTAGTGACCAGAGTTACCAGGTCCAAATGTGGCCCAGATGGAGCATATTCACTAGGTCCACTTGAGGCCCAGTTGAGGACCAGAGTCACCAGATCGGGTTGAGGCCTAGAGGAGTACCAGTATCACCTGGTCCAGGTGACATCCAGATGGGGACCAGAGTCACCAGGTCAGGGTGAGACCCAGAAAGGTTCCAGAGTCATCAGTTCCAGATGAGGCTCAGGTGTGGAACAGCGTCTCCAGGTACCAATAACTCCCAGGTGAGGACCAGAGTCACCAGATCTGGTAGACGCGCATATAGGATCAGAGTCACCAGTTACAGGTGAGGCCAAGAATGGGACCACAGCAATCAAGCCCAAGTGGGGAACAAAGTCACAAGGACTGGGTGAGGCCCAGATGGGGACCTGATTCACCAGGTCCAGGTGAGGCCCAGGTGGGACCACAGTCATCAGGTCCAGGTGAGGCCCAGGTATATAGGAGAGTATCCAGGTCCCAATGATGCCCAGGTGGAACCAGAGTCACCAGGTCCAGATGAGGCGCAAGAGGGGAGCATATCCACTAGGTCCCGGTGAGGCCCAGTTGACGACCACAGTCAGCAGGTCTAGTTGAGGCCTAGAGGGGTACGATTTCACCTGGTGTAGGTGACATCCACATGGGGACCAGAGTCACCATGTCAGGGTGAGGTCCAGAGGGGATCCAGAGTAATCATGTCCAGGTGAGGCTCAGGTGTGGAACAGAGTATCCAGATCATAATGGTCCACAGGTGAGGACCAAAGTCACCAGATCTGAGGGAGGCCCAGTTAGGATCAGAGTCACCAGTTCCAGGTGAGGCCAAGAAGGAGTCCACAGCAATCAGGTCCAAGTGGGGAACAAAGTCACCAGGACAGGGTGAGGCCCAGATTGGGACCAGATTCACCAGGCCCAGGTTATTCCCAGGTGGTGACCAGACATACCAGTTCCGGGTGACGACCAGGTAAGGACCAGATTCACCAGGTCCAAATGAGGCCCACGTGGGGACCTGAGTCACCAGGTATTGTTGAGGCCAGGTGGCAAGGCACCCCAGGTACAGGTGAGGCCAACCTGCAGGCCATGCAGAGGAACCATGTCCCGATGATACCCAGGTAAGGACGAGAGTTACCACATCCAGGTGAGGCCAACCTGCAGGCAATGCAGTGGAACCATGTCCCGATGATGCCCAGGTAGGGACTAGAGTCACCAGGTCAGGGAGAGGCCCAGAGAGGTTCCAGAGTCATCATGTCCAGGTGAGGCTCAGGTGAGGAAGAGAGTCACCAGGTACCAATGATGCCCAGGTGAGTGCCAGAGTCACCAGATCTCGGTGACGCGCAGATAGGTTCAGAGTCACCAGTTCCAGGTGAGGCCAAGAAAGAGTCCACAGCAATCAGGTCCAGGTGGGGAACAAAGTCACCAACTGGGTGAGGCATAGATGGGGACCAGATTCACCACATCAGGGTGAGGCCCAGAGGGGGACGAGAATCACTAGGTCCATGTGAGGCCCCGATGTGGAAGTGAGAAACCAGGTCCCATGATGCCCATAGGAGGACCTGAGTCAACAGTTCCAGGTGAGCTCCCTGTGGGAACCAGTCACCTCGTCCAGGTGAGGCTCAGGTGGGACCACAGTCACCGGTCCAGGTGAGGCCCAGGTATATAACAGAGTATCCGGCTCCCAGTGATGCCCAAGTAAGGACCAGAGTCAACATGTACAAGAGAGGCCCAAATATTGTTCAGAGTCATTGTTTTCCAAGTGAGGCCAGATGGAGACCTCAGGAACCAGGTCCAGCAGAGCCCCATATGGGAACCAGAGCCACCAGATCCAGGTGAGGTCCAGGTGGGACCACAGTCACAAGGTCCAGGTGAGGCACAGGTGGCAACAGGATTCACCAAGTCCAGGTGAGGCCCAGGTGGCGACCAGTCACCAGATCCAGGTGAGGACCAGCTAAGGACCATATTCACCAGACCCTAGTGAAGCCCAAGGGGTGACCAGAGTCACCAGGTAAGGGTGAGGCCCAGAGTGGAACCAGAGTAACCAGTTTAGTTTGAGGCCCAGAATGGGACCAGAAGTCCCTGGTCAAAGTGAGGCACAGGTGTGGAATAGAGTATCCAGGGTGAGGATCATTGGGTCCATCACCCAATGATGCCTGGGTGAGGACCAGAGACACTAGGACCATGCCAGCCCAGATGGGGAACAGAATCACTAGGTCCTGGTGAGGCATAGAATAAGACCACAGTCACCAGTATCAGGTGTGACCCTTGTGGGAACCAGAGCCACTCTATCCAGCTGAGTCCCAGGTACATGTGAGGCACACGTGAGGACCAGATTCATCAGGTCGAATTGAGGCATAGCTGGGGACAATAGTCACCAGGTCTGGGTGCGGCCTAGGTGGGGCAAGATTCAGCAGTTCTGAGTTAGGTCAAAGTGGGGACGAGAGATACCAAGTCCAGGTGAGGCCAAACTGAGGACCAGAGTCACCAGATCCACATGAGGTCCATGTTGGAAAGGAGTCACCAGGTCCAGGAGAGGTCCTGGGGTGGACCAGAGTCACCAGATCCAGGTGAAGTCCAGGTGGGAACCAGAGTCACTAGGTCCAGATGAGGCCCAGGTGAGGACCAGAGTTACCAGGTACACGTGAGGCCCCGGTGGGGATCATAGGCAACATGTCCATGTGAGGCTGCCTTGGGGACCATGGTCAACAGGTCTACTTGAGGCCCAGGTGTGGAACACAGTAAGCAGGTCCCGGTGAGGCCTCGGTGGTGAAAAGACTCACCACGTCCAGGTGAGGCCCAGGTGGGGACCAGGATCACCAGGTCCAGGGGAGGCCCTTGAAAGAACCAGACTCAACAGTTCGAGGTCAGGCGCAGGTGGCAACCAGGGTCAGCAGGTCCAAGTCAGGCCAAAGTGGGGTTCACAGTCACTAGGACATGGTGACACCCAGAGGGGGACCAGAGTCACTTGGTCCAGGTGAGGCCACTTGTGGAACACAACACCGGGTCCCAATTTTGCCCAGTTGAGGAAAACCCCACTCACCAGGTCCAGATGAGGCCAACCTGCATGCCATGTCGTGATACCATATCCCGATGATGCCCAGGTACGGACTAGAGTCACCAGGTCCAAATGAGGCCCAGATGGGGTATATTCACTAGGTCCAGGTGAGGCCCAGTTGAGGACCAGAGTCACCAGATCACCTTGAGCCCTAGAGGGGTACCAGAATCACCTGGTCCAGGTGACATCCAGATGGGGACCAGAGTCACCAGGTCAGAGTGAGTCCCAGAGAGGTTCCAGAGTCATCATGTCCCGGTGAGGCTCAGGTGTGGAACAGAGTAACCAGGTATCAATGATGCCCAGGTGAGGACCAGAGTCACCAGATCTGGGAGACGCACAATAGGATCAGAGTCACCAATTCCAGGTGAGGCCAAGAAAGCGTCCATAGCAATCAGGTCCAGGTGGGGAACAAAGTCACCAGGACTGGGGAGGCCCAGATGGGACTAGATTCACCAGTTCCTGGTGAGGCCCAGGTGGTGACCAGAGTCCCCGGGTCTGGGAGAGGACCAGGTAAGGACCAGATTCACCAGGTCCAAGAGGCCCACGTGGGGACCTGAGTCACCAGGTATGGGTGAGGCCCAGGTGGCAATAACACTCACCAGGTCCAGGTGAGGCCAACCTGCAGGCCAGAGTCACCAGATGCAGGTGAGGCCCTTGTGGGTACCTGACTCACCAGGTAAATGTGAGTCTAGAAGAACACCACAGTCACCACGTCCAGGTGTGTTTCATGTAGGAACAACAGTCACCAGGTCCAGGTGAGACCCAGGTGGGGACCACAGTCACCAGGTCCTGATTGAGGCCTAGGTGTGGGGACCAGAATCATCAGGACCATTTGAGGCCAAAGTGCGGAGCAAAGTTATCATGTCCAGGTGAGGCCCAGGTGGGGAACAGAGTAACCATATCCCATTGATGCCAGGTCGAAAAAGAGTCACAAGGTCCAGACGAGGCCTAAGTGAGGAGTAGATTCACCAGGTCCTGTTGAGGCCCAGTTGAGGACCAGTGCCACAGCTCTGGATGAGTCCCAGAGGGGGACCACAGTCACCAGGTTCTGGTGATATTCAGGTTGGGACCAGAGTCACCACGTCAGGGTCAGGCCCAGAGGGGGACCAGAATCACTAGGTCCACTTGAGGCCCGGATGAGGAACTGAGAAACCAGGTCCCATGATGCCCATATGAGGACCTGAGTCACCAGGTCCCGGTGATGTCCCTGTGGGAACCAGTCACCTCATCCAGGTGAGGCCCAGGTAGGACCGCAGTCACCAGGTCCAGGTGAGGCCCAGGTATATGAGAGTATCCAAGTCCCAATGATGCCCAGGTAAGGACCAGAGTCAACAGGTCCAGGAAAGTCCCAAAAATGGATCAGAGTCATTGTGTTCCAGGTGAGGCCAGAAGGAGACCACAGGAACCAGGTCCAGGAGAGTCCCATATGGGAACCAGAGCCACCAGATCCAGGTGAGGTCCAGGTGGGACCACAGTCACAAGGTTCAGGTGAGGCGCAGGTGGCAACAGGATTCACCAAGTCCAGGTGAGGCCAGGTGGCAACCACATCCAGGTGCGGACAAGCTAAGGACCAGATTCACCAGGCCCAAGTGAAGCCGAAGGGGTGACCAGATTCACCAGGTAAGGGTGAGGCCCAGAGGGGAACCAGAGTAACCAGTTTAGTTTGAGGCCCCGAATTGGACCAGAGGTCCCTGGTCAAAGAAAGGCCCAGGTGTGGAATAGAGTATCCAGGTCCCAATGATGCCTGGGTGAGGACCAGAGTCACTAGGGCCATGCAGGCCCAGATCAGGAACAGAACCTCTATGTCCTGGTGAGGCATAGAATAAGACCACAGTCACCAGTATCGGGTGAGCCCCTTTTGGGAACCAGAGCCAGTCTATCCAGATGAGTCCCAGGTGATGTGAGGCCCACTTGAGGCCAGATTCATCAAGTCGAATTGAGGCATAGCTGTGGACAAGAGTCACCTGGTCTGGGTGCGGCCAAGGTGGGGCAAGATTCAGCAGTTCTGAGTTAGGTCAAAGTGGGGAAGAGAGACACCAGGAACAGGTGAGTCCAATCTGAGGACCAGAGTCACCAGATCCAGGTGAGGTCCATGTTGGAAAGAGAGTCACCAAGTCCAGGAGAGGTCCAGGTGTGGACCAGAGTCACCAGATCCAGGTGAAGCCCAGTTGGGGACCAGAGTCACTAGGTTCAGTTGAGGCCCATGTGAGGACCAGAGTTATCAGGTACACGTGAGGCCTCGGTGGGGATCAGAGGCAACAGGTCCATGTGAGGCCGGCTTGGGGAACATGGTCAACAGCTCTACTTGAGGCCCAGGTGTGGAACATAGTAAGCAGGTCCAGGTGAGTCCTCCGTGGTGAAAAGTTTCACCACGTCCAGGTGAGGCCCTGGTGGGGACCAGGATCACCAGGTACAGGGGAGGACCATGAAAGAACCAGAGTCAACAGTTCGAGGTCAGGCGCTGGTGGCAACAAGTGTCAGGAGGTCCAAGTCAGGCCAAAGTGGGGTTCACAGTCACTAGGGAACGGTGAGACCCAGAGGGGGACCAGAGTCATGTGGTCCAGGTGAGGTCCAGTTGTGGAACACAGTCACCGTGTCCCAATTTTGCCCAGGTGAGGACCATGGACAACAGGGCCAGGTGAGCCCCAGATGGGGACTGGATTCCCCAAATGCAGGTGAAGCCCAGGTGGGGACCACAGTCCCCAGATCCAGGGTAGTCTCAGGGGGAGACCAGAATCACCAGGTCCAGGTGAGGCGCAGGTGGGAACCACACTCACCAGGTCCCGGTGAGTCCCTGGTGGGGACCAGAGTCACGAGGTACATGAGAAGCTAGAAACACTGCAGCCACCAGGTCCACATGATGTCCTTGTGGAAACGAGAATCACCAGTTACAAATAAGGACCAGGTGGGGATCCGACTTACCACGTCCAGGTGAGACCCAGGTGGGAACAAGTGTCACCATGTCCAGGTGTGGCCCAGGTGAAGACCAGAGTTAATAGGTCCGGCTGGGTCACTGTTAGTGAACAGTGTAACCATATCCTAATGCTACCAAGGTGGGTACGAGAGACACCAGGTCCTGGTGAGGCCCAGGTGGGACCAGAGACATGAGGTCCGGGTGAGGTCCCGATGGGAACCACAGTCACCAGGTTAGGTGAGGCCATGCTTAGGATCAGAGTCACCAGTTCCAGGTGAGGCCAAGAAGGAGTCCAGATCAATCAGGTCCAGGTGGGCTGACAAAGTCACCAGGATTAGATGAGGACCAGATGGGGACCAGATTAACCAGGTTCAGGTGATTCCCAGGTGGTGACCCGAGTTAGGAGTTTCGAGTGAGGACCAGGTAAGGACCAGATTCACCAGGTCCACGTGAGGCCCACGTGGGGCCTTTGTCACCAGGTATGAGTGATTCCCAGGTGGCAACCCCACTCACCACGTCCAGGGGAGGCCAACCTGCAGGCCAAGCAGAGGAAATATGTCCCGATGATGCCCAGGTAGGGACTAGAGTTACCAGGTCCAGGTGAGGCCAACCTGCAGGCCATGCAGTGGAACAATGTCCAGATGATGCCCAGGTAGGGACCAGAGTTAACAGGTCCAGGTGAGGCCAACCTGAAGTCCATGCAGTGGAACCATGTCCCGATGATGTCCAGGTAGGGATCAGAATCATCAGGTCCAAATGAGGGCCAGATGGAGCATATTCACTAGGTCCAGGTGAGGCCCAGTTGAGAACCAGAGTCACCAGATCTGGTTGAGGCCCAGAGGGGTACCAGAATCCCCTGGTCCAGGTGACATCCAGATAGGGACCAGAGTCACCAGTTCCAGGTGAGGCCAAGAAAGAGTCCACAGCAATCACGTCCAAGTGGGGAACAAAGTCACCAGGACTTTGTGAGACCCAGTCGGGGACCAGAGTCACCAGATCCAGGTGTAGCCCAGGTTGGGACCAGAGTCACTAGGTCCAGAAGAGGCCCAAGTGAGGACCAGAGTTACCAGGTACACGTGAGCCATCGGTGGGGATAACAGGCAACAGGGTCATGTGAGGCCGGCTTGGGGACCATGGTCAACAGGTCTACTTGAGGCCCAGGTGTGGAACACAGTAACCCGGTCCACGTGAGTAACCGGTGGTGACAAGAGTCACCACGTCCAGGTGAGGCCCAGGTGGGGACCAGGTTCACCAGGTTCTGGGGATGCCCTTGAAAGAACCAGAGTCAACAGTTCTATTTCAGTTGCAGGTGGCAACCAGGGTCAGCAAGTTCAAGTCAGTACAAAGTGGGGTTCACAGTCACTAGGGCACGGTGAGACCCTGAGGGTGACCAGAGTCACCTGGTCCAGGTGAGGTCCAGTTGTGGAACACAGTCACTGGGTCCCAATTCTGAACAGTTGAGGACCATGATCAACAGGGCCATGTGAGGCCCAGATGGAGACCGGAGTCCCCAAATCCAGGTGAAGCCCAGGTGGAGACCCCAGTCACCAGATCAAGGGTAGTTTTAGGTGCAGACCAGAATCACCAGGTCCAGGTGAGGTGCAGGTGGCAACCACACTCACCAGTGCCCAGTGAGGCCCTGGTGGGGACCAGAGTCACGAGGTACATGAGAAGCTAGAAAAACTGCAGCCACCATGTCCACATGATGTCCATGTAGGAACGACAATCACCAATTACAGTTGAGGACCAGGTGGAGCCAGAGTCACCTGGTACAGAAGAGGCCAAAGTCAGGACCAGAGTTACCAGGATCAGGGCAGTCCCAGTGGGGAATAGAGTAACCATGTCCCAATGATTCCCAGGTAGAACCAGAATCGCCAGTTCCAGATGAGGCGGAGGTGGGGAGCATATTCAATAGGTCCCGGTGAGGCCCAGTTGAGGACCAGAGTCACCAGGTCAAGTTGAGGCCTAGAGGGGTACCAGATTCATCTGGTCTTGGTGACATCCAGATGGGGCCCATGTCACCATGTTAGGCTGAGTACCAGAGGGGATCCAGAGTCATCATGTCCAGGTGAGGCTCAGGTGTGGAACAGAGTATCCAGGTCATAATGGTCCACAGGTGAGGACCAGAGTTACCAGATCTGGGTGAGGCCCAGTAAGGATCAGAGTCAGCAGTTCCAGGTGAGGCCAAGTAGGAGTCCACAGCAAACAGGTCCAGGCGGGGAGCAAAGTAACCAGGACTGGGTGAGGCCCAGATGGGGACCAGATTCACGAGGTCCAGGTGATTCCCAGGTTGTAAAAAGAGTTACCAGTTCCGGGTGAGGACCAGGAGAGGACCAGATTCACCAGGTCCAAGTGAGGCCCACGTGGGGCCTTTGTCACCAGGTATGAGTGAGGCCCAGGTGGGAACCCCACTCACCAGGTCCAAGGGAGGCCAACCTGCAGGCCATGCAGAGGAAATATGTCCCGATGATGCCCAGGTAGGGACTAGAGTTACCAGGTCCAGGTGAGGCCAACCTGCAGGCCATGCAGTGGAACAATGTTCAGAAGATGCCCAGGTAGGGACCAGAGTTAACAGGTCCAGGTGAGGCCAACCTGAAGTCCATGCAGTGGAACCATGTCCCGATGATGCCCAGGTAGGGATCAGAATCATCAGGTCCAATGAGATCCAGATGGAGCATATTCACTAGGTCCAGGTGAGGCCCAGTTGAGAACCAGAGTCCCCAGATCTGGTTGAGGCCTAGAGGGGTACCAGAATCACCTGGTCCAGGTGACATCCAGATGTGGACCAGAATCACCAGGTTAGGGTGAGGCCCAGAGGGGTTGCAGAGTCATCATATCCAGGTGAGGCTCTGGTGTGGAACAGAGTCACCAGGTACCAATGATGCCCAGGTCAGGACCAGAGTCACCAGGTCTGGGTGACGCGCAGATAGGATCAGAGTCACCAGTTCCCGGTGAGGCCAAGAAAGAGTCCACAGCAATCAGATCCAGGTGGGGAACAAAGTCACCAGGACTGGGTGAGGCCCAGTTGGGGACCAGAATCACAGGTTCAGATGAGGCCCAGTTGGGGACCAGAGTCCCCGGGTCTGGGAGAGGACCAGGTAACGACCAGATAAACAGGTCCACGAGGCCCACGTGTGGAACTGAGTCACCAGGTATGGGGTGGCAACCCCACTCACCAGGTCCAGGTGAGGACAACCTTCAGGCCAGAGTCACCAGATCCAGGTGAGGCCCTAGTGGGGACCAGAGTCACCAGGTAAATGTGCGTCTACAAGAACACCACAGTCACCAGGTCCAGGTGTGGTTCATGTGGGAACGAGAGACACCAGGTCCAGGTGAGAACCAGGTGGGGACCACAGTCACCAGGTCCAGATTGAGGCCTAGGTGGGGGGACCAGCGTCATCAGGACCAGTTGAGGCCAAAGTGTGGAGCAAAGTTATCATGTCCAGGTGAGGCCCAGGTGGGGAACAGAGTAACCATGTCGCATTGATGCCAGGTGGGAAAAGAGTCACAAGGTCCCGGTGAGGCGCAGGTGGCAACAGGATTCACCAAGTCCATGTGAGGCCTTGGTGGCGAACAGTCACCAGATCCATGTGCGGACCAGTTAAGGACCAGATTCACCAGGCCCATTTGAAGCCCAAGGGGTGACCAGATTTACCAGGTAAGGGTGAGGCCCAGAAGGGGAACCAGAGTAACCAGTTTAGTTTGAGGCCCAGAATGGGAACAGAGGTCCGTGGTCAAAGTGAGGCCCCGTTGTCGAATAGAGTATCCAGGTCCCAATGATGCCTGGGTCAGGACCAGAGTCACTAGGGCCATACAGGCCCAGATGGGGAACAGAATCACTAGGTCCTGGTGAGGCATAGAAAAAGACCACAGTCACCAGTATGAGGTGAGCCCCTTTTGGGAAGCAGAGCCACTCTATCCAGTTGAGTCCCACGTCCATGTGGAGCCCACGTGAGGACCAGATTCACCAGGTCGAATTGGGGCATAGCTGGGGACAAGAGTCACCAGGTCTGGGTGCGGCCTAGGTGGGGCAAGATTCAGCACTTCTGAGTTAGGTCAAAGAGGGGACGAGAGACACGATGTCCAGGTGAGGCCAAACTGAGTACCAGAGTCAGCAGATCCAGGTGAGGTCCATGTTGGAAAGAGAGTCACCAGGTCCAGGAGAGGTCCAGGTGGGAACCAGAGTCACTAGATCCAGGTGAAGTCCAGGTGGGGACACAGATTCTCCAGGTCCAAGTGATTCCCAGGTGGTGACCAGAGTTACCAGATTCACCAGGTCCAGGTGATTCCCAGGTGGTGACCAGAATTACCAGATACACCAGGTCCAAGTCAGGCCCACGTAGGGGCCTGTGTTTCCAGGTATGCGTGAGGCCCAAGTGGCAACCCCACTCACCAGGTACAGGTGAGGCCTACTTGCAGTCCATGCAAAGTAACCGGGTCCCGATAATGCCAAGGTAGGGACCAGAGTTACCAGGTCCAGGTGAGGCCAACCTGCAGGCCATGCAGTGGAACCAGGTCCACATGATGCCCAGGTAGGGACCAGAGTAACCAGGTCCAAATGAGGCCAAGATGGAGCATATTCACTAAGTCCAGCCGAGTCCCAGTTGAGGACCAGAGACACCAGATCTGGTTGAGGCCTAGAGGGGTACCAGAATTACCTGGTCCAGGTGACATCCAGATGGGGACCAGAGTCACCAGGTCAGGGTGAGGCCCAGAGAGGTTTCAGAGTCATCATGTCCAGGTGAGGCTCAGGTGTGGAACAGAGTCACCAGGTACCAATGATTCCCAGGTGAGGACCAGATTCACCAGGCCTGAGTCACGCGCAGAGAGGATAAGAGTCACCAGTTCCAGGTGAGGCCAAGAAAGAGTCCAAAGCAATCAGCTCCAGGTGGGGAACAAAGTCACCAGGACTGGGTGAGGCCCAGATGGGGACCAGATTCACCAGGTCCAGGTGATTCCCAGGTGGTGACAAGGGTTACCTGTTCCGGGTGAGGACCAGGTAAGGACCAGATTCACCAGGTCCAAGTGAGGCCCACGTGAGACCTGTGTCACCTGGTATGGGTGAGGCTCAGATGGCAAGCCCACTCTCCAGGTCCAGGTGAGGCCTATCTGCAGGCCATGCAGAGGAACCGTGTCCCGATGATGCCCAGGTAGGGACCAGAGGTTCGAGGTCCAGGTGACGCCAACCTGCAATCCATGCAGAGGAACCGTGTCCCGATGATGCCCAGGTAGGGACCAGAGTTACCAGGTCAAGAAGAGGCCAACCTGCAGACCATTATGTGGAACCATGTCCCGATGTTGCCCACGTAGGGACCAGAGTCACCAGGTCCAAATGAGGCCCAGATGGAGCATATTCACTAGGTCCAGGTGAGGCCCAGTTGAGGACCAGAGGCCCCAGATCTGGTTGAGGCCCAGAGGGGTACCTGATTCACCTGGTCTAGGTTACATCCAGACGGGGACCAGAGTAACCATGTCAGGGTGAGGCCCAGAGGGGATCCAGAGTCATCATGTCCAGGTGAGGCTCAGGTGTGGAACAGAGTATCCAGGTCATAATTCTCCACAGGTGAGGACCAGAGTCACCAGATCTGGAAAAGGCCCAGTTAGGATCAGAGTCACCACTTCCAGGTGAGGCCAAGAAGGTGTCCACAGCATTCAGGTCCAGGTGGGGAACAAAGTCACCAGGTCTAGGTGATTCCCAGGTGGTGACCAGATTTACCAGTTCCGGGTGAGGACTAGGTAAGTCACCAGGACTTGGTGAGGCCCAGATTTGGACCAGATTCACCAGGTCCAGGTTATTCCCAGGTGGTGACCAGAGTCCTCGGGTCTGGGAGAAGACCAGCTAAGGACCAGATTCAACAGGTCCAAATGAGGCCCACGTGGTGACCTGAGTCACCAGCTATGTGTGAGGGCCAGGTGGCAACCCCACTCCCCAGGTCCAGGTGAGGCCAACCTGCAGGCCAAGTCACCAGATGCAGGTGAGGTCCAGGTGGGGACCAGAGTCACCAGATCCAGGTGAGGTCCATGTTCAAAGTGAGTCACCAGGTCCAGGAGAGGTCCCGGTGGGGACCAGAGTCATCAGATCCAGGTGAAGTCCAGGTGGGGACCAGAGTCACCAGATCCAGGTGAAGCACAGGTGGGGACCAAAGTCAATAGGTCAAGATGAGGCCCAGGTGAGGACTAGAGTTACTAGGTACACGTGAGGCCCCGGTGGGGAACAGAAGCAACAGGTCCATGTGAGTCCGGCTTGGGGACCATGGTCAACAGGTCTACTTGAGGCCCAGTTGTGGAACACAGTAAGCAGGTCCAGGAAGTCCCCGGAGGTGACAAGAGTCACCACGTCCAGGTGAGGCCCACGTGGGGACCAGGATCACCAGGTACACGGGAGGCCATTGAAAGAACCAGAGTCAACACTTCGAGGTCAGTCGTAGGTGGCAACCAGGGTCAGCAGGTCCAAGTCAGGGCAAAATGGGGTTCACAGTCACTAGGGCCCGGTGAGACCCAGAGGGGGACCAGAGTCACCTGGTTCAGGTGAGGTTCAGTTGTGGAACACAGTCACCGGGTCCCAATTTTGCCCAGTTGAGGACCATGGTCAACAGGGCCAGGTGAGGCCCAGATGGGGACCGGAGTCCCCAAATCCAGGTGAAGCCCAAGGGGGGAACACAGTCACCAGATCCGGGGTAGTCTCAGGTGCAGATCAGAATCACCAGGTCCAGGTGAGGTGCAGGTGGAAACCACACTCACCAGGTCCCGGTGAGGCCCTGATGGGGACCAGAGACACGAGATACATGAGAAGCCAGAAACACTGCAGCCACCAGGTCCACATGATGTCCACGTGGGAACTTGAATCACCAGTTACAGGTGATGACCAGGTGGGGATCCGACTCCCCATGTCCAGTTGAGACCCAGGTGGAAACAAGTGTCACCATGTACAGGTGTGGCCCAGGTGAAGACCAAAGTTAATAGTTCCCAATGGGTCACTGTTAGTTAACAGAGTACCATATCCTGATGCTAACCAGGTGAGTACCAGGGACACCAGGGCCTGGTGAGGGCCAAGTGGGACCAGAGTCACCAGATCTGGTTGAGGCCTAGAGGGGTACCAGAATCACCTGGTCCAGGTGACATCCAGATGGGGACCAGAGTCACCAGGTCAGGGTGAGGCCCAGAAAGGACCCACAGTCATCATGTCCAGGTGAGGCTCAGGTGTGGAACAGAGTCACCAGGTACCTATGATGCCCAGGTGAGGAACAGAGTCACCAGATATAGGTGATGCGCAGATAGGATCAGAGTCACCAGATCTAGGTAAGACAAAGAAAGTGTCCACAGCAAGCAGGTCCAGGTGGGTAACAAAGTCCCCAGGACTGGGTGAGGCCCAGATGGGGACCAGATTCACCAGGTCCAGGTGAGGCCCAGGTGGTGACCAGAATTCCCGGGTCTGGGAGAGGACGAGGTAAGGACCAGATTTACCAGGTCCAAGAGACCCACGGGGGGACCTGAGTCACCAGGTATGGGTGAGGCCCAGGTGGCCACCCCACTCACAAGGTCCAGGTTAGGCGAACCTGCATGCCAGAGTCACCAGATCCAGGTGAGACCCTGGTGGGGACCGGAGTCACCAGGTAAATGTGAGTCTACAAGAACCCCACAGTCACCAGGTCCTGGTGTGGTTCATGTGTGAACGAGAGTCACCAGGTCCAGGTGAGACCCAGGTGGAAACCACAGTCACCAGGTCCAGATTGAGGCCTAGGTGGGGGGACCAGAGACATGAGGAACAATTGAGGCTAAAGTGTGGAGCAAAGTTATCATGTCCAGGTGAGGCCCAGGTGGGGAACAGAGTAACCATGTCCCATTGATGCCAGGTGGGAAAAGAGTCACAAGGTCCAGACGAAACATCAGTGAGGAGTAGATTCACCAGGTCCTGTTGAGGCCCGGTTGAGTACCAGTGTCCCCAGCTCCGGGTGAGTCCCAGAAGGGGACTCGAGTCACCCGGTTCAGGGCATATCCAGCAGGGGACCAGAGTCACTACGTCAGGGAGAGGCCCAGAAGGGGATGAGAATCACTAGGTCCAGGTGAAGCCCCGATGTGGAACTGAAACCAGGTCCCATGATGCCCATATGAGGACCTGAATCACCAGGTCCTGGTGAGTTCCCTGTTGGAACCAGTCAACTCGTCCAGGTGAGGCCCAGGTGGGACCACAGTCACCAGGTCCAGGTGAGGCCCACGTATATAAGAGAGTGTCCAGTTGCCAATGATCCCCAGGTTAGGACCAGAGTCAACAGGCCCAGGAGAGGCCCAAATATGGATCAGAGTCATTTTGTTCCAGGTGAGTACAGACGGATACCATGGGAACCAGGTCCAGGAGAGCCCCATATGGGACCCAGAGCCACCAGATCCAGGTGAGTTCCAGGTGGGACCACAGTCACAAGGTCCAGGAGAGGCACAGGTGGCAATAGGATTCACCATGTCCAGCTGAGGCCCAGGTGGCGACCAGTAACCAGATCCAGGGTAGTCTCAGGTGCAGACCAGAATCACCAGGTCCAGGTGAGGTGAAGGTGAAACCACACTCACCAGTACACGGTGAGGCCCTGGTGGGGATCAGAGTCACGAAGTACATGAGAAGCTAGAAACACTGCATCCACCAGGTCCACATGATGTCCATGTGGGAACGAGAATCACCACTTACAGGTGAGGACCATGTGGGGATCCGACTCACCATGTCCAGGTGAGACCCAGGTGAGAACCAGTGTCACCATGTCCAGGTGTGGCCCAGGTGAAGACCAGAGTTAATAGGTCCGGCTGGGTCACTGTTAGTGAACAGTGTAACCATATCCTGATGCTACCCAGGTGGGTACCAGATACACCAGGTACTGGTGAGGCCCAGGTGGGACCAGAGACATGAGGTCCAGGTGAGGTCCCATGGGAACCACAGTCACCAGGTCTGGTGAGGCCATGCTTAGGATCAGAGTCACCAGTTACAAGTGAGGCCCAGGAGGAGCCAGAGTCACCTTGTACAGAAGAGGCTAAAGTCAGGACCTGAGTTACCAGGATCAGTTCAGTCCCAGTAGGGAATAGAGTAACCATGTCCTGATGATGACCTGGTAAACCAGAGTCACCAGGTCCAGATGATGCGCAGTGGGGAGTATGTTCACTATGTCCCAGTGAGGCCCAGATGACGACTAGAGTCACCAGGTCAAGTTGAGGCCTAGAGGGGTACCAGATTCACCTGGTCTAGGTGACATCCAGATGGGGACCAGAGTCACCATGTCAGGGTGAGGCCCAGAGGGGATCCAGAGTCATCAAGTCCAGGTGAGGCCCAGGTGGCGACCAATCCAGGTGCGGACCTGCTAAGGACCAGAATCACCAGGCCCAAGTGAAGCCCAAGGGGTGACCAGAGTCACCAGGTAAGGGTGAGGCCCAGAGGGGAACCAGAGTAACCAGTTCAGTTGCAGGTCCAGAATGGGACCAGAGGTCCCTGGTCAGAGTGAGGCCCAGGCGTGGAATAGAGTATCCAGCTCCCATGATGCCTGGGTGAGGACCAGAGTCACTAGGGCCATGCAGGCCCAGATCAGGAACAGAACCTCTAGGTCCTGGTGAGGCATAGAATAAGACCACGGTCACCAGTATCAGGTGACCCCCTTGTGGGAACCAGAGCCAGTATATCCAGATGAGTCCCAGGTGATGTGAGGCCCACGTGAGGACCAGATTCATCAGGTCGAATTGAGGCATAGCTGTGGACAAGAGTCACCTGGTCTGGGCGCGGCCTAAGTGGGGCAAGATTCAGCAGTTCTCAGTTAGGTCAAAGTGGGGAAGAAACACACCAGGAACAGGTGAGTCCTAACTGAGGACCAAAGTCACCAGATCGAAGTGAGGTCCATGTTGGAAAGAGGGTCACCAGGTCCAGGAGAGGCCCAGGGGGGACCAGAGTCACCAGATCCGGGTGAAGTCCAGGTTGGGACCAGAGTCACCAGATCCAGATGAGGCCCAGGTGAGGACCAGAGTTACGAGGTACACGTGAGGCCTCGGTGGGGATCAGAGGGAACAGTTCCATGTGAGGCCGGCTTGGGACAATGTTCAACAGGGCTAATTGAGGCCCCGGTATGGAACACACCATGCAGGTCCAGGTGAGTCCCCGGTGGTGACAAGAGTCAGCACGTCCAGGTGAGGCCAAACTGCAGGCCAGAGTCACCAGATACAGGTGAGACCTTAGTGGGGACCCGAGTCACAAGGTAAAAGAGAGTCTACAAGAACACCACAGTCACCATATCCAGGTGTGATTCATGTGGGAACGAGAGTCACCAGGTACAGGTGAGACCCAGGTGGGGACCACAGTCACCAGGTCCAGATTACGGCCTAGTTGGGGAGCCAGAGTCATCAGGACCAGTTGAGGCCAAAGTGTGGAGCAAAGTTATCATGTCCAGTTGAGGCCCAGGTGGGGAACAGAGTAACCATGTCCCATTGATGCCAGGTGGAAAAAGAGTCACAAGGTCCAGACGAGGTCTAAGTGAGGTGTAGATTCACCAGGTCCTGTTGAGGCCCAGGTGAGGACCAGTGTCCCCAGATCCGGGTGAGTCCCAGAGGGGGACCAGAGTCACCCGGTTCTGGTGATATCCAGCTGGAGTCCAGAGTCACCACGTCAGGGTGAGGCCTAGAGGGGGACGAGAATCACGAGGTCCACGTGAGGCCCCGATGTGGAACTGAGAAACCAGGTCCCATGATGCCCATATGAGGACCTGAGTCACCAGGTCCAGGTGAGGTCCCTGTGGGAACAAGTCACCTCGTCCAGGTGAGGCCCATGTGGGACCACAGTCACCAGGTCCAGGTAAGGCCCAGGTATATAAGAGAGTATCCAGGTCCCAATGATGCCCAGGGAAGGACCACAGTCAACAGATCCAGGAGAGGCCCAAATATGGATCAGAGTCATTGTTTTCCAAGTGAGGCCAGATGGAGACCAAGGCACCAGGTCGAGGAGAGCCCCATATGGGAACCAGAGCCACCAGATCCAGGTGAGGTCCAGGTGGGACCACAGTCACAAGGTCCAGGTGAGGCGCAGGTGGAAACAGGATTCACCAAGTCCAGGTGTGGCCCAGGTGGCGACCAGTCACCAGATCCAGATACGGACCAGCTAAGGACCAGATTCACCAGGCCCAAGTGAAAACCAAGGGGTGACCAGAGTCACCACGTAAGGGTGAGGCCCAGAGGGGGAACCAGAGTAACCAGTTTAGTTTGAGGCCCAGAATGGGACCAGAGGTCCCTGGTCAAAGTGAGGCTCAGGTGTGGAATAGAGTATCCAGGTCGCAATGATGCCTGGGTGAGGACCAGAGTCACTAGGGCCATGCAGGCCTAGATGGGGAACAGAATCACTAGGTCCTGGTGAGGCATAGGATAAGAAAACAGTCACCAGTATCAGGTGAACCTCTTGTGCGAACCAGAGCCACTCTATCCAGCTGAGTCCAAGGTCCATGTGAGGCCCACGTGAGGACCAGATTCATCAGGTCGAATTGAGGCATACTGGGGACAAGAGTCACCAGGTTTGGGTGTGGCCTAGGTGGGGCAAGATTCAGCAGGTCTGAGTTAGGTCAAAGTGGGGACGAGAGACACCAGGTCCAGGTGAGGCCAAACTGAGGACCAGAGTCACCAGATCCAGGTGAGGTCCATGTTGGAAAGAGAGTCACCAGGTCCATGAGAGGTCCCTGTGGGGACCAGAGTCACCAGATCCATGTGACTTCCAGGTGGGGACCAGAGTTACTAGATCAATGTGTGGCCAAGGTGGGGACCAGAGTCAGTAGGTCCAGATGAGGCCCAGGTGAGGAGCAGAGTTACGAGGTACACGTGAGGCCCCGTTGGGGATCAGAGGCAGCAGGGCCTTGTGAGGCCGGCTTGGGGACCTTGCTCAAAAGGTCTATTTGAGGCCCAGGTTTCGAACACAGTAACCAAGTCGAGGTGAGTCCCCGGTGGTGACAAGGGTCATCAAGTCCAGGAGAGGCCCAGGTGGGGACCAGGATCACCAGGTCCAAGTAGGCCCTGGAAAGAACCAGAGTCAACAGTTCGAGGTCAGGCGCAGGTGGCAGCCATGGTCAGAAGGGCCAAGACAGGGGAAAGTGGGGTTCACAGTCACTAGGACACGTTGAGACCGAGAGGGGGACCAGAGTCATCTGGTCCAGGTGAGGTCCAGTTGTGGAACACAGTCACCGGGTCCCAATTTTGCCCAGTTGAGGACTATGGTCAACAGGGCCAGGTGAGACCCAGGTGGGGACCAGAGTCCCCAAATCCAGGTGAAGCCCAGGTGGGGACCAGAGTCACCAGATCCAGGTGAAGCCCAGGTGGGGACCACAGTCACCAGATCCAGGGTAGTCTCAGGTGCAGACCAGAATCACCAGGTCCAGGTGAGGTGCAGGTGGCAACCACACTCACCAGATGCCGGTGAGGCCCTGGTGGGGACCAGAGTCACGAGGTACATGAGAAGCTAGAAACACTGCAGCCACCAGGTCCACATTATGTCCATGTGAGAAGTAGAATCACCAGTTACAGGTGAGGACCAGGTGGGGTTCCGACTCACCATGTCCAGGTGAGACCCAGGTGGGAACCAGTGTCACCATGTCCAGGTGTGGCCCAGGTGAAGACCAGAGTTAATAGGTCCGGCTGGGTCACTGTTAGCGAACAGTGTAACCATATCCTGATGCTACCCAGGTGGGTACCAGAGACACCAGGCCCAGGTGAGGCCCAGGTGGGACCAGAGACATGAGGTCCAGGTGAGGTCCCGATGGGAACCACAGTCACCAAGTCAGGTGAGGCCATGCTTAGAATCAGAGTCACCAGTTACAGGTGAGGCTCAGTTGGAGCCAGAATCACCTGGTACAGAGAGGCCAAAGTCATGGCCAGAGTTACCAGGATCAGGTCAGACCCAGTGTGGAACAGAGTAACCATGTCTCGATGATGCCCAGATAGAACCAGCGTCACCAGGTCCAGGTGAGGCACAGGTGGGGAGCATATTCACTAGGCCCGGTGAGGCCCAGTTGAGGAGTAGAGTCACCAGGTCTATTTGAGGCCTAGAGGGATACCAGATTCACCTGGTCTAGGTGACATCCAGATGGGGACAAGAGTCACCATGTCAGGGTGAGCCCCAGAGGGGATCCAGAGTCATCATGTCCAGGTGAGGCTCAGGTGTGGAACAGAGTATCCAGGTCATAATGGTCCACAGGAAGGACCAGAGTCACCAGATCTGGGTGAGGCCAAGTTAGTATCAGAGTCACCATTTCCAGGTGAGGCCAAGAAGGAGTCCACAGCAATCAGGTCCAGGTGGGGAACAAGGTCACCAGGACTGGAAGAGGCCCGGATGGGGACCAGATTTAACAGGTCCAGGTGATTCCCAGGTGGTGACCAGAGTTACCAGTTCCGGGTGAGGACCAGGTAAGGACCAGATCAACTAAGTCCAAGTGAGGCCCACGTGGGGACCTGTGTCACCAGGCATGGGTGAGACCCAGGTGGCAACCTCACTCACCAGGTCCAGGGGAGGCCAAACTGCAGGCCATGCAGTGGAATCATGTCCCGATGATGCCCAGGTAGGTACCAGAATCACCAGGTCCAATGAGGCCCAGATGGAGCATATTCACTAGGTCCAGGTGAGGTCCAGGGGAGGACAATAGTCAACAGACCTGGTTGAGGCCTAGAGGGGTACCAGAATCACCTGGTACAGGTGACATCCAGATGGGGACCAGAGTCACAAGGTCAGGATGAGTCCCAGAGAGGTTCCAGAGTCATCATGTCCAGGTGAGTCTCAGGTGTGGAACAGAGTCACCAGGTACCAAAGATGACCAGGTGAGGACCAGAGTCACCAGGTGTGGGTGACAGGCAGATAGGATCAGAGTCACCAGTTCCAGGTGAGGCGAAGAAAGTGTCCACAGCAATCAGATACAGGTGGGGAACAAAGTCAACAGGCCTGGGTGAGGCCCAGATAGGGATCAGATTCACTAGGTCCAGGTAGGCACAGGTGGTGACCAGAGACCCCGGGGCTGGGAGACGACCAGGTAAGGAACAGATTCACCAGGTCCAAGAGGCCCACGAGGGGACCTGACTCACCATGTAAGGGTGAGGCCCAGGTGGCAACCCCACTCACCAGGTCCAGGTGAGGCCAACCTGCATGCCAAAGTCACCAGATCCACGTGAGGTCATAGTCGGCACCGGAGAGAGCAGGTAAACTTGAGTCTACAAGAACACCACAGTCACCAGGTCCAGGTGTGGTTCATGTGGGTACGAGAGTCACCCGTTCCAGGTGAGACCCAGGTGGGGACGATAGTCACCAGGTCCGGATTGAGGCCTAGGTGGGGGGACCAGATTCATCAGGACCAGTTGAGGCCCAACTGTGGAGCAAATTTATCATTTCCAGGTGATGCCCAAGTAGGGAACAGAGTAACCATGTCCCATTGATGCCAGGTGCGAAAAGAGTCACAAGGTCCAGTCGAGGCCTAAGTGAGGAGTAGATTCACCAGGTCCTGTTGAGCCCCAATTGAGGGTGAATGCCGCAGCTTCGGGTGAGTCCCAGAGGGGGACCAGAGGCACCCGGCTCTGGTGATATCCAGGTGGGGACCAGAGTCCGCACGTCAGGATGAGGCCCAGAGCAGGACGAGAATCTCTAGATCCAGGTGAGGCCCCGATGTGGAACTGAGAAACCAGGTCCCATGATGCCCATATGAGGACCTGAGTCACCAGGTCCAGGTGAGGTCCCTGTGGGAACCAGTCACCCCGTCCAAGTGAGGCCCAGGTGGGACCACAGTCACCAGGTCCAAGTGAGGCCCAGCTATATAAGAGAGTATCCAGGTCCCAATGATGCCCAGGGAAGGACCAGAGTCAACAGGTCCAGGAGAGGCCCAAATATGGATCAGAGTCATTGTGTTCCAGGTGAGGCCAGATGGAGACCACAGGAACCAGTTAGAGGAGAGCACCATAAGGGAACCAGGGCGACCAGATCCAGGTGAGGTCCAGGTGGGACCACAGTCAAAAGGTCCAGGTGAGGCGCAGGTGGCAACAAGATTCTCCAAGTCCAGGTGAGTCCCAGGTGGCGACAAGTCACCACATCCAGGTGCGGACCAGCTAAGGACCAGATTCACCAGGCCCAAGTGAAGCCCAAGGGGTGACCAGAGTCACCAGGTAAGGGTGAGGCCCAGAGGGGGAACCAGAGTAACCAGTTTAGTTTGAGGTCCAGAATGGGACCAGAGGTCCTTGTCAAAGTGAAGCCCAGGTGTGGAATAAAGTGTCCAGGTCCCAATGATGCCTGGGTGAGCACCAGAGTCACTAGGGCCATGCAGACCCAGATGGCGAACAGAATCACTAGGTCCTGGTGAGGCATAGAATAAGACACAGTCAGCAGTATCAGGTGAGACCCTTGTGGCAACCAGAGCCACTCTATCCAGGTGAGTCCCAGGTCCATGTGAGGCCCACGTGAGGACCAGATTCATCAGGTCGAATTGAGGCATAGCTGGGGACAAGAGTCACCAGGTCTGGGTGCGGCCTAGGTGGGGCAAGATTCAGCAGTTCTGAGTAGTTCAAAGTGGGGACGAGGGACACCAGGTCCATGTGAGGCCAAACTGAGAACCAGAGTCACCAGATCCAGGTGAGGTCCATGTTGGTAAGAGAGTCATCAGGTCCAGGAGAGGTCCAGGTGGGGACCAGAGTCACCAGATCCACGTAAATTCCAGGTGGGACCAGAGTCACCAGATCCAGGTGAAGCCCAGACACGGACAAGAGTCACCAGATCCAGGTGAAGCCCAGGTGGGGACCAGAGTCACTAGGTCCAGATGAGGCCAGGTGAGGACCAGACTTACCAGGTACACGTGAGGCCCCGGTGGGGATCACAGGCAACAGGTTCATGTGAGGCCGGCTTGGGGACCATGGTCAACAGGGCTACTTGAGTTCCAGGCTTGGAACACAGTAACCAGGTCCAGGTGAGTAACCGGTGGTGACAAGATTCACCACGTCCAGGTGAGGCCCAGGTGGGGACCAGGATCACCAGGTTCAGGGGAGGCCCTGGAAGGAACCAGAGTCGACAGTTCAAGGTCAGTCGCAGGTGGCAACCAGGATCAGCAGGTCCAAGTCAGTACAAAGTGGGGTTCACAGTCAGAAGGGCACGGTGAGGCCCAGAGGGGGAGCAGAGTCACCTGGTCCAGGTGAGGTCCAGTTGTGGAACACAGTCACCGCGTCCCAATTTGCCCAGTTGAGGACCATGGTCAACAGGGCCAGGTGAGGCCCAGATGGGGACCAGAGTCCCCAAATCCAGGTGAAGCCCAGGTGGAGACCCCAGTCACCAGATCCAGGGTAGTCTCAGGTGCAGACCAGAATCATAATTTCCAGGTGAGGTGCAGAAGGCAAACACACTCACCAGTTCCCGGTGAGGCCCTGGTGGGGACCAGAGTCACGAGGTATATGAGAAGCTAGAAAACTGCAGCCACCAGGTCCAAATGATGTCCATGTGGGAACGACAATCACCAGTTACAGGTGAGGACCAGGTGGGGATCCGAATCACCATGTCCAGGTGAGTTCCAGGTGGGAACCAGTGTCACCATGTCCAGGTGTGGCTCAGGTGAAGACGAGAGTTAATAGGTCCGGGTGGGTCACTATTAGTGAACAGTGTAACCATATCCTGATGCTACCCAAGTGGGGAACAGAGACATCAGGTCCAGGTGCGGTCCCGATGGGAACCACAGTTACCAGGTCAGGTGAGGCCATGCTTAGGATCAGAATCACCAGTTACAGGTGAGGCCCAGGTAGAACCAGAGTCACCTGGTACAGAAGAGGCCAAAGTCAGGACCAGAGTTGCCAGGATCAGGTCAGTCCCAGTGGCGAATACAGTAACCATGTCCAGATGATGCCCAGGTAGAACCAGAGTCACCAGGTCCAGATGAGGCGCACGTGGGGAGCATGTTCACTAGGTCCCGGTGAGGCCCAGTTGAGGACCAGAGTCACCAGGTCTAGTGGAGGCCTAGAGGAGTACCAGATTCACCTGGTCTAGGTGACATCCAGATGGGGACCAGAGTCACCATGTCAGGGTGAGGCCCAGAGTGGATCCAGAGTCATCATGTCCAGGTGAGGCTCAGGTGTGGAACAGAGTATCCGGGTCATAATGGTCCACAGGTGAGGACCAGAGTCACCACATCTGGGTGAGGCCCAGTTAGGATCAGACTCACAAGTTCCAGGTGAGGCGAAGACGCAGTCCACAGCAATCAGGTCCTGGTGGGGAACAAAGTCACCAGGACTGGGTGAGTCCCAGATGGGGACCAGATTCACCAGGCCCATGTGATTCCCAGATGGTGACAGAGTTACCAGTTCCGGGTGAGGACCAGGTAAGGAACAGATTCACCAGGTCCAAGTGCGGCCCCCGTGGGGACCTGGGTCACCAGGCATGGGTGAGTCCCAGGGGACAACCCCACTCACCAGGTCCAGGTGAGGCCAAACTGCAGGCCATGCAGAGTAACCATGTCCCGATTATGCCCAGGTAGGGACTTGAGTTACCAGGTCCAGGTGAGGCCAACCTGTAGGCCATGCAGTGGAACCATGTCCCGATGATGCCCAGGTAGGGACCAGAGTTACCAGGTCCAGGTGAGGCCAACCTGAAGGCAATGCAGTGGAACCAGGTCCCGATGATGCCCAGGTAGGGACCAGAGTCACCAGGTCCAAATGAGGCCCAGATGGAGTATATTCACTAGGTCCAGGTGAGGCCCAGTTGAGGACCCAGTCACCAGATCTGGTTGAGGCCTAGAGGGGTACCAGAATCACCTGGTACAGATGACATCCAGTTGGGGACCAGAGTCACCAGGTCAGGGTGAGGCCCAGAGGGGTTCCAGAGTCATCATGTCCAGGTGAGGCTAAGGTGTGGAACAGAGTCACCAGGTACCAATGATGCCCAGGTGAGGACCAGAATCACCAGGTCTGGGTGAAGCGCAGATAGGATCAGAGTCACCAGTTCCAGGTGAGGCAAGAAAGAGTCCACAGCAATCCGGTCGAGGTAGGAACAAAGTCACCAAGACTGGGTGAGGCCCAGATGGGGACCAGATTCACCAGGCCCATGTGATTCCCAGATGGTGACAGAGTTACCAGTTCCGGGTGAGGACCAGGTAAGGACCAGATTCACCAGGTCCAAGTGCGGCCCCCGTGGGGACCTGGGTCACCAGGCATGGGTGAGTCCCAGGGGACAACCCCACTCACCAGGTCCAGGTGAGGCCAAACTGCAGGCAATGCAGAGTAACCATGTCCCGATTATGCCCAGGTAGGGACTTGAGTTACCAGGTCCAGGTGAGGCCAACCTGCAGGCCATGCAGTGGAACCATGTCCCGATGATGCCCAGGTAGGGACCAGAGTTACCAGGTCCAGGTGAGGCCAACCTGCAGGCAATGCAGTGGAACCAGGTCCCGATGATGCCCAGGTAGGGACCAGAGTCACCAGGTCCAAATGAGGCCCAGATGGAGTATATTCACTAGGTCCAGGTGAGGCCCAGTTGAGGACCAGAGTCACCAGATCTGGTTGAGGCCTAGAGGGGTACCAGAATCACCTGGTCCAGATGACATCCAGTTGGGGACCAGAGTCAACAGGTCAGGGTGAGGCCCAGAGGGGTTCCAGAGTCATCATGTCCAGGTGAGGCTCAGGTGTGGAACAGAGTCATCAGGTACCAATGATGCCCAGGTGAGGACCAGAGTCACCAGGTCTGGGTGACGCGCAGATAGGATCAGAGTCACCAGTTCCAGGTGAGGCAAGAAAGAGTCCACAGCAATCCGGTAGAGGTAGGAACAAAGTCACCAAGACTGGGTGAGGCCCAGATGAGGACCAGATTCACCAGGTCCAGGTGAGGCCCAGGTGGTGACCAGAGTCCCAGGGTCTGGGAGAGGACTAGGTAAGGACCAGATTCAACAGGTCCAAGAGGCCCACGTGGGGATCTGAGTCACCAGGTATGGATGAGGCCCAGGTGGCAACACCACTGACCAGGTCCAGGTGAGGCCAACTTGCAGGCCAAAGTCACCAGATCCAGGTGAGGCCCTAGTGGGGACCGGATTCACCAGGTAAATATGAGTCTACAAGAACACCACAGTCACCAGGTCCAGGTTTGGGTCATGTGGGAACGAGAGTCACCAGGTCCAGGTGAGAACTAGGTGGGGACCACAGTCACCAGTTCCAGATTGAGGACTAGGTGGCGGGACCAGAGTCATCAGGACCAGTAGAGGCCAAAGTGTGGAGCAAAGTTATCATGTCCAGGTGAGGCCCAGGTGGGGAACAGAATAACCATGTCCCATTGATGCCAGGTGGGAAAAGAGTCACAAGGTCCAGACCAGGCCTAAGTGAGGAGTAGAATCACCAGGTCCTGTGGAGGCCCAGCAGAGGACCAGTGTCCCCAGCTCCGGGTGAGTCCCAGAGGGGGACCAGAGTCACCCAGTTCTGGTGATATCCAGGTGGGGACCAGAGTCACCAAGTCAGAGTGAGGCCCAGAGGGGGACGAGAATCACTAGGTCCAGATGAGGCCCCGATGTGGAACTGAGAAACCAGGTCACATGATCCCCATATGAGGACCTGAGTCACCAGGTCCAGGTCAGGTCCCTGTGGGAACCAGTCACCTCGTCCAGGTGAGGCACAGGTGGGACCACGGTCACCAGGTCCAGCTGAGGCCCAGGTATATAAGAGAGTATCCAGGTCCCAATGATGCCCAGGTAAGGACCAGAGTCAACGGGTCCAGGAGAGGCCCAAATATGGATCAGAGTCATTGTGTTCCAGGTGAGGCCAGATGGAGACCACAAGAACCGGGTCCTGGAGAGCCCCATATGGGAATCAGAGCCACCAGAGCCAGGTGAGGTCCAGGTGGGACCACAGTCACAAGATCCAGGTGAGGTGCAGGTGGCAACAGGATTCACCAAGTCCAGGTGAGGCCCAGGTGGCGACTAGTCACCAGATCCAGGTGCGGACCAGTTAAGGACCACATTCACCAGGCCGAAGTGAAGCCCAAGGGGTGACCATAGTCCCTGGGTAAGGGTGATGCCCAGAGGGGGAACCAGAGTAACCAGTTTAGTTTGAGGCCCAGAATGGGACCAGAGGTCCGTGGTCAAAGTGAGGCCCAGGTGTGGAAAGAGTATCCAGGTCCCAATGATGCCTGGGTGAGGACCAGAGTCACTAGGGCCATGAAGGCCCAGATGGGGAACAGAATCACTAGGTCCTGGTGAGGCATAGAATAAGACCACAGTCAGCAGTATCAGGTGAGCCCCTTGTGGGAACAAGAGCCACTCTATCCAGCTGAGTCCCAGGTCCATGTGAGGCCCACGTGAGGACCAGATTCATCAGGTCGAATTGAGGCATAGCTGGGGACAAGAGTCACCATGTCTCGGTGCGGCCTAGGTGGGGCAAGATTCACCAGTTCTGATTTAGGTCAAAGTGAGGACGAGAGACACCAGTTCCAGGTGAGACCAAACTGAGGATCAGAGTCACCAGATCCAGGTGAGGTCCATGTTGGAAACAGAGTCACCAGGTCCAGGAGAGGTCCAGGTGGGAACCAGAGTCACCAGATCCAGGTGCAGTCCAGGTGGGGACCACAGTCACCAGATCCAGGTGAAGCCCAGGTGGGGACCAGAGTCACTAGGTCCAGATGAGGCCCAGGTGAGGACCAGAGTTACCAAGTACAGGTGAGGCGCTGGTAGGTATCAGAGGCAACAGGTCTATGTGAGGCAGCTTGGGGACCATGGTCAAAAGTTTTACTTGAGGCCCAGTGTGGAACACTGTAACCAGGTCCAAGTGAGTCCCCAGTGGTGACAAGAGTCACCAGGTCCAGGTGAGGCCCAGGTGTGAACCAGGATCACCAGGTACAGGGGACGCCCTTGAATGAACCAGAGTCAACAGTTCGAGGTCAGGCGCAGGTGGCAACCAGGGTCAGCAGGTCCAAGTCAGGCCAAAGTTGGGTTCACAGTCACTAGAGCACGGTGAGACCCACAGGGGGACCAGAGTCACCTGGTCCAGGTGACGTCCAGTTGTGGAACACAGTCACCGGGTCCCAAATTTCTCCAGTTGAAGACCATGGACAACAGGGCCAGGGGAGGCCCGGACGGGGACCGGAGTCCCCAAATCCAGGTGAAGCCCAGGTGGGGACCACAGTCACCAGATCCAGGGTAACCTCAGGTGCAGACCAGAATCACCAGGTCCAGGGGAGGCCCAGTTGGGACCAGAGTCACCAGATCTGGTTGAGACCTAGAAGGGTACAAGAATCACCAGGTCCAGGTGACATCCAGATGGGGGCCAGGGTCACCAGGTCAGGGTGAGGCCCAGAGAGGTTCCAGTGTCATTAAGTCCAGGTGAGGCTCAGGCGTGGATCAGAGTCTCCAGTTACCAATGATGCCCAGGTGAGGACCAGAGTCACCAGGTCTGGGTGACACTCAGATAGGATCAGAGTCACCAGTTCCAGGTGAGGCCAAGTATTAGTCCACAGAAATCAGGTCCAGGTGGGGAACAAAGTCACCAGGACTGGGTGAGGCCCAGAAGGGGACCAGATTCAACAGGTTCAGGTGATTCCCAGGTGGTGACAAGGTTTACCAGTTCTGGTAGGGACCAGATTCACCAGGTCCAAGTGAAGACCACGTGGGACCTGTGTCACGAGTTATGGGGAGACCCAGGAGGCAACCTCACTCACCAGGTCCAGGGGAGGCCCACCTGAGGCCATGCAGAGGAACCGTGTCCGGTTGATGGCCATGTAGGGACCAGAGTTACGAGGTCCAGGTGAGGCCAACCTGCATGCAATGCAGTGGAACCATGTCCCGATGATGCCCAGGTAGAGACCAGAGACACCAGGTCCAAATGAGGCCCAGATGGAGCATATTCACTACGTCCAGGTGAGGCCGAGTTCAGGACCAGAGTCACCAGATCTAGTTGAGGCCTAGAGGGGTACCAGAATCCCCTGGTCCAGGTGACATGCAGATGGGGACGAGAGTCACCAGGTCAGGGTGATGCCCAGAAGGATTCAACAACATTATGTCCAGGTGAGTCTCAGGTGTGGAACAGAGTCACCAGGTACCAATGATGCCCAGGTGAGGATCAGAGTCACCAGTTCTGGGTGATGCGCAGATAGGATCAGAGTCACCAGTTCCAGGTGAGGCCAAGAAGGAGTCCACAGCAATCAGGTCCAGGTGGGGAACAAAGACACCAGGACTCGGTGAGGCCCAGATGGGGACCAGATTCACCAGGTCCAGGTGAGGTCCAGGTGGTGACCAGAGTCCCCGGGTCCGGCAGAGGACCAGGTAAGGACCAGATTCACCAGGTCCAAGTGAGGCCCACGTGAGGACCTGAGTCACCAGGTATGTGTGAGACCCAGGTGGCAACCCCACTCACCAGGTCCAGGTGAGGCCAACCTGCAGGCCAGAGTCACCAGATCCAGGTGAGGCCCTAGTGGGGACCGGAGTCACCAGGTAAATGTGAGTCTACAAGAACACCACAGTCAACAGGGCCAGGTGTGGTTCATGTGGAAACGAGAGCCACCAGGTCCAGGTGAGGCCAACTTGCAGGCCATGCAGTGGAACCATGTCTCGATGATGCCCAGGGAGGGACCAGAATCACCAGGTCCAGGTGAGATCCAAGTGGGGACCACATCACCGGGTCCAGATTGAGGCATAGGTGGGGAGACCAGAGTCATCAGGACCAGTTGAGGCCAAAGTGTGGAGCAAAGTTATCATGTCTAGGTGAGGCCCAGGTGGGGCACAGAGTAACCAAGTCCCGTTGATGCCAGGTGGGCAAGAGTCACAAGGTTCAGACGAGACCTAAGTGAGGAGTAGATTCAACAGGTAGTGTTGAGATCCAGTTGAGGACCAGTGTCCTCAGCTCTGGGTTATTCCCAGAGGGGGACCAGAGTCACCCGGTTCTGGTGATATCCAGATGGGGACCAGAGTCACCATGTCATGGTGAGGCCCAGAGTGGATCCAGAGTCATCATGTCCAGGTGAGGCTCAGGTGTGGAACAGAGTATCCAGGTATCAATGATGCCCAGGTGAGGACCAGAGTCACCAGATCTGGTTGAGGCCCAGCTACGATCAGAGTCACCACTTCCAGGTGAGGCCAAGAAGGAGTCCACAGCAATAAGGTCCAGGTGGGGAACAAAGTCACCAGGAATGGGTGAGGCCCAGTGGGGACCAGATTCACCAGGCCCAGGTGATTCCCAGGTGGTGACCAGAGTTAGCAGTTCCGGGTGAGGACCAGGTAAGGACCAGATTCACCAGATCCAAGTGAGGCCCACGTGGGCAACTGTGTCACCAGGTATGGGTGAGGCCCAAGTGGCAACCACACTCACCAGGTCCAGGTGAGGCCACACTGCAGGCAATGCAGAGGAAGAGTGTCCTGATTATACCCAGGCGGGTACCTGAGTTACCAGGTCCAGGTGAGGCCAACTTGCAGGCCATGCAGTGGAACCATGTCACGATGATGCCCAGGGAGGGACCAGAATCACCAGGTCCAAATGAGGACCAGATGGAGCATATTCACTAGGTCCAGGTGAGGCCCATTTGAGGACCAGTGTCACCAGATCTGGTTGAGTCCTAGAGGGGTACCAGAATCACCTGTTCCAGGTGATATCCAGATGGCAACCAGGGTCACCAAGTCAGGGTAGGCCCAGAGAGCTTCCAGAGTCATCAGGTCCAGGTGAGGCTCAGGTGTGGAACAGAGTCACCAGGTACCAATGATGCCCAGGTGAGGACCAGAGTCACCAGGTCTGGGTGACGCGCAGATAGGATAAGAGTCACCAGTTCCAGGTGAGGCCAAGAAAGAGTCCACAGCAATCAGGTCCAGGTGGGGAACTAAGTCACCAGGCCTGGGGGAGGCCCAGAAGGGGACCAGATTCACCAGTTCCAGGTGAGGCCCAGTTGGTGACCAGAGTCCCCGGGTCTGGGAGAGGACCAAGTAAGGACCAGATTCACTAGGTCCAAGAGGCCCACGTGGGGACCTGAGGCACCAGGTATGGGTGAGGCCAGGTGGCAACCTCACTCACCAGGTCCATGTGAGACCAACTTGCAGGCCAGAGTCACCAGATCCAGGTGAGGCCCTAGTGGGGACCGGACTCACCAGGTAAATGTGAGACCACAAGGATACCACAGTCACCAGGTACAGGTGTGGTTTATGTGGGAACGAGAGTCACCAGGTCCAGGAGAGAAGCATGTGGGGACCACAGTCACCAGGTCAAGATTGAGGCCTAGGTTGGGGGACCAGAGTCATCAGGACCAGTTGAGGCCAAAGTGTGGAGCAAAGTTATCGTATCCAGGTGAGTCCGGGTGGGGAACAGAGTAACCATGTCCCATTGATGCCAGGTGGAAAAAGAGTCACAAGGTCCAGACTAGGCCTAAGTGAAGAGTAGATTCACCATGTCCTGTTGAGGTCCAGTTGAAGACCAGTATCCCCAGCGCTGGTTGAGTCCCAGAGGGGGACCAGAGTCATCCGGTTCTGGTGATATCCACGTGGGGACAAGAGTCACCACGTCAGGGTGAGGCCGAGAGGGGGACGAGAGTCACTAGGTCCAGGTGAGGTCCCGATGTGGAACTGAGAAACCAGGTCCCAATATGCCCATATGAGGACCTGAGTCACCAGGTCCAGGTGAGGTCCCTGTGGGAACCCGTCACCTCGTCCAGGTGAAGCCCAGGTGGGACCATAGTCAACAGGTCCAGGTGAGGCCCAAATATATAAGAGAGTATACAGGTCCCAATGATGCCCAGGTAAGGACCAGAGTCACAGGTCCAGGAGAGGCCCAAATATGGATCAGAGTCATTGTGATCCAGGTGAGGCCAGATGGAGACCACAGGAACAAGGTCCAGGGGAGCCCCATATGGGAACCAAGCAACCAGATCCAGGTGAGGTCCAGGTAGGACCACAGTTACAAGGACCAGGTGAGGCGCAGGTGGCAACAGGATTCACCAAGTCCAGGTGAGGCCCAGGTGGCGACCAGTCACCATCCAGGTGCGGACCTGCTAAGGATCAGATTCACCAGGCCCCGGTGAAGCCCAAGGGGTGACCAGAGTCACCAGGTAAGGGTGAGGTTCAGAGGGGGAACCAGAATAACCAGTTTAGTTTGAGGCCCAGAATGGGACCAGCGGTCCCTGGTCAAAGTGAGGCCCAGGTGTGGAATAGAGTATCCAGGAACCAATGATGCCTGAGTGAGGACCAGAGTCACTATGGCCATGCAGGCCCAGATGGGGAACAGAAGCACTAGGTCTTGGTGAGGCATAGAGTAAGACCACAGTCAGCAGTATCAGGTGAGCCCCTTGTGGGAACCAGAGCCACTTTTTCCAGCTGAGTCCCAGGTACATGTGAGGTCCACGTGAGGACCAGATTCATCAGGTCGAATTGAGGAATAGCTAGGGACAAGAGTCACCAGGTCTGGGTGCGTAATAGGTGGGGCAAGATTCAGCAGTTCTGAGTTAGGTCAAAGTGGGCAAGAGAGACACCAAGTCCAGGAGAGGTCCAGATTGGGACCAGAGTCACCAGATCCAGGTGAAGTCCAGATGGTGACCAGAGTCTCCAGATCCAGGTGAAGCCCAGGTGGGGACAAGAGTCTCTAGGTCCAGATGAGGCCCAGGTGAGGACCAGAGTTACAAGGTACACGTGAGGCCCCGGTGGGGATCAGAGGCAACAGGTCCATGTGAGGCCGGCTTGGGGACCATGGTCAACAGGTCTACTTGAGGCCCAGGTGTGGAACACAGTAAGCAGGTCCAGGTGAGTCCCCATGGTGACAAGAGTCACCACGTCCAGGTGAGGCCCAGGTTCGGACCAGGATCACCAGGTACAGGGGAGGCCCTTGAAAGAACCAGAGTCAACAGTTCGAGGTGAGGCGCAGGTTTCAACCAGGGTCAGCAGGTGTAAGTCAGGGGAAAGTGGTGTTCACAGTCACTAGGGCATGGTGAGATCATAGGGGCACCAGAGTCACGTGGTCCAGGTGAGGTCCAATTGTGGAATACAGTAACCGCGTCCCAATTTTGCCCAGTTGAGGACCATGGTCAACAGGGCCAGGTGAGTCTCAGATGGGGACCAGAGTCCCCAAATCCAGGTGAAGCCCAGGTTGGGACCACAGTCACCATATCCGGGGTAGTCTCAGGTGCAGACCAGAATCACCAGGTCCAGGTGAGGTGCAGGTGGCAACCACACTCACCAGGTACTGGTGAGGCCCTGGTGGGGACCAGTGTCACAAGGTACATGACAAACTAGAAACACCGCAGCCACCAGGTCCACATGATGTCCATGTGGGAACGAGAATCAACAGTTATAGGTTAGGACCAGGTGGGTATCTGACTCACCATGTCCAGGTGAGTCCCAAGTGGGAACGAGTGTCACCATGTCCATGTGTGGCCCAGGTGAAGACCAGAGTTAATAGGTCCCGGCTGGGTCACTGTTAGTGAACAGTGTAACCATATCCTGATGCTACCCAGGTGGGTACCAGAGACACCAGGTCCTGGAGAGGCCCAGGTGGGACCAGAGACATGAGGTCCAGGAGAGGTCCTGATGGGAACCACAGTCATAAGGTCAGGAGAGGCCATTCTTAGGATCATAGTCACCAGTTACAGGTGAGGCCCAGGTGGAGCCAGAGTCACCTTGTACAGAAGAGGCCAAAGTCAGGACCAGAGTTACCAGGATCAGGTCAGTTCCAGAGGGGAACAGAGTAACCATGTCCCGATGATGCCCAGGTAGACCCAGCGTCACCAGGTCCAGATGAGGCACAGGTGGGGAGCATATTCACTAGGTCTCGGTGACACCCAGTTGATGACCAGTGTCACCAGGTCTATTTGAGCCCTAGAGGGGTAACAGATTCACCTGGTCTAGGTGACATCCAGATGGGGACCAGAGTCACCATGTCAGGCTGAGGCCCAGAGGGGATCCAGAGTCATCATGTCAAGGTGAGGCTCAGGTGTGGAACAGAGTCACCAGGTAACAATGATGCCCAGGTGAGGACCATAGTCACCAGGTCCAGATTGAGGCTTGGGTGGGGGGAACAGATTCATCAGGACAAGTTGAGGCCAAAGTGTGGAACAAAGTTATCATATCCAGGTGATGTCTAGGTGGGGAACAGAGTAACCATGTCCCATTGATGCCAGGTGGGAAAAGAGTCACAAGGTACAGATGAGGCCTAAGTGAGGACTAGATTCACCAGGTCCTGTTGAGGCCTAGTTGAGCACCAGTGTCCCCAGCTCTGGGTGAGTCCCAGAGGGGGACCAGAGTCACGCGGTTCTGGTGATATCCAGGTGGGGACAAGAGTCACCACGTCAGCGTGAGGCCCAGAGGGGGACGAGAATCACTAGTTTCAGGTGAGGCCCCGATGTGGAACTGAGAAAAAAGGTCCCATAATGCCCAAATGAGGACCTGAGTCACCAGGTCCAGGTGAGGTCCCTGTGGGAACCAGTCACCTCGTCCTGGTGAGGCCCAGGTGGGACCACAGTCAACAGGTCCAGGTGAGTCCCAGGTATATAAGAGAGTATCCAGGTCCCAATGATGCCCAGGTAAAGACCAGGGTCAACAGGTCCAGGAGAGGCACAAATATGGATCAGAGTCATTGTGTTCCAGGTGAGGCCACATGGAGACCACATGATCCAGGTCCAAGAGAGCCCCATATGGGAACCAGAGCCACCAGATCCAGGTGAGGTCCAGGTGGGACCACAGTCACAAGGTCCAGTAGAGGCGCAGGTGGCAACAGGATTCACCAAGTCCAGGTGAGGCCCAGCTGGCGACCAGGTACCAGATCCAGGTGCGGACCAGATAAGGACCAGATTCACCAGGTCCATGTGAAGACCAATGGGTGACCAGAGTCTCCACGTAAGGGTGAGGCCCCGAGGGGAACCAGAGTAACCAGTTTAGTTTGAGGCCCAGAATGGGACCAGAGGTCCCTGGTCAAAGTGAGGCCCAGGTGTGGAATAGAGTATCCAGTTCCCAATGATTCCTGGGTGAGGACCAGAGTCACTAGGGCCATGCAGGCCCAGATGGCGAACAGAATCACTAGGTCCTGGTGAGGCATAGGATAAGACCACAGTCACCAGTCTCAGGTGAACCCCTTGTGGGAACCAGAGCCACTCTATCCAGCTGAGTCCCAGGTCCATGTGAGGCCCACGTGAGGGCCAGATTCATCAGGTCGAATTGAGGCATAGCTGGGGACAAGAGTCACCAGGTCTTTGTGCGGCCTAGGTGGGGCAAGATTCAGCAGTTCTGAGTTAGGTGAAAGTGAGGACGAGAGACACCAGGTCCAGTTGAGGCCAAACTGAGGACCAGAGTTACCAGATCCAGGTGAGGTCCATGTTGGAAAGAGAGTCACCAGGTCCGGGAGAGGTCCAGGTGGGGACCAGAGTCACCAGATCCAGGGGAAGTCCAGGTGCGGACCAGAGTCACCAGATACAGGTGAAGCCCAGGTGGGGACCAGAGTCACTAGTCCAGATGAGGCCCAGGTGAGAACCAGAGTTACCAGGTACACGTGAAGCACCGGTGATGATCAGAGGCAACAGGTCCATGTGAGGCCGGCTTGGGGACCATGGTCAACAGGGCTACTTGAGGCCCAGGTGTGGAACACAGTAAGCAGGTCCAGGTGAGTCCCTGGTGGTGACAAGAGTCACCACGTCCAGGTGAGGCCCAGGTGGGGACCAGGATCACCAGGTCCAGGGGAGGACCTTGCAAGAACCAGAGTCAACAGTTCGAGGCCAGGCGCAGGTGGCAACCAGGGTCAGCAGGTCCAAGGCAGGCCAAAGTGGGGTTCACAGGCACTAGGTCACGGTGAGACCCAAAGGGGGACCAGAGTCACCTGGTACATTTGAGGTCCAGTTGTGGAACACAGTCACCGGGTCCCAATTTTGCCCAGTTGAGGATCATGGTCAACAGGGCCAGGTGAGGCCCAGATGGGGACCGGAGTCCCCAAGTCAAGGTGAAGCCGAGGTGGGGACCACAGTCACCAGATCCAGGGAAGTCTCAGGTCCAGACCACAATCACCATGTCCAGGTGTGGCCCAGGTGAAGAGCAGAGTTAATAGGTCCGGCTGGGTCACTGTTTGTGAACAGTGTAACCATATCCTGATGCTACCCAGGTTGGTACCAGAGACACCAGGTCCTGGTGAGGCCCAGGTCGGACCAGAGACATGAGGTCCAGGTGAGTTCCCGATGGGAACCACAGTCACCAGGTCAGGTTAGGCCATGCTTAGGATCAGAGTCACCAGTTAAAGGTGAGACCAGTTCGAGCCAGAGTCACCTGGTACAGAATAGGCCAAAGTCAGGACCAGAATTGCCAGGATCAGGTCAGTCCCAGTGGGGAATAGAGTAACCATGTCCCGATGATGCCCAGGTAGAACCAGAGTCACCAGGTCCAGATGAGGCGCAGGTGGGGAGCATTATTACTAGGTCCCGCTGAGGGCCAGTTGAGGACCAGAGTCGCCAGGTATAGTTGAGGCCTAGCGGGGTACCAGATTCACCTGGTCTAGGTGACATCCAGATGGGGACCAGAGTCACCATGTCAGGGTGAGGCCCAGAGGGGATTAAGAGTCATCATGTCCAGGTGAGGCTCAGGTGTGGAACCGAGTATTCAGATCATAATGGTCCTCTGGTGAGGACCAGAGTCACCAGATCTGGCTGAGGCCCACTTGGGATCAGAGTCTCAAGTCCATGTGAGGCCAAGAAGGAGTCCACAGCAATCAGGTCCAGGTGGGCAACAAATTCACCAGGAATGGGTGAGGCCCAGATGGGGACCACATTCACCAGGTCCAGGTGACTTCCAGGTGGTGACCAGCTTTACCAGTACCGGGTGAGGACCAGGTAAGGACAAGATTCAACAGGTACACGTGAGGCCAACGTGGGGACCTGTGTACCAGGTATGGGTGAGGCGCAGGTGGCAACCCCACTCCCCAGGTCCAGGTGAGGCCAACCTGCAGGCCATGCAGAGGAACCATGTCACGATGTACCCTGGTTGGGACCAGAGTTACCAGATCCAGGTGAGGCCAACCTTCAGGCCATGCAGTGGAAATATGTCCCGATGATGCCCAGGTAGTGACCAGAGTCACCAGGTCCAAATGAGGCCCAGATGGAGGATATTCACTAGGTCCAGGTGAAGCCCAGTTGAGGACCAGAGTCCCCAGATCTGGTTGAGGCCTAGAGGGGTACCAGAATCACCTGGTCCAGGTGACATCCAGATGGGGACCAGAGTCAACAGGTCAGGGTGAGGCCCAGAGGGGTTCCAGAGTCATCATGTCCAGGTGAGGCTCAGGTGTGGAACAGAGTCACCAGGTACCTATGATGCCCAGGTGAGGACCAGAGTCACCAGATATGGGTGATGCGCAGATAGGATCAGAGTCACCAGATCTAGGTGAGGCGAAGAAAGTGTCCACAGCCAGCAGGTCCAGGTGGGTAACAAAGTCCCCAGGACTGGGTGAGGCCCAGATGGGGAGCAGATTCACCAGGTCCAGGTGAGGCCCAGGTGGTGACCAGAGTTCCCGGGTCTGGAAGAGGACGAGGTAAGGACCAGATTCACCATGTCCAAGATGCCCACGGGGGGAACTGAGTCACCAGGTATGGGTGAGGCCCAGGTGACCACCCCACTCACAAGGTCCAGATGAGGCCAACCTGCATGCCAGAGTCACCAGATCCAGGTGAGGCCCTGGTGATGACCGGAGTCACCAGGTAAATGTGAGTCTACAAGAACTCCACAGTCACCAGGTCCTGGTGTGGTTCATGTGTGAACGAGAGTCACCAGGTCCAGGTGAGACCCAGGTGGGGACCACAGTCACCAGGTCCAGACTGAGGCCTAGGTGGGGGGACCAGAGTCATGAGGAACATTTGAGGCCAAAGTGTGGAGCAAAGGTATCATGTCCAGGTGAGGCCCAGGTGGGGAACAGAGTAACCATGTCCCATTGATGCCAGGTGGGAAAAGAGTCACAAGGTCCAGACGAGGCCTAAGTGAGGAGTAGATTCACCAGGTCCTGTTGAGGCCCGGTTGAGTACCAGTGTCCCCAGCTCCGGGTGAGTCCCAGAGGGGGACCAGATTCACCCAGTTCTGGGCATATCCTGCTGGGGACCAGAGTCACCACGTCAGGGTGAGGCCCAGAAGGGGATGAGAATCACTAGGTCCAGGTGAGGTCCCGATGTGGAAGTGAAACCAGGTCACATGATGCCCATATGAGGACCTGAATCACCAGGTCCTGATGAGGTACCTGTTGGAACCAGTCAACTCGTCCAGGTGAGGCCCAGGTGGGACCACAGTCACCAGGTCCAGGTGAGGCACACGTATATAAGAGAGTATCCAGTTGCCAATGATCCCCAGGTTAGGACCAGAGTCAAAAGGTCCAGGAGAGGCCCAAATATGGAACAGAGTAATTTTTTTCCAGGAAGGTCCAGATGGATACCACGGGAAGCAGGTCCAGGAGAGCCCCATATGGGAACCAGAGCCCCCAGATCCAGGTGAGAACCAGGTGGGTCCACAGTCACAAGGTCCAGGTGGGGGCAGGTGGCAAAAGGATTCACCATGTCCAGATGAGGCCCAGGTGGCGACCAGTCACGATATCCAAGTGAGGACAAGTTAAGGACCCGATTCACCAGGCCCAAATGAAGCCCAAGGGGTGACCAGAGTCACCAGGTAAGGGTGAGGCCCAGAGGGGGCCAGAGTACCAGTATAATTTGAGGCCCAGAATGCGACCAGAGGTCCCTGGTGAGAGTGAGGCCCAGGTGTGGAATAGAGTATCCAGGTCCTAATGATGCCTGGGTGAGGACCAGAGTCACTAGGACCATGCAGACCCAGATGGGGAACAGAATCACTAGGTCCTGGTGAGGCATAGAATAAGACCACAGTCACCAGTATCAGGTGAGCCCTTTGTGGGAACCAGAGCCACTCAATCCAGCTGAGTCCCAGGTCCATGTGAGGCCCACGTGAGGACCAGATTCATCAGGTCGAATTGAGGCATAGCTGGGGACAAGAGTCACCAGGTCTGGGTGCGGCCTAGGTGGGGCAAGATTCAGCAGTTCTGAGTTAGGTCAAAGTGGGGACGAGAGACACCAGGTCCAGGGGAGGCCAAACTGAGGACCAGAGTTACCAGATCCAGGTGAGGTCCATGTTGGAAAGAGAGTCACCAGGTCCGGGAGAGGTCCAGGTGGGGACCAGAGTCACCAGAACCAGGTGAAGTCCAGGTGGGGACCAGAGTCACCAGATCCACGTGAAGCCCAGGTGGGGACTAGAGTCACTAGGTCCAGATGAGGCCCAGGTGAGGACCAGAGTTCCCAGGTACACGTGAGGCCCCGGTGGGGATCAGAGGCAACAGGTCCATGTGAGGCCGGCTTGGGGACCATGGTCAACAGGTCTAATTGAGGCCCAAGTGTGGAACACAGTAACCAGGTCCAGGTGAGTCCCAGGTGGTGACAAGAGTCACCACGACCAGTTGAGGCCCAGGTGGGGACCAGGATCACCAGGTCCAGGGGAGGCCCTTGAAAGAATCAGAGTCAACAGTTCGAGGTCAGGCGCAGGTGACATCCAGGGTCAGCAGGTCCAAGTCAGGCCAAAGTGGGGTTCACAGTCAGTAGGGCACGGGGAGACCCAGAGGGGGATCAGAGTCACCAGCTCCCAATTTTGCCCAGTTTAGGACCATGGTCAACAGGGCCAGGTGAGGTCAAGATTGGGAGTGGAGTCCCCAAATCCAGGTGAAGCCCAGGTGGGGACCACATTCACCAGATCCAGGGTAGTCTCAGGTGCAGACTAGAATCACCAGGTCCAGGTGAGTTGCCGGTGGCAACCACAATCACCAGGTCCCGGTGAGGCCCTGGTGGGGACCAGAGTCACTAGCTACATGAGAAGCTAGAAACACTGCAGCCACCAGGTCCATATTATGTCCATGTGGGAACGAGAATCACCAGTTACAGGTGAGGACCAGCTGGGGATCCGACTCACCATTTCCAGGTGAGACCCAGGTGGGAACCAGGGTCACCTTGTCCAGGTGTGGCCCATGTAAAGACCAGAGTTAATAGGTCCGGCAGGGTCACTGTTAGTGAACAGTGTAACCATATCCTGATGCTACCCTGGTGGGTACCAGAAACACCAGGTCCTGGTGAGGCCCAGGTGGGACCAGAGACATGAGGTCCAGGTGAGGTCCCGATGGGAACCACAGTCACCAGGTCAGGTGAGGCCATGCTTTGGATCAGAGTCACCAGTTACAGGTGAGGCCCAGGTGGAGCCAGAGTCACCTGGTACAGAAGTGGCCAAAGTCAGGACCAGAGTTACCAGGATCAGGTCAGTCCCAGTGGGGAATAGAGTAACCATGTCCCGATGATGCCCAGGTAGAACCAGAGACACCATGTCCATATGAGGCTCAGGTGGGGAGCATATTCACTAGGTTCCGGTGAGTCCCACTTGAGGACCAGTGTCACCAGGTCTAGTTGAGGCCTAGAGGGGTACCAGATTCACCTGGTCTACATGACATCCAGATGGGGACCAGAGTTACCATGTCAGGGTGAGGCCCAGAGGGGATCCGGGGTCATCATGTCCAGGTGAGGCTCAGGTGTGGAACAGAGTCACCAGGTACCAATCATGCCCAGGTGAGGACGAGAGTCACCAGGTCTGTGTAAAGGCACAGATAGGATCAGAGTCACCAGTTTCAGGTGAAGCCAAGAAAGAGTCCACAGCAATTAGGTCCAGGTTGGGAACATAGTCACGAGGACTGGGTGAGGCCCAGATGGGGACCAGATTCACCAGGTCCAGGTGAGGCCCAGGTGGTGACCAGAGTTACCAGTTCCAGGTGAGGATCAGGTAAGGACCAGATTCACCAGGTCTTAGTAAGGCCCACATGGGGACCTGTGGCACCATGTATGGGTGAGGCCCAGGTGTCAAACCCTCTCACCAGTTCAAGGTGAGGCCAACCTGCACGCCATGCCGAGGAACCGTGACCTGATGATGCCCAGGTAGGGACCAGAGTCACAAGGTCCAAATGAGGCCCAGATGGAGCATATTCACTAGGTCCAGTTGAGGCCCAGTTGAGGACCAGAGTCTCCAGATCTGGTCGAGGCCTAGAGGGGTACCAGAATCACCTGGTCCAGGTGACATCCAGATGGGGACCAGAGTCACCAGGTTAGGGTGAGACCCTGAGATTTTCCAGAGTCATCATGTCCAGGTGAGGCTCAGGTGTGGAACAGTGTCACCAGGTACCAACGATGCCCAGATGAGGACCAGAGTCACCAGGTCTGGGTGATGCGCAGATAGAATCAGAGTCAAGAGTTCCAGATGAGGCCAAGAAAGATTCCACAGCAATCAGGTCCAGGTGGGGAATAAATCACCAGGACTGGGTGAGACCCAGATGGGGACCAGATTCACCAGGTCCAGGTGAGTCCCAGGTGGCGACCAGAGTCCCCAGCTCCGGGAGAAGACCAGGTAAGGACCAGATTCACCAGGTCCAAGAGGCCCACGTGGGGACCTGAGTCACCAGGTATGTGTGAGGCCCAGGTGGCCACCCCACTCACCAGTTCCAGGTGAGGCTAACCTGCAGGCCAGAGTCTCCAGATCCAGGTGAGGCCCTAGTGGGGACCAGAGTCACCAGTTAAATGTGAGTCTACAAGAACTCCACAGTCACCAGGTCCTGGTTTGGTTCATGTGGGAACGAGAGTCACCAGGTCCAGGTGAGACCCAGGTGGGGACCACAGTCACCAGGTCCAGATTGAGGCCTAGGTGGGGGCCCAGAGTCATCAGGACAAGTTGATGCCAAAGTGTGGAGCAAAGTTATCATGTCCAGGTGAGGCCCATGTGGGGAACAGAGTAACCATGTCCCATTGATGCCAGGTGGGAAAAGAGTCACAGGTCCAGACGAGGCCAAAGTGAGAAGTAGATTCACCAGGTCCTGTTGAGGCCCAGTTGAGGAGCAGTGTCCCCAGCTCTGGGTGAGTCCCAGAGGGGGACCAGAGTCACCCAGTTCTGGTGATATCCATGTGGGGACCAGAGTCACCACGTCAGGGTGAGGCCCAGAGCGGGATGAGAATCACTAGGTCCAGGTGAGTCCCCGATGTGGAACTGAGAAACCAGGTCCCATGATGCCCATATGAAGACCTGAGTCACCAGGTCCAGGTGAGGTCCCTGTGGGAACCAGTCACCTCGTTCAGGTGAGGCCCAGGTGGGACCACAGTCACCAGGTCCAGGTGAGGCACACGTATGTAAGAGAGTATCCATGTCCCAATGATGGCCAGGTAAGGACCAGAGTCAACAGGTCCAGGAGAGGCCGAATTATGGATCACAGTCATTTTGTTCCAGGTGATGCCTGATGGAGACCACAGGAACCAGGTCCAGGAGAGCCCTATATGGGAACCAGAGCCACCAATCCAGGTGAGGTCCAGGTAGACAACAGTCACAAGGTCCAAGTGAGGCCCAGGTGGCAACAGGATTCACCAGGTCCAGGTGAGGCGCAGGTGGCGACCAGTCACCAGATCCATGTGAGGACCAGCTAAGCACCAGATTCACCAGGCCCAAGTGAAGCCCAAGGGGTGACCAGAGTCACCAGGTAAGGGTGAGCCCCACAGGGGGAACCAGAGTAACCAGTTTAGTTTGAAGCCCAGAATGGGACCAGAGGTCCGTGGTCAAAGTGAGTCCCAGGTGTGGAATAGAGTATCCAGGTCCCAATGATGCCTGGGTGAGGACCAGAGTCACTAGGGCCATGCAGGCCCAGATGGGGAACAGAATCACTAGGTCCTGGTGAGGCATAGAATAAGACCACAGTCAGCAGTATCCGGTGAGCCCCTTGTGGGAACCAGAGCCACTCTATCCAGCTGAGTCCCAGGTCCATGTGAGGCCCACGTGAGGACCATATTCATCAGATCGAATTGAGGCATAGCTTGGGACAAGAGTCACCAGGTATGGGTGCGGCGTAGGTGGGGCAAGATTCAGCAGTTCTTAGTTAGGTCAAAGTGGGGACGAGAGACACCAGGACCAGGTGAGGCCAAAATGAGGACCAGAGTCACCAGGTCCAGGAGAGGTCCAGGTGGGGACCAGAGTCACCAGATCCAGGTAAGGTCCATGTTGGAAAGAGAGTCACCAGGTCCAGGAGAGGCCCAGGTGGGGACCAGAATCACCAGATACATGTGAAGCCCAGGTGGGGACCAGAGTCACGAGGTCCAGTTGAGACCCAGGTGAGGACCAGTGTTACCAGGTACACGTGAGGCCCCGGTGGGAATCAGAGGCAACAGGTACATGTGAGGCCGGCGAGTACCATGGTCAACAGGTCTATTGAGGCCCAGGTGTGGAACACAGTAACCAGGTCCACGTGAGTTCCCTGTGGTGACAAGAGTCACCAGGTCCCGGTGAGGCCCAGGAGGGCACCAGGATCACCATGTCCAGGGGAGGCCCTTGAAAGGACTAGAGTCAACAGTTCGAGGTCAGTCGCAGGTGGCAACCATGGTCAGCAGGGCCCAGTCAGGCCAAAGTGGGGTTCACAGTCACTAGGGCACGGTGAGATCCAGAGGGGGACCAGAGTCACGTGGTCCAGGTGAGGTCCAGTTGTGGAACACAATGACCGGGTCCCAATTTTGCCCAGTTGAGGACCATGGTAAACAGGGCCAGTTGAGGCCCAGATGGGGACCGGAGTCCCGAAATCCAGGTGAATCCCAGGTGGGGACCACAGTCACCAGATCCAGGGTAGTCTCAGGTGCAGACCAGAATCACCAGGTCCAGGTGAGGTGCAAGTGAAACCAAACTCACCAGGACCCGTTGAGGCCCTGGTGGGGATCAGAGTCACGAGGTACATGAGAAGCTAGAAACAATGCAGCCACCAGGTCCACATGATGTCCATGTGGGAACGAGAATCACCAGTTACAGGTGAGGACCAGGAGGGGATCCGACTCACCATGTCCAGGTGAGTCCCAGGTGGGAACCAGTGTCACCATGTCCAGGTGTGGCACATGTGAAGACTAGAGTTAATAGGTCCGGCTTGGTCACAAATAGTGAACAGGGTAACCATATCCAGATGATACCCAGGTGGGTACCAGAGACACGAGGTCCTGGTGAGGCCCAGGTGGAACCAGAGTCATGAGGTCCAGTTGAGGTCCCGATGGGAACCACAGTCACCAGGTCAGGTGAGGCCATGCTTAGGATCAGAGTCACCAGTACAGGTGAGGACCAGGTGGAACCAGAGTCACCTGGAACAGAAGAGGCCAAAGTCAAGACCAGAGTTACCAGGATCAGGTCAGTCCCAGTGGGGAATAGAGTAACCATGTCCCGATGATGCCCAAGTTGAACCCGAGTCACCACGTCCAGATGAGGCGCAGGTTGGGAGCATATTCACTAGGTCCCGGTGAGGCCCAGTTGAGGACCAGATGCCCCTGGGCTAGTTTAGGCCTAGAGGGGTACCAGATTCACCTGGTCTAGGTGACATCCAGATGGGGACCAGAGTCACCATGTCAGGCTGTGGCCCAAAGGGGATCCAGAGTCATCATATCCAGGTGAGGTAAGGTGTGGAACAGAGTATCCAGGACATAATGGTCCACAGGTGAGGACCAGAGTCACCAGACCTGGGTGAGGCCCAGTTAGGATCAGAGTCACCAGTTCTAGGTGAGGCCAAGAAGGAGTCCACAGCAATCATGTCCAGGTGGGAACAAAGTCAGCAGGACTGGGTGAGGCCCAGATGGGGACCAGATTCACCAGGTCCAGGTGATTCCCAGGTGCTGGCCAGAGTTACCAGTTCCGGGTGAGCACCAGGTAAGGACCAGATTCACAAGGTCCAAGTGAGGCCCACGTGGGAACCTGAGTCACCAGGTATGGGTGAGGCCCAGGTGGCAACCCCACTCAACAGGTCCAGGTGAGGCCACCTGCAGGCCATGCAGAGGAAGCATGTCCCGTGATGACCAGGTAGGGACAGGACTTACCATGTCCAGGTGAGGCCAACCTGCAGGCCATGCTGTGGAACCATGTCCCGATGATTCCCAGGTAGGGACCAGAGTCACCAGGTGCAAATGAGGCCCAGATGGAGCATATTCACTAGGTCCAGGTGAGGCCCAGGTGAAGACCAGCGTCACCAGAACTAGTTGAGGACTATCGGGGAACAGAATCACCTGGTCCAGGTGACATCCAGATGGGGACCATCCTCACCAGGTCAGGGTGAGGCCCAGAGAGGTTCCAGAGTCATCATGTCCAGGTGAGGCTCAGGTGTGGAACAGAGTCACCAGGTACCAATGATGCCCAGCTTAGGGTCAGAGTCACCAGGTGGGTGACGCGCAGATAGGATCAGTGTCACCACTTCCAGGTGAGGCCAAGAAAGAGTCCACAGCAATCAGGTCCACGTGTGGAACGAAGTCACCAGGACTGGGTGAGGACCAGATGGGGACCAGATTCACCAGGTCCAGGTGAGGCCCAGGTGGAGACCAGAGTCCCCGGGTCTGGGAGAGGACCTGGTAAGTACCAGATTCACCAGGTCCAAGATGCCCATGTGGGGACCTGAGTCACCAGGTATGGGTGAGGCCCAGGTGGCCACCCCACTCAGCAGTTCACGGTGAGGCCAACCTGCAGGTCAGAGTCACCAGATCCACGTGAGCCCCTAGTGGGGACCGGAGTCACCAGGTAAATATGAGTCTACAAGAACACCACAGCCACCAGGTCCAGGTGAGGTTCATGTGGGAACAAGAGTAACCAGGGCCAGGTGAGACCCTGTTGGGGACCACAGTCACCAGGTCCAGATTGAGGCCTAGGTGGGGGGACCAGAGTAATCAGGACCAGTTGAGGCCAAAGTGTGGAGCAAAGTTATCATGTCCAGGTGAGGCCCAGGTGGGAAACAGTGTAACCAAGTTCCATTGATGCCAGGTGGGAAAAGAGTCACAGGTCCAGACGCGGCCTGAGTGAGGAGTAGATTCACCAGGTCTTGTTGAGGCCCAGTTGAGGACCAGTGTGCCCAGCTCCGGGTGACTCCCAGACGGGGACCAGAGTCACCCGGTTCTGGTGATATCCAGGTAGGGACCAGACTCACCATGTCAGGTTGAGGCCCAGAGTGGGACGAGAATCACTAGGTCCAAGTGAGGCCCCGATGTGGAAGTGAGAAACCAGGTCCCATGATGCCCATATGAGGACCAGAGTCACCAGGTCCAAATGAGGCCCAGATGGGGTATATTCACTAGGTCCAGGTGAGGCCCAGTTGAGGACCAGAGTCACCAGATCACCTTGAGCCCTAGAGGGGTACCAGAATCACCTGGTCCAGGTGACATCCAGATGGGGACCAGAGTCACCAGGTCAGAGTGTGTCCCAGAGAGGTCCCAGAGTCATCATGTCCAGGTGAGGCTCAGGTGTGGAACAGAGTAACCAGGTATCAATGATGCCCAGGTGAGGACCAGAGTCACCAGGTCTGGGTGACGCGCAGATAGGTTCAGAGTCACCAGTAACAGGTGAGGCCAAGAAAGTGTCCACAGCAATCAGGTCCAGGTGGGGAACAAAGTCACCAGGACTGGGTGAGGCCCAGATGGGGACCAGATGCACCAGGTCCAGGTGAGACCCAGGTGGGAACACAGTCATCAGGTCCAGGTGAGGCCCAGGTATATAAGAGAGTATCCAGGTCTCAATGATGCCCAGGTGGAACCAGAGTAACAGGTCCAGATGAGGCGCAGGAGGGGAGCATATCCACTAGGTCCCGGTGAGGCCCAGTTGAGGACCACAGTCACCAGGTCTAGTTGAGGCCAAGAGGGGTACCAGATTCACCTGGTCTAGGTGACATCCACATGGGGACCAGAGTCACCATGTCAGGGTGAGGTCCAGAGGGGATCCAGTGTAATCATGTCCAGGTGAGGCTCAGGTTTGGAATAGAGTATCCAGATCATAATGGTCCACAGGTGAGGACCAGAGTCACCAGATCTGGGTGAGGCCCAGTTAGGATCAGAGTCACCAGTTCCAGGTGAGGCCAAGAAGGCGTCCACAGCAATCAGGTACAGGTGGGGAACAAAGTCACCAGGACTGGGTGAGGCCCAGATGGGGACCAGATTCACCAGGTCCAGGTTATTCCCAGGTGGTGAACAGACTTACCAGTTCCGGGTGACGACCAGGTAAGGACCAGATTCAACAGGTCCAAATGAGGCCCACGTGGGGACCTGAGTCTTCAGGTATTGGTGAGGCCAGGTGGCAAGGCACTCCCCAGGTCCAGGTGAGGCCAACCTGCATGACATGCAGAGGATCCATGTCCCGATGATACCCAGGTAAGGACGAGAGTTACCACATCCAGGTGAGGCCAACCTGCAGGACATGCAGTGGAACCATGTCCCGATGATGCCCAGGTAGGGACTAGAGTCTCCAGGTCAGGGAAAGGCCCAGAGAGGTTCCAGAGTCATATGTCCAGGTGAGGCTCAGGTGAGGAACAGAGTCACCAGGTACCAATGATGCCCAGGTGAGGACCAGAGTCACCAGATCTGGGTGACGCGCAGATAGGTTCAGAGTCACCAGTTCCAGGTGAGGCCAAGAGAGTCCAGAGCAATCAGGTCCAGGTGGGGAACAAAGTCACCAGGACTGGGTGAGGCCTAGATGGGGACCAGATTCACCAGGTCCAGGTGAGGCCCAGTAGCGGACCAGTGTCCCCAGCTCCACGTGGGTCCAGAGGGGAACCAGAGTCACCCGGTTCCGGTGATATCCAGGTAGGGACCAGAGTCACCACGTCAGGGTGAGGCCCAGAGGGGGACGAGAATCACTAGCTCCAAGTGAGGCTCCGATGTGGAACTGAAACCAGGTCCCATGATGCCCATAAGAGGACCTGAGTCAGCAGGTCCAGGTGAGGTCCCTGTGGGAACCAGTCACCTCGTCCAGGTGAGGCCCAGGTGGGACCACAGTCACCAGGTCCAGGTGAGGCCCAGGTATATAAGAGTGTATCCAGGTCGCAATGAGGCCCAGGTAAGGACCAGAGTCAACAGTCCGGGAGAGACCAAAATATGGATCAGAGTCATTTTGTTCCAGGTGATGCCTGATGGAGACCACAGGAATCAGGTCCAGGAGAGCCCCATATGGGAACCAGAGTCACCAGATCCAGGTGAGGTCCTGGTGGGACCACAGTCACAATGTCCAGGTGAGGCGCAGGTGGCAACAGGATTCACCAAGTCCAGGTGAGGCCCAGCTGGCGACGAGTCACCAGATCCAAGTGAGGACAAGCTAAGGACCAGATTCACCAGGCCCAAATGAAGCCCATGGGGTGACCAGAGTCACCAGGTAAGGGTGAGTCCCAGAGGGGGAACCAGAGTAACCAATTTAGTTTGAGGCCCAGAATGGGTCCAGAGGTCCCTAGTCAGAGTGAGGCCCAGGTGTGGAATAGTGTATCCAGGTCCCAATGATGCCTGGGTGAGGACCAGAGTCACTAGGGCCATGCAGGCCCAGATGCGGACAAATCACTAGGTCCTGGTGAGGCATAGAATAAGACCACAGTCAGCAGTATCATTTGATCCCCTTGTGTGAACCAGAGCCACTCTATCCAGCTGAGTCCCAGGTCCATGTGAGGCTCACGTGAGGACCGGATTCATTAGGTCGAATTGAGGCATAGCTGGGGACAAGAGTCACCAGGTCTGGGTGCGGGCTAGGTGGAGCAAGATTCAGCAGTTCTGAGTTAGGTCAAAGTGGGGACGAGAGACGCCAGGTCCAGGTGAGGCCAAACTGAGGACGAGAGTCAACATATCCAGGTGAGGTCCATGTTGGAAAGAGAGTCACCAGGTCCGGGAGAGGTCCAGGTGGGGACCAGAGTTACCAGGTACACGTGAGGACCCGGTGGGGATCAGAGGCAACAGATCCAGGTGAAGTCCAGGTGGGGACCAGATTCACCAGATCCAGGTGAAGCCCAGGTGGGGACCAGAGTCACTAGGTCCAGATGAGCCTCAGGTGAGGACCAGAGATACCAGGTACACGTGAGGACCCGGTGGGGTTCAGAGGCAACAGGTCCATGTGAGGCCGACTTGGGGACCATGGTCAACAGATCTACTTGAGGCCCAGGTGTGGAACACAGTAAGCAGGTCCAGGTGAGTCCCCGGTGGTGACAAGAGGAACCACGTCCAGGTAGGCCCAGGTGGGTACCAGGATCACCAGGTCCGGGGAGGCCATTGAAAGAACCAGAGTCAACAGCTCGAGGTCAGGCGCAGGTGGCAACCAGGGTAAGCAGGTCAAAGTCAGCCCAAGTGAGGTTCACAGTCACTAGGGCACGGTGAGACCCAGAGGGGGACCAGAGTCACCTGGTCCAGGTGAGGTCCAGTTGTGGAACACAGTCACCGGGTCCCAATTTTGCCCAGTTGAGGACCATGGTGAACAGGACCAGGTGAGGTCCAGATTGGGACCGGAGTCCCCAAATCAAGGTGAAGACCAGGTGGGGACCAGAGTCACCAGATCCAGGTTAGTCTCAGGTGCAGACCAAAATCACAAGGTCCAGGTGAGGTGCAGGTGGCAACCACACTCACCAGGTCCCTGTGAGGCCCTGGTGGGGACCAGAGTCACGAGGTACATGATAATCTAGAAACACTGCAGCCACCAGGTCCACATGATGTCCATGTGGGAATGAGAATCACCAGTTACAGGTGAAGACCAGGTGCGGATCCGACTCACCATTTTCAGGTGAGTCCCCAGATGGGAACCAGTGTCACCATGTCCAGGGGTGGCCCATGTGAAGACCAGAGATAATAGGTCGGGCTGGGTCACTGTTAGTGAGCAGGGTCAACATATCCTTATGCTACCCAGGTGGATACCAGACACCAGGTCAGGTGAGGCCCAGGTGGGACCACAGTCATCAGGTCCAGGTGAGGCCCAGGTATATAAGAGAGTATCCAGGTCCCAAAGATGCCCAGGTAGAACCAGAGTCACCAGGTCCAGATGAGGCGCAGGAGGGGAGCATATCCACTAGGTACCGGTGAGGCCCAGTTGAGGACCACAGTCACCAGGTCTAGTTGAGGCCTAGAGGGGTACCAGATTCACCTGGTCTAGGTGACATCCACATGGGGACCAGAGTCACCGTGTCAGGGTGAGGTCCAGAGGGGATCCAGCGTAATCATGCCCAGGTGAGGCTCAGGTGTGGAACAGAGTATCCAGATCATAATGGTCCACAGGTGAGGACCATAGTCACCAGATCTGGGTGAGGCCCAGTTAGGATCAGAGTCACCAGTTCCAGGTGAGGCCAAGGAGTCCACAGCAAACAGGTCCAGGTGGGGAACAAAGTCCCCAGGACTGGGTGAGGCACAGATAGGGACCAGATTCACCAGGTCCAGGTGAGGCCCAGGTGGTGACCAGAGTTACAGTTCCAGGTGACCACCAGGTAAGGACCAGATTCAACAGGTCCAAATGAGGCCCACTTAGGGACCTGAGTCACCAGGTATTGGTGAGGCCAGGTGGCAAGACACTCCCCAGGTCCAGGTGAGGCCAACCTGCAGGCCATGCAGAGGAACAATGTCCCGATGATACCCAGGTAAGGACGAGAGTTACCACATCCAGGTGAGGCCAACCTGCAGGCCATGCAGTGGAACCATGTCCCGATGATGCCCAGGTAGGGACTAGAGTCACCAGGTCAGGAAGAGGCCCAGAGAGGTTCCATAATCATCATGTCCAGGTGAAGCTCAGGTGAGGTACAGAGTCACCAGGTACCAATGATGCCCAGTTGAGGACCAGAGTCACCAGATCTGGTTGAGTCCTAGAGGATTACCAGTATCACCTGGTCCAGGTGACATCCAGATGGGGACCAGAGTCACCAGGTCAGGGTGAGACCCAGAGAGGTTCCAGAGTCATCATATCCAGGTGAGGCTCAGGTGTGGAACAGAGTCACCAGGTACCAATAACTCCCAGGTGAGGACCAGAGTCACCAGATCTGGGAGACCCCCATATAGGATCAGAGTCACCAGTTCCAGGTGAGGCCAAGAAAGTGTCCACAGCAATCAGGTCCAGGTGGGGAACAAAGTCACCAGGACTGGGTGAGGCCCAGCTGGTGACCAGATCCAGGTGCGGACAAGCTAAGGACCAGATTCACCAGGCCCAAGTGAAGCCCAAGGGGTGACCAGAGTCACCAGGTAAGGGTGAGGCCCAGAGGGGAACCAGAGTAACCAGTTTAGTTTGAGGCCCAGAATGGGACCAGAGGTCCCTGGTCAAAGTGAGGCCCAGGTGTGGAATAGAGTATCCAGGTCCCAATGATGCCTGGGTGAGGACCAGAGTCACTAGGGCCATGCAGGCCCAGATCAGGAACAGAACCTCTAGGTCCTGGTGAGGCATAGAATAAGACCACAGTCACCGTATCAGGTGAGCCCCTTGTGGGAACCAGAGCCAGTCTATCCAGATGAGTCCCAGGTGATGTGAGGCCCACGGGAGGAACAGATTCATCAGGTCGAATTGAGGCATAGCTGTGGACAAGAGTCACCTGGTCTGGGTGCGGCCGAGGTGGGGCAAGATTCAGCAGTTCTGAGTTAGGTCAAAGTGGGGAAGAAAGACACCAGGAACAGGTGAGTCCAAACTGAGGACCAGAGTCTCCAGATCCAGGTGAGGTCCATGTTGGAAAGAGAGTCACCAGGTCCAGGAGAGGTCCAGGGGGGACAAGAGTCACCAGGTGCAGCAGAGGTGCAGTTGGGGACCAGAGTCACCAGATCCACGTGAAGTCCAGGAGGGGACCAGAGTCACCAGATCCAGGTGAAGCCCAGGTGGGGACCAGAGTCACTAGGTCCAGAATAGGCCCAGGTGAGGACCAGAGGTACAAGGTATACGTGAGGCCCCGGTTGGGATGAGAGGCAACAGGTCCATGTGAGGCCGGCTTGGGGACCATGGTCAACAGGTCTACTTGAGGCCCAGGTGTGGAACACAGTAAGCAGGTCCAGGTGAGACCCCGGTTGGGACAAGTGTCACCACGTCCAGTTGAGGAGCAGGTGGGGACCAGGATCACCAGGTACAGGGGAGGCTCTTGAAAGAACCAGAGTCAACAGTTCGAGGTCTGGCGTAGGTGGCAACCAGGGTCAGCAGGTCCAAGTCAGGCCAAAGTGGGGTTCAAAGTCACTAGGGCACGGTGACACGCAGAGGTTTACCAGAGTGACCTGGACAGGGGAGGTCCAGTTGTGGAACACAGTCACCGTGTCCCAATTTTGCCCATTTGAGGACCATGGTCAAAAGGGCCATGTGAGGCCTAGATGGGGACCGGAGTCCCGAAATCCAGGTGAAGCCCAGGTGGGGACCAGAGTTACCAGATCCAGGGTAGTCTCAGGTGCAGACCAGAAACACCAGGTCCAGGTGAGGTGCAGGTGGCAACCACACTCACCAGGTCCCGGTGAGACCCTGGTGGGGACCAGAGTCACGAGGTACATGAGAAGCTAGAAACACTGCAGCCACCAGGTCCACATGATGTCTATGTGGGAACGAGAATCACCAGGGTCAGGTAAGGACCAGGTGGGGATCCGAATCACCATGTCCAGGTGAGTCCCTGGTGGGAACCAGTGACACCATGTCTATGTGTGGCCCAGGTGAAGACCAGAGTTAATAGTTCCGGCTGGGTCACTGTTAGTGAATAGTGTAACCATATCCTGATGCTACCCTGGTGGGTACCAGAGACACCAGGTCCTGGTGAGGGTCAGGAGGGACCAGAGACATGAGGTCCAGGTGGGTTTCCATTGGGAACCACAGTCACCAGGTCTGGTGTGGCCATGCTTAGGATCAGAGTCACCAGTTAGAGGTGAGTCCCGGGTGGAGCCAGAGTCACCTGGGACAGAAGAGGCCAAAGTCAGGACCACAGTTACAAGGATCAGGTCAGTCCCAGTGGGGAATAGAGTAACCATGTCCCGATGATGCCCAGGTAGAATCAGAGTCCCAGGACCAGATGAGGCGCAGGAGGGTAGCATATTCACTAGGTCCCGGTGAGGCCCAGTTGACGACCAGAATGCCCAGGTCTAGTTGAGGCCTAGAGGGGTACCAGATTCACCTGGTCTAGGTGACATCCAGATGGGTCCAGAGTCACCATGTTAGGCTGAGGCCCAGAGGGGATCCAGAGTCATCATGTCCAGGTGAGTCTTAGGTGTGGAACAGAGTATCCAGTTCATAATGGTCCACAGGTGAAGACCAGAGTCACCAGATCTGGGTGAGGCCCACATAGCATCAGACTCACCAGTACAAGTTGAGGCCAAGAAGGAGTCCACAGCAATCAGGTCCCGGTAGGGAACAAAGTCACCAGGACTGGGTGAGGCCCAGATGGAGACCAGATTCACCAGGTCCAGGTGATTCCCAGGTGGTGACCAGAGTTACCAGTTCCGGGTGAGGACCAGGTAAGGACCAGATTCACCAGGTCCAAGTGAGGCCCACGTGGGGACCTGTGTCACCGATATGGGTGAGGCCCAGGTGGCAACCCCACTTACCAGGTCCAGGTGATGCCAACCTTCGGGCCATGCAGAGGAACCTTGTCCCGATAATGCCCAGGTAGGGACCAGAGTTACGAGTTGCAGGTGAGGCCCTAATGGGTACCGGAGTCACCAGGTAAATGTGAGTCTACAAGAACACCACAGTCACCAGGTCAGGTGTGGTTCATGTGGGTACAAGAGGCACAAGGTCCAGGTGAGACCCAGGTGGGCACCAGAGTCACCAGGTCCAGAATGAGGCCTAGGTGGGGGACCAGAGTCATCAGGAGCAGTTGAGGCCAAAGTGTGGAGCAAAGTTATCATGTCCAGGTGAGGCCCAGGTGGGGAACAGAGTAACCATGTCCCATTGATGCCAGGTGGGAAAAGAGTCACAAGATCCAGACGAGGCCTAAGTGAGGAGTAGATTCACCAGGTCCTGTTGAGGCCCAGTTTAGGACCAGTGTCCCCAGCTCCGGGTGAGTCCCAGAGGGGGACCAGAGACACTGGTTCTGGTGATATCCAGGTGGTGACCAGAGTCACCACGTCAGGGTGAGGCCCAGAGCGGGACGAGAATCACTAGGTCCAGGTGAGGCCCCGATGTGGAACTGAGAAACCAGGTCCCATGTTGCCCATATGATAACCTGAGTCACCAGGTCCAGGTGAGGTCCCTGTGGGAACCAGTCATCTCGTCCAGGTGAGGATCAGGTGGGACCACAGTCACCATGTCCAGGTGAGGCCCAGGTATATGAGAGTATCCAGGTCCCAATGATGCCCATGTAAAGACCAGAGTTACCAGGTCCAGGTGAGGCCAACCTTTGGGACCTGCTGAGGATCCGTGTCCCGATGATGCCCATGTAGGGACCAGAGTTACCAGGTCCAGGTGAGGCCCCGATATGGAACTGAGAAACCAGGTCCCATGATGCCCATATGAGGACCTGAGTCCCCAGGTCCAGGTGAGGTACCAGTCACCTCGTCCAGGTGAGGCCCAGGTGGGATCACAGTCACCAGGTCCACGTAAGGCCCAGGTACATAAGAGAATATCCAGGTCGCAATGATGCCCAGGTATGGACCAGAGTCAACAGTTCCAGGAGAGGCCCAAATATGGATCAGAGTCATCTTGTTCCAGGTGAGGCCAGATGGACACCACAGCAACCAGGTCCAGGAGAGCCCCATATGGGAACCAGAGACACCAGATCTAGGTGAGGTCCAGGTGGGACCACAGTCACAAGGACCAGGTGAGGCGCAGGTGGCAACAGGATTCACCAAGTCCGGGTGAGGCCCAGGTGGCGACCAGTCACAAGATCCAGGTGCGGACCAGCTAAGGACCAGATTCACCAGGCCCAAGTGAAGCCCAACGGGTGACCAGCGCCTCCAGGTAAGGGTGAGGACCAGAGGGGGAACCAAAGTAACCAGTTTAGTTTGTGGCCCAGAATGGGACCAGCGTTCCCTGGTCAAAGTGAGGCCCAGGTGTGGAATAGAAGATCCAGGTCCCAATTATGCCTGGGTGAGGACCAGAGTCACTAGGGCCATGCAGGCCCAGATGGGGAACAGAATCAGTACGTCCTGGTGAGGCATAGAATAAGACCACAGTCAGCAGTATCAGGTGTGCCCCTTGTGGGAACCAGAGCCACTCAATCCAGCTGAGTCCGAGGTCCATGTGAGGCCCACGTGAGGAGCAGATTCATCAAGTCGAATTGAGCCATAGCTGGGGACAAGAGTCACCAGGTCTGGGTGCGGCCTAGGTGGGGCAATATTCAGCAGTTCTGAGTTAGGGCAAAGTGGGGACCTGAGACACCAGGTCCAGGTGTGGCCAAACTGAGGACCAGAGTCACCAGATCCAGGTCAGGTCCCGGTGGGGACCAGAGTCACCAGATCCAGGTGAAGTCCAGGTGGGGACCAGAGTCACCAGATCCAGGTGAAGCCCAGGTGGGGACCAGAGTCACTAGGTCCAGATGAGGAGAAGGTGAAGACCAGAGTTGCCAGGTACACGTGAAGCCCCGGTGTGGATCAGAGGCAACAGGTCCATGTGAGGCCGATTGGGGACCATGTTCAACAGGTCTACTTGAGGCCCAGGTGTGGAACACAGTAAGCAGATCCAGGTGAGTTCCCGGTGGAGACAAGAGTCTCCAGGTCCAGGTGAGGCCCATGTGGGCACCAGGATCACCATGTCCAGGGGACGCCCTTGAAAGAACCAGAGTCAACAGTTCGAGGTCAGGCGCAGGTGGCAACCAGGGTCAACAGGTCCAAGTCAGGCCAAAGTGGGGTTCACAGTCACTAGGGCAAGGTGAGACCTAGAGGGAGACCAGAATCACCTGGTCCAGGTGAGGTCCAGTTGTGGAACACAGTCACCGGGTCCCAATTTTACCCAGTTGAGGACCATGGTCAACAGGGCCAGGTGAGGCCCAGATGGGGACCGGAGTCCCCAAATCCAGGTGAAGCCCAGGTGGGGACTACAGTCACCATATCCAGGGTAGTCTCAGGTGCAGGCCAGAATCACCAGGTCCAGGTGAGGTGCAGGTGGCAACCACACTCACCACGTCCCGGTGAGTCCCTGGTGGGGTCCAGAGTCAGGAGGTACATGAGAAGCTAAAAACACTGCAGCCACCAGGTCCACATGATGTCCATGTGGGAATGAGAATCACCAGTTACAGGTGAGGACCAGGCGGGGATCCGACTCACCATGTTCAGGTCAGACCCAAATGGGTACCAGTGTCACCATGTCCAGGTGTGGCCCAGGTGAATACCAGAGTTAATAGGTCCTGCTGGGTCACTGTTAGTGAAGAGTGTAACCATATCCTGATGCTACCCAGGTGGGTACCAGAGACACCAGGTCCTGGTGAGGCCCAGGTGGGACCAGAGACTTGAGGTCCAGGTTAGGTCTCGATGGGAACCACAGTCACCAGGTCAGGTGTGGCCATGCTTAGGATCATAGTCACCAGTTACAGGTGAGGCCCAGGTGGAGCCAGAGTCACCTGGTAGAGAAGACGCCAAAGTCAGGACCACAGTTACAAGGATCAGTTCAGTCCCAGTGGGGCATAGAGTAACCATGTCCCGATGATGCCCAGGTAGAACCCGAGTCACCACGTCCAGATGAGTCGCAGGTGGGGAGTATATACACTAGGTCCCGGTGAGGCCCAGTTGAGGACCAGATCACCCGGTCTAGTTGAGGCCTAGATGGGTACCAGATTCACCTGGTCCAGGTGACATCCAGATGGAGACCAGAGTCACCAGGTCAGGGTTAGTCCCAGAGTGGTTCCAGAGTCATCATGTCCAGGTGAGGCTCAGGTGTGGAACAGAGTCACCAGGTACCAATGATGCCCAGGTGACCACCAGAGTCACCAGGTCTGGGTGACGAGCAGATAGGATCAGAGTCACCAGTTCCAGGTGAGGCCAAGAAAGAGTCCACAGCAATCAGGTCCAGGTGGGGAACAAAGTCACCAGGACTGGGTGAGGCCCAGATGGGGAACAGATTCATTCACCAGGACCAGGTGAGGCCCAGGTTGTGACCAGATTCCCCGGGTCTGGGAGAGGACCAGGTACGGAACAGATTCACCAGGTCCAAGTGAGGCCCACGTAGGGGCCTGTGTCACCAGGTATGGGTGAGGCCCAAGTGGCAACCCCACTCACCAGGTTCAGGTGAGGCCTACCTGCAGGCCAGAGTCACCAGATCCAGGTGAGGCCCTAGTGGGGACAGGAGTCACCAGGTAAATGTGAGTCTACAAGAACACCACAGTCACCAGTTCCAGGTGTGGTTCATGTGGGAACTTAGTCACCAGGTCCAGGTGAGACCCAGTGGGGACCACAGTCACCAGGTCCAAATTGAGTACAAGGTGGGGCGACCAGTGTCATCAGAACCAGTTGAGGCCAAACTGTGGAGCAACGTTATAATGTCCAGGTGAGGCCCAGGTGTGGAACAGAGTAACAACGTCCCATTGATCCCAGGTGAGAAAAGAGTCACAAGGTCCAGACGAGGCCTAAGTGAGGAGTAGATTCACCAGGTCCTGTTGAGACCCAGTTGAAGACCAGTGTCCCCAGGTCCGGGAGATCCCAGAGGGGGCGAGTCATCCGATACTGGTGATATCCAGGTGCGACCAGAGTCACCATGTCAGAGTGAGGCCCACAGGGGGTCGAGAATCACTAGGTCCAGGTGAGGCCCCGATGTATAACAAAGAAACCAGGTCCCATGATGCCCATAGGAGGACCTGAGTCACCAGGTCCAGTTGAGGTCCCTGTGGGAACCAGTCACCTCGTCCAGGTGAGGCCCAGGTGGGACCACAGTCACCAGGTCCAGGTGAGGCCCAGGTATATAAGAGAGTATCCAGGTCCCAATGATGCCCAGGTAAGGACCAGAGTCAACAGGTCTAGGAGAGGCCCAAATATGGATCAGAGTCATTGTGTTCCAGGTGAGGCCAGATGGAGACCACAGGAACCAGGTCCAGGAGAGCCCCATACGGGAACCAGAGCCACCAGATCCAGGTGAGGTCCAGGTGGGACCACAGTAACAAGGTCCAGGTGAGGCGCAGGTGGCAACAGGATTCACCAAGTCCAGGTGAGGCGGAGGTGGCGACCAGTCACCAGATCCAGGTGAGGACCAGCTAAGGACCAGATTCACCAGGCCCAGGTGAAGCCCAAGGGGTGACCAGCGTCACCAGGTAAGGGTGAGGCCCAGAGGGGGAACCAGAATAACCAGTTTAGTTTGAGGCCCAGAATGGGACCAGAGGTCCCTGGTCAAAGTGAGGCCCAGGTGTGGAATAGAGTATCAAGGTCCCAATGATGCCTGGGCGAGGACCAGAGTCACTAGGGCCATGCAGGCCCAGATGGGGAACAGAATCACTTGGTCCTGGTGAGGCATAGAATAAGACCACAGTCACCAGTATCAGGTGAGCCCCTTCTGGGAACCAGAGCCCCTCTATCCAGCTAAGTCCCAGGTCCATGTAAGGCCCACGTGAGGACCAGATTCATCAGATCGAATTGAGGCATAGCTTGGGACAAGAGTCACCAGGTCTGGGTGCGGCCTAGGTGGGGGAAGATTCAGCAGTTCTGAGTTAGGTCCAAGTAGGGACGAGAGACACCAGTTCCATGTGAGGCCAAACAGAGGACCAGAGTAAACAGATCCAGGTGAGGTCCATGTTGGAAAGAGAGTCACCAGGTCCAGGAGATGTCCAGGTGGGTACCAGAATCACCAGATCCAGGTGAAGTCCCGGTGGGGACCAGAGTCACCAGATCCAAGTGAAGCCCAGGTGGGGACCAGAGTCACTAGGTCCAGATGAGGCCAACCTGCAGGCCATGCAGTGGAACCAGGTCCCCATGATGCCCAGGTAGGGACCAGAGTAACCAGTTCCAAATGAGGCCAAGATGGAGCATATTCACTAGGTACAGCCGAGGCCCATTTGAGGACCAGAGACACCAGATCTGGTTGAGGCCTAGAGGGGTACCAGAATCACCTGGTGCAGGTTACATCCAGATGGGAACCAGAGTCACCAGGTCAGGGTGAGGCCCAGAGAGGTTCCAGAGTCATCATGTCCAGGTGAGACTCAGGTGTGGAACAGAGTCACCAGGTACCAATGATGCCCAGTTGAGGACCAGAGTCACCAGGTCTGAGTCACGCACAGAGAGGATAAGAGTCACCAGATCCAGGTGAGGCCAAGAAAGAGTCCAAAGCAATCAGGTCCAGGTGGGGAACAAAGTCAATAGGACTGGGTGAGGCCCAGAAGTGGAACAGGTGAGGCCAACCTGCAGGCACAGCCAGCAGATCCAGGTGAGGCCCTAGTGGGGACCGGTGTCACCAGGTAAATGTGAGTCTACAAGAACACCACAGTCACCAGGTCCAGGTGTGGTTCATGTGGGAACGAGAGTCACCAGGTCCAGGTGAGACCCAGGTGGGGACCACAGTCACCAGGTCCAGATTGAGGCCGAGTTGGGGGGACGAGAGTCATCAGGAGCATTTGAGGCCAATGTGTGGATCAAAGTTATCATTTTCAGGTGAGGCCCAGGTGGGGAACAGAGTAACCATGTCCCATTAATGCCAGGTGGGAAAAGAGTCACAAGGTCCAGACGAGGCCTAAGTGAGTAGTAGATTCACCAGGTCCTGTTGATGATCAGCCGAGGACCAGTGTCCCCAGCTCCGGGTGAGTCCCAGAGGGGGACCAGAGTCACCCGGTTCTGGTGATATCCAGGTGGGGACCAGAGTCACCACGTCAGGGTGAGGCCCAGAGGGGGACAAGAATCACTAGGTCCAGGTGATGCCCCGATGTGGAACTGAGAAACCAGGTCCCATGATGCCAATATGAGGACCTGAGTCACCAGGTCCAGGTGAGGTCCCTGTGGGAACCAGTCACCTCGTCCAGGTGAGGTCCAGGTGGGACCAGAGTCACAAGGTTCAGGTGAGGCGCAGTTGGCAACAGGATTCACCAAGTCCAGGTGAGGCCCAGGTGGCGACCAGTCACCAGATCCAGGTGCGGACCAGCTAAGGACCAGATTCTCCAGGCCCAAGTAGCCCAACGGGTGACCAGAGTCACCAGGTCAGGGTGAGGCCCAGAGGGGGAACCAGAGTAACCAGTTTAGTTTGAGGCCCAGAATGGGACCAGAGGTCCCTGGTCAAAGTGAGGCCCAGGTGTGGAATAGAGTATCCAGGTCCCAATGACCCTGGGTGAGGCCCAGAGTCACTAGGTCCATGCAGGCGCAGATGGGGAACAGAATCACTAGGTCCTGGTGAGGCATAGAATAAGACCACATTCAGCAGTGTCAGGTGAGCTCCTTGTGAGAACCAGAGCCACTCTATCCAGCTGAGTCCCAGGACCAGGTGAGGCCCACTTGAGGACCAGATTCTTCAGGTTGAATTGAGGCATAGCTGGGGACAAGCGTCACCAGGTCTGGGTGCGGCCTAGGTTGGGATAGATTCAGCAGTTCTGAGTTAGGTCAAAGTGGGGACGAGAGACACCAGGTACAGGTGAGGCCAAACTGAGGACCAGAGTCACCAGATACATGTGAAGCCCAGGTGGGGACCAGAGTCACTAGGTCCAGATGAGGCCCAGGTGAGGACCAGAGTTACCAGGTATACGTGAGGACCCGGTGGGGATCAGAGGCAACAGGTCCATGTGAGGCCGGCTTGGGGACCATGGTCAACAGGTCTACTTGAGGCCCAGGTGTGGAACACAGTAAGCAGGTCCAGGTGAGTCCCCCGTGGTGAGAAGAGTCACCACGTCCAGGTGTGGCCCAGGTCCGACCAGGATCACCAGGTCCAGGGAAGGCCCTTGAAAGAACCAGAGTTAACAGTTCGAGGTCAGGCGCAGGTGGCAACCAGGGTCAGCAGGTCCAAGTCAGGCCAAAGTGGGGTTCACAGTCACTAGGGCAAGGTGAGACCCAGAGTGGGACCAGAGTCACCTGGTCCAGGTGAGGTCCAGTTGTGGAACACAGTCACCGGGTCCCAATTTTGCCCAGTTGAGGACCATGGTCAACAGGGCCAGGTGAGGCCCAGATGGGGACCGGAGTCCCCAAATACAGGTGAAGCCCCGGTGGGGACCACAGTCACCAGTTCCAGGGTGGTCTCAGGTGCAGACCAGAATCACCAGGTCCATGTGAGGTGCAGGTGCCAACCACACTCACCCTGTCCCGGTGAGGCCCCGGTGGGGACCAGAGACACGAGGTACATGAGAAGCTAGAAACACTGCAGCCACCAGGTCCACATGATGTCCATGTGGGAACGAAAATCATCAGTTACAAGTGAGGACCTGGTGGGGATCCGACTCACCATGTCCAGGTGAGACCCAGGTGGGAACCAGTGTCACCATGTCCTGGTGTGCCCCAGGTGAAGGCCAGAGTTATTAGGTCCGGCTAGATGAGTGTTAGTGAACAGTGTAACCATATCCTGATGCTACCCAGGTGGGTACCAGAGACACCAGGTCCTGGTGAGGCCCAGGTGTAACCGGAGACATGAGGTCCAGGTGAGGTCCCGATGGGAACCACAGTCACTAGGTCAGGTGAGACCATGCTTAGGATCAGAGTCACCAGATACAGGTGAGGCCCAGGTGGAGCCAGAGACACCTGGTACAGAAGAGGCCAAAGTCAGGACCAGAGTTATCAGGATCAGGTCAGTCCCAGTGTGTAATACAGTAACTATGTCCCAATGATTCCCAGGTAGAACCAGAGTCACCAGGTCAAGCGAGGCGCAGGTGGGGAGAAAATTCACTAGGTCCAGGTGAGGCCCAGGTGAGGACCAGAGTCACCAGGTCTAGTTGACGCCTAGAGGGGTACCAGATTCACCTGGTCTAGGGGACATCCAGATGGGAACCAGAGTCACCATGTCAGGGTGAGGCCCAAGGGGATCGAGAGTCATCATGTCCAGGTGAGGTTCAGGTGTGGAACAGAGTATCCAGGTCATAATGGTCCACAGGTGAGGACCAGAGTCACCAGATCTGGGTGAGGCCCAGTTAGGAGCAGAGACACAATTTCCAGGTGAGGCCAAAAGGAGTCCACAGCAATCAGGTCCAGGTGGGGAACAAAGTCACCAGGACTGGGTGAGGCCTAGATGGGGTCCAGATTCACCAGGTCCAGGTGATTCCCAGGTGGTGACAAGGGTTACCAGTTCCGGTTGAGGACCAGGTAAGGACCAGATTCACCAGGTCCAAGTGAGGCCCACGTGAGACCTGTGACACCAGGTATGGGTGAGGCCCAGGTGCAAAGCCCACTCACCAGGTCCAGGTGAGGCCAACCTGCAGGCCATGCAGAGGAACCGTGTCCCGATGATGCCCACGTAGGGACCAGAGTTACCAGGTCAATAAGAGAGCAACCTGCACACCATTATGTGGAACCATGTCCCGATGTTGCCCACGTAGGGACCAGAGTCACCAGGTCAAAATGAAGTCCACATGGAGCATATTCACTAGGTCCAGGTGAGGCCCAGTTGAGGTCCAGAGTCACCAGATCTGGTTGAGGCCCAGAGGGGTACCATAATCCCCTGGTCCAGTTGAGATCCATATTGGGACCAGAGTCACCAGGTCAGGTTGATAGCCAGAGAGGTTCCAGAGTCATCATGTCCAGGGGAGCCTCAGGTGTGGAACAGTGTCACCAGGACCAATGATGCCCAGGTGACCAGAGTAACCAGGTACACGTGAGGCCCCGGTGGGGATCAGAGGCAACAGGTCCATGTGAGGCCGGCCTGGGGACCATGGTCAACAAGTCTATTGAGGCCCAGGTGTGGAACACAGTAAGCATGTCCAGGTGAGTCCCCAGTGGTGACAAGAGTCACGACGTCCAGGTGAGGCCCGGAGGGGACCAGGATCACCAGGTACAGGGGAAGCCCTTGAAAGAACCAGAGTCAACTGTTCGACGTCAGGCGCAGGTTCCAACCAGGGTCAGCAGGTCCAATTCTGTCCAAAGTGGGTTTCACAGTCACTAGGACACGGTGAGACCCAGTTGGGAACCAGAGTCACGTGGTCCAGGTGAGTTCCAGTAGTGGAACACAGTCACCGCGTCGCAATTTTGCCCAGTTGAGGACCATGGTCAACAGGGCCAGGTGAGGCCCAGATGGGGACCGGAGTCCCCAAATCCAGGTGAAGCCCAGGTGGGGACCACAGTCACTAGATCCAGGGTAGTCTCAGGTGCAGACCAGAATCACCAGGTCCAGGTGAGGTGCAGGTGGCAACCACACTCACCAGATCCCGGTGAGGCCCTGGTGGGGACCAGAGTCACGAGGTACATGAGAAGCTAGAAACACTGCAACCACCAGGTCCACATGATGTCCATGTGGAAACGACAATCATCAGTTACAGGTGAGGACCAGGTAGGGATCCGAGTCACCATGTCCAGGTGAAACCCAGGTGGGAACCAGTGTCACCATGTCCAGGTGTGGCCCAGGTGAAGACCAGAGTTAATAGGTCCGGCTGGGTCACTGTGAACAGTGTAACCATATCCTGATGCTACCCACGTGGGTACCAGAGACACCAGGCCCTGGTGAGGCCCAGGTGGGACCAGAGACATGAGGTCCAGCTGAGGTCCCGATGGGAACCACAGTCACCAGGTCAGGTGAGGCCATGCTTAGAATCAGAGTCACCAGTTACAGGTGAGGCCCAGTTAGAGCCAGAATCACCTGGTACATAGAGGCCAAAGTCAGGACCAGAGTTACCAGAATCAGGTCAGTCCCAGTGGGGAACAGTGTAACCATGTCCCGATGATGTCCAGATAGAACCAGCGTCACCATGTCCTGATGAGGCGCAGGTGGGGAGCATTTTCACTAGGTCCCGTTGAGGCCCTGTTGAGGACAGGAGTCACCAGGTGTAGTTGAGGCCTAGAGGGGTACCAGATTCACCTGATCTAGGTGACATCCAGATGGGGACCAGAGTCACCATGTCAGGCTGAGGCCCAGAGTGGATCCAGAGTCATCATGTCCAGGTGAGGCTCAGGTAGGTCAGAGTATCCAAGTCATAATGGTCCACAGGTGAGGACCAGAGTCACCAGATCTGGGTGAGGCCCAGTTAGGATCAGAGTCACCAGTTCCAGTTGAGGCCAAGAAGGATTCCAGAGCAATCAGGTCCAGGAGGGAACAAAGTCAACAGGACTGGGTGAGGCCCAGATGGGGACCAGATTCACCAGGCCTAGGTGATTCCCAGGTGGTGACCAGAGTTAGCAGTTCCGGGTGAGGACCAGGTAAGGACCAGATTCCCCAGGTCCAAGTGAGGCCCAAGTGGGCACCTGTGTCACCAGGTATGGATGAGTCCCAAGTGGCAACCCCACTCACCAGGTCCAGGTGAGGCCACCCTGCAGGCAATGCAGAGGAAGAGTGTCCCGATGATGCCCATGTAGGGACCTGAGTTACCAGGTCCAGGTGAGGCCAACCTGCAGGCCTTGCAGTGGAACCATGTCCCGATGATGCCCAGGGGGGTACCAGAATCACCAGGTCCAAATGAGGCCCAGATGGAGCATATTCACTAGGTCCAGGTGAGGCCCAGTTGAGGACCAGAGTCACCAGATCTGGTTGAGTCATAGAGGGGTACCAGAATCACCTGTTCCAGGTGATATCCAGATGGGGACCAGTGTCACCAGGTCAGTGTAGGCCCAAAGAGCTTCCAGAGACATCAGGTCCAGGTGAGGCTCAGGTGTGGAACAGAGTCACCAGGTACCAATGATGCCCAGATGAGGACCAGAGTCACCAGGTCTGGGTGAAGCGCAGATAGGATAAGAGTCACCAGTTCCAGGTGAGGCCAAGAAAGAGTCCACAGCAATCAGGTCCAGGTGGGGAACAAAGTCACCAGGCCTGGGGGAGGCCCAGAAGGGGACCAGATTCACCAGGTCCAGGTGAGGCCCAGGTGGTGACCAGAGTCCCCGGGTCTGGGAGAGGACCAGGTAAGGACCAGATTCACTAGGTCCAAGAGGCCCACGTGGGGACCTGAGGCACCAGGTATGGGTGAGGCCACGTGGCAACCCTAATCACCATGTCCATGTGAGACCAACCTGCAGGCCAGAGTCACCAGATCCATGTGAGGCCCTAGTGGGGACCGGAGTCACCAGGTAAATGTGAGTCCACAAGGATACCACAGTCACCAGGTCCAGGTATGGTTTATGTGGGAACGAGAGTCACCAGGTCCAGGTGAGAACCATGTGGGGACCACAGTCACCAGGTCAAGATTGAGGCCTAGTTGGGGGGACCAGAGTCAGCAGGACCAGTTGAGGCCAAAGTTTGGAGCAAAGTTATCATGTCCAGGTGAGGCCCAGGTGGGAACAGAGTAACCATGTCCCATTGATGCCAGGTGGGAAAAGATTCACAAGGTCCAGACGAGGCCTAAGTGAAGAGTAGATTCACCATGTCCTGTTGAGGTCCAGTTGAGGACCAGTGTACCCAGCGCCGGGTGAGTCCCAGAGGGGGACCAGAGACATCCGGTTCTGGTGATATCCAGGTGGGGACAAGAGTCACCACGTCAGGGTGAGGCCCAGAGTGGTATGAGAGTCACTAGTTCCAGGTGAGACCCCGATGTGGAACTGAGAAACCAGGTCCCAATATGCCCATATGAGGACCTGAGTCACAAGGTCCAGGTGAGGTCCCTGTGGGAACCAGTCACCTCGTCCAGGTGAGGCCCAGGTGGGGCCACAGTCACAAGGTCCAGGTGAGGCCCAAGTATATAAGAGAGTATCCAGGCCCCAATGATCCCCAGGTAAGGACCAGAGTCAACAGGTCCAGGAGAGGCACAAATATGGATCAGAGTCATTGTGATCCAGGTGAGGCCAGATGGAGACCACAGGAACCAGGTCCAGGGGAGCCCCATATGGGAACCAGAGCAACCAGATCCAGGTGAGGTCCAGGTGGGACCACAGTTACAAGGACCAGGTGAGGCGCAGGTGGCAACAGGATTCACCAATTCCAGGTGAGGCCCAGATGGCGACCAGTCACCATTCAGGTGCGGACCTGCTAAGGATCAGATTCACCAGGCCCAGGTGAAGCCCAAGGGGTGACCAGAGTCACCAGGTAAGGGTGAGGTTCAGAGGGGGAACCAGAGTAACCAGTTTAGTTTGAGGCCCAGAAAGGGACAGCGGTCCCTGGTCAAAGTGAGGCCCAGGTGTGGAATAGTGTATCCAGGTCCCAATGATGCCTGAGTGAAGACCAGATTCACTAAGGCCATGCAGGCCCAGATGGGGAACAGAATCACTAGGTCCTGGTGAGGCATAGAATAAGACCAGAGTCAGCAGTATCAGGTGAGCCCCTTGTGGGAACCAGAGCCACTCTTTCCAGCTGAGTCCCAGGTACATGTGAGGTCCATGTGAGGACCAGATTCATCAGGTTGAATTGAGGAATAGCTAGGGACAAGAGTCACCACGTCTGGGTGCGTAATAGGTGGGGCAAGATTCAGCAATTCTGAGTTAGGTCAAAGTGGGCAAGAGAGGGGTTCCCTAGGTGGCGCAGTGGTTTGGCGCCTGCCTTTGGCCCAGGGCGCGATCCTGGAGACCTGGGATCGAATCCCACATCAGGCTCCCGGTGCATGGAGCCTGCTTCTCCCTCTGCCTGTGTCTCTGCCTCTCTCTCTCTCTGTGACTATCATAAATAAAAAAAATTAAAAAAAAAAGTGGGCAAGAGAGACTCCAAGCCCAGGAGAGTTCCAATTTGGGACCAGAGTCACCAGATCCAGGTGAAGCCAAATGGGGACCAGAGTCACTAGGTCCAGATGAGGCCCAAATGAGGACCAGTGTTACCAGGTACACGTGATGCCCCGGTGGGAATCAGAGGCAACAGGTCCATATGAGGCCGGCTTCAGTACCATGGTCAACAGGTCTCCTTGAGGCCCAGGTGTGGAACACAGTAGCCAGGTCCAGGTGAGTCCCCGGTGGTGACAAGGGTCCCCACGTCCAGGTGAGTCCCAGGGGGGGACCAGGATCACCAGGTACAGGGGAAGCCCTTGAATGAACCAGAGTCAACAGTTCGAGGTCAGGCACAGGTGGCAACCAGGGTCAGCAGGTCCAAGTCAGGCCAAAGTGGGGTTCACAGTCACTAGGGCACGGTGAGACCCAGAGGGGGACCAGAGTCACCTGGTCCAGGTGAGGTCCAGTTGTGGAACACAGTCACCGGGTCCCAATTTTGCCAGTTTAGGACCATGGTTGACAGGGCCAGGTGAGCCCAGATTGGGGATCCTCAATCTGGATCATGGTAACCAGTTCCAGTTGAGGCTAAGAAGGAGTCCACAGCAATCAGGTCCAGATTGACGCCTAGGTCGGGGGAACAGTCATCAGGACCAGTTGAGTCCAAAGTGTGGAGCAAAGTTATCATGTCCAGGTGAGGCCCAGGTGGGGAACAGACTAACCATGTCCCATTGATGCCAGGTGGGAAAACAGTCACAAGGTCCAGACGAGGCCTAAGTGAGGAGTAGATTCACCAGGTCGTGTTGAGGCCCAGGTGAGGACCAGTGTCCCCAGCTCCGGGTGAGTCCCAGAGGGGGACCAGAGTCACCCGGTTCTGGTGATATCCAAGTGGGGACCAGAGTCACCACGTCAGGGTGAGAACCATAATGGGACGAGAATCACTAGGTCAAGGTGAGGCCCCGATGAGGAACTGAGAAACCACGTCCCATGATACCCATATGAGGACCTGAGTCACCAGGTCCAGGTGAGGTCCTTGTAGGAACCAGTCACCTCGTCCAGGTGAGCCCCAGGTGGGACTACAGTCACCAGGTCAAGGTTTGGACCAGGTATATAAGAGAGTATCCAGGTCCCAATGATGCCCAGGTAAGGACCAGAGTCAACAGGTCCAGGAGAGACCCAAATATGGATCAGAGTCATTGTGTTCCAGGTGAGGCCAGATGGAGACAACAGGAACCAGGTCCAGGAGAGCCCCATATGGGTACCAGCGCCACCAGATCCAGGTGAGGTCCAGGTGGGACCACAGTCACAAGGTCCAGGTGAGGCGCAGGTGGCAAGAGGATTCACCAAGTCCACGTGGGGCCCAGGTGACGACCAGTCAGCAGATCCAGGTGCGGACCAGCTAAGGACCAGATTCACCAGGCCCAACTGAAGCCCAAGGGGTGACCGGAGTCACCAGGTAAGGGTGAGGACCAGAGGGGGAACCAGAGTAACCAGTTTAGTTTGAGGACCAGAATGGGACCAGAGGTCCCTGGACAAAGTGAGGCCCAGTTGTAGAATAGAGTATCCTGGTCCCAATGATGCCTGGGTGAGGACCAGAGTCACTAGGGCCATGCAGGCCCAGATGGGGAACAGAATCACTAGGTCCTGGTGAGGCATAGAATAAGACCACAGTCAACAGTATCATGATAGCCCATTGTGGGAACCAAAGACACTCTATCCAGCTGAGTCCCAGGTCCATGTGAGGCCCACGTGAGGACCAGATTCATCAGGTCGAATTGAGGCATAGCTGGGGACAAGAGTCACCAGGTCTGGGTGCGGCCTAGGTGGGGCAAGATTCAGCAGTTCTGAGTTAGGTGAAAGTGGGGACGAGAGACACCAGGTCCAGGTGAAGCCAAATTGCGGACCAGAGTCACCAGATCCAGGTGAGGTCCAGATGGGGACCAGAGTCACCAGATCCAGGTGAAGCCCAGGTGGGGACCAGAGTCACTAGGTCCAGATGAGGCACAGGTGAGGACCAGAGTTACCAGGTACACGTGAGGCCCCGGTGGGGATCAGAGGCAACAGATGCATGTGAGGCTGGCTTGGGGACCATGGTCAACAGGTCTACTTGAGGCCCAGGTGTGGAACACAGTAAGCAGATACAGGTGAGTCCCCAGTGTTGACAAGGGTCACCACGTCCAGGTGAGGCCCAGTTGCGGACTAGGATCACCAGGTACAGGGGAGGCCCTTGAAAGAAACAGAGTCAACAGTTCGAGGTCAAGCGCAGGTGGCAACCAGGGTCAGCAGGTCCAAGTCAGGCGAAAGTGGGTTTCACATTCACTAGGGCATGGTGAGACGCAGAGGGGCACCAGAGTCATGTGGTACAGGTGAGGTCCAGTTGTGGAACACAGTAACCGCGTCCCAATTTTGCCCAGTTGAGGACCATGGTCAAAAGGGCCAGGTGAGGCCAAGATGGGGACCGGAGTCCCCAAATCCAGGGAAGCCCAGGTGGGGACCACAGTCACCAGATCCAGGGTAGTCTCAGGTGCAGACAAGAAACAGCAGGTCCAGGTGAGGTGCAGGTGGCAACCACACTCACCAGGTCCCGGTGAGGCCCTGGTGGGGACCAGAGACACGAGGTACATGAGAAGCTAGAAACACTGCAGCCACCAGGTCCACATGATGTCCATGTGGGAACGAGAATCACCAGTTACAGGTTAGGACCAGGTGGGGATCTGACTCACAATTTCCAGGTGAGACCCAGGTGGCAACGAGTGTCACCATGTCCAGGTGTGGCCCAAGTGAAGACCAGATTTAATAGGTCCGGCTGGGTCACTGTTAGTGAACAGTGTAACCATATCCTGATGCTACCCAGGTGGGTACCAGAGACACCAGGTCCTGGTGAGTCCCAGGTTGGACCAGAGACATGAGTTCCAGTGAGGTCCCGAAAGGAACCACAGTCACCAGGTCAGGTGAGGCCATCCTTAGGATCAGAGTCACCAGTTACAGGTGAGGTCCAGGTGGAGCCAGAGACACCTGGTACAGAAGAGGCCAAAGTCAGGACCAGAGTTACCAGGATCAGGTCAGTCCCAGTGGGGAACAGAGTAACCATGTTCCGATGATGCCCAGGTAGACCCAGCGTCACCAGGTCCAGATGAGGCGCAGGAGGGGAGCATATTCACTATGTCTCGGTGAGACCCAGTTGAGGACCAGTGTCACCAGGTATATTTGAGCCCTTGAGGGGTAACAGATTCACCTGGTCTAGGTGACATCCAGATGGGGACCAGAGTCACCATGTCAGGGTGAGGCCCCGAGGGGATCCAGAGTCATCATGTCCAGGTGAGGCTAGATGTGGAACAGAGTATCCAGGTCATAATGGTCCACAGGTGAGGACCAGAGTCACCAGATCTGAGTGAGGCCCAGTTAGGATCAGAGTCACGTGTTCCAGTTGAGGACAAGAAGGAGTCCACAGCAATCAGGTCCAGGTGGGGAACAAAGTCACAAGGACTGGGTGAGGCCCAGATGGGGCCAGATACACCAGGTCCAGGTGATTCCCAGGTGGTGACCAGGGTTACCAGCTCCGGGTGCGGACCAGGTAAGGACGAGATGCACCAGGGCATACTGGGGCCCACGTGGGGACCGGTGTCACCATGCATGGGTGAGGCCCTGGTGGCAACCCCACTCACCAGGTCCAGGTGAGTCCAACCTGCAGGCCATGCAGAGGAATCATGTCCCGAAGATACCCAGGTAGGGACCAGAGTTACGAGGTCCAGGTGAGGCCAACCTGCAGGCCATGCAGTGGAACCATGTCCCCATGATGCCCAGGTAGTTACAAGAGAAACCAGGTCCAAATGAGGCCTAAATGGAGCATATTCACTAGGTTCAGGTAAGGCCCAGTTGAGGATCAGTGTCACCAGATCTGGTTGAGGCCTAAAGGGGTACAAGAATCACCTGGTCCAGGTGACATCCAGATGGGGACCAGAGTCACCAGGTCAGAGTGAGGCCCAGAGAGGTTCCAGAGTCATCATGTCCAAGTGAGGCTCAGGTGTGGAACAGAGTCACCAGGTACCAATGATGCCCAGGTGAGGACCAGAGTCACCAGGTCTGGGTGACGCGCAGATAGGATCAGAGTCACCAGCTCCAGGGGAGGCCAAGAAAGTGTCCAGAGCACTCCAGTCCAGGTGGGGAACAAAGTCACCAGGACTGGGTGAGGCCCAGATGGGGACCAGATTCACCAGGTCCAGGTGAGGCCCAGGTGGTGACCAGAGTCCCCGGTTCTGGCAGAGGACCAGGTAAGGACCAGATTCACCAGGTCCAAGAGGCCCACGTGGGGACCTAAGTCAACAGGTATGGGTGAGGTCCTGGTGGCAACCCCACACACCAGGTTCAGTGAGGACAACCTGCAGGCCAGAGTCACCAGACACAGGTGAGACCTTAGTGGGGACCGGAGTCACAAGGTAAAAGTGAGTCTACAAGAACACCACAGTCACCAGGTCCAGGTGTGATTCATGTGCGAACGAGAGTCACCAGGTCCAGGTGAGACCCAGGTGGGGACCACAGTCACCAGGTCCAGATTGAGGCCTTGGTGGGGAGCTCAGGATCAGAGTCATCAGGACCATTTGAGGCCAAAGTGTGGAGCAAAGTTATCATGTCCAGCTGAGGCGCAGGTGGGGAACAGAGTAACCATGTCCCATTGATGCCAGGTGGGAAAAGAGTCACAAGGTCCAGACGAGGCCTAAGTGAGGAGTAGATACACCAGGTCCTGTTGAGGCCCAGTTGAGGACCAGTTTCACAATATCTGGTTCGGCTTAGAACGGTAGCAGAATCACCCGATCGAGGCGATATCCAGATGGGGACCAGAGTCACCATGTCAGGCTGACCCCAGAGGGGATCCATGGTCATCATGTCCAGGTGAGGCTGAGGTTTGGAACAAAGTATCCAGGTCATAATGGTCCACAGGTGAGGACCAGAGTCACCAGATCTGGGTGAGGCCCAGTTAGGTTCAGAGTCACCAGTTCCAGGTGAGGCCAAGAAGGAGTCCACAGCAATCAGGTCCAGGTGGGGAACAAAGTCACCAGGACTGGGTGAGGCCCAGATGGGGACCAGATTCACATGGTCCAGGTTATTCCCAGGTTTTGACCAGAGTTACCAGTTCCGGGTGAGGACAAGTTAAGGACGAGATTCACCAGGTCCAAGTGAGACCCACGTGGGTACCTGTGTCACAATGAATGTGTGAGGCCCAGATTACCACCCCACGCACCAGGTCCAGGTGAGACCAACCTGGAAGCCATGAAGAGGAACCATGTCCCGATGATGCCCAAGTAGGGAACAGAGTTACCAGGTCCAGGTGAGGACAACCTGCAGGCCATGCAGTGGAACCATGTCCCGATGATGCCCCAGTAGGGACCAGAGACACCAGGTCCCAATGAGGCCCAGATGGACCAAATTCCCTAGGTCCAGGTGAGGCCCTGTTGAGGACAGAGTCACCAGATTTGGTTGATGCCTAGAGGGGAACCAGAATCTCCTGGTCCAGGTGACATCCAGATGGGGACCAGAGTCACCAGGTCATGGAGAGGCCCAGAGGGGTTCCAGAGTCATGATGTCCAGGTTAGGCTCAGGTGAGGAACAGAGTCACCAGGTACCATGATGCCCAGGTGAGGACCAGAGTCACCAGATCTGGGTGAGGCCTAGTTAGGATCAGAGTCACAAGTTCCAGGTGAGGCCCAAAAGGAGTCCAAAGCAATCAGGTCCAGGTGGGGAACAAAGTCACCAGGACTCGGAGAGGCCCAGATGGGGACCAGATTCACCAGGTCCAGGTTAGGCCCAGGTGGAAACCAGAGTCCCAGGTCTGGGAGAGGAGCATGTAAGGACCAGATTCACCAGGTCCAAGAGACCCAAGTCAGGACCTGAGTCACCAGGTATGGGTGACGCCCAGGTGGCAACCCCACTCACCAGGTCGAGGTGAGCCCAACCTGCAGGCCAGAGTCACCAGATCCAGGTGAGGCCCTAGAGGGGACCGGAGTCACCAGGTAAATGTGAGTCTACAAGAACACCACATTCACCAGGTCCAGGTGTGGTTCATGTGGGAACAAGAGTCACCAGGTCCAGGTGAGACCCAGGTGGGTACCACAGTCACCAGGTCCAGATTGAGGCCTAGGTGGGGGGACCAGAGTCATCAGGACCAGGTGAGGCCAAAGTGTGGAGCAAAGTTATCATATCCAGGTGAGGCCCAGGTGGGGAACAGAGTAACCATGTCCCATTGATGCCAGGTGGGAAAAGAGTCACAAGGTCCAGACGAGGCCTATGTGAAGAGTAGATACATCAGGTCCTGTTGAGGCCCAGTTGAGGACCAGTGTCCACAGCTCCGGTGAGTCTCAGAGGGGTACCAGAGTCACCCGGTTCTGGTGATATCCACGTGGGGACCAGAGTCATCATGTCAGGGTGAGACCCAGAGGGGGACGAGAATCACTAGCTCCAGGTGAGGCCCGATGTGGAACTGAGAAACCAGGTCCCATGATGCCCATATGAGGATCTGAGTCACCAGGTCCAGGTGAGGTCCCTGAAGGAACCAGTCACCTCGTCCAGGTGAGGCCGAGGTGAGACCACAGTCACCAGTTCCAGGTGAGGCCCAGGTATATAAGAGAGTATCGAGGTCCCAATGATGTCCAGGTAAGGTCCAGAGTCAACAGGTCCAGGAGAGGCCCAAATACGGATCAGAGTCATTGTGTTCCAGGTGAGTCCAAATGGAGACCACAGGAACCAGGTCCAGGAGAGCCCCATATGGGAACCAGAGACACCAGATACAGGTGAGGTCCAGGTGGGAATACAGTCACAAGGTCCAGGTGAGGCGCAGGTGGCAACAGGATTCAGCAAGTCAAGGTGAGGCCCAGGTGGCGACTAGTCACAACATCCAGGTGCGGACCAGCTAAGGACCAGATTACCAAGCCTAAGTGAAGCCCAAGCAGTGACCCGAGTCACCAGGTAAGGGTGAGACCCAGAGGGGGAACCAGAGTAACCAGTTTAGTTTGAGGCCCAGAATGGGACCAGAGGTCCCTGGTCAAAGTGAGGCCCAGGTGTGGAATAGAGTATCCAGGGTGAGGATCATTGTGTCCATCACCCAATGATGCCTGGGTGAGGACCAGAGTCACTAGGGCCATATAGGCCCAGATGGGGAACAGAATCACTAGGTCCTGTTGAGGCATAGAATAAGACCACAGTCAGCAGTATCATTTGAGCCCCTTACCGGAACCAGAGCCACTCTATCCAGCTGAGTCCCAGGTCCATGTGAGACTCACTTCAGGACCAGATTCATAAGGTCCAATTGAGGCATAGCTGGGGACAAGAGTCACCAGGTCTGGGTGCAGCCTAGGTGGGGACCAAGATCACCAGGTCCAGGGAAGGCCCTTGAAAGAACCAGAGTCAACAGTTCGAGGTCAGGCGCAGTTGGCAACCAGGGTCAGCAGGTCCAAGGCAGGCCAAAGTGGGGTTCACAGGCACTAGGACACGGTGACACCCAGAGGGGGACCAGAGTCACTTGGTCCAGGTGAGGCCACTTGTGGAACACAGTCTCCGGGTCCCAATTTTGCCCAGTTGAGGACAACCCCACTCACCAGGTCCAGGTGAGGCCAAACTGAAGACCAGAGTCACCAGATGCAGGTTAGGTCCAGGTGGGGACCAGATTCACCAGATCCAGGTGAGGTCCAGGTGGGGTCCAGAGTCATCAGATCCAGGTGAAGCCAAGGTGGGGACCAGAGTCACTAGGTCCAGATGAGAAGAAGGTGAGGACCAGAGTTGCCAGGTACACGTGAAGCACCGGTGGGGATCAGAGGAAAACAGGTCCATGTGAGGCCGGCTTGGGGACCATGGTCAACAAGGCTACTTGAGGCCCAGGTGTGGAACACAGTATGCAGGTCCAGGTGAGTCCCCGGTGGTGACAAGTGTCACCACGTCTTGGTTTGGCCCAGGTGGGTACCATTATCACCAAGTACAGTGGAGGCCCTTGAAAGAACCAGAGTCAACAGTTCGAAGTCAGGCGCAGGTGGCAACCAGGGTCAGCAAGTCCAAATCCAGATGGGGACCAGAGTATCCAGGTCAGGGTGAGACCCAGAGAGGTTCCAGAGTCATCATGTCCAGGTGAGGCTCAGGTGTGGAACAGAGTCACCAGGTACCAATGATGTCCAGGTGAGGACCAGAGTCACCAGGTCTGGGTGACGCGCAGATAGAATCAGAGTCACCAGTTCCAGGTGAGGCCAAGAAGGAGTCCACAGCAATCAGGTCCAGGTTGGGAACAAAGTCACCAGGACTGGGTGAGTCCCAGATAGGGACCAGATTCACCAGGTCCAGGTGAGGCCCAGGTGGTGACCAGAGTCCCCGGGTCTGGGAGAGGACCAGGTAAGGTCCAGATTCACCAGGTCCAAGAGGTCCACGTGGGGACCTGAGTCACCAGGTATGGGTGAGGCCCTGGTGGCAAACCCTACTCACCAGGTCCAGGTGAGGCCAACCTGCAGGCCAGAGTCACTAGATTCAGGTGAGGCCCTAGTGGGGACCGGAGTCACCAGGTAAATATGAGTCTACAAGAACACCACAGTCACCAGGTCCAGGTGTGGTTCATGTGGGAAAGAGATTCACCAGGTCCGGGTGAGGCCCAGGTGGGGACCAGTGTCCCCGGGTCTGGGAGAGGACCAGGTAAGGTCCAGATTCACCAGGTCCAAGAGGCCAACGTGGGGACCTGAGTCACCAGGTATGGGTGAGGCCCTTGTGGCAAACCCTACTCACCAGGTCCAGGTGAGGCCAACCTGCAGGCCAGGTCACTAGATCCAGGTGAGTCCCTAGTGGGTACCGGAGTCACGAGGTAAATGTGAGTCTACAAGAACACCACAGTCACCAGGTCCAGGTGTGGTTCATGTGGGAACGAGAGTCACCAGGTCCAGGTGAGACCCAGGTGGGGACCACAGTCATCAAGTCCAGATTGAGGCCTAGGTGGCGGTACCAGAGTCATCAGGACCAGTTGAGGCCAAAGTGCGGAGCAAAGTCACCTCATCCAGGTGAGGCCCAGGTGGGACCACAGTCACCAGGTCCAGGTAAGGCCCAGGTATATAAGAGAGTATCCAGGTCCCAGTGATGCCCACGTAAGGACCAGAGTCAACAGGTCCAGGAGAGGCCCAAATATGGATCAGAGTCATTGTGTTCCAGGTGATGCCAGATGGAGACCACAGGAATCAGGTCCAGGAGAGTCCCATATGGGAACCAGAGCCACCAGATCCAGGTGAGGTCCAGGTGGGACCACAGTCACAAAGTTCAGGTGAGGCGCAGGTGGCAACAGGATTCACCAAGTCCAGGTGAGGCCCAGGTGGCGACCAATCCAGGTGCGGACCTGCTAAGGACCGGAATCACCAGGCCCAAGTGAAGCCCAAGAGGTGACCAGAGTCACCAGGTAAGGGTGAGGCCCAGAGGGGAACCAGAGTAAACAGTTCAGTTTCAGGTCCAGAATGGGACCAGAGGTCCCTGGTCAGAGTGAGGCCCAGGCGTGGAATAGAGTATCCAGCTCCCATGATGCCTGGGTGAGGACCAGAGTCACTAGGGCCATGCAGGCCCAGATCAGGAACAGAACATCTAGGTCCTAGTGAGGCATAGTATAAGACCACAGTCACCAGTATCAGGTGAGCCCTTTGTGGGAACCAGAGCCAGTATATCCAGATGAGTCCCAGGTGATGTGAGGCCCACGTGAGGACCAGATTCATCAGGTCGAATTGAAGCATAGCTGTGGACAAGAGTCACCTGGTCTGGGCGCGGCCTAAGTGGGGCAAGATTCAGCAGTTCTGAGTTAGGTCAAAGTGGGGAAGAAACACACCAGGAACAGGTGAGTCCTAACTGAGGACCAAAGTCACCAGATCCAAGTGAGGTCCATGTTGGAAAGTGAGTCACCAGGTCCAGGCGAGGTCCAGGGGGGACCAGAGTCACCAGATCCGGGTGAAGTCCAGGTTGGGACCAGAGTCACCAGATCCAGATGAGGCCCAGGTGAGGACCAGAGTTACCAGGTACACGTGAGGCCTCGGTGGGGATCAGAGGCAACAGTTCCATGTGAGGCCGGCTTGGGACCATGTTCAACAGGGCTAATTGAGGCCCAGGTATGGAACACAGCATGCAGGTCCAGGTGAGTCCCCGGTGGTGACAAGAGTCAGCATGTCCAGGTGAGGCCAACCTGCAGGCCAGAGTCACCAGATACAGGTGAGACCTTAGTGGGGACCCGAGTCACAAGGTAAAAGGGAGTCTACAAGAACACCACAGTCACCATGTCCAGGTGTGATTCATGTGGGAACGAGAGTCACCAGGTACAGGTGAGACCCAGGTGGGGACCACAGTCACCAGGTCCAGATTATGGCCTAGATGGGGAGCCAGAGTCATCAGGACCAGTTGAGGCCAAAGTGTGGAACAAAGTTATCATGTCCAGGTGAGGCGCAGGTGGGGAACAGAGTAACCATGTCCCATTGATGCCAGGTGGAAAAAGAGTCACAAGGTCCAGACGAGGTCTAAGTGAGGAGTAGATTCACCAGGTCCTGTTGAGGCCCAGTTGAGGAGCAGTGTCCCCAGCTCCGGGTGAGTCCCAGAGGGGGAACAGAGTCAACCGGTTCTGGTGATATCCAGCTGGAGTCCAGAGTCACCACGTCAGGGAGAGATCCAGAGTCGGACGAGAATCACTAGGTCCAGGTGAGGCCCCGATGTGGAACTGAGAAACCAGGTCCCATGATGACCATATGAGGACCTGTGTCACCACGTCCAGGTGAGGTCCCTGTGGGAACCAGTCACCTCGTCCAGGTGAGGCCCAGGTGGGACCACAATCACCAGGTCCAGGTGAGGCCCAGTTATATAAGAGAGTATCCAGGTCCCAATGATGCCCAGGTAAGGACCAGAGTCAGCAGGTCCAGGAGAGGCCCAAATATGGGTCAGAGTCATTGTGTTCCAGGTGAGGCCAGATGGAGACAACAGGAACCAGGTCCAGGAGAGCCCCATATGGGAACCAGAGTCACCAGATCCAGGTGAGGTCCAGGTGGGACCACAGTCAAAAGGTCTGGGTGAGGCGCAGGTGGCAACAGGATTCACCAAGACCAGGTGAGGCCCAGGTGGCGACCAGTCACCAGATCCAGGTGAGGAACAGCTAAGGACCAGATTCACCAGTCCCAAGTGAAACCCAAGGGGTGACCAGAGTCACCAGGTAAGTGTGAGGCCCAGAGGGGGAACCAGAGTAACCAGTTTAGTTTGAGGCCCAGAATGGGACCAGAGATCCCTGGTGAAAGTGAGGCCCAGGTGTGGAATAGAGTATCCAGGTCCCAATGATGCCTGGGTGAGGACCAGAGTCACTAAGCCATGCAGGCCCAGATGTGGAACATATTCACTAGGTCCTGGTGAGCCATAGATAAGACCACAGTCAGCAGTATCAGGTGAGCCCCTTGTGGGAACCAAGCCACTCTATCCAGCTGAGTCCCAGGTCCATGTGAGGCCCACCTGAGGACCAGATTCATCATGTCGAATTGAGGCATCGCTGGGGACAAGTGTCACCAGGTCTGGGAGCGGCCTAGGTGGGGCAAGATTCAGCAGTTCTGAGTTAGGTCAAAGTGGGTACGAGAGACACCAGGTCCAGGTGAGGCCAAACTGAGGACCAGAGTCACCAGATCCAGGGGAGGTCCATGTTGGAAAGAGAGTCTCGAGGTCCAAGAGTGGTCCAGGTGGGGATCAGAGTCACCAGTTCCAGGTGAGGCCAAGAAGGAGTCCACAGCAATCAGGTCCAGGTGGGGAACAAAGTCACCAAGTCTCGGTGAGGCCCAAATTGGGATCAGATTCACCAGATCCAGGTGATTCCCAGGTTGTGACCAGAGTTACCAGTTCCGGGTTAGGTCCAGGTAAGGACCAGATTCACACGGTCCAAGTGAGGCCCACGTGGGGACCTGTGTCACCAGGTATGGGTGAGGCACAGGTGGCAACCACACTCACCAGATCCAGGAGAGGCCATCCTTCGCGCCATGCAGAGGAACCGTGTCCCGATGATGCCCATGTAGGAACCAGATTTACCAGGTCCAGGTGATGCCAACCTGCAGTCCATGCAGTGGAACCATGTCCCGATGGTGCCCAGGGAGGGACCTGAGTCACCGGGTCCAAATGAGTCCCAGATGGAGCATATTCACTAGGTCCAGGTGAGGCCCAGTTGAGGACCAGAGTCACCAGATCTGGTGGAGGCCAGAGGGGTACCTAATCACCTGGTCAAGGTGACCTTAAGATGGGCACCAGAGTCACCAGGTCAGGGTGAGGCCCAGAGAGGTTCCAGAGTCATCATGTCCAGGTGAAGCTCAGGTGTGGAACAGAGTCACCAGGTACCAATGATGCCCAGATGAGGACCAGAGTCACCAGATCTGGGTGACGCGCAGACAGGATCAGAGTCACCAGTTCCAGGTGAGGCAAAGAAAGAGTCCACAGCAATCGGGTCCAGGTGGGGAACAAAGTAACCAGGACTGGGTGAGGCCCAGATGCGGACCAGATTCATCTTGTCCAGGTGAGGTCCAGGTGATGACCAGAGTCCCCAGGATGGGAGAGGACCAGGTAAGGACCAGAATCACCAGATCTGGGTGATGCGCAGATAGGATTAGAGTCACCATTTCCAGGTGAGGCCAAGAAAGAGTCCATAGAAATCAGGTCCAGGTGGGGAACAAAATCACCAGGACTGGGTGAGGCCCAGATGGGGACCTGATTCACCATGTCCAGGTGTGGCCCAGGTGATGACCAGCGTCCCCGGTTCTGGGAGAGGAGCAAATAAGGACCAGATTCACCAGGTCCAAGAGGCCCCCGTGGGGACCTCTGTCACTTGATACGGGTGAGGCCAAGGTGGCACCCCACTCACCACTTCCAGGTAAGGCAAACCAGCAGGCCAGATTCACCAATCCAGGTGAGGCCCTGGTGGGGACCGGAGTCACCAGGTAAATGTGAGTCTACAAGAACACCACAGTCACCAGGTCCAGGTGTGGGTCATGTGGGAACGAGAGTCACCACTTTCAGGTGAGACCCAGCTGAAGACCAGAGTTAATAGGTCCGGATGGGTCACTGTTAATGAACAGTGTAACCATATCCCGATGCTACCCAGGTGGGTACCAGAGACACCAGGTCCTGGTGAGGCGCAGGTGGGACCAGAGACATGAGGACCAGGTGAGTTCCCGATGGGTAACACAATCACCAGGTCAGGTGAGGCCATGCATAGGATCAGAGTCACCAGTTACACGTGAGGCCCAGTTGGAGCCCGAGTCACCTGTTACAGAAAAGGCCAACGTCAGGACCAGAGTTACCAGGATCAGGTCAGTCCCAGTGGGGAATAGAGTAACCATGTCCCGATGATGCCCAGGTAGAACCAGAGACACCAGGTCCAGATGAGGCGCAGGTGGGGAGCATATTCACTAGGTCCCGGTGAGGCCCAGGTGAGGACCAGAGTCACCAGGTCTAGTTGAGGCCTAGAGGGGTACCAGATTCACCTGGTCTAGGTGACATCCAAATGGGGACCAGAGTCACCATGTCAGGCTGAGGCCCAGACGTGATCCAGAGTCATCATGTCCAGGTGAGGCTCAGGTGTTGAACAGAGTATCCAGGTCATAATGGTCCACAGGTGAGGACCAGAGTCACCAGATCTGGGTGAGGCCCAGTTAGGATCAGACTCACCAGTTCCAGGTGAGGCCAAGAAGGAGTCCAGAGCAATCAGGTCCAGGTGGGGAACAAAGTCACCAGGACTGGCTGAGGAGGCCCAGATGGGGACCAGATTCACCAGGTCCAGGTGATTCCAAGGTGGTGTCCAGGGTAACCAGTTCCGGGTGAGGACCAGGTAAGGACCAGATTCACCAGGTCCAAGTGAGGCCCACGTGGGGACCTGTGTCACCAGGCATGGGTGAGGTCAGGTGTCAACCCCACTCACCAGGTCCAGGTGAGGGCAACCTGCAGGCCATGCAGAGGAACCATGTCCCGATGATGCCCAGGTAGGGACTAGAGTTACCAGGTCCAGGTGAGGCCAACCTGCAGGCCATGCAGTGGAACCATGTCCCGATGATGCCCAGGTAGGGAACAGAGTTACCAGGTCCAGGTGTGGCCAACCTGCAGGTTATTCAGTGGAGCCATGTCCCGATGATGCCCAGGAAGGGACAAGATTCACCAGGTCCAAATGAGGCCCAGGTGGACATATTCACTAGGTCCAGGTGAGGCCCAGTTGAGGACCAGAGTCACCAGATCTGGTTGAGGCCTAGAGGGGTACCAGAATCACCTGGTGCAGGTGACATCCAGATGGGGACCAGAGTCCCCAGGTCAGGGTGAGGCCCAGAGAGGCTCCAGAGTCATCATATCTAGGTGAGGCTCAGGTGTGGAACACAGTGTCCAGGTCATAGCGGTCCACAGGTGAGGACGACAGTGACCAGATCTGGGTGACGCGCAGATAGGATCAGAGTCACCAGTTCCAGGTGAGGCCAAGAAAGTGTCCACAGCAATCAGGTCCAGGTGGGGAACACAGTCACCAGGACTGGGTGAGGCCCAGATGGGGACAAGATTCAACAGGTCCAGGTGAGGCCCAGGTAGTGACCAGAGTCCCCGGGTCTGGGAGTGGACCAGGTAAGGACCAGATTCACCAGGTCCAAGAGGCCCACGTGGGGAACTGAGTCACCAGGTATGGGGTGACAACCCCACTCACCAAATCCAGGTGAGGCCAACCTTCATGCCAGAGTCACCTGATCCATGTGAGGCTCTAGTGGGGACCGGAGTCACCAGGTAAATGTGCGTCTACAAGAACACCACAGTCACCAAGTGCAGGTGTGGTTCACGTGGGAACGAGAGACACCAGGTCTAGGTGAGAACCAGGTGGGGGAACCAGAGTCATCAGGACCTGTTGAGGCCAAAGTGTGGAGCAAAGTTATCATTTTCAGGTGAGGCCCAGGTGTGGAACACAGTAACCATATCCCATTGATGCCAGGTGGGAAAAGAGTCACAAGGTCCCAGTGAGGCGCAGGTGGCAACAGGATTCACCAAGTCCAAGTGAGGCCCAGGTGGCGAAGAGCCACCAGATCGATGTGCGGACCAGCTAAGGACCAGATACACCAGGCCCAGTGAAGCCCAAGGGGTGACCAGATTTACCAGGTAATGGTGAGGCCCAGAGGGGGAACCAGAGTAACCAGTTTAGTTTGAGGTCCAGAATGGGACCAGCGGTCCCTGGTCAAAGAGAGGCCCAGGTGTGGAATAGAGTATCCAGGTCCCAATGATGCCTGGGTCAGGACCAGAGGCACTAGGGCCATGCAGGCCCAGATGGGGAACAGAATCACTAGGTCCTGGTGAGGCATAGAAAAGACCACAGTCACCAGTATCAGGTGAGCCCCTTGTGGGAAGCAGAGCCACTCTATTCAGCTGAGTCCCAGGTCCATGTGAAGCCCACGTGAGTACCAGATTCATCAGGTGGAATTGAGGCATAGCTGGGGACAAGAGTCACCAGGTCTGGGTGCGGCCTAGGTGGGGCAAGATTCAGCAGTTCTGAGTTAGGTCAAAGTGGGGACGAGAGACACCAGGTCCAGGTGAGGCCAAACTAGGTGCCAGAGTCACCAGATCCAGGTGAGGTCCATGGTGGAAAGAGAGTCACCAGGTCCAGGAGAGGTCCAGGTGGGGACAATAGTCACCAGATTCAGGTGAAGCCCAGGTGGGGACCAGAGTCACTAGGTCCAGATGAGGCCCAGTTGAGGACCAGAGTTACAAGTTACACGTGAGGATCTGGTGGGGATCAGAGGCAACAGGTCCATGTGAGGCCGGCTTGGGGACCATGGTCAACAGGTCCACTTGAGACCCAGGTGTGGAACACAGTAAGCAGGTCCAGGTGAGTCCCCCGTGGTGACAAGAGTCACCACGTCCAGGTGAGGCCCAGGTGGGGACCAGGATCACCAGGTACAGGGGAGGCCCTTGAAAGAACCAGAGTCAACAGTTCGAGTTCAGGCGCAGGTGGCAACCAGGGTCAGCAGGTCCAAGTCAAGCCAAAGTGGACTTCACAGTCACTAGGGCACGGTGAGACCCAGAGGGGGAGCATAGTCACCTGGTCCAGGTGAGGTCCAGTTGTGGAACACAGTCACCTGGTCCAAATTTTGCCCAGTTGAGGACCATGGTCAACAGGGCCAGGTGAGGCCCAGATGGGGACCGGAGTCCCGAAATCCAGGTGAAGCCCAGGTGGGGACCACAGTCACCAGATCCAGGGTAGTCTCAGGTGCAGACCAGAATCACCAGGTCCAGGTGTGGTGCAGGTGGCAACCAAACTCACCAGGATCCGGTAAGGCACGGGTGGGGACCAGAGTCACGAGGTACATGAGAAGCTAGAAACACTTGGGATCCCTGGGTGGCGCAGCGGTCTGGCGCCTGCCTTTGGCCCTGGGTGCGATCCTGGAGACCCGGGATCGAATCCCACGTTGGGCTCCCGGTGCATGGAGCCTGCTTCTCCCTCTGCCTGTGTCTCTGCCTCACTCTCTCTCTGTGACTATCATAAATAAATAAAAATTAAAAAAAAAAGTTGCTAGAAACACTGCGGCCAACAGGTCAACATGATGTCCATGTGGGAACGAGAATCACCAGTTACAGGGGAGGACCAGTTGTGGATCCGACTCACCATGTCCAGGTGAGACCCAGGTGGGAACCAGTGTCAACATGTCCAGGTGTGGCCCAGGTGAAGACCAGAGTTAATAGGTCCGGCTGTTAGTGAACAGTGTAACCGTATCCTGATGCTACCAAGGTGGGTACCAGAGACACCAGGTCCTGGTGAGGCCCAGTTGGGACCAGAGACATGAGGTCCAGGTGAGGTCCCGATGGGAACCACAGTCACCAGGTCAGGTGAGGACATGTTTAGGATCAGAGTAACCAGTTATCGGTGAACCCAAGGCGGATCCAGAGTCACCTGGTACAGAAGAGGCCAAAGTCAGGACCAGAGTTACCAGGATCAGGTGAGTCCCAGTGGGGAATAGAGTAACCATGTCCCGATGATGCCCACGTAGAAGCAGAGTCACCATGTCCAGCTGAGGCGCAGGTGGGGAGCATATTCACTAGGTCCCGGTGAGGCCCAGTTGAGGACCAGAGTCACCAGGTCTAGTTGAGGCCTAGACGGGTACCAGATTCACCTGGTCTCGGTGACATCCAGATGGGGACCAGAGTCACCATGTCAGTCTGAGGCCCAGAGGGGATCCAGAGTTATCATGTCCAGGTGATGCTCAGGTGTGGAACAGAGTATCCAGGTCATAATGATCCACAGGTGAGGACCAGAGTCACCTGATCTGGGTGAGGCTCAGTTAGGATCAGAGTCACCAGTTCCAGGTGAGGCCAAGAAGGAGTCCAGAGCAATCAGGTCCAGGTGGGGAACAAAGTCACCAGGACTGGGTGAGGAGGCCCAGATGGGGAAGATTCACCAGGCCCAGGTGATTCCCAGGTGGTGACCAGGTTACCAGTTCCGGGTGAGGACCAGGTAAGGACCAGATTCACCAAGTCCAAGTGAGGCCCACGTGGGGACCTGTGTCACCAGGTATGGGTGAGGCCCAGGTGGCAACCCCTCTCACCAGGCCCAGGTGAGGCCAACCTGCAAGCCATGCAGAGGAAACATGTCCCGATGATGCCAGGTAGGGATGAGAGATACCAGGTCCAGCTGAGGCCAACCTGCAGGCCATGCAGTGGAACCATGTCCCGATGATGCCCAGGTAGGGACCAGAGTCACAGGTCCAAATGAGGCCCAGATGGAGCATATTCACTAGGTCCAGGTGAGGCCCAGTTGAGGACCAGAGTCACCAGATCTGGTCGAGGCCTAGAGGGGTACCAGAATCACCTGGTGCAGGTTACATCCAGATGGGTCCAGAGTCACCAGGTCAGGGTGAGGCCCAGAGAGGTTCCAGAGTCATCATGTCCAGGTGAGGCTCAGGTGAGGAACAGAGTCACCAAGTACCAAAGATGCCCAGGTGAGGACCAGAGTCACCAGATCTGGGTGACGCGCAGATAGGATCATAGTCACCAGTTACAGGTGAGGCCAAGAAAGAGTCCACAGCAATAAGGTCCAGGTGGGGAACAAAGGCACCAGGACTGGGTGAGGGCCAGATGGGGACCAGATTCACCAGGTCAAGGTGAGGCCGAGGTGGTGACCAGAGTCTCCGGGTCTGGGAGAGGACCAAGTAAGGACCAGATTCACCAGGTCCAAGAGGCCCACGTGGGGACCTGAGTCACCAGGTATGGGTGAGGCCCAGGTGGCTGCCCCACTCACCAGATCCAGGAGAGGGCAACCTGCAGGACAGAGTCACCAGATCCACGTGAGGCCCTAGTGGGCACCGGAGTCACCAGGTAAATGTGAGTCTACAAGAACACCACAGTCACCAGGTCCAGGTGTGGTTCATGTGGGAACGAGAGTCACCAGGTCCAACTGAGACCCAGTTAGGGACGACAGTCCCCAGGTCCAGATTGAGGCCTAGGTGGGGGGACCAGAATCATCAGGATCAGTTGAGGCCAAAGTGTGGAGCAAAGTTATCATGTCCAGGTGAGGCCCAGGTGGGGAACAGAGTAACCATGTCCCATTGATGCCAGGTGGGAAAAGAGTCACAAGTTCCAGACGAGGCCTAAGTGAGGAGTAGATTCACCAGGTCCTGTTGAGGCCCAGTTGAGGACCAGTGTCCCCAGCTCCGGGTGTGTCACCCGGTTCTGGTGATATCCAGGTGGGGACCAGAGTCACCAGTCAGGATGAGGCCCAGAGGGGGACGAGAATCACTTAGGTCCAGGTGAGGCCCCGATGTGGAACTGAGAAACCCGGTCCCATAATGCCCATATGAGGACCTGAGTCACCAGGTCCAGGAGAGGTCCCTGTGGGAACCAGTCACCTCGTCCAGGTGAGGCCCAGGTGGGACCACTATCACCAGGTCCAGGTGAGGCCCAGGTATATAAGAGAGTATCCAGGTCCCAATGATGCCCAGGTAAGGACCAGAGTCAACAGGTCCAGGAGAGGCCCAAATATGGATCACGGTCATTGTGTTCCAGGTGAGGCCAGATGGAGACCACAGAAACCAGGTCCAGGAGAGCCCCATATGGGAACCAGAGCCACCAGATCCAGGTGAGGTCCAGGACGGACCACAGTCACAAGGTCCAGGTGAGGCGCAGGTGGCAGCAGGATTCACCAAGTCCAGGTGAGGCCCAGGGGGCGACCAGTCATCAGATTAAGGTGCGGACCAGCGAAGGACCAGATTCGCCAGGCCCAAGTGAAGCCCAAGGCGTGACCAGATCCCCAGGTAAGGGTGAGGCCCAGAGGGGAACCAGAGTAACCAGTTTAGTTTGAGGCCCAGAATGGGACCAGAGGTCCCTGGTCAAAGTGAAGCCCAGGTGTGGAATAGAGTATCCAGGTCCCAATGATGCCTGGGTGAGGACCAGAGTCACTAGGGCCATGGAGGCCCAGATGGGGAACAGAATCACTAGGTCCTGGTGAGGCATAGAAAAGACCACAGTCACCAGTATCAGGTGAGCCCCTTGTGGGAAGCAGAGCCACTCTATTCAGCTGAGTCCCAGGTCCATGTGAAGCCCACGTGAGTACCAGATTCATCAGGTCGAATTGAGGCATAGCTGGGGACAAGAGTCACCAGGTCTGGGTGCGGCCTAGGTGGGGCAAGATTCAGCAGTTCTGAGTTAGGTCAAAGTGGAGACGAGAGACACCAGGTCCAGGTGAGGCCAAACTGAGGACCAGAGTCACTAGATACAGGTGAGGTCCATGTTGGAAAGAGAGTCACCAGGTCCAGGAGAGGTCCACCTCAGGACCAGAGTCACCAGATCCAGGTGAGTTCCATGTTGGAAAGAGAGTCACTAGGTCCAGGAGAGGTCCAGGTCTGGACCAGAGTCACCAGATCCAGGTGAAATCCTGGTGGGGACCAGAGTCACCAGATCGAGGTGAAGCCCAGGTGGGGGCCAGAGTCACTAGGTCCAGATGAGACCAGGTGAGGTCCTGAGTTACCAGGTACACAGGAGGCCCCGGTGGAGATCAGAGGCAACAGGTCCATGTGAGGCCAGCTTGGGGACCATGGTCAACAGGTCTAATTTAGGCCCAGGTGTAGAGCACAGTAAGGAGGTCCAGGTGAGTGCCCGGTGGTGGCAAGAGTCACCACATCCAGGTGAGGCCCAGGTGGGGACCAGGATCAACAGTTCCAGTGGAGGCCCTTGAACGAACCAGAGTCAACAGTTCGAGGTCAGGCGCAGTTGGCAACCTGGGTCTGCAGCTCCAAGTCAGGCCAAAGTGGGGTACAAGGTCACTAGGGTACGGTGAGACCCAGAGGGGGACCAGAGTCACCTGGTCCAGGTGAGGTCCAGTTTTGGAACACAGTCACCGGGTCCCATATTGCCCTGTTGAGGACCACGGTCAACAGGGGCAGGTGAGGCCCAGATGGGGACCGGACTCCCCAAATCCAGGGGAAGCCCAGGTGGCTACCACAGTCACCAGACCCAGGTTAGTCTCAGGGGCAGACCAGAATCACCAGGTACAGGTGAGGTGCAGAGGGCAACCACACTCACCAGGTCGCGGTCAGGCCCTGGCGGGGACCAGAGTCACGAGGTACATGAGAAGCTAGAAACAGTGCAGCCACCAGGTCCACATGATGTCCATGTGGGCCGGAGAATCAGCAGTTACACGTGAGGAACAGGTGGGATCTGAATCACCATGTCCAGGTGAGACCCTGGTGGGAACCAGTGTCACCATGTCCAGGTGTGGCCCAGGTGAAGACTAGAGTTAATAAGTCTGGCTGGGTCACTGTGAGTGAACAGTGTAACCATATCTTGATGGTACCCAGGTGGGTACCAGAGACACCAGGTCCTGGCGAGGCCCAGGTGGGACCAGAGACATGAGGTCCAGGTGAGGTCCTGATGGGAACCACAGTCACCAGGTCAGGTGAGGCCATGCTTAGGATCAGAGTCACCAGTTCCAGGTGAGGCCCAGGTGGAGCCAGAGTCACCTGGTACAGAAGAGGCCAAAGTCAGGACCAGAGTTACCAGGATCAGGTCAGTCCCATTCGGGAACAGAGCAACCATGTCCCGATGATGCCCAGGTAGAACCAGAGTCACCAGGTCCAGATGAGGTGCAGGTGGGGAGCATATTCACTAGGTCCCGGTGAGGCCCAGTTGAGGACCAGAGTCACCAGGTCTAGTTGAGGCCTAGAGAGGAACCAGATTCACCTGCTCTAGGTGACATTCAGATTGGGACCAGAGTCACCATGTCAGGGTGTGGCCCAGAGGGGATCCACAGTCACCATATCCTGGTGAGTCTCAGGTGTGGAAGAGAGTATCCATGTCAAAATCTTCCACAGGTGAGGAGCAGAGTCACCAGATCTGGGTGAGGCCCAGTTAGGATCAGAGTCACCAGTTCCAGGTTAGTCCAAGAAGGAGTCCACAGCAATCAGGTCCAGGTGGGGAACAAAGTCACCAGGACTGGGTGAGGCCCAGATGGGGACCAGATTCACCCGGTCCAGGTGATTCCCCGGGTGGTGACCAGAGTTACCCGTTCCGGGTGAGGACCAGGTATGGACCAGATTCACCAGGTCCAAGTGAGGCCCACGTGGGGACCTGTGTCACCAGGTATGGGTGAGGCCCAGTTGGCACCACGACTCACCAGGTCCAGGTGAGTCCAACCTGCGGGCCATGCAGAGGAACCGTGTCCCGATGATTCCCAGTTAGGGACCAGAGTTACCAGGTCCACATGAAGCCAACCTGCAGGCCATGCAGTGGAACCATGTCCCGATGATGCCCAGGAAGAGACCAGAGTCACCAGGTCCAAATGATGCCCAGATGGAGCATATTCACTAGGTCCAGGTGAGGCCCAGTTGAGGACCAGAGTCACCAGATCTGTTGAGGCCTAGAGGGGTGCCTGAATCAGCTGGTCCCGGTGACATCCAGATGGGTCCAGATTAACCAGGTTCATGTGATTCCCAGGTGGTGACCCGAGTTAGGAGTTCCGGGTGAGGACCAGGTAAGGACCAGATTCACCAGGTCCAAGTGAGGCCCACGTGGGGACCTGTGTCACCAGGAATGTGTGAGGCCAAGGTGACAACGCCACTCACCAGGTCCAGGTGAGGCCCACCTGCAGGCCATGCAGAGGAACCATGTCCAGATGATGCCCATGTAGGGACTAGAATTACCAGGTCCATGTGAGGCCAACCTGCAGGCCATGTGTGGAACCATGTCCCGATGATGCCCAGGTAGAGACCAGAGTTACCAAGTCCAAGTGAGGCCAACCTGCAGGCCATGCAGTGGAACCATGTCCCGATGATGCCCAGGTAGGGACCAGAGTCACCAGGTCCAAATGAGGCCCAGATGGAGCATATTCACTAGGTCCAGGTGAGGCCCAGTTGAGGACCAGAGTCACCCGAACTGGTTGAGGCCGAGAGGGGTACCAGAATCACCTGGTCCAGGTGACATCCAGATGGACACCAGAGTCACCAGGTCAGGGTTAGGCCCAGAGTGGTTCGAAAGTCCAGATTCTCATGTCCAGGTGAGGCTAGGTGTGGAACAGAGTCACCAGGTACCAATGACGCCCAGGTGAGGACCAGAGTCACCAGGTCTGGGTGACACGCAGATAGGATCAGAGTCACCAGGTCCAGGTGAGGCCATGAAAGAGTCCACAGCATTCAGGTCAAGGTGGGGAACAAAGTAACCAGGACTGAGTGAGGACCAGATGGGGACCGGATTCACCAGGTCCAGGTGAGGCCCAGGTGGTGACCAGAGTCCCCGGGTCTGGGAGAGGACCAAGTAAGGACCAGATTCACCAGGTCCAAGAGGCCCACGTGGAGACCTTAGTCACCAGGTATGGGTGAGGCCCAAGTGGCATCCCCACTAACCAGGTCCATGTGAGGCCAACCTGCAGGCCAAGTCACCCGATTCACATGAGGTCCTAGTGGGGACTGGAGTCAACAGTTAAAAGTGATTCTACAAGAAAAACTCAGTCACCAGGACCTGGTGTGGTTCATGTGGGAACGAGAGTCACCAGGTCCAACTGAGACCCAGGTTGGGACGAGAGTCTCCAGGTCCAGATTCAGGCCTAGGTGGGGGGACCAGAGTCATCAGGACCAGTTGAGGCCAAAATGCGGAGCAAAGTTATCAAGTCCATGTGAGGCCCAGGTGCGGAACAGTGTAACCATGTCCCATTGATGCCAGGTGGGAAAAGAGTCACAAGATCCAGACGAGGTCTAAGTGAGGAGTAGATTCACCAGGTCCTGTTGAGGCCCAGTTGAGGACCAGTGTCCCCAGCTCCGGGTGTGTCACCCAGTTCTGGTGATATTCAGGTGGGGACCAGAGTCACCACGTCAGGGTGAGGCCCAGAGGGGGGACGAGAATCACTAGATCCAGGTGAGGCCCCGATGTGGAACTGAGAAACCAGGTCCCATGATGCCCATATGAGGACCTGAGTCACCAGGTCCAGGTGAGGTCCCTGTGGGAACCAGTCACCTCGTCCCGGGGAGGCCCAGGTGGGACCACAGTCACCAGTTCCTGGTGAGGCCCAGGTATATAAGAGAGTATCCAGGTCCCAATGATGCCCAGGTAAGGACCAGAGTCAACAGGTCCAGGAGAGGCCCAAATATGGATCAGAGTCATTGTGTTCCAGGTGAGGCAAGATGGAGACCAGAGGAACGAGGTCCAGGAGAGCCCCTTATGGGAACCAGAGCCGCCAGATCCAGGTGAGTTCCAGGTGGGTCACAGTCATAGATCCAGGTGAGGCGCAGGTGGCAACAGGATTCACCAAGTCCAGGTGAGGCCCAGGTTGCGACCAGTCACCATCCATGTGCGGACCAGCTAAGGACCAGACTCACCAGGCCCAGGTGAAGCCCAAGGGTCGAGCAGAGTCTCCAGGTAAGGGTGAGGTTCAGAGGCGAACCAGAGTAACCAGTTTAGTTTGTGGCCCAGAATGGGACCAGAGGTCCGTGGTCAAAGTGAGGCCCAGCTGTGATATAGAGTATCCAGGTCCCAATGATGCCTGAGTGAGGACCAGAGTCACTAGGACCATGCAGGCCCAGATGGGGAACAGAATCACTATGTCCTGTTGAGGCATAGAATAAGACCACAGTCACCAGTATCAGGTGAGCCCCTTGTGGGAACCAGAGCCACTCTATCCAGCTGAGTCCCAGGTCCATGTGAGGCCCACGTGAGGACCAGATTCATCAGGTCGAATTGAGGCATAGCTGGGGAGAAGAGTCACCAGGTCTGGGTGCGTATTATGTGGGGTTAGATTCAGCAGTTCTGCGTTAGGTCAAAGTGGGCCCGAGAGACACCAGGTCCAGGAGAGGTCTAGGTGGGGACCAGAGTCACCAGATCCAGGTGAAGCCCAGGTGGGGACCAGAGTCCTAGGTCCAGATGAGGCCCAGGTGAGGACAAGAGTTACCAGGTACACGTGAGGCCCCGGTGGGGATCAGAGGCAACAGGTCCATGTGAGGCCGGCTTGGGAACCATGGTCAACAGGTCCACTAGAAGCCCAGGTGTGGAACACAGTAAGCAGGTCCAGCTGAGTCCCCAGTGGTGACAAGAGTCACCACGTCCAGTTGAGGCCCAGTTGCGAACCAGGATCACCATGTACAGGGGAGGCCCTTGAAAGAACCAGAGTCAACAGTTCGAGGTCAGGCGCAGGTGGCAACCAGGGTCAGCAGGTCCAAGTCAGGCCAAAGTGGGGTTCACAGTCACTAGGGCATGGTGACACCCAGAGGGAGACCAGAGTCACGTGGTCCAGGTGAGGTCCAGTTGTGGAACACAGTCACCGTGTACCAATTTTGCCCAGTTGAGGACCATGGTCAACAGGGCCAGGTGAGGCCAAGATGGGGACCGGAGTCCCCAAATCCAGGTGAAGCCCAGGTGGGGACCACAGTTACCAGATCCAGGATAGTCTCAGGTACAGACCAGAATGACCAGGTCCAGGTGAGGTGCAGGTGGCAACCACACTCACCAGGTCCCGGTGAGGCCCTGGTGAGGTCCAGAGTCACGAGGTACATGACAAACTAGAAACACTACAGCCACCAGGTCGACATGATGTCCATGTGGGAACGAGAATCACCAGTTACAGGTTAGACCAGGTGGGGATCTGACTCACAATTTCCAGGTGAGACCCAGGTGGGAAGGAGTGTCACCATGTCCAGGTGTGGCCCAGGTGAAGACCAGAGTTAATACGGCCGGCTGGGTCACTGTTAGTGAACAGTGTAACCATATTCTGATGCTACCCAGGTGGGTACCAGAGACACCAGGTCCTGGTGAGGTCCAGGTGGGACCACAGTCACAAGGTCCAGGTGAGGCGCAGGTGGCAACAGGATTCACCAAGTCCAGGTGAGGGTCAAGTGGCGACCAGTCACCAGATCCAAGTGTGGACCTGCTAGAGACCAGATTCACCAGGCCCAATGAAGCCCAAGGGGTGACCAGAATCACCAGGTAAGGGTGAGGCCCAGAGGGGGAACCAGAGTAACCAGTTTAGTTTGAGGCCCAGAATGGGACCAGAGGTCCCTGGTCAAAGTGAGTCCCAGGTGTGGAATAGAGTATCCAGGTCCCAGTGATGCCTGGGTGAGGACCAGAGTCAATAGGGCCATGCAGGCCCAGATGGGGAACAGAATCACTAGTTCCTGGTGAAGCACAGAATAAGACCACAGTCAGCAGTGTCAGATGAGCCCCTTGGGGGAACCAGAGCCACTCGATCCAACTGAGTCCCAGGTCCATGTGAGGCCCACGTGAGGACCAGATTCATCAGGTCGAATTGAGGTATAGCTGAGGAGAAGAGTCACCAGGTCTGGGTGCGGCATATGTGGGGCAAAATTCAGCAGTTCTGAGGTAGGTCAAAGTGGGGACGAGAGACACAAGGTCCAGGTGAGGCCAAACTGAGGACCAGAGTCACCAGATCCAGGTGAGGTCCATCTTGGAAAGAGAGTCACCAGGTCCAGGAGAGGTCCAAGTGGGGACCAGAGTCACCAGATCGAGGTGAAGCCCAGGTGGGGACCAGAGTCACTAGCTCCAGATGAGGCCCAGGTGAGGACCAGAGTTACCAGGTACACGTGAAGCCCCGGTAGGGATCAGAGGCAACAGGTCCATGTGAGGCCGGCTTGGGGACCATGGTCAACAGGTTTACTTGAGGCCCAGGTGTGGAACACAGGAACCAGGTCCAGGTGAGTCCCCGGTGGTGACAAAGGTCACCACGTACAGATGAGGCCAGGTGGGGACCAGGATCACCAGGTACAGGGGAGGCCCTAAAAAGAACAGGAGTCAATAGTTTGAGGAAAGGCGAAGGTGGCAACCAGGGTCAGCAGGTCCAAGTCAGTCCAAAGTGGGGTTCACAGTCACTAGGGTACGGTGAGACACAGAGGGGGACCAGAGTCACCTGGTCCAGGTGAGGTCCAGTTGTGGAACACAGTCACCGGTTCCCAAATTTGCCCAGTTGCGGACCATGGTCAACAGGGCCAGGTGAGGCCAAGATGGGGACCGGAGTCCCCAAATCGAGGTGAAGCCTTGGTGGGGACCACAGTCACCAGATCCAGGGTAGTCTCAGGTGCAGACCAGAATCACCAGGTCCAGGTGAGGTGCAGGTGGCAACCACACTCACCAGGTCCCGGTGAGGCCCTAGTAGGGACCAGAGTCACGAGGTACATGAGAATCTAGAAACACTGCAGCCACCAGGTCCACATGATGTCCATGTGGGAATGAGAATCACCAGTTACAGGTGAGGACCAGGTGGGGATCTGACTCACCATGTCCAGGTGAGACCCAGGTGGGAACCAGTGTCACCATGTCCAGGTGTGGCCCAGGTGAAGGCCAGAGTAAATAGGTTCGGATGGGTCACTGTTACTGAACAGTGTAACCATATCCTGATGCTACCCAGGTGGATACCAGAGACACCAGGTGCTGGTGAGGCCCAGGTGGGACCGGAGACATGAGGTCCAGGTGAGGTCCCGATGGGAACCACAGTCACCAGGTCAGGTGAGGCCATGCATAAGATCAGAGTCACCAGTTACAGGTGAGGCCCAGGTGGAGCCAGAATCACCTGGTTCAGAATAGGCCAAAGTCAGGACCAGAGTTACCAGGATCAGGTCAGTCCCATTGGGGAGTAGAGTAAACATGTACCGATGATGCCCAGGTAGAACCAGAGTCACCAGGTGCAAATGACGCGCAGGTGTGGAGCATGTTCACTAGGTCCCAGTGAGGCCCAGTTGAGGACCAGAGTCACCAGGTCAAGTTGAGGCCTAGAGGGGTACCATTATCACCTGGTTCAGGTGACATCCAGATGGGGACCAGAGTCACCAGGTCAGGGTGAGCCCCAGAGAGGTTCCTGAATCATAATGTCGAGGGGAGCCTCTGGTGTGGAACATTGTATCCAGGTCATAATGATCCACAGGTGAGGACCAAAGTGACCACATCTTGGTGACGCGCAGATGGGATCAGAGTCACCAGTTCCAGGTGAGGCCAAAAAAGGGTCCACAGCAATCAGGTCCAGGTGGGGAACAAAGTCACCAGGAATGGGTGAGGCCCAGATGGGGACCAGATTCACCAGGTCCACGTGATTCCCAGGTGGTGACCAGACTTACCATTTCCGGGTGAGGACCATGTAAGGACCAGATTCACCAGGTCCAAATGAGGCCCACGTGGGGACCTGTGTCACCATGCCTGGGTGAGGCCCAGGTGGCAACCCCACTCCCCAAGTACAGGTAAGGCCAACCTGCAGGCCATGCAGAGGGACCATGTCCTGATAATGCCCACGTAGAGCCTAGAGTTTCCAGGTCCCGGTGAGTCCAACCTGCTGGCCATGCAGTCGAACTATGTCCCGATGATGCCCAGGTAGGGACCAGAGTCACCAGGTCCAAATGAGGCCCAGATGGAGCATATTCACTAGGTCCAGCTGAGGCCCAGTTGAGGACCAGTGTCACCAGATCTGGTTGAGGCCTAGATGGGTACCAGAATCACCTGGTCTAGGTGTCAGCAAGATGGAGACCAGAGTCACCAAGACAGCGTGAGGCCCAGAGAGGTTCCAGAGTCATCATGTCCAGGTGAGGCTCAGGTTTTGAACAGAGTCACCAGGTACCAATGATGCCCAGGTGAGGAATAGAGTCACCAGGTCTGTGTGACGCGCAGATAGGATCAGAGTCACCAGTTCCAGGTGAGGCCAAGTAAGAGTCCACAGCAATCGGGTCCAGGTGGGGAACAAAGTCACCAGGACTGGGTGAGGCCCAGATGGGGATCAGAGTCACCAGGTCCAGGTGAGGCCCAGGTGGTGACCAGAGTCCCCGGGTCTGGGAGACGACCAGGTAAGGACCAGATTCACCAGGTCCAAGAGGCCCACGTGGGGACCTGAGTCACCAGGTATGGGTGAGTCTGAGGTGGAAACCCCACTCACCAGGTCCAGGTGAGACCAGCCTGCAGGCCAGAGTCACCAGATCCAGGTGAGGCCCTAGTGGGGACGGGAGTCACAAGGTAAATGTGAGTCTACTAGAACACCACAGTCACCAGGTCCAGGTGTGGTTGATGTGGGAACGGGAGTCACCAGGTCCAGCTGAGACCCAGTTGGGGACGACAGTCACCAGGTCCAGATTGAGGCCTAGGTTGGAGGACGAGAGTCATCAGGACCAGTTAAGGCCAAAGTGTGCAGCAAAGTTATCATGTCCATGTGAGGCCCAAGTGGGAACAGAGTAACCATGTCCCATTGATGCCAGGTGGGAAAAGAGTCACAAGGTCCAGACGAAGCCTAAGTTTGGAGCAGATTCACCAGGTCCTGTTGAGGCCCAGGTGAGGACCAGTGTCCCCAGCTTCAGGTGCGTCACCCGGTTCTGGTGATATCCAGGTGGGGACCAGAGTCAGCACGTCAGGGTGAGGCCCAGAGGGGGACGAGAATCACTAGGTCCAGGTGAGGCCCCGATGTGGAACTGAGAAACCAGGTCCCAAGATGCCCATATGAGGACCTGAGTCACCAGGTCCAGGTGATGTCCCTGTGGGAACCAGTCACCCCGTCCAGGTGAGGCCCAGGTGGGACCACAGTCACCAGGTCCAGGTGAGGCCCAGGTGTGACCACAGTCAACAGGTCCAGGTGAGGCCCAGGGATATAAGAGAGTATCCAGGTCCCAATGATGCCCATTTACTTACCAGAGACAACAGGTCCTGGAGAGGCCCAAATATGGATCAAAGTCATTGTGTTCCAGGTGAGGCCAGATGGAGACCACAGGACCCAGGTCCCGGAGAGCCCCATATGGGAACCAGAGCCACCAGATCCAGGTGAGGTCCAGGTGGGACCACAGTCTCAAGGTCCAGGTGAGGCGCAGGTGGCAACAGGATTCACCAGTTACAGGTGAGGCCCAGGTGGAGCCAGAGTCACCTGGTACAGAAGAGGCCAAAGTCAGGACCAGAGTTACCAGCATCAGGTCAGTCCCAATGTGTAATAGAGTAACCATGTCCCGATGATGCCCAGGTAGAACCAGAGTCACCAGGTCCAGATGAGGTGCAGGTGGGGAGCATATTCACTAGGTCCCGGTTAGGTCAAGATGAGGACCAGAGTCACCAGGTCTAGTTGAGGCCTAGAGGGGTACCAGATTCACCTGGTCTAGGTGACATCCAGATGGGGACCAGAGTCACCATGTCAGGCTGAGGCCCAAAGGGGATCCAGATTCATCATGTCCAGGTGAGGCTCACGTGTGGAACAGAGTATCCAGGTCATAATGGTCCATAGGTGAGGACCAGAGTCACCAGATCTGGGTGAGGCCCAGTTAGGATCAGAGTCACTAGTTCCTGGTGAGGTCCAAGAAGGAGTACACAGAAATCAGGTCCAGGTGGGAACAAAGTCACCTGGACTGGATGAGGCCCAATGGGGACCAGAATCACAATGTCCAGGTGATTCCCAGGTGATGACCAGAGTTACCAGTTCCGGGTGAGGACAAGGGAAGGACCAGATTCACCACGTCCAAGTGAGGCCCACGTGGGTACCTGTGTCACCAGCTATTGGTGAGCCCCAGGTGGCAACGCCACTCACTAGGTCCAGGTGAGGCCAACCTGGAGGCCATGCAGTGGAACCGTGTCCCGATGATGCCCAGGTAGGGACGAGAGTTACCAGGTCCAGCTGAGGCCAACCTACAGGCCATGCAGTGGATCCATGTCCCGATGATGCCCAGGTAGGGACCAGAGTCACCAGGTCCAAATGAGGTCCAGATGGAGCATATTCAATAGGTCCAGGTGAGGCCCAGTTGAGGACCAGAGTCACCAGAACTGGTTGAGGCCGAGAGGGGTACCAGAATCACCTGGTCCAGGTGACATCCAGATGGAGACCAGAGTCACCAGGTCAGGGTTAGGCCCAGAGTGGTTCGAGAGTCCAGAGCCTCATGTCCAGGTGAGGCTCAGGTGTGGAACTGAGTCACCAGGTACCAATGATGCCGAGGTGACGACCAGAGTCACCAGGTCTGGGTGACACGCAGATAGGATCAGAGTCACCAGGTCCAGGTGAGGCCATGAAAGAGTCACAGCAATCAGGTCAAGGTGGGGAACAAAGTAACCAGGACTGAGTGAGGCCCAGATGGGGAACGGATTCAGCAGGTCCAGGTGAGGCCCAGGTGGTGACCAGAGTCCCCGGGTCTGGGAGAGGTCCAGGTAAGGACCAGATTCACCAGGTCCAAGAGGCCCACGTAGAGACCTGAGTCACCAAGTATGGGGGAGGCCCAAGTGGCATCCCCACTAACCAGGTCCATGTGAGGCCAACCTGCAGGCCAAGTCACCCGATTCACCTGAGGCCCTAGTGGGGACTGGAGTCACCAGTTAAAAGTGATTCTACAAGAACAACACAGTCACCAGATCCAGGTGAGGTCCATGTTGGAAAGAGAGTCACCAGGTCCACGAGAGGTCCAGGTGGGCACCAGAGTCACCAGATCCAGGTGACGCCCAGGTGGGGACCAGAGTCACTAGGTCCAGTTGAGGCCCAGGTGAGGATCAGAGTTACCAGATACACGTGAGGCCCCGGCGGGGATCAGAGCCAAAAAGTCCACGTGAGGACGGCTTAGGACCATGGTCAAGAGGTGTACTTGAGGCCCAGGTGTGGAATACAGTAATCATGTCCAGGTGAGTCCCCAGTGGTGACAAGAGTCACCACGTCCAGTTGAGGCCCAATTGGGGACCAGGATTACCAGGTACAGGGGAGGCCCTTGAGAGAACCAGAGTCAACAGTTCTTGGTCAGGCGCAGGTGGCCACCAGGGTCAGCAGTTCCAAGTCAGGCCAAAGTGGGGTTCACAGTCACTAGGGCACAGTGAGACCCAGAGGGGGCCAGAGTCATGTGGTCCAGGTGAGGTCCAGTTGTGGAACACAGTCACCGGGTCCCAATTTTGCCCAGTGAGGACCATGGTCAACAGGGCCTGGTGAGACCCAGATGGGGACCAGAGTCCCCAAATCCAGGTGAATCCCAGGTGGGGACCAGAGTCACCAGATCCAGGTGAAGCCCAGGTGGGGACCACAGTCACCAGATCCAGGGTAGTCTCAGGTGCAGACCAGAATCACCAGGTCCAGGTGAGGTGCAGGTGGCAACCACACTCACCAGGTCCCGGTGAGGTCCTGGTGGGGACCAGAGTCACCAGATCCTGGTGAAGTACAGGTGGGGAACAGAGTCACCAGATCCAGGTGAAGCCCAGGTGGGGAACAGTGTCACTAGGTCCAGATGAGGCCCAGGTGAGGGCCAGAGTTACCAGGTACACGTGAGGCGCCGGCGGGGATCAGAGGCAACAGGTCCATGTGAGGCCGGCTATGGACCATGGTCAACAAGTCTACTTGAGGCCCAGATGTGTAACACAGTAAGTAGGTCCAGGTGAGTACTCTGTTGTGACAAGAGTCACCACGTCCAGGTGAGTCCCAGGTGGGGACCAGGATCACCAGGTACAGGGTAGGCCATTGAAAGTACCAGAGTCAACAGTTCGAGGTCAGGCGCAGGTGGCAACCAGGGTCAGCAGGTCCAAGTCAGGCCAAAGTTGGGTTCACAGTCACTAGGGCACGGTAAGACCCAGAGGGAGACAAGAATCACCAGGTCCATGTGAAGTCCAGTTGTGGAACACAGTCAGCGGGTCCCAATTTTGCCCAGTTGATGACCATGGTCTTCAGGGCCAGGTGAGGCCCAGATGGAGACCGCAGTCCCCAAAGCAGGTGAAGCCCAGGTGGGGACCACAGTCACCAGATCCAGGGTAGTCTCAGGTGCAGACCAGAATCACCAGGTCCAGGTGAGGTGCAGGTGGCAACCACACTCACCATGTCCCTGTGAGGACCTGGTGGGGACCAGAGTAACGAGGTACATGAGAAACTAGAAACACTGCAGCCACCAGTCTTCATGATGTCCATGTGGGAACGAAAATCACCAGTTACAGGTGAGGACCACGGGGGGATCCGACTCACCATGTCCAGGTGAGACCCAGGTGGGAACCAGTGTCACAATGTCCAGGTGTGGCCCAGGTGAAGACCAGAGTTAATAGGTCCGGCTGGGTCACTGTTAGTGAACAGTGTAACCATATCCTGATGCTACCCAGGTGGGTACCAGAGACACCAGGTCCTGGTGAGGCCCATGTGGGACCAGAGACATGAGGTCCAGGTGAGGTCCCGATGGGAACCACAGTCACCAGGTCAGGTGAGGCCATGCTTAGGATCAGAGTCACCAGTTACAGGTGAGGCCCAGGTGGAGCCATAGTTACCTGGTAGAAAAGTGGCCACAGTCAGGACCAGAGTTACCAGCATCAGGTCAGTCCAGGTGGGGAATAGATTAAGCATGTCCCGATGATGCCCAGGTAGAACCAGAGTCACAAGGTGAAGATGAGGCGCAGGTGGGGAGCATGTTCACTAGGTCCCGGTGAGGCCCAGTTGAGGACCAGAGTAACCAGGTCAAGTTGAGGCCTAGAGTGGCACCAGATTCACCTGTCTAGGTGACATCCAGATGGGGACCAGAGTCACCATGTCAGGCTGAGGCCCACAGGGGATCCAGAGTCATCATGTCCAGGTGAGGCTCAGGTGTGGAACAGAGTATCCAGGTCATAATGGTCCACAGGTGAGGACCAGAGTCACCAGATCTGGGTGAGGCCCAGTTAGGATCAGAGTCACCAGATCCAGGTGAGGCCAAGAAGGAGTCCACAGCAATCAGATCCAGGTGTGGTGACAAATTCACTAGGACTGGATGAGGAACAGATGGGGACCAGATTAACCAGGTTCATGTGATTCCCAGGTCGTGACCCGAGTTAGGAGTTCCGGGTGAGGACCAGGTAAGGACCAGATTCACCAGGCCCAAGTGAGGCCCACGTGGGGTCCTTTGTCACCAGGCATGTGTGAGGCCAAGGTGACAACGCCACTCACCAGGTCCAGGTGAGTCCAACCTGCAGGCCATGCAGAGGAAACATGTCCCGATGATGCCCAGGTTGGGACTAGAATTACCAGGTCCATGTGAGGCCAACCTGCGGGCCATGTGTGGAACCATGTCCCGATGATGCCCAGGTAGAGACCAGAGTTACCAGGTCCAGGTGAGTCCAATCTGCAGGCCATGCAGTGGAACCATGTCCTGATGATGCCCAGGTAGGGACCAGAGTCACCAGGTCCAAATGAGGCCCAGATGGAGCATATTCACTAGGTCCAGGTGAGGCCCAGTTGAGGACCAGAGTCACCCGATCTGGTTGAGGCCGAGAGGGGTACCAGAATCACCTGGTCCAGGTGACTTCCAGTGGAGACCAGAGTCACCAGGTCAGGATTAGGCCCAGAGTGGTTCGAGAGTCCAGAGTCTCATGTCCAGGTGAGGCTAGGTGTGGAACAGAGTCACCAGGTACCAATGATGCCAAGGTGAGGACCAGAGTCACCAGGTCTGGGTACCACGCAAATAGGATCAGAGTCACCAGGTCCAGGTGATGCCATGAAAGATTCCACAGCAATCAGGTCAAGGTGGGGAACAAAGTCACCAGGACTGAGTGAGGACCAGATGGGGACCGGATTCACCAGGTCCAGGAGAGGCCCAGGTGGTGACCAGAGTCCCCGGGTCTGGAAGAGGACCAGGTAAGGACCAGATTCACCAGGTCCAAGAGGCCCACGTGGAGACCTGAGTCACCAGGTATGGGTGAGGCCCAAGTGGCATACCCACTAACAAGGTCCATGTGAGGCCGACCTGCAGGCCAAGTCACCCGATACACGTGAGGCCCTAGTGGGGACTGGAGTCAAGAGTTAAAAGTGATTCTACAAGAACAACACAGTTACCAGGACCTGGTGTGGTTCATGTGGGAACGAGAGGCACCAGGTCCAGGTGAGACCCAGGTGGTGACCACAGTCACCAGGTGCAGTTTGTGGCTTAGGCGGGGGGACCAGAGTCATCAGGACCATTTGAGGCCAAAGTGTGTAGCAAAGTTATCATGTCCAAGTGAGGCCCAGGTGGGAAACAGAGTCACCATGTCCCATTGATGCCAGGTGGGAAAAGAGTCACAAGGTCCAGATGAGGCCCAAGTGAGGAATAGATTCACCAGGTCCTGTTGAGGCCCAGTTGAGGCCCAGTGTCCCCAGCTCCGGGTGAGTCCTAGAGGGGGACCAGAGTCACCCGGTTCTGATGATATCCAGCTGGGGACCAGAGTCACCACGTCAGGGTGAGGCCCAGAATGGGACGAGAATCACTAGGTCCAGGTGAGGCCCCGATGTGGAACTGAGAAACCAGGTCCCATGATGCCCATTTGAGGACCTGAGTCACCAGGTCCATGTGAGGTCGCTGTGGGAACCAGTGACCTCATCCAAGTGAGGCCCAGGTGGGACCACAGTCACCAGGTCCAGGTGAGGCCCAGGTATATAAGAGAGTATCCAGGTCCCAATGATGCCCAGGTAAGGACCAGAGACAACAGGTCCAGGAGAGGCCCAAATATGGATCAGAGTCATTGTGTTCCAGGTGAGGCCAGATGGAGACCACAGGAACCAGGTCCAGGAGAGCCCCATATGGGAACCAGAGCCACCAGATCCAGGTGAGGTCCACTTGTGATCACAGTTACAAGGTCCAGGTGAGGCGCTGGTGGCAACAGGGATCACCTAGTCCAGGTGAGGCCCAGGTGGCTACCAGTCACCAGATACAGGTGCGGACCAGCTAAGGACCAGATTCACCAGGCCCAAGTGAAGCCCAAGGGGTGACCAGAGTCACCAGGTAAGGGTGAGGCCAGACGGGGAACCAGAGTAACCAGTTTAGTTTGCGGCCCAGAATGGGACCAGAGGTCCGTGTTCAAACTGAGGCCCAGGTGTGGAATAGAGTATCCAGGTCCCAATGATGCCTGGGTTAGGACCAGAGTCACTAGGTCCATGCAGGCCCAGATGGGGAACAGAATCACTAGGTCCTGGTGAGGCATAGAATAAGACCACAGTCACCAGTATCAGGTGAGCCCCTTGTGGGAACTAGAGCCACTCTATCCAGCTGAGTCCCAGGTCCATGTGAGGCCCACGTGAGGACCAGATTCATCAGGTCGAACTGAGGCATAGATGGGTACAAGAGTCACCAGGTCTGGGTGCGGCCTAGGTGGGGCAAGATTCAGCAGTTCTGAGTTAGATCAAAGTGGATACGAGTCACACGAGGTCCAAGTGAGGCCAAAATGAGGATTAGAGTCACCAGATCCAAGTGAGTTCCATGTTGGAAAGAGAGTCACCAGGTCCAGGAGAGGTCCAGGTGTGGACCAGAGTCACCACTTCCAGGTGAAATCCAGGTGGGGACCAGAGCCAGCAGTTCCAGGTGAAGCCCAGGTGGGGACCAGAGTTACCAGGTACACGTGACGCCCCGGTGGGGATCAGAGGCAACAGGTCCATGTGAGGCCGGCTTGGGGACCATGGTTAACAGGTCTACTTGAGGCCCAGGTGTGGAACACAGTAAGCAGGTCAAGGAGCGTCCGTGGTGGTGACAAGAGTCACCTCGTCCGGTGAGGCCGAGGTGGGGACCAGGATCACCAGGTCCAGGGGAGGCCCTTGAAAGAACCAGAGTCAACAGTTCGAGGTCGGCGCAGGTGGCAACCAGGGTTAGCAGGTCCAAGTCAGGCCAAGTGGGGTTCACATTCCCTAGAGCACGGTGAGTCCCAGAGGGGGACCAGAGTCACCTGGTCCAGGTGAGGTCCAGTTGTGGAACACATTCACCGGGTCCCAATTTTGTCCAGATCAGGACCATGTTCAACAAGGCCAGGTGAGGCCCAGATGGGGACCGGAGTCCCCAAATCCAGGTGAAGCCCATGTAGGGACCACAGTCACTGGATCCAGGGTAGTCTCAGGTGCAGACCAGAATCACCAGGTCCTGGTGAGTTGCAGGTGGCAACCACACTCACCAGGTCCCGGTGAGGCCCTGGTGGGGACCAGAGTCTCGAGGTACATGAGAAGCTAGAAACACTGCAGCCACCAGATCCACATGATGTCCATGTGGAAATGAATATCACCAGTTACAGGTGAGGACCAGGTGGGGATCTGACTCACCATGTCCAGGTGAGACCCAGGTGGGAACCAGTATCACCATGACCAGGTGTGGCCCAGGTGAAGACCAGAGTTAATAGGTCCCGCTGGGTCAATGCTATTGAACAGTGTAACCATATCCTGATGCTACCCAGGTGGGTACAGAGACAGAAGATCCTGGTGAGGCCCAGGTGTGACCAGAGACATGAGGTCCAGGTGAGGTCCCGATGGGAACCACAGAGACCAGGTCAGGTGAGGCCGTGCATAGGATCAGGTCACAGGTTACAGGTGAGGCCCAGGTGGAGGCAGAGTCACCTGGTACAGAAGAGGCCAAAGTCAGTACCAGAGTTACCAGGATCAGGTCAGTCCCAGTGGGGAATAGAGTAACCATGTCCCGATGATGCCCAGGTAGAATCAGAGTCACCAGGTCCAGATGAGGCGCAGGTGGGGAGCATGTTCACTAGGTCCCGGTGAGGCCCAGTTGAGGACCAGTGTCACCAGGTGTAGTTGAGTCCTAGAGGGGTACCAGATTCACCTGGTCTAGGTGACATCCAGGTGGGGACCAGCGTCACCATGTCAGGGTGAGGCCCAGAGGGGATCCAGAGTCATCATGTCCAGGTGAGTCTCAGGTGTGGAACAGAGTATCCAGGTCATAATTGTCCACAGGTGAGGACCAGATTCACCAGATCTGGGTGAGGCCCAGTTAGGATCGGAGTCACCAGTTCCAGGTGAGGCCAAGAAGGAGTCCACAGCAATCAGGTCCAGGTGGGGAACAAAGTCACCAGGACTGGGTGAGGCCCAGATGAGGACCAGATTCACCAGGTCCAGGTGAAGCCAGGTGGTGACCAGAGTTACGAGTTCCACGTAAGGACAAGGTAAGGACCAGATTCACCAGGTCCAAGTGAGGCCCACGTGGGGACCTGTGTCACCAGGTATGGGTGAGCCCCAGGTGGCAACCCCACTCACCAGGTCCAGGTGAGCCCAACCTGCAGGCCATGCAGAGGAAGCGAGTCCCGATGATGCCCAGGTAGGGACCAGAGTTACTAGGTCCAGCTGAGGCCAACCTGCAGGCCATGTAGTGGATCAATATCCCGATGATGCCCACGTAGGGACCAGAGTCACCAGGTCCAAAAGACGCCCAGATGGATCATAATCACTAGGTCCAGGTGAGGCCCAGTTGAGGACCAGAGTCACCAGAACTGGTTGAGTTCCAGACGGGTACCAGAATCCCCTGGTCCAGGTGACATCCAGTTGGGGACCAGAGTCACCAGTTAAGGGTGAGGCCCAGAGTGGTTCGAGAGTCCAGAGCCTCATGTCCAGATGAGGCTCATGTGTTGAACAGAGTCACCAGGTACCAATGATGCCCAGGTGAGGACCAGAGTGACCAGGTCTGGGTGACACGCAGATAGGATCAGAGTCACCAGGTCCAGGTGAGGCAATGAAAGAGTCCACATCAATGAGGTCAAGGTGGGGAACAAAGTCACCAGGACTGAGTGAGGCCCAGATGGGGACCAGATTCACCAGGTCCAGGGGAGGCCCAGGTGGTGACCAGAGTCCCCGGGTCTGGGAGAGGACAAGGTAAGGACCAGATTGACCATGTCCAAGAGGCCCACGTGGAGACCTGAGTCACCAGGTATGGGTGAGGCCCAAGTGGCATCCCCACTAACCAGTCCATGTGAGGCCAACCTGCAGGCCAAGTCACCCGATTCACGTGAGGCCCTAGTGGGGACTGGAGACACCAGTTAAAAGTGATTCTACAAGAACAACACAGTCACCAGGTCCTGGTGTGGTTCATGTGGGAACGAGAGTCACCAGGTCCAGGTGAGGGAAACCTGAACGCCATGCAGAGGAACCATGTCCCGATGATGCCCAGGTAGGGACTAGAGTTACCAGGTGCAGGTGAGGTCAACCCGCAGGCCATGCAGTGGAACCATATTCCGATGATGCCCAGGTAGGGACGACAGTCACCAGGACCAAATGATGCCCAGATGGAGCATATTCACTAGGTCCAGGTGAGGCCCAGTTGAAAACCAGAGTCACCAGATCTGGTTGAGGCCTAGAGGGGTACCAGAATCACCTGGTCCAGGTTACATCCTAATGGGGACCAGAGTCACCAGGTCAGGGTGAGGCCCAGAGAGGATCCAGAGTCATCATCCAGGGGAGGCTCAGGTGTGGAACAGAGTAACCAGGTACCAAGGATGCCCCGGAGAGAACCAGAGTCACCAGGTCTGGGTGACGCGCGGATAGGTCAAAGTCACCAGTTCCAGGTGAGTCCAAGAAAGAGTCCACAGCAATCAGGCCCAGGTGGGGAACAAAGTCACCAGGACTGTGTGAGACCCAGAATGGGACCAGATTCACCAGGTCCAGGTGAGGCCCAGGTTGTGTCCAGAGTCCCCGGGTCTGGGAGAGGACCAGGTAAGGACCAGATTCACCAGGTCCACGAGGCCCACGTGGGGACCTGAGTCACCAGGTATGGGTGAGGCCCAGGTGGCAACCACACTCACCAGGTCCAGGTGAGACCAACTTTCAGGCCAGAATCACCAGATCCAGGTGAGGCCCAAGTGGGGACCGGAGTCACCAGGTAAATGTGATTCTACAAGAACCCCACAGTCACCAGGTTCAGGTGTGGTTCATGTGGGAACGAGAGTCACCAGATCCAGGTGAGACCCAGGTGGGGATCACAGTCAGCAGGTCCAGATTGAGGCCTAGGTGGGGGGACCAGAGTCATCAGGACCAGTTGAGGCCAAAGTGCGGAGCAAAGTTTTCATGTCCATGTGAGGCCCAGGTGGGGAACAGAGTCACCATGTCCCATTGATGCCAGGTTGGAAAACAGTCACAAGGTCCACACGAGGCCTAAGTGAGGAGTAGATTCACCAGGTCCTGTTGAGCCCCAGTGTAGGGTCAGTGCCCCAGCTCCGGGTGAGTCCCAGAGGGGGACCAGAGGCACCCGGATAGGGTGATATCCAGGTGGGGACTAGAGTCCGCACGTCAGGGTGAGGCCCAGAGCGGGACGAGAATCACTAGGTCCAGGTGAGGCCCCGATGTGGAACTGAGAAACCAGGTCCCATGATGCCCATATGAGGACCTGAGTCACCAGGTCCAGGTGAGGTCCCTGTGGGAACCAGTCACCTCGTCCAGGTGAGGCCCAGGTGGGACCACAGTCACCAGGTCCAGGTGAGGCCCACGTATATAAGAGAGTATCCAGGTCCCAATGATGCCCAGGTAAGGACCAGAATCAACAGGTCCAGGAGAGGCCCAAATATGGATCAGAGTCATTGTGTTCCAGGTAAGGCCAGATGGAGACCACAGGAACCAGGTCCAGGAGAGCACCATATGGGAACCAGGGCCACAAGATCCAGGTGAGGTCCAGGTGGGACACAGTCACAAAGTCCAGGTGAGGCGCAGGTGGCAACAAGATTCACGAAGTCCAGGTGAGGCCCAGGTGGCGACCTGTCACCAGATCCAGGTGTGGACCAGCTAAGGACCAGATTCACCAGGCCCAAGTGAACCCCAAAGGGTGACCAGAGTCACCAGGTAAGGGTGAGGCCCAGAAGGGGAACCAGAGTAACCAGTTTAGTTTGAGGCCCAGAATGGGACCAGAGGTCCCTGGTCAGAGTGACGCCCTGGTGTGGAATAGAGTGTCCAGGTCCCAATGATGCCTGGGTGAGGACCAGAGTCACTAGGGTCATGCAGGCGCAGATGGGGAACAGAACCTCTAGGTCCTGGTGAGGCATAGAATAAGACCACAGTCACCAGTATCGGGTGAGCCCCTTGTGGGAACCAGAGCCATTCTATCCAGCTGAGTCCCAGGTCCATGTGAGGCCCACGTGAGGACCAGATTCATCAGGTCGAATTGAGGCATAGCTGGGGTCAAGAGTCACCAGGTCTGGGTGCGGCCTAGGTGGGGCAAGATTCAGTAGTTCTGAGTTAGGTCAAAGTGGGGACGAGAGACACCAGGTCCAGGTGAGGCCAAACGGAGGACCAGAGTCACCAGGTCCAGGAGAGGTCCAGGTGGGAACCAGAGACACCAGTTCCAGGTGAAGTCCAGGTGGGGACCAGAGTCACCAGATCCAGGTGAAGTCCAGGTGGGGACCAGAGTCACCAGATCCAGGTGAAGCCCAGGTGGGGAGCTGATTCACTAGGTCCAGATTAGGCCCAGGTGAGGACCAGAGTTACCAGGTACACCTGAGACACCGATTGGGATCAGAGGCAACAGGTCCATGTGAGGCCGGCTTGGGGACATGGTCAACAGGTGTACTTGAGGCCCAGGTGTGGAACACAGTTAGCAGGTCCAGGTGAGTCCCCGGTGGTGAGAAGAGTCACCACATCCAGGTGAGGCCCAGGTGGGGACCAGGATCACCAGGTAAAAGGGAGGCCCTTGAAAGAACGAGAGACAACTGTTCGAGTTCAGGCGCAGGTGGCAACCAGGGTCAGCAGGTCCAAGTCAGGCCAAAGTGAGTTTCACAGTCACTAGGGCACGGTGAGACCCAGACAGGGAGCAGAGTCATCTGGTCCAGGTGAGGTCCAGTTGTGGAACACAGTCACCGGGTCCCAATTTTGCCCAGTTGAGGACCATGGTCAACAGGGCCAGGTGAGGCCAAGATGGGGATGGAGTCTCCAAATCCTGGTGAAGCTCAGGTGGGGACCACAGTCACCAGATCCAGAGTAGTCTCAGGTGCAGACCAGAATCACCAGGTCCAGGTGAGGTGCAGGTGGCAACCACATTCACCAGGAACCGGTGGGGCCCTGGTGAGGACCAGAGTCACGAGGTACATGCAAACCTAGAAACACTGTAGCCACCAGGTCCACATGATGTCCATGTGGGAACGAGAATCACCAGTTACAGGTGAGGACCATGTGGTGATCCGACTCACCATGCCCAGGTGAGACCCAGGTGGGAGCCAGTGTCACCATGACCAGGTGTGGCCCAAGTGAAGACTAGAGTTAATAGGTCCGGCTGGGTCACTGTTAGTGAACAGTGTAACGATATCCTGATGCTACTCAGGTGGGTACCAGAGACACCAGGTCCTGGTGACCCCGAGATGGGACCAGAGACCTGAGGTCCAGTTGAAGTCCCCATTGGAACCACAGTCACCATGTCAGGTGAGGCCATGCTTAGAATCAGAGTCACCAGTTACTGGTGAGGCCCAGGTGGAGCCAGAGTCACCTGGTATAGAAGAGGCCAAAGACAGGACCAGAGTTACAAGGATCAGGGCAGTCCCAGTGGGGAATAGAGTAACCATGTCCCAATGATTCCCAGGAAGAAACAGAGTCGCCAGGTCCAGATGAGGCGCAGGTGGGGAGCATAATCACTAAGTCCCGGTGAGGCCCAGTTGAGGACCAGAGTCACCAGGTCTAGTTGAGACGTAGAGGCGTATCAGATTCACCTGATCAAGGTGACATCCAGATGGGGATTAGAGTCACCATGTCAGGGTGAGGGCCAGAGGGGATCCAGAGTCATCATGTCCAGGTGAGGCTCAGGTGTGGAACAGAGTATCCAGGTCATAATGGTCCACAGGTGAGGATCAGAGTCACCAGATCTGGGTGAGGCTCAGTAAGGATCAGAGTCAGCAGTTCCAGGTGAGGCCAAGTAGGAGTCCACAGCAATCAGGTCCAGGTGGGGAGCAAAGTAACCAAGCCTGGGTGAGGCCCAGATGGGGACCAGATTCACCAGACCCAGGTGATTCCCACGTGGTGACCAGAGTTAGCAGTTCCGGGTGAGGACCAGGTAAGGACCAGATTCACCAGGTCCAAGTGAGACCCACGTGGGGCCTATGTCACCAGGTATGAGTGAGGCCCAGGTGGCAACCACACTGACCAGGTCCAGCTGAAGCCAACCTGCAGGCCATTCAAAGGAACCATGTCCCGATGATGACCAGGTAGGTACCAGAGTTACCAGGTCCAGGTGAGGCCAACCTGCAGGCCATGCAGTGGAACCATGTCCCGATGATGCCCAGGTAGGGACCAGAGTCACCAGGTCCACATGAGGCCCAGATGGAGCATATTAACTAGAACCAGGTGAGGCCCAGTTGAGGACCAGAGTCACCAGATCTGGTTGAGACCTAGAGTGGTACAAGAATCACCAGGTCCAGGTGACATCCAGATGGGGACCAGGGTAACGAGGTCAGGGTGAGGCCCAGAGAGGTTCCAGAGTCATTAAGTCCAGGTGAGGCTCAGGTGTGGAACAGAGTCACCACTTACCAATGATGCCCAGGTGAGGACCAGAGTCACCAGGTCTGGGTGATGCGCAGATAGATTAGAGTCACCAGTTCCAGGTGAGGCCAGGAAAGTGTCCACAGCAATCAGGTCCAGGTGGTGAACAAAGTCACCATGACTAGGTGAGGCCCAGATGGGGACCAGATTCACCAGGTCCAGGTGAGGCCCAGGTGGTGACCAGAGTTACCAATTCCGGGTGAGGTCTATGTAAGGACCAGTTTCACCAGGTCCAAGTGAGACCCACGTGGGGACCTGTGTCACCAGGCATGGGTGAGGCCCAGGTGTCAACCCCACTCACCAGGTCCAGGTGAGGGCAACCTGCAGGCCATTGAGAGGAACCATGTCCCGATGATGCCCAGGTAGGGACAAGAGTTACCAGGTCCAGGTGAGGCCAACCTGCAGGTCATCCAGTGGAGCCATGTCCCGATGATGCCCAGGAAATGACAAGAGTCACCAGGTCCAAATGAGGCCCAGATGGAGCATATTCACTAGCTCCAGGTGAGGCCCAGTTGAGACCAGAGTCACCAGATCTGGTTGAGGCCCAGAGGGGTACCATAATCCCCTGGTCCAGGTGACATCCATATGGGGACGAGAGTCACCAGGTCAGGTTGATTGCCAGAGAGTTTCCAGAGTCATCATGTCCAGGAGAGCCTCAGGTGTGGAACAGAGTCACTAGGTCCAGATGAGGCCCTGGAGAGGACCAGAGTTACCAAGTACACGTGAGTCCCCGGTGGGAATCAGCGGCAACAGGGCCATGTGAGGCGGGCTTGGGGACCATGGTCAAGAGGTGTACTTGAGGCCCAGGTGTGGAAAACAGTAAGAAGGTCCAGGTGAGTCCCGGGGGTGACAAGAGTCACCACGTCCAGGAGAGGCCCAGGTGGGGACCAGGATCACCAGGTTCAGGGGAGGCCTTTGAAAGAACCAGAGTCAACAGTTCGAGGTCAGGATCAGGTGGCAACCAGGATCAGCAGGTCCAAGTCAGGCCAAAGTGGGGTTCACAGGCACTAGGGCACGGTGAGACCCAGAGTGGGACCAGAGTCACCTGGTCCAGGTGAGGTCCAGTTGTGGAACACAGTCACCGAGTCTCAATTTTGCCCAGTTGAGGACCATGGTCAACAGGGCCAGGTGAGGCCCAGATGGGGACCGGACAACCAAATCCAAGTCAAGACAAGATTGGGACCACAGTCACCAGATCCAGGGTATTCTCAGGTGCAGACCAGAATCACCAGATCCAGGTGAAGTGCACGTGGCAACCACACTCACCAGGTCCTGGTGAGGCCCTGGTGGGGACCAGAGTCAAGAGGTACATGAGAAGCTAGAAACACTGCAGCAACGAGGTCCACATGATGTACATGTGGGAACGAGAATACCCAGTTACAGGTGAGGACCAGGTGAGGATCCGACTCACCATGTCCTGGTGAGACCAAGGTGGGAACCAGTGTCACCATGTCCATGTGTGGCCCAGGTGAAGACCAGAGTTAATAGGTCTGGCTGGGTCACTGTTAGTGAACAGTGTAACCATATCCTGATGCTACCCAGGTGGGTACCAGAGACACCAGGCCCTGGTGAGGCCCAGGTGGACCAGAGACATGAGGTCCAGGTGACGTCCCGATGGGAACCACAGTCACCAGGTCAGGTGAGGCCATGCTTAGGATCAGAGTCACCAGTTACAGGTGAGGCCCAGGTGGAGCCAGAATCACCTGGTACAGAGAGGCCAATGTCATGGCCAGAGTTACAAGGATCAGGTCAGTCCCAGTGGGAACAGAGTAACCATGTCCCGATGATGCCCAGATAGAACCAGCGTCACAGGTCCAGATGAGGCGCAATGGGGAGCATATTCACTAGGTCCCGGTGAGGCCCAGTTGAGGACCAGAGCCACCAAGTCTAGTTGAGGCCGAGAAGGGTACCAGATTCACCTTGTCTAGGTGACATCCAGACGGGGACGAGAGTCACCATGTCAGGGTGAGGCCCAGAGGGGATCCAGAGTCAGCATGTCCAGGTGAGGCTCAGGTGTGGAACAAAGTATCCAGCTGATAATGGTCCACAGGTGAGTACCAGAGTCACCAGATCTGGGTGACGAGCAGATAGGATCAGAGTCACCAGGTCCAGGTGAGGCCAAGAAAGAGTCCACAGCAATCAGGTCCCGGTGGGGAACAAAGCCACCAGGACTGGGTGAGGCCCAGATGGGGACCAGATTCACCAGGTCCAGGTGAGGCCCAGGTGGTGACCAGCGTCCCCGGGTCTGGGAGAGGACCAAGTAAGGACCAGATTCAGCAGATCCAAGAGGCCCACGTGGGGACAGAGTCCCCAGGTATGGGTGAGAACCTGGAAGCAACCCCACTCACCAGGTCCAGGTGAGGCCAGCTTGCAGGTCAGAGTCACCAGATCCAGGTGAGGCCCTAGTGGGGACAGGAGTCACCAGGTAAATGTGAGTCTACAAAAACACCACAGTCACCAGGTCCAGGTGTGGTTCATGTGGGAACGAGAGTCACCAGGTCCAGGGGAGACCCAGGTGGGGACCACAGTCACCAGGTCCAGATCGAGGCCTAGGTGGGGGGACCAGAGTCATCAGGACCAGTTGAGGCCAAAATGTGGAGCAAAGTTATCATGTCCAGGTGAGGCCCAGGTGGGAACAGAGTAACCATGTCCCATTAATGCCAGTTGCTAAAAGAGTCACAAGGTCCAGACGAGGCCTAAGTGAGGAGTAGATTCACCAGGTCCTGTTTAGGCCCAGGTGATGACCAGTGTCCCCAGCTCCGGGTGAGTCCCGGAGTGGGACCAGCGTCACCCGGTTCAAGTGATATCCAGGTGGGGACCAGAGTCCGCACGTCATGGTGAGACCCAGAGTCGGACGAGAATCACTAGGTCCAAGTGAGGCCCCGATGTGGAACTGAGAAAGCAGGTCCCATGATTCCCATATGTGGACCTGAGTCACAAGGTCCAGGTGAAGTCCAGGTGGGGACCAGAGTCACCAGATCCAGGGAGGTCTCAGGTGCAGACCAGAATCACTAGGTCCAGGTGAGGTGCAGGTGGCAACCACACTCACCAGGTCCCGGTGAGGCCCTGGTGGGGACCAGAGTCACGAGGTACATGAGAAGCTAGAAACACTGCACCCACCAGGTCCACATGATATCCATGTGGGAAAGACAATCACCAGTTACAGGTGAGGACTAGGTGGAGCCAGAGTCACATGGTACAGAAGAGGCCAAAGTCAGAACCACAGTTACCAGGATCAGGGCAGTCCCAGTGGGGAATAGAGTAACCATGTCCCAATGATTCCCAGGTAGAACCAGAGTCACCAGTTCCAGATGAGGCGGAGTTGGGGAGCAATTTCACTAGGTCCCGGTGAGGCCCAGTTGAGGACCAGAGTCACCCGGTCAAGTTGAGTCCTAGAGGCGTACCAGATTCACCTGGTCTTGGTGACATCCAGATGGGGCCCATGTCACCATGTCAGGCTGAGGCCGAGAGGGGATCCAGAGTCATCATGTCCAGCTGAGGCTCAGGTGTGGAACAGAGTATGCAGGTCATAATGGTCCACAGGTGAGGACCAGAGTCACCAGATCTGGGTGAGGCCCAGTAAGGATCAGAGTCAGCAGTTCCAGGTGAGGCCAAGAAAGAGTCCATAGCAATCAGATCCAGGTGGGGAACAAAGTCACCAGGACTGGGTGATGTCCAGATGGGGACCAGATTCACCAGGTCCTGGTGAGGCCCAGGTGGTGACCAGAGACCCCGGGGCTGGGAGACCACCCGGTAAGGACCAGATTCACCAGGTCCAAGAGGCCCAAGCGGGGACCTGTGTCCCCAGGTACGGGTGAGGCACAGGTGGCAACCAAACTCAACAGGTCCAGGAGAGGCCATCCTTCGCGCCATGCAGAGGAACCGTGTCCCGATGATGTACATGTAGGAAAAAGAGTTACCAGGTCCAGGTGATGCCAACCTGCAGGCCATGCAGTGGAACCATGTCCCGATGATGCCCAGGTAGGGACCAGAGTCACCAGGTCCAAATCAGGCCCAGATGGAGCATATGCACTAGGTCCAGGTGAGGCCCAGTTGAGGACCAGAGTCACCAGATCTGGTTGAGGCTCAGAGGGGTACCAGAATCACCCGGTCAAGGTGACATCCAGATGGGGACCAGAGTCACCAGGACAGGGTGAGGCCCAGAGGGGTTCCAGAGTCATCATGTCCAGGTGAGGTTCAGGTGTGGAACTGAGTCACCAGGTACCAATGATGCCCAGATGAGGACCAGAGTCACCAGATCTGGGTGACGCGCAGATAGGATCAGAGTCACCAGTTCCAGGTGAGGCAAAGAAAGAGTCCACAGCAATCAGTTCCAGGTGGGGAACAAAGTAACCAGGACTGGGTGAGGCCCAGATGGGGACCAGTTCACCTTGTCCAAGTGAGGCCCAGGTGATGACCAGAGTCCCCAGGTTGGGAGAAGACGAGGTAAGGACCTGATTCACCAGGTCCAAGAGGCCCACGTGGGGACCTGAGTCACCAGGTATGGGTTAGCCACAGGTGGCAATCCCACTCACCAGGTCCAGGTGAGGCCAACCTGCAGGCCATGTGCGGAAAAATGTCCCGATGATGCCCAGGTAGGGACGACAGTCACCAGGTCCAAATAAGGCCCAGATGGAGCATATTCACTAGGTCCAGGTGAAGCCCAATTGAGGTCCAGAGTCACCAGATCTGGTTGAGGCCTAGAGGGGTACCAGAATCACCTGGTCAACGTTACATCCTAATGGGGACCAGAGTCATGAAGTCAGGTGAGGCCATGCTTAGGATCAGAGTCACCAGTTACAGGTGAGGCCCAGGTGGAGCCAGAGTCACCTGGTACAGAAAATGCCAAAGTCAGACCAGTGTTACAAGGATCAGGTCACTCCCAGTGGGGAATAGAGTAACCATGTCCCGATGATGCCCACGTAGAACCAGAGTCATCATGTCCAGATGAGGCGCAGTTGGGGAGCATATTCACTAGGTCCCGGTGAGACCCAGTTGAGGACTAGAGTCACCAGGTTTGGTTGAGGCCTAGAGGGGTACCAGATTCAACTGGTTAGGTGACATCCAGATGGGGACCAGAGTAACCATGTCAGGGTGAGGCCCAGAGGGGATCCAGAGTCATCATGTCCAGGTGAGGCTCAGGTGTGGAACAGAGTATCCAGGTCATAATGGTCCACAGGTGAGGACCAGAGTCACCAGATCTGGGAGAGGCCCAGTTAGGGTCAGAGTTACCACTTCCAGGTCAGGCCAAGAAGGTATCCACAGAAATCAGGTCCCGGTGGGGAACAAAGTCACCAGGACTAGGTGATGCCCAGGTGGTGACCGGATTTACCAGTTCCGGATGAGGACTAGGTAAGGACCACATTCACCAGGTCCAAGGGAGGCCCACGTGGGGACCTGAGTCACCAGGCATGGGTAAGACCCACATGGGAACCCCACTCACCAGGTCAAGATGCGGCTAACCTGCAGCCATGCAGAGGAACCATGTCCCGATGATGCCTAGGTAGGGACCAGAGTTACCAGGTCCAGATGAGGGCAACCAGCAGGCCATGCAGTGGAACCATTTCCCGATGATGTCCAGTGAGTGACCAGAGTCACCAGGTCCAAATGAGGCCCAGATGGAGCATATTCACTAGGTCCAGGTGAGGCCCAGTTGAGGACAAGAGTCACCAGATCTGGTTGAGGCCTAGAGGGGTACCAGAATCACCTAGTCCAGATGACATCCAGATGTGGATCAGATCACCAGGTCAGGGTGAGACCCAGAGAGGTCCCAGAGACATCATGTCCAGGTGAGGCTCAGGTGTGGAACAGAGTAACCAGGTACCAATGATGCCCAGGAGAGGACCAGAGTCAACAGGTCTGGGTGACGCACAGATAGGATCAGAGTCACCAGTTCCAGGTGAGGCCAAGAAAGAGTCCAGAGCAATCAGGTCCAGGTGGGGAACATAGTCACCAGGACTGGGTTAGGCCCAGATGGGGGCCAGATTCACCAGGTCCAGGTGACGCCCAGGTTGTGACCAGATTCCCCGGTACTGGGAGAAGACCAGGTAAGGACCAGATTCACCAGGTCCAATAGGCCCACGTGAAGACCTGAGTCACCAGGTATGGGTAAGGCCCACGTGGCATCCCACTAACCAAGTCCAGGTGAGGTCAACCAGCAGGCCAGAGTCACCAGATCCAGGTGAGGCCCTAGTGGAGACCGGAGTCACCAGGTAAATGTGAGTCTACAAGTACACCACAGTCACCAGGTCCAGGTGTGGTTCATGTGGGAACGAGAGTCACAAGGTCCAGGTGAGACACAGGTGTGGATGACAGTCTCCAGGTCCACATTGAGGCCTAGGTGGGGGGACCAGAGTCATCGGGACGAGTTGAGGCCCAAGTATGGAGCAAAGTTATCATGTCCAAGTGAGGCCCAGGTGGGGAACAGAGTAAACATGTCCCATTGATGCCAGGTGGGAAAAGAGACACAAGGTCCAGACGAGGCCTAAGTGAGGAGTAGATTCACCAGGTCCTGTTGAGGCCCCGTTGAGGACCAGTGTCCCCAGCTCTGGGTGATTCCCAGAGGGGAACCAGAGTCACCCGGTTCTGGTGTGATTCAGGTGGGGACCAGAGTCACCACGTCAGGATGAGGCCCAGAGGGAGACGAGAATCACTAGGTCCAGGTGAGGCCCCGATGTGGAACTGAGGAAACAGGTTCATGTTAGGCGGGCTTGTGGACCATGGTCAAGAGGTGTCCTTGAGGCCCAGGTTTGGAGCACAGTAAGCAGGTCCAGGTGAGTCCCCGGTGGTGACAAGAGTCACCACGTCCAGGTGAGGCCCAGGTGGGCACAGGATCACCAGGTACAGGGGAGGCCCTTGAAAGAACCAGAGTCAACAGTTCGAGGTCAGGCGCAGGTGGCAACCAGGGTCAGCAGGTCGAAGCAAGGCCAAAGTGGGGTTCACATTCACTAGGGCACGGTGAGAACCAGAGGGGGACCAGAGTCACCTGGTCCAGGTGAGGTCCAGTTGTGGAACACAGTCACAGGGTCCCAATTTTGCCCAGTTGAGGATCATGGTCAACAGGGTCAGGTGAGGCCCAATGGGGACTGGAGTCCCCAAATCCAGGTGAAGCCCAGGTGGGGACCACAGTCACCAGATCCAGGGTAGTCTCAGGTGCAGACCAGAATCACCAGGTCCAGATGAGGTGCAGGTGGCAACCACACTCACCAGGTCCCGGTGAGGCCCTGGTGGGGACCAGAGTCACGAGGTACATGAGAAACTAGAAACACTGCAGCAACCAGGTCCACATGATGTCCATGTGGGAACGAGAATCACCAGTTACAGGTGAGGACCAGGTGGGGATCGGACTCACCATGTCCAGGTGAGACCCAGGTGGGAACCAGTGTCACCATGTCCAGGTGTGGCCCAGGTGAAGACCAGAGTTAATAGGTCCGGCTGGGTCACTGTTAGTGAACAGGGTCACCATATCCTGATGTTACCCAGGTGGGTACCACAGACACCAGGTCCTGGTCAGGCCCAGGTGGGACCAGAGACATGAGGTCCAGGTGAGGTCCCGATGGGAACCACAGTCACCAGGTCAGGTGAGGACATGCTTAGGATCACAGTCACCAGTTACAGGTGAGGGCCAGGTGGAGCCAGAATCACCTGGTACAGAAGAGGCCAAAGTCAGGACCTGAGTTACCCGTATCAGGTCAGTCCCAGTGGGGAATAGAGTAACCATGTCCCGATGATGCCCAGGTAGAACCAGAGTCATCAGGTCCAGATGAGGCGCTGGTGCGGAGCATATTCACTAGGTCCCGGTGAGGCCCAGTTGAGGACCAGAGTCACCAGGTCTAGTTGAGGCCTAGAGGGGTACCAGATTCACCTGGTCTAGGTGACATCCAGTTGGGGACCAGAGTCACCATGTCAGGGTGAGGCCCACAGAGGATCCAGAGTCCTCATGTCCAGATGAGGATCAGGTGTGGAACAGAGTATCCAGATCATAATGGTCCACAGGTGAGGACCAGAGTCACCAGATCTGGGTGGGGCCCAGTTAGGATCAGAGTCACCAGTTCCAGGTGAGGCCAAGAAGGAGTCCACAGCAATCAGGTCCAGGTGGGGAACAAAGTCACCAGGACTGAGTGAGGACAAGATGGGGACCAGATTCACCAGGTCCAGGTGATTCCCAGGTGGTGACCAGAGTTACCAGTTCCGGGTGAAGACCAGGCAAGGACTAGATTCACCAGGTCCAAGTGAGGCCCACGTGGGGACCTGTGTCACCAGGCATGGGTGAGGCCCAGGTGGCAAGCCCACTGACCAGGTCCAGGTGAGGCCAACCTGCAGGCCATTCAGAGGAACCATGTCCCGATGATGACCAGGTAGGGACCTGACTTACCAGTCCAAATGAGTCCAACCTGCAGGCCATGCTGTGGAACCATGTCGAGATGATGCCCAGGTAGGGACCAGAGTCACCAGGTCCAAATGAGGCCCAGATGGTGCATATTCACTAGGTCCAGGTGGGCCCAGTTGAGGACCAGAGTCACCAGATTTGGTTGAGGCCTAGAGGGGTACCAGAATCACCTGGTCCACGTGACATCCAGATGGGGACCAGAGTCACCAGGTCAGGGTGAGACCCAGAGTGTTCCAGAGTCATCATGTCCAGGTGAGGCTCAGGTGTGCAACAGAGTCAGCAGGTACCAATGATGCCCAGGTGAGGACCAGAGTCACCAGGTCTGGTTGACGCGCAGATAGGATCAGAGTCACCAGTTCTAGGTGAGGCCAAGAAGGAGTCCACCGAATTCAGGTCCTGGTGGGGAACAAAGTCACCAGGACTGGGTGAGGCCCAGATGGGGACCAGATTCACCAGGTCCAGGGGAGGCCCAGGTAGTGACCAGAGTCCCTTGGTCTAGGAGAGGACCAAGAAAGGATCAGATTCACCAGGTTCAAGAGCCCCACGTGGGGACCTGAGTCACAAGGTATGGGTGAGGCCCAGGTGGCAACCCCACTCACCAGGTCCAGGTGAGGCCAACCTGCAGGCCATGCAGAGGAACCATGTCCGGATGATGCCCAGGTAGGGACCAGAGTTACCAGGTCCAGGTGAGTGCAACCTGCAGGCCATGTTGTGGAACCATGACCCGATGATGCCGAGGTAGTGACCAGAGATACCAGGTCCTTTTGAGGCCCAGATGGAGCATATTCACTAGGTCCAGGTGAGGCCCAGTTGAGGACCAGAGTCACCAGATCTGGTTGAGGCCTAGAGGAGTACCAGTAACACCTGGTCCAGGTGACATCCAGATGGGGACCAGAGTCACAAGGTCAGTGTGAGTCCCAGAGTGGTCCAGAGTCATCATGTCCAGGTGAGGTTCAGGTGTGGAACAGAGTCACCAGGTACCAATAACTCCCAGGTGAGGACCATAGTCAGCAGATCTGGGAGACTCGCATATAGGATCAGAGTCACCAGTTCCAGGTGAGGCCAAGAAAGGGTCCACAGCAATCTGGTCCAGGTGGGGAACAAAGTCACCAGGACTGGGTGAGGCCCAGATGGGGACCAGATGCACCAGGTCCAGGTGAGGCCCAGGTGGGACCACAGTCATCAGGTCCAGGTGAGGCCCAGGTATATAAGATAGTATCCAGGTCCCAATGATGCCCAGGTAGAACCAGAGTCACCAGGTCCAGATGAGGCGCAAGAGGGGAGCATATCCACTAGGTCCCGGTGAGGCCCAGTTGAGGATCACATTCACCAGGTCTAGTTGAGGCCTAGAGGGGTACCAGATTCACCTGGTCTAGGTGACATCCACATGGGGACCAGAGTCACCGTGTCAGGTTGAGGTCCAGAGGGGATCCGGCGTAATCATGTCCAGGTTAGGCTCAGGTGTGGAACAGAGTATCCAGATCATAATGGTCCACAGGTGAAGACCAGTGTCACCAGATCTGGGTGAGGCCCAGTTAGGATCAGAGTCACCAGTTCCAGGTGAGGCCAAGAAGGAGTCCACAGCAAACAGGTCCAGGTGGGGAACAAAGTCACCAGGACCGGGTGAGGCACAGATGGGGACCAGATTCATCAGGTCCAGGTTATTCACAGGTGGTGAACAGACTTAACAGTTCCGGGTGACGACCAGCTAAGGACCAGATTCAACAGGTCCAAATGAGGCCCACGTGGGGACCTGAGTCACCAGGTATTGGTGAGGCCAGGTGGCAAGGCACTACCCAGGTCCAGGTGAGGCCAACCTGCAGGCCATGCAGAGGAACCATGTCCCGATGATACCCAGGTAAGGACGAGAGTTACCACATTCAGATGAGGCCAACCTGCAGGCCATGCAGTGGAACCATGTCCCGATGATGCCCAGGTAGGGACTAGAGACACCAGGTCAGGGAGAGGCCCAGAGAGGTTCCAGAGTCATCATGTCCAGGTGAGGTTCAGGTGAGGAACAGAGTCACCAGGTACCAATGATGCCCAAGTGAGGACCAGAGTCACCAGATCTGGGTGACGCACAGATAGGTTCAGAGTCACCAGTTCCAGGTGAGGCCAAGAAAATGTCCACAGCAATCAGGTCCAGGTGGGGAACAAAGTCAACAGGACTGGGTGAGGCCCAGATGGGGACCAGATTCACCAGGTCCTGTTGAGGCCCAGTTGAGGACCAGAGTCCCCAGCACCGGGTGGGTCCCAGAGGGGGACCAGAGTCACTGATTCTGGTGATATCCAGGTGGGGACCAGAGTCACCACGTCAGGGTGAGGCCGAGAGGGGGACGAGAATCACTAGGTCCAGGTGAGGCCCCGATGTGTAACTGAGAAACCAGGTCCCTTGATGCCCATATGAGGACCTGAGTCACCAGGTCCAGGTGAGTTCCCTGTGGGAACCAGTCTCCTCGTCAAGGTGAGGCCCAGGTGGGACCACAGTCAACAGGTCCAGGTGAGGCCCAGATATATAAGAGACTATCCAGGTACCAATGATGCCCATGTAAGGACCAGAGACAACAGGTCCAGGAGAGGCCCAAATATGGATCAGAGTCATTGTGTTCCAGGTGAGGCCAGAGGGATACCACAGGAACCAGGTCCAGGAGAGCACCATATGGTAACCAGAGCCCCCGGAACCAGGTGAGGTCCAGGTGGGACCACAGTCACAAAGTCCAGGTGAGGCGCAAGTGGCAACAGGATTCACCAAGTCCAGGTGAGGCCCAGGTGTTGAGCGGTCACGAGATACAGGTGCGGACAACCGAAGTTCCAGATTCACCAGGGCCATATAGAGCAAAGGGGGTGACCAGAGTCACCAGATAAGGGTGAGGCCCAGAGGGGGAACCAGATTAACCAGTTTAGTTTGGGGCCCAGAATGGGACCAGAAGTCGCATGTCAAAGTGAGGCCTAGGTATGTAATAGAGTATCCAGGTCCCAATGATGCCTGGGTGAGGACCAGATTCACTAGGGCCATGCAGGCCCAGATGGGGAACAGAATCACTAGGTCCTGGTGAGGCATATAATAAGACCACAGTCAGCAGTATCAGGTGAGCCCATTGTGGGAACCAGAGCCACTCTACCCTGCTGAGTCCCAGGTCCATGTGAGGCCCACGTGAAGACCAGATCCATCAGGTCGAATTGAGGCATAGCTGGGGACAAGAGTCACCAGGTCTAGGTGCGGCCTATGTGGAGCCAGATTCAGCGTTCTGAGTTAGGTTAAAGTGGGGACGAGAGACGCCAGGTCCAGGTGAGGCCAAACTGAGGACGAGTGTCACCAGATCCAGGTGAGGTCCATGTTGGAAAGAGAGTCACCAGGTCCAGGAGAGTTCCAGGTGGGGACCAGAGTCACCAGATCCAGGTGAAGTCCAGGTGGGGACCAGAGTCACCAGATCCAGGTGAAGCCCAGGTGGGTACCAGAGTCACTACATCCAGATGAGCCCCAGGTGAGGACCAGAGTTACAAGTTACACGTGAGGCCCCGGTGGGGGTCAGCGGCAACAGGTCCATGTGAAACCGGCTTTGGGTCCATGGTCAACAGATCTACTTGAGGCCCAGGTGTGGAACACAGTAACCAAGTCCATGTGAGTCCCCGGTCGTGACAAGGTCACCACGTCCAGGTGAGACCAAGGTGGGCACCAGGATCACCAGGTACAAGGGAGGCCATTGAAAGAACCAGAGTCAACACTTCGAGGTCAGGCGCAGGTGGCAACCAGGGTCAGCAGGTCTACTTCAGGCCAAATTGGGGTTCACAGTCACTAGGGCACGGTGACATCCAGAGGGGGACGAGCGTCACCTGGTCCAGGACAGGTCCAGTTGTGGAACACAGTTCATGGGTCCCAATTTTGCCCAGTTTAGGACCATGGTCAACAGGGCGAGGTGAGGCCTAGATGGGGACCGGAGTCCCCAAATCCAGGTGAAGCCCAGGTGGGGACCACAGTCACCAGATCAAGGGTAGTCTCAGGTGCAGACCAGAATCACCATGTCCAGGTGTGGCCCAGGTGAAGAGCAGAGTTAATAGGTCCGGCTGGGTCACTGTTAGTGAACAGTGTAACCATATCCTGATGCTATCCAGGTGGGTACCAGAGACACAAGGTCCTGGTGAGGCCCAGTTTGGCCCGGAGACATGAGGTCCAGGTGAGGTCCCGATGGGAACCACAGTCACCAGGTCAGGTGAGGCCATGCTTAGGATCAGAGTCACCAGTTACAGATGAGACCCAGGTGGAGCCAGAGTCACCTGGTACAGAAGAGGCCAAAGTCAGGACCAGAGTTACCAGGATCAGGTCAGTCCCAGTGGGGAATAGAGTAACCATGTCCCGATGATGCCCAGGTAGAACCAGAGTCACCAGGTCCAGATGAGGCACAGGTCGGGAGCATGTTCACTAGGTCCCGGTGAGGCCCAGTTGAGGACCAGAGTCGCAAGGTCAAGTTGAGGCCTAGAGTGGTACCAGATTCACCTGGTCTAGGTGACATCAAGATGGGGACCAGAGTCACCATGTCAGGCTGAGGCCCAGAGGGGTTCCATAGTCATCATGTCCAGGTGAGGCTGAGGTTTGGAACACAGTATCCAGGTCATAATGGTCCACAGGAGAGGACCAGAGTCACCAGATCTGGGTGAGGCCCAGTTAGGTTCAGAGTCACAAGTTCAAGGTGAGGCCAAGAAGGAGTCCACAGCAATCATGTCCAGGTGAGGAACAAAGTCACCAGGACTGGGTGAAGACCAGATGGGGACCAGATTCACCAGGCCCATGTGATTCCCAGTTGGTGACCAGAGATACCAGTTCCGGTTGAGGACCAGGTAAGGACCAGATTCACCAGGTCCAAGTGAGGCCCACGTGGGGATCTGTGTCACCAGGTATGGGTGAGGCCCAGTTGGCAACCCCGCTCACCGGGTCCAGGTGAGGCCAAAATGCAGGCCATGCTGTGGAACCATATCCCGATGATGCCCAAGTAGGGACCAGAGTCACCAGGTCCAAATGAGGCCCAGATGGAGCATGTTCACTAGGTCCAGGTGAGGCCCAGTTGAGGACCATAGTCACCAGATCTTGGTGAGGCGTAGAGGGATACCAGAATCACCTGGTCCAGGTGACATCCAGATGGGGACCAGAGTCACTAGTTCAGGGTGAGGCCCAGAGTGGTTCAAGAGTCATCATGTTCAAGTGAGGCTCAGGTGTGGAACAGAGTCACCAGGTACCAAGGATGCCCAGGTGAGGACCAGAATCACCAGGTCTGGGTGACGCCCAGATAGGATCAGAGTCACCAGTTCCAGGTGAGGCCAAGAAAGAGTCCACAGCAATCAGGTCCACGTATGGAACGAAGTCACCAGGATTGGGTGAGGCCCAGATGGGGACCAGATTCACCAGGTCCAGGTGAGGCCCAGGTGGTGACCAGAGTCCCCGGGTATGGGAGAGGACCAGGTAAGGACCAGATTCACCAGGTCTAAGTGAGGCCCACGTCGGGACCTGTGTCACCAGGTATGGGTGAGGCCCAGGTGGCAAATTCACTCACCAGGGCCAGGTGAGGCATACGTGCAGGCCATGCAGAAGAACCGTGTCCCGATGATGCCCAGGGAGGGTCCAGAGTTACCAGGTCTAGGTGAGTCCAACCTGCCTGCCATGCAGTGGAATCATGTCCCGATGTTGCCCAGGTAGTGACCAGAGTCACCAGATCCAAATGAGGCCCAGATGAAGCATATTCACTAGGTCCAGGTGAGGCCCAGTTGAGGACCAGGTTCCCAGAACTTGTTGAGGCCTAGAGGGGTACCAGAATCACCTGGTCCAGGTGACATCCAGATGGGGACCAGAGTCACCAGGTCAGGGTGAGGCCCAGAGGGGATCCAGAGTCATCATGTCCAGGTGAGGCCCAGGTGTTGACCAGAGTCCCCGGGTCTGGGAGAGGACCAGGTAAGGACCAGATTCACCACGCGCAGTGAAGCCCAAGGGGTGACCAGAGTCACCAGGTAAGTGTGAGGCCCAGAGGAGGAATTAGAGTAACCAGTTCAGTTTGAGGCCCAGAGGGGACCAGAGGTCCCTGGTCAGAGTGAGGCCCAGGCGTGGAATAGATTATCCAGGTCCCATGATGCCTGGGTGAAGACCAGAGTCACTAGGGCCATGCAGGCCCAGATGGGGAACAGAATCACTAGGTCCTGGTGAGGCATAGAATAAGACCACAGTCAGCAGTATCAGGTGAGCCCCTTGTGGGAACCAGAGCCACTCTATCCAGCTTAGTCCCAAGTCCATGTGAGGCCCACGTGAGAACCAGGTTCATCAGGTCGAATTGAGGCATAGCTGGGGTCAAGAGTCACCAGGTCTCGGTGCGGCCTAGGTGGGGCAAGATTCAGCAGTTCTGCGTTAGGTCAAAGTGTGACGAGAGACACCAGGTTCAGGTGTGGCCAAACTGAGGACCAGAGTCACCAGATCCAGGTGAGGTCCAGGTGGGGACCAGAGTCAACAGATCCAGGTGAAGCCCAGGTGGGGACCAGACTCACTAGTTCCAGATGAGGCCCAGGTGAGGACCAGAGTTACCAGGTACACGTTACGCCCCGGTGGGGATCAGAGGCAACATGTCTATGTGAGGCCGTCTTGGGAACGATGGTAAACAGGTCTACTTGAGGTCCAGGTGTGGAACACAGTAAGCATGTCCAGGTAATTCCCCGGTGGTGACAAGTGTAACCACGTCCTGGTTTGGCCCAGTTGGGGACCAGAATCACCAGGTACAGTGGAGGCCTTTGAAAGAACCAGAGTCAACAGTTTGAGGTCAGGCGCAGGTGGCAACCAGGGTCAGCAGGTCCAAGTCAGGCCAAAGTGGGGTTCAGAGTCACTAGGGCACGTGAGACTCAGAGGGGGACCAGAGTGACCTGGTCCAGGTGAGGTCCAGTTGTGGAACACAGTCACCGGGTCCCAATTTTGCCCAGTTGAGGACCATGGTCAACAGGGCCAGGTGAGGCCCAGATGGGGACCGGAGTCCCGAAATCCAGGTGAATCCCAGGTGGGGACCACAGTCACCAGATCCAGGGTAGTCTCAGGTGCAGACCAGAATCACCAGGTCCAGGTGAGGTGCAGGTGAAACCAAACTCACCAGGACTCGGTGAGACCCTGGTGCGGACCAGAGTCACGAGGTACATGAGAAGCTAGAAACACTGCAGCCACCAAGTCTATATGATGTCCATGTGGGAACGAGAATCACCAGTTACAGGTGAGAGCAGGTGGGGCTCTGACTCACCAATTCCAAGTGATACCCAGGTGGGAACCAGTGTCAACATGTCCAGGTGTGGCCCAGGTGAAGTCCAGAGTAAATAGGTCCAGCTGGGTCACTGTTATTGAACAGTGTAACCATATCCTGATGCTACCGAGGTGGGTACCGAGAACCAGGTCCTGTTGAGGTTCAGTTGGGACCAGAGACATGAGGTCCAGGTGAGCTCCCGATGGGAAGCACAGTCACAAGCTCAGGTGAGGCCATGCTTAGGATCAGAGTCAGAGGTTACAGGTGAGGCCCAGGTGGAGCCAGAGTCACCTGGTACAAAAAAGGCCAAATTCAGGAGCAGTGTTACCAGGATCAGGTTAGTCCCAGTGGGGAATAAAGTAACCATGTCCCGATGATGCCCACGTAGAACCAGAGTCACCATGTCCAGATGAGGCGCAGGTGGGGAGCATATTCACTAGGTCCCGGTGAGGCCCAGTTGAGGACCAGAGTCACCAGGTCTAGTTGAGGCCTAGACGGGTACCAGATTCACCTGGTCTAGGTGACATCCAGATGGGGACCAGAGTCACCATGTCAGGGTGAGGCCCAGAGGGGATCCAGAGTCATCGTGTCCAGGTGATGCTCAGGTGTGGAACAGAGTATCCAGGTCATAATGATCCACAGGTGAGGACCAGAGTCACCAGATCTGGGTGAGGCCCAGTTAGGATCAGAGTCAACAGGTCCAGGTGAGGTCAAGAAGGAGTCCACAGCAATCAGGTCCAGGTGGGGAACACAGTCACCAGGACTGGGTGAGGCCCAGATGGGGAAGATTCACCAGGCCCAGGTGATTCCCAGGTGGTGACCAGGTTACCAGTACCGGGTGATCACCAGGTAAGGACCAGATTCACCAGGTCCAACTTAGGCCCACGTGGGGACCTGTGTCACCAGCTATGGGTGAGGCCCAGGTGGCAACCCCACTCACCAGGTCCAGGTGAGTCCAACCTGTAGGCCTTGCAGAGGAATCGTGTCCCGATGATGCCCAGGTAGGGACCAGAGTTACCAGGTCCAGGTGAGGACAACCTGCAGGCCATGCAGTGGAAACATGTCCCAATGGTGCCCAGGTAGGACCCAGAGTAACCACGTCCTGGTGAGTCGAACCTGCAGGCCATGCCGTGAAACCATGTCCCGATAATGCCCAGGTAGGGAACAGAATTACCAGATCCAGGTGAGGCCAACCTGCAGTTCATGCAGTGGAACCATGTCCCGATGATGCCCAGGTGAGAAACAGAGTAACCAGGTCTAGGGGGTGCGCAGATAAGATCAGAGTCACCATTTCCAGGTGAGGCCAAGAAAGAGTCCACAGCAAGCAGGTCCAGGTGGGGAACAAAGGCACCAGGACTGGGTGAGGCCCAGATGGGGACCAGATTCACCAGGTCCAGGTGAGGCCGAGGTGGTGACCAGAGTCCCTGGGTCTGGGAGAGGACCAAGTAAGGACCAGATTCACCAGGTCCAAGAGGCCCACGTGGGGATCTGAGTCACCAGGTATGGGTGAGACCCAGGTGGCTTCCCCACTCACCAGGTCCAGGTGAGGCCAACCTGCAGGCCAGAGTCACCAGATCAACGTGAGGCCCTAGAGGGCACCGGAGTCACCAGGTAAATGTGAGTCTACAAGAACACCACAGTCACCAGGTCCAGGTGTGGTTCATGTGGGAACGAGAGTCACCAGGTCCAGCTGAGACCCAGTTGGGGACGACAGTCACCAGGTCCAGATTGAGGCCTAGGTGGGGGGACCAGAGTCATCAGGACCAGTTGAGGCCAAACTGTGGAGCAAAGTTATCATGTCCAGGTGAGACCCAGGTGGGGGACAGAGTAACCATGTCCCATTGATGCCAGGTGGGAATAGAGTCACAAAGTCCAGACGAGGCCTAAGTGAGGAGTAGATTCACCAGGTCCTGTTGAGGCCCAGTTGAGGACCAGTGTCCCCAGCTCCGGGTGTGTCACCCGGATCTGGTGATATCCAGGTGGGGACCAGAGTCACCAGTCAGGGTGAGGCCCAGAGGGGGACGAGAATCACTAGGTCCAGGTGAGGCCCCAATGTGGAACTGAGAAACCCGGTCCCATGATGCCCATATGAGGACCTGAGTCACCAGGTCCAGGTGAGGTCCCTGTGGGAACCAGTCACCTCGTCCAGGTGAGGCCCACGTGGGACCACAGTCACCAGGTCCAGGTGAGGCCCAGGTATATAAGAAACTATCCAGGTCCCAATGATGCCCAGGTAAAGACCAGAGTCAACAGGTCCAGGAGAGGCCCAAATATGGATCAGAGTCATTGTGATCGAAGTGAGGCCAGATGGAGACCACAGGAACCAGGTCCAGGAGAGCCCCATATGGGAACCAGAGCCACCAGATCCAGGTGAGGTCCAGGAGGGACCACAGTCACAAGGTCCAGGTGAGGCGCAGGTGGCAACAGGATTCACCAAGTGCAGGTGAGGCCCAGGTGGCGACCAGTCACCAGATCCAGGTGAGGACCAGCTAAGGACCAGATTCACCAGGCCCAAGTGAAGCCCAAGGGGTGATCAGATCACCAGGTAAGGGTGAGGCCCAGAGGGGGAACCAGAGTAACCAGTTTAGTTTGAGGCCGAGAATGGGACCAGAGGTCCCTGATGAAAGTGAGGCCCAGGTGTGGAATAGAGTATCCAGGTCCCAATGATGCCTGGGTGAGGACCAGAGTCACTAGGTACATGCAGGCCCAGATGGGGAACAGAATCACTAGGTCCTGGTGAGGCATAGAATAAGACCACAGTCAGCAGTATCAGCTGAGCCCCTTCTGGGAACCAGAGCCACTCTATCCAGCTGAGTCCCAGGTCCATGTTAGGCCCACGTGAGAACCAGATTCATCAGGTCGAATTGAGGCATAGCTGGGGACAAGAGTCACCAGGTCTGGGTGCGGCCTAGGTGGGGCAAGATTCAGCAGTTCTGAGTTAGGTCAACGTGGGGACGAGAGACAGCAGGTCCAGGTGAGGCCAAACTGAAGACCAGAGTCACCAGATCCAGGTGAGGTCCATGTTGGAAAGAGAGTCACCAGGGCCAGGAGAGGTCCAGGTGGGGACCAGAGTCACCAGATCCAGGTGAAGTCCAGGTTGGGACCAGAGTCCACCGATCCAGGTGAAGCCCAGGTGGGGACCAGAGTCACTAGGTCCAGATGAGGCCCAGGTGAGGATCAGAGTTACCAGATACACGTGAGGCCCCGTCGGGGATCAGAGCCAACAGGTCCATGTGAGGCCGGCTTGGGGACCATGGGCAACAGGTCTACTTGAGGCCCAGGTGTGGAACACAGTAAGCAGGTCCAGATGAGCCCCGGTGGTGACAAGAGTCACCACGTCCAGTTGAGGCCCAGTTGGGGACCAGGATCAATAGGTACACGGGAGGCCCTTGAAAGAACCAGAGTCAACAGTTCGAGGTCAGGCGCAGGTGGCAACCAGGGTCAGCAGGATCAAGTCAGTCCAAAGCGGGGTTCACAGTCACTAGGGCACAGTGAGACACAGATTGGGACCAGAGTCACCTGGTCCAGGTGAGGTCCAGTTGTGGAACACAGTCACCGGGTCCCAATTTTGCCCACTTGAGGACCATGGTCAACAGGGCCAGGTGAGGCCCAGTTGGGGACCGGAGTCCCAAAATCCAGGTGAAGCACAGGTGGGGACCACAGTCACCAGATCCAGGGTAGTCTCAGGTGCAGACCAGAATCACCAGGTCCTGGTGAGGTGCAGGTGGCAACCACACTCACCAGGTCCCGGTGAGGCCCTGGTGCGGACCAGAGTCACGAGGTACATGAGAAGCTAGAAACACTGCAGCCACCAGGACCATATGATGTCCATGTGGGAACGAGAATCACCAGTTACAGGTGAGGACCAGGTGGGGATCTGACTCACCATGTCCAGGTGAGACCCAGGTGGGAACCAGTGTCACCATGTCCAGGTGTGGCCCAGGTGAAGGCCAGAGTAAATAGGTCCAGCTGGGTCACTGTTATTGAACAGTGTAACCATATCCTGATGCTACTCAGGTGGGTACCAGATACAAGGTCATGGTGAGGCCCAGGTGGGACCAGAGACATGAGGTCCAGGTGAGGTCCCGATGGGAACCACAGTCACCAGGTCAGGTGAGGCCATGCTTAGGATCAGAGTCACCACTTACAGGTGAGGCCCAGGTGGAGCCAGAGTCACCTGGTACAGAAGAGGCCAAAGTCGGGACCAGAGTTACCACGATCAGGTCAGTCCCACTGAGGAATAGAGTAACCACATCCCTATGATGCCCAGGTAGACTCAGAATCACCAGGTCCAGATGAGTCACAGGTGGGGACCAGAGTTACCAGGTACACCTGAGGCCCCGGTGGGGTCACAGGCAACAGGTCCATGTGAGGCCGGCTTGGGGACCATGGTTAACAGGTCTACTTAAGGCCCAGGTGTGGAACACTGTAAGCAGGTCCAGGTGAGTCCCCATTGGTGACAAGAGTCACCACGTCCAGGTGAGGCCCAGGTGGGGACCAGGATCACCAGATCTGTTTGAGGCCTAGAGGGGTACCAGAATCACCTGGTCCAGTTGACATCCAGATGGGGACCAGAGTCACCAGGTCAGGGTGAGGCCCAGAGAGGTTCCAGAGTCATCATGTACAGGTGAGGCTCAGGTGTGGAACAGAGTCACCAGGTACCAATGATGCCCACGTGTGGACCAGAGTCACCAGGTCTGGGTGACGCGCAGATAGGATCATAGTCACCAGTTCCAGGTGAGGCCAAGAAAGAGTCCACAGCAATCAGGTCCAGGTGGGGAACAAAATCCCCAGGACTGGGTGAGGCCCAGATGGGGACCAGATTCACCAGGTCCAGGTGAGGCCGAGGTGGTTACCAGAGTCCCCGGGTCTGGGAGAGGACCAAGTACGGACCAGATTCACTAAGTCCAAGAGGCCCACGTGGGGACCTGAGTCACCAGGTATGGATGAGGCCCAGGTGGCAACCCCACTCACAATGTCCAGGTGAGGCCAGGCTGCAGGCCAGAGTCACCAGATCCAGGTGAGGCCCTAGTGGGGACCGGAGACACCAGGTAAATGTGAGTCTACAAGAACACCACAGTCACCAGGTCCAGGTGTGGGTCATGTGGGATCGAGAGTCACCAGGTCCAGCTGAGACCCAGGTGGGGATCACAGTCACCAGGTCCAGATTGAGGCCTAGGTGGGGGGACCAGATTCACCAGGACCAGTTGAGGCCAAAGTGTGGAGCAAAGTTATCATGACCAGGTGAGACCCAGGTGGGAAACAGAGTAACAATGTCCCATTAATGCCAGGTGGGAAAAGAGTCACAAGGTCCAGACGAGGCCTAAGTGAAGAGTAGATTCACCAGGTCCTGTTGAGGCCCAGCTGAGGACAAGTGTCGCCAGCTCCGGGTGAGTCCCAGAGGGGGACCAGAGGTACCCTGTCCTGGTGATACTCAGGTGGGGACCAGAGTCACCACGTCAGGGTGAGGCCTAGAGGGGGACGAGAATCACTAGGTCCATGTGAGGCCCCGATGTGGAACTGAGAAACCAGGTCCCATGATACCCATATGAGGACCTGAGTCACCAGGTCCAGGTGAGGTCCCTGTGGGAACCAGTCACCTCGTCCAGGTGAGGCCCAGGTGATACCACAGTCACCTGGTCCAGGTGAGGCCCAGGTATATGAGAGAGTATCCAGGTCCCAATGATGCCCAGGTAAGGACCAGAGTCAACAGGTCCAGGAGAGGCCCAAATATGGATCAGAGTCATTGTGATCGAAGTGAGGCCAGATGGAGACCACAGGAACCAGGTCCAGGAGAGTCCCATATTTGAACCAGAGCAACCAGATCCAGGTGAGGTCCATGTGGGACCACAGTCACAAGGTCCAGGTGAGGCGCAGGTGGCAACCACACTCACTAGGTCCCGCTGAGGCCCTGGTGTGTACCAGAGTCACGAGGTACATGAGAATGTAGAAACACTGCAGCCACCAGGTCCACATGATGTCCATGTGGGAACGAGAATCACCAGTTACAGGTGAGGACCAGGTGGGGATCCGAATCACCATGTCCAGGTGAGACCCAGGTGGGAACTAGTGTCACTATGTCCAGGTGTGGCTCAGGTGAAGACCGGAGTTAATAGGTTCGGCTGGGTCACTGTTACTGAAGAAGTAAACATATCTCGATGCTACCCAGGTGGGTACCAGAGACACCAGGCCCTGGTGAGGCCCAGGTGGGACCAGAAACATGAGGTCCAGGTGAGGTCCCGATGGGAACCACAGTCACCAGGTCAGGTGAGGCCATGCTTAGGATCAGAGTCACCAGTTACAGGTTAGGCCCAGGTGGAGGCAGAGTCACCTGGTACAGACAAGGCCAAAGTCAGGAGCAGAGTTACCAGGATCAGGTCAGTCCCATTGGGGAATAGAGTAACCATGTCCCTATGATGCCCAGGTAGATCCAGACTCACCAGTTCCAGATGAGGCCAAGAAGGAGTCCACAGCAATCAGGTCCAGGTGGGGAACAAATTCACCAGGACTGGATGAGGCCCGGATGGGGACCAGATTCACAAGGTCCAGGTTTTTCCCAGGTGGTGACCAGAGTTACGAGTTCTGGGTGAGGAACAGGTAAGGACCAGATTCACCAGGTCCAACTGAGGCCCACTTGGGGACCTGTGTCACCACGTATGGGTGAGGCCTAGGTGACAACCCTACTCACCAGGTCCAGGTGAGGCCAACTTGCAGGCCATGCAGAGGAACCATGTCCCGATGATGCCCAGGTGGGGACTAGAGTTACCAGGTCCAGGTGAGGCCAACCTGAAGACCATGCAGTGGAAACATGTCCTGATGATGTCCAGGTAGGGACCAGAGTTACCCGGTCCAGGTGAGGCCAACCTGCAGACCATGTAGTGGAACCATGTCCCGATTATGCCCTGGTGGGACGAGAGTCACCAGGTCCAAATGAGGCCCAGATGGAGCATATTCACTAGTCCAGGTGAGGCCCAGTTGAGGACCAGAGTCACCAGATCTGGTTGAGGCCTAGAGGGGTACCAGAATCACCAGGTCCAGGTGACATACATATGGGGACCAGAGTCACCAGGGAAGGGTGAGGCCTAGAGAGGTTCCAGAGTCATCATGCCCAGGTGATGCTCAGGTGTGGAACAGAGTCCCCGGGTACCAATGATGCCAAGGTGAGGAACAGAGTCACCAGGTCTGGGTGACGCGCAGACAGGATCAGAGTCACATGTTCCAGGTGAGGCCAAGAAAGAGTCCACAGCAATCAGGTCCAGGTGGGGAACAAAGTCACCAGGAGTGGGTGAGGCCCAGATGGGGACCATATTCAACAGGTCCAGGTGAGGCCCAGGTGGTGACCAGAGTCCCCGGGTCTGGGAGAGGACCAGGTAAGCACCACATTCACCAAGTCCAAGGGGCACACGTGAGGACCTGAGTAACCATGTATGGGTGACGCCCAGGTGAAACACCACTCACCAGGTCCAGGTGAGGCCAACCTGCAGGCCTGAGTCACCAGATCCAGGTGAGGTCCATGTTGGAAAGAGAGTTCCAAGGTCCAGGAGAGTTCCAGGTGGGAACCAGAGTCGGCAGATCCAGGTGAAGTCCAGGTGGGGACCAGAGTCACCAGATCCAGGTGAAGCCCAGCTGGGGACCAGAGTCACCATATCCAGGTGAAGCCCAGCTGGGGACCAGAGTCACTAGGTCCAGATGAGGCCAGTTGAGGACCAGAGTTACCAGGTACACGAGAGGCCCCGGTGGAGATCAGAGGCAACAGGTACATGTGAGGCCGGCTTGGGGACCATGGTCAATAGGTCTTCTTGAGGCGCAGGTGTGGAACACAGTAACCGGGTCTAGGTGAGTAACCGGTGGTGACAAATGTTACCACGTCCAGGTGAGGTCCAGGTGGGGACCAGGATCACCAGATCTAGGGGAGGCCCTTGAAAGTACCAGACCCACAGTACGACGTCAGTCGCAGGTGGGAAGCAGGGTCAGCAGGTCCAAGTCAGTCCAAAGTGGGGTTCACATTCACTAGGGCACGGTGAGACCCAGAGGGGGACCAGAGTCACCTGGTCCAGGTGAGGTCCAGTTGTGGAACAAGTCACCGGGTCCCAATTTTGCCCTTTTGTGGACCATGGTCAACAGGGCCAGGTGAGGCCCAGATGGGGACCGGATTCCCCAAATCCAGGTGAAGCCCAGGTGGGGACCACAGTCACCAGATCCAGGGTAGTCTCAGGTGCAGACCAGAATCACCAGGTCCAGGTTAGGTGCAGGTGGCAACCACACTCCCCAGGTCCCGGTGAGGCCCCGGTGGGGACCAGAGTCACGAGGTACATGAGAAGCTAGAATCTCTGCAGCCACCAGGTCCACATGATGTCCATGTGGGAACGAGAATCACCAGTTACAGGTGAGGCCCAGGTGGGGATCCGACTCACCATGTCCAGGTGAGACCCAGGTGGGACCCAGTGTCACCATGACCAGGTGAAGACCAGAGTTAATAGTTCCGGCTGGGCCACTGTTAGTGAACAGTGTCCCCATATCCTGATGCTACCCTGGTGGGTACCAGAGACACCAGGTCCTGGTGATGGTCAGGAGGGACCAGAGACATGAGGTACAGGTGAGGTTCCATTGGGAATCACAGTCACCAGGTCTGGTGAGGCCATGCTTAGGATCAGAGTCACCAGTTAGAGGTGAGTCCCGGGTGGAGCCAGAGTCACCTGGGACAGAAGAGGCCAAAGTCAGGACCAGAGTTACCAGGATCAGGTCAGTCCCAGTGGGGAATAGAGTAACCATGTCCCGATGATGCCCAGGTAGAACCAGCGTCACCAGGACCAGATGAGGCGCAGGAGGGGAGCATATTAACTAGGTCCCGGTGAGGCCCAGTTGAGGACCAGAATGCCCAGGTCTAGTTGTGGCCTAGAGGGGTAACAGATTCACCTGGTCTAGGTGACATCCAGATGGGGACCAGAGTCACCATATTAGGCTGAGGCCCAGAGGGGATCCAGAGTCATCATGTCCAGGTGAGTCTCAGGTGTGGAACAGAGTATCCAGGTCATAATGGTCCACAGGTGAAGACCAGAGTCACCAGATCTGGGTGAGGCCCACATAGCATCAGACTCACCAGTACCAGGTGAGGCCAAGAAGGAGTCCACAGCAATCAGGTCCCGGTGGGGAACAAAGTCAGCAGGACTGGGTGAGGCCCAGATGGGGACCAGATTCACCAGGTCCAGGTTATTCTCAGGTGGTGACCAGAGTTACCAGTTCTGGGTGAGCACCAGGTAACGACCACATTCACCATGTCCAAGTGAGGCCCACGTGGGGACCTGTGTCACCGGTATGGGTGAGGCCCAGATGGCAACCCCACTCACCAGGTCCAGGGGAGGCCAACTTTCGGGCCATGCAGAGGAACCTTGTCCTGATAATGCCCAGGTAGGGACCAGAGTTATGAGTTGCAGAGGAAGCCCTATTGGGGACTGGAGTCACCAGGTAAACGTGAGTCTACAAGAACACCACAGTCACCAGGTCCAGGTGTGGTTCATGTGGGAACAAGAGTCACCAGGTCCAGGTGAGACCCAGGTGGGGACCACAGTCACCAGGTCCAGGTGAGTTCCAGGTGGGACCACAGTCACAAGGTCTAGGTGAGGCGCAGGTGGCAACAGGATTCACCAAGTCCAGGTGAGGCCCAGGTGGCGACCAGTCACCACATCCAAGTGCGGACCAGCTAAGGACCAGATTCCCCAGGCCGAAGTGAAGCCCAAAGGGTGACCAGAGTCACCAGGTAAAGGTGAGCCCCAGAGGGGGAACCAGAGTAACCAGTTTAGTTTGAGGGCCAGAATGGGACCAGAGGTCCTTGGTCAAAGTGAGGCCCAGGTGTGGAATAGAGTATCCAGGGTGAGGATCATTGGGTCCATCACCCAATGATGCCTGGGTGAGAACCAGAGTCACTGGGGCCATGCAGGCCCAGATGGGGAACAGAATCACTAGGTCCTGGTGAGGCATACAATAAGACCACAGTCAGCAGTATCAGCTGAGCCCCTTGCGGGAACCAGAGCCACTCTATCCAGCTGAGTCCCAGGTCCAGGTGAGGCTTCCGTGAGGACCAGATTCATTAGGTCGAATTGAGGCATAGCTTTGAACAGTCCAAAGTGGGGTTCACATTCACTAGGGCACGGTGAGACCCAGAGGGGGACCAGAGTCACCTGGTCCAGGTGAGGTCCAGTTGTGGAACATAGTCACCGGATCCCAATTTTGCCCAGTTGAGGACCATGGTCAACAGGGCCAGGTGACGCCCAGATGGGGACCGGAGTCCCCAAATCCAGGTGAAGACCAGGTGGAGACCACAGTCACCAGATCCAGGGTAGTCTCAGGTGCAGACCAGAATCACCAGGTCCAGGTGAGGTGCAGGTGGCAACCACACTCACCAGATCCCGGTGAGGCCGTGGTGGGGACCAGAGTCACGAGGTACATGAGAAGCTAGAAACACTGCAGCCACCAGGTCCACATGATATCCATGTGGGAACGAGAATCACCAGTTACAGTTGAGGACCAGGTGGGTATCCAACTCACCATGTCCAGGTAAGACCCAGGTGGGAACCAGTGTCACCATGTCCTGGTGTGGCCCAGGTGAAGACCAGAGTTAATAGGCCGTCTGGGTCACTGTTAGTGAACAGTGTAACCATATCCTGAAGTTACCCAGGTGGGGACCAGAGACAAAGTTCCAGGTGAGGTCCCGATGGGAACCACAGTCACCAGGTCAGGTGAGGCCATGCTTAGGATCAGAGTCACCAGTTACAGGTGAGGCCCAGGTAGAGCCAGAGTCACCTGGAACAGAAGAGGCCAAAGTCAGGACCAGAGTTGCCATGATCAGGTCAGTCCCAGTGAGGAAGACAGTAACCATGTCCCGATGATGCCCAGGTAGAACCAGAGTGACCATGTCCAGATGAGGCGCAGGTGTGGAGGATGATCACTAGGTCCCGGTGAGGCCCAGTTGAAGACCAGAGTCACCAGGTCTAGGTGAAGCCTAGAGTGGTACCTGATTCACCTGGTCTAGGTGACATCCAGATGGGGACCAGAGTCACCATGTCAGGCTGAGGCCCTGAGGGGATCCAGAGTCATCATGTCCAGGTGAGGCTCAGGTGTGGAACAGAGTATCCAGGTCATAATGGTCCACAGGTGAGGACCAGAGTCACCAGATCTGGGTGACGCGCAGATAGGATCAGAGTCACCAGTTCCAGGTGAGGACAAGAAAGAGTCCACAGCAATCAGGTCCCGGTGGTGAACAAAGTCATCAGGACTGGGTGAGGCCCAGATGGGGACCAGATTCACCAGGTCCAGGTGAGGCCCAAGTTGTGACCAGAGTCCCCGGGTCTGGGAGAGGACCAGGTAAGGACCAGATTCACCAGGTCCAAGATGCTCACGTGGGGACCTGAGTCACCAGGTATGGGTGAGGCCCAGGTGAATCCCCACTCACCAGGTCCAGGTGAGGGCAACCTGCAGCCCAGAGTCACCAGATCCAGGTGAGACCCTAGTGAGGACCGCAGTCACCAGGTAAATGTGAGTCTACAAGAACACCACAGTCACCAGGTCCAGGTGTGGTTCATGTGGGAACGAGAGTCACCAGGTCCAGGTGAGACCCAGATGGGGACCACAGTCACCAGGTGCTGATTGAGGCCTAGGTGGGGGGAACAGAGTCATCAAGACCAGTTGAGGGCAAAGTGTGTAACAAAGTTATCATGTCCAGTTCAGGCCCTGGTTGGGAACAGAGTAAACATGTCCCATTGATGCCAGGTGGGAAAAGTGTCACAAGGTCCAGACGAGGCCTAAGTGAGGAGTAGATTCACCAGGTCCTGTAGAGGCCGAGGTGAGGACCAGTGTCCCCAGCTCCGGGGGAGTCCCAGAGGGGGACCAGAGTCACCCGGTTCTGGTGATATCCAGGTGGGGACCAGAGTCACCACGTCAGAGTGAGGCCCAGAGGGAGACGAGAATCACTAGGTCGATGTGAGTCCCCGATGTGGAACTGAGAAACCAGGTCCCATGATGCCCATATGAGGACCTGAGTCACCAGGTCAAGGTGAGGTCCCTGTGGGAACCAGTCACCTCGTCCCGGGGAGGCCCAGGTGGGACCACAGTCACCAGGTCCAAGTGAGGCCCAGGTATAAAAGAGAGTATCCAGGTCCCAATGATGCCCAGGTAAGGACCAGAGTCAACAGGTCCAGGAGAGGCCCAAATATGGATCAGAGTCATTGTGTTCCAGGTGCGGCCAGATGGAGACCACAGGAACCAGGTCCAGGAGAGCCCCATATGGGAACCAGAGCCACCGGATCCAGGTGAGGTCCAGGTGGGACCACTGTCACAAGGTCCAGGTGAGGCGCAGGTGGCAACAGGATTCACCAAGTCCAGGTGAGGCCCAGGTGTCGACCAGTCACCACAGACAGGTGCGGACCAGGAAGGACCAGATTCACCAGGCCCAAGTGAAGCCCAAAGGGTGACCAGAATAGCCAGGTAGGGGTGAGGCCCAGAGGGGGAACCAGAGTAACCAGTTTAGTTTGAGGCCGAGAATGGGACCAGAGGTCCCTGGTCAAAGTGAGGCCCCGGTGTGGAATAGAGTATCCAGGTCCCAGTGATGCCTGGGTGAGGACCAGAGTCACTAGGGCCATGCAGGCCCAGATGGGGAACAGAATCACTAGGTCCTGTTGAGGCATAGAATAAGACCACAGTCAGCAGTATCAGGTGAGCCCCTTGTGGGAACCAGAGCCACTCTATCCAGCTGAGTCCCAGGTCCATGTGAGGCCCACGTGAGGACCAGATTCATCAGGTCGAATTGAGGCATAGCTGGGGACAAGAGTCACCAGGTCTGGGTGCGGCCTAGGTGGGGCAAGATTCAGCAGTTCTGAGTTAGGTCAAAGTGGGGACGAGAGACACCAGGTACAGGTGAGGCAAACTGAGGACGAGAGTCACCAGATCCAGGTGAGGTCCATGTTGGAAAGAGAGTCACCAGGTCCAGAAGACGTCCAGGTGGGAACCAGAGTCACCAGATCCAGGTGACGTCCAGGTGGGGACCAGAGTCACCAGATCCAGGTGAAGCCCAGGTGGGGACCAGAGTCACTAGGCCCAGATGAGGCCCAGTTGACGACTAGAGTTACAAGGTATACGTGAGGCCCCGGTGGGGATCATAGGCAACAGGTCCATGTGAGTCCGGCTTGGGGACCATGGTCAACAGGTCTACTTGAGGCCCAGTTGTGGAACACAGTAAGCAGGTCCAGGTGAGTCCCCGGAGGTGACAAATGTCACCACGTCCAGGTGAGGCTCAGGTGGGGACCAGGATCACCAGGTACAGGGGAGGCCCTTGAAAGAACCATAGTCAACATTTCGAGGTCAGGCGTAGGTGGCAACCAGGGTCCGCAGGTCCAAGTAAAACCAAAGTGGGGTTCACAGTCAAGAGTGCATGGTGAGACCCAGAGGGGACCAGAGTCACCTGGTCAAGGTGAGGTCCAGTTGCGGAACACGCTCACCGGGTCTCCATTTTTCCCAGTTGAGGACCATGGTCAACAGGGCCAGGTGAGGCACAGATGGGGACCGGAGTCCCCAAATCCAGGTGAAGCCCAGGTGGGGACCACAGTCACTAGATCCAGAGTAGTCTCATGTGCAGACCAGAAACACCAGGTCCAGGTGAGGTGCAGGTGTCAACCACACTCATCAGGTCCTGGTGAGGCCCTGGTGGGGACCAGAGTCACGAGTTACATAAGAAGCTAGAAACACTGCAGCCACCAGGTCCATATGATGTCCATGTGGGAACGCGAATCACCAGTTACTGTTGAGGACCATGTGGGGATCCGACTCACCATGTCCAGGTGAGACCCGGGTGGGAACCAGTGTCACCATGTCCAGGTGTGGCCCAGGTGAATACCAGAGTTAATAGGTCCGGCTGGGTCACTGTTAGTGAACAGTGTAACCGTATCCTGATGCTACCCAGGTGGGTACCAGAGACACCAGGTCCTGGTGAGGCCCAGGTTGGACCAGAGACATGAGGTCCAGGTGAGGTCCCGATGGGAACCACAGTCACCAGGTCAGGTGAGGCCATGCTTTGGATCAGAGTCACCAGTTACAGGTGAGGCCCAGGTGGAGCGAGAGTCACCTGGTACAGAAGAGGCCAAAGTCAGGACCAGAGTTACCAGGATCAGGTGTGTCCCAGTGGGGAATACAATAAACATGTCCCAATGATGCCCAGGGAGAACCAGAGTCACCGGGTCCAGATGAGGAGTAGGAAGTGAGCATATTCACTAGGTTCCGGTGAGGCCCAGTTGAGGACCAGTGTCACGAGGTCTAGTTAACTCCTAGAGGGGTACCAGATTCACCTGGTCTAGGTGACATCACGATGGGGACCAGAGTCACCATGTCAGGCTGAGGCTCAGGGGGGATCCAGATTCATCATGTCCAGGTGAGGCTCAGGTGTGGAACAGAGTATCCAGGTCATAATGGTCCACAGGTGAGGACCAGAGTCACCAGATCTGGATGAGGCCCAGTTAGTTTCAGAGTCACCAGTTCCAGGTGAGGTCAAGAAGGAGTCCACAGCAATCAGGTCCACGGGGGGAACAAAGTCACCAGGAGAAGGTGAGGCCCACATGGGGACCAGATTCACCAGGTCCAGGTGAGGCCCAGGTGGTGACCAGAGTCCCCGGGTCTGGGAGAGGACCAGGTAAGCACCACATTCACCAGGTCCAAGGGGCACACGTGAGGACCTGAGTCACCATGTATGGGTGACTCCCAGGTGAAACACCACTCACCAGGTCCAGGTGAGGCCAACCTGCAGGCCTGAGTCACCAGATCCAGGTGAGGTCCATGTTGGAAAGAGAGTCACAAGGTCCAGGAGAGTTCCAGGTGGGAACCAGAGTCGGCAGATCCAGGTGAAGTCCAGGTGGGGACCAGAGTCACCAGATCCAGGTGAAAGCCAGGTGGGGACCAGAGTCACTAGGTCCAGATGAGGCCAGTTGAGGACCAGAGTTACCAGGTACACGAGAGGCCCCGGTGGGGATCAGAGGCAACAGGTACATGTGAGGCCGGCTTGGGGTCCATGGTCAACAGGTCTTCTTGAGGCTCAGGTGTGGAACACAGTAACCGGGTCTAGGTGAGTAACCGGTGGTGACAAATGTTGCCACGTCCAGGTGAGGCCCAGGTGGGGACCAGGATCACCAGGTCCAGGGGAGGCCCTTGAAAGTACCAGAGTCCACAGTACGGCGTCAGTCGCAGGTGGGAACCAGGGTCAGCAGGTCCAAGTCAGGCCAAAGTGGGGTTCACAGTCACTAGGGCACGGTGAGTCCCAGAGGGGGACCAGAGTCACCTGGTCCAGGTGAGGTCCAGTTTTGGAACACAGTCACCGGGTCCCAATTTTGCCCAGTTGAGGACCATGGTCAACAGGGTCAGGTGACGCCCAGATGGGGACCGGAGTCTCCAAATCCAGGTGAAGCCCAGGTGGAGACCACAGTCACCAGATCCAGGGTAGTCTCAGATGCAGACCAGAATCACCAGGTCCAGGTGAGGTGCAGGTGGCAACCACACTCACCAGGTCCCGGTGAGGCCCTGGTGGGGACCAGAGTCACGAGGTACATGAGAAGCTAGAAACACTGCAGCCACCAGATCCACATGATATCCATGTGGGAACGAGAATCACCAGTTACAGGTGAGGACCAGGTGGGTATCCAACTCACCATGTCCAGGTCAGACCCAGGTGGGAACCAGTGTCACCATGTCCAAGTGTGGACCAGGTGAAGACGAAAGTTAATAGGTTCGGCCGGGTCGCTCTTAGTGAACAGTGTAACCATATCCTGATGCTACTCAGGTGGATACAAGATACAAGGTCGTGGTGAGTCCCAGTTGGGACCAGAGACATGAGGACCAGGTGAGGTACCGATGGAAACCACAGTCACCAGGTCATGTGAGGCCATGCTTAGGATCAGAGTCACCACTTACAGGTGAGGTCCAGGGGGAGCCAGAGTCACATGGCACAGAAGAGGCCAAAGTCAGGACCAGAGTTACCACGATCAGGTCAGTCCCACTGGGAATAGAGTAACAACGTCCCGATGATGCCCAGGTAGAACCACAGTTACCAGGTCCAGTTGCTGCCAACCTAAAGGCCATGCAGTGGAACCATGTCCCGATGATGCCCAGGTAGGGAAGAGAGTCACCAGGTCCAAATGAGGCCCAGATGGTGCATATTCAATCGGTCCAGGTGAGGCCCAGTTGAGGACCAGAGTCACCAGACTTGGTTGAGGCCTAGAGAGGTACCAGAATCACCTGGTCCAGGTGACATCCAGATGGATCCAGAGTCACCAGGTCAGGGTGAGGCCCAGAGATGTTCCAGAGTCATCATGTCCAGGTGAGGCTCAGGTGTGGAACAGAGTCACCAAGTACCAAAGTTGCCCAGGTGAGGACCAGAGTCAACAGGTCCAAGTGAGGCCCACGTGGGGACCTGTGTCACCAGGCATGTGCGAGGCCCAGGTGGCATTCCCACTCACCAGGTCCAGGTGAGGCCAACCTGCAGGCCATGAAGAGGAACCATGTCCCGATGATGCCCAGGTAGGGACCAGAGTTACCAGATCCAGGTGAGGCCAACCTGCAGGCCATGCTGTGGAACCATGTCCCGATGATGCCCCGGTAGGCACCAGAGGAACCAGGTCCAAATGAGGCCCTGATGGAGCATATTCACTACGTCCGGATGAGGCCCATTTGAGGACCAGAGTCACCAGAACTGGTGAGGCCTAGAGGGGTACCAGAATCACCTGGTCCAGGTGACATCCAAATGAGGACCTGAGTCACCAGGGCCAGGTGAGGTCCCTGGGGGAACCAGTCACCTCGTCCTGGTGAGGCCCAGGTGGGACCACAGTCACCAGGTCCAGGTGAGGCCCAGGTATATAAGAGAGTATCCAGGACCCAATGATGCCCAGGTAAAGACCAGAGTCAACAGGTCCAGGAGAGGCCCAAATATGGATCAGAGTCATTGTGTTCCAGGTGAGGCCAGATGGAGACCACAGGACCCAGGTCCAGGAGAGCCCCATATGGGAACCAGAGCCACCAGATCCAGGTGAGGTCCAGGTGGGACCACAGTCACAAAATCCAGGTGAGGCGCAAATGGCAACAGGATTCACCAAATCCAGGTGAGGCCCAGGTGGCGCCCAGTCACCAGATCCACGTGAGGACCAGCTTAGGACCAGATTCACCAGGCCCAAGTGAAGCCCAAGGGGTGACCACAGTCACCAGGTAAGGGTGAGGTCTAAAGGGGGAACCAGAGTAACCAGTTTAGTTTGAGGCCCAGAATGGGACCAGAGGTCCCTGGTCAAAGTGAGGCCCAGGTGTGGCATAGAGTATCCAGGTCCCAATGATGCCTGGGTGAGGACCAGAGTCACTAGGGCCATGTAGGCCCAGATGGGGAACAGAATCACTAGGTCATGGTGAGGCATAGAATAAGACCAGAGTCACCAGTATCAGGTGAGCGCCTTTTGGGAACCAGAGCCACTCTATCCAGCTGAGTCCCAGGTCCATGTGAGGCCCACGTGAGGAGCAGATTCATCAGGTCGAATTGAGGCATAGCTGGGGCCAAGAGTCACCAGGTCTGGGTGCGACCTAGTTGGGGCAAGATTCAGCAGTTCTGAGTTAGGTCAAAGTGGGGACGAGAGACACCAGGTCCAGGTGAGGCCAAACTGAGGACCAGAGTCACCAGATCGAGGTGAGTTCCAGGTGGGGACCAGAGTCACCAGATTCAGGTGAAGTCCAGGTGGGGACCAGAGTCTCTAGGTGCAGATGAGGCCCAGGTGAGGACCAGAGTTACCAGGTACACGTGAGGCCCCGGTGGGAATCAGAGGCAACAGGTCCATGTTAGGCGGGCTAGGGTACTATGGTCAAGAGTTGTACTTGAGGCCCAGGTGTGGAACACAGTAAGCAGGTCCAGGTGAGTCCCGGTGGAGACAAGAGTCACCACGTCCAGGTGAGGCCCAGGTGGGCACCAGGATCACCAGGTACAGGGGAGGCCCTTGAAAGAACCAGAGTCAACAGTTCGAGGTCAGGCGCAGGTGGCAACCAGGGTCAGCAGGTCGAAGCCAGGCCAAAGAGGGGTTCAAAGTCACTAGGTCACGGTGAGACCCAGAGGGGGACCAGAGTCATCTGTTCCAGGTGAGGTCCAGTTGTGGAACACAGTCACAGGCTCCCAATTTTGCCCAGTTGAGGACCATGGTCAACAGGGCCAATTGAGGCCCAGATGGGGACCGGATTCCTCAAATCCAGGTGAAGCCCAGATGGGGACCACAGTCACCAGATCCAGGGTAGTCTCAGGTGCAGACCAGAATCACCAGTTCCAGGTGAGGTGCAGGTGGCAACCACACTCACCAGGTCCCGGTGAGGCCCTGGAGGGGACCAGAGTCCGAGGTACATGAGAAGCTAGAAACACTGCAGCAAGCAGGTCCACATGATGTCCATGTGGGAACGAGAATCACCAGTTACAGGTGAGGACCAGGTGGGGATCCGACTCACCATGTCCAGGTGAGACCCAGGTGGGAACCAGTATCACCATGACCACGTGTGGCCCAGGTGAAGGCTAGAGTTAATACGTACAGCTGGGTCACTGTTATTGAACAGTGTAACCATATCCTGATGCTACCGAGGTGGGTACCGAGACACCAGGTCCTGGTGAGGCCCAGCTGGGACCAGAGACATGAGTTCCAGGTGAGGTCCCGATGGGAACCACAGTCACCAGGTCAGGTGAGGCCATTCTTAGGATCAGAGTCACCAGTTACAGGTGAGGCCCAGGTGGAGCCAGAGTCACCTGGTACAGAAAATGCCAAAGTCATACCAATGTTACAAGGATCAGGTCAGTCCCAGAGGGGAATAGAGTAACCATGTCCCGATGATGCCCACGTAGAACGAGAGTCATCATGTCCAGATGAGGCGCAGTTGGGGAGCATATTCACAAGGTCCCGGTGAGGCCCAGTTGAGGACTAGAGTCACCAGGTTTGGTTGAGGCCTAGAGGGGTACCAGATTCACCTGGTCTAGGTGACATCCAGATGGGGACCAGAGTCACCATGTCAGGGTGAGGCCCAGAGGGGATCCAGAGTCATCATGTCCAGGTGAGGCTCAGGTGTGGAACAGAGTATCCAGGTCTTAATGGTCCACATGTGAGGACCAGAGTCACCAGATCTGGGAGAGGCCCAGTTAGGATCAGAGTTACCACATCCAGGTGAGGCCAAGAAGATTTCCACAGCAATCAGGTCCAGGTGGGGAACAAAGTCACCAGGATTAGGTGATGCCCAGGTGGTGACCATATTTACCAGTTCCGGGTGAGGACTAGGTAAGTACCACATTCACCAGGTCCAAGTGAGGACCACGTGGGGACCTGTGTCACCAGGCATGGGTAAGACCCAGGTGGGAACCCCACTCACCAGGTCAAGATGAGGCCAACCTGCAGGCCATGCAGAGGAACCATGTCCCGATGATGCCCAGGTAGGGACCAGAGTTACCAGGTCCAGGTGAGGCCAACATGCAGGCCATGCAGTGGAACCATGTCCCGATGATGCCCAGGTAGGGACGACAGTCACCAGGTCCAAATGAGGCCCAGATGGAGCATATTCACTAGGTACAGGTGAGGCCCAGTTGAGGACCAGAGTCACCAGATCTGTTTGAGGACTAGAGGGGTACCAGAATCACCTGGTCCAGGTGACATCCCGATGGGGACCAGAGTCACCAGGTCAGGGTAGGCCCAGAGAGGTTCCAGAGTCATCATGTGCAGGTGAGGCTCAGGTGTGGAACAGAGTCACCAGGTACCAATGATGACCAGGTGAGGACCAGAGTCACCAGGTCTGGGTGACGCGCAGATAGGATCATAGTCACCAGTTCCAGGTGAGGCCAAGAAAGAGTCCACAGCAATCAGGTCCAGGTGGGGAACAAAGTCACCAGGACTGGGTGAGGCCCAGATGGGGACCAGATTCACCAGGTCCAGGTGAGGACCAGGTGGTCACCAGAGTCCCCGGTTCTGGGAGAGGACCAGGGAAGGACCAGATTCACCAGGTCCAAGAGGCCCACGTGGGGACCTGAGTCACCAGGTATGGGTGAGGTCCTGGTGGCAACACCACTCACCAGGTCCAGTGAGGCCAACCTGCAGGCCAGAGTCACCAGTTCCAGGTGAGGCCCAAGTGGGGACCGGAGTCACCAGGTAAATGTGAGTCTACAAGAACACCACAGTCACCAGGTCCAGATGTGGTTCATGTGGGAAAGAGAGTCACCAGGTCCAGGTAAGACCCAGGTGGAGACAAGTCACCAGGTCAGGATTGAGACCTAGGTGGGGGGACCAGGGTCATCAGGACCACTTGAGGCCAAAGTGTGGAGCAAAGTTATAATGTCCAGGTGAGGCCCAGGTGGGGAACAGAGTAACCATGTCCCATTGATGCCAGGTGGGAAAAGAGTCACAAGGTCCAGAAGAGGCCTAAGTGAGGAGTAGAATCACCAGGTCCTTTCGAGGACCAGTTGAGGACCAGTGTCCCCAGCTCCGGGTGAAACCCATAGGGGGACCAGCGTCACCCGGTTCTGGTGATATCCAAGTGGGGACCAGAGTCAGCACGTCAGGGAGAGATCCAGAGTCGGACGAGAATCACTAGGTCCAGGTGAGGCCCCGATGTGGAACTGAGATACCAGGACCCATGATGACCATATGAGGACCTGTGTCACCACGTCCAGGTGAGGTCCCTGTGGGAACCAGTCACCTCGTCCTGGTGAGCCCCAGGTGGGACCACAGTCACCAGGTCCAGGTGAGGCCCAGGTATATAAGAGAGTATCCAGGTCCCAATGATGCCCAGGTAAGGACCAGAGTCAGCAGGTCCAGGAGAGGCCCAAATATGGATCAGAGTCATTGTGGTCCAGGTGAGGCCAGATGGAGACCACAGGAACCAGGTCCAGGAGAGCCCCATATGGGAACCAGAGCCACCAGATCCAGGTGAGGTTCAGGTGGGACCACAGTCAAAAGGTCTGGGTGAGGTGCAGATGGCAACAGGATTCACCAAGAGCAGGTGACGCCCAGGTGGCGACGAATCACCAGATCCAGGTGAGGAAGAGCTAAGGACCAGATTCACCAGGCCCAAGTGAAACCCAATGGGTGACCAGAGTCACCAGGTAAGGGTGAGGCCCAGAGGGGAACCAGAGTAACCAGTTTAGTTTGAGGCCCAGAATGGGACCAGAGGTCCCAGGTCAAAGTGAGTCCCAGGTGTGGAATAGAGTATCCAGGTCCCAATGATGCCTGGGTGAGGACCAGAGTCACTAAACCATGCAGGCCCAGATGGGGAACAGATTCACTAGGTCCTGGTGAGCCATAGATAAGACCACAGTCAGCAGTATCAGGTTAGCCCCTTGTGGGAACCGGAGCCACTCTATCCAGCTGAGTCCCAGGTCCATGTGAGGCCCACGTGAGGACCAGATTCATCATGTCGAATTGAGGCATAGCTGGGGACAAGTGTCACCAGGTCTGGGAGAGGCCTAGGTGGGGCAAGATTCAGCAGTTCTGAGTTAGGTCAAAGTGGGGACGAGAGACACCAGGTCCAGGTGAGGCCAAACTGAGGACCAGAGTCACCAGATCCAGGGGAGGTCCATGTTGGAAGGAGAGTCTCGAGGTCCAAGAGTGGTCCAGGTGGGGATCAGAGTCACCAGTCCAGGTGAGCCCAAGAAGGAGTCCACAGCAATCAGGTCCAGGTGGGTAACAAAGTCACCAGGTCTCGGTGAGGCCCAAATTGGGATCAGATTCACCAGGTCCAGGTGATTCCCAGGTTGTGACCAGAGTTACCAATTCCGGGTTAGGTCCAGGTAAGGACCAGATTCACAAGGTCCAAGTGAGCCCCACGTGGGGACCTGTGTCACCAGGTATGGGTGAGGCACAGGTGGCAACCACACTCACCAGATCCAGGAGAGGCCATCCTTCGCGCCATGCAGAGGAACCGTGTCCCGATGATGCCCATGTAGGAACCAGATTTACCAGGTCCAGGTGATGCCAACCTGCAGGCCATGCAGTGGAACCATGTCCCGATGGTGCCCAGGGAGGGACCTGAGTCACCAGGTCCAAATGAGGCCCAGATGGAGCATATTCAAGGTCCAGGTGAGGTCCAGTTGAGGACCAGAGTCACCAGATCTGGTTGAGGCCAGAGGGGTACATAATCACCTGGTCAAGGTGACATCAAGATGGGGACCAGAGCCACCAGCTCAGGGTGAGGCCCAGAGAAGTTCCAGAGTCATCATGTCCAGGTGAGGCTCAGGTGTGGAACAGAGTCAACAGGTACCAATCAGGCCCAGATGAGGACCAGAGTCACCAGGTCTGGGTGACGCGCAGATAGGATCAGAGTCACCAGTTCCAGGTGAGGCAAAGAAAGAGTCCACAGCAATCGGGTCCAGGTGGGGAACAAAGTAACCAGGACTGGGTGAGGCCCAGATGCGGACCAGATTCACCTTATTCAGGTGAGGCCCAGGTGATGAGCAGAGTCCCCAGGTTGGTAGAGGACCAGGTAAGGACCAGATTCACCAGATCTGGGTGACGCGCAGATAGGATTAGAGTCACCAGTTCCAGGTGAGGCCAAGAAAGAGTCCATAGCAATCAGGTCCAGGTGGGGAACAAAATCACCAGGACTGGGTGAGGCCCAGATGGGGACCTGATTCACCAGGTCCAGGTGAGGCCAAGGGGGTGACCAGCGTCCCCGGTTCTGGGAGAGGAGCAAGTAAGGTCCATATTCACCAGGTCCAAGAGGCACCCGTGGGGACCTCTGTCAGTTGGTACGGGTGAGGCCAACGTGGCACCCCAATCACCACTTCCAGGTAAGGCAAACCAGCAGGCCAGAGACACCAGATCCAGGTGAGGCCCTAGTGGGGATCGGAGTCACCAGGTAAATGTGAGTCTACAGGAACACCACAGTCACCAGGTCCAGGTGTGGTTCATGTGGGAACGAGAGTCACCACGTCCAGGTGAGACCCAGCTGAAGACCAGAGTTAATAGGTCCGGATGGGTCACTGTTAATGAACAGTGTAACCATATCCCGATGCTACCCAGGTGGGTACCAGAGACACCAGGTCCTGGTGAGGCGCAGGTGGGACCAGAGACATGAGGTCCAGGTGAGTTCCCGATGGGAACCACAGTCACCAGGTCAGGTGAGGCGATGCATAGGATCAGAGTCACCAGTTACAGGTGAGCCCCAGTTGGAGCCCGAGTCACATTTTACAGAAAAGGCCAAAGTCAGGACCAGAGTTACCAGGATCAGGTCAGTCCCAGTGGGGAATAGAGTAACCATGTCCCGATGATGCCCATGTAGAACCAGAGACACCAGGTCCAGAAGAGGCGCAGGTGGGGAGCATATTCACTAGGTCCCGGTGAGGCCCAGTTGAGGACCAAAGTCACCAGGTATAGTTGAGGCCTAGAGGGGTACCAGATTCACCTGGTCTAGGTGACATCCAAATGGGGACCAGAGTCACCAAGTCAGGCTGAGGCCCAGAGGTGATCCAGAGTCATCGTGTCCAGGTGAGTCTCAGGTGTGTAACAAAGTATCCAGGTCATAATGGTCCACAGGTGAGGACCAGAGTCACCAGATCTGGGTGAGGCCCAGTTAGGATCAGAGTCACCAGTTCCGGGTGAGGCCAAGAAGGAGTCCACAGCAATCAGGTCCAGGTGGGTAACAAAGTCCCCAAGATGGGTGAGGCCCAGATGGGGACCAGATTCACCAGGTCCAGGTGATTCCCAGGTGGTGTCCAGGGTTACCAGTTCCGGGTGAGGACCAGGTAAGGACCAGATTCACCAGTTCCAAGAGGCCCACGTAGGGACCTGAGTCACCAGGTATGCGTGAGCCCCAGGGGCAACCCCACTCACGACGTCCAGGTGAGGCCAACATGCAGGCCATGCAGAGGAACCGTGTCCCGATGATGTCCAGGTAGGGACCAGAGTTACCGGGTCCCTGTGAGGCCAACCTGCAGGCCATGCAGTGGAACCATGTCCCGATGGTGCCCACGTAGGGACCAGAGTCACCAGGTCCAAATGAGGCCCAGATGGAGCATATTCACTAGGTCCAGTTGAGGCCCATTTGAGGACCAATGTCACCAGATATGGTTGAGGCCCAGAGGGTTACCAGAATCCCCTGGTACAGGTGACATACAGATGGGGACAAGAATAACCAGGTCAGGGTGAGGCCCAGGTATATAAGAGAGTATCCAGGTCCCAATGATGCCCAGGTAAGGACCAGAGTCACCAGATACAGGTGAAGTCCAGGTGGGGACCAGAGTCACCAGATCGAGGTGAAGCCCAGGTGGGGACCAGAGTCACTAGGTGCAGATGAGGCCCAGGTGAGGACCAGAGTTACCAGGTACACGTGATGCGCTGGTAGGTATCAGAGGCAACAGGTCCATGTGAGGCAGGCTTGGGGACCATGGTCAAGATTTCTACTTGAGGCCCTGTGTGGAACACTGTAACCAGGTCCAAGTGAGTCCCCGGTGGTGACAAGAGTCACCAGGTCCAGGTGAGGCCCAGGTGGGAACCAGGATCACCAGGTACAGGGGAGGCCTTTGAAAGAACCAGAGTCAACAGATCGAGGTCAGGCGCAGGTGGCAACCAGGGTCAGCAGGTCCAAGTCAGGCCAAAGTGGGGTTCACAATCACTAGAGCACGGTGAGACCCACAGGCGGACCAGAGTCACCTGGTGCATGTGAGGTCCAGGTTTGGAACACAGTCACCGGGTCCCATTTTTGCCCAGTTGAGGACCATGGTCAACAGGGCCAGGTGAGGCCCAGATGGGAATCAGAGTGCCCAAATACAGGTGAAGCCCAGGGTGGGACCATAGTCACCATATCCCGGGTAGTCTCAGGTGCAGACCACAATCACCAGGTCCAGGTGAGGTGCAGGTGGCAACCACACTCACCAGGTCCCGTTGAGACCCTGGTGGGGACTAGAGTCACGAGGTACATGAGAAGCTAGAAACACTGCAGCCACCAGGTCCACATGATGTCCATGTGGGAACGAGAATCAACACTTAGAGGTGAGGACCCTGAGGGGATCCGACTCACCATGTCCAGGTGAGACCCAGGTGGGTACCAGTGTCACCATGTCCAGGTGTGGCGAGGTGAAGACCAGAGATAATAGGTCCGGCAGGGTCTCTGTTAGTGAACAGTGTAAACATATCCTGATGCTACGCAGGTGGGTACGAGAGACACCAAGTCGTGGTGAGGCCCAGGTGAGACCAGAGACATGAGGACCAGGTGAGGTCCCGATGGGAACCACAGTCACCAGGTCAGGTGAGGCCATGCTTTTGATCAGAGTCACCAGTTACAGGTGAGACCCAGGTGGAGCCAGAGTCACCTGGTAGAGAAGAAGCCAAAGTCAGGACCAGAGTTACCAGGATCAGGTCAGTCCCAGAGGGGAATAGAGTAACCATGTCCTGATGATGCCCACGTAGAAACAGAGTCACCAGGTCCAGATGAGGCGCAGGTGGGGAGCATGTTCCTAGGTCCCGGTGAGGCCCAGTTGAGGATCAGAGTCACCAGGTCAAGTTGAGGCCTAGAGTGGTACCAGATTCACCTGGTCTAGGTGACATCCAGATGGGGACCAGAGTCACCATGTCAGGCTGAGGCCCAGAGTGGATCCAGAGTCATCATGTCCAAGTGAGGCTCAGGTGTGTAACAAAGTATCCAGGTCATAATGGTCCACAGGTGAGGACCAGAGTCACCAGATCTGGGTGAGACCCAGTTAGGATCAGAGTCACCAGTTCAAGGTGAGGCCAAGAAGGAGTCCACAGCAATCAGACCCAGGTGGGGAACAAAGTCACCAGGACTGGGTGAGGCCCAGATGGGGACCAGATTCACCAGGTCCAGGTTATATCCCGGTGGTGACCAGAGTTACCAGTTCAGGGTGAGGTCCAGGTAAGGACCAGATTCACCAGGTAAAAGTGAGACCCACATGGGGACCTGTGTCACCAGGCATGGGTGAGGCCCAGGTGTCAACCCCACTCCCAAGGTCCAGGTGAGGGCAACCTGCAGGCCATGCAGAGGAACCATGTCCCGATGATGCCCAGGTAGGGAGTAGAGTTACCAGGTTCAGGTGAGGCCAAACTGCAGGCCATGCAGTGGAATCATGTCCCGATGATGCCCAGGTAGGGACCAGAGTTACAAGGTCCAGGAGTGGCCAACCTGCAGGTCATTCAGTGGAGCCATGTCCTGATGATGCCCAGGAAGGGACAAGATTCACCAGGTCCAAATGAGGCCCAGATGGACATATTTACTAGGTCCAGGTGAGGCCCAGTTGAGGACCAGTGTCACCAGATCTGTTTGAGGCCTAGAGGGGTACCAGAATCACCTGGTGCAGGTGACATCCAGATGGGGACCAGATTCACCAGGTCAAGGTGATCCCCAGGTGTTGATCAGAGTTACAAATTCCGGGTGAGGACCCGGTAAGGACCAGATTCACCAGGTCCAAATGAGGCCCAGGTGGGGTCTATGTCACCAGGTATGGGTGAGGCACAGGTCTCAACCCCACTCACCAGGTCCGGGTGAAGCCAACCTGCAGGCCAGGGTCACCAGATCCAGGTGAGGCCCTAGTGGGGACCGGAGTCACCAGGTATATGTGAGTCCACAAGGATACCACAGTCACCAGGTCCAGGTGTGGTTTATGTGGGAACGAGAGTCACCAGGTCCAGGTGAGAACCATGTGGGGACCACAGTCACCAGGTCCACATTGAGGCCTAGGTGGGGGACCAGAGTCATCAGGACAAGTTGAGGTAAAGTGAGGGGCAAATTCTCATGTCCAGGTGAGTCCCAGGTGGGGAACAGAGAAACCAGGTCCCATTGATGCCAGGTGGGAAAAGAGTCACAAGGTCCAGACGAGGCCTAATTGAGGAGTAGATTCACCGGGTCCTGTTGAAGCCCAGTTGAGGAGCAGTGTCCCCAGCTCCGGTTGAGTCCCAGAGGGGGACAAGAGTCACCCGGTCCTGGTGATATGCAGGTGTTGACCAGAGTCACCACATCAGGGTGAGGCCCAGAGGGGACGAGAATCACTAGGTCCAGGTGAGTCCCCGATGTGGAACTGAGAAACCAGGTCCCATGATGCCCATATGAGGACCTGAGTCACCAGGTCCAGGTGAGGTCCCTGTGGGAACCAGTCACCTCGTGCAGGTGAGACCCAGGTGGGACCACACTCACCAGGTCCAGGTGAGGCCCAGGTATATAAGAGAGTATCCAGGTCCCAATGATGCCCAGGTAAGGACAAGAGTCAACAGGTCCAGGAGAGGCCCAAATAAGGATCACAGTCATTGTGTTCCAGGTGAGTCCAGATGGAGACCACAGGAACCAGGTCCAGGAGAGCCCATATGGGAAGCAGAGCTACCAAATCCAGGTGAGGTCCAGGTGGGACCACAGTCACAAGGTCCAGATGAGGCGCAGGTGCCAACATAATTCACCAGGTCCAGGTGAGGCCCAGGTGGCGACCAGTCACCAGATCCAGGTGAGAACCAGCTAAGGACCAGATTCACCAGGCACAAGTGAAGCACAAGGGGTGACCAGAGTCACCAGGTAAGAGTGAAGCCCAGAGGGGGAACCAGAGTAACCAGTTAAGTTTGAGGCCCAGAATGGTACCAGAGTTCCATGGTCAGAGTGAGACCCAGGTGTGGAATAGAGTATCCAGGTCCCAATGATGCCTGGGTGAGGACCAGAGTCACTAAGCCATGCAGGCCCAGATGGGGAACAGAATCACTAAGTCCTCGTGAGGCATAGAATAAGACCACAGTCAGCAGGATCAGGTGAGCCGCTTGTGGGAACCAGAGCCACTCTATCCAGCTGAGTCCCAGGTCCATGTGAGGCCCACTTGAGGACTAGATTCATCAGGTCGAATTGAGGCATAATTGGGGACAAGGGTCTCCAGGTCTGAATGTGGCCTAGGTGGGGCAAGACTCAGCAGTTCTGAGTTAGGTCAAAGTGGGGACGAGAGACACCAGGTCCAGGTGAGGCCAAACTGAGGACCAGAGTCACCAGATCCAGGTGAGATCCATGCTGGAAAGAGAGTCAAGAGGTCCAGGAGAGGTCCAGGAGGGGACCAGAGTCACCAGATCCAGGTGAAGTCCAGGTGAGGACCAGTGTCACTAGGTCCAGATGAGTCCCATGTGAGGACCAGATTTACCAGGTACACCTAGGCCCCGGTGGGGAACAGAGGCAACAGATCCATGTGAGGCCGGCTTGGGAACCATGGACAACAGGTCGAATTCGGGCCCAGGTGTGGAACACAGTAAGCATGTCCAGGTGAGTCTCCGGCGGTGACAAGTGTCACCACGTCCAGGTGAGGCCCAGGTGGGGACCAGGACCACCAGGTCCAGGGGAGGCCCTTGAAAGAACCAGAGTCAACAGTTCGAGGTCAGGCGCAGGTGGCAACCAGGGTCAGCAGGTCCAAGTCAGGCCAAAGTGGGGTTCACAGTCACTAGGGCACGGTGAGACCCAGAGGGGGAACAGAGTCACCTGGTCCAGGTGAGGTCCAGTTGTGGAAAACAGTCACCGGGTCCCAAATTTTGCCCAGTTGAGGACCATGGTCAACAGGGCCAGGTGAGGCCCAGATGGGGACCGGGGTCCCCAAATCCAGGTGAATCCCAGGTGGGGACCACAGTCACCAGATCCAGGGTAGTCTCAGGTGCAGACCAGAATCACCAGGTCCAGGTGAGGTGCAGGTGGCAACCACACTCACCAGGTCCCGGTGAGGCCCTTGTGGGGACCAGGGTCACGAGGTACATGAGAAGCTAGAAACACTGCAGCCACCAGGTCTACATGATTCCATGTGGGAACGAGAATCACCAGTTACAGGTGAGGACCAGGTGGGGATCCGACTTACAATATCCAGGTGAGGACAATGTGGGAACCAGTGTTACCATGTCCAGGTGTGGCCCAGGTGAAGGCCAGAGTAAATAGGTCCCGCTGGGTCACTGTTCGTGAACAGTGTAACTATATCCTGATGCTACCCAGTTGGGTACCAGAGACACCAGGTCCTGGTGAGGCACAGGTGGAGCCAGAGACATGAGGTTCAGGCGAGGTCCCGATGGGAACCACAGTCACCAGGTCAGGAGACGCCATGCTTAGGATCAGAGTCACCAGTTACAGGTGAGGCCCAGGTGGAGCCAGAGTCACCTGGTAGAGAAGAGGCCAAAGTCAGGACCAGAGTCACCAGGTCAGGGTGAGGCCCAGAGAGGTTCCAGATTCATCATGTCCAGGTGAGGCTCAGGTGTGGAACAGAGTCACCAAGTACCAAAGATGCCCAAGTGAGGACCAGAGACACCAGATCTGAGTGACGCGCAGGTAGGATCAGAGTCACCAGTTCCAGGTAAGGCCAAGAAAGAGTACACAGCAATCCGGAACAGGTGGGGAACAAAGTCACCAGAACTGGGTGAGGCCCAGATGGGGACCAGATTCACCAGGTCCAGGTGAGGCGAGGTGGTGACCGGAGCTGGGAGAGGACTAGGTAAGGACCAGATTCACCAGGTAGAAGAGGCCCACGTGGGGACCTGTGTCCCCAGGTATGGGGGAGGCCCAGGTGGCTACCCCACTCACCAGGTCCAGGTGAGGCCAACCTGCAGGCCATGCAGAGGAACCATGTCCCGATGATGCCCAAGTAGGGATCAGAGTTACCAAGTACAGGTGAAGCCAAGCTGCAGGCCTTTCAGTGGAAACATGTATCGATGATGCCAAGGTAGGGACCAGAGTCACCAGGTCCAAATGAGGCCTAGATGGAGCATAATCACTAGGTCCAGGTGAGGCCCAGTTGAGGACCAGAGTCACCCGATCTGGTTGAGGCCTAGAGGGGTACCAGAATCACTTGGTCCAGGTGACATCCAGATGGGGAACAGAGTCACCAGGTCAGGTTCAGTTCCAGAGAGCTTCCAGAGTCAAGATGTCCAGGGGAGCCTCAGGTGTGGAACAGAGTAACCAGGTACAAATGATGCCCAGGTGAGGACGAGAGTTACCAGGTAAACGTGCGGCCCCGGTGGGGATAAGTGGTAACAGGTCCATGTGAGTCCGGCTTTGGGACCATGGTCAACAGGTCTACTCCAAGCCCAGGTGTGGAACACAGTAAGCAGGTCCAGGTGAGTCCCCGGTGGTGACAAGAGTCACCACGTCCAGGTGAGGCCCAGGTGGGGACTAGGATCACCAGGTACAGGCTAGGCCCTTGAAAGAACCAGAGTCAACAGTTCGAGGTCAGGCGCAGGTGGCAACCAGGGTCAGCAGGTCCAAGTCAGGCCAACGTGGGGTTCACAGTCACTAGGGTACGGTGAGACACAGAGGGGGACCAGAGTCACCTGGTCCAGGTGAGGTCCAGTTGTGGTACACAGTCACCGGTTCCCAAATTTGCCCAGTTGCGGACCATGGTCAACAGGGCCAGGTGAGTCCAAGATGGGGACCGGAGTCCCCAAATCCAGGTGAAACCCAGGTGGGGACCACAGTCACCAGATCCAGGGTAGTCCTAGGTGCAGACCAGAATCGCCAGGTCCAGGTGAGGTGCAGGTGGCAACCACACTCACCAGGTCCCGGTGAGGCCCTAGTAGGGACCAGAGTCACGAGGTACATGAGAATCTAGAAACACTGCAGCCACCAGGTCCACATGATGTCCATGTGGGAATGAGAATCACCAGTTACAGATGAGGACCAGGTGGAGCCAGAATCACCTGGTACAGAAGAGGCCAAATTCAGGACCAGAGTTACCAGGATCAGGTCAGTCCCATTGGGGAGTAGAGTAACCATGTCCCGATGATGCCCAGGTAGAACCAGAGTCACCAGGTCCAAATGACGCGCAGGTGTGGAGCATGTTCACTAGGTTTCGGTGAGGCCCAGTTGAGGACCAGAGTCACCAAGTCAAGTTGAGGCCTATAGGGGTACCACTATCACCTGGTTTAAGTGACATCCAGATGGGGACCAGAGTCACCAGGTCAGGGTGAGCCCCAGAGAGGTTCCTGAATCATAATGACGAGGGGAGCCTCTGGTGTGGAACAGAGTATCCAGGTCATAATGGTCCACAGGTGAGGACCAAAGTGACCAGATCTGGGTGACGCGCAGATAGGATCAGAGTCACCAGTTCCAGGTGATGCCAAAAAAGGGTCCACAGCAATCAGGTCCAGGTGGGGAACAAAGTCACCAGGAATGGGTGAGGCCCAGATGAGGACCAGATTCACCAGGTCCACATGATTCCCAGGTGGTGACCAGACTTACCAATTCCGGGTGAGGACCAGGTAAGGACAAGATTCACCAGGTCCAAATGAGGCCCACGTGGGGACCTGTGTCACCATGCATGGGTGAGGCCCAGGTGGCAACCCCACTCCCCAGGTCCAGGTAAGGCCAACCTGCAGGCCATGCAGAGGGAACATGTCCCGATGATGCCCAGGTAGAGCCTAGAATTTCCAAGTCCCGGTGAGTCCAAAATGCTGGCCATGCAGTCGAACTATATCCCGATGATGCCCAGGTAGGTACCAGAGTCACCAGGTCCAAATGAGGCCCAGATGGAGCATATTCACTAGGTCCAGCTGAGGCCCAGTTGAGGACCAGTGTCACCAGATCTGGTTGAGGCCTAGAGGGGTACCAGAATCACCTCGTCTAGGTGTCATCAAGATGGGGACCAGAGTCACGAAGACAGCGTGAGGCCCAGAGAGGTTCCAGAGTCATCATGTCCAGGTGAGGCTCAGGTGTTGAACAGAGTCACCAGGTACCAATGATGCCCAGGTGAGGACTAGAGTCACCAGGTCTGTGTGACGCGCAGATAGGATCAGAGTCACCAGTTCCAGGTGAGGCCAAGTATGAGTCCACAGCAATCGGGTCCAGGTGGGGAACAAAGTCACCAGGACTGGGTGAGGCCCAGATGGGGATCAGATTCACCAGGTCCAGGTGAGGCCCAGGTGGTGACCAGAGTCCCCGGGTCTGGGAGACGACCATGTAAGGACCAGATTCACCAGGTTCAAGATGCCCACGTGGGGACCTGAGTCACCAGGTATGGGTGAGTCTGAGGTGGCAACCCCACTCACCAGGTCCAGGTGAGGCCAGCCTGCAGGCCAGAGTCACCAGATCCAGGTGAGGCCCCAGTGGGGACGGGAGTCACAAGGTAAATGTGAGTCTAGAAGAACACCACAGTCACCAGGTCAGGTTTGGTTGATGTGGGAACGGGAGTCACCAGGTCCAGCTGAGACCCAGTTGGGGACGGCAGTCACCAGGTCCAGATTGAGGCCTAGGTTGGAGGACGAGAGTCATCAGGACCAGTTGAGGCCAAAGTGTGCAGCAAAGTTATCATGTCCAGGTGAGGCCCAGGAGGGAACAGAGTAACCATGTCCCATTGATGCCAGGTGGAAAAAGAGTCACAAGGTCCAGACGAAGCCTAAGTTTGGAGTAGATTCACCAGGTCCTGTTGAGGCCCAGCTGAGGACCAGTGTCCCCAGCTTCGGGTGCGTCACCCGGTTCTGGTGATATCCAGGTGGTGACCAGAGTTACCACGTCAGGGTGAGGCCCAGAGGGGGACGAGAATCACTAGGTCCAGGTGAGGCCCCGATGTGGAACTGAGAAACCAGGTCCCAAGATGCCCATATGAGGACCTGAGTCACCAGGTCCAGGTTATGTCCCTGTGGGAACCAGTCACCCCGTCCAGGAGAGGCCCAGGTGGGACCACAGTCACCAGGTCCAGGTGAGGCCCAGGTGTGACCACAGTGAACAGGTCCAGGTGAGGCCCAGGGATATAAGAGAGTATCCAGGTCCCAATGATGCCCAATTACTTACCAGAGACAACAGGTCCTGGAGAGGCCCAAATATGGATCAGAGTCATTGTGTTCCAGGTGAGGCCAGATGGAGACCACAGGACCCAGGTCCAGGAGAGCCCCATATGGGAACCAGAGCCACCAGATCCAGGTGAGGTCCAGGTGGGACCACAGTCTCAAGGTCCAGGTGAGGCGCAGGTGGCAACAGGATTCACCAGTTACAGGTGAGGCCCAGGTGGATCCAGAGTCACCTGGTACAGAAGAGGCCAAAGTCAGGACCAGAGTTACCAGCATCAGGTCAGTCCCAGTGTGGAATAGAGTAACCATGTTCCGATGATGCCCAGGTAGAACCAGAAGACCCGGTCCAGATGAGGTGCAGGTGGGGAGCATATTCACTAGGTCCCGGTTAGGTCAAGTTGAGGACCAGAGTCACCAGGTCTAGTTGAGGCCTAGAGGGGTACCAGATTCACCTGGTGTAGGTGACATCCAGATGGGGACCAGAGTCACCACGTCAGCGTGAGGCCCAGAGGGGATCCAGAGTCATCATGTCCACGTGAGGCTCAGGTGTGGAACAGAGTCACCAGGTATCAAAGATGCCCAGGTGAGGACCAGAGTCACCAGGTCTGGGTGACGCGCAGATAGGATCAGAGTCACCAGGTCCAGGTGAGGCCATGAGAGTCCACAGCAATCAGGTCAAGGTGGGGAACAAAATCACCAGGACTCGGTGAGGCCCAGATGGGGACCAGATTCACCAGGTCCACGTGATTCCCAGGTGGTGACCAGACTTACCAATTCCGGGTGAGGACCAGGTAAGTACCAGATTCACCAGGTCCAAATGAGGCCCATGTGGGGACCTGTGTCACCATGCATGGGTGAGGCCCAGGTGGCAACCCCACTCCCCAGGTCCAGGAAAGGCCAAACTGCAGGCCATGCAGAGGAACCATGTCCCCATAATGCCCAGGTAGAGCCTAGAGTTTCCAGGTCCAGGTGAGTCCAACCTGCTGGCCATGCAGTCGAACTATGTCCCGATGATGTCCAGGTAGGGACCAGAGTCACCAGGTCCAAATGAGGCCCAGATGAAGCATACTCACTAGGTCCAGCTGAGGCCCAGTTGAGGACCAGAGTCAACAGATCTGGTTGAGGCCTAGAGGGGTACCAGAATCACCTGGTCTAGGTGTCATCAAGATGGGGACCAGAGTCACGAAGACAGCGTGAGGCCCAGAGAGGTTCCAGAGTCATCATGTCCAGGTGAGGCTCAGGTGTTGAACAGAGTCACCAGGTACCAATGATGACCAGGTGAGGACCCGAGTCACCAGGTCTGTGTGACGCGCAGGTAGGATCAGAGTCACCATTTCAGGTGAGGCCAAGTATGAGTCCACAGCAATCGGGTCCAGGTGGTGAACACAGTCACCAGGACTGGGTGAGGCCCAGATGGGGATCAGAGTCACCAGGTACAGGTGAGGCCCAGGTGGTGACCAGAGTCCCCGGTTCTGGGAGATGACCAGGTAAGGACCAGATTCACCGGGTCCAAGAGGACCACGTGGGGACCTGAGTCACCAGGTATGGGTCAGTCCGAGGTGGCAACCCCACTCACCAGGTCCAGGTGAGGCCAGCCTGCAGGCCAGAGTCACCAGATCCAGGTGAGGCCCTAGTGGGGACGGGAGTCACAAGGTAAATGTGAGTCTACAAGAACACGACAGTCACCAGGTCCAGGTGTGGTTCGTGTGGGAACGGGAGTCACCAGGTCCAGCTGAGAACCAGTTGGGGACGACAGTCACCAGGTCCATATTGAGGCCTAGGTTGTGGGACGAGAGTCATCAGGACCAGTTGAGGCCAAAGTGTGCAGCAAAGTTATCATGTCCAGGTGAGGCCCAGGTGGGGCACAGAGTAACAATGTCCCATTGATGCCAGGTGGGAAAAGAGTGACAAGGTTCAGACGAAGCCTTAGTTTGGAGTAGATTCACCAGGTCCTGTTGAGGCCCAGCTGAGGACCAGTGTCCCCAGCTTCGAGTATGTCACCCGGTTCTGGTGATATCCATGTGGGGACCAGAGTCACCACGTCAGGGTGAGGCCCAGAGGGGGACGAGAATCACTAGGTCCAGATGAGACCCCGATGTGGAACTGAGAACCCTGGTCCCATTTTGCCCATATGAGGACCTGAGTCACCAGGTCCAGGTGAGGTCCCTGTGGGAACCAGTCACCTCGTCCAGGTGAGGCCCAGGTGAGACCACAGTCACGAGGTCCAGGTGAGGCCCAGGTATATAGAGAGTATCGAGGTCCCAATGATGCCCAGGTAGGGAACAGAATTACCAGGTCCAGGTGATGCCAACCTGCAGTTCATGCAGTGGAACCATGTCCCGATGATGCCCAGGTGAGGAACAGAGTCACCAGGTCTAGGGGGTGCGCAGATAAGATCAGAGTCACCATTTCCAGGTGAGGCCAAGAAAGAGTCCACAGCAATCAGGTCCAGGTGGGGAACAAAGTCACCAAGACCTGGTGAGGCACAGATGGGGACCAGATTCACCAGGTCCAGGTGAGGCCCAGGTGGTGACCAGGGTTACCAGTTCCGGGTGAGGATAAGGTAAGGACCAGATTCACCAGGTCCAATTTAGGCCCACGTGGGGACCTATGTCACCAGGTATGGGTGAGGCCCAGGTGGCAACCCTACTCACCAGGTCCAGGTGAGGCCAACCTGCAGGCCATGCAAAGGAACATGTCCCGATGATGCCCAGGTAGGGACCAGATTTACCAGGTCCAGGTGAGGCCTACCTGCAGGCCATACAGTGGAACCATGTCCCGATGATGCCCAGGTAGGGACCAGAGTCACCAGGTCCAAATGAGGCCCACATGGAGCATATTCACTAGGTCCAGGTGAGGCCCAGTTGAGGACCAGAGTCACCAGGTCTACTTGAAGCCTAGAGGGGTACCAGATTTACCTGGTCTAGGTGACATCCAGATGGGTACCAGAGTCAACATGTCAGGCTGAGGCCCAGAGGGGATCCAGAGGCATCATGTCCAGGTGAGGCTCACGTGTGGAACAGAGTATCCAGGTCATAATGGTCCACAGGTGAGGACCAGAGTCACCAGATCTGGGTGAGGCCCAGTTAGGATCAGAGTCACTAGTTCCAGGTGAGGGCCAAGAAGGAGTACACAGCAATCAGGTCCAGGTGGGTACAAAGTCACCTGGACTGGATGAGGCCCAATGGGGACCAGAACACAATGTCCAGGTGATTCCCAGGTGATGACCAGATTTACCAGTTGCGGGTGAGGACAAGGGAAGGACCAGATTCACCAGGTCCATGTGAGGCCCACGTTGGGACCTGTGTCACCAGGCATGGGTGAGTCTTAGGTGACAACCCCACTCACTAGGTCCAAGTGAGGCCAACCTGCAGGCCATGCCGAGGAACCGTGTCCCGAAGATGCCCAGGTGGGGTCTAGAGTTATCAGGTCCAGGTGAGGCACACCTGCAGGCCATGCAGTGGAACCATGTCCCGGTAATGCCGAGGTAAGGATCAGAATCTCCATGTCCAAATGAGGCCCAGATGGAGCATATACACTAGTTCTAGGTGAGGCCCAGTTGAGGAGCAGAGTCACCAGATCTGGTTGAGCCCTATAAGCGTACCAGAATCACCTGGTCCAGGTGACATCCAGATGGGGACCAGAGTCACCAGGTCAGGGTGAGGCCCAGAGAGGTTCCAGAGTCATCATGTCCAAGTGAGGCTCAGGTGTGGAACAGAGTCACCAGGTACCAATGAGGCCCAGATGAGGACCAGATTCACCAAGTCTGGGTGACGCGCAGATAGTATCAGAGTCACCAGTTCCAGGTGAGGCCAAGAAGGAGTCCACAGCAATCAGGTCCAGGTGGGGAACAAAGTCACCAGGATTGTGTGAGGCCCAGATGGGTACCAGATTCACCAGGTCCAGGTGAAACCCAGGTGGTGACCAGAGTCCCCGGGTCTAGGAGAGGACCAGGTAAGGACCAGATTCACCAGGTAGAAGAGGCCCACGTGGGGACCTGAGTCACCAATTATGGGTGAGGCCCAGGTGGCAACCCCACTCACCAGGTCCAGGTGAGGCCAACCTGCAGGCCAGAGTCACCAGATCCCAGTGAGGCCCTAGTGGGTACCGGAGTCACCAGGTAAATGTGAGTCTCCAAGAACACCACAGTCACCAGGTCCAGGTGTGTTTCATGTGGGAACGAGAGTCACCAGGTCCAGGTGAGACCCAGGTGGGGACCACAGTCACCAGGTCCAGATTGAGGCCTAGGTGGGGGGACCAGATTCATCAGGACCATTTGAGGCGAAAGTTGGAGCAAAGTTATCATGTCCAGGTGAGGCTCAGGTGGGGAACAGAGTAACCATGTCGCATTGATGCCAGGTGGGAAAAGAGTCACAAGGTCCAGACGAGGCCTAAGTGAGGAGTAGATTTACCAGGTCCTGTTGAGGCCCAGTTGAGGACCAGTGTCCCCAGCTCCGGAGAGTCCCAGAGGGGGACCAGAGTCACCCGGTTCTGGTGATATCCAGGGGTGACCAGAGTCACCACGTGAGGGTGAGGCCCAGAGGGGGACGAGAATCACTAGGTCCAGGTGAGGTCCCGATGTGGAACTGAGAAACCAGGTCCCATGATGCCCATATGAGGACCTGAGTCACCAGGTCCAGGTGAGGTCCATGTGGGAACCCGTCACCTCGTCCAGGTGAGGCCCAGGTGGAACCACAGTCACCAGGTCCAGGTGAGGCCCAGGTATATAAGAGAGTATCCAGGTCCCAGTGATGCCCAGGTAAGGACCAGCGTCATCAGGTCCCATAGAGGCCCAAATATGTATCAGAGTCATTGAGGTCATTGAGGTGAGGCCAGATGGAGACAACATGGACCAGGTTCAGGACAACCCCATATGGGAACCAGAGCAACCAGATCAGGTGAGGTCCAGGTGGGACCACAGTCAAAAGGTCCAGGTGAGGCGCATGTGGCATAGAATAAGACCACAGTCAACAGTATCAGGTGAGCGCCTTGTGGGAACCAGAGCCACTCTATCCAGCTGAGTCCCAGGTCCATGTGAGGCCCACGTGAGGACCAGATTCATCAGGTCGAATTGAGGCATAGCTGGGGACAAGAGTCACCAGGTCTGGGTGCGGCCTAGGTGGGGCAAGATTCAGCAGTTCTGAGTTAGATCAAAGTGGGTATGAGAGACACGAGGTCCATGTGAGGCCAAAATGAGGATCAGAGTCACCAGATCCAAGAGAGTTCCATGTTGGAAAGAGAGTCAATAGGTCCAGGAGAGGTCCATGTGGGGACCAGAGTCACCAGATCCACGTGAAGTCCCGGTGGGGACCAGAGTCACCAGATCGAGGTGAAGCCCAGGAAGGGGACCAGAGTCACTATGTCCAGATGAGGTCAAGGTGGGGACCAGAGATACCAGGTACAAGTGAGGCCCCGGTGAGGAGCAGTGGCAACAGGTCCATGTGAGGCCGTCCTGGGGAACATGGTCATCAGGTCTACTTGAGGCCCAGGTGTGGAACACAGAAAGCAGGTCCAGGAGAGTCCCCGATGGTGACAAGTGTCACCACGTCCAAATGAGACCCAGGTGGGGACCAGGATGACCAGGTCGAGGGGAGGCCTTTGAAAAACCAGAGTCTACAGTTTGAGGTCAGGCGCAGGTGGCAACCAGTATCAGCAGGTACAAGTCAGGCCATAGAGGGGGTTCACAGTCACTAGGGCACGGTGAGACCCAGAGGGGGACCAGAGTCACCTGGTCCAGTTGAGGTCCAGTTGTGGAACACAGTCACCGGGTCCCAATTTTGCCCAGTTGAAGACCATGGTCAACAGGGCCAGGTGAAGCCCCGATGGAGACCGGAGTCCCCAAATCCAGGTGAAGCCCAGGTGGGGACCACAGTCACCAGATCCAGGGTAGTCTCAGGTGTAGACCAGAATCACCAGGTCCAGGTGAGGTGCAGGTGGCAACCACACTCACCAGGTCTCGGTGAGGCCCTGGTGGGGACCAGAGTCACGAGGTATATGAGAAGCTAGAAACACTGCAGCCACAAGGTCCACATTATGTCCATGTGGGAATGAAAATCACCAGTTACAGGTGAGGACCAGGTGGGGATCCGACTCACCATGTCCAGGTGAGTCCCAGGTGGGAACCAGTGTCACCATGTCCAGGTGTGGCCCAGGTGAAGACCAGAGTTAATATGTCCGGCTGGGTCACTGTTAGTGAACAGTGTAACCATATCCTGATGCTACCCAGGTGAGAACCACAGAAACCAGGTCCTGGTGAGGCCCAGGTGGGCCCAGAGACATGAGGTCCAGAAGAGGTCCCGATGGGAACCACAGTCACCAGGTCAGGTGAGGCCATGCTTAGGATCAGAGTCACCAGTTACAGGTGAGGCCCATGTTGAGCCAGAGTCACCTGGTACAGAAGAGGCCAAAGTCAGGACCAGAGTTACCAGGATCAGGTCAGTCCCAGTGGGGAATAGAGTAAGCATGCCCCGATGATGCCCAGGTAGAACCAGAGTCACCAGGTCCAGATGAGGCGCAGGTGGGGAGCATATTCACTCGGTCCCAGTGAGGCCCAGTTGCGGACCAGTGTCACCAGGTCTAGTTGAGGACTAGAGGGGTACCAGATTCACCTGGTCTAGGGGACATCCAGATGGGGAGCAGAGTCACCATGTCAGGGTGAGGCCCAGAGGGGATCCAGAGTCATCATGTCCAAGTGAGGGTCAGGTGTGGAACGGAGTATCCAGATCATAATGGTCCACAGGTGAGGACCAGAGTCACCAGATCTGGGTGAGGCCAAGTTAGGATCATACTCACCACTTCCAGGTGAGGCCAAGAAGGTGTCCACAGCAATCAGGTCCAGGTGGGGAACAAAGTCACCAGGACTGGGTGAGGCCCAGATGGGGACCAGATTCACCAGGTCCAGGTGATTCCCAGGTGGTGACCTGAGTTACCAGTTCCAGGTGAGGACCAGGTAAGGACCAGATTCACCAGGTCCAAGTGAGGCCCACGTGGGTGCATGGGGCACCAGGTAGAGGGGAGGCATAGCGGGGGACAAGAGTCACCAGATCTGGGTGCGGCCTAGGTGGCTCAGTTGGAAACCCCAATCACCAGGTCCAGGTGAGGCCAACTCTTGGGCCATGCAGAGGAAACGTGTCCCGAAGATGCCCATGCAGGGACCAGAGTTACCAGGTCCTGGTGAGTCCAACCTGTAGGCCATGCAGTGTAACCATGTCCCGATGATGCCCAGGGAGGGATCAAAGTCACCAGGTCCAAATGAAGCCCAGATGGAGCATATTCTCTAGGTCCCGTTGAGGGCCAGTTGAGGACCAGAGTCACCAGATCTGGTTGAGGCCCAGAGGGGTACCAGTATCACCTGGTAAAGGTGACATCCAGATGGAGACCAGAGTCACCAGGTCAGGGTGAGGCCCAGAGAGGTTCCAGAGTCATCATGTCCATGTGAGGCCGTCTTGGGGACCATGGTAAACAGGTCTACTGGAGGGCAAGGTGTGGAACACAGTAAGCAGGTCCAGGTGAGTCCCCGGTGGTGACAAGTGTCACCACGTCCAGGTGAGGCCGAGGTGAGGACCAGAATCACCAGGTACAGGAAAGGCCCTTGAAAGAACCTGAGTCAACAGTTCGAGGTCAAGCGCAGGTGGCAACCAGGGTCAGCAGGTCCTAGTCAGGCCAAAGTGGGGTTCACAGTCACTAGGACACGGTGAGACCCAGAGGGGGACCAGAGTCACCTGGTCAGGTGAGGTCCAGTTGTGGAACAAAGTCACCGGGTCCCAATTTACCAAGTTGAGGACCATGGTCAACAGGGCCAGGTGAGGCCCAGATGGGGACCGGAGTCCCGAAATCCAGGTGAATCCCAGGTGGGGACCACAGTCACCAGATCCAGGTAAGTCTCAGGTGCAGACCAGAATCACCAGGTCCAGGTGAGGTTCAGGTGAAACCAAACTCAACAGGACCCGGTGAGGCCCTGGTGGGGATCACAGTTACGAGGTACATGAGAAGCTAGAAACACTGCAGCCAACAGATCCACATGATGTCCATGTGGGAACGAGAATCACCAGTTAGAGGTGAGGACCATGTGGGGATCCGACTCACCATGCCCAGGTGAGTCTCAGGTGGGAACCAGTGTCACCATGTCCAGGTGTGGCCCATGTGAAGACCAGAGTTAATAGGTCCGGCTTGGTCACTGATAGTGAACAGGGTAACCATATCCTGATGCTACCCAGGTGGGTACCAGAGACACCAGGTCTCGGTGAGGCCCAGGTGGGTCCAGAGACATGAGGTCCAGGTGAGGTCCTTGTGGGAACAACAGTCACCAGGTCAGGTGAGGTCATGCTTAGAATCAGTGTCACCAGATAAAAGTGAGGCCCAGGTGGTGCCAGAGTCACCTGGTACAGACGAGGCCAAAGTCAGGACGAGAGTTACCAGGATCAGGTCAGTCCCAGTGGGGAATAGAGTAACCATGTCCCGATGATGCCCAGGTATAACCAGAGTCACCACATCCAGATGAGGCGCAGGTGTGGAGCATGTTCACTAGGTCCCGGTGAGGCCCAGTTGAGGACCAGAGTCGCCAGGTCTAGTTGAGGCCTAGAGGGGTACCAGATTCACCTGGTCTAGGTGATGTCCAGATGGGGACCAGAGTCACAATATCAGGGTGAGGCCCAGAGGGGATTAAGAGTCATCATGTCCAGGTGAGGCTCAGGTGTGGAACCGAGTATCCAGATCATAATGGTCCTCAGGTGAGGACCAGAGTCACCAGATCTGGGTGAGGCCCAGTTAGGATCAGAGTCACCGGTTCCAGTTGAGGCCAAGAAGGAGTCCACAGCAATCAGGGCCAGGTGGGCAACAAATTCACCAGGACTGGGTGAGGCCCAGATGGGGACCAGATTCAGCAGGTCCAGGTGACTTCCAGGTGGTGACCAGTCTTACCACTTCCGGGTGAGGACCAGGTAAGGACAAGATTCAACAGGTCCACGTGAGGCCCACGTGGGACCTGTGTCACCAGGTATGGGTGAGGCCCAGGTGGCAACACAACTCCTCAGGTCCAGGTGAGGCCAACATGCAGGCCATGCAGAGGAAACATGTCACGATGATGCCCTGTTTGGGACCAGATTTACCAGATCCAGGTGAGGCCAACCTGCAGGCCATGCATTGGAACCATGTCCTGATGATGCCCAGGTAGAACCAGAGTCACCAGGTCCAAATGAGGCCCAGATGGAGCATATTCACTAGGTCCAGGTGAGGCCAGGTTGACGACCAGAGTCTCCAGATCTGGTTGAGGCCTAGAGGGGTACCAGAATCACCTGGTCCAGGTGACATCCAGATGGGGACCAGAGGCACCAGGTCAGGGTGAGACTCAGAGACTTTCCAGAGTCATCATGTTAGGTGAGGCTGAGGTGAGGAACCGAGTCACCAGGTACTAACGATGCCCAGGTGAGGAACAGAGTCAACAGGTCTGCGTGATGCGCAGATAGAATCAGAGTCACTACTTCCAGGTGAGGCCAAGAAAGAGTCCACATCAATCAGGTCCAGGTGGGGAACAAATCACCAGGACTGGGTGAGACCCAGATGGGGACCAGATTCACCAGGTCCAGGTGAGTCCCAGGTGGTGACCAGAGTACCCGGGTCCGGGAAGGACCAGGTAAGGACCAGATTCACCAGGTTCAAGAGGCCCAAGTGGCGACCTGAGTCACCAGGTATGGGTGAGGCCCAGGTGGCAACCCCACTCACCAGGTCCAGGTGAGGCCAACCTGCAGGCCAGAGTCTCCAGATCCAGGTGAGGCCCTAGTGGGACCGGAGTCACCAAGTAAATGTGAGTCTACAAGAACACCAAGTCACCAGGTCCTGGTGTGGTTCATGTGGGAACGACAGTCACCAGGTCCAGGTGAGACCCAGGTGGAGACCACAGTCACCAAGTCCAGATTGAGGCCTAGGTGGGGGGACAAGAGTCATCAGGACCAGTTGAGAACAAAGTGCGGAGCAAAGTTATCATGTCCAGGTGAGGCCCAGGTGGGGAACAGGGTAACCATGTCCCATTGATGCCAGGTGGGAAAAGAGTCACAAGGTCCAGACGTGGCCTAACTGAGGAGTAGATTCACGAGGTCCTGTTGAGGCTTAGATTAGGACCACTGTCCCCAGCTCCGGGTGAGTCCCAGAGGGGACCAGAGTCACTGGTTCTGGTGATATCCAGGTCGGGACCAGAGTCACCACGTCAGGGTGAGGCCCAGAGCGGGACGAGAATCACTAGGTCCAGGTGAGGCCCCGATGTGGAACTGAGAAACCAGTCCCATGATGCCCATATGAGGACCTGAGTCACCAGGTCCAGGTGAGGTCCCTGTGGGAACCAGTCACCTCGTCCAGGTGAGGCTCAGGTGGGACCACAGTCACCGGTCCAGGTGAGGCCCAGATATATAACAGAGTATCCAGCTCCCAATGATGCCCAAGTAAGGACCAGAGTCAACAGGTACAGGAGAGGCCCAAATATTGTTCAGAGTCATTGTGTTCCAAGTGAGGCCAGTTGGAGACCACAGGAACCAGGTCCAGGAGAGCCCCATATAGGAACCAGAGCCACGAGATCCAGGTGAGGTCCAGGTGGGACCACAGTCACAAGGTCCAGGTGAGGCGCAGGTGGCAACAGGATTCACCAAGTCCAGGTGAGGCCCAGGTGGCGACCAGTCACCACATCCAGGCGCGGACCAGCTAAGGACCAGATTCACCAGGCCGAAGTGAAGCCCAAAGGGTGACCAGAGTCAGCAGGTAAGGGTGAGCCCCAGAGGGGGAACCAGAGTAACCAGTTTAGTTTGAGGCCCAGAATAGGACCAGAGGTCCCTGGTCAAAGTGAGGCCCAGGTGTGGAATAGAATGTCCAGGGTGAGGATCATTGGGTCCATCACCCAATGAAGCCTGGGTGAGGACCAGAGTCACTGGGGCCATGCAGGCCCAGAAGGGGAACAGAATCACTAGGTCCTGGTGAGGCATACAATAAGACCACAGTCAGCAGTATCAGCTGAGCCCCTTGCGGGAACCAGAGCCACTCTATCCAGCTGAGTCCCAGGTCCAGGTGAGGCTCCTGTGAGGACCAGATTCATTAGGTCGAATTGAGGCATAGCTGGGGACAAGAGTCACCAGGTCGGGCTGCAGCCTAAGTTGGGCTAGATTCAGCAGTTCTGAGTTAGGTCAAAGTGGGGACGGGAGACGCCAGATCCAGGTGAGGCCAAACTGAGTACCAGAGTCACCAGATCCATGTGAGGTCCATGTTTGAAAGAAAGTCACCAGGTCCCGGAGAGGTCCAGGTGGGGACCAGAGTCACCAGTTCCAGGTGAGGCCAAGAAGGAGTCCACAGAAATCAGGTCCATGTGGGGAACAAAGTCACCAGGACTGGGTGAGGCCTAGATGGGGACCAGATACACAAGGTCCAGGTGATATCCAGGTCGTGACCAGACTTACCAGTTCCGGGTGAGGACCAGGTAAGGACCAGATTCACCAGGTCCAAGAGGCCCACGTGGGGACCAGGTATGGGTGAGGCCCAGGTGGCAAAAACACTCACCAGGTCCAGGTGAGGTCAACCTGCAGGCCATGCAGTGGAACCATATCCCGATGATGCCCAGGTAGGGAGAAGAGTTACCAGGTCCAAATGAGGCCCAGATGGAGCATATTCACTAGGTACAGGTGAGTCCACTTTGAAGACCAGAGTCACCAGATCTGAGGCCTAGGGGGTACCCGAATCACCTTGTCCATGTGACATCCAGATGGGGACCAGAGTCACTAGGTCAGGGTGAGGCCCAGAGCGGTTCCAGAGTCAACATTTCCAGGTGAGGCTCAGGTGTGGTACAGAGTCACCAGGTACCAATGATGCCCAGGTGAGGACAAGAGTCACCCGGTCTGGGTGACGCACAGATAGGATCAGACTCACCAGTCCAGGTGAGGCCAAGAAAGGGCACAGCAATCAGGTCCAGGTGGGGAACAAAGTCACCAGGACTAGGTGAGGCCCAGATGGGGACCAGATTCACCAGGTCCAGGTGAGGCCCAGGTGGTGACAAGAGTCCCCGGGTCTAGGAGAGGACCGGGTAAGGACAAGATTCACCAGGTCCAAGAGGACCACGTAGGGACTTGAGTCACCAGGTATGGGTGAGGCCCAGGTGGCAACCCCACTCACCAGGTCCTGGTGAGACCAACCTGCAGACCAGAGTCACCAGATCCACGTGAGTCCCTAGTGGGGACCGGATTCACCAGGTAAAAGTGAGTCTACAAGAACGCCAGAGTCACCAGGTCCAGGCGTGGTTCATGTAGGAACGAGACCACCAGGTCCAGGTGAGACCCAGGTGGAGACCACAGTCACCAGGTCCAGGTGTGACCCAGGTGGGGACCACAGTCACCAGGTTCAGTTTGAGGCCTAGGTGGGGGGATCAGAGTCATCGAGACCAGTTGAGGCCAAAGTGTGGAGCAAAGTTATCATGTCCAGGTGAGGCCCAGGTGGCGAACAGAGTAACAATGTCCCATTGATGCCAGGTGGGAAAAGTCACAAGGTCCAGACGATGCCTAAGTGAGGAGTAGATTCACCAGGTCCTATTGAGGCCCAGTTGAGGACCAGTGTCCCCATCTCCGGGTGAGTCCCAGAGGGGGACCAGAGTCACCAGGTTCTGATGATATCCAGGTGGGGACCAGAGTCAACACGTCAGGGTGAGGCCCAGAGGGGGACGAGAATCACTAGGTACAGGTGAGGTCCCGATGTGGAACTGAGAAACCAGGTACCATGATGCCCATATGAGGACCTGAGTCACCAGGTCCAGGTGAGGTCCCTGTGGGAACCAGTCACCTCATCCAGTAGAGGCCCCGGTGGGACCAAAGTCACCAGGTCCAGGTGAGGCCTAGGTATATAAGAGAGTATCGAGGTCCCAATGATGCCCATGTAAGGACCAGAGTCAACAGGTGCAGGAGAGGCCCAAATATGTATCAGAGTCATTGTGTTCCAGGTGAGGCCAGATAGAGACCATAGGAACCAGGTCCAGGAGAGCCCCATATATGAACCAGAGCCACAAGATCCAGGTGAGATCCAGGTGGGACCACAGTCACAAGGTCCAGGTGAGGTGCAGGTGGCAACAGGATTCACCAAGTCCAGGTGAGGCCCAGGTGGAGACCATTCACCAGATCCAGGTGAGACCAGCTAAGGACCAGATTCACCAGGCCCAAGTGAACCCAACCGGTGACCAGAGTCTCCAGGTAAGGGTGAGGCCCAAAGGGAACCAGTAACTAGTTTAGTATGAGTCCCAGAATGTGACGAGAGGTCCATGGTCAATGTGAGACACAGGTGTGGAATAGAGTATCCAGGTCCTAATGATTCCTGGGTGAGGACCAGAGTCACTAGCGCCATGCAGGCCCAGATGGGAACAGAATCACTAGGACCAGGTGAGGCATAGAATAAGACCACAGTCAGCTGTATCAGGTGAGCCCCTTGTGCGAACCAGAGCCACTCTATCTAGCTGAATTCCAGGTCCATGTGAGGCCCACGTGAAGACCAGATTCATCAGGTCGAATTGAGGCATAGCTGGGGACAAGAGTCACCAGGTATGGGTGCTGCCTAGGTGGGGCAAGATTCAGCAGTTCTGAGTTAGGTCAAAGTGTGGACGAGAGACACCAGGTCCAGGTGAGGCCAAACTGAGGACCAGAGTCACAAGATCCAGGTGAGGTCCATGTTGGAAAGAGAGTCACCAGGTCCAGGAGAGGTCCAGGTGGGGACCAGAGTCACGATATCCAGGTGAAGTCCAGGTGGGGACCAGAGTCACTAGGTCCAGATGAGGCCCAGGAGAGGACCAGAGTTCCCAGGTACACGTGAGGCCCCGGTGGGGATCAGAGGCAACAGGTCCATGTGAGGCCGTCCTGGGGACCATGGTCAACAGGTCTACTTGAGGCCCAAGTGTGGAACACAGTAACCAGGTACCGTTGAGTCCCAGGTGGTGACAAGAGCCACCACGTCCAGTTGAGGCCCAGGTGGGGACCGGGATCACCAGTTCCAGGGGAGGCCCTTGAAAGAACCAGAGTCAACAGTTCGAGGTCAGGCGCAGTTGGCATCCAGGGTCAGCAGGTCCAGGTCAGGCCAAAGTGGCATTCACAGTCACTAGGGCACGGTGCGACCCAGAGGGGGACCAGAGTCACCTGGTCCAGGTGAGGTCCAGTTGTGGAACACAGTCACCGGGTCCCAATTTTGCCCAGTTGAGGACCATGGTCAACAGGGCCAGGTGAGGCCCAGATGGGGACCGGAGTCCAAATATCCAGGTGAAGCCCAGGTGGGGACCACAGTCAGCAGATCCAGGGTAGTCTCAGGTGCAGACCATAATCACCAGGTCCAAGTGAGGTGCAGGAGGCAACCACATTCCCCAGGACCCAGTGAGGCCCTGGCGGGGACCAGAGTCACAAGGTACATGAGAAGCTAGAAACACTGCAGCCACCAGGTCCACATGATGTCCACGTGGGCCGGAGAATCAGCAGTTACACGTGAGGACCAGGTGGGGATCAGACTCACCATGTCAAGTTGAGACCCAGGTGGGATCCAGTGTCACCATGTCCAGATGTGGCCCAGGTGAAGACCAGAGATAATAGGTCCGGCTGGGTCACTGTTAGTGAAAAGTGTAACCATATCCTGATGCTACCCAGTTGGGTACCGGAGACACCAGGTCCTGGTGAGGCCCAGGTGGGACCAGAGACATGAGGTCCAGGTAAGATCCCGATGGGAACCACAGTCAGCAGGGCAGGTGAGGCCATGCTTAGGATCAGAGTTACCAGTAACAGGTGAGGCCCAGGTGGAGCCAGAGTAACCTGGTACAGAAGAGGCCAAAGACAGGACCAGAGTTACTAGGAACAGGTCATTCCCATTGGGGAATAGAGTAACCATGCCCAGATGATGCCCAGGTAGAACCCGAGTTACCACGTCCAGATGAGGCTCAGGTGGGGAGAATGTTCACTATGTCCAGGTGAGGCCCAGTTGAGGACCAGAGTCACCAGGTCTGGTTGAGGCCGACAGGGGTCCCAGATTCAAATGGTCTAGGTGACATCCAGATGGGGACCAGAGTCACCATGTCAGAGTGAGGCCCAGAGAGGATCCAGAGTCATCATGTCCAGGTGAGGCTCAGGTGTGGAACAGAGTATCCAGGTCATAGTGGTCCACAGGTGAGGACCAGAGTCAACAGATCTGCGTGAGGCCCAGTTAGGATCAGACTCACCAGTTCCAGGTGAGGCCCAAAAGGAGTCCACAGCAATCAGGTCCAGGTGGGGAACAAAGTCACCAGGACTGTGTGAGGCCCAGATAGCGAACAGATTCTCCAGGTCCAGGGGATTCCCAGGTGGTGACCAGAATTACCAGATTCACCAGGTCCAAGAGGCCCAAGTGGGGACCTGAGGCACCAGGTATGGGTGAGGCCCAGGTGGCAACCCCACTCACCAGGTCCAGGTGAGGACAACCTACAGGCCAGAGTCACCAGATCCACGTGAGGCCCTAGTGGGGACTGGAGTCACCAGGTAAATGTGAGTCTACAAGAACACCACAGTCACTAGGGCCAGGCGTGGTTCATGTAGGAACGAGACCACCAGGTCCAGGTGAGACCCAGTGGGGACCACAGTCACCAGGTACACGTGTGACCCAGGTGGGGACCACAGTCTCCAGGTTCAGTTTGAGGCCTAGGTGGGGGAATCAGAGTCATCGAGACCAGTTGAGGCCAAAGTGTGGAGCAAAGTTATCATGTCCAGGTGAGGCCCAGAGGGAACAGAGTAACCATGTCCCATTGATGCCAGGTGGGAAAAGAGTCACAAGGTCCAGACGAGACCTAAGTGAGGAGTAGATTCACCAGGTCCAGTTGTGCCCAGTTGAGGACCAGTGTCCCAGCTCCGGTGAGTCCCAGAGGGGGAACAGAGTCACCCGATTCTGGTGATATCCAGATGGGGACCAGAGTCACCATGTCAGGCTGAGGCCCAGAGGGGATCCAGCGTCATCATGTCCAGGTGAGTCTCAGGTGTGGAAAAGAGTATCCAGGTCATAATGGTCCACAGGTGAGGACCAGAGTCACCAGATCTGGGTGAGTCCCAGTTAGGATCAGAGTCACCCGTTCCAGGTGAGGCCCAAAAGTAGTCCACAGCAATCAGTTCCAGGTGGGGAACAAAGTCACCAGGACTGGGTGAGGCCCAATGGGGACCAGATTCACCAGGTACAGATGATTCCCATGTTGTGACCAGACTTACTAGTTCCGAGTGAGGACCAGGTAAGGACCAGATTCACCAGGTCAAAGGGAGGCCCACGTGGGGCCCTGTGTCACAAGGTATGGGGGAGGCCCAGGTGGCAACCCCGCTCACCTGGTCCAGGTGAGGCCAACCTGCAGGCCATGCAGAGGAACCATGTCCCGGTGATGCTCAGGTAGGGACCAGATTTACCAGGTCATTTGAGGCCAATCCGCAGGCCATGCAGTGGAACCATGTCCCGATGATGCCCAGGTAGGGACCAGGTTCACCAGGTCCAAATAAGGCCCAGATGGAGCATATTCACTAGGTCCAGGTGAGGCCCAGTTGAGGACCAGTTTCACCATATCTGCTTGAGTCTTAGAAGGGTACCAGAATCACCTGGTCCAGGTGATATCCAGATGGGGACGAGAGTCACCAGGTCAGCGGGAGGCCCAGAGTGGTCCCAGAGTCATCGGGTCCAGGTGAGGCTCAGGTGTGGAAGAGAGACACCAGGTACCAATGATGCCCAAGTGAGGACCAGAGTCACCAGATCTGGGTGAGGCGTAGATAGGATCAGAGTCACCAGTTGCAGGTGAGGCCAAGAAAGAGTTCACAGCAATCAGGTCCAGGTGGGGATCAAAGTCACCAGACCTGGGTGAGACCCAAATGGGGACCAGATTCACCAGGTCCAGGTGAGGCCCAGATGGGTATAGAGTCCCCGGGTGTAGGAAAGGACCAGGTAAGGTCAGATTCACCAGGTCCAAGAGGCTCACCTGGGGACCTGAGCCACCAGCTATGTGTGAGGCCTAGATGGCAACCCCACTCACCAGGTCTAGGTGAGGCCAACCGGCGGGCCAGAGTCACCAGATCTAGGTGAGGCCCTAGTGGGGACTGGAGTCACCAGGTACATGTGAGTATACAAGATCACCACAGTCACCAGGCCCAGGTGTATTTCATGTGGGAACGAGAGTCACCAGGTCCAGGTGAGACCCAGGTGGGGACAACAGTCACCAGATCCAGGGTAGTCTCAGGTGCAGATCAGAATCACCAGGTCCAGGTGAGGTGCACGTGGCAACCACACTCAAGAGGTCCCAGTGAGGCCCTGGTGGGGACCATAGTCACGAGGTACATGAGAATCTAGAAATACTGCAGCCACCAGATCCACATTATGTCCACGTGCGAACGAGAATCACCAGTTACAGGTGAGGACCAGGCAGGGATCCGAATCACCATGTCCACGTGAGACCCAAGAGGGAACCAGTGCCACCATGTCCAGGTGTGGCCCAGGTGAAGACCAGAGTTAATACGTCCCGCTGTGTCACTGATAGTGAAGAGTGTAACCATATCCTGATGCTACCCAGGTGGGTACCCAGGTCCTGGTGAGGCCTAGGTGGGACCAGAGACATGAGGTCCAGGTGAGGTCCCGATGGGAACCACAGTCACCAGGTCAGGTGAGGCCATGCTTAGGATCAGTGTCACCAGTTACAGGTGAGGCCCAGGTGGAGCCAGAGTCACCAAGTAGAGAAGACGCCAAAGTCAGGACCAGAGTTACCAGGATCAGGTCAGTCCCAGTGGGGAATAGAGTAACCATGTCACGATGATGCGCAGGTAGAACCAGAGTCACCAGGTCCAGATGAGGAGCAGGTGGGAAGCATATTCTCTAAGTCTCGGTGAGGCGCACTTGAGGACCAGATTCCCCCAGTCTAGTTGAGGCCTAGAGGGGTACCAGATTCACCTGGTCTAGGTGACATCCAGATGGGGACCAGAGTCACCAGGTCAGGGTGAGGCCCAGAGGGGATCCAGAGTCATCATGTCCAGGTGAGGGTCAGGTGTGGAACAGAGTATCCAGGTCATAATGGTCCACAGGTGAGGACCTGTGACCAGGAGAGTGATCAGATCTGGTTGACGCGCAGATAGGATCAGAGTCACCAGTTTCAGGTGAGGTCAAGAAAGAGTCCACAGCAATCAGGTCCAGGTGGGGAACAAAGTCACCAGGACTGGGTGAGGCCCTGATGGGGACCAGATACACCAGGTCCATGTGATTCCCAGGTGGTTACCAGAAATACCAGTTCCGGGTGAGCACCAGGTAAGGACGAGATTTATCAGGTCCAAGTGAGACCCACGTGGGGACCTGTGTCACATTGCATATATGAGGCCCAGGTTGCCACCCCACTTACCACGTCCAGGTCAGGTCAACCTGCAGGCCAAGCAGAGGAACCATGTCTCGATGATGCCCAGGTAGACATCAGAGTTACCAGGTCCAGGTGAGGCCAACCTGCAGGCCATGCAGGGGAAACATGTCCCGATGATGCCCAGGTAGGGACCAGAGTCACCAGGTCCAAATGATGCCCAGATGGAGCAAATTCACTAGGTCCATGTGAGGCCCAGTTCAGTACCAGAGTCACCAGATCTGCTTGATGCCTAGAGGGGTACCAGAATCACCTGGTCCAGGTAACATCCACATGGGGACCAGAGTCAACAGGTCACGAAGAGGCCCAGAGAGGTTCCAGAGGCATCATGTCCAGGTGAGGCTCAGATGAGGAACAGAGTCACCAGGTACCAATGTTGCCCAAGTGAGGACCAGAGTCACCAGATCTGGGTGACTGGCAGATAGGTTCAGAGTCACCAGTTCCAGGTGAGGTCAAGAAAGTGTCCAAAGCAATCAGGTCCAGGTGGGGAACAAAGTCACCAGGACTGGGTGAGGCCCAGATGGGGACCAGATTCACCAGGTCCAGGTGAGAACCAGGTGGTGACCAGAGTCCCCGGGTCTGGGAGAGGACCAGATAAGGACCAGATTCACCAGGTCCAAGAGGCCCACGTGGGGACCTGAGTCACCAGGTACGGGTTAGGCCCAGGTGGCAACCGCACTCACCAGGTACAGGTGAGGCCAACCTGCAGGCCAGAGTCACCAGATCCAGGTGAGGCTCTAGTGGGGACCGGAGTCACCATTAAATGTGAGTCTACAAGAAAACCACAGTCACCAGGTCCAGGTGTATTTCAGGTGGGAACGAGAGTCACCAGGTCCAGGTGGGACCCAAGTGGGGACCACAGTCACCAGGTCCAGATTGAGGCCTAATGGGGGGACAAGATTCATCAAGACCAGTTGAGGCCAAAGTGCGGAGCAAAGTTATCATGTCCAAGTGAGGTCCAGGTGGGGAACAGAGTAACCATGTCCCATTGATGCCAGGTGGGAAAAGAGTCACAAGGTCCAGACGAGGCCTAAGTGAGGAGTAGATTCAACAGGTCCTTTTGAGGCCCAGTTGAGGACCAGTGTCCCCAGCTCCAGGTAAGTCCCAGAGGGGGACCAGAGTCACACGGTTCTGGTGATATCCAGGAGGGGACCAGAGTCACCACGTCAGGGTTAGGCCCAGAGGGGGAGGAGAATCACTAGGTCCAGGTGAGGCCCCGATGTGGAACTGAAACCAGGTCCCATGATTCCCATATGAGGACCTGAGTCACCAGGTCCAGGTGAGGTCCCTGTGGGAACCAGTCACTTCGTCCAGGTGAGGCCCAGGTGGGACCACAGTCAACAGGTCCAGGTGAGGCCCAGGTATATAATAGTATCCAGGTCCCAATGATGCCCAAGTAAGGACCAGAGTAAACAGGTCCAGCAGAGGCCCAAATATGGATCATAGTCATTTTGTTCCAGTTGATGCCTGATGGAGACCACAGGAACCAGGTCCAGGAGATCCCCATATGGGAACCAGAGCCACCAGATCCAGGTGAGTTCCAGGTGGGACCAGAGTCACAAGGTCCAGGTGAGGCGCATGTGGCAACAGGATTCACCAAGTCCAGGTGAGGCCCAGGTGGCGACCAGTCACCAGATCCAAGTGAAGACAAGCTAAGGATCAGATTCACCAGGCCCAAATGAGGCCCAAGGGGTGACCAGAGTCACCAGGTAAGGGTGAGGCCCAGAGGGGAACCACAGTAACCAGTTTAGTTTGAGGCCCAAAATGTGACCAGAGGTCCCTAGTCAGAGTGAGGCCCAGGTGTGGAATAGTGTATCCAGGTCCCAATGATGCCTGTGAGGACCAGAGTCACTAGGGCCATGCAGGCCCAGATGGGGAACAGAATCACTAGGTCCTGGTGAGGCATAGAATAAGACCGCAGTCAGCAGTATCATTTGAGCCCCTTGCGAGAACCAGAGCCACTCTATCCAGCTGAGTCCCAGGTCCATGTGAGGCCCACGTGAGGACCAGAACATCAGGTCGAATTGAGGCGTAGCTGGGGACAAGAGTCACCAGGTATGGGTGCGGCCTAGGTGGAGCAAGATTCAACAGTTCTGAGTTAGGTCAAAGTGGGGAAGAGAGACACCAGGAACAGGTGAGTCCAAACTGAGGACCAGAGTCACCAGATCCAGGTGAGGTCCATGTTGGAAAGAGAGTCTCCAGGTCCAGGAGATGTCCAGGTGGGGACCAGAGTTACCAGGTTCACGTGAGGCACCGGTGATGATCAGAAGCAACAGGTCTATGTGAGGCCGGCTTGGGGACCATGGTCAACAGGTCTACTTGTGGCCCAGGTGTGGAACACAGTAAGCAGGTCCAGGTGAGTCCTTGGTGGTGACAAGCGTCACCACGTCCAGGTGAGTCCCAGGTGGGGACCAGGATCACAAGGTCCAGGGGAGGCCCTTGCAAGAACCAGAGTCAACAGTTCGAGGTCAGGCGCCGGTAGCGACCAGGGTCAGCAGGTCCAAGTCAGGCCAAAGTGGGTTTCACAGTCACTAGGGCACGGTGAGACCCAGAGGGGGACCAGAGTCACCTGGTCCAGGTGAGGTCCAGTTGTGGAACACAGTCACCGGGTACCAATTTTGCCCAGTTGAGGACCATGGTCAACAGGGCCAGGTGAGGCCCAGATGGGGACCGGAGTCCCCAAGTCAAGGTGAAGCCCAGTTGGGGACCACAGTCACCAGATCCAGGGAAGTCTCAGATATAGACCAGAATCACCATGTCCAGGTGTGGCCCAGGTGAAGAGCAGAGTTAATAGGTCCGGCTGGGTCACTGTTAGTGAAGAGTGTAACCATATCCTGATGCTACCCAGGTTGGTACCAGAGACACCAGGTCTGGTGAGGCCCAGGTCGGACCAGAGACATGAGTCCAGGTGAGATCCCAATGGGAACCACAGTCACCAGGTCAGGTGAGGCCATGCTTAGGTCAGAGTCACCAGTTACACGTGAGACCCAGGTCGAGTCAGAGACACCTGGTTCAGAATAGGCCAAAGTCAGGACCAGAGTTACCAGGATCAGGTCAGTCCCAGTGGGGAATAGAGTAACCATGTCCCGATGATGCCCAGTTAGAACCAGAGTCACCAGGTCCAGATGAGGCACAGGTGGGGAGCATGTTTACTAGGTCCCGCTGAGGCCCAGTTGGGTACCAGTGTCGCCAGGTCTAGTTGAGGCCTAGAGGGGTACCAGATTCACCTGGTCTAGGTGACATCCAGATGCGGACCAGATTCACCATGTCAGGGTGAGGCCCAGGTGGGGAACAGAGTAACCATGTCCCATTGATGCCAGGTGGGAAAAGAGTCACAAGGTCCAGACGAGGTCTAAGTGAGTAGATTCCCCAGGTCCTGTTGAGGCCCAGTTTAGGACCAGTGTCCCCAGCTCCGGGTGAGTCCCAGAGGGGGACCAGAGTCACTGGTTCTGGTGATATCCAGGTGTTGACCAGAGTCACCACGTCAGGGTGAGGCCCAGAGCGGGACGAGAATCACTAGGTCCAGGTGAGGCCCGGTGTGGAACTGAGAAACCAGGTCCCATGATGCCCATATGACGACCTGAGTCACCAGGTCCAGGTTAGGTCCCTGTGGGAACCACACATCTCGTCCAGGTGAGGATCAGGTGAGACCACAGTCACCAGGTCAGGTGAGGCCATGCTTAGGATCAGAGTCACCAGTTACAGGTGAGGGTCAGGTGGAGCCAGAGTCACCTGGTACAGAAGAGGCCAAAGTCAGGACCAGAGTTACCAGGATCAGGTCAGTCCCAGTGGGGAATAGAGTAACCATGTCCCGAAGATGCCTAGGTAGAACCAGAGTCAACAGGTCCAATTGAGGTGCATGTGGGGAGCATTTTCAATCGGTCCCGATGAGGCCCAGTTGAGCACCAGAGTAACCAGGTCTAGTTGAGGCCTGGTGGGGGACAAGATTCACCTGGTCTAGGTGACATCCAGATGGGGACCAGAGTCACCATGTCAGGCTGAGGCCCAGAGAGGATTAAGAGTCATCAGGTCCAGGTGAGGCTCAGGTGTGGAACAGAGTATCCAGGTCATAATGTCCACAGGTGAGGACCAGAGTCAGCAGATCTGGGTGAGGCCCAGAGAGGATCCAGAGTCCTCATGCTCAGATGAGGCTCAGGTGTGGAACAGAACATCCAGATCATAATGGTCCACAGGTGAGGACCAGAGTCACCAGATCTGGGTGGGGCCCAGTTAGGATCAGAGTCACCAGTTCCAGGTCAGTCCAACAAGTAGTCCACAGCAATCAGGTCCAGGTGGGGAACAAAGTCACCAGGACTGAGTGAGGACCAGATGGGGACCAGATTCACCAGGTCCAGGTGATGCCCAGGTGGTGACCAGATTTACCAGTTCCGGGTGAGGACCAGGCAAGGACTAGATTCACCAGGTCCAAGTGAGGCCCACGTGGAGACCTGTGTCACCAGGCATGGGTGAGGCCCAGGTGGCAAGCCCACTGACCAGGTCCAGGTGAGGCCAACCTACAGGCCATTCAGAGGAACTATGTCCCGATGATGACCAGGTAGGGACCAGACTTACCAGGTCCAAGTGAGGCCAACCTGCAGGCATGCAGTGGAACCATATCCCGATAATGCCCAGGTAGGGACCAGAGTCACCAGGTCCAAATTAGGCCCAGATGGTGCATATTCACTAGGTCCAGGTGAGGCCCAGTTGAGGACCAGAGTCACCAGATTTGGTTGAGGCCTAGAGGGGTACCAGAATCACCTGGTCCAGGTGACATCCAGATGGGGAGCAGAGTCACCAGGTCAGGGTGAGGCCCAGAGAGTTCCAGAGTCATCATGTCCAGGTGAGGCTCAGGTGTGCAACAGAGTCAGCAGGTACCAACGATGCCCAGGTGAGGACCAGAGACACCAGGTCTGGGTGACGCGCAGATAGGATCAGAGTCACCAGTTCTAGGTGAGGCCAAGAAGGAGTCCACAGCAATCAGGTCCAGGTGGGGAACAAAGTCACCAGGACTGGGTGAGTCTCACATAGGGACCAGATTCCCCAGGTCCAGGTGAGGCCCAGGTAGTGACCAGAGTCCCCTGGTCTAGGAGAGGACCAGGAAAGGATCAGATTCACCAGGTCCAAGAGCCCCACGCGGGGAACTGAGTCACAAGGTATGGGTGAGGCCCAGGTGGCAACCCCACTCACCAGGTCCAGGTGAGGCCAACCTGCAGGCCATGCAGAGGAACCACGTCCGGATGATGCCCAGGTAGGGACCAGAGTTACCAGGTCCAGGTGAGTGCAACCTGCAGGCCATGCAGTGGAACCATGACCCGATGATACCGAGGTAGTGACCAGAGTTACCAGGTCCAAATGAGGCCCAGATGGAGCATATTCACTAGGTCCAGGTGAGGCCCAGTTGAGGACAAGTGTCACCAGATCTGGTTGAGGCCTAGAGGAGTACCAGTATCACCTGGTCCAGGTGACATCCAGATGGGGACCAGAGTCACCAGGTCAGGGTGAGACCCAGAGTGGTTCCAGAGTCATTATGTCCAAGTGAGGCTCAGGTGTGGAACAGAGTCACCAGGTACCAATAACTCCCAGGTGAGGACCAGAGTCACCAGATCTAGGAGACGCGCCTATAGGATCAGAGTCACTAGTTCCAGGTGAGGCCAAGAAAGTGTCCACAGCAATCCGGTCCAGGTGGGGAACAAAGTCATCAGGACTGGGTGAGGCCCAGATGGGGACCAGATTCACCAGGTCCAGGTGAGGCCCAGGTGGGACCACAGTCATCAGGTCCAGGTGAGGCCCAGGTATATAAGAGAGTATCCAGGTCCAAATGATGCCCAGGTAGAACCAGAGTCACCAGGTCCAGATGAGGCGCAGGAGGGGAGCATATCCACTAGGTCCCGGTGAGGCCCAGTTGAGGACCACAGTCACCAGGTCTAGTTGAGGCCTAGAGGGGTACCAGATTTACCTGGTCTAGGTGACATCCACATGGGGACCAGAGTCACCATGTCAGGGTGAGGTCCAGAGGGAATCCAGTGTAATCATGTCCAGGTGAGGCTCAGGTGTGGAACAGAGTATCCAGATCATAATGGTCCTCAGGTGAGGACCAGAGTCACCAGATCTGGGTGAGGCCCAGTTAGGATCAGAGTCACCAGTTCCAGGTGAGGCCAAGAAGGAGTCCACAGCAATCAGATCCATGTGGGGAACAAGGTCACAAGGCCTGGGTGAGGGCGGATGGGGACTAGATTCACCAGTCCAGGTTATTCCCAGGTGCTGAACAGACTTACCAGTTCCGGGTAACGACCAGGTAAGGACCAGATTCAACAGGTCCAAATGAGGCCCACCTGGGGACCTGAGTCACCAGGTATTGGTGAGGCCAGGTGGCAAGGCACTCCCCAGGTCCAGGTGAGGCCAACCTACAGGCCATGCAGAGGAACCATGTCCCGATGATGCCCACGTAGGGACTAGAGTCACTAGGTCAGGGAGAAGCCCAGAGAGGTTCCAGAGTCATCATGTCCAAGTGAGGCTCAGGTGAGGAACAGAGTCACCAGGTACCAATGATGCCCAGGTGAGGACCAGAGTCACCAGATCTGGGTGACGCGCAGATAGGTTCAGAGTCACCAGTTCCAGGTGAGGCCAAGAAAGAGTCCACAGCAATCAGGTCCAGGTGGGGAACAAAGTCACCAGGACTGCGTGAGGCCCATATGGGGACCAGATTCACCAGGTCCAGTTGAGGCCCTGTTGAGGACCAGTGTCCCCAGCTCTGGGTGGGTCCCAGAGGGGGACCAGAGTCACCCGGTTCCGGTGATATCCAGGTGGGGACCAGAGTCACCACGTCAGTGTGAGGCCCAGAGGGGGACGAGAATCAGTAGCTCCAGGTGAGGTCCCGATGTGGAAATGAAACCAGGTCCCATGATGCCCATATGAGGACCTGAGTCAGCAGGTCCAGGTGAGGTCCCTGTGGGAACCAGTCACCTCGTCCAGGTGAGTCCCAGGTGGCAACAGGATTCACCAAGTCCAGGTGAGGCCCAGCTGGCGACCAGTCACCAGATCCAAGTGAGGACAAGCTAAGGACCAGATTCACCAGGCCCAAATGAAGCCCATGGGGTGACCAGAGTCACCAGGTAAGGGTGAGTCCCAGAGGAGGAACCAGAGTAACCAGTTTAGTTTGAGGCCCAGAATGGGTCCAGAGGTCCCTAGTCAGAGTGAGGCCCTGGTGTGGAATAGTGTATCCAGGTCGCAATGATGCCTGGGTGAGGACCAGAGTCACTAGGGCCATGCCAGCCCAGATGGGGACAAATCACTAGGTCCTGGTGAGGCATAGAATAAGACCACAGTCAGCATTATCATTTGATCCCCTTGCGTGAACCAGAGCCACTCTATCCAGCTGAGTCCCAGGTCCATGTGAGGCTCACGTGAGGACCAGATTCATTAGGTCGAATTGAGGCATGGCTGGGGACAAGAGTCACCAGGTCTGGGTGCGGGCTAGGTGGGGCAAGATTCAGCAGTTCTGAACTAGGTCAAAGTGGGGACGAGAGACGCCAGGTCCAGGTGAGGCCAAACTGAGGACCAGAGTCACCAGATCCAGGTGAGGTCCATGTTGGAAAGAGAGTCACCAGGACCGGGAGAGGTCCAGGTGGGGAACAGAGTCACCAGATCCACGTGAAGCCCAGGTGGGGACCAGAGTCACTAGGTCCCGATGAGGCCCAGGTGAGGACCAGAGTTACCAGGTACACGTGAGGCCCCGGTGGGGATCAGAGGCAACAGGTCCATGTGAGGCCGGCTTGGGGACCATGGTCAACAGGTCTACTTGAGGCCCTGGTGTGTAACACAGTAAGCAGGTCCAGGTGAGTCCCCGGTGGTGAAAAGAGTCACCACGTCCAGGTTAGTCCCAGGTGGGGACCAGGATCACCAGGTAAAGTTGAGGCCCTTGAAAGAACTAGAGTCTACTGGCACAAAAACAGACACATAGATCAGTGAAACAGGATAGAGAATCCAGAAGTGGACCCTGAACTTTATGGGCAACTAATATTCGATAAAGGAGGAAATACTATCCATTAGAAGAAAGACAGTCTCTTCAATAAATGGTGCTGGGAAAATTGGACATCCACATGCAGAAGAATGAAACTAGACCACTCTCTTTCACCATACACAAAGATAAACTCAAAATGGATGAAAGATCTAACTGTGAGACAAGATTCCATCAAAATCCTAGAGAAGAACAGAAGCAACACCCTTTTTGAACTCGGCCATAGTAACTTCTTGCAAGATACATCCACGAAGGCAAAAGAAACAAAAGCAAAAATGAACTATTGGGACTTCATCAAGATAAGAAGCTTTTGCACAGCAAAGGATACAGTCAACAAAACTCAAAGACAACCTACAGAATGGGAGACGATATTTCCAAATGACATATCAGATAAAGGACTAGTTTCCAAGATCTATAAAGAACTTATCAAACTCAACACCAAAGAAACAAACAATCCAATCATGAAATGGGCAAAAGACATGAACAGAAATCTCACAGAGGAAGACATAGACATGGCCAACATGCACATGAGAAAATGCTCTGCATCACTTGCCCTCAGGGAAATACAAATCAAAACCACAATGAGATACCACCTCACACCAGTGAGAATGGGGAAAATTAACAAGACAGGAAACAACCAATGTTGGAGAGGATGCGGAGAAAAGGGAATCCTCATACACTGTTGGTGGGAATGTGAACTGGTGCAGCCACTCTGGAAAACTGTGTGGAGGTTCCTCAAACAGTTAAAAATATACCTGCCCTATGACCCAGCAATTGCACTGTTGGGGATATTCCCCAAAGAGACAAATGCAATGAAACGCCGGGACACCTGCACCCCGATGTTTATAGCAGCAATGGCCACGATAGCCAAACTGTGGAAGGAGCCTCGGTGTCCAACGAAAGATGAATGGATAAAGAAGATGTGGTTTATGTATACAATGGAATATTACTCAGCTATTAGAAATGACAAATACCCACCATTTGCTTCAACGTGGATGGAACTGGAGGGTATTATGCTGAGTGAAGTAAGCCAGTTGGAGTAAGACAAACATTATATGTTCTCATTCATTTGAGGAATATAAATAATAGTGAAAGGGAATATAAGGGAAGGGGGAAGAAATGTGTGGGAAATATAAGAAAGGGAGACAGAACGTAAAGACTGTTAACTCTGGGAAACGAACTAGGGGTGGTAGAAGGGGAGGAGGGCAGGGGGTGGGAGTGAATGGCTGACGGGCACTGGGGGTTATTCTGTATGTTAGTAAATAGAACACCAATAATAAAAAATAAATTTAAAAAAAAAGAAAAAAGAAAGAACCAGAGTCAACAGTTCGAAGTCAAGCGCAGGTGGCAACCAGGGTCAGCAGGTCCAAGTCAGGCCAAAGTGGGGTTCACAGTCATTAGGGCACGGTGAGTCCCAGAGGGGGACCAGAGTCACCTTGTCCAGGTGAGGTCCATTTGTGGAACACAGTCACGGGGCCCCAATTGTGCCCAGTTGAGGACCATGGTCAACAGGGCCAGGTGAGGCCCAGATGGGGACGGGAGTCCCCAAAACCAGGTGAAGACCAGGTGGGGCCCACAGTCACCAGATCCAGGGTAGTTTCAGGTTCTGACCAGAATCACCAAGTCCAGGTGAGGTGCAGGTGGCAACCACACTCACCAGGTCCCGGTGAGGCCCTGGTGGGGACCAGAGTCACGAGGTACATGAGAAGCTAGAAACACTGCAGCCACTAGGTCCACAGGATGTCCATGTGGGAACGAGAATCACCAGTTACAGGTGAGGACCAGGTGGGGATCCGACTCACCATGTCCAGGTGAGACCCAGGGGGGAACGAGTGTCACCATGTCCAGGTGTGCCCCAGGTGAAGACCAGGGTTAATATGTCCAGCTGGTTCACTGTTAGTGAACAGTGTAACCATATCCTGATGCTATCCAGGTGGGTACCAGAGACACAAAGTCCTGGTGAGGCCCAGTTTGGACCAGAGACATGAGGTCCAGGTGAGGTCCCGATGGGAACCACAGTCACCAGGTCAGGTGAGGCCATGCATAGGATCAGAGTCACCAGTTACAGGTGAGACCCAGGTGGAGCCAGAGTCACCTGGTAGAGAAGAGGCCAAAGTCAGGACCAAGTTACCAGGATCAGGTCAGTCCCAGTGGGGAATAGAGTAACCATGTCCCGATGATACCCAGGTAGAACCAGAGTCCCCAGGTCCAGATGAGGTGCAGGTTTGGAGCATGTTCACTAGGTTCCGGTGAGGCCCAGTTGAGGACCAGGGTCACCAGGTCAAGTTGAGGCCTAGAGTGGTACCAGATTCACCTGGTCTAGGTGACATCCAGATGGGGACCAGAGTCACCAGGTCAGGGTGAGGCCCAGAGAGGATCCACAGTCATCATGTCCAGTTGAGGCTCAGGTGTGGAACAGAGTCACCCGGTACCTATGATGCCCAGGTGAGGACCAGAGTCACCAGATCTGGGTGAGGCCCAGTTAGGATCAGAGTCACCAGTTCCAGGTGAGGCCAAGAAGGAGTCCACAGCAAACAGGTCCAAGTGGGGAACAAAGTCACCAGGACTGGGTGAGGCACAGATGGGGACCAGATTCACTAGGTCCAGGTTATTCCCAAGTGGTGAACAGACTTACCAGTTCCGGGTGACGACCAGGTAAGGACCAGATTCAACAGGTCCAAATGAGGCCCACGTGGGGACCTGAGTCATCAGATATTGGTGAGGCGAGGTGGCAAGGCACTCCCCAGGTCCAGGTGAGGCCAACCTGCAGGCCATGGAGAGGAACCATGTCCCGATGATACCCAGGTAAGGACGAGAGTTACCACATCCAGGTGAGGCCAACCTGCAGGCCATGCAGTGGAACCATGTCCCGATGATGCCCAGGTAGGGACTAGAGTCACCAGGTCAGGGAGAGGCCCAGAGAGGTTCCAGAGTCATCATGTCCAGGTGAGGCTCAGGTGAGGAACAGAGTCACCAGGTACCAATGATGCCCAAGTGAGGACTAGAGTCACCAGATCTGGGTGACGCGCAAATAGGTTCAGAGTCACCAGTTCCAGGTGAGGCCAAGAAAGTGTCCACAGCAATCAGGTCCAGGTGGGGAACAAAGTCACCAGGACTGGGTGAGGCCCAGATGGGGACCAGATTCACCAGGTCCAGTTGAGGCCCAGTTGAGGACCAGTGTCCCCAGCTCGGGGTGGGTCCCAGAGGGGGACCAGAGTCACCCGATTCCGGTGATATCCAGGTGGGGACCAGAGTCACCACGTCAGGGTGAGGCCCAGAGGGGGACGAGAATCACTAGCTCCAGGTGAGGCCCCGATGTGGAACTGAAACCAGGTCCCATGATGCCCATATGAGGACCTGAGTCAGCACGTCCAGGTGAGGTCCCTGTGGGAATCAGTCACCTCGTCCCGGTGAGGTCCAGGTGGGACCACAGTTACGAGGTCTAGGTGAGGACCAGGTATTTTAGAGAGTATCCAGGCCCCAATGATGCCTAGGTAAGGACCAGAGTCAACAGGTCCAGGAGAGGCACAAATATGCATCAGAATCATTGTGTTCCAGGATAGGCCAGATTTAGACAACAGGAACCAGGTCCAGGAGAGCCCCAAATGGGAACCAGAGCCCCCAGATCCAGGTGAGGTCCAGGTGGGACCACAGTCACAAGGTCCAAGTGAGGCCCAGGTGGCAACAGGATTCACCAAGTCCAGGAGAGGCACAGGTTGCGACCAGTCACCATATCCAGGTGCGGACCACCTAAGAACCAGATTCACCAGGCCCAAATGAAGCCCAAGGGGTGACCAGAGTCACCAGGTAAGGGTGAGGCCCAGAGGGGGAACCAGAGTAACCAGTTTAGTTTGAGGCCCAGAATGGGACCAGAGGTCCCTGATCAAAGTGAGTCCCAAGTGTGGAATAGAGTATCCAGGTCGCAATGATGCCTGGGTGAGGACCAAAGTCACTAGGGCCATGCAGGCCCAGATGGGGAACAGAATCACTAGGTCCTGATGAGACATAGAATAAAACCACAGTCACCAGTATCAGGTGACCCCTTGTGGGAACCAGAGCCATTCTATCCAGCTAGGTCCCAGGTCCAGCTGAGTGCCAGGTCCATGTGAGGCACACGTGAGTACCAGATTCATCAGGTGGAATTGAGGCAAAGGTGGGGACAAGAGTCACCAGGTCTGGGTGCGGCCTAGTTTGGGGCAAGATTCAGCGGTTCTGAGTTAGGTTCAAGTGGGGACGTGAGACACCAGGTCCAGGTGAGGCCAAATTGAGGACCAGAGTCACCAGATCCAGGTGAGGTCCATGTTGGAAAGAGAGTCACCAGGTCCAGGAGAGGTCCAGGTGGGGACAAGAGTCAACGGATCCAGGTAAGTCCAGGTGGGGACCTGAGTCACCAGATCCAGGTGAAGCCCAGGTGGAGACCAGAGTCTCTTGGACCAGATGAGGCCCAGGTGAGACAGGAGTTACCAGGTACACGTGAGACCCCGGTAGGGATCAGAGGCAACAGGTCCATATGAGGCCGGCTTGGGGACCATGGTCAACAGGTCTACTTGAGGCCCAGGTGTGGAACACAGTAAGCAGGTCCAGGTGAGTCCCCGGTGGTGACAAGAGTCACCAGGTCCAGGTGAGGCCCAGGTGGGGACCAGGATCACCAGGTACAGGGGAGGCCCTTGAAAGAACCAGAGTCAACAGTTCGAGGTTAGACGCAGGTGGCAACCAGGGTCAGCAGGTCCAAGTCAGGCCAAAGTGGGGTTCACAGTCACTAGGCACGGTAAGACCCAGAGGGGGACCAGAGTCACCTGGTCCAGGTGACGTCCAGTTTTGGAACACAGTCACCGGGTCACAATTTTGCCCAGTTGAGGACAATGGTCAACAGTGCCTGGTGAGGCCCAGGTATATAAGAGAGTATCCAGGTCCCAATGATGCCCAGGTAGAACCAGAGTCACCTGGTCCAGATGAGGCGCAGGAGGGGAGCATATCCACTAGGTCCCGGTGAGGCCAAGTTGAGGACGACAGTCACTAGCTATAGTTGAAGCCTAGAGGGGTACCAGATTCACCTGGTCTAGGTGACATCCACATGGGGACCAGAGTCACCATGTCAGAGTGAGGCCCAGAGAGGATCCAGAGTCATCATGTCCAGGTGAGGCTCAGGTGTGGAACAGAGTATCCAGGTCATAGTGGTCCACAGGTGAGGACCAGAGTCACCAGATCTGGGTGAGGCCCAGTTAGGATCAGAGTCACCAGTTCCAGGTGAGGCCACGAAGGAGTCCACAGCAATCAGGTCCAGGTGGGGAACAAAGTCACCAGGACTGGGTGAGGCCCAGATGGCGACCAGATTCTCCAGGTCCAGGGGATTCCCAGGTGGTGACCAGAATTACCAGATTCACCAGGTCCAAGACACACGTGGGGACCTGAGTCACCAGGTATGGGTGACGCCCAGGTGGCAACCCCACTCACCAGGTCCAGGTGAGTTCAACCTGCAGGCCAGAGTCACCAGATCCAGGTGAGGCCCTAGTGGGGACCGGAGTCACCAGGTAAATGTGAGTCTACAAGAACACCACAGTCACCAGGTCCAGGTGTGGTTCATGTGGGAACGAGATTCACCTGGTCCAGTTGAGACCCAGGTGGGAACCACAGTCACCAAGTCCAGATTGAGGCCTAGGTGGGGGGACCAGAGTCATCAGCACCAGTTGAGGCCAAAGTGCGGAGCAAAGTTATCATGTCCAGGTGAGGCCAAGATGGGGAACAGAGTAACCATGTCCCATTGATGCCAGGTGGGAAAAGAGTCACAAGGTCCAGACGAGGCCTAAGTGAGGAGTAGATTCACCAGGTCCTGTTGAGGCCCAGTTGAGGACCAGTGTCCCCAGCTCCGGGTGAGTCCCGGAGGGGGACCAGAGTCTCCCGGTTCTGGTGATATCCACGTGGGGACCAGAGTCACCGCGTCAGGGTGATGCCCAGAGGGAGACGAGAATCACTAGCTCCAGTGAGGCCCCAATGTGGAACTGAGAAACCAGGTACCATGATGTCCATATGAAGACCTGAGTCACCAGGTCCCCGTGAGGTCCCTGTGGGAACCAGTCACCTCATCCAGGTGAGGCCCAGGTGGGACCACAGTCACCAGGTCCAGGTGAGGACCAGGTATATGAGAGTATCCAGGTCCCAATGATGCCCAGATAAGGACCAGAGTCAACAGGTCCAGGAGAGTCCCAAATATGGATCAGAGTCATTGTGTTCCAGGTGAGGCCAGATGGAGACCACAGGAACCAGGTCCAGGAGAGTCCCATATGGGAACCAGAGCCACCAGATCCAAGTGAGGTCCAGGTGGGACCACAGTCATATGGTTCAGGTGAGGCGCAGGTGGCAACAGGATTCACCAAACAGGTGAGGCCCAGCTGGCGACCAGATCCAGGTGCGGACCAGCTAAGGACCAGATTCACCAGGCCCAAGTGAAGCCCAAGGGGTGACCAGAGTCACCAGGTAAGGGTGAGGCCCAGAGGGGAACCAGAGTAACCAGTTTAGTTTGAGGCCCCGAATTGGACCAGAGGTCCCTGGTCAAGTGAGGCCCAGGTGTGGAATAGAGTATCCAGGTCCCAATGATGCCTGGGTGAGGATCAGAGTCACTAGGGCCATGCAGGCCCAGATCAGGAACAGAACCTCTAGGTCCTGGTGAGGCATAGAATAAGACCACAGTCACCAGAATCAGGTGAGCCCCTTGTGGGAACCAGAGCCAGTCTATCCAGATGAGTCCCAGGTGATCTGAGGCCCACGTGAGGACTGCATTCATCAAGTCGAATTGAGGCATAGCTGTGGACAAGAATCACTTGGTCTGGGTGCGGCCTAGGTGGGGCAAGATTCAGCAGTTCCGAGTTAGGTCAAAGTGGGGAAGAGAGACACCAGGAACAGGTGAGACCAAACTGAGGACCAGAGTCACCAGATCCAGGTGAGGTCCATGTTGGAAAGAGAGTCACCAGGTCCAGGAGAGGTCCAGGTGGGGACCAGAGGCACCAGATCCAGGTGAAGTCCAGGTGGGGACCAGAGTCACCAGATCCAGGTGAAGCCCAGGTGGGGACCAAAGTCACTAAGTCCAGATGAGTTCAAGGTGGGGACCAGAGATACCAGGTACATGTGATGCCCCGGTGGGGAGCTGTGGCAACAGGTCCATGTGAGGCCGTCCTGGGGACGATGGTCAACAGGTCTACTTGAGGCCCAGGTGTGGAACACAGTAAGGAGGTCCAGGAGAGTCCCCGGTGGGGACAAGTGTCACCACGTCCAAGTGAGACCCAGGTGGGGACCAGGATCACCAGGTCGAGGGGAGGCCTTTGAAAAACCAGAGTCTACAGTTTGAGGTCAGGCGCAGGTGGCAACCAGTATCAGCAGGTCCAAGTCAGGCCAAAGCGGGGTTCACAGTCACTAGGGCACGGTGAGACCCAGAGGGTGACGACAGTCACCTGGTCCAGGTGAGGTCCAGTTGTGGAACACAGTCACCGGGTCCCAATTGTGCCCAGTTGAGGACCATGGTCAACAGGGCCAGGTGAGGCCCAGATGGAGACCGGAGTCCCCAAATCCAGGTGAAGCACAGGTTGGGACCACAGTCACCAGATCCAGCGTAGTCTCAGGTGGAGACCGGAATCACCAGGTCCAGGTGAGGTGCAGGTGGCAACCACACTCACCAGTTCCCGGTGAAGCCCTGGTGGGGACCAGATCCACGAGGTATATGAGAAGCTAGAAACACTGCAGCCACAAGGTCCACATTATGTCCATGTGGGAAAGAAAATCACCAGTTACAGGTGAGGACCAGGTGGGGGTCCTACTCACCATGTTCAGGTGAGTCCCAGGTGGGAACCAGTGTCACCATGTCCAGGTGTGGCCCAGGTGAAGACCAGAGTTAATAGGTCCGGCTGGGTCACTATTAGTGAACAGGGTCACCATATCCTGATGCTACCCAGGTGGGAACCACAGAAACCAGGTCCTGGTGAGGCCCAGGTGGGCCCAGAGACATGAGGTCCAGAAGAGGTCCCGATGGGACCCACAGTCACCAGGTCAGGTGAGGCCATGCTTAGGATCAGAGTCACCATTTACAGGTGAGGCCCATGTTGAGCCAGAGTCTCCTGGTACAGAAGAGGCCAAAGTCAGGACCAGAGTTACCAGGATCAGGTCAGTCCCAGTGAGGAATAGAGTAACCATGCCCTGAGGATGCCCAGATAGAACCAGAGTCACCAGGTCCAAATGAGGCCCAGATGGTGCATATTCACTAGGTCCAGGTGAGGCCCAGTTGAGGACCAGATTCACCAGATTTGGTTGAGGCCTAGAGGGGTACCAGAATCACCTGGTCCACGTGACATCCAGATGGGGACCAGAGTCACCAGGTCAGCGTGAGGCCCAGAGTGTTCCAGAGTCATCATGTCCAGGTGAGGCTCAGGTGTGCAACAGAGTCAGCAGGTACCAATGATGCCCAGGTGAGGACCAGAGTCACCAGTTCTGGATGACGCGCAGATAGGATCAGAGTCACCAGTTCGTGGTGAGGCCAAGAAGGAGTCCACAGAATTCAGGTCCTGGTGGGGAACAAAGTCACCAGGACTGGGTGAGTCTCAGATGGGGACCAGATTCACCAGGTCCAGTGGAGGCCCAGGTGGTGACCAGAGTCCCCTGGTCTAGGAGAGGACCAGGAAAGGATCAGATTCACCAGGTCCAAGAGCCCCACGTGGGGACCTGAGTCACAAAGTATGGGTGAGGCCCAGGTGGCAACCCCACTCACCAGGTCCAGGTGAGCCCAACCTGCAGGCCATGCAGAGGAACCATGTCCGGATGATGCCCAGGTAGGGACCAGAGTTAGCAGGTCCAGGTGAGGCCAACCTGCAGGCCATGCAGTGGAACCATGACCCGATGATGCCGAGGTAGTGACCAGAGTTACCAGGTCCAAATGAGGCCCAGATGGAGCATATTCACTAGGTCCAGGTGAGGCCCAGTTGAGGACCAGAGTCACCAGATCTGGTTGAGGCCTAGAGGAGTACAAGTATCACCTGGTCCAGGTGACATCCAGAGGGGACCAGAGTCACCAGGTCAGGGTGAGACCCAGAGAGGTTCCAGAGTCATCATGTCCAGGTGAGGCTCAGGTGTGGAACAGAGTCACCAGGTACCAATAACTCCCAGGTGAGGACCAGAGTCACCAGATCTGGGAGACGCGCATATAGGATCAGAGTCACCAGTTCCAGGTGAGGTAAAGGAAGGGTCCACAGCAATCAGGTCCAGGTGGGGAACAAAGTCACCAGGACTGGGTGAGGCCCAGATGGGGACCAGATTCACCAGGTCCAGGTGAGGCCCAGTTGGGACCACAGTCATCAGGTCCAGGTGAGGCCCAGGTATATAAGAGAGTATCCAGGTCCCAATGATTCCCAGGTAGAACCAGAGTCACCAGGTCCAGATGAGGCGCAGGAGGGGAGCATATCCACTAGGTCCCGGTGAGACCCAATTGAGGACCACAGTCACCAGGTCTAGTTGAGGCCTAGAGGGTTACCAGATTCACCTGGTCTAGGTGACATCCACATGGGGAACAGAGTCACCGTGTCAGGGTGAGGTCCAGAGGGGATCCAGCGTAATCATGTCCAGGTGAGGCTCAGGTGTGGAACAGATTATCCAGATCATAATGGTCCACAGGTGAGGACCAGAGTCACCAGATCTGGGTGAGGCCCAGTTAGGATCAGAGTCACCAGTTCCAGGTGAGGCCAAGAAGGAGTCCACAGCAAACAGGTCCAAGTGGGGAACAAAGTCACCAGGACTGGGTGAGGCACAGATGGGGACCAGATTCACTAGGTCCAGGTTATTCCCAAGTGGTGAACAGACTTACCAGTTCCGGGTGACGACCAGGTAAGGACCAGATTCAACAGGTCCAAATGAGGCCCACGTGGGGACCTGAGTCATCAGATATTGGTGAGGCGAGGTGGCAAGGCACTCCCCAGGTCCAGGTGAGGCCAACCTGCAGGCCATGGAGAGGAACCATGTCCCGATGATACCCAGGTAAGGACGAGAGTTACCACATCCAGGTGAGGCCAACCTGCAGGCCATGCAGTGGAACCATGTCCCGATGATGCCCAGGTAGGGACTAGAGTCACCAGGTCAGGGAGAGGCCCAGAGAGGTTCCAGAGTCATCATGTCCAGGTGAGGCTCCGGTGAGGAACAGAGTCACCAGGTACCAATGATGCCCAAGTGAGGACTAGAGTCACCAGATCTGGGTGACGCGCAAATAGGTTCAGAGTCACCAGTTCCAGGTGAGGCCAAGAAAGTGTCCACAGCAATCAGGTCCAGGTGGGGAACAAAGTCACCAGGACTGGGTGAGGCCCAGATGGGGACCAGATTCACCAGGTCCAGTTGAGGCCCAGTTGAGGACCAGTGTCCCCAACTCGGGGTGGGTCCCAGAGGGGGACCAGAGTCACCCGATTCCGGTGATATCGAGGTGGGGACCAGAGTCACCACGTCAGGGTGAGGCCCAGAGGGGGACGAGAATCACTAGCTCCAGGTGAGGCCCCGATGTGGAACTGAAACCAGGTCCCATGATGCCCATATGAGGACCTGAGTCAGCACGTCCAGGTGAGGTCCTTGTGGGAACCATCACCTCGTCCAGGTGAGGCCCAGATGGGACCACAGTCACCAAGTCCAGGTGAGGCCCAGGTATATAAGAGTGTAACCAGGTCGCAATTATCCCCAGGTAAGGACCAGAGTCAACATTCCAGGAGAGGCCCAAATATGGACCAGAGTCATTTTGTTCCAGGTGATGCCTGATGGAGACCACAGGAATCAGGTCCAGGAGAGCCCCATATGGGAACCAGAGCCACCAGATCCAGGCAAGTTCCTGGTGGGACCACAGTCACAAGGTCCAGGTGAGGCGCAGGTGGCAACAGGTTTCAACAAGTCCAGGTGAGGCCCAACTGGCGACCAGTCACCAGATCCAAGTGAGGACAAGCTAAGGACCAGATTCACAAGGCCCAAATGAAGCCCATGGGGTGACCAGAGTCACCAGGTAAGGGTGAGTCCCAGAGGGGGAACCAGAGTAAGCAGTTTAGTTTGAGTCCCAGAATGGGTCCACAGGTCCCTAGTCAGAGTGAGGCCCAGGTGTGGAATAGTGTATCCATGTCCCAATGATGCCTGTGTGAGGACCAGAGTCACTAGGGCCATGCAGGCCCAGATGGGGACAAATCACTAGGTCCTGGTGAGGCATAGAATAAGACCACAGTCTGCAGTATCATTTGATCCCCTTGCGTGAACCAGAGCCACTCTATCCAGCTGAGTCCCAGGTCCATGTGAGGCTCACGTGAGGACCAGATTCATTAGGTCGAATTAAGGCATAGCTGGGGACAAGAGTCACCAGGTCTGGGTGCGGGCTAGGTGGGGCAAGATTCAGCAGTTCTGAGTTAGGTCAAAGTGGGGACGAGAGACTCCAGGTCCAGGTGAGGCCAAACTGAGGACCAGAGTCACCAGATCCATGTGAGGTCCATGTTGGAAAGAGAGTCACCAGGTCCAAGAGAGGTCCAGGTGGGGACCAGAGTCACCAGATCCAGGTGAAGTCCAGGTGGGGACCAGAGTCACCAGATCCACGTGAAGCCCAGGTGGGGACCAGAGTCACTAGGTCCCGATGAGGCCCTGGTGAGGACCAGAGTTACCAGGTACACGTGAGGCCCCGGTGGGGATCAGAGGCAACAGGTCCATGTGAGGCCGGCTTGGGGACCATGGTCAACAGGTCTACTTGAGGCCCTGGTGTGTAACACAGTAAGCAGGTCCAGGTGAGTCCCCGGTGGTGAAAAGAGTCACCACTTCCAGGTTAGTCCCAGGTGGGGACCAGGATCACCAGGTACCGTTGAGGCCCTTGAAAGAACTAGAGTCTTCTGGCACAAAAACAGACACATAGATCAGTGAAACAGAATAGAGAATCCAGAAGTGGACCCTGAACTTTATGGGCAACTAATATTCGATAAAGGAGGAAAGACTATCCATTGGAAGAAAGACAGTCTCTTCAATAAATGGTGCTGGGAAAATTGGACATCCACATGCAGAAGAATGAAACTAGACCACTCTCTTTCACCATACACAAAGATAAACTCAAAATGGATGAAAGATCTAAATGTGAGACAAGATTCCATCAAAATCCTAGAGAAGAACACAGGCAACACCCTTTTTGAACTCGGCCATAGTAACTTCTTGCAAGATACATCCACGAAGGCAAAAGAAACAAAAGCAAAAATGAACTATTGGGACTTCATCAAGATAAGAAGCTTTTGCACAGCAAAGGATACAGTCAACAAAACTCAAGGACAACCTACAGAATGGGAGAAGATATTTGCAAATGACATATCAGATAAAGGACTAGTTTCCAAGATCTATAAAGAACTTATCAAACTCAACACCAAAGAAACAAACAATCCAATCATGAAATGGGCAAAAGACATGAACAGAAATCTCACAGAGGAAGACATAGACATGGCCAACATGCACATGAGAAAATGCTCTGCATCACTTGCCCTCAGGGAAATACAAATCAAAACCACAATGAGATACCACCTCACACCAGTGAGAATGGGGAAAATTAACAAGACAGGAAACAACCAATGTTGGAGAGGATGCGGAGAAAAGGGAATCCTCATACACTGTTGGTGGGAATGTGAACTGGTGCAGCCACTCTGGAAAACTGTGTGGAGGTTCCTCAAACAGTTAAAAATATACCTGCCCTACGACCCAGCAATTGCACTGTTGGGGATTTTCCCCAAAGAGACAAATGCAATGAAACGCCGGGACACCTGCACCCTGATGTCTATAGCAGCAAGGGCCACGATAGCCAAACTGTGGAAGGAGCCTCGGTGTCCAACGAAAGATAATGGATAAAGAAGATGTGGTTTATGTATACAATGGAATATTACTCAGCTATTAGAAATGACAAATATCCACCATTTGCTTCAACGTGGATGGAACTGGAGGGTATTATGCTGAGTGAAGTAAGCCAGTCGGAGAAAGACAAACATTATATGTTCCCATTCATTTGGGGAACATAAATAATAGTGAAAGGGAATATAAGGGAAGGGGGAAGAAATGTGTGGGAAATATCAGAAAGGGAGAAAGAACGTAAAGACTGCTAACTCTGGGAAACGAACTAGGGGTGGTAGAAGGGGAGGAGGGCGGGGGGTGGGAGTGAATGGCTGACGGGCACTGGGGGTTATTCTGTATGTTAGTAAATAGAACACCAATACGAAAAAATAAATTTAAAAAAAAAAAAAGAACCAGATTCAACAGGTCGAAGTCAAGCGCAGGTGGCAACCAGGGTCAGCAGGTCCAAGTCAGGCCAAAGTGCGGTTCACAGTCACTAGGGCACGGTGAGACCCAGGGGGAGACCAGAGTCACCTGGTCCAGTTGAGGTCCAGTTGTGGAACACAGTCACCGGGCCCAAAATGTGCCCAGTTGAGGACCATGGTCAACAGGACCAGGTGAGGCCAAGGTGGGGACCGAAGTCCCCACATCCAGGTGAAGACCAGGTGGGTACCAGAGTCACCAGATCCAGGGTAGTCTCAGGTGCATACCAGAATCACAAGGTCCAGGTGAGGTGCAGGTTGCAACCACACTCACCAGATCCCTGTGAGGCCCTGGGGGGGACCAGAGTCACGAGGTACATGAGAATCTAGAAACACTGCAGCCACCAGGTCCACATGATGTCCATGTGGGAACGAGAATCACCAGTTACAGGTGAGGACCAGGTGGGGATCCGACTCACCATGTCCAGGTGAGTCCCAGGTGGGAACCAGTGTCACCATGTCCCGGTGTGGCCCAGGTGAAGACCAGAGTTAATAGGTCCGGCTGGCTCACTGTTAGTGAACAGGGTCACCATATCCTAATGCTACCCAGGTGGGTACCAGAGACACCAGGTCCTGGTCAGGCCCAGGTGGGACCAGAGACATGAGGTCCAGGTGAGGTCCCGATGGGAACCACAGTCACCAGGTCAGGTGAGGCCATGCTTAGGATCACAGTAACCAGTTACAGGTGAGGCCCAGTTGGAGCCAGAATCACCTGGTACAGAAGAGGCCAAAGTCAGAACCTGAGTTACCAGGATCAACTCAGTCCCAGTGGGGAATAGAGTAACCATGTCCCGATGATGCCAAGGTAGAACCAGAGTCATCAGGTCCAGATGAGGCGCAGGTGGGGAGCATATTCACTAGGTCCCGGTGAGGCCCAGTTGAGGACCAGAGTCACCAGGGCTAGTTGAGGCCTAGAAGCGTACCAGATTCACCTGGTCTAGGTGACATCCAGTTGGGGACCAGGGTCACCATGTCAGGGTGAGGCCCAGAGAGGATCCAGAGTCCTCATGTCCAGATGAGGCTCAGGTGTGGAACAGAGTATCCAGATCATAATGGTCCACAGGTGAGGACCAGAATCACCAGATCTGGGTGAGGTCCAGTTAGGATCAAAGTCACCAGTTCCAGGTGAGGCCAAGAAGGAGTCCACAGCAATCAGGTCCAGGTAGGGAACAAAGTCACCAAGACTGGGTGAGGCCCAGATGGGGACCAGATTCACCAGGTCCAGGTGATTCCCAGGTGGTGACCAGAGTTACCAGTTCCAGGTGAGGACCAGGTAAGGACCAGATTCAACAGGTCCAAGAGAGGCCCACCTGGGGACTTGTGTATCCAGGTATGGGTGAGGCCCAGGTGGAAATCCCAATCACCAGTTCCAGGTGAGGCCAACGTGCAGGCCATGCAGAGGAACCATGTCCCAATGATGCCAACGTAGGGAACAGACTTACCAGGTCCAGGTGAGGCCAACCTTTGGGACCTGCTGAGGAACCGTGTCCCGATGATGCCCATGTAGAGACCAGAGTTACCAGGTCCAGGTGAGGCCCTGACATGAAACTGAGAAACCAGGTCCCATGATGCCCATATGAGGACCTGAGTCACCAGGTCCAGGTGAGGTACCAGTCACCTCGTCCAGGTGAGGCCCAGGTGGGACCACAGTCACCAGGTCCACGTGAGGCCCAGGTACATAAGAGAATATCCAGGTCGCAATGATGCCCAGGTATGGACCAGAGTCAACAGGTCCAGAGGAGGCCCAAATATGGATCAGAGCCATTGTTTTCTAGGTGAGGCCAGATGGAGACCACAGGAACCAGGTCCAGGAGAGCCCCATATGGGAACCAGAGCCACCAGATCCATGTGAGGTCCAGGTGGAAACACAGTCACAATGTCCAGGTGAGGCGCAATTGGCAACAGGATTCACCAAGTCCAGGGGAAGCCCAGGTGGCGACCAGTCACCACATCCAGGTGCGGACCAGCTAAGGTCCAGATTCTCCAGGCCCAAGAGAAGTCAAAGGGGTGACCAGAGTCTCCAGGTAAGGGTGAGTCCCAGAGGAGGAACCACAGTAACCAGTTTAGTTTGAGGCCCAGAATGGGACCAGAGGTCCCTGGTCAAAGTGAGGCCCAGGTGTGGAATAGAGTATCCAGGTCCCAATGATGCCTGGGTGAGGACCAGAGTCACTAGGGCCAGGCAGGCCCAGAAGCGGAACAGAATCACTAGGTCCTGGTGAGGCATAGAATAAGACCACAGTCAGCAGTATCAGGTGTGCCCCTTGTGGGAAACAGAGCCACTCTATCCAGCTGAGTCCCAGGTACATGTCAGGCACACGTGAGGACCAGATTCATCAGGTCGAATTGAGGCATAGCTGGGGACAAGAGTCACCAGGTCTGGGTGCGGCCTAGGTGGGGCAAGATTCAGCAGTTCTGAGTTAGGTCAAAGTGGGGACAAGAGCCACCAAGTCGAGGTGAGGCCAAACTGAGGACCAGAGTCAACAGATCCACATGAGGTCCATGTTGGAAAGGAGTCACCAGGTCCAGGAGAGGTCCTGGGGTGGACCAGAGTCACCAGAACCCGGTGAAGTCCAGGTGGGGACCAGAGTCACTAGGTCCAGATGAGGCCCAGATGAGGACCAGAGTTACCAGGTACACGTGAGGTCCCGGTGGGGATCAGAGGCATCAGGTCCATGTGAGGCCGGCTTGGGGACCATGGTCAACAGGTCTACTTGAGGCCAAGGTGTGGAACACAGTAACCAGGTCCAGGTGAGTCCCCGGAGGTGACAAGAGTCACCACAAAAAGGTGAGGTCCACATGGGAACCAGGATCACCAGGTCCAGGGGAGGCCCTTGAAAGAACCAGAGTCAACAGTTCGAGGTCAGGCGCAGGTGGCAACCAGGGTCAGCAGGTCCATGTCAGGCCAAAGTGGGGTTCACAGTCACTAGGGCACGGTGACACCCAGAGGGGGACCAGAGTCACTTGGTCCAGGTGAGGCCACTTGTGGAACACAGTCACCGGGTCCCAATTTTACCCAGTTGAGGACCATGGTCAACAGGGCCAGTTGAGGCCCAGATGGGGACCGGAGTCCCCAAATCCAGGTGAAGCCCAGGTGGGGACCACAGTCACCAGAGGCAAGGTACTCTCATGTGCAGACCAGAATCACCAGGTCCAGGTGAGGTGCAGGTGGCAACCACACTCAGGAGGTCCCGGTGAGGCACTGGTGGGGATCAGAGTCACGAGGTACATGAGAAGCTAGAAACACTGCAGCCACCAGGTCGACATGATGTCCATGTGGGAACGAGAATCACCAGTTACAGTTGAGGACCAGGTGGGGATCCGACTCACCATGTCCAGGTGAGGCCCTCGTGGGAACCAGTGTCACCATGTCCAGGTGTGACCCAGGTGAAGACCAGAGTTAATAGGTCCGGCAGGGTCACTGTTAGTGAACAGTGTAACCATATCCTGATGCTACCCAGGTGGGTATCAGAGACACCAGGTCCTGGTGAGGGTCAGGAGGGACCAGAGACATGAGGTCCAGGTGAGGTCCCGATGGGAACCACAGTCACCAGGTCGGTGAGGCCATGCATAGGATCAGAGTCACCAGTTACAGGTGAGGCCCAGGTGGAGCCAGAGTCACCTGGTACAGAAGAGGCCAAAGTCAGGACCAGAGTTACCGGAATCAGATCAGTCCCAGTGGGCAATAGAGTAACCATGTCCCAATGATGCCCAGGTAGAACCAGAGTGACCAGGTCAGATGAGGCGCAGGTAGGGAGCATATTCACTAGGTCCCGGTGAGGCCCACTTGAGGACCAGTGTCACCAGGTCTAGTTGAGGCCTAGAGGGGTACCAGATTCACCTAGTCTGGGTGACATCCAGATGGGGACCAGAGTCACCATGTCAGGGTGAGGCCCAGAGGGGATCCAGAGTCATCATGTCCAGGTGAGGCACAGGTGTGGAACAGAGTATCCAGGTCATAATGGTCCACAGGTGAGGACCAGAGTCACCATATCTGGGTGAGGCCCAGTTAGGATCAGAGTCACCAGTTCCAGGTGAGGACAAGAAGGAGTCCACAGCAATCAGGTCCAGGTAGGGAACAATGTCACCATGACTGGGTGAGGCACAATGGGGACCAGATTCACCAGGTCCAGGTGATTCCCCGGTGGTGACCAGAGTTACTAGTTCCGGGTGAGGACCATGTAAGGACCAGATTCACTAGGTCCAAGTGAGGACCACGTGGGGCCTGTGTCACCAGGTATGGGTGAGGCACAGGGGGCAATCCCACTCACCAGGTCCAGGTGAGGCCAACCTGCAGACCATGCAGAGGAACCGTGTGCAATGATGCCCAGGTAGGGTCCAGAGTTACCAGGTCCAGGTGAGGCCCTGATGGAGCATATTCACTAGGTCCAGGTGAGGCCCAGTTGAGGACCATAGTCACCAGATCTTGTTGAGGCATAGAAAATACCAGAATCACCTGGTCCAGGTGACATCCAGATGGGGACCAGAGTCACCAGGTCAGGGTGAGGCCAGAGAGGTTCAAGAGTAATCATGTTCATGTGAGGCTCAGGTGTGGAACACAGTCACCAGGTACCAAGGATGCCCAGGTGAGGACCAGAGTCACCAGGTCTGGGTGACGCGCAGATAGGATCAGAGTCACCAGTTCCAGGTGAGGCCAAGAAAGATTCCACAGCAATCAGGTCCAGGTGGGGAACAAAGTCACCAGGACTGGGTGAGGCCCAGTTGGGGAACAGATTCACCAGGTCCAGGTGAGGCCCAGGTGGTGACCAGAGTCCCCGGTCTGGGGGAGGACCAGGTTAGGAGAAGATTCACCAGGTCCAAGAGGCCCCTGTGGGGACTTGAGTCACCAGGTATGGATGAGGCCCAAGTGGCAACCCCACTCAACAGATCCACATGAGGCCACCCTGCAGGCCAGAGTCACCAGATACAGGCGACACTTTAGTGGGGACCGGAGTCACAAGGTAAAAGTGAATCTACAAGAACTCCACAGTCACCAGGTCCAGGTGTGATTCATGTGGGAACGAGAGTCACCAGGTCCAGGTGAGACCCAGGTGGAGACCACAGTCCCCAGGTCCAGATTGAGGCCTAGGTGGAGGGACCAGAGTCATCAGGACCAGTTGAGGCCAAAGTGTGGAGCAAAGTTATCATGTCCAGGTGAGGCGCAGATGGGGAACAGAGTAACCATGTCCCATTGATGCCAGGTGGGAAAAGAGTCACAAGGTCCAGACGAGGCTTAAGTGAGGAGTAGATTCACCAGGTCCTGTTGAGGCACAGTTGAGGAGCAGTGTCCCCAGCTCCGGGTGAGTCACAGAGGGGGACCAGAGTCACCCGGTTCTGGTGATATCCAGTTGGAGACCAGAGTCACCACGTCAGGGGGAGGCCTAGAGGGGGACGAGAATAACTAGGTCCAGGTGAGGCCCCGATGTGGAACTGAGAAACCAGGTTCTATGATGCCCATATGAGGACCTGAGTCACCAGATCCAGGTGAGGTCCCTGTGGGAACCAGCCACCTCGTCCAAGTAAGGCCCAGGTGTGACCACAGTGACCAGGTCCAGGTGAGGCCCAGGTATATAAGTGAGTATCCAGGTCCCAATGAGGCCAGGTAAGGACCAGAGACAACAGATCCAGGATAGGCCCAAATATGGATCAGAGACATTGTTTTCCAGGTGAGGCCAGATGGAGACCACAGGAACCAGGTCCAGGAGAGCCCCATATGGGAACCAGAGCCACCAGATCCATGTGAGGTCCAGGTGGAAACACAGTCACAATGTCCAGGTGAGGCGCAATTGGCAACAGGATTCACCAAGTCCAGGGGAAGCCCAGGTGGCGACCAGTCACCACATCCAGGTGCGGACCAGCTAAGGTACAGATTCTCCAGGCCCAAGAGAAGTCAGGGGGTGACCAGAGTCACCAGGTAAGGGTGAGGCCCAAGGGGGAACCAGAGTAAACAGTTTAGTTTGAGGCCCAGAATGGGACCAGAGGTCCCTGGTCAGAGTGAGTATCCAGGTGTGGAATAGAGTATCCAGGTCCCAATGATGCCTGAGTGAGGAACAGAGTTACTAGGGCCATGCAGGCATAGATGGGGAACAGAATCACCACGTCCTGGTGAGGCATAGAATAAAACCACAGTCAGCAGTATCAGGTGAGCCCCTTGTAGAAACCAGAGCCACTCTATCCAGCTGAGTCCCAGGTCCATTTGAGACCCACGTGAGGACCAGATTCATGAGGTCGAATTGAGGCATAGCTGGGGACAAGAGTCACCAGGTATGGGTGCGGCCTAGGTGGGGCGAGATTCAGCAGTTCTGAGTTAGGTCAAAGTGGGGACAAAAGTCAACAGGTCCCGGTGAGGCCAAACTGAGGAACAGAGTCACCAGGTCCAGGTGAGGTCCTGGTGGAGACCAGTGTCATCAGATCCAGGTGAAGTCCAGGTGGGGACCAGAGTCATGAGATCCAGGTGAAGTCCAGGTGGGGACCAGAGTCACTAGATCCAGGTGAAGTACAGGTGGGGAACAGAGTCACCAGATCCAGGTGAAGCCCAGGTGGGGACCAGAGTCACTAGGTCCAGATGAGGCCTAGGCGAGGACCAGAGTTACCAGGTACACGTGAGGCCCCGGTGGGGATCACAGGCAACAGGTCCATGTGAGGCCGGCTTGGGGACCATGGTCAACAGGTCTACTTGAGGCCCAGGTGTGGAACACAGTAAGCAGGTCCAGGTGAGTCCCCGGTGGTGACAAGTGTCACCACGTCCAGTTGAGGCCCAGGTGGGGACCAGGATCACCTGGTAAAGGGGAGGACCATTAAAGAACCAGAGTCAACAGTTCGAGGTCAGGCGCAGGTGGGAACCAGGGTCAGCAAGTCCAAGTCAGGCCAAAGTGGGGTTCACAGTCACTAGGGCACGGTGAGACCCAGAGGGTGACCAGAGTCACCTGGTCCAGTTGAGGTCCAGTTTTGGAACACAGTCAACGGGTCCAAATTTCCCAGTTGAGGACCAATGTCAAGACGCCAGGTGAGGCCCAGATGGGGACCGGAGTCCCCAAATCCAGGTGAAGACAAGGTGGGGACAGTCACCAGATCCAGGGTAGTCTCAGGTGCAGATCGGAATCACCAGGTCCAGGTGAGGTGCAGGTGGCAACCACACTCACCAGGTCCCGGTGAGGCCCTGGTGGGGACCAGAGTCAGGAGGTACATGAGAAGCTAGAAACACTGCAGCCACCAGGTCCACATGATGTCCATGTGGGAACGAGAATCACCAGTTACAGGTGAGAACCAGCTGGGGATCCGACTCACCATGTCCAGGTGAGACCCAGGTGCGAACCAGTGTCACCATGTCCAGGTGTGGCCCAGGTGAAGACCAGAGTTAATAGGTCGGGCTGGGACACTGTTAGTGAACAGTGTAACCATATCCTGATGCTACCCAGGTGGGTACCAGAGACACCAGGGCTTGGTGAGGCCAAGGTGGGTCCAGGGACATGAGGTCCGGTGAGGTCCCGGTGGGAACCACAGTCACCATGTCAGGTGAGGCCATGCTTAGGATCAGAGTCACCAGTTCCAGGTGAGGCCCAGGTGGAGCCAGAGTCACCTGGTACAGAAGAGGCCAAAGTCAGGACCAGAGTTACCAGGATCAGGTCTGTCCCAGTGGGAATTAGAGTAACCACGTCCCAATGATGCCCAGGAAGAAGCAGAGTCACCAGGTCCAGATGAAGCGCAGGTGGGGAGCATATTCACTAGGTCCAGGTGAGGCCCAGTTGAGGACCAGTTTCAACATAACTGCTTGAGTCTTAGAAGGGTAACAGAATCACCTGGTCCAGGTGATATCCAGATGGGGACCAGAGTCACCAGGTCAGGGGGAGGCCCAGAGTGGTTCCAGAGTCATCGGGTCCAGGTGAGGCTCAGGTGTGGTAGAGAGTCACCAGGTACAAATGATGCCCAAGTGAGGACCAGAGTCACCAGATCTGGGTGAGGCGCAGAAAGGATCAGAGTCACCAGTTGCAGGTGAGGCCAAGAAAGTGTTCACAGCAATCAGGTCCAGGTGGGGAACAAAGTCACCAGACCTGGGTGAGACCCAGATGGGGACCAGATTCACCAGGTCCAGGTGAGGCCCAGGTGGGGATAGAGTCCCCGGGTCTGGGAAAGGACCAGGTAGCGACCAGATTCACCAGGTCCAAGAGGCTCACGTGGGGACCTGAGTCACCAGCTATGTGTGAGGCTTAGGTGGCAATCCCACTCACCAGGTCCAGGTGAGGCCAACCGGCGGGACAGAGTCAACAGATCCAGGTGAGGCCCTAGTGGGGACTGGAGTCACCAGGGATATGTGAGTATACAAGAACACCACAGTCACCAGATCCAGGTGTGGTTCATCTGGGAAAGAGAGTCACCAGGTCCAGGTGAGACCCAGGTGGAGACCACAGTCACCAGGTCCAGATTGAGGCCTAGGTGGGGGGACCAGTGTCATCAGGACCAGTTGAGGTAAAGTGAGGGGCAAATTCTCATGTCCAGGTGAGTCCCAGGTGGGGAACAGAGTAACCATGTCCCATTGATGCCAGGTGGGAAAAGAGTCACAAGGTCCAGACGAAGCCTAAGTGAAGAGTAGATTCACCAGGTCCTGTTGAGGGCCAGTTGAGGACCGGTGCCCCCAGCTCCGGGTGAGTCCCAGAGGGGGACGAGAGTCACCCGGTTCTGGTGATATCCAGGTGGCGACCAGAGTCACCACGTCAGGGTGAGGTCCAGAGGGGGACGAGAATCACTAGGTCCAGGTGAGGCCCCGATGTGGAACTGAGAAACCAGGTCCCATGATGCCCATATGAGGACCTGAGTCACCCGGTCCAGGTGAGGTCCCTGTGGGAACCAGTCACCTCGTCCCGGGGCGGCCCAGGTGGGACCACAGTCACCAGTTCCAGGTGAGGCCCAGGTATAAAAGAGAGTATCAGGTCCCAATGATGCCCAGGTAAGGAACAGAGACAACAGGTCCAGAAGAGGCCCAAATATGGATCAGAGTCATTGTGTTCCAGGTGAGGCCAGATGGAGACCAAAGGAACCAGCTCCAGGAGAGCCCCATATGGGAACCAGAGCCACCAGATCCAGGTGAGGTCCACGTGGGACCACAGGCATAGGTCCAGGTGAGGCGCAGGTGGCAACAGGATTCACCAAGTCCAGGTGAGGCCCAGGTGGCGACCAGTCACCATCCAGTTGCGGACAAGCTAAGGACCAGACTCACCAGGCTCAGGTGAAGCCCAAGGGTCGACCAGAGTCACCAGGTAAGGTTGAGGTTCAGAGGCGAACCAGAGTAACCAGTTTAGTTTGTGGCCCAGAATGGGACCAGAGGTCCGTGGTCAAAGTGAGGCCCAGGTGTGGAATAGAGTATCCAGGTCCCAATGATGCCTGAGTGAGGACCAGAGTCACTAGGGCCATGCAGGCCCAGATGGGGAACAGAATCACTATGTCCTGTTGAGGCATAGAATAAGACCACAGACACCAGTATCAGGTGAGCCCCTTGTGGGAACCAGAGCCACTCTATCCAGCTGAGTCCCAGGTCCATGTGAGGTCCAGTGAGGACCAGATTCATCAGGTCGAATTGAGGAATAGCTGGGGACAAGAGTCACCAGGTCTGGGTGCGTATTATGTGGGGCAAGATTCAGCAGTTCTGAGTTAGGTCAAAGTGGGCACGAGAGACACCAGGTCCAGGAGAGGTCCAGGTTGGGACCAGAGTCACCAGATCCAGGTGAAGTCCAGGTGGGGACCAGAGTCACCAGATCCAGGTGAAGCCCAGGTGGGGACCAGAGTCACTAGGTCCAGATGAGGCCCAGGTGAGGACCAGAGTTACCAGGTACACGTGAGGCCCCGGTGGGGATCAGAGGCAACAGGTCCATGTGAGGCCGGCTTGGGAACCATGGTCAACAGGTCCACTAGAGGCCCAGGTGTGGAACATAGTAAGCAGGTCCAGGTGAGTCCACAGTGGTGACAAGAGTCACCATGTCCACGTGAGGCCCAGTTGCGAACCAGGATCACCAGGTACAGGGGAGGCCCTTGAAAGAACCAGAGTCAACAGTTCGAGGTCAGGCGCAGGTTTCAACCAGGGTCAGAAGGTCCAAGTCAGGCCAAATTGGGGTTCACAGTCACTAGGGCATGGTGAGACCCAGAGTGGCACCAGAGTCACGTGGTCCAGATGAGGTCCAGTTGTGGAACACAGTCACCGCGTCCCAATTTTGCCCAGTTGAGGACCATGGTCAACAGGGCCAGGTGAGGCCCAGATGGGGACCGGAGTCCCCAAATCCAGGAGAAGCCCAGGTGGGGACCACAGTTACCAGATCCAGGGTAGTCTCAGGTCCAGACCAGAATGACCAGGTCCAGGTGAGTTGCAGGTGGCAACCACACTCACCAGGTCCCGGTGAGGCCCTGGTGGGGTCCAGAGTCACGAGGTACATGACAAACTAGAAACACTACAGCCACCAGGTCCACATGATGTCCATGTGGGAATGAGAATCACCAGTTACAGGTTAGGACCAGGTGGGGATCTGAATCACAATTTCCAGGTGAGACCCAGGTGGGAAGGAGTGTCACCATGTCCAGGTGTGGCCCAGGTGAAGACCAGAGTTAATAGGTCCGGCTGGGTCACTGTTAGTGAACAGTGTAACCATATTCTGATGCTACCCAGGTGGGTATTAGAGACCCCAGGTCCTGGTGAGGCCCAGATGGGACCACAGTCACAAGGTCCAGGTGAGGCGCAGGTGGCAACAGGATTCACCAAGTCCAGGTGAGGCCCAAGTGGCGACCAGTCACCAGATCCAGGTGTGGACCTGCTAAAGACCAGATTCACCAGGCTTAATGAAGCCCAAGTGGTGACCAGAATCACCAGGTAAGGGTGAGGCCCAGAGGGGGAACCAGAGTAACCAGTTTAGTTTGAGGCCGAGAATGGGACCAGAGGTCCCTGGTCAAAGTGAGGCCCAGGTGTGGAATAGAGTATCCAGGTCCCAATGATGCCTGGGTGAGGACCAGAGTCAATAGGGCCATGCAGGCCCAGATGGGAAACAGAATCACTAGTTCCTGGTGAGGCACAGAATATGAGCACAGTCAGCAGTGTCAGATGAGCCCTTTGGGGGAACCAGAGCCACTCTATCCCGCTGAGTCCCAGGTCCATGTGAGGCCCACGTGAGGACCAGATTCATCAGGTCGAATTGAGGCATAGCTGAGGAGAAGAGTCACCAGGTCTGGGTGCGGCATATGTGGGGCAAAATTCAGCAGTTCTGAGTTAGGTCAAAGTGGGGACGAGAGACACAAGGTCCAGGTGAGGCCAAACTGAGGACCAGAGTCACCAGGTCAGGGTGAGGCTCAGAGAGATTCCAGAATCATAATGTCGAGGGGAGCCTCTGGTGTGGAACAGAGTATCCAGGTCATAATGGTCCACAGGTGAGGACCAAAGTGACCAGATCTGGGTGACGCGCAGATAAGATCAGAGTCACCATTTCCAGGTGAGGCCAAGAAAGAGTCCACAGCAATCAGGTCCAGGTGGGGAACAAAGTCATCAGGACTGGGTGAGGCCCACATGGGGACCAGATTCACCAGGTCCAAGTAACCAGAGTCGTGACCAGAGTCCCCACGTCTGGGAGAGGACCAGATAAGGACCAGATTCACCAGTTCCAAGAGGCCCACGTGGGGACCTGAGTCACCAGGTATGGGGTGGAAACCACACTCACCAGGTCTAGGTGAGGCCATCCTGCAGGCCAGAGTCACCAGATCCATGTGAGACCCTAGTGGGGACCGGAGTCACCAAGTAAATGTGAGTCTACAATAACACCACAATCACCAGGTCCAGGTGTGGTTCATGTGGGAACGAGAGTCACCAGGTCCAGGTGAGACCCAGGTGGGGAACACAGTCACTAGGTCCAGATTGTGGCCTAGGTGGGGGGACCAGAGTCATCAGGAAAAGTTGAGGCCAAAGTGTGGAGCATAGTTATCATGTCCAGGTGAGGCCCAGGTGGGGAACAGAGTAACCATATCCCATTGATACCAGGTGGGAAAAGAATCACAAGGTACAGACGAGGCCTAAGTGAGGAGTAGATTCAACAGGTCCTGTTGAGGACCAGTTGAGGACCAATGTCCCCAGCTCCGGGTGAGTCTCAGAGGGGGACCAGAGTCACCCGGTTCTGGTGATATCCAGGTGGGGACCAGAGTCACCACGTCAGGGTGAGGCCAAGAGGGGGACGAGAATCACTAGGTCCAGGTGAGGACCCCATGTGGACCTCAGAAACCAGGTCCCATGATGCCCATATGAGGACATCAGTCACCACGTCCAGGTGAGGTCCCTGTGGGAACCAGACACCTCGTCCAGGTGAGGCCCAGGTGGGAACCAGTCACCTCGTCCAGGTGAGGCCCAGGTATATAAGAGAGTATCCAGGTCCAGGTGAGGCCCAGGTATATAAGAGAGTATCCAGGTCCCAATGATGCCCAGGTAAGGACCAGAGTCAACAGGTCCAGGAGGGGCCCAAATATGGATCAGAGTCATTGTGTTCCATGTGAGGCCAGATGGAGACCACAGGAACAAGGCCAGGTGAGCCCCATATGGGAACCAGATCCAGCAGATCCAGGTGAGGTCCAGGTCGGACCACAGTCACAAGTTCCAGGTGAGGCGCAGGTGACAACAGGATTCACCAAGTCCAGGTGAGGCCCAGGTGGCGACCCGTCACCAGATCCAGGTAGGGACCAGCTAAGGACCAGATCCACCAGGCCCAAGTGAAGCCCAAGGGGTGACCAGAGTCACCAGGTCAGGGTGAGGCCCAGAGGGGTTCCAGAGTCATCATGTCCAGGTGAGGCTGAGGTGTGGAACAGAGTCACCAGGTACCAATAATTCCCAGTTGAGGACCAGAGTCACCAGGTCTGGGTGACGCGCAGATAGGATCAGAGTCACCAGTTCCAGGTGAGGCCAAGAAAGAGTCCACAGCAATCAGGTCCAGGTGTGGAACAAAGTCACCAGGACAGGGTGAGGCCCAGATGGGGACCAGATTCACAAGGTCCAAGAGGCCCACGTGGGGACCTGAGTCACCAGGTATGGGTGAAGCCAAGCTGGCAACCATACTCACCAGGTCCAGGTGAGGCCAACTTGCAGGCCATGCAGTGGAACCATTTCCCGATGATGCCCCGGTAGGGACCAGAGTCACCAGGTCCAAATGAGGACCAGATGGAGCATATTCACTACGTCCATGTGAGGCCCAGTTGAGGCCTAGAGGCACCAGATGTGGTTGAGGCCAAGAGGGGTACCAGAATCACCTGGTCAAGGTGACATCCAAATTGGGACCACAGTCAAAATGTGAGAGTGATGCCCAGAGAGGTTCCAGAGTCATCATGTGCAGGTGAGGCTCAGGTGTGGAACAGAGTCACCAGGTACCAAAGATGCCCAGGTTAGGACCCGAGTCACCAGATCTGGGTGACGCGCAGATAGGATCAGAGTCACCATTTCCAGGTGAGGCCGAGAAATAGTCCACAGCAATCAGGTCCAGGTGGGGAACAAAGATACCAGGACTGGGTGAGGCCAAAATGGGGACCAGTTTCACCAGGTCCAGGTGAGGCCCAGGTGGGGACCAGAGTTCCCGGGTCTGGAAGAGGACCAGGTAAGGACCAGATTCACCAGGTCCAAGAGGCACACGTGGGGACTGAGTCACCAGGTATGGGTGAGGCCCAGGTGGCAACCCCACTCACCAAGTCCAGGTGAGGCCAACGGCAGGCCAGAGTCAACAGATCTAGGTGAGGCCCTAGTGGGGACCGGAGTCACCAGGTAAATGTGAGTCTACAAGAACACCACAGTTACCAGGTCCAGGTGTGGTTCATGTGGGAATGAGAGTCACCTGGTCCAGGTGAGACCCAGGTGGGGACCACAGTCACCACGTCCAGATTGAGGCCTAGTTGGGGGGACCAGAGTCATCAGGACCAGTTGAGGCCAAAGTGTGGAGCAAAGTTATCATGTTCACGTGAGGCCCAGGTGGGGAACAGCGTAACCATATCCCATTGATGCCAGGTGGGAAAAGAGTCACAAGGTCCAGATGAGGCCTAAGTGAGGAGTAGATTCACCAGGTCCTGTTGAGGCTCAGTTGATGACCAGTGTCCCCAGCTCTGGGTGAGTCCCAGAGGGGGACTAGAGTCACCCGGTTCTGGTGATATCCAGTTGGGGACCAGAGTCACCACGTCAGGGTGAGGCCCAGAGTGGGACAAGAATCACTAGGTCCATGTGAGGCCCCGATGTGGAACTGAGAAACCAGGTCCCATGATGCCCATATGAGGACCTGAGCCACCAGTTCCAGGTGAGGTCCCTTGGGAACCAGTCAACTCGTGCAGGTGAGGCCCAGGTGGGACCACAGTCATCATGTCCAGGTGAGGCCCAGGTATATAAGAGAGTATCCAGGTCCCAATGATGCCCAGGTAAGGACCAGAGTCAACAGGTTCAGGAGCGGCCCAAATATGGATCACAGTCATTTTGTTCCAGCAGAGCCAGATGGAGACCACAGGACCCAGGTCCAGGAGAGCCCCATATGGGAACCAGAGCCACCAGATCCAGGTGAGGTCCAGGTGAAACCACATCACTAGGTCCTGGTGAGGCGCAGGTGGCAACAGGATTCACCAAGTCCAGGTGAGACCCAGGTGGCGACCAGTCACTAGATCCAGGGGAGGACCAGCTAAGGACCAGATTCACCAGGACTATTGAAGTCCAAGAGGTGACCAGAGTCACCAGGTAAGAGAGAGGCCCAGGGGGAACCAGAGTAAGCAGTTTAGTTTGAGGCCCAGAAGGGGACCAGAGGTCCCTGTTCCAAGTGAGGCCCAGGTGTGGAATAGAGTATCCAGGTCCCAATGATGCCTGGGTGAGGACCAGAGTCACTAGGGCCATGCAGGCCCAGATGGGGAACAGAATCATTAGGTCCTGGTGAGGCCTAGAATAAGACCACAGTCACCAGTATCTGGTGAGCCCCTTGTGGGAACAAGAGCCAATCTATCCAGCTGACTCCCAGGTCCATGTGAGGCCCACGTGAGGACCAGATTCATCAGGTCGAATTGAGGCATAGCTGGGGACAAGAGTCACCAGGTCTGGGTGCGGCCTAGGTGGGGCAAGATTCAGTAGTTCTGAGTTAGTCAAAGTGGGGACGAGAACACCAGGTCAATGTGAGGCCAAACTAAGGACCAGAGTCACCAGATCCAGGTGAGGTCCATGATGGAAAGAGAGCCAAGGTCCAGGAGAGGTCCAGATGGGGACCAGAGTCTCGAGATCCAGATGAAGCCCAGGTGGGGACCAGAGTCACCAGATCCAGGTGAAGCCCAGGTGGGGACCAGAGTCACTAGGTCCAGATGAGGCCCAGGTGAGGACCAGAGATTCCAGGTATACGTGAGGCCCCGGTGGGGATCAGAAGCAACAGTTCCATGTGAGGCCGGCTTGGGTACCATGGTCAACAGGTCTACTTGAGTCCCAGGTATGGAACACAGGAACCAGGTCCAGGTCAGTCCCTGGTGGTGACAATAGTCACCACGTTCAGGTGAGGCCCATGTGGGGAGCAGGATCACCAGGTACAGGGTAGGCCCTTGAAAGAACAAGAGTCAACAGTTCGAGGGTATGTGCAGGTGGCAACCAGGGTCAGCAGGTCCAAATCAGGCCAAAGTGGGGTTCACAGTCTGAGTGCACGGTGAGACGAAGAAGGTGACCACAGTCACCTGGTCCAGGTGAGGTCCAGTTGTGGAACACAGTCACCGGGTCCAAATTTTGCGCAGTTGAGGACCATGGTCAACAGGGCCAGGTGAGGCCCAGATGGGGACCGGAGTCCCCAAATCCAGGTGAAGCCCAGGTGGGGAACACAGTCACCAGATCCAGGGTAGTCTCGAGTGAAGACCAGAATCACCAGGTCCAGGTGAGTGGCAGGTGGCAACCACACTCACCAGGTCCCGGTGAGGCCCTGGTGGGGACCAGAGTCACGAGATAAATGAGAAGCTAGAAACACTGCAGCCACCAGGTCCACATGATGTCCATGTGGGAACGAGAATCACCAGTTACAGGTGAGGACAAGGTGGGGATCCGACTCACCCTGTCCAGGTGAGACCCAAGTGGGAACCAGTGTCACAATGTCCTGGTGTGGCCCAGGTGAAGACCAGAGTTAATAGGTCCGGCTGGGTCACTGTTAGTGAACAGTGTAACCATATCCTGATGTTACCCTGGTGGGTACCAGAGACATCAGGTCCTGGTGAGGCCCAGGTTGGACCAGAGACATGAGGTCCAGGTGAGGTCCCGATGGGAACCACAGTCACCAGGTCAGGTGAGGCCATGCTTAGGATCAGAGTCACCAGGTACAGGTGAGGCCCAGTTGGAGCCAGAGTCACCTGGTACAGAAGAGGTCAAAGTCAGGACCAGAGTTACCAGGATCAGGTCAGTCCCAGTGGGGAATAGAGTAAGCATGTGCGATGATGCCCAGGTAGAAACAGAGACACCAGGTCCAGATGAGTCGCAGGTGGGGAGCATATTCACTAGGTCCCGGTGAGGCCCAGTTAAGGATCAGAGTCACCAGATCTTGTTGAGGCCTAGAGTGGTACCAGAATCACCTGGACCAGGTGACATCCAGATGGGGACCAGTGTCACCAGGTCAGGGTGAGGACAAGGGATGTTCCAGTGTCATCATGTCCAGGTGAGGCTCATGTGTGGAACAGAGTCACCAGGTACCAATGGTCCACAGGTGAGGACCAGAGTGACCAGATCTGGGTGATGGGCAGATAGGATCAGAGTCACCATTTCCAGGTGAGGCCAAGAAGGAGTCCACAGCAATCAGGTCCAGGTGCGGAACAAAGTCACCAGGCCTGGGTGAGGCCCAGATGGGGACCAGATTCACCAGGTCCAGGAGAGGCCCAGGTGGTGACCAGAGTCCCCGGGTCTGGGAGAGGACCAGGTAAGGACCAGATTCACCAGGTCCAAGAGGCCCACCTGGGGACCTGAGTCACCAGGTATGGAGTGGCAACCCCACTCACCAGGTCCAGGTGAGGCCATCCTGCAGGCCACAGTCACCAGTTCCAGTTGAGGCCCTAGTTGGGACCGGAGTCACCAGGTAAATGTGAGTCTACAAGAACACCACAGTCTCCAGGTCCAGGTCTGGGTCATGTGGGAACGAGAGTCACCAGGTCCAGGTGAGACCCAGGTGGGGACCACAGTCACCAGGGCCAGATTGAGGCCTAGGTGGAGTACCAGTGTCATCAGGACCAGTTGAGGCCAAAGTGTGCAGCAAAGTTATCATGTCCAGGTGAGGCCCAGGTGGGGAACAGAGTAACCATGTCCCATTGATGCCAGGTTTGAAAAGAGTCACAAGGTCCAGACAAGGCCTAAGTGAGGAGTAGATTCTCCAGGTCCTGTTGAGGTCCAGTTAAGGACCAGTGTCCCCAGCTCCGGGTGAGTCCCAGAGGGGGACCAGAGTCACCCGGTTCTGGTGATATCCAGGTGGGGACCAGAGTCACCACGTCAGGGTGAGGCCCAGAGGGGGACGAGAATCACTAGGTCCAGATGAGACCCCGATGTGGAACTGAGAACCCTGGTCCCATTTTGCCCATATGAGGACCTGAGTCACCAGGTCCAGGTGAGGTCCCTGTGGGAACCAGTCACCTCGTCCAGGTAAGGCCCAGGTGGGACCACAGTCACAAGGTCCAGGTGAGGCCCAGGTATATAGAGAGTATCCAGGTCCCAATGATGCCCAGGTAAGGACCAGAGTCAACAGGTCCCGGAGAGGCCCAAATATGGATCAGAGTCATTGTGTTCCAGGTGAGGCCAGATGGAGACCACAGGAACCAGGTCCAGGAGAGCCCCATATGGGAACCAGAGCCACCAGATCCAGGTGAGGTCCAGGATGGACCACAGTCACAAGGTCCAGGTGAGGCGCAGGTGGCAACAGGATTCACCAAGTCCAGGTGAGGCCCAGGTGGCCACCAGTCACCAGATCTAGATGCGGACCAGCTAAGGACCAGATTCAATAGGCCCAAGTGAAGCCCAAGGGTTGACCAGAGTCACCAGGTAAGGGTGAGGCCCCGAGGGGGAACCAGAGTAACCAGTTTAGTTTGCGGCCCAGAATGGGACCAGAGGTCCCTGGTCAAAGTGAGGCCCAGTAGTGTAATAGAGTATCCAGGTCCCAATGATGCCTGGGTGAGGACCAGAGTCACTAGGGCCATGCAGGCCCAGTTGAGGAACAGAATCACTAGGTCCTGGTGAGGCATAGAATAAGACCACAATCACCAGTATCAGGTGTGCCCCTTGTGGGAACCAGTGCCACTCTATCCAGCTGAGTCCCAGGTCCCTGTGAGCCCCACGTCATGACCAGATTCATCAGGTCGAATTGAGGCATAGCTGGAGACAAGAGTCACCAGGTCTGGGTGCGGCCTAGGTGGGGAAAGATTTAGCAGTTCTGAGTTAGGTCAAAGTGTGTACGAGAGACACCAGGTCCAGGTGAGGCCAAATTGAGGACCAGAGTCACCAGATGCAGGTGAGGTCCATGTTGGAAAGAGAGTCACCAGGTCCAGGAGAGGTCTAGGTGGGGACCAGAGTCACCAGATCCAGGTGAAGCCCAGGTGGGGACCAGAGTCACTAGGTCCAGTTGAGGCCCAGGTGAGGATCAGAGTTACCAGATACACGTGAGCCCCTGGCGGGGATCAGAGCCAAAGGACCACGTGAGGCCGGCTTGGGACCATGGTCAAGAAGTGTACTTGAGGCCCAGGTGTGGAACACAGTAATCACATCCAGGTAAGTCCCCAGTGGTGACAAGGGTCACCACGTCCAGTTGAGGCCCAATTGGGGACCAGGATCACCAGGTACAGGGTAGGCCTTTGAGAGAACCAGAGTCAACAGTTTGAGGTCAGCCGCAGGTGGCAACCAGGGTCAGCAGGTCCAAGTCAGGCCAAAGTGGGGTTCACAGTCACTAGGGCACAGTGAGACCCAGAGGGGGACCAGAGTCACATTGTCCAGGTGAGGTCCAGTTGTGGAACACACTCACCGGGTCCCAATTTTGCCCAGTTGAGGACCATGGTCAACAGGGCCAGGTGAGCCCCAGGTGGGGACCAGAGTCCCCAAATCCAGGTGAAGCCCAGGTGGGGACCACAGTCACCAGATCCTGGGTAGTCTCAGGTGCAGACCAGAATCAACAGGTCCAGGTGAGTAGCAGGTGGCAACCACACTCACCAGGTCCCCGTCAGGCCCTGGTGGGGACCAGAGTCACGAGGTACATGAGAAGCTAGAAACATTGCAGCCACCAGGTCCACATGATGTCTATGTGGGAAGGAGAATCACCAGTTACAGGTGAGACCCAGGTGGGGATCCGAATCACCATGTCCAGGTGAGACCCAGGTGGGAACCAGTGTCACCATGTCCAGGTTTGGCCCAGGTGAAGACCAGAGTTAATAGGTCCGGCTGGGTCACTGTTAGTGAACAGTGTAACCATATCCTGATGCTACGCAGGTGGGTAACAGAGACACCAGGCCCTGTTGAGGCCTAGGTGGGACCAGAGACAAGAGGTCTAGGTAAGGTCCCGAAGGGAACCACAGTCTCCAGGTCAGGTGAGGCCATGCTTAGGATCAGAGTCACCAGTTACAGGTGAGGCCCAGGTGGAGCTAGAGTTACCTGGTAGAGAAGAGGCCAAAGTCAGGACCAGAGTTACCAGCATCAGATCAGTCCCAGGGGGAATAGATTAACCATGTCCCGATGATGCCCAGGGAGAACCAGAGTCACCAGGTCCAGATGAGGCGCAGGTTGGGAGCATGTTCACTAGGTCCCCGTGAGGCCCAGTTGAGGACCAGAGTCTCCAGGTCAAGTTGAGGCCTAGAGTGGTACCAGATTCACCTGGTCTAGGTGACATCCAGAAGGGGACCAGAGTCACAATGTCAGGCTGAGGCCCAGAGGGGATCCAGAGTCATCATGTCCAGGTGAGGCTCAGGTGTGGAACAGAGTATACAGGTCATAAGGTTCCACAGGTGAGGACCAGAGTCACCAGATCTGGATGAGGCCCAGTTAGGATCAGAGTCACCAGTTCCAGGTGAGGCCAAGAAGGAGTCCACAGCAATCAGGTTCAGTTGGGGAACAAAATCACCAGGACTGTGTGAGGCCCAGATGGGGACCAGATTCACCAGGTCCAGGTGATTCCCAGGTGGTGACCAGAGTTACCAGTTCCGGGGAGGACCAGGTAAGGACCAGATTCACCAGCTCCAATTGAGGCCACGTGGGGACCTGTGTCACCAGGTATGGGTGAGGCACAATTGGCAACCCTACTCACCAGGTCCAGGTGAGGCCAACCTGCAGGCCATGCAGAGGAACCCTGTCCCGATGATGCCCAAGTAGGGTCTGGAGTTCTCAGGTCCAGGTGAGGCCAACCTGCAGGCCATGCAGTGGAACATGTCCCGATGATGCCCAGGTAGGAACCAAGCTACCAGGTCCAGGAGAGGACAACCTGCAGGCCATGCAATGGAACCATGTCCCGATGATGCCCAGGTATCGACCAGAGTCACCAGGTCCAAAAGAGGCCCAGATGGAGCATATTCACTAGGTGCAGGTGAGGCCCAGTTGAGGATCACAGTCACCAGATCTGGTTGAGTCCTAGAGGGGTACCAGAATCACCTGGTCCAGGTGACATCCAGATGGGGACCAGAGTCACCAGGTCAGGGTGAGGCCGAGAGAGGTTCCAGAGTCATCATGTCCAGGTGAGGCTCAGGTGTGGAACAGAGTCACCAGGTACCAATGATGCCCAGGTGAGGACCAGAGTCATCAGATCTGCGTGACGCGCAGATACAATCAGATTCACCAGTTCCAGGTGAGGCCAAGAAGGAGTCCACAGCAATCAGGTCCAGGTGGAGAACAAAGGCACCAGGACTGGGTGAGGTCTAATGGGGACCAGATTCACCAGGTCCAGGTGAGGCCTAGGTGGTCACCAGAGTCCTCGGGTCTGGGAGCGGACCAGGTAAGGACCAGATTCACCAGGTCCAAGAGGCCAACGTGGGGACCTGAGTCGCCAGGTATGGGTGAGGCCCAGGCGACAACCCCACTCACCAGGTCCAGGAGAGGCCAACCTGCAGGCCAGTGTCCAGATCCAGGTGAGTCCCTAGTGGGTACCGGAGTCACCAGGTAAATGTGAGTCTACAAGAACACCACAGTCACCAGGTCCAGGTCTGGTTCATGTGGGAACGAGTTTCACCAGGTCCAGGTGAGACCCAGGTGGGGACCACAGTCACCAGGTCCAGATTGAGGCCTAGGTGGGGGGACCAGAGTCATCAGGACCAATTGAGGCCAAAGTGTGGAGCAAAGTTATCATGTCCAGGTGAGGACCATGTGGGGAACAGAGTAACCATGTTCCATTGATGCCACGTGGGAATAGAGTCAGACGGTCGAGATGAGGCCTAACTGAGGAGTAGATTCACCAGGTCCTTTTGAGGCCCAGTTGAGGACCAGTGTACCCAGCTCCGGGTGAGTCCCAGAGGGGGACCAGAGTTACCCGGTTCTGGTGATATCCAGGTGGGGACCAGAGTCTTCACGTTAGGGTGGGGCTCAGAGTGGGACGAGAATCACTAGGTCCAGTTGAGTCCCCGAAGTGGAACTGAGAAACCAGGTGCCATGATGCCCATATGATGACCTGACTCAGCAGATCCAGGTGAGGTCCCTGTGGGAACCAGTCACCTCGTCCAGGTGAGGCCCAGTTGGGACCACAGTCACCAGGGTCAGGTGAGACCCAGGTATATAAGAGAGTATCCAGGTCCCAATGATGCCCATGTAAGGACCAGAGTCAACAGGTCTAGGAGAGGCCCAAATATGGATCAGAGTCATTGTGTTCCAGGTGAGGCCAGATGGAGACCACAGGAACCAGATCCAAGCGAGCCCCAATGGGAACCAGAGCCACTAGATCCAGGTGAGGTCCAGGTGGGACCACAGTCACAAGGTCCAGGTGAGTCGCAGGTGGATACAGGATTCACGAAGTCCAGGTGAGGCCTACGTGGCGACCAGTCACCACATCCATGTGCAGAGAAGCTAAGGAAAATATTCACCAGGCCCAGTGAACCCCAAGTGGTGACCAGGGTCACCAGGTAAGGGTGAGGCCCAGAGGGATAACCAGAGTAACCATTTTAGTTTGAGGCCCAGAAAGGGACATGAGGTCCCTGGTCAAATTGAGGCCCAGGTGTGGAATAGAGTATCCAGGTCCCAATGATGCCTCGGTGAGGACCAGAGTCACAAAGGCCATGCAGGCCCAGATGGGGAACAGAATCACTAGGTACTGGTGAGGCATAGAATAAGACCACAGTCACCAGTATGAGGTGAGACCCTTGTGGGAACCAGAGCCACTCTATCCAGCTGAGTCCCAGGTCCATGTGAGGCCCACGTGAGTATCACATTCAGCAGGTCGAATTGAGGCATAGCTGGTGAGAAGAGTCACCAGGTCTGGGTGCGGCCTAGATGGGGCAAGATTCAGCAGGTCTGAGTTAGGTCAAAGTGGGGAAGAGAGACACCAGGTCCAGGTGAGGCCAAACTGAGGACCAGAGTCACCAGATCCAGGTTAGGTCCATGTTGGAAAGAGAGTCACCAGGTCCAGGAGAGGTCCAGGTGGGGACCAGAGTCACCAGATCCAAGTGAAGACCAGGTGGGGACCAGAGTCACCAGATCCAGGTGAAGCCCAGGTAGGGACCAGAGTCACTAGGTCAAGGTGAGGCCCAGGTGAGGGCCAGAGTTACCAGGTACATGTGAGGCCCCGGTGGGATCAGAGGCAACAGGTCAATGTGAGGCCGGCTTGGGGACCATGGTCAACAGGTCTACTTAGGCCCAGGTGTGGAACACACTAAGCTGGTCCTGGTGAGTCCCCGGTGGTGAAAAGAGTCACCACGTCCAGGTGAGTCCCAGGTGGGGACCAGGATCACCAGGTACAGGGGAGGCCCTTGAAAGAACCAATGGCAACAGTTCGAGGTCAGGCGCAGGTGTCAACCAGAGTCAGCAGGTCCAAGTCAGGACAATGTGGGGTTCACAGTCACTAGGGCACGGTGAGACCCAGAGGGGGACCAGAGTCACCTGGTCCACGTGAGGTCCAGTTGTGGAACGCAGTCACCGGGTCCCAATTTTACCCAGTTTAGACCATGGTAAACAGGGTCAGGTGAGGCCCAGATGGAGACCGGAGTCCCCAGAGGAGGTGAAGCACAGGTGTGGAACACAGTCACCAGATCCAGGGGAGTCTCAGGTGCAGACCAGAATCACCAGGTCCAGGTGAGGTGCAGGTGGCAACCACACTCACCAGGTCCCGGTGAGGCCCTGGTGGGGACCAGAGTCACGAGGTACATGAGAAGCTAAAAACACTGCAGCCACCAGGTCCACATGGTGTCCATGTGGGAACGAGAATCACCAGTTACAGGGGAGGACCATTTGTGGATCCGACTCACCATGTCCAGGTGAGACCCAGGTGGGAACCAGTGTCAACATGTCCAGCTGTGGCCCAGGTGAAGACCAGAGTTAATAGGTCCGGATGGGTCACTGTTAGTGAACAGTGTAACCGTATCCTGATGCTACCCAGGTGGGTACCAGAGACACCAGGTCCTGTTGAGGCCCAGGTGGGACCAGAGACATGAGGTCCAGGTGATATCCCGATGGGAAACACAGTCACCAGGTCAGGTGAGGCCACGCTTAGAATCAGAGTCACCAGTTACCGGTGAACCCAAGGTGGACCCAGAGTCACCTGGTACAGAAGAGGCCAAATCAGGACCAGAGTTACCAGGATCAGGTCAGTCACAGTGGGGAATACAATAACCATGTCCCGATGATGCCCAGGTAGAACCAGAGTTACCAGGTCCAGATGAGGCACAGTTGGGGAGCATATTCACTAGGTCCTGGTGAGGCCCAGGTGAGGACCAGAGTCACCAGGTCTAGTTGAGGCCTAGAGGGGTACCAGATTCACCTGGTGTAGGTGACATCCAGATGGGGACCAGAGTCACCACGTCAGTGTGAGGCCCAGAGGGGATCCAGAGTCATCATGTCCACGTGAGGCTCAGGTGTGGAACAGAGTCACCAGGTATCAAAGATGCCCAGGTGAGGACCAGAGTCAACAGGTCTGGGTGACGCGCAGATAGGATCAGAGTCACCAGTTCCTGGTGAGGCCAAGAAAGAGTCCACAGCAATCAGGTCCAGGTGGGGAACAAAGTCCCGAGGACAGGGTGAGGCCCAGATGGGGACCAGATTCACCAGGTCCAGGTGATTCCCAGGTGGTGAACAGAGTTACGAGTTCCGGGTTAGGACCAGGTTAGGACCAGATTCACCAGGTCCAAGGGAGGCCCACGTGGGGACCTGTGTCACCCTAGGTGAGGCCCAGGAGACAACCCCTCTCACCAGGTCCAGGTGAGGCCAACCTGCAGGCCATGTAGAGGAAACATGTCCTGATGATGCCCAGGTAGGGACTAGAGTTCTCAAGTCCAGGTGAGGCCTACCTTCAGGCCATGCAGTGGAACATGTCCCGATAATGCCCAGGTAGGAATCAGATTTACCAGGTCCAGGTGAGGCTAACCTGCAGGACAAGCAATGGAACCATGTCCCGATGATGCCCAGGTAGGGATCAGAGTCACCAGGTCCAAATGAGGGCCAGATGGAGCATATTCACTAGGTGTAGGTGAGGCCAAGTTGAGGATCACAGTCACCAGATATGGTTGAGGCCTAGAGAGGTACCAGAATCAACTGGACCAGGTGACATCCAAATGGGGACCAGAGTCACCAGGTCAGGGTGAGGCCCAGAGTGGTTCCAGAGTCATCATGTACAGGTGAGGCTCAGGTGTGGAACAGAGTCACCAGGTACCAATGATGCCCAGGTGAGGACCATAGTCACAAGATCTGGGTGACGCGCAGATAGGATCACTGTCACCAGTTCCAGGTGAGGCCAAGAAAGAGTCCACAGCTATCAGGTCCAGGTGGGGAACAAAGTCACCAGGACTGGGTGAGTCCCATAGGGGGACCAGATTCACCAGGTCCAGGTGAGGCCCAGGTGGTGACCAGAGTCCCCGGGTCTGGGAGAGGACCAGGTAAGGACCAAGAGGACCAAGAGGCCCACTTGGGGACCTGGTTCATCAGGTATGGGTGAGGCCCAGGTGTCAACCACACTCACCAGGTCCAGGTGAACCCAGCCTGTAGGCCTTGCAGAGGAACCGTGTCCCGATGATGCCCAGGTAGGGACCAGAGTTACCAGGTCCAGGTGAGGCCAACCTGCAGGCCATGCAGTGGAAACATGTCCCGATGGTGCCCCGGTAAGGCCCAGAGTAACCAGGTCCTGGTGAGTCGAACCTGCAGGCCATGCAGTGGAACCATGTCCCGATGATGCCCAGGTAGGGAACAGAATTACCAGGTCCAGGTGAGGCCAACCTGCAGTTCATGCAGTAGAACCATGTCCCGATGATGCGCAGGTGAGGAACAGAGTCACCAGGTCTAGGGGGTGCGCAGATAAGATCAGAGTCACCATTTCCAGGTGAGGCCAAGAAAGAGTCCACAGCAATCAGATCCAGGTGGGGAACAAAGTCACCAGGACTGGGTGAGTCCCAGATGGGGACCAGATTCACCGGGTCCAGGTTAGGCCCAGTTGGGGACCAGAGTCCCCGGGTCTGGGAGAGGACCAGATAAGGACCAGATTCACCAGGTCCAAGAGGCCCACGTGGGGACCTGAGTCACCAGGTATGGGTGAGGCCCAGGTGGCAACCCCACTCCCCAGGTCCAGGTGAGGCCAACCTGTAGGCCAGAGTCACCAGATCCATGTGAGGACCAAGTGGGGACCAGAGTCACCAGGTAAATATGAGTCTACAAGAACACCACAGTCACCAGGTCCAGGTGTGGTTCATGTGGGAACCAGAGTCACCAGTCCAGATGAGACCAAGCTGGGGACCAGAGTCACCAGGTCCAGATTGAGGCCTAGGTGGGGGGACCAGAGTCATCAGGACCAGTTGAGGCCAAAGTGTGGAGCAAAGTTATCATGTCCAGGTGAGGCCCTGGTGGGGAACAGAGTAACCATGTCCCAATGATGCCAGGTGGGAAAAGAGTCACAAGGTCTAGTCGAGGCCAAAGTGAGGAGTAGATTCACCAGGTCCTTTTGAGGACCAGTTGAGGACCACTGTCCCCAGCTCCGGGTGAGTCCCAGAGGGGGACCAAAGTCACCCGGTTCTGGTGATATATAGGTGAGGACCAGAGGCACCACGTCACGGTGAGACCCAGAGGGGGACGAGAATCACTAGGACTAGGTGAAGCCCCGATGTGGGACTGAGAAACTAGGTGAATGATGCCCATATGAGGACCTGAGTCACCAGGTCCTGGTGAGATCCCTGTGGGAACCAGTCACCACGTCCAGGTGAGGCCCAGGTGGGACCACAGTCACCAGGTCCAGGTGAAGCCCATATATATAAGAGAGTATACAGGTCCCAATGATGCCCAGGTAAGGACCAGAGTCAACAGGTCCAGATGAGGCGCAGGTGGAAACATATTCACTAGCTTCCGGTGATGCCCAGTTGAGGACCAGAGTCACCAGGTCTAGTTGAGGCCTAGAGGGGTTCCAGATTCACCTGGTCTAGGTGACATCCAGATGGGGACCAGAGTCACCATGTCAGGGTGAGGCCCAGAGGGGATCCAGAGTCATCATGTGCAGGTGAGGCTCAGTCGTGGAACAGAGTATCCAGGTCATAATGGTCCACAGGTGAAGACTAGAGTCAACAGATCGGGGTAGGCCCAGTTAGGATCAGAGTCAGCAGTTCCAGGTGAGGCCAAGGAGTCCACAGCAATCAGGTCCAGGTGGGGAACAAAGAAACCAGGACCTGGTGAGGCACAGATGGGGACCAGATTTACCAGGTCCAGGTGAGACCCCGGTGGTGACCAGGGTTACCAGTTCTGGGTGAGGATAAGGTAAGGACCAAATTCACCAGGTCCAATTTAGGCCCACGTGGGGACCTATGTCACCAGGTATGGGTGAGGCCCAGGTGGCAACCCTACTCACCAGGTCCAGGAGAGGCGAACCTGCAGGCCATGCAAAGGAACCATGTCCCGATGATGCCCAGGTAGGGACCAGATTTACCAGGTCCAGGTGAGGCCAACCTGCAGGCCATACAGTGGAACCATGTCCCGATGATGCCCAGGTAGGGACCAGAGTCACCAGGTCCAAATGAGACCCACATGGAGCATATTCACTAGGTCCAGGTGAGGCCCAGTTGAGGACCAGAGTCACCAGATCTGGTTGAGGCCTAGAGGGGTACCAGAATCACCTGGTCCAGGTGACATCCAGATGGGGGCCAGAGTCACCAGGTGAGGGTGAGGCCCAGAGAGGTTCCAGAGTCATCATGTCCCGGTGAGGCTCAGGTGTGGAACAGAGTCACCAGGTACCAATGATGCCCAGGTGAGGACCAGAGTCACGAGGTCTGGGTGACACGCAGATAAGATCAGAGTCAAGAGTTCCAGGTGAGGCCAAGAAAGAGTCCACAGCAATCAGGTCCAGGTGGGGAACAAAGTCACCAGGACTGGGTGAGACCCAGATGGGGACCAGATTCATCAGATCCAGGTGAGGCCCAGGTGGCGACCAGAGTCCCCGGGTCTGGGAGAGGACCAGTTGAGGATCAGATTCACCAGGTCCAAGAGGCCCACGTGGTGACCTGAGTCACAAGGTTTGGGTGAGGCCCAGGTGTCAACCCCACTCACCAAGTCCAGGTGAGGCCAAGCTGCAGGCCAGAGTCACCAGGTGAGGCCCTAGAGGGGACCGTAGACACCAGGTAAATGTGAGTCTACAAGAACACCACAGTCACCAGGTCCAGGTGTTGTTAATGTGGGAATGAGTGTCACCAGGACCAGGTGAGACCCAGGTGGGGACCACAGTCACCAGGTCCAGAATGAGGCCTAGGTGCGGGGACCAGAGTCATCAGGACCAGTTGAGGCCAAAGTGTGGAGCAAAGTTATCATGTCCAGGTGAGGCCAAGGTGGGGAACAGAGTAACCATGTCCCATTGATGCCAGGTGGGAAAAGAGTCACAAGGTTCAGACGAAGACTAAGGGAAGAGTAGATTACCCACGTCCTGTTGAGGCCCAGTTGAGGGCCAGTGTCCCCAGCTCCAGGTGATTCCCAGAGGGGGACCAGAGTCACCCGGTTCTGTTGATATCCAGGTGGGGATCAGAGTCACCACGTCGGGTGAGGCCCAGAGGGGGACGAGAATCATTGGGACCATGTGAGGCCCCGATGTGGAACTGAGGATCCAGGTCCCATGATGCCCATATGAGGACCTGAGTCACCAGGTCCAGGTGAGGTCCCTGTGGGAACCAGTCACCTCGTCCAGGTGAGGCCCAGGTGGGACCACAGTCACCAGGTCCAGGTGAGGCCCAGGTATATAAGAGAGTATCCAGGTCACAATGATGCCAATGTAAGGACCAGAGTCAACAGGTCCAGGAGAGATCCAAATATGGATCACAGTCATTGTGTTCCAGGTTAGGCCAGATGGAGACCACAGGAACCAGGTCCAGGAGAGCCCCATATGGGAATCAGAGCCACCAGATCCAGGTGAGGTCCAGGTGGGACCACAGTCACAAGGTCCATTTGAGGCGCAGGTGGCAACAGGATTCACCAAGACCAGGTGAGGCCCAGGTGTCGACCAGTCACCACATCCAGGTGCGGACCAGCTAAGGACCAGATTCACCAGGCCCAAGTGAAGCCCAAGGGGTGACCAGAGTCACCAGGTAAGGGTGAGGCCCAGAGGGGGAACCAGAGTAACCAGTTTAGTTTGAGGCCCAGAATGGGACCAGAGGTCCCTGGTCAAAGTGAGACCCAGGTGTGGAATAGAGTATCTAGGTCCCAATGGTGCCTGGGTGAAGACCAGTGTCACTAGGGCCATGGAGGCACAGATGGGGAACAGAATCACTAGGTCCTGGTGAGGCATAGAATAAGACCATCATCAGGTCGAATTGAGGCATAGATCGGGACCAGAGTCACCAGGTCTGGGTGCGGCCAGGTGGGGCAAGATGCAGCAGTTCTGAGTTAGGTCAAAGTGGGGACGAGAGACACAATGTCCAGGTGAGGCCAAACTGAGTACCCGAGTCACCAGATCCAGGTGAGGTCCATATTGGAAAGAGAGTCACCAGGTCCAGGAGAGTCCCCTGTGGTGACAAAAGTCACTACGTCAGGTGAGGCCCAGGTGGGGACCAGGATGACCAGGTACAGGAGAGGCCCTTGAAAGAACAAGAGTCAACAGTTCGAGGTCAGGCGCAGGTGGCAACCAGGGTCAGAAGGTCCAAGTCAGGCCAAAGTGGGGTTCACAGTCACTAGGGCATGGTGAGACCCAGAGGGGGACCAGAGTCACATGGTCCAGGTGAGGTCCAGTTGTGGAACACAGTCCCCGGTTCTCAATTTTACCCAGTTGAGGACCATGGTCAACAGGGTCAGGTGAGGCCCAGATGGAGACCGTAGTCCCCAAAGCAGGTGAAGCCCAGGTGGGGACCACAGTCTACAGATCCAGGGGAGTCTCAGGTGCAGACCAGAATCACCAGGTCCAGGTGAGGTGCAGGTGGCAACCACACTCACCAGGTCCCGGTGAGGCCCTGGTGGGGACCAGAGTCACGAGGTACATGAGAAGCTAGAAACACTGCAGCCACCAGGTCTACATCGTATCTATGTGGGAACGAGAATCAACAGTTACAGGGGAGGACCATTTGTGGATCCGACTGACCATGTCCAGGTGAGACCCAGGTGGGAACCAGTGTCAACATGTCCAGGTGTGGCCCAGGTGAAGACCAGAGTTAATAGGTCCGGATGGGTACTGTTAGTGAACACTGTAACCGTATCCTGATGCTACCCAGGTGGGTACCAGAGACACCAGGTCCTGGTGAGGCCCAGGTGGGACCAGAGACACGAGGTCCAGGTGACGTCCCGATGGGAACCACAGTCACCAGGTCAGGTGAGGCCATGCTTAGGATCAGAGTCACCACTTACCGGTAAACCCAAGATGGACCCAGAGTCACCTGGTACAGAAGAGCCCAAATCAGGACCAGAGATACCAGGATCAGGTCAGTCCCAGTGGGGAATACAGTAACCATGTCCCGATGATGCCCAGGTAGAACCAGAGTCACCAGGTCCAGATGAGGCACAGTTGGGGAGCATATTTACTAGGTCCCGGTGAGGCCCAGATGAGGACCAGAGTCACCAGGTCTAGATGAGGTCTAGAGGGATACCAGATTCACCTGGTCTAGGTGACATCCAGATGGGGACCAGAGTCACCACGTCAGGGTGAGGCCCAGACGGGATACAGAGTCATCATGTCCAGGTGAGGCTCCGGTGTGGAACAGTCACCTGGTACCAATGATGCCCAGTTGAGGACCAGAGTCACCAGGACTGGGTGACATGCAGATAGGATCAGAGTCACCAGTTCCAGGTGAGGACAAGAAAGAGTCCACAACAATCAGGTCCAGGTGGGGAACAAAGTACCGAGGACTGGGTGAGGCCCAGATGGGAACCAGATCCACCAGGTCCAGGTGATTCCCAGGTGGTGAACAGAGTTACGAGTTCCGGGTGAGGACCAGGTAAGGACCAGATTCACCAGGTCCAAGGGAGGCCCACGTGGGGACCTGTGTCACCAGGCATGGGTGAGGCCCAGGAGACAACCCCTCTCACCAGGTCCAGGTGAGGCCAACCTGCAGGCCATGGAGAGGAACCATGTCCTGATGATGCCCAGGTAGGGAATAGAGTTCTCAGCTCCAGGTGAGGCCAACCTGCAGGCCATGCAGTGGAACATGTCCCGATGATGCCCAGGTAGGAACCAGAGTTACCAGGTCCAGGTGAGGCCAACCTGCAGGCCAAGCAATGGAACCATGTCCCGATGATGCCCAGGTAGGGATCAGAGTCACCAGGTCCAGGTGAGGCCAACCTGCAGGCCATACAGTGGAACCATGTCCCGATGATGCCCAGGTAGGGACCAGAGTCACCAGGTCCAAATGAGGCCAAGATGGATCATATTCACTAGGTCCAGGTGAGGCCCAGTTGAGGACCAGAGTCACCATATCTGGTTGAGGCCTAGAGGGGTACCAGAATTCCCTGGTCAGGTGACATCCAGATGGGGACCAGAGTCACCAGGTCAGGGTGAGGCCCAGAGAGGTTCCAGAGTCATCATGTCCAGGTGAGGCTCAGGTGTAGAACAGAGTCACCATGTACCAATGATGCTCAGGTGAGGACCAGAGTCACCAGGTCTGGGTGACACACAGATAGGATCAGAGTCACCAGTTCCAGGTGAGGCCAAGAAAGAGTCCACAGCAATCAGGTCCCGGTGGGGAACAAAGTCACCAGGACTGGGTGAGGCCCAGATGGGGACTAGATTCACCAGGTCCAGGTGAGGCCCAGGTGGTGACCAGAGTCCCCGGGTCTGGGAGAGGACCAGGTAAGGACCTGATTCACCAGATCCAAGAGGCCCACGTAGGGACAGAGTCACCAGGTATGGGTGAGGTCCTGGTGGCCACCCCACTCACCAGGTCCAGGTGAGACCAGCCTGCAGGCCAGAGTCACCAAATCCATGTGAGGCCCTAGTGAGGACCGGAGTCACCAGGTAAATGTGAGTCTACAAAACACCACAGTCACCAGGTCCAGGTGTGCCTCATGTGGGATCGAGAGTCACCAGGTCCAGGTGAGACCCAGGTGGGGACCACAGTCACCAGGTCCAGATTGAGGCCTAGGTGGGGGGACCAGAGTCATCAGGACCAGTTGAGGCCAAAGTGTGGAGCAAAGTTATCATGTCCAGGTGAGGCCCAGGTGGGGAACAGATTAACCATGTCCCATTGATGCCAGGAAGGAAAAGAGTCACAAGGTCCAGACGAGGCCTAAGTGAGGAGTAGATTCACTAGGTCCTGTTTACGCCCGGTTGAGGACCAGTGTCCCCAGCTCCGGGTGAGTCCCAGAGGGGGACCAGAGTCACCCGGTTCTGGTGATATCCAGGTGGTGTCCAGAGTCAGCACGTCAGGGTGAGACCCAGAGTCGGACGAGAATCACTAGGTCCAGGTGACGCCCCGATGTGGAACTGAGAAACCAGGTCCCATGATGCCCATATGAGGACCTGAGTCACCAGGTCCAGTTGAGGTCCCTGTGGGAACCAGTCATCTAGTCCAGGTGAGGCCCAGGTGGGACCACACTCACCAGGTCCAGGTGAAGCCAAGTTATATACGAGAGTATCCAGGTCACAATGATGCCAATGTAAGGACCAGAGTCAACAGGTCCAGGAGAGGCCCATATATGGATCAGAGTCATTGAGTTCCAGGTGAGGCCAGATGGAGACCACAGGAACCAGGTCCAGTAGTGCCCCTTATGGGAACCAGAGCCTCCAGATCCAGGTGAGGTCCAGGTGGGACCACAGTCACAGGGTCCACTGAGGCGCAGGTGGCAACAGGATTCACCAAGTCCAGGTGAGGCCCAGGTGGCGACCAGTCACCAGATCCAGGTGAGGACCAGCTAAGGACCAGATTCACCAGGCCCAAGTGAAGCCCAACGTGTGACCAGATTCACCAGGTAAGGGTGAGTCCCAGAGGAGGAACCAGAGTAACCATTTTAGTTTGAGGCCCAGAATGGGACCAGAGGTCCCTGGTCAAAGTGAGGCCCAGGTGTGGAATAGAGTATCCTGGTCCCAATGATGCCGCGGTGAGGACCAGAGTCACTAGGGCCATGCAGGCCCAGATGGAGAACAGAATCACTAGGTACTGGTGAGGCATAGAAAAAGACCCCAGTCACCAGTATCAGGTGAGCCTTTGTGGGAACCAGAGCCACTCTATCCAGCTTTGTTCCAGGTCCATGTAAGGCCCACGTGAGGACCAGATTCATCAGGGCGAATTGAGGCATAGCTGGGGACAAGAGTCACCAGGTCTGGGTGCGGCCTAGGTGGGGCAAGATTCAGCAGTTCTGAGTTAGGTCAAAGTGGGGACGAGAGACACCAGGTCCAGGTGAGGCCAAACTGAGGACCAGAGGCACCAGATCCAGGTGAGGCCCAAGTTGGAAAGAGAGTCACAGGGCCAGGAGAGGTCCAGGTGGGGACCAGAGTCACCAGATCCAGGTGAAGTCCCGGTGGGGACCAGAGTCACCAGGTCCAGGTGAAGCCCAGGTGGGAACCAGAGTCACTAGGTCCAGATGAGGCCCAGGTGAGGACCAGAGTTACCAGGTACACGTGAGGCGCTTGTAGGTATCAGAGGCAACAGGTCCCTGTTAGGCAGGCTTGGGGACCATGGTCAAGAGTTCTACTTGAGGCCCAGTTACAGTGGAACACTGTAACCAAGTCCATGTGAGTCCCCGGTGATGACAAGAGTCACCGGGTCGTGGTGAGGCCCAGGTGGGACCCAGGATCACCAGGTACAGGGGTGGCCCTTGAAAGAACCATAGTCAACAGTTCGAGGTCAGGCGCAGGTGGCAACCAGGGTCAGCAGGTCCAAGTCAGGCCAAAGTGGGGTTCACAGTCACTAGAGCACGGTGAGACCCACAGGCGACCAGAGTCACCTGGTCCAGGTGAGGTCCAGGTGTGGAACACAGTCACCGGGTCCCATTTTTGCCCAGTTGAGGACCATGGTCAACAGGGCCAGGTGAGACCCAGATGGGAATCGGAGTGCCCAAATCCAGGTGAAGCCCAGTTTGGGACCATAGTCACCAGATCCAGGGTAGTCTCAGGTGCAGACCAGAATCACCAGGTCCTGGTGAGGTGCAGGTGGCAACCACACTCACCAGGTCCCGGTGAGGCCCTGGTGGGGACCAGAGTCACGAGGTACATGAGAAGCTAGAAACACTGCAGCCACCAGGTCCACATGATGTCCATGTTGGAACGAGAATCACCAGTTACATGTGAAGACCAGGTGTGGATCCGACTCACCATGTCCTGGTGAGATCCAGGTGGGTACCAGTGTCACCATGTCCAGTTGTGGCCCAGGTGAAGACGAGAGTTAATAGGTCCGGCTGGGTCACTGTTAGTGAACAGTGTAACCATATCCTGATGCTACCCAGGTGGGTACCAGAGACACCAGGTCCTGGTGAGGCCCAGATGGGACCAGAGACATGAGGTCCAGGTGAGGTCCCGATGGGAACCACAGTCACCAGGTCAGGTGAGGCCATGCTTAGGATCAGAGTCACCAGTTACAGGTGAGGCCCAGGTGGAGCCAGAGTCACCTGGTACAGAAGAGGCCAAAGTCAGGTCCAGAGTTACCAGGATCAGGTCAGTCCCAGAGGGGAATAGAGTAACCATGTCCCGATGATGCCCACGTAGAACCGGAGTCACCAGGTCCAGATGAGGCGCAGGTGGGGAGCATTTTCACTAGGTCCTGGTGAGGCCCAGTTGAGGCCCAGAGTCACCAGGTCTAGTTGAGGCCTAGAGGGGTACCAGATTCACCTGGTCTAGGTGACATCCAGATGGGGACCAGAGTCACCACGTCAGGGTGAGGCCCAGAGTGGGAGGAGAATCACTAGGTCCAGTTGAGGCCCCGATATGGAACTGAACTAGGTCCCATGAAGCCCATGTGATGACCTGAGTCACCAGGTCCAGGTGAGGTCCCTGTGGGAACCAGTCACCTCGTCTAGGTGCGTCCTAGGTGGGACCACAGTCACCAGATGCAGGTGAGGCCAAGAAGGAGTCAAAACAATCAGGTCCAGGTGGGGAACAAAGTCGCCAGGACTGGGAAGGCTCAGATGGGGACCAGAAACACAAGGTCAAGGTGATTCCCAGGTGATGACTGGAGTTACCACTTCCGGGTGAGGACCAGGTAAGGACCAGATTCACCAGGTCCAACTGAGGACCACGTGGGGACCTGTATCACCAGGCATGGGTGAGGCCCAAGTGCCAACCACAGTCACCAGGTCCAAGTGAGGCCATCTTGCAGGCCTTGCGGTGGAACCATGTCCCGATGATGCCCATCTAGGGACCAGAGTTACCAGGTCCATGTGAGGCCAAACTGCAGGCCAGAGTCACCAGATCCAGGTGGGGACCGGAGTCACCAGGTAAATGTGAGTCTCCAAGAACACCACAGTCACCAGGTCCAGGTGTGGTTCATGTGGGAACGAGAGTCACCAGGTCCAGGTGAGACCCAGGTGGGGACCACAGTCACCAGGTCCAGATTGAGGCCTAGGTGGGGGGACGAGAGTCATCAGGACCATTTGAGGCCAAAGTGTGGAGCAAAGTTATCACGTCCAGGTGAGGCCCAGGTGGGGACAGAGTAACCATGTCCTATTGATGCCAGGTGGGAAAAGAGTCACAAGATCCAGACGAGCCCTAAGTGAGGAGTAGATTCACCAGGTCCTGTTGAGGCCCAGATGAGGACCAGTGTCCCCAGCTCCGGGTGTGTCACCCGGTTCTGGTGATATCCAGGTGGGGTCCAGAGTCACCAGTCAGGGTGAGGCCCAGAGGGGGACGAAAATCACTAGGTCCAGGTGAGGCCCCAATGTGGAACTGAGAAACCCGGTCCCATGATGCCCATATGAGGACCTGAGTCACCAGGTCCAGGTGAGGTCCATGTGGGAACCAGTCACCTCGTCCAGGTGAGTCCCAGGTGGGACCACAGTCACCAGGTCCTGGTGAGGCCCAGGTATATAAGAGAGTATCCAGGTCCCTGTGATGCTCAGGAACGGACAAGAGTCAACAGGTCCAGGAGAGGACCAAATATGGATCAGAGTCTTTGTGTTCCAGGTGAGGCCAGATGGAGACCACAGGAACCAGGTCCATGAGAGCCCCATATGGGAACCAGAGCCACCAGATCCAGGTGAACTCCAGTTGGGACCACTGTCACAAGGTCCAGGTGAGGCGCAGTTGGCAACAGGATTCACCAAGTCCAGGTGAGGCCCAGGTGGTGACCAGTCACCAGATCCACGTGAGGACCAGCTAAGGACCAGATTCACCAGGTCGAAGTGAAGCCAAAGGGGAGACCAGAGTCACCAGGTAAGGGTGAGGCCCAGAGGGGGAACCAGAGTAACCAGTTTAGTTTGAGGCCCAGAATGGGACCAGAGTTCCCTGGTCAAAGTGAGGCCCAGAATTAGAATAGAGTATCCAAGTCCCAATGATGCCTGGGTGAGGACCAGAGTCACTAGGGCCATGCAGGCCCAGATGGGGTACAGAATCACTAGGTCCTGGTGAGGCATAGAATAAGACCACAGTCAACAGTATCAGGTGAGCCCCTTGTGGAAACCAGAGCCACTCTATCCAGCTGAGTCCAAGGTCCATGTGAGGCCCACGTGAGGACCAGATTCATCAGGTCGAATTGAGGCATAGCTGGGGACAAGAGTCACCAGGTCTGGGTGAGGCCCAGGTGGGGCAAGATTCAGCAGTTCTGAGTTAGGTCAAAGTGGGGACGAGAGACACCAGGTCCAGGTGAGGCCAAACTGAGGACTAGAGTCACCAGATCCAGGGGAGGTCCAGGTGGGACCACAGTCTCAAGGTCCAGGTGAGGCGCAGGTGTGACCACAGTCAACAGGACCAGGTGAGGCCCAGGGATATAAGAGAGTATCCAGGTCCCAATGATGCCCAATTACTACCAGAGACAACAGGTCCAGGAGAGGCCCAAATATGGATCAGAGTCATTGTGTTCCAGGTGAGGCCAGATGGAGACCACAGGACCCAGGTCCAGGAGAGACCCATATGGGAACCAGAGCCACCAGATCCAGGTGAGGTCCAGGTGGGACCACAGTCTTAAGGTCCAGGTGAGGCGCAGGTGGCAACAGAATTCACCAGTTACAGGTGAGACCCAGGTGGAGCCAGAGTCACCTGGTACAGAAGAGGCCAAAGTCAGGACCAGAGTTACCAGGATCAGGTCAGTCCCAGTGTGGAATAGAGTAACCATGTCCCGATGATGCCCAGGTAGAACCAGAGTTACCAGGTCCACATGAGATGCAGGTGGGGAGCATATTCACTAGGTCCCGGATAGGCCCAGTTGAGGACCAGAGTCAACAGGTCTAGTTGAGGCCTAGAGGGGTACCAGATTCACCTGGTCTAGGTGACATCCTGATTGGGACCAGAGTCACCATGTCAGGCTGAGGCCCAGAGGGGATCCAGAGTCATCATGTCCAGGTGAGGCTCAGGTGTGGAACAGAGTATCCATGTCATAATGGTCCACAGGTGAGGAACAGAGTCATCAGATCTGGGTGAGGCCCAGTTAGGATCAGAGTCACTAGTTCCAGGTGAGGGCCAAGAAGGAGTACACAGCAATCAGGTCCAGGTGGGAACAAAGTCACCTGGACTGGATGAGGCCCAATGGGGACCAGAATCACAATGTCCAGGTGATTCCCAGGTGATGACCAGAGTTACCAGTTCCGGGTGAGGACAAGGGAAGGACCAGATTCACCAGGTCCACGTGAGGCCCACGTTGGGACCTGTGTCACCAGGCATGGGTGAGTCTCAGGTGACAACACCACTCACTAGGTCCAAGTGAGGCCAACCTGCAGGCCATGCCGAGGAACCGTGTCCCGAAGATGCCCAGGTGGTGTCTAGAGTTATCAGGTCCAGGTGAGGCACACCTGCAGGCCATGCAGTTGAACCATGTCCCGGTAATGCCGAGGTAGGGATCAGAATCACCATGTCCAAGTTAGGCCCAGATGGAGCATATTCACTAGGTCTAGGTGAGGCCCAGTTGAGGACCAGAGTCACCGGATCTGGTTGAGCCCTATAAGGGTACCAGAATCACCTGGTCCAGGTGACATCCAGATGGGGACCAGAGTCACCAGGTCAGGGTGAGGCCCAGAGAGGTTCCAGAGTCATCATGTCCAAGTGAGGCTCAGGTGTGGAACAGAGTCACCAGGTACCAATGATGCCCAGTTGAGGACCAGATTCAGCAGGTCTGGGTGACGCGCAGATAGGATCAGAGTCACCAGTTCCAGGTGAGGCCAAGAAGGAGTCCACAGCAATCAGGTCCAGGTGGGGAACAAAGTCACCAGGACTGGGTGAGGCCCAGATGGGGACCAGAATCACCAGGTCCAGGTGAGGCCCAGGTGGTGACCAGAGTCCCCGGGTCTAGGAGAGGACCAGGTAAGGACCAGATTCACCAGATAGAAGAGGCCCACGTGGGGACCTGACTCACCAATTATGGGTGAGGTCCAGGTGGCAACCCCACTCACCAGGTCCAGGTGAGGCCAACCTGCAGGCCAGAGTCACCAGATCCAAGTGAGGCCCTAGTGGGTACTGTAGTCACCAGGTAAATGTGAGTCTACAAGAACACCACAGTCAACAGGTCCAGGTGTGTTTCAAGTGGGAACGAGAGTCACCAGGTCCAGGTGAGACCCATGTGGGGACCACAGTCACCAGGTCAAGATTGAGGCCTAGGTGGGGGGACCAGAGTCATCAGGATCAGTTGAGGCCAAAGTGTGGAGCAAAGTTATCACGTCCAGGTGAGGCCCAGGCGGGGAACAGAGTAACCATGTCCCATTGATGCCAGGTGAGAAAAGAGTCACAAGGTCCAGACGAGGCCTAAGTAAGGAGTAGATTCACCAGGTCCTGTTGAGTCCCAGCTGAGGACTAGTGTCCCCAGCTCCGGGTGATCCCAGAGGGGGACCAGAGTCACCCGGTTCTGGTGATATCCAGGTGGGGACCAGAATCACCACGTCAGGGTGAGGCCCAGAGGGGGACGAGAATCACTAGGTCCAGGTGAGGCCCCGGTGTGGAATTGAGAAACCAGGTCCCATGATGCCCATATGAGGACCTGAGTCACCAGGTCCAGGTGAGGTCCCTGTGGGAACCAGTCACCTCGTCCAGGTGAGGCCCATGTGGGACCACAGTCACCAGGTCCAGGTGAGGCCGAGGTATGTAAGAGAGTATTCAGGTCCCAATGATGCCCAGGTAAGGACCAGAGTCAACAGGTCCAGGAGAGGCCCAAATATGGATCAGAGTCATTGTGTTCCAGTGAGGCCAGAAGGAGACCACAGGAACCAGGTCAAGGAGAGCCCCATATGGGAACCAGAGCCACGAGATCCAGGTGAGGTCCAGGTGGGGCACAGTCACAAGGTCCAGTTGAGGAACAGGTGGCAACAGGATTCACCAAGTCCATGTGAGGCCCAGGTGGAGACCAGTCACCAGATCCAGGTGCCGACTAGCTAAGGACCAGATTCACCACGTCCAAGTGAAGCCCAAGGGGAGAACAGAGTCACCAGGTAAGGGTGAGGCCCAGAGGGGGAACCAGAGTAACCAGTTTAGTTTGAGGCCCAGAATGGGACCAGAGGTCCCTGGTCAAAGTGAGGCCCAGATGTAGAATAGAGTATCCAGGTCCCAATGATGCCTGGGTGAGGACCAGAGTCACAGTCATAAGGTCCAGTTGAGACGCAGGTGGCAACAGGATTCACCAAGTCCAGGTGAGGCCCAGGAGGCGACCAGTCACCAGATACAGGTGAGGACCAGCTAAGGACCAGATTCACCAGGCCCAAGTAAATGCCAATGGGTGACCAGAGTCACCAGGTCAGGGTGAGGCCCTGAGGGGGAACCAGAATAACCAGTTTAGTTTGAGGCCCAGAATGGGACCAGAGGTCCCTGGTCAAAGTGAGGCCTAGGTGTGGAATAGAGTATCCAGGTCCCAATGATGCCTGGGTGAGGACCAGAGTCACTAGGGCCATGCAGGCCCAGATGGGGAACAAAATCACTAGGTCCTGATGAGGCATAGAATAAGACCACAGTCACCAGTATCACCTGAGCCCCTTGTGGGAATCAGAGCCACTCTATCCAGCTGAGTCCCAGGTCCATGTGAGGCCCACGTGAAAACCAGATTCATCAGGTCAAATTGAGGCATATATGGGGACCAAAGTCACCAGGTCTGGGTGCGGCCTAGGTGGGGCAAGATTCAGCAGTTCTGAGTTAGGTCAAAGTGGGGACGAGAGACACCAGGTCCAGGTGAGGTCCATGTTGTAAAGAGAGTCACCAGGTCCAAGAAAGGTCCAGGTGGGGACCAGAGTCACGAGATCAAGGTGAGGTCCATGTTGGAAAGAGAGTCACCAGGTCCAGGAGAGGTCCAGGTGGGGACCAGAGTCACCAGATCTAAGTGAAGACCAGGTGGGGACCAGAGTCACCAGATCCAGGTGAAGCCCAGTTGGGGACCAGAGTCACTAGGTCAAGGTGAGGCCCAGGTGAGGACCAGAGTTACCAGGTACACGTGAGGCCCCGGTGGGGATCAGAGGCAACAGGTCTATGTGAGGCCGGCTTGGGGACCATGGTCAACAGGTCTACCTAGTCCCAGGTGTGGAACACAGTAAGCAGGTCCAGGTGGGCCCCCGGTGGTGAGAAGAGTCACCACGTCCAGGTGAGGCCCAGGTGGGGACCAGGATCACCAGGTACAGGGGAGGCCCTTGAAAGAACCAGAGGCAACAGTTCGAGGTCAGGCGCAGGTGTCAACCAGAGTCAGCAGGTCAAGTCAGGCCAATGTGGGGTTCACAGTCACTAGGGCACGGTGAGATCCAGAGGGGGACCAGAGTCACGTGGTCCAGGTGAGGTCCAGTTGTGTAACGCAGTCACCGGGTCCCAATTTTACCCAGTTTACACCATGGTAAAGAGGGTCAGGTAAGGCCCAGATGGAGACCGGAGTCCCCAAAGGAGGTGAAGCCCAGGTGGGGACCACAGTCTACAGATCCAGGGGTGTCTCAGGTGCAGACCAGAATCACCAGGTCCAGGTGAGGTGCAGGTGGCAACCACACTCACCAGGTCCCGGTGAGGCCCTGGGGGGACCAGGGTCACGAGGTACATGAGAAGCTAGAAACACTGCAGCCACCAGGTCCACATGATGTCCATGTGGGAACGAGAATCACCAGTTACAGGGGAGGACAATTTGTGGATCCGACTCACCATGTCCAGGTGAGACCCAGGTGGGAACCAGTGTCACCATGTCCAGGTGTGGCCCAGGTGAAGACCAGAGTTAATAGGTCCGGACGGGTCACTGTTAGTGAACAGTGTAACCGTATCCTGATGCTACCCAGGTGGGTACCAGAGACACCAGGTCCTGGTGAAGCCCAGGTGGGACCAGAGACATGAGGTCCAGGTGATATCCCAATGGGAACCACAGTCACCAGGTCAGGTGAGGCCACGCTTAGGATCAGAGTCACCAGTTACCGGTGAACCCAAGGTGGACCCAGAGTCACCTGGTACAGAAGAGGCCAAATCAGGACCAGAGTTACCAGGATCAGGTCAGTCCCAGTGGGGAATACAATAACCATGGCCCGATGATGCCCAGGGAGAACCAGAGTCACCAGGTCCAGATGAGGCACAGTTGGGGAGCATATTCACTAGGTCCCGGTGAGGCCCAGGTGAGGACCAGAGTCACCAGGTCTAGTTGAGGCCTAGAGGGGTACCAGATTCACCTGGTCTAGGTGACATCCAGATGGGGACCAGAGTCACCATGTCAGGGTGAGGCCCAGAGGGGATCCAGAGTCATCATGTCCAGGTGAGGACCAGAGTCACCAGGTCTGGGTGACGCGCAGATAGGATCAGAGTCACCAGTTCCAGGTGAGGCCAAGAAAGAGTCCACAGCAATCAGGTCCAGGTGGGGAACAATGTCACCAGGAGTGGATGACGCCCAGATGGGTACCAGAAACACCAGGCCCAGGTGATTCCCAGGTGGTGACCAGAGTTACGAGTTTAGGTGAGAACAAGGTAAGGACCAGATTCACCCGTTCCAAGTGAGGCCCACGTGGGGACCTGTGTCACCAGGCATGGGTGAGGCACAGGTGACAACCCCACTCACCAGGTCCAGGTGATGCCAACCTGCAGGCCATGCAGAGGAACCATGTCCCGATGATGCACAGGTAGGGACTAGAATTACCCGGTGCAGGTGATGCCAACCTGCAGGGCATGTGTGGAACCATGTCCCGATAATGCCCAGGTAGTACCAGAGTTACAATGTCCAGGTGAGACCAACCTGCAGGCCATGCTGTGGAACCATATCCCTATGATGCCCAGGTATGGACCAGAGTCACCAGGTCCAAATGAGGCCAAGATGGATCATATTCACTAGGTCCAGATGAGGCCCAGTTGAGGACCCGAGTCACCATATCTGGTTGAGGCCTAGAGGGGTACCAGATCCCCTGGTCCAGGTGACATCCAGATGGGGACCAGAGTCACCAGGTCAGGGTGAGGCCCAGAGAGGTTCCAGAGTCATCATGTCCAGGTGAGGCTCAGGTGTGGAACAGAGTAATCAGGTACCAATGATGCCCAGGTGAGTTCCAGAGTAACCAAATCTGGGTGACGCGCAGATAGGATCAGAGTCACCAGTTCCAGGTGAGGCCCATGTGGAGCCAGAGTCACCTGGTACATAAGAGGCCAAAGTCAGGACCAGAGTTACCAGGATCAGGTCAGTCCCAGTGTGGAACAGAGTAAACATGTCCCGATGATGTCCAGGAAGAACCAGAGTTACCAGGTCCAGATGAGGTGCAGGTGGGAGCATATTCACTAGGTCCCGGTTAGGCCAAGTTGACGACCAAGTCACCAGGTCTAGTTGAGGCTTGGAGGGGTACCAGATTCACCTGGTCTAGGTGACATCCAGATGGGGACTAGAGTCACCATGTCAGGCTGAGACCCAGAGGGGATCCAGAGTCATCATGTCCAGGTGAGGCTCACGTGTGGAACAGAGTATCCAGGTCATAATGGTCCCCAGGGGAGGACCAGAGTCACCAGATCTGGGTGAGGCCCAGTTAGGATCAGAGTCACTAGTTCCAGGTGAGGGCCAAGAAGGAGTACACAGCAATCAGGTCCAGGTGGAAACAAAGTCACCTGGACTGGATGAGGCCCAATGGGGACCAGAATCACAATGTCCAGGTGATTCCCAGGTGATGACCAGAGTTACCAGTTCCGGGTGAGGACAAGGGAAGGACCAGATTCACCAGGTCCAAGTGAGGCCCACGTGGGAACCTGTGTCACCATGTATGGGTGAGGCACAATTGGCAACCCCACTTACCAGGTCCAGGTGAGGCCAACCTGCAGGCGATGGAGAGGAACCGTGTCCCGATGATGCCCATGTAGGGACCAGAGTTACCAGGTCCAGGTGTGGCCAACCTGCAGGCGATGGAGAGGAACCGTGTCCCGATGATGCCCAGGTAGGGACCAGAGTTACCAGGCCCAGGTGAGGCGAACCTGCAGGCCATGCAGTGGAACCATATCCCTATGATGCCCAGGTAGGGACCAGAGTCACCAGGTCCAAATGAGGCCCACATGGAGCATAATCACTAGGTCCAGGTGAGGCCCAGTTGAGGACCAGAGTCACCAGATCTGGTTGAGGCCTAGAGGAATACGAGAATCCCCTGTTCCAGGTGACATCCAGATGGAGACCAGAGTCACCAGGGAAGGGTGAGGCTCAGAGAGGTTCCAGAGTCATCATGTCCAGGTGAGGCTCAGGTGTAGAACAGAGTCACCATGTACCAATGTTGCCCAGGTGAGGACCAGAGTCACCAGGTCTGGGTGACGCGCAGATATGATCAGAGTCACCAGTTCCAGGTGAGGCCAAGAAAGAGTCCACAGCAATCAAGTCCATGTGGGGAACAAAGACACCAGGACTGCGTGAGACCCAGATGGGGACCAGATTCACCAGATCCAGGTGAGGCCCAGTTGGTGACCAGAGTCCCCGGGTCTGGGAGAGGACCAGATATTAACCAGATTCACCAGGTCCAAGAAGCCCACGTGTGAACCTGAGTCAACACGTATGGGTGAGGCCCATGTGGCAACCCGACTCACCAGGTCCAGGTGAGGCCAACCTGCAGGTCAGAGTCACCAGATCCAGGTGAGGCCCTAGTGGGGACCGGAGTCACAGGTAAATGTGAGTCTACAAGAACACCACAGTCAACAGGGCCAGGTGTGTTTCAAGTGGGAACGAGAGTCACCAGGTCCAGGTGAGACCCAGGTGGGGACCACACTCACCAGGTCCAGATTGAGGTCTAGGTGGGGGGACAAGATTCATCAGGACCAGTTGAGGCCAAAGTGTGGAGCAAAGTTATCATGTCCAGGAGAGGCCCAGGTGGGCAACAGTGTAACCATGTCCCATTGATGCCAGGTGGGAAAAGAGTCACAAGGTCCAGACGAGGCGTAAGTGAGGAGTAGATTCACCAGGTCCTGTTGAGGCCCAGCTGAGGACCAGTGTCCCCAGCTCCGGGAGAGTCCTAGAGGGGGACCAGAGTCACCCGGTTCTGGTGATATCCAGGGGTGACCAGAGTCACCACGTCAGGGTGAGGCCCAGAGGGGGACGAGAATCACTAGGTCCAGGTGAGGCCCCGATGTGGAACTGAGAAACCAGGTCCCATGATGCCATATGAGGACCTGAGTCATCAGGTCCAGGTGAGGTCCCTGTGGGAACCAGTCACCTCGTCCAGGTGAGGCCCAGGTGGGACCACAGTCATCAGGTCCAGGTGAGGCCCAGGTATATAAGAGTGTATCCAGGTCCCAGTGATGCCCAGGTAAGGACCAGCATCATCAGTTCCAGGAGAGGCCCAAATATGTATCAGAGTCATTGTGTTACAGGTGAGGCCAGATGGAGACAACACGGACCAGATTCAGGAGAGCCCCATATGGGAACCAGAGCAACCAGATCCAGGTGAGGTCCAGGTGGGACCACAGTCACAAGGACCAGGTGAGGCGCAGGTGGCAACAGGATTCACCAAGTCCAGGTGAGACCCAGGTGGCGACCAGTCACCAGATCAAGGTGAGGACCAGCTGAGGACCAGATTCCCCAGGCCCAAGTGAAGCCCAAGTGCTGACCAGATTTACCAGGTAAGGGTGAGGCCCCGAGTGGGAACCAGAGTAACCAGTTTAGTTTGAGGCCCAGAATGGGACCAGAGGTCCCTGGTCAAAGTGAGGCCCAGGTGAGGAATAGAGTATCCAGGTCCGAATGATGCCTGGGTGAGGACCAAAGTCACTAGGGCCATGCAGGCCCAGATGGGGAACAGAATCACTAGGTCCTGGTGAGGCATAGAAAAAGACCACAGTCACCAGTATCAGGTGAGCCCCTTGTGGGAACCAGAGCCACTCTCTCCAGCTGATTCCCAGGTCCATGTGAAGCCCACGTGAGGACGAGATTCATCAGGTCGAATTGAGGCATAGCTGGGGACAAGAGTCACCAGGTCTGGGTGCGGCCTGGGTAGGGCAAGACTCAGCAGTTCTGAGTTAGGTCAAAGTGGGGACGAGAGACACCAGGTCCAGGTGAGGCCAAACTGAGTACCAGATTCACCACATCCAGGTGAGGTCCATGTTGGAAAGAGAGTCACCAGGTCCAGGAGAGGTCCATGTGGGGACCAGAGTCACTAGATCCAGGAGAAGTTTAGGTGGAGACCAGAGTCCCAAGATCGAGGTGAAGCCCAGGTGGGGACCAGAGTCACTAGGTGCAGATGAGGCCCAGGTGAGGACCAGAGTTACCAGGAACACGTGAGGCCCCGGTGTGGATCAGAGGCAACAGGTTCATGTGAGGCCGGCTTGGGGACCATGGTCAACAGGTCTATTGAGGCCCATGTGTGGAACACAGTAAGCAGGTCCAGGTGAGTCCCCGGTGGTGACAAGAGTCACCACTTCCAGGTGAGGTCCAGATGGGGACCAGGATCACCAGGTACAGGGGAGGCCCTTGAAAGAACCAGAGTCAACAGTTCGAGTTCAGGCGCAGGTGGCAACCAGGGTCAGCAGGTCCAAGTCAAGCCAAAGGGGACTTCACATTCACTAGGGCACGGTGAGACCCAGAGGGGGAGCATAGTCACCTGGTCCAGGTGAGGTTCAGTTGTGGAACACAGTCACCAGGTCCCAATTTTGCCCAGTTGAGGACCATGGTCAACAGGGCCAGGTGAGGCCCAGATGGGGACCGGAGTCCCGAAATCCAGGTGAAGCCCAGGTGGGGACCACAGTCACCAGATCCAGGGTAGTCTCAGGTGCAGACCAGAATCACCAGGTCCAGGTGTGGTGCAGGTGGCAACCAAACTCACCAGGTCCCGGTAAGGCACTGGTGGGATACATGAGAAGTCACGAGGTACATGAGAAGCTAGAAACACATGGGATCCCTGGGTGGCGCAGCGGTTTGGCGCCTGCCTTTGGACCAGGGCGCGATCCTGGAGACCCGGGATCGAATCCCACGTCGGGCTCCCGGTGCATGGAGCCTGCTTCTCCCTCTGCCTGTGTCTCTGCCTCTCTCTCTCTCTGTGACTATCATAAATAAATACAAATTAAAAAAAAAGATGCTAGAAACACTGCGGCCAACAGGTCCACATGATCTCCATGTGGGAACGAGAATCACCAGTTACAGGTGAGGACCAGGTGGGGATCCGACTCACCATGTCCAGGTGAGACCCACGTGGGAAACAGTGTCACCATGTCCAGGTGTGGCCCAGGTGAAGACCAGAGTTAATAGGTCCGGCTGGGTCACTGTTAGTGAACAGTATAACCATATCCTGATGCTACCCTGGTGGGTAGCAGAGACACCAGGTCCTGGTGAGGCCCAAGTGGGACCAGAGACATGAGGTCCAGGTGAGGTCCCGATGGGAAACACAGTCACCCGGTCAGGTGAGGCCATGCTTAGGATCAGAGTCACCAGTTCCAGGTGAGGCCCAGGTGGAGCCAGAGTCACCTGGTACAGAAGAGGCCAAAGTCAGGACCAGAGTTACCAGGTCAGGTCACTCCAAGTGGGAATAGAGTAATCATGTCCCGGTGATGCCCAGGTAGAACCAGAGTCACCAGGCCCAGATGTGGCGCAGGTGGGGAGCATGTTCACTAGGTCCCGTTGAGGCCCAGTTGAGGACCAGAGTCACCAGGTCTAGGTGAGGCCTAGAGGGGTACCAGTTTCACCTGGTCTAGTGACATCCAGATGGGGACCAGAGTCCCCATGTCAGGCTGAGGCCCAGAGGGGATCCAGAGTCATCATATCCAGGTGAGGCTCAGGTGTGGAACAGAGTATCCAGGTCATAATGGTCCACAGGTGAGGACCAGAATCACCAGATCTGGGTGAGGCCCAGTTAGCATCAGAGTCAGCAGTTCCAGGTTAGCCAAGAAGGAGTCCACAGCAATCAGGTCTAGGTGGGGAAGAAAGTCAACAGGACTGGGTGAGGCCCAGATGGGGACCAGATTCACCAGGCCCAGGTGATTCCCATGTGGTGACCAGAGTTACCAGTTCCGGGTGACCACCAGGTAAGGACCAGATTCACCAGGTCCAAGTGAGGCCCACGTGGGGACCTGTGTCCCTAGGCAAGGGTGAGGCCCAGGTGACAAACCCACTCACCAGGTCCAGGTGAGGCCAACCTGCAGGTCATGCAGAGGAACCAGGTCCCAATGATGCCCAGGTAGGGACGAGAGTTACCAGGTCCAGGTGAGGCCAACCTACAGGCCATGCAGTGGAACCATGTCCCGATGATGCCCAGGTAGGGACCAGAGTTACCAGGTCCATGTGAGGCCAACCTGCAGGTCATGCAGTGGAACCATGTCCCGATGATGCCCAGGTAGTGACCAGAGTCACCAGATCCAAATGAGGCCCAGATGGAGCATATTCACTAGGTCCAGGTGAGGTCCAGTTGAGGACCAGAGTCACCAGACCTTGTTGAGGCCCAGACGGGTACCATAATCCCCTGGACCAGGTGACATCCATATGGGGACCAGAGTCACTACGTTAGGTTAAGAGCCAGAGTAGTTCCAGAGTCATCATGTCCAGGGGAGCCTCAGGTGTGGAACAGAGTCACCAGGACCAATGATGCCCAGGTGAGGACCAGAGTAACCAGGTACACGTGAGGCCCCGGTGGGGATCAAGGCAACAGGTTCATGTGAGGCCGGCTTGGGGACCATGGTCAACAGGTCTATTGAGGCCCAGGTGTGGAATACAGTAAGCAGGTCCAGGTGAGTCCCCAGTGGTGACAAGAGTCACCATGTCCAGGCGACGCCCGGTGGGGACCAGGATCACCAGGTACTGGGGAGGCCCTTGAAAGAACTAGAGTCAACAGTTTGACGTCAGGCGCAGGTTCCAACCAGGGTCAGCAGGTCCAAGTCAGGCCAAAGTGGGGTTCACAGTCCCTACTGCACGGTGAGACCCAGAGGGGGACCAGAGTCACCTGGTCCAGGTGAGGTCCAGTTGTGGATTACAGTCACTGGGTCCCAATTTTGCCCAGTTGAGGACCATGGTCAACAGGGCCAGGTGAGGCCCAGATGGGAACCAGAGCCCGAAATCCAGGTGAAGCCCAAGTGGGGACCACAGTCACCAGATCCAGGGTAGTCTCAGGTGCTGACCAGAATCACCAGGTCCAGGTGAGGTGCAGGTGGCAACCACACTCAACAGGTCCCAGTGAGGCCCTGGTGGGGACCAGAGTCACGAGGTACATGAGAAGCTAGAAACACTGCAGCCACCAGATCCACATGATGTCCATGTGGGAACGAGAATCACCAGTTACAGGTGAGGACCAGGCAGGGAATCGAATCACATGTCCACGTGAGACCCAAGAGGGAACCAGTGCTACCATGTCCAGGTGTGGCCCAGGTGAAGACCAGAGTTAATATCTGGCTGGGTCACTGTTAGTGAACAGTGTAACCATATCCTGATGCTACCCAGGTGGGTACCAGAGACACCAGGTCCTGGTGAGGCCTAGGTGGGACCAGAGACATGAGGTCCAGGTGAGGTCCCGATGGGAACCACAGTCTCCAGGTCAGGTGAGGCCATGCTTAGGATCAGAGTCACCAGTTACAGGTGAGATCCAGGTCGAGCCAGAGTCACCAAGTAGGGAAGACGCCAAAGTCAGGACCAGAGTTACCAGGATCAGGTCAGTCCCAGTGGGGAATAGAGTAACCATGTCCCAATGATGCCCAGGTAGAACCCGAGTCACCACGTACAGATGAGGCGCAGGTCGGGAGTATATTCACTAGGTCCCGGTGAGGCCCAGTTGAGGACCAGATTCCCCCAGTCTTTTTGAGGCCTAGAGGGGTACCAGATTCAGCTGGTCTAGGTGACATCCAGATGGGGACCAGAGTCACCAGGTCAGGGTGAGCCCCAGAGAGGTTCCAGAGTCATCATGTCCAGGTGAGTCTCAGGTGTGGAACAGTGTCACCAGGTACCAATGATGCCCAGGTGAGGACCAGAGTCACCAGGTCTGTGTGACGAGCAGATAGGATCAGAGTCACCAGTTTCAGGTGAGGTCAAGAAAGAGTCCACAGCAATCAGGTCCAGGTGGGGAACAAAGTCACCAGGACTGGGTGAGGCCCAGATGGGGACCAGATTCACCAAGTCCATGTGATTGCCAGGTGGTGACCAGAAATACCAGTACCGGATGAGCACCAGGATAGGACGAGATTCACCAGGTCCAAGTGAGACCCACGTGGGGACCTGTGTTACATTGCATGTGTGAGGCCCAGGTTGCCACCCCACTCACCAGGTCCAGGTCAGGCCAACCTGCAGGCCAAGCAGAGGAACCACGTCTCCATGATGCCCAGGTAGACATCAGAGTTACCAGGTCCAGGTGAGGCAAACCTGCAGGCCATGCAGTGGAATCATGTCGCGATGATGCCCAGGTAGGGACCAGAGTCACCAGGTCCAAATGAGGCCCAGATGGAGCAAATTCACTAGGTCCATGTGAGGCCCAGATCAGGACCAGAGTCACCAGATCTGCTTGATGCCTAGAGGGGTACCAGAATCACCTGGTCCAGGTAACATCCACATGGGGACCAGAGTCACCAGGTCACGAAGAGGCCCAGAGAGGTTCAAGAGGCATCATGTCCAGGTGAGGCTCAGGTGAGGAACAGAGTCACCAGGTACCAATGATGATCAGGTGACGACCAGAGTCACCAGATCTGGGTGACGCACAGATAGGTTCAGAGTCACCAGTTCCAGGTGAGGCCAAGAAAGTGTCCACAGCAATCAGGTCCAGGTGGGGAACAAAGTCACCAGGACTGGGTGAGGCCCAGATGGGGACCAGATTCACCAGGTCCAGGTGAAAACCAGGTGGTGACCAGTGTCCCCGGGTCTGGGTTAGGACCAGATAAGGACAAGATTCACCAGGTCCAAGAGGCCCACGTGGGGACCTGAGTCACCATGTACGGGTTAGGCCCAGGTGGCAACCGCACTCACCAGGTCCAGGTGAGACCAACCTGCAGGCCAGAGTCACCAGAACCAGGTGAGGCTCTAGTGGGGACCGGATTCACCAGGTAAATGTGAGTCTACAAGAAAACTACAGTCACCAGGTCCAGGTGTATTACAGGTGGGAACGAGATTCAACAGGTCCAGGTGAGACCCAGGTGGGGACCACAGTCACCAGGTCCAGATTGAGGCCTAATGGGGGGACAAGAGTCATCAGGACCAGTTGAGGCCAAAGAATGAAGCAAAGTCATCATGTCCAAGTGAGGCCCAGGTGGAGAACAGAGTAACCATGTCCCATTGATGCCAGGTGGGAAAAGAGTCACAAGGTCCAGACGAGGCCTAAGTGAGGAGTAGATTCAACAGATCCTGTTGAGGCCCAGTTGAGGACCAGTGTCCCCAGCTCCGGGTAAGTCCCAGGGGGGGACCAGAGTCACCCGGTTCTGGTGATATCCAGGAGGGGACCAGAGTCACCACGTCAGGGTTAGGCCCAGAGGGGGACGAGATTCACTAGGTCCCGGTGAGGCCACGATGTGGAACTGAAACCAGTTCCCATGATTCCCATATGAGGACCTGAGTCACCAGGTCCAGGTGAGGTCCATGTGGGAACCAGTCACTTCGTCCAGGTGAGGCCCAGGTGGGACCACAGTCAACAGGTCCAGGTGAGGCCCAGGAATATAATGAGTATCCAGGTCCCAATGATGCCCAAGTAAGGACCAGAGTGAACAGGTCCAGCAGAGGCCCAAATATGGATCAGAGTCATTTTGTTCCAGTTGATGCCTGATGGAGACCACAGGAACCAGGTCCAGGAGAGCCCCATATGGGAACCAGAGCCACCAGATGCAGGTGACTTCTAGGTGGGACCAGAGTCACAAGGTCCAGGTGAGGCGCAGGTGGCAACAGGATTCACCAAGTCCAGGTGAGGCCCAGGTGGCGACCAGTCACCAGATCCAAGTGAGGACAAGCTAAGGACCAGATTCACCAGGCCCAAATGAAGCCCAAGGGGTGACCAGAGTCACCAGGTAAGGGTCATTCCCAGAGGCAGAACCACAGTAACCAGTTTAGTTTGAGGCCAAGAATGTGACCAGAGGTCCCTAGTCAGAGTGAGGCCCAGGTGTGGAATAGTGTATCCAGGTCCCAATGATGCCTGGAAGGACCATAGTCACTAGGGCCATGCAGGCCCAGATGGGGAACAGAATCACTAGGTCCTGGTGAGGCATAGAATAAGACCACAGTCAGCAGTATCATTTGAGTCCCTTGCGGGAACCAGAGCTACTCTATCCAGCTGAGTCCCAGGTGACGTGAGGCTCACGTAAGGACCAGATTCATTAGGTCGAAATGAGACATACCTGGGGACAAGAGTCACCAGGTATGGGTGCAGCCTAGGTGGGGCAAGATTCAGCAGTTCTGAGTTAGGTCAAAGTAGGGACGAGAGACGTCAGGTCCAGGTGAGGCCAAACTGAGGACCAGAGTCACCAGATCCAGGTGAGGTCCATGTTGGAAAGAGAGTCAGCAGGTCCAAGAGAGGTCCAGGTGGGGACCAGAGACACCAGATCCAGGTGAAGTCCAGGTGGGGTCCAGAGTCACCAGATCCAGGTGAAGCCCAGGTGGGAATCAGAGTCACTAGGTCCAGATGAGGCCCAGGTGAGGACCAGAGTTACCAGGTAAACATGAGGCCCCGGTGGGGATCAAGGCAACAGGTCCATGTGAGGCCGGTTTGGGGACCATGGTCAACTGGTCTACTTGAGGCCCTGGTGTGGAATACAGTAAGCAGGTCCAGGTGAGTCCCCGGTGGTGACAAGAGTCACCACGTCCAGGTGAGTCCCAGGTGGGGACCAGGATCACCAGGTACAGGGGAGGCCCTTGAAAGAACCAGACTCAACAGGTCAAAGTCAAGCGCAGGTCGCAACCAGGGTCAGCAGGTCCAAGTCAGGCCAAAGTGGGGTTCACAGTCATTAGGGCACGGTGAGACCCAGAGGGGGACCAGAGTCACCAGATCCAGGTGAGGTCCATGTTGGAAAGAGAGTCACCAGGTCCGGGAGAGGTCCAGGTGGGGACCAGAGTAACCAGATCCACGTGAAGCCCAGGTGGGGACCAGAGTCACTAGGTCCCGATGAGGCCCAGGTGAGGACCTGAGTTACCAGGTACACGTGAGGCCCCGGTGGGGATCAGAGGCAACAGGTCCATGTGAGGCCGGCTTGGGGACCATGGTCAACAGGTCTACTTGAGGCCCTGGTGTGTAACACAGTAAGCAGGTCCAGGTGAGTCCCCGGTGGTGAAAAGGGTCACCACGTCCAGGTGAGGCCCAGGTGGGGACCAGGATCACCAGGTACAGTTGAGGCCCTTGAAAGAACTAGAGTCTACTGGCACAAAAACAGACACATAGATTAGTGAAACAGAATAGAGAATCCAGAAGTGGACCCTGAACTTTATGGGCAACTAACATTCGATAAAGGAGGAAAGACTATCCATTGGAAGAAAGACAGTCTCTTCAATAAATGGTGCTGGGAAAATTGGACATCCACATGCAGAAGAATGAAACTAGACCACTCTCTTTCACCATACACAAAGATAAACTCAAAATGGATGAAAGATCTAAATGTGAGAGAAGATTCCATCAAAATCCTAGAGAAGAACACAGGCAACACCCTTTTTGAACTCGGCCATAGTAACTTCTTGCAAGATACTCCACGAAGGCAAAAGAAACAAAAGCAAAAATGAACTATTGGGACTTCATCAAGATAAGAAGCTTTTGCACAGCAAAGGATACAGTCAACAAAACTCAAAGACAACCTACAGAATGGAAGAAGATATTTGCAAATGACATATCAGATAAAGGACTAGTTTCCAAGATCTATAAAGAACTTATCAAACACAACACCAAAGAAACAAACAATCCAATCATGAAATGGGCAAAAGACATGAACAGAAATCTCACAGAGGAAGACATAGACATGGCCAACATGCACATGAGAAAATGCTCTGCATCACTTGCCATCAGGGAAATACAAATCAAAACCACAATGAGATACCACCTCACACCAGTGAGAATGGGGAAAATTACCAAGACAGGAAACAACCAATGTTGGAGAGGATGCGGAGAAAAGGGAATCCTCATACACTGTTGGTGGGAATGTGAACTGGTGCAGCCACTCTGGAAAACTGTGTGGAGGTTCCTCAAACAGTTAAAAAAATACCTGCCCTACGACCCAGCAATTGCACTGTTGGGGATTTTCCCCAAAGAGACAAATGCAATGAAACGCCGGGACACCTGCACCCCGATGTTTATAGCAGCAATGGCCACGATAGCCAAACTGTGGAAGGAGCCTCGGTGTCCAACGAAAGATGAATGGATAAAGAAGATGTGGTTTATGTATACAATGGAATAACACTCAGCTATTAGAAATGACAAATACCCACCATTTGCTTCAACGTGGATGGAACTGGAGGGTATTATGCTGAGTGAAGTAAGCCAGTCGGATAAAGACAAACATTATATGTGCTCATTCATTTGGAGAATATAAATAATAGTGAAAGGGAATATAAGGGAAGGGGGAAGAAATGTGTGGGAAATATCAGAAAGGGAGACAGAACGTAAAGACTGCTAACTCTGGGAAACGAACTAGGGGTGGTAGAAGGGGAGGAGGGCGGGGGGTGGGAGTGAAAGGATGAGGGGCACTGGGGGTTATTCTGTATGTTAGTAAATAGAACACCAATAATAAAAAATAAATTAAAAAAAGAAAAATGAAAGAACCAGAGTCAACAGGTTGAAGTCAAGAGCAGGCGGCAACCAGGGTCAGCAGGTCCAAGTCAGGCCAAAGTGGGGTTCACAGTCATTAGGGCACGGTGAGACCCAGAGCGGGACCAGAGTCACCTGGTCCAGGTGAGGTCCATTTGTGGAACACAGTCACCGGGCCCCAATTGTGCCCAGTTTAGGACCATGGTCAACAGGGCCAGGTGAGGCCCAGATGGGGACCGGAGTCCCCAAATCCAGGTGAAGACCAGGTGGGGACCACAGTCACCAGATCCAGGGTAGTCTCAGGTGCAGACCAGAATCACCAAGTCCAGGTGAGTTGCAGGTGGCAACCACACTCACCAGGTCCCGGTGAGGCCCTGGTGGGGACCAGAGTCACGAGGTACATGAGAAGCTAGAAACACTGCAGCCACTAGGTCCACAGGATGTCCATATGGGAACGAGAATCACCAGTTACAGGTGAGGACCAGGTGGGGATCCGACTCACCATGTCCAGGTGAGACCCAGGTGGGAACCAGTGTCACCATGTCCAGGTGTGGCCCAGGTGAATACCAGAGTTAATATGTCCGGCAGGGTCACTGTTAGTGAACAGTGTAACCATATCCTGATGCTACCCTGGTGGGTACCAGAGACACCAGGTCCTGGTGAGGCCCAGGTGGGACCAGAGATATGAGGTCCAGGTGAGGTCCCGATGGGAACCACAGTCACCAGGTCAGGTGAGGCCATGCTTAGGATCAGAGTCACCAGTTACTGGTGTGGCCCAGGAGGAGCCAGAGTCACCTGGTACGGAAGAGGCCAAAGTCAGGACCAGAGTTACCAGGATCAGGTCAGTCCCAGTGGGGAATAGACTAACCATGTCCCGATGATGCCCAGGTAGAACCAGAGTCACCAGGTCCAGACGAGGAGTAGGTGGAAAGCATATTCTCTAGGTCTCGGTGAGGCACACTTGAGGACCAGAATCCCCAGGTCTAGTTGAGGCCTAGAGGGGTACCAGATTCACCTGGTCTAGGTGACATCCAGATGGGGAGCAGAGTCACCATGTCAGGGTGAGGACCAGAGGGGACCCAGAGTCATCATGTCCAGGTGAGGCTCAGGTGTGGAACAGAGATCAAGATCATAATGGTCCACAGGTGAGGACCAGAGTCACCAGATCTGGGTGAGCCCCAGTTAGGATCAGAGTCACCAGTTCCAGGTGAGGCCAAGAAAGAGTCCACAGCAATCAGGTCCAGGTGGGGAACAAAGTCACGAGGACTTGGTGAGGCCCAGATGGGGACCAGATTCACCAGGTCCAGGTGAAGCCCAGGTGGGGACCAGAGTCACTAGGTCCAGATGAGGCCCAGGTGAGGACCAGAGTTAACAGGTACACGTCAGGCGCTGGTAGGTATCAGAGGCAACTGGTCCATGTGAGGCAGGCTTGGGGACCATGGACAAGAGTTCTACTTGAGGCCCAGTGTGGAACACTGTAACCAGGTCCAAGTGAGTCCCCGGTGGTGACAAGAGTCACCAGGTCCAGGTGAGGCCCAGGTGGGAACCAGGATCACCAGGTACAGGGGAGGCCCTTGAACGAACCAGAGTCAACAGTTCGAGCCCACGCGCAGGTGGCAACTAGGGTCAGCAGGTCCAAGTCAGGCCAAAGTGGGGTTCACTGTCACTAGAGCACGGTGAGACCCACAGGGGGACCAGAGTCACCTGCTCCAGGTGAGTTCCAGGTGTGGAACACAGTCACCGGGTCCCATTTTTGCCGTGATGAGGACCATGGTCAACAGGGCCAGGTGAAGCCCAGGTTGGGACCATAGTCACCATATCCAGGGTAGTCTCAGGTGCAGACCAGAATCACCAGGTCCAGGTGAGGTGCAGGTGGCAACCACACTCACCAGGTCCCGGTGAGGCCCTGGTGGGGACCAGAGTCACGAGGTACATGAGAAGCTAGAAACACTGCAGCCACCAGGTCCACATGATGTCCAGGTGGGAATGAGAATCACTAGTTAGAGGTGAGGACCCTGTAGGGATCCGACTCACCATGTCCAGGTGAGACCAAGGTGGGAACCAGTGTCACCATGTCCAGGTGTGGCGAGGTGAAGACCAGAGATAATAGGTCCGGCTGGGTCACTGTTAGTGAACAGTGTAACCATATCCTGATGCTACCCAAGTGGGTACGTGATACACCAAGTCTTGGTGAGGCCCAGGTGAGACAAGAGACATGAGGAGCAGGTGAGGTCCCGATGGGAACCACAGTCACAAGGTCAGGTGAGGCCATGCTTAGGATCAGAGTCACCAGTTACAGGTGAGACCCAGGTGGAGCCAGATTCACCAGGTAGAGAAGAGGCCAAAGTCAGGACCAGAGTTACCAGGATCAGGTCAGTCCCAGAGGGGAATAGTGTAACCATTTCCCGATGATGCCCAGGTAGAACCAGAGTCAACAGGTCCAGATGAGGCGCAGGTGGGGAGCATGTTCCCTAGGTCCCGGTGAGGCCCAGTTGAAGCCCAGAGTCACCAGGTCAAGTTGAGGCCTAGAGGGGTACCAGATTCACCTGGTCTAGGTGACATCCAGATGGGGACCAGAGTCACCATGTCAGGCTGAGTCCCAGAGGGGATCCAGAGTCATCATGTCCAGGTGAGGCTCAGGTGTGTAATAAAGCATCCAAATCATAATGGTCCACGGGGGAGGACCAGAGTCACCAGATCTGGGTGAGACCCATTTAGGATCCGAGTCACCAGTTCAAGGTGAGTCCAAGAAGGAGTCCACAGCAATCAGGTCCAGGTGGGGAACAAAGTCACCAGGACTGGGTGAGGCCCAGATGGGGACCAGATTCACCAGGTCCAGGTGATTCCCAGGTGGTGACCAGAGTTACCAGTTCCGGGTGAGGTCCAGGTAAGGACCAGATTCACTATGTCCAAGTGAGACCCACGTGGGGACCTGTGTCACCAGGCATGGGTGAGGCCCAGGTGTCAACCCCACTCACCAGGTCCAGGTGAGGGCAACCTGCAGGCCATGCAGAGGAACCATGTCCCGATGATGCCCAGGTAGGGACTAGAGTTACCAGGTCCAGGTGAGGCCAACCTGCAGGCCATGCAGTGGAACAATGTCCCGATGATGCCCAGATAGGGACCAGAGTTACGAGGTCCAGGTGTGGCTAACCTGCAGGTCATGCAGTGGAGCCATGTCCCGATGATGCCCAGGAAGGGACAAGAGTCATCAGGTCCAAATGAGACCCAGATGGAGCATATTCACTAGGTCCAGGTGAGGCCCATTTGAGGACCAGAGTCACCAGAACTGGTTGAGGCGTAGAGGGGTACCGGAATCACCTGGTCCATGTGACATCCAGATGGAGACCAGAGTCACCAGGTGAGGGTTAGGCCCAGAGTGGTTCCAGAGGCCAGAGCCTCATGTCCAGGTGAGGCTCAGGTGTGGAACAGAGTCACCAGGTACCAAGGATGCCCAGGTGAGGACCAGAGTCACCAGGTCTGGGTGACACGCAGATAGGATCAGAGTCACCAGGTCCAGGTGAGGCCATGAAAGCGTCCACAGCAATCAGGTCAAGGTGGGGAACAAAGTCACCAGCACTGAGTGAGGCCAAGATGGGGTCGGATTCACCAGGTCCAGGTGAGGCCCAGGTGGTGACCAGAGTCCCCGGGTCTGGGAGAGGACCATGTAAGGAGCAGATTCACCAGGTCCAAGAGAACCACGTGGGTTCCTGAGTCACCAGGTATAGGTGAAGCTCAGGTGGCAACCCCACTCACCAGGTCCAGGTGAGGCCAACCTGCAAGCCACCGTCAGCAGATCCAGGTGAGGCCCAAGTGGGGACCGGTGTCACCAGGTAAATGTGAGTCTACAAGAACACGACAGTCACCAGGTCCAGGTGTGGTTCATGTGGGAACGAGAGTCACCAGGCCCAGGTGAGACCCAGGTGGGGACCACAGTCACCAGGTCCAGAGTGAGGCCTAGGAGGGGGGACGAGAGTCATCAGGAGCAGTTGAGGCCAAAGTGTGGATCAAAGTTATCATGTTCAGGTGAGGCCCATGTGGGGAACAGAGTAACCATGTCCCATTGATGACAGGTGGGAAAAGAGACACAAGGTCCCGACGAGGCCTAAGTGAGGAGTAGATTCACCAGGTCCTGTTGAGGATCAGCTGAGGACCAGTGTCCCCAGCTCCAGGTGAGTCCCAGTGGGGGACCAGAGTCACCCGGTTCTGGTGATATCCAGGTGGGAACCAGAGTCACCACGTCAGGGTGAGGCCCAGAGGGGGACAAGAATCACTAGGTCCAGGTGAGGCCCCGATGTGGAACTGAGAAACCAGGTCCCATGATGCCCATATGAGGACCTGAGTCACCAGGTCCAGGTGAGGTCCCTGTGGGAACCAGTCACCTCGTCCAGGTGAGGTCCTGGTGGGACCACAGTCACAAGGTCCAGGTGAGGCGCAGGAGGCAACAGGATTCACCAAGTCCAGGTGATGCCCAGGTGGCGACCAGTCACCAGATCCAGGTGTGGAACAGCTAAGGACCAGATTCTCCAGGCCCAAGTGAAGCACAACGGGTGACCAGAGTCACCAGGGCAGGGTGAGGCCCAGAGGGGGAACCAGAGTAACCAGTTTAGTTTGAGGCCCAGAATGGGACCAGAGGTCCCTGGTCAAAGAGAGGCACAGGTGTGGAATAGAGTATCCAGGTCCCAGTGACGCCTGGGTGAGGACCAGAGTCACTAGGGCCATGCAGACCCAGATGGGGAACAGAATCACTAGGTCCTGGTGAGGCATAGAATAAGAACACATTCAGCAGTATCAGGTGAGCCCCTTGTGAGAACCAGAGCCACACTATCGAGCTGAGTACCAGGACCAGGTGAGTCCCACGTGAGGACCAGATTCATCAGGTCGAATTGAGGCATAGCTGGGGACAAGAGTCACCAGGTCTGGGTGCGGCCTAGGTGGGGCAAGATTCAGCAGTACTGAGTTAGGTCCAAGTGGGGACGAGAGACACCAGGACCAGGTGAGGCCAAACTGAGGACCAGAGTCACCAGATCCAGGTGAGGTCCATGTTGGAAAGAGAGTCACGAGGTCCAGGAGAGGTCCAGGTGGGGTCCAGAGTCACCAGATCCAGGTGAAGTCCAGGTGGGGACCTGAGTCACCAGATCCATGTGAAGCCCAGGTGGGGACCAGGAACACCAGGTACAGGGGAGGCCCTTGAAAGAACCAGAGTCAACAGTTCGAGGTCAGGCGCAGGTTTCAACCAGGGTCAGCAGGTCCAAGTAAGGGGAAAGTGGGGTTCACAGTCACTAGGGAATGGTGAGACCCAGAGGGGCACCAGAATCACGTGGTCCAGGTGAGGTCCAGTTGTGGAACACAGTTACCGCGTTCCAATTTTGGCCAGTTGAGGACCATGGTCAACAGGGCCAGGTGAGGCTCAGATGGGAACCATAGTCCCCAAATCCAGGTGAAGCCCAGGTGGGGACCACAGTCACCAGATCCAGGGTAGTCTCAGGTGCAGACCAGAATCACCAGGTCCAGGTGAGGTGCAGGTGGCAAACACAATCACCAGGTCCCGGTGAGGCCCTGGTGTGGACCAGTGTCACAAGGTACATGACAAACTAGAAACACCGCAGCCACCAGGTCCACATGATGTCCATGTGGGAACGAGAATCACCAGTTATAGGTTAGGACCAGGTGGGTATCTGACTCACCATTTCCAGGTGAGACCCAGGTGTGAACCAGTGTCACCATGTCCAGGTGTGGTCCAGGTGAAGACCAGAGTTAATAGGTCAGGCTTGGTCACTGTTAGTGAACAGTGTAACCATATCCTGATGCTACCCAGGAGGGTACCAGAGACACCAGGTCCTGGTGAGGCCCAGGTGGGACCAGAGACATGAGGTCTAGGGGAGGTCCCGATGGGGACCACAGTCACCAGGTCAGGAGAGGCCACGCTTTGGATCAGATTCACCAGTTACAGGTGAGGCCCAGGTGGAGCCTGAGTCACCTGGTAGAGAAGAGGCCAAAATCAGGACCAGAGTTACCAGGATCAGGTCATTCCCAGTGGGGAACAGAGTAACCATGTCCCGATGATGCCCTGGTAGACCCAGCGTCACCAGGTCCAGATGAGGCGCAGGTGGGGAGCATATTCACTAGGTCTCGGTGACACCCAGTTGAGGACCAGTGTCACCAGGTCTATTTGAGCCCTAGAGGGGTACCAGATTCACCTGGTCTAGGTGACATCCAGATGGGGACCAGAGTCACATGTCAGGGTGAGGCCCCGAGGGGATCCAAAGTCATCATGTCCAGGTGAGGCTCAGGTGTTTAACAGAGTATCCAGGTCATAATGGTCCACAGGTGATTACCAGAGTCACCAGATCTGGGTGAGGCCCAGGTAGGATCAGAGTCACCACTTCCAGTTGAGGCCAAGAAGGAGTCCACAGCAATCAGGTCCAGAGGGGAACAAAGTCACCAGGACTGGGTGACGACCAAATGGGGACCAGATTCACCAGGTCCAGGTGATTCCCAGATGGTGACCAGGGTTACCAGTTCCGGGTGAGGACCAGGTAAGGACGAGAAACACCAGGTGAAACTGGGCCCACGGGGGAGCTGTGTCACCATGTATGTGTGAGGCCCAGGTGCCAACCCCACTCACCAGCTCCATGTGAGGCCAACCTGCAGGCCATGTAGAGGAACAATGTCCCGATGATGCCCAGGTAGGGACCAGAGTTACCAGGTCCAGGTGAGGCCAACCTGAAGGCCATGAAGCTGAACCATGTCCCGATGATGCCCAGGAAGGGACCAGAGTCACCAGGTCCAAATGAGGCCCAGTTGGAGCATATTCACTAGGTCCAGGTGAGGCCCAGTTGAGGACCAGAGTCACCAGATCTGGTTGAGTATTAGAGTGGTACAAGAATCACATGGTCCAGTTGACATCCAGATAGGGACAAGAGTCACCAGGTCAGGTTGAGGCCCAGAGAGGTTCCAGAGTCATCATGTCCAGGTGAGGCTCAGGTGTGGAACAGCGTCACCAGGTACCAATGATGCCCAGGTGAGGACCAGAGTCACCAGGTCTCGGTGACGCTCAGATAGGATCAGAGCCACCAGTTCCAGGTAAGGCCAAGAAAGAGTCCACAGCAATCAGGTCCAGGTGGGGAACAAAGTCACCAGGAATGGGTGAGGCCCAGATGGAGACCAGATTCACTCACCAGGTCCAGGTGAGGTCCAGGTGGTGACCGGAGTCCCCAGGTCTAGTAGAGGACCAGGTAAGGACCAGATTCTCCAGGTCCAAGAGGCACACGTGGGGACCTGAGTCACCAGGTATGGGTGTGTCCTAGGTGGCATCCCCACTCACCAGGTCCAGGTGAGGCCATCCTGCAGGCCAGAGTCACCAGATCCACGTGAGGCCCAGTGGGGACCAGAGTCACTAGGTAAATGTGAGTCTACAAGAACACCACAGTCACCACGTCCAGGTGTGTTTCATGTAGGAACAACAGTCACCAGGTCCAGGAGAGACCCAGGTGGGGACCACAGTTACCAGGTCCAGATTGAGGCCTAGGTGTGGGGACCAGATTCATCAGGACCAGTTGAGGCCAAAGTGTGGAGCAAAGTTATCATATCCAGGTGAGGCCCAGTTGGGGAACAGAGTAACCATGTCCCATTGATGTCAGGTGGGAAAAGAGTCACAGGTCCAGACGAGGTCTAAGTGAGGAGTAGATTCATCAGGTCCTGTTGAGGCCCAGTTCAGGACCAGTGTCCCCAGCTTTGGGTGAGTCCCAGAGGGGAACCAGAGTCACCCGGATCTGGTGATATCCAGGTGGGGACCAGAGTCACCACGTCAGGGTGAGGCCCAGAGGGGGACGAGAATCACTAGGTCCAGGTGAGGCCCCAATGTGGACCTGAGAAAGCAGGAACCATGATGCCCATATGAGGACCTGAGTCACCAGGTCCAGGTGAGGTCCCTGTGGGAACCAGTCACCTCGTCCAGCTGAGGCCAGGTGGGACCACAGTCACCAGGTCCAGCTGAGGCCCAGGTATATAAGAGTGTCCAGGTCCCAATAATGCCAAGGTGAGGACAGAGTAAACAGGTCCAGGAGAGACCCAAATATGGATCAGAGTCATTGTGTTCCAGGTGAGGCCAGATGGAGACCACAGGAACCAGGTCCAGGAGAGCCCCATATGGGAACCAGAGCCACCAGATCCAGGTGAGGTCCAGGTGGGACCAGAGTCACAAGGTCCAGGGGAGGCGCAGATGGCAACAGGATTCACCAAGCCCAGGTGAGGCGCAGGTGGCGACCAGTCACCAGATCCAGGTGCGGACCAGCTAAGGACTAGATTCACCAGGGCCAAGTGAAGCCCAAGGGGTGACCAGAGTCACCAGGAAGGGTGAGGCCCAAAGTGTAACCAGAGTAACCAGTTTAGTTTGTGGCCCAGAATGGGACCAGAGGTCACTGGTCAAAGTGAGGTCCAGGTGTGTAATAGAGTATCCAGGACCCAATGATGCCTAGGTGAGTACCACAGTCCCTAGGGCCATGCAGGCCCAGATGGGGAACAGAATCACTAGGTCCTGGTGAGACATAGAATAAGACCACATTCAGCAGTATCAGGTGAGCCCCTTGTGGGAACCAGAGCCACTCTATCCAGCTGAGTCCCAGGTCCATGTGAGGCCCACGTGAGGACCAGATTCATCAGGTCGAATTGAGGCATAGCTGGGGACAAGAGTCACCAGGTCTGGGTGCGGCTTAGGTGGGGCAAGATTCAGCAGTTCTGAGTTAGGTCAAAGTGGGGACGAGAGACACCAGGTCCAGGTGAGGCCAAATGAGGACCAGAGTCACCAGATCCAGGTGAGGTCCATGTTGGAAAGAGAGTCACCAGGTCCAGGAGAGGTCCAGGTGGGATCCTGAGTCACCAGATCCAGGTGAAGCCCAGATGGGTACCAGAGTCACTAGGTCCAGATGAGGCCCAGGTGAGGACCAGAGTTACCAGGTACACGTGAGGCGCCGGGAGGTATCAGAGGCAACAGGTCCATGTGAGGCAGGCTTGGGGACCATGGTCAAGAGTTCTACTTGAGGCCCAGTGTGGAACACTGTAACCAGGTCCAAGTGAGTCCCCGGTGGTGACAAGAGTCACCAGGTCCAGGTGAGGCCCAGGTGGGCACCAGGATCACCAGGTACAGGGGAGGCCCTTGAAAGAACCACAGTCAACAGTGCGAGGTCAGGCGCAGGTGGCAAACAGGGTCAGCAGGTCCAAGTCAGGCCAAAGTGGGGTTCAGAGTCACTAGAGAACGGTGAGACCCAGAGGGGGACCAGAGTAAACTGGTCCAGGTGAGGTCCAGGTGTGGAACACAGTCACCGGGTCCCAATTTTGCCCAGTTGAGGACCATGGTCAACAGGGCCAGGTGAGGCCCAGATGGGAATCGGAGTGCCCAAATCCAGGTAAAGCCCAAGTTGGGACCCCAGTCATCAGATCCAGGGTAGTCTCAGTTGCAGACCAGAATCACCAGGTCCAGGTGAGGTGCAGGTGGCAACCACACTCACCAGGACCCGGTGAGGCCCTGGTGGGGACCAGAGTCACGAGGTACATGAGAAGGTAGAAACACTGCAGCCACCAGGTCCACATGATGTCCATGTGGGAACGAGAATCACCAGTTAGAGGAGAGGACCCTGTGGGGATCGGACTCACCATGTTCAGGTGAGACCCAGGTGGGAACCAGTGTCACCATGTACAGGTGTGGCCCAGGTGAAGACCAGAGTTAATAGGTCCGGCTGGGTCACTGTTAGTGAACAGTGTAACCATATCCTGATGCTACCCAGGTGGGTACGAGAGACACCAAGTCCTGGTGAGGCCCAGGTGAGACCAGAGACATGAGGACCAGGTGAGGTCCCATGGGCACCACAGACATCAGGTCAGGTGAGTCCATGCTTAGGATCAGATTCAACAGATACAGGTGAGGCCCATTTGGAGCCAGAGTCACCTGGTACAGAAGAGCCAAAAGTCAGGACCAGAGTTACCAGGATCAGGTCAGTCCCAGTGGGGAATAGAGTAACCATGACCCGATGATGCCCAGGTAGAACCCGAGTCACCAGGTCCAGATGAGGCGCAGGTGGGGAGCATATTCACTAGGTCCCGGTGAGGCCCAGTTGAGGACCAGTTTCACCAGGTCTAGTTGAGGCCCATATGGGTACCAGATTCACCTGGTCAAGGTGACATCCAGATGGGGACCAGAGTCACCATGTCAGGGTGAGCCCCAGGTGGCAACCCCACTCACCAGGTCCAGGTGAGGCCAACCTGCAGGCCAGAGTCACCAGATCCAGGTGAGGCCCTAGTGGGGACCGGAGTCACCAGGTAAATGTGAGTCTACAAGAACACCACAGTCACCAGATCCAAGTGTGGTTCATCTGGGAACGAGAGTCACCAGGTCCAAGTGAGAAAGAGGTGGGGACCACAGTCACCAGGTCCAGATTGAGGCCTAGGTGGGGGGACCAGAGTCATCAGGACCAGTTGAGGCCAAAGTGTGGAGCAAAGTTATCATGTCCAGGTGAGGCCCAGGTGGGGAACACAGTAACCATGTCCCATTGATGCCAGGTGGGAAAAGAGTCACAAGGTCCAGACGAGGTCTAAGTGAGGAGTAGATTCACCAGGTCCTGTTGAGGCCCAGCTGAGGACCAGTGTCCCAAGCTCCGGGTGAGTCCCAGAGGGGGACCAGAGTCACCCGGTTCTGGTGATATCCAGGTGGGAACCAGAGTCAGCACGTCAGGAAGGGGCCCAGAGGCGGAAGAGAATCACTAGGTCCAGGTGAGGCCCCAATGTGGAACTGAGAAACCAGGTTCCATGATGCCCATATGAGGACCTGAGTCACCAGGTCCAGGTGAGGTCACTGAGGGAACCAGTCACCTCGTCCAGGTGAGGCCCAAGTGGGACCACAGTCACCAGGTCCAGGTGAGGCCCAGGTATATATGAGAGTATCCAGGTCCCAATGATGCCTAGGGAAGGACCAGAGTCAACAGGTCCAGGAGAGGTCCAGATATGGATCAGAGTCATTGTGTTCCAGTTGAGGCCAGATGGAGACCACAGGAACCAGGTCCAGGAGAGCCCCATATGGGAACCAGAGCCACCAGATCCAGGTGAGGTCCAGGTGTGGCCACAGTCACAAGGTCCAGGTGAGTTGCAGGTGGCAACAGGATTCACCAAGTCCAGGTGAAGCCCAGGTGGCGACAAGTCACCACATCCAGGTGCGGACCAGCTAAGGACCAGACACAAGGCCCAAGTGAACCCCAAGGGGTGACCAGAGTCACCAGGTAAGGGTGAGGCCCAGAGGGGGAACCATAGTAACCATTTTGTTTGAGGCCCAGAATGGGACCAGAGGTCCCTGGTCAAAGTGAGGCTCATGTGGGGTATAGAGTATCCAGATCCCAGTGATGCCTGGGTGAGGACCAGAGTCACTAGGACCATGCAGGACCAAATGGGGAACAGAATCACTTGGTCCTGGTGAGGCATAGAAACACACCACAGTCAGCAGTATCAGGTGAGCCCCTTGTGGGAACCAGAGCCACTCTATCCAGCTGAGTCACAGGCCCATGTGAGGCCCACGTGAGGACCAGATTCATCAGGTCGAATTGAGGCATAGCTGGGGACAAGAGTCACCAGGTCTGGGTGCGGCCTAGGTGGGGCAAGATTCAGCAGTTCTGAGTTAGGTCAAAATGGGGACGAGAGACACCAGGTCCAGGTGAGGCCAAACTGAGGACCAGAGTCACCAGATCCAGGTGAGGTCCATGTTGGAAAGAGAGTCACCAGGTCCAGGAGAGGTCCAGGTGTGGACCAGAGTCACCAGAAAACGTGAAGCCCAGTTGTGGACCAGAGTCACTATGTCCGGTTGAGGCCCAGGTGAGGACCAGAGTTACCAGGTACACGTGAGGTCCCGGTGGAGATCAGAGGCAACAGGTCTATGTGAGGCCGGCTTGGGGACCATGGTCAACAGGTCTACTTGAGGCCCAGGAGTGGAACATAGTAAGCAGGTCCAGGTGAGTCCTCCGTGTTGAAAAGTGTCACCATGTCCAGATGAGGCCCTGGTGGGACCAGGATCACCAGGTACAGGGGAGGACCTTGAAATAACCAGAGTCAACAGTTCGAGGTCAGGCGCAGGTGGCAACAAGTGTCAGGAGGTCCAAGTCAGGCCAAAGTGGGTTTCACAGTCACTAGGGATCGGTGAGACCCAGAGGGGGACCAGAGTCATGTGGTCCAGGTGAGGTCCAGTTGTGGAACACAGTCACCGGTTCCGATTTTGCCCAGGTGAGGACCATGGACTACAGGGCCAGGTGAGGCCCAGGTGGGGACCGGAGTCCCCAAATCCAGGTGAAGCCCCGGTGGGGACCACGTCACCAGATCCAGGTTAGTCTCAGGTGCAGACCAGAATCACCAGGTCCAGGTGAGGCGGAGGTGGCAACCACACACACCAAGTCCCGGTGAGTCCTTGGTGGGGACCAGAGTCACGAGGTACATGAGAAGCTAGAAACACTGCAGCCACCAGGTCCACATGATGTCCATGTGGGAACGAGAATCACCACTTACAAATGAGGACCAGGTGGGGATCCGACTCACCAAGTCCAGGTGAGACCCAGGTGGGAACCAGTGTCACCATGTCCAGGTGTGGCCCAGGTGAAGACCAGAGTTAATAGGTCCGGCTGGGTCACTGTTAGTGAACAGTGTAACCATATCCTAATGCTACCCAGGTGGGTACGAGAGACACCAGGTCCTGGTGAGGCCCAGGTGGGACCAGAGACATGAGGACCGGGTGAAGTCCTGATGGGAACCACAGTCACCAGGTCAGGTGAGGCCATGCTTAGGATCAGAGTCACCAGTTCCAGGTGAGGCCAAGAAGGAGTCCACAGCAATCAGGTCCAGGTGGGGTGACTTAGTCACCAGGATTAGATGAGGACCAGATGGGGACCAGATTAACCAGGTTCAGGTGATTCCCAGGTGGTGACCCGATTCAGGAGTTTCGGGTGAGGACCAGGTAAGGACCAGATTCACCAGGTCCAAGTGAGGCCCACGTCGGGACCTGTGTCACCAGGCATGGGTGAGGCCAAGGTGACAACGCCACTCACCAGGTCCAGGTGAGCCCAACCTGCAGGCCATGCAGAGGAACCATGTCCCGATGATGCCCAGGTTGCAACTAGAGTTACCGGATCCAGGTGAGGCCAAACTGCAGGCCATGTGTGGAACCATGTCCCGATGATGCCCAGGTAGGGACCAGAGTTACCAGGTCCAGGTGAGGCCAACCTGCAGGTCATGCAGTGGAACCATGTCCCGATGATGCCCAGGTAGTGACCAGAGTCACCAGGTCTAAATGAGGCCCAGATGGAGCATATTCACTAGGTCCAGGTGAGGCCCAGTTGAGAACCAGAGTCAGCAGATCTGGTTGTGGCCTAGAGGGGTACCAGATACACCTGGTCCAGGTGACATCCAGATGGGGACCAGAATCACCAGGTCAGGGTGAGGCCCAGAGGGGTTCCAGAGTCATCATGTGCAGGTGAGGCTCTGGTGTGGAACAGAGTCACCAGGTACCAATGATGCCCAGGTGAGGACCAGAGTCACCAGGTCTGGGTGACGTGCAGATAGGATCAGAGTCACCAGTTCCTGGTGAGGCCAAGAAAGAGTCCACAGCAATCAGATTCAGATGGGGAACAAATTCACCAGGACTGGGTGAGGCCCAGATGGGGACCAGATTCACAGGTCCAGATGAGGCCCAGTTGGGGACCAGAGTCCCCGGGTCTGGGAGAGGACCAGTTAACGACCAGATTAACAGGTCCAAGAGGCCCACGTGTGGAACTGAGTCACCAGGTATGGGGTGGCAACCCCACTCACCAGGTCCAGGTGAGGACAACCTTCAGGCCAGAGTCACCAGATCCAGGTGAGGCCCTAGTAGGGACCGGAGTCACCAGGTAAATGTGCGTCTTCAAGAACACCACCATCACCAGGTCCAGGTGTGGTTCATGTGGGAACGAGAGACACCAGGTCCAGGTGAGAAAGAGGTGGGGACCCCAGTCACCAGGTCCAGATTGAGGCCTAGGTGGGGGGACCAGCGTCATCAGGACCAGTTGAGGCCAAAATGTGGAGCAAAGTTATCATGTCCAGGTGAGGCCCGGGTGGGGAACAGAGTAACGATGTCCCATTGATGCCAGGTGGGAAAAGAGTCAGAAGGTCCCGGTGAGGTGCAGGTGGCAACAGGATTCACCAAGTCCATGTGAGGCCCAGGTGGCGAACAGTCACCAGATCCATGTGCGGACCAGCTAAGGACCAGATTCACCAGGCCCAAGTGAAGCCCAAGGGGTGACCAGATTTACCAGGTAAGGGTGAGGCCCAGAAGGGGAACCAGAGTAACCAGTTTAGTTTGAGGCCCAGAATGGGACCAGTGGTCCGTGGTCAAAGTGAGGCCCAGGTGTGGAATAGAGTATCCAGTTCCGAATGATGCCTGGGTCAGGACCAGAGTCACTAGGGCCATGCAGGCCCAGAGGGGGAACAGAATCACTAGGTCCTGGTGAGTCACAGAAAAAGACCACAGTCACCAGTATGAGGTGAGCCCCTTGTGGGAACCAGAGCCACTCTATCCAGCTGAGTCCCAGGTCCATGTGAAGCCCACGTGAGGACCAGATTCACCAGGTTGAATTGAGGCATAGCTGGGGACAAGAGTCACCAGGTCTGGGTGCGGCCTAGGTGGGGAAAGATTCAGCAGTTCTGAGTTAGGTCAAAGTGGGGACGAGAGACACCAGGTCCAGGTGAGGCCAAACTGAGTACAAGAGTCACAAGATCCAGGTGAGGTCCATGTTGGAAAGAGAGTCACCAGGTCCAGGAGAGGTCCAGGTGGGAACCAGAGTCACTAGATCCAGGTGAAGTCCAGGTGGGGACCAGAGTCACCAGATCGAGGTGAAGCCCAGGTGGGGACCAGAGTCACTAGGTGCAGATGAGGCCCAGGTGAGGACCAAGGTTACCAGGTACACGTGAGGATCCGGTGGGGATCAGAGGCAACAGGTCCATGTGAGGCCGGCTTGGGGACCATGATCAACAGGTCCACTTGAGACCCAGGTGTGGAACTCAGTAAGCAGGTCCAGGTGAGTCCCCCGTGGTTACAAGGGTCACCACGTCCAGGTGAGTCCCAGGTGGGAGCAGGATCACCAGGTACAGGGGAGGCCCTTGAAAGAACCAGAGTCAACAGTTCGAGTTCAGGCGCAGGTGGCAACCAGGGTCAGCAGGTCCAAGTGAAGCCAAAGTGGAATTCACAGTCACTAGGGCACGGTGAGACCCAGAGGGGGAGCATAGTCCCCTGGTCCAGGTGAGGTCCAGTTGTGGAACACAGTCACCAGGTCCCAATTTTGCCCAGTTGAGGACCATGGTCAACAGGGCCAGGTGAGGCCGAGGTGGGGACCGGAGTCCCGAAATCCAGGTGAAGCACAGGTGGGGACCATAGTCACAAGATCCAGGGTAGTGTCAGGTGCAGACCAGAATCACCAGGTCCAGGTGTGGTGCAGGTGGCAACCAAACTCACCAGGTCCCGGTGAGGCACTGGTGGGGACCCGAGGCACGAGGTACATGAGAAGCTAGAAACACATGGGATCCCTGGGTGGCGCAGCGGTTTGGCGCCTGCCTTTGGCCCAGGGCGCGATCCTGGAGACCGGGGATCGAATCCCACGTCGGGCTCCCGGTGCATGGAGCCTGCTTCTCCCTCTGCCTGTGTCTCTGCCTCTCTCTCTCTCTGTGACTATCATAAATAAATAAAAATTTAAAAAAAGATGCTAGAAACACTGCGGCCAACAGGTTCACATGATCTCCATGTGGGAACAAGAATCACCAGTTACAGGTAAGGACCAGGTGGGGATCCGACTCACCATGTCCAGGTGAGACCCACGTGGGAAACAGTGTCACCATGTCCAGGTGTGGCCCAGGTGAAGACCAGAGTTAATAGGTCCGGCTGGGTCACTGTTAGTGAACAGTGTAACCATATCCTGATGCTACCCAGGTGGGTGGCAGAGACAACAGATCCTGGTGAGGCCTAAGTGGGACCAGAGACATGAAGTCCAGGTGAGTTCCCGATGGGAACCACAGTCACCAGGTCAGGTGAGGCCATGCTTAGGATCAGAGTCACCAGTTACAGGTGAGGCCCATGTGGAGCCAGAGTCACCTGGAACAGAAGAGACAAAGTCAGGACCAGAGTTACCAGGATCAGGTCACTCCAAGTGGGAATAGAGTAACCATGTCCCGATGATGCCAAGGTAGAACCAGAGTCACCAGGCACAGATGTGGCGCAGGTGGGGAGCATGTTCACTAGGTCCCGTTGAGGCCCAGTTGAGGACCAGAGTCACCAGGTCTAGGTGAGCCCTAGAGGGGTACCATATTTACCTGGTCTGGTGACATCCTGATGGGGTCCGGAGTCCCCATGTCAGGCTGAGGCCCAGAGGGGATCCAGAGTCAACATATCCAGGTGAGGCTCAGGTGTGGAACAGAGTATCCAGGTCATAATGGTCCACAGGTGAGGACCAGAGTCACCAGATCTGGGTGAGGCCCAGTTAGCATCAGAGTCAGCAGTTCCAGGTTAGCCAAGAAGGAGTCCACAGCAATCAGGTCCAGGTGGGGAAGAAAGTCAACAGGACTGGGTGAGGCCCAGATGGGGACCAGATTCACCAGGCCCAGGTGATTCCCATGTGGTGACCAGAGTTACCAGTTCCGGGTGACCACCAGGTAAGGACCAGATTCACCAGGTCCAAGTGAGGCCCACGTGGGGACCTGTGTCACTAGGCAAGGGTGAGGCCCAGGTGACAAACCCACTCACCAGTTCCAGGTGAGGCCAACCTGCAGGCCATGCAGAGGAAACAGGTCCCAAAGATGCTCAGGTAGGCACGAGAGTTACCAGGTTCAGGTGAGGCCAACCTACAGGCCATGCAGTGGAACCATGTCCCGATGATGCCCAGGTAGGGACCAGAGTTACCAGGTCCAGGTGAGGCCAACCTGAAGTCCATGCAGTGGAACCATGTCCCGATGATGCCCAGGTAGGGATCAGAATCATCAGGTCCAATGAGATCCAGATGGAGCATATCCACTAGGTCCAGGTGAGGTCCAATGGAGGACCAGAGTCACAGGACCTGGTTGAGGCCTAGAGGGGTACCAGAATCACCTGGTCCAGGTGACATCCAGATGGGGACCAGAGTCACCAGGTCAGGATGAGGCCCAGAGAGGTTCCAGAGTCATCATGTCCAGGTGAGGCTCAGGTGTGGAACAGAGTCACCAGGTACCAAAGATGCCCAGGTGAGGAGCAGAGTCACCAGGTCTGGGTAATGCGCAGATAGGATCAGTGTCACCAGTTCCCGGTGAGGCCAAGAAAGAGTCCACAGCAATCAGATTCAGGTGGGGAACAAAGTCACCAGGACTGGGTGAGGCCCAGATGGTGACCAGATTCACCAGGTCCAGGTGAGGCCCAGGTGGTGACCAGAGAACCCGGGGCTGGGAGACAACCTGTTAAGGACCAGATTCACCAGGTCCAAGAGGCCCAGCAGGGACCTGTGTCCCCAGGTACGGGTGAGGCACAGGTTGCAACCAAATTCACCAGGTCAAGGAGAGGCCATCCTTCGCGCCATGCAGAGGAACCGTGTCCCGATGATGTACATGTAGGAACCAGAGTTACCAGGTCCAGGTGAGGCCAACCTGCAGGCCATGCAGTGGAACCATGTCCCGATGATGCCCAGGTAGGGACCAGAGTCACCAGGTCCAAATGAGGCCCAGATTGAGCATATGCACTAGGTCTACGTGAGGCCCAGTAGAGGACCAGAGTCACCAGATCTGGTTGAGGCTCAGAGGGGTACCAGAATCACCTGGTCAAGGTGACATCCAGATGGGGACCAGAGTCCCCAGGACAGGGTGAGGCCCAGAGAGGTTGCAGAGTCATCATGTCCAGGTGAGGTACAGGTGTGGAACTGAGTCACCAGGTACCAATGATGCCCAGATGAGGACCAGAGTCACCAGATCTGGGTGACGCGCAGATAGGATCAGAGTCACCAGTTCCAGGTGAGGCCAAGAAAGAGTCCACAGCAATCAGTTCCAGGTGGGGAACAAAGTAACCAGGACTGGGTGAGGCCCAGATGGGGACCAGTTCACCTTGTCCAAGTGAGGCCCAGGTGATGACCAGAGTACCCAGGTTGGGAGAAGAAGAGGTAAGGACCAGATTCACCAGGTCCAAGAGGCCCACGTGGGGACCTGAGTCACCAGGTATGGGTTAGCCACAGGTGGCAATCCCACTAACCAGGTCCAGGTGAGGCCAACCTGCAGGCCATGTGCAGAACCATGTCCCGATGATGCCCAGGCAGGGACGACAGTCACCAGGTCCAAATGAGGCCCAGATGGAGCATATTCACTAGGTCCAGGTGAAGCCAATTGAGGACCAGAGTCACCAGAACTGGTTGAGGCCTAGAGGGGTACCAGAATCACCTGGTCCAGGTTACATCCTAATGGGGACCAGAGTCACCAAGTCAGGTGAGGCCATGCTTAGGATAAGAGTCACCAGTTACAGGTGAGGCCCAGGTGGAGCCAGAGTCACCTGGTACAGAAAATGCCAAAGTCAGACCAGTGTTACAAGGATCAGGTGACTCCCAGTGGGGAATAGAGTAACCATGTCCCGATGATGCCCACGTAGAACCAGAGTCATCATGTCCAGATGAGGCGCAGTTGGGGAGCATATTCACTAGGTCCCGGGCAGACCCAGTTGAGGACTAGAGTCACCAGGTATGGTTGAGGCCTAGAGGGGTACCAGATTCACCTGGTTAGGTGACATCCAGATGGGGACCAGAGTAACCATGTCAGGGTGAGGCCCAGAGGGGATCCAGAGTCATCATGTCCAGGTGAGGCTCAGGTGTGGAACAGAGTATCCAGGTCATAATGGTCCACAGGTGAGGACCAGAGTCACCAGATTGGGAGAGGCCCAGTTAGGATCAGAATTACCACTTCCAGGTGAGGCCAAGAAGGTGTCCACAGCAATCAGGTCCCGGTGGGGAACAAAGTCACCAGGACTAGGTGATGCCCAGGTGGTGACCAGATTTACCAGTTCCGGGTGAGGACTAGGTAAGGACCACATTCACCAGATCCAAGTGAGGCCCACGTGGGGACCTGTGTCACCAGGCATGGGTAAGACCCACGTGGGAACCCCACTCACCAGGTCAAGTTGAGGCCAACCTGCAGGCCATGCCGAGGAACCATGTCCCGATGATGCCCAGGTAGGGACCAGAGTTACCAGGTCCAGGTGAGGCCAACCAGCAGGCCATGCAGTGGAACAATTTCCCGATGATGCCCAGTGAGTGACCAGAGTCACCAGGTCCAAATGAGGCCCAGATGGAGCATATTCACTAGGTCCAGGTGAGGCCCAGTTGAGGACAAGAGTCACCAGAACTGGTTGAGTCCTAGAGGGGTACCAGAATCACCTGGTCCAGGTGACATCCAGATGGGGATCAGATCACCAGGTCAGGGTGAGACCCAGAGAGGTCCCAGAGACATCATGTCCAGGTTAGGCTCAGGTGAGGACCAGAGTCAACAGGTCTGGGTGACCCACAGATAGGATCAGAGTCACCAGTTCCAGGTTAGGCCAAGAAAGAGTCCAGAGCAATCAGGTCCAGGTGAGGAACATAGTCACCAGGACTGGGTTAGGCCCAGATGGGGGCCAGATTCAACAGGTCCAGGTGAGGCCCAGGTTGTGACCAGATTCCCCGGGTCGGGGAGAAGACCAGGTAAGGACCAGATTCACCAGGTCCAAGAGGCCCACGTGGGGACCTGAGTCACCAGGTATGGGTAAGGCCCACGTGGCATCCCACTAACAAAGTCCAGGTGAGGCCAATCTGCAGGCCAGAGTCACCAGATCCAGGTGAGGCCCAGGTATATAAGACAGTATCCAGGTCCCAATGATGCCTGGGTCAGGACCAGAGTCACTAGGCCCATGCAGGCCCAGATGAGGAACAGAATCACTAGGTCCTGGTGAGGCATACAATAAGACCAAAGTCACTAGTATCAGGTGAGATCATTGTGGGAACAAGAGCCACTCTAACCAGCTGAGTCCCAGATCCATGTGAGGCCCACCTGAGGACCAGATTCATCAGGTCGAATTGAGCATAGCTGGGGACAAGTGTCACCAGGTCTGGGTGAGGGCAAACTGAGGACCAGTGACACCAGATCCAGGTGAGGTCCAGGTGTGGACCAGAGTCACCAGATCCAGGTGAAGCCCAGGTGGGGACCAGAGTCACTAGGTCCAGATGAGGCCCAGGTGAGGACCAGAGTTACCAGGTGCACGTGAGGCCCCGGTGGGGATCAGAGGCAACAGGTACATGTGGGGACGCCTTGGGGACCATGGTCAACACGTCTACTTGAGGCCCAGGTGTGGAACACAGTAAGCAGGTCCAGGTGAGTCCCCGGTGTTGACGAGAGTCACCACGTCCAGGTGAGGCTCAGGTGGGGACCAGCATCACCAGGTACGGGGGAGTCCCTTGAAAGAACCAGAGTCAACAGTTCGAGGTCAGGCGCAGGTGGCAACCCGCGTCAGCAGGTCCAAGTCAGGCCAAAGTTGGATTCACAGTCACTAGGGCACGGTGAGACCCAGAGGGGGACTAGAGTCACATGGTCCAGGTGAGTTCCAGTTGTGGAACACAGTCACAGGGTCCCAATTGTGCCCAGTTGAGGACCATGGTCATCAGGGCCAGGTGAGGCCCAGATAGGGACCGGAGTCCCCAAATCCAGGTGAAGCCCAGGTGGGGACCACAGTCACCAGATCCAGGGTAGTCTCAGGGGCAGACAAAAATCAGCAAAGTCCAGGTGAGGTGCAGGTGGCAACCACACTCAACAGTTCCCGGTGAGGCCCTGGTGGGGACCAGAGCCACGAGGTGCATGAGAAGCTAGAAACAGTGCAGCCAGCAGGTCCACATGATGTCCATGTGGGAACGAGAATCACCAGTTACATTGAGGCCCAGGTGGGGATCAGACTCACCATGTCCAGGTGAGATCCAGGTGGTAACCAGTGTCACCATGTCCATGTGTGGCGAGGTGAAGACCAGAGATAATAGGTCCGGCTGGGTCACTGTTAGTGAACAGTGTAACAATATCCTGATGCTACCCAGGTGGGTACGAGAAACACCAAGTCCTGGTGAGGCCCAGGTGAGACCAGAGACATGAGGACCAGGTGAGGTCCCGATGGGAACCACAGTCACCAGGTCAGGTGAGGCCATGATTTGGATCAGAGTCACCAGTTACAGGTGAGACCCAGGTGGAGCCAGAGTCACCTGGTAGAGAAGAGGCCAAAGTCAGGACCAGAGTTACCAGGATTAGGTCAGTCCCAGAGAGGAATAGAGTAACCATGTCCCGATGATGCCCACGTAGAACCAGAGTCACCAGGTCCACATGAGGCGCAGGTGGGGAGCATGTTCACTAGGTCCCGGTGAGGCCCAGTTGAGGACCAGAGTCACCAGGTCAAGTTGAGGCCTAGAGGGGTACCAGATTCACCTGGTCTAGGTGACATCCAGATGGGGACCAGAATCACCATGTCAGGCTGAGGCCCAGAGGGGATCCAGAGTCTTCATGACCAGGTGAGTCACCAGGTCCAGGTGAGGTCCCTGTGGGAACCAGTCACCTCGTCCAGGTGAGACCCAGGTGGGACCACACTCACCAGGTCCAGGTGAGGCCAAGTTATATAAGAGAGTATCCAGGTCCCAATGATGCCCAGGTTAGGACCAGAGTCAACAGGTCCAGGAGAGGTCCAAATATGCATCAGAGTCATTGTGTTCCTGGTGAGGCCAGATGGAGACCAGAGGAACCAGGTCCAGGAGAGCCCCATATGGGAACCAGAGCCACCAGATCCAGGTGAGGTCCAGGTGGGACCACAGTCACAAGGTCCAGTGAGGGGCAGGTGGCAACAGGATTCACCAAGTCCAGGTGAGGCCCAGGTGGCGACCACTCACCAGATTCAGGTGAGGACCAACTAAGGACCAGATTCATCAGGCCCAAGTGAAGCCCAAGGGGTGACCATATTCAACAGGTAAGGGTGAGTCCCAGAGGGGGAACCTGAGTAACCAGTTTAGTTTGAGGCCCAGAATGGGACCAGAGGTCCATGGTCAAAGTGAGGCCCAGGTGTGGAATAGAGTATCCAGGTCCCAATGATGCCTGGGTGAGGACAGAGACACTAGGGCCATGCAGGCCCAGATGGGGAACAGAATCACTAGGTCCTGGTGAGGCATAGAAAAAGATCCCAGTCACCAGTATCAGGTGAGCCCTTTGTGGGAACCAGAGCCTCTCTAGCCAGCTGAGTCCCAGGTCCATGTAAGGCCCACGTGAGGACCAGATTCATAAGGTCGATGAGGCATAGCTGGGGACAAGAGTCACCATGTCTGGGTGCGGCCTAGGTGGGGCAAGATTCAGCAATTCTCAGTTAGGTCAAAGTGTGGAAGAGAGACACCAGTTCCAGGTGAGGCCAAACTGAGGACCAGAGTCACCAGATCCATGTGAGGTCCATGTTGGAAAGAGAGTCACCAGGTCCAGGAGAGGTCCAGGTGAGGACCAGAGTCAACAGATCCAGGTGAAGTCCAGGTGGGGACCAGAGTCACCAGATCGAGGTGAAGCCCAGGTGGGGACCAGAGTCACTAGGTCCAGATGAGGCCCAGGTGAGGACCAGAGTTACCAGGTACACGTGAGGCGCTGGTAGGTATCAGAGGCAACAGGTCCATGTGAGGCTGGCTTGGGGACCATGGTCAACAGGTCTACTTGAGGCCCATGTGTGGGACACAGTAACCAGGTTCAGGTGAGTCCCCGGTGGTGACAAGAGTCACCACGTCCAGGTGAGGCCCAGGTGGGGACAAGGATGACCAGGTCCAGGGAGGCCCTTGAAAGAACCAGAGTCAACAGTTCGAGGTCAGGCGCAGGAGGCAACCAGGGTCACCAGGTCCAAGTCAGGCCAAACTGTGGTTCACAGTCACTAGGGCACGGTGAGACCCAGAGGGGGACCAGAGTCACCTGGTCCAGGTGAGGTCCAGTTGTGGAACACAGTCACCGGGTCCCAATTTTGCCCAGTTGAGGACCATGGTCACCTGGTCTAGGTGACATCCAGATGGGGACCAGAGTCACCATGTCAGGCTGAGGCCCAGAGGGGTTCCAGAGTCATCATGTCCAGGTGAGGCTCAGGTGTGGAACAGAGTATCCAGGTCAAAATGGTCCACAGGTGAGGACCAGAGTCACCAGATCTCAGAGAGGCCCAGTTAGGATCAGAGTCATTGGTTCCAGTTGACGCCAAGAAGGAGTCCACAGCAATCAGGTCCAGGTGGGGAAAAAATTCACCAGGACTGGGTGAGGACTAGATGCGGACCAGATTCACCAGGTCATGGTTATTCCCAGGTAGTGACCAGAGTTACCGTTCCAGGTGAGGACCAGGTAAGGACCAGATTCACCAGATCCAAGTGAGGCACACGTGCGGACCTGTGTCACCAGGTATGGGTGAGTTCCAGGTGACAACCCCACTCACCAGGTCCATGTGAGGACAAACTGCTGGCCATGCAGAGGAACCGTGTCTCGATGATGCCCACTTAGGGACTAGAGTTACCAGGTCCAGGTGATGCCAACCTGCAGGCCATGCAGTGGAACCATGTCCTGATGATGCCGAGGTAGGACAATATTTACCAGGTCCAGGTGAGGCCAACCTGCAAGTCATGCAGTGGAACCATGTCCCGATGATGCCCAGGTAGGGACCAGAGTCACCAGGTCCAAATGAGGACAGATCGAGCATATTCACTAGGTGCAGGTGAGGCCCAGTTGAGGACCAGAGTCACCAGATCTGGTTGAGACCTAGAGGGGTAGCAGATTCACCTGGTCCAGGTGACATCCACATGGGGACCAGAGTCACCAGGTCAGGGTGAGGCCTAGAGAGGTTGCAGAGTCATCATGTCCAGGTGAGGCTCAGGTGTGGAACAGAGTCATCAGGTACCACTTATGCCCAGGTGAGGACCAGAGTCACCAGGTATGGGTGACGCGCAGATAGGATCAGACTCACCAGATCCAGATGAGGCCCAGAAAGAGTCCACAGCAATCAGGTCCAGGTGGGGAACAAAGTCACCAGGACTGGGTGAGGCCCAGATGGGGACCAGATTCAACAGGACCAGGTGAGGCCCAGATGGTGACCAGAGTCCCCGACTCTGGGAGAGGACCAGGTAAGGACCAGATTCACCAGCTCCAAGAGGCCCACAGGGGACCTGAGTCACCAGGTATGGATGAGGCCCAGGTGGCAACCCCAATCACCAGGTCCAGGTGAGGCCAACCTGCAGGCCAGAGTCACCAAATCCAGGTGAGAACCTAGTGTGGACCAGAGTCACCAGGTAAATGTGAGTCTACAAGAAAACCACAGTCACCAGGTCCAGTTTTTGTTCATGTGGGAACGAGAGTCACCAGGTCCAGGTGAGACCCAGGTGGGGACCACAGTCACCAGGTACAGATTGAGGCCTAGGTGGGTGGACCAGTATCATCAGGACCAGTAGAGGCCAAAGTGTGGAGCAAAGTTATCATGTCCAGGTGAGGCCCAGGTGGAGAACAGAGTAACCATGTCCCACTGATGCCAGGTGGAAAAAGTGTCACAAGGTCCAGACGAGGTCTATGTAAGGAGTAGATTCACTAGGTCCTGTTGAGGCACAGTTGAGGACCAGTGTCCACAGCTGCGGATGAGTCCCAGAGGGGGACTAGAGTCACCCGGCTCTGGTGGTATCCAGGTGGTGACCAGAGTCAGCACGTCACGGTGAGGCCCAGAGTGGGACGAGAATCACTAGGTCCAGTTGAAGCCCCGATGTGGAATTGAGAAACCAGGTTCCATGGTGCCATAAGAGGACCTGAGTCACCAGGTCCATGTGAGGCCCTGTGGGAACCAGTCACCTCGTCCACGTGAGGCCCAGGTGGGACCACAGTCACAAGGTCCAGGTGAGGCCAAGGTATATAAGAGAGTATCCAGGTCCCAATGATGCCCAGGTAAGGACGAGAGTCAACAGGTCCAGGAGAGGCCCAAATATGGATCAGAGTCATTGTGTTCCAGGTGAGGCCCGAAGGAGACCACAGGAACCAGGTCCAGGAGAGCCCCATATGGGAACCAGAGCCACCAGATCCAGGTGAGGTCCATGTGGGACCACAGTCACAATGTCCAGGGGAGGCGCAGGTGGCAACAGGATTCACCAAGTCCAGGTGAGGCCCAGGTGGCGATCAGTCACCAGATCCAGGTGCGGACCAGCTAAGGACCAGATTCACCAGGCCCAAGTGAAGCCCAAGGGGTGACCAGAGTCACCAGGTATGGGTGAGGCCCAGAGGGGGAACCAGAGTAACCAGTTTAGTTTGAGGCCCAGAATGGGACCAGAGGTCACTGGTCAAAATGAGGCCCAGGTGTGGAGTAGAGTATCCAGGTCCCAAAAACGCCTGGGTGAGGACTAAAGTCACTAGGGCCATGCAGGCCCAGATGGGGAACAGAATCACTAGGTCCTGTTGAGGCATGAAATAAGACCACAGTCAGCAGTATCCGGTGAGCGCCTTGTGGGAACCAGAGTCACTCTATCCAGCTGAGTCCCAGGTCCATGGGAGGCCCACGTGAGTAACTTATTCATCAGGTCGAAATGAGGCATAGCTGGGGATAAGAGTACCAGGACTGGGTGCGGCCTAGGTGGGGCAAGATTCAGCAGTTCTGAGTTAGGTCAAAGTGGGGACGAGAGACACCAGGTCCAGGTGAGGCCAAACTGAGGACCAGAGTCACCATATCCAGTTGAGGTCCATGTTGGAAAGAGAGTCACCAGGTCCAGGAGAGGTCCAGGTGGGACTAGAGTCACCAGATCCAGGTGAAGCCCAGGTGGGGATCAGAGTCACTAGGTCCAGATGAGGCCCAGGTGAGGACCAGAGTTATCAGGTACACGTGAGGCCCCGGTGGGGATCAGAGGCCACAGGTCCATGTGAGGCCGGCTTGGGGACCATGGTCAACAGATCTACTTGAGGCCCAGGTGTGGAACACAGTAAGCAGGTACAGGTGAGTCCCCAGTGGTGACAAGAGTGACCACGTCCAGGTGAGGCCCTGGTGGGGACCAGGATCATCAGGTCCCGGAGAGGCCCTTGAAAGAACCAGAGTCAACAGTTCGAGGTCAGGGGCAGGTGGCAACCAGGGTCAGGAGGTTCAAGTCAGGCCAAAGTGGGGTTCACAGTCACTAGAGCACGGTGAGACCCAGAGGGGGACCAGAGTCACCTGGTCCAGGTGAGGCCCAGTTGAGGACCAGTTTCACCATATCTGGTTCGCCTAGAAGGGTAGCAGAATCACCTGATCGAGGTGATATCCAGATGGGGACCAGAGTCACCAGGTCAGGGTGAGGCCCAGTGTGGTTCCAGAGTCATCGGGTCCAAGTGAGGCTCAGGTGTGGAACAGAATCTCCAGGTACCAATGATGCCCAGGTGAGGACCAGAGTCACCAGATCTGGGTGACACGCAGATAGGATCAGAGGCACCAGTTCCAGGTGACGCCAAGAAGGCGTCTACTAAATCAGGTCCAGGTGGTGAAGAAAGACACCAGGACTTGGTGAGGCCCAGATTTGGACCAGATTCACCAGGTCCAGGTTATTCGCAGGTGGTGACCAGAGTCCTCGGGGCTGGGAGAGGACCACCTAAGGACCAGATTCAACAGGTCCAAATGAGGCCCACCTGGGGACCTGAGTCACCAGCTATGTGTGAGGCCCAGGTGGCAACCCCACTCCCCAGGTCCAGTTGAGGCCAACCAGCAGGCTAGAGTCACCAGATACAGGTGAGGTCCAGGAGGGGACCATAGTCACCAAATCCAGGTGAGGTCCATGTTCAAAGAGAGTCACCAGTTACAGGAAAGGTCCAGGTGGGGACCAGAGTCACCAGATCCAGGTGAAGCCCAGGTGGGGACCAGAGTCACTAGGTCCAGAGGAGGTCAAGGTTGGGACCAGAGATACCAGGTACAAGGGAGGCCCCAGTGGGGAGCAGTGGCAACAGGTCCATGTGAGGCCGGCCTGGGGACCATGGTCAACAGGTCTACTTGAGGCCCAGGTGTGGAACACAGTAAGCAGGTCCAGGTGAGTCCCCGGTGGTGACAAGTGTCACCACGTCCAGGTGAGGCCCAGGTCGGGACCTGGATCACCAGGTCCAGGGGAGGCCATTGAAAGAACCAGAGTCAACAGTTCAAGGTCAGGCGCAGGTGGCAACCAGGGTCAGCAGGTCCAAGTCAGGCCAAAGTGGGGTTCACAGTCACTAGGGCACGGTGAGACCCAGAGGGGGACCAGAGTCACCTGTTCCAGGTGAGGTCCAGTTGTGGAACACAGTCACCGGGTCCCAATTTTGTCCAGTTGAGGACCATGGTCAACAGGACCAGGTGAGGCCCATATGCGGATTGGAGTCCCCAAATCCAGGTGAAGACCAGGTGGGGACCACAGTCAACAGATCCAGGATAGTCTCATGTGCAGACCAGATTCACCAGGTCCAGGTGAGTTGCAGGTGGCAACCACACTCACCAGATCCCGGTGAGGCCCTGGTGCGGACCAGAGTCACGAGGTACATGAGAAGCTAGAAACAATGCAGCCACCAGTTCCACGTGATGTCCACGTGGGAACGAGAATCTCCAGTTACACGTGAGGACCTGTTGGGGATCCGACTCACCATGTCCAGGTGAGACCCAGGTGGGAACCAGTGTCACCATGTCCAGGTGTGGCCCAGGTGAAGACCAGAGTTAATAGGTCCAGCTGGGTCACTGTTAGTGAACAGTGTAACCATATACTGATGCTACCCCGGTGGGTACCAGATACACCAGGTACTGGTGAGGCCCAGGTGGAACCAGAGACATGAGGTCCAGGTGAGGTCCCGATGGGAACCACAGTCACCAGGTCAGGTGAAGCCATGCTTAGGATCAGAGTAACCAGTTACAGGTGAGGTCCAGGAGGAGCCAGAGTCACCTGGTACAGAAGAGGCCAAAGTCAGGACATGAGTTACCAGGATCAGCTCAGTCCCAGTGGTGAATAGAGTAACCATTTCCTGATGATGCCCTGGTAAAACCAGAGTCACCAGGTCCAGATGAGGCGCAGGTGGGGAGTATGTTCACTATGTCCCAGTGAGGCCCAGATGAGGACTAGAGTCACAAGGTCAAGTTGAGGCCTAGAAGGGTACCAGATTCACCTGGTCTAGGTGACATCCAGATGGGGACCAGAGTCACCATGTCAGGCTGAGGCCCAGAGGGGATCCAGAGTCATCAAGTCCAGGTGAGGATCAGGTGTGGAACAGAGCATCCAGGTCATAAAATCCACAGGTGAGTACCAGAGTCAGCAGATCTGGGTGAGGTCCAGTTAGGATCAGAGTCACCAGTTCCAGGTGAGGCCAAGAAGGAGTCCACAGCAATCAGGTCCAGGTTGGGAACAAAGTCACCAAGACTGGTTGAGGCCCAGATGGGGACCAGATTCACCAGGTCCAGGTGATTCCCAGGTGTTGAACAGAGTTACCAGTTCCAGGTGAGCACCAGGTAAGGACCAGATTCACCAGGTCCAAGTGAGGCCCACGTGGGGACTTGTGTCTCCAGGTATGGGTGAGGCCCAGGTGGAAATCCCAATCACCAGGCCCAGGTGAGGCAACGTGCAGGCCATGCAGAGGAACCATGTCCCAATGATGCCCCCGTAGGGACCAGACTTACCTGGTCCAGGTGAGGCCAACCTTTGGGACCTGCTGAGGAAACGTGACCCGATGATGCCCATTTAGGGACCAGAGACACCAGGTCCAAATGAGGCCCAGATGGAGCATATTCACTAGGTCCAGGTGAGGCCCAGTTGAGGTCCAGAATTACCAGATCTGGTTGAGCCCTAGAGGGATACCAGAATCACCTGGTCCAGGTGACATCCAGATGGGGACCAGAGTAACCAGGTCAGAGTGAGGCCCAGAGAGGTTCAAGAGTCATCATGTTCAGGAGAGGCTCAGGTGTGGAACAGAGTCACCAGGTACCAATGATGCCCAGGTGAGGACCAGAGTCACCAGATCTGGGTGACGCGCAGATAGGATCAGAGTCACTAGGTCCAGGTGAGGCCAAGAAAGAGTCCACAGCAATCAGGTCCAGGTGGCGAACAAAGTCACCAGGACTGCGTGAGGCCCAGATGGGGACCAGATTTACCAGGTCCAGGTGAGGCCCAGGTGGTCAACAGAGTCCCCGGTTCTGGGCGAGGACCAGGTAAGGACCAGATTCACCAGGTCCAAGAGGCCCACGTGTGGAACTGAGTCACCAGGTATGGGTGAGGCCCAGGTGGCAACCCCACTCACCAGGTCCAGGTGAGGCCAGCCTGCAGACCAGAGTCACCATATCCAGTTGAGGCCCTAGTGGGGACGGGAATCACAAGGTAAATGTGAGTCTACAAGAACACCATAGTCACCAGGTCCAGTTGTGGTTCATGTGGGAACTGGAGTCACCAGGTCCAGCTGACACCCAGTTGGGGACGACAGTCACCAGGTCCAGTTTGACGCCTAGGTTGGGGTACGAAAGTCATCAGGACCAGTTGAGGCCAAAGTGTGCAGCAAAGTTATCATGTCAAGGTGAGGCCCAGGTGGGGAACAGAGTAACCATGTCCCATTGATGCCAGGTGGGAAAAGAGTCGCAAGGTCCAGACGAAGCCTAAGTTTGGAGTAGATTCACCAGGTCCTGTTGAGGCCCAGCTGAGGACCAGTGTCCCCAGCTCCGGGTGTGTCACCCGGTTCTGGTGATATCCAGGTGGGGACCAGTGTCACAAGTCAGGGTGAGGCCCAGAGGGGGACGAGAATCACTAGGTCCAGGTGAGACCTCGATGTGGAACAGTGAAACCAGGTCCCAAGATGCCCATATGAGGACCTGAGTCACCAGGTCCAGGTGATGTCCCTGTGGGAACCAGTCACCCCGTCCAGGTGAGGCCCACGTGGGTCCACAGTCACCAGGTCCTGGTGAGGTCCAGGTATATAAGAGAGTATCCAGGTCCCATGATGCCCAGGTAAGGACCAGAGTCAACAGGTCCAGGAGAGGCCCAAATATGGATCAGAGTCATTGTGTTCCAAGTGAGGCCAGATGGAGACCACAGGAACCAGGTCTAGGAGAGCCCCATATGGGAACCAGAGCTACCAGATCCAGGTGAGGTCCAGGAGGGACCACATTCACAAGGTCCAGGTGAGGCGCAGGTGGCAACATGATTCACCAAGTCCAGGTGAGGCCCACGTGGTGACCGGTCACCAGAGCCAGGTGCGGACCAGCTAAGAACCAGATTCACCAGGCCCAAGTGAAGCCCAAGGGGTGACCAGCGTCACCATGTAAGGGTGAGGCCCCGAGGGGGAAACAGAGTAACCAGTTTAGTTTGAGGCCCAGAATGGGACCAGAGGTCCCTGGACAAAGTGAGGCCCAGGTGTGGAATAGAGTATCCAGGTCCCAATGATGCCTTGGTGAGGACCAGACTCACTAGGGCCAAGAAAGCCCAGATGGGGAACAGAATCACTAGGTCCCGGTGAGGCATAGAATAAGAACACAGTCACCAGTATCAGGTGAGCCCCTTGTGGGAACTAGAGCCACTCTATCCTGCTGAGTCCCAGGTCCATGTGAGGCCCACGTGAGGACCAGATTCATCAGGTCGAATTGAGGCATAGCAGGGGACAAGAGTCACCAGGTCTGGGTGCGGCCTAGGTGGGGCAAGATTCAGCAGTTCTGAGTTAGTTCAAAGTGGGGACGAGAGACACCTGTCCAGGTGAGGCCAAACAGAGACCAGAGTGACAAGATCCAGGTGAGTTCCAGGTGGGGACCAGAGTCACCAGGTATGGGTGTGTCCCAGGTGGCATCCCCACTCACCAGGTCCAGGTGAGGCCAACCTGCAAGCCAGAGTCACCAGATCCAGGTGAGGCCCTAGTGGGGACCGGAGTCAACAGGTAAATGTGAGTGTACAAGAACACCACAGTCACCAGGTCCAGGTGTTGTTCATGTGGGAACGAGAGTCACCAAATCCAGGTGAGACCCCGGTGGAGACCACAGTCATCAGTTCTAGATTGCGGCCTATGTGGGGGGACCAGAGTCATCAGGAAGAGTTGAGGCCAAAGAGTGGAGCAAAGTTATCATGTCCAGGTGACGCCCAGGTGGGGAACAGAGTAAACATGTCCCATTGATGCCAGGTGGGAAAAGAGTCACAAGGCTCAGACGAGGTCTAAGTGAGGAGTAGATTCACCAGGTCCTGTTGAGCCTCAGTTGAGGACCAGTGTCCCCAGGTCCAGTTGCGTCCCAGAGGGGGCCCAGAGTCACCCAGTTCTGGTGATGTCCAGGTGGAGACCAGAGTCACCACGTCAGGGTGAGGTCCAGAGGGGGACGAGAATCACTAGGTCCAGGTGAGGCCCCGTTATGGAACTGAGAAACCAGGTCCCATGATGCAAATATGAGGACCTGAGTCACCAGGTCCAGGTGAGGTCCCTGTGGGAACCAGTCACCTCGTCCAGGTGAGGCCCAGGTGGGTCCACAATCACCAGGTCCACGTGAGGCCCAGGTATATAAGAGAGTTCCAGGTCCCAATGATACCCAGGTAAGGACCTGAGTCTACAGGTCCAGAAGAGGCCCAAATATGGATCAGAGTCATTGTGTTCCAGGTGAGGCCAGATGGAGGCCACAGGAACCAGGTCCAGGAGAGCCCCATATGGGAAACAGACCCACCAGATCTAGGGGAGGTCCAGGCTGGACCACAGTCACAAGGTCCAGTTGAGTCGCAGGTGTCAACAGGATTCGCCAAGTCCAGGTGAGGCCCAGGTGGCGACCCGTCACCAGATCCAGGTGCGGACCAGCTAACGACCATATGCACCGGGCCCAAGTGAAGCCCAAGGGGTTACGAGAGTCACCAGGTAAGGGTGAGGCCCAGAGTGGGAACCAGAGTAACCAGTTTAGTTTGAGGCCCAGAATGGGACCAGAGGTCCCTGGTCAAAGTGAGGCCTAGGTGTGGAATAGAGTATCCAGGTCCCAATGATGCCTGGGTGAGGACCAGAGTTACTAGGGCCATGCCGGCCCAGATGGGGAAGAGAAGCAATAGGTCCTGTTGAGGCATAGAATAAGACCACTGGTGAATAAGTCACCAATATCAGGTGAGCCCCTTGTGGGAACCAGAGCCACTCTATCCAGCTGAGTCCCAGGTCCATGTGAGGCACACGTGAGGACCAGATTCATCAGGTCGAATTGAGGCATAGCTGGGGACAAGTGTCACCGGGTCTGGGTACGGCCTAGGTGGGGCAAGATTCAGCAGTTCTGAGTTAAGTCAAAGTGGGGACGAGAGACACCAGGTCCATGTGAGGCCAAACTGAGGACCAGAGTCACCAGATCCAGGTGAGGTCCATGTTGGAAAGAGAGTCACCAGGTCCAGGAGAGGTCCAGGTGTGTACAAGAGTCACCAGATCCAGGTGAAGTCCCGGTGGGGAACAGAGTCACCAGATCCAAGTGAAGCCCAGGTGGGGACCAGAGTCACTAGGTCCAGATGAGGCCCAGGTGAGGACCAGAGTTCCAGGTACACGTGAGGCCCCGGTAGGGATCAGAGGCAACAGGTCCATGTGAGGCCGGCTTGGGGACCATGGTCAACAGGTCTACTTGAGGCCCAGGTGTGGAACACAGTACCAGGTCCAGGTGAATCCCCGGTGGTGACAAGAGTCACCACGTCCAGGTGAGACCCAGGTGGGGACCAGGATCACCAGGTACCGTTGAGGCCCTTGAATGAACCAGAGTCAACAGTTCGAGGTCAGGCACAGGTGGCAACCAAGGTCAGCAGGTCCAAGTCAGGACAAAGTGGGTTTCAGAGTCATTAGGGCACGGTTAGACCCCGAGGCGGACCAGAGTCACATGGTCCAGGTGAGGTCCAAGGTTAGACCCGGAGGCGGACCAGAGTCATATGGTCCAGGTGAGGTCTAAAGTCACCGGGTCCCAATTTTGCACAGTTGAGGACCATGGTCAACAGGGCCAGGTGTGGCCCAGATGGGGACCGGAGTCCCCAAATCCAGGAGAAGCCCAGGTGGAGACCACAGTCACCAGATCCAGGGTAGTCTCAGGTGCAGACCAGAATCACCAGGTCCAGGTGAGGTGCAGGTGGCAACTACACTCACCAGGTCCCGGTGAGGCCCTGGTGGGGACCAGAGTCACGAGGTACATGAGAAGCTAGAAACACTGCAGCCACCAGGTCCACATGATGTCCATGTGGGAACGAGAATCACCAGTTACAGGTGAGGACCAGGTGGGGATCCGACTCACCATGTCCAGGTGAGACCCAGGTGGGAACGACTGTCACCATGTCTAGGTGTGGCCCAGTGAAGACCAGAGTTAATAGGTCCGGCTGGGTCACTGATAGTGAACAGTGTAACCATATCCTGATGCTACCCAGGTGGTAACCAGAGACAAAAGGTCCTGGTGAGGCCCAGGTGGAACAGAGACATGAGGTCCAGGTGAGGTCCCTATGGGAACCACAGTCACCAGGTCAGGTGAGGCCATGCTTAGGATCAGAGTCACCAGTTACAGGTGAGGCCCAGGTGGAGCCAGAGTCACCAAGTCCAGATGAGGCAAAGGTGGGGAGCATATTCACTACGTCCCGTTGAGGCCCAGTAGAGGACCAGAGTCACCAGGTCTAGTTGAGGCATAGAGGGGTACCAGATTCACCTGTACTAGGTGCCTTCCAGATGGGGACCAGAGTCACCATGTCAGGGAGAGGCCCAGAGGGGATCCAGAGTCATCATGTCCAGGTGAGTCTCAGGTGTGGAACAGAGTATGCAGGTCATAATGGTCCACAGGTGAGGACCAGAGTCAACAGATCTGGGTGAGGCCCAGTTAGGATCAGAGTCAACAGTTCCAGGTGAGGTTAAGAAGGAGTCCACAGCAATCAGGTCCAGGTGGGGAAAAAATTCACGAGGACTGGGTGAGGCCCAGATAGGGACACAGATTCACCAGGTCCTAGTGATTCCCAGGTGGTGACCAGAGTTAGCAGATTCACCAGGTCCAGGTGATACTCAGGTGGTGACCAGAATTACCAGATACACCATGTCCAAGTCAGGCCCACGTAGGGGCCTGTGTCACCAGGTATGCCTGAGGCCCAAGTGGCAACCCCACTCACCAGGTCCAGGTGAGGCCCTGGTAGGGACCCGATCCACGAGGTACATGAGAAGCTAGAAACACTGCAGCCACCAGGTCCACATGATGTCCATGTGGAAACGAGAATCACCAGTTTCAGTTGAGGACCAGGTGGGGATCCGACTCACCATGTCCAGGTGAGACCCTGGTGGGAACCAGTGTCACCATGTCCAAGTGTGGACAAGGTGAAGACGAGAGTTAATAGGTCCGGCCGGGTCACTGTTAGTGAACAGTGTAACGATATCCTGATGCTACCCAGGTGGGTACCAGAGACACCAGGTCCTGGTGAGGCCCAGGTGCGACTAGAGACATGAGGTCCAGGTGAGGTCCCGATGGGAACCACAGTCAGAAATTCAGGTGAGGCCATGCTTAGGATCAGAGTCACCAGTTACAGATGAGGCCCAGGTGGAGCCAGAATCACCTGGTACAGAAGAGGCCAAAGTCCGGACCAGAGTTACCAGGATCAGGTCAGTCCCACTGGGGAATAGAGTAACCATGTCCCGATGATGCCCAGGTAGAACCAGAGTCACCAGGTCCAGATGGGGCGCAGGTGGGCAGCATGATCACTAGGTCCCAGTGAGGCCCAGTTGAGGACCAGAGACACCAGATATGGTTGAGGCCTAGAGGGGTACAAGAAACACCTGGTCCAGGTGACATCCAGATGAGGACCAGAGTCACCAGGTCTGGATGAGGCCCAGAATGGTTCCAGAGTCATCATGTCCAGGTGAGGCTCAGGTGTGGAACAGAGTCCCCAGGTACCAATGATGCCCAGGTGAGGACTACAGTCACCAGGTCTGGGTGACCCGCAGATAGGATCAGAGTCACCAGTTCCAGGTGAGGCCAAGAAAGAGTCCACAGCAATCAGGTCCTGGTGGTGAACAAAGTCCCGAGGACTGGGTGAGGCCCAGAAGGGGACCAGATTCACCAGGTCCAGGTGAGGCCCAGGTGGTGACCAGAGTCCCCGGGTCTGGAACAGGACCAGGTAAGGACCAGATTCACCAAGTCCAAGAGGCCCACGAGGGGAATTGAGTCACCAGCTATGTGTGAGGCCCAGGTGGCAACTCCACTCACCAGGTCAAGGTGAGGCCAACCGGCAGGCCAGAGTCACCAGATCCAGGTGAGGCCCTAGTCGGGACCAGTGTCACCAGGTAAATGTGAGTCTACAAGAACACCACAGTCACCAGGTCCAGGTGTGGTTCATGTGGGAACGAGAGTCACCAGGTTCAGGTGAGAGCCATGTGAGGACCACAGTCACCAGGTCCAGATTGAGGCCTAGGTGGGGGGAACAGAGTCATCAGGAACAGTTGAGGCCAAAGTGTGGAGCAAAGTTATCATGTCCATGTGAGGCACAGATGGGAAGAGTAACCATGTCCCATTGATGCCAGGTGGGAAAAGAGTCACAAGGTCCAGACGAGGCCTAAGTGAGGAGTAGATTCACCAGGTCCTGTTGAGGCCCACCTGAGGACCAGTGTCCCCAGCTCCGGGAGAGTCCCAGAGGGGGACCAGTGTCACCCGGTTCTGGTGATATCCAGGTGGGGACCAGAGTCACCACGTCAGGGTGAGGCCCAGAGGGGACGAGAATCACTAGGTCCAGGTGAGGCCCCGATGTGGAACTGAGAAACCAGGTCCCATGATGCCCATATGAGGACCTGAGTCACCAGGTCCAGGTGAGGTCCCTGTGGGAACCGGTCACCTCGTCCAGGTGAGGCCCAGGTGGGACCACAGTCACCAGGTCCAGGTGAGGCCCAGGTATATAAGAGAGTATCCAGGTCCCAGTGATTCCCATGTAGAACCAGAGTCACCAGGTCCAGATGAGGCGCAGGTGGGGAGCATGTTCACTAGGTCCCCGTGAGGCCCAGTTCAGGACCAGAGTCACCAGGTCAAGTTGAGTCCTAGAGGGATACCAGATTCACCTAGTCAAGGTGACATCCGAATGGGGACAAGAGTCATCATGTCAGGGTGAGGCCCAGAGTGGATCCAGAGTCATCATTTCCAGGTGAGGCTCAGGTGTGGAACAGAGTATCCAGGTCCTAATGGTCCATAGGTGAGGACCAGAGTCACCAGATCTGGGTGAGGCCCAGTTAGGATAAGAGTCACCAGTTCCAGGTGAGGCCAAGAAGGAGTCCACAGCAATCAGGTCCAGGTGGGTTGACAAAGTCACCAGGACTGTATGAGGACCAGATGGGGACCAGATTAACCAGGTTCAAGTGATTCCCAGGTGGTGACCCGAGTTAGGAGTTCTGGGTGAGGACCAGGTAAGGACCAGATTCACCACGTCCAAGTGAGGCCCACGTGGGGACCTGTGTCACCAGGTATGGGTGAGCCTCAGGTGGCAACCCCACTCACTAGGTCCAGGTGAGGCCAACCTGGAAGCCATGCAGAGGAACCGTGTCCCGATGATGCCCAGGTAGGGACCAGAGTTACCAGGTCCAGCTGAGGCCAACCTACAGGCCATGCAGTGGATCCATGTCCCGATGATGCCCAGGTAGGGACCAGAGTCACCAGGTCCAAATGAGGCCCAGATGGAGCATATTCAATAGGTCCAGGTGAGGCCCAGTTGAGGACCAGAGTCACCAGAACTGGTTGAGGCCGAGAGGGGTACCAGAATCACCTGGTCCAGGTGACATCCAGATGGAGACCAGAGTCACCAGGTCAGGGTTAGGCCAGAGTGGTTCGAGAGTCCAGAGCCTCATGTCCAGGTGAGGCTCAGGTGTGGAACAGAGTCACCAGGTACCAATGATGCCCAGGTGTGGACCAGAGTCACCAGGTCTGGGTGACAAGCAGATAGGATCAGAGTCACCAGGTCCAGGTGAGGCCATGAAAGAGTCCACAGCAATCAGGTCAAGGTGGGGAACAAAGTCACCAGGACTGAGTGAGGCCCAGATGGGGACCGGAATCACCAGGTCCAGGTGAGGCCTACGTGGTGACCAGAGTCCCCGGGTCTGGGAGAGGAAAAGGTAAGGACCAGATTCACCAGGTCCAAGAGGCACAGGTGGAGACGTGAGTCACCAAGTATGGGTGAGACCCAAGTGGCATCCCCACTAACCAGGTCCATGTGAGGCCAACCTGCAGGCCAAGTCACCCGATTCACGTGAGGCCCTAGTGGGGACTGGAGTCACCAGTTAAAAGTGATTCTACAAGAACAACACAGTCACCAGGACCTGGTGTGGTTCATGTGGGAACGAGAGTCACCAGGTCCAGATTGAGGCCTAGGTCGGGGGACCAGAGTCATCAGGACCAGTTGAGGCCAAAGTGTGGAGCAAAGTTATCATGTCCATGTGAGGCACAGGTGGGAAGAGTAACCATGTCCCATTGATGCCAGGTGGGAAAAGAGTCACAAGGTCCAGACGAGGCCTTAGTGAGGAGTAGATTCACCAGGTCCTGTTGAGGCCCAGTTGATGACCAGTGTCCCCAGCTCCGGGTGACTCCCAGAGGGTGACCAGTGTCACCCGGTTCTGGTGACATCCAGGTGCGGACCAGAGTCACCACATCAGGGTGAGGCACAGAGAGGGATGAGAATCACTAGGTACAGATGAGACCCCGATGTGGAACTGAGAACCCTGGTCCCATGATGCCCATATGAGGACCTGAGTCACCAGGTCCAGGTGAGGTCCCTGTGGGAACCAGTCACCTCGTCCAGGAGAGGCCCAGATGGGACCACAGTCACCAGGTCCTGGTGAGGCCCAGGTATATAGAGAGTATCCAGGTCCCAATGATGCCCAGGTAAGGACCAGAGTCAACAGGTCCAGGAGAGGACCATATATGGATCAGAGTCATTGTGTTCCAGGTGAGGCCAGATGGAGACCACAGGAACCAGGTCCAGGAGAGCCCCATATGGGAACCAGAGCCAACAGATCCAGGTGAGGTCCAGTTGGGACCACAGTCACAAGGTCCAGGTGAGGCGTAGGTGGCAACAGGTTTCACCAAGTCCAGGTCAGGCCCAGGTGGCCACCAGTCACCAGATCCAGATGCGGACCAGCTAAGGACCAGATTCACCAGGCCCAAGTGAAGCCCAAGGCGTGACCAGAGTCACCAGGTAAGGGTGAGTCCCAGAGGGGAACCAGAAACCAGTTTAGTTTGAGGCCCAGAATAGGACCAGAGGTCCCTGGTCTAAGTGAGGCCCCATGAGGAATAGAGTATCCAGGTTCCAATGATGCCTGAGTGAGGACCAGAGTCACTAGGGCCATGCAGGCCCAGATGGGGAACAGAATCACTAGGTCCTGGTGAGGCAGAGAATAAGACCACAATCACCAGTATCAGGTGTGCCCCTTGTGGGAACCAGAGCCACTCTATCCAGCTGAGTCCCAGGTCCATGTGAGCCCCACGTCAGGACCAGATTCATCAGGTTGAATTGAGGCATAGCTGGGGACAAGAGTCACCAGGTCTGGGTGCTGCCTAGGTGGGGCAAGATTCAGCAGTTCTGAGTTAGGTCAAAGTGGGGACGAGAGACACCAGTCCAAGTGAGGCCAAACTGAGGACCAGAGTCACCAGATCCAGGTGAGGTCCATGTTGGAAAGAGAGTCACCAGGTCCAGGAGAGGTCCAGGTGGGGACCAGAGTCACCAGATCCAGGTGAGGTATAGGTGGGGACCAGAGTCACCAGATCCAGGTGAAGCCCAGGTGGGGACCAGAGTCACTAGGTCCTGATTAGACCCAGGTGAGGATCAGAGTTACCAGATACACGTGAGCCCCCGGCGGGGATCAGAGCCAAAAGGTCCACGTGAGGCCGGCTTGGGGACCCTCGTCAACAGTTCTACCTGAGGCCCAGGTGTGGAACAAAGTAACCATGTCCAGGTGAGTCCCCGGTGGTGACAAGAGTCACCACGTCCAGTTGAGGACCAATTGGGGACCAGGATCACCAGGTACAGGGGAGGCCCTTGAGAGAACCAGAGTCAACAGTTTGAGGTCAGGCGCAGGTGGCAACCAGGGTCAGCAGGTCCAAAACAGGCCAAAGTGGGGTTCACAGTCACTAGGGCCCAGTGAGACCCAGAGGGGGACCAGAGTCACCTGGTCCAGGTGAGATCCAGTTGTGGAATACAGTCACCGGGTCCCATTTCTGCACACTTGAGGACCATGGTCAACAGGGCCAGTTTAGGCCCAGATGGGGACCGGAGTCCCCAAATTCAGGTGAAGCCCAGGTGGGGACCACAGTCACCAGATCCAGGGTAGTCTCAGGTGGAGACCAGAATCACCAGGTCCTGGTGAGGTGCAGGTGGCAACCACACTCACCAAGTCCCGGTGAGGCCCTGGTGGGGACCAGAGTCACGAGGTACATGAGAAGCTAGTAACACTGCAGCCACCAGGTCCACATTATGTCCATGTGGGAACGAGAATTACAAGTTACAGGTGAGGAGCAGGTGGGGATATGAGTCACCATGTCCAGGTGAGACCCTGGTGGGAACCAGTGTCTCCATGTCCAAGTGTGGACCAGGTGAAGACGAGAGTTAATAGGTCCGGCCGCGTCACTGTTGGTGAACAGTGTAACCATATCCTGATGCTACTCAGGTGGGTACCAGATACAAGTCCTGGTGAGTCCCAGTTGGGACCAGAGACATGAGGTCCAGGTGAGGTACTGATGGAAACCACAGTCACCAGGTGAGGTGAGGCCATGCTTAGGATCAGAGTCACCACTTACAGGTGAAGTCCAGGATGAGCCAGAGTCACATGGCACAGAAGAGGCCAAAGTCAGGACCAGAGTTACCACGATCAGGTCAGTCCCACTGGGAATAGAGTAACCACGTCCCCATAATGCCCAGTTAGAACCACAGTTACCAGGTCCAGGTGCGGCCAACCTAAAGGCCATGCAGTGGAACCTTGTCCCGATGATGCCCAGGTAGGGAAGAGAGTCACCAGGTCCAAATGAGGCCCAGATGGAGCATATTCACTAGGTCCAGACGAGGCCCAGCTGAGGACCACAGACACCAGATATGGTTTAGACCTAGAGGGGTACCAGAATCACCTGGTCCAGGTGACATCCAGATGGGGACCAGAGTATCCATGCCTGAGTCACGCGCAGAGAGGATAAGAGTCACCAGTTCCAGGTGAGGCCAAGAAAGAGTCCAAAGCAATCAGGTCCTGGTGGGGAACAAACTCACCAGGACTGGTTGAGGCTCAGATGGGGTAGAGATTCACCAGGTCCAGGTGAGGCCCAGGAGGTGACCAGAATCCCCGGGTCGGGGAGTGGACCATGTAAGGACCAGATTCACCAGGTCCAAGAGAACCACGTGGGTTCCTGAGTCATCAGGTATGGGTGAAGCTCAGGTGGCAACCCCACTCACCAGGTCCAGGTGAGGCCAACCTGCAAGCCAGAGTCACCAGATCCAGGTGAGGCCCTAGTGGGGACCGGTGTCACCAGGTAAATGTGAGTGTACAAGAAAACAACAGTCACCAGGTCCAGGTGTGTTTCATGTGGGAACGAGAGTCACCAGGTCCAGGGGAGACCCAGGTGGGGACCACAGTCACCAGGTCCAGATTGAGGCCTCGGTGGGGGGACGAGAGTCATCAGGAGCAGTTGAGGCCAAAGTGTGGAGCAAAGTTATCAGGTCCAGGTGAGGCCCAGGTGGGGAACAGAATAACCATGTCCATTGATGTCAGGTGAGAAAAGAGTCACAAGGTCCAAACGAGGCCTAAGTGAGGAGTAGATTCACCAGGTCCTGTTGAGGATCAGTTGAGGACCAGTGTCCGAGCTCCGGGTGAGTCCCAGAGGGGGACCAGAGTCACCCGGTTCTGGTGATATCCTGGTGGGGACAAGAATCACCACGTCCGGGTGAGGCCCAGATGGGGACGAGAATCACTAGGTCCAGATGAGGCCTCCATGTGGAACTGAGAAACCAGGTCCCATGAAGCCCATATGAGGACCTGATTCACCAGGTCCAGGTGAGGTCCCTGTGGGAACCAGGTGAGGTCCAGGTTGGACCACAGTCACAAGGTCCAGGTGAGGCGCAGGAGGCAACAGGATTCACCAAGTCCAGGTGAGGCCCTGGTGGCGACCAGTCACCAGATCCAGGTGCGGAACAGATAAGGACCAGATTCTCCAGGCCCAAGTGAAGCCCAATGGGTGACCAGAGTCACCAGGACAGGGTGAGGCCCAGAGGGGGGACCAGAGTAACCAGTTTAGTTTGAGGCCCAGAATGCGACCAGAGGTCCCTGGTCAAAGAGAGTCCCAGGTGTGGAATAGAGTATCCAGGTCATAATGACGCCTGGGTGAGGACCAGAGTCACTAGGGCCATGCAGGCCCAGATGGGGAACAGAATCACTAGGTCCTGGTGAGGCATAGAATAAGACCACATTCAGCAGTATCAGGTGTGCCCCTTGTGAGAACCAGAGCCACTCTATCCAGCTGAGTCCCAGGTCCATGTGAGTCCCACGTGAGGACCAGATTCATCAGGTCGAATTGAGGCATAGCTGGGGACAAGAGTCACCAGGTCTGGGTGCGGCCTAGGTGGGGCAAGATTCAGCAGTTCTGAGTTCGGTCAAAGTGGGGACGAGAGACACCAGATCCAGGTGAGGCCAAACTGAGGACCAGAGTCACCAGATCCAGGTGAGGTCCATGTTGGAAAGGGAGGCACCAGGTCCAGGAGAGGTCCAGGTGGGGACCAGAGTCACCAGATCCAGGTGAGGTACAGGTGGGGACCAGAGTCACCAGATCCATGTGAAGCCCAGGTGGGGACCAGAGTCACTAGGTCCAGATGAGGCCCAGGTGAGGACCAGAGATACCAGGTACACGTGAGGATCCGGTGGGGATCGGAGGCAGCAGGTCCATGTGAGGCCGGCTTGGGGACCATGGTCAACAGGTCTACTTGAGGCCCAGGTGTGGAACACAGTAAGCAGGTCTAAGTGAGTCCCCATTGGTGACAGGAGTCACCACGTCCAGGTGTGAGCCAGGTCCGACCAGGATCACCAGGTCCAGGGAAGGCCCTTGAAAGAACCAGAGTCGATAGTTCGAGGTCAGGCGCACGTGGCAACCAGGATCAGCAGGTCCAAGTCAGGCCAAAGTTGGGTTCACAGTCACTAGGGCACGGTGAAACCCAGAGTGGGACCAGAGTCACCTGGTCCAGGTGAGGTCCAGTTGTGGAACACAGACACCGGGTCCCAATTTTGCACAGTTGAGGACCATGGTCAACAGGGCCAGGTGAGGCCCAGATGGGGACCGGAGTCCCCAAATCCAGGTGAAGCCCAGGTGGGGACCAAAGTCACCAGATCCAGGGTAGTCTCAGGTGCAGACCAGAATCAACAGGTCCATGTGAGGTGCAGGTGGCAACCACACTCACCCGGTCCTGGAGAGGCCCCGGTGGGGACCAGAGACACGAGGTACATGAGAAGCTAGAAACACTGCAGCCACCAGGTCCACATGATGTCCATGTGGGAACGAAAATCACCAGTTACAGGTGAGGACCAGGTGGGGATCCGACTCACCATATCCAGGTGAGACCCAGGTGGGAACCAGTGTCACCATGTCCTCGTGTGCCCCAGGTGAAGACCAGAGTTATTAGGTCCGGCTGGATGAGTGTTAGTGAACAGTGTAATCATATCCTGATGCTACCCAGGTGGGTACCAGAGACACCAGGTCCTTGTGAGGCCCAGGTGTAACCGGAGACATGAGGTCCAGGTGAGGTCTCGATGGGAACCACAGTCACCAGGTCTGGTGAGCCCATGCTTAGGATCAGAGTCACCAGGTACAGGTGAGGCCCAGGTGGAGCCAGAGTCACCTGGTACAGAAGAGGCCAAAGTCAGGACCAGAGTTACCAGGATCAGGTCAGTCCCAGTGTGTAATACAGTAACCATGTCCCAATGATGCCCAGGTAGAATCAGAGTCACCAGGTCCAGCGAGGCGCAGGTGGGGAGAATATTCACTAGGTCCAGGTGAGGCCCAGATGAGGACCAGAGTCACCAGGTCTAGTTGACGCCTAGAGGGGTACCAGATTCACCTGGTCTAGGGGACATCCAGATGGGGACCAGAGTCACCATGTCAGGGTGAGGCCCATAGGGCATCCAGAATCATCATGTCCAGGTGAGGTTCAGGTGTATGACAGTGTATCCAGGTCATAATGGTCCACATGTGAGGACCAGAGTCACCAGATCTGGGTGAGGCCCAGTTAGGAACAGAGTCACAAGTTCCAGTTGAGGCCAAGAAGGAGTCCACAGCAATCAGGTCCAGGTGGGGATCAAAGTCACCAGGAATGGGTGAGGCCCAGATGGGGACCAGATTCACCAGGTCACGGTGATTCCCAGGTGGTGACAAGGGTTACCAGTTCCGGGTGAGGACCAGGTAAGGACCAGATTCACCAATTCCAAGTGAGGCCCACGTGAGACCTCTGTCACCAGGTATGGGTGAGGCCCAGGTGGCAAGCCCACTCACCAGGTCTAGGTGAGACCAACCTGCAGGGCATGCAGAGGAACCGTGTCCCGATGATGCCCAGGTAGGGACCAGAGGTACGAGGTCCAGGTGACGCCAACCTGCAGGCCATGCAGAGGAACCGTGTCCCGATGATGCCCAGATAGGGACCAGAGTTACCAGGTCAAGAAGAGGCCAACCTGCTGACCATTATGTGGAACCATGTCCCGATGTTGCCCACGTAGGTACCAGAGTCACCAGGTCCAAATGAGGCCCAGATGGAGCATATTCACTAGGTCCAGGTGAGGCCCAGTTGAGGACCAGAGTCACCAGATCTGGTTGATTCCCAGAGGGGTACCAGATTCACCTTGTCTAGGTGACATCCAGATGGGGACCAGAGTAACAATGTCAGTGTGAGGCCCAGAGGGGATCTAGAGTCATCATGTCCAGGTGAGGTTCAGGTGTGGAACACAGTATCCAGATCATAATGGTCCACCGGTGAGGACCAGAGTCACCAGATATGGGAGAGGCCCAGTTAGGATCAGAGTTACCACTTCCAGGTGAGGCCAAGAAGGTGTCCACAACAATCAGGTCCAGGTGGGGAACAAAGTCTCCAGGACTAGGTGATGCCCAGGTGGTGACCAGATTTATCACTTCCGGGTGAGGACTAGGTAAAGACCACATTCACCAGGTCCAAGTGAGGCCCACGTGGGGACCTGTGTCACCAGGCATGGGTAAGATCCAGGTGGGAACCCCACTCCCCAGGGCAAGATGACCCGATGATGCCAAGGTAGGGACCAGAGTTACCAGGTCCAGGTGAGGCAAACCAGCAGGCCATGCAGTGGAACCATTTCCCGATGATGCCCAGTGAGTGACCAGAGTCACCAGGTCCAAATGAGGCCCAGATGGAGCATATTCACTAGGTCCAGGTGAGGCCCAGTTGAGGACAAGATTCACCCTATCTGGTTGAGGCCTAGCGGGGTTCCAGAATCACCTGGTCCAGGTGACATCCAGATGGGGACCAGATCACCAGGTCAGGGTGAGGCCCAGAGAGGTCCCAGAGACATCATGTCCAGGTGAGGCTCAGGTGTGGAACAGAGTAACCAGGTACCAATGATGCCCAGGTGAGGACGAGAGTCACCAGGTCTGGGTGACGCACTGATAAGATCAGAGTCACCTGTTAAAGGTGAGGGCAAGAAAGAGTCCAGAGCAAACACGTCCAGGTGGGGAACATAGTCACCAGGACTGGGTTAGGCCCAGATGGGGACCAGATTCACCAGGTCTAGGTGAGGCCCAGGTTGTGACAAGATTCCCAGGGTCTGGGAGAAGACCAGGTAAGGGCCAGATTCACCAGGTCCAAGAGGCCCACGTGGGGACCTGAGTCACCAGGTATGGGTGAGGTCCAGGTGGCATCCCACTAACCAATTCCAGGTGAGGCCAACCTGCAGGCCAGAGTCACCAGATCCAGGTGAGGCCCTAGTGGTGCCAGAGTCACCAGGTAAATGTGAGTCTACAAGTACACCGCAGTCACCAGGTCCAGGTGTGATTCATGTGGGAATGAGAGTCGCAAGGTCCAGGTGAGACCCAGGTGTGGATGACCGTCTCCAGGTCCAGATTGAGGCCTAGTTGGGGGGACCAGAGTCATCGGGACGAGTTGAGGCCAAAGTATGAAGCAAATTTATCATGTCCAAGTGAGGCCCAGGTGGGGAACAGAGTAAAAATGTCCCATAGATGCCAGGTGGGAAAAGAGTCACAAGGTCCAGACTAGGCCTAAGTGAGGAGTAGATTCACCAGGTCCTGTTGAGGCCCAGTTGAGTATCAGTGTCCCCATCTCTGGGTGATTCCCAGAGGGGAACCAGAGTCACCCGGTTCTAGTGTGAGTCAGGTGCGGACCAGAGTCACCACGTCAGGATGAGGCCCAGAGGGGAACGAGAATCACTAGGTCCAGGTGAGGCCCCGTTGTGGAACTGAGAAAACAGGTCCCATGATGCACATATGAGGACCTGAGTCACCAGGGCCAGGGGAGATCCCTGTGGGAACCAGTCACCTCGTCCAGGTGAGGCCCAGGTGGGACCACAGTCACCAGTTCCAGGTGTGGCCCAGGTATATAAGAGAGTATCCAGGTCCCAATGATGCCCAGGTAAGGTCCAGAGTCAACAGGTCCAGGAGAGGCCCAAATATCGATCAGAGTCATTGTGTTCCAGGGGAGGCCAGATGGAGACCACAGGTACCAGGTCCAGAAGAGCCCCATATGGGAACCAGAGCCACCAGATCCAGGTGAGGTCCAGGTGCGACCACAGTAACAAAGTCCAGGTGAGGCGCAGGTGGCAACAGGATTCACCAAATCCAGGTGAGGCCCAGGTGGCGTCCAGTCTCCAGATCCAGGTGCGGACCAGCTTAGGACCAGACTCACCAGGCCCAAGTGAATCCCAAGGGGTGACCAGAGTCACCAGGTAAGGGTGAGGCCTAGAGGGGGTACGAGAGTAACCAGTTTAGTTTGAGGCTCAGAATGGGACCAGAGGTCCCTGGTCAAAGTAAGGCCCAATTGTGGAATAGACTATCCAGGTCCTAATGATGCCTGGGTGTGGACCAGAGTCATTAGGGCCATGCAGACCCAGATGGGGAACAGAATCACTAGGTCCTGGTGAGGCATAGAATAAGACTACTGGTGAATAAGTCACCAGTATCAGGAGAGCGCCTTGTTGGATCCAGAGCCACTCTATCCAGCTGAGTCCCAGGTCCATGTGAGGCCCATGTGAGGACCAGATTCATCAGGTCGAATTGAGGCATAGCTGGGGACAAGAGTCACCAAGTTTGGGTGCGGCCTAGGTGGGGCAAGATTCAGCAGTTCTGAGTTAGGTCAAAATCGGGACGAGAGACACCAGGTCCAGGTGAGGCCAAACTGAGGACCAGAGTCACCAGATCGATGTGAGGCCCAGAGCGGGACGAGAATCACTAGGAGGAGGTGAAGCCCCGATGTGGAACTGAGAAACCAGGTGAATGCTGCCCATATGAGGACCTGAGTCACCAGGTCCATGTGATGTCCCTGTGGGAAATAGTCACCTCGTCCAGGTGAGGCCCAGGTGGGACCACAGTAACCAGGTCCAGGTGAGGCCCAGGTATATAAGAGAGTATCCAGGTCCCAATGATGCCCAGGTAGGGTCCACAGTCACCAGGTCCAAATGAGGCCCAGATGGAGCATATTCACTAGATCCCGGTGAGGTCCAGTTGAGGACAAGAGTCACCAGATCTGGTTGAGGCCTAGAACCATACCAGAAACACCTGGCCCTGGTGACATCCAGATGGGGACCAGAGTCACCAGGTCAGGGTGAGGCCCAGAGAGGTTCCAGAGTCATCATGTCCAGGTGAGGCTAGGCGTGGAACAGAGTCACTAGGTACCAGTGATGCCCAGGTGAGGCCCAGAGTCACCAGATCTGGGTGACGCGCAGATAGGATCAGAGTCACCAGTTCCAGGTGAGGCCAGAAAGAGTCCACAGCAATCAGGTCCAGGTGTGGAACAAAGTCACCAGGACTGGGTGAGGCACAGATGGGGACCAGATTCACCAGGTCCAGGTGAGGCCCAGGTGGTGACCAGAGTCCCCGGGTCTGCGACAGGACCAGGTAAGGACCAGATTCACCAAGTCCAAGAGGCCCACGAGGGGAATTGAGTCACCATGTATGTGTTAGGCCCAGGTGGCAACTCCACTCACCAGGTCAAGGTGAGGCCAACCAGCAGGCCAGAGTCACCAGATCCAGGTGAGGCCCTAGTGGGGACCAGTGTCACCAGGTAAATGTGAGTCTACAAGAACACCACATTCACCAGGTCCAGGTGTGGTTCATGTGGGAACGAGAATCACCAGGTACTGGTGAGACCCATGTGGGCACCACAGTAACCAGGTCCAAACTGAGGCCTAGGTGGGGGGAACAGAGTCATCAGGAGCAGTTGAGGTCAAAGTGTGGAGCAAAGTTATCATGTGGAGTTGAGGCCCAGGTGGGGAAGAGAGTAACCATGTCCCATTGATGCCAGGTGGGAAAAGAGTCACAAGGTCCAGACGAGGGCTAATTGAGGAGTAGATTCAACAGGTCCTGTTGAGGCCCAGTTGAGGACCAGTGCCCCATCTCCGGGTGAGTCCCAGAGGGGGACCACAGTCACCAGGTTCTGGTGATATCCAGGTTGGGACCAGAGTCACCACGTCAGGGTCAGGCCCAGAGGGGGACGAGAATCACTAGGTCCAGGTGAGGCCCCGATGTGGAACTGAGAAACCAGGTCCCATGATGCCCATATGAGGACCTGAGTCACGAGGTCCAGCTGAGGTCCTTGTGGGAACCAGTCACCTCGTCCCGGTGAGGTCCAGGTGGGACCACAGTCACCAGGTCCAGGTGAGGACCAGGTATATAAGAGAGTATCCAGGCCCCAATGATGCCCAGGTAAGGACCAGAGTCAACAGGTCCAGGAGAGGCACAAATATGCATCAGAGTCATTGTGTTCCAGGTGAGGCCTGATGGAGACCACAGGAACCAGGTCCAGGATAGCCCCATATGGGAACCAGAGCCACCAGATCCAGGTGACTTACAGGTGGGATAACAGTCACAAGGTCCAGGTGAGGGACAGGTGGCAACAGGATCCACCATGTCCAGGTGAGGCCCAGGTGGCGACCAGTCACCAGATCCAAGTGAGGACAACCTAAGGACCAGATTCACCAGTCCCAAGTGAAGCCCAAGGGGTGACCAGAGTCACCAGGTAATACTGAGGCTCAGAGGGGGAACCAGAGTAACCAGTTTAGTTTGAGGCCCATAATGGGACCAGAGGTCCCTGGTCAAAGTGAGTCCCAGGTGTGGAATAGAATATCCAGGTCCCAATGATGCCTGGGTGAAGACCAGAATCACTAGGGCCATGCAGGCCCAGGTGGGGAACAGAATCACTAGGTGTTGGTGAGGCATAGAATAAGACCACAGTCAGCAGTATCAGGTGAGCCCATTGTGGGAACCAGAGCCACTCTATCCAGGTGAGTCCCAGGTCCATGTGAGGCCCACGTGAGGACCAGATTCATCAGGTCAAATTGAGGCATAGCTGGGGACAAGAGTCACCAGTTCTGGGTGCGGCCTAGGTGGGGCAAGATTCAGCAGTTCTGAGTTAGGTCAAAGTGGGGACGAGAGACACCAGGTCCAGGTGAGGCCAAACTGAGGACCAGAGTCACCAGATGCAAGTCAGGTCCAGGTGGGGACCAGAGTCACCAGATCCAGGTGAAGTCCAGGTGGGGACCAGAGTCACCAGATCCAGGTGAAGCCCAGGATGGGACAAGAGTCACTAGGTCCAGATGAGGCCCAGGTGAGGACCAGAGTTCCCAGGTACACGTGAAGCCCCGGTGGGGATCAGAGGGAACAGGTCCATTTGAGGCCGGCTTGGGGATCATGATCAACAGGTCTACTTGAGGCCCAGGTGTGGAACACAGTAAGCAGGTCCAGTTGAGTTCCCGGTGGTGACAAGAGTCTCCAGGTCCAGGTGAGGTTCATGTGGGCACCAGGATCACCATGTCCAGGGGACGCCCTTGAAAGAACCAGAGTCAACAGTTCAAGGTCAGGTGCAGGTGGCAACCAGGGTCAACAGGTCCATGTCAGGCCAAAGTGGGGTTCACAGTCACTAGGGCACGGTGAGACCCAGAGGGGGACCAGAGTCACCTGGTCCAGGTGAGGTCCAGTTGTGGAACAAGTCACCGGGTCCCAATTTTGCCCTTTTGTGGACCATGGTCAACAGGGCCAGGTGAGGCCCAGATGGGGACCGGATTCCCCAAATCCAGGTGAAGCCCAGGTGGGGACCACAGTCACCAGATCCAGGGTAGTCTCAGGTGCAGACCAGAATCACCAGGTCCAGGTTAGGTGCAGGTGGCAACCACACTCCCCAGGTCCCGGTGAGGCCCCGGTGGGGACCAGAGTCACGAGGTACATGAGAAGCCTGAAACACTGCAGCCACCAGGTCCACATGATGTCCATGTGGGAACGAGAATCACCAGTTACAGGTGAGGCCCAGGTGGGGATCCGACTCACCATGTCCAGGTGAGACCCAGGTAGGACCCATTGTCACCATGACCAGGTGAAGACCAGAGTTAATAGTTCCGGCTGGGCAACTGTTAGTGAACACTGTCCCAATATCCTGATGCTACCCTGGTGGGTACCAGAGACACCAGGTCCTGGTGATGGTCAGGAGGGACCAGAGACATGAGGTCCAGGTGAGGTTCCATTGGGAATCACAGTCACCAGGTCTGGTGAGGCCATGCTTAGGATCAGAGTCACCAGTTAGAGGTGAGTCCCGGGTGGAGGCAGAGTCACCTGGGACAGAAGAGACCAAAGTCAGGACCAGAGTTACCAGGATCAGGTCAGTCCCAGTGGGGAATAGAGTAACCATGTCCCGATGATGCCCAGGTAGAACCAGAGTCACCAGGACCAGATGAGGCGCAGGAGGGGAGCATATTTACTAGGTCCCGGTGAGGCCCAGTTGAGGACCAGAATGCCCAGGTCTAGTTGTGGCCTAGAGGGGTACCAGATTCACCTGGTCTAGGTGACATCCAGATGGGGACCAGAGTCACCATATTAGGCTGAGGCCCAGAGGGGATCCAGAGTCATCATGTCCAGGTGAGTCTCAGGTGTGGAACAGAGTATCCAGGTCATAATGGTCCACAGGTGAAGACCAGAGTCACCAGATCTGGGTGAGGCCCACATAGCATCAGACTCACCAGTACCAGGTGAGGCCAAGAAGGAGTCCACAGCAATTAGGTCCCGGTGGGGAACAAAGTCAGCAGGACTGGGTGAGGCCCAGATGGGGACCAGATTCACCAGGTCCAGGTTATTCTCAGGTGGTGACCAGAGTTACCAGTTCCGGGTGAGCACCAGGTAACGACCAGATTCACCATGTCCAAGTGAGGCCCACGTGGGGACCTGTGTCACCGGTATGGGTGAGGCCCAGATGGCAACCCCACTCACCAGGTCCAGGGGAGGCCAACTTTCGGGCCATGCAGAGGTACCTTGTCCCGATAATGCCCAGGTAGGGACCAGAGTTACGAGTTGCAGGGGAAGCCCTATTGGGGACTGGAGTCACCAGGTAAACGTGAGTCTACAAGAACACCACAGTCACCAGGTCCAGGTGTGGTTCATGTGGGAACAAGAGTCACCAGGTCCAGGTGAGACCCAGGTGGGGACCACAGTCCCCAGGTCCAGGTGAGGTCCAGGTGGGACCACAGTCACAAGGTCTAGGTGAGGCGCAGGTGGCAACAGGATTCACCAAGTCCAGGTGAGGCCGAGGTGGCGACCAGTCACCACATCCAGGTGCGGACCAGCTAAGGACCAGATTCCCCAGGCCGAAGTGAAGCCCAAAGGGTGACCAGAATCACCAGGTAAAGGTGAGCCCCAGAGGGGGAACCAGAGTAACCAGTTTAGTTTGAGGGCCAGAATGGGACCAGAGGTCCTTGGTCAAAGTGAGGCCCAGGTGTGGAATAGAGTATCCAGGGTGAGGATCATTGGGTCCATCACCCAATGATGCCTGGGTGAGAACCAGAGTCACTGGAGCCATGCAGGCCCAGATGGGGAACAGAATCACTAGGTCCTGGTGAGGCATACAATAAGACCACAGTCAGCAGTATCAGCTGAGCCCCTTGCGGGAACCAGAGCCACTCTATCCAGCTGAGTCCCAGGTCCAGGTGAGGCTTCCGTGAGGACCAGATTCATTAGGTCGAATTGAGGCATAGCTTTGGACAAGAGTCACCAGGTCTGGGTGCAGCCTAAGTTGGGCTAGATTCAGCAGTTCTGTGTTAGGTCATAGTGGGGACGAGAGACACCAGTTCCACGTGAGGCCAAACTGAGTACCAGAGTCACCAGATCCATGTGAGGTCCATGTTTGAAAGAAAGTCACCAGGTCCGGGAGAGGTCCAGGTGGGGTCCAGAGTCAACGGATCCAGGTAAGTCCAGGTGGGGACCTGAGTCACCAGATCCAGGTGAAGCCCAGGTGGAGACCAGAGTCTAGGACCAGATGAGACCCAGGTGAGGACAGGAGTTACCAGGTACACGTGAGGCCCCGGTGGGGATCAGAGGCAACAGGTCCATGTGAGGCCGGCTTGGGGACCATGGTCAACAGGTCTACTTGAGGCCCAGGTGTGGAACACAGTAAGCAGGTCCAGGTGAGTCCCCGGTGGTGACAAGAGTCACCACGTCCAGGTGAGGCCCAGGTGCGGACCAGGATCACCAGGTATGGGGGGGGGCCCTTGAAAGAACCAGAGTCAACAGTTCGAGTTTAGACGCAGGTGGCAACCAGGGTCAACAGGTCCAAGTCAGGCCAAAGTGGGGTTCACAGTCACTAGGCACAGTGAGACCCAGAGGGGGACCGGAGTCACCTGGTCCAGTTGAGGTCCAGTTTTGGAACACAGTCACCGGGTCCCAATTTTGCCCAGTTGAGGACCATGGTCAACAGGGCCAGGTAAACCCAGATGGGGACCGGAGTCCAAATATTCAGGTGAAGCCCAGGTGGGGACCACAGTCAGCAGATCCAGGGTAGTCTCAGGTGCAGACCATAATCACCAGGTCCAAGTGAAGTGCAGGTGGCAACCACGATCCCCAGGAGCCAGTGAGGCCCTGGCGGGGACCAGAGTCACAAGGTACATGAGAAGCTAGAAACACTGCAGCCACCAGGTCCACATGATGTCTATGTGGGCCGGAGAATCAGCAGTTACACATGAGGACCAGGCGGGGATCCGACTCACCATGTCAATTTGAGACCCAGGTGAGATCCAGTGTCACCATGTCCAGGTGTGGCCCAGGTGAAGACCAGAGTTAATAGGTCCAGCTGGTCACTGTTAGTGAAGAGTGTAACCATATCCTGATGCTACCCAGGTGGGTACCGGAGACACCAGGTCCTGGTGAGGCCCAGGTGGGACCAGAGACATGAGGTCCAGGTAAGATCCCGATGGGAACCGCAGTCACAAGGTCAGGTGAGGCCATGCTTAGGATCAGAGTTACCAGTTACAGGTGAGGCACAGGTGGAGCCAGAGTCACCTGGTACAGAAGAGGACAAAGTCAGGACTAGAGTTACTAGGATCAGGTCAGTCCCTGTGGGGAATAGAGTAACCATGTCCCGATGATGCCCAGGTAGAACCCGAGTCACCACGTCCAGATAAGTCGCAGGTGGGGAGAATGTTCACTAGGTCCAGGTGAGGCCCAGTTGAGGACCAGAGTCACCAGGTCTGGTTGAGGCCGACAGGGATCCCAGATTCACCGGGTCTAGGTGACATCCAGATGGGGACCAGAGTCACCATGTTAGGCTGAGGCCCAGAGGGGATCCAGAGTCATCATGTCCAATGAGTCTCAGGTGTGGAACAGAGTATCCAGGTCATAATGGTCCACAGGTGAGGACCAGAGTCACCAGATCTGGATGAGGCCCAGTTAGGATCAGAGTCACCAGTTCCAGGTGAAGCCAAAAATGTGTCCACAGCAATCAGGTCCAGGTGGGGAACAAAGTCACCAGGATTGGGTGAGGCCAAGATGGGGACCAGATTCACAAGTTCCAGGTTATTCCCGGGTGGGGACCAGAGTTACAAGTTCCGGGTGAGGACCAGTTAAGGACGAGATTCACCAGGTCCAAGTGAGACCCACGTGGGGACCTGTGTCACAATGTATGTGTGAGGCCCAGATTACCACCCCACTCACCAGGTCCAGGTGAGGCCAACCTGCAGGCCATGAAGTGGAACCATGTCCCGATGATGCCATAGTAGGGAACAGAGTTACCAGGTCCAGGTGAGGAAAACCTGCAGGCCATGCAGTGGAACCATGTCCCGATGATGCCCAGGTAGGGAACAGAGACACCAAGTCCAAATGAGGTCCAGATTGAGCAAATTCACTAGGTCCAGGTGAGGCCCAGTTGAGGACCAGAGTCACCAGATTTGGTTGATGCCTAGAGGGGTACCAGAATCACCTGGTGCAGGTGACATGCAGATGGGGACCAGAGTCACCAGGTCAGGGAGAGGCCCAGAGAGGTTCCAGAGTCATCATGTCCAGATGAGGCTTAGGTGAGGAACAGAGTCACCAGGTACCATGATGCCCAGGTGAGGGCCAGAGTCACCAGATCTGGGTGAGACCCAGGTAGGTTCAGAGTCACCAGTTCCAGGTGAGGCCCAAAAGGAGTCCACAGCAATCAGGTCCAGGTGGGGAACAAAGTCACCAGGACTGGGTGACGCCCAGATGGGGAGCAGATTCACCAGGTCCAGTTGAGGCCCAGGTGGTGACCAGAGTCCCAGGTCTTGGAGAGGACCAGGTAAGGACCAGATTCACCAGGTCCAAGAGGCCCACGTGGGGACCTGAGTCACCAGGTATTGGTGACACCCAGGTGGCAACCAAACTCACCAGGTCCAGGTGAGGCCAACCTGCAGGTCAGAGTCACCAGATCCAGTTGAGGCCCTAGTGGGGACCGGAGTCACCAGGTAAATGTGAGTCTACAAGAACACCACAGGGACCAGGTCCAGGTGTGGTTCATGTGGGAACAAGAGTCACCAGGTCCAGGTGAGACCCAGGTGGGGACCACAGTCACCAGGTCCAGACTGAGGCCTAGGTGGGGGGACCAGAGTCATCAGGACCAGGTGATGCCAAAGTGTGGAGCAAAGTTATCATGTCCAGGTGAGGCGCAGGTGGGGAACAGAGTAACCATGTCCCATTGATGCCAGGTGAGAAAAGAGTCACAAGTTCCAGACGAGGCCTATGTGAAGAGTAGATTCATCAGGTCCTGTTGATGCCCAGTACAGGACCAGTGTCCACAGCTCCGGTGAGTCTCAGAGGGGAACCAGAGACACCCGGCTCTGGTGATATCCAGGTGGGGACCAGAGTCACCACGTCAGGATGAGGCCCAGAGGGGGACGAGAATCACTAGCTCCAGGTGAGGCCCGATGTGGAATTGAGAAACCAGGTCCCATGATGCCCATATGAGGACTTGAGTCACCAGGTCCAGGTGAGGTCCCTGTGGGAACCAGTCACCTCGTCCAGGTGAGGCCGAGGTGGGACCACAGTCACCAGGTCCAGGTGAGGCCCAGGTATATAAGAGAGTATCGAGGTCCCAATGATGCCCAGGTAAGGACCAGAGTCAACAGGTCCAGGAGAGGCCCAAATACGGATCAGAGTCATTGTGTTCCAGGTGAGGCCAGATGGAGACCAGAGGAACCAGGTCCAGGAGAGCCCCATATGGGAACGAGAGCCATGAGATCCAGGTGAGTTCCAGGTGGGACCACAGTCACAAGGTCCAAGTGAGGCGCAGGTGGCACCAGATTCACCAAGTCCAGGTTAGGCCCAGCTGGCAACCAGTCACCACATCCAGGCGCGGACCAGCTAAGGACCAGATTCACCAGGCCGAAGTGAAGCCCAAAGGGTGACTAGAGTCACCAGGTAAGGGTGAGCCCCAGAGGGGGAACCAGAGTAACCTGTTTAGTTTGAGGCCCAGAATGGGACCAGAGGTCCCTGGTCAAAGTGAGGCCCAGGTGTGGAATAGAGTATCCAGGGTGAGGATTATTGGGTCCATCACCCAATGATGCCTGGGTGAGGACCAGAGTCACTGGGACCATGCAGACCCAGATGGGGAACAGAATCACCTTGTCCTGGTGAGGCATACAAAAGACCACAGTCAGCAGTATCAGCTGAGCCCCTTGCGGGAACCAGAGACACTCTATCCAGCTGAGTTCCAGGTCCAGGTGAGGCTCTCGTGAGGACCAGATTCATTAGGTCGAATTGAGGCATAGCTGGGGACAAGAGTCACCAGGTCTCGGTGCAGCCTAAGTTGGGCTAGATTCAGCAGTTCTGAGTTAGGTCAAAGTGGGGACGAGAGACGCCAGTTCCAGGTGAGGCCAAACTGAGTACCAGAGTCACCAGATCCATGTGAGGTCCATGTTTGAAAGAAAGTAACCAGGTCCGGGAGAGGTTCAGGTGGGGACCAGAGTCACCAGTTCCAGGTGAGGCCAAGAAGGAGTCCACAGAAATCAGGTCCAGGTGGGGAACAAAGTCACCAGGACTGGGTGAGGCCTAGATGGGGACCAGATACACAAGGGCCAGGTGATATCCAGGTGGTGACCAGACTTACCAGTTCCGGGTGAGGACCAAGTAAGGAGAAGATTCACCAGGTCAAAGTGAGGCCCATGTGGGGAACTGTGTCACCAGGCATGGGTGAGGCCCAGGTGGCAACCCCACTGACCAGGTCCAGGTGAGGCCAACCTGCCGGCCATGCAGAGGAACCATGTCCCGATGATGACCATGTAGGGACCAGACTAACCAGGTCCAAGTGAGGCCTACCTGCAGGCCATGCAGTTGAACCATGTCCCGATGATGCCCAGGTAGGGACCAGAGTCACCAGGTCCAAAAGAGGGCCAGATGGTGCATATTCACTAGGCCAAGTGAGGCCCAGTTGAGGACCAGAGTCACCAGATCTGGTTGAGGCCTAGAAGGGTACCAGAATCACCTGGTCCAGGTGACATCCAGATGGGGACCAGAGTCATCGGGTCAGGATGAGGCCCAGATAGGTTCCAGAGTCATCATGTCCAGGTGAGGCTCAGGTGTGGAACAGAGTCACCAGGTCCCAATGATGCCCAGGTGAGGAACAGAGTCACCAGGTCTGGGTGACGCGCAGATAGGATCAGAGTCACCAGACTTTGCCGAGAGGGGTACCAGATTCACCAGGTCCAGGTGGGGCACAGGTGTTGACCAGAGTCCCCGTTCTGGGAAAGGACAAGGTAAGGACCAGATTCACCAGGTCCAAGAGGCCCACGTGGGGACCTGAGTCACCAGGTATGGGTGAGGCCCAGGTGGCAATAACACTCACCAGGTCCAGGTGAGGCCAACCTGCAGGCCATGCAGTGGAACCATATCCAGATGATGCCCAGGTAGAGACCAGACTTACCAGGTCCAGATGAGGCCAACCTGCAGGCCATGCAGTGGAACCATATCCTGATGATGCCCAGGTATGGACCAGAGTCACCAGGTCCAAATGAGGCCCAGATGGAGCATATTCACTAGGTACAGGTGAGTCCCCTTTAAAAACCAGAGTCACCAGATCTGTTTGAGGCCTAGGGGGTACCAGAATCACCTTGTCCATATGACATCGAGATGGGGACCAGAGTCACTAGGTCAGGGTGAGGCCCAGAGCGTTTCCAGAGTCATCATGTCCAGGTGAGGCTCAGGTGAGGAACAGAGTCACCAGGTACGAATGATGCCCATGTGAGGACCAGAGTCACCAGATCTGGGAGACGCGCAGATAGGATCAGAGTCACCAGTTGCAGATGAGGCGAAGAAAGGGTCCACAACAAACAGGTCCAGGAGGGGATCAAAGTCACCTGGACTGGGTGAGGCCCAGATGGGGAACAGATTCACCAGGTCCAGGTGAGGCCCAGGTGTTGACCAGAGTCTCCGGGTCTGGGAGAGGACCTGGTAAGGACCAGATTCACCAGGTCCAAGAGGCTCACGTGGGGACCTGAGTCACCAGGTATGGGTGAGGCCCAGGTGGCAACCCCACTCAAGAGGTCCAGGTGAGGCCAACCTGCAGGCCAGAGTTACCAGATACAAGTGAGGCCCATGTGGGGAGCATGTTCACTAGGTCTCGGTGAGGCCCAGTTGAGGACAAGGGTCACCAGGTCTAGTTGAGGCCTAGACGGGTACCAGATTCACTTGGTCTAGGTGACATCCAGATGGGGACCAGAGTCACCATGTCAGGGTGAGGCCCAGAGGGGATCGAGAGTCATCATGTCAAGGTGAGGCTCAGGTGTGGAACAGAGTATCCAGATCATAATGGTCCTCAGGTGAGGACCAGAGTCACCAGATCTGGGTGAGGCCCAGTTAGGATCAGAGTCACAAGTTCCAGGTGAGGCCAAGAAGGGTTCCACAGCAATCAGGTCCTGGTGGGCAACAAATTAACCAGAACTAGGTGAGGCCCAGATGGGGACCAGATTCACCAGTTCCAGGTGAGGTCCAGGTGGTGACCAGAGTCCCCGGGTCTGGAGAGGACCAGGTAAGGACCAGATTCACCAGGTCCAAGAGGCCCACGTGGAGACCTGAGTCACCAGGTATGGGTGAGGCCCAGGTGGCAACCCCACTCACCAGGTACAGGTGAGGCCAACCTGCAAGCCAGAGTCACCAGATCCAGGTGAGGGCCTAGTGGGTACCGCAGTCACCAGGTAAATGTGAGTCTACAAGAACACCACAGTCGGTATCCCTGGGTGGCGCAGGGGTTTGGCGCCTGCCTTTGGCCCAGGGCGCGATCCTGGAGACCCGGGATCGAATCCCACGTCAGGCTCCCGGTGCATGGAGCCTGCTTCTCCCTCTGCCTGTGTCTCTGCCTCTCTCTCTCTCTGTGACTATCATAAATAAATAAAAATTAAAAAAAATAAAAAAAAGAACACCACAGTCCCCAGGTCCAGGTGGGGTTCATGTGGCAAGGAGAGTCAACAGGTCCAGGTGAAACCCAGGTGGGGACCACAGTCACCAGGTCCAGATTGAGGCCTAGGTGAGGGGACGAGGGTCATCAGGACCAGTTGAGACCGAAGTGTGGAGCAAAGTTATCATGTCCATGTGAGGTCCAGGTGGGGACTAGAGTAACCTTGTTCCATTGATGCCAGGTGGGAAATGAGTCACAAGGTCCATACGAGGCCTAAGTGAGGAGTAGATTCACCAGGTCCTGTTGAGGCACAGTTGAGGACCAGTGTCGCCAGCTCCGCGTGAGTCCCAGAGGGGGACCAATCACCGGTTCTGTTGATATCCAGGTGGTGACCAGAGTCACCACGTCAGGGTGAGGCCCAGAGGGGGACGAGAATCACTAGGTGCAGGTGAGGCCCCGATGTGGAACTGAGAAACCAGGTACCATGATGCCCATATGAGGACCTGAGTCACCAGATCCAGGTGAGGTTCCTGTGGGAACCAGTCACCTCGTCCAGGTGAGGCCCATGTGGGACCACAGTCACCAGGTCCAGGTGAGGCCCAGGTATATAAGAGAGTGTCCAGGTCCCAATGATGCTCATGTAAAAACCAGAGTTAACAGGTCCAGGAGAGGCTCAAATATAGATCAGAGTCATTGTGTTCCAGGTGAGGCCAGATGGAGACCACAGGAACCAGTTACAGGAGAGCCCCTTATGGGAACCAGAGCCACCAGATCCAGGTGTGGTCCAGGTGGGACCACACTCACAAGGTCCAGGTGACGCGCGCGTGGCAATAGGATTCACCAAGTACAGGTGAGGCCCAGGTGGCGAACAGTCACCAGATCCAAGTGAGGACAAGCTAAAGACCAGATTCACCAGGCCCAAGTGAAGCCCAAGGGTGATCAGAGTCACCAGTTAAGGGTGAGGCCCAGAGGGGTAACCAGAGTAACCAGTTTAGTTTGAGGCCCAGAATGGGACCAGAGGTCCCTGGTCAGAGTGAGGCCCAGGTGTGGAATAGAGTATCCAGGTCCCATTGATGCCTGTGTGAGGACCAGACTCACTAGTTCCATGCAGGCCCAGATGGGGAACAGAATCACTAGGTCCTGGTGAGGCATAGTATAAGACCACAGTCACCAGTATCAGGTGAGCCGCTTGTGGGAACCAGAGCCACTCAATCCAGCTGAGTCCCAGATCCATGTGAGGCCCACGTGAGGACCAGATTCATCAAGTCGAATTGAGGCATAGCTGGGGACAAGAGTCACCAGGTCTGGGTGCAGCCTAGGTGGGGCAATATTCAGCACTTCTGAGTTAGGTGAAAGTGGGGATGAGAGACACCAGGTCCAGGTGAGGCCAAACTGAGGACCAGAGTCACCAGATCCAGGTAAGGTCCATGTTGGAAAGAGAGACACCAGGTCCAGGAGAGGTCCAGGTGGGGACCAGTGTCACCAGATCAAGGTGAAGTCCAGGTGGGGACCAGAGTCATCAGATCCAGGTGAAGCCCAGGTTGGGACCAGAGTCACTAGGTCCAGATGAGGCCCAGGTGAGGACCAGAGTTACCAGGTACACGTGAGGCCCCGGTGAGGATCAGAGGCAACTGTTCCATGTGAGGCCGGCTTGGGGACCATGGTCAACAGATCTACTTGAGGCCCAGGTGTGGAACACAGTAACCAAGTCCAGGTGAGTCCCCGGTGGTGACAAGAGTCACCACGTCCAGGTGAGGCCCAGGTGGGGACCAGGATCACCAGGTACAGGGGAGGCCCTTGAAAGAACCAGAGTCAACAGTTCGAGGTCAGGCGCAGGTGGAAACCAGTGTCAGCAGGTCCAAGTCAGGCCAAAGTGGGGTTCACAGTCACTAGGGCACAGTGAGACCCAGAGGGGGACCAGAGTCTCCTGGTCCAGGTGAGGTCCAGTTGTGGAACACAGTCACCGGGTCCCAATTTTGCCCAGTTGAGGACCATGGTCAACAGGGCCAAGTGAGGCCCAGATGGGGACCGGAGTCCCCAAATCCAGGTGAAGCCCCGGTGGGGACCACAGTCACCAGATCCAGGTTTGTCTCAGGTGCAGACCAGAATCACCAGGTCCAGGTGAGGTGCAGGTGGCAACCACACTCACCAGGTCCCGGTGAGGCCCTGGTGGGGACCAGAGTCACGAGGTACATGAGAAGCTAGAAACACTGCAGCCACCAGGTCCACATGATGTGCATGTGGGAACGAGAATCACCAGTTAGAGGTGAGGCCCAGGTGGGTTTCGGACTCACCATGTCCAGGTGAGACCCAGGTGGGAACCAGTGTCACCATGTCCAGGAGTGCCCCAGGTGAAGACCAGAGTTGATAGGTCCGGCTGGGTCAATGTTAGTGTACAGTGTAACCATATCCTGATTCTACCCAGGTGGGTACCAGAGACACCAGGGCCTGGTGAGGCCCAGGTGGGACCAGAGACATGAGGTCCAGGTGAGGTCCCGATGGGAACCACAGTCACCAGGTCAGGTGAGGCCATGCTTAGGATCAGAGTCACCAGTTACAGGTCTGGCCGAGGTGGAGCCAGAGTCACTTGGTACAGAACAGGCCAAAGTCCGGACCAGAGTTACCAGGATCAGGTCAGTCCGAGAGGGGAATAGAGTAACCATGTCCCGATGATGCCCACGTAGAACCAGAGTCACCAGGTCCAGATGGGGCGCAGGTGGGGAGCATGATCACTAGATCCCAGGAGGCCCAGTTGAGGACCAGAGTCACCAGATCTGGTTGAGGCCTAGAGGGGTACCAGAAACACCCGGTCCAGGTGACATCCAGATGGGGACCAGAGTCACCATGTCAGGGTGAGGCCCAGAAAGGTTCCAGAGTCATCATGTCCAGGTGAGGCTCAGGTGTGGAACAGAGTCACCAGGTACCAATGATGCCCAGGTGAGGACCAGAGTCTCCAGGTCTGGGTGACCCGCAGATAGGATCAGAGTCACCAGTTCCAGGTGAGGCCAAGAAAGAGTCCACAGAAATCAGGTCCAGGTGGGGTACAAATTCCCGAGGACTGGGTGAGGCCCAGATGGGGACCAGATTCACAAGGTCCAGGTGATTCCCAGGTGGTGAACAGAGTTACGAGTTCCGGGTGAGGACCAGGTAAGGACCAGATTCACCAGGTCCAAGTGAGGCCCAGGTGGGGCCCTGTGTCACCAGGCATGTGTGAGGCCCAAATGACAACCCCTCTCACCAGGTCCAGGTGAGGCCAACCTGCAGACCATGCAGAGGAAACATGTCCCGATGATGCCGAGGTAGGGACTAGAGTTCTCAGGTCCAGGTGAGGCCAACCTGCAGGCCATGCAGTGGAACATGTCCTGATGATGCCCAGGTAGGAACCAAATTTACCAGGTCCAGGTGAGGCCAACCTGCAGGCCATGCAATGGAACCATGTCCCGATGATGCCCAGGTAGGAACCAGATTTACCATTTCCAGGTGAGTCCGACCTGCAGGCCATGCTATGGAACAATGTCCCGATGATGCCCAGGTACGGACCAGAGTCACCAGGTCCAAATGAGGCACAGATAGAGCATATTCACTAGGTCCAGGTGAGGCCCAGTTGAGGACCAGAGTCACCAGATCAGGTTGAGGCCTAGAGGGGTACCACAATCACCTGGTCCAGATGACATCCAGTTGGGGACCAGAGTCACCAGGTCAGGGTGAGACACAGAAAGGTTCCAGAGTCATCATGTCCAGGTGAGGCTCAGGTGGGGAACAGAGTCACCAGGTACCAATGATGCCCAAGTGGGGACCAGAGTCACCAGGTCAGGGTGACACGCAGATAGGATCAGAGTCACCAGTTCTAGGTGAGGCCAAGAAAGAGTCCACAGCAATCAGATCCCGGTGGGGAACAAAGTCACCAAGACTGGGTGAGGCCCAGATGAGGACCAGATTGACAAGGTCCAGGTGAGGCCCAGGTGGTGTCCAGAGTCCCCGGGTCTGGGAGAGGACCAGGTAAGGACCAGATTCACCAGGTCCAAGAGGCCCACGTGGGGACCTGAGTCACCAGGTATGGATGAGGCCCAGGTGGCAACCCCACTCACCAGGTCCAGGTGAGGCAAACCTGCAGGCCAGAGTCACCAGATCGACGTGAGGCCCTAGCGGGGACCAGAGTCACCATGTAAATGTGAGTCTACCAGAACACCACTGTCACCAGGGCCAGGTGTGATTCATGTGGGAACGAGAGTCACGAGGTCCAGGTGAGACCCAGGTGGCGACCACAGTCATCAGGTCCAGATTGAGGCCTCGGTGGGGGGACCAGAGTCCTCAGGACCAGTTGAGGCCAAAGTATGGAGCAAAGTTATCATGTCCAGGTGAGGCCCAGGTGGGGAAGAGAGTAAACATGTCCCATTGATGCCAGGTGGGAAAAGAGTCACAAGGTCCAGACGCGGCCTAAGTGAGGAGTAGATTCACCAGGTCCTGTTGAGGCCCAATTGAGCACCAGAGTCCCCAGCTCCGGGTGAGTCCCAGAGGGGGACCAGAGGCACCCGGTTCTGGTGATATCCAGGTGGGGACCACAGTCACCATGTCAGGGTGACGCGCAGAGGGGGACGAGAATCACTAGGTCCAGGTGAGGCCCCGATGTGGAACTGAGAAACCAGGTCCCATGATGCCCATATGAGGACCTGAGTCACCAGGTCCATGTGAGGTCCTTGTGGGAACCAGTCACCTCGACCAGGTGAGGTACAGGTGGGACAACAGTCACCAGGTCCAGGTGAGGCCCAGATATATAAGAGAGTATCCACGTCCCAATAATGCCCAGGTAAGGACCTGAGTCAACAGGTCCAGGAAAGGCCCAAATATGGATCAGAGTCATTGTGTTCCATGTGAGGCAAGATGGAGACCACAGGAACCAAGTCAAGGAGAGCCCCATATGGGAACCAGAGCCAAGAGATCCAGGTGAGGTCCAGGTGGGACCACAGTCACAAGGTCCAGTTGAGGCACAGGTGGAAACAGGATTCAACAAGTCCAGGTGAGGCCCAGGTGGCTACCAGTCACCAGATCCAGGTGAGGACAAGCTAAAGACCAGATTCACCAGGCCCAAGTGAATCCCAAGGGGTGACCAGAGTCACCAGGTAAGGGTGAGGCCCAGAGGGGGAACCAGAGTAAGCAGTTTAGTTTGAGGCCCAGAATGGGATCAGAGGTCCCTTGGCAGTGTGAGGCCCAGGTGTGGAATAGAGTATCCAGGTCCCAATGATGCCTGGGTGAGGACCAGAGTCACAAGGGCCATGCAGGCCCAGATGGGGAAAGAATCACTAGGTCCTGGTGAGGCACAGAATAAGACCACATTCACCAGTATCAGGTGAGCCCCATGTGGGATCCAGAGCCACTCTATCCAGCTGAGTCCCAGGTCCATGTGAGGCCCACGTGAGGACCAGATTCATCAGGTCGAATTGAGGCATAGCTGGGGACAAGAGTCACCAGGTGTGGGTGCGGCCTAGGTGGGGCAAGATTCAGCAGTTCTGAGTTAGGTCAAAGTGGGGACGAGAGACACCAGGTCCAGGTGAGGCCAAACTGAGGACCAGAGTCACCATATCCAGGTGAGCTCCATGTTGGAAAGAGAGTCACCAGGTCCAGGAGAGGTCCAGCTGGGGACCAGAGTCACCAGATTCAGGTGAAGCCCAGGTTGGGACCAGTCAGTAGGTCCAGATGAAGCCTAGGTGAGGGCCAGAGTTACCAGGTACACGTGAGGCCCCGGTGGGGATAGGAGGCAACAGATCCATGTGAGGCGGGCTTGGGGACCATGGTCAACAGGTCTACATTAGGCCCAGGTGTGGAACACAGTAACCAGGTCGAGGTGAGCCCCGGTGGTGACAAGAGTCACCACGTCCAGGTGAGGACCAAGTGGGGACAATGATCACCAGGTACAGGGGAGGCCCTTGAAAGAACCAGAGTCAAATGTTCGAGGTCAGTCGCAGGTGGCAACTGGGGTCAGCAGGTCCAAGTCAGGCCAAAGTGGGGTTCACAGTCACTAGGGCACGTTGAGACCCAGAGGGGGACCAGAGTCACCTGGTCCAGGTGAGGTCCAGTTGTGGAACACAGTCTCCGGTTACCAATTTTGCACAGTTGAGGACCATGGACAACAGGGCCAGGTGAGGCCCATATGGGGACCGGTGTCCCCAAATCCAGGTGAAGCCAAGGTGGGGACCACAGGCACCAGATCCAGGGTAGTCTCAGGTGCAGACCAGAATCAACAGGTCCATGTGAGGTGCAGGTGGCAACCACACTCACCCGGTCCCGGTGAGGCCCCGTTGGGGACCAGAGACACGAGGTACATGAGAAGCTTGAAACACTGCAGCCACCAGGTCCACATGATGTCCATGTGGGAACGAGGATCACCAGTTACAGGTGAGGACCAGGTGGGGATCCGACTCACCATGTCCAGGTGAGACCCAGATGGGAACCAGTGTCACCATGTCCTGGTGTGCCCCAGGTGAAGACCAGAGTTATTAGGTCCGGCTGGATGAGTGTTAGTGAACAGTGTAACCATATCATGATGCTACCCAGGTGGGTACCAGAGACACCAGGTCCTGGTGAGGCCCAAGTGTAACTGGAGACATGAGGTCCAGGTGAGGTCCCGATGGGAACCACAGTCACCAGGTCAGGTGAGGCCATGCTTAGGATCAGAGTCACCAGGTACAGGTGAGGCCCAGGTGGACACAGAGTCACCTCTTACAGAAGAGGCCAAAGTCAGGACCAGAGTTACCAGGATCAGGTCAGTCCCAGTGGGTAATACAGTAACCATGTCCCAATGATGCCCAGGTACAACCAGAGTCACCAGGTCCATCGAGGCGCAGGTGGGGAGAATATTCACTAGGTCCAGGTGAGGCCCAGATGATGACCAGAGTCACTAGGTGTAGTTGAGGCCTAGAGGGGTATCAAATTCACCTGGTCTAGGGGACCTCCAGATGGGGACCAGAGTCACCATGTCAGGGTGAGGCCCAGAGGGGATCCAGGGTCATCATGTCCAGGTGAGGTTCAGGTGTGGAACAGAGTATCCAGGTCATAATGGTCCACAGGTGAGGACCAGAGTCACCAGATCTGGGTGAGGCCCAGTTAGGAGCAGAGTCACAATTTTCAGGTGAGGCCAAGAAGGAGTCCACAGCAATCAGGTCCAGGTGGGGAACCAAGTCACCAGGAATGGGTGAGGCCCAGATGGGGACCAGATTCACCAGGTCCAGGTGATTCCCAGGTGGTGCCAAGAGTTACCAGTTCCGGGTGAGTACCAGGTAAGGACCAGATTCACCAGGTCCAAGTGAGGCCCACGTGGGACCTGTGTCACTAGGTATGGGTGAGGCCCAGGTAGCAAGCCCACTCACCAGGTCCTGGTGACGCCAACCTGCAGGCCATGCAGAGGAACCGTGTCCCGATGATGCCCAGGTAGGGACCAGAGTTACCAGGTCAAGAAGAGGCCAACCTGCAGACCATTATGTGGAACCATGTCCCGATGTTGCCCATGTAGGGACCAGAGTCACCAGGTCCAAATGAGGCCCAGATGGAGCATATTCACTAGGTCCCGGTGAGGCCCATTTGAGGACCAGAGTCACCATATCTCGTTGAGGCCCAGAGGGGTACCAGAATCCCCTGGTCCAGGTACATCCAGATAGGGACCAGAGTCACCAGTTCCAGGTGAGGCCAAGAAAGAGTCCACAGCAATCAGGTCCAGGTGGGGAACAAAGTCACCAGGACTGTGTGAGACCCAGAAGGGGACCAGATTCACCAGGTCCAGCTGAGGCCCAGGTTGTGACCAGAGTCCCCGGGTCCGGGAGAGGACCAGGTACGGACCAAATTCACCAGGTCGACATGACCCACGTGGGGAACTGAGTCACCAGGTATGGGTGAGGCCCAGGTGGCAACCACACTCACCAGGTCCAGGTGAGGCCAACCTGCAGGCCAGAGTCACCAGATCCAGGTGAGGCCCTAGTGGGGACGGGAGTCACAAGGTAAATGTGAGTCTACAAGAACACCACAGTCACCAGGTCCAATAGTGGTTCATGTGGGAACGGGAGTCACCAGGTCCAGCTGAGACCCAGTTGGGGACGACAGTCACCAGGTCCAGATTGAGGCCTAGGTTGGGGGACGAGAGTCATCAGGACCAGTTGAGGCCAAAGTGTGCAGCAAAGTTATCATGTCCAGGTGAGGCCCAGGTGGGGAACAGAGTAACCATGTCCCATTGATGCCAGGTTGGATAAGAGTCACAAGGTCCAGACGAGGCCTAAGTGAGGAGTAGATTCACCAGATCCTGTTGAGCCCAGTTGAGGACCAGTGACCCCAGCTCCGGGTGAGTCCCAGAGGGGGAACAGAGTCACCCGGTTCTGGTGATATACAGGTGGGGACCAGAGTCACCACGTCAGGGTGAGGCCCAGAGTGGGACGAGATCACTAGGTCCAGGTGAGGCCCCAATGTGGCACTGAGATACCAGGTCCCATGATACGAATTTGAGGACCTGAGTCACCAGGTCCAGGTGATGTCCCTGTCGGAACCAGTGTCCCCATCCAGATGAGGTCCAGGTGAGACCACAGTCACCAGGTCCAGGTAAGGCCCAGGTATATAAGAGAGTATCCAGGTCCCAATGATGCCCAGGTAAGGACCAGAGTAAACAGGTCCAGGAGAGGCCCAAATATGGATCAGAGTCATTGTGTTCCAGGTGAGGCCAGATGGAGACCACAGGAACCAGGTCCAGGAGAGGCCCATATGGGAACCAGAGCCACGAGATCCAGGTGAGGTCCAGGTGGGACCACAGTCACAAGGTCCAGGTGAGGCATAGGTGGCAACAGGATTCACCAAGTCCAGGTGAGGACCAGGTGGCGACCAATCACCAGATCCAGGTACGGATCAGCTAAGGACCAGATTCACCAGGCCCATGTGAAGCTCAAGGGGTGACCAGAGAAACCAGGTAACGGTGAGGCCCAGAGGTAGAATCAGAGTAACCAGTTTAGTTTGATGCTCAGAATGGGACCAGAGGTCCCTGGTCAAAGTGAGGCCCAGGTGTGGAATAGAGTATCCAGGTCCCAATGATGCCTGGGAGAGGACCAGAATCTCTAGGGCCATGAAGGCCCAGATGGGGAACAGAATCACTAGGTCCTAGTGAGGCATAGAATAAGACCACAGTCAGCAGTATCAGGTGAGCCCCTTGAGGGAACCAGAGCCACTCTACCCAGCTGAGTCCAAGGTCCATGTGAGGCCCACGTGAGGACCAGATTCATCAGGTCGAATTGAGGCATAGCTGGGGACAAGAGTCACCAGATCTGGGTGAGGCGTAGGTGGGGCAAGATTCAGCAGTTCTGAGTTAGGTCAAAGACGGAACGAGAGACACCAGGTCCAGGTAAGGCCATGCTTAGGATCAGAGTCACAGGTTACAGTTGAGGCCCAGGTGGAGCCAGAATCACCTGGTACAGAGAGACCATAGTCGTGGCCAGAGTTACCAGGATCAAGTCAGTCCCAGTGGGGAACTGAGTAACCATGTCCCGATGATGCCAAGATAGAACCAGAATCACCAGGTCCAGATGAGGCGCAGGTGGGGAGCATATTCATAGGTCCCGTTGAGGCCCAGTTGAGGACCAGAGTCACCAGGTCTGGTTGAGGCCTAGAGGGGTACCAGATTCACCTGGTCTAGGTGACATCCAGATGGGGACCAGAGTCACCATGTCAGGGTGAGGCTCAGAGTGGATCCAGAGTAAACATGTCCAGGTGAGGCTCAGGTGTGGAACAAAGTATCCAGGTCATAATGGTCCACAGGTGAGGACCAGAGTCGCCAGATCTGGGTGAGGCCCAGTTAGGATCAGAGTCCCCAGGTCCAGGTGAGGCCAAGAAAGAGTCCATAGCAATCAGGTCCAGGTGGGGAACAAAGTCACCAGGACTGTGTGAGGCCCAGATGGGGACCAGATTCAGCAGGGCCAGGTGAGGCCCAGGTGGTGAGCTGAGTCCCCGGGTCTGGGAGAGGACCAGGTAAGGACCAGATTCACCAGGTCCAAGAGGCCCACGTGGGGACCTGAGTCAACAGATATGGGTGAGCCCCAGGTGGCAACCACACTCACGACTTCCAGCTGAGGCCAACATGCAGGCCATGCAGAGGAACCATGTCCCGATGATGCCCAGGTTGGTACTAGAGTTACCACGTCCAGGTGAGGCCAACCTGCAGGCCATGCAGTGGAACCATGTCCCGATGATGCCCAGGTAGGGACCAGATTTACCAGCACTAGGTGAGGCCAACCTGCAGGCCATGCAGTGGAACCATGTCCCGATGATGGCCAGGTAGGGACGAGAGTCACCAGGTCCAAATGAGACCCTGATGGAGCATATTCACTAGGTCCAGGTTAGGCCCAGTTGAGGACCACAGTCAAGAGATCTGGTGAGGCCTAGAGGGGTACCAGAATCACCTGGTCCAGGTGACATCCAGATGGGGACCAGAGTCACCAGGTCAGGATGAGGCCCAGAGAGGTTCCAGAGTCATCATGTCCAGGTGATGCTCAGGTGTGGAACAGAGTCACCGGGTACCAATGATGCCCAGGTGAGGACCAGAGTCAGCAGGTCTAGGTGACGCGCAGACAGGATCAGAGTCACCAATTCCTTGTGAGGCCAAGAAAGAATCCACAGCAATCAGGTCCAGGTGGGGAACAAAGTCACCAGGACTGGGTGAGGCCCAAATGGGGACCAGATTCACCAGGTCCAGGTGAGGCCCAGGAGGTGACCAGAGTCCTCGGGTCTGGGGGAGTACCAGGTAAGGACCAGATTCACCAGGTCGAAGAGGCCAACGTGAGGACCTGAGTCACCAGGTATGGGTGAGGCCCAGGTGGCAACCCCACTCACCAGGTCCAGGTGAGGCCAACCTTCAGGCCAGAGTAACCAGATCCAGGTGAGGCCCTAGTGGGACCGGAGTCACCAGGTTAATGTGAGTCTACAAGAACACAACAGTCACCAGGTCCAGGTGTGGGTCATGTGGGAACGAGAGTCACCAGGTCCAGGTGAGACCCATGTGGGGACCAGTCACCAGATCCAGATTGAGGCCTAGGTGTGGGGACCAGAGTCATCAGGAGCAGTTAAGGCCAAAGTGTGGAGCAAAGTTATCATGTCCATGTGAGGCCCAGGTGGGGAACAGAGTAACCATGTCCCATTGATGCCAGGTGGGAAAAGAGTCACAAGGTCCAGACGAAGCCTAAGTGAGGAGTAGATTCACTAGGTCCTGTTGAGGCCCAGTTGAGGACCAGTGTCCCCAGCTCGGGGTGAGTCCCAGAGGGGGACCAGAGTCACCCGGATCTGGTGATATCCAGGAGGGGACCAGAGTTACCACCTCAGGGTGAGGCCAGAGGTGGACGAGAATCACTAGGTCCAGCTGAGGCCCCGATGTGGAACTGAGAAACCAGGTCTCATGATGCCCATATGAGGACCTGAGTCACCAGGTCCAGGTGAGGTCCCTGTGGTAACCAGTCACCTCGTCCAGGTGAGGCCCAGGTGGGACCACAGTCACCAGGTCCAGGTGAGGCCCAGGTATATAAGGGAGTATCCAGGTCCCAATGATGCCCAGGTAAGGACCAGAGTCAACAGGTCCAGGAGAGGCCCAAATATGGTTCAGAGTCATTGTTTTCCAGGTGTGGCCAGATGGAGACCACAGGAACCAGGTCCAGGAGAGCCCCATATGGGAACCATAGCCACCAGATCCAGGTGATGTCCGGGTGGGACCACAGTCACAAGGTCCAGGTGAGGCGCAGATGGCAACAGGATTCACCAAGTCCAAGTGAGGCCCAGGTGGCAACCGGTCACCAGATCCAGAATCGGATCAGATAAGGACCATATTCGCCAGGCCCAAGTGAAGCCCAAGGGGTGACCAGAGTCACCAGGTAGGGGTGAGGCCCAGAGGGGGAACCAGAGTAACCAGTTTAGTTTGAGGCCCAGAATGGGACCATAGGTCCCTGGTGAAAGTGAGGCCAAGGTGTGGAATAGAGTATCCAGATCCCAATGATGCCTGGGTAAGGACCAGAGTTACTAGGGCCATGCAGGCCCAGATGGGGAACAGAATCACTAGGTCCTGGTGAGGCATAGAATAAGACCACAGTCAGCTGTATCAGGTGAGCCGCTTGTGGGAACCAGAGCCACTCTATCCAGCTGAGTCCCAGGTCCATGTGAGGCCCACGTGACTACCAGATTCATCAGGTCGAATTGAGGCATAGCTGAGGACAAGAGTCACCAGGTCTGGGTGAGGCCTAGGTGGGTGAAGATTCAGCAGTTCTGAGTTAGGTCAAAGTGGGGACGAGAGACACCAGGTCCAGTTGAGGCCAAACTGAGGACCAGAGTCACCAGATCCAGGTGAGGTCCATGTGGGAAAGAGAGTCACCAGGTCCAGGAAAGGTCCAGGTGGGGACCAGAGTCACCAGATCCAGGTGAAGTCCAGGTGGGGACCAGAGTCACCAGATCCAGGTGAAGCCCAGGTGGGGACCAGAGTCACTAGGTCCAGATTAGGCCCAGGCGAGGACCAGAGTTACCAGGTACACGTGAGGCCCCAGTGGGGATCAGAGGCAACAGGCCATGTGAGGCCAGCTTGGGTACCATGGTCAAAAGGTCTACTTGAGGCCCAGGTGTGGAACACCTTAACCAGCTCCAGGTGAGTCCCCGGTGGTGACAAGAGTCACCACGTCCAGGTGAGGCCCAGGTGGGGACCAGGATCACCAGGTACAGGAGAGGCCCTTGAAAGAACCAGAGTCAACAGTTCGAGGTCAGGCGCAGGTGGCAACCAGGGTCAGCAGGTCCAAGTCAGACCAAAGTGGGGTTCACAGTAATTAGGGCACGGTGAGACCCAGAGTGGGACCAGAGTCACCTGGTCCAGGTGAGGTTCAGTTGTGGAACACAGTCACAGGTTCCCAATTTTGGCCAGTTGACGACCATGGTCAACAAGGCCAGGTGAGGCCCAGATGGGGACCGGAATCCCCAAATCCAGGTGAAGCCCAGGTAGGGACCACAGTCACCAATCCAGTGTAGTCTCGGGTGCAGACCAGAATCACCAGGTCCAGCTGAGGTGCAGGTGGCAACCACACTCACCAGGTCCCGGTGAGGCACTGGTGGGGACCAGAGTCACGAGGACATGAGAAGGTAGAAACACTGCAGCCACCAGATTCACATGATGTCCATGTCGAAGCGAGAATCACCAGTTAATGCTGAGGAACAGGTGGGGATCTGACTCACCATGTCCAGGTGAGACCCAGGTGGGAACGAGTGTCACCATGTCCAGGTGTGGCCCAGGTAAAGACCAGAGTTAATAGGTCCAGCTGGGTCACTGTTAGTGAACAGTGTAACCATATCCTGATGCTACCCAGGTGGTTAGCAGAGACACCAGGCCCTGGTAAGGCCCAGGTGGGACCGGAGACCTGAGGTCCAGGTGAGGTCCCGATGGGAAACACTGTCACCAGGTCAGATGAGGCCATGCGTAGGATCAGAATCACCAGTTACAGGTGAGGTCCAGGTGGAGCCAGAGTTACCTGGTACAGAAGAGTCCAAAGAGAGGACCAGAGTTACCAGGATCAGGGGATTCCCAGTGTGGAATAGAGTAACATTGTACCGATGATGCCCAGGTAGGGACCAGAGTCACCAGGTCCAAATGAGGCCCAGATGGAGCATATTCACTAGGTCCAGGTGAGGCCCAGTTGAGGACCAGAGTCACCAGATCTTGTTGAGTCCTAGAGGGGTACAAGAATCACCAGGTCCAGGTGACATCCAGATGGGGACCTGGGTCACCAGGTCAGGGTGAAGCCCAGAGTGGTTCCAGTGTCATCATGTCCAGGTGAGGCTCAGGTGTGGATCAGAGTCTTCAGGTACCAATGATGCCCAGGTGAGGACCAGAGTCACCAGGTCTGGGTGACACTCAGATAGGATCAGAGTCGCCAGTTCCAGGTGAGGCCAAGAAAGAGTCCACAGCAATCAGGTCCAGTTGGGGAAAAAGTCACCAGGACTGGGTGAGGCACAGATGGGTACCACATTCACCAGGTCCAGGTGAGACCCAGGTGGTGACCAGTGTCCCCGTGGTGGGAGAGGACCAGGTAAGAACAAGATTCACCAGGTCCAAGAGGCCCACGTGGTGACCTGAGTCACCAGGTATGGGTGAGGCCCAGGTGTCAACCCCACTCACCAGGTCCAGGTGAGGCCAGCCTGCAGGCCAGAGTCACCAGATCCAGGTAATGCCCTAGTGGGGACCGGTGTCACCAGGAAAATGTGAGTCTACCAGAACACCACAGTCACCAGCTCCAGGTGTGGTTTATGTGGGAACGAGAGTCACCAGGTCCAGGTGAGACCCAGGTGGGGACCACACTCACCAGGTCCAGATTGAGGCCTAGGACGGGGGACCAGATTCATCAGGACCAGTTGAGGCCAAAGTGTGGAGCAAACTTTTCATGTCCAGGTGAGGCCCAGGTGGGGAACAGAGTAACCATGTCCCATTGATGCCATGTGGGAAAAGAGACACATGGTCCAGAGGAGGCCTAAGTGAGGAGTAGATTCACCAGGTCCTGTTGAGGCCCAGCGGAGGACCAGTGTCCCCAGCTCCAGGAGAGTCCCAGAGGGGGACCAGAGTCACCCGGTTCTGGTGATATCCAGGGGTGACCAGAGTCACCACGTCAGAGTGAGGCCCAGAGGGGGACGAGAATCACTAGGTCCAGGTGAGGCCCCGATGTGGAACTGAAAAACCAGGTCCAGAAATGCCCATATGAAGACCTGAGTCACCAGGTCCAGGTGAGGTCCCTGTGGTAATCAGTCACCTCGTCCAGGTGAGGCCCAGGTGGGACCACAGTCACCAGGTCCAGGTGAGGCCCAGGTATATAAGAGAGTATCCAGGTCCCTGTGATGCCCAGTTAAGGACCAGCGTCATTAGTTCCAGGAGAGGCCCAAATATGTATCAGAGTCATTGTGTTCCAGGTGAGGCCAGATGGAGACAACACGGACCAGGTTCAGGAGAGTCCCATATGGGAACCAGAGCAACCAGTCAGGTGAGGTCCAGGTGGGACCACAGTCACAAGTTCCAGGTGAGGCGCAGGTGGCAACAGGATTCACCAAGTCCAGGTGAGATCCAGGTGGCGACCAGTCACCAGAGCCAGGTGCGGACCAGCTAATGACCAGATTCACCAGGCCCAAGTGAAGCCCAAGGGGTGACCAGAGTCACCAGGTAAGGGGGAGGATCAGAGTGTGAACCAGAGTAACCAGTTTAGTTTGAGGACCAGAATGGAACCAGAGTTTCCTGGACAAAGTGAGGCCCAGTTGTAGAATAGAGTATACAGGTCCCAATGATGCCTGGGTGAGGACCAAGGTCACTAGGGCCATGCAGGCCCAGATGGGGAACAGAATCACTAGGTCCCGGTGAGGCATAGAATAAGACCACAGTCCACAGTATCATGTGAGCCCCTTGTGGGAACCAGAGACACTCTATCCAGGTGAGTCCCAGGTCCATGTGAGGCCCACGTGAGGACCAGATTCATCAGGTCGAATTGAGGCATAGCTGGGGACAAGAGTCACCAGGTCTGGGTGTGGCCTAGGTGGGGCAAGATTCAGCAGTTCTGAGTTAGGTCAAAGTGGGGACGAGAGACACCAGGTCCAGGTGAGGCCAAACTGAGGACCAGAGTCACCAGATCCAGGTGAGGTCCAGGTTGGAAAGAGAGTCACTAGGTCCAGGAGAGGTCCAGGTGGGGACCAGAGTCACCAGATCCAGGTGAAGCCCAGGTGGGGACCATAGTCACTAGGTCCAGATGAGGCCCAGGTGAGGATCAGAGTTACCAGATACACGTGAGCCCCCGGCGGGTATCAGAGCCAAAAGGTCCACGTGAGGCCGGCTTGGGGACCATGGTCAACAGGTCTACCTGAGGCCCAGGTGTGGAACACAGTAACCAGGTCCAGGTGAGTCCCCGGTGGTGACAAGTGTCACCACGTCCAGGTGAGGCCCAGGTGGGGACCAGGATCACCAGGTCCAGGGGAGGCCCTTGAAAGAACCAGAGTCAACAGTTCGAGGTCTGGCGCAGGTGGCAAACAGGGTCAGCAGGTCCAAGTCAGTCCAAAGTGGGGTTCACAGTCACTAGGGCACGGTGAGACCCAGAGTGGGACCAGAGTCACCTGGTCCAGGTGAGGTCCAGTTGTGGAACAGAGTCACCGGTTCCCAATTTTGCCCAGTTGAGGACCATGGTCAACTGGGCCAGGTGAGGCCCAGATGGGACCGGAGTCCCCAAATCCAGGTGATGCCCAGGTGGAACCGGAGTCACCAGATCCAGGGTAGTCTCAGGTGCAGACCAGAATCACCAGGTCCAGGTGAGGCCAACCTGCAGGCCAGAGTCACCAGATCCAGGTGAGGCCCTAGTGGGGACCGGAGTCACCAGGTAAATGTGAGTCTACAGGAAAACCACAGTCACCAGGTCCAGGTGTAGTTCATGTGGGAACGAGAGTCACCAAGTCCAGGTGAGACCCTGGTCGGGACCACAGTCACAAGGTCCAGATTGAGGCTTAGGTGGGGGGACCAGCGTCATCAGGACCAGTTGAGGCCAAAGTGTGGAGCAAAGTTATCATGTCGAGGGTAGGCCCATGTGGGGAACAGAGTAACCATGTCCCATTGATTCCAGGTGGGAAAAGAGTCACAAGGTCCAGACGCGGCCTAAGTGAGGAGTAGATTCACCAGGTCCTGTTGAGGCCCAGTTGAGGACCAGTGTCCCAGCTGAGGGTGCGTCCTTGAGGGGGACTAGAGTCACCCGGTCCTGGTGATATCCAGGTGGGGAGCAGAGTCACCACGTCAGGGTGAGGCCAAGAGCGGGAGGAGAATCACTAGGTCCAGGTGAGGCCCGATGTGGAACTGAGAAACCAACTCCCAAGATGCCCATATGAGGACATGAGTCACCAGGTCCAGGTGATGTCCGGGTGTGAACCAGTCACCTCGTCCAGGTGAGGCCCAGGTGGGACCACAGTCACCAGGTCCAGGTGAGGTCCAGGTATATAAGAGAGTATCCAGGTCCCAATGATGCCCAGGTAAAGACCAGAGTCAACAGGTCCAGGAGAGGCCCAAATATGGATCAGAGTCATTGTGTTCCAGGTGAGGCCAGATGGAGACCACAGGAACCAGGTCCTGGAGAGCCAATATGGGAACCAGAGCCAGCAGATCCAGGTGAGGTCCAGGTGGGATCACAGTCACAAGGTCCAGGTGAGGCGCAGGTGGCAACAGGATTCACCAAGTGCAGGTGAGGCCCAGGTGCCGAACAGTCACCAGATCCAGGTGCGGACCAGCTAAAGACCAAATTAACAGGCCCAATGAAGCCAAGGGGTGACCAGAGTCACCAGGTAAGGGTGAGGCCAGAGGGGGAACCAGAATAACCAGTTTAGTTTGAGGCCCAGAATGGGACCAGAGGTCTCTGCTCAAAGTGAGGCCCAGGTGTGGAATAGAGTATCCAGGTCCCAATCATGCCCGGGTGAGGACCAGAGTCACTAGGTCCATGCAGGCCCAGATGGCGAACAGAATCACTAGGTACTGGTGAGGCACAGAATAAGACAACAGTCAGTAGTGTCAGGTGAGCCACTTGTGGGAACCAGAGCCACTCTATCCAGCTGAATCCCAAGTCCATGTGAGGCCCACGTGAGGACCAGATTCATCAAGTCGAATTGAGGCATAGCTGGGGACAAGAGTCACCAGATCTGGGTGCGGCCTAAGTGGGGCAAGATTCAGCAGTACTGAGTTACGTCAAAGTGGGGACAAGAGACACCAGGTACGGGTGATGCCAAACTGAGGAGCAGAGTCACCAGATCCAGGTGAGGTCCATGTTGGAAAAAGAGTCACCAGGTCCAGGTGACGCCCAGGTGGGGACCAGGATCACCAGGTACAGGGGAGGCCTTTGAAAGAACCAGAGTCAACAGTTCGAGGTCAGGTGCAGGTGGCAACCAGGGACAGAAGGTGCAAGTCGGGCCAAAGTGGGGTTCACAGTCACTAGGGCACGGTGAGACCCAGAGGGGGACCAGAGTCACCTGGTCCAGGTGAGGTCCAGTTGTGGAACACAGTCACCGGGTCCCAAATTTGCCCAGTTGAGGATCATGGTCAATAGAGCCAGGAGTGCCCATATGGGGCCCAGAGTCCCCAAATCCAGGTGAAGCCCAGGTGGGGACCACAGTCACCAGATCCAGGGTAGTCTCGGTTGCAGACCAGAATCACCAGGTCCAGGTGATGTGCAGGTGGCAACCACACTCACCAGGTCCAGGTGAGGCCCTGGTGGGGACCCGAGCCACGAGGTAGATGGGAAGCTAGAAACACTGCAGCCACCAGGTCCACATGATGTCCATGTCGGAACGCGAATCACCAGTTACAGGTGAGGACCAGGTGGGGATCCGACCCACCATGCCCAGGTGAGACCCAGGTGAAGACCAGAGTTAATAGGTCCGGCTGGGTCACTGTTAGTGAACAGTGTAACCATATCCTGATGCTACCCAGGTGGGTACCAGAGACACCATATCCTGGTGAGGCCCAGGTGGGCCCAGATACATGAGGTCCAGATGAGGTCCCGATGGGAACCACAGTCACCAGGTCAGGTGAGGCCATTCTTAGGATCAGAGTCACCAGTTACAGGTAGGCCCATGTGGAGCGACAGTCACCTGGTACAGAAGAGGCCAAAGTCAAGACCAGAGTTACCACGATCAGTTCAGTCCCAGTGGGGAATAGAGTAACCATTTCAGGATGATGCCCAGGAAGAACCAGAGTCACCAGGTCCAGATGAGGCGCAGGTGGGGAGCATATTCACTAGGTCCCAGTGAGGCCAAGTTGAGGACGAGAGTCACCAGGTCTAGTTGAGTCCTAGAGGGGTACCAGATTCACCTGGTCTAGGTGACATCCAAATGGAGACCAGAGTCACCATTTCAGGGTGAGGCCCAGAGTGGTTCCAGAGTCATCAAGTCCAGGTGAGGCTCAGGTGTGGAACAGAGTATCCAGGTCTTAATGATCCACAGTTGAGGACCAGAGTCACCAGATCTGGGTGAGGCCCAGTTAGGAACAGAGTCACCAGTTCCAGGTGAGGCCAAGAAACTGTCCACAGCAATCAGGTCCAGGTGGGGATCAAAGTCACCAGGACTGGGTGAGGCCCAGATAGGGAACAGATTCACAAGGTCCAGGTGATTCCCAGGTGATGACCAGAGTTACCAGTTCCGGATGAAGACCAGGTAAGGACCAGATTCACCAGGTCCATGTGAGGCCCACGTGGGGACCTGTGTCACCAGGTATGGGTGAGGCCCAGGTAGCAAACCCACTCACCAGGTCAAGGTGAGTCCAACCTGCAGGCAATGCAGAGGAATCGTGTACCGAAGATGCCCATGTAGGGAACAGAGTTACCAGGTCCAGGTGAGGCCAACCTGCAGGCCATGCAGTGGAACCATGTCCCGATGATGCCCAGGTAGGGACCAGAGTAACCAGTTCCAAATGAGGCCCAGATGAAGCATATTCACTAGGTCCATGTGAGGCCCAGTTGAGGACCAGAGTCACCAGAACTGGTTGAGTCCTAGAGGGGTACCAGAATCACCTGGTCCAGGTGACATCCAGATGGGGACCAGAGTCCCTGATAGTGAACAGTGTAACCATAACATGATGCTACATAGATGGTTACCAGAGACACCAGGTCCTGGTGAGGCCCAAGAGGGACCCGAGACATGAGGTCCAGGTGAGGTCCCGATGGTAACCGCAGTCAGCAGGTCAGGTGAGACCATGCTTAGGATCAGAGTCACCAGTTACAGGTGAGGCACAGGTTGAGCCAGAGTCACCTGGTACAGAAGAGGCCAAAGTCAGGACAAGAGTTACCAGGATCAGGTCAGTCCCAGTGGGGAATAGAGTAACCATGTCCCGATGATGCCCAGGAAGAACCAGAGTCACCAGGTCCAGATGAGGCGCAGGTGGGGAGCATATTCACTAGGTCCCGGTGAGGCCAAGTTGAGGACAAGAGTCACCAGTTCTAGTTGAGGCGTAGAGGGGTCCAGATTCACCTGGTCTAGGTGAAATCCAGATGGGTCCAGAATCACCAAGTCAGGGTGAGGCCCAGGTGGTGACCAGGGTTACCAGTTCCGGGTGAGTATAAGGTAAGGACCAGATTCACAAGGTCCAATCTAGACCCACGTGAGGACCTTTGTCACCAGGTATGAGTGAGGCCCAGGTGGCAACCCCACTCACCAGGTCCAGGTGAGGCCAACCTACAGGCCATGTAGAGGAACCATGTCCCGATGATGCCCATGTAGGGACCAGAGTTACCAGGTCCAGGTGAGGCCAACCTGCAGGCCATGCCGTGGATCCATGTCCCGATGATGCCCAGGTAGGGACCAGAGTCACCAGGCCCAAATGAGGCCCAGATGGGGCATATTCACTAGGTCCAGGTGAGGCCCATTTGAGGACCAGAGTCACCAGATCTGGGTGACGTGCAGATAGGATCAGAGCCACCACTTCCAGGTAAGGCCAAGAAAGAGACCACAGCAATCAGGTCCAGGTGGGGAACAAAGTCACCAGGACTGGGTGAGGCCCAGATGGAGACCAGATTCACTCACCAGATCCAGGTGAGGCCCAGGTGGTGACCGGAGTCCCCGGGTCTAGTAGAGGACCAGGTAAGGACCAGATTCACCAGGTCAAAGAGGCACACGTGGGGACCTGAGTCACCAGGTATGGGTGTGTCCCAGGTGGCAACCCCACTCACCAGGTCCAGGTGAGGCCAACCTGCAGGCCAGAGTCACCAGATACACGTGAGGTCCTAGTGGGGACCAGAGTCACTAGGTAAATGTGAGTCTACAAGAACACCACAGTCACCAGGTCCAGGTGTGGTTCATGTGGGGAAAAGAGTCACCAGGTCCAAGAGACCCAGGTGGGGACCACAGTTACCAGGTCCAGATTGAGGCCTACGTGGGGGGACCAGATTCATCAGGACCAGTTGAGGCCAAAGTGTGGAGCAAAGTTATCATATCCAGGTGAGGCCCAGTTGGGGAACAGAGTAACCATGTCCCATTGATGTCAGGTGGGAAAAGAGTCACAGGTCAAGACGAGGTCTAAGTGAGGAGTAGATTCACCGGGTCCTGTTGAGGACCAGTTGTGGACCACTGTCCCCAGCTCTGGGTGAGTCCCAGAGGGGAAACAGAGTCACCCGGTTCTGGTGATATCCAGATGGGGACCAGAGTCACCACGTCAGGATGAGGCCCAGAGGGGGACGAGAATCACTAGGTCCAGGTGAGGCCCCAATGTGGACCTGAGAAAGCAGGACCCATGATGCCCATATGAGGACATGGGTTACCAGGTACAGGTGAGGTCCCTGTGGGAACCAGTCACCTCGTCCAGGTGAGGCCAGGTGGGACCACAGTCACCAAGTCCAGTTTGGGCCCAGGTATATAAGTGTGTATGCAGGTCCCAATAATGCCAAGGTAAGGACAGAGTAAACAGGTCTAGGAGAGGCCCAAATATGGATCAGAGTCATTTTGTTCCAGGTGAGGCCAGATGGAGACCACAGGAACCAGGTCCAGTAGAGCCCCATATGGGAACCAGAGCCACCAGATCCAGGTGAGGTCCAGGTGGGACCACTTTCACAAGGTACAGGGGAGGCGCAGATGGCAACAGGATTCACCAAGCCCAGGTGAGGCCCAGGTGGCGACCTGTCACCAGATCCAGGTGTGGACCAGCTAAAGACCAGATTCACCAGGCCCAAGTGAAGCCCAAGGGGTGACCAGAGTCACCAGGTAAGGGTGAGGCCCAGAGTGGAACCAGAGTAACCAGTTTAGTTTGAGGCCCAGAATGGGACCAGAGGTCACTGGTCAAAGTGAGGTCCAGGTGTGGAACAGAGTATCCAGGTCCCAATGATGCCTTGGTGAGGACCAGAGTACCTAGGGCCATGCAGGCCCAGATGGGGAACCGAATCACTAGGTCCTGGTGAGACATAGAATAAGACCACATTCAGCAGTATCAGGTGAGCCCCTTGTGGGAACCAGAGCCACTCTATTCAGCTGAGTCCCAGGTCCATGTGAGGCCCACTTGAGGACAAGATTCTTCAGGTTGAATAGAGGCATAGCTGGGGACAAGAGTCACCAAGTCTGGGTGCGGCCTAGGTGGGGCAAGATTCAGCAGTTCTGAGTTAGGTCAAAGTGGGCACGAGAGACACCAGGTCCAGGTGAGGCCAAACTGAGGACCAGAGTCACCAGATCCAGGTGAGGTCCATGATGGAAAGAGAGTCAGCAGGTCCAGGAGAGGTCCAGGTTGGGACCAGTGTCCCCAGATCCAGGTGAAGTCCAGGTGGGGATCAGAGTCACCAGATCCAGGTGAAGCCCAGGTGGGGACCAGAGTCACTAGGTCCAGATGAGGACCAGGTGAGGACCAGAGTTACCAGGTACACGTGAGGCGCCGGTAGGTATCAGAGGCAACAGGTCCATGTGAGGCAGGCTTGGGGACCATGGTCAAGAGTTCTACTTGAGGCCCAGTGTGGAACACTGTAACCAGCTCCAAGTGAGTCCACGGTGGTGACAAGAGTCACCAGGTCCAGGTAAGGCCCAGGTGGGGACCAGGCTCACCGGGTACAGGGGAGGCCCTTGAAAGAACCAGAGTCAACATTTCGAGGTCAGGCGCAGGTGACAACCAGGTTCAGCAGGACCAAGTCAGGCCAAAGTGGGGTTCACAGTCACTAGAGCACGGTGAGACCAAGAGGGGGACCAGAGTCACCTGGTCCAGGTGAGGTCCAGGTGTGGAACACAGTCACCGGGTCCCAATTTTGCCCAGTTGAGGACCATGGTCAACAGGGCCAGGTGAGGCCCAGATGGGAATCGGAGTGCCCAAATCCAGGTGAAGCCCAGATTGGGACCATAGTCACCAGATCCAGGGTAGTCTCAGGTGCAGACCAGAATCACCAGTTCCAGGTGAGGTGCAGGTGGCAACCACACTCACCAGGTCCCGGTGAGGCCCTCGTGGGGACCAGAGTCACGAGGTACATGAGAAGCTAGAAACACTGCAGCCACCAGGTCCACATGATGTCCATTTGGGAACGAGAATCACCAGTTAGAGGTGAAGACCCTGCGGGGATCCGACTCACCATGTCCAGGTGAGACCCAGGTGGGAACCAGTGTCACCATGTCCAGGTGTGGCCCAGGTGAAGACCAGAGTTAATAGGTCCGGCTGGTCACTGTTAGTGAACAGTGTAACCATATCCTGATGCTACCCAGGTGGGTACGAGAGACACCAAGTCCTGGTGAGGCCCAGGTGAGACCAGAGACATGAGGACCAGGTGAGGTCCCATGGGCACCACAGACATCAGGTGAGGGGAGTCCATGCTTATGATCAGATTCAACAGTTATAGGTGAGGCCCAGGTTGAGCCAGAGTCACCTGGTACAGAAGAGCCAAAAGTCAGGACCAGAGTCACCAGGATCAGGTCAGTCCCAGTGGGGAATAGAGTAACCATGACCCGATGATGCCCAGGTAGAACCAGAGTCACCAGGTCCAGATGAGGCGCAGGTGGGGAGCATATTCACTAGGTCCCGGTGAGGCCCAGTTGAGGACAAGTGTCACCAAGTCTAGTTGAGGCCCAGAGGGGTACCACATTCACCTGGTCTTGGTGACATCCAGATGGGTACCAGAGTCTTCAGGTCAGGGTGAGGCCCAGAGTGGTTCCAGAGTCAACATGTGCAGGTGAGGCTCAGGTGTGGAACAGAGTCACCAGGTACCAATGATTCCCAGGTGAGGACCAGAGTCAACAGGTCTGGGTGAGGCGCAGATAGGATCAGAGACACCAGTTCCAGGTGAGGCCAAGAAACAGTCCAAAGCAATCAGGTACAGGTGGGGAACAAAGTCACCTGGCCTGGTTGAGTCCCAGATGGGACCAGATCCACCAGGTCCAGGTGAGCCCAGGTGGTGTCCAGAGTCCCCGAATCTGGGAGAGGAACAGGTAAGGACCAGATTCACCAGGTCCAAGAGTCTCACGTTGGGACATGAGTCACCAGGTATGGGTGAGACCCAGGTGGCAACCCCACACACCAGGTCCAGGTTAGGGCAAACTTCAGGCCATGCAAAGCAACCATGTCCCGATGATGCCCAGGTAGGGACCAGAGTCACCAGGTCCAGATGAGGCGCAGGTGGGGAGCATGTTCACTAGGTCCCGGTGAGGCCCAGTTGAGGACCAGAGTCACCAGGTAAAGTTGAGGCCTAGAGGGGTACCAGTTTCACCTGGTCTAGGTGACATCCAGATGGGGACCAGTGTCACCATGTCAGGCTGAGGCCCAGAGGGGATCCAGAGTCATCATATCCAGGTGAGGCTCAGGTTGGAACAGAGTATCCATGTCATAATGGACCACAGGTGAGTACCAGAGTCACCAGTTCTGGGTGAGGCCCAGTTAGGATCAGAGTCACCAGTTCCAGGTGAGGCCAAGAAGGAGTCCACAGCAATCAGGCCCAGATGGGGAACAAAGTCACCAGGACTGGGTGAGGCCCAGATGGGGACCAGATTCACCAGGCCCAGGTGATTCCCAGGTGGTGACCAGACTTAACAGTTCCGGGTGAGGACCAGGTAAGGGTCAGATTCACCAGGTCCAAGTGATGAGCACGTGGGGACCTGTGTCACCAGGTATGGGTGAGGCACTGGTGAAAACCCCACTAACCAGGTCCAGGTGAAGCCAACATGCAGGCCATGCAGAGGAACCATGTCCCAATGATGCCCATGTAGGGAATAGACTTACCGGGTCCAGGTGAGGCCAACCTGCATGCCATGCAGAGAAACCATGTCCCGTTGATGCCCAGGTAGGGACCAGATTTACCAGGTCCAGGTGACGCCAACCTGCAGGCCATGCAGTGGAACCATGTCCCGATGATGCCCAGGTAGGGACCAGAGTCACCAGGTCCAAATGAGGCCCAGATGGAGCATATTCACTAGGTCCAGGTGAGGACCAGTTGAGGACCAGAGTCACCAAATCTCGTTGAGGCCTAGAGGGGTACCAGAATCACCTGGTCCAGGTGAAATCCAGATGGCAACCAGAATCACCAGGTCAGGGTGAGGCCCAGAAGGTTCCAGAGTCATCATGTCCAGGTGAGGCTCAGGTGCGGAACAGAGTCACCAGGTACCAATGATGCCCAGGTGAGGACCAGAGTCAACAGGTCTGGGTGAGGCGCAGATAGGATCAGAGACACCGGTTCCAGGTGAGGCCAAGAAGGAGTCCACAGCAATCAGGTCCAGGTGGGGAACAAAGTCACCAGGACTGGGTGAGGCCCAGACAGGGACCAAAATCACTAGGTCCAGGTGAGGCCCAGTTGGGGACCAGAGTACCCGGGTCTGGGAGAGGACCAGGTAAGCACCAGATTAACAGGTCCAAGAGGCCCACGTGGGGACCTGAGTCACCAGGTTTCGGTGAGGCCCAGGTGGCAACCCCACTCACCAGGTCCAAGTGAGGCGAACCTGCAGGCCAGAGTCAACAGATCCAGTTGAGGTCCTAGTGGGGACACGAGACACCAGGTAAATTTGAGTCTACAAGAACACCACAGTCACCAGGTCCAGGATTGGTTCATGTGGGAACGAGAGTCACCAGGTCCAGGTGAGACCCAGGGGGGGACCACAGTCACCAGGTCCAGATTGAGGCCTAGGTGGGGGGACCAGAGTCATCAGGACCAGTTGAGCCCAAAGTGTGGAGCAAAGTTATCATGTCCAGGTGAGGCCCATGTGGGGAACACAGTAACCATGTCCCATTGATTCCAGGTGGGAAAAGAGTCACAAGGTCAGACGAGGTCTAAGTGAGGAGTAGATTCACCAGGTCCTGTTGAGGCCCAGCTGAGGACAAGTGTCCCCAACTCCGGGTGAGTCCCAGAGGGGGACCACAGTCCCCCGGTTCTGGTGATATCCAGGTGGGAACCAGAGTCAGCATGTCAGGAAGAGGCCCAGAGGGGGACGAGAATCACTAGGTCTAGGTGAGGCCCCGATGTGGAACTGAGAAACCAGGTCCCATGATGCCAATATGAGGACGTGAGTCACCAGGTCCAGGTGAGGTCCCTGTGGTAACCAGTCACCTCGCCCAGGTGAGGCACAGGTGAGACCACAGTCACCAGGTCCAGGTGAGGCCCAGGTATATAAGAGAGTATCCAGGTCCCAATGATGCCCAGGTAAGGACCAGAGTCAACAGGTCCAGGAGAAGCCCAAATATGGATCAGAGTCATTGTGTTCCAGGTGAGGCCAGATGGAAACCACAGGAACCAGGTCCAGGAGAGCCCCATATGGGAACCAGAGCCACCAGATCCAGGTGAGGTCCACGTGAGGACACAGTCACAAGGTCCAGGTGAGGTGCACGTGGCAACAGGATTCACCAAGTCCAGGTGAAGCCCGGGTGGCGACCAGTCACGACATCCAGGTACGGACCAGCTAAGGACCAGAATCACCAGGCCCAAGTGAACACCAAGGGGTGACCAGAGTCACCAGGTAAGGGTGAGGCCCAGAGAGGGAACCAGAGTAACCATTTAGTTTGAGGCCCAGAATGGGACCAGAGGTCCCTGGTCAAAGTGAAGCTCTTGTGGGGTATAGAGTATCCAGGTCCCTGTGATGCCTGGGTGAGGACCAGAGTCACTAGGGCCATGCAGGCCCAGATGGGGAACAGAATCACTAGGTCCTGTTGAGGCATAGAAACACACCCCAGTCAGCAGTATCAGGTGAGCCCCTTGTGAGAACCAGAGCCACTCTCTCCAGCTGAGTCGCAGGTCCATGTGAGGCCCACGTGAGGACCAGATACATCAGGTCGAATTGAGGCATAGCTGGGGACAAAATCACCAGTTGTGGGTGCGGCCTAGGTGGGGCAAGATTCAGCAGTTCTGAGTTAGGTCAAAATGGGGACGAGAGAAACCAGGTCCAGGTGAGGCCAAACTGAGAACCAGAGTCACCAGATCCAAGTGAGGTCCATGTTGGAAAGAGAGTCACCAGGTCCAGGAGAGGTCCAGGTGTGGACCAGAGTCACCAGATCCAGGTGAAGCCCAGTTGGGGACCAGAGTCACTAGGTCCAGTTGAGGCCCAGGTGAGGAGCAGAGTTACCAGGTACACGTGAGGCCTTGGTGGGTATCAGAGGCATCAGGTCCATGTGAGGCCGGCTTGGGGACCATGGTCAACAGGTCTACTTGAGGCCCAGGACTGGAACATAGTAAGCAGGTCCAGGTGAGTCCTCCGTGGTGACAAGTGTCACCACGTCCAGGTGAGGCCCTGGTGGGGACCAGGATCACCAGGTACAGGGGAGGACCTTCAAAGAACAAGAGTCAACAGTTCGAGGTCAGGCGCAGGTGGCAACAAGTGTCAGGAGGTCCAAGTCAGGCCAAAGTGGGGTTGACAGTCACTAGGGATGGTTGAGACCCAGAGGGGGACCAGAGTCATGTGGTCCAGGTGAGGTCCAGTTGTGGAACACAGTCACCGGGTCCCAATTTTGCCCAGTTGAGGACCATGGACAACAGGGCCAGGTGAGGCCCAGATGGGGACCGGAGTCCCCAAATCCAGGTGAAGCCCAGGTGGGGACCAGTCAACAGATCCAGGTTAGTCTCAGGTGCAGACAAGAATCACCAGGTCCAGGTGAGGTGCAGGTGGCAACCACACTCACCAGGTCCCGGTGAGTCCCTGGTGGGGACCAGAGTCACGAGGTACATGAGAAGCTAGAAACACTGCAGCCACAAGTTCGACATCATGTCCATGTGGGAACGAGAATCACCAGTTACAGGTGAGGACCAGGTGGGGATCCCACTCACCATTTCAAGGTGAAACCCAGGTGGGAACCAGTGTCACCATGTCCAGGTGTGGCCCAGGTGAAGACCAGAGTTAATAGGTCCGGCTGGGTCACTGTTAGTGAACAGTGTAACCATATCCTAATGCTACCCAGGTGGGTACCAGAGACACAGGTCCTGGTGAGGCCCAGGTGGGACCAGAGATATGAGGTCCGGGTGAGGTCCAGATGGGAACCACAGTCACCAGGTCAGGTGAGGCCATGCTTAGGATCAGAGTCACCAGTTACAGGTGAGGCCCAGGTGGAGCCAGAGTCACCTGGTACAGAAGAGGCCAAAGTCAGGACCAGAGTTACCAGGATCAGGTCAATCCCGGTGGGGAATAGAGTAACCTTGTCCCGATGATGCCCAAGTAAAACCAGAGTCACCAAGTCCAGATGAGGCGCAGGTGGGGAGCATGTTCACTAGGTCCCCGTGAGCCCCAGTTGAGGACCAGGGTCACCAGGTCAAGTTGAGGCCTAGAGGGATACCAGATTCACCTGGTCTAGGTGACATCGCGATGGGGACCAGAGTCATCATGTCATGGTGAGGCCCTGAGGGGATCCAGAGTCATCATGTCCAGGTGAGGCTCAGGTGTAGAACAGAGTATCCAGGTCATAATGGTCCATAGGAGAGGACCAGAATCACCAGATCTGGGCGAGGCCCACTTACGATCAGAGTCACCAGTTCCAGGTGAGGCCAAGAAGGAGTCCACAGCAATCAGGTCCAGGTGGGGTGACAAATTCACCAGGACTGGATGTGGACCAGATGGGGACCAAATTAACCTGGTTCAGGAGATTCCCAGGTGGTTACCCGAGTTAGGAGTTTCGGGTGAGGACCAGGTAAGGACCAGATTCACCAGATCCAAGTGAGGCCCACGTGGGGACCTGTGTCACCAGGCATGGGTGAGGCCAAGGTGGCAACGCCACTCACCAGGTCCAGGTGAGTCCAACCTGCAGGCCATGCAGAGGAACCATGTCCCGATGATGCCCAGGTAGGAACTAGAGTTACCGGGTCCAGTTGAGGCCAACCTGCAGGCCATGTGTGGAACCATGTCCCGATGATGCCCAGGTAGGGACCAGAGTTACCAGGTACAGGTGAGGCCAACCTGCAAGTCATGCAGTGGAACCATGTCCCGATGATGCCCAGGTAGTGACCAGAGTCACCAGGTGCAAATTTGGCCCAGATGGAGCATATTCACTAGGTCCAGGTGAGGCCCAGTAGAGAACCAGAGTCACCAGATCTGGTTGAGGCCTAGAGGGGTACCAGAATCACTTGGTCCAGGTGACATCCAGATGGGGACCAGAATCACCAGGTCAGGGTGAGGCCCAGAGGGGTTCCAGAGTCATCATGTCCAGGTGAGGCTCTGGTGTGGAACAGAGTCACCAGGTACCAATGATGCCCAGGTGAGGACCAGGGTCACCATGTCTGGGTGATGCGCAGATATGATCAGAGTCACCAGTTCCCGGTGAGGCCAAGAAAGAGTCCACAGGAATCAGGTCCAGGTGGGGAACAAAGTCACCAGGACTGGGTGAGGCCCAGATGGGGACCAGATTCACAGGTCCAGATGAGGCCCAGTTGGGGACCAGAGTACCCGGATCTGGGAGAGGACCAGGTAACGACCAGATTAACAGGTCCAAGAGGCCCACGTGGGGAACTGAGTCACCAGTTATGGGTTGGCAACCCCACTCACCAGGTCCAGGTGAGGACAACCTTCAGGCAAGAGTCACCAGATCCATGTGAGGCCCTCGTGGGGACCGGAGTCACCAGGTAAATGTGCGGCTACAAAAATACCACAGTCACCAGGTCCAGGTGTGGTTCATGTGGGAACGAGAGACACCAGGTCTAGGTGAGAACCAGGTGGGGACCACAGTCACCAGGTCCAGATTGAGTCCTAGGTGGGGGGACCAGAGTCATAAGGACCAGTTGAGGCCAAAGTATGGAGCAAAGTTATCATGTCCAGAGAGGCCCAAGGGGGGAACAGATTAACCATGTCCCATTGATGCCAGGTGGGAAAAGAGTCACAAGGTCCCGGTGAGGCCCAGGTGGCAACAGGATTCACCAAGTCCATGTGAAGCTCAGGTGGGGACCACAGTCACCAGATCCAGGGTAGTCTCAGGTGCAGACCAGAATCACCAGGTCCAGGTGTGGTGCAGGTGGCAACCACACTCACCAGGTCCCGGTGAGGTACTGGTGGGGACCAGAGTCACGAGGTACATGATGAGCTAGAAACAGATAGGATCCCTGGGTGGCGCAGCGGTTTGCGCCTGCCTTTGGCCCAGGGCGCGATACTGGAGACCCGGGATCGAATCCCACGTCGGGCTCCTGGTGCATGGAGCCTGCTTCTCCCTCTGCCTGTGTCTCTGCCTCTCTCTCTCTCTGTGACTATCATAAATCAATAAAAATTAAAAAAAAAATTCTAGAAACACTGCGGCCAAAAGGTCCACATGATCTCCATGTGGGAAAGAGAATCACTAGTTACAGGTGAGGACCAGGTGGGGATCCGACTCACCATACCCAGGTGAGACCCAGGTGGGAAACAGTGTCACCATGTCCAGGTGTGGCCCAGGTGAAGACCAGAGTTAATAGGTCCGGCTGGGTCACTGTTAGTGAACAGTGTAACCATATCCTGATGCTACCCAGGTGGGTAGCAGAGACACCAGGTCTTGGTGAGGCCCAAGTGGGACCAGAAACATGAGGTCCAGATGAGGTCCGGATGGGAACCACAGTCACCAGGTCAGGTGAGGCCATGCTTAGGATCAGAGTCACCAGTTACAGGTGAGGCCCAGGTGGAGCCAGAGTCACCTGGTACAGAAGAGGCCAAAGTCAGGACCAGAGTTACCAGGATCAGGTCAGTCCCAGTGTTGAATAGAGTAACCATGTCACGATGATGCCCAGGTAGAAACAGAGTCACCAGGTTCAGATGAGGCGCAGGTGGGGAGCATGTTCACTAGGTCCCGGTGAGGCCCAGTTGAGGACCAGAGTCACCAGGTCAAGTTGAGGCCTAGAGGGGTACCAGATTCACCTGGTCTAGGTGACATTCAGATGGTGACCAGAGTCACCATGTCAGGCTGAGGCCCAGAGGGGATCCAGAGTCAACATGTCCAGGTGAGGCTCACGTGTGGAACAGTGTATCCAGTTCATAATGGTCCACAGGTGAGGACCAGAGTCACCAGATCTGGGTGAGGCCCAGTTAGTATCAGAGTCACCAGTTCCAGGTGAGCACCAGAAGGTGTCCACAGCAATCGCACAGGAGGCACCCAAATCACCAGGTCCAGGTGAGGCCAACCTGCAGGCCATGAAGAAGAACCCTGTCCCACTGATGCCAAGGTAGGGACCAGAGTCACCAGGTCCAGAATCCGCGCAGGTGGGAGCATATTCACTAGGTCCCTGTGAGGCCCAGTTGCGGACCAGAGTCACCAGGTCTACTTGAGGCCTAGAGGGGTACCAGATTCACCTGGTTAGGTGACATCCTGATGGGGACCAGAGTCACCACGTTAGCCTCACCTGGACATGATGACTCTGGGCCAGGTCCTGGTGAGGCCCAGGTGGGACCAGAGATATGAGGTCCAGGTGAGGTCCCGATGGGAACCACAGTCACCAGGTCAGGTGAGGCCATTCTTAGGATCAGAGTCACCAGTTACAGGTAGGCCCATGTGGAGCGACAGTCACCTGGTACAGAAGAGGCCAAAGTCAGGATCAGAGTTACCAGGATCAGGTCAGTCCCAGTGGGGAATAGAGTAACTATGTCCCGATGATGCCCAGGTAGAACCAGAGTCACCAGGTCCAGAAGAGGCGCAGGTTGGGAGAATGCTCACTAGGTCCCGGTGAGGCCCAGTTGAGGACCAGAGTCACCAGGTCAAGTAGAGGCCTAGAGGGGTACCAGATTCACCTGGTCTAGGTGACATCCAGATGGGGACCAGAGTCACCATGTCAGGCTAAGGCCCAGAAGGGATCCAGAGTTATCATGTCCACGTAAGGCACACATGTGGAACAGAGAATCCAGGTCATAATTGTCCACAGGTGAGGACCAGAGTCACCAGGTCTGGGTGACGCGCAGACAGGATCAGAGACACCAGTTCCAGGTGAGGCCAAGAAGGAGTCCACAGTAATCAGGTCCAGGTGGGGAACAAAGTCACCAGGACTGGGTGAGGCCCAGATGGGGACCAGGTTCACCAGGTCCAGGAGAGGCGAGGTGGTGACCGGAGACCCCGGGTCTGGGAAAGGACCAGGTAAGGACCAGATTCACCAGGTCCACGAGGCCCACGTGTGGAACTGAGTCACCAGGTATGGGTGAGGCCCAGGTGGCAACCCCCCTCTCCAGTCCAGGTGAGGCCAACCTGCAGGCCAGAGTCACCAGATCCAGGTGAGTCCCTAGTGGGGACTGGAGTCACCAGGTAAATGTGAGTGTACAAGAAAACCTCAGTCACCAGGTCCAGGTGTGGTTCATGTGGGAACGAGAGTCACCAGGTCCAGGTGAGACCCAGGTGGGGACCATAGTCACCAGGTCCAGATTGAGGCCTAGGTGGGGGACCAGAGTCATCAGGATCATTTGAGGCCAAAGTGTGGAGCAAAGTTACCATGTCCAGGTGATGTCCATGTGGGGAACAGAGTAACCATGTCCCATTGATGCCAAGTGAGAAAAGAGTCAGAAGGTACAGAAGAGGCCTAATGAGGACTAGATTCACCATGTCGTGTTGACGTCCAGTTGAGCACCAGTGTCCCCAGCTCTGAGTGAGTCCCAGATGGGGACCAGAGTCACCCGGTTCTGGTGATATCCAGGTGGGGACAAGACTCACCACGTCAGGGTGAGGCCCAGAGGGGGACGAGAATCACTAGTTTCAGATGAGGCCCCGTTGTGCAACTGAGAAAAAAGGTCCCATAATGCCCAAATGAGGACCTGAGTCACCAGGTCCAGGTGATGTCCCTGTGGGAACCAGTCACCTCGTCAAGGTGAGGCCCAGGTGGGACCATAGTCACCAAGTCCTGGTGAGGCCCAGGTATATAAGAGAGTATCCAGGTCCCAATGATGCCCAGGTAAGGACCAGAGTCAACAGTTCCAGGAGAGGCCCAAATATGGATCAGAGTCATTGTGTTCCAGGTGAGGCCAGATGGAGACCACAGGAACTAGGTCCAGGAGAGCCCCATATGGGAACCAGAGCCACTAGATCCAGGTGAGGTCCAGGTGGGACCACAGTCACAAGGTCCAGGTGAGGCACAGGTGGCAACAGGATTCACCAAGTCCAGGTGAGACCCATGTGGCGACCAGTCACCACATCCAGGTGCGGACCAGCGAAGGACCAGATTCACCAGGTCCATGTGAAGACCAATGGGTAACCAGAGTCACCACGTAAGGGTGAGGCCCAGAGGGGGAACCAGAGTAACCAGTTTAGTTTGAGGCCCAGAATGGGACCAGAGGTCCCTCGTCAAAATGAGGCCGAGGTGTGGAATAGAGTATCCAGGTCCCAATGATGCCTGGGTGAGGCCCAGAGTCACTAGGGCCATGCAGGCCCAGATGGCGAACAAAATCACTAAGTCCTGGTGAGGCATAGGATAAGACCACAGTCACCAGTATCAGGTGAACCCCTTGTGGGAACCAGAGCCACTCTATCCAGCTGAGTCCCAGGTCCATGTGAGGCCCACGTGAGGGCCAGATTCATCAGGTCGAATTGAGGCATAGCTGGGGACAAGAGTCACCAGGTCTGGGTTCGGCCTAGGTGGGGCAAGATTCAGCAGTTCTGAGTTAGGTCAAAGTGGGCACGAGAGACACCAGGTCCAGCTGAGGCCAAACTGAGGACCAGAGTCACCAGATCCAGCTGAGGTCCATGTTGGAAACAGAGTCACCAGGTCCAGGAGAGGTCCAGGTGGGGACCAGAGTCACCAGATCCAGGTGAAGTCCAGGTGGGGACCAGAGTCACCAGATCCAGGTGAAGCAGAGGTGGGGACCAGAGTCACTAGGTCAAGATGAGGCCCAGGTGAGGACTAGAGTTACCAGGTACACGTGAGGCCCAGGTGGGGATCAGAGACAACAGGTCCATGTGAGGCCAGCTTGGGGACCATGGTCAACAGGTCTACTTGAGTCCCAGGTGTGGAACACAGTAATCAGGTCCAGGTGAGTCCCTGGTGGTGACCAGACTTACGAGTTCCGGGTGAGGACCAGGTAAGGACCAGATTCACCAAGTCCAAGTGAGGCCCACGTGGGGACCTGTGTCACCAGGCATGAGTGAGGCCCAGGTGACAAGCTCACTCACCAGGTCCACGTGAGGCCAATCTGCAGGCCATGCAGTGGAACCATGCCTTGATGATGTCCAGGTAGGGACCAGGGTTACCAGGTCCAGGTGAGGCCAACCTGCAGTCGATGCAGTGGAACCATGTCCCGATGATGCCAAGGTAGGGACCAGAATCACCAGGTCCAATGAGGCCCAGATGGAGCATATTCACTAGGTCCAGGTGTGGTCCAGTGGAGGACCAGGGTCACCAGACCTGGTTGAGGCCTAGAGGGGTACCAGAATCACCTGGTCCAGGTGACATCCAGATGGGGACCAGAGTAACCAGGTCAGGATGAGGCCCAGAGAGGTTCCAGAGTCATCATGTCCAGGTGAGGCTCAGGTGTGGAACAGAGTCACCAGGTACCAAAGATGCCCAGGTGAGGACCAGAGTCACCAGGTCTGGGTGACGGGCAGATAGGATCAGAGTCACCTGTTCCAGGTGAGGCCAAGAAAGAGTCCACAGCAATCAGATACAGGAGTGGAACAAAGTCAACAGGCCTGGGTGAGGCCCAGATGGGGATCAGATTCACCAGGTCCAGGTAGGCCCAGGTGGTGACCAGAGACCCCGGGGCTGGGAGACGACCAGGTAAGGACCAGATTTACCAGGTCCAAGAGGCCCACGCGGGGACCTGACTCACCAGGTATGGGTGAGGCCCAGGGGCAACCCCACTCACAATGTCCAGGTGAGGCCAACCTGCATGCCAAAGTCACCAGATCCACGTGAGGCCCTAGTCGGCACCGGAGACAGCAGGTAAAAGTGAGTCTACAAGAACACTACAGTCACCAGCTCCATGTGTGCTTCATGTGGGAACGAGAGTCACCAGTTCCAGGTGAGACCCAGGTTGGGACGACAGTCACCAGGTCTGGATTGAGGCCTAAGAACGTAACAGTGTCATCAGGACCAGTTGAGGCCCAACTGTGGAACAAAGTTATCATGTCCAGTTGAGGCTCAGGTGTGGAACAGAGTATCCAGGTCATAATGGTCCACAGGTGAGGACCAGAGTCACCAGATCCAGGTGAAGCCCAGGTGGGGACCAGAGTCACTAGGTCCAGATGAGGCCCAGGTGAGGACCAGAGTTACCAGGTACACGTGAGGCACCGGTGATGATCAGAGGCAACAGGTCCATGTGAGGCCGGCTTGGGGACCATGGTCAACACATCTACTTGATGCCCAGGTGTGGAACAGTGTAAGCAGGTCCAGGTGAGTCCCTGGTGGTGACAAGAGTCACCACGTCCAGGTGAGGCCCAGGTGGGGAGCAGGATCACCAGGTCCAGGGGAGGACTTTGCAAGAACCAGAGTCAACAGTTCGAGGCCCGACGCAGGTGGCAACCAGGGTCAGCAGGTCCAAGTCAGGCCAAAGTGGGGTTCACAGTCACTAGGGCACGGTGACACCCAGAGGGGGACCAGAGTCACCTGGTCCAGGTGAGGTCCAGTTGTGGAGCACAGTCACCGGGTACCAATTTTGCCCAGTTGAGGACCATGGTCAACAGGGCCAGGTGAGGCTCAGATGGGGACCGGAGTCCCCAAGTCAAGGTGAATCCCAGGTGGGGACCACAGTCACCAAATCCAGGAAAGTCTCAGGTACAGACCAGAATCACCATGTCCAGGTGTGGCCCAGGTGAAGAGCAGAGTTAATAGTTCCGGCTGGGTCACTGTTAGTGAAGAGTGTAACCATATCCTGATGCTACCAGGTTGGTACCACAGACACCAGGTCCTGGTGAGGCCCAGGTCGGACCAGAGACATGAGGTCCAGGTGATATCATAATGGGAACCACAGTCACCAGGTCAGGTGAGGCCATGCTTAGGATCAGAGTCACCAGTTACAGGTGAGACCCAGGTCGAGCCAGAGTGACCTGGTACAAAATAGGCCAAAGTCAGGACCAGAGTTACCAGGATCAGGTCAGTCCCAGTGGGGAATAGAGTAACCATGTCCCGATGATGCCCAGGTAGAACCAGAGTCACCAGCTCCAGATGAGGCACAGGTGGGGAGCATGATTACTAGGTCCCGCTGAGGCCCAGTTGAGGACCAGTGACGCCAGGTCTAGTTGAGGCCTAGAGGGGTACCAGATTCACCTGGTCTAGGTGACATCCAGATGCGGACAAGATTCACCATGTCAGGGTGAGGCCCAGAGGGGATTAAGAGTCATCATGTCCAGGTGAGGCTCAGGTGTGGAACCGAGTATCCAGATCATAATGGTCCTCAGGTGAGGACCAGAGTCACCAGATCTGGGTGAGGCCCAGTTAGGATCAGAGTCACAAGTTCCAGGTGAGGCCAAGAAAGAGTCCACAGCAATCAGGTCCAGGTGGGCAACAAATTCACCAGGAATGGGTGAGGCCTAGATGGGGACCAGATTCACCAAGTCCAGGTGACTTCCAGGAGGTGACCAGACTTACCAGTTCCGGGTGAGGACCAGGTAAGGACAAGATTCAACAGGTCCACGTGAGGCCCACATGGGGACCTGTGTCACCAGGTATGGGTGAGGCCCAGGTGGCAACCCCACTCCCCAGCTCCAGGTGAGGCCAACCTGCAGGCCATGCAGAGGAACCATGTCACAATGATGCCCTGGTTGGGACCAGAGTTATCAGATCCAGGTGAGGCCAACCTTCAGGCCATGCAGTGGAAACATGTCCCGATGATGCCCAAGTAGTGACCAGAGTCACCAGGTCCAAATGAGGCCCAGATGGAGCACATTCACTAGGTCCAGGTGAGGCCCAGTTGAGGACCAGAGTCCCCAGACCTGGTTGAGGCCTAGAGGGGTACAAAAATCACCTGGTCCATGTGACATCCAGATGGAGACCAGAGTCACCAGGTCAGGGTTAGGCCCAGAGTGGTTCCAGAGTCCAGAGCCTCATGTCCAAGTGAGGCTCAGGTGTGGAACAGAGTCACCAGGTACCAACGATGCCCAGGAGAGGACCAGAGTCACCAGGTCTGGGTGATGCGAAGATAGAATCAGAGTCACCAGTTCCAGGTGAGGCCAAGAAAGAGTCCAGAGCAATCAGACCAGGTGGGGAATAAATGGTTCCGGGTGAGGACCAGGTAAGGACAAGATTCAACAGGTCCACGTGAGGCCCACATGGGGACCTGTGTCACCAGGTATGGGTGAGGCCCAGGTGGCAACCCCACTCCCCAGCTCCAGGTGAGGCCAACCTGCAGGCCATGCAGAGGAACCATGTCACAATGATGCCCTGGTTGGGACCAGAGTTATCAGATCCAGGTGAGGCCAACCTTCAGGCCATGCAGTGGAAACATGTCCCGATGATGCCCAAGTAGTGACCAGAGTCACCAGGTCCAAATGAGGCCCAGATGGAGCACATTCACTAGGTCCAGGTGAGGCCCAGTTGAGGACCAGAGTCCCCAGACCTGGTTGAGGCCTAGAGGGGTACAAAAATCACCTGGTCCATGTGACATCCAGATGGAGACCAGAGTCACCAGGTCAGGGTTAGGCCCAGAGTGGTTCCAGAGTCCAGAGCCTCATGTCCAAGTGAGGCTCAGGTGTGGAACAGAGTCACCAGGTACCAACGATGCCCAGGAGAGGACCAGAGTCACCAGGTCTGGGTGATGCGAAGATAGAATCAGAGTCACCAGTTCCAGGTGAGGCCAAGAAAGAGTCCAGAGCAATCAGACCAGGTGGGGAATAAATGACCAGGACTGCGTGAGACCCAGATGGGGACCAGATTCCCCAGGTCCAGGTGAGTCCCAGGTGGTGACCAGAGTCCGCATCTCCGGGACAGGACCAGGTAAGGACCAGATTCACCAGGTCCAAGAGGCCCACGTGGGGAACTGAGTCACCATGTATGGGTGAGGCCCAGGTGGACACCCCACTCAACAGTTCCAGGTGAGGCCAACCTGCATGCCAGAGTCTCCAGATCCAGGTGAGGCCCTAGTGGGGACCAGTGTCACCAGGTAAATGTGAGTCTACAAGAACACCACAGTCACCAGGTCCTGGTGTGGTTCATGTGAGAACTAGAGTCACCAGGTCCAGGGGAGACCCAGGTGGGGACCACAGTCACCAGATCCAGATAGAGGCCTAGGTGGGGGGACCAGAGTCATCAGGACAAGTTGATGCCAAAGTGTGGAGCAAAGTTATCATGACCAGGTGAGGCCCAGGTGGGGAAAAGAGTAACCATGTCCCATTGATGCCAGGTGGGAAAAGAGTCACAGGTCCAGACGAGGCCTAACTGAGGAGTAGATTCACCAGGTCCTGTTGAGGCCCAGTTGAGGACCAGTGTCCCCAGCTACGGGTGAGTCCCAGAGGGGGACCAGAGTCACCCAGTTCTGGTGATATCCAGGTGGGGAGCAGAGTCACCACGTCAGGGTGAGGCCCAGAGTGGGACGAGAATCACTAGGTCCAGGTGAGGCCCCGATGTGAAACTGAGAACCAGTTACCATGATGCCCATATGAGGACCTGAGTCACCAGGTCCAGGTGAGGTCCCTGTGGGAACCAGGCACCTCGTCCAGGTGAGGCCCAGGTGGGACCACAGTCACCAGGTCAAGGTGAGGCCCAGGTATATAAGAGAGTCTCCAGGTTCCAATGATGGCCAGGTAAGGACCAGAGTCAACAGGTCCAGGAGAGGCCGAAATATGGATCACAGTCATTTTGTTCCAGGTGATACCTGATGGAGACCACAGGAACCAGGTCCACGAGAGCTCATATGGGAACCAGAGCCACCAATCCAGGTGAGGTCCAGGTAGGACAACAGTCACAATGTCCTGGTGAGGCGCAGGTGGCAACAGGATTCACCAGGTCCAGGTGAGGCCCAGGTGGCGACAAGTCTCCAGAGCCAGCTGAGGACCAGCTAAGCATCAGATTCACCAGGCCCAAGTGAAGCCCAAGGGGTGACCAGAGTCACCAGGTAAGGGTGAGGCCCAGAGGGGCAACCAGAGTAACCAGTTTAGTTTGAGGCCCAGAATGGGACCAGAGGTCCGTGGTCAGAGTGAGTCCAAGGTGTGGAATAGAGTATCAAGGTCCCAATGATGCCTGGGTGAGGACCAGAGTCACTAGGGCCATGCAGGCCCAGATGGGGAACAGAATCACTAGGTCCTCGTGAGGCATAGAATAAGACCACAGTCAGCAGTATCAGGTGAGCCCCTTGTGGGAACCAGAGCCACTCTATCCAGCTGAGTCCAGGTCCATGTGAAGCCCACGTGAGGACCATATTCATCAGATCGAATTGAGGCAGAGCTGGGGACAAGAGTCACGAGGTCTGCGTGCGGCCTAGGTGGGGCAAGATTCAGCAGTTCTGAGTTAGGTCAAAGTGTGTACGAGAGACACCAGGTCCAGGTGAGGCCAAACTGAGGACCAGAGTCACCAGGTCCAGGTGTGGCCCAGGTGAAGACCAGAGTTAATAGGTCCGGGTGGGTCACTGTTAGAGAACAGTGTAACCATATCCTGATGCTACCCAGGTGGGTACCAGAGACACCATGTCCTGGTGAGGCCCAGGTGGGATCAGAGTCATGAGGTCCAGTTGAAGTCTCGATGGGAACCACAGTCACCAGGTCAGGTGAGGCCATGCTTAGGATCACAGTATCAAGTTACAGGTGAGGCCCAGGTGGAGCCAGAGTCACCTGGTACAGAAGAGGCCAAAGTCAGGACCAGAGTTTCCAGGATCAGGTCAGTCCCAGTGGGGAATAGAGTAACCATGTCCCGATGATGCCCAAGTAGAACCCGAGTCACCACGTCCAGATGAGGCGCAGGTGGGGAGAATATTCACTAGGTCCCGGTGAGGCCGAGTTGAGGACCAGATTCCCCCGGGCTAGTTTAGGCCTAGAGGGGTACCAGATTCACCTGGTCTAGGTGACATACAGATTCGGACCAGAGTCACCATGTCAGGCTGTGGCCCAGAGGCGATCCAGAGTCATCATGTCCAGGTGAGGCTCAGGTGTGGAACAGAGTATCCAGGTCATAATGGTCCACAGGTGAGGACCAGAGTCACCAGATCTGGGTGAGGCCCAGTTAGGATCAGAGTCACCAGTTCTAGGTGAGGCCAAGAAGGAGTCCACATCAATCAGGTCTAGGTAGGTAACAAAGTCACCAGGACTGGGTGAGGCCCAGATGGGGACCAGATTCACCAGGTCCAGGTGATTCCCAGGTGGTGACCAGAGTTACCAGTTCCGGGTGAGCACCAGGTAAGGAGCAGATTCACAAGGTCCAAGTGAGGCGCACTTGGGAACCTGAGTCACCAGGTATGGGTGAGGCCCAGGTGGCAACCCCACTCAACAGGTCCAGGGGAGGCCACCTGCAGGCCATGCAGAGGAACCATGTCCCGATGATGCCCAGAAAGAGACAGGACTTACCATGTCCAGGTGAGTCCAACCTGCAGGCCATGCTGTGGAACCATGTCCCGATGATGCCCAGGTAGGGACCAGAGTCACCAGGTGCAAATGAGGCCCAGATGGAGCCTATTCACTAGGTCCAGGTGAGGCCCAGTTGAAGACCAGAGTCACCAGATCTGGTTGAGAACTATCGGGGTACAGAATCACCTGGTCCAGGTGACATCCAGATGGGGACCAGCCTCACCAAGTCAGGGTGAGTCCCAGAGAGGTTCCAGAGTCATCATGTCCAGGTGAGGCTCAGGTGTGGAACAGAGTCACCAGGTACCAATGATGCCCAGGTTAGGGTCAGAGTCACCAGGTCTGGGTGACGCGTAGATAGGATCAGAGTCACCTGTTCCAGGTGAGGCCAAGAAAGATTCCACAGCAATGAGGTCCACGTGTGGAACGAAGTCACCATCACTAGGTGAGGCCCAGATGGGGACCAGATTCACCAGGTGCAGGTGAGTCCCAGGTGGAGACCAGAGTCCCCGGGTCTGGGAGAGGACCAGGTAAGGACCAGATTCACCAGGTCCAAGATGCCCACGTGGGGACCTGAGTCACCAGGTATGGGTGAGGCCCATGTGGCCACCCCACTCAGCAGGTCCCGGTGAGGCCAACTGGCATGTCAGAGTCACCAGATCCACGTGAGGCCCTAGTGGGACCGGAGTCACCAGGTAAATATGAGTCTACAAGAACACCACAGCCACCAGGTCCAGGTGAGGTTCATGTGGGAACAAGAGTAACCAGGGCCAGGTGAGACCCAGGTGGCGACCACAGTCACGAGGTCCAGATTGAGGCCTAGGTGGGGGGACCAGAGTAATCAGTACCAGTTGAGGCCAAAGTGTGGAGCAAAGTTATCATGTCCAGGTGAGGCCCAGGTGGGGAACAGTGTAACCTTGTCCCATTGATGCCAGGTGGGAAAAGAGTCACAGGTCCAGACGAGGCCTGAGTGAGGAGTAGATTCACCAGGTCTTGTTGAGGCCCAGTTGAGTACCAGTTTCCCCAGCTCCGGGTGAGTCCCAGACGGGGACCAGAGTCACCCGGTTCTGGTAATATCCAGGTGGGGACCAGACTCACCACGTCAGGGTGAGGCCCAGAGGGGGACGAGAATCACTAGGTCCAGGTGAGGCCCCTATGTGGAACTGAGAAACCAGGTCCCATGATGCCCATATGAGGACCTGAGTCACCAGGACCAGGTGAGGTCCCTGTGGGAACCAGTCACCTCATCCAGGTGAGGCCAAGGTGGGACCTCAGTCACCAGGTCCAGGTGAGGCCCAGGTATATAAGAGAGTATCCAGGTCCCAATGATGTCCAGGTAAGGACCAGAGTCAACAGGTGCAGGAGAGGCACAAATATGTATCAGAGTCATTGAGTTCCAGGTGACGCCAGATGGAGATAACAGGAACCAGGTCCAGGAGAGCCCCATATGGGAACCAGAGCCACCAGATCCAGGTGAGGTCCAGGTGGGACCACAGTCACAAGGTCCAAGTGAGGCCCAGGTGGCAACAGGATTCACTAAGTCAGGAGAGGCCCAGGTTGCGACCAGTCATCAGATCCAGGTGCGGACCACCTAAGGACCAGATTCACCAGGCCCAAATGAAGCCCATGGGGTGACCAGAGTCACCAGGTAAGGGTGAGGCCCAGAGGGGGAACCAGAGTAACCAGTTTAATTTGAGGCCCAGAATGGGACCAGAGGTCCCTGGTCAAAGTGAGGCCCAAGTGTGGAATAGAGTATCCAGGTCCCAATGATGCCTGGGTGAGGACCAGAGTCACTAGGGCCATGCAGGCCCAGATGGGGAACAGATTCATTAGGTCCTGATGAGGCATAGAATAATACCACAGTCAGCAGTATCAGTGACCCCTTTTGGGAACCAGAGCCACTCTATCCAGCTGAGTCCCAGGTCCAGCTGAGTGCCAGGTCCATGTGAGGCCCACGTGAGGACCAGATTCATCAGGTCGAATTGAGGCATAGGTGGGGACAAGAGTCACCAGGTCTGGATGCGGCCTAGGTTGGGGCAAGATTCAGCAGTTCTGAGTTAGGTTCAAGTGGGGACGAGAGACACCAGCTCCAGGTGAGGCCAAACTGAGGACCAGAGTCACCAGATCCAGGTGAGGTCCATGTTGTAAAGAGAGTTACCAGGTCCAGGAGAGGTCCAGGTGGGGACCAGAGTCCACGGATCCAGGTAAGTCCAGATGGGGACCTGAGTCAGCAGATCCAGGTGAAGCCCAGGTGGAGACCAGAGTCTCTAGGACCAGATGAGGCCCAAGTGAGGACAGGAGTTAACAGGTACACGTGAGGCCCTGGTGGGGATCAGAGGCAACAGGTCCATGTGAGGCCGGCTTGGGGACCATGGTCAACAGGTCTACTTGAGGCCCAGGTGTGGAACACAGTAACCAGGTCCAGGTGAGTCCCCGGTGGTGACAAGAGTCACCACGTCCAGGTGAGGCCCAGGTCGGGACCAGGATCACCAGGTACAGGGGAGGACCTTGAAAGGACCAGAGTCAACAGTTGGAGGTTAGACGCAGGTGGCAACCAGGTCAGCAGGTCCAAGTCAGGCCAAAGTGGGGTTCACAGTCACTAGGCACGGTGAGACCCAGAGGGGGACCAGAGTCACCTGGTCCAGGTGACGTCCAGTTTTGGAACACAGTCACCGGGTCCCAATTTTGCCCAGATGAGGACCATGGTCAACAGGGCCAGGTGAGGCCCAGATGGGGACCGGAGTCCAAATATCCAGGTGGAGCCCAGGTGGGGACCACAGTCAGTAGATCAGGGGAGTCTCAGGTGCAGACCATAATCACCAGGTCCAAGTGAGGTGCAGGTGGCAACCACATTCCCCAGGACCCAGTGAGGCCCTGGCGGGGACCAGAGTCACAAGGTACATGAGAAGCTAGAAACACTGCAGCCACCAGGTCCACATGATGTCCATATGGGCCGGAGAATCAGCAGTTACACGTGAGGACCAGGTGGGGATCCGACTCACCATGTCAAGTTGAGACCCAGGTGGGATCCAGTGTCACCATGTCCAGGTGTGGCCCAGGTGAAGACCAGAGTTAATAGGTCCGGCTGGGTCACTGTTAGTGAAGAGTGTAACCATAACCTGATGCTACCCAGGTGCGTACCGGAGACACCAGGTCCTGGTGAGGCCCATGTGGGACCAGAGACATGATGTCCAGGTGAAATCCCGATGGGAACCACAGTCACCAGGTCAGGTGAGGCCATGCTTAGGATCAGAGTTACCAGTTACAGGTGAGGCCCAGGTGGAGCCAGAGTGACCTGGTACAGAAGAGGTCAAAGACAGGACCAGAGTTACTAGGAACAGGTCAGTCCCATTGGGGAATAGAGTAACCATGCCCCGATGATGTCCAGGTAGAACCCGAGTCACCACGTCCAGATGAGGCGCAGGTGGGGAGCATATTCACTAGGTCCAGGTGAGGCCGAGTTGAGGACCAGAGTCACCAGGTCTGGTTGAGGTCGACAGGGGTCCCAGATTCACCTGGTCTAGGTGACATCCGATTGGGGACCAGAGTCAACATGTCAGAGTGAGGCACAGAGAGGATCCAGAGTCATCATGTCCAGGTGAGGCTCAGGTGTGGAACAGTGTTTCCAGGTCATAGTGGTCCACAGGTGAGGAGCAGAGTCACCAGATCTTGGTGAGGCCCAGTTAGGATCAGACTCACCAGTTCCAGGTGAGGCCCAAAAGGAGTCCACAGCAATCAGGTCCAGGTGGGGAGCAAAGTCACCAGGACTGTGTGAGGCACAGATGGCGACCAGATTCTCCAGGTCCAGGGGATTCCCAGGTGGAGACCAGAATTACCAGATTCACCAGGTCCAAGAGGCCCAAGTGGGGACCTGAGTCACCAGGTATGGGTGAGGCGCAGGTGGCAACCCCACTCACCAGGTCCAGGTGAGGACAACCTACAGGCCAGAGTCTCCAGATCCAGATGAGGCCCTAGTGGGGACCAGAGTCACCAGGTAAATGTGAGTCTACAAGAACACCACAGTCACCAGGTCCTGGTGTGGTTCATGTGGGAACGAGAGTCACCAGGTCCAGGGGAGACCCAGTTGGGGACCACAGTCACCAGATCCAGATTGAGGCCTAGGTGGGGGGACCAGAGTCATCAGGACAAGTTGATGCCAAAGTGTGGAGCAAAGTTATCATGACCAGGTGAGGCCCAGGTGGGGAAAAGAGTAACCATGTCCCATTGATGCCAGGTGGGAAAAGAGTCACAAGGTCAGACGAGGTCTAAGTGAGGAGTAGATTCACCAGGTCCTGTTGAGGCCCAGTTGAGGAGCAGTGTCCCCAGCTACGGGTGAGTCCCAGAGGGGGACCAGAGTCACCCAGTTCTGGTGATATCCAGGTGGGGAGCAGAGTCACCACGTCAGGGTGAGGCCCAGAGTGGGACGAGAATCACTAGGTCCAGGTGAGGCCCCGATGTGAAACTGAGAACCAGTTACCATGATGCCCATATGAGGACCTGAGTCACCAGGTCCAGGTGAGGTCGAGGTATATAAGAGACTATCGAGGTCCCAATGATGCCCATGTAAGGACCAGAGTCAACAGGTCCAGGAGAGGACCAAATATGGATCAGAGTCATTGTGTTCCAGGTGAGCACAGATGGAAACCACAGGAACCAGGTACAGGAGAGCCCCATATGGGAACTAGAGCCACCAGATCCAGGTGAGTTCCATGTGGGACCACAGTCACAAGGTCCAGGTGAGGCGCAGATGGCAAGAGGATTCACCAAGTCCAGGTGAGGCCCAGGTGGAGACCAGTCACCAGATCCAGGTGAGAACCAGCTAAGGACCAGATTCACAAGGCCCAAGTGAAGCCAAAGGGGTGACCAGAGTCACCAGGTTAGTGTGAGGCCCAGAGGGGGAACCAGAGTAACCAGTTTAGTTTGAGGCCCAGAATGGGACCATAGGTCCCTGGTCAGAGTGAAGCCCAGGTGTGGAATAGAGTATCCCGGTCACAATGATGCCTGGGTGAGGACCAGAGTCACTAGGGCCATGCAGGCCCAGATGGGGAACAGAATTACTAGGTCTTGGTGAGGCATAGAATAAAACAACAGTCACCAGAATCAGGTGAGCTCTTTGTGGGAACAAGAGCCACTCTATCCAGCTGAGTAGCAGGTCCATGTGAGGCCCACGTGAGGACCAGATTCATCAGGTCGAATGGAGGCATAGCTGGGGACAAGAGGAACCAGGTCTGGGTGCGGCCTAGGTGGGGCAAGATTCAGCAGTGCTGAGGTAGGTCAGAGTGGGGACGAGAGACGCCAGGTCCAGGTGACGCCAAACTGAGGACCAGAGTCACCAGATGCAGGTCAGGTCCAGGTGTTGACCAGAGTCACCAGATCCAGGTGAAGTCCAGGTGGGGACCAGAGTCATCAGATCCAGGTGAAGCCCAGGTGGGGATCAGAGTCACTAGGTCCAGATGAGGCGAAAGTGAGGACCAGAGTTGCCAGGTACACGTGAAGCCCCGGTGGGGATCAGAGGCAAAAAGTCCATGTGAGGCCGGCTTGGGGACCATGGTCAACAGGTCTACTTGAGGCCCAGGTGCGGAACACAGTAAGCAGATCCAGGTGAGTTCCCGGTGGTGACAAGAGTCACCAGGTCCAGGTGAGGCCCATGTGGGCACCAGGATCACCATGTCCAGGGGACGCTCTTGAAAGAACCAGAGTAAACAGTTCGAAGTCAGGCGCAGGTGGCAACCAGGGTCAACAGGTCCAAGTCAGGCCAAAGTGGGGTTCACAGTCACTAGGGCACGGTGAGACCCAGAGTGGGACCAGAGTCACCTGGTCCAGGTGAGGTCCAGTTGTGGAACACAGTCACCGGGTCCTAATTTTGCCCAGTTGAGGACCATAGTCAACAGGGCCAGGTGAGGCTTAGATGGGGACCGGAGTCCCCAAATCCAGGTGAAGCCCAGGTGGGGACTACAGTCACCAGATCCAGGGTAGTCTCAGGTGCACACCCGAATCACCAGGTCCAGGTGAGGTGCAGGTGGCAACCACACTCACCAGGTCCCGGTGAGGCCCTGGTGGGGACCAGAGTCACGAGGTACATGAGAAGCTAGAAACACTGCAGCCACCAGGTCCACATGATGTCCATATGGGAACGAGGATCACCAGTTACAGGTGAGGACCAGGTGGGGATCCGACTCACCATGTCCAGATGAGACTCAGGTGGTAAGCAGTGTCACCATGTCCTCGTGTGCCCCAGGTGAAGACCAGAGTTATTAGGTCCGCCTGGATGAGTGTTAGTGAACAGTGTAACCATATCCTGATGCTACCCAGGTGGGTACCAGAGACACCAGTTCCTGATGAGGCCCAGGTGTAACCGGAGACATGAGGTCCAAATGAGGTCCCGATGGGAACCACAGTCACCAGGTCAGGTGAGCCCATGCTTAGGATCAGAGTTACCAGGTACAGGTGAGGCCCAGGTGGAGCCAGAGTCACCTGGTACAGAAGAGGCCAAAGTCAGGACCAGAGTTACCAGGATCAGGTCAGTCCCAGTGGGTAATACAGTAACCATGTCCCAATGATGCCCAGGTAGAATCAGAGTCACCAGGTCCAGCGAGGCGCAGGTGGGTAGAATATTCACTAGGTCCAGGTGAGGCCCAGATGAGGACCAGAGTCACCAGGTCTAGTTGACGCCTAGAGGGGTACCAGATTCACCTGGTCTAGGGGACATCCAGATGGGGACCAGAGTCACCATGTCAGGGTGAGGCCCAGAGGGCATCCAGAATCATCATGTCCAGGTGAGGTTCAGGTGTGGAAAAGAGTATCCAGGTCATAATGGTCCACAGGTGAGGACCAGAGTTACCAGATCTGGGTGAGGCCCAGTTAGGAGCAGAGTCACAAGTTCCAGGTGAGGCCAAGAAGGAGTCCACAGCAATCAGGTCCAGGTGAGGATCAAAGTCACCAGGAATGGGTGAGGCCCAGATGGGGACCAGATTCACGAGGTCCAGGTGATTCCCATTTGGTGACAAGGGTTACCAGTTCCGGGGGAGGACCAGGTAAGGACCAGATTCCCCAGGTCCAAGTGAGGCCCACGTGAGACCTGTGTCACCAGGTATGGGTGAGGCCCAGGTGGCAAGCCCACTCACCAGGTCTAGGTGAGGCCAACCTGCAGGCGATGCAGAGGAACCGTGTCCCGATGATGTCCAGGTAGGGACCAGAGGTACGAGGTCCAGGTGACGCCAACCTGCAGGCCATGCAGAGGAACCGTGTCCCGATGATGCCCAGGTAGGGACCAGAGTTACCAGGTCAAGAAGAGGCCAACCTGCAGACCATTATGTGGAAACAGGTCGCGATGTTGCCCAGGTAGGGACCAGAGTCACCAGGTCCAAATTAGGCCCAGATGGAGCATATTCACTAGGTCCATGTGAGGCCCAGTTGAGGACCAGAGTCACCAGAACTGGTTGAGGCCTAGAGGGGTACCAGAATTACCTGGTCCAGGTGACATCCAGATGGGGACCAGAGTCCCTGATAGTGAACAGTGTAACCATAACCTGATGCTATATAGATGGTTACCAGAGACACCAGGTCCTGGTGAGGCCCAAGAGGGACCCAAGACATGAGGTCTAGGTGAGGTCCCGATGGGAACCACAGTCACCAGTTCAGGTGAGGCCATGCTTAGGATCAGAGTCACCAGTTACTGGTGAGGCCCAGGAGGAGCCAGAGTCACCTGGTACAGAAGATGCCAAAGTCAGGACCAGAGTTACCAGGATCAGGTCAGTCCCAGTGGGGAATAGAGTAACCATGTCCCGATGATGCGCAGGTAGAACCAGAGTCACCAAGTCCAGATGAGGAGCAGGTGGGAAGCATATTCTCTAGGTCTCGGTGAGGCACACTTGAGGACCAGAATCCCCAGGTCTAGTTGAGTCCTAGAGGGGAACCAGATTCACCTGGTCTAGGTGACATCCAGATGGGGAGCAGAGTCACCATGTCAGGGTGAGGCCCAGAGGGGACCCAGAGTCATCATGTCCAGGTGAGGCTCAGGTGTTGAACAGAGATCCAGATCAAAATGGTCCACAGGTGAGGACCAGAGTCACCAGATCTGGGTGAGCCCCAGTTAGGATCAGAGTCACCAGTTCCAGGTGAGGCCAAGAAGGAGTCCACAGCAATCAGGTCCAGGTGGGGAACAAAGTCACGAGGACTGGGTGAGGCCCAGATGGGGACCAGATTCACCAGGTCCAGGTGATACCCAGGTGGTGACCAGAGTTACCAGTTCCGGGTGACGACCAGGTAAGGACCAGATTCACCAGGTCCAAGTGAGCCCACGTGGGTACCTGTGTCACCAAGCATGGGTGAGGCTCAGGTGGCAACCCCACTCCCCAGGTCCAGGTGAGGCCAACCTGCAGTCCATGCAGAGGAACCATGTCCCGATAATGCCCAGGTAGGGAACAGAGTTACCAGGTCCAAGTGAGGCCAATATGCAGGCCATGCAGTGGAACCATGTCCCGATGATGCCCAGGTAGGGACCAGAGTCTCCAGGTCCAAATGAGACCCAGATGGAGAATATTCACTAGGTCCAGTGAGGCCCAGTTGAGGACCACTGTCACCAGATCTGGTTGAGGCTTAGAGGGGTACCAGAATCACCTCGTCCAGGTGACATCCAGATGGGGACCAGAGGCATCAGTTCAGGGAGAGGCCCAGAGTGGTTCCAGAGTCATCATGTCCAGGTTAGGCTCAGGCGTGGAACAGAGTCACCAGGTACCAATGATGCTCAGGTGAGGCCCAGAGTCACCAGATCTGGGTGACGCGCAGATAGGATCAGAGTCACCAGTTCCAGGTGAGGCCAAGAAAGAGTCCACAGCAATGAGGGCCACGTGGGGAACAAAGTCACCAGGACTGGGTGAGGCCCAGATGGGGACCAGATTCACCAGGTCCAGGTGAGGCCCAGGTGGTGACCAGAGTCCCCGGGTCTGGGACAGGACCAGGTAAGGACCAGATTCACCAGGTCCAAGAGGCCCACGAGGGGAATTGAGTCACCAGCTATGTGTGAGGCCCAGGAAGCAACCCCACTCACCAGGTCAAGGTGAGGGCAACCGGCAGGCCAGAGTCACCAGATCCAGGTGAGGCCCTAGTGGGGACCAGTGTCACCAGGTAAATGTGAGTCTACAAGAACACCACAGTCACCAGGTCCAGGTGAGGTTCATGAGGGAACGAGAATCATGAGGTACAGGTGAGACCCGGGTGGGCACCACAGTCACCAGGTCCAGACTGAGGCATAGGTGTGGGGAACAAAGTCATCAGGACCAGTTGAGGCCAAAGTGTGGAGCAAAGTTATCATGTGGAGGTGAGGCCCAGGTGGGGAACAGAGTAACCATGTCCCATTGATGCCTGGTGGGAAAAGAGTCACAAGGTCAGACGAGGTCTAAGTGAGGAGTAGATTCACCAGGTCCTGTTGAGGCCCAGTTGAAGACCAATATCCCAAGCTCTGGGTGAGTCCCAGAGGGGGAACAGACTCACACGGTTCTGGTGATATCCAGGTGGGGACCAGAGTCACCACGTCAGGGTGAGGTCCAGAGGGGGACGAGAATCACTAGGTCCAGGTGAGGCCCCGATGTGGAACTGAGAAACCAGGTCCCATGATGCCCATATGAGGACTTGAGTCACCAGGTCCAGGTGAGGTACCTGTGGGAACGAGTCACCTCGTCCCAGTGAGGGCCAGGTGGGCCACAGTCACCAGGTCCCGGTGAGGCCCAGTTATATAAGAGTATCCAGCTCCCAAAGATGCCCAGGTAAGGACCAGAGTCAACAGGTCCAGTAGAGGTTCAAATATGGATCAGAGTCATTGTGTTTCAGCTGAGGCAGATGGAGACCACAGGAACCAGGTCCAGGAGACCCCCATATTGGAATCAGACCCACCATATCCAGGTGAGGTCCAGGTGGGACCACAGTCACAAGGTCCTGGTGAGGCGCAGGTGGCAACAGGATTCACCAAGTCCAGGTGAGGACCAGGTGGCGAACAGTCACCACATCCAGGTGCGGACCAGCTAAGGACCAGATTCACCAGGCCCAAGTGAAGCCCAAGGGGTGACCAGAGTCACCAGGTAAGGGTGAGGCCCAGAGGGGAAACCAGAGTAACCAGTTTAGTTTGAGGCCCAGAATGGGACCAGAGGTCCCTGGTCAGAGTGAGTCCCAGATGTGGAATAGAGTATCCAGGTCCCAGTGATGCCTGGGTGAGGACCAGAGTCACTAGGACCATGCAGGCCCATATGGGGTACAGAATCACTAGGTCCTGGTGAGGCATAGAATAAAACCACAGTCACCAGTATCAGGTGAACCCAATGTGGAACCAGAGCCACTCTATCCAGCTGAGTAGCAGGTCCATGTGAGGCCCACGTGAGGACCAGATTCATCAGGTCGAATTGAGGCATAGCTGGGGACACGAGTCACCAGGTATGGGTGCGGCCTAATGGGGGAAAGATTCAGCAGTTCTGAGATAGGTCAAAGTGGGGACGAGAGACGGCAGGTCCAGGTGAGGCCAAACTGAGGACCACAGTCACCAGATCCAGGTGAGGTCCATGTTTGAAAGAGAGTCACCAGGTCCAACAGAGGTACAGTTGGAGACCAGAGTAACCAGATCCAGGTGAAGTCCAGGTGGGGACCAGAGTCACCAGATCCAGGTGAAGCCCAGGTGGGGACCAGAGTCACTAGGTCCAGATGACGCCCAGTTGAGGACCAGAGTTACAAGGTACACGTGAGGTCCCGGTGGGGATTAGAGGCAACAGGTCCATGTGAGGCCGATTTGGGGACCATGGTCAACATGTCTACTTGAGGCCCAGGTGTGGAACACAGTAAGCAGGTCCAGGTGAGTCCCCGGTTGGGACAAGTGTCACCACGTCCAGTTGAGGAGCAGGTGGGGACAAGGATCACTAGGTACAGGGGAGGCCCTTGAAAGAACCAGAGTCAACAGTTCGAGGTCTGGCGTAGGTGGCAACCAGGGTCAGCAGGTCCAAGTCAGGCCAAAGTGGCGTTCACAGTCTCTAGGGCACGGTGACACCCAGAGGGGGACCAGAGTGACCTGGTCGAGATGAGGTCCAGTTGTGGAACACAGTCACCGTGTCCCAATTTTGCCCAGTTGAGGACCATGGTCAAAAGGGCCATGTGAGACACAGATGGGGACCGGAGTCCCCAAAAACAGGTGAAGCCAAGGTGGGGACCAGAGTCACCAGATCCAGGGTAGTCTCAGGTGCAGACCAGAATCACCAGGTCCAGGTGAGGTGCAGGTGGCAACCACACTCACCAGGTCCCGGTGAGGCCCTGGTGGGGACCAGAGTCACGAGGTACATGAGAAGCTAGAAACACTGCAGCCACCAGGTCCACATGATGTCCATGTGGGAACGAGAATCACCAGTTACAGGTCAGGACCAGGTGGGGATCCGACACACCATGTCCAGGTGAGACCCTGGTGGGAACCAGTGACACCCTGTCCAGGTGTGGCCCAGGTGAAGACCAGAGTTAATAGGTCCGCCTGGGTCACTGTTACTGAACAGTGTAACCATATCCTGATGCTACCCTGGTGGGTACCAGAGACACCAGGTCCTGGTGAGGGTCAGGAGGGACCAGAGACATGAGGTCCAGGTGAGGTTCCATTGGGAACGACAGTCACCAGGTCTGGTGAGGCCATGCTTAGGATCAGAGTCACCAGCTAGAGGCGAGGACCAGGTGGAGCCAGAGTCACCTGGGACAGAAGAGGCCAAGGTCAGGACCAGAGTTACCAGGATCAGGTCAGTCCCAGTGGGGAATAGAGTAACCATGTCCTGATGATGCCCAGGTAGAACCAGAGTCACCAGGTCCAGATGAGGCGCAGTTGGGGAGCATATTCACTAGGTCCCGGTGAGGCCCATTTGAGGACCAAAATGCCCAGGTCTAGTTGAGGCCTACAGGGGTACCAGATTCACCTGGTCTAGGTGACATCCAGATGGGGACTAACGTCACGATGTCAGGGTGAGGCCCAGAGGGGATCCAGAGTCATCATGTCCAGGTGAGGGTCAGGTGTGGAACAGAGTATCCAGTTCATAATGGTCCACAGGTGAAGACCAGAGTCACCAGATCTGGGTGAGGCCCACATAGCATCAGACTCACCAGTACCAGGTGAGGCCAAGAATTGTCCACAGCAATCAGGTCCCGGTGTGGAACAAAGTCACCAGGACTGGGTGAGGCCCAGATGGGGACCAGATTCACCAGGTCCAGGTGATTCCCAGGTGGTGACCAGAGTTACCATTTCCGGGTGAGGACCAGGTAAGGTCCAGATTCACCAGGTCCAAGTGAGGCCCACGTGGGGACCTGTGTCACCGGTATGGGTGAGGCCCAGATGTCAACCCCACTCACCAGGTCCAGGGGAGGCCAACATTCCGGCCATGCAGAGGAACGGTGTCCCGATAATGCCCAGGTATGGACCCGAGTTACGAGTTGCAGGTGAGGCCCTAATGGGGACCAGAGTCACCAGGTAAATGTGAGTCAACAAGAACACCACAGTCACCAGGTCCTGGTGTGGTTCATGTGGGAACGAGAGTCACCAGGTCCAGGTGAGACCCAGGTGGGGACCACAGTCAACAAGTCCAGATTGAGGACTAGGTGGGGGACCAGAGTCATCAGGACCAGTTGATGCCAAAGTGCGGAGCAAATTATCATGTCCAGGTGAGGCCCAGGTGGGGAACAGAGTAACCATGTCCCATTGATGCCAGGTGGGAAAAGAGTCACAAGGTCCAGACGAGGCCTAAGTGAGGAGTAGATTCACCAGGTTCTTTTGAGGCCCAGTTGAGGAGCAGTGTCCCCAGCTCCGGGTGAGTCCCAGAGGGGGACCAGAGTCACCCGGTTCTGGTGATATCCAGCTGGAGACCAGAGTCACCACGTCAGGGTGAGGCCTAGAGGGGTACGAGTATCACTAGGTCCAGGTGAGGCCCCGATGTGGAACTGACAAACCAGGTCCCATGATGCCCACTTGAGGACCTGAGTCACCAGGTCCAGGTGAGATCCCTGTGGGAACCAGGCACCTCGTCCAAGTGAGGCCCAGGTGGGACCACAGTCACCAGGTCCAGGTGAGGCCCAGGTATATAAGTGAGTATCCAGGTCCCAATGAGGCCAGGTAAGGACCAGAGACAACAGATCCAGGATAGGCCCAAATATGGATCAGAATCATTGTTTTCCAGGTGAGGCCAGATGGAGACCACAGGAACCAGGTCCAGGAGAGACCAATATGGGAACCAGAGCCACCAGATCCATGTCAGGTCCAGATGGGAACACAGTCACAAGGTCCAGGTGAGGCGAAACTGGCAACAGGATTCACCAAGTCCAGGGGAGGCCCAGGTGGCGACCAGTCACGACATCCAGGTGCGGACCAGCTAAGGTCCAGATTCACCAGGCCCAAGGGAAGTCAAAGGGGTGACCAGAGTCACCAGGTAAGGGTGAGGCCCAGATGGGTAACCAGAGTAACCAGTTTAGTTTGAGGCCCAGAATGGGACCAGAGGTCCCTGGTCAGAGTGAGGCCCAGGTGTGGAATAGAGTATCCAGGGCCCAATGATGCCTGGGTGAGGAACAGAGTTACTAGGGCCATGCAGGCCTAGATGGGGAACAGAATCACCAGGTCTTGGTGAGGCATAGAATAAGACCACATTCAGCAGTATCAGGTGAGCCCCTGTGGGAACCAGAGCCACTCTATCCAGCTGAGTGCCAGGTCCATGTGAGACCCACGTGAGGACCAGATTCAACAGGTCGAATTGAGGCATAGCTGTGGACAAGAGTCACCAGGTCTGGGTGCGGCCTAGGTGGGGCAAGATTCAGCAGTTCTGAGTTAGGTCAAAGTGGGGACAAGAGTCAACAGGTCCAGGTGAGGCCAAACTGAGGACCAGAGTCACCAGGTCCAGGTGAGGTCCAGGTGGGGACCAGTGTCATCAGATCCAGTTGAAGTCCAGGTGGGGACTAGAGTCACCAGATCCAGGTGAAGTCCAGGTGGGGACCAGAGTCACTAGGTCCAGATGAGGCCCAGGTGAGGACCAGAGTTACCAGGTTCACGTGAGGCCCCGGTGGGGATCAGAGACAACAGGTCCATGTGAGGCAGGCTTGGGGACTATGGTCAACAGGTCTACTTGAGTCCCAGGTGTGGAACACAGTAAGCAGGTCCAGGTGAGTGCAACCTGTAGGCCATGCAGTGGAACCATGACCCGATGATGCCGAGGTAGTGACCAGAGTTACCAGGTCCAAATCAGACCCAGATGGAGCATATTCACTAGGTCCAGTTGAGGCCCAGTTGAGGACCAGAGTCACCAGATCGGGTTGAGGCCTAGAGGAGTACCAGTATGACCTGGTCCAGGTGACATCCAGATGGGGACCAGAGTCACCAGGTCAGGGTGAGACCCAGAAAGGTTCCAGAGTCATCAGTTCCAGATGAGGCTCAGGTGTGGAACAGAGTCTCCAGGTACCAATAACTCCCAGGTGAGGACCAGAGTCACCAGATCTGGGAGTCGCGCATATAGGATCAGAGTCACCAGTTCCAGGTGAGGCCAAGAATGGGACCACAGCAATCAAGTCCAGGTGGGGAACAAAGTCACAAGGACTGGGTGAGGCCCAGATGGGGACCATATTCACCAGGTCCAGGTGAGGCCCAGGTGTGACCACAGTCATCAGGTCCAGGTGAGGCCCAGGTATATAAGAGAGTATCCAGGTCCCAGTGATGCCCAGGTGGAACCAGAGTCACCAGGTTCAGATGAGGCGCAAGAGGGGAGCATATCCACTAGGTCCCGGTGAGGCCCAGTTGACGACCACAGTCACCAGGTCTAGTTGAGGCCTAGAGGGGTACCAGATTCACCTGGTCTAGGTGACATCCAGATGGGGACCAGAGTATCCGTGTCAGAGGGAGGCCCAGAGTGGATCCAGAGTCATCATGTCCAGGTGAGGCTCAGGTGTGGAACAGAGTATCCAGATCATAATGGTCCACAGGTGAGGACCAGAGTCACCAGAAATGGGGGAGGCCCAGTTAGGATCAGAGTCACCAGTTCCAGGTGAGGCCAAGAAGGAGTCCAGAGCAATCAGGTCCAGGTAGGAACAAAGTCACCAGGACAGGGTGAGGCCCAGATTGGGACCAGATTCACCAGGCCCAGGTTATTCCCAGGTGGTGACCAGACATACCAGTTCCGGGTGACGACCAGGTAAGGACCAGATTCACCAGGTCCAAATGAGGCCCACGTGGGGACCTGAGTCACCAGGTATTGGTGAGGCCAGGTGGCAAGGCACCCCAGGTCCAGGTGAGGCCAACCTGCAGGCCATGCAGAGGAACCATGTCCCGATGATACCCAGGTAAGGACGAGAGTTACCACATCCAGGTGAGGCCAACCTGCAGGCAATGCAGTGGAACCATGTCCCGATGATGCCCAGTTAGGGACTAGAGTCACCAGGTCAGGGAGAGGCCCAGAGAGGTTCCAGAGTCATCATGTCCAGGTGAGGCTCAAGTGAGGAACAGAGTCACCAGGTACCAATGATGCCCAGGTGAGGGCCAGAGTCACCAGATCTGGGTGACTCGCAGATAGGTTCAGAGTCACCAGTTCCAGGTGAGGCCAAGAAAGAGTCCACAGCAATCAGGTCCAGGTGGGGAACAAAGTCACCAGTACTGGGTGAGGCCTAGATGGGGACCAGATTCACCACATCAGGGTGAGGCCCAGAGTGGGACGAGAATCACTTGGTCCATGTGAGGCCCCGATGTGGAAGTGAGAAACCAGGTCCCATGATGCCCATATGAGGACCTGAGTCACCAGGTCCAGGTGAGCTCCCTTTGGGAACCAGTCAACTCGTCCAGGTGAGGCTCAGGTGGGACCACAGTCACCGGTCCATGTGAGGCCCAGGTATATAACAGAGTATCCAGCTCCCAGTGATGCCCAAGTAAGGACCAGAGTCAACAGGTACAAGAGAGGCCCAAATATTGTTCAGAGTCATTGTGTTCCAAGTGAGGCCAGATGGAGACCACAGGAACCAGGTCCAGGAGAGCCCCATATGGGAACCAGAGCCACCAGATCCAGGTGAGGTCCAGGTGGGACCACAGTCACAAGGTCCATGTGAGGCGCAGGTGGCAACAGGATTCACCAAGTCCAGGTGAGGCCCAGGTGTCGACCAGTCACCAGATCCAGGTGCGGACCAGCTAAGGACCAGATTCACCAGACCCTAGTGAAGCCCAAGGGGTGACCAGAGTCACCAGGTAAGGGTGAGGCCCAGAGTGGAACCAGAGTAACCAGTTTAGTTTGAGGCCCAGACTGGGACCAGAAGTCCCTGGTCAAAGTGAGGCACAGGTGTGGAATAGAGTATCCAGGGTGAGGATCATTGGGTCCATCACCCAATGATGCCTGGGTGAGGACCAGAGGCACTAGGGCCATGCAGGCCCAGATGGGGAACAGAATCACTACGTCCTGGTGAGGCATAGAATAAGACCACAGTCAGCAGTATCAGGTGTGCCCCTTGTGGGAACTAGAGCCACTTTATCCAGCTGAGTCCCAGGTACATGTGAGGCACACGTGAGGACCAGATTCATCAGGGTGAATTGAGGCATAGCTAGGGACAAGAGTCACCAGGTCTGGGTGCGGCCTAGGTGGGGCAAGATTCAGCAGTTCTGAGTTAGGTCAAAGTGGGGACGAGAGACACCAAGTCCAGGTGAGGCCAAACTGAGGACCAGATTCACCAGATCCACATGAGGTCCATGTTGGAAAGGAGTCACCAGGTCCAGGAGAGGTCCTGGGGTGGACCAGAGTCACCAGATCCAGGTGAAGTCCAGGTGGGAACCAGAGTCACTAGGTCCAGATGAGGCCCAGGTGAGGACCAGAGTTACCAGGTACACGTGAGGCCCCGTTGGGGATCAGAGGCAACATGTCCATGTGAGTCTGGCTTGGGGACCATGGTCAACAGGTCTACTTGAGGCCCAGGTGTGGAACACAGTAAGCAGGTCCCGGTGAGGCCCCGGTGGTGACAAGAGTCACCAAGTCCAGGTGAGACCCAGGTGGGGACCAGGATCACCAGGTCCAGGGGAGGCCCTTGAAAGAACCAGAGTCAACAGTTCCAGGTCAGGCGCAGGTGGCAACCAGGGTCAGCAGGTCCAAGTCAGGCGAAAGTGGGGTTCACAGTCACTAGGACATGGTGACACCCAGAGGGGGACCAGAGTCACTTGGTCCAGGTGAGGCCACTTGTGGAACACAGTCACCGGGTCCCAATTTTGCCCAGTTGAGGAAAACCCCACTCACCAGGTCCAGGTGAGGCCAACCTGCAGGCCATGCTGTGATACCATATCCCGATGATGCCCAAGTACGGACTAGAGTCACCAGGTCCAAATGAGGCCCAGATGGGGTATATTCATTAGTTCCAGGTGAGGCCCAGTTGAGGACCAGAGTCACCAGATCACCTTGAGCCCTAGAGGTGTACCAGAATCACCTGGTCCAGGTGATATCCAGATGGGGACCAGAGTCACCAGGTCAGAGTGAGTCCCAGAGAGGTTCCAGAGTCATCATGTCCCGGTGAGGCTCAGGTGTGGAACAGACTAACCAGGTATCAATGATGCCCAGGTCAGGACCAGAGTCACCAGATCTGGGAGATGCACAATAGGATCAGAGTCACCAGTTCCAGGTGAGTCCAAGAAAGCGTTCACAGCAATCAGGTCCATGTGGGAACAAAGTCACCAGGACTGGGGGAGGCCCAGATGGGGACTAGATTCACCAGTTCCTGGTGAGGCCCAGGTGGTGACCAGAGTCCCCGGGTCTGGGAGAGGACCAGGTAAGGCCCAGATTCCCCAGGTCCAAGAGACCAACGTGAGGACCTGAACACCAGGTGTGGGTGAGGCCCAGGTGGCAACCCCACTCACCAGGTCCAGGGGAGGCCAACCTGCAGGCCAGAGTCACCAGATGCAGGTGAGGCCCTTGTGGGTACCGGACTCACCAGGTAAATGTGAGTCTACAAGAACACCACAGTCACCAGGTCCAGGTGTGAATCATTTGGGAACGAGAGTCACCAGGTCCAGGTGAGGCCCAGGTGGGGACCACAGTCACCAGGTCCTGATTGAGGCCTAGGTGGGGGGACCAGAGTCATCAGGACCAGTTGAGGCCAAAGTGTGGAGCAAAATTATCATGTCCAGGTGAGGCCCAGGTGGGGAACAGAGTAACCATGTCCCATTGATGCCAGGTGGGAAAAGAGTCACAAGTTCCAGACGAGGCCTATGTGAAGAGTAGATTCATCAGGTCCTGTTGAGGCCCAGTTGAGGACCAGTGTCCACAGCTCCGGAGAGTCTCAGAGGGGGACCAGAGTCACCCGTTTCTGATGATACCCAGGTGGGGACCAGAGTCACCACGTCAGGATGAGGCCCAGAGGGGGACGAGAATCACTAGCTCCAGGTGAGGCCCGATGTGGAACTGAGAAACCAGGTACCATGATGCCCATATGAGGACCTGAGTCACCAGGTCCATGTGAGGTCTCTGTGGGAACCAGTCACCTCGTCCGGGTGAGGCCCAGGTGGGACCACAGTCACCAGGTCCAGGTGAGGCCCAGGTATATAAGAGAGTATCCAGGTCCCAATGATGCCCAGGTAAGGACGAGAGTAAACAGGTCCAGGAGAGGCCCAAATACGGATCAGCGTCATTGTGTTCCAGGTGAGGTCAGATGGAGACCACAGGAACCAGGTCCAGGAGAGCCCCATATGGGAACCAGAGCCACGAGATCCAGGTGAGGTCCAGGTGGGACCACAATCACAAGGTCCAGGTGAGGCGCAGGTGGCAACAGGATTCAACAAGTCCAGGTGAGGACTAGGTGGCGACCAGTCACCACATCCAGGCGCGGACCAGCTAAGGACCAGATTCACCAGGCCGAAGTGAAGCCCAAAGGGTGACCAGAGTCACCAGGTAAGGGTGAGCCCCAGAGGGGGAACCAGAGTAACCTGTTTAGTTTGAGGCTCAGAATTGGACCAGAGGTCCCTGGTCAAAGTGAGGTCCAGGTGTGTAATAGCGTATCCAGGGTGAGGATCATTGGGTCCATCACCCAATGATGCCTGGGTGAGGACCAGAGTCACTGGGGCCATGCAGGCCCAGATGGGGAACAGAATCACTAGGTCCTGGTGAGGCATACAATAAGACCACAGTCAGCAGTATCAGCTGAGCCCCTTGCGGGAACCAGAGCCACTCTACAGCTGAGTCCCAGGTCCAGCTGAGGCTCCCGTGAGGACCAGATTCATTAGGTCGAATTGAGGCATAGCTGGGGACAAAAGTCACCAGGTCTGGGTGCTGCCTAAGTTGGGCTAGATTCAGCAGTTCTGAGTTAGGTCAAAGTGGGGACGAGAGACGCCAGTTCCAGGTGAGGCCAAACTGAGTACCAGAGTCACCAGATCCATGTGAGGTCCATGTTTGAAAGAAAGTCACCAGGTCCGGGAGATGTCCAGGTGGGGACCAGAGTCACCAGTTCCAGGTGAGGCCAAGAATGAGTCCAGAGAAATCAGGTCCAGGTGGGGAACAAAGTCACCAGGACTGGGTGAGGCCTAGATGGGGACCAGATACACAAGATCCAGGTGATATCCAGGTGGTGACCAGACTTACCAGTTCCGGGTGAGGACCAGGTAAGGACAAGATTCACCAGGTCCAAGTGAGGCCCACGTGGGGACCTGTGTCACCAGGCATAGGTGAGGCCCAGGTGGCAACCCCACTGACCAGGTCCAGGTGAGGCCAACCTGCAGGACGTGCAGAGGAACCATGTCCCGATGATGACCATGTAGGGACCAGACTTACCAGGTCCAAGTGAGGCCAACGTGCAGGCCATGCAGTGGAACCATGTCCCGATGATGCCCAGGTAGGGACCAGAGTCACCAGGTCCAAAAGAGGCCCAGATGGTGCATATTCACTAGGTCCAAGTGAGGCCCAGTTGAGGACCAGAGTCACCAGATTTGGTTGAGGCCTAGAAGGGTACCAGAATCACCTGGTCCAGGTGACATCCAGATGGGGACCACAGTCACCAGGTCAGGGTTGTCCCAGAGAGGTTCCAGAGTCATCATGTCCAGGTGAGGCTCAGGTGTGGAACAGAGTCACCAGGTCCCAATGATGCTCAGGTGAGGACCAGAGTCACCAGGTCTGGGTGACGCGCAGATAGGATCAGAGTCACCAGATCTTGTTGAGGCCTAGAGGGGTAACAGATTCACCAGGTCCAGGTAAGGCACAGGTGGTGACCAGAGTCCCCGTTCTGGGAAAGGACCAGTTAAGGACCAGATTCACTAGGTCCAAGAGGCCCACGTGGACCTGAGTCACCAGGTATGGGTGAGGCCCAGGTGGCAATAACACTCACCAGGTCCAGGTGAGGCCAACCTGCAGGCCATGCAGTGGAACCATATCCCGATGATGCCCAGGTAGGGAGAATATTTACCAGGTCCAGGTGAGGCCAACCTGCATGCCATGCAGTGGAAACATATCAAGATAATGCCCAGGTAGAGACCAGACTTACCAGGTCCAGGTGAGGCCAACCTGCAAGGCATGCAGTGGAACCATATCCCGATGATGCCCAGGTATGGACCAGAGTCACCAGGTCCAAATGAGGCCCAGATGGAGCATATTCACTATGTACAGGTGAGTCCCCTTTGAAGACCAGATTCACCAGATCTGTTTGAGTCCTAGGGGGTACCAGAATCACCTTGTCCATGTGACATCCAGATGGGGACCAGAGTCACTAGGTCAGGGTGAGGCCCAGAGCGGTTCCAGAGTCAACATTTCCAGGTGAGGCTCAGGTGTGGTACAGAGTCACCAGGTACCAATGATGCCCAGGTGAGGACAAGAGTCACCCGGTCTGGGTGACGCACAGATAGGATCAGACTCACCAGTCCGGGTGAGGCCAAGAAAGGGCACAGCAATCAGGTCCAGGTGGGGAACAAAGTCACCAGGACTGGGTGAGGCCCAGATGGGGACCAGATTCACCAGGTCCAGGTGAGGCCCAGGTGGTGACAAGAGTCCCCGGGTCTAGGAGAGGACCGGGAAAGGACAAGATCCACCAGGTCCAAGAGGCCCACGTAGGGACTTGAGTCACCAGGTATGGGTGAGGCCCAGGTGGCAACCCCACTCACCAGGTCCTGGTGAGACCAACCTGCAGGCCAGAGTCACCAGATCCACGTGAGTCCCTAGTGGGGACCAGATTCACCAGGTAAAAGTGAGTCTACAAGAACGCCAGAGTCACCAGGTCCAGGCGTGGTTCATGTAAGAACGAGACCACCAGGTCCAGGTGTGACCCAGGTGGGGACCACAGTCACCAGGTTCAGTTTGAGGCCTAGGGGATCAGAGTCATCAGGACCAGTTGAGGCCAAAGTGTGGAGCAAAGTTATCATGTCCAGGTGAGGCCCAGTGGGAACAGAGTAACCATGTCCCATTGATGCCAGGTGGGAAAAGAGTCACAAAGTCCAGACGAGACCTAAGTGAGGAGTAGATTCACCAGGTCCAGTTGTGCCCAGGTGAGGACCAGTGTCCCAGCACCGGGTGAGTCCCAGAGGGGGAACAGAGTCACCCGATTCTGGTGATATCCAGATGGGGACCAGAGTCACCATGTCAGGCTGAGGCCCAGAGGGGATCCAGCAGCATCATGTCCAGGTGAGTCTCAGGTGAGGTACAGAGTATCCAGGTCATAATGGTCCACAGGTGAGGACCAGAGTCACCAGATCTGGGTGAGGCCCAGTTAGGATCAGAGTCACCCGTTCCAGGTGAGGCCCAAAAGGAGTCCACAGCAATCAGGTCCAGGTGGGAACAAAGTCATCAGGACTGAGTGAGGCCCAATGGGGACCAGATTCACCAGGTCCAGATGATTCCCATGTTGTGACCAGACTTACTAGTTCCGAGTGAGGACCAGGTAAGGACCAGATTCACCAGGTCAAAGGGAGGCCCACGTGGGGCCCTGTGTCACAAGGTATGGGGGAGGCCCAGGTGGCAACCCCACTCACCAGGTCCAGGTGAGGCCAACCTGCAGGCCATGCAGAAGAACCATGTCCCGGTAATGCTCAGGTAGGGACTAGATTTGCCAGGTCCAGTTGAGGCCAATCTGCAGGCGATGCAGTGGAACCATATCCCGATGATGCCCAGGTAGGGACCAGAGTCACCAGGTCCATATAAGGCCCAGATGGAGCATATTCACTAGGTCCAGGTGAGGCCCAGTTGAGGACCAGTTTCACCATATCTACTTGAGTCTTAGAAGGGTACCAGAATCACCTGATCCAGGTGATATCCAGATGGGGACGAGAGTCACCAGGTCAGGGGGAGGCTCAGAGTGGTTCCAGAGTCATCGGGTCCAGGTGAGGCTCAGGTGTGGAAGAGAGTCACCAGGTACCAATGATGCCCAGGTGAGGACCAGATTCACCAGATCTGGGAGATGCACAATAGGATCAGAGTCACCAGTTGCAGGTGAGGCCAAGAAAGAGTTCACAGCAATCAGGTCCAGGTGGGGAACAAAGTCACCAGACCATGATGAGACCCAGATGGGACCAGATTCACCAGGTCCAGGTGAGGCCCAGGTGGGGATAGAGTCCCCGGGTCTCGGAAAGGACCAGGTAAGGACCAGATTCACCAGGTCCAAGAGGCTCACGTGGGGACCTGAGTCACCAGCTATGTGTGAGGCCTAGGTGGCAACCCCACTCACCAGGTCTAGGTGAGGCCAACCGGCGGGCCAGAGTCACCAGATCCAGGTGAGGCCCTAGTGGGGACTGGAGTCACCAGGTACATGTGAGTATACAAGAACACCACAGTCACCAGGTCCAGGTGTGGTTCATCTGGTGAAGTGAAGCCCAAAGGGTGACCAGAGTTACCAGGTAAGGGTGAGGCCCAAAGGGGAACCAGTAACTAGTTTAGTTTGAGTCCCAGAATGGGACGAGAGGTCCATGGTCAATGTGAGGCACAGGTGTGGAATAGAGTATCCAGGTCCTAATGATTCCTGGGTGAGGACCAGAGTCACTAGGGCCATGCAGGCCCAGATGGGAACAGAATCGCTAGGACCAGGTGAGGCATAGAATAAGACCACAGTCAGCTATATCAGGTGAGCCCCTTGTGGGAACCAGAGCCACTCTATCCAGCTGAGTCCCAGGTCCATGTGAGGCCCACGTGAGGAGCAGATTCATCAGGTCGAATTGAGGCATAGCTGGGGACAAGAGTCACCAAGTCTGGGTGCGGCCGAGGTGGGGCAAGATTCAGCAGTTCTGAGTTAGGTCAAAGTGGGGACGAGAGATGTCAGATCCAGATGAGGCCAAACTGAGGACCAGAGTCACCAGATGCAGGTCAGGTCCAGGTGTGGACCAGAGTCAGAAGATCCAGGTGAAGTCCAGGTGGGGACAAGAGTCACCAGATCCAGGTGAAGCCAAGGTAGGGACCAGAGTCGCTAGGTCCAGATGAGACCCAGATGAGGACCAGAGTTACCAGGTACACGTGAAGCCCCGGTGGGGATCAGAGGCAACATGTCCATGTGAGGCTGGCTTGGGGACCATGGTCAACAGGTCTACTTGAGGCCCAGGTGTGGAACACCGTAAGCAGGTCCAGGTGAGTTCCCGGTGGTGACAAGATTCCCCAGGTCCAGGTCAGGCCCATGTGGGCACCAGGATCACCACGTCCAGGGGAGGCCCTTGAAAGAACCAGAGTCAACAGTTCGAGGTCAGGCGCAGGTGGCAACCATGGTCAGGAGGTCCAAGTCAGGCCAAAGTGGGGTTCACAGTCACTAGGGCACGGTGACACCCAGAGGGGGACCAGAGTCACCTGGTCCAGGTGAGGTCCAGTTGTGGATCACAGTCACCGGGTCCCAATTTTGCCCAGTTGAGGACCATGGTCAACAGGGCCAGGTGAGCCTCAGATGGGAACGAGAGCCCAAAATCCAGGTGAAGCCCAGGTGGGGACAACAGTCACCAGATCCAGGGTAGTCTCAGGTGCAGACCAGAATCACCAGGTCCAGGTGAGGTGCAGGTGGCAACCACACACAACAGGTACCGGTGATGCCCTGGTGGGGACCAGAGTCACGAGGTACATGAGAAGCTAGAAACACTGCAGCCACCAGATCCACATGATGTCCATGTGGGAACGAGAATCACCAGTTACAGGTGAGGATCAGGCAGGGATCTGAATCACATGTCCACGTGAGACCCAAGAGGGAACCAGTGCCACCATGTCCAGGTGTGGCCCAGGTGAAGACCAGAGTTAATAGGTCCGGCTGGGTCACTTTTAGTGAAGAGTGTAACCATATCCTGATGCTACCCAGGTGGGTACAAGAGACACCAGGTCCTGGTGAGGCCCAGGTGGGACCAGAGACATGAGGACCAGAGACATGAGGACCAGAGACATGAGGTCCCGATGGGAAACACAGACACCAGGTCAGGTGAGGCCATGCTTAGGATCCGAGTCACCAGTTACAGGTGAGGCCCAGGTGGAGCCATAGTCACCAGGTCCAGATGAGGCGAAGGTGGGGAGCATATTCACTACGTCCCGTTGAGGCCCAGTAGAGGACCAGAGTCACCAGGTCTAGTTGAGGCATAGAGGGGTACCAGATTCACCTGGACTAGGTGCCTTCCAGATGGGGACCAGAGTCACCATGTCAGGGAGAGGCCCAGAGGGGATCCAGAGGCATCATGTCCAGGTGAGTCTCAGGTGTGGAACAGAGTATCCAGGTCATAATGGTCCACAGGTGAGGACCAGAGTCACCAGATCTGGGTGAGGCCCAGTTAGGATCAGAGTCAACAGTTCCAGGTGAGGCTAAGAAGGAGTCCACAGCAATCAGGTCCAGGTGGGGAAAAAATTCACGAGGACTGGGTGAGGCCCAGATGGGGACACAGATTCACCAGGTCCAAGTGATTCCCAGGTGGTGACCAGAGTTACCAGATTCACCAGGTCCAGGTGATTCCCAGGTGGTGACCAGAATTACCAGATACACCAGGTCCAAGTCAGGCCCACGTAGGGGCCTGTGTCACCAGGTATGCGTGAGGCCCAAGTGGCAACCCCACTCACCAGGTCCAGGTGAGGCCTACCTGCAGGCCATGCAAAGTAACCGGGTCCCGATAATGCCAAGGTAGGGACCAGAGTTACCAGGTCCAGGTGAGGACAACCTGGAGGCCATGCAGTGGAACCAGGTCCCCATGATGCCCAGGTAGGGACCAGAGTAACCAGGTCCAAATGAGGCCAAGATGGAGCATATTCACTAAGTCCCAGTTGAGGACCAGAGACACCAGATCTGGTTGAGCCCTAGAGGGGTACCAGAATCACCTGGTCCAGGTGACATCCAGATGGGGACCAGAGTCACCAGGTCAGGATGAGGCCCAGAGAGGTTTCAGAGTCATCATGTCCAGGCTCAGGTGTGGAACAGAGTCACCAGGTACCAATGATTCCCAGGTGAGGACCAGATTCACCAGGCCTGAGTCACGCGCAGAGAGGATAAGAGTCACCAGTTCCAGGTGAGGCCAAGAAAGAGTCCACAGCAATCAGCTCCAGGTGGGGAACAAAGTCACCAGGACTGGGTGAGGCCCAGATGGGGACCAGATTCACCAGGTCCAGGTGATTCCCAGGTGGTGACAAGGGTTACCTGTTCCGAGTGAGGACCAGGTAAGGACCAGATTCACCAGGTCCAACTGAGGCCCACGTGAGACCTGTGTCACCAGGTATGGGTGAGGCCCAGATGGCAAGCCCACTCTCCAGGTCCAGGTGAGGCCTATCTGCAGGCCATGCAGAGGAACCGTGTCCCGATGATGCCCAGGTAGGGACCAGAGGTACGAGGTCCAGGTGAGGCCAACCTGCAGGCCATGCAGAGGAACCGTGTCCCGATGATGCCCAGGTAGGGACCAGAGTTACCAGGTCAAGAAGAGGCCAACCTGCAGACCATTATGTGGAACCATGTCCCGATGTTGCCCACGTAGGGACCAAAGTCACCAGGTCCAAATGAGGCACAGATGGAGCATATTCACTAGGTCCAGGTGAGGCCCAGTTGAGGACCAGAGGCCCCAGATCTGGTTGAGGCCCAGAGGGGTACCTAATTCACCTGGTCTAGGTGACATCCAGATGGGGACCAGAGTAACCATGTCAGGGTGAGCCCCAGAGGGGATCCAGAGTCATCATGTCCAGGTGAGGCTCAGGTGTGGAACAGAGTATCCAGGTCATAATTGTCCTAAGGTGAGGACCAGAGTCACCAGATCTGGGAAAGGCCCAGTTAGGATCAGAGTTACCACTTCCAGGTGAGGCCAAGAAGGTGTCCACAGCAATCAGGTCCAGGGGGGGAACAAAGTCACAAGGTCTAGGTGATTCCCAGGTGGTGACCAGATTTACCAGTTCCGGGTGAGGACTAGGTAAGGACCAAATTCACCAGGTCCAAGTGAGGCCCACGTGGGGACCTGTGTCACCAGGCATGGTTAAGACCCAGGTGGGAACTCCACTCACCAGGTCAAGATGAGGCCTACCTGCAGGCCATGCTGAGGAACAATGTCCTGATGATGCCCAGCTAGGGACCAGAGTTACCAGGTCCAGGTGAGGCAAACCAGCAGGCCATGCAGTGGAACCATTTCCCGATAATGCCCAGTGAGTGACCAGAGTCACCATGTCCAAATGAGGCCCAGATGGAGCATATTCACTAGGTCCAGATGAGGCCCAGTTGAGGACAAGTGTCACCAGAACTGGTTGAGGCCTAGAGGGGTTCCAAAATCCCCTGGTCCAGGTGACATCCAGATGGGGACCAGATCACCAGGTCAGGGTGAGGCCCAGAGAGGTCCCAGAGACATCATGTCCAGGTGAGGCTCAGGTGTGGAACAGAGTAACCAGGTACCAATGATGCCCAGGTGAGGACGAGAGTCACCAGGTCTGGGTGACGCACAGATCGGATCAGAGTCACCAGTTCCAAGTGAGGCCAAGAAAGAGTCCAGAGCAATCAGTTCCAGGTGGGAAACATAGTCACCAGGACTGGGTTAGGCCCAGATGGGGACCAGATTCACCAGGTCCACATGAGGCCCACGTGGGGACCTGAGTCCAGGTATGTGTGAGGCCCAGGTGGCATCCCACTAACCAAGTCCAGGTGAGGCCAACCTGCAGGCCAGAGTCACCAGATCCAGGTTAGGCCCTAGTGGGGACCGGAGTCACCAGGTAAATGTGAGTCTACAAGTACACCACAGTCACCAGGTCCAGGTGTGGTTCATGTGGGAACGAGAGTCACCAGGTCCAGGTGAGACCCAAGTGAGGACGACAGTCTCCAGGTCCAGATTGAGGCCTCGGTTGGGGGACCAAGGTCATCAGGACCAGTTGAGGCCAAAGTTCGGAGCAAAGTTATCATGTTCATGTGAGGCCCAGGTGCGGAACATAGTAACCAAGTCCCATTGTTGCCAGGTGGGAAAAGAGTCACAAGGTCTAGACGAGGCCTAAGTGAGGAGTAGATTCACCAGGTCCTGTTGAGGCCGAGTTGAGGACCAGTGACCCCAGCTCCGGGTGAGTCCCGAGGAGGACCAGAGTCACCCGGTTCTGGTGATATCCAGGGGGGGACCAGAGTCAGCACGTCAGGGTGAGGCCCAGAGGGGAACGAGAATCACTAGGTCCAGGTGAGGCCCCGATGTGGAACTCAGAAACCAGGTCCCATGATATCCATATGAGGACCTGAGTCACCAGATCCAGGTGAGGTCCCTGTGGGAACCAGTCACCTCGTCCAGGTGAGGCCCAGGTGGGAACACAGTCACAAGGTCCAGGTGAGGCCCTAGTATATAAGAGAGTATCCAGGTCCCAATGATGCCCAGGTAAGGACAAGAGTCAACAGGTCCAGGAGAGGACCAAATATGGATCAGAGTCATTGTGTTCCATTGAGGCCAGATGGAGACCACAGGAACCAGGTCCAGGAGAGCCCCATATGAGAACCAGAGCCACCAGATCCAGGTGAGGTCCAGGTGGGACCACAGTCACAAGGTCCTGGTGAGGTGCAGGTGGCAACAGGATTCACCAAGTCCAGGTGAGACCCAGGTGGCGACCAGTCACCAGATCCAGGTGCAGACCAGCTAAGGACCAGATTCACCAGGTACAAGTGAAGCCCAAGGGTGACCAGAGTCACCAGGTAAGGGTGAGGCCCAGAGGGGATACCAGAGTAACCAGTTTAGTTTGAGGCCCAGAATGGGACCAGAGGTCCCTGGTCAAAGTGAGGCCCAGGTGTGGCATAGAGTATCCAGTTCCCAATGATTCCAGGTTGAGGACCAGAGTCACTAGGGCCATGCAGGCCCAGATGGGGAACAGAATCACTAGGTCCTGGTGAGGATTAGAATAAGACCACAGTCACCAGTATCAGTTGAGCCCCTTGTGGGAACCAGAGCCACTCTATGCAGCTGAGTCCCAGATCCATGTGAGGCCCACGTGAGGACCAGATTCATTAGGGCAAATTGAGGCATAGCTGGGGACAAGAGTCACCAGGTCTGGGTGCGGCCTAGGTGGGGCAAGATTCAGCAGTTCTGAGTTAGTTCAAAGTGGGGACGAGAGACACCAGGTCCAGGTGAGGCCAAACTGAGGACCAGAGTCAGCAGATCCAGGTGAGGTCCATGTTGGAAAGAGAGTCACCAGGTCCAGGAGAGTTCCAGGTGGGGAGCAGAGTCACCAGATCCAGGTGAAGTACAGGAGGGGACCAGAGTCACCAGATCCAGGTGAAGCCCAGGTGGGGACCAGAGTCACTAGGTCCAGATGAGGCCCTGGTGAGGACCAGAGTTACCAGGTACACGTGAGGCCCCGGTGGGGATCAGAGGCAACAGGTCCATGTGAGGCCGGCTTGGGGACCCTGGTCAACAAGTCTACTTGAGGCCCAGATGTGGAACACAGTAAGCAGCTCCAGGTGAGTACGCGGTTGTGACATGGGTCACCACGTCCAGGTGAGACCCAGGTGGGGACCAGGATCACAAGGTACAGGGGAGGCCCTTGAAATTACCAGAGTCAACAGTTCGAGGTGAGGCACAGGTGGTATACAGGGTCAGCAGGTCCAAGTCAGGGCAAAGTTGGGTTTACGGTCACTAGGGCTCGGTGAGACCCAGAGGGAGACCAGAATCACCTGGTCCAGTTGAGGTCCAGTTGTTGAACACAGTCACCGGGTCCCAATTTTGCCCAGTTGAGGACCATGGTCAACAGGGCCAGGTGAGGCTCAGATGGAGACCGGAGTCCCCAAAGCAGGTGAAGCCCAGGTGGGGACCATAGTCACCAGATCCAGGGTAGTCTCAGGTGCAGACCAGAATGACCAGGTCCACTTGAGGTGCAGGTGGCAACCACACTCACCAGGTCCCTGTGAGGCCCTGGTGGGGACCAGAGTCACGAGGTACATGAGAAGCTAGAAACACTGCAGCCACCAGGTCCACATGATGTCCATGTGGGAACGAGAATCACCAGTTACAGGGGAGGACCAGTTTTGGATCCGACTCACCATGTCCAGGTGAGACTCAGGTGGGAACCAGTGTCAACATGTCCAGGTGTGGCCCAGGTGAAGAGCAGAGTTAATAGGTCCGGCTGGGTCACTGTTAGTGAACAGTGTAACCGTATCCTGATGCTACCAAGGTGGGTACCAGAGACACCAGGTCCTGGTGAAGCCCAGTTGGGACCAGAGACATGAGGTCCAGGTGCAGTCCCGATGGGAACCACAGACACCAGGTCAGGTGAGGCCATGCTTAGGATCAGAGTCACCAGTTACCGGTGAACCCAAGGTGGATCCAGAGTCACCTGGTACAGAAGAGGCCAAATCAGGACCAGAGTTACCAGGATCAGGTCAGTCCCAGTGGGGAATACAGTAAACATGTCCCGATGATGCCCAGGTAGAACCAGAGTTACCAGGTCCATATGAGGCACAGTTGGGGAGCATATTCACTAGGTCCCGGTGAGGCCCAGTTGAGGACCAGAGTCACCAGGTCTAGTGGAGGCCTAGAGGGGTACCAGATTCACCTGGTCTGGTGACATCCACATGAGGACCAGAGTCACCATGTCAGGGTGAGGCCCAGAGTGGATCCAGAGTCATCATGTCCAGGTGAGGCTCAGTTGTGGAACAGAGTATCCAGTTCATAATGGTCCACAGGGGAGGACAAGAGTCAGCAGATTGAGTTAGGCCCAGTTAGGATGAGAGTCACCAGTTCCAGGTGAGGCCAAGAAGGAGTCCACAGCAATCAGTTCCAGGTGGGGAACAAAGTCATCAGGACTGTGGGAGGCCCAGATGGGGACCAGATTCACCCTGTCCAGGTGATGCCCAGGTGGTGACCAGAGTTACCAGTTCTGGGTGAGGACCAGGTAAGGATCAGATTCACCAGGTCCAAGTGAGGCCCACTTGGGGACCTATGTCACCAGGTATGTGTGAGGCCCATGTGGAAACCCCACTCAACAGGTCCAGGTGAGGCCAACCTGCAGGCCATGCGGAGGAACGGTGTCCCGATGAAGCACAGGTAGGGACCAGAGTTACCAGGTCCAGGTGAGGCCAACCTGCAGGCCATGCAGTGGAACCATCTCCCGATGATGCCCAGGTAGGGAGCAGAGTCACCAGGTCCAATTGTGGCCCACATCGAGTATATTCACTAGGTCCAGGTGAGGCCCAGTTGAGGACCAGAGTCACCAGATCTGGTTGAGGCCTAGAGGGATACCAGAATCACCTGGTCCAGGTGACATCCAGATGGGGACCAGAGTCACCAGGTCAGGGTGAGGCCCAGAAGGTACCAGAGTCATCATGTCCAGGTGAGGCTCAGGTGTAGAACAGAGTAATCAGGTACCAATGATGCCCAGGTGAGTTCCAGGGTCACCAGATCTGGGTGACGAGCAGATAGGATCAGAGTCACCAGTTCCAGGTGAGACAAAAAGAGTCCACAGCAATCAGGTCCAAGTGGGGAACAAAGTCACCAGGACTCGGTGAGGCCAAGATATGGAACACATTCACCAGGTCCAGGTGAGGCCCAGGTCGTGACCAGATTCCCCGGGTCGGGGAGAGGACCAGGTAAGTACTAGATTCACCAGGTCCAAGAGGCCCACGTAGGGACCTGAGTCACCAGGTATGGGTGAGGCCCAGGTGACAACCCCACTCACCAATTCCAGGTGAAGCCAACCAGCAGGCCAGAGTAACCAGATCCAGGTGAGGCCCTAGACAGGAACGGAGTCACCAGGTAAATGTGAGTCTACAAGGACACCACAGTCACCAGGTCCAGGTGTGGTTCATGTGGGAACGAGAGGCAACAGGTCAAGGTGAGACCCAGGTGGGGACCACAGTCACCAGGTCCAGATTGAGGCCTAGGTGGGGGGACCAGTGTCATCAGGACCAGTTGAGGCCAAAGTGCGGAGAACAGTTATCATGTCCAAGCGAGGCCCAGGTGGGGAACAGAGTAACCATATCCCATTGATGCCAGGTGGGATAAGAGTCAGAAGGTGCAGACGAGGCCTAAGTGAGGAGTAGATTCACCAAATCGTGTTGAGACCCAGTTGAGTACCAGTCTCCCCAGCTCCGGGTGAGTCCCAAAGGGGGACCAGAGTCACCCGGTTCTTGTGATATCCAGGTGAGGACCAGAGTCAACAGGTCAGGGTGAGGCCCAGAGGGGGACGAGAATCACTAGGTCCAGGTGAGGCCCCGATTTGGAACTGAGATAACAGGTCCCATGATGCCCATTTGAGGACCTGAGTCAACAGGTCCAGGTGAGGTCCCTGTGGGAACCAGTGACCTCATCCAGGTGAGGCCCAGGTGGGACCACAGTCACCAGGTCCAGGTGACGCCCAGGTATATAAGAGAGTATCCAGGTCCCAATGATGCCCAGGTAAGGACCAGAGTCCACAGGTCCAAGAGAGGCACAAATATGGATCAGAGTCATTGTGTTCCAGATGAGGCTAGATGGAGACCACAAGAACCAGGTCCAGGAGAGCCCCTTATGGGAACCAGAGCCTCCAGATCCAGGTGAGGTTCTGGTGGGACCAGAGTCACAAGTTCCAGGGGGGGCGCAGGTGGCAACAGTATTCACCAAGTCCAGGTGAGGCCGAGGTGGCGACCAGTCACCAGATCCAAATGTGGACCAGCTAAGGACCAGATTCACCAAGTGAAGTCCATGTTGGAAAGAGCGTCACCAGTTCCAGGTGAAACCCAGGTGGGGACCAGAGCCACCAGTTCCAGGTGAAGCCCAGGTGGGGACCAGAGTCACTAGGTCCAGATGAGGCCCAGGTGAGGACCAGAGTTACCAGGTACACGTGAGGCCCCTGTGGGGATTAGAGTCAACATGTCCATGTGAGGCCGGCATGGGGACCATGGTCAACAGGTCTACTTGAGGCCGAGGTGTGGAACACAGTAAGCAGGTCCAGGTGAGTCCGCGGTGGTGACTAGAGTCACCACGTCCACGTGAGGACCAGGTGGGGACCAGGATCACCAGGTACAGGGGAGGCCCTTGAAAGAACCAGAGTCAACAGTTCGAGGTCAGGCGCAGGTGGCAACCAGGGTCAGCAGGTCCAAGTCAGGCCAAAGTGGGGTTCACAGTCACGAAGGCACGGTGAGACCCAGAGGGGGACCAGAGTCATGTGGTCCAGGAGAGGTCCAGTTGTGGAACACAGTCACCGGGTCCCAATTTTGCCCAGTTGAGGACCATGGTCATCAGGTACAGTTGAGGCCCGGATGGGGACCGGAGTCCCCAAATCCGGGTGAAGCCCAGGTGGGGACCACAGTCACCAGATCCAGGGTAGTCTCAGGTGCAGACCGGAATCATCAGTTCCAGGTGAGGTGCAGGTGGCAACCACACTCACCAGGTCCCTTTGAGGCCCTGGTGGGGACCAGAATCACGAGGTACATGAGAAGCTAGAAACACTGCAGCCACCAGGTCCACATGATGTCCATGTGGGAACGAGAATCACCACTTCCAGGTGTGGCCAAGAAAGTGTCCAAAGCAATCAGGTCCAGGTGGGGAACAAAGTCACCAGGACTGGGTGAGGCCCAGATGGGGAAGAGATTCACCAGGTCCAGGTGAGGCCCAGGTGGCGACAGTCACCAGATCCAGGTGAGTACCAGCTAAGGACCAGATTCACCAGGCCAAAGTGAAGCCCAAGGGGTGACCAGATTCAACAGGTAAGGGTGAGTCCCAGAGGGGGAACCAGAGTAACCAGTTTAGTTTGAGGCCCAGAATGGGACCAGAGGTCCCTGGTCAAAGTGAGTCCCAGGTGTGGAATAGAGTATCCAGGTCCCAATGATGCCTGGGTGAGGACCAGAGTCACTAGGGCCATGCAGGCCCAGAAGGGGAACAGAATCACTAGGTCCTGGTGAGGCATAGAAAAAGACCTCAGTCACCAGTATCAGGTGAGCCCTTTGTGGGAACAAGAGCCACTCTATCCAGCAGAGTCCCAGGTACATCTAAGGCCCACGTGAGGACCATATTCATCAGGTCGAATTGAGGCATAGCTGGGGACAAGAGTCACCAGGTCTGGGTGCGTCCTAGGTGGGGCAAGATTCTGCAGTTCTGAGTTAGGTCAAAGTGGGGACGAGAGACACCAGGTCTAGGTGAGGCCAAACTGAGGACCAGAGTCACCAGATCCAGGTGAGGCCCATGTTGGAAAGAGAGTCACCAGGTCTGGGAGAGGTCCAGGTGGGGACCAGAGTCACCAGATCCAGGGGAAGGCCAGGTGGGGACCAGAGTCACCAGATCCAGGTGAAGCCCAGGTGGGGACCAGAGTCACTAGGTCCAGATGAGGCCCAGGTGAGGACCAGAGTTACCAGGTACACGTGAGGCGCTGGTAGGTATCAGAGGCAACTGGTCCATGTGAGGCAGGCTTGGGGACCATGGTCAAGAGTTCTACTTGAGTCCCAGTGTGGAACACTGTAACCAGGTCCAAGTGAGTCCCCGGTGGTGACAAGAGTCACCAGGCCCAGGTGAGGCCCAGGTGGGAACCAGGATCACCAGGTACAGGGGAGGCCCTTGAAAGAACCAGAGTCAACAGTTCGAGTTAACGCACAGGTGGCAACCAGGGTCAGCAGGTCCAAGTCAGGCCAAAGTGGGGTTCACAGTCACTAGAGCACGGTGAGACCCACAGGGGGAACAGAGTCACCTGCTCCAGGTGAGTTCCAGGTGTGGAACACAGTCACCGGGTGCCATTTTTCCGTGATGAGGACCATGGTCAACAGGGCTAGGTGAAGCCCAGGTGTGGACCACAGTCACCAGATCCAGGGTAGTCTCAGGTGCAGACCAGAATCACCAGGTCCAGGTGTGGTGCAGGTGGCAACCAAACTCACCCGGTCCCGGTAAGGCACTGGTGGGGACCAGAGTCACGAGGTACATGAGAAGCTACAAACAGATGGGATCCCTGGGTGGCGCAGCGGTTTGGCGCCTGCCTTAGGCCCCGGGCGCGATCATGGAGACCCGGGATCGAATCCCACGTCGGGCTCCTGGTGCATGGTTCCTGCTTCTCCCTCTGTCTGTGTCTCTGCCTCTATCTCTCTCTGTGACTATCATAAATAAATAAAAATTAAAAAAAAAAAGATGCTAGAAACACTGCGGCCAACAGGTCCACATGGTATCCATGTGGGAACGAGAATGACCAGTTACAGGTGAGGACCATGTGGGGATCCGACTCACCATATCCAGGTGAGACCCAGGTGGGAAACAGTGACACCATGTCCAGGTGTGGCCCAGGTGAAGACCACAGTTAATAGGTCCGGCTGGGTCACTGTTAGTGAACAGTGTAACCATATCCTGATGCTAACCAGGTGGGTACCAGAGACACCAGGCCCTGGTGAGGCCCAGGTGGGACCAGAGACATGAGGTCCAGGTGAGGTCCCTATGGGAACCACAAACACCAGGTCAGGTGAGGCCATGCTTAGAATCAGAGTCACCAGTTACAGGTGAGGCCCAGTTAGAGCCAGAACCACCTGGTAAAGAGAGGCCAAAGTCAGGACCAGAGTTACCAGGATCAGGTCAGTCCCAGTGGGGAACAGAGTAACCATGTCCCGATGATGCCCAGATAGAACCAGCGTCACCAGGTCGAGATGAGGCGCAGGTGGGGAGCATATTCACTAGGTCTCGTTGAGGCCCTGTTGAGGACCAGAGTCACCAGGTCTAGTTGAGGCCTAGAGGGGTACGAGATTCACCTGGTCTAGGTGACATCCAGATGCGGACCAGAGTCACCATGTCAGGCTGAGGCCCAGAGGGGATCCAGAGTCATCATGTCCAGGTGAGGCTCAGGTGTGTAACAAAGTATCCAGGTCATAATGGTCCACAGGTGAGGACCAGAGTCACCAGATCTGGGTGAGGCCAGTTAGGATCAGAGTCACCAGTTCCAGTTGAGGCCAAGAAGGAGTCCACAGCAATCAGGTCCAGGTGGGGAAGAAAGTCAACAGGACTGTTGAGGCCCAGATGGGGACCAGATTCACCCTGTCCAGGTGATTCCCAGGTGGTCACCAGGATTACCAGGTCCGGGTGAGGACCATAAGGACCAGATTCACCAGGTCCAAGTGAGGCCCACGTGGGGACCTGTGTCACCAGGTATGGGTGAGCCCCAGGTGGCAACCCCAGTCTCTAGGTCCAGGTGAGGCCAACCTGGAGGCCATGCAGAGGAACCGTGTCCCGGTGATGCCCAGGTAGGGACCAGAGTTAGCAGGTACAGCTGAGGCCAACCTGCAGGCCATGCAGTGGATCCATGTCGCGATGATGCCCAGGTAGGGACCAGAGTCACCAGGTCCAAATGAGGCCCAGATGGAGCATATTCAATAGGTCCAGGTGAGGCCCAGTTGAGGACCAGAGTCACCAGAACTGGTTCAGGCCTAGAGGGGTACCAGAATCGCCTGGTCCATGTGACATCCAGATGGAGACCAGAGTCACCAGGTCAGGGTTAGGCCCAGAGTGGTTCCAGAGGCCAGAGCCTCATGTCCAAGTGAGGCTCAGGTGTGGAACAGAGTCACCAGGTACCAATGATGCCCAGGAGAGGACCAGAGTCACCAGGTCTGGGTGACACGCAGATAGGATCAGAGTCCCCATGTCCAGGTGAGGCCATGAAAGAGTCCACAGCAATCAGGTCAAGGTCGGGCACAAAGTCACCAGGACTGAGTGAGGCCAAGATGGGGTCGGATTCACCAGGTCGAGGTGAGGACCAGGTGGTGACCAGAGTCCCCGGGTCTGGGAGAGGACCAGGTAAGGACCAGATTCACCACGTCCAGGAGGCCCACGTGGAGACCTGAGTCACCAGGTATGGGTGAGTCCCAAGTGGCATCCCCACTAACCAGGTCTTTGTGAGGCCAACCTCCAGGCCAAGTCACCCGATCCACGTGAGGACCGAGTGGGGACTGGAGTCACCAGTTAAAAGTGATTCTACAAGAACAACACAGTCATCAGATCCTGGTGTGGTTCATGTGGGAACGAGAGTCACCAGTTCCAGGTGAGACCCAGGTGGGGACCACAGTCACCAGGTCCAGATTGAGGCCTAGGTCGGGGGACCAGAGTCATCAGGACCAGTTGAGGCCAAAGTGTGGAGCAAAGTTATCATGTCCATGTGAGGCCCAGGTGGGGAACAGAGTAACCATGTCCCAAAGATGCCAGGTGGGAAAAGAGTCACAAGGTCCAGAAGAGGCCTAAGTGAGGAGTAGATTCACCAGGTCCTGTTGAGGCCCAGCTGAGGACAAGTGTCGACAGCCCCGGGTGATTCCCAGAGGGGGACCAGAGTCTCCTGGTCCTGGTGATATCCAGGTGGGGACCAGAGTCAGAGTCGTCCAGGTGAGGCCCCGATGTGGAACTCAGAAACCAGGTCCCATGATGCCCATATGAGGACCTGAGTCACCAGGTCCAGGTGAGGTCCCTGTGGGAAGAATCACCTCGTCCAGGTGAGGCCCAGGTGGGATCACAGTCACCAGGTCCAGGTGAGGCCCAGGTATATAAGAGAGTATCCAGGTCCCAGTGATTCCCATGTAGAACCAGAGTCACCAGATCCAGATGAGGCGCAGGTGGGGAGCATGTTCACTAGGTCCCCGTGAGGCCCAGTTCAGGACCAGAGTCACCAGGTCAAGTTGAGTCCTAGAGGGATACCAGATTCACCTAGTCTAGGTGACATCCTGATGGGGACCAGAGTCATGAGGACCGGAGACATGAGGTCCAGGTGAGGTCTCGATGGGAACCACAGTCACCAGGTCAGGTGAGCCCATGCATAGGATCAGAGTCACCAGGTACAGGTGAGGCCCAGGTGGAGCCAGAGTCACCTGGTACAGAAGAGGCCAAAGTCAGGACCAGAGTTACCAGGATCAGGTCAGTCCCAGTGGGTAATACAGGAACCATGTCCCAATGATGCCCAGGTAGAATCAGAGTCACCAGGTCCAGTGAGGCGCAGGTGGGGAGAATATTCACTAGGTCCAGGTGAGGCCCAGATGAGGACCAGAGTCACCAGGTCTAGTTGACGCCTAGAGGGGTACCAGATTCACCTGGTCTAGGGGACATCCAGATGGGGACCAGAGTCACCATGTCAGGGTGAGGCCCAGAGGGCATCCAGAATCATCATGTCCAGGTGAGGTTCAGGTGTGGAACAGAGTATCCAGGTCATAATGGTCCACATGTGAGGGCCAGAGTCACCAGATCTGGGTCAGGCCCAGTTAGGAGCAGAGTCACAAGTTCCAGTTGAGGCCAAGAAGGAGTCCACAGAAATCAGGTCCAGGTGGGGATCAAAGTCACCAGGAATGGGTGAGGCGCAGATGGGGATCAGATTCACCAGGTCCAGGTGATTCCCAGGTGGTGACAAGGATTACCAGTTCCGGGTGAGGACCAGGTAAGGACCAGATTCACCAGGTCCAAGTGTGGCCCACGTGAGACCTGTGTCAACAGGTATGGGTGAGTCCCAGGTGACAAGCCCACTCACCAGGTCTAGGTGAGGCCAACCTGCAGGCCATGCAGAGGAACCGTGTCCCGATGATGCCCAGGTAGGGACCAGAGGTACGAGGTCCAGGTGACGCCAACCTGCAGGCCATGCAGAGGAACCGTGTCCCGATGATGCTCAGATAGGGACCAGAGTTACCAGGTCAAGAGGAGGCCAACCTGCAGACCATTATGGGAACCATGTCCCGATGTTGCCCACGTAGGGACCAGAGTCACCAGGTCCAAATGAGGCCCAGATGGAGCATATTCACAAGGTCCAAGTGAGGCCCAGTTGAGGACAAGAGTCACCAGAACTGGTTGAGCCCTAGAGTGGTTCCAGAATCACCTGGTCCAGGTGACATCCAGATGGGGACCAGATCACCAGGTCAGGGTGAGGCCCAGAGAGGTCCCAGAGACATCAGGTCCAGGTGAGGTTCAGGTGTGGAATAGAGTAACCAGGTACCAATGTTGCCCAGGCGAGGACGAGAGTCACCAGGTCTGGGTGAGGCACAGATAGGATCAGGGTCACCAGTTCAAGGTGAGGGCAAGAAAGAGTCCAGAGCAAACACGTCCAGGTGGGGAATATAGTCACCAGGACTGGGTTAGGCCCAGATGGGGACCAGATTCACCAGGTCAAGGTGAGGCCCAGGTTGTGACAAGATTCCCAGGGTCTGGGAGAAGACCAGGTAAGGGCCAGATTCACCAGGTCCAAGAGGCCCACGTGGGGACCTGAGTCACCAGGTATGGGTGAGGACCAGGTGGCATCCCACTAACCAAGTCCAGGTGAGGCCAACCTGCAGGCCAGAGTCACCAGATCCAGGTGAGGCCCTAGTGGGGCCAGAGTTTCCAGGTAAAAGTGAGTCTACAAATACACCACAGTCACCAGGTCCAGGTGTGATTCATGTGGGAACGAGAGTCACAAGGTCCAGGTGAGACCCAGGTGTGGATGACAGTCTCCAGGTCCAGATTGAGGCCAAGTGGGGGGACCAGAGTCATCGGGACGAGTTGAGTCCAAAGTATGGAACAAAGTTATCATGTCCAAGTGAGGCCCAGGTGGGGAACAGAGTAAAAATGTCCCATAGATGCCAGGTGGGAAAAGAGTCACAAGGTCCAGACGAGGCCTAAGTGAGGAGTAGATTCACCAGGTCCTGTTGAGGCCCAGTTGAGTATCAGTGTCCCCAGCTCTGGGTGATTCCCAGAGGGGGACCAGAGTCACCCGGTTCTGGTGTGAGTCAGGTGCGGACCAGAGTCACCACGTCAGGATGAGGCCCAGAGGGGAACGAGAATCACTAGGTCCAGGTGAGGCCCCGATGTGGAACTGAGAAAACAGGTCCCATGATGCACATATGAGGACTTGAGTCACCAGGCCCAGGGGAGGTCCCTGTGGGAACCAGTCACCTCGTCCAGGTGAGGCCCAGGTGGGACCACAGTCACCAGTTCCAGGTGAGGCCCAGGTATATAAGAGAGTATCCAGGTCCCAATGATGCCCAGGTAAGGTCCAGAGTCAACAGGTCCAGGAGAGGCCCAAATATGGATCAGAGTCATTGTGTTCCAGGGGAGGCCAGATGGAGACCACAGGAACCAGGTCCAAAAGAGCCCCATATGGGAACCAGAGCCACCAGATCCAGGTGAGGTCCAGGTGGGATCACAGTCACAAAGTCCAGGTGAGGCGCAGGTGGCAACAGGATTCACGAAGTCCAGGTGAGTCCCAGGTGGCGACCAATCACCAGATCCAGGTGCGGATCAGCTAAGGACCAGATTCACCAGGCCCATGTGAATCTCAAAGGGGTGACCAGAGAAACCAGGTAACGGTGAGGCCCAGAGGGAGAAACAGAGTAACCAGTTTAGTTAGAGGCCGAGAATGGGACAAGAGGTCCCTGGTCAAAGTGAGGCCCAGGTGTGGAATAGAGTATCCAGGTCCCAAAGATGCCTGGGTGAGGACCAGAGTCTCTAGGGCCATGCAGGCCCAGATGGGGAACAGAATCACTAGGTCCTAGTGAGGCATAGAATAAGACCACATTCAGCAGTATCAGGTGAGCCCCTTGTGGGAACCAGAGCCACTCTACCCAGCTGAGTCCCAGGTCCATGTGAGGCCCACGTGAAGACCAGATTCATCAGGTCGAATTGAGGCATAGTTGGGGACAAGAGTCACCAGGTCTGGGTGCGGCGTAGGTGGGGCAAGATTCAGCAGTTCTGAGTTAGGTCAAAGAGGGAACGAGAGACACCAGGTACAGGGGAGGCCAAACTGAGGAGCAGAGTCACCAAATCCAGGGAAGAACCATGTTGGAAAGAGAGTCACCAGGTCCAGGAGAGGTCCAGGTGGGGACCAGAGTCACCAGATCCAGGTGAAGTCCAGGTAGGGACCAGAGTCACCAGATCCAGATGAGGCCCAGGTGAGGACAGAGTTACCATGTACACGTGAGGCCCCGGTGGGGATCAGAGGCAACAGGTCCATGTGAGTCCCGCCTGGGAACCATGGTCAACAGGTCTACTTGGGACACAGGTGTGGAACACAGTAAGCAGGTCCAGGTGAGTCCCAGGTGGTGACAAGAGTCACCAGGTCCAGGTGAGGCCCAGGTGGGGACCAGGAACACCAGGTACAGGGGAGGCCCTTGAAAGAATCAGAGTCAACAGCTCGAGGTCAGGCGCAGGTGGCAACCAGGGTCATCAGGTCCAAGTCAGGCCAAAGTGGGCTTCACAGAAACTAGGGCACAGTGAGACCCAGAGGGGGACCAGAGTCACCTGGTCCAGGTGAGGTCCAGTTGTGGAACACAGTCACTGGGTCCCTATTTTTCCCCGTTTGGGACCAAGGTCAACAAGGCCAGGTGAGGCCCAGGTGGGGACCGGAGTCCCCAAATCCATGTGAAGCCCAAGTGGGGACCACAGTCACCAGATCAGGGTAGTCTCGGGTGCAGACCAGAATCACCAGGTCCAGGTGAGGTGCAGGTGGCAACCACACTCACCAGGTCCCGGTGAGGCCCTGGTGGGGCCAGAGTCACGAGGTACATGAGAAGCTAGAAACACTGCAGCTACCAGGTCCACATGATGTCCATGTGGAAACGAGAATCACCAGTTTCAGTTGAGGACCAGGTGGGGATCCGACTCACCATTTCCAGATGAGACCCAGGTGGGAACCAGTGTAACCATGTCCAGGTGTGGCCCAGGTGAAGACCAGAGTTGATAGGTCCGGCTGGGTCACTGATAGTGAACAGTGTAACCATATCCTGATGCTACCCAGGTGGGTACCAGAGACACCAGGTCCTGGTGAGCCCCAGGTGCGACCAGAGACATGAGGTCCACGTGAGGTCCCGATGGGAACCACAGAGACCAGGTCAGGTGAGGCCATGCATAGGATCAGAGTCACAGGTTACATGTGAGGCCCAGGTGGAGCCAGAGTCACCTGGTACAGATGAGGCCAAATTCAGGACCAGAGTTACCAGGATCAGGTCAGTCCCAGTGGGGAACAGAGTAACCATGTTCCGATGATGCCCAGGTAGACCCAGCGTCACCAGGTCCAGATGAGGCGCCGGTGGGGAGCATATTCACTAGGTCTCGGTGAGGCCCAGTTGAGGACCAGAGTCACCAGGTCTATTTGAGCCCTTGAGGCGTAACAGATTCACCTGGTCTAGGTGACATCCAGATGGGGACCAGAGTCACCATGTCAGGGTGAGGCCCCTAGGGGATCCAGAGTCATCATGTCCAGGTGAGGCTCACGTGTGGAACAGAGTATCCAGGTCATAATGGTCCACAGGTGAGGACCAGTGTCACCAGATCTGGGTGAGACCCAGTTAGGATATGAGTCTCCAGTTCCAGGTGAGGCCAAGAAGGAGTCACAGCAATCAGGTCCAGGTGGGGAACAAAGTCACCAGGACTGGGTGAGGCCCAGATGGGACCTGATACACCAGGTCCACGTGAGGCCCAGGTGGTGACCAGAGTCCCCAGGTTTGGGAGAGAACCAGGTAAGGTCCAGATTCACCAGGTCCAAGAGGCCCACGCGGGGACCTGAGTCACCAGGTATGGGTGAGGCCCAGGTGACAACCCCACTCACCAGGTCCAGGTGAGGCCAAATTTTGGTAGAGTCACTAGATCCAGTTGAGGCCCTAGTTGGGACCGGAGTCACCAGGTAAATGTGAGTCTACAAGAACACCACAGTCACCAGGTCCAGGTGTTGTTCATGTGGGAACGAGAGTCACCAGGTCCAGGTGAGACCCAGGTGGGGACCACAGTCACCAGGTCCAGATTGAGGCCTAGGTCGGGGGACAAAGTCATCAGCACCAGTTGAGGCCAAAGTGTGGAGAAAAGTTACCATGTCCAGGTGAGGCCCAGGTGGGGAACAGAATATCCATGTCCCATTGATGCCAGGTGGGAAAAGTGTCACAAGGTCCAGACGAGGCCAAAGTGAGGAGTAGATTCAATAGGTCCTGTTGAGGCCCTGTTTAGGACCGGTGTCCCCAGCTCCGGGTGAGACTCAGAGAGGGAACAGAGTCACCCGGTTCTGGTGATATCCAGGTGGTGACCAGAGTCACCACGTCACGGAGAGGCCCAGAGGGGGCGAGAATCACTAGGTCCAGGTGAGGCCCCGATGTGGAACTGAGAAACCAGGTCCCATGATGCCCATATGAGGACCTGAGTCACCAGGTCCAGGTGAGGGCCCTGTGGGTACCAGTCACCTCGTCCAGGCGAGGCCCATGTGGGACCACAGTCACAAGGTCCAGGTAAGGCCCAGGTATATAAGAGAGTATCCAGGTCCCAATGATGCCCAGGGAAGGACCAGAGTCAACAGATCCAGGAGAGGCCCAAATGTGGATCAGAGTCATTATTTTCCAAGTGAGGCCAGATGGAGACCAAGGAACCAGGTCGAGGAGAACCCCATATGGGAACTAGAGCCACCAGATCCAGGTAAGGTCCAGGTAGGACCACAGTCACAAGGTCCAGGTGAGGCCAAGGTGGCAACAGGATTCACCAAGTCCAGGTGAGGCCCAGGTGGCGACCAGTCACAACATCCAGGTGCGGACCAGCTAAGGACCAGATTCACCAGGCCCAAGTGAAAACCAAGGGGTGACCAGAGTCACCATGTAAGGGTGAGTACCAGAGGGGGAACCAGGGTAACCAGTTTAGTTTGAGGCCCAGAATGGGACCAGAGGTCCCTGGTCAAAGTGAGGCTCAGGTGTGGAATAGAGTATCCAGGTCCCAGTGATGCCTGGGTGAGGATCAGTGTCACTAGGTCCATGCAGGCCCAGATGGGGAACAGAATGACTAGGTCCTGGTGAGGCATAGGATAAGACCACAGTCACCAGTATCAGGTGAACCCCTTGTGGGAACCAGAGCCACTATGTCCAGCTGAGTCCCAGGTCCATGTGAGGCCCACGTGAGGACCAGATTCATCAGATCGAATTGAGGCATAGCTGGGGACAAGAGTCACCAGGTTTGAGTGTGGCCTAGGTGGGGCAAGATTCAGCAGTTCTGAGTTAGGTCAAAGTGTGGACGAGAGACACCAGGTCCAGGTGAGGCCAAACTGAGGACCAGATTCTCCAGATCCAGGTGAGGTCCATGTTGGAAAGAGTGTCAACAGGTCCAGGAGAGGTCCAAGTGGGGACCAGAGTCACCAGATCCAGGTGACTTCCAGGTGGGGACCAGAGTCACCAGATCGAGGTGAAGTCCAGGTGGGGACCAGAGTCACCAGATCGAGGTGAAGCCCAAGTGGGGACCAGAGTCACTAGGTGCAGATGAGGCCCAGGTGAGGACCAGAGTTACCAGGTACACGTGAGGATCCGGTGGGAATCAGAGGCAACATTTACATGTGAGGCCGGCTTGGGGACCATGGTCCACAGGTCCACTTGAGACCCAGGTGTGGAACACAGTAAGCAGGTCCAGGTGAGTCCCCCGTGGTGACAAGTGTCACCAAGTCCAGGTGAGGTCCAGGTGGGGACCAGGATCACCAGGTACAGGGGAGGCCCTTGAAAGAACCAGTGTCAAGAGTTCGAGGTCAACCGCAGGTGGCAACCAGGGTCAGCAGGTCCAAGTCAAGCCAAAGGGGACTTCACAGTCACTAGGGCACGGTGAGACCCAGAGGGGGAGCATAGTCACCTGGTCCAGGTGAGGTTCAGTTGTGGAACACAGTCACCAGGTCCCAATTTTGCCCAGTTGAGGACCATGGTCAACAGGGCCAGGTGAGGCCCAGATTGGGACCGGAGTCCCGAAATCCAGGTGAAGCCCAGGTGGGGACCACAGTCACCAGATCCAGGGTAGGCTCAGGTGCAGACCAGAATCACCAGGTCCAGGTGTGGTGCAGGTGACAACCAAACTCACCAGGTCCCGGTAAGGCACTGGTGGGGTACAAGACAAGTCACGAGGTACATTAGAAGCTAGAAACACATGGGATCCCTGGGTGGCGCAGCGGTTTGGCGCCTGCCTTTGGACCAGGGCGCGATCCTGGAGACCCGGGATAGAATCCTACGTCGGGCTCCCGGTGCATGGAGCCTGCTTCTCCCTCTGCCTGTGCTCTGCCTCTCTCTCTCTGTGACTATCATAAATAAATAAAAATTAAAAAAAAAAAGATGCTAGAAACACTGCGGCCAACAGGTCCACATGATCTCCATGCGGGAACGAGAATCACCAGTTACAGGTGAGGACCAGGTGGGGATCCGACTCACCATGTCCAGCTGAGACCCAGGTGGGAAACAGTGTCACCATGTCCAGGTGTGGACCAGGTGAAGACCAGAGTTAATAGGTCCGGGTGGGTCACTGTCAGTGAACAGTATAACCATATCCTGATGCTACCCAGGTGGGTAGCAGAGACACCAGGTCCTGGTGAGGCCCAAGTGGGACCAGAGACATGAGGTCCAAGTGAGGTCCCGATGGGAACCACAGTCACCCGGTCAGGTGAGGCCATGCTTAGGATCAGAGTCACCAGTTCCAGGTGAGGCCCAGGTGGAGCCAGAGTCACCTGGTACAGAAGAGGCCAAAGTCAGGACCAGAGTTAACAGGATCAGGTCACTCTAAGTGGGAATAGAGTAATCATGTCCCGGTGATGCCCAGGTAGAACCAGAGTCACCAGGCCCAGCTGTGGCGCAGGTGGGGAGCATGTTCACTAGGTCCCGTTGAGGCCCAGTTGAGGACCAGAGTCACCAGGTCTAGGTGACGCCTAGAGGGGTACCAGATTCACCTGGTCTGGTGACATCCAGATGGGGACCAGAGTCCCCATGTCAGGCTGAGGCCCAGAGTAGATCCAGAGTAAAAATATCCAGGTGAGGCTCAGGTGTGGAACAGAGTATCCAGGTCATAATGGTCCACAGGTGAGGACCAGAATCACCAGATTTGGGTGAGGCCCAGTTAGCATCAGAGTCAGCAGTTCCAGGTTAGCCAAGAAGGAGTCCACAGCAATCAGGTCCAGGTGGGGAAGAAAGTCCACAGGACTGGGTGTGCCCAGATGGGGACCAGATTCACCAGGCCCAGGTGATTCCCAGGTGGTGACCAGAGTTACCAGTTCCGGGTGACCACCAGGTAAGGACCAGATTCACCAGGTCCAAGTGAGGCTCACGTGGGGACCTGTGTCACTAGGCAAGGCTGAGGCCCAGGTGACAAACCCACTCACCAGGTCCAGGTGAGGCCAACCTGCAGGCAATGCAGATAAACCAGGTCCCAATGATGCCCACGTAGGGACGAGAGTTACCAGGTCCAGGTGAGGCCAACCTACAGGCCATGCAGTGGAACCATATGCAGATGATGCCCAGTTAGGGACTAGAGTTACCAGGTCCAGGTGAGGCCAACCTACAGGTCATGCAGTGGAACCATGTCCCGATGATGCCCAGGTAGTGACCAGAGTCACCAGGTCCAAATGAGGCCCAGATGGAGCATATTCACTAGGTCCAGGTGAGGCCCAGTTGAGGACCAGAGTCACCAGACCGTGTTGAGGCCCAGACGGGTACCATAATCCCCTGGACCATGTGACATCCATATGGGGACCAGAGTCACTACGTTAGTTTGATAGCCAGAGTGGTTCCAGAGTCATCATGTCCAGGGGAGCCTCAGGTATGGAACAGAGTCACCAGGACCAATGATGCCCAGGTGAGGACCAGAGTAACCAGGTACACGTGAGGCCCCGGTGGGGATCAGAGGCAACAGGTTCATGTGAGGCCGGCTTGGGGACCATGGTCAAACCATGGTCAACAGGACTATTGAGGCCCAGGTGTGGAACACAGTAAGCAGTTCCAGGTGAGTCCCCATTGGTGACAGGAGTCACCACGTCCAGTTGTGGCCCAGGTCCGACAAGGATCACCAGGTCCAGGGAAGGCCCTTGAAAGAACCAGAGTCAACAGTTCGAGGTCAGGCGCAGGTGGCAACCAGGGTCAGCAGGTCCAAGTCAGGCCAAAGTGGGGTTCACAGTCACTAGGGCATGGTGAGACCCAGAGTGGGACCAGTGTCACATGGTCCAGGTGAGGTCCAGTTGTAAAACACAGTCACCGGGTACCAATTTTGCACAGTTGAGGACTATGGTCAACAGGGCAAGGTGAGGCCCAGATGGGGACCAGAGTCCCCAAATCCAGGTGAAGCCCAGGTGGGGACCACAGTCACCAGATCCAGGGTAGTCTCAGGTGCAGACCAGAATCACCAGGTACAGGTGAGGTGCAGGTGGCAACCACACTCACCCGGTCCCGGTGAGGCCCCGGTGGGGACCAGAGACACGAGGTACATGAGAAGCTTGAAACACTGCAGCCACCAGGTCCAATGATGTCCATGTGGGAAAGAGGATTACCAGTTACAGGTGAGGACCAGGTGGGGATCCGACTCACCATGTTCAGGTGAGACCCAGATGGGAACCAGTGTCACCATGACCTGGTGTGCCCCAGGTGAAGACCAGAGTTATTAGGTCCGGCTGGATGAGTGTTAGGGAACAGTGCAACCATATCCTGATGCTACCCAGGTGGGTACCAGAGACACTAGGTCCTGGTGAGGCCCAAGTGTAACTGGAGACATGAGGTCCAGGTGAGGTACCGATGGGAACCACAGTCACCAGGTCAGGTGAGGCCATGCTTAGGATCAGAGTCACCAGGTACAGGTGAGGCCCAGGTGGACACAGAGTCACTTGGTACAGAAGAGGCCAAAGTCAGGACCAGAGTTACCAGGATCAGGTCAGTCCCAGTGGGTAATACAGTAACCATGTCCCAATGATGCCCAGGTAGAACCAGAGTCACCAGGTCCATCGAGGCGCAGGTGGGGAGAATATTCACTAGGTCCAGGTGAGGCCCAGATGAGGACCAGACTCACCAGGTCTAGTTGAGGCCTACAGGGGTACCAAATTCACCTGGTCTAGGGGACGTCCAGATGGGGACCAGAGTCACCATGTCAGGGTGAGGCCCAGAGGGGATCCAGAGTCATCATGTCAGGTGAGGTTCAGGTGTGGAACAGAGTATCCAGGTCATAATGGTCCGCAGGTGAGGACCAGAGTCACCAGATCTGGGTGAGGCCCAGTAAGGAGCAGAGTCACAATTTACAGGTGAGGCCAAGAAGGAGTCCACAGCAATCAGGTCCAGGTGGGGAACAAAGTCACGAGGACTGGGTGAGGCCCAGATGGGGACCAGATTCACCAGGTCCAGGTGATTCCCAGGTGGTGCCAAGAGTTACCAGTTCCAGGTGAGGACCAGGTAAGGACCAGATTCACCAGGTCAAAGTGAGGCCCACGTGAAACCTGTGTCACCAGGTATGGGTGAGGCCCAGGTGGCAAGCCCACTCACCAGGTCCAGGTGAGGCCAACCTGCAGGCCATGCAGAGGAACCGTGTCCCGATGATGCCCAGGTCGGGACCAGAGTTACCAGGTCAAGAAGATGCCAACCTGCAGACCATTATGTGGAACCATGTCCCGATGATGCCCAGGAAGGGACCAGCGTCACCAGGTCCAAATGAGGCCCAGATGGAGCATATTCCCTAGGTCCAGGTGAGGCCCATTAGAGGACCAGAGTCACCAGATCTGGTTGAGGCCCAGAGGGGTACCAGAATCCCCTGGTCCATGTGACATCCAGATAGGGACCAGAGTCACCAGGTCAGGGTTAGGCCCAGAGTGGTTCCAGAGTCCAGAGCCTCATGTCCAGGTGAGGCTCAGTTGTGGAACTGAGTCACCAGGTACCAATGATGCCCAGGTGAGGAACAGAGTCACCAGGTCTGGGTGACACGAAGATAGGATCAGAGTCACCAGGTCCAGGTGAGGCCATGAAAGAGTCCACAGCAATCAGGTCAACGTGGGGAACAAAGTCACCAGGACTGAGTGAGGCCAAGATGGGGACCAGATTCACCAGGTCCAGGTGAGGCCCAGGTGGTGACCAGAGTCCCCGGGTCTGGGAGAGGACCAGGTAAGGACCCGATTCACCAGGTAGAAGAGGCCCACATGGGGACCTGAGTCACCAATTATGGGTGAGGCCCAGGTGGCATCCCCACTAACCAGGTCCATGTGAGGCCAACCTGCAGGCCAAGTCACCCGATCCACGTGAGGAACTAGTGGGGACTGGAGTCACCAGTTAAAAATGTTTCTACAAAAACAACATAGTCACCAGATCCTGGTGTGGTTCATGTGGGAACGAGAGTCACCAGGTCCAGGTGAGACCCAGGTGGGGACCACAGTCACCAGGTCCAGGTGAGGCCCAGGTGGGACCACAGTCACCAGGACCAGGTGAGGCCTAGGTCGGGGGACCAGAGTCATCAGGACTAGTTGAGGCCAAAGTGTGGAGCAAAGTTATCAGGACCATGTGAGGCCCAGTTGTGGAAGAGTAACCATGTCCCATTGATGGCAGGTGGGAAAAGAGTCACAAGGTCCAGACGAGGCCTTAGTGTGGAGTAGATTCACCAGGTCCTGTTGAGGCCCAGTTGAGGACCAGTGTCCCCAGCTCCGGGTGAGTCCCAGAGGGGGACCAGTGTCACCCGGTTCTGGTGATATCCAGGTGGGGACCAGAGTCACCACGTCAGGGTGAGGCCCAGAGTTGGACGAGAATCACTAGATCCAGATGAGACCCCGATGTGGAACTGAGAACCCTGGTCCCGTGATGCCCATATGAGGACCTGAGTCACCAGGTCCAGGTGAGGTCCTTGTGGGAACCAGTCACCTCGTCCAGGTGAGGCCCAGGTGGGACCACAGTCACCAGGTCCAGGTGAGGCCCAGGTATATAGAGAGTATCCAGGTCCCAATGATACCCAGGTAAGGACCAGAGTCAACAGGTCCAGGAGAGGACCAAATATGGATCAGAGTCATTGTGTTCCAGGTGAGGCCAGAAGGAGACCACAGGAACCAGGTCCAGGAGAGCCCCATATGGGAACCAGAGCCAACAGATCAGGGTGAGGTCCAGTTGTGACCACAGTCAGAAGGTCCAGGTGAGGCACAGGTGGCAACAAGATTCACCAAGTCCAGGTCAGGCCCAGGTGGCCACCAGTCACCAGATCCAGATGCGGACCAGCTAAGGACCAGATTCACGAGACCCAAGTGAAGCACAAGGGGTGACCAGAGTCACCAGGTAAGGGTGAGGCCCAGAGGGGAACCAGAGTAACCAGTTTAGTTTGAGGCCCAGAATGGGACCAGAGGTCCCTGGTCAAACTAGGCCCAGGTGTCGCATAGAGTATCCAGGTCCCAATGATGCCTGGGTGAGGACCAGAGTCACTAGGGCCATGCAGGCTCAGATGGGGAACAGAATCACTAGGTCCTGGTGAGGCATAGAATAAGACCACAATCACCAGTATCAGGTGAGCCCCTTGTTGGAACCAGAGCCACTCTATCCAGCTGAGTAACAGGTCCATGTGAGCCCCACGTCAGGACCAGATGCATCAGGTCGAATTGAGGCATAGGTCGGGACAAGAGTCACGAGGTCTGCGTGCGGGCTAGGTGGTGCAAGATTCAACAGTTCTGAATTAAGTCAAAGTGGGGACGAGAGACACCAGGTCCAGGTGAGGCCAAACTGAGGACCAGAGTCACCAGATCCAGGTGAGGTCCATGTTGGAAAGAGAGTCACCAGGTCCAGGAGAGGTCCAGGTGGGGACCAGAGTCACCAGATTCAGGTGAAGTCCAGGTGGGGACCAGAGTCACCAGATCCAGGTGAAGCCCAGGTGCGGACCAGACTCACTAGGTCCTGATTAGACCCAGGTGAGGATCAGAGTTACCAGATACACGTGAGCCCCCGGCGGGGATCAGAGCCAAAAGGTCCAGGTGAGGCCGGCTTGGGGAACATGGTCAACAGGTCTACGTGTGGCTCAGGTGTGGAACACAGTAATCATGTCCAGGTGAGTCCCCGGTAGTGACAAGAGTCACCACGTCCAGTTGAGGCCCAATTGGGGACCAGGATCACCAGGTACAGGGGAGGCCCTTGAGAGAACCAGAGTCAACAGTTCGAAGTCACGCGCAGGTTGCAACCAGGGTCAGCAGGTCCAATTCAGGCCAAAGTGGGGTTCACAGTCACTAGGGCCCAGTGAGACAAGGAGGGGGACCAGAGTCAACTTGTCCAGGTGAGGTCCAGTTGTGGAACACAGTCACCAGGTCCCAATTTTGCCCAGTTGAGGACCATGGACAACAGGGCCAGGTGAGGCCCAGATGGGGACCGGAGTCCCCAAATTCAGGTGACGCCCAGGTGGGGACCACAGTCACCAGATCCAGGGTATTCTCAGGTGGACACCAGAATCACCAGGTCCTGGTGAGGTGCAGGTGGCAACCACACTCACCAAGTCCCGTTGAGGCCCTGGTGGGGACCAGAGTCACGAGATACATGAGAAGCTAGAAACACTGCAGCCTCCAGGTCCACATGATGTCCATGTGGGAACGAGAATTACAAGTTACAGGTGAGGACCATTTGGGGATCTGAGTCAGGTCGAAATGAGACATAGCTGGGGACAAGAGTCACCAGGACTGGATGCGGCCTAGGTGGGGCAAGATTCAGCAGTTCTGAGTTAGGTCCAAGTGGGGACGAGAGACACCAGGTCCAGGTGAGGCCAAACTGAGGACCAGAGTCACCAGGTCCAGGAGAGGTCCAGGTGGGGACCAGAGTCACCAGATCCATGTGAAGTCCAGGTGGGGACCAGAGTCACCAGATCCATGTGAAGCCCAGGTGGGGACCAGAGTCACTAGGTCCAGATGAGGCCCAGGTGAGGACCAGAGTAACCAGGTACACGTGAGGCCCCGGTGGGGATCAGAGGCAACAGGTTAATGTGAGGCCGGCTTGGGGACCATGGTCAACAGATCTATTGAGGCCCATGTGTGGAATACAGTAAGCAGGTCCAGGTGAGTCCCCAGTGGTGACAAGAGTCACCATGTCCAGGCGAGGCCCGGTGGGGACCAGGATCACCAGTTACTGGGGAGGCCCTTGAAAGAACCAGAGTCTACAGTTTGACGTCAGGCGCAGGTTCCAACCAGGGTCAGCAGGTCCAAGTCAGGCCAAAGTGGGGTTCACAGTCCCTACTGCACGGTGAGACCCAGAGGGGGACCAGAGTCACCTGGTCCAGGTGAGGTCCAGTTGTGGATTACAGTCACTGGGTCCCAATTTTGCCCAGTTGAGGACCATGGTCAACAGGGCCAGGTGAGGCCCAGATGGGAACCAGAGCCCGAAATCCAGGTGAAGCCCAGGTGGGGACCACAGTCACCAGATCCAGGGTAGTCTCAGGTGCTGAGCAGAATCACCAGGTCCAGGTGAGGTGCAGGTGGCAACCACACTCAACAGGTCCCAGTGAGGCCCTGGTGGGGACCAGAGTCACGAGGTACATGAGAAGCTAGAAACACTGCAGCCACCAGATCCACATGATGTCCATGTGGGAACGAGAATCACCAGTTACAGGTGAGGACCAGGCAGGGAACCGAATCACATGTCCACGTGAGACCCAAGAGGGAACCAGTGCTACCATGTCCAGGTGTGGCCCAGGTGAAGACCAGAGTTATTATCTGGCTGGGTCACTGTTAGTGAACAGTGTAACCATATCCTGATGCTACCCAGGTGGGTACCAGAGACACCAGGTCCTGGTGAGGCCTAGGTGGGACCAGAGACATGAGGTCCAGGTGAGGTCCCGATGGGAACCACAGTCACCAGGTCAGGTGAGGCCATGCTTAGGATCAGAGTCACCAGTTACAGGTGAGACCCAGGTCGAGCCAGAGTCACCAAGTAGGGAAGACGCCAAAGTCACTACCAGAGTTACCAGGATCAGGTCAGTCCCAGTGGGGAATAGAGTCACCATGTCCCGATGATGCCCAGGTAGTACCCGAGTCACCACGTACAGATGAGGCGCAGGTCGGGAGTATATTCACTAGGTCCCGATGAGGCCCAGTTGAGGACCAGATTCCCCCAGTCTTTTTGAGGCCTAGAGGGGTACCAGATTCACCTGGTCTAGGTGACATCCAGATGGGGACCAGAGTCACCAGGTCAGGGTGAGGCCCAGAGAGGTTCCAGAGTCATCATGTCCAGGTGAGGCTCAGGTGTGAAACAGTGTAACCAGGTACCAATGATGCCCAGGTGAGGACCAGAGTCACCAGGTCTGTGTGAGGCGCAGATAGGATCAGAGTCACCAGTTTCAGGTGAGGTCAAGAAAGAGTCCACAGCAATCAGGTCCAGGTGGGGAACAAAGTCACCAGGACTGGGTGAGGCCCAGATGGGGACCAGATTCACCAAGTCCATGTGATTGCCAGGTGGTGACCAGAAATACCAGTACCGGATGAGCACCAGGAAAGGACAAGATTCACCAGGTCCAAGTGAGACCCACGTGGGGACCTGTGTCACATTGCATGTGTGAGGCCCAGGTTGCCACCCCACTCACGAGGTCCAGGTCAGGCCAACCTGCAGGCCAAGCAGAGGAACCATGTCTCGATGATGCCCAGGTAGACATCAGAGTTACCAGGTCCAGGTGAGGCAAACCTGCAGGCCATGCAGTGGAACCATGTCGCGATGATGCCCAGGTAGGGACCAGAGTCACCAGGTCCAAATGAGGCCCAGATGGAGCAAATTCACTAGGTCCATGTGAGGCCCAGATCAGGACCAGAGTCACCAGATCTGCTTGATGCCTAGAGGGGTACCAGAATCAAATGGTCCAGGTAACATCCACATGGGGACCAGAGTCACCAGGTCACGAAGAGGCCCAGAGAGGTTCCAGAGGCATCATGTCCAGGTGAGGCTCAGGTGAGGAACAGAGTCACCAGGTACCAATGATGCCCAGGTGAGGACCAGAGTCACCAGATCTGGGTGACGCGCAGATAGGTTCAGAGTCACCAGTTCCAGGTGAGGCCAAGAAAGTGTCCACAGCAATCAGGTCCAGGTGGGGAACAAAGTCACCAGGAATGGGTGAGGCCCAGATGGGGACCAGATTCACCAGGTCCAGGTGAAAACCAGGTGGTGACCAGTGTCCCCGGGTCTGGGTTAGGACCAGATAAGGACCAGATTCACCAGGTCCAAGAGGCCCACGTGGGGACCTGAGTCACCATGTACGGGTTAGGCCCAGGTGGCAACCGCACTCACCAGGTCCAGGTGAGGCCAACCTGCAGGCCAGAGTCACCAGATCCAGGTGAGGCTCTAGTGGGGACCGGAGTCACCAGGTAAATGTGAGTCTACAAGAAAACTACAGTCACCAGGTCCAGGTGTATTACAGGTGGGAACGAGATTCAACAGGTCCAGGTGAGACCCAGGTGGGGACCACAGTCACCAGGTCCAGATTGAGGACTAATGGGGGGACAAGAGTCATCAGGACCAGTTGAGCCCAAAGAATGAAGCAAAGTCATCATGTCCAAGTGAGGCCCAGGTGGAGAACAGAGTAACCATGTCCCATTGATGCCAGGTGGGAAAAGAGTCACAAGGTCCAGACGAGGCCTAAGTGAGGAGTAGATTCAACAGATCCTGTTGAGGCCCAGTTGAGGACCAGTGTCCCCAGCTCCGGGTAAGTCCCAGGGGGGGACCAGAGTCACCCGGTTCTGGTGATATCCAGGAGGGGACCAGAGTCACCACGTCAGGGTTAGGCCCAGAAGGGGACGAGATTCACTAGGTCCCGGTGAGGCCACGATGTAGAACTGAAACCAGGTCCCATGATTCCCATATGAGTACCTGAGTCACCAGGTCCAGGTGAGGTCCATGTGGGAACCAGTCACTTCGTCCAGGTGAGGCCTAGGTGGGACCACAGTCAACAGGTCCAGGTGAGGCCCAGGAATATAATGAGTATCCAGGTCCCAATGATGCCCAAGTAAGGACCAGAATGAACAGGTCCAGCAGAGGCCCAAATATGGATCAGAGTCATTTTGTTCCAGTTGATGCCTGATGGAGACCACAGGAACCAGGTCCAGGAGAGCCCCATATGGGAACCAGAGCCACCAGATCCAGGTGACTTCCAGGTGGGACCAGAGTCACAAGGTCCAGGTGAGGCGCAGGTGGCAACAGGATTCACCAAGTCCAGGTGAGGCCCAGGTGGCGACCAGTCACCAGATCCAAGTGAGGACAAGCTAAGGACCAGATTCACCAGGCCCAAATGAAGCCCAAGGGGTGACCAGAGTCACCAGGTAAGGGTCATTCCCAGAGGGAGAACCACAGTAACCAGTTTAGTTTGAGGCCAAGAATGTGACCAGAGGTCCCTAGTCAGAGTGAGGCCCAGGTGTGGAATAGTGTATCCAGGTCCCAATGATGCCTGGAAGGACCATAGTCACTAGGGCCATGCAGGCCCAGATGGGGAACAGAATCACTAGGTCCTGGTGAGGCATAGAATAAGACCACAGTCAGCAGTATCATTTGAGTCCCTTGCGGGAACCAGAGCCACTCTATCCAGCTGAGTCCCAGGTGACGTGAGGCTCACGTAAGGACCAGATTCATTAGGTCGAAATGAGGCATACCTGGGGACAAGAGTCACCAGGTATGGGTGCGGCCTAGGTGGGGCAAGATTCAGCAGTTCTGAGTTAGGTCAAAGTAGGGACGAGAGACGTCAGGTCCAGGTGAGGCCAAACTGAGGACCAGAGTCACCAGATCCAGGTGAGGTCCATGTTGGAAAGAGAGTCAGCAGGTCCAAGAGAGGTCCAGGTGGGGACCAGAGACACCAGATTCAGGTGAAGTCCAGGTGGGGACCAGAGTCACCAGATCCAGGTGAAGCCCAGGTGGGGATCAGAGTCACTAGGTCCAGATGAGGCCCAGGTGAGGACCAGAGTTACCAGGTACACATGAGGCCCCGGTGGGGATCAAGGCAACAGGTCCATGTGAGGCCGGTTTGGGGACCATGGTCAACTGGTCTACTTGAGGCCCTGGTGTGGAATACAGTAAGCAGGTCCAGGTGAGTCCCCGGTGGTGACAAGAGTCACCACGTCCAGGTGAGGCCCAGGTGGGGACCAGGATCACCAGGTACAGGGGAGGCCCTTGAAAGAACCAGACTCAACAGGTCGAAGTCAAGCGCAGGTCGCAACCAGGGTCAGCAGGTCCAAGTCAGGCCAAAGTGGGGTTCACAGTCATTAGGGCACGGTGAGACCCAGAGGGGGCCCAGAGTCACCAGATCCAGGTGAGGTCCATGTTGGAAAGAGAGTCACCAGGTCCGGGAGAGGTCCAGGTGGGGACCAGAGTAACCAGATCCACGTGAAGCCCAGGTGGGGACCAGAGTCACTAGGTCCCGATGAGGCCCAGGTGAGGACCTGAGTTACCAGGTACACGTGAGGCCCCGGTGGGGATCAGAGGCAACAGGTCCATGTGAGGCCGGCTTGGGGACCATGGTCAACAGGTCTACTTGAGGCCCTGGTGTGTAACACAGTAAGCAGGTCCAGGTGAGTCCCCGGTGGTGAAAAGTGTCACCACGTCCAGGTGAGGCCCAGGTGGGGACCAGGATCACCAGGTCCAGTTGAGGCCCTTGAAAGAACTAGAGTCTACTGGCACAAAAACAGACACATAGATTAGTGAAACAGAATAGAGAATCCAGAAGTGGACCCTGAACTTTATGGGCAACTAATATTCGATAAAGGAGGAAAGACTATCCATTGGAAGAAAGACAGTCTCTTCAATAAATAGTGCAGGGAAAATTGGACATCCACATGCAGAAGAATGAAACTAGACCACTCTCTTTCACCATACACAAAGATAAACTCAAAATGGATGAAAGATCTAAATGTGAGAGAAGATTCCATCAAAATCCTAGAGAAGAACACAGGCAACACCCTTTTTGAACTCGGCCATAGTAACTTCTTGCAAGATACTCCACGAAGGCAAAAGAAACAAAAGCAAAAATGAACTATTGGGACTTCATCAAGATAAGAAGCTTTTGCACAGCAAAGGATACAGTCAACAAAACTCAAAGACAACCTACAGAATGGAAGAAGATATTTGCAAATGACATATCAGATAAAGGACTAGTTTCCAAGATCTATAAAGAACTTATCAAACACAACACCAAAGAAACAAACAATCCAATCATGAAATGGGCAAAAGACATGAACAGAAATCTCACAGAGGAAGACATAGACATGGCCAACATGCACATGAGAAAATGCTCTGCATCACTTGCCATCAGGGAAATACAAATCAAAACCACAATGAGATACCACCTCACACCAGTGAGAATGGGGAAAATTACCAAGACAGGAAACAACCAATGTTGGAGAAGATGCGGAGAAAAGGGAATCCTCATACACTGTTGGTGGGAATGTGAACTGGTGCAGCCACTCTGGAAAACTGTGTGGAGGTTCCTCAAACAGTTAAAAATATACCTGCCCTACGACCCAGCAATTGCACTGTTGGGGATTTTCCCCAAAGAGACAAATGCAATGAAACGCCGGGACACCTGCACCCCGATGTTTATAGCAGCAATGGCCACGATAGCCAAACTGTGGAAGGAGCCTCGGTGTCCAACGAAAGATGAATGGATAAAGAAGATGTGGTTTATGTATACAATGGAATATTACTCAGCTATTAGAAATAACAAATACCCACCATTTGCTTCAACGTGGATGGAACTGGAGGGTATTTTGCTGAGTGAAGTAAGTCAGTCGGAGAAGGACAAACATTATATGTTCTCATTCATTTGGGGAATATAAATAATAGTGAAAGGGAATATAAGGGAAGGGAGAAGAAATGTGTGGGAAATATCAGAAAGGGAGACAGAACGTAAAGACTGCTAACTCTGGGAAACGAACTAGGGGTGGTAGAAGGGGAGGAGGGCGGGGGGTGGGAGTGAAAGGCTGAGGGGCACTGGGGGTTATTCTGTATGTTAGTAAATAGAACACCAATAATAAAAAATAAATTAAAAAAAGAAAAAAGAAAGAACCAGAGTCAACAGGTCGAAGTCAAGCGCAGGTGGCAACCAGGGTCAGCAGGTCCAAGTCAGGCCAAAGTGGGGTTCACAGTCATTAGGGCACGGTGAGACCCAGAGGGGGACCAGAGTCACCTGGTCCAGGTGAGGTCCATTTGTGGAACACAGTCACGGGCACCAATTGTGCCCAGTTTAGGACCATGGTCAACAGGGCCAGGTGAGGCCCAGATGGGGACCGGAGTCCCCAAATCCAGGTGAAGACCAGGTGGGGACCACAGTCACCAGATCCAGGGTAGTCTCAGGTGCAGACCAGAATCACCAAGTCCAGGTGAGTTGCAGGTGGCAACCACACTCACCAGGTCCCGGTGAGGCCCTGGTGGGGACCAGAGTCACGAGGTACATGAGAAGCTAGAAACACTGCAGCCACTAGGTCCACAGGATGTCCATATGGGAACGAGAATCACCAGTTACAGGTGAGGACCAGGTGGGGATCCGACTCACCATGTCCAGGTGAGACCCAGGTGGGAACCAGTGTCACCATGTCCAGGTGTGGCCCAGGTGAATACCAGAGTTAATAGGTCCGGCAGGGTCACTGTTAGTGAACAGTATAACCATATCCTGATGCTACCCTGGTGGGTACCAGAGACACCAGGTCCTGGTGAGGCCCAGGTGGGACCAGAGATATGAGGTCCAGGTGAGGTCCCGATGGGAACCACAGTCACCAGGTCAGGTGAGGCCATGCTTAGGATCAGAGTCACCAGTTACTGGTGTGGCCCAGGAGGAGCCAGAGTCACCTGGTACGGAAGAGGCCAAAGTCAGGACCAGAGTTACCAGGATCAGGTCAGTCCCAGTGGGGAATAGACTAACCATGTCCCGATGATGCCCAGGTAGAACCAGAGTCAACAGGTCCAGATGAGGAGTAGGTGGGAAGCATATTCTCTAGGTCTCGGTGAGGCGCACTTGAGGACCAGAATCCCCAGGTCTAGTTGAGGCCTAGAGGGGTACCAGATTCACCTGGTCTAGGTGACATCCAGATGGGGACCAGAGTCACCATGTCAGGGTGAGGCCCAGAGGGGACCCAGAGTCATCATGTCCAGGTGAGGCTCAGGTGTGGAACAGAGATCCAGATCATAATGGTCCACAGGTGAGGACCAGAGTCACCAGATCTGGGTGAGCCCCAGTTAGGATCAGAGTCACCAGTTCCAGGTGAGACCAAGAAGGAGTCCACAGCAATCAGGTCCAGGTGGGGAACAAAGTCACGAGGACTGGGTGAGGCCCAGATGGGGACCAGATTCACCAGGTCCAGGTGAAGCCCAGGTGGGGACCAGAGTCACTAGGTCCAGATGAGGCCCAGGTGAGGACCAGAGTTACCAGGTACACGTCAGGCGCTGGTAGGTATCAGAGGCAACTGGTCCATGTGAGGCAGGCATGGGGACCCTGGTCAAGAGTTCTACTTGAGGCCCAGTGTGGAACACTGTAACCAGGTCCAAGTGAGTCCCCGGTGGTGACAAGAGTCACCAGGTCCAGGTGAGGCCCAAGTGGGAACCAGGATCACCAGGTACAGGGGAGGCCCTTGAAAGAACCAGAGTCAACAGTTCGAGCCCACGCGCAGGTGGCAACTAGGGTCAGCAGGTCCAAGTCAGGCCAAAGTGGGGTTCACAGTCACTAGAGCACGGTGAGACCCACAGGTTGACCAGAGTCACCTGCTCCAGGTGAGGTCCAGGTGTGGAACACAGTCACCGGGTCCCATTTTTGCCGTGATGAGGACCATGGTCAACAGGGCCAGGTGAAGCCCAGGTTGGGACCATAGTCACCAGATCCAGGGTAGTCTCAGGTGCAGACCAGAATCACCAGGTCCAGGTGAGGTGCAGGTGGCAACCACACTCACCAGGTCTCGGTGAGGCCCTGGTGGGGACCAGAGTCACGAGGTACATGAGAAGCTAGAAACACTGCAGCCACCAGGTACACATGATGTCCATGTGGGAATGAGAATCACCAGTTAGAGGTGAGGACCCTGTGGGGATCCGACTCACCATGTCCAGGTGAGGCCAAGGTGGGAAACAGTGTCACCATGTCCAGGTGTGGCGAGGTGAAGACCAGAGATAATAGGTCCGGCTGGGTCACTGTTAGTGAACAGTGTAACCATATCCTGATGCTACCCAAGTGGGTACGAGAGACACCAAGACTTGGTGAGGCCCAGGTGAGACAAGAGACATGAGGAGCAGGTGAGGTCCCGATGGGAACCACAGTCACAAGGTCAGGTGAGGCCATGCTTAGGATCAGAGTCACCAGTTACAGGTGAGACCCAGGTGGAGCCAGATTCACCAGGTAGAGAAGAGACCAAAGTCAGGACCAGAGTTACCAGGATCAGGTCAGTCCCAGAGGGGAATATTGTAACCATTTCCCGATGATGCCCAGGTAGAACCAGAGTCAACAGGTCCAGATGAGGCGCAGGTGGGGAGCATGTTCCCTAGGTCCCGGTGAGGCCCAGTTGAGGCCCAGAGTCACCAGGTCAAGTTCAGGCCTAGAGGGGTACCAGATTCACCTGGTCTAGGTGACATCCAGATGGGGACCAGAGTCACCATGTCAGGCTGAGGCCCAGAGGGGATCCAGAGTCATCATGTCCAGGTGAGGCTCAGGTGTGTAACAAAGCATCCAGATCATAATGGTCCACGGGGGAGGACCAGAGTCACCAGATCTGGGTGAGACCCATTTAGGATCCGAGTCACCAGTTCAAGGTGAGTCCAAGAAGGAGTCCACAGCAATCAGGCCCAGGTGGGGAACAAAGTCACCAGGACTGGGTGAGGCCCAGATGGGGACCAGATTCACCAGGTCCAGGTGATTCCCAGGTGGTGACCAGAGTTACCAGTTCCGGGTGAGGTCCAGGTAAGGACCAGATTCACTATGTCCAAGTGAGACCCACGTGGGGACCTGTGTCACCAGGCATGGGTGAGGCCCAGGTGTCAACCCCACTTACCAGGTCCAGGTGAGGGCAACCTGCAGGCCATGCAGAGGAACCATGTCCCGATGATGCCCAGGTAGGGACTAGAGTTACCAGGTCGAGGTGAGGCCAACCTGCAGGCCATGCAGTGGAACAATGTCCCGATGATGCCCAGGTAGGGACCAGATTTACGAGGTCCAGGTGAGGCTAACCTGCAGGTCATGCAGTGGAGCCATGTCCCGATGATGCCCAGGAAGGGACAAGAGTCATCAGGTCCAAATGAGACCCAGATGGAGCATATTCACTAGGTCCAGGTGAGGCCCAGTTGAGGACCAGAGTCACCAGAACTGGTTGAGGCCTAGAGGGGTACCGGAATCACCTGGTCCATGTGACATCCAGATGGAGACCAGAGTCACCAGGTCAGGGTTAGGCCCAGAGTGGTTCCAGAGGTCAGAGCCTCATGTCCAGGTGAGGCTCAGGTGTGGAACAGAGTCACCAGGTACCAATGATGCCCAGGTGAGGACCAGAGTCACCAGGTCTGGGTGACACGCAGATAGGATCAGAGTCACCAGGTCCAGGTGAGGCCATGAAAGCGTCCACAGCAATCAGGTCAAGGTGGGGAACAAAGTCACCAGCACTGAGTGAGGCCAAGATGGGGTCGGATTCACCAGGTCCAGGTGAGGCCCAGGTGGTGACCAGAGTCCCCGGGTCTGGGAGAGGACCAGGTAAGGACCAGATTCACCAGGTCCAAGAGGCCCACGTGGAGACCTGAGTCACCAGGTATGGGTGAGGCCCAAGTGGCATCCCCACTAACCAGGTCCATGTGAGGCCAACCTTCAGGCCAAGTCACCCGAACCACGTGAGGACCTAGTGGGGACTGGATTCACCAGTTAAAAGTGATTCTACAAGAACAACACAGTCATCAGATCCTGGTGTGGTTCATGTGGGATCGAGAGTCACCAGGTCCAGGTGAGACCCAGGTGGGGACCACAGTCACCAGGTCCAGATTGAGGCCTAGGTCGGGGGACAAGATTCATCAGGACCAGTTGAGGCCAAAGTGTGGAGCAAAGTTATCATGTCCATGTGAGGCCCAGGTGGGGAACAGAGTAACCATGTCCCAAAGATGCCAGGTGGGAAAAGAGTCACAATCCAGACGAGGCCTTAGTGAGGAGTAGATTCACCAGGTCCTGTTGAGGCCCAGTTGAGGACCAGTGTCCCCAGCTCCGGGAGAGTCCCAGAGGGGGACCAGTGTCACCCGGTTCTGGTGATATCCAGGTGGGGACCTGAGTCACCACGTCCTGGTGAGGCCCAGAGGGGGACGAGAATCACTAGGTCCAGGTGAGGCCCCGATGTGTAACTGAGAACCCAGGTCCCATGATGCCCATATGAGGACCTGAGTCACCAGGTCCAGGTGAGGTCCCTGTGGGAACCAGTCACCTCATCCAGGTGACGCCCAGGTGGGACCACAGTCACCAGGTCCAGGTGAGGCCTAGGGATATAAGAGAGTATCCAGGTCCCAATGTTGCCCAGGTACGGACCAGAGTCAACAGGTCCAGGAGAGGCCCAAATATGGATCAGAGTCATTGTGTTCCAGGTGAGACCAGATGGAGACCACAGGAACCAGGTCCAGGAGAGCCCCATATGGGAACCAGAGCCACCAGATCCAGGTGAGTTCCAGGTGGGACCACAGTCACAAGCTCCAGGTGAGGCGCTTGCGGCAACAGGATTCACCAAGTCCAGGTGAGGCCAGGGGGCGACCAGTCACCAGATCCAAATGTGGACCAGCTAAGGACCAGATTCACCAGGCCCAAGTGAAGCCCAAGGGGTGACCAGAGTCACCAGGTAAGGGTGAGGCCCAGAGGGGAACCAGAGTAACCAGTTTCGTTTGAGGCCCAGAATGGGACCAGTGGTCCCGGGTCAAAGGGAGCCCTAAGTGTGGAATAGAGGATCCAGGTCCCAATGATGCCTCGGTGAGGACCAGAGTCACTAGGGCCATGCAGGCCCAGATGGGGAACAGAATCAGTACATCCTGGTGAGGCATAGAAAAAGACCACAATCACCAGTATCAGGTGTGCCCCTTGTGGGAACCAGAGCCACTCTATCCAGGTGAGTCCCAGGTCCATGTGAGGCCCACGTGAGGACCAGATTCATCAGGTCGAATTGAGGCATAGCTGGGGACAAGAGTCATCAGCTCTGGGTGCGGCCTAGGTGGGGCAAGATTCAGCATTTCTGAGTTAGGTCAAAGTGGGGACGAGAGACACCAGTACATGTGAGGCCAAACTGAGACCAGAGTCACCAGATCCAGGTGAGGTCCATGTTGGAAAGAGAGTCACCAGGTCCAGGAGAGGTCCAGGTGTGGAACAGAGTCACCAGATCGAGGTGAAGTCCAGGTGGGGAGGAGAGTCTCCAGATCCAGGTGAAGCCCAGGTGGGGACCAGAGTCACTAGGTCCAGATGAGGCCCAGGTGAAGATCAGAGTTAACAGGTACACGTGAGGCACCGGCGGGGATCACAGCCAAAATGCCACGTGAGGCCGGCTAGGGGACTATGGTCAACAGGTCTACCTGAGGCCCAGGTGTGGAACACTGTAAGCCTGTCTAGGTGAGTCCCCAGTAGTGACAAGAGTCACCACGTCCAGTTGAGGCCCAATTGGGGACCAGGATCACCAGGTGCAGGGGAGGCCTTTGAAAGAACCTGAGTCAACAGTTCGAGGTCAGGCGCAGGTGGCAACCAGGGTCAGCACGTCCAAGTCAGGCCAAAGTTGGGTTCACAGTCACTAGGGCACGGTGAGACCCAGAGGGGGACCAGAGTCACGTGGTCCATGTGAGGTCCAGTTGCGGAACACAGTCACCGGGTCTCAATTTTGTCCAGTTGAAGACCATGGACAACAGGGCCAGGTGAGGCCCGGATTGGGACCGGAGACCCCAAATCCAGGTGAAGCCCAGGTGGGGACCACAGTCACAACATCCAGGGTAGTCTCAGGTGCAGACCAGAATCACCAGGTCCTGGTGAGGTGCAGGTGGCAACCACACACACCAGGTCCCGGTGAGGCCCTGGTGCGGACCAGATGCTCGAGGTACATGAGAAGTTAGAAACACTGCAGCCACCAGTTCCACATAATGTCCATGTGGGAATGAGAATCACCGGTTACAGGTGAGGACCAGGTGGGGATCTGACTCACCATGTCCAGGTGAGACCCTGGTGGGAACCAGTGTCACCATGTTCAGGTGTGGACCAGGTCAAGACCAGAGTTAACAGGTCCGGCTGGGTCACTGTTAGTGAACAGTGTAACCGTATCCTGATGCTACCAAGGTGGATACCAGAGACACCAGGTCCTGGTGAGGCCCAGTTTGGATCAGAGACATGAGGTCCAGGTGAGGTTCCGATGGGAACCACAGTCACCAGGTCAGGTGAGGCCATGCTTAGGATCAGAGTCACCAGTTCTAGGTGAGGCCCAGGTGGAGCCAGAGTCACCTGGTACAGAAGAGGCCAGTCAGGACCAGAGTTACCAGGATCAGGTCACTCCAAGTGGGAATAGAGTAACCATGTCCCGATGATGCCCAGGTAGAACCAGAGTCACCAGGCCCAGATGTGGCGCAGGTGGGGAGCATGTTCACTAGGTCCCGTTGAGGCCCAGTTGAGGACCAGAGTCACCAGGTCTAGGTGAGGCCTAGAGGGGTACCAGATTCACCTGGTCTGGTGACATCCAGATGGGGACCAGAGTCCCCATGTCAGGCTGTGGCCCAGAGGGGATCCAGTGTCAACATATTCAGGTGAGGCTCAGGTGTGGAACAGAGTATCCAGGTCATAATGGTCCACAGGTGAGGACCAGAGTCACCAGATCTGGGTGAAGCCCAGTTAGCATCAGAGTCAGCAGTTCCAGGTTAGCCAAGAAGGAGTCCACAGCAATCAGGTCCACGTGGGGAAGAAAGTCAACAGGACTGGGTGAGGCCCAGATGGGGACCATATTCACCAGGCCCAGGTGATTCCCATGTGGTGACCAGAGTTACCAGTTCCGGGTGACCACCAGGTAAGGACCAGATTCACCAGGTCCAAGTGAGGCCCACGTGGGGACCTGTTTCACTAGGCAAGGGTGAGACCCAGGTGAGAAACCCACTCACCAGGTCCAGGTGAGGCCAACCTGCAGGCCATGCAGAGGAACCAGGTCCCAATGATGCCCAGGTAGGGACGAGAGTTACCAGGTCCATGTGAGGCCAACCTACAGGCCATGTAGTGGAACCATGTCCCGATGATGCCCAGGTAGGGACCAGAGTCACCAGGTCCAAAGGAGGCCCAGATGGAGCATATTCACTAGGTCCAGGTGAGGCCCAGTTGAGGACCAGAGACACCAGACCTGGTTGAGGCCCAGAGGGGTACCATAATCCCCTGCTCCAGGTGACATTCATATGGGGACCAGAGTCACCAGGTCAGGTTGATAGCCAGGGAGATCCAGAGTCATCATGTCCAGGGGAGCCTCAGGTGTGGAACAGAGTCACCAGGACCAATGATGCCCAGGTGAGGACCAGAGTAACCACGTACACGTGAGGGCCCGGTGGGGATCAGAGGCAACAGGTCCATGTGAGGTAGGCTTGGGGACGATGGTCAACAGGTTTATCGAGGCCCAGGTGTGGAACACAGTAAGTAGGTCCAGTTGAGTCCCCAGTGGTGACAAGAGTCACCACGTCCAGGTGAGGCCCGGTGGGGACCAGGATCACCAGGTACAGGGGAGGCCCTTGAAAGAACCAGAGTCAACACTTCGACGTCAGTCGCAGGTGGGAACCAGGGTCAGCAGGTCCAAGTCAGGCCAAAGTGTGTTTCACAGTCACTAGGGCACGGTGAGACCTAGAGGGGGACCAGAGTCACGTGGTCCAGGTGAGTTCCCGTTGTGGAACACAGTCACCGCGTCCCAATTTTGCCCAGTTGTGGACCATGGTCAACAGGGCCATGTGAGCCCCAGATGGGGACCGGAGTCCCCAAATCTAGGTGAAGCCCAGGTGGGGACCACAGTCACTAGATCCAGGGTAGTCTCAGGTGCCGACCAGAATCACCAGGTGCAGGTGAGATGCAGGTGGCAACCACACTGACCAAGTCCCGGGGAGGGCCTGGTGGGGACCAGAGTCACGAGTTACATGAGAAGCTAGAAACACTGAAGACACCAGGTCCACATGATGTCCATGTGGGAACGAGAATCACCAGTTACAGGTGAGGACCATTTGGGATCTGAGTCACCATGTCCACGGGAGACCCAGTTGGGAACCAGTGTCACCATCTCCAGGTGTGGTCCAGGTGAAGACCAGAGTTAATAGGTCCGGCTGGGTCACTGTTAGTGAACAGTGTAACCATATCCTGATGCTACCCAGGTGGGTACCAGAGACACCAGGCCCTGGTGAGGCCCAGGTGGGACCAGAGACATGAGTTCCAGGTGAGGTCCCGATGGGAACCACAGTCACCAGGTCAGTTGAGGCCATGCTTAGAATCAGAGTCACCAGTTACAGGTGAGGCCCAGGTGAAGCCAGAGTCACCATGTCCAGATGAGGCGAAGTTGGGGAGCATATTCACTACGTCCCGTTGAGGCCCAGTAGAGGACCAGAGTCACCAGGTCTAGTTGAGGCCTAGAGGGGTACCAGATTCACCTGGTCTAGGTGCCGTCCAGATGGGGACCAGAGTCACCATGTCAGGGAGAGGCCCAGTGGGGATCCAGAGTCATCATGTCCAGGTGAGTCTCAGGTGTGGAACAGAGTATCCAGGTCATAATGATCTACAGGTGAGGACCAGAGTCACCAGATCTGGGTGAGGCCCAGTTAGGATCAGAGTCAACAGTTCCAGGTGAGGCTAAGAAGGAGTCCACAGCAGTCAGGGCCAGGTGGGGAAAAAAGTCACCAGGACTGGGTGAGGCCCAGATGGGGACACAGATTCACCAGGTCCAGGTTATTCCCAGGTCGTGACCAGAGTTACCAGATTCACAAGGTCCAGGTGATCCCCAGGTGGTGAGCAGAATTACGAGATACACCAGGTCCAAGTGAGCCCCACGTAGGGGCCTGTGTCACCAGGTATGGGTGAGGCCCAAGTGGCAACCCCACTCACCAGGTCCAGGTGAGGCCTACCTGCAGGCCATGAAAAGTAACCGGGTCCCGATAATGCCAAGGTAGGGACCAGAGTTACCAGGTCCAGGTGAGGCCAACCTGCAGGCCATGCAGTGGAACCATGTCCCCATGATGCCCTGGTAGGGACCAGAGTAACCAGGTCCAAATGAGGCCAAGATGGAGCATATTCACTAGGACCAGCCGAAGCCCAGTTGAGGACAAGAGAAACCAGATCTTGTTGAGGCCTAGAGGGGTACCAGAATCCCCTGGTCCAGGTGACATCCAGATGGGGACCAGAGTCACCAGGTCAGGGTGAGGCCCAGAGTGGTTCCAGAGTCATCATGTCCAGGTGAGGCTCAGGTGTGGAACAGAGTCACCAGGTTCCAATGATGCCCAGGTGATGACCAGAGTCACCAGGCCTCAGTCACGCGCAGAGAGGATAAGAGTCACCAGTTCCAGGTGAGGCCAAGAAAGAGTCCAAACAATCAGGTCCAGGTGTGGAACAAAGTCACCAAGACTGGGTGAGGCCCAGATGGGAAAGAGATTCACCAGGTCCAGGTGAGGCCCTGGCGGTGACCAGAGTCCCTGGGTCTGGGAGAGGACCAGGTAAGGACCAGATTCACCAGGTCCAAGAGGACCACGTGTGTTCCTGAGTCACCAGGTATGGTTGAAGCTCAGGTGGCAACCCCACTCACCAGGTCCAGGTGAGGCCAACCTACAGGCCACAGTCAGCAGAACCAGGTGAGGCCCTAATGGGGACCGGTGTCACCAGGTAAATGTGAGTCTACAAGAACACCACAGTCACCTGGTACTGGTGTGGTTCATGTGGGAACGAGAGTCACCAGATCCAGGTGAGACCCAGGTGGGGACCACAGTCACCAGGTCCAGATTGAGGCCTAGGTGGGGGGACCAGAGTCATCAAGAAGAGTTGAGGCCAAAGTGTGGATCAAAGTTATCATGTTCATGTGAGGCCAAGGTGGGGAACAGAGTAACCATGTCCCATTGATGCCAGATGGGAAAAGAGTCACAAGGTCCAGACGAGGCCTAATTGAGGAGTAGATTCACCAGGTCCAGTTGAGGACCAGCTGAGGACCAGTGTCCCCAGCTCCGGGTGAGTCCCAGAGGGGGACCAGAGTCACCCGGTTCTGGTGATATCCAGGTGGGTATCAGAGTCACCACGTCAGGGTGAGGCCCAGAGGGGTACAAGAATCACAAGTTCCAGGTGAGGCCCCGATGTGGAACTGAGAAACCTGGTACCATGATGCCCATATGAGGACCTGAGTCACCAGGTCCAGGTGAGGTCCCTGTGGGAACCAGTCACCTCGTCCAGGTGAGGTCCAGGTGGGAACACAGTCGAAAGTTCCAGGTGAGGAGCAGGTGGCAACAGGATTCACCAAGTCCAGGTGAGGCCCAGGTGGCGACCAGTCACCAGATCCAGGTGCGGAACAGATAAGGACCAGATTCTCCAGGCCCAAGTGAAGCCCAAGGGGTGACCAGAGTCACCAGGTCAGGGTGAGGGCCAGAGGGGGAACCAGAGTAACCAGTTTAGTTTGAGGCCCAGAATGGGACCAGAGGTCCCTGGTCAAAGTGAGGCCCAGGTGTGGAATAGAGTATCCAGGTCCCAGTGACGCCTGGGTGAGGACCAGAGTCACTAGGGCCATGCAGGCTCAGATGGGGAACAGAATCACTAGGTCCTGGTGAGGCATAGAATAAGACCACATTCAGCAGTATCAGGTGAGCCCCTTGTGGGAACCAGAGCCACTCTATCCAGCTGAGTGCCAGGTCCATGTGAGGCCCACGTGAGGACCAGATTCATCAGGTTATATTCAGGCATAGCTAGGGACAAGAGTCACCAGGTCTGGGTGTGGCCTAGGTGGGGCAAGATTCAGCAGTTCTGAATTAGGTCCAAGTGGGGACGAGAGACATCAGGTCCAGGTGAGGCCAAACTGAGGACCAGAGTCACCAGATCCAGGTGAGGTCCATGTTGGAATGAGAGTCACGAGGTCCAGGAGAGGTCAAGTTCGAGTCCAGAGTCACCAGATCCAGGTGAAGTCCAGGTGGGGACCAGAGTCACCAGATCCATGTGAAGCCCAGATGGGGACCAGAGTCACTAGGTCCAGATAAGGCCCAGGTGAGGACCAGAGTTACCAGGTACACGTGAGGACCCGGTGGGGATCAGAGGCAACAGGTCCATGTGAGGCCGGCTTGGGGACCATAGTCAACAGGTCTACTTGAGGCCCAGGTGTGGAACACAGTAAGCAGGTCCAGGTGAGTCCCCATTGGTGACAGGAGTCACCACGTCCAGGTGTGGCCCAGGTCCGACCAGGATCACCAGGTCCAGGGAAGGCCCTTGAAAGATCCAGAGTCCACAGTTCGAGGTCAGGCGCAGGTGGCAACCAGGGTCAGCAGGACCAAGTCAGGCCAAAGTGGGGTTCACAGTCACTAGGGCATGGTGAGACCCAGAGTGGGACAAGAATCACCTTGTCCAGGTGAGGTCCAGTTGTGGAACACAGTCACCGGGTCCCAATTTTGCACAGTTGAGGACCATGTTCAACAGGGCCAGGTGAGGCCCAGATGGGGACCGGAGTCCCCAAATCCAGGTGAAGCCCAGGTGGGGACCACAGTCACCAGATCCAGGGTAGTCTCAGGTGCAGACCAGAATCACCAGGTCCATGTGAGGTGCAGGTGGCAACCACACTCACCCGGTCCCGGTGAGGCCCCGGTGGGGACCAGAGACACGAGGTACATGAGAAGCTTGAAACACTGCAGCCACCAGGTCGACATGATGTCCATGTGGGAACGAAAATCACCAGTTACAGGTGAGGACCAGGTGGGGATCTGACTCACCATGTCCAGGTGAGACCCAGATGGGAACTAGTGTCACCATGTCCTGGTGTGCCCCAGGTGAAGACCAGAGTTATTAGGTCCGGCTGAATGAGTGTTAGTGAACAGTGTAACCATATCCTGATGCTACCCAGGTGGGTACCAGAGACACCAGGTCCTGGTGAGGCCCACGTGTAACTGGAGACATGAGGTCCAGGTGAGGTCCCGATGGGAACCACAGTCACCAGGGCAGGTGAGGCCATGCTTAGGATCAGAGTCACCAGGTACAGGTGAGGCCCAGGTGGACACAGAGTCACCTGGTACATAAGAGGCCAAAGTCAGGACCAGAGTTGCCAGGATCAGGTCAGTCCCAGTGGGTAATACAGTCACCATGTCCCAATGATGCCCAGGTAGAACCAGAGTCACCAGGTCCATCGAGGCGCAGGTGTGGAGAATATTCACTAGGTCCAGGTGAGGCCCAGATGAGGATCAGACTCACCAGGTCTAGTTGAGGCCTACAGGGGTACCAAATTCACCTGGTCTACGGGACCTCCAGATGGTGACCAGAGTCACCATGTCAGGATGAGGCCCAGAGGGGATCCAGAGTCATCATGTCCAGGTGAGGCTCAGGTGTGGAACAGAGTATCCAGGTCATAATGGTCCACAGGTGAGGACCAGAGTCACCAGATCTGGGTGAGGCCCAGTTAGGAGCAGAATCACAATTTCCAGGTGAGGCCAAGAAGGAGTCCACAGCAATCAGGTCCAGGTGGGGAACAACTTCACCAGGACTGGGTGAGGCCCAGATGGGGAGCAGATTCACCAGGTCCAGGTGATTCCCAGGTGGTGCCAAGAGTTACCAGTTCTGGGTGAGGACCAGTTAAGGAACAGATTCACCAGGTCCAAGTGAGGCCCACGTGGGACCTGTGTCACCAAGTACGGGTGAGGCCCATGTTGCAAGCCAACTCACCAGGTCCAGGTGACGCCAACCTGCAGGCCATGCAGAGGAACCGTGTCCCGATGATGCCCAGGTAGGGACCAGAGTTACCAGGTCAAGAAGAGGCCAACCTGCAGACCATTATGTGGAACCAATCCCGATGTTGCCCACGTAGGGACCAGAGTCACCAGGTCCAAATGAGGCCCAAATGGAGCATATTCACTAGGTCCATGTGAGGCCCAGTTGAGGACCAGAGTCACCAGATCTGGTTGAGGCCCAGAGGGATACCAGAATCCCCTGGTCCAGGTGACATCCAGATAGGGACCAGAGTCAGCAGTTCCAGGTGAGGCCAAGAAAGAGTCCACAGCAATCAGGTCCAGGTGGGGAACAAAGTCACCAGGACTGTGTGAGACCCAGAAGGGGACCAGATTCACCAGGTCCAGCTGAAGCCCAGGTTGTGACCAGAGTCCCCGGGTTCGGGAGAGGACCAGGTAAGGACCAAATTCACCAGGTCCACATGACCCACGTGGGGAACTGAGTCACCAGGTATGGGTGAGGCCCAGGTGGCAACCACACTCACCAGGTCCAGGTGAGGCCAACCTGCAGGCCAGAGTCACCAGATACAGGTGAGGCCCTAGTGGGGACGGGAGTCACAAGGTAAAGGTGAGTCTACAAGAACACCACAGTATCCAGGTCCAGTAGTGGTTCTTGTGGGAACGGGAATCACCAGGTCCAGCTGAGACCCAGTTTGGGACGACAGTCACCAGGTCCAGATTGAGGCCTAGGTTGGGGGACGAGAGTCATCAGGACCAGTTGAGGTCAAAGTGTGCAGCAAAGTTATCATGTCCAGGTGAGGCCCAGGTGTAGAACAGAGTAACCATGTCCCATTGATGCCAGGTGGGAAAAGAGTCACAAGGTCCAGACGAAGCCTAAGTTTGGAGTAGATTCACCAGGTCCTGTTGAGACCCAGCTGAGGACCAGTGTCCCCAGCTCCGGTTGTGTCACCCGGTTCTGGTGATATCCAGGTGGGGACCAGAGTCACCAGATCCAGGTAAAGTCCAGGTGGGGACCAGAGTCACCAGATCCACGTGAGTCCAGGTGGGGACCAGAGTCTCTAGGTGCAGATAAGGCCCAGGTGAGGCCCAGAGTTACCAGGTACACGTAGGCCCCGGTGGTGATCAGAGGCAACAGGTCCATGTTAGGCGGGCTTGGGGACAATGGTCAAGAGGTGTACTTGAGGCCCAGGTGTGGAACACAGTAAGCAGGTCCAGGTGAGTCCCCGGTGGTGACAAAGGTCACCACGTCAAGGTGAGGACCAGGTGGGCACCAGGATCACCAGGTACAGGGGAGGCCCTTGAAAGAACCAGAGTCAACAGTTCGAGGTCAGGCGCAGGTGGCAACCGGGTCAGCAGGTCGAAGCCAGGCCAAAGTGGGGTTCACAGTCACTAGGGCACGGTGAGACCCAGAGGGGGACCAGAGTCACCGGGTCCAGGTGAGTTCCAGTTGTGGAACACAGTCACAGGGTCCCAATTTTGCCCAGTTGAGGACCATGGTCAACAGTGCCAGGTGAGGCCCAGATGGGGACCGGAGTCCCCAAATCCAGGTGAAGCCCAGTTGGGAACCACAGTCACAAGATCAAGGGTAGTCTCAGGTGCAGACCAGAATCACCAGGTTCAGGTGAGGTGCAGGTGGCAACCACACTCACCAGGTCCCGGTGAAGCCCTGGTGGGGACCAGAGTCACGAGGTACATGAGAAGCTAGAAACACTGCAGCCACCAGGTCCACGTGATGTCCATGCTGGAATGAGAATCACCAGTTACACGTGAGGACCAGGTGAGGATCCGACTCACGATGTCGAGGTGAGACCCAGGTTCGAACCAGTGTCACCATGTCCAGGTGTGGCCCAGGTGAAGACCAGAGTTAATAGTTCTGCGTGGGTCACTATTAGTGAACAGTGTAACCATATCCTGATGCTACCTAGGTGGGTACCAGAGACACCAGGTCCTGGTGAGGCCCAGGTGTAACCGGAGACATGAGGTCCAGGTGAGGTCCCGATGGGAACCACAGTCACCAGGTCAGGTGAGGCCATGCTTAGGATCAGAGTCACCAGGTACAGGTGAGGCCCAGGTGGAGCCAGAGTCACCTGGTACAGAAAAGGCCAAAGTCAGGACCAGAGTTACCAGGATCAGGTCAGTCCCAGTGATTAATACAGTAACCATGTCCCAATGATGCCCAGGTAGAACCAGAGTCACCAGGTCCAGCGAGGCGCAGGTGGGGAGAATATTCACTAGGTCCAGGTGAGGCCCAGATGAGGACCAGAGTCACCAGGTCTAGTTGACGCCTAGAGGGGTACCAGATTCACGTGGTCTAGGGGACATCCAGATGGGGACCAGAGTCACAATGTCAGGATGAGGCCCAGAGGGCATCCACGGTCATCATGTCCAGGTGAGGTTCAGGTTTGGAACAGAGTATCCAGGTCATAATGTTTCACAGGTGAGGACCAGAGTCACCTTATCTGGGTGAGGCCCAGTTAGGAGCAGAGTCACAAGTTCCAGGTGAGGCCAAGAAGGAGTCCACAGCAATCAGGTCCAGGTGGGGAACAAAGTCACCAGGAATGGGTGAGGCCCAATTGGGAACCAGATTCACCAGGTCCAGGTGATTCCCAGGTGGTGCCAAGGGTTACCAGTTCCGGGTGAGGACCAAGTAAGGACCAGATTCACCAGGTCCAAGTGAGGCCCACGTGAGACCTGTGTCACCAGGTATGGGTGAGGCTCAGGTGGCAAGCCCACTCTCCAGGTCCAGGTGAGGCCAAACTGCAGGTCATGCAGAGGAACCGTGTCCCGATGATGCCCAGGTAGGGACGAGAGGTACGAGGTCCAGGTGACGCCAACCTGCAGACCATTATGTGGAACCATGTCCCGATGTTGCCCACGTAGGGACCAGAGTCACCAGGTCCAAATGAGGCCCAGATGGAGCATATTCACTCGGTCCAGGTGAGGCCCAGTTGAGGACCAGAGTCACCAGATCTGGTTGAGGCCCAGATGGGGACCAGATTCACTAGGTCCAGGTGAGGCCCAGGTGGTGACCAGAGTCCCCAGGTCTGGGAGAGGACCAGGTAAGGACCAGATTCACCAGATCCAAGAGGCCCTTGTGGGGACAGAGTCACCAGGTATGGGTGAGGTCCTGGTGGCAACCCCACTCACCAGGTCCAGGTGAGGCCAGCCTGCAGGCCAAAGTCACCAGATCCACGTGAGGCCCTAGTGGGGACCGGTGTCACCAGGTAAATGTGAGTCTACAAAAACACCACAGTCACCAGGTCCAGGTGTGGTTCATGTGGGAACGAGAGTCACCAGGTCCAGGTGAGACCCAGGTGGGGACCACAGTCACCAGGTCCAGATTGAGGCCTAGGTGGGGGACCAGAGTCATCAGGACCAGTTGAGGCCAAAGTGTGGAGCAAAGTTATCATGTCTAGGTGAGGCCCAGGTGGGGAACAGAGTAACCATGTCCCATTGATGCCAGGTGGGAAAAGAGTCACAAGGTCCAGACGAAGCCTAAGTAAGGAGTAGATTCACCAGGTCCTGTTTACAACCCAGTTGAGGACCAGGTTCCCTAGCTCCACGTGAGTCCCAGAGGGGGACCACCGTCACCCAGTTCTGATGATATCCAGGTGGGAACCAGAGACAGCACGTCAGGGTGACACCCAGAGTCGGACGAGAATCACTATGTCCAGGTGAGGCCCCGATGTGGAACTGAGAAAAGAGGTCGATAGATGGCCATATGAGGACCTGAGTCACCAGGTCCAGGTGAGGTCCCTGTGGGAACCAGTCACCTCGTCCAGGTGAGGCCCAGGTGGGACCACACTCACCAGGTCCAGGTTAGGCCAAGTTATATAAGAGAGTATCCAGGTCCCAATGATGCCCAGGTAAGGACCAGAGTTAACAGGTCCAGAAGAGGCCGAAAAATGGATCAGAGTCATTGTGTTCCAAGTTAGGCCAGATGGAGACCACAGGAACCAGGTCCAGCAGTGCCCCTTATGGGAACCAGAGCCGCCAGATCCAGGTGAGGTCCAAGTGGGACCACAGTCACAAGGTCCAGGTAAGGTGCAGGTGGCAACAGGATTCACCAAGTCCAGGTGAGACCCAGGTGGCGACCAGTCACCAATTCCAGATGAAGACCAGCTAAGGACGAGATTCACCAGGCCCAAGTGAAGCCCAAGGGGTGACCAGAGTGACCAGGTAAGGGTGAGTCCCAGAGGGGGAACCAGAGTAACCAGTTAAGTTTGAGGCCCAGAATGCGACCAGAGGTCCCTGGTCAAAGTGAGGCCCAGGTGTGGAATAGAGTATCCAGGTCCCAATGATGCCTGGGTGAGGACCAGAGTCACTGGGGCCATGCAGGCCCAGATGGGGAACAAAATCACTAGGTCCTGCTGAGGCATAGAAAAAGACCCCAGTCACCAGTATCAGGTGAGCCCTTTGTGGGAACCAGAGCCACTCTATCCAGCTGAGTCCCAGGTCCATGTAAGGCCCACGTGAGAACCAGATTCATCAGGTCGATGAGGCATAGCTGGGGACAAGAGTCACCATGTCTGGGTGCGGCCTAGGTGGGGGAAGATTCAGCAGTTCTGAGTTAGGTCAAAGTGGGGACGAGAGACACCAGTTCCAGGTGAGGCCAAACTGAGGACCAGAGTCACCAGATCCAGGTGAGGTCCATGTTGGAAAGAGAGTCACCAGGTCCAGGAGAGATCCACGTGGGGACCAGAGTCACCAGATCCAGGTAAAGCCCAGGTGGGGACCAGAGTCACTAGGTGCAGAAGAGGCCCAGGTGAGGACCAGAGTTACCAGGTACACGTGACGCGCTGATAGGTATCAGAGGCAACAGGTCCATGTGAGGCAGGCTTGGGGACCATGGTCAAGAGTTCTACTTGAGGCCCAGTGTGGAACACTGTAACCAGGTCCAAGTGAGTCCCCGGTGGTGACAAGAGTCACCAGGTCCAGGTGAGGCCCAGGTGGGAACCAGGATCACCAGGTCAAGTTGAGGACTAGAGGGGTACCAGAATCACCTGGTCCAGGTGACATCCAGATGGGGACCAGAGTCACCATGTCAAGCTGAGGCCCAGAGCGGATCCAGAGTCATCATGTCCAGGTGAGGCTCAGGTGTGGAACAGAGTATACAGGTTATAATGGTCCACAGGTGAGGACCAGAGTGACCAGATCTGGGTGACGTGCAGATAGGATCAGAGTCACCAGTTCCAGGTGAGGCCAAGAAAGAGTCCACAGCAATCATGTCCAGGTGGGGAACAAAGTCACCAGGCCTGGGTGAGGACTAGATGGGTACCAGATTCACCAGGTCCAGGTGAGGCCCAAGTGGTGACCAGAGTTAGCAGTTCCGGGAAGGACCAGGTAAGGACCAGATTCACCAGGTCCAAGAGGCCCACCTGGGGACCTGAGTCACCAGGTATGGAGTTTCAGCCCACTCACCATGTCCAGGTGGGGTCATCCTGCAGGCCAGAGTCACCAGATCCAGTTGAGGCCCTAGTGGGGACCGGAGTCACCAGGTAAATCTGAGTCTAAAAGAACACCACAGTCACCAGGTCCAGGTGTGGGTCATGAGGGAACGAGAGTCACCAAGTCCAGGTGAGACCCAGGTGAGGACCACACTCACCACGTCCAGATTGAGGTCTAGGTGGGGGGACAAGATTCATCAGGACCAGTTGAGGCCAAAGTGTGGAGCAAAGTTATCATGTCCAGGAGAGGCCCAGGTGGGCAACAGTGTAACGATGTCCCATTGATGCCAGGTGGGAAAAGAGTCACAAGGTCCAGTCGAGGCCTAAGTGAGGAGTAGATTCACCAGGTCCTGTTGAGGCCCAGCTGAGGACAAGTGTCCCAAGCTCCGGGTGAGTCCCAGAGGGGGACCAGAGTCACCCGGTTCTGATGATATCCAGGTGGGAACCAGAGTCAGCAGGTCAGGAAGAGGCCCAGAGGGGGAAGTGAATCACTAGGTCCAGGTGAGGCCCCGATGAGGAACTGAGAAACCAGGTTCCATGATGCCCATAGGAGGACCTGAGTCACCAGGTCCAGGTGAGGTCCCTGTGGGAACCAGTCACCTCGTCCAGGTGAGGCCCAGGTGGGACCACAGTCACCAGGTCCAGGTGAGGCCCAGTTATATAAGAGAGTATCCAGGTCCCAAAGATGCGCCGGTAAGGACCAGAGTCAACAGGTGCAGGAGAGGTCCAAATATGGATCAGAGTCATTGTGTTCCAGGTGAGGCCAGATGGAGACCACAGGAACCAGGTCCAGGAGAGCCCCATATGGGAACCAGAGCCACCAGATCCAGGTGAGGTCCAGGTGTGGCCACAGTCACAAGGTCCAGGTGAGGTGCAGGTGGCAACAGGACTCACCGAGTCCAGGTGAAGCCCAGGTGGCGACAATTCACCACATCCAGGTGCGGACCAGCTAAGGACCAGAATCACCAGGCCCAATTGAACCCCAAGGGGTGACCAGAGTCTCCAGGTAAGGGTGAGGCCCAGAAGGGGAACCAGAGTAACCATTAAGTTTGCGGCCCAGAATGGGACCAGATGTCCCTGGTCAAAGTGAGGCTCATGTGGGGTATAGAGTATCCAGGTCCCAGTGATGTCTGGGTGAGGACCAGAGTCACTAGGGCCATGCAGGCCCAGATGGGGAACAGAATCACTAGGTCCTGGTGAGGCATAGAAACACACACCAGTCAGCAGTATCAGGTGAGCCCCTTGTGGGAACCAGAGCCACTCTCTCCAGCTGAGTCGCAGGTCCATGTGAGGCCCACGTGAGGACCAGATTCATCAGGTCGAATTCAGGCATAGCTGGGGACAAGAGTCACCAGGTCTGGGTGCGGCCTAGGTGGGGCAAGATTCAGCAGTTCTGAGTTAGGTCAAAATGGGGACGAGAAACACCAGGTCCAGGTGAGGCCAAACTGAGGACCAGAGTCACCAGATCGAGGTGAGGTCCATGTTGGAAAGAGAGTCACCAGGTCCAGGTGAGGTCCAGTTGTGGAACACAGTCTCTGGGTCCCAATTATGCCCAGTTGAGGACCATGTTCAACAGGGCCAGGTGAGGCCCAGATGGGGACTGGAGTCCCCAAATTCAGTTGAAGCCCTTGTGGGGACCAGAGTCACCAGATCCAGGGTAGTCTCAGGTGGAGACCAGAATCAAGAGGTTCTGGTGAGGTGCAGGTGGCAACCACACTCACCAAGTCCCGGTGAGGCCCTGGTGGGGACCAGAGTCACGAGGTACATGAGAAGCTAGAAACACTGCAGCCACCAGGTCCACATGATGTCCATGTGGGAACGAGAATTACAAGTTACAGGTGAGGACCAGGTGGGGATCCGAGTCACCATGTCCAGGTGAGACCCTGGTGGGAACCAGTGTCACCATGTCCAAGTGTGGACCAGGTGAAGACGAGAGTTAATAGGTCCGCCGGGTCACTCTTAGTGAACAGTGTAACCATATCCTGATGCTACTCAGGTGTGTACCAGATACAAGGTCCTGGTGAGTCCCAGTTGGGACCAGAGACATGAGGACCAGGTGAGGTACCGATGGAAACCATAGACACCAGGTCAGGTGAGGCCATGCTTAGGATCAGAGTCACCAGTTACAGGTGAGGCCCAGGTGGAGCCAGAGTCACCTGGTAGAGAAGAGGCCAAAGTCAGGACCAGAGTCACCAGGATCAGGTCAGTCCCAGTGGGGAATAGAGTAACCATGTCTCGATGATGCCCAGGTAGAACCAGAGTCACCAGGTCCAGATGAGGCGCAGGTTGGGAGCATGTTCACTAGGTCCCCGTGAGGCCCAGGTCAGGACCAGAGTCACCAGGTCAAGTTGAGGCCTAGAGGGATACCAGATTCACCTAGTCTATGTGACATCCGGATGGGGACCAGTGTCACCAGGTCAGGGTGAGGACCAGAGAGGTTCCAGAGTCATCATGTCCAGGTGAGGCTCAGGTGTGGAACAGAGTCACCAGGTACCAAAGATGTCAAGGTGAGGACCAGATTCACCAGGTCTCGGTGATGCGCAGATAGGATCAGAGTCACCAGTTCCAGGTGAGGTCAAGAAAGAGTCCACAGCAATCTGATTCAGGTGGGGAACAAAGTCACCAGGACTGGGTGAGGCCCAGATGGGGATCGGATTTACCAGATCCAGGTGAGGCCCAGGTGGTGACCAGATTCTCCGGGTCTGGGAGACCACCAGGTAAGGACCAGATTCACCAGGTGCAAGAGGCCCACGAGGGGACCTGAGTTACCAGGTATGGGTGAGGCCCAGTTCTCAACCCCACTCACCAGGTCCAGTTGAGGCCAACCTGCATGCCAAAGTCAACAGATCCACGTGAGTCCCTACTGGGCACCAGAGACAGCAGGTAAAAATGAGTCTACAAGAACACCACAGTCACCAGGTCCAGGTGTGGTTCATGTGGGAACGAGATTCACCAGGTCCAGGTGAGACCCATGTGGGGACGACAGACACCAGGTCCAGAATGAGGCCTAGGAGGGGGACCAGAGTCATCAGGAACAGTTGAGGCCCAAGTGTGGAGCAACGTTATCATGTCCAGGTGAGGCTCAGAGGTAAACAGAGTATCCAGGTCATAATGGTCCAGAGGTGAGGACCAGAGTCACCAGATCTGTGTGAGGTCCAGTTAGGATCAGAGTCACCAGTTCCAGGTGAGGCCAAGAAGGAGTCCACAGCAATCAGGTCCAGGTTGGGAACAAAGTCACCACGACTGGGTGAGGCCCAGATTGGGAACAGATTCACCAGGTCCAGGTGAGGCCCTGGTGGTGACCAGAGTCCCCGGGGATGGGAGACGACCAGATAAGGACCAGATTCACCAGGTCCACGAGGCCCACGAGGGGACCTGTGTCCCCAGGTATGGGTGAGGCACAGGTGGCAACCACACTCACCAGGCCCAGGAGAGGCCATGCAGAGGAACCGTGTCCCGATGATGCCCATGTAGGAACCAGATGTACCAGGTACAAATGAGGCCAAGATGGAGCATATTCACTAAGTCCAGGTGAGGCCCAGTTGAGGACCAGAGTCACCAGATCTGGTTGAGGCCTAGAGGGGTACCAGAATCACCTGGTCCAGGTGATATCCAGATGGGGACCAGAGTCACCAGTTCAGGGTGAGGGCCAGAGGGGTTCCAGAGTCATCATGTCCAGGTGAGGCTCATGTGTGGAACAGAGTCACCTGGTACCAATGATGCCCAGGTGAGGACCAGAGTCACCAGGTCTGGGTGACGCGCAGATAGGATCAGAGTCACCAGTTCCAGGTGAGGCCAAGAAAGAGTCCAGAGCAATCATGTCCAGGTGGAGAACAAAGTCACTAGGACTGAGTGAGGCCCAGATGGGGACCATATTCACCAGGTCCAGGTGAGGCCCAGTTGGTGACCAGAGTCCCCGGGTCTGGGAGAACCAGGTAAGGACCAGATTCACCAGGTCCAAGAGGCCCACGTGGGGACTTGAGTCACCAGGTATGGGTGAGGCCCAGGTGGAAACCCCACTCACCAGGTCCAGGTGAGGCCAACTTGCAGGACAGAGTCACCAGATCCAGGTGAGGCTCTAGTGGGGAACGGAGTCACCAAGTAATAGTGACTACAAGAACACCACAGTCAGCAGGTCCACGTGTGGTTCATGTGGGAACGAGAGTCACCAGGTCCATGTGAGGCCCAGGTGTAGCCAGAGTCACCAGGTACAGAAGAGGCCAAAATCAGGACCAGAGTTACCAGGATTAGGTCAGTCCCAGTGAGGAATAGAGTAACCATGTCCCGATGATGCCCAAGAAGAACCAGAGTCACCAGGTCCAGATGAGGCGCAGGTGGGGAGCATGTTCACTAGATCCCTGTGAGACCCAGTTGAGGAACAGATTTACCAGGTCAAGTTGAGGCCTAGAGGGGTACCAGATTCACCTGGTCTAGGTGACATCCAGATGGGGACCACAGTCAAAATGTGAGGCTGAGGCCCAGAGGGGATCCAGAGTCATCATATCCAGGAGAGGCTCAGGTGTGGAACAGAGTATCCAGGTCATAAATGTCCACATGTGAGGACCAGAGTCACCAGATCTGGGTGAGGCCAAGTTAGTATCAGAGTCAACAATTCCAGGTGAGGCCAAGAAGGAGTCCAAAGCAATCAGGTCCAGGTGGGGAACTAATTCACCAGGACTGGGTGAGGCAGAGATTGGAATCAGATTCACCAGGTCCAGGTGATTCCCAGGTGGTGACCAGACTTAGCAGTTCCAGGTGAGGACCAGGTAAGGACCAGATTCACCAGTTCCAAGTGATGCGCATGTGGGGACCTGTGTCACCAGGTATGGGTGAGGCATAGGTGACAACACCACTCACCAGGTCCAGGTGAGGACAACCTGCAGGCCATGCAGAGGAACCATGTCCCGATGATGCCCATGTAGGGACTAGACTTACCAGGTCCAGGAGGGCAACCTGCAGGCCATGCAGTGGAACCATGTCCCGATGATGCCCCGGTAGGACCAGAGTCACCAGGTCCAAATGAGGCCCAGATGGAGCATATTCACTAGGTCCAGGTGAGGCCCAGTTGAGGACCAGAGTCACCAGATCTGGTTGAGGTCTAGAGGGGTACCAGAATCACCTGGTCCAGGTGATATCCAGATGGTGACCAGAGTCACCTGGTCAGGGTGAGTCCCAGAGAGGTTCCAGAGTCATCATGTCCAGGTGAGGCTCAGGTGTGGAACAGAGTCACCAGGTACCAATGATGCCCAGGTGAGGACCAGAGTCACCAGGTCTGGGTGACGCGCATATAGGATCAGAGTCACCAGTTCCAGGTGAGGCCAAGAAAGAGTCCACAGCAATCATGTCCAGGTGGAGAACAAAGTCACCAGGACTGGGTGAGGCCCAGATGGGGACCAGATTCACCAGATCCAGGTGAGTCCCAGGTGGTGACCAGAGTCCCCGTGTCTGGGAGAGGACCAGGTAATGACCAGATTCACCAGGTCTAAGAGGCTCACGTGGGGACCTGAGTCACCAGGTTTGGGTGAGGCACAGGTGGCAACCCCACTCATCAGGTCCATGTGAGGCCAACCTGCAGGCCAGAGTCACCAGATCCATGTGAGGCCCTAGTGGGTACCTGAGTCACCAGGTAAATGTGAGACTACAAGAACACCACAGTCACCAGGTCCAGGTGTGGTTCATGTGGGAACGAGAGTCACCAGGTCCAGGTGAGACCCAGGTGGGGACGACAGTCACCAGGTCCAGGTGAGGCCCCGGTGGGGACGACAGTCACAAGGTCCAGGTGAGGCGCAGGTGGCAACAGGATTCACCAAGTCCAGGTTAGGCCCAGGTGGAGACCAGTCACCAGGTCCAGATTGAGGCCTAGGTGGGGGGACCAGAGTCATCAGGACCAGTTGAGGACAAAGTGTGGAGCAAAGTTATCATGTCTAGGAGAGGCCCAGGTGAGGAACAGAGTAACCATGTCCCATTGATGCCAGGTGGGAAAAGAGTCAGAAGGTCCAGACGAGGCCTAAGTGAGGAGTGGATTCACAAGGTCCTGTTGAGGCCCAGCTGAGGACCAGTGTCCCCAGCTCCCGGAGAGCCCACAGGGGGACCAGAGTCACCCGGTTCTGGTGATATCCAGGTGGGGACCAGAGTCAGCACGTCAGGGTGAGGCCCAGAGGTGGACGAGAACCACTAGGTCCAGGTGAGGCCCCGATGAGGAACTGAGAAACCAGGTCCCATGATGCCCATATGAACACCTGAGTCACGAGGTCCAGGTGATTTCCCTGTGGGAACCATTCACATCTTCCAGGTGAAGCCCAGGTGGGACCACAGTCACCAGGTCCAGATGAGGCCGAGGTATATAAGAGAGTATCCAGGTCCCAATGATGCCCAGGTAAGGACCAGAGTCAACAGGTCCAGGAGAGGCCCAAATATGGATCAGAGTCATTGTGTTCCAGGTGAGGCCAGATGGAGACCACAGGAACCAGGTCCAGGAGAGCCCCATATGGGAACCAGAGCCACCATCCAGGTGAGGTCCAGTTGGCACCACAGTCTCAAGGTCCAGGTGAGGCGCAGCAGGCAACAGGATTCACCAATTCCAGGTGAGGCCCAGGTGGCGACCAGTCACCACAACCAGGTGCGGACCAGCTAAGGACCACATTCACCAGGTCCAAGTGAAGCCCAAGGCGTGACCAGAGTCACCAGGTAAGGGTGAGGTTCAGAGGGGGAACCAGAGTAACCAGTTTAGTTTGAGGCCAGAATGGGACCAGAGGTCCCGGGCAAAGTGAGGCCCAGGTGTGGAATAGAGTATCCAGGTCCCAATGATGCCTGGGTGAGGACCAGAGTCACTAGGGCCATGCAGGCCCAGATGGGGAAGAGAATCACTAGGTCCTGGTGAGGCATAGAATAAGACCACAGTCACCAGTATCAGGTGAGCCCATTGTGGGAACCAGTGCCACTCTATCCAGGTGAGTCCCAGGTCCATGTGAGGCCCACGTGAGGACCAGATTCATTAGGTCAAATTGAGGCATAGCTGGGGACAAGAGTCACCAGTTCTGGGTGCGGCCTAGGTGGGGCAAGATTCAGCAGTTCTGAGTTAGGTCAAAGTGGGGACGAGAGACACCAGGTCCAGGTGAGGCCAAACTGAGGACCAGAATCACCAGATGCGGGTCAGGTCCAGGTGGGGACCAGAGTCACCAGATCCAGGTGAAGTCCAGGTGGGGACCAGAGTCACCAGATCCAGGTGAAGCCCAGGATGGGACAAGAGTCACTAGGTCCAGATGAGACCCAGATGAGGACCAGAGTTCCCAGGTACACGTGAAGCCCCGGTGGGGATCAGAGGGAACAGGTCCATTTGAGGCCGGCTTGGGGACCATGATCAACAGGTCTACTTGAGGCCCAGGTGTGGAACACAGTAAGCAGGTCCAGGTGAGTTCCCGGTGGTGACAAGAGTCGCCAGGTCCAGGTGAGGTTAATGTGGGCACCAGGATCACCATGTCCAGGGGACGCCCTTGAAAGAACCAGAGTCAACAGTTCAAGGTCAGGCGCAGGTGGCAACCAGGGTCATCAGGTCCATGTCATGCCAAAGTGGGGTTCACAGTCACTAGGGCACGGTGAGACCCAGAGGGGGACCAGAGTCACCTGGTCCAGGTGAGGTCCAGTTGTGGAACAAGTCACCGGGTCCCAATTTTGCCCTTTTGTGGACCATGGTCAACAGGGCCAGGTGAGGCCCAGATGGAGACCGGATTCCCCAAATCCAGGTGAAGCCCAGGTGGGGACCACAGTCACCAGATCCAGGGTAGTCTCAGGTGCAGACCAGAATCACCAGGTCCAGGTGAGGTGCAGGTGGCAACCACACTCAACAGGTCCCGGTGAGTCCCTGGTGGGGACCAGAGTCACGAGGTACATGAGAAGCTAGAAACACTGCAGCCACCAGGTCCACATGATGTCCATGTAGGAACGAGAATCACCAGTTACAGGTGAGGACCAGGCAGGGATCCGAATCACCATGTCCACGTGAGACCCAAGAGGGAACCAGTGCCACCATGTCCAGTTGTGGCCCAGGTGAAGACCAGAGTTAATAGGTCCGGCTGGGTCACTGTTAGTGAACAGTGTAACAATATCCTGATGCTACCAAGGTGGGTAACAGAGACACCAGGTCCTGGTGAGGCCCAGGTGGGACAAGAGACATGAGGTCCAGGTGAGATCCCGATGATAACCACAGTCACCAGGTCAGGTGAGGCCATGCTTAGGATCAGAGTCACCAATTACAGGTGAGGCCCAGGTGGAGCCAGAGTCACCAAGTAGAGAAGACGCCAAAGTCAGGACCAGAGTTACCAGGATCAGGTCAGACCCAGTGGGGAATAGAGTAACCATGTCCCGATGATGCCCAGGTAGAACCCGAGTCACCACGTACAGATGAGGCGCAGGTGGGGAGTATATTCACTAGGCCCCGGTGAGGCCCATTTGAGGACCAGATTCCCCCAGTCTATTTGCGGCCTAGAGGGGTACCAGATTCACCTGGTCTAGGTGACATCCAGATGGCGACCAGAGTCACCAGGTCAGGGTGAGGCCCAGAGAGGTTCCAGAGTCAACATGTCCAGGTGAGGCTCATGTGTGGAACAGAGTCACCAGGTACCAATGATGCCCAGGTGAGGACCAGAATCACCAGGTCTGTGTGACGCGCAGATAGGATCAGAGTCACAAATTTCAGGTGAGGTCAAGAAAGAGTCCACAGCAATCAGGTCCAGGTGGGGAACAAAGTCACCAGGACTGGGTGAGGCCCAGATGGGGACCAGATTCACCAGGTCCATGTGATTCCCAGGTGGCGACCAGAGTTACCAGTTCCGGGTGAGCACCAGGTAAGGACGAGATTCACCAGGTCCAAGTGAGACCCACGTGGGGACCTGTGTCACATTGCATGTGTGAGGCCCAGGTTGACACCCCCCTCACCAGGTCCAGGTGAGGCCAACCTGCAGGCCAAGCAGAGGAACCATGTCTCGATGATGCCCAGGTAGACATCAGAGTTACCAGGTCTAGGTGAGTCCAACCTGCAGACCATGCAGTGGAACCATGTCCCGATGATGCCCAGGTAGGGACCAGAGTCACCAGGTCCAAATGAGGCCCAGATGGAGCATATTCACTAGGTCCAGGTGTGGCCTAGTTGAGGACCAGAGGCACCAGAACTGGTTGAGGCCTAGAGGGATACCACAATCACCTGATCCAGGTGACATCCAGATGGGGACCAGAGTTACCAGGTCAGGGTGAGGCCCAGCCAGGTTCCAGAGTCATCATGTCCAGGTGAGGCTCAGGTGTCGAACAGAGTCACCAGGTACCAATGATGCCCAGGTTAGGACCAGAGTCACCAGGTCTGAGTGACGCGCAGATAGGATCAGAGTCACGAGTTCCAGGTGAGGCCAAGAAAGAGTCCACAGCAATCAGGTCCAGGTGGGGAACAAAGTCACCAGGACTGGGTGAGACCCAGATGGGGTCCAGATTCTCCAGGTCTTGGTGAGTCCCAGGTGGTGACCAGAGTCCCCGGGTCCGGGAGAGGACCAGGAAAGGACCAGATTCACCAGGTCCAAGAGGCCCACGTGGGGACCTGAGTCACCAGGTATGGGTGAGGCCCAGGTGGCACACCACTCACCAGGTTCAGGTGAGGCCAACCTGCAGGCCAGAGTCTCCAGATCCAGGTGAGGCCCTAGTGGGGACCGGAGTCACCATGTAAATATGGGTCTACAAGAACACCACAGTCAACAGGTCCTGGTGTGGTTCATGTGGGAACAAGAGTCACCAGGTCCAGGTGAGACCCAGGTGCGGACCACAGTCACCAGGTCCAGATTAAGCCTAGGTGTGGGGACCAGAGTCATCAGGACAAGTTGATGCCAAAGTGTGGAGCAACGTTATCATGTCCAGGTGAGGCCCAGGTGGGGAACAGAGTAACCATGTCCCATTGATGCTAGGTGAGAAAAGAGTCACAAGGTCCAGACGAGGCCTAAGTGAGGAGTAGATTCACCAGGTCCTGTTGAGGCCCAGTTTAGGACCACTATCCCCAGCTCCGGGTTAGTCCCAGATGGAGACCAGAGTCACTGATTCTGGTGATATACAGGTGGTGACCAGAGTCACCACGTCAGGGGGAGGCCCAGAGCGGGACGAGAATCACTAGGTCCAGGTGAGGCCCCGATGTGGAACTGAGAAACCAGGTCCCATGATGCCCATATGATGACCTGAGTCACGAGGTCCAGGTGAGGTCCCTGTGGGAACCAGTCATCTCGTCCAGGTGAGGATCAGGTGGGACCACAGTCACCAGGTCCAGGTGAGGCCCCGGTATATAAGAGAGTACCCATGTCCCAATGATGCCCAGGTAAGGACCAGAGTCAACAGGTCCAGGAGAGGCCGAAATATGGATCAGATTCATTGTGCTCCAGGTGAGGCCAGATGGACACCACAGAAAACAGGTACAGGAGAGCCCCATATGGGAACCAGAGCCACCAGATCCAAGTGAGAACCAGGTGGGAACACAGTCAAAAGGTCCAGGTGAGGCGCAGGTGGAAACAGGATTCACCGAGTCCAGGTGAGGCCCAGGTGGCGACCAGTCATCAGATCCAAGTGAGGACAAGCTAAGGACCAGGTTCACCAAGCCGAATGAAGCCAAAGGGGTGACCAGAGTCACCAGGTATGGGTGAGGCCCAGAGGGGGAACCTGAGTAACCAGTTTAGTTTGAGGCCAAGAATGGGACCAGAGGTCCCTGGTCAGAGTGAGTCCCAGATGTGGAATAGAGTATCCAGGTCCCAATGATGCCTGGGTGAGGACCACAGACACTAGTACCATGCAGGCCCAGATGGGGAACAGAATCACTAGGTCCTGGTGAGGCATAGAATAAGACCACAGTCAGCAGTATCGGGTGAGCCCCATGTGGGAACCAGAGCCACTCTATCCAGCTGAGTAGCAGGTCCATGTGAAGCCCACGTGAGGACCAGATTCATCAGGTCGAATTGAGGCATAGCTGGGGACAAGAGTCACCAGGTATGGGTGCGGCCTAATTGGGGCAAGATTCAGCAGTTCTGAGTTAGGTCAAAGTGGGGACGAGAGACGCCAGGTCCAGGTGAGGTCAAACTGAGGACCAGAGTCACCATATTCAGGTGAGGTCTATGTTTGAAAGAGAGGCACCAGGTCCAGCAGAGGTGCAGTAGGGGACCAGAGTCACCAGATCCAGGTGAAGCCCATGTGGGGACCAGAGTCACTAGGTCCAGATGAGGCCCAGGTGAGGACCAGAGTTACAAGGTACACGTGAGGCCCCGGTGGGGGTCAGAGACAACAGGTCCATGTGAGGCTGGCTTGGGGACCATGGTCAACAGGTCTACTGGAGGCCCAGGTGTGGAACACAGTAAGCAGGTCCAGGTGAGTCCCTGGTTGGACAAGTGTCACCACGTCCAGTTGAGGAGCAGGTGGGGACAAGAATCACCAGGTACAGGGGAGGCCCTTGAAAGAACCAGAGTCAACAGTTCGAGGTCTGGCGTAGGTGGCAACCAGGGTCAGCAGGTCCAAGTCATGCCAAAGTGGGGTTCACAGTCACTAGGGCACGGTGACACCTAGAGGGGGACCAGAGTGACCTGGTCCAGGTGAGGTCCAGTTGTGGATCACAGTCACCGGGTCCCAATTTGGCCCAGGTGAGGACCATGATCAAAAGGGCCAGATGAGGCCCAGATGGGGACCGGAGTCCCCAAATCCAGGTGAAGCCCAGATGGGGACCACAGTCACCAGATCCAGCGTAGTCTCAGGTGCAGACCAGAATCACCAGGTCCAGGTGAGGTGCACGTGTCAACCACACTCACCAGGTCGCGGTGAGGCCCTGGTGGGGACCAGAGTCACGAGGTACATGAGAAGCTAGAAACACTGCAGCCACCAGGTCCACATAATGTCCACGTGGGAACGAGAATCATCAGTTACAGGTGAGGACCAGGTGGGGATCCGACTCACCATGTCCAGGTGAGACCCTGGTGGGAACCAGTGACACCATGTCCAGGTGTGGCCCAGTTGAAGACCAGACTTAATAGGTCCGGCTGGGTCACTGTTAGTGAACCGTGTAACAATATCCTGATGCTACCCTGGTGGGTACCAGAGACACCAGGTCCTGGTGAGGGTCAGGAGGGACCAGAGACATGAGGTCCAGGTGAGGTTCCATTGGGAACCACAGTCACCAGGTCTGGTGAGGCCATGCTTAGGATCAGAGTCACCAGTTAGAGGTGAGTCCCTGGTGGAGCCAGAGTCACCTGGGACAGAAGAGGCCAAAGTCAGGACTAGAGTTACAAGGATTAGGTCAGTCCCAGTAGGGAATAGAGTAACCATGTCCCGATGATGCCCAGGTAGAACCCGAGTCACCACGTCCAGATGAGGCACAGGTGGGGAGCATATTCACTAGGTCCCGGTGAGGCCCAGTTGAGGACCAGAATGCCCAGGTCTAGTTGAGGCCTAGAGGGGAACCAGATTCACCTGGCCTTCGTGACATCCAGATGGGGACGAGAGTCACCATGTCAGGGTGAGGCCCAGAGTTGATCCAGAGTCATCATGTCCAGGTGAGGGTCAGGTGTGGAACAGAGTATCCAGGTCATAATGGTCCACAGGTGAAGACCAGAGTCACCAGATCTGGGTGAGGCACACATAGCATCAGACGCACCAGTACCAGTTGAGGCCAAGAAGGAGTCCACAGCAATCAGGTCCCGGTAGGGAACAAAGTCACCAGGACTGGGTGAGGCCCAGATGGGGACCTGATTCACCAGGTCCAGGTGATTCCCACGTGGTGACCAGAGTTACCAGTTCGGGGTGAGGACCAGGTAAGGACCATATTCACCAGGTCCAAGTGAGGCCCACGTGGGTACCTGTGTCACCGGTATGGGTGAGGCCCAGATGGCAACCCCACTCACCAGGTCCAGGGGAGGCCAAACTTCGGGCCATGCAGAGGAACCGTGTCCCGATAATGCCCAGGTAGGGACCAGAGTTACGAATTGCAGGTGAGGCACTAATGGGGACCGGAGTCACCAGGTAAATGTGTCTACAAGAACAGCACAGTCGCCAGGTCCACATGTGGTTCATGTGGGAACAAGAGTCACCAGGTCCAGGTGAGACCCAGGTGGGGACCACAGTCAACAGGTCCAGATTGAGGACTAGGTGGGGGACCGAAGTCATCAGGACAAGTTGATGCCAAAGTGTGGAGCAAAGTTATCATGTCCAGGTGAGGCCCAGGTGGGGAACATAGTAACCATATCCCATTGATGCCAGGTGGGAAAAGAGTCACAAGGTCCAGACGAGGCCTAAGTGAGGAGTAGATTCACCAGGTCCTGTTGAGGCCCAGATGAGGACCAGTGTCCCCAGATCCCAGTGGGCCCAGAGGTGGACCAGAGTCACCTGGTTCTGGTGATATCCAGGTGGGGACCAGAGTCACCACGTCAGGGTGAGGCCCAGAGGGGGACGAGAATCACTAGGTCCAGTGAGGCCCCGATGTGGAACTGAGAAACCAGGTCCCATGATGCCCATATGAGGACCTGAGTCACCAGGTCCAGGTGAGGTCCCTGTGGAAACTAGGCACCTCGTGCAAGTGAGGCCCAGGTGGGACCACAGTCAGCAGGTTCAGGTGAGGCCCAGGTATATAAGTGAGTATACAGGTCCCAATGAGGCCAGGTAAGGACCAGAGAGAACAGATCCAGGATAGGCCCAAATATGGATCAGAGTCATTGTTTTCCAGGTGTGTCCAGATGGAGACCACAGGAACCAGGTCCAGGAGAGCCCAATATGGGAACCAGAGCCACCAGATCCATGTGAGGTCCAGGTGGGAACACAGTCACAAGGTCCAGGTGAGGCGCAATTAGCAACAGGATATGCCAAGTCCAGGGGAGGCCCAGGTGGCGACCAGTCACCACATCCATGTGCGGACCAGCTAATGTCCAGATTCACCAGGCCCAAGAGAAGTCAAAGGGGTGACCAGAGTCACCATATCCAGGTGAAGCCCAGGTGGGGACCAGAGTCACTAGGTCCAGATGAGGTCAAGGTGGGGACCAGAGATATCAGGTACAAGTGAGGCCCCGGTGGGGATCAGAGGCGACAGGTCCATGTGAGACCGGCTTAGGGACCATGGTCAACAGGTCTACTTGAGGCCCAGGTGTGGAACACAGTAAGCAGGTCCAGGTGATTCCCTGGTGGTGACAAGTGTCACCACGTCCTGGTTTGGCCCAGGTGGGGACCAGAATCACCAGATACAGTGGAGGCCCTTGAAAGAACCAGAGTCAACAGTTCGAGGTCAGGCGCAGGTGGCAACCAGGGTCAGCAGGTCCAAGTCAGGCCAAAGTGGGGTTCACAGTCACTAGGACACGTGAGACCCAGAGGGGGACCAGAGTGACCTGGTCCAGGTGAGGTCTAGTTGTGGAACACAGTCACCGGGTACCAATTTTGCCCAGTTGAGGACCATCGTCAACAGGGCCAGGTGAGGCCCAGATGGGTACCAGAGTCCCCAAATCCAGTTGAATCCCAGGTGGGTACCACAGTCACCAGATCCAGGGTAGTCTTAGGTGCAGACCAGAATCACCAGGTCCAGGTGAGGTTCAGGTGAAACCAAAGTCACCAGACCCGGTGAGGCCCTGGTGGGGATCAGAGTCACTAGGTACATGAGAAGCTAGAAACACTGCAGCCACCAGGTCCACATGATGTCCATGTGGGAACGACAATCACCAGTTACAGGTGAGGACCAAGTGGGGATCCGACTCAACATGTCCAGGTGAGTCCCAGGTGGGGACCAGTGTCAACATGTCGATGTGTGGCCCATGTGAAGACCAGAGTTAATAGGTCCGGCTTGGTCACTGATAGTGAACAGGGTAACCATATCCTGATGCTACCCAGGTGGGTACCAGAGACACCAGGTCTCGGTGAGGCCCAGGTGGGACCAGAGACATGAGGTCCAGGTGAGGTCCTGATGGGAACCACAGTCACCAGGTCAGTTGACGTCATGCTTTGTATCAGAGTCACCAGATAAAAGTGAGGCCCAGCTGGTGCCAGAGTCACCTGGTACAGACGAGGCCAAAGACAGGACGAGAGTTACCAGGATCAGGTCAGTCCCAGTAAGGAATAGAGTAACCATGTCCCGATGATGCCCAGGTAGAACCAGAGTCACCAGGTCCAGATGAGGCGCAGGTGTGGAGCATGTTCACTAGGTCCCGGTGAGGGCCAGTTGAGGAACAGAGTCACCAGGTCTATTTGAGGCCTAGAGGGGTACCAGATTCACCTGGTCTAGGTGACATCCAGATGAGGACCAGAGTCACCATGTCAGGGTGAGGCCCAGAGGGGATCCAGAGTCATCATGTCCAGGTAGGGCTCAGGTGTGGAAGAGAGTATCCAGGTCACAATGGACACAGGTGAGGACCAGATTCAGCAGATCTGGGTGAGGCCCAGTTTGGATCAGAGTCACCAGTTCCAGGTGAGCCCAAGAAGGAATCCACAGCAATCAGGACCAGGAGGGCAACAAATTCACCAGGACTGGGTGAGGCACAGATGGGGACCAGATTCACCAGGTCCAGGTGACTTCCAGGTGTTGACCAGACTTACCAGTTCCGGGTGAGGACCAGGTAAGGATAAGATTCAACAGGTCCACGTGAGGCCCACGTGGGGACCTGTGTCACCAGGTATGTGTGAGGCCCAGGTGGCAACACCACTCCCCAGGTCCAGGTGAAGCCAACATGCAGGCCATGCAGAGGAAACATGTCACGATGATGCCCTGGTTGGGACCAGAGTTACCAGATAAAGGTGAGGCCAACCTGCAGGCCATGCAGTGGAACCATGTCCCGATAATGCCCAGGTAGGGACCAGAGTCACCAGGTCCAAATGAGGCACAGATGGAGCATATTCACTAGGTCCAGGTGAGGCCCAGTTGAGGACCAGAGTTTCCAGATCTGGTTGAGGCCTAGAGGGGTACCAGAATCACCTGGTCCAGGTGACATCCAGATGGGGACCAGAGTCACCAGGTCAGGGTGAGACCCAGAGATTTTCCAGAGTCATCATGTCCAGGTGAGGCTCAGGTGTGGAACAGAGTCACCAGGTGCCAACGATGCCCAGGTGAGGACCAGAGTCACCAGGTCTGCGTGATGCGCAGATAGAATCAGAGTCACTCATTCCAGGTGAGGCCAAGAAAGAGTCCACATCAGTCAGGTCCAGGTGGTGAACAAATCACCAGGACTGGGTGAGACCCAGATGGGGACCAGATTCACCAGGTTCAGGTGATTCCCAGGTGGTGAACAGAGTCCCCGGGTCCGGGAAGGACCAGGTAAGGACCAGATTCACCAGGTCCAAGAGGCTCACGTGGGGACCTGAGTCAAGGTATGGGTGAGGCCCAGGAGGCAACCCCACTCACCAGGTCCAGGTGAGGACAACCTGCAGGCCAGAGTCTCCAGATCCAGGTGAGGTCCTAGTGGGGACGGGAGTCACCAGGTAAATGTGAGTCTACAAGAACACCACGGTCACCAGGTACTGGTGCGGTTCATGTGGGAACGAGAGTCACCAGGTCCAGGTGAGACCAAGGTGGGGACCACAGTCACCAGGTCCAGATTGAGGCCTAGGTGGGGGGACCAGAGTCATCAGGACCAGTTGAGAACAAAGTGCGGAGCAAAGTTATCATGTCCAGGTGAGGCCCAGGTGGGGAACAGAGTAACCATGTCCCATTGATGCCAGGTGGGTAAAGAGTCACAAGGTCCAGAAGTGGCCTAACTGAGGAGTAGAGTCACCAGGTCCTGTTGAGGCCCAGCTGAGGACAAGTGTCGCCAGCTCCGGGTGAGTCCTAGAGGGGGATCAGAGACACCCGGTCCTCGTGATATCCAGGTGGGGACCAGAGTCACCACGTCAGGGTGAGGCCCAGAGGGGGACGAGAATCACTAGGTCCAGGTGAGGCCCCGATGTGGAACTGAGAAACCAGGTCCCATGATGCCCATATGAAGACCTGAGTCACCAGGTCCAAAAGAGGTCCCTGTGGGAAAGAGTCAACTCGTCCAGGTGAGGCCCAGGTGAGACCACGGTCACCAGGTCCAGATGAGCCCCAGGAATATAAGAGAGTATCCAGGTCCCAATGATGCCCATGTAACGACCAGAGTCAACAAGTCCAGGAGAGGCCCAATATGGATCAGAGTCATTGTGTTCCAGTTGAGGCCAGATGGAGACCACAGGAACCAGGTCCAGGAGAGCCCCATATGGGAACCAGAGCAACCATATCCAAGTGAGGTCCAGGTGGGACCACAGTCACAAGGTCCAGGTGAGGCGCAGGTGGCAACAGGATTCACCAAGTCCAAGTGAGGCCCAGGTGGCGACCAGTCACCAGATCCAGGTGCGGACGAGCTATGACCAGGTTCACCAGGCCAAAGTGAAGCCCAATGGGTGACCAGAGTCACCAGGTAAGGGTGAGGCCCAGAGGGGGAACCAGAGTAACCAGTTTAGTTTGGGGCCCGGATTTGGACCAGAGGTCCCTGGTCAAAGTGAGGCCCAGATGTGAATAGAGTATCCAGGTCACAATGATGCCTGGGTGAGGACCAGAGTCACTAGGGCCATGCAGGCCCAGATGGGGAAGAGAATCACTAGGTCCTGGTGAGGCAGAGAATAAGACCACAGTCAGCAATAACAGGTGAGCCCATTGTGGGTACCAGAGCCACTCTATCCAGCTGAGTCCCAGGTCCATGTGAGGCCCACGTGAGGAGCAGATTCATCAGGTCGAATTGAGGCATACCTGGGGACAAGAGTCACCAGGTCTGGGTGCGGCCTAGATGGGGCAAGATTCAGCAGTTCTGAGTTAGGTCAAAGTGGGGAAGAGAGACACCAGGTCCAGGTGAGGCCAAACGGAGGACCAGAGTCACCAGATCCAGGTGAGGTCCATGTTGGAAAGAGAGTCACCAGGTCCAAGAGAGGTCCAGGTGGGGACCAGAGTCACCAGATCCAGGTGAAGGGCCTGAGTTACCAGGTACAAGTGAGGCCCCGGTGGGGATCAGAGGCAACAGGTCCATGTGAGGCCAGCTTGGGGACTATGGTCAACAGGTCTACTTGAGGCCCTGGTGTGGAACACCGTAAACATGTCCATGTGAGTCCCTGGTTGTGACAAGTGTCACCACGTCCAGATGAGGCCCAGATGGGGAGCAGGTTCACCAGGTCCAGGGGAGGCCCTTGAAAGAACCAGAGTGAACAGTTCGAGGTCAGGCGCAGGTTTCAACCAGGGTCAGCAGTTCCAAGTCAGGCCAAAGGGGGTTCACAGCCACTAGGGCACGGTGAGACCCAGAGGGGGTCCAGAGTCACCTGGTCCAGGTGAGGTCCAGTTGTGGAACACACTCACCGGGTCCCAATTTTACCCAGTTGAGGACCATGGTCAACAGGGCCAGGTGAGACCCAGATGGGGATCCGCGTCCCCAAATCCAGGTGAAGCCAAGGTGGGGACCACAGTCACCAGATCCAGGGTAGTCTCAGGTGCAGACCAGAATCACCAGGTTCAGGTGAGGTGCAGGTAGCAACCACACTCACCAGGTCCCGGTGAGGCCCTGGTGGGACCACTGTCACAAGGTACATGAGAAGCTAGAAACACTGCAGCCACCAGGTCCACATGATATCCATGTGGGGACGAGAATCACCAGTTATAGGTGAGGACCATGTGGGGATCCGACTCACCATGTCCAGGTGAGGTCCAGGTGGGAACCAGTGTCACAATGTCCAGGAGTGGCCCAGGTGAAGCCCAGAGTTGATAGGTCCGGCTGGGTCACTGTTAGTGTACAATATAACCATATCCTGATGCTACCCAGCTGGGTACCAGAGACACCAGGACCTGGTGAGCCCCAGGTTGTACCAGAGACTTGAGGTCCAGGTGAGGTCCCGATGGGAACCACAGTCACCAGGTCAGGTGAGGCCATGCTTAGGATCAGAGTCACCAGTTACAGGTGTGGCCCAGGTGGAGCCAGAGTCACTTGGTACAGAAGAGGCCAAAGTCCGGACCAGAGTTACCAGGATCAGGTCAGTTCGAGTGTGGAATAGAGTACCCATGTCCCGATGATGCCCAGGTAGAACCAGAGTCATCAGGTCCACATGGGGCACAGGTGGGGAGCATGATCACTAGGTCCCAGTGAGGCCCAGGTGAGGACCAGGGTCACCAGATCTGGTTGAGGCCTAGAGGGGTACCAGAAACACCTGGTCCAGGTGACATCCAGATGGGGACCAGGGTCACCATTACAGGGTGAGGCCCAGAAAGGTTCCAGAGTCATCATGTCCAGGTGAGGCTCAGGTGTGGAACAGATTCACCAGGTACCAATGATGCCCAGGTGAGGACCTGAGTCACCAGGTCTGGGTGACACGCAGATAGGATCAGAGTCACCAGTTCCAGGTGAGGCCAAGAAAGGGTCCACAGCAATCAGGTCCAGGTGGGGAACAAAGCCCCGAGGACTGGGTGAGGCCCAGATGGGGACCAGATTCACCAGGTCCGGGTGATTCCCAGGTGGTGAACAGAGTTACGAGTTCCGGGTGAGGACCAGGGAAGGACCAGATTCACCAGGTCCAAGTGAGGCCCACGTGGGGACCTGTGTCACCAGGCATGTGTGAGGCCCAAGTGACAACCCCTCTCACCAGGTCCAGGTGAGGCCAACCTGCAGGCCATGCAGAGGAACCAGGTCCCGATGATGCCGAGGTAGGGACTAGAGTTCTCAGGTCCAGGTGAGCCAACCTGCAGGCCTTGCATGGAACATGTCCCGATGATGTTCAGGTAGGAACCAGAGTTACCAGGTTCAGGTGAGGCCAACCTGCAGGCCATGCAAGGGAACCATGTCCTGATGATGCCCAGGTAGGGATCAGAGTCACCAGGTCCAAATGAGGCCCAGATGGAGCATATTCACTAGGTGCAGGTGAGGCCCAGTTGAGGATCACAGTCACCAGATATGGTTGAGTCCTAGAGGGGTACCAGAATCACCTGGACCAGGTGACATCCAGATGGGGACCAGAGTCACCAGGTCAGGGTGAGGCCCAGAGAGGTTCCAGAGTCATCATATCCAGGTGAGACTCAGGTGAGGAACAGAGTCACCAGGTACCAATGATGCCCAGGTGAGGACCAGACTCACAAGATCTGGGTGACGTGCAGATACGATCAGAGTGACCAGTTCCAGGTGAGGCCAAGAAGGAGACCACAACAATCAGGTCCAGGTGGCGAACAAAGTCACCAGGAATGGGTGAGGCCCAGATGGGGACCAGATTCACCAGGTCCAGGTGAGGCCCAGGTGGTGAGCAGAGTCCCCGGGTGAGAGGACCAGGTAAGGACCAGATTAACAGATCAAAGAGGCCCACGTGGGGACCTGAGTCACCAGGATTGGGTGAGGCCTAGAGGGGTACCAGATTCACCTGGTCTAGGTGACATCCAGATGGGGACGATCGTAACCATGTCAGGGCGAGGCCCAGAGGGGATCCAGAGTCATCATGTCCAGGTGAGGCTCAGGTGTGGAACAGAGTATCCAGGTCATAATGGTCCACAGGTGAGGACCAGAGTCACCATATCTCGGAGAGGCCCAGTTAGGATCAGAGTTACCACTTCCAGGTGAGGCCAAGAGGGTGTCCACAGCAATCAGGTCCAGGTGGGGAACAAAGTCACCAGGACTAGGTGATGCCGAGGTGGTGACCAGATTTACCAGTTCCGGGTGAGGACTAGGTAAGGACCACATTCACCAGGTCCTAGTGAGGCCCACGTGGGGACCTGTGTACCCAGGCATGGGTAAGACGCAGGTGGGAACCCCACTCACCAGGTCAAGATAAGGCCAACCTGCAGGCCAAGCAGAGGAACCAGGTCCCAATGATGCCCAGGTAGGGACCAGAGTTACCAGGTCCAGGTGAGGCCAAGCAGCAGGCCATGCAGTGGAACGATGTCCCGATGATGCCCAGGTAGGGACCAGAGTTACCAGGTCCAAATGAGGCCCAGATGTAGCATATTCACTAGGTCCAGGTGTGGCCCAGTTGAGGACAAGAGTCACCAGATCTGGTTGAGGCATAGAGGGGTACTAGAATCACCTGGTGCAGGTGACATCAAGATGGGGACCAGATCACCAGGTTTGGGTGAGGCCCAGGTGGCAACCCCACTCACCAGGTCCTGGTGAGACCAACCTGCAGGCCAAAGTCACCAGATTCAGGTGAGGCACTAGTGGGGACCGGAGTCACCAGGTAAATGTGAGTCTACAAGTACACCACAGTCACCAGGTCCAGGTGTGGTTCATGTGGGAACGAGAGTCACCAGGTCCAGGTGAGACCCAGGTGGGGACGACAGTCTCCAGGTCCAGATTGAGGCCTCGGATGGGGCCAGGGTCATCGGGACCAGTTGAGGTCAAAGTGCGGAGCAAAGTTATCATGTCCATGTGAGGCCCAGGTGCAGAACAGAGTAACCATGTCCCATTGTTGCCAGGTGGGAAAAGAGTCACAAGGTCCAGACGAGGCCTAAGTGAGGAGTAGATTCACCAGGTCCTGTTGAGGCCGAGTTGAAGACCAGTGACCCCAGCTCCGGGTGAGTCCCGAAGGGGACCAGAGTCACCCGGTTCTGGTGATATCAGGGGGGGGATTAGAGTCAGCACGTCAGGGTGAGGCCCAGAGAGGGATGAGAATCACTAGGTCCAGGTGAGGCCCCGATGTGGAACTGAGAAACCAGGTCCCATGATGTCCATATGAGGACCTGAGTCACCAGGTCCAGTTGAGGTCCCTGTGGGAACCAGTCACCTCGTCCAGGTGAGGCCCAGGTGGGACCACAGTCACTAGGTCCAGGTGAGGCCCAGGTATATGAGAGAGTATCCAGGTCCCAATGATGCCTAGGTAAGGACCAGAGTCAACAGGTCCATGAGAGGTCCAAATATGTATCAGAGTCATTGTCTTCCAGGTGAGGCCAAATGGAGACCACAGGAACCAGGTCCAGGAGAGCCCCATATGGGAACCAGAGCCACCAGATCCAGGTGAGGTCCAGGTGGGACCACAGTCACAATGTCCAGGTAAGGTGCAGGTGGCAACAGGATTCACCAAGGCCAGGTGAGACCCAGGTGGCCACCAGTCACCAATTCCAGGTGTGGACCAGCTAAGGACCAGATTCACCAGGCCCAAGTGAAGCCCAAGGGGTGACCAGAGTCACCAGGTAAGGGTGAGGCCCAGAGGGGGAACCAGAGTAACCAGTTTAGTTTGAGGCCCAGAATGGGACCAGAGGTCCCTGGTCAATGTGAGGCCCAGGTGTGGAATAGAGTATCCACTTCCCAATGATTCCTGGGTGAGGACCAGAGTCACTAGGGCCATGCAGGCCCAGATGGGGAACAGAATCACTAGGTCCTGGTGAGGCATAGAATAAGACCACAGTCACCAGTATCAGTTGAGCCCCTTGTGGGAACCAGAGCCACTGTATCCAGCTGAGTCCCAGGTCCATGTGAGGCCCGCGTGAGGATCAGATTCATCAAGTCGAATTGAGGCATAGCTGGTGACAAGAGTCACCAGGTCTGGGTGCGAACTAGGTGGGGCAAGATTCAGCAGTTCTGAGTTAGGTCCAAGTGGGGACGAGAGACACCAGGTCCAGGTGAGGCCAAACTGAGGACCAGAGTCAACAGATCCAGGTGAGGTCCATGTTGGAAAGAGAGTCACCAGGTGCAGGAGAGGTCCAGGTGGGGACCAGAGTCACCAGATCCAGGTGAGGTACAGTTGGGGACCAGAGTCACCAGATCCAGGTGAAGCCCAGGTGGGGACCAGAGTCACTAGGTCCAGATGAGGCCCAGATGAGGGCCAGAGTTACCAGGTACACGTGAGGCCCCGGTGGGGATCTGAGGCAACAGGTCATGTGAGGCCGGCTTGGGGACCATGGTCAACAAGTCTACTTGAGGCCCAGGTGTGGAACACAGTAAGCAGGTCCAGGTGAGTACGCGGTTGTGACATGAGTCACCACGTCCTGGTGAGTTAGGTGGGGACCAGGATCACAAGGTACAGGGTAGGCCCTTGAAAGTACCAGAGTCAACAGTTTGAGGTCAGGCGCAGGTGGCAACCAGGGTCAGCAGGTCCAAGTCAGGGCAAACTTGGGTTCACAGTCACTAGGGCGTGGTGAGACCCAGAGGGAGACCAGAATCACCTGGTCCCGGTGAGGTCCAGTTGTGGAATACAGTCACCGGGTCCCAATTTTGCCCAGTTGAGGACCATGGTCAACAGGGCCAGGTGAGGCCCAGATGGAGACCGGAGTCTCCAAAACAGGTGAAGCCCAGGTGGGGACCACAGTCAACAGATCCAGGGTAGTCTCAGGTGCAGACCAGAATGACCAGGTCCACTTGAGGTGCAGGTTGCAACCACACTCACCAGGTCCCGGTGAGGCCCTGGTGGGGACCAGAGTCACGAGGTACATGAGATGCTAGAAACACTGCAGCCACCAGGTCCACATGATGTCCATGTGGGAACGACAATCACCAGTTACAGGTGAGGTCCAGGTGGGGATCCGACTCACCATGTCCAGGTGAGATCCAGGTGGGAACCAGTGTCACCATGTCCAGGTGTGGCCCAGGTGAAGACCAGAGTTAATAGGTCCAGCGGGATCACTGTTAGTGAACAGTGTAACAATATCCTGAGGTTACCCAGGTGGGGACCAGAGACAAAGGTCCAGGTGAGATCCCGATGGGAACCACAGTCACCAGGTCAGGTGAGGCCATGCTTAGGATCAGAGTCACCGGTTACAGGTGAGGCCCAGGTAGAGCCAGAGTCACCTGGTACAGAAGAGGCCAAAGTCAGGACCAGAGTTGACATGATCAGGTCAGTCCCAGTGGGGAATACTGTAACCATTTCCCGAGGATGCCCAGGTAAAACCAGAGTCACCATGCCCAGATGCGTCGCAGGTGGGGAGCATGTTCACTAGGTCCCGGTGAGGCCCACTTGGGGCCCAGAGTCACCAGGTCAAGTTGAGGCCTAGAGGGGTACCAGGTTCACCTGGTCTAGGTGAAATCCAGATGGGGACCAGAGTCACCATGTCAGGCTGAGGCCCAGAGGGGATCCAGAGTCATCATGTCCAGGTGAGGCTCAAGTGTGGAACAGAGAATCCAGTTCATAATGATACACAGGTGAGGACCAGAGTCACTAGATCAGGGTGAGGCCCAGTTAGTATCAGAGTCACCAGTTCCAGGTGAGGCCAAGAAGGAGTCCACAGCAATCAGGTCCAGTTGGGGAACAAAGTCACCAGGAATGGATGACCCCAGATGGGGACCAGATTCACCAGGTCCAGGTGATTCCCAGGTGGTGACCTGAGTTAACAGTTCCGGGTGAGGACCAGGTAAAGTCCAGATTCACCAGGTCCAAGTGAGGCCCACGTGGGGACCTGTGTCACCAGGCATGGGCGAGGCCCATGTGGCAACCCCACTCACCAGGTCCAGGTGAGGCGAAACTGCAGGCCATGCAGAGGAACCATGTCTCGATGATGCCCAGGTTGGGATCAGAATCACCAGGTCCAATGAGACCCAGATGGAGCATATTTACTAGGTCCATGAGGTGCAGTGGTGTACCAGAGTCACAAGACCTGGTTGAGGCCTAGAGGGGTACCAGAATCACCTGGTCCAGGTGACATCCAGATGGGGACCAGAGTCACCAGGTCAGGATGAGGCCCAGAGAGGTTCCAGAGTCAACATGTCCAGGTGAGGCTCAGGTGTGGAACAGAGTCACCAGGTACCAAAGATGCCCAGGTGAGGACCAGAGTCACCAGGTCTGGGTAATGCGCAGATAGGATCAGAGTCACCAGTTCAAGGTGAGGCCAAGAAATTGTCCACAGCAATCATCCAGGTGTGGAACAAAGTCACCAGGACTGGGTGATGCCCAGATGGGGACCAGATTGACCAGGTCCAGGTGAGGCCCAGGGCGTGACCAGAGACCCCGGGTATCGGAGACGACCAGGTAAGGACCAGATTCACCAGGTCCAAGAGGCCGACGAGGGGCCTGTGTCCCCAGGTACGGGTGAGGCACAGGTGGCAACGACACTCACCAGGTCCAGGAGAGGCCATCTTTCGCGCCATGCAGAGGAACCGTGTCCCGATGATGCCCATGTAGGAACCAGAGTTACCAGGTCCAGGTGATGCCAACCTGCAGGCAATGCAGGGGAACCATGTACCGATGATGCCGAGGGAGGGACCAGAGTCACCAGGTCCAAATGAGGCCCAGATGGAGCATATTCACTAAGTCCACGTGAGGCCCAGTTGAGGACCAGAATCACCAGATCTGCTTGAGGCCTAGATGGGAACCAGAATCACCCAGTCCAGGTTACGTCCTAATGGGGACCAGAGTCACCAGGTCAGGGTGAGGCCCAGAGAAGTTCCAGAGTCATCATGTACAGGTGAGGCTCAGGTGTGGAACAGAGTCACCAGGTACGAATGATGCCCAGGTGAGGACAAGAGTCAACAGGTCTGGGTGACGCGCAGATAGGATCAGAGTCACCAGTTCCAGGTGAGGCCAAGAAAGAGTCCACAGCAATCAGGTCAAGGTGTGGAACAAAGTCACCAAGAATGGGTGAGGCACAGATTGGGACCAGATTCACCAGGTCCAGGTGAGGCCCAGGTGGTGACCAGAGTCATCGGGTCTGGGAGAGGACCAGGTAAGGACCAGATTCACCTGGTCCAAGAGGCTCACGTAGGGACCTGAGTCACCAGGTATGGGTGAGGCCCTAGTGGCAACCCACTCACCAGGTCCAGGTGAGGCCAACCTGCAGGCCAGAGTCACCAGATCCAGGTGAGGCCCTAGTGGGGACCGGAGTCACCAGGTAAATGTGAGTCTACAAGAACACCATAGTCACCAGGTCCAGGTGTGGTTCATGTGGGAACGAGAGACACCAGGTCCAGGTGAGACCCAGGTGGGGACCATAGTCACCAGGTCCAGATTGAGGACTAGGTAGGGGGACCAGAGTCATCAGGACTTGTTGAGGCCAAAATGTGGAGCAAAGTTATCATGTCCATGTGAGACCCAGGTGGGAAACAGAGTAACCATGTCCCATTGATGCCAGGTGGGAAAAGAGTCACAAGGTCCAGACGAGGCCTAAGTGAGGAGTAGATTCACCAGGTCATGTTGAGGCCCAGCTGAGGACAAGTGTCGCCAGCCCCGGGTGAGTCCCAGATGGGGACCAGAGTCACCCGGTCCTGGTCATATCCAGGTGGGGACCAGAGTCACCACGTCAGGGTGAGGCCCAGAGGGGACGAGAATCACTAGGTCCAGGTGAGGCTTCGATGTGGAACTGAGAAACCAGGTCCCATGATGCCCATATGAGGACCTGAGTCACCAGGTCCAGGTGAGGTCTCTGTGGGAACCAGTCACCTCGTCCAGGTGAGGCCCAGGTGGGACCACAGTCACCAGGTCCAGGTGAGGCCCAGGTATATAAGAGAGTATCCAGGTCCCAATGATGTCCAGGTAAGGACCAGAGTCAACAGGTCCAGGAGAGGCCCAAATATGGTTCAGAGTCATTGTGCTCCAGGTGAGGCCAGATGGAGACCACAGGAACCAGGTCCAGGAGAGCCCCATATGGGAACCAGAGCCACCAGATCCAGGTGATGTCTGGGTGGGACCACAGTCACTAGGTCCAGAGGAGGCGCAGGTGGCAACAGGTTTCACCAAATCCAGGTGAGGCCCAGGTAGTGACCGGTCACCAGATCCAGGTGCGGAATAGCTAAGGACCAGATTCACCAGGCCCAAGTGAAGCCCAATGGGTGACCAGAGTCACCAGGTAGGAGTGACGCCCAGAGGGGGAACCAGAATAACCAGTTTAGTTTGAGGCTCAGAATGGGACCCTAGGTCCCTGGTGAAAGTGAGGCGCAGATGTGGAATAGAGTATCCAGATCCCAATGATGCCTGTGTGAGGAAAATAGTTACTAGGGCCATGCAGGACCAGATGGGGAACAGAATCACTACGTCCTGGTGAGGCATAGAATAAGACCACAGTCAGCAGTATCAGGTAAGCCCCTTGTGGGAACCAGAGCCACTCTATCCAGCTGAGTCCCAGGTCCATGGAGGCCCACGTGAGGACCAAATTCATCAGGTCGAATTGAGGCATAGCTGGGGACAAGAGTCACCATGTCTGTGTGCGGCCTAGGTTGGGCAAGATCAGCAGTTCTGAGTTAGGTCAAAGTGGGGACGAGAGACACCAGGTCCAGGTGAGGCCAAACTGAGGACCATAGTCACCAGATCCAAGTGAGGTCCATGTTGGAAAGTGAGTCACCAGGTCCAGGAGAGGTTCAGGTATGGACCAGAGTCACCAGTTCCAGGTGAAATCCAGGTGGGGACCAGAGTCACCAGATCCAGTTGAAGCCCAGGTGAGGTCGAGAGGCACCAGGTCCAGATGAGGCCCAGGTGAGGACCAGAGTCACCAGATCTGAGAGAGGCCCAGTTGGGATCAGAGTTACCACTTCCAGGTAATGCCAAGAAGGTGTCCACAGCAATCAGGTCAGGTGGGGAACAAAGTCACCAGGACTAGGTGATGCCCAGGTGGTGACCAGATTTACCAGTTCCGGGTGAGGACTATGTAAGGACCACATTCACCAGGTCCAAGTGAGGCCCACGTGGGGACCTGTGTCACCAGGCATGGGTAAGATCCAGGTGGGAACCCCACTCACCAGGTCAAGATGTCCCGATGATGCCCAGGTAGGGACCAGAGTTACCAGGTCCAGGTGAGGCAAACCAGCAGGCCATGCAGTGGAACCATTTCCAGATGATCCCCAGTGAGTGACCAGAGTCACCAGGTCCAAATGAGGCCCAGATGGAGCATATTCACTAGGTCCAGGTGAGACCCACTTGAGGACAAGAGTCACCAGATCAAGTTGAGGCCTAGAGGGTTTCCAGAATCACCTGGTCCAGGTGACATCCAGATGGGGACCAGATCACCAGGTCAGGGTGAGGCCCAGAGAGGTCCCAGAGACATCATGTCCAGGTGAGGCTCAGGTGAGGAACAGAGTAACCACGTACCAATGATGCCCAGGTGAGGACGAGAGTCACCAGGTCTGGGTGACGCTCAGATCGGATCAGAGTCACCAGTTCAAGGTGAGGGCAAGAAAGAGTCCAGAGCAATCAGGTCCAGTTGGGGAACATAGTCACCAGGACTGGGTTAGGCCCAGATGGGGACCAGATTCACCAGGTCCAGGTGAGGCCCATGTTGTGACCAGATTCCCCGGGTCTGGGAGAAGTCCAGGTAAGGGCCAGATTCACCAGGTCCAAGAGGCCCATGTGGGGACCTGAGTCACCAGGTATGGGTGAGGCCCAGGTGGCATCCCACTAATCAAGTCCAGGTGAGGCCAACCTGCAGGCCAGAATCACCAGGCCCAGGGGAGGCCCAAGGGGTGACCAGAGTCACCAGGTAAGGGTGAGGTTAAGAGGGGGAACCAGAGTAACCAGTTTAGTTTGAGGCCCAGAATGGGACCAGCGTTTCCTGGTAAAAGTGAGGCCCAGGTGAGGAATAGAGTATCCAGGTCCCAAAGATGCCTGAGTGAGGACCAGAGTCACTAAGGCCATGCAGGCCCAGATGGGGAACAGAATCACTAGTTTCTGGTGAGGCATAGAATAAGACCACATTCAGCAGTATCAGGTGAGCCCCTAGTGGGAACCAGAGCCACTCTTTCCAGCTGAGTCCCAGGTAAATGTGAGGTCCACGTGAGGACCAGATTCATCAGGTCGAATTGAGGAATAGCTAGGGACAAGAGTCACTAGGTCTGGGTGCGTAATAGGTGGGGCAAGATTCAGCAGTTCTGAGTTAGATCAAAGTGGGCAAGAGAGACACCAAGTCCAGGAGAGGTCCAGATTGGGACCAGAGTCACCAGATCCAGGTGAAGTCCAGATGGGGACCAGAGTCTCCAGATCCAGGTGAAGCCCAGGTGGGGACCAGAGTCTCTAGGTCCAGATGAGGCCCAGGTGAGGACCAGAGTTACAAGGTAAAAGTGAGGCCCCGGTGGGGATCAGAGGCAACAGATCCATGTGAGGCCGGCTTGGGGACCATGGTCAACAGGTCTACTTGAGGCCCAGGTGTGGAACACAGTAAGCAGGTCCAGGTGAGTCCCCACGGTGACAAGATTCACCACGTCCAGGTGAGGCCCAGGTTCGGACCAGGATCACCAGGTACAGGGGAGGCCCTTGAAAGAACCAGAGTCAACAGTTCGAGTTCAGGCGCAGGTTTCAACCACGGTCAGCAGGTCTAAGTCAGGGGAAACTGGGGTTCACAGTCACTAGGGAATGGTGAGACCCAGAGGGGCACCAGAGTCACGTGGTCCAGGTGAGGTCCAGTTGTGGAACACAGTCACCGTGTCCCAATTTTGCCCAGTTGAGGACCATGGTCAACAGGGCCAGGTGAGGCTCACATGGGGACGAGAGTCCCCAAATCCACGTGAAGCCCAGGTGGGGACCACAGTCACCATATCCAGGGTAGTCTCAGGTGCAGACCAGAATCACCAGGTCCAGGTGAGGTGCAGGTGGCAACCACACTCACCAGGTCCCGGTGAGGCCCTGGTGGGGACCAGTGTCACAAGGTACATGACAAACTAGAAACACCGCAGCCACCAGGTCCACATGATGTCCATGTGGAAACGAGAATCAACAGTTATAGGTTAGGACCAGGTGGGTATCTGACTCACCATTTCCAGGTGAGACCCAGGTGGGAACGAGTGTCACCATGTCCAGGTGTGGCCCAGGTGAAGACCAGAGTTAATAGGTCCGGCTGGGTCACTGTTAGTGAACAGTGTAACCATATCCTGATGCTACCCATGTGTGTACCAGAGACACCAGATCCTGGTGAGGCACAGCTGGGACCAGAGACATGAGGTCCAGGTGAGGTCCCGATGGGAACCACAGTCACCAGGTCACGAGAGGCCATGCTTTGGATCAGAGTCACCAGTTACAGGTGAGGCCTAGGTGGAGCCAGAGTCACCTGGTACAGAAGAGGCCAAAGTAAGGACCAGAGTTACCAGGATCAGGTCAGTCCCAGTGGGAAACATAGTAACCATGTCCCGATGATGCCCAGGTAGACCCAGCGTCACCAGGTCCAGATGAGGCGCAGGTGGGGAGCAAATTCACTAGGTCTCGGTGACACCCAGTTGAGGACCAGAGTCACCAGGTCTATTTGAGCCCTAGAGGGGTAACAGATTCACCTGGTCTAGGTGACATCCTGATGGGGACCAGAGTCACCATGTCAGGGTGAGGCCCAGAGGGGATCCAGAGTCATCATGTCCAGGTGAGGCTCAGGTGTGGAACAGAGTATCCAGGTCATAATGGTCTACAGGTGAGGACCAGAGTCACCAGATCTGGGTGAGGCCCAGGTAGGATCAGAGTCACCACTTCCAGTTGAGGCCAAGAAGGAGTCCACAGCAATCAGGTCCAGAGGGGAACAAAGTCACCAGGACTGGGTGAGGCCCAGATGGGGACCAGATTCACCAGGTCCAGGTGATTCCCAGGTGGTGACCAGAGTTACCAGTTCTGGGGAAGGACCAGGTAAGGACCAGATTCACCAGTTCCAATTGAGGTCCACGTGGGGACCTGTGTCACCATGTATGGGTGAGGCACAATTGGCAACCCCACTCACCAGGTCCAGGTGAGGCCAACCTGCAGGCCATGCAGTGGAACCATGTACCGATAATGCCCAAGTAGGGACCAGAGTTACCAGGTCCAGGTGAGGCCAACCTGCAGGCCATGCATTGGAACCATATCCCTATGATGCCCAGGTAGGCACCAGAGTCACCAGGTCCAAATGAGTCCCAGATGGAGCATATTCACTAGGTCCAGGTGAGGCCCAGTTGAGGACCAGGGTCACCAGAACTGGTTGAGGCCTAGAGGGGTACGAGAATTCCCTGGTCCAGGTGATATCCAGATGGGGACCAGAGTCACAAGGGCAGGTTGAGGCCCAGAGAGGTTCCAGAGTCAGCATGTCCAGGTGAGGCTCAGGTGTAGAACAGAGTCACCAGGTACCAATGATGCCCAGGTGAGGACCAGAGTCACCAGGTCTGGGTGACGCGCAGATAGGAACAGAGTCACCAGTTCCAGGGAGGCTAAGAAAGCGTCCACAGCAATCAGGTCCAGGTGGGGAACAAGGTCGCCATGCCTGGGTGAGGCCCAGATGGGGACCAGATTCACCAGATCCAGGTGAGTCCCAGGTGGTGACCAGAGTCCCCGGGTCTTGGAGAGGACCAGGTAAGGACCAGATTCACCAGGTCCTAGAGGCCCACGTGTGGACCTGAGTCAACAGGTATGGGTGAGGCTCACATGGCAACCCCACTCACCAGGTCCAGGTGTGGCCAATCTGCAGGTCAGAGTCATCAGATCCAGGTGAAGCCGTAGGGGGGAACGGAGTCATAGGTAAATGTGAGTCTACAAGAAAACCACAGACAACAAGGCCAGGTGTGTTTCATGTGGGAACGAGAGTCACCAGGTCCAGGTGAGACCCAGGTGGGGACCACAGTCACCAGGTCCAGATTGAGGCCTAGGTGGGGGGACCAGAATCATCAGGACCATTTGAGGCCACAGTGTGGAGCAAAGTTATCATGTCCAGGTGAAGTCCAGGTGGGGAACAGAGTAACCATGACCCATTGATGCCAGGTGGGAAAAGAGTCACAAGGTCCAGACGAGGCCTAAGTGAAGAGTAGATTCACCAGGTCCTGTTGAGGCCCAGCTGAGGACCAGTGTCCGCAGCTCCGGGAGAGTCCCAGAGGGGGACTAGTGTCACCCGGTTCTGGTGATATCCAGGTGGGGCCCAGAGTCACCATGTCAGGGTGAGGCCCAGAGGGGGACGAGAATCACTATGTCCAGGTGAGCCCCTGATGTGGAACTGAGAAACCAGGTCCCATGATGCCCATATGAGGATCTGAGTCACCAGGTCCAGGTGAGGTCCCTGTGGGAACCAGTCACCTCGTCCAGGTGAGGCCCAGGTGGGACCACAGTCACCAGGTCCAGGTGAGGCCCAGGTATATAAGAGAGTATCCAGGTCCCAGTGATTCCCATGTAGAACCAGAGTCACCAGATCCAGATGAGGCGCAGGTGGGGAATATGTTCACTAGGTCCCCGTGAGGCCCAGTTCAGGACCAGAGTCACCAGGTCAAGTTGTGTCCTAGAGGGATACCAGATTCACCTAGTCTAGGTGACATCCTGATGGGGACCAGATTCATCATGTCAGGGAGAGGCCCAGAGGGGATCCAGAGTCATTATGTCCAGGTGAGGCTCAGGTGTGGAACAGAGTATCCAGGTCCTAATGGTCCATAGGTGAGGACCAGAGTCACCAGATCTGGGTGAGGCCCAGTTAGGATCAGAGTCACCAGTTCCAGGTGAGGCCAAGAAGGAATCCACAGCAATCAGGTCCAGGTGGGGTGACAAAGTCACCAGGACTGGATGAGGACCAGATGGGGACCAGATTAAGCAGGTCCAGGTGACTTCCAGGTGGTGACCAGACTTACCAGTTCCGGGTGAGGACCAGGTAAGGACAAGATTCAACAGGTCCACGTGAGGCCCACGTGGGGACCTGAGTCACCAGGTATGGGTGAGGACCAGGTGGCAACCCCAACCCCAGGTCCAGGTGAGGCCAACATGCAGGCCATGCAGAGGAACCATGTCACGATGATGCCCTGGTTGGGACCAGAGTTACCAGATCCAGGTGAGGCCAAACTTCAGGCCATGCAGTGGAACCATGTCCCGATGATGCCCAGGTAGGGACCAGAGTCACCAGGTCCAAATGAAGCCCAGATGGAGCATATTCACTAGGTCCAGGTGGGGCCCAGTTGAGGACCAGAGTCACCAGATCTGGTTGAGGCCTAGAGGGCTACCAGAATCACCTGGTCCAGGTGACATCCAGATGGGGACCAGAGTCACCAGGTCAGGGTGAGGCCCAGAGATTTTTCACAGTCATCAAGTCCAGGTGAGGCTCAGGTGTGGAACAGAGTCACCAGGTACCAACGATGCCCAGGTGAGGACCAGAGTCACCAGGTCTGGGTGATGCGCAGATAGAATCAGAGTCACCAGTTCCAGGTGAGGCCAAGAAAGAGTCCAGAGCAATCAGGTCCAGGTGGGGAACAAAGAACCCAGGACTGGGTGAGACCCAGATGGGGACCAGATTCACCAGGTCCAGGTGAGTCCCAGGTGGTGACCAGAGTCCCTGGGTCCGGGAAGGACCAGGTAAGGACCAGATTCACCAGGTCCAAGTGGCCCACGTGGGGACCTGAGTCAACAGGTATGGGTGAGGCCCAGGTGGCAACCCCACTCACCAGGTCCAGGTGAGGCCAACCTGCAAGCCAGAGTCTCCAGATCCAGGTGAGGCCCTAGTGGGGACCGGAGTCACCAGGTAAATGTGAGTCTACAGGAACACCACAGTCACCAGGTCCTCGTGTGGTTCATGTGGGAAGGAGTGTTACCAGGTCCAGGTGAGACCCAGGAGGGGACCACAGTCACCAGGTCCAGATTGAGGCCTAGGTGAGGGGACCAGAGTCATCAAGACCAGTTGAGAACAAAGTGTAGAAAAAGTTATCATGTCCAGGTGAGGCCCAGGTGGGGAACAGAGTAACCATGTCCCATTGATGCCATGTGGGAAAAGAGTCACAAGGTCCAGACGTGGCCTAACTGAGGAGTAGATTCATCAGGTCCTGTTGAGGCCCAGATTAGGACCACTGTCCCCAGCTCCGGGTGAGTCCCAGAGGGGGACCAGAGTCACTGGTTCTGGTGATATCCAGGTGGTGACCAGAGTCACCACGTCAGGATGAAGCCCAGAAAGGGACGAGAATCACTAGGTCCTGGTGAGGCATAGAATAAGACCACTGTCACCAGTATCAGGTGAGCCCCTTGTGGGAACCACAGCCACTCTATGCAGCTGAGTCCCAGGTCCATGTGAGGCCCACGTGAGGACCAGATTCATCAGGTCGAATTGAGGCATAGCTGGGGACAATAGTCACCAGGTCTGGGTGCGGTCTAGGTGGGGCATGATTCAGCAGTTCTGAGTTAGGTCAAAGTTGGGATGAGAGACACCAGGTCCAGGTGAGGCCAAACTGAGGACCAGAGTTACCAGATCCAGGTGAGGTCCATGTTGGAAAGAGAGTCACCAGGTCGGGAGAGGTCCAGGTGGGGACCAGAGTCACCAGATCCAGGTGAACTCCAGGTGGGGACCAGAGTCACCAGACACAGGTGAAGCCCAGGTGGGGACCAGAGTCACTAGGTCCAGATGAGGCCCAGGTGAGGACCAGAGTTTCCAGGTACACGTGAGGCCCCGGTGGGGATCAGAGGCAACAGGTCCATGTGAGGCCGGCTTGGGGACCATGGTCAACAGGTCTACTTGAGGCCCATGTGTGGAACACAGTACCAGGTCCAGGTGAGGCCCAGGTGGTGACCAGAGTCCCCGGGTCTGGGAGAGGACCAGGTAAGGACCAGATTCACCAGGTCCAAGAGGCCCACGTGGAGACCTGAGTCACCAGGTATGGGTGAGGCCCAAGTGGCATCCCCACAAACCAGGTCCATGTGAGGCCAACCTTCAGGCCAAGTCACCCGAACCACGTGAGGACCTAGTGGGGACTGGATTCACCAGTTAAAAGTGATTCTACAAGAACAACACAGTCATCAGATCCTGGTGTGGTTCATGTGGAATCGAGAGTCACCAGGTCCAGGTGAGACCCAGGTGGGGACCACAGTCACCAGGTCCAGATTGAGGCCTAGGTCGGGGGACCAGAGTCATCAGGACCAGTTGAGGCCAAAGGGTGGAGCAAAGTTATTATGTCCATGTGAGGCCCAGGTGGGGAACAGAGTAACCATGTCCCAAAGATGCCAGGTGCGAAAAGAGTCACAAGGTCCAGACGAGGCCTTAGTGAGGAGTAGATTCACCAGGTCCTCTTGAGGCCCAGTTGAGGACCAGTGTCCCCAGCTCCGGGAGAGTCCCAGAGGGGGACCAGAGTCACCCGGTTCTGGTGATATCCAGGTGGGGACCTGAGTCACCAAGTCCTGGTGAGGCCCAGAGGGGGACCAGAATCAATAGATCCAGGTGAGGCCCCGATGTGTAACTGAGAATCCAGGTCCCATGATGCCCATATGAGGACCTGAGTCACCAGGTCCAGGTGAGGTCCCTGTGGGAGCCAGTCACCTCATCCAGGTGAGGCCCAGGTGGGACCACAGTCACCAGGTCCAGGTGAGGCCCAGGTATATAAGAGAGTATCCAGGTCCCAATGTTGCCCAGGTACGGACCAGAGTCAACAGGTCCAGAAGAGGCCCAAATATGGATCAGAGTCATTGTGTTCCAGGTGAGACCAGATGGAGACGATAGGAACCAGGTCCAGGAGAGCCCCATAGGGGAACCAGAGCCACCAGATCCAGGTGAGGTCCAGGTGAGACCACAGTCACAAGGTCCAGGTGAGGCGCTGGCGGCAACAGGATTCACTAAGTCCAGGTGAGGCCCAGGTGGCGACCAGTCACCAGATCCAAATGTGGACCAGCTAAGGACCAGATTCACCAGGCCCAAGTGAAGCCCAAGGGGTGACCAGAGTCACCAGGTAAGGGTAAGGCCCAGAGGGGAACCAGAGTAACCAGTTTAGTTTGAGGCCCAGAATGGGACCTGTGGTCCCGGGTCAAAGTGAGCCCTAGGTGTGTAATAGGGGATCCAGGTCCCAATGATGCCTGGGTGAGGACCAGAGTCACTAGGGCCATGCAGGCCCAGATGGGGAACAGAATCAGTACATCCTGGTGAGGCATAGAATAAGACCACAATCACCAGTATCAGGTGTGCCCCTTGTGGGAACCAGAGCCACTCTATCCAGGTGAGTCCCAGGTCCATGTGAGGCCCACGTGAGGACCAGATTCATCAGGTCGAATTGAGGCATAGCTGGGGACAAGAGTCATCAGCTCTGGGTGCGGCCTAGGTGGGGCAAGATTCAGCATTTCTGAGTTAGGTCAAAGTGGGGACGAGAGACACCAGTACAGGTGAGGCCAAACTGAGACCAGAGTCACCAGATCCAGGTGAGGTCCATGTTGGAAAGAGAGTCACAAGGTCCAGGAGAGGTCCAGGTGTGGAACAGAGTCACCAGATCGAGTTGAAGTCCAGGTGGGGACGAGAGTCTCCAGATCCAGGTGAAGCCCAGGTGGGGACCAGAGTCACTAGGTCCAGATGAGGCCCAGGTGAAGATCAGAGTTAACAGGTACACGTGAGGCCCCGGCGGGGATCACAGCCAAAATGCCACGTGAGGCCGGCTAGGGGACCATGGTCAACAGGTCTACCTGAGGCCCAGGTGTGGAACACTGTAAGCCTGTCTAGGTGAGTCCCCAGTAGTGACAAGAGTCACCACGTCCAGTTGAGACCAAATTGGGGACCAGGATCACCAGGTGCAGGGGAGGCCTTTGAAAGAACCTGAGTCAACAGTTCGAGGTCAGGCGTAGGTGGCAAGCAGGGTCAGCACATCCAAGTCAGGCCAAAGTTGGGTTCACAGTCACTAGGGCACGGTGAGACCCAGAGGGGGACCAGAGTCACGTGGTCCATGTGAGGCCCAGTTGTGGAACACAGTCACCGGGTCTCAATTTTGTCCAGTTGAAGACCATGGACAACAGGGCCAGGTGAGGCCCGGATTGGGACCGGAGACCCCAAATCCAGGTGAAGCCCAGGTGGGGACTACAGTCACAAGATCCAGGGTAGTCTCAGGTGCAGACCAGAATCACCAGGTCCTGGTGAGGTGCAGGTGGCAACCACACACACCAGGTCCCGGTGAGGCCCTGGTGCGGACCAGATGCTCGAGGTACATGAGAAGTTAGAAACGCTGCAGCCACCAGTTCCACATAATGTCCATGTGGGAATGAGAATCACCAGTTACAGGTGAGGACCAGGTGGGGATCTGACTCACCATGTCCAGGTGAGACCCTGGTGGGAACCAGTGTCACCATGTTCAGGTGTGGACCAAGTCAAGACCAGAGTTAACAGGTCCGGCTGGGTCACTGTTAGTGAACAGTGTAACCGTATCCTGATGCTACCAAGGTGGATACCAGAGACACCAGGTCCTGGTGAGGCCCAGTTGGGCCCAGAGACATGAGGTCCAGGTGAGGTTCCGATGGGAACCACAGTCACCAGGTCAGGTGAGGCCATGCTTAGGATCAGAGTCACCAGTTCCAGGTGAGGCCCAGGTGGAGCCAGAGTCACCTGGTACAGAAGAGGCCAGTCAGGACCAGAGTTACCAGGATCAGGTCACTCCAAGTGGGAATAGAGTAACCATGTCCCGATGATGCCCAGGTAGAACCAGAGTCAACAGGCTCAGATGTGGCGCAGGTGGGGAGCATGTTCACTAGGTCCCGTTGAGGCCCAGTTGAGGACCAGAGTCACCAGGTCTAGGTGAGGCCTAGAGGGGTACCAGATTCACCTGGTCTGGTGACATCCAGATGGGGACCAGAGTCCCCATGTCAGGTTGAGGCCCAGAGGGGATCCAGAGTCAACATATTCAGGTGAGGCTCAGGTGTGGAACAGAGTATCCAGGTCATAATGGTCCACAGGTGAGGACCAGAGTCACCAGATCTGGGTGAAGCCCAGTTAGCATCAGAGTCAGCAGTTCCAGGTTAGCCAAGAAGGAGTCCACAGCAATCAGGTCCAGGTGGGGAAGAAAGTCAACAGGACTGGGAGAGGCCCAGATGGGGACCAGATTCACCAAGCCCAGGTGATTCCCATGTGGTGACCAGAGTTACCAGTTCCGGGTGACCACCAGGTAAGGACCAGATTCACCAGGTCCAAGTGAGGCCCACGTGGGGACCTGTTTCACTAGGCAAGGGTGAGACCCAGGTGAGAAACCCACTCACCAGGTCCAGGTGAGGCCAACCTGCAGGCCATGCAGAGGAACCAGGTCCCAATGATGCCCAGGTAGGGACGAGAGTTACCAGGTCCAGGTGAGGCCAACCTACAGGCCATGCAGTGGAACTATGTCCCGATGATGCCCAGGTAGGGACCAGAGTCACCAGGTCTAAATGAGGCCCAGATGGAGCATATTCTCAAGGTCCAGGTGAGGCCCAGTTGAGGACCAGAGTCACCAGACCTGGTTGAGGCCCAGAGGGGTACCATAATCCCTTGGACCAGGTGACATTCATATGGGGACCAGAGTCACCAGGTCAGGTTGATAGCCAGGGAGATCCAGAATCATCATGTCCAGGGGAGCCTCAGGTGTGGAACAGAGTCACCTGGACCAATGATGCCCAGGTGAGGACCAGAGTAACCAGGTACACGTGAGGCCCCGGTGGGGATCAGAGGCAACAGGTCCATGTGAGGTAGACTTGGGGACCATGGTCAACAGGTTTATTGAGGCCCAAGTGTGGAACACAGTAAGCAGGTCCAGTTGAGTCCCCAGTGGTGACAAGAGTTACCATGTTCAGGTGAGGCCCGGTGGGGACCAGGATCACCAGGTACAGGGGAGGCCCTTGAAAGAACCAGAGTCAACAGTTCGACGTCAGTCGCAGGTGGGAACCAGGGTCAGCAGGTCCAAGTCAGGCCAAAGTGGGTTTCTCAGTCACTAGGGCACGGTGAGACCTAGAGGGGAACCAGAGTCACGTGGTCCAGGTGAGTTCCAGTTGTGGAACACAGTCACCACGTCTCAATTTTGCCCAGTTGTGGACCATGGTCAACAGGGCCATGTGAGCCCCAGATGGGGACCGGAGTCCCCAAATCCAGGTGAAGCCCAGGTGGGGACCACAGTCACTAGATCCAGGGTAGTCTCAGGTGCAGACCAGAATCACCAGGTGCAGGTGAGATGCAGTTGGCAACCACACTGACCAGGTCCCGGTGAGGGCCTGGTGGGGACCAGAGTCACGAGTTACATAGGAAGCTAGAAACACTGAAGCCACCAGGTCCACATGATGTCCATGTGGAAACGAGAATCACCATTTACAGGTGAGGACCATTGGGGATCTGAGTCACCATGTCCAGAGGAGACCCAGGTGGGAACCAGTGTCACCATGTCCAGGTGTTGCCCAGGTGAAGACCAGAGTTAATAGGTCCGGCTGGGTCACTGTTAGTGAACAGTGTAACCATATCCTGATGCTACCCAGGTGGGTACCAGAGACATCAGGCCCTGGTGAGGCCCAGGTGGGACCAGAGACATGAGGTCCAGGTGAGGTCCCAATGGGAACCACAGTCACCAGGTCAGTTGAGGCCATGCTTAGAATCAGAGTCACCAGTTACAGGTGAGGCTCAGTTAGAGCCAGAATCACCTGGTACGGAGAGGTTAAAGTCAGGACCAGAGTTACCAGGATCAGGTCAGTCCCAGTGGGGAATAGAGTAACCATGTCCCGATGATGCCCACGTAGAACCAGAGTCACCATGTCCAGATGAGGCGCAGGTGGGGAGCATATTCACTAGGTCCCGGTGAGGCCCAGTTGAGGACTAGAGTCACCAGGTTTGGTTGAGGACTAGAGGGGTACCAGATTCACCTGGTCTAGGTGACATCCAGATGGGGACCAGAATCACCATGTCAGGGGGAGGCCCAGAGTGGATCCAGAGTCATCATGTCCAGGAGAGGCTCAGGTGTGGAAAGAGTATCCAGGTCATAATGATCCACAGGTGAGGACCAGAGTCACCAGATGTGGGTGACGTGCAGATACGATCAGAGTGACCAGTTCCAGGTGAGGCCAAGAAGGAGACCACAACAATCAGGTCCGGGTGGCGAACAAAGTCACCAGGAATGGGTGAGGCCCAGATGGGGACCAGATTCACCAGGTCCAGGTGAGGCCCAGGTGGTGAGCAGAGTCCCCGGGTCTGGGAGAGGATCAGGTAAGGACCAGATTAACATGTCAAAGATGCCCACGTGGGGACCTGAGTCACCAGGTTTGGGTGAGGCCCAGGTGGCAACCCCACTCACCAGGTCCAAGTGAGGCCAACCTGCAGGCCAGAGTCACCAGATCCAGGTGAGGCCCTACTGGGGACTGGAATCACCAGGTAAATGTGAGTCGACAAGTACACCACAGTCACCAGGTCTAGGTGTGGTTCATGTGGGAACGAGAGTCACCAGGTCCAGGTGAGACCCAGGTGGAGACGACAGTCTCCAGGTCCAGATTGAGGCCTCGGTTGGTTGACCAGGGTCATCAGGACCAGTTGAGGCCAAAGTGCGGAGCAAAGTTATGATTTCCATGTGAGGCCCAGGTGCCGGACAGAGTAACCATGTCCCATTGTTGCCAGGTGGGAAAAGAGTCACAAGGTCCAGACGAGGCCTAAGTGAGGAGTAGATTCACCGATCCTGTTGAGGCCGAGTTGAGGATCAGTGTCCCCAGCTCCAGGTGAGTCCCAAAGGGGGACCACTGTCACCCGGTTCAGGTGATATCCAGGTGGGGACCTGTGTCACCACGTCAGGGTGAGGCCCAGAGCAGGACGAGAATCACTAGGTCCAGATGAGGCCCGATGTGGAACTGAGAAACCAGGTCCAATGATGCCCATATGAGGACCTGAGTAACCAGGTCCAGGTGAGGTCCCTTTGGGAACCAGTCACCTCGTCCAGGTGAGGCCCAGGTGGGACCACAGTCACAATGTCCAGGTGAGGCCCAGGTATATAAGAGAGTATCCAGGTCCCAATGTTGCCCAGGTAAGGAGCAGAGTCAACAGGTCCAGGAGAGGCCCAAATATGGATCAGAGTCATTGTGTTCCAGGTGAGGCCAGATGGAGACCACAGGAACCAGGTCCAGGAGAGGCCCAAATGGCAACCAGAGCCACCAAATCCAGGTGAGTTCCAGGTGGGACCACAGTCACAAGGTCCAGGTGAGGCGCTGGTGGCAACAGGATTCACCCAGTCCAGGTGAGAACCAGGTGGGGACCAGTCACCAGATCCAGGTGCGGACCTGCTAAGGACCAGATTCACCAGGCCCAAGTGAAGCCCAAGGGGTGACCAGAGTCACCAGGTAAGGGTGAGGCCCAGAGGGGAACCAGAGTAACCAGTTTCGTTTGAGGCCCAGAATGGGACCAGAGGTCCATGGTAAAAGTGAGGCCCAGGTGTGGAATAGAGTATCGAGTTCCCAATGATGCCTGGGTGAGGACCAGAGTCACTAGGGCCATGCAGGCCCAGATGGGGAACAGAATCTCTAGGTCCTTGTGAGGCATAGAATAAGAACATAGTCACCAGTATCAGGTGAGCCCCTTGTGGGAACCAGAGCCACTCTATCCAGCTGAGTCCCAGGTCCATGTGAGGCCCACGTGAGGACCAGATTCATCAGGTCGAATTGAGGCATAGCTGGGGACAAAAGTCACCAGGTCTGCGTGCGGCCTAAGTGGGGCAAATTCAGCAGTTCTGAGTTAGGTCAAAGTGGCAACGAGCGACACCAGGTCCAGGTGAGGCCAAACTGAGGACCAGAGTCACCAGATCCAGGTGAGGTCCATGTTGGAAAGAGAGACACCAGGTCCAGGAGAGGTGCAGGTGGGGACCAGTGTCACCAGATCCAGGTGAAGTCCAGGTGGGGACCAGCGTCTCCAGATCCAGGTGAAGCCCAGGTGGGGACCAGAGTCACTAGGTCCAGATGAGGCCCAGTGAGGATCAGAGTTACCAGTTACAAGTGAAACCCCGGCGGGGACCAGAGCCAAAAGGTACACGTGAGGCTGGCTTGGGGACCATGGTCAACAGGTCTACCTGTGGCCCAGGTGTGGAACACTGTAAGCCTGTCTAGGTGAGTCCCCAGTGGTGACAAGAGTCACCACATCCAGTTGAGGCCCAATTGGGGACCAGGATCACCAGGTACAGGGGAGGCCTTTGAAAGAAACTGAGTCAACAGTTCGAGGTCAGGCGCAGGTGGCAACCAGGGTCAGCAGGTCCAAGTCAGTCCAAAGTTGGGTTCACAGTCACTAGGTCATGGTGAGACCCAGAGGGGGACCAGAGTCACCTGGTCCAGGTGAGGTCCAGTTGTGGAACAAAGTCACCGGGTCCCAATTTTGTCCAGTTGAAGACCATAGACAACAGGGCCAGGGGAGGTCCGGATGGGGATCGGAGTCCCCAAATCCAGGTGAGGCCAGGTGGGGACCACAGTCACAAGATCCAGGGTAGTCTCAGGTGCAGACCAGAATCACCAGGTCCTGGTGAGGTGCAGGAGGCAACCACACTCACCAGGTCCCGGTGAGGCCCAGGTTCGGACCAGATTCTCGAGGTACATGAGAAGCTAGAAACTCTGCAGCCACCAGTTCCACGTGATGTCCATGTGGGAACGAGAATCACCAGTTACAGATGAGGACCAGGTGGGCATGTGACTCACCATGTCCAGGTGAGACCATGGTGGGAACCAGTGTCACCATGTCCAGGTGTGGACCCGGTGAAGACCAGAGTTAACAGGACTGGCTGGGTCACTGTTAGTGAACAGTGTAACCATATTCTGATGCTACTCAGGTGGGTACCAGATACAAGATCCTGGTGAGGCCCAGGTGGGACCATAGACATGAGGTCCAGGTGAGGTACCGATGGAAACCACAGTCACCAGGTCAGGTGAGGCGATGCTTCGGATCAGAGTCACCACTTACAGGTGCGGTCCAGGTGGAGCCAGAGTCAAATGGTACAGAAGAGGCCAAAGTCAGGACCAGAGTTACCACGATCAGGTCAGTCCCACTGGGGAATAGAGTAACCACGTCCCGATGATGCCCAGGTATAACCAGAGTTACCAGGTCCAGGTGCGGCCAACCTGAAGGCCATGCAGTGGAACCATGTACCGATGATGCCCAGTTAGGGACCAGAGTCACCAGGTCCAAATGAGGCCCACATGGAGCATATTCACTACGTCCAGGTGAGGCCTAGTTGAGGACCAGAGTCACCAGACCTTGTTGAGGCCTAGAGGGGTAACAGAATCACCTGGTCCAGGTGCCATCCAGATGGGTCCTGAGTCACCAGGTCAGGGTGAGGCCCAGAGAGGTTCCAGAGTCATCATGTCCAGGTGAGGCTCAGGTGTGGAACAGAGTATAGAGGTCATAATGGTCCACAGGTGAGGACCAGAGTCACCAGATCTGGGTGAGGCCCAGTTAGGTTCAGAGTCAACAGTTCCAGTTGAGGCCAAGAGGAGTCCACAGAAATCAGGTCCAGGTGGGGAAGAAAGTCAACAGGACTGGGTGAGGCCCAAAGGGGGACCATATTCACCAGGTCCAGGTGATTCCCAGGTGGTGACCAGGGTTACCAGGTCCGGGTGAGTACCGGGAAAGGACCAGATTCACCAGGTCCAAGTGAGGCCCACGTGGGTACCTGTGACACCAGGTATGGGTGAGCCCCAGGTGGCAAGTCCAGTCACTAGTTCCAGGTGAGGCCAACCTGGAGGCCATGCAGAGGAACCGTGTCCCGGTGATGCCCGGGTAGGGTCCAGAGTTACCAGGTCCAGCTGAGGCCAACCTGCAGGCCATGCAGTGGATCCATAGCCCGATGATGCCCAGGTAGGGACCAGAGTCACCAGGTCCAACTGAGTCCCAGATGGAGCATATTCACTAGGTCCAGGTGAGGCCCAGTTGAGGACCAGAGTCCCCAGACCTGGTTGAGGCCTAGAGGGTTCCCAGACTCACCTGGTCCCGGTGACATCCAGATGGAGACCAGAGTCACCAGGTCAGGGTTAGGCCCAGAGTGGTTCCAGAGTCATCATGTCCAGGTGAGGCTCAGGTGTGGAACAGAGTCACCAGGTACCAATGATGCCCAGGTGAAGACCAGAGTGACCAGGTCTGGGCGACGCGCAGATAGGATCAGAGTCACCAGGTCCAGGTGAGGCCAAGAAAGAGTCCACAGCAATCAGGTCCGGGTGGGGAACAAAGTCACCAAGTCTGGGTGAGGCCCAGATGGGGAACAGATTCATTCACAGGTCCAGGTGAGGCCCAGGTGGTGAGCAGAGTCCCCGGGTCTGGGAGAGGACCAGGTACGGTCCAGATTCACCAGGTCCAAGAGGCCCACGTGGTGACCAGAGACACCAGGTATGGGTGATGCCCAGGTGGCAACCCCACTCACCAGGTCCAGGTGAGGCCAACCTGCAGGCCAGAGTCACCAGATCCAGGTGAGGCCCTAGTGGGGACAGGAGTCACCAGGTAAATGTGAGTCTACAAGAACACCACAGTCAGCAGGTCCAGGTGTGGTTCATGTGGGAACTTAGTCACCAGGTCCAGGTGAGACCCAGGTGGGGACCACAGTCACCAGGTTCAGATTGAGGACAAGGTGGGGCGACCAGTGTCATCAGAACCAGTTGAGGCCAAAGTGTGCAGCAAAGTTATCATGTCCAGGTGAGGCCCAGGTGTGGAACAGAGTAACAATGGCCCTTTGATGCCAGGTGCGAAAAGAGTCACAAGGTCCAGACGAGGCCTAAGTGAGGAGTAGATTCACCAGGTCCTGTTGAGGCCCAGTTGAAGACCAGTGTAACCAGCTCCGGGGGAGTCCCAGAGGGGGCGAGTCACCCAGTACTGGTGATATCCAGGTGGGGACCAGTGTCACCACGTCAGAGTGAGGCCCACAGGGGGACGAAAATCACTAGGTCCAGGTGAGGCCCTGATGTATAACTAAGAAACCAGGTCCCATGATGCCCGTAAGAGGACCTGAATCAACAGGTCCAGTTGAGGTCCCTGTGGGAAACTGTCACCTCGTCCAGGTGAGGCCCAGGGGGACCACAGTCACCAGTTCCAGGTTAGGCCCAGGTATATAAGAGAGTATCCAGGTCCCAATGATGCCTACGTAAGGCCCTGAGTCAACAGGTCCAGGAGAAGCCCAAATATGGATCAGAGTCATTGTGTTCCTGGTGAGGCCAGATGGAGACCACAGGAACCAGGACCAGGAGAGCCCCATATGGGAACCAGAGCCACCAGATCCAGGTGAGGTCCAGGTGGGACCAGAGACACAAGGTCCAGGTGAGGCGCAGGTGGTAACAGGATTCACCAAGTCCAGGTGAGGCCCAGGTGGCGACCAGTCACCAGATCCAGGTGAGGATCAGCTAAGGACCAGATTCACCAGGCCCAGGTGAAGCCCAAGGGGTGACCAGAGTCACCAGGTAAGGGTGAGGCCTAGAGGGGGAACCAGAGTAACCAGTTTAGTTTGAGGCCCAGAATGGGACCAGAGGTCCCTGGTCAAAGTGAGTCCCAGGAGTGGAGTAGAGTATCCAGGTCCCAATGATGCCTGGGTGAGGACCAGAGTCACTAGGGCCATGCAGGCCCAAATGGGTAACAGAATCACTTGGTCCTGGTGAGGCATAGAATAAGACCACAGTCAGCAGTATCAGGTGACCCCCTTGTGGAAACCAGAGCCACTCTATCCAGCTGAGTCCCAGGTCCATGTGAGACCCACGTGAGGACCAGATTCATCAGGTCGAATTGAGGCATAGCGGGGGACAAGAGTCACCAGGTCTGGGTGCAGCCTAGGTGGGGCAAGATTCAGCAGTTCTGAATTAGATCCAAGTGGAGACGAGAGACACCAGGTCCATGTGAGGCCAAACTGAGGTCCAGAGTCACCAGATCCAGGTGAGGTCCATGTTGGAAAGAGAGTCACCAGGTCCAGGAGAGGTCCAGGTGGGTCCAGGGTCACCAGATCCAGGTGAAGCCCAGGTGGGGACCAGAGTCACTAGGTCCAGATGAGGCCCAGGTGAGGACCAGAGTTACCAGGTACACGTGAGGCCACGATGGGGATCAGAGGCAACGGGTCCATGTGAGGCCGGCTTGGGGACCATGGTCAACAAGTGTACTTGAGGCCCATGTGTGGAACACAGTAACCAGGTCCAGGTGAGTCCCTGGTGGTGACAAGAGTAACGAGGTACATGAGAATCTAGAAACACTGCATCCACCAGGTCCACATGATGTCCATGTGGGAACGAAAATCACCAGTTACAGGTGAGGAACAGGTGGGGATCCGACTCACCATGTCCAGGTGAGACCTAGGTGGGAACCAGTGTCACCATGTCCTGGTGTGCCCCAGGTGAAAACCAGAGTTATTAGGTCCTGCTGGATGAGTGTTAGTGAACAGTGTAACCATATCCTGATGCTACCCAGGTGGGTACCAGAGACACCAGGACCTGGTGAGGCCCAGGTGTAACCGGAGACATGAGGTCCAGGTGAGGTCCCGATGGGAACCACAGTCACCAGGTCAGGTGAGGCCATGCTTAGGATCAGAGTCACCAGGTACAGGTGAGGCCCAGGTGGAGCCAGAGTCACCTGGTACAGAAGAGGCCAAAGTCAGGACCAGAGTTACCAGGATCAGGGCAGTCCCAGTGGGTAATACAGTAACCATGTCCCAATGATGCCCAGGTAGAATCAGAGTCACCAGGTCCATCGAGGCGCAGGTGGGGAGAATATTAAGTAGGTCCAGGTGAGGCCCAGATGAGGACCAGAGTCACCAGGTCTAGTTGACGCCTAGAGGGGTACCAGATTCACCTGGTCTAGGGGACGTCCAGATGGGGACCAGAGTCACCATGTCATGGTGAGGCCTTGAGTGAATCCAGAGTCATCATGTCCAGGTGAGGCTCAGGTGTGGAACAGATTATCCAGGTCATAATGGTCCACAGGTGAGGACCAGAGTCACCAGATCTGGGTGAGGCCCAGCTACGATCAGAGTCACCACTTCCAAGTGAGGTCAAGAAGGAGTCCACAGCAATCAGGTCCAGGTGGGGAACAAAATCACCAGGACTGGGTGAGGGCCAGATGGGGACCAGATTCACCAGGCCCAGGTGATTCCCAGGTGGTGACCAGAGTTAGCAGTTCCGGGTGAGGAGCAGGTAAGGACCAGATTCACCAGGTCCAAGTGAGTCCCACGTGGGCACCTGGGTCACCAGGTATGGGTGAGGCCCAAGTGGCACCCCACTCACCAGGTCCAGGTGAGGCCACCCTGCAGGCAATGCAGAGGAAGAGTGTCCCAATGATGCCCAGTTAGAACCACAGTTACCAGGTCCAGGTGAGGCCAACCTAAAGGTCATGCAGTGGAACCATGTCCCGATGATGCCCAGGTAGGGAAGAGAGTCACCAGGTCCAAATGAGGCCCAGATGGAGCATATTCAATAGGTCCAGGTGAGGCACTGTTGAGGACCAGCGTCACCAGAACTGGCTGAGGCCTGGGGTACAAAAATCACCTGGTCCATGTGACATCCAGATGGAGACCGGAGTCACCAGGTCAGGGTTAGGCCCAGAGTGGTTCCAGAGTCCAGAGCCTCATGTGCAGGTGAGGCTCAGGTGTGGAACAGAGTCACCAGGTACCAATGACGCCCAAGTGAGGACCAGAGTCACCAGGTCTGGGTGACAAGCAGATAGGATCAGAGTCACCAGGTCCAGGTGAGGACATTAAAGAGTCCACAGCAATCAGGTCAAGGTGGGGAACAAAGTCACCAGGACTCGTGGAGGCCCAGATGGGGACCAGATTCACTAGGCCCAGGTGATTCCCAGGTGGTGACCAGAGTCCCCAGGTCTGGGAGAGGACCAGGTAAGGACCAGATTCACCAGGTCCAAGAGGCCCACGTGGAGACCTGAGTCACCAGGTATGGGTGAGGCCCATGTGTCATCCCCACTAACCAGGTCCATGTGAGGCCAACCTGCAGGCCAAGTCACCCGATCCACGTGAGGCCCTAGTGGGGACTGGAGTCACCAGTTAAAAGTGATTCTACAAGAACAACACAGTCACCAGATCCTGGTGTGGTTCATGTGGGAACGAGAGTCACCAGGTCCAGGTGAGATCCAGGTGGGGACCACAGTCACCAGGTCCAGATTGAGGCCTAGGTCGGGGGAGCAGAGTCATCAGGACCAGTTGAGGCCAAAGTGTGGAGCAAAGTTATCATGTCCATATGAGGCCCAGGTCGGGAACAGAGTAACCATGTCCCAAAGATGCCAGGTGGGAACAGAGTCACAAGGTCCAGACGAGGCCTAAGTGAGGAGTAGATTCACCAGGTCCTGTTGAGGCCCAGTTGAGGACCAGTGTCCCCAGCTCCGGGTGAGTCCCAGAGGGGGACCAGTGTCACCCGGTTCTGGTGATATCCAGGTGGGTACCTGAGTTACCACGTCAGGCTTAGGCCCAGAGGGGGACGACAATCACTAGGTCCAGATGAGGCCTCGATGTGGAACTGAGAACCCAGGTCCCATGATGCCCATATGAGGACCTGAGTCGCCAGGTCCAGGTGAGTTCGCTGTGGGAAACAGTCAACTCGTCCATGTGAGGCCCAGGTGGGACCACAGACACCAGGTCCAGGTAAAGTCCAGGTGGGGACCAGAGTCTCCAGATCCAGGTGAAGCCCAGGTGGGGACCAGAGTCACTAGGTCCAGATGAGGCCCAGGTGAGGATCAGAGTTACCAGGTACACGTGAGGCTCCGGTGGGGATCTCAGGCAAAAGGTCTACGTGAGGGAGGCTTGGGGAACATGGTCAACTGGTCTACCTGAGGCCCAGGTGTGGAGCACTGTAAGCCTGTCCAGGTGAGTCCCCAGTGGTGACGAGAGTCACCACGTCTAGTTGAGGCCCACTTGGGGACCAGGATCACCAGGTACAGGGGAGGCCCTTGAAAGATCCAGAGTCAACAGTTCGAGGTCAGGCGCAGGTGACAATCAGGGTCAGCAGGTCCAAGTCAGACCAATATTGGGTTCACAGTCACTAGGGCACGGTGAGACCCAGAGTGGGACCAGAGTCACCTGGTCCAGGTGAGGTCCAGTTGTGGAACACAGTCACCGGGTCCCAATTTTGTCCAGTTGAAGACCATGGACAACAGGGCCAGGTGAGGCCCGGATTGGGACCGGAGTCCCGAAATCCAGGTGAAGCCCAGGTGGGGAACACAGTCACAAGATCCAGGGTAGTCTCAGATGCAGACCAGAATCACCAGGTCCTGGTGAGGAGCAGGTGGCAACCACACACACCAGGTCCCGGTGAGTCCCTGGTGCGGACCAGATGCTCGAGGTACATGAGAAGCTAGAAACTCTGCAGCCACCAGTTCCACATGATGTCCATGTGGGAATGAGAATCACCAGTTAGAGGTGAGGACCAGGTGGGGATCCGACTCACCATGTCCAGGTGAGACCCTGGTGGGAAACAGTGTCACCATGTCCAGGTGTGGACCAGGTGAAGACCAGAGTTAACAGGTCCGGCTGGGTCACTGTTAGCGAACAGTGTAACCGTATCCTGATGCTACCAAGGTGGGTACCAGAGACACCAGGTCCTGTTGAGGCCCAGTTGGGACCAGAGCCATGAGGTCCAGGTGAGGTCCCGATGGGCACCACAGTCACCAGGTCAGGTGAGGCCATGCTTAGGATCAGACTCACCAGTTACCGGTGAACCCAAGGTGGATCCAGAGTCACCTCGTACAGAAGAGGCCAAATCAGGACCAGAGTTACCAGGATCAGGTCAGTCCCAGTGGGGAATACAGTAACCATGTCCCGATGATGCCCAGGTAGAACCAGAGTCAGCAGGTCCAGATGAGGCACAGTTGGGGAGCATATTCACTAGGTCACGGTGAGACCCAGGTGAGGACCAGAGACACCAGGTCTAGTTGACGCCTAGAGGGGTACCAGATTCACCTGGTCTAGGTGACATCCACATGGGGACCAGAGTCACCACGTCAGGGTGAGGCCCAGAGTGGATTCAGAGTCAACATGTCCAGGTGAGGCTCAGGTTAGAACAGAGTATCCTGTTCATAATGGTCCACAGGGGAGGACCAAAGTCAGCAGATTGAGTTAGCCCCAGTTAGGATGACAGTCACCAGTTCCAGGTGAGGCCAAGAAGGAGTCCACAGCAATCAGGTCCAGGTGGGGAACAAAGTCACCAGGACTGGGGGAGGCCCAGATGGGGACCAGATTCACCCGGTCTAGGTGATTCCCAGGTGGTGACCAGAGTCCCCGGGTCTGGGAGAGGACCAGGTAAGGACCAGATTCACCAGGTCCAAGAGGCCCACGTGGGGACGTGGGTCACCAGGTAAGGCCAAGTTGGGAACCCCACTCACCAGGTCCATGTGAGGCCCACTTGCAGGCCAGAGTCACCAGATCCAGGTGAGGCCCCAGTGGGGACCGGAGTCACCAGGTAAATGTGAGTCTACAAGAACACCACAGTCACCAGGTCCAGGTGTGATTCATGTGGGAACGAGAGTCACCAGGCCCAGGTGAGACCCAGGTGGGGACCACAGTCACCAGTTCCAGATTGAGGCCTAGGTGGGGGGACCAGATTCATCAGGACCAGTTGAGGCCAAAGTATTGAGCAAACTTATCATGTCCAGTTGAGACCTAGGTGGGGAACAGAGTAACCATGCCCATTGATGCCAGTTGGGAAAAGTGTCACAAGGTCCGGACGAGGCCTAAGTGAGGAGTAGATTCACCAGGTCCTGTTGAGGCCCATTTGACGACCAGTGTCCCCAGCTCTGGGTGAGTCCCAGAGGGGGACCAGTGTCACCCGTTTCTGGTGATATCCAGGTGGGGACCAGAGTCACCACGTCAGGGTGAGGCCTAGAGTTTGACGAGAATCACTAGGTCCAGGTGAGGCCCCAATGTGGACCTGAGAAACCAGGCCCCATGATGCACATATGATGACCTGAGTCACCAGGTCCAGGTGAGGTCCCTGTGGGAACCAGTCACCTCGTCCAGGTGAGGCCCAGGTGGGACCACAGTCACCAGGTCCAGGTGAGGCCCAGGTATATAAGAGAGTATCCAGGTCCCAATGATACCCAGGTAAGGACCAGAGTCAACAGGTCCAGGAGTGGCCCAAATATGGATCAGAGTCATTGTGTTCTAGGTGAAGCCATAAGTAGACCACAGGAACCAGGACCATGAGAGCGCCATATGGGAATCAGAGCCACAAGATGCAGGTGAGTTCCAGGTGGTACCACAGTCAGAAGGTCCAGGTGAGGCGCAGGTGGCAACAGGATTCACCAAGTCCAGGTGAGGCCCAGGTGGAGACCTCTCAACAGATCCAGTTGTGGACCTGCTAAGGACCAGATTCACCAGTCCCAAGTGAAGCCCAAGGGCTGACCAGAGTCACCAGGTAAGGGTGAAGCCCAGAGGGATAACCAGAGTAACCAGTTTAGTTTGAGGCCCAGAATGGGACCAGAGGTCCCTGGTCAGAGTGACGCCCTGGTGTGGAATAGATTATCCCGATCCCAATGATGCCTGGGTGAGGACCAGAGTCACTAGGGTCATACAGGCGCATATGGGGAACAGAATCACTAGGTCCTGGTGAGGCATAGAATAAGACCAGAGTCACCAGAATCAGTTGAGGCCTTTGTGGGAACCAGAGCCACTCAATCCAGCTGAGTCCCAGGTCCATGTGAGGCCCACGTGAGGACAAGATTCATCAGGTGAAATTGAGGCATAGCTGGGGTCAAGAATCACCAGGTCTGGGTGCGGCCTAGGTAGGGCATGATTCAGCAGTTCTGAGTTAGGTGAAAGTGGGGATGAGAGACACCAGGTCCAGGAGAGGCGAAACTGAGGACCAGAGGCACCAGATCCAGGTGAGGTCCGTATTGGAAAGAGAGTCACCAGGTCCAGGAGAGGTCCAGGTGGGGACCAGAGTCACCAGATCCAGGTGAGGTCCAGGTGGGGACCAGAGTCACCAGAATCAGTTGAAGCCCAGGTTGGGACCACAGTCACCAGATCCAGGGTAGTCTCAGGGGCAGACAAGAATCAGCAAAGTCCAGGTGATGTTCAGGGGGCAACCACACTCAACAGGTCCCGGTGAGGCCCTGGTGGGGACCAGAGCCACAAAGTGCATGAGAATCTAGAAACACTGCAGCCACCAGGTCCACATGATGTCCATGTGGGAACGAGAATCACCAGTTACATTGAGGCCCAGGTGGGGATCAGACTCACCAAGTCCAGGTGACGCCCAGGTGGCGACCAGTCACCACATCCAGGTGCGGACCAGCTAAGGACCAGATTCACCAGGCCCAAGTGAAGCCCAAGGGGTGAACAGAGTCACCAGGTAAGGGTGAGGCCCCGAGGAGGAACCAGAGTATCCAGTTTAGGTTGTGGCCCAGAATGGGACCACAGGTCCCTTGTCAAAGTGAAGCCCAGGTGTGGAATACAGTATCCAGGTCGCAATGATGCCTGGGTGAGGACCAGAGTCACTAGGGCCAAGCAGGCCCAGATGGGGAACAGAATGACTAGGTCCTGGTGAGGCATAAAATAAGACCACAGTCAGGAGTATCAGTTGAGACTCTTGTGGCAATCAGAGCCACTCTATCCAGCTGAGTCCTAGGTCCATGTGAGGCCCACGTGAGGACCAGATTCATCAGGTCGAATTGAGGCATAGCTCGGGACAAGAGTCACCAGGTCTGGGTGCGGCCTAGGTGGGGCAAGATTCAGCAGTTCTGAGTAGTTCAAAGTGCGGACGAGAGACACCAGGTCAAGGTGAGGCCAAATTGAGGACCAGAGTTACCAGATCCAGGTGAGGTCCATGTTGGAAAGAGTGTCATCAGGTAAAGGAGAGGTCCAGGTGGGGACCAGAGTCACCAGATCCAGGTGAAGCCCAGACGGGGACCAGAGTCACCAGATCCAGGTGAAGCCCAGGTGGGGACCAGAGTCACTAGGTCCAGAAGAGGCCCAGGTGAGGACCAGAGTTACCAGGTACACGTGAGGCCCCGGTGGGGATCACAGGCAACAGGTTCATGTGAGGCCGGCTTGGGGACCATGGTCAACAGGTCTACTTGAGGCCCAGGGGTGGAACACAGTAACCAGGTCCACGTGAGTAACCGGTGGTGACAAGAGTCACCACGTCTAGTTGAGGCCCAGTTGGGGACCAGGATCTCCAGGTACAGGGGAGGCCCTTGAAAGATCCAGAGTCAACAGTTCGAGGTCAGGCGCAGGTGGCAATCAGGGTCAGTAGGTCCAAGTCAGGCCAAAGTTGGGTTCACAGTCACTAGGGCACGGTGAGACCCAGAGGGGGACCAGAGTCACCTGGTCCAGGTGAGGTCCAGTTGTGGAACACAGTCACCGGGTCCCAATTTTGTCCAGTTGAAGACCATGGACAACAGGGCCAGTTGAGGCCCGGATTGGGACCGGAGTTCCCAAATCGAGGTGAAGCCCAGGTGGGGACCACAGTCACAAGATCCAGGGTAGTCTCAGGTGCAGACCAGAATCACCAGGTCCTGGTGAGGAGCAGGTGGCAACCACACACACCAGGTCCCGGTGGGGCCCTGGTGCGGACCAGATGCTCGAGGTACATGAGAAGCTAGAAACTCTGCAGCCACCAGTTCCACATGATGTCCATGTGGGAATGAGAATCACCAGTTAGAGGTGAGGACCAGGTGGGGATCTGACTCACCATGTCCAGGTGAGACCCTGGTGGGAAACAGTGTCACCATGTCCAGGTGTGGACCAGGTGAAGACCAGAGTTAACAGGTCCGACTGGGTCACTGTTAGTGAACAGTGTAACCGTATCCTGATGCTACCAAGGTGGGTACCAGAGACACCAGGTCCTGGAGAGGCCCAGTTGGGACCAGAGACACGAGGTCCAGGTGATGTCCCGATGGGTACCACAGTCACCAGGTCATGTGAGGCCATGCTTAGGATCAGAGTCACCAGTTACCGGTGAACCCAAGGTGGATCCAGAGTCACCTGGTACAGAAGAGGCCAAATCAGGACCAGAGTTACCAGGATCAGGTCAGTCCCAGTGGGGAATACAGTAAACATGTCCCGATGATGCCCAGGTAGAACCAGAGTCACCAGGTCCAGATGAGGCACAGTTGGGGAGCATATTCACTAGGTCCAGGTGAGGCCCAGTTGAGGACCAGAGTCACCAGATCTGGTTGAGGCCTACAGGGGTACCAGAATCACCTGGTACAGGAGATATCCAGATGGGGACCAGAGTCACCACTTCAGGGTGAGGCCCAGAGGGGGACGAGAATCACTAGGTCCAGGTGAGGCCCCAATGTGGACCTGAGAAACCAGGTCCCATGATGCCCATATGAGGACCTGAGTCACCAGGTCCAGGTGAGGTCCCTGTGTGAACCCGTCACCTCGTCCAGGTGAGGCACAGGTGGGACCACAGTCACCAGGTCCAAGTGAGGCCCAGGTATATAAGAGAGTATCTAGGTCCCAATGATGCCCAGGTAAGGACCAGAGTCAACAGGTCCAGGAGAGGCCCAAATATGGATCAGAGTCATTGTGTTCTAGGTGAGGCCAGAAGGAGACCACAGGAACCAGGACAGGAGAGCGCCATATGGGAACCAGAGCCACCAGAGCCAGGTGAGGTCCAGGTGGGACCACAGTCAGAAGGTCCAGGTGAGGCGCAGGTGGCAACAGGATACACCAAGTCCAGGTGAGGCCCAGGTGGCGTCCTGTCACCAGATCCAGGTATGGACCATCTAAGGATTAGATTCACCAGGCCCAAGTGAAGCCCAAGGGGTGACCAGAGTCACCAGGTAAGGGTGAGGCCCAGAGGGATAACCAGAGTAACCAGTTTAGTTTGAGGCCCAGAATGGGACCAGAGGTCCCTGGTCAGAGTGACGTCCTGGTGTGGAATAGATTATCCAGATCCCAATGATGCCTGGGTGAGGACCAGAGTCACTAGCGTCATGCAGGCGCAGATGGGGAACAGAATCACTAGGTCCTGGTGAGGCATAGAATAAGACCAGAGTCACCAGAATCAGGTGAGCCCCTTGTGGGAACCAGAGCCACTCAATCCAGCTGAGTCCCAGGTCCATGTGAGGCCCACGTGAGGACAAGATTCATCAGGTCGAATTGAGGCATGGCAGGGGACAAGAGTCACCAGGTCTGGGTGCGGACTAGGTGGGGCATGATTCAGCAGTTCTGAGTTAGGTGAAAGTGGGGATGAGAGACACCAGGTCCAGGAGAGGCGAAACTGAGGACCAGAGGCAACAGATCCATGTGAGGTCCATCTTGGAAAGAGAGTCACCAGGTCCAGGAGAGGTCCAGGTGGGGACCAGAGTCACCAGATCCAGGTGAAGCTCAGGTGGGGACCAGAGACACTAGGTCCAGATGAGGCCCTGGTTAGGACCAGAGATACCCGGTTCACGTGAGGCCCCAGTGGGGATCAGAGGCAACAGGTCCATGTGAGGCCGGCTTGGAGACCATGGTCAACAAGTCTACTTGAGACCCAGATGTGGAACAAGGTAAGCAGGTCCAGGTGAGTCCCCGGGGTGACAAAAGTCACCACGTCCAGCTGAGTCCCAGGTGGGGACCAGGATCACCATGTACAGGGCAGGCCCTTGAACGAACCAGAGTCAACAGTTCGAGGTCAGGCACAGGTGGCAAATTGCGTCAGCAGGTCCAAGTCAGGCCAAAGTTGGATTCACAGTCACTAGGGCACGGTGAGACCCAGAGGGGGACCAGAGTCACATCGTCCAGGTGAGGTCCAGTTGTGGAACACAGTCACCGGGTCCCAATTGTGCCCAGTTGAGGACCATGGTCATCAGGACCAGGTGAGGCCCAGATGGGGACCGGAGTCCCCAAATCCAGGTGAAGCCCAGGTGGGGACCACAGGCACCAGATCCAGGGTAGTCTCAGGGGCAGACAAGAATCAGCAAAGTCAAGGTGAGGTGCAGGTGGCAACCACACTCAACAGGTCCCGGTGAGGCCCTGGTGGGTACCAGAGCCACGAGGTACATGAGAAGCCAGAAACAGTGCAGCCACCAGGTCCACATGATGTCCATGTGGGAACGAGAATCACCAGTTACATTGAGGCCCAGGTGGGGATCAGACTCACCATGTCCAGGTGAGACCCAGGTGGGAACCAATGTCACCATGTCCAGGTGTTCCCCAGGTGAAGACTACAGTTAATAGGTCCGGATGGGTCACTGTTAGTGAACAGTGTAACCATATCCTGATGCTACCCAGGTGGGGACCAGAGACACCAGGGCCTGGTGAAGCCCAGGTGGGACAAGAGACATGAGGTTCACTTGAGGTCCCGATGGGAACCACAGTCACCAGGTCAGGTGAGGCCATGCTTAAGTCAGAGTCACCAGTTACAGGTGAGGCTCTGGTTGAGCCAGATTCACCTGGTACAGAAGAGGTCAAAGTCAGGACTAGAGTTACCAGGATCAGGTAAGTCCCAGTGGGGAATAAAGTAACCATGTCCCCATGATGCCCAGGTAGAACCAGAGTCACCAGGTCCAGATGAGGCGCAGTTGGGGAGCATGTTCACTAGGTCCCGTTGAGGCCCAGTAGAGGACCAGAGTCACTAGGTATAGTTGAGGCATAGAGGGGTACCATATTCACCTGGTCTTGGTGATATCCAGATGCGGACCAGAGTCACCATGTCAGGCTGAGACCCAGAGGGGATCCAGAGTCATCATTACCAGGTGAGGCTCAGGTGTGGAACAGAGTATCCAGGTCATAATGGTCCACAGGTGAGGACCAGAGTCACCAGATCTGGGTGAGGCCAGTTAGGATCAGAGGCACCAATTCCAGGTGAGGCCAATAAGGAGTTCACAGCAATCAGGTCCAGGTGGGGAACAAAGTCACCAGGACTGGGTGAGGCCCAGATGGGGACCAGATTCACAAGGTCGAGGAGATTCCCAGATGATGACCAGAGTTACCAGTTCCGGGTGAGGACCAAGTAAGGACCATATTCACCAGGTCCAAGTGAGGCCCACGTGGGGTCCTGTGTCACCAGGTATGGGTGAGGCACAGCTGGCAACCCCACTCACCAGGTCCAGGTGAGGCCAACCTGCAGGCCATGCAGTGGAACCATGTCCCGATGATGCCCAGGTAGGGACCAGACTTACCAGGTCCAGGTGAAGCCCAGATGGAGCATATTCACTAGGTCCAGGTGAGGCCCAGTTGAGGACCAGAGGCACCAGATCTCGTTGAGAACTAGAGGGGTACCAGAATCACCTGGTCCAAGTGGCATCCAGATGGAGACCAGAGTCACCAGGTTAGGGTGAGGCCCAGAGAGGTTCCAGAGTATCATGTCCAGGTGAGGCTCAGGTGTGGAACAGAGTCACCAGGTACCAATCATGTCCAGGTGAGGACCAGTGTCTCCAGGTCTAGGTGACTCGCAGATAGGATCAGAGTCACCAGTTCCAGGTGAGGCCAAGAAAGAGTCCACAGCAATCAGGTCCAGGTGGGGAATAATGTCACCAGGACTGGATGACGCCCAGATGGGGACCAGAAACACCAGGCCCAGGTGATTCCCAGGTGGTGACCAGAGTTACGAGTTCCGGGTGAGAACAAGGTAAGGACCAGATTCACCCGGTCCAAGTGAGGGCCAAGTGGGGACCTGTGTCACCAGGCAAGGGTGAGGCACAGGTGACAACCCCACTCGCCAGGTCCAGGAGATGCCAAACTGCAGGCCATGCAGAGGAACCATGTCCCGATGATGCCCAGTAGGGACTAGAGTTACCAGGTCCAGGTGATGCCAACCTGCAGGCCATGTGTGGAACCATTTCCCGATGATGCACAGATAGGGACCAGAGTTACAAGGTCCAGGTGAGGCCAACCTGTAGGCCATGCAGTGGAACCATATCCCTATGGTGCCCAGGTAGGGACCAGAGTCACCAGGTCCAAATGAGGCCAAGATGGATCATATTCACTAGGTCCAGGTGAGGCCCAGTTGAGGACCAGAGTCACCATATATGGTTGAGGCCTAGACGGGTACCAGAATCCCGTGGTCCAGGTGACATCCAGATGGGGACCAGAGTCACCAGGTCAGGGTGAGGCCCAGAGAGGTTCCAGAGTCATCATGTCCAGGTGAGGCTCTGGTGTAGAAGAGAGTCACCATGTACCAATGATGCCCATGTGAGGACCAGAGTCACCAGGTCTGGGTGACGAGCAGATAGGATCAGAGTCACCAGTTCCAGGTGAGGCCAAGAAAGAGTCCACAGCAATCAGGTCCAGGTGGGGAACAAAGCCACAGGGACTGGGTGAGGCCCAGATGGGGACCAGATTCACCAGGTCCAGGTGAGGCCTAGGTGGTGACCAGAATCCTCGGGTCTGGGAGAGGACCAGGTAAGGACCAGATTCACCAGATCCAAGAGGCCCACGTGACGATAGAGTCACCAGTTATGGGTGAGGTCCTGGTGGCAAACCCACTCACCAGGTCCAGGTGAGGCCATCATGCAGGCCAGAGTCACCAGATCCAGGTGAGTCCCTAGTGGGGACCGGCGTCACCAGGTAAATGTGAGGTCTACAAAAACACCACAGTACCAGGTCCAGGTGTGGTTCATGTGGGAAAGAGAGTCACCAGGTCCAGGTGAGACCCAGGTGGGGACCACAGTCACCAGGTCCAGATTGAGGCCTCGGTGGGGGGACCAGAGTCATCAGGACCAGTTGAGGCCAAAGTATGGAGCAAAGTTATCATGTCCAGGTGAGGCACAGGTGGGGAACAGAGTAACCATGTCCCATTGATGCCAAGTGGGAAAAGAGTCACAAGGTCCAGACGAGGCCTAAGTGAGGAGTAGATTCACCAGGTCCTGTTTAGGCCCAGTTAAGGACCAGTGTCCCCAGCTCCGCGTGAGTCCCAGAGGGGGACCAGAGTCACCGGTTCTGGTGATATCCAGATGGGGACCAGAGTCACCACGTCAGGGTGAGGCCTAGAGGGGGCGAGAGTCACTAGGTCCAGGTGAGGACCCGATGTGGAACTGAGAAACCAGGTCCCAATATGCCCATATGAGGACCTGAGTCACCAGATCCAGGTGAGGTCCCTGTGGGAACCAGTCACCTCGTCCAGGTGAGACCCAGGTGGGACCACACTGACCAGGCCAAGTTATATAAGAGAGTATCCAGGTCCCAATGATACCCAGGTAAGGACCTGAGTCTACAGGTCCAGAAGAGGCCCAAATATGGATCAGAGTCATTGTGTTCCAGGTGAGGCCAGATGGAGGCCACAGGAACCAGGTCCAGGAGAGCCCCATATGGGAACCAGACCCACCAGATCTAGGGGAGGTCCAGGTGGGACCACAGTCACAAGGTCCAGTTGAGTCGCAGGTGTCAACAGGATTCACCAAGTCCAGGTGAGGCCCAGGTGGCGACCCGTCACCAGATCCAGGTGCGGACCAGCTAACGACCATATGCACCGGGCCCAAGTGAAGCCCAAGGGGTTACGAGAGTCACCAGGTAAGGGTGAGGCCCAGAGTGGGAACCAGAGTAACCAGTTTAGTTTGAGGCCCAGAATGGGACCAGAGGTCCCTGGTCAAAGTGAGGCTTAGGTGTGGAATAGAGTATCCAGGTCCCAATGATACCTGGGTGAGGACCAGAGTTACTAGGGCCATGCCGGCCCAGATGGGGAAGAGAAGCAAGAGGTCCTGTTGAGGCATAGAATAAGACCACTGCTGAATAAGTCACCAATATCAGGTGAGCCCCTTGTGGGAACCAGAGCCACTCTATCCAGCTGAGTCCCAGGTCCATGTGAGGCCCACGTGAGGACCAGATTCATCAGGACGAATTGAGGCATAGCTGGGGACAAGTGTCACCGGGTCTGGGTACGGCCTAGGTGTGGCAAGATTCAGCAGTTCTGAGTTAAGTCAAAGTGGGGACGAGAGACACCAGGTCCATGTGAGGCCAAACTGAGGACCAGAGTCACCAGATCTAGGTGAGGTCCATGTTGGAAATAGAGTCACCAGGTCCAGGAGAGGTCCAGGTGTGTACAAGAGTCACCAGATCCAGGTGAAGTCCCGATGGGGAATAGAGTCACCAGATCCAAGTGAAGCCCAGGTGTGGACCAGAGTCACTAGTTCCAGATGAGGCCCAGGTGAGGACCAGAGTTTCCAGGTACACGTGAGGCCCCGGTTGGGATCAGAGGCAACAGGTCCATGTGAGGCCGGCTTGGGGACCATGGTCAACAGGTGTACTTGAGGCCCAGGTGTGGAACACAGTACCAGGTCCAGGTGAATCCCCGGTGGTGACAAGAGTCACCACGTCCAGGTGAGACCCAGGTGGGGACCAGGATCACCAGGTACAGGGGAGGCCCTTGAATGAACCAGAGTCAACAGTCCGAGGTCAGGCACAGTTGGCAACCAAGGTCAGCAGGCCCAAGTCAGTACAAAGTGGGTTTCAGAGTCATTAGGGCACGGTTAGACCCCGAGGCGGAGTAGAGTCACATGGTCCAGGTGAGGTCCAAGGTTAGACCCGGAGGCGGACCAGAGTCATATGGTCCAGGTGAGGTCTAAAGTCACCGGGTCCCAATTTTGCACAGTAGAGGACCATGGTCAACAGGGCCAGGTGTGGCCCAGATGGGGACCGGAGTCCCCAAATCCAGGAGAAGCCCAGGTGGAGACCACAGTCACCACATCCACGGTAGTCTCAGGTGCAGACCAAAATCACCAGGTCCAGGTGAGGTGCAGGTGGCAACTACACTCACCAGGTCCCGGTGAGGCCCTGGTGGGGACCAGAGTCACGAGGTACATGAGAAGCTAGAAACACTGCAGCCACCAGGTCCACATGATGTCCATGTGGGAACGAGAATCACCAGTTACAGGTGAGGACCAGGTGGGGATCCGACTCACCATGTCCAGGTGAGACCCTGGTGGGAACCAGTGTCTCCATGTCCAAGTGTGGACCAGGTGAAGACGAGAGTTAATAGGTCCGGCCGCGTCACTGTTGGTGAACAGTGTAACCATATCCTGATGCTACTCAGGTGGGTACCAGATACAAGTCCTGGTGAGTCCCAGTTGGGACCAGAGACATGAGGTCCAGGTGAGGTACCGATGGAAACCACAGTCACCAGGTGAGGTGAAGCCATGCTTAGGATCAGAGTCACCACTTACAGGTGAAGTCCAGGAGGAGCCAGAGTCACATGGCACAGAAGAGGCCAAAGTCAGGACCAGAGTTACCACGATCAGGTCAGTCCCACTGGGAATAGAGTAACCACGTCCCCATGATGCCCAGTTAGAACCACAGTTACCAGGTCCAGGTGTGGCCAACCTAAAGGCCATGCAGTGGAACCTTGTCCCGATGATGCCCAGCTAGGGAAGAGGGTCACCAGGTCCAAATGAGGCCCAGATGGAGCATATTCACTAGGTCCAGACGAGGCCCAGATGAGGACCACAGACACCAGATATGGTTTAGACCTAGAGGGGTACCAGAATCACCTGGTCCAGGTGACATCCAGATGGGGACCAGAGTATCCATGCCTGAGTCACGCGCAGAGAGGATAAGAGTCACCAGTTCCAGGTGAGGCCAAGAAAGAGTCCAAAGCAATCAGGTCCTGGTGGGGAACAAACTCACCAGGACTGGTTGAGGCCCAGATGGGGTAGAGATTCACCAGGTCCAGGTGAGGCCCAGGAGGTGACCAGAATCCCCGGGTCGGGGAGTGGACCATGTAAGGACCAGATTCACCAGGTCCAAGAGAACCACGTGGGTTCCTGAGTCATCAGGTATGGGTGAAGCTCAGGTGGCAACCCCACTCACCAGGTCCAGGTGAGGCCAACCTGCAAGCCAGAGTCACCAGATCCAGGTGAGGCCCTAGTGGGGACCGGGGTCACCAGGTAAATGTGAGTCTACAAGAAAACAACAGTCACCAGGTCCAGGTGTGTTTCATGTGGGAACGAGAGTCACCAGGTGCAGGGGAGACCCAGGTGGGGACCACAGTCACCAGGTCCAGATTGAGGCCTCGGTGGGGGGACGAGAGTCATCAGGAGCAGTTGAGGCCAAAGCGTGGAGCAAAGTTATCATGTCCAGGTGAGGCCCAGGTGGGGAACAGAATAACCATGTCCCATTGATGTCAGGTGAGAAAAGAGTCAGAAGGTCTAGAAGAGGCCTAAGTGAGGAGTAGATTCACCAGGTCCTGTTGAGGATCAGCTGAGGACCAGTGTCCCAGCTCCGTATGAGTCCCAGAGGGGGACCAGAGTCACCCGGTTCTGGTGATATCCTGGTGGGTACAAGAATCACCACGTCCGGGTGAGGCCCAGATGGGGACGAGAATCACTAGGTCCAGATGAGGCCCCGATGTGGAACTGAGAAACCAGGTCCCATGAAGCCCATATGAGGACCTGATTCACCAGGTCCAGGTGAGGTCCCTGTGGGAACCAGTCACTTCGTCCAGGTGAGGTCCAGGTTGGACCACAGTCACAAGGTCCAGGTGAGGCGCAGGAGGCAACAGGATTCACCAAGTCCAGGTGAGGCCCTGGTGGCGACCAGTCACCAGATCCAGGTGCGGAACAGATAAGGACCAGATTCTCCAGGCCAAAGTGAAGCCCAATGTGTGACCAGAGTCACCAGGACAGGGTGAGGCCCAGAGGGGGGACCAGAGTAACCAGTTTCGTTTGAGGCCCAGAATGGGACCAGAGGTCCCTGGTCAAAGAGAGTCCCAGTGTGGAATAGAGTATCCAGGTCATAATGACGCCTGGGTGAGGACCAGAGTCACTAGGGCCATGCAGGCCCAGATGGGGAACAGAATCACTAGGTCCTGGTGAGGCATAGAATAAGAACACAGTCAGCAGTATCACGTGAGCCCCTTGTGAGAACCAGAGCCACTCTATCCAGCTGAGTCCCAGGACCAGGTGAGTCCCACGTGAGGACCAGATTCATCAGGTCGAATTGAGGCATAGCTGGGTAGAAGAGTCACCAGGTCTGGGTGCGGCCTAGGTGGGGCAAGATTCAGCAGTTCTGAGTTAGGTCAAAGTGGGGACGAGAGACACCAGGTCCATGTGAGGCCAAACTGAGTACCAGATTCACCACATCCAGGTGAGGTCCATGTTGGAAAGGGAGGCACCAGGTCCAGGAGAGGTCCAGGTGGGGTCCAGAGTCACCAGATCCATGTGAAGTCCAGGTGGGGACCAGAGTCACCAGATCCATGTGAAGCCCAGGTGGGGACCAGAGTCACTAGGTCCAGATGAGGCCCAGGTGAGGACCAGAGATACCAGGTACACGTGAGGATCCGGTGGGGATCGGAGGCAGCAGGTCCATGTTAGGCCGGCTTGGGGACCATGGTCAACAGGTCTACTTGAGGCCCAGGTGTGGAACACAGTAAGCAGGTCTAAGTGAGTCCCCATTGGTGACAGGAGTCACCACGTCCAAGTGTGAGCCAGGTCCGACCAGGATCACCAGGTCCAGGGAAGGCCCTTGAAAGAACCAGAGTCGATAGTTCGAGGTCAGGCGCAGGTGGCAACGAGGGTCAGCAGGTCCAAGTCAGGCCAAAGTGGGGTTCACAGTCACTAGGGCACGGTGAAACCCAGAGTGGGACCAGAGTCACCTGGTCCAGGTGAGGTCCAGTTGTGGAACACAGCCACCGGTTCCCAATTTTGCACAGTTGAGGACCATGGTCAATAGGGCCAGGTGAGGCCCAGATGGGGACCGGAGTCCCCAAATCCAGGTGAAGCCCAGGTGGGGACCACAGTCACCAGATCCAGGGTAGTCTCAGGTGCAGACCAGAATCAACAGGTCCATGTGAGGTGCAGGTGGCAACCACACTCACCCGCTCCCGGAGAGGCCCCGGTGGGGACCAGAGACACGAGGTACATGAGAAGCTAAAAACACTGCAGCCACCAGGTCCACATGATGTCCATGTGGGAACGAAAATCACCAGTTACAGGTGAGGACCAGGTGTGGATCCGACTCACCATATCCAGGTGAGATCCAGGTGGGAACCAGTGTCACCATGTCCTCGTGTGCCCTAGGTGAAGACCAGAGTTATTAGGTCAGGCTGGATGAGTGTTAGTGAACAGTGTAATCATATCCTGATGCTACCCAGGTGGATACCAGAGACACCAGGGCCTTGTGAGGCCCAGGTGTAACCGGAGACATGAGGTCAAGGTGAGGTCTCGATGGGAACCACAGTCACCAGGTCAGGTGAGCCCAGGCTTAGGATCAGAGTCACCAGGTACAGGTGAGGCCCAGGTGGAGCCAGAGTCACCTGGTACAGAAGAGGCCAAAGTCAGGACCAGAGTTACCAGGATCAGGTCAGTCCCAGTGGGTAATACAGTAACCATGTCCCAATGATGCCCAGGTAGAATCAGAGTCACCAGGTCCAGCGAGGCGCAGGTGGGGAGAATATTCACTAGGTCCAGGTGAGGCCCAGATGAGGACCAGAGTCACCAGGTCTAGTTGACGCCTATAGGGGTACCAGATTCACCTGGTCTAGGGGACATCCAGATGGGGACCAGAGTCACCATGTCAGGGTGAGGCCCAGAGGGCATCCAGAATCATCATGTCCAGGTGAGGTTCAGGTGTGGGACAGTGTATCCAGGTCATAATGGTCCACATGTGAGGACCAGAGTCACCAGATCTGGGTGAGGCCCAGTTAGGAACAGAGTCACAAGTTCCAGTTGAGGCCAAGAAGGAGTCCACAGCAATCAGGTCCAGGTGGGGATCAAAGTCACCAGGAATGGGTGAGGCCCAGATGGGGACCAGATTCACCAGGTCCCGGTGATTCCCAGGTGGTGACAAGGGTTACCAGTTCCGGGTGAGGACCAGGTAAGGACCAGATTCACCAGGTCCAAGTGAGGCCCACGTGAGACCTGTGTCACCAGGTATGGGTGAGGCCCAGGTGGCAAGCCCACTCACCAGGTCTAGGTGAGGCCAACCTGCAGGCCATGCAGAGGAACCGTGTCCCGATGATGCCCAGGTAGGGACCAGAGGTACGAGGTCCAGGTGACGCCAACCTGCAGGCCATGCAGAGGAACCGTGTCCCGATGATGCCCAGATAGGGACCAGAGTTACCAGGTCAAGAAGAGGCCAACCTGCTGACCATTATGTGGAACCATGTCCCGATGTTGCCCACGTAGGTACCGGAGTAACCAGGTCCAAATGAGGCCCAGATGGAGCATATTCACTAGGTCCAGGTGAGGCCCAGTTGAGGACCAGAGTCACCAGATCTGGTTGAGGCCTAGAGGGGTTCCAGAATCACCTGGTCCAGGTGACATCCAGATGGGGACCAGATCACCAGGTCAGCGTGAGGCCCAGAGAGGTCCCAGAGACATCATGTCCAGGTGAGGCTCAGGTGTGGAACAGAGTAACCAGGTACCAATGATGCCCAGGTGAGGACGAGAGTCACCAGGTCTGGGTGACGCACTGATAAGATCAGAGTCACCAGTTCAAGGTGAGGGCAAGAAAGAGTCCAGAGCAAACACGTCCAGGTGGGGAACATAGTCACCAGGACTGGGTTAGGCCCAGATGGGGACCAGATTCACCAGGTCTAGGTGAGGCCCAGGTTGTGACAAGATTCCCAGGGTCTGGGAGAAGACCAGGTAAGGGCCAGATTCACCAGGTCCAAGAGGCCTACGTGGGGACCTGAGTCACCAGGTATGGGTGAGGTCCAGGTGGCATCCCACTAACCAAGTCCAGGTGAGGCCAACCTGCAGGCCAGAGTCACCAGATCCAGGTGAGGACCTAGTGGGGCCAGAGTCACCAGGTAAATGTGAGTCTACAAGTACACCACAGTCACCAGGTCCAGGTGTGATTCATGTGGGAACGAGAGTCGCAAGGTCCAGGTGAGACCCAGGTGTGGATGACCGTCTCCAGGTCCAGATTGAGGCCTAGGTGGGGGGACCAGAGTCATCGGGACGAGTTGAGGCCAAAGTATGAAGCAAATTTATCATGTCCAAGTGAGGCCCAGGTGGGGAACAGAGTAAAAATGTCCCATAGATGCCAGGTGGGAAAAGAGTCACAAGGTCCAGACTAGGCCTAAGTGAGGAGTAGATTCACCATGTCCTGTTGAGGCCCAGTTGAGTATCAGTGTCCCCATCTCTGGGTGATTCCCAGAGGGGAACCAGAGTCACCCGGTTCTAGTGTGAGTCAGGTGCGGACCAGATTCACCACGTCAGGATGAGGCCCAGAGGGGAACGAGAATCACTAGGTCCAGGTGAGGCCCCGTTGTGGAACTGAGAAAACAGGTCCCATGATGCACATATGAGGACCTGAGTCAAAAGGCCCAGGGGAGATCCCTGTGGGAACCAGTCACCTCTTCCAGGTGAGGCCCAGGTGGGACCACAGTCACCAGTTCCAGGTGAGGCCCAGGTATATAAGAGAGCATCCAGGTCCCAATGATGCCCAGGTAAGGTCCAGAGTAAACAGGTCCAGGAGAGGCCCAAATATGGATCAGAGTCATTGTGTTCCAGGGGAGGCCAGATGGAGACCACAGTTACCAGGTCCAGAAGAGCCCCATATGGGAACCAGAGCCACCAGATCCAGGTGAGGTCCAGGTGCGACCACAGTCACAAAGTCCAGGTGAGGCGCAGGTGGCAACAGGATTCACCAAATCCAGGTGAGGCCCCGGTGGCGTCCAGTCTCCAGATCCAGGTGCGGACCAGCTTAGGACCAGATTCACGAAGCCCAAGTGAATCCCAAGGGGTGACCAGAGTCACCAGGTAAGGGTGAGGCCTAGAGGGGGTACGAGAGTAACCAGTTTAGTTTGACGCTCAGAATGGGACCAGAGGTCCCTAGTCAAAGTAAGGCCCAATTGTGGAATAGAGTATCCAGGTCCCAATGATGCCTGGGTGTGGACCAGAGTCATTAGGGCCATGCAGACCCAGATGGGGAACAGAATCACTAGGTCCTGGTGAGGCATAGAATAAGACTACTGGTGAATAAGTCACCAGTATCAGGTGAGCGCCTTGTTGGATCCAGAGCCACTCTATCCAGCTGAGTCCCAGGTCCATGTGAGGCCCACGTGAGGACCAGATTCATCAGGTCGAATTGAGGCATAGCTGGGGACAAGAGTCACCAAGTTTGGGTGCGGCCTAGGTGGGGCAAGATTCAGCAGTTCTGAGTTAGGTCAAAATCGGGACGAGAGACACCAGGTCCAGGTGAGGCCAAACTGAGGACCAGAGTCACCAGATCGAGGTGAGGCCCAGAGCGGGACGAGAATCACTAGGAACAGGTGAAGCCCCGATGTGGAACTGAGAAACCAGGTGAATGCTGCCCATAGGAGGACCTGAGTCACCAGGTCCATGTGATGTCCCTGTGGGAAACAGTCACCTCGTCCAGGTGAGGCCCAGGTGGGACCACAGTCACCAGGTCCAGGTGAGGACCAGGTATATAAGAGAGTATCCAGGCCCCAATGATGCCCAGGTAGGGTCCAGAGTCACCAGGTCCAAATGAGGCCCAGATGGAGCATATTCACTAGATCCAGGTGAGGTCCAGTTGAGGACAAGAGTCACCAGATCTGGTTGAGGCCTAGAGCCATACCAGAAACACCTGGCCCAGGTGACATCCAGATGGGGACCAGAGTCACCAGGTCAGGGTGAGGCCCAGAGAGGTTCCAGAGTCATCATGTCCAGGTGAGGCTCAGGCGTGGAACAGAGTCACTAGGTACCAGTAATGCCCAGGTGAGGACCAGAGTCAACAGATCTGGGTGACGCGCAGATACGATCAGAGTCACCAGTTCCAGGTGAGGCCAAGAAAGAGTCCACAGCATTCAGGTCCAGGTGGGGAACAAAGTCACCAGGACTGGGTGAGGCCCAGATGGGGACCAGATTCACCAGGTCCAGGTGATGCCCAGGTGGTGACCAGAGTCCCCGGGTCTGCGACAGGACCAGGTAAGGACCAGATTCACCAAGTCCAAGAGGCCCACGAGGGGAATTGAGTCACCATGTCTGTGTGAGGCCCAGGTGGCAACTCCACTCACCAGGTCAAGGTGAGGCCAACCAGCAGGCCAGAGTCACCAGATCCAGGTGAGGCCCTAGTGGGGACCAGTGTCACCAGGTAAATGTGAGTCTACAAGAACACCACATTCACCAGGTCCAGGTGTGGTTCATGTGGGAACGAGAATCACCAGGTACTGGTGAGACCCATGTGGGCACCACAGTAACCAGGTCCAAACTGAGGCCTAGGTGGGGGGAAGAGAGTCATCAGGAGCAGTTGAGGCCAAAGTGTGGAGCAAAGTTATCATGTGGAGGTGAGGCCCAGGTGGGGAAGAGAGTAACCATGTCCCATTGATGCCAGGTGGGAAAAGAGTCACAAGGTCCAGACGAGGCCTAAGTGAGGAGTAGATTCAACCGGTCCTGTTGAGGCCCAGTTGAGGACCAGTGCCCCATCTCCGGGTGAGTCCCAGAGGGGGACCACAGTCACCAGGTTCTGGTGATATCCAGGTTGGGACCAGAGTCACCACGTCAGGGTCAGGCCCAGAGGGGGACGAGAATCACTAGGTCCAGGTGAGGCCCCGATGTGGAACTGAGAAACCAGGTCCCATGATGCCCATATGAGGACCTGAGTCACGAGGTCCAGCTGAGGTCCCTGTGGGAACCAGTCACCTCCTCCCGGTGAGGTCCAGGTGGGACCACACTCACCAGGTCCAGGTGAGGACCAGGTATATAAGAGAGTATCCAGGCCCCAATGATGCCCAGGTAAGGACCAGAGTCAACAGGTCCAGGAGAGGCACAAATATGCATCAGAGTCATTGTGTTCCAGGTGAGGCCTGATGGAGACCACAGGAACCAGGTCCAGGAGAGCCCCATATGGGAACCAGAGCCACCAGATCCAGGTGACTTACAGGTGGGATCACAGTCACAAGGTCCAGGTGAGGCACAGGTGGCAACAGGATCCACCATGTCCAGGTGAGGCCCAGGTGGCGACCAGTCACCAGATCCAAGTGAGGACAACATAAGGACCAGATTCACCAGGCCCAAGTGAAGCCCAAGGGGTGACCAGGGTCACCAGGTAATAGTGAGGCTCAGAGGGGGAACCAGAGTAACCAGTTTAGTTTGAGGCCCATAATGGGACCAGAGGTCCCTGGTCAAAGTGAGGCCCAGGTGTGGAATAGAATATCCAGGTCCCAATGATGCCTGGGTGAAGACCAGAATCACTAGGGCCATGCAGGCCCAGTTGGGGAACAGAATCACTAGGTGTTGGTGAGGCATAGAATAAGACCACAGTCAGCAGTATCAGGTGAGCCCATTGTGGGAACCAGAGCCACTCTATCCAGGTGAGTCCCAGGTCCATGTGAGGCCCACGTGAGGACCAGATTCATCAGGTCAAATTGAGGCATAGCTGGGGACAAGAGTCACCAGTTCTGGGTGCGGCCTAATGGGGCAAGATTCAGCAGTTCTGAGTTAGGTCAAAGTGGGGACGAGAGACACCAGGTCCAGGTGAGGCCAAACTGAAACCAGAGTCACCAGATGCGGGTCAGGTCCAGGTGGGGTCCAGAGTCACCAGATCCAGGTGAAGTCCAGGTGGGGACCAGAGTCACCAGATCCAGGTGAAGCCCAGGAGGGGACATGAGTCACTAGGTCCAGATGCGGCCCAGGTGAGGACCAGAGTTCCCAGGTACACGTGAAGCCCCGGTGGGGATCAGAGGGAACAGGTCCATTTAAGGCCGGCTTGGGGACCATGATCAACAGGTCTACTTGAGGCCCAGGTGTGGAACACAGTAAGCAGGTCCAGTTGAGTTCCCGGTGGTGACAAGAGTCGCCAGGTCCAGGTGAGGTTCATGTGGGCACGAGGATCACCATGTCCAGGGGACGCCCTTGAAAGAACCAGAGTCAACAGTTCAAGGTCAGGCGCAGGTGGCAACCAGGGTCAGCAGGTCCATGTCAGGCCAAAGTGGGGTTCACAGTCACTAGGGCACGGTGAGACCCAGAGGGGGACCAGAGTCACCTGGTCCAGGTGAGGTCCAGTTGTGGAACAAGTCACCGGGTCCCAATTTTGCCCTTTTGTGGACCATGGTCAACAGGGCCAGGTGAGGCCCAGATGGGGACCGGATTCCCCAAATCCAGGTGAAGCCCAGGTGGGGACCACAGTCACCAGATCCAGGGTAGTCTCAGGTGCAGACCAGAATCACCAGGTCCAGGTTAGGTGCAGGTGGCAACCACACTCCCCAGGTCCCGGTGAGGCCCCGGTGGGGACCAGAGTCACGAGGTACATGAGAAGCTAGAATCTCTGCAGCCACCAGGTCCACATGATGTCCATGTGGGAACGAGAATCACCAGTTACAGGTGAGGCCCAGGTGGGGATCCGACTCACCATGTCCAGGTGAGACCCAGGTGGGACCCAGTGTCACCATGACCAGGTGAAGACCAGAGTTAATAGTTCCGGCTGGGCCACTGTTAGTGAACAGTGTCCCCATATCCTGATGCTACCCTGGTGGGTACCAGAGACACCAGGTCCTGGTGATGGTCAGGAGGGACCAGAGACATGAGGTACAGGTGAGGTTCCATTGGGAATCACAGTCACCAGGTCTGGTGAGGCCATGCTTAGGATCAGAGTCACCAGTTAGAGGTGAGTCCCGGGTGGAGCCAGAGTCACCTGGGACAGAAGAGGCCAAAGTCAGGACCAGAGTTACCAGGATCAGGTCAGTCCCAGTGGGGAATAGAGTAACCATGTCCCGATGATGCCCAGGTAGAACCAGCGTCACCAGGACCAGATGAGGCGCAGGAGGGGAGCATATTAACTAGGTCCCGGTGAGGCCCAGTTGAGGACCAGAATGCCCAGGTCTAGTTGTGGCCTAGAGGGGTAACAGATTCACCTGGTCTAGGTGACATCCAGATGGGGACCAGAGTCACCATATTAGGCTGAGGCCCAGAGGGGATCCAGAGTCATCATGTCCAGGTGAGTCTCAGGTGTGGAACAGAGTATCCAGGTCATAATGGTCCACAGGTGAAGACCAGAGTCACCAGATCTGGGTGAGGCCCACATAGCATCAGACTCACCAGTACCAGGTGAGGCCAAGAAGGAGTCCACAGCAATCAGGTCCCGGTGGGGAACAAAGTCAGCAGGACTGGGTGAGGCCCAGATGGGGACCAGATTCACCAGGTCCAGGTTATTCTCAGGTGGTGACCAGAGTTACCAGTTCTGGGTGAGCACCAGGTAACGACCACATTCACCATGTCCAAGTGAGGCCCACGTGGGGACCTGTGTCACCGGTATGGGTGAGGCCCAGATGGCAACCCCACTCACCAGGTCCAGGGGAGGCCAACTTTCGGGCCATGCAGAGGAACCTTGTCCTGATAATGCCCAGGTAGGGACCAGAGTTATGAGTTGCAGAGGAAGCCCTATTGGGGACTGGAGTCACCAGGTAAACGTGAGTCTACAAGAACACCACAGTCACCAGGTCCAGGTGTGGTTCATGTGGGAACAAGAGTCACCAGGTCCAGGTGAGACCCAGGTGGGGACCACAGTCACCAGGTCCAGGTGAGTTCCAGGTGGGACCACAGTCACAAGGTCTAGGTGAGGCGCAGGTGGCAACAGGATTCACCAAGTCCAGGTGAGGCCCAGGTGGCGACCAGTCACCACATCCAAGTGCGGACCAGCTAAGGACCAGATTCCCCAGGCCGAAGTGAAGCCCAAAGGGTGACCAGAGTCACCAGGTAAAGGTGAGCCCCAGAGGGGGAACCAGAGTAACCAGTTTAGTTTGAGGGCCAGAATGGGACCAGAGGTCCTTGGTCAAAGTGAGGCCCAGGTGTGGAATAGAGTATCCAGGGTGAGGATCATTGGGTCCATCACCCAATGATGCCTGGGTGAGAACCAGAGTCACTGGGGCCATGCAGGCCCAGATGGGGAACAGAATCACTAGGTCCTGGTGAGGCATACAATAAGACCACAGTCAGCAGTATCAGCTGAGCCCCTTGCGGGAACCAGAGCCACTCTATCCAGCTGAGTCCCAGGTCCAGGTGAGGCTTCCGTGAGGACCAGATTCATTAGGTCGAATTGAGGCATAGCTTTGAACAAGAGTCACCAGGTCTGGGTGCATCCTAAGTTGGGCTAGATTCAGCAGTTCTGTGTTAGGTCATTGTGGGGACGAGAGACACCAGTTCCACGTGAGGCCAAACTGAGTACCAGAGTCACCAGATCCATGTGAGGTCCATGTTTGAAAGAAAGTCACCAGGTCCGGGAGAGGTCCAGGTGGGGACCAGAGTCAACTCATCCAGGTAAGTCCAGGTGGGGACCTGAGTCACCAGATCCAGGTGAAGCCCAGGTGGAGACCAGAGTCTAGGAACAGATGAGACCCAGGTGAGGACAGGAGTTACCAGGTACACGTGAGGCCCCGGTGGGGATCAGAGGAACAGGTCCATGTGAGGCCGGCTTGGGGACCATGGTCAACAGGTCTACTTGAGGCCCAGGTGTGGAACACAGTAAGCAGGTCCAGGTGAGTCCCCGGTGGTGACAAGAGTCACCACGTCCAGGTGAGGCCCAGGTGTGGACCAGGATCACCAGGTATGGGGGGGGGGCCCTTGAAAGAACCAGAGTCAACAGTTCGAGGTTAGACGCAGGGGCAACCAGGGTCAGCAGGTCCAAGTCAGGCCAAAGTGGGGTTCACAGTCACTAGGCACGGTGAGACCCAGAGGGGGACCGGAGTCACCTGGTCCAGTTGAGGTCCAGTTTTGGAACACAGTCACCGGGTCCCAATTTTGCCCAGTTGAGGACCATGGTCAACAGGGCCAGGTAAACCCAGATGGGGACCGGAGTCCAAATATCCAGGTGAAGCCCAGGTGGGGACCACAGTCAGCAGATCCAGGGTAGTCTCAGGTGCAGACCATAATCACCAGGTCCAAGTGAGGTGCAGGTGGCAACCACGATCCCCAGGAGCCAGTGAGGCCCTGGCGGGGACCAGAGTCACAAGGTACATGAGAAGCTAGAAACACTGCAGCCACCAGGTCCACATGATGTCCATGTGGGCCGGAGAATCAGCAGTTACACATGAGGACCAGGCGGGGATCCGACTCACCATGTCAATTTGAGACCCAGGTGAGATCCAGTGTCACCATGTCCAGGTGTGGCCCAGGTGAAGACCAGAGTTAATAGGTCCAGCTGGTCACTGTTAGTGAAGTGTGTAACCATATCCTGATGCTACCCAGGTGGGTACCGGAGACACCAGGTCCTGGTGAGGCCCAGGTGGGACCAGAGACATGAGGTCCAGGTAAGATCCCGATGGGAACCGCAGTCACAAGGTCAGGTGAGGCCATGCTTAGGATCAGAGTTACCAGTTACAGGTGAGGCACAGGTGGAGCCAGAGTCACCTGGTACAGAAGAGGACAAAGTCAGGACTAGAGTTACTAGGATCAGGTCAGTCCCATTGGGGAATAGAGTAACCATGTCCCGATGATGCCCAGGTAGAACCCGAGTCACCACGTCCAGATAAGTCGCAGGTGGGGAGAATGTTCACTAGGTCCAGGTGAGGTCCAGTTGAGGACCAGAGTCACCAGGTCTGGTTGAGGCCGACAGGGATCCCAGATTCACCTGGTCTAGGTGACATCCAGATGGGGACCAGATTCACCATGTCAGGGTGAGGCCAGGAGGGGATTAAGAGTCATCATGTCCAGGTGAGGCTCAGGTGTGGAACCGAGTATCCAGATCATAATGGTCCTCAGGTGAGGACCATAGTCACCAGATCTGGGTGAGGCCCAGTTAGGATAAGAGTCACAAGTTCCAGGTGAGGCCAAGAAGGAGTCCACAGCAATCAGGTCCAGCTGGCAACAAATTCACCAGGAATGGGTGAGGCCCAGATGGGGACCAGATTCACCAGGTCCAGGTGACTTCCAGGTGGTGACCAGACTTACCAATTCCGGGTGAGGACCAGGTAAGCACAAGATTCAACAGGTCCACGTGAGGCCCACACGGGTACCTGTGTCACCAGGTATGGGTGAGTCCCAGGTGGCAACCCCACTCCCCAGGTCCAGGTGAGGCCAACCTGTAGGCCATGCAGAGGAACCATGTCACGATGATGCCCTGGTTGGGACCAAAGTTACCAGATCCAGGTGAGGCCAACCTTCAGGTCATGCAGTGGAAACAGGTCCCGATGATGCCCAGGTAGTGACCAGAGTCACCAGGTCCAAATGAGGCCCAGATGGAGCATATTCACTAGGTCCAGGTGAGGCCCAGTTGAGGACCAGAGTCCCCAGATCTGGTTGAGGCCTAGAGGGGTACCAGAATCACCTGGTCCAGGTGACATCCAGATGGGGATCAGAGTCACCAGGTCAGAGTGAGGCCCAGAGATTTTCCAGAGTCATCATGTCCAGGTGAGGCTCAGGTATGGAACAGAGTCACCAGGTACCAACGATTCCCAGGTGAGGACCAGAGTCACCAGGTCTGGGTGATGCGCAGATAGAATCAGAGTCACCAGTTCCAGGTGAGGCCAAGAAAGAGTCCACAGCAATCAGGTCCAGGTGGGGAACAAAGTCACCAGGACTGGGTGAGGCCCAGTTGGGGAACAGATTCACCAGGTCCAGGTGAGGCCCAGGTGGTGACCAGAGTCCCCGGTCTGGGGGAGGACCAGGTAAGGAGAAGATTCACCAGGTCCAAGAGGCCCCTGTGGGGACTTGAGTCACCAGGTATGGGTGAGGCCCAGGTGGCAACCCCACTCACCAGGTCCAGGGGAGGCCAACATTCGGGCCATGCACAGGAACCGTGTCCCGATAATGCCCAGGTAGGGACCAGAGTTACGAGTTGCAGGTGAGGCCCTAATGGGGAACGGAGTCACCAGGTAAATGTGAGGCTACAAGAACACCACAGTCACCAGGTCCAGCTGTGGTTCATGTGGGAACGAGAGTCACCAGGTCCAGGTGAGACCCAGGTGGGGACCACAGTCACCAGGTCCAGATTGAGGCCTAGGTGGGGGGACCAGAGTCATCAAGACCAGGTGAGGCCAAAGTGTGAAGCAAAGTTATCATGTCCAGGTGAGGCCCAGGTGGGGAACAGAGTAACCATGTCCCATTGATGCCAGGTGGGAAAAGAGTCACAAGTTCCAGACGAGGCCTATGTGAAGAGTAGATTCATCAAGTCCTGTTGAGGCCCAGTTGAGGAGCAGTGTCCACAGCTCCGGTGAGTCTCAGAGGGGGACCAGAGTCAACCGGTCTGGTGATATCCAGGTGGGGAGCAGAGTCACCACGTCAGGATGAGGCCCAGAGGGGGACGAGAATCACTAGCTCCAGGTGAGGCCCGATGAGGAACTGAGAAACCAGGTCCCATGATGCCCATATGAGGACCTGAGTCACCAGGTCCAGGTGAGGTCCCTGTGGAAACCAGTCACCTCGTCCAGGTGAAGCCCAGGTGGGACCACAGTCACCAGGTCCAGGTGAGGCCCAGGTATATAAGAGAGTATCGAGGTCCCAATGATGCCCAGGTAAGGACCAGAGTCAACAGGTCCAGGAGAGGCCCAAATACGGATCAGAGTCATTGTGTTCCAGGTGAGGCCAGATGGAGACCACAGGAACCAGGTCCAGGAGAGCCCCATATGGGAACCAGAGCCAAGAGATCCAGGTGAGGTCCAGGTGGGACCACAGTCACAAGGTCCAGGTGAGGCGCAGATGACAACAGGATTCACCAAGACCAGGTGAGGCCCGGGTGGAGACCATTCACCAGATCCAGGTGAGACCAGCTTAGGACCAGATTCACCAGGCCCAAGTGAAGCCCAAGGGGTGACCAGAGTCACCAGGTAATAGTGAGGCTCAGAGGGGAACCAGAGTAACCAGTTTAGTTTGAGGCCCAGAATGGGACCAGAGGTCCCTGGTCAAAGTGAGGCCCAGGTGTGGAATAGAGTATCCAGGGTGAGGATCATTGGGTCCATCACCCAATGATGCCTGGGTGAGGACCAGAGTCACTGGGACCATGCAGGCCCAGATGGGGAACAAAATCACTAGGTCCTGGTGACGCATACAATAAGACCACAGTCAGCAGTATCAGCTGAGTCCCTTGCGGGAACCAGAGCCACTCTATCCAGCTGAGTTCCAGGTCCAGGTGAGGCTCCCGTGAGGACCAGATTCATTAGGTCGAATTGAGGCATAGCTGGGGACAAGAGTCACCAGGTCTCGGTGCAGCCTAAGTTGGGCTAGATTCGGCAGTTCTGAGTTAGGTCAAAGTGGGGACGAGAGACGCCAGTTCCAGGTGAGGCCAAACTGAGTATCAGAGTCACCAGATCCATGTGAGGTCCATGTTTGAAAGAAAGTCACCAGGTCCGGGAGAGGTCCAGGTGGGGACCAGAGTCACCAGTTCCAGGTGAGGCCAAGAAGGAGTCCACAGAAATCAGGTCCAGGTGGGGAACAAAGTCACCAGGACTGGGTGAGGCCCAATGGGTACCAGATTCACCAGGTCCAGATGATTCCCATGTTGTGACCAGACTTACTAGTTCCGAGTGAGGACCAGGTAAGGACCAGATTCACCAGGTCAAAGGGAGGCCCACGTGGGACCCTGTGTCACAAGGTATGGGGGAGGCCCAGGTGGCAACCCCACTCACCATGTCCAGGTGAGACCAACCTGCAGGCCATGCAGAGGAACCATGTCCCAGTGATGCTCAGGTAGGGACCAGATTTACTAGGTGCAGGTGAGGCCAACCTGCAGGCCATGCAGTGGAACCATGTCCCGATGATGCCCAGGTAGGGACCAGATTCACCAGGTCCAAATAAGGCCCAGATGGAGCATATTCACTAGGTCCAGGTGAGGCCCAGTTGAGGACCAGTTTCAACATATCTGCTTGAGTCTTAGAAGGGTACCAGAATCACCTGGTCCAGGTGATATCCAGATGGGGACCAGAGTCACCACGTCAGGGGGAGGCCCAGAGTGGTTCCAGCATCATCGGGTCCAGGTGAGGCTCAGGTGTGGAAGAGAGTCACCAGGTACCAATGATGCCCAAGTGAGGACCAGATTCACCAGATCTGGGTGAGGCGCAGAAAGGTTCAGAGTCACCAGTTGCAGGTGAGGCCAAGAAAGAGTTCACAGCAATCAAGTCCAGGTGGGGAACAACGTCACCAGACCTGGGTGAGACCCAGATGGGGACCAGATTCACCAGGTCCAGGTGAGGCCCAGGTGCGGATAGAGTCCCCGGGCCTGGGAAAAGTCCAGGTAGCGACCAGATTCACCAGGTCCAAGAGGCTCACGTGGGGACCTGAGTCACCAGCTATGTGTGAGGCCTAGGTGGCAACCCCACTCACCAGGTCCAGGTGAGGCCAACCGGCGGGCCAGAGTCACCAGATCCAGGTGAGGCCCTAGTGGGGACTGGAGTCACCAGATACATGAGAGTATACAAGAACACCACAGTCACCAGATCCAGGTGTGGTTCATCTGGGAACGAGAATCACCAGGTCCAGGTGAGACCCAGGTGGGGACCACAGTCCCCAGGTCCAGATTGAGGCCTAGGTGGGGGGACCAGAGTCATCAGGACCAGTTGAGGCCAAAGAGTGGAGCAAAGTTATCATGTCCTGGTGAGGCCCAGGTGGGGAACAGAATAACAATGTCCCATTGATGCCAGGTGGGAAAAGAGTCACAAGGTCCAGACGATGCCAAAGTGAGGAGTAGATTCATCAGATCCTATTGAGGCCCAGTTGAGGACCAGTGTCCCCATCTCCGGGTGAGTCCCAGAGGGGGACCAGAGTCACCCGGTTCTGGTGATATCCCGGTGGGGACCAGAGTGACCACGTCAGGGTGAGGCCCAGAGAGGGACGAGAATCACTAGGTACAGGTGAGGCCCCGATGTGGAACTGAGAAACCAGGTACCATGATACCCGTATGATGACCAGAGTCACCAGGTCCAGTTGAGGTCCCTGTGGGAACCAGTCAACTCATCCAGTAGAGGCCCGGGTGGGACCAAAGTCACCAGGTCCAGGTGAGGCCCAGGTATATAAGAGAGTATGGAGGTCCCAATGATGCCCATGTAAGGACCATAGTCAACAGGTGCAGGAGAGGCCCAAATATGGATCAGAGTCATTGTGTTCCAGGTGAAGCCAGATGGAGACCACAGGAAACAGGTCCAGTAGAGCCCGATATGGGAACCAGAGCCACCAGATCCAGGTGAGATCCAGGTGGGACCACAGTCACAAGGTCCAAGTGAGGCGCATGTGGCAACAGGATTCACCAAGACCAGGTGAGGCCCAGGTGGAGACCATTCACCAGATCCAGGTGAGACCAGCTAAGGACCAGATTCACCAGGCCCAAGTGAAGCCCAAGGGGTGACCAGAGTCACCAGGTAAGAGTGAGGCTCAGAGGGGAACCAGAGTAAGCAGTTTAGTTTGAGGCCCAGAATGGGACCAGAGGTCCCTGGTCAAAGTGAGGCCCAGGTGTGGAATAGAGTATCCAGGTCCCAATGATGCCTGGGTGAGGACCAGAGTCACCAGGGCCATGCAGGCCCAGATCAGGAACAGAACCTCTAGGTCTGGTGAGCCATAGAATAAGACCACAGTCACCAGTATCAGGTGAGCCCCTTGTGGGAACCAGAGCCAGTCTATCCAGATGAGTCCCAGGTGATGTGATGCCCACATGAGGACCAGATTCATCAGGTCGAATTGAGGCATAGCTGTGGACAAGAGTCACCTGGTCTGGGTGCGGCCTAGGTGGGGCAACATTCAGCAGTTCTGAGTTAGCTCAAAGTGGGGAAGAAAGACACCAGGAACAGGTGAGTCCAAACTGAGGACCAGAGTCACCAGATCCAAGTGAGGTCCATGTTGGAAAGAGAGTCACCAGGTCCAGGAGAGGTCCAGGGGGGACCAGAGTCACCAGATCCGGGTGAAGTCCAGGTTGGGACCAGAGTCACCAGATTCAGGTGAAGTACAGGTGGGGACCAGACTCACCAGATCCAGGTGAAGCCCAGGTGGGGACCAGAGTCACTAGGTCCAGATGAGGTCAATGTGGGGACCAGAGATATCAGGTACAAGTGAGGCCCCAGTGGGGAGCAGTGGGAACAGGTCGATGTGAGGCCGGCCTGGGGACCATGGTCAACAGGTCTACTTGAGGCCCGGTGTGGAACACAGTAAGCAGGTCCAGGAGAGTCCCCGGTGGTGACAAGTGTCACCACGTCCAACTGAGACCCAGGTGGGGACCAGGATCACCAGGTCGAGGGGAGGCATTTGAAAAACCAGAGTCTACAGTTTGAGGTCAGGCGCAGGTGGCAACCAGTATCAGCAGGTCCAAGTCAGGGCAAAGTGGGGTTCACAGTCACTAGGGCACGGTGAGACCCAGAAGGGGACCAGAGTCACCTGGTCCAGGTGAGGTCCAGTTGTGGAACACAGTCACCGGGTCCCAATTTGGCCCAGTTGAGGACCTTGGTTTACAGGGCCAGGTGAGGCCCAGATGGAGACCGGAGTCCCTAAATCCAGGTGAAGCCCAGGTGGGGACCACAGTCACCAGATCCAGGATAGTCTCATGTGCAGACCAGATTCACCAGGTCCAGGTGAGGTGCAGGTGGCAACCACACTCACCAGATCCCGGTGAGGCCCTGGTGGGGACCCGAGTCACGAGGTACATGAGAAGCTAGAAACAATGCAGCCACCAGTTCCACATGATGTCCACGTGGGAACGAGACCCACAAGTTACACGTGAGGACCTTGTGGGGATCCGACACACCATGTCCAGGTGAGACCCAGGTGGGAACCAGTGTCACCATGTCCAGGTGTGGCCCAGGTGAAGACCAGAGTTAATAGGTCCAGCTGGGTCACTGCTAGTGAACAGTGTTACCATATCCTGATGCTACCCCGGTGGGTAACAGATACACCAGGTCCTGGTGAGACCCAGGTGGGACCAGAGACATGAGGTCCAGGTGAGGTCCCATGGGAAACACATTCACCAGGTCAGGTGAGGCCATGCTTAGGATCAGAGTCACCAGTTACAGGTGAGGCCCAGGAGGAGCCAGAGTCACCTGGTACAGAAGAGGCCAAAGTCAGGACCAAGGTTACCAGGATCAATTAGTAGCAGTGGGGAATAGAGTAACCATGTCCTGATGATGCCCAGGTAAAAAAAGAGTCACGAGGTCCGATGAGGCGCAGGTGGGGAGTATGTTCACTAGGTTCCAGTGAGGCCCAGATGAGGACTAGAGTCACCAGGTCAAGTTGAGGCCTAGAGGGGTACCAGATTCACCTGGTCTAGGTGACATCCAGATGGGGACCAGAGTCAACATGTCAGGGTGAGACCCAGAGGGGATCCAGAGTCATCATGTCCAGAAGAGGTTCAGGTGTGGAACAGAGTATCCAGGTCATAATGGTCCACAGGTGAGTACCAGAGTAAGCAGATCTGGGTGAGGCCCAGTTAGGATCAGAGTCATCAGTTCCAATGATGCCAAGAAGGAGTGCACAGCAATCAGGTCCAATTGGGGAACAAAGACACCAGGACTGGGTGAGGCCCTGATGGGGACCAGATTCACCAGGTCCAGGTGATTCCCATGTGGTGACCAGAGTTACCAGTTCCGGGTGAGGACGAGGTAAGGACCAGATTCACCAGGTCCAAGTGAGGCCCGCGTGGGGACCTGTGTCACCAGGTATGTGTGAGGCCCAGGTGGCAACCCCACTCACCAGGTCCCGGTGAGGCCAACCTGCAGGGCAGAGTCACCAGATCCACGTGAGGCCCTAGTGGGGACCGGAGTCACCGGGTAAATTTGAGTCTACCAGAACACCACAGTCACCAGGTCCAGGTGTGACCCAGCTGGGGACAACAGTCACCAGGTCTAGATTGAGGCCTAGGTGGGGGGACCTGAGTCATCAGGACCAGTTGAGGTCAAACTGTGGAGCAAAGTTATCATGTCCTGGTGAGGCCCAGGTGGGGAACAGAGTAACCATGTCCCATTGATGCCAGGTGGGAAAAGAGTCACGAGGTCCAGACGAGGCCTAAGTGAGTAGTAGATTCACCAGGTCCTGTGGAGGCCCAGTTGAGGGCCAGTGTCCCCAGCTCCGGGTGAGTCCCAGAGGGTGACCTGAGTCACCCGTTCCTGGTGATATCCAGGTGGAGACCAGAGTCACCACGTCAGGGTGAGGCCCTGAGGGGGACGAGAATCACTAGGTCCAGGTGAGGCCCCTATGTGGAACTGAGAAACCAGTTCCCATGATGCACATATGAGGACCTGAGTCACCAGGTCCAGTTGAGGTCCCTGTGGGAACCAGTCACCTCATCCAGGTGAGGCCCAGGTGGGACCACAGTCACCAGGTCCAGGTGAGGCCCAGGTATATAAGAGAGTATCCAGGTCCCAATGATGCCCATGTAAGGACCAGAGTCAACAGGTCCTGGAGAGGCCCAAATATGGATCAGAGTCATTGTGTTCCAGGTGAGGCCAGATGGAAACCACAGGAACCAGGTCCAGGAGAGCCCCATATGGGAACCAGAGCCGCCATATCCAGGTGAGGTCCAGGTGGGACCACAGTCACAATGTCCAGGTGAGGCCCAGGTGGCAACAGGATTCACCAAGTCCAGGTGAGGCCCAGCTGGCGACCAGATCCAGGTGCGGACCAGCTAAGGACCAGATTCACCAGGCCGAAGTGAAGCCCAAGGGGTGACCAGAGTCACCACGTAAGGGTGAGGCCCAGAGGGGGAACCAGAGTAACCAGTTTAGTTTGAGGCCCAGAATGGGACCAGAGGTCCCTGGTCAGAGTGAGGCCCAGGTGTGGAATAGAGTATCCAGGTCCCAAAAATGCCTGTGTGAGGACCAGAGTCACTAGGGCCATTGAGGCCCAGATGGGGAACAGAACCTCTAGGTCCTGGTGAGGCATAGTATAAGACCACAGTCACCAGTATCATGTGAGCCCCTTGTGGGTCCAGAGCCACTCTATCCAGCTGAGTCCCAGGTCCATGTGAGGCCCACGTGAGGAGCAGATTCATCAATTCGAATTGTGGCATAGCTGGGGACAAGAGTCACCAGGTCTGGGTGCGGCCTACGTGGGGCAATATTCAGCAGTTCTGAGTTAGGTCAAAGTGGGGACAAGAGACACCAGGCCCAGGTGAGGCCAAATGGAGGATCAGAGTCACCAGATCCAGGTAAGTTCCATGTTGGAAAGAGTGTCAGCAGGACCAGGAGAGGTCAAGGTGGGGACCAGAGTCACCAGATCCAGGTGAAGCCCAGGTAGGGACCAGAGTCACTATGTGAAGATGCGGCCCAGGTGAGGACCAGAGTTACGAGGTACACGTGAGGCCCTGCTGAGGATCAGAGGCAACTGGTCCATGTGAGCCCGGCTTGGGGACCATGGTCAATAGATCTACTTGAGTCCCAGGTGTGGAACACAGTAAGTAGGTCCAGGTGAGTCCCTGGTGGTGACAAGAGTCACCACGTACAGGTGAGGCCCAGGTGGGGACCAGGATCACCAGGTACAGGGGAGGCCCTTGAAAGAACCAGAGTAAACAGTTCGAGGTCAGGCGCAGGTGGAAACCAGTGTCAGCAGGTCCAAGTCAGGCCAAAGTGGGGTTCACAGTCACTAGGGCACGGTGACACCCAGAGGGGTACCAGAGTCACATGGTCCAGGTGAGGTCCAGTTGTAGAACACAGTCACCGGGTCCCAATATTGCCCAGTTGAGTACCATGGTCAACAGGGCCAGGTGAAGCCCAGATGGGGACCGGAGTCCCCAAATCCAGGTGAAGCCCAGGTGGGGACCACAGTCACCAGATCCAGGGTAGTCTCAGGTGCAGACCACAATCCCCATGTCCAGGTGTGGCCCAGGTGAAGACCAGAGTTAATATGTCCAGCTGGTTCACTGTTACTGAACAGTGTAACCATATCCTGGTGCTATCCAGGTGGGTACCAGAGACACAAGGTCCTGGTGAGGCCCAGTTTGGACCAGAGACATGAGGTCCAGGTGAGGTCCCGATGGGTTCCCCAGTCACCAGGTCAGGTGAGGCCATGCATAGGATCAGAGTCACCAGTTACAGGTGAGGCCCAGGTGGAGCCAGAGTCACCTGGTACAGAAGAGGCCAAAGTCAGGACCAGAGTTACCAGGATCAGGTGAGTCCCAGTGGGGAATAGAGTAACCATGTCCCGATGATGCCCAGGTAGAACCAGAGTCACCAGGTCCATATGAGGCGCAGGTTTGGAGCATGTTCACTAGGTCCCGTTGAGGCCCAGTTGAGGACCAGGGTCACCAGGTCAAGTTGAGGCCTAGAGTGGTACCAGATTCACGTGGTCTAGGTGACATCCAGATGGGGACCAGAGTCACCATGTCAGGCTGAGGCCCATAAGGGTTCCATGGTCATCATGTCCAGGTGAGGCAGAGTTTTGCAACACAGTATCCAGGTCATAATGGTCCACAGGTGAGGACCAGAGTCACCAGATCTGGGTGAGGCCCAGTTAGGTTCAGAGTCACCAGTTCCAGGTGAGGCCAAGAAGGAGTCCAAAGCAATCAGGTCCAGGTGGGGAACAAAGTCTCCAGGACTGGGTGAGTCCCAGATGGAGACCAGTTTCACCGGGCCCATGTGATTCCCTGGTGGTGAACAGAGATACCAGTTCCGGGTGAGGACCAGGTAAGGACCAAATTCACCAGGTCCAAGTGAGGCCCACGTGGGTTTCTCTGTCACCAGGTATGGGTGAGGCCCAGGTGGCAACCCCACTCACCAGGTCCAGGTGAGGCCAACCTGCAGGCCATGCTGTGGAACCATGTCCCGATGATGCCCAGGGAGGGGCCAGAGTCACCAGGTCCAAATGAGGCCCAGATGGAGCATATTCACTAGGTCCAGGTGAGGCCCAGTTGAGGACCATCGTCACCAGACCTGGTTGAGGCCTAGAGGGGTACCAGAATCACCTGTCCAGGTGACTTCCAGATGGGGACCAGAGTCACCAGGTCAGGGTGAGGCCAAGAGAGGTTCCAGAGTCATCATGTCCAGGTTAGGCTCAGGTGTGGAACAGAGTCACCAGGTACCAATGATGCCCAGGTGAGGAACAGGGTCACCAGGTTTCGGTGACGTGCAGATAGGATCAGTCACCAGTTCCAGGTGAGGCCATGAAAGAGTCCACAGCAATCAGGTCCAGATGGGGAACAAAGTCACCAGGACTTAGTGAGGCCCAGTGGGGACGAGATTCACCAGGACCAAGTGAGGCCCAGGTGGTGACCAGAGTCCCCGGGCCTGGGAGAAGACCAGGTAAGGACCAGATTCACCAGGTCCAAGAGGCTCACGTGGGGAACTGAGTCACCATGTATGGGTGAGGTCCAGGTGGCAACCCCACTCAACAGGTCCAGGTGAGGCCAACTTGCAGGCCAGAGTCACCAGGTCCAGGTTAGGCCCTAGTGGGGACCGGAGTACCAGGTTAAATGAGTCTACAAGAACACCACAGTCACCATGTCCAGGTGTTGTTCATGTGGGATCGAGAGTCACCAGGTCCAGGTGAGACCCAGGTGGGGACCACAGTCACCAGGTCCTGATTTAGGCCTAGGTGAGGGAAGGAGAGTCATCAGGACCAGTTGAGGCCAAAGAATGGAGCAAAGTTATCATGTCCAGTTGAGGCCCAGGTGGGGAACAGAGTAACCATGTCCCATTGATGCCAGGTGGGAAAAGAGTCACAAGGTCCAGACGAGGCCTAAGTGAAGAGTAGATTCATCAGGTCCTGTTGAGGCCTAGTTGAGGACCAGTGTCCCCAGCTCCGGGTGAGTCTCAGAGGGGGACCAGAGTCACCCGGTACTGGTGATATCCATGTGGGGACCAGAGTCACCACGTCAGGGTGAGGCCCTGAGGGGGAGGTGAATCACTAGCTCCAGGTGAGTCCCCGATGTGGAACTGAGAAACCAGGTCCCATGATGCCCATATGAGGACCTGAGTCACCAGGACCAGGTGAGGTCCGTGTTGGAACCAGTCACCTCGTCCAGGTGAGGCCAAGGTGACCTCAGTCACCAGGTCCAGGTGAGGCCCAGGGATATACGAGAGTATCGAGGACCCAATGATGCCCATGTAAGGACCATAGTCAACAGGTCCAGGAGAGACCCAGATATAGGTCAGAGTCATTGTGTTCCAGGTGAGGCCAGATGGAAACAACAGGAACCAGGTCCAGGAGAGCCCCATATGGAAACCAGAGGCACCAGATCCAGGTGAGGTCCAGGTGAGATCACAGTCACAAGGTCCAAGTGAGGCGCAGGTGGCAACAGAATTCACCAAGTCCAGGAGAGGCCCAGGTTGCGTCCAGTCACCAGATCCAGGTGCGGACCACCTAAGGACCATATTCATCATGCCCAAATGAAGCCCAAGGGGTGACCAGAGTCACCAGGTAAGGGTGAGGCCCAGAGGGGGAACCAGAGTAACCAGTTTAGTTTGAGGCCCAGAATGGGACCAGAGGACCCTGGTCAAAGTGAGGCCCATGTGTGGAATAGAGTATCCAGGTCGCAATGATACCTGGGTGAGGACCAGAGTCACTAGGGCCATGCAGGCCCAGATGGGAAACAGAATCATTAGGTCCTGATGAGGCATAGAATAAGACCACAGTCACCAGTATCAGTTGACGCCTTGTGGGAACCAGAGCCACTCTATCCAGCTGAGTCCCAGGTCCAGCTGAGTGCCAGGTCCATGTGAGGCCCACGTGAGGACCAGATTCATTAGGTGGAATTGAGGCATAGGTGGGGACAAGAGTCACCAGGTCTGGATGCGGCCTAGGTGGGGCATGATTCAGCAGTCCTGAGTTAGGTTCAAGTGGGGACGAGAGACACCAGGTCCAGGTGAGGCCAAACTGAGGACCAGAGTCACCAGATCCAGGTGAGGTCCATGTTGGAAAGAGAGTCACCAGGACCAGGAGAGGTCCAGGTGGGGACCAGAGTCACCAGATCCAGGTCAGGTCCAGGTGGGGACCAGAGTCACCAGATCCAGGTGAAGTCCAGGTGGGGACCAGAGTCACCAGATCCAAGTGAAGCCCAGGTGGGGACCGGAGTAACTAGGTCCCGATGAGGCGAAGGTGAGGAACAGAGTTGCCAGGTACACGTGAATCCCCAGTGGGGATCAGAGGCAACCGGTCTATGTGAGCCCGGATTGGGGACCATGGTCAACAGGTCTACTTGAGGCCCAGGTGTGGAACACAGTAAGCAGATCCAGGTGAGTTCCCGGTGGTGACAAGTGTCACCAGGTCCAGGTGAGGCTCATGTGGGCACCAGCATCACCATGTACAGGGGACGCCCTTGAAAGGACCAGAGTCAACAGTTCGAGGTCATGCGCAGGTGGCAACCAGGGTCAACAGTTCCAAGTCAGACCAAAGTGGCGTTCACAGTCACTAGGGCACGGGGAGACCTAGAGGGGGACCAGAGTCACCTGGTCCAGGTGAGGTCCAGTTGTGGAACACAGTCACCGGGTCCCAATTTTGCCCAGTTGAGGACCATGGTCAACAGGGCCAGGTGAGGCCCAGATTGGGACCGGAGTCCCCAAATCCAGGTGAAGCCCAGGTGGGGACTACAGTCACAGATCCAGGGGAGTCTCAGGTGCAGGCCAGAATCACCAGGTCCAGGTGAGGTGCAGGTGGCAACCACACTCACCAGGTCCCGGTGAGTCCCTGGTGGGGTCCAGAGTCACGAGGCACATGAGAAGCTAAAAACACTGCAGCCACCAGGTCCACATGATGTCCATGTGGGAACGAGAATCACCAGTTACAGGTGAGGACCAGGCGGGGAACCGACTCACCATGTTCAGGTCAGACCCAACTGGGTACCAGTGTCACCATGTCCAGGTGTGGCCCAGGTGAAGACCAGAGTTAATAGGTCCGGCTGGGTCACTGTTAGTGAAGAGTGTAACCATATCCTGATGCTACCCAGGTGGGTACCAGAGACACCAGGTCCTGGTGAGGACCAGGTGGGACCAGAGACATGAGGTCCAGGTGAGGTCCCGATGGGAACAACAGTCACCAGGTCAGGTGAGGCCATGCTTAGGATCAGAGTCACCAGTTACAGGTGAGGCCCAGGTGGAGCCAGAGTCACCCGGTAGAGAAGATGCCAAAGTCAGGACCAGAGTTACCAGGATCAGGTCAGTCCCAGTCGGGCATAGAGTAACATTGTCCCGATAATGCCCAGGTAGAACCCGAGTCAACACGTCCAGATGAGGCGCAGGTGGGGAGTATATTCACTAGGTCCCGGTGAGGCCCAGTTGAGGTCCAGATCACCCGGTCTAGTTGAGGCCTAGAGGGGTACCATATTCACCTGGTCTAGGTGACATCCAGATGGGGACCAGAGTCACCATGTCAGAGTGACGCCCAGAGGGGATCCAGAGTCATCATGACCAAGTGACTCTCAGGCGTGGAAAAGAGTATCCGGGTCATAATGGTCCACAGGTGAGGACCAGAGTCACCAGATCTGGATGAGGCCCAGTTAGGATCAGAGTCACCAGTTCCAGGTGAGGCCAAGAAGGTGTACACAGCAATCAGGTTCAGGTGGGGAACAAAGTAACCAGGACTGTGTGAGGCCAAGATGGGGACCAGATTCAAAAGGTCCAGGTTATTCCCAGGTGTGGACCAGAGTTACCAGTTCCGGGTGAGGACCAGTTAAGGACGAGATTCACCAGGTCCAAGTGAGATCCACGTGGGTACCTTGTCACAATGTATGTGTGAGGCGCAGTTCCAGGTGAGGCCAAGAAAGGGCACAGCAATCAGGTCCAGGTGGGGAACAAAGTCACCAGGACTGGGTGATGCCCAGATGTGGACCAGATTCACCAGGTCCAGGTGAGGCCCAGGTGGTGACAAGAGTCCCCGGGTCTAGGAGGGGACCGGGTAAGGACAAGATTCACCAGGTCCAAGGGGCCCACGTAGGGACTTGAGTCACCAGGTATGGGTGAGGCCCAGGTGGCAACCCCACTCACCAGGTCCTGGTGAGACCAACCTGCAGGCCAGAGTCACCAGATCCACGTGAGTCCCTAGTGGGGACCGGATTCACCAGGTAAAAATTAGTCTACAAGAACGCCAGAGTCACCAGGTCCAGGCGTGGTTCATGTAGGAACGAGACCACCAGGTCCAGGTGAGACCCATGTGGGGACCACAGTCACCAGGTCCAGGTGTGACCCAGGTGGGGACCACAGTCACTAGGTTCAGTTTGAGGCCTAGGTGCGGGGATCAGAGTCATCAAGACCAGTTGAGGTCAAAGTGTGGAGCAAAGTTATCATGTCCAGGTGAGGCTCAGAGGGAACAGAGTAACCATGTTCCATTGATGCCAGGTGGGAAAAGTGTCACAAGGTCCAGACGAGACCTAAGTGAGGAGTATATTCACCAGGTCCAGTTGTGCCCAGTTGAGGACCAGTGTCCCAGCTCCGGGTGAGTCCCAGATGGGGAACAGAGTCACCCGATTCTGGTGATATCCAGATGGGGACCTGAGTCACCATGTCAGGCTGTGGCCCAGAGGGGATCCAGCATCATCATGTCCAGGTGAGTCTCAGGTGTGGAACCGAGTATCCAGTTCATAATGGTCCACAGGTGAGGACCAGAGTCACCAGATCTGGGTGAGTCCCAGTTACTATCAGAGTCACCCGTTCCAGGTGAGGCCCAAAGGAGTCCACAGCAATCAGGTCCAGGTGGGCAGCAAAGTCACCAGGACTGGGTGAGGCCCAATGGGGACCAGATTCACCAGGTCCAGATGATTCCCATGTTGTGTCCAGACTTACTAGTTCCGAGTGAGGACCAGGTAAGGACCAGATTCACCATGTCAAAGAGAGGCCCACGTGGGGCCCTGTGTCACAAGGTATGGGGGAGGCCCAGGTGGCAACCCCACTTACCAGGTCCAGGTGAGGCCAACCTGCAGGCCATGCAGAGGAACCATGTCCTGGTGATGCTCAGGTTGGGACCAGATTTGCCAGGTCCAGATGAGGCCAATCTGCAGGCAATGCAGTGGAACCATGTCCCGATGAGCCCAGGTAGGGACCAAGTCACCAGGTCCAAATAAGGCCCAGATGGAGCATATTCACTAGGTCCAGGTGAGGCCCAGTTGAGGACCAGTTTCACCATATCTGCTTGAGCCTTAGAAGGGTAAGAGAATCATCTGGTCCAGGTGATATCCAGATGGGGACGAGAGTCACCAGGTCAGGTGGAGGCCCAGAGTGGTCCCAGAGTCATCGGGTCCAGGTGAGGCCTAGGTGTGGAACAGAGTCACCAGGTACCAATGATGCCCAAGTGAGGACCAGAGTCACCAGATCTGGGTGAGGCCCAGATAGAATCAGAGTCACCAGTTGCAGGTGAGGCCAAGAGAGAGTTCACAGCAATCAGGTCCAGGTGGGGAACAAAGTCACCAGACCTGGGTGAGAACCAGATGGGGACCAGATTCACCAGGTCCAGGTGAGGCCCAGGTGGGGATAGAGTCCCCGGGTCTAGGAAAGGACCAGGTAAGGACCAGATTCACCAGGTCCAAGAGGCTCACATGGGGACCTCAGTCACCAGCTATGTGTGAGGCAAGATTCAGCAGTTCTGATTTAGGTCAAAGTGGTGAGGAGGGATGCCAGATCCAGGTGAGGACAAACTGAGGACCAGAGTCACCAGATGCAGGTCAGGTCCAGGTGTGGACCAGAGTCCCCAGATCCAGGTGAAGTCCAGGTGGGGACCAGAGTCACCAGATCCAGGTGAAGCCCAGGTGGGGACCAGAGTCGCTAGGTCCAGATGAGCCCCGGTTGAGGACCAGAGTTACCAGGTAAACGTGAAGCCCCGGTGGGGATCAGAGGCAACAGGTCCATGTGAGGCCGGCTTGGGGACCATGGTCAACAGGTCTACTTGAGGCCCAGGTGTGGAACACAGTAAGCAGGTCCAGGTGAGTTCCCGGTGGTGACAAGAGTCACCAGGTCCACGTCAGGCCCATGTGGGCACCAGGATCACCAGGTACAGGGGAGGCCCTTGAAAGTACCAAAGTCAACAGTTCGAGGTCAGGCGCAGGTGGCAACCATGGTCAGGAGGTCCAAGTCAGGCCAAAGTGGGGTTCACAGTCACTAGGGCACGGTGACACCCAGATGGGGACCAGAGTAACCTGGTCCAGGTGAGGTCCAGTTGTGGATCACAGTCACCGGGTCACAATTTTGTGCAGTTGAGGACCATGGTCAACAGGGCCAGGTGAGGCCCAGAGGGGAACCAGAGCCCCAAATCCAGGTGAAGCCCAGGTGGGGACCACAGTCACCAGAACCAGAGTATTCTCAGGTGCAGACCAGAATCACGAGGTCCAGGTGAGGTGCAGGTGGCAACCACACAACAGGTCCCGGTGAGGCCCTGTTGGGGACCAGAGTCACGAGGTACATGAGAAGCTAGAAGCACTGCAGCGACCAGATCCACATGATGTCCATGTGGGAACGAGAATCACCAGTTACAGGTGAGGACCAGGCAGGGATCCGAATCACCATGTCCACGTGAGACCCAAGAGGGAACCAGTGCCACCATGTCCAGGTGTGGCCCAGGTGAAGACCAGAGTTAATAGGTCTTGCTGGGTCACTACTAGTGAACAGTGTAACCATATCCTGATGCTACCCAGGTGGGTACCAGAGACACCAGGTCCTGGTGTGGCCCAGGTGGAACCAGAGACACGAGGCCCAGGTGAGGTCCCAATGGGGACCACAGTCACCAGGTCAGGTGAGGCCATGCTTAGGATCAGAGTCACCAATTACAGGTGAGGCCAAGGTTGAGCCAGAGTCACCAAGTAGAGAAGACGCCAAAGTCAGGACCAGAGTTACCAGGATCAGGTCAGACCCAGTGGGGAATAGAGTCACCATGTCCCGATGATGCCCAGGTAGAACCCGAGTCACCACGTACAGATGAGGCGCAGGTGGGGAGTATATTCACTAGGCCCCGGTGAGGCCCATTTGAGGACCAGATTCCCCCAGTCTATTTGCGGCCTAGAGGGGTACCAGATTCACCTGGTCTAGGTGACATCCAGATGGTGACCAGAGTCACCAGGTCAGGGTGAGGCCCAGAGAGGTTCCAGAGTCAACATGTCCAGGTGAGGCTCAGGTGTGGAAGAGAGTCACCAGGTACCAATGATGCCCAGGTGAGGACCAGAATCACCAGGTCTGTGTGACGCGCAGATAGGATCAGAGTCACAAATTTCAGGTGAGGTCAAGAAAGAGTCCACAGCAATCAGGTCCAGGTGGGGAACAAAGTCACCAGGACTGGGTGAGGCCCAGATGGGGACCTGATTCACCAGGTCCATGTGATTCCCAGGTGGCGACCAGAGTTACCGTTCCGGGTGAGCACCAGGTAAGGACGAGATTCACCAGGTCCAAGTGAGACCCACGTGGGGACCTGTGTCACATTGCATGTGTGAGGCCCAGGTTGACACCCCACTCACCAGGTCCAGGTGAGGCCAACCTGCAGGCCAAGCAGAGGAACCATGTCTCGATGATGCCCAGGTAGACATCAGAGTTACCAGGTCCAGGTGAGGCCAACCTGCAGGCCATGCAGTGGAACCATGTTCCGATGATGCCCAGGTAGGGACCAGAGTCACCAGGTCCAAATGAGGCCCAGATGGAGCATATTCACTAGGTCCAGGTGTGGCCCAGTTGAGGACCAGAGGCACCAGAACTGGTTGAGGCCTAGAGGGATACCACAATCACCTGATCCAGGTGACATCCAGATGGGGACCAGAGTTACCAGGTCAGGGTGAGGCCCAGCCAGGTTCCAGAGTCATCATGTCCAGGTGAGGCTCAGGTGTCGAACAGAGTCACCAGGTACCAATGATGCCCAGGTTAGGACCAGAGTCACCAGGTCTGAGTGACGCGCAGATAGGATCAGAGTCACGAGTTCCAGGTGAGGCCAAGAAAGAGTCCACAGCAATCAGGTCCAGGTGGGGAACAAAGTCACCAAGACTGGGTGAGGCCCAGATGGGGAAGAGATTCACCAGGTCCAGGTGAGGCCCTGGCGGTGACCAGAGTCCCTGGGTCTGGGAGAGGACCAGGTAAGGACCAGATTCACCAGGTCCAAGAGGCCCACGTGGGGACCTGAGTCAACAGGTATGGGTGAGGCCCAGGTGACACACCACTCACCAGGTTCAGGTGAGGCCAACCTGCAGGCCAGAGTCTCCAGATCCAGGTGAGGCCCTAGTGGGGACCGGAGACACCAGGTAAATATGGGTCTACAAGAACACCACAGTCAACAGGTCCTGGTGTGGTTCATGTGGGAACAAGAGTCACCAGGTCCAGGTGAGACCCAGGTGCGGACCACAGTCACCAGGTCCAGATTAAGCCTAGGTGTGGGGACCAGAGTCTACAGGACAAGTTGATGCCAAAGTGTGGAGCAACGTTATCATGTCCAGGTGAGGCCCAGGTGGGGAACAGAGTAACCATGTCCCATTGATGCCAGGTGGGAAAAGAGTCACAGGTCCAGACGAGGCCTGAGTGAGGAGTAGATTCACCAGGTCCTGTTGAGGCCCAGTTGAGGAGCAGTGTCCCCAGCTATGGGTGAGTCCCAGAGGGGGACCAGAGTCACCCAGTTCTGGTGATATACAGGTGGTGACCAGAGTCACCACGTCAGGGTGAGGCCCAGAGCGGGACGAGAATCACTAGGTCCAGGTGAGGCCCCGATGTGGAACTGAGAAACCAGGTCCCATGATGCCCATATGAGGACCTGAGTCACCAGGTCCAGGTGAGGTCCCTGTGGGAACCAGTCATCTCGTCCAGGTGAGGATCAGGTGGGACCACAGTCACCAGGTCCAGGTGAGGCCCCGGTATATAAGAGAGTATCCATGTCCCAATGATGCCCAGGTAAGGACCAGAGTCAACAGGTCCAGGAGAGGCCGAAATATGGATCAGATTCATTGTGCTCCAGGTGAGGCCAGATGGACACCACAGAAAACAGGTACAGGAGAGCCCCATATGGGAACCAGAGCCACCAGATCCAAGTGAGAACCAGGTGGGAACACAGTCAAAAGGTCCAGGTGAGGCGAAGGTGGAAACAGGATTCACCGAGTCCAGGTGAGGCCCAGGTGGCGACCAGTCATCAGATCCAAGTGAGGACAAGCTAAGGACCAGGTTCACCAAGCCCAATGAAGCCAAAGGGGTGACCAGAGTCACCAGGTATGGGTGAGGCCCAGAGGGGGAACATGAGTAACCAGTTTAGTTTGAGGCCAAGAATGGGACCAGAGGTCCCTGGTCAGAGTGAGTCCCAGATGTGGAATAGAGTATCCAGGTCCCAATGATGCCTGGGTGAGGACCACAGTCACTAGTACCATGCAGGCCCAGATGGGGAACAGAATCACTAGGTCCTGGTGAGGCATAGAATAAGACCACAGTCAGCAGTATCAGGTGAGCCCCATGTGGGAACCAGAGCCACTCTATCCAGCTGAGTAGCAGGTCCATGTGAAGCCCACGTGAGGAGCAGATTCATCAGGTCGAATTGAGGCATAGCTGGGGACAAGAGTCACCAGGTCTGGGTGCGGCCTAATTGGGGCAAGATTCAGCAGTTCTGAGTTAGGTCAAAGTGGGGACGAGAGACGCCAGGTCCAGGTGAGGTCAAACTGAGGACCAGAGTCACCAGATTCAGGTGAGGTCCATGTTTGAAAGAGAGTCACCAGATCCAGCAAGGTGCAGTAGGGGACCAGAGTCACCAGATCCAGGTGAAGCCCAGGTGGGGACCAGAGTCACTAGGTCCAGATGAGGCCCAGGTGAGGACCAGAGTTACAAGGTACACGTGAGGCCCCGGAGGGGGTCAGAGGCAACAGGTCCATGTGAGGCCGGCTTGGGGACCATGGTCAACAGGTCTACTGGAGGCCCAGGTGTGGAACACAGTAAGCAGGTCCAGGTGAGTCCCTGGTTGGGACAAGTGTCACCACGTCCAGTTGAGGAGCAGGTGGGGACAAGGATCACCAGGTACTGGGGAGGCCCTTGAAAGAACCAGAGTCAACAGTTCGAGGTCTGGCGTAGGTGGCAACCAGGGTCAGCAGGTCCAAGTCATGCCAAAGTGGGGTTCACAGTCACTAGGGCACGGTGACACCTAGAGGGGGACCAGAGTGACCTGGTCCAGGTGAGGTCCAGTTGTGGATCACAGTCACCGGGTCCCAATTTGGCCCAGGTGAGGACCATGATCAAAAGGGCCAGGTGAGACCCAGATGGGGACCGGAGTCCCGAAATCCAGGTGAAGCCCAGGTGGGGACCAGAGTCACCAGATCTAGGGTAGTCTCAGGTGCAGACCAGAATCACCAGGTCCAGGTGAGGTGCACGTGTCAACCACACTCACCAGGTCATGGTGAGGCCCTGGTGGGGACCAGAGTCACGAGGTACATGAGAAGCTAGAAACACTGCAGCCACCAGGTCCACATGATGTCCACGTGGGAACGAGAATCATCAGTTACAGTTGAGGACCAGGTGGGGATCCGACTCACCATGTCAAGGTGAGACCCTGGTGGGAACCAGTGACACCATGTTCAGGTGTGGCCCAGTTGAAGACCAGACTTAATAGGTCCGGCTGGGTCACTGTTAGTGAACAGTGTAACCATATCCTGATGCTACCCTGGTGGGTACCAGAGACACCAGGTCCTGGTGAGGGTCAGGAGGGACCAGAGACATGAGGTCCAGGTGAGGTTCCATGGGAACCACAGTCACCAGGTCTGGTGAGGCCATGCTTAGGATCAGAGTCACCAGTTAGAGGTGAGTCCCTGGTGGAGCCAGAGTCACCTGGGACAGAAGAGGCCAAAGTCAGGACTAGAGTTACAAGGATTAGGTCAGTCCCAGTAGGGAATAGAGTAACCATGTCCCGATGATGCCCAGGTAGAACGCGAGTCACCACGTCCAGATGAGGCACAGGTGGGGAGCATATTCACTAGGTCCCGGTGAGGCCCAGTTGAGGACCAGAATGCCCAGGTCTAGTTGAGGCCTAGAGGGGAACCAGATTCACCTGGCCTTCGTGACATCCAGATGGGGACGAGAGTCACCATGTCAGGGTGAGGCCCACCGTTGATACAGAGTCATCATGTCCAGGTGAGGGTCAGGTGTGGAACAGAGTATCCAGGTCATAATGGTCCACAGGTGAAGACCAGAGTCACCAGATCTGGGTGAGGCACACATAGCATCAGACGCACGAGTACCAGGTGAGGCCAAGAAGGAGTCCACAGCAATCAGGTCCCGGTAGGGAACAAAGTCACCAGGACTGGGTGAGGCCCAGATGGGGACCTGATTCACCAGGTCCAGGTGATTCCTACGTGGTGACCAGAGTTACCAGTTCCGGGTGAGGACCAGGTAAGGACCATATTCACCAGGTCCAAGTGAGGCCCACGTGGGTACCTGTGTCACCGGTATGGGTGAGGCCCAGATGGCAACCCCACTCACCAGGTCCAGGGGAGGCCAAACTTCGGGCCATGCAGAGGAACCGTGTCCCGATAATGCCCATGTAGGGACCAGAGTTACGAATTGCAGGTGAGGCCCTAATGGGGACCGGAGTCACCAGGTAAATGTGTCTACAAGAACAGCACAGTCACCAGGTCCACATGTGGTTCATGTGGGAACAAGAGTCACCAGGTCCAGGTGAGACCCAGGTGGGGACCACAGTCAACAGGTCCAGATTGAGGACTAGGTGGGGGACCAGAGTCATCAGGACAAGTTGATGCCAAAGTGTGGAGCAAAGTTATCATGTCCAGGTGAGGCCCAGGTGGGGAACAGAGTAACCATATCCCATTGATGCCAGGTGGGAAAAGAGTCACAAGTTCCAGACGAGGCCTAAGTGAGGAGTAGATTCACCAGGTCCTGTTGAGGCCCAGATGAGGACCAGTGTCCGCAGCTCCCGGTGAGTCCCAGAGGTGGACTAGAGTCACCTGGTTCTGGTGATATCCAGGTGGGGACCAGAGTCACCACGTCAGGGTGAGGCCCAGAGGGGGACGAGAATCACTAGGTCCAGGTGAGGCCCCGATGTGGAACTGAGAAACCAGGTCCCATGATGCCCATATGAGGACCTGAGTCACCAGGTCCAGGTGAGGTCCCTGTGGAAACTAGGCACCTCGTGCAAGTGAGGCCCAGGTGGGACCACAGTCACCAGGTTCAGGTGAGGCTCAGGTATATAAATGAGTATACAGGTCCCAATGAGGCCAGGTAAGGACCAGAGAGAACAGATCCAGGATAGGCCCAAATATGGATCAGAGTCATTGTTTTCCAGGTGAGTCCAGATGGAGACCACAGGTACCAGGTCCAGGAGAGCCCAATATGGGAACCAGAGCCACCAGATCCATGTGAGGTCCAGGTGGGAACACAGTCACAAGGTCCAGGTGAGGCGCAATTAGCAACAGGATTCGCCAAGTCCAGGGGAGGCCCAGGTGGCGACCAGTCACCACATCCATGTGCGGACCAGCTAATGTCCAGATTCACCAGGCCCAAGAGAAGTCAAAGGGGAGACCAGAGTCACCAGATCCAGGTGAAGCCCAGGTGGGGACCAGAGTCACTAGGTCCAGGTGAGGTCAAGGGGGGACCAGAGATATCAGGTACAAGTGAGGCCCCGGTGGGGATCAGAGGCAACAAGTCCATGTGAGGCCGGCTTGGGGACCTTGGTCAACAGGTTCACTTGAGACCCAGGTGTGGAACACAGTAAGCAGGTCCAGGTGAGTCCCCGGTGGTAACGAGAGTCACCACGTCCAGGTGAGGCCCAGGTGGGGACCAGGATCACCAGGTACAGGGGAGGCCCTTGAAAGAACCAGAGTCAACAGTTCGAGGTCAGGCGCAGGTGGCAACCAGGGTCAGCAGGTCCAAGTCAGGCCAAAGTGGGTTCACAGTCACTAGGGCACGGTGAGACCCAGAGGGGGACCAGAGTCACATGGTCCAGGTGAGGTCCAGTTGTGGATCACAGTCTCCGGGTCCCAATTTTGCCCAGTTGAGGACCATGGTCAACAGGGCCAGGTGAGACCCAGATGGGGATCGGCGTCCCCAAATCCAGGTGAAGCCAAGGTGGGGACCACAGTCACCAGATCCAGGGTAGTCTCAGGTGCAGACCAGAATCACCAGGTTCAGGTGAGGTGCAGGTGGCAACCACACTCACCAGGTCCCGATGAGGCCCTGGTGGGACCACTGTCACAAGGTTCATGAGAAGCTAGAAACACTGCAGCCACCAGGTCCACATGATGTCCATGTGGGGACGAGAATCACCAGTTATATGTGAGGACCATGTGGGGATCCGACTCACCATGTCCAGGTGAGATCCAGGTGGGAACCAGTGTCACCATGTCCAGGAGTGGCCCAGGTGAAGACCAGAGTTGATAGGTCCGGCTGGGTCACTGTTAGTGTACAATATAACCATATCCTGATGCTACCCAGGTGGGTACCAGAGACACCAGGACCTGGTGAGCCCCAGGTGGGACCAGAGACTTGAGGTCCAGGTGAGGTCCCGATGGGAACCACAGTCACCAGGTCAGGTGAGGCCATGCTTAGAATCAGAGTCACCAGTTACATGTGTGGCCCAGGTGGAGCCAGAGTCACTTGGTACAGAAGAGGCCAAAGTCCGGACCAGAGTTACAAGGATCAGGTCAGTTCGAGTGTGGAATAGAGTACCCATGTCCCGATGATGCCCAGGTAGAACCAGAGTCATCAGGTCCACATGGGGCACAGGTGGGGAGCATGATGACTAGGTTCCAGTGAGGCCCAGGTGAGGACCAGGGTCACCAGATCTGGTTGAGGCCTAGAGGGGTACGAGAAACACCTGGTCCAGGTGACATCCAGATGGGGACCAGAGTCACCATGTCAGGGTGAGGCCCAGAAAGGTTCCAGAGTCATCATGTCCAGGTGAGGCTCAGGTGTGGAACAGATTCACCAGGTACCAATGATGCCCAGGTGAGGACCTGAGTCACCAGGTCTGGGTGACACGCAGATAGGATCAGAGTCACCAGTTCCAGGTGAGGCCAAGAAAGGGTCCACAGCAATCAGGTCCAGGTGGGGAACAAAGCCCCGAGGACTGGGTGAGGCCCAGATGGGGACCAGATTCACCAGGTCCGGGTGATTCCCAGGTGGTGAACAGAGTTACGAGTTCCGGGTGAGGACCAGGGAAGGACCAGATTCACCAGGTCCAAGTGAGGCCCACGTGGGGACCTGTGTCACCAGGCATGTGTGAGGCCCAAGTGACAACCCCTCTCACCAGGTCCAGGTGAGGCCAACCTGCAGGCCATGCAGAGGAACCAGGTCCCGATGATGCCGAGGTAGGGACTAGAGTTCTCAGGTCCAGGTGAGCCAACCTGCAGGCCTTGCATGGAACATGTCCCGATGATGCCCAGGTAGGAACCAGAGTTACCAGGTTCAGGTGAGGCCAACCTGCAGGCCATGCAAGGGAACCATGTCCCGATGATGCCCAGGTAGGGATCAGAGTCACCAGGTCCAAATGAGGCCCAGATGGAGCATATTCACTAGGTGCAGGTGAGGCCCAGTTGAGGATCACAGTCACCAGATATGGTTGAGTCCTAGAGGGGTACCAGAATCACCTGGACCAGGTGACATCCAGATGGGGACCAGAGTCACCAGGTCAGGGTGAGGCCCAGAGAGGTTCCAGAGTCATCATATCCAGGTGAGACTCAGGTGAGGAACAGAGTCACCAGGTACCAATGATGCCCAGGTGAGGACCAGACTCACAAGATCTGGGTGACGTGCAGATACGATCAGAGTGACCAGTTCCAGGTGAGGCCAAGAAGGAGACCACAACAATCAGGTCCAGGTGGCGAACAAAGTCACCAGGAATGGGTGAGGCCCAGATGGGGACCAGATTCACCAGGTCCAGGTGAGGCCCAGGTGGTGAGCAGAGTCCCCGGGTGAGAGGACCAGGTAAGGACCAGATTAACAGATCAAAGAGGCCCACGTGGGGACCTGAGTCACCAGGATTGGGTGAGGCCTAGAGGGGTACCAGATTCACCTGGTCTAGGTGACATCCAGATGGGGACGATCGTAACCATGTCAGGGAGAGGCCCAGAGGGGATCCAGAGTCATCATGTCCAGGTGAGGCTCAGGTGTGGAACAGAGTATCCAGGTAATAATGGTCCACAGGTGAGGACCAGAGTCACCATATCTCGGAGAGGCCCAGTTAGGATCAGAGTTACCACTTCCAGGTGAGGGCAAGAGGGTGTCCACAGCAATCAGGTCCAGGTGGGGAACAAAGTCACCAGGACTAGGTGATGCCGAGGTGGTGACCAGATTTACCAGTTCCGGGTGAGGACTAGGTAAGGACCACATTCACCAGGTCCTAGTGAGGCCCACGTGGGGACCTGTGTCACCAGGCATGGGTAAGATGCAGGTGGGAACCCCACTCACCAGGTCAACATAAGGCCAACCTGCAGGCCAAGCAGAGGAACCAGGTCCCAATGATGCCCAGGTAGGGACCAGAGTTACCAGGTCCAGGTGAGGCCAACCAGCAGGCCATGCAGTGGAACCATTTCCCGATGATGCCCAGTGAGTGACAAGAGTCACCAGGTCCAAATGAGGCCCAGATGGAGCATATTCACTAGGTCCAGGTGTGGCCCAGTTGAGGACAAGAGTCACCAGATCTGGTTGAGGCCTAGAGGGGTTCCAGAATCACCTGGTGCATGTGACAACCAGATGGGGACCAGATCACCAGGTTTGGGTGAGGCCCCGGTGGCAACCCCACTCACCAGGTCCTGGTGAGACCAACCTGCAGGCCAAAGTCACCAGATCCAGGTGAGGCACTAGTGGGGACCGGAGTCACCAGGTAAATGTGAGTCTACAAGTACACCACAGTTACCAGATCCAGGTGTGGTTCATGTGGGAACGAGAGTCACCAGGTCCAGGTGAGACCCAGGTGGGGACGACAGTCTCCAGGTCCAGATTGAGGCCTCGGATGGGGCCAGGGTCATCGGGACCAGTTGAGGTCAAAGTGCGGAGAAAAGTTATCAGGTCCATGTGAGGCCCAGGTGCGGAACAGAGTAACCATGTCCCATTGTTGCCAGGTGGGAAAAGAGTCAGAAGTTCCAGACGAGGCCTAAGTGAGGAGTAGATTCACCAGGTCCTGTTGAGGCCGAGTTGAAGACCAGTGACCCCAGCTCCGGGTGAGTCCCGAGGGGGACCAGAGTCACCCGGTTCTGGTGATATCCGGGGGGGGGATTAGAGTCAGCACGTCAGGGTGAGGCCCAGAGAGGGACGAGAATCACTAGGTCCAGGTAAGGCCCCGATGTGGAACTGAGAAACCAGGTCCCATGATGTCCATATGAGGACCTGAGTCACCAGGTCCAGTTGAGGTCCCTGTGGGAAGCAGTCACCTCGTCCAGGTGAGGCCTAGGTGGGACCACAGTCACTAGGTCCACGTGAGGCCCAGGTATATGAGAGAGTATCCAGGTCCCAATGATGCCTAGGTAAGGACCAGAGTCAACAGGTCCATGAGAGGTCCAAATATGTATCAGAGTCATTGTGTTCCAGGTGAGGCCAGATGGAGACCACAGGAACCAGGTCCAGGAGAGCCCCATATGGGAACCAGAGCCACCAGATCCAGGTGATGTCTGGGTGGGACCACAGTCACTAGGTCCAGAGGAGGCGCAGGTGGCAACAGGTTTCACCAAATCCAGGTGAGGCCCAGGTAGCGACCGGTCACCAGATCCAGGTGCGGAACAGCTAAGGACCAGATTCACCAGGCCCAAGTGAAGCCCAATGGGTGACCAGAGTCACCAGGTAGGGGTGACGCCCAGAGGGGGAACCAGAGTAACCAGTTTAGTTTGAGGCTCAGAATGGGACCCTAGGTCCCTGGTGAAAGTGAGGCGCAGATGTGGAATAGAGTATCCAGATCCCAATGATGCCTGTGTGAGGAAAAGAGTTACTAGGGCCATGCAGGACCAGATGGGGAACAGAATCACTAGGTCCTGGTGAGGCATAGAATAAGACCACAGTCAGCAGTATCATGTAAACCCCTTGTGGGAACCAGAGCCACTCTATCCAGCTGAGTCCCAGGTCCATGGAGGCATAGCTGGGGACAAGAGTCACCATGTCTGTGTGCGGCCTAGGTGGGGCAAGATCAGCAGTTCTGAGTTAGGTCAAAGTGGGGACGAGAGACACCAGGTCCAGGTGAGGCCAAACTGAGGACCATAGTCACCAGATCCAAGTGAGGTCCATGTTGGAAAGTGAGTCACCAGGTCCAGGAGAGGTTCAGGTATGGATCAGAGTCATCAGTTCCAGGTGAAATCCAGGTGGGGACCAGAGTCACCAGATCCAGTTGAAGCCCAGGTGGGGTCGAGAGTCACTAGGTCCAGATGAGGCCCAGGTGAGGACCAGAGTCACCAGATCTGAGAGAGGCCCAGTTGGGATCAGAGTTACCACTTCCAGGTAATGCCAAGAAGGTGTCCACAGCAATCAGGTCAGGTGGGGAACAAAGTCACCAGGACTAGGTGATGCCCAGGTGGTGACCAGATTTACCAGTTCCGGGTGAGGACTAGGTAAGGACCACATTCACCAGGTCCAAGTGAGGCCCACGTGGGGACCTGTGTCACCAGGCATGGGTAAGATCCAGGTGGGAACCCCACTCACCAGGTCAAGATGTCCCGATGATGCCCAGGTAGGGACCAGAGTTACCAGGTCCAGGTGAGGCAACCAGCAGGCCATGCAGTGGAACCATATCCAGATGATGCCCAGTGAGTGACCAGAGTCACCAGGTCCAAATGAGGCCCAGATGGAGCATATTCACTAGGTCCAGGTGAGGCCCACTTGAGGACAAGAGTCACCAGATCTAGTTGAGGCCTAGAGGGGTTCCAGAATCACCTGGTCCAGGTGACATCCAGATGGGGACCAGATCACCAGGTCAGGGTGAGGCCCAGAGAGGTCCCAGAGACATCATGTCCAGGTGAGGCTCAGGTGTGGAACAGAGTAACCAGGTACCAATGATGCCCAGGTGAGGACGAGAGTCACCAGGTCTGGATGACGCACAGATCGGATCAGAGTCACCAGTTCAAGGTGAGGGCAAGAAAGAGTCCAGAGCAATCAGGTCCAGTTGGGGAACAAAGTCACCAGGACTGGGTTAGGCCCAGATGGGGACCAGATTCACCAGGTCCAGGTGAGGCCCATGTTGTGACCAGATTCCCCGGGTCTGGGAGAAGTCCAGGTAAGGGCCAGATTCACCAGGTCCAAGAGGCCCATGTGGGGACCTGAGTCACCATGTATGGGTGAGGCCCAGGTGGCATCCCACTAATCAAGTCCAGGTGAGGCCAACCTGCAGGCCAGAGTCACCAGGCCCAGGGGAGGCCCAAGGGGTGACCAGAGTCACCAGGTAAGGGTGAGGTTAAGAGGGGGAACCAGAGTAACCAGTTTAGTTTGAGGCCCAGAATGGGACCAGCGGTTCCTGGTAAAAGTGAGGCCCAGGTGTGGAATAGAGTATCCAGGTCCCAATGATGCCTGAGTGAGGACCAGAGTCACTAAGGCCATGCAGGCCCAGATGGGGAACAGAATCACTAGTTTCTGGTGAGGCATAGAATAAGACCACATTCAGCAGTATCAGGTGAGCCCCTAGTGGGAACCAGAGCCACTCTTTCCAGCTGAGTCCCAGGTAAATGTGAGGTCCACGTGAGGACCAGATTCATCAGGTCGAACGGAGGAATAGCTAGGGACAAGAGTCACTAGGTCTGGGTGCGTAATAGGTGGGGCAAGATTCAGCAGTTCTGAGTTAGGTCAAAGCGGGCAAGAGAGACACCAAGTCCAGGAGAGGTCCAGATTGGGACCAGAGTCACCAGATCCAGGTGAAGTCCAGATGGGGACCAGAGTCTCCAGATCCAGGTGAAGCCCAGGTGGGGACCAGAGTCTCTAGGTCCAGATGAGGCTCTGGTGTGGACCAGAGTTACAAGGTACACGTGAGGCCCCGGTGGGGATCAGAGGCAACAGGTCCATGTAAGGCCGGCTAGGGGACCATGGTCAACAGGTCTACTTGAGGCCCAGGTGTGGAACACAGTAAGCAGGTCCAGGTGAGTCCCCATGGTGACAAGAGTCACCACGTCCAGGTGAGGCCCAGGTTCGGACCAGGATCACCAGGTACAGGGGAGGCCCTTGAAAGAACCAGAGTCAACAGTTCGAGTTCAGGCGCAGGTTTCAACCAGGGTCAGCAGGTCTAAGTCAGGGGAAAGTAGGGTTCACAGTCACTAGGGAATGGTGAGACCCAGAGGGGCACCAGAGTCACGTGGTCCAGGTGAGGTCCAGTTGTGGAACACAGTCACCGCGTCCCAATTTTGCCCAGTTGAACACCATGGTCAACAGGGCCTGGTGAGCCTCACATGGGGACGAGAGTCCCCAAATCCAGGTGAAGCCCAGGTGGGGACCACAGTCACCAGATCCAGGGTAGTCTCAGGTGCAGACCAGAATCATCAGGTCCAGGTGAGGTGCAGGTGGCAACCACACTCACCAGGTCCCGGTGAGGCCCTGGTGGGGACCAGTGTCACAAGGTACATGACAAACTAGAAACACCGCAGCCACCAGGTCCACATGATGTCCATGTGGGAACGAGAATCAACAGTTATAGGTTAGGACCAGGTGGGTATCTGACTCACCATTTCCAGGTGAGACCCAGGTGGGAACGAGTGTCACCATGTCCAGGTGTGGCCCAGGTGAAGACCAGAGTTAATAGGTCCGGCTGGGTCACTGTTAGTGAACAGTGTAACCATATCCTGATGTTACCCAGGTGGGTACCAGAGACACCAGGTCCTGGTGAGGCCCAGGTGGGACCAGAAACATGAGGTCCAGGTGAGGTCCCGATGGGAACCACAGTCACCAGGTCAGGAGAGACCATGCTTTGGATCTGAGTCACCAGTTACAGGTGAGGCCTAGGTGGAGCCAGAGTCACCATGTCCAGATGAGGCGAAGTTGGGGAGCATATTCACTACGTCCCATGAGGCCCAGTAGAGGACCAGAGTCACCAGGTCTAGTTGAGGCCTAGAGGGGTACCAGATTCACCTGGTCTAGGTGCCGTCCTGATGGGGACCAGATTCACCATGTCAGGGAGAGGACCAGAGGGGATCCAGTGTCATCATGTCCAGATGAGTCTCAGGTGTGGAACAGAGTATCCAGGTCATAATGGTCCACAGGTGAGGACCAGAGTCAACAGATCTGGGTGAGGCCGAGTTAGGATCAGAGTCAACAGTTCCAGGTGAGGCCAAGAAGGAGTCCACAGCAATCAGGGCCAGGTGGGGAAAAAAGTCACCAGGACTGGGTGAGGCCCAGATGGGGACACAGATTCACCAGGTCCAGGTGATTCCCAGGTGGTGACCTGAGTTACCAGATTCACCATTCCAGGTGATCCCCAGGTGGTGAGCAGAATTACCAGATACACCAGGTCCAAGTGAGGCCCACGTAGAGGCCTGTGTCACCAGGTATGTGTGAGGCCCAAGAGGCAACCCCACTCACCAGTTCCAGGTGAGGCCTACCTGCAGGCCATGCAAAGCAACCGGGTCCCGATAATGCCAAGGTAGGGACCAGAGTTACCAGGTCCAGGTGAGGCCAACCTGCAGGCCATGCAGTAGAAATAGGTCCCCATGATGCCCTGGTAGGGACCAGAGTAACCAGGTCCAAATGAGGCCAAGATGGAGCATATTCACTAGGACCAACCGAGGCCCAGTTGAGGACAAGAGAAACCAGATCTGGTTGAGGCCTAGAGGGGTACCAGAATCCCCTGGTCCAGGTGACATCCAGATGGGGACCAGAGTCACCAGGTCAGGGTGAGGCCCAGAGTGGTTCCAGAGTCATCATGTCCAGGTGAGGCTCAGGTGTGGAACAGAGTCACCAGGTACCAATGATGCCCGGGTGAGGATCAGAGTCACCAGGCCTGAATCACGCGCAGAGAGGATAAGAGTCACCAGTTCCAGGTGAGGCCAAGAAAGAGTCCAAAACAATCAGGTCCAGGTGTGAATAGTCACCAAGACTGGGTGAGGCCCAGATGGAGAAGGGATTCACCAGGTCCAGGTGAGGCCCAGGTGGTGACCAGAGTCCCTGGGTCTGGGAGAGGACCATGTAAGGACCAGATTCACCAGGTCAAAGAGGACCACGTGTGTTCCTGAGTCACCAGGTATGGGTGAACCTCAGCTGGCAACCCCACTCACCAGGTCCAGATGAGGCCAACCGACAGGCCACAGTCAGCAGAACCAGGTGAGGCCCTAGTGGGGACCGGTGTCACCAGGTAAATGTGAGTCTACAAGAACACCACAGTCACCAGGTCCAGGTGTGGTTCATGTGGGAACGAGAGTCACCAGACTCAGGTGAGACCCAGGTGGGGACCACAGTCACCAGGTCCAGATTGAGGCCTAGGTGGGGGACCAGAGTCATCAGGACCAGTTGAGGCCAAAGTGTGGATAAAAGTTATCATGTTCATGTGAGGCCAAGGTGGGGAACAGAGTAACCATGTCCCATTGATGCCAGATGGGAAAAGAGTCACAAGGTCCAGACGAGGCCTAAGTGAGGAGTAGATTCACCAGGTCCTGTTGAAGACCAGCTGAGGACCAGTGACCCAGCTCCGGGTGAGTCCCAGAGGGGGACCAGAGTCACCCGGTTCTGGTGATATCCAGGTGGGGACCGGAGTCACCACGTCAGGGTGAGGCCCAGAGGGGGACAAGAATCACTAGGTCCAGGGGAGGCCCCGATGTGGAACTGAGAAACCTGGTACCATGATGCCCATATGAGGACCTGAGTCACCAGGTCCAGGTGAGGTCCCTGTGGGAACCAGACACCTCGTCCAGGTGAGGTCCAGGTGGGACCACAGTCGCAAGGTCCAGGTGAGGCGCAGGTGGCAACAAGATTCACCAAGTCCAGGTGAGGCCAAGGTGGCGACCAGTCACCAGATCCAGGTGCGGAACAGATAAGGACCAGATTCTCCAGGCCCAAGTGAAGCCCAACGGGTGACCAGAGTCACCAGGTCAGGGTGAGGGCCAGAGGGGGAACCAAAGTAACCAGTTCAGTTTGAGGCCCAGAATGGGACCAGAGGTCCCTGGTCAAAGTGAGGCCCAGGTGTGGAATTGAGTATCCAGGTCCCAGTGACGCCTGGGTGAGGACCAGAGTCACTAGGGCCATGCAGGCCCAGATGGGGAACAGAATCACTAGGTCCTAGTGAGGCATAGAATAAGACCACATTCAGCAGTATCAGGTGAGCCCCTTGTGGGAACCAGAGCCACTCTATCCAGCTGAGTCCCAGGACCATGTGAGGCCCACGTGAGGACCAGATTCATCAGGTCGTGTTCAGGCATAGCTGGGGAAAAGAGTCACCAGGTCTGGGTGCGGCCTAGGTGGGGCAATATTCAGCAGTTCTGAGTTAGGTCCAAGTGGGGACGAGAGACACCAGGTCCAGGTGAGGCCAAACTGAGGACCAGAGTCACCAGATCCAGATGAGGTCCATGTTGGAAAGAGAGACACGAGGTCCAGGAGAGGTCCAGGTGGAGTCCAGAGTCACGAGATCCAGGTGAAGTCCAGGTGGGGACCAGAATCACCAGATCCATGTGAAGCCCAGATGGGGACCAGAGTCACTAGGTCCAGATGAGGCCCAGGTGAGGACTAGAGTTACCAGGTACACGTGAGGCCCCGGTGGGGATCAGAGTCAACAGGTCCATGTGAGGCCGGCTTGGGGACCATGGTCAACAGGTCTACTTGAGGCCCAGGTGTGGAACACAGTAAGCAGGTCCAGGTGACTACTCATTGGTGACAGGGGTCACCACGTCCAGGTGTGGCCCAGGTCCGACCAGGATCACCAGTCCAGGGAAGGCCCTTGAAAGAACCAGAGTCAACAGTTCGAGGTCAGGCGCAGGTGGCAACCAGGGTCAGCAGGTCGAAGCCAGGCCAAAGTGGGGTTCACAGTCACAAGGGCACGGTGAGACCCAGAGGGGGACCAGAGTCACCTGGTCCAGGTGAGGTCCAGTTGTGGAACACAGTCACAGGGTCCCAATTTTGCCCAGTTGAGGACCATGGTCAACAGGGCCAGGTGAGGCCCAGATGGGGACCGGAGTCCCCAAATCCAGGTGAAGCCCAGGAGGGAACCACAGTCACCAGATTCAGGGTAGTCTCAGGTGCAGACCAGAATCACCAGGTCCAGGTGAGGTGCAGGTGGCAACCACACTCACCAGGTCCCGGTGAAGCCCTGGTGGGGACCAGAGTCACGAGGTACATGAGAAGCTAGAAACACTGCAGCCACCAGGTCCACGTGATGTCCATGCTGGAATGAGAATCACCAGTTACACGTGAGGACCAGGTGGGGATCCGACTCACCATGTCCAGGTGAGACCCAGGTTCGAACCAGTGTCACCATGTCCAGGTGTGGCCCAGGTGAAGTTCAGAGTTAATAGGTCTGGCTGGGTCACTATTAGTGAACAGTGTAACCATATCCTGATGCTACCTAGGTGGGTACCAGAGACACCAGGTCCTGATGAGGCCCAGGTGTAACCGGAGACATTAGGTCCAGGTGAGGTCCCGATGGGAACCACAGTCACCAGGTCAGGTGAGGCCATGCTTAGGATCAGAGTCACCAGGTACAGGTGAGGCCCAGGTGGAGCCAGAGTCTCCTGGTACAGAAGAGGCCAAAGTCAGGACCAGAGTTACCAGGATCAGGTCAGTCCCAGTGATTAATACAGTAACCATGTCCCAATGATGCCCAGGTAGAACCAGAGTCACCAGGTCCATCGAGGCGCAGGTGGGGAGAATATTCACTAGGTCCAGGTGAGGCCCAGATGAGGACCAGAGTCACCAGGTCTAGTTGACGCCTAGAGGGGTACCAGATTCACCTGGTCTAGGGGACATCCAGATGGGGACCAGAGTCACCATGTCAGGGTGAGGCCCAGAGGGCATCCAGAGTCATCATGTCCAGGTGAGGTTCAGTTGTGGAACAGAGTATCCAGGTCATAATTGTCCACAGGTGAGGACCAGAGTCACCATATCTCGGTGAGGCCCAGTTAGAAGCAGAGTCACAAGTTCCAGGTGAGGCCAAGAATTAGTCCAGAGCAATCAGGTCCAGGTGGGGAACAAAGTCAGCAGGACTGGGTGAGGCCCAGATGGGGACCAGATTCACCAGGTCCAGGTGATTCCCAGGTGGTGACAAGGGTTACCAGTTCCGGGTGAGGACCAGGTAAGGACCAGATTCACCAGGTCCAAGTTAGGCCCACGTCGGACCTGTGTCACCAGGTATGGGTGAGGCCCAGGTGGCAAGCCCACTCTCCAGGTCCAGGTGAGGCCAACCTGCAGGTCATGCAGAGGAACCGTGTCCCGATGATGCCCAGGTAGGGACCAGAGTTACGAGGTCCAGGTGACGCCAACCTGCAGGCCATGCAGAGGAACCGTGTCCCGATGATGCCCAGGTAGGGACCAGAGTTACCAGGTCAAGAAGAGGCCAACCTGCAGACCATTATGTGGAACCATGTCCCGATGTTACCCACGTAGGGACCAGAGTCACCAGGTCCAAATGAGGCCCAGATAGAGCATATTCACTAGGTCCAGGTGAGGCCCAGTTGAGGACCAGAGTCACCAGATCTGGTTGAGGCCCAGAGGGGTACCAGATTCACCTGGTCTAGGTGACATCTAGATGGGGACCAGAGTAACCATGCGATGGTGAGGCCCAGAGGGGATCCAGAGACATCATGTCCAGGTGAGGCTCAGGTGTGGAACAGAGTATCCAGGTCATAATTGTCCACAGGTGAGGACCAGAGTCACCAGATCTTGGAAAGACCCAGTTAGGATCAGAGTTACCACTTCCAGGTGAGGCCAAGAAGATGTCCACAACAATCAGGTCCAGGTGGGGAACAAAGTCAGGTCTAGGTGATGCCCAGGTGGTGACCAGATTTACCAGTTCCGGGTGAGGACTAGGTAAGGACCAAATTCACCAGGTCCAAATGAGGCCCAGATGGAGCATATTCACTAGCTCCAGGTGAGGCCCAGTTGAGGACAAATGTCACCAGATCTGGTTGAGGCCTAGAGGGTTACCGGAATCACCTGGTCCAGGTGACATCCAGATGGGGACCAGAGTCACCAGGTCAGGGTGAGGGCCAGAGAGGTTCAAGGGTAATCATGTTCAGGTGAGGCTCTGGTGTGGAACAGAGTCACCAGGTACCAAGGATGCTTAAGTGAGGACGAGAGTCACCAGGTCTGGGTGACACACAGATAGGATCAGAGTCACCAGTTCCAAGTGAGGCCAAGAAAGAGTCCACAGCAATCAGGTCCAAGTGGGGAATAAAGTCACCAGGACTGGGTGAGGCACAGATGGGGACCAGATTCACCAGGCCCAGGTGAGGCCAAGGTGGTGACCAGAGTCCCCGGGTCTGGGAGAAGACCAGGTAAGGGCCAGATTCACCAGATCCAAGAGGCCCACGTGGGGACGTGGTCACCAGGTATGTGCGAGGCCCAGGTGGGAACCCCACTAACCAGGTCCAGGTGAGGCCACCATGCAGGCCCGAGTCACCAGAACAGGTGAGGCCCCAGTAGGACCGGAGTCACCAGGTAAATGTGAGTCTACAAGAACACCACAGTCACCAGGTCTAGGTGTGTTTCATGTGGGAACGAGAGTCACCAGGTCCAGCTGAGACCCAGGTGGGGACCACAGTCACCAGGTCCAGATTGAGGCCTAGGTGGGGGGACCAGATTCATCAGGAGCAGTTGAGGCCAAAGTGTTGAGCAAAGTTATCATGTCCAGTAGAGACATAGGTGGGGAGCAGAGTAACCATGTCCCATTGATGCCAGGTGGGAAAAGAGTCACAAGGTCCGGACGAGGCCTAAGTGAGGAGGAGATTCACCAGGTCCTGTTGAGGCCCATTTGAGGACCAGTGTCCCCAGCTCTGGGTGAGTCCCAGAGGGGGACCAGAGTCACCCGGTTCTGGTGATATCCAGGTGGGGACCAGAGTCACCACGTAAGGGTGAGGCCCAGAGGGGGACGAGAATCCCTAGGTCCAGGTGAGGCCCCAATGTGTACCTGAGAAACCAGTTCCCATGATGCCCATATGAGGACCTGAGTCACCAGGTCCAGGTGAGGTCCCTGGGGAACAAGTTACCTCGTCCAGGTGAGGCCCAGGTGGGACCACACTCACCAGGTCCAGGTGAGGCCAAGTTATATGAGAGTATCCAGGTCCCAATGATGCCCAGGTAAGGACCAGAGTCCACAGGTCCAGGAGAGGCCCAAATATGGATCAGAGTCATTGTTTTCTAGGTGAGGCCAGAAGGAGACCACAGGAACCAGGATCAGGAGAGCGCCATATGGGAACCAGAGACACCAGATCCAGGTGAAGTCCAGGTGGGACCACAGTCACAAGGACCAGGTGAGGCGCAGGTGGCAACAGGATTCACCAAGTCCAGGTGAGGCCCAGGTGGCGACATGGCACCAGATCCAGGTGTGGACCAGCTAAGGACCAGATTCACCAGGCCCAAGTGAAGCCCAAGGGGTGACCAGAGTCACCAGGTAAGGGTGAGGCCCAGAGGGATAACCAGAGTAACCAGTTTAGTTTGAGGACCAGAATGGGACCAGAGGTCCCTGGTCAGAGTGACGCCCTGGTGTGGAATAGATTATCCAGATCCCAATGATGCCTGGGTGAGGACCAGAGTCACTAGGGTCATGCAGGCGCAGATGGGGAACAGAATCACTATTTCCTGGTTAGGCATAGAATAAGACCAGAGTCACCAGAATCAGGTGAGCCCCTTGTGGGAACCAGAGCCACTCAATCCAGCTGAGTCCCACGTCCATGTGAGGCCCACGTGAGGACAAGATTCATCAGGTCGAATTGAGGCATAGCTGGGGACAAGAGTCACCAGGTCTGGGTGCGGCCTAGGTGGGGCATGATTCAGCAGTTCTGAGTTAGGTCAAAGTGGGGATGAGAGACACCAGGTCCAGGAGAGGCGAAACTGAGGACCAGAGTCACCAGATCCAGGTGAGGTCCATGTTGGAAAGAGATTCACCAGGTCCAGGAGAGGTCCAGGTGGGACCAGAGTCACCAGAATCAGGTGAAGCCCAGGTGGGGACCAGAGTCTGTAGGTCCAGATGAGGCCCTGGTTAGGACCAGAGATACCCGATACACGTGAGTCCCCGGTGGGGATCAGAGGCAACAGGTCCATGTGAGGCCGGCTTGGAGACCATGGTCAACAAGTCTACTTTTGGCCCAGATGTGGAACAAGGTAAGCAGGTCCAGGTGAGTCCCCGGTGGTGACAAGAGTCACCACGTCCAGGTGAGGCCCGGTGGAGACCAGGATCACCAGGTACAGGGGAGGCCTTTGAAAAAGCAGAGTCAACAGTTCGAGGTCAGGCGCAGTTTCCAACCAGGGTCAGCAGGTCCAAGTCAGGCCAAAGTGGGTTTCACAGTCACTAGGGCACGGTGAGACCCAGAGGGGAACCAGAGTCACGTGGTCCAGGTGAGTTCCAGTTGTGGAACACAGTCACCGCGTCCTGATTTTGCCCAGTTGAGGACCATGGTCAACAGGGCCAGGTGAGGCTCAGATGGGGACCAGAGTCCCCCAATCCAGGTGAAGCCCAGGTGGGGACCACAGTCACTAGATCCAGGGGAGTCTCAGGTGCAGACTAGAATCACCAGGTGCAGGTGAGATGCAGGTGGCAACCACACTGACCAGGTCCCGGTGAGGCCCTGGTGGGGACCAGCGTTACGAGGTACATGAGAAGCTAGAAACACTGCAGCCACCAGGTCCACATGATGTCCATGTGGGAACGAGAATCACCAGTTACAGGTAAGGACCAGGTGGGGATCCGAGTGACCATGTCCAGGTGAGACCCAGGTGGGAACCAGTGTCACCATTTCCAGGTGTGGCCCAGGTGAAGACCAGAGTTAATAGTTCCGGCTGGGTCACTGTTAGTGAACAGTGTAACCATATCCTGATGCTACCCAGGTGGGTACCAGAGACACCAGGTCCTGGTGAGGCCCAGGTGGGACTAGAGACAAGAGGTCCAGGTGAGGTCCCGATGGGAACCACAGTACCAGGTCAGGTGAGGCCATGCTTAGGATCAGAGTCACCAGTTAAAGGTTTGGCCCAGGTGGAGCCAGAGTCACTTGGTACAGAAGAGGCCAAAGTCCGGACCAGAGTTACCAGGATCAGGTCAGTCCCAGTGGGGAACAGAGTAACCATGTCCCGATGATGCCCAGATAGAACCAGCGTCACCAAGTACAGATGAGGCGCAGGTGGGGAGCATGTTCACTAGGTTCCGTTGAGGCCCTGTTGAGGACCTGAGTCACCAGGTCTAGTTGAGGACTAGAGGGGTACCAGATTCACCTGATCTAGGTGACATCCAGATGGGGACCAGAGTCACCATGTCAGGCTGAGGACCAGAGTGGATCCAGAGTCATCATGTCCAGGTGAGGCTCAGGTGTGGAACAGAGTATCCAGGTCATAATGTTCCACAGGTGAGGACCAGAGTCACCAGATCTGGGTGAGGCCCAGTTAGGATCAGAGTCACCAGTTCCAATGAGGTCAAGAAGGCGTGCACAGCAATCAGGTCCAGGTGGGGAAGAAAGTCAACAGGACTGTGTGAGGCCCAGATGGGGACCATATTCACCAGGTCCAGGTGATTCCCAGGTGGGGACCAGGGTTACCAGGTCCGGGTGAGGACCAGGTAAGGACCAGATTCACCAGGTCCAAGTGAGGCCCACATGGGGACCTGTGTCACCAGGTATGGATGAGACCCAGGTGGCAACCCCACTCACCAGTTCCGGCTGAGGCCAACAAGCAGGCCATGCAGAGGAACCGTGTCCCGATGATGTCCAGGTAGGGACCAGAGTTACCAGGTCCAGGTGAGGCCAGCATGCAGGCCAGAGTCACCAGATCCAGGTGAGGCCCTATTGGGGATGGGAGTCACAAGATAAATGTGAGTCTACAAGCACACCACAGTCACCAGGTCCAGGTGTGGTTCATGTGGGAACAGGAGTCACCAGGTCCAGCTGAGACCCAGTTGGGGACGACAGTCACCAGTCCAGAATGAGGCCTAGGTTGGGGGACGAGAGTCATCAGGACCAGTTGAGCCCAAAGTGTGCAGCAAAGTTATCATGTCAAGGTGAGGCCCAGGTGGGGAACAGAGTAACCATGTCCCATTGATGCCAGGTGGGAAAAGAGTCACAAGGTCCAGACGAAGCCTAAGTTTGGAGTAGATTCACCAGGTCCTGTTGAGGCCCACCTGAGGACCAGTGTCCCCAGCTCCGGGTGTGTCACCCGGTTCTGGTGATATCCATGTGGTGACCAGTGTCACAAGTCAGGGTAAGGCCCTGAGGGGGACGAGAATCACTAGGTCCAGGTGAGGCCCCGATGTGGAACTGTGAAACCAGGTCCCAAGATGCCAATATGAGGACCTGAGTCACCAAGTCGAGGTGAGGTCCCTGTGGGAACCAGTCACCCCATCCAGGTGAGGCCCAGGTGGGACCAAAGTCACCAAGTCCTGGTGAGGCCCAGGTATATAAGAGAGTATCCAGGTCCCAATGATGCCCAGGTAAGGACCAGAGTCAACAGGTCCAGGAGAGGCCCAAATATGGATCAGAGTCATTGTGTTCCAGGTGAGGCCAGATGGAGACCACAGGAACCAGGTCCAGGAGAGCCCCATATGGGAAACCGAGGCACCAGATCCAGGTGAGGTCCAGGAGGGACCACAGTCCCAAGGTCCAGGTGAGGCGCAGGTGGCAACATGATTCACCAAGTCCAGGTGAGGCCCACGTGGTGACCTGTCACCAGATCCAGGTGAGGACCAGCTAAGATCCAGATTCACCAGGCGAAAGTGAACCCCAAGGGGTGACCAGAGTCACCAGGTAAGGGTGAGGCTCCGAGGGGGAACCAGAGTAACCAGTTTAGTTTGAGGCCCAGAATGGGACCAGAGGTCCCTGGACAAAGTGAGGCCCAGGTGTGGAATAGAGTATCCAGGTCCCAATGATGCCTGGGTGAGGACCAGAGTCACTAGGGCCATGCAGGCCCAGATGGGGAACAGAATCACTAGGTCCTGGTGAGGCATAGAATAAGAACAGAGTCACCAGTATCGGGTGAGCCCCTTGTGGGAACCAGAGCCACTCTATCCCGCTGAGTCCCAGGTCCATGTGAGGCCCACGTGAGGACCAGATTCATCAGGTCGAATTGAGGCATAGCTGGGGACAAGAGTCATCAGGACTGGGTGCGGCCTAGGTGGGGCAAGATTCAGCAGTTCTGAGTTAGGTCAAAGTGGGGACGAGAGACACCAGTCCAGGTGAGGCCAAACTGAGACCAGAGTCACCAGATACAGGTGATTTCCAGGTGGGGACCAGAGTCACGAGATCCAGGTGAAGTCCAGGTGGGGATCAGAGTCACTAGGTGCAGATGAGGCCCAGGTGAGGACCAGAGTTACCAGGTACACGTGAGGCCCCGGTGGGGATCAGAGGTAACAGGTCCATGTGAGGCGAGCTTGGGGAATATGGTCAAGAGTTGTAATTGAGGCCCAGGTGTGGAACACAGTAAGCAGGTCCAGATGAGTCCCCGGTGGTGACTAGAGACACCACATGCAGGTGAGGCCCAGTTGGGCATCAGGATCACCAGGTACAGGGGAGGCACTTGAAAGAACCAGAGTCAACAGTTCGAGGTCAGCCACAGGTGGCAACCAGGGTCAGCAGGTCGAAGTCAGGCCAAAGTGGGGTTCACAGTGACTAGGGCACGGTGAGACCCAGAGGGGGACCAGAGTCACCTTGTCCAGGTGAGGTCCAGTTGTGGAACACAGTCACACGGTCCCAATTTTCCCCAGTTGAGGACCATGGTCAAAGGACCAGGTGAGGCCCAGATGGGGACCGGAGTCCCCAAATCCAGGTGAAGCCCAGGTGGGGACCACAATCACCAGATCCAGGGGAGTCTCAGGTGCAGACCAGAATCACCAGGTCCAGGTGAGGTGCAGGTGGCAACCACACTCACCAGGTCCCGGTGAGTCCCTGGTGGGGACCAGAGTCACGAGGTACATGAGAAAATAGAAACACTGCAGCCACCAGGTCCACATGATGTCCATGTGGGAATGAGAATCACCAGTTACAGGTGAGGACCAGGTGGGGATCCGACTCACCATGTCCAGGTGAGACCGAGGTGGGAACCAGTATCACCATGTCCAGGTGTGGCCCAGGTGAAGGCCAGAGTTAATAGGTCAGGCTGGGTCACTGTTATTGAACAGTGTAACCATATCCTGATGCTACCGAGGTGGGTACCGAGACACCAGGTCCTGGTGAGGCCCAGTTAGGACCAGAGACATGAGGTCCAGGTGAAGTCCCGATGGGAACCACAGTCACCAGGTCAGGTGAGGCCATGCTTACGATCAGAGGCACCAGTTACAGGTGAGGCCCAGGTGGAGCCAGAGTCACCTGGTACAGAAAATGCCAAAGTCAGGAATAGTGTTACCAGGATCAGGTCACTCACAGTGGGGAATAGAGTAACCATGTCCCGATGATGCACACGTAGAACCAGAGTCACCATATCCAGATGAGGCGCAGTTGGGGAGCATATTCACTAGGTCCCGGTAAGGCCCAGTTGAGGACTAGAGTCACCAGGTTTGGATGAGGCCTTGAGGGGTACCAGATTCACCAGGTCTAGGATACATACAGATGGTGACCAGAGTCTCCATGTCAGAGGGAGGCCCAGAGTGGATCCAGAGTCATCATGTCCAGGTGAGGCTCAGGTGTGGAGCAAAGTTATCATGTCCAGGTGAGGCCCAGGAGGGAAACAGAGTAACCATGATCCCATTGATGCCAGGAGGGAAAAGAGTCACAAGGTCCATACGAGACCTAAGTAAGGAGTAGATTCAACAGGTACTGTTGAGATCCAGCTGAGGACAAGTGTCGCCAGCTCCGGTTGAGTCCCAGAGGGGGACCAGAGTCACCCGGTACTGGTGATATCCAGCTGGGGACCAGAGTCAGCACGTCAGGGTGAGGCCCAGAGGGGACGAGAATCACTAGGTCCAGGTGAGGCCCCGATGTGGAACTGAGAAACCAGGTCCCATGATGCCAATATGAGGACCTGAGCCACCAGGACCAGGTGATGTCCCTGTGGGAACAAGTCACCTTGTCCAGGTGAGGCCCAGGTGGGACCACAGTCACCAGGTCCAGATGAGGCCCAGGAATATAAGAGAGTATCCAGGACCCAATGATGCCCAGGTAAGGACCAGAGTCAACAGGTCCAGGAGAGGCCCAAATATGGATCAGAGTCATTGTGTTCCAGGTGAGGCCAGATGGAGACCACAAGAACCAGGTCCAGGAGAGCCCCATATGGGAAACAGAGCCACCAGATCCAGGTGAGGTCCAGGTGGGACCACAGTCACAAGGTGCAGGTGAGGCGCAGGAGGCAACAGGATTCAACAAGTCCAGGTGAGACCCAGGTGGCGACCAATCACCAGATCCAGGTGCGGACCAGCTAAGGACCAGTTTCAGCAGGCCCATGTGAAGCCCAAGGGGTGACCAGAGTCACCAGGTAGGGGTGTGGCCCACAGGGGGAACCAGAGTAACCAGTTTAGTTTGAGGCCCAGAATGGGACCAGAGGTCCCTCGTCAAAGTGAGGCGCAGGTGTGGAATAGATTATCCAGGTCCCAATGATGCCTGGGTGAGGACCAGAGTCACTAGGGCCATGCAGGCCCAGATGGCAAACAGAATCACTAGGTCCTGGTGAGGCATAGAATAACACCACAGTCAGCAGAATCAGGTGATCCCCTTGTGGGAATCAGAGCCACTCTATGGAGCTGAGTCCCAGGTCCATGTGAGGCCCAGGTGAGGACCAGATTCATCAGGTCGAATTGAGGCATAGCTGGGGACAAGAGTCACCAGGTCTGGGTGCGGCCTAGGTGTGGCAAGATTCTGCAGTTTTGAGTTAGTTCAATGTGGGGATGAGAGACACCAGGTCCAGGTGAGGGCAAAGTGAGGACCAGAGTCACCAGATCCAGGTGAGGTCCATGTTGGACAGAGAGTCACCAGGTCCAGGAGAGTTCCAGGTGGGGACCAGAGTCACCAGATCCAGGTGAAGTCCAGGTGGGGACCAGAGTCACCAGATCCAGGTGAAGCCCAGGTGGTGACCAGAGTCACTAGGTCCAGATGAGGCCCAGGTGAGGACCAGAGTTACCAGACACCTGAGGCCCCGGTGGGGATCAGTTGCAACAGGTCTACTTGAGGCCCAGGAGTAGAACACAGTAACAAGGGCCAGGTGAGTCCCCGGTGTTGACAAGAGTCACCACGTCCATGTGAGGCCCAGGTGGGGACCAGGATCACCAGGTCCAGGAGAGGCTCTTGAAAGAACCAGAGTCAAAAGTTCGAGGTCAGGAGCAGGTTGCAACAAGGGTCAGCAGGTCCAAGTCAGGCCAAAGTGGGGTTAAGAGTCACTAGGGCACGGTGAGACCCAGAGGGGGACCAGAGTCAACTGGTCCAGGTGAGGTCCAGTTGTGGAACACAGCCACCTGGTCCCAATTTTCCCCAGTTGAGGACCATGGTCAACAAGGCCAGGTGAGGTCCAGATGGGGATCAGAGTCCCCAAATCCAGGTGAAGCCCAGGTGGGGACCACAGTCACCAGATCCAGGGTAGTCTCAGGTGCAGACCAGAATCACCAGATCCAGGTGAGGTGCAGGTGGCAACCACACACACCAGGTCCCGGTCAGGCCCTGCTGGGGACCAGAGTCATGAGGTACATGAGAAGCTAGAAACACTGCAGCCACCAGGTCCACATGATGTCCATATGGGAACGAGAATCACCAGTTACAGGTGAGGACTAGGTGGGGTCCGACTCAACATGTCCAGGTGAGACCCAGGTGGGAACCAGTGTCACCATGTCCAGGTGTGGCTCAGGTGAAGACCGGAGTTAATAGGTCCGGCTGGGTCACTGTTAGTGAACAGTATAAGCATATCTTGATGGTACCCAAGTGGGTACCGGAGACACCAGGTCCTGGTGAGGCCAGGTGGGATCAGAGACATGAAGTCCAGGTGATTTCCCGATGGGAACCACAGTCACCAGGTCAGGTGAGGCCATGCTTAGGATCAGAGTCACCAGTTACAGGTGAGGCCCAGGTGGAGCCAGAGTCACCTGGTACATAAGAGGCCAAAGTTAGGACCATAGTTACCGGGATCAGGTCAATCCCAGAGGGTAATACAGTAACCATGTACCGATGATGCCCAGGTAGAACCAGAGTCACCAGGTCCAGATGAGGCGCAGTTTGGGCCATGTTCACTAGATTCCGGTGAGGCCCAGTTGAGGACCAGAGTCACCAGGTCAAGTTGAGTACTAGAGGGATACCAGATTGACCTGGTCTACGTGACATCCAGATGTAGAACAGAGTCCACATGTCAGGCTGAGGCCCAGAGGGGATCCAGATTCATCATGTCCAGGTGAGGCTCAGGTGTGGAACAGAGTATCCAGGTCATAATGGTCCACAGGTGAGGACCAGAGTCACCAGATCTGGGTGAGTCCCAGTTAGGATCAGAGTCACCAGTTCCAGGTGAGGCCAAGAAGGAGTCCACAGCAATCAGGCCCAGGTGGGGAACAAAGTCACCAGGACTGGGTGAGGCCCAGATGGGGACCAGATTCAACAGGCCCAGGTGAATCCCAGGTGGTGACCAGAGTTACCAGTTCCGGGTGAGGACCAGGTAAGGACCAGATTCACCAGGTCCAAGTGAGTCCCGCGTGGGGACCTGTGTCACCAGGCATGGTTGAGGCCCAGATGACAACACCACTCACCAGGTCCAGGTGATTCCAAACTGCAGGCTATGCAGAGGAACAATATCCCGATGATACCCAGGTACTGACTAGAGTTACCATATCCAGGTGAGGCCAACATGCAGGCCATGCAGTGGAACCATGTCCCGATGATGCCCAGGTAGGGACCAGAGTCACCAGGTCCAAATGAGGCCCAGATGGAGCATATTCACTAGGTCCAGGTGAGGCCCAGTTGAGGACCTGAGTCACCAGGTTTGGGTGAGGCCCAGGTGGCAACCCCACTCACCAGGTCCAAGTGAGGCCAACCAGCAGGCCAGAGTCACCAGATCCACGTGAGGCCGTAGTGGGCACCGGAGTCACCAGGTAAATGTGAGTCTACAAGAACACCACAGTCACCAGGTCCAGGTGTGGTTCATGTGGGAACGAAGGTCACCAGGTCCAGGTGAGACCCAGGTGGGGACAACAGTCTCCAGGTCCAGATTGAGTCCTAGGTGGGGGGACCATGGTCATCAGGACCAGTTGAGGCCAAAGGGCGGAGCAAAGTTATCATGTCCATGTGAGGCCCAGGTGCGGAAGAGAGTAACCATGTCCCATTGATGCCAGGTGGGAAAAGAGTCACAAGGTCCAGACGAGGCCTAAGTGAGGAGTATATTCACCAGGTCCTGTTGAGACCCAGTTGAGGACCAGTGTCCCCAGGTCCGGAAGAGTCCCAGAGGGGGACCAGAGTCACCCGGTTCTGGTGATATCCAGGTGGGGACCAGAGTCAGCACGTCAGTGTGAGGCCCAGAGCGGGACGAGAATCACTAGGTCCAGGTGAGGCCCCGATGTGGATTTGAAAAACCAGGTCTCATGATGCCCATTTGAGGACCTGAGTCACCAGGTCCAGGTGAGGTCCCTGTGGGAACCAGTCACCTCGTCCAGGTGAGGCCCAGGTGGGACCACAGTCACCAGGTCCAGATGAGGCCCAGGTATATAAGAGAGTATCCAGGTCCGAATGATGGCCAGGTAAGGACCAGAGTCAACAGGTCCAGGAGAGGCCCAAATATGGATCAGAGTCATTGTGTTCCAGGTGAGGCCAGATGGAGACCACAGGAACCAGGTCCAGGAGAGCCCCATATGGGAACCAGAGCCACCAGTTCCTGGTGAGGTCCAGGAGGGACCACAGTCACAAGGTCCAGGTGAGGCGCAGGTGGCAACATGATTCACCAAGTCCAGGTGAGACCCAGGTGGCGACCAGTCACCAATTCCAGGTTTGGACCAGCTAAGGACCAGATTCACCAGGCCCAAGTGAAGCCAAGGGGTGACCAGAGGGGCACCAGAGTAACCAGTTTAATTTGAGGTCAAGAATGGGACCAGAGGTCCCTGGTCAAAGAGGAGCCCAGGTGTGGAATAGAGTATCCAGGTCCCAATGATGCCTGGGTGAGGACCAGGGTCACTAGGGCCATGCAGGCCCAGATGGGGAACAGAATCACTAGGTCCTTATGAGGCATAGAAAAAGACCCGAGTCACCAGTAACAGGTGAGACTCTTGTGGGAACCAGAGCCACTCTATGCAGCTGAGTCCCAAGTCCATGTGAGTCTTGGTGAGGCCCAGTTAGGATCAGAGTCACCAGTTCCAGGTGAGGCCAAAAAGGAGTCCACAGCAATCAGGTCCAGGTGGGGAAGAAAGTCAACAGGACTGGGTGAGGCACAGATGGGGACCAGATTCACCAGGACCAGGTGATTCCCAGGTGGTGACCAGAGTTACCAGTTCCAGGTGACCACCAGGTAAGGACCAGATTCACCAGGTCGAAGTGAGGCCCACGTGGGGACCTGTGTCACTAGGCATGGGTGAGGCCCAGGTGACAAACCCACTCACCAGGTCCAGGTGATGCCAACCTCCAGGCCATGCAGAGGAACCAGGTCCCAATGATGCCCAGGTAGGGACGAGAGTTACCACGTCCAGGTGAGGCCAACCTACAGGCCATGCAGTGGAACCATGTCCCGATGATGCCCAGGTAGGGACCAGAGTTACCAGGTACAGGTGAGGCCAACCTGCAATCATGCAGTGGAACCATATCCCGATGATGCCCAGGTAGGGACCCGAGTCACCAGGTCCAAATGAGGCCCAGAAGGAGCATATTCACTAGGTCCAGGTGAGGCCCAGTTGAGGACCAGAGTCACCAGACCTGGTTGAGGCCCAGAGGGGTACCAGACTCCCCTGGTCCAGGTGACTTCCACATGGGGACCAGAGTCACCAGGTCAGGTTGATGCCCAGAGAGGTTCCAGAGTCATGATGTCCAGGTGAGGCTCAGGTGTGGAACAGAGTCACCAGGTACCAATGATGCCCAGGTGAGGACCAGAGTCACCTGGTCTAGGCGACGTGCAGATAGGATCAGAGTCACCCGTTTCAGGTGAGGCCAAGAATGAGTCCACAGCAATCAGGTCCAGGTGGGGAACAAAGTCACCAGGACTGGGTATGGCCCAGATGGGGACCAGATTCACCAGGTCCCGGTGAGGCCCTGGTGGGGACCAGAGTCAAGAGGTACATGAGAAGCTCAAAACACTGCAGCCACCAGTTCCACATGAGTCCATGTGGGTACGAGAATCACCAATTACACGTGAGGACCAGGTGGGGATCCGACTCACCATGTCCAGGTGAGACCCAGGTGGGAACCAGTGTCACCATGTCCAGGTGTGTCCCAGGTGAAGCCCAGAGCTAATAGGTCCGGCTGTGTCACTGTTAGTGAACAGTGTAACCATATCCTGATGCTACCCATGTGGGTATCAGAGACACCAGGTCCTGGTAAGGCCCAGGTGGGACCGGAGACATGAGGTCCAGGTGAGGTCCCGATGGGAAGCACAGTCACCAGGTCAGATGAGGCCATGCGTAGGATCAGAGTCACCAGTTACAGGTGAGGCCCAGGTGGAGCCAGAGTGACCTGGTATAGAAGAGTCCAAAGAGAGGACCAGAGTTACCAGGATCAGGTAATTCCCAGTGTGGAATAGAGTAACCATGTCCCGATGATGCCCAGGTAGGGACTAGAGTCACCAGGTCCAGATGAGGCCCAGATGGAGCATATTCACTAGGTCCAGGTGAGGCCCAGTTGAGGACCAGAGTCACCAGATCTGGTTGAATCCTAGAGGGGTGCAAGAATCACCAGGTCCAGGTGACATCCAGATGGGGACCAGGGTCACCAGGTCAGGGTGAGGCCCAGAGAGGTTCCAGTGTCATCATGTTCAGGTGAGGCTCAGGTGTGGATCAGAGTCTCCAGGTACCAATGATTTGTAGTTGAGGACCAGAGTCACCAGGTTTGGGTGACACTCAGATACGATCAGATTCACCCGTTTCAGGTGAGGCCAAGGAAGAGTCCACAGCAATCAGGTCCAGGTGGGGAAAAAAGTCACCAGGACTGGGTGAGGCACAGATGGGGACCAGATTCACCAGTTCCAGGTGAGAACCAGGTGGTGACCAGAGTCCCCGGGCCTGGGAAAGGACCAGGTAAGAACAAGATTCACCAGGTCCAAGAGTCCCACGTGGAGACCTGAGTCACCAGGTATGGGTGAGGCCCAGGTGTCAACCCCACTCACCAGGTCCAGGCGAGCCCAAACTGCAGGCCAGAGTCACCAGATCCAGGTGAGGCCCTAGTGGGTACCGGAGTCACCACGAAAATGTGAGTCTACAGGTACACCACAGTCACCAGGTCCAGGTTTAGTTTATGTGGGAACGAGAATCACCAGGTCCAGGTGAGACCCAGGTGGGGACCACAGTCACCAGGTCCAGATTGAGGCCTAGGTGGGGGAATCAGAGTCATCAGGACCAGTTGAGGCCAAAGTGTGGAGCAAAGTTATCATGTCCAGGTGAGCCCCAGGTGGGGAACAGAGAAATCATGTCCCATTGATGCCAGGTGGGAAAAGAGTCACAAGGTACAGATGAGGTCTAATTGAGGAGTAGATTCACCAAGTCCTGTTGAGGCCCAGTTTAGGACCAGTGTCCCCAGCTCCGGGTGAGTCCCATTGGGGACTAGAGTCACCAGATCCAGGTCAAGTCCCGGTGGGGACCAGTCACCAGATCGAGGTGAAGCCCAGGTGGGGAGCAGAGTCACTAGGTGCAGATGAGGCCCAGGTGAGGACCAGAGTTACCAGGTACACGTGAGGCCCCGGTGGGGATCAGAGGCAACAGGTCCATGTGAGGCCAGCATGGGGACCATGGTCAACAGGTCTACTTGAGGCCCAGGTGTGGAACACTGTAACCAGGTCCAGGTGAGTCCCCAGTGGTGACAAGGGTCACCACGTCCAGGTGAGGCCCAGGTGGGGACCTGGATCACCAGGTCCAGGGGAGGCCCTTGAAAGAACCAGAGTCAACAGTTCGAGGTCAGGCGCAGGTGACAAACAGGGTCAGCAGCTCGAAGTAAGGCCAAAGTGGGTTCACAGTCACTAGGGCACGGTGAGACCCAGAGGGGGACCAGAGACACCTGTCCAGGTGAGGTCCAGTTGTGGAACACAGTCACCGGGTCCCAAATTTTGCCCAGTTGAGGACCATGGTCAAAAGGGCCAGGTGAGGCCAAGATGGGGACCGGGGTCCCCAATTCCAGGTGAAGCCAAGGTGGGGACCACAGTCACCAGATCCAGGGTAGCCTCAGGTGCAGACCAGAATCACCAGGTCCAGGTGAGGTGCAGGTGGCAACCACACTCACCAGGTCCCGGTGAGGCCCTGGTGGGGACCAGAGTCACGAGTTACATGAGAACCTAGAAACACTGCAGCCACCAGGTCCACATGATGTCCATGTGGGAATGAGAATCTCCAGTTACAGGTGAGGACCAGGTGGGGATCCGACTTACAATGTCCAGGTGAGGCCCATGTGGGAACCAGTGTCACCATGTCTAGGTGTGGCCCAGGTGAAGACTAGAGTTAATAGGTCCGTCTGTGTCACTGTTAGTGAACAGTGTAACCATATCCTGATGCTACCCATGTGGGTACCAGAGACACCAGGTCCTGGTAAGGCCCAGGTGGGACCGGAGACATGAGGTCCAGGTGAGGTCCCGATGGGAACCACAGTCACCAGGTCACGTGAGGCCATTCTTAGGATCAGAGTCACCAGTTACAGGTGAGGCCCAGGTGGAGCCACAGTCACCTGGTACAGAAGAGGCCAAAGTCAAGACCAGAGTTACCAGGATTAGGTCAGTCCCAGTGGGGAATAGAGTAACCATGTCTCGATGATGCCCAGATAGAACCAGAGTCACCAGGTACAGATGAGGCACAGGTGGGGAGCATGTTCACTAGGTCCCCGTGAGGCCCAGTTGAGGACCAGAGTCACCAGGTCAAGTTGACGCCTAGAGGGATACCAGATTCACCTAGTCTAGGTGACATCCGGATGGGGACCAGAGTCATCATGTCAGGGTGAGGCTCAGGTGTGGAACAGAGTATCCAGGTCATAATGGTCCATAGGTGAGGACCAGAGTCACCAGATATGGGTGAGGCCCAGTTAGATTCAGAGTCACCAGTTCCAGGTGAGGCCAAGAAGGAGTCTACAGCAATCAAGTCCAGGTGGGTTGATAAAGTCACCAGGACTGGATGAGGACCAGATGGGGACCAGATTAACCAGGTTCATGTGATTCCCAAGTGGTGACCCGAGTTAGGAGTTCCGGGTGAGGACCAGGTAAGACCAGATTCACAAGGTCCAAGTGAGACCCACGTGGGGACCTGTGTCACAAGGCTTGGGTGAGGCCAAGGTGACAACGCCACTCACCAGGTCCAGGTGAGGCCAACCTGCAGGCCATGCAGAGGAACCATGTCCCGATGATGCCCAGATAGGGACCAGAGTCACCAGGTCCAAAGGAGGCCCAGATGGAGCATATTCACTAGCTCCAGGTGAGGCCCAGTTGAGGACCAGAGTCAACAGAAGTGGTTGAGGCAGAGAGGGGTACCAGAATCACCTGGTCCAGGTGACATCCAGATGGAGACCAGAGTCAGCAGGCAGGGTTAGGCCCAGAGTGGTTCGAGAGTCCAGAGCCTCATGTCCAGGTGAGGCTCAGGTGTGGAACAGAGTCACCAGGTACCAATGATGCCCTGGTGAGGACCAGAGTCACCAGGTCTGGGTGACGCGCAGATAGGATCAGAGTCACCAGTTCCAGGTGAGGCCAAGAAAGAGATCACAGCAATCAGGTCCAGGTGGGGAACAAAGTCACCAGGACTGGGTGAGGCTCAGATTGGGACCAGATTCACCAGGTCTAGGTGAAGCCCAGGTGGTGACCAGTGTCCCCGGGTCTAGGAAAGGACCAAGTAAGGACCAGATTCACCAGATAGAAGAGGCCCACGTGGGGACCTGAGTCACCAGGTATGGGTGAGCCCCAGGTGGCGACCCCACTCACCAGGTCCAGGTGAGGCAAACCTGCAGGCCAGAGTCACCAGATACAGGTGAGGCCCTAGCGGGGACCAGACTCACCATGTAAATGTGAGTCTACCAGAAGACCACAGTCACCAGGTCCAGGTGTGGTTCATGTGGGAACGAGAGTCACCAGATCCAGGTGAGACCCAGGTGGGGACCACAGTCACCAGTTCCAGATTGAGGCCTAGGTGGGGGGACCAGAGTCATCAGGACCAGTTGAGGCCAAAGTGTGGAGCAAAGTTATCATGTCCAGTTGAGGCCCAGGTGGGGAACAGAATAACCATTTCCCATTGATGCCAGGTGGGAAGAGTCACAAGGTCCAGAAGAGGCCTAAGTGAGGAGTAGATTCACCAGGTCCTGTTGAGGCCCAGTTGAGGAACAGTGTCCCCAGGTCCGGTTGAGTCCCAGATGGGGACCAGATTCACCCGGTTCTGGTGATATCCAGGTGGGGACCAGAGTCACCACGTCAGGGTGAGGCCCAGAGAGGCCGAGAATCACTAGGTCGAAGTGAGGCCCCGATGTGGAACTGAGAACCCAGGTCCCATGATGCCCATATGAGGACCTGAGTCACCAGGTCCAGGAGAGGTCCCTGTGGGAACCAGTCACCTCATCCAGGTGAGGCCCAGGTGGGACCACAGTCACCAGGTCCAGGTGAGGCCCAGGTATATAAGAGAGTATCCAGGTCCTAATGATGCCCAGGGATGGACCAGAGTCAACAGGTCCAGGAGAGGCCCAAATATGGATCAGAGTCATTGTGTTCCAGGGGAGGCCAGATGGAGATCACAGGAACCAGGTAAAGGAGAGCCCCATATGGGAACCAGAGCCACCAGATCCAGGTGAGGTCCAGGTGGGACCACAGTCACAGGTCCATTTGAGGCACAGGTGGCAACAGGATTCACCAAGTCCAGGTAGGCCCAGGTGGCGACCAATCACCAGATCCAGGTGAGGACCAGCTAAAGACCAGACTCACCAGGCCCAAGTGAAGCCCAAGGGGTGACCAGAGTCACCAAGTAAGGGTGAGGACCAGAGGGGGAACCAGGGTAACCATTTAGTTTGAGGCCCAGAATGGGACCAGAAATCCCTGGTCAAAGTGAGACCCAGATGTGGAATAGATTATCCAGGTCCCAATGATGCCTGGGTGAGGACCAGAGTCACTAGCGACATGCAGGTCCAGATGTGGAACAGAATAACTAGGTACTGGTGAGGCATAGAATAAGACCACAGTCAGCAGTAACAGGTGAGCCCCTTGTGGGAGCCAGAGCCACTCTATCCAGCTGAGTCCCAGGTCCATTTGAGGCCCACGTGAGGACTAGATTCATCAGGTCGAATTGAGGCATAGTTGGGGACAAGAGTCACCAGGTGTGGGTGCGGCCTAGGTGGGGCAAGATTCAGCAGTTCTGAGTTTGGTCAAAGTGGGACGAGAGAAACCAGGTCCAGGTGAGGCCAAAGTGAGGACCAGAGTCACCAGATCCAGGTGAGGTCCAGGTGGGGACGAGAGTCACCAGATCCAGGTGAAGTCCAGGTGGGGACCAGAGTCACTAGGTCCAGATTAGGCCCAGGTGAGGACCAGAGTTACCAGGTAAACGTGAGGACCCGGTGGGAATCAGAGGCAACAGGTCCATGTGAGGCGTGCTTGGGGACCATGGTCAGGAGGTGTACTTAAGGCCCAGGTGTGGAACACAGTAAGCAGGTCCAGGTGAGTCCCCGGTGGTGACAAGGGTCACCACGTCCAGGTGAGACCCAGGTGGGGACCAGGATCACCAGGTAGAGGGGAGGCCCTTGAAAGTACCAGAGTCAACAGTTTGAGGTCAGGGGCAGGTGGCAACCAGGGTCAGGAGCTCGAAGTCAGGCCAAAGTGGGGTTCACAGTCACAAGGGCTCGGTGAGACACAGAGGGGGACCAGAATCACCTGGTCCAGGTGATGTCCAGTTGTGGAACACAGTCACTGAGTCCCAATTTTGCCCAGTTGTGGACCATGGTCAACAGGGCCAGGTGAGCCAGATATGGGGACCGGAGACTCAAATCCAAGTGAAGACCAGATCGGGACCACAGTCACCAGATCCAGGGTATTCTCAGGTGCAGGCCAGAATCACCAGGTCCAGGTGAGGTGCAGGTGGCAACCACACTCACCAGGTCCCGGTGAGGCCCTGGTGGGGACCAGAGTCACGAGGTACATGAGAAGCTAGAAACACTGCAGCCACCAGGTCCACATCATGTCCATGTGGGAACGAGAATTACAAGTTACAGGTGAGGACCAGGTGGGGATCCGACTCACCATGTCCAGGTGAGACCCAGGTGGGAACCAGTGTCACCATATCTAGGTGTGGCCCAGGTGAACCCAGAGTTAATAGGTCCGGCTGGGTCACTGTTAGTGAACAGTGTAACCATATCCTGATGCTACCCAGGTGGGTACCAGAGACACCAGGTCCTGTTTAGGCCCAGGTGGGACCAGAGTCACCAGGTCAAGTTGAGGCCTAGAGGGGTACCAAATTCACCTGGTCTAGGTGACATCCAGATGGGGATCAGAGTCACCATCTCAGGCTGAGGCTCAGAGGGTATCCAGAGTCATCATGTCCAGGTGAGGCTCAGGTGTGTAACAAAGTATCCAGGTCATAATGGTCCACAGGTGAGGCCAGAGTCACCAGATCTGGTTGAGGACTAGAGGGGTACCAGAATCACCTGGTCCAAGTGACATCCAGATGGGGACCAGAGTCACCAGGTCAGGGTGAGGCCCAGAGTGGTTCCAGAGTCATCAAGTGCAGGTGAGGTTCAGGTGTGGAACAGTCTCACCAGGTACCAATGATGCCCACGTGAGAACCAGAGTACCCAGGTCTGGGTGACCCTCATATAGGATCGGAGTCACCAGTTCCAGGTGAGGAGAAGAAAGAGTCCACAGCAATCAGGTCCAGGTGGGGAACAAACTCACCAGGACTGCGTGAGGCCCAGATGGGGACCAGATTCACCAGGTCCAGGTGAGGCCCAGGTGGGGACCAGAGTCCCCGGGTCTGGGAGAGGACCAGGTAAGGAGCAGATTCACCAGGTCCAAGAGGCACACGTGGGGACCTGAGTCACCAGGTATGGGTGAGTCCCAGGTGGCAACCCCACTCACCAGGTCCAGGTGAGGCCAACCTGTAGGCCAGAGTCACCAGATCAAGGTGAGTCCCTAGTGGGGACCGGAGTCACCAGGTAAATGTGAGTCTACAAGAACACCACAGTCACCAGGTCCAGGTGTGGTTCATGTGGGAACGAGAGTCACCAGGTCCAGGTGAGACCCAGGTGGAGACCAGAGTCACCAGTTCCAGATTGAGGCCTAGGTGGGGGGACCAGAGTCATCAGGACCAGTTGAGGCCAAAGTGTGGAGCAAAGTTATCATATCCAGGTGAGGCCCAGGTGGGGAACAGAGTAACCATGTCCCATTGATGCCAGGTGGGAAAAGAGTGACAAGGTCCAGACGAGGCCTAAGTGAGGAGTAGATTCACCAGATCCTGATGAGGCCAAACTGAGGACCAGTGTCCCTAGCTCCGGGTGAGTCCCAAGGGGGAGCAGAGTCACCGGTTCTGGTGATATCCAGGTGGGGACCAGAGTCAGCACGTCGGAGTGAGGTCCAGAGGGGGACGAAAATCACTAAGTCCAGGTGAGGCCCCGATGTGGAACTGAGAAACCAGGTCCCATGATACCCATATGAGGACCTGAGTCACCAGGTCTAGGTGAGGGCCCTGTGGGAACCAGTGACCTCGTCCAGGTGAGGCCCAGGTGCGACCACAGTCACCAGGTCTTGTTGAGGCCCAGGTATATAAGAGCAGTATCCAGGTCCCAATGATGCCCAGGTGAGGACCAGAGTCAACAGGTCCAGGAGAGGCCCAAATATGGATCAGAGTCATTGTTTTCCAGGTGAGGCCAGATGGAGACCACAGGAACCAGGTCCAGGAGAGCCCCATATAAAAACCAGAGCCACCAGATCCAGGTGAGGTCCATGTGGGCCACAGACACAAGGTCCAGGTGAGGCGCAGGTGGCAACATGATTCACCAAGACCAGGTGAGGCTGAGGTGGCAAGCAGTCAGCACATCCAGATGCGGACCAGCTAAGGACCAGATTCACCAGGACCATGTGAAGCCCAAGGGGTGACCAGAGTCACCAGCTAAGGGTGAGGCCCAGAGGGGGAATTAGAGTAACCAGTTTAGTTTGAGGGCCAGAATGGGACCAGAGATCCCTGGTCAAAGTGAGGCCAAGGTGTGGAATAGAGTATCCAGTTCCGAATGATGCCTGGATAAGGACCAGAATCACTACGGATATGCAGGCCCAGATGGGAACAGAATGACTAGGTCCTGGTGAGACATAGAATAAGACCACAGTCACCAGTATCAGGTGAGCCCCTTGTGGGAACCAGAACTACTCTAACCAGCTCAGTCCCAGGTCCATGTGAGGCCCACGTGAGGACCGGATTCATCAGGTCGAATTGAGGCATAGCTTGGGACAAGAGTCACCAGGTCTGGGTGCGGCCTAGGTGGGGCAAGATTCAGCAGTTCTGAGTTAAGTCAAAGTGGGGACGAGAGACACCAGGTCCAGGTGAGGCCAAACTGAGGACCAGAGTCACCAGATCCAGGTGAGGTCCATGTTGGAAAGAGAGTCACCAGGTCCAGGAGAGGTCCAGGTGGGTTCCAGAGTCACTAGATCCAGATGAGGCCCAGGTGAGGACCACGTTACCAGGTACACGTGAGGCCCCAGTGGGGATCAGATGCAACAGGTCCATGTGAGGCCGGCTTGGGGACCTTGGTCAACAGGTTCACTTGAGACCCAGGTGTGGAACACAGTAAGCAGGTCCAGGTGAGTCCCCGGTGGTAACGAGAGTCACCACGTCCAGGTGAGGCCCAGGTGGGGACCAGGATCACCAGGTACAGGGGAGGCCCTTGAAAGAACCAGAGTCAACAGTTCGAGGTCAGGCCCAGGTGGCAACCAGGGTCAGCAGGTCCAAGTCAGGCCAAAGTGGGTTCACAGTCACTAGGGCACGGTGAGACCCAGAGGGGGACCAGAGTCACATGGTCCAGGTGAGGTCCAGTTGTGGAACACAGTCTCCGGGTCCCAATTTTGCCCAGTTGAGGACCATGGTCAACAGGGCCAGGTGAGGCCCAGATGGGGACCGGAATCCCCAAATCCAGGTGAAGCCCAGGTGGGAACCGCAGTCAGCAGATCCAGGGTACTCTCGGGTGCAGACCAGAATCACCAGCTCCAGGTGAGGTGCAGGTGGCAACCACACTCAACAGGTCCCGGTGAGTCCCTGGTGGGGACCAGAGTCACGAAGTACATGAGAAGCTAGAAACACTGCAGCCACCAGGTCCACATGATGTCCATGTGGGAACGAGAATCACCATTTACAGGGTAGGACCAGATGTGGATCCGACTCACCATGTCCAGGTGAGACCCAGGTGGGAACCAGTGTCACCATGTCCAGGTGTGGCCCAGGTGAAGACCAGAGTTAATAGGTCCGGCTGGGTCACTGTTAGTGAACAGTGTAACCGGATCCTGATGCTACCCAGGTGGGAACCAGAGACACCAGGTCCTGGTGAGGCCCAGGTTGGACCAGAGTCATGAGGTCCAGGTGAGGTCCCGATGGGAACCACAGTCACCAGGTCAGTTGAGGCCATGCTTAGGATTAGAGTCACCAGTAACCGGTGAACCGAAGGTGGACCCAGAGTCACCTGGTACAGAAGAGGCCAAATCAGGACCAGAGTTACCAGGATCAGGTCAGTCCCAGTGCGGAATGCAGTTACCGTGTCCCGATGATGCCCAGGTAGAACCTGAGTCACCAGGTCCAGATGAGGCACAGTTGGGGAGCATATTCACTAGGTCCCAGTGAGGCCCAGTTGAGGACCAGAGTCACCAGATCTGGTTGAGTCCTAGAGGGGTACCCGAATCACCTGGTCCAGGTGACATCCAGATGGAGACCAGAGTCACCAGGTCAGGGTGAGACACAGAGCGTTTCCAGAGTCATCATGTCCAGGTGAGGCTCAGGTGTGGAACAGAGTCAACAGGTTCCAATGATGCCCAGGGTAGGACCAGAGTCACCAGATCTCGGTGACGGGCAGATAGTATCAGAGTCACCAGTTCCAGGTGAGGCCAAGAAAGAGTCCACAGCAATCAGGCCCAGGTGGGGAACAAAGTCACCAGGACTGCGTGAGGCCCAGATGGGGACCAGATTCACCAGGTCAACGTGAGCTCCAGGTGGTTCCCAGAGTCCCCGGGACTGGGAGAGGACCAGGTAAGGACCAGATTCACCAGGGCCAAGAGGCCCACGTGGGGACCTGAGTCACCAGGTATGGGTGAGGCCCAGGTGGCATCCCCACTCACCAGTCCAGGTGAGGCCAAACTGCGGGCCAGAGTCACCAGATCCAGGTGAGGCCCTAGTGGGGACCTGTTTCACTAGGTAAATGTGAGTCTACAAGACCACCACAGTCACCAGGTCCAAGTGTTGTTCATGTGGGAACGAGAGTCACCAGGTCCAGGTGAGACCCTGGTGGGGACCACAGTCATCAGTTCCAGATTGAGGCCTAGTTGGGGGTCCAGAGTCATCAGAAACAGTTGAGGCCAAAGTGTGGAGTAAACTTATCATGTCCAGGTGAGGCCCAGGTGGGGAACAGATTAACCATGTCCCATTGATGCCAGGTGGGAAAAGACTCACAAGGTCCAGACGAGGCCTAAGTGAGGAGTAGATTCACCAAGTCCTGTGAGGCCCAGTTGAGGACCACTTTCCCCAGGTCCAGTTGAGTCCCAGAGGGGGCCCAGAGTCACCACGTTCTGGTGATATCCAGGTGGGGACCAGAGTCACCACTTCAGGGTGAGGCCCACAGGGGGACGAGAATCACTAGGTCCAGGTGAGGCCCCGATGTGGAACTGAGAAACCAGGTCCCATGAAGCCCATATGAGGGGCTGAGTCACCAGGTCCAGGTGAGGTCCCTGTGGGACCCAGTCACCTCGTCCAGCTGAGGCACAGGTGGGTCCACACTCACCAGGTCCAGGTGAGGCCCAGGTGGGGACGACAGTCACCAGGTCCAGATTGACGCCTAGGAGGGGGACCAGAGTCATCAGGACCATTTGAGACCCAAGTGTGGAGCAATTTATCATGTCCAGGTGAGGCTCAGGTGTGGAACAGAATATCCAGGTCATAATGGTCCCCAGGTGAGGACCAGAGTCACCAGATTCGTTGAGGTCCACTTAGGATCAGAGTCACCAGTTCCAGGTGAGGCCAAGAAGGAGTCCACAGCAATCAGGTCCAGGTGGGGAACAAAGTCACCAGGACTGGGTGAGGCCCAGATGGGGACCAGATTCACCAGGTCCAGGTGATTCCCAGGTGGTGACCAGAGTTACCAGTTCCGGCTGAGGACCAGGTAAGGACCAGATTCACCAGGTCCAAGTGAGGCCCAAGTGGGTACCTGTGTCCCCAGGTATGGGTGATGCACAGGTGGCAACCACACTCACCAGGTCCAGGGGAGGCCATCCTTCGGGCCATGCATAGGAACCGTGTCCCGATGATTCCCATGTAGCAACCAGAGTTACCAGGTCCAGGTGAGGCCAACCTGCAGGCCATGAAGTGGAACCATGTCCCGATGATGCCCAGGTAGGGACCAGAGTCACCAGGTCCAAATGAGGGCCAGATCGAGCAAATTCACTAGGTCCAGGTGAGGCCCAGTTGAGGACCAGGGTCACCAGATCTGGTTGAGGCCCAGAGGGGTACCAGAATCACCTGGTCAAGGTGATATCCAGATGGGAATCAGAATCACCAGGTCAGGGTGAGGCCCAGAGAGGTTCCAGAGTCATCATGTCCAGGTGAGGCTCAGGTGTGGAACAGACTCACCATGTACCAATGATGCCCAGATGAGGACCAGAGTCACCAGATCTGGGTGACGCGCAGATAGGATCAGAGTCACCAGTTCCAGGTGAGGCAAAGAAAGAGTCCACAGCAATCAGGTCCAGGTGCGGAACAAAGTAAACAGGACTGGGTGAGGCCCAGATGGGGACAAGATTCACCTTGTCCAGGTGAGGCCCAGGCGATGACCAGAGACCCCAGGTTGGGAGAGGACCAGGTAAGGACCAGAATCACCAGGTCCAAGAGGCCGACATGGGGAACTGAGTCACCAGGTATGGGTGAGCCCCAGGTGGCAATCCCACTCACCAGTTCCAGGTGAGGCCAACCTGCAGGCCATGTAGTAGAACCATGTCCGATGATGCCCAGGTAGGGACCAGAGTCACCAGGTCCAAATGAGGCCAAGATGGAGCATATTCTCTAAGTCCAGGTGAGTCCCAGTTGAGGACCAGAGTCACCAGATCTGGTTGAGGCCTAGAGGGGTACCAGAATCACCTGGTCCAGGTTACATCCTAATGGGGACCAGAGTCACAAGGTCAGGGTGAGGCCCAGAGTGGTTCCAGAGTCATCATGTCCAGGTGAGGCTCAGATGTGGAACAGAGTATCCAGGTCATAATGGTCCACAGGTTAAGACCAGATTCAGCAGATTTATGTGAGGCCCACTTAGGATCAGAGTAACTAGTTCCAGGTGAGGCCAAGAAGGAGTCCACAGCAATCAGGTCCAGGTGCGGAACAAAGTCGCCAGGACTGGGGAGGCCCAGATGGGGACTAGATTCACAAGGTCCAGGAGATTCCCAGATGATGACCGGAGTTACCAGTTCCGGGTGAGGACCAGGTAAGGACCAGATTCACCAGGTCGAAGTGTGGCCCACGTGGGGACCCGTGTCACCAGGTATGGGTGAGACCCAGGTGGCAACCACACTCACCAGGTCCAGGTGAGGCCAACCTGCAGGCAATGCAGAGTAACCATGTTCCGATGATGCCCAGGTAGGGACCAGAGTTCCAGGTCCAAAGAGGCCCAGATGGATTATATTCACTAGGTCCAGGTGAGGCCCAGGTGAGGACCAGAGTCACCAGATCTGGTTGACCCTAGAGGGGTACCAGAATCACCTGGACCAGGTGAAATCCAGATGGGGACCAGAATCACCAGGTCAGGGTGAGGCCTAGAGAGGTTCCAGAGTCATCATGTGCAGGTGTGACTCCGGTGTGGAAGAGAGTATCCAGGTCATAATTTTCCATAGGTGAGGACCAGAGTCACCATATCTGGGTGAAGCCCAGATGGGGACCAGATTCACCAGGTCCACGTGATTCCCAGGTGGTGACCAGATTTACCAGATTCACCAAGTCCAGGTGATTCTCAGGTGGTGACCAGAATTACCAGATACACTGATCCAAGTTAGACCCACGTGGGGACCTGTGTCACCTAGTATGGGTGAGGCCCAAGTGGTAACCCCACTCACCAGGTCCAGGTGAGGCCATCCTGCAGGCCTTGCAGTGGAACCACGTCCCGAAGATGCCCATCTAGGGACTAGAGTTACCAGGTCCAGGTGAGGACAACCTGCAGGCAAGAGTCACCAGATCCAGGTGGGGACCAGAGTCTCCAGGTAAATGTGAGTCTACAAGAACACCACAGTCACCAGGTCCAGGTGTGGTTCATGTGGGAACGAGAGTCACCATGTCCAGGTGAGAGCCTGGTGGGGACCACAGTCACCAGGTCCAGATTGTGGCCTAGGTGGGGGGACGAGAGTCATCAGGACCATTTGAGGCCAAAGTGTGGGGCAAAGTTATCGTGTGCAGGTTAGGCCCAGGTGGGGAACAGAGTAACCGTGTCCTATTGATGCCAGGAGGGAAAAGAGTCACAAGGTCCAGATGAGGCCTAAGTGAGGAGTAGATTCACCAGGTCCTGTTGAGGCTCAGTTGAGGACCAGTGTCCCCAGCTCTGGGTGAGTCCCAGAAGGGGACCAGAGTCGCCCGGTTCTGGTGATATCCAGGTGGGGACAAGAGTCACCACGTCATGGTGAGGCCCAGAGGGGGACGAGAGTCACTAGGTCCAGATGAGGTCCCGTTGTGGAAATGAGAAACCAGGTCCCATGATGCCCATATGAGGACCTGAGTCACCAGGTCCAGGTGAGGTCCCTGCAGGAACCAGTCACCCCGTCCAGGTGAGGCCCAGGTGGGACCACAGTCACCAGGTCCAAGTGAGGCCCAGGTATATAAGAGAGTATCCAGGTCCCAATGATGCCCAGGTAAGGACCAGAGTCAACAGGTTCAGGAGAGGCCCAAATATGGATCAGAGTCATTGTGTTCCAGGTGAGGCCAGATGGAGACCACAGGAACCAGGTCCAGGAGAGGCCCATATGGGAACCAGAGCCACCAGATCCAGGTGAGGTTCAGGTGGGACCACAGTCACAAGGTCAAGGTAAGGTGCAGGTGGCAACAGGATATACCAAGTCCAGGTGAGGCCCAGGTGGCGACCAGTCACCAGATCCAGGTGCGGACCAGCTAAGGTCCAGATTCACCAGCCCCAAGTGAAGCCCACGGGGTGACTAGAGTCACCAGGTAAGGGTGAGGCCCAGAGGGGCAACCAGAGTAACCAGTTTAGTTTGAGGCCCATAATGGGACCAGAGATCCCGGGTCAAAGTGAGGCCCAGGTGTGGAATAGAGTATCCAGGTCCGAATGATGCCTGGGTGAGGACCAGAGTCACTAAGGCCATGCAGGCCCAGATGGGGAACAAAATCACTAGTTCCTGTTGAGGCATAGAATAAGACCACAGTCACCAGTATCAGGGGAGCCCCTTGTGGGAACCAGAGCCACTCTATGCAGCTGAGTCCCAGGTCCATGTGAGGCCCACGTTAGGACCAGATTCATCAGGTCGAATTGAGGCATAGCTGGGGACAAGAGTCATCAAGTCTGGGTGTGGCCTAGATGGGGCAAGATTCAGCAGTTCTGAGTTAGGTCAAAGTGGGGATGAGAGACACTAGGTCCAGGTGAGGTCAAAGTGAGGACCAGAGTCACCAGATCCAGGTGAGGTCCAGGTGGGGACCAGAGTCACCAGATCCAGGTGAATTCCAGGTGGGGACCAGAGTGACCACATCCAGGTGAAGCCCAGGTGGGGACGAGAGTCACTAGGTCCACATGAGACCCATGTGAGGACCAGAGTTACCAGGTACACGTGAGGCCCCGGTGGGGATCAGAGGCAAAAGGTCCATGTGATTCTGTCTTGGGGACCATGGTGATCAGGTATACTTGTGGCCCAGGTATGGAACACAGTAAGCAGGTCCAAGTGAGTCCCCGGTGGTGACAAGGGTCACCACGTCCAGGTAAGTCCCAGGTGGGGACCAGGATCACCAGGTCCAGGGGAGGCCCTTGAAAGAACCAGAGTCAACAGTTCGAGGTCAGGCGCAGGTGGCAACCAGGGTCAGCAGGTCCAAGTCAGGCCAAAGTGGGGTTCACAGTCACTAGGGTACGGTGACGCCCAGAGGGGAAACAGAGTCACATGGTCCAGGTGAGGTCCAGTTATGCAACACAGTCACCGGGTCCCAATTTTGCCCAGATGAGACCTTGATCAACAGGGCCAGGTGAGTCCCAGATGGGGACCGGAGTCCCTAAATCCAGGTGATGTCCAGGTCGGGACCACAGTCACCAGATCCAGGGTAGTCTCAGGTGCAGACCAGAATCAACAGGTCCAGGTGAGGTGCAGGTGGCAACCACACTCACCAGGTCCCGGTGAGGCCCCGGTGGGGTCCAGAGTCACGAGGTACATGAGAAGCTAGAAACACTGAAGCCACCAGGTCCAGATGATGTCCATGTGGGAACGAGAATCACCAGTTACAGGTGAGGACCAGGTGGGGATCCGACTCATCATGTCCAGGTGAGACCCAGGTGGGAACGAGTGTCACCATGTCCAGGTGCGGCCCAGGTGAAGACCAGAGTTAATAGTTCCGGCTGGGTCACTGTTAGTGAACAGTGTAACCATATTCTGATGCTACCAAGGATGGTACCTGAGACACCAGGTCCTGGTGAGGCCCAGGTTGGACCAAAGACATGAGGTCCAGGTGAGTTCCCGATGGGAACCACAGTCACCAGGTCAGGTGAGGCCATGCTTAGGGTCAGAGTCACCAGTTACAGCTGAGGCCCAGGTGGAGCCAGAGTCACTAAGTACAGAAGAGGCCAAAGTCAGGACCAGTGTTACCAGGATCAGGTCATTCCCAGTGGGGAATAGAGTAACCAGGTCCCGATGATGCCCAGGTAGAACCAGAGTCACCAGGTCCAGATGAGGCGCAGGTGGGGAGCATGTTCACTAGGTCCCAGTGAGGCCCAGTTGAGGACCAGAGTCACCAGATCTGGTTGAGGCCTAGAGGGGTACCAGAAACACCTGGTCCAGGTGACATCCAGATGGGGAATAGAGTCACCAGGTCCAGGTTATTCCCAGGTGGTGAACAGAGTTACGAGTTCCGGGTGAGGACCAGGTAAGGACCAGAGTCACCAGGTCCAAGTGAGGCCCAAGTGGGGACCTGTGTCACCAGACATTTGTGAGGCCCATGTGACAACCCCCCTCACCAGGTACAGGTGAGGCCAGCCTGAAAGCCATGCAGAGGAACCATGTCCAGATGATGCCGAGGTAGGGACTAGAGTTCTCAGGTCAAGGTGAGGCCAACCTGCAGGCCATGCTGTGGAACATGTCCCGATGATGGCCAGGTAGGGATCAGAGTCACCAGGTCCAAATGAGGCCCAGATGGAGCATATTCGCTAGGTGCAGGTGAGGCCCAGTTGAGGATCACAGTCACCAGATCTGATTGAGTCCTAGAGGAGTACCAGAATCACCTGGACCAGGTGAGGCCCAGTTGAGGACCAGTTTCACCATATCTGGTTCGGCTTAGAAGGGTACCAGAATCACCTGATCGAGGTGATATCCAGATGGGGACCAGAGTCACCAGGTCAGGGTGAGGCCCAGAGAGGTTCCAGAGTCATCATGCCCAGGTGAGGCTCAGGTGTGGAACAGAGTGACCAGGTACCAATGATGCCCAGGTGAGGACCAGAGTCACCAGATCTGGGTGACGTGCAGATACGATCAGAGTCACCAGTTCCAGGTGAGGCCAAGAAGGAGTCCACAAAAATCAGGTCCAGGTGGCGAACAAAGTCACCAGGAATGGGTGAGGCCCAGATGGGGACCAGATTCACCAGCTCCAGGTGAGGCCCAGGTAGTGAGCAGAGTCCCCGGGTCTGGGAGAGGACCAGGTAAGGACCAGATTAATGGGTCAAAGAGGCCCAGGTGGGGACCTGAGTCACCAGGTTTGGGTGAGGCCCAGGTGGCAACCCCACTCACCAGGTCCAAGTGAGGCCAACCTGCAAGCCAGAGTCACCAGATCCAGGTGAGGCCCATGTGAGTCCCAGAGGGGGACCACAGTCACTGGTTCTGGTGATATCGAGGTAGTGACCAGAGTCACCACGTCAGGGTGAGGCCCAGAGCGGGACGAGAATCACTAGGTCCAGGTGAGGCCCCAATGTGGAACTGAGAAACCAGGTCCCATGATGCCCATATGAGGACCTCAGTCACCAGGTCCAGGTGAGGTCCCTGTGGGAACCAGTCACTTCGTCCAGGTGAGGCCCAGGTGGGAACACAGTCAACAGGTCCAGGTGAGGCCCAGGTATATAATGAGTATCCAGGTCCCAATGATGCCAAAGTAAGGACCATAGTCAACAGGTCCAGCAGAGGCACAAATATGGATCAGAGTCATTTTGTTCCAGTTGATGCCTGATGGAGACCACAGGAAACAGGTCCAGGAGAGCCCCATATGGGAACCAGAGCCACCAGATCCAGGTGACGTCCAGGTGGGACCAGAGTCACAAGGTCCAGGTGAGGCGCAGGTGGCAACAGGATTCACCAAGTCCAGGTGAGGACCAGGTGGCGACCAGTCACCAGATCCAAGTGAGGACAAGCTAAGGACCAGATTCACCAGGCCCAAATGAAGGCAAAGGGGTGAACAGAGTCACCAGTTAAGGGTGATTCCCAGAGGGAGAACCACAGTAACCAGTTTAGTTTGAGGCCCAGAATGTGACCAGAGGTCCCTAGTCAGAGTGAGGCCTAGGTGTGGAATAGTGTATCCAGGTCCCAATGATGCCTGTGAGGACCAGAGTCACTAGGACCATGCAGGCCCAGATGGAGAACAGAATCACTAGGTCCTGGTGAGGCATAGAATAAGACCACAGTCAGCAGTATCATTTGAGTCCCTTGCGGGAACCAGAGCCACTCTATCCAGCTGAGTCCCAGGTGATGTGAGGCTCACGTAAGGACCAGATTCATTATGTCGAAATGAGGCATACCTGGGGACAAGAGTCACCAGGTATGGGTGCGGCCTAGGTGGGGCAAGATTCAGCAGTTCCGAGTTAGGTCAAAGTAGGGACGAGAGACGCCAGGTCCAGGTGAGGCCAAACTGAGGACCAGAGTCACCAGATCCATGTGAGGTCCATGTTGGAAAGAGAGTCACCAGGTCCGGGAGAGGTCCAGGTGGGGACCAGAGTCACCAGATCCAGGTGAAGTCCAGGTGGGGACCAGAGTCACCAGATTCAGGTGAAGCCCAGGTGGGGACAAGAGTCACTAGGTCCAGATGAGGCCCAGGTGAGGACCAGAGTTACCAGGTACACATGAAGTCCCGGTGGGGATCAGAGGCAACAGGTCCATGTGAGGGCGGCTTGGGGACCATGGTCAACAGGTCTACTTGAGGCCCTGGTGTGGAATACAGTAAGCAGGTCCAGGTGAGTCCCCGGTGGTGACAAGAGTCACCACGTACAGGTGAGTCCCAGGTGGGGACCAGGATCACCAGGCACAGGGGAGGCCCTTGAAAGAACCAGAGTCAATAGGTCGAAGTCAAGCGCAGGTGGCAACCAGGGTCAACAGGTCCAAGTCAGGCCAAAGTGGGGTTCACAGTCATTAGGGCACGGTGAGACCCAGAGGGGGATCAGAGTCACCTGGTCCAGGTGAGGTCCATTTGTGGAACACAGTCACCGGGCCCCAATTTTGCCGAGTGAGGACCATGATCAACAGGGCCAGGTGAGACCCAGATGGGGACCGGAGTCCCCAAATCCTGGTGAAGACAGGGGGGGACCACAGTCACCAGATCCAGGGTAGTCTCAGGTGCAGACCAGAATCACCAGGTCCAGGTGTTGTCCAGGTGGCAACCACACTCACCAGGTACCGTTGAGGCTCTGGTGGGGACCAGAGTCACGAGGAACATGAGAAGGTAGAAACACTGCAGCCACCAGGTCCACATGATGTCCATGTGGGAACGAGAATCACCAGTTACAGGTGAGGACCTGGTGGGGATCCGACTCAGCATTTCCAGGTGAGACCCAAGTGGGAACCAGTGTCACCATGTCCAGGTGTGGCCCAGGTGAAGACCAGAGTTAATAGGTCCGGCAAGGTCACTGTTAGTGAACAGGGCAACCATATCCTGATGCTACCCTGGTGGGTACCAGAGTCACCAGGTCCTGGTGAGGCCCAGGTGGGACCAGAGACATGAGGTCCAGGTGAGGTCCCGATGGGAACCACAGTCACCAGGTCTGGTGAGGCCACCATTTGGATCAGAATCACCAGTTACTGGTGAGGCCCAGGTGGAGCCAGAGTCACCTGGTCAGAAGAGGCCAAAGTCAGGACCAGAGTTACCAGGATCAGTTCTGTCCCAGTGGTGAATAGAGTAACCATGTACCGATGATGCCCAGGTAGAACCAGAGTCACCAGGTCCAGATGAGGAGCAGGTGGGGAGCATGTTCATTAGGTCTCGGTGAGGCCCAGATGAGGACCAGAATACCCAGGTCTAGTTGAGGCCTAGAGGGGTACCAGATTCACCTGGTCTAGGTGACATCCAGACGGGGACCAGAGTCACCATGTCAGGGTGAGGCCCGGAGGGATCCAGAGTCATCATGTCCAGGTGAGGCTCAGGTGAGGAACAGAGTCACCAGGTACCAATGATGCCCACGTGAGGACCAGAGTCACCAGATCTGGGTGACGCGCAGATAGGTTCAGAGTCACCAGTTCCAGGTGAGACCAAGAAAGTGTCCACAGCAATCAGGTCCAGGTGGGGAACAAAGTCACCAGTACTGGGTTAGGCCCAAATGGGAACCAGATTCACCAGGTTCAGGTGATGCCCAGTTGAGGACCAGTGTCCCCAGCTCCGGGTGGGTCCCAGAGGGGGACCAGAGTCACACGGTTCCGGTGATATCCAGGTGGGGACCAGAGTCACCACGTCAGGGTGATCCCAGAGGGGGAAGAGAATCACTAGCTCCAGGTGAGGTCCCGATGTGGAACTGAAACCAGGTCCCATGATACCCATATGAGGACCTGAGTCAGCAGGTCAAGGTGAGGTCCCTGTGGGAACCAGTCATCTCGTACAGGTGAGGCCCAGGTGGGACTACTGTCACCAGGTCCAGGTGAGGCCCAGGTATATAAGAGCGTATCCAGGTCGCAATGACGCCCAGGTAAGGACCAGAGTCAACAGTCCAGGAGAGGCCCAAATATGGACCAGAGTCATTTTGTTCCAGGTGATGCCTGATGGAGACCACAGGAATCAGGTCCAGGAGAGCCCCATATGGGAAGCAGAGCCACCAGATGCAGGTGAGTTCCTGGTGGGACCACAGTCACAAGGTCCAGGTGAGGCGCAGGTGGCAACAGGATTCACCAAGTCCAGGTGAGGCCCAGCCTGCGACCAGTCACCAGATCCAAGTGAGGACAAGCTAAGGACCAGATTCACCAGGCCCAAATGAAGCCCATGGGGTGACCAGAGTCACCAGGTAAGGATGAGTCCCAGAGGGGGAACCAGAGTAACCAGTTTAGTTTGAGGCCCAGAATGGGTCCAGAGGTCCCTAGTCAGAGTGAGGCCCAGGTGTGGAATAGTGTATCAGGTCCCAATGATGCATGGGTGAGGACCAGAGTCACTAGGGCCATGCAGGCCCAGATCGGGACAAATCACTAGGTCCTTGTGAGGTATAGAATAAGACCACAGTCAGCCGTATCATTTGATCCCGTTGCGTGAACCAGAGCCACTCTATCCAGCTGAGTTCCAGGTCCATGTGAGGCTCACGTGAGGACCAGATTCATTAGTTCGATTTGAGGCATAGCTTGGGACAAGAGTCACCAGGTCTGTGTGCGGCCTAGGTGGGGCAATATTCAGCAGTTCTGAGTTAGGTCAATGTGGGGACGAGACACGCCAGGTCCAGGTGAGGCCAAACTGAGGACCAGAGTCACCAGATCCATGTGAGGTCCATGTTGGAAAGAGAGTCACCAGTCCGGGAGAGGTCCAGGTGGGGACCGGAGTCACCAGATCCAGGTGAAGTCCAGGTCGGGATCAGAGTCACCAGATCCACGTGAAGCCCAGGTGGGGACCAGAGTCACTAGGTCCCGATGAGGCCCTGGTGAGGACCAGACTTACCAGGTACACGTGAGGCCCCGGTTGGGATCAGAGGCAACAGGTCCATGTGAGGCCGACTTGGGGACCATGGTCAACAGGTCTACTTGAGGCCCTGGTGTGTAACACAGTAAGCAGGTCCAGGTGAGTCCCCGGTGGTGAAAAGAGTCACCACGTCCAGTTGAGTCCCAGGTGGGGACCAGGATCACCAAGTACCGTTGAGGCCCTTGAAAGAACTAGAGTCTACTGGCACAAAAACAGACACATAGATCAGTGAAACAGAATAGAGAATCCAGATTTGGACCCTGAACTTTATGGGAAACTAATATTCGATAAAGAAGGAAAGACTATCCATTGGAAGAAAGACAGTCTCTTCAATAAATGGTGCTGGGAAAATTGGACATCCACATGCAGAAGAATGAAACTAGACCACTCTCTTTCACCATACACAAAGATAAACTCAAAATGGATGAAAGATCTAAATGTGAGACAAGATTCCATCAAAATCCTAGAGAAGAACACAGGCAACACCCTTTTTGAACTCGGCCATAGTAACTTCTTGCAAGATACATCCACGAAGGCAAAAGAAACAAAAGCAAAAATGAACTATTGGGACTTCATCAAGATAAGAAGCTTTTGCACAGCAAAGGATACAGTCAACAAAACTCAAAGACAACCTACAGAATGGGAGAAGATATTTGCAAATGACATATCAGATAAAGGACTAGTTTCCAAGATCTATAAAGAACTTATCAAACTCAACACCAAAGAAACAAACAATCCAATCATGAAATGGGCAAAAGACATGAACAGAAATCTCACAGAGGAAGACATAGACATGGCCAACATGCACATGAGAAAATGCTCTGCATCACTTGCCATCAGGGAAATACAAATCAAAACCACAATGAGATACCACCTCACACCAGTGAGAATAGGGAAAATTAACAAGACAGGAAACAACGAATGTTGGAGAGGATGCGGAGAAAAGGGAATCCTCATACACTGTTGGTGGGAATGTGAACTGGTGCAGCCACTCTGGAAAACTGTGTGGAGATTCCTCAAACAGTTAAAAATATACCTGCCCTACGACCCAGCAATTGCACTGTTGGGGATTTTCCCCAAAGAGACAAATGCAATGAAACGCCGGGACACCTGCACCCCGATGTTTATAGCAGCAATGGCCACGATAGCCAAACTGTGGAAGGAGCCTCGGTGTCCAACGAAAGATGAATGGATAAAGAAGATGTGGTTTATGTATACAATGGAATATTACTCAGCTATTAGAAATGACAAATACCCACCATTTGCTTCATCGTGGATGGAACTGGAGGGTATTATGCTGAGTGAAGTAAGCCAGTCGGAGAAAGACAAACATTATATGTTCTCATTCATTTGGGGAATATAAATAATAGTGAAAGGGAATATAAGGGAAGGGGGAAGAAATGTGTGGGAAATATCAGAAAGGGAGACAGAACGTAAAGACTGCTAACTCTGGGAAACGAACTAGGGGTGGTAGAAGGGGAGGAGGGCGGGGGGTGGGAGTGAATGGGTGACGGGCACTGGGGGTTATTCTGTATGTTAGTAAATAGAACACCAATAATAAAAAATAAATTAAAAAAAAAAGAAAAAAGAAAGAACCAGAGTCAACAGGTCGAAGTCAAGCGCAGGTGGCAACCAGGGTCAGCAGGTCCAAGTCAGTCCAAAGTGGGGTTCACAGTCACTAGGGCACGGTGAGACCAAGAGGGGGACCAGAGTCACATGGTGCAGGTGAGGTCCATTTGTGGATCACAGTCACCGGGCCCCAATTGTGCCCAGTTGAGGACCATGGTTAACAGGGACAGGTGAGGCCCAGATGGGGACCGGAGGCCCCAAATCCAGGTGAAGACCAGGTGGGGACCACAGTCACCAGATACAGGGTAGGCTCAGGTGCAGGCCAGAATCACCAAGTCCAGGTGAGGTGCAGGTGGCAACCACACTCACCAGGTCCCGGTGAGGCCCTGGTGGGGACCAGAGTCACGAGGTACATGAGAAGCTAGAAACACTGCAGCCACTAGGTCCACAGGATGTCCATATGGGAACGAGAATCACCAGTTACAGGTGAGGACCAGGTGGGGATCCGACTCACCATGTCCAGGTGAGACCCAGGTGGGAACCAGTCTCACCATGTCCAGGTGTGGCCCAGGTGAAGACCAGAGTTAATAGGTCCGGCTGGGTCACTTTTAGTGAACAGTGTAACCATATCCTGATGCTACCCTGGTGGGTACCAGAGACACCAGGTCCCGGTGAGGCCCAGGTGGGACCAGAGATATGAGGTCCAGGTGAGGTCCCGATGGGAAACACAGTCACCAGGTCAGGTGAGGCCATGCTTAGGATCAGAGTCACCAGTTACTGGTGAGGCCCAGGAGGAGCCAGAGTCACCTGGTACAGAAGAGGCCAAAGTCAGGACCAGAGTTACCAGGATCAGGTCAGTCCCAGTGGGGAATAGAGTAACCATGTCCCGATGATGCGCAGGTAGAACCAGAGTCACCAAGTCCAGATGAGTAGCAGGTGGGAAGCATTTTCTCTAGGTCTCGGTGAGGCGCACTTGAGGACCAGAATCCCCAGGTCTAGTTGAGTCCTAGAGGGGTACCAGATTCACCTGGTCTAGGTGACATCCAGATGGGGAGCAGAGTCACCATGTCAGGGTGAGGCCCAGAGGGGACCCAGAGTCATCATGTCCAGGTGAGGCTCAGGTGTTGAACAGAGATCCAGATCATAATGGTCCACAGGTGAGGACCAGAGTCACCAGATCTGGGTGAGCCCCAGTTAGGATCAGAGTCACCAGTTCCAGGTGAGGCCAAGAAGGAGTCCACAGCAATCAGGTCCAAGTGGGGAACAAAGTCACGAGGACTGGGTGAGGCCCAGATGGGGAGCAGATTCACCAGGTCCAGGTGATACCCCGGTGGTGACCAGAGTTACCAGTTCCGGGTGACGACCAGGTAAGGACCAGATTCTCCAGGTCCAAGTGAGCCCACGTGGGTACCTGTGTCACCAAGCATGGGTGAGGCTCAGGTGGCAACCCCACTCCCCAGGTCCAGGTGAGGCCAACCTGCAGTCCATGCAGAGGAACCATGTACCGATAATGGCCAGGTAGGGAACAGAGTTACCAGGTCCAGGTGAGGCCAATATGCAGGCCATGCAGTGGAACCATGTCCCGATGATGCCCAGGTAGGGACCAGAGTAACCAGGTCCAAATGAGACCCAGATGGAGAATATTCACTAGGTCCAGTGAGGCCCAGTTGAGGACCACTGTCACCAGATCTGGTTGAGGCTTAGAGGGGTACCAGAATCACCTCGTCCAGGTGACATCCAGATGGGGACCAGAGGCATCAGTTCAGGGAGAGGCCCAGAGGGGTTCCAGAGTCATCATGTCCAGGTTAGGCTCAGACGTGGAACAGAGTCACCAGGTACTTGGACCTCCTGACCATGGTTGCCACCTGCGCCTGACCTCGAACTGTTGACTCTGGTTCTTTCAAGGGCCTCCCCTGGACGTGGTGATCCTGGTGCCCACATGGGCCTGACCTGGACCTGGTGACTCTTGTCACCACCGGGAACTCACCTGGACCTGCTTACGGTGTTCCACACCTGGGCCTCAAGTAGACCTGTAGACCATGGTCCCCAAGCCTGCCTCACATGGACCTGTTGCCTCTGATCCCCACCGGGGCCTCACGTGTACCTGGTAACTGGTCCACACCTGGGCCTCATCTGGACCTAGTGACTCTGGTCCCCACCTGGACTTCACCTGGATCTGGTGACTCTGGTCCCCACCTGGACTTCAACTGGATCTGATGACACTGGTCCCCACCTGGACCTCACCTGGACCTGGTGACTCTGGTCCTCAGTTTGGCCTCACCTGGACCTGTTGACTCTTTTCCCCACTTTGACCTAACTCAGAACTGCTGATTCTTGCCCCACCTAGGCCGCACCCAGACCTGGTGACTCTTGTCCCCAGCTATGCCTCAATTCGACCTGTTGAATCTGGTCCTCACGTGGGTCTCACATGGACCTGGGACTCAGCTGGATAGAGTGGCTCTGGTTCCCACAGGGGCTCACCTGATACTGCTGAATGTGGTCTTATTCTATGCCTCACCAAGACCTGGTGATTCTGTTCCCCATTTAGGCCTGCATGGCCCTAGTAACTCTGTTCCTCACCCAGGCATCATTGGGACCTGGATACTCTATTCCACACCAGGGCCTCACTCTGACCAGGGACCTCTGGTCCCATTCTGGGCCTCAAACTAAACTGGTTACTCTGGTTACCCATCTCGGCCTCACCCTTACCTGGTGACTCTGGTCACCCCTTTGACTTCCCTTGGGCCTGGTGAATCTGGACCTTAGCTGGTCCGCACCTGGATGTGGTGACTGGTCGCCACCTGGGCCTCCCCTGGACTTGGTGAATCCTGTTGCCAGTTGCGCCTCACCTAGACCTTGTGACTGAATTCCCACCTGGACCTCACATGGATCTGGTGGCTCTGGTTCCCATATTGGTCTCTCCTGGACCTGGTTCCTGTGGTCTCCATCTGGCCTCACCTGGAAAACAATGATTCTGATCCATATTTGGGCCTATCCTGGATCTGTTGTCTCTGGTCCTTACCTGGCCTCATTGGGACCTGGATACTCACTTATATACCTGGGCCTCACCTGGACCTGGTGAATGTGGTCCCACCTGGGCCTCACTTGGACGAGGTGCCTGGTTCCCACAGGGATCTCACATGGACCTGGTGACTCAGGTCCTCATATGGGCATCATGGTACCTGGTTTCTCAGTTCCACATCGGGCCTCACCTGGAGCTAGTGATTCTCGTCCCCCTCTGGGCCTCATCCTGACGTGGTGACTCTGGTCCCCACCAGGATATCATCAGAACCGGGTGACTCTGGTCCCCCTCTGAGACTCTCCGGAGCTGTGGACACTGGTCCTCAACTGGGCCTCAACAGGACCTGATGAATCTGCTCTTCACATAGGCCTCGTCTGGAACTTGTGACTCTTTTCCCACCTGGCATCAATGGGACATGGTTACTCTGTTCCCCACCTGGGCCTCACCTGGACATGATAATTTTGCTCCACACTTTGGCCTCACATGGTCCTGAAGACTCTGGTCCCCCCACCTAGGCCTCAATCAGAACCTGGTGACTGTGGTCCCCACCTGGGTCTCACCTGGACCTGGTGACTCTCGTTCCCAAATGAATCACACCTGGACCTGGTGACTGTGGTGTTCTTGTAGACTCACATTTACCTGGTGAGTCCGGTCCCCATTAGGGCCTCACCTGCATCTGGTGACTCTGGCCTGCAGGTTGGCCTCACCTGGACCTGGTGAGTGGGGTTGCCACCTGGGCCTCACCCACACCTGGTGATTCAGGTCCTCACGTTGGTCTCTTGGACCTGGGGAATCTGGGCCTTACCTGGTCCTCTCCCAGACCCGGGGACTCTGATCACCACCTGGGCCTCACCAGGAACTGGTGAATCTAGTCCCCATCTGGGCCTCCCCCAGTCCTGGTGACTTTGTTCCCACATGTTCCTGATTGCTGTGGACGCTTTCTTAGCCTCACCTGGAACTGGTGACTCTGATCCTATTGTGCATCTCCCAGATCTGGTGACTCTGGTCCTCACCTGGGCATCATTGATACCTGGTTAGTCTGTTCCACACCTGAGCCTCACCGGGACATGATGACTCTGGAACCTCTCTGGGACTCACTCTGACCTGGTGACTCTGGTCCCCATCTGGATATCACCTGGACCAGGTGATTCAGGTACACCTCTAGGGCTCAAGGTGATCTGGTGACTCTGGTCCTCAACTGGGCCTCACCTGGACCTAGTGAATATACCCCATCTGGGCCTCATTTGGACCTGGTGACTCTAGTCCGTACCTGGGCATCATCGGGATATGGTATCACAGCATGGCCTGCAGGTTGGCCTCACCTGGACCTGGTGAGTGGGGTTTTCCTCAACTGGGCAAAATTGGGACCCGGTGACTGTGTTCCACAAGTGGCCTCACCTGGACCAAGTGACTCTGGTCCCCTCTGGGTGTCACCATGTCCTAGTGACTGTGAACCCCACTTTCGCCTGACTTGGACCTGCTGACCATGGTTGCCACCTGCGCCTGACCTCGAACTGTTGACTCTGGTTCTTTCAAGGGCCTCCCCTGGACCTGGTGATCCTGGTCCCCACCTGGGTCTCACCTGGACGTGGTGACTCTTGTCACCACCGGGGCCTCACCTGGACCTGCTTACTGTGTTCCACACCTGGGCCTCAAGTAGACCTGTTGACCATGGTCCCCAAGCCGGCCTCACATGGACCTGTTGCCTCTGATCCCCACCGGAGCCTCACGTGTACCTGGTAACTCTGGTCCTCACCTGGGCCTCATCTGGACCTAGTGCCTCTGGTTCCCACCTGGACTTCACCTGGATCTGGTGACTCTGGTCCACCCCAGGACCTCTCCTGGACCTGGTGACTCCTTTCCAACATGGACCTCATGTGGATCTGGTGACTCTGGTCCTCAGTTTGGCCTCACCTGGACTTGGTGTCCCTCGTCCCCACCTTGACCTAACTCAGAACTGCTGAAATTTGCCCCACCTAGGCCGCACCCAGACCTGATGACTCTTGTCCCTAGGTATGCCTCAATTCGACCTGATGAATCTGGTCCTTACCTGTGCCTCACATGTACCTGGGACTCAGCTGGATAAAGTGGCTCTAGTTCCCACAAGGGGCACACCTGATACTGCTGACTGTGGTCTTATTCTATGCCTCACCAGGACGTAGTGATTCTGTTCCCCATCTGGGCCTGCATGGCCCTAGTGCCTCTGGTCCTCACCCAGGCATCATTGGGTGATGGACCCATTGATCCTCACCAGGATACTCTATTCCACACCTGTGCCTCACTTTGACCAGGGACTTCTGGTCCCATTCTGGGCCTCAAACTAAACTGGTTACTCTGGTTCCACTCTGGGCCTCACCCTTACCTGATGACTCTGGTCACCCCTTGGGCTTCACTAGGGTCTGGTGAATCTGGTCCTTAGCTGGTCCGCACCTGGATCTGGTGACTGGTCGCCACCTGGGCCTCACCTGGACTTGGTGAATCCTGTTGCCACCTGTGCCTCACCTGGACCTTGTGACTGTGGTCCCACCTGGACCTCACCTGGATCTGGTGGCTCTGGTTCCCATATGGGGCTCTCCTGGACCTGGTTCCTGTGGTCTCCATCTGGCCTCACTTGGAACACAATGACTCTGAACAATATTTGGGCCTCTCTTGTACCTGTTGACTCTGGTCCTTACTTGGGCATCACTGGGAGCTGGATACTCTGTTATATACCTGGGCCTCACCTGGACCGGTGATTGTGGTCCCACCTGAGCCTCACCTGGACGAGTTGACTGGTTCCCACAGGGACCTCACCTGGACCTGGTGACTCAGGTCCTCATATGGGCATCATGGGACCTGGTTTCTCACTTCCACATCGGGGCCTCACATGGACCAAGTGATTCTCGTCCCACTCTGGGCCTCACCCTGATGTGGTGAATCTGGTCCCCATCTAGGCCTCACCCAGTACTGGTGACTTTGTTCCCCACCTGGACCTGATTGCTGTGAACTCTTTCTTGGCCTCACCTGGAACTGGTGACTCTGAACCTATCTGCACGTCACCCAGATCTGGTGACTCTGGCCCTCACCTGGGCATCATTGGTACCTGGTGACTCTGTTCCTCACTTGAGCCTCACCTGGACATGATGACTCTGGAACCTCTCTGGGCCTCTCCCTGACCTGGTGACTCTAGTCCCTAACTGGGCATCATCGGGACATGGTTCCACTGCATTGCCTGCAGGTTGGCCTCACCTGGATGTGGTAACTCTCGTCCTTACCTGGGTATCATCGGGACATGGTTCCTCTGCATGGCCTGCAGGTTGGCCTCACCTGGACCTGGGGTGCGTTGCCACCTGGCCTCACCAATACCTGGTGACTCAGGTCCCCACGTGGGCCTCATTTGGACCTGGTGAATCTGGTCCTTACCTGGTCGTCACCCGGAACTGGTATGTCTGGTCACCACCTGGGAATAACCTGGGCCTGGTGAATCTGGTCCCAATCTGGGCCTCACCCTGTCCTGGTGACTTTGTTCCCCACCAGGACCTGATTGCTGAGGACTCCTTCTTGGCCTCACCTGGAACTGGTGACTCTGATCCTAACTGGGCCTCCCCCAGATCTGGTGACTCTGGTCCTCACCTGTGGACCATTATGATCTGGATACTCTGTTCCACATCAGAGCCTCACCTGGACATGATTATCTGGATCCCCTCTGGACCTCACCCTGACATGGTGACTCTGGTCCCCATGTGGATGTCACCTAGAGCAGGTGAAACTGGTACCCCTCTAGGCCTCAACTAGACCTGGTGACTGTGGTCGTCAACTGGGCCTCACCGGGACCTAGTGGATATGCTCCCCTCTTGCGCCTCATCTGAACCTGGTGACTCTGGTTCCACCTGGGCATCATTGGGACCTGGATACTCTCTTATATACCTGGGCCTCACCTGGACCTGATGACTGTGGTCACACCTGGCCCTCACCTGGACCTGGTGAATCTGGTCCCCATCTGGGCCTCACCCAGTCCTTGTGACTTTGTTCCCCACCTGGACTTGATTACTGTGGTCCCATTCTTGGCCTCACCTGGAACTGGTGACTCTGATCCTATATGCGCGACTCCCAGATCTGGTGACTCTGGTCCTCACCTGGGAGTTATTGGTACCTGGAGACTCTGTTCCACACCTGAGCCTCATCTGGAACTGATGACTCTGGAACCTTTCTGGGACTCACCCTGACCTGGTGACTCTGGTCCCCATCTGGATGTCACCTGGACCAGGTGAACCTGTTGAGGCCTAGAGGGGTAACAGATTCACCAGGTCCAGGTGAGGCACAGGTGGTGACCAGAGTCCCCTTTCTGGGAAAGGACCAGATAAGGACCAGATTCACTAGGTCCAAGAGGCCCACGTGGACCTGAGTCACCAGGTATGGGTGAGGCCCAGGTGGCAATAACACTCACCAGGTCCACGTGAGGACAACCTGCAGGCCATGCAGTGGAACCATATCCCGATGATGCCCAGGTAGGGAGAATAGTTACCAGGTCCAGGTGAGGCCAACCTGCATGTCATGCAGTGGAAACATATCAAGATGATGCCCAGGTAGAGACCAGACTTACCAGGTCCAGGTGAGGCCAACCTGCAGGCCATGCAGTGGAACCATATCCCGATGATGCCCAGGTATGGACCAGAGTCACCAGGTCCAAATGAGGCCCAGATGGAGCATATTCACTATGTACAGGTGAGTCCCCTTTGAAGACCAGAGTCACCAGATCTGTTTGAGTCCTAGGGGGTACCAGAATCACCTTGTCCATGTGACATCCAGATGGGGACCAGAGTCAATAGGTCAGGGTGGGGCCCAGAGCGGTTCCAGAGTCAACATTTCCAGGTGAGGCTCAGGTGTGGTGCAGAGTCACCAGGTACCAATGATGCCCAGGTGAGGACAAGAGTCACCCGGTCTGGGTGACGCACAGATAGGATCAGACTCACCAGTCCGGGTCAGGCCAAGAAAGGGCACAGCAATCAGGTCCAGGTGGGGAACAAAGTCACCAGGACTGGGTGAGGCCCAGATGGGGACCAGATTCACCAGGTCCAGGTGAGGCCCAGGTGGTGACAAGAGTCCCCGGGTCTAGGAGAGGCCCGGGAAAGGACAAGATTCACCAGGTCCAAGAGGCCCTCGTAGGGACTTGAGTCACCAGGTATGGGTGAGGCCCAGGTGGCAACCCCACTCACCAGGTCCTGGTGAGACCAACCTGCAGGCCAGAGTCACCAGATCCACGTGAGTCCCTAGTGGGGACCAGATTCACCAGGTAAAAGTGAGTCTACAAGAACGCCAGAGCCACCAGGTCCAGGCGTGGTTCATGTAAGAACGAGACCACCAGGTCCAGGTGTGACCCAGGTGGGGACCACAGTCACCAGGTTCAGTTTGAGGCCTAGGTGGGGGGATCAGAGTCATCAGGACCAGTTGAGGCCAAAGTATGGAGCAAAGTTATCATGTCCAGGTGAGGCCCAGTGAGAACAGAGTAACCATGTCCCATTGATGCCAGGTTGGAAAAGAGTCACAAAGTCCAGACGAGACCTAAGTGAGGAGTAGATTCACCAGGTCCAGTTGTGCCCAGGTGAGGACCAGTGTCCCAGCACCGGGTGAGTCCCAGAGGGGGAACAGAGTCACCCGATTCTGGTGATATCCAGATGGGGACCAGAGTCACCATGTCAGGCTGAGGCCCAGAGGGGATCCAGCATCATCATGTCCAGGTGAGTCTCAGGTGAGGTACAGAGTATCCAGGTCATAATGGTCCACAGGTGAGGACCAGAGTCACCAGATCTGGGTGAGGCCCAGTTAGGATCAGAGTCACCCGTTCCAGGTGAGGCCCAAAAGGAGTCCACAGCAATCAGGTCCAGGTGGGAACAAAGTCATCAGGACTGAGTGAGGCCCAATGGGGACCAGATTCACCAGGTCCAGATGATTCCCATGTTGTGACCAGACTTACTAGTTCCTAGTGAGGACCAGGTAAGTACCAGATTCACCAGGTCAAAGGGAGGCCCACGTGGGGCCCTGTGTCACAAGGTATGTGGGAGGCCCAGGTGGCAACCCCACTCACCAGGTCCAGGCCATGCAGAGGAACCATGTCCCGGTGATGCTCAGGTAGGGACCAGATCTGCCAGGTCCAGTTGAGGCCAATCTGCAGGCGATGCAGTGGAACAATATCCCGATGATGCCCAGGTAGGGACCAGAGTCAACAGGTCCATATAAGGCCCAGATGGAGCATATTCACTAGGTCCAGGTGAGGCCCAGTTGAGGACGAGTTTCACCATATCTACTTGAGTTTTAGAAGGGTACCAGAATCACCTGGTCCAGGTGATATCCAGATGGGGACGAGAGTCACCAGGTCAGGGGGAGGCCCAGAGTGGTTCCAGAGTCATCGGGTACAGGTGAGGCTCAGGTGTGGAAGAGAGTCACCAGGTACCAATGATGCCCAGGTGAGGACCAGAATCACCAGATCTGGGTGAGGCGCAGATAGGATCAGAGTCACCAGTTGCAGGTGAGGCCAAGAAAGAGTTCACAGCAATCAGGTCCAGGTGGGGAACAAAGTCACCAGACCAGGGTGAGACCCAGATGGGGACCAGATTCACCAGGTCCAGGTGAGGCCCAGGTGGGGATAGAGTCCCCGGGTCTCGGAAAGGACCAGGTAAGGACCAGATTCACCAGGTCCAAGAGGCTCACGTGGGGACCTGAGTCACCAGCTATGTGTGAGGCCTAGGTGGCAACCCCACTCACCAGGTCTAGGTGAGGCCAACGGGCGGGCCAGAGTCACCAGATCCAGGTGAGGCCCTAGTGGGGACTGGAGTCACCAGGTACATGTGAGTATACAAGAACACCACAGTCACCAGGTCCAGGTGTGGTTCATCTGGTGAAGTGAAGCCCAAAGGGTGACCAGAGTTACCAGGTAAGGGTGAGGCCCAAAGGGGAACCAGTAACTAGTTTAGTTTGAGTCCCAGAATGGGACGAGAGGTCCATGGTCAATGTGAGGCACAGGTGTGGAATAGAGTATCCAGGTCCTAATGATTCCTGGGTGAGGACCAGAGTCACTAGGGCCATGCAGGCCCAGATGGGAACAGAATCGCTAGGACCAGGTGAGGCATAGAATAAGACCACAGTCAGCTATATCAGGTGAGCCCCTTGTGGGAACCAGAGCCACTCTATCCAGCTGAGTCCCAGGTCCATGTGAGGCCCACGTGAGGAGCAGATTCATCAGGTCGAATTGAGGCATAGCTGGGGACAAGAGTCACCAAGTCTGGGTGCGGCCGAGGTGGGGCAAGATTCAGCAGTTCTGAGTTAGGTCAAAGTGGGGACGAGAGATGTCAGATCCAGATGAGGCCAAACTGAGGACCAGAGTCACCAGATGCAGGTCAGGTCCAGGTGTGGACCAGAGACAGAAGATCCAGGTGAAGTCCAGGTGGGGACCAGAGTCACCAGATCCAGGTGAAGCCCAGGTAGGGACCAGAGTCGCTAGGTCCAGATGAGACCCAGATGAGGACCAGAGTTACCAGGTACACGTGAAGCCCCGGTGGGGATCAGAGGCAACATGTCCATGTGAGGCTGGCTTGGGGACCATGGTCAACAGGTCTACTTGAGGCCCAGGCGTGGAACACCGTAAGCAGGTCCAGGTGAGTTCCCGGTGGTGACAAGAGTCACCAGGTCCAGGACAGGCCCATGTGGGCACCAGGATCACCACGTCCAGGGGAGGCCCTTGAAAGAACAGAGTCAACAGTTCGAGGTCAGGCACAGGTGGCAACCATGGTCAGGAGGTCCAAGTCAGGCCAAAGTGTGGTTCACAGTCACTAGGGCACGGTGACACCCAGAGGGGGACCAGAGTCACCTGGTCCAGGTGAGGTCCAGTTGTGGATCACAGTCACCGGGTCCCAATTTTGCCCAGTTGAGGACCATGGTCAACAGGGCCAGGTGAGGCTCAGATGGGAACGAGAGCCCAAAATCCAGGTGAAGCCCAGGTGGGGACCACAGTCACCAGATCCAGGGTAGTCTCAGGCGCAGACCAGAATCACCAGGTCCAGGTGAGGTGCAGGTGGCAACCACACACAACAGGTACCGGTGAGGCCCTGGTGGGGACCAGAGTCACGAGGTACATGAGAAGCTAGAAACACTGCAGCCACCAGGTCCACATGATGTCCATGTGGGAACGAGAATCACCAGTTACAGGTGAGGATCAGGCAGGGATCTGAATCACATGTCCACGTGAGACCCAAGAGGGAACCAGTGCCACCATGTCCAGGTGTGGCCCAGGTGAAGACCAGAGTTAATAGGTCCGGCTGGGTCACTGTTAGTGAAGAGTGTAACCATATCCTGATGCTACCCAGGTGGGTACCAGAGACACCAGGTCCTGGTGAGGCCCAGGTGGGACCAGAGACATGAGGTCCAGGTGAGGTCCCGATGGGAACCTCAGACACCAGGTCAGGTGAGGCCATGCTTAGGATCCGAGTCACCAGTTACAGGTGAGGCCCAGGTGGAGCCAGAGTCACCAAGTAGAGAAGACGCCAAAGTCAGGACCAGAGTTACCAGGATCAGGAGAGTCCCAGTGGGGAATAGAGTAACCATGTCCCGATGATGCCCAGGTAGAACCCGAGTCACCAAGTACAGATGAGGCGCAGGTGGGGAGTATATTCACTAGGTCCCGGTGAGGCCCAGTTGAGGACCAGATTCCCCCAGTCTAGTTGAGGCCTAGAGGGGTACCAGATTTACCTGGTCTAGGTGACATCCAGATGGGGACCAGAGTCACCAGGTCAGGGTGAGGCCCAGAGGGGATCCTGCGTCATCATGTCCAGGTGAGGCTCAGGTGTGGAACAAAGTACCCAGGTCGTATGGGTGAGGACAAGAATCAATAGATCTGGGTGAGGTCCAGTTAGGATCAGAGTCAGCAGTTCCAGGTGAGGACAAGAAGGAGTCCACAGCAATCAGATCCAGGTTCGGAACAAAGTCACCAAGACTAGTTGAGGCCCAGATGGGGACCAGATTCACCAGGTCCAGGTGATTCCCAGGTGGTGACCAGAGTTACCAGTTCCAAGTGAAGACCAGGTAAGGACCAGATTCACCAGGTCCAAGGTAGGCCCACGTGGGGACTTGTGTCTCCATGTATGGGTGAGGCCCAGGTGTAAATCCCATTCACCAGGTCCAGGTGAGACCAACGTGCAGGCCATGCAGTGGAACCATGTACCGATGATGCCCACGTAGGGACAAGACTTACCAGGTCCAAGTGAGGCCAACCTGCAGGCCATGCTGTGGAACCATGTCCCGATGATGCCCAGGTAGGGAACAGAGTTACCAGGTCCAGGTGAGGCCAATATGCAGGCCATGCAGTGGAACAATGTCCCGATGATGCCCAGGTAGGGAACAGGGTCACCAGGTCCAAATGAGGCCCAGATGGAGCATATTCACTAGGTCCAGGGAGGCCCAGTTGAGGACCACTGTCACCAGATCTGGTTGAGGCTTAGAGGGGTACCAGAATCACCTCGTACAGGTGACATCCAGATAGGGACCAGAGGCATCAGGTCAGGGAGAGGTCCAGAGTGGTTCCAGAGTCATCATGTCCAGGTTAGGCTCAGGCGTGGAACAGAGTCACCAGGTACCAATGATGCCCAGGTGAGGCCCAGAGTCACCAGATCTGGGTGATGCGCAGATAGGATCAGAGTCACCAGTTCCAGGTGAGGTCAAGAAAGAGTCCACAGCAATCAGGTCCAGGTGGGGAACAAACTCACCAGGACTGGGTGAGGCCCAGATGGGGACCAGATTCACCAGGTCCAGGTGAGGCCCAGGTGGTGACCAGAGTCCCCGGGTCCGGGACAGGACCAGGTAAGGACCAGATTCACCAGGTCCAAGAGGCCCACGAAGGGAATTGAGTCACCAGCTATGTGTGAGGCCCAGGTGGCAACCCCACTCACCAGTTCAAGGTGAGGCCAACCTGCAGGCCATGCTGAGGAACCATGTCCCGATGATACCCAGGTTGGGACCAGAGTTACCAGGTTCATGTGAGGCCAACCTGCAGGCCATGCAGTGGAACCATGTCCCGATGATGCCCAGGTAGTTACCAGAGTCACCAGGTCCAAATTAGGCCCAGATGGAGCATATTCACTAGGTTCAGGTGAGGCCCAGTTGAGGACCAGAGGCACCAGAACTGGTTGAGGCCTAGAGGGGTACCAGAATCACCTGGTCCAGTGACATCCAGATGGGGATCAGAGTCACCAGGTCAGGGTGAGTCCCAGCCAGGTTCCAGAGTCATCATGTCCAGGTGAGGCTCAGGTTCGAACAGAGTCACCAGGTACCAATGATGCCCAGGTTAGGACCAGAGTCACCAGGTCTGAGTGACGCGCAGATAGGATCAGAGTCACCAGATCCAGGTAAGGCCCTAGTGGGGACCGGAGACACCAGGTAAATGTGAGACTACAAGAACAACACAGTCATCAGGTCCACGTGTGTTTCATGTGGGAATGAGAGTCACAGGTTCAATGAGACCCAGGTGGGGACCACAGTCACCAGGTCCAGATTGAGGTCTAGATGGGGGGACCAGAATCATCAGGATCAGTTGAGGCCAAAGTGTGGAGCAAAGTTATCATGTCCAGGTGAGGCCCAGGTATATAAGAGTGTACCCAGGTCCCAATGATGCCCATGTAAGTACCAGAGTCAACAGGTCCAGAAGAGGCCCAAATATGAAACAGAGTCATTGTGTTCCAGGTGAGGCCAGATGGAGACCACAGGAAGCAGGTCCAGGAGAGCCCCATATGGGAACCAGAGCCACCAGATGCAGGTGAGGTCCAGGTGGGACCACAGTCACAAGGTCCCGGTGACGCGCAGGTGGCAACAGGATTCACCAAGTCCAGGAGAGGCCCAGGAGGCGAACAGTCACCAGATCTAGGTTCGGACCATCTAAGGACCAGATTCACCAGGCCCAAGTGAAGCCCAAGGGGTGACCAGAGTCACCAGGTAAGGGTGAGACCCAGAGTGGTAACCAGAGTAACCAGTTTAGTTTGAGGCCCAGAATGGGACCAGAGGTGCCTTGTCAAAGTGAGGCCCAGGTGTTGAATAGAGTATCCAGGTCCCATTGATGGCTGAGTGAGGACCAGAGTCACTAAGCCCATGCAGGCCCTGATGCGGAAGAGAATCACTAGGTCCTGGTTCGGCATAGAATAAGACCACAGTCAGCAGTATCCGGTGAGCCCCTTGTGGGAACCAGAGCCACTCTATCCAGCTGAGTCCCAGGTCCATGGGAGGCCCACGTGAGTAACTTATTCATCAGGTCCAAATGAGACATAGCTGGGGACAAGAGTCACCAGGACTGGGTGCGGCCTAGGTGGGGCAAGATTCAGCAGTTCTGAGTTAGGTCAAAGTGGGGACGAGAGACACCAGGTCCAGGTGTGGCCAAACTGAGGACCAGAGTCACCATATCCAGTTGAGGTCCATGTTGGAAAGAGAGTCACCAGGTCCAGGAGAGGTCCAGGTGTGACTAGAGTCACCACATCCAGGTGAAGCCCAGGTGGGGATCAGAGTCACTAGGTCCAGATGAGGCCCAGGTGAGGACCAGAGTTATCAGGTACACGTGAGGCCCCGGTGGGGATCAGAGGCCTCAGGTCCATGTGAGGCCGGCTTGGGGACCATGGTCAACAGATCTACTTGAGGCCCAGGTGTGGAACACAGTAAGCAGGTCCAGGTGAGTCCCCAGTGGTGACAAGAGTGACCACGTCCAGGTGAGGCCCAGGTGGGGACCAGGATCATCAGGTCCCGGGGAGGCCCTTGAAAGAACCAGAGTCAACAGTTCGAGGTCAGGCGCAGGTGGCAACCAGGGTCAGGAGGTCCAAGTCAGACCAAAGTGGGGTTCACAGTCACTAGGGCACGGTGAGACCCAGAGGGGGACCAGAGGCACCTGGTCCAGGTGAGGCCCAGTTGAGGACCAGTTTCACCATATCTGGTTCGGCTTAGAAGGGTACCAGAATCACCTGATCGAGGTGATATCCAGATGGGGACCAGAGTCACCAGGTCAGGGTGAGGCCCAGAGTGGTTCCAGAGTCATCGGGTCCAGGTGAGGCTCAGGTGTGGAACAGAATCTCCAGGTACCAATGATGCCCAGGTGAGGACCAGAGTCACCAGATCTGGGTGACATGCAGATAGGATCAGAGTCACCAGTTCCAGGTGACTGAGAAGAAGAAGAAGGCGTCTACTAAATCAGGTCCAGGTGGTGAAGAAAGTCACCAGGACTTGGTGAGGCCCAGATTTGGACCAGATTCACCATGTCCAGGTTATTCCCAGGTGGTGACCAGAGTCCTCGGGGCTGGGAGAGGACCAGCTAAGGACCAGATTCAACAGGTCCAAATGAGGCCCACGTGGGGACCTGAGTCACCAGCTATGTGTGAGGCCCAGGTGGCAACCCCACTCCCCAGGTCCAGGTGAGGCCAACCAGCAGGCTAGAGTCACCAGATGCAGGTGAGGTCCAGGAGGGGACCAGAGTCATGAAATCCAGGTGAGGTCCATGTTCAAAGAGAGTCACCAGGTCCAGGAAAGGTCCAGGTGGGGACCAGAGTCACCAGATCCAGGTGAAGCCCAGCTGGGGACCAGAGTCACTAGGTCCAGATGAGGTCAAGGTTGGGACCAGAGATACCAGGTACAAGGGAGGACCCGGTGGGGAGCAGTGGCAACAGGTCCATGTGAGGCCGTCCTGGGGACCATGGTCAACAGGTCTACTTGAGGCCCAGGTGTGGAACACAGTAAGCAGGTCCAGGTGAGTCCCCGGTGGTGACAAATGTCACCACGTCCAGGTGAGGCCCAGGTGGGGACCAGGATCACCAGGTCCAGGGGAGGCCATTGAAAGAACCAGAGTCAACAGTTCGAGGTCAGTCGCAGGTGGCGACCAGGGTCAGCAGGTCCAAGTCAGGCCAAAGTGGGGTTCACAGTCACTAGGGCACGGTGAGACCCAGAGGGGGACCAGAGTCACCTGTTCCAGGTGAGGTCCAGTTGTGGAACACAGTCACCGGGTCCCAATTTTGTCCAGTTGAGGACCATGGTCAACAGGACCAGGTGAGGCCCAGATGCGGATTGGAGTCCCCAAATCCAGGTGAAGACCAGGTGGGGACCACAGTCAACAGATCCAGGATAGTCTCATGTGCAGACCAGATTCACCAGGTCCAGGTGAGTTGCAGGTGGCAACCACACTCACCAGATCCCGGTGAGGCCCTGGTGCGGACCAGAGTCACGAGGTACATGAGAAGCTAGAAACAATGCAGACACCAGGTCCACGTGATGTCCACGTGGGAACGAGAATCTCCAGTTACACGTGAGGACCTGGTGGGGATCCGACTCACCATGTACAGGTGAGACCCAGGTGGGAACAAGTGTCACCATGTCCAGGTGTGGCCCAGGTGAAGACCAGAGTTAATAGGTCCAGCTGGGTCACTGTTAGTGAACAGTGTAACCATATCCTGATGCTACCCCGGTGGGTACCAGATACACCAGGTCCTGGTGAGGCCCAGGTGGGACCAGAGACATGAGGTCCAGGTGAGGTCCCATGGGAACCACAGTCACCAGGTCAGGTGAGGCCATGCTTAGGATCAGAGTAACCAGTTACAGGTGAGGCCCAGGAGGAGCCAGAGTCACCTGGTACAGAAGAGGCCAAAGTCAGGACATGAGTTACCAGGATCAGTTCAGTCCCAGTGGTGAATAGAGTAACCATTTCCTGATGATGCCCTGGTAAAACCAGAGTCACCAGGTCCAGGTGAGGCGCAGGTGGGGAGTATGTTCACTATGTCCCAGTGAGGCCCAGATGAGTACTAGAGTCACCAGGTCAAGTTGAGGCCTAGAAGGGTACCAGATTCACCTGGTCTAGGTGACATCCAGATGGGGACCAGAGTCACCATGTCAGGCTGAGGCCCAGAGGGGATCCAGAGTCATGAAGTCCAGGTGAGCCTCAGGTGTGGAACAGAGTATCCAGGTCATAAAAGTCCACAGGTGAGTACCAGAGTCAGCAGATCTGGGTGATGTCCAGTTAGGATCAGAGTCACCAGTTCCAGGTGAGGCCAAGAAGGAGTCCACAGCAATCAGGTCCAGGTTGAGAACAAAGTCACCAAGACTGGGTGAGGCCCAGATGGGGACCAGATTCACCAGGTCCAGGTGATTCCCAGGTGGTGACCAGAGTTACCAGTTCCAGGTGAGCACCAGGTAAGGACCAGATTCACCAGGTCCAAGTGAGGCCCACGTGGGGACTTGTGTCTCCAGGTATGGGTGAGGCCCAGGTGGAAATCCCAATCACCAGGTCCAGGTGAGGCCAAAGTGCAGGCTATGCAGAGGAACCATGTCCCAATGATGCCCACATAGGGACCAGACTTACCTCGTCCAGGTGAGGCCAACCTTTGGGACCTGCTGAGGAAACGTGTCCCGATGATGCCCATATAATGACCAGAGACACCAGGTCCAAATGAGGCCCAGATGGAGCATATTCACTAGGTCCAGGTGAGGCCCAGTTGAGGACCAGAATCACCAGATCTGGTTGAGCCCTAGAGGGATACCAGAATCACCTGGTGCAGGTGACATCCAGATAGGGACCAGAGTCACCAGGTCAGAGTGAGGCCCAGAGAGGTTCAAGAGTCATCATGTTCAGGAGAGGCTCAGGTGTGGAACAGAGTCACCACGTACCAAGGATGCCCAGGTGAGGACCAGAGTCACCAGGTCTGGGTGACGCCCAGATAGGATCAGAGTCACCAGTTCCAGGTGAGGCCAAGAAAAAGTCCACAGCAATCAGGTCCAGGTGGGGAACAAAGTCACCAGGACTGGGTGTGGCCCAGGTGGGGACCAGATTCACCAGGTCCAGGCGAGGCCCAGGTGGTGACCAGAGTCCCCGGTTCTGGGAGAGGACCAGGTAAGGACCAGATTCACCACGTCCAAGAGGTCCACGTGGGGACCTGAGTCACCAGGTATGGGTGAGGCCCAGGTGGCAACCCCACTCACCAGGTCCAGGTGAGGCCAACCAGCAGGCCAGAGTTACCAAATCCAGGAGAGGCCCTAGTGAGGACCAGAGTCACCAGGTAAAATTGAGTCTACAAGAACACCACAGTCACCAGGTCCAGGTGTGATTCATGTGGGAACGAGAGTCACCAGGTCCAGGTGAGGCCAAACTGAGGACCAGAGTCACCAGATCCAGGTGAGGTCCATGTTGGAAAGAGTCACCAGGTCCAGGAGAGGTCCAGGTGGGGACCAGAGTCACCAGATCCAGGTGAAGTCCAGGTGGGGACCAGAGTCACCAGATCCAGGTGAAGCCCAGGTGGGGACCAGAGTCACTAAGTCCAGATGAGGTCAAGGTGGGGACCAGAGATACCAGGTACAAGTGAGGCCCCGGGGGGGGCAGTGTCAACAGGTCCATGTGAGGCCGTCCTGGGGAACATGGTCAACAGGTCTACTTGAGGCCCAGGTGTGGAACACAGTAAGCAGGTCCAGGAGAGTCCCCGATGGTGACAATGTCACCACGTCCAAGTGAGACCCAGGTGGGGACCAGGATCACCAGGTCGAGGGGAGGCCTTTGAAAAACCAGAGTCTACAGTTTGAGGTCAGGCGCAGGAGGCAACCAGTATCAGCAGGACCAAGACAGGCCATAGAGGGGGTTCACAGTCACTAGGGAACGGTGAGACCCAGAGGGGGACCAGAGTCACCTGGTCCAGGTGAGGTCCAGTTGTGGAACACAGTCACCGGGTTCCAATTTTGCCCAAATGGGGACCATGGTCAACAGGGCCAGGTGAAGCCCAGATGGAGACCGGAGTCCCCAAATCCAAGTGAAGCTCAGGTGGGGACCAGAGTCACCAGATCCAGGGTAGTCTCAGGTGTAGACCAGATTCACGAGGTCCAGGTGAGGTGCAGGATGCAACCACACTCACCAGGTCCCGGTGAGGCCCTGGTGGGGACCAGAGTCACGATGTATATGAGAAGCTAGAAACACTGCAGCCACAAGGTCCACATTATGTCCATGTGGGAATGAAAATCACCAGTTACAGGTGAGGACCTGGTGGGGATCCGACTCACCATGTCCAGGTGAGTCCCAGGTGGGAACCAGTGTCACCATGTCCAGGTGTGGCCCAGGTGAAGACCAGAGTTAATAGGTCCGGCTGGGTCACTGTTAGTGAACAGTGTAAACATATCCTGATGCTACCCAGGTGGGAACCACAGAAACCAGGTCCTGGTGAGTCCCAGGAGGGCCCAGAGACATGAGGTCCAGAAGAGGTCCCGATGGGAACCACAGTCACCAGGTCAGGTGAGGCCATGCTTAGGATCAGAGTCACCAGTTACAGGTGAGGCCCCTGTTGAGCCAGAGTCACCTGGTACAGAAGAGGCCAAAGTCAGGACCATAGTTACCAGGATCAGGTCAGTCCCAGTGGGGAATAGAGTAACCATGCCCCGATGATGCCCAGGTAGAACCAGAGTCACCAGGTCCAGATGAGGCGCAGGTGGGGAGCATATTCACTCGGTCCCAGTGAGGCTCAGTTGCGGACCAGGGTCACGAGGTCTAGTTGAGGCCTAGAGGGGTACCAGATTCACCTGGTCTAGGTGACATCCAGATGGGGAGCAGAGTCACCATGTCAGGGTGAGGCCCATAGGGGATCCAGAGTCATCATGTCCAAGTGAGGCTCAGGTGTGGAACGGAGTATCTAGATCATAATGGTCCACAGGTGAGGACCAGAGTCACCAGATCTGGATGAGGCCAAGTTAGGATCACACTCACCACTTCCAGGTGTAGCCAAGAATGTGTCCACAGCAATCAGGTCCAGGTGGGGAACAAAGTCACCAGGACTGTGTGAGGCCCAGATGGGGACCAGATTCAAAAGGTCCAGGTGATTCCCAGGTGGTGACCAGAGTTACCAGTTCCAGGTGAGGACCAGGTAAGGACCAGATTCACCAGGTCCAAGTGAGGCCCACGTGGGTGCATGGGTCACCAGGTACAGGGGAGGAATAGCTGGGGACAAGAGTCACCAGATCTGGGTTCGGCCTAGGTGGCTCAGGTGGAAACCCCAATCACCAGGTCCAGGTGAGGCCAACCCTTGGGCCATGCAGAGGAACCGTGTCCCGCTGATGCCCATGCAGGGACCAGAGTTACCGGCTCCTGGTGATTCCAACCTGTAGGCCATGCTGTGTAACCATGTCCCGATGATGCCCAGGGAGGGACCAAAGTCACCAGGTCCAAATGAGGCCCAGATGGAGCATATTCACTAGGTCCCGTTGAGGCCCAGTTGAGGACCAGAGTCACCAGAACTGGTTGAGGCCTAGAGGGGTACCAGAATCACCTGGACCAGGTGATATCCAGATGGGGACCAGAGTCACCAGGTCAGGGTGAGGCCCAGAGCGGATCCAGAGTCATCATGTCAGGTGAGGTTCAGGTGTGGAACAGAGTATCCAGGTCATAATGATCCACAGGTGAGGACCAGAGTCACCAGATCTGGGTGAGGCCCAGTTAGGAGCAGAGTCACAATTTCCAGGTGAGGCCAAGAAGGAGTCCACAGCAATCAGGTGCAGGTGGGGAACAAAGTCACCAGGACTGGGTGAGGCCCAGATGGGGACCAGATTCAACAGGTCCAGGTGATTCCCAGGTGGTAACAAGAGTTACCAGTTCCGGGTGAGGACCAGGTAATGACCAGATTCACCAGGTCCAAGTGAGGCCCACGTGGGACCTGTGTCACCAGGTATGGGTGAGGCCCAGGTGGCATCCCCACTCACCAGGTCCAGGTGACGCCAACCTCAGGCCATGCAGAGGAACCGTGTCCCGATGATGCCCAGGTCGGGACCACAGTTACCAAGTCAAGAAGAGGCCAACCTGCAGACCATTATGTGGAACCATGTCCCGATGTTGCCCATGTAGGGACCAGAGTCACCAGGTCCAAATGAAGCCCAGATGGAGCATATTCACTAGGTCCAGTTGAGGCCCATTTGAGGACCAGAGTCACCAGATCTGGTTGAGGCCCAGAGGGGTACCAGAATCACCTGGTCCAGGTGACATCCAGATAGGGACCAGAGTCACCAGTTCCAGGTGAGGCCAAGAAAGAGTCCACAGCAATCACGTCCAGGAGGGGAACAAAGTCACCAGGACTGTGTGAGACCCAGACGGGGACCAGAGTCACCAGATCCAGGTGTAGCCCAGGTTGGGACCAGAGTCACTAGGTCCAGAAGAGGCCCAGGTGAGGACCAGAGTTACCAGGTACACGTGAGGCACCGGTGGGGATCACAGGCAACAGGTTCATGTGAGGCCGGCTTGGGGACCATGGTCAACAGGTCTACTTGAGGCCCAGGCGTGGAACACAGTAACCAGGTCCACGTGAGTAACAGGTGGTGACAAGAGTCACCACGTCCAGGTGAGGCCCAGGTGGGGACCAGGTTCACCAGGTTCAGGGGAGGCCCTTGAAAGAACCAGAGTCAACAGTTCTACGTCAGTTGCAGGAGGCAACCAGGGTCAGCAAGTTCAAGTCAGTACAAAGTGGGGTTCACAGTCACTAGGGCACGGTGAGACCCTGAGGGTGACCAGAGTCACCTGGTCCAGGTGAGATCCAGTTGTGGAACACAGTCACCGGGTCCCAATTCTGAATAGTTGAGGACCATGGTCAACAGGGCCAGGTGAGGCCCAGATGGGGACCGGAGTCCCCAAATCCAGGTGAAGCCCAGGTGGAGACCCCAGTCACCAGATCCAGGGTAGTCTCAGGTGCAGACCAGAATCACCAGGTCCAGGGGAGGTGCAGGTGGCAACCACACTCACCAGGTCCCGGGGAGGCCCTGGTGGGGACCAGAGTCACGAGGTACATGAGAAGCTAGAAACAAAACAGCCACCAGTTCCACATGATGTCCATGTGGGAACGAGAATCACCAGTTACAGGTGAGGACCAGGTGGGGATCCGACTCAGCATGTCCAGGTGAGACCCAGGTGGGAACCAGTGTCACCATGTCCAGGTGTGGCTCAGGTGAAGACCAGAGTTAATAGGTCCGGCTGGGTCACTGTTAGTGAACAGTGTAACCATATCCTGATGCTACCCAGGTGGTAACCAGAGACAAAAGTTCCTGGTGAGGCCCAGGTGGAACAGAGAAAGAGGTCCAGGTGAGGTCCCTATGGGAACCACAGTCACCAGGTCAGGTGAGGCCATGCTTAGGATCAGAGTCACCAGTTACAGGTGAGGCCCAGGTGGAGCCATAGTCACCAGGTCCAGATGAGGCGAAGGTGGGGAGCATATTCACTACGTCCCGTTGAAGCCCAGTAGAGGACCAGAGTCACCAGGTCTAGTTGAGGCATAGAGGGGTACCAGATTCACCTGGACTAGGTGCCTTCCAGATGGGGACCAGAGTCACCATGTCAGGGAGAGGCCCAGAGGGGATCCAGAGTCATCATGTCCAGGTGATTCTCAGGTGTGGAACAGAGTATCCAGGTCATAATGGTCCACAGGTGAGGACCAGAGTCAACAGATCTGGGTGAGGCCCAGTTAGGATCAGAGTCAACAGTTCCAGGTGAGGCTAAAAAGGAGTCCACAGCAATCAGGTCCAGGTGGGGAAAAAATTCACGAGGACTGGGTGAGGCCCAGATGGGGACACAGATTCACCAGGTCCAAGTGATTCCAGGTGGTGACCAGAGTTACCAGATTCACCAAGTCCAGGTGATTCCCAGGTGGTGACCAGAATTACCAGATACACCAGGTCCAAGTCAGGCCCACGTAGGGGCCTGTGTCACCAGGTATGCGTGAGGCCCAAGTGGCAACCCCACTCACCAGGTCCAGGTGAGGCCTACCTGCAGGCCATGCAAAGTAACCGGGTCCCGATAATGCCAAGGTAGGGACCAGAGTTACCAGGTCAAGAAGAGGCCAACCTGCAGACCATTATGTGGAACCATGTCCCGATGTTGCGCACGTAGGGACCAGAGTCACCAGGTCCAAATGAGGCACAGATGGAGCATATTCACTAGGTCCAGGTGAGGCCCAGTTGAGGACCAGAGGCCCCAGATCTGGTTGATGCCCTGAGGGGTACCTGATTCACCTGGTCTAGGTGACATCCTGATGGGGACCAGAGTAACCATGTCAGGGTGAGGCCCAGAGGGGATCCAGAGTCATCATGTCCAGGTGAGGCTCAGGTGTGGAACAGAGTATCCAGGTCATAATTGTCCACAGGTGAGGACCAGAGTCACCAGATTTGGGAAAGGCCCAGTTAGGATCAGAGTTACAACTTCCAGGTGAGGCCAAGAAGGTGTCCACAGCAATCAGGTCCAGGTGGGGACAAAGTCACCAGGTCTAGGTGATTCCCAGGTGGTGACCAGATTTACCAGTTCCGGGTGAGGACTAGGTAAGGACCAAATTCACCAGGTCCAAGTGAGGCCCACGTGGGGACCTGTGTGACCAGGCATGGGTAAGACCCAGGTGGGAACTCCACTCACCAGGTCAAGATGAGGCCTACCTGCAGGCAATGCTGAGGAACCATGTCCTGATGATGCCCAGGTAGGGACCAGAGTTACCAGGTCCAGGTGAGGCAAACCAGCAGGCCATGCAGTGGAACCATTTCCCGATGATGCCCAGGTAGGGAACAGATTTACCAGGTCCAGGGGAGGACAACTTGCTGGCCATGCAGTGGAACCATGTCCCGATGATGCCCAGGTAGGGAACAGACGTACCAGGTCTAGGTGATGCCAACCTGCAGGCCATGTGTGGAACCATGTCCCGATGATGCCCAGGTAGGGACCAGAGTTACAAGGTCCAGGTGAGGCCAACCTGCAGGCCATGCAGTGGAACCATATCCCTATGATGCCCAGGTAGGGACCCGATTCACCAGGTCCAAATGAGGCCAAGATGGAATATATTCACTAGGTCCAGGTGAGGCCCAGTTGAGGACCAGAGTCACCATATCTGGTTGAGGCCTAGAGGGGTACCAGAATCCCCTGGTCCAAGTGACATCCAGATGGGGACCAGAGTCACCAGGTCAGGGTGAGGCCCAGAGAGGTTCCAGAGTCATCATATCCAGGTGAGGCTCAGGTATAGAACAGAGTCACCACGTACCAATGATTCCCAGGTGAGTACCAGAGTCACCAGGTCTGGGTGACGGGCAGATAGGATCAGAGTCACCAGTTCCAGGTGAGGCCAAGAAAGAGTCCACAGCAATCAGGTCCTGGTGGGGAACAAAGCCACGAGGACTGGGTGAGCCCCAGATGGGGACCAGATTCACCATGTCCAGGTGAGGCCCAGGTGGTGACCAGAGTCCCCGGGTCTGGGAGAGAACCAGGTAAGGACCAGATTCACCAGATCCAAGAGGCCCACGTGGGGACAGAGTCCCCAGGAATGGGTGAGGTCCTAGAGGCAACCCCACTCACCAGGTCCAGGTGAGGCCAGCCTGCAGGCCAGAGTCACCAGATCCATGTGAGGCCCTAGTGGGGACCGGAGTCACCAGGTAAATGTGAGTCTACAAAAACACCACAGTCACCAGGTCCAGGTGTGGTTCATATGGGAACGAGTGTTACCAGGTCCAGGTGAGACCCAGGTGGGGACCACAGTCACGAGGTCCAGATTGAGGCCTAGGTGGGGGGACCAGAGTCATCAGGACCAGTTGAGGCCAAAGTGTGGAGCAAAGTTATCATGTCCAGGTGAGGCCCAGGTGGGGAACAGAGTAACCATGTCCCAATGATGCCAGGTGGGAAAAGAGTCACATGGTCCAGACGAGGCCTAAGTGAGGTGTAGATTCACCAGGTCCTGTTTAGGCCCAGTTGAGGACCAGAGTCCCCAGCTCCGGGTGAGTCCAAGAGGTCGACCAGAGTCTCCCGGTTCTGGTGATATCCAGGTGGGGAACAGAGTCAGCACGTCAGGGTGAGTCCCAAGGTCGGACGAGAATCACTAGGTCCAGGTGAGGCCCCGATGTGGAACTGAGAAACCAGGTCCCATGATGCCCATATGAGGACCTGAGTCACCAGGTCCAGGTGAGGTCCCTGGGGGAACCAGTCACCTCGTCCAGGTGAGGCCCCGGTGGGACCACACTCACCAGGTCCAGGTGAGGCCAAGTTATATAAGAGAGTATCCAGGTCCCAATGATGCCCAGGTAAGGACCAGAGTCAACAGGTCCAGGAGAGGCCCAAATATGGATCAGAGTCATTGTGTTCCAGGTGAGGCCAGATGGAGACCACAGGAACCAGGTCCAGGAGTGTCCCTTATGGGAACCAGAGCCACCAGATCCAGGAGAGGTCCAGGTGGGACCACAGTCACAAGGTCCAGGTAAGGCGCAGGTGGCAACAGGATTCACCAAGTCCAGGTGAGACCCAGATGGCGACCATTCACCAGATCCAGGTGAGGACCAGCTAAGGACCAGATTCTCCAGGCCCAGTTGAAGCCCAAAGGGTGACAAGAGTCACCAGGTAAGGGTGAGGCCCAGAGGGGGAACCAGAGTAAACAGTTTAGTTTGAGGCCCAGAATGGGACCAGAGGTCCCTGGTCAAAGGTAGTCCCAAGTGTGGCATAGAGTATCCAGGTCCCAATGATGCCTGGGTGAGGACCAGAGTCACTAGGGCCATGCAGGCCCAGATGGGGAACAGAATCACTAGGTCCTGGTGAGGCATAGAATAAGACAATAGTCACCAGTATCATGTGAGCCACTTAAGGGAACCAGAGCCACTCTATCCAGCTGAGTCCCAGGTCCATGTGAGGCCCACGTGAGGACCAGATTCATCAGGTCGAATTGAGGCATAGCTGGTGTCAAGAGTCACCAGGTCTGGGTGCGGCATAGGTGGGGCAAGATTCAGCAGTTCTAAGTTAAGTCAAAGTGGGGACGAGAGACACCAGGTCCATGTGAGGACAAACTGAGTACCAGAGTCACCAGATCCAGGTGAGGTCCATGTTGGAAAGAGAGTCACCAGGTCCAGGAGAGGTCCAGAAGGGGACCAGAGTCATCCTATCCAGGTGAAGTCCAGGTGGAGACCAGAGTTACAGGTAAACGTGAGGCCCCGGTGGGGATCAGAGGCAACAGGTCCATGTGAGCCCGGCTTGGGGACCATGGTCAACAAGTCTACTTGAGGCCCAGATGTGGAACACAGTGAGCAGGTACAGGTGAGTACGCGGTTTTGACATAAGTCACCACGTCCAGGTGAGGCCCAGGTGGGGACCAGGATCACAAGATACAGGGTAGGCCCTTGAAAGTACCAGAGTCAACAGTTCGAGGTCAGCGCAGGTGGCAACCAGGGTCAGCAGGTCCAAGTCAGGCCAAAGTGGGGTTCACAGTCACTAGGGTACGGTGAGACCCAGAGGTAGATCAGAATCACCTGGTCCAGGTGAGGTCCAGATGTGGAACACAGTCACCGGGTCCCAATTTTGCCCAGTTGAGGACCATGGTCAACAGGGCCAGGTGAGGCCCAGAAGGAGACCGGAGTCCCCAAAGAGGGTGAAGCCCAGGTGGGGACCACAGTCACCAGATCCAGGATAGTCTCAGGTGCAGACCAGAATGACCAGGTCCACTTGAGGTCCAGGTGGCAACCACACTCACCAGGGCCCTGTGAGGCCCTGGTGGGGACCAGAGTCACGAGGTACATGAGAAGCTAGAAACACTGCAGCCACCAGGTCCACATGATGTCCATGTGGGAACGAGAATCACCAGTTACAGGGGAGGACCAGTTGTGGATCCGACTCAGCATGTCCAGGTGAGACCCAGGTGGGAACCAGTGTCAACATGTCCAGGTGTGGCCCAGGTGAAGACCAGAGTTAATAGGTCCGGCTGGGTCACTGTTAGTGAACAGTGTAACCGTATCCTGATGCTACCAAGGTGGGTATCAGAGACACCAGGTCCTGGTGAGGCCCAGTTGGGACCAGAGACATGAGGTCCAGGTGAGGTCCCGATGGGAACCACAGTCACCAGGTCAGGTGAGGCCATGCTTAGGATCAGAGTCATCAGTTACCGGTGAACCCAAGGTGGATCCAGAGTCACCTGGTAAAGAAGAGGCCAAATCAGGACCAGAGTTACCAGGATCAGGTCAGTCCCAGTGGGGAATACAGTATCCATGTCCCGATGATGCCCAGGTAGAACCAGAGTCACCAGGTCCAAATGAAGCACAGTTGGTGAGCATATTCCCTAGGTCCCGGTGAGGCCCAGTTGAGGACCAGAGTCACCAGGTCTAGTGGAGGCCTAGAGGGGTACCAGATTCACCTGGTCTAGGTGACATCCACATGAGGACCAGAGTCACCATGTCAGGGTGAGGCCCAGAGTGGATCCAGAGTCATCATGTCCAGGTGAGGCTCACGTGTGGAACAGAGTATCCAGTTCATAATGGTCCACAGGGGAGGACAAGAGTCAGCAGATTGAGTTAGGCCCAGTTAGGATGAGAGTCACCAGTTCCAGGTGAGGCCAAGAAGGAGTCCACAGCAATCAGGTCCAGGTTGGGAACAAAGTCACCAGGACTGGGGGAGTCCCAGATGGGGACCAGATTCACCCGGTCCAGGTGATTCCCAGGTGGGGACCAGAGTCACTAGGTCCAGATGAGGCACAGGTGAGGACCAGAGTCACCAGGTCCAGGAGAGGTTCAGGTATGGACCAGAGTCACCAGTTCCAGGTGAAATCCAGGTGGCGACCAGAGTCACCAGATACAGGAGAAGCCCAGGTGGGGACCAGAGTCACTAGGTCCAGATGAGGCCCAGGTGAGGACCAGAGTCACCAGATCTGGGAGAGGCCCAGTTGTGATCAGAGTTACCACTTCCATGTCAGGCCAAAAGGTGTCCACAGCAATCAGGTCCACGTGGGGAACAAAGTCACCAGGACTAGGTGATGCCCAGGTGGTGACCAGATTTACCAGTTCCAGGTGAGGACTAGGTAATAGGATCAGAGTCACCAGTTCAAGGTGAGGGCAAGAAAGAGTCCAGAGCAATCAGGTCCAGTTGGGGAACATAGTCACCAGGACTGGGTTAGGCCCAAATGGACCCAGATTCACCAGGTCCAGGTGAGGCCCATGTTGTGACCAGATTCCCCGGGTCTGGGAGAAGTCCAGGTAAGGGCCAGATTCACCAGGTCCAAGAGGCCCATGTGGGGACCTGAGTCACCAGGTATGGGTGAGGCCCAGGTGGCATCAACTAATCAAGTCCAGGTGAGGCCAACCTGCAGGCCAGAGTCACCAGGCCCAGGGGAGGCCCAAGGGGTGACCAGAGTCACCAGGTAAGGGTGAGGTTAATAGGGGGAACCAGAGTAACCAGTTTAGTTTGAGGCCCAGAATGGGACCAGCGGTTCCTGGTAAAAGTGAGGCCCAGGTGTGGAATAGAGTATCCAGGTCCCAATGATGCCTGAGTGAGGACCAGAGTCACTAAGGCCATGCAGGCCCAGATGGGGAACAGAATCACTAGGTTCTGGTGAGGCATAGAATAAGACCACATTCAGCAGTATCAGGTGAGCCCCTAGTGGGAACCAGAGCCACTCTTTCCAGCTGAGTCCCAGGTAAATGTGAGGTCCACGTGAGGACCAGATTCATCAGGTCGAATTGAGGAATAGCTAGGGACAAGAGTCACCAGGTCTGGGTGCGTAATAGGTGGGGCAAGATTCAGCAGTTCTGAGTTAGGTCAAAGTGGGCAAGAGAGACACCAAGTCCAGGAGAGGTCCAGATTGGGACCAGAGTCACCAGATCCAGGTGAAGTCCAGATGGGGACCAGAGTCTCCAGATCCAGGTGAAGCCCAGGTGGGGACCAGAGTAACTAGGTCCAGATGAGGCCCAGGTGAGGACCAGAGTTACAAGGTACACGTGAGGCCCCGGTGGGGATCAGAGGCAACAGGTCCATGTGAGGCCGGCTAGGGGACCATGGTCAACAGGTCTACTTGAGGCCCAGGTGTGGAACACAGTAAGCAGGTCCAGGTGAGTCCCCATGGTGACAAGAGTCACCACGTCCAGGTGAGGCCCAGGTTCGGTCCAGGATCACCAGGTACAGGGGAGGCCCTTGAAAGAACCAGAGTCAACAGTTCGAGTTCAGGCGCAGGTTTCAACCAGGGTCAGCAGGTCTAAGTCAGGGGAAAGTAGGGTTCACAGTCACTAGGGAATGGTGAGACCCAGAGGGGCACCAGAGTCACGTGGTCCAGGTGAGGTCCAGTTGTGGAACACAGTCACCGCGTCCCAATTTTGCCCAGTTGAGGACCATGGTCAACAGGGCCAGGTGAGCCTCACATGGCGACGAGAGTCCCCAAATCCAGGTGAAGCCCAGGTGGGGACCACAGTCACCAGATCCAGGGTACTCTCAGGTGCAGACCAGAATCACCAGGTCCAGGTGAGGTGCAGGTGGCAACCACACTCACCAGGTCCCGGTGAGGCCCTCGTGGGGACCAGTGTCACCAGGTACATGACAAACTAGAAACACCGCAGCCACCAGGTCCACATGATGTCCATGTGGGAACGAGAATCAACAGTTATAGGTTAGGACCAGGTGGGTATCTGACTCACCATTTCCAGGTGAGACCCAGGTGGGAACGAATGTCACCATGTCCAGGTGTGGCCCAGGTGAAGACCAGAGTTAATAGGTCCGGCTGGGTCACTGTTAGTGAACAGTGTAACCATATCCTGATGCTACCCAGGTGTGTACCAGAGACACCAGGTCCTGGTGAGGCCCAGGTGGGACCAGAGACATGAGGTCCAGGTGAGGTCCCGATGGGAACCACAGTCACCAGGTCAGGAGAGGCCATGCTTTGGATCAGAGTCACCAGTTACAGGTGAGGCCCAGGTGGAGCCAGAGTCACCTGGTACAGAAGAGGCCAAAGTAAGGACCAGAGTTACCAGGATCAGGTCAGTCCCAGTGGGAAACAGAGTAACCATGTCCCGATGATGCCCAGGTAGACCCAGTGTCACCAGGTCCAGATGAGGCGCAGGTGGGGAGCATATTCACTAGGTCTCGGTGACACCCAGTTGAGGACCAGTGTCACCAGGTCTATTTGAGCCCTTTGGGGTACCAGATTCACCTAGTCTAGGTGACATCCAGATGGGGACCAGAGTCACCATGTCAGGGTGAGGCCCAGAGGGGATCCAGAGTCATCATGTCCAGGTGAGGCTCAGGTGTGGAACAGAGTATCCAGGTCATAATGGTCCACAGGTGAGGACCAGAGTCACCAGATCTGGGTGAAGCCCAGGTTGGATCAGAGTCACCACTTCCAGTTGAGGCCAAGAAGGAGTCCACAGCAATCAGATCCAGAGGGGAACAAAGTCACCAGGACTGGGTGAGGCCCAGATGGGGACCAGATTCACCAGGTCCAGGTGATTCCCCGGTGGTGATCAGGGTTACCAGGTGCGGGTGAGGACCAGGTAAGGACGAGATTCACCAGGTCATACTGGGCCCACGGGGACCTGTGTCACCATGTATGGGTGAGGCCCAGGTGCCAACCCCACTCACCAGGTCCAGGTGAGGCCAACCTGCAGGCCATGTAGAGGAAACATGTCCCGATGATGCCCAGGTAGGGACCAGAGTTACCAGGTCCAGGTGAGGCCAACCTGAAGGCCATGCAGCTGAACCATGTCCCGATGATGCCCAGGAAGTGACCAGAGTCACCAGATCCAAATGAGGCCCAGTTGGAGCATATTCACTAGGTCCAGGAAAGGCCCAGTTGAGGTCCAGAGTAACCAGATCTAGTTGAGTATTAGAGGGGTACATGAATCACCTGGTCCAGTTGACATCCAGATGGGGACAAGAGTCACCAGGTCAGGGTGAGGCCCAGAGAGGTTCCAGAGTCATCATATCCAGGTGAGGCTCAGGTGTGGAACAGAGTCACCAGGTACCAATGAAGCCCAGGTGAGGACCAGAGTCACAAGGGCTTGGTGACGCTCAGATAGGATCAGAGTCACCAGTTCCAGGTGAGGCCAAGAGAGAGTCCACAGCAATCAGGTCTAGGTGGGGAACAAAGTCACCAGGACTGGGTGAGGCCCAGATGGGGACCAGATTCACCAGGTCCAGGTGAGGCGAGGTGGTGACCAGAGTCCCCGGGTCTGGGAGAGGACCAGGTAAGGACGAGATTCACCAGGTCCAAGAGCCCCACGTGTGAAACTGAGTCACCAGGTATGGGTGAGGCCCAGGTGGTGACCCCACTCACCAAGTCCAGGTGAGGCCAACTTGCTGGCCAGAGTCACCAGATCCAGGAGAGGCCCTAGTGGGGACCCGAGTCACCAGGTAAATGTGAGTCTACAAGAAAACCCCAGTCACCAGGTCCAGGTGTGGTTCATGTGGGAACGAGAGTCACCAGGTCCAGGTGAGACCCAGGTGGGGACCATAGTCACCAGGTCCAGATTGAGGCCTAGGTGGGGGGAACAAATTGATCAGGACAAGTTGAGGCCAAAGTGTGGAGCAAAGTTTCATGTCCAGGTGATGTCTAGGTGGGGAACAGAGTAACCATGTCCCATTGATGCCAGGTGGGAAAAGAGTCACAAGGTACAGATGAGGCCTAAGTGAGGACTAGATTCACCAGGTCCTTTGAGGCCCAGTTGAGCACCAGTGTCCCCAGGTCCGGGTGAGTCCCAGAGGGGGACCAGAGTCACCCGGTTCCGGTGATATCCAGGTGGGGATAAGACTCACCACGTCAGCGTGAGGCCCAGAGGGGGATGAGAATCACTAGTTTCAGGTGAGGCCTCGATTTGGAACTGAGAAAAAGGTCCCATAATGCCCAAATGAGGACCTGAGTCACCAGGTACAGGTGAGGCCAAACTGAGGACCAGAGTCACCAGATCCAGGTGAAGCCAAGGTGGGGACCAGAATCACTAGGTCCAGATGAGGCCCAAGTGAGGACCAGTTTTACCAGGTACACGTGAAGCCCCGGTGGGAATCAGAGGCAACAGGTCCATATGAGGCCGGCTTCGGTACCATGGTCAACAGGTCTACTTGAGGCCCAGGTGTGGAACACAGTAACCAGGTCCAGGTGAGTCCCCGGTGGTGACAAGAGTCACCACGTCCAGGTGAGTCACAGGGGGGTCCAGGATCACCAGGTCCAGGGGAGGCCCTTGAAAGAACCAGAGTCAACAGTTCGAGGTCAGGCGCAGGTTTCAGCCAGGGTCAGCAGGTCCAAGTCAGGCCAAAGTGGGGTTCACAGTAACTAGGGCATGGTGAGACCCTGAGCGGCACCAGAGTCACGTGGTCCAGGTGAGGTTCAGTTGTGGAACACAGTCACCGCGTCCCAATTTTGCCCAGTTGAGGACCATGGTCAAAAGGGCCAGGTGAGGCCAAGATGGGGACCGGTGTCCCAAATCCAGGTGAAGCCCAGCTGGGGACAACAGTCACCAGATCCAGGGTAGTCTCAGGTGCAGACCAGAATCAGCAGGTCCAGGTGAGGTGCAGTTGGCAACCACTCTCACCAGGTCCCGGTGAGGCCCTGGTGGGGACCAGAGTCACGAGGTACATGACAAACTAGAAACACTGCAGCCACCAGGTCCACATGATATCCATGTGGGAACGAGAATCACCAGTTACAGGTTAGGACCAGGTGGGGATCTGACTCACAATTTCCAGGTGAGACACAGGTGGGAACGAGTGTCACCATGTGCAGGAGTGGCCCAGGTGAAGACCAGAGTTGATAGGTCCGGCTGGGTCACTGTTAGTGTACAGTGTAACCATATCCTGATGCTACCCAGGTGGGTACCAGAGACACCAGGTCCTGGTGAGGCCCAGGTGGGACCAGAAACATGAGGTCCAGGTGAGGTCCCGATGGGAACCACAGTCACCAGGTCAGGTGTGGCCATGCTTGGGATCAGAGTCACCAGTTACAGGTGAGGCCCAGGTGGAGCCAGAGTCACCTGGTACAGAAGAGGCCAAAGTCAGGACCAGAGTTACCAGGATCAGGTCAGTCCCAGTGGGGAACAGAGTAACTATGTTCCGATGATGCTCAGGTAGACCCAGAGTCACCAGGTCCAGATGAGGCGCAGGTGGGGAGCATATTCACTAGGTCTCGGTGAGACCCATTTGAGGACCAGTGTCACCAGGTATATTTGAGCCCTTGAGGGGTACCAGATTCACCTGGTCTAGGTGACATCCAGATGGGGACCAGAGTCACCATGTCAGGGTGAGGCCCCGAAGGGATCCAGAGTCATCATGTCCAGGTGAGGCTCAGGTGTGGAACAGAGTATCCAGGTCATAATGGTCCACAGGTGAGGACCAGAGTCACCAGATCTGGGTGAGGCCCAGTTAGGATCAGAGTCACGAGTTCCAGTTGAGGCCAAGAAGGAGTACACAGCAATCAGGTCCAGGTGGGGAACAAAGTCACCAGGACTGGGTGAGGCCCAGATGGGGCCAGATACACCAGGTCCAGCTGATTCCCAGGTGGTGACTAGGGTTACCAGGTCCGGTTGAGGACCAGGTAAGGACGAGATTCACCAAGATACTGGGGCCTACGTGGGGACCTGTGTCACCATGTATGGGTGAGGCCCAGGTGGCAAGCCTACTCACCAGGTCCAGGTGAGGCCAGCCTGCAGGCCAGAGTCACCAGATCCACGTGAGGCCCTAGTGGGGACGGGATTCACAAGGTAAAAGTGAGTCTACAAGAACACCACAGTCAACAGATCCAGGTGTGGTTCATGTGGGAACGGGAGTCACCAGATCCAGCTGAGAACCTGTTGGGGACGACAAGTCACCAGGTCCAGATTGAGGCCTAGGTTTGGGGACGAGAGTCATCAGGACCAGTTGAGGGCAAACTGTGCAGCAAAGTTATCATGTCCATGTGGGGCCAGGTGGGGAACAGAGTAACCATGTCCCATTGATGCCAGGTGGGAAAAGAGTCACAAGGTCCAGACGAAGCCTAAGTTTGGAGTAGATTCACCAGGTCCTGTTGAGGCCCACCTGAGGACCAGTGTCCCCAGCTCCGGGTGTGTCACCCGGTTCTGGTGATATCCAGGTGGGGACCAGTGTCACAAGTCAGGGTGAGGCCCAGAGGGGGAGAGAATCACTAGGTCCAGGTGAGGCCCTGATGTGGAACTGTGAAACCAGGTCCCAAGATGCCAATATGAGGACTTGAGTCACCAGGTCCAGGTGATGTCCCTGTGGGAACCAGTCACCCCGTCCAGGTGAGGCCCAGGTGGGACCACAGTCACCAGGTCCTGGTGAGGTCCAGGTATATAAGAGAGTATCCAGGTCCCAATGATGCCCAGGTAAGGACCAGAGTCAACAGGTCCAGGAGAGGCCCAAATATAGATCAGAGTCATTGTGTTCCAGGTGAGGCCAGAGGGAGACCACAGGGAACAGATCCAGGAGAGCCCCATATGGGAACCAGAGTCACCAGATCCAGGTGAGGTCCAGGAGGGACCACAGTCACAAAGTCCAGGTGAGGCGCTGGTGGCAACATGATTCACCAAGTCCAGGTGAGGCCTACGTGGTGACCTGTCACCAGGGCCAGATGCGGACAAGCTAAAGACCAGATTCACGAGGCCCAAGTGAAGCCCAAGGGGTGACCAGAGTCACCAGGTAAGGGTGAGGCTCAGAGGGGAACCAGAGTAACCAGTTTAGTTTGAGGCCCAAAATGGGACCAGAGATCCCTGGTCAAACTAGGCCCAGGTGTGGCATAGAGTATCCAGGTCCCAATGATGCCTGGGTGAGGACCAGAGTCACTATGGCCATGTAGGCTCAGATGGGGAACAGAATCACTAGGTCCTGGTGAGGCATAGAATAAGACCACAATCACCAGTATCAGGTGTGCACCTTGTGGGAACCAGAGCCATTCTATCCAGCTGTGTCCCAGGTCCATGTGAGCCCCACGTCAGGACCAGATGCATCAGGTCGCATTAAGGCATAGTTCAGGACAAGAGTCACCAGGTCTGGGTGAGGGCTAGGTGGGGCAAGATTCAGCAGTTCTGAGTTAGGTCAAAGTGGGGACGAGAGACACCAGGTCCAGGTGAGGCCAAACTGAGGACCAGAGTCACCAGATCCAGGTGAGGTCCATGTTGGAAAGAGAGTCACCAGGTCCAGGAGAGGTCCAGGTGCGGACTAGAGTCACCACATTCAGGTGAAGTCCAGGTGGGGACCAGAGTCACAAGATCCATGTGAAACCCAGGTGGGGACCAGAGTCACTAGGTCCTGATTAGGCCCAGGTGAGGATCAGAGTTACCAGATACACGTGAGCCCTTGGCGGTGATCCAAAAGGTGATCCAAAAGGTCCACGTGAGCCCGGCTTGGGGACCATGGTAAACAATTCTACCTGAGGCCCAGGTGTGGAACACAGTAATCATGTCCAGGTGAGTCCCCGGTGGTGACAAGAGTCACCACGTCCAGGTGAGGCCCAATTGGGGACCAGGATCACCAGGTACAGGGGAGGCCCTTGAGAGAACCAGAGTCAACATTCGAGGTCAGGCGCAGGTGGCAACCAGGGTCAGCAGGTCCAAGTCAGGCCAAAGTGGGGTTCACAGTAACTAGGGCACGGTGAGACCCAGAGGGGGACCAGAGTCACATGGTCCAGGTGAGATCCAGTTGTGGAACAGAGTCACCGGGTCCCAATTTTGCCCAGTTGAGGACCATGGTCAACAGGGCCAGGTGAGGCCCAGATGGGGACCGGAGTCTCCAAATTCAGGTGAAGCCCAGGTGGGGACCACAGTCACCAGATCCAGGGTAGTCTCAAGTGTAGACCAGAATCACCAGGTCCTGGTGAGTTGCAGGTGGCAACCACACTCACCAAGTCCGGGTGAGGCCCTGGTGGGGACCAGTCACGAGGTACATGAGAAGCTAGTAACACTGCAGCCACCAGGTCCACATGATGTCCATGTGGGAACGAGAATTACAAGTTACAAGTGAGGACCAGGTGTGGATCTGAGTCACCATGTCCAGGTGAGACCCTGGTGGGAACCAGTGTCACCATGTCCAAGTGTGGACCAGGTGAAGACGAGAGTTAATAGGTCCGGCCGCGTCACTGTTAGTGAACAGTGTAACCATATCCTGATGCTACTCAGGTGTGTACCAGATTCAAGGTCCTGGTGAGTCCCAGTTGGGACCAGAGACATGAGGACCAGGTGAGGTACCGATGGAAACCACAGTCACCAGGTCAGGTGAGGCCATGCTTAGGATCAGAGTCACCACTTACAGGTGAGGTCCAGGGAGAGCCAGAGTCACATGGCACAGAAGAGGCGAAAGTCAGGACCAGAGTCACCACGATCAGGTCAGTCCCACTGGGAATAGAGTAACCACGTCCCGATGATGCCCAGGTAGAACCACAGTTACCAGGTCCAGGGGCGGCCAACCTAAAGGCCATGCAGTGGAACCATGCCCGATGAAGCCCAGGTAGGGAAGAGAGTCACCAAGTCCAAACGAGGCCCAGATGGAGCATATTCAATAGGTCCACGTGAGGCCCAGTTGAGGACCAGAGTCACCAGATCCAGGTGAAGCCAAGGTGGGGACCACAGTCACTAGGTCCAGATGAGGCCCAAGTGAGGACCAGTGTTACCAGGTACACGTGATGCCCCAGTGGGAATCAGAGGAAACAGGTCCATATGAGGCAGGCTTCGGTACCATGGTCAACAGGACTACTTGAGGCCCAGGTGTGGAACACAGTAACCAGGTCCAGGTGAGTCCCCGGTGGTGACAAGGGTCACCACGTCCAGGTGAGTCCCAGGGGGGGACCAAGATCACCAGGGACAGGGGAAGCCCTTGAATGAACCAGAGTCAACAGTTCGAGGTCAGGCGCAGGTGTCAACCTGGGTCAGCAGGTCCAAGTCAGGCCAAAGTCGGGTTCACAGTCACTAGGGCACGGTGAGACCCAGAGGGGGAGCATAGTCACCTGGTCCAGGTGAGGTCCAGGGGTGGAACACAGTCACCGGGTCCCGATTTTGCCAGGTGAGGATCATGGTTCACAGGGCCAGGTGAGGCCCAGATTGGGGATCCTCAATCTGGGTCAGATTCACCAGTTCCAGTTGAGGCTAAGAAGGAGTCCACAGCAATCATGTCCAGATTGACGCCTAGGTCTGGGGACCAGAGTCATCAGGACTAGTTGAGGCCAAAATGTGGAGCAAAGTTATCATGTCCAGGTGAGGCCCAGGTGGGGAACAGACTAACCATGTCCCATTGATGCCAGGTGGGAAAAGAGTCACAAGATCCAGACGAGGCCTAAGTGAGGAGCAGATTCACCAAGTCCTGTTGAGGCCCAGTTGAGGACCAGTGTCGCCAGCTGCGGGTGAGTCCCAGAGGGGGACCAGAGACACCCGGTTCTGGTGATATCCAGGTGGGGACCAGAGTCACCACGTCAGGGTGAGGACCATAATGGGACGGAAATCACTAGGTCCAGGTTAGGTCCCGATGTGGAACTGAGAAACCCGGTCCCATGATGCCCATATGAGGACCTGAATCACCAGGTCCAGGTGAGATCCCTGTGGGAACCAGTCACCTCGTCCAGGTGAGGCCCAGGTGGGACCACAGTCACCAGTATCATGTGAGCCCCTTGTGGGAACCAGAGCCACTCTATCCAGCTGAGTCCCAGGTCCATGTGAGGCCAACGTGAGGAGCAGATTCATCAGGTCGGATTGAGGCAGAGCTGGGGACAAGAGTCACCAGGTCTCCGTGTGGCCTAGGTGGGTCAAGATTCAGCAGTTCTGAGTTAGGTCAAAGTGGGGACGAGAGAAACCAGGTCCAGGTGAGGCCAAACTGAGGACCAGAGTCACCAGATCCAGGTGAGTTCAAGGTGGGCACCAGAGTCACCAGATACAGGTGAAGCCCAGGTGGGGACCAGAGTCACTAGGTCCAGATGAGGCCCAGGTGAGGACCAGAGTTACCAGGTACACGTAGGGCCCCGGTGGGTATCAGAGGAAACAGGTCTATGTGAGGCCGCCTTGGGGACCATGGTCAACAGGTCTACTTGAGGCCCAGGTGTGGAACACAGTAAGCAGGTCCTGGTGAGTCCCCCGTGGTGACAAGTGTCACCACGTTCAGGTGCGGCCCAGTTGCAGACCAGGATCACCAGGTACAGGGGAGGCCCTTGAGAGAATCAGAGTCAACATTTAGAGGTCAGGCGCAGGTGGCAACCAGGGTCAGCAGGTCCAAGTCAGGCCAAAGTGGGGTTCACAGTCACTAGGGCACGGTGAGACCCAGAGGGGGACCAGAGTCACCTGGTCTTGTGAGGTCCAGTTGTGGAACTCAGTCACCGGGTCCCAATTTTGCCCAGTGAGGACCATGGTCAACAGGGCCAGTTGAGGCCCAGATGGGGACCGGAGTCCCCAAATCCAGGTGAAGCCCAGGTGGGGACCACAGTCACCAGATGCAGGGTAGTCTCAAGTGCAGCCCAGAATCACCAGGTTCAGGTGAGGTGCAGGTGGCAACCACACTCACCAGGTCCCGGTGAGGCCCTGGTGGGGACCAGAGTCCCGAGGTACATGAGAAGCTAGAAACACTGCAGCCACCAGGTCGACATGGTGTCCATGTGGGAACGAGAATCACCAGTTACAAATGAGGCCCAGGTGGGGATCCGATTCACAATGTCCAGGTGAGACCCAGGTGGGAACCAGTGTCACCACATCCAGGTGTGGCCCAGGTGAAGACCAGAGTTAATACGTCCCGCTGTGTCACTGATAGTGAAGAGTGTAACGATATCCTGATGCTACCCAGGTGGGTACCAGAGACACCAGGTCCTGGTGAGGCCCAGGTGCGACTAGAGACATGAGGTCCAGGTGAGGTCCCGATGGGAACCACAGTCAGAAAGTCAGGTAAGGCCATGCTTAGGATCAGAGTCACCAGTTACAGATGAGGCCCAGGTGGAGCCAGAGTCACCTGGTACAGAAGAGGCCAAAGTCAGGACCAGAGTTACCAGGATCAGGTCAGTCCCAGTGGGGAATACAGTAACCATGTCCCGATGATGACCAGGTAGAACCAGAGTCACCAGGGCCAGATGAGGCGCAGGTGGGGAGCATATTCTCTAGGTCCCGGTGAGGCCCAGTTGAGTACCAGAGTCACCAGGTGTAGTTGAGGCCTAGAGGGATACAAGATTCACCTGGTCTAAGTGACATCCAGATGGGGACCAGAGTCACCATGCCAGGGTGAGGCCCAGAGTGGATCCAGAGTCTTCATGTCCAGGTGAGGCTCAGGTGTGGAAGAGTATCCAGGATAATGGTCCACAGGTGAGGAACAGAGTCACCAGATCTGGGTGAGGCCCAGTTAGGATCAGAGTCACTAGTCCCAGTTGAGGCCAAGAAGGCGTCCACAGCAATCAGGTCCCTGTGGGGAACAAAGTCACCAGGACTGGGTGAGGCCTAGATGGGGAGATGATTCACCAGGCCCAGGTAATTCCCAGGTGGTGACCAGAGTTACCAGTTCCGGGGAAAGACCAGGTAAGGAACAGATTCACCAGGTCCAATTGAGGCCCACGTGGGGACCTGTGTCACCAGGTATGGGTGAGGCACAATTGGCAACCCCACTCACCAGGTCCAGGTGAGGCCAACCTGCAGGCCATGCAGTGGAAACATGTCCCGATTATGCCCAGGTAGGGACCAGAGTTACCAGGTCCAGGTGAGGCCAACCTGCAAGCCATGCATTGGAACCATATCCCTATGATGCCCAGGTAGATACCAGAGTCACCAGGTCCAAATGAGTCCCAGAGGGAGCATATTCACTAGATCCAGGTGAGGCCCAGTTGAGGACCAGGTTCACCCGAACTGTTTGAGGCCTAGAGCGGTACCAGAATCACCTGCTCCAGGTGACATCCAGATGGGAACAGAGTCACCAGGGCAGGGTGAGTCCCAGAGAGGTTCCAGAGTCAGCATGTCCAGTTGAGCTCAAGTGTAGAACAGAGTCACCAGGTACCAATGATGCCCAGGTGAGGACCAGAGTCACCAGGTCTGGGTGACGCGCAGATAGGGTCAGAGTCACCAGTTCCAGGTGAGGCTAAGAAAGAGTCCACAGCAATCAGGTCCAGGTGGGGAACAAAGTCACCAGGACTGGGTGAGGCCCAGATCACCAGGTCCATGTGAGGTGCAGGTGGCAACCACACTCACCCGGTCCCGGAGAGGCCCCGGTGGGGACCAGAGACACGACGTACATGAGAAGCTAGAAACACTGCAGCCACCAGGTTCACATGATGTCCATGTGGGAATGAAAATCACCAGTTACAGGTGAGGACCAGGTGGGGATCCGACTCACCATGTCCAGGTGAGACCCAGGTGGGAACCAGTGTCACCATGTCCTCGTGTGCCCCAGGTGAAGACCAGAGTTATTAGGTCCGGCTGGATGAGTGTTAGTGAACAGTGTAACCATATGCTGATGCTACCCAGGTGGGTACCAGAAACACCAGGTCCTGATGAGGCCCAGGTGTAACCGGAGACATGAGGTCCAAGTGAGGTCCCGATGGGAACCACAGTCACCGGGTCAGGTGAGCCCATGCATAGGATCAGAGTTACCAGGTACAGGTGAGGCCCAGGTGGAGCCAGAGTCACCTGGTACAGAAGAGGCCAAAGTCAGGACCAGAGTTACCAGGATCAGGTCAGTCCCAATGGGTAATACAGTAACCATGTCCCAATGATGCCCAGGTAGAGTCAGAGTCACCAGGTCCAGCGAGGCGCAGGTGGGTAGAATATTCACTAGGTCCAGGTGAGGCCCAGATGAGGACCAGAGTCACCAGGTCTAGTTGACGCCTAGAGGGGTACCAGATTCACCTGGTCTAGGGGACATCCAGATGGGGACCAGAGTCACCATGTCAGGGTCAGGCCCAGAGGGCATCCAGAGTCATCATGTCCAGGTGAGGTTCAGGTGTGGAACAGAGTATCCAGGTCATAATGGTCTACAGGTGAGGACCAGAGTCACCAGATCTGGGTGAGGCCCAGTTAGGAGCAGAGTCACAAGTTCCAGGTGAGGCCAAGAAGGAGTCCACAGCAATCAGGTCCAGGTGGGGATCAAAGACACCAGGAATGTGTGAGGCCCAGATGGGGACCAGATTCACGAGGTCCAGGTGATTCCCATTTGGTGACAAGGGTTACCAGTTCCGGGTGAGGACCAGGTAAGGACCAGATTCCCCAGGTCCAAGTGAGGCCCACGAGAGACCTGTGTCACCAGGTATGGGTGAGGCCCAGGTGGCAAGCCCACTCACCAGGTCTAGATGAGGCCAACCTGCAGGCCATGCAGAGGAACCGTGTCCCGATGATGACCAGGTAGGGACCAGAGTTACCAGTTCAAGAAGAGGCCAACCTGCAGACCATTATGTGGAACCAGGTCGCGATGTTGCCCACCTAGGGACCAGAGTCACCAGGACCAAATGAGGCCCAGATGGAGCATATTTACTAGGTCCAGGTGAGGCCCAGTTGAGGACCAGAGTCACCAGATCTGGTTGAGGCCCAGAGGGGTACCAGATTCACCTGGTCTAGGTGACATCCAGATGGGGACCAGAGTAACCATGTCAGGGTGAGGCCCAGAGGGGATCCAGAGTCACCATGTCCAGGTGAGGCTCAGGTGTGGAACAGAGTATCCAGGTCATAATGGTCCACCGGTGAGGACCAGAGTCACCAAATCTGGGAGAGTCCCAGTTAGCATCAGAGTTACCACTTCCAGGTGAGGCCAAGAATGTGTCCACAGCAATCAGGTCCAGGTGGGGAACAAAGTCACCAGGACTAGGTGATACCCAGGTGGTGACCAGATTTACCAGTTCCGGGTCGGAACTAGGTAAGCACCACATTCACCAGGTCCAAGTGAGGCCCACGTGGGGACCTGTGTCACCAGGCGTGGGTAAGACCCACGTGGGAACCCCACTCACCAGGTCAAGATGAGGCCAACCTGCAGGCCATGCAGAGGAGCCATGTCCCGATGATGCCCAGGTAGGGACCAGAGTTACCAGATCCAGGTGAGACCCAGGTGGGGAACACAGGAACCAGGTCCAGATTGAGGCCTAGGTGGGGGGACCAGAGTCATCAGGACCAGTGGAGGCCAAAGTGCGGAGAAAACTTATCATGTCCAGGTGAGGCGCAGGTGGGGAACAGAGTAACTATGTCCCATTGATGCCAGGTTGGATAAGAGTCACAAGGTCCAGACGAGGCCTAAGTGAGGAGTAGATTCACCAGATCCTGTTGAGCCCAGTTGAGGACCAGTGACCCCAGCTCCGGGTGAGTCCCAGAGGGGGACCAGAGTCACCCGGTTCTGCTGATATCCAGGTGGGGACCAGAGTCACCACGTCAGGGTGAGGCCCAGAGTGGGACGAGATCACTAGTTCCAGGTGAGGCCCCAATGTGGCACTGAGATACCATGTCCCATGATACCAATTTGAGGACCTGAGTCACCAGGTCCAGGTGAGGTCCCTGTCGGAACCAGTGTCCTCATACAGATGAGGTCCAGGTGGGACCACAGTCACCAGGTCCAGGTGAGGCCCAGGTATATAAGAGAGTATCCAGGTCCCAATGATGCCCAGGTAAGGACCAGAGTCAACAGGTTCAGGAGAGGCCCAAATATGGATCAGAGTCATTGTGTTCCAGGTGAGGCCAGATGGAGACCACAGTAACCAGGTCCAGGAGAGGCCCATATGGGAACCAGAGCCACCAGATCCAGGTGAGTTCCAGGTGGGACCACAGTCACAAGGTCCAGGTGAGGCGCAGGTGTCTACAGGATTCACCAAGTCCAGGTGAGGCCCAGGTGACGACCAATCACCAGATCCAGGTGCGGATCAGCTAAGGGCCAGATTCTCCAGGCCCATGTGAAGCTCAAGGGGTGACCAGAGAAACCAGGTAACGGTGAGGCCCAGAGGTAGAATCAGAGTAACCAGTTTAGGTATAGGCACAGAATGGGACCAGAGGTCCCTGGTCAAAGTGAGGCCCAGGTGTGGAATAGAATATCCAGGTCCCAATGATGCCTGGGAGAGGACCAGAATCTCTAGGGCCATGAAGGCCCAGATGGGGAACAGAATCACTAGGTCCTAGTGAGGCATAGAATAAGACCACAGTCAGCAGTATCAGGTGAGCCCCTTGAGGGAACCAGAGCCACTCTACCCAGGTGAGTCCAAGGTCCATGTGAGGCCCACGTGAGGACCAGATTCATCAGGTCGAATTGAGGCATAGCTGGGGACAAGAGTCACCAGGTCTGGATGCGGCCTAGGTGGGTCAAGATTCAGCAGTTCTGAGTTAGGTCAAAGTGGGGACGAGAGACACCAGGTCCAGGGGAGGCCAAACTGAGGAGCAGAGTCACCAAATCCAGGGGAGAACCATGTTGGAAAGAGAGTCACCAGGTACAGGAGAGGTCCAGGAGGGGACCAGAGTCACCAGATCCAGGTGAAGTCCAGGTGGGGACCCGAGTCACCAGATCCAGGTGAAGCCCAGGTGGGAACCAGAGTCACTAGGTCCAGATGAGGCCCAGGTGAGGACCAGAGTTACCAGGTAAACGTGAGGCCCCGGTGGGGATCAGAGGCAACAGGTCCATGTGAGTCCCGCCTGGGGACCATGGTCAACAGGTCTACTTGAGGCCCAGGTGTGGAACACAGTAAGCAGGTCCAGGTGAGTCCCCGGTGGTGACAAGAATCACCACGTCCAGGTGAGGCCCAGGTGGGGACCAGGAACACCAGCTACAGGGGAGGCCCTTGAAAGAATCAGAGTCAACAGCTCGAGGTCAGGCGCAGGTGGCAACCAGGGTCAGCAGGTCCAAGTAAGGCCAAAGTGGGCTTCACAGTCACTATGGCACGGTGAGACCCAGAGTGGGACCAGAGTCACCTGGTCCAGATGAGGTCCAGTTGTGGAACACAGTAACCGGGTCCCTATTTTGCCCCGGTGGGGACCATGGTCAACAAGGCCAGGTGAGGCCCAGGTGGGGCCCGGAGTCCCCAAATCCATGTGAAGCCCAAGTGGGGACCACAGTCACCAGATCCAGGGTAGTCTCGGGTGCAGACCAGAATCACCAGGTCCAGGTGAGGAGCAGGTGGCAACCACACTCACCAGGTCCCGGTGAGTCCCTGGTGGGGACCAGAGTCACGAGGTACATGAGAAGCTAGAAACACTGCAGCCACCAGGTCCACATGATGTCCATGTGGAAACGAGAATCACCAGTTTCAGTTGAGGACCACGTGGGGATCCGACTCACCATGTCCAGGTGAGACCCAGGTGGGAACCAGTGTCACCATGTGCAGCTGTGGCCCAGGTGAAGACCAGGGTTGATAGGTCCGGCTGGGTCACTGATAGTGAACAGTGTAACCATATCCTGATGGTACCCAGGTGGGTACCAGAGACACCAGGTCCTGGTGAGGCCCAGGTGCGACCAGAGACATGAGGTCCACGTGAGGTCCCGATGGGAACCACAGAGACCAGGTCAGGTGAGGCCATGCTTAGGATCAGAGTCACAGGTTACAGGTGAGGCCCAGGTGGAGCCAGAATCACCTGGTACAGAGAGACCATAGTCGTGGCCAGAGTTACCAGGATCAAGTCAGTCCCAGTGGGGAACTGAGTAACCATGTCCCGATGATGCCAAGATAGAACCAGAATCACCAGGTCCAGATGAGGCGCAGGTGGGGAGCATATTCACTAGGTCCCGTTGAGGCCCAGTTGAGGACCAGAGTCACCAGGTCTGGTTGAGGCTTAGAGGGGTACCAGATTCACCTGGTCTAGGTGACATCCAGATGGGGACCAGAGTCACCATGTCAGGGTGAGGCTCAGAGTGGAGCAGAGTAATCATGTCCAGGTGAGGCTCAGGTGTGGAACAAAGTATCCAGGTCATAATGGTCCACAGGGGAGGACCAGAGTCGCCAGATCTGGGTGAGGCCCAGTTAGGATCAGAGTCCCCAGGTCCAGGTGAGGCCAAGAAAGAGTCCATAGCAATCAGGACCAGGTGGGGAACAAGTCACCAGGACTGTGTGAGGCCCAGATGGGGACCAGATTCACCAGGGCCAGGTGAGGCCCAGGTGGTGAGCTGAGTCCCCGGGTCTGGGAGAGGACCAGGTAAGGACCAGATTCACCAGGTCCAAGAGGCCCACGTGGGGACCTGAGTCAACAGGTATGGGTGAGCCCCAGGTGGCAACCACACTCACGAGGTCCAGCTGAGGCCAACATGCAGGCCATGCAGAGGAACCATGTCCCGATGATGCCCAGGTTGGTACTAGAGTTACCACGTCCAGGTGAGGCCAACCTGCAGGCCATGCAGTGGAACCATGTCCCGATGATGCCCAGGTAGGGACCAGATTTACCAGCACTAGGTGAGGCCAACCTGCAGGCCATGCAGTGGAACCATGTCCCGATGATGGCCAGGTAGGGACGAGAGTCACCAGGTCCAAATGAGACCCTGATGGAGCGTATTCACTAGGTCCAGGTTAGGCCCAGTTGAGGACCAGAGTCACCAGATCTGGTTGAGGCCTAGAGGGGTACCAGAATCACCTGGTCCAGGTGACATCCAGATGGGGACCAGAGTCACCAGGTCAGGGTGAGGCCCAGAAAGGACCCACAGTCATCATATCCAGGTGAGGCTCAGGTGTGGAACAGAGTCACCAGGTACCTATGATGCCCAGGTGAGGAACAGAGTCACCAGATATAGGTGATGCGCAGATAGGATCAGAGTCACCAGATCTAGGTAAGACAAAGAAAGTGTCCACAGCAAGCAGGTCCAGGTGGGTAACAAAGTCCCCAGGACTGGGTGAGGCCCAGATGGGGACCAGATTCACCAGGTCCAGGTGAGGCCCAGGTGGTGACCAGAATTCCCGGGTCTGGGAGAGGACGAGGTAAGGACCAGATTTACCAGGTCCAAGAGACCCACGGGGGGACCTGAGTCACCAGGTATGGGTGAGGCCCAGGTGGCCACCCCACTCACAAGGTCCAGGTTAGGCGAACCTGCATGCCAGAGTCACCAGATCCAGGTGAGACCCTGGTGGGGACCGGAGTCACCAGGTAAATGTGAGTCTACAAGAACCCCACAGTCACCAGGTCCTGGTGTGGTTCATGTGTGAACGAGAGTCACCAGGTCCAGGTGAGACCCAGGTGGAAACCACAGTCACCAGGTCCAGATTGAGGCCTAGGTGGGGGGACCAGAGACATGAGGAACAATTGAGGCTAAAGTGTGGAGCAAAGTTATCATGTCCAGGTGAGGCCCAGGTGGGGAACAGAGTAACCATGTCCCATTGATGCCAGGTGGGAAAAGAGTCACAAGGTCCAGACGAAACATCAGTGAGGAGTAGATTCACCAGGTCCTGTTGAGGCCCGGTTGAGTACCAGTGTCCCCAGCTCCGGGTGAGTCCCAGAAGGGGACTCGAGTCACCCGGTTCAGGGCATATCCAGCAGGGGACCAGAGTCACTACGTCAGGGAGAGGCCCAGAAGGGGATGAGAATCACTAGGTCCAGGTGAAGCCCCGATGTGGAACTGAAACCAGGTCCCATGATGCCCATATGAGGACCTGAATCACCAGGTCCTGGTGAGTTCCCTGTTGGAACCAGTCAACTCGTCCAGGTGAGGCCCAGGTGGGGACCAGGATCACCAGGTACAGGGGAGGCCCTTGAAAGAACCAGAGTCAACAGTTCGAGGTCAGGCGCAGGTGGCAACCAGGGTCAGCAGGTCCAAGTCAGGCCAAAGTGGGGTTCACAGTAATTAGGGCACGGTGACACCCAGAGTGGGACCAGTGTCACCTGGTCCAGGTGAGGTCCAGTTGTGGAACACAGTCACCGGGTCCCAATTTTGGCCAGTTGAGGACCATGGTCAACAAGGCCAGGTGAGGCCCAGATGGGGACCGGAATCCCCAAATCCAGGTGAAGCCCAGGTAGGGACCACAGTCACCAATCCAGTGTAGTCTCGGGTGCAGACCAGAATCACCAGGTCCAGCTGAGGTGCAGGTGGCAACCACACTCACCAGGTCCCGGTGAGGCACTGGTGGGGACCAGAGTCACGAGGACATGAGAAGCTAGAAACACTGCAGCCACCAGGTTCACATGATGTCCATGTGGAAGCGAGAATCACCAGTTAAAGGTGAGGAACAGGTGGGGATCTGACTCACCATGTCCAGGTGAGACCCAGGTGGGAACGAGTGTCACCATGTCCAGGTGTGGCCCAGGTGAAGACCAGAGTTAATAGGTCCAGCTGGGTCACTGTTAGTGAACAGTGTAACCATATCCTGATGCTACCCAGGTGGTTAGCAGAGACACCAGGTCCTGGTAAGGCCCAGGTGGGACCGGAGACCTGAGGTCCAGGTGAGGTCCCGATGGGAAGCACTGTCACCAGGTCAGATGAGGCCATGCGTAGGATCAGAATCACCAGTTACAGGTGAGGTCCAGGTGGAGCCAGAGTTACCTGGTACAGAAGAGTCCAAAGAGAGGACCAGAGTTACCAGGATCAGGGGATTCCCAGTGTGGAATAGAGTAACATTGTACCGATGATGCCCAGGTAGGGACCAGAGTCACCAGGTCCAAATGTGGCCCAGATGGAGCATAATCACTAAGTCCAGGTGAGGCCCAGTTGAGGACCAGAGTCACCAGATCTTGTTGAGTCCTAGAGGGGTACAAGAATCACCAGGTCCAGGTGACATCCAGATGGGGACCTGGGTCACCAGGTCAGGGTGAAGCCCAGAGTGGCTCCAGTGTCATCATGTCCAGGTGAGGCTCAGGTGTGGAATAGAGTCTTCAGGTACCAATGATGCCCAGGTGAGGACCAGAGTCACCAGGTCTGGGTGACACTCAGATAGGATCAGAGTCGCCAGTTCCAGGTGAGGCCAAGAAAGAGTCCACAGCAATCAGGTCCAGGTGGGGAAAAAAGTCACCAGGACTGGGTGAGGCACAGATGGGTACCAGATTCACCAGGTAAAGGTGAGACCCAGGTGGTGACCAATGTCCCCGTGGTGGGAGAGGACCAGGTAAGAACAAGATTCACCAGGTCCAAGAGGCCCACGTGGTGACCTGAGTCACCAGGTATGGGTGAGGCCCAGGTGTCAACCCCACTCACCAGGTCCAGGTGAGGCCCGCCTGCAGGCCAGAGTCACCAGATCCAGGTAATGCCCTAGTGGGGACCGGATTCACCAGGAAAATGTGAGTCTACAAGAACACCACAGTCACCAGGTCCAGGTGTGGTTTATGTGGGAACGAGAGTCACCAGGCCCAGGTGAGACCCACGTGGGGACGACACTCACCAGGTCCAGATTGAGGCCTAGGTGGGGGGACCAGATTCATCAGGACCAGTTGAGGCCAATGTGTGTAGCAAAGTTTTCATGTCCAGGTGAGGCCCAGGTGGGGAACACAGTAACCATGTCCCATTGATGCCATGTGGGAAAAGAGACACATGGTCCAGAGGAGGCCTAAGTGAGGAGTAGATTCACCAGGTACTGTTGAGGCCCAAGGGAGGACCAGTGTCCCCAGCTCCGGGAGAGTCCCAGAGGGGGACCAGAGTCACCCGGTTCTGGTGATGTCCAGGGGTGACCAGAGTCACCACGTCAGAGTGAGGCCCAGAGGGGGACGAGAATCACTAGGTCCAGGTGAGGCCCCGATGTGGAACTGAAAAACCAGGTCCCATGATGCCCATATGAGGACCTGAGTCACCAGGTCCAGGTGAGGTCCCTGTGGGAACCAGTCACCTCGTCCAGGTGAGGCCCAGGTGGGACCACAGTCACCAGGTCCAGGTGAGGCCCAGGTATATAAGAGAGTATCCAGGTCCCTGTGATGCCCAGGTAAGGACCAGCGTCATCAGTTCCAGGAGAGGCCCAAATATGTATCAGAGTCATTGTGTTCCAGGTGAGGCCAGATGGAGACAACACGGACCAGGTTCAGGAGAGCCCCATATGGGAACCAGAGCAACCAGATTCAGGTGAGGTCCAGGTGGGACCACAGTCACAAGGTCCAGGTGAGGCGCAGGTGGCAACAGGATTCACCAAGTCCAGGTGAGATCCAGGTGGCGACCAGTCACCAGAGCCAGGTGCGGACCAGCTAAGGACCAGATTCACCAGGCCAAAGTGAAGCCCAAGTGGTGACCAGAGTCACCAGGTAAGGGTGAGGACCAGAGTGTGAACCAGAGTAACCAGTTTAGTTTGAGGACCAGAATCGGACCAGAGTTTCCTGGACAAAGTGAGGCCCAGTTGTAGAATAGAGTATACAGGTCCCAATGATGCCTGGGTGAGGACCAAGGTCACTAGGGCCATGAGGGCCAGATGGGGAACAGAATCACTAGGTCCCGGTGAGGCATAGAATAAGACCACAGTCAAAAGTATCATGTGAGCCCCTTGTGGGAACCAGAGACACTCTATCCAGGTGAGTCCCAGGTCCATGTGAGGCCCACGTGAGGACCAGATTCATCAGGTCGAATTGAGGCATAGCTGGGGACAAGAGTCACCAGGTCTGGGTGCGGCCTAGGTGGGGCAATATTCAGCAGTTCTGAGTTAGGTCAAAGTGGGGACGAGAGACACCAGGTCCAGGTGAGGCCAAACTGAGGACCAGAGTCACCAGATCCAGGTGAGGTCCAGGTTGGAAAGAGAGTCACTAGGTCCAGGAGAGGTCCAGGTGGGAACCAGAGTCACCAGATCCAGGTGAAGCCCAGGTGGGGACCATAGTCACTAGGTCCAGATGAGGCCCAGGTGAGGATCAGAGTTACCAGATACACGTGAGCCCCCGGCGGGTATCAGAGCCAAAAGGTCCACGTGAGGCCGGCTTGGGGACCATGGTCAACAGGTCTACCTGAGGCCCAGGTGTGGAACACAGTAAGCAGGTCCAGGTGAGTGCCCGGTGGTGACAAGAGTCACCACGTCCAGGTGAGACACAGGTGGGGACCAGGATTAACAGGTCCAGGGGAGGCCCTTCAAAGAACCAGAGTCAACAGTTCGAGGTGAGGCGCAGGTGGCAACCTGGGTCAGCAGGTCCAAGTCAGGCCAAAGTGGGGTACTAGGTCACTAGGGGACGGTGAGACCCAGAGTGGGACCAGAGTCACCTGGTCCAGGTGAGGTCCAGTTGTGGAACACAGTCACCGGGTCCCATATTGCATGTTGAGTACCATGGTCAACAGGGGCAGGGGAGGACCAGATGGGGACCGGAGTACCCAAATCCAGGTGAAGCCCAGGTGGGGACCACAGTCACCAGATCCCGGGGAGTCTCAGGTGCAGACCAGAATCACCATGTCCAGGTGAGGTGCAGGTGGCAACCACACTCACCAAGTCCCGGTGAGGCCCTGGCGGGGACCAGAGTAATGAGGTACATGAGAAGCTAGAAACACTGCAGCCACCAGGTCCACATGACGTCCATGTGGGAACGAGAATCACCAGTTACATGTGAGGACCAGGTGGGATCTGAATCACCATGTCCAGGTGAGACCCTGGTGGGAACCAGTGTCACCATGTCCAGGTGTGGCCCAGGTGAACACTAGAGTTAATAAGTCCGGCTGGGTCACTGTGAGTGAACAGTGTAACCATATCCTGATGGTACCCAGGTGGGTACCAGAGACACCAGGTCCTGGCGAGGCCCAGGTTGGACCAGAGACATGAGGTCCAGGTGAGGTACCGATGGAAACCACAGTCACCAGGTCAGGTGAGGCCATGCTTAGGATCAGAGTCACCAGTTACAGGTGAGGCCCAGGTGGAGTCAGAGTCACCTGGTACAGAAGAGGTCAAAGTCAGGACCAAAGTCACCACGTCCAAATGAGGCCCAGATTGAGCATATTCACTAGTTCCAGGTGAGTCCCATTTGAGGACCAGAGTCACCAGATCTGGTTCAGGCCTATAGGGGTGCCAGAATCAGCTGGTCCAGGTGACATCCAGATGGGGACCAGAGTCACCAGGTCACGGTGAGGACAAGAGAGGTTCCAGAGTCATCATGTCCAGGTGAGGCTTAGGTGTGGAACAGAGTCACCAGGTACCAATGATGCCCATGGGAGGACCAGAGTCACCAGATCTGGGGGATGCACAGATAGGATCATAGTCACCAGTTCCAGATGAGGCCAAGAAAGTGTCCACAGCAATCAGGTCCAGGTGGGGAACAAAGTCACTAGGACTATGTGAGGCCCAGTAGGGACCAGATTCAGCAGGTCCAGGTGAGGCCCAGGGGGTTACCAGAGTCCCTGGGAGTGGGAGATGACCAGGTAAGGACCAGATTCATCAGGTCAAAGAGAGCCACGTGGGGACCTGAGTAACCAGCTATGTGTGAGGCCCAGGTGGCAACCCCACTCACCAGGTCCAGGTGAGGCCAACCGGCAGGCCAGAGTCACCAGATACAGGTGAAGCCCTAGTGAGGACCAGAGTCACCATTTAAATGTGAGTCTACAAGAACACCACCGTCACCAGGTCCAGGTGTGGTTCATGTGGGAAAGAGAGTCACCAGGTCCAGGTGAGACCCAGGTGTGGACCAGTCACCAGGTCCAGATTGCGGCCTAGGTCGGGGACCAGAATCATCAGGACCAGTTGAGGCCAAAGTGTGGAGCAAAGTTATCATGTCCAGTTGAGGCCTACGTGGGGAACAGAGTAACCATGTCTCATTGATGCCAGGTGGGAAAAGGGTCACAAGGTCCAGAAGAGGCCTAAGTGAGGAGTAGATTCACCAGGTCCTGTTGAGGTCCGGTTGAGGACCAGTGTCCCCAGCTCCAGGTGAGTCCCACAGGGGACGAGAGTCACACGGTTCTGGTGATATCCAGGTGGGGACAGAGTCAGCACGTCAGGGTGAGGCCCAGAGGGGGACGAGAATCACTTGGTCCATGTGAGGCCCCGATGTGGAAGTGAGAAACCAGGTCCCATGATGCCCATATGAGGACCTGAGTCACCAGGTCCAGGTGAGGTCCCTGTGGGAACCAGTCAACTCGTCCAGGTGAGGCTCAGGTGGGACCACAATCACCGGTCCAGGTGAGGCCCAGGTATATAACAGAGTATCCAGCTCCCAGTGATGCCCAAGTAAGGACCAGAGTCAACAGGTACAAGAGAGGCCCAAATATTGTTCAGAGTCATTGTGTTCCAAGTGAGGCCAGATGGAGACCACAGGAACCAGGTCCAGGAGAGCCCCATATGGGAACCAGAGCCACCAGATCCAGGTGAGGTCCAGGTGGGACCACAGTCACAAGGTCCAGGTGAGGCACAGGTGGCAACAGGATTCACCAAGTCCAGGTGAGGCCCAGGTGGCGACCAGTCACCAGATCCAGGTGCGGACCAGCTAAGGACCAGATTCACCAGACCCTAGTGAAGCCCAAGGGGTGACCAGAGTCATCAGGTAAGGGTGAGGCCCAGAGTGGAACCAGAGTAACCAGTTTAGTTTGAGGCCCGGAATGCGACCAGAGGGCCCTGGTCAAAGTGAGGCCCAGGTGTGGAATAGAGTATCCAGATCCCAATGATGCCTGGGTGAGGACCAGAGTCACTGGGGCCATGCAGGCCCAGATGGGGAACAGAATCACTAGGTCCTGGTGAGGCATAGAATAAGACCACAGTCAGCAGTATCAGGTGAGCCCTTTGTGTGAACCAGAGCCCCTCTATCCAGCTGAGTCCCAGGTCCATGTGAGGCCCACGTGAGGACCAGATTCATCAGGTCGAATTGAGGCATAGCTGGGGACAAGAGTCACCAGGTCTGGGTGCGGCCTAGGTGGGGCAAGATTCAGCAGTTCTGAGTTAGGTCAAAATGGGGACGAGAGACACCAGGTCCAGGTGAGGCCAAACTGAGGACCAGAATCACCAGATCCAGGTGAGGACCATGTTGGAAAGAGAGTCAGCAGGTCCAGGAGAGGTCCAGGAGGGGACCAGAGTCACCAGATCCAGGTGAAATCCAGGTGGGGACCAGAGTCACCGGATCCAGGTGAAGCCCAGGGGGGACCAGAGTCACTAGGTCCAGATGAGGCCCAGGTGAGGACCAGAGTTACCAGGTACATGTGAGGCCCCGGTGGGCTTCAGAGGCAACAGGTCCATGTGAGGCCGGCTTGGGGACCATGGTCAACAGGTCGACTTGAGGCCCAGGTGTGGAACACAGTAACCAGGTCCAGGTGAGTCCCCGGTGGTGACAAGAGTCACCACGTCCAGGTGAGTTCCAGGTGGGGACCAGGATCACCAGGTCCAGGGGAGGCCCTTGATAGAACCAGAGTCAACAGTTCGAGGTCTGGCGCAGGTGGCAAACAGGGTCAGCAGGTCCAAGTCAGTCCAAAGTGGGGTTCACAGTCACTAGGGCACGGTGAGACCCAGAGGGGGACCAGAGTCACCTGGTCCATGTGAGGTCCAGTTGTGGAACAGAGTCACCGGTTCCCAATTTTGCCCAGTTGAGGACCATGGTCAACTGGGCCAGGTGAGGCCCAGATGGGGACCGGAGTCCCCAAATCCAGGTGATGCCCAGGTGGAACCGGAATCACCAGATCCAGGGTAGTCTCAGGTGCAGACCAGAATCACCAGGTCCAGGTGAGGCCAACATGCAGGCCAAGTCACCAGATCCAGGTGAGGCCCTAGTGGGGACCGGAGTCACCAGGTAAATGTGAGTCTACAGGAAAACCAAGGTCACCAGGTCCAGGTGTGGTTCATGTGGGAACGAGAGTCACCAAGTCCAGGTGAGACCCTGGTCGGGACCACAGTCACAAGGTCCAGATTGAGGCTTAGGTGGGGGGACCAGAGTCATCAGGACCAGTTGAGGCCAAAGTGTGGAGCAAAGTTATCATGTCGAGGGTAGGCCCATGTGGGGAACAGAGTAACCATGTCCCATTGATTCCAGGTGGGAAAAGAGTCACAAGGTCCAGACGCGGCCTAAGTGAGGAGTAGATTCACCAGGTCCTGTTGAGGCCCAGTTGAGGACCAGTGACCCCAGCTTTGGGTGCGTCCTTGAGGGGGACTAGAGTCACCCGGTCCTGGTGATATCCAGGTGTGGAGCAGAGTCACCACGTCAGGGTGAGGCCAAGAGCGGGAGGAGAATCACTAGGTCCAGGTGATGCCCCGATGTGGAACTGAGAAACCAACTCCCAAGATGCCCATATGAGGACATGAGTCACCAGGTCCAGGTGATGTCCGGGTGTGAACCAGTGACCTCGTCCAGGTGAGGCCCAGGTGGGACCACAGTCACCAGGTCCAGGTGAGGTCCAGGTATATAAGAGAGTATCCAGGTCCCAATGATGCCCAGGTAAAGACCAGAGTCAACAGGTCCAGGAGAGGCCCAAATATGGATCAGAGTCATTGTGTTCCAGGTGAGGCCAGATGGAGACCACAGGAACCAGGTCCAGGAGAGCCAATATGGGAACCAGAGCCAGCAGATCCAGGTCAGGTCCAGGTGGGATCACAGTCACAAGGTCCAGGTGAGGCGCAGGTGGCAACAGGATTCACCAAGTGCATGTGAGGCCCAGGTGCCGAACAGTTACCAGATCCAGGTGCGGACCAGCTAAAGACCAAATTTAACAGGCCCAATGAAGCCAAGGGGTGACCAGAGTCACTAGGAAAGGGTGAGGCCAGAGGGGGAACCAGAATAACCAGTTTAGTTTGAGGCCCCGAATGGGACCAGAGGTCTCTGGTCAAAGTGAGGCCCAGGTGTGGAATAGAGTATCCAGGTCCCAATCATGCCCGGGTGAGGACCAGAGTCACTAGGGCCATGCAGGCCCAGATGGCGTACAGAATCACTAGGTACTGGTGAGGCACAGAATAAGACAACAGTCAGTAGTGTCAGGTGAGCCCCTTGTGGGAACCAGAGTCCCTCTATCCAGCTGAGTCCCAGGTCCATATGAGGCCCACGTGAGGACCAGATTCATCAAGTCGAATTGAGGCATAGCTGGGGACAAGAGCCACCAGATCTGGGTGCGGCCTAAGTGGGGCAAGATTCAGCAGTTCTGAGTTACGTCAATGTGGGGACAAGAGACACCAGGTACGGATGATGCCAAACTGAGGAGCAGAGTCACCAGACCCAGGTGAGGTCCATGTTGGAAAAAGAGTCACCAGGTCCAGGTGACGCCCAGGTGGGGACCAGGATCACCAGGTACAGGGGAGGCTTTGAAAGAACCAGAGTCAACAGTTCGAGGTCAGGTGCAGGAGGCAACCAGGGACAGAAGGTGCAAGTCGGGCCAAAGTGGGGTTCACAGTCACTAGGGCACGGTGAGACCCAGAGGGGGACCAGAGTCACCTGGTCCAGGTGAGGTCCAGTTGTGGAACACAGTCACCGGGTCCCAAATTTGCCCAGTTGAGGATCATGGTCAACAGAGCCAGGAGTGCCCATATGGGGCCCAGAGTCCCCAAATCCAGTTGAAGCCCAGGTGGGGACCACAGTCACCAGATCCAGGGTAGTCTCGGTTGCAGACCAGAATCACGAGGTCCAGGTGATGTGCAGGTGGCAACCACACTCACCAGGTCCCGGTGAGGCCCTGGTGGGGACCCGAGCCACGAGGTACATGGGAAGCTAGAAACACTGCAGCCACCAGGTCCACATGATGTCCATGTGGGAACGCGAATCACCAGTTACAGGTGAGGACCAGGTGGGGATCCCACCCACCATGCCCAGGTGAGACCCAGGTGAAGACCAGAGTTAATATGTCCGGCTGGGTCACTGTTAGTGAAGAGTATAACCATATCCTGATGCTACCCAGGTGGGTACCAGAGACACCATATCCTGGTGAGGCCCAGGTGGGCCCAGAGACATGAGGTCCAGATGAGGTCCCGATGGGAACCACAGTCACCACGTCAGGTGAGGCCATGCTTAGGATCAGAGTCACCAGTTACAGGTGAGGCCCAGGTGGAGCCAGAGTCACCTGGTACAGAAGAGGCCAAAGTCAAGACCAGAGTTACCACGATCAGGTCAGTCCCAGTGGGGAATGGAGTAACCATTTCAGGATGATGCCCAGGAAGAACCAGAGTCACCAGGTCCAGATGAGGCGCTGGTGGGGAGCATAATCACTAGGTCCCTGTGAGGCCAAGTTGAGGAGGAGAGTTACCAGGTCTAGTTGAGTCCTATAGGGGTACCAGATTCACCTGGTCTAGGTGACATCCAAATGGAGACCAGAGTCACCATTTCAGGGTGAGGCCCAGAGTGGTTCCGAGTCATCAAGTCCAGGTGAGGCTCAGGTGTGGAACAGAGTATCCAGGTCTTAATGATCCACAGTTGAGGACCAGAGTCACCAGATCTGGGTGAGGCCCAGTTAGGAACAGAGTCACCAGTTCCAGGTGAGGCCAAGAAAGTGTCCACAGCAATCAGGTCCAGGTGGGGAACAAAGTCACCAGGACTGGGTGAGGCCCAGATAGGGAACAGATTCACAAGGTCCAGGTGATTCCCAGGTGATGACCAGAGTTACCAGTTCCGGATGAGGACCAGGTAAGGACCAGATTCACCAGGTCCATGTGAGGCCCACGTGGGGACCTGTGTCACCAGGTATGGGTGAGGCCCAGGTAGCAAACCCACTCACCAGGTCAAGGTGAGTCCAACCTGCAGGCAATGCAGAGGAATCGTGTACCGAAGATGCCCGTGTAGGGAACAGAGTTACCAGGTCTAGGTGAGGCCAACCTGCAGGACATGCAGTGGAACCATGTCCCGATGATGCCCAGGTAGGGACCAGAGTAACCAGTTCCAAATGAGGCCCAGATGGAGCATATTCACTAGGTCCATGTGAGGCCCAGTTGAGGACCAGAGTCACCAGAACTGGTTGAGGCCTAGAGGGGTACCAGAATCACCTGGTCCAGGTGACATCAAGATTGGGACCAGAGTCCCTGATAGTGAACAGTGTAACCATAACATGATGCTACATAGATGGTTACCAGAGACACCAGGTCCTGGTGAGGCCCAAGAGGGACCCGAGACATGAGGTCCAGGTGAGGTCCCCATGGGAACCGCAGTCAGCAGGTCAGTTGAGACCATGCTTAGGATCAGAGTCACCAGTTACAGGTGAGGCACAGGTTGAGCCAGAGTCACCTGGTACAGAAGAGGCCAAAGTCAGGACAAGAGTTACCAGGATCAGGTCAGTCCCAGTGGGGAATAGAGTAACCATGTCCCGATGATGCCCAGGAAGAACCAGAGTCACCAGGTCCAGATGAGGCGCAGGTGGGGAGCATATTCACTAGGTCCCGGTGATGCCAAGTTGAGGACAAGAGTCACCAGTTCTAGTTGAGGCGTAGAGGGGTCCAGATTCACCTGGTCTAGGTGAAATCCAGATGGGTCCAGAATCACCAAGTCAGGGTGAGGCCCAGGGGGTGACCAGGGTTATCAGTTCCGGGTGAGTATAAGGTAAGGACCAGATTCACAAGGTCCAATCTAGGCCCACGTGGGGACCTTTGTCACCAGGTATGGGTGAGGCCCAGGTGGCAACCCCACTCACCAGGTCCAGGTGAGGCCAACCTGCAGGCCATGTAGAGGAACCATGTCCCGATGATGCCCATGTAGGGACCAGAGTTACCAGGTCCAGGTGAGGCCAACCTGCAGGCCATGCAGTGGATCCATGTCCCGATGATGCCCAGGTAGGGAACAGAGTCACCAGGCCCAAATGAGGCCCAGATGGAGCATATTCACTAGGTCCAGGTGAGGCCCAGTTGAGGACCAGAGTCACCAGATCTGGGTGACGTGCAGATAGGATCAGAGCCACCAGTTCCAGGTAAGGCCAAGAAAGAGTCCACAGCAATCAGGTCCAGGTGGGGAACAAAGTTACCAGGACTGGGTGAGTCCCAGATGGAGACCAGATTCACTCACCAGGTCCAGGGGAGGCCCAGGTGGTGACCGGAGTCCCCGGGTCTAGTAGAGGACCAGGTAAGGACCAGATTCACCATGTCAAAGAGGCACACGTGGGGACCTGAGTCACCAGGTATGGGTTTGTCCCAGGTGGCAACCCCACTCACCAGGTCCAGGTGAGGCGAACCTGCAGGCCAGAGTCAACAGATACACGTGAGGCCCTAGTGGGGACCAGAGTCACTAGGTAAATGTGAGTCTACAAGAACACCACAGTCACCAGGTCCAGGTGTGGTTCATGTGGGAAAAAGAGTCACCAGGTCCAAGAGACCCAGGTGGGGACCACAGTTACCAGGTCCAGATTGAGGCCTACGTGGGGGGACCAGATTCATCAGGACCAGTTGAGGCCAAAGTGTGGAGCAAAGTTATCATATCCAGGTGAGGCCCAGTTGGGGAACAGAGTAACCATGTCCCATTGATGTCAGGTGGGAAAAGAGTCACAGGTCCAGACGAGGTCTAAGTGAGGAGTAGATTCACCAGGTCCTGTTGAGGACCAGTTGTGGACCACTGTCCCCAGCTCTGGGTGAGTCCCAGAGGGGAAACAGAGTCACCCGGTTCTGGTGATATCCAGATGGGGACCAGAGTCACCACGTCAGGATGAGGCCCAGAGGGGGACGAGAATCACTAGGTCCAGGTGAGGCCCCAATGTGGACCTGAGAAAGCAGGACCCATGATGCCCATATGAGGACATGGGTCACCAGGTACAGGTGAGGTCCCTGTGGGAACCAGTCACCTCGTCCAGGTGAGGCCAGGTGGGACCACAGTCACCAGGTCCAGGTGAGGCCCAGGTATATAAGTGTGTATCCAGGTCCCAATAATGCCAAGGTAAGGACAGAGTAAACAGGTCTAGGAGAGGCCCAAATATGGATCAGAGTCATTTTGTTCCAGGTGAGGCCAGATGGAGACCACAGGAACCAGGTCCAGTAGAGCCCCATATGGGAACCAGAGGCACCAGATCCAGGTGAGGTCCAGGTGGGACCACTTTCACAAGGTCCAGGTGAGGCGCAGATGGCAACAGGATTCACCAAGCCCAGGTGAGGCCCAGGTGGCGACCTGTCACCAGATCCAGGTGTGGACCAGCTAAGGACCAGATTCACCAGGCCCAAGTGAAGCCGAAGGGGTGACCAGAGTCACCAGGTAAGGGTGAGGCCCAGAGGGGAACCAGAGTAACCAGTTTAGTTTGAGACCCAGAATGGGACCAGAGGTCACTGGTCAAAGTGAGGTCCAGGTGTGGAACAGAGTATCCAGGTCCCAATGATGCCTTGGTGAGGACCAGAGTCCCTAGGGCCATGCAGGCCCAGATGGGGAACCGAATCACTAGGTCCTGGTGAGACATAGAATAAGACCACATTCAGCAGTATCAGGTGAGCCCCTTGTGGGAACCAGAGCCACTCTATCCAGCTGAGTCCCAGGTCCATGTGAGGCCCACTTGAGGACAAGATTCTTCAGGTTGAATAGAGGCATAGCAGGGGACAAGAGTCACCAGGTCTGGGTGCGGCCTAGGTGGGGCAAGATTCAGCAGTTCTGAGTTAGGTCAAAGTGGGGACGAGAGACACCAGGTCCAGGTGAGGCCAAACTGAGGACCAGAGTCACCAGATCCAGGTGAGGTCCATGATGGAAAGAGAGTCAGCAGGTCCAGGAGAGGTCCAGGTAGGGACCAGTGTCCCCAGATCCAGGTGAAGTCCAGGTGGGGATCAGAGTCACCAGATCCAGGTGAAGCCCAGGTGGGGACCAGAGTCACTAGGTCCAGATGAGGCCCAGGTGAGGACCAGAGTTACCAGGTACACGTGAGGCGCCGGTAGGTATCAGAGGCAACAGGTCCATGTGAGGCAGGCTTGGGGACCATGGTCAAGAGTTCTACTTGAGGCCCATTGTGGAACACTGTAACCAGGTCCAAGTGAGTCCCCGGTGGTGACAAGAGTCACCAGGTCCAGGTAAGGCCCAGGTGGGGACCAGGATCACCAGGTACAGGGGAGGCCCTTGAAAGAACCAGAGTCAACATTTCGAGGTCAGGCACAGGTGACAACCAGGGTCAGCAGGTCCAAGTCAGGCCAAAGTGGGGTTCACAGTCACTAGAGCACGGTGAGACCCAGAGGGGGACCAGAGTAACCTGGTCCAGGTGAGGTCCAGGTGTGGAACACAGTCACCGGGTCCCAATTTTGCCCAGTTGAGGACCATGGTCAACAGGGCCAGGTGAGGCCCAGATGGGAATCGGAGTGCCCAAATCCAGGTGAAGCCCAGATTGGGACCATAGTCACCAGATCCAGGGTAGTCTCAGGTGCAGACCAGAATCACCAGTTCCAGGTGAGGTGCAGGTGGCAACCACACTCACCAGGTCCCGGTGAGGCCCTCGTGGGGACCAGAGTCACGAGGTACATGAGAATCTAGAAACACTGCAGCCACCAGGTCCACATGATGTCCATTTGGGAACGAGAATCACCAGTTAGAGGGGAGGACCCTGTGGGGATCCGACTCACCATGTCCAGGTGAGACCCAGGTGGGAACCAGTGTCACCATGTCCAGGTGTGGCCCAGGTGAAGACCAGAGTTAATAGGTCCGGCTGGGTCACTGTTAGTGAACAGTGTAACCATATCCTGATGCTATCCAGGTGGGTACGAGAGACACCAAGTCCTGGTGAGGCCCAGGTGAGACCAGAGACATGAGGACCAGGTGAGGTCCCATGGGCACCACAGACATCAGGTGAGGTTAGTCCATGCTTAGGATCAGATTCAACAGTTACAGGTGAGGCCCAGGTGGAGCCAGAGTCACCTGGTACAGAAGAGCCAAATACAGGACCAGAGTTACCACGATCATGTCAGTCCCAGTGGGGAATAGAGTAACCATGACCCGATGATGCCCAGGTAGAACCAGAGTCACCAGGTCCAGATGAGGCGCAGGTGGGGAGCATATTCACTAGGTCCCGGTGAGGCCCAGTTGAGGACCAGAGTCACCAAGTCTAGTTGAGGCCCAGAGGGGTACCAGATTCACCTGGTCTTGGTGACATCCAAATGGGTACCAGAGTCTTCAGGTCAGGGTGAGGCCCAGAGTGGTTCCAGAGTCAACATGTGCAGGTGAGGCTCAGGTGTGGAACAGAGTCACCAGGTACCAATGATCCCCAGGTGAGGACCAGAGTCAACAGGTCTGGGTGAGGCGCAGATAGGATCAGATACACCAGTTGCAGGTGAGGCCAAGAAACAGTCCAAAGCAATCAGGTACAGGTGGGGAACAAAGTCACCAGGACTGGGTGAGGCCCAGATGGGGACCAGATCCACCAGGTCCAGTTGAGCCCAGGTGGTGTCCAGAGTCCCCGAATCTGGGAGAGGAACAGGTAAGGACCAGATTCACCAGGTCCAAGATTCTCACGTTGGGACCTGAGTCACCAGGTATGGGTGAGACCCAGGTGGCATCCCCACACATCAGGTCCAGGTTAGGGCAACCTTCAGGCCATGCAAAGCATCCATGTCCCGATGATGCCCAGGTAGGGACCAGAGTCACCAGGTCCAGATGAGGCGCAGGTGGGGAGCATGTTCACTAGGTCCCGGTGAGGCCCAGTTGAGGACCAGAGTCACCAGGTCAAGTTGAGGCCTAGAGGGGTACCAGTTTCACCTGGTCTAGGTGACATCCAGATGGGGACCAGTGTCACCATGTCAGGCTGAGGCCCAGAGGGGATCCAGAGTCATCATATCCAGGTGAGGCTCAGGTTGGAACAGAGTATCCATGTCATAATGGACCACAGGTGAGTACCAGAGTCACCAGTTCTGGGTGAGGCCCAGTTAGGATCAGAGTCACCAGTTCCAGGTGAGGCCAAGAAGGAGTCCACAGCAATCAGGCCAAGATGGGGAACAAAGTCACCAGGACTGGGTGAGGCCCAGATGGGGACCAGATTCACCAGGCCCAGGTGATTCCCAGGTGGTGACCAGACTTACCAGTTCCGGGTGAGGACTAGGCAAGGGTCAGATTCACCAGGTCCAAGTGATGAGCACGTGGGGACCTGTGTCACCAGGTATGGGTGAGGCACTGGTGAAAACCCCACTAACCAGGTCCAGGTGAAGCCAACATGCAGGCCATGCAGAGGAACCATGTCCCAATGATGCCCATGTAGGGAATAGACTTACCGGGTCCAGGTGAGGCCAACCTGCATGCCATGCAGAGAAACCATGTCCCGTTGATACCCAGGTAGGGACCAGATTTACCAGGTCCAGGTGACGCCAACCTGCAGGCCATGCAGTGGAACCATGTCCCGATGATGCCCAGGTAAGGACCAGAGTCACCAGGTCCAAATGAGGCCCAGATGGAGCATATTCACTAGGTCCAGGTGAGGACTAGTTGAGGACCAGAGTCACCAGATCTCGTTGTGGCCTAGAGGGGTACCAGAATCACCTGGTCTAGGTGAAATCCAGTTGGGGACCAGAATCACCAGGTCAGGGTGAGGCCCAGAGAGGTTCCAGTGTCATCATGTCCAGGTGAGGCTCAGGTGTGGAACAGAGTCACCAGGTACCAATGATGCCCAGGTGAGGACCAGAGTCAACAGGTCTGGGTGAGGCGCAGATAAGATCAGAGACACCGGTTCCAGGTGAGGGCAAGAAGGAGTCCACAGCAATCAGGTCCAGGTGGGGAACAAAGTCACCAGGACTGGGTGAGGCCCAGATGGGGACCACAATCACCAGGTCCAGGTGAGGCCCAGTTGGGGACCAGAGTACCCGGGTCTGGGAGAGGACCAGGTAAGCACCAGATTAACAGGTCCAAGAGGCCCACGTGGGGACCTGAGTCACCAGGTTTCGGTGAGGCCCAGGTGGCAACCCCACTCACCAGGTCCAAGTGAGGCGAACCTGCAGGCCAGAGTCAACAGATCCCGTTGAGGTCCTAGTGGGGACACGAGGCACCAGGTAAATGTGAGTCTACAAGAACACCACAGTCACCAGGTCCAGGTTTGGTTCATGTGAGAACGAGAGTCACCAGATCCAGGTGAGACCCCGGGGGGGACCACAGTCACCAGGTCCAGATTGAGGCCTAGGTGGGGGGACCAGAGGCATCAGGACCAGTTGAGCCCAAAGTGTGGAGCAAAGTTATCATGTCCAGGTGAGGCCCAGGTGGGGAACACAGTAACCATGTCCCATTGATTCCAGGTGGGAAAAGAGTCACAAGGTCCAGACGAGGTCTAAGTGAGGAGTAGATTCACCAGGTCCTGTTGAGGCCCAGCTGAGGACCAGTGTCCCCAACTCCGGGTGAGTCCCAGAGGGGGAACAGAGTCCCCCGGTTCTGGTGATATCCAGGTGGGAACCAGAGTCAGCATGTCAGGAAGAGGCCCAGAGGGGGACGACAATCACTAGGTCTAGGTGAGGCCCCGATGTGGAACTGAGAAACCAGGTCCCATGATGCCCATATGAGGACGTGAGTCACCAGGTCCAGGTGAGGTCCCTGTGGGAACCAGTCACTTCGCCCAGGTGAGGCACAGGTGAGACCACAGTCACCAGGTCCAGGTGAGGCCCAGGTATAAGAGAGTATCCAGGTCCCAATGATGCCTGGGTGAGGACCAGAGTCACTAGGGCCATGCCGGCCCAGATGGGGAAGAGAAGCAATAGGTCCTGTTGAGGCATAGAATAAGACCACTGGTGAATAAGTCACCAATATCAGGTGAGCACCTTGTGGGAACCAGAGCCACTCTATCCAGCTGAGTCCCAGGTCCATATGAGGCCCACGTGAGGACCAGATTCATCAGGTCGAATTGAGGCATAGCTGGGGACAAGTGTCACCGGGTCTGGGTACGGCCTAGGTGGGGCAAGATTCAGCAGTTCTGAGTTAAGTCAAAGTGGGGACGAGAGACATCAGGTCCATGTGAGGCCAAACTGAGGACCAGAGTCACCAGATCCAGGTGAGGTCCATGTTGGAAAGAGAGTCACCAGGTCCAGGAGAGGTCCAGGTGTGTACAAGAGTCACCAGATCCAGGTGAAGTCCCGGTGGGGAACAGAGTCACCAGATCCAAGTGAAGCCCAGGTGGTGACCAGAGTCCCCGGGTCTAGGAGAGGACCAGGTAAGGACCAGATTCACCAGGTCCAAGAGGCCCACGTGGGGACCTGGTTCAAAAGGTATGGGTGAGGTGCAAGTGGCAACCACACTCACCAGGTCCAGGTGAGGCCAACCTGCAGGCCATGCAGAGGAAACAGGTCCCAAAGATGCTCAGGTAGGCACGAGAGTTACCAGGTCCAGGTGAGGCCAACCTACAGGCCGTGGAGTGGAACCATGTCCCGATGATGCCCAGGTAGGGACCAGAGTTACCAGGCCCAGGTGAGGCCAACCTGCAGGTCATGCAGTGGAACCATGTCCCGAAGATGCCCAGGTAGGGACCAGAGTCACCAGGTCCAAATGAGGCCCAGATGGAGCATATTCACTAGGTCCAGGTGAGGCCCATTTGAGGACCAGAGTCACCAGACCTGGTTGTGGCCCAGAGGGGTACCATAATCCCCTGGTCCAGGTGACATCCATATGGGGACCAGAGTCACCAGGTCAGGTTGATAGAGAGAGGTTCCAGAGTCATCATGTCCAGGGGAGCCTCAGGTATGGAACAGAGTCACCAGGACCAATGATGCCCAGGTGAGGACCAGAGTTACCAGGTACACGAGAGGCCCCGGTGGGGATCAGAGGCAACAGGTCCATGTGAGGCCTCCTTGGGGACCATGGTCAACAGGTCTACTTGAGGCTCAGGTGTGGAACACAGTAACCAGGTCTAGGTGAGTAACCGGTGGTGAATAAAGTTACCACGTCCAGGTGAGGCCCAGGTGGGGACCAGGATCACCAGGTCCAGGGGAGGCCCTTGAAAGTACCAGAGTCAACAGTACGACGACAGTCGCAGGGGGGAACCAGGGTCAGCAGGTCCAAGTCAGTCCTAAGTGGGGTTCACAGTCACTAGGGTACGGTGAGACCCAGAGGGGGACCAGAGTCGCCTGGTCCAGGTGAGGTCCAGGTGTGGAACAAAGTCACCAGGTCCCAATTTTGCCCAGTTGAGTACCATGGTCAACCGGGCCAGGTGAGGCCAAGATGGGGACCGGAGTCCCCAAATCCAGGTGAAGCCCAGGTGGAGACCACAGTCACCAGAACCAGGGTAGTCTCAGGCGCAGACCAGAATCACCAGGTTCAGGTGAGGTGCAGGTGGCAAACACACTCACCGTGCCCGGTGAGGCCCTGGTGGGGACCAGAGTCACGAGGTACATGAGAAGCTAGAAACACTGCAGCCACCAGGTCCACATGATGTCCATTGGGAATGCCAATCACCAGTTACAGTTGAGGACCAGGTGGAGCCAGAGTCACCTTGTACAGAAGAGGCCAAAGTCAGGACCAGAGTTACCAGGATCAGGGCAGTCCCAGTGGGGAATAGAGTAACCATGTCCCAATGATTCCCAGGTAGAACCAGAGTCGCCAGTTCCAGATGAGGCGGAGGTGGGGAGCATATTCACTAGGTCCCGGTGAGGCCCAGTTGAGGACCAGAGTCACCAGGTCAAGTTGAGGCCTAGAGGGGTACCAGATTCATCTGGTCTTGGTGACATCCAGATGGGGCCCATGTCTCCATGTCAGGCTGAGGACCAGAGGGGATCCAGAGTCATCATGTCCAGGTGAGGCTCAGGTGTGGAACAGAGTATCCAGGTCATAATGGTCCACAGGTGAGGACCAGAGTCACCAGATCTGGGTGAGGCCCAGTAAGGATCAGAGTCAGCAGTTCCAGGTGAGACCAAGTAGGAGTCCACAGCAAAGAGGTCCAGGCGGGGAGCAAAGTCACCAGGACTGGGTGAGGCCCAGATGGGGACCAGATTCAAGAAGTCCAGGTGATTCCCAGGTTGTAAAAAGAGTTACCAGTTCCGGGTAAGGACCAGGATAGGACCAGATTAACCAGGTCCAAGTGAGGCCCACGTGGGGCCTTTGTCACCAGGTATGAGTGAGGCCCAGGTGGCAACCCCACGCATCAGGTCCAGGTGAGGCCAACCTGCAGGCCATGCAGAGGAAATATGTCCCGATGATGCCAAGGTAGGGACTAGAGTTACCAGGTCCAGGTGAGACCAACCTGCAGGCCATGCAGTGGAACAATGTCCAGATGATGCCCAGGTAGGGACCAGAGTTAACAGGTCCAGGTGAGGCCAACCTGAAGTCCATGTAGTGGAACCACGTCCCGATGATGCCCAGGTAGGGATCAGAATCATCAGGTCCAATGAGATCCAGATGGAGCATATTCACTAGGTCCAGGTGAGATCCAATGGAGGACCAGAGTCACAGGACCTGGTTGAGGCCTACCGGGGTACCAGAATCACCTGGTACAGGTGACATCCAGATGGGGACCAGAGTCACCAGGTCAGGATGAGGCCCAGAGAGGTTCCAGAGTCATCATGTCCAGGTGAGGCTCAGGTGTGGAACAGAGTCACCAGGTACCAAAGATTCCCAGGTGAGGACCAGAGTCACCAGTTCTGGGTAATGTGCAGATAGGATCAGAGTCACCAGTTCCAGGTGAGGCCAAGAAAGAGTCCATAGCAATCAGATCCAGGTGGGGAACAAAGTCACCAGGACTGGGTGAGGCCCAGATGGGGACCAGATTCACCAGGTCCAGGTGAGGCCCAGGTGGTGACCAGAGACCCCGGGGCTGGGAGACGACCCGGTATGGTCCAGATTCACCAGGTCCAAGAGGCCCAAGCGGGGACCTGTGTCCCCAGGTACGGGTGAGGCACAGGTGGCAACCAAACTCACCAGGTCCACGAGAGGCTATCCTTCGCGCCATGCAGAGGAACCGTGTCCCGATGATGTACATGTAGGAACCAGAGTTACCAGGTCCAGGTGATGCCAACCTGCAGGCCATGCAGTGGAACCATGTCCCGATGATGCTCAGGTAGGGACCAGAGTCACCAGGTCCAAATGAGGCCCAGATGGAGCGTATTCACTAGGTCCAGGTGAGGCCCAGTTGAGGACCAGAGTCACCAGATCTGGTTGAGGCTCAGAGGGGTACCAGAATCACCTGGTCAAGGTGACATCCAGATGGGGACCAGAGTTACCAGGACAGGGTGAGGCCCAGAGAGGTTCCAGAGTCATCAAGTCCAGGTGAGGTTCAGGTGTGGAACTGAGTCACCAGGTACCAATGATGCCCAGATGAGGACCAGAGTCACCAGATCTGGGTGACGCGCAGATAGGATCAGAGTCACCAGTTCCCGGTGAGGCAAGGAAGGGTCCACAGCAATCAGTTCCAGGTGGGGAACAAAGTAACCAGGACTGGGTGAGGCCCAGATGGGGACCAGTTCACCTTGTCCTAGTGAGGCCCAGGTGATGACCAGAGTACCCAGGTTGGGAGAAGACGAGGTAAGGACCAGATTCACCAGGTCCAAGAGGCCCACGTGGGGACCTGTGTCACCAGGTATGGGTTAGCCACAGGTGGCATCCCACTCACCAGGTCCAGGTGAGGCCAACCTGCAGGCAATGCGCGGAACCATGTCCCGATGATGCCCAGGTAGGGACGACAGTCACCAGGTCCAAATGAGGCCCAGATGGAGCATATTCACTAGGTCCAGGTAAAGCCCAATTGAGGACCAGAGTCACCAGATCTGGTTGAGGCCTAGAGGGGAACCAGAATCACCTGGTCCAGGATACATCCTAATGGGGACCAGAGTCACCAAGTCAGGTGAGGCCATGCTTAGGATCAGAGTCACCAGTTACAGGTGAGGCCCAGGTGGAGCCAGAGTCACCTGGTACAGAAAATGCCAAAGTCAGACCAGTGTTACAAGGATCAGGTCACTACCAGTGGGGAATAGAGTAACCATGTCCCGATGATGCCCACTTAGAACCAGAGTCATCATGTCAAGATGAGGCGCAGTTGGGGAGCATATTCACCAAGTCCCGGTGAGATCCAGTTGAGGACTAGAGTCACCAGGTTTGGTTGAGGCCTAGAGGGGTACCAGATTCACCTGGTTAGGTGACATCCAGATGGGGACCAGAGTAACCATGTCAGGGTGAGGCCCAGAGGGGATCCAGAGTCATCATGTCCAGGTGAGGCTCACGTGTGGAACAGAGTATCCAGGTCATAATGGTCCACAGGTGAGGACCAGAGTCACCAGATCTGGGAGAGGCCCAGTTAGGATCAGAGTTACCACTTCCAGGTGAGGCCAAGAAGGTGTCCACAGCAATCAGGTCCAGGTGGGGAACAAAGTCACCAGGACTAGGTGATGCCCAGGTGGTGACCAGATTTACCACTTCCGGGTGAGGACTAGGTAAGGACCACATTCACCAGGTCCAAGTGAGGCCCACGTGGGGACCTGTGTCACCAGGCATGGGTAAGACCCACGTGGGAACCCCACTCACCAGGTCAAGATGAGGCCAACCTGCAGGCCATGCAGAGGAACCATGTCCCGATGATGCCCTGGTAGGGACCAGAGTTACCAGGTCCAGGTGAGGCCAACCAGCAGGCCATGCAGTGATACCATTTCCCGATGATGCCCAGTGAGTGACCAGAGTCACCAGGTCCAGGTGATTCCCAGGTGTTGATCAGGGTTACCAGGTGCGGGTGAGGACCAGGTAAGGACGAGATTCACCAGGTCATACTGGGCCCACGGGGGACCTGTGTCACCATGTATGGGTGAGGCCCAAGTGCCAACCCCACTCACCAGGTCCAGGTGAGGCCAACCTGCATGCCATGTAGAGGAACCATGTCCCGATGATGCCCAGGTAGGGACCAGAGTTACCATGTCCAGGTGAGGCAAACCTGAAGGCCATGCAGCTGAACCATGTCCCGATGATGCCCAGGAAGGGACCAGAGTTACCAGGTCCAAATGAGGCCCAGTTGGAGCATATTCACTAGGTCCAGGTGAGGCCCAGTTGAGGACCAGAGTCACCAGATCTGGTTGAGTATTAGAGGGGTACAAGAATCACCTGGTCCAGTTGACATCCAGATGGGGACAAGAGTCACCAGGTCAGGGTGAGGCCCAGAGAGGTTCCAGAGTCATCATGTCCAGGTGAGGCTCAGGTGTTGAACAGAGTAACCAGGTACCAATGATGCCCAGGTGAGGACCAGAGTCACCAGGTCTTGGTGACGCTCAGATAGGATCAGAGTCACCAGTTCCAGGTGAGACCAAGAGAGAGTCCACAGCAATCAGGTCCAGGTGGGGAACAAAGTCACCAGGACTGGGTGAGGCCCAGATGGGGACCAGATTCACCAGGTCCAGGTGAAGCGAGGTGGTGACCAGAATCCCCGGGTCTGGGAGAGGACCAGGTAAGGATGAGATTCACCAGGTCCAAGAGGCCCACGTGTGAAACTGAGTCACCAGGTATGGGTGAGGCCCAGGTGGCAACCCCACTCACCAAGTCCAGGTGAGGCCTACTTGCAGGCCAGAGTCACCAGATCCAGGTGAGGCCCTAGTGGGGACCGGAGTCACCAGGTAAATGTGAGTCTACAAGAAAACCAGAGTCACCAGGTCCAGGTGTGGTTCATGTGGGAATGAGAGTCACCAGGTCCAGCTGAGACCCAGGTGGGGACCATAGTCACCAGGTCCAGATTGAGGCCTAGGTGGGGGGAACAAATTGATCAGGACAAGTTGAGGCCAAAGTGTGGAGCAAAGTTGTCATGTCCAGGTGATGTCTAGTTGGGGAACAGAGTAACCATGTCCCATTGATGCCAGGTGGGAAAAGAGTCACAAGGTCCAGACGAGGCCTAAGTGAGGAGTAGATTCACCAGGTCCTGTTGAGCCCCACTTGAGGACCAGTGTCTCCAGGTGCAGTTGAGTCCCAGAGGGGGCCCAGAGTCACCCGGTTCTGGTGATATCCAGGTGCGGACCAGAGTCACCACGTCAGGGTGAGGCCCAGAGGGGAACGAGAGTCAACATGTCCAGGTGAGGCTCAGGTGAGGAACACAGTGTCCAGGTCATAGTGGTCCACAGGTGAGGACCAGACTCACAAGATCTGGGTGAGGTCCAGTTAGGATCAGAGTCACCAGTTCCAGTTGAGGCCAAGAAGGAGTCCACAGAAATCAGGTCCAGAGGGGAACAAAGTCACCAGGACTGGGTGAGGCCCAGATGGGGCCAGATACACCAGGTCCAGGTGATTCCCAGGTGTTGACTAGGGTTACCAGATCCGGTTGAGGACCAGGTAAGGACGAGATTCACCAGGATATGGGGCCTACGTGGGGACCGGTGTCACCATGCATGGGTGAGGCCCAGGTGGCAAGCCCACTCACCAGGTCCAGGTGAGGCCATCCTGCAGGCCATGCAGAGGAACCGTGTCCCGATGATGCCCAGGTAGGGACCAGAGGTACGAGGTCCAGGTGACGCCAACCTGCAGGCCATGCAGAGGAACCGTGTCCCGATGACGCACAGGTAGGGATCAGAGTTACCAGGTCAAGAAGAGGCCAACCTGCAGACCATTATGTGGAACCATGGTCCGATGTTGCCCAGGTAGGGACCAGAGTCACCAGGTCCAAATGAGGCCCAGATGGAGCATATTCACTAGGTCCAGGTGAGGCCCAGATGAGGACCAGAGTCACCAGATCTGGTTGAGGCCGAGAGGGGTACCAGAATCCCCTGGTCCACGTGACATCCAGATGGGGACCAGAGTCACCAGGTCAGGGTGAGGCATAGAGAGTTTCAAGACTCATCATGTCCAGCTGAGGCTAAGCTGTGGAACAGAGTCACCAGGTACCAATGATGCCCAGGTGAGGACCAGAGTCACCAGATCTGGGTGACGCGCAGATAGGATCAGAGTCACCAGGTCCAGGTGAGGCCAAGAAAGAGTCCACAGCAATCAGGTCCAGGTGGGGAACAAATTCACCAGGACTGGGTGAAGCCCCGATGGGGACCAGATTCACCAGGTCCAGGTGAGGCCCAGGTGGTGACCAAAGTACCCGGTTCTGGGAGAGGACCAGGTAGGACCAGATTCACCAGGTCCAAGAGGCCCACGTGGGGACCTGAGTCACCAGTTATGGGTGAGTCCCAGGTGGCAACCCCACTCACCAGGTCCAAGAGAGGCCAGCCTGCAGGCCAGAGTCACCAGATCCAGGTGAGGCCCTAGTGGGGACGGGATTCACAAGGTAAATGTGAGTCTACAAGAACACCACAGTCACCAGGTCCAGGTGTGGTACATGTGGGAACGGGAGTCACCAGGTCCAGCTGAGACCCAGTTGGGGACGACAGTCACCAGGTCCAGATTGAGGCCTAGGTTTGGGGACGAGAGTCATCAGGACCAGTTGAGGCCAAAGTGTGTAGCAAAGTTATCATGTCCAGGTGAGGCCCAGGTGGGGAACAGAGTAACCATGTCCCATTGATGCCAGGTGGGAAAAGAGTCACAAGGTCCAGACGAAGCCTAAGTTTGGAGTAGATTCACCAGGTCCTGTTGAGGCCCAGCTGAGGACCAGTGTCCCCAGCTCCGGGTGTGTCACCCGGTTCTGGTGATATCCAGGTGGGGACCAGTGTCACAAGTCAGGGTGAGGCCCAGAGGGGGATGTAAATCACTAGGTCCAGGTGCGGCCCCAATGTGGAACTTTGAAACCAGGTCCCAAGATGCCCATATGAGGACCTGAGTCACCAGGTCCAGGTGATGTCCCTGTGGGAACCAGTAAACCCGTCCAGGTGAGGCCCAGGTGGGACCACAGTCACCAGGTCCTGGTGAGGCCCTATATAAGAGAGTATCCAGGTCCCAATGATGCCAAGGTAAGGACCAGAGTCAACAGGTCCAGGAGAGGCCCAAATATAGATCAGAGTCATTGTGTTCCAGGTGATGCCAGAGGGAGACCACAGGGAAAAGGTCCAGGAGAGCCCCATATGGGAACCAGAGCCACCAGATCCAGGTGAGGTCCAGGTGGACCACAGTCACAAGGTCCAGGTGACGCGCAGGTGGCAACATGATTCACCAAGTCCAGGTGAGGCCCACGTGGTGACCTGTCACCAGGGATAGGTGCGGACCAGCTAAGGACCAGATTCACGAGGCCCAAGTGAACCCCAAGGGGTGACCAGAGTCCCCAGGTAAGGGTGAGGCCCAGAGGGGAACCAGAGTAACCAGTTTAGTTGAGGCCCAAAATGGGACCAGAGATCCCTGGTCAAAGGTAGGCCCAGGTGTGGCATAGAGTATCCAGGTCCCAATGATGCCTGGGTGAGGACCAGAGTCACTATCGCCATGCAGGCCCAGATGGGGAACAGAATCACTAGGTCCTGGTGAGGCATAGATAAGACCACAGTCACCAGTATCAGATGAGCCACTTGTGGGAACCAGGGCCACTCTATTCAGCTGAGTACAAGGTCCATGTGAGGCCAACGTGAGGACCAGATTCATCAGGTCGAATTGAGGCATAGCTGGGGACAAGTGTCACCAGGTCTGGGTGCGGCCAAGGTGGGTCAAGATTCAGCAGTTCTGAGTTAGGTCAAAGTGGGGAAGAGAGACACCAGGTCCAGGTGAGGCCAAACTGAGGACCAGAGTCACCAGATCCAGATGAGGTCCATGTTGGAAAGAGAGTCACCAGGTCCAGGACAGGTCCAGGTGGGGACGCGAGTCAACAGATCCAGGTGAAGCCCAGGTGGGGACCAGTCACCAGATCAAGGTGAAGCCAAGGTGGGGACCAGAGTCACTACGTCCAAATGAGGCCCAGGTGAGGACCAGAGTTACCAGGTACACGTGAGGCCCCGGTGGGGATCAGAGGCAACAGGTCCATGTGAGGCCGGCTTGGGGACCATGGTCAACAGGTCTACTTGAGGCCCCGGTGTGGAACACTGTAACCAGGTCCAGGTGAGTCCCCGGTGGTGACAAGGGTCACCACGTCCAGGTGAGGTCCAAGTGGGGACCAGGATCACCAGGTCCAGGGGAGGCCCTTGAAAGAACCACAGTCAACAGTTCGAGGACAGTCGCAGGTGGCAACCAGTGTCAGCAGGTCCAAGTCAGGCCAAAGTGGGGTTCACAGTCACTAGGGCACGGTGAGACCCAGAGGGGGACCAGAGTCACCTGGTCCAGGTGAGGTCCAGATGTGGAACACAGTCTCTGGGTCCCAATTTTGCCCAGTTGAGAACCATGGTCAACAGGGCCAGGTGAGGCCAAGATGTGGACTGGAGTCCCCAAATCCAGGTGAAGCCCAGGTGGGGACCACAGTCACCAGATCCAGGGTAGTCTCTGGTGCAGACCAGAATCACCAGGTTCAGGTGAGGTGCAGGTGGCAACCACACTCACCAGGTCCCGGTGAGGCCCTGTTGCGGACCAGAGTCACGAGATACATGAGAAGTTAGAAACACTGCAGCCACCATGTCCACATGATGTCCATGTGGGAACGAGAATCACCAGTTACAGGTGAGGACCAGGTGGGGAACCGACTCACAATGTCCAGGTGAGACCCAGGTGGGAACAAGAGTCACCATGTCCAGGTGTGGACCAGGAGAAGACCAGAGTTAATAGGTCCGGCTGGGTCACTGTTAGTGAACAGTGTAACCATATTCTGATGCTACTCAGGTGGGTACCAGATTCAAGTTCCTGGTGATACCCAGGTGGGACCAGAGACAAGAGGTCCAGGTGAGGTAGAGATGGAAACCACATTCACCAGGTCACGTGAGGCCATGCTTAGGATGAGAGTCACCAGTTACGGGTGAGGCCCAGGTGGAGCCAGAGTCACCATGTCCAGATGAGGCGAAGTTGGGGAGCATATTCACTACTTCCCGTTGAGGCCCAGTAGAGGACCAGAGTCACCAGGTCTAGTTGAGGCCTAGAGGGGTACCAGATTCACCTGGTCTAGGTGCCGTACAGATGGGGACCAGAGTCACCATGTCAGGGAGAGGCCCAAAGGGGATCCAGAGTCATCATGTCCAGGTGAGTCTCAGGTGTGGAACAGAGTATCCAGGTCATAATGATCTACAGGTGAGGACCAGAGTCAACAGATCTGGGTGAGGCCCAGTTAGGATCAGAGTCAACAGTTCCAGGTGAGGCTAAGAAGGAGTCCACAGCAGTCAGGGCCAGGTGGGGAAAAAAGTCACCAGGACTGGGTGAGGCCCAGATGGGGACACAGATTCACCAGGTCCAGGTGATTCCCAGGTCGTGACCAGATTTACCAGATTCACCAGGTCCAGGTGATCCCCAGGTTGTGAGCAGAATTACGAGATACACCAGGTCCAAGTGAGGCCCACGTAGGGGCCTGTGTCACCAGGTATGAGTGAGGCCCAAGTGGCAACCCCACTCACCAGGTCCAGGTGAGGCCAACCTGCAGGCCAAGCAGAGGAACCATGTCTCGATGATGCCCAGGTAGACATCAGAGTTACCAGGTCCAGGTGAGGCCAACCTGCAGGCCATGCAGTGGAACCATGTCCCGATGATGCCCAGGTAGGGACCAGAGTCACCAGGTCCAAATGAGGCCCAGATGGAGCATATTCACTAGGTCCAGGTGTGGCCCAGTTGAGGACCAGAGGCACCAGAACTGGTTGAGGCCTAGGAGGATACCACAATCACCTGATCCAGGTGACATCCAGATGGGGACCAGAGTTACCAGGTCAGGGTGAGGCCCAGCCAGGTTCCAGAGTCATCATGTCCAGGTGAGGCTCAGGTGTCGAACAGAGTCACCAGGTACCAATGATGCCCAGGTTAGGACCAGAGTCACCAGGTCTGAGTGACGCGCAGAGAGGATCAGAGTCACGAGTTCCAGGTGAGGCCAAGAAAGAGTCCACAGCAATCAGGTCCAGGTGGGGAACAAAGTCACCAGGACTGGGTGAGACCCAGATGGAGTCCAGATTCTCCAGGTCTTGGTGAGTTCCAGGTGGTGACCAGAGTCCCCGGGTCCGGGAGAGGACCAGGTAAGGACCAGATTCACCAGGTCCAAGAGGCCCACGTGGGGACCTGAGTCACCAGGTATGGGTGAGGCCCAGGTGGCACACCACTCACCAGGTTCAGGTGAGGCCAACCTGCAGGCCAGAGTCTCCAGATCCAGGTGAGGCCCTAGTGGGGACCGGAGTCACCAGGTAAATATGGGTCTACAAGAACACCACAGTCAACAGGTCCTGGTGTGGTTCATGTGGGAATGAGAGTCACCAGGTCCAGGTGAGACCCAGGTGCGGACCACAGTCACCAGGTCCAGATTAAGCCTAGGTGTGGGGACCAGAGTCATCAGGACAAGTTGATGCCAAAGTGTGGAGCAACGTTATCATGTCCAGGTGAGGCCCAGGTGGGGAACAGAGTAACCATGTCCCATTGATGCTAGGTGAGAAAAGAGTCACAAGGTCTAGACGAGGCCTAAGTGAGGAGTAGATTCACCAGGTCCTGTTGAGGCCCAGGTTAGGACCACTGTCCCCAGCGCCGGGTTAGTCCCAGACGGAGACCAGAGTCACTGATTTTGGTGATATACAGGTGGTGACCAGAGTCACCACGTCAGGGTGAGGCCCAGAGCGGGACGAGAATCACTAGGTCCAGGTGAGGCCCCGATGTGGAACTGAGAAACCAGGTCCCATGATGCCCATATGATGACCTGAGTCACCAGGTCCAGGTGAGGTCCCTGTGGGAACCAGTCATCTCGTCCAGGTGAGGATCAGGTGGGACCACAGTCACCAGGTCCAGGTGAGGTCCCGGTATATAAGAGAGCATCCATGTCCCAATGATGCCCAGGTAAGGACCAGAGTCAACAGGTCCAGGAGAGGCCGAAATATGGATCAGATTCATTGTGTTCCAGGTGAGGCCAGATGGACACCACAGAAAACAGTTACAGGAGAGCCCCATATGGGAACCAGAGCCACCAGATCCAAGTGAGAACCAGGTGGGAACACAGTCAAAAGTTCCAGGTGAGGCGCAGTTGGAAACAGGATTCACCGAGTCCAGGTGAGGCCCAGGTGGCGACCAGACATCAGATCCAAGTGAGGACAAGCTAAGGACCAGGTTCACCAATCCCAATGAAGCCAAAGGGGTGACCAGAGTCACCAGGTATGGGTGAGGCCCAGAGGGGGAACCAGAGTAACCAGTTTAGTTTGAGGCCAAGAATGGGACCAGAGGTCCCTGGTCAGAGTGAGTCCCAGATGTGCAATAGAGTATCCAGGTCCCAATGATGCCTGGGTGAGGACCACAGTCACTAGTATCATGCAGGCCCAGATGGGGAACAGAATCACTAGGTCCTGGTGAGGCATAGAATAAGACCACAGTCAGCAATATCAGGTGAGCCCCATGTGGGAACCAGAGCCACTCTATCCAGCTGAGTAGCAGGTCCATGTGAAGCCCACGTGAGGACCAGATTCATCAGGTCGAATTGAGGCATAGCTGGGGACAAGAGTCACCAGGTATGGGTGCGGCCTAATTGGGGCAAGATTCAGCAGTTCTGAGTTAGGTCAAAGTGGGGACGAGAGACGCCAGGTCCAGGTGAGGTCAAACTGAGGACCAGAGTCACCAGATTCAGGTGAGGTCCATGTTTGAAAGAGAGTCACCAGGTCCAGCAGAGGTGCAGTAGGGGACCAGAGTCACCAGATCCAGGTGAAGCCCAGGTGGGGACCAGAGTCACTAGGTCCAGATGAGGCCCAGGTGACGACCAGAGTTACAAGGTACACGTGAGGCCCCGGTGGGGGTCAGAGGCAACAGGTCCATCTGAGGCCGGCTTGGGGACCATGGTCAACAGCTCTACTGGAGGCCCAGGTGTGGAACACAGTTAGCAGGTCCAGGTGAGTCCCTGGTTGGGACAAGTGTCACCACGTCCAGTTGAGGAGCAGGTGGGGACAAGGATCACCAGGTACAGGGGAGGCCCTTGAAAGAACCAGAGTCAACATTTCGAGGTCTGGCGTAGGTGGCAACCAGGGTCAGCAGGTCCAAGTCATGCCAAAGTGGGGTTCACAGTCACTTGGTGCACGGTGACACCTAGAGGGGGACCAGAGTGACCTGGTCCAGGTGAGGTCCAGTTGTGGATCACAGTCACCGGGTCCCAATTTGGCCCAAGTGAGGATCATGATCAAAAGGGCCAGGTGAGGCCCAGATGTGGACCGGAGTCCCCAAATCCAGGTGAAGCCCAGGTGGGGACCAGAGTCACCAGATCTAGGGTAGTCTCAGGTGCAGACCAGAATCACCAGGTCCAGGTGAGGTGCAGGTGTCAACCACACTCACCAGGTCCCGGTGAGGCCCTGGTGGGGACCAGAGTCACGAGGTACATGAGAAGCTAGAAGCACTGCAGCCACCAGGTCCACATCATGTCCACGTGGGAACGAGAATCATCAGTTACAGGTGAGGACCAGGTGGGGATCCGACTCACCATGTCCAGGTGAGACCCTGGTGGGAACCAGTGACACCATGTCCAGGTGTGGCCCAGTTGAAGACCAGACTTAATAGGTCCGGCTGGGTCACTGTTAGTGAACAGTGTAACCATATCCTGATGCTACCCTGGTGGGTACCAGAGACACCAGGTCCTGGTGAGGGTCAGGAGGGACCAGAGACATGAGGTCCAGGTGAGGTTCCATTGGGAACCACAGTCACCAGGTCTGGTGAGGCCACGCTTAGGATCAGAGTCACCAGTTAGAGGTGAGTCCCTGGTGGAGCCAGAGTCACCTGGGACAGAAGAGGCCAAAGTCAGGACTAGAGTTACAAGGATTAGGCCAGTCCCAGTAGGGAATAGAGTAACCATGTCCCGATGATGCCCAGGTAGAACCCGAGTCACCACGTCCAGATGAGGCACAGGTGGGGAGCATATTCACTAGGTCCCGGTGAGGCCCAGTTGAGGACCAGAATGCCCAGGTTTAGTTGAGGCCTAGAGGGGAACCAGATTCACCTGGCCTTCGTGACATCCAGATGGGGACGAGAGTCACCATGTCAGGGTGAGGCCCAGAGTTGATCCAGAGTCATCATGTCCAGGTGAGGGTCAGGTGTGGAACAGAGTATCCAGGTCATAATGGTCCACAGGTGAAGACCAGAGTCACCAGATCTGGGTGAGGCTCACATAGCATCAGACGCACCAGTACCAGGTGAGGCCAAGAAGGAGTCCACAGCAATCAGGTCCCGGTAGGGAACAAAGTCACCAACTGGGTGAGGCCCAGATGGGGACCTGATTCACCAGGTCCAGGTGATTCTCACGTGGTGACCAGAGTTACCAGTTCCGAGTGAGTACCAGGTAAGGACCATATTCACCAGGTCCAAGTGAGGCCCACGTGGGTACCTGTGTCACCGGTATGGGTGAGGCCCAGATGGCAACCCCACTCACCAGGTCCAGGGGAGGCCAAACTTCGGGCCAAGCAGAGGAACCGTGTCCCGATAATGCCCAGGTAGGGACCAGAGTTACGAGTTGCAGGTGAGGCACTAATGGGGACCGGAGTCACCAGGTAAATGTGTCTACAAGATCAGCACAGTCACCAGGCCCACATGTGGTTCATGTGGGAACAAGAGTCACCAGGTCCAGGTGAGACCCAGGTGGGGACCACAGTCAACAGGTCTAGATTGAGGACTAGGTGGGGGACCAGAGTCATCAGGACAAGTTGATGCCAAAGTGTGGAGCAAAGTTATCATGTCCAGGTGAGGCCCAGGTGGGGAACAGAGTAACCATATCCCATTGATGCCAGGTGGGAAAAGAGTCAAAAGGTCCAGACGAGGCCTAAGTGAGGAGTAGATTCACCGGGTCCTGTTGAGGCCCAGATGAGGACCAGTGTACCCAGCTCCCGGTGAGTCCCAGAGGTGGACCAGAGTCACCTGGTTCTGGTGATATCCAGGTGGGGACCAGAGTCACCACGTCAGGGTGAGGCCCAGAGGGGGACGAGAATCACTAGGTCCAGGTGAAGCCCCGATGTGGAACTGAGAAACCAGGTCCCATGATGCCCATATGAGGACCTGAGTCACCAGGTCCAGGTGAGGTCCCTGTGGAAACTAGGCACCTCGTGCAAGTGAGGCCCAGGTGGGACCACAGTCACCAGGGTCAGGTGAGGCCCAGGTATATAAGTGAGTATACAGGTCCCAATGAGGCCAGGTAAGGACCAGAGAGAACAGATCCAGGATAGGCCCAAATACGGATCAGAGTCATTGTTTTCCAGGTGAGTGCAGATGGAGACCACAGGAACCAGGTCCAGGAGAGCCCAATATGGGAACCAGAGCCACCAGATCCACGTGAGGTCCAGGTGGGAACACAGTCACAAGGTCCAGGTGAGGCGCAATTAGCAAAAGGATTCGCCAAGTCCAGGTGAGGCCCAGGTGGCGACCAGTCACCACATCCATGTGCGGACCAGCTAATGTCCAGATTCACCAGGCCCAAGAGAAGTCAAAGGGGTGACCAGAGTCACCAGATCCAGGTGAAGCCCAGGTGGGGACCAGAGTCACTAAGTCCAGATGAGGTCAAGGTGGGGACCAGAGATATCAGGTACAAGTGAGGCCCCGGTGGGGGTCAGAGGCAACAGGTCCATGTGAGGCCGGCTTAGGGACCATGGACAACAGGTCTACTTGAGGCCCAGGTGTGGAACACAGTACGCAGGTCCAGGGGATTCCCTGGTGGTGACAAGTGTCACCAAGTCCTGGTTTGGCCCAGGTGAGGACCAGAATCACCAGGTACAGTGGAGGCCCTTGAAATAACCAGAGTCAACAGTTCGAGGTCAGGCGCGGGTGGCAACCAGGGTCAGCAGGTCCAAGTCAGGCCAAAGTGGGGTTCACAGTCACTAGGACACGTGAGACCCAGAGGGGGACCAGAGTGACCTGGTCCAGGTGAGGTCCAGTTGTGGAACACAGTCACCGGGTCCCAATTTTGCCCAGTTGAGGACCATGGTCAACAGGGCCAGGTGAGGCCCAGATGGGGACCGGAGTCCCCAAATCCAGGTGAATCCCAGGTGGGTACCACAGTCACCAGATCCAGGGTAGTCTTAGGTGCAGACCAGAATCACCAGGTCCAGGTGAGGTTCAGGTGAAACCAAAGTCACCAGGACCCGGTGAGGCCCTAGTGGGGATCAGAGTCACTAAATACATGAGAAGCTAGAAAAACTGCAGCCACCAGGTCCACATGATGTCCATGTGGGAACGACAATTACCAGTTACAGGTGAGGACCAGGTGGGGATCCGACTCAACATGTCCAGGTGAGTCCCAGGTGGGAACCAGTGTCACCATGTCGATGTGTGTCCCATGTGAAGACCAGAGTTAATAGGTCCGGCTTGGTCACTGATAGTGAACAGGGTAACCATATCCTGATGCTACCCAGGTGGGTACCAGAGACACCAGGTCTCGGTAGGCCCAGGTGGGACCAGAGACATGAGGTCCAGGTGAAGTCCTGATGGGAACCACAGTCACCAGGTCAGTTGACGTCATGCTTTGTGTCAGTGTCACCAGATAAAAGTGAGGCCCAGGTGGTGCCAGAGTCACCTGGTACAGACGAGGCCAAAGACAGGACGAGAGTTACCAGGATCAGGTCAGCCCCAGTGAGGAATAGAGTAACCATGTCCCGATGCTGCCCAGGTAGAACCAGAGTCACCAGGTCCAGATGAGGCGCAGGTGTGGAGTATGTTCACTATGTCCCGGTGAGGGCCAGTTGAGGAACAGAGTCACCAGGTCTATTTGAGGCCTAGAGGGGTACCAGATTCACCTGGTCTAGGTGACATCCAGATAAGGACCAGAGTCACCATGTCAGGGTGAGGCCCAGAGGGGAACCAAAGTCATCATGTCCAGGTAGGGCTCAGGTGTGGAAGAGAGTATCCAGGTCACACTGGACACAGGTGAGGACCAGATTCAGCAGATCTGGGTGAGGCCCAGTTTGGATCAGAGTCACCAGTTCCAGGTGAGCCCAAGAAGGAATCGACAGCAATCAGGACCAGGTGGGCAACAAATTCACCAGGACTGGGTGAGGCCCAGATGGGGACCAGATTCACCATGTCCAGATGACTTCCAGGTGGTGACCAGACTTACCAGTTCCGGGTGAGGACCAGGTAAGGATAAGATTCAACAGGTCCACGTGAGGCCCACGTGGGGACCTGTGTCACCAGGTATGGGTGAGGACCAGGTGGCAACACCACTCCCCAGGTCCAGGTGAGGCCAACATGCAGGCCATGCAGAGGAAACATGTCACGATGATGCCCTGGTTGGGACCAGAGTTACCAGATACAGGTGAGGCGAACCTGCAGGCCATGCAGTGGAACCATGTCCCGATAATGCCCAGGTAGGGACCAGAGTCACCTGGTCCAAGTGAGGCCCAGATGGAGCATATTCACTAGGTCCAGGTGAGGCCCAGTTGAGGACCAGAGTTTCCAGATCTGGTTGAGGCCTAGAGGGGTACCAGAATCACCTGGTCCATGTGACATCCAGATGGGGACCAGAGTCACCAGGTCAGGGTGAGACCCAGAGATTTTCCAGAGTCATCATGTCCAGGTGAGGCTCAGGTGTGGAACAGAGTCACCAGGTACCAACGATGCCCAGGTGAGGACCAGAGTCACCAGGTCTGCGTGATGCGCAGATAGAATCAGAGTCACTAGTTCCAAGTGAAGCCAAGAAAGAGTCCACATCAATCAGGTCCAGGTGGTGAACAAATCACCAGGACTGGGTGAGACCCAGATGGGGACCAGATTCACCAGGTCCAGGTGAGTCCCAGGTGGTGACAAGAGTCACCGGGTCCGGGAAGGACCAGGTAAGGACCAGATTCACCAGGTCCAAGAGGCCCACGTGGGGACCTGAGTCACCAGGTATGGGTGAGGCCCAGGAGGCAACCCCACTCACCAGGTCCAGGTGAGGCCAACCTGCAGGCCAGAGTCTCCAGATCCAGGTGAGGTCCTAGTGGGGACCGGAGTCACCAGGTAAATGTGAGTCTACAAGAACACCACGGTCACCAGGTACTGGTGCGGTTCATGTGGGAACGAGAGTCACCAGGTCCAGGTGAGACCCGGGTGGGGACCACAGTCACCAGGTCCAGATTGAGGCCTAGGTGGGGGGACCAGAGTCATCAGGACCAGTTGAGAACAAAGTGCGGAGCAAAGTTATCATGTCCAGGTGAGGCCCAGGTGGGGAACAGAGTAACCATGTCCCATTGATGCCAGGTGGGTAAAGAGTCACAAGGTCCAGAAGTGGCCTAACTGAGGAGTAGATTCACCAGGTCCTGTTGAGGCCCAGCTGAGGACAAGTGTCGCCAGCTCCGGGTGAGTCCTAGAGGGGGATCAGAGACACCCGGTCCTCGTGATATCCAGGTGGGGACCAGAGTCACCACGTCAGGGTGAGGCCCAGAGGGGGACGAGAATCACTAGGTCCAGGTGAGGCCCCGATGTGGAACTGAGAAACCAGGTCCCATGATGCTCATATGAAGACCTGAGTCACCATGTCCAAATGAGGTCCCGGTGGGAAAGAGTCAACTCGTCCAGGTGAGGCCCAGGTGAGACCACAGTCACCAGGTCCAGATGAGGCCCAGGAATATAAGAGATTATCCAGGTCCCAATGATGCCCATGTAACGACCAGAGTCAACAAGTCCAGGAGAGGCCCAATATGGATCAGAGTCATTGTGTTCCAGTTGAGGCCAGATGGAGACCACAGGAACCAGGTCCAGGAGAGCCCCATATGGGAACCAGAGCAACCAGATCCAGGTGAGGTCCAGGTGGGACCACAGTCACAAGGTCCAGGTGAGGCGCAGGTGGCAACAGGATTCACCAAGTCCAAGTGAGACCCAGGTGGCGACCAGTCACCAGATCCAGGTGCGGACCAGCTATGACCAGGTTCACCAGGCCAAAGTGAAGCCCAAGGGGTGACCAGAGTCACCAGGTAAGGGTGAGGCCCAGAGGGGGAACCAGAGTAAACAGTTTAGTTTGGGGCCCAGATTGGGACCAGAGGTCCCTGGTCAAAGTGAGGCCCAGATGTGGAATAGAGTATCTAGGTCGCAATGATGCCTGGGTGAGGACCAGAGTCACTAGGGCCATGCAGGCCCAGATGTGGAAGAGAATCACTAGGTCCTGGTGAGGCAGAGAATAAGACCACAGACAGCAATAACAGGTGAGCCCATTGTGGGTACCAGAGCCACTCTATCCAGCTGAGTCCCAGGTCCATGTGAGGCCCACGTGAGGAGCAGATTCATCAGGTCGAATTGAGGCATAGCTGGGGACAAGAGTCACCAGGTCTGGGTGCGGCCTAGATGGGGCAAGATTCAGCAGTTCTGAGTTAGGTCAAAGTGGGGAAGAGAGACACCAGGTCCAGGTGAGGCCAAACGGAGGACCAGAGTCACCAGATCCAGGTGAGGTCCATGTTGGAAAGAGAGTCACCAGGTCCAAGAGAGGTCCAGGTGGGGACCAGAGTCACCAGATCCAGGTGAAGGGCCTGAGTTACCAGGTACAAGTGAGGCCCCGGTGGGGATCAGAGGCAACAGGTCCATGTGAGGCCAGCTTGTGGACTATGGTCAACAGGTCTACTTGAGGCCCTGGTGTGGAACACCGTAAACAGGTCCAGGTGAGTCCCTGGTAGTGACAAGTGTCACCAAGTCCAGATGAGGCCCAGTTGGGGACCAGGCTCACCAGGTCCAGGGGAGGCCCTTGAAAGAACCAGAGTGAACAGTTCGAGGTCAGGCGCAGGTTTCAACCAGGGTCAGCATTTCCAAGTCAGGCCAAAGGGGGTTCACAGCCACTAGACACGGTGAGACCCAGAGGGGGACCAGAGTCACCTGGTCCAGGTGAGGTCCAGTTGTGGAACACAGTCACCGGGTCCCAATTTTACCCAGTTGAGGACCATGGTCAACAGGGCCAGGTGAGACCCAGATGGGGATCGGCGTCCCCAAGTCCAGGTGAAGCCAAGGTGGGGACCACAGTCACCAGATCCAGGGTAGTCTCAGGTGCAGACCAGAATCACCAGGTTCAGGTGAGGTGCAGGTGGCAACCACACTCACCAGGTCCCGGTGAGGCCCTGGTGGGGACCAGTGTCACAAGGTACATGAGAAGCTAGAAACACTGCAGCCACCAGGTCCACATGATGTCCATGTGGGGACGAGAATCACCAGTTATAGGTGAGGACCATGTGGGGATCCGACTCACCATGTCCAGGTGAGATCCAGGTGGGAACCAGTGTCACCATGTCCAGGAGTGGCCCAGGTGAAGACCAGAGTTGATAGGTCCGGCTGGGTCACTGTTAGTGTACAATATAACCATATCCTGATGCTACCCAGGTGGGTACCAGAGACACCAGGACCTGGTGAGCCCCAGGTGGGACCAGAGACTTGAGGTCCAGGTGAGGTCCCAATGGGAACCACAGTCACCAGGTCAGGTGAGGCCATGCTTAGGATCAGATTCACCAGTTACAGGTGTGGCCCAGGAGGAGCCAGAGTCATTTGGTACAGAAGAGGCCAAAGTCCGGACCAGATTTACCAGGATCAGGTCAGTTCGAGTGTGGAATAGAGTACCCATGTCCCGATGATGCCCAGGTAGAACCAGAGTCATCAGGTCCACATGGGGCACAGGTGGGGAGCATGATCACTAGGTCCAGGTGAGGCCCAGGTGAGGACCAGGGTCACCAGATCTGCTTGAGGCCTAGAGGGGTACCAGAAACACCTGGTCCAGGTGACATCCAGATGGGGACCAGAGTCACCATGTCAGGGTGAGGCCCAGAAAGGTTCCAGAGTCATCATGTCCAGGTGAGGCTCAGGTGTGGAACAGATTCACCAGGTACCAATGATGCCCAGGTGAGGACCGGAGTCACCAGTTCTGGGTGACACGCAGATAGGATCAGAATCACCAGTTCCAGGTGAGGCCAAGAAATGGTCCACAGCAATCTGGTCCAGGTGGGGAACAAAGCCCCGAGGACTTGGTGAGGCCCAGATGGGGACCAGATTCACCAGGTCCAGGTGATTCCCAGGTGGTGAACAGAGTTACGAGTTCCGGGTGAGGACCAGGGAAGGACCAGATTCACCAGGTCCAAGTGAGGCCCACGTGGGGACCTGTGTCACCAGGCATGTGTGAGGCCCAAGTGACAACCCCTCTCACCAGGTCCAGGTGAGGCCAACCTGCAGGCCATGCAGAGGAACGAGGTCCCGATGATGCCGAGGTAGGGACTAGAGTTCTCAGGTCCAGGTGAGCCAACCTGCAGGCCATGCAGTGGAACATGTCCCGATGATGCCCGTGTAGGAACCAGAGTTACCAGGTTCAGGTGAGGCCAACCTGCAGGCCATGCAAGGGAAACATGTCACGATGATGCCCAGGTAGGGATCAGAGTCACCAGGTCCAAATGAGGCCCAGATGGAGCATATTCACTAGGTGCCGGTGAGGCCCAGTTGAGGATCACAGTCACCAGATATGGTTGAGTCCTAGAGGGGTACCAGAATCACCTGGACCAGGTAACATCCAGATGGGTACCAGAATCACCTTGTGCAGGTGACATCCAGATGGGGACCAGATCACCAGGTTTGGGTGAGGCCCAGGTGGCAACCCCACTCACCAGGTCCTGGTGAGACCAACCTGCAGGCCAAAGTCACCAGATCCAGGTGAGGCACTAGTGGGGACCGGAGTCACCAGGTAAATGTGAATCTACAAGTACACCACAGTCACCAGGTCCAGGTGTGATTCATGTGGGAACGAGAGTCAATAGGTCCATGTGAGACCCAGGTAGGGACGACAGTCTCCAGGTCCAGATTGAGGCCTCGGATGAGGCCAGGGTCATCGGGACCAGTTGAGGTCAAAGTGCGGAGCAAAGTTATCATGTCCATGTGAGGCCCAGTGCGGAACAGAGTAACCATGTCCCATTGTTGCCAGGAGGGAAATGAGTCACAAGGTCCAGACGAGGCCTAAGTGAGGAGTAGATTCACCAGGTCCTGTTGAGGCCGAGTTGAAGACCAGTGACCCCAGCTCCGGGTGAGTCCCGAGGGGGACCAGAGACACCCGGTTCTGATGATATCCGGGGGGGGATTAGAGTCAGCACGTCAGGGTGAGGCCCAGAGAGGGACGAGAATCACTAGGTCCAGGTGAGGCCCCGATGTGGAACTGAGAAACCAGGTCTCATGATGTCCATATGAGGACCTGAGTCACCAGGTCCAGTTGAGGTCCCTGTGGGAAGCAGTCACCTCGTCCAGGTGAGGCCTAGGTGGGACCACAGTCACTAGGTCCAGGTGAGGCCCAGGTATATGAGAGAGTATCCAGGTCCCAATGATGCCTAGGTAAGGACCAGAGTCAACAGGTCCATGAGAGGTCCAAATATGTATCAGAGTCATTGTGTTCCAGGTGAGGCCAGATGGAGACCACAGGAACCAGGTCCAGGAGAGCCCCATATGGGAACGAGAGCCACCAGATCCAGGTGAGGTCCAGGTGGGACCACAGTCACAATGTCCAGGTAATGTGCAGGTGGCAACAGGATTCACCAAGGCCAGGTGAGACCCAGGTGGCAACCAGTCACCAATTCCAGGTGTGGACCAGCTAAGGACCAGATTCACCAGGCCCAAGTGAAGCCCAAGGGGTGACCAGAGTCACCAGGTAAGGGTGAGGCCCAGAGGGGGAACCAGAGTAACCAGTTTAGTTTGAGACCCAGAATGGGACCAGAGGTCCCTGGTCAATGTGAGGCCCAGGTGTGGAATAGAGTATCCACTTCCCAATGATTCCTGGGTGAGGACCAGAGTCACTAGGGCCATGCAGGCCCAGATGGGGAACAGAATCACTAGGTCCTGGTGAGGCATAGAATAATACCACAGTCACCAGTATCAGTTGAGCCCCTTGTGGGAACCAGAGCCACTGTATCCAGCTGAGTCCCAGGTCCATGTGAGGCCCGCGTGAGGATCAGATTCATCAAGTCGAATTGAGGCATAGCTGGTGACAAGAGTCACCAGGTCTGGGTGCGGCCTAGGTGGGGCAAGATTCAGCAGTTCTGAGTTAGGTCCAAGTGGGGATGAGAGACACCAGGTCCAGGGGAGGCCAAACTGAGGACCAGAGTCACCAGATCCAGGTGAGGTCCATGTTGGAAAGAGTCACCAGGTGCAGGAGAGGTCCAGGTGGGGACCAGAGTCAACAGATCCAGGTGAGGTTCAGGTGGGGACCAGAGTCACCAGATCCAGGTGAGGTTCAGGTGGGGACCAGAGTCACCAGATCCAGGTGAAGCCCATGTGGGGACCAGAGTCACTAGGTCCAGATGAGGCCCAGATGAGGGCCAGAGTTACCAGGTACACGTGAGGCCCCGGTGGTTATCTGAGGCAACAGGTCATGTGAGGCCGGCTTGGGGACCATGGACAACAAGTCTACTTGAGGCCCAGATGTGGAACACAGTAAGCAGGTCCAGGTGAGTACGCGGTTGTGACATGAGTCACCACGTCCAGGTGAGTCCCAGGTGGGGACCAGGATCACAAGGTACAGGGTAGGCCCTTGAAAGTACCAGAGTCAACAGTTTGAGGTCAGGCGCAGGTGGCCACCAGGGTCAGCAGGTCCAAGTAAGGGCAAACTTGGGTTCACAGTCACTAGGGCGTGGTGAGACCCAGAGGGAGACCAGAATCACCTGGTCCAGGTGAGGTCCAGTTGTGGAATACAGTCACCGGATCCCAATTTTGCCCAGTTGAGGACCATGGTCAACAGGGCCAGGTGAGGCCCAGATGGAGACCGGAGTCCCCAAAACAGGTGAAGCCCAGGTGGGGACCACAGTCACCAGATCCAGGGTAGTCTCAGGTGCAGACCAGAATGACCAGGTCCACTTGAGGTGCAGGTGGCAACCACACTCACCAGGTCCCGGTGAGGCCCTGGTGGGGACCAGAGTCACGAGGTACATTAGAAGCTAGAAACACTGCAGCCACCAGGTCCACATGATGTCCATGTGGGAACGACAATCACCAGTTACAGGGGAGGACCAGTTGTGGATGAGACTCACCATGTCCAGATGAGACCCAGGTGGGAACCAGTGTCACCATGTCCAGGTGTGGCCCAGGTGAAGACCAGAGTTAATAGGTCCGGCTGTGTCACTGTTAGTGAACAGTGTAACCGTATCCTGATGCTACCAAGGTGGGTACCAGAGACACCAGGTCCTGGTGAGTCCCAGTTGGGACCAGAGACATGAGATCCAGGGGAGGTCCCGATGTGAACCACAGTCACCAGGTCAGGTGAAGCCATGCTTAGGATCAGAGTCACCAGTTTCCTGTGAACCCAAGGTGGATCCAGAGTCACCTGGTACAGAAGAGGCCAAAGTCAGGACCAGAGTTACCAGGATCAGGTCACTCCAATTGGGAATAGAGTAACCATGTCCCGATGATGCCGAGGTAGAACCAGAGTCACCAGGCCCAGATGTGGCGCAGGTGGGGAGCATGTTCACTAGGTCCCGTTGAGGCCCAGTTGAGGACCAGAGTCACCAGGTCTAGGTGAGGCCTAGAGGGGTACCAGATTCACCTGGTCTGGTGACATCCAGATGGGGACCAGAGTCCCCATGTCAGGCTGAGGCCCAGTAGGGATCCAGTGTCAACATATCCGGTTGAGGCTCAGGTGTGGAACAGAGTATCCAGGTCATAATGGTCCACAGGTGAGGACCAGAATCACCAGATCTGGGTGAGGCCCAGTTAGCATCAGAGTCAGCAGTTCCAGGTTAGCCAAGAAGGAGTCCACAGCAATCAGGTCCAGGTGGGGAAGAAAGTCAACAGGACTGGGTGAGGCCCAGATGGGGACCAGATTCACCAGGCCCAGGTGATTCCCATGTGGTGACCAGAGTTACCAGTTCCGGGTGACCACCAGGTAAGGACCAGATTCACCAGGTCCAAGTGAGGCCCACGTGGGGACCTGTGTCACTAGGCAAGGGTGAGGCCCAGGTGACAAACCCACTCACCAGATCCAGGTGAGGCCAACCTACAGGCCATGCAGAGGAACCAGGTCCGAAAGATGCTCAGGTAGGGACGAGAGTTACCAGGTCCAGGTGAGGCCAACCTACAGGCCATGCAGTGGAACCATGTCCCGATGATGCCCAGGTAGGGACCAGAGTTACCAGGTGCAAATGAGGCCCAGATGGAGCATATTCACTAGGTCCAGTTGAGGCCCAGTTGAGGACCAGAGTCACCAGACCTGGTTGAGGCCCAGAGGGGTACCATAATCCCCTGGTCATGGTGACATCCATATGGGGACCAGAGTCACCAGGTCAGGTTGATAGCCAGAGAGGTAACAGAGTCATCATGTCCAGGGGAGCTTCAGGTATGGAACAGAGTCACCAGGACCAATGATGCCCAGGTGAGGACCAGAGTTACCAGGAACACGAGAGGCCCCGGTGGGGATCAGAGGCAACAGGTCCATGTGAGGCCGGCTTGGGGACCATGGTCAACAGGTCTACTTGAGGCTCAGGTGTGGAACACAGTAACAAGGCCTAGGTGAGTAACCGGTGGTGACAAAAGTTACCACGTCCAGGTGAGGCCCAGGTGGGGACCAGGATCACCAGGTCCAGGGGAGGTCCTTGAAAGTACCAGAGTCAACAATACGATGTCAGTCGCAGGTGGGAACCAGGGTCAGCAGGTCCAAGTCAGTCCAAAGTGGGGTTCACAGTCACTAGGGCACGGTGAGACCCAGAGGGGGACCAGAGTCGCCTGGTACAGGTGAGGTCCAGGTGTGGAACACAGTCACCAGGTCCCAATTTTGCCCAGTTGAGTACCATGGTCAACAGGACCATGTGACGCCCAGATGGGGACCGGAGTCCCCGAATCCAGGTGAAGCCCAGGTGTAGACCACAGTCACCAGATCCAGGGTATTCTCAGGTGCAGACCAGAATCACCAAGTCCAGGTGAGGTTCAGGTGGCAACCACACTCACCAGGTCCCGGTGAGGCCCTGGTGGGGACCAGAGTCACGAGGTACTGAGAAGCTAGAAACACTGCAGCCACCAGGTCCACATGATGTCCATGTGGGAACGACAATCACCAGTTACAGGTGAGGACCAGGTGGGGATCCGACTCACCATGTCCAGGTGAGATCCAGGTGGGAACTAGTGTCACCATGTCCAGGTGTGGCCCAGGTGAAGACCAGAGTTAATAGGTCCAGCTGGATCACTGTTAGTGAACAGTGTAACAATATCCTGATGTTACCCAGGTGGGGACCAGAGACAAAGGTCCAGGTGAGATCCCGATGGGAACCACAGTCACCAGGTCAGGTGAGGCCATGCTTAGGATCAGAGTCACCAGTTACAGGTGAGGCCCAGGTAGAGCCAGAGTCACCTGTTACAGAAGAGGCCAAAGTCAGGACCAGAGTTGACATGTTCAGGTCAGTCCCAGTGGGGAATACTGTAACCATTTCCCGAGGATGCCCAGGTAAAACCAGAATCACCATGCCCAGATGCATCGCAGGTGGGGAGCATGTTCACTAGGTCCCGGTGAGGCCCACTTGGGGCCCAGAGTCACCAGGTCAAGTTGAGGCCTAGAGGGGTACCAGGTTCACCTGGTCTAGGTGAAATCCAGATGGGGACCAGAGTCACCATGTCAGGCTGAGGCCCAGAGGGGATCCAGAGTCATCATGTCCAGGTGAGGCTCACGTGTGGAACAGAGTATCCAGTTCATAATGATACACAGGTGGGGACCAGAGTCACTAGATCAGGGTGAGGCCCAGTTAGTATCAGAGTCACCAGTTCCAGGTGAGGTCAAGAAGGAGTCCACAGCAATCAGGTCCAGTTGGGGAACAAAGTCACCAGGAATGGATGACCCAAGACGGGGACCAGATTCACCAGGTCCAGGTGATTCCCAGGTGGTGACCTGAGTTAACAGTTCCGGGTGAGGACCAGGTAAAGTCCAGATTCACCAGGTCCAAGTGAGGCCCACGTGGGGACCTGTGTCACCAGGCATGGGCGAGGCCCATGTGGCAACCCCACTCACCAGGTCCAGGTGAGGCGAACCTGCAGGCCATGCAGAGGAACCATGTCTCGATGATGCCCAGGTAAGGACGAGATTTAACAGGTCCAGGTGAGGCCAACCTGCAGGCCATGCAGTGAAACCATGTCCCGATGATGCCGAGGTTGGGATCAGAATCACCAGGTCCAATGAGACCCAGATGGAGCATATTTACTAGGTCCAGGTGTGGTGCAGTGGAGTACCAGAGTCACAAGACCTGGTTGAGGCCTAGAGGGGTACCAGAATCACCTGGTCCAGGTGACATCCAGATGGGGACCAGAGTCACCAGGTCAGGATGAGGCCCAGAGAGGTTCCAGAGTCAACATGTCCAGGTGAGGCTCAGGTGTGGAACAGAGTCACCAGGTACCAAAGATGCCCAGGTGAGGACCAGAGTCACCAGGTCTGGGTAATGCGCAGATAGGATCAGAGTCACCAGTTCAAGGTGAGGCCAAGAAATAGTCCACAGCAATCATCCAAGTGGGGAACAAAGTCACCAGGACTGGGTGATGCCCAGATGGGGACCAATTGACTAGGTCCAGGTGAGGCCCAGGGGGTGACCAGAGACCCCGGGTATCGGAGACGACCAGGTAAGGACCAGATTCACCAGGTCCAAGAGGCCGACGAGGAGCCTGTGTCCCCAGGTACGGGTGAGGCACAGGTGGCAACCACACTCACCAGGTCCAGGAGAAGCCATCTTTCGCGCCATGCAGAGGAACCGTGTCCCGATGATGCCCATGTAGGAACCAGAGTTACCAGGTCCAGGTGATGCCAACCTGCAGGCAATGCAGTGGAACCATGTACCGATGATGCCGAGGGAGGGACCAGAGTCACCAGGTCCAAATGAGGCCCAGATGGAGCATATTCACTAGGTCCAGGTGAGGCCCAGTTGAGGACCAGAGTCACCAGATCTGGTTGAGGCTCAGAGGGGTACCAAAATCACCTGGTCCAGGTGACATCCAGATGGGGACCAAAGTCACCAGGACAGGGTGAGGCCCAGAGAGGTTCCAGAGTCATCATGTCCAGGTTAGGCTCAGGTGTGGAACTGAGTCACCGGGTACCAAGATGCCCAGATGAGGACCAGAGTCAACAGATCTGGGTGACGCTCAGATAGGATCAGAGTCACCAGTTGCAGGTGAGGCAAAGAAAGAGTCCACAGCAATCAGTTCTAGGTGGGGAACAAAGTAACCAGGACTGGGTGAGGCCCAGATGGGGACCAGTTCCCCTTCTCCAGGTGAGGCCCAGGTGATGACCAGAGTCCCCAGGTTGGGAGAAGAAGCGGTAAGGACTAGATTCACCAGGTCCAAGAGGCCCACGTGGGGACCTGAGTCACCAGGTATGGGTGAGCCACAGTGGCAATCCCACTCACCAGGTTCAGGTGAGGCCTACCTGCAGGCGATGCGCGGAACCATGTCCCGATGATGCCCAGGTAGGGACCCGAGTCACCAGGTCCAAATGAGGCCAAGATGGAGCATATTCACTAAGTCCACGTGAGGCCCAGTTGAGGACCAGAATCACCAGATCTGCTTGAGGCCTAGATGGGAACCAGAATCACCCAGTCCAGGTTACGTCCTAATGGGGACCAGAGTCACCAGGTCAGGGTGAGGCCCAGAGAAGTTCCAGAGTCATCATGTACACGTGAGGCTCAGGGGTGGAACAGAGTCACCAGGTACCAATGATGCCCAGGTGAGGACCGGAGTCACCAGTTCTGGGTGACGCGCAGATAGGATCAGAGTCACCAGTTCCAGGTGAGGCCAAGAAAGAGTCCACAGCAATCAGGTCAAGGTGTGGAACAAAGTCACCAAGAATGGGTGAGGCCCAGATTGGGACCAGATTCACCAGGTCCGTTGAGGCCCAGGTGGTGACCAGAGTCATCGGGTCTGGGAGAGGACCAGGTAAGGACCAGATTCACCAGGTCCAAGAGGCTCACGTAGGGACCTGAGTCACCAGGTATGGGTGAGACCCTAGTGGCAACCCACTCACCAGGTCCAGGTGAGGCCAACCTATAGGCCAGAGTCACCAGATCCAGGTGAGGCCCTAGTGGGGACCGGAGTGACCAGGTAAATGTGAGTCTACAAGTACACCATAGTCACCAGGTCCAGGTGTGGTTCATGTGGGAACGAGAGTCACCAGGTCCAGGTGAGACCCAGGTGGGGACCATAGTCCCCAGGTCCAGATTTAGGACTAGGTAGGGGGACCAGAGTCATCAGGACTTGTTGAGGCCAAAGTGTGGAGCAAAGTTATCATGTCCATGTGAGACCCAGGTGGGAAACAGAGTAACCATGTCCCATTGATGCCAGGTGGGAAAAGAGTCACAAGGTCCAGACGAGGCCTAAGTGAGGAGTAGATTCACCAGGTCATGTTGAGGCCCAGCTGAGGACAAGTGTCGCCAGCCCCGGGTGAGTCCCAGATGGGGACCAGAGTCACCCGGTCCTGGTCATATCCAGGTGAGGACCAGAGTCACCACGTCAGGAAGAGGCCCAGAGGGGACGAGAATCACTAGGTCCAGGTGAGGCCCCGATGTGGAACTGAGAAACCAGGTCCCATGATGCCCATATGAGGACCTGAGTCACCAGGTCCAGGTGAGGTCTCTGTGGGAACCAGTCACCTCGTCCAGGTGAGGCCCAGGTGGGACCACAGTCACCAGGTCCAGGTGAGGCCCAGGTATATAAGAGAGTATCCAGGTCCCAATGATGCCCAGGTAAGGACCAGAGTCAACAGGTCCAGGAGACGCCCAAATATGGTTCAGAGTCATTGTGTTCCAAGTGAGGCCAGATGGAGACCACAGGAACCAGGTCCAGGAGAGCCCCATATGGGAACCAGAGCCACCAGATCCAGGTGATGTCTGGGTGGGACCACAGTCACTAGGTCCAGAGGAGGCGCAGGTGGCAACAGGTTTCACCAAATCCAGGTGAGGCCCAGGTAGCGACCGGTCACCAGATCCAGGTGCGGAACAGCTAAGGACCAGATTCACCAGGCCCAAGTGAAGCCCAAGGGGTGACCAGAGTCACCAGGTAGGGGTGACGCCCAGAGGGGGAACCAGAATAACCAGTTTAGTTTGAGGCCCAGAATGGGACCCTAGGTCCCTGGTGAAAGTGAGGCGCAGATGTGGAATAGAGTATCCAGATCCCAATGATGCCTGGGTGAGGAAAAGAGTTACTAGGGCCATGCAGGACCAGATGGGGAACAGAATCACTAGGTCCTGGTGAGGCATAGAATAAGACCACAGTCAGCAGTATCAGGTAAGCCCCTTGTGGGAACCAAAGCCACTCTATCCAGCTGAGTCCCAGGTCCATGGAGGCCCACGTGAGGACCAGATTCATCAGGTCGAATTGAGGCATAGCTGGGGACAAGAGTCACCATGTCTGTGTGCGGCCTAGGTGGGGCAAGATCAGCAGTTCTGCGTTAGGTCAAAGTGTGGACGAGAGACACCAGGTCCAGGTGAGGCCAAACTGAGGACCATAGTCACCAGATCCAAGTGAGGTCCATGTTGGAAAGTGAGTCACCAGGTCCAGGAGAGGTTCAGGTATGGACCAGAGTCACCAGTTTCAGGTGAAATCCAGGTGGGGACCAGAGTCACCAGATCCAGTTGAAGCCCAGGTGTGGACGAGAGTCACTAGGTCCAGATGAGGCCCAGGTGAGGACCAGAGTCACCAGATCTGAGAGAGGCCCAGTTGGGATCAGAGTTACCACTTCCAGGTAATGCCAAGAAGGTGTCCACAGCAATCAGGTCCAGGTGGAGAACAAAGTCACCAGGACTAGGTGATGCCCAGGTGGTGACCAGATTTACCAGTTCCGGGTGAGGACTAGGTAAGGACCACATTCACCAGGTCCAAGTGAGGCCCACGTGGGGACCTGTGTCACCAGGCATGGGTAAGATGCAGGTGGGAACCCCACTCACCAGGTCAAGATGTCCCGATGATGCCCAGGTAGGGACCAGAGTTACCACGTCCAGGTGAGGCAAACCAGCAGGCCATGCAGTGGAACCATTTCCAGATGATGCCCAGTGAGTGACCAGAGTCACCTGGTCCAAATGAGGCCCAGATGGAGCATATTCACTAGGTCCAGTTGAGGCCCAGTTGATGACAAGAGTCACCAGATCTGGTTGAGGCCTAGAGGGGTTCCAGAATCACCTGGTCCAGGTGACATCCAGATGGGGACCAGATCACCAGGTGAGGGTGAGGCCCAGAGAGGTCCCAGAGACATCATGTCCAGGTGAGGCTCAGGTGTGGAACAGAGTAACCAGGTACCAATGATGCCCAGGTGAGGACGAGAGTCACCAGGTCTGGGTGACGCACAGATCGGATCAGAGTCACCAGTTCAAGGTGAGGGCAAGAAAGAGTCCAGAGCAATCAGGTCCAGTTGGGGAACATAGTCACCAGGACTGGGTTAGGCCCAGATGGGGACCAGATTCACCAGGTCCAGGTGAGGCCCAGGTGGTGACCAGAGTCCCCGGGTCTGGGAGAGGACCAGTGAAGGACCAGATTCACCAGGTCCAAGATGCCCAGGTGGGGACCTGAGTCACCAGGTATGGGTGAGGCCCAGTTGGCCACCCCACTCAGCAGGTCCCGGTGAGTCCAACATGCAGGTCAGAGTCACCAGATCCACGTGAGGCCCTGGTGGGGACCGGAGTCACCAGGTAAATATGAGTCTACAAGAACAACACAGCCACAAGGTCCAGGTGTGGTTCATGTGGGAACAAGAGTCACCAGGTCCAGGTGAGACCCAGGTGGGGACCACAGTCACCAGGTCTAGATTGAGGCCTAGGTGGGGGGAACAGAGTCATTAGGACCTGTTGAGGCCAAAGTGTGGAGCAAAGTTATCATGTCCAGGTGAGGCCCAGGTGGGGAACAGTGTAACCATGTCCCATTGATGCCAGGTGGGAAAAAAGTCACAGGTCCAGAAGAGGCCTGAGTGAGGAGTAGATTAACCAGGTCTTGTTGAGGCCCAGTTGAGGACCAGTGTCCCCAGCTCCGGGTGAGTCCCAGAAGGGGACCAGAGTCACGCGGTTCTGGTGATATCCAGGTGGGGACCAGACTCACCACGTCAGGGTGAGGCCCAGAGTGGGACGAGAATCACTAGGTCCAAGTGAGGCCCCAATATGGAAGTGAGAAACCAGGTCCCATGATGCCCATATGAGGACCTGAGTCACCAGGTCCAGGTGAGCTCCCTGTGGGAACCAGTCACCTCGTCCAGGTGAGGCTCAGGTGGGACCACTGTCACCGGTCCAGGTGAGGCCCAGGTATATAAGAGAGTATCCAGCTCCCAATGATGCCCAAGTAAGGACCAGAGTCAACAGGTACAGGAGAGGCTCAAATATTGTTCAGACTCATTGTGTTCCAAGTGAGGCCACTTGGAGACCACAAGAACCAGGTCAGGAGAGCCCCATATGGGAACCAGAGCCACCAGATCCAGGTGAGGTCCAGGTGGGACCACAGTCACAAGGTCCAGGTGAGGCGCAGGTGGCAACAGGATTCACCAAGTCCAGGTGAGGCCCAGGTGGCGACCAGTCACCAGATCCATGTGCGGACCAGCTAAGGACCAGATTCACCAGACCCTAGTGAAGCCCAAGGGGTGAACAGAGTCACCAGGTAAGGCTGAGGCCCAGAGGGGAACCAGAGTAACCAGTTTAGTTTGAGGCCCAGAATGGGACCAGAAGTCCCTGGTCAAAGTGAGGCCCAGGTGTGGAATAGAGTATCCAGGGTGAGGATCATTGGGTCCATCACCCAATGATGCCTGGGTGAGGACCAGAGGCACTAGGGCCATGCAGGCCCAGATGGGGAACAGAATAACTACGTCCTGGTGAGGCATAGAATAAGACCACAGTCAGCAGTATTAGGTGTGCCCCTTGTGGGAACCAGAGCCACTCTATCCAGCTGAGTCCCAGGTACATGTGAGGCACACGTGAGGACCAGATTCCTCAGGTCGAATTGAGGCATAGCTAGGGACAAGAGTCACCAGGTCTGGGTGCGGCCTATGTGGGCAAGATTCAGCAGTTCTGAGTTAGGTCAAAGTGGGGACGAGAGACACCAAGTCCAGGGGAGGCCAAACTGAGGACCATAGTCACCAGATCCACATGAGGTCCATGTTGGAAAGGAGTCACCAGGTCCAGGAGACCTCCTGGGGTGGACCAGAGTCACCAGTTCCAGGTGAAGTCCAGGTGGGGACCAGAGTCACTAGGTCCTGATGAGGCCCAGGTGAGGACCAGAGTTACCAGGTACACGTGAGGCTCCGGTGGGGATCAGAGGCAACATGTCCATGTGAGTCTGGCTTGGGGACCATGGTCAACAGGTCTACTTGAGGCCCAGGTGTGGAACACAGTAAGCAGGTCCCGGTGAGTCCCCGGTGGTGACAAGAGTCACCACGTCCAGGTGAGGCCCAGGTGGGGACCAGGATCACCAGGTCCAGGGGAGGCCCTTGAAAGAACCAGAGTCAACAGTTCGAGGTCAGGCGCAGGTGACAACCAGGGTCAGCAGGTCCAAGTCAGGCCAAAGTGGGGTTCACAGTCACTAGGGCATGGTGACCCCCAGAGGGGGACCAGAGTCACTTGGTCCAGGTGAGGCCACATGTGGAACACAGTCACCGGGTCCCAATTTTGCCCAGTTGAGGACAACCCCACTCACCAGGTGCATGTGAGGCCAACCTGCAGGCCATGCCTGATACTATATCCCGATGATGCCCAGGTAGGGACCAGAGTCACCAGGTCCAAATGAGGCCCAGATGGGGTATATTCACTAGGTCCAGGTGAGGCCCAGTTGAGGACCAGAGTCACCAGATCACCTTGAGCCCTAGAGGGGTACCAGAATCACCTGGTCCAGGTGACATCCAGATGGGGACCAGAGTCACCAGGTCAGAGTGAGTCCCAGAGAGGTTCCAGAGTCATCATATCCAGGTGAGGCTCAGGTGTGGAACAGAGTACCAAGGTATCAATGATGCCCAGGTGAGGACCAGAGTCACCAGATCTGGGAGACGCACAATAGGATCAGAGTCACCAGTTCCAGGTGAGGCCAAGAAAGCGTCCACAGCAATCAGGTCCATGTGGGAACAAAGTCATCAGGACTGGGTGAGGCCCAAATGGGGACTAGATTCACCAGTTCCTGGTGAGGCCCAGGTGGTGACCAGAGTCCCCGGGTCTGGGAGAGGACCAGGTAAGGCCCAGATTCACCAGGTCCAAGAGACCAACATGAGGACCTGAATCACCAGGTGTGGGTGAGGCCCAGGTGGCAACCCCACTCACCAGGTCCAGGTGAGGCCAACCTGCAGGCCAGAGTCACCAGATGCAAGTGAGGCCGTTGTGGGTACCGGACTCACCAGGTAAATGTGAGTCTACAAGAACACCACAGTCACCAGGTCCAGCTGTGGTTCATGTGGGAACGAGAGTCACCAGGTCCAGGTGAGACCCAGGTGGGGACCACAGTCACCAGGTCCTGATTGAGGCCTAGTTGGGGGGACCAGAGTCATCAGGACCAGTTGAGGCCAAAGTGCGGAGCAAAGTTATCATGTCCAGGTGAGGCCCAGGTGGGGAACAGAGTAACCATGTCCCATTGATGCCCGGTGGGAAAAGAGTCAGAAGGTCCAGACGAGGCATATGTGAGGAGTAGATTCATCAGGTCCTGTTGAGGCCCAGTTGAGGACCAGTGTCCACAGCTCCAAGTGATTCCCAGAGGGGGACCAGAGTCACCCGGTTCTGGTGATATCCAGGTGGGGACCAGAGTTACCACGTCAGGGTGAGGCCCAGAGAGGGACGAGAATCACTAGGTCCAGGTGAGGCCCCGATGTGGAACTGAGAAACCAGGTCCCATGATGCACATATAAGGACCTGAGTCACCAGGTCCAGGTGAGGTCCCTGTGGGAACCAGTCACCTCGTCCAGATGAGGCCCAGGTGTGACCACAGTGACCAGGTCAAGGTGAGGCCCAGGTATATAAGAGAGTATCCAGGTCTCAATGATGCCCAGGTAAGCACCAGAGTCAACAGGAGCAGGAGAGGCCCAAATATGGATCAGAGTCATTGAGTTCCAGGTGAGGCCAGATGGAGACCACAGGAACCAGGTCCAGGATAGCCCCATATGGGAACCAGAGCCACCAGATCCAGGATAGGTTCAGGTGGGACCAAAGTCCAAGGTCCAGGTGAGGCAGAGGTGGCAACAAGACTCACCAAGTCCAGGTGAGGCCCAGGTGGTGACCAGTCACCAGATCCAGGTGCGGACAATTAAGGACTAGATTCACCAGGCCCAAGTGAAGCCCAAGGGGTGACCAGAGTCACCAGGTAAGGGTGAGGCCCAGAGGGGGATTCAGATTAACCAGTTTAGTTTGGAGCCAAGATTGGGACCAGAGGTCCCTGGTCAGAGTGAGGCCCAGGTGTGGAATAGAGTATCCAGGTCCCAATGATTCCTGGGTGTGGACCAGAGTCACTAGGGCCATGCAGGCCCAGATGGGGAACAGAATCACTAGGTCCTGGTGAGGCATAGAATAAGACCACAGTCACCAGTATCAGGGGAGCCCCTTGTGGGAAACAGAGCCACTCTATCCACCTGAGTCCCAGGTCCATGTGAGGCCCACGTGAGGACCAGATTCATCAGGTCGAATTGAGGTATAGCTGGGGACAAGAGTCACCAAGTCTGGGTTCGGCCTAGGTCGGGCAAGATTCAGCAGTTCTGAGTTAGGTCAAAGTGGGGACGAGAGACATCAGGTCCAGGGGAGGCCAAACTGAGGACCAGAGTCACCAGATCCAGGTGAGGTCCATGTTGGAAAGAGAGTCACCAGGTCCAGGAGAGGTCCTGGTAGGGACCAGTGTCACCAGATCCAGGTGAAGTCCAGTTGGGGACCAGAGTCACCAGATCCACGTGAAGCCCAGATGGGGACCAGACTCACTAGGTCCAGATGAGTCCCAGATGAGGACCAGAGTAACCAGGTACACGTGAGCTCCGGTTTTGATCAGAGGCAACAGGTTCATGTGAGGCCGGCTTGGGGACAAGGGTCAACAGATCTACTTGAGGCCCAGGTATGGAACACAGTAAGCATGTCGAGGTGAGTCCCCGGTGGTGACAAGAGTCACCACGTCCAGGTGAGGCCCAGTTGGGGACCAGGATCACCAGGTACAGGGGAGGGCCTTGAAAGAACCAGAGTCAACAGTTCGAGGTCAGGCGCAGGTGGCAAACAGGATCAGCAGGTCCAAGTCAGGCCAAAGTGGGGTTCACAGTCACTAGAGGTCGGTGAGACCCAGAGGGGGACCAGAGTAACCTGGTCGAGGTGAGATCCAGTTGTGGATCACAGTCACCGGGTCCCAATTTTGCCCAGTTGAGGACCATGTCAACAGGGCCAGGTGAGGCCCAGATGGGGACTGGAGTCAAAATATCCAGGTGAAGCCCAGGTGGGGACCACAGTCAACAGATCCCGGGTAGTCTCAGGTGCAGACCAGAATCACCATGTCCAGGTGTGGCCCAGGTGAAGAGCAGAGTTAATAGGTAGGGCTGGTTCACTGTTAGTGAAGAATGTAACCATATCCTGATGCTATCCAGGTGGGTACCAGAGACACAAGGTCCTGGTGAGGCCCCGGTGGGACCGGAGACATGAGGTCCAGGTGAGGTCCCGATGGGTTCCCCATCACCAGGTCAGGTGAGGCCATGCTTAGGATCAGAGTCACCATGTACAGGTGAAGCCCAGGTGGAGACAGAATCACCTGGTACAGAAGAGGCCAAAGTCAGGACCAGAGTTACCAGGATCAGGTGAGTCCAGTGGGGAATACAGTAACCATGTCCGGATGATGCCCAGGCAGAACCAGAGTCACCAGGTCCAGATGAGGCGCAGGTGGGGAGCATGTTCACTAGTTCCCGGTGAGGCCCAGTTGAGGACCATAGCCACCAGGTCAAGTTGAGGCCTAGAGTGGTACCAGATTCACCTGGTCTAGGTGACATCCAGATGGGGACCAGAGTCACCATGTCAGGGTGAGGCCCAGAGGGGTTCCAGAGTCATCATGTCCAGCTTAGGCTGAGGTTTGGAACAAAGTATCCAGGTCATAATGATCTGCAGGTGAGGACCAGAGTCACCAGAACTGGGGGAGGCCCACTTAGGATCAGAGTCACCAGTTCCAGGTGAGGCCAAGAAGGAGTCCACAGAAATCAGGTCCAGGTGGGGAACAAAGTCACCAGGACAGGGTGAGGCCCAGATTGGGACCAGATTCACCAGGCCCATGTGATTCCCAGGTGGTGACCAGACATACCAGTTCCGGGTGAAGACCAGGTAAGGACAAGATTCACCAGGTCCAAGTGAAGCCCACGTGGGGACCTGTGTCACCACGTATGGGTGAGGCCCAGGTGGCAACACCACTCACCAGGTCCAGGTGAGGCCATACTGCAGGCCATGTTGTGGAACCATTTCCCGATGATGCCCAGAGAGGGACCAGAGTCACCAGGTCCAAATGAGGCCCAGATGGAGCATATTCACTAGGTCCAGGTGAGGCCCAGTTGAGGACCAGAATCACCAGATCTGGTTGATCCCTAGAGGGATACCAGAATCACCTGGTCAAGGTGACATCCAGATGGGGACCAGAGTCACCAGGTCAGGGTGAGGCCCAGAGAGGTTCAAGAATCATCATGTTCAGGAGAGGCTCAGGTGTGGAAGAGAGTCACCAGGTACCAAGGATGCCCAGGTGAGGACCAGAGTCACCAGTTCTGGGTGACGCCCAGATAGGATCAGAGTCACCAGTTCCAGGTGAGGCCAAGAAAAAGTCCACAGCAATCAAGTCCAGGTGGGGAACAAAGTCACCAGGACTGGGTGTGGCCCAGGTGGGGACCAGATTCACCAGGTCCAGTTGAGGCCCAGGTGGTGACCAGAGTCCCCGGGTCTGGGAGAGGACCAGGTAAGGACCAGATTCACCAGGTCCAAGAGAACCACTTGGGGACCTGAGTCACCAGGTATGGGTGAGGCCCAGGTGGCAACCCCACTCCCCCGGTCCAGGTGAGGCCAACCTGCAGGCCAGAGTCACCAAATCCAGGAGAGGCCCTAGTGAGGACCAGAGTCACCAGGTAAAAGTGAGTCTACAAGAACACCACAGTCACCAGGTCCAGGTGTGATTCATGTGGGAACGAGAGTCACCAGGTCCAGGTGAGACCCAGGTGGGGACCACAGTCACCAGGTCCAGATTGAGGCCTAGGTGGTGGGTCCAGAGTCATCAGGACCAGTTGAGGCCAAAGTGCGGAGCAAAGTTATCATATCCAGGTGAGGCCCAGGTGGGGAACAGAGTAACCATGTCCCATTGATGCCAGGTGGGAAAAGAGTCAAGAGGTCCAGATGAGGCCTAAGTGAGGAGTAGATTCACCAGGTCCTGCTGAGGCCTAGTTGAGGACCAGTGTCCCCAGCTCCGGGTGAGTCCCAGACGGGGACCAGAGACACCAGGTTCTGGTGATATCCAGGTGGGGACCAGAGTCACCACGTCAGGGTGAGGCCCAGAAGGGGACGAGAATCACTAGGTCCAGGTGAGTCCCCGATGTGGAACTGTGGAACCAGGTCCCATGATGCCCATATGAGGACCTGAGTCACCAGGTACAGGTGAGGTCCCTGTGGGAACCAGTCACCTCGTCCAGGTGAGGACCAGGTGGGAGCACGGTCACCAGGTCCAGGTCAGGCCCAGGTATATAAGAGAGTATCCGGGTCGCAATGATACCCAGGTATGGACCAGAGTCAACAGGTCCAGGAGAGGCCCAAATATGGATCAGAGTCATCTTGTTCCAGGTGAGGCCAGTAGGAGACCACAGGAACCAGTTCCAGGAGAGCCCCATATGGGAACCAGAGACACCAGATATAGGTGAGGTCCTGGTGGGGCCACAGTCACAAAGACCAGGTGAGGCGCAGGTGGCAACAGGATTCACCAAGTCCCGGTGAGGCCCAGGTGGCGATCAGTCACGAGATCCAGGTGCGGACCAGCTAAGGACCAGATTCACCAGGCCCAAGTGAAGCCCAAGCAGTGACCAGAGTCACCAGGTAAGGGTGAGACCCAGAGTGGTAACCAGAGTAACTAGTTTAGTTTGAAGCCCAGAATGGGACCAGAGGTGCCTGGTCAAGTGAGGCCCCAGTGTGGAATAGAGTATCCAGGTCCCAATGATGCCTGGGTGAGGACCAGAGTCACTGGGGCCATCCAGGCCCAGATGGGGAACAGAATTCTAGGTGCTGGTGAGGCATAGAATAAGACCACAGTCAGCAGTATCCGGTGAGCCTCTTTTGGGAACCAGAGCCACTCTATCCAGCTGAGTCCCAGATACATGTGAGGCCCACTTGAAAACAAGATTCATCAGGTCGAATTGAGGCATAGCTGGGGACAAGAGTCACCAGGTCTGGATGCGGTCTAGGTGGGACCAGATTCAGCAGTTCTGAGTTAGGTCAAAGTGGGGACGAGAGGGATCCCTGGGTGGCGCAGCGGTTTGGCGCCTGCCTTTGGCCCAGGGTGCGATCCTGGAGATCCGGGATCGAATCCCACATCGGGCTCCCGGTGCATGGAGCCTGCTTCTCCCTCGGCCTGTGTCTCTGCCTCTCTCTCTCTCTCTCTCTCTCTCTCTGTGACTATCATAAATAAATAAAAATTGAAAAAAAAAATAAGTGGGGACGAGAGACACCAGTTCCAGGTGAGGCCAAACTGAGAACCAGAGTCACCAGATCCAGGTGAGGTCCATGTTGGAAGGGAGTCACCAGGTGCAGGAGAGGTCCTGGTGCTGACCAGAGTCACCAGATCCAGGTGAAGTCCAGGTGGGGACCAGAGTCACCAGATCCACGTGAAGCCCAGGTGGGAACCAGAGTCACTAGGTCCCGATGAGGCCCTGGTGAGGACCAGAGTTACCAGGTACACGTGGAGGCCCGGGGGGGATCAGAGGCAACAGGTCCATGTGAGGCCGGCTTGGGGACCATGGTCAACAGGTCTACTTGAGGCCCTGGTGTGTAACACAGTAAGCAGGTCCAGGTGAGTCCCCGTGGTGAAAAGAATCACCACGTCCAGGTGAGTCCCAGGTGGGAACCAGGATCACCAGGTACAGTTGAGGCCCTTGAAAGAACTAGAGTCTACTGGCACAAAAACAGACACATAGATCAGTGAAACAGAATAGAGAATCCAGAAGTGGACCCTGAACTTTATGGGCAACTAATATTCGATAAAGGAGGAAAGACAATCCATTAGAAGAAAGACAGTCTCTTCAATAAATGGTGCTGGGAAAATTGGACATCCACATGCAGAAGAATGAAACTAGACCACTCTCTTTCACCATACACAAAGATAAACTCAAAATGGATGAAAGATCTAAATGTGAGACAAGATTCCATCAAAATCCTAGAGAAGAACACAGGCAACACCCTTTTTGAACTCGGCCATAGTAACTTCTTGCAAGATACATCCACGAAGGCAAAAGAAACAAAAGCAAAAATGAACTATTGGGACTTCATCAAGATAAGAAGCTTTTGCACAGCAAAGGATACAGTCAACAAAACTCAAAGACAACCTACAGAATGGGAGAAGATATTTGCAAATGACATATCAGATAAAGGACTAGTTTCCAAGATCTATAAAGAACTTATCAAACTCAACACCAAAGAAACAAACAATCCAATCATGAAATGGGAAAAAGACATGAACAGAAATCTCACAGAGGAAGACATAGACATGGCCAACATGCACATGAGAAAATGCTCCGCATCACTTGCCATCAGGGAAATACAAATCAAAACCACAATGAGATACCACCTCACACCAGTGAGAATGGGGAAAATTACCAAGACAGGAAACAACCAATGTTGGAGAGGATGCGGAGAAAAGGGAATCCTCATACACTGTTGGTGGGAATGTGAACTGGTGCAGCCACTCTGGAAAACTGTGTGGAGATTCCTCAAACAGTTAAAAATATACCTGCCCTACGACCCAGCAATTGCACTGTTGGGGATTTTCCCCAAAGAGACAAATGCAATGAAATGCCCGGACACCTGCACCCCGATGTTTATAGCAGCAATGGCCACGATAGCCAAACTGTGGAAGGAGCCTCGGTGTCCAACGAAAGATGAATGGATAAAGAAGATGTGGTTTATGTATACAATGGAATATTATTCAGCTATTAGAAATGACAAATACCCAAAATTTGCTTCAACGTGGATGGAACTGGAGGGTATTATGCTGAGTGAAGTAAGCCAGTCGGAGAAAGACAAACATTATATGTTCTCATTCATTTGGGGAATATAAATAATAGTCAAAGAGAATATAAGGGAAGGGGGAAGAAATGTGTGGGAAATATCAGAAAGGGAGACAGAACGTAAAGACTGCTAACTCTGGGAAACGAACTAGGGGTGGTAGAAGGGGAGGAGGGCGGGGGGTGAGAGTGAATGGGTGACGGGCACTGGGGGTTATTCTGTATGTTAGTAAATAGAACACCAATAATAAAAAATAAATTTAAGAAAAAAAGAAAAAAGAAAGAACCAGAGTCAACAGGTCGAAGTCAAGCGCAGGTGGCAACCAGGGTCAGCAGGTCCAAGTCAGGCCAAAGTGCGGTTCACAGTCATTAGGGCACGGTGAGAACCAGAGGGGGACCAGAGTCACCTGGTCCAGGTGAGGTCCATTTGTGGAACACAGTCACCGGGCCCCAATGGTGCCCAGTTGAGGACCATGGTCAACAGGGCCAGGTGAGGCCCAGATGGGGACCGGAGTCCCCAAATCCAGGTGAAGACCAGGTGGGGACCACAGTCACCAGATCCAGGGTAGTCTCAGGTGCAGACCAGAATCACCAAGTCCAGGTGAGGTGCAGGTGGCAACCACACTCACCAGGTCCCGGTGAGGCCCTGGTGGGGACCAGAGTCACGAGGTACATGAGAAGCTAGAAACACTGCAGCCACCAGGTCCACATGATGTCCATGTGGGGACGAGAATCACCAGTTACAGGTGAGGACCAGGTGGGGATCCGACTCACCATGTCCAGTTGAGACCCAGGTGGGAACGAGTGTCACCATGTCCAGGTGTGGCCCAGGTGAAGACCAGAGTTAATAGGTCCGGCTGGGTCACTGTTAGTGAACAGTGCACCCATATCCTGATGCTACCCTGGTGGGTACCAGAGACACCAGGTCCTGGTCAGGCCCAGGTGGGACCAGAGATATGAGGTCCAGGTGAGGTCCCGATGGGAACCACAGTCACCAGGTCTGGTGAGGCCATGCTTAGGATCAGAGTCACCAGTTACTGGTGAGGCCCAGGTGGAGCCAGAGTCACCTGGTACAGAAGAGGACAAAGTCAGGACCAGAGTTACCAGGATCAGGACAGTCCCAGTGGGGAATAGAGTAACCATGTCCCGATGATGCGCAGGTAGAACCAGAGTCACCAGGTCCAGATGAGGAGTAGGTGGGTAGCATATTCTCTAGGTCTCCGTGAGGCGCACTTGAGGACCAGAATCCCCAGGTCTAGTTGAGGCCTAGAGGGGTACCAGATTCACCCGGTCTAGGTGACATCCAGATGTGGAGCAGAGTCACCATGTCAGGGTGAGGCCCAGAGGGGATCCATAGTCATCATGTCCAGGTGAGGCTCAGGTGTGGAACAGAGATCCAGGTCATAATGTCCACAGGTGAGGACCAGAGTCACCAGATCTGGGTGAGGGCCAGTTAGGATCAGAGTCACCAGTTCCAGGTGAGGCTAAGAAGGAGTCCACAGCAATCAGATCCAGGTGGGGAACAAAGTCAGCAGGACTGGGTGAGGCCCAGATGGGGAACAGATTCACCAGGTCCAGGTGATTCCCAGGTAGTGACCAGAGATACCAGTTCAGGGTGAGGACCAGGAAAGGACAAGATTCAACAGGTCCACGTTAGGCCCACATGGGGACCTGTGTAACCAGGTATGGGTGAGGCCCAAGTGGCAACCCCACTCCCCAGGTCCAGGTGAGGCCAACTTGTAGGCCATCCAGAGGAACCATGTCACGATGATGCCCTGGTTGGGACCAGAGTTACCAGATTCAGGTGAGGCCAACCTTCAGGTCATGCACTGGAAACATGTCCTGATGATGCCCAGGTAGTGACAAGAGTCACCAGGTCCAAATGAGGCCCAGATGGAGCATATTCAAGAGGTCCACGTGAGGCCCATTTGAGGACAAATGTAACCAGATCTCGTTGAGGCCTAGAGGGGTAACAGTATCACCTGGTTCAGGTGACATCAAGATGGGAACCAGAGTCTCCAGGTCAGAGTGAGGCCCAGAGAGGTTCCAGAGTCATCATGTCCAGGTGAGGCTCAGGTGTGGAACAGAGTAACCAGGTACCAATGATGCCCAGGTGAGGACCAGAGTCCCCAGATCTGGGTGACGCGCAGATAGGATCAGAGTCACCAGTTCCAGGTCAGGTCAAGAAAGAGTCCACAGCAATGAGGTCCAGGTGGGGAACAAAGTCACCAGGACTGGGTGAGGTCCAGATGGGGACCAGATTCACTGGTCCAGGTGATTCCCAAGTGGTGACCAGAGTTACCAGTTCCGGTGAGGACCAGGTAAGGACAAGATTCACCAGGTCCAAGTGAGGCCCACGTCGGGACCAGTGTCACCAGGTATGGGTGAGGCCCAGGAGGCAAACCCACAAACCAGGGCCAGGTGAGGCATACGTGCAGGCCATGCAGAAGAACCGTGTCCCGATGATGCCCAGGGAGGGTCCAGATTTACCAGGTCTAGGTGAGTCCAACCTGCAGGCCATGCAGTGGAATCATGTCCTGATGTTGCCCAGGAAGTGACCAGAGTCACCAGGTCCAAATGAGGCCCAGATGGAGCATATTCACTAGGTCCAGGTGAGGCCCAGGTGGAGACCAGAGTCCCCGGGTCTGGGAGAGGACCAGGTAAGGACCAGATTCACCAGGTCCAAGATGCCCATGTGGGGACCTGAGTCACCAAGTATGGGTGAGGCCCAGGTGCCACCCCACTCAGCAAGTCCCGGTGAGGCCAACCTGCCGGTCAGAGTCACCAGATCCACGTGAGACCCTAGTGCGGACCGGAGTCACCAGGTAAATATGAGTCTACAAGAACACCACAGCCACCAGGTCCAGGTGAGGTTCATGTGGGAACAAGAGTAACCAGGGCCAGGTGAGACCCAGGTGGGGACCACAGACACCAGGTCCAAATTGAGGCCTAGGTGGGGGGACCAGAGTCATCAGTACCAGTTGAGGCCAAAGTGTGGAGCAGAGTTATCATGTCCAGGTGAGGCCCAGGTGGGGTACAGTGTAACCATGTCCCATTGATGCCAGGTGGGAAAAGAGTCACAGGTCCAGACGAGGCCTGAATGAGGAGTAGATTCACCAGGTCTTATTGAGGCCCAGTTGAGGACCAGTGTCCCCAGCTCCGGGTGAGTCCCAGAGGGGATCAGAGTCACCCGGTCCTCGTGATATCCAGGGGGGGACCAGAGTCATAACTTCAGGGTGAGGCCCAGAGTGGGATGAGAAGCACTAGGTCCAGGTGAGGCCCCGATGTGGACCTGAGAATCCAGGTCCCATGATGCCCATATGAGGACCTGAGTCACCAGGTCCAGGTGAGGTCCCTGTGGGAACCAGTCACCTGGTCCAGGTGAGGCCCAGGTGGGACGACAGTCACCAGGTCCAGGTGAGGCCCAGGTATATAAGAGAGTATCCAGGTCCCAATGATGCCCAGGTAAGGACCAGAGTCAACAAGTCCAGGAGAGACCCAATATGGATCAGAGTCATTGTGTTCCAGGTGAGGCCAGATGGAGACCACAGGAACCAGGTCCAGGAGAGCCACATATGGGAACCAGAGCCACCAGATCCAGGTGAGGTCCAGGTGGGACCACAGTCACAAGGTCCAGGTGAGGCACAGGTGGCAACAGGATTCACCAAGTCCAGGTGAGGCCCAGGTTGTGACCAGTTACCAGATCCATGTGCAGACCAGCTAAGGACCAGATTCACCAGGCCCTATTGATGCCCAAGGGGTGACCAGAGTCACCAGGTAAGCGTGAGGCCCAGAGTGGAACCAGAGTAACCAGTTTAGTTTGAGGCCCAGAATGGGACCAGAAGTCCCTGGTCAAAGTGAGGCACAGGTGTGGCATAGAGTATCCAGGGTGAGGATCATTGGGCCCATCACCCAATGCTGCCTGGGTGAGGACCAGAGGCACTAGGGCCATGCAGGCCCAGATGGGGAACAGAATCACTACGTCCTGGTGAGGCATAGAATAAGACCACAGTCACCAGTATCAGGTGAGCCCCTTGTGGGAACCAGAGCCACTCTATGCAGCTGAGTCCCAGGTACATGTGAGGCACACGTGAGGACCAGATTCATCAGGTCGAATTGAGGCATAGCTGGGGACAAGAGTCACCAGGTCTGAGTGCGGCCTAGGTGGGGCAAGATTCAGCAGTTCTGAGTTAGGTCCAAGTGGGGATGAGAGACACCAAGTCCAGGTGAGGCCAAACTGAGGACCAGAGTCACCAGATCCACATGAGGTCCATGCTGGAAAGGAGTCACCAGGTCCAGAAGAGGTCCTGGGGTGGACCAGAGTCACCAGTTCCAGGTGAAGTCCAGGTGGGGACCAGAGTCACTAGGTCTAGATGAGGCCCAGGTGAGGACCAGAGTTACCAGGTACACGTGAGGCCCCGGTGGGGATCAGAGGCAACATGTCCATGTGAGTCTGGCTTGGGGACCATGGTCAACAGGTCTACTTGAGGCCCAGGTGTGGAACACAGTAAGCAGGTCCCGGTGAGTCCCCGGTGGTGACAAGAGTCACCACGTCCAGGTGAGGCCCAGGTGGGGACCAGGATCACCAGGTCCAGGGGAGGCCCTTGAAAGAACCAGAGTCAACAGTTCGAGGTCAGGAGCAGGTGGCAACCAGGGTCAGCAGGTCCAATCAGGCCAAAGTGGGGTTCACAGTCACTAGGGCACGGTGACCCCCAGAGGGGGACCAGAGTCACTTGGTCCAGGTGAGGCCATTTGTGGAACACAGTCACCAGGTCCCAATTTTGCCCAGTTGAGGACAACCCCACTCACCAGGTCCAGGTGAGGCCTACCTGCAGGCCATGCCGTGATACCATATCCCGATGATGCCCAGGTAGGGACCAGAGTCACCAGGTCCAAATGAGGCCCAGATGGGGTATATTCAATAGGTCCAGGTGAGAATCAGTTGAGGACCAGAGTCACCAGATCACTTTGAGCCCTAGAGGGGTACCAGAATCACCTGGTCCAGGTGACATCCAGATGGGGACCAGAGTCACCAGGTCAGAGTGAGTCCCAGAGAGGTTCCAGAGTCATCATGTCCAGGTGAGGCTCAGGTGTGGAACAGAGTCACCAGGTATCAATGATGCCAAGGTGAGGACCAGAGTCACCAGATCTGGGAGACGCACAATAGGATCAGAGTCACCAGTTTCAGGTTAGGCCAAGAAAGATTCCACAGCAATCAGGTCCATGTGGGAACAAAGTCACAAAGACTGGGTGAGTCCCAGATGGGGACCAGAGTCACCAGGTCAGGGTGAGGCCAAGAGGGGCTCCAGAGTCAACATGTCCAGGTGAGGCTCAGGTGTGGAACACAGTGTCCAGGTCTTAGTGGTCCACATGTGAGGACCAGAGTGACCAGATCTGTGTGACGCGCAGATAGGATCAGAGTCACCAGTTCCAGGTGAGGCCAAGAAAGAGTCCACAGCAATCAGATCCAGGTGGGGAACACAGTCACCAGGACTGGGTGAGGCCCAGATGGGGACCAGATTCAACAGGTCCAGGTGAGGCCCAGGTGGTGACCAGAGTCCCCGGGTCTGGGAGTGGACCAGGTAAGGACCAGTTTCACCAGGTCCAAGAGGCCCACGTGGGGAACAGTCATAAGGTACGGGGTGGCAACCCCACTCACCAGGTCCAGGTGAGGCCAACCTTCAGGCCAGAGTCACCAGATCCACGTGAGGCCCTAGTGGGGACCGGAGTCACCAGGTAAATGTGCGTCTACAAGAACACCACAGTCACCAAGTCCAGGTGTGGTCATGTGGGAACGAGAGACACCAGGTCCAGGTGAGACCCAGGTGGGGACCACAGTCACCAGGTCCAGATTGAGGCCTAGGTGGGGGGACCAGAGTCATCAGGACCAGTTGAGGCCAAAGTGTGGAGCAAACTTATCATATCCAGGTGAGGTCCAGGTGGGGAACAGAGTAACCATGTCCCATTGATGCCAGGTGGGAAAAGAGTCACAAGGTCCCGGTGAGGCGCAGGTGTCAACAGGATTCACCAAGTCCAGGTGAGGCCCAGGTGGCGACCAGTCACCAGATCCATGTGAGGACCAGCTAAGGACCAGATTCACCAGGCCCAGGTGAAGCCCAAGGGGTGACCAGCGTCACCAGGTAAGGGTGAGGCCCAGAGGGGGAACCAGAGTAACCAGTTTAGTTTGAGGCCCAGAATGGGACCAGACGTCCCTGGTCACAGTGAGGCCCAGGTGTGGAATAGAGTATCCAGGTCCCAATGATGCCTGGGTGAGGACCAGAGTCACTAGGGCCATGCAGGCCCAAATGGGGAACAGAATCACTTGGTCCTGGTGAGGCATAGAATAAGACCACAGTCACCAGTATCAGGTGAGTCCCATGTGGGATCCAGAGCCACTCTATCCAGCTGAGTCCCAGGTCCATGTGAGGCCCACTTGAGGACCAGATTCATCAGGTCGAATTGAGGCATAGCTGGGGACAAGAGTCACCAGGTCTGGGCGCGGCCTAGGTGGGGCAAGATTCAGCAGTTCTGAGTTAGGTCAAAGTGGGGACGAGAGACACCAGGTCCAGGTGAGGCCAAACTGAGGACCAGAGTCACCATATCCAGGTGAGCTCCATGTTGGAAAGACAGTCACCAGGTCGAGGAGAGGTCCAGCTGGGGACCAGAGTCACCAGATCCAGGTGACTTCCAGGTGGGGACCAGAGTCACCAGATCCAGGTGAAGCCCAGGTTGGGACCAGTCAGTAGGTCCAGATGAAGCCTAGGTGAGGGCCAGAGTTACCATGTACACGTGAGGCACCGGTGGGGATAGGGGGCAACAGGTCCATGTGAGGCGGGCTTGGGGACCATGGTCAACAGGTCTACATTAGGCCCAGGTGTGGAACACAGTAACCAGGTCCATGTGAGAACCGGTGGTGACAAGAGTCACCACGTCCAGGTGAGGCCCAAGTGGGGCCATGATCACCAGGTACAGGGGAGGTCCTTGAAAGAACCAGAGTCAACTGTTCGAGGTCAGTCGCAGGTGGCAACTGGGGTCAGCAGGTCCATGTCAGGCCAAAGTGGGGTTGAGAGTCACTAGGGCACGTTTAGACCCAGAGGGGGACGAGAGTCACCTGGTCCAGGTGAGGTCCAGTTGTGGAACACAGTCTCTGGGTCCCAATTTTGCCCAGTTGAGGACCATGTTCAACAGGGCCAGGTGAGGCCCAGATGGGGACCGGAGTCCCCAAATCCAGGTGAAGCCAAGGTGGGGACCACAGTCACCAGCTCCAGGTTTGTCTCAGGTGCAGACCAGAATCACCAGGTCCATGTGTGGTGCAGGTGGCAACCACACTCACCAGGTCCCGGTGAGGTCCTGGTGGGGACCAGAGTCACGAGGTACATGAGAAGCTAGAAACACTGCAGCCACCAGGTCCACATGATGTCCATGTGGGGACGAGAATCACCAGTTACAGGTGAGGACCAGGTGGGGATCCGACTCACCATGTCCAGGTGAGATCCAGGTGGGAACCAGTGTCACCATGTCCAGGAGTGGCCCAGGTGAAGACCAGAGTTGATAGGTCCGGCTGGGTCACTGTTAGTGTACAATATAACCATATGCTGATGCTACCCAGGTGGGTACCAGAGACATCAGGACCTGGTGAGCCCCAGGTGGGACCAGAGACATGAGGTCCAGGTGAGGTCCCGATGGGAACCACAGTCACCAGGTCAGCTGAGGCCATGCTTAGGATCAGAGTCACCAGTTACAGGTGTGGCCCACGTGGAGCCAGAGTCACTTGGTACAGAAGAGGCCAAAGTCAGGACCAGAGTTACCAGGATCAGGTCAGTTCGAGTGTGGAATAGAGTAACCATGTCCAATGATGCCCAGGTAGAACCAGAGTCATCAGGTCCACATGGGGCACAGGTGGGGATCATGATCACTAGGTCCCAGTGAGGCCCAGGTGAGGACCAGGGTCACCAGATCTGGTTGAGGCCTAGAGGGGTACCAGAAACACCTGGTCCAGGTGACATCCAGATGGGGACCAGAATCACCATGTCAGGGGGAGGCCCAGAAAGGTTCCAGAGTCATCATGTCCAGGTGAGGCTCAGGTGTGGAAGAGATTCACCAGGTACCAATGATGCCCAGGTGAGTACCAGAGTCACCAGGTCTGGGTGACACGCAAATAGGATCAGAGTCACCGGTTCCAGGTGAGGCCAAGAAAGGGTCCACAGCAATCAGGTCCAGGTGGGGAACAAAGCCCCGAGGACTGGGTGACGCCCAGATGGGGACCAGATTCACCAGGTCCAGGTGATTCCCAGATGGTGAACAGAGTTTCGAGTTCCGGGTGAGGACCAGGGAAGGACCAGATTCACCAGGTCCAAGTGAGGCCCACGTGGGGACCTGTGTCACCAGGCATGTGTGAGGCCCAAGTGACAACCTCTCTCACCAGGTCCAGGTGAGGCCAACCTGCAGGCCATGCAGAGGAACCATGTCCTGATGATGCCGAGGTAGGGACTAGAGTTCTCAGGTCCAGGTGAGGCCAACCTGCAGGCCATGCAGTGGAACATGTCCCGATGATGCCCAGGTAGGGATCAGAGTCACCAGTTCCAATTGAGGCCCAGATGGAGCATATTCACTAGGTGCAGGTGAGGCCCAGTTGAGGATCACAGTCACCAGATATGGTTGAGTCCTAGAGGGGTACCAGAATCACCTGGACCAGGTGACATCCAGATGGGGACCAGAGTCACCAGGTCAGGGTGAGGCCCAGAGAGGTTCCAGAGTCATCATGTCCAGGTGAGACTCAGGTGAGGAACAGAGTCACCAGGTACCAATGATGCCCAGGTGAGGACCAGACTCACCAGATCTGGGTGACGTGCAGATACGATCAGAGTGACCAGTTCCAGGTGAGGCCAAGAAGGAGACCACAACCATCAGGTCCAGGTGGCGAACAAAGTCACCAGGAATGGGTGAGGCCCAGATGGGGACCAGATTCACCAGGTCCAGGTGAGGCCCAGGTGGTGAGCAGAGTCCCCGGGTCTGGGAGAGGACCAGGTAAGGACCAGATTAACAGATCAAAGAGGCCCAGGTGGGGACCTGAGTCACCAGGTATGGGTGAGGCCCAGATGGAGACCAGAGTCCCCAAAGCAGGTGAAGCCCAGGTGGGGACCACAGTCACCAGATCCAGGGTAGTCTCAGGTGCAGACCAGAATGACCAGTTGCACTTGAGGTGCAGGTGGCAACCACACTCACCAGGTCCTGTGAGGCCCTGGTGGGAACCAGAGTCACGAGGTACATGAGAAGCTAGAAACACTGCAGCCACCAGGTCCACATGATGTCCATGTGGGAACGAGAATCACCAGTTACAGGGGAGGACCAGTTGTGGATGGACTCACCATGTCCAGGTGAGACCCAGGTGGGAACCAGTGTCAACATGTCCAGGTGTGTCCCAGGTGAAGACCAGAGTTTATAGGTCCTGCTGGGTCACTGTTAGTGAACAGTGTAACCGTATCCTGATGCTACCAAGGTGGGTACCAGAGACCCCAGGTCCTGGTGAGGCCCAGTTTGGACCAGAGACATGAGGTCCAGGGGAGGTCCCGATGGGAACCACAGTCACCAGGTCAGGTGAGGCCATGCTTAGGATCAGAGTCACCAGTTACAGGTGAACCCAAGGTTGATCCAGAGTCACCTGGTACAGAAGAGGCCAAAGTCAGGACCAGAGTTGCCAGGATCAGGTCACTCCAATTGGGAATAGAGTAACCATGTCCCGATGATGCCCAGGTAGAACCAGAGTCACCAGGCCCAGATGTGGCGCAGGTGGGGAGTATGTTAACTAGGTCCGTTGAGGCCCAGTTGAGGACCAGAGTCACCAGGTCTAGGTGAAGCCTAGAGGGGTACCAGATTCACCTGGTCTGGTGACATCCAGATGGGGACCAGAGTCCTCATGTCAGGCTGAGGCCCAGAAGGGATCCAGAGTCAACATATCCGGTTGAGGCTCAGGTGTGGAACAGAGTATCCAGGTCATAATGGTCCACAGGTGAGGACCAAAATCACCAGATCTGGGTGAGGCCCAGTTAGCATCAGAGTCAGCAGTTCCAGGTTAGCCAAGAAGGAGTCCACAGCAATCAGGTCCAGGTGGGGAAGAAAGTCAACAGGACTGGGTGAGGCCCAGATGGGGACCAGACTCACCAGGCCCAGGTGATTCCCATGTGGTGACCAGAGTTACCAGTTCCGGGTGACCACCAGGTAAGGACCAGATTCACCAGGTCCAAGTGAGGCCCACGTGGGGACCTGTGTCACTAGGCAAGGGTGAGGCCCAGGTGACAAACCCACTCACCAGTTCCAGGTGAGGCCAACCTGCAGGTCATGCAGAGGAACCAGGTCCGAAAGATGCTCAGGTAGGGACGAGAGTTACCAGGTCCAGGTGAGGCCAACCTACAGGCCATGCAGAGTCACTTGGTCCAGATGAGGCCCAGGTGAGGACCAGAGTCACCAGATCTGGGAGAGGCCCAGTTGGGATCAGAGTTACCACTTCCAGGTGAGGCCAAGAAGGTGCCCACAGCAATCAGGTCCACGTGGGGAACATAGTCACCAGGACTAGGTGATGCCCAGGTGATGACCAGATTTACCAGTTCCGGGTGAGGACTAGGTAAGGACCACATTCACCAGGTCCAAGTGAGGCCCACGTGGGGACCTGTGTCACCAGGCATGGGTAAGATCCAGGTGGGAACCCCACTCACCAGGTCAAGATGTCCCGATGATGCCCAGGTACGGACCAGAGTTACCAGGTCCAGGTGAGGCAAACCAGCAGGCCATGCAGTGGAACCATTTCCAGATGATGCCCAGTGAGTGACCAGAGTCACCAGGTCCAAATGAGGCCCAGATGGAGCATATTCACTAGGTCCAGTTGAGGCCCAGTTGAGGACAAGAGTCACCAGATCTGGTTGAGGTCTAGAGGGGTTCCAGAATCACCTGGTCCAGGTGACATCCAGATGGGGACCAGATCACCAGGTCAGGGTGAGGCCCAGAGAGGTCCCAGAGACATCATGTCCAGGTGAGGCTCAGGTGTGGAACAGAGTAACCAGGTTTCAATGATGCCCAGGTGAGGACGAGAGTCACCAGGTCTGGGTGACGCACAGATCGGATCAGAGTCACCAGTTCAAGGTGAGGGCAAGAAAGAGTCCAGAGCAATCAGGTACAGTTGGGGAACATAGTCACCAGGACTGGGTTAGGCCCAGATGGGGACCAGATTCAGCAGGTCCAGGTGAGGCCCATGTTGTGACCAGACTCCCCGGGTCTGGGAGAAGTCCAGGTAAGTGCCAGATTCACCAGGTCCAAGAGGCCCATGTGGGGACCTGAGTCACCAGGTATGGGTGAGGCCCAGGTTGCATCCCACTAATCAAGTCCAGGTGAGGCCAACCTGCAGGCCAGAGTCACCAGGCCCAGGGGAGGCCCAAGGGGTGATCAGAGTCATCAGGTAAGGGTGAGGTTAAGAGGGGGAACCAGAGTAACCAGTTTAGTTTGAGGCCCAGAATGGGACCAGCGGTTCCTGGTAAAAGTGAGGCCCAGGTATGGAATAGAGTATCCAGGTCCCAATGATGCCTGAGTGAGGACCAGAGTCACTAAGGCCATGCAGGCCCAGATGGGGAACAGAATCACTAGGTTCTGGTGAGGCATAGAATAAGACCACATTCTGCAGTACCAGGTGAGCCCCTAGTGGGAACCAGAGCCACTCTTTCCAGCTGAGTCCCAGGTAAATGTGAGGTCCACGTGAGGACCAGATTCATCAGGTCGAATTGAGGCATAGCTAGGGACAAGAGTCACCAGGTCTGGGTGCGGCCTAGGTGGAGCAAGATTCAGCAGTTCTGAGTTAGGTCAAAGTGGGCAAGAGAGACACCAGGTCCAGGAGAGGTCCAGATTCGGACCAGAGTCACCAGATCCAGGTGAGGTCCATGTTGGAAAGAGAGTCACCAAGTCCAGGAGAGGTCCAGGTGGGGACCAGAGTCACCAGATCCAGGTGAAGCCCAGGTGGGGACCAGAGTCACTAGGTCCAGATGAGGCCCAGGTGAGCATCAGAGTTACCAGATACACGTGAGCCCCCGGCGGGGATCAGAGCCAAAAGGTCCACGTGAGGCCGGCTTGGGGACCATAGTCAACAGGTCTACCTGAGGCCCAGGTGTGGAACAAAGTAATCATGTCAAGGTGAGTCCCCGGTTGTGACAAGAGTCCCCACGTCCAGTTGAGGACCAGTTGGGGACCAGGATCACCAGGTACAGGGGAGGCCCTTGAGAGAACCAGAGTCAACAGTTTTAGGTCAGGCGCAGGTGGCAACCAGGGTCAGTAGGTCCAAGACAGGCCAAAGTGGGGTTCACAGTCACTAGGGCACAGTGAGACCCAGAGGTGGACCAAAGTCACCTTGTCCAGGTGAGATCCAGGTGTGGAATACAGTCACCGGGTCCCAATTCTACACAGTTGAGGACCGTGGTCAACAGGGCCAGTTGAGGCCCAGATGGGGACCGGAGTCCCCAAATTCAGGTGAAGCCCAGGTGGGGACCACAGTCACCAGATCCAGGGTAGTCTCAGGTGGACACCAGAATCACCAGGTCCTGGTGAGGTGCAGGTGGCAACCACACTCACCAAGTCCCGGTGAGGCCCTGGTGGGGACCAGACTCACGAGGTACATGAGAAGCTAGTAACACTGCAGCCACCAGGTCCACATGATGTCCATGTGGGAACGAGAATTACAAGTTACAGGTTAGGACCAGGTGGGGATCTGAGTCACCATGTCCAGGTGAGACCCTGGTGGGAACCAGTGTCACCATGTCCAAGTGTGGACCAGGTGAAGACGAGAGTTAATAGGTCCGGCCGCGTCACTGTTGGTGAACAGTGTAACCATATCCTGATGCTACTCAGGTGGGTACCAGATACAAGTCCTTGTGAGTCCCAGTTTGGACCAGAGACATGAGGTCCAGGTGAGGTACCGATGGAAACCACAGTCACCAGGTGAGGAGAGGCCATGCTGAGGATCAGAGTCACCACTTACAGGTGAGGTCCAGGGGGAGCCAGAGTCACATGGCACAGAAGAGGCCAAAGTCAGGACCAGAGTTACCACGATCAGGTCAGTCCCACTGGGAATAGAGTAACCACGTCCCGATGATGCCCAGGTAGAACCACAGTTATCAGGTCCAGGTGCGGCCAACCTAAAGGCCATGCAGTGGAACCTTGTCCCGATGATGCCCAGGTAGGGAAGAGAGTCACCAGATCCAAATGAGGCCCAGATGGAGCATATTCACTAGGTCCAGACTAGGCCCAGTTGAGGACCAGAGACACCAGGTCTGGTTTAGACCTAGAGGGGTACCAGAATCACCTGGTCCAGGTGACATCTAGATGGGGACCAGAGTCTCCAGGCCTGAGTCACGTGCAGAGAGGATAAGAGTCACCAGTTCCAGGTGAGGCCAAGAAAGAGTCCAAAGCAATCAGGTCCAGGTGGGGAACAAACTCACCAGGACTGGTTGAGGCCCAGATGGGGAAGAGATTCACCAGGTCCAGGTGAGGCCCAGGAGGTGACCAGAATCCCCGGGTCTGGGAGAGGACCAGATTCACCAGGTCCAAGAGAACCACTTGGGTTCCTGAGTCACCAGGTATGGATGAAGCTCAGGTAGCAACCCCACTCAGCAGGTCCAGGTGAGGCCAACCTGCACGCCAGAGTCACCAGATCCAGGTGAGGCCCTAGTGGGGACCGGTGTCACCAGGTAAATGTGAGTCTACAACAAAACAACAGTCACCAGGTCCAGGTGTGTTTCATGTGGGATCGAGAGTCACCATCCAGGTGAGACCCAGGTGGGGACCACAGTCACCAGGTCCAGATTGAGGCCTCGGTGGGGGACGAGAGTCATCAGGAGCAGTTGAGGCCAAAGTGTGGAGCAAAGTTATCATGTACAGGTGACGCCCAGGTGGGGAACAGAATAACCATGTCCCATTGATGTCAGGTGAGAAAAGAGTCACAAGGTCCAAACGAGGCCTAAGTGAGGAGTAGATTCACCAGGTCTTGTTGAGGATCAGCTGAGGACCAGTGTCCCAGCTCCGGGTGAGTCCCAGAGGGGGACCAGAGTCACCTGGTTCTGGTGATATCCAGGTGGGGATCAGAATCACCACGTCCGGGTGAGGCCCAGAGGGGGACGAGAATCACTAGGTCCAGATGAGGCCCCGATGTGGAACTGAGAAACCAGGTCCCATGAAGCCCATATGAGGACCTGAGTCACCAGGTCCAGGTGAGGTCCCTGTGGGAACCAGTCACCTCGTCCAGGTGAGGTCCAGGTTGGACCACAGTCACAAGGTCCAGGTGAGGCGCAGGAGGCAACAGGATTCACCAAGTCCAGGTGAGGCCCAGGTGGCGACCAGTCACCAGATCCAGGTGCGGAACAGATAAGGACCAGATTCTCCAGGCCCAAGTGAAGCCCAACGGGTGACCAGAGTCACCAGGGCAGGGTGAGGCCCAGAGGGGGGACCAGAGTAACCAGTTTAGTTTGAGGCCCAGAATGGGACCAGAGGTCCCTGGTCAAAGAGAGGCCCAGGTGTGGAATAGAGTATCCAGGTCACAATGACACCTGGGTGAGGACCAGAGTCACTAAGGCCATGCAGGCCCAGATGGGGAACAGAATCACTAGGTCCTGGTGAGGCATAGAATAAGACCACATTCAGCAGTATCAGGTGAGCCCCTTGTGAGAACCAGAGCCACTCTATCCAGCTGAGTCCCAGGACCAGGTGAGTCCCACGTGAGGACCAGATTCATCAGGTCGAATTGAGGCATAGCTGGGGACAAGAATCACCAGGTCTGGGTGCGGCCTAGGTGGGGCAAGATTCAGCAGTTCTGAGTTAGGTCAAAGTGGGCAAGAGAGACACCAGGTCCGGAGAGGTCCAGATTCGGACCAGAGTCACCAGATCCAGGTGAGGTCCATGTTGGAAAGAGAGTCACCAAGTCCAGGAGAGGTCCAGGTGGGGACCAGAGTCACCAGATCCAGGTGAAGCCCAGGTGGGGACCAGAGTCACTAGGTCCAGATGAGGCCCAGGTGAGGATCAGAGTTACCAGATACACGTGAGCCCCCGGCGGGGATCAGAGCCAAAAGGTCCACGTGAGGCCGGCTTGGGGACCATAGTCAACAGGTCTACCTGAGGCCCAGGTGTGGAACAAAGTAATCATGTCAAGGTGAGTCCCCGGTTGTGACAAGAGTCCCCACGTCCAGTTGAGGACCAGTTGGGGACCAGGATCACCAGGTACAGGGGAGGCCCTTGAGAGAACCAGAGTCAACAGTTTGAGGTCAGGCGCAGGTGGCAACCAGGGTCAGTAGGTCCAAGACAGGCCAAAGTGGGGTTCACAGTCACTACGGCACGGTGATACCCTGAGTGGGACCAGAGTCACCTGGTCCAGTTGAGGTCCAGTTGTGGAACACAGTCACCGGGTCGCAGTTTAGCCAGGTTGAGGACCATGGTCAACAGGGCCAGGTGAGGCCCACATGGGGACCTGAGTCCCCAAAGTAGTGAAGCCGAGGTGGGGACCACATCACCATATCCAAGGTAGTCTCACGTGCAGACCAGAATCATCAGGTCCAGGTGAGGTGCAGGTGGCAACCAAACTCACCAGGTCCCGGTGAGGCCCTGGTGGGGACCAGAGTCACGAGGTACATGAGAATCTAGAAACACTGCAGCCAGGAGGTCCACATGATGTACATATGGGAATGAGAATCACCAGTTACAGGTGAGGACCAGGTGGGGATCCGAATCACAATGTCCAGGTGAGACCCATGTGGGAACCAGTGTCACCATGTCCAGTTGTGGCCCAGGTGAAGACCAGAGTTAATAGGTCCAGCTGGGTCACTGATAGTGAACAGTGTAACCATATCCTGATGCTACCCAGGTGGGTACCAGAGACACCAGGTCCTGGTGAGGCCCAGGTGGGACCAGAGACATGAGGTCCAGGTGAGGTCCGATGAGAACCACAGTCACCAGGTCAGGTGAGGCCATGCTTTGGATCAGAGTCACCAGTTACTGGTGAGACCCAGGTTTGAGCCAGAGTCACCTGGTACAGAAGATGCCAACGTCAGGACCAGAGATACCAGGATCAGGTCTGTCCCAGTGGGGAATAGAGTAACCATGTCCCGGTGATGCCCAGGTAGGACCAGAGTCACCAGGTCCAGATGAGGCGAGGTGGGGAGCATGTTCACTAGGTCCTGGTGAGGCCCAGTTGAGGCCTAGAGTCACCAGGACAAGTTGAGGCCTAGAGGGGTTCCAGATTCACCTGGTCTAGGTGACATCCAGACGGGGACCAGAGTCACCATGTCAGGGTGAGGCCCAGAGGGGATCCAGAGTCAGCATGTCCAGGTGAGGCTCAGGTGTGGAACAAAGTATCCAGGTCATAACGGTCCACAGGTGAGTATCAGAGTCACCAGATCTGGGTGAGGCCCAGTTAGGATCAGAGTCAACAGTTCCAGTTGAGGCCAAGAAGGAGTCCACAGCAATCAGGTCCAGGTGGGGAAGAAAGTCAACAGGACTGGGTGAGGCCCAGATGGGGACCAGAATCACCAGGTCCAGGTGATTCCCAGGTGGTGACCAGGGTTACCAGGTCCGGGTGAGGACCAGGAAAGGACCAGATTCACCAGGTCAAAGTGAGGACCAAGTGGGGACCTGTGTCACCAGGTATGGGTGAGCCCCAGGTGGCAACCCCACTCACTAGGGCCAGGTGAGGCCAACCTGGAGGCCATGCAGAGTAACCGTGTCCCGGTGATGCCCAGGTGGGGACCAGAGTTACAAGGTCCAGCTGAGGCCAACCTGCAGGCCATGCAGTGGATGCATGTCCCGATGATGCCAAGGTAGGGACGAGAGACACCAAGTCCAACTGAGGCCCAGATTAAGCATATTCACTAGGTCCAGGTGAGGCCCAGTTGAGGACCAGAGTCCCCAGACCTGGTTGAGGCCTTGAGGGGTACCAGAATCCCATGGTCCAGGTGACATCCAGATGGGGACGAGAGTCACCCGGTCAGGGTGAGGCCCAGAGAGGTTCCAGAGTCTTTAAGTCCAGGTGAGGCTCAGCTGTGGAACAGAGTCACCAGGTACCAATGATGCCCAGGTGAGGACCAGAGTCACCAGGTCTGGGTGATGTGCAGATAGATTAGAGTCACCAGTTCCAGGTGAGGCCAAGAAACTGTCCACAGCAATCAGGTCCAGGTGGTGAACAAAGTCACCATGACTAGCTGAGGCCCATATGGGGACCAGATTCACCAGGTCCAGGTGAGGCCCACGTGAGGACCTGAGTCACCAGGTATGGGTGAGGCCCAGGTGGCAACCCCACTCACCAGGTCCAGGTGAGGCCAACATGCAGGCCAGTGTCACCAGATCCAGGTGAGGCCCTAGTGGGGACCGGAGTCACCAGGTAAATGTGAGTCTACAAGAACACCACAGGGACCAGGTCCAGGTGTGGTTCATGTGGGAACGAGAGTCACCAGGTCCAGGTGAGCCCCAGGTAGGGACCACAGTCACCGGGTCCAGATTGAGGCCTAGGTGGGGGGACCAGATTCATCAGGACCAGTTGAGGCCAAAGTGTGGAGCAAAGTTATCATGTCTAGGTGAGGCCCAGGTGGGGAACAGAGTAACCATGTCCCGTTGATGCCAGGTGGGAAAAGAGTCACAAGGTTCAGACGAGACCTAAGTGAGGAGTAGATTCAACAGGTACTATTGAGATCCAGTTGAGGACCAGTGTCCCAAGCTCTGGGTTAGTCCCAAAGGGAGACCAGAGTCACCCGGTTCTGGTGATATCCAGATGGGGACCAGAGTCACCATGTCATGGTGATGCCCAGAGTGGATCCAGAGTCATCATGTCCAGGTGCGGCTCAGGTGTGGAACAGAGTATCCAGGTCATAATGGTCCACAGGTGAGGACCAGGTCACCATATCTGGGTGAGGCCCAGCTACGATCAGAGTCACCACTTCCAGGTGAGGCCAAGATGGGGTCCACAGCAATCAGGTCCAGGTGGGGAACAAAATCACCAGGAATGGGTCAGGACCATGTAAGGACCAGATTCACCAGGTCCAAGTGAGTCCCACGTGGGCACCTGGGTCACCAGGTATGGGTGAGGCCCAAGTGGCATCCCCACTCACCAGATCCAGGTGAGGACACACTGCAGGCAATGCAGAGGAAGAGTGTCCCGATGATGCCCAGGTAGAACCACAGTTACCAGGTCCAGGTGCGGCCAACCTAAACGCCATGCAGTGGAAACATGTCCCGATGATGCCCAGGTAGGGAAGAGAGTCACCAGGTCCAAATGAGGCCCAGATGGAGCATATTGAATAGGTCCAGGTGAGGCCCAGTTGAGGACCAGGGTCACCAGATCCAGGTGAAGCCAAGGTGGGGACCAGGGTCACTAGGTCCAGATGAGGCCCAAGTGAGGACCAGTGTTACCAGGTACACGTGATGCCCCGGTGGGAATCAGAGGCAACAGGTCCATATGAGGCCGGCTTCGGTACCATGGTCAACAGATCTAATTGTGGCCCAGGTGTGGAACACAGTAACCAGGTCCAGGTGAGTCCCCGGTGGTGACAAGTGTCACCACGTCCAGGTGAGTCCCAGGGGGGACCAGGATCACCAGGTACAGGGGAAGCCCTTGAATAAACCAGAGTCAACAGTTCGAGGTCAGGCGCAGGTGTCAACCAGGGTCAGCAGGTCCAAGTCAGGCCGAAGTGGGGTTCACAGTCACTAGGGCACGGTGAGACCCAGAGGGGCACCAGAGTCACGTGGTCCAGGTGAGGTCCAGTTGTGGAACACAGTCACCAATTTTGCCCAGTTGAGGACCATGGTCAAAAGGGCCAGGTGAGGCCCAGATGGGGACCAGAGTCCCCAAATCCAGGTGAAGCCCAGGTGGGGACCACAGTCACCAGATCTAGGGTAGTCTCAGGTGCAGACCAGAATCACCAGGTCCAGGTGAGGTGCAGGTGGCAACCACAGTCACCAGGTCTCGGTGAGGTCCTGGTGGGGACCAGAGTCACAAGGTACATGACAAACTAGAAACACCGCAGCCACCAGGTCCACATGATGTCCATGTGGGAAGGAGAATCAACAGTTACAGGTTAGGAGCAGGTGGGTATCTGACTCACCATTTCCAGGTGAGACCCAGGTGGGAACGAGTGTCACCATGTCCAGGTGTGGCCCAGGTGAAGACCAGAGTTAATAGGTCCGGCTGGGTCACTGTTAGTGAACAGTGTAACAATATCCTGATGCTACCCAGGTGGGTACCAGTGACACCAGGTCCTGGTGAGGCCCAGGTGGGACCAGAGACATGAGGTCCAGGTGAGGTCCGATGGGAACCACAGTCACCAGGTCAGGAGAGGCCATGCTTTGGATCAGAGTCACCAGTTACAGGTGAGGCCAAGGTGGAAGCAGAGTCACCTGGTACAGAAGAGGCCAAAGTCAGGACCAGAGTTACCAGAATCAGGTCAGTCCCAGTGGGGAACAGAGTAACCATGTCCCGATGATGCCCAGGTAGCCCCAGCGTCACCAGGTCCAGATGAGGCGCAGCTGGGGAGCATATTCACTAGGTCTCGGTGACACCCAGTTGAGGACCAGTGTCACCAGGTCTATTTGAGCCCTAGAGGGGTAACAGATTCACCTGGTCTAGGCGACATCCAGATGGGGACCAGAGTCACCATGTCAGGGTGAGGCCCAGAGAGGTTCCAGAGTCATCATGTCCAGGTGAGCCTAAGGTGTGGAACAGAGTCACCAGGTACCAATAATGCCCAGGTGAGGACCAGAGTCACCAGGTCCAGATGAGGCACAGGTGGGGAGCATGTTCACTAGGTCCCCGTGAGGCCCAGTTGAGGACCAGTGTCACCAGGTCAAGTTGACGCCTAGAGGGATACCAGATTCACCTAGTCTAGGTGACATCCGGATGGGGACCACAGTCATCATGTCAGGGTGAGGCTCAGGTGTGGAACAGAGTATCCAGGTCATAATGGTCCATAGGTGAGGACCAGAGTCACCAGATCTGGGTGAGGCCCAGTTAGATTCAGAGTCACCAGTTCCAGGTGAGGCCAAGAAGGAGTCCACAGCAATCAAGTCCAGGTGGGTTGACAAAGTCACCAGGACTGAATGAGGACCAGATGGGAACCAGATTAACCAGGTTCATGTGATTCCCAGGTGGTGACCCGAGTTAGGAGTTCCGGGTGAAGATCAGGTAAGACCAGATTCACAAGGTCCAAGTGAGTCCCACGTGGGGACCTGTGTCACCAAGCTTGGGTGAGGCCAAGGAAACAACGCCACTCACCAGGTCCAGGTGAGGCCAACCTGCAGGCCATGCAGAGGAACCATGTCCCGATAATACCCAGGTAGGGACCAGAGTCACCAGGTCCAAAGGAGGCCCAGATGGAGCATATTCACTAGGTCCAGGTGAGGCCCATTTGAGGACCAGAGTCAACAGAAGTGGTTGAGGCAGAGAGGGGTACCAGAATCACCTGGTCCAGGTGACATCCAGATGGAGACCATAATCAGCAGGTCAGGGTTAAGCCCAGAGTGATTCGAGAGTCCAGAGCCTCATGTTCAGGTGAGGCTCAGGTGTGGAACAGAGTCACCAGGTACCAAGGATGCCCTGGTGAGGACCAGAGTCACCAGGTCTGGGTGACGCGCAGATAGGATCAGAGTCACCAGTTCCAGGTGAGGCCAAGAAAGAGATCACAGCAATCAGGTCCAGGTGGGGAACAAAGTCACCAGGACTGGGTGAGGCTCAGATGGGGACCAGATTCACCAGGTCTAGGTGAGGCCCAGGTGGTGACCAGTGTCCCCGAGTCTAGGAAAGGACCAGGTAAGGACCAGATTCACCAGGTAGAAGAGGCCCACGTGGGGACCTGAGTCACCAAGTATGGGTTAGGCCCAGGTGGCAACCCCACTCACCAGGTCCAGGTGAGGCAAACCTGCAGAGTCACCAGATCAAGGTGAGGCCCTAGCGGGGACCAGAGTCACTATGTAAATGTGAGTCTACCAGAACACGACAGTCACCAGGTCCAGGTGTGGTTCATGTGGGAACGAGAGTCACCAGATCCAGGTGAGACCCAGGTGGGGACCACAGTCACCAGTTCCAGATTGAGGCCTAGGTGGGGGGACCAGCGTCATCAGGACCAGTTGAGGCCAAAGTGTGGAGCAAAGTTATCATGTCCAGTTGAGGCCCAGGTGGGGAACAGAGTAACCATTTCCCATTAATGCCAGGTGGGAAGAGTCACAAGGTCCAGAAGAGGTCTAAGTGAGAAGTAGATTCACCAGGTCCTCTTGAGGCCCAGTTGAGGAACAGTGTCCCCAGGTCCGGATGAGTCCCAGATGGGGACCAGAGTCACCCGGTTCTGGTGATATCCAGGTGGGGACTAGAGTCACCACGTCAGGGTGAGGCCCAGAGGGGCCGAAAATCACTAGGTCCAGGTGAGGCCCCGATATGGAACTGAGAACCCAGGTCCCATGATGCCCATATGAGGACCTGAGTCACCAGGTCCAGGTGAGGTCCCGGTGGGAACCAGTCACCTCATCCAGGTGAGGCCCATGTGGGACCACAGTCACCAGGTCCAGGTGAGGCCCAGGTATATAAGAGAGTATCCAGGTCCCAATGATGCCCAGGGATGGACCAGAGTCAACAGGTCCAGGAGAGGCCCAAATACGAATCAGAGTCATTGTGTTCTAGGGGAGGCCAGATGGAGATCACAAGAACCAGGTAAAGGAGAGCCCCATATGGGAACCAGAACCACAAGATGCAGGTGAGGTCCAGGTGGGACCACAGTCACAGGTCCAGTTGAGGCACAGGTGGCAACAGGATACACCAAGTCCACGTAGGCCCAAGTGGCGACCAATCACCAGATCCAGGTGAGGACCAGCTAAAGACCAAATTCACCAGGCCCAAGTGAAGCCCAAGGGGTGACCAGAGTCACCAGGTAAGGGTGAGGACCAGAGGGGGAACCAGGGTAAACAGTTTAGTTTGAGGCCCAGAATGGGACCAGAGATCCCTGGTCAAAGTGAGACCCAGATGTGGAATAGAGTATCCAGGTCCCAATGATGCCTGGGTGAGGACCAGAGTCACTAGCGACATCCAGGCCCAGATGTGGAACAGAATCACTAGGTACTGGTGAGGCATAGAATAAGACCACAGTCAGCAGTAACAGGTGAGCCCCTTGTGGGAGCCAGAGCAACTCTATCCAGCTGAGTCCCAGGTCCATGTGAGGCCCACGTGAGGACTAGATTCATTAGGTCGAAATGAGGCATAGTTGGGGACAAGAGTCACCAGGTGTGGGTGCGGCCTAGGTGGGGCAAGATTCAGCAGTTCTGAGTTAGGTCAAAGTGGGACGAGAGACACCAGGTCCAGGTGAGGCCAAAGTGAGGACCAGAGTCACCAGATCCAGGTGAGTTCCAGGTGGGGACCAGAGTCACCAGATCCAGGTGAAGTCCAGGTGGGGACCAGAGTCACTAGGTCCAGATGAGGCCCAGGTGAGGACCAGAGATACCAGGTACACGTGAGGATCCGGTGGGGATCAGAGGCAACACGTCCATGTGAGGACGGCTTGGGGACCATGGTCAACAGGTCTCCTTGAGGCCCAGGTGTGGAACACAGTAAGCAGGTCCAGGTGATTCCCCATTGGTGACAGGAGTCACCACGTCCAGGTGTGAGCCAGGTCCGACCAGGATCACCATGTCCAGGGAAGGCCCTTGAAAGAACCAGAGTCAACAGTTCGTGGTCAGGCGCAGGTGGCAACCAGGGTCAGCAGGTCCAAGTCAGGCCAAAGTGGGGTTCACAGTCACTAGGGCACGGTGAGACCCAGAGGAGAACCAGAGTCACGTGGTCCAGGTGAGGTCCAGTTGTGGAACACAGTCACCACGTCCCAATTTTGCCCAGTTGAGGACCATGGTCAACAGGGCCAGGTGAGGACCAGATGGGGACCAGAGTCCCCAAATCCAGGTGAAGCCCAGGTGGGGACCACAGTCACCAGATCTAGGGTAGTCTCAGGGGCAGAGCAGAATCACCAGGTCCATGTGAGGTGCAGGTGGCAACCACACTCACCCGGTCCCGGAGAGGCCCCGGTGGGGACCAGAGACACGAGGTACATGAGAAGCTAGAAACACTGCAGCAACCAGGTCCACATGATGTCCATGTGGGAATGAAAATCACCAGTTACAGGTGCGGACCAGGTGGGGATCCGACTCACCATGTCCAGGTGAGACCCAGGTGGGAACCAGTGTCACCATGTCCTCGTGTGCCCCAGGTGAAGACCAGAGTTATTAGGTCCGGCTGGATGAGTGTTAGTGAACAGTGTAACCATATCCTGATGCTACCCAGGTGGGTACCAGAGACACCAGGTCCTGATGAGGCCCAGGTGTAACCGGAGACATGAGGTCCAGGTGAGGTCCCGATGGGAACCACAGTCACCAGGTCAGGTGAACCCATGCTTAGGATCAGAGTCACCAGGAACAGGTGAGTCCCAGCTGGAGCCAGAGTCACCTGGTACAGAAGAGGCCAAAGTCAGGACCAGAGTTACCAGGATCAGGTCAGTCCCAGTGGGTAATACAGTAACCATGTCCCAATGATGCCCAGGTAGAATCAGAGTCACCAGGTCCAGCGAGGCGCAGGTGGGTAGAATATTCACAAGGTCCAGGTGAGGCCCAGATGAAGACCAGAGTCACCAGGTCTAGTTGACGCCTAGAGGGGTACCAGATTCACCTGGTCTAGGTGACATCCAGATGGGGACCAGAGTCACCATGTCAGGGTGAGGCCCAGAGGGCATCCAGAGTCATCATGTTCAGGTGTCGTTCAGGTGTGGAACAGAGTATCCAGGTCATAATGGTTCACAGGTGAGGACCAGAGTCACCAGATCTGGGTGAGGCCCAGTTAGGAGCAGAGTCACAAGTTCCAGGCGAGGCCAAGAAGGAGTCCACAGCAATCAGGTCAAGGTGGGGATCAAAGTCACCAGGAATGGGTGAGGCCCAGATGGGGACCAGATTCACCAGGTCCAGGTGATTCCCATTTGGTGACAAGGGTTACCAGTTCCGGGTGAGGACCACGTAAGGACCAGATTCACCAGGTCCAAGTGAGGCCCACGTCAGACCTGTGTCACCACGTATGGGTGAGGCCCAGGTGGCAAGCCCACTCACCAGGTCTAGGTGAGGCCAACCTCAGTCCATGCAGAGGAACCGTGTCCCGATGATGATCAGGTATGGACCAGAGTTACCAGGTCAAGAAGAGGCCAACCTGCAGGCCATTATGTGGAACCAGGTCACGATATTGCCCACGTAGGGACCAGAGTCACCAGGTCCAAATGAGGCCCAGATGGAGCATATTTACTAGGTACAGGTGAGGCCCAGTTGAGGACCAGAGTCACCAGATCTAGTTGAGGCCCAGAGGGGTACCAGATTCACCTGGTCTAGATGACATCCAGATGGGGACCAGAGTAACCATGTCAGGGTGAGGCCCAGAGGGGATCCAGAGTCAGCATGTCCAGGTGAGGCTCAGGTGTGGAACAGAGTATCCAGGTCATAATGGTCCACCCGTGAGGACCAGAGTCACCAGATCTGGGAGAGGCCCAGTTAGGATCAGAATTACCACTTCTAGGTGAGGCCAAGAAGGTGTCCACAGCAATCAGGTCCAGGTGGGGAACAAAGTCACCAGGACTAGGTGATACACAGGTGGTGACCAGATTTACCAGTTCCGGGTGAGAACTAGGTAAGGACCACATTCACCAGGTCCAAGTGAGGCCCACGTGGGGACCTGTGTCACCAGGCATGGGTAAGACCACGTGGGAACCCCACTCACCAGGTCAAGATGAGGCCAACCTGCAGGCCATGCAGAGGAGCCATGTCCCGATGATGCCCAGGTAGGGACCAGAGTTACCAGATCCAGGTGAGATCCAGGTGGGGAACACAGGAACCAGGTCCAGATTGAGGCCTAGGTGGGGGGACCAGAGTCGTCAGGACCAGTTGAGGCCAAAGTGCGGAGAAAACTTATCATGTCCAGGTGAGGCCCAGGTGGGGAACAGAGTAACCATGTCCCATTGATGCCAGGTTGGATAAGAGTCACAAGGTCCAGACAAGGCCTAAGTGAGGAGTAGATTCACCAGGTCCTGTTGAGGCTGAGTTGAGGACTAGTGACCCCAGCTCCGGGTGAGTCCCGAGGGGAACCAGAGTCACCCGGTTCTGGTGATATCCAGGGGGGGACCAGAGTCAGCACGTCAGGGTGAGGCCCAGAGGGGGACGAGAATCACTAGGTCCAGGTGAGGCCCCGATGTGGAACTCAGAAACCAGGTCCCATGATATCCATATGAGGACCTGAGTCACCAGATCCAGGTGAGGTCCCTGTGGGAACCAGTCACCTCGTCCAGGTGAGGCCCAGGTGGGACCACAGTCACCAGGTCCAGGTGAGGCCCAGGTATATAAGAGAGTATCCAGGTCCCAATGATGCCCAGGTAAGGACAAGAGTCAACAGGTCCAGGAGAGGACCAAATATGGATCAGAGTCATTGTGTTCCAGGTGAGGCCAGATGGAGACCACAGGAACCAGGTCCAGGAGAGCCCCATATGAGAACCAGAGCCACCAGATCCAGGTGAGGTCCAGGTGGGACCACAGTCACAAGGTCCTGGTGATGTGCAGGTGGCAACAGGATTCACCAAGTCCAGGTGAGACCCAGGTGGCGACCAGTCAGCAGATCCAGGTGCGGAACAGATAAGGACCAGATTCACCAGGTCCAAGTGAAGCCCAAGGGTGACCAGAGTCACCAGGTAAGGGTGAGGCCCACAGGGGATACCAGAGTAACCAGTTTAGTTTGAGGCCCAGAATGGGACCAGAGGTCCCTGGTCAAAGTGAGGCCCAGGTGTGGAATAGTGTATCCAGTTCCCAATGATTCTAGGGTGAGGACCAGAGTCACTAGGGCCATGCAGGCCCAGATGGGGAACAGAATCACTAGGTCCTGGTGAGGCATAGAATAAGACCACAGTCACCAGTATCAGGTGAGCCCCTTGTGGGAACCAGAGCCACAATATCCAGCTGAGTCCCAGGTCCATGTGAGGCCCACGTGAGGACCAGATTCATTAGGGCAAATTGAGGCATAGCTGGGGACAAGAGTCACCAGGTCTGGGTGCGGCCTAGGTGGGGCAAGATTCAGCAGTTCTGAGTTAGGTCAAAGTGGGAACGAGAGAAACCAGGTCCAGGTGAGGCCAAACTGAGGACCAGAGTCACCAGATCCAGGTGAGGTCCATGTTGGAAAGAGAGTCACCAGGTCCAGGAGAGGTCCAGGTGGGGACCAGAGTCACCAGATCCAGGTGAAGTACAGGAGGGGACCAGAGTCACCAGATCCAGGTGAAGCCCAGGTGGGGACCAGAGTCACTAGGTCCAGATGAGGCCCAGGTGAGGACCAGAGTTACCAGGTACACGTGAGGCCCCGGTGGGGATCAGAGGCAACAGGTCCATGTGAGTCCGGCTTGGGGACCATGGTCAACAAGTCTACTTGAGGCCCAGATGTGGAACACAGTAAGCAGCTCCAGGTGAGTACGCGGTTGTGACATGTGTCACCACGTCCAGGTGAGACCCAGGTGGGGATCAGGATCACAAGGTACAGTGTAGGCCCTTGAAATTACCAGAGTCAAAAGTTCGAGGTGAGGCGCAGGTGGTAACCAGGGTCAGCAGGTCCAAGTCAGGGCAAAGTTGGGTTTACGGTCACTAGGGCGCGGTGAGACCCAGAGGGAGACCAGAATCACCTGGTCCAGGTGAGATCCAGTTGTTTAACACAGTCACCGGGTCCCAATTTTGCCCAGTTGAGGACCATGGTCAACAGGGCCAGGTGAGGCTCAGATGGAGACCGGAGTCCCCAAAGCAGGTGAAGCCCAGGTGGGGACCATAGTCACCAGATCCAGGGTAGTCTCAGGTGCAGACCAGAATGACCAGGTCCACTTGAGGTGCAGGTGGCAACCACACTCACCAGGTCCCTGTGAGGCCCTGGTGGGGACCAGAGTCACGAGGTGCATGAGAAGCTAGAGACACTGCAGCCACCAGGTCCACATGATGTCCATGTGGGAACGAGAATCACCAGTACAGGGGAGGACAAGTTTTGGATCCGACTCACCATGTCCAGGTGAGACCCAGGTGGGAACCAGTGTCAACATGTCCAGGTGTGGCCCAGGTGAAGACCAGAGTTAATAGGTCCGGCTGGGTCACTGTTAGTGAACAGTGTAACCGTATCCTGATGCTACCAAGGTGGGTACCAGAGACACCAGGTCCTGGTGAAGCCCAGTTGGGACCAGAGACATGAGGTCCAGGTGCGGTCCCGATGGGAACCACAGTCACCAGGTCAGGTGAGGCCATGCTGAGGATCAGAGTCACCAGTTACCGGTGAACCCAAGGTGGATCCAGAGTCACCTGGTACAGAAGAGGCCAAATCAGGACCAGAGTTACCAGGATCAGGTCAGTCCCAGTGGGGAATACAGTAAACATGTCCCGATGATGCCCAGGTAGAACCAGAGTTACCAGGTCCAGATGAGGCACAGTTGGGGAGCATATTCACTAGGTCCCGGTGAGGCCCAGTTGAGGACCAGAGTCACCAGATCTAGTTGAGGCCTAGAGGGGTACCAGATTCACCTAGTCTAGGTGACATCCACATGAGGACCAGAGTCACCACGTCAGGGTGAGGCCCAGAGTGGATCCAGAGTCATCATGTCCAGGTGAGGCTCAGTTGTGGAACAGAGTATCCAGTTCATAATGGTCCACAGGGGAGGACAAGAGTCAGCAGATTGATTTAGGCCCAGTTAGGATGAGAGTCACCAGTTCCAGGTGAGGCCAAGAAGGGGTCCACAGCAATCAGTTCCAGGTGGGGAACAAAGTCATCAGGACTGGGGGAGGCCCAGATGGGGACCAGATTCACCCTGTCCAGGTGATTCCCAGGTGGTGACCAGAGTTACCAGTTCTGGGTGAGGACCAGGTAAGGATCAGATTCACCAGGTCCAAGTGAGGCCCGCTTGGGGACCTATGTCACCAGGTATGTGTGAGGCCCATGTGGAAACCCCACTCACCAGGTCCAGGTGAGGCCAACCTGCAGGCCATGCAGAGGAACGGTGTCCCGATGAAGCCCAGGTAGGGACCAGAGTTACGAGGTCCAGGTGAGGCCAACCTGCAGGCCATGCAGTGGAACCATCTCCCGATGATGCCCAGGTAGGGAGCAGAGTCACCAGGTCCAAATGTGGCTCACATCGAGTATATTCACTAGGTCCAGGTGAGGCCCAGTTGAGGACCAGAGTCACCAGATCTGGTTGAGGCTCAGAGGGGTACCAGAATCACCTGGTCCAGGTGACATCCAGATGGGGACCAGAGTCACCAGGTCAGGGTGAGCCCCAGAGAGGTACCAGAGTCATCATGTCCAGGTGAGGCTCAGGTGTGGAACAGAGTAATCAGGTACCAATGATGCCCAGGTGAGTTCCAGAGTCACCATATCTGGGTGACGCGCAGATAGGATCAGAGTCACCAGTTCCAGGTGAGACAAAAAGAGTCTACAGCAATCAGGTCCAAGTGGGGAACAAAGTCACCAGGACTCGGTGAGGCCAAGATATGGAACAGATTCACCAGGTCCAGGTGAGGCCCAGGTCGTGACCAGAGTCCCCGGGTCGGGGAGAGGACCAGGTAAGTACTAGATTCACCAGGTCCAAGAGGCCCACGTAGGGACCTGAGTCACCAGGTATGTGTGAGGCCCAGGTGACAACCCCACTCACCAATTCCAGGTGAAGCCAACCTGCAGGCCAGAGTCACCAGATCCAGGTGAGGCCCTAGACGGGAACGGAGTCACCAGGTAAATGTGAGTCTACAAGGACACCACAGTCACCAGGTCCAGGTGTGGTTCATGTGGGAACGAGAGGCAACAGGTCAAGGTGAGACCCAGGTGGGGACCACAGTCACCAGGTCCAGATTGAGGCCTAGGTGGGGGGACCAGAGTCATCAGGACCAGTTGAGGCCAAAGTGCGGAGAACAGTTATCATGTCCAAGTGAGGCCCAGGTGGGGAACAGAGTAACCATATCCCATTGATGCCAGGTGGGATAAGAGTCACAAGGTGCAGACGAGGCCTAAGTGAGGAGTAGATTCACCAGATCGTGTTGAGGCCCAGTTGATTACCAGTCTCTCCAGCTCCGGTGAGACCCAAAGGGGGACCAGAGTCACCCGGTTCTTGTGATATCCAGGTGAGGACCAGAGTCAACAGGTCAGGGTGAGGCCCAGAGGGGGACGAGAATCACTAGGTCCAGGTGAGGCCCCGATTTGGAACTGAGATAACAGGTCCCATGATGCCCATTTGAGGACCTGAGTCACCAGGTCCAGGTGAGGTCCCTGTGGGAACCAGTGACCTCATCCAGCTGAGGCCCAGGTGGGACCACAGTCACCAGGTCCAGGTGACGCCCAGGTATATAAGAGAGTATCCATGTCCCAATGATGCCCAGGTAAGGACCAGAGTCCACAGGTCCAAGAGAGGCCCAAATATGGATCAGAGTCATTGTGTTCCATGTGAGGCTAGATGGAGACCACAAGAACCAGGTCCAGGAGAGCCCCTTATGGGAACCAGAGCCTCCAGATCCAGGTGAGGTTCTGGTGGGACCACAGTCACAAGTTCCAGGGGGGGCGCAGGTGGCAACAGGATTCACCAAGTCCAGGTGAGGCCCAGGTGGCGACCAGTCACCAGATCCAAATGTGGACCAGCTAAGGACCAGATTCACCAAGTGAAGTCCATGTTGGAAAGAGCGTCACCAGTTCCAGGTGAAATCCAGTAGGGGACCAGAGCCACCAGTTCCAGGTGAAGCCCAGGTGGGGACCAGAGTCACTAGGTCCAGATGAGTCCCAGGTGAGGACCAGAGTTACCAGGTACACGTGAGGACCCGGTGGGGATTAGAGTCAACATCTCCATGTGAGGCCGGCATGGGGACCATGGTCAACAAGTCTACTTGAGGCCGAGGTGTGGAACACAGTAAGCAGGTCCAGGTGAGTCCGCGGTGGTGACTAGAGTCACCACGTCCACGTGAGGCCCAGGTGGGGACCAGGATCACCAGGTACAGGGAGGCCCTTGAAAGAACCAGAGTCAACAGTTCGAGGTCAGGCGCAGGTGGCAACCAGGTCAGCAGGTCCAAGTCAGGCCAAAGTGGGGTTCACAGTCACGAAGGCACAGTGAGACCCAGAGGGGGACCAGAGTCATGTGGTCCAGGTGAGATCCAGTTGTGGAACACAGTCACCGGGTCCAAATTTTGCCCAGTTGAGGACCATGGTCAACAGGTACAGTTGAGGCCCGGATGGGGACCGGAGTCCCCAAATCCGGGTGAAGCCCAGGTGGGGACCACAGTCACCAGATCCAGGGTAGTCTCAGGTGCAGACCAGAATCATCAGTTCCAGGTGTGGTGCAGGTGGCAACCACACTCACCAGGTCCCTGTGAGGCCCTGGTGGGGACCAGAATCACGAGGTACATGAGAAGCTAGAAACACTGCAGCCACCAGGTCCACATGATGTCCATGTGGGAACGAGAATCACCAGTTCCAGGTGAGGCCAAGAAAGTGTCCAAAGCAATCAAGTCCAGGTGGGGAACAAAGTCACCAGGACTGAGTGAGGCCCAGATGGGGAAGAGATTCACCAGGTCCAGGTGAGGCCCAGGTGGCGACCAGTCACCAGATCCAGGTGAGTACCAGCTAAGGACCAGATTCACCAGGCCAAAGTGAAGCCCAAGGCGTGACCAGATTCACCAGGTAAGGGTGAGTCCCAGAGGGGGAACCAGAGTAACCAATTTAGTTTGAGGCCCAGAATGGGACCAGAGGTCCCTGGTCAAAGTGAGGCCGAGGTGTGGAATAGAGTATCCAGGTCCCAATGATGCCTGGGTGAGGACCAGAGTCACTAGGGCCATGCAGGCCCAGATGGGGAACAGAATCACTGGTCCTGGTGAGGCATAGAAAAAGACCCCAGTCACCAGTATCAGGTGAGCCCATTGTGGGAACCAGAGCCACTCTATCCAGCTGAGTTCCAGGTCCATCTAAGGCCCACGTGAGGACCAGATTCATCAGGTCGAATTGAGGCATAGCTGGGGACAAGAGTCACCAGGTCTGGGTGCGGCCTAGGTGGGGCAAGATTCAGCAGTTCTGAGTTAGGTCAAAGTGGGGACGAGAGACACCAGGTCCAGGAGAGGCCAAACTGAGGACCAGAGTCACCAGATCCAGGTGAGGCCCAGGTTGGAAAGAGAGTCACCAGGTCTAGGAGAGGTCCAGGTGGGGACCAGAGTCACCAGATCCAGGTGAAGCCCAGGTGGGGACCAGAGTCACTAGGTCCAGATGAGGCCCAGGTGAGGACCAGAGTTACCAGGTACACGTCAGTCGCTGGTAGGTATCAGAGGCAACTGGTCCATGTGAGGCAGGCTTGGGAACCAGGGTCAAGAGTTCTACTTGAGGCCCAGTGTGGAACACTGTAACCAGGTCCAAGTGAGTCCCCGGTGGTGACAAGAGTCACCAGGCCCAGGTGAGGCCCAGGTGGGAACCAGGATCACAAGGTACAGGGGATGCCCTTGAAATAACCAGAGTCAACAGTTCGAGGTCACGCGCAGGTGGCAACCAGGGTCAGCAGGTCCTAGTCAGGCCAAAGTGGGGTTCACAGTCACTAGAGCACGGTGAGACCCACAGGGGGAACAGAGTCACCTGCCCCAGGTGAGGTCCAGGTGTGGAACACAGTCACCGGGTGCCATTTTTCCGTGATGAGGACCATGGTCAACAGGGCTAGGTGAAGCCCAGGTTGGGACCATAGTCACCAGATCCAGGGTAGTCTCAGGTGCAGACCAGAATCACCAGGTCCAGGTGAGGTGCAGGTGGCAACCACACTCACCAGGTCTTGGTGAGGCCCTGGTGGGGACCAGAGTCACGAGGTACATGAGAAGCTAGAAACACTGCAGCCACCAGGTCCACATGATGTCCATGTGGGAACGAGAATCACCACTTAGATGTGAGGACCCTGTGGGGATCCGACTCACCATGTCCAGGTGAGACCCAGGTGGGAACCAGTGTCACCATGTCCAGGTGTGGCGAGGTGAAGACCAGAGATAATAGGTCCGGCTGGGTCACTGTTAGTGAACAGTGTAACCATATCCTGATGCTACCCAGGTGGGTACGAGAGTCACCAAGTCCTGGTGAGGCCCAGGTGACACCAGAGACATGAGGACCTGGTCAGATCCCGATGGGAACCACAGTCACCAGGTCAGGTGAGGCCATGCTTAGGATCAGAGTCACCAGTTACAGGTGAGGCCCAGGTAGAGCCAGAGTCACCTGGTACAGAAGAGGTCAAAGTCAGGACCAGAGTTGCCATGATCAGGTCAGTCCCAGTGGGGAATACAGTAACCATTTCCCGAGGATGCCCAGGTAAAACCAGAGTCACCATGCCCAGATGCGGCGCAGGTGGGGAGCATGTTCACTAGGTCCCGGTGAGGCCCACTTGGGGCCCAGAGTCACCAGGTCAAGTTGAGGCCTAGAGGGGTACCAGATTCACCTGGTCTAGGTGAAATCCAGATGGGGACCAGAGTCACCATGTCAGGCTGAGGCCCAGAGGGGATCCAGAGTCATCATGTCCAGGTGAGGCTCACGTGTGGAACAGAGTATCCAGTTGATAATGGTCCACAGGTGAGGACCAGAGTCACTAGATCAGGGTGAGGCCCAGTTAGTATCAGAGTCACCAGTTCCAGGTGAGGCCAAGAAGGAGTCCACAGCAATCAGGTCCAGTTGGGGAACAAAGTCACCAGGAATGGATGACCCCAGAAGGGGACCAGATTCACCAGGTCCAGGTGATTCCCAGGTGGTGACCTGAGTTAACAGTTCCGGGTGAGGACCAGGTAAGGTCCAGATTCAACAGGTCCAAGTGAGGCCCACGTGGGGACCTGTGTCACCAGGCATGGGCGAGTCCCAGGTGGCAACCCCACTCACTAGGTCCAGGTGAGGCGAACCTGCAGGCCATGCAGAGGAACCATGTCCCGATGATGCCCAGGTAGGGACGAGATTTAACAGGTCCAGGTGAGGCCAACCTGCAGACCATGCAGTGAAACCATGTCCCGATGATGCCGAGGTTGGGATCAGAATCACCAGGTCCAATGAGACCCAGATGGAGCATATTTACTAGGTTCAGGTGTGGTGCAGTGGAGTACCAGAGTCACAAGACCTGGTTGAGGCCTAGAGGGGTACCAGAATCACCTGGTCCAGGTGACATCCAGATGGGGACCAGAGTCACCAGGTAAGGATGAGGCCCAGAGAGGTTCCAGAGTCAACATGTCCAGGTGAGGTTCAGGTGTGGAACAGAGTCACCAGGTACCAAAGATGCCCAGGTGAGGACCAGAGTCACCAGGTCTGGGTAATGCCCAGATAGGATCAGAGTCACCAGATAGGATCAGAGTCTCCAGTTCAAGGTGAGGCCAAGATATAGTGCACAGCAATCATCCAGGTGGGGAACAAAGTCACCAGGACTGGGTGATGCCCAGATGGGGACCACATTGACCAGGTCCAGGTGAGGCCCAGGGGGTGACCAGAGACCCCGGGTATGGGAGACGACCAGGTCTCCCATAGACCAGATTCACCAGGTCCAAGAGGCCGACGAGGGGCCTGTGTCCCCAGGTACGGTTGAGGCACAGGTGGCAACCACACTCACCAGGTCCAGGAGAGGCCATCTTTCGCGCCATGCAGAGGAACCGTGTCCCGATGATGCCCATGTAGGAACCAGAGTTACCAGGTCCAGGTGATGCCAACCTGCAGGCCATGCAGTGGAACCATGTACCGATGATGCCGAGGGAGGGACCAGAGTCACCAGGTCCAAATGAGGCCCAGATGGAGCATATTCACTAGGTCCAGGTGAGGCCCAGTTGAGGACCAGAGTCACCAGATCTGGTTGAGGCTCAGAGGGGTACCAAAATCACCTGGTCCATGTGACATCCAGATGGGGACCAGAGTCACCAGGACAGTGTGAGGCCCAGAGAGGTTCCAGAGTCATCATGTCCAGGTTAGGCTCAGGTGTGGAACTGAGTCACCAGGTACCAAGATGCCCACATGAGGACCAGAGTCAACAGATCTGGGTGACGCGCAGATAGGATCAGAGTCACCAGTTGCAGGTGAGGCAAAGAAAGAGTCCACAGCAATCAGTTCCAGGTGGGGAACAATGCAACCAGGACTGGGTGAGGCCCAGATGGGGACCAGTTCCCCTTCTCGAGGTGAGGCCCAGGTGATGACCAGAGTCCCCAGGTTGGGAGAAGACGCGGTAAGGACCAGATTCACCAGGTCCAAGAGGCCCACGTGTGGACCTGAGTCACCAGGTATGGGTGAGCCACAGGTGGCAATCCCACTCACCAGGTTCAGGTGAGGCCAACCTGCAGGCAGTGCGCGGAACCATGTCCCGATGATGCCCAGGTAGGGACCCGAGTCACCAGGTCCAAATAAGGCCAAGATGGAGCATATTCACTAAGTCCACGTGAGGCCCAGTTGAGGACCAGAATCACCAGATCTGCTTGAGGCCTAGATGGGAACCAGAATCACCCAGTCCGGGTTACGTCCTAATGGGGATCAGAGTCACCAGTTCCAGGTGAGGCCAAGAAAGAGTCCACAGCAATCAGCTCAAGGTGTGGAACAAAGTCACCAAGAATGGGTGAGGCCCAGATTGGGACCAGATTCACCAGGTCCAGGTGAGGCCCAGGTGGTGACCAGAGTCATCGGGTCTGGGAGAGGACCAGGTAAGGACCAGATTCACCAGGTCCAAGAGGCTCACGTGGGGACCTGAGTCACGAGGTATGGGTGAGGCCCTAGTGGCAACGCACTCACCAGGTCCAGGTGAAGCCAACCTGCAGGCCAGAGTCATCAGATCCAGGTGAGGCCCTAGGGGGGACCCGAGTCACCAGGTAAATGTGAGTCTACAAAAACACCACAGTCACCAGGTCCAAGTGTGGTTCATGTGGGAACGAGAGTCACCAGGTCCAGGTGAGACCCAGGTGGGGACCATAGTCACCAGGTCCAGATTGAGGACTAGGTAGGGGGACCAGAGTCATCAGGACTTGTTGAGGCCAAAGTGGGCAGCAAAGTTATCATGTCCAGGTGAGGCCCAGGTGGGGAACAGAGTAACCATGTCCCATTGATGCCAGGTGGGAAAAGAGTCACAAGGTCCAGACGAGGCCTAAGTGAGGAGTAGATTCACCAGGTCCTGTTGAGGCCCAGCTGAGGACAAGTGTCACCAGCCCCGGGTGAGACCCAGAGGGGGACCAGAGTCACCCGGTCCTGGTGATATCGAGGTGGGAGCCAGAGTCAGCACGTCAGGGTGAGGCCCAGAGGGGACGAGAATCACTAGGTCCAGATGAGGCCCCGATGTGGAACTGAGAAACCAGGTCTCATGAAGCCCATATGAGGACCTGAGTCACCAGGTCCAGGTGAGGTCCCTGTGGGAACCAGTCAACTCGTCCAGGTGAGGTCCAGGTTGGACCACAGTCACAAGGTCCAAGTGAGCCGCAGGAGGCAACAGGATTCACCGGGTCCAGGTTAGGCCCAGGTGGCTACCAGTCACCAGATCCAGGTGTGAAACAGATAAGGACCAGATTCTCCAGGCCCAAGTGAAGCCCAAGTGGTGACCAGAGTCACCAGGGCAGGGTGAGGCCCAGAGGGGGGACCAGAGTAACCAGTTTAGTTTGAGGCCCAGAATGGGACCAGAGGTCCCTGGTCAAAGAGAGGCCCAGGTGTGGAATAGAGTATCCAGGTCACAATGACACCTGAGTGAGGACCAGAGTCACTAGGGCCATGCAGGCCCAGATGGGGAACAGAAACACTAGGTCCTGGTGAGGCATAGAATAAGACCACATTCAGCAGTATCAGGTGAGCCCCTTGTGAGAACCAGAGCCACTCTATCCAGCTGAGTCCCAGGAACAGGTGAGTCCCACGTGAGGACCAGATTCATCAGGTCGAATTGAGGCATAGCTGGGGACAAGAGTCACCAGGTCTGGGTGCGGCCTAGGTGGGGCAAGATTCAGCAGTTCTGAGTTAGGTCAAAGTGGGGACGAGAGACACCAGGTCCAGGTGAGGCCAAACTGAGGACCAAATTCACCATATCCAGGTGAGGTCCATGTTGGAAAGAGAGTCACGAGGTCCAGGAGAGGTCCAGGTGGGGTCCAGAGTCACCAGATCCATGTGAAGTCCAGGTGGGGACCAGAGTCACCAGATACATGTGAAGCCCAGGTGGGGACCAGAGTCACTAGGTCCAGATGAGGCCCAGGTGAGGACCAGAGATACCAGGTACACGTGAGGATCCGGTGGGGATCAGAGGCAACACGTCCATGTGAGGACGGCTTGGGGACCATGGTCAACAGGTCTCCTTGAGGCCCAGGTGTGGAACACAGTAAGCAGGTCCAGGTGATTCCCCATTGGTGACAGGAGTCACCACGTCCAGGTGTGAGCCAGGTCCGACCAGGATCACCATGTCCAGGGAAGGCCCTTGAAAGAACCAGAGTCAACAGTTCGTGGTCAGGCGCAGGTGGCAACCAGGGTCAGCAGGTCCAAGTCAGGCCAAAGTGGGGTTCACAGTCACTAGGGCACGGTGACACCCAGAGTGGGACCAGACTCACCTGGTCCAGGTGAGGTCCAGATGTGGAACACAGACACTGGGTCCCAATTTCGCACAGTTGAGGACCATGGTCAACAGGGCCAGGTGAGGCCCAGATGGGGACTGGAGTCCCCAAACTCAGGTGAAGCCCAGGTGGGGACCACAGTCACCAGATCCAGGGTAGTCTCAGGTGCAGACCAGAATCACCAGGTCCAGGTGAGGTGCAGGTGGCAACCACACTCACCCGGTCCCGGAGATGCCCCGGTGGGGACCAGAGACACGAGGTACATGAGAAGCTAGAAACACTGCAGCCACCAGGTCCACATGATGTCCATGTGGGAACGAAAATCACCAGGTACAGGTGAGGACCAGGTGGGGATCCGACTCACAATGTCCAGGTGAACCCATGTGGGAACCAGTGTCACCATGTCCAGGTGTGGCCCAGGTGAAGACCAGAGTTATTAGGTCCGGCTGGATGAGTGTTAGTGAACAGTGTAACCATATCCTGATGCTACCCAGGTGGGTACCAGAGACACCAGGTCCTTGTGAGGCCCAGGTGTAACCGGAGACATGAGGTCCAGGTGAGGTCTCGATGGGAACCACAGTCACCAGGTCAGGTGAGCCCATGCTTAGGATCAGAGTCACCAGGTACAGGTGAGGCCCAGGTGGAGCCAGAGTCACCTGGTACAGAAGAGGCCAAAGTCAGGACCAGAGTTACCAGGATCAGGTCAGTCCCAGTGGGTAATACAGTAACCATGTCCCAATGATGCCCAGGTAGAATCAGAGTCACCAGGTCCAGCGAGGCGCAGGTGGGGAGAATATTCACTAGGTCCAGGTGAGGCTCAGATGAGGACCAGAGTCACCAGGTCTAGTTGACGCCTAGAGGGGTACCAGATTCACCTGGTCTAGGGGACATCCAGATGGGGACCAGAGTCACCATGTCAGGGTGAGGCCCAGAGGGCATCCAGAATCATCATGTCCAAGTGAGGTTCAGGTGTGGGACAGTGTATCCAGGTCATAATGGTCCATATGTGAGGACCAGAGTCACCAGATCTGGGTGAGGCCCAGTTAGGAGCAGAGTCACAAGTTCCAGTTGAGGCGAAGAAGGAGTCCACAGCAATCAGGTCCAGGTGGGGATCAAAGTCACCAGGAATGGGTGAGGCCCAGATGGGTACCAGATTCACCAGGTCCAGGTGATTCCCAGGTGGTGACAAGGGTTACCAGTTCTGGGTGAGGACCAGGTAAGGACCAGATTCCCCAGGTCCAAGTGAGGCCCACGTGAGACCTGTGTCACCAGGTATGGGTGAGGCCCAGGTGGGAAGTCCACTCACCAGGTCTAGGTGAGGCCAACCTGCAGGCCATGCAGAGGAACCATGTCCCGATGATGCCCAGGTAGGGACCAGATTTACGTGGTCCAGGTGACGCCAACCTGCAGGCCATGCAGAGAAACCGTGTCCCGATGATGCCCAGATAGGGACCAGAGGTACCAGGTCAAGAAGAGGCCAACCTGCAGACCATTATGTGGAACCATGTCCCGATATTGCCCACGTAGGGACCAGAGTCACCAGGTCCAAGTGAGGCCCACGTGGGGACCTGTGTCACCAGGCATGGGTAAGATACAGGTGGGAACCCCACTCACCAGGTCAAGATGACCCGAAGATGCCAAGGTAGGGACCAGAGTTACCAGGTCCAGATGAGGCAAACCAGCAAGCCATGCAGTGGAACCATTTCCCGATGATGCCCAGTGAGTGACCAGAGTCATCAGGTCCAAATGAGGCCCAGATGGAGCATATTCACTAGGTCCAGGTGAGGCCCAGTTGAGGACAAGAGTCACCAGATCTGGTTGAGGCCTAGAGGGTTTCCAGAATCACCTGGTCCAGGTGACATCCAGATGGAGACCAGATCACCAGGTCAGGGTGAGGCCCAGAGTGGTCCCAGAGACATCATGTCCAGGTGAGGCTCAGGTGTGGAACAGAGTAACCAGGTACCAATGATGCCCAGGTGAGGACGAGAGTCACCAGGTCTGGGTGACGCACTGATAGGATCAGAGTCACCAGTTCAAAGTGAGGGCAAGAAAGAGTCCAGAGCAAACACGTCCAGGTGGGGATCATAGTCACCAGGACTGGGTTAGGCCCAGATGGGGACCACATTCACCAGGTCTAGGTGAGGCCCAGGTTGTGACAAGATTCCCAGGGTCTGGGAGAAGACCAGGTAAGGGCCAGATTCACCAGGTCCAAGAGGCCCACGTGGGGACCTGAGTCACCAGGTATGGGTGAGGCCCAGGTGGCATCCCACTACCCAAGTCCAGGTGAGGCCAACCTGCAGGTCAGAGTCACCAGATCCAGGTGAGGCCCAGGTATATAAGAGAGTATCCAGGTCCCACTGATGCCCAGGTAAGGTCCAGAGTCAAAAGGTCCAGGAGAGGCCCAAATATGGATCAGAGTCATTGTGTTCCAGGGAAGGCCAGATGGAGACCACAGGAACCAGGTCCAGAAGAGCCCCATATGGGAACCAGAGCCACCAGATCCAGGTGAGGTCCAGGTGGGACCACAGTCACAAAGTCCAGGTGAGCCGCAGGTGGCAACAGGATTCACCAAATCCAGGTGAGGCCCAGGTGGTGTCCAGTCTCCAGATCCAGGTGCGGACCAGCTTAGGACCAGATTCACCAGGCCCAAGTGAATCCCAAGGGGTGACCAGAGTCACCAGGTAAGGGTGAGGACCAGTGTGAACCAGAGTAACCAGTTTAGTTTGAGGCTCAGAATGGGACCAGAGGTCCCTGGTCAAATTGAGGCCCAATTGTGGAATAGAGTATCCAGGTCGCAGTGATGCCTGGGTGTGGACCAGAGTCACTAGGGCCATGCAGGCCCAGATGGGGAACAGAATCACTAGGTCCTGGTGAGGCATAGAATAAGACCACTGGTGAATAAGTCACCAGTATCAGGTGAGCGCCTTGTTGGAACCAGAGCCACTCTATCCAGCTGAGTCCCAGGTCCATGTGAGGCCCATGTGAGGACCAGATTCATCAGGTCGAATTGAGGCATAGCTGGGGACAAGAGTCACCAGGTTTGGGTGCGGCCTAGGTGGGGCAAGATTCAGCAGTTCTGAGTTAGGTCAAAATGGGGACGACAGACACCAGGTCCAGGTGAGGCCAAACTGAGGACCAGAGTCACCAGATCGAGGTGAGGCCCAGAGCGGGACGAGAATCACTAGGAACAGGTGAAGCCCCGATGTGGAACTGAGAAACCAGGTGAATGCTGCCCATATGAGGACCTGAGTCACCAGGTCCAGGTGAGCTCCCTGTGGGAACCAGTCATCTCGTCCAGGTGAGGCTCAGGTGGGACCACAGTCACCGGTCCAGGTGAGGCCCAGGTATATAAGAGAGTATCCAGCTCCCAATGATGCCCAAGTAAGGACCAGTGTCAACAGGTACAGGAGAGGCTCAAATATTGTTCAGAGTCATTGTGTTCCAAGTGAGGCCAGTTGGAGACCACAGGAACCAGGTCCAGGAGAGCCCCATATGGGAACCAGAGCCACCAGATCCAGGTGAGGTCCAGGTGGGACCACAGTCACAAGGTCCAGGTGAGGCGCAGGTGGCAACAGGATTCACCAAGTCCAGGTGAGGCCCATGTGGCGACCAGTCACCAGATCCAGGTGCGGACCAGCTAAGGACCAGATTCACCAGACCCTAGTGAAGCCCAAGGGGTGACCAGAGTCACCAGGTAAGGCTGAGGCCCAGAGGGGAACCAGAGTAACCAGTTTAGTTTGAGGCCCAGAATGGGACCAGAAGTCCCTGGTCAAAGTGAGGCCCAGGTGTGGAATAGAGTATCCAGGGTGAGGATCATTGGGTCCATCACCCAATGATGCCTGGGTGAGGACCAGAGGCACTAGGGCCATGCAGGCCCAGATGGGGAACAGAATAACTACGTCCTGGTGAGGCATAGAATAAGACCACAGTCAGCAGTATCAGGTGTGCCCCTTGTGGGAACCACAGCCACTCTATCCAGCTGAGTCCCAGGTACATGTGAGGCACACGTGAGGACCAGATTCATCAGGTCGAATTGAGGCATAGCTGGGGACAAGAGTCACCAGGTCTGGGTGCGGCCTATGTGGGCAAGATTCAGCAGTTCTGAGTTAGGTCCAAGTGGGGACGAGAGACACCAAGTCCAGGTGAGGCCAAACTGAGGACCAGAGTCACCAGATCCACATGCGGTCCATGTTGGAAAGGAGTCACCAGGTCCAGGAGACGTCCTGGGGTGGACCAGAGTCACCAGTTCCAGGTGAAGTCCAGGTGGGGACCAGAGTCACTAGGTCCTGATGAGGCCCAGGTGAGGACCAGAGTTACCAGGTACACGTGAGGCTCCGGTGGGGATCAGAGGCAACATATCCATGTGAGTCTGGCTTGGGGACCATGGTCAACAGGTCTACTTGAGGCCCAGGTGTGGAACACAGTAAGCAGGTCCCGGTGAGTCCCCGGTGGTGACAAGAGTCACCACGTCCAGGTGAGGCCCAGGTGGGGACCAGGATCACCAGGTCCAGGGGAGGCCCTTGAAAGAACCAGAGTCAACAGTTCGAGGTCAGGCGCAGGTGACAACCAGGGTCAGTAGGTCCAAGTAAGGGGAAAGTGGGGTTCACAGTCACTAGGGCACGGTGACCCCCAGAGGGGGACCAGAGTCACTTGGTCCAGGTGAGGCCACATGTGGAACACAGTCACCGGGTCCCAATTTTGCCCAGTTGAGGACAACCCCACTCACCAGGTCCAGGTGAGGCCAACCTGCAGGCCATGCCTGATACTATATATCGATGATGCCCAGGTAGGGACCAGAGTCACCAGGTCCAAATGAGGCCCAGATGGTGTATATTCACTAGGTCCAGGTGAGGGCCAGTTGAGGACCAGAGTCACCAGATCACCTTGAGCCCTAGAGGGGTACCAGAATCACCTGGTCCAGTTGACATCCAGATGGGGACCAGAGTCACCAGGTCAGAGTGAGTCCCAGAGAGGTTCCAGAGTCATCATATCCAGGTGAGGCTCAGGTGTGGAACAGAGTACCAAGGTATCAATGATGCCCAGGTGAGGACCAGAGTCACCAGATCTGGGAGACGCACAATAGGATCAGAGTCACCAGTTCCAGGTGAGACCAAGAAAGCGTCCACAGCAATCAGGTCCATGTGGGAACAAAGTCATCAGGACTGGGTGAGGCCCAAATGGGGACTAGATTCACCAGTTCCTGGTGAGGCCCAGGTGGTGACCAGAGTCCCCGGGTCTGGGAGAGGACCAGGTAAGGCCCAGATTCACCAGGTCCAAGAGACCAACATGAGGACCTGAATCACCAGGTGTGGGTGAGGCCCAGGTAGCAACCCCACTCACCAGGTCCAGGTGAGGCCAACCTGCAGGCCAGAGTAACCAAATGCAGGTGAGGCCGTTGTGGGTACCGGACTCACCAGGTAAATCTGAGTCTACAAGAACACCACAGTCACCAGGTCCAGCTGTGGTTCATGTGGGAACGAGAGTCACCAGGTCCAGGTGAGACCCAGGTGGGGACCACAGTCACCAGGTCCTGATTGAGGCCTAGTTGGGGGGACCAGAGTCATCAGGACCAGTTGAGGCCAAAGTGCGGAGCAAAGTTATCATGTCCAGGTGAGGCCCAGGTGGGGAACACAGTAACCATGTCCCATTGATGCCAGGTGGGAAAAGAGTCACAAGGTCCAGACGAAGCCTAAGTTTGGAGTAGATTCACCAGGTCCTGTTGAGGCCCAGCTGAGGACCAGTGTCCCCAGCTCCGGTAGTGACACCCGGTTCTGGTGATATCCAGGTGGGGACCAGAGTCACCAGATCCAGGTGAAGCCCAGGTGGGGACCAGAGTCACTAGGTCCAGATGAGGCCCAGATGAGGGCCAGAGTTACCAGGTACACGTGAGGCCCCGGTGGGGATCAGAGGCAACAGGTCATGTGAGGCCGGCTTGGGGACCATGGTCAACAAGTCTACTTGATGCCCAGATGTGGAACACAGTCAGCAGGTCCAGGTGAGTATGCGGTTGTGACATGAGTCACCACGTCCAGGTGAGTCCCAGGTGGGGACCAGGATCACAAGGTACAGGGTAGGCCCTTGAAAGTACCAGAGTCAACAGTTCGAGGTCAGGCGCAGGTGGCAACCAGGGTCAGCAGGTCCAAGTCAGGGCAAACTTGGGTTCACAGTCACTAGGGCGTGGTGAGTCCCAGAGGGAGACCAGAATCACCTGGTCCAGGTGAGGTCCAGTTGTGGAATACAGTCAACGGGTCCCAATTTTGCCCAGTTGAGGACCATGGTCAACAGGGCCAGGTGAGGCCCAGATGAAGACCAGAGTCCCCAAAGCAGGTGAAGCCCAGGTGGGGACCACAGTCACCAGATCCAGGGTAGTCTCAGGTGCAGACCAGAATGACCAGGTGCACTTGAGGTGCAGGTGGCAATCACACTCACCAGGTCCCTGTGAGGCCGTGGTGGGGACCAGAGTCATGAGGTACATGAGAAGCTAGAAACACTGCAGCCACCAGGTCCACATGATGTCCATGTGGGAACGAGAATCACCAGTTACAGGGGAGGACCAGTTGTGGATGCGACTCACCATGTCCAGGTGAGACCCAGGTGGGAACCAGTGTCAACATGTCCAGGTGTGGCCCAGGTGAAGACCAGAGTTAATAGGTCCTGCTGGGTCACTGTTAGTGAACAGTGTAACCGTATCCTGATGCTACCAAGGTGGGTACCGGAGACACCAGGTCCTGGTAAGGCCCAGTTTGGACCAGAGACATGAGGTCCAGGGGAGGTCCCAATGTGAACCACAGTCACCAGGTCAGGTGAGGCCATGCTGAGGATCAGAGTCACCAGTTACCGGTGAACCCAAGGTGGATCCAGAGTCACCTGGTACAGAAGAGGCCAAAGTCAGGACCAGAGTTACCAGGATCAGGTCACTCCAATTGGGAATAGAGTAACCATGTCCCGATGATGCCCAGGTAGAACCAGAGTCACCAGGCCCAGATGTGGCGCAGGTGGGGAGTATGTTAACTAGGTCCGTTGAGGCCCAGTTGAGGACCAGAGTCACCAGGTCTAGGTGAGGCCTAGAGGGGTACCAGATTCACCTGGTCTGGTGACATCCAGATGGGGACCAGAGTCCTCATGTCAGGCTGAGGCCCAGAAGGGATCCAGAGTCAACATATCCGGTTGAGGCTCAGGTGTGGAACAGAGTATCCAGGTCATAATGGTCAGGTGAGGACCAGAGTCACCAGATCTGGGTGAGGCCCAGTTAAATCAGAGTCAGCAGTTCCAGGTTAGCCAAGAAGGAGTCCACAGCAATCAGGTCCAGGTGGGGAAGAAAGTCAGCAGGACTGAGTGAGGCCCAGATGGGGACCAGATTCACCAGGCCCAGGTGATTCCCATGTGGTGACCAGAGTTACCAGTTCCGGGTGACCACCAGGTAAGGACCAGATTCACCAGGTCCAAGTGAGGCCCACGTGGGGACCTGTGTCACTAGGCAAGGGTGAGACCCAGGTGACAAACCCCATCACCAGTTCCGGGTGAGGCCAACCTGCAGGCCATGCAGAGGAACCAGGTCCGAAAGATGCTCATGTAGGGACGACAGTTACCAGGTCCAGGTGAGGCCAACCTACAGGCCATGCAGAGTCACTAGGTCCAGATGAGGCCCAGGTGAGGACTAGAGTCACGAGATCTGGGAGAGGCCCAGTTGGGATCAGAGTTACCACTTCCAGGTGAGGCCAAGAAGGCGTCCACAGCAATCAGGTCCACGTGGGGAACAAAGTCACCAGGACTAGGTGATGCCCAGGTGATGACCAGATTTACCAGTTCCGGGTGAGGACTAGGTAAGGACCACATTCACCAGGTCCAAGTGAGGCCCACGTGGGGACCTGTGTCACCAGGCATGGGTAAGATCCAGGTGGGAACCCCACTCACCAGGTCAAGATGTCCCGATGATGCCCAGGTACGGACCAGAGTTTCCAGGTCCAGGTGAGGCAATCCAGCAGGCCATGCAGTGGAGCCATTTCCAGATGATGCCCAGTGAGTGACCAGAGTCACCAGGTCCAAATGAGGCCCAGATGGAGCATATTCACTAGGTCCAGTTGAGGCCCAGTTGAGGACAAGAGTCACCAGATCTGGTTGAGGCCTAGAGGGGTTCCAGAATCACCTGGTCCAGGTGACATCCAGATGGGGACTAGATCACCAGGTCAGGGTGAGGCCCAGAGAGGTCCCAGAGACATCATGTCCAGGTGAGGCTCAGGTGTGGAACAGAGTAACCAGGTACCAATGATGCCCAGGTGAGGACGAGAGTCACCAGGTCTGGGTGACGCACAGATCGGATCAGAGTCACCAGTTCAAGGTGAGGGCAAGAAAGAGTCCAGAGCAATCAGGTCCAGTTGGGGAACATAGTCACCAGGACTGGGTTAGGCCCAGATGCGGACCAGATTCACCAGGTCCAGGTGAGGCCCATGTTGTGACCAGACTCTCCGGGTCTGGGAGAAGTCCAGGTAAGGGCCAGATTCACCAGGTCCAAGAGGCCCACGTGGGGACCTGAGTCACCAGGTATGGGTGAGGCCCAGGTTGCATCCCACTAATCAAGTCCAGGTGAGGCCAACCTGCAGGCCAGAGTCACCAGGCCCAGGGGAGGCCCAAGGGGTGACCAGAGTCATCAGGTAAGGGTGAGGTTAAGAGGGGGAACCAGAGTAACCAGTTTAGTTTGAGGCCCAGAATGGGACCATCGGTTCCTGGTAAAAGTGAGGCACAGGTGTGGAATAGAGTATCCAGGTCCCAATAATGCCTGAGTGAGGACCAGAGTAACTAAGGCCATGCTGGCCCAGATGGGGAACAGAATCACTAGGTTTGGTGAGGCATAGAATAAGACCACATTCTGCAGTACCAGGTGAGCCCCTAGTGGGAATCAGAACCACTCTTTCCAGCTGAGTCCCAGGTAAATGTGAGGTCCACGTGAGGACCAGATTCATCAGGTCGAATTGAGGCATAGCTAGGGACAAGAGTCACCAGGTCTGGGTGCATAATAGGTGGAGCAAGATTCAGCAGTTCTGAGTTAGGTCAAAGTGGGCAAGAGAGACACCAGGACCAGGTGAGGCCAAACTGAGGACCAGTGTCACCAGATCCAGGTGAGGTCCATGTTGGAAAGAGAGTCACGAGGTCCAGGAGAGGTCCAGGTGGGGTCCAGAGTCACCAGATCCAGGTGAAGTCCAGGTGGGGACCTGAGTCACCAGATCCATGTGAAGCCCAGGTGGGGACCAGGAACACCAGGTACAGGGGAGGCCCTTGAAAGAACCAGAGTCAACAGTTCGAGGTCAGGCGCAGGTTTCAACCAGGGTCAGCAGGTCCAAGTAAGGGGAAAGTGGGGTTCACAGTCACTAGGGAATGGTGAGACCCAGAGGGGCACCAGAGTCACGTGGTCCAGGTGAGGTCCAGTTGTGGAACACAGTCACCGCGTCCCAATTTTGGCCAGTTGAGGACCATGGTCAACAGGGCCAGGTGAGGCTCAGATGGGGACCAGAGTCCCCAAATCCAGGTGAAGCCCAGGTGGGGACCAGTCACCAGATCCAGGGTAGTCTCAGGTGCAGACCAGAATCACCAGGTCAGGTGAGGTGCAGGTGGCAAACACAATCACTAGGTCCCGGTGAGGCTCTGGTGTGGACCAGTGTCACAAGGTACATGACAAACTAGAAACACCGCAGCCACCAGGTCCACATGATGTCCATGTGGGAACGAGAATCACCAGTTATAGGTTAGGACCAGGTGGGTATCTGACTCACCATTTCCAGGTGAGACCCAGGTGGGAACCAGTGTCACCATGTCCAGGTGTGGTCCAGGTGAAGACCAGAGTTAATAGGTCCGGCTTGGTCACTGTTAGTGAACAGTGTAACCATATCCTGATGCTACCCAGGTGGGTACCAGAGACACCAGGTCCTGGTGAGGCCCAGGTGGGACCAGAGACATGAGGTCCAGGGGAAGTCCCGATGGGAACCACAGTCACCAGGTCAGGAGAGGCCACGCTTTGGATCAGAGTCACCAGTTACAGGTGAGGCCCAGGTGGAGCCTGAGTCACCTGGTACAGAAGAGGCCAAAATCAGGACCAGAGTTACCAGGATTAGGTCATTCCCAGTGGGGAACAGAGTAACCATGTCCCGATGATGCCCTGGTAGACCCAGCGTCACCAGGTCCAGATGAGGCGCAGGTGGGGAGCATATTCACTAGGTCTCGGTGAGGCCCAGTTGAGGACCAGTGTCACCAGGTCTATTTGAGCCCTAGAGGGGTAACAGATTCACCTGGTCTAGGTGACATCCAGATGGGGACCAGAGTCACATGTCAGGGTGAGGCCCCGAGGGGATCCAAAGTCATCATGTCCAGGTGAGGCTCAGGTGTTTAACAGAGTATCCAGGTCATAATGGTCCACAGGTGAGTACCAGAGTCACCAGATCTGGGGGAGGCCCAGGTAGGATCAGAGTCACCACTTCCAGTTGAGGCCAAGAAGGAGTCCACAGCAATCAGGTCCAGAGGGGAACAAAGTCACCAGGACTGGGTGACGACCAGATGGGGACCAGATTCACCCGGTCCAGGTGATTCCCAGATGGTGACCAGGGTTACCAGGTACGGGTGAGGACCAGGTAAGGACGAGATTCACCAGGTCATACTGGGCCCACGGGGGAGCTGTGTCACCATGTATGGGTGAGGCCCAGGTGCCAACCCCACTCACCAGGTCCAGGTGAGGCCAACCTGCAGGCCATGTAGAGGAACAATGTCCCGATGATGCCCAGGTAGGGACCAGAGTTACCAGGTCCAGGTGAGGCCAACCTGAAGGCCATGCAGCTGAACCATGTCCCGATGATGCCCAAGAAGGGACCAGAGTCACCAGGTCCAAATGAGGCCCAGTTGGAGCATATTCACTAGGTCCAGGTGAGGCCCAGTTGAGGACCAGAGTCACCAGATCTGGTTGAGTATTAGAGTGGTACAAGAATCACCTGGTCCAGTTGACATCCAGATGAGGACTAGAGTCACCAGGTCAGGGTGAGCCCCAGAGAGGTTCCAGAGTCATCATGTCCAGGTGAGGCTTAGGTGTGGAACAGCGTCACCAGGTACCAATGATGCCCAGGTGAGGACCAGAGTCACCAGGTCTCGGTGACGCTCAGATAGGATCAGAGCCACCAGTTCCAGGTAAGGCCAAGAAAGAGTCCACAGCAATCAGGTCCAGGTGGGGAACAAAGTCACCAGGAATGGGTGAGGCCCAGATGGAGACCAGATTCACTCACCAGGTCCAGGTGAGGTCCAGGTGGTGACCGGAGTCCCCGGGTCTAGTAGAGGACCAGGTAAGGACCAGATTCTCCAGGTCCAAGAGGCACACGTGGGGACCTGAGTCACCAGGTATGGGTGTGTCCTAGGTGGCAACCCCACTCACCAGGTCCAGGTGAGGCCATCCTGCAGGCCAGAGTCACCAGATCCACGTGAGGCCCAGTGGGGTCCAGAGTCACTAGGTAAATGTGAGTCTACAAGAACACCACAGTCACCAGGTCCAGGTGTGTTTCATGTGGGAACAAGAGTCACCAGGTCCAGGAGAGACCCAGGTGGGGACCACAGTTACCAGGTCCAGATTGAGGCCTAGGTGTGGGGACCAGATTCATCAGGACCAGTTGAGGCCAAAGTGTGGAGCAAAGTTATCATATCCAGGTGAGGCCCAGTTGGGGAACAGAGTAACCATGTCCCATTGATGTCCGGTGGGAAAAGAGTCACAGGTCCAGACGAGGTCTAAGTGAGGAGTAGATTCATCAGGTCCTGTTGAGGCCCAGTTGAGGACCAGTGTCCCCAGCTTTGGGTGAGTCCCAGAGGAGAACCAGAGTCACCCGGTTCTGGTGATATCCAGGTGGGGACCAGAGTCACCACGTCAGGGTGAGGCCCAGAGGGGGACGAGAATCACTAGGTCCAGGTGAGGCCCCAATGTGGACCTGAGAAAGCAGGAACCATGATGCCCATATGAGGACCTGAGTCACCAGGTCCAGGTGAGGTCCCTGTGGGAACCAGTCACCTCGTCCAGCTGAGGCCAGGTGGGACCACAGTCACCAGGTCCAGCTGAGGCCCAGGTATATAAGAGTGTATCCAGGTCCCAATAATGCCAAGGTGAGGACAGAGTAAACAGGTCCAGGAGAGGCCCAAATATGGATCAGAGTCATTGTGTTCCAGGTGAGGCCAGATGGTGACCACAGTATCCAGGTCCAGGAGAGCCCCATATGGGAACCAGAGCCACCAGATCCAGGTGAGGTCCAGGTGGGACCACTGTCACAAGGTCCAGGGGAGGCGCAGATGGCAAAAGGATTCACCAAGCCCAGGTGAGGCGCAGGTGGCGACCAGTCACCAGATCCAGGTGCCGACCAGCTAAGGACTAGATTCACCAGAGCCAAGTGAAGCCCAAGGGGTGACCAGAGTCACCAGGAAGGGTGAGGCCCAAAGTGTAACCAGAGTAACCAGTTTAGGTTGTGGCCCAGGCTGGGACCAGAGGTCACTGGTCAAAGTGATGTCTAGGTGTGTAATAGAGTATCCAGGACCCAATGACGCCTAGGTGAGGACCAGAGTCCCTAGGGCCATGCAGGCCCAGATGGGGAACAGAATCACGAGGTCCTGGTGAGACATAGAATAAGACCACATTCAGCAGTATCAGGTGAGCCCCTTTTGGGAACCAGAGCCACTCTATCCAGCTGAGTCCAAGGTCCATGTGAGGCCCAGGTGAGGACCAGATTCATCAGGTCAAATTGAGGCATAGCTGGGGACAAGAGTCACCAGGTCTGGGCGCGGCTTAGGTGGGGCAAGATTCAGCAGTTCTGAGTTAGGCCAAAGTGGGGACGAGAGACACCAGGTCCAGGTGAGGCCAAACTGAGGACCAGAGTCACCAGATCCAGGTGAGGTCCATGTTGGAAAGAGAGTCACCAGGTCCAGGAGAGGTCCAGGTGGGGACCTGAGTCACCAGATCCAGGTGAAGCCCAGATGGGGACCAGAGTCACTAGGTGCAGATGAGGCCCAGGTGAGGACCAGAGTTACCAGGTACACGTGAGGCGCCGGTAGGTATCAGAGGCAACAGGTCCATGTGAGGCAGGCTTGGAGACCATGGTCAAGAGTTCTACTTGAGGCCCAGTGTGGAACACTGTAACCAGGTCCAAGTAAGTCCCCGGTGGTGACAAGAGTCACCAGGTCCAGGTGAGGCCCAGGTGGGCACCAGGATCACCAGGTACAGGGGAGGCCCTTGAAAGAACCAGAGTCAACAGTGCGAGGTCAGGCGCAAGTTGCAAACAGGGTCAGCAGGTCCAAGTCAGGCCAAAGTGGTGATCAGAGTCACTATAGAACGGTGAGACCCAGAGGGGGACCGGAGTAAACTGGTCCTGGTGAGGTCCAGGTGTGGAACACAGTCACCGGGTCCCAATTTTGCCCAGTTGAGGACCATGGTCAACAGGGCCAGGTGAGGCCCAGATGGGAATCGGAGTGCCCAAATCCAGGTGAAGCCCAGGTTGGGACCCCAGTCATCAGATCCAGGGTAGTCTCAGTTGCAGACCAGAATCACCAGATCCAGGTGAGGTGCAGGTGGCAACCACACTCACCAGGACCCGGTGAGGCCCTGGTGGGGACCAGAGTCACGAGGTACATGAGAAGGTAGAAACACTGCAGCCACCAGGTCCACATGATGTCCATGTGGGAACGAGAATCACCAGTTAGAGGAGAGGACCCTGTGGGGATCCGACTCACCATGTCCAGGTGAGACCCAGGTGGGAACCACTGTCACCATGTCCAGGTGTGGCCCAGGTGAAGACCACAGTTAATAGGTCCGGCTGGGTCACTGTTAGTGAACAGTGTAACCATATCCTGATGCTACCCAGGTGGGTACGAGAGACACCAAGTCCTGGTGAGGCCCAGGTGAGACCAGAGACATGAGGACCAGGTGAGGTCCCATGGGCACCTCAGACATCAGGTCAGGTGAGTCCATGCTTAGGATCAGATTCAACAGATACAGGTGAGGCCCAGTTGGAGCCAGAGTCACCTGGTACAGAAGAGCCAAAAGTCAGGACCAGAGTTACCAGGATCAGGTCAGTCCCAGTGGGGAATAGAGTAACCATGACCCGATGGTGCCCAGGTAGAACCCGAGTCACCAGGTCCAGATGAGGCGCAGGTGGGGAGCATATTCACTGGGTCCCGGTGAGGCCCAGTTGAGGACCAGTGTCACCAGGTGTAGTTGAGGCCCAGAGGGGTACCAGATTCACCTGGTCAAGGTGACATCCAGATGGGGACCATAGTCACCATGTAAGGGTGAGCCCCAGGTGGCAACCCCACTCACCAGGTCCAGGTGAGGCCAACCTGCAGGCCAGAGTCACCAGATCCAGGTGAGTCCCGAGTGGGGACCGGAGTCACCAGGTAAATGTGAGTCTACAAGAACACCACAGTCACCAGGTCCACGTGTGGTTCATCTCGGAACGAGAGTCACCAGGTCCAAGTGAGAAATAGGTGGGGACCACAGTCACCAAGTCCAGATTGAGGCCTAGGTGGGGGGACCAGAGTCATCAGGACCAGTTGAGGCCAAAGTGTGGAGCAAAGTTATCATGTCCAGGTGAGGCCCAGGTGGGGAACACAGTAACCATGTCCCATTGATGCCAAGTGGGAAAAGAGTCACAAGGTCCAGACGAGGTCTAAGTGAGGAGTAGATTCACCAGGTCCTGTTGAGGCCCAGCTGAGGACCAGTGTCCCTAGCTCCGGGTGAGTCCCAGAGGGGGACCAGAGTCACCCGGTTCTGGTGATATCCAGGTGGGAACCAGAGTCAGCAAGTCAGGAAGAGGCCCAGAGGGGGAAGAGAATCACTAGGTCCAGGTGAGGCCCCGATGTGGAACTGAGAAACCAGGTTCCATGATGCCCATATGAGGACCTGAGTCACCAGGTCCAGGTGAGGTCCCTGTGGGAACCAGTCACCTCGTCCAGGTGAGGCCCAAGTGGGACCACAGTCACCAGGTCCAGGTGAGGCCCAGTTATATAAGAGAGTATCCAGGTCCCAATGATGCCTAGGTAAGGACCAGAGTCAACAGGTCCAGGAGAGGTCCAAATATGGATCAGAGTCATTGTGTTCCAGGGGAGGCCAGATGGAGACCACAGGAACCAGGTCCAGGAGAGCCCCATATGGGAACCAGAGCCACCAGATCCAGGTGAGGTCCAGGTGTGGCCACAGTCACAAGGTCCAGGTGAGGTGCAGGTGGCAACAGGATTCACCAAGTCCAGGTGAAGCCCAGGTGGCGACAAGTCACCACATCCAGGTGCGGACCAGCTAAGGACCAAAATCACCAGGCCCAAGTGAACCCCAAGGGGTGACCAGAGTCACCAGGTAAGGGTGAGGCCCAGAGGGGGAACCATAGTAACCATTTTGTTTGAGGCCCAGAATGGGACCAAAGGTCCCTGGTCAAAGTGAGGCTCATGTGGGGTATAGAGTATCCAGATCCCAGTGATGCCTGGGTGAGGACCAGAGTCACTAGGGCCATGCAGGACCAGATGGGGAACAGAATCACTAGGTCCTGGTGAGGCATAGAAACACACCCCAGTCAGCAGTATCAGGTGAGCCCCTTGTGGGAACCAGAGCCACTCTATCCAGCTGAGTCCCAGGTCCATGTGAGGCCCACGTGAGGACCAGATTCATCAGGTCGAATTGAGGCATAGCTGAGGACAAGAGTCACGAGGTCTGGGTGCGGCCTAGGTGGGGCAAGATTCAGCAGTTCTGAGTTAGGTCAAAATGGGGACGAGAGACACCAGGTCCAGGTGAGGCCAAACTGAGGACCAGAGTCACCAGATCCAGGTGAGGTCCATGTTGGAAAGAGAGTCACCAGGTCCAGGAGAGGTCCAGTTTGGGACCAGAGTCACTAGATCCAGGTGAAGTCCAGGTGGGGACCAGAGTCACTAGGTCCAGATGAGGCCCAGGTGAGGAACAAAGTTACCAGGTACACGTGAGGAGACGGTGGAGATCAGAGGCAACAGGTCCATGTGAGTCCGGCTTGGGGACCATTGTCAACAGGTCCACTTGAGACCCAGGTGTGGAACACAGTAAGCAGGTGCAGGTGAGTCCCCCGTGGTGACAAGAGCCACCACGTCCAGGTGAGGCCCAGGTGGGGACCAGGATCACCAGGTACAGGGGAGGCCCTTGAAAGAACCAGAGTCAACAGTTCGAGGTCAGGCGCAGGTGGCAACCAGGGTAAGCAAGTCCAAGTCAGGCCAAAGTGGGGTTCACAGTCACTAGGGCACGGTGTGACCAAGAGGGGGACCAGAGTCACCTAGTCCAGGAGAGGTCCAGTTGTGGAACACAGTCACTAGGTCCCAAATTTGCCCAGTTGAGGACCATGGTCAACAGGGCCAGGTGAGGCCCAGATGGGGACCGGAGTCCCCAAATCCAGGTGAAGCCCAGGTGGGGACCACAGTCACAAGATCCAGGGTAGTCTCAGGTGCAGACGAGAATCACCAGGTCCAGGTGTGGTGCAGGTGGCAACCAAACTCACTAGGTCCCGGTGAGGCACTGGTGGGGAACAGAGTCACGAGGTACATGAAGACCTAGAAACACATTGGATCCCTGGGTGGCGCAGCGGTTTGGCGCCTGCCTTTGGCCCAGGGCGCGATCCTGGAGACCAGGGATCGAATCCAAAGTCGGGCTCCCGGTGCATGGAGCCTGCTTCTCCCTTTGCCTGTGTCACTGCCTCTCTCTCTCTCTGTGACTATCATAAATAAATAAAAATTAAAAAAAAAGAAGCTAGAAACACTGCGGCCAACAGGTCCACATGATCTCCATGTGGGAACGAGGATCACCAGTTACAGGTGAGGACAAGGTGGGGATACGACTCACCATGTCCAGGTGAGACCCAGGTGGGAACCAGTGTCACCATGTCCAGGTGTGGCCCAGGTAAATACCAGAGTTAATAGGTCCGGCTGGGTCACTGTTAGTGAACAGTGTAACCATATCCTAATGCTACCAGGTGGGTAGCAGAGACACCAGGTCCTTGTGAGGCCCAAATGGGACCAGAGACATGAGGTCCAGGTGAGGTCCCGATGGGAACCACAGTCACCAGGTCAGGTGAGGCCATGCTTAGGATCAGAGTCACCAGTTACAGGAGAGGCCCAGGTGGAGCCAGAGTCAACTGGTACAGAAGAGGCCAAGTCAGGACAGGAGTTACCAGGATCAGGTCACTCCAAGTGGGAATAGAGTAACAATGTCCCGATGATGCCCAGGTAGAACCAGAGTGACCAGGTCCAGATGAGGCGCAGGTGGGGAGCATGTTCACTAGGTCCCGTTGAGGCCCAGTTGAGGTCAGAGTCACCAGGTCTAGTTGAGGCCTAGAGGGGTACCAGATTCACCTGGTCTGATGACATCCAGATGGGGACCATGGTCCCCATGTCAGGCTGAGGCCCAGAGGGGATCCAGAGTCATCATATCCAGGTGAGGCTCAGGTGTGGAACAGAGTATCCAGGTCATAATGGTCCACAGGTGAGGACCAGAGTCACGAGATCTTGGTGAGGCCCAGTTAGGATCAGAGTCACCAGTTCCAGGTGAGGCCAAAAAGGAGTCCACAGCAATCAGGTCCAGGTGGGGAAGAAAGTCAACAGGACTGGGTGAGGCACAGATGGGGACCAGATTCACCAGGACCAGGTGATTCCCAGGTGGTGACCAGAGTTACCAGTTCCGGGTGACCACCAGGTAAGGACCAGATTCACCAGGTCCAAGTGAGGCCCATGTGGGGACCTGTGTCACTAGGCATGGGTGAGGCCCAGGTGACAAACCCACTCACCAGGTCCAGGTGATGCCAACCTCCAGGCCATGCAGAGGAACCAGGTCCCAATGATGCCCAGGTAGGGACGATAGTTACCAGGTCCAGGTGAGGCCAACCTACAGGCCATGCAGTGGAACCATATCCCGATGATGCCCAGGTAGGGACCAGAGTTACCAGGTCCAGGTGAGGCCAACCTGCAAGTCATGCAGTGGAACCATGTACCGATGATGCCCAGGTAGGTACCAGAGTCACCAGGTCCAAATGACGCCCAGATGGAGCATATTCACTAGCTCCAAGTGAGACCCAGTTGAGGACTAGAGTCACCAGACCTGGTTGAGGCCCAGAGGAGTACCCGACTCCCCTGGTCCAGGTGACTTCCATATGGGGACCAGAGTCACCAGGTCAGGTTGATGCCCAGAGAGGTTCCAGAGTCATGATGTCCAGGTGAGGCTCAGGTGTGGAACAGAGTCACCAGGTACCAATGATGCCCAGGTGAGGACCAGAGTCACCAGGTCTAGGTGACGCGCAGATAGGATCAGAGTCACCTGTTTCAGGTGAGGCCAAGAAAGAGTCCACAGCAATCAGGTCCAGGTGGGGAACAAAGTCACCAGGACTGGGTATGGCCCAGATGGGGACCAGATTCACCAGGTCCCGGTGAGGCCCTGGTTGGGACCAGAGTCAAGAGGTACATGAGAAGCTCAAAACACTGCAGCCACCAGTTCCACATGAGTCCATGTGGGAACGAGAATCACCAGTTACACGTGAGGACCAGGTGGGGATCCGACTCACCATATCCAGGTGAGACCCAGGTGGGAACCAGTGTCACCATGTCCAGGTGTGGCCCAGGTGAAGCCCAGAGCTAATAGGTCCGTCTGTGTCACTGTTAGTGAACTGTGTAACCATATCCTGATGTTACCCATGTGGGTACCAGAGACACCAGGTCCTGGTAAGGCCCAGGTGGGACCGGAGACATGAGGTCCAGGTGAGGTCCCGATGGGAAGCACAGTCACCAGGTCAGATGAGGCCATGCGTAGGATCAGAGTCACCAGTTACAGGTCAGGCCCAGGTGGAGCCAGAGTTACCTGGTACAGAAGAGTCCAAAGAGAGGACCAGAGTTACCAGGATCAGGTCATTCCCAGTGTGGAATAGAGTAACCATGTCCCGATGATGCCCAGGTAGGGACCAGAGTCACCAGGTCCAGAAGAGGCCCAGATGGAGCATATCCACTAGGTCCAGGTGAGGCCCAGTTTAGGACCAGAGTCACCAGATCTGGTTGAGTCCTAGAGGGGTACCAGAATCACCTGGTCCAAGTGACATCCAGATGGGGACCAGGGTCACCAGGTCCAGGTGAGGCCCAGATATATAAGAGAGTATCCAGGTCCCAGTGATTCCCATGTAGAACCAGAGTCACCAGATCCAGATGAGGCGCAGGTGGGGAGCATGTTCACTAGGTACCCGTGAGGCCCAGTTCAGGACCAGAGTCACCAGGTCAAGTTGAGTCCTAGAGGAATACCAGATTCACCTAGTCTAGGTGACATCCTGATGGGGACCAGAGTCATCATGTCAGGGTGAGGCTCAGGTGTGGAACAGAGTATCCAGGTCCTAATGGTCCATAGGTGAGGACCAGAGTCACCAGATCTGGGTGAGGCCCAGTTAGGATCAGAGTCACCAGTTCCAGGTTAGGCCAAGAAGGAGTCCACAGCAATCAGGTCCAGGTGGGGTGACAAAGTCACCAGGACTGGATGAGGACCAGATGGGGACCAGATTAACCAGGTTCATGTGATTCCCAGGTGGTGACCCGAGTTAGGATTTCGGGTGAGGACCAGGTAAGGACCAGATTCACCACGTCCAAGTTAGGCCCACGTGGGGACCTGTGTCACCAGGTATGGGTGAGTCCCAGGTGACAAGCCCACTCACCAGGTCTAGGTGAGGCCAACCTGCAGGCCATGCAGAGGAACCGTCCCGATGATGCCCAGGTAGGGAACAGAGGTACGAGGTCCAGGTGACGCCAACCTGCAGGCCATGCAGAGGAACCGTGTCCCGATGATGCCCAGGTAGGGACCAGAGACACCAAGTCCAAATGAGGTCCAGATTGAGCAAATTCACTAGGTCCAGGTGAGGCCCAGTTGAGGACCAGAGTCACCAGATTTGGTTGATGCCTAGAGGGGTACCAGAATCACCTGGTGCAGGTGACATGCAGATGGGACCAGAGTCACCAGGTCAGGGAGAGGCCCAGAGAGGTTCCAGAGTCATCATGTCCAGATGAGGCTTAGGTGAGGAACAGAGTCTCCAGGTACCATGATGCCCAGGTGAGGACCAGAGTCACCAGATCTGGGTGAGGCCCAGTTAGGTTCAGAGTCACCAGTTCCAGGTGAGGCCCAAAAGGAGTCACAGCAATCAGTTCCAGGTGGGAAACAAAGTCACCAGGACTGGGTGACACCCAGATGGGGAGCAGATTCACCAGGTCCAGTTGAGGCCCAGGTGGTGACCAGAGTCCCAGGTCTGGGAGAGGACCAGGTAAGGACCAGATTCACCAGGTGCAAGAGGCCCACGTGGGGACCTGAGTCACCAGGTATGGGTGACACCCAGGTGGCAACCAAACTCACCAGGTCCAGGTGAGGCCAACCTGCAGGCCAGAGTCACCAGATCCAGGTGAGGCCCTAGTGGGGACCGGAGTCACCAGGTAAATATGAGTCTACAAGAACACCACAGGGACCAGGTCCAGGTGTGGTTCATGTGGGAACAAGAGTCACCAGGTCCAGGTGAGACCCAGGTGGGGACCACAGTCACCAGGTCCAGATTGAGGCCTAGGTGGGGGGACCAGAGTCATCAGGACCTGGTGAGGCCAAACTGTGGAGCAAAATTATCATGTCCAGGTGAGGCGCAGGTGGGGAACAGAGTAACCATGTCCCATTGATGCCAGGTGAGAAAAGAGTCACAAGTTCCAGACGAGGCCTATGTGAAGAGTAGATTCATCAAGTCCTGTTGATGCCCAGTTGAGGACCAGTGTCCACAGCTCCGGTGAGTCTCAGAGGGGAACCAGAGTCACACGGCTCTGGTGATATCCAGGTGGGGACCAGAGTCACCACGTCAGGATGAGGCCCAGAGGGGGACGAGAATCACTAGCTACAGGTGAGACCCGATGTGGAATTGAGAAACCAGGTCCCATGATGCCCATATGAGGACTTGAGTCACCACGTCCAGGTGAGGTCCCTGTGGGAACCCGTCACCTCGTCCAGGTGAGGCCGAGGTGGGACCACAGTCACCAGGTCCAGGTGAGGCCCAGGTATATAAGAGAGTAACGAGGTCCCAATGATGCCCAGGTAAGGACCAGAGTCAACAGGTCCAGGTGAGGCCCAAATACGGATCAGAGTCATTGTGTTCCAGGTGAGGCCAGATGGAGACCACAGGAACCAGGTCCAGGAGAGCCCCATATGGGAACGAGAGCCACGAGATCCAGGTGAGTTCCAGGTGGGACCACAGTCACAAGGTCCAAGTGAGGCGCAGGTGGCAACAGGATTCACCAAGTCCAGGTGAGGCCCAGCTGGCGACCAGTCACCACATCCAGGCGCGGACCAGCTAAGGACCAGATTCACCAGGCCGAAGTGAAGCCCAAAGGGTGACTAGAGTCACCAGGTAAGGGTGAGCCCCAGAGGTGGAACCAGAGTAACCTGTTTAGTTTGAGGCCCAAAATGGGACCAGAGGTCCCTGGTCAAAGTGAGGCCCAGGTGTGGAATAGAGTTCCAGGGTGAGGATTATTGGGTCCATCACCCAATGATGCCTGGGTGAGGACCAGAGTCACTGGGACCATGCAGGCCCAGATGGGGAACAGAATCACCTTGTCCTGGTGAGGCATACAAAAGACCACAGTCAGCAGTATCAGCTGAGCCCCTTGCGGGAACCAGAGACACTCTATCCAGCTGAGTCCCAGGTCCAGGTGAGGCTCTCCTGAGGACCAGATTCATTAGGTCTAATTGAGGCATACCTGGGGACAAGAGACACCAGGTCTGGGTGCAGCCTAAGTTGGGCTAGATTCAGCAGTTCTGAGTTAGGTCAAAGTGGGGACGAGAGACGCCAGTTCCAGGTGAGGCCAAACTGAGTACCAGAGTCACCAGATCCATGTGAGGTCCATGTTTGAAAGAAAGTCACCAGGTCCGGGAGAGGTTCAGGTGGGGACCAGAGTCACCAGTTCCAGGTGAGGCCAAGAAGGAGTCCACAGAAATCAGGTCCAGGTGGGGAACAAAGTCACCAGGACTGGGTGAGGCCTAGATGGCGACCAGATACACAAGGGCCAGGTGATATCCAGGTGGTGACGAGACTTACCAGTTCCGGGTGAGGACGAGGTAAGGAGAAGATTCACCAGGTCAAAGTGAGGCCCATGTGGGGAACTGTGTCACCAGGCATGGGTGAGGCCCAGGTGGCAACCCCACTGACCAGGTCCAGGTGAGGCCAAACTGCAGGCCATGCAGAGGAACCATGTCCCGATGATGACCATGTAGGGACCAGACTTACCAGGTCCAAGTGAGGCCAACCTGCAGGCCATGCAGTGGAACCATGTCCCGATGATGCCCAGGTAGGGACCAGAGTCACCAGGTCCAAAAGAGGCCCAGATGGTGCATATTCACTAGGCCAAGTGAGGCCCAGTTGAGGACCAGAGTCACCAGATCTGGTTGAGGCCTAGAAGGGTACCAGAATCACCTGGTCCAGGTGACATCCAGATGGGGACCAGAGTCATCAGGTCAGGATGAGGCCTAGATAGGTTCCAGAGTCATCATGTCCAGGTGAGGCTCAGGTGTGGAACAGAGTCACCAGGTCCCAATGATGCCCAGGTGAGGAACAGAGTCACCAGGTCTGGGTGACGCGCAGATATGATCAGAGTCACCAGACCTTGTTGAGGCCGAGAGGGGTACCAGATTCACCAGGTCCAGGTGGGGCACAGGTGTTGACCAGAGTCCCCGTTCTGGGAAAGGAGCAGGAAAGGACCAGATTCACCAGGTCCAAGAGGCCCACGTGGGGACCTGAGTCACAAGGTATGGGTGAGGCCCAGGTGGCAATAACACTCACCAGGTCCAGGTGAGGCCAACCTGCAGGCCATGCAGTGGAAGCATATCCCGATGATGCCCAGGTAGGGAGAAGAGTTACCAGGTCCAGGTGAGGCCAACCTGCATGCCATGCAGTGGAAACATATCCAGATGATGCCCAGGTAGAGACCAGACTTACCAGGTCCAGGTGAGGCCAACATGCAGGCCTTGCAGTGGAACTATATCCTGATGATGCCCAGGTATGGACCAGAGTCACCAGGTCCAAATGAGGCCCAGATGGAGCATATTCACTAGGTACAGGTGAGTCCCCTTTAAAGACCAGAGTCACCAGATCTGTTTGAGGCCTAGGGGGTACCAGAATCACCTTGTCCATGTGACATCGAGATGGGGACCAGAGTCACTAGGTCAGGGTGAGGCCCAGAGCGTTTCCAGAGTCATCATGTCCAGGTGAGGCTCAGGTGAGGAACAGAGTCACCAGGTACGAATGATGCCCATGTGAGGACCAGAGTCACCAGATCTGGGAGACGCGCAGATAGGATCAGAGTCACCAGTTGCAGATGAGGCGAAGAAAGGGTCCACAACAAACAGGTCCAGGAGGGGATCAAAGTCACCTGGACGGGGTGAGGCCCAGATGGGGAACAGATTCACCAGGTCCAGGTGAGGCCCAGGTGTTGACCAGAGTCTCCGGGTCTGGGAGAGGACCTGGTAAGGACCAGATTCACCAGGTCCAAGAGGCTCACGTGGGGACCTGAGTCACCAGGTATGGGTGAGGCCCAGGTGGCAACCCACTCAAGAGGTCCAGGTGAGGCCAACCTGCAGGCCAGAGTTACCAGATCCAGGTGAGGCCCATGTGGGGAGCATGTTCACTAGGTCCCGGTGAGGCCCAGTTGAGGACAAGGGTCACCAGGTCTAGTTGAGTCCTAGACGGGTACCAGATTCACTTGGTCTAGGTGACATCCAGATGGGGACCAGAGTCACCGTGTCAGGGTGAGGCCCAGAGGGGATCGAGAGTCATCATGTCCAGGTGAGGCTCAGGTGTGGAACAGAGTATCCAGATCATAATGGTCCTCAGGTGAGGACCAGAGTCACCAGATCTGGGTGAGGCCCAGTTAGGATCAGAGTCACAAGTTCCAGGTGAGGCCAAGAAGGGTTCCACAGCAATCAGGTCCTGGTGGGCAACAAATTAATCAGGACTAGGTGAGGCCCAGATGGGGACCAGATTCACCAGTTCCAGGTGAGGTCCAGGTGGTGGACCCGGGTCTGGGAGAGGACCAGGTAAGGACCAGATTCACCAGGTCCAAGAGGCCCACGTGGGGACCTGAGTCACCACGTCAGGGTGAGGCCCAGAGGGGGACGAGAATCACTAGGTGCAGGTGAGGCCCCGATGTGGAACTGAGAAACCAGGTCCCATAATGCCCATATGAGGACCTGAGTCACCAGATCCAGGTGAGTTTCCTGTGGGAACCAGTCACCTCGTCCAGATGAGGCCCAGGTGAGACCACAGTCACCAGGTCCAGGTGAGGCCCAGGTATATAAGAGAGTGTCCAGGTCCCAATGATGCTCATGTAAAAAACAGAGTCAACAGCTCCAGGAGAGGCCCAAATATGAAACAGAGTCATTGTGTTCCAGGTGAGGCCAGATGGAGACCACAGGAACCAGGTCCAGGAGAGCCCCATATGGGAACCAGAGCCACCAGATCCAGGTGAGGTCCAGGTGGGACCACAGTCACAAGGTCCCGGTGACGCGCAGGTGGCAACAGGATTCACCTAGTCCAGGAGAGGCCTTGGAGGCGACCAGTCACCAGATCCAGGTTCGGACCATCTAAGGACCAGATTCACCAGGCCCAAGTGAAGCCCAAGGGGTGACCAGAGTCACCAGGTAAAGGTGAGACCCAGAGTGGTAACCAGAGTAACCAGTTTAGTTTGAGGCCCAGAATGGGACCAGAGGTGCCTGGTCAAAGTGAGGCCCAGGTGTTGAATAGAGTATCCAGGTCCCAATGATGGCTGAGTGAGGACCAGAGTCACTAGGCCCATGCAGGCCCTGATGGGGAACAGAATCACTAGGTCCTGGTTCGGCATAGAATAAGACCACAGTCAGCAGTATCCGGTGAGCCCCTTGTGGGAACCAGAGCCACTCTATCCAGCTGAGTCCCAGGTCCATGGGAGGCCCACGTGAGTAACTTATTCATCAGTTCGAAATGAGACATAGCTGGGGACAAGAGTCACCAGGACTGGGTGCGGCATAGGTGGGGCAAGATTCAGCAGTTCTGAGTTTGGTCAAAGTGGGGACGAGAGACACCAGGTCCAGGTGTGGCCAAACTGAGGACCAGAGTCACCATATCCAGTTGAGGTCCATGTTGGAAAGAGAGTCACCAGGTCCAGGAGAGGTCCAGGTGTGACTAGAGTCACCACATCCAGGTGAAGCCCAGGTGGGGATCAGAGTCACTAGGTCCAGATGAGGCCCAGGTGAGGACCAGAGTTATCAGGTACACGTGAGGACTCGGTGGGGATCAGAGGCCACAGATCCATGTGAGGCCGGCTTGGGGACCATGGTCAACAGATCTACTTGAGGCCCAGGTGAGGAACACAGTAAGCAGGTACAGGTGAGTCCCCAGTGGTGACAAGAGTGACCACGTCTAGGTGAGGCCCAGGTGGGGACCAGGATCATCAGGTCCCGGGGAGGCCCTTGAAAGAACCAGAGTCAACAGTTCGAGGTCAGGCGCAGGTGGCAACCAGGGTCAGGAGGTCCAAGTCAGACCAAAGTGGGGTTCACAGTCACTAGGGCACGGTGAGACCCAGAGAGGGACCAGAGTCACCTGGTCCAGGTGAGGCCCAGTTGAGGACCAGTTTCACCATATCTGGTTCGGCTTAGAAGGGTACCAGAATCACCTGATCGAGGTGATATCCAGATGGGGACCAGAGTCACCAGGTCAGGGTGAGTCCCAGAATGGTTCCAGAGTCATCGGGTCCAGGTGAGGCTCAGGTGTGGAACAGAATCTCCAGGTACCAATGATGCCCAGGTGAGGACCAGAGTCACCAGATCTGGGTGACATGCAGATAGGATCAGAGTCACCAGTTCCAGGTGACTGAGAAGAAGAAGAAGGCGTCTACTAAATCAGGTCCAGGTGGTGAAGAAAGTCACCAGGACTTGGTGAGGCCCAGATTTGGACCAGAGTCACCAGGTCCAGGTTATTCCCAGGTGGTGACCAGAGTCCTCGGGGCTGGGAGAGGACCAGCTAAGGACCAGATTCAACAGGTTCAAATGAGGCCCACGTGGGGACCTGAGTCACCAGGTATGTGTGAGGCCCAGGTGGCAACCCCACTCCCCAGGTCCAGGTGAGGCCAACCAGCAGGCTAGAGTCACCAGATGCAGGTGAGGTCCAGGAGGGGACTAGAGTCACCAAATCCAGGTGAGGTCCATGTACAAAGAGAGTCACCAGGTCCAGGAAAGGTCCAGGTGGGGACCAGAGTCACCAGATCCAGGTGAAGCCCAGGTGGGGACCAGAGTCACTAGGTCCAGATGAGGTCAAGGTTGGGACCAGAGAAACCAGGTACAAGGGAGGCCCCGGTGGGGAGCAGTGGCAACAGGTCCATGTGAGGCCGGCCTGGGGACCATGGTCAACAGGTCTACTTGAGGCCCAGGTGTGGAACACAGTAAGCAGGTCCAGGTGAGTCCCCGGTGGTGACAAGTGTCACCACGTCCAGGTGAGGCCCAGGTGGGGACCAGGATCACCAGGTCCAGGGGAGGCCATTGAAAGAACCAGAGTCAACAGTTCGAGGTCAGTCGCAGGTGGCAACCAGGGTCAGCAGGTCCAAGTCAGGCCAAAGTGGGGTTCACAGTCACTAGGGCATGGTGAGACCCAGAGGGGGACCAGAGTCACCTGGTCCAGGTGAGGTCCAGTTGTGGAACACAGTCACCGTGTCCCAATTTTGTCCAGTTGAGGACCATGGTCAACAGGGCCAGGTGAGGCCCAGATGCGGATTGGAGTCCCCAAATCCAGGTGAAGACCAGGTGGGGACCACAGTCAACAGATCCAGGATAGTCTCATGTGCAGACCAGATTCACCAGGTCCAGGTGAGTTGCAGGTGGCAACCACACTCACCAGATCCCGGTGAGGCCCTGGTGCGGACCAGAGTCACGAGGTACATGAGAAGCTAGAAACAATGCAGCCACCAGTTCCACGTGATGTCCACGTGGGAACGAGAATCTCCAGTTACACGTGAGGACCTGGTGGGGATCCGACTCACCATGTCCAGGTGAGACCCAGGTGGGAACCAGTGTCACCATGTCCAGGTGTGGCCCAGGTGAAGACCAGAGTTAATAGGTCCAGCTGGGTCACTGTTAGTGAACAGTGTAACCATATACTGATGCTACCCCGGTGGGTACCAGATACACCAGGTACTGGTGAGGCCCAGGTAGAACCAGAGACATGAGGTCCAGGTGAGGTCCCGATGGGAACCACAGTCACCAGGTCAGGTGAGGCCATGCTTAGGATCAGAGTAACCAGTTACAGGTGAGGTCCAGGAGGAGCCAGAGTCACCTGGTACAGAAGAGGCCAAAGTCAGGACATGAGTTACCAGGATCAGTTCAGTCCCAGTGGTGAATAGAGTAACCATTTCCTGATGATGCCCTGGTAAAACCAGAGTCACCAGGTCCAGATGAGGCGCAGGTGGGGAGTATGTTCACTAAGTCCCAGTGAGGCCCAGATGAGGACTAGAGTCACCAGGTCAAGTTGAAGCCTAGAAGGGTACCAGATTCACCTGGTCTAGGTGACATCCAGATGGGGACCAGAGTCACCATTTCAGGCTGAGGCCCAGAGGGGATCCAGAGTCAGCAAGTCCAGGTGAGGCTCAGGTTTGGAACAGAGTATCCAGGTCATAAAATCCACAGGTGAGTACCAGAGTCAGCAGATCTGGGTGAGGTCCAGTTAGGATCAGAGTCACCAGTTCCAGGTGAGGCCAAGAAGGAGTCCACAGCAATCAGGTCCAGGTTGGGAACAAAGTAACCAAGACTGGGTGAGGCCCAGATGGGGACCAGATTCACCAGGTGCAGGTGATTCCCAGGTGGTGACCAGAGTTACCAGTTCCAGGTGAGCAACAGGTAAGGACCAGATTCACCAGGTCCAAGTGAGGCCCACGTGGGGACTTGTGTCTCCAGGTATGGGTGAGGCCCAGGTGGAAATCCCAATCACGAGGTCCAGGTGAGGCCAACGTGCAGGCCATGCAGAGGAACCATGTCCCAATGATGCCCACGTAGGGACCAGACTTACCTGGTCCAGTTGAGGCCAACCTTTGGGACCTGCTGAGGAAACGTGTCCCGATGATGCCCATGTAGGGACCAGAGACACCAGGTCCAAATGAGGCCCAGTTGGAGCATATTCACTAGGTCCAGGTGAGGCCCAGTTGAGGACCAGAATCACCAGATCTGGTTGAGCCCTAGAGGGATACCAGAATCACCTGGTCCAGGTGACATCCAGATGGGGACCTGAGTCACCAGGTCAGAGTGAGGCCCAGAGAGGTTCAAGAGTCATCATGTTCAGGAGAGGCTCAGGTGTGGAACAGAGTCACCACGTACCAAGGATGCCCAGGTGAGGACCAGAGTCACCAGGTCTGGGTGATGCCCAGATAGGATCAGAGTCACCAGTTCCAGGTGAGGCCAAGAAAAAGTCCACAGCAATCAGGTCCAGGTGGGGAACAAAGTCACCAGGACTGGGTGTGGCTCAGGTGGGGACCAGATTCACCATGTCCAGGCGAGGCCCAGGTGGTGACCAGAGTCCCCGGGTATGGGAGAGGACCAGGTAAGGACCAGATTCACCACGTCCAAGAGGTCCACGTGGGGACCTGAGTCACCAGGTATGGGTGAGGCCCAGGTGGCAACACCACTCACCAGGTCCAGGTGAGGCCAACAAGCAGGCCAGAGTTACCAAATCCAGGAGAGGCCCTAGTGAGGACCAGAGTCACCAGGTAAAAGTGAGTCTACAAGAACACCACAGTCACCTGGTCCAGGTGTGATTCATGTGGGAACGAGAGTCACCAGGTCCAGGTGAGGCCAAACTGAGGACCAGAGTCACCAGATCCAGGTGAGGTCCATGTTGGAAAGGAGTCACCAGGTCCAGGAGAGGTCCAGGTGGGGACCAGAGTCACCAGATCCAGGTGAAGTCCAGGTGTGGACCAGAGTCACCAGATCCAGGTGAAGCCCAGGTGGGGACCAGAGTCACTAAGTCCAGATGAGGTCAAGGTGGGGACCAGAGATACCAGGTACAAGTGAGGCCCCGGTGGGGAGCAGTGTCAACAGGTCCATGTGAGGCCGTCCTGGGGAACATGGTCAACAGGTCTACTTGAGGCCTAGGTGTGGAACACAGTAAGCAGGTCCAGGAGAGTGCCCGATGTTGACAATGTCACCACGTCCAAGTGAGACCCAGGTGGGGACCAGGATGACCAGGTCGAGGGGAGGCCTTTGAAAAACCAGAGTCTACAGTTTGAGGTCAGGCGCAGGAGGCAACCAGTATCAGCAGGACCAAGACAGGCCATATAGGGGGTTCACAGTCACTAGGGAACGGTGAGACCCAGAGGGGGACCAGAGTCACCTGGTCCAGGTGAGGTCCAGTTGTGGAACACAGTCACCGGGTTCCAATTTTGCCCAGTTGAGGACCATGGTCAACAGGGCCAGGTGAAGCCCAGATGGAGACCGGAGTCCCCAAATCCAAGTGAAGCTCAGGTGGGGACCAGAGTCACCAGATCCTGGGTAGTCTCAGGTGTAGACCAGAATCACCAGGTCCAGGTGACGTGCAGGTGGCCACCACACTCACCAGGACCCGGTGAGGTCCTGGTGGGGATCAGAGTCACGAAGTACATGAGAAGCTAGAAATACTGCAGCCACCAGGTCCACATGATGACCATGTGGGAACGAGAATCACCAGTTACAGGTGAGGACCAGGTGGGGATCCGACTCACCATGTCCAGGTGAGACCCAGGTGGGAACCAGTGTCACCTTGTCCAGGTGTGGCCCAGGTGAAGACCAGTGTTAATAGGTCCGGCTGGGTCACTGTTAGTGAACAGTGTAACCATATGCTGATGCTACCCAGGGGGGTACCAGAGACACCAGGTCCAGGTGAGGCCCAGATGGGACCGGAGAAATGAGGTCCAGTTTATTTCCCGATTGGGACCACAGTCACCAGGTCAGTTGAGGCCATGCTTAGGATCAGAGTCACCAGTTACAGGTTAGGCCCAGGTAGAGCCAGAGTCACCTGGTACAGAGAGGCCAAAGTCATAGCAGAGTTATAAGGATCAGGTCAGTCCCAGTGGGAACAGAGTAACCATGTCCCGATGATGCCCAGATAGAACCAGCGTCACAGGTCCAGATGAGGCGCAGGTGGGGAGCATATTCACTAGGTCCCGGTGAGGCCCAATTGAGGACCAGAGTCACCAGGTCTTCTTGAGGCCTAGAGGGGTACCATATTCACCTGGTCTAGGTGACATCCAGATGGGGACCAGAGTCACCATGTCAGGGTGAGGCCCAGAGGGGATCCAGAGTCTTCCTGTCCAGGTGAGGCTCAGGTGTGGAACAGAGTATCCAGGTCATAATGGTCCACAGGTGAGGACCAGAGTCACCAGATCTGGGTGAAGCCCAGTTAGGATCAGAGTCAACAGTTCCAGTTGAGTCCAAGAAGGAGTCCACAGCAATCAGGTCCAGGTGGGGAAGAAAGTCAACAGGACTGGGTGAGGCCCAGATGGGGACCAGATTCACCAGGTCCAGGTGATTCCCAGGTGGTGACCTGGGTTACCAGGTCCGGGGGAGGACCAGGTAAGGAACAGATTCACCAGGTCCAAGTGAGGCCCACGTGGGGACCTGTGTCACCAGGAGTGGGTGAGCCCCAGGTGGTAACCCCACTCACCAGGTCCGGCTGAGGCCAACATGCAGGCCATGCAGAGGAACCGTGTCCCGATTATGTCCAGGTAGGGACCAGAGTTACCAGGTCCAGGTGAGGCCTACCTGCAGGACATGCAGTGGAACCATGTCCCGATGGTGCCCACGTAGGTACCAGAGGGACGAGCTCCAAATGAGGCCCAGATGGAGAATATTCACTAGGTCCAGGTGAGGCCCAGTTGAGGACCAGAGTCACCAGATCTGGTTGAGGCCCAGAGGGGTACCAGAATCCCCTGGTCCAGGTGACATACAGATGGGGACCAGACTCACCAGGTCAGGGTGAGGCACAGAGAGGTTCGAGAGTCATCATGTCCAGCTGAGGCTCAGCTGTGGAACAGAGTCACCAGGTACCAATGATGCCCAGGTGAGGACCAGAGTCACCAGATCTGGGTGACGCGCAGATAGGATCAGAGTCACTAGGTCCAGGTGAGGCCAAGAAAGAGTCCACAGCAATCTGGTCCAGGTGGCGAACAAAGTCACCAGGACTGCGTGAGGCCCAGATGGGGACCAGATTTACCAGGTCCAGGTGAGGCCCAGGTGGTCACCAGAATCCACGGTTCTGAGAGAGGACCAGGTAAGGACCAGATTCACCAGGTCCAAGAGGCCCACGTGTGGACCTGAGTCACCAGGTATGGGTGAGGCCCAGGTGGCAACCCCAGTCACCATGTCCAGGTGAGGCCAGCCTGCAGGCCAGAGTCACCATATCCAGTTGAGGCCCTAGTGGGGCCGGGAATCACAAGGTAAATGTGAGTCTACAAGAACACCACAGTCACCAGGTCCAGGTGTGGTTCATGTGGGAACTGGAGTCACCAGGTCCAGCTGACACCCAGTTGGGGACGACAGTCACCAGGTCCAGATTGAGGCCTAGGTTGGGGTACGAGAGTCATCAGGACCAGTTGAGGCCAAAGTGTGCAGCAAAGTTATCATGTCCAGGTGAGGCCCAGGTGGGGAACAGAGTAACCATGTCCCATTGATGCCAGGTGGGAAAAGAGTCGCAAGGTCCAGACGAAGCCTAAGTTTGGAGTAGATTCACCAGGTCCTGTTGAGGCCCAGCTGAGGACCAGTGTCCCCAGCTCCGGGTGTGTCACCCGCTTCTGGTGATATCCAGGTGGGGACCAGTGTCACAAGTCAGTGTGAGGCCCAGAGGGGGACGAGAATCACTTGGTCCAGGTGAGACCCCGATGTGGAACAGTGAAACCAGGTCCCAAGATGCCCATATGAGGACCTGAGTCACCAGGTCCAGGTGATGTCCCTGTGGGAACCAGTCACCCCGTCCAGGTGAGGCCCAGGTAGGTCCACAGTCACCAGGTCCTGGTGAGGCCCAGGTATATAAGAGAGTATCCAGGTCCCATGATGCCCAGGTAAGGACCAGAGTCAACAGGTCCAGGAGAGGCCAAAATATGGATCAGAGTCATTGTGTTCCAAGTGAGGCCAGATGGAGACCACAGGAACCAGGTCCAGGAGAGCCCCATATGGGAACCAGAGCCACCAGATCCAGGTGAGGTCCAGGAGGGACCACATTCACAAGGTCCAGGTGAGGCGCAGGTGGCAACATGATTCACCAAGTCCAGGTGAGGCCCACGTCGTGACCGGTCACCAGAGCCAGGTGCGGACCAGCTAAGAACCAGATTCACCAGGCCCAAGTGAAGCCCAAGGGGTGACCAGCGTCACCAGGTAAGGGTGAGGCCCCGAGGGGGAACCAGAGTAACCAGTTTAGTTTGAGGCCCAGAATGGGACCAGAGGTCCCTGGACAAAGTGAGGCCCAGGTGTGGAATAGAGTATCCAGGTCCCAATGATGCCTTGGTGAGGACCAGACTCGCTAGGGCCAAGAAAGCCCAGATTGGGAACAGAATCACTAGGTAACGTTGAGGCATAGAATAAGAACACAGTCACCAGTATCAGGTGAGCCCCTTGTGGGAACCAGAGCCACTCTATCCAGCTGAGTCCCAGGTCCATGTGAGGCCCACGTGAGGACCAGATTCATCAGGTCGAATTGAGGCATAGCAGGGGACAAGAGTCACCAGGTCTGGGTGCGGCCTAGGTGGGGCAAGATTCAGCAGTTCTGAGTTAGTTCAAAGTGGGGACGAGAGACACCTGTCCAGGTGAGGCCAAACAGAGACCAGAGTCACAAGACCCATGTGAGTTCCAGGTGGGGACCAGAGTCACCAGGTATGGGTGAGTCCCAGGTGGCATCCCCACTCACCAGGTCCAGGTGAGGCCAACCTACAAGCCAGAGTCACCAGATCCAGGTGAGGCCCTAGTGGGGACCGGAGTCAACAGGTAAATGTGAGTGTACAAGAACACCACAGTCACCAGGTCCAGGTGTTGTTCATGTGGGAACGAGAGTCACCAAATCCAGGTGAGACCCCGGTGGAGACCACAGTCATCAGTTCCAGATTGCGGCCTAGGTGGGGGGACCAGAGTCATCAGGAAGAGTTGAGGCCAAAGAGTGGAGCAAAGTTATCATGTTCAGGTGACGCCCAGGTGGGGAACAGAGTAAACACGTCCCATTGATGCCAGGTGGGAAAAGAGTCACAAGGTTCAGACGAGGTCTAAGTGAGGAGTAGATTCACCAGGTCCTGTTGAGCCTCAGTTGAGGACCAGTGTCCCCAGGTCCAGTTGCGTCCCAGAGGGGGCCCAGAGTCACCCGGTTCTGGTGATGTCCAGGTGGGGACCAGAGTCACCACCTCAGGGTGAGGCCCAGAGGGGGACGAGAATCACTAGGTCCAGGTGAGGCCCCGTTATGGAACTGAGAAACCAGGTCCCATGATGCCCATTTGAGGACCTGAGTCACGAGGACCAGGTGAGGTCCCTGTGGGAACCAGTCACCTCGTTCAGGTGAGGCCCAGGTGGGTCCACAATCACCAGGTCCATGTGAGGCCCAGGTATATAAGAGAGTTCCAGGTCCCAATGATACCCAGGTAAGGACCTGAGTCTACAGGTCCAGAAGAGGCCCAAATATGGATCAGAGTCATTGTGTTCCAGGTGAGGCCAGATGGAGACCACAGGAACCAGGTCCAGGAGAGCCCCATATGGGAACCAGACCCACTAGATCTAGGTGAGGTCCAGGTTGGACCACAGTCACAAGGTCCAGTTGAGTCGCAGGTGTCAACAGGATTCACCAAGTCCAGGTGAGGCCCAGGTGGCGACCAGTCACCAGATCCAGGTGCGGACCAGCTAACGACCAGATGCACCGGGCCCAAGTGAAGCCCAAGGGGTTACGAGAGTCACCAGGTAAGGGTGAGGCCCAGAGTGGGAACCAGAGTAACCAGTTTAGTTTGAGTCCCAGAATGGGACCAGAGGTCCCTGGTCAAAGTGAGGCCTAGGTGTGGAATAGAGTATCCAGGTCCCAATGATGCCTGGGTGAGGACCAGAGTTACTAGGGCCATGCCGGCCCAGATGGGGAAGAGAAGCAATAGGTCCTGTTGAGGCATAGAATAAGACCACTGGTGAATAAGTCACCAATATCAGGTGAGCCCCTTGTGGGAACCAGAGCCACTCTATCCAGCTGAGTCCCAGGTCCATGTGAGGCCCACGTGAGGACCAGATTCATCAGGTCGAATTGAGCCATAGCTGGGGACAAGTGTCACCGGGTCTGGGTACGGCCTAGGTGGGGCAAGATTCACCAGTTCTGAGTTAAGTCAAAGTGGGGACGAGAGACACCAGGTCCATGTGAGGCCAAACTGAGGACCAGAGTCACCAGATCCAGGTGAGGTCCATGTTGGGCAGAAAGTCACCAGGTCCAGGAGAGGTCCAGGTGTGTACAAGAGTCACCAGATCCAGGTGAAGTCCCGGTGGGGAACAGAGTCACCAGATCCAAGTGAAGCCCAGGTGGGGACCAGAGTCACTAGGTCCATATGAGGCCCAGGTGAGGACCAGAGTTTCCAGGTACACGTGAGGCCCCGGTGGGGATCAGAGGCAACAGGTCCATGTGAGGCCGGCTTGGGGACCATGGTCAACAGGTCTACTTGAGGCCCAGGTGCGGAACAAGTACCAGGTCCAGGTGAGTACCCGGTGGTGACAAGACTCACCACGTCCAGGTGAGACCCACGTGGGGACCAGGATCATCAGGTACAGGGGAGGCCCTTGAATGAACCAGAGTCAACAGTTCGAGGTCAGGCACAGGTGGCAACAAAGGTCAGCAGGTCCAAGTCAGGCCAAGGTGGGTTTCAGAGTCATTAGGGCACGGTTAGACCCGGAGGCGGACCAGAGTCACATGGTCCAGGTGAGGTCCAAGGTTAGACCCGGAGGCGGACCAGAGTCACATGGTAGGTGAGGTCTAAAGTCACCGGGTCCCAATTTTGCACAGTTGAGGACATGGTCAACAGGGCCAGGTGTGGCCCAGATGGGGACCGGAGACCCCAAATCCAGGAGAAGCCCAGGTGGAGACCACAGTCACCAGATCCAGGGTAGTCTCAGGTGCAGACCAGAATCACCAGGTCCAGGTGAGGTGCAGGTGGCAACTACACTCACCAGGTCCCGGTGAGGCCCTGGTGGGGACCAGAGTCACGAGGTACATGAGAAGCTAGAAACACTGCAGCCAACAGGTCCATATGATGTCCATGTGGGAACGAGAATCACCAGTTACAGGTGAGGACCAGGTGGGGATCCGACTCACCATGTCCAGGTGAGACCCAGGTGGGAACGAGTGTCACCATGTCTAGGTGTGGCCCAGGTGAAGACCAGAGTTAATAGGTCTGGCTGGGTCACTGATAGTGAACAGTGTAACCATATCCTGATGCTACCCAGGTGGTAACCAGAGACAAAAGTTCCTGGTGAGGCCCAGGTGGAACAGAGACATGAGGTCCAGGTGAGTTCCCTATGGGAACCACAGTCAACAGGTCAGGTGAGGCCATGCTTAGGATTTGAGTCACAAGTTACAGGTGAGGCCCAGGTGGAGTCAGAGTCACCAGGTCCAGATGAGGCAAAGGTGGGGAGCATATTCACTACGTCCCTTTGAGGCCCAGTAGAGGACCAGAGTCACCAGGTCTAGTTGAGGCATAGAGGGGTACCAGATTCACCTGGACTAGGTGCCTTCCAGATGGGGACCAGAGTCACCATGTCAGGGAGAGGCCCAGAGGGGATCCAGAGTCATCATGTCCAGGTGAGTCTCAGGTGTGGAACAGAGTATCCAGGTCATAATGGTCCACAGGTGAGGACCAGAGTCACCAGATCTGGGTGAGGCCCAGTTAGGATCAGAGTCAACAGTTCCAGGTGAGGCTAAGAAGGAGTCCACAGCAATCAGTTCCAGGTGGGGAAAAAATTCACGAGGACTGGGTGAGGCCCAGATGGGGACACAGATCCACCAGGTCCAAGTGATTCCCAGGTGGTGACCAGAGTTACCAGATTCAAGAGATCCAGGTGATTCCCGGTGGTGACAAGAATTACCAGATACACCAGGTCCAAGTCAGGCCCACGTAGGGGCCTGTGTCACCAGGTATGCGTGAGGCCCAAGTGGCAACCCCACTCACCACGTCCAGGTGAGGCCTACCTGCAGGCCATGCAAAGTAACCGGGTCCCGATAATGCCAAGGTAGGGACCAGAGTTACCAGGTCCAGGTGAGGACAACCTGCAGGCCATGCAGTGGAACCAGGTCCCCATGATGCACAGGTAGGGTCCAGAGTAACCAGGTCCAAATGAGGCCAAGATGGAGCATATTCACTAAGTCCAGCCGAGTCCCAGTTGAGGACCAGAGACACCAGATCTGGTTGAGGCCTAGAGGGGTACCAGAATCACCTGGTCCAGGTGACATCCAGATGGGGACCAGAGTCACCAGGTCAGGGTGAGGCCCAGAGAGGTTTCAGAGTCATCATGTCCAGGTGTGGCTCAGGTGTGGAACAGAGTCACCAGGTACCAATGATAACCAGGTGAGGACCAGATTCACCAGGCCTGAGTCACGCGCAGAGAGGATAAGAGTCACCAGTTCCAGGTGAGGCCAAGAAAGAGTCCAAAGCAATCAGCTCCATGTGGGGAACAAAGTCACCAGGACTGGGTGAGGCCCAGATGGGGACCAGATTCACCAGGTCCAGGTGATTCCCAGGTGGTGACAAGGGTTACCTGTTCCGGGTGAGGACCAGGTAAGGACCAGGTTCACCAGGTCCAAGTGAGGCCCACGTGAGACCTGTGTCACCAGGTATGGGTGAGGCCCAGAAGGCAAGCCCACTCTCCAGGTCCAGGTGAGGCCTATCTGCAGGCCATGCAGAGGAACCGTGTCCAGATGATGCCCAGGTAGGGACCAGAGTTACGAGGTCCAGGTGACGCCAACCTGCAGGCCATGCAGAGGAACCGTGTCCAGATGATGCCCAGGTAGGGACCAGAGTTACCAGGTCAAGAAGAGGCCAACCTGCAGACCATTATGTGGAACCATGTCCTGATGTTGCCCACGTAGGGACCAGAGTCACCAGGTCCAAATGAGGCACAGATGGAGCATATTCACTAGGTCCAGGTGAGGCCCAGTTGAGGACCAGAGGCCCCAGATCTGGTTGAGGCCCAGAGGGGTACCTGATTCACCTGGTCTAGGTGACATCCAGATGGGGACCAGAGTAACCATGTCAGGGTGAGGCCCAGAGTGGATCCAGAGTCATCATGTCCAGGTGAGGCTCAGGTGTGGAACAGAGTATCCAGGTCATAATTGTCCACAGGTGAGGACCAGAGTCACCAGATCTGGGAAACGCCCAGTTACGATCAGAGTTACCACTTCCAGGTGAGGCCAAGAAGGTGTCCACAGCAATCAGGTCCAGGTGGGGAACAAAGTCACCAGGTCTAGGTGATGCCCAGGTGGTGACCACATTTACCAGTTCCGGGTGAGGACTAGGTAAGGACCAAATTCACCAGGTCCAAGTGAGGCCCACGTGGGGACCTGTGTGACCAGGCATGGGTAAGACCCAGGTGGGAACTCCACTCACCAGGTCAAGATGAGGTCTATCTGCAGGCCATGCTGAGGAACCATGTCCCGATGATGCCCAGGTAGGGACCAGAGTTACCAGGTCCAGGTGAGGCAAACCAGCAGGCCATGCAGTGGAACCATTTCCAGATGATGCCCAGTGAGTGACCAGAGTCACCAGGTCCAAATGAGGCCCAGATGGAGCATATTCACTAGGTCCAGGTGAGGCCCAGTTGAGGACAAGAGTCACCAGATCTGGTTGAGGCCTTGAGGGGTTCCAGAATCCCCTGGTCCAGGTGACATACAGATGGGGACCAGATCACCAGGTCAGGGTGAGGCCCAGAGAGGTCCCAGAGACATCATGTCCAGGTGAGGCTCAGGTGTGGAACACAGTAACCAGGTACCAATGATGCCCAGGTGAGGACCAGAGTCACCAGGTCTCGGTGACACACAGATAGGATCAGAGTCACCAGTTCCAAGTGAGGCCAAGAAAGAGTCCAGAGCAATCAGTTCCAGGTGGGAAACATAGTCACCAGGACTGGGTTAGGCCCAGATGGGGACCAGATTCACCAGGTCCACGTGAGGCCCAGGTTGTGACCAGATTCCCCGGGTCTGGGAGAAGACCAGGTAAGGGCCAGATTCACCAGATCCAAGGGGCCCACGTGCACACCTGAGTCCAGGTATGTCTGAGGCCCAGGTGGCATCCCACTAACCAAGTTTAGGTGAGGCAAACCTGCAGGCCAGAGTCACCAGATCCAGGTTAGGCCCTAGTGGGGACCGGAGTCACCAGGTAAATGTGAGTCTACAAGTACACCACAGTCACCAGGTCCAGGTGTGGTTCATGTGGGAACGAGAGTCACCAGGTCCAGGTGAGACCCACGTGGGGACGACAGTCTCCAGGTCCAGATTGAGGCCTCGGTTGGGGGACCAGGGTCATCAGGACCAGTTGAGGCCAAAGTGCGGAGCAAAGTTATCATGTCCATGTGAGGCCCAGGTGTGGAACAGAGTAACCATGTCCCATTGTTGCCAGGTGGGAAAAGAGTCACAAGGTCCAGACGAGGCCTAAGTGAGGAGGAGATTCACCAGGTCCTGTTGAGGCCGAGTTGAGGACCAGTGACCCCAGCTCGGGGTGAGTCCCGAGGGGGACCAGAGTCACTCGGTTCTGGTGATATCCAGGGGGGGACCAGAGTCAGCATGTCAGGGTGAGGCCCAGAGGGGGACGAGAATCACTAGGTCCAGGTGAGGCCCCGATGTGGAACTCAGAAACCAGGTCCCATGATATACATATGAGGACCTGAGTCACCAGATCCAGGTGAGGTCCCTGTGGGAAACAGTCACCTCGTCCAGGTGAGGCCCAGGTGGGAACACAGTCACCAGGTCCAGGTGAGGCCCAGGTATATAAGAGAGTATCCAGGTCCCAATGATGCCCAGGTAAGGACAAGAGTCAACAGGTCCAGGAGAGGCCCAAATATGGATCAGAGTCATTGTGTTCCAGGTGAGGCCAGATGGAGACCACAGGAACCAGGTCCAGGAGAGCCCCATATGGGAACCAGAGCCACCAGATCCAGGTGAGGTCCAGGTGGGACCACAGTCACAAGGTCCTGGTGAAGTGCAGGTGGCAACAGGATTCACCAAGTCCAGGTGAGACCCAGGTGGCGACCAGTCACCAGATCCAGGTGCGGACCAGCTAAGGACCAGATTCACCAGGTCCAAGTGAAGCCCAAGGGTGACCAGAGTCACCAGGTTAGGGTGAGGCCCAGAGGGGATACCAGAGTAACCTGTTTAGTTTGAGGCCCAGAATGGGACCAGAGGTCCCTGGTCAAAGTGAGGCCCAGGTGTGGAATAGAGTATCTAGTTCCCAATGATTCCAGGGTGAGGACAAGAGACACTAGGGCCATGCAGGCCCAGATGGGGAACAGAATCACTAGGTCCTGGTGAGGCATAGAATAAGACCACAGTCACCAGTATCAGGTGAGCCCCTTGTGGGAACCAGAGCCACTCTATCCAGCTGAGTCCCAGGTCCATGTTAGGCCCACGTGAGGACCAGATTCATTAGGGCAAATTGAGGCATAGCTGGGGACAAGAGTCACCAGGTCTGGGTGCGGCCTAGGTGGGGCAAGATTCAGCAGTTCTGAGTTAGGTCAAAGTGGGGACGAGAGATACCAGGTCCAGGTGAGGCCAAACTGAGGACCAGAGTCACCAGATCCAGGTGAGGTCCATGTTGGAAAGAGAGTCACCAGGTCTAGGAGAGTTCCAGGTGGGGACCAGAGTCACCAGATCCAGGTGAAGTACAGGAGGGGACCAGAGTCACCAGATCCAGGTGAAGCCCAGGTGGGGACCAGAGTCAATAGGTCCAGATGAGGCCCAGGTGAGGACCAGAGTTACCAGGTACACGTGAGGCCCCGGTGGGGATCAGAGGCAACAGGTCCATGTGAGTCCGGCTTGGCGACCATGGTCAACAAGTCTACTTGAGGCCCAGATGTGGAACACCGTAAACAGCTCCAGGTGAGTACGCGGTTGTGACATGTGTCACCACGTCCAGGTGAGTCCCAGGTGGGGACCAGGATCACAAGGTACAGTGTAGGCCCTTGAAATTACCAGAGTCAACAGTTCGAGGTGAGGCGCAGGTGGTAACCAGGGTCAGCAGGTCCAAGTCAGGGCAAAGTTGGGATTATGGTCACTAGGGCGCGGTGAGACCCAGAGGGAGACCAGAATCACCTGGTCCAGGTGAGGTACAGTTGTGGAATACAGTCACCGGGTCCTAATTTTGCCCAGTTGAGGACCATGGTCAACAGGGCCAGGTGAGGCTCAGATGGAGACCGGAGTCCCCAAAGCAGGTGAAGCCCAGGCGGGGACCATTGTCACCAGATCCAGGGTAGTCTCAGGTGCAGACCAGAATGACCAGGTCCACTTGAGGTGCAGGTGGCAACCACACTCACCAGGTCCCTGTGAGTCCCTGGTGGGGACCAGAGTCACGAGGTACATGAGAAGCTAGAAACACTGCAGCCACCAGGTCCACATGATGTCCATGTGGGAACGAGAATCACCAGTACAGGGGAGGACCAGTTTTGGATCCGACTCACCATGTCCAGGTGAGACCAGGTGGGAACCAGTGTCAACATGTCCAGGTGTGGCCCAGGTGAAGACCAGAGTTAATAGGTCCCTCTGTTAGTGAACAGTGTAACCGTATCCTGATGCTACCAAGGTGGGTACCAGAGACACCAGGTCCTGGTGAAGCCAAGTTGGGACCAGAGACATGAGGTCCAGGTGCGGTCCCGATGGGAACCACAGTCACCAGGTCAGGTGAGGCCATGCTTAGGATCAGAGTCACCAGTTACCGGTGAACCCAAGGTGGATCCAGAGTCACCTGGTACAGAAGAGGCCAAATCAGGACCAGAGTTACCAGGATCAGGTCAGTCCCAGTGGGGAATACAGTAAACATGTCCCGATGATGCCCAGGTAGAACCAGAGTTATCAGGTCCAGATAAGGCACAGTTGGGGAGCATATTCACTAGGTCCCGGTGAGGCCCAGTTGAGGACCAGAGTCACCAGGTCTAGTTGAGGCCTGGAGGGGTACCAGATTCACCTGGTCTAGGTGACATCCACATGAGGACCAGAGTCACCACGTCAGGGTGAGGCCCAGAGTGGATCCAGAGTCATCATGTCCAGGTGAGGCTCACGTGTGGAACAGAGTATCCAGTTCATAATGGTCCACAGGGGAGGACAAGAGTCAGCAGATTGAGTTAGGCCCAGTTAGGATGAGAGTCACCAGTTCCAGGTGAGGCCAAGAAGGAGTCCACAGCAATCAGTTCCAGGTGGGGAACAAAGTCATCAGGACTGGGGGAGGCCCAGATGGGGACCAGATTCACCCTGTCCAGGTGATTCCCAGGTGGTGACCAGAGTTACCAGTTCTGGGTGAGGACCAGGTAAGGATCAGATTCACCAGGTCCAAGTGAGGCCCGCTTGGGGACCTATGTCACCAGGTATGTGTGAGGCCCATGTGGAAACACCACTCACCAGGTCCAGGTGAGGCCAACCTGCAGGCCATGCAGAGGAACGGTGTCCCGATGAAGCCCAGGTAGGGACCAGAGTTACGAGGTCCAGGTGATGCCAACCTGCAGGATATGCAGTGGAACCATCTCCCGATGATATCCAGGTAGGGAGCAGAGTCACCAGGTCCAAATGTGGCCCACATCGAGTATATTCACTAGGTCCAGGTGATGCCCAGTTGAGGACCAGAGTCACCAGATCTGGTTGAGGCCTAGAGGGGTACCAGAATCACCTGGTCCAGGTGACATCCAGATGGGGACCAGAGTCACCAGGTCAGGGTGAGGCCCAGAGAGGTACCAGAGTCATCATGTCCAGGTGAGGCTCAGGTGTGGAACAGAGTAATCAGGTACCAATGATGCCCAGGTGAGTTCCAGAGTCACCATATCTGGGTGACGCGCAGATAGGATCAGAGTCACCAGTTCCAGGTGAGACAAAAAGAGTCCACAGCAATCAGGTCCAAGTGGGGAACAAAGGCACCAGGACTCGGTGAGGCCAAGATATGGAACAGATTCACCAGGTCCAGGTGAGGCCCAGGTCGTGACCAGAGTCCCCGGGTCGGGGAGAGGACCAGGTAAGTACTAGATTCACCAGGTCCAAGAGGCCCACGTAGGGACCTGAGTCACCAGGTATGGGTGAGGCCCAGGTGACAACCCCACTCACCAATTCCAGGTGAAGCCAACCTGCAGGCCAGAGTCACCAGATCCAGGTGAGGCCCTAGACGGGAACGGAGTCACCAGGTAAATGTGAGTCTACAAGGACACCACAGTCACCAGGTCCAGGTGTGGTTCATTTGGGAACGAGAGGCAACAGGTCCAGGTGAGACCCAGGTGGGGACCACAGTCACCAGGTCCAGATTGAGGCCTAGGTGGGGGGACCAGAGTCATCAGGACCAGTTGAGGCCAAAGTGCGGAGAACAGTTATCATGTCCAAGTGAGGCCCAAGTGTGGAACTGAGTAACCATATCCCATTGATTCCAGGTGGGATAAGAGTCACAAGGTGCAGACGAGGCCTAAGTGAGGAGTAGATTCACCAGATCGTGTTGAGGCCCAGTTGAGTACCAGTCTCCCCAGCTCCGGTGAGTCCCAAAGGAGGACCAGAGTCACCCGGTTCTTGTGATATCCAGGTGAGGACCAGAGTCAACAGGTCAGGGTGAGGCCCAGAGGGGGACGAGAATCACTAGGTCCAGGTGAGGCCCCGATTTGGAACTGAGATAACAGGTCCCATGATGCCCATTTGAGGACCTGAGTCACCAGGTCCAGGTGAGGTCCCTGTGGGAACCAGTTACCTCATCCAGCTGAGGCCCAGGTGGGACCACAGTCACCAGGTCCAGGTGACGCCCAGGTATATAAGAGAGTATCCATGTCCCAATGATGCCCAGGTAAGGACCAGAGTCCACAGGTCCAAGAGAGGCACAAATATGGATCAGAGTCATTGTGTTCCAGGTGAGGCTAGTCGGAGACCACAAGAACCAGGTCCAGGAGAGCCCCTTAGGGGAACCAGAGCCTCCAGATCCAGGTGAGGTTCTGGTGGGACCACAGTCACAAGTTCCAGGGGGGGCGCAGGTGGCAACAGGTTTCACCAAGTCCAGGTGAGGCCCAGGTGGCGACCAGTCACCAGATCCAAATGTGGACCAGCTAAGGACCAGATTCACCAAGTGAAGTCCATGTTGGAAAGAGCGTCACCAGTTCCAGGTGAAATCCAGGTGGGGACCAGAGCCACCAGTTCCAGGTGAAACCCAGGTGGGGATCAGAGTCACTAGGTCCAGATGAGTCGCAGGTGAGGACCAGAGTTACCAGGTACACGTGAGGACCCGGTGGGGATTAGAGTCAAATGTCCATGTGAGGCCGGCATGGGGACCATGGTCAACAAGTCTACTTGAGGCCGAGGTGTGGAACACAGTAAGCAGGTCCAGGTGAGTCCGCGGTGGTGACTAGAGTCACCACGTCCACGTGAGGCCCAGGTGGGGACCAGGATCACCAGGTACAGGGGAGGCCCTTGAAAGAACCAGAGTCAACAGTTCGAGGTCAGGCGCAGGTGGCAACCAGGGTCAGCAGGTCCAAGTCAGGCCAAAGTGGGGTTCACAGACACGAAGGCACAGTGAGACCCAGAGGGGGACCAGAGTCACGTGGTCCAGGTGAGGTCCAGTTGTGGAACAGTCACCGGGTACAAATTTTGCCCAGTTGAGGACCATGGTCAACAGGTACAGTTGAGGCCCGGATGGGAACCGGAGTCCCCAAATCCGGGTGAAGCCCAGGTGGGGACCACAGTCACCAGATCCAGGGTAGTCTCAGGTGCAGACCAGAATCATCAGTTCCAGGTGTGATGCAGGTGGCAACCACACTCACCAGGTCCCTTTGAGGCCCTGGTGGGGACCAGAATCACGAGGTACGTGAGAAGCTAGAAACACTGCAGCCACCAGGTCCACATGATGTCCATGTGGGAACGAGAATCACCAGTTCCAGGTGAGGCCAAGAAAGTGTCCAAAGCAATCAGGTCCAGGTGGGGAACAAAGTCACCAGGACTGGGTGAGGCCCAGATGGGGAAGAGATTCACCAGGTCCAGGTGAGGCCCAGGTGGCGACCAGTCACCAGATCCAGGTGAGTACCAGCTAAGGACCAGATTCACCAGGCCAAAGTGAAGCCCAAGGCGTGACCAGATTCACCAGGTAAGGGTGAGTCCCAGAGGGGGAACCAGAGTAACCAGTTTAGTTTGAGGCCCAGAATGGGACCAGAGGTCCCTGGTCAAAGTGAGGCCCAGGTGTGGAATAGAGTATCCAGGTCCCAATGATGCCTGGGTGAGGACTAGAGTCACTAGGGCCATGCAGGCCCAGATGGGGAACAGAATCACTAGGTCCTGGTGAGGCATAGAAAAAGACCCCAGTCACCAATATCAGGTGAGCCCATTGTGGGAACCAGAACCACTCTATCCAGCTGAGTCCCAGGTCCATCTAAGGCCCACGTGAGGACCAGAAACATCAGGTCGAATTGAGGCATAGCTGGGGACAAGAGTCACCAGTTCTGGGTGTGGCCTAGGTGGGGCAAGATTCAGCAGTTCTGAGTTAGGTCAAAGTGAGGACGAGAGACACCAGGTCCAGGTGAGGGCAAACTGAGGACCAGAGTCACCCGATCCAGGTGAGGCCCATGTTGGAAAGAGAGTCACCAGGTCTAGGAGAGGTCCAGGTGGGGACCAGAGTCACCAGATCCAGGTGAAGGCCAGGTGGGGTCCAGAGTCACCAGATCCAGGTGAAGCCCAGGTGGGGACCAGAGTCACTAGGTCCAGATGAGGCCCAGGTGAGGACCAGAGTTACAAGGTACACTTCAGGTGCTGGTAGGTATCAGAGGCAACTGGTCCATGTGAGGCAGGCTTGGGGACCAGGGTCAAGAGTTCTACTTGAGGCCCAGTGTGGAACACTGTAACCAGGTCCAAGTGAGTCCCCGGTGGTGACAAGAGTCACCAGGCCCAGGTGAGGCCCAGGTGGGAACCAGGATCACCAGGTACAGGGTAGGCCCTTGAAACAACCTGAGTCAACAGTTCGAGGTCACGCGCAGGTGGCAACCAGGGTCAGCAGGTCCAAGTCAGACCAAAGTGGGGTTCACAGTCACTAGAGCACGGTGAGACCCACAGGGGGAACAGAGTCACCTGCTCCAGGTGAGGTCCAGGTGTGGAACACAGTCACCGGGTGCCATTTTTCCGTGATGAGGACCATGGTCAACAGGGCTAGGTGAAGCCCAGGTTGGGACCATAGTCACCAGATCCAGGGTAGTCTCAGGTGCAGACCAGAATCACCAGGTCCAGGTGAGGTGCAGGTGGCAACCACACTCACCAGGTCCCGGTGAGGCCCTGGTGGGGACCAGAGTCACGAGGTACATGAGAAGCTAGAAACACTGCAGCCACCAGGTCCACATGATGATCCATGTGGGAACGAGAATCACCACTTAGATGTGAGGACCCTGTGGGGATCCGACTCACCATGTCCAGGTGAGACCCAGGTGGGAACCAGTGTCACCATGTCCAGGTGTGACGAGGTGAAGACCAGAGATAATAGGTCCGGCTGGGTCACTGTTAGTGAACAGTGTAACCATATCCTGATGCTACCCAGGTGGGTACGAGAGACACCAAGTCCTGGTGAGGCCCAGGTGAGACCAGAGACATGAGGACCAGGTCAGGTCCCGATGGGAACCACAGTCACCAGGTCAGGTGAGGCCATGCTTTGGATCAGAGTCACCAGTTACAGTTGAGGCCCAGGTAGAGCCAGAGTCACCTGGTACAGAGACCCAAAGTCAGGACCAGAGTTGCCATGATCAGGTCAGTCCCAGTGGGGAATACAGTAACCATTTCCCGAGGATGCCCAGGTAAAACCAGAGTCACCATGCCCAGATGCGGCGCAGGTGGGGAGCATGTTCACTAGGTCCCGGTGAGGCCCACTTGGGGCCCAGAGTCACCAGGTCAAGTTGAGGCCTAGAGGGGTACCAGATTCACCTGGTCTACGTGAAATCCAGATGGGGACCAGAGTCACCATGTCAGGCTGAGGCCCAGAGGGGATCCAGAGTCATCATGTCCAGGTGAGGCTCAGGTGTGGAACAGAGTATCCAGGTCATAATGGTCCACAGGTGAGGACCAGAGTCACCAGATCTGGGTGAGGCCCAGGTAGGATCACAGTCACCACTTCCAGTTGAGGCCAAGAAGGAGTCCACAGCAATCAGGTCCAGAGGGGAACAAAGTCACCAGGACTGGGTGAGGCCCAGATGGGGACCAGATTCACCAGGTCCAGGTGATTCCCAGGTGGTGATCAGGGTTACCAGGTGCGGGTGATGACCAGGTAAGGACGAGATTCACCAGGTCATACTGGGCCCACGGGGGACCTGTGTCACCATGTATGGGTGAGGCCCAGGTGCCAACCCCACTCACCAGGTCCAGGTGAGGCCAACCTGCATGCCATGTAGAGGAACCATGTCCCGATGATGCCCATGTAGGGACCAGAGTTACCAGGTCCAGGTGAGGCAAACCTGAAGGCCATGCAGCTGAACCATGTCCCGATGTTGCCCAGGTAGGGATCAGAGTTACCAGGTCAAGAAGAGGCCAACCTGCAGACCATTATGTGGAACCATGGTCCGATGTTGCCCACGTAGGGACCAGAGTCACCAGGTCCAAATGAGGCCCAGATGGAGCATATTCACTAGGTCCAGGTGAGGCCCAGTTGAGGACCAGAGTCACCAGATCTGGTTGAGGCCGAGAGGGGTACCAGAATCCCCTGGTCCAGGTGACATCCAGATGGGGACCAGAGTCACCAGGTCAGGGTGAGGCATAGAGAGTTTCGAGACTCATCATGTCCAGCTGAGGCTAAGCTGTGGAACAGAGTCACCAGGTACCAATGATGCCCAGGTGAGGACCAGATTCACCAGATCTGGGTGACGCGCAGATAGGATCAGAGTCACCACATCCAGGTGAGGCCAAGAAAGAGTCCACAGCAATCAGGTCCAGGTGGGGAACAAATTCACCAGGACTGGGTGAAGGCCCAGAGGGGGAACCAGAGTAACCAGTTTAGTTTGAGGCCCAGAATGGGACCAGAGGTCCCTCGTCAAAGTGAGGCCCAGGTGTAGAATAGATTATCCAGTTCACAATGATGCCTGGGTGAGGACCAGAGTCACTAGGGCCATGCAGGCCCAGATGGCAAACAGAATCACTAGGTCCTGGTGAGGCATAGAATAACACCACAGTCAGCAGTATCAGGTGATCCCCTTGTGGGAACCAGAGCCACTCTATGGAGCTGAGTCCCAGGTCCATGTGAGGCCCAGGTGAGGACCAGATTCATCAGGTCGAATTGAGGCATAGCTGGGGACAAGAGTCACCAGGTCTGGGGGCGGCCTAGGTGTGGCAAGATTCTGCAGTTTTGAGTTAGTTCAATGTGGGGATGAGAGACACCAGGTCCAGGTGAGGGCAAAGTGAGGACCAGAGTCACCAGATCCAGGTGAGGTCCATGTTGGACAGAGAGTCACCAGGTCCAGGAGATGTCCAGGTGGGGACCAGAGTCACCAGATCCAGGTGAAGTCCAGGTGGGGACCAGAGTCACCAGATCCAGGTGAAGAACAGGTGGTGACCAGAGTCACTAGGTCCAGATGAGGCCAGGTGAGGACCAGAGTTACCAGACAACTGAGGCCCCGGTGGGGATCAGAGGCAAAAGTTCTACTTGAGGCCCAGGTGTAGAACACAGTAATATGGGCCAGGTGAGTCCCCGGTGTTGACAAGAGTCACCACGTCCAGGTGAGGCCCAGGTGGGGACCAGGATCACCAGGTACAGGGGAGGCCCTTGAAAGAACCAGAGTCAAAAGTTCGAGGTCAGGAGCAGGTTGCAACCAGGGTCAGCAGGTCCAAGTCAGGCCAAAGTGGGGTTCACAGTCACTAGGGCACGGTGAGACCCAGAGGGGTACCAGAGTCACCTGGTCCAGGTGAGGTCCAGTTGTGGAACACAGCCACCGGGTCCCAATTTTGCCCAGTTGAGGACCATGGTCAACACGGCCAGGTGAGGCCCAGATGGGGACCAGAGTCCCCAAATCCAGGTGAACCCAGGTGGGGACCACAGTCACCAGATCCAGGGTAGTCTCAGGTGCAGACCAGAATCACCAGATCCAGGTGAGGTGCAGGTGGCAACCACACTCACCAGGTCCCGGTCAGGTCCTGATGGGGACCAGAGTCACGAGGTACATGAGAAGCTAGAAACACTGCAGCCACCAGGTCCACAAGATGTCCATGTGGGAACGAGAATCACCAGTTACAGGTGAGGAGCAGGTAGGGATCTGAGTCACCATGTCCAGGTGAGACCCTGGTGGGAACCAGTGTCACCATGTCCAAGTGTAGACCAGGTGAAGACGAGAGTTAATAGGTCCGGCCGCGTCACTGTTGGTGAACAGTGTAACCATATCCTGATGCTACTCAGGTGGGTACCAGATACAAGTCCTGGTGAGTCCCAGTTGGGACCAGAGACATGAGGTCCAGGTGAGGTACCGATGGAAACCACAGTCTCCAGGTGAGGTGAGGCCATGCTTAGGATCAGAGTTACCACTTACAGGTGAGGTCCAGGGAGAGCCAGAGTCACATGACACAGAAAAGGCCAAAGTCAGGACCAGAGTTACCACGATCAGGTCAGTCCCACTGAGAATAGAGTAACCACGTCCCGATGATGCCCAGGTAGAACCACAGTTACCAGGTCCAGGTGCGGCCAACCTAAAGGCCATGCAGTGGAACCTTGTCCCGATGATGCCCAGGTAGGGAAGAGAGTCACCAGGTCCAAATGAGGCCCAGATGGAGCATATTCACTAGGTCCAGACGAGGCCCAGTTGAGGACCAGAGACACCAGATCTGGTTTAGCCCTAGAGGGGTACCAGAATAACCTGGTCCAGGTGATATCCAGATGAGGACCAGAGTCTCCAGGCCTGAGTCACACGCAGAGAGGATAAGAGTCACCAGTTCCAGGTGAGGCCAAGAAAGAGTCCAAAGCAATCAGGTCCAGGTGGGGAACAAACTCACCAGGACTGGTTGAGGCCCAGATGGGATAGAGATTCACCAGGTCCAGGTGAGGCCCAGGAGGTGACCAGAATCCCCTGGTCTGGGAGAGGACCATGTAAGGACCAGATTCACCAGGTCCAAGAGAATCACGTGGGTTCCTGAGTCATCAGGTATGGGTGAAGCTCAGGTGGCAACCCCACTCACCAGGTCCAGGTGAAGCCAACCTGCAAGCCAGAGTCACCAGATCCAGGTGAGGCCCTAGTGGGGACCGGTGTCACCAGGTAAATGTGAGTCTACAAGAAAACAACAGTCACCAGGTCCAGGTGTGTTTCATGTGGGAACCAGAGTCACCAGGTCCAGGTGAGACCCAGGTGGGGACCACAGTCACCAGGTCCAGATTGAGGCCTCGGTGGGGGGACAAGAGTCATCAGGAGCAGTTGAGGCCAAACTGTGGAGCAAAGTTATCATGTCCAGGTGAGGCCCAGTTGGGGAACAGAATAAACATGTCCCATTGATGTCAGGTGAGAAAAGAGTCACAAGGTCCAAACGAGGCCTAAGTAAGGAGTAGATTCAAGAGGTCCTGTTGAGGATCAGCTGAGGACCAGTGTCCCAGCTCCGGGTGAGTCCCAGAGGGGGACCAGAGTCACCCGGTTCTGGTGATATCCAGGTGGGGACCAGAATCACCACGTCCGGGTAAGGCCCAGAGGGGGACGAGAATCACTAGGTCCAGGTGAGGCCCCGATGTGGAACTGAGAAACCAGGTCTCATGAAGCCCATATGAGGACCTGAGTCACCAGGTCCAGGTGAGGTCCCTGTGGGAACCAGTCAACTCGTCCAGGTGAGGTCCAGGTTGGACAACAGTCACAAGGTCCAGGTGAGCCGCAGGAGGCAACAGGATTCACCAAGTCCAGGTGAGGCCCAGGTGGCGACCAGTCACCAGATCCAGGTGCGGAATAGATAAGGACCAGATTCTCCAGGCCCAAGTGAAGCCCAATGGGTGACCAGAGTCACCAGGACAGGGTGAGGCCCAGAGGGGGGACCAGAGTAACCAGTTTAGTTTGAGGCCCAGAATGGGACCAGAGGTCCCTGGTCAAAGAGAGGCCCAGGTGTGGAATAGAGTATCCAGGTCACAATAACGCCTGGGTGAGGACCAGAGTCACTAGGGCCATGCAGGCCCAGATGGGGAACAGAATCACTAGGTCCTGGTGAGGCATAGAATAAGACCACATTCAGCAGTATCAGGTGAGCCCCTTGTGAGAACCAGAGCCACTCTATCCAGCTGAGTCCCAGGAACAGGTGAGTCCCACGTGAGGACCAGATTCATCAGGTCGAATTGAGGCACAGCTGCGGACAAGAGTCACCAGGTCTGGGTGCGGCCTAGGTGGGGCAAGATTCAGCAGTTCTGAGTTAGGTCAAAGTGGGGACGAGAGACACCAGGTCCAGGTGAGGCCAAACTGAGGACCAAATTCACCAGATCCAGGTGAGGTCCATGTTGGAAAGAGAGTCATGAGGTCCAGGAGAGGTCCAGGTGGGGTCCAGAGTCACCAGATCCATGTGAAGTCCAGGTGGGGACCAGAGTCACCAGATCCATGTGAAGCCCAGGTGGGGACCAGAGTCACTAGGTCCAGATGAGGCCCACGTGAGGACCAGAGATACCAGGTACACGTGAGGATCCGGTGGGGATCAGAGGCAACAGGTCCATGTGAGGCCGGCTTGGGGACCATGATCAACAGGTCTACTTGAGGCCCAGGTGTGGAACACAGTAAGCAGGTCCAGGTGAGTCCCCATTGGTGACAGGAGTCACCACGTCCAGGTGTGAGCCAGGTCCGACCAGGATCACCAGGTCCAGGGAAGGCCCTTGAAAGAACCAGAGTCAACAGTTCGTGGTCAGGCGCAGGTGGCAACCAGGGTCAGCAGGTCCAAGTCAGGCCAAAGTGGGGTTCAGAGTCACTAGGGCACGGTGACACCCAGAGTGGGACCAGAGTCACCTGGTCCAGGTGAGGTCCAGTTGTGGAACACAGACACCGGGTCCCAATTTCGCACAGTTGAGGACCATGGTCAACAGGGCCAGGTGAGGCCCAGATGGGGACTGGAGTCCCCAAATTCAGGTGAAGCCCAGGTGGGGACCACAGTCACCAGATCCAGGGTAGGCTCAGGTGCAGACCAGATTCACCAGATCCAGGTGTGGTGCAGGTGACAACCAAACTCACCAGGTCCCGGTAAGGCACTGGTGGGGTACATGAGAAGTCACGAGGTACATGAGAAGCTAGAAACACATAGGATCCCTGGGTGGCGCAGCGGTTTGGCGCCTGCCTTTGGACCAGGGCGCGAACCTGGAGACCCGGGATCGAATCCTACGTCGGGCTCCCGGTGCATGGAGACTGCTTCTCCCTCTGCCTGTGTCTCTTCCTCTCTCTCTCTCTGTGACTATCATAAATAAAAAAAAATTAAAAAAAAAAGATGCTAGAAACACTGCGGCCAACAGGTCCACATGATCTCCATGTGGGAACGAGAATCACCAGTTACAGGTGAGGACCAGGTGGGGATCCGACTCACCATGTCCAGGTGAGACCCAGGTGGGAAACAGTGTCACCATGTCCAGGTGTGGACCAGGTGAAGACCAGAGTTAATAGGTCCGGCTGGATGAGTGTTAGTGGGTCACTGTCAGTGAACAGTATAACCATATGCTGATGCTACCCAGGTGGGTAGCAGAGACACCAGGTCCTGGTGAGGCCCAAGTGGGACCAGAGACATGAGGTCCAGGTGAGGTCCCCATGGGAACCACAGTCATCAGGTCAGGGGAGCCCATGCTTAGGATCAGAGTTACCAGGTACAGGTGAGGCCCAGGTGGAGCCAGAGTCACCTGGTACAGAAGAGGCCAAAGTCAGGACCAGAGTTACCAGGATCAGGTCAGTCCCAGTGGGTAATACAGTAACCATGTCCCAATGATGCCCAGGTAGAATCAGAGTCACCAGGCCCAGCTGTGGCGCAGGTGGGTAGAATATTCACTAGGTCCAGGTGAGGCCCAGATGAGGACCAGAGTCACCAGGTCTAGTTGACGCCTAGAGGGGTACCAGATTCACCTGGTCTAGGGGACATCCAGATGGGGACCAGAGTCACCATGTCAGGGTGAGGCCCAGAGTGCATCCAGAGTCATCATGTCCAGGTGAGGTTCAGGTGTGGAAAAGAGTATCCAGGTCATAATGGTCCACAGGTGAGGACCAGAGTTACCAGATCTGGGTGAGGCCCAGTTAGGAGCAGAGTCACAAGTTCCAGGTGAGGCCAAGAAGGAGTCCAAAGCAATCAGGTCCAGGTGGGGATCAAAGTCAACAGGACTAGCAAAAAAAAAAAAAAAACAAAGTCAACAGGACTGGGTGAGGCCCAGATGGGGACCAGATTCACCAGGCCCAGGTGATTCCCATGTGCTGACCAGAGTTACCAGTTCCGGGTGAGGACCAGGTAAGGACCAGATTCCCCAGGTCCAAGTGAGGCCCACGTGAGACCTGTGTCACCAGGTATGGGTGAGGCCCAGGTGACAAACCCACTCACCAGGTCTAGGTGAGGCCAACCTGCAGGCGATGCAGAGGAACCGTGTCCCGATGATGCCCAGGTAGGGACCAGAGGTACGAGGTCCAGATGACGCCAACCTGCAGGCCATGCAGAGGAACCGTGTCCCGATGATGCCCAGTTAGGGACCAGATTTACCAGGTCAAGAAGAGGCCAACCTGCAGACCATTATGTGGAACCAGGTCGCGATGTTGCCCACGTAGGTACCAGAGTCACCAGGTCCAAATGAGGCCCAGATGGAGCATATTCACTAGGTCCAGGTGAGGCCCAGTTGAGGACCAGAGTCACCAGAACTGGTTGAGGCCTAGAGGGGTACCAGAATCACCTGGTCCAGGTGACATCCAGATGGGGACCAGAGTTCCTGATAGTGAACAGTGTAACCATAACCTGATGCTACATAGATGGTTACCAGAGACACCAGGTCCTGGTGAGGCCCAAGAGGGACCCGAGACATGAGGTCCAGGTGAGGTCCCCATGGGAACCGCAGTCAGCAGGTCAGGTGAGACCATGCTTAGGATCAGAGTCACCAGTTACAGGTGAGGCACAGGTTGAGCCAGAGTCACCTGGTACAGAAGAGGCCAAAGTCAGGACAAGAGTTACCAGGATCAGGTCAGTCCCAGTGGGGAATAGAGTAACCATGTCCCGATGATGCCCAGGAAGAACCAGAGTCACCAGGTCCATATGAGCCGCAGGTGGGAGCATATTCACTAGGTCCCGGTGATGCCAAGTTGAGGAAAAGAGTCACCAGTTCTAGTTGAGGCGTAGAGGGGTCCAGATTCACCTGGTCTAGGTGAAATCCAGATGGGTCCAGAATCACCAAGTCAGGGTGAGGCCCAGGTGGTGACCAGAGTAACCAGTTCCGGGTGAGTATAAGGTAAGGACCAGATTCACAAGGTCCAATCTAGGCCCACGTGGGGACCTTTGTCATCAGGTATGGGTGAGGCCCAGGTGGCAACCCCACTCACCAGGTCCAGGTGAGGCCAACCTGCAGGCCATGTAGAGGAACCATGTCCGGATGATGCCCATGTAGGGACCAGAGTTACCAGGTCCAGGTGAGGCCAACCTGCAGGCCATGCAGTGGATCCATGTCCCGATGATGCCCAGGTAGGGAACAGAGTCACCAGGCCCAAATGAGGCCCAGATGGAGCATATTCACTAGGTCCAGGTGAGGCCCAGTTGAGGACCAGAGTCACCAGATCTGGTTGAGGACTAGAGGGGTACCAGAATCACCCGGTACAGGTGACATCCAGATGGGGACCAGAGTCACCAGGTCAGGGTGAGGCCCAGAGGGGCTCCAGAGTCAACATGTCCAGGTGAGGCTCAGGTGGGGAACACAGTTTCCAGGTCATAGTGGTCCACAGGTGAGGACCAGAGTGACCAGATCTGGGTGACGCGCACATAGGATCAGAGTCACCAGTTCCAGGTGAGGCCAAGAAAGTGTCCACAGCAATCAGGTCCAGGTGGGGAACACAGTCACCAGGACTGGGTGAGGCCCAGATGGGGACCAGATTCAACAGGTCCAGGTGAGGCCCAGGTGGTGACCAGAGTCCCCGGGTCTGGGAGTGGACCAGGTAAGGACCAGTTTCACCAGGTCCAAGAGGCCCACGTGGGGAACTGTCACAAGGTACGGGGTGGCAACCCCACTCACCAGGTCCAGGTGAGGCCAACCTTCATGCCAGAGTCACCAGATCCACGTGAGGCCCTAGTGGGGACTGGAGTCACCAAGTAAATGTGCGTCTACAAGAACACCACAGTCACCAAGTCCAGGTGTGGTCATGTGGGAACGAGAGACACCAGGTCCACGTGAGACCCAGGTGGGGACCACAGTCACCAGGTGCAGATTGAGGGCTAGGTGGGCGGACCAGAGTCATCAGGACCAGTTGAGGCCAAAGTGTGGAGCAAAGTTATCATGTCCAGGTGAGGCCCAGGTGGGGAACAGCGTAACCATGTCCCATTGATGCCAGGTGGGAAAAGAGTCACAAGGTCCCGGTGAGGCGCAGGTGGCAACAGGATTCACAAGTCCAGGTGAGGCCCAGGTGGCGACAAGTCACCAGATCCATGTGAGGACCAGCTAAGGACTAGATTCACCAGGCCCAGGTTAAGCCCAAGGGGTGACCAGCGTCACCAGGTAAGGGTGAGGCCCAGAGGGGGAACCAGAGTAACCAGTTTAGTTTGAGGCCCAGAATGGGACCAGAGGTCCCTGGTCAAAGTGAGGCCCAGGTGTGGAATAGAGTATCCAGGTCCCAATGATGCCTGGGTGAGGACCAGAGTCACTAGGGCCATGCAGGCCCAAATGGGGAACAGAATCACTTGGTCCTGGTGAGGCATAGAATAAGACCACAGTCAGCAGTATCAGGTGAGCCCCTTGTGAGAACCAGAGCCACTCTATCCAGCTGAGTCCCAGGTCCATGTGAGGCCCACGTGAGGACCAGATTCATCAGGTCGAATTGAGGCATAGCTGGGGACAAGAGTCACCAGGTCTGCGTGCGGCCTAGGTGGGGGAAGATTCAGCAGTTCTGAGTTAGGTACAAGTGGGGACGAGAGACACCAGGTCCATGTGAGACCAAACTGAGGACCAGAGTCACCAGATCCAGGTGAGGTCCATGTTGGAAAGAGAGTCACCAGGTCCAGGAGAGGTCCAGGTGGGGACCAGAGTCACCAGATCCAGGTGAAGTCCCGGTGGGGACCAGAGTCAACAGATCCAAGTGAAGCCCAGGTGGGGACCAGAGTCACTAGGTCCAGAAGAGGCCCAGGTGAGGACCAGAGTTACCAGGTACACGTGAGGCCACGGTGGGAATCAGAGGCAACAGCTCCATGTGAGGCCGGCTTGGGGACCATGGTCAACAGTTGTATTTGAGGCCCATGTGTGGAACACAGTAACCAGGTCCAGGTGAGTCCCCGGTGGTGACAAGAGTCACCACGTCCAAGTGATACCCAGGTGGGGACCAGGATCACCAGATACAGGGGAGGCCCTTGAAAGAACCAGAGTCAACAGTTCGAGGTCAGGCACAGGTAGCAACCAAGGACAGCAGGTCCAAGTCAGGCCAAAGTGGGGTTCAGAGTCATTAGGGCACGGTGAGACCCAGAGGGGGACCAGAGTCACATGGCCCAGGTGAGGTCCAGTTGTGGAACAAAGTCTCCGGGTCCAAATTTTGCACAGTTGAGGACCATCGTTAACAGGGCCAGGTGTGGCCCAGATGGGGACCGGAGTCCCCAAATCCAGGTGAAGCCCAGGTGGAGACCACAGTCACCAGATCCAGGGTAGTCTCAGGTGCAGGCCAGAATCACCAGGTCCAGGTGAGGTGCAGGTGGCAACCACACTCACCAGGTCCCGGTGAGGCCCTGGTGGGGACCAGAGTCACGAGGTACATGAGAAGCTAGAAACACTGCAGCCCCCAGATCCACATGATGTCCATGTGGGAACGAGAATCACCAGTTACAGGTGAGGACCAGGTGGGGATCCGACTCACCATGTACAGGTGAGACCCAGGTGGGAGCCAGTGTCACCATGTCCAGGTGTGGCCCAGGTGAAGACTAGAGTTAATAGGTCCGGCTGGGTCACTGTTAGTGAACAGTGTAACGATATCCTGATGCTACACAGGTGGGTACCAGAGACACCAGTTCCTGGTGACCCCGAGATGGGACCAGAGACCTGAGGTCCAGTTGAGGTCCCCATTGGAACCACAATCCCCAGGTCAGGTGAGGCCATGCTTTGAATCAGAGTCACCAGTTACAGGTGAGGCCCAGGTGGAGCCAGAGTCACCTGGTATAGAAGAGGCCAAAGTCAGGACCAGAGTTACAAGGATCAGGCAGTCCCAGTGGGGAATTGAGTAACCATGTACCGGTGATGCACAGGTAGAACCAGAGTCACCAGGTCCAGATGAGGCGCAGGTGGGGACCATGTTCACTAGGTCCCGGTTGAGGCCCAGTTGAGGACCAGAGTCACCAGGTCAACTTGAGGCCTAGAGGGGTACCAGATTCACCTGGTCTAGGTGCCGTCCAGATGGGGACCAGAGTCACCATGTCAGTGAGAGGCCCAGAGGGGATCCAGAGTCATCATGTCCAGGTGAGTCTCAGGTGTGGAACAGAGTATCCAGGTCATAATGGTTCACAAGTGAGGACCAGAGTCACCAGATCTGGGTTAGGCCCAGTTAGGATCAGAGTCAGTAGTTCCAGGTGAGGCTAAGAAGGAGTCCACAGCAATCAGGTCCATGTGGGGAAAAAAGTCACCAGGAATGGGTAGGCCCAGATGGGGACACAGATTCACCAGGTCCAGGTGATTCCCAGGTGGTGACCAGAGTTACCAGATTCACCAGGTCCAGGTGATTCCCAGGTGGTGACCAGAATTACCAGATACACCACATCCAAGTGAGGCCCACGTAGGGTCCTGTGTAACCAGGTATGTGTGAGGCCCAAGTGGCCACCCCACTCACCAGGTCCAGGTGAGGCCTACCTGCAGGCCATGCAAAGGAACCGGGTCCCGATAATGCCAAGGTATGGACCAGAGTTACCAGGTCCAGGTGAGGCCAACCTGCAGGCCATGCAGTGAAACCAGGTCCCCAAGATGCCCAGGTAGGGACCAGAGTAACCAGGTCCAAATGAGGCCAAGATGGAGCATATTCACTAGGTCCAGCCGAGGCCAAGTTGAGGACCAGAGACACCAGATCTTGTTTAGGCCTAGAGGGGTACCAGAATCACCTGGTCCAAGTGACATCCAGATTGGGACCAGAGTCACCCGGTCAGGGTGAGGCCCAGAGAGGTTCCAGAGTCATCATGTCCAGGTGAGGCTCAGGTATGGAACAGAGTCACCAAGTACCAATGTTGCCCAGGTGAGGACCAGAGTCACAAGGCCTGAGTCTCGCGCAGAGAGGATAAGAGTCACCAGTTCCAGGTGAGGCCAAGAAAGAGTCCAAAGCAATCAGGTCCAGGTGGGGAACAAAGTCACCAGGACTGGTAGAGGCCCAGATGCGGAAGAGATTCACCAGGTCCAGGGGAGGCCCAGGTGGTGACCAGAATCCCCGGGTCTGGGAGAGGACCATGTAAGGAGCAGATTCACCGGGTCCAAGAGAACCACGTGGGTTCCTGAGTCACCAGGTATAGGTGAAGCTCAGGTGGCAACCCCACTCACCAGGTCCAGGTGAGGCCAACCTGCAAGCACCGTCAGCAGATCCAGGTGAGGCCCAAGTGGGGACCGGTGTCACCAGGTAAATGTGAGTCTACAAGAACACCACAGTCACCAGGTCCAGGTGTGGTTCATGTGGGAACGAGAGTCACCAGGCCCAGGTGAGACCCAGGTGGGGACCACAGTCACCAGGTCCAGAGTGAACCTAGGAGGGGGGACGAGAGTCATCAGGAGCAGTTGAGGCCAAAGTGTGGATCAAAGTTATCATGTTCAGGTGAGGGCCAGGTGGGGAACAGAGTAACAATGTCCCATTGATGACAGGTGGGAAAAGAGACACAAGGTCCAGACGAGGCCTAAGTGAGGAGTAGATTCACCAGGTCCTGTGGAGGATCAGCTGAGGACCAGTGTCCCCAGCTCCAGGTGAGTCCCAGTGGGGGACCAGAGTCACCCGGTTCTGGTGATATCCGGGTGGGAACCAGAGTCACCACGTCAGGGTGAGGCCCAGAGGGGGACAAGAATCACTAGGTCCAGGTGAGGCCCCGATGTGGAACTGAGAAACCAGGTCCCATGTTGCCCATATGAGGACCTGAGACACCAGGTCCAGGTGAGGTCCCTGTGGGAACCAGTCACCTCGTCCAGGTGAGGTCCTGGTGGGACTACAGTCACAAGGTCCAGGTGAGGCGCAGGAGGCAACAGGATTCACCAAGTCCAGGTGAGGCCCAGGTGGCGACCAGTCACCAGATCCAGGTGTGGAACAGCTAAGGACCAGATTCTCCAGGCCCAAGTGAAGCACAACGGGTGACCAGAGTCACCAGGGCAGGGTGAGGCCCAGAGGGGGAACCAGAGTAACCAGTTTAGTTTGAGGCCCAGAATGGGACCAGAGGTCCCTGGTCAAAGAGAGGCCCAGGTGTGGAATAGAGTATCCAGGTCCCAATGACGCCTGGGTGAGGACCAGAGTCACTAGGGCCATGCTGGCCCAGATGGGGAACAGAATCACTAGGTCCTGGTGAGGCATAGAATAAGACCACATTCAGCAGTATCAGGTGAGCCCATTGTGAGAATCAGAGCCACACTATCGAGCTGAGTACCAGGACCAGGTGAGTCCCACGTGAGGACCAGATTCATCAGGTCGAATTGAGGCATAGCTGGGGACAAGAGTCACCAGGTCTGGGTGCGGCCTAGGTGGGGCAAGATTCAGCAGTTCTGAGTTAGTTCCAAGTGGGGACGAGAGACACCAGGACCAGGTGAGTCCAAACTGAGGACCAGAGTCACCAGATCCAGGTGAGGTCCATGTTGGAAAGAGAGTCACGAGGTCCAGGAGAGGTCCAGGTGGGGTCCAGAGTCACCAGATCCAGGTGAAGTCCAGGTGGGGTCCTGAGTCACCAGATCCATGTGAAGCCCAGGTGGGGACCAGGAACACCAGGTATAGGGGAGGCCCTTGAAAGAACCAGAGTCAACAGTTCGAGGTCAGGCGCAGGTTTCAACCAGGGTCAGCAGGTCCAAGTAAGGGGAAAGTGGGGTTCACAGTCACTAGGGAATGGTGAGACCCAGAGGGGCACCAGAGTCATGTGGTCCAGGTGAGGTCCAGTTGTGGAACACAGTCACCGCGTTCCAATTTTGGCCAGTTGAGGACCATGGTCAACAGGGCCAGGTGAGGCTCAGATGGGGACCAGAGTCCCCACATCCAGGTGAAGCCCAGGTGGGGACAACAGTCACCAGATCCAGGGTAGTCTCAGGTGCAGAACAGAATCACCAGGTCCAGGTGAGGTGCAGGTGGCAAACACAATCACCAGGTCCCGGTGAGGCCCTGGTGTGGACCAGAGTCACAAGGTACATGACAAACTAGAAACACCGAAGCCACCAGGTCCACATGATGTCCATGTGGGAACGAGAATCACCAGTTATAGGTTAGGACCAGGTGGTTATCTGACTCACCATTTCCAGGTGAGACCCAGGTGGTAACCAGTGTCACCATGTCCAGGTGTGGTCCAGGTGAAGACCAGAGTTAATAGGTCCGGCTTGGTCACTGTTAGTGAACAGTGTAACCATATCCTGATGCTACCCAGGTGGGTACCAGAGACACCAGGTCCTGGTGAGGCCCAGGTGGGACCAGAGACATGAGGTCCAGGGGAGGTCCCGATGGGAACCACAGTCACCAGATCAGGAGAGGCCACGCTTTGGATCAGAGTCACCAGTTACAGGTGAGGCCCAGGTGGAGCCTGAGTCACTTGGTAGAGAAGAGGCCAAAATCAGGACCAGAGTTACCAGGATCAGGTCATTCCCAGTGGGGAACAGAGTAACCATGTCCCGATGATGCCCTGGGAGACCCAGCGTCACCAGGTCCAGATGAGGCGCAGGTGGGGAGCATATTCACTAGGTCTCGGTGACACCCAGTTGAGTACCAGTGTCACCAGGTCTATTTGAGCCCTAGAGGGGTAACAGATTCACCTGGTCTAGGTGACATCCAGATGGGGACCAGAGTCACATGTCAGGGTGAGGCCCCGAGGGGATCCAAAGTCATCATGTCCAGGTGAGGCTCAGGTGTTTAACAGAGTATCCAGGTCATAATGGTCCACAGGTGATTACCAGAGTCACCAGATCTGGGTGAGGCCCAGGTAGGATCAGAGTCACCACTTCCAGTTGAGGCCAAGAAGGAGTCCACAGCAATCAGGTCCAGAGGGGAACAAAGTCACCAGGACTGGGTGACGACCAGATGGGGACCAGATTCACCAGGTCCAGGTGATTCCCAGATGGTGACCAGGGTTACCAGGTACGGGTGAGGACCAGGTAAGGACGAGAATCACCAGGTCAAACTGGGCCCACGGGGGAGCTGTGTCACCATGTATGTGTGAGGCCCAGGTGCCAACCCCACTCACCAGCTCCATGTGAGGCCAACCTGCAGGCCATGTAGAGGAACAATGTCCCGATGATGCCCAGGTAGGGACCAGAGTTACCAGGTCCAGGTGAGGCCAACCTGAAGGCCATGCAGCTGAACCATGTCCCGATGATGCCCAGGAAGGGACCAGAGTCACCAGGTCCAAATGAGGCCCAGTTGGAGCATATTCACTAGGTCCAGGTGAGGCCCAGTTGAGGACCAGAGTCACCAGATCTGGTTGAGTATTAGAGTGGTACAAGAATCACCTGGTCCAGTTGACATCCAGATGGGGACAAGAGTCACCAGGTCAGGTTGAGGCCCAGAGAGGTTCCAGAGTCATCATGTCCAGGTGAGGCTCAGGTGTGGAACAGCGTCACAGGTACCAATGATGCCCAGGTGAGGACCAGAGTCACCAGATCTCGGTGACGCTCAGATAGGATCAGAGCCACCAGTTCCAGGTAAGGCCAAGAAAGAGTCCACAGCAATCAGGTCCAGGTGGGGAACAAAGTCACCAGGAATGGGTGAGGCCCAGATGGAGACCAGATTCACTCACCAGGTCCAAGTGAGGTCCAGGTGGTGACCGGAGTCCCCGGGTCTAGTAGAGGACCACGTAAGGACCATATTCTCCAGGTCCAAGAGGCACACGTGGGGACCTGAGTCACCAGGTATGGGTGTGTCCTAGGTGGCAACCCCACTCACCAGGTCCAGGTGAGGCCATCCTGCAGGCCAGAGTCACCAGATCCATGTGAAGCCCAGTGGGGACCAGAGTCACTAGGTAAATGTGAGTCTACAAGAACACCACAGTCACCAGGTCCAGGTGTGTTTCATGTAGGAACAAGAGTCACCAGGTCCAGGAGAGACCCAGGTGGGGACCACAGTTACCAGGTCCAGATTGAGGCCTAGGTGTGGGGACCAGATTCATCAGGACCAGTTGAGGCCAAAGTGTGGAGCAAAGTTATCATATCCAGGTGAGGCCCAGTTGGGGAACAGAGTAACCATGTCCCATTGATGTCAGGTGGGAAAAGAGTCACAGGTCCAGACGAGGTCTAAGTGAGGAGGAGATTAACCAGGTCCTGTTGAGGCCCAGTTGAGGACCAGTGTCCCCAGCTTTGGGTGAGTCCCAGAGGGGAACGAGAGTCACCCGGTTCTGGTGATATCCAGGTGGGGACCAGAGTCACCACGTCAGGGTGAGGCCCAGAGGGGGACGAGAATCACTAGGTCCAGGTGAGGCCCCAATGTGGACCTGAGAAAGCAGGAACCATGATGCCCATATGAGGACCTGAGTCACCAGGTCCAGGTGAGGTCCCTGTGGGAACCAGTCACCTCGTCCAGCTGAGGCCAGGTGGGACCACAGTCACCAGGTTCAGCTGAGTCCCAGGTATATAAGAGTGTATCCAGGTCCCAATAATGCCAAGGTGAGGACAGAGTAAACAGGTCCAGAGGGGCCCAAATATGGATCAGAGTCATTGTGTTCCAGGTGAGGTCAGATGGAGACCACAGGAACCAGGTCCAGGAGAGCCCCATATGGGAACCAGAGCCACCAGATCCAGGTGAGGTCCAGGTGGGACCACTGTCACAAGGTCCAGGGGAGGCGCAGATGGCAACAGGATTCACCAAGCCCAGGTGAGGCGCAGGTGGCGACCAGTCACCAGATCCAGGTGCGGACCAGCTAAGGACTAGATTCACCAGGGCCAAGTGAAGCCCAAGGGGTGACCAGAGTCACCAGGAAGGGTGAGGCCCAAAGTGTAACCAGAGTAACCAGTTTAGTTTGTGGCCCAGAATGGGACCAGAGGTCACTGGTCAAAGTGAAGTCCAGGTGTGTAATAGAGTATCCAGGACCCAATGATGCCTATGTGAGGACCAGAGTCCCTAGGGCCATGCAGACCCAGATGGGGAACAGAATCACTAGGTCCTGGTGAGACATAGAATATGACCACATTCAGCAGTATCAGGTGAGCCCCTTGTGGGAACCAGAGCCACTCTATCCAGCTGAGTCCCAGGTCCATGTGAGGCCCACGTGAGGACCAGATTCATCAGGTCGAATTGAGGCATAGCTGGGGACAAGAGTCACCAGGTCTGGGTGCGGCCTAGGTGGGGCAAGATTCAGCAGTTCTGAGTTAGGTCAAAGTGGGGACGAGAGACACCAGGTCCAGGTGAGGCCAAACTGAGGACCAGAGTCACCAGATCCAGGGGAGGTCCATGTTGGAAAGAGAGTCACCAGGTTCAGGAGAGGTCCCGGTGGGGACCTGAGTCACCAGATCCAGGTGAAGCCCAGATGGGTACCAGAGTCACTAGGTCCAGATGAGGCCCAGGTGAGGACCAGAGTTACCAGGTACACGTGAGGCGCCGGTAGGTATCAGAGGCAACAGGTCCATGTGAGGCAGGCTTGGGGACCATGGTCAAGAGTTCTACTTGAGGCTCAGTGTGGAACACTGTAACCAGGTCCAAGTGAGTCCCCGGTGGAGACAAGAGTCACCAGGTCCAGGTGAGGCCCAGGTGGGCACCAGGATCACCAGGTACAGGGGAGGCCCTTGAAAGAACCAGAGGCAACAGTTCGAGGTCAGGCGCAGGTGGCAAACAGGGTCAGCAGGTCCAAGTCAGGCCAAAGTGGGGTTCAGAGTCACTAGAGAACGGTGAGACCCAGAGGGGGACCAGAGTAAACTGGTCCAGGTGAGGTCCAGGTGTGGAACACAGTCACCGGGTCCCAATTTTGCCCAGTTGAGGACCATGGTCAACAAGGCCAGGTGAGGCCCAGATGGGAATCGGAGTGCCCAAATCCAGGTGAAGCCCAGGTTGGGACCCCAGTCATCAGATCCAGGGTAGTCTCAGTTGCAGACCAGAATCACCAGGTCCAGGTGAGGTGCAGGTGGCAACCACACTCACCAGGTACCGGTGAGGCCCTGGTGGGGACCAGAGTCACGAGGTACATGAGAAGGTAGAAACACTGCAGCCACCAGGTCCACATGATGTCCATGTGGGAACGAGAATCACCAGTTAGATGAGAGGGCCCTGTGGGGATCCGACTCACCATGTTCAGGTGAGACCCAGGTGGGAACCAGTGTCACCATGTACATGTGTGGCCCAGGTGAAGACCAGAGTTAATAGGTCCGGCTGGGTCACTGTTAGTGAACAGTGTAACCATATCCTGATGCTTCCCAGGTGGGTACGAGAGACACCAAGTCCTGGTGAGGCCCAGGTGAGACCAGAGACATGAGGACCAGGTGAGGTCCCATGGGCACCACAGACATCAGGTCAGGTGAGTCCATGCTTAGGATCAGATTCAACAGATACAGGTGAGGCCCAGTTGGAGCCAGAGTCACCTGGTACAGAAGAGCCAAAAGTCAGGACCAGAGTTACCAGGATCAGGTCAGTCCCAGTGGGGAATAGAGTAACCATGACCCGATGATGCCCAGGTAGAACCCGAGTCACCAGGTCCAGATGAGGCGCAATGGGGAGCATATTCACTAGGTCCCGGTGAGGCCCAGTTGAGGACCAGTGTCACCAGGTGTAGTTGAGGCCCAGAGGGGTACCAGATTCACCTGGTCAAGGTGACACCCAGATGGGGACCATAGTCACCATGTAAGGGTGAGCCCCAGGTGGCAACCCCACTCACCAGGTCCAGGTGAGGCCAACCTGCAGGCCAGAGTCACTAGATCCAGGTGAGTCCCTAGTGGGGACCAGAGTCACCAGGTAAATGTGAGTCTACAAGAACACCACAGTCACCAGGTCCACGTGTGGTTCATCTGGGAACGAGAGTCACCAGGTCCAAGTGAGAAAGAGGTGGGACCACAGTCACCAGGTCCAGATTGAGGCCTAGGTGGGGGGACCAGAGTCATCAGGACCAGTTGAGGCCAAAGTGTGCAGCAAAGTTATCATGTCTAGGTGAGGCCCAGGTGGGGAACACAGTAACCATGTCCCATTGATGCCAGGTGGGAAAAGAGTCACAAGGTCCAGACGAGGTCTAAGTGAGGAGTAGATTCACCAGGTCCTGTTGAGGCCCAGCTGAGGACCAGTGTCCCCAGCTTCGGGTGAGTCCCAGAGGGGGACCAGAGTCACCCGGTTCTGGTGATATCCAGGTGGGAACCAGAGTCAGCCCGTCAGGAAGAGGCCCAGAGGTGGAAGAGAATCACTAGGTCCAGGTGAGGCCCCGATGTGGAACTGAGAAACCAGGTTCCATGATGCCCATATGAGGACCTGAGTCACCAGGTCCAGGTGAGGCCCAGGTATATAAGAGAGTATCCAGGTCCCAATGATGCCTAGGTAAGGACCAGAGTCAACAGGTCCAGGAGAGGTCCAGATATGGATCAGAGTCATTGTGTTCCAGGTGAGGCCAGATGGAGACCACAGGAACCAGGTCCAGGAGAGCCCCATATGGGAACCAGAGCCACCAGATCCAGGTGAGGTCCAGGTGTGGCCACAGTCACAAGGTCCAGGTGAGGTGCAGGTGGCAACAGGATTCACCAGGTCCAGGTGAAGCCCAGATGGCGACAAGTCACCACATCCAGGTGCGGACCACCTAAGGACCAGACACAAGGCCCAAGTGAACCCCAAGTGGTGACCAGAGTCACCAGGTAAGGGTGAGGCCCAGAGGGGGAACCATAGTAACCATTTTGTTTGAGGCCCAGAATCGGACCAGAGTTCCGTGGTCAAAGTGAGGCTCATGTGGGGTATAGAGTATCCAGATCCCAGTGATGCCTGGGTGAGGACCAGAGTCACTAGGGCCATGCAGGACCAGATGGGGAACAGAATCACTAGGTCCTGGTGAGGCATAGAAACACACCCCAGTCAGCAGTATCAGGTGAGCCCCTTGTGGGAACCAGAGCCACTCTATCCAGCTGAGTCACAGGCCCATGTGAGGCCCACGTGAGGACCAGATTCATCAGGTCGAATTGAGGCATAGCTGGGGACAAGAGTCACCAGGTCTGGGTGCGGCCTAGGTGGGGCAAGATTCAGCAGTTCTGAGTTAGGTCAAAATGGGAACGAGAGACACCAGGTCCAGGTGAGGCCAAACTGAGGACCAGAGTCACCAGATCCAGGTGAGGTCCATGTTGGAAAGAGAGTCACCAGGTCCAGGAGAGGTCCAGGTGTGGACCAGAGTCTCCAGATCACGTGAAGCCCAGTTGTGGACCAGAGTCACTATGTCCGGTTGAGGCCCAGGTGAGGACCAGAGTTACCAGGTACACGTGAGGCCTCGGTGGGGATCAGAGGCAACAGGTCTATGTGAGGCCGGCTTGGGGACCATGGTCAACAGGTCTACTTGAGACCCAGGAGTGGAACATAGTAAGCAGGTCCAGGTGAGTCCTCCGTGTTGAAAAGTGTCACCATGTCCAGATGAGGCCCTGGTGGGACCAGGATCACCAGGTACAGGGGAGGACCTTGAAATAACCAGAGTCAACAGTTCGAGGTCAGGCGCAGGTGGCAACAAGTGTCAGAAGGTCCAAGTCAGGCCAAAGTGGGTTTCACAGTCACTAGGGATCGGTGAGACCCAGAGGGGGACCAGAGTCATGTGGTCCAGGTGAGGTCCAGTTGTGGAACACAGTCACCGGTTCCGATTTTGCCCAGGTGAGGACCATGGACAACAGGGCCAGGTGAGGCCCAGGTGGGGACCGGAGTCCCCAAATCCAGGTGAAGCCCAGGTGGGGACCACGTCACCAGATCCAGGTTAGTCTCAGGTGCAGACCAGAATCACCAGGTCCAGGTGAGGCGGAGGTGGCAACCACACACACCAGGTCCCGGTGAGTCCTTGGTGGGGACCAGAGTCACGAGGTACATGAGAAGCTAGAAACACTGCAGCCACCAGGTCCACATGATGTCCATGTGGGAACGAGAATCACCAGTTACAAATGAGGACCAGGTGGGTATCCGACTCACCATGTCCAGGTGAGGCCCAGGTTGGAACCAGTGTCACCATGTCCAGGTGTGGCCCAGCTGAAGACCAGAGTTAATAGGTCCGGCTGGGTCACTGTTAGTGAACAGTGTAACCATATCCTAATGCTACCCAGGTGGGTACGAGAGACACCAGGTCCTGGTGAGGCCCAGGTGGGACCAGAGACATGAGGTCCGGGTGAAGTCCTGATGGGAACCACAGTCACCAGGTCAGTTGAGGCCATGCTTAGGATCAGAGTCACCAGTTCCAGGTGAGGCCAAGAAGGAGTCCACAGCAATCCGGTCCAGGTGGGGTGACTTAGTCACCAGGATTAGATGAGGACCAGATGGGGACCAGATTAACCAGGTTCAGGTGATTCCCAGGTGGTGAACCGATTTAGGAGTTTCAGGTGAGGACCAGGTAAGGACCAGATTCACCAGGTCCAAGTGAGGCCCACGTGGGGACCTGTGTCTCCAGGCATGGGTGAGGCCAAGGTGACAACGCCACTCACCAGGTCCAGGTGAGCCCAACCTGCAGGCCAGGTGTGGAACAGAGTCACCAGGTACCAATGATGGCCAGGTGAGGACCAGAGTCACCAGGTCTGGGTGACGCGCAGATAGGATCAGAGTCACCAGTTCCCGGTGAGGCCAAGAAAGAGTCCACAGCAATCAGATTCAGATGGGGAACAAATTCACCAGGACTGGGTGAGGCCCAGATGGGGACCAGATTCACAGGTCCAGATGAGGCCCAGTTGGGGACCAGAGTCCCCGGGTCTGGGAGAGGACCAGTTAACGACCAGATTAACAGGTCCAAGAGGCCCACGTGTGGAACTGAGTCACCAGGTATGGGGTGGCAACCCCACTCACCATGTCCAGGTGAGGACAACCTTCAGGCCAGAGTCACCAGATCCACGTGAGGCCCTAGTGGGACCGGAGTCACCAGGTAAATGTGCGTCTTCAAGAACACCACCATCACCAGGTCCAGGTGTGGTTCATGTGGGAACGAGAGACACCAGGTCCAGGTGAGAAAGAGGTGGGGACCACAGTCTCCAGGTCCAGATTGAGGCCTAGGTGGGGGGACCAGCGTCATCAGGACCATTGAGGCCAAAGTGTGGAGCAAAGTTATCATGTCCAGGTGAGGCCCGGGTGGGGAACAGAGTAACGATGTCCCATTGATGCCAGGTGGGAAAAGAGTCACAAGGTCCCGGTGAGGTGCAGGTGGCAACAGGATTCACCAAGCCCATGTGAGGCCCAGGTAGCGAACAGTCACCAGATCCATGTGCAGACCAGCTAAGGACCAGATTCACCAGGCCCAAGTGAAGCCCAAGGGGTGACTAGATTTACCAGGTAAGGGTGAGGCCCAGAAGGGGAACCAGAGTAACCAGTTTAGTTTGAGGCCCAGAATGGGACCAGTGGTCCGTGGTCAAAGTGAGGCCCAGGTGTGGAATAGAGTATCCAGTTCCGAATGATGCCTGGGTCAGGACCAGAGTCACTAGGGCCATGCAGGCCCAGATGGGGAACAGAATCACTAGGTCCTGGTGAGTCACAGAAAAAGACCACAGTCACCAGTATGAGGTGAGCCCCTTGTGGGAACCAGAGCCACTCTATCCAGCTGAGTCCCAGGTCCATGTGAAGCCCACGTGAGGACCAGATTCAACAGGTCGAATTGAGGCATAGCTGGGGACATGGTGAGGCCAAACTGAGTACAAGATTCACCAGATCCAGGTGAGGTCCATGTTGGAAAGAGAGTCACCAGGTCCAGGAGAGGTCCAGGTGGGAACCAGAGTCACTAGATCCAGGTGAAGTCCAGGTGGGGACCTGAGTCACCAGATCGAGGTGAAGCCCAGGTGGGGACCAGAGTCACTAGGTGCAGATGAGGCCCAGGTGAGGACCAGAGTTACCAGGTACACGTGAGGATCCGGTGGGGATCAGAGGCAACAGGTCCACTTGAGACCCAGGTGTGGAACACAGTAAGCAGGTCCAGGTGAGTCCCCCGTGGTTACAAGGGTCACCACGTCCAGGTGAGTCCCAGGTGGGAGCAGGATCACCAGGTACAGGGGAGGCCCTTGAAAGAACCAGAGTCAACAGTTCGAGTTCAGGCGCAGGTGGCAACCAGGGTCAGCAGGTCCAAGTCACGCCAAAGTGGAATTCACAGTCACTAGGGCACGGTGAGACCCAGAGGGGGAGCATAGTCACCTGGTCCAGGTGAGGTCCAGTTGTGGAACACAGTCACCAGGTCCCAATTTTGCCCAGTTGAGGACCATGGTCAACAGGGCCAGGTGAGGCCGAGGTGGGGACCGGAGTCCCGAAATCCAGGTGAAGCACAGGTGGGGACCACAGTCACAAGATCCAGGGTAGTGTCAGGTGCAGACCAGAATCACCAGGTCCAGGTGTGGTGCAGGTGGCAACCAAACTCACCAGGTCCCGGTGAGGCACTGGTGGGGACCCGAGTCACGAGGTACATGAGAAGCTAGAAACACATGGGATCCCTGGGTGGCGCAGCGGTTTGGCGCCTGCCTTTGGCCCAGGGCGCGATCCTGGAGACCGGGGATCGAATCCCACGTCGGGCTCCCGGTGCATGGAGCCTGCTTCTCCCTCTGCCTGTGTCTCTGCCTCTCTCTCTCTCTGTGACTATCATAAATAAATAAAAATTTAAAAAAAGATGCTAGAAACACTGCGGCCAACAGGTCCACATGATCTCCATGTGGGAACGAGAATCACCAGTTACAGGTGAGGACCAGGTGGGGATCCGACTCACCATGTCCAGGTGAGACCCACGTGGGAAAAAGTGTCACCATGTCCAGGTGTGGCCCAGGTGAAGACCAGAGTTAATAGGTCCGGCTGGGTCACTGTTAGTGAACAGTGTAACCATATCCTGATGCTACCCAGGTGGGTGGCAGAGACAACAGATCCTGGTGAGGCCTAAGTGGGACCAGAGACATGAAGTCCAGGTGAGGTCCCGATGGGAACCACAGTCACCAGGTCAGGTGAGGCCATGCTTAGGCTCAGAGTCACCAGTTACAGGTGAGGCCCAGGTGGAGCCAGAGTCACCTGGAACAGAAGAGGCCAAAGTCAGGACCAGAGTTACCAGGATCAGGTCACTCCAAGTGGGAATAGAGTCTGGTGACATCCAGATGGGGTCCGGAGTCCCCATGTCAGGCTGAGGCCCAGAGGGGATCCAGAGTCAACATATCCAGGTAAGGACCAGATTCACCAGGTCCAAGTGAGGCCCACGTGGGGACCTGTGTCACTAGGCAAGGCTGAGGCCCAGGTGACAAACCCACTCACCAGTTCCAGGTGAGGCCAACCTGCAGGCCATGCAGAGGAAACAGGTCCCAAAGATGCTCAGGTAGGCACGAGAGTTACCAGGTTCAGGTGAGGCCAAACTACAGGCCATGCAGTGGAACCATGTCCCGATGATGCCCAGGTAGGGACCAGAGTTACCAGATCCAGGTGAGGCCAACCTGCAGGTCATGCAGTGGAACCATGTCCCGATGATGCCAACATAGGGACCAGAGTCACCAGGTCCAAATGAGGCCCAGATGGAGCATATTCACTAGGTCCAGGTGAGGCCCATTTGAGGACCAGGGTCACCAGACCTGGTTGAGGCCCAGAGGGCTACCATAATCCCCTGGTCCAGGTGATATCCATATGGGGACCAGAGTCACCAGGTCAGGTTGATAGCCAGAGAGGTTCCAGAGTCATCATGTCCAGGGGAGCCTCAGGTATGGAAGAGAGTCACTAGGACCAATGATGCCCAGGGGAGGACCAGAGTTACCAGGTACACGAGAGGCCCCGGTGGGGATCAGAGGCAACAGGTCCATGTTAGGCCGGCTTGGGGACCATGGTCAACAGGTCTACTTGAGGCTCAGGTGTGGAACACAGTAACCAGGTCAAGGTGAGTAACCGGTGGTGACAAAAGTTACCACGTCCAGGTGAGGCCCAGGTGGGGTCCAGGATCACCAGGTCCAGGGGAGGCCCTTGAAAGTACCAGAGTCAACAGTACGACGTCAGTCGCAGGTGGGAACCAGGGTCAGCAGGTCCAAGTCCGTCCAAAGTGGGGTTCACAGTCACTAGGGCACGGTGAGACCCAGAGGGAGACCAGAGTCGCCTGGTCCAGGTGAGGTCCAGGTGTGGAACACACTCACCGGGTCCCAATTTTACCCAGTTGAGTACCATGGTCAACAGGGCCAGGTGACGCCCAGATGGGGACCGGAGTCCCCAAATCCAGGTGAAGCCCAGGTGGAGACCACAGTCACCAGATCCAGGGTAGTCTCAGGTGCAGGCCAGAATCACCAGGTCCAGGTGAGGTGCAGGTGGCAACCACACTCACCAGGTCCCGGTGAGGCCGTGGTGGGGACCAGAGTCAAGAGGTACATGAGAAGCTAGAAACACTGCAGCCTCCAGGTCCACATGATGTCCATGTGGGAACGACAATCACCAGTTACAGGTGAGGCCCATGTGGAGCCAGAGTCACCTGGAACAGAAAAGGCCAAAGTCAGGACCAGAGTTACCAGGATCAGGTCACTCCAAGTGGGAATAGAGTAACCATGTCCCGATGATGCCAAGGTAGAACCAGAGTCACCAGGCACAGATGTGGCGCAGGTCTGGAGCATGTTCACTAGGTCCCGTTGAGGCCCAGTTGAGGACCAGAGACACCAGGTCTAGGTGAAACCTAGAGGGGTACCAGATTTACCTGGTCTGGTGACATCCAGATGGCTTCCGGAGTCCCCATGTCAGGCTGAGGCCCAGAGGGGATCCAGAGTCAACATATCCAGGTGAGGCTCAGGTGTGGAACAGAGTATCCAGGTCATAATGGTCCACAGGTGAGGACCAGAGTCACCAGATCTGGGTGAGGCCCAGTTAGCATCAGAGTCAGCAGTTCCAGGTTAGCCAAGAAGGAGTCCACAGCAATCAGGTCCAGGTTGGGAAGAAAGTCAACAGGACTGGGTGAGGCCCAGATAGGGACCAGATTCACCAGGCCCAGGTGATTCCCATGTGGTGACCAGAGTTACCAGTTCCGGGTGACCACCAGGTAAGGACCAGATTCACCAGGTCCAAGTGAGGCTCACGTGGGGCCTTTGTCACCAGGTATGAGTGAGGCCCAGGTGGCAACCCCACTCACCAGGTCCAGGTGAGGCCAACCTGCAGGCCATGCAGAGGAACCATGTCCCGATGATGCCCAGGTAGGGACTAGAGTTACCAGGTCCAGGTGAGGCCAACCTGCAGGCCATGCAGTGGAACCATGTTCCGATGATGCCCAGGTAGGGACCAGAGTTAACAGGTCCAGGTGAGGCCAACCTGAAGTCCATGCAGTGGAACCATGTCCCGATGATGCCCAGGTAGGGATCAGAATCATCAGGTCTGATGAGATCCAGATGGAGCATATTCACTAGGTCCAGGTGAGGTCCAATGGAGGACCAGAGTCACAGGACCTGGCTGAGGCCTAGAGGGGTACCAGAATCACCTGGTCCAGGTGACATCCAGATGGGGACCAGAGTCACCAGGTCAGGATGAGGCCCAGAGAGGTTCCAGAGTCATCATGTCCAGGTGAGGCTCAGGTGTGGAACAGAGTCACCAGGTACCAAAGATGCCCAGGTTCGGAGCAGAGTCACCAGGTCTGGGTAATGCGCAGATAGGATCAGAGTCACCAGTTCCCGGTGAGGCCAAGAAAGAGTCCACAGCAATCAGATTCAGGTGGGGAACAAAGTCACCAGGACTGGGTGAGGCCCAGATGGTGACCAGATTCACCAGGTCCAGGTGAGGCCCAGGTGGTGACCAGAGAACCCGGGGCTGGGAGACGACCAGTTAAGGACCAGATTCACCAGGTCCAAGAGGCCCAAGCAGGGACCTGTGTCCCCAGGTACGTGTGAAGCACAGGTTGCAACCAAACTCACCAGGTCCAGGAGAGGCCATCCTTCGCGCCATGCAGAGGAACCGTGTCCCGATGATGTACATGTAGGAACCAAAGTTACCAGGTCCAGGTGATGCCAACCTGCAGGCCATGCAGTGGAACCATGTCCCGGTAATGCCAGGTAGGGACCAGAGTCACCAGGTCCAAATGAGGCCCAGATTGAGCATATTCACTAGGTCCAGGTGAGGCCCAGTAGAGGACCAGAGTCACCAGATCTGGTTGAGGCTCAGAGGGGTATCAGAATCACCTGGTCAAAGTGACATCCAGATGGGGACCAGAGTCACCAGGACAGGTTGAGGCCCAGAGAGGTTCCAGAGTCATCATGTCCAGGTGAGGTTCAGGTGTGGAACTGAGTCACCAGGTACCAATGATGCCCAGATGAGGACCAGAGTCACCAGATCTGGGTGACGCGCAGATAGGATCAGAGTCACCAGTTCCAGGTGAGGCAAAGAAAGAGTCCACAGCAATCAGTTCCAGGTGGGGAACAAAGTAATCAGGACTGGGTGAGGCCCAGATGGGGACCAGTTCACCTTGTCCAAGTGAGGCCCAGGTGATGACCAGAGTACCCAGGTTGGGAGAAGAAGAGGTAAGGACCAGATTCACCAGGTCCAAGAGGCCCACGTGGGGACCTGAGTCACCAGGTATGGGTTAGCCACAGGTGGCAATCCCACTTACCAGGTCCAGGTGAGGCCAACCTGCAGGCCATGTGCGGAACCATGTCCCGATGATGCCCAGGCAGGGACGACAGTCACCAGGTCCAAATGAGGCCCAGATGGAGCATATTCACTAGGTCCAGGTGAAGCCAATTGAGGACCAGAGTCACCAGAACTGGTTGAGGCCTAGAGGGGTACCAGAATCACCTGGTCCAGGTTACATCCTAATGGGACCAGAGTCACCAAGTCAGGTGAGGCCATGCTTAGGATAAGAGTCACCAGTTACAGGTGAGGCCCAGGTGGAGCCAGAGTCACCTGGTACAGAAAATGCCAAAGTCAGACCAGTGTTACAAGGATCAGGTCACTCCCAGTGGGGAATAGAGTAACCATGTCCCGATGATGCCCACGTAGAACCAGAGTCATCATGTCCAGGTGAGGCGCAGTTGGGGAGCATATTCACTAGGTCCCGGGCAGGCCCATTTGAGGACTAGAGTCACCAGGTTTGGTTGAGGCCTAGAGGGGTACCAGATTCACCTGGTTAGGTGACATCCAGATGGGGAACAGAGTAACCATGTCAGGGTGAGGCCCAGAGGGGATCCAGAGTCATCATGTCCAGGTGAGGCTCAGGTGTGGAACAGAGTATCCAGGTCATAATGGTCCACAGGTGAGGACCAGAGTCACCAGATCTGGGAGAGGCCCAGGTAGGATCAGAATTACCACTTCCAGGTGAGGCCAAGAAGGTGTGCACAGCAATCAGGTCCAGGTGGGGAACAAAGTCACCAGGACTAGGTGATGCCCAGGTGGTGACCAGATTTACCAGTTCCGGGTGAGGACTAGGTTAGGACCACATTCACCAGATCCAAGTGAGGCCCACGTGGGGACCTGTGTCACCAGGCATGGGTAAGACCCATGTGGGAACCCCACTCACCAGGTCAAGTTGAGGCCAACCTGCAGGCCATGCAGAGGAACCATGTCCCGATGATGCCCAGGTAGGGACCAGAGTTACCAAGTCCAGGTGAGGCCAACCAGCAGGCCATGCAGTGGAACAATTTCCCGATGATGCCCAGTGAGTGACCAGAGTCACCAGGTCCAAATGAGGCCCAGATGGAGCATATTCACTAGGTCCAGGTGAGGCCCAGTTGAGGAAAAGAGTCACCAGAACTGGTTGAGGCCTAGAGGGGTACCAGAATCACCTGGTCCAGGTGACATCCAGATGGGGATCAGATCACCAGGTCAAGGTGAGACCCAGAGAGGTCCGAGAGACATCATGTCCAGGTTAGGCTCAGGTGTGGAACAGAGTAACCAGGTACCAATGATGCCCAGGTGAGGACCAGAGTCAACAGGTCTGGGTGACCCACAGATAGGATCAGAGTCACCAGTTCCAGGTTAGGCCAAGAAAGAGTCCAGAGCAATCAGGTCCAGGTGAGGAACATAGTCACCAGGATTGGGTTAGGCCCAGATGGGGGCCAGATTCACCAGGTCCAGGTGAGGCCCAGGTTGTGACCAGATTCCCCGGGTCGGGGAGAAGACCAGGTAAGGACCAGATTCACCAGGTCCAAGAGGCCCACGTGGGGACCTGAGTCACCAGGTATGGGTAAGGCCCACGTGGCATCCCACTAACAAAGACCAGGTGAGGCCAATCTGCAGGCCAGAGTCACCAGATCCAGGTGAGGCCCAGGTATATAAGAGAGTATCCAGGTCCCAATGATGCCTGGGTCAGGACCAGAGTCACTAGGCCCATGGAGGCCCAGATGGGGAACAGAATCACTAGGTCCTGGTGAGGCATACAATAAGACCAAAGTCACTAGTATCAGGTGAGATCCTTGTGGGAACAAGAGCCACTCTAACCAGCTGAGTCCCAGATCCATGTGAGGCCCACCTGAGGACCAGATTCATCAGGTCGAATTGAGCATAGCTGGGGACAAGTGTCACCAAGTCTGGGTGAGGGCAAACTGAGGACCAGTGTCACCAGATCCAGGTGAGGTCCAGGTGTGGACCAGAGTCACCAGATCCAGGTGAAGCCCAGGTGGGGACCAGAGTCACTAGGTCCAGATGAGGCCCAGGTGAGGACCAGAGTTACCATGGACACGTGAGGCCCCGGTGGGGATCAGAGGCAACAGGTCCATGTGGGGCCGCCTTGGGGACCATGGTCAACACGTCTACTTGAGGCCCAGGTGTGGAACACAGTAAGCAGGTCCAGGTGAGTCCCCGGTGTTGACAAGAGTCACCACGTCCAGGTGAGGCTCAGGTGGGGACCAGCATCACCAGGTACGGGGGAGGCACTTGAAAGAACCAGAGTCAACAGTTCGAGGTCAGGCGCAGGTGGCAACCCGCGTGAGCAGGTCCAAGTCAGGCCAAAGTTGGATTCACAGTCACTAGGGCACGGTGAGACCCAGAGGGGGAATAGAGTCACATGGTCCAGGTGATTTCCAGTTGTGGAACACAGTCACCGGGTCCCAATTGTGCCCAGTTGAGGACCATGGTCATCAGGGCCAGGTGAGGCCCAGATGGGGACCGGAGTCCCCAAATCCAGGTGAAGCCCAGGTGGGGAACACAGTCACCAGATCCAGGGTAGTCTCAGGGGCAGACAAGAATCAGCAAAGTCCAGGTGAGGTGCAGGTGGCAACCACACTCAACAGTTCCCGGTGAGGCCCTGGTGGGGACCAGAGCCACGAGGTGCATGAGAAGCTAGAAACAGTGCAGCCAGCAGGTCCACAAGATGTCCATGTGGGAAAGAGAATCACCAGTTACATTGAGGCCCAGGTGGGGATCAGACTCACCATGTCCAGGTGAGATCCAGGTGGTAACCCCTGTCACCATGTCCATGTGTGGCGAGGTGAAGACCAGAGATAATAGGTCCGGCTGGGTCACTGTTAGTGAACAGTGTAACCATATCCTGATGCTACCCAGGTGGGTACGAGAAACACCAAGTCCTGGTGAGGCCCAGGTGAGACCAGAGACATGAGGACCAGGTGAGGTCCCGATGGGAACCACAGTCACCAGGTCTGGTGAGGCCATGATTTGGATCAGAGTCACCAGTTACAGGTGAGACCCAGGTGGAGCCAGAGTCACCTGGTAGAGAAGAGGCCAAAGTCAGGACCAGAGTTACCAGGATTAGGTCAGTCCCAGAGAGGAATAGAGTAACCATGTCCCGATGATGCCCACGTAGAACGAGAGTCACCAGGTCCAGATGAGGCGCAGGTGGGGAGCATGTTCACTAGGTCCCGGTGAGGCCCAGTTGAGGACCAGAGTCACCAGGTCAAGTTGAGGCCTAGAGGGGTACCAGATTCACCTGGTCTAGGTGACATCCAGATGGGGACCAGAGTCACCATGTCAGGCTGAGGCCCAGAGGGGATCCAGAGTCATCATGTCCAGGTGAGGCTCAGGTGTGTAACAAAGTATCAAGGTATTAATGGTCCACAGGTGAGGACCAGAGTCACCAGATCTGGGTGAGACCCAGTTAGGATCAGAGTCACCAGTTCAAGGTGAGGCCAAGAAGGATTCCACAGCAATCAGGCCCAGGTGGGGAACAAAGTGACCAGGACTTTGTGAGGCCCAGGTGGGGACCAGATTCACCAGGCCCAGGTGATTCCCAGGTGGTGACCAGAGTTACCAGTTCCGGGTGAGGTCCAGGTAAGGACCAGATTCACAAGGTCCAAGTAAGACCCACGTGGGTACCTGTGTCAACAGGCATGGGTGAGGCCCAGGTGTCAACCCCACTCACCAGGTCCAGGTGAGGGCAACCTGCAGGCCATGCAGAGGAACCATGTCCCGATGATGCCCAGGTAGGGACTAGAGTTACCAGGTCCAGGTGAGGCCAACCTGCAGGCCATGCAGTGGAACCATGTCCCCATGATGCCCAGGTAGGGACCAGAGTTACCAGGTCCAGGTGAGGCGAACCTGCACGTCATGCAGTGGAGCCATGTCCCGATGATGCCCAGGAAGGGACAAGAGTCACCAGGTCAAATGAGGCCCAGATGGAGCATATTCACTAGGTGCAGGTGAGGCCCAGTTGAGGACCAGAGTCACCAGGTCTAGTTGAGGTCTAGAGGGGTACCAGATTCACCTGGTCTAGGTGACATCCAGATGGGTCCAGAGTCACCATATCAGGCTGAGGCCCAGAGGGTTCCAGAGTCATCATGTCCAGGTGAGGCTCAGGTGTGGAACAGAGTATCCAGGTCATAATGGTCCACAGGTGAGGACCAGAGTCACCAGATCTCGGAGATGCCCAGTTAGGATCAGAGTCACTGGTTCCAGTTGACGCCAAGAAGGAGTCCACAGCAATCAGGTCCAGGTGGGGAAAAAATTCACCAGGACTGGGTGAGGACTAGATGCGGACCAGATTCACCAGGTCATGGTTATTCCCAGGTAGTGACCAGAGTTACCGTTCCAGGTGAGGACCAGGTAAGGACCAGATTCACCAGATCCATGTGAGGCACACTTGCGGACCTGTGTCACCAGGTATGGGTGAGGTCCAGGTGACAACCCCACTCACCAGGTCCATGTGAGGACAACCTGCTGGCCATGCAGAGGAACCGTGTCTCGATGATGCCCACTTAGGGACTAGAGTTACCAGGTCCAGGTGATGCCAACCTGCAGGCCATGCAGTGGAACCATGTCCTGATGATGCCGAGGTAGGACAATATTTACCAGGTCCAGGTGAGGCCAACCTGCAAGTCATGCAGTGGAACCATGTCCCGATGATGCCCAGGTAGGGACCAGAGTCACCAGGTCCAAATGAGGACAGATCGAGCATATTCACTAGGTGCAGGTGAGGCCCAGTTGAGGACCAGAGTCACCAGATCTGGTTGAGACCTAGAGGGGTAGCAGATTCACCTGGTCCAGGTGACATCCACATGGGGACCAGAGTCACCAGGTCAGGGTGAGGCCCAGAGAGGTTGCAGAGTCATCATGTCCAGGTGAGGCTCAGGTGTGGAACAGAGTCATCAGGTACCAATTATGCCCAGGTGAGGACCAGAGTCACCAGGTATGGGTGACGCGCAGATAGGATCAGAGTCACCAGATCCAGAGGAGGCCCAGAAAGAGTCCACAGCAATCAGGTCCAGGTGTGGAACAAAGTCACCAGGACTGGGTGAGGCCCAGATGGGGACCAGATTCAACAGGACCAGGTGAGGCCCAGATGGTGACCAGAGTCCCCGACTCTGGGAGAGGACCAGGTAAGGACCAGATTCACCAGCTCCAAGAGGCCCACTTGGGGACCTGAGTCACAAGGTATGGATGAGGCCCAGGTGGCAACCCCAATCACCAGGTCCAGGTGAGGCCAACCTGCAGGCCAGAGTCACCAGATCCAGGTGAGAACCTAGTGTGGACCAGAGTCACCAGGTAAATGTGAGTCTACAAGAAAACCACAGTCACCAGGTCCAGTTTTTGTCATGTGGGAACGAGAGTCACCAGGTCCAGGTCAGACCCAGGTGGGGACCACAGTCACCAGGTACAGATTGAGGCCTAGGTGGGTGGACCAGTGTCATCAGGACCAGTAGAGGCCAAAGTGTGGAGCAAAGTTATCATGTCCAGGTGAGGCCCAGGTGGAGAACAGAGTAACCATGTCTCACTGATGCCAGGTGGAAAAAGTGTCACAAGGTCCAGACGAGGTCTAAGTAAGGAGTAGATTCACTAGGTCCTGTTGAGGCCCAGTTGAGGACCAGTGTCCACAGCTGCGGATGAGTCCCAGAGGGGGACCAGAGTCACCCGGTTCTGGTGGTATCCAGGTGGTGACCAGAGTCAGCACGTCACGGTGAGGCCCAGAGTGGGACGAGAATCACTAGGTCCAGTTGAAGCCCCATTGTGGAATTGAGAAACCAGGATCCATGGTGCCATAAGAGGACCTGAGTCACCAGGTCCATGTGAGGCCCCTGTGGGAACCAGTCACCGCGTCCACATGAGGCCCAGGTGGGACCACAGTCACAAGGTCCAGGTGAGGCCCAGGTATATAAGAGAGTATCCAGGTCCCAATGATGCCCAGGTAAGGACGAGAGTCAACAGGTCCAGGAGAGGCCCAAATATGGATCAGAGTCATTGTGTTCCAGGTGAGTCCCGAAGGAGACCACAAGAACCAGGTCCAGGAGAGCCCCATATGGGAACCAGAGCCACCAGATCCAGGTAAGGTCCATGTGGGACCACAGTCACAAGGTCCAGGGGAGGCGCAGGTGGCAACAGGATTCACCAAGTCCAGGTGAGGCCCACTTGGCGATCAGTCACCAGATCCAGGTGCGGACCAGCTAAGGACCAGATTCACCAGGCCCAAGATAAGCCCAAGGGGTGACCAGAGTCACCAGGTATAGGTGAGGCCCAGAGGGGGAACCAGAGTAACCAGTTTAGTTTGAGGCCCAGAATGGGACCAGAGGTCAATGGTCAAAATGAGGCCCAGGTGTGGAGTAGAGTATCCAGGTCCCAAAGACACCTGGGTGAGGACTAGAGTCACTAGGGCCATGCAGGCCCAGATGGGGAACAGAATCACTAGGTCCTGTTGAGGCATAGAATAAGACCACAGTCAGCAGTATCATGTGAGACCCTTGTGGGAACCAGAGCCACTCTATCCAGCTGAGTCCCAGGTCCATGTGAGGCCCATGTGAGGACCAGATTCATCAGGTCGAATTGAGGCAACGCTGGGGACAAGAGTCACCAGGTCTGGGTGCGGCCTAGGTGGGGCAAGATTCAGCAGTTCTGAGTTAGGTGAAAGTGGGGATGAGAGACACCAGGTCCAGGTGAGGCCAAACTGAGGACCAGAGTCACCAGATCCAGGCGAGGTCCATGTTGGAAAGAGAGTCACCAGGTCAAGGAGAGGTCCAGGTGGGGCCAGAGTCACCAGATCCAGGTGAAGTCCAGGTGGGGACCAGAGTCACCAGATCGAGGTGAAGCCCAGGTGGTGACCAGAGTCACTAGGTCCAGATGAGGCCCAGGTGAGGACCAGAGTTACCAGGGACACGTGAGGCCCCGGTGGAGATCAGAGGCAACAGGTCCATGTGAGGCCGGTTTGGGGACCATGGTCAACAGGTCTATTTGAGGTCCAGGTGTGGAACACAATAACCAGGTCCAGGTGAGTCCCCGGTGGTGACAAGAGTCACCACGTCCAGGTGAGGCCCAGGTGGGGACCAGGATGACCAGGCACAGGGGAGGCCCTTAAAAGAACCAGAGTCTACAGTTCGAGGTCAGGCACGGGTGGCAACCAGGGTCAGCAGGTCCAAGTCAGGCCAAAGTGGGGTTCCCAGCACTAGGGCACGGTGAGACCCAGAGGGGGACCAGAGTGACCTGGTCCAGGTGAGGTCCAGTTGTGGAACACAGTCACCGGGTCCCAATTTTGCCCAGTTGAGGACCACGGTCAACTGAGCCAGGTGAGGCCCAGATGGGGACCGGAGTCCCCAAATCCAGGTGAAGCCCAGGTGGGGACCACAGTCACCAGATCCAGGGTAGTCTCGGTTACAGACCAGAATCACCACGTCCAGGTCAGGTGCAGGTGGCAACCACACTCACCAGATCCCGGTGAGGCCCTGGTGGGGATCAGAGCCACGAGGTACATGAGAAGCTAGAAACACTGCAGCCACCAGGTCCACATGATGTCCATGTGGGAACGAGAATCACCAGTTACAGGTGAGGACCTTTGGGGATCAGACTCACCATGTCCAGGTGAGACCCAGGTGGGAACCAGTGTCACCATGTCCAGTGTGGCCCAGGTGAAGACCAGAGTTAATAGGTCCGGCTGGGTCACTGTTAGTGAACAGTGTAACCATGTCCTGATTCTATCAGGTGGGTACCAGAGACACCAGGCCCTGGTGAGGCCCAGGTGGGACCAGAGGCAAGAGGTCCAGGTGAGGTCCCGATGGGAACCACAGTCACCAGGTCAGGTGAGGCCATGCTTAGGATCAGAGTCACCAGTTAAAGGTGTGGCCCAGGTGGAGCCAGAGTCACTTGGTAGAGAAGAGGCCAAAGTCCGGACCAGAGTTACCAGGATCAGGTCAGTCCCAGTGGGGAACAGAGTAACCATGTCCCAATGATGCCCAGATAGAACCAGCGTCACCAAGTCCAGATGAGTCGCAGGTGGGGAGCATATTCATTAGGTTCCGTTGAGGCCCTGTTGAGGACCTGAGTCACAGGTCTAGTTGAGGCCTAGAGGGGTACCAGATTCAGCTGATCTAGGTGACATCCAGATGGGGACCAGTGTCACCATGTCAGGCTGATTACCAGTGGGGATCCAGAGTCATCATGTCCAGGTGAGGCTCAGGTGTGGAACAGAGTATCCAGGTCATATTGTTCCACAGGTGAGGACCAGAGTCACCAGATCTGGGTGAGGCCCAGTTAGGATCAGAGTCACCAGTTCCAGGTGAGGCCAAGAAGGTGTCCACAGCAATCAGGTCCAGGTGGGGAAGAAAGTCAACAGGACTGTGTGAGGCCCAGATGGGGACCATATTCACCATGTCCAGGTGATTCCCAGGTGGTGACCAGGGTTACCAGGTCCGGGTGAGGACCAGGTAAGGACCAGATTCACCAGGTCCAAGTGAGGCCCACGTGGGGACCTGTGTCACCAGGTATGGGTGAGAACTAGGTGGCAACCCCACTGACCAAGTCCGCCTGAGGCCAACCTGTAGGCCATGCAGAGGAACCGTGTCCCGATGATGTCCAGGTAGGGACCAGAGTTATCAGGTCCAGGTGAGGCCACCATACAGGCCAGTGTCACCAGATCCAGGTGAGGCCCTAGTGGGACGGGAGTCACAAGGTAAATGTGAGTCTACAAGAACACCACAGTCACCAGGTCCAGGTGTGTTTCATGTGGGAACGGGAGTCACCAGGTCCAGCTGAGACCCAGTTGGGGACGACAGTCACCAGTCCAGATTGAGGCCTAGGTTGGGGGACGAGAGTCATCAGGACCAGTTGAGGCCAAAGTGTGCAGCAAATTATCATGTCAAGGTGAGGTCCAGGTGGGGAACAGAGTAACCATGTCCCATTGATGCCTGGTGGGAAAAGATTCACAAGGTCCAGACGAAGCCTAAGTTTGGAGTAGATTCACCAGGTCCTTTTGAGGCCCACCTGAGGACCAGTGTCCCCAGCTCCGGGTGTGTCACCCGGTTCTGGTGATATCCATGTGGGGACCAGTGTCACAAGTCAGGGTGAGGCCCTGAGGGGGCCGAGAATCACTAGGTCCAGGTGAGGCCCCGATGTGGAACTGTGAAACCAGGTCCCAAGATGCCCATATGAGGACCTGAGTCACCAGGTCCAGGTGATGTCCCTGTGGGAACCTGTCACCCCGTCCAGGTGAGGCCCAGGTGGGACCACAGTCACCAAGTCCTGGTGAGGCCCAGGTATATAAGAGAGTATCCAGGTCCCAATGATGCCCAGGTAAGGACCAGAGTCAACAGGTCCAGGAGAGGCCCAAATATGGATCAGAGTCATTGTGTTCCAGGTGAGGCCAGATGGAGACCACAGGAACCAGGTCCAGGAGAGCCCCATATGGGAACCAGAGCCACCAGATCCAGGTGAGGTCCAGGAGGGACCACAGTCACAAGGTCCAGGTGAGGCGCAGGTGGCAACATGATTCACCAAGTCCAGGTGAGGCCCACGTGGTGACCTGTCACCAGATCCATGTGCGGACCAGCTAAGAAACAGATTCACCAGGCGCAAGCTAAGCACAAGGGGTGACCAGAGTCACCAGGTAAGGGTGAGTCCCAGAGGGGGAACCAGAGTAACCAGTTTAGTTTGTGGCCCAGAATGGGACCAGAGGTCCCTGGACAAAGTGAGGCCCAGGTGTGGAATAGAGTATCCAGGTCCAAATGATGCCTGGGTGAGGACCAGAGTCACTAGGGCCATGGAGGCCCAGATGGGGAACAGAATCACTAGGTCCTGGTGAGGCATAGAATAAGAATACAGTCACCAGTATCGGGTGAGCCCCTTGTGGGAACCAGAGCCACTCAACCAGCTGAGTCCCAGGTCCATGTGAGGCCCACGTGAGGACCAGATTCATCAGGTCGAATTGAGGCATAGCTGGGGACAAGAGTCATCAGGTCTGGGTGCGGCCTAGGTGGGGATAGAATCAGCAGTTCTGAGTTAGGTCAAAGTGGGGACGAGAGACACCAGTCCAGGTGAGGCCAAACTGAGACCAGAGTCACCAGATACATGTGAGTTCCAGGTGGGGACCAGAGTCACGAGATCCAGGTGAAGTCCAGGTGGGGACCAGAGTCACTAGGTGCAGATGAGGCCCTGGTGAGGACCAGAGTTACCAGGTACACGTGAGGCCCCGGTGGGGATCAGAGGTAACAGGTGCATGTGAGGCGAGCTTGGGGACTATGGTCAAGAGGTGTAATTGAGGCCCAGGTGTGGTGACTAGAGACACCACGTGCAGGTGAGGCCCAGGTGGGCATCAGGATCACTAGGTACAGGGGAGGCCCTTGAAAGAACCAGAGTCAACAGTTCGAGGTAAGGCACAGGTGGCAACCAGGGTCAGCAAGTCGAAGTCAGGCCAAAGTGGGGTTCACAGTGACTAGGGCACGGTGAGACCCAGAGGGGGACCAGAGTCACCTGGTCCAGGTGAGGTCCAGTTGTGGAACACAGTCACAGGGTCCCAATTTTCCCCAGTTGAGGACCATGGTCAAAGGGCCAGGTGAGGCCCAGATGGGGACCGGAGTCCCCAAATCCAGGTGAAGCCCAGGTGGGGACCACAGTCACCAGATCCAGGGGAGTCTCAGGTGCAGACCAGAATAACCAGGTCCAGGTGAGGTGCAGGTGGCAACCACACTCACCAGAAAATGCCAAAATCAGGAATAGTGTTACCAGGATCAGGTCGCTCCCAGTGGGGAATAGAGTAACCATGTCCCGATGATGCCCACGTAGAACCAGAGTCACCATATCCAGATGAGGCGCAGTTGGGGAGCATATTCACTAGGTCCCGGTAAGGCCCAGTTGAGGACTAGAGTCACCAGGTTTGGTTGAGGCCTAGAGGGGTAACAGATTCACCTGGTCTAGGAGACATCCAGATGGTGACCAGAGTCTCCATGTCAGAGGGAGGCCCAGAGTGGATCCAGAGTCATCATGTCCAGGTGAGGCTCAGGTGTGGAGCAAAGTTATCATGTCAAGGTGAGGCCCAGGTGGGAAACAGAGTAACCATGATCCCATTGATGCCAGGTGGGAAAAGAGTCACAAGGTCCAGACGAGGCCTAAGTGAGGAGTAGATTCAACAGGTACTGTTGAGATCCAGCTGAGGACAAGTGTCGCCAGCTCCGGGTGAGTCCCAGAGGGGGACCAGAGTCACCCGGTACTGGTGATATCCAGGTGTGGACCAGAGTCACCACGTCAGGCTGAGGCCCAGAGGGGACGAGAATCACTAGGTCCAGGTGAGGCCCCGATGTGGAACTGAGAAACCAGGTCCCATGATGCCAATATGAGGACCTGAGCCACCAGGTCCAGGTGAGGTCCCTGTGGGAACCAGTCACCTCGTCCAGGTGAGTCCCAGGTGGGACCACAGTCACCAGGTCCAGATGAGGCCCAGGAATATAAGAGAGTATCCAGGACCCAATGATGCCCAGGAAAGGACCAGAGTCAACAGGTCCAGGAGAGGCCCAAATATGGATCAGAGTAATTGTGTTCCAGGTGAGGCCAGATGGAGACCACAGGAACCAGGTCCAGGAGAGCCCCATATGGGAAACAGAGCCACCAGATCCAGGTGAGGTCCAGGTGGGACCACAGTCACAAGGTCCAGGTGAGGCGCAGGAGGCAACAGAATTCAACAAGTCCAGGTGAGACCCAGGTGGCGACCAATCACCAGATCCAGGTGCGGACCAATTAAGGACCAGTTTCAGCAGGCCCATGTGAAGCATAAGGGGTGACCAGAGTCACCAGGTATGGTTGAGGCTCAGAGGGGGAACCAGAGTAACCAGTTTAGTTTGAGGCCCAGAATGGGACCAGAGGTCCCTCGTCTAAGTGAGGCCCAGGTGTGGAATAGATTATCCAGGTCCCAATGATGCCTGGGTGAGGACCAGAGTCACTAGGGCCATGCAGGCCCAGATGGCAAACAGAATCACTAGGTCCTGGTGAGGCATAGAATAACACCACAGTCAGCAGAATCAGGTGATCCCCTTGTGGGAATCAGAGCCACTCTATCCCGCTGAGTCCCAGGTCCATGTGAGGCCCACGTGAGGACCAGATTCATCAGGTCGAATTGAGGCATAGCTGGGGACAAGAGACACCAGGTCTGGGTGCGGCCTAGGTGTGGCAAGATTCTGCAGTTTTGAGTTAGTTCAATGGGGGGATGAGAGGCACCAGGTCCAGGTGAGGGCAAAGAGAGGACCAGAGTCACCAGATCCAGGTGAAGTCCATGTTGGACAGAGAGTCACCAGGTCCAGGAGATGTCCAGGTGGGGACCAGAGTCACCAGATCCAGGTGAAGTCCAGGTGGGGACCAGAGTCACCAGATCCAGGTGAAGCCCAAGTGGTGACCAGAGTCACTAGGTCCAGATGAGGCCAGGTGAGGACCAGAGTTACCAGACAACTGAGGCCCCGGTGGGGATCAGAGGCAACAGGTCTACTTGAGGCCCAGGTGTAGAACACAGTAACAAGGGCCAGGTGAGTCCCCGGTGTTGACCAGTGTCACCACGTCCAGGTGAGGCCCAGGTGGGGACCAGGATCACCAGGGTCAGGGGAGGCCCTTGAAAGAACCAGAGTCAAAAGTTCGAGGTCAGGAGCAGGTTGCAACAAGGGTCAGCAGGTCCAAGTCAGGCCAAAGTGGGGTTAACAGTCACTAGGGCACGGTGAGACCCAGAGGGGGACCAGAGTGAACTGGTCCAGGTGAGGTCCAGTTGTGGAACACAGCCACCGGGTCCCAGTTTTGCCCAGTTGAGGACCATGGTCAACACGGCCAGGTGAGGCCCAGTGGGGACCAGAGTCCCCAAATCCAGGTGAAGCCCAGGTGGGGACCACAGTCACCAGATCCAGGATAGTCTCAGGTGCAGACCAGAATCACCAGATCCAGGTGAAATGCAGGTGGCAACCACACTCACCAGGTCCCGGTGAGGCCCTGCTGGGGACCAGAGTCACGACGTACATGAGAATCTAGAAACACTGTAGCCACCAGGTCCACAAGATGTCCATGGGGAACGAGAATCACCAGTTACAGGTGAGGACCAGATGGGGATCCGACTCAACATGTCCAGGTGAGACCCAGGTGGGAACCAGTGTCACCATGTCCAGGTGTGGCTCAGGTGAAGACCGGAGTTAATAGGTCCGGCTGGGTCACTGTTAGTGAACAGTGGAAGCATATCTTGATGCTACCCAGGTGGGTACCGGAGACACCAGGTCCTGGTGAGGCCAGGTGGGACCAGAGACATGAAGTCCAGGTGATTTCCCGATGGGAACCACAGTCAGCAGGTCAGGTGAGGCCATGCTTAGGCTCAGAGTCACCAGTTACAGGTGAGGCCCAGGTGGAGCCAGAGTCACCTGGTACATAAGAGGCCAAAGTTAGGACCAGAGTTACAAGGATCAGGTCAATCCCAGAGGGTAATACAGTAACCATGTACCGATGATGCCCAGGTAGTACCAGAGTCACCAGGTCCAGATGAGGCGCAAGTTGGGACCATGTTCACTAGATTCCGGTGAGGCCCAGTTGAGGACCAGAGTCACCAGGTCAAGTTGAGGCCTAGAGGGATACCAGATTCACCTGGTCTACGTGACATCCAGATGGTGAACGGAGTCCACATGTCAGGCTGAGGCCCAGAGGGGATCCAGATTCATCATGTCCAGGTGAGGCTCAGGTGTGGAACAGAGTATCCAGGTCATAATGGTCCACAGGTGAGGACCAGAGTCACCAGATCTGGGTGAGACCCAGTTAGGATCAGAGTCACCAGTTCCAGGTGAGGCCAAGAAGGAGTCCACAGCAATCAGGCCCAGGTGGGGAACAATGTCACCAGGAATGGGCGAGTCCCAGATGGGGACCAGATTCACCAGGCCCAGGTGAATCCCAGGTGGTGACCAGAGTTACCAGTTCCGGGTGAGGACCAGCTAAGGACCAGATTCGCTAGGTCCAAGTGAGGCCCGCGTGGGGACCTGTGTCACCAGGCATGGTTGAGGCCCAGTTGACAACACCACTCACCAGGTCCAGGTGATTCCAAACTGCAGGCTATGCAGAGGAACAATATCCCGATGATACTCAGGTACTGACTAGAGTTACGAGGTCCAGGTGAGGCCAACATGCAGGCCATGCAGTGGAACCATGTCCCTATGATGCCCAGGTAGGGACCAGAGTCACCAGGGCCAAATGAGGCCCAGATGGAGCATATTCACTAGGTCCAGGTGAGGCCCAGTTGAGGACCAGAGTCACCAGATCTGGTTGAGGCCTAGAGGGGTACCAGAATATCCTGGTCCAGGTGACATCCAGATGGGGTCCAGAGTCACTAGGTCAGGGTGAGGCCCAGAGTGGTTCCAGAGACATCATGTCCAGGTGAGGCTCAGGTGTGGAACAGAGTCACCAGATACCAATGATGCCCAGGTGAGGACCAGAGTCACCAGGACTGGGTGACGCGCAGATAGGATCAGAGTCACCAGTTCCAGGTGAGGCCAAGAAAGTGTCCACACCAATCAGGTCCAGGAGGGGAACCAAGTCACCAGGACTGGGTGAGGCCCAGATGGGGACCAGATTCACCAGGTCCAGGTGAGGCCCAGTTGGGGACCAGAGTCGCCGGGTCGGGGAGAGGACCAGGTAATGACCAGATTAAAAGGTCCAATAGGCCCACGTGGGGACCTGAGTCACCAGGTTTGGGTGAGGCCCAGGTGGCAACCCCACTCACCAGGTCGAAGTGAGGCCAACCAGCAGGCCAGAGTCACCAGATCCACGTGAGGCCCTAGTGGGCACCGGAGTCACCAGGTAAATGTGAGTCTACAAGAACACCACAGTCACCAAACCAGGTGTGGTTCATGTGGGAACGAGAGTCACCAGGTCCAGGTGAGACCCAGGTGGGGACAACAGTCACCAGGTCCAGATTGAGGCCTAGGTGGGGGGACCAGGGTCATCAGGACCAGTTGAGGCCAAAGGGCGGAGCAAAGTTATCATGTCCATGTGAGGCCCAGGTGCGGAACAGAGTAACCATGTCCCATTGATGCCAGGTGGGAAAAGAGTCACAATGTCCAGACGAGGCCTAAGTGAGGAGTAGATTCACCAGGTCCTGTTGAGACCCAGTTGAGGACCAGTATCCCCAGGTCCGGATGAGTCCCAGAGGGGACCAGAGTCACCCGGTTCTGGGGATATCCAGGTGGGGACCAGAGTCAGCACGTCAGTGTTAGGCCGAGAGGGGGAAGAGAATCACTAGGTCCATGTGAGGCCCCGATGTGGAACTGAAAAACCAGGTCTCATGATGCCCATATGAGGACCTGAGTCACCAGGTCCAGCTGAGGTCCCTGTGGGAACCAGTCACCTCGTCCAGGTGAGGCCCAGGTGGGACCACAGTCACCAGGTCCAGGTGAGGCCCAGGTATATAAGAGAGTATCCAGGTCCCAATGATGGCCAGGAAAAGACCAGAGTCAACAGGTCCAGGAGAGGCCCAAATATGGATCAGAGCCATTGTGTTCCAGGTGAGGCCAAATGGAAACCACAGGAAAGAGGTCCAGGAGAGCCCCATATGTGAAGCAGAGCCATCAGATCCAGGTGAGTTCCAGGTGGGTCCACAATCACAAGGTCCAGGTGAGGCGCAGGTGGCAACAGGATTCACCAAGTCCAGGTGAGGCCCAGGTGGCGACCAGTCACCACATCCAGGTGCAGACCAGCTAAGGACCAGATTCACCAGGCCCAAGTGAACCCTAAGGGGTGACCAGAGTCACGAGGTAAGGGTGAATCCGAGAGGGGCACCAGAGTAACCAGTTTAATTTGAGGCCCAGAATGGGACCAGAGGTCCCTGGTCAAAGAGGGGCCTAGGTGTGGAATAGAGTATCCAGGTCCCAATGATGCCTGCGTGAGGACCAGAGTCACTAGGGCCATGCAGGCCCAGATGGGGAACAGAATCACAAGGTCCTTGTGAGGCATAGAAAATGACCCGAGTCACCAGTAACAGGTGAGACTCTTGTGGGAACCAGAGCCACTCTATGCAGCTGAGTCCCAAGTCCATGTGAGGCCCACGTGAGGACCAGATTCATCAGGTCAGTTCGAATTGAGGCATAGCTGGGTACAAGAGTCCCCAGGTCTGGGTGCGTCCTAGGTTTGGCAAGATTCTGCAGTTTTGAGTTAGGTCAAAGTGGGGACGAGAGACACCAGGTCCAGGTGAGACCGAACTAAGGACCAGAGTCACCAGATCCAGGTGAGGTCCAGGTGGGGACCAGACTCACCAGATCCAGGTGAAGTCCAGGTGGGGACCAGAGTCACTAGGTCCAGATAAGGCCCAGGTGAGGACCAGAGTTACTAGGTACACGTGAGGCCCCGGTGGGGATCAGAGGAAACAGGTCCATGTGAGGCCAGCTTGGGGACTATGGTCAAGAGGTGTACTTGAGGCCCAGGTGTAGAACATAGTAAGAAGGTCCAGGTGAGTCCCCGGTGGTGACAAGAGTATCACGTCCAGGTGAAGCCCAGATGCGGACCAGGATCACCAGGTACAGGGGAGGCCCTTGAAAAACCAGAGTCAACAGTTCGAAGTCAGACTTAGGTGGCATCCAGGGTCAGCAGGACCAAGTCAGGCCAAAGTGGGGTTCACAGTCACAAGGGCACGGTGCGACCCAGAGGGGGACCAGAGTCACCTGGTCCAGGTGAGGTCCAGTTGTGGAACACAGTCACCGGCTCCCAATTTTCCCAGTTCAGGACCATGGTCAACAGGGCCAGGTGAGGCCCAGATGGGGACCGGAGTCCCCAAATCCAGGTGAAGACCAGGTGGGGACCATAGTCACCAGATCCAGGGTAGTCTCAGGGGCAGACCAGAATCACCAGGTCCAGGTGAGGTGCCGGTGGCAACCACACTAAGCAGGTCCCAGTGAGGCCCTGGTGGGGACCAGAGTCACGATGTACATGAGAAGCTAGAAACACATGGGATCCCTGGGTGGCGCAGCGGTTTGGCGCCTGCCTTTGGCCCAGGGCGCGATCCTGGAGACCCGGGATCGAATCCCATTTTGAACTCCCTGTGCATGGAGCCTGCTCCTCCCTCTGCCTGTGTCTCTGCCTCTCTCTCTCTGTGACTATCATAAATAAATAAAAATTTTAAAAAAGAAGCTAGAAACACTGCGGACAACAGGTCCACATGATGTCCATGTGGGAACGAGAATCACCAGTTATAGGTGAGGACCAGGTGGGGATACGACTCACCATATCCAGGTGAGACCCAGGTGGGAACCAGTGTCACCATGTGCAGGTGTGGCCCAGGTGAAGACCAGAGTTAATAGTTCCGGCTGGCGCACTGTTAGTGAACACTGTAACCATATCCTGATGCTACACAGGAGGGTCCCAGAGACGCCAGGTCCTGGTGAGGCCCAGGTGGGACCAGAGACATGAGGTCCAGGTGAGGTCCCGATGGGAACCACAGTCACCAGGTCAGGTGAGGCCATGCTTAGGATCAGAGTCACAGGTTACAGGTGAGGCCGAGGTGGAGCCAGAGTCACCTGGTACAGAAGAGGCCAAAGTCAGGACCAGAGTTACCAGGATCAGGTCAGTCCCAGTTGGGAATAGAGTAACCATGTCCCGATGATGCCCAGGTAGAACCAGAGTCACCAGGTCCAGATGAGGCGCAGGTGGGGAGCATGTTCACTAGGTCCCGGTGAGGCCCAGTTGAGGAACAGATTTACCAGGTCAAGTTGAGGCATAGAAGGGTACCAGATTCACCTGGTCTAGGTGACATACGGATAGGGACCAGAGTCACCATATCAGGCTGAGGCCCAGAGGGGATCCAGAGTCCTCATGCCCAGGTGAGGCTCAGGGGTGGAAGAGTTTATCCAGCTCATAATGGTCCACAGATGAGGACCAGAGTGACCAGAACTGGGTGAGGCCCAGTTAGGATCAGAGTCACCAGTTCCAGGTGAGGCCAGGAAGGAGTCCACAGCAATCAGGTCCAGGTGGGGAACAAAGTCACCAGGACTGGGTGAGGCCCAGATGGGGACCAGATTCACCAGGCCCAGGTGATTCCCAGGTGGTGACCAGAGTTACCAGTTCCTGGTGAGGACCAGGTAAGGACCAGATTCACCAGGTCCAAGTGAGGCCCACGTGGGGACCTGTGTCACTAGGCATGGGTGAGGCCCAGGTGACAAACCCACTCACCAGGTCCAGGTGAGGCCAAACTGCAGGCCATACAGAGGAACCAGGTCCCAATGATGTCCAGGTAGGGACGAGAGTTACCAGGTCCAGGTGAGGCCAACCTACAGGCCATGTTGTGGAACCATGTCCGATGATGCCCAGGTAGGGACCAGAGTCACCAGGTCCAAATGAGGCCCAGATGGAGCATAATCACTAGGTCTAGGTTAGACCCAGTTGAGGACCAGAGTCACCAGACCTGGTTGAAGCCCAGAGAAGTACCATGATTCCGTGGTCCAGGTGACATCAATATGGGGACCAGAGTCACCAGGTCAGGTTGCTGCCCAGAGAGGTTCCAGAGTCATCATGTCCAGGGGAGCCTCAGGTGTGGAACAGAGTCACCAGGTACCAATGATGCCCAGGTGAGGACCAGCGTTACCAGGTACACTTGAGGCCCCGGTGGGGTTCAGAGGCAACATGTCCATGTGAGGACGGCTTGGGGACCATGGTCAACAGGTCTACTTGAGGCCCAGGTGTGGAACACAGTAAGCAGGTCCAGGTGAGTCCCCGTTGGGGACAAGAGTCACCACGTGCAGGTGAGGGCAAGGTGGACACCAGGATCGCCAGGTACAGGGGAGGCCCTTGAAAGAACCAGAGTCAACAGTTCGAGGTCAGGCGCAGGTAGCAACCAGGTTCAGCAGGTCGAAGTCAGGCCAAAGTGGGGTTCACAGTTACTAGGGCACGGTGAGACCCAGAGGGGGACCAGAGTCACCTGATGCAGGTGAGGTCCAGTTGTGGAACACAGTCAACGGGTCACAATTTTGCCCAGTTGAGGACCATGGTCAACAGGACCAGGTGAGCCCCAGATGGGGACCGGAGTCCCGAAATCCAGGTGAAGCCCAGGTGGGGACCACAGTCACAAGATCCAGGGTAGTCTCAGGTGTAGACCAGAATCACCGGGTCCAGGTGAGGTGCAGGTGGCGACCACACACACCAGGTCCCGGTGAGGCCCTGTTGGGGACCAGAGTCACTAGGTACATGAGAGGCTAGAAAAACTGAAGCCATCATGTCCACATGATGTCCATGTGGGAATGAGAATCACCAGTTACACGTGAGGACCACGTGGGGATCCGACTCACCATGTCCAGGTGAAACCCAGGTGGGAACCAGTGTCAGCATGTCCAGGTGTGGCCCAGGTGAAGACCAGAGTTAATAGGTCCGGCTGGGTCACTGTTAGTGAACAGTGTAACCATATCCTGATGCTACCCAGGTGGGTACAAGAGACACCAGGTCCTGGTGAGGCCCAGGAGGGACCAGAGACATGAGGTCCAGGTGAGGTCCCGATGGGAACCACAGTCACCATTTCAGGTGAGGCCATGCTTAGGATCAGAGTCACGAGTTACAAGTGAGGCCCAGGTGGATCCAGAGTAACCTGGTACAGAAGAGGCCAAAGTCAGGACCAGAGTTACCAGGATCAGGTCAGTCCCAGTGTGGAACAGAGTATCAATGTCCCAATGAAGCCCAGGTAGAACCTGAGTCACCAGGTCCAGATGAGGCGCAGTTGGGGAGCATGTTCACTAGGTCCCGGTGAGGCCCAGTTGAGGACCAGAGTCACCAGGTCAAGTTGAAGCCAAGAGGTGTACAAGATTCACCTGGTCTAGGTGACTTCCAGATGGAGACCAGTGTCACCATGTCAGGCTGAGGCCCAGGGAGGTTCCAGAGTAGTCATGTCCAGGTGAGGCTCAAATGTGGAACAGAGTAAGCAGGTACCAGTGATGCCAAGGTGAGGACCAGAGTCACCAGATCTGCGTAACGCGCAGATAGGATCAGAGTCACCAGTTCCAGGTGAGGCCAAGAAAGAGTCCACAGCAATCAGGTCCAGGTGGGGAACAAAGTCACCAGGACTGGGTGAGGCCCAAATGGAGACCAGATTCACCAGGTCCAGGTGAGGTCCAGGTGTTGACCAGAGTCCCCAGGTCTGGGAGAGGACCAGGTAAGGACCAGATTCACCAGATCCAAGAGGCCCACTTGGGGACCTGAGTCACCAGGTATGGGTGTGGCACAGGTGGCAACCCCACTCACCAGGTCCAGGTGAGGCCAACCTGCAGGCCAGAGTCATCAGATCCAGAAGAGGCCATAGTGGGGTCCGGAGTGACCAGGTAAATATGAGTCTATAAGAACACCACAGTCACCAGGTCCAGTTGTGGTTCATGTGGGAACGAGAGTCACCAGGTCCAGGTGAGACCCAGGTGAGGACAACAGTCACCAGGTCCAGATTGAGGCCTAGTTGGGGGGACCAGAGTCATCAGGACCAGTTGAGACCAAAGTGTGGAGCAAAGATATCATGTCCATGTGAGTCCCAGGTGGGGAACAGAGTAACCATATCCCATTGATGCCAGGTGGGAAAAGAGTCACAAGGTCCAGACGATGCCTAAGTGAGGAGTAGATTCACCAGGCCCTGTTGAGGCCCAGTTGAGGACCAGTGTCCCCAGCTCCGGGTGAGTCCTAGAGGGGGACCAGAGTCACCCGGTTCTGGTGATATCCAGGTGGGGACCAGAGTCTCCACGTCAGGGTGAGGCCGAGAGTGGGACGAGAATCACTAGGTCCATGTGAGGCCCCGATGTGGAACTGAGAAACCAGGCCCCATGATGCCCATATGAGGACCTCAGTCACCAGGTCCAGGTGTGGTCCCTGTGGGAACCAGTCATCTAGTCTCGGGGAGGACCAGGAGGGACCACAGTCACCAGGTCCAGGTGAGGCCCAGGTGTGACCACAGTCACCAGGTCCAGGTGAGGCCCATGTGTGACCACAGTCAACAGGTCCAGGTGAGGCCCAGGTATGTAAGAGATTATCCAGGTCCCAATGATGCCCAATTACGTAACAGAGACAAGAGGTCCAGGAGAGGCCCAAATATGGATCAGAGTCATTGTGTTCCAGGTGAGGCCAGATGGAGACCACAGGAACCAGGTCCAGGAGAGCCTTATATGGGAACCAGAGCCACCAGATCCAGGTGAGGTCCAGGTGGGACCACAGTCACAAGGTCCAGGTGAGGCGCAGGTGGCAACAGGATTCACCAAGTCCAGGTGAGGCCCAGGTGGCGACCAGTCACCAGATCCAGGTGCGGATTAGCTAAGGACCAGAATCACCAGGCCCAGGTGAAGCCCAAGGGGTGACCAGTTTCACCAGGTAAGGGTGAGTTCCAGAGGGGAAAACAGTGTAACCAGTTTAGTTTGAGGCCCAGAATGGGACCAAAGGACCGTGGTGAAAGAGAGTCCCAGGAGTGGAATAGAGTATCCAGTTCCGAATGATGCCTGGGTGAGGACCAGAGTCACTAGGGCCATGCAGGCCTTGATGGGGAACAGAATCACTAGGTCCTGGTGAGGCATAGAATAAGACCACAGTCACCAGTATCAGGTGAGCCCCTTTTACGAACCAGAGCCACTCTATCCAGCTGAGTCCCAGGTGCATGTGAGGCCCACGTGAGGACCGGATTCATCAGGTCTAATTGAGGCATAGCTGGGGACAAGAGTCACCAGGTCTGTGTGCGGCCTAGGTGGGGAATGAATCAGCAGTTCTGAGTTAGGTCCAAGTGGGGACGAGAGACACCAGGTCCAGGTGAGGCCAAAGTGAGGACCAGAGTCAACAGATCCAGGTGAGGTCCATGTTGGAAAGAGAGTCACCAGGTCCAGGAGAGGTCCAGGTTGGGAGCAGAGACACTAGATCCAGGTGAAGTCCAGGTGGGGACCAGAGTCACCAGATCGAGGTGAAGCCCAGGTGGGGACCAGAGTCACTAGGTCCAGATGAGGCCCAGGTGAGGAACAAAGTTACCAGGTACACGTGAGGAGCCGGTGGAGATCAGAGGCAACAGGTACATGTGAGTCCGGCTTGGGGACCATGGTCAACAGGTCCACTTGAGTCCCAGGTGTGGAACACAGTAAGCAGGTGGAGGTGAGTCCCCCGTGGTGACAAGAGTCACCACGTCCAGGTGAGGCCCAGGTGGGGACCAGGATCACCAGGTACAGGGGAGGCCCTTGAAAGAACCAGAGTCAACAGTTCAGGCGCAGGTGGCAACCAGTGTAAGCAAGTCCAAGTCAGGCCAAAGTGGGGTTCACAGTCACTAGGGCACGGTGTGACCAAGAGGGGGACCAGAGTCACCTATTCCAGGTGAGGTCCAGTTGTGGAACACAGTCACTAGTTCCCAAATTTGCCCAGTTGAGGACCATGGTCAACAGGGCCAGGTGAGGCCCAGATGGGGACCGGAGTCCCGAAATCCAGGTGAAGCCCAGGTGGGGACCACAGTCACAAGATCCAGGGTTGTCTCAGGTGCAGACGAGAATCACCAGGTCCAGGTGTGGTGCAGGTGGCAACCAAACTCACTAGGTCCCGGTGAGGCACTGGTGGGGAACAGAGTCACGAGGTACATGAAGAGCTAGAAACACATTGGATCCCTGGGTGGCGCAGCGGTTTGGCACCTGCCTTTGGCCCAGGGCGCGATTCTGGAGACCAGGGATCGAATCCAAAGTCGGGCTCCCGGTGCATGGAGCCTGCTTCTCCCTTTGCCTGTGTCACTGCCTCTCTCTCTCTCTGTGACTATCATAAATAAATAAAAATTAAAAAAAAAGAAGCTAGAAACACTGCGGCCAACAGGTCCACATGATCTCCATGTGGGAACGAGGATCACCAGTTACAGGTGAGGACCAGGTGGGGATACGACTCACCATGTCCAGGTGAGACCCAGGTGGGAACCAGTGTCACCATGTCCAGGTGTGGCCCAGGTAAAAACCAGAGTTAATAGGTCCGGCTGGGTCACTGTTAGTGAACAGTGTAACCATATCCTAATGCTACCCAGGTGGGTAGCAGAGACACCAGGTCCTTGTTAGGCCCAAATGGGACCAGAGACATGAGGTCCAGGTGAGGTCCCGATGGGAACCACAGTCACCAGGTCAGGTGAGGCCATGCTTAGGATCAGAGTCACCAGTTACAGGTGAGGCCCAGGTGGAGCCAGAGTCACCTGGTACAGAAGAGGCCAAAGTCAGGACCAGAGTTAGCAGGATCAGGTCACTCCAAGTGGGAATAGAGTAACCATGTCCCGATGATGCCCAGGTAGAACCAGAGTGACCAGGTCCAGATGTGGCGCAGGTGGGGAGCATGTTCACTAGGTCCCGTTGAGGCCCAGTTGAGGTCAGAGTCACCAGGTGTAGTTGAGGCCTAGAGGGGTACCAGATTCACCTGGTCTGGTGACATCCAGATGGGGACCAGAGTCCCCATGTCAGGCTGAGGCCCAGAGGGGATCCAGAGTCATCATATCCAGGTGAGGCTCAGGTGTGGAACAGAGTATCCAGGTCATAATGGTCCACAGGTGAGGACCAGAGTCACGAGATCTTGGTGAGGCCCAGTTAGGATCAGAGTCACCAGTTCCAGGTGAGGCCTAGAAGGAGTCCACAGCAATCAGGTCCAGGTGGGGAAGAAAGTCAACAGGACTGGGTGAGGCACAGATGGGGACCAGATTCACCAGGACCAGGTGATTCCCAGGTGGTGACCAGAGTTACCAGTTTCGGGTGACCACAAGGTAAGGACCAGATTCACCAGGTCCAAGTGAGGCCCACGTGGGGACCTGTGTCACTAGGCATGTGTGAGGCCCAGGTGACAAACCCACTCACCAGGTCCTGGTGATGCCAACCTCCAGGCCATGCAGAGGAACCAGGTCCCAATGATGCCAGGTAGGGACGATAGTTACCAGGTCCAGGTGAGGCCAACCTACAGGCCATGCAGTGGAACCATGTCCCGATGATGCCCAGGTAGGGACCAGAGTTACCAGGTCCAGGTGAGGCCAATCTGCAAGTCATGCAGTGGAACCATGTACCGATGATGCCCAGGTAGGTACCAGAGGCACCAGGTCCAAATGACGCCCAGATGGAGCATATTCACTAGCTCCAGGTGTGGCCCAGTTGAGGACTAGAGTCACCAGACCTGGTTGAGGCCCAGAGGAGTACCAGACTCCCCTGGTCCAGGTGACTTCCATATGGGGACCAGAGTCACCAGGTCAGGTTGATAGCCAGAGAGGTTCCAGAGTCATCATGTCCAGGGGAGCCTCAGGTATGGAACAGAGTCACCTGGACCAATGATGCCCAGGTGAGGACCAGAGTTACCAGGTACACGAGAGGCCCCGGTGGGGATCAGAGGCAACAGGTCCATGTGAGGCCGGCTTGGGGACCATGGTCAACAGGTCTACTTGAGGCTCAGGTGTGGAACACAGTAACCAGGTCTAGGTGAGTAACCGGTGGTGACAAAAGTTACCACGTCCAGGTGTGGCCCAGGTGGGGACCAGTATCACCAGGTCCAGGGGAGGCCCTTGAAAGTACCAGAGTCAACAGTACGACGTCAGTCGCAGGTGGGAACCAGGGTCAGCAGGTCCAAGTCAGTCCAAAGTGGGGTTCACAGTCACTAAGGCACGGTGAGACCCAGAGGGGGACCGGAGTCGCCTGGTCCAGGTGAGGTCCAGGTGTGGAACACAGTCACCAGGTCCCAATTTTGCCCAGTTGAGTACCATGGTCAACAGGGCCAGGTGACGCCCAGATGGGGACCGGAGTCCCCAAATCCAGGTGAAGCCCAGGTGGAGACCACAGTCACCAGATCCAGGGTAGTCTCAGGTGCAGACCAGAATCACCAGGTCCAGGTGAGGTGCAGGTGGCAACCACACTCACCAGGTCCCGGTGAGGCCCTGGTGGAGACCAGAGTCACGAGGTACATGAGAAGCTAGGAACACTGCAGCCACCAGGTCCACATGATGTCCATGTGGGAACGACAATCACCACTTACAGGTGAGGACCAGGTGGAGTCACAGTCACCTGGTACAGAAGAGGTCAAAGTCAGGATCAGAGTTACCAGGATCAGGGCAGTCCCAGTGGGGAATAGAGTAACCATGTCCCAATGATTCCCAGGTAGAACCAGAGTCGCCAGTTCCAGATGAGGCGGAGGTGGGGAGCATATTCACTAGGTCCCGGTGAGGCCCAGTTGAGGACCAGAGTCACCAGGTCAAGTTGAGGCCTAGAGGGGTACCAGATTCACCTGGTCTTGGTGACATCCAGATGGGGCCCATGTCACCATGTCAGGCTGAGGCCTAGAGGGGATCCAGAGTCATCATGTCCAGGTGAGGCTCAGGAGTGGAACAGAGTATCCACGTCATAATGGTCCACAGGTGAGGACCAGAGTCACCAGATCTGGGTGAGGCCCAGTAAGGATCAGAGTCAGCAGTTCCAGGTGAAGCCAAGTAGGAGTCCACAGCAAACAGGTCCAGGTGAGGCCAACCTACAGGCCATGCAGTGGAACCATGTCCCGATGATGCCCAGGTAGGGACCAGAGTTAACAGGTCCAGGTGAGGCCAACCTGAAGTCCATGCAGTGGAACCATGTCCCGATGATGCCCAGGTAGGGATCAGAATCATCAGGTCCAATGAGATCCAGATGGAGCATATTCACTAGGTCCAGGTGAGGTCCAATGGAGGACCAGAGTCACAGGACCTGGTTGAGGCCTAGAGGGGTACCAGAATCACCTGGTCCAGGTGACATCCAGATGGGGAACAGAGTCACCAGGTCAGGATGATGCCCAGAGAGGTTCCAGAGTCTTCAAGTCCAGGTGAGGCTCAGGTGTGGAACAGAGTCACCAGTTACCAAAGATGCCCAGGTTCGGAGCAGAGTCACCAGGTCTGGGTAATGCGCAGATAGGATCAGAGTCACCAGTTCCAGGTGAGGCCAAGAAAGAGTCCACAGGAATCAGATCCAGGTGGGGAACAAAGTCACCAGGACTGGGTGAGGCCCAGATGGGGACCAGATTCACCAGGTCCAGGTGAGGCCCAGGTGGTGACCAGAGACCCCGGAGCTGGGAGACGACCAGGTAAGGACCAGATTCACCAGGTCCAAGAGGCCCAAGCGGGGACCTGTGTCCCCAGGTACGGGTGAGGCACAGGTTGCAACCAAACTCACCAGGTCCAGGAGAGGCCATCCTTCGCGCCATGCAGAGGAACCGTGTCCCGATGATGTACATGTAGGAACCAGAGTTACCAGGTCCAGTTGATGCCAACCTGCAGGCCATGCAGTGGAACCATGTCCCGATGATGCCCAGGTAGAGACCAGAGTCACCAGGTCCAAATGAGGCCCAGATGGAGCATATTCACTAGGTCCAGGCGACGCCCAGTAGAGGACCAGAGTCACCAGATCTGGTTGAGGCCGAGAGGGGTACCAGAATCACCTGGTCCAGGTGACATCCAGATGGGGACCAGAGTCACCAGGACAGGGTGAGGCCCAGAGAGGTTCCAGAGTCATCATGTCCAGGTGAGGTTCAGGGGTGGAACTGAGTCACCAGGTACCAATGATGCCCAGATGAGGACCAGAGTCACCAGATCTGGGTGACGCGCAGATAGGATCAGAGTCACCAGTTCCAGGTGAGGCAAAGAAAGAGTCCACAGCAATCAGTTCCAGGTGGGGAACAAAGTAACCAAGACTGGGTGAGGCCCAGATGGGGACCAGTTCACCTTGTCCAAGTGAGGCCCAGGTGATGACCAGAGTCCCCAGGTTGGGAGAAGAAGAGGTAAGGACCAGATTCACCAGGTCCAAGAGGCCGACGTGGGGACCTGAGTCACCAGGTATGGGTTAGCCACAGGTGGCAATCCCACTCACCAGGTCCAGGTGAGGCCAACCTGCAGGCCATGTGCAGAACCATGTCCCGATGATGCCCAGGTAGGGACGACAGTCACCAAGTCCAAATGAGGCCCAGATGGAGCATATTCACTAGGTCCAGGTGAGGCCCAGTTGAGGACCAGAGTACCAGATCTGGTTGAGTCCTAGAGGGGTACAAGGATCACCAGTTCCAGGTGACATCCAGATGGGGACCAGGGTCACCAGGTCAGGGTGAGGCCCAGAGAGGTTCCAGTGTCATCATGTCCAGGTGAGGCTCAGGTGTGGATCAGAGTCTCCAGGTACCAATGATGGCTAGGTGAGGACGAGAGTCACCAGGTCTGGGTGACACTCAGATACGATCAGAGTCACCCGTTTCAGGTGAAGCTAAGAATGAGTCCACAGCAATCAGGTCCAGGTGGGGAAAAAAGTCACCAGGACTGGGTGAGGCACAGATGGGGACCAGATTCACCAGGTCCAGGTGAGAAACAGGTGGTGACCAGAGTCCCCGGGCCTGGGAAAGGACCAGGTAAGAACAAGATTCACCAGGTCCAAGAGGCCCACGTGGAGACCTGAGTCACCAGGTATGGGTGAGGCCCAGGTGTCAACCCCACTCACCAGGTCCAGGCGAACCCAACTAGCAGGCCAGAGTCACCAGATCCAGGAGAGGCCCTAGTGGGTACCGGAGTCACCACGAAAATGTGAGTGTACAAGTACACCACAGTCACCAGGTCCAGGTTTAGTTTATGTGGGAACTAGAGTCACCAGGTCTAGGTGAGACCCAGGTGGGGACCAGTGTCCCCGGGTCTAGGAAAGGACCAGGTAAGGACCAGATTCACCAGGTAGAAGAGGCCCACGTGGGGACCTGACTCACCAGGTATGGGTGAGGCCCAGGTGGCGACCCCACTCACCAGGTCCAGGTGATTCCAAACTGCAGGCCATGCAGAGGAACAATATGCCAATGATACCCAGGTACTGACTAGAGTTACCATGTCCAGGTGAGGCCAACATGCAGGCCATGCAGTGGAACCATGTCTCTATGATGCCCAGGTAGGGATCAGAGTCACCAGGTCCAACTGTGGCCCAGATGGAGCATATTCACTAGGTCCATCTGCGGCCCAATTGAGGACCAGTGTCCCCAGACCCGGTTGAGGCCTAGAGGGGTCCCAGAGTCACCTGGTCAAGGTGACATAGATGGAGACCAGAGTCACCAGGTCAGGGTTAGGCCCAGAGTGGTTCCAGAGTCATCATGTCCAGGTGAGGCTCAGGTGTGGAACAGAGTCACCAGTACCAATGATGCCCAGGTGAGGACCAGAGTCACCAGGTCTGGGTGACGCGCATAGGATCAGAGTCACCAGGTCCAGGTGAGGCCAAGAAAGAGTCCACAGCAATCAGGTCCAAGTGGGGAACAAAGTCACCAGGACTGGGTGAGACACAGATGGGGACCAGATTCACCAGGCCCAGGTGAGGCCAAGGTGGTGACCAGAGTCCCCGGGTCTGGGAGAGGACCAGGTAAGGGCCAGATTCACCAGATCCAAGAGGCCCACGTGGGGACGTGGTCACCAGGTATGTGTGATGCCCAGGTGGGAACCCCACTCACCAGGTCCAGGTGAGGCCAACTTGCAGGCCAGATTCACCAGAAGAGGTGAGGCCCCAGTGGGGAACGGAGTCACCAGGTAAATGTGAGTCTACAAGAACACCACAGTCACCAGGTCTAGGTGTGTTTCATGTGGGAACGAGAGTCACCAGGTCCAGCTGAGACCCAGGTTTGGACCACAGTCACCAGTTCCAGATTGAGGCCTAGGTGGGGGGAACAGATTCATCAGGAGCAGTTGAGGCCAAAGTGTTGAGCAAAGTTATCATGTCCAGTAGAGGCATAGGTGGGGAACAGAGTAACCATGTCCCATTGATGCCAGTTGGGAAAAGAGTCACAAGGTCCGGACCAGGCCTAAGTGAGGAGTAGATTCACCAGGTCCTGTTGAGGCCCATTTGAGGACCAGTGTCCCCAGCTCTGGGTGAGACCCAGAGGGGAACAGAGTCACCCGGTTCTGGTGATATCCAGGTGGGGACCAGAGTCACCACGTCAGGGTGAGGCCCAGAGGGGGACGAGAATACCTAGGTCCAGGTGAGGCCCCAATGTGGACCTGAGAAACCAGGTCCAATGATGCCCATATGAGGACCTGAGTCACCAGGTCCGGGTGAGGTCCTGGGGAACCAGTTACCTCGTCCAGGTGAGGCCCAGGTGGGACCACACTCACCAGGTCCCGGTGAGGCCAAGTTATATAAGACAGTATCCAGGTCCCAGTGATGCCCAGGTAAGGACCAGGGTCCACAGGTCCAGGAGAGGCCCAAATATGGATCAGAGTCATTGTGTTCTAGGTGAGGCCAGAAGGAGACCACAGGAACCAGGACCAGGAGAGCACCATATGGGAACCAGAGCCACCAGATCCAGGTGAGGTCCAGGTGCACCACAGTCTCAAGGTCCAGGTGAGGCGCAGGTGGCAACAGGATTCACCAAGTCCAGGTGAGTCCCAGGTGCCGACCTGTCACCAGATCCAGGTGTGGACCAGCTAAGGACCAGATTCACCAGGCACAAGTGAAGCCCAAGGGGTGACCAGAGTCACCAGGTAAGGGTGAGGCCCAGAGGGATAACCAGAGTAACCAGTTTATTTGAGGACCAGAATGGGACCAGAGGTCCCTGGTCAGAGTGACGCCCTGGTGTGGAATAGATTATCCAGATCCCAATGATGCCTGGGTGAGGACCAGAGTCACTAGGGTCATGCAGACGCAGATGGGGAACAGAATCACTAGGTCCTGGTGAGGCATAGAATAAGACCAGAGTCACCAGAATCAGGTGAGCCCCTTGTGGGAACCAGAGCCACTCAATCCAGCTGAGTCCCACGTCCATGTGAGGCCCACGTGAGGACAAGATTCATCAGGTCGAATTGAGGCATAGCTGGGGACAAGAGTCACCAGGTCTGGGTGCGGCCTAGGTGGGGCATGATTCAGCAGTTCTGAGTTAGGTGAAAGTGGGGATGAGAGACACCAGGTCCAGGAGAGGCGAAACTGAGGACCAGAGGCACCAGATCCAGTTGAGGTCCATGTTGGAAAGAGAGTCACCAGGTCCAGGAGAGGTCCAGTTGGGACCAGAGTCACCAGATCCAGGTGAGGCCCAGGTATATAAGAGAGTATCCAGGTCCCAATGATGCCTGGGTCAGGACCAGAGTCACAAGGGCCATGCAGGCCCAGATGGGGAACAGAATCACTAGGTCCTGGTGAGGCATACAATAAGACCACAGTCACCAGTATCAGGTGAGATCCTTGTGGGAACAAGAGCCACTCTAACAAGCTGAGTCCCAGATCCATGTGAGGCCCACGTGAGGACCAGATTCATCAGGTCGAATTGAGGCATAGCTGGGGACAAGAGTCACCAGGTCTGGGTGAGGGCAAACTGAGGCGAAGTGTCACCAGATCCAGGTGAGGTCCAGGTGGGGACCAGAGTCACCAGATCCAGGTGAAGCCCAGGTGGGGACCAGAGTCACTAGGTCCAGATTAGGCCCAGGTGAGGACCAGAGTTACCAGGTACACGTGAGGCCCCGGTGGGGATCAGAGGCAACAGGTCCATGTGGGGCCGCCTTGCGGACCATGGTCAACACGTCTACTTGAGGCCCAGGTGTGGAACACAGTAAGCAGGTCCAGGTGAGTCCCCGGTGTTTTACAAGAGTCACCACGTCCAGGTGAGGCTCAGGTGGGGACCAGGATCACCAGGTACAGGGGAGGCCCTTGAAAGAACCAGAGTCAACAGTTCGAGGTCAGGCGCAGGTGGCAACCAGCGTCAGCAGGTCCAAGTCAGGCCAAAGTTGGATTCACAGTCACTAGGGCACGGTGAGACCCAGAGGGGGACCAGAGTCACCTGGTCCAGGTGAGGTCCAGTTGTGGAACACAGTCACCGGGTCCCAATTGTGCCCAGTTGAGGACCATGGTCATCAAGGCCAGGTGAGGCCCAGATGGGGACCGGAGTCCCCAAATCCAGGTGAAGCCCAGGTGGGGACCACAGTCACCAGATCCAGGGTAGTCTCAGGGGCAGACAAGAATCAGCAAAGTCCAGGTGAGGTGCAGGTGGCAACCACACTCAACAGGTCCCGGTGAGGCTCTGGTGGGGACCAGAGCCACGAGGTGCATGAGAAGCTAGAAACAGTGCAGCCAGCAGGTCCAAATGATGTCCATGTGGGAACAAGAATCACCAGTTACATTGAGGCCCAGGTGGGGATCAGACTCACCATGTCCAGGTGAGACCGAGGTGGTAACCAGTGTCACCATGTCCATGTGTGGCGAAGTGAAGACCAGAGATAATAGGTCCGGCTGGGTCACTGTTAGTGAACAGTGTAACCATATCCTGATGCTACCCAGGTGGGTACGAGAAACACCAGGTCCTGGTGAGGCCCAGGTGAGAACAGAGACTTGAGGACCAGGTGAGGTCCCGATGGGAACCACAGTCACCAGGTCTGGTGAGGCCATGATTTGGATCAGAGTCACCAGTTACAGGTGAGGCCCAGGTGGAGCCAGAGTCACCTGGTACAGAAGAGGCCAAATTCAGGAGCAGAGTTACCAGGATAAGGTCAGTCCCAGTGGGGAATAGAGTAACCATGTCCCGATGATGCTCAGGGAGAACCAGAGTCACCAGGTCCAGATGAGGCGCAGGTGAGGAGCATGTTCACTAGGTCCTGGTGAGGCCCAGTTGAGGACCAGAGTCACCAGGTCAAGTTGAGGCCTAGAGGGGAACCAGGTTAACCTGGTCTAGGTGATATCCAGAAGGGGACCAGCGTCACCATGTCAGGGTGCGGCATAGAGGGGATCTCAGGGTGAGTCTCAGGTGTGGAGCAGAGTATCCAGGTCATAATGGTCCACAGGTGAGGACCAGAGTGACCAGATCTGGGTGACGCGCAGATAGGATCAGAGTCACCACTTCCAGGTGAGGCCAAGAAAGAGTCCACAGAAATCAGGTCCAGGTGGGGAACAAAGTCACCAGGACTGGGTGAGGCCCAGATGGGGACCAGATTCACCAGGTCCAGGTGAGGCCTAGGTGTTGAGCAGAGTCCCTGGGTCTGGGAGAGGACCAGGTAAGGACCAGATTCACCAGGTTCAAGAGGCCCACGTGGGGAATTAGTCACCAGTTATGGGTAAGGCCCAGGTGGCAACCCCACTCACCAGGTCCAGGTGACGCCAAGCTGCAGGCCAGAGTCACCAGATCCAGGTGAGACCCTAGTGGGGACTGGAGTCACCAGGTAAATGTGAGTCTACAAAAATACCACAGTCACCAGGTCCAGGTGTGGTTCATGTGGGAACGAGAGTCACCAGGTCCAGGTGAGACCCAGGTGGGGACCACAGTCACCAGGTGCAGTTTGTGGCTTACGTGGGGTGACCAGAGTCATCAGGACCATTTGAGGCCAAAGTGTGCAGCAAATTTATCATGTCCAAGTGAGGCCCAGGTGGGGAACAGAGTAACCATGTCCCATTGATGCCAGGGGGGAAAAAGTCACAAGGTCCAGATGAGGCCTAAGTGAGGAGTAGATTCACCAGGTCCTGTTCAGGCCAGGTTTAGGACCAGTGTCCCCAGCTCCGGGTGAGTCCCAGAAGGGGACCAGAGTCACCCGGTTCTGGTGATATCCAGGTGTGGACCAGAGTCACCACGTCAGGGTGAGGCCCAGAAGGGGACGAGAATCACTAGGTCCAGGTGAGGCCCCGATGTGGAACTGAGAAACCAGGTCCCATGATGCCCATTTGAGGACCTGAGTCACCAGGTCCAAGTGAGGTCCCTGTGGGAACCAGTGACCTCATCCAGGTCAGGCCCAGGTGGGACCACATTCATCAGGTCCAGGTGAGGCCCAGGTATATAAGAGAGTATCCGGGTCTCAATGATGCCCAGTTAAGGACCAGAGTCAACAGGTCCATGAGAGGCACAAATATGGATCAGAGTCATTGTGTTCCAGGTGAGGCCAGATGGAGACCACAGGAACCAGGTCCATGAGAGCCCCATATGGGAACCAGAGACACCAGATCGAGGTGAGGTCCACGTGGGACCACAGTTACAAGGTCCAGGTGAGGCGCTGTTGGCACCAGGGTTCACCTAGTCCAGGTGAGGGCCAGGTGGCGACCAGTCACCAGATCCAGGTTAGGACCAGCTAAGGACCAGATTCACCAGACCCAAGTGAAGCCCAAGGGGTGACCAGAGTCACCAGGTAAGGGTGAGGACCAGAGGGGAACCAGAGTAACCAGTTTAGTTTGCGGCCTAGAATGGGACCAAAGGTCCCTGGTCAAAGTGAGGCCCAGGTGTGGAATAGAGTATCCAGGTCCCAATGGTTCCTGGGTGAGGACCAGAGTCACTAGGGCCATGCAGGCCCAGATGGGGAACAGAATCACTAGGTCCTGGCTATGCATAGAATAAGACCACAATCACCAGTATCAGGTGTGCCCCATGTGGGAACCAGAGCCACTCTATCCAGCTGAGTCCCAGGTCCATGTGAGGCCCACGTGAGGACCAGATTCATCAGGTCGAATTGAGGCATAGCTGGGGACAAGAGTCACCAGGTCTGTGTGCGGCCTAGGTGGGGCAAGATTCAGCAGTTCTGAGTTTGGTCAAAGTGGGGACGAGAGACACCAGGTCCAGGTGAGGCCAAACTGAGGACCAGAGCCACCAGATCCAGGAGAGGTTCTGGTGGGACCACAGTCACAAGTTCCAGGGGGGGCGCAGGTGGCAACAGGATTCACCAAGTACAGGTGAGGCCCAGGTGGCGACCAGTCACCAGATCCAAATGTGGACCAGCTAAGGACCAGATTCACCTGTGAAGTCCATGTTGGAAAGAGCGTCACCAGTTCCAGGTGAAATCCAAGTGGGGACCAGAGCCACCAGTTCCAGGTGAAGCCCAGGTTGGGACCAGAGTCACTAGGTCCAGATGAGGCCCAGGTGAGGACCAGAGTTACCAGGTACACGTGAGGCCCCGGTGGGGATTAGAGTCAACATGTCCATGTGTGGCCGGCTTGGGGACCATGGTCAACAGGTCTACTTGAGGCCGAGGTGTGGAACACAGTAAGCAGGTCCAGGTGAGTCCGCGGTGGTGACTAGAGTCACCACGTCCACATGAGGCCCAGGTGGGGACCAGGATCACCAGGTCCAGGGGAGGCCCTTGAAAGAACCAGAGTCAACAGTTCGAGGTCAGGCGCAGGTGGCAACCAGGGTCAGCAGGTCCAAGTCAGGCCAAAGGGGGTTCACAGCCACTAGGGCACGGTGAGACCCAGAGGGGGACCAGAGTCACCTGGTCCAGGTGAGGTCCAGTTGTGGAACACAGTCACCAGGTCCCAATTTTACCCAGTTGAGGACCATGGTCAACAGGGCCAGGTGAGACCCAGATGGGGATCGGAGTCCCCAAATCCAGGTGAAGACAAGGTGGGGACCACAGTCACCAGATCCAGGGTAGTCTCAGGTGCAGACCAGAATCAACAGGTCCACGTGAGGCAACCACACACACCATGTCCCGGTGAGGCCCTGGTGGTGACCAGAGTCACGAGGTACATGAGAAGCTAGAAACACTGCAGCCACCAGGTCCACATGATGTCCATGCTGGAATGAGAATCACCAGTTACAGGTGAGGACCAGGTGGGGATCCGACTCACCATGTCCTGGTGAGACCCAGGTTGGAACCAGTGTCACCATGTCCAGGTGTGGCCCAGGTGAAGACCAGAGTTAATAGGTCTGGCTGGGTCACTGTTAGTGAACAGTATAACCATATCCTGATGCTACCCAGGTGGGTACCAGAGATACCATGTCCTGGTGTGGCCCAGGTGGGACCAGAGACACGAGGTCCAGGTGAGGTCACGATGGGAACCACAGTCACCAGGTCTGGTGAGGCCATACTTAGGATCAGAGTCACCAGTTACAGTTGAGGCCCAGTTGGAGCCAGAGTCACCTGGTACAGAAGAGGCCAAAGTCAGGACCAGAGTTACCAGGATCAGGTATCCCAGTGTGGAATAGAGTAACCATGTCCCGATGATGCCCAGGTAGACCAGAGTTACCAGGTCCAGATGAGGTGCAGGTTGAGAGCATATTCACTAGGTCCCTGTTAGGCCAATTTGAGGACCAGAGTCACCAGGTCTACTTGAGGCCTAGATGGGTACCAGATTCACATGGTCTAGGTGACATCCAGATGGGGACCAGAGTCTCCATGTCAGGCTGAGGCCCAGAGGGGATCCAGAGTCATCAAGTCCAGGTGAGGCTCACGTGTGGAACAGAGTATCCAGGTCATAATGGTCACAGGTGAGGACCAGAGTCACCAGATCTGGGTGAGGCCCAGTTAGGATCAGAGTCAATAGTTCCAGTTGAGGGCCAAGAAGGAGTACACAGCAATCAGGTCCAGAGGGGAACAAAGTCACCAGGACTGGGTGAGGCCCAGATGGGGCCAGATACACCAGGTCCAGGTGATTCACAGGTGGTGACTAGGGTTACCAGGTCCGGTTGAGGACCAGGTTGGACGAGATTCACCAGGATACTGGGGCCTACGTGGGGACCGGTGTCACCATGTATGGGTTAGGCCCAGGTGGCAAGCCCACTCACCAGGTCCATGTGAGGCCAACCTGCAGGCCATGCAGAGGAACCGTGTCCCGATGATGCCCAGGTATTGACCAGAGGTACGAGGTCCAGGTGACGCCAACCTGCAGGCCATGCACAGGAACCGTGTCCCGATGACGCCCAGGTAGGGATCAGAGTTACCAGGTCAAGAAGAGGTCAACCTGCAGACCATTATGTGGAACCATGTCCCGATGCTGCCCACGTATGGACCAGAGTCACCAGGTCCAAATGAGGCCCAGATCGAGCATATTCACTAGGTCCAGGTGAGGCCCAGTTGAGGACCAGAGTCACCAGATCTGGTTGAGGCCGAGAGGGGTACCAGAATCCCCTGGTCCAGGTGACATCCAGATGGGGACCAGAGTCACCAGGTCAGGGTGAGGCATAGAGTTTTGAGAGTCATCATGTCCAGCTGAGGCTCAGCTGTGGAACAGAGTCACCAGGTACCAATGACGCCCAGGTGAGGACCAGACTCACCAGATCTGGGTGACGCGCAAATAGGATCAGAGTCACCACGTCCAGGTGAGGCCAAGAAAGAGTCCACAGCAATCAGGTCCAGGTGGGGAACAAAGTCACCAGGACTGGATGAAGCCCAGATGGGGACCAGATTCACCAGGTCCAGGTGGGCCCAGGTGGTGACCAGAGTACCCGGTTCTGGGAGAGGACCAGGTAAGGACCAGATTCACCAGGTCCAAGAGGCCCATGTGGGGACCTGAGTCACCAGTTATGGGTGAGTCCCGGGTGGCAACCCCACTCACCAGGTCCAGGTGAGGCCAGCCTGCAGGCCAGAGTCACCAGATCCAGGTGAGGCCCTAGAAGGGACGGGATTCACAAGGTAAATGTGAGTCTACAAGAACACCACAGTCACCAGGTCCAGGTGTGGTTCATGTGGGAACGGGATTCACCAGGTAGAGCTGAGGCCCAGTTGGGGATGACAGTCACCAGGTCCAGATTGAGGCCTAGGTTTGGGGACGAGAGTCATCAGGACCAGTTGAGGCAAAAGTGTGCAGCAAAGTTATCATGTCCAGGTGAGGCCCAGGTGGGGAACAGAGTAACCATGTCCCATTGATGCCAGGTGGGAAAAGAGTCACAAGGTCCAGACGAAGCCTAAGTTTGGAGTAGATTCACCAGGTCCTGTTGAGGCCCAGCTGAGGACCAGTGTCCCCCGCCCGGGTGTGTCACCCGGTTCTGGTGATATCCAGGTGGGGACCCGTGTCACAAGTCAGGGTGAGGCCCAGAGGGGGACGAGAATCACTAGGTCCAGGTGAGGCCCCGATGTGGAACTGAGAAACCAGGTCCCATGATGCCCATATGAGGACCTGAGTCACCAGATCCAGGTGAGGTCCAGGAGGGACCACAGTCACAAGGTCCAGGTGAGGCGCAGGTGGCAACATGATTCACCAAGTCCAGGTGAGGCCCACGTGGTGACCTGTTCACCAGGGCCAGGTGCGGACAAGCTAAGGACGAGATTCACGAGGCCCAAGTGAAGCCCAAGGGGTGACAGAGTCACCAGGTAAAGGTGAGGCCCAGAGGGGAACAAGAGTAACCAGTTTAGTTTGAGGCCCAAAATGGGACCAGAGATCCCTGGTCAAAGGTAGGCCCAGGTGTGGCATAGAGTATCCAGGTCCCAATGATGCCTGGGTGAGGACCAGAGTCACTATGGCCATGCAGGCTCAGATGGGGAACAGAATCACTAGGTCCTGGTGAGGCATAGAATAAGACCACAATCACCAGTATCAGGTGTGCCCCTTTGATAACCAGAGCCACTCTATCCAGCTGTGTCCCACGTCCATGTGAGTCCCACGTCAGGACCAGATGCATCAGGTCGAATTAAGGCATAGTTCGGGACAAGAGTCACCAGGTCTGGGTGCGGGATAGGTGGGGTAAGATTCAGCAGTTCTGAGTTAGATCAAAGTGGGGACGAGAGACACCAGGTCCAGGTGAGGCCAAACTGAGGACCAGAGTCACCAGATCCAGGTGAGGTCCATGTTGGAAAGAGAGTCACCAGGTCCAGGAGAGGTCCAGGTGGGGACCAGAGTCACCAGATCCAGGTGAAGTCCAGGTGGGGACCAGAGTCACCAGATCCAGGTGAAACCCAGGTGGGGACCAGAGTCACCAGATCCAGGTGAAGCCCAGGTGGGGACCAGTCACCAGATCGAGGTGAAGCCCAGGTGGGGACCAGAGTGACTATGTCCAGATGAGCCCAGGTGAGGACCATAGTTTCCAGGTACACGTGAGGCCCCGGTGTGGATCAGAGGCAACAGGTCCATGTGAGGCCTGCTTGGGGACCATGGTCAACAGGTCTACTTGAGGCCCCGGTGTGGAACACCGTAACCAGGTCCAGGTGAGTCCCCGGTGGTGACAAGAGTCACCACGTCCAGTTGAGGACCAATTGGGAACCAGGATCACCAGGTACAGGGGAGGCCCTTGAGAGAACCAGAGTCAACAGTTTGAGGTCAGGCGCAGGTGGCAACCAGGGTCAGCAGATCCAAGTCAGGCCAAAGTGGGTTTCACAGTCACTAGGGCACAGTGAGACCCAGAGGGGGACCAGAGTCACCTTGTCCAGGTGAGATCCAGTTGTGGAATACAGTCACCGGGTCCCAATTCTGCACAGTTGAGGACCATGGTCAACAGGGCCAGTTGAGGCCCAGATGGGGACCGGAGTCCCCAAATTCAGGTGAAGCCCAGGTGGGGACCACAGTCACCAGATCCAGGGTAGTCTTAGGTGGAGACCAGAATCACCAGGTCCTGGTGAGGTGCAGGAGCAACCACACTCACCAAGTCCCGGTGAGGCCCTGGTGGGGACCAGAGTCACGAGGTACATGAGAAGCTAGTAACACTGCAACCACCAGGTCCACATGATGTCCATGTGGGAACGAGAATTACAAGTTACAGGTGAGGACCAGGTGGGGATCTGAGTCACCATGTCCAGGTGAGACCCTGGTGGGAACCAGTGTCACCATGTCCAAGTGTGGACCAGGTGAAGACGACAGTTAATAGGTCCGGCCGCGTCACTGTTGGTGAACAGTGTAACCATATCCTGATGCTACTCAGGTGGGTACCAGATACAAGTCCTGCTGAGTCCCAGTTGGGACCAGAGACATGAGGTCCAGGTGAGGTACCGATGGAAACCACAGTCTCCAGGTGAGGTGAGGCCATGCTTAGGATCAGAGTTACCACTTACAGGTGAGGTCCAGGGGGAGCCAGAGTCACATGACACAGAAGAGGCCAAAGTCAGGACCAGAGTTACCACGATCAGGTCAGTCCCACTGGGAATAGAGTAACCACGTCCTGATGATGCCCAGGTAGAACCACATTTACCAGGTTCAGCTGCGGCCAACCTAAAGGCCATGCAGTGGAACCTTGTCCCGATGATGCCCAGGTAGGGAAGAGAGTCACCAGGTCCAAATGAGGCCCAGATGGAGCATATTCACTAGGTCCAGACGAGGCCCAGTTGAGGACCAGAGACACCAGATCTGGTTTAGACCTAGAGGGGTACCAGAATAAACTGGTCCAGGTGATATCCAGATGGGGACCAGAGTCTCCAGGCCTGAGTCACGTGCAGAGAGGATAAGAGTCACCAGTTCCAGGTGAGGCCAAGAAAGAGTCCAAAGCAATCAGGTCCAGGTGGGGAACAAAGTCACCAGGACTGTGTGAGGCCCAGATGGAGACCAGATGCACTCACCAGGTCCAGGTGAGGCCCAGGTGGTGACCGGAGTCCCCGGGTCTAGTAGAGGACCAGGTAAGGACCAGATTCACCAGGTCCAAGAGGCACACGTGGGGACCTGAGTCACCAGGTATGGGTGTGTCCCAGGTGGCAACCCCACTCACCAGGTCCAGGTGAGGCCAACCTGCAGGCCAGAGTCACCAGATCCACGTGAGGCCCTAGTGGGGACCAAGGTCACTAGGTAAATGTGAGTCTACAAGAACACCACAGTCACCAGGTCCAGGTGTGGTTCATGTGGGAACAAGAGTCACCAGGTCCAAGAGACCCAGGTGGGGACCACAGTTACCAGGTCCAGATTGAGGCCTACGTGGGGGGACCAGATTCATCAGGACCAGTTGAGGCCAAAGTGTGGAGCAAAGTTATCATATCCAGGTGAGGCCCAGTTGGGGAACACAGTAACCATGTCCCATTGATATCAGGTGGGAAAAAAGTCACAGGCCAGACGAGGTTTAAGTGAGGAGTAGATTCACCAGGTCCTGTTGAGGCCCAGTTGAGGACCAGTGTCCCCAGCTCTGGGTGAGTCCCAGAGGGGAACCAGAGTCACCCGGTTCTGGTGATATCCAGGTGGGGACCAGAGTCAGCACGTCAGGAAGAGGCCCAGAGGGGGACGAGAATCACTAGGTCCAGGTGAGGCCCCAATGTGGACCTGAGAAAGCAGGACCCATGATGCCCATATGAGGACCTGAGTCACCACGTCAGGGTGAGGCCCAGAGGGGGAGGTGAATCACTAGGTCCAGGTGAGGCCCCACTGTGGAACTGAGAAACCAGGTACATGATGCCCATATGAGGACCTGAGTCACCAGGACCAGGTGAGGTCCCTGCTGTCACCAGTCACCTCATCCAGGTGAGGCCAAGGTGGGACCTCAATCATCAGGTCCAGGTGAGGCCCAGGAATATAATATAGTACACAGGTCCCAATGATCCCCAGGTAAGGACCAGAGTTAACAGGTCCAGGAGAGGCCCAGATATGGATCAGAGTCATTGTGTTCCAGGTGAGGCCAGATGGAGACCACAGGAACACGGACCAGGAGAGCCCTATATGGGAACCAGAGCCACCAGATCCAGGTGAGGTCCAGGTGGGAAAACCGTCACAAGGTCCAGGTGACGCACAGGTGGCAACAGGATTCACCAAGTCCAGGTGAGGCCCAGGGGGCGACCAGTCGCCAGATACAGGTGAGGACCAGCCAAGGACCAGATTCACCAGTCCCAAGTGAAGCCCAAAGGATGACCAGAGTCAGCAGGTAAGGGTGAGGCCCAGAGGGGTAACCAGAGTAACCAGTTTAGTTTGAGGCCCAGAATGGGACCAGAAGTCCCTGGTCAGAGTGAGGCCCAGGTGTGGAATAGAGTATCCAGGTCCCAATGATGCCTGGGTGAGGACGAGAGTCAGGAGGGCCATGCAGACCCAGATGGGGAACAGAATCACTAGGTCCTGGGGAGGCATAGAATAAGACCACAGTCAGCAGTATCATTTGAGCCCCTTGCGGGAACCAGAGCCACTCTATCCAGCTGAGTCCCAGGTCCATGTGAGGCCCAGGTGAGGACCAGATTCATCAGGTCGTATTGAGGCATAGCTGGGGAGAAGAGTCACCAGGTGGTTGCGGCCTAGGTGGGGCAAGATTCATCAGTTCTGAGTTAAGTCAAAGTGGGGACGAGAGACACTAGATACAGGTGAGGCCAGACTGAGGACCAGAATAACCGGATCCAGGTGAGGTCCATGTTGGACAGAGAGTCACCAGGTCCAGGAGAGGTCCAGTTGGGAACCAGATTCACCAGGCCCAAGAGAAGTCAAAGGGGTGACCAGAGTCACCAGATCCAGGTGAAGCCCAGGTGGGGACCAGAGTCACTAGGTCCAGATGAGGCGAAGTTTAGGACCAGAGTTGCCAGGTACACGTGAATCCCCGGTGGGGATCAGAGGCATCAGGTCCATGTGTGGCCGGCTTGGGGACCATGGTCAACAGGTCTACTTGAGGCCCAGGTGTGGAACACAGTAAGCAGGTCCAGGTGAGTCCCCGGTGGTGACAAGAGTCAACACGTCCAGGTGAGGCCCAGGTGGTGACCAGGATAACCAGGTACAGGGGAGGCCCTTGAAAGGACCAGAGTCAACAGTTCGAGGTTAGACGCAGGTGGCAACCAGGGTGAGCAGGTCCAAGTCAGGCCAAAGTCGGGTTCACATTCACTAGGCACGGTGAGACCCAGAGGGGGACCAGAGTCACTGGTCTAGGTGACGTCCAGTTTTGGAACACAGTCACCGGGTCCCAATTTTGCCGAGTTGAGGACCATGGTCAACAGGGCGAGGTGAGGCCCAGATGGGGACCGGAGTCCAAATATCCAGGTGAAGCCCAGGTGGGGACCACAGTCAGCAGATCCAGGGTAGTCTCAGGTGCAGACCATAATCACCAGGTCCAAGTGAGGTGCAGGTGGCAACCACATTCCCGAGGACCCTGTGAGGCCCTGGCGGGGACCAGAGTACAAGGTACATGAGAAGCTAGAAACACTGCAGCCACCAGGTCCACATGATGTCCTTGTGGTCCGGAGAATCAGCAGTTACACGTGAGTACCAGGTGGGGATCCGTCTCACCATGTCAAGTTGAGACCCAGGTGGGATCCAGTGTCCCATGTCCAGGTGTGGCCCAGGTGAAGACAAGAGTTAATAGGTCCGGCTGGGTCACTGTTAGTGAACAGTGTAACCATATCCTGATGCTACCCAGGTGGGTATTGGAGACACCAGGTCCTGGTGAGGCCCAGGTGGGACCAGAGACATGAGGTCCAGGTGCGGTCCCGATGGGAACCACAGTCACCAGGTCAGGTGAGGCCATGCTTAGGATCAGAGTCACCAGTTACAGGTGAGGCCCAGGTGGAGCCAGAGTGACCTGGTACAGAAGAGGCCAAAGACAGGACCAGATTTACTAGGAACAGGTCAGTCCCATTGGGGAATAGAGTAACCATGCCCCGATGATGCCCAGGTAGAACCGAGTCACCACGTCCAGATGAGGCGCAGGTGGGGAGCATGTTCACTAGGTCCAGGTGAGGCCCAATTGAGGACCAGAGTCACCAGGTCAGGTTGAGGCCGACAGGGATCCCAGATTCACCTGGTCTAGGTGACATCCAGATGGGGACCAGAGTCACCATGTCAGAGTGAGGCCCAGAGAGGATCCAGAGTCATCATGTCCAGGTGAGGCTCAGGTGTGGAACAGAATATCCAGGTCATAGTGGTCCACAGGTGAGGACAAGAGTCACCAGATCTGGGTGAGGCCCAGTTAGGATCAGACTCACAAGTTCCAGGTGAGGCTCAAAAGGAGTCCACAGCAATCAGGTCCAGGCGGGGAGCAAAGTCACCAGGACTGTGTGAGGCCCAGATGGCGACCAGATTCTCCAGGTCCTGGGGATTCCCAGGTTGTGACCAGAATTACCAGATTCACCAGGTCCAAGAGGCCCAAGTGGGGACCTGAGTCACCAGGTATGGTTGAGGCCCAGGTGGTAACCCCACTCACCAGGTCCAGGTGAGGACAACCTACAGGCCAGAGTCACCAGATCCAGGTGGGGCCCTAGTGGGGACCGGAGTCACAAGGTAAATGTGAGTCTACAAGAACACCACAGTCACTAGGGCCAGGTGTGGTTCATGTGGGAACGAGAGTCACCAGGTCCAGGTGAGACCCAGGTGGGGACCACAGTCACCAGGTACAGATTGAGGCCTAGGTGGGGGGACCAGTGTCATCAGGACCAGTTGAGGCCAAAGAGTGGAGCAAAGTTACCATGTCCAGGTGAGGCCCAGGTGGGGAACAGAGTAACAATGTCCCATTGATGCCAGGTGGGAAAAAGTCACAAGGTCCTGACGATGCCTAAGTGAGGAGTAGATTCACAAGGTCCTATTGAGGCCGAGTTTAGGACCAGTGTCCCCAGCTCCGGGTGAGTCCCAGAGGGGGACCAGAGTCCCCGGGTCTGGTGATATCCAGGTGGGGACCAGAGTCACCACGTCACGGTGAGGCCCAGAGGGGGACGAGAATCACTAGGTCCAGGTGAGGCCCCGATGAGGAACTGAGAACCAGGTCCCATGATGCCCATATGAGGACCTGAGTCACCAGGTCCAGGTGAGGTCCCTGTGGGAACCAGTCACCTCATCCAGTAGAGGCCCCGGTGGGACCAAAGTCACCAGGTCCAGGTGAGGCCCAGGTATATAAGAGAGTATCCAGGTCCCAATGATGCCCATGTAAGGACCAGAGTCATTAGGTGCAGGAGAGGCCCAAATATGGATCAGAGTCATTGTGTTCCAGGTGAGGCCAGATGGAGACCACAGGAACCAGGTCCAGGAGAGCCCCATATGGGAACCAGAGCCACAAGATCCAGGTGAGATCCAGGTGGGACCACAGTCACAAGGTCCAGGTGAGGCGGATGTGGCAACAGGATTCACAAAGTCCAGGTGAGGCCCAGGTGGAGACCATTCACGAGATCCAGGTGAGACCACCTAGGGACCAGATTCACCAGGCCCAAGTGAAGCCAAACGGTGACCAGTGTTTCCAGGTAAGGGTGAGGCCCAAAGGGAACCAGTAACTAGTTTAGTTTGAGTCCCAGAATGGGACGAGAGGTCCATGGTCAATGTGAGGCACAGGTGTGGAATAGAGTATCCAGGTCCTAATGATTCCTGGGTCAGGACCAGAGTCACTAGCGCCATGCAGGCCCAGATGGGAACAGAATCACTAGGACCAGGTGAGGCATAGAATAAGACCACAGTCAGCTGTATCAGGTGAGCCCCTTGTGGGAACCAGAGCCACTCTATCTAGCTGAGTCCCAGGTCCATGTGAGGCCCACGTGAGGACCAGATTCATCAGGTCGAATTGTGGCATAACTGGGGACAAGAGTCACCAGGTCTGGTTGTGGCCGAGGAGGGGCAAGATTCAGCAGTTCTGAGTTAGGTCAAAGTGGGGACGAGAGATACCAGATCCAGGTGAGGCCAAACTGAGGACCGGAGTCACCAGATGCAGGTCAGGTCCAGGTTGGACCAGAGTCCCCAGATCCAGGTGAAGTCCAGGTGGGGACCAGAGTCACCAGATCCAGGTGAAGCCCAGGTGGGACCAGAGTCGCTAGGTCCAGATGAGTCCCCGATGAGGACCAGAGTTACCAATACACGTGAGCCCCGGTGGGGATCAGAGGCAACAGGTCCATGTGAGGCCGGCTTGGGGACCATGGTCAACAGGTCTACTTGAGGCCCAGGTGTGGAACACAGTAAGCAGGTCAAGGTGAGTTCCCGGTGGTGACAAGAGTCACCAGGTCCACGTCAGGCCCATGTGGGCACCAGGATCGCCATGTCCAGGGGAGGCCCTTGAAAGAACCAGAGTCAACAGTTCGAGGTCAGGCGCAGGTGGCAACCATAGTCAGGAGGTCTAAGTCAGGCCAAAGTGGGATTAACAGTCACTAGGGCACGGTGACACCCAGAGTGGGACCAGAGTCACTTGGTCCAGGTGAGGTCCAGTTGTGGATCACAGTCACCGGGTCCCAATTTTGCCCAGTTGAGGACCACGGTCAACAGGGCCAGGTGAGGCCCGGATGGGAATCAGAGCTCGAATTCCAGGTGAAGCCCAGGTGGGGACCACAGTCACCAGATCCAGGGTAGTGTCAGGTGCAGACCAGAATCACCAGGTCCAGGTGAGGTGCAGGTGGCAACCACACTCAACAGGTCCCAGTGAGGCCCTGGTGGGGACCAGAGTCACGAGGTACTTGAGAAGCTAGAAACACTGCAGCCACCAGATCCACATGACGTCCATGTGGGAACGAGAATCACCAGTTACAGGGGAGGACCAGGTGGGGATCCGACTCACCATGTCCAGGTGAGACCCAGGTGGGAATCAGTGTCACCATGTCCAGGTGTGGCCCAGGTGAAGACCAGAGTTAATAGGTCCGGCTGGGTCACTGTTAGTGAACAGTGTAACCATATCCTGATGCTACCCAGATGGGTACCAGAGACACCAGGTCCTGGTGAGACCCAGGTGGTACCAGAGACATGAAGTCCAGGTGAGGTCCCGATAGGAACCACAGTCACCAGGTCTGGTGAGGCCACGCTTTGGATCAGAGTCACCAGTTACTGGTGAGGCCCAGGTGGAGCCAGAGTCACCTGGTCAAAAGAGGCCAAAGTCAGGACCAGAGTTACCAAGATCAGTTCAGTCCCAGTGGTGAATAGAGTAACCATGTACCGATGATGCATAGGTAGAACCAGAGTCACCAGGTCCAGATGAGGAGCAGGTGGGGAGCATATTCACTAGGTCTCGGTGAGGCCTCGATGAGGACCAGAATACCCAGGTCTAGTTGACACCTAGAGGGGTACCAGATTCACCTGGTCTAGGTGACATCCAGATGGGGACCAGAGTCACCATGTCAGGGTGAGGCCCGGAGGGCATCCAGAGTCATCATGTCCAGGTGAGGCTCAGGTGTAGAACAGAGATCCAGGTCATAATGGTCCACAGGTGAGGACCAGAGTCACCATATCTGAGTGAGGCACAGTTAGGATCAGAGTCACCAGTTCCAGGTGAGGCCAAAAGGAGTCCACAGAAATCAGGTCCAGGTGTGGAACAAAGTCACGAGGACTGGGTGAGGCCCAGATGGGGACCAGATTCACCAGGTCCAGGTGATTCCCAGGTGATGACCAGAGTTACCAGTTCCGGGTGATTACAAGGTAAGGACCAGATTCACCAGGTCCAAGTGAGGCCGAAGTTGTACCTGTGTCACCAAGCATGGGTGAGGCCCAGGTGGCAACCCGACTGCCAGGTCCAGGTGAGGCCAAACTGCAGGCCATGCAGAGCAACCATGTCCCGATGGTGCCCAGGTAGGGACTAGAGTTACCAGGTCCAGCTGAGGCCAACCTGCAGGCCATGCAGTGGAACCATGTCCCGATGATGCCCAGGTAGGGACCAGAGTCACCAGGTCCAAATGAGGCCCAGATGGAGCATATTCACTAGGTCCAGTGAGGCCCAGTAGGGGACCACTGTCACCAGATCTGGCTGAGGCTTAAAGGGGTACCAGAATCACCTGGTCCAGGTGACATCCAAATGGGGACCAGAGGCACCAGGTCAGGGTGAGGCCCAGAGTGGTTCCAGAGTCATCATGTCCAGGTTAGGCTCAGGCGTGGAACAGAGTCACCAAGTACCAATGATGCCCATGTGAGGACCAGAGTCACCAGGTATGGGTGACACGCAGATAGGATCAGAGTCACCAGTTCCAGGTGAAGCTAAGAAAGAGTCCACAGCAATCAGGTCCAGGTGGGGAACAAAGTCACCAGGACTGGGCGAGGCCCAGATGGGGACCAGATTTACCAGGTCCAGTTGAGGCCCAGGTGGTGACCAGAGTCCCCGGGTCTGGGAGAGGACCAGGTAAGGACCAGATTCACCAGGTCCAAGAGGCCCAGGTGGGGACCTGAGTCACAAGGAATGGGTGAGGCCGTGTGGCAACCCCACTCAACAGGTCCAGGTGTGGCCAAGCTGCAGGCCAGATTCACCATTTCCACGTGAGGCCCCAGTGGGACCAGAGTCACCAGGTATATGTGAGTCTACAAGAACACCACAGTCACCAGATCCAGGTGGGGTTCACGTGGGAACGAGAGTCACCAGGTCCACGTGAGACCCAGGCGGGAACAACGGTCACCAGGTCCAGACTGAGGCCTAGGTGGGGGGACCAGAGTCATCATGACCAGTTGAAGCCAAAGTGTGGAGCAAAGTTATCATGTCGAGGTGAAGCCCAGGTGTGGAAGAGAGTAACCAAGTCCCATTGATGCCAGGTGGGAAAAAGTCACAAGGTCTAGACGAGGCCTAAGTGAGGAGTAGATTCACCAGGTCCTGTTGAGGCCCAGTTGAGTGCCAGGGTCCCCAGCTCCGGGTGAGGCCCAGAGGGGGACCAGAGTTACCCGGTTCTGGTGATCCAGGTGGGGACCAGAGTCACCACGTCAGAGTGAGGCCCAGAGTGGGACGAGAATCATAGGTCCAGGGGAGGCCCCGTTGGGGAACTGAGAAACCAGGTCCCATAATGTCCATATGAGGACCTGAGTCACCAGATCCAGGTGAGGTCCCTGTGGGAACCAGTCACCTCATGCAGGTGAGGCCAGGTGGGACCACAGTCACCAGGTCCAGGTGAGGCCCAGGTATATAAGAGTGTCCCCAGGTCTCAATGATGCCCAGGTAAGTACCAGAGTCAACAGGTCCAGCAGAGGGCAAATATGGAACAGAGTCATTGTGTTCCAGGTGAGGCCAGATGGAGACCACAGGAACCAGGACCAGGAGAGCCCCATATTGGAACCAGAGCCACCAGATCCAGGTGAGGTCCAGGTGGGACCACAGTCACAAGGTCCCGGTGACGCGCAGGTGGCAACAGGATTCACCAAGTCCAGGATAGGCCCAGGTGGCGACCAGTCACCAGATCCAGGTTCGGACCATCTAAGGACCAGATTCACCAGGCCCAAGTGAAGCAAAAGGGGTGACCAGAGTCACCAGGTAAGGGTGAGGCCCAGAGTGGGAACCAGAGTAACCAGTTTAGTTTGAGGCCCAGAATTAGACCAGAGGTCCCTGGTCAAAGTGAGGCCCAGGTGTGGAATAGAGTATCCAGGTCCCAATGATGGCTGAGTGAGGACCAGAGTCACTAGGGCCATGCAGGCCCAAATGGGGAACAGAATCACTAGGTGCTGGTGAGTCATAGAATAAGACCACAGTCAGCAGTATCAGGTGAGCCCCTTGTGGAAACCAGAGCCACTCTATCCAGCTGAGTCCCAGGTCCATGGGAGGCCCACGTGAGTAACATATTCATCAGGTCGAAATGAGGCATAGCTGGGGACAAGAGTCACCAGGACTGGGTGCGGCCTAGGTGGGGCAAGATTCAGCATTTCTGAGTTTGGTCAATGTGGGGACGAGAGACGCCACGTCCAGGTGAGGCCAAACTGAGGACCAGCGTCACCATATCCAGTTGAGGTCCATGTTGGAAAGAGAGTCACCAGGTCCAGGAGAGGTCCATTGGGGACTAGAGTCACCAGATCCAGGTTAAGCCCAGGTGGGGATCAGAGTCACCAGGTCCAGATGAGGCCCAGGTGAGGACCAGAGTTATCAGGTACACTTGAGGCCCCGGTGGGGATCAGAGGCCACAGGTCCATGTGAGGCCGGCTTGGGGACCATGGTCAACAGATCTACTTGAGGCCCAGGTGTGGAACACAGTAAGCAGGTCCAGGTGAGTCCCCAGTGTTGACAAGAGTGACCACGTCCAGGTGAGACCCAGGTGGGGACCAGGATCATCAGGTCCCGGGGAGGCCCTTGTAAGAACCAGACTCTACAGTTCGAGGTTAGGCGCAGGTAGCAACCAGGGTCAGCAGGTCCAAGTCAGGCCAAAGTGGGGTTCACAGTCACTAGGGCACGGTGAGACCCAGAGGGGGACCAGAGTCACCTGGTCCAGGTGAGGCCCAGTTGAGGACCAGTTTCACCATATCTGGTTCGGCTTAGAAGGGTACCAGAATCACCTGATCGAGGTGATATCCAGATGGCGACCAGAGGCACCAGGTCAGGGTAAGGCCCAGAGTGGTTCCAGAGTCATCGGGTCCAGGTGAGGCTCAGGTGTGGAACAGAATCACCAGGTACCAATGATGCCCAGGTGAGGACCAGACTCACCAGATCTGGGTGACACGCAGATAGGATCAGAGTCACCAGTTCCAGGAGATGCCAAGTAGGCGTCCACAGCAATCAGGTCCAGGTGGTGAAGAAAGTCACCAGGACTTGGTGAGGCCCAGATTTGGACAAGATTCACCAGGTCCAGATTATTCCCAGGTGGTGACCAGCGTCCTCGGGTCTGGGAGAAGACCAGCTAAGGACCAATTCAACAGGTCCAAATGAGGCCCACGTGGGGACCTGAGTCACCAGCTATGTGTGAGGCCTAGGTGGCATCCCACTCCCCAGGTCCAGGTGAGGCCAACCTTCAGGCCAGAGTCACCAGATGCAGGTGAGGTCCAGGTGGGGACCAGAGTCACCAGATCCAGGTGAGGTCCATGTTCAAAGAGAGACACCAGGTCCAGGAGAGGTCCAGGTGGAGACCAGAGTCACCAGATCCAGGTGAAGTCCAGGTGGGGACCAGAGTCATCAGATCCAGGTGCAGCCCAAGTGGGGATCAGAGTCAGTAAGTCCAGATGTGGTCAAGGTGGGGAACAGAGATACCAGGTACAAGAGAGGCCCCGTTGGGGAGCAGTGGCAACAGGTCCATGTGAGGCCGTCCTGGGGACCATGGTCAACAGGTGTACTTGAGGCCCAGGTGTGGAACACAGTAAGCAGGTCCAAGAGAGTCCCCGGTGGTGACAAGTGTCACCACGTCCAAGTGAGACCCAGGTGGGGACCAGGATCACCTGGTCGAGGGGAGGCCTTTGAAAAACCAGAGTCTACAGTTTGAGGTCAGGCGCAGGTGGCAACCAGTATCAGCAGGTCCAAGTCAGGCCAAAGAGGGGTTCACAGTCACTAGGGCACGGTGAGACCCAGAGGGTGACGAGAGTCACCTGGTCCAGGTGAGGTCTAGTTGTGGAACACAGTCACCGGGTCCCAATTTTGCCCATTTGAGGACCATGGTCAACAGGGCCAGGTGAAGCCCAGATGGAGACCGGAGTCCCCAAATCCAGGTGAAGCCCAGATGGGGACCACAGTCACCAGATCCAGGGTAGTCTTAGGTGTAGACCAGAATCACCAGGTCCAGGTGAGGTGCAGGTGGCAACCACACTCACAGGTTCCCGGTGAGGCCCTGGTGGGGACCAGAGTCACGAGGTATATGAGAAGCTAGAAACACTGCAGCCACAAGGTCCACATTATGTCCATGTGGGAATGAAAATCACCAGTTACAGGTGAGGACCAGGTGGGGATCCGACTCACCATGTCCAGGTGAGTCCCAGGAGGGAACCAGTGTCACCATGTCCAGGTGCGGCCCAGGTGAAGACCAGAGTTAATAGGTCCGGCTGGGTCACTGGTAGTGAACAGGGTCACCATATCCTGATGCTACCCAGGTGGGAACCACAGAAACCAGGTCCTGGTGAGGACCAGGTGGGCCCAGAGACATGAGGTCCAGAAGAGGTCCCGATGGGAACCACAGTCACCAGGTCAGGTGAGGCCATGCTTACGATCAGAGTCACCAGTTACAGGTGAGGCCCATGTTGAGCCAGAGTCACCTGGTACAGAAGAGGCCAACGTCAGGACCAGAGTTACCAGGATCAGGTCAGTCCCAGTGGGGAATAGAGTAACCATGCCCCGATGATGCCCAGGTAGAACCAGAGTCACCAGGTCCAGATGAGGTGTAGGTGGGGAGCATATTCACTAGGTTCCGGTGAGGCCCAGTTGCGGACCAGAGTCACCAGGTCTAGTTGAGGACTAGAGGGGTACCAGATTCACCTGGTCTAGATGACATCCAGATGGGGAGCAGAGTCACCATGTCAGGGTGAGGCCCAGAGGGGATCCAGAGTCATCATGTCCAGGTGAGGCTCAGGTGTGGAACGTAGTATCCAGATCATAATGGTCCACAGGTGAGGACCAGAGTCACCAGATCTGGGTGAGACCAAGTTAGGATCACACTCCCCACTTCCAGGTGATGCCAAGAAGGTGTCCACAGCAATCAGGTCCAGGTGGGGAACAAAGACACCAGGTTAGGGTGAGGCCCAGATGGGGACCAGATTCACCAGGTCCAGGTGATTCCCAGGTGGTGACCAGAGTTACTAGTTGCAGGTGAGGACCAGGTAAGGACCAGATTCACCAGGTCCAAGTGAGGCCCACGTCGGGACCTGTGTCACTAGGTATGGGTGAGGCCCAGGTGGCAACCCCACTCACCAGGTCCAGGTGAGGCCAAAATGCAGGCCATGCAGAGGAACCATGTCCCGATGATGCTCAGGTAGGGACCATAGTTACCAGGTCCAGGTGAGGCCAACCTGCAGGCCATGCAGAGGAACCGTGTCCCGATAATGCCCAGGTAGGGACCAGAGTTACGAGATGCAGGTGAGGCCCTAATGGGGACCGGAGTCACCAGGTAAATGTGAGACTACAAGAACACAACAGTTACCAGGTCCAGGTGTGGTTCATGTGGGAACAACAGTCACCAGGCCCAGGTGAGACCCAGGTGGGGACCAGAGTCACCAGGTCCAGAATGAGGACTAGGTGGGGGACCAGAGTGATCAGAACCAATTGAGGCCAAAGTGCGGAGCAAAGTTATCATGTCCAGGTGAGGCCCAGGTGGGGAACAGAGTAACCATGTCCCCTTGATGCCAGGTGGGAAAAGAGTCACAAGGTCCACACTAGGCCTAAGTGAGGAGTAGATTCACTAGGTCCTGTTGAGGCCCAGTTGAGGAGCAGTGTCCCCAGCTCCAGGTGAGTCCCAGAGGGGAACCAGAGTCACCCGTTCTGGTGATATCCAGCTGGAGACCAGAGTCACCACGTCAGGGTGAGGCCAAGAGGGGGACGAGAATCACTAGGTCCAGGTGAGGCCCCGATGTGGAACTGAGAAACCAGGTCCCATGATGCCCATATGAGGACCTGAGTCACCAGGTCCAGGTGAGATCCCTGTGGGAACTAGGCACCTCGTCCAAGTGAGGCCCAGGTGGGACCACATTCACCAGGTCCAGGTGAGGCCCAGGTATATAAGTGAGTATCCAGGTCCCAATGAGGCCAGGTAAGGATCAGAGACAACAGATCCAAGATAGGCCCAAATATGGATAAGAGTCATTGTGTTCCAGGTGAGGCCAGATGGAGACCACAGGAACCAAGTCCAGGAGAGCCCAGTAGGGAACCAGAGCCACCAGATCCATGTGAGGTCCAGGTGGCAACACATCACAAGTTCCAGGTGAGGCGCAATTGGCAACAGGATTCACCAAGACCAGGGGAGGCCCAGGTGGCGACCAGTCACCACATCCAGGTGCGGACCAGCTAAGGTCCAGATTCACCAGGCCCAAGAGAAGTCAAAGGGGTTACCAGAGTCACCAGGTAAGGGTGAGGCCCAGAGTGGTACCAGAGTAACCAGTTTAGTTTGAGGCCCAGAATGGGACCAGAGGTCCCTGGTCAGAGTGAGGCCCAGGTGTGGAATAGAGTATCCAGGTCCCAATGATGCCTGGGTGAGGAACAGAGTTACTAGGGCCATGCAGGTCTAGATGGGGAACAGAATCACCAGGTCCTGGTGAGGCATAGAATAAGACCACAGTCAGCAGTATCAGGTGAGCCCCTTGTGGGAACGAGAGCCACTCTATCCAGCTGAGTCCCAGGTCCATGTGAGACCCACGTGAGGACCAGATTCATCAGGTCGAATTGAGGCATAGCTGAGGACAAGAGTCACTAGTTCTGGGTGCGGCCTAGTTGGGGCAAGATTCAGCAGTTCTGAGTTAGGTCAAAGTGGGGACGAGAGACACCAGGTCCAGGTGAGGCCAAACTGAGGACAAGAGTCACCAGGTCCAGGTGACGTCCAGGTGGGAACAAGTGTCATCAGATCCAGGTGAAGTCCAGGTGGGGCCCAGAGTCACGAGATCCAGGTGAAGTCCAGGTGGGGACCAGAGTCGCTAGGTCCAGATGAGGCCCAGGTGAGGACCAGAGTTACCAGGTACACGTGAGGCCCCGGTGGGGATCAGAGGCAACAGGTCATGTGAGGCCAGCTTAGGGACCATGGTCAACAGGTCTACAGAGGCCCAGGTGTGGAACACAGTAAGCAGGTCAAGGTGATTCCCCGGTGGTGACAAGTGTCACCACGTCCTGGTTTGGCCCAGGTGGGTACCAGAATCACCAGGTACAGTGGAGGCCCTTGAAAGAACCAGAGTCAACAGTTCGAGGTCAGGCGCAGGTGGCAACCAGGGTGAGCAGGTCCAAGTCAGGCCAAAGTGGGGTTCACAGTCACTAGGGCACGTGAGACCCAGAGGGGGACCAGAGTGACCTGGTCCAGGTGAGGTCCAGTTGTGGAACACAGTCACCGGGTCCCAAATTTGCCCAGTTGAGGGCCATGGTCAACAGGGCCAGGTGAGGCCCAGATGGGGATCTGAGTCCCCAAGTCAAGGTGAAGCCCAGGTGGGGACCACAGTCACCAGATCCAGGGAAGTCTCAGGTGCAGACCAGAGTCACCATGTCCAGGTGTGACCCAATTGAAGAGCAGAGTGAATAGGTCCGGCTGGGTCACTGTTAGACAACAGTGTAACCATATCCTGATGCTACCCAGGTGGGTACCAGAGACACCAGGTCCTGGTGAGGCCCCGGTGGGACCAGAGTCATGAGGTCCAGTTGAGGTCCCGATGGGAACCACAGTCACCAGGTCAGGTGAGGCCATGCATAGGATCAGAGTCACCAGTTACAGGTAGGACCAGGTGGAACCAGAGTCACCTGGTACAGAAGAGGCCAAAGTCAGGACCAGAGTTACCAGGATCAGGTCAGTCCCAGTGGGGAATAGAGTAACCATGTCCCGATGATGCCCAAGTAGAACCCGAGTCACCACGTCCAGGTGAGGCGCAGGTGGGGAGCATATTCAGTAGGTCCCGGTGAGGCCCACTTGAGGACCAGATGCCCCCGGGCTAGTTTAGGCTTAGAGGGGTACCAGATTCACCTGGTCTAGTTGACATCCAGATGGGGACCAGTGTCACCATGTCAGGCTGTGGCCCAGAGGGGATCCAGAGTCATCATGTCCAGGTGAGGTAAGGTGTGGAACAGAGTATCCAGGACATAATGGTCCACAGGTGAGGACCAGAGTCACCAGATCTGGGTGAGGCCCAGTTAGGATCGGAGTCACCAGTTCTAGCTTAGGCCAAGAAGGAGTCCATAGCAATCAGGTCCAGGTGGGAACAAAGTCACCAGGACTGGGTGAGGCCCAGATGGGGACCAGATTCACCAGGTCCAGGTGATTCCCAGGTGGTGACCAGAGTTACCAGGTCCGGGTGAGCACCAGGTAAGGACCAGATACAAGGTCCAAGTGAGGCCTACTTGGGAACCTGAGTCAGCAGGTATGGGTGAGGCCCAGGTGGCAACCCCACTCAACAGGTCCAGGTGAGGCCACCTGCAGGCCATGCAGAGGAACCATGTCCCGATGATGCCCAGGTATTGACCAGAGTCCTAGGTGCAAATGAGGCCAAGATGGAGCATATTCACTAGGTCCAGGTGAGGCCCAGTTGATACCAGAGTCACCAGAACTGGTTGAGGACTATCGGCGTACAGAATCACCTGGTCCAGGTGACATCCAGATGGGGACCAGCCTCACCAGGTCAGGGTGAGGCCCAGAGAGGTTCCAGAGTCATCATGTCCAGGTGAGGCTCAGGCGTGGAACAGAGTCACCAGGTACCAATGATGCCCATGTCAGGGTCAGAGTCGCCAGGTCTGGGTGACGCGCAAATAGGATCAGAGTCACCAGTTCCAGGTGAGGCCAAGAAAGAGTCCAGAGCAATCAGTTCCACATGTGGAACGAAGTCACCAGGCCTGGGTGAGGCCCGGATGGGGACCAGATTCACCAGGTCCAGGTGAGGCCCAGGTGGTGACCAGAGTCCCCGGGTCTGGGAGAGGACCACGTAAGGACCAGATTCACCAGGTCCAAGATGCCCAGGTGGGGACCTGAGTCACCAGGTATGGGTGAGGCCCAGTTGGCCACCCCACTCAGCAGGTCCCGGTGAGTCCAACATGAAGGTCAGAGTCACCAGATCCACGTGAGGCCCTGGTGGGGACCGGAGTCACCAGGTAAATATGAGTCTACAAGAACACCACAGCCACCAGGTCCAGGTGTGGTTCATGTGGGAACAAGAGTCACCAGGTCCAGGTGAGACCCAGGTGGGGACCACAGTCACCAGGTCTAGATTGAGGCCTAGGTGGGGGGACCAGAGTCATCAGGACCAGTTGAGGCCTTAGTGTGGAGCAAAGTTATCATGTCCAGGTGAGGCCCAGGTGGGGAACAGTGTAACTATGTCCCATTGATGCCAGGTGGGAAAAAATGCACAGGTCCAGACGAGGCCTGAGTGAGGAGTAGATTCACCAGGTCTTGTTCAGGCCCAGTTGAGGACCAGTGTCCCTAGCTCCGGGTGTGTCCCAGAAGGGGACCAGAGTCACGCGGTTCTGGTGATATCCAGGTGGGGACCAGACTCACCACGTCAGGGTGAGGCCCAGAGTGGGACGAGAATTACTAGGTCCAAGTGAGGCCCCAATATGGAAGTGAGAAACCAAGTCCCATGATGCCCATATGAGGACCTGAGTCACCAGGTCCAGGTGAGCTCCCTGTGGGAACCAGTCACCTCGTCCAGGTGAGGCTCAGGTGGGACCACAGTCACCGGTCCAGGTGAGGCCCAGGTATATAAGAGAGTATCCAGCTCCCAATGATGCCCAAGTAAGGATCAGAGTCAACAGGTACAGGAGAGGCTCAAATATTGTTCAGAGTCATTGTGTTCCAAGTGAGCCCAGTTGGAGACCACAGGAACCAGGTCCAGGATAGCCCCATATGGGAACCAGAGCCACCAGATCCAGGTGAGGTCCAGGTGGGACCACAGTCACAAGGTCCAGGTGAGGCGCAGGTGGCAACAGGATTCACCAAGTCCAGGTGAGGCCCAGGTGGCGACCAGTCACCAGATCCAGGTGCGGACCAGTTAAGGACCAGATTCACCAGACCCTAGTGAAGCCCAAGGGGTGACCAGAGTCACCAGGTAAGGCTGAGGCCCAGAGGGGAACCAGAGTAACCAGTTTAGTTTGAGGCCCAGAATGGGACCAGAAGTCCCTGGTCAAAGTGAGGCCCAGGTGTGGAATAGACTATCCAGGGTGAGGATCATTGGGTCCATCACCCAATGATGCCTGGGTGAGGACCAGAGGCACTAGGGCCATGCAGGCCCAGATGGGGAACAGAATAACTACGTCCTGGTGAGGCATAGAATAAGAACACAGTCACCAGTATCAGGTGAGTCCCTTGTGGGAAACAGTGCCACTCTATGCAGCTGAGTCCCAGGTCCATGTGAGGCCCACGTGAGGACCAGATTCATCAGGTCGAATTGAGGTATAGCTGGGGACAAGAGTCACCAAGTCTGGGTGCGGCCTAGGTGGGGCAAGATTCAGCAGTTCTGAGTTAGGTCAAAGTGGGGACGAGAGACATCAGGTCCAGGGGAGGCCAAAATGAGGACCAGAGTCACCAGATCCAGGTGAGGTCCAGGTGGCGACCAGAGTCACTAGGTCCAGATGAGACACAGGTGGGGACCAGAGTTACCAGTTACACGTGAGGCCCAGCTGGGGATCAGAGACAACAGGTCCATGTGAGGCCGGCTTGGGGATCATGGTCAACAGGACTACTTGAGGCCCAGGTGTGGAACACAGTAACCAGGTCCAGGTGAGTCCCCTGTGGTGGCAAGAGTCACCACGTCCAGGTTAGTCCCAGGTGGGCACCAGGATCAACATGTACAGGGGAAGCCCTTGAAAGAACCACAGTCAACAGTTCGAAATCAGACACTGGTGGCAACCAGGGTCAGAAGGTCAAGTCAGGCCAAAGTGGGGTTCACAGTCACTACGGCACGGTGATACCCTGAGTGGGAACAGAGTGACCTGCTCTAGTTCAGGTCCAGTTGTGGAACACAGTCACCGGGTAGCAGTTTTGCCAGGTTGAGGACCATGGTCAACAGGGCCAGGTGAGGCCCAGATGGGGACCGGAATCCCCAAAGTAGTGAAGCCGAGGTGGGGACCACATCACCATATCCAAGGTAGTCTCACGTGCAGACCAGAATCATCAGGTCCAGGTGAGGTGCAGGTGGCAACCACAGTGACCAGGTCCCAGTGAGGCCCTGGTGGGGACCAGAGTCACGAGGTACATGAGAAGTTAGAAACACTGCAGCCACCAGGTCCACATGATGTCCATGTGGGAATGAGAATCACCAGTTACATGTGAGGACCAGGTGGGGATCCGAATCACAATGTCCAGGTGAGACCCATGTGGGAACCAGTGTCACCATGTCCAGTTGTGGCCCAGGTGAAGACCAGAGTTAATAGGTCCAGCTGGGGGATCCCTGGGTGGCGCAGCGGTTTGGCGCCTGCCTTTGACCCAGGGCGCGATCCTGGAGACCCGGGATCGAATCCCACGTTGGGCTCCCGGTGCATGGAGCCTGCTTCTCCCTCTGCCTGTGTCTCTGCCTCTCTCTCTCTCACTGTGTGCCTATCATAAATAAATTAAAAAAAAATTTAATAGGTCCAGCTGGGTCACTGATAGTGAACAGTGTAACCATATCCTGATGCTACCCAGGTGGGTACCAGAGACACCAGGTCCTGGTGAGGCCCAGGTGGGACCAGAGACATGAGGTCCAGGTGAGGTCCGATGAGAACCACAGTCACCAGGTCAGGTGAGGCCATGCTTTTGTCAGAGTCACCAGTTACTGGTGAGACCCAGGTTTGAGCCAGAGTCACCTGGTACAGAAGATGCCAACGTCAGGACCAGAGATACCAGGATCAGGTCTGTCCCAGTGGGGAATAGAGTAACCATGTCCCGGTGATGCCCAGGTAGGACCAGAGTCACCAGGTCCAGATGAGACGCAGGTGGGGAGCATGTTCACTAGGTCCCGGTGAGGCCCAGTTGAGGCCCAGAGTCACCAGGACAATTTGAGGCCTAGAGGGGTTCCAGATTCACCTGGTCTAGGTGACATCCAGACGGGGACCAGAGTCACCATGTCAGGGTGAGGCCCAGAGGGGATCCAGAGTCAGCATGTCCAGGTGAGGCTCAGGTGTGGAACAAAGTATCCAGGTCATAATGGTCCACAGGTGAGTATCAGAGTCACCAGATCTGGGTGAGGCCCAGTTAGGATCAGAGTCAACAGTTCCAGTTGAGGCCAAGAAGGAGTCCACAGCAATCAGGTCCAGGTGGGGAAGAAAGTCAACAGGACTGGGTGAGGCCCAGATGGGGACCAGAATCACCAGGTCCAGATGATTCCCAGGTGGTGACCAGGGTTACCAGGTCCGGGTGAGGACCAGGAAAGGACCAGATTCACCAGGTCAAAGTGAGGCCCAAGTGGGGACCTGTGTCACCAGGTATGGGTGAGCCCCAGGTGGCAACCCCACTCACCAGGTCCAGGCCATGCAGAGGATCCATGTCCCGGTGATGCTCAGGTAGGGACCAGATCTGCCAGGTCCAGTTGAGGCCAATCTGCAGGCGATGCAGTGGAACCATATCCCGATGATGCCCAGGTAGCGACCAGAGTCAACAGGTCCATATAAGGCCCAGATGGAGCATATTCACTAGGTCCAGGTGAGGCCCAGTTGAGGACCAGTTTCACCATATCTACTTGAGTCTTAGAAGGGTACCAGAATCACCTGGTCCAGGTGATATCCAGATGGGGACGAGAGTCACCAGGTCAGGGGGAGGCCCAGAGTGGTTCCAGAGTCATCGGGTCCAGGTGAGGCTCAGGTGTGGAAGAGAGTCACCAGGTACCAATGATGCCCAGGTGAGGACCAGAGTCACCAGATCTGGGTGAGGCGCAGATAGGATAGAGTCACCAGTTGCAGGTGAGGCCAAGAAAGAGTTCAGAGCAATCAGGTCCAGGTGGGGAACAAAGTCACCAGACCAGGGTGAGACCCAGATGGGGACCAGATTCACCAGGTCCAGGTGAGGCCCAGGTGGGGATAGAGTCCCCGGGTCTCGGAAAGGACAGGGTAACGACCAGATTCACCAGGTCCAAGAGGCTCACGTGGGGACCTGAGTCACCAGCTATGTGTGAGGCCTAGGTGGCAACCCCACTCACCAGGTCTAGGTGAGGCCAACCGGCGGGCCAGAGTCACCAGATCCAGGTGAGGCCCTAGTGGGGACTGGAGTCACCAGGTACATGTGAGTATACAAGAACACCACAGTCACCAGGTCCAGGTGTGGTTCATCTGGTGAAGTGAAGCCCAAAGGGTGACCAGAGTTACCAGGTAAGGGTGAGGCCCAAAGGGGAACCAGTAACTAGTTTAGTTTGAGTCCCAGAATGGGACGAGAGGTCCATGGTCAATGTGAGGCACAGGGGTGGAATAGAGTATCCAGGTCCTAATGATTCCTGGGTCAGGACCAGAGTCACTAGGGCCATGCAGGCCCAGATGGGAACAGAATCGCTAGGACCAGGTGAGGCATAGAATAAGACCACAGTCAGCTATATCAGGTGAGCCCCTTGTGGGAACCAGAGCCACTCTATCCAGCTGAGTCCCAGGTCCATGTGAGGCCCACGTGAGGAGCAGATTCATCAGGTCGAATTGAGGCATAGCTGGGGACAAGAGTCACCAAGTCTGGGTGCGGGCGAGGTGGGGCAAGACTCAGCAGTTCTGAGTTAGGTCAAAGTGGGGACGAGAGATGTCAGATCCAGATGAGGCCAAACTGAGGACCAGAGTCACCAGATGCAGGTCAGGTCCAGGTGTGGACCAGAGACAGAAGATCCAGGTGAAGTCCAGGTGGGGACCAGAGTCACCAGATCCAGGTGAAGCCCAGGTAGGGACCAGAGTCGCTAGGTCCAGATGAGACCCAGATGAGGACCAGAGTTACCAGGTACACGTGTAGCCCCGGTGGGGATCAGAGGCAACATGTCCATGTGAGGCTGGCTTGGGGACCATGGTCAACAGGTCTACTTGAGGCCCATGTGTGGAACACCGTAAGCAGGTCCAGGTGAGTTCCCGGTGGTGACAAGAGTCACCAGGTCCAGGTCAGGCCCATGTGGGCACCAGGATCACCACGTCCAGGGGAGGCCCTTGAAAGAACCAGAGTCAACAGTTCGAGGTCAGGCGCAGGTGGCAACCATGGTCAGGAGGTCCAAGTCAGGCCAAAGTGTGGTTCACAGTCACTAGGGCACGGTGACACCCAGAGGGGGACCAGAGTCACCTGGTCCAGGTGAGGTCCAGTTGTGGATCACAGTCACCGGGTCCCAATTTTGCCCAGTTGACGACCATGGTCAACAGGGCCAGGTGAGGCTCAGATGGGAACGAGAGCCCAAAATCCAGGTGAAGCCCAGGTGGGGACCACAGTCACCAGATCCAGGGTAGTCTCAGGCGCAGACCAGAATCACCAGGTCCAGGTGAGGTGCAGGTGGCAACCACACTCACCAGGTCCCGGTGAGGCCCTGGTGGGGACCAGAGTCACGAGGTACATGAGAAGCTAGAAACACTGCAGCCACCAGATCCACATGATGTCCATGTGGGAACGAGAATCACCAGATACAGGTGAGGATCAGGCAGGGATCTGAATCACATGTCCACGTGAGACCCAAGAGGGAACCAGTGCCACCATGTCCAGGTGTGGCCCAGGTGAAGACCAGAGTTAATAGGTCCGGCTGGGTCACTGTTAGTGAAGAGTGTAACCATATCCTGATGCTACCCAGATGGGTACCAGAGACACCAGGTCCTGGTGAGGCCCAGGTGGGACCAGAGACATGAGGTCCAGGTGAGGTCCCGATGGGAACCACAGACACCAGGTCAGGTGAGGCCATGCTTAGGATCAGAGTCACCAGTTACAGGTGAGGCCCAGGTGGAGCCAGAGTCACCAAGTAGAGAAGACGCCAAAGTCAGGACCAGAGTTACCAGGATCAGGAGAGTCCCAGTGGGGAATAGAGTAACCATGTCCCGATGATGCCCAGGTAGAACCCGAGTCACCAAGTACAGATGAGGCGCAGGTGGGGAGTATATTCACTAGGTCCCGGTGAGGCCCAGTTGAGGACCAGATTCCCCCAGTCTAGTTGAGGCCTAGAGGGGTACCAGATTCACCTGGTCTAGGTGACATCCAGATGGGGACCAGAGTCACCAGGTCAGGGTGAGGCCCAGAGGGGATCCAGCGTCATCATGTCCAGGTGAGGCTCAGGTGTGGAACAAAGTACCCAGGTCGTATTGGTCCACAGGTGAGGACAAGAATCAACAGATCTGGGTGAGGTCCAGTTAGGATCAGAGTCAGCAGTTCCAGGTGAGGACAAGAAGGAGTCCACAGCAATCAGGTCCAGGTTGGGAACAAAGTCACCAAGACTAGTTGAGGCCTAGATGGGGACCAGATTCACCAGGTCCAGGTGATTCCCAGGTGGTGACCAGAGTTACCAGTTCCAAGTGAAGACCAGGTAAGGACAAGATTCACCAGGTCCAAGTTAGGCCCACGTGGGAACTTGTGTCTCCATGTATGGGTGAGGCCCAGGTGTAAAAACCATTCACCAGGTCCAGGTGAGGCCAAGGTGCAGGCCATGCAGTGGAACCATGTACCGATGATGCCCACGTAGGGACAAGACTTACCAGGTCCAAGTGAGGCCAACCTGCAGGCCATGCTGTGGAACCATGTCCCGATGATGCCCAGGTAGGGAACAGAGTTACCAGGTCCAGGTGAGGCCAATATGCAGGCCATGCAGTGGAACAATGTCCCGATGATGCCCAGGTAGGGAACAGGGTCACCAGGTCCAAATGAGGCCCAGATGGAGCATATTCACTAGGTCCAGTGAGGCCCAGTTGAGGACCACTGTCACCATATCTGGTTGAGGCTTAGAGGGGTACCAGAATCACCTCGTACAGGTGACATCCAGATAGAGACCAGAGGCATCAGGTCAGGGAGAGGTCCAGAGTGGTTCCAGAGTCATCATGTCCAGGTTAGGCTCAGGCGTGGAACAGAGTCACCAGGTACCAAAGATGTCCAGGTGAGGCCCAGAGTCACCAGATCTGGGTGATGCGCAGATAGGATCAGAGTCACCAGTTCCAGGTGAGGCCAAGAAAGAGTCCACAGCAATCAGGTCCAGGTGGGGAACAAAGTCACCAGGACTGGGTGAGGCCCAGATGGTGACCAGATTCACCAGGTCCAGGTGAGGCCCAGGTGGTGACCAGAGTCCCCGGGTCCGGGACAGGACCAGGTAAGGACCAGATTCACCAGGTCCAAGAGGCCCACGAGGGGAATTGAGTCACCAGCTATGTGTGAGGCCCAGGTGGCAACCCCACTCACCAGTTCAAGGTGAGGCCGACCTGCAGGCTATGCTGAGGAACCATGTCCCGATGATACCCAGGTTGGGACCAGAGTTACCAGGTTCATGTGAGGCCAACCTGCAGGCCATGCAGTGGAACCATGTCCCGATGATGCCCAGGTAGGTACCAGAATCACCAGGTCCAAATTAGGCCCAGATGGAGCATATTCACTAGGTTCAGGTGAGGCTCAGTTGAGGACCAGAGGCACCAGAACTGGTTGAGGCCTAGAGGGGTACCAGAATCACCTGGTCCAGTGACATCCAGATGGGGATCAGAGTCACCAGGTCAGGGTGAGACCCAGCCAGGTTCCAGAGTCATCATGTCCAGGTGAGGCTCAGGTTCGAACAGAGTCACCAGGTACCAATGATGACCAGGTTAGGACCAGAGTCACCAGGTCTGAGTGACGCGCAGATAGGATCAGAGTCACCAGATCCAGGTAAGGCCCTAGTGGGGACCGGAGACACCAGGTAAATGTGAGACTACAAGAACAACACAGTCATCAGGTCCAGGTGTGTTTCATCATGTGGGAATGAGAGTCACAGGTTCAATGAGACCCAGGTGGGGACCACAGTCTCCAGGTCCAGATTGAGGTCTAGATGGGGGGACCAGAATCATCAGGATCAGTTGAGGCCAAAGTGTGGAGCAAAGTTATCATGTCCAGGTGAGGCCCAGGTATATAAGAGTGTACCCAGGTCCCAATGATGCCCATGTAAGTACCAGAGTCAACAGGTCCAGAAGAGGCCCAAATATGAAACAGAGTCATTGTGTTCCAGGTGAGGCCAGATGGAGACCACAGGAACCAGGTCCAGGAGAGCCCCATATGGGAACCAGAGCCACCAGATGCAGGTGAGGTCCAGGTGGGACCACAGTCACAAGGTCCCGGTGACGCGCAGGTTGCAACAGGATTCACCAAGTCCAGGAGAGGCCCAGGAGGCGAACAGTCACCAGATCTAGGTTCGGACCATCTAAGGACCAGATTCACCAGGCCCAAGTGAAGCCCAAGGGGTGACCAGAGTCACCAGGTAAGGGTGAGACCCAGAGTGGTAACCAGAGTAACCAGTTTAGTTTGAGGCCCAGAATGGGACCAGAGGTGCCTTGTCAAAGTGAGGCCCAGGTGTTGAATAGAGTATCCAGGTCCCAATGATGGCTGAGTGAGGACCAGAGTCACTAGGCCCATGCAGGCCCTGATGGGGAAGAGAATCACTAGGTCCTGGTTCGGCATAGAATAAGACCACAGTCAGCAGTATCCGGTGAGCCCCTTGTGGGAACCAGAGCCACTCTATGCAGCTGAGTCCCAGGTCCATGGGAGGCCCACGTGAGTAACTTATTCATCAGGTCGAAATGAGACATAGCTGGGGACAAGAGTCACCAGGACTGGGTGCGGCCTAGGTGGGGCAAGATTCAGCAGTTCTGAGTTAGGTCAAAGTGGGGACGAGAGACACCAGGTCCAGGTGTGGCCAAACTGAGGACCAGAGTCACCATATCCAGTTGAGGTCCATGTTGGAAAGAGAGTCACCAGGTCCAGGAGAGGTCCAGGTGTGACTAGAGTCACCACATCCAGGTGAAGCCCAGGTGGGGATCAGAGTCACTAGGTCCAGATGAGGCCCAGGTGAGGACCAGAGTTATCAGGTACACGTGAGGCCCCGGTGGGGATCAGAGGCCACAGGTCCATGTGAGGCCAGCTTGGGGACCATGGTCAACAGATCTACTTGAGGCCCAGGTGTGGAACACAGTAAGCAGGTACAGGTGAGTCCCCAGTGGTGACAAGAGTGACCACGTCCAGGTGAGGCCCAGGTGGGGACCAGGATCATCAGGTCCCGGGGAGGCCCTTGAAAGAACCAGAGTCAACAGTTCGAGGTCAGGCGCAGGTGGCAACCATGGTCAGGAGGTCCAAGTCAGGCCAAAGTGGGGTTCACAGTGACTAGGGCACGGTGAGACCCAGAGGGGGACCAGAGTCACCTGGTCCAGGTGAGGCCCAGTTGAGGACCAGTTTCACCATATCTGGTTCGGCTTAGAAGGGTACCAGAATCACCTGATCGAGGTGATATCCAGATGGGGACCAGAGTCACCAGGTCAGGGTGAGGCCCAGAGTGGTTCCAGAGTCATCGGGTCCAGGTGAGGCTCAGGTGTGGAACAGAATCTCCAGGTACCAATGATGCCCAGGTGAGGACCAGAGTCACCAGATCTGGGTGACATGCAGATAGGATCAGAGTCACCAGTTCCAGGTGACTGAGAAGAAGAAGAAGGCGTCTACTAAATCAGGTCCAGGTGGTGAAGAAAGTCACCAGGACTTGGTGAGGCCCAGATTTGGACCAGATTCACCAGGTCCAGGTTATTCCCAGGTGGTGACCAGAGTCCTAGGGGCTGGGAGAGGACCAGCTAAGGACCAGATTCAACAGGTCCAAATGAGGCCCACGTGGGGACCTGAGTCACCAGCTATGTGTGAGGCCCAGGTGGCAACCCCACTCCCCAGGTCCAGGTGAGGCCAACCAGCAGGCTAGAGTCACCAGATGCAGGTGAGGCCCAGGAGGGGACCAGAGTCACGAAATCCAGGTGAGGTCCATGTTCAAAGAGAGTCACCAGGTCCAGGAAAGGTCCAGGTGGGGACCAGAGTCCCCAGATCCAGGTGAAGCCCAGCTGGGGACCAGAGTCACTAGGTCCAGATGAGGTCAAGGTTGGGACCAGAGATACCAGGTACAAGGGAGGCCCCGGTGGGGAGCAGTGGCAACAGGTCCATGTGAGGCCGGCCTGGGGACCATGGTCAACAGGTCTACTTGAGGCCCAGGTGTGGAACACAGTAAGCAGGTCCAGGTGAGTCCCCGGTGGTGACAAGTGTCACCACGTCCAGGTGAGGCCCAGGTGGGGACCAGGATCACCAGGTCCAGGGGAGGCCATTGAAAGAACCAGAGTCAACAGTTCGAGGTCAGTCGCAGGTGGCGACCAGGGTCAGCAGGTCCAAGTCAGGCCAAAGTGGGGTTCACAGTCACTAGGGCACGGTGAGACCCAGAGGGGGACCAGAGTCACCTGGTCCAGGTGAGGTCAAGTTGTGGAACACAGTCACCGGGTCCCAATTTTGTCCAGTTGAGGACCATGGTCAACAGGACCAGGTGAGGCCCAGATGCGGATTGGAGTCCCCAAATCCAGGTGAAGACCAGGTGGGGACCACAGTCAACAGATCCAGGATAGTCTCATGTACAGACCAGATTCACCAGGTCCAGGTGAGTTGCAGGTGGCAACCACACTCACCAGATCCCGGTGATGCCCTGGTGCGGACCAGAGTCACGAGGTACATGAGAAGCTAGAAACAATGCAGCCACCAGGTCCACGTGATGTCCACGTGGGAACGAGAATCTCCAGTTACACGTGAGGACCTGGTGGGGATCCGACTCACCATGTCCAGGTGAGACCCAGGTGGGAACAAGTGTCACCATGTCCAGGTGTGGCCCAGGTGAAAACCAGAGTTAATAGGTCCAGCTGGGTCACTGTTAGTGAACAGTGTAACCATATCCTGATGCTACCCCGGTGGGTACCAGATACACCAGGTCCTGGTGAGGCCCAGGTGGGACCAGAGACATGAGGTCCAGGTGAGGTCCCATGGGAACCACAGTCACCAGGTCAGGTGAGGCCATGCTTAGGATCAGAGTAACCAGTTACAGGTGAGGCCCAGGAGGAGCCAGAGTCACCTGGTACAGAAGAGGCCAAAGTCAGGACCAGAGATACCAGGATCAGTTCAGTCCCAGTGGTGAATAGAGTAACCATTTCCTGATGATGCCCTGGTAAAACCAGAGTCACCAGGTCCAGATGAGGCGCAGGTGGGGAGTATGTTCACTATGTCCCAGTGAGGCCCAGATGAGTACTAGAGTCACCAGGTCAAGTTGAGGCCTAGAAGGGTACCAGATTCACCTGGTCTAGGTGACATCCAGATGGGGACCAGAGTCACCATGTCAGGCTGAGGCCCAGAGGGGATCCAGAGTCATCAAGTCCAGGTGAGGCTCAGGTGTGGAACAGAGTATCCAGGTCATAAAAGTCCACAGGTGAGTACCAGAGTCAGCAGATCTGGGTGAGGTCCAGTTAGGATCAGAGTCACCAGTTCCAGGTGAGGCCAAGAAGGAGTCCACAGCAATCAGGTCCAGGTTGAGAACAAAGTCACCAAGACTGGGTGAGGCCCAGATGGGGACCAGATTCACCAGGTCCAGGAGATTCCCAGGTGGTGACCAGAGTTACCAGTTCCAGGTGAGCACCAGGTAAGGACCAGATTCACCAGGTCCAAGTGAGGCCCACGTGGGGACTTGTGTCTCCAGGTATGGGTGAGGCCCAGGTGGAAATCCCAATCACCAGGTCAAGGTGAGGCCAACGTGCAGGCTATGCAGAGGAACCATGTCCCAATGATGCCCACATAGGGACCAGACTTACCTGGTCCAGGTGAGGCCAACCTTTGGGACCTGCTGAGGAAACGTGTCCCGATGATGCCCATATAGGGACCAGAGACACCAGGTCCAAATGAGGCCCAGATGGAGCATATTCACTAGGTCCAGTTGAGGCCCAGTTGAGGACCAGAATCACCAGATCTGGTTGAGCCCTAGAGGGATACCAGAATCACCTGGTGCAGGTGACATCCAGATAGGGACCAGAGTCACCAGGTCAGAGTGAGGCCCAGAGAGGTTCAAGAGTCATCATGTTCAGGAGAGGCTCAGGTGTGGAACAGAGTCACCACGTACCAAGGATGCCCAGGTGAGGACCAGAGTCACCAGGTCTGGGTGACGCCCAGATAGGATCAGAGTCACCAGTTCCAGGTGAGGCCAAGAAAAAGTCCACAGCAATCAGGTCCAGGTGGGGAACAAAGTCACCAGGACTGGGTGTGGCCCAGGTGGGGACCAGATTCACCAGGTCCAGGCGAGGCCCAGGTGGTGACCAGAGTCCCCGGGTATGGGAGAGGACCAGGTAAGGACCAGATTCACCACGTCCAAGAGGTCCACGTGGGGACCTGAGTCACCAGGTATGGGTGAGGCCCAGGTGGCAACCCCACTCACCAGGTCCAGGTGAGGCCAACCAGCAGGCCAGAGTTACCAAATCCAGGAGAGGCCCTAGTGAGGACCAGAGTCACCAGGTAAAATTGAGTCTACAAGAACACCACAGTCACCAGGTCCAGGTGTGATTCATGTGGGAACGAGAGTCACCAGGTCCAGGTGAGGCCAAACTGAGGACCAGTCACCAGATCCAAGTGAGGTCCATGTTGGAAAGAGTCACCAGGTCCAGGAGAGGTCCAGGTGGGGACCAGAGTCACCAGATCCAGGTGAAGTCCAGGTGGGGACCAGAGTCACCAGATCCAGGTGAAGCCCAGGTGGGGACCAGAGTCACTAAGTCCAGATGAGGTCAAGGTGGGGACCAGAGATACCAGGTACAAGTGAGGCCCCGGTGGGGAGCAGTGTCAACAGGTCCATGTGAGGCCGTCCTGGGGAACATGGTCAACAGGTCTACTTGAGGCCCAGGTGTGGAACACAGTAAGCAGGTCCAGGAGAGTCCCCGATGGTGACAATGTCACCACGTCCAAGTGAGACCCAGGTGGGGACCAGGATGACCAGGTCGAGGGGAGGCCTTTGAAAAACCAGAGTCTACAGTTTGAGGTCAGGCGCAGGAGGCAACCAGTATCAGCAGGACCAAGACAGGCCATAGAGGGGGTTCACAGTCACTAGGGAACGGTGAGACCCAGAGGGGGACCAGAGTCACCTGGTCCAGGTGAGGTCCAGTTGTGGAACACAGTCACCGGGTTCCAATTTTGCCCAAATGAGGACCATGGTCAACAGGGCCAGGTGAAGCCCAGATGGAGACCGGAGTCCCCAAATCCAAGTGAAGCTCAGGTGGGGACCAGAGTCACCAGATCCAGGGTAGTCTCAGGTGTAGACCAGATTCACCAGGTCCAGGTGAGGTGCAGGATGCAACCACACTCACCAGGTCCCGGTGAGGCCCTGGTGGGGACCAGAGTCACGATGTATATGAGAAGCTAGAAACACTGCAGCCACAAGGTCCACATTATGTCCATGTGGGAATGAAAATCACCAGTTACAGGTGAGGACCAGGTGGGGATCCGACTCACCATGTCCAGGTGAGTCCCAGGTGGGAACCAGTGTCACCATGTCCAGGTGTGGCCCAGGTGAAGACCAGAGTTAATAGGTCCGGCTGGGTCACTGTTAGTGAACAGTGTAAACATATCCTGATGCTACCCAGGTGGGAACCACAGAAACCAGGTCCTGGTGAGTCCCAGGAGGGCCCAGAGACTTGAGGTCCAGAAGAGGTCCCGATGGGAACCACAGTCACCAGGTCAGGTGAGGCCATGCTTAGGATCAGAGTCACCAGTTACAGGTGAGGCCCCTGTTGAGCCAGAGTCACCTGGTACAGAAGAGGCCAAAGTCAGGACCATAGTTACCAGGATCAGGTCAGTCCCAGTGGGGAATAGAGTAACCATGCCCCGATGATGCCCAGGTAGAACCAGAGTCACCAGGTCCAGATGAGGCGCAGGTGGGGAGGATATTCACTCGGTCCCAGTGAGGCTCAGTTGCGGACCAGAGTCACTAGGTCTAGTTGAGGCCTAGAGGGGTACCAGATTCACCTGGTCTAGGTGACATCCAGATGGGGAGCAGAGTCACCATGTCAGGGTGAGGCCCATAGGGGATCCAGAGTCATCATGTCCAAGTGAGGCTCAGGTGTGCAACGGAGTATCTAGATCATAATGGTCCACAGGTGAGGACCAGAGTCACCAGATCTGGATGAGGCCAAGTTAGGATCACACTCACCACTTCCAGGTGAAGCCAAGAATGTGTCCACAGCCATCAGGTCCAGGTGGGGAACAAAGTTACCAGGACTGTGTGAGGCCCAGATGGGGACCAGATTCAAAAGGTCCAGGTGATTCCCAGGTGGTGACCAGAGTTACCAGTTCCAGGTGAGGACCAGGTAAGGACCAGATTCACCAGGTCCAAGTGAGGCCCACGTGGGTGCATGGGTCACCAGGTACAGGGGAGGAATAGCTGGGGACAAGAGTCACCAGATCTGGGTTCGGCCTAGGTGGCTCAGGTGGAAACCCCAATCACCAGGTCCAGGTGAGGCCAACCCTTGGGCCATGCAGAGGAACTGTGTCCCGATGATGCCCATGCAGGGACCAGAGTTACCGGCTCCTGGTGATTCCAACCTGTAGGCCATGCTTTGTAACCATGTCCCGATGATGCCCAGGGAGGGACCAAAGTCACCAGGTCCAAATGAGGCCCAGATGGAGCATATTCACTAGGTCCCGTTGAGGCCCAGTTGAGGACCAGAGTCACCAGAACTGGTTGAGGCCTAGAGGTGTACCAGAATCACCTGGACCAGGTGACATCCAGATGGGGACCAGAGTCACCAGGTCAGGGTGAGGCCCAGAGGGGATCCAGAGTCATCATGTCAGGTGAGGTTCAGGTGTGGAACAGAGTATCCAGGTCATAATGATCCACAGGTGAGGACCAGAGTCACCAGATCTGGGTGAGGCCCAGTTAGGAGCAGAGTCACAATTTCCAGGTGAGGCCAAGAAGGAGTCCACTGCAATCAGGTGCAGGTGGGGAACAAAGTCACCAGGACTGGGTGAGGCCCAGATGGGGACCAGATTCAACAGTCCAGTTGATTCCCAGGTGGTGACAAGAGTTACCAGTTCCGGGTGACGACCAGGTAATGACCAGATTCACCAGGTCCAAGTGAGGCCCACGTGGGACCTGTGTCACCAGGTATGGGTGAGGCCCAGGTGGCATCCCCACTCACCAGGTCCAGGTGACACCAACCTGCAGGCCATGCAGAGGAACCGTGTCCCGATGATACCCAGGTAGGGACCACAGTTACCAAGTCAAGAAGAGGTCAACCTACAGACCATTATGTGGAACCTTGTCCCGATGTTGCCCATGTAAGGACCAGAGTCACCAGGTCCAAATGAGGCCCAGATGGAGCATATTCACTAGGTCCAGTTGAGGCCCATTTGAGGACCAGAGTCACCAGATCTGGTTGAGGCCCAGAGGGGTACCAGAATCCCCTGGTCCAGGTGACATCCAGATAGGGACCAGAGTCACCAGTTCCAGGTGAGGCCAAGAAAGAGTCCACAGCAATCACGTCCAGGAGGGGAACAAAATCACCAGGACTGTGTGAGACCCAGACGGGGACCAGAGTCACCAGATCCAGGTGTAGCCCAGGTTGGGACCAGAGTCACTAGGTCCAGAAGAGGCCCAGGTGAGGACCAGAGTTACCAGGTACACGTGAGGCACCGGTGGGGATCACAGGCAACAGGTTCATGTGAGGCCGGCTTGGGGACCATGGTCAACAGGTCTACTTGAGGCCCAGGCGTGGAACACAGTAACCAGGTCCACGTGAGTAACAGGTGGTGACAAGAGTCACCACGTCCAGGTGAGGCCCAGGTGGGGACCAGGTTCACCAGGTTCAGGGGAGGCCCTTGAAAGAACCAGAGTCAACAGTTCTACGTCAGTTGCAGGAGGCAACCAGGGTCAGCAAGTTCAAGTCAGTACAAAGTGGGGTTCACAGTCACTAGGGCACGGTGAGACCCTGAGGGTGACCAGAGTCACCTGGTCCAGGTGAGGTCCAGTTGTGGAACACAGTCACCGGGTCCCAATTCTGAATAGTTGAGGACCATGGTCAACAGGGCCAGGTGAGGCCCAGATGGGGACCGGAGTCCCCAAATCCAGGTGAAGCCCAGGTGGAGACCCCAGTCACCAGATCCAGGGTAGTCTCAGGTGCAGACCAGAATCACCAGGTCCAGGTGAGGTGCAGGTGGCAACCACACTCACCAGGTCCCGGGGAGGCCCTGGTGGGGACCAGACTCACGAGGTACATGAGATGCTAGAAACAAAACAGCCACCAGGTCCACATGATGTCCATGTGGGAACGAGAATCACCAGTTACAGGTGAGGACCAGGTGGGGATCCGACTCACCATGTCCAGGTGAGACCCAGGTGGGAACCAGTGTCACCATGTCCAGGTGTGGCTCAGGTGAAGACCAGAGTTAATAGGTCCGGCTGGGTCACTGTTAGTGAACAGTGTAACCATATCCTGATGCTACCCAGGTGGTAACCAGAGACAAAAGTTCCTGATGAGGCCCAGGTGGAACAGAGACATGAGGTCCAGGTGAGGTCCCTATGGGAACCACAGTCACCAGGTCAGGTGAGGCCATGCTTAGGATCAGAGTCACCAGTTACTGGTGAGGCCCAGGTGGAGCCATAGTCACCAGGTCCAGATGAGGCGAAGGTGGGGAGCATATTCACTACGTCCCGTTGAAGCCCAGTAGAGGACCAGAGTCACCAGGTCTAGTTGAGGCATAGAGGGGTACCAGATTCACCTGGACTAGGTGCCTTCCAGATGGGGACCAGAGTCACCATGTCAGGGAGAGGCCCAGAGGGGTTCCATAGTCATCATGTCCAGGTGAGTCTCAGGTGTGGAACAGAGTATCCAGTTCATAATGGTCCACAGGTGAGGACCAGAGTCAACAGATCTGGGTGAGGCCCAGTTAGGATCAGAGTCAACAGTTCCAGGTGAGGCTAAGAAGGAGTCCACAGCAATCAGGTCCAGGTGGGGAAAAAATTCACGAGGACTGGGTGAGGCCCAGATGGGGACACAGATTCACCAGGTCCACGTGATTCCAGGTGGTGACCAGAGTTACCAGATTCACCAAGTCCAGGTGATTCCCAGGTGGTGACCAGAATTACCAGATACACCAGGTCCAAGTCAGGCCCACGTAGGGGCCTGTGTCACCAGGTATGCGTGAGGCCCAAGTGGCAACCCCACTCACCAGGTCCAGGTGAGGCCTACCTGCAGGCCATGCAAAGTAACCGGGTCCCGATAATGCCAAGGTAGGGACCAGAGTTACCAGGTCAAGAAGAGGCCAACTAGCAGACCATTATGTGGAACCATGTCCCGATGTTGCCCACGTAGGGACCAGAGTCACCAGGTCCAAATGAGGCACAGATGGAGCATATACACTAGGTCCAGGTGAGGCCCAGTTGAGGACCAGAGGCCCCAGATCTGGTTGATGCCCTGAGGGGTACCTGATTCACCTGGTCTAGGTGACATCCAGATGGGGACCAGAGTAACCATGTCAGGGTGAGGCCCAGAGGGGATCCAGAGTCATCATGTCCAGGTGAGGCTCAGGTGTGGAACAGAGTATCCAGGTCATAATTGTCCACAGGTGAGGACCAGAGTCACCAGATCTGGGAAAGGCCCAGGTAGGATCAGAGTTACCACTTCCAGGTGAGGCCAAGAAGGTGTCCACAGCAATCAGGTCCAGGTGGGGAACAAAGTCACCAGGTCTAGGTGATTCCCAGGTGGTGACCAGATTTACCAGTTCCGGGTGAGGACTAGGTAAGGACCAAATTCACCAGGTCCAAGTGAGGCCCACGTGGGGACCTGTGTGTCCAGGCATGGGTAAGACCCAGGTGGGAACTCCACTCACCAGGTCAAGATGAGGCCTACCTGCAGGCCATGCTGAGGAACCATGTCCTGATGATGCCCAGGTAGGGACCAGAGTTACCAGGTCCAGGTGAGGCAAACCAGCAGGCCATGCAGTGGAACCATTTCCCGATGATGCCCAGTGAGTGACCAGAGTCACCATGTCCAAATGAGGCCCAGATGGAGCATATTCACTAGGTCCAGATGAGGCCCAGTTGAGGACAAGAGTCACTAGATCTGGTTGAGGCCTAGAGGGGTTCCAAAATCCCCTAGTCCAGGTGACATCCAGATGGGGACCAGATCACCAGGTCAGGGTGAGGCCCAGAGAGGTCCCAGAGACATCATGTCCAGGTGAGGCTCAGGTGTGGAACAGAGTAACCAGGTACCAATGATGCCCAGGTGAGGACCAGAGTCACCAGGTCTCGGTGACGCACAGATAGGATCAGAGTCACCAGTTCCAAGTGAGGGCAAGAAAGAGTCCAGAGCAATCAGTTCCAGGTGGGAAACATAGGCACCAGGACTGGGTTAGGCCCAGATGGGGACCAGATTCACCAGGTCCACATGAGGCCCAGGTTGTGACCAGATTCCCCGGGTCTGGGAGAAGACCTGGTAAGGGCCAGATTCACCAGGTCCAAGAGGCCCACGTGGGGACCTGAGTCAAGGTATGTGTGAGGCCATGTGGCATCCCACTAACCAAGTCCAGGTGAGGCCAACCTGCAGGCCAGAGTCACCAGATCCAGGTTAGGCCCTAGTGGGGACCGGAGTCACCAGGTAAATGTGAGTCTACAAGTACACCACAGTCACCAGGTCCAGGTGTGGTTCATGTGGGAACGAGGGTCACCAGGTCCAGGTGAGACCCACGTGGGGACGACAGTCTCCAGGTCCAGATTGAGGCCTCGGTTGGGGGACCAAGGTCATCAGGACCAGTTGAGGCCAAAGTTCGGAGCAAAGTTATCATGTCCATGTGAGATCCAGGTGCGGAACAGAGTAACCATGTGCCATTGTTGCCAGGTGGGAAAAGAGTCACAAGGTCCAGACGAGGCCTAAGTGAGGAGTAGATTCACCAGGTCCTGTTGAGGCCGAGTTGAGGACCAGTGACCCCAGCTCCGGATGAGTCCCGAGGGGGACCAGAGTCACCCGGTTCTGGTGATATCCAGGGGGGGACCAGAGTCAGCACGTCAGGGTGAGGCCCAGAGGGGAACGAGAATCACTAGGTCCAGGTGAGGCCCCGATGTGGAACTCAGAAACCAGGTCCCATGATATCCATATGAGGACCTGAGTCACCAGATCCAGGTGAGGTCCCTGTGGGAACCAGTCACCTCGTCCAGGTGAGGCCCAGGTGGGAACACAGTCACCAGGTCCAGGTGAGGCCCTAGTATATAAGAGAGTATCCAGGTCCCAATGATGCCCAGGTAAGGACAAGAGTCAACAAGTCCAGGAGAGGACCAAATATGGATCAGAGTCATTGTGTTCCAGGTGAGGCCAGATGGAGACCATAGGAACCAGGTCCAGGAGAGCCCCATATGAGAACCAGAGCCACCAGATCCAGGTGAGGTCCAGGTGGGACCACAGTCACAAGGTCCTTGTGAGGTGCAGGTGGCAACAGGATTCACCAAGTCCAGGTGAGACCCAGGTGGCGACCAGTCACCAGATCCAGGTGCGGACCAGCTAAGGACCAGATTCACCGGGTACAAGTGAAGCCCAAGGGTGACCAGAGTCACCAGGTAAGGGTGAGTACCAGAGGGGATACCAGAGTAACCAGTTTAGTTTGAGGCCCAGAATGGGACCAGAGGTCCTTGGTCAAAGTGAGGCCCAGGTATGGAATAGAGTATCCAGTTCCCAATGATTCCAGGTTGAGGACCAGAGTCACTAGGGCCATGCAGGCCCAGATGGGGAACAGAATCACTAGGTCCTGGTGAGGCATAGAATAAGACCACAGTCACCAGTATCAGGTGAGCCCCTTGTGGGAACCAGAGCCACTCTATCCAGCTGAGTCCCAGGTCCATGTGAGGCCCACGTGAGGACCAGATTCATTAGGGCAAATTGAGGCATAGCTGGGGACAAGAGTCACCAGGTCTGGGTGCGGCCTAGGTGGGGCAAGATTCAGCAGTTCTGAGTTAGTTCAAAGTGGGGACGAGAGAAACCAGGTCCAGGTGAGGCCAAACTGAGGACCAGAGTCACCAGATCCAGGTGAGGTCCATGTTGGAAAGAGAGTCACCAGGTCCAGGAGAGTTCCAGGTGGGGACCAGAGTCACCAGATCCAGGTGAAGTACAGGAGGGGACCAGAGTCACCAGATCCACTTGAAGCCCAGGTGGTGACCAGAGTCAATAGGTCCAGATGAGGCCCAGGTGAGGACCAGAGTTACCAGGTACACGTGAGGCCCCGGTGGGGATCAGAGGCAACAGGTCCATGTGAGGCCGGCTTGGGGACCATGGTCAACAAGTCTACTTGAGGCCCAGATGTGGAACACAGTAAGCAGCTCCAGGTGAGTACGCGGTTGTGACATGAGTCACCACGTCCAGGTGAGACCCAGGTGGGGACCAGGATCACAAGGTACAGGGGAGGCCCTTGAAAGTACCAGAGTCAACAGTTCGAGGTGAGGCACAGGTAGTAACCAGGGTCAGCAGTTCCAAGTCAGGGCAAAGTTGGGTTTACGGTCACTAGGACTCGGTGAGACCCAGAGGGAGACCAGAATCACCTGGTCCAGGTGAGGTCCAGTTGTTGAACACAGTCACCGGGTCCCAGTTTTGCCCAGTTGAGGACCATGGTCAACAGGGCCAGGTGAGGCTCAGATGGAGACCGGAGTCCCCAAAGCAGGTGAAGCCCAGGTGGGGACCATAGTCACCAGATCCAGGGTAGTCTCAGGTGCAGACCAGAATGACCAGGTCCACTTGAGGTGCAGGTGGCAACCACACTCACCAGGTCCCTGTGAGGCCCTGGTGGGGACCAGAGTCACGAGGTACATGAGAAGCTAGAAACACTGCAGCCACCAGGTCCACATGATGTCCATGTGGGAACGAGAATCACCAGTTACAGGGGAGGACCAGGTGGGGATCCGACTCACCATGTCCAGGTGAGACCCAGGTGGGAAGCAGTGTCAACATGTCCAGGTGTGGCCCAGGTGAAGAGCAGAGTTAATAGATCCGGCTGGGTCACTGTTAGTGAACAGTGTAACCGTATCCTGATGCTACCAAGGTGGGTACCAGAGACACCAGGTCCTGGTGAAGCCCAGTTGGGACCAGAGATATGAGGTCCAGGTGCGGTCCCGATGGGAAACACAGTCACCAGGTGAGGCCATGCTTAGGATCAGAGTCACCAGTTACCGGTGAACCCAAGGTGGATCCAGAGTCACCTGGTACAGAAGAGGCCAAATCAGGACCAGAGTTACCAGGATCAGGTCAGTCCCAGTGGGGAATACAGTAAACATGTCCCGATGATGCCCAGGTAGAACCAGAGTTACCAGGTCCAGATGAGGCACAGTTGGGGAGCATATTCACTAGGTCCCGGTGAGGCCCAGTTGAGGACCAGAGTCACCAGGTCTAGTGGAGGCCTAGAGGGGTACCAGATTCACCTGGTCTAGGTGACATCCACATGAGGACCAGAGTCACCACGTCAGGGTGAGGCCCAGAGTGGATCCAGAGTCATCATGTCCAGGTGAGGCTCACGTGTGGAACAGAGTATCCAGTTCATAATGGTCCACAGAGGAGGACAAGAGTCAGCATATTGAGTTAGGCCCAGTTAGAATGAGAGTCACCAGTTCCAGGTTAGGCCAAGAAGGAGTCCACAGCAATCAGTTCCAGGTGGGGAACAAAGTCATCAGGACTGGGGGAGGCCCAGATGGGGACCAGATTCACCCTGTCCAGGTGATTCCCAGGTGGTGACCAGAGTTACCAGTTCTGGGTGAGGACCAGGTAAGGATCAGATTCACCAGGTCCAAGTGAGGCCCACTTGGGGACCTATGTCACCACGTATGTGTGAGGCCCATGTGGAAACCCCCTCACCAGGTCCAGGTGAGGCCAACCTGCAGGCCATGCAGAGGAACCGTGTCACGATGATGCCCAAGTAGGGAACAGATTTACCAGGTCCAGGGGAGGACAACTTGCTGGCCATGCAGTGGAACCATGTCCCGATGATGCCCAGGTAGGGAACAGACGTACCAGGTCTAGGTGATGCCAACCTGCAGGCCATGTGTGGAACCATGTCCCGATGATGCCCAGGTATGGACCAGAGTTACAAGGTCCAGGTGAGGCCAACCTGCAGGCCATGCATTGGAACCATATCCCTATGATGCCCAGGTAGGAACCAGATTCACCAGGTCCAAATGAGGCCAAGATGGAATATATTCACTAGGTCCAGGTGAGGCCCAGTTGAGGACCAGAGTCACCATATCTGGTTGAGGCCTAGAGGGGTTCCAGAATCCCCTGGTCCAAGTGACATCCAGATGGGGACCAGAGTCACCAGGTCAGGGTGAGGCCCAGAGAGGTTCCAGAGTCATCATATCCAGGTGAGGCTCAGGTATAGAACAGAGTCACCACGTACCAATGATTCCCAGGTGAGGACCAGAGTCACCAGGTCTGGGTGACGGGCAGATAGGATCAGAGTCACCAGTTCCAGGTGAGGCCAAGAAAGAGTCCACAGCCATCAGGTCCCGGTGGGGAACAAAGCCACGAGGACTGGGTGAGGCCCAGATGGGGACCAGATTCACCATGTCCAGGTGAGGCCCAGGTGGTGACCAGAGTCCCCGGGTCTGGGAGAGAACCAGGTAAGGACCAGATTCACCAGATCCAAGAGGCCCACGTGGGGACAGAGTCCCCAGGAATGGGTGAGGTCCTGGAGGCAACCCCACTCACCAGGTCCAGGTGAGGCCAGCCTGCAGGCCAGAGTCACCAGATCCATGTGAGGCCCTAGTGGGGACCGGAGTCACCAGGTAAATGTGAGTCTACAAAAACACCACAGTCACCAGGTCCAGGTGTGGTTCATGTGGGAACGAGTGTTACCAGGTCCAGGTGAGACCCAGGTGGGAACCACAGTCTCCAGGTCCAGATTGAGGCCTCGGTTGGGGGACCAAGGTCATCAGGACCAGTTGAGGCCAAAGTGTGGACCAAAGTAATCATGTCCAGGTGAGGCCCAGGTGGGGAACAGAGTAACCATGTCCCAATGATGCCAGGTGGGAAAAGAGTCACATGGTCCAGACGAGGCCTAAGTGAGGAGTAGATTCACCAGGTCCTGTTTAGGCCCAGTTGAGGACCAGAGTCCCCAGCTCCGGGTGAGTCCCAGAGGTCGACCAGAGTCTCCCGGTTCTGGTGATATCCAGGGGGGGACCAGAGTCAGCACGTCAGGGTGAGTCCCAAGGTCGGACGAGAATCACTAGGTCCAGGTGAGGCCCCGATGTGGAACTGAGAAACCAGGTCCCATGATGCCCATATGAGGACCTGAGTCACCAGGTCCAGGTGAGGTCCCTGAGGGAACCAGTCACCTCGTCCAGGTGAGGCCCCGGTGGGACCACACTCACCAGGTCCAGGTGAGGCCAAGTTATATAAGAGAGTATCCAGGTCCCAATGATGCCCAGGTAAGGACCAGAGTCAACAGGTCCAGGAGAGGCCCAAATATGGATCAGAGTCATTTTGTTCCAGGTGAGGCCAGATGGAGACCACAGGAACCAGGTCCAGGAGTGCCCCTTATGGGAACCAGAGCCGCCAGATCCAGGAGAGGTCCAGGTGGGACCACAGTCACAAGGTCCAGGTAAGGCGCAGGTGGCAACAGGATTCACCAAGTCCAGGTGAGACCCAGGTGGCGACCATTCACCAGATCCAGGTGAGGACCAGCTAAGGACCAGATTCTCCAGGCCCAGTTGAAGCGCAAAGGGTGACAAGAGTCACCAGGTAAGGGTGAGGCCCAGAGGGGGAACCAGAGTAAACAGTTTAGTTTGAGGCCCAGAATGGGACCAGAGGTCCCTGGTCAAAGGTAGTCCTAAGTGTGGCATAGAGTATCCAGGTCCCAATGATGATTGGGTGAGGAACAGAGTCACTAGGGCCATGCAGGCCCAGATGGGGAACAGAATCACTAGGTCCTGGTGAGGCATAGAATAAGACCATAGTCACCAGTATCATGTGAGCCCCTTAAGGGAACCAGAGCCACTCTATCCAGCTGAGTCCCAGGTCCATGTGAGGCCCACGTGAGGACCAGATTCATCAGGTCGAATTGAGCCATAGCTGGTGTCAAGAGTCACCAGGTCTGGGTGCGGCATAGGTGGGGCAAGATTCAGCAGTTCTAAGTTAAGTCAAAGTGGGGACGAGAGACACCAGGTCCATGTGAGGACAAACTGAGTACCAGAGTCACCAGATCCAGGTGAGGTCCATGTTGGAAAGAGAGTCACCAGGTCCAGGAGAGGTCCAGAAGGGGACCAGAGTCATCCTATCCAGGTGAAGTCCAGGTGGAGACCAGAGTTACCAGGTACACGTGAGGCCCCGGTGGGGATCAGAGGCAAAAGGTCCATGTGAGACCGGCTTGGGGACCATGGTCAACAAGTCTACTTGAGGCCCAGATGTGGAACACAGTGAGCAGGTACAGGTGAGTACGCGGTTTTGACATAAGTCACCACGTCCAGGTGAGGCCCAGGTGGGGACCAGGATCACAAGATACAGGGTAGGCCCTTGAAAGTACCAGAGTCAACAGTTCGAGGTCAGCGCAGGTGGCAACCAGGGTCAGCAGGTCCAAGTCAGGCCGAAGTGGGGTTCACAGTCACTAGGGTACGGTGAGACCCAGAGGTAGATCAGAATCACCTGGTCCAGGTGAGGTCCAGTTGTGGAACACAGTCACCGGGTCCCAATTTTGCCCAGTTGAGGACCATGGTCAACAGGGCCAGGTGAGGCCCAGAAGGAGACCGGAGTCCCCAAAGAGGGTGAAGCCCAGGTGGGGACCACAGTCACCAGATCCAGGGTAGTCTCAGGTGCAGACCAGAATGACCAGGTCCACTTGAGGTGCAGGTGGCAACCACACTCACCAGGGCCCTGTGAGGCCCTGGTGGGGACCAGAGTCACGAGGTACATGAGAAGCTAGAAACACTGCAGCCACCAGGTCCACATGATGTCCATGTGGGAACGAGAATCACCAGTTACAGGGGAGGACCAGTTGTGGATCCGACTCAGCATGTCCAGTTGAGACCCAGGTGGGAACCAGTGTCAACATGTCCAGGTGTGGCCCAAGTGAAGACCAGAGTTAATAGGTCCGGCTGGGTCACTGTTAGTGAACAGTGTAACCGTATCCTGATGCTACCAAGGTGGGTATCAGAGACACCAGGTCCTGGTGAGGCCCAGTTGGGACCAGAGACATGAGGTCCAGGTGAGGTCCCGATGGGAACCACAGTCACCAGGTCAGGTGAGGCCATGCTTAGGATCAGAGTCATCAGTTACCGGTGAACCCAAGGTGGATCCAGAGTCACCTGGTAAAGAAGAGGCCAAATCAGGACCAGAGTTACCAGGATCAGGTCAGTCCCAGTGGGGAATACAGTATCCGTGTCCCGATGATGCCCAGGTAGAACCAGAGTCACCAGGTCCAAATGAAGCGCAGTTGGGGAGCATATTCCCTAGGTCCCGGTGAGGCCCAGTTGAGGACCAGAGTCACCAGGTCTAGTGGAGGCCTAGAGGGGTACCAGATTCACCTGGTCTAGGTGACATCCACATGAGGACCAGAGTCACCATGTCAGGGTGAGGCCCAGAGTGGATCCAGAGTCATCATGTCCAGGTGAGGCTCACGTGTGGAACAGAGTATCCAGTTCATAATGGTCCACAGGGGAGGACAAGAGTCAGCAGATTGAGTTAGGCCCAGTTAGGATGAGAGTCACCAGTTCCAGGTGAGGCCAAGAAGGAGTCCACAGCAATCAGGTCCAGGTGGGGAACAAAGTCACGAGGACTGGGGGAGGCCCAGATGGGGACCAGATTCACCCGGTCCAGGTGATTCCCAGGTGGGGACCAGAGTCACTAGGTCCAGATGAGGCCCAGGTGAGGACCAGAGTCACCAGGTCCAGGAGAGGTTCAGGTATGGACCAGAGTCACCAGTTCCAGGTGAAATCCAGGTGGGGACCAGAGTCACCAGATACAGGTGAAGCCCAGGTGGGGACCAGAGTCACTAGGTCCAGATGAGGCCCAGGTGAGGACCAGAGTCACCAGATCTGGGAGAGGCCCAGTTGGGATCAGAGTTACCACTTCCAGGTGAGGCCAAAAGGTGTCCACAGCAATCAGGTCCACGTGGGGAACAAAGTCACCAGGACTAGGTGATGCCCAGGTGATGACCAGATTTACCAGTTCCAGGTGAGGACTAGGTAATAGGATCAGAGTCACCAGTTCAAGGTGAGGGCAAGAAAGAGTCCAGAGCAATCAGGTCCAGTTGGGGAACATAGTCACCAGGACTGGGTTAGGCCCAAATGGACCCAGATTCACCAGGTCCAGGTGAGGCCCATGTTGTGACCAGATTCCCCGGGTCTGGGAGAAGTCCAGGTAAGGGCCAGATTCACCAGGTCCAAGAGGCCCATGTGGGGACCTGAGTCACCAGGTATGGGTGAGGCCCAGGTGGCATCAACTAATCAAGTCCAGGTGAGGCCAACCTGCAGGCCAGAGTCACCAGGCCCAGGGGAGGCCCAAGGGGTGACCAGAGTCACCAGGTAAGGGTGAGGTTAAGAGGGGGAACCAGAGTAACCAGTTTAGTTTGAGGCCCAGAATGGGACCAGCGGTTCCTGGTAAAAGTGAGGCCCAGGTGTGGAATAGAGTATCCAGGTCCCAATGATGCCTGAGTGAGGACCAGAGTCACTAAGGCCATGCAGGCCCAGATGGGGAACAGAATCACTAGGTTCTGGTGAGGCATAGAATAAGACCACATTCAGCAGTATCAGGTGAGCCCCTAGTGGGAACCAGAGCCACTCTTTCCAGCTGAGTCCCAGGTAAATGTGAGGTCCACGTGAGGACCAGATTCATCAGGTCGAATTGAGGAATAGCTAAGGACAAGAGTCACCAGGTCTGGGTGCGTAATAGGTGGGGCAAGATTCAGCAGTTCTGAGTTAGGTCAAAGTGGGGAAGAGAGACACCAAGTCCAGGAGAGGTCCAGATTGGGACCAGAGTCACCAGATCCAGGTGAAGTCCAGATGGGGACCAGAGTCTCCAGATCCAGGTGAAGCCCAGGTGGGGACCAGAGTCTCTAGGTCCAGATGAGGCCCAGGTGAGGACCAGAGTTAAAAGGTACACGTGAGGCCCCGGTGGGGATCAGAGGCAATAGGTCCATGTGAGGCCGGCTAGGGGACCATGGTCAACAGGTCTACTTGAGGCCCAGGTGTGGAACACAGTAAGCAGGTCCAGGTGAGTCCCCATGGTGACAAGAGTCACCAGTCCAGGTGAGGCCCAGGTTCGGACCAGGATCACCAGGTACAGGGGAGGCCCTTGAAAGAACCAGAGTCAACAGTTCGAGTTCAGGCGCAGGTTTCAACCAGGGCCAGCAGGTCTAAGTCAGGGGAAAGTGGGGTTCACAGTCACTAGGGAATGGTGAGACCCAGAGGGGCACCAGAGTACGTGGTCCAGGTGAGGTCCAGTTGTGGAACACAGTCACCAGGTCCCAATTTTGCCCAGTTGAGGACCATGGTCAACAGGGCCTGGTGAGCCTCACATGGGGACGAGAGTCCCCAAATCCAGGTGAAGCCCAGGTGGGGACCACAGTCACCAGATCCAGGGTACTCTCAGGTGCACACCAGAATCACCAGGTCCAGGTGAGGTGCAGGTGGCAACCACACTCACCAGGTCCCGGTGAGGCCCTGGTGGGACCAGTGTCACAAGGTACATGACAAACTAGAAACACCGCAGCCACCAGGTCCACATGATGTCCATGTGGGAACGAGAATCAACAGTTATAGGTTAGGACCAGGTGGGTATCTGACTCACCATATCCAGGTGAGACCCAGGAGGGAACGAATGTCACCATGTCCAGGTGTGGCCCAGGTTAAGACCAGAGTTAATAGGTCCGGCTGGGTCACTGTTAGTGAACAGTGTAACCATATCCTGATGCTACCCAGGTGGGTACCAGAGACACCAGGTCCTGGTGAGGCCCAGGTGGGACCAGAGACATGAGGTCCAGGTGAGGACCCGATGGGAACCACAGTCAACAGGTCAGGAGAGGCCATGCTTTGGATCAGAGTCACCAGTTACAGGTGAGGCCCAGGTGGAGCCAGAGTCACCTGGTACAGAAGAGGCCAAAGTCAGGACCAGAGTTACCAGGATCAGGTCGGTCCAGTGGGAAACAGAGTAACCATGTCCCGATGATGCCCAGGTAGACCTAGCGTCACCAGGTCCAGATGAGGCGCAGGTGGGGAGCATATTCACTAGGTCTCGGTGACACCCAGTTGAGGACCAGTGTCACCAGGTCTATTTGAGCCCTAGAGGGGTACCAGATTCACCTAGTCTAGGTGACATCCAGATGGGGACCAGAGTCACCATGTCAGGGTGAGGCCCAGAGGGGATCCAGAGTCATCATGTCCAGGTGAGGCTCAGGTGTGGAACAGAGTGTCCAGGTCCTAATGGTCCACAGGTGAGGACCAGAGTCACCAGATCTGGGTGAGGCCCAGGTTGGATCAGAGTCACCACTTCCAGTTGAGGCCAAGAAGGAGTCCACAGCAATCAGATCCAGAGGGGAACAAAGTCACCAGGACTGGGTGAGGCCCAGATGGGGACCAGATTCACCAGGTCCAGGTGATTCCCCGGTGGTGATCAGGGTTACCAGGTGCGGGTGAGGACCAGGTAAGGACGAGATTCACCAGGTCATACTGGGCCCACGGGGACCTGTGTCACCATGTATGGGTGAGGCCCAGGTGGCAAGCCTACTCACCAGGTCCAGGTGAGGCCAGCCTGCAGGCCAGAGTCACCAGATCCACGTGAGGCCCTAGTGGGGACGGGATTCACAAGGTAAATGTGAGTCTACAAGAACACCACAGTCACCAGATCCAGGTGTGGTTCATGTGGGAACGGGAGTCACCAGGTCCAGCTGAGACCCAGTTGGGGACGACAGTCACCAGGTCCAGATTGAGGCCTAGGTTTGGGGACGAGAGTCATCAGGGCCAGTTGAGGGCAAAGTGTGCAGCAAAGTTATCATGTCCATGTGAGGCCAGGTGGGGAACAGAGTAACCATGTCCCATTGATGCCAGGTGGGAAAAGAGTCACAAGGTCCAGACGAAGCCTAAGTTTGGAGTAGATTCACCAGGTCCTGTTGAGGCCCACCTGAGGACCAGTGTCCCCAGCTCCGGGTGTGTCACCCGGTTCTGGTGATATCCAGGTGGGGACCAGTGTCACAAGTCAGGGTGAGGCCCAGAGGGGGAGAGAATCACTAGGTCCATGTGAGGCCCCGATGTGGAACTGTGAAACCAGGTCCCAAGATGCCAATATGAGGACCTGAGTCACCAGGTCCAGGTGATGTCCCTGTGGGAACCAGTCACCCCGTCCAGGTGAGGCCCAGGTGGGACCACAGTCACCAGGTCCTGGTGAGGCCCAGGTATATAAGAGAGTATCCAGGTCCCATGATGCCCAGGTAAGGACCAGAGTCAACAGGTCCAGGAGAGGCCCAAATATAGATCAGAGTCATTGTGTTCCAGGTGAGGCCAGAGGGAGACCACAGGGAACAGATCCAGTAGAGCCCCATATGGGAACCAGAGTCACCAGATCCAGGTGAGGTCCAGGAGGGACCACAGTCACAAAGTCCAGGTGAGGCGCTGGTGGCAACATGATTCACCAAGTCCAGGTGAGGCCTACGTGGTGACCTGTCACCAGGGCCAGGTGCGGACAAGCTAAAGACCAGATTCACGAGGCCCAAGTGAAGCCCAAGGGGTGACCAGAGTCACCAGGTAAGGGTGAGGCTCAGAGGGGAACCAGAGTAACCAGTTTAATTTGAGGCCCACAATGGGACCAGAGATCCCTGGTCAAACTAGGCCCAGGTGTGGCATAGAGTATCCAGGTCCCAATGATGTCTGGGTGAGGACCAGAGTCACTATGGCCATGCAGGCTCAGATGGGGAACAGAATCACTAGGTCCTGGTGAGGCATAGAATAAGACCACAATCACCAGTATCAGGTGTGCCCCTTGTGGGAACCAGAGCCACTCTATCCAGGTGTGTCCCAGGTCCATGTGAGCCCCACGTCAGGACCAAATGCATCAGGTCGAATTAAGGCATAGTTCAGGACAAGAGTCACCAGGTCTGGGTGCGGGCTAGGTGGGGCAAGATTCAGCAGTTCTGAGTTAGATCAAAGTGGGGACGAGAGACACCAGGTCCAGGTGAGGCCAAACTGAGGACCAGAGTCACCAGATCCAGGTGAGGTCCATGTTGGAAAGAGAGTCACCAGGTCCAGGAGAGGTCCAGGTGCGGACTAGAGTCACCACATTCAGGTGAAGTCCAGGTGGGGACCAGAGTCACCAGATCCATGTGAAACCCAGGTGGGGACCAGAGTCACTAGGTCCTGATTAGGCCCAGGTGAGGATCAGAGTTACCAGATACACGTGAGCCCTTGGCGGGGATCAGAGCCAAAAGGTCCACGTGAGCCCGGCTTGGGGACCATGGTCAACAAGTCTACCTGAGGCCCAGGTGTGGAACACAGTAATCATGTAAAGGTGAGTCCCCGGTGGTGACAAGAGTCACCACGTCCAGTTGAGGCCCAATTGGGGACCAGGATCACCAGGTACAGGGGAGGCCCTTGAGAGAACCAGAGTCAACATTCGAGGTCAGGCGCAGGTGGCAACCAGGATCAGCAGGTCCAAGTCAGGCCAAAGTGGGGTTCACAGTAACTAGGGCACGGTGAGACCCAGAGGGGGACCAGAGTCACATGGTCCAGTTGAGGTCCAGTTGTGGAACACAGTCACCGGGTCCCAAATTTGCCCAGTTGAGGACGATAGTCAACAGTGCCAGGTGAGTCCCAGATGGGGACCGGAGTCCCGAAATCCAGGTGAAGCCCAGGTGGGGACTACAGTACCAGATCCAGGGTAGTCTCAGGTGCAGACCAGAATCACCAGGTCCAGGTGAGGTGCAGGTGGCAACCACACTCACCAGGTCCCGGTGAGGCCCTGGTGGGGACCAGAGTCACGAGGTATATGAGAAGCTAGAAAAACTGCAGCCACCAGGTCCACATGATGTTCATGTGGGAATGAGAATCACCAGTGACAGGTGAGGACCAGGTGGGGATCCCACTCACCATGTTCAGGTCAGACCCAAGTGGGTACTAGTGTCACCATGTCCAGGTGTGCCCCAGGTGAAGACCAGAGTTAATAGGTCCGGCTGGGTCACTGTTAGTGAAGAGTGTAACCATATCCTGATGCTACCAAGGTGGGTACCAGAGACACCAGGTCCTGGTGAGGACCAGGTGGGACCAGAGACATGAGGTCCAGGTGAGGTCCCGATGGGAACTACAGTCACCAGGTCAGGTGAGGCCATGCTTAGGATCAGAGTCACCAGTTACAGGTGAGGACCAGGTGGAGCCAGAGTCACCCGGTAGAGAAGATGCCAAAGTCAGGACCAGAGTTACCAGGATCAGGTCAGTCCCAGTCGGGCATAGAGTAACATTGTCCCGATTATGCCCAGGTAGAACCCGAGTAACCACGTCCAGATGAGGCGCAGGTGGGGAGTATATTCACTAGGTCCCGGTGAGGCCCAGTTGAGGTCCAGATCACCCGGTCTAGTTGAGGCCTAGAGGGGTACTAGATTCACCTGGTCTAGGTGACATCCAGATGGGGACCAGAGTCACCATGTCAGAGTGAGGCCCAGAGGGGATCCAGAGTCATCATGACCAAGTGACTCTCAGGTGTGGAAAAGAGTATCCGGGTCATAATGGTCCACAGGTGAGGACCAGAGTCACCAGATCTAGATGAGGCCCAGTTAGGATCAGAGTCACCAGTTCCAGGTGAGGCCAAGAAGGTGTACACAGCAATCAGGTTCAGGTGGGGAACAAAGTCACCAGGACTGGGTGAGGCCAAGATGGGGACCAGATTCACAAGGTCCAGGTTATTCCCAGGTGTGGACCAGAGTTACCAGTTCCGGGTGAGGACCAGTTAAGGACGAGATTCACCAGGTCCAAGTGAGATCCACGTGGGGACCTGTGTCACAATGTATGTGTGAGGCGCAGATTACCACCCCACTCACGAGGTCCAGGTGAGGCCAACCTGCAGGCCATGAAGAGGAACCATGTCCCGATGATGCCTTAGTAGGGAACAGATTTACCAGGTCCAGGTGAGGACAACCTGCAGGCCATGCAGTTGAACCATGTCCCGATGATGACCAGTTAGGGACCTGAGACACCAGGTCCATATGAGGCCCAGATGGAGCATATTCACTAGGTACAGGTGAGTCCCCTTTGAAGACCAGAGTCACCAGATCTGTTTGAGGCCTAGGGGGTACCAGAATCACCTTGTCCATGTGACATCCAGATGGGGACCAGAGTCACTAGGTCAGGGTGAGGCCCAGAGCGGTTCCAGAGTCAACATTTCCAGGTGAGGCTCAGGTGTGGTACAGAGTCACCAGGTACCAATGATGCCCAGGTGAGGACAAGAGTCACCCGGTCTGGGTGACGCACAGATAGGATCAGACTCACCAGTCCAGGTGAGGCCAAGAAAGGGCACAGCAATCAGGTCCAGGTGGGGAACAAAATCACCAGGACTGGGTGAGGCCCAGATGGGGACCAGATTCACCAGGTCCAGGTGAGGCCCAGGTGGTGACAAGAGTCCCCGGGTCTAGGAGAGGACCGGGTAAGGACAAGATTCACCAGGTCCAAGGGGCCCACGTAGGGACTTGAGTCACCAGGTATGGGTGAGGCCCAGGTGGCAACCCCACTCACCAGGTCCTGGTGAGACCAACCTGCAGGCCAGAGTCACCAGATCCACGTTAGTCCCTAGTGGGGACCGGATTCACCAGGTAAAAGTTAGTCTACAAGAACGCCAGAGTCACCAGGTCCAGGCGTGGTTCATGTAGGAACGAGACCACCAGGTCCAGGTGAGACCCATGTGGGGACCACAGTCACCAGGTCCAGGTGTGACCCAGGTGGGGACCACAGTCACTAGGTTCAGTTTGAGGCCTAGGTGCGGGGATCAGAGTCATCAAGACCAGTTGAGGTCAAAGTGTGGAGCAAAGTTATCATGTCCAGGTGAGGCTCAGAGGGAACAGAGTAACCATGTCCCATTGATGCCAGGTGGGAAAAGTGTCACAAAGTCCAGACGAGACCTAAGTGAGGAGTAGATTCACCAGGTCCAGTTGTGCCCAGTTGAGGACCAGTGTCCCAGCTCCGGGTGAGTCCCAGAGGGGGAACAGAGTCACCCTATTCTGGTGATATCCAGATGGGGACCTGAGTCACCATGTCAGGCTGTGGCCCAGAGGGGATCCAGCTTCATCATGTCCAGGTGAGTCTCAGGTGTGGAACAGAGTATCCAGTTCATAATGGTCCACAGTTGTGGACCAGAGTCACCAGATCTGGGTGAGGCCCAGTTACGATCAGAGTCACCCGTTCCAGGTGAGGCCCAAAGGAGTCCACAGCATTCAGGTCCAGGTGGGGAACAAAGTCACCAGGACTGGGTGAGGCCCAATGGGGACCAGATTCACCAGGTCCAGATGATTCCCATGTTGTGTCCAGACTTACTAGTTCCGAGTGAGGACCAGGTAAGGACCAGATTCACCATGTCAAAGAGAGGCCCACTTGGGGCCCTGTGTCACAAGGTATGGGGGAGGCCCAGGTGGCAACCCCACTTACCAGGTCCAGGTGAGGCCAACCTGCAGGCCATGCAGAGGAACCATGTCCTGGTGATGCTCAGGTTGGGACCAGATTTGCCAGGTCCAGATGAGGCCAATCTGCAGGCAATGCAGTGAAACCATGTCCCGATGAGCCCAGGTAGGGACCAGAGTCACCAGGTCCAAATAAGGCCCAGATGGAGCATATTCACTAGGTCCAGGTGAGGCCCAGTTGAGGACCAGTTTCACCATATCTGCTTGAGCCTTAGAAGGGTAAGAGAATCATCTGGTCCAGGTGATATCCAGATGGGGACGAGAGTCACCAGGTCAGGTGGAGGCCCAGAGTGGTCCCAGAGTCATCGGGTCCAGGTGAGGCTCAGGTGTGGAACAGAGTCACCAGGTACCAATGATGCCCAAGTGAGGACCAGAGTCACCAGATCTGGGTGAGGCCCAGATAGAATCAGAGTCACCAGTTGCAGGTGAGGCCAAGAGAGAGTTCACAGCCATCAGGTCCAGGTGGGGAACAAAGTCACCAGACCTGGGTGAGAACCAGATGGGGACCAGATTCACCAGGTCCAGGTGAGGCCCAGGTGGCGTTAGAGTCCCCGGGTCTAGGAAAGGACCAGGTAAGGACCAGATTCACCAGGTCCAAGAGGCTCACGTGGGGACCTGAGTCACCAGCTATGTGTGAGGCCTAGGTGGCAACCCCACTCACCAGGTCCAGGTGAGGCCAACCGTCGGGCCAGAGTAACCAGATCCAGGTGAGGCCCTAGTGGGGACGGGAGTCACCAGGTACATGTGAGTATACAAGAACACCACAGTCACTAGGTCCAGGTGTGGTTCACATGGGAACGAGAGTCACCAGGTCCAGGTGAGACCCAGGTGGGGACCACAGTCACCAGGTACAGATTGAGGCCTAGGTGGGGGGACCAGAGTCATCAGGACCAGTTGAGGCCAAAGAGTGGAGCAAAGTTATCATGTCCAGGTGAGGCCCAGGTGGGGAACAGAGTAGCAATGTCCCATTGATGCCAGGTGGGAAAAGTGTCACAAGGTCCAGACGATGCCTAAGTGAGGAGTAGATTCACCAGGTCCTATTGAGGCCCAGTTGAGGACCAGTGTCCCCATATCCGGGTGAGTCCCAGAGGGGGACCAGAGTCACCCGGTTCTGGTGATATCCAGGTGGGGACCAGAGTCACCACGTCAGGGTGACGTCCAGAGGGGGACGAGAATCACTAGGTACAGGTGAGGCCCCGATGTGGAACTGAGAAACCAGGTACCATGATGCCCATATGAGGACCTGAGTCACCAGGTCCAGGTGAGGTCCCTGTGGGAACCAGTCACCTCATCCAGTAGAGGCCCGGGTGGGACCAAAGTCACCAGGTCCAGGTGAGGCCCAGGTATATAAGAGAGTATCGAGGTCCCAATGATGCCCATGTAAGGACCATAGTCAACAGGTGCAGGAGAGGCCCAAATATGGATCAGAGTCATTGTGTTCCAGGTGAGGCCAGATGGAGACCACAGGAACCAGGTCCAGGAGAGCCCCATATAGGAACCAGAGCCACCAGATCCAGGTCAGATCCAGGTGGGACCACAGTCACAAGGTCCAGGTGAGGCACATGTGGCAACAGGATTCTCCAAGACCAGGTGAGGCCCAGGTGGAGACCATTCACCAGATTCAGGTGAGACCAGCTAAGGACCAGATTCACCAGGCCCAAGTGAAGCCAAATGGGTGACCAGAGTCACCAGGTAAGGGTGAGGCCCAAAGGGGAACCAGTAACTAGTTTAGTTTGAGTCCCAGAATGGGACGAGAGGTCCATGGTCAATGTGAGGCACAGGTGTGGAATAGAGTATCCAGGTCCTAATGATTCCTGAGTGAGGACCAGAGCCACTAGGGCCATGCAGGCCCAGATGGGAACAGAATCACTAGGACCAGGTGAGGCATAGAATAAGACCACAGTCAGCTGTATCAGGTGAGCCCCTTGTGGGAACCAGAGCCACTCTATCCAGCTGAGTCCCAGGTCCATGTGAGGCTCACGTGAGGACCAGATTCATCAGGTCGAATTGAAGTATAGCTGGGGACAAGAGTCACCAGGTCTGGTTGCGGCCGAGGTGGGGCAAGATTCAGCAGTTCTGATTTAGGTCAAAGTGGTGAGGAGGGATGCCAGATCCAGGTGAGGCCAAACTGAGTACCAGAGTCACCAGATGCAGCTCAGGTCCAGGTGTGGACCAGAGTCCCCAGATCCAGGTGAAGTCCAGGTGGGGACCAGAGTCACCAGATCCAGGTGAAGCCCAGGTGGGGACCAGAGTCGCTAGGTCCAGATGAGTCCCAGATGAGGACCAGAGTTACCAGGTACACGTGAAGTCCCGGTGGGGATCAGAGGCAACAGGTCCATGTGAGGCCGGCTTGGGGACCATGGTCAACAGGTCTACTTGAGGCCCAGGTGTGGAACACAGTAAGCAGGTCCAGGTGAGTTCCCGGTGGTGACAAGAGTCACCAGGTCCACGTCAGTCCCATGTGGACACCAGGATCACCATGTCCAGGGGAGGCCCTTGAAAGAACCAGAGTCAACAGTTCGAGGTCAGGCGCAGGTGGCAACCATGGTCAGGAGGTCCAAGTCAGGCCAAAGTGGGGTTCACAGTCACTAGGGCACGGTGACACCCAGATGGGGACCAAAGTAACCTGGTCCAGGTGAGGTCCAGTTGTGGATCACAGTCACCGGGTCACAATTTTGTCCAGTTGAGGACCATGGTCAACAGGGCCAGGTGAGGCCCAGAGGGGAACCAGAGCCCCAAATCCAGGTGAAGCCCAGGAGGGGACCACAGTCACCAGAACCAGAGTATTCTCAGGTGCAGACCAGAATCACCAGGTCCAGGTGAGGTGCAGGTGGCAACCACACTCAACAGGTCCCGGTGAGGCCCTGTTGGGGACCAGAGTCACGAGGTACATGAGAAGCTAGAAGCACTGCAGCCTCCAGATCCACATGATGTCCATGTGGGAACGAGAATCACCAGTTACAGGTGAGGACCAGGCAGGGATCCGAATCACCATGTCCACGTGAGACCCAAGAGGGAACCAGTGCCACCATGTCCAGGTGTGGCCCAGGTGAAGACCAGAGTTAATAGGTCCGGCTGGGTCACTGTTAGTGAACAGTGTAACATTATCCTGATGCTACCAAGGTGGGTAACAGAGACACCAGGTCCTGGTGAGGCCCAGGTGGGACAAGAGACATGAGGTCCAGGTGAGATCCCGATGAGAACCACAGTCACCAGGTCAGGTAAGGCCATGCTTAGCCTCAGAGTCACCAATTACAGGTGAGGCCCAGGTGGAGCCAGAGTCACCAAGTAGAGAAGACGCCAAAGTCAGGACCAGAGTTACCAGGCTCAGGTCAGACCCAGTGGGGAATAGAGTAACCATGTCGCGATGATGCCCAGGTAGAACCCGAGTCACCACGTACAGATGAGGCGCAGGTGGGGAGTATATTCACTAGGCCCCGGTGAGGCCCATTTGAGGACCAGATTCCCCCAGTCTATTTGCGGCCTAGAGGGGTACCAGATTCACCTGGTCTAGGTGACATCCATATGGGGACCAGAGTCACCAGGTCAGGGTGAGGCCCAGAGAGGTTCAAGAGTCAACATGTCCAGGTGAGGCTCAGGTGTGGAACAGAGTCACCAGGTACCAATGATGCCCAGGTGAGGACCAGAATCACCAGGTCTGTGTGACGCGAAGATAGGATCAGAGTCACAAATTTCAGGTGAGGTCAAGAAAGAGTCCACAGCAATCAGGTCCAGGTGGGGAACAAAGTCACCAAGACTGGGTGAGGCCCAGATGGGGACCAGATTCACCAGGTCCATGTGATTCCCAGGTGGCGACCAGAGTTACCAGTTCCGGGTGAGCACCAGGTAAGGACGAGATTCACCAGGTCCAAGTGAGACCCACGTGGGGACCTGTGTCACATTGCATGTGTGAGGCCCAGGTTGACACCCCACTCACCAGGTCCAGGTGAGGCCAACCTGCAGGCCAAGCAGAGGAACCATGTCTCGATGATGCCCAGGTAGACATCAGAGTTACCAGGTCCAGGTGAGGCCAACCTGCAGGCCACGTAGTGGAACCATGTCCCGATGATGCCCAGGTAGGGACCAGAGTCACCAGGTCCAAATGAGGCCCATATGGAGCATATTCACTAGGTCCAGGTGTGGCCCAGTTGAGGACCAGAGGCACCAGAACTGGTTGAGGCCTAGGGGGATACCACAATCACCTGATCCAGGTAACATCCAGATGGGGACCAGAGTTACCAGGTCAGGGTGAGGCCCAGCCAGGTTCCAGAGTCATCATGTCAAGGTGAGGCTCAGGTGTCGAAAAGAGTCACCAGGTACCAATGATGCCCAGGTTAGGACCAGAGTCACCAGGTCTGAGTGACGCGCAGATAGGATCAGAGTCACGAGTTCCAGGTGAGGCCAAGAAAAAGTCCACAGCCATCAGGTCCAGTTGGGGAACACAGTCACCAGGACTGGGTGAGACCCAGATGGAGTCCAGATTCTCCAGGTCTTGGTGAGTTCCAGGTGGTGACCAGAGTCCCCGGGTCCGGGAGAGGACCAGGTAAGGACCAGATTCACCAGGTCCAAGAGGCCCACGTGGGGACCTGAGTCACCAGGTATGGGTGAGGCCCAGGTGGCACACCACTCACCAGGTTCAGGTGAGGCCAACCTGCAGGCCAGAGTCTCCAGATCCAGGTGAGGCCCTAGTGGGGACCGGAGTCACCAGGTAAATATGGGTCTACAAGAACACCACAGTCAACAGGTCCTGGTGTGGTTCATGTGGGAATGAGAGTCACCAGGTCCAGGTGAGACCCAGGTGCGGACCACAGTCACCAGGTCCAGATTAAGCCTAGGTGTGGGGACCAGAGTCATCAGGACAAGTTGATGCCAAAGTGTGGAGCAACGTTAACATGTCCAGGTGAGGCCCAGGTGGGGAACAGAGTAACCATGTCCCATTGATGCTAGGTGAGAAAAGAGTCACAAGGTCCAGACGAGGCCTAAGTGAGGAGTAGATTCACCAGGTCCTTTTGAGGCCCAGTTTAGGACCACTGTCCCCAGCACCGGGTTAGTCCCAGACGGAGACCAGAGTCACTGATTCTGGTGATATACAGGTGGTTACCAGAGTTACCACGTCAGGGTGAGGGCCAGAGAGGGACGAGAATCACTAGGTCTAGGTGAGGCCCCGATGTGGAACTGAGAAACAGGTCCCATGATGCCCATATGATGACCTGAGTCACCAGGTCCAGGTGAGGTCCCTGTGGGAACCAGTCATCTCGTGCAGGTGAGGATCAGGTGGGACCACAGTCACCAGGTCCAGGTGAGGCCCCGGTATATAAGAGAGTATCCATGTCCCAATGATGCCCAGGTAAGGACCAGAGTCAACAGGTCCAGGAGAGGCCGAAATATGGATCAGATTCATTGTGTTCCAGGTGAGGCCAGATGGACACCACAGAGAACAGTTACAGGAGAGCCCCATATGGGAAACAGAGCCACCAGATCCAAGTGAGAACCAGGTGGGAACACAGTCAAAAGTTCCAGGTGAGGCGCAGTTGGAAACAGGATTCACCGAGTCCAGGTGAGGCCCAGGTGGCGACCAGTCATCAGATCCAAGTGAGGACAAGCTAAGGACCAGGTTCACCAAGCCCAATGAAGCCAAAGGGGTGACCTGAGTCACCAGGTATGGGTGAGGCCCAGTGGGGGAACCAGAGTAACCAGTTTAGTTTGAGGCCAAGAATGGGACCAGAGGTCCCTGGTCAGAGTGAGTCCCAGATGTGGAATAGAGTATCCAGGTCCCAATGATGCCTGGGTGAGGACCACAGTTACTAGTACCATGCAGGCCCAGATGGGGAACAGAATCACTAGGTCCTGGTGAGGCATAGAATAAGACCACAGTCAGCAGTATCAGGTGAGCCCCATGTGGGAACCAGAGCCACTCTATGCAGCTGAGTCCCAGGTCCATGTGAAGCCCACGTGAGGACCAGATTCATCAGGTCGAATTGAGGCATAGCTGGGGAAAAGAGTCACCAGGTATGGGTGCGGCCTAATTGGGGCAAGATTCAGCAGTTCTGAGTTAGGTCAAAGTGGGGACGAGAGACGCCAGGTCCAGGTGAGGTCAAACTGAGGACCAGAGTCACCAGATTCAGGTGAGGTCCATGTTTGAAAGAGAGTCACCAGGTCCAGCAGAGGTGCAGGAGGGGACCAGAGTCACCAGATCCAGGTGAAGCCCAGGTGGGGACCAGAGTCACTAGGTCCAGATGAGGCCCAGGTGAGGACCAGAGTTACAAGGTACACGTGAGGCACCGGTGGGGGTCAGAGGCAACAGGTCCATGTGAAGCCGGCTTGGGGACCATGGTCAACAGGTCTACTGGAGGCCCAGGTGTGGAACACAGTAAGCAGGTCCAGGTGAGTCTCTGGTTGGGACAAGTGTCACCACGTCCAGTTGAGGAGCAGGTGGGGACAAGGATCACCAGGTACAGGGGAGGCCCTTGAAAGAACCAGAGTCAACAGTTCGAGGTCTGGCGTAGGTGGCAACCAGGGTCAGCATGTCCAAGTCATGCCAAAGTGGGGTTCACAGTCACTAGGGCACGGTGACCCCTAGAGGGGTCCAGAGTGACCTGGTCCAGGTGAGGTCCAGTTGTGGATCACAGTCACCGGGTCCCAATTTGGCCCAGGTGAGGATCATGATCAAAAGGGCCAGGTGAGGCCCAGATGTGGACCGGAGTCCCCAAATCCAGGTGAAGCCCAGGTGGGGACCACAGTCACCAGATCTAGGGTAGTCTCAGGTGCAGACCAGAATCACCAGGTCCAGGTGAGTTGCAGGTGTCAACCACACTCACCAGGTCCCGGTGAGGCCCTGGTGGGGACCAGAGTCACGAGGTACATGAGAAACTAGAAACACTGCAGCCACCAGGTCCACATGATGTCCACGTGGGAACGAGAATCATCAGTTACAGGTGAGGACCAGGTGGGGATCCGACTCACCATGTCCAGGTGAGACCCTGGTGGGAACCAGTGACACCATGTCCAGGTGTGGCCCAGTTGAAAACCAGACTTAATAGGTCCGGCTGGGTCACTGTTAGTGAACAGTGTAACCATATCCTGATGCTACCCTTGTGGGTACCAGAGACACCAGGTCCTGGTGAGGGTCAGGAGGGACCAGAGACATGAGGTCCAGGTGAGGTTCCATTGGGAACCACAGTCACCAGGTCTGGTGAGGCCATGCTTAGGATCAGAGTCACCAGTTAGAGGTGAATCCCTGGTGGAGCCAGAGTCACCTGGGACAGAAGAGGCCAAAGTCAGGACTAGAGTTACAAGGATTAGGTCAGTCCCAGTAGGGAATAGAGTAACCATGTCCCGATGATGCCCAGGTAGAACCCGAGTCACCACGTCCAGATGAGGCACAGGTGGGGAGCATGTTCACTAGGTCCCGGTGAGGCCCAGTTGAGGACCAGAATGCCCAGGTTTAGTTGAGGCCTAGAGGGGAACCAGATTCACCTGGCCTTCGTGACATCCAGATGGGGACGAGAGTCACCATGTCAGGGTGAGGCCCAGAGTTGATCCAGAGTCATCATGTCCAGGTGAGGGTCAGGTGTGGAACAGAGTATCCAGGTCATAATGGTCCACAGGTGAAGACCAGAGTCATCAGATCTGGGTGAGGCTCACATAGCCTCAGACGCACCAGTACCAGGTGAGGCCAAGAAGGAGTCCACAGCCATCAGGTCCCGGTAGGGAACAAAGTCACCAGGACTGGGTGAGGCCCAGATTGGGACCTGATTCACCAGGTCCAGGTGATTCTCACGTGGTGACCAGAGTTACCAGTTCCGAGTGAGGACCAGGTAAGGACCATATTCACCAGGTCCAAGTGAGGCCCACTTGGGTACCTGTGTCACCGGTATGGGTGAGGCCCAGATGGCAACCCCACTCACCAGGTCCAGGGGAGGCCAAACTTCGGGCCATGCAGAGGAACCGTGTCCCAATAATGCCCAGGTAGGGACCAGAGTTACGAGGTGCAGGTGAGGCACTAATGGGGTCCGGAGTCACCAGGTAAATGTGTCTACAAGAACAGCACAGTCACCAGGTCCACATGTGGTTCATGTGGGAACAAGAGTCACCAGGTCCAGGTGAGACCCAGGTGGGGACCACAGTCAACAGGTCTAGATTGAGGACTAGGTGGGGGACCAGAGTCATCAGGACAAGTTGATGCCAAAGTGTGGAGCAAAGTTATCATGTCCAGGTGAGGCCCAGGTGGGGAACAGAGTAACCATATCCCATTGATGCCAGGTGGGAAAAGAGTCACAAGGTCCAGACGAGGCCTAAGTGAGGGGTAGATTCACCGGGTCCTGTTGAGGCCCAGATGAGGACCAGTGTACCCAGCTCCCGGTGAGTCCCTGAGGTGGACCAGAGTCACCTGGTTCTGGTGATATCCAGGTGGGGACCAGAGTCACCACGTCAGGGTGAGGCCCAGAGGGGGACGAGAATCACTAGGTCCAGGTGAGGCCCCGATGTGGAACTGAGAAACCAGGTCCCATGTTGCCCATATGAGGACCTGAGTCACCAGGTCCAGGTGAGGTCTCTGTGGAAACTAGGCACCTCGTGCAAGTGAGGCCCAGGTGGGACCACAGTCACCAGGTTCAGGTGAGGCCCAGGTATATAAGTGAGTATACAGGTCCCAATGAGGCCAGGTAAGGACCAGAGAGAACAGATCCAGGATAGGCCCAAATATGGATCAGAGTCATTGTTTTCCAGGTGAGTCCAGATGGAGACCACAGAAACCAGGTCCAGGAGAGCCCAATATGGGAACCAGAGCCACCAGATCCACGTGAGGTCCAGGTGGGACCACAGTCACAAGGTCCAGGTGAGGCGCAATTAGCAACAGGATTCGCCAAGCCCAGGGGAGGCCCAGGTGGCGACCAGTCACCACATCCATGTGCGGACCAGCTAATGTCCAGATCCACCAGGCCCAAGAGAAGTCAAAGGGGTGACCAGAGTCACCAGATCCAGGTGAAGCTCTGGTGGGGACCAGAGTCACTAGGTCCAGATGAGGTCAAGGTGGGGACCAGAGATATCAGGTACAAGTGAGGCCCCGGTGGGGGTCAGAGGCAACAGGTCCATGTGAGGCCGGCTTAGGGACCATGGACAACAGGTCTACTTGAGGCCCAGGTGTGGAACACAGTAAGCAGGTCCAGGTGATTCCCTGGTGGTGACAAGTGTCACCACGTCCTGGTTTGGCCCAGGTGGGGACCAGAATCACCAGGTACAGTGGAGGCCCTTGAAAGAACCAGAGTCAACAGTTCGAGGACAGGCGCAGGTGGCAACCAGGGTCAGCAGGTCCAAGTCAGGCCAAAGTGGGGTTCCCAGTCACTAGGACACATGAGACCCAGAGGGGGACCAGAGTGACCTGTTCCAGGTGAGGTCCAGTTGTGGAACACAGTCACCGGGTCCCAATTTTGCCCAGTTGAGGACCAGGGTCACCAGACCTGGTTGAGGCCCAGAGGGGTACCATAATCCCCTGGTCATGGTGACATCCATATGGGGACCAGAGTCACCAGGTCAGGTTGATAGCCAGAGAGGTAACAGAGTCATCATGTCCAGGGGAGCTTCAGGTATGGAACAGAGTCACCAGGACCAATGATGCCCAGGTGAGGACCAGAGTTACCAGGTACACGAGAGGCCCCGGTGGGGATCAGAGGCAACAGGTCCATGTGAGGCCGGCTTGGGGACCATGGTCAACAGGTCTACTTGAGGCTCAGGTGTGGAACACAGTAACAAGGCCTAGGTGAGTAACCGGTGGTGACAAAAGTTACCACGTCCAGGTGAGGCCCAGGTAGGGACTAGGATCACCAGTTCCAGGGGAGGTCCTTGAAAGTACCAGAGTCAACAGTACGATGTCAGTCGCAGGTGGGAACCAGGGTCAGCAGGTCCAAGTCAGTCCAAAGTGGGGTTCACAGTCACTAGGGCACGGTGAGACCCAGAGGGGGACCAGAGTCGCCTGGTACAGGTGAGGTCCAGGTGTGGAACACAGTCACCAGGTCCCAATTTTGCCCAGTTGAGTACCATGGTCAACAGGACCATGTGACGCCCAGATGGGGACCGGAGTCCCCGAATCCAGGTGAAGCCCAGGTGTAGACCACAGTCACCAGATCCAGGGTATTCTCAGGTGCAGACCAGAATCACCAAGTCCAGGTGAGGTGCAGGTGGCAACCACACTCACCAGGTCCCGGTGAGGCCCTGGTGGGGACCAGAGTCGCGATGTACTGAGAAGCTAGAAACACTGCAGCCACCAGGTCCACATGATGTCCATGTGGTAACGACAATCACCAGTTACAGGTGAGGACCAGGTGGGGATCCGACTCACCATGTCCAGGTGAGATCCAGGTGGGAACCAGTGTCACCATGTCCAGGTGTGGCCCAGGTGAAGACCAGAGTTAATAGGTCCAGCTGGATCACTGTTAGTGAACAGTGTAACAATATCCTGATGTTACCCAGGTGGGGACCAGAGACAAAGGTCCAGGTGAGATCCCGATGGGAACCACAGTCACCAGGTCAGGTGAGGCCATGCTTAGGATCAGAGTCACCAGTTACAGATGAGGCCCAGGTAGAGCCAGAGTCACCTGGTACAGAAGAGGCCAAAGTCAGGACCAGAGTTGACATGATCAGGTCAGTCCCAGTGGGGAATACTGTAACCATTTCCCGAGGATGCCCAGGTAAAACCAGAATCACCATGCCCAGATGCGTCGCAGGTGGGGAGCATGTTCACTAGGTCCCGGTGAGGCCCACTTGGGGCCCAGAGTCACCAGGTCAAGTTGAGGCCTAGAGGGGTACCAGGTTCACCTGGTCTAGGTGAAATCCAGATGGGGACCAGAGTCACCATGTCAGGCTGAGGCCCAGAGGGGATCCAGAGTCATCATGTCCAGGTGAGGCTCACGTGTGGAACAGAGTATCCAGTTCATAATGATACACAGGTGAGGACCAGAGTCACTAGATCAGGGTGAGGCCCAGTTAGTATCAGAGTCACCAGTTCCAGGTGAGGTCAAGAAGGAGTCCACAGCAATCACGTCCAGTTGGGGAACAAAGTCACCAGGAATGGATGACCCAAGATGGGGACCAGATTCACCAGGTCCAGGTGATTCCCAGGTGGTGACCTGAGTTAAGAGTTCCGGGTGAGGACCAGGTAAATTCCAGATTCACCAGGTCCAAGTGAGGCCCACGTGGGGACCTGTGTCACCAGGCATGGGCGAGGCCCATGTGGAAACCCCACTCACCAGGTCCAGGTGAGGCGAACCTGCAGGCCATGCAGAGGAACCATATCTCGATGATGCCCAGGTAAGGACGAGATTTAACAGGTCCAGGTGAGGCCAACCTGCAGGCCATGCAGTGAAACCATGTCCCGATGATGCCGAGGTTGGGATCAGAATCACCAGGTCCAATGAGACCCAGATGGAGCATATTTACTAGGTCCAGGTGAGTTGCAGTGGAGTACCAGAGTCACAAGACCTGGTTGAGGCCTAGAGGGGTACCAGAATCACCTGGTCCAGGTGACATCCAGATGGGGACCAGAGTCACCAGGTCAGGATGAGGCCCAGAGAGGTTCCAGAGTCAACATGTCCAGGTGAGGCTCAGGTGTGGAACAGAGTCACCAGGTACCAAAGATGCCCAGGTGAGGACCAGAGTCACCAGGTCTGGGTAATGCGCAGATAGGATCAGAGTCACCAGTTCAAGGTGAGGCCAATAAATTGTCCACAGCAATCATCCAGGTGGGGAACAAAGTCACCAGGACTGGGTGATGCCCAGATGGGGACCAATTGACTAGGTCCAGGTGAGGCCCAGGGGGTGACCAGAGACCCCGGGTATCGGAGACGACCAGGTAAGGACCAGATTCACCAGGTCCAAGAGGCCGACGAGGAGCCTGTGTCCCCAGGTACGGGTGAGGCACAGGTGGCAACCACACTCACCAGGTCCAGGAGAGGCCATCTTTCGCGCCATGCAGAGGAACCGTGTCCCGATGATGCCCATGTAGGAACCAGAGTTATCAGGTCCAGGTGATGCCAACCTGCAGGCCATGCAGTGGAACCATGTACCGATGATGCCGAGGGAGGGACCAGAGTCACCAGGTCCAAATGAGGCCCAGATGGAGCATATTCACTAGGTCCAGGTGAGGCCCAGTTGAGGACAAGAGTCACCAGATCTGGTTGAGGCTCAGAGGGGTACCAAAATCACCTGGTCCAGGTGACATCCAGATGGGGACCAAAGTCACCAGGACAGGGTGAGGCCCAGAGAGGTTCCAGAGTCATCATGTCCAGGTTAGGCTCAGGTGTGGAACTGAGTCACCAGGTACCAAGATGCCCACATGAGGACCAGAGTCAACAGATCTGGGTGACGCTCAGATAGGATCAGAGTCACCAGTTGCAGGTGAGGCAAAGAAAGAGTCCACAGCAATCAGGTCCAAGTGGGGAACAAAGTCACCAGGACTGGGTGAGGCACAGATGGGGACCAGATTCACCAGGCCCAGGTGAGGCCAAGGTGGTGACCAGAGTCCCCGGGTCTGGGAGAAGACCAGGTAAGGGCCAGATTCACCAGATCCAAGAGGTCCACGTGGGCACGTGGTCACCAGGTATGTGTGAGGCCCAGGTGTGAACCCCACTAACCAGGTCCAGGTGAGGCCACCTTGCAAGCCCGAGTCACCAGAACAGGTGAGGCCCCAGTAGGACCGGAGTCACCAGGTAAATGTGAGTCTACAAGAACACCACAGTCACCAGGTCTAGGTGTGTTTCATGTGGGAACGAGAGTCACCAGGTCCAGGTGAGACCCAGGTGGGGACCACAGTCACCAGGTCCAGATTGAGGCCTAGGTGGGGGGACCAGAGTCATCAGGACCAGTTGAGGCCAAAGTGTGGAGCAAAGTTATCATGTCCAGGTAAGGCCCAGGTGGGGAACAGAGTAACCATGTCCCATTGATGCCAGGTGGGAAAAGAGTCACAAGGTCCAGACGAGGCCTTAGTGAGTAGATTCACCAGGTCCTGTTTACGCCCTGTTGAGGACCAGGGTCCCCAGCTCCGCGTGACTCCCAGAGGGGGACCAGCGTCACCCGGTTCTGGTGATATCCAGGTGGGGATCAGAGTCAGCACGTCAGGGTGACACCCAGAGTCGGACGAGAATCACTATGTCCAGGTGAGGCCCCGATGTGGAACTGAGAAACCAGGTCGATAGATGCCCATATGAGGACCTGAGTCACCAGGTCCAGGTGATGTCCCTGTGGGAACCAGTCACCTCGTCCAGGTGAGGCCCAGGTGGGACCACAGTCACCAGGTCCAGGTGAGGCCAAGTTATATAAGAGAATATCCAGGTCCCAATGATGCCCAGGAAAGGACCAGAGTCAACAGATCCAGGAGAGGCCCAAATATGGATCAGAGTCATTGTGTTCCAAGTTAGGCCAGATGGAGACCACAGGAACCAGGTACAGGAGTGCCCCTTATGGGAACCATAGCCGCCAGATCCAGGTGAGGTCCAGGTGGGACCACAGTCACAAGGTCCAGGTGAGGCGCAGGTGGCAACAGGATTCACCAAGTCCAGGTGAGGCCCAGGTGGCAACCAGACAGCAGAACTAGGTGAGGACCAGCTAAGGACTAGATTCACCAGGACCAAGTGAAGCCCAAGGGGTGACCAGAGTCACCAGGTAAGGGTGAGTCCCAGAGGGGGAACCAGAGTAACCAGTTTAGTTTGAGGCCAAGAATGCCACCAGAGGTCCCTGGTCAAAGTGAGGCCCAGGTGTGGAATAGAGTATCCAGGTCCCAATGATGCCTGGGTGAGGACCAGAGTCACTGGGGCCATGCAGTCCCAGATGGGGATCAGAATCACTAGGTCCTGCTGAGGCATAGAAAAAGACCCCAGTCACCAGTATCAGGTGAGCCCTTTGTGGGAACCAGAGCCACTCTATCCAGCTGAGTCCCAGGTCCATGTAAGGCCCAAGTGAGGACCAGATTGATCAGGTCGATGAGGCATAGCTGGGGACAAGAGTCACTATGTCTGGGTGCGGCCTAGGTGAGGCAAGATTCAGCAGTTCTGAGTTAGGTCAAAGTGGGGACGACAGACACCAGTTCCAGGTGAGGCCAAACTGAGGACCAGAGTCACCAGATCTAGGTGAGGTCCATGTTGGAAAGAGAGTCACCAGGTCCAGGAGAGGTCCAGGTGGGGACCAGAGTCACCAGATCCAGGTGAATTCCAGGTGGGGACCAGAGTCACCAGATCGAGTTGAAGCCCAGGTGGGGACCAGAGTCACTAGGTGCAGATGAGGCCCAGGTGAGGACCAGAGTTACCAGGTACACGTGAGGCGCTGGTAGGTATCAGAGGCAACAGGTCCATGTGAGGCAGGCTTGGGGACCATGGTCAAGAGTTCTACTTGAGGCCCAGTGTGGAACACTGTAACCAGGTCCAAGTGAGTCCCCGGTGGTGACAAGAGTCACCAGGTCCAGGTGAGGCCCAGGTGGGAACCAGGATCACCAGGTCAAGTTGAGGCCTAGAGGGGTACCAGAATCACCTGGTCCAGGTCACATCCTGATGGGGACCAGAGTCACCATGTCAGGCTGAGGCCCAGAGCGGATCCAGAGTCATCATGTCCAGGTGAGGCTCAGGTGTGGAACAGAGTATCCAGGTTATAATGGTCCACAGGTGAGGACCAGAGTGACCAGATCTGGGTGACGCGCAGATAGGATCAGAGTCACCAGTTCCAGGTGAGGCCAAGAAAGAGTCCACAGCAATCATGTCCAGGTGGGGAACAAAGTCACCAGGACTGGGTGAGGACTAGATGGGTACCAGATTCACCAGGTCCAGGTGAGGCCCAAGTGGTGACCAGAGTTACCAGTTCCGGGAAGGACCAAGTAAGGACCAGATTCACCAGGTACAAGAGGCCCACCTGGGGACCTGAGTCACCAGGTATGGAGTGGCAGCCCACTCACCATGTCCAGGTGGGGCCATCCTGCAGGCCAGAGTCACCAGATCTAGTTGAGGCCCTAGTGGGGACCGGAGTCACCAGGTAAATGTGAGTCTACAAGAACACCACAGTCACCAGGTCCAGGTGTGGGTCATGAGGGAACGAGAGTCACTAGGTCCAGGTGAGACCCAGGTGGCGACAGTCACCATGTCCAGATTGAGTCCTAGGTGGGGGGAGCAGTGTCATCAGGACCAGTTGAGGCCAAAGTGTGGAGCCAAGGTATCATGTCCAGGTGAGGCCCAGGTGGGGAACAGAGTAACCATGTCCCATTGATGCCAGGTGGAAAAAGAGTCACAAGGTGCAGACGAGGCCTAAGTCAGGAGTAGATTCAACAAGTACTGTTGAGGTCCAGTTGAGGACCAGTGTCCCCAGCTCCAGGTGAGTCCCAGAGGGGTACCAGAGTCACCCGGTTCTGGTGATATCCAGGTGAGGACCAGAGTCACCAGGTCAGGGTGAGGCCCAGAGTTGGACGAAATCACTAGGTCCACTTGAGGCCCCGATGTGGAACTGAGAAACCAGGTGAATGATGCCCATATGAGGACCTGAGTCACCAGGTCCACGTGATGTCCCCGTGGGAACCAGTCACCTCGTCCAGGTGAGGCCCATGTGGGACCACAGTCTCAAGGTCCAGGTGAGGCCCAGGTATATAAGAGAGTATCCAGGTCCCAATGATGCCCAGATAAGGACCTGAGTCAAGATCCAGGAGAGGCACAAATAGGGATCAGAGTCATTGTGTTCCAGGTGAGGCCATAGGAGACCACAGGAACCAGGTAAAGTAGAGCCCCATATGGGAACCAGAGCCACCAGATCCAGGTGAGGTCCAGGAGGGACCAGAGTCACAAGGTCCAGGTGAGGCGCAATGGCTACAGGATTCACCAAGTCCAGGTGAGGTCCACGTGGTGACCTGTCACCAGATCCAGGTGCGAACCAGCTAAGGACCAGATTCACCAGGCCCAAGTGAAGCCCAAGGGGTGACCAGAGTCACCAGGTAAGGGTGAGGCCCAGAGGGGGAACCAGAGTAACCAGTTTAGTTTGAGGCACAGATTGGGACCAGAGGATCCTGGACAAAGTGAGACCCAGGTGTGGAATAGAGTATCCAGGTCCCAATGATGCCTGGGTGAGGACCAGAGTCACTAGGGCCATGCAAGCCCAGATGGGGAACAGAATAACTATGTCCTGGTGAGGCATAGAATAAGAACACAGTCACCAGTATCAGGTGAGCCCCTTGTGGGAACCAGAGCCACTCCATCCAGCTGAGTCCCAGGTCCATGTGAGGCCCACGTGAGGACCAGATTCATCAGGTCGAATTGAGGCATAGCTGGGGACAAGAGTCACCAGGTCTGGGTGCGGCCTAGGTGGGGCAAGATTCAGCAGTTCTGAGTTAGGTCAAAGTGAGGACGAGAGACCCAAGGTCCAGGTGAGACCAAACTGAGGACCAGAGTGACCAGATCCAGTTGAGTTCCATGTTGGAAAGAGAGTCACCAGGTCCAGGAGAGGTCCAGCTGGGGACCAGAGTCACCAGATCCAGGTAAAGTCCAGGTGGGGATCAGAGTCACCAGATGCAGGTGAAGTCCAGGTGAGGACCAGAGTCTCTAGGTGCAGATGAGGCACAGGTGAGGACCAGAGTTACCAGCTACACGTGAGGCCCCGGTGGGGATCAGAGGCAACAGGTCCATGTTAGGCGGGCTTGGGGACCATGGTCAAGAGGTGTACTTGAGGCCCAGGTGTGGAACACAGTAAGCAGGTCCAGGTGAGTCTCCGGTGGTGACAAGAGTCACCACATCCAGGAGAGGCCCAGGTGGGCACCAGGATCACCAGGTACAGGGGAGGCCCTTGAAAGAACCAGAGTCAACAGTTCGAGGTCAGGCGCAGTTGGCAACCAGGGTCAGCAGGTCGTAGCCAGGCCAAAGTGGGGTTCACAGTCACTAGGGCACGGTGAGACCCAGAGGGGGACCAGAGTCACCTGTTCCAGGTGAGGTCCAGTTGTGGAACACAGTCACAGGGTCCCAATTTTGCCCAGTTGTGGACCATGGTCAACAGGGCCAGGTGAGGCCCAGATGGGGACCAGAGTCCCCAAATCCAGGTGAAGCCCAGGAGGGAACCACAGTCACCAGATCCAGGGTAGTCTCAGGTGCAGACCAGAATCACCAAGTCCAGGTGAGGTGCAGGTGGCAACCACACTCACCAGGTCCCGGTGAGGCCCTGGTGGGGACCAGAGTCACTAGGTACATGAGAATCTAGAAACACTGCAGCCACCAGGTGAACATGATGTCCATGCTGGAATGAGAATAACCAGTTACAGGTGAGGACCAGGTGGTGATCCGACTCACCATGTCCAGGTGAGACCCAGGTGGGAACCAGTGTCACCATGTCCAGGTGTGGCCCAGGTGAAGACCAGAGTTAATAGGTCTGGCTGGGTCACTATTAGTGAACAGTGTAACCATATCCTGATGCTACCCAGGTGGGTACCAGAGACACCAGGTCCTGTTGTGGCCCAGGTGGGACCAGAGACACGAGGCCCAAGTAAGATTCCGATGGAACCACAGTCACCAGGTCAGGTGAGGCCATGCTTAGGATCAGAGTCACCAGTTACAGGTGAGGCCCATGTGGAGCCAGAGTCACCTAGTACAGATGAGGCCAAAGTCAGGACCAGAGTTACCAGGATCAGGTCAGTCCCAGTGTGGAACAGAGTAACCATGTCCCGATGATGCCCAGGTAGAACCAGAGTTACCAGGTCCAGATGTGGTGCAGGTGGGAGCATATTCACTAGGTTCCGGTTAGGCCAAGTTGAGGACCGAGTCACCAGGTCTAGTTGAGGCTTGGAGGGGTACCAGATTCACCTGGTCTAGGTGACATCCAGATGGGGACCAGAGTCACCATGTCAGGCTGAGGCCCAGAGGGGATCCAGAGTCATCATGTCCAGGTGAGGCTCACGTGTGGAACAGAGTATCCAGGTTATAATGGTCCACAGGTGAGGACCAGAGTCACCAGATCTGGGTGAGGCCCAGTTAGGATCAGAGTCACTAGTTCCAAGTGAGGGCCAAGAAGGAGTACACAGCAATCAGGTCCAGGTGGGAACAAAGTCACCTGGACTGGATGAGGCCCAAATGGGACCAGAATCACAATGTCCAGGTGATTCCCAGGTGATGACCAGAGTTACCAGTTCCGGGTGAGGACAAGGGAAGGACTAGATTCACCAGGTCCACGTGAGGCCCACGTGGGAACCTGTGTCACCAGGCATGGGTGAGTCTCAGGTGACAACGCCACTCATTAGGTCCAAGTGAGGCCAACCTGCAGGCCATGCCGAGGAACCATGTCCTGATGATGCCCAGGTGGGGTCTAAGTTATCAGGTCCAGGTGAGGCACACCTGCAGGCCATGCAGTGGAACCATGTCCCGGTAATGCCGAGGTAGGGATCAGAATCACCATGTCCAAATGAGGCCCAGATGGAGCATATTCACTAGGCCTAGGTGAGGCCCTGTTGAGGACCAGAGTCACCAGAGCTGGTTGAGCCGTATAAGGGTACCAGAATCACCTAGTTCAGGTGACATCGAGATGGGGACGAGAGTCACCAGGTCAGGGTGAGGCCCAGAGAGGTTCCAGAGTCATCATGTTCAGGTGAGGCTCAGGTGTGGAACAGAGTCACCAGGTACCAATGATGCCCAGGTGAGGACCAGAGTTACCAGGTACACGTGAGGCCCCGCTGGGGTTCAGAGGCAACAGGTCCATGTGAGGACGGCTTGGCGACCATGGTCAACAGGTCTACTTGAGGCCCAGGTGTGGAACACAGTAAGCAGGTCCAGGTGAGTCCCTGTTGGGGACAAGAGTCACCACGTGCAGGTGAGGGCAAGGTGGACACCAGGATCGCCAGGTACAGGGGAGGCCCTTGAAAGAACCAGAGTCAACATTTCGATGTCAGGGGCAGGTAGCAACCAGGTTCAGCAGGTCGAAGTCAGGCCAAAGTGGGGTTCACAGTTACTAGGGCACGGTGAGACCCAGAGGGGGACCAGAGTCACCTGGTCCAGGTGAGGTCCAGTTGTGGAACACAGTCAACGGGTCACAATTTTGCCCAGTTGAGGACCATGGTCAACAGGGCCAGGTCAGACCCAGATGGGGACCAGAGTCCCGAAATCCAGGTGAAGCCCAGGTGGGGACCACAGTCACCAGATCCAGGGTAGTCTCAGGTGTAGACCAGAATCACCGGGTCCAGGCGAGGTACAGGTGGCGACAACACACACCAGGTCCCGGTGAGACCCTGGTGGGGACCAGAGTCACTAGGTACATGAGAGGCTAGAAACACTGAAGCCATCAGGTCCACATGATGTCCATGTGGGAACGAGAATCACCAGTTACACGTGAGGACCACGTGGGGATCCGACTCACCATGTCCAGGTGAAACCCAGGTGGGAACCAGGGTCAGCATGTCCAGGTGTGGCCTTTGTGAAGACCAGAGTTAATAGGTCCGGTTGGGTCACTGATAGTGAACAGTGTAACCATATCCTGATGCTACCCAGGTGGGTACAAGAGACACCAGGTCCTGGTGAGGCCCAGGAGGGACCAGAGACATGAGGTCCAGGTGAGGTCCCGATGGGAACCACAGTCACCATTTCAGGTGAGGCCATGCTTAGGATCAGAGTTACGAGTTACAAGTGAGGCCCAGGTGGATCCAGAGTAACCTGGTACAGAAGAGGCCAAAGTCAGGAGCAGAGTTACCAGGATCAGGTCAGTCCCAGTGGGGAACAGAGTAACAATGTCCCGATGAAGCCCAGGTAGAACCTGAGTCACCAGGTCCAGATGAGGCGCAGTTGGGGAGCATGTTCACTAGGTCCCGGTGAGGCCCAGTTGAGGACCAGAGTCACCAGGTCAAGTTGTCGCCAAGAGGTGTACAAGATTCACCTGGTCTAGGTGACTTCCAAATGGGGACCAGAGTCACCATGTCAGGCTGAGGCCCAGGGAGGTTCCAGAGTAGTCATGTCCAGGTGAGGCTCAAGTGTGGAACAGAGTAAGCAGGTACCAGTGATGCCAAGGTGAGGACCAGAGTCACTAGATCTGGGTAACGCGCAGATAGGATCAGAGTCACCAGTTCCAGGTGAGGCCAAGAAAGAGTCCACAGTAATCAGGTTCAGGTGGGGAACAAAGTCACCAGGACTGGGTGAGGCCCAGATGGAGACCAGATTCACCAGGTCCAGGTGAGGTCCAGGTGTTGACCAGAGTCCCAAGGTCTGGGAGAGGACCAGGTAAGGACCAGATTCACCAGATCCAAGAGGTCCACGTGGAGACCTGCGTCACCAGGTATGGGTGTGGCCCAGGTGGCAACCCCACACAACAGGTCCAGGTGAGGCCAACATGCAGGCCAGAGTCATCAGATCCAGGTGAGGCCATAGTGGGGTCCGGAGTGACCAGGTAAATGTGAGTCTATAAGAACACCACAGTCACCAGGTCCAGGTGTGGTTCATGTGGGAACGAGAGTCACCAGGTCCAGGTGAGACCCAGGTGAGGACAACAGTCACCAGGTCCAGATTGAGGCCTAGGTGGGGGGACCAGAGTCATCAGGACCAGTTGAGACCAAAGTGTGGAGAAAAGATATCATGTCCAAGTGAGGCCCAGGTGGGGAACAGAGTAACCATATCCCATTGATGCCAGGTGGGAAAAGAGTCACAAGGTCCAGACGAGGCCTAAGTGAGGAGTAGATTCACCAGGGCCTGTTGAGGCCCAGTTGAGGACCAGTGTCCGCAGCTCCGGGTCAGTCCTAGAGGGGGACCAGAGTCACCCGGTTCTGGTGATATCTAGGTGGGGACCAGAGTCAGCACGTCAGGGTGAGGCCCAGAGGGGGACGAGAATCACTAGGTTCAGGTGAGGCCCCGATGTGGAACTGAGAAACCAGGTTCCATGATGGCCATATGAGGACCTGAGTCACCAGGTCCAGGTGAGGTCCCTGTGGGAACCAGTCACCTCGTCCAGGTGAGGCCCAGGTGGGACCACAGTCACCAGGTCCAGGTGAGGCCCAGGTATATCCAGGTCCCAATGATGCCCAGGTAAGGACCAGAGTCAACAGGTCCAGGAGAGGCCCAAATATGGATCAGAGTCATTGTGTTCCAGGTGAGGCCAGATGTAGACCACAGGAACCAGTTACAGGAGAGCCCCATATGGGAACCAGAGCCACCAGATCCAGGTGAGAACCAGGTGGGACCACAGTCACAAGGTCCAGCTGAAGCGCAGGTGGAAACATGATTCACCGAGTCCAGGTGAGGCTCAGGTGGGAACCAGTGTCACCATGTCCAGGTGTGGCCCCGGTGAAGACCAGAGTTAATAGTTCCGGCTGGGTCACGGTTAGTGAAGAGTGTAACCATATCCTGATGCTACCAGGTTGGTACCAGAGACACCAGGTCCTGGTGAGGCCCAGGTCGGACCAGAGACATGAGGTCCAGGTGAGATCATAATGGGAACCACAGTCACCAGGTCAGGTGAGGCCATGCTTAGGATCAGAGTCACCAGTTACAGGTGAGACCCAGGTCGAGCCAGAGTGACCTGGTACAAAATAGGCCAAAGTGAGGACCAGAGTTACCAGGATCAGGTCAGTCCCAGTGGGGAATAGAGTAACCATGTCCCGATGATGCCCAGGTAGAACCAGAGTCACCAGCTGCAGATGAGGCACAGGTGGGGAGCATGATTACTAGGTCCCGCTGAGGCCCAGTTGAGGACCAGTGTCGCCAGGTCTAGTTGAGGCCTAGAGGGGTACCAGATTCACCTGGTCTAGGTAACATCCAGATGCGGACCAGATTCACCATGTCAGGGTGAGTCCCAGAGGGGATTAAGAGTCATCATGTCCATGTGAGGCTCAGGTGTGGAACCGAGTATCCAGATCATAATGGTCCTCAGGTGAGGACCAGAGTCACCAGATCTGGGTGAGGCCCAGTTAGGATCAGAGTCACAAGTTCCAGGTGAGGCCAAGAAGGAGTCCACAGCAATCAGGTCCAGGTGGGCAACAAATTCACCAGGAATGGGTGAGGCCCAGATGGGGACCAGATTCACCAGGTCCAGGTGACTTCCAGGTGGTGACCAGACTTACCAGTTCCGGGTGAGGACCAGGTAAGGACAAGATTCACAGGTCCACGTGAGGCCCAAATGGGGACCTGTGTCACCAGGTATGGGTGAGGCCCAGGTGGCAACCCCACTCCCCAGGTCCAGGTGAGGCCAACCTGCAGGCCTTGCAGAGGAACCAAGTCACGATGATGCCCTGGTTGGGACCAGAGTTACCAGATCCAGGTGAGGCCAACCTTCAGGCCATGCAGTGGAAACATGTCCCGATGATGCCCAGGTTGTGACCAGAGTCAGCAGGTCCAAATGAGGCCCAGATGGAGCATATTCACTAGGTCCAGGTGAGGCCCAGTTGAGGACCTGAGTCCCCAGATCTGGTTGAGGCCTAGAGGGGTACCAGATTCACCTGGTCCAGGTGACATCCAGATGGGGATCAGAGTCACCAGGTCAGAGTGAGGCCCAGAGATTTTCCAGAGTCATCATGTCCAGGTGAGGCTCAAGTGTGGAACAGAGTCACCAGGAACCAACCATGCCCAGGTGAGGACCAGAGTCACCAGGTCTGGGTGATGCGCAGATAGAATCAGAGTCACCAGTTCCAGGTGAGGCCAAGAAAGAGTCCACAGCAATCAGGTCAAGGTGGGGAATAAATGACCAGGACTGCGTGAGACCCAGATGGGGACCAGATTCCCCAGGTCCAGGTGAGTCCCAGGTGGTGACCAGAGTCCCCATCTCCGGGACAGGACCAGGTAAGGACCAGATTTACCAGGTCCAAGAGGCCCACGTGGGGACCTGAGTCACCATGTATGGGTGAGGCCCAGGTGGCCACCCCACTCACAAGTTCCAGGTGAGGGCAACCTGCATGCCAAAGTCTCCAGATCCAGGTTAGGCCCTAGTGGGGACCAGAATCACCAGGTAAATGTGAGTCTACAAGAACACCACAGTCACCAGGTCCTGGTGTGGTTCATGTGGGAACAAGAGTAACCAGGGCCAGGTGAGACCCAGGTGGGGACCACAGTCACCAGGTCCAGACTGAGGCCTAGGTGGGGGGACCAGAGTCATCAGTACCAGTTGAGGCCAAAGTGTGGAGCAAAGTTATCATGTCCAGGTGAGGCCCAGGTGGGGAACAGTGTAACCATGTCCCATTGATGCCAGGTCGGAAAAGAGTCACAGGTCCAGACGAGGCCTGAGTGAGGAGTAGATTCACCAGGTCTTGTTGAGGCCCAGTTGAGTACCAGTGTCCCCAGCTCCGGGTGAGTCCCAGTCGGGGACCAGAGACACCCGGTTCTGGTGATATCCAGGTGGGGACCAGACTCACCACGTCAGGGTGAGACCCAGAGTGGGACGAGAATCACTAGGTCCAGGTGAGGCCCCGATGTGGAAATGAGAACCCTGGTCCCATGATGCCCATATGAGGACCTGAGTCACCAGGACCAGGTGAGGTCCCTGTGGGAATTAGTCACCTCATCCAGGTGAGGCCAAGGTGGGACCTCAGTCACCATGTCCAGGTGAGGCCCAGGTATATAAGAGAGTATCCAGTTCCCAATGATTCCCAGGTAAGGACCAGAGTCAACAGGTGCAGGAGAGGCACAAATATGGATCAGAGTCATTGAGTTCCAGGTGACGCCAGATGGAGATAACAGGAACCAGGTCCAGGAGAGCACCATATGGGAACCAGAGCCACCAGATCCAGGTGAGGTCCAGGTGGGACCACAGTCACAAGGTCCAAGTGAGGCCCAGGAGGCAACAGGATTCACCAAGTCAGGAGAGGCCCAGGTTGCGACCAGTCATCAGATCCAGGTGCGGACCACCTAAGGACCAGATTAACCAGGCCCAAATGAAGCCCATGGGGTGACCAGAGTCACCAGGTAAGGGTGAGGCCCAGAGGGGAAACCAGAGTAACCAGTTTAGTTTGAGGCCCAGAATGGGACCAGAGGTCCCTGGTCAAAGTGAGGCCCAAGTGTGGAATAGAGTATCCAGGTCCCAATGATGCCTGAGTGAGGACCAGAGTCACTAGGGCCATGCAGGCCCAGATGGGGAACAGAATCTTAGGTCCTGATGAGGCATAGAATAAAACCACAGTCACCAGTATCAGGTGACCCCTTTTGGGAACCAGAGCCACTCTATCCAGCTGAGTCCCAGGTCCAGCTGAGTGCCAGGTCCATGTGAGGCCCACGTGAGGACCAGATTCATCAGGTGGAATTGAGGCATAGGTGGGGACAAGAGTCACCAGGTCTGGATGCGGCCTAGTTTGGGGCAAGATTCAGCAGTTCTGAGTTAGGTTCAAGTGGGGACGAGAGACACCAGTTCCAGGTGAGGCCAAACTGAGGACCAGAGTTACCAGATCCAGGTGAGGTCCATGTTGGAAAGAGAGTCACCAGTTGCAGGTCAGGTCCAGGTGGGGACCAGAGTCACCAGATCCAGGTGAAGTCCAGGTGGGGACCAGAGTCATCAGATCCAGGTGAAGCCCAGGTGGGGACCAGAGTCACTAGGTACAGATGAGGCGAAGGTGAGGACCAGAGTTGCCAGGTACACATGAAGCCCCGGTGGGGATCAGAGGCAAAAGGTCCATGTGAGGCCGGCTTGGGGACCATGGTCAACAGGTCTACTTGAGGCCCAGGTGCGGAACACAGTAAGCAGATCCAGGTGAGTTCCCGGTTGTGACAAGAGTCACCAGGTCCAGGTGAGGCCCATGTGGGCACCAGGATCACCATGTCCAAGGGACGCTCTTGAAAGAACCAGAGTCAAAATTTCGAAGTCAGGCGCAGGTGGCAACCAGGGTCAACAGGTCCAAGTCAGGCCAAAGTGGGGTTCACAGTCACTAGGACACGGTGAGACCCAGAGTGGTACCAGAGTCACCTGGTCCAGGTGAGGTCCAGTTGTGGAACACAGTCATCGGGTCCTAATTTTGCCCAGTTGAGGACCATAGTCAACAGGGCCAGGTGAGGCCCAGATGGGGACCGGAGTCCCCAAGTCAAGGTGAAGCCCAGGTGGGGACTACAGTCACCAGATCCAGGGTAGTCTCAGGGGCAGACCCGAATCACCAGGTCCACTTGAGGTGCAGGTGGCAACCACACTCACCAGGTCCCAGTGAGGCCCTGGTGGGGACCAGAGTCACGAGGTACATGAGAAGCTAGAAACACTGCAGCCACCAGGTCCACATGATGTCCATGTGGGAACGAGAATCACCAGTTACAGGTGAGGACCAGGCGGGGATCCGACTCACCATGTTCAGGTCAGACCCAAGTGGGTACCAGAGTCACCATGTCCAGGTGTGGCCCAGGTGAAGACGGAAGTTAATAGGTCCGGCTGGGTCACTGTTAGTGAAGAGTGTAACCATATCCTGATGCGACCCAGGTGAGTACCAGAGACACCAGGTCCTGGTGAGGCCCAGGTGGGACCAGAGACATGAGGTCCAGGTGAGGTCCCGATGGGAACCACAGTCACCAGGTAGGTGAGGCCATGCTTAGGATCAGAGTCACCAGTTACAGGTGAGGCCCAGGTGGAGCCAGAGTCACCCAGTAGAGAAGACGCCAAAGTCAGGACCAGAGTTACCAGGATCAGGTCAGTCCCAGTGGGGCATAGAGTAACCATGTCCCCATGATGCCCAGGTAGAACCCGAGTCACCACGTCCAGATGAGGCGCAGGTGGGGAGTATATTCACCAGGTCCCGGTGAGGTCCAGTTGAGGACCAGATCACCCGGTCTAGTTGAGGCCTAGAGGGGTACCAGATTCACCTGGTCTAGGTGACATCCAGATGGGGACCAGAGTCGCCATGTTAGGCTGAGGCCCAGAGGGGATCCAGAGTCATCATGTCCAAGTGAGTCTCAGGTATGGAAAAGTGTATCCAGGTCATAATGGTCCACAGGTGAGGACCAGAGTCACCAGATCTGTATGAGGCCCAGTTAGGATCAGAGTCACCAGTTCCAGGTGAGGCCAAGAAGGTGTCCACCGCAATCAGGTCCAGGTGGGGAACAAAGTCACCAGGACTGGGGGAGGCCAAGACAGGGACCAGATTCACAAGGTCCAGATTATTCCCAGGTGGGGACCAGAGTTACCAGTTCCGGGTGAGGACCAGTTAAGGACGAGATTCACCAGGTCCAAGTGAGACCCACGTGGGGACCTGTGTCACAATATATGTGTGAGGCCCAGATTACCACCCCACTCACCAGGTCCAGGTGAGGCCAACCTGCAGGCCATGAAGAGGTACCATGTCCCGATGATGCCCTAGTAGGGAACAGAATTACCAGGTCCAGGTGAGGACAACCTGCAGGCCATGAAGTGGAACCATGTCCCTATGATCCCCAGGTAGGGACCAGAGACACCAGGTCCAAATGAGGTCCAGATGGAGCAAATTCACTAGGTCCCGGTGAGGCCCAGTTGAGGACCAGATTCCCCCAGTAAAGTTGAGGCCTAGAGGGGTACCAGATTCACCTGGTCTAGGTGACATCCAGATGGGGACCAGAGTCACCAGGTCAGGGTGAGGCCCAGAGAGGTTCCAGAGTCATCATGTCCAGGTGAGGCTCAGGTGTGGAACAGAGTCACCAGGTACCAATGATGCCCAGGTGAGGAACAGAGTCACCAGGTCTGTGTGACGCGCAGATAGGATCAGAGTCACCAGTTTCAGGTGAGGTCAAGAAAGAGTCCACAGCAATCAGGTCCTGGTCGGGAACAAAGTCACCAGGACTGGGTGAGGCCCAGATGGGGACCAGATTCACAAGGTCCATGTGATTCCCAGGTGGTGACCAGAAATACCAGTTCCGGGTGAGCACCAGGGAAGGACGAGATTCACCAGGTCCAAGTGAGACCCACGTGGGGACCTGTGTCACATTGCATGTTTGAGGCTCAGGTTGCCACCCCACTCACCAGGTCCAGGTCAGGCCAACCTGCAGGCCAAGCAGAGGAACCATGTCTCGATGATGCCAAGGTAGACATCAGAGTTACCAGGGCCAGGTGAGGCCAACCTGCAGGCCATGCAGTGGAACCATGTCCCGATGATGCCCAGGAAGGGACCAGAGTCACCAGGTCCAAATGAGGCCCATATGGAGCATATTCTCTTGGTCCAGCGAGGCCCAGTTGGGGACCACTGTCACCAGATCTGGTTGAGGCTTAAAGGGGTACCACAATCACCTGGTCCAGGTGACATCCAAATGGGGACCAGAGGCACCAGGTCAGGGTGAGGCCCAGAGTGGTTCCAGAGTCATCATGTACAGGTTAGGTTCAGGTGTGGAACAGAGTCACCAAGTACCAATGATGCCCATGTGAGGACCAGAGTCACCAGGTATGGGTGACACGCAGATAGGATCAGAGTCACCAGTTCCAGGTGAGGCTAAGAAAGAGTCCACAGCAATCAGGTCCAGGAGGGGAACAAAGTCAACAGGACTGGGTGAGGCCCAGATGGGGACCAGATTCACCAGGTCCAGGTGAGGCCCAGGTGGTTACCAGAGTCCCCGGGTCTTTGAGAAGACCAGGTAAGGACCAGATTCACCAGGTCCAAGTGAGGCCCACGTTGGGACCTGTGTCACCAGGCATGGGTGAGGCCAAGGTGGCAACGCCACTCACCAGGTCCAGGTGAGTCCAACCTGCAGGCCATGCAGAGGAACCATGTCCCGATGATGCCCAGGTAGGAACTAGAGTTACCGGGTCCAGGTGAGGCCAACCTGCAGGCCATGTGTGGAACCATGTCCCGATGATGCCCAGGTAGTGACCAGAGTCACCAGGTGCAAATTTGGCCCAGATGGAGCATATTCACTAGGTCCAGGTGAGGCCCAGTTGAGAACCAGAGTCACCAGATCTGGTTGAGGCCTAGAGGGGTACCAGAATCACCTGGTCCAGGTGACATCCAGATGGGTCCAGAATCACCAGGTCAGGGTGAGGCCCAGAGGGGTTCCAGAGTCATCATGTCCAGGTGAGGCTCTGGTGTGGAACAGAGTCACCGGGTACCAATGATGCCCAGGTGAGGACCAGAGTCACCAGGTCTGGGTGACGCGCAGATAGGATCAGAGTCACCAGTTCCCGGTGAGGCCAAGAAAGAGTCCACAGGAATCAGGTCCAGGTGGGGAACAAAGTCACCAGGACTTGGTGAGACCCAGATGGGGACCAGATTCACAGGCCCAGATGAGGCCCAGTTGGGGACCAGAGTCCCCGGGTCTGGGAGAGGACCAGGTAACGACCAGATTAACAGGTCCAAGAGGCCCACGTGGGGAACTGAGTCACCAGGTATGGGTTGGCAACCCCACTCACCAGGTCCAGGTGAGGACAACCTTCAGGCCAGAGTCACCAGATCCAAGTGAGGCCCTAGTGGGGACCGGAGTCACCAGGTAAATGTGCGGCTACAAAAATACCACAGTCACCAGGTCCAGGTGTGGTTCATGTGGGAACGAGAGACACCAGGTCCAGGTGAGAACCAGGTGGGGACCACAGTAACCAGGTCCAGATTGAGGCCTAGTTGGGGGGACCAGAGTCATCAGGACCAGTTCAGGCCAAAGTGTGGAGCAAAGTTATCATGTCCAGGTGAGGCCCAGGTGGGGAACAGAGTAACCATGTCCCATTGATGCCAGGTGGGAAAAGAGTCACTAGGTCCCGGTGAGGCGCAGGTGGCAACAGGATTCACCAAGTCCATGTGAAGCCCAGGTGGGGACCACAGTCACCAGATCCAGGGTAGTCTCAGGTGCAGACCAGAATCACCAGGTCCAGGTGTGGTGCAGGTGGCTACCAAGCTCACCAGGTCCCGGTGAGGCATTGGTGGGGACCAGAGTCACGAGGTACATGAGAAGCTAGAAACACATAGGATCCCTGGGTGGCGCAGCGGTTTGGCTCCTGCCTTTGGCCCAGGGCGCGATCCTGGAGACCCGGGATCGAATCCCACGTCGGGCTCCCGGTGCATGGAGCCTGCTTCTCCCTCTGCCTGTGTCTCTGCCTCTCTCTCTCTCTGTGACTATCATAAATCAATAAAAATTAAAAAAAAAGATTCTAGAAACACTGCGGCCAACAGGTCCACATGATCTCCATGTGGGAACGAGAATCACCAGTTACAGGTGAGGACCAGGTGGGGATCGGACTCACCATGTCCAAGTGAGACCCAGGTGGGAAACAGTGTCACCATGTCCAGGTGTGGCCCAGGTGAAGACCAGAGTTAATAGGTCCGGCTAGGTCACTGTTAGTGAACAGTGTAACCGTATCCTGATGCTACCAAGGTGGGTACCAGAGACACCAGGTCCTGGTGAAGCCCAGGTGGGACCAGAGACATGAGGTCCAGGTGCGGTCCCGATGGGAACCACAGTCACCAGGTCAGGTGAGGCCATGCTTAGGATCAGAGTCACCAGTTACAGGTGAGGCCCAGGTGGAGCCAGAGTCACCTGGTACAGAAGAGACCAAAGTCAGGACCAGAGTTACCAGGATCAGGTCAGTCCCAGTGTTGAATAGAGTAACCATGTCGCGATGATGCCCAGGTAGAAACAGAGTCACCAGGTCCAGATGAGGCGCAAGTGGGGAGCATGTTCACTAGGTCCCGGAAAGGCCCAGTTGAGGACCAGAGTCAGCAGGTCAAGTTGAGGCCTATAAGGGTACCAGAATCACCTGGTCTAGGTGACATTCAGATGGTGACCAGAGTCACCATGTCAGGGTGAGGCCCAGAAAGGTTCCAGAGTCATCATGTCCAGGTGAGGCTCAGTTGTGGAACAGAGTATCCAGGTCATAAAGGTCCACAGGTGAGGACCAGATTCACCAGATCTCGGTGAGGCCCAGTTAGGATCAGAGTCACCAGTTCCAGGTGAGGCCAAGAAGGCGTCCACAGCAATCAGGTCCAGGTGGGGAACAAAGTCACCAGGACTGGATGAGGTCCAGATGGGGATCAGATTCAAAAGGTCCAGGTGATTCCCAGGTGGTGACCAGAGTTACGAGTTCCGGTTGAGGACCAGGTAAGGACCAGATTCACCAGGTCCAAGTGAGGCCACGTGGGGAACTGTCTCACCAGGTATGGGTGAGGCCCAGGAACAACCCCACTCGCCAGTTCCAGATGAGGAAATCCTGAACGCCATGCAGAGGAACCATGTCCCGATGATCCCCGGTGGGACCAGAGTCACCAGGCCCAAATGAGGCCCAGATGGAGCATATTCACTAGGTCCATGTGAGGCCCAGTTGAGGACCAGAGTCACCAGATCTGGTTGAGGCCTAGAGGGGTACCAGAATCACCTGGTCCAGGTGACATCCAGATGGGTCCAGAATCACCATGTCAGGGTGAGGCCCAGACAGGTTCCAGAGTCATCATGTCCAGGTGAGGCTCAGGTATGGAATGAGTCACCAAGTACCAATGATGCCCAGGTGAGGACCAGAGTCACCATGTTTGGATGACGCGCAGATAGGATCAAGGTCACCAGTTACAGGTGAGGCCAAGAAAGAGTCCACAGCAATCAGGTCCAGGTGCGGAACAAAGTCACCAGGTCCGGGTGAGGCCCAGATGGGGACCAGATTGACAAGGTCCAGGTGAGGCCCAGGTGTTGACCAGAGTCCCCGGGTCTGGGAGAGGACCAGGTATGTAACAGATTCACCAGGTCCAAGAGGCCCACGTGGAGACCTGAGTCACCAGGTATGGGTGAGGCCCAGGTGGCCACCCCACTCACCAGGTCCAGGTGAGGCCAACCTGCAGGCCAGAGTCACCAGATCCAGGTGAGGCCCTAGTGGGGAACTGAGTCACCAGGTAAATGTGAGTCTACAAGAACACCATAGTCACCAGCTCCAGGTGTTGTTCATGTGGGAACGAGAGTCACCAGGTCCAGGTGAGACCCAGGTGGGGACCACAGTCATCAGGTCCAGATTGAGGCCAAGGTGGGGGGACCAGAGTCATCAGGACCAGTTGAGGCCAAAGTGTGTACCAAAGTTATCATGTCCAGTTGACGCCCAGGTGGGGAACAGAGTAACCATGTCCCATTGATGCCAGTTGGGAAAAGAGTCACAAGGTCCAGACGAGGCCTAAGTGAGGAGTAGATTCACCAGGTCCTGTTGAGCCCCACTTGAGGACCAGTGTCTCCAGGTGCAGTTGAGTCCCAGAGGGGGCCCAGAGTCACCCGGTTCTGGTGATATCCAGGTGGGGACCAGAGTCACCACGTCAGGGTGAGGCCCAGAGGGGAACGAGAGTCAACATGTCCAGGTGAGGCTCAGGTGAGGAACACAGTGTCCAGGTCATAGTGGTCCACAGGTGAGGACCAGAGTGACCAGATCTGTGTGACGCGCAGATAGGATCAGAGTCACCAGTTCCAGGTGAGGCCAAGAAAGTGTCCACAGCAATCAGATCCAGGTGGGGAACACAGTCACCAGGACTGGGTGAGGCCCAGATGGGGACCAGATTCAACAGGTCCAGGTGAGGCCCAGGTGGTGACCAGAGTCCCCGGGTCTGGGAGAGGACCAGGTAAGGACCAGTTTCACCAGGTCCAAGAGGCCCACGTGGGGAACAGTCACAAGGTACGGGGTGGCAACCCCACTCACCAGGTCCAGGTGAGGCCAACCTTCAGGCCAGAGTCACCAGATCCACGTGAGGCCCTAGTGGGGACCGGAGTCACCAGGTAAATGTGCGTCTACAAGAACACCACAGTCACCAAGTCCAGGTGTGGTCATGTGGGAACGAGAGACACCAGGTCCAGGTGAGACCCAGGTGGGGACCACAGTCACCAGGTCCAGATTGAGGGCTAGGTGGGGGGACCAGAGTCATCAGGACCAGTTGAGGCCAAAGTGTGGAGCAAACTTATCATATCCAGGTGAGGCCCAGGTGGGGAACAGAGTAACCATGTCCCATTGATGCCAGGTGGGAAAAGAGTCACAAGGTCCCGGTGAGGCACAGGTGTCAACAGGATTCACCAAGTCCAGGTGAGGCCCAGGTGGCGACCAGTCAACAGATCCATGTGAGGACCAGCTAAGGACCAGATTCACCAGGCCCAGGTGAAGCCCAAGGGGTGACCAGCGTCACCAGGTAAGGGTGAGGCCCAGAGGAGGAACCAGAGTAACCAGTTTAGTTTGAGGCCCAGAATGGGACCAGAGGTCCCTGGTCAAAGTGAGGCCCAGGTGTGGAATAGAGTATCCAGGTCCCAATGATGCCTGGGTGAGGACCAGAGTCTCTAGGGCCATGCAGGCCCAAATGGGGAACAGAATCACTTGGTCCTGTTGAGGCATAGAATAAGACCACAGTCAGCAGTATCAGGTGAGCCCCTTGTGGGAACCAGAGCCACTCTATCCAGCTGAGTCCCAGGTCCATGTGAGGCCCACGTGAGGACCAGATTCATCAGGTCGAATTGAGGCATAGGTGGGGACAAGAGTCACCAGGTCTGCGTGCGGCCTATATGGAGCAAGATTCAGCAGTTCTGAGTTAGGTCCAAGTGGGGACGAGAGACACCAGGTCCATGTGAGACCAAACTGAGGACCAGAGTCACCAGATCCAGGTGAGGTCCATGTTGGACAGAGAGTCACCAGGTCCAGGAGAGGTCCAGATTGGGACCAGAGTCACCAGATCCAGGTGAAGTCCCGGTGGGGACCAGAGTCAACAGATCCAAGTGAAGCACAGGTGGGGACCAGAGTCACTAGGTCCAGATTAGGCCCAGGTGAGGACCAGAGTTACCAGGTACACGTGAGGCCACGGTGGGAATCAGAGGCAACAGGTCCATGTGAGGCCGGCTTGGGGACCATGGTCAACAGGTGTATTTGAGGCCCATGTGTGGAACACAGTAACCAGGTCCAGGTGAGTCCCCGGTGGTGACAAGAGTCACCACGTCCAAGTGAGACCCAGGTGGGGACCAGGATCACCAGGTACAGGGGAGGCCCTTGAAAGAACCAGAGTCAAGAGTTCGAGATCAGGCTCAGGTGGCAACCAAGTACAGCAGGTCCAAGTCAGGCCAAAGTGGGGTTCAGAGTCATTAGGGCACGGTGAGACCCAGAGGGGGACCAGAGTCACATGGTCCAGGTGAGGTCCAGTTGTGGAACACAGTCACCGGGTCCCAATTTTGCACAGTTGAGGACCATCGTCAACAGGGCCAGGTGTGGCCTAGATGGGGACCGGAGTCCCCAAATCCAGGTGAAGCCCAGGTGGAGACCACAGTCACCAGATCCAGGGTAGTCTCAGGTGCATACCAGAATCACCAGGTACAGGTGAGGTGCAGGTGGCAACCACACTCACCAGGTCCCGGTGAGGCCCTGGTGGGGACCAGAGTCACGAGTTACATGAGAAGCTAGAAACACTGCAGCCACCAGATCCACATGATGTCCATGTGGGAACGAGAATCACCAGTTACAGTTGAGGACCAGGTGGGGATCCGACTCACCATGTCCAGTTGAGACCCAGGTGGGAGCCAGTAACACCATGTCCAGGTGTTTCCCAGGTGAAGACTAGAGTTAATAGGTCCGGCTGGGTCACTGTTAGTGAACAGTGTAACGATATCCTGATGCTACACAGGTGGGTACCAGAGACACCAGTTCCTCGTGACCCCGAGATGGGACCAGAGACCTGAGGTCCAGTTGAGGTCCCCATTGGAACCACAATCACCATGTCAGGTGAGGCCATGCTTTGAATCAGAGTCACCAGTTACAGGTGAGGCCCAGGTGGAGCCAGAGTCACCTGGTATAGAAGAGGGCAAAGTCAGGACCAGAGTTACAAGGATCAGGGAAGTCCCAGTGGGGAATTGAGTAACCATGTACCGGTGATGCCCAGGTAGAACCAGAGTCACCAGGTCCAGATGAGGCGCAGGTGGGGACCATGTTCACTAGGTCCCGGTGAGGCCCAGTTGAGGACCAGAGACACCAGGTCAAGTTGAGGCCTACAGGGGTACCAGATTCACCTGGTCTAGGTGCCGTCCAGATGGGGACCAGAGTCACCATGTCAGGGAGAGGCCCAGAGGGGATCCAGAGTCATCATGTCCAGGTGAGTCTCAGGTGTGGAACAGAGTATCCAGGTCATAATGGTCCACAGGTGAGGACCAGAGTCACCAGATCTGGGTGAGGCCCAGTTAGGATCAGAGTCAATAGTTCCAGGTGAGGCTAAGAAGGAGTCCACAGCAATCAGGTCCATGTGGGGAAAAAAGTCACCAGGACTGGGTGAGGCCCAGATGGGGACACAGATTCACCAGGTCCAGGTGATTCCCAGGTGGTGACCAGAGTTACCAGATTCACCAGGTCCAGGTGATTCCCAGGTGGTGACCAGAATTACCAGATACACCACGTCCAAGTGAGGCCCACGTAGGGGCCTGTGTATCCAGGTATGTGTGAGGCCCAAGTGGCAACCCCACTCACCAGGTCCAGGTGAGGCCTACCTGTAGGCCATGCAAAGGAACCGGGTCCCGATAATGCCAAGGTATGGACCAGAGTTACCAGGTCCAGGTGAGGCCAACCTGCAGGCCATGCAGTGGAACCAGGTCCCCATGATGCCTAGGTAGGGACCAGAGTAACCAGGTCCAAATGAGGTCAAGATGGAGCATATTCACTAGGTCCAGCCGAGGCCAAGTTGAGGACCAGAGACACCAGAACTTTTTTAGCCCTAGAGGGGTACCAGAATCACCTGGTCCAGGTGACATCCAGATGGGTACCAGAGTCACCATGTCAGGGTGAGGCCCAGAGAGGTTACAGAGTCATCATGTCCAGGTGAGGCTCAGGTGTGGAACAGAGTCACCAGGTACCAATGTTGCCCAGGTAAGGACCAGAGTCACCCGGCCTGAGTCACGCGCAGAGAGGATAAGAGTCACCAGTTCCAGGTGAGGCCAAGAAAGAGTCCAAAGCAATCAGGTCCAGGTGGGGAACAAAGTCACCAGGGCTGGGTGAGGCCCAGATGGGGAAGAGATTCACCAGGTCCAGGGGAGGCCCAGGTGGTGACCAGAATCTCCGGGTCTGGGAGAGGACCATGTAAGGACCAGATTCACCAGGTCCAAGAGAACCACGTGGGTTCCTGAGTCACCAGGTATAGGTGAAGCTCAGGTGGCAACCCCACTCAGCAGGTCTAGGTGAGGCCAACCTGCAAGCCACCGTCAGCAGATCCAGGTGAGGCCCTAGTGGGGACCTGTGTCACCAGGTAAATGTGAGTCTACAAGAACACCACAGTCACCAGGTCCAGGTGTGGTTCATGTGGGAACGAGAGTCACCAGGCCCAGGTGAGACCCAGGTGGGGACCACAGTCACCAGGTCCAGAGTGAGGCCTAGGAGGTGGGACGAGAGTCATCAGGAGCAGTTGAGGCCAAAGTGTGGATCAAAGTTATCATGTACAGGTGAGGCCCAGGTGGGGAACAGAGTAACCATGTCCCATTGACGTCAGGTGGGAAAAGAGACACAAGGTCCAGACGAGGCCTAAGTGAGGAGTAGATTCACCAGGTCCTGTTGAGGCCCAGCTGAGGACCAGTGTCCCCAACTCCAGGTGAGTCCCAGTGGGGGACCAGAGTCACCCGGTTCTGGTGATATCCAGGTGGGGACCAGAGTCACCACGTCAGGGTGAAGCCCAGAGGTGGACAAGAATCACTAGGTCCAGGTGAGGCCCCGATGTGGAACTGAGAAACCAGGTGCCATGATGCCCATATGAGGACCTGAGTCACCAGGTACAGGTGAGGTCCCTGTGGGAACCAGTCACCTCGTCCAGGTGAGGTCCAGGTGGGACCACAGTCACAAGTTCAGGTGAGGCGCAGGAGGCAACAGGATTCACCAAGTCCAGGTGAGGCCCATGTGGCGACCAGTCACCATATCCAGGTGTGGAACAGCTAAGGACCAGATTCTCCAGGCCCAAGTGAAGCGCAACGGGTGCCCAGAGTCACCAGGGTAGGGTGAGGCCCAGAGGGTGAACCAGATTAATCAGTTTAGTTTGAGGCACAGAATGGGACCAGAGGTCCCTGGTCAAAGTGAGGCCCAGGTGTGGAATAGAGCATCCAGGTCCCAATGACGCCTGGGTGAGGACCAGAGTCACTAGGGCCATGCAGGCCCAGAAGGGGAACAGAATCACTAGGTCCTGGTGAGGCATAGAATAAGACCACATTCAGCAGTATCAGGTGAGCCCCTTGTGAGAACCAGAGCCACACTATCCAGCTGAGTCCCAGGACCAGGTGAGTCCCACGTGAGGACCAGATTCATCAGGTCGAATTGAGGCATAGCTGGGGACGAGTCACCAGGTCTGGGTGCGGCCTAGGTTGGGCAAGATTCAGCAGTTCTGAGTTAGGTCAAAGTGGGGACGAGACACCAGGTCCAGGTGAGGCCAAACTGAGGACCAGAGTCACCAGATCCAGGTGAGGCCCAGATGGGGACCGGAGTCCCCAAATCCAGGTGAAGCCAAGGTGGGGACCACAGTCACCAGATCCAGGGTAGTCTCAGGGGCAGACAAGAATCAGCAAAGTCCAGGTGAGGTGCAGGTGGCAACCACACTCAACAGGTCCCGGTGAGGCCCTGGTGGGGACCAGAGCCACGAGGTGCATGAGAATCTAGAAACAGTGCAGCCAGCAGGTCCAAATGATGTCCATGTGGGAACGAGAATCACCAGTTACATTGAGGCCCAGGTGGTGATCAGACTCACCATGTCCAGGTGAGACCGAGGTGGTAACCAGTGTCACCATGTCCATGTGTGGCGAGGTGAAGACCAGAGATAATAGGTCCGGCAGGGTCACTGTTAGTGAACAGTGTAACCATATCCTGATGCTAACCAGGTGGGTACGTGAAACACCAGGTCCTGGTGAGGCCCAGGTGAGAACAGAGACATGAGGACCAGGTGAGGTCCTGATGGGAACCACAGTCACCAGGTCTGGTGAGGCCATGATTTGGATCAGAGTCACCAGTTACAGGTTAGGCCCAGGTGGAGCCAGAGTCACCTGGTACAGAAGACGCCAAAGTCAGGAGCAGACTTACCAGGATAAGGTCAGTCCCAGTGGGGAATAGAGTAACCATGTGCCGATGATGCCCAGGGAGAACCAGAGTCACCAGGTCCAGATGAGGCGCAAGTGGTGAGCATGTTCACTATGTCCTGGTGAGGCCCAGTTGAGGGCCAGAGTCACCAGGTCAAGTTGAGTCCTAGAGGGGAACCAGGTTAACCTGGTCTAGGTGATATCCAGAAGGGGACCAGGGTCACCATGTCACGTGAGGCATAGAGGGGCTCCAGAGTCATCATGTCCAGGTGAGTCTCAGGTGTGGAGCAGAGTATCCAGGTCATAATGGTCCACAGGTGAGGACCAGAGTGACCAGATCTGGGTGACGCGCAGATAGGATCAGAGTCACCACTTCCAGGTGAGGCCAAGAAAGAGTCCACAGAAATCAGGTCCAGGTGGGGAACAAAGTCACCAGGACTGGGTGAGGCCCAGATGGGGACCAGATTCACCAGGTCCAGGTGAGGCCCAGGTGTTGAGCAGAGTCCCTGGGTCTGGGAGAGGACCAGGTAAGGACCAGATTCACCAGGTCCAAGTGAGGCCCACGTGGGGGCCTGTGTCACCAGGTATTTGTGAGCCCCAGGTGGCAACCCCACTCACCAGGTCCGGCTGAGGCCAACATGCTGGCCATGCAGAGGAACCGTGTCCCGATGATGTCCAGGTAGGGACCAGAGCTACCAGGTCCAGGTGAGGCCAACCTGCAGGCCATGCAGTGGAACCATGTCCCGATGGTGCCCACGTAGGTACCAGAGTCACCAGGTCCAAATGAGGCCCAGATGGAGCATAATCACTAGGTCCAGGTGAGACCCAGTTGAGGACCAGAGTCACCAGATCTGGTTGAGGCCTAGAGGGGTACCAGAATGCCCTGGTCCAGGTGACATACAGATGGGGACCAGAGTCACCAGGTCAGGGTGAGGCACAGAGAGGTTCGAGAGTCATCATGTCCAGCTGAGGCTCAGCTGTGGAACAGAGTCACCAGGTACCAATGATGCCCAGGTGAGGACCAGAGTCACCAGATCTGGGTGACGCGCAGATAGGATCAGAGTCACCAGGTCCAGGTGAGGCCAAGAAGGAGTCCACAGCAATCAGGTCCAGGTGGGGAACAAAGTCACCAGGACTGGGTGAGGCCCAGATGGGGACCAGATTCACCAGGTCCAGGTGAGGACCAGGTGGTGACCAGAGTCCCCGGTTCTGGGAGAGGACCAGGTAAGGACCAGAATCACCAGGTCCAAGAGGCCCACGTGGGGACCTGAGTCACCAGGTATGGGTGAGTCCCAGGTGGCAACCCCAATCACCAGGTCCAGGTGAGGCCAGCCTGCAGGCCAGAGTCACCAGATCCAGGTGAGGCCCGGTGGTGACGGGAGTCACAATGTAAATGTGAGTCTACAAGAACACCACAGTCACCAGGTCCAGGTGTGTTCATGTGGGAACAGGCGTCACCAGATCCAGCTGAGAACCAGTTGGGGGGACGACAAGTCACCAGGTCCAGATTTAGGCCTAGGTTGGGGACGAGAGTCATCAGGACCAGTTGAGGCCAAAGTGTGCAGCAAAGTTATCATGTCAAGGTGAGGACCAGTTGGGGAACAGAGTAACCGTGTCCCATTGATGCCAGGTGGGAAAAGAGTCACAAGGTCCAGAAGAACCCTAAGTTTGGAGTAGATTCACCAGATCCTGTTGAGGCCCAGCTGAGGACCATTGTCCCCAGCTCCGGGTGTGTCACCCGGTTCTGGTGATATCCAGGTAGGGACCAGTGTCACAAGTCAGGGTGAGGCCCAGAGGGGGACGAGAATCACTAGGTCCAGGTGATGCCCCGATGTGGAACTGAGAAACCAGGTCCCATGATGCCCATATGAGGACCTGAGTCACCAGGTCCAGGTGATGTCCCTGTGGGAACCAGTCACCCCGTCCAGGTGAGGCCCAGGTGGGACCACAGTCACCAGGTCCTGGTGAGGTCCAGGTATATAAGATAGTATCCAGGTCCCAATGATGCACAGGTAAGGACCAGAGTCAACAAGTCCAGGAGAGGCCCAAATATGGATCAGAGTCATTTTGTTCTAGGTGAGACCAGATGGAGACCACAGGAACCAGGTCCAGGAGAGCCCCATATGGGAACCAGATCCACCAGATCCAGGTGAGGTCCAGGACGGACCACAGTCACAAGGTCCAGGTGAGGCGCAGGTGGCAACATGATTCACCAAGTCCAGGTGAGGCCCACGTGGTGTCCTGTCACCAGATCCAGGTGCGGACCAGCTAAGAACCAGATTCACCAGGCCCAAGTGAAGCCCAAGGGGTGACGAGAGTCACCAGGTAAGGCTGAGGCCCCGAGGGGGAACCAGAGTAACCAGTTTAGTTTGAGGCCCAGAATGGGACCAGAGGTCCCTGGACAAAGTGAGGCCCAGGTGTGGAATAGAGTATCCAGGTCCCAATGATGCCTGGGTGAGGACCAGAATCACTAGGGCCATGAAAGCCCAGATGGGGAACAGAATCACTAGGTCCTGGTGAGGCATAGTATAAGAAAACAGTCACCAGTATCAGGTGAGCCCCTTGTGGGAACCAGAGCCACTCTATCCAGCTGAGTCCCAGGTCCATGTGAGGCCCACGTGAGGACCAGATTCATCAGGTCGAATTGAGGCATAGCTGGGGACAAGAGTCATCAGGTCTGGGTGCAGCCTAGGTGGGGCAAGATTCAGCAGTTCTGAGTTAGGTCAACGTGGGGACGAGAGATACCAGTAAAGGTGAGGCCAAACTGAGACCAGAGTACCAGATACAGGTGAGTTCCAGGTGGGGACCAGAGTCACCAAATCCAGGTGAAGTCCAGGTGGGGACCAGACTAACCAGTTCCGGGTGAGGACCAGGTAAGGACAAGATTCAACAGGTCCACGTGAGGCCCACGTTGGGACCTGTGTCACCAGGCATGGGTGAGTCTCAGGTGACAACCCCACTCACTAGGTCCAAGTGAGGCCAACCTGCAGGCCATGCCGAGGAACCATGTCCTGATGATGCCCAGGTGGGGTCTAGATTTATCGGGTCCAGGTGAGGCACACTTGCAGGCCATGGAGGGGAACCATGTCCTGGTAATGCCGAGGTAGGGATCAGAATCACCATGTCCAAATGAGGCCCAGATGGAGCATATTCACCAGGTCAAGGTGAGGCCCAGTTGAGGACCAGAGTCACCAGATCTGGTTGAGCCCTATAAGGGTACCAGAATCACCTGGTTCAGGTGACATCGAGTGGGGACCAGAGTCACCAGGTCAGGGTGAGGCCCAGAGAGGTTCCAGAGTCATCATGTCCAAGTGAGGATCAGGTGTGGAAAGAGTCACCAGGTACAAATGATGCCCAGTTGAGGACCAGATTCACCAGGTCTGGGTGACACACAGATAGGATCAGAGTCACCAGTTCCAGGTGAGGCCAAGAAGGCGTCCACAGCAATCAGGTCCATGTGGGGAACAAAGTCACCAGGACTGGGTGAGGCCCAGATGGGGACCAGATTCACCAGGTCCAGGTGATTCCCAGGTGGTGACCAGAGTTACCAGTTCCGGGGAAAGACCAGGTAAGGACCAGATTCACCAGGTCCAATTGAGGCCCACGTGGGGACCTGTGACACCATGTATGGGTGAGGCACAATTGGCAACCCCACTCACCAGGTCCAGGTGAGGCCAACCTGCAGGCGATGTAGAGGAACCGTGTCCCGATGATGCCCAGGTAGGGACCAGAGTTACCAGGTCCAGGTGAGGCCAACCTCCAGGCCATTCAGTGGAACCATGTCCCGATGATGCCCAGGTAGGGACCAGAGTTACCAGGTCCAGGTGAGGCCAACCTGCAATCATGCAGTGGAACCATGTCCCGATGATGCCCAGGTAGGTACCAGAGTCACCAGGTCCAAAAGAGGCCCAGATGGAGCATATTCACTAGGTCCAGGTGAGGCCCAGTTGAGGACCAGAGTCACCAGACCTGGTTGAGGCCCAGAGGGGTACCAAACTCCCCTGGTCCAGGTGACTTCCATATGGGGACCAGAGTCACCAGGTCAGGCTGATGCCCAGAGAGGTTCCAGAGTCATGATGTCCAGGTGAGGCTCAGGTGTGGAACAGAGTCACCAGGTACCAATGATGCCCAGGTGAGGACCAGAGTCACCAGGTCTAGGTGACGCGCAGATAGGATCAGAGTCACCCGTTTCAGCTGAGGCCAAGAATGAGTCCACAGCAATCAGGTCCAGGTGGGGAACAAAGTCAACAGGACTGGGTATGCCCCAGATGGGGACCAGATTCACCAGGTCCCGGTGAGGCCCTGGTGGGGACCAGAGTCAAGAGGTACATGATAAGCTCAAAACACTGCAGCCACCAGTTCCACATGAGTCCATGTGGGAACGAGAATCACCAGTTACACGTGAGGACCAGGTGGGGATCTGACTCACCATGTCCAGGTGAGACCCAGGTGGGAACCAGTGTCACCATGTCCAGGTGTGGCCCAGGTGAAGCCCAGAGCTAATAGGTCCGGCTGTGTCACTGTTAGTGAACAGTGTAACCATATCCTGAAGCTACCCATGTGGGTACCAGAGACACCAGGTCCTGGTAAGGCCCAGGTGGGACCGGAGACATGAGGTCCAGGTGAGGTCCCGATGGCACGCACACTCACCAGGTCAGATGAGGCCATGCGTAGGATCAGAGTCACCAGTTACAGGTGAGGCCCAGGTGGAGCCAGAGTTACCTGGTACAGAAGAGTCCAAAGAGAGGACCAGAGTTACCAGGATCAGGTCATTCCCAGTGTGGAATAGAGTAACCACGTCCCGATGATGCCCAGGTAGGGACCAGAGTCACCAGGTCAAGATGAGGCCCAGATGGATCATATTCACTAGGTCCAGGTGAGGCCCAGTTGAGGACCAGAGTCACCAGATATGGTTGAGTCCTAGAGGGGTACAAGAATCACCAGGTCCAGGTGACATCCAGATGGGGACCAGGGTCACCAGGTCAGGGTGAGGCCCAGAGAGGTTCCAGTGTCATCATGTTCAGGTGAGGCTCAGATGTGGATCAGAGTCTCCAGGTACCAATGATGGGTAGTTGAGGACCAGAGTCACCAGGTTTGGGTGACACTCAGATACGATCAGATTCACCCGTTTCAGGTGAGGGCAAGAAAGAGTCCACAGCAATCAGGTCCAGGTGGGGAAAAAAGTCACCAGGACTGGGTGAGGCACAGATGGGGACCAGATTCACCAGGTCCAGGTGAGAACCAGGTGGTGACCAGAGTCCCCGGGCCTGGGAAAGGACCAAGTAAGAACAAGATTCACCAGGTCCAAGAGGCCCACGTGGAGACCTGAGTCACCAGGTATGGGTGAGGCCCAGGTGTCAACCCCACTCACCAGGTCCAGGCGAGCCCAACCTGCAGGCCAGAGTCACCAGATCCAGGTGAGGCCCTAGTGGGTACCGGAGTCACCACGAAAATGTGAGTCTACAAGTACACCACAGTCACCAGGTCCAGGTTTAGTTTATGTGGGAACGAGAGTCACCAGGTCCAGGTGAGACCCAGGTGGGAACCACAGTCACCAGGTCCAGATTGAGGCCTAGGTGGGGGAACCAGAATCATCAGGACCAGTTGAGGCCAAAGTGTGGAGCAAAGTTATCATGTCCAGGTGAGCCCCAGGTGGGGAACAGAGAAAGCATGTCCCATTGATGCCAGGTGGGAAAAGAGTCACAAGGTACAGATGAGGCTTAATTGAGGAGTAGATTCACTAGGTCCTCTTGAGGCCCAGTTTAGGACCAGTGTCCCCAGCTCCGGGTGAGTCCCAGAGGGGGACCAGAGTCACCCGGTTCTGGTGATATCCAGGTGGGGACCAGAGTCACCACGTCAGAGAGAAGCCCAGAGGGGGACGAGAATCACTAGGTCCAGGTGAGGCCCCGATGAGGAACTGAGAAACCAGGTTCCATGATGCCCATATGAGGACCTGAGTCACCAGGTCCAGGTGAGGCCAAACTGAGGACCAGAGTCACCAGATCCAGGTGAGGTGCATGTTGGAAAGAGAGTCGCCAGGTGCAGGAGAGGTCCAGGTGGGGACCAGAGTCACCAGATCCAGGTCAAGTCCCGGTGGGGACCAGTCACCAGATCGAGGTGAAGCCCAGGTGGGGAGCAGAGTCACTAGGTGCAGATGAGGCCCAGATGAGGACCAGAGTTACCAGGTACACGTGAGGCCCCGGTGGGGATCAGAGGCAACAGGTCCATGTGAGGCCAGCTTGGGGACCATGGTCAACAGGTCTACTTCAGGCCCAGGTGTGGAACACTGTAACCAGGTCCAGGTGAGTCCCCAGTGGTGACAAGGTTCACCACGTCCAGGTGAGGCCCTTGAAAGAACCAGAGTCAACAGTTCGAGGTCAGGCGCAGGTGGCAACCAGGGTCAGCAGGTCCAAGTCAGGCCAAAGTGGGGTTCACAGTCACTAGGGCACGGTGAGACCCAGAGGGGGACCAGAGACACCTGTCCAGGTGAGGTCCAGTTGTGGAACACAGTCACCGGGTCCCAAATTTTGCCCAGTTGAGGACCATGGTCAAAAGGGCCAGGTGAGGCCCAGATGGGGACCGGGGTCCCCAATTCCAGGTGAAGCCCAGGTGGGGACCACAGTCACCAGATCCAGGGTAGCCTCAGGTGCAGACCAGAATCACCAGGTCCAGGTGAGGTGCAGGTGGCAACCACACTCACCAGGTCCCAGTAAGGCCCTGGTGGGGACCAGAGTCACGAGTTACATGAGAACCTAGAAACACTGCAGCCACCAGGTCCACATGATGTCCATGTGGGAACGAGAATCTCCAGTTACAGGTGAGGACCAGGTGGGGATCCGACTTACAATGTCCAGGTGAGGCCCATGTGAGAACCAGTGTCACCATGTCCAGGTGTGGCCCAGGTGAAGACTAGAGTTAATAGGTCCGGCTGTGTCACTGTTAGTGAACAGTGTAACCATATCCTGATGCTACCCATGTGGGTACCAGAGACACCAGGTCCTGGTAAGGCCCAGGTGGGACCGGAGACATGAGGTCCAGGTGAGGTCCCGATGGGAACCACAGTCACCAGGTCAGGTGAGGCCATGCTTAGGATCAGAGTCACCAGTTACAGGTGAGGCCCAGGTGGAGCCACAGACACCAGGTACAGAAGAGTCCAAAGTCAAGACCAGAGTTACCAGGATTAGGTCAGTCCCAGCGGGGAATAGAGTAACAAGGTCTCGATGATGCCCAGGTAGAACCAGAGTCACCAGGTCCAAAGGAGGCCCAGATGGAGCATATTCACTAGCTCCAGGTGAAGCCCAGTTGAGGACCAGAGTCAACAGAAGTAGTTGAGGCAGAGAGGGGTACCAGAATCACCTGGTCCAGGTGACATCCAGATGGAGACCAGAGTCAGCAGGCAGGGTTAGGCCCAGAGTGGTTCGAGAGTCCATAGCCTCATGTCCAGGTGAGGCTCAGGTGTGGAACAGAGTCACCAGGTACCAATGATGCCCTGGTGAGGACCAGAGTCACCAGGTCTGGGTGACGCGCAGATAGGATCAGAGTCACCAGTTCCAGGTGAGGCCAAGAAAGAGATCACAGCAATCAGGTCCAGGTGGGGAACAAAGTCACCAGGACTGGGTGAGGCTCAGATGGGGACCAGATTCACCAGGTCTAGGTGAAGCCCAGGTGGTGACCAGTGTCCCCGGGTCTAGGAAAGGACCAACTAAGGACCAGATTCACCAGGAAGTAGAGGCCCACGTGGGGACCTGAGTCACCAGGTATGGGTGAGGCCCAGGTGGCGACCCCACTCACCAGGTCCAGGTGAGGCAAACCTGCAGGCCAGAGTCACCAGATACAGGTGAGGCCCTAGCGGGGACCAGAGTCACCATGTAAATGTGAGTCTACCAGAACACCACAGTCACCAGGTCCAGGTGTGGTTCATGTGGGAACGAGAGTCACCAGATCCAGGTGAGACCCAGGTGGGGACAACAGTCACCAGTTCCAGATTGAGGCCTAGGTGGGGGGACCAGAGTCATCAGGACCAGTTGAGGCCAAAGTGTGGAGCAAAGTTATCATGTCCAGGTGAGTCCCAGGTGGGGAACAGAAAAACCATTTCCCATTGATGCCAGGTGGGAAGAGTCACAAGGTCCAGAAGAGGCCTAAGTGAGGAGTAGATTCACCAGGTCCTGTTGAGGCCCAGTTGAGGAACAGTGTCCCCAGGTCCGGTTGAGTCCCAGATGGGGACCAGAGTCACCCGGTTCTGGTGATATCCAGGTGGGGACCAGAGTCACCAAGTCGGGGTGAGGCCCAGAGGGGCCGAGAATCACTAGGTCGAAGTGAGGCCCCGATGTGGAACTGAGAACCCAGGTCCCATGATGCCCATATGAGGACCTGAGTCACCAGGTGCAGGAGAGGTCCCTGTGGGAACCAGTCACCTCATCCAGGTGAGGCCCATGTGGGACCACAGTCACCAGGTCCAGGTGAGGCCCAGGTATATAAGAGAGTATCCAGGTCCTAATGATGCCCAGGGATGGACCAGAGTCAACAGGTCCAGGAGAGGCCCAAATATGGATCAGAGTCATTGTGTTCCAGGGGAGGCCAGATGGAGATCACAGGAACCATGTAAAGGAGAGCCCCATATGGGAACCAGAGCCACAAGATCCAGGTGAGGTCCAGGTGGGACCACAGTCACAGGTCCAGTTGAGGCACAGGTGGCAACAGGATTCACCAAGTCCAGGTAGGCCCAGGTGGCGACCAATCACCAGATCCAGGTGAGGACCAGCTAAAGACCAGACTCACCAGGCCCAAGAGAAGCCCAAGGGGTGACCAGAGTCACCAAGTTAGGGTGAGGACCAGAGGGGGAACCAGGGTAACCATTTAGTTTGAGGCCCAGAATGGGACCAGAAATCCCTGGTCAGAGTGAGACCCAGGTGTGGAATAGAGTATCCAGGTCCCAATGATGCCTGGGTGAGGACCAGAGTCACTAGCGACATGCAGGCCCAGATATTTAACAGAATAACTAGGTACTGGTGAGGCATAGAATAAGACCACAGTCAGCAGTAACAGGTGAGCCCCTTGTGGGAGCCAGAGCCACTCTATCCAGCTGAGTCCCAGGTCCATGTGAGGCCCACGTGAGGACTAGATTCATCAGGTCGAATTGAGGCATAGTTGGGGACAAGAGTCACCAGGTGTGGGTGCGGCCTAGGTGGGGCAAGATTCAGCAGTTCTGAGTTTGGTCAAAGTGGGACGAGAGACACGAGGTCCAGGTGAGGCCAAAGTGAGGACCAGAGTCACCAGATCCAGGTGAGGTCCAGGTGGGGACCAGAGTCACCAGATCCAGGTGAAGTCCAGGTGGGGACCAGAGTCACTAGGTCCAGATTAGGCCCAGGTGAGGACCAGAGTTACCAGGTAAACGGAGGACCCGGTGGGAATCAGAGGCAACAGGTCCATGTGAGGCGTGCTTGGGGACCATGGTCAAGAGGTGTACTTGAGGCCCAGGTGTGGAACACAGTAAGCAGGTCCAGGTGAGTCCCCGGTGGTGACAAGGGTCACCACGTCCAGATGAGACCCAGGTGGGGACCAGGATCACCAGGTAGAGGGGAGGCCCTTGAAAGTACCAGAGTCAACAGTTTGAGGTCAGGGGCAGGTGGCAACCAGGGTCAGCAGCTCGAAGTCAGGCCAAAGTGGGGTTCACAGTCACTAGGGCACGGTGAGACCCAGAGGGGGACCAGAGTCACCTGGTCCAGGTGAGGTCCAGTTGTGGAACACAGTCACTGAGTCCCAATTTTGCCCAGTTGAGGACCATGGTCAACAGGGCCAGGTGAGCCAGATATGGGGACCGGAGACTCAAATCCAAGTGAAGACCAGATCGGGACCCGAGTCACCAGATCCAGGGTATTCTCAGGTGCAGGCCAGAATCACCAGGTCCAGGTGAGGTGCAGGTGGCAACCACACTCACAAGGTCCCGGTGAGGCCCTGCTGGGGACCAGAGTCACGAGGTACATGAGAAGCTAGAAACACTGCAGCCACTAGGTCCACATCATGTCCATGTGGGAACGAGAATTCCCAGTTACAGGTGAGGACCAGGTGGGGATCCGACTCACCATGTCCAGGTGAGACCCAGGTGGGAACCAGTGTCACCATATCTAGGTGTGGCCCAGGTGAACCCAGAGTTAATAGGTCCGGCTGGGTCACTGTTAGTGAACAGTGTAACCATATCCTGATGCTACCCAGGTGGGTACCAGAGACACCAGGTCCTGTTTAGGCCCAGGTGGGACCAGAGTCACCAGGTCAAGTTGAGGCCTAGAGGGGTACCAGATTCACCTGGTCTAGGTGACATCCAGATGGGGATCAGAGTCACCATCTCAGGCTGAGGCTCAGAGGGTGTCCAGAGTCATCATGTCCAGGTGAGGCTCAGGTGTGTAAAAAAGTATCCAGGTCATAATGGTCCACAGGTGAGGACCAGAGTCACCAGATCTGGGTGAGACCCAGTTAGGATCCGAGTCACCAGTTCAAGGTGAGGCCAAGAAGAAGTCCACAGCAATCAGGCCCAGGTGGGGAACAAAGTCACCAGGACTGGATGAGGCCCAGATAGGGACCAGATTCACCAGGTCCAGGTTATTCCCAGGTTGTGACCAGAGTTACCAGTTCCGGGTGAGGTCCAGGTAACGACCAGATTCACCAGGTCCAAGTGAGACCCACGTGGGGACCTGTGTCACAAGGCATGGGTGAGGCCCAGGTGTCAAACCCACTCACCAGGTCCAGGTGAGGGCAACCTGCAGGCCATGCAGAGGAACTTTGTCCCGATGATGCCCAGGTAGGGACTAGAGTTACCAGGTCCAGGTGAGGCCAACCTGCAGGCCATGCAGTGGAACCATGTCCCGATGATGCCCTGGTAGGGAACAGAGTTACCAGGTCCAGGTGAGGACAACCTGCAGTCATGCAGTGGAGCCAAGTCCCGATTATACCCAGGAGGAGACAAGAGTCACCAGGTCCAATTGAGGCCCAGATGGAGCATATTCACTAAGTCCAAGTGAGTCCCAGTTGAGGACGAGTGTCACCAGATCTGGTTGAGGCCTAGAGGGGTACCAGAATCACCTGGTCCAGGTGAAATCCAGATGGGGACCAGAGTCCCCATGTCAGGGTGAGGCCTAGAGAGGCTCCAGAGTCATCATGTCCAGGTGAGACTCAGGTGTGGAACACAGTGTCCAGGTCATAATGGTCCACAGGTGAGGACCAGAGTGACCAGATCTGGTTGACGCGCAGATAGGATCAGAGTCACCAGTTCCAGGTGAGGCCAAGAAAGTGTCCACAGCAATCAGGTCCAGGTGTGGAACACAGTAAGCAGGTCCAGGTGAGTCCCCGGTGGTGACCAGAGTCAACACGTCCAGGTGAGGCCCAGGTGGGGACCAGTATCATCAGGTACAGGGGAGGCCCTTGAAAGAACCAGAGTCAACAGTTCGAGGTCAGGGGCAGGAGGCAACCAGGTTCAGCAGGTCGAAGTCAGGCCAAAGTGGGGTTCACAGTCACTAGGGCACGGTGAGACCCAGAGGGGGACCAGAGTCACCTGGTCCATGTGAGGTCCAGTTGTGGAACACAGTCAATGGGTCACAATTTTGCACAGTTGAGGACCATGGTCAACAGGGCCAGGTGAAGCCCAGATGGGGACCGGAGTCCCGAAATCCAGGTGAAGCCCAGGTGGGGACCACAGTCACCAGATCCAGGGTAGTCTCAGGTGCAGACCAGAATCACCAGGTCCAGGTGTGGTGCAGGTGGCAACCAAACTCACCAGGTCCCGGTGAGGCACTGGTGGGGACCAGAGTCACGAGGTACATGAGAAGCTAGAAACACATGGGATCCCTGGGTGGCGCAGCGGTTTGGCGCCTGCCTTTGGCCCAGGGAGCGATCCTGGCGACCCGGGATCGAATCCCACGTCGGGCTCCCGGTGCATGGAGCCTGCTTCTCCCTCTGCCTGTGTCTCTGCCTCTCTCTCTCTCTGTGACTATCATAAATAAATAAAAATTTAAAAAAAAGATGCTAGACATACTGCGGCCAACAGGTCCACATGATCTCCATGTGGGAACCAGAATCACCAGTTATAGGTGAGGACCAGGTGGGGATCTGACTCACCATGTCCAGGTGAGACCCAGGTGGGAAACAGTGTCACCATGTCCAGGTGTGGCCCAGGTGAAGACCAGAGTTAATAGGTCCGGCTGGGTCACTGTTAGTGAACAGTGTAACAATATACTGATGCTACCCAGGTGGGTAGCAGAGACACCAGGTCCTGGTGAGGCCCAAGTGGGACCAGAGACATGAGGTCCAGGTGAGGTCCCAATGGGAACCACAGTCACCAGATCAGGTGAGGCCATGCTTAGGATCATAGTCACCAGTTACAGGTGAGGCCCAGGTGGAGCCAGAGTCACATGTACAGAAGAGGCCAAAGTCAGGACCAGAGTTATCAGGATCAGGTCACTCCAAGTGGGTATAGAGTAACCATGTCCCGATGATGCCCAGGTAGAACCAGAGTCACCAGGTCCAAATGAGGCCCAGTTGGAGCATATTCACTAAGTCCAGGTGAGGCCCAGTTGAGGACCAGAGTCACCAGATCTGGTTGAGGACTAGAGGGGTACCAGAATCACCTGGTCCAAGTGACATCCAGATGGGGACCAGAGTCACCATGTCAGGGTGAGGCCCAGAGTGGTTCCAGAGTCATCAAGTGCAGTTGAGGTTCAGGTGTGGAACAGACTCACCAGGTACCAATGATGCCCACGTGAGAACCAGAGTACCCAGGTCTGGGTGACGCGCATATAGGATCAGAGTCACCAGTTCCAGGTGAGGAGAAGAAGGAGTCCACAGCAATCAGGTCCAGGTGGGGAACAAATTCACCAGGACTGCGTGAGGCCCAGATGGGGACCAGATTCACCAGGTCCAGGTGAGGACCAGGTGGGGACCAGAGTCCCCGGGTCTGGGAGAGGACCAGGTAAGGACCAGATTCACCAGGTCCAAGAGGCACACGTGGGGACCTGAGTCACCAGGTATGGGTGAGTCCCAGGTGGCAACCCCACTCACCAGGTCCAGGTGAGGCCAACCTGTAGGCCAGAGTCACCAGATCAAGGTGAGTCCCCAGTGGGGACCGGAGTCACCAGGTAAATGTGAGTCTACAAGAACACCACAGTCACCAGGTCCAGGTGTGGTTCATGTGGGAACGAGAGTCACCAGGTCCAGGTGAGACCCAGGTGGAAACCAGAGTCACCAGTTCCAGATTGAGGCCTAGGTGGGGGGACCAGAGTCATCAGGACCAGTTGAGGCCGAAGTGTGGAGCAAAGTTATCATGTCCAGGTGAGGAACAGAGTAAAAATGTCCAATTGATGCCAGGTGGGAAAAGAGTCACAAGGTCCAGACGAGGCCTAAGTGAGGAGTAGATTCACCAGATCCTGATGAGGCCAAGCTGAGGACCAGTGTCCCCAGCTCCGGGTGAGTCCCAAGGGGGACCACAGTCACCGGTTCTGGTGATATCCAGGTGGGGACCAGAGTCAGCACGTCGGAGTGAGGTCCAGAGGGGGACGAAAATCACTAGGTCCAGGTGAGGCCCCGATGTGGAACTGAGAAACCAGGTCCCATCATGCCCATATGAGGACCTGAGTCACCAGGTCCAGGTGAGGGCCTTGTGGGAACCAGTGACCTCGTCCAGGTGAGGCCCAGGTGCGACCACAGTCACCAGGTCTGGGTGAGGCCCAGGTATATAAGAGCAGTATCCAGGTCCCAATGATGCCCAGGTGAGGACCAGAGTCAACAGGTCCAGGAGAGGCCCAAATATGGATCAGAGTCATTGTTTTCCAGGTGAGGCCAGATGGAGACCACAGGAACCAGGTCCAGGAGAGCCCCATATAAAAACCAGAGCCACCAGATCCAGGTGAGGTCCAGGTGGGCCACAGACACAAGGTCCAGGTGAGGCGCAGGTGGCAACATGATTCACCAAGACCAGGTGAGGCTGAGGTGGCAATCAGTCAGCACATCCAGATGCGGACCAGCTAAGGACCAGATTCACCAGGACCATGTGAAGCCCAAGGGGTGACCAGAGTCACCAGCTAAGGGTGAGGCCCAGAGGGGGAAATAGAGTAACCAGTTTAGTTTGAGGGCCAGAATGGGACCAGAGGTCCCTGGTCAAAGTGAGGCCCAGGTGTGGAATAGAGTATCCAGTTCCGAATGATGCCTGGATAAGGACCAGAATCACTACGGATATGCAGGCCCAGATGGGAACAGAATCACTAGGTCCTGGTGAGACATAGAATAAGACCACAGTCACCAGTATCAGGTGAGCCCCTTGTGGGAACCAGAACTACTCTATCCAGCTGAGTCCCAGATCCATGTCAGGCCCACGTGAGGACCGGATTCATCAGGTCGAATTGAGGCATAGCTTAGGACAAGAGTCACCAGGTCTGGGTGCGGCCTAGGTGGGGCAAGATTCAGCAGTTCTGAGTTAAGTCAAAGTGGGGACGAGAGACACCAGGTCCAGGTGAGGCCAAACTGAGGACCAGAGTCACCAGATCCAGGTGAGGTCCATGTTGGAAAGAGAGTCACCAGGTCCAGGAGGGGTCCAGGTGGGTTCCAGAGTCACTAGATCCAGATGAGGCCCAGGTGAGGACCAAGTTACCAGGTACACCTGAGCTCCCAGTGAGCATCAGAGGCAACAGGTCCATGTGAGGCCGGCTTGGGGACCTTGGTCAACAGGTTCACTTGAGACCCAGGTGTGGAACACAGTAAGCAGGTCCAGGTGAGTCCCCGGTGGTAACGAGAGTCACCACGTCCAGGTGAGGCCCAGGTGGAGACCAGGATCACCAGGAACAGGGGAGGCCCTTGAAAGAACCAGAGTCAACAGTTCGAGGTCAGGCGCAGGTGGCAACCAGGGTCAGCAGGTCCAAGTCAGGCCAAAGTGGGTTCACAGTCACTAGGGCACGGTGAGACCCAGAGGTGGACCAGAGTCACATGGTCCAGGTGAGGTCCAGTTGTGGAACACAGTCTCCGGGTCCCAAATTTGCCCAGTTGAGGACCATGGTCAACACGGCCAGGTGAGGCCCAGATGGGGACCGGAATCCCCAAATCCAGGTGAAGCCCAGGTGGGGACCACAGTCACCAGATCCAGGGTAGTCTCGGATGCAGACCAGATTCACCAGCTCCAGGTGAGGTGCAGGTGGCAATCACACTCAACAGGTCCCGGTGAGTCCCTGGTGGGGACCAGAGTCACGAGGTACATGAGAAGCTAGAAACACTGCAGCCACCAGGTCCACATGATGTCCATGTGGGAACGAGAATCACCAGTTACAGGGGAGGACCAGTTGTGGATCCGACTCACCATGTCCAGTTGAGACCCAGGTGGGAACCAGTGTCACCATGTCCAGGTGTGGCCCAGGTGAAGATCAGAGTTAATAGGTCCGGCTGGGTCACTGTTAGTGAACAGTGTAACCGGATCCTGATGCTACCCAGGTGGGAACCAGAGACACCAGGTCCTGGTGAGGCCCAGGTTGGACCAGAGTCATGAGGTCCAGGTGAGGTCCCGATGGGAACCACAGTCACCAGGTCAGTTGAGGCCATGCTTAGGATTAGAGTCACCAGTAACCGGTGAACCGAAGGTGGACCCAGAGTCACCTGGTACAGAAGAGGCCAAATCAGGGCCAGAGTTACCAGGATCAGGTCAGTCCCAGTGCGGAATGCAGTAACCGTGTCCCGATGATGCCCAGGTAGAACCAGAGTCACCAGGTCCAGATGAGGCACAGTTGGGGAGCATCTTCACTAGGTCCCAGTGAGGCCCAGTTGAGGACCAGAGTCACCAGATCTGGTTGAGTCCTAGAGGGGTACCCGAATCACCTGGTCCAGGTGACATCCAGATGGAGAACAGAGTCACCAGGTCAGGGTGAGACACAGAGCGTTACCAGAGTCACCAGGTCCAGGTGAGGCCCAGGTGTGGACGAAGGTCACCAGGTCCAGATTGACGCCTAGGAGGGGGACCAGAGTCATCAGGACCATTTGAGACCCAAGTGTGGAGCAAAGTTATCATGTCCAGGTGAGGCTCAGGTGTGGAACAGAATATCCAGGTCATAATGGTCCCCAGGTGAGACCAGAGTCACCAGATTGGTTGAGGTCCAGTTAGGATCAGAGTCACCAGTTCCAGGTGAGGCCAAGAAGGAGTCCACAGCAATCAGGTCCAGGTGGGGAACAAAGTCACCAGGACTGGGTGAGGCCCAGATGGGGACCAGATTCACCAGGTCCAGGTGATTCCCAGGTGGTGACCAGAGTTACCAGTTCCGGCTGAGGACCAGGTAAGGACCAGATTCACCAGGTCCAAGTGAGGCCCAAGTGGGTACCTGTGTCCCCAGGTATGGGTGAGGCACAGGTGGCAACCACACTCACCAGGTACAGGAGAGGCCATCCTTCGGGCCATGCGTAGGAACCGTGTCCCGATGATTCCCATGTAGCAACCAGAGTTACCAGGTCCAGGTGAGGCCAACCTGCAGGCCATGAAGTGGAACCATGTCCCGATGGTGCCCAGGTAGGGACCAGAGTCACCAGGTCCAAATGAGGGCCAGATCGAGCAAATTCACTAGGTCCAGGTGAGGCCCAGTTGAGGACCAGGGTCACCAGATCTGGTTGAGGCCCAGAGGGGTACCAGAATCACCTGGTCAAGGTGATATCCAGATGGGAATCAGAGTCACCAGGTCAGGGTGAGGCCCAGAGAGGTTCAGGAGTCATCATGTCCAGGTGAGGCTCAGGTGTGGAACAGACTCACCAGGTACCAATGATGCCCAGATGAGGACCAGAGTCACCAGATCTGGGTGACGCGCAGATAGGATCAGAGTCACCTGTTCCAGGTGAGGCAAAGAAAGAGTCCACAGCAATCAGGTCCAGGTGCGGAACAAAGTAAACAGGACTGGGTGAGGCCCAGATGGGGACAAGATTCACCTTGTCCAGGTGAGGCCCAGGTGATGACCAGAGACCCCAGGTTGGGAGAGGACCAGGTAAGGACCAGAATCAGCAGGTTCAAGAGGCCGACATGGGGACCTGAGTCACCAGGTATGGGTGAGCCCCAGGTGGCAATCCCACTCACCAGTTCCAGGTGAGGCCAACCTGCAGGCCATGTAGTAGAACCATGTCCGATGATGCCCAGGTAGGGACCAGATTCACCAGGTCCAAATGAGGCCAAGATGGAGCATATTCTCTAAGTCCAGGTGAGTCTCAGTTGAGGACCAGAGTCACCAGATCTGGTTGAGGCCTAGAGGGGTACCAGAATCACCTGGTCCAGGTTACATCCTAATGGGGACCAGAGTCACAAGGTCAGGGTGAGGCCCAGAGTGGTTCCAGAGTCATCATGTCCAGGTGAGGCTCAGATGTGGAACAGAGTATCCAGGTCATAATGGTCCACAGGTTAAGACCAGATTCAGCAGATTTATGTGAGGCCCACTTAGGATCAGAGTAACTAGTTCCAGGTGAGGCCAAGAAGGAGTCCACAGCAATCAGGTCCAGGTGGGGAACAAAGTCGCCAGGACTGGGGAGGCCCAGATGGGGACCAGATTCACAAGGTCCAGGAGATTCCCAGATGATGACCGGAGTTACCAGTTCCGGGTGAGGACCAGGTAAGGACCAGATTCACCAGGTCGAAGTGTGGCCCACGTGGGGACCTGTGTCACCAGGTATGGGTGAGACCCAGGTGGCAACCACACTCACCAGGTCCAGGTGAGGCCAACCTGCAGGCAATGCAGAGTAACCATGTTCCAATGATGCCCAGGTAGGGACCAGAGTTCCAGGTCCAAAGAGGCCCAGATGGATTATATTCACTAGGTCCAGGTGAGGCCCAGGTGAGGAACAGAGTCACCAGATCTGGTTGACCCTAGAGGGGTACCAGAATCACCTGGACCAGGTGAAATCCAGATGGGGACCAGAATCACCAGGTCAGGGTGAGGCCTAGAGAGGTTCCAGAGTCATCATGTGCAGGTGTGACTCCGGTGTGGAAGAGAGTATCCAGGTCATAATTTTCCATATGTGAGGACCAGAGTCACCATATCTGGGTGAGGCCCAGTTAGGATTAGAGTCACCAGTTCCAGGTGAGGTCAAGAAGGAGTCCACAGCAATCAGGTCCAGGTGCGGAACAAAGTCATCAGGACTGGGAAAAGCCCAGATGGCGACCAGATTCACCAGGTCCACGTGATTCCCAGGTGGTGACCAGATTTACCAGATTCACCAAGTCAAAGTGATTCTCAGGTGGTGACCAGAATTACCAGATACACCAGATCCAAGTTAGACCCACGTGGGGACCTGTGTCACCTAGTATGGGTGAGGCCCAAGTGGTAACCCCACTCACCAGGTCCAGGTGAGGCCATCCTGCAGGCCTTGCAGTGGAACCACGTCCCGAAGATGCCCATCTAGGGACTAGAGTTACCAGGTCCAGGTGAGGACAACCTGCAGGCAAGAGTCACCAGATCCAGGTGGGGACCAGAGTCTCGGGGTAAATGTGAGTCTACAAGAACACCACAGTCACCAGGTCCAGGTGTGGTTCCTGTGGGAACGAGAGTCACCAGGTCCAGGAGAGAACCTGGTGGGGACCACAGTCACCAGGTCCAGATTGTGGCCTAGGTGGGGGGGACGAGAGTCATCAGGATCATTTGAGGCCAAAGTGTGGAGCAAAGTTATCGTGTCCAGGTGAGGCCCAGGTGGGGAACAGAGTAACCGTGTCCTATTGATGCCAGGTGGGAAAAGAGTCACAAGGTCCAGATGAGGCCTAAGTGAGGAGGAGATTCACCAGGTCCTGTTGAGGCTCAGTTGAGGACCAGTGTTCCCAGCTCCGGGTGAGTCCCAGACGGGGACCTGAGTCACCCGGTTCTGGTGATATCCAGGTGGGGACAAGAGTCACCACGGCATGGTGAGGCCCAGAGGGGGACGAGAGTCACTAGGTCCAGATGAGGTCCCGATGTGGAAATGAGAAACCAGGTCCCATGATGCCCATATGACGACCTGAGTCACCAGGTCCAGGTGAGGTCCCTGCAGAAACCAGTCACCCCGTCCAGGTGAGGTCCAGGTGGGACCACAGTCACCAGGTCCAGGTGAGGCCCAGGTATATAAGAGAGTATCCAGGTCCCAATGATGCCCAGGTAAGGACCAGAGTCAACAGGTTCAGGAGAGGCCTAAATATGGATCAGAGTCATTGTGTTCCAGGTGAGGCCAGATGGAGACCACAGGAACCAGGTCCAGGAGAGCCCCATATGGGAACCAGAGCCACCAGATCCAGGTGAGGTTCAGGTGGGACCACAGTCACAATGTCCAGGTAAGGTGCAGGTGGCAACAGGATTTACCAAGTCCAGGTGAGGCCCAGGTGGCGACCAGTCACCAGATCCAGGTGAAAACCAGCTAAGGTCCAGATTTACCAGCCCCAAGTGAAGACCACGGGGTGACTAGAGTCACCAGGTAAGGGTGAGGCCCAGAGGGGCAACCAGAGTAACCAGTTTAGTTTGAGGCCCATAATGGGACCAGAGATCCCGGGTCAAAGTGAGGCCCAGGTGTGGAATAGAGTATCCAGGTCCGAATGATGCCTGGGTGAGGACCAGAGTCACTAAGGCCATGCAGGCCCAGATGGGGAACAAAATCACTAGTTTCTGTTGAGGCATAGAATAAGACCACAGTCACCAGTATCAGGGGAGGCCCTTGTGGGAACCAGAGCCACTCTATGCAGCTGAGTCCCAGGTCCATGTGAGGCCCACGTTAGGACCAGATTAATCAGGTTGAATTGAGGCATAGCTGGGGAGAAGAGTCATCAGGTCTGGGTGCGGCCTAGATGGGGCAAGATTCAGCAGTTCTGAGTTAGGTCAAAGTGGGGATGAGAGGCACTAGGTCCAGGTGAGGCCATACTGAGGACCAGAGTCACCAGATCCAGGTGAGGTCCAGGTGGGGACCAGAGTCACCAGATCCAGGTGAATTCCAGGTGGAGACCAGAGTGACCAGATCCAGGTGAAGCCCAGGTGGGGACGAGAGTCACTAGGTCCAGATGAGACCCAGGTGAGGACCAGAGTTACCAGGTACACGTGAGGCCCCGGTGGGGATCAGAGGCAACAGGTCCATGTGATTCTGTCTTGGGGACCATGGAGATCAGGTATACTTTTGGCCCAGGTGTGGAACACAGTAGCAGGTACAGCTGAGTCCCCGGTGGTGACAAGGGTCACCACGTCCAGGTAAGTCCCAGGTGGGGACCAGGATCACCAGGTACAGGGGAGGCCCTTGAAAGACCAGAGTCAACAGTTCGAGGTCAGGCGTAGGTGGCAACCAGGGTCAGCAGGTCCCAGTAAAGCCAATGTGGGGTTCACAGTCACTAGTGCATGGTGAGACCCAGAGGGGAACCAGAGTCACATTGTCCAGGTGAGGTCCAGTTGTGGAACACACTCACCGGGTCCCCATTTTGCCCAGTTGAGGACCATGGTCATCAGGGCCAGGTGAGGCCCAGATGGGGTCCGGAGTCCCCAAATCCAAGTGAAGCCCAGGTGGGGACCACAGTCACCAGATCCAGGGTAGTCTCAGGTGCAGAGCAGAATCACGAAGTCCAGGTGAGGTGCAGGTGTCAACCACACTCACCAGGTCCCGGTGAGGCCCTGGAGGAGACAGAGTCACGAGGTACATGAGAAACTAGAAACTCTGCAGCAACCAGGTCCACATGATGTCCATATGGGAACGCGAATCACCAGTTACAGGTGAGGGCCAGGTGGGGAACCGACTCACCATGTCCAGGTGAGACCCAGGTGGGAACCAGTGTCACCATGTCCAGGTGTGGCCCTGGTGAAGACCAGAGTTAATAGGTCAAGCTGGGTCACTGTTAGTGAACAGTGTAACCCTATCCTGATACTACCCAGGTGGGTACCTGAGACACCAGGTCCTGGTGAGGCCCAGGTGGAACCAGAGACCTGAGGTCCAGGTGAGGTCCCGATGGGAACCACAGTCACCAGGTCAGGTGAGGCCATGCTTAGGGTCAGAGTCACAAGTTACAGGTGAGGTCCAGGTGGAGCCAGAGTCACCTGGTACAGAAGAGGCCAAAGTCAGGATCAGAGTTACCAGAATCAGGTCAGTCCCAGTGGGGAATACAGTAACCATTTCCCGAGGATGCCCAGGTAAAACCAGAGTCACTATGCCCAGATGCGGCGCAGATGGGGAGCATATTCACTAGGTTCCGGTGAGGCCCAGTTGAGGACCAGTGTCACGAGGTCAAGTTGAGGCCTAGAGGGGTACCAGATTCACCTGGTCTAGGTGAAATCAAGATGGGGAACAGAGTCACCATGTCAGGCTGAGGCCCAGATGGGATCCAGAGTCAACATGTCCAGGTGAGGCTCACGTGTGGAACAGTGTATCCAGTTCATAATGGTCCACAGGTGAGGACCAGAGTCACCAGATCTGGGTGAGGCCCAGTTAGGATCAGAGTCACCAGTTCCAGGTGAGCCCCAGAAGGTGTCCACAGCAATCGCACAGGAGGCACCCAAATCACCAGGTCCAGGTGAGGCCAACCTGCAGGCCATGAAGAAGAACCGTGTCCCACTGATACCAAGGTAGGGACCAGAGTCACCAGGTCCAGAATCGGCGCAGGTGCGAGCATATTCACTAGGTCCCTGTGAGGCCCAGTTGCGGACCAGAGTCACCAGGTCTACTTGAGGCCTAGAGGGGTACCAGATTCACCTGGTTAGGTGACATCCTGATGGGGACCAGAGTCACCATGTTAGCCTCACCTGGACATGATGACTCTGGGCCAGGTCCTGGTGAGGCCCAGGTGGGACCAGAGATATGAGGTCCAGGTGAGGTCCCGATGGGAACCACAGTCACCAGGTCAGGTGAGGCCATTCTTAGCATCAGAGTCACCAGTTACAGGTGAGGCCCATGTGGAGCGACAGTCACCTGGTACAGAAGAGGCCAAAGTCAGGATCAGAGTTACCAGGATCAGGTCAGTCCCAGTGGGAAATAGAGTAACTATGTCCCTATGATGCCAAGGTAGAACCAGAGTCACCAGGTCCAGAAGAGGCGCAGGTTGGGAGAATGCTCACTAGGTCCCGGTGAGGCCCAGTTGAGGACCAGAGTCACCAGGTCAAGTAGAGGCCTAGAGGGGTACCAGATTCACCTGGTCTAGGTGACATCCAGATGGGGACCAGAGTCACCATGTCAGGCTGAGGCCCAGAAGGGATCCAGAGTTATCATGTCCACGTGAGGCACACATGTGGAACAGAGAATCCAGGTCATAATTGTCCATAGGTGAGGACCAGAGTCACCAGGTCTGGGTGACGCGCAGACAGGATCAGAGTAACCAGTTCCAGGTGAGGCCAAGAAGGAGTCCACAGTAATCAGGTCCAGGTGGGGAACAAAGTCACCAGGACTGGGTGAGGCCCAATTGGGAACCAGATTCACCAGGTCCAGGTGAGGCGAGGTGGTGACCAGAGTCCCCGGTTCTGGTAGAGGACCAGGTTAGGACCAGATTCACCAGGTCCACGAGGCCCACGTGTGGAACTGAGTCACCAGGTATGGGTAAGGCCCAGGTGGCAACCCCCCTCTCCAGTCCAGTTGAGGCCAACCTGCAGGCCAGAGTCACCAGATCCAGGTGAGTCCCTAGTGGGGACTGGAGTCACCAGGTAAATGTGAGTGTACAAGAAAACCACAGTCACCAGGTCCAGGTGTGGTTCATGTGGGAACGAGAGTCACCAGGTCCAGGTGAGACCCAGGTGGGGACCATAGTCACCAGGTCCACATTGAGGCCTAGGTGGGGGGACCAGAGTCATCAGGCTCATTTGAGGCCAAAGTGTGGAGCAAAGTTATCATGTCCAGGTGATGTCCATGTGGGGAACAGAGTAACCATGTCCCATTGATGCCAAGTGAGAAAAGAGTCAGAAGGTACAGAAGAGGCCTAAATGAGGACTAGATTCACCACGTCGTGTTGACTTCCAGTTGAGCACCAGTGTCCCCATCTCTGAGTGAGTCCCAGAGGGGGACCAGAGTCACCCGGTTCTGGTGATATCCAGGTGGGGACAAGACTCACCACGTCAGGGTGAGGCCCAGAGGGGGACGAGAATCACTAGTTTCAGGTGAGGCCCCGTTGTGCAACTGAGAAAAAAGGTCCCATATTGCCCAAATGAGGACCTGAGTCTCCAGGTCCAGGTGATGTCCCTGTGGGAACCAGTCACCTCGTCCAGGTGAGGCCCAGGTGTGACCACAGTCACCAGGTTCAGGTGAGGCCCAGGTATATAAGAGAGTATCGAGGTCCCAATGATGCCCAGGTAAGGACCAGAGTCAACAGGTCCAGGAGAGGCCCTAATACGGATAAGCGTCATTGTGTTCCAGGTGAGGCTAGATGGAGACCACAGGAACCGTGTCCAGGAGAGCCCCATATGGGAACGAGAGCCACGAGATCCAGGTGAGGTCCAGGTGGGACCACAGTCACAAGGTCCAGGTGAGGCGCAGGTGGCAACAGGATTCAACAATCCAGGTGAGGCCCAGGTGGCGACCAGTCACCACATCCAGGCGCGGACCAGCTTAGGACCAGATTCACCAGGCCCAAGTGAAGCCCTAAGGGTGACCAGAGTCACCAGGTAAGGGTGAGCCCCAGAGGGGGAACCAGAGTAACCTGTTTAGTTTGAGGCTCAGAATTGGACCAGAGGTCCCTGGTCAAAGTGAGGTCCAGGTGTGTAAAAGCGTATCCAGGGTGAGGATCATTGGGTCCATCACCCAATGATGCCTGGGTGAGGAACAGAGTCACTGGGGTCATGCAGGCCCAGATGGGGAACAGAATAACTAGGTCCTGGTGAGGCATACAATAAGACCACAGTCAGCAGTATCAGCTGAGCCCCTTGCAGGAACCAGAGCGACTGTATCCAGCTGAGTCCCAGGTCCAGGTGAGGCTCCCGTGAGGACCAGATTCATTAGGTCGAATTGAGGCATAGCTGGGGACAAAAGTCACCAGGTCTGGTGCTGCCTAAGTTGGGCTAGATTCAGCAGTTCTGAGTTAGGTCAACGTGGGGACGAGAGACGCCAGTTCCAGTTGAGGCCAAACTGAGTACCAGAGTCACCAGATCCATGTGAGGTCCATGTTTGAAAGAAAGTCACCAGGTCCGGGAGAAGTCCAGGTGGGGACCAGAGTCACCAGTTCCAGGTGAGGCCAAGAAGTAGTCCACAGAAATCAGGTCCAGGTGGGGAACAAAGTCACCAGGACTGGGTGAGGCCTAGATGGGGACCAGATACACAAGGTCCAGGTGATATCCAGGTGGTGACCAGACTTACCAGTTCCGGGTGAGGACCAGGTAAGGACAAGATTCACCAGGTCCAAGTGAGGCCCACGTGGGGACCTGTGTCACCAGGCATAGGTGAGGCCCAGGTGGCAACCCCACTGACCAGCTCCAGGTGAGGCCAACCTGCAGGCCGTGCAGAGGAACCATGTCCCGATGATGACCATGTAGGGACCAGACTTACCAGGTCCAAGTGAGGCCAACCTGCAGGCCATGCAGTGGAACCATGTCCCGATGATGCCCAGGTAGGGACCAGAGTCACCAGGTCCAAAAGAGGCCCAGATGGTGCATATTCACTAGGTCCAAGTGAGGCCAAGTTAAGGACCAGAGTCACCAGATCTGGTTGAGGCCTAGAAGGGTACCACCATCACCTGGTCCAGGTGACATCCAGATGGGGACCACAGTCACCAGGTCAGGGTGAGTCCCAGAGAGGTTCCAGAGTCATCATGTCCAGGTGAGGCTCAGGTGTGGAACAGAGTCACCAGGTCCCAATGATGCCCAGGTGAGGACCAGAGTCACCAGGTCTGGGTGACGCGCAGATAGGATCAGAGTCACCAGATCTTGTTGAGGCCTAGAGGGGTAACAGATTCACCAGGTCCAGGTGAGGCACAGGTGGTGACCAGAGTCCCCGTTCTGGGAAAGGACCAGGTAAGGACCAGATTCACTAGGTCCAAGAGGCCCACGTGGACCTGAGTCACCAGGTATGGGTGAGGCCCAGGTGGCAATAACACTCACCAGGTCCAGGTGAGGCCAACCTGCAGGCCATGCAGTGGAACCATATCCCGATGATGCCCAGGTAGGGAGAATAGTTACCAGGTCCAGGTGAGGCCAACCTGCATGCCATGCAGTGGAAACATATCCAGATGATGCCCAGGTAGAGACCAGACTTACCAGGTCCAGGTGAGGCCAACCTGCAGGCCATGCAGTGGAACCATATGCCGATGATGCCCAGGTATGGACCAGAGTCACCAGGTCCAAATGAGGCCCAGATCGAGCATATTCACTAGGTACAGGTGAGTCCCCTTTGAAGACCAGAGTCACCAAATCTGTTTGAATCCTAGGGGGTACCAGAATCACCTTGTCCATGTGACATCCAGATGGGGACCAGAGTCACTAGGTCAGGGTGAGGCCCAGAGCGGTTCCAGAGTCAACATTTCCAGGTGAGGCTCAGGTGTGGTACAGAGTCACCTGGTACCAATGATGCCCAGGTGAGGACAAGAGTCACCCGGTCTGGGTGACGCACAGATAGGATCAGACTCACCAGTCCGGGTGAGGCCAAGAAAGGGCACAGCACTCAGGTCCAGGTAGGGAAAAAAGTCACCAGGACTGGGTGAGGCCCAGATGGAGACCAGATTCACCAGGTCCAGGTGAGGCCCAGGTGGTGACAAGAGTCCCCGGGTCTAGGAGAGGACCGGGAAAGGACAAGATTCACCAGGTCCAAGAGGCCCACGTAGGGACTTGAGTCACCAGGTATGGGTGAGGCCCAGGTGGCAACCCCACTCACCAGGTCCTGGTGAGACCAACCTGCAGGCCAGAGTCACCAGATCCACGTGAGTCCCTAGTGGGGACCAGATTCACCAGGAAAAAGTGAGTCTACAAGAACGCCAGAGTCACCAGGTCCAGGCGTGGTTCATGTAGGAACGAGACCACCAGGTCTAGGTGAGACCCAGGTGGGGACCACAGTCACCAAGTCCAGGTGTGACCCAGGTGGGGACCACAGTCACCAGGTTCAGTTTGAGGCCTAGGTGGAGGGATCAGTGTCATCAGGACCAGCTGAGGCCAAAGTGTGGAGCAAAGTTATCATGTCCAGGTGAGGCCCAGTGGGAACAGAGTAACCATGTCCCATTGATGCCAGGTGGGAAAAGAATCACAAAGTCCAGACGAGACCTAAGTGAGGAGTAGATTCACCAGGTCCAGTTGTGCCCAGGTGAGGACCAGTGTCCCAGCACCAGGTGAGTCCCAGAGGGGGAACAGAGTCACCCGATTCTGGTGATATCCAGATGGGGACCAGAGTCACCATGTCAGGCTGAGGCCCAGAGGGGATCCAGCATCATCATGTCCAGGTGAGTCTCAGGTTTGGAACAGAGTTACCAGGTCATAATGATCCACAGGTGAGGACCAGAGTCACCAGATCTGGGTGAGGCCCAGTTAGGATCAGAGTCACCCGTTCCAGGTGAGGCCCAAAAGGAGTCCACAGCAATCAGGTCCAGGTGGGGAACAAAGTCATCAGGACTGAGTGAGGCCCAATGGGGACCAGATTCACCAGGTCCAGATGATTCCCATGTTGTGACCAGACTTACTAGTTCCGAGTGAGGACCAGGTAAGGACCAGATTCACCAGGTCAAAGGAGGCCCATGTGGGGCCCTCTGTCACAAGGTATGGGGGAGGCCCAGGTGGCAACCCCACTCACCAGGTCCAGGTGAGGCCAACCTGCAGGCCATGCAGAGGAACCATGTCCCGGTGATGCTCAGGTAGGGACCAGATTTACCAGGTCCAGTTGAGGCCAATCTGCAGGCGATGCAGTGTAACCATATCCCGATGATGCCGAGGTAGGGACCAGAGTCACCAGGTCCATATAAGGCCCAGATGGAGCATATTCACTAGGTCCAGGTGAAGCCCAGTTGAGGACCAGTTTCACCATATCTACTTGAGTCTTAGAAGGGTACCAGAATCACCTGGTCCAGGTGATATCCAGATGGGGACGAGAGTCACCAGGTCAGGGGGAGGCCCAGAGTGGTTCCAGAGTCATCGGGTCCAGGTGAGGCTCAGGTGTGGAAGAGAGTCACCAGGTACCAATAATGCCCAGGTGAGGACCAGAGTCACCAGATCTGGGTGAGGCGCAGATAGGATCAGAGTCACCAGTTGCAGGTGAGGCCAAGAAAGAGATCAAAGCAATCAGGTCCAGGTGGGGAACAAAGTCACCAGACCAGGGTGAGATCCAGATGGGGACCACATTCACCAGGTCCAGGTAAGGCCCAGGTGGGGATAGAGTCCCCGGGTCTCGGAAAGGACCAGGTAAGGACCAGATTCACCAGGTCCAAGAGGCTCACGTGAGGACCTGAGTCACCAGCTATGTGTGAGGCCTAGGTGGCAACCCCACTCACCAGGTCTAGGTGAGGCCAACCGGCGGGCCAGAGTCACCAGATCCAGGTGAGGCCCTAGTGGGGACTGGAGTCACCAGGTACATGTGAGTATACAAGAACACCACAGTCACCAGGTCCAGGTGTGGTTCATCTGGTGAAGTGAAGCCCAAAGGGTGACCAGAGTTACCAGGTAAGGGTGAGGCCCAAAGGGGAACCAGTAACTAGTTTAGTTTGAGTCCCAGAATGGGACGAGAGGTCCATGGTCAATGTGAGGCACAGGTGTGGAATAGAGTATCCAGGTCCTAATGATTCCTGGGTGAGGACCAGAGTCAGTAGGGCCATGCAGGCCCAGATGGGAACAGAATCGCTAGGACCAGGTGAGGCATAGAATAAGACCACAGTCAGCTATATCAGGTGAGCCCCTTGTGGGAACCAGAGCCACTCTATCCAGCTGAGTCCCAGGTCCATATGAGGCCCACGTGAGGAACAGATTCATCAGGTCGAATTGAGGCATAGCTGGGGACAAGAGTCACCAAGTCTGGGTGCGGCCGAGGTGGTGCAAGATTCAGCAGTTCTGAGTTAGGTCAAAGTGGGGACGAGAGATGCCAGATCCAGGTGAGGCCAAACTGAGGACCAGAGTCACCAGATGCGGGTCAAGTCCAGGTGTGGACCAGAGTCCCCAGATCCAGGTGAAGTCCAGGTGGGGACCAGAGTCACCAGATCCAGGTGAAGCCCAGGTAGGGACCAGAGTCGCTAGGTCCAGATGAGACCCAGATGAGGACCAGAGTTACCAGGTACACGTGAGGCACCGGTGGGGATCAGAGGCAACATGTCCATGTGAGGCTGGCTTGGGGACCATGGTCGACAGGTCTACTTGAGACCCAGGTGTGGAGGACCGTAAGCAGGTCCAGGTGAGTTCCCGGTGGTGACAAGAGTCACCACGTCCAGGTCAGGCCCATGTGGGCACCAGGATCACCACGTCCAGGGGAGGCCCTTGAAAGAACCAGAGTCAAAAGTTCGAGGTCAGGCGCAGGTGGCAACCATGGTCAGGAGGTCGAAGTCAGGTCAAAGTGGGGTTCACAGTCACTAGGGCACGGTGACACCCAGAGGGGGACCAGAGTCACCTGGTCCAGGTGAGGTCCAGTTGTGGATCACAGTCACCGGGTCCCAATTTTGCCCAGTTGAGGACCATGGTCAACAGGGCCAGGTGAGGCTCAGATGGGAACGAGAGCCCAAAATCCAGGTGAAGCCCAGGAGGGGACCACAGTCACCAGATCCAGGGTAGTCTCAGGGGGAGACCAGAATCACCAGGTCCAGGTGAGGTGCAGGTGGCAACCACACTCAACAGGTCCCGGTGAGGCCCTGGTGGGGACCAGAGTCACGAGGTACATGAGAAGCTAGAAACACTGCAGCCACCAGATCCACATGATGTCCATGTGGGAACGAGAATCACCAGTTACAGGTGAGGATCAGGCAGGGATCTGAATCACATGTCCACGTGAGACCCAAGAGGGAACCAGTGCCAACATGTCCAGGTGTGGCCCAGGTGAAGACGAGAGTTAATAGGTCCGGCTGGGTCACGTTAGTGAAGAGTGTAACCATATCCTGATGCTACCCAGGTGGGTACCAGAGACACCAGGTCCTGGTGAGGCCCAGGTGGGACCAGAGACATGAGGTCCAGGTGAGGTCCCGATGGGAACCACAGACACCAGGTCAGGTGAGGCCATGCTTAGGATCAGAGTCACCAGTTACAGGTGAGGCCCAGGTGGAGCCAGAGTTACCAAGTAGAGAAGACGCCAAAGTCAGGACCAGAGCTACCAGGATCAGGACAGTCACAGTGGGGAATAGAGTAACCATGTCCCGATGATGCCCAGGTAGGACCCGAGTCACCAAGTACAGATGAGGCGCAGGTGGGGAGTATATTCACTAGGTCCCGGTGAGGCCCAGTTGAGGACCAGATTCCCCCAGTCTAGTTGAGGCCTAGAGGGTACCAGATTCACCTAGTCTAGGTGACATCCAGATGGGGACCAGAGTCACCAGGTCAGGGTGAGGCCCAGAGGGGATCCAGAGTCATCATGTCCAGGTGAGGCTCAGGTGTGGAACAAAGTATCCAGGTCGTATTGGTCCACAGGTGAGGACAAGAATCAACAGATCTGGGTGAGGTCCAGTTAGGATCAGAGTCAGCAGTTCCAGGTGAGAACAAGAAGGAGTCCACAGCAATCAGGTCCAGGTGGGGAACAAAGTCTCCAAGAATAGGTGAGGCCCAGATGGGGACCAGAGTCACCAGATCTGGGAGAGGCCCAGTTGGGATCAGAGTTACCACTTCCAGGTGAGGCCAAGAAGGTGCCCACAGCAGTCAGGTCCACGTGGGGAACATAGTCACCAGGACTAGGTGATGCCCAGGTGATGACCAGATTTACCAGTTCCGGGTGAGGACTAGGTAAGGACCACATTCACCAGGTCCAAGTGAGGCCCACGTGGGGACCTGTGTCACCAGGCATGGGTAAGATCCAGGTGGGAACCCCACTCACCAGGTCAAGATGTCCCGATGATGCCCAGGTACGGACCAGAGTTACCAGGTCCAGGTGAGGCAAACCAGCAGGCCATGCAGTGGAACCATTTCCAGATGATGCCCAGTGAGTGACCAGAGTCACCAGGTCCAAATGAGGCCCAGATGGAGCATATTCACTAGGTCCAGTTGAGGCCCAGTTGAGGACAAGAGTCACCAGATCTGGTTGAGGTCTAGAGGGGTTCCAGAATCACCTGGTCCAGGTGACATCCAGATGGGGACCAGATCACCAGGTCAGGGTGAGGCCCAGAGAGGTCCCAGAGACATCATGTCCAGGTGAGGCTCAGGTGTGGAACAGAGTAACCAGGTACCAATGATGCCCAGGTGAGGACGAGAGTCACCAGGTCTGGGTGACGCACAGATCGGATCAGAGTCACCAGTTCAAGGTGAGGGCAAGAAAGAGTCCAGAGCAATCAGGTACAGTTGGGGAACATAGTCACCAGGACTGGGTTAGGCCCAGATGGGGACCAGTTTCACCAGGTCCAGGTGAGGCCCATGTTGTGACCAGACTCTCCGGGTCTGGGAGAAGTCCAGGTAAGTGCCAGATTCACCAGGTCCAAGAGGCCCATGTGGGGACCTGAGTCACCAGGTATGGGTGAGGCCCAGGTTGCATCCCACTAATCAAGTCCAGGTGAGGCCAACCTGCAGGCCAGCGTCACCAGGCCCAGGGGAGTCCCAAGGGGTGACCAGAGTCATCAGGTAAGGGTGAGGTTAAGAGGGGGAACCAGAGTAACCAGTTTAGTTTGAGGCCCAGAATGGGACCAGCGGTTCCTGGTAAAAGTGAGGCCCAGGTGTGGAATAGAGTATCCAGGTCCCAATGATGCCTGAGTGAGGACCAGAGTCACTAAGGCCATGCAGGCCCAGATGGGGAACAGAATCACTAGGTTCTGGTGGGGCATAGAATAAGACCACATTCTGCAGTACCAGGTGAGCCCCTAGTGGGAACCAGAGCCACTCTTTCCAGCTGAGTCCCAGGTAAATGTGAGGTCCACGTGAGGACCAGATTCATCAGGTCGAATTGAGGCATAGCTAGGGACAAGAGTCACCAGGTCTGGGTGCGTAATAGGTGGAGCAAGATTCAGCAGTTCTGAGTTAGGTCAAAGTGGGCAAGAGAGACACCAGGTCCAGGAGAGGTCCAGATTCGGACCAGAGTCACCAGATCCAGGTGAGGTCCATGTTGGAAAGAGAGTCACCAAGTCCAGGAGAGGTCCAGGTGGGGACCAGAGTCACCAGATCCAGGTGAAGCCCAGGTGGGGACCAGAGTCACTAGGTCCAGATGAGGCCCAGGTGAGGATCAGAGTTACCAGATACACGTGAGCCCCCGGCGGGGATCAGAGCCAAAAGGTCCACGTGAGGCCGGCTTGGGGACCATAGTCAACAGGTCTACCTGAGGCCCAGGTGTGGAACAAAGTAATCATGTCAAGGTGAGTCCCCGGTTGTGACAAGAGTCACCACGTCCAGTTGAGGACCAGTTGGGGACCAGGATCACCAGGTACAGGGGAGGCCCTTGAGAGAACCAGAGTCAACAGTTTGAGGTCAGGCGCAGGTGGCAACCAGGGTCAGTAGGTCCAAGACAGGCCAAAGTGGGGTTCACAGTCATAGGGCACAGTGAGACCCAGAGGGGGACCAAAGTCACCTTGTCCAGGTGAGATCCAGGTGTGGAATACAGTCACCGGGTCCCAATTCTACACAGTTGAGGACCATGGTCAACAGGGCCAGTTGAGGCCCAGATGGGGACCGGAGTCCCCAAATTCAGGTGAAGCCCAGGTGGGGACCACAGTCACCAGATCCAGGGTAGTCTCAGGTGGACACCAGAATCACCAGGTCCTGGTGAGGTGCAGGTGGCAACCACACTCACCAAGTCCCGGTGAGGCCCTGGTGGGGACCAGAGTCACGAGGTACATGAGAAGCTAGTAACACTGCAGCCACCAGGTCCACATGATGTCCATGTGGGAACGAGAATTACAAGTTACAGGTTAGGACCAGGTGGGGATCTGAGTCACCATGTCCAGGTGAGACCCTGGTGGGAACCAGTGTCACCATGTCCAAGTGTGGACCAGGTGAAGACGAGAGTTAATAGGTCCGGCCGCGTCACTGTTGGTGAACAGTGTAACCATATCCTGATGCTACTCAGGTGGGTACCAGATACAAGTCCTGGTGAGTCCCAGTTGGGACCAGAGACATGAGGTCCAGGTGCGGTCCCGATGGAAACCACAGTCACCAGGTGAGGAGAGGCCATGCTGAGGATCAGAGTCACCACTTACAGGTGAGGTCCAGGGGGAGCCAGAGTCACATGGCACAGAAGAGGCCAAAGTCAGGACCAGAGTTACCACGATCAGGTCAGTCCCACTGGGAATAGAGTAACCACGTCCCGATGATGCCCAGGTAGAACCACAGTTACCAGGTCCAGGTGCGGCCAACCTAAAGGCCATGCAGTGGAACTTTGTCCCGATGATGCCCAGGTAGGGAAGAGAGTCACCAGATCCAAATGAGGCCCAGATGGAGCATATTCACTAGGTCCAGACGAGACCCAGTTGAGGACCAGAGACACCAGATCTGGTTTAGACCTAGAGGGGTACCAGAATCACCTGGTCCAGGTGACATCTAGATGGGGACCAGAGTCTCCAGGCCTGAGTCACGCGCAGAGAGGATAAGAGTCACCAGTTCCAGGTGAGGCCAAGAAAGAGTCCAAAGCAATCAGGTCCAGGTGGGAACAAACTCACCAGGACTGGTTGAGGCCCAGATGGGGAAGAGATTCACCAGGTCCAGGTGAGGCCCAGGAGGTGACCAGAATCCCCGGGTCTGGGAGAGGACCATGTAAGGACCAGATTCACCAGGTCCAAGAGAACCACTTGGGTTCCTGAGTCACCAGGTATGGATGAAGCTCAGGTAGCAACCCCACTCAGCAGGTCCAGGTGAGTCCAACCTGCACGCCAGAGTCACCAGATCCAGGTGAGGCCCTAGTGGGGACCGGTGTCACCAGGTAAATGTGAGTCTACAACAAAACAACAGTCACCAGGTCCAGGTGTGTTTCATGTGGGAACGAGAGTCACCAGGTCCAGGTGAGACCCAGGTGGGGACCACAGTCACCAGGTACAGATTGAGGCCTCGGTGGGGGACGAGAGTCATCAGGAGCAGTTGAGGCCAAAGTGTGGAGCAAAGTTATCATGTCCAGGTGACGCCCAGGTGGGGAACAGAGTAACCATGTCCCATTGATGTCAGGTGAGAAAAGAGTCACAAGGTCCAAACGAGGCCCAAGTGAGGAGTAGATTCACCAGGTCTTGTTGAGGATCAGCTGAGGACCAGTGCCCCAGCTCCGGGTGAGTCCCAGAGGGGGACCAGAGTCACCTGGTTCTGGTGATATCCAGGTGGGGATCAGAATCACCACGTCCGGGTGAGGCCCAGAGGGGGACGAGAATCACTAGGTCCAGATGAGGCCCCGATGTGGAACTGAGAAACCAGGTCCCATGAAGCCCATATGAGGACCTGAGTCACCAGGTCCAGGTGAGGTCCCTGTGGGAACCAGTCACCTCGTCCAGGTGAGGTCCAGGTTGGACCACAGTCACAAGGTCCAGGTGAGGCGCAGGAGGCAACAGGATTCACCAAGTCCAGGTGAGGCCCAGGTGGCGACCAGTCACCAGATCCAGGTGCGGAACAGATAAGGACCAGATTCTCCAGGCCCAAGTGAAGCCCAACGGGTGACCAGAGTCACCAGGGCAGGGTGAGGCCCAGAGGGGGGACCAGAGTAACCAGTTTAGTTTGAGGCCCAGAATGGGACCAGAGGTCCCTGGTCATAGAGAGGCCCAGGTGTGGAATAGAGTATCCAGGTCACAATGACACCTGGGTGAGGACCAGAGTCACTAGGGCCATGCAGTCCCAGATGGGGAACAGAATCACTAGGTCCTGGTGAGGCATAGAATAAGACCACATTCAGCAGTATCAGGTGAGCCCCTTGTGAGAACCAGAGCCACTCTATCCAGCTGAGTCCCAGGACCAGGTGAGTCCCACGTGAGGACCAGATTCATCAGGTCGAATTGAGGCATAGCTGGGGACAAGAATCACCAGGTCTGGGTTCGGCCTAGGTGGGGCAAGATTCAGCAGTTCTGAGTTAGGTCAAAGTGGGGACGAGAGACACCATGTCCAGGTGAGGCCAAACTGAGGACCAGATTCACCAGATCCAGGTGAGGTCCATGTTGGAAAGAGAGTCACGAGGTCCAGGAGAGGTCCAGGTGGGGTCCAGAGTCACCAGATCCATGTGAAGTCCAGGTGGGGACCAGAGTCACCAGATCCATGTGAAGCCCAGGTGGGGACCAGAGTCACTAGGTCCAGATGAGGCCCAGGGAGGACCAGAGATACCAGGTACACGTGAGGACACGGTGGGGATCAGAGGCAACAGGTCCATGTGAGGCCGGCTTGGGGACCATGGTCAACAGGTCTACTTGAGGCCCAGGTTGGAACACAGTAAGCAGGTCCAGGTGAGTCCCCATTGGTGACAGGAGTCACAACGTCCAGGTGTGGGCCAGGTCCGACCAGGATCACCAGGTCCAGGGAAGGCCCTTGAAAGAACCAGAGTCAACAGTTCGAGGTCAGGCGCAGGTGGCAACCAGGGTCAGCAGGTCCAAGTCAGGCCAAAGTGGGGTTCACAGTCACTAGGGCACGGTGACACCCAGAGTGGGACCAGAGTCACCTGGTCCAGGTGAGGTCCAGTTGTGGAACACAGTCACCGGTTCCCAATTTTGCACAGTTGAGGACCATGGTCAACAGGGCCAGGTGAGGCCAAGATGGGGACCGGAGTCCCCAATTCCAGGTGAAGCCCAGGTGGGGACCACAGTCACCAGATCCAGGGTAATCTCAGGTGCAGACCAGAAACACCAGGTCCATGTGAGGTGCAGGTGGCAACCACACTCACCCGGTCCCGGAGAGGCCCCGGTGTGGACCAGAGACACGAGGTACATGAGAAGCTATAAACACTGCAGCCACCAGGTCCACATGATCTCCATGTGGGAACGAAAATCACCAGTTACAGGTGAGGACCATTGGGGATCCGACTCACCATGTCGAGGTGAGACCCAGGTGGGAACCAGTGTCACCATGTCCAGTGTGGCCCAGGTGAATACCAGAGTTAATAGGTCCGGCTGCGTCATTGTTAGTGAACAGTGTAACAATATCCTGATGCTACCAAGGAGGGTACCAGGGACACCAGGTCCTGGTGAGGCTCAGGTGGGACCGGAGACATGAGGTCCAGGTGACGTCCCGATGGGAACCACAGTCACCAGGTCAGGTGAGGCCATGCTTAGGATCAGAGTCACCAGTTACAGGTTAGGCCCAGGTGGAGCCAGAGTCACCTGTTACAGAAGAGGCCAAAGTCAGGAGCAGAGTTACCAGGATCAGGTCAGTCCCAGTGGGGAATACAGTAACCATGTCCCGATGATGCCCAGGGAGAACCAGAGTCACCAGGTCCAGATGAGGCGCAGGTGTGGAGCATGTTCACTAGGTCCTGGTGAGGCCCAGTTGAGGACAAGAGTCACCAGGTCAAGTTGAGGCCTAGAGGGGAACCAGGTTAACCTGGTCTAGGTGATATCCAGAAGGGGACCAACGTCACCATGTCAGGGTGAGGCATAGAGGGGATCCAGAGTCATCATGTCCAGGTGAGTCTCAGGTGTGGAGCAGAGTATCCAGGTCATAATTGTCTACAGGTGAGGACCAGAGTGACCAGATCTGGGTGACGCGCAGATAGGATCAGAGTCACAAATTCCAGGTGAGGCCAAGAAAGAGTCCACAGAAATCAGGTCCAGGTGGGGAACAAAGTCACCAGGACTGGGTGAGGCCCAGATGGGGACCAGATTCACCAGGTCCAGGTGAGGCCCAGGTGTTGAGCAGAGTCCCTGGGTCTGGGAGAGGACCAGGTAAGGACCAGATTCACCAGGTTCAACAGGCCCACGTGGGGAATTAGTCACCAGTTATGGGTTAGGCCCAGGTGGCAACCCCACTTACCAGGTCCAGGTGACGCCAACCTGCAGGCCAGAGTCACCAGATCCAGGTGAGACCCTAGTGGGGACCGGAGTCACCAGGTAAATGTGAGTCTACAAGAATACCACAGTCACCAGGTCCAGGTGTGGTTCATGTGGGAACGAGAGTCACCAGGTCCAGGTGAGACCCATGTGGGGACCACAGTCACCAGGTGCAGTTTGTGGCTTACGTGGGGGGACCAGAGTCTTCAGGATCATTTGAGGCCAAAGTGTGCAGCAAATTTATCATGTCCAAGTGAGGCCCAGGTGGGGAACAGAGTAACCATGTCCCATTGATGCCAGGTGGGAAAAGAGTCACAAGGTCCAGATGAGGCCTAAGTGAGGAGTAGATTCACCAGGTCCTTTTGAGGCCTGGTTGAGGACCAGTGTCACCAGCTCCGGGTGACTCCCAGAAGGGGACCAGAGTCACCCGGTTCTGCTGATATCCAGGTGGGGACCAGAGTCACCACGTCAGGGTGAGGCCAGACTGGGACGAGAATCACTAGGTCCAGGTGAAGCCCCGATGTGGAACTGAGAAACCAGGTCCCATGATGCCCATTTGAGGACCTGAGTCACCAGGTTCAGGTGAGGGCCCTGTGGGAACCAGTGACGTCATCCAGGTGAGGCCCAGGTGGGACCACAGTCATCAGGTCCAGGTGAGGCCCAGGTATATAAGAGAGTATCCAGGTCCCAATGATGCCCAGGTAAGGACCAGAGTCAACAGGTCCATGAGAGGCCCAAATATGATCAGAGTCATTGTGTTCCAGGTGAGGCCAGATGGAGACCACAGGAACCAGGTCCAGGAGAGCCCCATATGGGAACCAGAGACACCAGATCGAGGTTAGGTCCACGTGGGACCACAGTTACAAGGTACAGGTGAGGCGCTGTTGACACCAGGGTTCACCTAGTCCAGGTGAGGCCGAGGTGGCGACCAGTCACCAGATCCAGGTGAGGACCAGCTAAGTACCAGATTCACCAGGCCCATGTGAAGCCAAAGGGGTGACCAGAGTCACCAGGTAAGGGTGAGGCCCAGAGGGGGAACCAGAGTAAACAGTTTAGTTTGCGGCCCAGAATGGGACCAAAGGTCCCTGTTCAAAGTGAGGCCCAGGGGATCCCTGGGTGGCGCAGCGGTTTAGCGCCTGCCTTTGGCCCAGGGCGCAATCCTGGAGACCCGGGATCGAATCCCACGTCGGGCTCCCGGTGCATGGAGCCTGCTTCTCCCTCTGCCTGTGTCTCTGCCTCTCTCTCTCTCTCTCTCTCACTGTGTGCCTATCATAAATAAATAAAATAAAAATTTAAAAAAAAAAAAAAAAAAAAAAAAAAAAAAACAAAGTGAGGCCCAGATGTGGAATAGAGTATCCAGGTCCCAATGGTTCCTGGGTGAGGACTAGAGTCACTAGGGCCATGCAGGCCCAGATGGGGAACAGAATCACTAGGTCCTGTTGAGGCATAGAATAAGACCACAGTCAGCAGTATCACGTGAGACCCTTGTGGGAACCAGAGCCACTCTATCCAGCTGAGTCCCAGGTCCATGTGAGGCCCACGTGAGGACCAGATTCATTAGGGCAAATTGAGGCATAGCTGGGGACAAGAGTCACCAGGTCTGGGTGCGGCCTAGGTGGGGCAAGATTCAGCAGTTCTGAGATAGGTCAAAGTGGGGACGAGAGACACCAGGTCCAGGTGAGGCCAAACTGAGGACCAGAGTCACCAGATCCAGATGAGGTCCAGGTGGGGACCAGAGTCACTAGGTCCAGATGAGACACAGGTGGGGACCAGAGTTACCAGTTACACGTGAAGCCCAGCTGGAGATCAGAGACAACAGGTCCATGTGAGGCCGGCTTGGGGACCATGGTCAACAGGACTACTTTAGGCCGAGGTGTGGAACACAGTAACCAGGTCCAGGTGAGTCCCCGGTGGTGGCAAGAGTCACCACGTCCAGGTGAGTCCCAGGTGGGCACCAGGATCAACATGTACAGGGGAGGCCCTTGAAAGAACCACAGTCAACAGTTCGAAATCAGACACAGGTGGCAACCAGGGTCAGAAGGTTCAAGTCAGGCCAAAGTGGTGTTCACAGTCACTACGGCACGGTGAGACCCTGAGTGGGACCAGAGTCACCTGTTCCAGTTGAGGTCCAGTTGTGGAACACAGTCACCGGGTCGCAGTTTTGCCAGGTTGAGGACCATGGTCAACAGGGCCAGGTGAGGCCCACATGGGGACCTGAGTCCCCAAAGTAGTGAAGCCGAGGTGGGGACCACATCACCATATCCAAGGTAGTCTCACGTGCAGACCAGAATCATCAGGTCCAGGTGAGGTGCAGGTGGCAACCACACTCACCAGGTCCCGGTGAGGCCCTGGTGGGGACCAGAGTCACGAGGTACATGAGAATCTAGAAACACTGAAGCCAGGAGGTCCACATGATGTACATATGGGAATGAGAATCACCAGTTACAGGTGAGGACCAGGTGGGGATCCGAATCACAATGTCCAGGTGAGACCCATGTGGGAACCAGTGTCACCATGTCCAGTTGTGGCCCAGGTGAAGACCAGAGTTAATAGGTCCAGCTGGGTCACTGATAGTGAACAGTGTAACCATATCCTGATGCTACCCAGGTGGGTACCAGAGACACCAGGTCCTGGTGAGGCCCAGGTGGGACCAGAGACATGAGGTCCAGGTGAGGTCCGATGAGAACCACAGTCACCAGGTCAGGTGAGGCCATGCTTTGGATCAGAGTCACCAGTTACTGGTGAGTCCCAGGTTTGAGCCAGAGTCACCTGGTACAGAAGATGCCAACGTCAGGACCAGAGATACCAGGATCAGGTCTGTCCCAGTGGGGAATAGAGTAACCATGTCCCGGTGATGCCCAGGTAGGACCAGAGTCACCAGGTCCAGAGGAGGCGAGGTGGGGAGCATGTTCACTAGGTCCTGGTGAGGCCCAGTTGAGGCCTAGTGGCACCAGGACAAGTTGAGGCCTAGAGGGGTTCCAGATTCACCTGGTCTAGGTGACATCCAGACGGGGACCAGAGTCACCATGTCAGGGTGAGGCCCAGAGGGGATCCAGAGTCAGCATGTCCAGGTGAGGCTCAGGTGTGGAACAAAGTATCCAGGTCATAATGGTCCACAGGTGAGTATCAGAGTCACCAGATCTGGGTGAGGCACAGTTAGGATCAGAGTAAACAGTTCCAGTTGAGGCCAAGAAGGAGTCCACAGCAATCAGGTCCAGGTGGGGAAGAAAGTCAACAGGACTGGGTGAGGCCTAGATGGGGACCAGAATCACCAGGTCCAGGTGATTCCCAGGTGGTGACCAGGGTTACCAGGTCCGGGTGAGGACCAGGAAAGGACCAGATTCACCAGGTCAAAGTGAGGCCCAAGTGGGGACCTGTGTCACCAGGTATGGGTGAGCCCCAGGTGGCAACCCCACTCACTAGGGCCAGGTGAGGCCAACCTGGAGGCCATGCAGAGGAACCGTGTCCCGGTGATGCCCAGGTAGGGACCAGAGTTACAAGGTCCAGCTGAGGCCAACCTGCAGGCCATGCAGTGGATGCATGTCCCGATGATGCCAAGGTAGGGACGAGAGACACCAAGTCCAACTGAGGCCCAGATTAAGCATATTCACTAGGTCCAGGTGAGGTCCAGTTGAGGACCAGAGTCCCCAGACCTGGTTGAGGCCTTGAGGGGTACCAAAATCCCATGGTCCAGGTGACATCCAGTTGGGGACGAGAGTCACCAGGTCAGGGTGAGGCCCAGAGAGGTTCCAGAGTCTTTAAGTCCAGGTGAGGCTCAGCTGTGGAACAGAGTCACCAGGTACCAATGATGCCCAGGTGAGGACCAGAGTCACCAGGTCTGGGTGATGCGCAGATAGATTAGAGTCACCAGTTCCAGGTGAGGCCAAGAAACTGTCCACGGCAATCAGGTCCAGGTGGTGAACAAAGTCACCATGACTAGCTGAGGCCCAGATGGGGACCAGATTCACCAGGTCCAGGTGAGGCCCAGGTGGTGACCAGACTCCCCGGGTCTGGCAGAGGACCAGGTAATGACCAGATTCACCAGGTCCAAGTGAGGCCCACGTGAGGACCTGAGTCACCAGGTATGGGTGAGGCCCAGGTGGCAACCCCACTCACCAGGTCCAGGTGAGGCCAACATGCAGGCCAGTGTCACCAGATCCAGGTGAGGCCCTAGTGGGGACCGGAGTCACCAGGTAAATGTGAGTCTACAAGAACACCACAGGGACCAGGTCCAGGTGTGGTTCATGTGGGAACGAGAGTCACCAGGTCCAGGTGAGCCCCAGGTAGGGACCACAGTCACCGGGTCCAGATTGAGGCCTAGGTGGGGGGACCAGATTCATCAGGACCAGTTGAGGCCAAAGTGTGGAGCAAAGTTATCATGTCTAGGTGAGGCCCAGGTGGGGAACAGAGTAACCATGTCCCGTTGATGCCAGGTGGGAAAAGAGTCACAAGGTTCAGACGAGACCTAAGTGAGGAGTAGATTCAACAGGTACTATTGAGATCCAGTTGAGGACCAGTGTCCCAAGCTATGGGTTAGTCCCAGAGGGAGACCAGAGTCACCCGGTTCTGGTGATATCCAGATGGGGACCAGAGTCACCATGTCATGGTGATGCCCAGAGTGGATCCAGAGTCATCACGTCCAGGTGCGGCTCAGGTGTGGAACAGAGTATCCAGGTCATAATGGTCCACAGGTGAGGACCAGGTCACCATATCTGGGTGAGGCCCAGCTACGATCAGAGTCACCACTTCCAGGTGAGGCCAAGATGGGGTCCACAGCAATCAGGTCCAGGTGGGGAACAAAATCACCAGGAATGGGTCAGGACCAGGTAAGGACCAGATTCACCAGGTCCAAGTGAGTCCCACGTGGGCACCTGGGTCACCAGGTATGGGTGAGGCCCAAGTGGCATCCCCACTCACCAGATCCAGGTGAGGACACACTGCAGGCAATGCAGAGGAAGAGTGTCCCGATGATGCCCAGGTAGAACCACAGTTACCAGGTCCAGGTGCGGCCAACCTAAACACCATGCAGTGGAAACATGTCCCGATGATGCCCAGGTAGGGAAGAGAGTCACCAGGTTCAAATGAGGCCCAGATGGAGCATATTCAATAGGTCCAGGTGAGGCCCAGTTGAGGAGGAGTGTCACCAGATCTGGTTGAGGCCTAGAGGGGTACCAGAATCACCTGGTCCAGGTGAAATCCAGATGGGGACCAGAGTCACCATGTCAGGGTGAGGCCTAGAGAGGCTCCAGAGTCATCATGTCCAGGTGAGGCTCAGGTGTGGAACACAGTGTCCAGGTCATAATGGTCCACAGGTGAGGACCAGAGTGACCAGATCTGGGTGACCCGCAGATAGGATCAGAGTCACCAGTTCCAGGTGAGGCCAAGAAAGTGTCCACAGCAATCAGGTCCAGGTGTGGAACACAGTAAGCAGGTCCAGGTGAGTCCCCGGTGGTGACAAGAGTCACCACGTCCAGGTGAGGCCCAGGTGGACACCAGGATCATCAGGTACAGGGGAGGCCCTTGAAAGAACCAGAGTCAACAGTTCGAGGTCAGGGGCAGGAGGCAACAAGGTTCAGCAGGTCGAAGTCAGGCCAAAGTTGGGTTCACAGTCACTAGGGCCCTGTGAGACCCAGAGGGGGACCAGAGTCACCTGGTCCAAGTGAGGTCCAGTTGTGGAACACAGTCAATGGGTCAAAATTTAGCCCAGTTGAGGACCATGGTCAACAGGGCCAGGTGAGGCCCAGATGGGGACCGGAGTCCCCAAATCCAGGTGAAGCCCAGGTGGGGACCACAGTCACCAGATCCAGGGTAGTCTCAGGTGCAGACCAGAATCACCAGGTCCAGGTGTGGTGCAGGTGGCAACCAAACTCACCAGGTCCCGGTGAGGCACTGGTGGGGACCAGACTCACGAGGTACATGAGAAGCTAGAAACACATGGGATCCCAGGGTGGCGCAGCGGTTTGGCGCCTGCCTTTGGCCCAGGGCGCGATCCTGGAGACCCGGGATCGAATCCCACTTCGGGCTCCCGGTGCATGGAGCCTGCTTCTCCCTCTGCCTGTGTCTCTGCCTCTCTCTCTCTCTATGACTATCATAAATAAATAAAAATTAAAAAAAAAGATGCTAGAAATACTGCGGCCAACATGTCCACATGATCTCCATGTGGGAACGAGAATCACCAGTTACAGGTGAGGACCAGGTGGGGATCCGACTCACCATGTCCAGGTGAGACCCTGGTGGGAACCAGTGTCACCATGTCCAGGTGTGGCCCAGGTGAAGACCAGAGTTAATAGGTCCGGCTGGGGCACTGTTAGTGAACAGTGTAACCATATCCTGATGCTACCCAGGTGGGTAGCAGAGACACCAGGTCCTGGTGAGGCCCAAGTGGGACCAGAGACATGAGGTCCAGGTGAGGTCCCAATGGGAACCACAGTCACCAGGTCAGGTGAGGCCATGCTTAGGATCATAGTCACCAGTTACAAGTGAGGCCCAGGTGGAGCCAGAGTCACCTGGTACAGAAGAGGCCAAAGTCAGGACCAGAGTTACCAGGATCAGGTCACTCCAAGTGGGTATAGAGTAACCATGTCCCGATGTAGCCCAGGTAGAACAAGAGGCACCAGGACCAAATGAGGCCCAGTTGGAGCATATTCACTAAGTCCAGGTGAGGCCCAGTTGAGGACCAGAGTCACCAGATCTGGTTGAGGACTAGAGGGGTACCAGAATCACCTGGTCCAAGTGACATCCAGATGGGGACCAGAGTCACCAGGTCAGGGTGAGGCCCAGAGAGGTTCCAGAGTCATCAAGTGCAGGTGAGGTTCAGGTGTGGAACAGACTCACCAGGTACCAATGATGCCCACGTGAGAACCAGAGTACCCAGGTCTGGGTGACGCGCATATAGGATCAGAGTCACCAGTTCCAGGTGAGGAGAAGAAAAAGTCACAGCAATCAGGTCCAGGTGGGGAACAAACTCACCAGGACTGCGTGAGGCCCAGATGGGGACCAGATTCCCCAGGTCCAGGTGAGGCCCAGGTGGGGACCAGAGTCCCCGGGTCTGGGAGAGGACCAGGTAAGGACCAGATTCACCAGGTCCAAGAGGCACACGTTGGGACCTCAGTCACCAGTTATGGGTGAGGCCCAGGTGGCAACCCCACTCCCCAGGTCCAGGTGAGGTCAACCTGCAGGCCAGAGTCACCAGATCAAGGTGAGTCCGTAGTGGGGACTGGAGTCACCAGGTAAATGTGAGTCTACAAGAACACCACAGTCACCAGGTCCAGGTGTGGTTCATGTGGGAACGAGAGTCACCAGGTCCAGGTGAGGCCCAGGTATATAAGAGCAGTATCCAGGTCCCAATGATGCCCAGGTGAGTACCAGAGTCAACAGGTCCAGGAGAGGCCCAAATATGGATCGGAGTCATTGTGTTCCATGTGAGGCCAGATGTAGACCACAGGAACCAGGTCCAGGAGAGCCCCATATAAAAACCAGAGCCACCAGATCCAGGTGAGGTCCAGGTGGGCCACAGACACAAGGTCCAGGTGAGGCGCAGGTGGCAACATGATTCACCAAGACCTGGTGAGGCTGAGGTGGCAACCAGTCAGCACATCCAGTGCGGACCAGCTATGGACCAGATTCACCAGGACCATGTGAAGCCCAAGGGGTGACCAGAGTCACCAGGTAAGGGTGAGGCCCAGAGGGGGAAATAGAGTAAGCAGTTTAGTTTGAGGGCCAGAATGGGACCAAGGTCCCTGGTCAAAGTGAGGCCCAGGTGTGGAATAGAGTATCCAGCTCCGAATGATGCCTGGATGAGGACCAGAATGACTACGGATATGCAGGCCCAGATGGGAACAGAATCACTAGGTCCTGGTGAGACATAGAATAAGAACACAGTCACCAGTATCAGGTGAGCCCCTTGTGGGAACCAGAACTACTCTATCCAGCTGAGTCCCAGGTCCATGTGAGGCCCACGTGAGGACCGGATTCATCAGGTCGAATTGAGGCATAGCTTGGGACAAGAGTCACCAGGTCTGGGTGCGGCCTAGGTGGGGCAAGATTCAGCAGTTCTGAGTTAGGTCAAAGTGGGGACGAGAGACACCAGGTCCAGGTGAGGCCAAACTGAGGACCAGAGACACCAGATCCAGGTGAGGTCCATGTTGGAAAGAGAGTCACCAGGTCCAGGAGAGGTCCAGGTGGGTTCCAGAGTCACTAGATCCAGATGAGGCCCAGGTGAGGACCAAGTTACCAGGTACACGTGAGGCCCCAGGGGGATCAGAGGCAACAGGTCCATGTGAGGCCGGCTTGGGGACCTTGGTCAACAGGTCTACTTGAGACCCAGGTGTGGAACACAGTAACCAGGTCCAGGTGAGTCCCCGGTGGTAACAAGAGTCACCACGTCCAGGTGAGGCCCAGGTGGGGACCAGGATCACCAGGTCCAGGGGAGGCCCTTGAAAGAACGAGAGTCAACAGTTCGAGGTCAGGCGCAGGTGGCAACCAGGGTCAGCTGGTCCAAGTCAGGCAAAAGTGGGTTCACAGTCACTAGGGCACGGTGACACCCAGAGGAGTACCAGAGTCACATGGTCCAGGTGAGGTCCAGTTGTGGAACACAGTCTCCGGGTCCCAATTTTGCCCAGTTGAGGACCATGGTCAACACGGCCAGGTGAGGTCCAGATGGGGACCGGAATCCCCAAATCCAGGTGAAGCCCAGGTGGGGACCGCAGTCACCAGATCCAGGGTAGTCTCAGGTGCAGACCAGAATCACCAGGTCCAGGTGAGGTGCAGGTGGCAACCACACTCAACAGGTCCCGGTGAGGCCCTGGTGGGGACCAGAGTCACGAGGTACATGAGAAGCTAGAAACACTGTAGCCACCAGGTCCACATGATGTCCATGTGGGAACGAGAATCACCATTTACAGGGTAGGACCAGTTGTGGATCCGACTCACCATGTCCAGGTGACACCCAGGTGGGAACCAGTGTCACCATGTCCAGGTGTGGCCCAGGTGAAGACCAGAGTTAATAGGTCCGGCTGGGTCACTGTTAGTGAACAGTGTAACCGGATCCTGATGCTACCCAGGTGGGAACCAGAGACACCAGGTCTTGGTGAGGACCAGGTGGGACCAGTGTTATGAGGTCCAGGTGAGGTCCCGATGGGAACCACAGTCACCAGGTCAGGAGAGTCCATGCTTAGGATCAGAGTCACCAGTTACCGGTGAACCGAAGGTGTACCCAGAGTCACCTCGTACAGAAGAGGCCAAATCAGGGCCAGAGTTACCAGGATCAGGTCAGTCCCAGTGCGGAATGCAGTAACCGTGTCCCGATGATGCCCAGGTAGAACCAGAGTCACCAGGTCTAGATGAGGCACAGTTGGGGAGCATATTCACTAGGTCCCAGTGAGGCCCAGTTGAGGACCAGAGTCACCAGATCTGATTGAGTCCTAGAGGGGTACCAGAATCACCTGGTCCAGGTGACATCCAGATGGAGACCAGAGTCACCAGGTCAGGGTGAGACACAGAGCGTTTCCAGAGTCATCATGTCCAGGTGAGGCTCAGGTGTGGAACAGAGTCAACAGGTACCAATGATGCCCAGGGTAGGACCAGAGTCACCAGATCTCGGTGACGCGCAGATAGGATCAGAGTCACCAGTTCCAGGTGAGGCCAAGAAAGAGTCCACAGGAATCAGGCCCATGTGGGGAACAAAGTCACCAGGACTGCGTGAGGCCCAGATGGGGACCAGATTCACCAGGTCAAGGTGAGCCCCAGGTGGTTCCCAGAGTCCCCGGGACTGGGTGAGGACCAGGTAAGGACCAGATTCACCAGGGCCAAGAGGCCCACGTGGGGACCTGAGTCACCAGGTATGGGTGAGGCCCAGGTGGCATCCCCACTCACCGGTCCAGGTGAGGCCAACCTGCAGGCCAGAGTCACGAGATCCAGGTGAGGCCCTAGTGGGGACCTGTTTCACTAGGTAAATGTGAGTCTTCAAGAACACCACAGTCACCAGGTCCAAGTGTTGTTCATGTGGGAACGAGAGTCACCAGGTCCAGGTGAGACCCTGGTGGGGACCACAGTCATCAGATCCAGATTGAGGCCTAGTTGGGGGTCCGGAGTCATCAGGACCAGTTGAGGCCAAAGTGTGGAGTAAACTTATCATGTCCAGGTGACACCCAGGTGGGGAACAGATTAACCATGTCCCATTGATGCCAGGTGGGAAAAGAGTCACAAGGTCCAGACGAGGCCTAAGTGAGGAGTAGATTCACCAAGTCCTGTGAGGCCCAGTTGAGGACCACTTTTCCCAGGTCCAGTTGAGTCCCAGAGGGGGCCCAGAGTCACCACGTTCTGGTGATATCCAGGTGGGGACCAGAGTCACCAGTTCAGGGTGAGGCCCAGAGGGGAAGAGAATCACTAGGTCCAGGTGAGGTCCCGATGTGGAACTGAGAAACCAGGTCCCATGAAGCCCATATGAGGGGCTGAGTCACCTGGTCCAGGTGAGGTCCCTGTGGGAACCAGTCACCTCGTCCAGGTGAGGCCCAGGTGGGTCCACACTCACCAGGTCCAGGTGAGGCCCAGGTATAAAAGAGAGTATCCAGGTCCCAATGATACCCAGATAAGGACCTGAGTCTACAGGTCCAGAAGAGGCCCAAATATGGAACAGAGTCATTGTGTTCCAGGTGAGGCCAGATGGAGACCACAGGAACTCGGTCCAGGAGAGCCCCATATGGGAACCAGACCCACCAGATCCAGGTGAGGTCCAGGTGGGACCACAGTCACAAGGTTCAGTTGAGTCGCAGGTGTCAACAGGATTCACCAAGTCCAGGTGAGGCCCAAGTGGCGACCAGTCACCAGATCCAGGTGCGGACCAGCTAAGGACCAGATGCACTGGGCCCAATTGAAGCCCAAGGGGTGACGAGAGTCACCAGGTCAGTGTGAGGCCCAGAGGGGGTACAAGAGTAACCAGTTTAGTTTGAGGCCCAGAATGGGACCTGAGGTCCCTGGTCAAAGTGAGGCCTAGGTGTGGAATAGGGTACCCAGGTCCCAATGATGCCTGGGTGAGGACCAGAGTCACTAGGGCCATGCCGTCCCACATGGGAAACAGAAGAAATAGGTCCTGGTGAGGCATAGAATAAGACACTGGTGAATAAGTCACCAGTATCAGGTGAGCCCCTTCTGGGAACCAGAGCCACTCTATCCAGGTGAGTCCCAGGTCCATGTGAGTCCCACGTGAGGACCAGATTCATCAGGTCGAATTGAGGCATAGATGGGGACAAGAGTCACCAGGTCTGGGTGCGGCCTAGGTGGGGCAAGTTTCAGCAGTTCTGAGTTAGGTCAAAGTGGGGACGAGAGTCACCAGGTCCAGGCGAGGCCCAGGTGGGGACGAAAGTCACCAGGTCCAGATTGACGCCTAGGAGGGGGACCAGAGTCATCAGGACCATTTGAGACCCAAGTGTGGAGCAAAGTTATCATGTCCAGGTGAGGCTCAGGTGTGGAACAAAGTATCCAGGTCATAATGGTCCACAGGCGAGGACCAGAGTCACCAGATTGGTTGAGGTCCAGTTAGGATCAGAGTCACCAGTTCCAGGTGAGGCCAAGAAGGAGTCCACAGCAATCAGGTCCAGGTGGGGAACAAAGTCACCAGGACTGGGTGAGGCCCAGATGGGGACCAGATTCACCAGGTCCAGGTGATTCCCAGGTGGTGACCAGAGTTACCAGTTCCGGCTGAGGACCAGGTAAGGACCAGATTCACCAGGTCCAAGTGAGGCCCAAGTGGGTACCTGTGTCCCCAGGTATGGGTGAGGCACAGGTGGCAACCACACTCACCAGGTCCAGGATAGGCCATCCTTCGGGCCATGCATAGGAACCGTGTCCTGATGATTCCCATGTAGCAACCAGAGTTACCAAGTCCAGGTGAGGCCAACCTGCAGGCCATGAAGTGGAACCATGTCCCGATGATGCCCAGGTAGGGACCAGAGTCACCAGGTCCAAATGAGGCCCAGATCGAGCAAATTCACTAGGTCCAGGTGAGGCCCAGTTGAGGACCAGAGTCACCAGATCTGGTTGAGGCCCAGAGAGGTACCAGAATCACCTGGTCAAGGTGACATCCAGATGGGAATCAGAGTCACCAGGTCAGGGTGAGGCCCAGAGAGGTTCCAGAGTCATCATGTCCAGGTGAGGCTCAGGTGTGGAACAGACTCACCAGGTACCAATGATGCCCAGATGAGGACCAGAGTCACCAGATCTGGGTGACGCGCAGATAGGATCAGAGTCACCAGTTCCAGGTGAGGCAAAGAAAGAGTCCACAGCAATCAGGTCCTGGTGCGGAACAAAGTAAACAGGACTGGGTGAGGCCCAGATGGGGACAAGATTCACCTTGTCCAGGTGAGGCCCAGGTGATGACCAGAGACCCCAGGTTGGGAGAGGACCAGGTAAGGACCAGAATCACCAGGTCCAAGAGGCCGACGTGGGGACCTGAGTCACCAGGTATGGGTGAGCCCCAGGTGGCAATCCCACTCACCAGTTCCAGGTGAGGCCAACCTGCAGGCCATGTAGTGGAACCATGTCCCGATGATGCCCAGGTAGGGACCCGAGTCACCAGGTCCAAATGAGGCCAAGATGGAGCATATTCTCTAAGTCCAGGTGAGTCCCAGTTGAGAACCAGAGTCACCAGATCTGGTTGAGGCCTAGAGGGGTACCAGAATCACCTGGTCCAGGTTACATCCTAATGGGGACCAGAGTCACAAGGTCAGGGTGAGGCCCAGAGTGGTTCCAGAGTCATCATGTCCAGGTGAGGCTCAGATGTGGAACAGAGTATCCAGGTCATAATGGTCCACAGGTTAAGACCAGATTAAGCAGATTTATGTGAGGCCCACTAAGGATCAGAGTAACTAGTTCCAGGTGAGGCCAAGAAGGAGTCCACAGCAATCAGGTCCAGGAGGGGAACAAAGTCGCCAGGACTGGGAGAGGCCCAGACGGGGACCAGATTCACAAGGTCCAGGAGATTCCCAGATTTTGACCGGAGTTACCAGTTCCGGGTGAGGACCAGGTAAGGACCAGATTCACCAGGTCGAAGTGTGGCCCACGTGGGGACCCGTGTCACCAGGTATGGGTGAGACCCAGGTGGCAACCACACTCACCAGGTCCAGGTGAGGCCAACCTGCAGGCAATGCAGAGTAACCATGTTCCGATGATGCCCAGGTAGGGACCAGAGTTCCAGGTCCAAATGAGGCCGAGATGGATTATATTCACTAGGTCCAGGTGAGGCCAAGGTGAGGACCAGAGTCACCAGATCTGGTTGACCCTAGAGGGGTACCAGAATTACCTGGACCAGGTTAAATCCAGATGGGGACCAGAGTCACCAGGTCAGGGTGAGGCCTAGAGAGGTTCCAGAGTCATCATGTGCAGGTGTGACTCCGGTGTAGAAGAGAGTATCCAGGTCATAATTGTCCATAGGTGAGGACCAGAGTCACCAGATCTGGGTGAGGCCCAGTTAGGATCAGAGTCACCAGTTCCAGGTGAGGTCAAGAAGGAGTCCACAGCAATCAGGTCCAGGTGGGGAACAAAGTCATCAGGACTGGGTGCAGCCCAGATGGGGACCAGATTCACCAGGTCCACGTGATTCCCAGGTGGTGACCAGATTTACCAGATTCACCAAGTCCAGGTGATTCTCAGAAGGTGACCAGAATTACCAGATACACAGATCCAAGTTAGACCCACGTGGGGACCTGTGTCACCTAGTACGGGTGAGGCCCAAAGGGTAACCCCACTCACCAGGTCCAGGTGAGGCCATCCTGCAGGCCTTGCAGTGGAACCACGTCCCGAAGATGCCCATCTAGGGACTAGAGTTACCAGGTCCAGGTGAGGACAACCTGCAGGCAAGAGTCACCAGACCCAGGTGGGGACCAGAGTCTCCAGGTAAATGTGAGTCTACAAGAACACCACAGTCACCAGGTCCAGGTGTGGTTCATGTGGGAACGAGAGTCACCAGGTCCAGGTGAGAACCTGGTGGGGACCACAGTCACCAGGTCCAGATTGTGGCCTAGGTGGGGGGACGAGAGTCATCAGGACCATTTGAGGCCAAAGTGTGGAGCAAAGTTATCGTGTCCAGGTTAGGCCCAGGTGGGGAACAGAGTAACCGTGTCCTATTGATGCCAGGTGGGAAAAGAGTCACAAGGTCCAGATGAGGCCTAAGTGAGGAGTAGATTCACCAGGTCCTGTTGAGGCCCAGTTGAGGCCCAGTGTCCCCAGCTCCGGGTTAGTCCCAGAAGTGGACGAGAGTCACCCGGTTCTGGTGATATCCAGGTGGGGACAAAGTCACCACGGCATGGTGAGGCCCAGAGGGGGACGAGAGTCACTAGGTCCAGATGAGGTCCCGATGTGGAAATGAGAAACCAGGTCCCATGATGCCCATATGAGGACCTGAGTCACCAGGGCCAGGTGAGTTCCCTGCAGGAACCAGTCACCCCGTCCAGGTGAGGCCCAGGTGGGACCACAGTCACCAGGTCCAGGTGAGGCCCAGGTATATAAGAGAGTATCCAGGTCCCAATGATGCCCAGGTAAGGACCAGAGTCAACAGGTTCAGGAGAGGCCCAAATATGGATCAGAGTCATTGTGTTCCAGGTGAGTCCAGATGGAGAACACAGAAACCAGGTCCAGGAGAGCCCCATATGGGAACCAGAGCCACCAGATCCAGGTGAGGTTCAGGTGGGACCACAGTCACAGGGTCCAGGTAAGGTGCAGGTGGCAACAGGATTTACCAAGTCCAGGTGAGGCCCAGGTGGCGACCAGTCACCAGATCCAGGTGAAAACCAACTAAGGTCCAGATTCACCAGCCCCAAGTGAAGCCCACGGGGTGACTAGGTCACCAGGTAAGGGTGAGGCCCAGAGGGGCAACCAGAGTAACCAGTTTAGTTTGAGGCCTATAATGGGACCAGAGATCCTGGGTCAAAGTGAGGCCCAGGTGTGGAATAGAGTATCCACGTCCGAATGATGCCTGGGTGAGGACCAGAGTCACTAAGGCCATTCAGGCCCAGATGGGGAACAAAATCACTAGGTCCTGGTGAGGCATAGAATAAGACCACAGTCACCAGTATCAGGGGAGGCCCTTGTGGGAACAAGAGCCACTCTATGCAGCTGAGTCCCAGGTCCATGTGAGGCCCACGTGAGGACCAGATTCATCAGGTCAAATTGAGGCATAGCTGGGGACAAGAGTCATCAGGTCTGGGTGTGGCCTAGATGGAGCAAGATTCAGCAGTTCTGAGTTAAGTCAAAGTGGGGATGAGAGACACTAGGTCCAGGTGAGGTCAAAGTGAAGACCAGAGTCACCAGATCCAGGTGAGGTCCAGGTGGGGACCAGAGTCACCAGATCCAGGTGAATTCCAGGTGGGGACCAGAGTGACCAGATCCAGGTGAAGCCCCCGTGGGGATCAGAGGCAAAAGGTCCATGTGATTCTGTCTTGGGGACCATGGTGATCAGGTATACTTGTGGCCCAGGTGTGGAACACAGTAAGCAGGTCCAAGTGAGTCCCCGGTGGTGACAAGGGTCACCACGTCCAGGTAAGTCCCAGGTGGGGACCAGGATCACCAGGTCCAGGGGAGGCCCTTGAAAGAACCAGAGTCAACAGTTCGAGGTCAGGCGCAGGTGGCAACCAGGGTCAGCAGGTCCAAGTCAGTCCAAAGTGGGGTACACAGTCACTAGGGTACGGTGAGGCCCAGAGGGGAATCAGAGTCACATGGTCCAGGTGAGGTCCAGTTGTGGAACACAGTCACCGGGTCCCACTTTTGCCCAGATGAGCCCTTGATCAACAGGGCCAGGTGAGGCCCAGATGGGGACCGGAGTCCCTAAATCCAGGTGATGTCCAGGTCGGGACCACAGTCACCAGATCCAGGGTAGTCTCAGGTGCAGACCAGAATCACCAGGTCCAGGTGAGGTGCAGGTGGCAACCACACTCACCAGGTCCCGGTGAGGCCCCGGTGGGGTCCAGAGTCACGAGGTACATGAGAAGCTAGAAACACTGCGGCCATCAGGTCCACATGATCTCCATGTGGGAACGAGAATCACCAGTTACAGGCGAGGACCAGGTGGGGATACGACTCACCATGTCCAGGTGAGACCCAGGTGGGAACAAGTGTGACCATATCCAGGTGTGGCCGAGGTAAAGACCAGAGTTAATAGGTCCGGCTGGGTCACTGTTAGTGAACAGTGTAACCATATCCTGATGCTACCAAGGATGGTACCTGAGACACCAGGTCCTGGTGAGGCCCAGGTTGGACCAGAGACATGAGGTCCAGGTGAGGTCCCGATGGGAACCACAGTCACCAGGTCAGGTGAGGCCATGCTTAGGATCAGAGTTAGCAGTTACAGCTGAGGCCCAGGTGGAGCCAGAGTCACTAAGTACAGAAGAGGCCAAAGTCAGGACCAGTGTTATCAGGATCAGGTCATTCCCAGTGGGGAATAGAGTAATCAGGTCCCGATGATGCCCAGGTAGAATCAGAGTCACCAGGTCCAGATGAGGCGCAGGTGGGGAGCATGTTCACTAGGTCCCAGTGAGGCCCAGTTGAGGACCAGAGTCACCAGATCTGGTTGAGGCCTAGAGGGGTACCAGAAACACCTGGTCCAGGTGACATCCAGATGGGGACCAGAGTCACCAGGTCCAGGTTATTCCCAGGTGGTGAACAGAGTTACGAGTTCCGGGTGAGGACCAGGTAAGGACCAGAGTCACCAGTTCCAGGTGAGGCCAAGAAGGAGTCCACAAAAATCAGGTCCAGGTGGCGAACAAAGTCACCAGGAATGGGTGAGGCCCAGATGGGGACCAGATTCACCAGCTCCAGGTGAGGCCCAGGTAGTGAGCAGAGTCCCCGGGTCTGGGAGAGGACCAGGTAAGGACCAGATTAATAGGTCAAAGAGGCCCAAGTGGGGACCTGAGTCACCAGGTTTGGGTGAGGCCCAGGTGGCAACCCCACTCACCAGGTCCAAGTGAGGCCAACCTGCAGGCCAGAGTCACCAGATCCAGGTAGGCCCTAGTAAGGACCGGAGTCACCAGGTAAATGTGAGTCTACAAGTACACCACAGTCACCAGGTCCAGCTGTGGTTCCTGTGGGAACGAGAGTCACCAGGTCCAGGTGAGACCCAGGTGAGGACGACAGCCTCCAGGTCCAAATTGAGGCCTCGGTTGGGGGACCAGGGTCATCAGGACCAGTTGAGGCCAAAGTGCGGAGATAAGTTATCATGTCCATGTGAGGCCCAGGAGCGGAACAGAGTAACCATGTCCCATTGATGCCAGGTGGAAAAAGAGTCACAAGGTCCAGACGAGGCCTAAGTGAGGAGGAGATTCACCATGTCCTGTTGAGGCCTAGCTGAGGACCAGTGTCCCCAGCTCCGGGTGTGTCCCAGAGGGGGACCAGAGTCCCCCGGTTCTGGTGATATCCAGGTAGGGAACAGAGTCACCACGTCAGGTTGAGGCCCAGAGGGGAACGAGAATCACTAGGTCCAGGTGAGGCTCCGATGTGGAACTGAAACCAGGTCCCATGATGCCCATAGGAGGACCTGAGTCACCAGGTCCAGGAGAGGTCCCTGTGGGAACCAGTCACCTGTCCAGGTGAGGCCCATGTGGGACCACAGTCACCAGGTCCAGGTGGGGCCAAGACATATAAGAGAGTATCCAGGTCCCAATGATGCCCAGGTAAGGACCAGAGTCAACAGGTCCAGGAGAGGCCCAAATATGGATCAGAGTCATTGTGTCCCAGGTGAGGTCAGATGGAGACCACAGGAACCAGGTCCAGGAGAGCCCCATATGGGAACCAGAGACACCAGATCCCGGTGAGGTCCAGGTGGGACCACAGTCACAAGGTCCAGGTGAGGCGCAGGTGGCAACAGGACTTACCAAGTCCAGGTGAAGCCCAGGTGGCGACCAGTCACCACATCCAGGTGCGGACCAGCTAAGGACCAGATTCACCAGTTGCAAGTGAAGCCCAAGGGGTAACCCGAGTAACCAGGTAGTGTGAGTCCCAGAGGGGGAAGCAGAGTAACCACTTTAGTTTGAGGCCCAGAATGGGACCAGAGGTCCCTGGTCAAAGTGAGGCCCAGTGTGGAATAGAGTATCCAGGTCCCAATGAAGCCTGGGTGAGTACCAGAGTCACTATGGCCATGGAGTCCCAGATGGGGAACAGAATCACTAGGTCTTGGTGGGGCATAGAATAAGACCACAGTCAGCAGTATCAGGTGAGCCCCTTGTGGGAACCAGAGCCACTATATCCAGCTGAGTCCCAGGTCCATGTGAGGCCCCCGTGAGGACCAGATTCATCAGGTCGAATTGAGGCATAGCTGGGGACAAGAGTCATCAGGTCTGGGTGCGGCCTAGATCGGGCAAGATTCAGTAGTTCTGAGTTAGGTCAAAGTGGGGATGAGAGACACCAGGTCCTGGTGAGGCCATACTGAGGACCAGAGTCACCAGATCCAGGTGAGGTCCATGTGGGGACCAGGGTCACCAGATCCAGGTGAATTCCAGGTGGGGACCAGAGTGACCAGATCCAGGTGAAGCCCAGGTGGGGACCAGAGTCACTAGGTCCAGATGAGGCCCAGGTGAGGACCAGAGTTACCAGGTATACATGAGGCCCTGGTGGAGATCAGAGGCAACAGGTCCATGTGAGTCCGGCTTCGGGACCATGGTGAACAGGTCTACTTGAGTCCCAGGAGTGGAACACAGTAAGCAGGTCCAGGTGAGTCCCCGGTGGTGACAAGAGTCACTACGTCCAGGTGAGGCCCAGGTGGGGACCAGGATCACCAGGTACAGGGGAGGCCCTTGAAAGAACCAGAGTCAACAGTTCGAGGTCAGGCGTAGGTGGCAACCAGGTCAGCAGGTCCCAGTAAAGCCAAAGTGGGGTTCACAGTCACTAGTGCATGGTGAGACCCAGAGGGGAACCAGAGTCACATGGTCCAGGTGAGGTCCAGTTGTGGAACACACTCACCTGGTCCCCATTTTGCCCAGTTGAGGACCGTGGTCAACAGGGCCAGGTGAGGCCCAGATGGGGACCGGAGTTCCCCAAATCCAGGTGAAACCCAGGTGGGGACCACAGTCACCAGATCCAGGGTAGTCTCAGGTGCAGAGCAGAATCACGAAGTCCAGGTGAGGTGCAGGTGTCAACCACACTCACCAGGTCCCGGTGAGGCCCTGGAGGAGACAGAGTTACGAGGTACATGAGAAACTAGAAACTCTGCAGCAAACAGGTCCACATGATCTCCATGTGGGAACGCGAATCACCAGTTACAGGTGAGGGCCAGGTGGGGATCCGACTCACCATGTCCAGGTGAGACCCAGGTGGGAACCAGTGTCACCATGTCCATGTGTGGCCCTGGTGTAGACCAGAGTTAATAGGTCAGGCTGGGTCACTGTTAGTGAACAGTGTAACCATATCCTGATGCTACCCAGGTGGGTACCAGAGACACCAGGTCCTGGTGAGGCCCAGGTGGAACCAGAGACCTGAGGTCCAGGTGAGGTCCCGATGGGAACCACAGTCACCAGGTCCGGTGAGGCCATGCTTAGGATCAGAGTCACCAATTACCGGTGAACCCAAGGTGGACACAGAGTCACCTGGTACAGAAGAGGCCAAATCAGGACCATAGTTACGAGGATCAGGTCAGTCCCAGTGGGGAATAGAGTAACCATGCCCCGATGATGCCCAGGTAGAACCAGAGTCACCAGGTCCAGATGAGGCGCAGGTGGGGAGCATATTCACTCGGTCCCAGTGAGGCTCAGTTGCGGACCAGAGTCACGAGGTCTAGTTGAGGCCTAGACGGGTACCAGATTCACCTGGTCTAGGTGACATCCAGATGGGGAGCAGAGTCACCATGTCAGGGTGAGGCCCATAGGGGATTCAGAGTCATCATGTCCAAGTGAGGCTCAGGTGTGGAACGGAGTATCTAGATCATAATGGTCCACAGGTGAGGACCAGAGTCACCAGATCTGGATGAGGCCAAGTTAGGATCACACTCACCACTTCCAGGTGAAGCCAAGAATGTGTCCACAACAATCAGGTCCAGGTGGGGAACAAAGTCACCAGGACTGTGTGAGGCCCAGATGGGGACCAGATTCAAAAGGTCCAGGTGATTCCCAGGTGGTGACCAGAGTTACCAGTTCCAGGTGAGGACCAGGTAAGGACCAGATTCACCAGGTCCAAGTGAGGCCCACGTGGGTGCATGGGTCACCAGGTACGGGGGAGGAACAGCTGGGGACAAGAGTCACCAGATCTGGGTTCGGCCTAGGTGGCTCAGGTGGAAACCCCAATCACCAGGTCCAGGTGAGGCCAACCCTTGGGCCATGCAGAGGAACCGTGTCCCAATGATGTCCATGCAGGGACCAGAGTTACCGGCTCCTGGTGATTCCAACCTGTAGGCCATGCTGTGTAACCATGTCCCGATGATGCCCAGGGAGGGACCAAAGTCACCAGGTCCAAATGAGGCCCAGATGGAGCATATTCACTAGGTCCCGTTGAGGCCCAGTTGAGGACCAGAGTCACCAGAACTGGTTGAGGCCTAGAGGTGTACCAGAATCACCTGGACCAGGTGACATCCAGATGGGGACCAGAGTCACCAGGTCAGGGTGAGGCCCAGAGGGGATCCAGAGTCATCATGTCCAGGTGAGGTTCAGGTGTGGAACAGAGTATCCAGGTCATAATGATCCACAGGTGAGGACCAGAGTCACCAGATCTGGGTGAGGCCCAGTTAGGAGCAGAGTCACAATTTCCAGGTGAGGCCAAGAAGGAGTCCACAGCAATCAGGTGCAGGTGGGGAACAAAGTCACCAGGACTGGGTGAGGCCCAGATGGGGACCAGATTCAACAGGTCCAGGTGATTCCCAGGTGTTGACAAGAGTTACCAGTTCCGGGTGAGGACCAGGTAAGGACCAGATTCACCAGGTCCAAGTGAGGCCCACGTGGGACCTGTGTCACCAGGTATGGGTGAGGCCCAGGTGGCATCCCCACTCACCAGGTCCAGGTGACGCCAACCTGCAGGCCATGCAGAGGAACCGTGTCCCGATTATGCCCAGGTAGGGACCACAGTTACCAAGTCAAGAAGAGGCCAACCTGCAGACCATTATGTGGAACCATGTCCCGATGTTGCCCATGTAGGGACCAGAGTCACCAGGTCCAAATGAGGCCCAGATGGAGCATATTCACTAGGTCCAGTTGAGGCCCATTTGAGGACCAGAGTCACCAGATCTGGTTGAGGCCAGAGGGGTACCAGAATCCCCTGGTCCAGGTGACATCCAGATAGGGACCAGAGTCACCAGTTCCAAGTGAGGCCAAGAAAGAGTCCACAGCAATCACGTCCAGGAGGGGAACAAAGTCACCAGGACTGTGTGAGACCCAGACGGGGACCAGAGTCACCAGATCCAGGTGTAGCCCAGGTTGGGACCAGAGTCACTAGGTCCAGAAGAGGCCCAGGTGAGGACCAGAGTTACCAGGTACACGTGAGGCACCGGTGGGGATCACAGGCAACAGGTTCATGTGAGGCCGGCTTGGGGACCATGGTCAACAGGTCTACTTGAGGCCCAGGCGTGGAACACAGTAACCAGGTCCACGTGAGTAACCGGTGGTGACAAGAGTCACCACGTCCAGGTGAGGCCCAGGTGAGGACCAGGTTCACCAGGTTCAGGGGAGGCCCTTGAAAGAACCAGAGTCAACATTCTACGTCAGTTGCAGGTGGCAACCAGGGTCAGCAAGTTCAAGTCAGTACAAAGTGGTGTTCACAGTCACTAGGGCATGGTGAGACCCTGAGGGTGACCAGAGTCACCTGGTCCAGGTGAGGTCCAGTTGTGGAACACAGTCACCGGGTCCCAATTCTGAATAGTTGAGGACCATGGTCAACAGGGCCAGGTGAGGCCCAGATGGGGACCGGAGTCCCCAAATCCAGGTGAAGCCCAGGTGGAGACCCCAGTCACCAGATCCAGGGTAGTCTCAGGTGCAGACCAGAATCACCAGGTCCTGGTGAGGTGCAGGTGGCAACCACACTCACCAGTTCCCGGGGAGGCCCTGGTGGGGACCAGAGTCACGAGGTACATGAGAAGCTATAAACACTGCAGCCACCAGGTCCACATGATGTCCATGTGGGAACGAGAATCACCAGTTACAGGTGAGGACCAGGTGGGGATCCGTCTCACCATGTCCAGGTGAGACCCAGGTGGGAACCAGTGTCACCATGTCCAGGTGTGGCTCAGGTGAAGACCAGAGTTAATAGGTCCGGATGGGTCACTGTTAGTGAACAGTGTAACCATATCCTGATGCTACCCAGGTGGGGAACAGAGATATCAGGTTCAGATGAGGTCCCGATGGGACCCACAGTCACCAGGTCCGGTGAGGCCATGCTTAGGATCAGAGTCACCAGTTACAGGTTAGGCCCAGGTAGAGCCAGGGTCACCTGGTACAGAAGAGGCCAAAGTCATGGCAGAGTTACAAGGATCAGGTCAGTCCCAGTGGGAACAGAGTAACCATGTCCCGATGATGCCCAGATAGAACCAGCGTCACAGGTCCAGATGAGGCGCAGGTGTAGAGCATATTCACTAGGTCCCGGTGAGGCCCAATTGAGGACCAGAGTCACCAGGTCTTGTTGAGACCTAGAGGGGTACCATATTCACCTGGTCTAGGTGACATCCAGATGGGGACCAGAGTCACCATGTCAGGGTGAGGCCCAGAGGGGTCCAGAGTCAGCATGTCCAGGTGAGGCTCAGGTTTGGAACAGAGTATCCAGGTCATAATGGTCCACAGGTGAGGACCAGAGTCACCAGATCTGGGTGAAGCCCAGTTAGGATCAGAGTCAACAGTTCCAGTTGAGTCCAAGAAGGAGTCCACAGCAATCAGTTCCAGGTGGGGAAGAAAGTCAACAGGACTGGGTGAGGCCCAGATGGGGACCAGATTCACCAGGTCCAGGTGATTCCCAGGTGGCGACCAGGGTTACCAGGTCCGGGGGAGGACCAGGTAAGGAACAGATTCACCAGGTCCAAGTGAGGCCCACGTAGGGACCTGTGTCACAAGGTATGGGTGAGCCCCAGGTGGTAACCCCACTCACCAGGTCCGGCTGAGGCCAACATGCAGGCCATGCAGAGGAACCGTGTCCCGATGATGTCCAGGTAGGGACCAGAGTTACCAGGTCCAGGTGAGGCCAACCTGCAGGACATGCAGTGGAACCATGTCCCGATGGTGCCCACGTAGGTACCAGAGGACGAGCTCCAAATGAGGCCCAGATGGAGAATATTCACTAGGTCCAGGTGAGACCCAGTTGAGGACCACAGTCACAAGATCTGGTTGAGGCCCAGAGGGGTACCAGAATCCCCTGGTCCAGGTGACATCCAGATGGGGACCAGAGTCACCAGGTCAGGGTGAGGCACAGAGAGGTTCGAGAGTCATCATGTCCAGCTGAGGCTCAGCTGTGGAAAAGAGTCACCAGGTACCAATGATGCCCAGGTGAGGACCAGAGTCACCAGATCTGGGTGACGCGCAGATAGGATCAGAGTCACCAGGTCCAGGTGAGGCCAAGAAAGAGTCCACAGCAATCAGGTCCAGGTGGGGAACAAAGTCACCAGGACTGCGTGAGGCCCAGATGGGGACCAGAATCCCCAGGTCCAGGTGAGGCCCAGGTGGTCACCAGAGTCCCCGGTTCTGGGACAGGACCAGGTAAGGACCAGATTCACCAGGTCCAAGAGGCCCACGTGTGGACCTGAGTCACCAGGTATGGGTGAGGCCCAGGTGGCATCCCACTAACCAAGTTTAGGTGAGGCAACCTGCAGGCCAGAGTCACCAGATCCAGGTTAGGCCCTAGTGGGGACCGGAGTCACCAGGTAAATGTGAGTCTACAAGTACACCACAGTCACCAGGTCCAGGTGTGGTTCATGTGGGAACGAGAGTCACCAGGTTCAGGTGAGACCCACGTGGGGACGACAGTCTCCAGGTCCAGATTGAGGCCTCGGTTGGGGGACCAGGGTCATCCGGACCAGTTGAGGCCAAAGTGCGGAGCAAAGTTATCGTGTCCATGTGAGGCCCAGGTGCGGAACAGAGTAACCATGTCCCATTGTTGCCAGGTGGGAAAAGAGTCACAAGGTCCAGACGAGGCCTAAGTGAAGAGTAGATTCACCAGGTCCTGTTGAGGCCGAGTTGAGGACCAGTGACCCCAGCTCCGGGTGAGTCCCGAGGGGGACCAGAGTCACCCGGTTCTGGTGATATCCAGGGGGGGACCAGAGTCAGCACGTCAGGGTGAGGCCCAGAGGGGAACGAGAATCACTAGGTCCAGGTGAGGCTCCGATGTGGAACTCAGAAACCAGGTCCCATGATATCCATATGAGGACCTGAGTCACCAGATCCAGGTGAAGTCATTGTGGGAACCAGTCACCTCGTCCAGGTGAGGCTCAGGTGGGAACACAGTCACCAGGTCCAGGTGAGGCCCAGGTATATAAGAGAGTATCCAGGTCCCAATGATGCCCAGGTAAGGACAAGAGTCAACAGGTCCAGGAGAGGACCAAATATGGATCAGAGTCATTGTGTTCCAGGTGAGGCCAGATGGAGACCACAGGAACCAGGTCCAGGAGAGCCCCATATGAGAACCAGAGCCACCTGATCCAGGTGAGGTCCAGGTGGGACCACAGTCACAAGGTCCTGGTGAGGTGCAGGTGGCAACAGGATTCACCAAGTCCAGGTGAGACCCAGGTGGCGACCAGTCACCAGATCCAGGTGTGGACCAGCTAAGGACCAGATTCACCAGGTCCAAGTGAAGCCCAAGGGTGACCAGAGTCACCAGGTAAGGGTGAGGCCCAGAGGGGAACCAGAGTAACCAGTTTAGTTTGAGGCCCAGAATGGGACCAGAGGTCCCTGGTCAAAGTGAGGCCCAGGTGTGGAATAGAGTATCCAGTTCCCAATGATTCCAGGGTGAGGACCAGAGTCACTAGGGCCATCAGGCCCAGATGGGGAACAGAATCACTAGGTCCTGGTGAGGCATAGAATAAGACCACAGTCAGCAGTATCAGGTGAGCCCCTTGTGGGAACCAGAGCCACTCTATCCAGCTGAGTCCCAGGTCCATGTGAGGCCCACGTGAGGACCAGATTCATTAGGGCAAATTGAGGCATAGCTGGGGACAAGAGTCACCAGGTCTGGGTGCGGCCTAGGTGGGGCAAGATTCAGCAGTTCTGAGTTAGGTCAAAGTGGGGACGAGAGAAACCAGGTCCAGGTGAGGCCAAACTGAGGACCAGAGTCACCAGATCCAGGTGAGGTCCATGTTGGAAAGAGAGTCACCAGGTCCAGGAGAGTTCCAGGTGGGACCAGAGTCACCAGATCCAGGTGAAGTACAGGAGGGGACCAGAGTCACCAGATCCAGGTGAAGCCCAGGTGGCGACCAGAGTCACTAGGTCCAGATGAGGCCCAGGTGAGGACCAGAGTTACCAGGTACATGTGAGGCCCCGGTGGGGATCAGAGGCAACAGGTCCATGTGAGTCCGGCTTGGGGACCATGGTCAACAAGTCTACTTGAGGCCCAGATGTGGAACACAGTAAGCAGCTCCAGGTGAGTACGCGGTTGTGACATGTGTCACCACGTCCAGGTGAGACCCAGGTGGGGACCAGGATCACAAGGTACAGTGTAGGCCCTTGAAATTACCAGAGTCAACAGTTCGAGGTGAGGCGCAGGTGGTAACCAGGGTCAGCAGGTCCAAGTCAGGGCAAAGTTGGGTTTACGGTCACTTGGGCGCGGTGAGACCCAGAGGGTGACCAGAATCACCTGGTCCAGGTGAGATCCAGTTGTTGAACACAGTCACTGAGTCCCAATTTTGCCCAGTTGAGGACCATGGTCAACTGGGCCAGGTGATGCTCAGATGGAGACCGGAGTCCCCAAAGCAGGTGAAGCCCAGGTGGGGACCAGAGTCACTAGGTCCAGATGAGGCCCAGGTGAGGACCAGAGTCACCAGATCTGGGAGAGGCCCAGTTGGGATCAGAGTTACCACTTCCAGGTGAGGCCAAGAAGGTGTCCACAGCAATCAGGTCCACGTGGGGAACAAAGTCACCAGGACTAGGTGATGCCCAGGTGGTGACCAGATTTACCAGTTCCGGGTGAGGACTAGGTAATAGGATCAGAGTCACCAGTTCAAGGTGAGGGCAAGAAAGAGTCCAGAGCAATCAGGTCCAGTTGGGGAACATAGTCACCAGGACTGGGTCAGGCCTAGATGGACCCAGATTCACCAGGTCCAGGTGAGGCCCATGTTGTGACCAGATTCCCCGGGTCTGGGAGAAGTCCAGGTAAGGGCCAGATTCACCAGGTCCAAGAGGCCCATGTGGGGACCTGAGTCACCAGGTAAGGGTGAGGCCCAGGTGGCATCAACTAATCAAGTCCAGGTGAGGCCAACCTGCAGGCCAGAGTCACCAGGCCCAGGGGAGGCCCAAGGGGTGACCAGAGTCACCAGGTAAGGGTGAGGTTAAGAGGGGGAACCAGAGTAACCAGTTTAGTTTGAGGCCCAGAATGGGACCAGCGGTTCCTGGTAAAAGTGAGGCCCAGGTGTGGAATAGAGTATCCAGGTCCCAATGATGCCTGAGTGAGGACCAGAGTCACTAAGGCCATGCAGGCCCAGATGGGGAACAGAATCACTAGGTTCTGGTGATGCATAGAATAAGACCACATTCAGCAGTATCAGGTGAGCCCCTAGTGGGAACCAGAGCCACTCTTTCCAGCTGAGTCCCAGGTAAATGTGAGGTCCACGTGAGGACCAGATTCATCAGGTCGAATTGAGGAATAGCTAGGGACAAGAGTCACCAGGTCTGGGTGCGTAATAGGTGGGGCAAGATTCAGCAGTTCTGAGTTAGGTCAAAGTGGGCAAGAGAGACACCAAGTCCAGGAGAGGTCAGATTGGGACCAGAGTCACCAGATCCAGGTGAAGTCCAGATGGGGACCAGAGTCTCCAGATCCAGGTGAAACCCAGGTGGGGACCATAGTCTCTAGGTCCAGATGAGGCCCAGGTGAAGACCAGAGTTACCAGGTACACGTGAGGCCCCGGTGGGGATCAGAGGCAACAGGTCCATGTGAGGCCGGCTTGGGGACCATGGTCAACAGGTCTACTTTAGACCCAGGTGTGGAACACAGTAAGCAGGTCCAGGTGAGTCCCCATGGCGACAAGAGTCACCACGTCCAGGTGAGGCCCAGGTTCGGACCAGGATCACCAGGTACAGGGGAGGCCCTTGAAAGAACCAGAGTCAACAGTTCGAGGTCAGGCGCAGGTTTCAACCAGGGTCAGCAGGTCTAAGTCAGGGGAAAGTGGGGTTCACAGTCACTAGGGAATGGTGAGACCCAGAGGGGCACCAGAGTCACGTGGTCCAGGTGAGGTCCAGTTGTGGAACACAGTCACTGCGTCCCAATTTTGCCCAGTTGAGGACCATGGTCAACAGGGCCTGGTAAGCCTCACATGGGGACGAGAGTCCCCAAATCCAGGTGAAGCCCAGGTGGGGACCACAGTCACCAGATCCTGGGTAGTCTCAGGTGCAGACCAGAATCACCAGGTCCAGGTGAGGTGCAGGTGGCAACCACACTCACCAGGTCCCGGTGAGGCCCTGGTGGGACCAGTGTCACGAGGTACATGACAAACTAGAAACACCGCAGCCACCAGGTCCACATGATGTCCATGTGGGAACGAGAATCAACAGTTATAGGTTAGGACCAGGTGGGTATCTGACTCACCATTTCCAGGTGAGACCAGGTGGGAACGAGTGTCACCATGTCCAGGTGTGGCCCAGGTGAAGACCAGAGTTAATAGGTCGGCTGGGTCACTGTTAGTGAACAGTGTAACCAAATCCTGATGCTACCCAGGTGTGTACCAGAGACACCAGGTCCTGCTGAGGCCCAGGTGGGACCAGAGACATGAGGTCCAGGTGAGGTCCCGATGGGAACCACAGTCAGCAGGTCAGCAGAGGCCGTGCTTTGGATCAGAGTCACCAGTTACAGGTGAGGCCCAGGTGGAGCCAGAGTCACCTGGTACAGAAGAGGCCAAAGTAGGGACCAGAGTTACCAGGATCAGGTCAGTCCCTGTGGGAAACAGAGTAACCATGTCCCGATGATGCCCAGGTAGACCCAGCGTCACCAGGTCCAGATGAGGCGCAGGTGGGGAGCATATTCACTAGCTCTCGGTGACACCCAGTTGAGGACCAGTGTCACCAGGTCTATTTGAGCCCTAGAGGGGTACCAGATTCGCCTGGTCTAGGTGACATCCAGATGGGGACCAGAGTCACCATGTCAGGGTGAGGCCCAGAGGGAATCCAGAGTCATCATGTCCAGGTGAGGCTCAGATGTGGAACAGAGTATCCAGGTCATAATGGTCCACAGGTGAGGACCAGAGTCACCAGATCTGGGTGAGGCCCAGTTAGGATCAGAGTCACCAGTTCCAGTTGAGGCCAAGAAGGAGTCCACAGCAATCAGGTCCAGAGGGGAACAAAGTCACCAGGACTGGGTGAGCCCCAGATGGGGACCAGATTCACCAGGTCCACGTGATTCCCAGGTGGTGATCAGGGTTACCAGGTGCGGGTGAGGACCAGGTAAGGACGAGATTCACCAGGTCATACTGGGCCCATGGGGGACCTGTGTCAACATGTATGGGTGAGGCCCAGGTGCCAACCCCACTCACCAGGTCCAGGTGAGGCCAACCTGCAGGCCATGTAGAGGAACCATGTCACGATGATGCCCAGGTAGGGACCAGAGTTACCAGGTCCAGGTGAGGCCAACCTTAAGGCCATGCAGCTGAACCATGTCCCGATGATGCCCAGGAAGTGACCAGAGTCACCAGGTCCAAATGAGGCCCAGTTGGAGCATATTCACTAGGTCCAGGTGAGGCCCAGTTGAGGTCCAGAGTCACCAGATTTGGTTGAGTATTAGAGGGGTACAAGAATCACCTGGTCCAGTTGACATCCAGATGGGGACAAGAGTCACCAGGTCAGGGTGAGGCCCAGAGAGGTTCCAGAGTCATCATGTCCAGGTGAGGCTCAGGTGTGGAACAGAGTCACCAGGTACCAATGATGCCCAGGTGAGGACCAGAGTCTCCAGGTCTTGGTGACGCTCAGATAGGATCAGAGTCACCAGTTCCAGGTGAGGCCAAGAGAGAGTCCACAGCAATCTGGTCCAGGTGGGGAACAATGTCACCAGGACTGGGTGAGGCCCAGATGGGGACCAGATGCACCAGGACCAGGTGAGGCGAGGTGGTGACCAGAGTCCCCTGGTCTGGGAGAGGACCAGGTAAGGACGAGATTCACCAGGTCCAAGAAGCCCACGTGTGAAACTGAGTCTCCAGGTATGGGTGAGGCCCAGGTGGCAACCCCACTCACCAAGTCCAGGTGAGGCCAACTTGCAGGCCAGAGTCACCAGATCCAAGTGAGGCCCTAGTGGGGACCGGAGTCACCAGGTAAATGTGAGTCTACAAGAAAACCACAGTCACCAGGTCCAGGTGTGGTTCATGTGGGAACGAGCGTCACCAGGTCCAGGTAAGACCCAGGTGGGGACCATAGTCACCAGGTCCAGAATGAAGCCTAGGTGGGGGGAACAAATTGATCAAGACAAGTTGAGGCCAAAGTGTGGAGCAAAGTTATCATGTCCAGATGATGTCTAGGTGGGGAACAGAGTAACCATGTCCCATTGATGCCAGGTGGGAAAAGAGTCACAAGGTACAGATGAGGCCTAAGTGAGGACTAGATTCACCAGGTCCTGTTGAGGCCCAGTTGAGCACCAGTGTCCCCAGCTCTGTGTGAGTCCCAGAGGGGGACCAGAGTCACCCGGTTCTGGTGATATCCAGGTGGGGATAAGACTCACCACGTCAGCGTGAGGCCCAGAGGGGGACGAGAATCACTAGTTTCAGGTGAGGCCCCGATGTGGAACTGAGAAAAAGGGTCCCATAATGCCCAAATGAGGACCTGAGTCACCAGGTACAGGTGAGGCCAAACTGAGGACCAGAGTCACCAGATCCAGGTGAAGCCAAGGTGAGGACCAGAATCACTAGGTCCAGATGAGGCCCAAGTGAGAACCAGTTTTACCAGGTACACGTGAAGCCCCGGTGGGAATCAGAGGCAACAGGTCCATATGAGGCCGGCTTCGGTACCAAGGTCAACAGGTCTACTTGAGGCCCAGGTGTGGAACACAGTAACCAGGTCCAGGTGAGTCCCCGGTGGTGACAAGAGTCACCACGTCCAGGTGAGTCCCAGGGGGGGACCAGGATCACCAGGTACAGGGGAAGCCCTTGAATGAACCAGTCAACAGTTCGCGGTCAGGCGCAGGTGTCAACCAGGGTCAGCAGGTCCAAGTCAGGCCAAAGTGGGGTTCACAGTCACTAGGGCACGGTGAGACCCAGAGGGGGACCAGAGTCACCTGGTCCAAGTGAGGTCCAGGGGTGGAACACAGTCACCGGGTCCCAATTTTGCCAGTTGAGGACCATGGTTGACAAGGCCAGGTGAGGCCCAGATTGGGGATCTTCAATCTGGATCAGAGTCAGTAGTTCCATTTGAGGTTAAGAAGGAGTCCACAGCAATCAGGTCCAGATTGAGGCCTAGGTCGGGGGACCAGAGTCATCAGGACCAGTTGAGGCCAAAGTGTGGAGCAAAGTTCTCATGTCCAGGTGAGGCCCAGGTGGGGAACAGGCTAATCATGTCCCATTGATGCCAGGTGGGAAAAGAGTCACAAGGTCCAGACGAGGCCTAAGTGAGGAGTAGATTCACCAGGTCGTGTTGAGGCCCAGTTGAGGACCAGTGTCCCCAGCTCTGGGTGAGTCCCAGAGGGGGACCAGCATCACCCGGTTCTGGTGATATCCAGGTGGGGACCAGAGTCACCGCGTCAGGGTGAGGACCATAATGGGACGAGAATCACTAGGTCGAGGTGAGGCCCCGATGTGGAACTGAGAAACCAGGTCCCATGATGCCCATATGAGGACCTGAGTCACCAGGTCCAGGTGAGGTCCTTGTGGGAACCAGTCACCTCGTCCAGGTGAGGCCCAGGTGGGACCACAGTCAGCAGGTCAAGGTTTGGCCCAGGTACTTAACAGAGTATCCAGGTCCCAATGATGCCCAGTTAAGGACCAGAGTCAACAGGTCCAGGAGAGGCCCAAATATGGATCACAGTCATTGTGTGCCAGGTGAGGCCAGATGGAGACCACAGGAACCAGGTCCAGGAGAGCCCCATGTGGGAACCAGAGCCACCAGATCCAATTGAGGTCCAGGTGGGACCACAGTCACAAGGTCCAGGTGAGGCGCAGGTGGCAAGAGGATTCACCAAGTACACGTGGGGTCCAAGTGACGACTAGTCAGCAGATCCAGGTGCGGACCAGCTAAGGACCAGATTCACCAGGCCCAAATGAAGCCCAAGGGGTGACCAGAGTCACCAGATAAGGGTGAGCACCAGAGCGGGAACCAGAGTAACCAGTTTAGTTTAAGGACCAGAATGGGACCAGAGGTCCCTGGACAAAGTGAGGCCCAGTTGCAGAATAGAGTATCCAGGTACCAATGATGACTGGGTGAGGAACAGAGTCACCTGGGCCATGCAGGCCCAGATGGGGAACAGAATCACTAGGTCCTGGTGAGGCATAGAATAAGACCACAGTCAACAGTATCAGGTGAGCCCCTTGTTGGAACCAGAGACACTCTATCCAGGTGAGTCCCAGGTAAATGTGAGGCCCACGTGAGGACCAGATTCATCAGGTCTAATTGAGGCATAGCTGGGGACAAGAGTCACCAGGTCTGGATGCGGCCTAGGCGGGTCAAGATTCAGCAGTTCTGAGTTAGGTCAAAGTGGGGACGAGAGACACCAGGTCCAGGTGAGGCCAAACTGAGGACCAGAGTCACCAGATCCAGGTGAGGTCCAGGTGGGGACCCGAGTCACCAGATCCAGGTGAAGCACAGGTGGGGACCAGAGTCACTAGGTCCAGATGAGGGCAAGGTGAGGACCAGAGTTACCAGGTACACGTGAGGCCCCGGTGGGGATCAGAGGAAACAGGTCTATGTGAGGCGGCCTTGGGGACCATGGTCAACAGGTCTACTTGAGGCCCAGGTGTGGAACACAGTAAGCAGGTCCAGGTGAGTCCCCAGTGGTGACAAGGGTCACCACGTCCATGTGAGGCCCAGTTGCGGACCAGGATCACCAGGTACAGGGGAGGCCCTTGAAAGAACCAGAGTCAACAGTTCGAGGTCAGGCGCAGGTTTCAGCCAGGGTCATCAGGTCCAAGTCAGGCCAAAGTGGGGTTCACAGTAACTAGGGCATGGTGAGACCCAGAGCGGCACCACAGTCACGTGGTCCAGGTGAGGTTCAGTTGTGGAACACAGTCACTGCGTCCCAATTTTGCCCAGTTGAGGACCATGGTCAAAAGGGCCAGGTGAGGCCAAGATGTGGACCGGTGTCCCCAAATCCAGGGGAAGCCCAGCTGGGGACAACAGTCACCAGATCCAGGGTAGTCTCACGTGCAGACCAGAATCACCAGGTCCAGGTGAGGTGCAGTTGGCAACCACTCTCACCAGGTCCCGGTGAGGCCCTGGTTGGGACCAGAGTCACGAGGTACATGACAAACTAGAAACACTGCAGCCACCAGGTCCACATGATATCCATGTGGGAACGAGAATCACCAGTTACAGGTTAGGACCAGGTGGGGATCTGACTCACAATTTCCAGGTGAGACACAGGTGGGAACGAGTGTCACCATGTGCAGGAGTGGCCCAGGTGAAGACCAGAGTTGATAGGTCCGGCTGGGTCACTGTTAGTGTACAGGGTAACCATATCCTGATGCTACCCAGGTGGGGACCAGAGACACCAGGTCCTGGTGAGGTCCAGGTGGGACCAGAGACATGAGGTCCACGTGAGGTCCCGATGGGAACCACAGTCACCAGGTCAGGTGAGGCCATGCTTAGGATCAGAGTCACCAGTTACAGGTGAGGCCCAGGTGGAGCCAGAGTCACCTGGTACAGAAGAGGCCAAAGTCAGGACCAGAGTTACCAGGATCAGGTCAGTCCCAGTGGGGAACAGGGTAACCATGTTCCGATGATGCCCAGGTAGACCCAGCGTCACCAGGTCCAGATGAGGCGCAGGTGGGGAGCATAGTCACTAGGTCTCGGTGAGACCCAGTTGAGGACCAGTGTCACCAGGTATATTTGAGCCCTTGAGGGGTAACAGATTCACCTGGTGTAGGTGACATCCAGATGGGGACCAGAGTCACCATGTCAGGGTGAGGCCCCGAAGGGATCCAGAGTCATCAGGTCCAGGTGAGGCTCAGGTGTGGAACAGAGTATCCAGGTCATAATGGTCCACAGGTGAGGACCAGAGTCACCAGATCTGGGTGAGGCCCAGATAGGATCAGAATCACCAGTTCCAGTTGAGGCCAAGAAGGAGTCCACAGCAATCAGGTCCAGGTGGGGAACAAAGTCACCAGGACTGGGTGAGGCCCAGATGGGGGCAGATACACCAGGTCCAGGTGATTCCCAGGTGGTGACTAGGGTTACCAGGTCCGGTTGAGGAACAGGTAAGGACGAGATTCACCAGGATACTGGGGCCTACGTGGGGACCGGTGTCACCATGTATGGGTGAGGCCCAGGTGGCAAGTCCACTCACCAGGTCCAGGTGAGGCCAGCCTGCAGGCCAGATTCACCAGATCCAGGTGAGGCCCTAGTGGGGACGGGATTCACAAGGTAAATGTGAGTCTACAAGACCACCACAGTCACAAGATCCAGGTGTGGTTCATGTGGGAACGGGAGTCACCAGGTCCAGCTGAGACCCAGTTGGGGATGACAGTCACCAGGTCTAGATTGAGGCCTAGGTTTGGGGACGAGAGTCATCAGGACCAGTTGAGGCCAAAGTGTGCAGCAAAGTTATCATGTCCAGGTGAGGCCCAGGTGGGGAACAGGGTAACCATGTCCCATTGATACCAGGTGGGAAAGGAGTCACAAGGTCCAGACGAAGCCTATGTTTGGAGTAGATTCACCAGGTCCTGTTGAGGCCCACCTGAGGACCAGTGTCCCCACCTCCAGGTGTGACACCCGGTTCTGGTGATATCCAGGTGGGGACCAGTGTCACAAGTCAGGGTGAGGCCCAGAGGGGGACGAGAATCACTAGGTCCAGGTGAGGCCCCGATGTGGAACTGTGAAACCAGGTCCCAATATTCCCATATGAGGACCTGAGTCACCAGGTCCAGGTGATGTCCTTGTGGGAACCAGTCACCCCGTCCAGGTGAGGCCCAGGTGGGACCACAGTCACCAGTATCATGTGAGCCCCTTGTGGGCACCAGAGCCACTCTATCCAGCTTAGTCCCAGGTCCATGTGAGGCCAACGTGAGGAGCAGATTCATCAGGTCGAATTGAGGCAGAGCTGGGGACATGAGTCACCAGGTCTGGGTGCGGCCTAGGTGGGTCAAGATTCAGCAGTTCTGAGTTAGGTCAAAGTGGGGACGAGAGACACCAGGTCCAGGTGAGGCCAAACTGAGGACCAGAGTCACCAGATCCAGGTGAGTTCCAGGTGGGGACCAGAGTCACCAGATCCAGGTGAAGCCCAGGTGGGGACCAGAGTCACTAGGTCCAGATGAGGCCCAGGTGAGGACCAGAGTTACCAGGTACACGTGAGGCCCCGGTGGGGATCAGAGGAAACAGGTCTATGTGAGGCGGCCTTGGGGACCATGGTCAACAGGTCTACTTGAGGCCCAGGTGTGGAACACAGTAAGCAGGTCCTGGTGAGTCCCCCGTGGTAACAAGGGTCACCACGTTCAGGTGGGGCCCAGTTGGGGACCAGGATCACCAGGTACAGGGGAGGCCCTTGAGAGAACCAGAGTCAACAGTTCGAGGTCAGGCACAGGTGGCAACCAGGGTCATCAGGTCCAAGTCAGGCCAAAGTGGGGTTCACAGTCACTAGGGCACGGTGAGACCCAGAGCGGGACCAGAGTCACCTGGTCCAGTGAGGTCCAGTTGTGGAACTCAGTCACCGGGTCCCAATTTTGCTTAGTGAGGACCATGCTCAACAGGGCCAGTTGAGGCCCAGATGGAGACCGGAGTCCCCAAATCCAGGTGAAGCCCAGGTGGGGACCACAGTCACCAGATGCAGGGTAGTCTCAGGTGCAGACCAGAATCACCAGCTGCAGGTGAGGTGCAGGTTGCAACCACACTCACCAGGTCCCGGTGAGGCCCTGGTGGGGACCAGAGTCACGAGTTACATGAGAAGCTAGAAACACTGCAGCCACCAGGTCGACATGGTGTCCATGTGGGAACGAGAATCACCAGTTACAAATGAGGCCCAGGTGGGGATCCGATTCACTATGTCCAGGTGAGACCCAGGTGGGAACCAGTGTCACCACATCCAGGTGTGGCGCAGGTGAAGACCAGAGTTAATACGTCCGGCTGTGTCACTGATAGTGAAGAGTGTAACCATATCTTGATGCTACCCAGGTGGGTACCAGAGACACCAGGTCCTGGTGAGGGCCAGGTGCGACTAGAGACATGAGGTCCAGGTGAGGTCCCGATGGGAACCACAGTCAGAAAGTCAGGTGAGGCCATGCTTAGGATCAGAGTCACCAGTTACAGATGAGGCCCAGGTGGAGCCAGAGTCACCTGGTACAGAAGAGGCCAAAGTAAGGACCAGAGTTACCAGGATCAGGTCAGTCCCAGTGGGAAACAGAGTAACCATGTCCCGATGATGCCCAGGTAGACCCAGCGTCACCAGGTCCAGATGAGGCGCAGGTGGGGAGCAAATTCACTAGGTCTCGGTGACACCCAGTTGAGGACCAGTGTCACCAGGTCTATTTGAGCCCTAGAGGGGTAACAGATTCACCTGGTCTAGGTGACATCCAGATGGGGACCAGAGTCACCATGTCAGGGTGAGGCCCAGAGGGGATACAGAGTCATCATGTCCAGGTGAGGCTCAGGTGTGGAACAGAGTATCCAGGTCATAATGGTCCACAGGTGAGGACCAGAGTCACCAGATCTGGGTGACGCCCAGTTAGGATCAGAGTCACCACTTCCAGTTGAGGCCAAGAAGGAGTCCACAGCAATCAGGTCCAGAGGGGAACAAAGTCACCAGGACTGGGTGAGGCCCAGATGGGGACCAGATTCACCCGGTCCAGGTGATTCCCAGGTGGTGATCAGGGTTACCAGGTGCGGGTGAGGACCAGGTAAGGACGAGTTTCACCAGGTCATACTGGGCCCACGGGGGAGCTGTGTCACCATGTATGGGTGAGGCCCAGGTGTCAACCCCACTCACCAGGTCCAGGTGAGGCCAACCTGCAGGCCATGTAGAGGAACCATGTCCCGATGATGCCCAGGTAGGGACCAGAGTTACCAGGTCCAGGTGAGGCCAACCTGAAGGCCATGCAGCTGAACCATGTCCCGATGATGCCCAGAAAGGGACCAGAGTTACCAGGTCCAAATGAGGCCCAGTTGGAGCATATTCACTAGGTCCAGGTGAGGCCCAGTTGAGGACCAGAGTGACTAGATCTGGTTGAGTATTAGAGGGGTACAAGTATCACCTGGTCCAGTTGACATCCAGATGGGGACAAGAATCACCAGGTCAGGGTGAGGCCCAGAGAGGTTCCAGAGTCATCATGTCTAGGTGAGGCTCAGGTGTGGAACAGAGTAACCAGGTACCAATGATGCCCAGGTGAGGACCAGAGTCACCAGCTCTTGATGACGCTCAGATAGGATCAGAGTCACCAGTTCCAGGTGAGGCCAAGAGAGAGTCCACAGCAATCAGGTCCAGGTGGGGAACAAAGTCACCAGGACTGGGTGAGGCCCAGATGGGGACCAGATTCACCAGGTCCAGGTGAGACGTGGTGGTGACCAGAGTCCCCGGGTCTGGGAGAGGACCAGGTAAGGACGAGATTCACCATGTCCAAGAGGCCCACGTGTGAAACTGAGTCACCAGGTATGGGTGAGGCCCAGGTGTCATCCCCACTCACCAAGTCCAGGTGAGGCCAACTTGCAGGCCAGAGTCACCAGATCCAGGTGATGCCCTAGTTGGGACCCGAGTCACCAGGTAAATGTGAGTCTATAAGAACACCACAGTCACCAGGTCCAGGTGTGGTTCATGTGGGAACGAGAGTCACCAGGTCCAGGTGAGACCCAGGTGGGGACCATAGTCACCAGGTCCAGATTGAGGCCTAGGTGGGGGGAACAAATTGATCAGGAGAAGTTGAGGCCAAAGTGTGGAGCAAAGTTATCATGTCCAGGTGATGTCTAGGTGGGGTACAGAGTAACCATGTCCCATTTATGCCAGGTGGGAAAAGAGTCACAAGGTACAGATGAGGCCTAAGTGAGGACTAGATTCACCAGGTCCTGTTGAGGCCCAGTTGAGCACCAGTGTCCCCAGCTCTGGGTGAGTCCCAGAGGGGGACCAGAGTCACCCGGTTCTGGTGATATCCAGGTGGGGATAAGACTCACCACGTCAGCGTGAGGCCCAGAGTGGGACGAGAATCACTAGTTTCAGGTGAGGCCTCGATTTGGAACTGAGAAAAAAGGTCCCATAATGCCCAAATGAGGACCTGAGTCACCAGGTACAGGTGAGACCAAACTGAAGACCAGAGTCACCAGATCCAGGTGAAGCCAAGGTGGGGACCAGAATCACTAGGTCCAGATGAGGCCCAAGTGAGGACCAGTTTTACCAGGTACACATGATGCCCCGGTGGGAATCAGAGGCAACAGGTCCATATGCGGCCGGCTTCGGTACCATGGTCAACAGGTCTACTTGAGGCCCAGGTGTGGAACACAGTAACCAGGTCCAGGTGAGTCCCCGGTGGTGACAAGGGTCACCACGTCCAGGTGAGTCCCAGGTGGGGACCAGGATCACCAGGTACAGGGGAAGCCCTTGAATGAACCAGAGTCAACAGTTCGAGGTCAGGCGCAGGTGTCAACCAGGGTCAGCAGGTCCAAGTCTGGCTAAAGTGGGGTTCACAGTCACTAGGGCACGGTGAGACCCAGAGGGTGACCAGAGTCACCTGGTCCAAGTGAGGTCCAGGGGTGGAACACAGTCACCGGGTCCCAATTTTGCCAGTTGAGGACCATGGCAGACAAGGCCAGATGAGCCACAGATTGGGGATCTTCAATCTGGATCAGAGTCATCAGTTGCAGTTGAGGCTAAGAAGGAGTCCACAGCAATCAGGTCCAGATTGACGCCTAGGTCGGGTGACCAGAGTCATCAGGACCAGTTGAGGCCAAAGTGTGGAGCAAAGTTCTCATGTCCAGGTGAGGCCCAGGTGGGGAACAGACTAATCATGTCCCATTGATGCCAGGTGGGAAAAGAATCACAAGGTCCAGACGAGGCCTAAGTGAGGAGTAGATTCACCAGGTCGTGTTGAGGCCCAGTTGAGGACCAGTGTCCCCAGCTCCGGGTGAGTCCCAGAAGGGGACCAGCGTCACCCGGTTCTGGTGATATCCAGGTGGGGACCAGAGTCACCGCGTCAGGGTGAGGACCATAATGGGACGAGAATCACTAGGTCCAGGTGAGGCCCCGATGTGGAACTGAGAAACCAGGTCCCATGATGCCCATATGAGGACCTGAGTCACCAGGTCCAGGTGAGGTCCTTGTGGGAACCAGTCACCTCGTCCAGGTGAGGCCCAGGTGGGACCACAGTCACCAGGTCAAGGTTTGGCCCAGGTATTTAACAGAGTATCCAGGTCCCAATGATGCCCAGTTAAGGACCAGAGTCAACAGGTCCAGGAAAGGCCCAAATATGGATCACAGTCATTGTGTTCCAGGTGAGGCCAGATGGAGACCACAGGAACCAGGTCCAGGAGAGCCCCATGTGGGAACCAGAGCCACCATATCCAGGTGAGGTCCAGGTGGGACCACAGTCACAAGGTACAGGTGAGGCGCAGGTGGCAAGAGGATTCACCAAGTACACGTGGGGTCCAGGTGACGACCAGTCAGCAGATCCAGGTGCGGACCAGCTAAGGACCATATTCACCAGGCCAAAGTGAAGCTAAAGGAGTGACCAGAGTCACCAGGTAAGGGTGAGGACCAGAGCGGGAACCAGAGTAACCAGTTTAGTTTAAGGACCAGAATGGGAACAGAGGTCACTGGACAAAGTGAGGCCTAGTTGTAGAATATAGTATCCAGGTACCAATGATGACTGGGTGAGGACCAGAGTCACTAGGGCCATGCAGGCCCAGATGGGGAACAGAATCACTAGGTCCTTGTGAGGCATAGAATAAGACCACAGTCAACAGTATCAGGTGAGCCACTTGTGGGAAAGAGAGACACTCTATCCAGGTGAGTCCCAGGTCCATGTGAGGCCCACGTGAGGACCAGATACATCAGGTCGAATTGAGGCATAGCTGGGGACAAGAGTCACCAGGTCTGGGTGCGGCCTAGGTGGGGCAAGATTCAGCAGTTCTGAGTTAGGTCAAAGTGGGGACGAGAGACACCAGGTCCAGGTGAGGCCAAACTGAGGATCAGAGTCACCAGATCCAGGTGAGGTCCAGGTGGGGACCCGAGTCACCAGATCCAGGTGAAGCACAGGTGGGGACCAGAGTCACTAGGTCCAGATGAGGGCAAGGTGAGGACCAGAGTTACCAGGTACACGTGAGGCCCCGGTGGGGATCAGAGGCAACAGGTCCATGTGAGGCCGGCTTGGGGACCATGGTCAACAGGTCTACTTGAGGCCCAGGTGTGGAACACAGTAAGCAGGTCCAGGTGAGTCCCCAGTGGTGACAAGGGTCACCACGTCCAGGTGAGGCCCAGTTGCGGACCAGGATCACCAGGTACAGGGGAGGCCCTTGAAAGAACCAGTGTCAACAGTTCGAGGTCAGGCGCAGGTTTCAGCCAGGGTCAGCAGGTCCAAGTCAGGCCAAAGTGGGGTTCACAGTAACTAGGGCATGGTGAGACCCAGAGGGGCACCAGAGTCACGTGGTCCAGGTGAGTTTCAGTTGTGGAACACAGTCACCGCGTCCCAATTTTGCCCAGTTGAGGACCATGGTCAAAAGGGCCAGGTGAGGCCAAGATGGGGACCGGTGTCCCCAAATCCAGGTGAAGCCCAGGTGGGGACAACAGTCACCAGATCCAGGGTAGTCTCAAGTGTAGACCAGAATCAATAGGTCCAGGTGAGGTGCAGTTGTCAACCACTCTCACCAGGTCCCGGTGAGGCCCTGGTGGGGACCAGAGTCACGAGGTACATGACAAACTAGAAACACTGCAGCCACCAGGTCCACATGATATCCATGGAAGAACGAGAATCACCAGTTACAGGTTAGGACCAGGTGGGTATCTGACTCACAATTTCCAGGTGAGACACAGGTGGGAACGAGTGTCACCATGCAGGAGTGGCCCAGGTGAAGAACAGAGTTGATAGGTCCGGCTGGGTCACTGTTAGTGTACAGTGTAACCATATCCGGATGCTACCCAGGTGGGTAGCAGAGACACCAGGTCCTGGTGAGGCCCAGGTGGGACCAGAGACATGAGGTCCAGGTGAGGTCCCGATGGGAACCACAGTCACCAGGTCAGGTGAGGCTATGCTTAGGATCAGAGTCACCAGTTACAGGTGAGGCCCAGGTGGAGCCAGAGTCACCTGGTACAGAAGAGGCCAAAGTCAGGACCAGAGTTACCAGGATCAGGTCAGTCCCAGTGGGGAACAGGGTAACCATGTTCCGATGATGCCCAGGTAGACCCAGCGTCACCAGGTCCAGATGAGGCGCAGGTGGGGAGCATAGTCACTAGGTCTCGGTGAGACCCAGTTGAGGACCAGTGTCACCAGGTATATTTGAGCCCTTGAGGGGTAACAGATTCACCTGGTCTAGGTGACATCCAGATGGGGACCAGAGTCACCATGTCAGGGTGAGGCCCCGAAGGGATCCAGAGTCAACATGTCCAGGTGAGGCTCAGGTGTGGAACAGAGTATCCAGGTAATAATGGTCCACAGGTGAGGACCAGAGTCACCAGATCTGGGTGAGGCCCAGTTAGGATCAGAGTCACCAGTTCCAGTTGAGGCCAAGAAGGAGTCCACAGCAATCAGGTCCAGGTGGGGAACAAAGTCACCAGGACTGGTTGAGGCCCAGATGGGGCCAGATACACCAGGTCCAGGTGATTCCCAGGTGGTGACTAGGGTTACCAGATCCGGTTGTGGACCAGGTAAGGACGAGATTTACCAGGATACTGGGGCCTACGTCGGGACCGGTGTCACCATGCATGGGTGAGGCCCAGGTGGCAAGCCGACTCACCAGGTACAGGTGAGGCCAACCTGCAGGCCATGCAGAGGAACCGTGTCCCGATGATGCCCAGGTAGGGACCAGAGGTACGAAGTCCAGGTGACGCCAACCTGCAGGCCATGCAGAGGAACCGTGTCCCGATGACGCCCAGGTAGGGATCAGAGTTACCAGGTCAAGAAGAGGCCAACCGGCAGACCATTATGTGGAACCATGTCCCGATGTTGCCCACGTAGGGACCAGAGTCACCAGGTCCAAATGAGGCCCAGATCGAGCATGTTCACTAGGTCCAGTGAGGCCCAGTTGAGGACCAGGGTCACCAGATCTGGTTGAGGCCGAGAGGGGTACCAGAATCCCCTGGTCCAGGTGACATCCAGATGGGGACCAGAGTCACCAGGTCAGGGTGAGGCATAGAGAGTTTCGAGAGTCATCATGTCCAGCTGAGGCTCAGCTGTGGAACAGAGTCACCAGGTACCAATGATGCCCAGGTGAGGACCAGAGTCACCAGATCTGGGTGACGCGCAGATTGGATCAGAGTCACCAGGTCCAGGTGAGGCCAAGAAAGAGTCCACAGCAATCAGGTCCAGGTGGGGAACAAAGTCACCAGGACTTTGTGAAGCCCAGATGGGGACCAGATTCACCAGGTCCAAGAGGCCCACGTGGGGACCTGAGTCACCAGTTATGGGTGAGTCCCAGGTGGCAACCCCACTCACCAGGTCCAGGTGAGGCCAGCCTGCAAGCCAGAGTCACCAGATCCATGGGAGGCCCTAGTGGGGACGGGATTCACAAGGTAAATGTGAGTCTACAAGAACACCACAGTCACCAGGTCCAGGTGTGGTTCATGTGGGAACGGGAGTCACCAGGTCCAGCTGAGACCCAGTTGGGGACGACAGTCACCAGGTCCAGATTGAGGCCTAGGTTTGGGGACGAGAGTCATCAGGACCAGTTGAGGCCAAAGTGTGCAGCAGAGTTATCATGTCCAGGTGAGGCCCAGGTGGGGAACAGAGTAACCATGTCCCATTGATGCCAGGTGGGAAAAGAGTCACAAGGTCCAGACGAAGCCTAAGATTGGAGTAGATTCACCAGGTCCTGTTGAGGCCCAGCTGAGGACCAGTGTCCCCGCTCCGGGTGTGTCACCCGGTTCTGGTGATATCCAGGTGGGGACCAGTGTCACAAGTCAGGGTGAGGCCCAGAGGGGGACGAGAATCACTAGGTCCAGGTGAGGCCCCGATGTGGAACTGTGAAACCAGGTCCCAAGATGCCCATATGAGGACCTGAGTCACCAGGTCCAGGTGATGTCCTTGTGGGAACCAGTCACCCCGTCCAGGTGAGGCCCAGGTGGGACCACAGTCACCAGGTCCTGGTGAGGCCGAGGTATATAAGGGAGCATCCAGGTCCCAATGATGCCCAGGTAAGGACCAGAGTCAACAAGTCCAGGGGAGGCCCAAATATAGATCAGAGTCATTGTGTTCCAGGTGAGGCCGGATGGAGACCACAGGGAACAGGTACAAGAGAGCCCCATATGTGAACCAGAGCCACCAGATCCAGGTGAGGTCTAGGAGGGACCACAATCACAAGGTCCAGGTGAGGCGCAGGTGGCAACAGGATTCACCAAGTCCAGGTGAGGCCCACGTGTTGATCTGTCACCAGGGCTAGGTGCGGACCAGCTAAGGACCAGATTCACCAGGCCCAAGTGAAGCCCAAGGGGTGACCAGAGTCACCAGGTAAGGGTGAGGCCCAGTGGGGAACCAGAGTAACCAGTTTAGTTTGAGGCCCAAAATGGGACCAGAGATCCCTGGTCAAAGGTAGGCCCAGGTGTGGAATAGAGTATCCAGGTCCCAATGATGCCTGGGTGAGGACCAAAGTCACTAGGGCCATGGAGGCCCAGATAGGGAACAGAATCACTAGGTCCTGGTGAGGCATAGAATAAGACCAGAATCATCCGTATCAGGTGTGCGCCTTGTGCGAACCAGAGCCACTCTATCCAGCTGTGTCCCAGGTCCATGTGAGCCCCACGTCAGGACCAGATGCATCAGGTCGAATTAAGGCATAGTTCGAGACAAGAGTCACCAGGTCTGGGTGCGGGCTAGGTGGGGCAAGATTCAGCAGTTCTGAGTTAGGTCAAAGTGGGGACGAGAGACACCAGGTCCAGGTGAGGCCAAACTGAGGACCAGAGTCACCAGATCCAGGTGAGGTCCATGTTGGAAAGAGAGTCACCAGGTCCAGGAGAGGTCCAGGTGGGGACCAGAGTCATTAGATCCAGGTGAAGTCCAGGTGGGGACCAGAGTCACCAGATCCAGGTGAAACCCAGGTGGGGACCAGAGTCACTAGGTCCTGATTAGGCCCAGGTGAGGATCAGAGTTACCAGATACACGTGAGCCCCCGGCGGGGATCAGAGCCAAAAGGTCCACGTGAGGCCGGCTTGGGGACCATGGTCAACAAGTCTACATGAGGCCCAGGTGTGGAACACAGTAATCATGTCCAGGTGAGTCCAAGGTGGTGACAAGAGTCACCACGTCCAGTTGAGGCCCAATTGGGGACCAGGATCACCAGGTACAGGGGAGGCCCTTGAGAGAACCAGAGTCAATAGTTCAAGGTCAGGCGCAGGTGGCAACCTGGGTCAGCAGGTCCAAGTCAGGCCAAAGTGGGGTTCACAGTCACTAGGGCACAGTGAGACCCAGAGGGGGACCAGAGTCACCTTGTCCAGGTGAGATCCAGTTGTGGAACAGAGCCACAGGGTCCCAATTTTGCCCAGTTGAGGACCATGGTCAATAGGGCCAGGTGAGGCCCAGATGGGGACCGGAGTCCCCAAATTCAGGTGAAGCCCAGGTGGGGACCACAGTCACCAGATCCAGGGTAGTCTCAGGTGGACACCAGAATCACCAGGTCCTGGTGAGGTCCAAGTGGCAACTCCACTCTCCAAGTCCCGGTGAGGCCCTGGTGGGGACCAGAGTCACGAGGTACATGAGAAGCTAGAAACACTGCAGCCACCAGGTCCACATGATGTCCATGTGGGAACGAGAATTACAAGTTACAAGTGAGGACCAGGTGGAGATCTGAGTCAGCATGTCCAGGTGAGACACTGGTGGGAACCAGTGTCACCATGTCCAAGTGTGGACCAGGTGAAGACGAGAGTTAATAGGTCCGGCCGGGTCACTGTTAGTGAACAGTGTAACCATATCCTGATGCTACTCAGGTGTGTAACAGATACAAGGTCCTGGTGAGTCCCAGTTGGGAACAGAGACATGAGGACCAGGTGAGGTACCGATGGAAACCACAGTCACCAGGTCAGGTGAGGCCATGCTTAGGATCAGAGTCACCACTTACAGGTGAGGTCCAGGGGGAGCCAGAGTCACATGGCACAGAAGAGCCGAAAGTCAGGAACAGAGTTACCACGATCAGGTCAGTCCCACTGGGAATAGAGTAACCACGTCCCGATGATGCCCAGGTAGAACCACAGTTACAAGGTCCAGGTGCTGCCAACCTAAAGGCCATGCAGTGGAACCATGTCCCGATAATGCCCAGGTAGGAAAGAGAGTCACCAGGTCCAAATGAGGCCCAGATGGAGCATATTCAATAGGTCCACGTGAGGCCCAGTTGAGGACCAGAGTCACCAGATCCAGGTGAAGCCAAGGTGGGGACCAGAGTCACTAGGTCCAGATGAGGCCCAAGTGAGGACCAGTGTTACCAGGTACACATGATGCCCCGGTGGGAATCAGAGGAAACAGGTCCATATGAGGCAGGCTTCGGTACCATGGTCAACAGGACTACTTGGGGCCCAGGTGTGGAACACAGTAACCAGGTCCAGGTGAGTCCCCGGTGGTGACAAGGGTCACCACGTCCAGGTGAGTCCCAGGGGGGAACCAAGATTACCAGGTACAGGGGAAGCCCTTGAATGAACCAGAGTCAACAGTTCGAGGTCAGGCGCAGGTGTCAACCAGGGTCAGCAGGTCCAAGTCAGGCCAAAATGGGGTTCACAGTCACTAGGGCACAGTGAGACCCAGAGGGGGACCAGAGTCACCTGGTCCAAGTGAGGTCCAGGGGTGGAACACAGTCACCGGGTCCCAATTTTGCCAGTTGAGGACCATGGTTGTCAGGGCCAGGTGAGGCCCAGATTGGGGATCCTGAATCTGGATCACATTCACCAGTTCCAGTTGAGGCTAAGAAGGAGTCCACAGCAATCATGTCCATATTGACGCCTAGGTCGGGGGACCAGAGTCATCAGGACTTGTTGAGGCCAAAAATGTGGAGCAAAGTTATCATGTCCAGGTGAGGCCCAGGTGGGGAACAGACTAACCATGTCCCATTGCTGCCAGGTGGGAAAAGAATCACAAGTTCCAGACGAGGGCTAAGTGAGGAGCAGATTCACCAGGTCCTGTTGAGGCCCAGTTGAGGACCAGTGTCCCCAGCTCCGGGTGAGTCCCAGAGGGGGACCAGAGTCACCCGGTTCTGGTGATATCCAGGTGGGGACCAGAGTCACCGCGTCAGTGTGAGGACCATACTGGGACGAGAATCACTAGGTCCAGGTGAGGTCCCGATGTGGAACTGAGAAACCAGGTCCCATAATGCCCATATGAGGACCTGAGTCACCAGGTCCAGGTGAGGTCCCTGTGGGAACCAGTCACCTCGTCCAGGTGAGGCCCAAGTGGGACCGCAGTCACCAGTATCATGTGAGCCACTTGTGGGAACCAGAGCCACTCTATCCAGCTGAGTCCCTGGTCCATGTGAGGCCCACGTGAGGAGCAGATTCATCAGGTCGAATTGAGGCAAGCTGGGGACAAGAGTCACCAGGTCTGGGTGCGGCCTAGGTGGGTCAAGATTCAGCAGTTCTGAGTTAGGTCAAAGTGGGGACGAGAGACACCAGGTCCAGGTGAGGCCAAACTGAGGACCAGAGTCACCAGATCCAGGTGAGGTCCAGGTGGGGACCAGAGTCACCAGATCCAGGTGAGGGCAAGGTGAGGACCAGAGTTACCAGGTACACGTGAGGCCCCGGTTGGGATCAGAGGCAACAGGTCCATGTGAGGCCGGCTTGGGGACCATGGTCAACAGGTCTACTTGAGGCCCAGGTGTGGACACAGTAAGCAGGTCCAGGTGAGTCCCCAGTGGTGACAAGGGTCACCACGTCCAGGTGAGGCCCAGTTGCGGACCAGGATCACCAGGTACAGGGGAGGCCCTTGAAAGAACCAGTGTCAACAGTTCGAGGTCAGGCGCAGGTTTCAGCCAGGGTCAGCAGGTCCAAGTCAGGCCAAAGTGGGGTTCACAGTAACTAGGGCATGGTGAGACCCAGAGGGGCACCAGAGTCACGTGGTCCAGGTGAGTTTCAGTTGTGGAACACAGTCACCGCGTCCCAATTTTGCCCAGTTGAGGACCATGGTCAACAGGGCCAGGTGAGGCCAAGATGGGGACCGGTGTCCCCAAATCCAGGTGAAGCCCAGGTGGGGACAACAGTCACCAGATCCAGGGTAGTCTCAAGTGTAGACCAGAATCAATAGGTCCAGGTGAGGTGCAGTTGTCAACCACTCTCACCAGGTCCCGGTGAGGCCCTGGTGGGGACCAGAGTCACGAGGTACATGACAAACTAGAAACACTGCAGCCACCAGGTCCACGTGATGTCCACGCTGGAATGAGAATCACCAGTTACAGGTGAGGACCAGGTGGGGATCCGACTCACCATGTCCAGGTGATACCAAGGTTGGAACCAGTGTCACCATGTCCAGGTGTGGCCCAGGTGAAGACCAGAGTTAATAGGTCTGGCTGGGTCACTATTAGTGAACAGTGCAACCATATCCTGATGCTACCCAGGTGGGTACCAGAGACACCAGGTCCTGGTGTGGCCCAGGTGGGACCAGAGACACGAGGTCCAGGTGAGGTCCCGATGGGAACCACAGTCACCAGGTCAGGTGAGGCCATGCTTAGGATCAGAGTCACCAGTTACAGGTGAGGCCCAGGTGGAACCAGAGTCACCTGGTACAGAAGAGGCCAAAGTCAGGACCAGAGTTACCAGAATCAGGTCAGTCCCAGTGGGGAATAGAGTCACCATGTCTCGATGATGCCCAGGTAGGGACCAGAGTCAACACGTCCCGATGAGGCGCAGGTGGGGAGCTTGCTCACTAGGTCCCGGTGAGTCCAAGTGAGGACCAGATTTACCAGGTCAAGTTGAGGCCTAGAGGGGTACCAGATTCACCTGGTCTAGGTGACATCCAGATGGGGACCAGAGTCATCATGTCAGTCTGAGGCCCCGAGGGGATCTAGTGTCATCATATCCAGGTGAGGCTCAGGTGTGGAACAGAGTATCCAGGTCATAATGGTCCACAGGAAGGAACAGAGTCACCAGATCTGGGTGAGGCCCAGTTAGGATCAGAGTCACCAATTCCAGGTGAGGCCAAGAAGGAGTCCACAGCAATCAGGTCCAGCTGGGGAGCAAAGTCACCAGGACTGGATGAGGCCCGGATGGGGACCAGATCCTCCTGGTCCAGGTGATTCCCAGGTGGTTACCAGAGTTACGAGTTCCGTGTGAGGACCAGGTAAGGACCAGATTCACCAAGTCCAAGTGAGGCCCACGTGGGGACCTGTGTCACCAGGCATGTGTGAGACCCAGGTGACAACCCCACTCAACAGGTCCAGGTGAGGCCAACCTGCAGGCCATGCAGAGGAACCATGTCCCGATGATGCCCAGGTAGGGACTAGACTTACCAGGTCCAGGTGAGGCCAACCTGCAGGCCATGCAGTGGAACCATGTCTGATAATGCCCAGGTAGGGACCAGAATCACCAGGTCCAATGAGGCCCAGATGGAGCATATGCACTAGGTCCAGGTGAGGTCCAGTGGAGGACCAGAGTCACCAGAATTGGTTGAGGTCTAGAGGGGTACGAGAATCACCTGGTCCAGGTGACTTCCAGATGGGACCAGAGTCACCAGGTCAGGATGAGGCCCAGAGAGGTTCCAGAGTCATCATGTCCAGCTGAGGCTCAGGTGTGGAACAGAGTCACCAGGTACCAAAAATGCCCAGGTGAGGACAGCGTCACCAGGTCTCGGTGACGGGCAGATAGGATCAGAGTCACCAGTTCCAGGTGAGGCGAAGAAAGAGTCCACAGCAATCAGATACAGGTGGGGAACAAAGTCAACAGGCCTGGGTGAGGCCCAGATGGGGATCAGATTCACCATGTCCAGGTAGGCTCAGGTGGTGACCAGAGACCCCTGGGCTGGGAGACGACCAGGTAAGGACCAGATACCAGGTCCAAGAGGCCCACGAGGGGACCTGACTCACCAGGTATGGGTGAGGCCCAGGTGGCAACCCCACTCACCATGTCCAGGTTAGGCCAACCTGCATGTCAAAGTCACCAGATCCAAGTGAGGCCTTAGTCGGCACCGGAGAAGGCAGGTAAAAGTGAGTCTACAAGAACACCACAGTCACCAGGTCCAGGTGTGGTTCATGTGGGAACGAGAGTCACCAGTTCCAGGTGAGACCCAGGTGGGGACGACAGTCACCAGGTCCAGATTGAGGCCTAGGTTGGGGGACGAGAGTCATCAAGACCAGTTGAGGCCAAAGTGTGCAGCAAAGTTATCATGTCCAGGTGAGGCCCAGATGGGGAACAGAGTAACCATATCCCAATAATGCCAGGTGGGAAAATAGTCACAAGGTCCAGACGAAGCCTATGTTTGGAGTAGATTCACCAGGTCCTGTTGAGGCCCAGCTGAGGACCAGTGTCCCCAGCTCCGGGTGTGTCACCCGGTTCTGGTGATATCCAGGTGGGGACCAGTGTCACAAGTCAGGGTGAGGCCCAGTGGGGGACGTGAATCACTAGGTCCAGGTGAGGCCCCAATATGGAACTGTGAAACCAGGTCCCAAGATCCCCCTATGAGGACCTGCGTCACCAGGTCGAGGTGATGTCCCTGTGGGAACCAGTCACCCCGTCCAGGTGAGGCCCGGGTGGGACCACAGTCAACAGGTCCTGGTGAGGCCCAGGTACATAAGAGAGTATCCAGGTCCCAATGATGCCCAGGTAAGGACTAGAGTCAACAGGTCCAGGAGAGGCCCAAATATGGATCAGAGTCATTGTGTTCCAGGTGAGGCCAGATGGAGACCACAGGAACCAGGTCCAGGAGAGCCCCATATGGGAACCAGAGCCACCAGATCCAGGTGAGGTCCAGGAGGGACCACAGTCACAAGGTCCAGGTGAGGCTCAGGTGGCAACATGATTCACCAAGTCCAGGTGAGGCCCAGGTGGCGACCAGTCACCAGATCCATGTGCGGACCAGCTAAGGACCAGATTCACCAGGCCCAAGTGAAGCCCAAGGGGTGACCAGAGTCACCAGGTAAGGGTGAGGCCCCGAGTGGGAACCAGAGTAACCAGTTTAGTTTGAGGCCCAGATTGGGACCAGAGGTCCCTGGACAAAGTGATGCCCAGGTGTGGAATAGAGTATCCAGGTCCCAATTATGCCTGGGTGAGGACCAGAGTCACTAGGGCCATGCAGGCCCAGATGGGGAACAGAATCACTAGGTCCTGGTGAGGCATAGAATAAAAACACAGTCACCAGTATCAGGTGAGCCCCATGTGGGATCCAGAGCCACTCTATCCCGCTGAGTCCCAGGTCCATGTGAGGCCCACGTGAGGACCAGATTCATCAGGTCGAATTGAGGCATCGCTGGGGACAAGAGTCATCAGGTCTAGGTGCGGCCTAGGTGGGGCAAGATTCAGCAGTTCTGAGTTAGGTCAAAGTGGGGACGATAGACACCAGTCCAGGTGAGGACAAACTGAGACCAGAGTCACCAGATACAGGTGAGCTCCAGATGGGGACCAGAGTCACCAGGTTAGGGTGAGGCCCAGAGAGGTTCCAGAGTCATCATGTCCAGGTGAGGACCAGAGTCACCAGGTCTGGGTGACGCGCAGATAGGATCAGAGTCACCAGTTCCAGGTGAGGCCAAGAAAGAGTCCACAGCAATCAGGTCCAGGTGGGGAACAATGTCACCAGGACTGGATGACGCCCAGATGGGTACCAGAAACACCAGGCCCAGGTGATTCCCAGGTGGTGACCAGAGTTACGAGTTCCGGGTGAGAACAAGGTAAGGACCAGATTCACCCGTTCCAAGTGAGGCCCACGTGGGGACCTGTGTCACCAGGCATGGGTGAGGCACAGGTGACAACCCCACTCACCAGGTCCAGGTGATGCCAACCTGCAGGCCATGCAGAGGAACCATGTCCTGATGATGCACAGGTAGGGACTAGAATTACCAGGTGCAGGTGATGCCAACCAGCAGGGCATGTGTGGAACCATGTCCCGATAATGCCCAGGTAGGGACCAGAGTTACAATGTCCAGGTGAGGCCAACCTGCAGGCCATCCTGTGGAACCATATCCCTATGATGCCCAGGTAGAGACTAGAGTCACCAGGTCCAAATGAGGCCAAGATGGATCATATTCTCTAGGTCCAGATGAGGCCCAGTTGAGGACCCGAGTCACCATATCTGGTTGAGGCCTAGAGGGGTACCAGAATCCCCTGGTCCAGGTGACATCCAGATGGGGACCAGAGTCACCAGGTCAGGGTGAGGCCCAGAGAGGTTCCAGAGTCATCATGTCCAGTTGAGGCTCAGGTGTGGAACAGAGTAATCAGGTACCAATGATACCCAGGTGAGTTCCAGAGTCACCAAATCTGGGTGACGCGCAGATAGGATCAGAGTCACCAGTTCCAGGTGAGGCCCATGTGGAGCCAGAGTCACCTGGTACATAAGAGGCCAAAGTCAGGACCAGAGTTACCAGGATCAGGTCAGTCCCAGTGTGGAACAGAGTAAACATGTCCCGATAATGCCCAGGAAGAACCAGAGTTACCAGGTCCAGATGAGGTGCAGGTGGGAGCATATTCACTAGGTCCCGGTTAGGCCAAGTTGAGGACCAATTCACCAGGTCTAGTTGAGGCTTGGAGGGGTACCAGATTCACCTGGTCTAGGTGACATCCAGATGGGGACCAGAGTCACCATGTCAGGCTGAGACCCAGAGGGGATCCAGAGTCATCATGTCCAGGTGAGGCTCACGTGTGGAACAGAGTATCCAGGTCATAATGGTCCACAGGTGAGGACCAGAGTCACCAGATCTGGGTGAGGCCCAGTTAGGATCAGAGTCACTAGTTCCAGGTGAGGGCCAAGAAGGAGTACACAGCAATCAGGTCCAGGTGGGAACAAAGTCACCTGGACTGGATGAGGCCCAATGGGGACCAGAATCACAATGTCCAGGTGATTCCCAGGTGATGACCAGAGTTATCAGTTCCGGGTGAGGACAAGGAAAAGACCAGATTCACCAGGTCCACGTGAGGCCCACGTGGGAACCTGTGTCACCAGGCATGGGTGAGTCTCAGGTGACAACCCCACTCACTAGGTCCAAGTGAGGCCAACCTGCAGGTCATGCCGAGGAACCATATCCTGATGATGCCCACGTGGGGTCTAGAGTTATCAGGTCCAGGTGAGGCACACCTGCAGGCCATGCAGTGGAACCATGTCCCGGTAATGCCGAGGTAGGGATCAGAATCACCATGTCCAAATGAGGCCCAGATGGAGCATATTCACTAGGTCTAGGTGAGGCCCTGTTGAGGACCAGAGTCACCATATCTGGTTGAGCCCGATAAGGGTACCAGAATCACCTGGTTCAGGTGACATCGAGATGGGGACCAGAGTCACCAGGTCAGGGTGAGGCCCAGAGAGGTTCCAGAGTCATCATGTCCAAGTGAGGCTCATGTGTGGAACAGAGTCACCAGGTACCAATGATGCCCAGTTGAGGACCAGATTCACCAGGTCTGGGTGACGCGCAGATAGGATCTGAGACACCAGTTCCAGGTGAGGCCAAGAAGGCGTCCACAGCAATCAGGTCCATGTGGGGAACAAAGTCACCAGGACTGCGTGAGGCCCAGATGGGGACCAGATTCACAAGGCCCAGGTGATTCCCAAGTGGTGACCAGAGTTACCAGTTCCGGGAAGGACCAGGTATGGACCAGATTCATCAGGTCAAATTGAGCCTCACGTGGGGACCTGCGTGACCATGTATGGGTGAGGCACAATTGGCAACCCCACTCACCAGGTCCAGGTGAGGCCAACCTGCAGGCGATGGAGAGGAACCGTGTCCCGATGATGCCCAGGTAGGGACCAGAGTTACCAGGCCCAGGTGAGGCCAACCTGCAGGCCATGCAGTGGAACCATGTCCCGATGATGCCCAGGTAGGGACCAGAGTCACCAGGTCCAAATGAGGCCCACATGGAGCATATTCACTAGGTCCAGGTGAGGCCCAGTTGAGGACCAGAGTCACCAGATCTGGTTGAGGCCTAGAGGAATACGAGAATCCCCTGTTCCAGGTGACATCCAGATGGAGACCAGAGTCACCAGGGAAGGGTGAGGCTCAGAGAGGTTCCAGAGTCATCATATCCAGGTGAGGCTCAAGTGTAGAACAGAGTCACCATGTACTAATGTTGCCCAGGTGAGGACCAGAGTCACCAGGTCTGGGTGACGCGCAGATATGATCAGAGTCACCAGGTCCAGGTGAGGCCAAAAAGAGTCCACAGCAATCAGGTCCAGGTGGGGATCAAAGTCACCAGGACTGGGGGAGACCCAGATGGGGACCAGATTCACCAGATCCAGGTGAGGCCCAGTTGGTGACCAGAGTCCCCGGGTCTGGGAGAGGACCAGATATTAACCAGATTCACCAGGTCCAAGAAGCCCACGTGTGGACCTGAGTCAACACGTATGGGTGAGGCCCATGTGGCAACCCGACTCACAAGGTACAGGTGAGGCCAACCTGCAGGTCAGAGTCACCAGATCCAGGTGAGGCCCTCATGGGGACCGGAGTCACAGGTAAATGTGAGTGTACAAGAACACCACAGTCAACAGGGCCAGGTGTGTTTCAAGTGGGAACGAGAGTCACCAGGTCCAGGTGAGACCCAGGTGGGGACCACACTCACCAGGTCCAGATTGAGGTCTAGGTGGGGGGACAAGATTCATCAGGAACAGTTGAGGCCAAAGTGTGGAGCAAAGTTATCATGTCCAGGAGAGGCCCAGGTGGGCAACAGTGTAACTATGTCCCATTGATGCCAGGTGGGAAAAGAGTCACAAGGTCCAGACGAGGCCTAAGTGAGGAGTAGATTCACCAGGTCCTGTTGAGGCCCAGCTGAGGACCAGTGTCCCCATCTCCAGGAGAGTCCAAAGGGGGACCAGAGTCACCCGGTTCTGGTGATATCCAGGGGTGACCAGAGTCACCACGTCAGGGTGAGGCCCAGAGGGGGACGAGAATCACTAGGTCCAGGTGAGGCCCCGATGTGGAACTGAGAAACCAGGTCCGATGATGCCATATGAGGACCTGAGTCATCAGGTCCAGGTGAGGTCCCTGTGGGAACCAGTCACCTCGTCCAGGTGAGGCCCAGGTGTGACCACAGTCACCAGGTCCAGGTGAGGCCCAGGTATATAAGAGTGTATCCAGGTCCCAGTGATGCCCAGGTAAGGACCAGCATCATCAGGTCCAGGAGAGGCCCAAATATGTATCAGAGTCATTGTGTTACAGGTGAGGCCAGATGGAGACAACACGGACCAGATTCAGGAGAGCCCCATATGGGAACCAGAGCAACCAAATCCAGGTGAGGTCCAGGTGGGACCACAGTCACAAGGTCCAGGTGAGGCGCAGGTGGCAACAGCATTCACCAAGTCCAGGTGAGACCCAGGTGGCGACCAGTCACCAGATCCATGTGAGGACCAGCTAAGGACCAGATAACCCAGGCCCAAGTGAAGCCCAAGGGCTGACCAGATTTACCAGGTAAGGGTGAGGCCCAGAGGGGGAACCAGAGTAACCAGTTTAGTTTGAGGCCCAGAATGGGACCAGAGGTCCCTGGTCAAAGTGAGGCCCAGGTGAGGAATAGAGTATCCAGGTCCGAATGATGCCTGGGTGAGGACCAAGTTCACTAGGGCCATGCAGGCCCAGATGGGGAACAGAATCACTAGGTCCTGGTGAGGCATAGAAAAAGACCACAGTCACCAGTATCAGGTGAGCCCCTTGTGGGAACCAGAGCCACTCTATCCAGCTGAGTCCCAGGTCCATGTGAAGCCCACGTGAGGACCAGATTCATCAGGTCGAATTGAGGCATCGCTGGGGACAAGAGTCACCAGGTCTGGGTGCGGCCTAGGTGGGGCAAGATTCAGCAGTTCTGAGTTAGGTCAAAGTGGGGACGAGAGACACCAGGTCCAGGTGAGCCCAAACTGAGTACCAGATTCACCACATCCAGGTGCGGTCCATGTTGGAAAGAGAGTCACCAGGTCCAGGAGAGGTCCATGTGGGGACCAGAGTCACTAGATCGAGGTGAAGTCCAGGTGGAGACCAGAGTCCCCAGATCGAGGTGAAGCCCAGGTGGGGACCAGAGTCACTAGGTGCAGATGAGGCCCAGGTGAGGACCAGAGTTACCAAGTACACGTGAGGCCCCGGTGGGGATCAGAGGCAACACGTTCATGTGAGGCCGGCTTGGGGACCATGGTCAACAGGTCTATTGAGGCCCATGTGTGGAACACAGTAAGCAGGTCCAGGTGAGTCCCCGGTGTTGACAAGAGTCAACACTTCCAGGTGAGGTCCAGGTGGGGACCAGGATCACCAGGTACAGGGGAGGCCCTTGAAAGAACCAGAGTCAACAGTTCGAGTTCAGGCGCAGGTGGCAACCAGGGTCAGCAGGTCCAAGTCAAGCCAAAGGGGACTTCACATTCACTAGGGCACGGTGAGACCCAGAGGGGGAGCATAGTCACCTGGTCCAGGTGAGGTTCAGTTGTGGAACACAGTCACCAGGTCCCAATTTTGCCCAGTTGAGGACCATGGTCAATAGGGCCAGGTGAGGCCCAGATGGGGACCGGAGTCCCGAAATCCAGGTGAAGCCCAGGTGGGGACCACAGTCACCAGATCCAGGGTAGTCTCAGGTGCAGACCAGAATCACCAGGTCCAGGTGTGGTGCAGGTGGCAACCAAACTCACCAGGTCCCAGTGAGGCACTGGTGGGGACCACAGTCACGAGGTACATGAGAAGCTAGAAACACTGCAGCCACCAGGTCCACATGATGTCCATGTGGGAATGAGAATCACCAGTTACAGGTGAGGACCAGGTGGGGATCCGACTCACCATATCCATGTGAGACCCAGGTGGGAACCAGTGTCACCATGTCCAGGTGTGGCCCAGGTGAAGACCAGAGTTAATAGTTCCGGCTGGGTCACTGTTAGTGAACACTGTAACCATATCCTGATGCTACTCAGGTGGGTACCAGAGACACCAGGTCCTGGTGAGGCCCAGGTGGGACAAGAGACATGAGGTCCAGGTGAGGTCCCGATGGGAACCACAGTCACCAGGTCAGGTGAGGCCATGCTTAGGATCAGAGTCACCAGTTACAGGTGAGTCCCAGGTGGAGCCAGAGTCACCTGGTACAGAAGAGGCCAAAGTCAGGACCAGAGTTACCAGGATCAGGTCAGTCCCAGTGGGGAATAAGTAACCATGTCCCGATGATGCCCAGGTAGAATCAGAGTCACCAGGTCCAGATGAGGCGTAGGTGGGGAGCATATTCACTAGGTCGCGGTGAGGCCCAGTTGAGGACCAGAGTCACCAGATCTAGTTGAGGCCTAGAGGGGTACCAGATTCACCTGGTCTAGGTGACATCCAGATGGGGACCAGAGTCAACAGCTCAGGGTGAGGCCCAGAGAAGATCCAGAGTCATCATGTCCAGGTGAGGTTCAGGTGTGGAACAGAGTCACCAGGTACCAATGATGCCCAGGTGAGGACCAGAGTCAACAGGTCTGGGTGAAGCGCAGATAGGATCAGAGTCACCAGTTCCAGGTGAGGCCAAGAAAGAGTCCACAGCAATCAGGTCCAGGTGTGGAATAAATTCACCAAGAATGGGTGATTCCCAGATGGGGACCAGATACATCAGGTCCAGGTGAGGCCCAGGTGGTGACCAGAGTCCCCGGGTCTGGGAGAGGACAAGGTAAGGACCAGATTCACCAGGTCCAAGAGGCCCACGTGGGGACCTGACTCACCAGGTATGGGTGAGGCCCAGGTGGCAACCCCACTCACCAGGTCCAGGTGAGGCCAACCTGCAGGCCAGAGTCACCAGATCCAGTTGAGGCCCTAGTGGGGACCGGAGTCACCGGGTAAATGTGAGTCTACAAGAACACTACAGTCACCAGGTCCAGGTGTGGTTCATGAGAGAACGAGAGTCACCAGGTCCCGGTGAGACCCAGGTGGGGACCACAGTCACCAGGTCCAGATTGAGGACTAGGTGGGGAGACCAGAGTCATCAGGACTTGTTGAGGCCAAAGTGTGGAGCAAAGTTATCATGTCCAGGTGAGACCCAGTTGGGGAACAGAGTAACCATGTCCCATTGATGCCAGGTGGGAAAAGAGTCACAAGGTCCAGACGAGGCCTAAGTGAGGAGGAGATTCACCAGGTCCTGTTGAGGCCCAGCTGAGGACAATTGTCGTCAGCTCCGGGTGAGTCCCCGAGGGGGAGCAGAGTCACGCGGTCCTGGTTATATCCAGGTGGGGACCAGAGTCACCACGTCAGGGTGAGGCCCAGAGGGGACGAGAATCACTAGGTCCAGGTGAGGCCCCGATGTGGAACTGAGAAACCAGGTCCCATGATGCCCATATGAGGACCTGAGCCACCAGGTCCAGGCGAAGTCCTTGTGGGAACCAGTCACCTCGTCCAGGTGAGGCCCAGGGGGGACCACAGTCACCAGGTTCAGATGAGGCCCAGGAATATAAGAGAGTATCCAGGTCCCAATGATGCCCAGGTAAGGACCAGAGTCAACAGGTCAAGGAGAGGCCCAAATATGGATCAGAGTAATTGTGTTCCCGGTAAGGCCAGATCGAGACCAGAGGAACCAGGTCCAGGTGAGCCCCATATGGGAAACAAGCCACCAGATCCCGGTGAGGTCCAGGTGGGACCACAGTCACAGGTCCAGGTGAGGCGCAGGAGGCAACAGGATTCAACAAGTCCAGGTGAGACCCAGGTGGCGACCAGTCACCAGATACAGGTGCGGACCAGCTAAGGACAAGATTCAGCAGGCCCATGTGAAGCCCAAGGGGTGACCAGAGTCACCAGGTGGGGGTGAGGCCCAGAGGGGGAACCAGAGTAACCAGTTTAGTTTGAGGCCCAGAATGGGACCAGAGATCCCTGGTCAATTTGAGGCCCAGGTGTGGAATAGAGTATCCAGGTCCCAATGATGCCTGGGTGAGGACCAGAGTCACTAGGGCCATGCAGGCCCAGATGGGGAACAGAATCACTAGGTCCTGGTGAGGCATAGAATAAGACGACAGTCACCAGTATCACGTGAGCCCCTTGTGGGAACCAGAGCCACTCTATCCAGCTGAGTCCCAGGTCCATGTGAGGCCCACGTGAGGACCAGATTCATCAGGTCGAATTGAGGCATAGCTGGGGACAAGAGTCACCAGGTCGGGGTGCGGCCTAGGTGTGGCAAGATTCAGCAGTTTTGAGTTAGGTCAATGTGGGGATGAGAGACACCAGGTCCAGGTGAGGCCAAAGTGATGACCAGAGTCACCAGACCCAGGTGAGGTCCATGTTGGAAAGAGAGTCACCAGGGTCAGGAGAGGTCCAGGTGGGGACCAGAGTCACCAGATCCAGGTGAAGTCCAGGTGTGGACTAGAGTCACCAGATCCAGGTGAAGCCCAGGTTGTGACCAGAGTCACTAGGTCCAGATGAGGCCAGGTGAGGACCAGAGTTACCAGACAACTGAGGCCCCGGTGGGGATCAGAGGCAAGAGGTCTACTTGAGGCCCAGGTGTGGAACACAGTAACAAGGTCCAGTTGAGTCCCCGGTGGTGACAAGAGTCACCACGTCCAGGTGAGGCCCAGGTGGGGACCAGGATCACCAGGTCAAGGGGAGGCCCTTGAAAGAACCAGAGTCAACGGATCGAGGTCAGGAGCAGGTTGCAACCAGGGTCAGCAGGTCCAAGTCAAGCCAAAGTGAGGTTCACAGTCACGAGGGCACGGTGAGACCCAGAGGGGGACCAGAGTCACCTGGTCCATGTGAGGTCCAGTTGTGGAACACAGACACCGGGTCCCAATTTTGCCCAGTTGAGGACAATGGTCAACACGGCCAGGTGAGGCCCAGATGGGGACCGGAGTGCCCAAATCCAGGTGAAGCCCAGGTGGGAACCACAGTCACCAGATCCAGGGTAGTCTCGGGTGCATACCAGAATCGCCAGGTCCAGGTGAGGTGCAGGTGGCAACCACACTCACCAGGTCCCGGTGAGGCCCTGGTGGGGACCAGAGTCACGAGGTACATGAGATGCTAGAAACACTGCAGCCACCAGGTCCACATGATATCCATGTGGGAACGAGAATCACTAGTTACAGGTGAGGACCAGGTGGGGATCCGACTCACCATGTCCAGGTGAGACCCAGGTGGGAACCAGTGTCACCATATCCAGGTGTAGCCCTGGTGAAGACCAGAGTTAATAGGTCAGGCTGGGTCACTGTTAGTGAACAGTGTAACCATATCCTGATGCTACCCAGGTGGGTACCGGAGACATCAGGTCCTGGTGAGGCCCAGGTGTAACCAGAGACCTGAGGTCCAGGTGAGGTCCCGATGGGAACCACACTCACCAGGTCAGGTGAGGCCATGCTTAGGATCAGAGTCACCAGTTACAGGTGAGGTCCAGTTGGAGCCAGAGTCACCTGGTACAGAAGAGGCCAAAGTCAGGATCAGAGTTACCAGAATCAGGTCGGTCCCATTGGGGAATACAGTAACCATTTCCCGAGGATGCCCAGGTAAAACCAGAGTCACCATGCCCAGATGCGGCGCAGGTGGGGAGCATGTTCACTAGGTCCCGGTGAGGCCCAGTTGGGGCCCAGAGTCACCAGGTCAAGTTGAGGCCTAGAGAGGTACCAGATTCACCTGGTCTAGGTGAAATCTAGATGGGGACCAGAGTCACCATGTCAGGCTGAGGCCCAGAGGGGATCCAGAGTCAACATGTCCAGGTGAGGCTCACGTGTGGAACAGATTATCCAGTTCACAATGGTCCACAGGTGAGGACCAGAGTCACCAGATCTCGGTGATGCCCAGTTAGGATCAGAGTCACCAGTTCCAGGTGAGGCCAAGAAGGAGTCCACAGCAATCAGGTCCAGGTGGGGAACCATGTCACCAGGAATGGATGACCCCAGATGGGGTCCAGATTCACCAGTTACAGGTGATTCCCAGGTGGTGACCAGAGTTACGAGTTCCAGGTGAGGACCAGGTAAGCACCAGATTCACCAGGTCCAAGTGAGGCCCACTTGGGGACCTGTGTCACCAGGCATGGGTGAGACCCAGGTGGCAACCCCACTCACCAGGTCCAGGTGAGGCGAACCTGCAGGCCATGCAGAGGAACCATGTCACGATGATGCCCAGGTAGGGACTAGAGTTACAGGTCCAGGTGAGGCCAACCTGCAGGCCATGCAGTGGAACCATGTCCCGATGATGCCGAGGTAGTGATCAGAATCACCAGGTCCAATAAGACCCAGATGGAGCATATTTACTAGGTCCAGGTGAGGTCCAGTGGAGGACCTGAGTCACAAGACCTGGTTGAGGCGTAGATGGGTAACAGAATCACCTGGTCCAGGTGACATCCAGATGGGGACCAGAGTCAACAGGTCAGGATGAGGCCCAGAGAGGTTCCAGAGTCATCATGTCCAGGTGAGGCTCAGGTGTGGAACAGAGACACCAGGTACCAAAGATACCCAGGTGAGGACCAGAGTCACCAGGTCTGGGTAATGCGCAGATAGGATCAGAGTCACCAGTTCCAGGTGAGGCCAAGAAAGAGTCCACAGCAATCAGATCCAGGTGGGGAACAAAGTCACCAGGACTGGGTGAGGCCTAGAGGGGACCAGATTGACCAGGTCCAGGTGAGGCCCAGGTGGTGACCAGAGACCACGGGTCTGGGAGACGACCAGGTAAGGACCAGATTCACCAGGTCCAAGAGGCCCACGAGGGGACCTGTGTGCCCAGGTACGGGCGAGGCACAGGTGGCAACCACACTCACCAGGTCCAGGAGAGGCCATCCTTCGAGCCATGCAGAGGAACCCTGTCCCGATGATGCCCATGTAGGAACCAGAGTTACCAGGTCCAGGTGAGGCCAACCTGCAGGCCATGCAGTGGAACCATGCCCTGGTGATGTCCAGGTAGGGACCAGGGTTACCAGGTCCAGGTGAGGCCAACCTGCAGGCGATGCAGTGGAACCATGTCCCGATGATGCCCAGGTAGGGACCAGAATCACCAGGTCCAATGAGGCCCAGATGGAGCATATTCACTAGGTCCAGGTGTGGTCCAGTGGAGGACCAGAGTCACCAGACCTGGTTGAGGCCTAGAGGGGTACCAGAATCACCTGGTCCAGGTGACATCCAGATGGGGACCAGAGTCACCAGGTCAGGATGAGGCCCAGAGAGGTTCCAGAGTCATCATGTCCAGGTGAGGCTCAGGTGTGGAACAGAGTATCCAGGTCTTAATGGTCCACAGGTGAGGACCAGAGTCACCAGACTGGGTGAGGTCCAGTTAGGATCAGAGTCACCAGTTCCAGGTGAGGCCAAAAAGGAGTCCACAGCAATCAGGTCCAGGTGGGGAACAAAGTCACCAGGACTGGGTGAGGCCCAGATGGGGACCAGATTCACCAGGTCCAGGTGATTCCCAGGTGATGACCAGAGTTACCAGTTCCGGGTGAGGAACAGATAAGGACCAGATTCACCAGGTCCAAGTGAAGCCCACGTGGGACCTCTGTCACCAGGTATGGGTGAGGGCCAGGTGGCAAACCCACTCACCAGGTCCAGGTGATGCCAACCTGCAGGCCATGCAGTGGAACCATGTCCCGATGATGCCCAGGTAGTGACCGGAGTCATCAGGTCCAATGAGGCCCAGATAAATCATATTCACTAGGTCCAGGTGAGGCCCAGTTGAGGACCAGAGTCACCAGAACTGGTTGAGACCTAGAGGGGTACCAGAATCCCCTGGTCCAGGTGACATCTCGACGGGGACCAGAGTCACCAGGTCAAGGTGAGGCACAGAGAGGTTCAAGAGTCACCATGTCCAGGTGAGACTCAGGGGTGGAACAGACTCACCAGGTACCAATGATGCGCAGGTGAGGACCAGAGTCAACAGATCTGGGTGACGCGCAGATAGGATCAGAGTCACCAGTTCCAGGTGAGGCCAAGAAAGAGTCCACAGCAATCAGGTCCAGGAGGGGAACAAAGTCACCAGGACTGGGTGAGGCCCAGATTCACCCGGTCCAGGTGAGGTCCAGGTGGTGACCAGAGTCCCCGGTTCTCGGAGAGGACCAGTTAAGGACCAGATTCACCAGGTCCAAGAGGCCGATGTGGGGACCTGAGTCACCAGGTATGGGTGAGGCCCAGGTGGCAACCCCACTCACCAGGTCCAGGTGAGGCAAGCCTGCCGGGCAGAGTTACCGGATCCAAGTGAGGCCCTAGTGGGGACCGGAGTCACCAGGTAAATGTGAGTCTACAAGAACACCACAGTCACCAGATCCAGTTGTGGTTCATGTGGGAACGAGAGTCACCAGGTCCAGGTGAGACCCAGTTGGGGACCACAGCACCAGGTCCACATTGAGGCCTAGGTGGGGGGGAAAGAGTCATCAGGACTAGTTGAGGCCAAAGTGTGGAGCAAAGTTCTCATGTCCAGGTGAGGCCCAGGTGGGGAACAGAGTTACCATGTCCCACTGGTGCCAGGTGGGAAAAGACTCACAAGGTCCAGACGAGGCCTAAGTGAGGAGTAGAATCAATAGGTCCTGTGGAGGCTCAGCAGAGGACCAGTGTCCCAAGCTCCGGGTGAGTCCCAGAGGGGGACCAGAGTCACCCGGTTCTTGTGATATCTAGGTGGGGACCAGAGTCAGCACGTCAGGGTGAGGCCCAGAGGGGGACGAGAATCACTAGGTTCAGTTTGAGGCCCCGATGTGGAACTGAGAAACCAGGTTCCATGATGCCCATATGAGGACCTGAGTCACCAGGTCCAGGTGAGGTCCCTGAGGGAACAAGTCACCTCGTCCAGGTGAGGCCCAGGTGGGACCACAGTCACCAGTTCCAGGTGAGTCCCAGGAATATAAGGGAGTATCCAGGTCCCAATGATGCCCAGGTAAGGACCAGAGTCAACAGGTCCAGGAGAGGCCCAAATATGGATCAGAGTCATTGTGTTCCAGGGGAGGCCAGATGGAGACCACAGGAACCAGGAACAGGAGAGCCCCATATGGGAACCAGAGCCACCAGATCCAGGTGAGGTCCAGGTGGGACCACAGTCACAAGGTCCAGGTGAGGCGCAGGTGGCAACAGGATTCACCAAGTCCAGGTGAGGCCCAGGTGGCGACCAGTCACCACATCCAGGTGTGGACCAGCTAAGGACCAGATTAACCAGGCCGAAGTGAAGCCCAAGGGGTGACCAGAGTCACCGGGTAAGGGTGATTCCCAGAGGGGGCACTAGAGTAACCATTTTAGTTTGAGGCCCAGAATGGGACAAGAGGTCCGTGGTCAAAGGGAGTCCCAGGTGTGGAATAGAGTATCCAGGTCCCAATGATGCCTGGGTGAGGACCAGAGTCACTAGGGCCATGCAGGCCCAGATGGGGAACAGAATCACGACGTCCTGGTGAGGCATAGAATAAGACCACAGTCACCAGTATCAGGTGAGCCCCATGTGGGATCCAGAGCCACTCTATCCAGCTGAGTCCCAGGCCATGTGAGGCCCACGTGAGGACCAGATTCATCAGGTCGAATTGAGGCATAGCTGGGGACAAGAGTCACCAGGTCTGGATGCGGCCTAGGTGGGTCAAGATTCAGCAGTTCTGAGTTAGGTCAAAGTGGGGACGAGAGACACCAGGTCCAAGTGAGGGCAAACTGAGGACCAGAGTCACCAGATCCAGATGAGGTCCAAGTGGGGACCAGAGTCACCAGATCCAGGTGAAGTCCAGGTGGGGACCACAGGCACCAGATCCAGGTGAAGCCCAGGTGGAGACCAGAGTCAGTAGGTCCAGATGAGGCCCAGGTAAGGACCAGAGTTACCAGGTACATGTGAGGCCCCGGTGGGGATCAGAGGCAACAGGTCCATGTGAGGCCGGCTTGGGGACCATGGTCAAGAGGTGTACTTGAGGCCGAATTGGGAACACATAAGGAGGTCCAGGTGAGTCCCCGGTGGTGACAAGAGTCACCACGTCCAGGTGAGGACCAGGTGGGGACCAGGATCACCAGGTCAAGGGGAGGCCCTTGAAAGAACCAGAGTCAACAGTTCGAGGTCAGGCGCAGGTGGCAAACAGGGTCAGCAGGTCCAAGTCAGAACAAAGTGGGGTTCACAGTCACTAGGGCACAGTGAGACCCAGAGGGGGAGCAGAGTCACCTGGTCCTGGTGAGGTCCAGTTGTGGTACACAGTCACCGGGTCCCAATTTTGCCAAGTTGAGGACCATGGACAACAGGGCCAGGTAAAGCCCAGATGGGGACCGAAGTCCCTAAAACCAGGTGAAGCCCAGGTGGGGACCATAGTCACCAGATCCAGGGTAGTCTCAGGTGCAGACCAGAATCACCAGGTCCAGGTGAGGTGCAGGTGGCAACCACACTCACTAGGTCCCGGTGAGGCCCTGGTGGGACCAGAGTCACGAGGTACATGAGAAGCTAGAAACACTGCAGTCACCAGGTCCACATGATGTCCATGTGGGAACGAGAATCACCATATACAGGTGAGGACCAGTGGGGATCCAACTCACCATGTCCAGGTGAGGCCCAGGTGGGAACCAGTCTCACCATGTCCAGGTGTGGCCCAGGTGAAGACCAGAGTTAATAGGTCCGGCTGGGTCACTGTTAGTGAACAGTGTAACCATATCCTGATGCTACCCAGGTGGGTACCAGAGACACCAGGTCCTGGTGAGGCCCAGGTTGGACCAGAGACATGAGGTCCAGGTGAGGTCCGATGGGAACCACAGTCACCAGGTCAGGTGAGGCCATGCTTAGGATCAGAGTCACCAGTTCCAGGTGAGGCCCAGGTGGAGCCAGATTCACCTGGTACAAAGAGGCCAAAGTCAGGACCAGAGTTACCAGGATCAGGTCAGTCCCAGTGGGGAATAGAGTAACCATGTCCCAATGATATACAGGTAGAACAGAGTCACCAGGTCCACATGAGTCGCAGGTGGGGAGCATGTTCACTAGGTCCAGGTGAGGCCCAGTTGAGGACCAGAGTCACCAGGTCGAGTTGAGGCCTAGAGGGGTACCAGATTCAACTGGTCTAGGTGACATACGGATGAGGACCAGAGTCACCATGTCAGGCTGAGGCCCAGAGGGGATCCAGAGTCATCATGTCCAGGTGAGGCTCAGGTTTGGAACCGAGTATCCAGATCTTAATGGTCCACAGGTGAAGACCAGATTCACCAGATCTGGGTGAGGCCCAGTTAGGATCAGACTCACCAGTTCCAGGTGAGGCCAAGAAGTAGTCCACAGCAATCAGGTCCAGGTGGGGAACAAAGTCACCAGGACTTGGTGAGGCCCAGTATGGGATCAGATTCACCATGTCCATGTGATTCCCAGGTGGTGACAAGAGTTACGAGTTCCGGCTGAGGACCAGGTAAGGACCAGATTCACCAGGTCCAACTGAAGCCCACGTGGGGACCTCTGTCACCATGCATGGGAGATGCCAGGGTGACAACCCCACTCACCAGGTCCAGGTGAGGCCACCCTGCAGGCCATGCAGTGAAACAATGTCCCGATGATGCCCAGGTAGGGACCAGATTTACCAGGTCCAGGTGAGGCCAACCTGCAGGTCATGAGGTGGAACCATGTTCCGATGATGCCCAGGTAGGGATCAGAGTCACCAGGTCCAAATGAGGCCCAGTTGGAGCATATTCACTAGGTCCAGGTGAGGCCAAGTTGAGGACCAGAGTCACCAGATCTGGTTGAGTATTAGAGGGGTACCAGAATCACCTGGTCCAGGTGACATCCAGATGGGGACCAGAGTCACCAGGTCAGGGTGAGGCCCAGAGAGGCTCCAGAGTCATCATGTCCAGGTGAGGCTCAGGTGTGGAACAGAGTCACCAGGTACCAATGGTGCCCAGGTGAGGACTAGAGTGACCAGATCTGGGTGTCGCGCAGACAGGATCAGAGTCACCAGTTCCAGGTGATGCCAAGAAAGAGTCCACAGCAATCAGGTAAAGGTGGGGAACAAAGTCACCAGGACTGGGTGAGGCCTAGATGGAGACCAGATTCACCAGGTCCAGGTGAGGCCCAGGTGGTGACCAGAGTCCCCGGGTCTGGAAGAGGACCAGGTAAGGACCAGATTCACCAGATCCAAGTGAGGCCCACGAGGGGACTTGAGTCACCAGCTATGTGTGAGGCCTAGGTGGCAACCCCACTCACCAAGTCTAGGTGAGGCCCAGGTGGCGACCAGTCACCAGATCCAGGTTCGGATCAGCTAAGGACCAGATTCTCCTGACCCAAGTGAAGCCCAAGGGGTGACCAGAGTCACCAGGTAAGGCTGAGGCCCAGAGGGGAACCAGAGTAACCAGTTTAGTTTGAGGTCCAGAATGGGACCAGAAGTCCCTGTTCAAAGTGAGGCACAGGTGTGGAATAGAGTATCCAGGGTGAGGATCTTTGGGTCTATCACCCAATGATGCCTGGATGAGGACGAGAGGCACTAGGGCCATGCAAGCCCAGGTGGGGAACAGAAATACTAGGTCCTGGTGTGGCATAGAATAAGACCACAATCAGCAGTATCAGGTGAGCCCCTTGTGGGAACCAGAGCCACTCTATCCAGCTGAGTCCCAGGTCCATGTGAGGCCCACGTGAGGACCATGTTCAGGTCGAATTGAGGCATAGCTGGGGACAAGAGTCCCCAGGTCTGGGTGCGGCCTAGGTGGGACAAGATTCAGCAGTTCTCAGTTAGGTCAAAGTGGGGACGAGAGACACCAGGCCCAGGTGAGGCCAAACTGAGGACCAGAGTCACCAGATCCAGGTGAGGTCCATGTTGGAAAGAGAGTCACCAGATCCAGGTGAGATCCATGTTGGAAAGAGAGTCACCTGGTCGAGGAGAGGTCCAGCTGGGGACCAGAGTCACCAGATCCAGGTGAGATCCATGTTGGAAAGAGAGTCACCAGGTTCAGGAGAGGTCCAGCTGGGGACCAGAGTCACCAGATCCAGGTGAGATCCATGTTGGAAAGAGAGTCACCAGGTTCAGGAGAGGTCCAGTTGAGGACCAGAGTCATCTGATCCAGGTGAACTCCAGGTGGGGACCAGAGTCACGAGATCCAGTGAAGCCCAGGTGGGGACCACAGTCACTAGGTCCAGATGAGCCCCAGGTGAGGACCAGAGATACCAGCTACACGTCAGGCCCCGGTCGGGATCAGAGGCAACAGGTCCATGTGAGCCCTCTTGGAACGATGGTCAACAGGTCTACACGAGGCCCAGGTGTGGAACACAGTAACCAGGTCCAGGTGAGTCCCCGGTGGTGAAAAGAGTCTCCACGTCCAGGTGAGGCCCAGTTGGGGACCAGGACCACCAGGTCCAGGGGAGGCCATTGGAAGAACCAAGTCAAGAGTTCGACATCAGGAGCAGGTGGCAACCAGGGTCAGCAGGTCCAAGTCAGGTCAAAGTGTGGTTCACAGTCACTAGGGCACGGTGAGACCCAGAGGGCGACCAGAGTCAATTGGTCCAGGTGAGGTCCAGGTGTGGAACACATTCACCGGGACCCAATTTCGCCCAGTTGAGGACCATGGTCAACTGGGCCAGGTGAAGCTCAGATGGGGAAAGGAGTCCCCAAATCGAGGTGAAGACCAGGTGGGGACCACAGTCACCAGATCCAGGGTATTCTCAGGTGCAGACGAGAATCACCATGTCCAAGTGAGGTACAGGTGGCAACCACATTCACCAGGTGTCGGTGAGGCCCTGGTGGGGACCAGTGTCACGAGGTACATGAGTAGCTAGAAACATTGCAGCCACCAGGTCCACATGATGTCCATGTGGGAACGAAAATCACCAGTTACAGGTGAGGACCATGTGGGGATCCGACTCACCATGTCCAGGTGAGACCCAGGTGGGAACCAGTGTCACCATGTCCAGGTGTGGCCCAGGTGAAGACGAGAGTTAATAGGTCCGGCTGGGTCACTGTTAGTGAACAGTGTAACCATATCCTAATGATACCCAGGTGGGTACCAGAGACAGCAGGTCCTGGTGAGGCCCAGGTGGGACCAGAGACATGAGGTCCAGGGGAGGTCCCGCTGGGAACCACAGTTAACAGGTCAGGTGAGGCCATGCTTAGGATCAGAGTCACCAGTTACAGATGAGGCCCAGTGGATCCAGAGTCACCTGGTACAGAAGTGGCCAAAGTCAGGACGAGACTTACCAGGATCAGGTCAGTCCTAGTGGGGAATAGAGTAACCATGTCCCGATGATGCCCAGGTCGAACCAGAGTCACTAGGTCCAGATGAGGCTCAGGTGGGGAGCATATTCACTGGGTCCCGGTGAGTCCCACTTGAGGACCAGTGTCACCAGGTCCAGTTGAGGCCTAGAGGGGTACCAGATTCACCTGGTCTACGTGACTTCCAGATGGGGACAAGAGTCACCATGTCAGGGTGAGGCCCAGAGGGGATCCGGAGTCATCATGTCCAGGTGAGTCTCTGGTGTGGAAGAGAGTATCCAGGTCATAATGGTCCACAGGTGAGGACCAGAGTCACCAGATCTGGGTGAGGCCCAGTTAGGATCAGAGTCACCAGTTCCAGGTGAGGCCAAGAAGGAGTCCACAGCAATCAGGTCCAGGTGGGGAACAAAGACACCAGGACTGGGAGAGGTCCAATGGGGACCAGATTCACCAGGTCCAGGTGATTCGCTGGTGGTGACCAGAGTTACTAGTTCCGGGTGAGGACCAGGTAAGGACCAGATTCACCAGGTCCAATTGAGGCCCTCGTGGGGACCTGTGTCACCAGGTATGGGTGAAGCCCAGGTGGCAACCCCACTCACCAGGTCCAGGTGAGGCCATCCTGCAGGCCATGCAGAGGAAACGTGTCCGATGATGCCCAGGTAGGGTCCAGAGTTACCAGGTCCAGGTGAGGCCAACCTGCAGGCCATGCTGTGGAACCATGTCCCGATGATGCCCAGGGAGTTACCAGAGTCGCCAGGTCCAAATGAGGCCCAAATGGAGCATATTCACTAGGTCCAGGTGAGGCCCAGTTGAGGAACAGAGTCACCAGATCTGGTTGAGGCCTAGAGCGGTACCAGAATCACCTGGTCCAGGTGACATCCAGATGGGGACCAGAGTCACCAGGTCAGGGTGAGGCACAGAGAGGTTACAGAGTCATCATATCCAGGTGAGGCTCAGGTGTGTAACAGAGTCACCAGATACCAATGATGCCAAGGGTAGGATCAGAGTCACCAGGTCTGGGTGACGCGCAAATAGGATCAGAGTCACCAGTTCCAGGTGAGGCCAAAAAAGAGTCCACAGCAATCAGGTCCAGGTGGGGAACAAAGTCACCAGGACTGGGTGAGGCCTAGATGGGGACCAGATACACAAGGTCCAGGTGATATCCAGGTGGTGACCAGATACCAGTTCCGGGTGAGGACCAGGTAAGGACAAGATTCACCAGGTCCAAGTGAGGCCAACGTGGGGACCTGTGTCACCAGGCATTGGTGAGGCCCAGGTGGCAACGCCACTGTCAAGGTCCAGGTGAGGCCAACCTGCAGGCCGTGCAGAGGAACCATGTCCCGATGATGACCATGTAGAACCAGACTTACCAGGTCCAAGTGAGGCCAACCTGCAGGCCATGCAGTGGAACCATGTCCCGATGATGCCCAGGTAGGGACCAGAGTCACCAGGTCCAAAGGAGACCCAGATGATGCATATTCACTAGGTCCAAGTGAGGCCCAGTTGAGGACCAGGGTCACCAGATCTGGTTGAGGCCTAGAAGGGTACCAGAATCACCTGGTCCAGGTGACATCCACATGGGGACTAGAGTCTCCAGGTCAGGGTGAGTCCCAGAGAGGCTCCAGAGTCATCATGTCCAGGTGAGGCTCAGGTGTGGAAGAGAGTCACCAGGTCCCAATGATGCCCAGGTGAGGAACAGAGTCACGAGGTCTGGGTGACGCGCAGATAGTATCAGAGTCATCAGATCTTGTGGAGGCCTAGAGGGGTACCAGATTCACCAGGTCCAGGTGAGGCACAGGTGGTGACCAGAGTCCCCGTTCTGGGAAAGGACCAGGTAAGGACCAGATTCACCAGGTACAAGAGGCCCACGTGGGGACCTGAGTCACCAGGTATGGGTGAGGCCCAGGTGGCAATAACACTCACCAGGTCCAGGTGAGGCCAACCTGCAGGCCATGCAGTGGAACCATATCCCAATGATGCCCAGGTAGGGAGAAGAATTACCAGGTCCAGGTGAGGCCAACCTGCATGCCATGCAGTGGAAACATATCCATATGATGCTCAGGTAGAGACCAGACTTACCAGGTCCAGGTGAGGCCGACCTGCAGGCCACGCAGTAGAACCATATCCCGATGATGCCCAGGTATGGACCAGAGTCACCAGGTCCAAATGAGGCCCAGATGGAGCATATTCAGTAGGTACAGGTGAGTCCCCTTTGAAGACCAGAGTCACCAGATCTGTTTGAGGCCTAGGGGGTACCAGAATCACCTTGTCCATGTGACATCCAGATGGGGACCAGAGTCACTAGGTCAGGGTGAGGCCCAGAGCGGTTCCAGAGTCAACATATCCAGGTGAGGCTCAGGTGTGGTACAGAGTCACCAGGTACCAATGATGCCCAGGTGAGGACAAGAGTCACCCGGTCTGGGTGACGCACAGATAGGATCAGACTCACCAGTCCAGTTGAGGCCAAGAAACGGCACAGCAATCAGGTCCAGGTAGGGAACAAAGTCACCAGGACTGAGTGAGGCCCAGATGGGGACCAGATTCACCAGGTCCAGGTGAGGCCCAGGTGGTGACAGGAGTCCCAGGGTCTAGGAGAGGACAGGGTAAGGACAAGATTCACCAGGTCCAAGAGGCCCACGTAGGGACTTGAGTCACCAGGTATGGGTGAGGGCCAGGTGGCAAACCCACTCACCAGGTCCTGGTGAGACCAACCTGCAGGCCAGAGTCGCCAGATCCACGTGAGTCCCTAGTGGGGACCGGATTCACCAGGTAAAAGTGAGTCTACAAGAACGCCAGAGTCACCAGGTCCAGGCGTGGTTCATGTAGGAACGAGAAAACCAGGTCCAGTTGAGACCCAGGTGGGGACCACAGTCACCAGGTCCAGGTGTGACCCAGGTGGGGACCACAGTCACCAGGTTCAGTTTGAGGCCTAGGTGGGGGGATCAGAGTCATCAGGACCAGTTGAGGCCAAAGTGTGGAGCAAAGTTATCATGTCCAGGTGAGGCCCAGTGGGAAAAGAGTAACCATGTCCAATTGATGCCAGGTGGGAAAAGAGTCAGAAGGTCCAGAAGAGGCCTAAGTGAGGAGTAGATTCACCAGCTCCTGTTGAGGCCCAGTTGAGTGCCAGTGTCCCCAGCTCCGGGTGAGTCCCAGAGGGGGACCAGAGTTACCCGGTTCTGGTGATATGCAGGTGGGGACCAGAGTCACCACGTCAGAGTGAGGCCCAGAGTGGGACGAGAATCACTAGGTCCAGGGAAGGCCCCGATGTGGAACTGAGAAACCAGGTCCCATAGTGCCCATATGAGGATCTGAGTCACCAGGTCCAGGTGAGGTCCCTGTGGGAACCAGTCACCTCATCCAGGTGAGGCCCAGGTAGGACCACAGTCACCAGGTCCAGGAGAGGCCCAGGTATATAAGAGTGTACCCAGGTCCCAATGATGCCCATGTAAGTACCAGAGTCAACAGGTCCAGGAGAGGCCCAAATATGAAACAGAGTCATTGTGTTCCAGGTGAGGCCAGATGGAGACCACAGGAACCAGGTACAGGAGAGCCCCATATGGGAACCAGAGCCACCAGATCCAGGTGAGGTCCAGGTGGGACCACAGTCACAAGGTCCCGGTGACGCGCAGGTGGCAACAGGATTCACCAAGTCCAGGAGAGGCCCAGGAGGCGAACAGTCACCAGATCCAGGTTCGGACCATCTAAGGACCAGATTCACCAGGCCCAAGTGAAGCCCAAGGGGTGACCAGAGTCACCAGGTAAGGGTGAGACCCAGAGTGGTAACCAGAGTAACCAGTTTAGTTTGAGGCCCAGAATGGGACCAGAGGTGCCTGGTCAAAGTGAGGCCCAGGTGTTGAATAGAGTATCCAGGTCCCAATGATGGCTGAGTGAGGACCAGAGTCACTAGGCCCATGCAGGCCCTGATGGGGAACAGAATCACTAGGTCCTGGTTCGGCATAGAATGAGACCACAGTCAGCAGTATCCAGTGAGCCCCTTGTGGGAACCAGAGCCACTCTATCCAGCTGAGTCCCAGGTCCATGGGAAGCCCACGTGAGTAACTTATTCATCAGGTCGAAATGAGACATAGCTGGGGACAAGAGTCACCAGGACTGGATGCGGCCTAGGTGGGGCAAGATTCAGCAGTTCTGAGTTAGGTCAAAGTGGGAACGAGAGACACCAGGTCCAGGTGTGGCCAAACTGAGGACCAGAGTCACCATATCCAGTTGAGGTCCATGTTGGAAAGAGAGTCACCAGGTCCAGGAGAGGTCCAGGTGTGACTAGAGTCACCAGATCCAGGTGAAGCCCAGGTGGGGATCAGAGTCACTAGGTCCAGATGAGGCCCAGGTGAGGACCAGAGTTATCAGGTACACGTGAGGCCCCTGTGGGGATCAGAGGCCACAGGTCCATGTGAGGCCGGCTTGGGGACCATGGTCAACAGATCTACTTGAGGCCCAGGTGTGGAACACAGTAAGCAGGTACAGGTGAGTCCCCAGTGGTGACAAGAGTGACCACGTCCAGGTGAGGCCCAGGTGGGGACCAGGATCATCAGGTCCAAGGGAGGCCCTTGAAAGAACCAGAGTCAACAGTTCGAGGTCAGGCGCAGGTGGCAACCAGGGTGAGGAGGTCCAAGAAAGGCCAAAGTGGGGTTCACAGTCACTAGGGCACGGTGAGACCCAGAGGGGGACCAGAGTCACCTGGTCCAGGTGAGACCCAGTTGAGGACCAGTTTCACCATATCTGGTTCGGCTTAGAAGGGTACCAGAATCACCTGATCGAGGTGATATCCAGATGGGGACCAGAGTCACCAGGTCAGGGTGAGGCCCAGAGTGGTTCCAGAGTCATCGGGTCCAGGTGAGGCTCAGGGTGTGGAACAGAATCTCCAGGTACCAATGATGCCCAGGTGAGGACCAGAGTCACCAGATCTGGGTGATACGCAGATAGGATCAGAGTCACCAGTTCCAGGTGACTGAGAAGAAGAAGAAGGCGTCTACTAAATCATGTCCAGGTGGTGAAAAAAGTCACCAGGACTTGGTGAGGCCCAGATTTGGACCAGATTCACCAGGTCCAGGTTATTCCCAGGTGGTGACCAGAGTCCTCGGGGCTGGGAGAGGACCAGCTAAGGACCAGATTCAACAGGTCCAAATGAGGCCCGCGTGGGGACCTGAGTCACCAGCTATGTGTGAGGCCCAGGTGGCAACCCCAATCCCCAGGTCCAGGTGAGGCCAACCAGCAGGCTAGAGTCACCAGATGCAGGTGAGGTCCAGGAGGGGACCAGAGTCACCAAATCCAGGTGAGGTCCATGTTCAAAGAGAGTCACCATGTCCAGGAAAGCTCCAGGTGAAGACCAGAGTCACTAGGTCCAGATGAGGTCAAGGTTGGGACCAGAGATACCAGGTACAAGGGAGGCCCCGGTGGGGAGCAGTGGCAACAGGTCCATGTGAGGCCGGCCTGGGGACCATGGTCAACAGGTCTACTTGAGGCCCAGGTGTGGAACACAGTAAGCAGGTCCAGGTGAGTCCCCGGTGGTGACAAGTGTCACCACGTCCAGGTGAGGCCCAGGTGGGGACCAGGATCACCAGGTCCAGGGGAGGCCATTGAAAGAACCAGAGTCAACAGTTCGAGGTCAGTCGCAGGTGGCAACCAGGGTCAGCAAGTCCAAGTCAGGCCAAAGTGGGGTTCACAGTCACTAGGGCACGGTGAGACCCAGAGGGGGACCAGAGTCACCTGTTCCAGGTGAGGTCCAGTTGTGGAACACAGTCACCGGGTCCCAATTTTGTCCAGTTGAGGACCATGGTCAACAGGACCAGGTGAGGCCCAGATGCGGATTGGAGTCCCCAAATCCAGGTGAAGACCAGGTGGGGACCACAGTCAACAGATCCAGGATAGTCTCATGTGCAGACCAGATTCACCAGGTCCAGGTGAGTTGCAGGTGGCAACCACACTCACCAGATCCCGGTGAGGCCCTGGTGCGGACCAGAGTCACGAGGTACATGAGAAGCTAGAAACAATGCAGCCACCAGTTCCACGTGATGTCCACGTGGGAACGAGAATCTCCAGTTACACTTAAGGACCTGGTGGGGATCCGACTCACCATGTCCAGATGAGACCCAGAAGGGAACCAGTGTCACCTATCCAGGTGTGGGCCAGATGAAGACCAGAGTTAATAGGTCCAGCTGGGTCACTCTTAGAGAACAGTGTAACCATATCCTGATGCTACCCCGGTGGGTACCAGATACACCAGGTCCTGGTGAGGCCCAGGTGGGACCAGAGACATGAGGTCCAGGTGAGGTCCCATGGGAACCACAGTCACCAGGTCAGGTGAGGCCATGCTTAGGATCAGAGTCACCAGTTACAGGTCAGGCCAAGAAAGAGTCCACAGCAATCAGGTCCAGGTGGGGAACAAAGTCAGCAGGACTGGGTGAGGTGCAGATGGGGACCAGATTCACTGGTCCAGGTGATTCCCAAGTGGTGACCAGAGTTACCAGTTCCGGTGAAGACCAGGTAAGGACAAGATTCACCAGGTCCAAGTGAGGCCCACGTCGGGACCTGTGTCACCAGGTATGGGTGAGGCCCAGGTGGCAAACCCACAAACCAGGGCCAGGTGAGGCATACGTGCAGGCCACGCAGAAGAACCGTGTCCCGATGATGCCCAGGGAGGGTCCAGATTTACCAGGTCTAGGTGAGTCCAACCTGCAGGCCATGCAGTCTAATCATGTCCCGATGTTGCCCAGGTAGTGACCAGAGTCACCAGGTCCAAATGAGGCCCAGATGGAGCATATTCACTAGGTCCAGGTGAGGCCCAGGTGGAGACCAGAGTCCCCGGGTCTGGGAGAGGACCAGGTAAGGACCAGATTCACCAGGTCCAAGATGCCCACGTGGTGACCTGAGTCACCAAGTATGGGTGAGGCCCAGGTGGCCACCCCACTCAGCAGGTCCCGGTGAGGCCAACCTGCCGGTCAGAGTCACCAGATCCACGTGAGGCCCTAGTGCAGACCGGAGTCACCAGGTAAATATGAGTCTACAAGTACACCACAGCCACCAGGTCCAGGTGAGGTTCATGTGGGAACAAGAGTAACCAGGGCCAAGTGAGACCCAGGTGGGGACCACAGTCACCAGGTGCAGATTGAGACCTAGGTTGGGGTACCAGAGTCATCAGGACCAGTTGAGGCCAAAGTTGGAGCAAAGTTATCATGTCCAGGTGAGGCGCAGATGGGGAACAGAGTAACAATGTACCATTGATGCCAGGTGGGAAAAGAGTCACAAGGTCCAGACGAGGCCTATGTGAGGAGTAGATTCACCAGGTCCTGTTGAGGCCCAGCTGAGGACAAGTGTCGCCAGCAACGGGTGAGTTCCAGAGGGGGATCAGAGTCACCCGGTCCTCGTGATATCCAGGGGGGGACCAGAGTCATAACGTCAGCTTGAGGCCCAGAGGGGGACGAGAAGCACTAGGTCCAGGTGAGGCCCCGATGTGGACCTGAGAATACAGGTCCCATGATGCCCATATGAGGACCTGAGTCACCAGGTCCAGGTGAGGTCCCTGTGGGAAACAGTCACCTCGTCCAGGTGAGGCCCAGGTGGGACGACAGTCACCAGGTCCAGGTGAGGCCCAGGTATATAAGATAGTATCCAGGTCCCAATGATGCCCAGGTAAGGACCAGAGTCAACAAGTCCAGGTGAGACCCAATATGGATCAGAGTCATTGTGTTCCAGGTGAGGCCAGATGGAGACCACAGGAACCAGGTCCAGGAGAGCCACATATGGGAACCAGAGCCAACAGATCCAGGTGAGGTCCAGGTGGTACCACAGTCACAAGGTCCAGGTGAGGCGCAGTTGCCAACAGGATTCACCAAGTCCAAGTGAGGCCCAGGTGGCGACCAGTCACCAGATCCAGGTGCGGACCAGCTAAGAACCAGATTCAACAGGCCCAAGTGAAGCCCAAGGGGTGACCAGAGTCACCAGGTAAGGGTGAGGCCCAGAGGTTGAACCAGAGTAACCAGTTTAGTTTGAGGCCCAGATTGGGACCAGAAGTCCCTGGTCAAAGTGAGGCCCAGGTGTGGAATAGAGTATCCAGGTCCCAATGATGCCTGGGTGAGGACCAGAGTCACTAGGGCCATGCAGACCCAGATGGGGAACAGAATCACTAGGTCCTGGTGAGACATAGAATAAGACCACAGTCAGCAGTATCAGGTGTGCCCCTTGTGGGAACCAGAGCCACTCAACCCAGCTGAGTCCCAGGTCCATGTGAGGCCCACGTGAGGATAAGATTCATCAGGTCGAATTGAGGCATAGCTGGGGACAAGAGCCACGAGGTCTGGGTGCAGCCTAGGTGGGACAAGATTCAGCAGTTCTGAGTGAGGTCAAAGTGGGGACGAGAGACACCAGGTCCAGGTGAGGCCAAACGGAGGACCAGAGTCACCAGATCCAGGTGAGGTCCATGTTGGAAAGAGAGTCACCAGGTCCAAGAGAGGTCCAGTTGGGGACCAGAGTCACCAGATCCAGGTGAAGCCCAGGAGGGGACCAGACTCACTAGTTCCAGATGAGGCCCAGGTGAGGACCAGAGTTACCAGGTACAAGTGAGGCCCCGGTGGGGATCAGAGGCAACAAGTCCATGTGAGGCCAGCTTGGGGACTATGGTCAACAGGTCTACTTGTGGCCCAGGTGTCGAACACCGTAAACAGGTCCAGGTGAGTACGCGGTTTTGACATGTCACCACGTCCAGGTGAGGCCCAGGTGGGGACCAGGATCACAAGGAACAGGGTAGGCCCTTGAAAGTATCAGAGTCAACAGTTCGAGGTCAGGTGCAGGTGGCAACCAGGGTCAGCAGGTCCAAGTCAGGGCAAAGTTGGGTTCACAGTCATTGGGGCGCGGTGAGACCCAGAGGGAGACCATAATCACCTGGTCCAGGTGAGGAACAGTTGTGGAACACAGTCATCGGGTCCAATTTTGCCCAGTTGAGGACCATGGTCAACATTGCCAGGTGAGGCCCAATGGAGACCGGAGTCCCCAAAGCAGGTGAAGCCCAGGTGGGGACCACAGTCACCAGATCCAGGGTAGTCTCAGGTGCAGACCAGAATGACCAGGTCCACTTGAGGTGCAGGTGGTAACCACACTCACCAGGAACCGGTGAGGCCCTGGTGGGGACCAGAGTCACGAGGTACATGAGAAGCTAGAAACACTGCAGCCACCAGGTCCACATTATGTCCATGTGGGAAACAGAATCTCCAGTTACAGGTGAGGACCAGGTGGGGATCCGACTCACCATGTCCAGGTGAGACCCAGGTGGGAACCAGTGTCACCATGTCCAGGTGTGGCCCAGGTGAAGACCAGATTTAATAGGTCTGGCTTGGTCATTGTTAGTGAACAGTGTAACCATATCCTGATGCTACCCTGGTGGGTACCAGAGACACCAGCGCCTGGTGAGGCTCAGGTGGGACCAGAGACATGAGGTCCAGGTGAGGTCCCAATGGGAACCACAGTCACCAGGTCAGGTGAGTCCATGCTTAGGATCAGAGTCACCAGATACAGGTGAGGCCCAGGTGGAGCCAGAATCACCTGGTACATAGAGGCCAAAGTCATGGCGGAGTTACAGGGATCAGGTCAGTCCCAGTGGGAACAGAGTAACCATGTCCCGATGATGCCCAAATAGAACCAGCGTCACAGGTCCAGATGAGGCGCAGGTGTGGAGCATATTCACTAGGTCCCGGTGAGGCCCAATTGAGGACCAGAGTCACCAGGTCTTGTTGAGGCCTAGAGGGGTACTATATTCACCTGGTCTAGGTGACATCCAGATGGGGACCAGAGTCACCATGTCAGGGTGAGGCCCAGAGGGGATCCAGAGTCATCATGTCCAGGTGAGGCTCAGGTGTGGAACAGAGTATCCAGGTCATAATGGTCCACAGGTGAGGACCAGAGTCACCAGATCTGGGTGAAGCCCAGTTAGGATCAGAGTCAACAGTTTCAGTTGTGTCCAAGAAGGAGTCCACAGCAATCAGGTCCAGGTGGGGAAGAAAGTCAACAGGACTGGGTGAGGCCCAGATGGGGACCAGATTCACCAGGTCCAGGTGATTCCCAGGTGATGACCAGGGTAACCAGGTCTGGGGGAGGACCAGGTAAGGAACAGATTCACCAGGTTCAAGTGAGGTCCACGTGGGGACCTGTGTCACCAGGTATGGGTGAGCCCCATGTGGTAACCACACTCACCAGGTCCGACTGAGGCCAACATGCAGGCCATGCAGAGGAACCGTGTCCCGATGATGTCCATGTAGGGACCAGAGTTACCAGGTCCAGGTGAGGCCAACCTGCAGGACATGCAGTGGAACCATGTCCCGATGGTGCCCACGTAGGTACCAGAGGGACGAACTCCAAATGAGGCCCAGATGGAGCATATTCACTAGGTCCAGGTGAGGCCCAGTTGAGGACCAGAGTCACCAGATCTGGTTGAGGCCCAGAGGGGTACCAGAATCCCCTGGTCCAGGTGACATACAGATGGGGACCAGAGTCACCATGTCAGGGTGAGGCACAGAGAGGTTCCAGAGTCATCATGTCCAGATGAGGCTCAGGTGTGGAACAGAGTATCCAGGTCATAATGGTCCATAGGTGAGGACCATGGTCACCAGATCTGGGTGAGGCCCAGTTAGCATTAGAGTCACCAGTTCAGTTGAGGCCAAGAGGAATCCACAGCAATCAGGTCCAGGTGGGGAAGAAAGTCAACAGGACTGGGTGAGGCCCAGAGGGGAACCAGATTCACCAGGTCCAGTTGATTCCCAGGTGGTGACCAGGGTTACCAGGTGCGGGTGAGGACAAGGTAAGGACCAGATTCACCAGGTCCAAGTGAGGCTCACGTGGGGACCTGTGTCACCAGGTATAGGTGAGCCCCAGGTGGCAACCCCACTCACTAGGTCCACGTGAGGCCAACCTGGAGGCCATGCAGACGAAACTTGACCCGGTGATGCCCAGGTATGGACCAGAGTTACCAGGTCAGCTGAGGCCAACCTGCAGGCCATGCAGTGGATCCATGTCCCGATGATGCCCAGGTAGGGACCAGAGTCACCAGGTCCAACTGTGGCCCAGATGGAGCATATTCACTAGGTCCAGGTGAGGCCCAGTTGAGGACCAGTACCCCCAGACCTGCTTGAGGCCTAGAGGGGTCCCAGAGTCACCTGGTCCAGGTGACATCCAATGGAGACCAGAGTCACCAGGTCAGGGTTAGGCCCAGAGTGGTTCCAGAGTCATCATGTCCAGGTGAGGCTCAGGTGTGGAACAGAGTCACCAGGTACCAATGATGCCCAGGTAAGGACCAGAGTCACCTGGTCTGGGTGACGCGCAGATAGGATCAGAGTCTCCAGGTCCAGGTGAGGCCAAGAAAGATTCCACAGCAATCAGGTCCAGGTGGGGAACAAAGTCACCAGGACTGGGTGAGGACCAGATGGGGACCAGATTCATTCACCAGGTCTAGGTGAGGCCCAGATGGTGACCAGAGTCCCAAGGTCTGTGAGAGGACCAGGTACGGACCAGATTCACCAGGGCCAAGAGGCCCACGTGGGGACCTGAGTCACCAGGTATGGGTGATGCCCAGGTGGCAAACCCACTCACCAGGTCCAGGTGAGGCCAACCTGCAGGCCAGAGTCACCAGATCCATGTGAGGCCCTAGTGGGGACCGGAGTCACCAGGTAAATGTGAGTCTACAAGAACACCACAGTCACCAGGTCCAGGAGTGGTTCATGTGGGAATGAGAGTCACCAGGTCCAGGTGAGACCCAGGTGGGGACCACAGTCACCAGGTCCAGATTGAGGACAAGGTGGGGCGACCAGTGTCATCAGAACAGGTTGAGGACAAGTGTAGAGCAAAGTTATCATGTCCAGGTGAGGCCCAGGTGTGGAACAGAGTAACAATGTCCCATTGATGCCATGTGCGAAAAGAGTCACAAGGTCCAGACGAGGCCTAAGTGAGGAGTAGATTCACCAGGTCCTGTTGAGGCCCAGTAGAAGACTAGTGTCCCCAGCTCAGGGGGAGTCCCAGAGGGGACCAGAGGCACCTGGTACTGGTGATATCCAGGTGGGGACGAGAGTCACCAGTCAGAGGGAGGCCCAGAGGGGAACGAGAATCACTAGGTCCAGGTGAGGCCCCGATGTGTAACTAAGAAACCAGGTCCCATGATGCCCATATGAGGACCTGAGTCACCAGGTACAGTTGAGGTCCCTGTGGGAACCAGTCACCTCCTCCAGGAGAGGCCCAGGTGGGACCACAGTAACCAGTTCCAGGTGAGGCCCAGGTATATAAGAGAGTATCCAGGTCCCAATGATGCCTAGGTAAGGACCTGAGTCACCAGGTCCAGGAGAGGCCCAAATATGGATCAGAGTCATTGTGTTCCAGGTGAGGCCAGATGGAGACCACCGGAACCAGGTCCAGGAGAGCCCCATAAGGGAACCAGAGACACCAGATCCAGGTGAGGTCCAGGTGGGACCACAGTCACAAGGTCCAGGTGAGGCGGAAGTGGCAACAGGATTCACCAAGTCCAAGTGTGGCCCAGGTTGCGACCAGTCACCAGATCCAGGTGAGGACCAGCTAAGTACCAGATTCACCAGGCCCATGTGAAGCCCAAGGGGTGACCAGCGTCACCAGGTAAGGGTGAGGCCCAGAGGGGGAACCAGAGTAACCAGTTTAGTTTGAGGCACAGAATGGGACCAGAGGTCCCTGGTCAAAGTGAGGCCCAGGTGTGGAATAGAGTATCCAGGTCCCAATGATGTCTGGGTGAGGACCAGAGTCACTAGGGCCATGCATACCCAGATGGGGAACAGAATCACTTGGTTCTGGTGAGGCATAGAATAAGACCACAGTCAGCAGTATCAGTGGATCCCCTTGTGGGAACCAGAGCCACTCTATCCAGCTGAGTCCCAATTCCATGTGAGGCCCACGTGAGGATCAGATTCATCAGGTCGAATTGAGGCATAGCTGGGGACAAGAGCCACCAGGTCTGGGTGCGGCCTAGGTGGGGCAAGATTCAGCAGTACTGAGTTAGGTCCAAGTTGGGACGAGAGATACCAGGTCCATGTGAGGCCAAACGGAGGACCAGAGTCACCAGATCCAGGTGAGGTCCATGTTGGAAAGAGAGTCACCAGGTCCACGAGAGGTCCAGGTGTGTACAAGAGTCACCAGATCCTGGTGAAGTCCCGGTGGGGACCAGAGTCACCAGATCCAAGTGAAGCCCAGGTGGGGACCAGAGTCACTAGGTCCAGATGAGGCCCAGGTGAGGACCAGAGTTTCCAGGTACACGTGAGGCCCCGGTGGGGATCAGAGGCAACAGGTCCAAGTGAGGCCGGCTTGGGGACCATGGTCAACAGGTCTACTTGAGGCCCATGTGTGGAACACAGTACCAGGTCCAGGTGAGTCCCCGGTGGTGACAAGAGTCACCACGTCCAGGTGAGACCCAGATGGGGACCAGGATCAGCAGGTACAGGGGAGGCCCTTGAAAGAACCACAGTCAACAGTTTGAGGTCAGGCACAGTTGGCAACCAAGGTCAGCAGGTCCAAGTCAGGCCAAAGTGGGGTTCAAAGTCATTAGGGCACGGTGAGACCTGGAGGGGGACCAGAGTCACATGGTCCAGGTGAGGTCCACGGTTAGACCCGGAGGCGGACCAGAGTCACATGGTCCAGGTGAGGTCTAAAATCACCGGGTTCCAATTTTGCACAGTTGAGGACCATGGTCAACAGGGCCAGGTGAGGCCCAGATTGGGACCGGAGTCCCCAAATCCAGGTGAAGCCCAGGTGGGGACCACAGTCACCAGATCCAAGGTAGTCTCAGGTGCAGACCAGAATCACCAGGTGCAGGTGAGGTGCAGGTGGCAACCACACTCACCAGGTCCCGGTGAGGCCCTGGTGGGGACCAGAGTCACGAGGTACATGAGAAGCTAGAAACACTGCAGCCACCAGGTCCACATGATGTCCATGTGGGAAGGAGAATCAACAGTTACAGGTGAGGACCAGGTGGGGATCCGACTCACCATGTCCAGGTGAGACCCAGGTGGGAACCAGTGTCACCATGTCTAGGTGTGGCCCAGGTGAAGACCAGAGTTAATAGGTCCGGCTGGGTCACTGATAGTGAACAGTGTAACCATATCCTGATGCTACCCAGGTGGTAACCAGAGACAAAAGTTCCAGGTGAGGCCCAGGTGGAACAGAGACATGAGGTCCAGGTGAGTTCCCTATGGGAACCGTATTCACCATGTCAGGTGAGCCCATACTTAGGATCAGAGTCACCAGTTACAGGTGAGGCCCAGGTGGAGCCAGAGTCACCAGGTCCACATGAGGCGAAGTTGGGGAGCATATTCACTACGTCCCGTTGAGGCCCAGTAGAGGACCAGAGTCACCAGGTCAAGTTGAGGCATAGAGGGGTACCAGATTCACCTGGTCTAGGTGCCTTCCAGATGGGGACCAGAGTCACCATGTCAGGGAGAGGAGGCCCAGAGGGGATTCAGAGTCATCATGTCCAGGTGAGTCTCAGGTGTGGAACAGAGTATCCAGGTCATAATGGTCCACAGGTGAGGACCAGAGTCAACAGCTCTGGGTGAGGCCCAGTTAGGATCAGAGTCAACAGTTCCAGGTGAGGCTAAGAAGGAGTCCACAGCAATCAGGGCCAGGTGGGGAAAAAAGTCACCATGACTGGGTGAGGCCCAGAGTGGGACACAGATTCAGCAGGTCCAAGTGATTCCCAGGTGGTGACCAGACTTACCAGATTCACCAGGTCCAGGTGATTCCCAGGTGGTGACCAGAATTACCAGATACACCAGGTCCAAGTAAGGCCCACGTAGGGGCCTGTGTCACCAGGTATGGGTGAGGCCCAAGTGGCAACCCCACTCACCAGGTCCAGGTGATGCCTACCTGCAGGCCATGCAAAGTAACCGGGTCCCGATAATGCCAAAGTAGGGACCAGATTTACCAGGTCCAGGTGAGGCCAACCTGCAGGCCATGCAGTGGAACCAGGTCCCCATGATGCCCAGGGAGGGACCAGAGTAACCAGGTCCAAATGAGGCCAAGATGGATCATATTCACTAAGTCCAGCCGAGTCCCAGTTGAGGACCAGAGACACCAGATCTGGTTGAGGCCTAGAGGGGTACCAGAATCACCTGGTCCAGGTGACATCCAGATGGGGACCAGACTCACCAGGTCAGGGTGAGGCCCAGAGAGGTTTCAGAGTCATCATGTACAGGTGAGGCTCAGGTGTGGAACAGAGTCACCAGGTACCAATGATTCCCAGGTAAGGACCATAGTCACCAGGCCTGCGTCACGCACAGAGAGGATAAGAGTCACCAGTTCCAGGTGAGGCCAAGAAAGAGTCCAAAGCAATCAGGTCCAGATGGGGAACAAAGTCACCAGGACTGGGTGAGGTCCAGATGGGGACCAGATTCACCAGGTCCAGGTGATTCCCAGGTGGTGACAAGGGTTACCTGTTCCGGGTGAGGACCCGGTAAGGACCAGATTCACCAGGTCCAAGTGAGGCCCACGTGAGACCTGTGTCACCAGGTATGGGTGAGGCCCAGGTGGCAAGCCCACTCTCCAGGTCCAGGTGAGGCCTATCTGCAGGCCATGCAGAGGAACCGTGTCCCAATGATGCCCAGGTAGGGACCAGAGTTACCAGGTCAAGAAGAGGCCAACCTGCAGACCATTATGTGGAACCATGTCCCGATGTTGCCCACGTAGGGACCAGAGTCACCAGGTCCAAATGAGGCCCTGATGGAGCATAACACTAGGTCCAGGTGAGGCCCAGTTAGGACAAGAGTCCCCAGATCTGGTTGAGGCATAAAGGGGTTCCAGAATCCCCTGGTCCAGGTGATATCCAGATGGGGACCAAATCAACAGGTCAGGGTGAGGCCCAGAGAGGTCCCAGAGACATCATGTCCAGGTGAGGCTCAGGTGTGGAACACAGTAACCAGGTACCAATGATGCCCAGGTGAGGACCAGAGTCACCAGGTCTCGGTGATGCACAGATAGGATCAGAGTCACCAGTTCCAAGTGAGGCCAAGAAAGAGTCCAAAGCAATCAGTTCCAGGTGGGGAACATAGTCACCAGGACTGGGTTAGGCCCAGATGGGGACCAGATTCACCAGGTCCACGTGAGGCCCAGGTTGTGATCAGATTCCCCGGGTCTGGGAGAAGACCAGGTAAGGGCCAGATTCACCAGGTCCAAGAGGCCCACGTGGGGACCTGAGTCACCAGGTATGTGTGAGGCCCAGGTGGCATCCCACTAACCAAGTCCAGGTGAGGCCAACCTGCAGGCCAGAGTCAGCAGATCCAGGTTAGGCCCTAGTGGGGACCGGAGTCACCAGGTAAATGTGAGTCTACAAGTACACCACAGTCACCAGGTCCAGGTGTGGTTCATGTGGGAACGAGAGTCACCAGGTCCAGGTGAGACCCAGGTGGTGACAAGAGTCACCACGTCAAAGTGAAGCCCAGGTGGTGACCAGGATCACCAGGTACAGGGAGGTCCTTGAATAAAGCAGAGTCAACAGTTCGAGGTCAGGCGCAGGTGGCGACCAGGGTCAGCAGTTTGAAGTCAGGCCAAAGTGAGCTTCACAGTCACTAGGGCACGGTGAGACCCAGAGGGGGACCAGAGTCACTTGGTCCAGGTGAGGTCCAGTTGTGGAACACAGTCACCGCGTCACAATTTTTCCCAGTTGAGGACCATGGTCAACAGGGCCAGGTGAGGCCCATATGGGGACCGGAGCCCCAAATCCAGGCGAATCCCAGGTGGGGACCACAGTCACAAGATCCAGGGTAGTCTCAGGGGCAGACCAGAATCACCAGGTCCTGGTGAGGTGCAGGAGGCAACCACACTCACCAGGTCCCGGTGAGGCCCAGGTGCGGACCAGATTCTCGAGGTACATGAGAAGCTAGAAACACTGCAGCCACCAGTTCCACGTGATGTCCATGTGGGAATGAGAATCACCAGTTACAGATGAGGACCAGGTGGGCATCTGACTCACCATGTCCAGGTGAGACCATGGTGGGAACCAGTGTCACCATATCCAGGTGTGGACCCGGTGAAGACCAGAGTTAACAGGACTGGCTGGGTCACTGTTAGTGAGCAGTGTAACCATATTCTGATGCTACTCAGGTGGGTACCAGATACAAGATCCTGGTGAGGCCCAGGTGGGACCAGAGACATGAGGTCCAGGTGAGGTACCGATGGAAACCACAGTCACCAGGTCAGGTGAGGCGATGCTTCGGATCAGAGTCACCACTTACAGGTGCGGTCCAGGTGGAGCCAGAGTCAAATGGTACAGAAGAGGCCAAAGTCAAGACCAGAGTTACCACGATCAGGTCAGTCCCACTGGGGAATAGAGTAACCACGTCCCGATGATGCCCAGGTATAACCAGAGTTACCAGGTCGAGGTGCGGCCAACCTGAAGGCCATGCATTGGAACCATGTCCCGATGATGCCCAGTTAGGGACCAGAGTCACCAGGTCCAAATGAGGCCCAGATGGAGCATATTCACTAGGTCCAGGTGAGGCCTAGTTGAGGACCAGAGTCACCAGACCTTGTTGAGGCCTAGAGGGGTACCAGAATCACCTGGTCCAGGTGCCATCCAGATGGGTCCTCAGTCACCAGGTCAGGGTGAGGCCCAGAGAGGTTCCAGAGTCATCATGTCCAGGTGAGGCTCAGGTGTGGAACAGAGTATAGAGGTCATAATGGTCCACAGGTGAGGACCAGAGTCACAAGATCTGGGTGAGGCCCAGTTAGGTTCAGAGTCACCAGTTCCAGTTGAGGCCAAGAGGAGTCCACAGCAATCAGGTCCAGGTGGGGAAGAAAGTCAACAGGACTGGGTGAGGCCCAAAGGGGGACCATATTCACCAGGTCCAGGTGATTCCCAGGTGGTGACCAGGGTTACCAGGTCCGAGTGAGTACCGGGAAAGGACCAGATTCACCAGGTCCAAGTGAGGCCCACGTGGGTACCTGTGACACCAGGTATGGGTGAGCCCCAGGTGGCAAGTCCAGTCACTAGTTCCAGGTGAGGCCAACCTGGAGGCCATGCAGAGGAACCGTTTACCGGTGATGCCCGCATAGGGACCAGAGTTACCAGGTCCAGCTGAGGCCAACCTGCAGGCTATGCAGTGGATCCATAGCCCGATGATGCCCAGGTATAGACCAGAGTCACCAGGTCCAACTGAGTCCCAGATGGAGCATATTCACTAGGTCCAGGTGAGGCCCAGTTGAGGACCAGAGTCCCCAGACATGGTTGAGGCCTAGAGGGTTCCCAGAGTCACCTGGTCCCGGTGACATCCAGATGGAGACCAGAGTCACCAGGTCAGGGTTAGGCCCAGAGTGGTTCCAGAGTCATCATGTCCAGGTGAGGCTCAGGTGTGGAACAGAGTCACCAGGTACCAATGATGCCCAGGTGAAGACCAGAGTGACGAGGTCTGGGCGACGCGCAGATAGGATCAGAGTCACCAGGTCCAGGTGAGGCCAAGAAAGTGTCCACAGCAATCAGGTCCGGGTGGGGAACAAAGTCACCACGTCTCGGTGAGGCCCAGATGGGGAACAGATTCATTCACCAGGTCCAGGTGAGGCCCAGGTGGTGAGCAGAGTCCCCGGGTCTGGGAGAGGACCAGGTACGGTCCAGATTCTCCAGGTCCAAGAGGCCCACGTGGTGACCTGAGACACCACGTATGGGTGATACCCAGGTGGCAACCCCACTCACCAGGTCCAGGTGAGGCCAACCTGCAGGCCAGAGTCACAGGATCCAGGTGATGCCCTAGTGGGGACAGGAGTCACCAGGTAAATGTGAGTCTACAAGAACACCACAGTCACCAGGTCCTGGTGTGGTTCATGTGGGAACTTAGTCACCAGGTCCAGGTGAGACCCAGGTGGGGACCACAGTCACCAGGCTCAGATTGAGGACAAGGTGGGGCAACCAGTCATCAGAACCAGTTGAGGCCAAAGTGTGGAGCAAAGTGATCATGTCCAGGTGAGGCCCAGGTGTGGAACAGAGTAACAGTGTCCCATTGATGCCAGGTGCGAAAAGAGTCACAAGGTCCAGACGAGGCCTAAGTGAGGAGTAGATTCACCAGGTCCTGTTGAGGCCCAGTTGAAGACCAGTGTAACCAGCTCCGGGGGAGTCCCAGAGGGGGCGAGTCACCCAGTACTGGTGATATCCAGGTGGGGACCAGAGTCACCACGTCAGAGTGAGGCCCACAGGGGGACGAAAATCACTAGGTCCAGGTGAGGCCCTGATGTATAACTAAGAAACCAGGTCCCATGATGCCCGTATGAGGACCTGAATCACCAGGTCCAGTTGAGGTCCCTGTGGGAAAATGTCACCTCGTCCAGGTGATGCCCAGGGGGACCACAGTCACCAGTTCCATGTTAGGCCCAGGTATATAAGAGAGTATCCAGGTCCCAGTGATGCCTAGGTAAGGACCTGAGTCAACAGGTCCAGGAGAAGCCCAAATATGGATCAGAGTCATTGTGTTCCTGGTGAGGCCAGATGGAGACCACAGGAACCAGGTCCAGGAGAGCCCCATATGGGAACCAGAGCCACCAGATCCAGGTGAGGTCCAGGTGGAACCAGAGTCACAAGGTCCAGGTGAGGCGCAGGTGGCAACAGGATTCACCAAGTCCAGGTGAGGCCCAGGTGGCGACCAGTCACCAGATCCAGGTGAGGATCAGCTAAGGACCAGATTCACCAGGCCCAGGTGAAGCCCAAGGGGTGACCAGCGTCACCAGGTAAGGGTGAGGCCCAGAGGGGGAACCAGAGTAACCAGTTTAGTTTGAGGCACAGAATGGGACCAGAGGTCCCTCGTCAAAGTGACGCCCACGTGTGGAATATAGTTTACAGGTCCCAGTGATGCCTGGGTGAGGACCAGAGTCACTAGGGCCATGCAGGCCCAGATGGGGAACAGAATCACTAGGTCCTGGTGAGGCATAGATAAGACCACAGTCACCAGTATCAGATGAGCCCCTTGTGGGAACCAGAGCCACTCTATTCAGCTGAGTACAAGGTCCATGTGAGGCCCACGTGAGGACCAGATTCATCAGGTCGAATTGAGGCATAGCTGGGGACAAGTGTCACCAGGTCTGGGTGCGGCCTAGGTGGGGCAAGATTCAGCAGTTCTGAGTTAGGTCAAAGTGGGGACGAGAGACACCAGGTCCAGGTGAGGCCAAACTGAGGACCAGAGTCACCAGATCCACATGAGGTCCATGTTGGAAAGGAGTCACCAGGTCCAGGAGACCTCCTGGGGTGGACCAGAGTCACCAGTTCCAGGTGAAGTCCAGGTGGGGACCAGAGTCACTAGGTCCTGATGAGGCCCAGGTGAGGACCAGAGTTACCAGGTACACGTGAGGCTCCGGTGGGGATCAGAGGCAACATGTCCATGTGAGTCTGGCTTGGGGACCATGGTCAACAGGTCTACTTGAGGCCCAGGTGTGGAACACAGTAAGCAGGTCCCGGTGAGTCCCCGGTGGGGACAAGAGTCACCACGTCCAGGTGAGGCCCAGGTGGGGACCAGGATCACCAGGTCCAGGGGAGGCCCTTGAAAGAACCAGAGTCAACAGTTCGAGGTCAGGCGCAGGTGACAACCAGGGTCAGCAGGTCCAAGTCAGGCCAAAGTGGGGTTCACAGTCACTAGGGCATGGTGACCCCCAGAGGGGGACCAGAGTCACTTGGTCCAGGTGAGGCCACATGTGGAACACAGTCACCGGGTCCCAATTTTGCCCAGTTGAGGACAACCCCACTCACCAGGTCCAGGTGAGGCCAACCTGCAGGCCATGCCTGATACTATATCCCGATGATGCCCAGGTAGGGACCAGAGTCACCAGGTCCAAATGAGGCCCAGATGGGGTATATTCACTAGGTCCAGGTGAGGCCCAGTTGAGGACAGAGTCACCAGATCACCTTGAGCCCTAGAGGGGTACCAGAATCACCTGGTCCAGGTGACATCCAGATGGGGACCAGAGTCACCAGGTCAGAGTGAGTCCCAGAGAGGTTACAGAGTCATCATATCCAGGTGAGGCTCAGGTGTGGAACAGAGTACCAAGGTATCAATGATGCCCAGGTGAGGACCAGAGTCACCAGATCTGGGAGATGCACAATAGGATCAGAGTCACCAGTTCCAGGTGAGGCCAAGAAAGCGTCCACAGCAATCAGGTCCATGTGGGAACAAAGTCATCAGGACTGGGTGAGACCCAAATGGGGACTAGATTCACCAGTTCCTGGTGAGGCCCAGGTGGTGACCAGAGTCCCCGGGTCTGGGAGAGGACCAGGTAAGGCCCAGATTCACCAGGTCCAAGAGACCAACATGAGGACCTGAATCACCAGGTGTGGGTGAGGCCCAGGTGGCAACCCCACTCACCAGGTCCAGGTGAGGCCAACCTGCAGGCCAGAGTCACCAGATGCAGGTGAGGCCGTTGTGGGTACCGGACTCACCAGGTAAATGTGAGTCTACAAGAACACCACAGTCACCAGGTCCAGCTGTGGTTCATGTGGGAACGAGAGTCACCAGGTCCAGGTGAGACCCAGGTGGGGACCACAGTCACCAGGTCCTGATTGAGGCCTAGTTGGGGGGACCAGAGTCATCAGGACCAGTTGAGGCCAAAGTGCGGAGCAAAGTTATCATGTCCAGGTGAGGCCCAGCTGGGGAACAGAGTAACCATGTCCCATTGATGCCCGGTGGGAAAAGAGTCAGAAGGTCCAGACGAGGCATAAGTGAGGAGTAGATTCATCAGGTCCTGTTGAGGCCCAGTTGAGGACCAGTGTCCACAGCTCCAGGTGAGTCCCAGAGGGGGACCAGAGTCACCCGGTTCTGGTGATATCCAGGTGGGGACCAGAGTTACCACGTCAGGGAGAGGCCCAGAGAGGGACGAGAATCACTAGGTCCAGGTGAGGCCCCGATGTGGAACTGAGAAACCAGGTCCCATGATGCACATATAAGGACCTGAGTCACCAGGTCCAGGTGAGGTCCCTGTGGGAACCAGTCACCTCGTCCAGATGAGGCCCAGGTGTGACCACAGTGACCAGGTCAAGGTGAGGCCCAGGTATATAAGAGAGTATCCAGGTCTCAATGATGCCCAGGTAAGCACCAGAGTCAACAGGTGCAGGAGAGGCCCAAATATGGATCAGAGTCATTGAGTTCCAGGTGAGGCCAGATGGAGACCACAGGAACCAGGTCCAGGATAGCCCCATATGGGAACCAGAGCCACCAGATCCAGGATAGGTTCAGGTGGGACCAAAGTCACAAGGTCCAGGTGAGGCAGAGGTGGCAACAAGACTCACCAAGTCCAGGTGAGGCCCAGGTGGCGACCAGTCACCAGATCCAGGTGCGGACAATTAAGGACTAGATTCACCAGGCCCAAGTGAAGCCCAAGGGGTGACCGGAGTCACCAGGTAAGGGTGAGGCCCAGAGGGGGATTCAGATTAACCAGTTTAGTTTGGAGCCCAGATTGGGACCAGAGGTCCCTGGTCAGAGTGAGGCCCAGGTGTGGAATAGAGTATCCAGGTCCCAATGATTCCTGGGTGTGGACCAGAGTCACTAGGGCCATGCAGGCCCAGATGGGGAACAGAATCACTAGGTCCTGGTGAGGCATAGAATAAGACCACAGTCACCAGTATCAGGTGAGCCCCTTGTGGGAACCAGAGCCACTCTATCCAGCTGAGTCCCAGGTCCATGTGAGGCCCACGTGAGGACCAGATTCATCAGGTGGAATTGAGGTATAGCTGGGGACAAGAGTCACCAAGTCTGGGTGCGGCCTAGGTGGGGCAAGATTCAGCAGTTCTGAGTTAGGTCAAAGTGGGGACGAGAGACATCAGGTCCAGGGGAGGCCAAACTGAGGACCAGAGTCACCAGATCCAGGTGAGGTCCATGTTGGAAAGAGAGTCACCAGGTCCAGGAGAGGTCCTGGTAGGGACCAGTGTCACCAGATCCAGGTGAAGTCCAGTTGGGGACCAGAGTCACCAGATCCACGTGAAGCCCAGATGGGGACCAGACTCACTAGGTCCAGATGAGTCCCAGATGAGGACCAGAGTAACCAGGTACACGTGAGCTCCGGTTTTGATCAGAGGCAACAGGTTCATGTGAGGCCGGCTTGGGGACAATGGTCAACAGATCTACTTGAGGCCCAGGTATGGAACACAGTAAGCATGTCGAGGTGAGTCCCCGGTGGTGACAAGAGTCACCACGTCCAGGTGAGGCCCAGTTGGGGACCAGGATCACCAGGTACAGGGGAGGGCCTTGAAAGAACCAGAGTCAACAGTTCGAGGTCAGGCGCAGGTGGCAAACAGGATCAGCAGGTCCAAGTCAGGCCAAAGTGGGGTTCACAGTCACTAGAGATCGGTGAGACCCAGAGGGGGACCAGAGTAACCTGGTCGAGGTGAGATCCAGTTGTGGATCACAGTCACCGGGTCCCAATTTTGCCCAGTTGAGGACCATGTTCAACAGGGCCAGGTGAGGCCCAGATGGGGACCGGAGTCAAAATATCCAGGTGAAGCCCAGGTGGGGACCACAGTCAACAGATCCCGGGTAGTCTCAGGTGCAGACCAGAATCACCATGTCCAGGTGTGGCCCAGGTGAAGAGCAGAGTTAATAGGTCCGGCTGGGTCACTGTTAGTGAAGAATGTAACCATATCCTGATGCTATCCAGGTGGGTACCAGAGACACAAGGTCCTGGTGAGGCCCCGGTGGGACCGGAGACATGAGGTCCAGGTGAGGTCCCGATGGGTTCCCCATCACCAGGTCAGGTGAGGCCATGCTTAGGATCAGAGTCACCATGTACAGGTGAAGCCAGGTGGAGACAGAATCACCTGGTACAGAAGAGGCCAAAGTCAGGACCAGAGTTACCAGGATCAGGTGAGTCCCAGTGGGGAATACAGTAACCATGTCCCGATGATGCCCAGGCAGAACCAGAGTCACCAGGTCCAGATGAGGCGCAGGTGGGGAGCATGTTCACTAGTTCCCGGTGAGGCCCAGTTGAGGACCAGAGCCACCAGGTCAAGTTGAGGCCTAGAGTGGTACCAGATTCACCTGGTCTAGGTGACATCCAGATGGGGACCAGAGTCACCATGTCAGGGTGAGGCCCAGAGGGGTTCCAGAGTCATCATGTCCAGCTTAGGCTGAGGTTTGGAACAAAGTATCCAGGTCATAATGATCTGCAGGTGAGGACCAGAGTCACCAGATCTGGGGGAGGCCCACTTAGGATCAGAGTCACCAGTTCCAGGTGAGGCCAAGAAGGAGTCCACAGAAATCAGGTCTAGGTGGGGAACAAAGTCACCAGGACAGGGTGAGGCCCAGATTGGGACCAGATTCACCAGGCCCATGTGATTCCCAGGTGGTGACCAGACATACCAGTTCCGGGTGAAGACCAGGTAAGGACCAGATTCACCAGGTCCAAGTGAAGCCCACGTGGGGACCTGTGTCACCACGTATGGGTGAGGCCCAGGTGGCAACACCACTCACCAGGTCCAGGTGAGGCCATACTGCAGGCCATGTTGTGGAACCATTTCCCGATGATGCCCAGAGAGGGACCAGAGTCACCAGGTCCAAATGAGGCCCAGATGGAGCATATTCACTAGGTCCAGGTGAGGCCCAGTTGAGGACCAGAATCACCAGATCTGGTTGATCCCTAGAGGGATACCAGAATCACCTGGTCAAGGTGACATCCAGATGGGGACCAGAGTCACCAGGTCAGGGTGAGGCCCAGAGAGGTTCAAGAATCATCATGTTCAGGAGAGGCTCAGGTGTGGAAGAGAGTCACCAGGTACCAAGGATGCCCAGGTGAGGACCAGAGTCACCAGTTCTGGGTGACGCCCAGATAGGATCAGAGTCACCAGTTCCAGGTGAGGCCAAGAAAAAGTCCACAGCAATCAGGTCCAGGTGGGGAACAAAGTCACCAGGACTGGGTGTGGCCCAGGTGGGGACCAGATTCACCAGGTCCAGTTGAGGCCCAGGTGGTGACCAGAGTCCCCGGGTCTGGGAGAGGACCAGGTAAGGACCAGATTCACCAGGTCCAAGAGAACCACTTGGGGACCTGAGTCACCAGGTATGGGTGAGGCCCAGGTGGCAACCCCACTCCCCAGGTCCAGGTGAGGCCAACCTGCAGGCCAGAGTCACCAAATCCAGGAGAGGCCCTAGTGAGGACCAGAGTCACCAGGTAAAAGTGAGTCTACAAGAACACCACAGTCACCAGGTCCAGGTGTGATTCATGTGGGAACGAGAGTCACCAGTTCCAGGTGAGACCCAGGTGGGGACCACAGTCACCAGATCCAGATTGAGGCCTAGGTGGTGGGTCCAGAGTCATCAGGACCAGTTGAGGCCAAAGTGCGGAGCAAAGTTATCATGTCCAGGTGAGGCCCAGGTGGGGAACAGAGTAACCATGTCCCATTGATGCCAGGTGGGAAAAGAGTCACAAGGTCCAGATGAGGCCTAAGTGAGGAGTAGATTCACCAGGTCCTGCTGAGGCCTAGTTGAGGACCAGTGTCCCCAGCTCCGGGTGAGTCCCAGACGGGGACCAGAGACACCAGGTTCTGGTGATATCCAGGTGGGGACCAGAGTCACCACGTCAGGTTGAGGCCCAGAAGGGGACGAGAATCACTAGGTCCAGGTGAGTCCCCGATGTGGAACTGTGGAACCAGGTCCCATGATGCCCATATGAGGACCTGAGTCACCAGGTACAGGTGAGGTCCCTGTGGGAACCAGTCACCTCGTCCAGGTGAGGACCAGGTGGGACCACGGTCACCAGGTCCAGGTGAGGCCCAGGTATATAAGAGATTATCCAGGTCGCAATGATGCCCAGGTAAGCACCAGAGTCAACAGGTGCAGGAGAGGCCCAAATATGGATCAGAGTCATTGAGTTCCAGGTGAGGCCAGTAGGAGACCACAGGAACCAGTTCCAGGAGAGCCCCATATGGGAACCAGAGACACCAGATATAGGTGAGGTCCAGGTGGGTCCACAGTCACAAGGACCAGGTGAGGCGTAGGTGGCAACAGGATTCACCAAGTCCCGGGGAGGCCCAGGTGGCGATCAGTCACGAGATCCAGGTGCGGACCAGCTAAGGACCAGATTCACCAGGCCCAAGTGAAGCCCAAGCAGTGACCAGAGTCACCAGGTAAGGGTGAGACCCAGAGTGGTAACCAGAGTAACTAGTTTAGTTTGAAGCCCAGAATGGGACCAGAGGTGCCTGGTCAAAGTGAGGCCCCAGTGTGGAATAGAGTATCCAGGTCCCAATGATGCCTGGGTGAGGACCAGAGTCACTAGGGCCATCCAGGCCCAGATGGGGAACAGAATTCTAGGTGCTGGTGAGGCATAGAATAAGACCACAGTCAGCATTATCCGGTGAGCCCCTTTTGGGAACCAGAGCCACTCTATCCAGCTGAGTCCCAGATACATGTGAGGCCCACTTGAAAACAAGATTCATCAGGTCGAATTGAGGCATAGCTGGGGACAAGAGTCACCAGGTCTGGATGCGGTCTAGGTGGGACAAGATTCAGCAGTTCTGAGTTAGGTCAAAGTGGGGACGAGAGGGATCCCTCGGTGGCGCAGAGGTTTGGCGCCTGCCTTTGGCCCAGGGCGCGATCCTGGAGACCCGGGATCGAATCCCACATCGGGTTCCCGGTGCATGGAGCCTGCTTCTCCCTCGGCCTGTGTCTCTGCCTCTCTCTCTCTCTCTCTCTCTCTCTCTGTGACTATCATAAATAAATAAAAATTGAAAAAAAAAAATAAGTGGGGACGAGAGACACCAGTTCCAGGTGAGGCCAAACTGAGAACCAGAGTCACCAGATCCAGGTGAGGTCCATGTTGGAAAGGAGTCACCAGGTGCAGGAGAGGTCCTGGTGCTGACCAGAGTCACCAGATCCAGGTGAAGTCCAGGTGGGGACCAGAGTCACCAGATCCACGTGAAGCCCAGGTGGGAACCAGAGTCACTAGGTCCCGATGAGGCCCTGGTGAGGACCAGAGTTACCAGGTACACGTGGAGGCCCGGGGGGGATCAGAGGCAACAGGTCCATGTGAGGCCGGCTTGGGGACCATGGTCAACAGGTCTACTTGAGGCCCTGGTGTGTAACACAGTAAGCAGGTCCATGTGAGTCCCCGTGGTGAAAAGAGTCACCACGTCCAGGTGAGTCCCAGGTGGGAACCAGGATCACCAGGTACAGTTGAGGCCCTTGAAAGAACTAGAGTCTACTGGCACAAAAACAGACACATAGATCAGTGAAACAGAATAGAGAATCCAGAAGTGGACCCTGAACTTTATGGGCAACTAATATTCGATAAAGGAGGAAAGACAATCCATTAGAAGAAAGACAGTCTCTTCAATAAATGGTGCTGGGAAAATTGGACATCCACATGCAGAAGAATGAAACTAGACCACTCTCTTTCACCATACACAAAGATAAACTCAAAATGGATGAAAGATCTAAATGTGAGACAAGATTCCATCAAAATCCTAGAGAAGAACACAGGCAACACCCTTTTTGAACTCGGCCATAGTAACTTCTTGCAAGATACATCCACGAAGTAAAAAGAAACAAAAGCAAAAATGAACTATTGGGACTTCATCAAGATAAGAAGCTTTTGCACAGCAAAGGATACAGTCAACAAAACTCAAAGACAACCTACAGAATGGGAGAAGATATTTGCAAATGACATATCAGATAAAGGACTAGTTTCCAAGATCTATAAAGAACTTATCAAACTCAACACCAAAGAAACAAACAATCCAATCATGAAATGGGAAAAGGACATGAACAGAAATCTCACAGAGGAAGACATAGACATGGCCAACATGCACATGAGAAAATGCTCCGCATCACTTGCCATCAGGGAAATACAAATCAAAACCACAATGAGATACCACCTCACACCAGTGAGAATGGGGAAAATTAACAAGACAGGAAACAACCAATGTTGGAGAGGATGCGGAGAAAAGGGAATCCTCATACACTGTTGGTGGGAATGTGAACTGGTGCAGCCACTCTGGAAAACTGTGTGGAGGTTCCTCAAACAGTTAAAAAAATACCTGCCCTACGACCCAGCAATTGCACTGTTGGGGATTTTCCCCAAAGAGACAAATGCAATGAAATGCCCGGACACCTGCACCCCGATGTTTATAGCAGCAATGGCCAAGATAGCCAAACTGTGGAAGGAGCCTCGGTGTCCAACGAAAGATGAATGGATAAAGAAGATGTGGTTTATGTATACAATGGAATATTATTCAGCTATTAGAAATGACAAATACCCACCATTTGCTTCAACGTGGATGGAACTGGAGGGTATTATGCTGAGTGAAGTAAGCCAGTCGGAGAAAGACAAACATTATATGTTCTCATTCATTTGGGGAATATAAATAATAGTGAAAGAGAATATAAGGGAAGGGGGAAGAAATGTGTGGGAAATATCAGAAAGGGAGACAGAACGTAAAGACTGCTAACTCTGGGAAACGAACTAGGGGTGGTAGAAGGGGAGGAGGGCGGGGGGTGGGAGTGAATGGGTGACGGGCACTGGGGGTTATTCTGTATGTTAGTAAATAGAACTCCAATAATAAAAAATAAATTTAAAAAAAAAGAAAAAAGAAAGAACCAGAGTCAACAGGTCGAAGTCAAGCGCAGGTGGCAACCAGGGTCAGCAGGTCCAAGTCAGGCCAAAGTGGGGTTCACAGTCATTAGGGCACGGTGAGACCCAGAGGGGGAGCAGAGTCACATGGTCCAGGTGAGGTCCATTTGTGGAACACAGTCAACGGGCCCCAATTGTGCCCAGTTGAGGACCATGGTCAACAGGGCCAGGTGAGGCCCAGATGGGGACCGGAGTCCCCAAATCCAGGTGAAGACCAGGTGGGGACCACAGTCACCAGATCCAGGGTAGTCTCAGGTGCAGACCAGAATCAACAAGTCCAGGTGAGGTGCAGGTGGCAACCACACTCACCAGGTCCTGGTGAGGCCCTGGTGGGGACCAGAGTCACGAGGTACATGAGAAGCTAGAAACACTGCAGCCACTAGGTCCACAGGATGTCCAAGTGGGAACGAGAATCACCAGTTACAGGTGAGGACCAGGTGGGGATCCGACTCACCATGTCCAGGTGAGACCAAGGTGGGAACGAGTGTCACCATGACCAGGTGTGGCCCAGGTGAAGACCAGAGTTAATAGGTCCGGCTGGGTCACTGTTAGTGAACAGTGTAACCATATCCTGATGCTACCCTGGTGGGTACCAGAGACACCAGGTACTGGTGAGGCCCTGGTGGGACCAGAGATATGAGGTCCAGGTGAGGTCCCGATGGGAACCACAGTCACCAGGTCAGGTGAGGCCATGCTTAGGATCAGAGTCACCAGTTACTGGTGAGGCCCAGGTGGAGCCAGAGTCACCTGGTACAGAAGAGGCCAAAGTCAGGACCAGAGTTACCAGGATCAGGTCAGTCCCAGTGGGGAATAGAGTAACCATGTCCCGATGATGCCCAGGTAGAACCAGAGTCACCAGGTCCAGATGAAGAGCAGGTGGGGAGCATATTCTCTAGGTCTCGGTGAGGCGCACTTGAGGACCAGAATCCCCAGGTCTAGTTGAGGCCTAGAGGGGTACCAGATTCACCTGGTCTAGGTGACATCCAGATGGGGAGCAGAGTCACCATGTCAGGGTGAGGCCCAGAGGGGATCCAGAGTCATCATGTCCAGGTGAGGCTCAGGTGTGGAACAGAGATCCAGGTCATAAAGGTCCACAGGTGAGGACCAGAGTCACCAGATCTGGGTGAGGCCGAGTTAGGATCAGAGTCACCAGTTCCAGGTGAGGGCAAGAAGGAGTTCACAGCAATCAGGTCCAGGTGGGGAACAAAGTCACCAGGACTGGGTGAGGCCCAGATGGGGACCAGATTCACCAAGTCCAGGTGATTCCCAGGTGGTAACCAGAGTTACCAGTTCCGGGTGAGGACCAGGTAAGGACCAGATTCACCAGGTCCAAGTGAGGCCCACGTGGGTACCTGTGTCACCAAGCATAGGTGAGGCCCAGGTGGCAACCCCACTCCCCAGGTCCAGGTGAGGCCAACCTGCAGGCCATGCAGGGGAACCATGTCCCGATGATGCCCAGGTAGGGACTAGAGTTACCAGGTCCAGGTGAGGCCAACCTGCAGGCCATGCAGTGGAACCATGTCCCGATGATGCCCAGGTAGGTGCCAGAGTCACCAGGTCCAAATGAGGCCCAGATGGAGCATATTCACTAGGTCCAGTGAGGCCCAGTTGAGGACCACTGTCACCAGATCTGGTTGAGGCTTAGAGGGGTACCAGGGTCACCTAGTCCAGGGACATCGAGATAGGGACCAGAGGCATCAGGTCAGGTAGAGGCCCAGAGTGGTTCCAGAGTCATCATGTCCAGGTGAGGCTCAGGCGTGGAACAGAGTCACTAGGTACCAGTGATGCCCAGGTGAGGCCCAGAGTCACCAGATCTGGGTGACGCGCAGATAGGATCAGAGTCACCAGTTCCAGGTGAGGCCAAGAAAAAGTCCACAGCAATCAGGTCCAGGTGGGGAACAAAGTCACCAGGACTGGGTGAGGCCCAGATGGGGACCAGATTCACCAGGTCCAGGTGAGGCCCAGGTGGTGACCAGAGTCCCCGGGTCTGCGACAGGACCAGGTAAGGACCAGATTCACCAAGTCCAAGAGGCCCACGAGGGGAATTGAGTCACCAGGTTTGGGTGAGGCCCAGGTGGCAACTCCACAAACCAGGTCAAGGTGAGGCCAACCAGCAGGCCAGAGTCACCAGATCCAGGTGAGGCCCTAGTGGGGACCAGTGTCACCAGGTAAATGTGAGTCTACAAGAACATCACAGTCACCAGGTCCAGGTGTGGTTCATGTGGGAACGAGAATCACCAGGTACAGGTGAGACCCATGTGGGCACCACAGTAACCAGGTCCAAACTGACGCCTAGGTGGGGGGAACAGAGTCATCAGGAGCAGTTGAGGCCAAAGTGTGGAGCAAAGTTATCATGTGGAGGTGAGGCCCAGGTGGGGAAGAGAGTAACCATATCCCATTGATGCCAGGTGGGAAAAGAGTCACCAGGTCCAGCTGAGTCCCCGGTGGTGACAAGACTCACCACGTCCTGGTGAGGCCCAGGTGTGGACCAGGATCACCAGGTACAGTGGAGGCCCTTGAAAGAACCAGAGTCAACAGTTCGAGGTCAGGCGCAGGTGGCAACCACGGTCAGCAGGTCCAAGTCAGGGCAAAGTTGGGTTCACGGTCACTAGGGCGCGGTGAGACCCAGAGGGAGACCAGAATCACCTGGTCCAGGTGAGGTCCAGTTGTTGAACACAGTCACCGGGTCCCAATTTTGCCCAGTTGAGGACCATGGTCAACAGGGCCAGGTGAGGCTCAGATGGAGACCGGAGTCCCCAAAGCAGGTGAAGCCCAGGTGGGGACCATAGTCACCAGATCCAGGGTAGTCTCAGGTGCAGACCAGAATGACCAGGTCCACTTGAGGTGCAGGTGGAAACCACACTCACCAGGTCCCTGTGAGGCCCTGGTGGGGACCAGAGTCACGAGGTACATGAGAAGCTAGAAACACTGCAGCCAACAGGTCCACATGATGTCCATGTGGGAACTAGAATCACCAGTTACAGGTGAGGCCCAGGTGGGGATCCGACTCACCATGTCCAGGTGAGACCCAGGTGGGACCCAGTGTCACCATGACCAGGTGAAGACCAGAGTTAATAGTTCCTGCTGGGGCACTGTTAGTGAACAGTGTCACCATATCCTGATGCTACCCTGGTGGGTACCAGAGACACCAGGTCCTGGTGATGGTCAGGAGGGACCAGAGACATGAGGTCCAGGTGAGGTTCCATGGGAACCACAGTCACCAGGTCTGGTGAGGCCATGCTTAGGATCAGAGTCACCAGTTAGACGTGAGTCCCGGGTGGACCCAGAGTCACCTGGGACAGAAGAGGCCAAAGTCAGGACCATAGTTACCAGGATCAGGTCAGTCTCAGTGGGGAATAGAGTAACCATGTCCCGATGATGCCCAGGTAGAACCAGAGTCACCAGGACCAGATGAAGCGCAGGAGGGGAGCATATTCACTAGGTCCCGGTGAGGCCCAGTTGAGGACCAGAATGCCCAGGTCTAGTTGAGGCCTAGAGGGGTACCAGATTCACCTGGTCTAGGTGACATCCAGATGGGGACCAGAGTCGCCATAATAGGCTGAGGCCCAGAGGGGATCCAGAGTCATCATGTCCATGTGAGTCTCAGGTGTGGAACAGAGTATGCAGGTCATAATGGTCCACAGGTGAAGACCAGAGTCACCAGATCTGGGTGAGGTCCACATAGCATCAGACTCACCAGTACCAGGTGAGGCCAAGAAGGAGTCCACAGCAATCAGGTCCCGGTGGGGAACAAAGTCACCAGGACTGGGTGAGGCCCAGATGGGGACCAGATTCACCAGGTCCAGGTTATTCTCAGGTGGTGACCAGAGTTACCAGTTCCGGGTGAGCACCAGGTAACGACCAGATTCACCAGGTCCAAGTGAGGCCCACGTGGGGACCTGTGTCACCGGTATGGGTGAGGCCCAGATGGCAACCCCACTCACCAGGTCCAGGGGAGGCCAACTTTCGGGCCATGCAGAGGAACCTTGTCCCGATAATGCCCAGGTAGGGACCAGAGTTACGAGTTGCAGGTGAGGCCCTAATGGGGACCGGAGTCACCAGGTAAATGTGAGTCTACAAGTAAACCACAGTCACCAGGTCCAGGTGTGGTTCATGTGGGATCAAGAGTCACCAGGTCCAGGTGAGGCCCAGGTTGGCACCACAGTCACCAGGTCCAGATTGAGGCCTAGGTGGGGACCAGAGTCATCAGGACCAGTTGAGGCCAAAGGGTGGAGCAAAGTTATCATGTCCAGGTGAGGCCCAGGTGGGGAACAGAGTAACCATGTCCCATTGATGCCAGGTGGGAAAAGAGTCACAAGGTCCAGACGAGGCCTAAGTGAGGAGTAGATTCACCAGGTGCTGTTGAGGCCCAGTTGAGTACCAGTGTCCACAGTTCCGGTGAGTCTCAGAGGGGGACCAGAGTCACCCGGTTCTCGTGATATCCAGGTGGGGACCAGAGTCACCACGTCAGGATGAGGCCCAGAGGGGGACGAGAATCACTAGCTCCAGGTGAGGCCCGATGTGGAACTGAGAACCCAGGTCCCATGATGCCCATATGAGGACCTGAGTCACCAGGTCCAGGTGAGATCCCTGGGGGAACCAGTCACCTCGTCCCGTTGAGGTCCAGGTGGGACCACAGTCACCAGGTCCAGGTGAGGCCGAGGTATATAAGAGAGTATCGAGGTCCCAATGATGCCCAGGTAAGGACCAGAGTCAACAGGTCCAGGAGAGGCCAAAATACAGATCAGAGTCGTTGTGTTCCAGGTGAGGCCAGATGGAGACCACAGGAAACAGGTCCAGGAGAGCCCCATATGGGAACCAGAGCCACCAGATCCAGGAGAGTTCCAGGTGGGACCACAGTCACAAGGTCCAGGTGAGGCGTAGATGTCAACAGGATTCACCAAGTCCAGGTGAGGCCCAGGTGGAGACCAGTCACCAGATCCAAGTAAGAACCAGCTAAGGACCAGATTCACCAGGCTGAATTGAAGCCAAAGGGGTGACCAGAGTCACCAGGTTAGGGTGAGGCCCAGAGGGGGTACCAGAGTAACCAGTTTAGTTTGAGGCCCAGAATGGGACCATAGGTCCCTGATCAGAGTGAAGCCCAATTGTGGAATAGAGTTCCGGTCCCAATGATGCCTGGGTGAGGACCAGAGTCACTAGGGCCATGCAGGCCCAGATGAGGAACAGAATTACTAGGTCCTGGTGAGGCATAGAATAAAACCACAGTCACCAGGGATCCCTGGGTGGCGCAGCGGTTTGGCGCCTGCCTTCGGCCCAGGGCACGATCCTGGAGACCCGGGATCGAATCCCACGTCAGGCTCCCGGTGCATGGAGCCTGCTTCTCCCTCTGCCTGTGTCTCTGCCTCTCTCTCTCTCTCTCTCTCTCTGTGACTATCATAAATATATAAAAATAAAAAAAAATTATTAAAAAAACCACAGTCACCAGAATGAGGTGAGCCCCATGTGGGAACAAGAGCCACTCTATCCAGCTGAGTTGCAGCTCCATGTGAGGCCCACGTGAGGACCAGATTCATCAGGTCCAATTGACTCATAGCTGGGGACAAGAGGCACCAGGTCTGGGTGCGGCCTAGGTGGGGCAAGATTCTGCAGTGCTGAGGTAGGTCAAACTGGGGACGAGAGACGCCACGTCCAGGTGAGGCCAAACTGAGGACCAGAGTCACCAGATGCAGGTCAGGTCCAGGAGGGGAACAGAGTCACCAGATCCAGGTGAAGTCCAGGTGGGGACCAGAGTCACCAGATCCAGGTGAAGCCCAGGTGGGGACCAGAGTCACTAGGTCCAGATGATGCGAAGGTGAAGACCAGAGTTGCCAGGTACACGTGAATCCCCGGTTGGGATCAGAGGGATAGGTCCATGTGAGGCCGGCGTGGGGACCATGGACAACAGGTCTACTTGAGGCCCAGGTGTGGAACACAGTAAGCGGATCCAGGTGAGTTCCCGGTGATGACAAGAGTCACCAGGTCCAGGTGAGGCCCATGTGAGCACCAATATTACCATGTCCAGTGGACGCCCTTGAAAGAACCAGAGTCAACAGTTCGAGGTCAGGCGCAGGTGGCAACCAGGGTCAACAGGTCCAAGTCAGGCCAAAGTGGGGTTCACAGAACTAGGGCACCGTGAGACCAGAGGGGGACCAGAGTCACCTGGTCCAGGTGAGGTCCAGTTGTGGAACACAGTCACCGGGTCCCAATTTTGCCCAGTTGAGGACCATGGTCAACAGGGCCAGGTGAGGCCCAGATGAGGACCGCAGTCCCCAAATCCAGGTGAAGCCCAGGTGGGGACTACAGTCACCAGATCCAGAGTAGTCACAGGTGCAGGCCAGAATCACCAGGTTCAGGTGAGGTGCAGGTGGCAACCACACTCACCAGGTCCCGGTGAGGCCCTGGTGGGGACCAGAGTCACGAGGTACATGAGAAGCTAGAAACACTGCAGCCACCAAGGCCACATTATGTCCACGTGGGAACGAGAATCAACCAGGTGGGGATCCGACTCACCATGTCCAGGTGAGACCCACGTGGGAACCAGTGTCACCATGACCAGGTGAAGACCAGAGTTAATAGGTCCGGCTGGGTCACAGTTAGTGAACAGTGTAACCATATCCTGATGCTACCCAGGTGGGTACCAGAGACACCAGGTCCTGGTGAGGCCCAGGTGGGACCAGAGACATGAGTTCCAGGTGAGTTCCCAATGGGAACCACAGTCACCAGGTCAAGTGAGGCCATGCTTAGCATCAGAGTCACCAGTTACAGGTGAGGCCCAGGTGGAGCCAGAGTCACCTGGTTCTGAAGAAGCCAAAGTCAGGACCAGAGGTACAAGATCAGGTCAGTCCCAGTGGGGAATAGAGTAACCATATCCCGATTATCCCCAGGTAGAACCCGAGTCACCACGTCCAGATGAGGCGCAGGTGTGGAGCATATTCACTAGGTACCGGTGAGGCCCAGTTGAGGGCCAGAGTCACCAGGTCTTGTTGAGGCCTAGAGGGGTACAATTTTCAACTGGTCTAGGTGACATCCCGATGGGGACCAGAGTCACCATGTCAGGGTGAGGCTCAGAGGGGATCCAGAGTCATCATGTCCAGGTGAGGCTCAGGTGTGGAACAGAGTATCCAGGTCGTATTGGTCCAAAGGTGAGGACCAGAATCACCAGATCTGGGTGACGTCCAGTTAGGATCAGAGTCACCAGTTCCAGGTGAGGCCAAGAAGGAGTACACAGCAATCAGGTCCAGGTGGGGAACAAAGTAACCAAGACTGGGTGAGGCCCAGATGGGTACCAATTCACCAGGTCCAGGTGAGGCCCAGGTGGTTACCAGAGTTACCAGTTCCGGGGGAGGACCAGGTAAGGACCAGATTCATCAGGTCCAAGTGAGGCCCACGTGGGGACTTGTGTCTCCAGGTATGGGTGAGGCCCAGGTGGAAATCCCACTCACCAGGTCCAGGTGAGGCCAACGTGCAGGCCATGCAGAGGAACCATGTCCCGATGATGCCCACGTAGGGACCAGACTTACCAGGTCCAGGTGAGGCCAACCTGCAGGCCATGCAGTGGAACCATGTCCCAATGATGCCTAGGTAGGGAACAGAGTAACCAGGTCCGAATGAGGCCCAGATGGAGCATATTCACTAGGCCCAGGTGAGGCCCAGTTGAGGACCAGAGTCACCAGTTCTGGTTGAGGCCTAGAGGGGTACCAGAATCACCTGGTCCAGGTTACATCCTAATGGGGACCAGAGTCACCAGGTCAGGGTGAGAGCCAGAGATTTTCCAGAGTCATCATGTCCAGCTGAGGCTCAGGTGTGGAACAGAGTCACCAGGTACCAACGATGCCCAGGTGAGGACCAGAGTCACCAGGTCTGCGTGATGCGCAGATAGAATCAGAGTCACTAGTTCCAATTGAGGCCAAGAAAGAGTCCACATCAATCAGGTCCAGGTGGGGAACAAATCACCAGGACTGGGTGAGACCCAGATGGGTACAAGATTCACCAGGTCCAGGTGAGTCCCAGGTGGTGACCAGAGTCCCCGGGTCCGGGAAGGACCAGGTAAGGACCATATTCACAAGGTGCAAGAGGCCCACGTGGGGACCTGAGTCACCAGGTATGGGTGAGGTCCGGTGGCAATCCCACTCACCAGGTCCAGGTGAGGCCAACCTGCAGGCCAGAGTCTCCAGATCCAGGTGAGGCCCTCGTGGGGACCGGAGTCACCAGGTAAATGTGAGTCTACAAGAACACCACAGTCACCAGGTCCTTGTGTGGTTCATGTGGGAACGAGAGTCACCAGTTCCAGGTGAGACCCAGGTGGGGACCACAGTCACCAGGTCCAGATTGAGGCCTAGGTGGGGGGACCAGAGTCATCAGGACCAGTTGAGAACAAAGTGCGGAGCAAAGTTATCATGTCTAGGTGAGGCCCAGGTGGGGAACAGAGTGACCATGTCCCATTGATGCCAGGTGGGAAAAGAGTCACAAGGTCCAGACGTGGCCTAACTGAGGAGTAGATTCACCAGGTCCTGTTGAGGCCCAGATTAGGACCACTGTCCCCAGCTCCGGGTGAGTCCCAGAGGGGGACCAGAGTCACTGGTTCTGGTGATATCCAGGTGGGGACCAGAGTCAGCACGTCAGGGTGAGGCCCAGAGTGGGACGAGAATCACTAGGTCCAGGTGAGGCCCCGATGTGGAAGTGAGAAACCAGGTCCCATGATGCCCATATGAGGACCTGAGTCACCAGGTCCAGGTGAAGTCATTGTGGGAACCAGTCACCTCGTCCAGGTGAGGCCCAGGTGGGACCACAGTCACAAGGTCCAGGTGAGGCCCAGGTATATAAGAGAGTATCCAGGTCCCAATGATGCCCAGGTAAGGACCAGAGTCAACAGGTGCAGGAGAGGCCCAAATATGGATCAGAGTCATTGTGTTCCAGGTGAGGCCAGATGGAGACCACAGGATCGAGTTACAGGAGAGCCCCATATGGGAACCAGAGCCACCATATCCAGGTGAGAACCAGGTGGGACCACAGTCACAAGGTCCAGGTGAAGCGCAGGTGGAAACAGGATTCACCGACTCCAGGTGAGGCCCAGGTGGGGAGCTGTCACCAGATCCAAGTGAGGACAATCTAAGGACCAGATTCACCAAGCCCAATGAAGCCCAAGGGGTGACCAGAGTCACCAGGTAAGGGTGAGGCCCAGAGGGGGAACAGAGTAAAAAGTTTAGTTTGAGGCCAAGAATGGGACCAGAGGTCCCTGGTCAGAATAAGTTCCAGATGTGGGATATAGTGTCCAGGTCCCAATGATGCCTGGGTGAGGACCAGAGTCACTCGGACCATGCAGGCCCAGATGGGGAACAGAATCACTAGGTCCTGGTGAGGCATAGAATAAGACGACAGTCACCAGTATCAGGTGAGCCCCTTGTGTGAACCAGGGCCACTCTATGCAGCTGAGTCCCAGGTCCATGCGAGGCCCACGTGAGGACCAGATTCATCAGGTCGAATTGAGGCATAGCTGTGGACAAGAGTCACCAGGTCTGGGTGCGGTCTAGGTGGGGCATTATTCAGCAGTTCTGAGTTAGGTCAAAGTGGGGACGAGAGACACCAGGTCCAAGTGAGGGCAAACTGACTACCAGAGTCACCAGATCCAGGTGAGGTCCATGTTCAAAGAGAGTCACCAGGTCCAGGAGAGGTACAGGTGGGGGCCAGAGTCACCAGATCCAGGTGAAGTCCAGGTGGGGACCAGAGTCACCAGATCCAGATGAAGCACAGGTGGGACCAAAGTCAATAGGTCCAGATGAGGCCCAGAGTTACCAGGTATACGTGAGGCCCCGGTGGGGATCAGAAGCAACAGGTCCATGTGAGGCCGGCTTGGGGACGATGGTCAACAGGTCTACTTGAGGCCCAGGTGTGGAACACAGTAACCAGGTCCAGGAAGTCCCCGGGGGTGACAAGAGTCACCACGTCCAGGTGAGGCCCACGAGTGGACCAGGATCACCAGGTACATGGGAGGCCATTGAAAGAACCAGAGTCAACACTTCGCGGTCAGGCGTAGCTGGCAACCAGGGTCAGCAGGTCCAAGTCAGGCCAAAGTGGGGTTCACAGTCACTAGGGCACGGTGACACCCAGAGGGGGACCAGAGTCACCTGGTCCAGGTGAGGTTCAATTGTGGAACACAGTCACCGGGTCCCAATTTTGCCCAGTTGAGGACCATGGTCAACAGGGCCAGGTGAGGCCCAGATGGGGACCGGAGTCCCCAAGTCAAGGTGAAGCCCAGGTGGGGAACACAGTCACCAGATCCGGGGTAGTCTCAGGTGCAGACCAGAATCACCAGGTCCAGGTGAGGTGCAGGTGGAAACCACACTCACCAGATCCCTGTGAGGCCCTGGTGGGGACCAAAGACACGAGGTACATGAGAAGCTAGAAACACTGCAGCCACCAGGTCCACAAAATGTCCATGTGGGAACAAGAATCACCAGTTACAGGTGAGGACCAGGTTGCGATCCGACTCCCCATGTCCAGGTGAGACCAAGGTGGAAACAAGTGTCACCATGTCCAGGTGTGGCCCAGGTGAAGACCAGAGTTAATAGTTCCCGCTGGGTCACTGTTAGTTAACAGAGTACCATATCCTGATGCTAACCAGGTGGGTACCAGAGACACCAGGTCCTGGTGAGGGTCAAGTGGGGCCAGAGTCACCAGATCTGGTTGAGGCCTAGAGGGGTACCAGAATCACCTGTTAAGGTGACAACCAGATGGGGACCAGAGTCACCAGGTCAGGGTGAGGCCCAGAGAGGATCCACAGTCATCATGTGCAGGTGAGGCTCAGGTGTGGAACAGAGTCACCAGGTACCTATGATGCCCAGGTGAAGACCAGAGTCACCAGATATGGGTGATGCACAGATAGGATCAGAGTCACCAGATCTTGGTGAGGCGAAGAAAGTGTCCACAGCAAGCAGGTCCAGGTGGGTAACAAAGTCCCCAGGACTGGGTGAGGCCCAGATGGGGACCAGATTCACCAGGTCCAGGTGAGGCCCAGGTGGTGACCAGAGTTCCCGGGTCTGGGAGAGGACGAGTTAAGGACCAGATTCACCAGGTCCAAGACGCCCACGGGGGGAACTGAGACACCAGGTATGGGTGAGGCCCAGGTGGCCACCCCACTCACAAGTTCCAGGTGAGGCCAACCTGCATGCCAGAGTCACCAGATCCAGGTGAGGCCCTGGTGGGGACCGGAGTCACCAGGTAAATGTGAGTCAACAAGAACACCACAGTCACCAGGTCCTGGTGTGGTTCATGTGGGAACGAGAGTCACCAGATCCAGGTGAGACCCACGTGGCGACCACAGTCACCAGGTCCAGATTGAGGCCTAGGTGGGGGGACCAGAGTCATGAGGAACATTTGAGGCCAAAGTGTGGAGCAAAGTTATCATGTCCAGGTGAGGCCCAGGTGGGGAACAGAGTAACCATGTCCCATCGATGCCAGGTGGGAAAGGAGTCACAAGGTCCAGACGAGGCCTAAGTGAGGAGTAGATTCACTAGGTCCTGTTGAGGCCCGGTTGAGTACCAGTGTCCCCATCTCCGGGTGAGTCCCAGAGGGGGACCAGAGTCACCCGGTTCTGGGCATATCCAGCTGGGGACCAGAGTCACAATGTCAGGGTGAGGCCCAGAAGGGGATGAGAATCACTAGGTCCAGGTGAGGCCCCGATGTGGAACTGAAACAAGGTCCCATGATGCCCATATGAGGAACTGAATCACCAGGTCCTGGTGAGGTCCCTGTTTGAACCAGTCAACTCGTCCAGGTGAGGCCCAGGTGGGACCACAGTCACCATGTCTAAGTGAGGCCCACGTATATAAGAGAGTATCCAGTTGGCAATGATCCCCAGGTTAGGACCAGAGTCAACAGGTCCAGGAGAGGCCCAAATATGGATCAGAGTCATTTGGTTCCAGGTAAGTCCAGAAGGATACCACGGGAACCAGGTCCAGGAGAGCCCCATATGGGAACCAGAGCCACCAGATCCAGGTGAGTTCCAGGTGGGACCACAGTCACAAGGTCCAGGTGACGCGCAGGTGGCAAAAGGATTCACAATGTGCAGCTGAGTCCCAGGTGGCGACCAGTCAACAGATCCAGGTGCGAACCAGCTAAGGACCAGATTCACCAGGCCCAAGTGAAGCCCAAGGGGTGACCAGAGTCACCAGATAATGGTGAGGCCAGAGCTGGAACCAGAGTAACCAGTTTAGTTTGAGGCCCAGAATGGGACCAGAGTTCCCTGGTCAAAGTGAGGCCCAGGTGTGGAATAGAATATCCAGGTCCCAATGATGCCTGGGTGAGGACCAGAGTCACTAGGGCCATGCAGGCCCAGATGGGGAACAGAATCACTACGTCCTGGTGAGGCATAGAATAAGACCACAGTCAGCAGTATCAGGTGTGACCCTTGTGGGAACCAGATCCACTCTATCCAGCTGAGTCCCAGGTACATGTGAGGCACACGTGAGGGCCAGATTCATCAGGTCGAATTGAGGCATAGCTGGGGACAAGAGTCACCAGGTCTGGATGTGGCCTAGGTGGGGCAAGATTCAGCAGTTCAGAGTTAGGTCAAAGTGGGGACGAGAGCCACCAAGTCGAGGTGAGGCCAAACTGAGGACCAGAGTCACCAGATCCACATGAGGTCTATGTTGGAAAGGAGTCACCAGGTATAGGAGAGGTCCTGTGGTGGACCAGAGTCACCAGATCCAGGTGAAGTCCAGGTGGGGACCAGAGTCACTAGGTCCAGATGAGGCCCAGGTGAGGACCAGAGTTACCAGGTACACGTGAGGCCCCGGTGGGGATCAGAGGCAACATGTCCATGTGAGTCTGGCTTGGGGACCATGGTCAACAAGTCTACTTGATGCCCAGGTGTGGAACACAGTAAGCAGGTCCAGGTGAGTCCCCGGTGGTGACAAGAGTCACCACGTCCAGTTGAGGCCCAGATGGGGACCAGGATCACCAGGTCCAGGGGAGGCCCTTGAAAGAACCAGAGTCAACAGTTCGAGGTCAGGCGCAGGTGGCAACCAGGGTCCGCAGGTCCAAGTCAGGCCAAAGTGGGGTTCACAGTCACTAGGGCACGGTGACACCCAGAGGGGGACCAGATTCACTTGGTCCAGGTGAGGCCACTTGTGGAACACAGTCACCGGGTCCCAATTTTACCCAGTTGAGGACCATGGTCAACAGGGCCAGGTAAAGCCCAGATGGGGACCGGAGTCCCCAAATCCAGGTGAAGCCCAGGTGGGGACCACAGTCACCAGAGGCAAGGTAATCTCAGGTGCAGACCAGAATCACCAGGTCCAGGTGAGGTGCAGGTGGCAACCACACTCAGCAGGTCCCGGTGAGGCCATGGTGGGGATCAGAGTCACGAGGTACATGAGAAGCTAGAAACACTGCAGCCACCAAGTCCACATGATGTCCATGTGGGAACGAGAATCACCAGTTGCAGGTGATGACCAGGTGGGGATCCGACTCACCATATCCAGGTGAGGCCCTGGTGGGAACCAGTGTCACCATGTCCAGGTGTGGCCCAGGTGAAGACCAGAGTTAATAGGTCCGGCAGGGTCACTGTTAGTGAAAAGTGTAACCATATCCTGATGCTACCCAGGTGGGTATCAGAGACACCAGGTCCTGGTGAGGGTCAGGAGGGACCAGAGACATGAGGTCCAGGTGAGGTCCCGATGGGAACCACAGTCACCAGGTCAGATGAGGCCATGCATAGGATCAGAGTCACCAGTTACAGCTGAGGCCCAAGTGGAGCCAGAGTCACCTGGTACAGAAGAGGCCAAAGTCAGGACCAGAGTTACCGGAATCAGGTCAGTCCCAGTGGCCAATAGAGTAACCATGTCCCAATGATGCCCAGGTAGAACCAGAGTGACCAGGTCAGATGAGGCGCAGGTGGGGAGCATATTCACTAGGTCCCTGTGGCCCAGTTGAGGACCAGTAGCACCAGGTCTAGTTGAGGCCTACAGGGGTACCAGATTCACCTGATCTGGGTGACATCCAGATGGGGACCAGAGTCACCATGTCATGGTGAGGCCCAGAGGGGATCCAGAGTCATCATGTACAGGTGAGACTCAGGTGTGGAACAGAGTATCCAGGTCATAATGTCCACAGGTGAGGACCAGAGTCACCAGTTCTGGGTGAGGCCCAGTGAGGATCAGAGTCACCAGTTCCAGGTGAGGACAAGAAGGAGACCACAGCAATCAGGTCCATGTGGGAACAAAGTCACCAGGACTGGGTGAGGCCCAATGGGGACCAGATTCACCAGGTCCAGGTGATTCCCCGTTGGTGACCAGAGATACTAGTTCCGGGTGAGGACCAGGTAAGGACCAGATTCACTAGGTCCAAGTGAGGACCACGTGGGGCCTGTGTCACCAGGTATGGGTGAGGCACAGGTGGCAACCCCACTCACCAGGTCCAGGTGAGGCCAACCTGCAGGCCATGCAGAGGAACCGTGTCCAATGATGCCCAGGTAGGGTCCAGAGTTACCAGATCCAGGTGAGGCCCAGATGGAGCATATTCACTAGGTCCAGTTGAGGCCCACTTAAGGACCATAGTTACCAGATCTTGTTGAGGCAAATTAGGATACCAGAATCACCTGGTCCAGGTGACATCCAGATGGGGACCAGAGTCACCAGGTCAGGGTGAGGCCCAGAGAGGTTCCAGAGTAATCATGTTCAGGTGAGGCTCAGGTGTGGAACAGAGTCACCAGGTACCAAGGATGCCCAGGTGAGGACCAGAGTCACCAGGTCTCGTTGACGCCCAGATAGGATCAGAGTCACCAGTTCCAGGTGAGGCCAAGAAAGAGTCCACAGCAATCAGGTCCAGTTGGGGAACAAAGTCACCAGGACTGGGTGAGGCCCAGGTGTGGAACAGATTCACCAGGTCCAGGTGAGGCCCAGGTGGTGACCAGAGTCCCGGGTCTGGGCAGGACCAGGTAAGGAGAAGATTCACCAGGTCCAAGAGGCAACTGTGGGGACTTGAGTCACCAGGTATGGGTGATGCCCAGGAGGCAACCCCACTCACCAGGTCCAGGTGAGGCCAACCTGCAGGCCAGAGTCACCAGATACTGGTGAGATCTTAGTGGGGACCGGAGTCACAAGGTAAAAGAGAGTCTACAAGAACACCACAGTCACCAGGTCCAGGTGTGATTCATGTGGGAACGAGAGTCACCAGGTCCAGGTGAGACCCAGGTGGGTACCACAGTCACCAGGTCCAGATTGAGGCCTAGGTGGGGGGACGAGAGTCATCAGGACCATTTGAGGCCAAAGTGTGGAGCAAAGTTATCATGTCCAGGTGAGGCGCAGGTGGGGAACAGAGTAACCATGTCCCATTGATGCCAGGTGGGAAAAGAGTCACAAGGTCCAGACGAGGTCTAAGTGAGGAGTCGATTCACCAGGGCCTGTTGAGGCCCAGTTGAGGAGCAGTGTCCCCAGATCCGGGTGAGTCCAATAGGGGGACCAGAGTCACCCGATTCTGGTGATATCCAGCTGGAGACCAGAGTCACCACGTCAGGGTGAGGCCTAGAGGGGGACGAGAATCACTAGGCCCAGGTGAGGCCCCGATGTGGAACTGAGAAACCAGGTCCCATGATGCCCATATGAGGACCTGAGTCACCAGGTCCAGGTGAGGTCCCTGTGGGAACCAGGCACCTCGTCCAAGTGAGGCCCAGGTGGGTCCACAGTCACCAGGTCCAGGTGAGGCCCAGGTATATAAGTGAGTATCCAGGTCCCAATGAGGCCAGGTAAGGACCACAGACAACAGATCCAGGATAGGCCCAAATATGGTTCAGAGTCATTGTGTTCCATGTGAGGCCAGATGGAGCCCACAGGAACCAGGTCCAGGAGAGCCCAATATGGGACCAGAGCCACCAGATCCAGGTGAGGTCCAGGTGGGAACACAGCCACAAGGTCCATGTGAGGCGCAATTGGCAACAGGATTCACCAAGTCCAGGGGAGGCCCAGGTGGCGACCAGTCACCACATCCAGGTGCGGACCAGCTAAGGTCCAGATTCACCAGGCCCAAGAGAAGTCAAAGGGGTGACCAGAGTCACCAGGTAAGGGTGAGGCCCAGAGGGGGGACCAGAGTAACCAGTTTAGTTTGAGGCCCAGAATGGGACCAGAGGGCCCTGGTCAGAGTGAGGCCCAGGTGTGGAATAGAGGATATCCAGGTCCCAATGATGCCTGGGTGAGGAACAGAGTTACTAGGGCCATGCAGGCCTAGATGGGGAACAGAATCTCCAGGTCCTGGTGAGGCATAGAAAAAGACCACAGTCAGCAGTATCAGGTGAGCCCATTGTGGGAACCAGAGCCACTCTATCCAGCTGAGTCCCAGGACCATGTGAGGCCCACGCGAGGACCAGATTCATCAGATGGAATTGAGGCATAGCTGGGGACAAGAGTCACCAGGTCTGGGTGCGGCCTAGGTGGGGCAAGATTCAGCAGTTCTGAGTTAGGGCAAAGTGGGGACAAGAGTCAACAGGTCCAGGTGAGGCCAAACTGAGGACGAGAGTCACCATGTCCAGGTGAGGTCCAGGTGGGGACCAGTGTCATTAGATCCAGGTGAAGTCCAGGTGGGGACCAGAGTCACGAGATCCAGGTGAAGTCCAGGTGGGGACCAGAGTCACTAGGTCCAGATGAGTCCCAGGTGAGGACCAGAGTAACCAGGTACACGTGAGCTCCGTTTTTTTTTTTATTTATTTATTTATTTATTTATTTATTTATGATAGGCACACAGTGAGAGAGAGAGAGAGAGGCAGAGACACAGGCAGAGGGAGAAGCAGGCTCCATGCTCCGGGAGCCCGACGTGGGATTCGATCCCGGATATCCAGGACCGCGCCCTGGGCCAAAGACAGGCGCCAAACCGCTGCGCCACCCAGGGATCCCTGAGCTCCGGTTTTGATCAGAGGCAACAGGTCCATGTGAGGCCGGCCTGGGGCCAATGGTCAACAGGTCTACTTGAGGCCCAGGTATGGAACACAGTAAGCAGGTCCAGGTGAGTCCCCGGTGTTGACAAGAGTCACCAAGTCCAGGTGAGGCCCAGGTGGGGACCAGGATCACCACGTCAGGGTGAGGCCCAGAGCGGGACGAGAATCACTAGGTCCAGGTGAGGCCCCGATGTGGAACTGAGAAACCAGGTCCCATGATGCCCATATGAGGACCTGAGTCACCAGGTCCAGGTGAGGTCCCTGTGGGAACCAGTCACCTCGTCCACGTGAGGCCCAGGTGGGACCAAAGTCAACAGGTCCAGGTGAGGCCCAGCTATATAAGAGAGTATCCAGCTCCCAATGATGGCCAGGAAAGGACCAGAGTCAACAAGTCCAGTAGAGGCCGAAATATGGATCACAGTCATTTTGTTACAGGTGAGGCCAGATGGAGACCACAGGAACCAGGTCCAGGAGAGCCCCATATGGGAACCAGAGCCACCAATCCAGGTGAGGTCCAGGTAGGACAACAGTCACAAGGTCCATGTGAGGCGCAGGTGGCAAGAGGATTCACCAGGTCCAGGTGAGGCCCAGGTGGCGACCAGTCACCAGATCCAGGGGAGGACCAGCTAAGCACCAGATTCACCAGGCCCTAGTGAAGCCCAAGGGGTGACCAGAGTCACCAGGTAAGGGTGAGGCCCAGAGGGGGAACCAGAGTAACCAGTTTACTTTGAGGCCCAGAATGGGACCAGAGGTCCATGGTCAAAGTGAGTCCCAGGTGTGGAATAGAGTATCCAGGTCCCAGTGATGTCTGGGTGAGGACCAGAGTCACTAGGGCCATGTAGGCCCAGATGGGGAACAGAATCAGTAGGTCTTGGTGAGGCATAGTATAAGACCACAGTCCGCAGTATCAGGTGAGCCCCTTGTGGGAACCAGAGCCACTCTATCCAGCTGAGTCCCAGGTCCATGTGAGGCCCACGTGAGGACCATATTCATCAGATCGAATTGAGGCATAGCTTGGGACAAGAGTCACCAGGTCTGGGTGCGGCCTAGGTGGGGCAAGATTCAGCAGTTCTGAGTTAGGTCAAAGTGGGGACGAGAGACACCAGGTCCAGGTGAGGCCAAACTGAGGACCAGAGTCACCAGGTCCAGGAGAGTTCCAGGTGGGGAACATAGTCACCAGGACTGGGTGAGTCCCAGATGGGGACCAGATTCTCCAGGTCCAGGTGAGGCCCAGGTGTTGACCAGAGTTACCAGTTCCAGGTGAGGATCAGGTAAGGACCAGATTCACCAGGTCCATGTAAGGCCCACAGGGGGACCTGTTTCACCATGTATGGGTGAGGCCCAGGTGGCAAACCCTCTCACCATTTCAAGGTGAGGCCAACCTGCAGGCCATGCCGAGGAACCGTGACCCGATGATGCCCAGGTAGGGACCAGAGTTACCAGGTAAATGTGAGGCCAACCTGCAGGCCATGCAGTGGAACCATGTCCCGATGATGCCCAGGTAGAGACCAGAGTCACCAGTTCCATATGTGACCCAGATGGAGCTTATTCACTAGGTCCAGGTGAGGCCCAGTTGAGTACGAGAGGCACCAGAACTGGTTGAGGCCTAGAGGGGTACCAGAGTCACCTGGTCCAGGTGACAACCAGATGGGGACCAGAGACACCAGGTCAGGGTGAGGCCCAGCCAGGTTCCAGAGTCATCATGTCCAGGTGAGACTCACGTGTCGAACAGAGTGACCAGGTACCAATGATGCCCAGGTTAGGTGCAGAGTCACCAGGTCTGGGTGACGCACAGATAGGATCAGAGTCACCAGATCCAGGTGAGGCCCTACTGGGGACCGGAGACACCAGGTAAATGTGAGTCTACAAGAACACCACAGTCAACAGGTCCAGCTGTGGTTCATGTGGGAACGAGAGTCACCAGGTCCAGGTGAGGCCAAACTGAGGACCAGAGTCACCAGATCCAGGTGAGGTCCATGTTGGAAAGAGAGTCACCAGGTCCCGGAGAGGTCCAGGTGGGGACCAGAGTCACTAGATCCAGGTGAAGTACAGGTGGGGACCAGAGTCACCAGATCCAAGTGAAGCCCAGGTGGGGACCAGAGTCACTAGGTCCAGATGAGGCCTAGGTGAGGACCAGAGTTACCAGGTACACGTGAGGCCCCGGTGGGGATCAGAGGCAACAGGTCCATGTGAGGCCGGCTTGGGGACCATGGTCAACAGGTCTACTTGAGGCCCAGGTGTGGAACACAGTAAGCAGGTCCAGGTGAGTCCCAGGTGGTGACAAGAGTCACCACGTCCAGGTGAGGCCCAGGTGGGGACCAGGATCACCAGGTCCGGGGGAGGGCCTTGAAAGAACCAGAGTCAACATTTCGAAGTCAGGCGCAGCTGGCCACCAGGGTCAGCAGGTCCAAGTCAGGCCAAAGTGGGGTTCACAGTCACTAGGGCACGGTGAGACCCAGAGGGGGACCAGAGTCACCTGGTCCGGTTGAGGTCCAGTTTTGGAATACAGCCACCGGGTCCAATTTTGCCCAGTTGAGAACCAATGTCAACACGCCAGGTGAGGCCCAGATGGGGACCGGAGTCCCCAAATCCAGGTGAAGCCCAGGTGGGGACCACAGTCACCAGATCCAGCGTAGTCTCAGGTGCAGACGGGAATCACCAGGTCCAGGTGAGGTGCAGGTGGCAACCACACTCACCATGTGCCGGTGAGGCCCTGGTGGGGAGCAGAGTCACGAGGTACATGAGAAGCTAGAAACACTGCAGCCACCAGGTCCACATGATGTCCATGTGGGAACGAGAATCACCAGATACAGGTGAGGACCAGTTGGGGATCCGACTTACCATGTCCAGGTGAGACCCAGGTGGGAACCAGTGTCACCATGTCCAGGTGTGGCCCAGGTGAAGACCACAGTTAATAGGTCCGGCTGGGTCACTGTTAGTGAACAGTGTAACCATATCCTGATGCTACCCTGGTGGGTACCAGAGACACCAGGGCTTGGTGAGGCCAAGGTGGGTCCAGGGACATGAGGTCCAGGTGAGGTCCCATTGGGAACCACAGTCACAATGTCAAGTGAGGCCATGCTTAGGATCAGAGTCACCAGTTCCAGGTGAGGCCCAGGTGGAGCCAGAGTCACCTGGTACAGAAGAGGCCAAAGACAGGACCAGAGTTACCAGGATCAGGTCTGTCCCAGTGGGGAATAGAGTAACCATGTCTCAAAGATGCCCAGGTACAAGCAGAGTCACCAGGTCCAGATGAGGCGCAGTTGGGGAGCATATTCACTAGGTACAGATGAGGCCCAGTTGAGGACCAGAGTACCCGATCTGGGTGAGGCCTAGAGGGGTACTAGAATCACCTGGTCCAGGTGACATCCAGATGGGGACCAGAGTCACCATGTCAGGGTGAGGCCCAGAGGGTATCCAGAGTCATCATGTTCAGGTGAGACTCAGGTGTGGAACAGAGTCACCAGGTACCAATGATGCCCAGGTGAGGACCAGGGTCACCAGGTCTGGGTGACGCGCAGATAGGATCAGAGTCACCAGTTCCAGGTGAGGCCAAGAAAGAGTCCACAGCAATCATGTCCAGGTGGGGCACAAATTTACCAGGACTGGGTGAGGCCCAGTTGGAGACCAGATTCAGCAGGTATAGGTGAGGCCCAGGTGGTGACCAGAGTCCCCGGGTCTGGGAGAGGACCAGGTAAGGACCAGATTCACCAGGTCCAAGAGGCCCACGTGGGGACCTGATTCACCAGGTATGATTGAGGCCCAGGTGGCAACCCCACTCAACAGGTCCAGGTGAGGCCAGCCTGCAGGCCATGCAGAGGAACCATGTCCCGATGGTGCCCAGGTAGGGACCAGAGTTACCAGGTCCAGGTGAGGCCCATGTGGGGAGCATGTTCACTAGGTCCCGGAGAGGCCCAGTTGAGGACAAGGGTCACCAGGTCTAGTTGAGGCCTAGAGGGGTACCATATTCACTTGGTCTAGGTGACATCCAGATGGGGACCAGAGTCACCATGTCAGGGTGAGGCCCAGAGGGGATCCAGAGTCATCATGTCCAGGTGAGGCTCAGGTGTGGAACAGAGTATCCAGATCATAATGGTCCTCAGGTGAGAACCAGAGTCACCAGATCTGGGTGAGGCCCAGATGGGGACCAGATTCACCAGGTCCATGTGAGGCCCAGGTGGGGACCTGATTCCCCATTCTGGGAGAGGACCAGGTAAGGACCAGATTCACCAAGTCCAAGAGGCCCACGTGGGGACCTGAGTCACCAGGTATGGGTGAGGCCCAGGATGGAAACCCACTCACCAGGTCCAGGTGAGGCCAACCTGCAGGCCAGAGTCACCAGATCCAGGTGAGGCACTAGTGGGGACCGCAGTCACCAGGTAAATGTGAGTCTACAAGAACACCACAGTCCCCAGGTCCAGATGGGGTTCATGTGGCAAGGAGAGTCAACAGGTCCAGGTGAAACCCAGGTGGGGACCACAGTCACCAGGTCCAGTTTGAGGCCTAGGTGGGGGGACGAGGGTCATCAGGGCCAGTTGATATGAAAGTGTGGAACAAAGTTTTCATGTCCGTGTGAGGTCCAGGTGGGGACCAGAGTAACCTTGTCCCATTGATGCCAGGTGGGAAATGAGTCACAAGGTACATACGAGGCCTAAGTGAGGAGTAGATTCACCAGGTCATGTTGAGGCACAGTTGAGGACCAGTGTCGCCAGCTCCGCCTGAGGCCCAGAGGGGGACCAGTGTCACCGGTTCTGGTATATCCAGGTGGTGACCAGAGTCACCACGTCAGGGTGAGTCCCAGAAGGGGACGAGAATCACTAGGTGCAGGTGAGGCCCCGATGTGGAACTGAGAAACCAGGTCCCATGATGCCCATATGAGGACCTGAGTCACCAGATCCAGGTGAGGTCCCTGTGGGAACCAGTCACCTCGTCCAGGTGAGGCCCAGGTGGGACCACAGTCACCAGGTTCAGGTTAGGCCCAGGTATATAAGAGAGTATCCAGGTCCCAATGATGCCCATGTAAAGACCAGTGTTAACAGGTCCAGGAGAGGCCCAAATATGGATCAGAGTCATTGTGTTCCAGGTGAGGCCTGATGGAGACCACAGGAACCAGTTATAGGAGAGCCACATATGGGAACCAGAGCCACCAGATCCAGGTGTGGTCCAGGTGGGACCACAGTCACAAGGTCCAGGTGACGCGCAGGTGGCAACAGGATTCACCAAGTACAGGTGAGGCCCAAGTGGCGAACTGTCACCAGATCCAAGTGAAGACAAGCTAAGGACCAGATTCACCAGGCCCAAGTGAAGCCCAAGGGGTGACCAGAGTCACCAGGTAAGGGTGAGGCCCAGAGGGGGAACCAGAGTAACCAGTTTAGTTTGAGGACCAGAATGGGACAAGAGGTCCCTGGTCAGATTGAGGCCCAGGTGTGGAATAGAGTATCCCGGTCCCAATGATGCCTGGGTGAGGACCAGAGTCACTAGGGCCATGCAGGCCCAGATGGGGAACAGAATCAATAGGCCCTGGTGAGGCATAGTATAAGACCACAATCACCAGTATCAGGTGAGACCCTTGTGGGAACCTGAGCCACTAAATACATCTGAGTCCCAGGTCCATGTGAGCTCCACGTGAGGAGCAGATTCATCAAGTCGAATTGAGGCATAGCTGGGGACAAGAGTCACCAGGTCTGGATGCGGCCTAGGTGGGGCAATATCAGCAGTTCTGAGTTAGGTCAAAGTGGGGACGAGAGATACCAGGTCCAGGTGAGGCCAAACTGATTACCAGAGTCACCAGATCCAGGTAAGGTCCATGTTGGAAAGAGAGTCAGCAGGATCAGGAGAGGTCCAGGTGGGGACCAGAGTCACCAGATCCAGGTGAAGTCCAGGTGGGGACCATAGTCATCAGATCCAGATGAAGCCCAGGTAGGGACCAGAGTCACTAGGTCCAGATGAGGCCCAGGTGAGGACCAGAGTTACCAGGTACACGTGAGGCCCCGGTGAGGATCAGAGGCAACTGGTCCATGTGAGGCCGGCTTGGGGACCATGGTCAATAGATCTACTTGAGGCCCAGGTGTGGAACACACTAAGCAGGTCCAGGTGAGTCCCCGGTGGTGACAAGGGTCACCATGTCCATGTGAGGCCCAGGTGGGGACCAGGATCACCAGGTACAGGGGAGGCCCTTGAAAGAACCAGAGTCAACAGTTCGAAGTCAGGCGCAGGTGGAAACCAGTGTCAGCAGGTCCAAGTCAGGCCAAAGTGGTGTTCACAGTCACTAGGGCACGGTGAGACCCAGAGGGGGACTAGAGACACCTGGTCCAGGTGACGTCCAGTTGTGGAACACAGTCACCGGGTCCCAATTTTGCTAAGTTGAGGACCATGGTCAACGGGGCCAGGTGAAGCCCAGATGGGGATCGGAGTCCCCAAATCCAGGTGAAGCCCAGGTGGGGACCACAGTCACCAGGTCCAGGGTAGTCTCAGGTGCAGACCACATTCACCATGTCCAGATTTGGCCCAGGTGAAGACCAGAGTTAATATGTCCAGCTGGTTCACTGTTAGTGAGCGATGTAACCATATCCTGATGCTATCCAGGTGGGTACCAGAGATACAAAGTCCTGGTGAGGCCCAGTATGGACCAGAGACATGAGGTCCAGGGGAGGTCCCGATGGGAACCACAGTCACCAGGTCAGGTGAGGCCATGCATACGATCAGAGTCACCAGTTACAGGTGAGGCCCAGGTGGAGCCCGAGTCACCTGGTAGAGAAGAGGCCAAAGTCAGGACCAGAGTTACCAGGATCAGGTCAGTCCCAGTGGGGAATAGAGTAACCATGTCACGATGATACCCAGGTAGAACCAGAGTCACCAGGTCCAGATGAGGCTCATTTTTGGAGCATGCTCACTAGGTCCCGGTGAGGCCCAGTTGAGGACCAGGGTCACCAGGTCAAGTTTAGGCCTAGAGTGGTACCAGATTCACCTGGTCTATGTGACAACCAGATGGGGACCAGAATCACCATGTCAGGCTGAGGCCCAGAGGGGTTCCAAGGTAATCATGTCCAAGTGAGTCTCAGGTGTGGAACAGAGTATCCAGGTCATAATGGTCCACAGGTGAGGACCAGAGTCACCAGATATGGGTGAGGCCCAGTTAGGTTCAGAGTCAACAGTTCCTGGTGAGGCCAAGAAGGAGTCCACAGCAATCAGGTCCAGGTGGCAACAAAGTCACCAGGACTGGGTGAGGCCCAGATGGGGACGAGTTTCACCGGCCCATGTGATTCCTTGGTGGTGACCAGAGATACCAGTTCCGGGTGAGGACCAGGTAAGGACCAGATTCACCAGGTCCAAGTGAGGCCCACGTGGGTTTCTCGGTCACCAGGTATGGGGGAGGCCCAAGTGGCAACCCGACTCACCAGGTCCAGGTGAGGCCAACCTGCAGGCCGTGCTGTGGAACCATGTCCCGATGATGCCCAGGGAGGGGCCAGAGTCACCAGGTCCAAATGAGGCCCAGATGGTGCATATTCACTAGGTCCAGGTGAGGCCCAGTTGACAATCACAGTCACCAGATCTGGTTGAGTCCTAGAGGGGTGCCAGAATCACCTGGTCCACGTGACATCCAGATGGGGACCAGAGTCACCATGTCTGGGTGAGGCCCAGAGAGGTTCCAGTGTCATCATGTCCTGGTGAGGATCAGGTGTGGAACAGAGGCACCAGGTACCAATGATGCCCAGGTGAGGACCAGAGTCACCCGGTCTGGGTGACGCGCAGATACGATCAGAGTCACCAGTTCCAGGTGAGGCCAAGAAAGAGTCTACAGCAATCAGGTCCAGGTGGGGAACAAAGTCACCAAGACTGGGTGAGGCCCAGATGGGGACCAGAATCACCAGGTCCAGGTGAGGCCCAGGTGGTGACCAGAGTCCCTGTGTCTGGGACAGGCCAGGTAAGGACCAGATTCACCAGGTCCAAGAGGCCCACGTGGGGACCTGAGTCACCAGTTATGTGTGACGCCCATGTGTCAACCCCACTCACCAAGTCCAGGTGAGGCCAACCTGCAGGCCAGAGTCACCAGATACAGGTGAAGCCCTAAAGGGGACCGGAGTCACCAGGGAAATGTGAGTCTACAAGAACACCACAGTCACCAAGTCCAGGTGTGGTTCATGTAGGAACGAGAGTCACCAGGTCCAGGGGAGACCCAGGTGGGGACCACAGTCACCAGGTCCTGATTGAGGCCTAGTTGGGGGGAAGAAAGTCATCAGGACCAGTTGAGGCCAAATAATGGAGCAAAGTTATCATGTCCAGGTGAGGCCCATGTGGGGAACAGAGTAACCATGTCCCATTGATGCCAGGTGGGAAAAGAGTCACAAGGTCCAGACGAGGCCTAAGTGAAGAGTAGATTCATCAGGTCCTGTTGAGGCCCAGTTGAGGACCAGTGTCCCCGGCTCCGGATGAGTCCCAGAGTGGGACCAGAGTCACCCGGTTCTGGTGATATCCAGGTGGGGACCAGAGTCACCACGTCAGGGTGAGGCCCAGAGTGGGAGGTGAATCACTAGGTCCAGGTGAGGCCGCGATGTGGAACTGAGAAACCAGGTCCCATGATGCCCATATGAGGACCTGAGTCACCAGGACCAGGTGAGGTCCCTGTTGGAACCAGTCACCTCTTCCAGGTGAGGCCAAGGTGGGACCTCAGTCACCAGGTCCAGGTGAGCCCCAGGTGTATAATATAGTACCCAGGTCCCAATGATGCCCAGGTAAGGACCAGAGTTAACAGGTCCAGGAGAGGCCCAGATATGGATCAGAGTCATTGTGTTCCAGGTGAGGCCAGATGGAGACCACAGGAACACGGAACAGGAGAGCCCCATATGGGAACCAGAGCCACCAGATCCAGGTGAGGTCCAGGTGGGACCACAGTCACAAGGTCCAGGTGACGCGCAGGTGGCAACAGGATTCACCAAGTCCAGGTGAGGCCCAGGGGGCGACCAGTCGCCAGATCTAGGTGAGCACCAGCCAAGGACCAGATTCACCAGGCCCAAGTGAAGCCCAAGGGGTGACCAGAGTCACCAGGTAAGGGTGAGGCCCAGAGGGGGAACCAGAGTAACCAGTTTAGTTTGAGGCACAGAATGGGACCAGAGGTCCCTGGACAAAGTGAGACCCAGGTGTGGAATAGAGTATCCAGCTCCCAATGATGCCTTGGTGAGGACCAGAGTCACTAGGGCCATGCAGACCCAGATGGGGAACAGAATCACTAGGTCCTGGTGAGGCATAGAATAAGACCACAGTCAGCAGTACCATTTGAGCCCCTTGCGGGAACAAGAGCCACTCTATCCAGCTGAGTCCCAGGTCCATGTGAGGCCCAGGTGAGGACCAGATTATCAGGTCGTATTGAGGCATAGCTGGGGAGAAGAGTCACCAGGTCTAGGTGCGGCCTAGGTGGGGCAAGATTCATCAGTTCTGAGTTAGGTCAAGGTGGGAATGAGAGACATTAGATCAAGGTGAGGCCAGACTGAGGAGCAGAATAACCGGATCCAGGTGAGGTCCATGTTGGAAAGAGAGTCTCCAGGTCCAGGAGAGGTCCAGTTGGGGACCAGATTCACCAGATGCAGGTGAAGTCCAGGTGGGGACCAGAGTCACCAGATCCAGGTGACTTCCAGGTGGGGACCAGAGTCACCAGATCCATGTGAAGCCCAGGTTGGGACCAGAGTCACTAGGTCCAGATGAGGCCCAGGTGAGGACCAGAGTTACGAGGTACACGTGAGGCCCCGGTGGGGATCAGAGGCTGCAAGTCCTTGTGAGGCCGGCTTGGGGACCTTGGTCAACAGGTCTATTTGAGGCCCAGGTTTGGAACACAGTAACCAAGTCCAGGTGAGTCCGCGGTGGTGACAAGGTTCATCACGTCCAGGAGAGGCCCAGGTGGGCACCAGGATCACCAGGTCCAAGTAGGCCCTGGAAAGAACCAGAGTCAACAGTTCGAGGTCAGGCGCAGGTGGCAGCCATGGTCAGAAGGGCCAAGACATGCCAAAGTGGGGTTCACAGTCACTAGGGCACGGTGAGACCAAGAGGGGGACCAGAGTCATTTGGTCCAGGTGAGGTTCAGTTGTGGAACACAGTCACCGGGTCCCAATTTTGCCCAGTTGAGGACCATGATAAACAGGGCCAGGTGAGACCCAGATGGGGACCAGAGTCCCTAAATCCAGGTGAAGCCCAGGTGGGGACCAGAGTCACCAGATCCAGGTGACGCCCAGGTGGGGACCACAGTCACCAGATCCAGGGTAGTCTCAGGTTCAGACCAGAATCACCAGGTCCAGGTGAGGTGCAGGTGGCAACCACACTCACCAGATCCCGGTGAGGCCCTGGTGGGGACCAGTGTCACGAGGTACATGAGAAGCTAGAAACACTGCAGCCACCAGGTCCACATCATGTCCATGTGGAAACGAGAATCACCAGTTACATGTGAAAACCAGGTGGGAATCCCACTCAACATGTCCAGGTGAGAACCAGGTGGGAACCAGTGTCACCATGTCCAATTGTGGCCCAGGTGAAGACCAGAGTTAATAAGTCCGGCTGGGTCACTGGTAGTGAACAGTGTAACCATATCCTGATGCTACCCGGGTGGGGACCAGAGACACCAGGTCCTGGTGAGGCCCAGGTGGGACCAGAGACATGAGGTCCAAGTGAGGTCCCGATGGGAACCACAGTCACCAGGTCAGGTGAGGCCATGCTTAGGATCAGAGTCACCAGTTACAGGTGAGGCTCAGGTGGAGCCAGAGTCACCTGGTACAGAAGAGACCGAAGTCAGGACCAGAGTTACCAGGATCAGGTCAGTCCCAGTGGGGAATAGAGTAACCATGTCCCGATGATGCCCAGGTAGAACCAGAGTCACCAGGTCCAGGTGAGGCACAGGTGGGGAGCATATTCACTAGGTCCCGGTGAGGCCCAGTTGAGGACTAGAGTCACCAGGTCTAGTTGAGGCCTAGAGGAATACCAGATTCACCTGGTCTACGTGACATCCAGATGGGGACAAGAGTCACCATGTCAGGGTGAGCTCCAGAGGGGATCCAGAGTCATCGTGTCCTGGTGAGGCTCAGGTGTGGAACAGAGTATCCAGGTCATAATGGTCCACAGGTGAGGACCAGAGTCACTAGATCTGGGTGAGGCCAACTTAGGATCAGAGTCACCAGTTCCAGGTGAAGCCAAGAAGGAGTCCACATCAATCAGGTCCAGGTGGGGAACAAAGTCACCAGGACTGGGTGAGGCCCAGATGGGTACCAGGTTCACCAGATCCAGGTGATTCCCAGGTGGTGACCAGAGTTACCAGTTCCGTGTGAGGACCAGTATGGACCAGATTCACCAGGTCCCAGAGGACCAAGTGGGGAACTCTTTCACCAGGTATAGGTGAGGCTCAGTTGGAAACCTTACTCACCAGGTCCAGGAGTGGCCAACCTCCATGCCAGAGTCACCAGATCCTGGTGAGGCCATAGTGGGTAGGGGAGTCAACAGGTAAATGTGAGTTTACAAGAACACCACAGTCACCAGGTCCAGGTGTGGTTCATGTGGGAACGAGCGTCACCAGGTCCAGGTTGAGGCCTAGGTGGGGGGACAAGAGTCATCAGGACAAGTTAAGGCCAAAGTGTGGAGCAAACTTATCATGTCCAGGTGAGGTCCAGGTGGGGAACAGAGTAACCATGTCCCATTGATTCCAGGTGGGAAAAGAGTCACAAGGTCCAGACGAGGCCTATGTGAGGAGGTCACCAGGTCCTGTTGAGACCCTGTTGAGGACCAGTGTCCCCATCTCCGGGTGAGTCCCATAGGGGGACGAGAGTCACCATGTTCTGGTGATATCCAGGTGGGGACCAGAGTCACCACTTCAGCGTGTGGCCCAGAGTGGGACAAGAATCACTAGTTCCAGGTGAGGCCCCGATGTGGAATTGAGAAACCAGGTCCCATGATGCCCATATGAGGACCTGAGTCACCAGGTCCAGGTGAGTTCCCTGTGGGATCCAGTCACCTCGTCCAGGTGAGGCCCAGGTGGGACCATATTCACCAGGTCCCGGTGAGGCCCAGGTATATAAGAGAGTATCCAGGTCCCAATGATGCCCAGGTAAGGACCAGAGTCAACAGGTGCAGGAGAGGCCCAAATATGGATCAGAGTCATTTTGTTCCAGGTGAGGCCAGATGGAGACCACAGGAACCAGGTCAGGAGAGCCCCATATGGGAACCAGAGCCACCAGATCCAGGTGAGGTCAAGGTGGGACCACTGTCACATGGTCCAGGTGAGGCGCAGGTGGCAACAGGATTCACCAAGTCCAGGTGAGGCCCAGGTGGCGACCAGTCACCAGATACAGGTACGGACCAGGTAAGGACCAGATTCACCAGGCCCAAGTGAAGCCCAAGGGGTGACCGGAGTCACCAGGTAAGGGTGAGGCCCAGAGGGGGAAGCAGAATAACCAGTTTAGTTTGAGGCCCAGAATGGGACCAGAGGTCCCTGGTCAAAGTGAGGCCCAGATGTGGAATAGATTATCCTGGTCCCAATGATGCCTGGGTGAGGACCAGAGTCACTAGGGCCATGCAGGCCCAGATGCGGAACAGAATCACTAGGCCCTGGTGAGGCAGAGAATATGACCACAGTCAGCACTATCAGGTGAACCCATTTTGGGAAACAGAGCCACTTTATCCAGCTGAGTCCCAGGTCCATGTGGGCCCACGTGAGGACCAGATGCATAAGCTCGAATTGAGGCATAATTCGGGACAAGAGTCATCAGGTGTGGGTGCGGCCTAGGTGGGGCAAGATTCAGCAGTTCTGAGTTAGGTCAAAGTGGGGACGAGAGACACCAGGTCCAGGTGAGGCCAAACGGAGGACCAGAGTCACCAGATCCAGGTGAGGTCCATGTTGGAAAGAGAGTCACCAGGTCCAGGAAAGGTCCAGGTGGGGACCAGAGTCACCAGATGCAGGTAAAGCCCCTGTGGGGACCAGAGTCACTATGTCCAGATGAAGCCCAGGTAAGGACCAGAGTTACCAGGTACACGTGAGGCGCCGGCAGGTATCAGAGGCAACAGTTCCATGTGAGGCAGGCTTGGGGACCATGGTCAAGAGTTCTACTTGAGGCCTAGTGTGGAACACTGTAACCAGGTCCAAGTGAGTCCCCGGTGGTGACAAGAGTCACCAGGTCCAGGTGAGGCCCGGGTGGGGACCAGGATCACCAGGTACAGGGGAGGCCCTTGAAAGACCCAGAGTCAACAGTTCGAGGTCAGGCGCAGGTGGCAACCAGGGACAGAAGGTCCAAGTCAGGCCAAAGTGGGTTTCACAGTCACTAGAGCACGGTGAGACCCAGAGGGGGACCAGAGTCACCTGGTCCAGGTGAGGTCCATGTGTGGAACACAGTCACCGTGTCCCAAATTTACCCAGTTGAGAACCATGGTCAACAGGGCCAGGTGAGGTCCAGATGGGAATCGGAGTGCCCAAATCCAGGTGAAGCCCAGGTTGGGACCATAGTCAACAGATCCAGGGTAGTCTCAGGTGCAGACCAGAATCACCAGGTCCAGGTGAGGTGCAGGTGGCAACCACACTCACCAGGTCCCGGTGAGGCCCTGGTGGGGACCAGAGTCACGATGTACATGAGAAGCTAGAAACACTGCAGCCACCAGGTCCACATGATGTCCATGTGGGAAAGAGAATCACCAGTTACAGGTGAGTACCAGGTGGGGATCCGACTCACCATGTCCAGGTCAGACCTAGGTGGGAACCAGTGTCACCATGTCCAGGTGTGGCGAGGTGAAGACCAGAGTTAATAGGTCCGGCTGGGTCAATGTTAGTGAACAGTGTAACCATATCCTGAAGCTACCCAGGTGGGTACCAGAGACACCAGGTCCTGGGGAGGCCCAGGTGGGAACAGAGACATGAGGTCCAGGTGAGGTCCCGATGGGAACCACAGTCACCAGGTCAGGTGAGGCCATGCTTAGGATCAGAGTCACAGGTTACAGGTGAAGCCCAGGTGGAGCCAGAATCACCTGGTACACAAGAGGCCAAAGTCAGGACTAGAGTTACCAGGATCAGGTCATGTCCTGTGGGGAATAGAGTAACCATGTCCCGATGATGCCCAGGTAGAATCAGAGTGACCAGGTCCAGATGAGGCGCAGGTGGGGAGCATATTCACTAGGTCCCGGTGAGGCCCAGTTGAGGACCAGAGTCACCAGGTCTAGTTGAGGCCTAGAGGGGTACCAGATTCACCTTGTCTAGTTGACATCCAGTTGGGGAACAGAGTCACCATGTCAGGCTGAGGCCCAGAGGGGATCCAGAGTCATCATGTCCAGGTGAGGCTCAGGTGTGGAACAGAGTATCCAGACCATAATGTTCCAAGGTGACCAGACTTACCACATCTGGTTGAAGACCAGGTAAGGACCAGATTCACCAAGTCCAAGTGAGGCCCACTTGGGGACCTGTGTCACCAGGCATGGGGGAGGCCCATGTGGCAACCCCACTCACCAGGTCCAGGTGAGGCCAACCTGCAGGCCATGCAGAGGAACCATGTCCCGATGATGCCCAGGTAGGGACCAGAGTTACCAGGTCCAGGTGAGGTCAACCTGCAGGCCATGCAGTGGAACCCTGTCCCCATGATGCCCAGGTAAGGACCAGAATCACCAGGTCCAATGAGGCCCAGATGGAGCATATTCACTAGGTCCAGGTGAGGTCCAGTGGAGGACAAGGGTCACCAGACCTGGTTGTGGCCTAGAGGGGTACCAGAATCACCTTGTTCAGGTGACATCCAGATGGGGACCAGAGTCTCCAGGTCAGGATGAGGCCCAGAGAAGTTCCAGAGTCATCATGTCCAGGTGAGGCTCAGGTGTGGAACAGAGTCACCAGGTACCAAAGATGCCCAGGTGAGGACCAGAGTCACCAGGTCTGGGTGACGGGCAGATAGGATCAGAGTCACCAGTTCCAGGTGAGGCGAAGAAAGAGTCCACAGCAATCAGATACAGGTGGGGAACAAAGTCAACAGGCCTGGGTGAGGCCCAGATGGGGATCAGATTCACCAGGCCCAGGTGGTGACCAGAGGCCCCGGGGCTGGGAGACGACCAGGTAAGGACCAGATTCACCAGCTAGAAGAGGCCCACGTGGGGACAGAGTCACCAGGTTTGGGTGAGGCCCAGGTGGCAACCCACTCAACAGGTCCAGGTGAGGCCAACCTGCATGCCAAAGTCACCAGATCCACGTGAGGCCCTAGTCGGCACCGGAGACAGCAGGTAAAAGTGAGTCTACAAGAACACCACAGTCACCAGGTCCAGGTGTGGTTCATGTGGGAACGAGAGTCACCAGTTCCAGGTGAGAACCAGGTGGGGACGACAGTCACCAGGTCCGGATTGAGGCCTAAGAGGGTACAAGTGCCATCAGGACCAGTTGAGGCCCAACTGTGGAGCAAAGTTATCATGTCCAGTTGAGGCTCAGGTGTGGAACAGAGTATCCAAGTCATAATGGTCCACAGGTGAGGACCAGAGTCACCAGATCTGGGTGAGGTCCTGTTAGGATGAGAGTCACCAGTTCCAGGTGAGGCCAAGAAGGAGTCCACAGCAATCAGGTCCAGGTGGGGAACAATGTCACCAGGATTGGGTGAGGCCCAGATGGGGAGCAGATTCACCAGGTCCAGGTGATTCCCAGTTGATGACCAGAGTTACCAGTTCCGGGTGAGGAAGAGGTAAGGACCAGATTCACCAGGTCCAAGTGAAGCCCACGTGGGACCTGTGTCACCAGGTATGGGTGAGGCCCAGGTGGCAACCCCACTCACCAGGTCCAGGTGAGGCCAACATGCAGGCCATGCAGTGGAACCATGTCCCGATGATTCCCAGGTAGGGACCAGAGTCACCTGCTCCTAATGACACCAGACGGAGCATATTCACTAGGTCCAGGTGAGGCCCAGTTGAGGACCAGAGTCACCAGATCTGGTTGAGGCCTAGAGGGGTACCAGAATCACCTGGTCCAGGTGACATCCAGATGGGGACCAGAGTCACCAGGTCAGGATGAGGCCCAGAGTGGTTCCAGAGTCATCATGTCCAGGTGAGGCTCAGGTGTGGAACAGTCACCAGGTACCAAAGATGCCCAGGTGAGGACGAGAGTCACCAGGTCTGGGTATTGCGCAGATAGGATCAGAGTCACCAGTTCCAGGTGAGGCCAAGAAAAAGTCCACAGCAATCAGATCCAGGTGGGGAACAAAGTCACCAGGACTGGGTGAGGCCCAGATGGGGACCAGATTCACCAGGTCCAGGTGAGGCCCAGGTGGTGACCAGAGACCCCGGGGCTGGGAGACGACCAGGTAAGGACCAGATTCACCAGGTCCAAGAGACCCAATCGGGGACCTGTGTCCCCAGGTACGGGTGAGGCACAGGTGGCAACCACACTCACCAGGTCCAGGAGAAGCCATCCTTCGCGCCATGCAGAGGAATCGTGTCCCGATGATGTACATGTAGGCACCAGAGTAACCAGGTCCAGGTGATGCCAACCTGCAGGCTATGCAGTGGAACCATGTCCTGATGATGCCCAGGGAGGGACCAGAGTCACCAGGTCCAAATGAGGCCCAGATGGAGCATATTAACTAGGTCCAGGTGAGGCCCAGTTGAGGACAAGTGTCACCAGATCTGGTTGAGGCCCAGAGGGGTACCAGTATCACCTGGTCAAGGTGACATCCAGATGGGGATCAGAGTCACCAGGACAGGGTGAGGCCCAGAGAGATTCCAGAGTCATCATGTCCAGGTGATGCTCAGGTGTGGAACTGAGTCACCAGGTACCAATGATGCCCAGATGATGGCCAGAGTCACCAGATCTGGGTGACGCGCAGATAGGATCAGAGTCACCAGTTCCAGGTGAGGCAAAGAAAGAGTCCACATAAATCAGTTCCAGGTGGGGAACAAAGTAAACAGGACTGGGTGAGGCCCAGATGGGGACGAGTTCACCTTGTCCAAGTGAGGCCCAGGTGATGACCAGAGTCCCCAGGTTGGGAGAAGATGAGGTAAGGACCAGATTCACCAGGTCCAAGAGGCCCACGTGGGGACCTGTGTCACCAGGTATGGGTGAGCCACAGGTGGCTATCCCACTCACCAGGTCCAGGTGAGACCAACCTGCAGGCCATGTGTGGAACGATGTCCCGATGATGCCCAGGTAGGGATGACAGTCACCAGGTCCAAATGAGGCCCAGATGGAGCATATTCACTAGGTCCAGGTGAAGCCCAATTGAGGACCAGAGTCACCAGATCTGTTTGAGGCCTAGAGGGGTACCAGAATCACCTGGTCCAGGTTACATCCTAATGGGGACCAGAGTCACCAAGTCAGGGTGAGGCCAAGAGAGGTTCCAGAGTCATCATCCAGGTGAGGCTCAGGTGTGGAACAGAGTCACCATGTACCAATGATGCCCAGGTGAGGACCAGAGTCACCAGGTCTGGGTGACACTCAGATAGGATCAGAGTCACCAGTTCCAGGTGAGGACAAGAAAGAGTCCACAGCAATCAGGTCCAGGTGCGGAACAAAGTCACCAGGACCGGGTGAGGCCCAGATGGGGACCAGATTCACCAGGTCCAGGTGAGGCCCAGATGGTGACCAGAGTCCCCGGGTCTGGGAGAGGACCAGGTAAGTAACAGACTCACCAGGTCCAAGAGGACCACGTGGAGACCTGAGTCACCAGGTATGGGTGAGGCCCAGGTGGCAACCCAACTCACCAGGTCCAGGTGAGGCCAACTTGCAGGCCAGAGTCACCAGATCCAGGTGAGGCCCTAGTGGGGACCGGAGTCACCAGGTAAATGTGAGTCTACAAGAACACCACAGGCACCAGGTCCAGGTGTTGTTCATCTGGGAACGAGTCACCAGGCCCAGGTGAGACCAGGTGGGGACCATACTCACCAGGTCCAGATTGAGACCTAGGTGGGGGGACCAGATTCACCTGGACCAGTTGAGGCCAAAGTGTTGAGCAAAGTGATCATGTCCAGGTGAGGCCCAGGTGGGGAACAGAGTAACCATGTCCCATTGATGCCAGGTGGAAAAGAGTCACATGGTCCAGAAGAGGTCTAAGTGTGGAGTAGATTTACCAGGTCCTGTTGAGGCCCAGTTGTGGACCGGTGTCCCCAGCTCCGGGTGAGTCCCAGAGGGGGACCAGAGTCACCTGGTTCTGGTGATATCCAGGTGAGGACCAGAGTCACCACGTCAGGGTAAGGCCCAGAGTGGGATGAGAATCACTAGGTCCAGGTGAGGCCCCGATGTGGAACTGAGAAACCAGGTCCCATTATGCCCATATGAGGACCTGAGTCACCACGTCCAGGTGAGGTCCCTGTGGGTACCAGTCACCTCGTCCAGGGGAGGCCCATGTGGGACCACAGTCACCAGGTCCAGGTGAGGCCCAGGTATATAAGAGAGTATCCAGGTTCCAATGATGCCCAGGTAAGGACCAGCGTCATCAGGTCCAGGAGAGGCCCAAATATGTATCACATTCATTGTGTTCCAGGTGAGGCCAGATGGAGACAACACGGACCAGGTCCAGGAGAGCCCCATATGGGAACCAGAGCGACCAGATCCAGGTGAGTTCCAGGTAGGACCACAGTCACAAGGTCCAGGTGAGGCGCAGGTGGCAACAGGATTCACCAAGTCCAGGTGAGATCCAGGTGGCGACCAGTCACCAGATTCAGCTGCGGACCAGCTAAGGACCGGATTCACCACGCCCAAGTGAAGCCCAAGGGGTGACCAGAGTCAGCAGGTAAGGGTGATTCCCAGAGGGGTAACCAGAGTAACCAGTTTAGTTTGAGGCCCAGAATGGGACCAGAGGTCCCTGGTCAAAGGTAGGCCCAGGTGTGGCATAGAGTATCCAAGTCCCAATGATGCCTGGGTGAGGACTAGAGTCACTGGGGCCATGCAGGCCCAGATGGGGAACAGAATCACTAGCTCCTGGTTAGGCATAGAATAAGACCACAGTCACCAGTATCAGGTGAGCCCCTTGAGGGAACCAGAGCCACTCTATCCAGCTGAGACCCAGGTCCATGTTAGGCCCACGTGAGGACAGGATTCATCAGGTCTAATTGAGGCATAGCTGGGGACAAGAGTCACCAGGTCTGGGTGCGGCCTAGGTGGGGCAAGATTCAGCAGTTCTGATTTAGGTCAAAGTGGGGACAAGAGACACCAGGTCCATGTGAGGCCAAACTGAGGACCAGAGTCACCAGATCCAGGTGAGGTCCATGCTGGAAAGAGAGTCACCAGGTCCAGGAGAGGTCCAGAAGGGGGCCAGAGTCACCAGATCCAGGTGAAGTCCAGGTGGGGACCAGAGTCACCAGATTCAGGTGCAGCCCAGGTGGGGACCAGAGTCACTAGGTCCAGATGAGGCCCAGGTGACTACCAGAGTTACCAGGTACACGTGATTCCCCGGCGGGGATCAGAGGCAACAGGTCCATGTGAGGACAGCTTGGGGACCATGGTCAACAGGTCTACTTGAGGCCCAGGTGTGGAACACAGTAAGCAGGTCCAGGTGAGTCCCCGGTGGTGACAAGGGTCACCACGTCCAGGTGAGGCCCAGGTGGGGAACAGGATCACCAGGTACCATGGAGGCCCTTGAGAGAGCCAGAGTCAACAGTTCGAGGTCAGACGCAGCTGGCAACCAGGGTCAGCAGGTCCAAGTAAGCCCAAAGTGGGGTTCACAGTCACTAGGGCACCGTGAGACCCAGATGGGGACCAGAGTCACCTGGTCCAAGTGAGGTCCAGTTGTGGAACACAGTCACCGGTTCCCAATTTTGCCCAGTTGACGGCCATGGTCAACAGGGCCAGGTGAGCCCCAGATGGGGATGGGAGTCCAGAAATCCAGGTGAAGCCCAGGTGGGGACCACAGTCACCAGATCCAGGGTAGTCTCAGGTGCAGACCAGAATCACCAGGTCCAGGTGAGGTACAGGTGGCAACCACACTCACCAGGTCCCGGTGAGACCCTGGTGGGGACCAGAGTCACGAGGTACATGAGAAGCTAGAAGCACTGCAGCCAACAGGTCCACATGATGTCCATGTTGGAACGAGAATCACCAGTTACAGGTGAGGACCAGGTGGGGATCCGACTCACCATGTCCAGGTGAGACCCAGGTGGGAACCAGTGTCACCATGTCCAGGTGTGGCCCAGGTGAAGACCAGGGTTAATAGGTCCGGCTGGGTCACTGTTAGTGAACAGTGTAACCATATCCTGATGCTACCCAGGTGGGTACCAGAGACACCAGGTCCTGGTGAGGTCCAGGTGTAACCGGAGACATGAGGTCCAGGTGAGGTCCCGATGGGAACCACAGTCATCAGGTCAGGTGAGGCCATGGTTAGGATCAGAGTCACCAGGTACAGGTGAGGCGCAGGTGGAGCCAGAGTCCCCTGGTACAGAAGACGCCAAAGTCAGGACCAGGGTTACCAGGATCAGGTCAGTCCCAGTGGGTAATACAGTAACCATGTCCCAATGATGCCCAGGGAGAACCAGAGTCACCAGTTCCAGCGAGGTGCTGGTGGAGAGAATATTCACTAGGTCCAGCTGAGGCCCAGATGAGGATCAAAGTCACCAGGTCTTGTTGAAGCCTAGAGGGGTACCAGATTACGTGGTCTAGTGGACATCCAGATGGGGACAAGAGTCACCATGTCATGGTAAGGCCCAGAGTGGATCAAGAGTCACCAGGTCCAGGTGAGGCCCAGGTATAAGAGAGAGCATCCAGGTCCCAATGATGCCCAGGTAAGGACCAGAGTCAACAGGTCCAGGAGAGGCCCAAATGTGGATCACAGTCATTGTGTTCCAGGTGAGGCCACATGGAGACCACAGGAACCAGGTCCAGGAGAGCCCCATATGGGAACCAGAGTCACCAGATCCAGGTGAAGTCCAGGTGGGGACCAGAATCACTAGGTCCAGATGAGGCCCAGGTGATGATCAGAGTTACCAGATACACGTAGGCCCCGGCGGGGATCAGAGCCAACAGGTCCATGTGAGGCCGGCTTGGGGACCATGGGCAACAGTTCTACTTGAGGCCCAGGTGTGGAACACAGTAAGCAGGTCCAGGTGAGTCCCCGGTGGTGACAAGAGTCACCACGTCCAGTTGAGGCCCAGTTGGGGACCAGGATCACTGGGAAAAGGGGAGGCCCTTGAAAGAACCAGAGTCAACAGTTCGAGGTCAGGCGCAGGTGGCGACCAGGGTCAGCAGGTCCAAGTCAGGCCAAAGTGGGGTTCACAGTCACTAGGGCACAGTGAGACCCAGAGGGGGACCAGAGTCACCTGGTCCAGGTGAGGTCCAGTTGTGGAACACAGTCACCGGGTCACAATTTTGCCCAGTTGAGGACCGTGGTCAACAGGGCCAGGTGAGGCCAAGAGGGGGACCGGAGTCCCCAAATCCAGGTGAAGCACAGGTGGGGTCCACAGTCACCAGATCCAGGGTAGTCTCAGGTGCAGACCAGAATCACCAGGTCCTGGGGAGGTGCAGGTGGCAACGACACTCACCAGGTCTGGTGCGGACCAGAGTCACGAGGTACATGAGAAGCTAGAAACACTGCAGCCACCAGGTCCATATGATGTCTATGTGGGAACGAGAATCACCAGTTACAGGTGAGGACCAGGTGGGGATCTGACTCACCATGTCAGGTGAGACCCAGGTGGGAACCAGTGTCACCATGTCCAGGTGTGGCCCAGGTGAAGGCCAGAGTAAATAGGTCCAGCTGTGTCACTGTTATTGAACAGTGTAACCATATCCTGATGCTACCGAGGTGGGTACTGAGACACCAGGTCCTGTTGAGGCCCAGTTGCGACAAGAGACATGAGGGCCAGGTGAGGTCCCGATGGGAACCACAGTCACCAGGTCAGGTGAGGCCATGCATAGGATCAGAGTCACCAGTTACAGGTGAGGCCCAGATGGAGCCAGAGTCACCTGGTACAGAAAAGGCCAAAGTCAGGACCAGTGTTACCAGGATCAGGTCAGTCCCAGTGGTGAATAGAGTAACCATGTCCCGATGATGCCCACGTAGAACCAGAGTCACCATGTCCAGATGAGGCCCAGGTGGGGAGCATATTCACTAGGTCCCGGTGAGGCCCAGTTGAGAAACATAGTCACCAGGTGTAGTTGAGGCTTAGACGGGTACCAGATTCACCTGGTCTGGGTGACATCCAGATGGGGACCAGAGTCACCATGTCAGGGTGAGGCCCATAGGGGATCCAGAGTTTTCGTGTCCAGGTGATGGTCAGGCGTGGAACAGAGTATCCTGGTCATAATGATCCACAGGTGAGGATCAGAGTCACCAGATCTGGGTGAGGCCAAGAAGGAGTCCACAGCAATCAGGTCCAGGTGGGGAACAAAGTCACCAGGCCTGGGTGAGGCCCCCAGATGGGGAAGATTCACCAAGCCCAGGTGATTCCCAGGTGGTGACCAGGTTACGAGTTCCGTGTGAGGACCAGCTAAGGACCAGATTCACCAGGTCCAAGGGAGGCCCACGTGGGGACCTGTGTCACCAGGTATGGGTGAGGCCCAGGTGGCAACCCCACTCACCAGGTCCAGGTGAGGCCAACCTGCAGGCCATGCAGAGGAACAATGTCCCGATGATGCCAGGTAGGGACGAGAGATACCAGGTCCAGCTGAGTCCAACCTGCAAGCCATGCAGTGGAACCATGTCCCAATGATGCCCAGGTAGGGATAGAGTCACCAGGTCCAAATGAGGCCCAGATGGAGCATATTCACTACGTCCAGGTGATGCCCAGTTGAGGACCAGAGTCACCAGATCTGGTTGAGACCTAGAGGGGTACCAGAATCACCTGGTGCAGGTGTCATCCAGATGGGTCCAGAGTCACCAGGTCAGGGTGAGGCCCAGAGAGGTTCCAGAGTCCTCATGTCCAGGTGAGGCTCAGGTGTGGAACAGAGTCACCAAGTACCAAAGATGCCCAGGTGAGGACCAGAATCACCAGATCTGGGTGACGCGCAGATAGATCATAGTCACCAGTTCCAGGTGAGGCCAAGAAAGACTCCACAGCAATCAGGTCCAGGTGGGGAACAAAGGCACCAGGACTGGGTGAGGCCCAGATGGGGACCAGATTCACCAGGTCCAGGTGAGGCCGAGGTGGTGACCAGAGTCCCCGGGTCTGGGAGAGGACCAAGTAAGGACAAGATTCACCAGGTCCAAGAGGCCAACGTGGGGACCTGAGTCACCAGGTATGGGTGAGGCCCAGGTGGCTACACCACTCACCAGGTCCAGGTGAGGCCAACCTGCAAGCCACAGTCACCAGATCCACGTGAGACCCTAGTGGGGACCAGAGTCACCAGGTAAATGTGAGTCTACAAGAACACCACAGTCACCAGGTCCAGGTGTGGTTCATGTGGGAACGAGAGTCACCAGGTCCAGGTGAGACCCAGGTGGGGACCACATTCACCAGGTCCAGATTGAGGCCTAGGTGGGGGGATCAGAGTCATCAGGACCAGTTGAGACCAAAGTGTGGAGCAAAGTTATCATGTCCAGATGAGGCCCAGGTTGGGAACAGTGTACCCATGTCCCATTGATGCCAGGTGGGAAAAGAGTCACAAGGTCCAGACGAGGCCTAAGTGAGGAGTAGATTCACCAGGTCCTGTTGAGGCTCAGTTGACGACCAGTGTCCCCAGCTCCGGGTGAGTCCCAGAGGGGGACTAGAGTCACCCGGTTTTGGTGATATCCAGTTGGGGACGAGAGTCACCACGTCAGGGTGAGGCCCATTGTGGGACGAGAATCACTAGTTCCATGTGAGGCCCCGATTTGGAACTGAGAAACCATGTCCCATGATGCCCATATGAGGACCTGAGCCACCAGTTCCAGGTGATGTCCCTGTGGGAACCAGTCACCTCGTGCAGGTGAGGCCCAGGTGGGACCACAGTCACCATGTCCAGGTGAGGCCCAGGTATATAAGAGAGTATCCAAGTCCCAATTATGCCCAGGTAAGGACCAGAGTCAACAGGTTCAGGAGCGGCCCAAATATGGATCAGAGTCATTTTGTTCCAGCAGAGCCAGATGGAGACTACAGGAACCAGGTCCAGGAGAGCCCCATATGGGAACCAGAGCCACCAGATTCAGGTGAGGTCCAGGTGTGACCACAGTCACTAGGTCCAGCTCAGGCGCAGGTGGCAACAGGATTCACCAAGTCCAGGTGAGGCCCAGGTGGAGACCAGTCACTAGATCCAGGTGCGGGCCAGCTAAGGACCAGATTCACCAGGACTATTGAAGTCCAAGAGGTGACCAGAGTCACCAGGTAAGAGTGAGGCCCAAAGGGGGAACCAGAGTAAGCAGGTTAGTTTGAGGCCCAGAAGGGGACCAGAGGTCCCTGTTCCAAGTGAGGCCCAGGTGTGGAATAGAGTATCCAGGTCCCAATGATGCCTGGGTGAGGACCAGAGTCACTAGGGCCATGCAGGCCCAGATTGGGAACAGAATCACTAGGTCCTGGTGAGGCCTAGAATAAGACCACAGTCACCAGTATCTGGTGAGCCCCTTGTGGGAACAAGAGCCACTCTATCCAGCTGAGTCCCAGGTCCATGAGAGGCCCACGTGAGGACCAGATTCATCAGGTCGAATTGACGCATAGCTGGGGACAAGAGTCACCAGGTTTTGGTGCGGCCTAGGTGGGGCAATATTCAGCAGTTCTGAGTTAGGTCAAAGTGGGGACGAGAACACCAGGTCAATGTGAGACCAAACTAAGGACCAGAGTCACCAGATCCAGGTGAGGTCCATGTTGGAAAGAGAGTCAAAAGGTCCAGGAGAGGTCCAGATGGGGACCAGAGTCTCGAGATCCAGGTGAAGCCCAGGTGGGGACCAGAGTCACTAGGTCCAGATGAGGCCCAGGTGAGGACCAGAGTTACCAGGTACACGTGAGGCCCCGGTGGGGATCAGAGGCAACAGGTCCACGTTAGGCCGGCTTGGGGACTATCGTCAACAGGTCTACTTGAGACCCAGGTGTGGAACACAGTAACCAGGTCCAGGTGAGTCCCCGGTGGTGACAAGAGTCACCATGTCCAGGAGAGGCCCAGGTGGGGACCAGGATCACCAGGTACAGGGGAGGCCCTTGAAAGAACCAGAGTCAACAGTTCGAGGTCAGGCGCTGGTGGCAACCAGGGTCAGCAGCTCCAAGTCAGGCCAAAGTGGGGTTCACAGTCACTAAGGCACGGTGAGACCCAGAGGGGGACGAGAGTCACCTGGTCCAGGTGAGGTCCAGTTGTGGAACACAGTCACCGGGTCCCAATTTTGCCCAGTTGAGGACCATGGTCAACAGGGCCAGGTGAGGCCCAGATGGGGACCGGAGTCCCCAAATCCAGGTGAAGCCCAGGTGGGGAACACAGTCACCAGATCCAGGGTAGTCTCGGGTGCAGACCAGAATCACCAGGTCCAGGTGAGGTGCAGGTGGCAACCACACTCACCAGGTCCCGGTGAGGCCCTGGTGGGGACCAGAGTCACGAGGTACATGAGAAGCTAGAAACACTGCAGCCATCAGGTCCACATGATGTCCATGTGGGAATGAGAATCACCAGTTAAAGGTGAGGACCAGATGGGAATCCGACTCACCATGTCCAGGTGAGACCCAGGTGGGAACCAGTGTCACCATGTCCAGGTGTGGCCCAGGTGAAGACCAGAGTTAATAGGTCCGGCTGTGTCACCGTTAGTGAACAGAGTTACCATATCCTGATGCTACCCAGATGGGTACCAGAGACACCAGGTCCTGGTGAGGCCTAGGTGGGACCGGAGACATGAGGTCCAGGTGAGTTCCCGATGGGAACCACAGTCACCAGGTCATGTGAGGCCATGCTTAGGATCAGAGTCACCAGTTACTGGTAAGGCCCAGGTGGAGCCAGAGTCACCTGGTTCAGAAGAGGCCAAAGTCAGAACCAGAGTTACTAGGATCAGGTCAGTCCCAGTGGGGAATAGAGTAACCATGTCCCGATAATGCCCAGGTAGAACCAGAGTCAACAGGTCCAAGTGAGGCCCACGTGGGGACCTGTGTCACCAGGCATGTGCTAGGCCCAGGTGGCATTCCCACTCACCAGGTCCAGGTGAGGCCAACCTGCAGGCCATGAAGAGGAACCATGTCCCGATGATGCCCAGGTAGGGACCAGAGTTACCAGGTCCAGGTGAGGCCAACCTGCAGGCCATGCAGTGGAACCATGTCCCGATGATGCCCCGGTAGGGTCTAGAGGAACCAGGTCCAAATGAGGCCCTGATGGAGCATAATCACTACGTCCGGATGAGGCCCATTTGAGGACCAGAGTCACCAGAACTAGTGAGACCTAGAGGGGTACCAGAATCACCTGGTCCAGGTGACATCCAAATGGGGTCCAGAGTCACCAGGTCAGGGTGAGGCCCAGAGAGGTTCCAGAGTCATCATGTCCAGGTGAAGCTGAGGTGTGGAACAGAGTCACCAGGTACCAATGATGCCCAGGTGAGGACCAGAGTCACCAGATCTGGGTGACACGCCCATAGGATCAGAGTCACCAGTTCCAGGTGAGGCCAAGAAGGTGTCCACAGCAATCAGGTCCAGGTGGGAAACAAAGTCACCAGGACTGGGTGGGGCCCAGATGGGGACAAGATTCACCAGGTCAAGTCAGGCCCAGGTGGTGTCCAGAATCCCAGGATCTGGGAGAGGTCCAGGTAAGGAACAGATTCACCAGGTCCAAGAGGCCCCCGTGGGGACCTGAGTCACCAGGTATGGGTGAGGGCCAGGTGGCAACCCCACTAACCAGGTCCAGGTGAGGCCCACCTGCAGGCCATGCAGAGGAACCATGTCGCGATGATGCCCAGGTATGGACCAGAGTTACCAGGTCCAGGTGAGGGAAACCTGCAGCAATGCAGTGGAAACATGTCCCGATGATGCACAGGTAGAACCAGAGTCACCTGGTCCAAATGAGGCCCAGATGGAGCATATTCACTAGGTCCAGTTGAGGCCTAGTTGTGGACCAGAGTCAGCAGGTCTAGTTGAGGCCGAGAGGGGTACCAGATCACCTGGTCTGGGTAACATCCAGATGGGGACCAGAGTCACCATGTCAGGGTGAGGCCCAGAGGGCATCCAGAGTCATCATGTCCAAATGAGGCTCAGGTGTGGAACAGAGTATCCAGGTCATGATTGTCCACAGGTGAGGACCAGAGTAACCAGATCTCGATGAGGCCCAGTTAGGATCATAGTCACGAGTTCCAGGTGAGGCCAAGAAGGAGTCCACAACAATCAGGTCGAGGTGGGGAACAAAGTTACCAGGACTGGGTAAGGCCCAGATGGGGACCAGATTCACCAGGGCCACGTGATTCCCAGGTGGTGACCAGAGTTACCAGTTCCGGGTGAAGACCAGGTAAGGACCAGATTCATCAGTTCCAGTTGAGGCCGAGGTGGTGACCGGAGTCCCCGGTTCTGGGAGAGTACCAGGTAAGGACCAGATTCACCAGGTCCCAGAAGCCCACAGGGGGACCTGAGTTACCAGGTATGGGTGAGGCCCAGGTGGCATCCCCACTCACAGGTCTAGGTGAGGCCAACCTGCAGGCCAGAGTCACCAGATCCACGTGAGGCCCTATGGGGACATCAGTCACCAGGTAAATGTGAGTCTACAAGAACACCACAGTCTCCAGGTCCAGGTGTGGTTCATGTGGGATCGAGAGTCACCAGGTCCAGGTGAGACCCAGGTGGGGACCACAGTCACCAGGTCAGATTGAGGCCTAGGTGGGGGGATCAGAGTCATCAGGACCAGTTGAGGCCAAAGTGTGGAGCCAAGTTATCATGTCCAGATGAGGCCCAGGTTGGGAACAGTGTAACCATGTCCCATTGATGCCAGGTGGGAAAAGTGTCACAAGGTCCAGAAGAGGCCTAAGTGAGGAGTAGATTCACGAGGTCCTGTTGAGGATCAGTTGACGACCAGTGTCCCCAGCTCCGGGTGAGTCCCAGAGGGGGACTAGAGTCACCCGGTTCTGGTGATATCCTGGTGGGGACGAGAGTCACCACCTCAGGGTGAGGCCCAGAGTGGGACGAAAATCACTAGGTCCAGGTGAGGCCCCGATGTGGAACTCAGAAACCAGGACCCATGATGCCCATTTGAGGACCTGAGTCACCAGGTCCAGGTGAAGGCTAGGTGGGGACCAGAGTCACCCGGTTCTGGTGATTTCCAGGTGGGGACAAGAGTCACCAGGTCAGGGTGAGGCCCAGAGGGGGACGAGATCACTAGGTCCAGGTGAGGCCCCGATGTGGAACTGAGATACCAGATCTCATGATACCCATTGGAGGACCTGAGTCACCAGGTCCAGGAGAGGTCCCAGTGGGAACCAGTGACCTCTTCCAGATGAGGCCCAGGTGGGACCACAGTCACCAGGTCCAGGTGAGGCCCAGGTATATAAGAGAGTATCCAGGGCCCAATGATGCCCAGGTAAGGACCAGAGTCAACAGGTCCAGGAGAGGCCCAAATATGGATCAGAGTCATTGTGTTCCAGGTGAGGCCAGATGGAGACCAAAGGAACCAGGTCCAGGAGAGACCCATATGGGAACCAGAGCCACCAGATCCAGGTGAGGTCCAGGTGGGACCACAGTCACAAGGTGCAGGTGAGGCGCAGGTGTCAACAGGATTCACCAAGTCCAGGTGAGGCCCAGGTGGCGACCAGTCACCAGAACCAGGTGCGGACCAGCTAAGGACCAGATTCACCATGCCGAAGTGATGCCCAAAGGGTGACCAGATTCACCAGGTAAAGGTGAGTCACAGAGGGGGAACCAGAGTAAACAGTTTAGGTTGAGGCCCAGATTGGGACCAGAGGTCCCTGGTCAAAGTGAGGCCCAGGTGTGGAATATAGTTTCCAGGTCCCAATGATGCCTGGGTGAGGACCAGAGTCACTAGGGCCATGCAGGCCCAGATGGGGAACAGAATCACTAGGTCCTGGTGAGGCATAGATAAGACCTCAGTCAGCAGTATCAGGTGAGCCCCTTGTGGGAACCAGAGCCACTCTATCCAGCTGAGTCCCAATTCCATGTGAGGCACACGTGAGGACCAGATTCATCAGGTCGAATAGAGGCATAACTGGGGCCAAGTGTCACCAGGTCTCCGTGCGGCCTAGGTGGGGCAAGATTCAGCAGTTCTGAGTTAGGTCAAAGTGGGACGAGAGACACCAGGTCCAGGTGAGGCCAAACTGAGGACCAGAGGCACCAGATCCAGGTGAGGTCCATGTTGGAAAGAGAGTCACCAGGTCCAGGAGAGGTCCAGGTGGGGACCAGAATCACGAGATCCAGGTTTAGCCCAGGTGGGGACCAGTCACCTGATCAAGGTGAAGCCCAGGTGGGGTCCAGAGTCAATAAGTCCAGATGAGGCCCAGGTGAGGACCAGAGTTACCAGGTACACATGAGGCCCCGGTGGGGATCAGAGGCAACAGGTCCACGTGAGGCCGTCTTGGGGACCATGGTCAACAGGTCTACTTTACGCCCAGGTGTGGAACACTGTAAACAGGTCCAGGTGAGTCCCCGGTGGTGACAAGGGTCACCACGTCCAGATGAGGCCCAGGTGGGGACCAGGATCACCAGGTCCAGGGAAGGCCCTTGAAAGAACCAGAGTTACCAGTTCGAGGTCAGGCGCAGGTGGCAACCAGGGTCAGCAGGTCCAAGTCAGGCCAAAGTGGGGTTCTCAGTCACTAGGGCACCTTGAGACCCAGAGGGGGAGCAGAGTCACCTGGTCCAGGTGAGGTCCAGTTGTGGAACACAGTCACCGTGTCACAAATTTTGCCCAGTTGAGGACCATGGTCAACAGGGCCAGGTGAGGCCCAGATGGGGACCGGGGTCCCCAATTCCAGGTGAAGCCCAAGTGGGGACCACAGTCACCAGATCCAGGGTAGACTCAGGTGCAGACCAGAATCACCAGGTCCAGGTGAGGTGCAGGTGGCAACCACACTCACCAGGTCCCGGTGAGGCCCTGGTGGGGACCAGAGTCACGAGGTACATGAGAAGCTAGAAACACTGCAGCCACCAGGTCCACATGATTCCATGTGGGAACGAGAATCACCAGTTACAGGTGAGGACCAGGTGGGGATACGACTTACAATATCCAGGTGAGGCCCATGTGGGAACCAGTGTCACCATGTCAGGTGTGGCCCAGGTGAAGACCAGAGTTAATAGGTCCAGCTGGGTCACTGTTAGTGAACAGTGTAACCATATCCTGATGCTACCCAGGTGGGTACCAGAGACACCAGGTCCTGGTGAGGCCCAGGTGGAACCAGAGACATGAGGTCCAGGTGAGGTCCCGATGGGAACCACAGTCACCAGGTCAGGTGAGGCCATGCTTAGGAGCAGTGTCACCAGTTACAGGTGAAGCCCAGGTGCAACCAGAGTCACCTGGTAGAGAAGAGGCCAACGTTAGGACCAGATTTACCAGGATCAGGTCAGTCCCAGTGGGGAATAGAGTAACCACGTCTCGAAGATGCCCAGATAGAACCAGAGTCACCAGGACCAGATGAGGCGCAGGTGGGGAGCATGTTCACTAGGTCCCCGTGAGGCCCAGTTCAGGACCAGAGTCACCAGGTCAAGTTGAGGCCTAGAGGGATACCAGATTCACCTATTCTAGGTGACATCCGGATGGGGACCAGAGCCATCATGTCAGGGTGAGGTCCAGAGGGGATCCAGATTCATCATGTCCAGGTGAGTCTCAGGTGTGGAACAGAGTATCCAAGTCATAATGGTCCATAGGTGAGGACCAGAGTCACCAGATCTGGGTGAGGCCCAGTTAGGATCAGAGTCACCAGTTCCAGGTGAGGCCAAGAAGGAGTCCACAGCAATCAGGTCCAGGTGGGGTGACATCGTCACCAGGACTGCATGAGGATCAGATAGGGACCAGATTAACCAGGTTCATGTGATTCCCAGGTGGTGACCCGAGTTAGGAGTTCCGGGTGAGGACCAGGTAAGGACCAGATTCACCAGGCCCAAGTGAGGCCCACGTGGGGACCTGTGTCAACAGGCATGTGTGAGGCCAAAGTGACAACGCCACTCACCAGGTCCAGTTGAGGCACACCTGCAGGCCATGCAGAGGAACCATGTCCCGATGATGCCCAGGTAGGTACTGGAATTACCAGGTCCAGGTGTGGCCAACCTGCAGGCCATGTGTGGAACAATGTCCCGATGATGCCCAGGTAGAGACCAGAGTTACCAGGGACAGGTGAGTCCAACCTGCAGGCCATGCAGTGGAACCATGTCCCGATGATGCCCAGGTAGGGACCAGAGTCACCAGGTCCAAAGGAGGCCCAGATGGAGCATATTCACTAGGTCCAGGTGAGGCCCAGTTGAGGACCAGAGTCACCAGATCTGGTTGAGGCCTAGAGGGGTACCAGAATCACCTGGTCCAGGTGACATCCAGATGGGGACCAGAGTCACCAGGTCAGGGTGAGGCTCAGAGTGGTTCCAGAGTCATCATGTCCAGGTGAGGCTCAGGTGTGGAATAGAGTCACCAGGTAACAATGATGCCCAGGTAAAGACCAGAGTCACCAGGTCTGGGTGACGCGCAGATAGGATCAAAGTCACCAGTTCCAGATGAGGCCAAGAACGAGTCCACAGCAATCAGGTCCAGGTGGGGAACAAAGTCACCAGGACTGGGCGAGGCCCAGATGGGGAAGAGGTTCACCATGTCCAGGTGAGGCGAACCTGCAGGCCAGAGTCACCAGATCCAGGTGAAGCCCTAGTTGGGACCCGAGTCACCAGGTAAATGTCAGTCTATAAGAACACCACAGTCACCAGGGCCAGGTGTGGTTCATGTGGGAACGAGAGTCACCAGGTCCAGGTGAGACCCAGGTTGTGACGACAGTCTCCAGGTCGAGATTGAGGCCTAAGTGGTGGGACCAGGGTCATCAGGACCAGTTGAGGCCAAAATGCGGAGCAAAGTTATCATATCCATGTGAGGCCCAGGTGCGGAACAGAGTAACCATGTCCCCTTGATGCCAGGTGTGAAAAGAGTCACAAGATCCAGACGAGCTCTAAGTGAGTAGTAGATTCACCAGGTCCTGTTGAGGCCCAGTTGAGGACCAGTGTGCCCAGCTCCGGGTGAGTCCCAGAGGGGCACCAGAGTCACCCGGTTCTGGTGATATCCAGGGGTGACCAGAGTCACCAGGTCAGGGTGAGGCCCAGAGGGGGACGAGAATCACTAGGTCCAGGTGAGGCCCCGATGTGGAACTGAGAAACCTGGTCCCATGATGCCCGTATGAGGACCTGAGTCACCAGGTCCAGGTGAGGTCCCTGTGGGAACCAGTCACCTCGTCCAGGTGAGGCCCAGGTGGGACCACAGTCACCAGGTCCAGGTGAGGCCCAGATATATAAGAGAGTATCCAGGTCCCATTGATGACCAGGTAAGGACCATAGTCAACAAGTCCAGAAGAGGCCCAAATATGGATCAGAGTCATTGTGTTCCAGGTGAGGCCAGATGGAGACCACAGGAACCAGGTCCAGGAGAGCCCCATATGTTAACCAGAGCCACCAGATACAGGTGAGGTCCAGGTGGGACCGAGTCACAAGGTCCCTTTGAGGCGCAGGTGGCAATAGGATTCACCAAGACCAAGTGAGGCCCAGGTGGCGACCAGTCACCAGATCCAGGTGCGGACCAGCTAAGGACCAGATTCAACAGGCGGAAGTGAAGCCCAAGGGGTGACCAGAGTCACCAGGTAAGGGTGAGGCCCAGAGGGGGAACCAGAGTAACCAGTTTAGTTTGAGGCCCAGAATGGGACCAGAGGTCCCTGGTCAAAGTGAGACCCAGGTGTGGAATAGAGTATCTAGGTCCCAATGATGCCTGGGTGAGGACCAGTGTCACTAGGGCAATGGAGGCCCAGATGGGGAACAGAATCACTAGGTCCTGGTGAGGCATAGAATAAGACAACAGTCACCAGTATCAGGTGAGCCCTTTTTGTGAACCAGAACCACTGTATCCAGCTGAGTCCCAGGTCCATGTGAGGCCCACGTGAGGACCAGATTCATCAGGTCGAATTGAGGCATAGCTGGGGACAAGAGTCACCAGGTCTCGGTGCGGCCAGGTGGGGCAAGATGCAGCAGTTCTGAGTTAGGTCAAAGTGGGGACGAGAGACACGATGTCCAGGTGAGGCCAAACTGAGGATGAGAGTCACCCGATCCAAGTGAAATCCATGTTGGAAAGAGAGTCACAAGTTCCAGGAGAGGTCCAGGTGGGGACCAGAGTCACCAGTTCCAGGTGAAATACAGGTGGGGACCAGAGCCACCAGATCCAGGTGAAGCCCAGGTGGGGACCAGAGTCACTAGGACCAGATGAGGCCCAGGTGAGGACCAGAGTTACCAGGTACACGTGAGGCCCCGGTGGGGAGTAGAGGCAACAGGTCCATGTGAGGCCGGCTTGGGGACCATGGTCAACAGGTCTACTTGAGGCCCAGGTGTGTAACACAGTAAGCAGGTTAGGTGAGTCTACGTTGGTGACAAGGTGACATTCAGATGGGGACCAGAGTCACCACGTCAGGGTAAGGCCCAGAGGGGATCCAGAGTCATCATGTCCAGGTGAGGCTCAAGTGTGGAAGAGAGTATCCAGGTCATAATGGTCCAGCAGGTGAGGACCAGAATCAACAGATCTGGGTGAGGCCCAGTTAGGATCAGAGTCAACAGTTCCAGGTGAGGCCAAGAAGGAGTCCACAGCAATCAGGTCCAGGTGGGGAACAAGTCACCAGGACTGGGTGAGGCCCAGATGGGGACACAGATTCACCAGGTCCACGTAATTCCCAGGTGGTGACCAGAGTTACCAGATTCACCAGGTCCAGTTGATTCCCAGGTGGTGACCAGAATTACCAGATACACCAGGTCCAAGTGAGGCCCACGTGGGCCTGTTTACCAGGTATGGGTGAGGCCCAGGTGGCAAGCCCACTCACCAGGTCCAGGTGAGGCCAACCTGCAGGCCATGCAGAGGAAACGTGTCCCGATGATGCCCAGGTAGGGACCAGAGTTACCAGGTCAAGAAGAGGCCAACCTGCAGACCATTATGTGGAAACATGTCCCTATGTTGCCCACGTAGTTACCAGAGTCACCAGATCCAAATGAAGCCGAGATGGAGCATATTCACTAGGTCCAGGTGAGGCCCAGTTGAGCACCAGAGTCACCAGATCTGGTTGAGGCCCAGAAGGGTACCAGAATCCCCTGGTCCAGGTGACATCCAGATAAGGACCAGAGTCACCAGTTCCACGTGATCCGAAGAAGGAGTCCACAGCAATCAGGTCCAGAGGGGAACAAAGTCACCAGGACTGTGTGAGGCCCAGGTGGCGACCAGTCACTAGATCCAGGTGCGGACCAGCTAAGGACCAGATTCACCAGGACTATTGAAGTCCAAGAGGTGACCAGAGTCACCAGGTAAGAGTGAGGCCCAGAGGGGGAACCAGAGTAAGCAGTTTAGATTGAGGCCCAGAAGGGGACCAGAGGTCCCTGTTCCAAGTGAGGCCCAGGTGTGGAATAGAGTATCCAGGTCCCAATGATGCCTGGGTGAGGACCAGAGTCACTAGGGCCATGCAAGCCCAGATGGGGAACAGAATCACTAGGTCCTCGTGAGGCCTAGAATAAGACCACAGTCACCAGTATCTGGTGAGCCCCTTGTGGGAACCAGAGCCACTCTATCCAGCTGAGTCCCAGGTCCATGAGAGGCCCACGTGAGGACCAGATTCAACAGGTCGAATTGAGGCATAGCTGGGGACAAGGGTCACCAGGTTTTGGTGCGGCCTAGGTGGGGCAAGATTCAGCAGTTCTGAGTTAGTCAAAGTGGGGACGAGAACACCAGGTCAATGTGAGGCCAAACTAAGGACCAGAGTCACCAGATCCAGGTGAGGTCCATGTTGGAAAGAGAGTCACCAGGTCCAGGAGAGGTCCAGATGGGGACCAGAGTCTCGAGATCCAGATGAAGCCCAGGTGGGGACCAGAGTCACCAGATCCAGGTGAAGCCCAGGTGGGGACCAGAGTCACTAGGTCCAGATGAGGCCCAGGTGAGGACCAGAGTTTCCAGGTATACGTGAGGCCCCGGTGGGGATCAGAAGCAACAGGTCCATGTGAGGCCGGGTTGAGGACCATGGTCAACAGGTCTACTTGAGTCCCAGGTGTGGAACACAGTAACCAGGTCCAGGTGAGTCCCTGGTGGTGACAATAGTCACCACGTTCAGGTGAGGCACATGTGGGGAGCAGGATCACCAGGTACAGGGTAGGCCCTTGAAAGAACCAGAGTCAACAGTTCGAGGGTAGGTGCAGGTGGCAACCAGGGTCAGCAGGTCCAAGTCAGGCCAAAGTGGGGTTCATAGTCTGAGTGCACGGTGAGACCAAGAAGGTGACCACAGTCACCTGGTCCAGGTGAGGTCCAGTTGTGGAACACAGTCACCGGGTCCAAATTTTGCGCAGTTGAGCACCATGGTCAACAGGGCCAGGTGAGGCCCAGATGGGGACCGGAGTCCCCAAATCCAGGTGATGCCCAGGTGGGGACCACAGTCACCAGATCCAGGGTAGTCTCGAGTGCAGACCAGAATCACCAGGTCAAGGTGAGGTGCAGGTGGCAACCACACTCACCAGGTTTCGGTGAGGCCCTGGTGGGGACCAGAGTCAGGAGATACATGAGAAGCTAGAAACACTGCAGCCACCAGGTCCACATGATATCCATGTGAGAACGAGAATCACCAGTTACAGGTGAGGACCAGGTGGGGATCCGACTCACCCTGTCCAGGTGAGCCCCAAGTGGGAACCAGTGTCACCATGTCCAGGTGTGGCCCAGGTGAAGACCAGAGTTAATAGGTCCGGCTGGATCACTGTCAATGAACAGTGAAACCATATCCGGATGGTACCCTGGTGGGTACCAGAGACATCAGGTCCTGGTGAGGCCCAGGTTGGACCAGAGACATGAGGTCCAGGTGAGGTCCCCATGGGAACCACAGTCACCAGGTCAGGTGAGGCCATGCTTAGTATCAGAGTCACCAGTTACAGGTGAGGCCCAGGTGGAGCCAGAGTCACCTGGTACAGAAGAGGTCAAAGTCAGGACCAGAGTTACCAGGATCAGGTCAGTCCCAGTGGGGAATAGAGTAAGCATGTGCGATGATGCCCAGGTAGAAACAGAGACAAAAGGTCCAGATGAGTCGCAGGTGGGGAGCATATTCACTAGGTCCCGGTGAGGCCCAGTTGAGGATCAGAGTCACCAGGTCGAGTTGATGCCTAGAGGGGAACCAGATTCACCTGGTCTAGGTGACATCCACATGGGGACCAGAGTCACCATGTCAAGGTGAGGCCCAGAGGGGATCCAGAGTCATCATGTCTAGGTGAGGCTCAGGTGTGGAACCGGGCATCCAGGTCATAATGGTCCACAGGTTTGGACCAGAGTCACCATATCTGGGTGAGGCCCAGTAAGGATCAGACTCACCATTTTCAAGTGAGGCCAAGAAGGAGTCCACAGGAATCAGGTCCAGGTGGGTAACAAAGTCACCAGGACTGGGTGAGGCCCAGATCGGTACCAGATTCACCAGGTTCAGGTGATTCCCAGGTGGTGACCAGAGTTACAGTTCCGGGTGAGGACCAGGTAAGGACCAGATTCACCAGTTCCAAGTGATGCCCACGTGGGGACCTGTGTCACCAGGTATGGGTGAGGGCCAGGTTGCAACCCCACTCACCAGGTCCAGGTGAGTCCAACCTGTAGGCCATGCAGTGAAACCATGTCCAGATGATGCCCAGGTGGAGACCAGAGTCACCAGGTCCAAATGATGCCCAGATGGAGCATATTCACTAGGTCCAGGTGAGGCCCAGTTGAGGACCAGAGTCACCAGATCTGGTTGAGGCCTAGAGTGGTACCAGAATCACCTGGACCAGGTGACATCCAGATGGGGACCAGTGTCACCAGGTCAGGGTGAGGTCTAGAAATGTTCCAGAGTCATCATGTCCAGGTGAGGCTCATGTGTGGAACAGAGTCACCAGGTACCAATGATGACCAGGTGAAGACCAGAGTCACCAGGTCTGGGTGACGCGCAGATAGGATCAGAGTCACCAGTTCCAGGTGAGGCCAAGAAAGTGTCCACAGCAATCAGGTCCAGGTGGGGAACAAAGTCACCAGGACTGGGTGAGGCCCAGATGGGGACCAGATTCACCAGGTACAGATGAGGCCAAGGTGGGGACCAGATTCCCCGGGTCTGGGATAGGAACAGGTAAGGACCAGATCCAGCAGGTCCAAGAGGCCCCCGTGTGGACCTGAGTCACCAGGTATGGGTGAGGTCCTGGTGGCAACCCCACTCACCAGGTCCAGGTGAGGCCAACCTGCAGGCCAGAGTCACCAGATCCACGTGAGGCCCAGTGGGGACCACAGTCACCAGGTCCAGGTGAGGCCCAGGTATATAAGAGAGTATCCAGGTCCCAATGATGCCCAGGTAAGGCCCAGAGACAACAGGTCCAGGAGAGACCCCAATATGGATCAGAGTCATTTTGTTCCAGGTGAGGCCAGATGGACACCACAGGAACCAGGTCCAGGAGAGCCCCATATGGGAACCAGAGCCACCAGATCAAGGTGACGTCCAGGTGGGACAACAGACACCAGGTACAGGAGAGGCCCAGGTATATAAGAGAGTATCCACGTCTCACTGATGCCCAGGTAAGGAAGAGAGTCAACAGGTCGAGGAGAAGCCCAAATATGGATCAGAGTCATTGTGTTCCAGGTGAGGCCAGATGGAGACCACAGGAACCAGGTCCAGGAGAGCCCCATATGGGAACCAGAGCCACCAGATCCTGGTGAGGTACAGGAGGGAGCACAGTCTAAAGGGCCAGGTGAGGCGCAGGTGGCAACAGGGTTCACCAAGTCCAGGTGAGGCCCAGGTGGTGACCAGTCACCAGATCCAGGTGCGGACCTGCTAAGCACCAGATTCACCAGACCCAAGTGAAGCCCAAGGGGTGACCAGAGTCACCAGGTAAGGGTGAGGCCCAGAGGGGAACCAGAGTAACCAGTTTAGTTTGAGGCCCAGAATGGGACCAGAGTTCCCTGGTCAAAGTGAGGCCCAGGTGTGGAATAGAATATCCAGGTCCCAATGATGCCTGGGTGAAGACCAGAGTCAATAAGGCCATGCAGGCTCAGATGGGGAACAGAATCACTAGGTCATGGTGAGGCATAGAATAAGACCACAGTCAGCAGGAACAGGTGAGCCCCTTGTGGGAACCAGAGCCACTCTATCCAGCTGAGTCCCAGGTCCATGTGAGAACCACGTGAGGACCAGATTCATCAGGTCGAACTGAGGCATAGCTGGGGACAAGAGTCACCAGGTCTGGGTGCGGCCTAGGTGTGGCAGGATTCAGCAGTTCTGAGTTAGGTCATAGAGGGGATGAGAGACACCAGGTCCAGGTGAGGCCAAACTGAAGACCAGATTCACCAGATCCAGGTGAGGTACATGTTGGGAAGAGAGTCACGAGGTCCAGGAGAGGTCCAGGTGGGTACCAGAGTCACCAGATTCAGGTGAAGTCCAGGTGGGGACCAGAGTCACCAGATCCAGGTGAAACCCGGTGGGGACCAGAGTCACTAGGTCCAGGTGAGGCCCAGGTGTGGACCAGAATTACCAGGTTAACGGGAGGCCCCGGTGGTGATCAGAGGCAACAGATCCATGTGAGGAAGGCTTGGGGACCATGGTCAAAAGCTCTACTTGAGGCCCAGGTTTGGAACAAGGTAAGCAGGTCCAGGTGAGTCCCCAGTGGTGACAAGGGTCACCACGTACAGGTGAGGCCCACGTGGGATGAGGATCACCAGGTCCAGGGAAGGCCCTTGAAAGAAACAGAGTGTACAGTTCGAGGTCAGGCGCAGGTCGCAACCAGGGTCAGCAGGTCCAAGTCAGGCCAAAGTGGGGTTCACAGTCACTAGGGCACGGTGAGACCCAGAGGGGGACCAGAGTCACCTGGTCCAGGTGAGGTCCAGTTGTGGAACACAGTCACCGGGTCCCCATTTTGCCCAGTTGAGGACCATGGTCAACAGGGCTAGGTGAGGCCCAGATGGGGACCGGAGTCCCCAAATCCAGGTGAAGCCCAGGTGGGGACCACAGTCACCAGTTCCAGGGTCGTCTCAGGAGCAGACCAGAAACACCAGGTCCAGGTGAGGTGCAGTTGTAAACCACACTCACCATGTCCCGGTGAGGCCCTGGTGGGGACCAGAGTCACGAGGTACATGAGAAGCTAGAAACACTGCGGCCACCAGGTCCACATGATGTCCATGTGGGAAGGAGAATCACCAGTTACAGGTGAGGACCAGGTGGGGATCCGACTCAAGATGTCCAGGTGAGATCCAGGTGGGAACCAGTGTCACCATGTCCAGCTGTGGCCCAGGTGAAGACCAGAGTTAATAGGTCCGGGTGGGTCACTGTTAGTGAACAGTGTAACCATATCCTGATGCGACACAGGTGGGTACCAGAGACACCAGGTCCTTGTGAGGCCCAGGTTGGACCAGAGACATGAGGTCCAGGTGAGGTCCCGATGGGAACCACAGTCACCAGGCCACGTGAGGTCATGCCTAGGATCAGAGTCACCAGTTACAGCTGAGGCCCAGGTGGAGCCAAAGTCACCTGGTACAAAAGAGGCCAAAGTCAGGACCAGAGTTAACAGGATCAGGTCAGTCCCAGTGGCGAATAGAGTAACCATGTCCGGATGATGCCCAGGTAGATCCAGAGTCACCAGGTCCAGATGAGGCACAGTTGGGGAGCATGTTCTCTAGGTACCGGTGAGGCCCAGTTGAGGACCAGAGTCACCAGGTCTAGTTGAGGCCTAGAGGGGTACCAGATTCACCTGGTCTAGGTGACATTCAGATGGGGACCTGGGTCACCATGTCAGGCTGAGGCCCAGAGGGAATCCAAAGTCATCTTGTCCAGGGGAGGCTCAGGTGTGGAACAGAGTATCCAGGTCATAATTGTCCTCAGGTGAGGACCAGATTCACCAGATCTGGGTGAGGCCCAGTTAGGATCAGAGTCACCAGTTCCAGGTGAGGCCAAGAAGGAGTCCACAGCAATCAGGTCCAGGTGGGGAACAAAGTTTCCATGACTCGTTGAGGCCCAGATGGGGACCAGATTCACCAGGCCCAGGTGATTCCAAGGAGGTGACCAGACTTACCATTTCCGGCTGAAGACCAGGTAAGGACCAGATTCACCAGGTCCAAGTGAGGCCCACGTGGGGACCTGTGTCACCAGCTATGGGTGAGGCCCAGGTGGCAACCACACTCACCAGTTCCAGGTGAGGCCAACATCGGGCCATGCAGAGGAATCATGTCCCGATGATGCCATGTAGGGACCAGAGTTACCAGGTCCAGGTGAGGCCAACCTGCAGGCCATGCATTGGAACCATGTCTCTATGATGCCCAGGTAGGGACCAGAGTCACCAGGTCCAAATGTGGTGCAGATGAAGCATATTCACTAGGTCCAGGTGAGACCCAGTTGAGGACCAGAGTCACCAGATCTGGTTGAGGCCTAGCGGGGTACCGGAATCACCTGTTCCCGGTGACATCCAGATGGGGAGCAGAGTCACCAGGTCAGGGTGAGGCCCAGAGAGGTTCCAGAGTCATCATGTCCAGGTGAGGCTCAGATGTGGAACAGAGTCACCAGGTACCAATGATGCCCACGTGAGGACCAGAGTCACCAGGACTGGGTGACGCGCACATAGGATCAAAGTCACCAGATCCAGGTGAGGCCAAGAAAGAGTCCACAGAAATCAGGTCCAGCTGGGGAACAAAGTAAGCAGGAATGGGTGAGGCCCAGATGGGTACCAGATTCACCAGGTCCAGGTGAGTCCCAGGTGGTGACCAGAGTCCCCGGGTCTGGGAGAGGACCAGGTAAGGACCAGATTCACCAGTTCCAAGAGACCCACGTGGGGACCTGAGTCACCAGGTAAGGGTGAGGCCCAGGTGGCAACCCCACTCACCAGGTCCAGGTGAGGCCAACCTGCAGGCAAGAGTCACCAGATCCACGTGAGGGCCTAGAGGGGAACGGAGTCACCAGGTAAATGTGAGTCTAAAAGGACACCACAGTCACCAGGTCGAGGTGTGGTTCATGTGGGAACGTGAGGTACCAGGTACAGGTGAGACCCAGGTGGGGACCACAGTCACCAGGTCCAGATTGAGGCCTAGGTGGGGGGACCAGAGTCATCAGGACCAGTTGAGGCCAAAGTGCGGAGAAAAGTTATCATGTTGAGGTGAGGCCCAGGTGGGGAACAGAGTAACCATCTCCCATTGATGCCAGGTGGGAAAAGAGTCACAAGGTCCAGACGAGGCCTAAGTGAGGAGTAGATTCACCAGGTCCTGTTGAGGTCCAGTTGAGGACCAGTGTCCCCAGCTCCGGGTGAGTCCCAGAGGGGGACCAGAGTCACCCGGTTCTGGTGATATCCAGGTGGGGACCAGAGTCACCACGTCAGGCTGAGGCCCAGAGTGGGATGAGAATCACTAGGTCCAGGTGAGGCCCCGATGTGGAACTGAGAAACCAGGTCCCATGATGCCCATATGAGGACCTGAGTCACCAGGTCCAGGTGAGGTCCCTGTGGGAACCAGTCACCTCGTCCAAGTGAGGCCCATGTGGGACCACAGTCACCCGGTCCAGGTGAGGCCCAAGTATATAAGAGAGTATCCAGGTCCCAATGATGCCCAGGGAAGGACCAGAGTCAACAGATCCAGGAGAGGCCCAAATATGAATCAGAGTCATTGTGTTCCAGGTGTGGCCAGATGGAGACGACAGGAACCAGGTCCAGGAGACCCCATATGGGAACCAGAGCCAACAGATCCAGGTGAGGTCCAGGTGGGACCACTGTCACAAGGTCCAGGTGAGGCGCAGGTGGCAACAGGATTCACCAAGTCCAAGTGAGGGCCAGGTGGCCACCAGTCACCAGATACAGGTGCGGACCAGGTAAGGACCAGATTCACCAGGGCCAAGTGAAGCCCGAGGGGTGACCGGAGTCACCAGGTAAGGGTGATGCCCAGAGGGGGAAGCAGAGTAACCAGTTTACTTTGTGGCCCAGAATGGGACAAGAGGTCCCTGGTCAAAGTGAGGCCCAGATGTGGAATAGAGTATCCTGGTCCCAGTGATGCCTGGGTGATGACCAGAGTCACTAGGGCTATGCAGGCCCAGATGGGGAACAGAATCACTAGGTCCTGGTGAGGCAGAGAATAAGACCACAGTCAGCACTATCAGGTGAACCCCTTTTGGGAACCAGAGCCACTTTATCCAGCTGAGTCCCAGGTCCATGTGAGGCCCACGTGAGGACCAGATGCATCAGGTCGAATTGAGGCATAATTCTGGACAAGAGTCACCAGGTGTGGTTGCGTCCTAGGTGGGGCAAGATTCAGCAGTTCTGACTTAGGTCAAAGTGGGGACGAGAGACACCAGGTCCAGGTGAGGCCAAACGGAGGACCAGAGTCACCAGATCCAGGTGAGGTCCAGATGGGGACCGCTGTCACCAGATCCAGGTGAAGTCCAGGTGGGGACCAGAGTCACTAGTTGCAGATGAGACCCAGGCGAGGACCAGAGTTACCGGGTACACGTGAGTCCCCGGTGGGAATCAGAGGCAACAGGTCCATGTGAGCCCGGCTTGTGGACCATGGTCAAGAGGTGTACTTGAGGCCCAGGTTTGGAACACAGTAAGCAAGTCCAGGTGAGTCCCCGGTGGTGACAAGAGTCACCACGTCCAAGTGAGGCCCAGGTGTGGACCAGGATCACCAGGTACACGGGAGGCCCTTGAAAGAACCAGAGTCAAGAGTTAGAGGTCAGGAGCAGGTGGCAACCAGGGTCAGCAGGTCGAAGTCAGGCCAAAGTGGGGTTCACAGTCACTAGGGCACAGTGAGACCCAGAGCGGGACCAGAATCACCTGGTCCAGGTGAGGTCCAGTTGTGGAACACAGTCACCGAGTCCCAATTTTGCCCAGTTGAGGACAATGTTCAACAGGGCCAGTTGAGGCCCAGATGGGGACCGGAGACCCAAATCCAAGTGAAGACAAATCGGGACCACAGTCACCAGATCCAGGGTATGCTCTGGTGCAGACCAGAATCACCAGGTCCAGGTGAGGTGCAGGTGGCAACCACACTCACCAGGTCCCGGTGAGGCCCTGGTGGGGACCAGAGTCACGAGGTATATGAGAACCTAGAAACACTGCGGCAACCAGGTCCACATGATGTTTATGTGGGAACGAGAATCACCAGTTACAGGTGAAGACCAGGTGGGGATCCGACTCACCATGTCCAGGTGAGACCCAGGTGTGAACCAGTGTCACCATGTCCAGGTGTGTCCCAGGTGAAGACCAGAGTTAATAGGTCCGGCTGAGTCACTGTTAGTGAACAGTGTAACCATATCCTGATGCTACCCAGGTGGGTACCAGAGACAACAGGTCCTGGTGAGGCCCAGGTGGGACCAGAGACTTGAGGTCCAGATGATGTCACGAAGGGAACCACAGTCACTAGGTCAGGTGAGGCCATGCTTACGTCAGAGTCACCAGTTACAGGTGAGGCCCAGGTGGATCCAGAGTCACCTGGTACAGAAGAGGCCAAAGTCAGGACCAGTGTTACCAGGATCATGTCAGTCCCATTGGGAAATAGAGTAAACATGTCCCGATGATGCCCAGGTAGAACCAGAGTCACCAGGTCCAGATGAGGCGCAGGTAGGGAGCATATTCACTAGGTCCCGGTGAGGCCCAGTGAGGACTAGAGTCACCAGGTCTATTTGAGGCCTAGAGGGGTACCAGATTCACCTGGTCTAGGTGACATCCAGATGGGGACCAGAGTCACCATGTCAGGGTGAGGGCCAGAGGGGATCCAGAGTCATCATGTGCAGGTGAGGCTCAGGTGTGGAACAGAGTATCCAGGTCATATTGGTCCACAGTAGAGGACCAGAGTCACCAGATCTGGGTGAGGCCCAGTTAGGATCATCGTCACTATTTCCAGGTGAGGCCAAGATGGAGTCCACAGCAATCAGGTCCAGGTGGGGAACAAAGTCACCAGGACTGGGTGAGGCCCAGAGGGGACCAGATTCACCAGGTCCAGGTGATTCCCAGGTGATGACCAGAGTTACAAGTTCCGGATGAGGACCAGGTAAGGACCAGATTCACTAGGTCCAAATGACGCCCTGATAGAGCATATTCACTAGGTCCAGGTGAGGCCCAGTTGAGGACCAGAGTCACCAGATCTGGTTGAGGCCTAGAGGGGTACCAGAATCACCTGGTCCAGGTGACATACAGATGGGGACCAGAGTCACCAGGTCAGGGTGAGGCCCAGAGAGGTTCCAGAGTCATCATGTCCAGGTGATGCTCAGGTGTGGAACAGAGTCACCAGGTACCATTGATGCCCAGGTGAGAACCAGAGTCACCAGGTCTGGGTGACGCGCAGACAGTATCAGTGTCACCAGTTCCATGTGAGGCCAAGAAAGAATCCACAGCAATCAGGTTCAGGTGGGTAACAAAGTCACCAGGACTGGGTGAGGCCCAAATGGGGACCAGATTCACCATGTCCAGGTGTGGCCCAGTACAAGACCAGAGTTAATAGGTCCGGCTGGGTCACTGATAGTGAACAGAGTAACCATATCCTGATGCTACCCAGGTGGTAACCAGAGACACAAGGTCCTGGTGAGGCCCAGGTGGAACAGAGACATGAGGTCCAGGTGAGGTCCCGATGGGAACCACAGTCACCAGGTCAGGTGAGGCCATGCTTAGGATCAGAGTCACCAGTTACAGGTGAGGCCCAGGTGGAGCCAGAGTCACCAGGTCCAGATGAGGCGAAGGTGGGCAGCATATTCACTACGTCCCGTTGAGGCCCAGTAGAGGACCAGAGACACCAGGTCTAGTTGAGGCCTAGAGGGGTACCAGATTCACCTGGTCTAGGTGCCTTCCAGATGGGGACCAGAGTCACCATGGCAGGGAGTGTCCCAGAGGTGATCCAGAGTCATCATGTCCAGGTGAGTCTCAGGTGTGGAACAGAGTATCCAGGTCATAATGGTCCACAGGTGAGGACCAGAATCAACAGATCTGGGTGAGGCCCAGTTAGGATGAGAGTCAACATTTCCAGGTAAGGCTAAGAAGGAGTCCACAGCAATCAGGTCCAGGTGGGGAAAAAAGTCACGAAGACTGGGTGAGGCCCAGATGGGGACACAGATTCACCAGGTCCAAGTGATTCCCAGGTGGTGGCCAGAGTTACCAGATTCACCAGGTCCAGGTGATTCCCAGGTGGTGACCAGAGTTACCAGATACACCAGGTCCAAGTGAGGCCCACATAGGGACCTGTGTCACCAGGTATGGGTGAGGCCCAAGTGGCAACCCCACTCACCAGGTCCAGGGGAGGCCTACCTGCAGGCCATGCAAAGTGACCGGGTACCGATAATGCCAAGGTAGGGACCAGAGTTACAGGTCCAGGTGAGGCCAACCTGCAGGCCATGCATGGAACCAGGTCCCCATGATGCCCAGGTAGTGACCAGAGTAACTAGGTCCAAATGAGGCCAAGATGGAGCATATTCACTAAGTCCAGCCGCGGCCCAGTTGAGGTCCAGAGACACCAGATCTGGTTGAGGCCTAGTGGGGTACCAGAATCACCTGGTCCAGGTGACATCCAGATGGGGACCAGAGTCACCAGGTCAGGATAGGGCCAAAGAGAGGTTCCAGAGTCATCATGTCCAGGTGAGGCTCAGGTGTGGAACAGAGTCACCAGGTACCAATGATACCCAGGTGAGGATCAGAATCACCAGGCCTGAGTCACGCGCACAGAGGATAAGAGTCACCAGTTCCAGGTGAGGCCAAGAAAGAGTCCAAAGCAATCAGGTCAAGGAGGGGAACAAAGTCACCAAGACTGGGTGAGGCCCAGATGGGGAAGAGATTCACCAGGTCCAGGTGAGGCCCAGGTGGTGACCAGAATCCCCAGGTATGGGAGAGGACCATGTAAGGACCAGATTCACCAGGTCCAAGAGGACCACGTGGGTTCCTGAGTCACCAGGTATGGGTGAAGCTCAGGTGGCAACCCCACTCACCTGGCCCAGGTGAGGCCAACTTGCAGGCCACAGTCAGCAGATCCAGGTGAGGCCCTAGTTGGGACCGGTGTCACCAGGTAAATGTGAGTCTACAAGAACACCACAGTCACCAGGTCCAGGTGTGGTTCCTGTGGGAACGAGAGTCAACAGGTCAAGGTGAGACCCAGGTGGGGACCACAGTGACCAGGTCCAGATTGAGGCCTAGGTGGTGGGACGAGAGTCATCAGGAGCAGTTGAGGCCGAAGTGTGGATCAAAGTTATCATGTTGAGGTGAGGCCCAGGTGGGGAACAGAGTAACCATGTCCCATTGATGCCAGGTGGGAAAAGAGTCACAAGGCCCAGACGAGGCCTAAGTGAGGAGTAGATTCACCAGGTCTTGTTGAGGACCAGCTGAGGACCAGTGTCCCCAGCTCCGGATGAGTCCCAGAGGGGGACCAGTGTCACCCGGTTCTGGTGATATCCAGGTGGGGACCAGAGTCACCACGTCAGGGTGAGGCCCAGAGGGGGACAAGAATCACTAGGTCCAGGTGAGGCCCCGATGTGGAACTAAGAAACCAGGTCCCATGATGCCCATATGTAGACCTGAGTCACCAGGTCCAGGTGAGGTCCCTGTGGGAACCAGTCACCTCGTCCAGGTGTGGTCCAGGTGGGACCACAGTCTCAAGGTCCAGGTGAGGCACAGGTGGCAACGGGATTCACCAAGTCCAGGTAAGGCCCAGGTGGCGACCAGTCACCAGACCCAGGTGCGGAACAGCTAAAGACCAGATTCTCCAGGCCCAAGTGAAGCCCAACGGGTGACCAGAGTCACCAGGTCAGGGTGAGGCCCAGAGGGGGAACCAGAGTAACCAGTTTAGTTTGAGGCCCAGAATGGGACCAGAGGTCCCTGGTCAAAGTGAGGCCCAATTGTGGAATAGAGTATCCAGGTCCCAATGATGCCTGGGTGTGGACCAGAGTCACTAGGGCCATGCAGGCCCAGATGGGGAACAGAATCACTAGGTCCTGGTGAGGCATAGAATAAGAACAGAGTCACCAGTATCAGGTGAGCGCCTTTTTGGAACCAGAGCCACTCTGTCCAGCTGAGTCCCAGGTCCATGTGAGGCCCATGTGAGGCCCAGATTCATCAGGTCGAATTGAGGCATAGCTGGGGACAAGAGTCACTAGGTTTGGGTGCGGCCTAGGTCGGGCAAGACTCAGCAGTTCTGAGTTAGGTCAAATGGGGACGAGAGACACCAGATCCAGGTGAGGCCAAACTGAGGACCAGAGTCACCAGATTGAGGTAAAGTCCAGGTGGGGACCAGAGTCACCAGATCCAGGTGACGTCTAGGTGGGGCCAGAGTCCGTAGGTCCAGATGCGGCCCACGTGAGGATCAGAGTTACCAGGTACACGTGAGGCCCCGATGGGTTTCAGAGGCAACAGGTACTTGTGAGGACGGCTTGGGGACCATGGTCAACAGGTCTACTTGAGGCTCAGTTGTAGAACACAGTAACCAGGTCCAAGTGAGTCCCCGGTGGTGACAAGAGTCACCACGTCAAGGTGAAGCCCAGGTGGTGACCAGGATCACCAGGTACAGGGGAGGTCCTTGAATAAAGCAGAGTCAACAGTTCGAGGTCAGGCGCAGGTGGCAACCAGGGTCAGCAGCTCCAAGTCAGGCCAAAGTGGGGTTCACAGTCACTACGACACGGTGACACCCAGAGGGGGACCAGAGTCACCTGGTGCAGGTGAGGTCCAGTTCTGGAACACAGTCACCGGGTCCCAATTTTGCCCAGTTGAGGACCATGGTCAACAGGGCCAGGTGAGGCCCAGATGGGGACCGGAGTCCCCAAATCAAGGTGAAGCCCAGGTGGGGACCACAGTCACCAGATCCAGGGTAGTCTCAGGTCCAGAGCAGAATCACCAGTTCCAGGTGTGGTGCAGGTGGCAACCAAACTCACCAGGTCCCGGTGAGGCACTTGTGGGGACCAGAGTCACGAGGTACCTGAGAAGCTAGAAACACATGGGATCCCTGGGTGTGTTTGGCGCCTGCCTTTGGCCCAGGGCGCTATCCTGGAGACCCGGGATCGAATCCCACGTCGGTCTCCCTGTGCATGGAGCCTTCTTCTGCCTCTGCCTGTGTCTCTGCCTCTCTCTCTCTCTGTGACTATCATAAATAATAAAAATTAAAAAAAAGAAGCTAGAAACCCTGCATCCAACAGGTCCACATGATGTCCATGTGGGAACGAGAATCATCAGTCACAACTGAGGACCAGGTGGGGATCCGACTCACCATCTCGAGGTGAGACCCAGGTGGGAACCAGTGTCACCATGTCCAGGTGTGGCCCAGGTGAAGACCAGAGTTAATAGGTCCGGCTGGGGCACTGTTAGTGAACAGTGTAACCATATCCTGATGCTACCCAGGTGGGTACCAGAGACACCAGGTCCGGGTGAGGCCCAGGTGGGACCAGAGACATGAGGTCCAGGTGAGGTCCCGATGGGAACCACAGTCACCAGGTCAGGAGAGCCCATGCTTAGGCTCAGAGTCACCAGTTACAGGTGAGGCCCAGGTGGAGCGAGAGTCACCTGGTACAGAAGAGGCCAAAGTCAGGACCAGAGTTACCAGGATCAGGTCACTCCAAGTGGGAATAGAGTAACCATGTCCCGATGATGCCCAGGTAGAACCAGAGTCACCAGGTCCAGATGAGGCGCAGGTGGGGGGCACGTTCACTAGGTCCCGTTGAAGCTGAGTTGAGGACCAGAGTCACCAGGTCTAGTTGAGGCCTAGAGGTGTACCACATTCACCTGGTCTAGGTGACATCCAGATGGGGACCAGAGTCCCCAAGTCAGGCTGAGGCCAAGAGGGGATCCAGAGTCATCATATCCAGATGAGTCTCAGGTGTGGAACAGAGTATCCAGGTCATAATTGTCCTCAGGTGAGGACCAGAGTCACCAGATCTGTGTGAGGCCCAGTTAGGATCAGAGTCACCAGTTCCAGGTGAGGCTAAGGAGTCCACAGCAATCAGGACCAGGTGGGGAACAAAGTCACCAGGACAGGGTGAGGCCCAGATGGGGGTCAGATTCCCCAGGCCCAGGTGATATCCTACTGGTGACCAGAGTTACCAGTTCCGGGTGACCACCAGGTAAGGACCAGATTCACCAGGTCCAAGTGAGGCACACGTGGCGACCTGTGTCACCAGACATGGGTGAGGCCCAGGTGACAAACCACTCACCAGGTCCAGGTGAGGCCAACCTGCAGGTCATGCAGTGAAACCATATCCCGATGATGTCCAGGTAGGGACCAGAGTCACCAGGTCCAAATGAGGCCCAGATGGAGCATATTCACTAGGTCCAGGTGAGGCCCATTGAGGACCAGAGTCACCAGACCTGGTTGAGGCCTACAGGGGTACCAGAATCACTTGGTCTGGGTGACATCCAGATGGGGACCAGAGTCACCTGCTCAGGTTGAGTCCCAGTGACCTTCCAGAGTTAAGAAGTCCAGGGGAGCCTCAGGTGTGGAACAGAGTCACCAGGTACCAATGATGCCCAGGTGAGGACCAGATTTACCAGGTACACGTGAGGCCCCGGTGGGGATCAGAGGCAATAGGTCCATGTGAGGCCAGCTTGGGGACCATGGTCAACAGGTCTACTACAAGCCCAGGTGTGGAACACAGTAAGCATGTCCAGGTGAGTCCCCGGGTGTGACAAGAGTCACCACGTCCTGGTGCGGCCCAGGTGGGGACCAGGATCACCAGGTAAGGGGAGGCCCTTGAAAGAACCAGAGTCAACAGTTCGAGGTCAGGCGCAGGTGGCAAGAAGGGTTAGCAGGTCCAAGTCAGGCCAAAGTGGGGTTCACAGTCACTAGGGAACGGTGAGACCCAGAGGGGGACAGAGTCATTTGGTCCAGGTGAAGACCAGTTGTGGAACACAGTCACCGGGTCCCAATTTTGCCCAGTTGAGGACCATGGTCAACAGGGCCAGGTGAGGCCCAGATTGGGACCGGAGTCCCCAAATCCAGGTGAAGCCCAGGTGGGGACCACAGTCACCAGATCCAGGGTAGTCTCAGGTGCAGACTAGAATCTCCAGGTCCAGGTGAGGTGCAGGTGGTGAACACACTCACCAGGTCCCTGTGAGGCCCTGGTGGGGACCAGAGTCACGATGTACATGAGATGATAGAAACACTGCAGCCACCAGGTCCTCATGATGTCCCTGTGGGTACGAGAATTACCAGTTACAGGTGAGGACCAGGTGGGGATCCGTCTCACCATGTCCAGGTGAGACCCGGGTGGGAACCAGTGTCAGCATGTCCAGGTGTGGCCCAGGTGAAGACCAGAGATAATAGGTCCGGGTGGGTCACTGATAGTGAACAGTGTAACCATATCCTGAAGCTACCCAATGGACACCAGAGACACCAGGTCCTGGTGAGGCCCAGGAGGGACCAGAGACATGAGGTCCAGATGAGGTCCCGATGGGAACCACAGTCACCTGGTCAGGTGAGGCCATGCTTAGGATCAGAGTCACCAGTTACAGGTGAGGCCCAGGTTGAGCCAGAGTCACCTGGTACAGAAGAGGCCAAAGTAAGGACCAGAGTTACCAGGATCAGGTCAGTCCCAGTGGGGAATAGAGTAACCATGTCCCGATGATGCCCAGGTAGAACCAGAGTCACCAGGTCCAGGTGAGGCACAGGTGGGGAGCATCATCACTAGGTCCCGGTGAGGCCCAGTTGAGGACCAGAGTCACCAGGTCAAGTTGAGGCCAAGAGGGCTACCAGAATCACCTGGTCTAGGTGACTTCCAGATGGGGACCAGAGTCACCATGTCAGGCTGAGGCCCAGAGAGGTTCCAGAGTCATCATGTCCAGGTGAGGCTCAAGTGTGGAACAGAGTAACCAGGTGCCAATGATGCACAGGTGAGGACCAGAGACACCAGATCTGGGTGACGTGCAGATACGATCAGAGTCACCAGTTCCACGTGAGGCCAAGAAACAGTCCACAGCAATCAGGTCAAGGTGGAGAACAAAGTCACCAGGACTGGGTGAGTCCCAGATGGGGACCAGATTCACCAGGTCCAGGTGATTCCCAGGTGGTGACAAGGGTTACTAGTTCTGGGTGAGGACCAGGTAAGGACCAGATTCACCAGGTCCAAGTGAGGCCCACGTGGGACCTGTGTCACCAGGTATGGGTGAGGCCCAGGTGGCAAGCCCACTCACCAGGTCCAAGTGAGGCCAACCTGCAGGCCATGCAGAGGAACCGTGTCCCGATGATGCCCAGGTAGGGACCAGAGGTACGAGGTCCAGGTGACGCCAACCTGCAGGGCATGCAGAGGAATCGTGTCCCGATGATGCCCACGTAGGGACCAGAGTAACCAGGTCCAAATGAGGCCCAGATGGAGCATATTCACTAGGTCCAGGTGAGGCCCAGTTGAGGACCAGAATCACTAGATCTGGTTGAGGCCGAGAGGGGTACCAGAATCCCCTGGTCCAGGTGACATCCAGATGTCGAACAGAGTCACCATCTCAGGGTGAGGCACATAGTGGTTCGAGAGTCATCATGTCCAGCTAAGGCTCAATGTGGAACAGAGTCACCAGCTACCAATGATGCTCAGGTGAGGACCAGAGTCACAAAATCTGGGTGACGCGCAGATAGGATCAGAGGCACCAGGTCCAGGTGAGGCCAAGAAAGAGTCCACAGCAATCAGGTCCAGGTGGGGAACAAAGTCACCAGGACTGGGTGAGGGCCAGATGGGGATCAGATTGACCAGGTCCAGGTGAGGCCCAGGTGGTGACCAGAGTACCCGGTTCTGGGAGAGGACCAGGTAAGGACCAGATTCACCAGGTCCAAGAGGTCCACGTGGGGACCTGAGTCACCAGGTATGGGTGAGTCCCAGGTGGCAACCCCACTTACCAGGTCCAGGTGAGGTCAGCATGCAGGCCAGAGTCACCAGATCCAGGTGAGGCCCTAGTGGGGATGGGAGTCACAAGGTAAATGTGAGTCTACAAGAACACCACAGTCACCAGGTCCAGGTGTGGTTCATGTGGGAACGGGAGTCACCAGGTCCAGCTGAGACCCAGTTGGGGATGACAGTCACCAGGTCCAGATTGAGGCCTAGGTTGGGGGTCGAGAGTCATCAGGACCAGTTGAGGCCAAAGTGTGCAGCAAAGTTATCATGTCCAGGTGAGGCCCAGGTGGGGAACAGAGTAACCATGTCCCATTGATGCCAGGTGCGAAAAGAGGCACAAGGTACAGACGAAGCCTAAGTTTGGAGTAGATTCACCAGGTCCTGTTGAGGTCCAGTTGAGGACCAGTGTCCCCAGCTCTGGGTGAGTCCCAGAGGGGGATCAGAGTCACCCGGTTCTGGTGATATCCAGATGGGGAACAGAGTCACCATGTCAGGGTGAGGCTCAGTGAGGATCCAGAGTCACCATGTCCAGGTGAGGCTCAGGTGTGGAACAGAGAATCCAGGTATTAATGGTCCACAGGTGAGGACCAGAGTCACCAGATCTGGGTGAGGCCCAGCTACGATCAGAGTCACCACTTCCAGGTGAGGCCAAGAAGGAGTCCACAGCAATCAGGTCCAGGTGGGGAACAAAGTCACCAGGACTGGGTGAGGCCCAGATGGGGACCAGATTCACCAGGCCCAGGTGATTCCCAGGTGGTGACCAGAGTTACCAGTTCCGGGTGAGGACCAGATAAGGACCAGATTCACCAGGTCCAAGTGAGGCCCACGTGGGCACCTGTGTCACCAGGTATGGGTGAGTCCCAAGTGGCAACCCACTCACCAGGTCCAAGTGAGGCCACCCTGCAGGCAATGCAGAGGAAGAGTGTCCCGATGATGCCCAGGGAGGGACCAGAATCACCAGGTCCAAATGAGGCCCAGATGGAGCATATTCACTAGGTCCAGGTGAGGCCCTGTTGAGGACCAGAGTGACCAGATCCGATTGAGGCCTAGAGGGGTACCAGAATCACCTGTTCCAGGTGACATCCAGATGGGGACCAGGGTCACCAGGTCAGGGTGAGGCCCAGAGAGCTTCCAGAGTCATCACGTCCAAGTGAGGCTCAGGTGTGGAACAGTGTCACCAGATACCAATGATGCCCAGGTGAGGACCAGAGTCACCAGGTCTCGGTGACGCTCAGATAGGATCAGAGTCACCAGTTCCAGGTGAGGCCAAGTGAGAGTCCACAGCAATCAGGTCCAGGTGGGGAACAAATTCACCAGGACTGGGTGAGGCCCAGATGGGGACCAGATTCACCAGGTCCAGATGAGGCGAGGTGGTGACCAGAGTCCTCGGTTCTGGGAGAGGACCAGGTAAGGACGAGATTCACCAGGTCCAAGAGGCCCACGTGTGGAACTGAGTCACCAGGTATGGGTGAGGCCCAGGTGGAAACCCCACTCCCAAGGTCCAGGTGAGGCCAACCTGCAGGCCAGAGTCACCAGATCCATGTGAGGACCAAGTGGGGACCGGAGTCACCAGGTAAATATGAGTCTACAAGAACACCACAGTCACCAGTGCCAGGTGTGGTTCATGTGGGAAGGAGAGTCACCAGGTCCAGGTGTGACCCAGGTGGGGACCATAGTCACCAGATCGAGATTGAGGCCTAGAAGGGGGGACCAGTGTCAACAGGACAAGTTGCGGCCAAAGTGTGGAGCAAAGTTATCATGTCCAGGTGATGTCCAGGTGGGGAACAGAGTAACCATGTCCCATTGTTGCCAGGTGGGACAAAGTCACAAGGTCCAGAAGAGGCCTATGTGAGGACGAGATTCACCAGGTCCTGTTGAGGCCCAGTTGAGCACCAGTGTCCCCAGCTCTGGGTGAGTCCCAGAGGGGGATCAGATTCACCCGGTTCTGGTGATATCCAGGTGGGGACAAGACTCACCCCGTCAGGTTGAGGCCCAGAGAGGGACGAGAATCACTAGTTTCAGGTGAGGCCCCGATGTGGAAATGAGAAAAAAGGTCCCATATTGCCCAAATGAGGACCTGAGTCACCAGGTCCAGGTGAGGTCCCTGTGGGAACCAGTCAACTCGTCCTGGTGAGGCCCAGGTGGGACCACAGTCACCAGGTCCAGGTGAGGCCCAGGTATATAAGAGAGTAACCAGGTCGCAATGATGCCCAGGGAAGGACCAGAGTCAACAGGTCCAGGAGAGGCCCATATATGGATCAGAGTCATTGTGTTCCAGGTGAGGCCAGATGGAGACCACAGGAACCAGGTCCAGGAGAACCCCATACGGGAACCAGAGACACTAGATCCAGGTGAGGTCCAGGTGGGACCACAGTCAGAAGGTCCAGGTGAGGCGCAGGTGGCAACAGGATTCACCAATTCCAGGTGAGGCCCGGATAGCGACCAGTCACCAGATACAGGTGCGGACCAGCTAAGGACCAGATTCACCAGGTCCATGTGAAGACCAATGGGTGACAAGAGTAACCAGGTAAGGGTGATGCCCAAAGGGGGAACAAGAGTAACCAGTTTAGTTTGAGGCCCAGAATGGGACCAGAGGTCCCTTGTCAAAGTGAGGCCCAGGTGTGGAATAGAGTATCCAGGTCCCAATGATGCCTGGGTGAGGACCAGAGTCACTAGGGCCATGCAGGCCCAGATGGCAAACAGAATCACTAGGTCCTGGTGAGGCATAGGATAAGACCACAGTCACCAGTATCAGGTGAACCCCTTGTGGGAACCAGAGCCATTCTATGCAGCTGAGTCCCAGGTCCATGTGAGGCCCACGTGAGGGCCATATTCATCAGGTCGAATTGAGGCATAGCTGGGGACAAGAGTCACCAGGTCTGGGTGCGGCCTAGGTGGGGCAAGATTCAGCAGTTCTGAGTTAGGTCAAAGTGGGGACGAGAGACACCAGGTCCAGGTGAGGCCAAACTGAGGACCAGAGTCACCAGATCCAGGTGAGGTCCATGTTGGAAAGAGAGTCACCAGGTCCAGGAGAGATCCATGTCGGTACCAGAGTCACCAGATCGAGGTGAAGTCCAGGTGCGGATCAGAGTCACCAGATCCAGGTGAATCCCAGATGGGGACCAGAGTCACTAGGTCCACTTGAGGCCCAGGTGAGGATCAGAGTTACCAGATACACGTGAGCCCCCGGCGGGGATCACAGCCAAAAGGTCCACGTGAGGCCGGCTTGGGACCATGGGCAACATGTCTACTTGAGGCCCAGGTTTGGAACACAGTAAGCAGGTCCTGGTGAGTTCCCGGTGGTGACAAGAGTCACCACGTCCAGTTGAGGCCCAGTTGGGGACCAGGATCACTAGGTACAGCGGAGGCCCTTGAAAGAACCAGAGTCAACTGTTCGAGGTCAGGCGCAGGTGGCAACCAGGGTCAGCAGGTCCAAGTCAGGCCAAAGTGGGGTTCACAGTCACTAGGGCACAGTGAGACCCAGAGGGGGACCAGAGTCACCTTGTCCAGGTGAGGTCCAGTTGTGGAACACAGTCACCGGGTCCCAATTTTGCCCAGTTGAGGACCATGGTCAACAGGGCCAGGTGAGACCCAGATGGGGACCAGAGTCCCCAAATCCAGGTGAAACGCAGGTGGGGACCACAGTCACCAGATCCTGGGTAGTCTCAGGTGCAGACCAGAATCACCAGGTCCTGGTGAGGTGCAGGTGGCAACCACACTCACCAGGTCCCCGTCAGGCCCTGGTGGGGACCAGAGTCACGAGGTACATGAGAAGCTAGAAGCATTGCAGCCACCAGGTCCACATCATGTCCATGTGGGAAGGAGAATCACCAGTTACAGGTGAGACCAGGGTGGGGATCCGAATCACCATGTCCAGGTGAGACCCAGGTGGGAACCAGTGTCACCATGTCCAGCTGTGGCCCAGGTGAAGACCAGAGTTAATAGGTCCGGCTGGGTCACTGTTAGCGAACAGTGTAACCATATCCTGATGCTACTCAGGTGGGTAACAGAGACACCAGGCCCTGTTGAGGCCTAGGTGGGACCAGAGACAAGAGGTCTAGTAAGGTACCGAAGGGAACCACAGTCTCCAGGTCAGGTGAGGCCATGCTTAGGATCAGAGTCACCAGTTACAGGTGAGGCCCAGGTGGAGCCAGAGTTACCTGGTAGAGAAGAGGCCAAAGTCAGGACCAGAGTTACCAGCATCAGGTCAGTCCCAGGGCGAATAGATTAACCATGTCCCGATGATGCCCAGGTAGAACCAGAGTGACCAGGTCCAGGTGAGGCGCAGGTTGGGAGCATGTTAACTAGGTCCCCGTGATGCCCAGTTGAGGATCAGTGTCACCAGGTCAAGTTGAGGCCTAGAGGGGTACCAGATTCACCTGGTCTCGGTGACATCCAGAAGGGGACCAGAGTCACCATGTCAGGCTGAGGCACAGAGGGGATCCAGAGTCATCATGTCCAGGTGAGGCTCAGGTGTGGAACAGAGTATACAGGTCATAATGGTCCACAGGTGAGGACCAGAGTCACCAGATATGGATGAGGCCCTGTTAGGATCAGAGTCACCAGTTCCAGGTGAGGCCAAGAAGGAGTCCACAGCAATGAGGTCCAGTTGTGGAACAAAATCACCAGGACTGGGTGAGGCCCAGATGGGGACCAGATTCACCAGGCCCAGGTGATTCCCAGGTGGTGACCAGAGTTACCAGTTCCGGGGAGGACCAGGTAAGGACCAGATTCAACAGGTCCAATTGAGGCCACGTGGGGACCTGTGTCACCAGGTATGGGTGAGGCACAATTGGCAACCCAACTCACCAGGTCCAGGTGAGGCCAACCTGCAGGCCATGCAGAGGAACCATGTCCCGATGATGCCCAGGTAGGGACTAGAGTTCTCAGGTCCAGGTGAGGCCAACCTGCTGGCCATGCAGTGGAACATGTCCCGATGATGCCCAGGTAGGAACCAGAGCTACCAGGTCCAGGAGAGGACAACCTGCAGGCCATGCAATGGAACCATGTCCCGATGATGCCCAGGTAGGGATCAGAGTCACCAGGTTCAAAAGAGGCCCAGATGGAGCATATTCACTAGGTGCAGGTGAGGCCCAGTTGAGGATCACAGTCACCAGATCTGGTTGAGTCCTAGAGGGGTACCAGAATCACCTGGTCCAGGTGACATCCAGATGGGGACCAGAGTCACCAGGTCAGGGTGAGGCCGAGAGAGGTTCCAGAGTCATCATGTCCAGGTGAGGCTCAGGTGTGGAACAGAGTCACCAGGTACCAATGATGCCCAGGTGAGGACCAGAGTCACCAGATCTGCGTGACGTGCAGATAGGATCAGAGTCACCAGTTCCAGGTGAGGCCAAGAAGGAGTCCACAGCAATCAGGTCCAGGTGGGGAACAAAGGCACCAGGACTGGGTGAGGTCTAATGGGGACCAAATTCACCAGGTCCAGGTGAGGCACAGGTGGTGACCAGAGTCCCCGGGTCTGGGAGAGGAACAGTTAAGGACCAGATTCACCAGGTCCAAGAGGCCCACGTGGGGACCTGGTTCATCAGGTATGGGTGAGACCCAGGTGTCAACCACACTCACCAGGTCCAGTGAGGCCAGCCTGTAGGCCTTGCAGAGGAACCGTGTCCCGATGGTGCCCCGTTAGGGCCCAGAGTAACCAGGTCCTGGTGAGTCGAACCTGCAGGCCATGCAGTGGAACCATGTCCCGATGATGCCCAGGTAGGGAACAGAATTACCAGGTCCAGGTGAGGCCAACCTGCAGTTCATGCAGTGGAACCATGTCCCGATGATGCCCAGGTGAGGAACAGAGTCACCAGGTCTAGGGGGTGCGCAGATAAGATCAGAGTCACCATTTCCATGTGAGGCCAAGAAATAGTCCACAGCAATCAGGTCCAGGTGGGGAACAAAGTCACCAGGACTGGGTGAGGCCCAGATGGGGACCAGATTTACCAGGTCCAGGTTAGGCCCAGTTGTGGACCAGAGTCCCCGGGTCTGGGAGAGGACCAGATAAAGACCAGACTCACCAGGTCCAAGAGGCCCACGTGGGGACCTGAGTCACCAGGTATGGGTGAGGCCCAGGTGGAAACCCCACTCCCAAGGTCCAGGTGAGGCCAACCTGCAGGCCAGAGTCACCAGATCCATGTGAGGACCAAGTGGGGACCGGAGTCACCAGGTAAATATGAGTCTACAAGAACACCACAGTCACCAGTGCCAGGTGTGGTTCATGTGGGAACCAGAGTCACCAGTCCAGATGATACCAAGCTGGGGATCAGAGTCACCAGATCGAGATTGAGGCCTAGAAGGGGGGACCAGTGTCAACAGGACAAGTTGCGGCCAAAGTGTGGAGCAAAGTTATCATGTCCAGGTGATGTCCAGGTGGGGAACAGAGTAACCATGTCCCATTGTTGCCAGGTGGGACAAAGTCACAAGGTCCAGAAGAGGCCTATGTGAGGACGAGATTCACCAGGTCCTGTTGAGGCCCAGTTGAGCACCAGTGTCCCCAGCTCTGGGTGAGTCCCAGAGGGGGATCAGATTCACCCGGTTCTGGTGATATCCAGGTGGGGACAAGACTCACCCCGTCAGGTTGAGGCCCAGAGAGGGACGAGAATCACTAGTTTCAGGTGAGGCCCCGATGTGGAAATGAGAAAAAAGGTCCCATATTGCCCAAATGAGGACCTGAGTCACCAGGTCCAGGTGAGGTCCCTGTGGGAACCAGTCAACTCGTCCTGGTGAGGCCCAGGTGGGACCACAGTCACCAGGTCCAGGTGAGGCCCAGGTATATAAGAGAGTAACCAGGTCGCAATGATGCCCAGGGAAGGACCAGAGTCAACAGGTCCAGGAGAGGCCCATATATGGATCAGAGTCATTGTGTTCCAGGTGAGGCCAGATGGAGACCACAGGAACCAGGTCCAGGAGAACCCCATACGGGAACCAGAGACACTAGATCCAGGTGAGGTCCAGGTGGGACCACAGTCAGAAGGTCCAGGTGAGGCGCAGGTGGCAACAGGATTCACCAATTCCAGGTGAGGCCCGGATAGCGACCAGTCACCAGATACAGGTGCGGACCAGCTAAGGACCAGATTCACCAGGTCCATGTGAAGACCAATGGGTGACAAGAGTAACCAGGTAAGGGTGATGCCCAAAGGGGGAACAAGAGTAACCAGTTTAGTTTGAGGCCCAGAATGGGACCAGAGGTCCCTTGTCAAAGTGAGGCCCAGGTGTGGAATAGAGTATCCAGGTCCCAATGATGCCTGGGTGAGGACCAGAGTCACTAGGGCCATGCAGGCCCAGATGGCAAACAGAATCACTAGGTCCTGGTGAGGCATAGGATAAGACCACAGTCACCAGTATCAGGTGAACCCCTTGTGGGAACCAGAGCCATTCTATGCAGCTGAGTCCCAGGTCCATGTGAGGCCCACGTGAGGGCCATATTCATCAGGTCGAATTGAGGCATAGCTGGGGACAAGAGTCACCAGGTCTGGGTGCGGCCTAGGTGGGGCAAGATTCAGCAGTTCTGAGTTAGGTCAAAGTGGGGACGAGAGACACCAGGTCCAGGTGAGGCCAAACTGAGGACCAGAGTCACCAGATCCAGGTGAGGTCCATGTTGGAAAGAGAGTCACCAGGTCCAGGAGAGATCCATGTCGGTACCAGAGTCACCAGATCGAGGTGAAGTCCAGGTGCGGATCAGAGTCACCAGATCCAGGTGAATCCCAGATGGGGACCAGAGTCACTAGGTCCACTTGAGGCCCAGGTGAGGATCAGAGTTACCAGATACACGTGAGCCCCCGGCGGGGATCACAGCCAAAAGGTCCACGTGAGGCCGGCTTGGGACCATGGGCAACATGTCTACTTGAGGCCCAGGTTTGGAACACAGTAAGCAGGTCCTGGTGAGTTCCCGGTGGTGACAAGAGTCACCACGTCCAGTTGAGGCCCAGTTGGGGACCAGGATCACTAGGTACAGCGGAGGCCCTTGAAAGAACCAGAGTCAACTGTTCGAGGTCAGGCGCAGGTGGCAACCAGGGTCAGCAGGTCCAAGTCAGGCCAAAGTGGGGTTCACAGTCACTAGGGCACAGTGAGACCCAGAGGGGGACCAGAGTCACCTTGTCCAGGTGAGGTCCAGTTGTGGAACACAGTCACCGGGTCCCAATTTTGCCCAGTTGAGGACCATGGTCAACAGGGCCAGGTGAGACCCAGATGGGGACCAGAGTCCCCAAATCCAGGTGAAACGCAGGTGGGGACCACAGTCACCAGATCCTGGGTAGTCTCAGGTGCAGACCAGAATCACCAGGTCCTGGTGAGGTGCAGGTGGCAACCACACTCACCAGGTCCCCGTCAGGCCCTGGTGGGGACCAGAGTCACGAGGTACATGAGAAGCTAGAAGCATTGCAGCCACCAGGTCCACATCATGTCCATGTGGGAAGGAGAATCACCAGTTACAGGTGAGACCAGGGTGGGGATCCGAATCACCATGTCCAGGTGAGACCCAGGTGGGAACCAGTGTCACCATGTCCAGCTGTGGCCCAGGTGAAGACCAGAGTTAATAGGTCCGGCTGGGTCACTGTTAGCGAACAGTGTAACCATATCCTGATGCTACTCAGGTGGGTAACAGAGACACCAGGCCCTGTTGAGGCCTAGGTGGGACCAGAGACAAGAGGTCTAGTAAGGTACCGAAGGGAACCACAGTCTCCAGGTCAGGTGAGGCCATGCTTAGGATCAGAGTCACCAGTTACAGGTGAGGCCCAGGTGGAGCCAGAGTTACCTGGTAGAGAAGAGGCCAAAGTCAGGACCAGAGTTACCAGCATCAGGTCAGTCCCAGGGCGAATAGATTAACCATGTCCCGATGATGCCCAGGTAGAACCAGAGTGACCAGGTCCAGGTGAGGCGCAGGTTGGGAGCATGTTAACTAGGTCCCCGTGATGCCCAGTTGAGGATCAGTGTCACCAGGTCAAGTTGAGGCCTAGAGGGGTACCAGATTCACCTGGTCTCGGTGACATCCAGAAGGGGACCAGAGTCACCATGTCAGGCTGAGGCACAGAGGGGATCCAGAGTCATCATGTCCAGGTGAGGCTCAGGTGTGGAACAGAGTATACAGGTCATAATGGTCCACAGGTGAGGACCAGAGTCACCAGATATGGATGAGGCCCTGTTAGGATCAGAGTCACCAGTTCCAGGTGAGGCCAAGAAGGAGTCCACAGCAATGAGGTCCAGTTGTGGAACAAAATCACCAGGACTGGGTGAGGCCCAGATGGGGACCAGATTCACCAGGCCCAGGTGATTCCCAGGTGGTGACCAGAGTTACCAGTTCCGGGGAGGACCAGGTAAGGACCAGATTCAACAGGTCCAATTGAGGCCACGTGGGGACCTGTGTCACCAGGTATGGGTGAGGCACAATTGGCAACCCAACTCACCAGGTCCAGGTGAGGCCAACCTGCAGGCCATGCAGAGGAACCATGTCCCGATGATGCCCAGGTAGGGACTAGAGTTCTCAGGTCCAGGTGAGGCCAACCTGCTGGCCATGCAGTGGAACATGTCCCGATGATGCCCAGGTAGGAACCAGAGCTACCAGGTCCAGGAGAGGACAACCTGCAGGCCATGCAATGGAACCATGTCCCGATGATGCCCAGGTAGGGATCAGAGTCACCAGGTTCAAAAGAGGCCCAGATGGAGCATATTCACTAGGTGCAGGTGAGGCCCAGTTGAGGATCACAGTCACCAGATCTGGTTGAGTCCTAGAGGGGTACCAGAATCACCTGGTCCAGGTGACATCCAGATGGGGACCAGAGTCACCAGGTCAGGGTGAGGCCGAGAGAGGTTCCAGAGTCATCATGTCCAGGTGAGGCTCAGGTGTGGAACAGAGTCACCAGGTACCAATGATGCCCAGGTGAGGACCAGAGTCACCAGATCTGCGTGACGTGCAGATAGGATCAGAGTCACCAGTTCCAGGTGAGGCCAAGAAGGAGTCCACAGCAATCAGGTCCAGGTGGGGAACAAAGGCACCAGGACTGGGTGAGGTCTAATGGGGACCAAATTCACCAGGTCCAGGTGAGGCACAGGTGGTGACCAGAGTCCCCGGGTCTGGGAGAGGAACAGTTAAGGACCAGATTCACCAGGTCCAAGAGGCCCACGTGGGGACCTGGTTCATCAGGTATGGGTGAGACCCAGGTGTCAACCACACTCACCAGGTCCAGTGAGGCCAGCCTGTAGGCCTTGCAGAGGAACCGTGTCCCGATGGTGCCCCGTTAGGGCCCAGAGTAACCAGGTCCTGGTGAGTCGAACCTGCAGGCCATGCAGTGGAACCATGTCCCGATGATGCCCAGGTAGGGAACAGAATTACCAGGTCCAGGTGAGGCCAACCTGCAGTTCATGCAGTGGAACCATGTCCCGATGATGCCCAGGTGAGGAACAGAGTCACCAGGTCTAGGGGGTGCGCAGATAAGATCAGAGTCACCATTTCCATGTGAGGCCAAGAAATAGTCCACAGCAATCAGGTCCAGGTGGGGAACAAAGTCACCAGGACTGGGTGAGGCCCAGATGGGGACCAGATTTACCAGGTCCAGGTTAGGCCCAGTTGTGGACCAGAGTCCCCGGGTCTGGGAGAGGACCAGATAAAGACCAGACTCACCAGGTCCAAGAGGCCCACGTGGGGACCTGAGTCACCAGGTATGGGTGAGGCCCAGGTGGAAACCCCACTCCCAAGGTCCAGGTGAGGCCAACCTGCAGGCCAGAGTCACCAGATCCATGTGAGGACCAAGTGGGGACCGGAGTCACCAGGTAAATATGAGTCTACAAGAACACCACAGGCACCAGTGCCAGGTGTGGTTCATGTGGGAACCAGAGTCACCAGTCCAGATGATACCAAGCTGGGGATCAGAGTCACCAGGTCCAGATTGAGGCCTAGGTGGGGGGACCAGAGTCATCAGGACCAGTTGAGGCCAAAGTGTGGAGCAAAGTTATCATGTCCAGGTGAGGCCCAGGTGGGGAAGAGAGTAACCATGTCCCAATGATGCCAGTTGGGAAAAGAGTCACAAGGTCTAGACGATGCCAAAGTGAGGAGTAGATTCACCAGGTCCTTTTGAGGCCCAGTTGAGGACCATTGTCCCAAGCTCCGGGTGAGTCCCAGAGGGGGACCAGAGTCACCACGTCATGGTGAGGCCCAGAGGGGGACGAGAATCACTAGGACTAGGTAAAGCCCCGATATTCAACTGAGTAACTAGGTGAATGATGCCCATATGAGGACCTGAGTCACCAGGTCCAGGTGAGGTCCCTGTGAGAACCAGTCACCACGTCCAGGTGAGGCCCAGGTGGGACCACAGTCACCAGGTCCAGGTGAGGCCCTGGTATATAAGAGAGTATCATGGTCACAATGATGCCCAGGTAAGGACCAGGGTCAACAGGTCCAGATGAGGCGCAGGTGGAAACATATTCACTAGGTTCCGGTGATGCCCATTTGTGGACCAGAGTCACCAGGTCTAGTTGAGGCCTAGAGGGGTTCCAGATTCACCTGGTCTAGGTGACATCCAGATGGGGACCAGAGTCACCATGTAAGGGTGAGGCCCAGAGGGGATCCAGAGTCATCATGTGCAGGTGAGGCTCAGTCGTGGAACAGAGTATCCAGGTCATAATGGTCCACAGGTGAAGACTAGAGTCAACAGATCGGGGTGAGGAGCAGTTAGGATCAGAGTCAGCAGTTTCAGGTGAGGCCAAGGAGACCACAGCAATCAGGTCCAGGTGGGGAACAAAGAAACCAGGACCTCGTTAGGCACAGATGGGGACCAGATTCACCAGGTCCAGGTGAGGCCCATGTGGTGACCAGGGTTACCAGTTCCGGGTGAGGATAAGGTAAGGACCAGATTCACCAGGTCCTATTTAGGCCCACGTGGGGAACTATGTCACCAGGTATGGGTGAGGCCCAGGTGGCAACCCTGCTCACCAGGTCCAGGTGAGGCCAACCTGCAGGACATGCAAAGGAACCATATCCCGATGATGCCCAGGTAGGGACCAGAGTTACCAGGTCCAGGTGAGGCCAACCTGCAGGCCATACAGTGGAACCATGTCCCGATGTTGCCCAGGTAGGGACCAGAGTCACCAGGTCCAAATGAGGCCTACATGGAGCATATTCACTAGGTCCAGGTGAGGCCCAGTTGAGGACCAGAGTCACCAGATCTGGTTGAGGCCTAGAGGGGTACCAGAATCACCTGGTCCAGGTGACATCCAGATGGGGGCGAGAGTCACCAGGTGAGGGTGAGGCCCAGAGAGGTTCCAGAGTCATCATGTCCCGGTGAGGCTCAGGTGTGGAACAGAGTCACCAGGTACCAATGATGCCCAGGTGAGGACCAGAGTCACGAGGTCTGAGTGACGCGCAGATAAGATCAGAGTCAAGAGTTCCAGGTAAGGCCAAGAAAGAGTCCACAGCAATCAGGTCCAGGTGGGGAACAAAGTCACCAGGACTGGGTGAGACCCAGATGGGGACCAGATTCACCAGATCCAGGTGAGGCCCAGGTGGCGACCAGAGTCCCCGGGTTTGGGAGAGGACCAGTTGAGGATCAGATTCACCAGGTCCAAGAGGCCCACGTGGGGACCTGAGTCACAAGGTATGGGTGAGGCCCAGGTGTCAACCCGACTCACCAAGTCCAGGTGAGGCCAAGCTGCAGGCCAGAGTCACCAGATCCAGGTGAGTCCCTAGAGGGGACCGAAGACACCAGGTAAATGTGAGTCTACAAGAACACCACAGTCACCAGGTCCAGGTGTGGTTAATGTGGGAATGAGTGTCACCAGGACCAGGTGAGACCCAGGTGGGGACCACAGTCACCAGGTCCAGAATGAGTCCTAGGTGCGGGAACCAGAGTCATCAGGACCAGGTGAGGTCAAAGTGTGGAGCAAAGTTATCATGTCCAGGTGAGGCCAAGGTGGGGAACAGAGTAACCATGTCCCATTGATGCCAGGTGGGAAAAGAGTCACAAGGTTCAGACGAAGACTAAGTGAGGAGTAGATTAACCACGTCCTGTTGAGGCCCAGTTGAGAGCCAGTGTCCCCAGCTCCAGGTGATTCCCAGAGGGGGACCAGAGTCACCCGGTTCTGGTGATATACAGGTGGGGATCAGAGTCACCATGTCAGGGTGAGGCCCAGAGGGGGACGAGAATCACTGGGTCCATGTGAGGCCCCGATGTGGAACTGAGGAATAGGTCCCATGATGCCCATATGAGGACCTGAGTCACCAGGTCCAGGTGAGGTCCCTGTGGGAACCAGTCACCTCGTCCAGGTGAATCCCAGGTGGGACCACAGTCACCAGGTCCAGGTGAGGCCCAGGTATATAAGAGAGTATCCAGGTCACAATGATGCCAAGGTAAGGACCAGAGTCAACAGGTCCAGGAGAGGCCCAAATATGGATCACAGTCATTGTGTTCCAGGTGAGGCCAGATGGAGACCACAGGAACCAGGTCCAGGAGAGCCCCAAATGGGAATCAGAGCCAGCAGATCCAGGTGAGGTCCAGGTGGGACCACAGTCACAAGGTCCAGGTGAGGCGCAGGTGCCAACAGGATTCACCAAGTCCAGGTGAGGCCCAGGTGGCGAACAGAGTCACCAGGTAAGGGTGAGGCCCAGAGGGCGAACCAGAGTAACCAGTTTAGTTTGAGGCCCAGAATGGGACCAGAGGTCTCTGTTGAAAGTGAGACCCAGGTGTGGAATAGAGTATCCAGGTCCCAATGATGCCTGGGTGAGGACCAGAGTCACTAGGGCCATGCAGGCCCAGATGGGGAACAGAATCACTAGGTCCTGGTGAGGCATAGAATAAGACCACAGTCACCAGTATCAGGTGAGCCCCTTGTGGGAACCAGAGCCACTCTATCCAGCTGAGTCCCACGTCCATGTGAAGCCCACGTGAGGACCAGATTCATCAGGTCGAATTGAGTCATAGTTGGGGACAAGGGTCACCAGGTCTGTGTGCGGCCTAGGTGTGGCAAAATTCAGTAGTTCTGCGTTAGGTCAAAGTGGGGACGAGAGACACCTGGTCCAGGTTAGGCCAAACTGAGTACCCGAGTCACCAGATCCAGGTTAGGTCCATATTGAAAGAGAGTCACCAGGTCCAGGAGAGTCCCCGGTGGTGACAAGAGTCACCACGTCAGGTGAGGCCCAGGTGGGGACCAGGATCACCAGGTACAGGAGAGGCCCTTGAAAGAACAAGAGTCAACAGTTCGAGGTCAGGCGCAGGAGGCAACCAGGATCAGAAGGTCCAAGTCAGGCCAAAGTGGGGTTCACAGTCACTAGGGCACGGTGAGACCCAGTGTGGGACCAGAGTCACGTGGTCCAGGTGAGGTCCACTTGTGGAACACAGTCACCGGGTCCCAATTTTGCCCAGCTGAGGACCATGGTCAACAGGGCCAGGTGAGACCCAGATGGGGACTGGAGTCCCCAAATCCAGGTGAAGCCCAGGTAGGGACCACAGTCACCAGATCCAGGGTATTCTCGGGCACAGACCAGAATCACCAGGTCCAGGTGAGTGCAGGTGGCAACCACACTCACCGGGTCCCGGTGAGGCCCTGGTTCGGACGAGAATCACGAGGTACATGAGAAGCTAGAAACACTACAGCCACCAGGTCCACATGATGTCCATGTGGAAAGGAGAATCACCAGTTACAGGTGAGGACCAGGTGGGGATCCGACTCAACATGTCCAGGTGAGACCCAGGTGGGAACCAGTGTCACCGTGTCCAGGTGTGGCCCAGGTGAAGACTAGAGTTAATAGGTCCGGCTGGGTCACTGTTATTGAACAGTGTAACCATATCCTGATGCTACTCAGGTGGGAACCAGAGAAACCAGATCCTGGTGAGGCCAAACTGAGGACCAGAGTCACCAGATCCAGGTGAGGTCCATGTTGGAAAGAGAGTCACCAGGTCCAGGAGAGGTCCAGGTGGGGACCAGAGTCACCAGATCCAGATGAGGCCAGATGGAGCATATTCACTAGGTCCAGATGAGGCCCAGTTGAGGACCAGAGTCACAAGATCTGGTTGAGGCCTAGATGGGTACCAGAATCACCTGGTCCAGGTGACATCCAGATGGGGACCAGAGTCACCAGGTCAGGGTGAGGCCCAAAGAGGTTCCAGAGTCATCATGTCCAGGTGAGGCTCAGGTGTGGAACAGAGTCACCAGGTACAAATGATGCCCAGGTGAGGACCAGAGTCACGAGGCCTGGTTGACGCGCAGATTGCATCAGAGGCACCAGTTCCATGTGAGGCCAAGAAAGAGTCCACAGCAATCAGGTCCAGGTGGGGAACAAAGGCACCAGGACTGGGTGTGGCCCAGAGGGGGACCAGATTCACCAGGTCCAGTTGAGGACCATGTGGCGACCAGAGTCCCCGGGTCTGGGAGAGGACCAGTTGAGGATCAGATTCACCAGGTGCAAGAGGCCCACGTGGGGACCTGAGTCACAAGGTATGGGTGAGCCCCAGGTGTCAACCCCACTCACGAGGTCCAGGTGAGTCCAACCTGCAGGCCTTGCAGTGGAACCATGTCCCGATGATGCCCAGGTAGCGACCAGAGTCACATGGTACAAATGAGGCCCAGATGGATGATATTCATTAGGTCCAGGTGAGGCTCAGTTGAGGACCAGAGTCACCAGATCCGGTTGAGGCCTAGAGTGGTACCAGATTCACCTGGTCTAGGTGACATCCAGATGGGGACCAGAGTCACCATGTCAGGCTGAGGCCCAGAGGGGATCCAGAGTCATCATGTCCAGGTGAGGCTCAGGTGTGTACAAAGTATCCAGGTCATAATGGTCCACAGGTGAGGACCAGAGGCACCAGATCTGGGTGAGACCCAGTTAGGATCAGAGTCACCAGTTCAAGGTGAGGCCAAGAAGGAGTCCACAGCAATCAGGCCCAGGTGGGGAACAAAGTCACCAGGAGAGGGTGAGGCCCAGATGGGGACCAGATTCACCATGTCCAGGTTATTCCCAGGTGGTGACCAGAGTTACCAGTTCCGGGTGAGGTCCAGGTAAGGAGCAGATTCACCAGGTCCAAGTGAGACCCACGTGGGGACCTGTGTCAACAGGCAAGGGTGAGGCCCAGGTGTCAACCCCACTCACCAGGTCCAGGTGAGGGCAACCTGCAGGCCATGCAGAGGAACCATGTCCCGATGATGCCCAGGTAGGGACGAGAGTTACCAGGTCCAGGTGAGGCCAACCTGCAGGCCATGCAGTGGAACCATGTCCCGATGATGCCCAGGTAGGGACGAGAGTTACCATGTCCAGGTGAGGCCAACCTGCAGGTCATGCAGTGGAGCCATGTCCCGATGATGCCCAGGAAGGGACTAGAGTCACTAGGTCCAATGAGGCCCAGATGGAGCATATTCACTAGGTCCAGGTGAGGCCCAGTTGAGGACCAGAGTCACCAGAACTGGTTGAGGTCCAGAGGGGTACCAGAATCCCATGGTCCAGGTGACATCCAGATGGGGACCAGAGTCAGCAGGTCAGGGTGAGGCCCAGAGAGGCTCCAGAGTCATCATGTCCAGGTGAGGCTCAAGTGTGGAACACAGTGTCCAGGTCATAGTGGTCCACAGGTGAGGACAAGAGTGACCAGATCTGGGTGACTCGCAGATAGGATCAGAGTCACCAGTTCCAGGTGAGGCCAGAAAGAGTCCACAGCAATCATGTCCAGGTGGGGAACACAGTCACCAGGAATGGGTGAGGCCCAGATGGGGACCAGATTCAACAGGTCCAGGTGAGGCCCAGGTGGTGACCAGAGTCCCCCGATCTGGGAGTGGAGCAGGTAAGGACCAGATTCACCAGGTACAAGAGGCCCACGTGGGGAACTGAGTCACCAGGTATGGGGTGACAACCCCACTCACCACGTCCAGGTGAGGCAAACCTGCAGGCCAGAGACACCAGATCCACGTGAGGCCCTAGTGGGGACCGGAGTCACCAGGTAAATGTGCGACTACAAGAACACCACAGTGACCAAGTTCAGGTGTGGTTAATGTGGGAACGAGAGACACCAGGTCCAGGTGAGAAGCAGGTGGGGACCACAGTCACCAGGTCCAGACTGAGGACTAGGTGGGGGGACCAGAGTCATCAGGACCAGTTGAGGCCAAATTGTGCAGAAAAGTTATCATGTCCAGGTGAGGCCCAGGTGGGGAACAGAGTAACCATGTCCCATTGATGCCAGGTGGGAAAAGAGTCACAAAGTCCAGACGAAGCCTATGTTTGGAGTAGATTCACCAGGTCCTGTTGAGCCCCAGCTGAGGACCAGTGTCCCCGGCTCCGAGTGTGTCACCCGGTTCTGGTGATATCCAGGTGGGGACCAGTGTCACAAGTCAGGGCGAAGCCCAGTGGGGGACGAGAATCACTAGGTCCAGGTGAGGCCCCGATGTGGAACTGAGAAACCAGGTCCCAAGATGCCCATATGAGGACCTGAGTCACCACGTCCAGGTGATGTCCCTGTGGGAACCAGTCACCCCGTCCAGGTGAGGCCCAGGTGGGACCACAGTCACCAGGTCCTGGTGAGGCCCAGGTATATAAGAGAGTATCCAGGTCCCAATGTTGCACAGGTAAGGACCAGAGTCAACAGGTACAGGAGAGGCCCAAATATGGATCAGAGTCATTGTGTTCCAGGTGAGGCCAGATGGAGACCACAGGAACCAGGTCCAGGAGAGACCCATATGGGAACCAGAGCCACCAGATCCAGGTGAGGTCCAGGAGGGACCACAGTCACAAGGTCCAGGTGAGGCGCAGGTGGCAACATGATTCACCAAGTCCAGGTGAGGCCCACGTGGTGACCTGTCACCAGATCCAGGTGCGGACCAGCTAAGAAAGAGATTCGCCAGGCCCAAGTGAAGCCCAAGGAGTGACCAGAGTCACCAGGTAAGGGTGAGGCCCAGAGTGGTTCGAGAGTCCAGAGCCTCATGTCCAGGTGAGGCTCAGGTGTGGAACAGAGTCACCAGGTGCCAATGATGCCCAGGTGAGGACCAGAGTCACCAGGTCTGGGTGACACGCAGATAGGATCAGAGTCACCAGGAATAGGTGAGGCCAAGAAAGAGTCCACAGCAATCAGGTCAAATTTGGGAACAAAGTCACCAGGACTGAGTGAGGCCCAGATGGGGACCGGATTCACCAGGTCCAGGTGAGGCCCAGGTGGTGACCAGAGTCCCCGGGTCTGGGAAGGGACCAGGTAAGGACCAGATTCACCAGGTCCAAGAGGCCCACGTGGAGACCTGAGTCACCAAGTATGGGTGAGGGCCAAGTGGCATCCCCATTTACCAGGTCCATGTGAGGCCAACCTGCAGGCCAAGTCACCCGATTCACGTGAGGCCCTAGTGGGGACTGGAGTCACCAGTTAAAAGTGATTCTACAAGAACAACACAGTCACCGGGGCCAGGTGTGGTTCATGTGGGAACGAGAGTCACCAGGTCCAGGTGAGACCCAGGTGGGGACCACAGTCACCAGGTCCAGATTGAGGCCTATGTCGGGGGACCAGAGTCATCAGGACCAGTTGAGGCCAAAGTGTGGAGCAAAGTTATCATGTCCATGTGAGGCCCAGGTGGGGAAGAGTAACCATGTCCCATTTATGCCAGGTGGGAAAAGAGTCACAAGGTCCAGACGAGGCCTTAGTGAGGAGTAGATTCACCAGGTCCTGTTGAGGCCCAGTTGAGGACCAGTGTCCCCAGCTCCGGGTGAGTCCCAGAGGGTGACCAGTGTCACCCGGTTCTGGTGATATCCAGGTGGGGACCAGAGTCACCACGTCAGGGTGAGGCCCAGAGAGGGACGAGAATCACTAGGACCAGATGAGACCCCGTTGTGGAACTGAGAACCCTGGTCCCATGATGCCCATATGAGGACCTGAGTCACCAGGTCCAGGTGAGGTCCCTGTGGGAACCAGTCACCTCGTCCAGGTGAGGCCCAGGTGGGACCACAGTCACCAGTTCCAGGTGAGCCCAGGTATATAGAGAGTACCCAAGTCCCAATGATGCCCAGGAAAGGACCAGAGTCAACATGTCCAGGAGAGGACCATATATGGATCAGCGTCATTGTGTTCCTGGTGAGGCCAGATGGAGACCACAGGAACCAGGTCCAGGAGAGACCCATATGGGAACCAGAGCCAACAGATCCAGGTGAGTTCCAGTTGGGTCCACAGTCAGACGGTCCATGTGAGGCGCAGGTGGCAACAGAATTCACCAAGTCCAGATGAGGCCCAGGTGGCCACCCATCACCAGATCCAGATGCGGAACAGCTAAGGACCAGATTCACCAGGCCCAAGTGAAGCCCAAGGGGTGACCAGAGTCACCATGTCATGGTGAGGCCCAGAGTGGATCCAGAGTCATCATATCCAGGTGAGGCTCAGGTGTGGAACAGAGTATCCAGGTCATAATTGTCCACAGGAGAGGACCAGAGTCACCAGATCTGGGTGAGGCCCAGCTACGATCAGAGTCACCACTTCCAGGTGAGGCCAAGAAGGAGTCCACAGCAATCAGGTCCAGGTGGGGAACAAAGTCACCAGGCCTGGGGGAGGCACAGAAGGGGACCAGATTCACCAGGTCCAGGTGAGGCTCAGGTGATGAGCAGAGTCCCCGGGTCTGGGAGAGGACCAGGTAAGGACCAGATTCACTAGGTCCAAGAGGCCCACGTGGGGACCTGAGGTACCAGGTATGGGTGAGGCCAGGTGGCAACCCCACTCACCAGGTCTATGTGAGACCAACCTGCAGGCCAGAGTCACCAGATCCAGGTGAGGCCCTAGTGGGGACCGGAGTCACCAGGTACATGTGAGTCCACAAGGATACCACAGTCACCAGGTCCAGGTGTGGTTTATGTGGGAACGAGTGTCACCAGGTCCAGGTGAGAACCATGTGGGGACCACAGTCACCAGGTCAAGATTGAGTCCTAGGTGGGGGGACCAGAGTCATCAGGACCAGTTGAGGCCAAAGTGTGGAGCAAAGTTATCATATCCAGGTGAGTCCCAGTTGGGGAACAAAGTAACCATGGCCCATGGATGACAGGTGGGGAAAGAGTCACAAGGTCCAGACGAGGCCTAAGTGAAGAGTAGATTCACCATGCCCTGTTGAGGTCCAGTTGAGGACCAGTGTACCAGCGCTGGGTGAGTCCCAGATGGGGACCAGAGTCATCCGGTTCTGGTGATATCCAGGTGGGGACAAGAGTCACCACGTCAGGGTGAGGCCCAGAGGGGTACGAGAGTCACTAGGTCCAGGTGAGGCCCCGATGTGGAACTGAGAAACCAGGTCCCAATATGCCCATATGAGGACCTGAGTCACAAGGTCCAGGTGAGGTCCCTGTGGGAACCAGTCACCACATCCAGGTGAGGCCCAGGTGGGACCACACTCACCAGGTCCAGGTGAGGCCCAAGTATATAAGAGAGTATCCAGGTCCCAATGATGCCCAGGTAAGGACCAGAGTCAACAGGTCCAGGAGAGGCCTAAATATGGATCAGAGTCATTGTGATCCAGGTGAGACCAGATGGAGACCACAGGAATCAGGTCCAGGGGAGCCCCATATGGGAACCAGAGCAACCAGATCCAGGTGAGGTCCAGGTGGGACCACAGTTACAAGGTCCAGGTGAGGCGCAGGTGGCAACAAGATTCACCAAGTCCAGGTGAGGCCCAGGTGGCGACCAGTCACCATCCAGGTGCGGACCTGCTAAGGATCAGATTCACCAGTCCCAGGTGAAGCCCAAGGGGTGACCAGAGTCACCAGGTAAGGGTGAGGTTCAGAGGGGGAACCAGAGTAACCAGTTTAGTTTGAGGTCCAGAATGGGACCAGCGGTCCCTGGTCAAATGAGGCCCAGGTGTGGAATAGAGTATCCAGGTCCCAATGATGCCTGAGTGAGGACCAGATTCACTAAGGCCATGCAGGCCCAGATGGGGAACAGAATCACTAGGTCCTGGTGAGGCATAGTATAAGACCAGGGTCAACAGTATCAGGTGAGCCCCTTGTGGGAACCAGAGCCACTCTATCCAGCTGAGTCCCAGGTACATGTGATGTCCATGTGAGACCAGATTCATCAGGTCGAATTGAGGAATAGCTAGGGACAAGAGTCACCAGGTCTGGGTGCGGCCTTGGTGGGGCAAGATCCAGCAGTTCTGAGTTAGGTCAAAGTGGGCAAGAGAGGGGTTCCCTAGGTGGCGCAGTGGTTTGGCGCCTGCCTTTGGCCCAGGGCGCGATCCTAGAGACCTGGGATCGAATCCCACATCAGGCTCCCGGTGCATGGAGCCTGCTTCTCCCGCTGCCTGTGTCTCTGCCTCTCTCTCTTTCTGTGACTATCATAAATAAATAAAATTAAAAAAAAAAAGTGGGCAAGAGAGACACCAAGTCCAGGAGAGGTCCAATTTGGGACCAGAGTCACCAGATCCAGGTGAAGCCAAGGTGGGGACCAGAGTCAATAGGTCCAGATGAGGCCCAAGTGAGGACCAGTGTTACCAGGTACACGTGATGCCCCGGTGGGAATCAGAGGCAACAGGACCATATGAGACCGGCTTCAGTACCATGGTCAACAGGTCTACTTGAGGCCCAGGTGTGGAACACAGTAACCAGGTCCAGGTGAGTCCCCGCTGGTGACAAGAGTCACCACGGCCAGGTGAGTCCCAGGGGGGGACCAGGATCACCAGGTACAGGGGAAGCCCTTGAATGAACCAGAGTCAACAGTTCGAGGTCAGGCGCAGGTGTCAACAAGGGTCAGCAGGTCCAAGTCAGGCCAAAGTGGGGTTCAGAGTCACTAGGGAACGGTGAGACCCAGAGGGGGACCAGAGTCACCTGGTCCAGGTGAGATCCAGGGATGGAACACAGTCACCGGGTCCCAATTTTGCCAGTTGAGGACCATGGTTGACAGGGCCAGGTGAGGCCCAGATTGGGAATCCTCAATCTGGATCAGAGTAACCAGTTCCAGTTGAGGCTAAGAAGGAGTCCACAGCAATCAGGTCCAGATTGACGCCTAGGTCGGGGGACCAGAATCATCAGGACCAGTTGAGGCCAAAGTGTGGAGCAAAGTTATCATGTCCAGGTAAGGCCCAGGTGGGGAACAGACTAACCATGTCCCATTGATGCCAGGTGGGAAAAGAGTCACAAGGTCCAGACGAGGCCTAAGTGAGGAGTAGATTCACCAGGTCGTGTTGAGGCCCAGTTGAGGACCAGTGTCCCCAGCTCCGGGTGAGTCCCAGAGGGGGACCAGAGTCACCCGGTTCTGGAGATATCCAGGTGGGGACCAGAGTCACCACGTCCGGGTGAGGCCCAGAGGGGGACGAGAATCACTAGGTACAAGGGAGGCCCCGATGTGGAACTGAGAAACCAGGTCCCATGATGCCCATATGAGGACCTGAGTCACCAGGTCCAGGTGAGGTCCTTGTGGGAACCAGTCACCTCGTCCAGGTGAGGTCAGGTGGGACCACAGTCACCAGGTCAAGGTTTGGCCCAGGTATATAAGAGAGTATCCAGGTCCCAATGATGCCCAGGTAAGGTCAGAGTCAACAGGTCCAGGAGAGGCCCAAATATGGATCACAGTCATTGTGTTCCAGGTGAAGCCAGATGGAGACCACAGGAACCAGGTCCAGGAGAGCCCCATATGGGAACCAGAGCCACCAGATCCAGGTGAGGTCCAGGTGGGACCACAGTCACAAGGTCCAGGTGAGGCGCAGGTGGCAAGAGGATTCATCTAGTCCACGTGGGGCCCAGGTGACGACCAGTCAGCAGATCCAGGTGCGGACCAGCTAAGGACCAGATTCACCAGGCCCAAGTGAAGCCCACGGGGTGACCGGAGTCACCAGGTAAGGGTGAGGACCAGAGGGGGAACCAGAGTAACCAGATTAGTTTGAGGACCAGAATGGGACCAGAGGTCCCTGGACAAAGTGAGGCCCAGTTGTAGAATAGAGTATCCAGGTCCCAATGATGCCTGGGTGAGGACCAGAGTCACTAGGGCCATGCAGGCCCAGATGGGGAACAGAATCACTAGGTCCTGGTGAGGCATAGAATAAGACCACAGTCAACAGAATCATGTGAGCCCCTTGTGGGAACCAGAGCCACTCTATCCAGCTGAGTCCCAGGTCCATGTGAGGCCCACGTGAGGACCAGATTCATCAGGTCGAACTGAGGCATAGCTGGGGACAAGAGTCACCAGATCTTGGTGCGGCCTAGGTGGGGCAAGATTCAGCAGTTCTGAGTTAGGTCAAAGTGGGGACGAGAGACACCATGTCCAGGTGAGGCCAAACTGAGGACCAGAGTCACCAGATCCAGATGAGTTCCAGGTGGGGACCAGAGTCACCAGATCCAGGTGAAGCCCAGGTGGGGACCAGAGTCACTAGGTCCAGATGAGGCCCAGGTGAGGACCAGAGTTACCAGGTACACGTGAGGCCCCGGTGGGGATCAGAGGCAACAGGTGCATGTGAGCCTGGCTTAGGGACCATGGTCAACAGGTCTACTTGAGGCCCAGGTGTGGAACACAGTAAGCAGGTCCAGGTGAGTCCCCAGTGGTGACAATTGTCACCACGTCCAGGTGAGGCCCAGTTGCGGACTAGGATCACCAGGTACTGGGGAGGCCCTTGAAAGAACCAGAGTCTACAGTTCGAGGTCAGGCACAGGTTTCAACCAGGGTCAGCAGGTCCAAGTCAGGCCAAAGTGGGGTTCACAGTCACTAGGGCATGGTGAGACCCAGAGGGGCACCAGAGTCATGTGGTCCAGGTGAGGTCCAGTTGTCGAACACAGTCACCGCGTCCCAATTTTGCCCAGTTGAGGACCATGGTCAAAAGGGCCAGGTGAGGCCAAGATGGGGACCGGAGTCCCCAAATCCAGGTGAAGCCCAGGTGGGACCACAATCACCAGATCCAGGGTAGTCTCAGGTGCAGACCAGAAACAGCAGGTCCAGGTGAGGTGCAGGTGGCAACCACACTCACCAGGTCCCGGTGAGGCCCTGGTGGGGACCAGAGTCACGAGGTACATGAGAAGCCAGAAACACTGCAGCTACCAGGTCCACATGATGTCCATGTGGGAACGAGAATCTCCAGTTACAGGTTAGGACCAGGTGGGGATCTGCCTCACCATGTCCAGGTGAGACCCAGGTGGCAACGAGTGTCACCATGTCCAGGTGTGTCCCAAGTGAAGACCAGAGTTAATAGGTCCGGTTGGGTCACTCTTAGTGAACAGTGTAAGCATATCCTGATGCTACCCAGGTGGGTACCAGAGACACCAGGTCCTGGTGAGGCCCAGGTTGGACCAGAGACATGAGGTCCAGGTGAGGTCCCAATGGGAACCACAGTCACCAGGTCAGGTGAGGCTATGCTTAGGATCAGAGTCACCAGTTACAGGTGAGGCCCAGGTGGAGCCAGAGTCACCTGGTACAGAAGAGGCCAAAGTCAGGACCAGAGTTACCAGGATCAGGTGCGTCCCAGTGGGAACAGAGCAACCATGTTCCGATGATGCCCAGGTGGGGACCAGAGTCACTAGGTCCAGATGAGGCCCAGGTGAGGACCACAGTTACGAGGTACACGTGAGGCCCCGGTGGGGATCAGAGGCAGCAGGTCCTTGTGAGCCCGGCTTGGGGACCATGGTCAACAGGTCTACTTGAGGCCCAGGTGTGGAACACAGTAAGCAGGTCCAGGTGAGTCCCCAGTGGTGACAAGTGTCACCAGTCCAGGTGAGGCCCAGTTGCGGACTAGGATCACCAGGTACAGGGGAAGCCTTTGAAAGAACCCGAGTCAACAGTTCGAGGTCAGGCACAGGTTTCAACCAGGGTCAGCAGGTCCAAGTCAGGCCAAAGTGGGGTTCACAGTCACTAGGGCATGGTGAGACCCAGAGGGTCACCAGAGTCATGTGGTCCAGGTGAGGTCCAGTTGTCGAACACAGTCACCGCATCCCAATTTTGCCCAGTTGAGGACCATGGTCAAAAGGGCCAAGTGAGGCCAAGATGGGGACCGGAGTCCCCAAATCCACGTGAAGCCCAGGTGGGGACCACAGTGACCAGATCCAGGGTAGTCTCAGGTGCAGACCAGAAACTGCAGGTCCAGGTGAGGTGCAGGTGGCAATCACACTCACCAGGTCCCAGTGAGGCCCTGGTGGGGACCAGAGTCACGAGGTACATGAGAAGCTAGAAACACTGCAGCCACCAGGTCCACATGTTGTCCATGTGGGAACGAGAATCACCAGTTACAGGTTAGGACCAGGTGGGGATCTGACTCACAATTTCCAGGTGAGACCCAGGTGGCAACGAGTGTCACCATGTCCACGTGTGTCCCAAGTGAAGACCAGAGTTAATAGGTCCGGCTTGGTCACTGTTAGTGAACAATGTAACCATATCCTGATGCTACCCAGGTGGGTACCAGAGACACCAGGTCCTGGTGAGGCCCAGGTTGGACCAGAGACATGAGCTTCAGGTGAGGTCCCGATGGGAACCACAGTCACCAGGTCAGGTGAGGCTATGCTTAGGATCAGAGTCACCAGTTACGGGTGAGGCCCAGGTGGAGCCAGAGTCACCTGGTACAGAAGAGGCCAAAGTAAGGACCAGAGTTACCAGGATCAGGTCAGTCCCAGTGGGGAACAGAGCAACCATGTTCCGATGATGCCCAGGTGGGGACCAGAGTCACTATGTCCAGATGAGGCCCAGGTGAGGACCACAGTTACGAGGTACACGTGAGGCCCCGGTGGGTTTCAGAGGCAGCAGGTCCTTGTGAGGCCTGCTTGGGGACCTTGGTCTACAGGTCTATTTGAGGCCCAGGTTTGGAACACAGTAACCAAGTCCAGCTGAGTCCCCGGTGGTGACAAGGGTCATCACGTCCAGGAGAGGCCCAGGTGGGGACCAGGATCACCAGGTCCAAGTAGGCCCTGGAAAGAACTAGAGATTACAGTTCGAGGTCAGGCGCAGGTGGCAGCCATGGTCAGAATGGCCAAGACAGGCCAAAGTGGGGTTCACAGTCACTAGGGCACGGTGAGACCAAGAGGGGCACCAGAGTCATCTTGTCCATGTGAGGTCCAGTTGTGGAACACAGTCACCGGGTCCCAATTTTGCGCGGTTGAGGACCATGGTAAATAGGGCCAGGTGAGACCCAGATGGGGACCAGAGTCCCCAAATCGAGGTGAAGCCCAGGTGGGGACCAGAGTCACCAGATCCAGGTGAAGCCCAGGTGCGGACCACAGTCACCAGATCCAGGGTAGTCTCAGGTGCAGACCAGAATCACCAGGTCCAGGTGAGGTGCAGATGGCAACCACACTCACCAGATCCCGGTGAGGCCCTGGTTGGGACCAGTGTCACGAGGTACATGAGAAGCTAGAAACACTGCAGCCACCAGGTCCACATGATGTCAATGTGGAAACGAGAATCACCAGTTACATGTGAAGACCAGGTGGGGATCCGACTCACCATGTAGGTGAGACCCAGGTGGGAACCAGTGTCACCATGTCCAAGTGTGGCCCAGGTGAAGACCAGAGTTAATATGTCCGGCTGGGTCACAGTTAGTGAACAGTGTAACCATATCCTGATGCTGCCCGGTTGGGTACCAGAGACACCAGGTCCTGGTGAGGCCCAGGTAGGAACAGAGACATGAGGCCCAAGAGAGGTTCCGATGGGAACCACAGTCACCAGGTCAGGTGAGGCCATGCTTAGGATCAGAGTCACCAGTTACAGGTGAGGCCCAGGTGGAGCCAGAGTCACCTGGTACAGAAAAGGCCAAAGTCAGGACCAGTGTTACCAGGATCAGGTCAGTCCCAGTGGGGAATAGAGTAACCATGTCCCGATGATGCCCAGATAGAACCAGCGTCACCAGGTCCAGATGAGGCGCAGGTGGGGAGCATATTCACTAGGTCCCGTTGAGGCCCAGGTGAGGACCAGAGTCACCAGATCTAGTTGAGGCCTAGAGGGGTACCAGATGCACCTGGTCTAGGTTACATCCACATGGGGACCAGATTGACCACGTCAGGGTGAGGCCCAGAGTGGATCCAGAGTCATCATGTCCAGGTGAGGTTCAGGTGTGTAACAAAGTATCCAGATCATAATGGTCCACAGGTGAGGACCAGAGTCACCAGATCTGGGTGAGACCCAGTAGGATCAGAGTCACCAGTTCAAGGTGAGGCCAAGAAGGAGTCCACAGCAATCAGGCCCAGGTGGGGAACAAAATCACCAGGACTGGGTGAGGCCCAGATGGGGACCAGATTCACCAGGTCCAGGTTATTCCCAGGTGGTGACCAGAGTTACCAGTTCCGGGTGAGGTCCAGGTAAGGACGAGATTCACCAGGTCCATGTGAGACCTACGTGGGGACCTGTGTCACCAGGCATGGGGGAGGCCCCGGTGTCAACCCCACTCACCAGGTCCAGGTGAGGGCAACCTGCAGACCATGCAGAAAAACCATGTCCCGATGATGCCCAGGTAGGGAACAGAGTTACCAGGTCCAGGTGAGGCCAACCTGCAGGTCATTCAGTGGAGCCATGTCCCGATGATGCCCAGGAAAGGACAAGAGTCACCAGGTCCAAATGACGCCCAGATGGAGCATATTCACTAGGTCCAGGTGAGGCCCAGTTGAGGACCAGAGTCACCAGATCTGGTTGAGGCCTAGAGGGGTACCAGAATCACCTGGTACAGGTGACATCCAGATGGGGACCAGAGTCACCAGGTTAGGGTGAGGCCCAGAGAGGTTCCAGAGTCATCATGTCCAGGTGAGGCTCAGATGTGGAACACAGTGTTCAAGTCATAGTGGTCCACAGGTGAGGACCAGAGTGACCAGATCTGGGTGACGCACAGATAGGATCAGAGTCACCAGTTCCAGGTCAGGCCAAGAAAGTGTCCACAGCAATCAGGTCCAGGTGGGGAACACAGTCACCAGGACTGGGTGAGGCCCAGATGAGGACCAGATTCAACAGGTCCAGGTGAGGCCCAGGTGGTGACCTGAGTCCCCGGGTCTGGGAGTGGACCAGGTAAGGACCAGATTCACCAGGTCCATGAGGCCCACGTGGAGAACTGAGTCACCAGGTATGGGGTGGCAACCTCACTCAACAGGTCCAGGTGAGGCCAACTTTCAGGCCAGAGTCACCAGATCCACGTGAGGCCCTAGTGGGGACCAGAGTCACCAGGTAAATGTGAGTCTACAAGAACATCACAGTCACCAAATCCAGGTGTGGTTCATGTGGGAACGAGAGACACCAGGTCCAGGTGAGAAACAGGTGGGGACCACAGTCACCAGGTCCAGATTGAGGCCCAGGTGGGGGGACCAGAGTCATCAGGACCAGTTGAGGCCAATGTGTGGAGCAAAGTTATCATGTCCAGGTGAGACCCAGGTTGGGAACAGAGTAACCATGTACCATTGATCCCAGGTGGGAAAAGAGTCACAAGGTCCCGGTGAGGCGCAGGTGGCAACAGGATTCACCAAGTCCAGGTGAGGCCCAGGTGGCGAACAGTCACCAGATCCATGTGTGGACCAGCTAAGGACCAGATTCACCAGGCCCAAGTGAAGCCCAAGGGGGACCAGATGTACCAGGTAAGGGTGAGATCCAGACGGGGAACCAGAGTAACCAGTTTAGTGAGACCCAGGATGGGACCAGAGGTCCGTGATCAAAGTGAGGCCCAGATGTGGAATAGAGTCTCCAGGTCCCAATGATGCCTGGGTGAGGACCAGAGTCACTAGGGCCATGCAGGCCCAGATGGGGAACAGAATCACTAGGTCCTGGTGAAGCATAGAAAAAGACCACAGTCACCAGTATCAGGTGAGCCCCTTGTGGGAACCAGAGCCACTCTATCCAGCTGAGTCCCAGGTCCATGTGAAGCCCACGTGAGGACCAGATTCATCAGGTCGAATTGAGGCATAGCTGGGGACAAGAGTCACCAGGTCTGGGTGCGGCCTAGGTGGGACAAGATTCAGCACTTCTGAGTTAGGTCAAAGTGGGGACGAGAGACACCAGGTCCAGGAGAGGCCAAACTGAGGACCAGAGGCACCAGATCCAGGTGAGGTCCATGTTGGAAATAGAGTCATCAGGTCCAGCAGAGGTCCAGGTGGGGACCAGAGTCACCCGATCCAGGTGAAGTCCAGGTGGGGACCAGAGTCACTAGGTGCAGATGAGGCCCAGGTGAGGACCAGAGTTACAGGTACACGTGAGGATCCGGTGGGGATCAGAGGCAACAGGTCCATGTGAGGCCGGCTTAGGGACCATAGTCTACAGGTCCACTTGAGACCCAGGTGTGGAACACAGTAAGCAGGTCCAGGTGAGTCCCCGGTGGTGACAAGAGTCACCACGTCCAGGTGAGGCCCAGGTGGGGAACAGGATCACCAGGTACCGTGGAGGCCCTTGAGAGAGCCAGAGTCAACAGTTCGAGGTCAGACGCAGCTGGCAACCAGGGTCAGCAGGTCCAAGTAAGCCCAAAGTGGACTTCACACTCACTAGGGCACGGTGAGACCGAGAGGGGGAGCATATTTACCTGGTCCAGGTGAGGTCCTGTTGTGGAACACAGTCACCAGGTCCCAATTTTTCCCAGTTGAGGACCATGGTCAACAGGGCCAGGTGAGGCCCATATGGGGACCGGAGTCCCCAAATCCAGGTGAAGCCTAGGTGGGGACCACAGTCACTAGATCCAGGGTAGTCTCAGGTGCAGACCAGAATCACCAGGTCCAGGTGAGGTGCAGGTGGCAACCACACTGACCAGGTCCCGGTGAGGCCCTGGTGGGGACCAGAGTCACGAGGTACATGAGAAGCTAGAAACACTGCAGCCACCAGGTCCACATGATGTCCATGTGGAAACGAGAATCACCAGTTACAGGTGAGGACCAGGTGAGGATCCGAGTCACCATGTCCAGGTGAGACCCAGGTGGGAACCAGTGTCACCATGTCCATGTGTGGCCCAGGTGAAGACCAGAGTTAATAGGTCAGGTTGGTTCACTGTTAGTGAACAGTGCAACCATATCCTGATGCTACCCAGGTGGGTACCAGAGACACCAGGTCCTGGTGAGGCCCAGGTGGGACCAGAGACATGAGGTCCAGGTGAGGTCCCGATGGGAACCACAGTCACCAGGTCAGGTGAGGCCATGCATAGAATCAGAGTCACCTGTTACAGGTGAGGCCCAGGTGGAGCCAGAATCACCTGGTACAGAAGAGGCCAAAGTCAGGACCAGAGTTACAAGGATCAGATCAGTCCCAGTGGGAAACAGAGTAACCATGTTCCGATGATGCCCAGGTAGACACAGCGTCACCAGGTCTAGATGAGGCGCAGGTGGGGAGCATATTCACTAGGTCTCGGTGAGACCAAGTTGAGGACCAGTGTCACCAGGTATATTTGAGTCCTTGAGGGGTAACAGATTCACCTGGTCTAGGTGACATCCAGATGGGGACCAGAGTCACCATGTCAGGGTGAGGCCCCGAGGGGATCCAGAGTCATCATGTCCAGGTGAGGCTCAGGTGTGGAATAGAGTATCCAGGTCATAATGGTCCACAGGTGAGGACCAGAGTCACCAGATCTGGGTGAGGCCCAGTTAGGATCAGAGTCACCAGTTCCAGTTGAGGACAACAAGGATTTTACAGCATTCAGGTCCAGGTGGGGAACAAAGTCAGCAGGACTGGGTGAGGCCCAGATGAGGCCAGATACACCAGGTCCAGGTGATTCCCAGGTCGTGACCAGGGTTACCAGGTCCGGGTGAGGACCAGGTAAGGACGAGATTCACCAGGGCATACTGGGGCCCACGTGGGGACCGGTGTCACCATGCATGGGTGAGGCCCTGGTGGCAACCCCACTCACCAGGTCCAGGTGAGGCCAACCTGCAGGCCATGCAGAGGAATCATGTCCCGAATATGCCCAGGTAGGGACCAGAGTTACGAGGTCCAGGTGAGGCCAACCTGCAGGCCATGCAGTGGAACCATGTCCCGATGATGCCCAGGTAGTTACAAGAGACACCAGGTCCAAATGAGGCCTAAATGGAGCATATTCACTAGGTTCAGGTGAGGCCCAGTTGAGGACCAGTGTCACCAGATTTGGTTGAGGCCTAAAGGGGTACAAGAATCACCTGGTCCAGGTGATATCCAAATGGGGACCAGAGTCACCAGGTCAGGGTGAGGCCCAGAGAGGTTCCAGAGTCCTCATGTCCAGGTGAGGCTCAGGTGTGGAACAGAGTCACCAGGTACCAATGATGCCCAGGTGAGGACCAGAGTCACCAGGTCTGGGTGACGCACAGATAGGATCAGAGTCCCCAGCTCCAGGGGAGGCCAAGAAATTGTCCACAGCAATCAAGTCCAGGTGGGGAACAAAGTCACCAGGACTGGGTGAGGCCCAGATGGGGACCAGATTCACCAGGTCCACGTGAGGCCCAGGTTGTGACCAGAGTCCCCAGGTATGGGAGAGAACCAGGTAAGGACCAGATTTACCAGGTCCAAGAGGCCCATGTGGGAACCTGAGTCACCAGGTACGGGTGAGGCCTAGGTGGCAACACCACTCACCAGGTCCAGGTGAGGCCTACATGTGGCCAGAGTCACCAGATCCAGGTGAGGCCCTAGTGGGGACTGGAGTCACCAGGTAATTGTGAGTGTAGAAGAACACAACAGTCACCAGGTCCAGGTGTGGTTCATGTGGGAACGAGAGTCACCAGGACCAGGTGAGACCCAGGTGGGGACCACAGTCACAAGGTCCGGATTGAGGCCTAGGTCGGGGACCAGAGTCATCAGCACCAGTTGAGGCCAAAGTGTGGAGAAAAGTTACCATGTCCAGGTGAGGCCCAGGTGGGGAACAGATTAACCATGTCCCATTGATGCCAGGTGGGAAAATAGTCACAAGGTCAAGACGAGGCCAAAGTGAGGAGTAGATTCAATAGGTCCTGTTGAGGCCCTGTTTAGCACCGGTGTCCCCAGCTCCGGGTGAGACCCAGAGGGGGACCAGAGTCACCCGGTTCTGGTGATATCCAGGTGGGGACCAGAGTCACCACGTCAGGGAGAGGCCCAGAGGGGGACGAGAATCACTAGGTGCAGGTGAGTCCCCGATGTGGAACTGAGAAAACAGGTCCCATGATGCACATATGAGGACCTGAGTCACCAGGCCCAGGTGAGGTCCCTGTGGGAACTAATCACCTCTTCCAGGTGAGGCCCAGGTGGGACCACAGTCACCAGGTCCAGGTGAGGCCCAGGTATATAAGAGAGTATCCAGGACCCAATGATGCCCAGGTAAGGACCAGAGTCAACAGGTCCATGAGAGGCCCAAATATGGATCAGAGTCATTGTGTTCCAGGTGAGGGCAGATGGAGACCACAGGAACCAGGTCCAGGAGAGCCCCATATGGGAACCAGAGCCACCAGATCCAGGTGTGGTCCAGGTGGGACCACAGTCACAAAGTCCAGGTGAGGCGCAGGTGGCACAGGATTCACCAAATCCAGGTGAGGCGCAGGTGGCACCCAGTCACCAGATCCAGGTGCGGACCAGCTAAGGACCAGATTCACCAGGCCCAAGTGAAGCCTAAGGGGTGACCAGAGTCAGACGGTAAGGGTTAGTCCCAGAGGGGGAACCAGAGTAACCAGTTATTTTGAGGCCCAGAATGGGATCAGAGGTCCCTTGTCAGTGTGAGGCCCAGGTGTGGAATAGAGTATCCAGGTCCCAATGATGCCTGGGTGTGGACCAGAGTCACAAGCGCCATGCAGGCCCAGATGGGGAACAGAATCACTAGGTCCTGGTGAGGCATAGAATAAGACAACTTGTGAATAGGTCACCAGTATCTGGTGAGACCCTTGTGGGAACCAGAGCCACTCTATGCAGCTGACCCAGGTACATGTGAGGCCCACCTGAGGACCAGATTCATCAGGTCGAATTGAGGCATAGCTGGGGACAAGAGCAACCAGGTCTGGGTGCGGCCTAGGTGGGGCAAGATTCAGCAGTTCTGAGTTAGGTCAAAGTGCGGACGAGAGACACCAGGTCCAGGTGAGGCCAAACTGAGGTGCAGAGGCACCAGATCCAGGTGAGGTCCATGTTGGAAAGAGAGTCACCAGGTCCAGGACAGGCGCAGGTGGGGACCAGAGTCACCAGATCCAGGTGAAGTCCAGGTGGAGACCAGAGTCACCAGATCCAGGTGAAGCCCAGGTGGGGACCAGAGTCACTAGGTCCAGATGAGGCCTAGGTGAGGGCCTGAGTTACCAGGTACACATGAGGACCCGGTGGGGATCAGAGGCAACAGGTCCATGTGAGGCCGGCTTGGGACCATGGTCAACAGGTCTACATGAGGCCCAGGTGTGGAACACAGTAAGCAGGTCCAGGTGAGACCCCGGTGGTGACAAGAGTCACCAAGTCCAGGTGTAGCCCAGGTGGGGACCTGTGTCACCAGGTATGGGTGAGGCCCAGGTGGCAACCCCACTCACCAGGTCCAGGTGAGGCCAACCTGTAGGCAAAGTAGAGGAACCGTGTTCCCATGTTGCCCAGGTAGGGACCAGAGTTACCAGGTCCAGGTCAGGCCAACCTGCAGGCCATGCAGAGGAACCATGTCCCGATGATGCCCACGTAGGGACTAGAGTTACCAGGTCCAGGTGAGGCCAACCTGCAGGCCATGCAGTGGAACTATGTCCTGATGATGCCGAGGTAGGGACAATATTTACCAGTAACCGGGTCCAGGTGAGTCCCCAGTGGTGACAAGGGTCACCACGTCCAGGTGAGGCCCAGTTGCGGACTAGGATCACCAGGTACAGGGGAGGCCCTTGAAAGAAACAGAGTCAACAGTTCGAGGTCAGGCGCAGGTTTCAACAACGTTCAGCAGGTCTAAGTCAGGGCGAAAGTGGGGTTCACAATCACTAGGGCATGGTGAGACGCAGAGGGGCACCAGAGTGATGTGGTCCAGGTGAGGTCCAGTTGTGGAACACAGTCACCGCGTCCCAATTTTGCCCAGTTGAAGACCATGGTCAAAACGGCCCGATGAGGCCAAGATGGGGACCGGAGTCCCCAAATCCAGGTGAAGCCCAGGTGGGGACCACAGTCACCAGATCCAGGGTAGTCTCAGGTGCCGACCAGAAACAGCAGGTCCAGGTGAGGTGCAGGTGGCAACCACACTCACCAGGTCCCGGTGAGGCCCTGGTGGGGACCAGAGTCACGAGGTACATGAGAAGCTAGAAACACTGCAGCCACCAGGTCCACATGATGTCCATGTGGGAACGAAAATCACCAGTTACAGGTTAGGACCAGGTGGGGATCTGACTCACAATTTCCAGGTGAGACCCAGGTGGCAACGAGTGTCACCATGTCCAGGTGTGGCCCAAGTGAAGACCAGAGTTAATAGGTCCGGCTGGGTCACTGTTAGTGAACAGTGTAACCATATCCTGATGCTACCCAGGTGGGTACCAGAGACACCAGGTCCTGGTGAGGCCCAGGTGGGACCAGAGACATGAGGTCCAGGTGAGGTCCCGATGGGAACCACAGTCACCAGGTCAGGTGAGGCCATGCTTAGGATCAGAGTCACCAGTTACAGGTGAGGCCCAGGTGGAGCCAGAGTCACCTGGTACAGAAGAGGCCAAAGTCAGGACCAGAGTTACCAGGATCAGATCAGTCCCTGTGGGAAACAGAGTAACCATGTTCCGATGATGCCCAGGTAGACCCAGCGTCACCATGTCCAGATGAGGCGCAGGTGGGGAGCATATTCACTAGGTCTCGGTGAGACCCAGTTGAGGACCAGTGTCACCAGGTATATTTGAGTCCTTGAGGGGTAACAGATTCACCTGGTCTAGGTGACATCCAGATGGGGACCAGAGTCACCATGTCAGGGTGAGGCCCCGAGGGGATCCAGAGTCATCATGTCCAGGTGAGGCTCAGGTGTGGAACAGAGTATCCAGGTCATAATGGTCCACAGGTGAGGACCAGAGTCACCAGATCTGGGTGAGGCCCAGTTAGGATCAGAGTCACCAGTTCCAGTTGAGGACAACAAGGATTTTACAGCAATCAGGTCCAGGTGGGGAACAAAGTCACCAGGACTGGGTGAGGCCCAGATGAGGCCAGATACACCAGGACCAGGTGATTCCCAGGTCGTGACCAGGGTTACAGGGTCCGGGTGAGGACCAGGTAAGAACGAGTTTCACCAGGGCATACTGGGGCCCACGTGGGGACCGGTGTCACCATGCATGGGTGAGGCCCTGGTGGCAACCTCACTCACCAGGTCCAGGTGAGGCCAACCTGCAGGCCATGCAGAGGAATCATGTCCCGAAGATGCCCAGGTAGGGACCAGAGTTACGAGGTCCAGGTGAGGCCAACCTGCAGGCCATGCAGTGGAACCATGTCCCGATGATGCCCAGGTAGTTACAAGAGACACCAGGTCCAAATGAGGCCTAAATGGAACATATTCACTAGGTTCAGGTGAGGCCCAGTTGAGGACCAGTGTCACCAGATCTGGTTGAGGCCTAAAGGGGTACAAGAATCACCTGGTCCAGGTGACATCCAAATGGGGACCAGAGCCACCAGGTCAGGGTGAGGCCCAGAGAGGTTCCAGAGTCATCATGTCCAGGTGAGGCTCAGGTGTGGAACAGAGTCACCAGGTACTAATTATGCCCAGGTGAGGACCAGAGTCACCAGGTCTGGGTGACGCACAGATAGGATCAGAGTCCCCAGCTCCAGGGGAGGCCAAGAAATTGTCCACAGCAATCAAGTCCAGGTGGGGAACAAAGTCACCAGGACTGGGTGAGGCCCAGATGGGGACCAGATTCGCCATGTCCTCGTGAGGCCCAGGTTGTGACCAGAGTCCCCAGGTATGGGAGAGAACCAGGTAAGGACCAGATTCACCAGGTCCAAGAGGCCCACGTGGGAACCTGAGTCACCAGGTACGGGTGAGGCCTAGGTGGCAACACCACTCACCAGGTCCAGGTGAGGCCAACATTTGGCCAGAGTCACCAGATCCAGGTGAGGCCCTAGTGGGGACCGGAGTCACCAGGTAATTGTGAGTGTAGAAGAACACCACAGTCACCAGGTCCAGGTGTGGTTCATGTGGGAACGAGAGTCACCAGGACCAGGTGAGACCCAGGTGGGGACCACAGTCACCAGGTCCGGATTGAGGCCTAGGTCGGGGGACCAGAGTCATCAGCACCAGTTGAGGCCAAAGTGTGGAGAAAGTTACCATGTCCAGGTGAGGCCCAGGTGGGGAACAGACTAACCATGTCCCATTGATGCCAGGTGGGAAAATAGTCACAAGGTCAAGACGAGGCCAAAGTGAGGAGTAGATTCAATAGGTCCTGTTGAGGCCCTGTTTAGCACCGGTGTCCCCAGCTCCGGGTGAGACCCAGAGGAGGACCAGAGTCACCCGGTTCTGGTGATATCCAGGTGGGGACCAGAGTCACCACGTCAGGGAGAGGCCCAGAGGGGGACGAGAATCACTAGGTCCAGGTGAGTCCCTGATGTGGAACTGAGAAACCAGGTCCCATGATGCCCATATGAGGACCTGAGTCACCAGGTCCAGGTGAGGTCCCTGTGGGAACCAGTCACCTCGTCCAGGTGAGGCCCAGGTGGGACCACAATCACCAGGTCCAGGTAAGGACAAGGTATATAAGAGAGTATCCAGGTCCCAATGATGCCCAGGGAAGGACCAGAGTCAACAGATCCAGGAGAGGCCCAAATATGGATCAGAGTCATTGTTTTCCAAGTGAATCCAGATGGAGACCAAGGCACCAGGTCGAGGAGAGCCCCATATGGGAACCAGAGCCACCAGATCCAGGTGAGGTCCAGGTAGGACCACAGTCAGAAGGTCCAGGTGAGGCGCAGTTGGCAACAGGATTCACCAAGTCCAGGTGAAGCCCAGGTGGCGACCAGTCACCACATCCAGGTGCGGACCAGCTAAGGACTAGATTCAAAAGGTCCAAGTGAAAACCAAGATGTGACCAGAGTCACCACGTAAGGGTGAGTCCCAGAGGGGGAACCAGAGTAACCAGTTTCGTTTGAGGCCCAGAATGGGACCAGAGGTCCCTGGTCAAAGTGAGGCTCAGCTGTGGAATAGAGTATCCAGGTCCCAATGAGGCGTGGGTGAGGACCAGAGTCACTAGGGCCATGCAGGCCCAGATGGGGAACAGAATCACTAGGTCCTGGTGAGGCATAGGATAAGACCACAGTCACAAGTAACAGGTGAACCCCTTGTGGGAACCAGAGTCACTCTATCCAGCTGAGTCCCAGGTCCATGTGAGGCCCACGTGAGAACCAGATTCATCAGGTCGAATTGAGGCATAGCTGGGGACAAGCCACCAGGTTTGGGTGTGGCCTAGGTGGGGCAAGATTCAGCAGTTCTGAGTTAGGCCAAAGTGGGGATGAGAGACACCAGGTCCAGGTGAGGCCAAACTGAGGACCAGAGTCACCAGATCCAGGTGAGGTCCATGTTGGAAAGAGAGTCACCAGGTCCAGGAGAGGTCCATGTGGGGACCAGAGTCACCAGATCCAGGTGACTTCCAGGTGGGGACCAGAGTCACCAGATCCATGTGAAGCCCAGGTTGGGACCAGAGTCACTAGGTCCAGATGAGGCCCAGGTGAGGACCAGAGTTACGAGGTACACGTGAGGCCCCGGTGGGGATCAGAGGCTGCACGTCCTTGTGAGGCCGGCTTGGGGAACTTGGTCAACAGGTCTATTTCAGTCCCAGGTTTGGAACACAGTAACCAAGTCCAGGTGAGTCTCCGGTGGTGACAAGGGTCATCACGTCCAGGAGAGGCCCAGGTGGGCACCAGGATCACCAGGTCCAAGTAGGCCCTGGAAAGAACCAGAGTCAACAGTTCGAGGTCAGGCGCAGGTGGCAGCCATGGTCAGAAGGGCCAAGACATGCCAAAGTGGGGTTCACAGTCACTAGGGCACGGTGAGACCAAGAGGGGGACCAGAGTCATTTGGTCCAGGTGAGGTCCAGTTGTGGAACACAGTCACCGGGTCCCAATTTTGCCCAGTTGAGGACCATGGTAAACAGGGCCAGGTGAGACCCAGATGGGGACCAGAGTCCCTAAATCCAGGTGAAGCCCAGGTGGGGACCAGAGTCACCAGATCCAGGTGACGCCCAGGTGGGGACCACAGTCACCAGATCCAGGGTAGTCTCAGGTTCAGACCAGAATCACCAGGTCCAGGTGAGGTGCAGGTGGCAACCACACTCACCAGATCCCGGTGAGGCCCTGGTGGGGACCAGTGTCACGAGGTACATGAGAAGCTAGAAACACTGCAGCCACCAGGTCCACATGATGTCCATGTGGAAACGAGAATCACCAGTTACATGTGAAAACCAGGTGGTGATCCCACTCAACATGTCCAGGTGAGACCCAGGTGGGAACCAGTGTCACCATGTCCAATTGTGGCCCAGGTGAAGACCAGAGTTAATAGGTCCGGCTGGGTCACTGGTAGTGAACAGTGTAACCATATCCTGATGCTACCCGGGTGGGGACCAGAGACACCAGGTCCTGGTGAGGCCCAGGTGGGACCAGAGACATGAGGTCCAAGTGAGGTCCCGATGGGAACCACAGTCACCAGGTCAGGTGAGGCCATGCTTAGGATCAGAGTCACCAGTTACAGGTGAGGCTCAGGTGGAGCCAGAGTCACCTGGTACAGAAGAGACGAAAGTCAGGACCAGAGTTACCAGGATCAGGTCAGTCCCAGTGGGGAATAGAGTAACCATGTCCCGATGATGCCCAGGTAGAACCAGAGTCACCAGGTCCAGGTGAGGCACAGGTGGGGAGCATATTCACTAGGTCCCGGTGAGGCCCAGTTGAGGACTAGAGTCACCAGGTCTAGTTGAGGCCTAGAGGAATACCAGATTCACCTGGTCTACGTGCCATCCAGATGGGGACAAGAGTCACCATGTCAGGGTGAGCTCCAGAGGGGATCCAGAGTCATCGTGTCCTGGTGAGGCTCAGGTGTGGAACAGAGTATCCAGGTCATAATGGTCCACAGCTGAGGAGCAGAGTCACTAGATCTGGGTGAGGCCAAGTTAGGATCAGAGTCACCAGTTCCAGGTGAAGCCAAGAAGGAGTCCACATCAATCAGGTCCAGGTGGGGAACAAAGTCACCAGGACTGGGTGAGGCCCAGATGGGTACCAGGTTCACCAGGTCCAGGTGATTCCCAGGTGGTGACCAGAGTTACCAGTTCCGTGTGAGGACCAGTATGAACCAGATTCACCAGGTCCCAGAGGACCAAGTGGGGAACTCTTTCACCAGGTATAGGTGAGGCTCAGTTGGCAACCTTACTCACCAGGTCCAGGAGAGGCCAACCTCCATGCCAGAGTCACCAGATCTTGGTGAGGCCCTAGTGGGGAGGGGAGTCAACAGGTAAATGTGAGTCTACAAGAACACCACAGTCACCAGGTCCAGGTGTGGTTCATGTGGGAACGAGCGTCACCAGGTCCAGGTTGAGGCCTAGGTGGGGGGACAAGAGTCATCAGGACAAGTTAAGGCCAAAGTGTGGAGCAAAGTTATCATGTCCAGGTGAGGCCCAGGTGGGGAACAGAGTAACCATGTCCCATTGATTCCAGGTGGGAAAAGAGTCACAAGGTCCAGACGAGGCCTATGTGAGGAGGTCACCACGTCCTGTTGAGACCCTGTTGAGGACCAGTGTCCCCATCTCCGGGAGAGTCCCATAGGTGGACCAGAGTCACCATGTTCTGGTGATATCCAGGTGGGGACCAGAGTCACCACTTCAGCGTGTGGCCCAGAGTGGGACAAGAATCACTAGTTCCAGGTGAGGCCCCGATGTGGAATTGAGAAACCAGGTCCCATGATGCCCATATGAGGACCTGAGTCACCAGGTCCAGGTGAGGTCCCTGTGGGAACCAGTCACCTCGTCCAGGTGAGGCCCAGGTGGGACCACATTCACCAGGTCCCGGTGAGGCCCAGGTATATAAGAGAGTATCCAGGTCCCAATGATGCCCAGGTAAGGACCAGAGTCAACAGGTGCAGGAGAGGCCCAAATATGGATCAGATTCATTTTGTTCCAGGTGAGGCCAGATGGAGACCACAGGAACCAGGTCAGGAGAGCCCCATATGGGAACCAGAGCCACCAGATCCAGGTGAGGTCAAGGTAGGACCAGTGTCACAAGGTCCAGGTGAGGCGCAGGTGACAACAGGATTCACCAAGTCCAGGTGAGGCCCAGGTGGCGACCAGTCACCAGATACAGGTGCGGACCAGGTAAGGACCAGATTCACCAGGCCCAAGTGAAGCCCAAGGGGTGACCGGAGTCACCAGGTAAGGGTGAGGCCCAGAGAGGGAAGCAGAGTAACCAGTTTAGTTTGAGGCCCAGAATGGGACCAGAGGTCCTTGGTCAAAGTGAGGCCCAGATGTGGAATAGATTATCCTGGTCCCAATGATGCCTGGGTGAGGACCAGAGTCACTAGGGCCATGCAGGCCCAGATGGGGAACAGAATCACTAGGCCCTGGTGAGGCAGAGAATATGACCACAGTCAGCACTATCAGGTGAACCCCTTTAGGGAAACAGAGCCAGTTTATCCAGCTGAGTCCAAGGTCCATGTGAGGCCCACGTGAGGACCAGATGCATCAGCTCGAATTGAGGCATAATTCGGGACAAGAGTCATCAGGTGTGGGTGCGGCCTAGGTGGGGCAAGATTCAGCAGTTCTGAGTTAGGTCAAAGTGGGACGAGAGACACCAGGTCCAGGTGAGGCCAAACGGAGGACCAGAGTCACCAGATCCAGGTGAGGTCCAGATGGGGACCAGAGTCACCAGATCCAGGTGAGGTCCATGTTGGAAAGAGAGTCACCAGGTTCAGGAGAGGTCCAGGTGTGGACCAGTGTCACCAGATGCAGGTAAAGTCCAGGTGGGGATCAGAGTCACCAGATCCAGGTGAAGCCCATGTGGGGACCAGAGTCAGTATGTCCAGATGAAGCCCAGGTAAGGACCAGAGTCACCAGGTACACGTGAGGCGCCGGCAGGTATCAGAGGCAACAGGTCCATGTGAGGCCGGCTTGGGGACCATGGTCAAGAGTTCTACTTGAGGCCCAGTGTGGATCACTGTAACCAGGTCCAAGTGAGTCCCCGGTGGTGACAAGAGTCACCAGGTCCAGGTGAGGCCCGGGTGGGGACCAGGATCACCAGGTGCAGGGGAGGCCCTTGAGAGACCCAGAGTCAACATTTCGAGGTCAGGCGCAGGTGGCAACCAGGGTCAGCAGGTCCAAGTCAGGTCAAAGTGGGGTTCACAGTCACTAGAGCACGGTGAGACCCAGAGGGGGACCAGAGTCACCTGGTCCAGGTGAGGTCCATGTGTGGAACACAGTCACCGTGTCCCAAATTTGCCCAGTTGAGAACCATGGTCAACAGGGCCAGGTGAGGTCCAGATGGGAATCGGAGTTCCCAAATCCAGGTGAAGCCCAGGTTGGGACCATAGTCACCAGATCCAGGGTAGTCTCAGGTGCAGACCAGAATCACCATATCCAGGTGAGGTGCAGGTGGCAACCACACTCACCAGGTCCCGGTGAGGCCCTGGTGGGGACCAGAGTCACGAGGTACATGAGAAGCTATAAACACTGCAGCCACCAGGTCCACATGATGTCCATGTGGGAAAGAGAATCACCAGTTACAGGTGAGTTCCAGGTGGGGATCCGACTCACCATGTCCAGGTCAGACCTAGGTGGGAACCAGTGTCACCATGTCCAGGTGTGGCGAGGTGAAGACCAGAGTTAATAGGTCCGGCTGGGTCAATGCTAGTGAACAGTGTAACCATATCCTGAAGCTACCCAGGTGGGTACAAGAGACCCCAAATCATGGTGAGGCCCAGGTGGGACCAGAGACATGAGGTCCAGGTGAGGTCCCGATGGGAACCACAGTCACCAGGTCAGGTGAGGCCATGCTTAGGATCAGAGTCACAGGTTACAGGTGAAGCCCAGGTGGAGCCAGAGTCACCTGGTACACAAGAGGCCAAAGTCAGGACTAGAGTTACCAGGATCAGGTCAGGTCCTGTGGGGAATAGAGTAACCATGTCCCGATGATGCCCAGGTAGAATCAGAGTGACCAGGTCCAGATGAGGCGCAGGTGGGGAGCATATTCACTAGGTCCCGGTGAGGCCCAGTTGAGGACCAGAGTCACCAGGTCTAGTTGAGGCCTAGAGTGGTACCAGATTCACCTTGTCTAGGTGACATCCAGTTGGGGAACAGAGTCACCATGTCAGGCTGAGGCCCAGAGGGGATCCAGAGTAATCATGTCCAGGTGAGGCTCAGGTGTGGAACAGAGTATCCAGACCATAATTTTCCAAGGTGACCAGACTTACCACATCTGGTTGAAGACCAGGTAAGGACCAGATTCACCAAGTCCAAGTGAGGCCCACTTGGGGACCTGTGTCACCAGGCATGGGGGAGGCCCATGTGGCAACCCCACTCACCAGGTCCAGGTGAGGCCAACCTGCAGGCCATGCAGAGGAACCATGTCCCGATGATGCCCAGGTAGGGACCAGAGTTACCAGGTCCAGGTGAGGTCAACCTGCAGGCCATGCAGTGGAACCATGTCCCCATGATGCCCAGGTAAGGACCAGAATCACCAGGTCCAATGAGGCCCAGATGGAGCATATTCACTAGGTCCAGGTGAGGTCCAGTGGAGGACAAGAGTCACCAGACCTGGTTGTGGCCTAGAGGGGTACCAGAATCACCTGGTTCAGGTGACATCCAAATGGGGACCATAGTCTCCAGGTCAGGATGAGGCCCAGAGAGGTTCCAGAGTCATCATGTCCAGGTGAGGCTCAGGTGTGGAACAGAGTCACCAGGTACCAAAGATGCCCAGGTGAGGACCAGAGTCATCAGGTCTGGGTGACGGGCAGATAGGATCAGAGTCACCAGTTCCAGGTGCGGCGAAGAAAGAGTCCACAGCAATCAGTTCCAGGTGGGGAACAAAGTAAACAGGACTGGGTGAGGCCCAGATGGGGACGAGTTCACCTTGTCCAAGTGAGGCCCAGGTGATGACCAGAGTCCCCAGGTTGGGAGAAGATGAGGTAAGGACCAGATTCAACAGGTCCAAGAGGCCCACGTGGGGACCTGTGTCACCAGGTATGGGTGAGCCACAGGTGGCAATCCCACTCACCAGGTCCAGGTGAGACCAACTTGCAGGCCATGTGCGGAACCATGTCCCGATGATGCCCAGGTAGGGATGACAGTCACCAGGTCCAAATGAGGCCCAGATGGAGCATATTCACAAGTTCCAGGTAAAGCCCAATTGAGGACGAGAGTCACCAGATCTGTTTGAGGCCTAGAGGGGTACCAGAATCACCTGGTCCAGGTTACATCCTAATGGGGACCAGAGTCACCAAGTCAGGGTGAGGCCAAGAGAGGTTCCAGAGTCATCATCCAGGTGAGGCTCAGGTGTGGAACAGAGTCACCATGTACCAATGATGCCCAGGTGAGGACCAGAGTCACCAGGTCTGGGTGACAGTCAGATAGGCTCAGAGTCACCAGTTCCAGGTGAGGACAAGAAAGAGTCCACAGCAATCAGGTGCAGGTGCGGAACAAAGTCACCAGGACCGGGTGAGGCCCAGATGGGGACCAGATTCACCAGGTCCAGGTGAGGCCCAGGTGGTGACCAGAGTCCCCGGGTCTGGGAGAGGACCAGGTAAGTAACAGACTCACCAGGTCCAAGAGGACCACGTGGAGAACTGAGTCACCAGGTATGGGTGAGGCCCAGGTGGCAACCCCACTCACCAGGTCCAGGTGAGGCCAACTTGCAGGCTAGAGTCACCAGATCCAGGTGAGGCCCTAGTGGGGACCGGAGTCACCAGGTAAATGTGAGTCTACAAGAACACCACAGGCACCAGGTCCAGGTGTTGTTCATCTGGGAATGAGAGTCACCAGGCCCAGGTGAGACCAGGTGGGGACCATACTCACCAGGTCCAGATTGAGACCTATGTGGGGGGACCAGATTCACCTGGACCAGTTGAGTCCAAAGTGTGGAGCAAAGTGATCATGTCCAGGTGAGGCCCACGTGGGGAACAGAGTAACCATGTCCCATTGATGCCAGGTGGAAAAGAGTCACATGGTCCAGAAGAGGCCTAAGTGAGGAGTAGATTCACCACGTCCTGTTGAGGCCCAGTTGTGGACCGGTGTCCCCAGCTCCGGGTGAGTCCCAGAGGGGGACCAGAGTCACCTGGTTCTGGTGATATCCAGGTGAGGACCAGAGTCACCACGTCAGGGTAAGGCCCAGAGTGGGATGAGAATCACTAGGTCCAGGTGAGGCCCCGATGTGGAACTGAGAAACCAGGTCCCATTATGCCCATATGAGGACCTGAGTCACGAGGTCCAGGTGAGGTCCCTGTGGGTACCAGTCACCTCGTCCAGGTGAGGCCCATGTGGGACCACAGTCACCAGGTCCAGGTGAGGCCCAGGTATATAAGAGAGTATCCAGGTTCCAATGATGCCCAGGTAAGGACCAGCGTCATCAGGTCCAGGAGAGGCCCAAATATGTATCACATTCATTGTGTTCCAGGTGAGGCCAGATGGAGACAACACGGACCAGGTCCAGGAGAGCCTTATATGGGAACCAGAGCGACCAGATCCAGGTGAGTTCCAGGTGGGACCACAGTCACAAGGTCCAGGTGAGGCGCAGGTGGCAACAGGATTCACCAAGTCCAGGTGAGATCCAGGTGGCGACCAGTCACCAGATTCAGCTGCGAACCAGCTAAGGACCGGATTCACCACGCCCAAGTGAAGCCCAAGGGGTGACCAGAGTCAGCAGGTAAGTGTGAGGCCCAGAGGGGGAACCAGAGTAACCAGTTTAGTTTGAGGCCCAGAATGGGACCAGAGGTCCCTGGTCAAAGGTAGGCCCAGGTGTGGCATAGAGTATCCAAGTCCCAATGATGCCTGGATGAGGACTAGAGTCACTCGGGCCATGCAGGCCCAGATGGGGAACAGAATCACTAGTTCCTGGTTAGGCATAGAATAAGACCACAGTCACCAGTATCAGGTGAGCCCCTTGAGGGAACCAGAGCCACTCTATCCAGCTGAGACCCAGGTCCATGTGAGGCCCACGTGAGGACAGGATTCATCAGGTCGAATTGAGGCATAGCTGGGGACAAGAGTCACCAGGTCTGGGTGCGGCCTAGGTGGGGCAAGATTCAGCAGTTCTGAGTTAAGTCAAAGTGGGGACGAGAGACACCAGGTCCATGTGAGGCCAAACTGAGGACCAGAGTCACCAGATCCAGGTGAGGTCCATGCTGGAAAGAGAGTCACCAGGTCCAGGAGAGGTCCAGAAGGGGGCCAGAGTCACCAGATCCAGGTGAAGTCCAGGTGGGGACCAGAGTCACCAGATTCAGGTGCAGCCCATGTGGGGACCAGAGTCACTAGGTCCAGATGAGGCCCAGGTGACTACCAGAGTTACCAGATACACGTGATTCCCCGACGGGGATCAGAGGCAACAGGTCCATGTGAGGACAGCTTGGGGACCATGGTCAACAGGTCTACTTGAGGCCCAGGTGTGGAACACAGTAATCATGTCCAGGTGAGTCCCCGGTGGTGACAAGAGTCACCACGTCCAGGTGAGGCCCAGGTGGGGAACAGGATCACCAGGTACCGTGGAGGCCCTTGAGAGAGCCAGAGTCAACAGTTCGAGGTCAGACGCAGCTGGCAACCAGGGTCAGCAGGTCCAAGTAAGCCCAAAGTGGGGTTCACAGTCACTAGGGCACCGTGAGACCCAGATGGGGACCAGAGTCACATGGTCCAAGTGAGGTCCAGTTGTGGAACACAGTCACCGGTTCCCAATTTTGACCAGTTGAGGGCCATGGTCAACAGGGCCAGGTGAGCCCCAGATGGGGACCGGAGTCCAGAAATCCAGGTGAAGCCCAGGTGGGGACCACAGTCACCAGATCCAGGGTAGTCTCAGGTGCAGACCAGAATCACCAGGTCCAGGTGAGGTACAGGTGGCAACCACACTCACCAGGTCCCGGTGAGACCCTGGTGGGGACCAGAGTCACGAGGTACATGAGAAGCTAGAAGCACTGCAGCCAACAGGTCCACATGATGTCCATGTTGGAACGAGAATCACCAGTTACAGGTGAGGACCACGTGGGGATCCGACTCACCATGTCCAGGTGAGACCCAGGTGGGAACCAGTGTCACCATGTCCAGGTGTGGCGAGGTGAAGACCAGTGTTAATAGGTCCGGCTGGGTCACTGTTAGTGAACAGTGTAACCATATCCTGATGCTACCCAGGTGGGTACCAGAGACACCAGGTCCTGGTGAGGCCCAGGTGGGCCCAGAGACATGAGGTCCAGGTGAGGTCCCGATGGGAACCACAGTCACCAGGTCAGGTGAGGCCATGCTTAGGATCAGAGTCACCAGTTACAGGTGAGGCCCAGGTGGAGCCAGAGTTACCTGGTAGAGAAGTGGCCACAGTCAGGACCAGAGTTACCAGCATCAGGTCAGTCCCAGTGGGGAATAGATTAAGCATGTCCCGATGATGCCTAGGTAGAACCAGAGTCACCAGGTCAAGATGAGGCGCAGGTGGGGATCATGTTCACTAGGTCCCGGTGAGGCCCAGTTGAGGACCAGAGTCACCAAGTCAAGTTGAGGCGTAGAGTGGTACCAGATTCACCTGGTCTAGGTGACATCCAGATTGGGACAAGAGGAACCAAGTCAGGCTGAGGCCCAGAGGGCATCCAGAGTCATCATGTCCAGGTGAGGCTCAGGTGTGGAACAGAGTATCCAGGTCATAAAGGTCCACAGGTGAGGACCAGGTCACCAGATCTGGATGAGACCCAGTTAGGATCAGTGTCACCAGTTCCAGGTGAGGCCAAGAAGGAGTCCACAGCAATCAGGTCCAGGTGGGGAACAAAGTCACCAGGACTGGGTGAGGCCCAGATGGGGACCAGATTCACCAGGTCCAGGTGAGGCCCAGGTGGTGACCAGAGTCCCCTGGTCTAGGAGAGGACCAGGTAAGGACCAGATTCACCAGGTCCAAGAGGCCCACGTGGGGACCTGGTTCAACAGGTATGGGTGAGGCCCAGGTGGCAACCACACTCACCAGGTCCAGGTGAGGCCAGCCTGCAGGCCTTGCAGAAGATCCGTGTTCCGATGATGCCCAGGTGGGGACCAGTGTTACCAGGTCCAGGTGAGGCCAACCTGCAGGCCATGCAGTGGAACAATGTCCGGATGATGCCCAGGTAGTGCCCAGAGTCACCAGGTCCTGCTGAGTTCAACCTGCATGCCATGCGTTGAAACAATATCCCTATGATGCCCAGGTAGAGACCAGAATTACGAGGTTCAGGTGAGGCCAACCTGCAGTTCATGCAGTGGAACCATGTCCCGATGATGCCCAGGTGAGGAACAGAGTCACCAGGTCTGGGGGATCGCAGAAAAGATCAGAGTCACCATTTCCAGGTGAGGCCAAGAAAGAGTCCACAGCAATCAGGTCCAGGTGGGGAACAAAGTCACCAGGACTGGGTGAGTCCCAGATGGGGACCGGATTCACCAGGTCCAGGTGAGGTCCAGTTGGGGACCAGAGTCCCCGGTTCTGGGAGAGGACCAGGTAAGGACCAGATTCACCAGGTCCAAGAGGCCCACGTGGGTACGTGGGTCACCAGGTATTGGTGAGGCCCAGGTGGCAACCCCACTCACCCGGTCCACGTGTGGCCAACCTGCAGGCCAGAGTCACCAGATCCATGTGAGGACCTAGTGGGGACTGGAGTCTCCAGCTAAATATGAGTCGACAAGAACACCACAGTCACCAGTGCCAGTGTCGTTCATGTGGGAACCAGAGTCACCAGTCCAGGTGAGACCCAGCTGGGGACCACAGTCACCAGGTCCAGATTGAGGCCTAGGTGGGGAGACCAGAGTCATCAGGACCAGTTGAGGCCAAAGTGTGGAACAAAGTTATCATGTCCAGGTGAGGACCAGGTGGGGAACAGAGTAACCATGTCCCTTGATGCCAGGTGGGAAAAGTGTCAGAAGGTCCAGACGAGGCCTAAGTGAGGAGTAGATTCACCAGGTCCTTTTGAGGACCAGTTGAGGACCACTGTCCCCAGCTCCAGGTGAGTCCCAGAGGGGGACCAGAGTCACCCGGTCCCGGTGATATATAGGTGGGGACCAGAGTCACCACGTCACGGTGAGGTCCAGTGCGGGACGAGAATCACTAGGACCAGGTGAAGCCAGGATGTGGAACTGAGAAACCAGGTGAATGATGTCCATATGAGGACCTGAGTCACCAGGTCAAGGTGATGTCCCTGTGGGAACCAGTCACCTCATCCAGGTGAGGTCCAGGTGGGACCACAGTCACCAGGTCCAGGTGAGGCCCAGGTATATAAGAGAGTATCATGGTCCCAATGATGCCCAGGTAAGGACCAGAGTCAACAGGTCCAGATGCGGCGCAGGTGGGAAGCATATTCACTAGGTTCCGGTGAGGCCCAGTTGAGGACCAGAGTCACCAGGTCTAGTTGAGGCCTAGAGGGGTTCCTGATTCACCTGGTCTAGGTGACATCCAGATGGGGACCAGAGTCACCATGTCAGGGTGAGGCCCAGAGGGGATCCAGAGTCATCATGTACAGGTGAGGCTCAGGCGTGGAACAGAGTATCCAGGTCATAATGGTCCACAGGTGAAGACCAGAGTCATCAGATCTGGCTGAGGCCCAGTTAGGATCAGAGTCACCAGTTCCTGGTGAGGCCAAGAAGGAGGAGTCCACAGCTATCAGGTCCAGGTGGGGAACAAAGACACCAGGACTTGGTGAGGCACAGATGGGGACCAGATTCACCAGGTCCAGGTGAGGCCCAGGTGGTGACCAGGGTTACCAGTTCCGGGTGACCACCAGGTAAGGACCAGATTCTCCAGGTCCAATCTAGACCCACGTGGGGACATTTGTCACCAGGTATGGGTGAGGACCAGGTGACAAACCCACTCACCAGTTCCAGGTGAGGCCAACCTGCAGGCCATGCAGAGGAACCAGGTCCCGATGATGCTCAGGTAGGGACGAGAGTTACCAGGTCCAGGTGAGGCCAACCTGAAGGCCATGCAGTGGAACCATGTCCCGATGATGCCCAGGTAGGGACCAGAGTCACCAGGTCCAGGTGAGGCCAACCTGCAGGTCATGCAGTGGAACCATGTCCCGATGATGCCCAGGTAGTGACCAGAGTCACCAGGTCCAAATGAGGCCCAGATGGAGCATATTCACTAGGTCGAGGTGAGGCCCAGTTGAGGACCAGAGTCACCAGACCTGGTTGAGGCCCAGAGTGGTACCATAATCCCCTGTTCCAGGTGACATCCAGATGGGGACCAGAGTCACCAGGTCCAGGTTATTCCCAGGTGGTGACCAGAGTTACCAGTTCCGGGTGAGGACCAGGCAAGGAGCAGATTCACCAGGTCCAAGTGAGGCCCACGTGGGGACCTGTGTCACCAGGTATTGGTGAGCCCCAGGTGGCAGCCCCACTCACCAGGTGTAGGTGAGGCCAACCTGCAGGCAATGCAGAGGAACAGTGTTCCGATGATGCCCAGGTAGGGAACAGAGGTACCAGGTCCAGGTGAGGTCAATCTGCAGGCCATTCAGTGGAACCATGTCCTGATGATGCCAAGTAGGGACCAGAGTCACCAGGTCCAAATGAGGCCCAGATGGAGCATATTCACTAGGTCCAGGTGAGGCCCAGTTGAGGACAAGGGTCACCAGATCTGGTTGAGGCCTAGAGGGGTACAAGAATCACCTGCTCCAGGTGACATCCAGGTGGGGACCAGAGACACCAAGTCAGGGTGAGACCCAGAGAGGTTCCAGAGTCATCATGTCCATGTGAGGCTCAGGTGTGAAACAGAGTCACTACGTAACAATGATGCCCAGGAGATAACAAGAGTCACCATGTCTGGGTGACGCGCAGATAGCATCAGAGTCACCAGTTCCAGGTGAGGCCAAGAGAGTCCACAGCAATCAGGTTCAGGTGGGGAACAAAGTCACCAGGACTGGGTGAGGCCCAGATGGGGACCAGATTCACCAGGTCCAGGTGACGCCCAGTTGGGGACCAGAGTCCCCGGGTCTGGGAGAGGACCAGGTAAGGACCAGATTAACAGGTCCAAGAGGCCCACGTGGGGACCTGAGTCACCAGGTTTGGGTGAGGCCCAGGTGGCAACCCCACTCACCAGGTCCAAGTGAGGCGAACCTGCAGGCCAGAGTCACCAGATCCAGGTGAGGCCCTAGTTGGGACCCGAGTCACCAGGTAAATGTGAGTCTACAATAACACCACAGTCACCAGGGCCAGGTGTGGTTCAAGTGGGAACGAGAGTTACCAGGTCCAGGTGAGACCCAGATTGGGATGAAAGACTCCAGGTCCAGATTGAGGCCTAGGTGGGGGGACCAGGGTCATCAGGACCAGTTGAGGTCAAAGTGCGGAGCAAAGTTATCATGTCCATGTGATGCCAGGTGAGGAACAGAGTAACCATGTCCCATTGATGCCAGGTGGGAAAAGAGTCACAAGGTCCAGACGAGGCCTAAGTGAGGAGTAGATTCACCAGGTTCTGTTCAGGTCCAGTTGAGGACCAGTGTCCCCAGGTCCGGGTGAGTCCCAGAGGGGGAACAGAGTCAGTCGATTCTGTTGATATCAGGTGGGGACCAGAGTCAGCACGTCAGGGTGAGTCCCAGAGGGGGACGAGAATCACTAGGTCCATGTGAGGACCCGATGTGGAACTGGGAAACCAGGTCCCATGATGCCCATATAGGACCTGTGTCAGCAGTTCCAGGTGAGGTCCCTGTGGGAACGAGTCACATCGTCCAGGCGAGGCCCAGGTGGGACCACAGTCACCATGTCCAGGTGAGGCCAGGTATATAAGAGAGTATCCACGTCCCAATGATGCCCAGGTAAGGACCAGAGTCAACAGGTCCAGGAGAGGCCCTAATATGGATCAGAGTCATTGTGTTCCAGGTGAGGCCAGATGGAGACCACAGGAACCAGGTCCAGGAGAGCCCCATATGGGAACCAGAGCCACCAGAGCCAGGTGAGGTCCAGGTGGGACCACAGTCACAAGGTCCAGGTGTGGCGCAGGTGGCAACAGGATTCAGCAATTCCAGGTGAGGCCCGGGTGGCAACCAGTCACCACATCCAGGTGCGGACCAGGTAAGGACCAGATTCACCAGACCCAAGTGAAGCCCAAGGGGTGACCAGAGTCAGCAGGTAAGGGTGATGCCCAGAGGGGAACCTGAGTAACCAGCTTAGTTTGAGGCCCAGAATGGGACCAGAGGTCGCTGGTCCAATTGAGTCCCAGGTGTGGAATAGAGTATCCAGGTCCCAATGATGCCTGGGTGAGGACCAGAGTCACTTGGGCCATGCAGGCCCAGATGGGGAACAGAATCACTAGGTCCTGGTGAGGCATAGAATAAGACCAGAGTCACCAGTATCAGGTGAGCGCCTTTTGGGTACCAGAGCCACTCTATCCAGCTGAGTCCCAGGTCCATGTGAGGCCCACGTGAGGACCAGATTCATCAGGTCTAATTGAGGCATAGGTGGGGACAAGAGTCACCAGGTCTGGGTTCGGCATAGGTGGGACAAGATTCAGCAGTTCTGAGTTAGGTCAAAGTGGGGACGAGAGACACCAGGTCCAGGTGAGGCCAAACTGAGAACCAGAGTCACCAGATAGAGGTGAGTTCCAGGTGGGGACCAGAGTCACCCGGTTCTGGTGATATCCAGATGGGAACCAGAGTCACCATGTCAGGGTGAGGCCCAGAGGGGATCCAGAGTCATCATGTCCAGGTGAGGCTCAGGTGTGAAACAGAGTATCCAGGTCATAATGGTCCACAGGTGGGGACCAGAGTCACCAGATCTGGGGGAGGCCCAGCTACGATCAAAGTCACCACTTCCCGGTGCGGCCAAGAAGGTGTCCACAGCAATCAGGTCCAGGTGGGGTGACAAAGTCACCAGGACTGGATGAGGACCAGATGGGGATCAGATTCACCAGGCCCAGGTGATTCTCAGGTTGTGACCAGAGTTACCAGTTCCGGGTGAAGACCAGGTAAGTACCAGATTCACCAGATCCAAGTGAGGCCCACGTGGGGACCGGTGTCACCAGGTATGGGTGAGGCCCAAGTGGCAACCCCACTCACCAGGTCCAGGTGAGGCCACCCTGCAGGCAATGCAGAAGAAGAGTGTCCCGATGATGCCCAGGTAGGGACCTGAGTTACCAGGTCCAGGTGAGGCCAACTTGCAGGCCATGCAGTGGAACCATGTCCCGATGATGCCCAGGGAGGGACCAGAGTCACCAGGTCCAAATGAGGCCCAGATGGAGCATATTCACTAGGTCCAGGTGAGGCCCATTTGAGGACCAGAGTCACCACATCTGGTTGAGGCCGAGAAGGTTACCAGAATTCCCTGGACCAGGTGACATCCAATGGGGACCAGAGTCACCAGGTCAGGGTGAGGCACAGAGATGTTCGAGAGTCATCATGTTTAGCTGAGGTTCAGCTGTGGAACAGAGTCACCAGGTAACAATGATGCCCAGGTGAGGACCAGAGTCACCAGATCCGGGTGACGCGCAGATAGGATCAGAGTCACCAGGTCCAGGTGAGGAAAAGAAAGAGTCCACAGCAATCAGGTCCAGGTGGGGAACAAAGTCACCTGGACTGGGTGAGGCCCAGATGGGGACCAGATTCACCAGGTCCAGGTGAGGCCCAGGTGGTGACCAGAGTACCCGGTTATGGGAGAGGACCAGGTAAGGACCAGATTCACCAGGTCCAAGAGGCCCACGTGAGGACCTGAGTCACCAGGTATGGGTGAGTCCCAGGTGGCACCCCCACTCACCAGGTCCAGGTGAGGCCAGCCTGCAGGCCAGAGTCACCAGATCCAGGTGAGGCCCTAGTGGGGACGGGAGTCACAAGGTAAATGAGCGTCTACAAGAACACCACAGTCACCAAGTCCAGTTGTGGTTCATGTGGGAACGAGAGACACCAGGTCCAGGTGAGAACCAGGTGGGGACCACAGTCACCAGGTCCAGATTGAGGCCTAGGTGGGGGGACCAGAGTCATCAGGACCAGTTGAGGCCAAAGTATGGAGCAAAGTTATCATGCCCAGGTGAGGCCCAGTTGGGGAACTGACTAACCATGTCCCATTGATGCCAGGTAGGATAAGAGTCACAAGGTCCAGACGAAGCCTAAGTTTGGAGTAGATTCACCAGGTCCTATTGAGGCCCAGCTGAGGACCAGTGTCACCAGCTCCGGGTATGTCACCCGGTTCTGGTGATATCCAGGTGGGGACCAGTGTCACATGTCAGGGCGAAGCCCAGAGGGGGACGAGAATCACTAGGTCCAGGTGAGGCCCCGATGTGGAACTGTAAAACCAGGTCCCAAGATGCCCATATGAGGACCTGAGACACCAGGTCCAGGTGATGTCCCTGTGGGAACCAGTCACCCCGTCCAGGTGAGGCCCAGGTGGGACCACAGTCACCAGGTCCTGGTGAGGCCCAGGTATATAAGAGAATATCCAGGTCCCAATGATGCCCAGGGAAGGACCAGAGTCAACAGGTCCAGTCGAGGCCCAAATATGGATCAGATTCATTGTGTTCCAGGTGAGGCCAGATGGAGACCACAGGAACCAGGTCCAGGAGAGCCTCATATGGGAACCAGAGCCACCAGATCCAGGTGAAGTCCAGGAGGGACCACAGTCACAAGGTCCAGGTGAGGCGCAGATGGCAACATGATTCACCAAGTCCAGGTGACGCCCACGTGCTGACCTGTCACCAGATTCAGGTGCGGACCAGCTAAAAAGAGATTCAACAGGCCCAAGAGAAGCCCAAGGGGTGACCAGAGTCACTAAGTAAGGGTGAGGCCCAGAGTGGTTCGAGAGTCCAGATCCTCATGTCCAGGTGAGGCTCAGGTGTGGAACAGAGTCACCAGGTACCAATGATGCCCAGGTGAGGACCAGAGTCACCAGGTCTGGGTGACACGCAGATAGGATCAGAGTCACCAGGTCCAGGTGAGACCATGAAAGAGTCCACAGCAATCAGGTCAAAGTTGGGAACAAAGTCACCAGGACTGAGTGAGGCCCAGATGGGGACCGGATTCACCAGGTCCAAGTGAGGCCCAGGTGGTGACCAGAGTCCCCGGGTCTGGGAGAGACCAGGTAAGGACCAGATTCACCAGGTCCAAGAGGCCCACGTGGAGACCTGAGTCACTAAGTATGGGTGAGGGCCAAGTGGCATCCCCATTAACCAGGTCCATGTGAGGCCAACCTGCAGGACAAGTCACCCGATTCACGTGAGGCACTACTGGGGACTGGAGTCACCAGTTAAAAGTGATTCTACAAGAACAACACAGTCATCAGGACCTGGTGTGGTTCATGTGGGAACGAGAGTCACCAGGTCCAGGTGAGACCCAGGTTGGGACCACAGACACCAGGTCCAGATTGAGGCCTAGGTCGGGGGACCAGAGTCATCAGGACCAGTTGAGGTCAAAGTGTGGAGCAAAGTTATCATGTCCATGTGAGGCCCAGAGGGGAACCAGAGTAACCAGTTTAGTTTGAGGCCCAGAATGGGACCAGAGGTCCCTGGTCAAAGTGAGGCCCAGATGTGGAATAGAGTATCCAGGTCCCAATGATGCCTGGGTGAGGACCAGAGTCACTAGGGCCATGCAGGCCCAGATGTGGAACAGAATCACTAGGTCCTGGTGAGGCATAGAATAAGACCACAATCACCAGTAACAGGTGTGCCCCTTGTGGGAACCAGAGCCACTCTATCCAGCTGAGTCCCAGGTCCATGTGAGGCCCACGTGAGGACCAGATTCATCAGGTCGAATTGAGGCCTAGCTGGGGACAAGAGACACCAGGTCTGGGTGCGGCCTAGGTGGGGCAAGATTCAGCAGTTCTGAGTTAGGTCAAAGTGGGACGAGAGACACCAGGTCCAGGTGAGGCCAATCTGAGGACCAGAGTCACCAGATCCAGGTGAGGTCCATGTTGGAAAGAGAGTCACCAGGTCCAGGAGAGGTCCACCTCGGGACCAGAGTCACCAGATCCAGGTGAAGTCCAGGTGGGGATCAGAGTCACCAGATCCATGTGAAGCCCAGGTGGGGACCAGAGTCACTAGGTCCAGATGAGGCCCAGGTGAGGATCAGAGTTACCAGATACACGTGAGCCCCCGGCGGGGATCAGAGCCAAAGTCCACGTAGGCCGGCTTGGGGACCATGGTCAACAGGTCTACCTGAGGCCCAGGTGTGGAACACAGTAATCATGTCCAGGTGAGTCCCCGGTGGTGACAAGTGTCACCACGTCCAGTTGAGGCCCAATTGGGGACCAGGATCACCAGGTACAGGGGAAGCACTTGAAAGAACCAGAGTCAACAGTTCGAGGTCAGGCGCAGGTGGCAACCAGGGTCAGCAGGTCCAAGTCAGGCCAAAGTGGGGTTCACAGTCACTAGGGCACAGTGAGACCCAGTGGGGACCAGAGTCAACTTGTCCAGGTGAGGTCCAATTGTGGAACACAGTCACCGGGTCCCAATTTTGCCCAGTTGAGGACCATGGTCAACAGGACCAGTTGAGGCCCAGATGGGGACCGGGGTCCCCAAATTCAGGTGAAGCCCAGGTGGGGACCACAGTCACCAGATCCAGGTTAGTCTCAGGTGGAGACCAGAATCACTAGGTCCTGGTGAGGTGCAGGTGGCAACCACACTCACCAGGTCCCGGTGAGGCCCTGGTGGGGACCAGAGTCACGAGGTACATGAGAAGCTAGAAACACTGCAGCCACCAGGTCCACATGATGTCCATCTGGGAACGAGAATTACAAGTTACAGGTGAGGACCAGGTGGGGATCTGAGTCACCATGTCCAGGTGAGTCCATGGGGGGAACCAGTGTCACCATGCCCAAGTGTGGACCAGGTGAGGACGAGAGTTAATAGGTCCGGTCGGGTCACTGTTAGTGGACAGTGTAACCATATCCTGATGCTACTCAGGTGGGTACCAGATACAAGGTCCTGGTGAGTCCCAGTTGGGACCAGAGATATGAGGACCAGGTGAGGTACCGATGGAAACCACAGTCACCAGGTCAGGTGAGGCCATGCTTAGGATCAGAGTCACCACTTACAGGTGAGGTCCAGGGGGTGTCAGAGTCACATGGCACAGAAGAAGCCAAAGTCAGGACCAGAGTTACCACGATCAGGTCAGTCCCACTGGGAATAGAGTAACCACGTCTTGATGATGCCCAGGTAGAACCACAGTTACCAGGTCCAGGTGCAGCCAACCTTAAGGCCATGCAGTGGAACCATGTCCCGATGATGCCCAGGTAGTGAAGAGAGTCACCAGGTCCAAATGAGGCCCAGATGGTGCATATGAAATCTGTCCCGGTGAGGCCCAGTTGAGGACCAGAGTCACCAGACATGGTTGAGGCCTAGAGAGGCTACCAGAATCACCTGGTCCAGGTGACATCCAGATGGGGACCAGAGACACCATGTCAGGGAGAAGCCCAGAGGGGATCCAGAGTCATCATGTCCAGGTGAGGCTCAGGTGTGGAACAGAGTATCCAGGTCATAATGGTCCAGCAGGTGAGGACTAGAGTCAACAGATCTGGGTGAGGCCCAGTTAGGATCAGAGTCAACAGTTCCAGATGAGGCTAAGAAGGAGTCCACAGCAATCAGGTCCAGGTGGGGAAAAAATTCACTAGGACTGGGTGAGGCCCAGATGGGGACACAGATTCACCAGGTCCAGGAGATTCCCAGGTGGTGACCAGAGTTACCAAATTCACCAGGTCCAGGTGATTCCCAGGTGGTGACCAGAATTACCAGATACACCAGGTCCAAGTGAGGCCCACGTAGGGGCCTGTGTCACCAGGTATGGGTGAGGCCCAAGTGGCAACCCCACTCACCAGGTTCAGGTGAGGCCTACCTGCAGACCATGAAAATAACCAGGTCCCGATAATGACAAGGTAGGGACCAGAGTTACCAGGTCCAGGTGAGGCCAACCTGCAGGCCATGCAGTGGAACCAGGTCCCCATGATGCCCAGTTAGGGACCAGAGTAACCAGGTCCAAATGAGGCCAAGATGGAGCATATTCACTAGGTCCAGCCGAGGCCCAGTTGAGGACCAGAGACCAGATCTGGTTGAGGCCTAGAGGGGTACCAGAATCACCTGGTCCAGGTGACATCCAGATGGGGACCAGAGTCACCAGATCAGGGTGAGGCCCAGAGAGTTTCCAGAGTCATCATGTCCAGGTGAGGCTCAGGTGTGGAACAGAGTCACCAGGTACCAATGATGCCCAGGTGAGGACTAGAGTCACCAGGCCTGAGTCACGCGCAGAGAGGATAAGAGTCACCAGTTCCAGGTGAGGCCAAGAAAGTGTCCAAAGCAACCAGGTCCAGGTGGGGAACAAAGTCACCAGGAATGGGTGAGGTACAGATGGGGAAGAGATTCACCAGGTCCAGGGAAGGCCCTTGAAAGAACCAGAGTCACCAGTTCGAGGTCAGGCGCAGGTGGCAACCAGGGTCAGCAAGTCCAAGTCAGGCCAAAGTGGGGTTCTCAGTCACTAGGGCACGGTGAGACCCAGAGGGGGAGCAGAGTCACCTGGTCCAGGTGAGGTCCAGTTGTGGAACACAGTCACCGTGTCACAAATTTTGCCCAGTTGAGGACCATGGTCAACAGGGCCAGGTGAGGCCCAGATGGGGACCGGGGTCCCCAATTCCAGGTGAAGCCCAAGTGGGGACCACTGTCACCAGATCCAGGGTAGACTCAGGTGCAGACCAGAATCACCAGGTCCAGGTGAGGTGCAGGTGGCAACCACACTCACCAGGTCCCGGTGAGGCCCTGGTGGGGACCAGAGTCACGAGGTACATGAGAAGCTAGAAACACTGTAGCCACCAGGTCCACATGATTCCTTGTGGGAACGAGAATCACCAGTTACAGGTGAGGACCAGGTGGGGATCCGACTTACAATATCCAGGTGAGGCCCATGTGGGGACCAGTGTCACCATGTCCAGATGTGGCCCTGGTGAAGACCAGAGTTAATAGGTCCAGCTGGGTCACTGTTAGTGAACAGTGTAACCATATCCTGATGCTACCCAGGTGGGTACCAGAGACACCAGGTCCTGGTGAGGCCCAGGTGGAACCAGAGACATGAGTTCCAGGTGAGGTCCCAATGGGAACCACAGTCACCAGGTCAGGTGAGGCCATGCTTAAGAGTAGTGTCACCAGTTACAGGTGAAGCCCAGTTGCAGCCAGAGTCACCTGGTAGAGAAGAGGCCAAAGTCAGGACCAGATTTACCAGGATCAGGTCAGTCCCAGTGGGGAATAGAGTAACCATGACTCGAAGATGCCCAGATAGAACCAGAGTCACCAGGTCCAGATGAGGCGCAGGTGGGGAGCATGTTCACTAGGTCCCCGTGAGGCCCAGTTCAGGACCAGAGTCACCAGGTCAAGTTGAGGCCTAGAGGGATACCAGATTCACCTATTCTAGGTGACATCCGGATGGGGACCAGAGCCATCATGTCAGGGTGAGGTCCATAGAGGTTCCAGAGTCATCATGTCCAGGTGAGTCTCAGGTGTGGAACAGAGTATCCAAGTCATAATGGTCCATAGGTGAGGACCAGAGTCACCAGATCTGGGTGAGGCCCAGTTAGGATCAGAGTCACCAGTTCCAGGTGAGGCCAAGAAGGAGTCCACAGCAATCAGGTCCCGGTGGGGTGACATCGTCACCAGGACTGCATGAGGATCAGATGGGGACCAGATTAACCAGGTTCATGTGATTCCCAGGTGGTGACCCGAGTTAGGAGTTCCGGGTGAGGACCAGGTAAGGACCAGATTCACCAGGCCCAAGTGAGGCCCACGTGGGGACCTGTGTCAACAGGCATGGGTGAGGCCAAAGTGACAACGCCACTCACCAGGTCCAGTTGAGGCACACCTGAAGGCCATGCAGAGGAACCATGTCCCGATGATGCCCAGGGAGGTACTGGAATGACCAGGTCCAGGTGTGGCCAACCTGCAGGCCATGTGTGGAACAATGTCCCGATGATGCCCAGGTAGAGACCAGAATTACAAGGTCCAGGTGAGGCCAACCTACAGGCCATGCAGTGGAACCATGTCCCGATGATGCCCAGGTAGGGACCAGAGTCACCAGGTCCAAATGAGGCCCAGATGGAGCATATTCACTAGGTCCAGGTGAGGCCCAGTTGAGGACCAGAGTCACCAGATCTGGTTGAGGCCTAGAGGGGTACCAGAATCACCTGGTCCTGGTGACATCCAGATGGGGACCAGAGTCACCAGGTCAGGGTGAGGCTCAGAGAGGTTCCAGAGTCATCATGTCCAGGTGAGGCTCAGGTGTGGAATAGAGTCACCAGGTAACAATGATGCCCAGGTAAAGACCAGAGTCACCAGGTCTGGGTGACGCGCAGATAGGATCAAAGTCACCAGTTCCAGATGAGGCCAAGAACGAGTCCACAGCAATCAGGTCCAGGTGGGGAACAAAGTCACCAGGACTGGGCGAGGCCCAGATGGGGAAGAGGTTCACCATGTCCAGGTGAGGCGAACCTGCAGGCCAGAGTCACCAGATCCAGTTGAAGCACTAGTTGGGACCCGAGTCACCAGGTAAATGTCAGTCTACAAGGACACCACAATCACCAGGTCCAGGTGTGGTTCATGTGGGAACGAGAGTCCCCAGGTCCAGGTGAGACCCAGGTGGGGACCACAGTCACCAGGTCCAGATTGAGGCCTAGGTGCGGGGACCAGAGTCATCAGGACCAGTTGAGGCCAAAGTGCGGAGCAAAGTTATCATGTCCAGGTGAGGCCCAGGTGGGGAACAGAGTAACCATCTCCCATTGATGCCAGGTGGGAAAAGAGTCACAAGGTCCAGACGAGGCCTAAGTGAGGAGTAGATTCACCAGGTCCTGTTGAGGTCCAGTTGAGGACCAGTGTCCCCAGCTCCGGGTGAGTCCCAGAGGGGGACCAGAGTCACCCGGTTCTGGTGATATCCAGGGGTGACCAGAGTCACCACGTCAGGCTGAGGCCCAGAGTGGGATGAGAATCACTAGGTCCAGGTGAGGTCCCGATGTGGAACTGAGAAACCAGGTCCCATGATGCCCATATGAGGACCTGAGTCACCAGGTCCAGGTGAGGTCCCTGTGGGAATCAGTCACCTGGTCCAAGTGAGGCCCATGTGGGACCACAGTCACCAGGTCCAGGTGAGGCCCAGGTATATAAGAGAGTATCCAGGTCCCAATGATGCCCAGGGAAGGACCAGAGTCAACAGATCCAGGAGAGGCCCAAATATGAATCAGAGTCATTGTGTTCCAGGTGTGGCCAGATGGAGACCACAGGAACCAGGTCCAGGAGACCCCATATGGGAACCAGAGCCAACAGATCCAGGTGAGGTCCAGGTGGGACCACTGTCACAAGGTCCAGGTGAGGCGCAGGTGGCAACAGGATTCGCCAAGTTCAGGTGAGGCCCAGGTGGCCACCAGTCACCAGATACAGGTGCGGACCAGGTAAGGACCAGATTCACCAGGGCCAAGTGAAGCCCGAGGGGTGACCGGAGTCACCAGGTAAGGGTGAGGCCCAGAGGGGGAAGCAGAGTAACCAGTTTAGATTGAGGCCCAGAATGGGACAAGAGGTCCCTGGTCAAAGTGAGGCCCAGATGTGGAATAGAGTATCCTGGTCCCAATGATGCCTGGGTGATGACCAGAGTCACTAGGGCTATGCAGGCCCAGATGGGGAACAGAATCACTAGGTCCTGGTGAGGCAGAGAATAAGACCACAGTCAGCACTATCAGTTGAACCCACTTTATCCAGCTGAGTCCCAGGTCCATGTGAGGCCCACGTGAGGACCAGATGCATCAGCTCGAATTGAGGCAAATTTCGGGACAAGAGTCATCTGGTGTGGGTGCGGCCTAGGTGGGGCAAGATTCAGCAGTTCTGAGTTAGGTCAAAGTGGGGACGAGGGACACCATGTCCAGGTGAGGCCAAACGGAGGACCAAAGTTACCAGATCCAGGTGAGGTCCAGATGGGGACCAGGGTCACCAGATCCAGGTGAGGTCCATGTTGGAAAGAGAGTCACCAGGTCCAGGAGAGGTCCAGGTGGGGACCAGAGTCACCAGGTCCAGGTGAAGCCCATGTGGGGACCAGAGTCACTATGTCCAGATGAAGCCCAGGTAAGGACCAGAGTTACCAGGTACACGTGAGGCGCCGGCAGGTATCAGAGGCAACAGGTCCATGTGAGGCCGCCTTGGGGACCATGGTCAAGAGTTCTACTTGAAGCCCAGTGTGGAACACTGTAACCAGGTCCAAGTGAGTCCCCGGTGGTGACAAGAGTCACCAGGTCCAGGTGAGACCCGGGTGGGGACCAGGATCACCAGGTACAGGGGAGGCCCTTGAAAGACCCAGAGTCAACAGTTCGAGGTCAGGCGCAGGTGGCAACCAGGGTCAGCAGGTCCAAGTCAGGCCAAAGTTGGGTTCACAGTCACTAGAGCACGGTGAGACCCAGAGGGGGACCAGAGACACCTGGTCCAGGTGAGGTCCAGGTGTTGAACACAGTCACCGTGTCCCAAATTTGCCCAGTTGAGAACCATGTTCAACAGGGCCAGGTGAGGTCCAGATGGGAATCGGAGTGCCCAAATCCAGGTGAAGCCCAGATTGGGACCATAGTCACCAGATCCAGGGTAGACTCAGGTGCAGACCAGAATCACCATGTCCAGGTGAGGTGCAGGTGGCAACGACACTCACCAGGTCCCGGTGAGGCCCTGGTGGGGACCAGAGTCACGAGGTACATGGGAAGCTAGAAACACTGCAGCCACCAGGTCCACATGATGTCCATGTGGGAAAGAGAATCACCAGTTACAGGTGAGGACCACGTGGGGATCCGACTCACCATGTCCAGGTCAGACCTAGGTGGGAACCAGTGTCACCATGTCCAGGTGTGGCGAGGTGAAGACCAGAGTTAATAGGTCCGGCTGGGTCAATGTTAGTGAACAGTGTAACCATATCCTGAAGCTACCCAGGTGGGTACAAGAGACCCCAAATCATGGTGAGGCCCAGGTGGGACCAGAGACATGAGGTCCAGATGAGGTCCCGATGGGAACCACAGTCACCAGGTCAGGTGAGGCCATGCTTAGGATCAGAGTCACAGGTTACAGGTGAAGCCCAGGTGGAGCCAGAGTCACCTGGTACACAAGAGGCCAAAGTCAGGACTAGAGTTACCAGGATCAGGTAAGGTCCTGTGGGGAATAGAGTAACCATGTCCTGATGATGCCCAGGTAGAATCAGAGTGACCAGGTCCAGATGAGGCGCAGGTGGGGAGCATATTCACTAGGTCCCGGTGAGGCCCAGTTGAGGACCAGAGTCACCAGGTCTAGTTGAGGCCTAGAGTGGTACCAGATTCACCTTGTCTAGGTGACATCCAGTTGGGGAACAGAGTCACCATGTCAGGCTGAGGCCCAGAGGGAATCCAGAGTCATCATGTCCAGGTGAGGCTCAGGTGTGGAACAGAGTATCCAGACCATAATGTTCCAAGGTGACCAGACTTACCAATTCTGGTTGAGGACCAGGTAAGGACCAGATTCACCAAGTCCACGTGAGGCCCACTTGGGGACCTGTGTCACCAGGCATGGGGGAGGCCCATGTGGCAACCCCACTCACCAGGTCCAGGTGAGGCCAACCTGCAGGCCATGCAGAGGAACCATGTCCCGATGATGCCCAGGTAGGGACCAGAGTTATCAGGTCCAGGTGAGGTCATCCTGCAGGCCATGCAGTGGAACCATGTCCACATGATTCAGGTAAGGACCAGAATCACCAGGTCCAATGAGGCCCAGATGGAGCATATTCACTAGGTCCAGGTGAGGTCCAGTGGAGGACAAGAGTCACCAGACCTGGTTGTGGCCTAGAGGGGTACCAGAATCACCTTGTTCAGGTGACATCCAGATGGGGACCAGAGTCTCTAGGTCAGGATGAGGCCCAGAGAGGTTCCAGAGTCATCATGTCCAGGTGAGCCTAAGGTGTGGAACAGAGTCACCAGGTACCAATGATGCCCAGGTGAGGACCAGAGTCACCAGATCTGGGTGACGCGCAGATAGGATCAGAGTCACCAGTTCCCGGTGAGGCCAAGAAAGAGTCCACAGCAATCAGATACAGGTGGGGAACAAAGTCAACAGGCCTGGGTGAGGCCCAGATAGGGATCAGATTCACCAGGTCCAGGTAGGCCCAGGTGGTGACCAGTGACCCCGGTGCTGGGAGACGACCAGGTAAGGACCAGATTCACCAGCTAGAAGAGGCCCACGTGGGGACAGAGTCACCAGGTTTGGGTGAGGCCCAGGTGGCAACCCCACTCACAAGGTCCAGGTGAGGCCAACCTGCATGCCAAAGTCACCAGATCCACGTGAGGCTCTAGTCGGCACCGGAGCCAGCAGGTAAAAGTGAGTCTACAAGAACACCACAGTCACCAGGTCCAGGTGTGGTTCATGTGGGAATGAGAGTCACCAGTTCCAGGTGAGAACCAGGTGGGGACGACAGTCACCAGGTCCGGATTGAGGCCTAAGAGGGTACCAGTGCCATCAGGACCAGTTGAGGCCCAACTGTGGAGCAATGTTATCATGTCCAGTTGAGGCTCAGGTGTGGAACAGAGTATCCAAGTCATAATGGTCCATAGGTGAGGACCAGAGTCACCAGATCTGGGTGAGGTCCTGTTAGGATCAGAATCACCAGTTCCAGGTGAGGTCAAGAAGGAGTCCACAGCAATCAGGTCCAGGTGGGGAACAATGTCACCAGGATTGGGTGAGGCCCAGATGGGGACCAGATTCACCAGGTCCAGGTGATTCCCAGGTGATGACCAGAGTTACCAGTTCCGGGTGAGGACCAGGGAAGGACCAGATTCACCAGGTCCAAGTGAAGCCCACGTGGGACCTGTGTCACCAGGTATGGGTGAGGCCCAGGTGGCAACCCCACTCACCAGGTCCAGGTGAGGCCAACCTGCAGGCCATGCAGTGGAACCATGTCCCGATGATGCCCAGGTAGGGACCGGAGTCATCAGGTCCAAATGAGGCCCAGATGGGGCATATTCACTAGGTCCAGGTGAGGCCCAGTTGAGGACCAGAGTCACCAGAGCTGGTTGAGGCCTAGAGGGGTACCAGAATCACCTGGTTCAGGTGACATCCAGATGGGGACCAGAGTCACCAGGTCAGGGTGAGGCCCAGAGAGGTTCCAGAGTCATCATGTCCAGGTGAGCCTAAGGTGTGGAACAGAGTCACCAGGTACCAATAATGCCCAGGTGAGGACCAGAGTCACCAGGTCTGGGAGACGCGCAGATAGGATCAGATTCACCAGTTCCAGGTGAGGCCATGAAAGAGTCCACAGCATTCGGATCCAGGTGGGGAACAAAGTCACCAGGCCTGGGTGAGGCCCAGATGGGGACAAGTTTCACCAGGTCCAGGTGATGCCCAGGTGGTGACCAGAGTCCCCGGGTCTGAGAGGGGACCAGGTAAGGACCAGATTCACCAGGTCCAAGAGGCCCACATGGGGACCTGAGTCACCAGGTATGGGTGAGGCCCAGGTGGCAACCCCACTCACAAGGTCCAGGTGAGGCCAACCTGCAGGCCAGAGTCACCAGATCCAGGTGAGGCCCTAGTGGGGACCGGAGTCACCAGGTAAATGTGAGTCTACAAGTACACCACAGTCACCAGGTCCAGGTGTGGTTCATGTGGGAACGAGAGTCCCCAGGTCCAGGTGAGACCCAGTTTGGGACCACAGTCACCAGGTCCAGATTGCGGCCTAGGTGCGGGGACCAGATTCATCAGGACTAGTTGAGGCCAAAGTGTGGAGCAAAGTTATCATGTCCAGGTGAGGCCCAAGTAGGGAACAGAGTAACCATGTCCCATTGATGCCAGGTGGGAAAAGAGTCACAAGGTCCAGACGAGGCCTAAGTGAGGAGTAGATTCACCAGGTCCTGTTGAGGTCCAGTTGAGGACCAGTGTCCCCAGCACCGGGTGAGTCCCAGAGGGGGACCAGAGTCATCCGGTTCTGGTGATGTCCAGGTGGGGACCAGAGTCACCACGTCAGGGTGAGGCCCAGAGGGAGACGAGAATCACTAGGTCCAGGTGAGGCCCCGATGTGGAACTGAGAAACCAGGTCCCATGATGCCCATATGAGGACCTGAGTCACCAGGTCCAGGTGAGCTCCCTGTGGGAACCAGTCACCTCGTCCAGGTGAAGCCCAGGTGGGACCACAGTCACCAGGTCCAGGTGAGGCCCAAGTATATAAGAGAGTATATAGATCCCAATGATTTCCTTGTAAGGACCAGAGTCAACAGGTCCAGGAGAGGCACAAATATGGATCAGACTCATTGTGTTGCAGGTGAGGCCAGATGGAGACCACAGGAACCAGGTCCAGGTGAGCCCCATATGTTAAACAGAGCCACCAGATCAAGGTGAGGTCCAGGGGGGACCACAGTCACAAGGTCCAGGTGAGGCGCAGGTGGCAACAGGATTCACCAAGTCCAGGTGAGGCCCAGGTGGCGACCGGTCACCACATCCAGGTGCGGACCAGCTAAGGACCAGATTCACCAGGCCCAAGTGAAGCCCAAGGGGTGTTCAGAGTCACACGGTAAGGGTGCGGCCCAGAGGGGGAACCAGAGTAACCAGTTAATTTGAGGCCCAGAATGGGACCAGCGATCCCTAGTCAAAGTGAGGCCCAGGTGTGAAATAGATATACAGGACCCAATGATGCCTGGGTGAAGACCAGAGTCACTAGAGCCATGCAGGCCCAGATGGGGAACAGAATCACTAGGTCCTGGTGAGGCATAGAATAAGACCAAAGTCAGCAGTATCAGGTGAGCCCCTTGTGAGAACCAGAGCCACTCTATCCAGCTGAGTCCCGGGTCCATGTGAGGCCCACGTGAGGACCAGATTCAACAGGTCGAATTGAGGCATAGCTGGGGACAAGAGTCACCAGGACTGGGTGCGGCCTAGGTGGGGGAAGTTTCAGCAGTTCTGAGTTAGGTCAAAGTGTGGACGAGAGACACCAGGTCGAGGTGAGGACAAACTGAGGACCAGAGTCACCAGATCCAGGTGAGGTCCATGTTGCAAAGAGAGTCACCAGGCCCAGGAGAGGTCCAGGTGGGTACCAGAGTCACCAGATACAGGTGAAGTCCAGGTGGGGACCAGTGTCACCAGATCCAGGTGAAGCCCAGGTGGGGACCAGAGTCACTAGGTCCAGATGAGGCCCAGGTGAGGACCAGAGTTACCAGGTACACGTGAGGCTCCGGTGGGGATCAGAGGAAACAGGTCAATATGAGGAAGGCTTGGGGACCGTGGTCAACAGGACTATTGAGGCCCAGGTGTGGAACACAGTAAGCAGGTCCAGGTGAGTCCCCAGTGGTGACAAGAGTCACCACGTCCAGGTGAGGCCCGGTGGGGACCAGGATCTCCAGGTACAGGGGAGGCCCTTGAAAGAAACAGAGACAACAGTTCGACGTCAGGCGCAGGTTCCAACCAGGGTCAGCTGGTCTAAGTCAGGCCAAAGTGGGGTTCACAGTCACTAGGGCACGGTGAGACCCAGAGGGGAACCAGAGTCACGTGGTCCAGGTGAGTTCCACTTGTGGAACAGTCACCACGTCCCAATTTTGCCCACTTGAGGACCATGGTCAACAGGGCCAGTTGAGGCCCAGATGGGGACCGGAGTCCCCAAATCCAGGTGAAGCCCAGGTGGGGACCACAGTCACTAGTTCCAGGGTAGTCTCAGGTGCAGACCAGAATCACCAGGTGCAGGTGAGATGCAGGTGGCAACCACACTCACCAGGTCCCGGTGAGGCCCTGGTGCGGACCAGAGTCACGAGGTACATGAGAAGCTAGAAACACTGCAGCCACCAGGTCCACTTGATGCCATGTGGGAACGAGAATCACCAGTTACAGGTGAGGACCAGGTGGGGATCCGAGTCACCATGTCCAGGTGAGACCCAGGTGGGAACCAGTGTCACCTTGTCCAGGTGTGGCCCAGGTGAAGACTAGAGTTAATAGGTCCGGCATGGTCACTGTTAGTGAACAGTGTAACCATATCCTGATGCTACCCAGGTGGGTACCAGAGACACCAGGTCCTGGTGAGGCCCAGGTGGGACCAGAGACATGAGGACCATGTGAGGTCCCGATGGGAACCACAGTCACCAGGTCTGGTATGGCCATGCTTTGGATCAGAGTCACCAGTTACAGATGAGGCCCATGTGGATCCAGAGTCACCTGGTACAGAGAGGACAAAGTCATGGCCAGAGTTACCAGGATCAGGTCAGCACCAGTGGGGAACAGAGTAACCATGTCCCGATGATGCCCTTATAGAACCAGCGTCACCAGGTCCAGATGAGGCTCAGGTGGGGAGCATATTCACTAGGTCCAGGTGAGGCCCAGGTGAGGACAAGAGTCACCAAATCTAGTTGAGGCCTAGAGGGGTACCAGATGCACCTGGTCTAGGTGACATCCACATGGGAACCAGAGTTACCACGTCAGGGTGAGGCCCAGAGTGGATCCAGAGTCATCATTTCCAGGTGAGGCTCAGGTGTGTAACAAATTATCCAGGTCATAATGGTCCACAGGTGAGGACTAGAGTCACCAGATCTGGGTGAGACCCAGTAGGATCAGAGTCACCAGTTCAAGGTGAGGCCAAGAAGGAGTCCACAGCAATCAGGCCCAGGTGGGGAACAAAGTCACCACGACTGGGTGAGGCCCAGATGGGGACTAGATTCACCAGGTCCAGGTTATTCCCAGGTGGTGACCAGAGTTACCAGTTCCGGGTGAGGTCCAGGTAAGGACGAGATTCACCAGGTCCAAGTGAGACCTACATGGGGACCTGTGTCACCAGACATGGGTGAGGCCCCGGTGTCAACCCCACTCACCAGGTCCAGGTGAGGGCAACCTTCAGGCCATGCAGAAGTACCATGTCCCGATGATGCCCAGGTAGGGACTAGAGTTACCAGGTCCAGGTGAGGCCAACCTGCAGGCCATGCAGTGGAACCATGTCCCGATGATGCCCAGGTAGGGAACAGAGTTACCAGGTCCAGGTGAGGCCAACCTGCAGGTCATTCAGTGGAGCCATGTCCCGATGATGCCCAGGAAAGGACAAGAGTCACCAGGTCCAAATGACGCCCAGATGGAGCATATTGACTAGGTCCAGGTGAGGCCCAGTTGAGGACCAGAGTCACCAGATCTGGTTGAGGCCTAGAGGGGTACCAGAATCACCTGGTACAGGTGACATCCAGATGGGGACCAGAGTCACCAGGTCAGGGTGAGGCCCAGAGAGGCTCCAGAGTCATCATGTCCAGGTGAGGCTCAGATGTGGAACACAGTGTTCAGGTCATAGTGGTCCACAGGTGAGGCCCAGAGTGACCAGATCTGGGTGACGCACAGATAGGATCAGAGTCACCAGTTCCAGGTCAGGCCAAGAAAGTGTCCACAGCAATCAGGTCCAGGTGGGGAACACAGTCACCAGGACTGGGTGAGGCCCAGATGGGGACCAGATTCAACAGGTCCAGGTGAGGCCCAGGTGGTGACCAGAGTCCCCGGGTCTGGGAGTGGACCAGGTAAGGACCAGATTCACCAGGTCCATGAGGCCCATGTGGAGAACTGAGTCACCAGGTACGGGGTAGCAACCCCACTCAACAGGTCCATGTGAGGCCTACATTCAGGCCACAGTCACCAGATCCACGTGAGGCCCCAGTGGGGACCGGAGTCACCAGGTAAATGTGAGTCTACAAGAACACCACAGTCACCAAATCCAGGTGTGGTTCATGTGGGAACGAGAGACACCAGGTCCAGGTGAGAACCAGGTGGGGACACAGTCACCAGGTCCAGATTGAGGCCCAGGTGGGGGGACCAGAGTCATCAGGACCAGTTGATGCCAATGTGTGGAGCAAAATTATCATGTCCAGGTGAGACCCAGGTTGGGAACAGAGTAACCATGTACCATTGATGCCAGGTGGGAAAAGAGTCACAAGGTCCCGGTGAGGCGCAGATGGCAACAGGATTCACCAAGTCCAGGTGAGGCCCAGGTGGCGAACAGTCACCAGATCCATGTGTGGACCAGCTAAGGACCAGATTCACCAGGCCCAAGTGAAGCCCAAGGGGGACCAGATTTACCAGGTAAGGGTGAGATCCAGACGGGGAACCAGAGTAACCAGTTTAGTGAGAACCAGAATGGGACCAGAGGTCCGTGGTCAAAGTGAGGCCCAGGTGTGGAATAGAGTCTCCAGGTCCCAATGATGCCTGGGTGAGGACCAGAGTCACTAGGGCCATGCAGGCCCAGATGGGGAACAGAATCACTAGGTCCTGGTGAAGCATAGAAAAAGACCACAGTCACCAGTATCAGGTGTGCCCCTTGTGGGAACCAGAGCCACTCTATCCAGCTGAGTCCCAGGTCCATGTGAGAACCACATGAGGACCAGATTCATCAGGTCGAATTGAGGCATAGCTGGGGACAAGAGTCACCAGGTCTCGGTTGGGCCTAGGTGGGGCAAGATTCAGCACTTCTGAGTTAGGTCAAAGTGGGGACGAGAGACACCAGGTCCAGGTGAGGCCAAACTGAGGACCAGAGACACCAGATCCAGGTGAGGTCCATGTTGGAAATAGAGTCACCAGGTCCAGGAGAGGTCCAGGTGGGGACCAGAGTCACCCGATCCAGGTGAAGTCCAGGTGGGGACCAGAGTCACTAGGTGCAGATGAGGCCCAGGTGAGGACCAGAGTTACCAGGTACACGTGAGGATCCGGTGGGGATCAGAGGCAACAGGTCCATGTGAGGCCGGCTTAGGGACCATGGTCTACAGGTCCTCTTGAGACCCAGGTGTGCAACACAGTAAGCAGGTCCATGTGAGTCCCCGGTGGTGACAAGAGTCACCACGTCCAGGTGAGGCCCAGGTGGGGACCAGCATCACCAGGTACAGGGGAGGCCCTTGAAAGAACCAGAGTCAACAGTTCGAGGTCAGGCGCAGGTGGCAACCAGGGTCAGCAGGTCCAAGTCAAACCAAAGTGGACTTCACAGTCACTAGGTCACGGTGAGACCCAGAGGGGGAGCATAGTTACCTGGTCCAGGTGAGGTCCTGTTGTGGAACACAGTCACCAGGTCCCAATTTTGCCCAGTTGAGGACCATGGTCAACAGGGCCAGGTGAGGCCCATATGGGGACCGGAGTCCCGAAATCCAGGTGAAGCCCAGGTGGCGACCACAGTCACCAGATCCAGGGTAGTCTCAGGTGCAGACCAGAATCACCAGGTCCAGGTGTGGTGCAGGTGGCAACCAAACTCACCAGGTCCCGGTAAGGCACTGGTGGGGACCAGAGTCACGAGGTACATGAGAAGCTAGAAACACATGGGATCCCTGGGCGGCGCAGCGGTTTGGCGCCTGCCTTTGGCCCAGGGTGCGATCCTCGAGACCCGGGATCGAATCCCCCGTCGGGCTCCCGGTGCATGGAGCCTGCTTCTCCCTCTGTTTGTGTCTCTGCCTCTCTCTCTCTCTCTGTGACTATCATAAATAAATAAAAATAAAAAAAAAAAAGATGCTAGAAACACTGCGGCCAACAGGTCCACATGATCTCCATGTGGGAACGAGAATCACCAGTTACAGGTGAGGATCAGGTGGGGATCCGACTCACCATGTCCAGGTGAGACCCAGGTGGGAAACAGTGTCACCATGTCCAGGTGTGGCCCAGGTGAAGACCAGAGTTAATAGGTCCGGCTGGATCACTATTAGTGAACAGTGTAACCATATCCTGATGCTACCCAGGTGGGTAGCAGAGACACCAGGTCCTGGTGAGGCCCAAGTGGACCAGAGACATGAGGTGCAGGTGAGGTCCCGATGGGAACCACAGTCACCAGGTCACGTGAGGCCAAGCTTAGGATCAGAGACACCAGTTACATGTGAGGCCCAGGTGGAGCCAGAGTCACCTGGTAAAGAAGAGGCCAAAGTCAGGACCAGAGTTACCAGGATCAGGTCAGTCCAAGTGGGAATAGAATAACCATGTCCCGATGATGCCCAGGTAGAACCAGAGTCACCAGGCCCAGATGTGGCGCAGGTGGGGAGCATGTTCACTAGGTCCCGGTGAGGCCCAGTTGAGGACCAGAGACACCAGGTCTAGTTGAGGCCTAGAGGGGTACCAGATTCACCTGGTCTGGTGATATCGAGATGGGGACCAGAGTCATCATGTCAGGGTGAGGCTCAGGTGTGGAACAGAGTCACCAGGACCAATGATGCCCAGGTGAGGACCAGGGTCACCAGATCTGGGTGAGGCCCAGTTAGGATCAGAGTCAGCAGTTCCAGGTTAGCCAAGAAGGAGTCGACAGCAATCAGGTCCTGGTGGGGAAGAAAGTCAACAGGACTGGGTGAGGCCCAGATGGGGACCAGATTCACCAGGCCCGGGTGATTCCCATGTGGTGACCAGAGTTACCAGTTCCGGGTGACCACCAGTTAAGGATCAGATTCACCAGGTCCAAGTGAGGCCCACGTGGGGACCTGTGTCACTAGGCAAGGGTGAGGCCCAGGTGACAAACCCACACACCAGGTCCAGGTGAGGCCAACCTTCAGGCCATGCAGAGGAAACAGGTCCCGATGATGCCCAGGTAGGGACGAGAGTTACCAGGTCCAGGAGAGGCCAACCTACAGGCCTTGCAGTGGAACCATGTCCCGATGATGCCCAGGTAGGGACCAGAGTTACCAGGTCCAGGTGAGGACAACCTGCAGGTCATGCAGTGGAACCATGTCCCGATGATGCCCAGGTAGTGACCAGAGTCACCAGGTCCAAATGAGGCCCAGATAGAGCATATTCACTAGGTCCAGGTGAGGCCCAGTTGAGGACCAGAGTCACCAGACCTGGTTGAGGCCCAGAGTGGTACCATAATCTCCTGGTCCAGGTGACATCCATATGGGGACCAGAGTCTCCAGGTCAGGTTGATAGCCAGAGAGGTTCCAGAGTCATCATGTCCAGGGGAGCCTCAGGTGTGGAACAGAGTCACCAGGACCAATGATGCCCAGGTGAAGACCAGAGTAACCAGGTACACGTGAGGTCCCAGGGGGGATCAGAGGCAACAGGTCATGTGAGGCCGGCTTGGCGACCAAGGTCAACAGGTCTATTGAGGCCCAGGTGTGGACCACAGTAAGCAGGTCCAGGTGAGTCCCCAGTGGTGACAAGAGTCACCACGTCCAGGTGAGGCCCGATGGGGACCAGGATCACCAGTTAAAGGGGAGGCCCTTGAAAGAACCACAGTCAACAGTTCGACGTCAGGCGCAGGTTCCAACCAGGGTCAGCAGGTCCAAGTCAGGCCAAAGTGGGTTTCACAGTCACTAGGGCACGGTGAGACCCAGAGGGGAACCAGAGTCACGTGGTCCAGGTGAGTTCCAGTTGTGGAACACAGTCACCGCGTCCCAATTTTGCCCAGTTTAGGACCATGGTCAACAGGGCCAGGTGAGCCCCAGATGGGGACCGGAGTCCACAAATCCAGGTGAAGCCTAGGTGGGGACCACAGTCACTAGATCCAGGGTAGTCTCAGGTGCAGACCAGAATCACCAGGTGCAGATGAGTTGCAGGTGGCAACCACACTCACCAGGTCCCGGTGAGGCCCTGGTGGGGACCAGAGTCACGAGGTACATGAGAAGCTAGAAACACTGCAGCCACCAGGTCCACATGATGTCCCTGTGGGTACGAGAATCACCAGTTACAGGTGAGGACCAGGTGGGGATCCGAGTCACCATGTCCAGGTGAGACCCAGGTGGGAACCAGTGTCACCATGTCCATGTGTGGCCCAGGTGAAGACCAGAGTTAATAGGTCCGGCTGGGTCACTGTTAGTGAACAGTGCAACCATATCCTGATGCTACCCAGGTGGGTACCAGAGACACCAGGCCCTGGTGAGGCCCAGGTGGGACCAGAGACATGAGGTCCAGGTGAGGTCCCGATGGGAAACACAGTCACCAGGTCAGGTGAGGCCATGCTTAGAATCAGAGTCACCTGTTACAGGTGAGGCCCAGGTGGAGCCAGAATCACCTGGTACAGAAGAGTCCAAAGTCAGGACCAGAGTTACCAGGATCAGGTCAGTCCCAAGGGGAACAGAGTAACCATTACCCGATGATGCCCAGATAGAACCAGCGTCACCAGGTTCAGATGAGGCGCAGGTGGGGAGCATATTCACTAGGTCCCGTTGATGCCCAGGTGAGGACCAGAGTCACCAGGTCTGGGTGACGCGCAGATAGGATCAGAGTCACCAGTTCCATTTGAGGCCATGAAAGAGTCCACAGCAATCAGGTCCAGGTGGGCAACAAAGTCATCAGGACTGCTTGAGGCCCAGATGGGGAACAGATTCACCAGGTCCAGGTGAGGCCCAGTTGGGGACCAGAGTCCCCGGGTCTGGGAGAGGACCAGGTAAGGAACAGATTAACAAGTCCAAGGGGCCCACGTGGGGACCTGTGTCACCAGGTTTGGGTGAGGCCAAGGTGGCAACCCCACTAACCAGGTCCAAGTGAGGCGAACCTGCAGGCCAGAATCATCAGATCCAGGTGAGGCCCTAGTGGGGCCCCGAGTCACCGGGTAAATGTGAGTCTACAAGAACACTACAGTCACCGGGGCCAGGTGTGGTTCATGTGGGAACGAGAGTCACCAGGTCCAGGTGAGACCCAGGTTGGGACGACAGTCTCCACGTCCAGATTGAGGCCTAGGTGTGGGGACCAGGGTCATCAGGACCAGTTGAGGCCAAAATGCGGAGCAAAGTTATCAAGTCCATGTGAGGCCCAGGTGCGGAACAGAGTAACCATGTCCCATTGATGTCAGGTGGGAAAAGAGTCACAAGGTCCAGACGAGGCTTAAGTGAAGAGTAGATTCACCATGTCTTGTTGAGGTCCAGTTGAGGACCAGTGTACCAGCGCTGGGTGAGTCCCAGAGGGGGACCAGAGTCACCTGGTCCATGTGAGGTCCAGTTGTGGAACATAGTCACCGGGTCCCAATTTTGCCCAGATGAGGACCATGGTCAACAGTGCCAGGTGAGGCCCAGATGGGGATCGGAGTCCCCAAATCCAGGTGAAGCCCAGGTGGGGACCACAGTCACCAGATCCTGGGTAGTCTCAGGTGCAGACCAGAATCACCAGGTCCAGGTGAGATGCAAGTTGCAACCACACTCACCACGTCCCGGTGAGGCCCTGGTGGGGACCTGAGTCACGAGGTACATGAGAAGCTAGAAACACTGCAGCACCAGGTGAACATGATGTCCATGCTGGAATGAAAATCACCAGTTACAGGTGAGGACCAGGTGGGGATCCGACTCACCATGTCCAGGTGAGACCCAGGTTGGAACCAGTGTCACCATGTCCAGGTGTGGCCCAGGTGAAGACCAGAGTTAATAGGTCTGGCTGGGTCACTATTAGTGAACAGTGTAACCATATCCTGATTCTACCCATGTGGGTACCAGAGACACCAGGTCCTGGTGTGGCCCTGGTGGGACCAGAGATACGAGGTCCAGGTGAGGTCCCGATGGGAACCACAGTCACCAGGTCACGTGAGGCCATGCTTTGGATCAGAGTCACCAGTTACAGGAGAGGCCCAGGTGGAGCCAGAGTCACCTGGTACAGAAGAGGCCAAAGTCAGGACCAGAGTTACCGGATCAGGTCAGTCCCAGTGTGGAATAGAGTAACCATGTCCCGATGATGCCCAGGTAGAACCAGAGTTACCAGGTCCAGATGAGGTGCAGGTGGGGAGCATATTCACTAGGTCCCGGTTAGGCCCAGTTGAGGACCAGAGTCACCAGGTCTAGTTGAGGCCTAGAGGCGTACCAGATTCACCTGGTCTACGTGACATCCAGATGGGGACCAGAGTCACCATGTCAGGCTGAGGCCCAGAGGGGATCCAGAGTCATCATGACCAGGTGAGACTCAGGTGTGGAACAGAGTATCCAGGCCATAATGGTCCACAGGTGAGGACCAGAGTCACCAGATCTGGGTGAGGCTCAGTTAGGAACAGAGTCACTAGTTCCAGGTGAGGGCCAAGAAGGAGTACACAGCAATCAGGTCCAGGTCGGAACAAAGTCACCTGGACTGGATGAGGCCCAATGGGGACCAGAATCACAATGTCCCCGTGATTCCCAGGTAATGACCAGAGTTACCAGTTCCGGGTGAGGACAAGGGAAGGACCAGATTCACCAGGTCCACGTGAGGCCCACGTTGGGACCTGTGTCACCAGGCATGGGTGAGTCTCAGGTGACAACCCCACTCACTAGGTCCAAGTGAGGCCAACCTACAGGCCATGCCGAGGAACCATGTCCCGATGATGCCCAGGTGGGGTCTAGAGTTATCAGGTCCAGGTGAGGCACACCTGCAGGCCATACAGTGGAACCATGTCCCGAAAATGCCGAGGTAGGGATCAGAATCACCATGTCCAAATGAGGCCCAGATGGAGCATATTCACTAGGTCTAGGTGAGGCCCAGTTGAGGACCAGAGTCACCAGATCTGGTTGAGCCCTATAAGGGTACCAGAATCACCTGGTCCAGGTGACATCCAGATGGGGACCAGAGTCACCAGGTCAGGGTGAGGCCTAGAGGGGTTCCAGAGTCATCATGTCCAAGTGAGGCTCAGGTGTGGAACAGAGTCACCAGGTACCAAAGATGCCCAGGTGAGGACCAGAGTCACCAGGTCTGGGTATTGCGCAGATAGGATCAGAGTCACCAGTTCCCGGTGAGGCCAAGAAAGAGTCCACAGCAATCAGATCCAGGTGGGGAACAAAGTCACCAGGACTGGGTGAGGCCCAGATGGGGACCAGATTCACCAGGTCCAGGTGAGGCCCAGGTGGTGACCAGAGACCCCGGGGCTGGGAGACGACCAGGTAAGGACCAGATTCACCAGGTCCAAGAGACCCAATCGGGGACCTGTGTCCCCAGGTACGGGTGAGGCACAGGTGGCAACCACACTCACCAGGTCCAGGAGAAGCCATCCTTCGCGCCATGCAGAGGAACCGTGTCCCGATGATGTACATGTAGGAACCAGAGTAACCAGGTCCAGGTGATGCGAACCTGCAGGCCATGCAGTGGAACCATGTCCTGATGATGCCCAGGGAGGGACCAGAGTCACCAGGTCCAAATGAGGCCCAGATGGAGCATATTCACTAGGTCCAGGTGAGGCCCAGTTGAGGACAAGTGTCACCAGATCTGGTTGAGGCCCAGAGGGGTACCAGAATCACCTGGTCAAGGTGACATCCAGATGGGGACCAGAGTCACCAGGACAGGGTGAGGCCCAGAGAGGTTCCAGAGTCATCATGTCCAGGTGATGCTCAGGTGTGGAACTGAGTCACCAGGTACCAATGATGCCCAGATGAGGGCCAGAGTCACCAGATCTGGGTGACGCCCAGATAGGATCAGAGTCACCAGTTCCAGGTGAGGCAAAGAAAGAGTCCACAGCAATCAGTTCCAGGTGGGGAACAAAGTAAACAGGACTGGGTGAGGCCCAGATGGGGACGAGTTCACCTTGTCCAAGTGAGGCCCAGGTGATGACCAGAGTCCCAAGGTTGGGAGAAGATGAAGTAAGGACCAGATTCACCAGGTCCAAGAGGACCACGTGGAGACCTGAGTCACCAGGTATGGGTGAGGCCCAGGTGGCAACCCCACTCACCAGGTCCAGGTGAGGCCAACTTTCAGGCCAGAGTCACCAGATCCAGGTGAGGCCCTAGTGGGGACCGGAGTCACCAGGTAAATGTGAGTCTACAAGAACACCACAGGCACCAGGTCCAGGTGTTGTTCATCTGGGAACGAGAGTCACCAGGTCCAGGTGAGCCCCAGGTGGGGACCAGACACCAGGTCCAGATTGAGGCCTAGGTGGGGGGACCAGAGTCATCAGGACCAGTTGAGGCCAAAGTGTTGAGCAAAGTTATCATGTACAGATGAGGCCCAGGTGGGGAAGAGAGTAAACATGTCCCATTGATGCCAGGTGGGAAAAGAGTCACAAGATCTAGAAGAGGCCTAAGTGAGGAGTAGATTCACCACGTCCTGTTGAGGCCCAGTTGTGGACCGGTGTCCCCAGCTCCGGGTGAGTCCCAGAGGGGGACCAGAGTCACCCGGTTCTGGTGATAACCAGGTGAGGACCAGAGTCACCACGTCAGGGTGAGGCCCAGAGCGGGACAAGAATCACTAGGTGCAGGTGAGGCCCTGATGGGAAATGAGAAACCAGGTCCATTGATGCCCATAAGAGGACCAGAGTCACCAGGTCCAGGTGAGGTCCCTGTGGGAACCAGTCACCTCGTCCAGGTGAGGCCCAGGTAGGACCACAGTCACCAGGTCCAAGTGAGGCCCAGGTATATAAGAGAGTATCCAGGTCCCAATGATGCCGAGATAAGGACCTGAGTCAAGGTCCAGGAGAGGCACCAATATGGACCAGAGTCACTGTGTTCCAGGTGAGGCCATAGGAGACCACAGGAACCAGGTCCAGGAGAGCCCCATATGGGAACCAGAGCCACAAAATCCAGGTGAGGTCCAGGTGGGACCACAGTCACAAGGTCCAGGTGAGGCGCAGAGGGCAACAGGATTCACCATGTCCAGGTGAGGCACAGTTGGCGACCAGTCACCAGATCTAGGTGCGGACCAGATAAGGAACAGATTCACCAGGCCTAAGTGAAGCCCAAGGGATGAACAGAGTCACCAGGTAAGGGTGAGGCCCAGAGGGGGAACCAGAGTAACCAGTTTAGTTTGAGGCCCAGAATGGGACCAGAAGTCCCTGGTCAAAGTGAGGCCCAATTGTGGAATAGAGTATCCAGGTCCCAATGATGACTGGGTGAGGACCAGAGTCACTAGGGCCATGTAGGCCCAGATGGGGAACAGAATCACTAGGTCCTGGTGAGGCATAGAATAAGACAACTTGTGAATAGGTCACCAGTATCAGGTGAGCCCCTTGTGGGAACAAGAGCCACTCTATCCAGCTGAGTCCCAGGTCCATGTGAGGCCCACGTGAGGACCAGAGTCATCAGGTCGAATTGAGGCATAGCTGGGGACAAGAGTCACCAGGTCTGGGTGCGGCCTAGGTGTGGCAAGATTCAGCAGTTCTGAGTGAGGTCAAAGTGGGGACGAGAGACACGAGGTCCCGGTGAGGCCAAACTGAGGACCAGAGTCACCAGATCCAGGTGATGTCCATGTTGGAAAGAGAGTCAACAGGTCCAGGACAGGCCCAGGTGGGGACCAGAGTCACCAGATGCAGGTGAAGCCCAGCTGGGGACCAGAGTCACCAGATCCAGGTGAAGCCCAGGTGGGGACCAGAGTCACTAGGTCCAGATGAGGCCAGTTGAGGACCAGAGATACCAGGTACACGAGAGGCCCCGGTGGGGATCAGAGGCAACAGGTACATGTTAGGCCGGCTTGGGGACCATGGTCAACAGGTCTACTTGAGGCTCAGGTGTGGAACACAGTAACCGGGTCTAGATGAGTAACCGGTGGTGACAAATGTTACCACGTCCAGGTGAGGCCCAGGGGGGACCAGGATCACCAGGTACAGGAGAGGCCCTTGAATGTACCAGAGTCAACAGTACGACGTCAGTCGCAGGTGGGAACCAGAGTCAGCAGGTCCAAGTCAGTCCAAAGTGGGGTTCACAGTCACTAGGGCACGGTGAGACCCAGAGGGGGACCAGAGTCACCTGGTCCAGGGAAGGTCCAGTTTTGGAACACAGGAACCGGGTCCCAATTTTGCCCAGTTGAGGACCATGGTCAACAGGGCCAGGTGACGCCCAGAAGGGGACCGGAGTCCCTAAATCCAGGTGAAGCCCAGGTGGAGACCACAGTCACCAGATCCAGGGTAGTCTCAGATTCAGACCAGAATCACCAGGTCCAGGTGAGGTGCAGGTGACAACCACACTCACCAGGTCCCGGTGAGGCCCTGGTGGGTACCAGAGTCACGAGGTACATGAGAAGCTAGAAACACTGCAGCCACCAGGTCCACATGATATCCATGTGGGAACGACAATCACCAGTTACAGGTGAGGACCAGGTGGGGATCCAACTCACCATGTCCAGGTCAGATCCAGGTGGGAACCAGTGTCAGCATGTCCAGGTGTGGCCCAGGTGAAGACCAGAGTTAATAGGTCCGTCTGGGTCACTGTTAGTGAACAGTGTAACCATATCCTGAAGTTACCCAGGGGGGGACCAGAGACAAAGTTCCAGGTGAGGTCCCGATGGGAACCACAGTCACCATGTCAGGTGAGGCCATGCTTAGGATCAGAGTCACCAGTTACAGGTGAGGCCCAGGTAGAGCCAGAGTCACCTGGTACAGAAGAGGCCAAAGTCAGGACCAGAGTTGCCATGATCAGGTCAGTCCCAGTGGCGAAGACAGTAACCATGTCCCGATGATGCCCAGGTAGAACCAGAGTGACCATGTCCAGATGAGGCGCAGGTGTGGACCATGTTCACTAGGTCCCGGTGAGGCCCAGTTGAAGACCAGAGTCACCAGGTCTAGGTGAAGCCTAGAGGGGAACCAGATTCACCTGGTCTAGGTGACATCCAGATGGGGACCAGAGTCACCATGTCAGGCTGAGGTCCTGAGGGGATCCAGAGTCATCATGTCCAGGTGAGGCTCAGGTGTGGAACAGAGTATCCAGGTCATAATGGTCCACAGGTGAGGACCAGAGTCACCAGATCTGGGTGACGCGCAGATAGGATCAGAGTCACCAGTTCCAGGTGAGGCCAAGAAAGAGTCCACAGCAATCAGTTCCAGGTGGGGAACAAAGTCATCAGGACTGGGTGAGGCCCAGATGGGGACCAGATTCACCAGGTCCAGGTGTGGCCCAGGTGGTGACCAGAGTCCCCGGGTCTGGGAGAGGACCAGGTAAGGACCAGATTCACCAGGTCTAAGAGGCCCACGTGGGGACCTGAGTCACCAGGTATGGGTGAGGCCCAGGTGAATCCCCACTCACCAGGTCCGGGTGAGGGCAACCTGCTGCCAGAGTCACCAGATCCAGGTGAGACCCTAGTGGGGACCGCAGTCACCAGGTAAATGTGAGTCTACAAGAACACCACAGTCACCAGGTCCAGGTGTGGTTCATGTGGGAACGAGAGTCACCAGGTCCAGGTGAGACCCAGATGGGGACCACAGTCACCAGGTGCTGATTGAGGCCTAGGTGGGGGGACCAGAGTCATCAGGACCAGTTGAGGGCAAACTGTGTAACAAAGTTATCATGTCCAGTTGAGGCCCACGTTGGGAACAGAGTAAACATGTCCCATTGATGCCAGGTGGGAAAAGTGTCACAAGGTCCAGACGAGGCCTAAGTGAGGAGTAGATTCACCACGTCCTGTTGAGGCCGAGGTGAGGACCAGTGTCCCCAGCTCCGGGTGAGTCCCAGAGGGGGACTAGAGTCACCCGGTTCTGGTGATATCCAGGTGGGGACCAGAGTCACCACGTCAGAGTGAGGCCCAGAGGGAGACGAGAATCACTAGGTCCATGTGAGGCCCCGATGTGGAACTGAGAAACCAGGTCCCATGATGCCCATTGATGACCTGAGTCACCAGGTCCAGGTGAGGTCCCTGTGGGAACCAGTCACCTCGTCCCGGGGAGGCCCAGGTGGGACCACATTCACCAGGTCCAAGTGAGGACCAGGTATATAAGAGAGTATCCAGGTCCCAATGATGCCCAAGTAAGGACCAGAGTCAACAGGTCTACTTGAGGCCTAGACGGGTAACAGATTCACCTGGTCTAGGTGACATCCAGATGGGGACCAGAGTCACCAGGTCAGGGTGAGGCCTAGAGGGGTTCCAGAGTCATCATGTCCAAGTGAGGCTCAGGTGTGGAACAGAGTCACCAGGTACCAATGATGCCCAGTTGAGGACCAGATTCACCAGTTCTGGGTGACGCGCAGATAGGATCAGACTCACCAGTTCCAGGTGAGGCCAAGAAAGTGTCCACAGCAATCAGGTCCAGGTGGGGAACAAAGTCACCAGGACTGGGTGAGGCCCAGATGGGGACCAGAATCACCAGGTCCAGGTGAGGCCCAGGTGGTGACCAGACTCCCCGGGTCTAGGAGAGGACCAGGTAAGGACCAGATTCACCAGGTCCAAGAGGCCCACGTGGGGACCTGACTCACCAATTATGGGTGAGGCCCAGGTGGCAACCCCACTCACCAGGTCCAGGTAAGGCCAACCTGCAGGCCAGAGTCACCAGATCCAAGTGAGGCCCTTGTGGGTACCGGAGTCACCAGGAAAATGTGAGTCTACAAGAACACCACAGTCACCAGGTGCAGGTGTGGTTCATGTGGGAACGAGAGTCACCAGGTCCAGGTGAGACCCAGGTGGGGACCACAGTCACCAGGTCCAGATTGAGGCCTAGGTGGTGGGACGAGAGTCATCAGGACCAGTTGAGGCCAAAGTGTGGAGCAAAGTTATCACGTCCAGGTGAGGCCCAGGCGGGGAAGAGAGTAAACATGTCCCATTGATGCCAGGTGGGAAAAGAGTCACAAGGTCCAGACGAGGCCTAAGTGAGGAGTAGATTCACCAGGTCCTGTTGAGTCCCAGCTGAGGACTAGTGTCCCCAGCTCCGGGTGATCCCAGAGGGGGACCAGAGTCACCCGGTTCTGGTGATATCCAGGTGGGGACCAGAATCACCACGTCAGGCTGAGGCCCAGAGGGGGATGAGAATCACTAGGTCCAGGTGAGTCCCCGATGTGGAACTGAGAAAACAGGTCCCATGATGCACAAATGAGGACCTGAGTCACCAGGCCCAGGTGAGTTCCCTGTGGGAACCAATCACCTCGTCCAGGTGAGGCCCAGATGGGACCACAGTCACCAGGTCCAGGTGAGGCCCAGGTATATAAGAGAGTATCCAGGTCCCAATGATGCCCAGGGAAGGACCAGAGTCAACAGGTCCATGAGAGGCCGAAATATGGATCAGAGTTTTGTGTTCCAGGTGAGGGCAGATGGAGACCACAGGAACCAGGTCCAGGAGAGCCCCATATGGGAACCAGAGCCACCAGATCCAGGTGAGGTCCAGGTGGGACCACAGTCACAAAGTCCAGGTGAGGCGCAGGTGGCACAGGATTCACCAAATCCAGGTGAGGCCCAGGTGGCACCCAGTCACCAGATCCAGGTGCGGTCCAGCTAAGGACCAGATTCACCAGGCCCAAGTGAAGCCCAAGGGGTGACCAGAGTCAGCAGGTAAGGGTGAGGCCCAGAGGGGGAACCAGAGTAACCAGTTTAGATTGAGGCCCAGAATGGAATCAGAGGTCCCTTGTCAGTGTGAGGCCCAGGTGTGGAATAGAGTATCCAGGTACCAATGATGCCTGGGTGTGGACCAGAGTCACAAGCGCCATGCAGGCCCAGATGGGGAACAGAATCACTAGGTCCTGGTGAGGCATAGAATAAGACCACAGTCCCCAGTATCTGGTGAGCCCCTTGTGGGAACCAGAGCCACTCTATGCAGCTGACCCAGGTCCATGTGAGGCCCACGCGAGGACCAGATTCATCAGGTCGAATTGAGGCATAGCTGGGGACAAGAGCCACCAGGTCTGGGTGCGGCCTAGGTGGGGCAAGATTCAGCAGTTCTGAGTTAGGTCAAAGTGCGGACGAGAGACACCAGGTCCCGGTGAGGCCAAACTGAGGCGCAGAGTCACCAGATCCAGGTGAGGTCCATGTTGGAAAGAGAGTCACCAGATCCAGGACAGGCCCAGGTGGGGACCAGAGTCACCAGATCCAGGTGAAGTCCAGGTGGGGACCAGAGTCACCAGATCCAGGTGAAGCCCAGGTGGGGACCAGAGTCACTAGGTCCAGATGAGGCCTAGGTGAGGGCCTGAGTTACCAGGTACACATGAGGCCCCGGTGGGGATCAGAGGCAACAGGTCCATGTGAGGCCGGCTTGGGGACCATGGTCAACAGGTCTACATGAGGCCCAGGTGTGGAACACAGTAAGCAGGTCCAGGTGAGACCCCGGTGGTGACAAGAGTCACCAAGTCCAGGTGTAGCCCAGGTGGGGACCTGTGTCACCAGGTATGGGTGAGGCCCAGGTGGCAACCCCACTCACCAGGTCCAGGTGAGGCCAACCTGTAGGCAAAGTGGAGGAACCGTGTTCCCATGTTGCCCAGGTAGGGACCAGAGTTACCAGGTCCAGGTCAGGCCAACCTGCAGGCCATGCAGAGGAACCATGTCCCGATGATGCCCACGTAGGGACTAGAGTTACCAGGTCCAGGTGAGGCCAACCTGCAGGCCATGCAGTGGAACCATGTCCTGATGATGCCGAGGTATGGACAATATTTACCAGGTCCAGGTGAGGCCAACCTGCAAGTCATGCAGTGGAACCATGTCCCGATGATGCCCAGGTAGGGACCAGAGTCACCTGGTCCTAATGAGGCCAGATGGAGCATATTCACTAGGTCCAGGTGAGGCCCAGTTGAGGACCAGAGTCACCAGATCTTGTTGAGTCCTAGAGGGGTACCAGAATCACCTGGTCCAGGTGACATCCAGATGGGGACCAGAGTCACCAGGTCAGGATGAGGCCCAGAGAGGTTCCAGAGTCATCATGTCCAGGTGAGGCTCAGGTGTGGAACAGAGTCACCAGGTACCAATGATGCCCAGGTGAGGACCAGAGTCACCAGGTCTGGGTATTGCGCAGATAGGATCAGAGTCACCAGTTCCAGGTGAGGCCAAGAAAGAGTCCACAGCAATCAGATCCAGGTGGGGAACAAAGTCACCAGGACTGGGTGAGGCCCAGATGGGGACCAGATTCACTAGGTCCAGGTGAGGCCCAGGTGGTGACCAGAGACCCCGGGGCTGGGAGACGACCAGGTAAGGACCAGATTCACCAGGTCCAAGAGACCCAATCGGGGACCTGTGTCCCCAGGTACGGGTGAGGCACAGGTGGCAACCACACTCACCAGGTCCAGGAGAAGCCATCCTTCGCGCCATGCAGAGGAACCGTGTCCCGATGATGTACATGTAGGAACCAGAGTAACCAGGTCCAGGTGATGCGAACCTGCAGGCCATGCAGTGGAACCATGTCCTGATGATGCCCAGGGAGGGACCAGAGTCACCAGGTCCAAATGAGGCCCAGATGGAGCATATTCACTAGGTCCAGGTGAGGCCCAGTTGAGGACAAGTGTCACCAGATCTGGTTGAGGCCCAGAGGGGTACCAGAATCACCTGGTCAAGGTGACATCCAGATGGGGACCAGAGTCACCAGGACAGGGTGAGGCCCAGAGAGGTTCCAGAGTCATCATGTCCAGGTGATGCTCAGGTGTGGAACTGAGTCACCAGGTACCAATGATGCCCAGATGAGGGCCAGAGTCACCAGATCTGGGTGACGCCCAGATAGGATCAGAGTCACCAGTTCCAGGTGAGGCAAAGAAAGAGTCCACAGCAATCAGTTCCAGGTGGGGAACAAAGTAAACAGGACTGGGTGAGGCCCAGATGGGGACGAGTTCACCTTGTCCAAGTGAGGCCCAGGTGATGACCAGAGTCCCAAGGTTGGGAGAAGATGAAGTAAGGACCAGATTCACCAGGTCCAAGAGGACCACGTGGAGACCTGAGTCACCAGGTATGGGTGAGGCCCAGGTGGCAACCCCACTCACCAGGTCCAGGTGAGGCCAACTTTCAGGCCAGAGTCACCAGATCCAGGTGAGGCCCTAGTGGGGACCGGAGTCACCAGGTAAATGTGAGTCTACAAGAACACCACAGGCACCAGGTCCAGGTGTTGTTCATCTGGGAACGAGAGTCACCAGGTCCAGGTGAGCCCCAGGTGGGGACCAGACACCAGGTCCAGATTGAGGCCTAGGTGGGGGGACCAGAGTCATCAGGACCAGTTGAGGCCAAAGTGTTGAGCAAAGTTATCATGTACAGATGAGGCCCAGGTGGGGAAGAGAGTAAACATGTCCCATTGATGCCAGGTGGGAAAAGAGTCACAAGATCTAGAAGAGGCCTAAGTGAGGAGTAGATTCACCACGTCCTGTTGAGGCCCAGTTGTGGACCGGTGTCCCCAGCTCCGGGTGAGTCCCAGAGGGGGACCAGAGTCACCCGGTTCTGGTGATAACCAGGTGAGGACCAGAGTCACCACGTCAGGGTGAGGCCCAGAGCGGGACAAGAATCACTAGGTGCAGGTGAGGCCCTGATGGGAAATGAGAAACCAGGTCCATTGATGCCCATAAGAGGACCAGAGTCACCAGGTCCAGGTGAGGTCCCTGTGGGAACCAGTCACCTCGTCCAGGTGAGGCCCAGGTAGGACCACAGTCACCAGGTCCAAGTGAGGCCCAGGTATATAAGAGAGTATCCAGGTCCCAATGATGCCGAGATAAGGACCTGAGTCAAGGTCCAGGAGAGGCACCAATATGGACCAGAGTCACTGTGTTCCAGGTGAGGCCATAGGAGACCACAGGAACCAGGTCCAGGAGAGCCCCATATGGGAACCAGAGCCACAAAATCCAGGTGAGGTCCAGGTGGGACCACAGTCACAAGGTCCAGGTGAGGCGCAGAGGGCAACAGGATTCACCATGTCCAGGTGAGGCACAGTTGGCGACCAGTCACCAGATCTAGGTGCGGACCAGATAAGGAACAGATTCACCAGGCCTAAGTGAAGCCCAAGGGATGAACAGAGTCACCAGGTAAGGGTGAGGCCCAGAGGGGGAACCAGAGTAACCAGTTTAGTTTGAGGCCCAGAATGGGACCAGAAGTCCCTGGTCAAAGTGAGGCCCAATTGTGGAATAGAGTATCCAGGTCCCAATGATGACTGGGTGAGGACCAGAGTCACTAGGGCCATGTAGGCCCAGATGGGGAACAGAATCACTAGGTCCTGGTGAGGCATAGAATAAGACAACTTGTGAATAGGTCACCAGTATCAGGTGAGCCCCTTGTGGGAACAAGAGCCACTCTATCCAGCTGAGTCCCAGGTCCATGTGAGGCCCACGTGAGGACCAGAGTCATCAGGTCGAATTGAGGCATAGCTGGGGACAAGAGTCACCAGGTCTGGGTGCGGCCTAGGTGTGGCAAGATTCAGCAGTTCTGAGTGAGGTCAAAGTGGGGACGAGAGACACGAGGTCCCGGTGAGGCCAAACTGAGGACCAGAGTCACCAGATCCAGGTGATGTCCATGTTGGAAAGAGAGTCAACAGGTCCAGGAGAGGTCCAGGTGGGGACCAGAGTCACCAGATGCAGGTGAAGCCCAGCTGGGGACCAGAGTCACCAGATCCAGGTGAAGCCCAGGTGGGGACCAGAGTCACTAGGTCCAGATGAGGCCAGTTGAGGACCAGAGATACCAGGTACACGAGAGGCCCCGGTGGGGATCAGAGGCAACAGGTATATGTTAGGCCGGCTTGGGGACCATGGTCAACAGGTCTACTTGAGGCTCAGGTGTGGAACACAGTAACCGGGTCTAGGTGAGTAACCGGTGGTGACAAATGTTACCACGTCCAGGTGAGGCCCAGGGGGGACCAGGATCACCAGGTACAGGAGAGGCCCTTGAATGTACCAGAGTCAACAGTACGACGTCAGTCGCAGGTGGGAACCAGAGTCAGCAGGTCCAAGTCAGTCCAAAGTGGGGTTCACAGTCACTAGGGCACGGTGAGACCCAGAGGGGGACCAGAGTCACCTGGTCCAGGGAAGGTCCAGTTTTGGAACACAGGAACCGGGTCCCAATTTTGCCCAGTTGAGGACCATGGTCAACAGGGCCAGGTGACGCCCAGAAGGGGACCGGAGTCCCTAAATCCAGGTGAAGCCCAGGTGGAGACCACAGTCACCAGATCCAGGGTAGTCTCAGATTCAGACCAGAATCACCAGGTCCAGGTGAGGTGCAGGTGACAACCACACTCACCAGGTCCCGGTGAGGCCCTGGTGGGTACCAGAGTCACGAGGTACATGAGAAGCTAGAAACACTGCAGCCACCAGGTCCACATGATATCCATGTGGGAACGACAATCACCAGTTACAGGTGAGGACCAGGTGGGGATCCAACTCACCATGTCCAGGTCAGATCCAGGTGGGAACCAGTGTCAGCATGTCCAGGTGTGGCCCAGGTGAAGACCAGAGTTAATAGGTCCGTCTGGGTCACTGTTAGTGAACAGTGTAACCATATCCTGAAGTTACCCAGGGGGGGACCAGAGACAAAGTTCCAGGTGAGGTCCCGATGGGAACCACAGTCACCATGTCAGGTGAGGCCATGCTTAGGATCAGAGTCACCAGTTACAGGTGAGGCCCAGGTAGAGCCAGAGTCACCTGGTACAGAAGAGGCCAAAGTCAGGACCAGAGTTGCCATGATCAGGTCAGTCCCAGTGGCGAAGACAGTAACCATGTCCCGATGATGCCCAGGTAGAACCAGAGTGACCATGTCCAGATGAGGCGCAGGTGTGGACCATGTTCACTAGGTCCCGGTGAGGCCCAGTTGAAGACCAGAGTCACCAGGTCTAGGTGAAGCCTAGAGGGGAACCAGATTCACCTGGTCTAGGTGACATCCAGATGGGGACCAGAGTCACCATGTCAGGCTGAGGTCCTGAGGGGATCCAGAGTCATCATGTCCAGGTGAGGCTCAGGTGTGGAACAGAGTATCCAGGTCATAATGGTCCACAGGTGAGGACCAGAGTCACCAGATCTGGGTGACACGCAGATAGGATCAGAGTCACCAGTTCCAGGTGAGGCCAAGAAAGAGTCCACAGCAATCAGTTCCAGGTGGGGAACAAAGTCATCAGGACTGGGTGAGGCCCAGATGAGGACCAGATTCACCAGGTCCAGGTGTGGCCCAGGTGGTGACCAGAGTCCCCGGGTCTGGGAGAGGACCAGGTAAGGACCAGATTCACCAGGTCCAGGTGATTCCCAGGTGGGGACCAGAGTTACGAGTTCCGGGTGAGGACCAGCTAAGGACCAGATTCATCAGGCTCAAGTGAAGCCGAAGGGGTGACCAGAGTCACCAGGTAAGGATGAGGCCCAGAGGGGGAACCAGAGTAACCAGTTTAGTTTGAGGCCCAGAATGGGACCAGAGGTCCTTGGTAAAGAGAGGCTCTGCTGTGGAATAGAGTATCCAGGTCCCAATTATGCCTGGGTGTGGACCAGAGTCACGAGGGCCATGCAGGCCCAGATGGGGAACATAATCACTAGGTCCTGGTGAGGCATAGAATAAGACCACAGTCAGCAGTATCAGGTGAGCCCCTTGTGGGAACCAGAGCCACTCTACCAGCTGAGTCCCAGGTCCATGTGAGGCCCACGAGAGGACCAGATTCATCAGGTCGAATTGAGGCATAGCTGGGGTCAAGAGTCACCAGGTCAGGGTGCGGCCTAGGTGGGGCAAGAGTCAGCAGTTTTGAGTTAGGTCAAAGTGGGGACGAGAGACACCAGGTCCAGGTGAGGTCCATGTTGGAAAGAGAGTCACCAGGTCCAAGAAAGGTCCAGGTGGGGACCAGAGTCATCAGATCCAGGTGAAGTCCATGTGGGGACCAGAGTCATCTGGTCAGGGTGAGGCCCAGAGAGGCTCCAGACTCATCATGTCCAGGTGAGGCTCAGGTGTGGAACAGAGTGTCCAGGTCATAATGGTCCACAGGTGAGGACCAGAGTGACCAGATCTGGGTGACGCGCAGATAGGATCAGAGTCACCAGTTCCAGTAGAGGCCAAGAAAGAGTCCACAGCAATCAGGTCCAGGTTGGGAACACAGTCACCGGGTCCCAATTTTGCCCAGTTGAGGATCATGGTCAACAGGACCAGGTGAGGCCAAGATGCGGACCGGAGTCCCCTAATCCTGGCGAAGCCCAGGTGGGGACCACAGTCACCAGATCCAGGGTAGTCTCACGTGCAGACCAGAATCACCAGGTCCAGGTGAGGTGCAGGTTGCAACCACACTCACCAGGTCCCGGTGGGGCCCTGGTGAGGACCAGAGTCACGAGGTACATGAGAAGCTAGAAACACTGCAGCCACCAGGTCCACATGATGTCCATGTGGGAATGAGAATCACCAGTTACAGGTGAGGATCAGGTGGGGATCCGACTCACCATATCCAGGTGAGACCCAGGTGGGAACCAGTGTCACCATGTCCAGGTGTGGCCGAGTTGAAGACCAGAGTTAATAGGTCCGTCTGGGTCACTGTTAGTGAACAGTGTAACCATATCCTGATGCTACCCAGTTGGGTACCAGAGACACCAGGTCCTGGTGACCCCGAGATGGGACCAGAGACAAGAGGTCAAGGTGAGGTCCCGATGGGAACCACAGTCACCATGTCAGGTGAGGCCATGCTTAGGATCAGAGTCACCAGTTACAGGTGAGGCCCAGTTGGAGCCAGAATCACCTGGTACAGAGAGGTCAAAGTCATGGCCAGAGTTACAAGGATCAGGTCAGTCCCAGTGGGGAACAGAGTAACCATGTCCCGATGATGCCCAGATAGAACCAGCGTCCCCAGGTCCAGATGAGGCACAGGTGGGACCACATTCACCAGGTCCATGTGAGGCCCAGATATATAAGAGAGTATCCAGGTGCCAATGATGCCCATGTAAGGACAAGGGTCAATAGGTCCAGGAGAGGCAAAAATGTGGATCAGAGTAATTGTGTTCCAGGTGAGGCCAGATGGAGACCACAGGAACCAGGGCCAGGAGAGCCCCATATGGGAACCAGAGTCACCAGATCCAGGTGAGTTCCAGGTGGGTACCAGAGTCACCAGATACAGGTGAAGTCCAGGTTGGGACCAGAGTCACTAGGTCCAGAAGAGGCCCAGGTGAGGATCAGAGTCCACAGCAATCAGGTCCATGTGGGAACGAGAATCACCAGTGACCTGGTGGGGACCATATTCACCAGGTCCAGGTGATTCCCAGGTGGTGACCAGAGTTACGAGTTCCGGGTGAGGACCAGGTAAAGACCAGATTCACCAGGTCCAAGTGAGGTCTACGTGGGGACCTGTGTCACCAGGCATCTGTGAGGCCCAGGTGACAACCCCACTCACCAGGTCCAGGTGAGGCCAACCTGCAGGCCATGCAGAGGAACCATGTCCCGAAGATGTCCAAGTAGGGACTAGAGTTACCAGGTCCAGGTGAGGCCAACCAGCAGGCCATGCAGTGGAACCATGTCCCGATGATGCACAAATAGGGACCCGAGTCACCAGGTCCAAATGAGGCCAACCTGCAGGCCATGCAGGGGAACCATGTCCCGATGATACCCAGGTAGGGACCAGAGTCACCAGGACCAAATGAGGCCAGATGGAGCATATTCACTAGGTCCAGGTGAGGCCCAGTTGAGGACCAGAGTCACCAGATCTGGTTGAGTCCTAGAGGGTTACCAGAATCCCCTGGTCCAGGTGACATCCAGATGGGGACCAGATTCACCAGTTCCAGGTGAGGCCCAGGTGGTGACTAGAGTCCCGGGTCTGGGAGAGCACCAGGTAAGGACCAGATTTACCAGGTCCAAGAGGCCCACGTAGGGACGTGAGTCACCAGGTATGGGTGAAGCCCATGTGGCAACCCCACTCACCAGGTCCAGGTGAGGCCAACCTGCAGGCCAGAGTCACCAGATACACGTGAGGCCCTAGTGGGGACCGGAATCACCAGGTAAATGTGACTCTACAAGAACACCACAGTCAACAGGGCCAGGTGTGTTTCATGTGGGAATGAGAGTCACCAGGTCCAGGTGAGACCCAGGTGGGGACCATAGTCACCAGGTCCAGATTGAGTCCTAGGTGGGGGGACCAGATTCACCAGGAACAGTTGAGTCCAAAGTGTGGAGCAAAGTGATCATGTCCAGGTGAGGCCCAGGTGGGGAACAGAGTATCCATGTCCCATTGATGCCAGGTGGGAAAAGAGTCACAAGGTTCAGACGAGGCCTAAGTGAGGAGTAGATTCACCAGGTCCTGTTGAGGCCCAGTTGAGGACCAGTGTCCCCAGCTCCGTTTGAGTCCCAGAGCGGAACCAGAGTCACCCGGTTCTGGTGATATCCAGGGGTGACCAGAGTCACCACGTCAGGGTGAGGCCCAGTGGGGGATGAGAATCACTAGGTCCAGGTGAGGCCCCGATGTGGAACTGAGAAACCAGGTCCCATGATGCCCATATGAGGACCTGAGTCACGAGGTCCAAGGGAGGTCCCTGTGGGAACCAGTGACCTCGTCCAGGTGAGGCCCAGGTGGGACCACAGTCACCAGGTCCAGGTGAGGCCCAGGTATATAAGAGAGTATCCAGGTCCCAATGATGTCCAGGTAAGGACCAGCGTCATCAGGTCCAGGAGAGGCCCAAATATGTATCAGAGTCATTGTGTTCCAGGTGAGGCCAGATGGAGACAACACGGACCAGGTTCAGGAGAGCCCCATATGGGAACCAGAGGAACCAGATCAAGGTGAGGGCCAGGTGGGACCACTGTCACAAGATCCAGGTGAGGCGCAGGTGGCAACAGGATTCACCAAGTCCAGGTGAGGCCCAGGTGGCGACCAGTCACCACATCTAGGTGCGGACCAGCTAAGGACCAGATTCACCACGCCCAAGTGAAGCCCAAGGGGTGACCAGAGTCAGCAGGTAAGGGTGAGACCCAGAGGGGGAAGCAGAGTAACCAGTTTAGATTGAGGCCCAGAATGGGACCAGAGGTCCCTGGTAAAAGGTAGTCCCAGGTGTGGCGTAGAGTATCCAAGTCCCAATGATGACTCCGTGAGGACTAGAGTCACTCGGGCCATGCAGGCCCAGATGGGGAACAGAATCACTAGCTCCTGGTTAGGCATAGAATAAGACCACAGTCACCAGTATCAGGTGAGCCCCTTGAGGGAACCAGAGCCACTCTATCCAGCTGAGACCCAGGTCCATGTGAGGCCCACGTGAGGACCAGATTCATCAGGTCGAATTGAGGCATAGCTGGGGACAAGAGTCACCAGGTCTGGGTGCGGCCAAGGTGGGGCAAGATTCAGCAGTTCTGAGTTAGGTCAAAGTGCGGACGAGAGACACCAGGTCCATGTGAGGCCAAACTGAGGACCAGAGTCACCAGATCCAGGTGAGGTCCATGCTGGAAAGAGAGTCACCAGGTCCAGGAGAGGTCCAGAAAGGGGCCAGAGTCACCAGATCCAGGTGAAGTCCAGGTGGGGACCAGAGTCACCAGATTCAGGTGAAGCCCATGTGGGGACCAGTGTCACTAGGTCCAGATGAGGCCCACGTGAGGATCAGAGTTACCAGATACACGTGAGGTCCCGGCGGGGATCAGAGCCAACAGGTCCATGTGAGGCCGGCTTGGGGACCTTGGGCAACAGGTCTACTTGAGGCCCAGGTGTGGAACGCAGTAAGCAGGTCCAGATGAGTCCCCGGTGGTGACAAGAGTCACCACGTCCAGTTGAGGCCCAGTTGGGGACCAGGATCACTAGGTACAGGGGATGCCCTTGAAAGAACCATAGTCAACAGTTCGAGGTCAGATGCAGGTGGCAAAAAGGGTCAGCATGTCCAAGTCAGGACAAAGCGGGGTTCACAGACACTACGGCACAGTGAGACCCAGAGGAGGACCAGAGTCACCTGGTCCAGGTGAGGTCCTGTTGTGGAACACAGTCACCGGGTCCCAATTTTGCCCAGTTGAGGACCATGGTCAACAGGGCCAGGTGAGGCCCAGATGGGGACCGGAGTCCCCAAATCCAGGTGAAGCCGAGGTGGGGACCACAGTCACCAGATCTAGGGTAGTCTCAGGTGCAGTCCAGAATCACCAGGTCCTGGTGAGGTGCAGGTGGCAACCACACTCACCAGATCCCGGTGAGGCCCTGGTGCGGACCATAATCACGAGGTACATGAGAAGCTAGAAACACGCAGCCACCAGGTCCATATGATGTCCATGTGGGAACGAGAATCGCCAGTTACAGGTGAGGACCAGGTGGGGATCTGACTCACCATGTCCAGGTGAGACCCAGGTGGGAACCAGTGTCACCATGTCCAGGTGTGGCCCAGGTGAAGGCCAGAGTAAATAGGTCCAGCTGGTTCACTGTTATTGAACAGTGTAACCATATCCTGGTGCTACCGAGGTGGGTACCGAGACACCAGGTCCTGTTGAGGCCCAGTTGGGACCAGAGACATGAGGTCCAGGTGAGGTTCCGATGGGAACCACAGTCACCAGGTCAGGTGAGGCCATGCTTAGGATCAGAGTCACCAGTTACAGGTGAGGCCCAGGTGGAGCCAGAGTCACCTGGTACAGAAAAGGCCAAAGTCAGGACCAGAGTTACCAGGATCAGGTCAGTCCCAGTGGGGAATAGAGTAACCATGTCCCGATGATGGCCACGTAGAACCAGAGTCACCATGTCCAGATGAGGCGCAGGTGGGGTGCGTATTCACTAGGTCCCGGTGAGGCCCAGTTGAGGACCAGAGTCACCAGGTCTAGTTGAGGCCTAGACGGGTACCAGATTCACCTGGTCTAGGTGACATCCAGATGGGGACCAGAGGCACCATGTCAGGGTGAGGCCCAGAGGGGATCCAGAGTCATCGTGTCCAGGTGAGACTCAGGTGTGGAACAGAGTCACCAGGTAACAATGATGCCCAGATGAGGGCCAGAGTCACCAGATCAGGGTGAGGCCCAGAGAGGTTCCAGAGTCATCATGTCCAGGTGAGGCTCAGGTGTGGAACAGAGTCACCAAGTACCAAAGATGCCCAGGTGAGGACCAGAGTCACCAGATCTGGGTGACGCGCAGATAGGATCATAGTCACCAGTTCCAGGTGAGGCCAAGAAAGAGTCCACAGCAATCAGGTCCAGGTGGGGAACAAAGGCACCAGGACTGGGTGAGGCCCAGATGGGGACCAGATTCACCAGGTCCAGGTGAGGCCGAGGTGGTGACCAGAGTCCTTGGGTCTGGGAGAGGACCAAGTAAGGACCAGTTTCACCAGGTCCAAGAGGCCCACGTGGGGACCTGAGTCACCAGGTATGGGTGAGGCCCAGGTGGCTACCCCACTCACCAGGTCCAGGTGAGGCCAACGTGCAGGCCAGAGTCACCAGATACACGTGAGGCCCTAGTGGACACCGGAGTCACCAGGTAAATGTGAGTCTACAAGAACACCACAGTCACCAGGTCCAGGTGTGGTTCATGTGGGAACGAGAGTCACCAGGTCCAGCTGAGACCCAGTTGGGGACGACAGTCACCAGGTTCAGATTGAGGCCGAGGTGGGGGGACCAGAGTCATCAGGACCAGTTGAGGCCAAAGTGTGGAGCAAATTTATCATGTCCAGGTGAGACCCAGTTGGGGAAGAGAGTAACCATGTCCCATTGATGCCAGGTGGGAAAAGAGTCACAAGGTCCAGACGAGGCCTATGTGAGGAGTAGATTCACCAGGTCCTTTTGAGGCCCAGTTGAGGACCAGTGTCCCCAGCTCCGGGTGTGTAACCCGGTTCTGGTGATATCCAGGTGGGGACCAGAGTCACCAGTCAGGATGAGGCCCAGAGGGGGACGAGAATCACTTAGGTCCAGGTGAGGCCCCAATGTGGAACTGAGAAACCCGGTCCCATGATGCCCATATGAGGACCTGAGTCACCAGGTCCAGGAGAGGTCCCTGTGGGAACCAGTCACCTCGTCCATGTGACGCCCATGTGTGACCACAGTCACCAGGTCCAGGTGAGGCCCAGGTATATAAGAGAGTTTCCAGGTCCCAATGATGCCCAGGTAAGGACCAGAGTCAACAGGTCCAGGAGAGGCCCAAATATGGATCAGAGTCATTGTGTTCCAGTTGAGGCCAGATGGAGACCACAGGAACCAGGTCCAGGAGAGCCTCATATGGGAACCAGAGCCACCAGATCCAGGTGAGGTCCAGGAGGGACCACAATCACAAGGTCCAGGTGAGGCGCAGGTGGCAACAGGATTCACCAAGTCCAGGTGAGGCCCAGGTGGCGACCAGTCACCAGATCCAGGTGTGGACAAGCGAAGGACCAGATTCACCAGGGCCAAGTGAAGCCCAAGGGGTGACCAGATCACCAGGTAAGGCTGAGGCCCAGAGGGGGAACCAGAGTAACCAGTTTAGTTTGAGGCCCAGAATGGGACCAGAGGTCCCTGGTCAAAGTGAGGCCCAGGTGTGGAATAGAGTATCCAGTTCCAAATGATGCCTGGGTGAGGACCAGAGTCACTAGGGCCATGCAGGCCCAGATGGGGAACAGAATCACTAGGTCCTGTTGAGGCATAGAATAAGACCACAGTCAGCAGCATCAGGTGAGCCCCTTGTGGGAACCAGATCCACTCAATCCAGCTGAGTCCAGGGTTCATGTGAGGCCGAAGTGAGGAACAGATTCATCAGGTCGAATTGAGGCATAGCTGGGGACAAGAGTCTCCAGGTCTGGGTGCGGCCTAGGTGGGGCAAGATTCAGCAGTTCTGAGTTAGGTCAAAGTGGGGACAAGAGACACCAGGTCCAGGTGAGGCCAAACTGAGGACCAGAGTCACCAGATCGAGGTGAGGTCCAGGTGGGGACCAGAGTTACCAGATCCAGGTGACGTACAGGTGGGGACTAGAGTCACTAGGTCCAGATGCGGCCCAGGTTAGGACCAGAGTTACCAGGTACACGTGAGGCCCAGATGGGAATCAGAGGCAACAGGTACTTGTGAGGCCGGCTTGGGGACCATGGTCAACAGGTCTACTTGAGGCCCCGGTGTGGAACACAGTAACCAGGTGCAGGTGAGTCCCCGGTGGTGACAAGGGTCACCACGTCCAGGTGAGTCCCAGGGTGGGACCAGGATCACCAGGTACAGGGGAAGCCCTTGAATGAACCAGAGTCAACAGTTCGAGGTCAGGCACAGGTGTCAACCAGGGTCAGCAATTCCAAGTCAGGCGAAAGTGTGGTTCACAGTCACTAGGGCACGGTGAGACCCAGAGGGGCACCAGAATCACGTGGTCCAGGTGAAGTCCAGATGTGGAAATCAGTCACCGCGTCCCATTTTGCCCAGTTGAGGGCCATGGTCAAAAGGGCCAGGTGAGGCCAAGATGGGGACCGGAGTACCCACATCCAGGTGAAGCCCAGGTGGGGTCCACAGTCACCAGATCCAGGGTAGTCTCACGTGCAGACCAGTATCAGCAGGTCCAGGTGAGGTGCAGAAGGCAACCACACACACCAGGTCCCGGTGAGGCCCTGGTGGGGACCAGAGTCACAAGGTACATGACAAACTAGAAACACTGCAGCCACCAGGTCCACATTGTGTCCATGTGGGAACGAGAATCACCAGTTACAGGTGAGGACCAGGTGGGGATCCGACTCACCCTGTCCAGGTGAGACCCAAGTGGGAACCAGTGTCACCATGTCCAGGTGTGGCCCAGGTGAAGACCAGAGTTAATAGGTCCGGCTGGGTCACTGTTAGTGAACAGTGTAACCATATCCTGATGCTACCCTGGTGGGTACCAGAGACACCAGGTCCTGGTGAGGCCCAGGTGGGACCAGAGACATGAGGTCCAGGTGAGGTCCCGATGGGAACCACAGTCACCAGGTCAGGAGAGCCCATGCTTAGGCTCAGAGTCACCAGTTACAGGTGAGGCCCAGGTGGAGCCAGAGTCACCTGGTACAGAAGATGTCAAAGTCAGGACCAGAGTTAGCAGGATCAGGTCACTCCAAGTGGGAATAGAGTAACCATGTCCCGATGATGCCCAGGTAGAACCAGAGTCACCAGGTCCAGATGAGGCGCAGGTGGGGGGCACGTTCACTAGGTCCCGTTGAAGCTGAGTTGAGGACCAGAGTCACCAGGTCTAGTAGAGGCCTAGAGGGGTACCAGATTCACCTGGTCTAGGTGACATCCAGATGGGGACCAGAGTCCCCAAGTCAGGCTGAGGCCAAGAGGGGATCCAGAGTCATCATATCCAGGTGAGTCTCAGGTGTGGAACAGAGTATCCAGGTCATAATTGTCCTCAGGTGAGGACCAGAGTCACCAGATCTGTGTGAGGCCCAGTTAGGATCAGAGTCACCAGTTCCAGGTGAGGCTAAGGAGTCCACAGCAATCAGGACCAGGTGGGGAACAAAGTCACCAGGACTGGGTGAGGTCCAGATGGGGATCAGATTCACCAGGTCCAGGTGATATCCTACTGGTGACCAGAGTTACCAGTTCCGGGTGACCACCAGGTAAGTACCAGATTCACCAGGTCCAAGTGAGGCACACGTGGCGACCTGTGTCACCAGACATGGGTGAGGCCCAGGTGACAAACCACTCACCAGGTCCAGGTGAGGCCAACCTGCAGGCCATGCAGAGGAACCAGGTCCCGATGATGCCCAGGTAGGGACGAAAATTACCAGGTCCAGGTGAGGCCAACCTGCAGGCAATCCAGTGGAACCATGTCCCGATTTTGCCCAGGTAGGGACCAGAGTTACCAGGTCCAGGTGAGGCCAACCTGCAGATCATGCAGTGAAACCATATCCCGATGATGCCCAGGTAGGGAACAGAGTCACCAGGTCCAAATGAGGCCCAGATGGAGCATATTCACTAGGTCCAGGTGAGGCCCATTGAGGACCAGAGTCACCAGACCTGGTTGAGGCCTACAGGGGTAACAGAATCACTTGGTCCAGGTGACATCCAGATGGGGACCAGAGTCACCTGCTCAGGTTGAGTCCCAGTGACCTTCCAGAGTTAAGAAGTCCAGGGGAGCCTCAGGTGTGGAACAGAGTCACCAGGTACCAATGATGCCCAGGTGAGGACCAGATTTACCAGGTACACGTGAGGCCCCGGTGGGGATCAGAGGCAATAGGTCCATGTGAGGCCGGCTTGGGGACCATGGTCAACAGGTCTACTACAAGCCCAGGTGTGGAACACAGTAAGCAGGTCCAGGTGAGTCCCCGGGTGTGACAAGAGTCACCACATCCAGGTGAGGCCCAGGTGGGGACCAGGATCACCAGGTAATGGGAGGCCCTTGAAAGAACCAGAGTCAACAGTTCGAGGTCAGGCGCAGGTGGCAAGAAGGGTCAGCAGGTCCAAGTCAGGCCAAAGTGGGGTTCACAGTCACTAGGGAACGGTGAGACCCAGAGGGGGACAGAGTCATTTGGTCCAGGTGAGGAACAGTTGTGGAACACAGTCACCGGGTCCCAATTTTGCCCAGTTGAGGACCATGGTCTACAGGGCCAGGTGAGGCCCAGATTGGGACCGGAATCCCCAAATCCAGGTGATGCCCAGGTGGGGACCACAGTCACCAGATCCAGGGTAGTCTCAGGTGCAGACCAGAATCTCCAGGTCCAGGTGAGGTGCAGGTGGCGAACACACTCACCAGGTCCCTGTGAGGCCCTGGTGGGGACCAGAGTCACGATGTACATGAGATGGTAGAAACACTGCAGCCACCAGGTTTACATGAAGTCCCTGTGGGTACGAGAATCACCAGTTACAGGTGAGGACCAGGTGGGGATCCGTCTCACCATGTCCAGGTGAGACCCAGGTGGGTACCAGTATTAGCATGTCCAGGTGTGGCCCAGGTGAAGACCAGAGATAATAGGTCCGGGTGGGTCACTGATAGTGAACAGTTTAACCATATCCTGAAGCTACCCAGTGGACACCAGAGACACCAGGTCCTGGTGAGGCCCAGGAGGGACCAGAGACATGAGGTCCAGATGAGGTCCCGATGGGAACCACAGTCACCAGGTCAGTTGAGGCCATGCTTAGGATCAGAGTCACCAGTTACAGGTGAGGCCCAGGTTGAGCCAGAGTCACCTGGTACAGAAGAGGCCAAAGTCAGGACCAGAGTTACCAGGATCAGGTCAGTCCCAGTGGGGAATAGAGTAACCATGTCCCGATGATGCCCAGGTAGAAACAGAGTCACCAGGTCCAGATGAGGCGCAGGTGGGGAGCATCATCACTAGATCCAGGTGAGGTCCAGTTGAGGACCAGAGTCACCAGGTCAAGTTGAGGCCAAGAGGGCTACCAGATTCACCTGGTCTAGGTGACTTCCAGATGGGGACCATAGTCACCATGTCAGGCTGAGGCCCAGAGAGGTTCCAGAGTCATCATGTCCAGGTGAGGCTCAAGTGTGGAACAGAGTAACCAGGTGCCAATGATGCACAGGTGAGGGCCAGAGACACCAGATCTGGGTGACGTGCAGATACGATCAGAGTCACCAGTTCCACGTGAGGCCAAGAAACAGTCCACAGCAATCAGGTCCAGGTGGAGAACAAAGTCACCAGGACTGGGTGAGGCCCAGATGGGGACCAGATTCACCAGGTCCAGGTGATTCCCAGGTGGTGACAAGGGTTACTAGTTCTGGGTGAGGACCAGGTAAGGACCAGATTCACCAGGTCCAAGTGAGGCCCACGTGGGACCTGTGTCACCAGGTATGGGTGAGGCCCAGGTGGCAAGCCCACTCACCAGGTCCAAGTGAGGCCAACCTGCAGGCCATGCAGAGGAACCGTGTCCCGACGATGCCCAGGTAGGGACCAGAGGTACGAGGTCCAGGTGACGCCAACCTGCAGGGCATGCAGAGGAACCGTGTCCCGATGATGCCCAGGTAGGGACCAGAGTTACCAGGTCAAGAAGAGGCCAACCTGCAGACCTTATGTGGAACCATGTCCCGATGTTGCCCACGTAGGGACCAGAGTAACCAGGTCCAAATGAGGCCCAGATGGAGCATATTCACCAGGTCCAGGTGAGGCCCAGTTGAGGACCAGAGTCACCAGCTCTGGTTGAGGCCGAGAGGGGTACCAGAATCCCCTGGTCAGGTGACATCCAGATGGGGAACAGAGTCACCAGCTCAGGGTGAGGCACATAGTGGTTCGAGAGTCATCATGTCCAGGTGAGGCTCAGGTGTGGAACAGAGTCACCAGGTACCAATGATGCCCAGGTGAGGACCAGAGTCACCAGGTCTGGGTGACGCGCAGATAGGATCAGAGGCACCAGGTCCAGGTGAGGCCAAGAAAGAGTCCACAGCAATCAGGTCCAGGTGGGGAACAAAGTCATCAGGACTGGGTGAGGCCAGATGGGGATCAGATTGAGCAGGTCCAGGTGAGGCCCAGGTGGTGACCAGAGTACCCGGTTCTGGGAGAGGACCAGGTAAGGACCAGATTCACCAGGTCCAAGAGGCCCACGTGGGGACCTGAGTCACCAGGTATGGGTGAGTCCCAGGTGGCAACCCCACTTACCAGATCCAGGTGAGGCCAGCATGCAGGCCAGAGTCACCAGATCCAGGTGAGGCCCTAGTGGGGATGAGAGTCACAAGGTAAATGTGAGTCTACAAGAACACCACAGTCACCAGGTCCAGGTGTGGTTCATGTGGGAACGGGAGTCACCAGGTCCAGCTGAGACCCAGTTGGGAACGACAGTCACCAGGTCCAGATTGAGGCCTAGGTTGGGGGTCGAGAGTCATCATGACCAGTTGAGGCCAAAGTGTGCAGCAAAGTTATCATGTCCAGGTGAGGCCCAGGTGGGGAACAGAGTAACCATGTCCCATTGATGCCAGGTGCGAAAAGAGGCACAAGGTCCAGACGAAGCCTAAGATTGGAGTAGATTCACCAGGTCCTGTTGAGGCCCAGCTGAGGACCAGTGTCCAGAGCTCCGGGTGTGTCACCCGGTTCTGGTGATATCCAGGTGGGGACCAGAGTCACCAGTCAGGGTGAGGCCCAGAGGGGGCGAGAATCAGTAGGTCCAGGTGAGGCCCCGATGTGGAACTGAGAAACCCGGTCCCATGATGCCCATATGAGGACCTGAGTCACCAGGTCCAGGTGAGGTCCCTGTGGGAACCAGTCACCTCGTCCAGGTGAAGCCCAGGTGGGACCACAGTCACCAGGTCCAGGTGAGGCCCAGGTATATAAGAGATTATCCAGGTCCCAATGATGCCCAGGGAAGGACCAGAGTCAACAGGTCCAGGAGAGGACCATATATGGATCAGAGTCATTGTGTTCCAGGTGAGGCCAAATGGAGACCCCAGGAACCAGGTCCAGGAGAGCCCCATATGGGAACCAGAGCCACCAGATCCAGGTGAGGTCCAGGTGGGACCACAGTCACAAGGTCCAGGTGAGGCGCAGTTGGCAACAAGATTCACCAAGTCCAGGTGAGGCCCAGGTGGCAACCAGTCACCACATCCAGGTGCGGACCAGCAAAGGACCAGATTCACCAGGCCCAAGTGAAGCTCAAGGGCTGACCAGAGTCACCAGGTAAGGGTGAGGCCCCAAGGGGGAACCAGAGTAACCAGTTTAGTTTGAGGCCCAGATTGGGACCAGAGGTCCCTTGTCAAAGTGAAGCCCAGGTGTGGAATAGAGTATCAGGGTCCCAATGATGCCTGGGTGAGGACCAGAGTCACTAGGGCCATGCAGGCCCAGATGGGGAACAGAATCACTAGGTCCTGGTGAGGCATTGACTAAGACCACAGTCAGCAGTATCAGGTGAGCCCCTTGTGGGAACCAGAGCCACTCTATCCAGCTGAGTCCCAGGTCCATGTGAGACCCACGTGAGGACCAGATTCATCAGTTCGGATTGAGGCATAGCTGGGGACAAGAGTCACCAGTTCTGGGTGCGGCCTAGGTGGGGCAAGATTCAGCAGTTCTGAGTAGTTCAAAGTGGGGACGAGAGACACCAGGTCAAGGTGAGGCCAAACTGAGGACCAGAGTCACCAGATCCAGGTGAGGTCCATGTTGGAAAGAGAGTCATCAGGTCCAGGAGAGGTCCAGGTGGGGACCAGAGTCACCAGATCTAAGTGAAATCCAGTTGGGGACCAGAGTCACCAGATCCAGGTGAAGCCCAGACGGGGACCAGAGTCACCAGATCCAGGTGAAGCCCAGGTGGGGACCAGAGTCACTAGGTCCAGATGAGGCCAGGTGAGGACCAGAGTTACCAGGTACACGTGAGGCCACGGTGGGGATCACAGGCAACAGGTTCATGTGAGGCCGGCTTGGGGACCATGGTCAACAGGTCTACTTGGGGCCCATCGTGGAACACAGTAACCAGGTCCACGTGAGTAACCGGTGGTGACAAGAGTCACCACGTCCAGGTGAGGCCCAGGTGGGGACCATGATCACCAGGTTCAGGGGAGGCCCTTGAAAGTACCAGAGTCAGCAGTTCGACGTCAGTCGCAGGTGGCAAGCAGGGTCAGCAGATCCAAGTCAGTACAAAGTGGGGTTCACAGTCACAAGGGAACGGTGAGACCCAGAGTGGGACCAGAGTCACCTGGTCCAGGTGAGGTCCAGTTATGGAACACAGTCACTGGGTCCCAATTTGCCCAGTTGAGGACCATGGTCAACAGGGCCAGGTGAGGCCCACATGGTGACCGGAGTCCCCAAATCCAGGTGAAGCCCAGGTGGAGACCCCAGTCACCAGATCCAGGGTAGTCTCAGGTGCAGACCAGAATCACAAGGTCCAGGTGAGGTGCAGAAGGCAACCACACAACCAGTTGCCGGTGAGACCCTGGTGGGGACCAGAGTCACGAGGTATATGAGAAGCTAGAAACACTGCAGCCACCAGGTCCACATGATGTCCATGTGGGAAGGACAATCACCAGTTACAGGTGAGGACCAGGTGGGGATCCGACTCACCATGTCCAGGTGAGACCCAGGTGGGAACCAGTGTCACCATGTCCAGGTGTGGATCAGGTGAAGACTAGAGTTAATAGGTCCGGGTGGGTCACTGTTAGTGAACAGTGTAACCATATCCTAATGCTACCCAGGTGGGTACGAGAGACACCACGTCCTGGTGAGGCCCAGGTGAGACCAGAGACATGAGGACCAGGTGAGGTCCCGATGGGAACCACAGTCACCAGGTCAGGTGAGGCCATGCTTTGGATCAGAGTCACCAGTTACAGGTGAGACCCAGGTGGAGCCAGAGTCACCTGGTACAGAAGAGGCCAAACTCAGGACCAGAGTTACCAGGATCAGGTCAGTCCCAGAGGGGTATAGAGTAACCATGTCCCAATGATGTCCAGGTAGAACCAGAGTCACCAGGTCCAGATGAGGCGCAGGTGGGGAGCATGTTCACTAGGTCCCGGTGACGCCCAGTTGAGGACCAGGGTCACCAGGTCAAGTTGAGGCCTAGAGGGGTACCAGATTCACCTGGTCTAGGTGACTTCCAGATGGGGACCAGAGTCACCATGTCAGGCTGAGGCCCATTGGGGATCCAGTGTCATCATGTCCAGGTGAGGCTCAGGTGTGTAACAAAGTATCCAGGTCATAATGGTCCACAGGTGAGGACCAGAGTCACCAGCTCTGGGTGAGACCCAGTTAGGATCAGAGTCACCAGTTCAAGGTGAGGCCAAGAAGGAGTCCACAGCAATCAGGCCCAGGTTGGAACAAAGTCACCAGGACTGGGTGAGGCCCACATGGGGACCAGATTCACCAGGTCCAGGTTATTCCCAGGTGGTGACCAGAGTTACCAGTTCCGGGTGAGGTCCAGGTAAGGACCAGATTCACCAGGTCCAAGTGAGACCCACGTGGGGACTTGTGTCACCAGGCATGGGTGAGGCCCTGGTGTCAACCCCACTCACCAGGTCCAGGTGAGGACAACCTGCAGGCCATGCAGAGGAACCATGTCCCGATGATGCCCAGGTAGGGACGAGAGTTACCAGGTCCAGGTGAGGCCAACCTGCAGGTCATGCTGTGGAGCCATGTCCCGATGATGCCCAGGAAGTGACAAGAGTCACCAGGTCCAAATGAGGCCCAGATGGAGCATATTCACTAGGTCCAGGTGAGGCCCAGTTGAGGACCAGAGTCACCAGATCTGGTTGAGGCCTAGAGGGGTACCAGAATCACCTGGTACAGGTGACATCCAGATGGGGACCAGAGTCACCAGGTCAGGGTGAGGCCCAGAGAGGCTCTAGAGTCATCATGTCCAGGTGAGGCTCAGGTGTGGAACACAGTGTCCAGGTCATAGAGGTCCACAGGTGAGGACCAGAGTGACCAGATCTGGGTGACGCGCAGATAGGATCAGAGTCACCAGTTCCAGGTGAGGCCAAGAAAGAGTCCACAGCAATCAGGTCCAGGTGGGGAACACAGTCACCATGACTGGGTGAGGGCCAGATGGGGACCAGATTCAACAGGTCCAGGTGATGCCCAGGTAGTGACCAGAGTCCCCGGGTCTGGGAGTGGACCAGGTAAGGACCAGATTCACCAGGTCCAATAGGCCCACGTGAGGAACTGAGTCACCAGGTATGGCGTGGCAACCCCACTCACCAGGTCCATGAGAGGCCAATCTTGAGGCCAGAGTCACCAGATCCACGTGATAACCTAGTGGGTACCGGAGTCACCAGGTAAATGTGCGTCTACAAGAACACCACAGTCACCAAGTCCAGGTGTGGTTCATGTGGGAACGAGAGACACCAGGTCCAGGTGAGAACCAGGTGGGGACCACAGTCACCAGTTCCAGATTGAGGCCTAGGTGGGGGGACCAGAGTCATCAGGACCTGTTGAGGCCAAAGTGTGTACCAAAGTTATCATGTCCAGGTGAGGCCCAGGTGGGGAACAGAGTAACCATGTCCCATTGATGCCAGGTGGGAAAAGAGTCACAAGGTCCCGATGAGACGCAGGTGGCAACAGGATTCACCAAGTCCAGGTGAGGCCCACGTGGCGAACAGTCACCAGATCCATGTGCGGACCAGCTAAGGACCAGATTCACCAGGCCCAAGTTAAGCCCAATGGGTGACCAAATTTACCAGGTAAAGCTGAGGCCCAGAGGGGGAACCAGAGTCAAATGGTCCAGGTGAGGTCCAGTTGTGGAACACAGTCACCGGGTCCCAATTGTGCCCAGTTGAGGACCATGGTCATCAGGGCTAGGTGAGGCCCAGATGGGGACCGGAGTCCCCAAATCCAGGTGAAGCCCAGGTGGGGACCACAGTCACCAGATCCAGGGTAGTCTCAAGGGCAGACAAGAATCTGCAAAGTCCAGGTGAGGTGCAGGTAGCAACCCCACTCACCAGGTCAAAGTGAGGTCATCCTGCAGGCCATGCAGAGGAACCATGTCCCGATGATGCCCAGGTAGGGACTAGAATTACCAGGTCCAGGTGAGGCCAACCTGGAGGCCATGTATGGAACCATGTCCCGATGATGCCCAGGTAGGGAACAGAGTTACCAAGTCCAGGTGAGGCCAACGTGCAGGCCATGCAGTGGAACCATATCCCGAAGATGCCCAGGTAGGGACCAGAGTCACCAGGTACAAATGAGGCCAAGACGGAGCATGTTCACTAGGTCCCGGTGAGGCCCAGTTGAGGACCAGGGTCACCAGGTCATGTTGAGGCCAAGAGGGGTACCAGATTCACCTGGTCTAGGTGACTTTCAGATGGGGAGCAGAGTCACCATGTCAGACTGAGGCCCAGGGAGGTTCCAGAGTCACCATGTCCAGTTGAGGCTCAGGTGTGGAACAGAGTAACCAGGTACCAATGATGCCAAGGTGAGGACCAGAGTCACCAGATCTGGGTGAGGCCGAGATAGGATAAGAGTCACCAGTTCCAGGTGAGGCCAAGAAGGAGTCCATAGCAATCAGGTCCAGGTGGGGTGACAAAGTCACCAGGACTGGATGAGGACCAAATGGGGACCAGATTAACCAGGTTCATGTGATTCCCAGGTGGTGACCCGAGTTAGGAGTTCCGGGTGAGGACCAGGAAGAGACCAGATTCACCAGGTCCAATTGAGGCCCACGTGGGGACCTGTGTCACCAGGCATGGGTGAGGCCAAGGAGACAACGCCACTCACCAGGTCCAGGTGAGGCCAACCTGCAGGCCAGAGTCACCAGATCCAGGTGAGGCCCTAGTGGGTACAGGAGTCACCAGGTAAATGTGAGTCTACAAGAACACCACAGTCACCAGTTCCAGGTGTGGTTCATGTGGGAACTTAGTCACCAGGTCCAGGTGAGACCCAGGTGGGGACCAAGGTCACCAGGTCCAGATTGAGGACAAGGAGGGGCGACCAGTGTCATCAGAACCAGTTGAGGCCAAAGTGTGGAGCAAAGTTATAATGTCCAGGTGAGACCCAGGTGTGGAACAGAGTAACAATGTCCCATTAATGCCAGGTGCGAAAACAGTCACAAGGTCCAGACGAGGCCTAAGTGAGGAGTAGATTCACCAGGTCCTGTTGAGGCCCAGTTGAAGGCAGTGTCCCCAGGTACGGGGGATACCAGAGGGGGCGAGTCATCCGATACTGGTGATATCCAGGTGCGACCAGAGTAACCACGTCAGGGTGAGGCCCAGAGGGGGTCGAGAATCACTAGGTCCAGATGAGGCCCCAATGTGGAGCTGAGAAACCCGGTCCCATGATGCCGATATGAGGACCTGAATCACCAGGTCCAGGTGAGGTCCTTGTAGGAACCAGTCACCTCGTCCAGGTGAGCCCCAGGTGGGACCACAGTCACCAGGTCCAGGTGAGGCCCAGGTATATAAGAGAGTATCCAGGTCCCAATGATGCCCAGGTAAGGACCAGAGTCAACAGGTCCAGGAGAGGACCAAATATGGATCAGAGTCATTGTGTTCCAGGTGAGGCCAGATGGAGACCACAGGAACCAGGTCCAGGAGAGCCCCATATGGGAACCAGAGCCACCAGTTCCAGGTGAGGTCCAGGTGGGACCACAGTCACAAGGTCCTGGTGAGGCGCAGGTGGCAACAGGATTCACCAAGTCCAGGTGAGGCCCAGGTGGCGACCAGTCACCAGATCCAGGTGAGGACCAGCTAAGGACCAGATTCACCAGGCCCAGGTGAAGCCCAAGGGGTGACCAGCGTCACCAGGTAAGGGTGAGGCCCAGAGGGGGAACCAGAGTAACCAGTTTAGTTTGAGGCCCAGAATGGGACCAGAGGTCCCTGGTCAAAGTGAGGCGAGGTGTGGAATAGAGTATCCAGGTCCCAATGATGCCTGGGCGAGGACCAGAGTCACTAGGGCCATGCAGGCCCAGATGGGGAACAGAATCACTTGGTCCTGGTGAGGCATAGAATAAGACCACAGTCACCAGTATCAGGTGAGGCCATTGTGGGAACAAGAGCCACTCTATCCAGCTGATTCCCAGGTCCATGTGAGGCCCACTTGAGGACCAGATTCATCAGGTCGAATTGAGGCATAGCTGGGGACAAGAGTCACCAGGTCTGGGTGCGGCCTAGGTGGGGCAAGATTCAGCAGTTCTGATTTAGGTACAAGTGGGGACGAGAGACACCAGTTCCATGTGAGGCCAAACTGAGGACCAGAGTAAACAGATCCAGGTGAGGTCCATGTTGGAAAGAGAGTCACCAGGTCCAGGAGATGTCCAGGTGCGTACCAGAGTCACCAGATCCAGGTGAAGTCCCGGTGGGGACCAGAGTCACCAGATCCAAGTGAAGCCCAGGTGGGGACCAGAGTCACTAGGTCCAGATGAGGCCCAGGTGAGGACCAGAGTTACCAGGTACACGTGAGGCCCCGGTGGAGATCAGAGGCAACATCTACATGTGAGGCCGGCTTGGGGACCATGGTCAACAGGTTTACTTGAGGCCCATGTGTGGAACACAGTAACCAGGTCCAGGTGAGTCCCTGGTGGTGACAAGAGTCACCACGTCCAGGTGAGACCCAGGTGGGGACCAGGATCCCCAGGTACAAGGGAGGCCCTTGAAGGAACCAGAGTCAACAGTTCAAGGTCAGGCACAGGTGGCAACCAAGGTCAGCAGGTCCAAGTCAGGCCAAAGTGGGGTTCAGAATCATTAGGGCACGGTGAGACCGGGAGGGGGACCAGAGGCACCTGGTCCAGGTGTTCCAGTTGTGGAAGAAAGTCACCGGGTCCCCATTTTGCACAGTTGAGGACCATGGTCAACAGAGCCAGGTGTGGCCCAGATGGGGACCGGAGTCCCCAAATCCAGGTGAAGCCCAGGTGGAGACTCAGTCACCAGATCCCGGGTAGTCTCAGGTGCAGACCAGAATCACCAGGTCCAAGAAAGGAGCAGGGGGCAACCACACTCACCAGGTCCCGGTGAGGCCCTGGTGGACACCAGGGTCACGAGTTACATGAGAAGCTAGAAACACTGCAGCCACCAGATCCACATGATGTCCATGTGGGAACGAGAATCACCAGTTACAGGTGAGGACCAGGTGCGGATCCGACTCACCATGTCCAGGTGAGACCCAGGTGGGAACCAGTGTCACCATGTCCAGGTGTGGCCCAGGTGAAGACCAGAGTTAATAGGTCTGGCTGAGTCACTGTTAGTGAACAGTGTAACCATATCCTGATGCTACCCAGGTGGTAACCAGAGACACCAGGTCCTGGTGAGGCCCAGGTGCGACCAGAGACATGAGGTCCAGGTGAGGTCCCGATGGAAACCACAGTCACCAGGTCAGTTGAGGCCATGCTTAGGATCAGATTCACCAGTTCCAGGTGATGCCCAGGTGGAGCCAGAGTCACCAGGTCCAGATGAGACGAAGGTGGGGAGCATATTCACTACGTCCCGTGAGGCGCAGTAGAGGACCAGAGTCACCAGGTCTAGTTGAGGTCTAGAGGGGCTACCAGATTCACCTGGTCTAGGTGCCGTCCAGATGGGGACCAGAGTCACTATGTCAGGGAGAGGCCCAGAGGGGATCCAGAGTCATCATGTCCAGGTGAGTCTCAGGTGTGGAACAGATTGTCCAGGTCATAATGGTCCAGCAGGTGAGGACCAGAGTCAACAGATCTGGGTGAGGCCCAGTTAGGATCAGAGTCAACAGTTCCGGGTGAGGCTAAGAAGTAGTCCACAGCAATCAGGTCCAGGTGGGGAAAAAAGTCACTAGGACTGGGTGAGGCCCAGATGGGGACACAGATTCACCAGGTCCAGGTGATTCCCAGGTGGTGACCAGAGGTACCAGATTCACCAGGTCCAGGTGATTCCCAGGTGGTGACCAGAATTACCAGATACACCAGGTCCAAGTGAGGCCCACGTAGGGGCCTGTGTCACTAGGTATGGGTGAGGCCCAAGTGGCAACCCCACTCACCACGTTCAGGTGAGGCCTACCTGCAGGCCATGCAAAGTAACAGGGTCCCGATAATGACAAGGTAGGGACAAGAGTTACCAGGTCCAGGTGAGGCCAACCTGTAGGCCATGCAGGGGAACCAGGTCCCCATGATGCCCTGGTAGGGACCAGAGTAACCAGGTCCAAATGAGGCCAAGATGGAGCATATTCACTAGGTCCAGCCGAGTCCCAGTTGAGGACCAGAGACACCAGATCTGGTTGAGGCCTAGAGAGGTACCAGAATCACCTGTTCCAGGTGACATCCAGATGGGGACCAGAGTCACCAGGTCAGGGTGAGGCCCAGAGAGGTTCCAGAGTCATCATGTCCAGGTGAGGCTCAGGTGTGGAACAGAGTCACCAGGTACCAATGATGCCCAGGTGAGGACCAGAGTCACCAGGCCTGAGTCACGCGCAGAGAGGATAAGAGTCGCCAGTTCCAGGTGAGGCCAAGAAAGAGTCCAAAGCAATCAGGTCCAGGTGGGGAACAAAGTCAATAGGACTGGGTGAGGCCCAGATGGGGAAGAGATTCACCAGGTCCAGGTGAGGCCAACCTGCAGGCCACAGTCAGCAGATCCAGGTGAGGCCCTAGTGGGGACCGGTTTCACCAGGTAAATGTGATTCTACAAGAACACCACAGTCACCAGGTCCAGGTGTGGTTCATGTGGGAACGAGAGTCACCAGGTCCAGGTGAGACCCAGGTGGGGACCACAGTCACCAGGTCCAGATTGAGGCCTAGTTGGGGGGACGAGAGTCATCAGGAGCATTTGAGGCCAAAGTGTGGAGAAAAGTTATCATTTTCAGGTGAGGCCCAGGTGGGGAACAGAGTAACCATGTCCCATTAATGCCAGGTGGGAAAAGAGTCACAAGGTCCAGACGAGGCCTAAGTGAGGAGTAGATTCTACAGGTCCTGTTGATGATCAGCAGAGGACCAGTGTCCCCAGCTCCGGGTGAGTCCCAGAGGGGGACCAGAGTCACCCAGTTCTGGTGATATCCAGGTGGGGACCAGAGTCACCACGTCAGGGTGAGGCCCAGAGGGGGACGAGAATCACTAGGTCCAGGTGAGGCCCCAATGTGGAACTGAGAAACCAGGTCCCATGATGCCCATATGAGGACCTGAGTCACCAGGTCCAGGTGAGGTCCCTGTGGGAACCAGTCACCTCGTCCAGGTGAGGCTTAGGTGGGACCACAGTCACCAGGTCCAGGTAAGGCCCAGGTATATAAGAGAGTATCCAGGTCGCAATGATGCCCAGGTAAGGACCAGAGTCAACAGATCCAGGAGAGGCCCAAATATGGTATAGAGTCATTGGTTTCCAAGTGAATGCAGATGGAGACCAAGGCACCAGGTCGAGGAGAGCCCCATATGGGAACCAGAGCCACCAGATCCAGGTGAGGTCCAGGTAGGACCACAGTCAGAAGGTCCAGGTGAGGCGCAGTTGGCAACAGGATTCACCAAGTCCAGGTGAGGCCCAGGTGGCGACCAGTCACCAGATCCATGTGCGGACAAGCTAAGGACAAGATTCACCAGGCCCAAGTGAAAACCAAGGGGTGACCAGAGTCACCACGTAAGGGTGAGTCTCAGAGGGGGAACCAGAGTAACCAGTTTCGTTTGAGGCCCAGAATGGGACCAGAGGTCCCTGGTCAAAGTGAGGCTCAGCTGTGGAATAGAGTATCCAGGTCCCAATGATGCCTGGGTGAAGACCAGAGTCACTAGGGCCATGCAGGCCCAGATGGGGAACAGAATCACTAGGTCCTGGTGAGGCATAGGATAAGACCACAGTCACCAGTATCAGGTGAACCCCTTGTGGGAACCAGAGCCACTCTATCCAGCTGAGTCCCAGGTCCATGTGAGGCCCACGTGAGGACCAGATTCATCAGTTCGAATTGAGGCATAGCTGGGGACAAGAATCACCAGGTTTGGGTGCGGCCTAGGTGGGGCAAGATTCAGCAGTTCTGAGTTAGGTCAAAGTGGGGACGAGAGACATGAGGACCAGAGTCACCAGATCCAGGTGAAGTCCAGGTGGGGACCAGAGTCACCAGATCCAGGTGAAGTCCAGGTGGGGACCAGAGTCAACAGATCCAGGTGAAGCCCAGGTGGGGACCAGAGTCACTAGGTCCAGATGAGGCCCAGGTGAGGAACAGAGATACCAGATACACGTGAGGCCCCGGCGAGGATCAGAGCAAACAGGTCCATGTGAGGCCGGCTTGGGGACCATGGGCAACAGGACTACTGGAGGCCCAGGTGTGGAACACAGTAAGCAGGTCCAGGTGAGTCCCCGGGGGTGACAAGAGTCACCACGTTCAGTTGAGGCCCAGTTGGGGTCCAGGATCACTAGGTACAGGGGAGGCCCTTGAAAGAACCAGAGTCAACAGTTCGAGGTCAAGCACAGGTGGCAACCAGGGTCAGCAGGTCCAAGTCAGACCAAAGCGGGGTTCACAGTCTCTAGGCCACAGTGAGACCCAGAGGGGGACCAGAGTCACCTGGTCCAGGTGAGGTCCAGTTGTGGAACACACTCACCGGGTCCCAATTTTGCCCAGTTGAGGAGCATGGTGAGGCCCAGATGGGGACCGGAGTCCCCAAATCCAGGTGAAGCCCAGGTGGGGAGCACAGTCACCAGATCCAGGGTAGTCTCAGGTGCAGACCAGAATCACCAGGTCCTGGTGAGGTGCAGGTGGCAACCACACTTACCAGGTCCCGGTGAGGCCCTGGTGCGGACCAGAGTCACGAGGTACATGAGAAGCTAGCAACACTGCAGCCACCAGGTCCATATGATGTCCATGTGGGAACGAGAATCACCAGTTACAGGTGAGAACCAGGTGGGGATCTGACTCACCATGTCCAGGTGAGACCCAGGTGGGAACCAGTGTCACCATGTCCAGGTGTGGCCCATTTGAAGGCCAGAGTAAATAGGTCCAGCTGGGTCACTGTTATTTAACAGTGTAACCATATCCTGATGCTACCGAGGTGGGTACCGAGACACCAGGTCCTGTTGAAGCCCAGTTGGGACCAGAGACATGAGGGCCAGGTGAGGTCCCGATGGGAATCACAGTCACCAGGTCAGGTGAGGCGATGCTTAGGATCAGAGTCACCAGTTACAGGTGAGGCCAAGGTGGAGCCAGTGTCACCTGGTACAGAAAAGGCCAATGTCAGGACCAATGTTACCAGATTCAGGTCTGTCCCAGTGGGGAATAGAGTAACCATGTCCCGATGATGCCCAGGTAGAACCAGAGTCACCATGTCCAGATGAGGCGCAGGTGGGGAGCATATTCACTAGGTCCCGGTGAGGCCCAGTTGAGGACCAGAGTCACCAGGTCTAGTTGAGGCCTAGACGGGTACCAGATTCACCTGGTCTAGGTGACATCCAGATGGGGACAAGAGTCACCATGTCAGGGTGAGCCCCAGAGGGGATCCCGAGTCATCATGTCCAGGTGAGGCTCAGGTGTGGAACAGAGTATCCAGGTCATAATGGTTTACAGGTGAGGACCAGAGTCACCAGATCTGGATGAGGCCCAGTTAGGATCAGAGTCACCAGTTCCAGGTGAGGCCAAGAAGGAGTCCACAGCAATCAGGTCCATGTGGGGAACAAAGTCACCAGGACTGGGTGAGGCCCAGATGGGGACCAGATTCACCAGGTCCAGGTGAGGCCCATGTGGTGACCAGAGTCCCCGGGTCTAGGAGAGGACCAGGTAAGGACCAGATTCACCAGGTCCAAGAGGCCCACGTGGGGACCTGGTTCAACAGGTATGGGTGAGGCCCAGGTGGCAACCAAACTCACCAGGTCCAGGTGAGGGCAGCCTGCAGGCCTTGCAGAGGATTCGTGTCCCGATGATGCCCAGGTAGGGACCAGAGTTACCAGGTTCAGGTGAGGCCAACCTGCAGGCCATGCAGTGGAACCATGTCCGGATGATGCCCATTTAGTGCCCAGAGTCACCAGGTCCTGGTGAGTCCAACCTGCATGCCATGCCGTGAAACCATATGCCTATGATGCCCAGGTAGAGACCAGATATACCAGGTCCAGGTGAGGCCAACCTGCCGTTCATTCAGTGGAACCATGTCCCGATGATGCCCAGGTGAGGAACAGAGTCTCCAGGTCTGGGGGACGCGCAGAAAAATCAGAGTCACCATTTCCAGGTGAGGCCAAGAAAGAGTCCACAGCAATCAGGTCCAGGTGGGGAACAAAGTAACCAGGACTGGGTGAGTCCCAAATGGGGGCCGTATTCAGCAGGTCCAGGTGAGGTCCAGATGGGGACCAGAGTCCCCGGTTCTGGGAGAGGACCAGGTAAGGACCAGATTCACCAGGTCCAAGAGGACCACGTGGGTACATGGGTCACCATGCATGGTGAGGCCCAGATGGCAACCCCACTCACCAGTTCCCGGTGAGGCCAACCTGCAGGCCAGAGTACCAGATCCAGGTGAGGCCCTAGAGGGGAATGGAGTCACCAGGTAAATGTGAGTCTACAAGGACACCACAGTCACCAGTGCCAGTGTCGTCCATGTGGGAACCAGAGTCACCAGTCCAGGTGAGACCCAGCTAGGGACCACAGTCACCAGGTCCAGATTGAAGCCTAGGTGGGGGGACCAGAGTCATCAGGACCAGGTGAGGCCCAACTGTGGAGCAAAGTTATCATGTCCGGTTGAGACTCAGGTGTGGAACAGAGTATCCAGGTCATAATAGTCCACAGGTGAGGACCAGAGTCACCAGATCTGGGTGAGGTCCTGTTAGGTTCAGAGTCACCACTTCCAGGTGAGGCCAAGAAGGAGTCCACAGCAATCAGGTCCAGGTGGGGAACAAAGTCCCCGGGACGGCGTGAGGCCCAGATGGGGAAGATTCACCAGGCCCAGGTGATTCCCAGGTGGTGACCAGGTTACCAGTTCCGGGTGAGGACCAGGTAAGGACCAGATTCACCAGGTCCAAGTGAAGCCCACGTGGGACCTGTGTCACCAGGTATGGGTGAGGCCCAGGTGGCAACCCCAATCACCAGGTCCAGGTGAGGCCAACCTGCAGGCCATGCAGTGGAACCATGTCCCGATGATGCCCAGGTAGTGACCGGAGTCATCAGGTCCAAATGAGGCCCAGATGGGGCATATTCACTAGGTCCAGGTGAGGCCCAGTTGAGGACCAGAGTCACCAGATCTGGTTGAGGCCTAGAGGGGTACCAGAATAACCTGGTTCAGGTGACATCCAGATGGGTACCAGAGTCACCAGGTACGGTGAGTCCCATGTCCAGGTGAGCCTAAGGTGTGGAACAGAGTCACCAAGTACCAATAATTCCCAGGTGAGGACCAGAGTCACCAGGTCCAGGTGAGGCCCAGGTATATAAGAGAGTATCCAGGTCCCAAGGATGCCCAGGTAAGGACCAGAGTCAACAGGTGCAGGAGAGGCCCAAATATGGATCAGAGTCATTTTGTTCCAGGTGAGGCCAGATGGAGACCACAGGAACCAGGTCAGGAGAGCCCCATATGGGAACCAGAGCCACCAGATCCAGGTGAGGTCCAGGTTGGACCACAGTCACAAGGTCCAGGTGAGGCACAGGTGGCAACAGGATTCACCAAGTCCAGGTGAGGCCCAGGTGGCGACCAGTCACCAGATCCATGTGCGGACAAGCTAAGGACAAGATTCACCAGGCCCAAGTGAAAACCAAGGGGTGACCAGAGTCACCACGTAAGGGTGAGTCTCAGAGGGGGAACCAGAGTAACCAGTTTCGTTTGAGGCCCAGAATGGGACCAGAGGTCCCTGGTCAAAGTGAGGCTCAGCTGTGGAATAGAGTATCCAGGTCCCAATGATGCCTGGGTGAAGACCAGAGTCACTAGGGCCATGCAGGCCCAGATGGGGAACAGAATCACTAGGTCCTGGTGAGGCATAGGATAAGACCACAGTCACCAGTATCAGGTGAACCCCTTGTGGGAACCAGAGCCACTCTATCCAGCTGAGTCCCAGGTCCATGTGAGGCCCACGTGAGGACCAGATTCATCAGGTCGAATTGAGGCATAGCTGGGGACAAGAATCACCAGGTTTGGGTGCGGCCTAGGTGGGGCAAGATTCAGCAGTTCTGAGTTAGGTCAAAGTGGGGACGAGAGACATGAGGACCAGAGTCACCAGATCCAGGTGAAGTCCAGGTGGGGACCAGAGTCACCAGATCCAGGTGAAGTCCAGGTGGGGACCAGAGTCAACAGATCCAGGTGAAGCCCAGGTGGGGACCAGAGTCACTAGGTCCAGATGAGGCCCAGGTGAGGAACAGAGATACCAGATACACGTGAGGCCCCGGTGGGGATAAGAGGCAACAGGTCAATGTGAGGCCGGCTTGGGGACCATGGTTAACAGGTCTACTTGAGGCCCAGGTGTGGAACACAGTAAGCAGGTCCAGGTGAGTCCCCGGTGGTGACAAGAGTCACCACGTCCAGTTGAGGCCCAGTTGGGGACCAGGATCACTAGGTACAGCGGAGGCCCTTGAAAGAACCAGAGTCAACAGTTGGAGGTTAGGCGCATGTGGCAACCAGGGTCAGCAGGTCCAAGTCAGGCCAAAGTGGGGTTCACAGTCACCAGTGCACGGTGAGACCCAGAGTGGGACCAGAGTCACCTGGTCCAGGTGAGGTCCAGTTGTGGAACACAGTCACCGGGTCCCAATTTTGCCCAGTTGAGGACCATGGTCAACAGGGCCAGGTGAGGCCCAGATGGGGACCGGAGTCCCCAAATCCAGGTGAAACTCAGGTGGGGACCGCAGTCACCAGATCCAGGGTAGTCTCAGGTGCAGACAAACTCAACCAAACTCACCAGGTCCCAGTGAGGCCCTGGTGGGGACCAGAGTCACGAGGTGCATGAGAAGCTAGAAACACTGCAGCCACCAGGTCCACATGATGTCCATGTGGGAACGAGAATCACCAGTTACAGGTGAGGACCAGGTGGCGATCCGACTCACCATGTCCAGGGGAGACCCAGATGGGAACCAGTGTCACCATGACAGGTGTGGCCCAGGTAAAGACCAGAGTTAATAGGTCCGTCTGGGTCACTGTTGGTGAACAGTGTAACCATATCCTGATGCTACCCAGGTGCGTACCAGAGACACCAGGTCTCGGTGAGGCCCAGGTTGGACCAGAGACATGAGGTCCACGTGAGGTCCGATGGGAACCACAGTCACCAGGTCAGGTGAGGCCATGCTTTGGATCAGAGTCACCAGTTACAGGTGAGACCCAGGTGGAGCCAGAGTCACCTGGTAGACAAGAGGCCAAAGTCAGGACCAGAGTTACCAGGATCAGGTCAGTCCCAGAGGGGAATAGAGTAACCATGTCCCGATGATGCCCAGGTAGAACCAGAGTCACCAGGTCCAGATGAGGCGCAGGTTTGGAGCATGTTCACTAGGACCCGGTGAGGCCCAGTTGAGGACCAGAGTCACCAGGGCAAGTTGAGGCATAGAGGGGTACCAGATTCACCTGGTCTAGGTGACATCCAGATGGGCACCAGAGTCACCATGTCTGGCTGAGGCCCAGAGGGGATCAAGTGTCATCATGTCCAGGTGAGTCTCAGGTGTGTAACAAAGTATCCAGGTCATAATGGTCCAAAGGTGAGGACCAGAGTCACCAGATCTGGGTGAGACCCAGTTAGGATCCGAGTCACCAGTTACAGGTGAGGCCAAGAAGGAGTCCACAGCAATCAGGCCCAGGTGGGGAACAAAGTCACCAGGAATGGGTGAGGCCCAGATTGGGACCAGATTCACCAGGTCCAGGTTATTCCCAGGTGGTGACCAGAGTTACCAGTTCCGGGTGAGGACCAGGCAAGGAGCAGATTCACCAGGTCCAAGTGAGGCCCACGTGGGGACCTGTGTCACCAGGTATTGGTGAGCCCCAGGTGGCAGCCCCACTCACCAGGTCTAGGTGAGGCCAACCTGCAGGCAATGCAGAGGAACAGTGTTCCGATGATGCCCAGGTAGGGAACAGAGTTACCAGGTCCATGTGAGGTCAATCTGCAGGCCATTCAGTGGAACCATGTCCCGATGATGCCAAGTAGGGACCAGAGTCACCAGGTCCAATGATGCCCAGATGGAGCATATTCACTAGGTCCAGGTGAGGCCCAGTTGAGGACCAGAGTCACCAGATCTGGTTGAGGCCTAGAGGGGTACAAGAATCACCTGCTCCAGGTGACATCCAGGTGGGGACCAGAGTCACCAAGTCAGGGTGAGGCCCAGAGAGGTTACAGAGTTATCATGTCCATCTGAGGCTCAGGTGTGAAACAGAGTCACTACGTAACAATGATGCCCAGGAGATAACCAGAGTCACCATGTCTGGGTGACGCGCAGATAGCATCAGAGTCACCAGTTCCAGGTGAGGCCAAGAGAGTCCACAGCAATCAGGTCCAGGTGGGGAACAAAGTCACCAGGACTGGGTGAGGCCCAGATGGGGACCAGATTCACCAAGTCGAGGTGAGGCCGAGGTGGTGACCAGAGTCCCCGGGTGTGGGAGAGGTCCAGGTAAGTACCAGATTCACCAGGGCAAGAGGCCCACGTGGGGACCTGAGTCACCAGGTATGGGTGAGGCCCGGGGGACAATCCAACTCACCAGGTCCAGGTGAGGCCAACCTGCAGGCCAGAGTCACCAGATCCACGTGAGGCCCTAGAGGGGAACGGAGTCACCAGGTAAATGTGAGTCTACAAGGACACCACAGTCACCAGGTCCAGGTGTGGTTCATGTGGGAACGAGAGGCACCAGGTCCAGGTGAGACCATAATGGGGACCACAGTCACGAAGTCCAGATTGAGGCCTAGGTTGGGGGACCACAGTCATCAGGACCAGTTGAAGCCAAAGTGCGGAGAAAAGTTATCATGTCCAGGTGAGGCCCAGGTGGTGAACAGAGTAACCATGTCCCATTGATGTCAGGTTGGATAAGAGTCACAAGGTCCAGACGAGGCCTAAGTGAGGAGTAGATTCACCAGATCCTGTTGAGCCCAGTTGAGGACCAGTGTCCCCAGCTCCGGGTGAGTCCCAGAGGGGGACCAGAGTCACCCGGTTCTGGTGATATCCAGGTGGGGACCAGAGTCACCAGGTCAGGGTTTGGCCCAGAGGGGGACGAGATCACTAGGTCCAGGTGAGGCCCCCATGTGGCACTGAGATACCAGGTCCCATGATACCCATTTGAGGACCTGAGTCACCAGGTCCAGGTGAGGTCCCTGTGGGAACCGGTGACCTCATCAAGATGAGGCCCAGGTTGGACGACAGTCACCAGGTCCAGGTGAGGCCCAGGTGGTGACCAGGGTCCCCGGGTCTAGGAGAGGACCAGGTAAGGACCAGATTCACCAGGTCCAAGAGGCCCACGTGGGGACCTGGTTCAACAGGTATTGGTGAGGCCCAGGTGGCAACCACACTCACCAGGTCCAGGTGAGGCCAGCCTGCAGGCCTTGCAGAGGAACCGTGTCCCGATAATGCCCAGGTAGGGCCCAGAGTCACCAGATCCAGGTGAATCCAAGAATGAGTCCACAGCAATCAGGTCCAGGGGGGGGACAAAGTCACCAGGACTGGGTGAGTCCCAGATGGGGACCAGATTCATCAGGCCCTGGTGATTCCCAGGTGGTGACCAGAGTTACCAGTTCTTGGTGAGGACCAGGAAAGGACCAGATTCACCAGGTCCAAGTGAGGCATACGGGGGGACCTGTGTCACCAGGTAAGTGTGAGGAACAGATGGAAACCCCACTCACCACCCCAGGTGAGGCCAACCTACAGGCCATGCATCGGAACCATGTCCCGATGATGCCCAGGTAGGGACCAGAGTTACCAGGTCCAGGTAAGGCCAACCTGCAGGCCATGCAGTGTATCCATGACCCGATGATGCCCAGGTAGGTACCAGAGACACCACGTCAAAATAGGCCTAGATGGAGCATATTCACTAGGTTCAGGTGAGGCCCAGTTGAGGACCAGTGTCACCAGATCTGGTTTAGTCATAGAGGGATACCAGAATCACCTGATCCACGTGACATCCAGATGGGTACCAGAGTCTCCAAGTCAGGGTGAGGCCCAGAGAGGTTCCAGAGTCATCATGACCAGGTGAGGCTCAGGTGTGGAACAGAGTCACCAGGTACCAATGCTGCCCATGTGAGGACCAGAGTCACCAGGTATGGGTGACGCGCAGATAGGATCATAGTCACCAGTTCCAGGTGAGGCCAAGAACGAGTCCATAGCAATCAGGTCCAGGTGGGGAACAAAGTCACCAGGACTGGGTGAGGCCCAGATGGGGACCAGATTCACAAGGTCCAGGTGATTCCCAGGTGGTGACCAGAGTTACGTGTTCCGGGTGAGGACCAGGTAAGGACCAGATTCACCAGGTCCAAGTGAGGCCCACGTGGGGACCTGTGTCAGCAGGCATGTGTGAAGCCCAGGTGGCATTCCCACTCACCAGGTCCAGGTGAGGCGAACCTACAGGCCATGCAGAGGAACCATGTCCCGATGATGCCCATTTAGGGACCAGAGTAACCAGGTCCAGGTGAGGCCAACCTGCAGGCCATGCAGTGGAACCATGTCCCGATGATGCCCCAGTAGGGACCAGAGGAACCAGGTCCAAATGAGGCCCTGATGGAGCATATTCACTAGGTCCAGATGAGGCCCATTTGAGGACCAGAGTCACCATAACTGGTGAGGCCTAGAGGGGTACCAGAATCACCTGGTCCAGGTGACATCCAAATGGGGACCAGAGTCACCAGGTCAGGGTGAGGCCCAGAGAGGTTCCAGAGTCATCATGTCCAGGTGAGGCTCAGGTGTGGAACAGAGTCACCAGGTACCAATGATGCCCAGGTGAGGACCAGAGTCACCAGATCTGGGTGACGCGCACATAGGATCAGAGTCACCAGTTCCAGGTGAGGCCAAGGAGGTGTCCACAGCAATCAGGTCCAGGTGTTGAACAAAGTCACCAGGACTGGGTGGGGCCCAGATGGGGACCAGATTCACCAGGTCAAGGTGAGGCCCAGGTGGTGTCCAGAGACCCTGGATCTGGGAGAGGACCAGGAAAGGAACAGATTCACCAGGTCCAAGAGGCCCCCGTGGGGACCTGAGTCACCAGGTATGGGTGAGGGCCAGGTGGCAACCCCACTCACCAGGTCCAGGTGAGGCCAACATGCAGGCCATGCAGAGGAACCATGTCGCGATGATGCCCAGGTATGGACCAGAGTTACCAGGTCCAGGTGAGGGAAACCTGCAGAGAATGCAGTGGAAACATGTCCCGATGATGCACAGGTAGAACCAGAGTCACCTGGTCCAAATGCGGCCCAGATGGAGCATATTCACTAGGTCCAGTTGAGGCCTAGGTGCGGAACAGAGTCACCAGGTCTAGTTGAGGCCGAGAGGGGTACCAGATTCACCTGGTCTAGGTGACATCCAGATGGGGACCAGAGTCACCATGTCAGGGTGAGGCCCAGAGGGCATCCAGAGTCATCATGTCCAAATGAGGCTCAGGTGTGGAACAGAGTATCCAGGTCATGATGGTCCACAGGTGAGGACCAGAGAGACCAGATCTCGATGAGGCCCAGTTAGGATCATAGTCACGAGTTCCAGGTGAGGCCAAGAAGGAGTCCACAACAATCAGGTCGAGGTGGGGAACAAAGTTACCAGGACTGGGTAAGGCCCAGATGGGGACCAGATTCACCAGGGCCAGGTGATTCCCAGGTGGTGAGCAGAGTTACCAGTTCCGGGTGAGGACCAGGTAAGGACCAGATTCATCAGTTCCAGTTGAGGCCGAGGTGGTGACCGGAGTCCCCGGTTCTGGGAGAGTACCAGGTAAGGACCAGATTCACCAGGTCCCAGAAGCTCACAGGGGGACCTGAGTTACCAGGTATGGGTGAGGCCCAGGTGGCATCCCCACTCACAGGTCTAGGTGAGGCCAACCTGCAGGCCAGAGTCACCAGATCCACGTGAGGCCCTAGTGGGGACATCAGTCACCAGGTAAATGTGAGTCTACAAGAACACCACAGTCTCCAGGTCCAGGTGTGGTTCATGTGGGAACGAGAGTCACCAGGTCCAGGTGAGACCCAGGTGGGGACCACAGTCACCAGGTCCAGATTGAGGCCTAGGTGGGGGGATCAGAGTCATCAGGACCAGTTGAGGCCAAAGTGTGGAGCAAAGTTATCATGTCCAGATGAGGCCCAGGTTGGGAACAGTGTAACCATGTCCCATTGATGCCAGGTGGGAAAAGTGTCACAAGGTCCAGAAGAGGCCTAAGTGAGGAGTAGATTCACCAGGTCCTGTTGAGGCTCAGTTGAGGACCAGTGTCCCCAGCTCCGGGTGAGTCCCAGAGGGGGACTAGAGTCACCCGGTTCTGGTGATATCCAGGTGGGGACCAGAGTCACCACGTCACGGTGAGGCCCAGAGTGGGATGAGAATCACTAGGTCCAGGTGAGGCCCCGATGTGGAACTGAGAAACCAGGACCCCTGATGCCCATATGAGGACCTGAGTCACCAGGTCCAGGTGAAGCCTAGGTGGGGACCAGAGTCACCCGGTTCTGGTGATATCCAAGTGGGGACCAGAGTCACCAGGTCAGGGTGAGGCCCAGAGAGGGACGAGATCACTAGGTCCAGGTGAGGCCCCGATGTGGAACTGAGATACCAGATCTCATGATACCCATTGGAGGACCTGAGTCACCAGGTCCAGGAGAGGTCCCAGTGGGAACCAGTGACCTCTTCCAGATGAGGCCCAGGTGGGACCACAGTCACCAGGTCCAGGTGAGGCCCAGGTATATAAGAGAGTATCCAGGGCCCAATGATGCCCAGGTAAGGACCACAGTCACAAGGTCCAGGTGAGGCGCAGTTGGCAACAGGATTCACCAAGTCCAGGTGAGGCCCAGGTGGCGACCAGTCACCACATCCAGGTGCGGACCAGCTAAGGACCATTTTCACCAGGTCCAAGTGAAAACCAAGGGGTGACCAGAGTCACCAGGTAAGGGTGAGGCCCAGAGGGGGAACCAGAGTAACCAGTTTAGTTTGAGGCCCAGAATGGGACCAGAGGTCCCTGGTCAAAGTGAGGCTCAGGTGGGGAATAGAGTATCCAGGTCCCAATGATGCCTGGGTGAGGACCAGAGTCACTAGGGCCATGCAGGCCCAGATGGGGAACAGAATCACTAGGTCCTGGTGAGGTATAGGATAAGAACACAGTCACCAGTATCAGGTGAACTCCTTGTGGGAACCAGAGCCACTCTATCCAGCTGAGTCCCAGGTCCATGTGAGGCCCACGTGAGGATCAGATTCATCAGGTCGAATTGAGGCATAGCTGGGGACAAGAGTCACCAGGTTTGTGTGTGGCCTAGGTGGGGCAAGATTCAGCAGTTCTGAGTTAGGTCAAAGTGGGGACGAGAGACACCAGGTCCAGGTGAGGCCAAACTGAGGACCAGAGTCACCAGATCCAGGTGAGGTCCATGTTGGAAAGAGAGTCACCAGGTCCAGGATAGGTCCAGAAGGGGGCCAGAGTCACCAGATCCAGGTGAAGTCCAGGTGGGACCAGAGTCACCAGATTCAGGTGAAGCCCATGTGGGGACCAGAGTCACTAGGTCTAGATGAGGCCCAGGTGAAGACCAGAGTTACCAGGTACACGTGATTCCCCGGCGGGGATCAGATGCAACAGGTCCATGTGAGGACAGCTTGGGGACGATGGTCAACAGGTCTACTTGAGGCCCAGGTGTGGAACACAGTAAGCAGGTCCAGGTGAGTCCCCGGTGGTGACAAAGATCACCACGTCCAGGTGAGGCCCAGGTGGGGAACAGGATCACCAGGTACCTTGGAGGCCCTTGAGAGAGCCAGAGTCAACATTTCGAAGTCAGGCGCAGCTGGCAACCAGGGTCAGCAGGTCCAAGTAAGCCCAAAGTGGGGTTCACAGTCACTAGGGCACGGTGAGACCCAGAGGGGGACCAGAGTCACCTGGTGCAAGTGAGGTCCAGTTGTGGAACACAGTCAGCGGGTCCCAATTTTGCCCAGTTGAGGGCCATGGTCAACAGGGCCAGGTGAGCCCCAGATGGGGACCGGAGTCCACAAATCCAGGTGAAGCCCAGGTGTGGACCACAGTCACCAGATCCAGGGTATTCTCAGGTGCAGACCAGAATCACCAGGTCCAGGTGAGGTACAGGTGGCAACCACACTCACCAGGTCCCGGTGAGGCCCTGGTGGGGACCAGAGTCACGAGTTACATGAGAAGCTAGAAACACTGCAGCCAACATGTCCACATGATGTCCATGTGGGAACGAGAATCACCAGTTACAGGTGAGGACCACGTGGGGATCCGACTCACCATGTCCAGGTGAGACCCAGGTGGGAACCAGTGTCACCATGTCCAGGTGTGGCCCAGGTGATGACCAGAGTTAATAGGTCCGGCTGGGTCACTGTTAGTGAACAGTGTAACCATATCCTGAAGCTACCCAGGTGGGTACCAGAGACACCAGGTCCTGGTGAGGCCCAGGTGGGACCAGAGACATGAGGTCCAGGTGAGGTCCCGATGGGAACCACAGTCACCAGGTCAGGTGAGGCCATGCTTAGGATCAGAGTCACTAGTTACAGGTGAGGCCCAGGTGGAGCCAGAGTTACCTGGTAGAGAAGTGGCCACAGTCAGGACCAGAGTTACCAGCATCAGGTCAGTCTCAGTGGGGAATAGATTAAGCATATCCCGATGATGCCTAGGTAGAACCAGAGTCACCAGGTCAAGATGAGGCGCAGGTGGGGACCATATTCACTACGTCCCGGTGAGCCCCAGTTGAGGACCAGAGTCACCAAGTCAAGTTGAGGCCTAGAGTGGTACCAGATTCACCTGGTCTAGGTGACATCCAGATGGGGACAAGAGGAACCATGTCAGGCTGAGGCCCAGAGGGATCCAGAGTCATGATGTCCAGGTGAGGCTCAGGTGTGGAACAGAGTATCCAGGTCATAATGGTCCACAGGTGAGGACCAGAGTCACCAGATCTGGATGAGGCCCAGTTAGGATCAGAGTCACCAGTTCCAGGTGAGGCCAAGAAGGAGTCCACAGCAATCAGGTCCATGTGGGGAACAAAGTCACCAGGACTGGGTGAGGCCCACATGGGGACCAGATTCACCAGGTCCAGCTGAGGCCCAGGTGGTGACCAGAGTCCCCTGGTCTAGGAGAGAATCAGGTAAGGCCCAGATTCACCAGGTCCAAGAGGCCCACGTGGGGACCTGGTTCAACAGGTATGGGTGAGGCCCAGGTGGCAACCACACTCACCGGGTCCAGGTGAGGCCAGCCTGCATGCCTTGCAGAGGATCCGTGTCCCGATGATGCCCAGGTAGGGACCAGAGTTACCAGGTCCAGGTGAGGCCAACCTGCAGGCCATGCAGTGGAACCATGTCCGGATGATGCCCAGGTAGTGCCCAGAGTCACCAGGTCCTGGTGAGTCCAACTTGCATGCCATGCAGTGAAACCATATCTCTATGATGCCCAGGTAGAGACCAGAATTACCAGGTCCAGGTGAGGCCAACCTGACGTTCATGCAGTGGAACCATGTCCCGATGATGCCCAGGTGAGGAACAGAGTCACCAGGTCTGGGGGACGCGCAGAAAAGATCAGAGTCACCATTTCCAGGTGAGGCCAAGAAAGAGTCCACAGCAATCAGGTCCAGGTGGGGAACAAAGTAACCAGGACTGGGTGAGTCCCAGATGGGGACGAGACTCACCAGGTCCAGGTGAGGTCCAGTTGGGGACCAGAGTCCCCGGTTCTGGGAGAGGACCAGGTAAGGACCAGATTCACCAGGTCCAAGAGGCCCACGTTGCTACGTGGGTCACCAGGTATTGGTGAGGCCCAGGTGTCAACCCCACTCACCAGGTCCAGGTGAGGCCAACCTGCAGGCCAGAGTCACCAGATCCATGTGAGTATCTAGTGGGGACTGGAGTCTCCAGGTAAATATGAGTCTACAAGAACACCACAGTCACCAGTGCCAGTGTCGTTCATGTGGGAACCAGAGTCACAAGTCCAGGTGAGACCCAGCTGGGGACCACAGTCACCAGGTCCAGATTGAGGCCTAGGTGGGCGGACCAGAGTCATCAGGACCAGTTGAGGCCAAAGTGCGGAGAAAAGTTATCATGTCCAGGTGAGGACCAGGTGGGGAACAGAGTAACCATGTCCCATTGATGCCAGGTGGGAAAAGACTCAGAAAGTCCAGACGAGGCCTAAGTGAGTAGTAGATTCACCAGGTCCTTTTGAGGACCAGTTGAGGACCACTGTCCCCAGCTCCGGGTGAGTCCCAGAGGGGGACAAGAGTCAGCCGGTTCCGGTGATATATAGGTGGGGACCAGAGTCACCACGTCACGGTGAGGTCCAGAGCGGACGAGAATCACTAAAACCAGGTGAAGCCCCGATGTGTAACTGAGAAACCAGGTGAATGATGCCCATATGAGGACCTGAGTCACCAGGTCCAGGTGATGTCCCTGTGGGGACTAGTCACCTCGTCCAGGTGAGGCCCAGGTGGGACCACAGTCACCAGGTCCAGGTGAGGCCCAGGTATATAAGAGAGTATCATGGTCCCAATGATGCCCAGGTAAGGACCAGAGTCAACAGGTCCAGATGCGGCGCAGGTGGGAAGCATATTCACTAGGTTCCGGTGAGGCCCAGTTGAGGACCAGAGTCACCAGGTCTAGTTGAGGCCTAGAGGGGTTCCAGATTCACCTGGTCTAGGTGACATCCTGATGGGGACTAGAGTCACCATGTCAGGGTGAGGCCCAGAGGGGATCCAGAGTCATCATGTGCAGGTGAGGCTCAGGCGTGGAACACAGTATCCAGGTCATAATGGTCCACAGGTGAAGACCAGAGTCACCAGATCTGGCTGAGGCCCAGTTAGGATCAGAGTCACCAGTTCCGGGTGAGGCCAAGAAGGAGTCCACAGCAATCAGGTCCAGGTGGGGAACAAACACAGCAGGACTTGGTGAGGCACAGATGGGGACCAGATTCACCAGGTCCAGGTGAGGCCCAGGTGGTGACCAGGGTTACAAGTTCCGGGTGACCACCAGGTAAGGACCAGATTCACCAGGTCCAATCTAGGCCCACGTGGGGAACTTTGTCACCAGGTATGGGTGAGGCGAGGGGACACACTCACCAGTTCCAGGAGAGGCAACCTGCAGGCCATGTAGAGGAACCAGGTCCAGATGATGCTCAGCTAGGGACGAGAGTTACCAGGTCCAGGTGAGGCCAACCTGAAGGCCATGCAGTGGAACCATGTCCCGATGATGCCCAGGTAGGTACCAGAGTCACCAGGTCCAGGTGAGGCCAACCTGCAGGTCATGCAGTGGAACCATGTCCCGATGATGCCCAGGTAGGGACCAGAGTCACCAGGTCCAAATGAGGCCCAGATGGAGCATATTCACTAGGTCCACGTGAGGCCCAGTTGAGGACCAGAGTCACCAGACCTGGTTGAGTCCCAGAGGGGTACCATAATCCCCTGGTCCACGTGACATCCATATGGGGACCAGAGTCACCAGGTCGGGTTGATAGCCAGAGAGGTTCCAGAGTCATCATGACCAGGGGAGCCTCAGGTATGGAACAGAGTCACCAGGACCAATGATCCCCGGTGAGGACCAGAGTTACCAGGTACACGTAGGCCCCGGTGGGGTTAAGAGGCAACAGGTCCATGTGAGGCCGGATTGGGGACCATGGTCAACAGGTCTAATTGAGGCCCAGGTGTGGAACACCGTAAGCAGGTCCAGGTGAGTCCCCGGTGGTGACAAGAGTCCAGTTGAGGCCCAGATGCGGACGAGGATCACCAGGATCAGGGGAGGCCCTTGAAAGAACCAGAGTCAACAGTTCGAGGTCAGGCGCAGGTGGCAACCAGGGTAAGCAGGTCCAAGTCAGGCCAAAGTGGGGTTCACAGTCACTAGGGCACGGTGAGACCCAGAGGGGGACCAGAGTCACCTGGTCCAGGTGAGGTCCAGTTGTGGAACACTGTCCCCAGGTCCCAATATTGCCCAGTTGAGGACCATGGTCAACAGGTCCAGGTGAGGCACAGATGTGGACCGGAGTCCCCAAATCCAGGTGAATCCCAGGTGGGGACGACAGTCACCATATCCAGGGTAGTCTCACATGCAGACCAGAATCATCAGGTCCAGGTGAGGTGCAGGTGACAACCAAACTCACCAGGTCCCAGTGAGGCCCTGGTGGGGACCAGAGTCACAAGGTACATGAGAAGCTAGAAACACTGCAGCCACGAGGTCCACATAATGTTCATGTGGGAACGAGAATCAGCAGTTACAGGTGAGGACCAGGTGGCGATCCGACTCACCATGCCCAGGTGAGACACAGATGGGAACCAGTGTCACCATGACAGGTGTGGCCCAGGTGAAGACCAGAGTTAATAGGTCCGTCTGGGTCACTGTTAGTGAACAGTGTAACCATATCCTGATGCTACCCAGGTGGGTACCAGAGACACCAGGTCCCGGTGAGGCCCAGGTTGGACCAGAGACATGAGGTCCACGTGAGGTCCGATGGGAACCACAGTCACCAGGTCAGGTGAGGCCATGCTTTGGATCAGAGTCACCAGTTACAGGTGAGACCCAGGTGGAGCCAGAGTCACCTGGTAGAGAAGGGGCCAAACTCAGGACCAGAGTTACCAGGATCAGGTCAGTCCCAGAGGGGAATAGAGTAATCATGTCCTGATGATGCCCAGGTAGAAACAGAGTCACCAGGTCCAGATGAGGCGTAGGTTTGGAGTATGTTCAATAGGTCCCGGTGAGGCCCAGTTGAGGACCAGAGTCACCAGGGCAAGTTGAGGCCTAGAGGGGTACCAGATTCACCTGGTCTAGGTGACATCCAGATGGGGACCAGAGTCACCATGTCTGGCTGAGGCCCAGAAGGGATCCAGTGTCATCATGTTCAGGTGAGTCTCAGGTGTGTAACAAAGTATCCAGGTCATAATGGTCCACAGGTGAGGACCAGAGTCACCAGATCTGGTTGAGACCCAGTTAGGATCCGAGTCACCAGTTACAGGTGAGGCCAAGAAGGAGTCCACAGCAATCAGGCCCAGGTGGGGAACAAAGTCACCATGAGTGGGTGAGGCCCATTGGGGACCAGATTCACCAGGTCCAGGTTATTCCCAGGTGGTGACCAGAGTTACCAGTTCGGGGTGAGGACCAGGCAAGGAGCAGATTCACCAGGTCCAACTGAGGCCCACGTGGGGACCTGTGTCACCAGGTATTGGTGAGCCCCAGGTGGCAGCCCCACTCACCAGGTCTAGGTGAGGCCAACCTGCAGGCAATGCAGAGGAACAGTGTTCCGATGATGCCCAGGTAGGGAACAGAGTTACCAGGTCCAGGTGAGGTCAATCTGCAGGCCATTCAGTGGAACCATGTCCCGATGATGCCAAGTAGGGACCAGAGTCACCAGGTCCAATGATGCCCAGATGGAGCTATTCACTAGGTCCAGGTGAGGCCCAGTTGAGGACCAGAGTCACCAGATCTGGTTGAGGCCTAGAGGGGTACAAGAATCACCTGGTCCATGTGACATCCAGGTGGGGACCAGAGTCACCAAGTCAGGGTGAGGCCCATAGAGGTTACAGAGTCATCATGTCCATGGGAGGCTCAGGTGTGAAACAGAGTCACTATATAACAATGATGCCCAGGAGATAACCAGAGTCACCATGTCTGGGTGACGCGCAGATAGCATCAGAGTCACCAGTTCCAGGTGAGGCCAGAAGGAGTCCACAGCAATCAGGTCCAGGTGGGGAACAAAGTCACCAGGACTGAGTGAGGCCCAGATGGGGCCAGATACACCAGGTCCAGGTGATTCCCAGGTGGTGACAGGGTTACCAGGTCCGGGTGAGGACCAGGTAAGGACGAGATTCACCTGGGCATACTGGGGCTCACGTGGGGACCGGTGTCACCATGCATGCGTGAGGCCCTGGTGGCAACCCCACTCACCAGGTCCAGGTGAGGCCAACCTGCAGTCCATACAGAGGAATCATGTCCCGATGATGCCCAGGTAGGTACCAGAGACACCAGGTCCAAATGAGGCCTAAATGGAGCATATTCACTAGGTTCAGGTGAGGCCCATTTGAGGACCAGTGTCACCAGATCTGGTTGAGGCCTAAAGGGGTACAAGAATCACCTGGTCCAGGTGACACCCACATGGGGACCAGAGTCACCAGGTCAGGTGAGGCCCAGAGGGTTTCCAGAGTCATCATGTCCAGGTGAAGCTCAGGTGTGGAACAGAGTCACCAGGTACCAATGATGCCCAGAGTCACCAGGTGCCCAATGATGCCCAGGTGACCAGAGTCACCAGGTCTGGGTGACGACAGATAGGATCAGAGACACCAGCTCCAGGGAAGACCAAGAAAGTGTCCACAGCAATCAAGTCCAGGTGGGGAACAAAGTCACCAGGAATGGGTGAGGCCCAGATGGGGACCAGATTCACCAGGTCCACGTGAGGCCTAGGTGGTGACCAGAGTCCCCAGGTCTGGGAGAGAACCAGGTAAGGACCAGATTCACCAGGTATAAGAGGCCCACGCGGGGACGTGATTCACCAGGTATGGGTGAGGCCCAGGTGGCAACCCACTCACCAGCTCCAGGTGAGGCCAACCTGCAGGCCAGAGTAACCAGATACACGTGAGGCCCTAGAGGGGACCGGAGTCACCAGGTAAATGTGAGTCTACAAGAACACCACAGTCACCAGGTCCAGGTGTGGTTCATGTGGGAACGAGAGTCCCCAGGTCCAGGTGAGACCCAGTTGGGGACCACAGTCATCAGGTCCAGATTGCGGCAGAGGTGGGGAGACCAGATTCATCAGGAACAGTTGAGGCCAAAGTGTGGATCAAAGTTATCATGTTCAGGAGGGGCCCAGGTGGGGAACAGAGTAACCATGTCCCATTGATGCCAGGTGGGAAAAGAGTCACAAGGTCCAGACGATGCCTAAGTGAGGAGTAGATTCAACAGGTCCTGTTGAGGCCCAGCTGAGGACCAGTGTCCCCAGATCCGGGTGAGTCCCAGAGGGGGACCAGAGTCACCTGGTTCTGGTGATATCCAGGTGGGAACCAGAGTAACCACGTCAGGGTGAGGCCCAGAGGGGGACAAGAATCACTAGGTCCAGGTGAGGCCCCGATGTGGAACTGAGAAACCAGGTCCCATGATGCCCATATGAGGAACTGAGTCACCAGGTCCAGGTGAGGTCCCTGTGGGAACCAGTCACCTCGTCCAGGTGAGGTCCAGGTGGGACCAGAGTCACAAGGTCCAGGTGAGGCGCAGGTGGCAACAGGATTCACCAAGTCCAGGAGAGGCCCAGGTGGCGACCAGTCAGCTGGAAAGAGAGTCAACAGGTCCAGGAGAGGTCCAGGTGGGGACCAGAGTCACCAGATCCAGGTGAGTTCCAGGTGAGGACCAGAGTCACCAGATCCAGGTGAAGCCCAGGTGGGGACCAGTGTCACTAGGTCCAGTTGAGTCCCAGGTGAGGACCAGATTTACCAGGTACACCTAGGCCCCGGTGGGGATCAGAGGCAACAGGTCCATGTGAGGCCGGCTTGGGGACCATGGTCAACAGGTCTATTGAGGCCCAGGTGTGGAACACAGTAAGCAGCTCCAGGTGAGTCCCCAGTGGTGACAAGAGTCCCCACGTCCAGGTGAGGCCCGGTGGGGACCAGGGTCACCAGGTACAGGGGAGGCCCTTGAAAGAACCAGAGTCAACAGTTGGAGGTATGGCGCTGATGGCAACCAGGTTCAGCAGGTCCAGGTCAGGCCAAAGTGGGGTTCACAGTCACTAGGGCACGGTGAGACCCAGAGGGGGACCAGAGTCACCTGGTCCAGGTGAGGTCCAGTTATGGAACACAGTCACCGGGTCCCAATTTTGCCCAGTTTAGGACCATGGTCAACAGGGCCAGGTGAGGCCCAGATGGGGACCGGAGTCCCCAAATCCAGGTGAAGCCCAGGTGGGGACCACAGTCAGCACATCCAGGGTAGTCTCGGGTGCAGACCAAATCACCAGGTCCACGTGAGGTGCAGGTGGCAACCACACTCACCAGGTTCCGGTGAGGCCCTGGTGGGGACCAGAGTCACGAGGTACATGAGAAGCTAGAAACACTGCAGCCACCAGGTCCATATGCTGTCCATGTGGGAACGAGAATCACCAGTTTAGGTGAGGACCAGGTGGGGATCCGACTCACCATGTCCAGGTGAGACCCAGGTGGGAACCAGTGTCACCACGTCCAGGTGTGGCCCAGGTGAAGACCAGTGTTAATAGGTCCGGCTGGTTCACTGTTAGTGAACAGTGTAACCATATCCTGATGCTACCCAGGTGGGTACCAGAGACACCAGGTCCTGGTGAGGCCCAGGTGGGACGAGAGACCTGAGGTCCAGAATATGTCACGATGGGAACCACAGTCACCAGGTCAGGTGAGGCCATGCTTACGTCAGAGTCACCAGTTACAGGTGAGGCCCAGGTGGAGCCAGAGTCACCTGGTACAGAAGAGGCCAAAGTCATGACCAGTGTTACCGGGATCAGGTCAGTCCCATTGGGAAATAGAGTAACCATGTCTCGATGATGCCCAGGTAGAACCAGAGTCACCAGGTCCAGATGAGGCACAGGTAGGGAGCATATTCACTAGGTCCCGGTGAGGCCCAGTTGAGGACTAGCGTCACCAGGTTTAGTTGAGGACTAGAGGGGTACCAGATTCACCTGGTCTTGGTGACATCCAGATGTGGACCAGAGTCACAATGTCAGCGTGAGGCCCAGAGGGGATCCATAGTCATCATGTCCAGGTGATGCTCTGGTGTGGAACAGAGTATCCAGGTCATAATGGTCCACAGTAGAGGACCAGACTCACCAGATCTGGGTGAGGTCCAGTTAGGATCATCGTCACCATTTCCAGGTGAGGCCAAGAAGGAGTCCACAGCGATCAGGTCCATGTGGGGAACAAAGTCACCAGGACTGGGTGAGGCCCAGATGGGAACCAGATTCACCAGGTCCAGGTGAGGCCCAAGTGGTGTCCAGAGACCTCGGTTCTGGGAGAGGACCAGGTAAGGACCAGATTCACCAGGTCCAAGAGACCCACGTGGGGACCTGAGTCACCAGGTATGGGTGAGGCACAGGTGGCAACTCCACTCACCAGGTCCAGGTGAGGCCAAACTGCAGGCCAGAGTCAACAGATCCATGTGAGGCCCTTGGGGATCGGAGTCACCAGGTAATTGTGTCTACCAGAAGAAAACAGTCACCAGGTCCAGGTGTGGTTCATGTGGGAACGTGAGTCACCAGGTCCAGGTGACACCCAGGTGGGGACCATAGTCACCAGGTCCAGATTGAGGCCTAGGTGGGAGGACCAGTGTCATCAGGACCCTTTGAGGCCAAAGTGTGGAGCAAAGTTATCATGTCCAGGTGAGGCCCAGGTGGGGAACAGAGTAACCATGTCCCATTGATGCCAGGTGGTAAAAGAGTCACAATGTCCAGACGAGGCCTAAGTGAGGAGTAGATTCACCAGGTCCTGTTGAGGCCCAGTTGAGACCCAGTATCCCCATCTCAGGGTAAGGCCCAGAGTGCGACGAGAATCACTAGGTCCAGGTGAGGCCCCGATGTGGAACTGAGAAACCAGGTCCCAGGATGCCCATATGAGGACCTGAGTCACCAGGTCCAGGTGAGGTCCCTGTGGGAACCAGTCACTTCGTCCAGGTGAGGCCCAGGTGGTGACCAGAGTCCCCGGGTCTTGGAGAGGACCACGTAAGGACGAGATTCACCAGGTCCAAGAGGCCCACGTGGGGACCTGAGTCACCAGGTTTGGGTGAGGCCCAGGTGGCAACCCCACTCAACAGGTCCAGGTGAGGCCAATCTGCAGGCCACAGTCACCAGATCCAGGTGAGACCCTAATGGGGACCGCAGTCACCAGGTAAATGTGAGTCTACAAGAACACCACAGTCACCAGGTCCAGGTGTGGTTCATGTCGGAACGAGAGTCACGATGTCCAGGTGAGACCCAGATGGGGACCACAGTCACCATGTGCTGATTGAGGCCTAGGTGGGGAGACCAGAGTCATTAGTACCAGTTGAGGCCAAAGTTTGTAACAAAGTTATCATGTCCAGTTGAGGCCCACGTGGGGAACAGAGTAACCATGTCCCATTGATGCCAGGTGGGAAAAGTGTCACAAGGTTCAGACGAGGCCTAAGTGAGGAGTAGATTCACCAGGTCCTGTTGAGGCCGAGGTGAGGACCAGTGTCCCCATCTCCGGGTGAGTCCAAGAGGGGGACTAGAATCACCCGGTTCTGGTGATATCCAGGTGGGGACCAGAGTCACCACGTCAGGGTGAGAACCATAATGGGACGAGAATCACTAGGTCCAGGTGAGGCCCCGATGTGGAACTGAGAAACCACGTCCCATGATGCCCATATGAGGACCTGAGTCACCATGTCCAGGTGAGGTCCTTGTTGGAAGCAGTCACCTCGTTCAGGTGAGCCCCAGGTGGGACCACAGTCACCAGGTCAAGTTTTGGCCCAGGTATATAAGAGAGTATCCAGGTCCCAATGATGCCTGGGTGAGGACCAGAGTCACTAGGGCCATGGAGGCCCAGATGGGGAACAGAATCACTAGGTCCTGGTGAGGCATAGAATAAGACCACAGTCAGCAGTATCAGGTGAGCCCCTTGTGGGAACCAGAGCCACTCTATCCAGCTGAGTCCCAGGTCCATGTGAGGCCCACGTGAGGACCAGATTCATCAGGTCGAATTGAGGCATAGCTGGGGACAAGAGTCACCAGGTCTGTGTGTGGCTTAGGTGGGGCAAGATTCAGCAGTTCTGAGTTAGGGCAAGGTAGGGACGAGAGACACCAGGTCCAGGTGAGGCCAAACTGAGGACCAGAGTCACCAGATCCAGGTGAGGTCCATGTTGGAAAGAGAGTCACCAGGTACAGGAGAGGTCCAGGTGGGGACCAGAGTCACCAGATCCAGGTGAAGCCCAGGTGGGGACCAGAGTCACAAGTTCCAGACGAGGCCTAAGTGAGGAGTAGATTCACCAGGTCCTGTTGAGGCCCATTTGAGGACCTGTGTCCCCAGCTCCGGGTGTGTCACCCGGTTCTGGTGATATCCAGGTGGGGACCAGAGTCACCAGTCAGGGTGAGGCCCAGAGGGGGACGAGAATCACTAGGTCCAGTTGAGGCCCCAATGTGGAACTGAGAAACCCGGTCCCATGATGCCCATGTGAGGACCTGAGTCACCAGGTCCAGGTGAGGTCCCTGTGGGAACCAGTCACCTCGTCCAGGTGAGGCCCAGGTGGGACCACAGTCACCAGGTCCAGGTGAGTCCCCGTTATATAAGAGACTATCCAGGTCCCAATGATGCCCAGGTAAGGACCAGAGTCAAAACGTCCACGAGAGGCCCAAATATGGATCACAGTCATTGTGTTCCAGGTGAGGCCAGATGGAGACCACAGGAACCAGGTCCAGGAGAACCCCATATGGGAACCAGAGCCACCAGATCCAGGTGAGGTCCAGGAGGGACCACTGTCACAAGGTCCAGGTGAGGCGCAGGTGGCAACAGGATTCACCAAGTCCAGGTGAGGCCCAGGTGGCGACCAGTCACCAGATACAGGTGCGGACCAGCTTAGGACCAGATTCACCAGGCCCAAGTGAAGCCCAAGGGGTGACCGGAGTCACCAGCTAAGGGTGAGGCCCAGAGGGGAACCAGAGTAACCAGTTTAGTTTGAGGCCCAGAATGGGACCAGAGGTCCCTGGTCAAAGTGAGGCCCAGGTGTGGAATAGAGTATCCAGGTCCCAAAGATGCCTGGGTGAGGACCAGAGTCACTAGGGCCATGCAGGCCCAGATGGGGAACAGAATCACTAGGCCCTGGTGAGGCAGAGAATATGACCACAGTCAGCACTATCAGGTGAACCCCTTTTGGGAACAAGAGCCACTTTATCCAGCTGAGTCCCAGGTCCATGTGAGGCCCACGTGAGGACCAGATGCATCAGCTCGAATTGAGGCATAATTCGGGACAAGAGTCATCAGGTGTGGGTGCGGCCTAGGTGGGGGAAGATTCAGCAGTTCTGAGTTAGGTCAAAGTGGGGACGAGAGACACCAGGTCCAGGTGAGGCCAAACGGAGGACCAGAGTCACCAGATCCAGGTGAGGTCCAGATGGGGACCAGAGTCACCAGATCCAGGTGGGGTCCATGTTGGAAAGAGAGTCACCAGGTCCAGGAGAGGTCCAGGTGGGGACCAGAGTCACCAGATGCAGGTGAAGTCCAGGTGGGGATCAGAGTCACCAGATCCAGGTGAAGCCCATGTGGGGACCAGAGTCACTATGTCTAGATGAAGCCCAGGTGAGGATCAGAGTTACCAGGTACACGTGAGGCGCCGGCAGGTATCAGAGGCAACAGGTCCATGTGAGGCAGGCTTGGGGACCATGGTCAAGAGTTCTACTTGAGGCCCAGTGTGGAACACTGTAACCAGGTCCAAGTAAGTCCCCGGTGGTGACAAGAGTCACCAGGTCCAGGTGAGGCCCGGGTGGGGACCAGGATCACCAGGTACAGGGGAGGCCCTTGAAAGACCCAGAGTCAACAGTTCGAGGTCAGGCGCAGGTGGCAACCAGGGTCAGCAGGTCCAAGTCAGGCCAAAGTGGGGTTCACTGTCACTAGAGCACGGTGAGACCCAGAGGGGGACCAGAGTCACCTGGTCCAGGGGAGGTCCAGGTGTGGAACACAGTCACCGTGTCCCAAATTTGCCCAGTTGAAAACCATGGTCAACAGGGCCAGGTGAGGTCCAGATGGGAATCGGAGTGCCCAAATCCACGTGAAGCCCAGGTTGGGACCACAGTCACCAGATCCAGGGTAGTCTCAGGTGCAGACCAGAATCACCAGGTCCATGTGAGGTGCAGGTGGCAACCACACTCACCAGGTCCCGGTGAGGCCCTGGTGGGGACCAGAGTCACGAGGTACATGAGAAGCTAGAAACACTGCAGCCACCAGGTCCACATGATGTCCATGTGGGAAAGAGAATCACCAGTTACAGGTGAGTACCAGGTGGGGATCCGACTCACCATGTCCAGGTCAGACCTAGGTGGGAACCAGTGTCACCATGTCCAGGTGTGGCGAGGTGAAGACCAGAGTTAATACGTCCGGCTGGGTGATTGTTAGTGAACAGTGTCACCATATCCTGAAGCTACCCAGGTGGGTACAAGAGACCCCAAATCATGGTGAGGCCCAGGTGGGACCAGAGACATGAGGTCCAGGTGAGGTCCCGATGGGAACCACAGTCACCAGGTCAGGTGAGGCCATGCTTAGGATCAGAGTCAAGGTTACAGGTGAAGCCCAGGTGGAGCCAGAGTCACCTGGTACACAAGAGGCCAAAGTCAGGACTAGAGTTACCAGGATCAGGTCAGGTCCTGTGGGGAATAGAGTAACCATGTCCCGATGATGCCCAGGTAGAATCAGAGTGACCAGGTCCAGATGAGGCGCAGGTGGGGAGCATATTCACTAGGTCCCGGTGAGGCCCAGTTGAGGACCAGAGTCACCAGGTCTAGATGAGGCCTAGAGAGGTAGCAGATTCACCTTGTCTAGGTGACATCCAGTTGGGGAACAGAGTCACCATGTCAGGCTGAGGCCCAGAGGTGATCCAGAGTCATCATGTCCAGGTGAGGCTCAGGTGTGGAACAGAGTATCCAGACCATAATGTTCCAAGGTGACCAGACTTACCAATTCTGGTTGAGGACCAGGTAAGGACCAGATTCACCAAGTCCAAGTGAGGCCCAATTGGGGACCGGTGTCACCAGGCATGGGGGAGGCCCATGTGGCAACCCCACTCACCAGGTCCAGGTGAGGCCAACCTGCAGGCCATGCAGAGGAACCATGTCCCGATGATTCCCAGCTAGGGACCAGAGTTACCAGGTCCAGGTGAGGTCAACCTGCAGGCCATGCAGTGGAACCATGTCCCCATGATGCCCAGGTAAGGACCAGAATCACCAGGTCCAATGAGGCCCAGAAGGAGCATATTCACTAGGTCCAGGTGAGGTCCAGTGGAGGACAAGAGTCACCAGACCTGGTTGTGGCCTAGAGGGGTACCAGAATCACCTGGTTCAGGTGACATCCAGATGGGGACCAGAGTCTCCATGTCAGGATGAGGCCCAGAGCGGTTCCAGAGTCATCATGTCCAGGTGAGGCTCAGGTGTGGAACAGAGTCACCAGGTACCAAAGATGCCCAGGTGAGGACCAGAGTCACCAGGTCTGGGTGACGGGCAGATAGGATCAGAGTCACCAGTTCCAGGTGAGGCGAAGAAAGAGTCCACAGCAATCAGATACAGGTGGGGAACAAAGTCAACAGGCCTGGGTGAGGCCCAGATGGGGATCAGATTCACCAGGTCCACGTAGGCCCAGGAGGTGACCAGAGACCCCGGGGCTGGGAGACGACCAGGTAAGAACCAGATTCACCAGCTAGAAGAGGCCCACGTGGGGACAGAGTCACCAGGTTTGGGTGAGGCCCAGGTGGCAACCCACTCACCAGGTCCAGGTGAGGCCAACCTGTATGCCAAAGTCACCAGATCCACGTGAGGCCCTAGTCGGCACCGGAGACAGCAGGTAAAAGTGAGTCTACAAGAACACCACAGTCACCAGGTCCAGGTGTGGTTCATGTGGGACGAGAGTCACCAGTTCCAGGTGAGAACCAGGTGGGGACGACAGTCACGAGGTCCGGATTGAGGCCTAAGAGGGTACCAGTGCCATCAGGACCAGTTGAGGCCCAACTGTGGAGCAAAATTATCATGTCCAGTTGAGGCTCAGGTGTGGAACAGAGTATCCAGGTCATAATGGTCCACAGGTGAGGACCAGAGTCACCAGATCTGGGTGAGGTCCTGTTAGGATCAGAGTCACCAGTTCCAGGTGAGGCCAAGAAGGAGTCCACAGCAATCAGGTCCAGGTGGGGAACAATGTCACCAGGATTGGGTGAGGCCCAGATGGGGAACAGATTCACCAGGTCCAGGTGAGGCCCAGTTGGGGACCAGAGTCCCCGAGTCTGGGAGAGGACCAGGTAAGGAACAGATTAACAGGTCCAAGAGGCCCACATGGGGACCTGTGTCACCAGGTTTGGGTGAGGCCAAGGTGGCAACCCCACTAACCAGGTCCAAGTGAGGCGAACCTGCAGGCCAGAATCATCAGATCCAGGTGAGGCCCTAGTGGGGTCCCGAGTCACTGGGTAAATGTGAGTCTACAAGAACACTACAGTCACCGGGGCCAGGTGTGGTTCATGTGGGAACGAGAGTCACCAGGTCCAGGTGAGACCCAGGTTGGGACGACAGTCTCCACGTCCAGATTGAGGCCTAGGTGGGGGGACCAGGGTCATCAGGACCAGTTGAGGCCAAAATGCGGAGCAAAGTTATCAAGTCCATGTGAGGCCCAGGTGCGGAACAGAGTAACCATGTCCCATTGATGCCAGGTGGGAAAAGAGTCACAAGGTCCAGACGAGGCTTAAGTGAAGAGTAGATTCACCATGTCCTGTTGAGGTCCAGTTGAGGACCAGTGTACCAGCGCTGGGTGAGTCCCAAAGGGGGACCAGAGTCATCCGGTTCTGGTGATATCCAGGTGGGGACAAGAGTCACCACGTCAGGGTGAGGCCCAGAGAGGTACGAGAGTCACTAGGTCCAGGTGAGGCCCCGATGTGGAACTGAGAAACCAGGTCCCAATATGCCCATATGAGGACCTGAGTCACAAGGTCCAGGTGAGGTCCCTGTAGGAACCAGTCACCTCGTCCAGGTGAGGCCCAGGTGGGACCACAGTCACCAGGTCCAGGTGAGGCCCAAGTATATAAGAGAGTATCCAGGTCCCAATGATGCCCAGGGAAGGACCAGAGTCAACAGGTCCAGGAGAGGCCCAAATATGGATCAGAGTCATTGTGTTCCAGGTGAGGCCAGATGGAGACCACAGGAACCAGGTCGAGGAGAGCCCCATATGGGAACCAGAGCCACCAGATCCAGGTGAGGTCCAGGTGGGACCACAGTCAGAAGGTCCAGGTGAGGCGCTGGTGGCAACAGAATTCACCAAGTCCAGGTGAGGCCCAGGTGGCGACCAGTCACCAGATCCTAATGTGGACCACCTAAGTACCAGATTCACCAGGCCCAAGTGAAGCCCAAGGGGTGACCAGAGTCACCAGGTAAGGGTGAGGCCCAGAGGGGAACCAGAGTAACCAGTTTAGTTTGAGGCCAAGAATGGGACCAGAGGTCCCTGGTCAAAGTGAGGCCCAGGTGTGGAATAGAGTATCCAGGTCCCAATGATGCCTGGGTGAGGACCAGAGTCACTAGGGCCATGCAGGCCCAGATGGGGAACAGAATCACTAGGTCCTGGTGAGGCATCGAATAAGACCACAATCACCAGTATCAGGTGTGCACCTTGTGGGAACCAGAGCCACTCTATCCAGCTGAGTCCCAGGTCCATGTGAGGCCCACGAGAGTTCCAGATTCAACAGTTCGAATTGAGGCATAGCTGGGGACAAGAGTCACCAGGTCTGGGTGCGGCCTAGGTGGGGCAAATTCAGCAGTTCTGAGTTAGCTCAATGTGGGGACGAGAGACATCAGGTCCAGGTGAGGCCAAACTGAGGAAGAGTCACCAGATCCAGGTGAGGTCCATGTTGGAAAGAGAGTCACGAGGTCCAGGAGAGGTCCAGGTGGGGTCCAGAATCACCAGATCCAGGTGAAGTCCAGGTGGGGACCAGAGTCACCAGATCCAGGTGAAGCCCAGGTGGGGACCAGAGTCACTAGGTCCAGATGAGGCCCAGGTGAGGACCAGAGTTACCAGGTACGCGTGAGGCCCCGGTGGGAATCAGAGGCAACAGGTCCATGTGAGGCTGGCTTTGGGACCATGGTCAACAGGTCTACTTGAGGCCCAGGTTTGGAACACAGTAAGCAGTTCCAGGTCAGTCCCCATTGGTGACAGGAGTCACCACGTCCAGGTGTGACCCAGGTCTGACCAGGATCACCAGGTCCAGGGAAGGCCCTTGAAAGAACCAGAGTCAACAGTTCGAGGTCAGGCGCAGGTGGCAACCAGGGTCAGCAGTTCCAAGTCAGGCCAAAGTGGATTTCACTGTAACTAGGGCACGGTGAGACCCAGAGTGGGACCAGAGTCACCTGGCCCAGGTGAGGTCCAGTTGTGTAACACAGTCACCGGGTCCCAATTTTGCACAGTTGAGGACCATGGTCAACAGGGCCAGGTGAGGCCCAGATGGGGACCGGAGTCCACAAATCCAGGTTAAGCCCAGGTGGGGACCACAGTCACCAGATCCAGGGTAGTCTCAGGTGCAGACCAGAATCACCAGGTCCATGTGAGGTGCAGGTGGCAACCACACTCACCCGGTCCCGGTGAGGCCCCGGCGGGGACCAGAGACACGAGGTACATGAGAAGCTAGAAACACTGCAGCCACCAGGTCCACATGATGTCCATGTGGGAACGAAAATCACCAGTTACAGGTGAGGACCAGGTGGGGATCCGACTCACCATGTCCAGGTGAGACCCAGGTGGGAACCAGTGTCACCATGTCCAGGTGTGCCCCAGGTGAAGACCAGAGTTACTAGGTCCGGCTGGATGAGTGTTAGTGAACAGTGTAACCATATCCTGATGCTACCCAGGTGGGTACCAGAGACACCAGGTCCTGGTGAGGCCCAAGTGTAATCGGAGACATGAGGTCCAGGTGAGGTCCCGATGGGAACCACAGTCACCAGGTCAGGTGAGGCCATGCTTAGGATCAGAGTCACCAGGTACAGGTGAGGCCCAGGTGGAGCCAGAATCACCTGGTACAGAAGAGGCCACAGTCAGGACCAGAGTTACCATAATCGGGACAGACCCAGTGGGGAATAGAGTAACCATGTCCCGATAATGCCCAGGTAGAACCAGAGTGACCAGGTCCAGATGAGGCGCAGGTGGGGAGCATGTTCACTAGGTCCCGGTGAGGCCCAGTTGAGGACCAGAGTCACCAGGTCTAGTTGAGGCCTAGAGGCGTACCAGTTTCACCTGGTCTACGTGACATCCAGATGGGGACCAGAGTCACCATGTCAGGCTAAGGCCCAGAGGGGATCCAGAGTCATCATGTCCAGGTGAGGCTCAGGTGTGGAACAGAGTATCCAGGTCATAATGGTCCACAGGTGAGGACCAGAGTCACCAGATCTGGGTGAGCCCCAGTTAGGAACAGAGTCACTAGTTCCAGGTGAGGGCCAAGAAGGAGTACACAGCAATCAGGTCCAGGTCGGAACAAAGTCACCTGGACTGGATGAGGCCCAATGGGGACCAGAATCACAACCTCCAGGTGATTCCCAGGTAATGACCAGAGTTACCAGTTCCGGGTGAGGACAAGGGAAGGACCAGATTCACCAGGTCCACGTGAGGCCCACGTTGGGACCTGTGTCACCAGGCATGGGTGAGTCTCAGGTGACAACCCCACTCACTAGGTCCAAGTGAGGCCAACCTACATGCCATGCCGAGGAACCATGTCCCGATGATGCCCAGGTGGGGTCTAGAGTTATCAGGTCCAGGTGAGGCACACCTGCAGGCCATGCAGTGGAACCATGTCCCGGTAATGCCGAGGTAGGGATCAGAATCACCATGTCCAAATGAGGCCCAGATGGAGCATATTCACTAGGTCTAGGTGAGGCCCAGTTGAGGACCAGAGTCACCAGATCTGGTTCAGCCCTATAAGGGTACCAGAATCACCTGGTCCACGTGACATCCAGATGGGGACCAGAGTCACCAGGTCAGGGTGAGGCCCAGAGGGGTTCCAGAGTCATCATGTCCAAGTGAGGCTCAGGTGTGGAACAGAGTCACCAGGTACCAATGATGCCCAGTTGAGGACCAGATTCACCAGGTCTGGGTGACGCGCAGATAGGATCAGAGTCTCCAGTTCCAGGTGAGGCCAAGAAGGAGTCCACAGCAATCAGGTCCAGGTGGGGAACAAAGTCACCAGGACTGGGTGAGGCCCAGATGGGGACCAGAATCACCAGGTCCAGGTGAGGCCCAGGTGGTGACCAGACTCCCCGGGTCTAGGAGACGACCAGGTAAGGACCAGATCACCAGGTAGAAGAGGCCCACGTGGGGACCTGACTCACCATTATGGGTGAGGCCCAGGTGGCAACCCCACTCACCAGGTCCAGGTGAGGCCAACCTGCAGGCCAGAGTCACCAGATCCAAGTGAGGCCCTAGTGGGTACCGGAGTCACCAGGAAAATGTGAGTCTACAAGAACACCACAGTCACCAGGTGCAGGTGTGGTTCATCTGGGAACGAGAGTCACCAGGTCCAGGTGAGACCCAGGTGGGGACCACAGTCACCAGGTCCAGATTGAGGCCTAGGTGGGGGGACGAGAGTCATCAGGACCAGTTGAGGCCAAAGTGTGGAGCAAAGTTATCACGTCCAGGTGAGGCCCGGGCGGGGAACAGAGTAACCATGTCCCATTGATGCCAGGTGGGAAAAGAGTCACAAGGTCCAGACGAGGCCTAAGTGAGGAGTAGATTCACCAGGTCCTGTTGAGTCCCAGCTGAGGACTAGTGTCCCCAGCTCCGGGTGATCCCAGAGGGGGACCAGAGTCACCCGGTTCTGGTGATATCCAGGTGGGGACCAGAATCACCACGTCAGGGTGAGGCCCAGAGGGGGACGAGAATCACTAGGTCCAGGTGAGGCCCCGATGTGGAACTGAGAAAACAGGTCCCATGATGCACATATGAGGACCTGAGTCACCAGGCCCAGGTGACGTCCCTGTGGGAACCAATCACCTCCTCCAGGTGAGCCCCAGGTGGGACCAGTCACCAGGTCCAGGTGAGGCCCAGGTATATAAGAGTGTATCCAGGTCCCAATGATGCCCAGGTAAGGACCAGAGTCAACAGGTCCATGAAAGGCCCAAATATGGATCAGAGTCATTGTGTTCCAGTTGAGGGCAGATGGAGACCACAGGAACCAGGTCCAGGAGAGCCCCATATGGGAACCAGAGCCACCAGATCCAGGTGAGGTCCAGGTGGGACCACAGTCACAAAGTCCAGGTGAGGCGCAGGTGGCACAGGATTCACCAAATCCAGGTGAGCCCCAGGTGGCACCCAGTCACCAGATCCAGGTGCGGACCAGCTAAGGACCAGATTCACCAGGCTCAAGTGAAGCCTAAGGGGTGACCAGAGTCAGACGGTAAGGGTGAGTCCCAGAGGGGGAACCAGAGTAACCAGTTTAGTTTGATGCCCAGAATGGGATCAGAGGTCCCTTGTCAGTGTGAGGCCCCGGTGTGGAATAGGCATCCCAATGATGAGGCCCCGGTGTGGAATAGGCATCCCAATGATGAGGCCCCGGTGTGGAATAGGCATCCCAATGATGCCTGGGTGTGGACCAGAGTCACAAGCGCCATGCAGGCCCAGATGGGGAACAGAATCACTAGGTCCTGGTGAGGCATCGAATAAGACCACAGTCCCCAGTATCTGGTGAGCCCCTTGTGGGAACCAGAGCCACTCTATGCAGCTGACCCAGGTCCATGTGAGGCCCACGTGAGGACCAGATTCATCAGGTCGAATTGAGGCATAGCTGGGGACAAGAGCCACCAGGTCTGGGTGCGGCCTAGGTGGGGCAAGATTCAGCAGTTCTGAGTTAGGTCAAAGTGCGGACGAGAGACACCAGGTCCAGGTGAGGCCAAACTGAGGCGCAGAGTCACCAGATCCAGGTGAGGTCCATGTTGGAAAGAGAGTCACCAGATCCAGGACAGGCCCAGGTGGGGACCAGAGTCACCAGATCCAGGTGAAGTCCAGGTGGGGACCAGAGTCACCAGATCCAGGTGAAGCCCAGGTGGGGACCAGAGTCACTAGGTCCAGATGAGGCCTAGGTGAGGGCCTGAGTTACCAGGTACACGTGAGGCCCCGGTGGGGATCAGAGGCAACAGGTCCATGTGAGGCCGGCTTGGGGACCATGGTCAACAGGTCTACATGAGGCCCAGGTGTGGAACACAGTAAGCAGGTCCAGGTGAGACCCCGGTGGTGACAAGAGTCACCAAGTCCAGATGTAGCCCAGGTGGGGACCTGTGTCACCAGGTATGGGTGAGGCCCAGGTGGCAACCCCACTCACCAGGTCCAGGTGAGGCCAACCTGTAGGCAAAGTAGAGGAACCGTGTTCCCATGTTGCCCAGGTAGGGACCAGAGTTACCAGGTCCAGGTCAGGCCAACCTGCAGGCCATGCAGAGGAACCATGTCCCGATGATGCCCACGTAGGGACTAGAGTTACCAGGTCCAGGTGAGGCCAACCTGCAGGCCATGCAGTGGAACCATGTCCTGATGATGCTTAGGAAGGGACAATATTTACCAGGTCCAGGTGAGGCCAACCTGCAAGTCATGCAGTGGAACCATGTCCCGATGATGCCCAGGTAGGGACCAGAGTCACCTGGTCCTAATGAGGCCAGATGGAGCATATTCACTAGGTCCAGGTGAGGCGCAGTTGAGGACCAGAGTCACCAGATCTTGTTGAGTCCTAGAGGGGTACCAGAATCACCTGGTCCAGGTGACATCCAGATGGGGACCAGAGTCACCAGGTCAGGATGAGGCCCAGAGAGGTTCCAGAGTCATCATGTCCAGGTGAGGCTCAGGTGTGGAACAGAGTCACCAGGTACCAAAGATGCCCAGGTGAGGACCAGAGTCACAATGTCTGGGTATTGCGCAGATAGGATCAGAGTCACCAGTTCCAGGTGAGGCCAAGAAAGGGTCCACAGAAATCAGATCCAGGTGGGGAACAAAGTCACCAGGACTGGGTGAGGCCCAGATGGGGACCAGATTCACCAGGTCCAGGTGAGGCCCAGGTGGTGATCAGAGACCCCGGGGCTGGTAGACGACCAGGTAAGGACCAGATTAACCAGGTCCAAGAGACCCAATCGGGGACCTGTGTCCCCAGGTACGGGTGAGGCACAGGTGGCAACCACACTCACCAGGTCCAGGAGAAGCCATCCTTCGCGCCATGCAGAGGAACCGTGTCCCGATGATGTACATGTAGGAACCAGAGTAACCAGGTCCAGGTGATGCCAACCTGCAGGCCATGCAGTGGAACCATGTCCTGATGATGCCCGATTTGATCGATTATTTTTGATTCGATTTAATTCGATTATTTTCAATACGATTCGTTTTGATTCGATTAAATTATTTTCGATTCGATTCGATTTTTTTCGATTTGATTTGATTCGATTCAATTATTTTTGATTCGATTCGATTCAATTCGATTATTTTTGAGTCGATTCGATTCGATTATTTTCGATTCGAATAGATGATTTTCGATTAGATTTGTTTCTTTTCGATTCGATTATTTTCAATTCAAATAGATTCGATTCTTTTCGATTTGATTCTTTTTGATTTGATTCGATTATTTTGATTAGATCGAGTCTTTTCGATTCGATTCGATTATTTTCGATTAGAATATTTTCTATTCTATTCTATTCGATTCAATTCTATTCCATTACTTTCTATTCAATTCGTTTTGACTCTTTTTGATTCGATTATATCCCATTCGATCATTTATTTTCGATTCAATTCGAGTCGATTCGATTATTTTCGTTTTGATTCGATTCGATCAATTATTTTCGTTTCAATTCGATTCGATTCGATTATTTTTGATTCGATTCGATTGGATTATATTTGATTATATTTGATTCGATTAGATTTGATTCGATTCGATTATTTTCAATTCAATTCGATTCGATTTGATGCAAATCGATTATTTTCGATTTGATTAGTTTCGATTCTATTCGATTAGATTATTTTCGACTCGATTTGCGATTCGATTATTTTCGATTCGATTCGATTCGATAATTTTCGATTCTATTCCGTTCGATTCATATATTTTCGATTCGATTCAATTCGATTCTATTATTTTTTATTCAAATCGAATCGTTTCTTTTCGATTCCATTATTTTCGATTCGATTCAATTATTTCCGATTTGATTCGATAATTCTGGATTTGATTCGATTTGATTATTTTCGATTTGAGTCGATTATTTTCGATTCGATTCGATTCATTTAAATTATTTTCTATTCGATTCGATTCGACTTGATTCTATTAGATTATTTTAAATTCGATTTGATTCGATTACTTTCGATTCAATTCATGTATTTTCGATTCGGTTAGATTTGATTCGATTATTTTCAATTCGATCGATTATTTTTGATTCCATTCGATTCGTTTCAATTCAATTCGTTTCGATTCGATTCGATTATTTTTAATTCGATTCCATTCGATGATTTTCGATTCGATTCAATTCGTTTCAATTATTTTCGATTAGATTCGATTTGATTCGATTATTTTCATTTCAATTCAATTCGATTATTTTCGATTCAATTTGATTCGATCCGATTCAATTATTTTCTATTTGATTTGATTCTTTTCGATTCAATTCGATCCTTTTCTATTTGAATCGATTCGCTTCTTTTCGATTCCATTAATTTCGATTCCATTCGTTTATTTCGATTCGATTCTATTCGATTCGTTTCGATTCTATTCAATTCCATTTGATTATTTTCGATTCCATTCTATTCAATTTGATTCGATTATTTTCGATTCAATTCGATTTGAATCTTTTCGATTCGATTCGATTCCATTCGATTCAATTCGATTCGATTAGATTCGATTATTTTCGATTCGATTCGATTTGATTTGATTCAATTCAATTATTTTCGAATCAATTCGATTCATTTCAATTATTTTGGATTCGATTTGATTCAATTCGATTTGATTATTTTCGATTCAATTCGATTCGATTATTTTCGATCGATTTGATTAGATTATTTTCGTTTCTATTTGATAATTTTAAATTCGATTCAGTTCAATTTGATTCAATTCGATTATTTTCAATTCGATTCGTTTTGATTCAATCTTTTCGACTCGATTCGATTCTTTTCGATTCGATTCGATTCTATTCGTTTCCATTATTTCGATTCGATTCGATGTGAATCGATTATTTTTGAATTGAATCATTTCAATTCGATTCCATTCGATTCGAATATTTTCGATTCGATTTGAGTTGAATAATTTTGATTCGATTTGATTATTTTCGATTCGATTCGATTCGATTATTTTCGATTGGATTGGATTGGATTGGATTCGATTATTTTCGATTTGATTCGTTTATTTTCGATTCGATTCGATTCTTTTCGATTTGTTTTGATTATTTTCCATTCAAATCGATTCAATTCTTTTCAATTCGATTATTTTAGATTCGATTCGATTATTTTCGATTCGATTCAATATTTTCGACTCAATTCGATTATTTTCGATTTGATTCGATTCGATGTGAATCGATTACTTTTTATTTGATTCGATTCGATTTATTTTTGCTTCAATTTGTTTCAATTCGATTATTTTCGATTCGATTCGATTTATTTCAATTCGTTTAGATTCGATTCGATTAATTTCAATCCGATTAATTTTGATTCGATTAAATTAGATTATTTTCGATTCGATTCATTTCGATTCGATTCAATTCGATTATTTTCAATTCAATTCGTTTCGATTCAATTATTTTTGTTTTGATTCGTTTCGATTTAATTCGATTATTTTCTATTCGATTCGAGTCGATTCGATTATTTTCAATTTGATTCATTTCGATTCGATTATTTTTGATTCAATTCGTTTCGATTCGATTCAATTATTATCGATTAGATTCGTTTCAATTCGATTATATTTGATTCAATTCGATTCAATTAATTTCGATTTGATTCTTTTTGATCCGATTATTTTCTATTTGATTCGTTTCAATTCTATTCGATTCAACTCGTTTCGATTCAGTTCGATTCATTTAATTTCGATTCGATTTGATTTGAATATTTGAGGTTGATTCGTTCCAATTCGATTCGATTCGATTATTTTCAATTCCATTCGTTTCTATTAGATTCAATTAGATTATTTTCTATTCGATTCGATTATTTTCTATTAGATTCGTTTTGATTCGATTCGATTAGATTATTTTCGATTCAATTCAATTCGATTCCTTTCGATTCGATTCTTTTCGATTCGATTCTTTTCAATACGTCGATTCGATTCTTTTCTATTTGATTCTTTTCGATTCGATTCTATTCTTTTCAATTCAATTCTTTTAGATTCAATTCGATTCTTTTTGATTCGATTCGATTCTTTCGATTCGATTCTTTTCGATTTGATTCTTTTCGATTCGATTCGATTCTTATCGATTGGATTCTTTTCGATTCGATTCGATTCGATTTTTTCAACTCAATTCGATTTTTTCGATTCGATTCAATTCTTTTCGATTCGATTCGATTCTTTTCTCTTCAATTCAATTCGATTCGATTCTTTTCGATTCGATTCGTTTTTTTCGATCGATTCGATTCTTTTCGATCAACCCCTTGATTCGATTAGATTCTTTTCTATTTGATTCGATTCGATTCTTTTTGATTCGATTTGTTTCGATTCTTTTCGATTCGATTTGATTTGATTCTTTTCGGTGGGATTCGATTCCATTCGGTTGGATTCAATTCAAATCGATTTGATTCTTTTCGATCTAGAAGATTCGATTATTTTTGTTTCTATTCGATTGGATTCTTTTCGATTCTCTTCATTTCTTTTCGATTCGATTATATTCGATTCTTTGTGATTCGACTTGATTCTATTCATTTCAATTCTTTTTTTTTTAAATTTTTATTTATTTATGATAGTCACACACAGAGAGAGAGAGAGGCAGAGACACAGGCAGAGGGAGAAGCAGGCTCCATGCACTGGGAGCCCAACGTGGGATTCGATCCCAGGTCTCCAGGATCGCGCCCTGGGCCAAAGGCAGGCGCTAAACCGCTGCGCCACCCAGGGATCCCCATTTCAATTCTTTTTGATTGGATTCTTTTCAATTCGATCCTTTCGATTCGATTCGTTTCGATTGGATTATTTCTGATTCGATTCAATTCGAATCTTTTCGATTCGATTAGATTCTTTTCTATTTGATTCGGTTCGATTCTTTTCGATTCGATTCTATTCTTATTGATTCATTTCTTTTCGATTCAATTGGATTCAATTTTTTCAATTCGATTCGATTCTTTTCGATTCGATTCTACTTGATTCAATTCGATTCTTTTCGATTCGATTCTTTTCTATTCCATTCAATTCTTTTCGATACGTTTCGATTCTTTTCGATTCAATTTGATTCAATTTGATACGATTCTTTTTGATTCGACTTGATTCTTTTCAATTCGATTCGATTCTTTTCAATTTGATTTGATTCAATTATTTTCTATTCAATTCGTTTTGATTCTATTATTTTCGATTCAATTCAATTCGAATCGATTTGATTCTTTCGATTCTCGTCGTTTTGAATCAATTCAAATCGATTAGTTTCTATTTGATTCGATTCGATTATTTTCTATTCGATTCATTTCGATTCGATTATTTTGGATTCTTTTCATTTCGATTCGATTCGATTCTTTTTGTTTCGATTCGAATCGATTTTTTTCTATTCAATTCATTTCGATTCGATTCGATTCGATTATTTTCGATTCGATTCGAATCGAATCGATTCGATTATTTCGATTCTCTTTGTTAAGAATCGATTCGAATCGATTCTTTTCTATTTGATTCGTTTCGATTATTTTTTTAAAAACATTTTATTTATTTATTCATGAGAGACACAGAATGAGAGAGAGAGAGAGAGAGGCAGAGACACAGGCAGAGGGAGAAACAGGCTCCATGGAGGGAGCCTGACAGGAGACTCGATCCTGGGTCTCCAGGATCAGGACATGGGCTGAAAGTGGCGCTAAACCGCTAGGCCACCCGGGCTGCCCAATTCGATTATTTTCTATTCGATTCGTTTCGATTTGATTATTTGAAATTCGATTCGTTTCGATTCGATTCGATTATTTTACCTTCGATTCGATTCGAATCGATTATTTTCGATTTGATTCATTTCCATTCGATTCGATTAGATTATTTTCTTTTTTTTTTTTAGTTTTTTAATTTTTTTAATTTATTTTCTTATTGGTGTTCAATTTACTAACATACAGAATAACACCCAGTGCCCGTCACCCATTCACTCCCACCCCCCGCCCTCCTCCCTTTCCAACACCCCTAGTTCGTTTCCCAGAGTTAGCAGTCTTTACGTTCTGTCTCCCTTTCTGATATTTCCCACACATTTCTTCTCCCTTCCCTTATTTTCCCTTTCACTATTATTTATATTCCCCAAATGAATGAGAACATATAATGTTTGTCCTTCTCCGACTGACTTACTTCACTCAGCATAATACCCTCCAGTTCCATCCACGTTGAAGCAAATGGTGGGTATTTGTCATTTCTAATGGCTGAGTAATATTCCATTGTATACATAAACCACATCTTCTTTATCCATTCATCTTTCGTTGGACACTGAGGCTCCTTCCACAGTTTGGCTATCGTGGCCATTGCTGCTATAAACATCGGGGCAGGTGTCCCGGCGTTTCATTGCATTTGTATCTTTGGGGTAAATCCCAACAGTGCAATTGCTGGGTCGTAGGGCAGGTATATTTTTAACTGTTTGAGGAACGTCCACACAGTTTTCCAGAGTGGCTGCACCAGTTCACAGTCCCACCAACAGTGTAAGAGGGTTCCCTTTTCTCCGCATCCTCTCCAACATTTGTTGTTTCCTGCCTTGTTAATTTTCCCCATTCTCACTGGTGTGAGGTGGTATCTCATTGTAGTTTTCATTTGTATTTCCCTGATGGCAAGTGATGCAGAGCATTTTCTCATATGCATGTTGGCCATGTCTATGTCTTCCTCTGTGAGATTTCTGTTCATGTCTTTTGCCCATTTCATGATTGGATTGTTTGTTTCTTTGGTGTTGAGTTTAATAAGTTCTTTATAGATCTTGGACACTAGCCCTTTATCCGATATGTCATTTGCAAATGTCTTCTCCCATTCTGTAGGTTGTTTTTTAGTTTTGTTGACTGTATCCTTTGCTGTGCAAAAGCTTCTTATCTTGATGAAGTCCCAATAGTTCATTTTTGCTTTTGTTTCTTTTGCCTTCGTGGATGTATCTTGCAAGAAGTTACTATGGCCGAGTTCAAAAAGGGTGTTGCCTGTGTTCTTCTCTAGGATTTTGATGGAATCTTGTCTCACATTTAAATCTTTCATCCATTTTGAGTTTATCTTTGTGTATGGTGAAAGAGAGTGGTCTAGTTTCATTCTTCTGCATGTGGATGTCCAATTTTCCCAGCACCATTTATTGAAAAGACTGTCTTTCTTCCAATGGATAGTCTTTCCTCCTTTATCGAATATTAGTTGACCATAAAGTTCAGGGTCCACTTCTGGATTCTCTATTCTGTTCCACTGATCTATGTGTCTGTTTTTGTGCCAGTACCACACTGTCTTGATGACCACAGCTTTGTAGTACAACCTGAAATCTGGCATTGTGATGCCCCCAGATATGGTTTTCTTTTTTAAAATTCCCCTGGCTATTCGGGGTCTTTCCTGATTCCACACAAATCTTAAAATAATTTGTTCTAACTCTCTGAAGAAAGTCCATGGTATTTTGATAGGGATTGCATTAAACGTGTATATTGCCCTGGGTAACATTGACATTTTCACAATATTAATTCTGCCAATCCATGAGCATGGAATATTTTTCCATCTCTTTGTGTCTTCCTCAATTTCTTTCAGAAGTGTTCTATAGTTTTGAGGGTATAGATCCTTTATATCTTTGGTGAGGTTTATTCCTAGGTATCTTATGCTTTTGGGTGCAATTGTAAATGGGATTGACTCCTTAATTTCTCTTTCTTCAGTCTCATTGTTAGTGTATAGAAATGCCACTGACTTCTGTGCATTGATTTTGTATCCTGCCACGCTACCGAATTGCTGTATGAGTTCTAGCAATCTTGGGGTGGAGACTTTTGGGTTTTCTACGTAGAGTATCATGTCATTGGCGAAGAGGGAGAGTTTGACTTCTTCTTTGCCAATTTGAATGCCTTTAATGTCTTTTTGTTGTCTGATTGCTGAGGCTAGGACTTCCAATACTATGTTGAACAGCAGTGGTGAGAGTGGACATCCCTGTCTTGTTCCTGATCTTAGGGGAAAGGCTCCTAGTGCTTCCCCATTGAGAATGATATTTGCTGTGGGCTTTTCATAGATGGCTTTTAAGATGTCGAGGAATGTTCCCTCTATCCCTACACTCTGAAGAGTTTTGATCAGGAATGGATGCTGTATTTTGTCAAATGCTTTCTCTGCATCCAATGAGAGGATCATATGGTTCTTGGTTTTTCTCTTGCTGATATGATGAATTACATTGATTGTTTTACGGGTGTTGAACCAGCCTTGTGTCCCAGGGATAAATCCTACTTGGTCATGGTGAATAATTTTCTTAATGTACTGTTGGATCCTATTGGCCGGTATCTTGTTGAGAATTTTTGCATCCATGTTCATTAGGGATATTGGTCTGTAATTCTCCTTTTTGGTGGGGTCTTTGTCTGGCTTTGGAATTAAGGTGATGCTGGCCTCATAGAACGAATTTGGAAGTACTCCATCTCTTTCTATCTTTCCAAACAGCTTTAAGAGAATAGGTATGGTTTCTTCTTTAAACGTTTGATAAAATTCCCCTGGGAAGCCATCTGGCCCTGGACTCTTGTGTCTTGGGAGGTTTTTGATGACTGCTTCAATTTCCTCCCTGGTTATTGGCCTGTTCAGGTTTTCTATTTCTTCCTGTTCCAGTTTTGGTAGTGTGGCTTTCCAGGAATGCGTCCATTTCTTCTAGATTGCCTAATTTATTGGCGTACAGCTGTTCATAATATGTTTTTAAAATCGTTTGTATTTCCTTGGTGTTGGTAGTGATCTCTCCTTTCTCATTCATGATTTTATTAATTTGAGTCTTCTCTCTCTTCTTTTTAATAAGGCTGGCTAATGGTTTATCTATCTTATTAATTCTTTCAAAGAACGAACTCCTGGTTCTGTTGATCTGTTCCACAGTTCTTCTGGTCTCGATTTCGTTGAGTTCTGCTCGAATCTTTATTAACTCCCTTCTTCTCTTGGGTGTAGGATCTATTTGCTGTTTTTTCTCTAGCTCCTTTATGTGTAAGGTTAGCTTTTGTATTTGAGTTCTTTCCAGTTTTTGAATGGATGCTTATATTGCGATGTATTTCCCCCTTAGGACTGCTTTTGCTGCATCCCAAAGATTTTGAACGGTTGTATCTTCATTCTCATTAGTTTCCATGAATCTTTTTAATTCTTCCTTAATTTCCTGGTTGACCCTTTTATCTTTTAGCAGGATGGTCCTTAACCTCCATGTGTTTGAGGTCCTTCCAAACTTCTTGTTGTGATTTAGTTCTAATTTCAAGGCATTATGGTCCGAGAATATGCAGGGGACCATCCCAATCTTTTGGTATCGGTTCAGACCCGATTTGTGACCCAATATGTGGTCTATTCTGGAGAAAGTTCCATGTGCGCTTGAGAAGAATGTGTATTCAGTTGAGTTTGGATGTAAAGTTCTGTAGATATCTGTGAAATCCATCTGGTCCAGTGTATCATTTAAAGCTCTCGTTTCTTTGGAGATGTTTTGCTTAGAAGACCTATCGAGTATAGAAAGAGCTAGATGGAAGTCACCAAGTATAAGTGTATTATTATCTAAGTATTTCTTCACTTTGGTTAATAATTGATTTATATATTTGGCAGCTCCCACATTCGGAGCATATATATTGAGGATTGTTAAGTCCTCTTGTTGAATAGATCCTTTAAGTATGATATAGTGTCCCTCTTCATCTCTCACTACAGTCTTTGGGGTAAATTTTAGTTTATCTGATATAAGGATGGCTACCCCTGCTTTCTTTTGAGGACCATTCGAATGGTAAATGGTTCTCCAACCTTTTATTTTCAGGCTGTAGGTGTCCTTCTGTCTAAAGTGAGTCTCTTGTAGACAGCAAATAGATGGGTCCTGCTTTTTTATCCAGTCTGAAACCCTGCGCCTTTTGATGGGGTCATTAAGCCCGTTCACATTCAGAGTTACTATTGAGAGATGAGTTTAGTGTCATCATGATATCTATTCAGTCTTTGTTTTTGTGGACTGTTCCACTGAACTTCTTCTTAAAGGGGAATTTTAAGAGTCCCCCTTAAAATTTCTTGCAGAGCTGGTTTGGAGGTCACATATTCTTTTAGTTGCTGCCTGTCTTGGAAGCTCTTTATCTCTCCTTCCATTTTGAATGAGAGCCTTGCTGGATAAAGTATTCTTGGTTGCATGTTCTTCTCATTTAGGACCCTGAATATATCCTGCCAGCCCTTTCTGGCCTGCCAGGTCTCTGTGGAGAGGTCTGCTGTTACCCTAATACTCCTCCCCATAAAAGTCAGGGATTTCTTGTCTCTTGCTGCTTTAAGGATCTTCTCCTTATCTTTGGAATTTGCAAGCTTCACAATTAAATGTCGAGGTGTTGAACGGTTTTTATTGATTTTAGGGGGGGGATCTCTCTATTTCCTGGATCTGAATGCCTGTTTCCCTTCCCAGATTAGGAAAGTTTTCAGCTAGAATTTGTTCAAATACATATTCTGGCCCTCTGTCCCTTTAGGCGCCCTCGGGAACCCCAATTAAACGTACGTTTTTCTTCCTCAGGCTGTCGTTTATTTCCCTTAATCTATCTTCATGGTCTTTTAATTGTTTGTCTCTTTTTTCCTCAGTTTCCCTCTTTGCTATCAACTTGTCTTCTATGTCACTCACTCGTTCTTCCACCTCGTTAACCCTCGTCGTTAGGACTTCTAGTTTGGATTGCATCTCATTCAATTGATTTTTAATTTCTGCCTGATTAGCTCTAAATTCTACTGTCATGAAGTCTCTTGAGTCCTTTATACTTTTTTCTAGAGCCACCAGTAGCTGTATAATAGTGCTTCTGAATTGGCTTTCTGACATTGAATTGTAATCCAGATTTTGTAACTCTGTGGGAGAGAGGACTGTTTCTGATTCTTTCTTTTGAGGTGAGGTTTTCCTTCTAGTCATTTTGCCCAGTGCAGAGTGGCCAAAAGCAAATTGTATTGGGAAAAAGAGAAAAAGAGAGGAGAGAAAGAAGGAAAGAAAAGAGAAAGAGAAAAAAAAAAGGGAAGAAAAAGAGAAAAAAAACGAAAAAAAAAAAGAAGAAAAAGAGAAAGAAAAAGAAAGGAGAAAAAAGGGGGTGGGGGAAGGAAACAAATCAAAAAGCAAAAAAAAAAAAAATAATAACCACAGGGGAGTATCTTCTGATTCTGTGTTCTTTAAGTCCTTCGGCTTCTCCTGGAAGTTGTCCGTCTAGCTGGTGTTCTGGGGGAGGGGCCTGTTGTGCTGGTTTTCAGGTGTTAGCAGTTGGGGGAGCTGCTGTGCCCCTGCCTGGTGCAGGGCTCAGTGGGGGTTGTTTACCCCGTGAGGCCGCAGGAGGAACAGCCCCAGTGGCGGGGCAGCTCTGGAAACCTGGATTCAGCTCCAGCAGGAACTCCGTCTGCAGGGCCTGGAGGCTCCGGGGCGGGGCCGCTGCTCTGCTCAGCTGGGGCAGGAGCGTCCTTGCAGTCCTGGGCCCTCCCGGCCTCTGCCTGTCCCGGGTGAGGCGGGATCCTGGGCTGTGTCCCGGCGCCCTGTGCTCCGGGGCCTGCGCTGTTGGATTTGCGCTCCCGGGCAGCGCAGCCCCCTCCGCGGAGCCGCCCCCGAGCCCCCCCCGAGCTGCTCCGGGTCCCGCCGTGCGCGCTGCAGCCCTTGGGGAGCTCGGCGCACTCTCCTGGGCGCGCAGTTGCTCTGTTACTGTCCCAGGGAGCCCGAGGGCATCCTCGCCCTCCTGGGTCCTGCTCCAACTCCCCGCGAGCCCCTTTCCGCCCGGGAAGGTCGGTGCAGCTCCTGCTCCTCCGGGACGGGGCTCTCCTGTCCTGGGGACACTCGCCCCGGCCTCAGCCCGGCTCCTCGCGGGGCCCCTCCCCCTTGGAGGCCTTTGTTTCTTTATTTCTTTTTCCCCGTCTTCCTACCTTGATAGATGCGCGAACTCTTCTCCGATTAGATTATTTTCGATACGATTTGGTTCGAATTGATTAGATTATTTCGATTCTCTTCGTTTCGAATTGATTCGATTCGATTTTTTCTATTTGATTCGATTCGATTATTTTCTATTCGATTCGTTTCGATTCGATTATTTTCGATCTGATTCGTTTTGATTCGATTTGATTCGTTTATTTTTGATTCGATTCATTTCGAATAATTTCCATTCGATTCGTTTCGATTCGATTCGATTCGATTAATTTCGATTTGATTCGATTTGACACTGAACCAGATGGATTTAACAGATATTTAGAGAACTTCCCATCCAAGTGCGCATGGTACTTTCTCCAGATTAGACAACATACTGGGTCACAAATCAGGTCTTAAAAGACACCCAAAGATTGGGATAGTCCCCTGCATATTTTCAGACCATAATGCTTTGAAATAAGAACTAAATCACAAGAAGAAGTTTAGAAGGATTTCAAACACATGGAGGTTATGGAACATCCTGCTAAAAGATGAAAGGGCCAAGTAGGAAATTAGAGAAGAATTATAAAGTTTCATGGGCACTAATGAGAATGAATATACAACCGTTCAAAATCCTTGGGATACAGCACAAGCAGTCCTGAGGGAGAAATACATTGCATTATGAGTATCCATCCAAATACTGGAAAGGACTCAAATACAAAAGCAAACCTTGCACCTAAAGGAGCTGGAGAAAAAACAGCAAATAGATCCTACACACAGAAGAAGAAGAGAGTTAATAAAGATTGGAGCAGAACTCAATATAATAGAGACCAGAAGAAGTGTGGAACAGATGAACAAAGCCAGGAGTTGGTTCTTTGAAAGAATTAATAAGATAGATAAATCATTAGTCAGCCTTTTAAAAAAGAAGACATAATAGACTCAAATTAATAAAATCATGAATGAGAAAGGAGAGATAACTACCAACAACAAGGAAATACAAATGATTTTAAAACATATTATGAACAGCTAAACACCAATAAATTAGGCAATCTAGAAGAAATTGACGCATTTCTACAAAGCCACAAACAATCAAAACTGGAACTGGAAGAAATACAAAACCTGAACAGGCCAATAACCAGAAAAGAAATTGAAGCAGTCATCAAAAACCTCCAAAGACACAAAAGTCCAGGGCCAGATGGCTTCCCAGGGGAATTCTATCAAACGTTTAAAGAAGAAACCATTCCTATTCTACTAAATCTGTTCAGAAAGATAGAAAGAGGTGGAGTAATTTCAAATCCGTTCTATGAGGCCAGCATCACCTTAATTCCAAAACCAGACAAAGACCCCACCAAAAAGGAGAATTATAGACCAATATCCCTGATGAACATGCATGCAAAAATTCTCCACAAGATATTAGCCAATAGGGTACTAAAATTCATTAAGAAGATTATTCACCATGAATAATCATGTAGGATTATTCAAGTAGGATAAATCAAGTAGGATTTATCCCCGGGATGCAAGGCTGGTTCAACACTCATAAAATAATCAATGTCATTCATCACATAAGCAATAGAAAAACGAGAACCATATGATCCTCTCAATAGATACAGAGAAAGCATTTGACAAAATGCAGCATCCATTCCTGATCAAAACTCTCCAGAGTGTAGGGATAGAGGGAACATTCCTCAACATCTTAAAAGCCCTCTACAAAAAGACCATAGCAAATATCATTCTCAATGGGGAAACACTGGAAGCCTTTCCCCTAAGATCAGGAACAAGACAGGGATGTCCACTCTCACCACAGCTATTCAACATCGTACCAGAAGTCCTAGCCTCAGCAGTCAGACAACAAAAATAAATAAATGTATTCAAATTGGCAAAGAAGAAATCAAACTCTCTCTCTTTGCCAATGACATGATACTCTGTAGAAAACCCAAAAGACTCCACCCCAAGATTGATAGAACTCATACAGCAATTTGGCCACATGGCAGGATACAAAATCAATGCCCAGAAGTCACTGGCATTTCTATACACTAACAATGAGACTGAGGAAAGGGAAATTAAGGAGTCAATCCATTTACCATTGCATCCAAAAGCATAAGATACCTAGGAATAAACCTAATCAACAAGGTAAAGGATCTATTCCCTAAAAACTACAGAAGACTTCTGAAGGAAATTGAGGAAGACACAGATGGAAAAATATTTCATGCTCATGGATTGGAAGAATTCATTTTGTGAACATATCAATGATACCCAGGGCAATTTACATGTTTAATGCAACACTGATCAAAATATGATGGACTTTCTTCAGAGACTTGGAACAGATTATTTTAAGATTTCTATAGGATCAGAAAAGACCCTGAATAGTCAGGGGAATTAAAAAAAAAAGAAAACCATAGCGGAGGGCATCACAATGCCAGATTTCAGGTTGTACTACAAAGCTATGGTCATCAAGACAGTGTGGTACTGGCACAAAAACAGACACATGGATCAATGGAACCGAATAGAGAATCCAGAAGTGGACCCTCAACTTTATGGTCAACGAATATTCGACAAAGGAGGAAAGACTATCCACTGGAAAAAGTCTCTCCAATAAATGATGCTGGAAAAATTGGACATCCAGATGCAGAAGAATGAGATTAGACCACTCTCCTGTACCATACACAAAGATACCTGAAAATGGATGAAAGATCTTAAGTGAGACAAGATTCCATCAAAGTCCTAGAGGAGAACACAAGCAACACCCTTTTTCAACCTGGCCACAGTATCGTCTTGCAAGATTCATACATGAAAGCAAGAGAAACCAAAGCAAGAATGAACTATTGTGTCTTCATCAAGATAAGAAGCTTTTGCACAGCAAAAGATTCTGTCAACAAAACCCAAGGACAACCTACAGAATGGGAGAAGATATTTGCAAATGACCTATCAGATAAAGGGCTAGTATCCAAGATCTATAAAGAACTTATTCAACTAAACAGCAAAGAAATAAACAATCCAATCATTAAATGGTGAAAAGACATGAACAGAAATCTCACAGAGGAAGACATAGACATGACCAACAAGCACATGAGGAAATGCTCAGCATCACTTGCCATCAGGGAAATACATATCAAAACCACAATGAGATACCACCTCAAACAAATGAGAATGGGGAAAATTAGCAAAGCAGGAAACCACAAATGTTGGAGAGGATGTGGAGAAAGGGGAACAATCCTACACTGCTGGTGGAATGTGAACTGGTGCAGCCACTGTGGATAACTGTGTGGAGGTTCCTCAAAGAGTTAAAAATAGATCTGCCCTATGACCCAGCAATTGCACTGCTTGGGTTTTACCCCAAATATACAGATGCAATGAAATGCTGAGACACCAACACCGATGTTTGTAGCAGCAAAGTCCACAACAGCCAAACAGTTGAAGGAGCCTCAGTGTCCATTGAAAGATGAATGGATAAAGAAGATGTGGTTTATGTATACAATAGAATATTACTCAGCCATTAGAAACAACAAATACCCACCATTTGCTTCGACATGGATTGGACTGTAGGGTATTATGCTGAGGGAAAAAAGTCAATCTGAGATGGGCAATCATTATATGGTCTCAATCATTTGGGGAGTATAAAAAACAGTGAATGGGAATAAAGGGAAAAGGAGAGAAAATGAGTGAAAATATAAGTTGAGGATGACAGAATCTGAGAGACTCCTAACTCTGGGAAAGGAACAATGGGCAGTGGGAAGGGAGGTGTTGGGTCATTGGGGTGACTGGATGACAGGCGCTGAGGGGGGCACGTGAAGGGATGAGACCTGGGTGATATGGTATATGTTGGCAAATTGAACTCTTCTCATTTAGGACCCTGAATATATCCTTCCAGCCCTTTCTGGTCTTCCAGGGCTCTGTGAAGAGATCTGCTGTTAACCTAATACTTCTCCCCATAAGTGTTATCACTTGTCTCTTAGTGTTTTGAGGATCTTCTCTTTATCTTTGGAATTTGCAAGTTTCACCATGAAATGTCGGGGTGTTGAACGGCTTCTATTGATTTTTGTGGGGGGGGGATCTCTCTATCTCGAGGATGTGGATGCCTGTTTCCTTCCCCAAGTTAGGGAAGTTCTCAGCTAAGATTTGTTCAAATACACTTTCTGGTCCTCTGTTCCTTTCAGCAGCCTCTGGAACCCCCTTTCAACGTAGATTTTTCCTTCTGAGGCTGTCATTTATTTCCCTTAACCTTTCTTCATGGTCTTTTTATTTCTCTTTTTTCCTCAGCATCCTTCCTTGCCATCAACATGTCTTCTATGTCACTCATCATTCTTCTACCTCATTAACCTCATCGTTAGGACCTCCAGTGTGGATTGCATCTCATTTAATTGATTTTAATTTTGGCTTGATTAGATCGAAATTCTGCAGTCATGAGTCTCTTGAATCTTTCATTCTTTTTTCCAGAGCCATCAGTAGCTTTATAATTGTGCTTCTGTATTGGCATTCTGACATCGAATTGTCACCCAAATTCTGTAACTCTGTGGGAGAGAGGACTGTTAGTGATTGTTTCTTTTGTGGTGACTTCTTCCTTCTAGTCATTTTGCTCAGTGCAGAGTGGCTAAAAACAAGTCGTACTGGAAAAAGGAAGGAAATAAAGAAAAAAGGGGGGAAACAAAAAACAAAAACAAACAAATCAACAAAAAAACAAGAAAATTTTCAAAGCTTAAAAAAATATAACAAGGAGGGGTCTCCTCTGATTCTATATACTGTAAGTCCCTCAACTTCCCCCTGGAGCTTTCCAGCGCTGCTTGGTTAAGAATTTGCTCTTCCCCTTTCCTTCCAGCTGGTCTTGTGAGGGAGGGTCCTGCTCTGCTGATAGTCAGGTGTGAGCACCAGGGGAGCTGCCCCACCCCCTGCTGGGGGCTCGGCTCCCTGGGAGCTGTTTATCCTGTGAGGCCCATGTTCCCTGGCCGTCCCACTCCGACCCAGGCGCAAGGTGACTTGGGAGGAACAACAACACTGGCAGCGGCCAGCTCTCCAATCCGAAAGTCAGCTCCCACATTAAGTCCTGCAGTTCCCAGTCCGCAAGAGCCTGGCAGCACTGGGTGTTGGTGGCACTGACCTGCACAGCTCAGGTGTGCCCGGTGGCAGGAGCGTCCTCGCTGTCCTGTGTCCTCCCGCCCCTGATTGCCCAAGGGGATCGCCAGATCCTGGGCTTTGTCACCCGGGGCCCTGGGCTCCCGGGCCTGCGCTGCTGAAATCACTCTCCCTTCCTGCGGGCCACGCATTCCCCTCCTTGCCGAGCTGCTGCCAGAGCCACCACCTGAGCTGCTCCCGGGATCCGATGGGTGTGCGCTCCAGACCTTTTCAGAGCTCCGCCCATGGTGTGTGGCGCTCTCTCCCCACTTCCTCTGTTAGTGACCCCGGGACCCTGGGGGCTCCACTGCCCCTCCTGGGATCCTGCCCGAGTTCCCTGTGAGCGCCTTTCCATCTGGAAATGGTAAAGTTCCTGATTCTCCCGGTCTGGGCTTTCCTGTCCTGGAGTGTCTACTGCCTGGCCTTAGCGCGGCTCTTCGTGGGGGTTCTCCCCTCCCACTCTGGAGCCTTGTTATTTATTTTTTCGTCTTCCTATCTTGATAGAAGCGCAAACTCTTCTCACTGTAACCTTCCAGCTGTTCTCTCTTTAAATCCCAGGCCGAATTCGTAGGTTTTCAGGATGATTTGAAAGTCATCTAAGTAAGTTGTTGGGGATAGGGGATTTCGGAATCCTACTCTTCTGCCATCTTGCTGACAGTCTTGGCTCTTATTATCTTGATTTCCTATTTTCCCATTCTATTTACACAAATATGTTATTTTATCTTATTTCTATTTTACTTGTTAAAAATTTGAATTCAATTTGCCAGCATATAATAAACCATTAGTTTCAGATGTAGCGATCCATAAATTATCATTTGTGTGTAACACCCAGTGCTCATCACACCAGTGCCCTCCTTGATGCCCCTTACCCAGGTCCTGATCCCCCATCCACTTCCCCTCTAGCGACCCTCAGTTTATTTCACAGAGTTAAGAATCTGTCATGGTTTTTCTCTCTCTCTGATGACTTCCCATTCAGTTTTCCCTCCCTTCCCCTATGATTCTATGCAATGTTTCTTATGTTTCACATATGAATCAAACCATATGATAATTGTCTTTCACTGACTGACTTATTTCACTCTCTGACTAATACCCTCCAGTTCCATCCATGTCGATAGAAGTGGTAAAGATTCGTCCTTTCTAAAGGCTCGGTAATATCCCATTGTAACTATAGCCCACATCTTCTTTATCCATTCATCTGGCGATGGATATGTGGACTCGTTCCACATTTTGACCATTGTGGACACTGCTGCTGTGAACATTGGGGTGCAGGTGACCCTTCTTTTCACTACCTCTGTATCTTTGTGGTAAATACGCGGTAGCACATTTGCTAGGTCATAGGGTAGCTCTGTTTTTAAGTTCTTGAGGATCCTGCTCCCTTTTCCAGAGTGGCTGCTCCACTTTGCATTCTCACCAACAGTGCAAGACGGTACCCTTTTCTCCACAACCTGGCCAAAGTTTGTTGTTTTTCTGTCTTGTTCATTTTAGCCTTTCTGCCAGATGTGAGGTGGTATCTCATTGTGAGTTTTGTTTTGTTTTGTAATTTCCTGATAATGAGTGATGTGGAGCATTTTTTTCATGTGTGTCTGTTGGCCACGTGTTGTCTTCTTTGGAGAAATGTCTGTTCATCTCTTCTGCCCATTTCTTCACTGGATTACTGGTTTTGGGTCTTGAGTTCCATAAGTGTTTTACAGATCTTGGATATTAGCCTTTTATCTCCTATGTCATTTGCAAATGCCTTCTCCCATTTTGTAGGTTGCTTCTTAGTTTTATGGACTGTTTCCTTTGCTTTTTATCTTGATGAAGTCCCAATAGTTCAGTTTTGCTTTTGTTTCCCTTGCCTTTACAGACATGTCTTGCATAAGTTGCTATGGCCAAGGTCAAAGAGGTTGTTGCCTGTGTTTTCCTCTAGGATTGTGATGGATTGCTATTTCACCTTTAGGTCTTTCATCCATTTTGAGTTTATCTTTGTGTGTGGTGTAAGAGAATGGTCCAGTTGCATTCTTCTGCATGTGGCTGTCCAATTTGTTGAAGAGACCATCCTTTTTCCAGCGGATATTCTTTTCTGCTTTGTCGAAGATTAGTTGACCATAGAGTTGAGGGTCCATTTCTGGGTTCCCTCTTCCATTCCTTGATCAATGTGTCTGTTTTTGTGCCAGTACAATAACATTTTGATGATGACAGCTTTGTCTATGACATGCAGAAAAAACCTTAGACAAAATACAGCCTGAAGTCCAGACATTGTGATATAAACTGCTTTTGATTTCTTTTTGAACATTCCTATGGCAAATTGGGGTCTCCTCTGGTTCCATGCAAAACTTAGAAATATTTGTTTCTGAACTGTGAAAAATGTCAAGGGTATTTTGATAGGGACTACTTCAAAAGTGTACATTGTCCTGGGTTGCATGGACATTTTCACAATATTGATACTTCAAATCCATGAATATGGAATGTTAATGAATCTCTTTGCTCTTCCACAATTTCTTTTTAGGTGTTCTATAGTTTTTAGTTACAGATCCTTTACCTCTTTCATTACGTTAATTCCTAGGTATTTTATGGTTTCCGGTGCAATTGTAAATAGGATCAGCCCTTAATTTCTCTTTCGTCTATATCATTTTTGTGTCTAGAAATAAAGCAGATTTCTCTACATTGATTTTTTTATCCTGCCACACTGCTGAAATACAATATGAGTCCTAGCAAAGTTGCAAACTCTTGTGTTTTCCAAATAAAGTATCATGTCATCTGAGGAAAGTGAGATGTTGACTTCTTCCTTGCCAGTTTGAATGCCTTTATAATTGTTCGCATTTATTTGGAGTTGGTTGTGATCTGCCAATTTCATTTATGATTTTATTTGTTGGGATTCTTTATCTTTTCTTTGAGAAGTCCTTTGAGAGCTTTCTCAATCTCATGAATTCTTCCTAAGTAGAGGCCAGCTTGCCCTAGTGCTGAGATATGCTGTGAGTCTAGGGGTCCAATGGCACATGGTGAGCCTGCTATCCAGGGGCCTGCTTGGCCTAGCCATGTCTGGGTTGTGTAACCACAAGTCCAAAATCACAAGGTGAGCCCACTTACCAGTGGCCTAAGTGAGTAAAGCTGAGCTGTGATGTTGGTCTCCAGGTCCAAGCAACATGCTGATCCCACTGTGCAGGTGCCTCATTTCCCCAATGATGAGCTGGGATGCAGGGCTCATTATTTGGAGGCATTCTGCAAACCCAGTGTTCCCTGGACCCCCTTGCCTTCTTCTGGGCTCAGCTGGAGACTGGTGGTATGAGGGTTCCTGGTCCCTTCAGTGTTTGGGTGACCCACATGCCCTGGGGCACCTGGGATCAGCAGGTTCCCAATCTGAGGGCTCCTGGTAGGTGCTCTGTTCTGGGGACTGCATTTCTCCATGCCCTGCTGTGTTCGAGGATTTGTCCTTTGCAGGCTCCTGGTCAGCCAGGGATCTGGACGATCCGTTTCTCCACTACTGAGCTGGGGCAGGCAGCTCGTGGTCTGAGGGCCCGTGTTCCAATGACCCCCACCGTGTCCAGTGATGTGGTGACTCCTTGTCCCAGGACTTACTTGTTTCATAATACCCCTCTCTGCCAGGTGCATGGAGGCACTTCAGACATTGTACACATGGGAGTGGACTGGAAGATTAGGGCATTCATGAGCCCTGTGCTGATCTGGGTGGGTTGGAGAGCTCAAGAGAAGCAGTTAGTGCCCTGGGCTCCTCAGGACATAGACTCACAGCTTTCCGGTGCTGATCCCGGTGTTGTCCCCAGAGGTGTGGGAGGGGCTTTTCTCATCTGCCTGAGTATCCATGGTACCGATTCCCAGTGTCCCACTCCCACAGGCCACATGGGAATATGTCCGTGAGCAGCCAGGACAAACTCACAGTGGGAAAAGGGAACAGGAGTGGCCTGCAGTGGGTTCGAGGACTCTCAGGACCACAGAGGGGGATGAAGGGAGGTGCAAACATGCAGGTGGAACCCAAAGTTTTGACAAGAGGCCTGGGGCAGGTGATGGGACAGGGGGCTTGCCATGGGCAGGGCCAGAAAACAGGGAAGCAAACTAGAGGGAGAGCAGGGAGATCTGTGGATGAAGTACCATCTCTGTCATCATGGGGGCCTGTGTGATTGCCATGCTTTTATATCAGCCCAGGTGCATCAGAGTGCCCTTCTGTATGTCACCACCATGCCGCAGCCAATCAGGCAGGCTCTCAGTGTGTCCTGATTTAGGTGGCCAATCACCATGCAGCTTAGGTGGCCAATGTCAGATGGCTTTCTCAGTGACTCTCCTGATATCGTTGCCTAGAAACCACGTTAAAACGGAAAACAGAGGAGGTGGGGGCAAGATGGTGGAAGAGTAGGGTCCCCAAGTCACCTATCCTTACCCAATTACCTACATAACAACTATATCATCTTGAAAACCTAGGAATTTGGCCTGAGAATTAAGTAGAGAACAGCTGTAATGCTACAGTGAGAGAAGAGTTCACGCTTCTATGAAATACAACTTCTTTTTGGCCACTCTGCACTGAGTAAAATGACTAGAAGGAAAAACTCTCCTCAAAAGAAAGAATCAGAAATAGCCCTCTCTCCCAAAGACTTACAAAATTTGTATTACAACTCAGTGTTAGAAAGCCGAATCACAAGCATAATTATAAAGCTACTGGTGGATCTAGAAAAAACCCTAAAGGATTCAAGACACTTCATGACTGCAGAATTTAGATCTAATCAGGCCAAAATTAAAAATCAATTAAATGAGATGCAATCCAAACTAGAGGTCAGAACGATGAGAGTTAACGTGGTAGAATGAGTGAGTGACATAGAAGACAAGTTGATGTCAAGGAGGGAAACTGAGGAAACAAAGAGAAGAGAAAAATGACTAAAAGATCATGAGGATAGGCTAATGGAAATAAATGACAACCTCCGAAGGAAAATCTACATTTATCTGGGGTCCCGAGGGTGCCGAAGGGACACAGGCCCAGAATATGTATTTGAACAAATCAGAGCTGAAAACTTCCCTAATTTGTGGCAGGAAACAGGCATTCAGATCAGGAAATGGATAGATCCCCCCATGAAATCAATAAAAACCACTCTACACCTGGACATTTAATAGTGAAACTTGCAAATTCCAAAGATAAAGAGAAAATCCTTAAAGAAGCAAGAGAAAAGTAATCTCTAAATTTTATGGGGAGAAGGATTAGCATAACAGCAGACCCTTCCACAGATACCTGGCAGGCCAGAGAGGGCTGGCAGGATATAGTCAGGGTCTTAAATGAGAAGAACATGCAGCCAAGAATACTTTATCCAGCAAGGCTCTCATTCATAATAGAAGGAGAGATAAAGAGTTTCCAAGATAGGCAGAAACTGAAAGGATATGTGATCATGAAGCCAGCTCTGCAAGAAATACTAAGGGGGAATCTGTAATAGAGGAAGTCCAAGGTAACAATCCACAAAAACAGGGACGGAATAGGTATCATGATGACACTGAATACATATCTTTCAATAGGAACTTTGGATATGAATGGGTTTAGTGACCCCAGCAAAAGGTGCAGCTGCCGATTCAGACCGGATAAAAGAGCAAAACCCATCTCTTTGCTGTGTACAAGAGACTCATTTTAGACATTCCCACCAACAGTTCAGGAGGTTTCACCTTTCTCCACATCCTCTCCAACATTTGTGATTTCCTGCCTTGTTAATTTTCCCCATTCTCACATGTGTGAGGTGGTATCTCATTGTGGTTTTGATTTGTATTTCCCTCATGGCCAGGGATGCAGAGCATTTTCTCATGTGCTTGTTGGCCATGTCTATGTCTTCCTCTGTGACATTTCTGTTCATGTCTTTTGCACATTTCCTGTTTGGATCATTTGTTTCTTTGCTGCTGAGTTTAATAAGTTCTTTATAGATCTTGGATACTAGCCCTTTATCTGATACGTCATTTGCAAATGTCTTCTCCCATTCTGTAGGTTGTCTTTTAGTTTTGTTGACTGTATCCTTTGCTGTGCAAAAGCTTCTTATCTTGATGAAGTCGCAAAAGTTCATTTTTGCTTTTGTTTCTTTTGCCTTCATGGATGTATCTTGTAAGAAGTTACTCTGGCCGATTTCTAAAAGGGTGTTGCCTGTGTTCTCCTCTAGGATTTGATGGAATCTTGTCTCACATTTAGATTTTTCATCCATTTTGAGTTTATCTTTGTGTATGGTGCAAGAGAGTGGTCTAGTTTCATTCTTCTGCATGTGGATGTGTAATTTCCCCAGCTCCATTTATTGAAGATACTTTCTTCCAGTGGATAGTCTTTCCTCCTTTATCGAATATTAGTTGTCCATAAAGATGAGGGTCCACTTCTGGATTCTCAATTCTTTCCATTGATCTATGTGTCTGTTTTTTTGCCCCCCCCATCTTTTTTTCTTTTATTCTATTCTTTTTTCCTTCTTTTCTTTTTTTTAAATTCTTTTTTCTTTTTGTTTTTCTTTTCTTCTTTCTCTTCTCTATTTTTCTCCTTTTCCCAATACAACTAGTTTTTGGCCATTTTGCACTGAGTAAAATGACTAGAAGGAAAAACTAACCTCAAAAACAGAATCAGAAACAGGTCTCTCTCACACAGATTTACAAAATTTGAATTACAATTCAATGTCAGAAATCCAATTCAGAAGCACAATTATAAAGCTCTTGAAAAATGCATGAAGGATTCAAGAGACTTCATGACTACAGAACTTAGATCTAATCAGGCCAAAATTAAAAATCAATTAAACGAGTGAGTGACATAGAAGACAAGTTGATGAGAAGGAGGGAAACTGAGGAAAAAAGAGAAAATGAAAAAAGATCATGAGGATAGGTTAAGGGAAAAAATAACAGCCTCAGAAACAAAAATCTACATTTACCTGGTGTTACCGAGGGTACCAAAAGGGACAGAGGGCTAGAATATGTATTTGAAGAAATCATAGCTGAAAACTTTCCTAAATTGGGGAGGGAAACAGGCATTCAGATACAGGAAATAGATTTTTCCCACCCAATATCAATGATCTATATTCTGCAGGCATGAAGTCTCTTGAATCCTTCATACTTTTTTCCAAAGCCACCAGTAGCATTATTTTTCTGCTTCTGCATCGGCGTTCTGATATCGAAGTTTTACCCAATTTCTGTAATTCTGTGGGAGAGAGGACTATTTCTGATTTTTTCTTTGGAGTGAGTTTTTCCTTCAAGGGACTTTGCTCAGTGCATGGTGGCTAAAAACAAGTTGTACTGGGAAAGGAAGGAAAAAAAGAAACATTTCAAAATTTAAAAAAAAAATAACAAGGAGGTGTAGCCTCTGATTCTATATAGTTTAAGTCCCTCGAATTCCCCTGGAGCTTTCCAGTGCTGCTTTGTCAAGAACTTGCTCTTCCTGTTTCCTTCCAGGTGATCTTCTGGGGGAGGGGCCTTCTTTTCTGATTGTCAGGTGTGTGCCCCGAGGGAGCTGCCCCGGCCCCTGCCAGGGGCATGGCTACCTGGGAGCTGTTTATCCTGTGAGACCCATGCTCCCTGGTGGCCCCGCTCCATCCCAGGCACAATGTGACATAAGGGAGGAACAATAACACTGGCGGTGGCCAGCTCTTCAGCCCTAGAGTCAGCTCCCGCAGTAACTCCTGCAGACCCCAGTCCGTGGGAGCCTGGATGCTGCGGGCATGGGGGGCACTGACCTGCACAGCTCGGGGGTGCCCCGCGGCAGGAGTGTCCTCGCGGTCCTGTGTCCTCCCGGCCCCCACATGTCCCAAGGGGATCGCCGGATCCTTGCTGTGTCCCCCAGCACCCTGGGGTCCGGGGCCTGTGCCTCTGGAATTGCTCTCCCAGGGCCATGCATTCCCCTCCTAGCCGAGCCGCTGCCAGAGCCGCCACCTCCGCTGTTCCGGGGCCCACTGGGTACGCGCTCCAGCCGTTGCTGGAGCTCCGTCCATGGTCTGTGGCGGCTCTCCCCATTTCCTATGTTAGTGACCCCGGGAACCTGGGGGCTCCACTGCCCATCCTGGGATCCTGCCTGAGTTCCCTGTGAGTGCCTTTCCATCCAGGAATGTTGGTCAAGTTCCTGATTCTCCCGGTCTGGGCTTTCCCGTCCTGGAGTCTCTCCTGCCTGGCCTTAGCCTGGCTCCTTGTGGAGGCTCTCTCCCATTGGAGTGTACTCATTTATTTTTCCGTGTTTCTACCTTGATAGAAGCGCAAACGCTTCTCACTTTAGCCTTCCAGGTATTCTCTCTTTAAATCAGAGGACGAATTCATCGGGTTTCAGGATGATTTGAAAGTTATCTAGGTAAGTTGATGAGGACAGGTGATTTCGGGATCCTACACTTCCCCCATCTTGTCGACAGCCATGTCTCTCATTATTTTGACTTCCTATTTTCCCATTGAATTTACACACATATTTTATTTTATCTTACTTTCATTTTACTCTTTAAAAATTTGAACTCAATCACCCATTAGAAATGACAAATACCCATCGTTTGCTTTGACGTGGTTGTAACTGGAGGGTATTATGCCGAGTGAAATAAGTCAATCGGAGAAGGACAAATATTATATGGTCTCCTTCATTTGGGGACTATAAAACATAGTGAAAGGAAATAAAGCGGAAATGAGATAAAATCAGTCTGAAAAATCAGAAAGGGAAACAGAATGAGAGACTCCAAACTCTGGGAAATGAACTAGAGGTGGTAGAAAGGGAGGTGGGCATGGCTTGGGGGTCACTGGGTGACAGGCACTGAGAAGGGCACTTGAAGGGATGAGCACTGGGTGTTATTCTATATGTTGGCAAATTGAACACCAATAAAAAATAAATTTAAGAAAAATTAAAAATAAAAGATTCAGCTGTAGTGCTATCTAGGTGGCAATTCCTTGCAGGGTAGGACAAGGTTCCCCAGAGGGCTATATATCTTCTAAATCAGCTTCTAATGTATGATGCTGTTTCTCACATAGCTCACATTTACAGGTGCAGGAATCAAGGACTGGAACTGGGAGTTGTACTACTCACTATAACCCGTCATGATCTACTTGCAAAATGTTTCTTTCTTTCCCACGATTTATTATTCTGCTGGCCTAGAGGTCTCAGGTTCAAAGAGAGACACAAAAACAATCCCACTGATCTGGAAATTGAAACTGGTGCCTGGCCACTTTGAGCTCTTCAGGCCCCTGAATCAATAGGCAAGGAAGGAAGTTACTATGCTGGCTGGGTGATTAATCCCAAATACCCGGTAGAAATTGGATGAACTCCATAATGGAGGTTAAGAAGAGCATGTGTGAAAATCAGAGGATCAGTAAAGACATCTTTTAATATTACCTTCATGTTTTCATTTTCATTTCCTTCCATGTATTTTTTAATTTACACTTTAATTTCTGATTAACCCATTCATTATAAGCAGTAGGATATTCTTTAACCCCCATGTATTAGTGGTATTTCCAGTTTTTTTCTTGTGGTTGACCTTAAGTTTCATGGCATTGTGGTTGGAAACTATGCATGGTATAGTCTTCATCTTTTTGTACTTGTTCAGGTCTGATTTGTGACCTGGTATGTGATCTATTCTGGAGAATGTTTCATATGCACTCAAAAAGACTGTCTTCTGCTGCTTTAGGATGAAATGTTCTGAATATATTTGTTAAGTACAAAAAAAAAGAAAAAAGAAGAGAATAGAAACGACAAAGAGATACTACTTGCTTCAATGTGGATGGAACTGGAGGGTATAATGCTGAGGGAAAATAGTCAATCAGAGATAGGCAATCATTATATGGTCTCATTCATTTGGCATAATAAAAAATAGTGAAAGGGAATAAAGGGAAACGGAGAGAAAATGAGTGAAAATATCAGTTGATGATGACAGAATATGAGAGACTCCTAACTCTGAGCAATGAAAAAGGGGTACTGGTAAGGGAGTTTCCTGGATGGTTGGGGTGACTGGATGACATGCGCTGAGGGGGGCACTTGACGTGATGACCATGGGAGATATGCTATATGTTGGCAATTCATTTAGGACCCTGAATATATCATGCCAGCCCTTTCTGGCCACCCAGGTCGCTGGGGAGAGGTCTGCTGTTAACCTACTACTTCTCCTCATAAAGTTTAGGGATCCTTTGTATCTTGTTGCTTTGAGGATCTTCTCTATCTTTGGAATTTGGAAGTTTCGTGATGAAATATCAGGGTGTTGAATGGTTTTTATTGCTTTTAGGGGAGGATCACTCCAGCTCCAGGATCTTCATGCCTGATTCCTTCCTCAAGTTAGGGAAGTTCTCTGCTATGATTTGTTCTCATACACTTTCTGGTCCTCTGTTCCTTTCGACACCCTCTGGAACCCCCTTTAAATGTAGATTTTTCCTTCTTAAGCTGTCATTTACATCCCTTAACCTTTCCTCATGGTCTTTTGTTTTTCTCTCTTTTCCTCTGCTTCCTTCCTTGCCATCAACCTGTCTTCTATGTTACTCACTCGTTCTTCCACCTCATCAACCCTGGTCTGTAGGACCTCTAGTTTGGATTTTTAAGTGATTTAAATGATTTTTAATTTCGGCCTGATTAGATCTAAATTTTGCAGTCATGAAGTCTCTTGAGTCCTTTATGCTTTTTTCTAGAGCCACCAGTAGCTTTATAATAGTGCTTCTGAATGGGCTTTCTGACATTGAATTGTAATCCAAATTTTGTAACTCTGTGGGAGCGAGGACTGTTTCTGGTTCTTTCTTTTGAGGTAAGGTTTTCCTTCTAGTCATTTTGCTCAGTGCAGAGTTGCCAAAAACAATTTCTATTGGGGAAAGGAGAAAAAGAGAGAAGAGAAGGAAGGAAAGAAAAAAAACTTAAAAAAGAAGAGAAAAAAGAGAAAAAAGTAAAAAAAGAGAAGAAAAGAGAAAAACAAAAATATGGGGGGGAGGAACAAACAGAAATCAAAAAACAAAAAACAAAAAAAAAATAAGGGGAGTACACTCTGATTCTGTATACAGTAAATTCCTCGACTTCCACTGGAACTTTCCAGCACTGGTTGATCAATAATTTTTTTTTTCCTGTCTGTCTAGCTGGTCTTCTGGGGTAGGGGCTTGCTGTTCTGATTTTCAGGTGTTAGCACTTTGGGGAGCTGCTCAGCCCCCTGCCTGGTTCAGGGCTCAGTGAAAGATGTTTAACCTGTTTATACAGTGAGGGCACTATGAGGCTTATTGGGGTTTTTTTATCCTGTGAGGCCCCAGTAGGAACAACAACAGTGGCGGCGGCCAGCTCTAGAGCCCTGGAATCAGCTCCTGCAGTAACTACGGAGCTCTCAGTCTGCAGGGGCCTGGATGCTCTGGGGGAGGGGCCGCTGATCTGCTCAACTTGGGGCAGGAGTGTCCTTGCTGTCCTGTCCCTCCTGGCCTCTGCCTGTCCCCGGGGGAGCGCCGGATCCTGGACTGTGTCCGCAGGCACCCTGTGCTCCCGGCCTGCGCTGTTGGATTCGCGCTCCCAGCTGCGCAGCCCCTTCTGCGTGGAGCCTCTGCTGTAGCCGCATCTGAGCTGCTCCTGGGGGCTGTGGAGACCCCCCGCTGCTCAAGCTGCCTCCGAGCTGCTCCCTTGGACGAGCAGCCCCCTGCCCCAGGTGCCTCCACCTGAGCTGCCTCTGAGTTGTTCACGGGTCCAGCCAGGCACGCTGCAGCCCTTTAGGGAGCTCAGCCGTGGGGTGTGGTGTGCTCTCCCTGGGGCGCAGGTGGTCTGTTAGTGTCCCTGGGAGTCTGAGGTCATCCCTGCCCTCCTGGGATCCTGCTCTAACTCCCTGAGAGCGCCTTCCTGTCCGGGAAGAATGGTGTAACTCCTGCTTCTCCAGGCTGGGCTCTCCTGTCCTGGGGACACTTTTCCAGAGTGGCTGCACCAGTTTGCACTCTCACCAACAATGCAAGAGGGTTCCCCTTTCTCCACATCCTCGCCAACATTTCTTGTTGGTGGCAGACTATGTCCGGAGCAAGGACTTTTGGGACTGCCTCATGAGTACGCATTTCTGGGGCCCTGTAGCCAACTGGGGTCTTCCCATTGCTGCCATCAATGACATGAAAAAGTCTCCAGAGATTATCAGTGGGCGGATGACATTTGCCCTCTGTTGTTACTCCTTGACATTCATGAGATTTGCCTACAAGGTCCAGCCTTGAACCTGGCTTCTGTTTGCATGCCATGCCACAAATGAAGTAGCCCAGCTCATTCAGGGAGGACGCCTTATCAAACATGAGATGAGTAAAAAGGCATCAGCATAACAGTGGAAAATGGGCAACCAGGTGTTTGAAGGGACAGCGTCTGCGCTGCTGCTGAGTCACAGATTCCATCCTCAGAATAGTCTTTCTAAGGAAAATAACCTGAATGCTATTTTTACTAACCAATTTTTCTAGAAATAGCTGAGAGTCCCTAAGCCAACTCTCTGCTGCCTTACACATACCAAGTATTTTACTTCTCTTCATAAAGAGTAGCTCAAAATATGCAATCAATTTAATAATTCCCAATGATGGTTTTATCTGCAGTAATATGTATATTACTTGCTAGAATTTACTTAATAAAAAATTGGATAAAAATTGTAATTATTAGCACTTAAATACTCAGAATCTTTAACTCTTTAATGACCATGAGACCACCGACAGCTGGCCATACTTACATTGTCATCACCAGTTTTTTTTAACCATTTAACTTTCTTTACTGAAAACCAATATTCAAGAAAGATGAACCCTCAATGCATCCTCTTATACTGACCAACGTAACTAAGTACAAATGAAGTCAATGGTGTACTCTGTTAGCATGCTGTGCTGTGTGTCAAGAAAACAAGCCCTCCCCCGCCTGAGCTCTGGCCCCCTGGCAAACACAGATAAATGATTGTGCACTGCGCTACGATACCGTTAGGTGAGAGCTTTGGTTCATGCAGTCGGCTGCCAGAGGTCGCACTGAAACCCTGGAGCCCCAGCACCCACAGTCACCGGCGGCCAGCGCGTGGCGTCAGCCGTGCTCCTTCCACAACACCAGATGAATACTGTGGTCGGGCATGCTGATGGCGAAGACCAGGCCCTTGTCATTGTGCCCATCCAGTCCATTGAGCCAGGACGCTTCGCCGCCAGGAAGCTCGAGCCTCTCTTTGATTTCCAGTACTCTGGCAGGGGCCAGCGGCCTTGTTCATTTTAGCCATTCTGACAGATGTGAGATGGTATCTCATTGTGGGTTTTGTTTAGTTTTGTATTTTCCTGATAATGAGTGGTGTGGAGCATTTTTTATCATGTGTCTGTTCTCCGCGTGTAGGATTTTTTGGAGAAATGTCTGTTCATGTCTTCCACCCATTCCTTCGCTGGATACTTGTTTTGAGTGTAGACTTCCATAGTTCTTTATAGATCTTAGATACTAGCCTTTTGTCTCATATGTCATTTGCAAATGCCTTCTCCCATTTTGTAGGTTGCTTCTTAGTTTTATGGACTTTTTCCTTTGCTTTTGAACTTGATGAAGTCCCAGTAGTTCAGTTTTTCTCTTGTTTCCCTTGCTTTTATAGACATGTCTTGCATAAGTCGCTATGGCCAAGATCAAAGAAGTTGTTGCCTGTGTTTTTCTCTAGGATTGTGATGGATTGCTATTTAACCTTTAGGTCTTTCATCCATTTTGAGTTTATCTTTGTGTGTGGTGTAAGAGAATGGTTCAGTTGAGTTCTTCTGCATGTGGCTGTCCAATTTGTTGAAGAGACTGTACTTTTTCCAGCGGATATTCTTTTCTGCTTTGTCGAAGATTAGTTGACCATAGAGTTGAGGGTCCATTTCTGAGTTCTCTAGTCCATTCCTTGATCAATGTGTCTGTTTTTGTGCCAGTATGATAACATTTTGATGATGACAGCTTTGTCTATGACATACAGAAAAAACCTTAGACAAAATACAGCCTGAAATCCAGACATTGTGATATAACCTGCTTTTGATTTCTTTTTCAACATTCCTATGGCTAATTGGGGTCTTTTCCAGTTCCATGCAAATCCTAGAGTTATTTATTTATGTTCTGTGAAAAATGTCAAGGGTATTTTGATAGGGACTACTTTGAAAGGGTACATTGCTTGGGTATCATGGACATTTTCACAATATTGATTCTTCAAATCTTTGAACATGCAGTGTTAATATATGTCTTTGCTCTTCCACAATTTCTTTCATAGGTATTCTGTAGTTTTTAGTTACAGATCCTTTACCTCTTTCATTATGTTTATTCCTAGGTATTTTATGTTTTATGGTGCAATTTTAAGTAGGATCAACCCTAAATTTCCCTTTTTTCAATATTTGTAGACAATCAGTTATAACTGATTTCTCTGCATTGATTTTTCATCCTGCCACATTGCTGAATTACAGTATGAGTCCTAGCAAAGTTGCAAACTCTTGGGATTTCCACATAAAGTATCATGTCATCTGAGAAAAGTGCGATTGTGACTTCACTCAGGCTCACATTGTGGCCTGGTTCAGGTGGCCAATCACCATGCAGTTCAGGTGGCCAATGTCAGACGGCTTTCTTAGTGACCCTCTTGATATCGTTGCCTGGAATCCATGCTTAAACGGAAAACAGAGGAGGTGGAGGCAAGATGGTGGAAGAGTAGGGTCCCCAAATTACCTGTCCATTCCCAATTACCCAATAAATTTCAAATCATCCTGAATACCTAGGAATTCAGCCTGAGATTTAAGGAGAGAGCAGCTGGAATGCTACAGTGAGAGAAGAGTTCACGCTTCTATCAAGTATAACATTTTTGGCCACTCTGCACTGAGCAAAATGACTAGAAGAAAAACCTTACATCAAAGGAAAGAATCAGAAACAGTCCCTCTCCCACAGAGTTACAAAATTTGGGTTACAATTCAATGTCAGAAAGCCAATTCAGAAGCACAAGTATAAAGCTACTGGTGGCTCTAGAAAAAAGCAAAAAGGATTCAAGAGACTTCGTGACTGCAGAATTTAGATCTAATCAGGCCGAAATTAAAAATCACTTAAATGAGTTGCAATCCATACTAGAGGTCCTAACGATGAGGGTTAATGAGGTAAAAGAACGAGTGAGTAACATAGAAGACAAGGCAAGGAGGGAAACTGAGGAAAAAAGACACAAACAACTAAAAGATCATGAGGATATCTTAAGGGAAATAAATGACAGCCTCAGAAGGAAAAAAATCTATGTTTACCTGGGGTTCCCGAGGGTGCCAAAAGGGACAGAGGTCCAGAATACGTATTTCAACAAATCAGAGCTGAAAGCATCCCTAATTTGGGGAGGGAAACAGGCATTCAGATCCAGAAATAGAGAAACCCCCCTTAAAATCAATAAAAACGACTCAACACCTCGACGTTTAATAGTGAAACTTGCAAATTCCAAAGATAAAGAGAAGATCTTTAAAGCAGCAAGAGACAAGAAACTTGTAACTTTTATGGGGAGAAGTATTAGCACAACAGCAGACCTCTCCACAGAGACCTGGCAGGCTACGAACGGCTGGCAGGATATATTCAGGGTACTAAATGAGAAGAACATGCAGCCAAGAATACTGTATCCAGCAAGGCTCTCATTCAGAACAGAAGGAGAGATAAAGAGCTTCCAAGATAGGCAGAAACCGAAAGAATATGTGATCATGAAGCCAGCTCTGCAAGAAACACTAAGGAGGAGTATGTAATAGAGGAAGTCCAGAGGAACAATCCACAACAGGGACTGAACAGGTATCATTGATGACACTAAATACATATCTTTACGTTGTAGCTCTGCATGTGAATGGGCCTAACGACCTCAGCAAAAGGTGCAGCTGCAGTTACAGACTGGATAAAAGAGGAAAACCCACCTATGTGCTGTATACAAGAGACTCATTTTACACATAAGGACACCTACAGCCTGAAAATAAAAGGTTGGAGAACTGCGTACCATTCCAATGGTCCTCAAAAGAAACAGGCGTAGCCATTCTTAGATCAGATAAACTAAAGTTTATCCCAAACCCTGTAATAAGAGATGAAGAGGGACACTATATCATACTTAAAGGATCTATCCAACAAGATGACCTAACAATCATCAATATGCATGCCCCGAATGCGGGAGCTGCCAAGTATAGCAATTAATAACCAAAGTTAAGACATGCTTAGATAATAATACACATATACGTGGTGACTTGAAAGTAGCACTTTCTACAATCGACAGGATTTCTAAGCACAACATCTCCAAAGAAACAAGAGCTTTAAATGATACACTGGACCAGATGGATTTCGCAGATATTGACAGAACTTTCTATGCAAACACAATTGTATACACATTCTTCTCAAGTGGACATGGAACTTTCTCCAGATTAGACAACATACTGGGACACTAATCAGGTCTTAACCGACACCCAAAGTTTGGGATCGTCCCCTGCATATTTTCAGACCATAATGCTTTGAAATTAGAACTAAATCACAAGAAGTAGTTTAGAAGGATTTTAATCACATGAAGGTTAAGAAACATCCTGCTAAAAGATGAAAAGGTCAAGCAAGAAATTAGAGAGGAATTATAAAGTTTCATGGAAAATAATGAGAATGAATATACAACCGTTCAAAATCTTTGGGATACACAACAAGCAGTCCTGAGGGAGAAATACATCACAATACAAGTATCCATCCAAAAACTGGAAAGAACTGAAATACAAAAGCGAACCTTGCACCTAAAGGAGCTGGAGAAAAAACAGCAAATAGATCCTATACCCAGCAGAAGAAGAGTATAATATAGATTCGAGCAGAACTCAATAAAGTAGAGTCCAGAATAACTGTGGAATGGATCAACAAAGTCAGGAGTTGGTTCTTTGAAAGAATTAATGATATAGATAAACCATTAGCTAACCTTATTAAAAAGAAGAGAGAGAGGACTCACTAAAATCATGAATGAGAAAGGAGAGATCACCACCAACACCACAAATGATGTTAAAAACTTATGAGCAAAAAAAAAAAAAAAAAAAAGTCTGGAAAACCACACACTACCAAAACTGCAACAGGAAGATGTGGTTTATGTATGCAATGGATAGTACTCAGCCATTAGAAACAACAAATACCCACCATGTGCTTCAATGTGGATGGAACCAGAGGGTATTTTGCTGAGTGAAATAAGTCAATCAGAGAAGGACAAACATTATATGGTCTCATTCATTTGGGGAATATAAAAAATAGTGGAAGGGAATAAAGGGGAAATGAGAAAAATAAGTGGGAAATATCAGAAAGGGAGAATAAGAAAGACTCCTAACTCCAGGAAACGAACTAGGGGTGGTGGAAGGGGACATGTGCAGGGGGTGGGGGTGACTGGGTGACGGGCACTGAGGTGGGCACTGATGGAATAGGCACTGGGTGCTATTCTATATGTTGGCAAATTGAAATAATGAATGAGAAAGGGGAGATCACTATCAACATCAAGGAAATACAAACAATTTAAAAACATATTATGAACAATTATACACCAATAAATTAGACAATCTATTAGAAATGGACACATTTCTGGAAAGCCACAAACTATCAAAACTGGAACAGGAAGAAATAAAAAACCTGAAGAGGCCAATAACCAGAAAAGAAATTGAAGGAGTCATAAAAAAACCCCCAAGACACAAAAGTCCAGGGCCAGATGGCTTCCCAGGGGAATTCTATCAAACGTTTAAAGAAGAAAACATACCTATTCTACTAAAGCTGTTTGGAAAGATAGAAAGAGATGGAGTACTTCCAACTTCGTTCTATGAGTCCAGCATCACCTTAATTCCAAAACCAGACAAAGACCCCACCAAAAAGAATGACAGACCAATATCCCTAATGAACGAGGATGCAAAAATTCTCCACAAGATATTAGCCAATAGGATACTAAAATACATTAAGAAGACTATTCACCATGACGAAGTAGGATTTTTCCCCGGGACACAAGGCTGGTTCAACACTTGTAAAACAATCAATGTGATTCATCATATCAGCAAGGGAAAAACCAAGAACCATATGATCCTCTCATTAGATGCAGAGAGAGCATTTGACAAAATACAGCATCCATTCCTGATCGAAACTCTTCAGAGTGTAGGGATAGAGGGAACATTCCTCAGCATCTTAAAAGTCATCTTTGAAAAGCCCACAGCAAATATCATTCTCAATGGGGAAGCACTGGGAGCCTTTCCCCTAAGATCAGGAACAAGACAGGGATGTCCACTCTCACCACAGCTATTCAACAGAGTACTAGAAGTCCTTGCCTCAGCAATCAGACAACAAAAAGAAATAAAAGGCATTCAGATTGGCAAAGAAGAAGTCACACTCTCCCTCTTCACCAATGACATGATACTCTAGATGGAAAACCCAAAAGACTCCACCCCAAGATTGGTAGAACTCATACAGCAGTGTGACAGGATACAAAATCAATGCCCAGAATTTGGTGGGGACAGGTAATTTTGGGATTCTACTCTTCTGCCATCTTGCAGACAGCCTTGTCTCTGTCTTTTGATTACCTTATTCCCTTTCTATTTACGCAAATATTTTATTTTATATTATTTTTGTTTTACTTTTTAAAAATTTGAATTCAATCTGCCAGCATATCATACACCAATAGTTTCAGATGTAGGATGATTTTGTCCCTACTGAGCTGGGGCAGGCAGCTCCTGGTCTGAGGGCCCGTGTTCCAATGCCCCCAACATGTCCAGTGATGTGGTGGCTCCTTCTCCCAGGACTTACTTGTTTCATGAAATCCCCTCTCTGCCGGGTGCCTGGAGGCACTGCAGACATTGTACACATGGGGGTGGACTGGAGGAAGACACTGCAGTCATTGTACACATGGGGGTGGACCAGAGGTGTAGGGCACTCATGTCTCCTGTGCTGAGCTGCGTTGGAGAACTCCAGAGAAGCAGGGAGTGCCCTGGGCTCCCGCAGGACATGGACTCGCAGCTTTCCTGTGTTGAGCCCTGGGTTGACCCCAGAGGTGTCGGAGAGATTTTCCCCCTCTGTCTGAGTATCCAGGGTACCGATTCACAGTGTCCCGCTCCCAGAGGCTACATGGGAATATGTCCGTGAGCAGCCAGGCCAACCTCACAGTGGGATATGGGACCAGGAGTCGCCTGCTGTGGGTTCGTGGACTCTCTGGACCGCAGAGGGGCATGAAGGGAGGTGCAAACATCCAGGTGGAGCCCAAAGAGTTGGAGAGAGGCCTGGGGCATGAGGGGTAAACAGGGGGCTTGCCATGGGCAGGGGCAGAAAACAGGGCAGAGAACCTTAGGGAGAGTAGCGAGATCTGTGCCTGAAGTGCCATCTCTGTTGTCATAGGGGAGTGCGTGGTTGCCATGCTTTTATAACAGCCAAGGTGCATCAGAGTGCCCTTCTGTGATGTCACCAACATGCCCGTCCAATCAGGCAGGCTCCTTGGGTGGCCTGGTTCAGGTGGCCAATCACCATGCAGCTCAGGTGGCCGATGTCAGATAGCTTTCTCAGTGACCCAGCTGATATCACTGCCTAGAAACCATGTTTAAATGGAAAACAGAGAAGGAGGGGACAAGATGGTCAAAGAGTAGTGTCCCCAGTCACCTGTCCACACCAAATTACCTAGATAACTTTCTTTTTTTATATAATTATTTTATATTGGTGTTCAATTTGCCAACATATAGAATAACCTCCAGTGCTCATCCCATCCAGTGCTCCCCTCAGTGCCCGCCACCCAGTCACCCCCACACCCATCCACCTCCCCTTCAACCACCCCTAGTTTGTTTCCCAATTAGGAAATCTCATGTTATGTCTCCCTTTCTGATAATTCCCACTCATTTTTCTCTATTCCCCTTTATTCCCTTTCACTACTTTCACTATTTTTTATATTCCCCAAATGAATGAGCCCATATGTTTGTCCTTCTCCAATTGTCTTATTTCATGCAGCATAATACCCTCCAGTTCCATCCAAGTTGAAGGAAATGGTGGGTATTTTTTATTTCATATGGCTAAGTAATATTCCATTGTATACATAAACCACATCTTCTTTATCCATTCATCTTTCATTGGATCAAGGCTCCTTCCACAGTTTGGCTATTGTGGACACTGCTGCTATAAACATCGGGTGCAGGTGTCCCGGCGTTTCACTGCATCTGTATCTTTGGGGTAAATACTCAGCAGTGCAATTGCTGGGTCGTAGGGCATGTCTATTTTTTACTCTTTGGGAACCTCCACACAGTTTTCCAGAGTGGCTGCACCAGTTCACATTCCCACCAACAGTGCATGAGGGTTCCCCTTTCTCCACATCCTCTCCAACATTTGTTGTTTCCTACTGTGTTAATTGTCCCCATTCTCACTGGTGTGAGGTGGTATCTCAATGTCAAATTGATTTGGATTTCCCTGACCCCAAGTGATGCAGAGCATTTTCTCATGCTTCTTGGCATGTCTATGTCTTCCTCTGTGAGATTTCTGTTCATATCTTTTGTCCATTTAACGTTTAGATTGTTTGTTTCCTTGCTGTTGATTATGATAAGTTCCTTATAGATCTTGGAAACTAACCCTTTATCTGATATGTCATTTGCAAATATCTTCTCCCATTCTGTAGGTTGTCTTTTAGCTGTGTTGACTTGTATCTTATGCTGTGCAAAAGCCTTTATTTTGAGGCAGTCCCAATAGTTCATTTTTGCTTTTGTTTCTCTTGCCTTTGTGGATGTATCTTGCAAGAAGTTACTGTGGCTACAAAAAGGGTGTTGCCTGTGTTCTCCTCTAGGATTTGGATGGATTCTTGTCTCACATTTAGATCTTTCATCCATTTTGAGTTTCTCTTTGTGTATGGTGCAAGAGAGTGCTCTAGTTTCATTCTTCTGCATGTGGATGTCCAATTTTCTCAGCATCATTCATTGAAGGAACTGTCTTTTCCAGGGGACAGTCTTTCCTCCTTTGTCAAATATTAGTTGAACATAAAGTTGAGGGTCCAATTCTGGATTCTCTATTCTGTTCCGTTGATCTATGTGTCTGTATTTGCCAGTACCACATGGTCTTGATGACCACAACTTGGGAGTACAACCTGAAATCTGGCATTGTGATGCCCCCAGATATGGTTTTCTTTTTTAAAATTCCCCTGGCTATTCGGGGTCTTTCCTGATTCCACACAAATCTTAAAATAATTTGTTCTAACTCTCTGAAGAAAGTCCATGGTATTTTGATAGGGATTGCATTAAACGTGTAAATTGCCCTGGGTAACATCGGCATTTTCACAATATTAATTCTGCCAATCCATGAGCATGGAATATTTTTCCATCTCTTTGTGTCTTCCTCAATTTCTTTCAGAAGTGTTCTATAGTTTTTAGGGTATAGATCCTTTACCTCTTTGGTTAGGTTTATTCCTAGGTATCTTATGCTTTTGGGTGCAATTGTAAATGGGATTGAATCCTTAATTTTTCTTTCTTCAGTCTCATTGTTAGTGTAGAGAAATGCCACTGATTTCTGGGCATTGATTTTGTATCCTGCCACGCTACCAAATTGTTGTATGACTTCTAGCAATCTTGGGGTGGAGGTTTTTGGGTTTTCTATGTAGAGTATCATGTCATCGGCGAAGAGGGAGAGTTTGACTTCTTCTTTGCCAATTTGAATGCCTTTAATGTCTTTTTGTTGTCTTATTGCTGAGGCTAGGACTTCCAGTACTATGTTGAATACCAGTGGTGAGAGTGGACATCCCTGTCTTGTTCCTTATCTTAAGGGAAAGGCTCCCAGTGCTTCCCCATTGAGAATGATATTTGCTGTGGGCTTTTCAAAGATGACTTTTAAGATGTTGAGGAATGTTCCCTCTATCCCTATGCTCTGAAGAGTTTTGATAAGGAATGGATGCTGTATTTTGTCAAATGCTCTCTCTGCATCTAATGAGAGGATCATATGGTTCTTGGTTTTTCTCTTGCTGATATGATGAATCACATTGATTGTTTTACGAGTGTTGAACCAGTCTTGCATCCCGGGGATAAATCCTACTTGGTCATGGTGAATAGTTTTCTTAATGCATTGTTGGATCCTATTGGTAGTATCTTCTTGAGAATTTTTGCATCCATGTTCATCAGAGATATTGGTCTATAATTCTCCTTTTTGGTGGGGTCTTTCTCTGGTTTTGGAATTAAGGTGATGCTGGCTTCATAGAACGAAGTTGGAAGTACTCCAACTCTTTATATCTTTCCAAACAGCTGTAGTAGAATAGGTATGCGTTCTTCTTGAAATGTTTGATTGAATTCCCTTGGGAATCCATCTGGCCCTGGACTTTTGTGTCTTGGGAGGTTTTTGATGACTGCTTCAATTTCCTCCTTTGTTATTGGCCTGTTCAGGTTTTCTATTTCTTCCTGTTCCAGTTTTGGTAGTTTGTGGCTCTCCAGAAATGCTTCCATTTCTTCTAGATTGCCAAATTTATTGGTGTATAGCTGTTCATAATATGTTTTTAAAATCGTTTGTATTTCCTTGGTGTTGGTAGTGATCTCTCCTTTCTCATTCATGATTTTATTAATTTGAATATCCTCTCTCTTCTTTTTAATAAGGCTGGCTAATGGTTTATCTATCTTATTAATTCTTTCAAAGAACCAACTTCTGATTTGTTGATCTGTTCCACAGTTCTTCTGGTCTCGATTTCATTGAGTTCTGCTCGAATCTTTATTAACTCCCTTCTTCTCTTGGGTGTAGGATCTATTTGCTGTTTTTTCTCTAGCTCCTTTAGGTGTAAGGTTAGCTTTTGTATTTGAGTTCTTTCCAGTTTTTGAATGGATGCTTCTTTTGTGATATATTTCTCCCTAAGGAAGTCTTTTGCTGTATCCCAAAGATTTTGAATGGTTGTATCTTCATTCTCATTAGTTTCCATGAATTTTTTTAAATTCTTCCATAATTTCCTGGTTGACCTTTTCATCTTTTAGCAGGATGGTCCTTAACCCCCACGTGTTTGAAGTCCTTCCAAACGTCTTGTTGTGATTTCATTCTAATTTCAAGGCATTATGGTCTGAGAATATGCAGGGGACGATCCCAATCTTTTGCTATAGGTTCAAACCTGATTTGTGACCCAGTATGCAGTCTATTCAGGAGAAAGTTCCATGTGCACTTGAGAAGAATGTGTATTCAGTTGAGTTTGGATGTAAAGTTCTGTAGATATCTGTGAAATCCATCTGGTCCAGTGTATCATTTAAAGCTCTCGTTTCTTTGGAGACGTTGTGTTTAGAAGACCTATCGAGTGTAGAAAGCACTAGATTGAAGTCACCAAGTATAAGTGTATTATTATCTAAGTATGTCTTAACTTGGTTATTAATTGATTGATATATTTTACAGCTCCCATATTCAGAGCACATATATTGATGACTATTAAGTCCTCTTGTTGGATAGATCCTTTAAGTATAATATAGTGTCCCTCTTCATCTCTCACTACAGTCTTCGGGATAAATTTATTTATCTGATATAAGCATGGCTGCACCTGGTTTCTTTTGAGGACCATTTGAATGGTAAATGGTTCTCCAACCTTTTATTTTCAGGCTCTAGGTGTCCTTTTGTCTAAAATGAGTCTTTTGTAGACAGCAAATAGATGGGTCCTGCTTTTTTATCCAGTCTGACACCCTGCTCCTTTTGAGGGGGTCATTAAGCCCATTCACTTTCAGAGTTACTATTGAAAGACATGAGTTTAGTGTCATCATGATATCTATTCAGTCCTTGTTTTTGTGGATTGTTCCACTGAACTTCTTCTTAAAGGGGGAATTTTAAGAGTCCCCCTTAAAATTTCTTGCAGAGCTGGTTTGGAGGTCACATATTCTTTCAGTTGCTGCCTGTCTTGGAAGCTCTTTATCTCTCCTTCCATTTTGAATGAGAGCCTTGGTGGATAAAGTATTCTTGGTTGCATGTTCTCTCATTTAGGACCCTGAATATATTCTGCCAGCCCCTTCTGGTCTTCCAGGTCTCTGTGCAGAAGTCTGCTGTTACCATAATTCTCCTCCCCATAAAAGTCAGGGATTTCTTGTCTCTTGCTGCTTTAAGGATCTTCTCTTTATCTTTGGAATATGCAAGCTTAACTGTTAAATGTAGATATGTTGAACGGTTTTATTGATATTGGGTGGGGGATCTCTCTATTTCCTGGATCTGAATGCCTGTGTCCCTTCCCAAATTAGGAAAGTTTTCACCTATGATTTGTTCAAATATATATTCTTGACCTCTGTCCCTTTTGGCGCCCTAGGGAATCCCAATTAAACATATGTTTTTCTTCCTCAGGCTGTCTTTTATTTTACTTAATCTATCCTCATGGTCTTTTAATTGTTTGTCTCTTTTTTCCTCAGTTTCCCTCTTTGCCATCAACTTGTCTTCTATGTCAATCACTTGTTCTTCCACCTCGTTAACCCTCATCTTTAGGACTTGTAGTTTGGATTACATCTCATTCAATTGATTTTTTATTTCTGCCTGATTAGACCTAAATTCTAGATCAGTCATGATGTCTCCTGAGTCCTTTATGTTTTTTTCTAGAGCAACCAGTAGCTTTATAAGAGTTCTTCTGAATTGGCTTTCTGACATTGAATTGTAATACAAATTTTGTAACTGTATGGGAGAGAGGACTGTTTCTGGTTCTTTCTTTCTTTCTTTCTTTTTTTATAAAGATTTTATTTATTTATTTATTCATAGAGACACAGAGAGAGAATGAGAGGCAGAGACACAGGCAGAGGTAGAAGCAGGCTCCATGCAGAGAGCCCGACATGGGACTCGATCCAGGGGCCTGATGTGGGACTCTATCCAGGGTCTCCAAGATCATGCCCTGGGCTGCAGGCGGCACTAAACCACTGCACCACCGGGGCTGCCTCTGGTACTTTCTTATGGTGAGTTTTTCCTTCTAGTCATTTTTCTTAGTGCAGAGTGGCTAAAAACAAGTTGTATTGTGAAAAGGAGAAAAAGGAAGAAGAGAAAGAAGGAAAGAAAAGGAGAAAAAGAAAAATGAAAAAAAGAAGAAAAGAAAAAAACAGGGGGGTGAGCAAACAGAAATAAAAAAAAACAAAAACAAAAAAAGGGGAGGGAGTATCCTCTTATTCTGTATACTGTAATTCCTTCGACTTTCCCCTGGAACTTGCCGGTGCTGCTTGGTCAATAATTTGTTTTTCTCCTCTCCGTCTAGCTGGTCTTCTGGGGGAGGGGCCTGCTGTGCTGATTTTAAGGTGTTAGCACTTGGGGGAGCTGCTCAGCCCCCTGCCTGGTGCAGGGCTTAGTGAAAGATGTTTAAGCTGTTTATCCAGTGAGGCCACTGTGAGGCTCAGTGGGGTTGTTTATCCTGTGGGGGCCCAGGAGGAACAACAGTGGCAGCAGCCAGCTCTGGAGCCCTGCATTCAGCTCCTGCAATAACTATGGAGCTCTCAGTCTACAGGGACCTGGATGCTCCGGGGATGGGGCCGCTGATCTGCTCAGCTTGGGGCAGGAGTGTCCCTGCTGTTCTGTGCCCTCCTTGCTTCTGCCTGTCCCGAAGGGAGCGCCAGATCCTGGGCTGTGCCTTACTGTAGTCTTCCAGCTGTTCTCTCTTTAAATCTCAGGCCAAATTCGTAGGTTTTCAGGATGGTTTGAAAGTTATCTAGGTAGATTGGTAGGGACTGGAGATTTTGTGTTCCTATTCTTCTGGCATCTTGCTGACAGCCTTGTCTCTCATTATTTTGGTTTCCTATTTTCCCATTCTATTTACACAAATATGTTATTTTATCATATTTTTATTTTACTTTTTAAAAATTTGAATTCATTTTGCCAGCATATAATAAACCATTAGTTTCAGATGTAGTGATCAATAATTTACCATTTGTGGGTAAATCCCAGTGCTCATCACAAAACGTGCCCTTCTTAATGCCCCCCTCTCACCTCCCCTCTAGCGACCCTCAGTTTATTTCGCAGAGTTAAGTGTCTCTCATGGGTTTTCTGTCTCTCTCTCATAACTTCCCATTCAATTTTCCCTCCTTTCCCCTGTAATTGTGTGCAATGTTTCTTATATTTCACATATGAATCAAACCATATGATAATTGTCTTTCAGTGACTGAGTTATTTCACTCACGGACTAATAGCCTCTAGTTCCATCCGTGTCGATAGAAGTGATAAAAATTCATCCTTTCTAAAGGCCGAGTAATATCCCATTGGATCTATAGACCATATCTTCTTTATCCATTCATCTGGCGATGGATATCTGAGCTCCTTCCACATTTTGACCATTGTGGGCATTGCTGCTGTGAACACTGGTGTTCGGGTGCCCCTTCTTTTCACTACCTCTGTATCTTGGTGGTAAATACCCAGTAGTGCAACTGCTGGGTCATAGGGTATCTCTGCTTTTAAGTTCTTGAGGAACCTGCACACTTTTCAAGAGTGCCTGCATGACTTTGCATTCCCACCAACAGTGCAAGAGGGTTCCCCTTTCTCCAAATCCTGGTCAACGTTTGTTGTTTCCTGTCTTGTTCATTTTAGCCACTCTGACACATGTGAGGTGGTATCTCATTGTGGGTTTGTTTTGATTTGTATTTTCCTGATAATGAAAAATTTGGAGCATTATTTCTTTTGTTTGTTGGCCACGTGTAGGTCTTCTTTGGAGAAATGTCTGGTCATGTCTCTGCCCATTTCTTCACTTGATTACTTGTTTTCGGTGTTGAGTTCTTGATATAGATCTTTGATACTAACCTTTTATCTATTCTGTCATTTTCAAATGCCTTCTCCCATTTTGTAGGTTGCTTCTTAGTTTTATGGACTGCTACCTTTGCTTTTTATCTTAATGATGTCCCAATACTTCAGTTTTGCTTTTGTTTCCCTTGCTTTTACAGACATGTCTTGCATAAGTTGCTATGGCCAAGGTCAAAGAGGTTGTTGCCTGTGGTTTCCTGTAGGATTGTGATGGATTGCTATTTCACCTTTAGGTCTTTCATCCATTTTGAGTTTATCTTTGTGTGTGGTGTAAGAGAATGGTCCAGGTGCGTTCTTCTGCATGTGGCTCTCCAATTTGTTGAAGAGACTGTCGTTTTTCCAGCGGATATTCTTTTCTGCTTTGTCAAAGATTACTTGACCATAGAGTTGAGGGTCCATTTCTGGGTTCTCTATTCTGTTCCTTGAACAACGTGTCTGTTTCAGTACCAGTACGATAACATTTTGATGATGACAGCTTTGTCTATAACATGCAGAAAAAGCCTTAGACAAAATACAGCCTGAAGTCCAGAGATTGTGATATAACCAACTTTTGATTTCTTTTTCAACATTCCATGGCTAATTGGGGTCTTTTCCGGTTCCATCCAAATCTTAGAAATATTCGTTTCTGCTCTGTGGAAAAAGTCTATGGTATTTTGATAGGAACTACTTCAAAAGTGAACATGGCCCTGGGTAGCATGGACATTTTCACAATATTGATTGTTCAAATACATGAACATGGAATGTTAATGCATCTGTTTGCTCTTCCACAATTTCTTTCATAGGTGTTTTGTAGTTTTTAGTTACAGATCCTTTACTTCTTTCATTATGTTTATTCCTAGGTATTTTATGATTTCTGGTGCAATTTTAAGTAGGATCAACCCTTAAATTCTCTTTCTTCTCTATCATATTTAGTGTCTATAAATACAACTGATTTCTGTTCATTGATTTTTTTATCCTGCCACATTGCTGATTTACTGTACATGTCCTAGCAAATTTGGAAACTATTGTGTTTTCCACATAATATGTCATGTCATCTGAGACAAGTGGGATTTTGACTTCTTCTTTGCCAGTTTGAATGGCTTTTATTTCTTTTTATTTTCTGATTGATGAGGCTAGTGATTCTATTACTCTGTTGAAGAATGGTGGTGAGAGTGGGCATTCTTGTTGTGTTCCTCACCTTAGCGGAAAGGCTGTCAGTTTTTCCCATTGTGAATGATATTACCATGGGTTTCGTAGATGGCTTTTATGCTGTTAGGTCTATTCCCCCAATCACTACCCTGTGGAGACTTTTAATCAAGAAAAGGATGCTGCATTTTGTCTAAGGTTTTTTTCTCCATCAATTGAGAAGATCATAAGAGTCAGGCCTTTTCCTTTATTAATGTGATCTATCACCCTGATTGACTTACAAATGTAGAACCACCCTTGCAGTCCAGGGTTCAATCCCACATGGTCATGGTGAATAATCCTTTTGATGTACTGTTGGATTCCCTTAGTTAGTATATTGGTGATAATTTTGGCATCCATGTTCATCAGGTATATTGGTCTGTAGTTCTCCTGTTTGGTGGGATCTTTGTCTTTGGAATCAAGGTAATGCTGACTTCATAGAATGAGTTTGGAAGTTTTCCTTGCATTTCCTTGCTCTATTTGAAAGAGCTTCAATAGCTTAAGTATTATTTCTTATTCAAACGTTTGGTTGAATTCTCTGGGAGGCATTCAGCCCTGGACTATTGGTTTCTGGGAAGATATTGATGACTGCTTCAATTACTTTACTAGTTATGGATCTGTTCAGGTTTTCAATTTCTTCCTGTATCCATTCTCATAGTTTATAAACTTCCAGAAAAGCATCCATTTTTTTCCAGATTGCCTAATTTGGGGGCAATTAATTGCTCACAAGATTCTTTATAATTGTTTGCATTTATTTGGAGTTGGTTGTGATCCACCTCTTTCATTTATAATTTTATTTGTTTGGATTCTTTATCTTTTCCTTGATAAGTCCTACAAGAGTTTTCTCAATCTCATGAATTATTCCTATGCAGAGGCCAGCTTGCCCTAGTGCTGAGATATGCTGTTAGTCCAGGGGTCCAATGGCACATAGTGATCCAGGGGCCTGATTCACCTAGCCATTTCTGGGATGTGTAAACCCAAGTCCAAATCACAAGGGGAGCCCACTTACCAGGGACCTAAGTGAGTACAGCTGAGCTGTGATGTTGGTCTCCAGGTCCAAGGCATATGCTGATCCCACTGTGCAGGTGCCTCCTTTCCCAGTGATGATCTGGGATGCAGGGATCATGATTTGGAGACACTCAGCAAACCCAGTGTTCCCATGGCCCCCTTGCCTTATACTTCACTCAGCTAGAGAGCTGGTGCTATGAGATTTTGTTGTCCATCCGTGTCTGGGTGACTCAGATATCCGGGAGCTTGTGGGTTCAGAGGGTTCCCAGTCTGAGTGCTCCTGGTAGGTGCCCTGTTCTGTGGACTGAATTTCTCAGTGTCCTGCTGTGTTCGTGGGTTTGTGGTCTGTGGCTCCTGGTCAGCCAGGGATCTGGAGGATCCATTTGACCACTACTGAGCTGGGGCATGGAGCTCGTGGTCTGAGGGCCTGTGTTCCAATGTCCCCCACCATTTCCAGTGATGTGGTGACACCTTCTCCCAGGACTTACTTGTTTCTTAAAATCCCCTCTCTGCCAGGTGCTTGAGGCACTACAGACATTGTACACATGGGGGTGGAGTGGAGGTTTAGGGCATTAATGTGCCCTGTGCTGAGCTGGGTTGGAGAGATCCAGAGAAGCAGTGAGTGCCATGGGTTCCCTCAGGATGGGGGCTCACAGATTTCCTCTGTTGAGCCCAGTGTTGACCCCAGAGGTGTGGGAGAGGCTTGTCCCCTCTGCCTGAGTATTGATTCCCAGTGTCCCACTCCCACAGGCCACATGGGAATATGTCCATGAACAGCCAAGCCAACCTCACAGTTGCACATGGAACCAGGAGTCGCCTGCTGTGGGTTTGTGGACTCTCAAGAACACAGAGGGGGATGAAGAGATATTCAGGGGGAGCCCAAAGAGTTGACGAGAGGCCTGGGTCAGAAGGGGTGCAAAAAGGGCTTGCCATGAGCAGGAGCAGAAAACAGGGCAGAGAACCTGAGGGAGAGAAGGGAGATCTGTGGCTGAAGTGCCTTCTCTGTCATCACAGGGGCCTGTGGGGTTGCATGCTTTTATCAACCCAGGTGCATCAGAATGCCTTTCTGTGATGTCACCGCCATGCTGTGACCCATCATGCAGGCTCTCGGGTTGGCCTGTTTCAAGTGGCCAATCACCATGCAGCTCAGGTGGCCAATGTCAGATGACTTTCTCATTGACCCTCCTGATATCGTTGCCTAGAAACCATGCTTAAACAGAAAAGAGAGTAGGAGGGGGCAAGATGATGGAAGACCAGGGTACCCAAGTCAAATGTCCCCACCCAATTACCTGGATAACTTTCAAATCATCCTGAAAACCTAGGAATTTGGCCTGAGACTTATAGAGAGAACAGCAGGAATGCTACACTCAGAGAAGAGTTCACGCTTCTATCAAGTACAACTTGTTTTTGGCCACTCTGCACTGAGCAAAATGACTAGAAGGAAAACCTCTCCTCAAAAGAAAGAATCAGAAACAGTCCTCTCTCCCATAGTGTTACAAAATTTGGGTTACATTTCAATGTCAGAAAGCCAATTCAGAAGCACTATTCTAAAGCTACTGGTGGCTCTCGAAAAAAGCATGAAGGATTCAAGAGACTTCATGACTGGAGAATTTAGATCTAATCAAGCCAAAATTAAAAATCAATTAAATGAGATGCAATCCAAACCAGATGAGGGTTAACAGGGTAGAAGAACGAATGAGTGACATATAAGACCTGTTGATGGCAAGGAGGGAAACTGATAAAGAGAAAAATGACTAAAAGATCATGAGGATACATTAGTGGAAATAAATGACAGCCTCAGAAGGGAAAATCTAGGTTTACCTGGGGCTCCCGAGTGTGCCAAAAGGGACAGTGGTCCAGAAGATGTATTTGAACAAATCATAGCTGAAAACTTCCCTAATTTGGAGAGGGAAACAGGCACTTAGATCCAGGAAATAGAGAGACCCCCCCCAAAATAAATAAAAACCACCCAACACCTTGACATTTAATAGTGAAACTTGCAAATTCCCCACATAATCAGAAGATCCTTAAAGCAGCAAGAGACAAGAAATCTCTAAATTTTGTGGGGAGAAGTATTAGCATGACAGCAGACTTCTCCACAGAGACCTGGCAGGCCAGAAAGGGCTGGCAGGATATAGTCATGGTCTTAAATAAGAAGAACATGCAGCCAAGAATAATGTATCTAGCAAGGCTCTCATTCAGAATAGAAGGAGAGATAAAGAGCTTCCAAGATAGGCAGAAACTGAAAGAATATGTGACCACGAAGCCAGCTCTGGTAGAAATACTGAGAGGAATTCTGTAATAGAGGAAGTTGAAGGGAACAATCCACAAAAACAGAGATTGAGTAGGTTTTTCTAAGCAAAACATCTCCAAAGAAACAAGAGCTTTAAATGTTACACTGGACCACATGGATTTCACAGATATTTACAGAACTTTCCATCCAAACACCATTGAATCCACATTCTTCTCAAGTGCACATGGAACTTTCTCCAGATTAGACAACATACTGGATCACAAATCTGGTATAAACCAACACCCAAAGATTGGTATTGTCCCCTGCATATTTTCAGATCATAATGCTTTGAAATTAGAACTAAATCACAAGAAGTTTGGAAGGATTTCAAACACGTGGAGGTTAAGGACCATCCTGCTAAAAGATGAAAGGGTCAACCAGGAAATTAAGTAAGAATTGAAAGGATTCATGGAAACTAATGAGAATGAAGATACAAACATTCAAAATCTTTGGGATACAGCAAAAGCAGTCTTCAGGGGGAAATACATCGCAATACGCCGGGACACCTGCACCCTGATGTTTATAGCAGCAATGTCCACAATAGCTAAACTGTGGAAGGAGCCTCGGTGTCCATCGAAAGATGAATGAATAAAGAAGACGTGGTTTATGTATGCAATGGAATATCACTCAGCCATTAGAAATGACAAATACCCACCATTTCCTTTGATGTGGATGGAACTGGAGGGTATTATGCTGAGTGAAGTAAGTCAATCAGAGAAGGACAAACATTATATATTCTCATTCATTTGGGGAATACAAATAATAATGAAAGGGAATAGAAGGGAACGGAGAAGAAATGGGTAGGAAACATCAGAAAGGGAGACAGAACATAAAGACTCCTAAATCTGGGAAACGAACTAGGAGTGGTAGAAGGGGAGGAGGGCAGGGTGACGGGCACTGAGGGGGGGCACTTGACAGGATGAGCACTGGGTGTTATTCTGTATGTTGGCAAATTGAACACCAATAAAAAATAAATTTATTATTCAAAAAAAACCCCCACAAAATCTTTGGGATACAGCAAAAGCAGTCCTGAGGGGGAAATACATTGCAATACAGGCATGCATCCATGCAAGTCTTGGAAAGAACTCAAATACAAAAGTGAAGCTTGCACCTGAAGGCCCTGGAGAAAAAAAAATAAACAGCAAATAGACCCTACATCTAGCAGAAGAAGAGAGTTAATAAAATTTCCGTCAGAGCTCAATGAAATAGAGCCCGGAAGAAATGTGGAAGAGATGAACAATGCCAGGAATTGGTTCTTTGAAAGATTTTATAAGGACACCGAGGCTCCTTCCACAGTTTGGCGTTTGTGGACATTGCATCTATAAACATCAGTGTGCAGGTGTCTGAGCATTACATTGCATCTGTATCTTTGGGGTAAATCACCGGCAGTGCAGCTGCTGGGTCATAGCAGAGATCTATTTTTCACTCTTTGGGGAACCTCCACACAGTTTTCCAGAGTGGCTGCACCAGTTCACATTCCCACCAACAGTGCAGGAGAGTTCCCCTTTCTCCTAATCCTCTCTAACATTTGTGGTTTCCTGCTTTGTTAATTTTCCCCATTCTAACTGGTGTGAATGGTTTCTCATTGTGGTTTTGATGTGTATTTCCCTGATGGCAAGTGATGCGGAGCATTTCCTCATGTGCTTGTTGGCCATGTCTATGTCTTCCTCTGTGAGATTTCTCTTCATGTCTTTTGCCCATTTCAGGATTGGATTGTTTATTTCTTTCGTGTTGAGTTTAATAAGTTCTTTATAAAACTTGGAAACTAGCCCTTTATCTTCGACAAATACCCACCATTTACTTCGACATGGATGGAACTGGAGGGTAGTATGCAGAGTGAAATAAGTCAATCAGAGAAGGACAAACATTGTATGGTCTGATTCATTTGGGGAATGTAAAAAAATAGTGAAAGGGAATAAAGGGGAAAGGAGAACAAATGAGTGGGAAATATCAGAAAGGGAGACAGAACATAAGAGAATCCTAACTCTGGGAAATGAACTAGGGGTGGTGGAAGGGGAAGTGGGTGGGATGTGAGGGTGACTGGGTGACAGGCACTGAGGGGGGCACTTGCTGGGATGAGCACTGGGTGTTATTCTATATGTTGGCAAATTGAACACCAATAAAAAATAAATTAATTATTTAATAAATAAATAAATAAAACTTCAAAGGTAAAAAAAAAGAAAGAATTAATAAGATTGATAAATCATTCACCTGCCTTATTAAAAGGTAGAGGGAAAGCAGTCAATTTATTAAAAACATGAAGGAGAAAGGAGAGATCACCAGCAACATCAAAAATTACAAACGGCTTAAAAACTTATTATGAGCATATATATGCCAATAAATTAGGCAATTTACAAGAAATGGACACATTTCTGGAAAACTGCAAACTACCAAAACTGGAACAGGAAGAAATAGAAAAGCTGAACAAGTTGCTTACCAGGAAGGAAATTGAAGCAGTCCTCAAAACCTTGGAAGGCACAAAAAACCAGGGCCAGAGGGCTTCCCAGGGACATTCTATCAAACGTTTCAAGAAGAAACCATACTGATTCTCCTAAAGATGTTCCGAAAGATAATAAGAGATGGAGCACTTCCAAACTCGTTCTATGAGGTCAACATCACTTTAATTTCAAAACCAGACGAGACCCCACCAAAATGGAGAATTACAGACCAATATTCCTGATGAACACGGATGCAAAAATTCTCAACAAGATACTAGCCAGGAGGATCGAACGATACATTAAGAAGATTACTCACCATGACCAAGTGGGATTTATCCCCGGGATTCAAGGCTGGTTCAACACTCATAAAACAAACAATTTAATTGATCGTATCAGCAAGAGAAAAAAATGAGAACCATCGGACCGTCTCAATAGATGCAGAGAACGCATTTGACAAGATACTTCATCCATTGCTGACCAAAACTCTTGAGAGTGTAGGGATAGAGGGAACATTCCTCAGCATCTTAAAAGCCATCTACGAAAAGCCCACAGGCAATATTCTCAATGGGGAAACACTGAGAGCCTTTCCCTTAGGATCAGGAACAAGACATGGATGACCAGTCTCACCACTGTTATGCAACAGAGTACTAGAAGTCCTAGCCTGAGCAATCAGGCAACAAAAAGAAATGAAGGGCATTCAAATTGACAAAAAACAAGTCAAACTCTCCCTCTTGGTAGATGACATCATACTGTACCTAGAAAACCCAGGAGACTCCACCCCAAGATTGTAAGAACTCATACAGCCATTTGGCAGTGTGGCAGGATAAAAAAAATCAATTCCCAGAAGTCAGTGGCATTTCTATACACTAACAGTGAGACTGAAGAAAGATAAATTAAGGAGTCAATCCCATTTACAGTTGCACCCAGAAGCATGAGATAGATAGGAATAAACCTAACCAAAGAGGTAAAGGATCTATACCTTAAAAACTACAGGACACTTCTGAAAGAAATTGAGGAAGACCCCAAGAGATGGAAAAATATTCCATGCTCATGGATTGGAAGAATTAATATTGTGAATATGTCAATGCTACCCAGGCAATTTACACATTTAATGCAATCCCGATCAAAATACCTTGGACTTTCTTCAGAGAGTTGGCACAAATCACTTACGATTTGTGTGGAATCACAAAACATCCCAAATATCAAGGGAATATTAAAAATGAAAAACAGAGCCGGGGGCATCACAATACCAGATATCACCTTTTACTACAAAGCGGTCGTCATCAAGACAGTGTGGTACCGGCACAAAAGTAGACACATAGATCAATGGAGCAGAATAAAGAATCCAGAAATGGACCTTCAACTCTATGGTCAACTGATATTTGATAAAGCAGTAAAGACTATCCACTGGAAAAAAGACAGTGTGTTCAAAAGTGGTGATGGGAAAATTGCACATCCACATGCAGAAGAAGGAAACTAGACCATTGTCTTACACCATGCCCAAAGATAAACTCAAAATGGATGAAAGATCTAAATGTGAGACTAGAAGCCATCATGGATTCCAAAGAAACACCATTTTTGACCTTGGTCACAGCAGCTTCTTGTAAGATACATCTGGAAAGGCAAGGGTAACAAAAGAAAAAAGGAACTAATTCCCAATAGTTCAAGATAAAAAGCTCCTGCACATCAAAAGAAACTGTCAACAAAACTAAAATACAAACTACAGAATGGGAGAATATATTTGCAAATAACGTATCAAATAAAGGGCTAGTATCCAAGATCTCTAAAGAACTTATTAAACTCTAGAGCAAAGAAACAAACAGTCCAATCATGAAATGGTCAAAAGACATGAACAGAAATTTCACAGAGGGAGACATAGACATGCCCAACAAGCACATGATAAAATGCTCTGCTTCACTTGCCATCAGGGATATACACATCAAAACCACCATGAAATACCACCTCACCCCAGGGAAAATGGTGAAAAATAATAAGACAGGAAAAAACAAATGTTGGAGAGGATGTGGAGAAAGGTGAACCCTCTTGCACTGTTGGAGGAAATGTGAACTGGTGCAGCCACTCTGGAAAACTTTGTGGAGGATTGTCAAAGAAAGTTAAAAATAGAACTGCCCTATGAACAAGCAATTGAACTTCTGGGGATTTACACCAAAGATACAGATGCAGAGAAACACCTGAACACCTGCCCTCCAATGTTTATAGCAGCAATGTCCACAATAGCCAAACTGTGGAAGGAGCCTCTGTGTCCATCGAAAGATGAATGGATAAAGAAGCTGTGGTCTAGGTATACAATGGAATATTACTCTGCCTTTAGAAACGACAAATACCCAACTTTGGTTTCCTTTTTTTTAAGATTTTATTTTATTTACTCATGAGAGATACAGAGCAAGAGAAAGAGGCAGAGACACAGGCAGAAGGAGAAGCAGGTTCCATGCAGGGAGCCCGAAATTGGACTCGATCCCGGGTCTTCAAGATCACGCCATGGGCTGCAGGCGGCGCTAAACCCATGCACCACCGGGCCTGCCCCCACCTTTGGTTTTGACATGGATGGAACTGGAGGGTGTTATGTTGAGTGAAATAAGTCAATCAGAGAAGGACAAACATTATATGGTCTCCTTCATTTTAGGAATATAAAACATAATGAAAGGGCATAAAGGGGAACATAGAAATTATGAGTGGGAAATACCAGAAAGGGAGTCAGAACATGAGAGACTCCTAACTCTGGGAAATGAACTAGGGGTGGTAAAAAGGGAGGTGGGCGGGGTGGGGGGAGGAACAGGGAGACAGGCACTTAGGGGACACATGATGGGATGACCACTGGATGTTATTCTATATGTTGGCAAATTGAACACCAATAAAAGTAAATTTAAAAAAAAAATTTAAAAAAGAAGATTCAGCTGTAGTGCCAGCTATGTGGCAATTCCTTGCAGGCTATGAGAAGGTTCTCCATAGGGCTATATATGTTCCAAATCTGCTCCTAATATATGATGCTGTTTCTCCCATAGTGCGCATTCACAGCTGCAGAAGTCAAGGCCTGGAACTGGGAGTGGTACTACTCACTACAACGCTTCATGATCTATTTGCAAAATGTTGACTCTCTGTTCCCACGATTTTATATTCTGCTGGCCTAGAGGTCTCAGTTACAAAGAGAGACACAAAAACAATCCCACTGATCTGGAAATTGAAACTGCTGCCTGGCCACTTTGAGCAATTCATGCCTCTGAATCAACAGGCAAGGAAGGAAGTTACTATGCTGGCTGGGGGATTAATCCCAAATACCTGGGAGAAATTGGATGAGCTCCACAATGGAGGTTAAGAAGAGCATGTGTGAAAATCAGAGGATCACTTAAGACATCTTTTTTTTTTTTTTAATTTTTATTTATTTATGATAGTTACAGAGAGAGAGAGAGGCAGAGACACAGGCAGAGGGAGAAGCAGGCTCCATGCACCGGGAGCCCGATGTGGGATTCGATCCTGGGTCTCCAGGATCACGCCCTGGGCCAAAGGCAGGCGCCAAACCGCTGTGCCACCCAGGGATCCCAAGACATCTTTTAATATTACCTTCATGTTTTCATTTTCATTTCCTTCCATGTATTTTTAAGTTAATACTTTAATTTCCTGGTTAACCCATGCATTATTAGCAGGAGGATATTCTTTAACCCTCATGTATTTGTAGTATTTCCATTTTTTTTTTTTTTTTTGTGGATGACCTTAAATTTCATACCATTGTCGTTGGAAAATATGCATGGTATAATCTTAATCTTTTTGTACTTGTTAAGGGCTGATTTGTGACGGGGTATGTGGTCTATTCTGGAGAATGTTCAATATGCACTCAAAAAGACTGTGTCTTCTGCTGTTTTAAGAAGAAATGTTCTGAATATATTTGTTAAGTTAAAAAAGAAAAAAGAAAGAAGAGAAATGACAAATACCGTCCATTTCCTTCTATGTGGATTGAACTGGAGGGTATTATGCTGAGGGAAATAAGTCAATCGGAGAACGGCAATCATTACATGGTCTCATTCATTTAGAGAATATAAAAAATAGTGAACAGGAATAAAGGAAAAAGGAGAGAAAATGAGTGGAAATATCAGTTGACGATGACAGACTATGAAAGACGCCTAACTCTGGGAAAGTATCAAGGTGTAGTGGAATGGGAGGTACTTTGGGGGTTGCAGTGACTGGATGACCGGCGCTGAGGGGGGCACTTGACCGGATGAGCTCTGGGTGATACGCTATATGTTTGCTATGTGTAGGGATTTACACATCAAAACCACAATGACATACATCTTCACCCCAGTGAGAAAGGTGAAAATTAACAAGACAGGAAACAAATGTTGCAGAGGATGTGGAGAAAGGGGAACCCTCTTGCACTGTTGGATGGAATGTGAACTAGTGCAGCCACTCTGGAAAACTGTGTGGAGGTTTATCAAAGAATGTTAAAAATGGAACTGCCCCATGACCCAGCAATTGCACTGCTGGGAATTTTAAAATTTATTTTCTACTGGTATTCAATTTGCCAACATATAGAATAACATCCAGTGCTCATCCCATCAAATGCCCCCCCCCAGTGCCCATCACCCAGTTACCACCCCCCACTCACCTCCCATTGCCCACCCCTAGTTCGTTTCCCAGAGTTAGGAGTCTCTTATGTTCTGTCTCAGTTTCTGATATTTCCCACTCATTTTTTCTCCTTTCCCCTTTATTCACTTTCACTATTTTTTCTATACCTCAAATGGAGGAGACCATATAACATAGGTCGTTCTCTGACTGCCTTATTCACTCGGAATAACACCTTCCAGTTCCATCCACATCGAAGGAAATGGTGGGCATTTGTCATTTCTAATGACTGAGTAGTATTCCATTGTATACATAAACCGTATCTTCTTTATCCATTCATCTCTCGTTGGACACCAAGGCTCCTTCCACACCTTAGCTACTGTGGACATTGCTGCTATAAACATTGGGGTGCATGTGTCCTGGCATTTCATTGCATCTGTATTTTGGGGGTAAATCCCAGGCAGTGCAATTGCTGGGTCGTAGGGCAGATCTATTTTTAATTCTTTGAGGAACCTCCACACAGATTTCCAGAGTGGCTGCACCAGTTCACATTCCCACCAACAGTGCAAGAGGGTTCCCCTTTCTCCGCATCCTCTCCAACATTTGTGGCTTCCTGCCTTGTTAATTTTCCCCATTCTCACACGTGTGAGGTGGTATCTCATTGTGATTTTGATTTGTATTTCCCTCATGGCCAGGGATGCGGAGCATTTTCTCATGTGCTTGTTGGCCATGTCTATGTCTTCCTCTGTGAGATTTCTGTTCATGCCTTTTGGCCATTTCCTGTTTGCATTGTTTGTTTCTTTGCTGCTGAGTTTAATAAGTTTTTTATAGATCTTGGATGCTAGCCCTAGAAACAATTTTAAACAAAAAACAGAGTAGGAGGGGGCAAAATGGTGGAAGACTAGGGTCCCCAAGTCCCCTGTCCCCACCAAATTACCTAAATAACTTTCAAATCATCCTGAAAACCTACAAATTCAGCCTGAGATTTAAAGAGAGAACAGCTGGAATGCTACAGTGAGAAGAGTTCACGCTTCTATCTCGGTAGGAAGAGGGGGCAGGGAAGAAAGAAAGAAACAAAAGGCATCCAAGTGGGAGGGGCCCCATGAAGACCTGGGCTAAGGCCAGGGCGAGTGTCCCCAGGACAGGAAAGCCCCGTCCTGGGGAAGCAGGGGTTTCACCAATCTTCCCAGGAGTTGGAGCAGGATCCCAGGAGGGGCGGGGATGCCCTCAGCATCCCTTTATCCCGTCCCACCTGGGACTACAACTCAGCTGAAGGTAAGGAGAGACTCCGGGTCTACCACCAGACTCTAATGGCAGGTCTCAAGGCTGCTGCAGGCAAGCCTACCAATCTGGCCAAGGTCTATGATGTAAGACAGGGTAAGGATGAGAGTCCAGCAGCCTTCTTAGAGAGAGTCATAGAGGCTTTTAGGCAGTACACCCCTATGAACCCAGAAGCCCTGGAAACAAAGGCCGCAATTATCATGGCTTTTGTTAACCAGGCCACTCCGGATATTAAAAAGAAATTGCAAAGTGTAGAGAGACTGGGAGAGAAGAGCTTGCAGGACTTAGTGATAGTAGCAGAATGAGTCTATAATAATAGAGAAAGTCTGGAAGAACAACAAACTAAACTAAGTGACTGGCAGACCCGAAACCTGACCAAGATCCTGCTGGCCACAACCCATGGATGACCCAGAGGAAAGACGAAGGCACCTCAAGAAGCTGGCTTCAGGGACAAGTAAGGAGGATGGCCCTGGTCCCCATCGGGAGCGCCCTAAGCTGAACAAAAACCAATGTGCTTATTGCAAAGAAGAGGGCCACTGGGTGAAAAGCTGCCCTAACAAAAGATCTAAGGCCCCTGCCAAGGTCTTGAAAATGGAGGACTTGGCCGATTAGGGGAGTTGGGGTTTGGCACCCCTCCCCGAGCCCAGGATAACTCTTAAAGTGGAGGGGCAACTAGTGGACATTTGAATTCCTAGTGGACACTGGGGCACAACATTCGGCTTTATTACAACCCCAAGGGAAATTGGCAAACAAAACTTCATGGGTGAAGTGGGATTCTGGACCAAAATCCCCGTTCAAAGAAAACAAACAAAAAAGTGGAACCTTTTCTGTCATAACTACCCAAGGACTACTAAAAGGAAAAATTGTGTTACCTTTTTAAAATTTCCTGTTAAGTTCCCCTTCCATAATTTTTATGTTCTTGTGAGGGAAAAAAGTAAAACCTGTTTAATCTTATTTGACTTTATGACATTGCTTTCAATAAGCAAATGTTAAATGTGTTAAGACTTAACTTGTGTACTAGTGTTGTAATTTTTCAAGTTAAAAGTGTCCCTAAAGGCCACTTCCTATATCTTATTTTTCCCAGTAAATGAGGCAAAGCAATTCTAAGACCTTCCACAAACATCTAGCCTTCTAAAATGGAGAGGTGAATCCTTCTGCCTATACAAACAAGCTAGCTATTAGAGGGTGGTCGGGGTATGCCACTCTTAGGATTTCAGAGTGTCTTCAAACTGAAATCTCAATGTTCTCAGTAATGAAAAACATGAGATCAGATGCTTATGTAAGGAAAGTGCTATTCACCCAGTAAATCCAAAAAAGCAAATGGATAATGCTGGCCATATTTTGCTTTTCTGACATTTCCTTGGGAATCTACAAGAACCTCCCCTATCCCCTCACCCAATAAGACCATTTAAGTGTGTGTTAAGCAACTACAGAATACTGAATAAAAAGTTTGGCCAAAACCAACCATGAAGCTGCAAAAAAAAAAAAAAAACAAAAAACCAAAAAAACAAAAAAACACCAATGTTTTTGGGGACCTGCCCGGTCCCCAAAACAACACCGGGTGTTGTTGGCACCAAACAATACTCATGGACTACCCGAAGAACTGTGGATTTTGGCACGGGCCGGGTATCCCACTCCTTCATGGTCATCCCTGAGTGTCCCTACCCGTTGTTAGGTTGGGATTTGCTCACCAATATGGGGGCACAAATTTGCTTCCACCCCGAAAGGGCAAAAGTCCTAAACAAGAAGGGGCACCCTATTCAGGTGCTTGTCCTGAGTTTAGAAGATGAATATCGTCTCTATCGTCCCCACTAAATGCCCTCAACCCCAATGACTGACATTGACCATTGGCTTCAGGAATTCCCCAAGCATGGGCAGAAACCGGGCCGGCACCCACCGGCCATATACATAGAACTAAAGCCGGGGGCAGACCCTGTCAGGGTCCACCAATACCCCATGCCTCTCGACTCCCTAACCCAGACTGGGACCCCCCTCTGCACGACTATCAAGAAATTTGGGCACAGGTGTACGGAATCAGCGCTGATCTCCAGGACCAGCCACTGCCGAACGCCGATGCCACCTGGTACACGGACGGCAGCAGTTTTGTCCGAGAAGGAGTCCGATTTGCGGGGGCAGCCATACCATAACCACGGAGACAGAGACCGTCTGGGCGGAGCCATTGACAGCCTAAATGTTGGCTCAATGGGCAGAACTGATCCCATAGGCCAAGGCACTGACCATGGAGGAAGGTAAACGAATAAACATCTACACCGACAGCAGGTACGCCTTTGCCACCGCTCCCATTCACAGAGCCCTTTACAGAGAGGGAGAGAGCTTCTGACAGCAGAGACAAAGACTGTTAAAAACAAAACGGAGATTCTTGAACTCCTGAGGACCCTCTGGCTGCCCAAGGCCCTAGCCATCATCCACTGTCCGGGGCACCAAAAGGCAGACACACCAGTAGCCAGGGGAAACCGGCTAGCCGATTTAAAAGCAAAGGAGGCGTCCCTTTTGGTGACCCAGGTCTTAGCAACCACGCTACCTGATCCGGGGGAACGGAACCTGCCGGACACCCCCAACTATAGTGATGCTGACTTACACTGGATCAAACACTTGCCTATGACCCAGTGATTGTGTGGCTGGTGGAGGGCCACAGACTCCAGCATCTTGCCAGAGGAACTGGGACGGCGAGTCCTATCCAAAACGCATCGGAGTACTCACACGGGAACAAGGAAGATGGAAGACCTCATACGACATGCAAAGATCACTATTAAAGACTCTCGAGCAAAGATCGAACAGATTGTGGTGAGCTGCTGCGCATGCCAGTTAACTAATGGCACCGCCCATGGATCTAACCCAGGCACCTGGCTCTGGGGGGACCGCCCAGGAGCCTACTGGGAAGTGGACTTCACTGAGGTAAAACCTGGAAAATACGGATACAGGTATTTATTAGTGTTTGTAGATACTTTTTCAGGATGGAGAGTGGCATTTCACACCAAACATGAAACGGCACAGACCGTGACCAAGAAACTGCTGGAAGACATCTTACCGAGGTATGGTTTTCCTGTTAAGATTGGATCAGACAACAGCCCAGGATTCATCTCTAAGGTAACACGGGGAGTGGCCCTAGTACTTGGGGCAGATTGGAAATGACATTGTGCATATAGGCCCCAGAGCTCAGGACAGGTAGAGAGGTTGAACAGAACATTAAAGGAGACCTTAACTAAATTAGCCCTGGAGACTGGTGGGGACTGGTTGACTCTCCTCCCCTTCACCCTATATAGGGTGAGGAACTAACTCCCCATATAAGATGGGACTGACTCCCTACGAGATCATGTTCGGTCTTCCTCCACCCGTTATCCCCAATTTAAAACCTGAGGGGCTTGCTGAATTTGATGATCACCAACTTCTTTTCTACTTCCAAATGTTACAATGAACCCATGAGCAGGTGTGGCCTAAGCTGAGGGCCCTCTATGAGACTCGGCCACCCCCAGACCCCCATTGATATCGGCCAGGTGACTGGGTGTACGTGCAGAGATACCAACACCGGACACTTCAACCTCGCTGGAAGGGACCTTACATCATGATCCTGACCACTCTCACCGCTCTCAAGGTCGACGGGATTACTCCCTGGGTCCACTAGGCCCACGTCCGGCCAGCTGACCCACACGCCGTTCTCAAGGACTTTGTTCCAGAATGGAAAAGCCAACCGGACAAGGACAATCCCGTAAAGCTAAGACTGTGCCATTCTCACTTATTTCCCACCTCCAAGACTCCCTAGTCTGAGGTTGTCTTTCAAAATAGAAGGGGATTAGACTTAGTCTTCTTACAACAAAGAGTGTGTGTGTGTGGGGGGGGGGGTGGTTATGTGCTGCCTTAAACGTAAGATGTTGCTTCTTCCCTGGAATGTAAATGGGAGCGAGAATAGCAACAAGGTTGGTTAGAATCCTGGTTTAATCATTCCCCCTGGCTCACTCTGAGAGCAACCTGGACCCATGATTGGGTCCTTCCTTAGGCTCCTCTGAGAGGGGGAAATGTGGAGGCTGAGAAAATTAAGGCCATTCCACTTTGAGTTCAGCGTTATCACAAGTGCAGCCATCCCAGGCCCCTGTGAATAAGAGCTGAACTTTACCTTACTTCAGTTACAGGAAGAAAACAGCTTACAGTTTAACGTCCTAGAAAGCCCCTATTAGAAAGAGAACAGAGCCCAAGACAAGGGCAGGAAGCCCCTATTAGAATAAGAACAGAGCTCAATGCCCTTGAAAGTCCCATATCAAAATGTAAACAGAACTTGAGAAATTCCTCTAGCCCTTCTGAAGATCCCCTAGACCAGCCTATAAAAACTAATCTGAAACCCACCTCGGGGTCCAAGTCCCTGCTCTGCTGTGTCGGGTATTCCTGGACCCAAGCTCGAGCTTGTAAATAAACCCTCCTGTGTTTGCATCAGTGTTGGCTCCTCCGTGGTTTCTCGGATTCGCGATCTTGGGCACAACAAATTTAGATCTAATCAGGCCAAAATTAAAAATCAATTAAATGAGACGCAATCCAAACTAGAGGTCCTAACGATGAGGGTTAACGAGGTACAAGAACAGTGAGTGACATAGAGCACAAGTTGACGGCAAGGAGGGTAACTGGGAAAAAAGAGAAAACGACTAAAAGGTCATGAGGATAGGGTAAGGGAAAAAATAACAGCCTCAGAAAGAAAAATCTACGTTTATCTAGTGTTACCGAGGGTACCAAAAGGGACAGAGGTCCAGAATATGTATTTGAACAAATCATAGCTGAAAACTTCCCTAATTTGGGGAGGGAAACATGCATTCAGATCCAGGAAATAGATAGATCCAACCCCAATATCAATAAAAACCGCTCTACACCTGGACATTTAATAGTGAAACTTGTAAATTTAATAGATAAAGAGAATTTCCTTAAAGCAGCAAGAGAAAAGTAATCTCTAAATTTTATGGGGAGAAGTATTAGCATAACAGTAGACCCCTCCAAGGGTCCTGGCAGGCCAGAAAGGGCTTGCAGGATATATTCAGGGTCCTAAATGAGAAGAACATGCAGCCAAGAATACTGTATCCAGCAAGGCTCTCATTCAGAATAGAAGGAGAGATAAAGAGCTTCCAAGATAGGCAGAAACTGAAAGAATATGTGACCACGAAGCCAGCTGTGCAAGAAGTACTAAGAGGAATTCTGTAATAGAGGAAGTTCAAGGGAACAATCCACAAAAACAGGGACTGAATAGGTATGCTGACACTAAATACATATCTTTCAATAGTAACTCTGCGTATTAAAGTATCTTGCTCTTAGACTACATTAATATTTGAATGATAAAAATACATAAATCATTTTTATTCCAAATTAATATTCCTTAAGTTAAACCATATCCATACTCAACAAATTTATAACAACATGCTACTATAATGTGCTAATGTAACCATTTCTTATGGGCCACTGAATGATAAATACATTCAAAAAAGAAAGCAAGGGCACTTTAAAAGATGAAAGACTTGCAAATTTCTGTTTGAAAACGTTAAGCATATTACTTTAAGATATGCTCGTCTTCTAAAACATGTAAAAGAGTTCAACTGTATGAATCACTTAATATACTATGCAAGGTAATCAAAAGAAGCCCCAGACTGATACAAGAAAGTTATTAATATATATTTATAAGTATTATGTTTACATTTGTCATTTATTAGGTAATGTAATAAGTTATGTTTCTATGATGCTGTATTTGTTTTAAAGTGGATAGCTTTCAACTCTCAGATAACAAGAAAAACAGGTAGAAAAACATACTGTTTTATACAATCATAAATCAAGTCAGAGATATTCTACTTGTAAATCTTTCTTTCTTATTTGTATTTCTATAGCCTATGGCTAAATGGATTTTTCACTTTTGGTTTAGACAATGTGGAAATAGGTCAGGTAACAGGACTTTCCCTTGTTAGATCTCCCATGTACGTCTGTACATAGGCTCAGAATCAGATCATACACACACTTTCTGGAATAAAAAAATATGGATCCACTGAAGGATTCATAACTATTAGACCTGAGCTTCACCCAGAACATCTGTGCCCTCCTGGGAAAGTGTCCTTGACATAGTTCTGGTCCTAGTGCTTTCTTGCAAGCTGCAATTAAGAGGGCTGTCTTACTTCTACTAAAAATGTACACTCCAAAACTTGGCCTGTGGCAGCCTGAGGGGTGATAACAGAGGATGAGAAGCAGACAGTGTACCTTGCTTGGAAGTGTGGCTTCTGCTTATTTGCTTACCCCAAGTCCTGGAACTTGCCAGCACCAGTCTTTAAATTCTGTTATTTTGGGGCACCTGGGTGGCTCAGTGTTTGAGCATATATCTGCCTTTGGCTCAGGTTGTGATCCCAGGGTCCAGGGATGGAGTCCCACATCAAGCTCCCTGCAGGGAGCCTATTTCTCCCTTTGCCTATGTCTCTGTCTCTCTCTCTGTATGTTTCTTATGAATAAATAAATAAAAACCTTAAAAAATGCCACAATTTGAAGTACCAAGCTCTTCTACAAAACAGTATATGAAAACTGGAAATTGCAGAAAGTATGTTTCTGGCACTTACATGAAAGAAACTTACAGAAATGTCCTTGAGGGAGAAAAAATTATCAGGGATATTAAATAATGAATAAACAGAAATGGGGATGAAACCTTATATTCATGGCTCTACATGAAGATAAAACTGAAATGCATCTATATATTAATATAAAGCAATAACATAAAAAATAAACTGTTTAATATGATGGACTACAGGTATTAGGTATACAGTAGAAGATGTAGCTCCTGATACTGTCCTCTAAGATTAGTTTAAACATTGAACTGTACAGAAATTTGGGTGAGGGATGTAATGTATGAGATTGTAGTTGATTTCTGTTTGCTCTGGAGGCTGAGGGAATGGAAAGAAATTAACGTAAATGATATATCAGAGGAGATTCTGGGTTCCTGGCTGCATGTAAGGTATGTAAAAAGGAGGAATCTCAACTACTCTTAAATTTTGAGAAACTTTTTTAATACGTTTAAATCCTGGGCAAAAGGAGTGCTTTTGTTGTAGAGTTACCAACAGTAAGAAGATCAGAGTGAGTCATGGCATAGGCTGAATGTTAGTTGATCCATTTAGGGCAACCCTTTCCCAACTGTGTTTTATAAAAGGCCAAAGCACAAAACAAAACAAGTGTTCTATTGGTTCATCCTGGTGTAAAGTTGACTATCAAATTATTTATTAACATTTATCTGATTTAGTGAATGAGCCTATTCAAGAAAGTCTAGTATTGGAAAAGTATTTTTGTAGAAAGGCCATTCACTGACCTTTACCATTTTTGAGAAGTTTCCATTGACATACTTCAACTATTTGGGGACAGCAAGTTGACCCTCGACAGAATTTCTTACCATGAAATTAAACATATTATCCCCCAAAATGTGATTTGTGTGGTGAAGTTAAAATCTGGAATTTATTTATGCTCCAGGATTTCACCCAGTTGCTCCAACAACAAGTTTTCACTCAGACTACCTCTAGTGTTTTGGGAAGGCTGATGACTTCTAATACATGGGGTGACTCAAGGGATATGTCCCTTTACTGTACTCTGCTTTAATTGAGGAAGGAACCTACCAAACATTTAAACTGCCAAGAGTTTCCTAGGAGACCACCTTTCCTTCTGATATTGCGTCTAAATTGTCTGATTTGCATACAGCTTCCAAAGTAATATACAGTTTTATGGATTTAAAAAAGATATTCTTTCCTTTGGGTAAGAAAACAAAATACTTTGTTATTTATGTTTTCCATTTTATACCATCAAAGGCAAAGCAACACACTGGCAAGCATATCTACAGTTATTTATAGATCATCTAGAAATAATATTAGGAATTCATGCTTCTGAAATGGAAATAAATACCCTATAAACTTAATGGAAATGTGATTACCCAGTAAAAGTTATAATACATCGGAAATATAACACTGGGCAACTATATTAAACACTAATCTCAAGATATATTGTATGAAATTGAAGCGAATTGACTCTGAGTGTAGTTGCCCTTTAAACCTCTGTGTTAGCTTGCAGAAAGTCCTGGAGACATAGTGTCTGTGATCCGATGTTTCCAGAGAGCTAATTTTCTGGGTAACAAATAGACTCTGGAGAAAAAATAAAATAAAAATGGGGAGGGGCTCACTTAGAAATCTGTGAATAATTACTAAGAAAGGTTAAAATTAGGCATGGACAAAATAGAATTTATCTCTAGAGAGAATAAAAACCAATGATGATTGGTTTATATAACTATAGAGGGTTAAGACTAACAGGATGCTCCTTCTTTTTTATAGTCTTTTCCTCTTGACTAATAATACCACCCTGGACTTTCTAAGAGACTGATGTGTTGCCTAAAAAGAATGCTGAAATGGAGTCTCATTCCTGTCCCTTACTAGCTGTGTGGCAGATAGGTTTCAATCACTTCATCTCTGAACTGTAAATTAATAATGATAATAAAAAAATAACAACAACCACCACCATACAGGGTCATTGGGGGAATTAAGAAAGAATATATACTATGAACTGAATTTTATCTCCCCTCCTCCCCTCCCTAATGAATATGTTGAAGCCCTAACCCCCAATGTCACTATATCTGGAGACAGGGCCTTTATGGAGGTAATGTTTAAATGTGATCATAAGGGTAAGACTCTGATCTTGATAGGATTAGTCCTTATAGGAAGAGACACCAGAGACCTTGCTCTCTCTCTGCCATATGAGGACAAGTGAGAAGACAGCCATCAGCAAGCCGGGAAGATACCATCCTGCTGGACCTTGATCCTGGACTTCCAGCCTCCAGAACAGAGAAAATAAGTTTCTGCTGCTCACAGCACCGGTCTGCGGCCTGAGCTGAGTAATACAATAAGTTAGGGTATCAAGGGTAGGGTCCATGTTAGACTTGCTCATATTTTTTAAAAGATTTTTTCTATCCATTCATTTGAGAGAGAGCAAGGAAGAGCACAAGAAAGGGGGGAGGTTCAGAGGGAGAGGGAGACACAGACTCCATGGACTCAGGGCTCGATCCCAGGACCCAGAGATCGTGTCTGAACCAAAGGGAGATGTTTAACTGACCGAGTCACCCAGGCATTCCTAGATTTGCTCATTTTGTAATCCCAGGGCATTTTCAGTGCCTATTACAGAGTAGGTGCTCAAAAAGTCTTTACTGAATAAACAAATCTATAATCGAATCCAAAATACAAAAGTTAGTCAACAGATAAGCATCTGAATTCTCTTTGAGTAGAACTGGTTTCAGATGCATTCTCTGGCTTGTTTATTAGATTGTATATGGGCAGCATGGACATTCAGTGTAGAGCCAATCCCAGGTTCTTCTTCCCTTTCTATCTGCCCCTTTACGTTTTTCCTCCATTTGACTATGTAGGTGTTCAGAGAATGCAGCTTGGGATCCAGACTGCCTGGGCCCAAGTCCTGGCTCTACCTCTCGTGGCCTTAGGCAAGGTGGTTAACTACCCCATGTGCCAATAACAGCATGTGTAAAAATGGAGATAATTATAGTACCTATGAGGAGGTTGCTGTGGGAATTAAACTGATACATGTCATGCTTAGAAAACAAATAGTGAGCTCTCATCACTCATAGTTATCAATTATTCTTAAACCTACTTTAACCAGAGATCTAATATCTCCTTCCTTTTGTACCTTCAACCTCTATACTGGCTCCTTCCCAGCAACATTTATATATGAACAAATCTCCCGATTTAGAAGATAAAAAATTCTCCCTTGACCCTTTACCTCTCTTTGCCTACAGGCCAGTCCTTTCCCTCTACTTTTATATTTTTTTAAAGATTTATTTATTTGAGAGAGAGAGAAAGACATGTGGATGGGGGGGGGAAGAAGGGGCAGAGGACAGGGGAGTGGGACAGACTTCCACTCAGCAGGGAGTCCTCTGTGATGTTCCACATGGGGCTCAATCTCCCCATCCTCCCCTCCCAGGAGATCATGACTTGAGCCAAAACCAGGAGCCAGAGGCTTAGTGGACAGAGCCACCCAGGTGCCCCCACAGCCACTTTTCAGACCAGTCACATATGCCACCATCATCATTTTCCCAAGTTGCAACCCTCAGTATATTTCAGTTTCACATCTCAGATCCTTGCCTACGCTTCCTCTTCCTGAATATCTTGGAATACAATGGTCATTGATTCTGTTCTTAATTTGCTTTCATTTCAAGTTGAATTTAATGATACTGAACACATCCTCCTTCTCTCTCTTCTGTTGTCTGCCAAACCACATTCTCTGGACCACCTGCTTATCTGACCATTTATCCCTGCATCTCTTGCAGACTTCCTCTTATCACTTGCTCTGGGAGGTCCTCAAGGCTCTGAGTCTACAGTCACTTCTCAGCCAACTGCATCTGCTTCTCTCCTTCTCCTTGCATCTAATCACCACACACTGTCTGCTGGGTCTCTTACGTGTCTCTCAGATGTAATATGCTAGTCCATTTCCACCATCAATCCTGGCCCAGCCCAGCATCCATCTCTCACTTTTTTTTAAAGATTCATTCATTCATTCATTCATTCATTCATTCATTCATGAGAAACATACAGAGAGAGGCAGAGACACAGGCAGAGGGGGAAATAGGCTCCCTGCAGCGAACCCGATGTGGGACTTGATCCAGGGACCCCGGGATCACAACCTGAGCCAAAGGCAGATGCTCAACCACTGAGCCACCCAGGTGCCCCTCTCACTTTTTTTGTATAATAGCCCCATAGCTGGCTTTTTCTATTTCTCATCTTGTCCTCTCTCGGTTTCCTTTCAAAAATGCAAAGAGGATCAGTCCTTTGTCTGTTTGAACTCTCTAAGTAACTTGTCAACACCCTTAGGAAATGGTTCTCCTACTCTAATGTGCCAGGAAGGCTGCAGGACCTGCTCACTCACCCTTCTATACTACTCTCTCTTAATCTACACTCCATGGGCTTTGAGTTACTCAGTGTCTGATACTCACTCTTGCCAGGACCTTTAGCATCCTGGACCCTCTTTGTAGAATTTTGCCACCATGTTCTTCAGTCTAGGTGGCGGTCTGTTATTTCTCCTCCAATAGCACCTTTCTCTGACATAAAATTTTGTTTTAAAATCTGTATCTTTGCTCCATGAGAAGAAGAATTATCTATGTCTCCTTTGGCTTTTAACACATAATACACATTTAAATATTTGTTGAACAGGTGAGTGAATAAACCCTCCTCAATTTTCCTTATGCTCATTTTTAATCCTTTGGTTCAAATGTTTTGCTCTGTATGACGGTAAATTTTATGTCTTAACTGGATGGAGCCAAGGATGCCTGAATATTTCATCAAATGTTCTGAATATTTCAGTGAAGATATTTCTGGCTGACATATAGTATATAAACATATATATTTAAAGATTTTATTTTATTCCTGAGAGACTCACAGAGAGACAAAGACATAGGCAGAGGGAGAAGCTCCCCCCTGCAGGGAGCCTGATGCAGAACTTGATTCCAGGATCCCGGGATCATGATCTGAGCAGATGCTCAGTGACTGAGCCACCCAAGTGCCCCGAGTTTAATATTTAAATCAATAGATGAGGTAAAACAGATTGTCCTTCCTAATGTGGGTGGGCCTCATGCAATCGCTGAAGTCCTGAATAGAACAAAAAGACTGACCATCTCTGAATAAAAAGAAATTCTTCCTGCCTTATTGCCTTCTAGCTGGGACATTGGTATTTTCTTGCCTTCAGACTCCAATTGAAGCATCAGCTCTTCCTGTCTTGAGACTGCCAGTCTTGAATTGAAGGTGCACTATTGTTTCTCATGGTTCTTAGGTCTTTGGGCTCAGACTAGAACTTGCACCATTGGCCCTGCTGGGTCTCCAGCTTGTAGACTCACCCCACAGGTCTCAGGACTTGTCAGCTTCCATAATTGTATGAGCCAATTCCTTATAATAAGCCTCTCTCTTTGTATATCTCTATCTATCTCTGTATCTATCTATCACAATATCTGTCTACCTATACATATATATCTCCTATTGGTTCTGTTTCTCTGAAGAATCCTGACTAATACAATCTGTCAATAATATTTGGAGTTGGAAATATACCAAGAAGTGATCAGATACATAGATAATAAACATAAATGTTTACCACCTGTCACTAGCAGCAATTTTCTAAATATAACTAATTTTGAATTTTGTTTTTCTTTTTTATTCAAAAATTGCCAAAATCCAGAAAGTCATCAGCAAAAAAACCAACAAAAATCAAGACAGGTATCAGTAAGCTGCAAACTGAGCAAGACAGTCTTTAGGGAAGTGACATGTAGTAATACTTATACCACCAACTAGTTCATTTGCACGTCGGTTTTTTAAAATTCATATTTCCAAAATAACATTTCAAAGGGTATTTAGGTTCTATAAATAGCTTATAAATTTTAATCTATAATGTAGCTAAAATCTCTTATAGAGTTCTGCACCTGACAAAAGAAGTTGCTGAACAGATGAGGGAAGGAGAGGAGAGACTAAGCAAATTCCACCTAATTCTAGGCATGTGGTGAGTCTCGTGTATGTTCCATAAATTAATGTCCTGTGTGGCCATGTAGCCATGTGGCACATTCCTAATTCCTGCTTCCACTATTGAATTGTCTGACATGAAAGCTCAGATAAGTTCATCATCAGCAACAAAATTTGAGTACGGCTCTGTGCTAGGTTCTTTCCTAACTGTGGAGAAAACATAAAGAATGACAAATGCTCATTCTCAAAATGAGAGTAGGAAAATCACAGGAATGAAGGAAATGAAGAGTGAATTCAATGGTCGATTCTCTGTTCTTCACTCAACTTGCCTTCATTTCTCTATCATTCACTTCAAGCCAATTCATGGAGTATGGGAATAGAACAGATCCATGCCAATTATTTTTATACGAATGTGCATATACACAAAGTGATCACGGGCTTAACAGCAGTTTACAAGAGACTTGGAGTGTTTGGAGAAATAAAAGTTCAATTGAAACAATTGAAGTGGGGGGGGAACCTGGGGTGCACAGTCAGTTGAACATCAGTCAGACTCTTGGTTTCAGTTCAGGTGGTGATCTCAGAATCTTGAGATCACAAGCCTGGCTCCATGCTCAGTGCAGAGTTTGCTTAGGACTCTCTCTTCCTCTCCCTCTGCCCCTCCCCTACCCCCAAGCTTGCTCCCACTCTCAAATAAATAAATCTCCTTAAAAAAAAAAGAAAAGAAACAATCAAGTGGTCAGAGCTGCTAAAGAAGGTAATAGTGCTTAATGTTGTTCCCATTTGCAGAAATAAAGTGCCCTGATTGAAGTAGATAATAATTTTCTAATTGTACACTTTATTATCTATTGCTGAAAGATCTTGGATATTTCACCTGGAGTAAAACAATTAAGACACACTTGGAAACTTTCTTCAAACCTTTGGTCCTCTTTCGATGGGTGAAAACTTGGAAAATGTGTGAAAATTATAGATATCCCTTACTGTTAAGAACTTTCTAGCAACTAAAACAATAGAACAAAGAAATGATACTGACTCAGCTCTCTTGGCCTGCGAGAGCTGAGTAAGTATCATAATCTCATTGGATGTGATCAAGAAGAGAGTGGATGACACCTGTAAAAGAGGATCTAGAAAGAATTATTCTACTGTCTGGAAGTTAAATTAGATGACCTTTAGTTCTCTCCTCAAATTCTGAAACTCCATGGTTTTATTTATTTTTATTTCCCTAAGATTTAATTTTTTTAAAATTAATCTCTACCCAATGTGGGGCTCGAACTTACAACCCCAGATCAAGAGTCACATGCTCTACCAACTAAGCCAGCCGGGTGCCCCTGAAATACCATAATTTTAGGTTTTAGTAAGTTGTGGACTGTTTACTTGTACATTTGTAGAGACTTTAAAAGCACATTATTAAAACTTTTATAGTATGTCCAATCACATCATTACACATGCAAAAAAAAAAAAAAAAAACCTCAGAAAATTTGCTGAATAAATGTTAACATAATAAAGTACACATTTTGATACCTCACCAAACTAAGGGTGTACAGCATTTCATGAACTCAACATTTTCTTTTAATTCAAATCTTACATGATATAAAGACTTAGAAAAGCATTCATGATCTGAATTATTTTACATAGAAAGATAATCCATGGGCTCTCTAAAGCTACTGAATACTATCCTTTTCATTATATCTCCTATTAATGCCTTTATTATTCTTTTGTTTCTGTTTTGTTTGTTGAAAATATCCTCATTACAAGTAAGAACAATGATAAATTTTGTTAAATATTTGCTTTTGAGTACTTAGGATCTGAGTACTTGCTCTGATGTACTCCAGGGAATTTTCTTATTTATTTTATCTTCCTGTCCATTCATTGTTTCTAATAAAAGGTTAAGACTAAAATAGTTCTCCCTCAGAAATGTACAACAGCATATTTAATTTTGCTTTAGTATCCAAAAGTTAGTGGGTAATCAAAATGAGATGATGTAAACTTTCTACATATTCTTCTCAATACCATTTTTCTCCAACAACAACTACCTTTCAAATATTTAAAGTTCTGAATCTGAGATCCTGTGAAACAAGTCTTATTTTCATCATGGATCTTAATAATATGTTAATAAAGTATCTCAGATATAACCTAACTGTCTGTTGGAATCCCATCAAAAGTGGAGCTAGCTTTCCCTTTAATATATAATTCTCTTTTTCCAATTGGCATCTTTCATCCTTCCTGGCTAGCTACTTGCTTCTGTGACACCTGTGGCCTCTCAATTCCTTTCTTAATGCAGCTGTTTAGGCCTGCCAGAAGAAACTATCAGGAAAGTCCCCCAGTTGACATTCTGTAGGTAGCCCTGAGAAGCAACCAAAAGCTTTTCCTGGGTCCAGCCACATTGAGACTCCAGCAACCCAAGCAGGGTCCCTACCATTTAACCTTCAACTCCTCTATCTACAGCCAATGTTTCTTTTTTCCTCTTTCTCTGAAGTAATGTCAATTACTCTCAAAGTTCTCAAAGCCTTGTTGCTTAGACTCAGTGAATGAAGGCATCATTTGGAAAGATGTAAGACCATACGTATCATGATAAAAGAATGAAACACTGATTTTTTAATGACAAGAAAAGAGTGTCTTATAAAACGTTTCATTGCAATACACAAGCAATGTATTAAGCAATACATTAGCAATGTGCAACACACAGGATATGTTAGCTCCTGAAAGCCTTGAAAAGCCTTTTCCTTCACTGACAGAGAGTGGGTTTTATCAGCTCAGCTGTTGATAGCTTTCCCTTCATTCAGTCTTTGCATGAAAAACATAATTAATACTGCCTTGAATAGTCCAAGCTGAGTTGAGAAACCATCTGTCAGAGATGTCATGTAAGTAATTCCTGCCTGGGATGGAACTGGATGTTAACCAGTTTAACCAGCTTTCTTTCAAACCTTGACTCTCCTTAATAATGGTAAAAATTCATTTTTTCCAAATGGGAAAGTTGGTCCATGTGATGTTTGGATTCTAATGGAATCATTAAAAGATGAAAATCAAGTCTTTCTGTATGTCAAAGACCAGTCCCTCACTCCCACCCTTTCTTTCTTTCTCTTTCCCTCTAAGGGGAAAAGAGAAAGAAAGACCATTTCTGCAAAGAGAATTTAAGAATTAAGGGGAAAAGTCTCTAAATTTATGTTCTCTTTATATTAAGAGAAAAAGTCTCTAGGGAAAAATTCGCTACACTCATCCCAGTTTAATTTACAATTGGGTTGCTAGTGTCTAGAAGCCACTGCCTCTGTGATGGTTTCATACCTCAATGTTAAAAATCAGAATGAGGCAAATTCTAGTGAATAGAAGTCCGCACAAACAATTGCTGCTTTTGTTGGTTCCTCTGGTACCAAGTCTAAGAATAGAAAGAAAAAAAAAAACCTGGCAACACAACAACATCATCTTTTACAGCCATCTTTCTCTTCAGCATAAACTGAAGCATGTGTTTGATGGAGGGAGGGAAAGAGTGTTTCTTTTATTTCCCCTCAGTAAAGGAGCTTAGTTCCATTAAACAATGTTGGAAAACATATTGGAGATAGTATATTTAAAATTAATTTAAAATCTAAAGTGTTTTTAATGCCTTTTAATATAAACAAAAAATGATTTTATTAAAATGCTTTCAGATATTACAATACAATGATTTATTTATCACTCCAAGTCTGTAGCATGACAATAACTTCCTTTCCAAGTATATTGATTTTTAACTGTATTGTGGAAGTGGAAAAAGAACCAAAACAGTCTACCTAAATTCTTCTCCAGCCCTCTTAAATAGAACCAGGTCCATTATGTCAATGGAGTCTATTTCAAAAGAGTATGGGAAAATTAGTCTTTCAAAAGGATAGGATTAACCAATTAGAAACATTTTTTAAATAACAAAGGACAGGTCATACTTTTCTAAGTTGTGTTTTGCTGAGTCGAAACATGAAATGTCAAATATTGATAAAATATTCAAAGTTAGGTACACCGAAATATCTGAAATATTGATATAGATTATCAACCTTTTGGAGTCTTTGCAGAACCTAAAAATGTCCTTGTTAACATGAGAAATTTGAAAGATCATATTTCTCTGTAGATACAGTGCCCAGATAGAATTGATTTAAAATTTAAAGCACCTTTAGAAGAAAATTTCAGTGTTGTTGAAGTTAAACATGGAGCAAAAATCATACTTGTTACTTTTCTTCCATGTTTTCTGTTCAGGACTCCTTAGACTTTAAGGTATTTAATCCAACTCCACAATCCAATAAATGTTGGTGCAAAAAATTTAATTTTAACTTTTGGAGCATTTAGCTCTCACAATGATGATCCTTCCAAATGCTATGTTAAATATGTAGCAATAATTATGTATTTTTCCTAGCTTGTGATATAAGGTATCATGCTTCTTGGTGTATTATTCTTCGATCAAGATTGCCTGACTTCAAATGAAGAACTCCACTTCAGAGCTCTGCTTAAATATAAGACTATTACCTGAGGAATTAGTACTAGGCTGATTTTCAGTTATGTATCCTGGTATTAATAAATCGTTGTTATTTCCCATGGAATAGAGTGTTTTTGTTACTAGTGCCTGGTTATTAGACATCTACACTTGCATTTGTGATAGTGAAAGGGAAGAGCAATACAAACTGCAAGGCGAAATCCGTAGAAGATCCAAAATCATTGTGGTCAGTAGACAGAGGCATGACAGTGTTGCTGTTAAAAACAGACCCTGGAGTACAGAGTACTTGGATTCAAGTCTAAATATTCAATAGCTGTATGACTTGAGCAGTTACTTAACCTCTTCCGGCTTCAGTTTCATTGTCTTGGTTGTAAAAGGAGGGTTGCTAGAGGTTTAAGTAAAATCTGTGGGTTTGTGTCTGTATGTATCTGTATACATATGTATATATATCTACAATTAAGAGATATAGATCATATTTTATATGCATTACTTTGTATATGGATATATATTAAGATTATATACATCTACTTAAGATGTATAAATGTTACTCATTTAAAACATATACGTGGATATATACATATATTCACTTCAGATTTTATGTATGTAATAGAGGCTCATTTTTGTCAGGTGGTGTTCCTTAAATATTAACTATTATATTGGCTTGTCACTTCTATGTCTGAACTGCTAATGAGTTAACAAAATTGATTGATCTGATGATTCTTGCCATGTTTTTTCTTTCAAGTTTCAGTTATAGCAAAATGTCAATTAAGAAATTGAGTAAACACATAACAAGAAGTCTTAGAGCAAGGTGCTGAGTTCATAGACAGGATAATCACTTCCGGAATACATACGGATGAAGTCTTTGTAGAACTAGAAGAGGGGCTGTTAATGGGCTTTTGTTTTAGAGATGATGGATTGATGTTTATTCTGATGAATATCCAGCCTGATGAGGACCCTCCTAGCAACTGCCTCTCGTTGCCTAGTGCTAAAACAGTAGCTTTCCGAGTTAAGTATAACTTCCAAAACACTAATACCTGAGCTTCATAAGGACAGATTTTGTTTGTGTTGGGTCATTGCTGTATCTGCAGAATTTAGGCAAATGCCTTGCAAATAATGGGTGCACAGTAATTATTTCTTGAATGAACTGAATGGATGGAAAACTTGTTTTTTTCTTTAAAATAGGATTAACATTAAAAGCAAAAACAAACAAACAAAAAGTAGCAGGCTTTCCTACTTCCTGACAGATTTCTGAACCTAGGAACGTTGGTAAGCAGGTAAGCAGGGATGAGGAGCCGTATATGAAGGATGTAAGTGCAAACATGTACATTTAGCAAGTATCCTAGAAGTCAAGGATTTGGTTAAGCATTCACAGGAATGTGTGGTGTGGTGCCACACCTAACTCAGATTCCTGTGCAATGGGTCACATTCATATTACAAATATTTGCTTAGCATCTGACTAACTTTAGTGTCTATACTTCTACTTTTCTCTGGCCAGTGTTTTCAGAAATCCTTTACCTATGACCAAGTTTCATAAAGTGACACTTTAACTTTCTGCAAACATTTGGTTTGCTACTCAGCTTTGACTAGCTAAAATAATCAGTTTGACACGATCCATTCCACAGGTGGGGTTGATTATATTGCATTATTTATAATTTAGCTCACAACCTCAGATAGTGAATTAAAATAACATTCTCAAAATTATTCCCAACAATCATCTAAATACATATTTGTTTTCACTGCCATAGCAAATATTTTTTGAAACCAGAAAGAAGTCCCCTTTCATAGCATAGACAAGCTAATAATTTGAAGCGGAAACAATTCATTTGTACAAACTGTAAGTTTTCCTCATAATTTTCATAACGAAAACTGAGAAAGTGTTAGTCATCCTTGGCTGAGCTATACTCAATTCTACATCTTTTCTAAATATAATAAAACAACAAACAACCTTAAAGTACATTATTATTGATTAGACATGATTTCTTAAAGCGGTTTTTATCATCTCATTTAACTTTGGAGCTTCCAGACAATAATGAGTCACCAAAAAGCTATCATTGATTTATACTGCACATTAGCACATCAGGTTTGGCCCAAGAACTCTGTGGGTCCAGAAGGAAAAAGAAAGACGATTACAAGTGAGCCGTGGCAGAAATACTCTGAAAACGCCTATCTGTATTCACGGTAAGCAATTAGGTCTAATGCGAGGATAATGAACATTCAGGTTCATTTTATTCCAAGGAACTGTTTCTGTTCTTGAAGCTCCGTGTAGAAAGAGTCCTTAGGGTTAGAATGCTATTGTGGGTGATAAAATTTTGCTTGGCCTTTGGGCATATAAGGTGAACATTTTACAACAAAAGTTTACAACTATAGATAACACAGCATCTGATCAATGTCAACACACTTGGCGTTTAAGGCTAATCCACATTGGAAAAACAATCATCTCCAGGATGAAGATCAAAAATCTTAACACAGTGTCACCTGTCTGAGTTGCTAGAAAAGATTTATTTAAAAATCGATCCATAGGATGTGTTTTCACATTTGTCAGTTTCTTTCCACTTGCGCGCTAGAGGGAGGCACTTTAAGAGTTATTAACTGTCATTCTAGGAATAAAAGACACTGAGTTTCAGCAGTGATTGGTAAATAGGGCAGGGAATTAAAATGAAATTGGATTAAAAAGAAAGTAAAAAAAATCACTGAATTAGAAAATTTCACCAAATCTTGTAGATCATTAATTTCTGATTTGAATAACTTCATTCTTAAACAACAACAACAACAACAACAACAAAAACCTAGTAGTTATCACCCACCCATGCCCAAATAAGTGAATATACTACAGCTTCTGATGTTAAGGTATCATGGTTTTGCTGTTTGGGCTTGTAAGGGATTTTAAATATTGACAAGTACTTTGAGTTATGTTTCGAGTAAAATTTCAAAATGTTGTATTATGCATAGGTTCCAAAGTGTCAGAAAAACCGAAAAGTCGAATAAAACATATTAGAAGAGCTTAGGAAACCGTATAAAAATTAAAAGGCTAAAATAACCACTCCGTTTTAAACGTGTAAAAATAAATTGAATTGGTTCGCGGGACTCGAATGACTTTTTTTTTTTTTCTTTTAGATAGTTGGTATGTACTGAACCCGGCACAACACCAAGTAGGTCCTGGTACACACTAAGGAATATCCAACCAGGTAAATAGGGTGATGAGGCCCATGAAATTGAGTGGGTAGTGAGAATAGTCCCAGGAGCAAGCGCCGCACGAGCGGAGGCCCAGGCCCCGGCACAGCTCCCACGCGTAGAGGAAGGTCACGTAGACGGGCACCGCTTCCAGGTGCTCCAGCCGCGGCTCCAGTGCAGGTGGAAGTAGAGTTTCTCCACCACGAAGCTGCAGCTGCCCTACAGAAAGGAGGACCAGAGCGACGTGTGGCCGCTGGTCGGCCCGTCTGCCTGCCCAAGAAAGTGAAGAGGATCTCATCCCAAAAGCCGTGCGTTCCGAAGAAGAGAAAGCGGAGCGGGTCCGGCAGCCCCCGAGCGGGGCTCCCCGACGCCCCCGGTGCCTCGGCGGTCGTCGCCGGCCACCTGCGCCCGGAGCGGCGGGGGCGCGCGCGGCCAAGGCTGGGGCCGCTGCTCGGGCGGCCCCGGTGCCGCAGGCGCAGGAAGCGCTTCGGGAGCACTGGGCCGCGGGAGAGCGCCAGCACGTCCTGCAGTCCCGCAGCCCCAGCGCAGCGGCCCCGCACCGCCGCGCCCGGTCCGCCGCGCAGGCCGAGCCGCAGCGCCTGGCCGCCGGGGTCTGCAGCGCCACGCGGGCCGACGGGGAGGCCGGAGAACTGAAGACGAAGGCGCTGGGGCAGCGCGGCCGGCAGGCAGACCTTCTCCGGGGCGAAGCGGGTGAGCGAGTGCAGCAGGCGGCGGCGGGCGAGGAGAACCCCAGCCTGCGGAGGTCCGGGCTGCGAGCGAGGCGTCCCGGGCATCCCGTGCGTCCCGTACTAGCAGAGTCGCTCCAGGCGGGCAGCGCGGCGCCGGCGGCCGGCGCTTCAGCAGTGGACAGCGGCTCCGGGCGGCTGGCGGCAGCCTCGCGCCCCCGCCCGCCCGCCCCTCCGCGCCCGCATCGCCGCGTGCGTGGAGCTGCGGGGCCGCGCCGCCGAGGCCCCCGGGGGAGCGCAGGGAGCTCCGTCCCGGCCGCGGCCCGATGGCAGCCGGAGCCCTAGTGTCCGGGAGACGCGCGGCCGCCCAGCCCGCGGAGCCCCCCGCGCAGCGCCCCCCTCCCCCCGCGCCCTGCCTTCCGGCCCGGGTGGGTGCAGCCGGAGCCCTAGTGTCCGGGAGACGCGCGGCCGCCCAGCCCGCGGAGCCCCCCGCGCAGCGCCCCCCCGCCCCGCGCCCTGCCCTCCGGCCCGGGTGGGTGCAGCCGGAGCCCTAGTGTCCGGGAGACGCGCGGCCGCCCAGCTCGCGGAGCCCCCCCGCGCAGCACCCCCCCCCCCCCGCGCCCTGCCCTCCGGCCCGGGTGGGTGCAGCCGGCCGCGCCCGCGCTCCCTCCGCGCGGCCCACGGAGGAGTGGAGGCGAGGACCGCTGCGAACCCCGTCGCCGCCGCCGCCCCGCCGCCTCTGCCGCCGGCTCCTGAAGCGGAGAGCGAGCAGTGACGCCCTTCCCCGGCCTCCCGGTGCTCCCCTCCGGCTCGCCCTCTCCCGCCTTCGCCGGGCCCCCCTCCCGCTCCGCCCTCCGCGCAGAGGCCCGCGGGGTCCCGGCGAGGAAGCCCGGCCGCGCCTCTCCGCCCTCCTCCTGGGACGGCGTCGGCGGGGGAGGCAGGAGCGGAGAAACCCCCACCAGGGGTGACCCGAGCTGCGCCGGCTGCGCGGGGGCCCGGCACTCCCGGGAGCGCGGAACCAGGGCCGGGCCCGCTGGCGAGGCGGAGGGCCTCGCGCCACACGCCAGAGGCCGGGCCGGGCCCAGGCTGCGGTGCTGTGTATTTAATGTTCTGATTCAAAGCCGGCCGTGTCCCAGGCACGAAGAATAAACACGAGACTCCGTGCCGCACCCCAGCATCCGAAATGTCCCCTGGTTCACTTTTTCACTCTCTCTCCCCGACAAGCCTGTTTTCCTAGGTTAGTCTGCTAGGGGCCAAGACAGAGATTCAAAGCTCCCCACCCCCCACCTCCCACCCCCGAATTATGAAATGATCTGAGGCCAGTTGGGTTGGACGTTGCTCTGGCTGCCGCGGAGGCTCTTGTCAGGAATAGCACCCTTGAGGGATCCCTGGGTGGCTCAGCGGTTTGGCGCCTGCCTTCAGCCCAGGGCATGATCCTGGGGTCCCGGGATCGAGCCCTGCGTCGGGCTCCCTGTATGGAGCCTGCTTCTCCTCTGTCTGTGTCTCTGCCTCTTACACCCCAGTGCTGCTTTTTCTCCTTGCAGAACTAGATCATCCCAGAGATGAAGACTGAGAGTGAGATTTTTTAATTAATTAATTAATTAATTAATTAATCTATTTAAGGTAGGATGAGAGAATCTAGAACTTTGGTGTGTTGGGGGCTGCGCTTTTTTTTTTTTTTTAAGATTTTATTTATTCATGAGAGACAGACAGAGGGGCAGAGACACAGGCAGAGGGAGAAGCAGGCTCCATGCAGGGAGCCCGACGTGGGACTCGATCCCAGGTCTCCAGGATCAGGCCCTGGACTGAAGGCGGCACTAAACTGCTGAGCCACCGGAGCTGCCCTATTATAAACTTTCTTAAAGATGCAAGGAAAACCTTGAAAGGTCTAATTTGATAGTTCAGACTAGTTCATCTCAGGGAATGTAGGAAAATCTTTTGGATTAAACACAAAAATTGGTATCTTCTATTTCTGTATTTTTAGCCTCCACACTTAACAAAATTTCAATTTTGTGTACCATACATGTCTTATGAATTATATTGGTATAATAAGACATGTATAAAATTTATGCATGTATAGTACATGCATGTTCTAAACAGCTAATTTTTTAAAATTAGGGAATGTATAATAAAAAGCTTGTGTCTCACCACTGTTGTCAATGTATTGCTCTGCTAAGTGGGGAGTGGGTTAGATTACTAAAAATCTCAATGTTCTAGGTCCTTTTTTTGAATCTGTTTCTCATTTATTCCGGGAGAAGTAATGCAAAATAGAAATTAACAGTTATAAGTCCATAGCAGAAAAAGCAGCTATTACCTGTTATTCTATATTTCTTTTTATATTTTTGTTGTGGCCTCGCCTTAGTTATGCCACTTCAAAATGTATGAAACACTAACTTTTTAAAAAAGTAGACCAAAAAGATAAAAGGAAAGTTTTTAAAAAGGCATGAAACAAGGGGCAAGGAAACTATTCATTATATAACTTGCTATTATTAATTATTTACACTCATTGCCTCATTTTTAAAAAAGTGACTATCTTCTACCATTCTGAAAAGCTAGCCCACCAATGATACCAATCTTTGTTTCTGCTTTATCTTCACATTGTTCTTTTGTTTTAAACACTTCATTGCTGATTTCCAAATGGAAAACTGCAGCATGGCTTTGCTGATCCATGATGATTTTATAATTTACAATGGTTGCATCAGAATCTCCATGATCATAAAAATGCTTAAAAGCATTTCTGTGTTGGTCTTGACTACTACAAACATTAGGTTGCAAAGATCCACCTGTTAAAGCAGCAACTTGCTGGGAGTTGGTGGGCATAAGGGTGAGGGGAATTTAAAAATAGGAAACAGGAATCTGCAATAAAATAACATGAGTTGAGACTCCCTAGGTTAGAAAGTAGCCATTCAAAGGATGTTTTGAAGCATTGTTCTTCCATGGAAAAGACAGTCTTCTTTGTCCTCAGAAGCTGTGAAGCTGTCTCAGTAACCACTTGTAGAGATGTAACAATTCTGGACTGGCCAGGTTGAGCTGTGTAGCTAGTGTGACCAAGGAGAGATCTGCTAATTAGGAGAAGGGTCCTCTGGAGGATTATGATAATCTTCAGTGAGTTGTTGTCTAGTGAATATGGGTCATGGTTGTAGTCTTTTAGATGTGCGGAATGCCTGAGACCTTTCATTGCACACCAGAAGAACAAAGGAAAGTGAGGGGAGAGTACAGCATTTAGAAGAAAGCTTAAGGGAATTTCACTAGGGTAAAGCATGAATGTAATAAGAAGAAAACAGAAGAAAACAGTAAAAGGCAGCAGCCACATTAACACTAGATATAAAAACCTTTCTTATTATAGATCAAATTATACCCGTACACCCCCCTCCTATATACTATAATCATCAAACTAAGAACACCCGCTCCAAGGCTTGCAATTGCTGAATGCTAGCTCCCTAAAAATACTACCAAAACAGCCTGTTGCTAAGGCAAAACTGAGTTTGTTGCTTACCATGGTAAGTGAGCTTTCTTCCTTGACAAAGTTTTAATAGCATCTTGGAGCAGGAAGGACAATGTTGGACTATTTAAGTGGTTTTTGGGTTTGAGTTTAAAATGGGTCTTTCAATACAAGGGCTTGATTAGAATTAGCTAATGATTATGATAAACTAGTTTTGGATTGGTGGACATAAGATGAGTGTCTTGAGGGGAGTGTTTCAAAAAGCATTGAGAATCGATAAACATTTATCTCTCTGCTCCAGAGCTTCCTAGAATAAAAAAGTTGTGTTGATGAAGACAATAGAAGTCATGTTAATGAAGACAGCCAAACAATAATGTCATGGCCACGTAGACAATAAGCTTTAGAGATGTCTGATCTTGGATTCACACAATCGGATAGTGAGGACCAGTTTGGAATCTGAGGAGAATAATTTGAGTAAGGACAGGTAAAGGTAACAAAGAAGCAAGGCTGACATTGAGTTTAGCTAAAATGATGCTCATCCTTAGTGTGTGTGGAGGGCAGGGGAAGGGAGAGAGAGATTGATTGACAGTTCCATAAAAACAGCCGTGTAAAATATTTGTCTGCATATGTCTACAGTTTCATTTACTTTACCTATACTCTTTCTTTTTTCTTTTTTTAAAAAAATTTATTTATTTATTTATTTGACAGAGATAAAAATAAAAGAGAGAGAGAGAGAGACTGAGAGCACAAGCAGGGGTGGGGGTGGTGGGTAGCAGGAGAGAGAGAAGCAGGATCTGCATGGAGCAGGGAGCCTGATGTGGAGCTCCATCCCAGGGTCCCTGAGCCAGAGGCAGACACTTAACTGACTGAGCCGAGGCACTCTAAGGAACAGACTTTGAATAAATTCTTTAAATTCACAACACTTAAAGAAAAGCCAAAAGAGCACCAAGCTGTTTTGGAAAATCTTGCTTAAAATTTTCACTTTGAGCAATATTCAAATCAGAAACACTCCCTTTGTGTAATTTTGGCCTGCCTGCCAGTGACTCACCTTCAGTGCGTAAGGAGAGGATTTCCCCTCCCTAGTTAATTCCGTTATGTTTTCAGAGGAAGGAGTTTATTTTGAATAAAACTACTTGGGTACATTGGTTGAGGTTTATGGGTGAGAGGTCATCACTGTCAATGGATACTACTTAATGCGCACCTACGTGTCAGCTGTGCACTTCACATAGATTATCAGTAATTCCTACAACTGTTCTCTTATTTTTTTGAACAGATATTGAAACTGGGGCTCAGAAAAGTTACTTGCTCAAGGTCTTAGCTAATAAGTCCAATGCCAACAATGAAGTCATTTCCACCTGACATCACAGCTCATTTGCCACACACTGTGTTGTCTCTTATGTTCTTGTATTAAAGCCACCTTGAATGAGTTGAAGTTGCAGATTTAATAAAAAAGATCATTCTGTTTATAGTTCTAATGGGCTTTCCTTTAAGAATCCCTAACCCCTCCCCAGCTACTCCATCCCTTTGGCTATCATTTTAATCATTAACCTATGCAATCTTTCACATCCTTTTGTTGTTACTGTTCAGTACACTTATTTATTGTGCCACACTTTCCCCCTTCTGCATTTCATGACAAATTAGTAATGGCTCTTTATTTGTACAAATGGGGCTGTCTGGAAGGGCTTGCTGTTTGGTGTGGAATAGCAGATAGAGCTCAGATAATAGGAAAATAAGTATGGAATGCAAATGTATTCCTGTGCGTTGTCGGGACCTGTCTCTAGGTATCGAAGTTCAGCAAAATCACACCCTGCTATTCCAGTTAACACATCTATTTGTGGCTGTCATAACCTAAAAACCTAGGAATGCTTCCGTGCAGAGACTTAACCAATAGATTTGCATGTGTTCATCTAGTTACCCAAGTCCACTCATTTTTTTGAAGATTTTATTTATTCATGAGAGACACAGAGAGACAGAGACAGAGACACAGGGAGAGGGAGAAGCATGCTCCACGCAGGGAGCCTGGTGTGGGACTCGATCCCGGGTCCCCAGGATCACACCCTAGGTGGAAGGAGGCACTAAACCGCTGAGCCACCCGGGCTGCCACCCAAGTCCACTTGTATCTGGTCTCCAAAACCTAAGTACATATTATATTTCAGCATCTTCCGTATGAATCATACATGGCATTCTCATTCTAGAATGTACATGGGGCATTTCTTTCTAGGGTAGTAAAGATAATATATTTTATAGTTTAACACCTAGTTATGGTACTTCTTAATTTTTTTCAGTCATTATCCATTTTGTCCTCAATCTTGTGACAAACAGCTATTTTTCTAATTCATACTAAACAAGTAAAACGAAAATGCAACTTGGCAAAACTCACACGCTGGTAATGGCAGAGTTGTTTCTCATTTAAAATCCAAAAATTCCTTCTTCCAGACTACACTCCCTATCTTACAAAATGTCTCCAGCCCATTGGAGGGTTCTAAGCACCCACCCTAGCTGTGTGAAACAAGCTTACTGATCAGGGCTCAGAAGAGAGGAGTTATTTTCACTTGAATTCCAGAAGGAAGTGAAGGAGGCCTGAGTCAGTCCTGTTGGCCAAGAGCCTGGATTTCTTAGGCCCTCTGTGGAGGATGCAGTTTCTAGAACTCAGTATACTCATTGGCTTCCTTAGCTAAGTTGCTGGTTCTACTTACTTAGTGATTACTTAGTGGTTTTCTTCCTTTAACTGTAGTTATTTGGCCTGACCTGTGTGACTGTTTCTTCTGTGAATGGTCGTGTTGGTGACATATTGCTTTCCTCTGAGATTACGACTGCCACAACTCTTGCTTTAGAGAATATATATTTCTTATATTTATATCCTATATTAAGTTTATTTATAATAACTAAATATAAATATATGTTTAAATATATTTTTCTTTGACACACAGTTATGGAACACTTATGTGCAATATTTTGTGCTATATCTTGGACATAAACAATGAATATAACAAAGTCTACTCCTCTTGAAGTTTCAAGTATAGCTTACTACAAAGGATATGCTTGTCTATTGAATGCATTGGAAATAAATATATGTAGAAAGTAAAAGAAGTACACATCCCCCGTACACCACCACCCATAGATAACCACTGTTAATATTTTGGTATGTAGGCTTTCAACAATATTATAGTATCACCTAAAAGAAGATTATATTATGCATTCCTTTTATAATTTATAATTGCTCTTGTCACTTATTGGTGATTAGGGAGCATCTTTTGATTTGATAATCTGCTACATCATGGGTATGACAATAGATTCCTTTGTAGAGATATCCCACAATTTGTCTAGCCAATCCCCAATTTTTAGCTGGTTAGGTTGTTTCAAAAGTTTTGCTGCTATAAACTTTTATGCGACAAGCATTTCCTTAATTATCTTCTTCATGTAGCCATGTTTATTTACTTAGACCACATACCCTTAAAGTTTAAATAGAGAATCAAAGTATATACATTTTAAGGCTTTGGCGCTCTCTCTCTTTCTCTCTCATAAAAATAAAAATCTCAAAACAAAAAAAAGGAGACATACACAAAAAGGAGATCATTCAACTTCTGTGGATTCTAATGTTGATTTAAATGAGCTACTGTTTGGACTTTCTTGACCTTCATTGATTACATTGTATATAAATGAAATCTAGTAGTATTGTTATGAACTAGTCGTGATAATAACCAGAGTGAAAAACTAACTGAGCTCTAAACAAGTTTTTCTTCCATCTCTTCATCCTTTCTTCTTGCTAAGGAAGTCTAGGGAGGAGAACACTTCTTTCTTTCTTACTACCAGTCTGCCTAAATCCTATCCTGAACCTCTTTCCTAGCAATCTTTTTGTAGGAAATTATGGTGCTAAAGGGCAGAAAGGGGAAACATATGCGAATGTAGAGAGCAGTTGTGACTGTGTCTGGCCTTCCAACTATTCCTTACTCTCACATACATGGCAGACATAATTATTGCTGCATATTTTCCCATTAAGTCCAGAGTTTGCCTTGGAATCTCATTCAACAGAATGATACAAGAAGATATCATCAATCAACAGAAGTTGGCAAGAAAATGAATCATACATGGCATTCTCATTCTAGAATGTACATGGGGCATTTATCTCTTTCTAGGGTAAATTCGATATATGATAATTTGCATTTATATACATACGTTCTCATGTTTTGGGTAATTGTTTATTCTTTAAAAGTTCTCTTCCTGGTAAGCAAATCCTCACAGTAGGATTTTTTGAGATCACAAGCCTTCCTAGAACATTTAAAAAACTATTTAATTTATTTATTTCAGAGAGAGAGATAGTATGAACAGGAAGGGGGTGCAGAGGGAGAAGGTAGAGGGAGAAGCAGGCTCCCTGCTCAGCAGAGATCCCAATGTAGGGCTCCATCTCAGGACCCTGGGATCATGACCTAAGCTGAAGGCAGACTCTTACTGGACTGAGCCACCTAGGTGTTCCCTTTCCTAGTACATTAAATGTGTTATTGTTTGAGTTACACATGACTATCTTTTAATATTACATGACATGAGGTGAGTTCTTTTTTGTGTTTAAGGCTAAAAAAAGTCATTGTTTGGAGCCAGAATAAACAATTTGCAAATAAATGGGTTAGAATTTGTACGATATTCTTAAACTGAGTTTCAACAAAACTATTAGAATATTAGGTATTTATTTTACAGTAAAGATAAATAGGTATTTATTTTACAGTACAGTAGGCTCAGTCAATACTGTTATATATACACAATTTTTTTTTTTGCCTTTGCATAGTACTTTATAGTCTACAAAGTGCTCTCATGCTTGTTTTCTCATTGGTTCCCTGAAATAATGTGTGATAGGCAAGAAGTACCATTTATTGCTAGGGAAATTCCAAAATAGTAAATTGTATTTCAAAATAGGTTAAAATAACTCTTAGAGAGGCGGAGCCCAAGCCTAGATGATTTTTTAATCTAGCTTTTATTTAATTTAAAAACAATTCACATTGTATGTGAACTATTCTTAGATAAAAAAGAACTACTACTTTCCTATGGTCAATATTTATAAGATACAGAAAGTTATGCAGAGAAAATTTCCCTCTGACATTTGTCCTCCACCCACCCATTTTCCTTTTGGGGCAATATCATTAGGTTAGTATTAGTTAGTTGGCTATCTATGCAGAGATATTCTATGCATATACTAGTGAATAGAAGTCTCCTCTACCATTTTTTATGCTGATGCTAAAATACTATACATTTTATTCTGTACCTTACTTCTTTCACCTATTAACTCTGCACATAAATCATTCCAGATCTATGCATAAAGAATTCATCTTCAATTTTTATTTGAAACAACTAAGTAGGGCATTGATTGAGTGATTCACTATTGATCAAACCAGGCCCTTACCAGTGAGGATTTAAATAGTTTAAAATCTTTCATCATGGTAAAAATGTTACAATATATACAAACATACATGGCTAACAGACTACATGAAAAGTTGTTCAACATCATTCACCTGGGAAATGAAAATCAAAACCATAATGAGATATCACCATACATGTATCAGAATGGCTAAAATTAAAAGGACAAGAAAACAAGTGTTGATAAGGATGTGGATAAAAAGGAACACTTGTATACTGTTGGTGGGAATATAAACTGGGACGGCCACTGTGGAAAATAGTACAGAGCTTCCTCAAAAAATTAAGATGGAAATATCATATGATCCAATAATTCCACTATTAGATATTTACCCCAAAGGAAATGTAAACACTAATTTGAAAAGATATATATGCATCGCTATGTTTCCTGCAGCATTATTTACAATAGTCAAGATATGGAAGCAATCTAAGTGTCCAACAATAGGACACTTATCAAAAGATAAGAAAGAAGGAAGATATCACACACACACACACACAGAGGAATATTATGCAGCCATAAAAAGGATGAGATCATGCCTTCAGAGACAAGAGGGATGGACCTAGCAGGTATTATGCTGAGTGAAATAAGGTAGATTGATAAAGACAAATACCATGGTTTCACTCACATGTGGAATCCAAAAGAAAACTACAAAAAAGAATAAACAAACAAAAAAATGCAGAATTGGGACTATAAATACAAAAAACAAACTGATGGTTGACAGAGAGGAGATGGGGTCGAGGTGCAGGGAGTGGGAGATACAGGTTTGCAGTTAGGGAATGAATAAGTCAGAAAAATAAAAGGCACAGCATAATGAATATAGTCCATGATACTGCAATAGCCTTGTGTGGTGACAGATGGTAGCTGTACTTGTGGTGAACATAGCATAATGTATAAACATTTTTAATCACTATGTTGTACACTTGAACTAATGTGACAATGTGTGTCAGCTATACTCGGGTTTTTAAAATGCTACAATATAAAGGCCTTGAACACAAGTCATTTCAAGATGTGGGAGTAGATGACTTAAGGATGTAGGTGCAAAGCTTTTGGGTGAGGGGATGTATACCTTTGTAATTCTGATAGATATTGCCAAATTGTTCTCCGAAGAAATTGGATCAATTTTCACTCCTGCCAGCAATTATGAAAGGGTCTATTTCACACAGTCTTGCAAATAATGTTTTATTACACTTTTTGATGCTTGCCAGTTTGAGAGATGAAAAGTATTTCATTGGTAGTTTTAATTTTTAATTGTCATATTTTGAGTACAGTGGAGCATTATGTCAAATATAGAAGAACTATTTGTCTTTCTTCTGTAAACTATCTTTTCATGTCCCTTTTCATTGGGGTGATAGGTCTTTTTTAAATTTATTAACAGCAGTTTTCATATATTAGAGAGATCCATTCTTTGTGTGATGCACATGACTTTTGGATCTAAATTTCATGTTCCTATCATTATACTAAAATAATAAAAATCACTTTTAATGATAGTATCTCCAGAACTTGCAAATCTTTCACATTATTTATCTATTTGCATGTAAATTTTGTTTCTTTTCTGTAAGATTATTTCATCTCTGTAATTAATTTACAGTGTTGATGAATTTCAACTTTCAATTTTCCATATTTCTGAGCATCTTTAGAGAACCTTCTGAGATTCTAATCTTACCTCTGAGTACTCCTTCTTAGCAAAAGGCATGTTTCTTTTCTGAAAATTTTTACCCAAATATCTGGAAACAAATTAACTTCTAGACTTCTAAATTTTAGAATTTCACAGTGGCATAGATCTTTCTTTTGAATCTAAGCTATTTGGGCACCTGGATTTTTCTGGGGGTGTGTGACAGCAAGCTGTATTTCTTGAGATTATTCCTCCTCATGACAATGTCCTAACCCATGGAAATTGTACCTCTCGAGCATGGTGTACCTCTCCCTATTTGCTGACCCCCTGGGTCTGTCCCAGAAAGAAACTACTGCACCACTTTTTCCCATGCCTTCCTGTCTACAGATGACTTTTAGTGGATTATGGCTAACCAAATTCAAATCCTGAAAATATAAAGAACAGATTGTAATTGACAAACTCTTTGTTTTCAAGTTATTTATGTGGCTTTTCAGCAATGACACAAAGCTCTCTTTGTCTCCGAAAAACAGAAAGAACTTCTTAACTCACCAAGTATTTAAATCTACTCAATATGATGGGTGGCCTAATGCATGAATCCTGGCCTGGCACAAAGGAAGTGCTGTGAAAAACCCATTCTCAAGCCATTTATGCTGCTCAGTTTGCCAAAATGAAGGGTACTTAGGTAAAAGATTGAGAGGGATTAAAGAATGCTTAAAGATTTACAGTGGGAATAATTCAAGTAGTTGGAAAATTAAATCTATAAATAAAAGCATAAGGACCTGTGGTTTTCTAGCCTACAAAAGAGAAGTCTCCAGAGTACTTTAATAATGTGTTTCTGGGTCATAAAATAAACATGGAAAGAATGGTGCTTACATAGTCATCTGGGGACAAGGGAAAATGAGCACATGAATGAGGAAGAAGAGTATAGGTTAGAAACCAGATAACACTTTGAATATGCTCCTCATTTAAAAAATAGGGACGTGTTCTTTTCTCTACGTATATTATAGTTTAAGAAAAAGTTAAAAAATGAAATGACTGATTTTTATCTAGGTGGGATGCCTTTGGATAGATCAAAGAGTAGATAGTTTCCTAAAGCTTAGGGATAATGAGTATGGCCTCTGCCATTGGATTTCTTGGATTAAATTCTAGCTCTACTTTCTCCTGTTTGGATGACCTTGGGCAAATCTCTCTCTTCATTTCTCTTAGGCTCATCCCTCCCTTCTTTTTTTTTAAGATTTTATTCATCTATTTATGAGACATACACACACACACACACACACACACAGAGACAGAGACATAGGCAAAGGGAGAACCAGGTTCCCTGCTGGAAGCCACATCTAGGACTCAATCCCAGGACCCCAGGATCATGACCTGAGCCAAAGGCAGATGCCCAACCACTGAGCCACCCAGTCACCCCTCATTCCTCACTTTTAAATTAGGTATGATAGTGTTGTTATGAGGATTATATGAGATGATGTACATGACCTAGTTAAGATTTGGTTTTGTTTTAAAAAGCAGAACATCCAAATATTAGTAGTCTAAACAAGAGACAAATTACTTTTGTCTTACGAATAAATCTCACTAGGTGCCTAGGGCTCTGACGTGGTGCTCCTGGTATGCAGGTACTGGTTTGTGTGGTTGCTGTACTATGGATGACTTCCATATCTAAGTATCTGTCTATCCTAGCCATATCATTGTCTGCATTCTTGCATTAAGAAAGATAAGGAAAGGCTTTTTTGAGAACACTTCCACTTCCAGGCCATTGGTCAGAATTTAGTTGCATAATGACACTTAGCCAAGCAAGATTAGGACACACAGTCTCTTTCCAAGTAGCTATGTACTTAGCCACAAATCATGGGTTCTTTTAATATCAATAAAGGTGAATATAGTTATTGAGGGAGCACATATATTTCGAAATAGCAGCTTCTGCTACAGAGTACGAAATGCTTAGCGTAGAGTCTAGCAATAAATAAAAATTCTTATGGTTGTAATCATTGCAAACTCAGATTCATATACCCAGTATCGCATCAGCTATTTACACCTGTGTATTAAGCACCATCTCAACAGTTCTAAAACTGAAGTCGTTCTATCACTTATTATTCCCTTTCTTCCACTGTTTCTCCTCTCAGGGGATAGGGGATGCCTTGCCTAGTCTTGGCTAATGGCTTCACCACTTATCTACCTTGGAGTCTTACTCTGCTCCCCCTTTTGCTTCGCTCATTAAATCTAATCAGTTTTGGGGACCTATCCACTCTCCTTGGGAGATGTCCCTCAGATACAGTTTCTTTTTTTCTACCCTCATTATTCACTACTTTACCTTCACAACTCTTTAGAATGGCTTTGAGGGCCCTTCCTAGTCTGACTCTAATTTATTATTCAACCCAACACGCTTTTCACAATTTGTGTTTAAAAAAAAAAGCAAATATTTGTATTTTTCTTGTTTTAGGCAAATTTTGAACAAAATGTTTCTTTAATATAGAATTTATTTTTTAACAAAGATTGTGATAAAAAATTTGCATAAGCATTTAGTTTTAAATACTGCAGTGAATGTAATATCAGAATGACTTTTCCTAATGGGGCATCTCTAATATGTGTCTCAACAAGTAAAACAGTTACCCAGAAAAAAAACCAAAAAGCAAAAAACCCAAAACCATGTATATTCTTTTCATTTATTTTCTCTTCATGTACATCTTCTCTCTAAAACCTATAGACTCTCAGGAAGGTGAGAACATTTCAGAGATATCTGCTTCTGCTCCAACTTCTCCCCATACTTTGTAAAAGATTTGCACATGATCCATAAATGAATTAACCTCTTGTAATAAAAATAAACTTGCTTTGTAAGCAATTAATCCCTAGCTATTTGGTCACTGTAAGTCTTTAATCACTCTCCTTTCTGGTCTGTTAAATGTTCAGGCTCTTATCCTTCACTGTGATCCAAATTTACACAAGACTTTGAATCCAGAGTTTGGAATCTGAATTATCACATCTGTCTTCTTTATTAACCCAAAATTCTTTAAAACAAAGTGAAAAGGCATTTCCATCAACCTAAGTAAGGAACCTTATGCAGACTCCAGCTATATATATCTAACTAGGCGAGGATAAGAGGAAATGTTACTTGTTATAAGTTTAGACTTTGGAGTTGGAAGGTTGTGATTCTAGCTCCATCACCCCCTGGTCATGTGACCTTTGGCAAGTGCCTTAGCACCTTGGTGCCTTTTTAAAAAAAGGGTTAGGGATCCCTGGGTGGCGCAGCGGTTTGGCGCCTGCCTTTGGCCCAGGGCGCGATCCTGGAGACCCGGGATCGAATCCCACATCAGGCTCCCGGTGCATGGAGCCTGCTTCTCCCTCTGCCTATGTCTCTGCCTCTCTCTCTCTCTCTGTGACTATCATAAATAAAAATTAAAAAAAAAAATTAAAAAAAAAAAAGGGTTAGATTAGTGCTGTCCTGCTCTTGGATTTCTTGTCTTTGTTTTAAAGATAAATGAGTTAATATATGCCAAGCTCTTCGACCAATGCCTGGTTCATAGGAGGTACCAATAAATGGTAGGGTCTCAGGTGCTTAATCCTTGATTTCTATTGTAGGTTGCCAGATGAAATACAGAATATTCACAAAACACTATCAAGTAATAATATTATTGCTCCTTATATTACAGATAGGGAAATAGGCTCAGAATGTTTAGACATTTTCCTGCCTGTTTCTCAATGCTGAACTCTTTCTACATTATCAGACAGTTGGAAATAAGGCTTGAATTTAATTTGAAATTCCAATGGCTGAAACTGTGGAAGGAGCCTCGGTGTCCATCGAAAGATGAATGTATCAAGAAGATGTGGTTTATGTATACAATGGAATATTCCTCAGCCATTAGAAATGACAAATACCCACCATTTGCTTCGACGTGGATGGAACTGGAGGGTATTATGCTGAGTGAAATAAGTCAATCGGAGAAGGACAAACATTATATGGTCTCATTCATTTGGGGAATATAAATAATAGTGAAAGGGAATAGAAGGGAAAGGAGAAGAAATGGGTAGGAAATATCAGAAAGGGAGACAGAACATGAAGACTCCTAACTCTGGGAAACGAACTAGGGGTGTTGGAAGGGGAGGAGGGCGGGGGGTGGGGGTGAATGGGCGACGGGCACTGAGGGGAGCACTTGACGGGATGAGCACTGGGTGTTATTCTGTATGTTGGCAAATAGAACACCAATAAAAAATAAATTTATTATTAAAAAAAATCAGTAGTGCAGAGGTGAGGTAGGCAGTATAAAGCATTACAACCTCTGTATTTATGGTTGGAGAAAGCTCAGAGAGGTTAAATAACTTGCCCAAGGTTATGTAGACTATAAATGAGAGAGCCAGGTATGGAATAGAGGTATATTTAGCTCAAAGTCCATGTTTTCCCCACAAAGAGGCAAAGAGAATTTCAGTTTAGAGAAAGTGAAGATTAGTACATATATAATGACAACCATAAAATTACTTTAAGGTATAATTAAATGAAAATACATGATTGTTAAGTGGAGTGTTTAGCAAAAGCTTCTGACCTTGCTGTGACACCTGAAGTTACATCTAGAAGACTCGATACAGAGAAATAAAACTAATTGTGTCAGAAAAAACAGAATCACTTTTTCTTTCACTTAATCACTTTCTTTTTTGTTTCTGAAAATGTGGTTTCTGGATGTTGAAGCTCTTGAAAAAAGACATGGGCAATCAGATGAAATTATTCAGGTTTCTAGGAAAGAAGATCATCAAAAAATGTTCCATCATGACTTCACTGAAAATAGACACATTATAATGGATCCAAAATTGATACCAAGGAAGATTTGATACTATGGTGGTAAACTGCCTGAAATACTAAACAAAAAAGCCAGTACCTATAAAATAGGAAAAGCAAAGGGTCTGTTTTGCTGCCCTTTAAAATGGAAAACCTGATCATAATAGCTGAAAGGAAAATAATACTCTAAGATGGGAAAACATCAAAAGTAGTTAATTCCGGTCAGATGTAAGTCCATGTATTAGTCTTCTATTGTTGCTGTAACAAATGACCACAAACATGGTAAAATAAAACAAAAATCTTTCTTATGCTTTGGCAGGTTAGAAGCATGCCATGGATCTTCCTGAAATAAAATTGAGGGGTCAACGGGGCTGTATTCCTATCTGGAGTCTCCGGGGTTGAATCAATGTCTTTGCCTTTCTAGTTTCCAGAGACTGCCTACAAACGTAGGCATCTTCTTCCATCTCTAAAGCCAGCAAAGTTACACCTCTCCACCTACTCTTCCTAGTCACATCTCCTCTGACTCCCTTCTGCTTTCCTCGTCTACTTTTTTTTTTTTAAGATTTTATTTATTTATTCATGATAGAGAGAGAGAGACAAGCAGAGGGAGAAGCAGGCTCTGTGCAGGGAGCCCGACTTGGGACTCGATCCCGGGTCTCCAGGATCACACCCCAGGCTGAAGGCAGTACTAAACAGCTGAGCCACCGGGGCTGCCCTCTTCTTCTACTTTTAAGGACCTTGTGATTATGTCAGGCCCACCTAGTTAAGTTATGCTAATCTCCCCATCTCAGGATCCTGAACCTTAATCATATCTGCAAAGTCCCTTCCTGCCACATAAGATAACATATTCACAAGATGTGGTCCTGTTGTGGGCATCATTCTGCTCACCACAGTCCATGTAGTTAATATTATAAAACATTAGACAAAGAATTTTAATTGGAGCTCTGGTAGTACATTTAAAAATTACTTCAGGGATCCCTGGGTGGTACAGCGGTTTAGCACCTGCCTTTGGCCCAGGGCGCGATCCTGGAGACCCGGAATCAGGTCCCACATTGGGCTCCCGGTGCATGGAGCCTGCTTCTCCCTCTGCCTATGTCTCTGCCTCTCTCTCTCTCTCTCTGTGTGTGTGTGACTCTCATAAATAAATAAAAATTTAAAAAAAATAAAAATAAAATAAAAATTAATTCAGGTTAATATATGTACATGGTTAAAGTTGTACTGAAGGGTTTACCCTACCACCTAAGTCCTTCTTTAGAAGTCGCTACTTTTACAACTTCAATTTTTTTGTTATTCTGGTGGTTAATTCCATGTCTCCAATAAATCATGTATAATGCGATTTCTTGACTTATCAACTTTGACACTTCCTAGTGTCATCCTGCTATGAGTCATGAGGGTTTACCTCACACAACTCTCACACCTGTCACCACTCCTCATGGAACTTCCCAAGGAAGTGGGTATGGAGATAAATCTATCAGTGCTTTCAGACCAAAAAGTTCTTTTTCATTCTCTCCCACTTGATTAATGGTTTGGCTGGGTAGAGAATGCTAAGTTGGAAAAAAGCTTCCCACAGAACCTTAAAAATATTGCTGTACTATGTGGTGTCGCTAATAAAACAAAAAGGAATCAATGCTTTTTTAAAAAAGATTTTATTTATTTATTCATGAGAGCCCACAGAGAGAGGCAGAGACACAGGCAGAGGGAGAAACAGCCTCCCTGCTGGGAACCTGATGCAGGACTCTATCCCAGGACCTCAGAATGAGCCAAAGGCAGACACTCCACCACCAAGCCACCCAGACATCCCAGGAATCAATGCTTCTGATTCTAATTTCTGTGTACACAATTGTCTTTCCCAGCCCTCTGTGGAAGCTTTTTAATATCTTTTAACTTTTGGAGTTTTGAAGTTTTATAATAATGTGCCCAAGTGTGGTTCTTTTTAAATTCATACCATTGGTTGCAAGTAGACCCTACCAGATTGGAGACAGGTCCTCCTTTCATCTCTGGAGAATTATCTTATTTTAATTCTTTGATAAGTTGTTCTCATGTCTTTAGAATTCTTAATAATTAGGCTTTATATTGATTCTCAATTTTGTTGATCTTTTCTTTAGTATCTCCTGTGTAAGGACACTAAAGTTTTACTTAAGGCTCTCTTCTGCTGTTTCCTGGATATTCTTTTTGTTTAGGGGAAAATTTTGCTATTTATCTTGGTCTTTCTGTTACACTGCAACATTCCCTCAGTTTTCTGGTAGTCATTTGTTGCCCATTTCTATTTAAAACTGAGGGAATTAAAAGGTTATGGTGTGTTCTGTATGTGAAGAGGTTTGGTGGCTAGAAGCTTTACATTATAGTTAGAGGGAAGTGAGCCAACTGCCTTTTCTTTTAGCTAATACTAGAAGGAGAGGGGCTTTGCTTTCTGGCACCAGTGAAATGCCTAACTACAAGTCATTCTGTGTGAAAAGACAGGTGTCTATGTCTTATACAGGTCTTCATTTAATCTCATTTTCATGTCCACTTTCTCCTGACCTTTCTTCTACCTATAGTCTCTATTCTGAAGCATCTTGATTTCTGCTGGACAAGGTGTTTCCCATATCTGCTGAAACCTCCTTCTCTCTTGTTTTGGGTTAGAGCTTTAGCACAAGAGGTATTCTTTCTCAATTTCCATATTCCAGAAATATGTTAAAGTACTTGTTTTTGGATGCCCCCACTATTTTCTTTTAGTTATTGTGTTTTTATAATTTTAGATAATCCTTATTGTAATCTTATGGGGTATACAGAAGAAGAAAAGTTGAAAATAGGCTGAATCTACCATTTTGTACTGAGATGTAACATAAAATGTTTGGTTGAGGTTGGTGGGGAAAAGCATAGGACCAGTTAGTAAAAAATTGTTAATGATTCTTGATTTTATGTGGAATGGAAAAAGGGATGAGTATACATAGAAATAGCATCCTAAGTGATTTGAGACATAAAATTTATGAGTGTTTTTTAGTCCTGCTATTCTTCTCATTTCCAATCATACAGAACTTTTCAAACACATCTAAGAATATAAATTCTCCTTTGATGTGAATTCTTTTGCTTCTTAAAGGACTTTTATTTTTCTATAGATACTTCTCAGAGTTTTGTGCAATAACCTCCAGTCAGGTGTCTCAGTTACAGCTTGACTAGGTACTATCACTCATAGTACCCCTATGAGTGATATGAAATAGATTTATTGTAGGGATTAGATCATACAAAGTGTACAAGAACCTGGAGGCACAGAAATCTTAACAGTGATGTTAGAAGATCAGAGAAAAGTTGCTAATCATCATGAAAGGAAACTGGAGAAATAATATCTTTAAGTCCCCTCTGCATATCATGGTGGGCTTGCAGTTAGTGTAGGTCATCAGGACACATAGGAAAGGAAAATGCAAGCTGAGATCCATAGAGACAGAGTGGAACCTGAGGAAACAAACTAGAACTCATGTGGCCAGAGGGAACTTGTTTGATGCTCACAACATCTGGATGACCTGAGATGGAAGCTGGTGCCTTTTACATGTTATTGCATGTACACCTAGACTAGGACTCAGAAAATCCAAAGGAGGAGATCTGGCCAGAGCTAGAATCGCTGTTGATGGGCAGCTGCTCTTTGTCAGGTGGGCAAGCAGGTCAGAGACAAGGTGTGTGAACTGTAGCAGTGCCTGGGGCACAATCTTAATACAGTCTACCATGATTTATCAATTAGACATATATCAGGCTTGATGTTTCTGTTGGATGTCTGTGTGGACATGTTGGGAGAAAGTCAGAATTCGTGGTCAGAGAGATTAACACTAGAATCTTAAGGTTTTTAAAAAAGAAGATTTCCATGGTTGATAAGATTTAGAAAAAAGAAAATTAAGATGACTAGATTTTAGGGGACCAAGGAACTATGAACTTAAGACTTTAGACTATTGGGGAAGTCATCCAAATGGACATGGAAGTAGTACACTATGATGATAAATATTTCAAAAAACTTGTGCCAAACCGATTTAAGTTAAGTATTGACCAATGGCAGTAGATGGCTGAGAATAGGAGCTGGCTAACATGTCTCAAAGGAAGAGAGGTTTGTTAGCTTTTATTAGAGGAAGATAAAGAAGACATGATTTCAAACTAACATGAGGTGCTAAAGAATGCCACTTCTTCTCTAGTAGATAGCCTGTTATGTTTTTCTTTGAAGATATGAACTTCATGTGATTTTGGAGGAGCTATCTATTTTGGTGTTCAGCCTCACAAATTAGTCGACTTATGTCCCAGGCTGGACCAATAGAAAGTTATGGAAAGTGTTTGCATAGAAAGTAACTGGATCAAAGAATAGCTTTATTACCTAAGCTATTCAACTACAGTACTTCTGAATTGTAGATGTACTCTTCAAGATGAGGGTAAAGATGATGTGACCTTGTTATCAGCAGCCGTCTTGCCCACTGCCTAGAAGATGGCCATAGAACCCTGAGAAAATTATTTTGAGCAGAGACAAGTAGAAATAATGGCTGAAAGTTGGAATAATATTTCTGATATTTGTTTGCATCTTTGAGAATACCTCTCTTCAGTTATATAGGTCCATAATTTTTTAAGCTTATGCTAGACATTAGTCTGAGTCTCTATAACTACTAACCAAAAGACTATTAACTATTAACTTATATACTCCTTCCTATACCTCATCTCCATGGCCTTGGACTGTGTGAATTATAAGAGAACAAAGAGCCTTCATTATAGGTTTAGAGAGAGAAAAGATTCTCCAGGGAAGTGAGGTTTCAGTTAATACTAAGAGTACAGAATGCTTGTTTACAGTGGGATTGAGTTTTGAAGGCCATTATGAAAAGGGTTCGAAGAGTGGGAAGTCTGAGAAAGAGGGTGACTGGAGAGAAAGTACTGAATAAAGGGAGATTTAATATCAATGCAAGCTCTTTGAAACAATTAACGTGCTAATATACTAACATATAAAATCATATTGCCATGGCTTTTGTGACTGTATATGTAATAAAAATATAGGTCAGATTTTGTTTAAAATGCCGCTTATACGAGCTATCTAAAGTAGTCAAATTCATAGGAATAGAAAGTAGGAAGGTGGCTTCCAGGACCTTAGGGAGAAAGAGATGGGGAGCTGCTATTTAATGATATTTAAAGATAGATCCCACCCCAATATCAATAAAAACCGCTCTACACCTGGATATTTAAAAATGAACCTTGCAAATTCAAAAGATAAAGAGAATTTCCTGAAAGCAGCAAGAGACAAGTAATCTCTAAATTTTATGGGGAGAAGTATTAGTATAACAGCAGACCCCTCCACAGATACCTGGCAGGCCAGAAAGGGCTGGCAGGATATATTCAGGGTCCTACATGAGAAGAACATGGAGCCAAGAATACTTTATCCAGCAAGGCTCTCATTCATAATAGAAGGAGAGATAAAGAGTTTCCAAGATAGGCAGAAACTGAGAGAATACGTGACCACGAAGCCAGCTCTGCAACAAATACTAAGGGGGATTCTGTAATAGAGGAAGTCCAAGGGAACAATACACAAAAACAGGGACTGAATAGGTTTCATGATGACACTGAATACATAGCTTTCAATAGTAACTCTGGATGTGAATGGGTTTAATGACCCCACCAAAAGGCGCAACTGCCGATTCACACTGGATATAAAAGCAAAACCCATCTCTTTGCTGTGTACAAGAGACTCATTTTAGACATAAGGACACCTACAGCCTGAAAATAAAAGGTTGGAGAAAAACGAACCATTCCAATGGTCCTCCAAAGAAAGCAGGGGTAGCCATCCTTAGATCAGATAAACTACATTTCTTCACAAAGACTGTAGTAAGTGATGAAGGGGGACACTATATCATACTTAAAGGATCTATCCAACAAGAAGACCTAACAGTCATCAATATTTATGCCCAGAATTTATGCCCGCAATGTGGGAGCTGCCAAGTGTATCAATCAATTAATAACCAAAGTTAAGGCCTACTTAGATAATGATACACTCATACTTGGTGCCTGGAATGAAGCGCTTTCTACAATCAACAGGTTTTCTAAACACAACATCTCTAAAAACAAGAGTTTTAAATGGTACACTAGACCAGATGGATTTCACAGATATTTACAGATCTTCCCATCCAAACACAATTGAATACACATTCTTCTCAAGTGCACATGGATCTTTCTCCAGAGTGGACCACATACTCGGTCACAAAACAGGACTTAACTGATACCAAAAGATCGGGATCATCCCCTGCATCTTTTCACACCATAATGCTTTGAAATTAGAACTAAATCACAAAAAAAAGTTTGGAAGGATTTCAAACATATGGAGCTTAAGGACCATCCTGCTAAAAGATGAAATGGTAAAGCAGGAAATTAGAGAAGAATGAAAAAGATTCATGGAAACTAATGAGAATAAAGATACAACTGTTCAGAATCTTTGGGATACAACAAAAGCACTCCTGAGGGGGAAATTCATCGCAATATGAGCATCCATCCAAAAACTGGAAAGAACTCAAATACAAAAGCGAACGTGGTATCTAAAGGAGCTGGAGAAAAAAACAGCAAATAGATCCTACACACAGCAGAAGAAGAGAGTCAATAAAGATTCGGGCAGAACTCAATGAAAGAGAGACCAGAAGAAATGTGGAACGGATGAACGAATCCAGGAGTTGGTTTTTTGAAAGAATTAATAACATAGATAAATCATTAGGCAGCCTTATTAAAAAGAAGAGGGAAAGGACTCAAATTAATAAAATAATGAATGATCAATGAGAGAACACCACAGACACCAAAAAATACAAATGAATTTTAAAGCTTATTATGAGCAACTACATGCCAATAAATTAGGCAATCTTGGAGAAATGGACACATTTCAGGAAAACCACAAACTACCAAAACTGGAACAGGAAGAAATAGAAAACTGAACAGGCCGATAACCAGGGAAGAAATTGAAGCAGTCCTCAAATCCTACCAAGACGCAAAATCCAGGGCAAGATGCTTTCCCAGAGGAATTCTATCAAACGTTTAAAGAAGAAACCATACCTCTTCTACTAAAGCTCTTCTGAAAGATAATGAGATGTAGCATTTGCAAACTCCTTGAATGAGGCCAACATCACTTAAATTCTACAACCAGACAAAGACACCACCAAAAAGGAGAATTACAGACCAACATCCCTCATGAACATGGATGGAAAAATTCTCACAAGATTCTAGCCAGTATTATGCTGAGTGAAGTACGTCAATCGGAGAAGGACAAACATTATATGTTCTCATTCATTTGGGGAATATAAGTAATAGTGAAAGGGAATATAAGGGAAGGGAGAAGAAATGTGTGGGAAATATCAGAAAGGGAGACAGAACATAAAGACTCCTAACTCTGGGAAACGAACTAGGGCTGGTGGAAGGGGAGGAGGGCAGGGGGTGGGGGTGAGTGGGTGACAGGCACTGAGGGGGGTACTTGACGGGATGAGCACTGGGTGTTATTCTGTGTGTTGGTAAATTGAACACCAATAAAAATAAATTTATTATAAAAAAACAAAACAAAACAAACAAACAAAAAGATTCTAGCCAGTAGGAACCAACATAGCATTTCATTTCACTATTTTTTCTATTCCCCAAATGAAGGAGACCATATAATGTCTACCCACTCCGATTGCCTTATTCACTCAACATAACACCCTCCAGTTCCATCCACATCGAAGGAAATGGTGGGCATTTGTCGTTTCTAATGGCTGAGTAGTATTCCATTGTATACATAAACCACATCTTCCTTATCCATTCATCTTTTCATGGACACCGAGGCTCCTTCCACAGCTTAGCTATTGTGGACATTGCTGATAAACATCAGGGTGCAGGTGTCCTGGCATTTCATTGCATCTGTATCTTTGGGTTAAATCCCCAGTACTGCAATTGCTGGGTCGTAGTGCACATCTATTTTTTTATTTTTTTATTTTTACCTTTTTGGCAGATCTATTTTTAATTTTTTGATGAACTTCCACACAGTTTTCCAGAGTGGCTGTACCAGTTCACATTCCTACCAACAGTGCAGGAGGGTTCCCCTTTCTCCACATCCTCTCCACCATTTGTGGTTTCCTGCCTTGTTAATTTTCCACATTCTCACACATGTGAGGTGGTATCTCATTGTGATTTTGATTTGTATTCCCCTCATGGCCAGGGATGTGGAGCATTTTCTCATGTGCTTGTTGGTCATGTCTATGTCTTCCTCTGTGAGATTTCTGTTCATGTCTTTTGCCCATTTCCTGTTTGGATTGTTTGTTTCTTTGCTGTTGAGTTTAATAAGTTCTTTAGAGATCTGTGATACTAGCCCTTTATCTGTTACATTATTTGCAAATGTCTTCTCCCATTCTGTAGGTTGTCTTTTAGTTTTCTTGACTGTATCTTTTGCTGTGCAAAACCTTCCTATCTTGATGAAGTCCTAATAGACCATTTTTGTTTCTCTGTCTCTTGCCTTCATGGATGTATCTTGCGAGACGTTACTGTGGTCAAGATCCAAAAGGGTGTTGCTTGTGTTTTCCTCTAGGATATTGGTGGACTCTTGTCTCACATTGATATCTTTCATCCATTTTGAGTTGCTCTTTGTGTATGGTGCAAGAGAGTGGTCTATTTTCATTCTTCTGCATGTGGATGTCCAATTTTCCCAGCACCATTTATTGAAGAGACTGTATTTTCCAGTGGAGAGTTTTTTTTTTAAGTTTTTTATTTTTTATTTTATTTTTTTTAAGATTTATTTATTTATGATAGAGAGAGAGAGAGAGAAAGAGAGGGGCAGAGACACAGGAGGAGGGAGAAGCAGGCTCCATGCCAGGAGCCTGATGTGGGACTCGATCCCGGGACTCCAGGATCACGCCCTGGGCCAAAAGCAGGTGCTAAACCACTGAGCCACCCAGGGATCCCCCCCAGTGGAGAGTTTTTCCTCCTTTATCGAATATTATTAGTTGACCGTAAAGTTGAGGGTCCACTTCTGGGTTCTCTATTCTGTTCCATGATCTATGTGTCTGTTTTTGGGCTGGTACCACACTGTCTCAATGACCACAGCTTTGTAGTACAACCTGAAATCTGGCATTGTGATGCCCCCAGCTATGGATTTCTTTTTAATATTCCCCTGGCTATTCAGGGTCTTTGCTGATTCCACACAAACCTGAAAATAATTAGTTCCAACTGTCTGAAGAAAGTCCATGCTATTTTGATAGGGATCCAGTGTCTGGGTGATTCACATGCTCGGAGGCATGAGGCTTAAGGGGGTTTCCAGTCTGAGGGATCCTGGTACATGCTCTGTTCTGAGGACTGAATTTCTCTGTGTCCTGCTGTGTTCGAGGGTTTGTGGTGTATGGGCGCCTGGTCAGCCAGGGATCTGGAGCATCCATTTGTCCACTACTGAGCTGGGGCAGGCAGCTCGTGGTCTGAGGGCCTGTGTTCCAATGACCCCCACCGTTTCCAGTGATGTGGTGACTCCTTGTCCCAGGACTTACTTGTTTCATACAATCCCTTCTCTGCCGGGTTCCTGGAGGCACTACAAACACCATACACATGGGGGTGGAGTGGAGGTTTAGGGCATTCATGTGCCCTGTACTGAGCTGGGTTGGAGAGCTCCAGAGAAGGAGTGAGTGCCCTGGGTTCCCTCAGAACGGGGACTCATAGCTTTCCTGTGTTGAACTCCAGGTTGACCCCAGGGGTGTCGGAGAGGCATTTCCCCTCTGCCTGAGTATCCATGGTACTGATTCCCGGTGTCCCGCTCCCACAGTCCACATGAGAATATGTCCGTGAGCAGCCAGGCCAACCTCTCAGTGGGAAATGGGAGCAGGAGTCGCCTGCTGTGGGTTTGTGGACTCTCAGGACCACAGAGGGGGATGAATGGATGTGCAAACATGCAGGTGGAGCCCAAAGTCTTGGGGAGAGGACTGGGATAGGAGGGTTTTCCAGGGGCTTGCCATGGCCATGCGCAGAAAACAGGGCAGACAACCCGAGGGAGAGCAGGGAGATCTGTGCCTGCAGTGCCATCCCTGTCATCACGGGCACCTGCGTGGTTGTCATGCTTTTATATCAACCCAGGTGCATCAGAGTGCCCCTCTGTGATGTCACCGCCATGCCGCGGCCAATCACGCACGCTCTCGGAGGGGCCTGGTTCAGGTGGCCAATCACCATGCAGCTCAGGTGGCCAAGGTCAGATGGCTTTCTCCTTGACCCTCCTGATATCCTTGCCTAGAGACAATTTTAAACGGAAAACAGAGTAGGAGAGGGCAAGATGGTGGAAGTGTAGGGTCCCCAAGTCACCTGTCCCCACTAAATTACCTGTTTTAAATCCTCCTGAAAACCTACGAATTCGGCCTGAGATTTAAAGAGAGAACAGCTGGAATGCTACAGTGAGAAGAGTTCACACTTCTATCACGGTAGGCAGACGGGGTGGGGGAAGAAATAAAGAAACAAAAGGCATCCAAGTGGGAGGGGCCCCGCGAGGACCCAGGTTAAGGCCACAGCGAGTGTCCCCGGGACAGGAAAGCCCCATCCTGGAGAAGCAGGGCTTTCACCCATCTTCCCGGGAGTTGGAGCAGGATCCCAGGAGGGGCGGGGATGCCCTCAGCCTCCCTGGGACACTAACAGAGCACCAGCGCCTCGGGAAGAGTGCATCCCACACCGGCCGAGCTCCCTAGAGGGCTGCAGCGTACATCCAGCGGGCCCCAGAGCAGCTTGGAGTCAGCTGAGGCAGCGGCTCTGCTAGGAGGGAGCTGTGTGGCCCTGGGCGCAGCTCGGAAGCGGCTCAGGTAGAGGCTCCGTGAAGGGGGATGTGCGGCCTGGGAACTGCTCAGAATGCACTTGGGCAGAGGCTCCACATGGAGGGGCCTGGGCGGCCTGGAGCACGATTCCAACAGCTCAGGCCTGGGAGCACAGTGCGCCGGGGACTCAGCCCAGGATCCAGCGCCTCCCCGGGGACAGGCAGAAGCCAGGAAGGCTCAGGATAGCAAGGACACTCTTGCCACCACGTGGCCCCGAGCTGGGCAGATCAGAGGCCCCTGCCCCCAGAGCATCCAGGCTTCTGCAGACTGAGAGCTCCATAGCTACTGTGGGAGCTGACTCCAGGGCTCGAGCTGGCTGCCTCTACTGTTGGTGTTCTTCCTGGGGCCTCACAGGATAAACACCCCCTACTGAACCTCACAGTGGCCTCAATGGATAAAGAGGTTAAACATCTTTCACTGAGCCCTGCACCAGGGAGGGGGCTGAGCAGCTCCTCCAAGTGCTAAAACCCTAAAGTCAGCACAGCAGGCCTCTCCCACAGAAGACCAGCTAGCGGACAGGGGAAAAACAAACTATTGTCCAAGAAGCACTGGAAAGTTCCAGGGGAAGCCAAGGGATTTACACTATAGAAAATGAGAGGAGACTCTCCCTTGTTTTTTGTTTTTTGCTTCCCCCCCTTTTTTCTTGTATTCTATTCTCTTTTTTTTTTTCTTTTCTTTTTTCCTTTTTATTCTTTTTTCTTCTTTTTGTTCTTCTTTCTCTTTTTCCCAATACAACTTGTTTTTGGCCATTTTACACTTTCTTTTTGTTGTCTGATTGCTGAAGCTAGGACTTCTAGTCCTATGTTGAGTAGCAGTGGTGAGAGTGGACATCCCTGTCTTGTTCCTGATCTTAGGGGAAAGGCTCCCAGTGCTTCCCCATTGAGAATGATATTTGCTGTGGATTTTTCGTAGATGGCTTTTAAGATGTTGTGGAATGTTCCCCTGTATCTCTACACTCTTAAGAGTTTTGATCAGGAATGAATGCTGCATTTTGTGCAATGCTTTCTCTATATCTATTGAGAGGATCACATGGTTCTTGTTTTTCTGTTGCTGATATAATGAATGACATTGATATTTTACGAGTGTTGAACCGGCCTTGCATCTTGAAGGATAGATCCTTCTTCGTCATGGTGAATACTCTTCTTAATGTATTGTTGTATCCTATTGGCTAATATCTTGTGGAGAATTTTTGCATCCATGTTCATCAGGGGTATTGGTCTATAATTCTCCTTTTTGGTGGGGTCTTTGTCTGGTTTTGGAATTAAGGTGATGCTGGCTTCATAGAACGGGTTTGAAATTACTCTGTCTCTTTCTATCTTTTGGAACAGCTTTAGTAGAATAGGAATGGGTTCTTCTTTAAATCTTTGATAGAATTCCCCAGGGAAGCCATTTGGTTCTGGACTTTTGTGTCTTTAGAGGTCTTTGAGGACTGCTTCAATTTATTCCCTGGTTATTGGCCTGTTTGGTTTTGTATTTCTTCCAGTTCCGGTTTTGATAGTTTATGACTTTCTAGAAATGCGTCAATTTCTTCTAGATTGCCTGATTTATTGGCGTTTAGCTGTTCATAATATGTTTTTAAAATCCTTTGTATTTCCTTGGTGTTGGTAGTGATCTCTCCTTTCTCATTCATGATTTTATTAATTTGAGTTCTGTCTCTTCTTTTTAATAAGCTGGCTAATGATTTATCTATCTTATTAATTCTTTCAAAGAACCAACTCCTGGCTTTTTTTTTTTTTATCTGTTCCACAGTTCTTCTGGTCTCTAATTCATTGAGTTCTGCTCGAATCTTTATTAACTCTCTTCTTCTGCTGAGTGTAGGATCTATTTGCTGTTTTTTTCTCCAGCTCTTTTAGGTGCCAGGTTCGTGCTTGTATGCTTGTATTTGAGTCCTTTCCAGTATTTGGATGGATAATTGTAATGCCATATATTTCTCCCTCAGGACTGCTTGTGCTGTATCCCAAAGATTTTGAACCATTGTATATTCATTCTCATTAGTTTTCATGAAACTTTTTAATTGTTCCTTAATTTCCTGGTTGAAGCTTTCATCTTTTAGCAAGATGGTCCTTAACCTCCATGTGTTTGAAGTCCTTCCAAACTTCTTGTTGTGGTTTAGTTCTAATTTCAATGCATTATGGTCTGAGAATATGTGGGGATGATCCCAATTTTTTGGTATCAGTTGAGACCTGATTTGTGACCCAGTATGTGGTCTATTCTGGAGAAACTTCCATATGCACTTGAGAAGAATGTGTATTCAGTTGGGTTTGGATGTAAAGTTCTGTAGATATCTGTGAAATCCATCTGGTCCAGTGTATCATTTAAAGCTCTTGTTTCTTTGGAGATGTTGTGTTTAGAAGACCTATCTAGTGTAGAAAGTGCTAGATTGAAGTCGCCAAGTATAAGTGTATTATTATCTAAGTATGTCTTAACTTGGTTATTAATTGATTGATATATTTGGCAGCTCCCACATTCAGTGCATATATATTGAGGATTGTTAAGTCCTCTTGTTGGATAGATCCTTTAAGTATGATATAGTGTCCCTCTTCATCTCTCACTACAGTCTTTGGGGTATATTTTAGTTTATGTGATATAAGGTTGGCTACCCCTGCTTTCTTTTGAGGACCATATGAATGGTAAATGGTTCTCCAACCAATGGTTCTCTAAGGTTTTCAGGCTTTAGTTGTCCTTGGGTCTAAAATGAAACTCTTGTAGACAGCAAATAGATGGGTCCTGCTTTTTTATCCAGTCTGAAACTGCAGCTGTGCCTTTTGCTGAGGTTGTTAAGCGCATCCACATTCAGAGTTACAATTTAAAGATATGTATTCAGTGTCATCATGATACCTATTCAGTCCCTGTTGTTGTGGATTGTTCCCCTGGAATTCATCAATTACATACTCCACCTTAGTATTTCTTGCAGAGCTGGCTTCGTGGTCACATACTCTCGCTTTCTGCCTATCTTGGAAGCTCTTTATCTCTCCTTCTGTTTTGAATGAGAGCCTTGCTGGATACAGTATTCTTGGCTGCATGTTCTTCTCATTTAGGACCCTTAATATATCCTGCCAGCTGTTCCTAGCCTGCCAGGTCTCTGTGGAGAGGTCTGCTGTTGTGCTAATACTTCTCTCCATAAAAGTTAGAGATTTCTTGTATCTTGCTGCTTTAAGGATCTTCTCTTTATCTTTGGAATTTGCAAGTTTCACTATTAAACGTCGAGGTGTTGAGTGGTTTTTATTGATTTTAAGTAGTGTTTCTCTATTTCCGGATCTGAATGCCTGTATCCCTCCCCAAATTAGGGATGTTTTCAGCTATGATTTTTTTCAAATATGTATTCTGGATCTCCGTCCTTTTCAGCACCCCCGGGAAACCCAGGTAACCGTAGATTTTTCCTTCTGAGGCTGTCATTTATTTCCCTTAAGATATCCTCACGATCTTTTATTTGTTTGTCTCTTTTTTCCTGTTTCCCTCCTTGCCATCACCTTGTCTTCTATGTCACTCCCTCGTTCTTTTACCTCATTAACCCTAATCGTTAGTACCTCTAGTATGGATTGCATTTCATTTAAGTGATTTTTAATATCGGCCTGATTATATCTAAATTCTGCAGTCACGAAGTCTCTTGAATTCTTTATGCTTTTCTCTAGAGCCACCAGTACCTTTACACTTGTGCTTCTGAATTGGCTTTCTGACAGTGAATTGTAACCCAAATTTTGTAACTCTGTGGGAGAAGGACTGTTTCTGATTCTTTCCTTTGATGTGAGGTTTTTCTTCTAGTCATTTTTCTCGTGCAGAGTGGCCAAAAATGTTGTACTTGAAGAAGCATGAACTCTTCTCTCACTGTAGAATTCCAGCTGTTTTCTCTTTAAATCTCAGGCCGAATTCCTAGGTTTTCAGGATGATTTGAAAGTTATCTGGTAATTAGGAAGGGACAGGTAACTTGGGGACCCTACTCTTCCACCATCTTGCCCCCACCTCCTCTGTTTTCCGTTTCAGCATGGTTTCTAGGCAACAATATCAGGAGGGTCACTGAGAAAGCCATCTGACATTGGCCACCTGAGCTGCATGGTGATTGGCCACATGAACCAGTCCACAATGCGATCCTGAGTGATTGGCCAGGGTATGGCAGTGACATCATAGAAAGGCACTATGATGCACCAGGGTTTTGTAAGGCAACCACCCAGGCCCCTGTGACGACAGTGATGGCACTTCAGGCACAGATCTCCCTGCTCTCCCTCAGGTTCTCTGCCCTGTTTTCTTCCCCTGCTATGGCAAGCCCCTTATCCACCCCTCCTTCCCCAGGGCTCTTGCCAAAACTTTCGCCTCCACTTGCATGATTGCACCTCCCTTCATCCCCGTCTGTAGTTCTGAGAGTCCACGAACCCACAGCAAGCAACTCTTGGTCCCATTTTCCACTGTGAGGTTGGCCTGGCTGCTCACGGACATATTCCCATGTGGCCTCTGGGAGCGGGACACTGGAAATCCATACCATGGATACTCAGACAGAGGGGAATAGCCTCTCCCACACCTCTGGGGTCACAACTGGGCTCAACACAGGAAAGCTGTGAGACCACATCCTGTGGGAACCCAGGGCAGTCACTGCTTCTCTGGAGCTCTCGAACACAGCTCAGTACAGGGCACATGAGTTCCCTAAACCTCCAGTCCACTCCTATGTGTACATGTCTGCATTGGCCTCCAGGCACCCAGCAGAGAGGGGATTTTATGAAACAAGTAAGTCCCTGGGAGAACGAGTCACCTGATCACTGGACATGTTGCTGGACATTGGAACACAGGCCCTCAGACCAAGAGCTGCCTACCCCAGCTCAGTAGTGGAAAATCAATTCCCCCAGATCCCTGGCTGACCAGGAGCCAACAGACCACAAACCCTCAAACACAGCAGGACACTGAGAAATTCAGTCCACGGAACAGAGCACTTACCAGTAGCCCTCAGACTGGGAACCATCTGAACCCACGTGGCCCTGGGCATGTGAGTAACCCAGACACTGGATGGACCAAGAAGCCTCACACCACCAGTGCTCCAGCGGAGCCCAGAATAAGGCAATGGGGTTCAGGGGACACTGGGTTTGCTGATGCCTCCAAGTCATGAGCCTTGCATCCCACTTCATCATTGTGAAAAGGAGGCACCTAAACAGGGGAATCAGCATGTGCCTTGGACCTGAAGACCAACCTCACATCTCAGCTGTACTCACTTAGGCCCCTGGTAAGTGGGCTGCCAATGTGATTTGGACTTGGGGTTACACATCCCAGACAGGGCTAGGCCAAGCAGGCCCCTGGATCGCAGGTTCACCATGTGCCACTGGATCCTTGACTACCAGCATTTCTCAGCACTAGGGCAAGCTGGCCTCTGCTTAGGAAGAATTCATGAGATTGAGAAAACTCTCGTAGGACTTATTAAAGAAATGATAAAGAATCCAAACAAATAAAATCATAAATGAAAGAGGCAGATCACAACCAACTCCAAATAAATGCAAACAATTATAAAGAATATTATGAGCAATTATATGCCCCCAAATTAGGCAATCTGGAAAAAATGGATGCTTTTCTGGAGCTTATAAGCTAGGAGAACTGAAATAGGAAGGAATTGAAAACCTGAACAGATCCATTACTAGTAATGTAATTGAAGTAGTCATCGATAACTTCCCAGAAAACCACAGCCCAGGGCTGAATGCCTCCAGAGAATTCAACCAAACATTTGAATAAGAAATAATACTTATGGTAGTGAAGATCTTGCAAATATAGCAAGGAAATGCAAGGAAAACTTGCATACTCATTCTGTGAGGTCACCATTACCTTGATTCCAAAGCCAAAGATCCCACCAAACAGGAGAACTACAGACCAATATCCCTGATGAACATGGATGCCAAAATTATCACCAATATATTAGCTAAGGGAATCCAACAGTACATCAAAAGGATTATTCACTAAGACCATGTGGAAAAGATCCTGGACTGCAAGCGTGGTTCAACATTTAAAAGTCAACCAGCATGATAGACCGCCTTAATAAAAGAAAGGGCCTGAATCTTATGATCTTCGGAATTAATGCAGAAAAAACCTTAGGCAAAATACAGCATCCTTTCTTGATTAAAACTCTCCACAGTGTACAGATTGGGAAATAGACCTAACATCATAAAAGCCATTTACAAAACCCATGGTGAATATCATTCTCAATGGGAAAGAAGTGGCAGCCTTTCCCCTAAGGACAGGAACACAACAAGAATGCCCACTCTCACCACCATTCTTCAATAGAGTAATAGAATTAGTAGCCTCAGCCATCAGAAAACAAAAGGAAATAAATGGCATTCAAACTGGCAAAGAAGAAGTCAAAATCCCACTTTTCTTAGATAACATGATTCTTTATGTGGAAAACACAAGAGTTTCTGACTTTGCTAGGACTCGTACTGTAATACAGCAATGTGGCAGGATGAGAAATCAATGCAGAGGAATCAGTCGTATTTGTAGACACCTAACAAGATACAGAAGACAGGGAAATTTAGGGTTGATCCTACTTATAATTGCACCTGAAACCATAAAATACCTAGGAATAAACATAATGAAAGAGGTAAAGGATCTGTAACTAAAAACTACAGAACACCTATGAAAGAAATTGTGGAAGAGCAAAGAGATGCGTTAACATTGCATGCTCATGGATTTGAAAAATCAATATTGTGAAAATGTCCCTGCTACCCAGGGCAATGTACCCTTTCAAAGTAGTCCCTATCAAAATACCATTGACATTTTTCACGGAGCAAAAATAAATAACTCTAAGATTTGCACGGAACCGGAAAAAAACCCAATTAGCCATAGGAATGTTGCAAAAGAAATCAAAAGCAGTTTATATCACAATGTCTGGACTTCAGGCTACATTTTGTCTAAGGCTTCTTCTGCATGTCATAGACAAAGCTGTCATCATCAAAATATTATCATACTGGCAGAAAAACAGACACATTGATCAAGGAACAGAATAGAGAACTCAGAAATGGACCCTCAACTCTATGGTCAACTAATCTTCGACAAAGCAGAAAAGAATATCCGCTGGAAAAAGGACAGTCTCTTCAACAAATTGGACAGCCACATGCAGAATAACTCAACTGGACCATTCTCTTACACCACACACAAACATAAACTCAAAATGGATGAAAGACCTAAAGGTGAAAGAGCAATCCATGACAATCCTACAGAAAAACACAGGCAGCAACCTCTTTGACCTTGGCAATAGCAACTTATGCAAGACATGTCTATAAAAGCAAGGGAAGCAGGAGCAAACCAGAACTATTGGGACTTCATCAAGTTCAAAAGCAAAGGAAAAAGTCCATAAAACTAAGAAGCAACCTTCAAAATGGGAGAAAACATTTGCAAATGACATAAGAGACAAAAGGCTAGTAACCAAGATCCATAAAGAACTTATGGAAGTCTACACTCAAAACAAGTATCCAGTGAAGAAATGGGTAGAAGACATGAACAGACATTTCTCCAAAAAAGGCCTACATGTGGAGAACAGACACGAAAAAAATGCTCCACATCACTCAATATCAGGAAAATACAAAACAAAATAAAACCCACAATGAGATACCACCTCACATCTGTCAGAATGGGTAACATGAACAAGGCAGGAAACAAATGTTGGCGAGGATGTGGAGAAGGGGAACCCTCTTGCATTGTTGGTGAGAGTGCAAACTGGTGCAGCCACTCTGGAAAAGTGTGCAGGTTTCTCAAGAACATAAAATCAGAGCTACCCTATGACTAGCAATTGCACTACTGTTTATTTACGCCAAAGATACAGGGGTAGTGAAAAGAAGGGACGCCTGCACCCCAATGTTCACAGCAGCAATGTCCACAGTGTGGAAGGAGCTATATATCCATCGACAGATGAATGGATAAAGAAGATGTGGTCTATAGATACAATGGGATATTAGTCATCCTTTAGAGAGGATGAAACTTTACCATTTATATCGACATGGATGTTACTGGAAGGTATTACTCAGAGAGTGAAATAAGTCAGTCAGTGAAAGACAATTATCATATGGTTTCATTAATATGTGAAATATAAGAAACATGCATAGAATCATAGGGAAGGAGGGAAAACTGAATGGGAAGTCATAAGAGAGAGAAAAAAAACCTTGAAAGAGCCTTAACTTTGTGAAATAAATGGCAGGTCGCTAGAGGGGACGTGGGTGGGGGTTGAGTACCTGGGAGAGGGGCATTAAGGATGGCACGTGGTGTGATGAGCAATGGGTGTTACACACAAATGATAAATTACTGATCACAACATCTGAAACTAATGGTTTATTATACGCTGGCAAATTGAATTCAAATTTTTAAAAAGTAAAATAAAAACAAGGTAAAATAAAATAGTTGTGTAAATAGAATGGGAAAATAGGAAATCAAAATAACGACAAACAAGTGATGTCTGATGGCGGAAGCGTAGAATCTCGAATTCACCTGTTCCACTAATTTACCTAGATAACTTTCAAATCATCCTGAAAACCTACAAATTCGGCCTGTGATTTGAAGAGAGAACAGCTGGAATGCTACAGTGAAAAGAGTTTGGCTTCTCTCAAGGTAGGAAGATAGAAAAATAAATAAATAGACTCCAGTGGGGGAGAGCCCCCACGAGGAGCCTGGCTAAGGCCGGGCAGGATAGCCTCAAGGAAAGGAAAGCCCAGACCGGGAGAATCAGGAAGTTTACCAATCTTCCCGGATGGAAATGTGCTCACAGGGAACTGGGGCAGGATCCCAGGAGGGGCAGTGGAGCCCCCAGGTTCCCGGGGACACTGACAGAAAAGTGGGGAGAGGACGCCACACACCGTGGGCCGAGCTCCGTAAAGGGCTGGAGCGCGCACCCAGTGGGCCCCGGGAGAGTCTCAGGTGGTGGCTTGGGCAGCGGCTTGGCGAGGAGGGGTTTGCGCGACTCCGGGAGAGTGATTCCAGGGGTGCAGGTCCCGGAGTCCAAGAAGCCAGGGGACACAGCCCAAATCCTTTCCCTTTGGAAAGGCAGAGGCCAGGAGAACATAGGACAGCCAGGATGCTCTTGCCGCCAGGCACCTCTGAACTGTGAAGGTCGGTGGCCCCACACCTGGAGCCCGGAGCATCCAGGCTCCCGCGGATTGGGAGTTGAAGGACGTACTGAGGAAGCTGACTCTAGGGCTGGAGAGGTGGCTGCCAAAAGTGTTGTTTTTCCTCACTATGTAACCTTGTGTCAGGGACGGAGCCGAGCCCCCAGGGAGCATGGGCCTCACAGGATAAACAGCTCCCACTGAACCCTGCACCTGGGATGGTGTGTGGCAGCTCTTTCAGGGGCACACACCTGACAATCAAAACAGAAGACCCCTCCCACCAAAGACCAGCTGCAAGGAAAGGGGAAGAGCAATTTCTTGACCAAGTAGCGCTGGAAAGCTCCAGGGGAATTCATCTGATTCTTACCGTATATAGAATCAGACGATACCCCTCCTTATTTTTTTTTAATTTTGAAATGTTTCTTGCTTTTTGTTGCTATATTTGTTTTTGTTTTTTGTTTCCCCCCTTTTTTTCTTTTATTCCTTCCTTTTTCCAGTACAACTTGTTTTTAGCCACTCTGCACTGAGCAAAATGACCAAAAGTAAGAACAAACAATCAGAAACAGTCCTCACTCCCACAGAGTTACAGAATTGGGCTTACAATTCGATATCCAAATTCCAATTCAGAAGCACAATTTTAAGGCAACTGATGGTTCTGGAAAAAAGCATGAAGGATTCAAGAGACTTCATGACTGCAGAATTTAGATCTAGTCAGGCCGAAATTAAAAATCAATTAAATGAGATGCAATCCAAACTGAAGGTCCTAATGGTGAGGTTAATGAGGTTTTAAAATGAGTGAGTGACATAGAAGGCAGGTGGATGGCAAGGAAGGAGGCTGAGGGAAAAAGAGAAAAACAAAAGACCATGAGGAAAGGTTAAAGGAAATAAACGAGAGCCTCAGAAGGAAAAATCTACATTTAATGGGGGTTCCAGAGGGTGCTGAAAGGAACAGAGGACCAGAAAGTGTATTAGAACAAATCATAGCCGAGAACTTCCCTAATTTGGAGAAGGAAACAGGCATGCAGATCCTGGAGATAGAGATATTCACCCCCCCTAAAATCAATAAAAACCGATCAACATCCTGACATTGCATGGTGAAACCTGCAAATTCCAAAGATAAAGGAAGATCCTCAAAGCAACAAGAGACAAGAGCTCTCTATCCTTGAGGGGAAAAGTAATAGGTTAACAGCTCCTGGAAGGCCAGAAAGGGCTGACAGGATGTAGTCAGGTTCTTAATGAGAAGAGTTCAATTTGCCAACATAGAGCATATCAACCAGGGCTCATTAGGTCAATTCCCCCCCCCAGCGCCCGCCATCCAGTCACCCCAACCCCCTCCCTTTCCACAACCCTTTGTTCGTTTCCCAGAGTTAGGAGTCTCTAATATTCTGTCATCCTCAACTTATATTTTCACTCATTTTCTCTCCTTTTCCCTTTATTCCCTTTCACTATTTTTTATTCCCCAAATGAATGGGACCAAATAATGAGTGCCGTTCTCCGATTGACTTATTTCTCTCAGGATAATACCCTCCAGTTCCATCCACATTGAAGCAAATGGTGGGTATTTGTCGTTTCCTGTCTTTCCTTCTTCTTTTGGAACTTAACAAATACATTCAGAACATTTCTTCCTAAAACAGCAGAAGACACAGTCTTTTTGAGTGCATATGAAACATTCTCCAGAATAGATCACGTACCAGGACACAAATCAGACTTAATAAGTATAAAAAGATGAAGACTATACCATGCATATTTTCCAACCACAATGATATGAATCTTAAGGTCAACCACAAGAAAAAATTTGGAAACCCAGAAATACCTGGGGGTTAAAGAATATCCTCCTGCTCATAATAAGTGGTTCAACAGGGAATTTAAAGTATAAATTAAAAAATACATGGAAGGAAATGAAAACTAAAATATGTAATTATAATAAAAGATGTCTTAAGTGATTCTATGATTTTCACACATGCTATTTTAACCTCCATTGTGGAGTTCAACCAATTTCTCCAAGGTATTTGGGATTAATCATACAGCCAGCATATTAACTTCCTTCCTTGCCTACTGATTCAGAGGCATGAAGAGAGCTCAAAGTGGCCAGGCAGCAGTTTCAATTTCCAGTTCACAAGGATTGTTTTTGTGTCTGTCTCTGAGCCTGAGACCTCTAGGCCAGTGGAATTTAAAGTCATGGGAACAGAAATTAAACACTTTTCAAGTAGATCATGAAGGGATATAGTGAGCAGTACCACTCTCAGTTCCAGTCCTTGATTCCTGCGCCTGTGTATGTGAGCTATGGGAGAAACAGCATTATATATTAGAAACTGATTTGGAACGTGTATCGCTGTCTGGAGAACGTTGTTCTAGCCTGCAAGGAATTGCCACCTAGCTGGCACTACAGCTGCAGCTTCTTTTTTTTTTTAAAAAATTCTTTATTGGTTTTAATTTATTTTTTAAATATATTTTTTATTGAAATGCCTGGAAACCTGCACCCCAATGTTTCTAGCAGCAATGTCCACAATAGCCAAACTGTGGAAGGAGCCTCGGTGGCCATCGAAAGATGAATGGATAAAGAAGATGTGGTTTATGTATACAATGGAATATTACTCAGCCATTAGAAATTACAAATACCCACCATTTGCTTCAACGTAGATGGAACTGGAGGGTATTTTGCTGAGTGAAATGAGTCAATCGGAGAAGGACAAACATATGTTCTCATTCATTTTGGGAATATAAATAATAGTGAAAGGGAATAGAAGGGAAGGGAGAAGAAATGGGTAGGAAATATCAGAAAGGGAGACAGAACATAAAGACTCCTAACTCTGGGAAACGAACTAGGGGTGGTGGAAGGGGAGGAGGGCGGGGGGTGGGGGTGAGTGGGTGACAGGCACTGAGGGGAGCACTTGACGGGATGAGCACTGGGTGTTATTCTGTATGTTGGCAAATTGAACACCAATAAAAAATAAATTTATTTTTTAAAAAAAGGGTGTTGCCTGTGTTCTACTCTAGGATGGTGATGGATCTAGTCTCACATTTAGATCTTTCATCCATTTTGAGTTTATATTTGGGCATGGTGTAAGACAATGGTCTAATTTCCTTCTTCTGCATATGGATGTCCAACTTTCCCAGCACCGTTTTTGAAGACACTGTATTTTTTCCAGTGGAAAAATATACTGCTTTGTCAAATATTAGTTGACCATGGAGTTGAGGGTCCATTTCTGGATTCTCTATTCTGCTCCATTGATCTTTGTGTCTGCTTTTGTGCCGGTACCACACTCTCTTGGTGACGACAGCTTTGTAGTACACGATGACATCTGGTATTGTGATGCCCTCATCTCTAGTTTTCTTTTTTAGTATTCCCCTGCTATTCAGGATCTTTTCTGATTCCACATAAATCATAAGATGATTTGTGCCAACCCTCTGAAGAAAGTCCATGGTATTTTGATAGGGATTGCATTAAATGTGTAAATTGCCCTGGGTATCATTGACATTTTCACAATTTTAATTCTTCCAATGCATGAGCATGGAATATTTTTCCATCTCTTTGTGTCTTCCTCAATTTCTTTCAAAAGTGTCCTGTAGTTTTTAAGGTATAGATCCTTTACCTCTTTGGTTAGGTTTATTCCTATCTATCTCATGCTTTGGGTGCAATTGTAAATGGGATTGACTCCTTAATTTCTCTTTCTTCAGTCTCATTGTTAGTGAATAGAAATGCCACTGACGTCTGGGCATTGATTTTGTATCCTGCCACACTGCCAAATGGCTGTATGAGTTCTTACAATCTTGCAGTGGAGTCTTTGGGTTTTCTAGGTACAGTATTATGTCATCTGCCAAGAGGGAGAGTTTGACTTCTTTTTTGCCAGTTTGAATGCCCTTCATTTCTTTTTGTTGCCTGATTGCTGAGGCTACGACTTCTAGTACTCTGTTGCATAGCAGTGGTGAGAGTGGTCATCCATATCTTGTTCCTAATCTTAGGGGAAAGGCTCCCAGTGTTTCCCCATTGAGAATGATATTTGCTGTGGGTTTTTTGTAGATGGCTTTTAAGATGCTAAGGAATGTTCCCTCTATCCCTACGCTCTGAAGAGTTTTGATCAGGAATGGATGCTGTATTTTGTCAAATGCTTTCTCTGCATCTAATGAGAGGATCCTATGGTTCTTGGTTTTTCTCTTGCTGATATGATGAATCACATTGATTGTTTTACGAGTGTTGAACCAGCCTTGTGTCCCAGGGATAAATCCTACTTGGTCATGGTGAATAATTTTCTTAATGTATTGTTGGATCCTATTGGCTAGTATCTTGTTGAGAATTTTTGCATCCATGTTCATCAGGGATATTGGTCTGTAATTCTCCTTTTTGGTGGGGTCTCTGGTCTTGGAATTAAAGTGATGTTGGCCTCATGGAATGAGATTGGAAGTGCTCCATCTCTTTTTATCTTTTGGAACAGCTTCAGTAGAATAGGTGTGGTTTCTTCTTTAAACTTTCAATAGAATTCCCCTTGGAAGCCATCTGGCCTTGTGTAGCTGGCACTACAGCTGCAGCTTCTTTTTTTAAAAAAATTTTTTTATTGGTTTTAATTGGTTTTTATTGGTTTTAATTTATTTTTTAAATATATTTTTTAAATATATTTTTTGTGCCTTGCGGTTTTGATGACTGCTTCAGTTTCCTCCCTGGATATCAGCCTGTTCAGCTTTTCCATTTTTTCCTGTTCCAGTTTTGGTAGTTTGTGGCTTTCCAGAAATGTGTCCATTTCTTCTAGATTGCCTAATTGATTGGTATATAGCTGCTCATAATAAGTTTTTATAACCGTTTGTATTTTTTGGTGTTGCTGGTGTCCTTTCTCATTCATGATTTTATTGATCTGAGTCTTTCCCTCTCCTTTTTAATGAGCCTGGCAAATGATTTATCTATCTTCTTAATTCTTTCTTTTTTTTTACCTTTGAAGTTTTCTTTTTTAATAAAATTTTATGGGTGTTCAATTTGCCAACATATAGAATAAGACCCAGTGCTCATCCCGTCAAGTGCAGCCCTCAGTGCCCAATACTCAGTCCCCCCATGACCTGCCCACATCCCCTTCCACCACCAATAATTCCTTTCCCAGAGTTAGGAGTCTCTCATGTTCTGTCTCTGTTTCTGATATTTCCCAGTCATTTATTCTCCTTTCCTCTTTATTCCCTTTCACTATTTTTATATTCCCCAAATGAATTAGACCATATAATGTTTGTCCTTCTCCCATTGACATATTTCACTCCCCATACTAACCTCCAGTTCCATCCACGTCGAAGCAAATGGTGGGTATTTGTCGTCAGATAAAGGGCTAGTTTCCAAGATCTATAAAGAACTTATTAAACTCAACAGCAAAGAAATAAACAATCCAATAATGAAATGGGCATAAGGCATGAACAGAAATCTCACAGAAGAAGACATGGACATGGCCAACAAGCACATGAGAAAATACTCTGAATCAATTGCCATCAGGGAAATACAAATCAAAACCACAGTACCCACCATTTGCCTCAACATGGATGGAACTGGAGGGTATTATGGTGAGTGAAGTAAGTCAATCGGAGAAGGACAAACAGTGTATGTTCTCATTCATTTGGGGAATATAAATAATAGTGAAAAGGAATATAAGGGAAGGGAGAAGAAATGTGTGGGAAATATCAGAAAGGGAGACAGAACATAAAGACTCCTAACTCTGGGAAATGAACTAGGGGTGATGGAAGGGGAAGAGGGTGGGGGGTTGGGGTGAATGGGTGACGGGCACTGAGGGGGGCACTTGACGGGATGAGCACTGGGTGTTATTCTGCATGTTGGTAAACCGAACACCAATAAAAAATAAATTTATTATTTAAAAAAACCACAATGAGAAACCATCTCACACCAGTGAGAATGGGGAAAATTAACAAGGCAGGAAACCACAAATGTTGGAGAGGATGTGGAGAAAGGGGAACCCTCCTGCATTGTTGCTGGGAATGTGAACTGGTGTAGTCACTCTGGAAAACTGTGTGGAAGTTCCTCAAAGAGTCAAAAATAGATCTTCCCTATGACCAAGCAATTGCACTGCTGGGGATTTACCCCAAAGTTATTGATTCAATGAAACGCCGGGACACCTGCACCCAGATGTTGATAGCAGCAATGTCCACAATAGCCAGACTGTGGAAGGAGCTTCGGTGTCCATCAAAAGATGAATGGATAAAGAAGATGTGGTTTATGTATACAATGGAATATTACTCAGCCATTAGAAATGACAAATACCCATCATTAGCTTCAACATGGATGGAATTGGAGGGTATTATGCTGAGTGAAATAAGTCAATCAGAGGAGGACAAACATCATATGGTCTCATTCATTTGGGGAATATAAATAATAGTGGAAGGGAATAAAGGGGAAAGGGGGAAATAAGTGGGAAATATAAGAAAGGAAGAGAGAACATGGAAGGCTCCTAATGCAGGGAAACAAACAAGGGGTGGTGGAAGGGGAGGTAGGCAGGGGGTGGGGTTGACTAGGTAGCGGGCACTGATGTGGGCACTGATGTGGGCACTTGACGGGATGAGCGCTGCGTGTTATTCTGTATGTTGGCCAAAGGAACACCAATAAAAAATAAATTCATATTTAAAAAAAAGAAAGAAAACAGAATTTTAAAAAGTAAAATAAAAATAAGATAAAATAAAATATTTGTGTAATTAGAATGGGAAAATAGGAAACCAAAATAATGAAAGAAAAGGCTGTCGGCAAGATGGTGGAAGAGTAGGAACCCGAAATCACCTGTCCCCCCCAACCTATCGAGATAAATTTCAAACCATCCAAAAACCTACGAATTTGCCCTGAGATTTAAAGGGAGAACAGCTGCAAGGCTACAGTGAGAAGAGTTTGTGCTTCTATCAAGGTAGGAAGACGGAAAAATAAATAAATACACTCTGGCGGGGGAGAGCCCACACGCACCTGGGCTAAGGCCGGGCAGGAGAGACTCCAGGACAGGAGGCCCAGACCGGGAGAATCAGGAAATTCATCAACGTTCCCGGATGGAAAGCGCTCACAGGAACTCGGGCAGGATCCCAGCAGGGGCAGTGGAAACCCCAGGTTTCCGGGGACACTAACAGATGAAGTGGGGACAGCACGCCACACACCATTGGCTGACTCCGAAAGGGCTGGATCGCACACTCCGCAGGCCCCGGGGCAGCTCAGGTGGCAGCTCCGGCAGCCGCATGGCGAGGCGGGGGATGCTCGGCCCTGGGAGAGCGATTCCAGTGGCGCAGGCCCCAGAGCCCAGGCAGCCGGGGGCATAGCCCAGGATCTGGCGATCCCCTTGGGACATGCGGGGGCCAGGAGGACACAGGACAGTGAGGACGCTCCTGCCCCCGGGCACCCCCGAGCTGTGCAGGTAAGTGCCCTCCACATCCGGACATTTAGTCTCCCGTGGACTGGGATCTGCGTGAGCTGTGTCCAGGGGTTAAGAGCTGCCCCGCTGCCAGTGTTGTTGTTCCCCCCTAAGTCACACTGTACGTGGGATGGAGCCGGGCTGCCAGGGAGAATGGGTCTCACAGGATAAACAGTTCCCGCTGAGCAGTGCCTCTGGCAGGGGGCAGGGTTGTTCCCCTGGGAGCCATACCTGAAAATCACCCGAGCAGGCCTCTACACCAGAGGACCAGCTGAAAGGAAAGGGGAAGAGCAAGTTCTTGACCAAGCAGCGCTGGAAAGCTCCAGGGGAAGTCGAGGGACTTACAGTATATAGCATCAGAGGAGATCCCTCCTTGTTATTTTTTTTTAATTTTGAAATGGTCCTCTTTTATTTTTTTCCTTCCTTTTTCCAGTACAACTTGTTTTTAGCTACTCTGGAATGAGCAAATTGACTTGAAGGAAGAATTCACCACAAAAGAAACCAGTCTCTCTCCCACAGAATTACAGAAATTGGGTTACAATTCGATGTCAGAATGTCAATTCAGAAGCAAAATTATAAAGCTACTTGATGCTCTGAAAAAAGCATGAAGGATTCGAGAGACTTCATGACTGCATAATATAGATCTAATCAGGCCGAAATTAAAAACAATGGAATGAGATGCAATCCAAACTGGAGGACCTAACGATGAGGTTAATGAGGTAGAAGAACGAGTGAGTGACATAGAAGACAGGTTGATGGCAAGGAAGGAAGCAGAGGAAAAGAGAGAAATACAAAAGACCATGAGAAAAGGTTAAGGGAAATAAATGATAACCTCAGAAGGAAAAATCTACGTTTAAAAGGGGGTCCAGAGGGTACCAAAAGGAACAGAGGACCAGAAAGTGTATTTGAAGTAATCATAGCCGAGAACTTCCCTAACTTGGGGAAGGAATCAGGCATGCACATCCTGCAGATAGAGTGATCCCCCCCATAATCAATGGTAACCTTTCAACACCCTGATGTTTCATGGTGAAACTTCCAAATTCCAAAGATAAAGAGAAGATCCTCAAAGCAGCAAGATACAAGGGATCCTAAATTTTATGGGGGAGAAGTAGTAGGTTAACAGCAGACCTCTCCATAGTGACCTGGATGGCCAGAAAGGGCTGGCACGATATATTCAGGGTCCTAACTGAGAAGAGTTCAAATTGCCAACATAGAGCATATCACCCATGGCTCATCAGGCTCATCACATCAAGTGCCCCACTCAGCGCACGTCATCCAGTCACCCCAGCCAGCCAGGCAACTCCTTTTCCAGTACCCCTTGTTCGTTTCCGAGAGTTAGGAGTCTCTCATATTCTGTCATCGACAACTGATATTTTCACTCATTTTCTCTCCATTTCTCTTTATTCCCTTTCACTATTTTTTATTATCCCAAATGAATGAGACCATATAATGATTACCCTTCTCCGATTGTGTATTTTCCTTCAGCATTATACCCTCCGGTTCCATCCACATCGAAGCAAGTAGTAGGTCTTTGTCGTTTCTATTATTTTCTTTTCTTTTTGGACTTAACAAATATATTCAGAACATTTCATCTTAAAACAGCAAAAGACACAGTCTTTTTGAGTGCATATGAAACATTCTCCAGAATAGATCACATACCAGGTCACAAATCAGACCTTAACAAGTACAAAAAGATGAAGACTATACCATGCATATTTTCCAACCACAATGATATGAAACTTAAGGTCAACCACAAGAAAAAATTGGAAATACCACTAACACATGGGAGTTAAAGAATATCCTACCGCTCATAATGAATGTGTTAATCAGGAAATTAAAGTGTAAGTTAAAAAATACATGGAAGGAAATTAAAATGAAAACATGAAGGTAATATTAAAAGATGTCTGAAGTGGAGGGGAGGAGGCAAGTTGATGGAAGAGTAGGGTCCCCAAGTCACCTGTCCCCACAAAATTACCTAGATAACATTCAAATCATCCTGAAAATCTACGAATTCGGCCTCAGATTTAAAGAGACAATAGCTGGAATGCTACAGTGAGAAGAGTTCACACTTCTATTAAGGTAGGAAGACGGCGGGGGGGGGGGGGGGGGAAGGGGGGGCGGGAAGAAATAAAGAAACAAAAGGCATCCAGGGGGGAGGGGCCCCACGAGGAGCCGGGCTAAGGCCGGGGCGAGTGTCCCCAGGACAGGAGAGCCCCGTCCCGGAGAAGCAGAAGCTGCACCAACCTTCCCGGGTGGAAAGGCCCTCGCAGGGAGTTAGAGCAGGACCCAGGAGGGCAGGGATGCCCTCAGACTCCCAGGGACAATAACAGTGCACCTGAGCCCCAGGGAGAGCGCACCACACCCAGCCGCCAGGCTCCCTAAAGGGCTGCAGCGCGCCTGGCTGGACCCGGGAGCAGCTCAGAGGCGGCTCGGGCAGACGCTCCGGGGGGAGGGTACTTCTCGGCCACCGCAGCAGCTACGAGGCAGCTCAGGTGGCGGCGCCGCAGGGAGGGTCTGCTCCGCCCAGGGAGCAGCTCAGAAGCGGCTCTGGCAGGGGCTCCGCGCAGAAGGGGCTGCGCAGCCAGGAGCGCGAATGCGACAGTGCAGGCCGGGAGCACAGGGCGCCAGGACACAGCCCAGGATCCGGCGCTCCCCTGGGGACAGGCAGAAGCCAGGAGGGCCCAGGACAGCAAGGACACTCCTGCCCCAAGCTGAGCAGATTAGCGGCCCCGCCCCCAGGGAATCTAGGGCTCTGCAGGCTGAGAGCTCTGTAGTTACTGCAGGAGCTGATTCCAAGGCTCCAGAGCTGGCCGCCCCCACTGTTGTTGTTCCTTCTGGGGCCTCACAGGATAAACAGCCCCCAATGTGCCTCACAGTGGCCTCACCGTATAAACAGCTTAAACATCTTTCACTGAGCCTTGCACCAGGCAGGGGGCTGAGGAGCTCCCCCATGTGCTAAACCTGAAAATCCGCACAGCAGGCCCCTCCCCCAGAAGACCAGATAGAGGGAGAGGGGAAAAACAAATTATTGACCAACCAGCACTTGAAAGTTCCAGGGGAAATTGAGGGATTTACAGTATACAGAATCAGAGGATACTTCCTCTTGTTCTCTTTGTTTTTTGTTTTTGATTTCTGTTTCCTCCCCCCTTTTTTTCTCTCTCTTTTTTCTTTTCTCCTCTCTTTTTTTCTTTCTTTTTCTTCTTTTTTTTGTTTTTTTCTTTTTCTTTCCTTCTTTCTCTTCTCTCTTTTACTCCTTTTCCCAATACAAATTGTTTTTAGCCACTCTGCACTGAGCAAATTGCCTAGAAGGAAAACCTCACCTCCAAAGAAAGAGCCAGGAAGAGTCCTCGCTCCCACAGTGTTACAAATTTTGTATTACAATTCAATGTCAGAAAGCCAATTCAGAAGCACTATAATAAAGCTACTGGTGGCTCTAGAAAGAAGCATAAAAGACTCAAGAGACTTCATGACTGCAGAATTTAGATCTAATCAGGCAGAAATTAAAAATCAATTAAATGAGATGCAATCCAAACTAGAGGTCAGAACGATGAGAGATAATGTCGTAGAAGAACGAGTGAGTGACATAGAAGACAAGTTGATGTCAAGGAGGGAAACTGAGGAAACAGAGAAAAATGACTAAAAGATCATGAGGATAAGCTAATGGAAATAAATGACAGCCTCAGAAGGAAAATCTACGTTTACCTGGGGTCCCAAGGGTGCCGAAAAGGACAGATGCACAGAATACGTATTTGTACAAATCATAGCTGAAAACCTCCCTAATTTGTGGTGGGAAACAGGCATTCAGACCAGGAAATGGATAGATCCCCCCCTAAAATCAATAAAGACCGCTTTACACCTGGACCTTTAATAGTGAAACTTGCAAATTCCAAAGATAAAGAGAAAATCCTTAAAGAAGCAAGAGAAAAGTAAATTTTATGGGGAGAAGGATTAGCATAACAGCAGACCCTTCCACAGAGACCTGGCAGGCCAGAGAGGGCTGGCAGGATATAGTCAGGGTCTTAAATGAGAAGAACATGCAGCCAAGAATACTTTATCCAGCAAGGCTCTCATTCATAATAGAAGGAGAGATAAAGAGTTTCCAAGATAGGCAGAAACTGAGAGAATACGTGACCACGAAGCCAGCTCTGCAACAAATACTAAGGGGGATTCTGTAATAGAGGAAGTCCAAGGGAACAATACACAAAAACAGGGACTGAATAGGTTTCATGATGACACTGAATACATAGCTTTCAATAGTAACTCTGGATGTGAATGGGTTTAATGACCCCACCAAAAGGCGCAACTGCCGATTCACACTGGATATAAAAGCAAAACCCATCTCTTTGCTGTGTACAAGAGACTCATTTTAGACATAAGGACACCTACAGCCTGAAAATAAAAGGTTGGAGAAAAACGAACCATTCCAATGGTCCTCCAAAGAAAGCAGGGGTAGCCATCCTTAGATCAGATAAACTACATTTCTTCACAAAGACTGTAGTAAGTGATGAAGGGGGACACTATATCATACTTAAAGGATCTATCCAACAAGAAGACCTAACAGTCATCAATATTTATGCCCAGAATTTATGCCCGCAATGTGGGAGCTGCCAAGTGTATCAATCAATTAATAACCAAAGTTAAGGCCTACTTAGATAATGATACACTCATACTTGGTGCCTGGAATGAAGCGCTTTCTACAATCAACAGGTTTTCTAAACACAACATCTCTAAAAACAAGAGTTTTAAATGGTACACTAGACCAGATGGATTTCACAGATATTTACAGATCTTCCCATCCAAACACAATTGAATACACATTCTTCTCAAGTGCACATGGATCTTTCTCCAGAGTGGACCACATACTCGGTCACAAAACAGGACTTAACTGATACCAAAAGATCGGGATCATCCCCTGCATCTTTTCACACCATAATGCTTTGAAATTAGAACTAAATCACAAAAAAAAGTTTGGAAGGATTTCAAACATATGGAGCTTAAGGACCATCCTGCTAAAAGATGAAATGGTAAAGCAGGAAATTAGAGAAGAATGAAAAAGATTCATGGAAACTAATGAGAATAAACATACAACTGTTCAAAATCTTTGGGATACAACAAAAGCACTCCTGAGGGGGAAATTCATCGCAATATGAGCATCCATCCAAAAACTGGAAAGAACTCAAATACAAAAGCGAACGTGGTATCTAAAGGAGCTGGAGAAAAAAACAGCAAATAGATCCTACACACAGCAGAAGAAGAGAGTCAATAAAGATTCGGGCAGAACTCAATGAAAGAGAGACCAGAAGAAATGTGGAACGGATGAACGAATCCAGGAGTTGGTTTTTTGAAAGAATTAATAACATAGATAAATCATTAGGCAGCCTTATTAAAAAGAAGAGGGAAAGGACTCAAATTAATAAAATAATGAATGATCAATGAGAGAACACCACAGACACCAAAAAATACAAACGAATTTTAAAGCTTATTATGAGCAACTACATGCCAATAAATTAGGCAATCTTGGAGAAATGGACACATTTCAGGAAAACCACAAACTACCAAAACTGGAACAGGAAGAAATAGAAAACTGAACAGGCCGATAACCAGGGAAGAAATTGAAGCAGTCCTCAAATCCTACCAAGACACAAAATCCAGGGCAAGATGCTTTCCCAGAGGAATTCTATCAAACGTTTAAAGAAGAAACCATACCTCTTCTACTAAAGCTCTTCTGAAAGATAACGAGATGTAGCATTTGCAAACTCCTTGTATGAGGCCAACATCACTTAAATTCCACAACCAGACAAAGACCCCACCATAAAGGAGAATTACAGACCAATATCCCTGATGAACACGGATGTAAAAATTCTCAACAAGATACTAGCCAGTAGGATCCAACTGTGCGTTAAGAAGATTATTCACCATGACCAAGTGGGATTTATCCACGGGATGCAAAGCTGGTTCAACACTTATAAAGCAATCAATGTAATTGATATCATCAGGAGAAAAATCAAGAACCATAGGATCCTCTCAAGAGATGCAGAGAAAGCATTTGACAAAATACAACATCCATTCCTGATCAAAACTCTTGAGAGTGTAGGTATAGAGAGAACATGCCTCAGCATCTTAAGAGCCATCTACAGAAAGCCCACAGCAAATATCATTCTCAATGGGGAAACACTGGGAGCCTTGTGCCAAAGATCAGGAACAAGACAGGGATGACCACTCTCACCACTGAAATTCAACAGAGTACTATAGATCCTAGCATCATCAATCAGGCAACAAAGAGAAATAAAGGACATTCAAATTGGCAAACAAGAAGTCAAACTCTCCCTCTTGGCAGATGACATGATACTCTACCTAGACACCAAGAGACTCCACCGCAAGATTGCAAGAACTCATAAAGCCATTCTGGAGTGTGGCAGGATACAAAAGCAATTTAGTGTATTCTCTCTCTCTCTTTTTTAAGATTTTATTCATTCATGAGAGACACAGACAGAGAGTGAAAGAGAGAGAGAGGCAGACACACAGGCAGAGTGAGAAGCAGGCTCTCCTGCAAGGAGCCCGATGTGGGACTGGATCCCAGACCCCAGGATCATGCCCTGAGCCGAAGGCAGATGCTTAACCACTGAGCTACCCTGGTGTCCCTAGCGTGTTCTCAAACACCGATTAATGATCCTACTACTCTTAAACTGCTCTCTCTTCATTTGTATTTTGAGGACTCGATTTCTATTCTTTTGAGTCCTCCAGATCAAAACTTTGAAATCAAACCTTTGATTTTCTTTTTTTACCTTAAATTTCAGTATTTCTATTTATTACCACTGCCCTGTCCTAGTTCATGACTTAATTTCTTTTTTCCCCCAAGCATTTATTTAAATTCCAGTTAGTTAACATACAGTGAAATATTAGTTTTAGGTGTAGAATTTAGTGACTCATCACTTACATACAACACCCAGTGCTCATTACTAGAGTCCTCCTTAATCACCATCCCCCATTTAACCCATTTCCCCACTCACCTCCCCTCTGGCAATCATCTGTTTGTCCTCTATAGTTAAGAATCTGTTTCTTGGTTTTCTTCTTTGCCCCCTCCCCAAGTTAATTTGTTTTGTTTCCTAAATTTCACATATGATTGAAATCATAATGTCTTTGTCTTTCTGTATTTCCCTTAGCATGATACCCTCTAGCTTCATCCACATCATTGCAAATAGCAAGATTCCGTTCCTTCTGATGGCTGGATAGTGTTCCATTGTGTATATATGTATATACATACCACGTCTTCTTTATCCATTCATCGGTTGATGGACATCTTTTCACAATTTGGCTCTTGCTGATAATGCTGCTATAAACATGGCAGTTCATGTATCCATTCGAATTAGTATTTCTGTATCCTTTGGGTAAATAGTTGTGTAATTGCTAGATGGTAGGGTAATTCTGTTGTTAACTTTTTAACAGGATGGCTGCACTGGTTTGCATTCCCACCAACAATGTAAGAGGGTTCTCCTTTCTCGTCATGCCTTAATTTCTAGTTGTTTAGAGAATTACTGTGGTCTTCAAACAAGTTCAACCATTTCTCTATACCATTTATTCTTTCAATCATTGGAAAACATTTTTTGCCTCTCTTTTGGGTGTCAAACGCTATACAAAACTCTTTAAATAGGTGTATTTGAGGTGCCAAAGCGTGTGTATAGGAACTCAAATTTAAGAGTCCATTTTCTTGCATGGGAAGATTATTCTTTAATCTGCATAAAACCTTTTGAAAAATAAGTGAATTAGAAAAGTGGCTCAGACAATTCAACAACAATTAATTGTGTTCACTTTCTCCTTCATATCTTTATCCAAAAAGTTTTAATTTCCCCATTCCCTATCAAGTAAAATCCAGTACAATCAGCGATATGACCCAACTATACTTCTCAGCTTTCATATTCCAATACCTTTTTATATGCTTAAAGCATTTTCTGATGGACCTGGATTGCTCAGTTTCTTCATGCACTAGCCCCATTTATTTTGCACACTTTTTACGTCTTCATTTGGCATAACCATCTCAAACTTTCTCTCTGACATTTCTGCTTGTTAAGCTCTGTTCACTTCCTTCATGAAGCATTTTCTGATATTTTCACCCGTATTACCTCTTTTTCCTCTAACTTTCCCTACCGTATATTTTAATGTCTTTTGTAGTATTATCGGTATTCAGCCCTTTTATTATATCTGTACTAGATTATAAACTCCTTGGGAACATTCCCCTTTTTTATCATGTGTGTATTTTGTAATAAATACATAAGTGTTCTACTTTCTAGGCATTCAAATATGTATTGATTTACATTTGATTTTTAATACTAAGTTGATTTTTTTCCAAAGACAAAACTTTGCTTGAAGTTTTCATTTTCATAAATATTGTGTCTTCAGCAATTATGCTGAGTTTAATACCTATTTTTTTCCAAAATAAGGGCATTTAAAAATAACAGTGCAGCCTCCCATGCAAATATCATTACTGAGTTTCTTCAAAAGTAGGAATGTTTTTTAGAGATTTTATTTATTTATTCATGAGAGACAGAGAGAGAGGTAGGCAGAGGGAGAGGCAGGAGCCCCACGGGGAGCCCGATGCGGGACTTGATCCCAGGACCCTGGGATCATGACCTGAGCTGAAGGCAGATGTTCAACCACTGAGCCACCCAGGGACCCTCAGAGGTAGGAATTATGATAAGATGTCTGCTACATAATTTTCAACCTAAACTGAATTGCCAGGAGGAAGAAAAAGAATACGATTATCTTCAAGCCTAAGAAGGACTGCAAATTTTCAATGCTTCTTAGAATTCATATCTCTAAAAAAATTTTGCTCTGTGAATCTTCTAGTGTCGTCCTGTTAGGCATATTAATTAAGTAACATAATGCATGGTTTGATGTGTGTGCATGTGTGTACAATTCATGCACACACTATGACTTTAAAAATCTCACATAATACAATATAAAGTTGGTATTGTACTAACAGAGTTTAATAAGAAATATTGTATTTTAAAAATTTGTTTATTTAGTTTTAGAGAGAGGGGAGTACCAGAGGAAGACAGAGAATCTTAAGAAGGCTCCACACCCAGCCTGTCTGACTTGAGGCTAGATCTCACCACCCTAGATCTCACGACCTGAGCTGAAATCAAAGGTCAGACACAACCAACTAAGCCACACAGGCACCCCTGGAAATACTGTATTTTTTTTTTTTACAATCCTTTGTAAATAACAGAGTGACAGAGCGAATAGTGACAAGAAATGTTTAAAAATACATAATGTTTTCAATTTGAAGCTATTCATAGAATATTTACACTTATGTGTAGTTCTTTACAGGGTTCTGTACTTCCTCAGTTTAACAAGATGCAAAATGTGAATCTTTTTTCATTTTTTTAACTGTTATGGACTTTAAAAATATTTATTTATTTATTTGAGAGAGCGTATGAGAGAGAGAGAGCAGAGGGAGAGGGAGTAGCGGGCTCCCCACTGAGCAGGGAGCTCAATCCCAGGACCCTGGAATCATGACCTGAGCCGAAGGCAGACATTTAACCTACTGAGCCACTCAGGCGCCCCAAAAAATGTAATTCTTAATTGATTTCCTAATTATTATGTTTATTTTCATCATATTTATTAAATTTACTATTGTTTAGTATTTTGTTATGCCCTGGCCGATTTCTAGCAGATATTATTCTGTAAGTCCTGAGTACACATGTGTCAGTGTTAGCGTTTCTTGTAAGAAAGGTATCCAAGTTCTTGTAAGATGGCTTGAATGAGACCTCAAGATCTTGCAAAAGAAAGGAATGAATCTGTAGTATTTTCTTCCAGTCAGCACCTCTCCTGTGATTAGATTTATGCCATTTCATTTCCAATTTAATAGCTATTGTGATCATAAGAATGGAGGTATATTGTGTTTTCTTCAGTACCCATTACAATTTCTGTGATGAGAATATAGTATGGAAATGTTAATGTTTTATACATTTCTGACAGTAGTAATGTACAATTCTATTTTGACCTTTCCAATATGATACAGATCGATTGGCTGGGCACATTATTTCTTCTTTTGTCTACTACTGTAATAGTCTATTAAGAAAAAGGGCAAAATGATCAATCAATCAAACTCTCTAATGTGTTGGATAACAGTGCTCTGATTTTGCCTAGTTAAGATAGACATATGTTTATTGTTTATATATGTCCATAAATGTATTCTTGTCAGCCTAGTGTTCTGTTATTTTGAATATACCATTAAATAGTTTTTCATATGAGTTATAGTTTTATTTAATATCTAATCTCATGCTCTCCATTGCCAGTTATGGATGGGGAAAAAATGAAATAAAGTAGTGACTTTTAGCTCCTAGCTTTTAGAAATTTGGGTGCTTTGTTTGACAAAATGGAATGATTTCTCTAAGTATGTTGAACAAAGTAGCAAGGCCCCTCAATGTTATTTCAAAATAATAAAAGTTCTTGAGGTCTGTATGCACATATGCAATGTAACAGAACTGAATGCATATTCTCAAATTGGTTACTTATAAGAATGCTGAGGAGAAAAGAACAGTTGAAGTCTCATTGGAAGACTCAACCTATTACTGTAGGGTTTATTTGGGTTCTTATTTGTTTCATACAAAGGCATCTCTGTTCTGAAAACCAAACATTTTCCTCTAAAAACTCTGTAAGGAACATCAAAATCACTGTATTATGAGTGGGAGAGAGGTCTAATAAGTAGCATCCTGGGTCTGGCTTACTCCTAAAGAAATCAATTAATAGCAATACAGTGATTAACAGCACTGTAGGCCTGGTTCCCAGAGTCAATAATTTCCATTTTCACCACTGCAGGGATATCATAAAAGAAATGCGCTATGTTATCTTGAAGTTAAAATGAGTGTTTTTGCCACCTATTTGGCAGTCTTCAAAGCATTGCAAATTATTGAGGGTCATTGCTTATGTAGTCCAGGTGACTGCTACACTTTTGATTTCCAGGAGGAACATATTATTTGAATACTTGGGACAAAAAGTGTAGTGTACACTTCTTTTCCAAAGTGAAATTAAAAAATGTAATGCAATATTATAATTTTTGGAGAACTTAGCGTGGTTTGGGATACTCTAAACAAAAAGATGAAACTGCTTGTCTTGTTATCTTAATCTTTGATGTCATGCAATTTTTCCTGTACAAGGTGGATCACAATATTTCATTAGAGAAAGGAGAAAGGAGAAAAGGAATTACAAGCTAACACTTGTGTTTATATGGAGATTAAAGGTATAATTAAACACTTAAGATGCATATCTGTAACCCTGGAGTTCTTTCTTTCTGAATTTTCTCAAGGAGAAATCTAGGGGTCATTTGATTACTTTGTCTACCACGCCATTTATATCCAATGGATGGATATTCAAGGAAGGCTATACTTCTCCCTCTCACCATTTCTACAACCACTGCCTCCTTTCATTCAGCAAATATTTGCCCAGTTCCCAATTTGTGATAGGCATTCTGTTTTGAATTTCACCTGGATTTTGGCAACTATTTGTGTTCCCCATGCCTCCGTCTTAGCCCCTCCATGATATTCACTATATGGCTTAGGTCATTTTAATGTCTCTAGATAGAAGTCTTAAAGGGCTTCACATATCTTTTATGGTTTGGATCCATAAGCATCAATGTAATCATATTCTGTAAATAACTGGCCATTTCACTAACTCTTTCACTCTTTTACTAACAGAATCTCTTCGTTCTTGCCTAGAAGTCATTCAAAAATTACTTAATAATACTCAGCAACAGTGTGTTCTAGATGAAACAATATTGTTTACATAACCTGGCCTGGATTGCTTTAATTTTGCATGCTAATTGGCTAATTCCTCTCTACTCAAACCCTTTCACCTCCCAATGTAGATCATATACCCCTACCGGGTGCCCCATGACAACTCGTGCTTCCCTTTATCTTTGCACGCGTGTCCCTGCATTTCAGTTATATGTAAACCTTTTAGTTTGATGTCATTGTAGATCCACACGCAGTGAAAAGAGATAACACAGAGACCCTGCATGCCCTTTATCCAGTATCCCCATATGGTAAATATCTTGCAAAAGCACAACGTCGCAACTGAGCACAATCAATTGACATTGATATAGTCTGCCGATCTTACTCAGATCTATTCAGACATTTGTGTATTTCGTGTGTGTATGTATTATTTGGTTTTATGCAGTTTTACACAAGTAGGTTTGTGTAACACCACTAAAGAAAAGAAATGGAACAATTCTATCACTGCAAGGATTTCTCACTTCGACCTTTATTGTGCTTAACTTTCTCTGTATAATAAACTCAATGAGTTTATTGGGCTTATTGATAAGTTTAATAAATATTGGGTAGTAAATTTTCCAATCATAAACATATATATGTTTTTGTGTGTATGTGTGTCTATGTGTGTGGTTGGGTAGATGGATAGACAGAGGTATGTATACATACATGTACATACATAGTCCTTTGAATTGGTATTTTGCTAATTTTGATGAATGTTCTCATCAGTATCCCTAATTTATACATCCTATTGTTTGCTTTCTGTTGAATAACTGCTGTATAATACTGTAACAAATCATGTTGTTGGAAAGGGGGTGTGGATGTATGTGTGATGTGACTCCAGAAGTTTGACCCTTAAAAGCTTGGTAGAACTTGTTGTACATGGAATACCGTGTTTTTGATAGCTTGAATAAACCATGAAATGTGTGATTTAGCACTTCACATGATTACTGTGATTCACACATATTTGAATTCATGCTGATGCTCTGTGCTAAATTCAGTTAGGTGCCAAGATTTGGAATTTGGGTGCATCCACAATATTTTCCCCTTTTGCTTGTTGTGATTGGTGATTACCAGCAGCTGCTGTGCACATTTGCTGATAATAAGAAATGTTTAAAAAAAATAAAAAATAAAAAAAAAATAAAAAAGAAATGTTTAGAGTTCTGTAACCAGTTTCTCTTGCTTCAAACCCTCCATGATAATCAGCTTACCTGCATTTGGCTTTCACATGATAAGATTATCTTACCCCTGTGAGTTTAATCCTTCCATCATGGGTATAAATCATTGTGATTGGGCACACAGAGATGTTGGCTAGAGAACAAGCAAGAATATCTCATTCTGTAATTGGCATCAGCCCCCATCCCTTGGAGAAAAGATTAAGAGTTGGTCATCAAACATGCTTTTCTGCATATCTCCTCATTGTTAACTGGTCCCTGGGGATGGGGGACTGTTTCTTAACAGTGTTTCTGAGGGGGGAGTCCAACCATCAGCCAGAACTTAGTCATATTTGGATGTTACTGTGAGGTTACCAGAGGAAGGTTTCAGAGATGGTCAGGAGGTATTCTTCTGTTCCGTTTTCATACTCAGTCATGATATGGGATTCAGAAGGGTGTATCTGGAAGAAGGGTTTAAAAACCTATATACTTTGTATCAATTAGTGTCCTTGTAAGTATCCTTGTGCCAGAGTAGATAATACAAAAGAGGCTAAGACAGAATGAGAACAATGAGAACAAATCTATTGATTGAGAAGTAGTGATCTTCATTCATCTTAAGAAATGCAGCTTTAAAAAAAAAAAGAAATGCAGCTTCTTTAGCAAATCTCATATCATTTAGTTGAGCAACATAAAAAGGATGGATCCCCATACCCATCTTTTGATGGTTTATGTATTAAATCATTTATTTATGTCAATAGCATCTATTCAGTAATATGAATACATCAAATATATTTGAAATACATCAAATGCTTCTAAAGCCATCTTTGAGTTTCATTCCACTGGTTTCAGCTCAACCTGAGAATGATTAGATGTTGGTTCCTAAGATTTGCTGCATCGTAGTATCACCTGGGAGGCATTCACCACTCCTACTCCTGATGCCCATGTGATACCCTTGTCCAATGGAATCACGGCCTTTGGGAATGGGACTCAGGCATCAGTAGTTCCTGTAAAGCTTACCAGTGATTATAATGAGAGACCAAGTTGAAGAACCAGCCATAATGATAATCATATCAAAATAGTCTTTGGTTTACTGGGGTAGGAAAAGTCTGTAATTTATATTCTCTGTCATATATTTGTATATTTTAAATTTTTGTGTTACTCTTTGTTCTTCTTTGCTATCATAAGCACCTCCCTTTTTGTTAAAGCATAAATATCTACAAAATATTTTGTCCTCAGATCTCCTGTCTTTATGTCCTAACACATCACAGCAAAACTTATGATGGCTTCTCTGTTAGTTTTAAGTGTTGAGGTATGTAATTATACCCAGTAAAATGTAGAAATAAGTTTGATGGACTTTTGGCAAATGTATATACCCATATAACTATCCCTCCAATCAAGATATGTAATATTTACATTGTTCTTATTTTCATCTCCATGCAACACAATTTTTAATGACAGGATGGTATTGTTTGTAAGGATGTACTGTACTTTGTTTATTGGTGCCTTAATGATAAACATTAGTGCTGCTTCCTCTTTTTTAAAAATGCTAAACTAATATTCATGTGCATATATATATAAGCATATGTACAAGTATTTCTTTAGGGTGGACACCAGAAGTGCAAATGTTTATTCAAGGCACCTGTACATATTTATTTTTTACAGGTTTATTTATTTATTTTAAAGAGAGAGGGAGTCCCAAGCAGACCCTGCACTAAATGCAGAGCCCCAAGCAGGGCTTCATCCCATGACAAAAAGATCATGACCTGAGCTGAAACCAAGAGTCGAGCACTTCACTGACTATGCCACCCAGGCACCCCCATATTTACTTTTTTTCCCAAGATTTTATTTATTCATGAGAGAGAGAGAGAGAGAGAGAGGCAGAGATACAGGCAGAGGGAGAAGCAGGCACCATGTAGAAAGCCTGATGTGGGACTTGATCCCGGAACCCCGGGATCATGCCCTGAACCAAAGGCAATCGCCCAACTGCTGAACCACCCAGGTGTCCCTCATATTTACTTTTAATAATACTGCCAAATTATCTTGAAATGTATGACCTTGTCCTACAGGCTAGTTTTCCTTCATGTTGCAGACATAGGGAGCCAGATGGAGACTCCTATAATGACTAAATTGGAAACAGGTGTACTTGGAGTATGCTATTTGTGTTTGAGCAGCAGAGCTGACTTTCCTCCTCACCCATTACCTCTCCATATTTATTGTGAAAATCTAGATTTATATTAATGTTTGCTGCTCTGTTTCTATCTCTGACCCCAATAACAATAAAAGAAGTTCCTACCTTTTTGAGTTTACGAGTTTATCGGTAGGTAAACATGACAATCCAGTTGCTCCTATAGCAATGAGTGAATCATCTGTTTCTTAAGTGGTCCTTCAGTTAGGTACTCATAAAATCTTGTCACAGCTCACTTTCAGCTGATGTAAAATGAACTTGCAGTTTCTCAGTAGCCTGAAGAGTAAGCCTCTTCTTACCTACACAACTGTCCCATTTTGTACCTGTTCTGGCTGATAGGGTTTTTTTTTTTTTTTTCTTTTCTTCTCCAAACATGATCTCATCTGTTTTTATTTCTTCCAGTTTTTGTTACCTTTACTCTTTCCTGTTATGTCGCCATTGTATATTTATTTTTATTTTTTTAATTTTTATTTATTTATGATAGTCACAGAGAGAGAGAGAAAGAGAGAGAGAGAGGCAGAGACACAGGCAGAGGGAGAAGCAGGCTCCATGCACCGGGAGCCCGACATGGGATTTGATCCCGGGTCTCCAGGATCGCGCCCTGGGCCAAAGGCAGGCGCCAAACCGCTGCGCCACCCAGGGATCCCGCCATTGTATATTTAAAAAGAATATCTTACCTGCTAATTCAAAGGAATTCAATTTAAAATTGGTGGAAAAGAAGTAATAAATGCATTTGTCCAGTCTGTCAGCTGTAAACGGAATCTCTATTCTGCTTCCTGGAATCACAACTCACTCATACAGTTTTTCAATGACTGTGGTTAACCCATAGTATATAGTAGTATCTCCTCACATTGTATTTTCTTCCTGAAGTTAGTAATCAATATACTATATTTTTCTTTATTCTTTTTAATTAACACAAAAAGAGGCAAATGTTAGAAATCACCATTATTTGATTTAAACTATTTGTTAATAACAGTTTACCCTTGGTATCTGAGCATTTTTGATTATTTATGTGTGTTTACACATGAATGTTTGTATGGATATATATTATTGGAATTCGGGGAGGGGGGCAGTTTCGAAATGAGATAGTCCTTGCCAAAGAATTGACGATGAGTGCTTGACTTCATGAACATATTATGAGAATCTGTACTTACTGCCTTCTCTACTTTTCTGAGATTCCTATGGCTACATTTTTAAATAAATTTTAAAAAATTAGTTTCCTGTCTTTCAAAAAGAATGTATAGGCAACAAAATACTTTTGCTTCTAATTTCAGTTCAGGATACAAGAAAAAAGCAGTGACTTGTTTAGATGGCGTTAAAATTGACTTAGCTAAGTTGTAACAAGTTCCACTAAACAAAGAAGAAACCCCTGACTTAGGAGGAGAAAAAAGGAATTTACTTCATATGAAGCCCAATTTCCAATTTTTAAGTTTTATTTCAAGCTAAATGATGCACAATTCTATTCTTGCAGGAAACTGAGTCTGTTATAAAAGTCCTCTCTATTAAAGGATCCTTGTAGGCATCTTAGTATTTTGATCATGACTAACCAAAGAAAGAATTTTCCTGAGTTTGTGGTTTTTGTTTTTGTTTTGTTTTGTTTTTTTGCTAATCTGTACAAAAAGTAAGATAATACAGTGGGAAAAAATTTGCCTTGGCATATATAGTGGAAGTTCATAGGACTCCTTCATAGGCATAGGTCTAGACCAACAGCTCCCAGGAACCTTGACCTTGAATGTTCACAGCATAATATATACAGCCTGATAAATCAGAGCTTCTTGCAAAATTTTAGTAACTTTAGAATCATCACCAGTATTAATAATTTTCCAATTAGGTGAAAAGATATTTTAATAATATCCAGCACTATGGCTTGTTAATAGGTTTTACATTTTTAAAATGTTTAAAATTTTATGTAAAGAAAACTTTGACAGCTGTGTTTCAGAAGAACACACTAACGTCCAGCATACTTACACAAGATGTGCTGAAATATAAGAGAGAAAGTTTGAGGTCCAAATTAAAATTTTATCATTTTGAATCCTTATCCTAAGAGCTATAGAGAAATATTACAAGAACTTGATTTCATATATTTGAAATACATGATTAATGTAGTAGGGCACTTCAGCCAAATTGTGGTCCTATAAAAGAACTCTCCATTAAAGTGAAACATTTTTTCTTGGGTGAAAAATGTTATTTTTCCAGTTTTACTTGTGTGAGTTTAACATATAAGCCATAAAAGAAAAGTAAATATACAATGAATTATTTTTTTACCTCATCAAAGGAATTTAATTGATCAAGAGGTAAGTGAATCATATCACTAGGCCAGAAAGTTTTATTTATCTGTAGTATAAAATGTTTCACAAATGTAGAATGAGAACTTAGAGGTTCTGTGTCGGTTAGGGTAGGCTGAGCTATAGAAGCTAACATACAAAATGTTAAAGACTCAAGGGAAGAACAATATATTTCTCTCTCTCTCTTTTTAAAAGATATTATTTATTTATTCATGAGAGACACAGAGAGAGAGGCAGAGACACAGGTGGAGGAAGAGCCAGGCTCCCTGCAGGGAACCTCATGCAGGACTGGATCCCACGACCCCGGGGTCACACCCAGAGCCGAAGGCAGATGCTCAACCACTGAGCCACCCAGGTGCCCGTACATATTTCTCTCTTATCTAATAGTCTAGGGCTGGGATTCCAGGACAGAAAAAAAAAAAAAAAAAGTGTGTGCGTATGTGTGTGGCAGTTGGGCTGGGGTAGCAGGGAGGGAGGGAGTGGGGGAGTCTTGCTCCAAGGGTTCATTTGGAATCCCAGACCAATAAGAACCCTTCCATCTTCAATATGTGGCTTCTCTAATTGTAGACAACAAGAGGGGGAGGAGCGTGGAGAAATGCACATACAAAAATTTCAGGGTCTGTCCTTGAGGGAGCACATATCACTCCCTTCACATTACTTTAATTACAACCGAGTTTATAGCCATGTACAAGTGCAATAAAGGTTGGGATGATGGCTTTTGCTGTGTGCCCAGGTGAAAAACAAGAAGCAAGATTTTAGTAGATCGCTTGTCGCTTTTACCACGCAAGCCAATGCGCATTACTAATTTCTGAAATCAGGTTTGTTTCCTGTATGTTCAAGGGCCCTAAATATTTTAAGAGGTGGGTTTCCTCATAAACATGATGGATTCCTTCTTTTTACAATGCTCTACCAACGTGACTTAAGCAAAGGCAGCCTTTTAGGTCTCTCACACACGAAGTCACAGACACACACACACACACACACACACAGAGAGAGAGAGAGAGAGAAAAGAGGTCTGTACTGGAAGAAAAAAGATATTGGCAGCTCATCGTTCTGACCCCAGGTGACTGGTTTGATTTTCTCTTGAAGAGTCAGCTGTGTTCCATCCTCCAGGGGAAGACACCGGGCAGAAGGTGCCAGGGAGTGGGAGTTGTGGCAGCGGGAGGAGGAGAACACTACTCAGTGACTGGTGCTGTAGGAGTGGGCACAGCTCCCACAGCTTTCTCCTCTTAGGAAAGAGGGTGCTGCTCTCACAGGCCAAATAGCAGGGACAATGGAATCCTCTTGGGGAGCTGGGAGCCCACCGCACAGTGGAGCAGACAAGAAGAATCCTGTCCTCTTACACTGGGGCCTCCTTCAAGGCCTGCTGCAGAGGCTAGAGCTGTTCTCACCCTGGTGGGGAGAGCAAAGGAAGCACAGACATTTCTGGCAACGATTAGAGTCCCTCAAGGACTTAACCATCTGGGGTTGGAGGGTCGTCATTGGAGAATCCTCGGAAACTTTGAAGAATCTTCCTTCCCCATTGTTCTGTTCTGTGATCCTGTAGAGTATGGTACTGCAGGTTTGTTGCATTCTCCTCCTTTCTCTACCCCTTCCATCCCCTCCCACCTTTCCAGCTGATGATCGTGCTCTCCAGGTCTGGATGCTCTTGATTCCCTGAGCATCCTACACTGAATTAGCTCTCCCAAGTAGAGACTGCCCCCTCCACAACCTGTACTTGACCTCTTAGATACTGCGCTGACATTGATCTGCTAAGTGCTTAACTTCTCCTAGTAAATTGTAAATTCCCCGAGAACAAGGAATGGGCTCTGGGGACAGAGCACAATACAGGTGTGTGTATTGATATACTTACAGGTAACTCATATATACACAGTCACGGCTGTGCGATAATCAGGGATTACCTTACTAGTATAAGCTTCCATTATGAAAGACTACAAGTATGTGAATGGACGATGCAATTAAAGATGATCTAAATTGTAATTTAAAAGAATAATTTAAAACAAATATTCTGTTTCTAGAGCAGTAGGTTCTCATGTTCAAAAACAGTTCACAGACCTACAGAGGTGAAAGATTAGGAAAGCAGCATTTCCAAAGTTATAGTAAGAGTGGTATGATGTAGAAGTTAAGAACATAAAAAAAAAAAAAAAGAAGTTAAGAACATAGGTTCTAGAGCCAGATCATGGGGATTCAGATCCTAGTTCCACCACTCATGTGATTTGGGGGGAGTTATGTAGCTTCTCTGTACCTTGGTAATAAAGTGTGTTGAAGGTAATACCTCCTACAGGATATACATCATGTAATGTTCCTTCTTCACTTCCTCCTCCTCTTTTTTATCTTTTTGGTTTTTTTTTAAGATTTTATTTATTATTATTTATTTGATAGAGAATGAGCACACAAGCAGGGAGAGCGGCAGACAGAGGGATCCCGATGTGGGGCTCTATCCCAGGTCCCCAGGATCACAACCTGAGCTGAAGGCAGATGCTTCACTGCCAGAGCCACCTAGGTACCCCTTTTTTTTCATTTTTTAAAAGAATATTTATCTATTTATTCATGAGTGACACAGAGAGAGGCAGAGACCCAGGCAGAGGAAGAAGCAGGCTCCCTGCGGGGAGCCCAATGCGGGACTCAATCCTGGACCCCGGGGTCATGACCTGAGCCAAAGGCAGATGCTCAACCACTGAGCCACCCAGGCGTTCCTTTTTTTTTTTTTTTTCATTTTCTTCTTAATTTTAGGAAATTCGTTATATAAATGCCATAGTTTATTTTGGGAAGCATCAACAAAACATGATTTTTGAAATAAAATAGGAAAAGAAATAAGAACTTCACCGGTGTGTTAGTTGATCCAATATTATTTCCTTAGATTATAGTCTTGAATAGTGTTTGTACATGGCAAAGCTTAAACATCATGATTGTATTTCTTTAAAGAGCTACCCCCAGCAGGATACATGAACAGTAGAAAAATTGAGGAGCAAGAGGGGTGCTTGGGTGGCTCAGTCAGTTAAGTGTCCAACTCTTGATTCCAACTCAGGTCATGATCTCAGGGTTATGGGATTGAGCCCCGTCATCCATGCTGAGCGTGGAGCCTGGTTAAGATTCTCTCTCTGCTCCACTCCTCTGCTCACACTCTTTCTCTCTCTCCCTCTCCCTCTCTCCAAAAACATAAATAAATAAAAATAAAATAAAATTTAGGACCAAGATATTTGATCATAATTGTATTCTTAACTCTCACATGGAGCAATGTTGAAATATGCTAATGATATTTCATAATAGTATGTTGGTTAAATTAAGAAAAGTATCTGGCCAAGCAACATTTCACTTTGTGCAATTTAGTTTTTTCCTAATAAATACTGTTCTGCTCTACTTGAATGGAAAACCTGTACTACTATTTGCAAAACATTTTGTTTTTCTTTCAAATGAAAGACAGGGAAAAAACAAAGGAAAAAAATTAGGCAGCAAACAAAAAAAGCAACCTTTGGTGCTAACCAGAAAATGGTGTGCGTGACAGGATACGTACAGCTGTCAATAGGCTTTTTTGCCACCAGGATGAGCCTTGGGTGCCAGTCCCTGAAGATTAGATCTGTTCAATATGTGGACACACAGGCAGGTTGCATGAGTGACCCTGATTGCCATAGTATTGCCTTAGTTTACAATATTAATAATAACTATATTATTATAACTATAACTATAACTATAACTATAATCAAAGTCAGTTGCAATAGACTTTTAAACTTAGCATCACAGCCTAGAACTCTTTAATTCACAGTGTACAGAATGTCGTTCTATGATTTGTAGTCAACATTACCAGTTACAGTGATTCTAGTGCACAGCCATCCCAGAGATCAATTCATTCAGGTCTGCTTATTGAAACAATATGTGATCATCTGTGAGAGACAGGAGAGATTTCATACTCTCAATCTGGAAAACGTTCTTCCCCAGAACCTAGGAACAGAGACAGATACTTGGCTTGATGGTGCATAAATAACATTGGAAAACATAATCAGGGATCCCTGGGTGGCGCAGCGGTTTGGCGCCTGCCTTTGGCCCAGGGCGCGATCCTGGAGACCCGGGATCGAATCCCACATCGGGCTCCCGGTGCATGGAGCCTGCTTCTCCCTCTGCCTGTGTCTCTGCCTCTCTCTCTCTCACTGTGTGCCTATCATAAATAAATAAAAAAAAAATTTAAAAAAAAAAAAAAAAAAAAAGGAAAACATAATCACCAAGAAAAAAATATCAACATGTTATATATATATTTTTTCAACATCTATCAGGCATTTTTCGGATACAGACACTATCACTTGTATCTGAAAATCTAGACCTGAGATTTTTTTTTTTTAATTTTTTTTTATTTATTTATGATAGTCTCACAGAGAGAGAGAGAGGCAGAGACACAGGCAGAGGGAGAAGCAGGCTCCATGCACCGGGAGCCCGACGTGGGATTCGATCCCGGGTCTTCCAGGATTGCGCCCTGGGCCAAAGGCAGGCGCCAAACCGCTGCGCCACCCAGGGATCCCCTATCTGAAAATCTAGACCTGAGATTCTTGTATCTAATATTGAAAACCAAAGTCCTATTTCATGGCTTTGAATCTGTACGTTTTTCAGAAAACAAGAACTGCCCATGTTCCCTCATCTATCCTACAGGTGACTGGAATCCCTCATGGATCCCACTTAGCTAGACACAGTCCAGTATTGTGCTAAAAATATGGGTCTGTCACTGGTGTAATTCCAGGTAAATTACATTTTTACTTTGTGCCTATTCTTCAAATATGTACTTGTAATGATGTTAACTCTAGTATAATGCCTGTTTCACAGGATTCTATAAGGATGAAATGAGCAAATACTTAAAAAGCATTGGCCACATGTCTCATAAAAGCTTGTTCCATAGGCATTAAGTATTATGATTAATATGTTTGAACAAGAAAATATTAGTTCCTCTTTATTAGTTGTATTCTTTCCACAAAACTTCTTTTTTTTTTTTTAATTTTTTTAAATTTATTTATGATAGTCACAGAGAGAGAGAGAGAGAGAGGGGCAGAGACACAGGCAGAGGGAGAAGCAGGCTCCATGCACCGGGAGCCCGATGTGGGATTCGATCCCGGGTCTCCAGGATCGCGCCCTAGGCCGAAGGCAGGCGCCAAACCGCTGCGCCACCTAGGGATCCCTCTTTCCACAAAACTTCTGATTCCTAAGTAACAGTCTCTTAAAGAAATAGGCCTATCTGTGAAATGTTTTACCTAAATTAAAGAGTTTGAAATAAGAATAAATGGAGCCAAGATAACATTTCAGGTAAAAAGATGTCAAAAAGCAGTGTTGTGATATGTTTTAAGTAATTTAACTTTTAAGAAAAAATCAATTTACCTTTCTGTTTTTAAGTGCAATACTTAAAGCATTAACACTTCTCTTTTCAGGAGATTAACTCATAGTAAGCAGTTTAGAATGCCCAATAAACTACTCATTTAGTGTATATTTATTAGCGTGACCTTAACTTTACATTATAACTAAGCAAACGTGCCTGTTCCTGAAAACCCCTAATATAGGAAGAGCATGCACTGTCAAGTCTTTTTTGAAAAGGCAATCAGAATAACTGAGGAACTCTTTCTGGATGATACAGTCCAAATGCAGAAATGCATTAGAATGTCCTCTGCATATTCCATAGCTTAATGACCAATCTCATCTCCATTCAATGTTTTCCAACTCCTTGTGCATAAAAGGACAGAAGTAACTCTAAGTTCATCTTTCCTACAAACTTGAAACACCTGTGCAGATTACAAGGGCTACGGGGAATGCAAATGTAGTGTGTTACCCAAGTGACACATTAGCCCATTAACACAGATGTTCACAGCTCTACCTTTGGGAGGCCTGCCAATTACAAATCAGCAAAACATGTGAAATTTTTTTAGAGCAGAAGCACCCCAAATCCAGCAATTACTAACAGTAGATAAAGTTGACCATACAAAGCTGCATGGTAAAGAGAATGAGGCATCTTCCTTATAAACAAATGTGTTGGGTGCGGATAACATATTAGTGAAGTTCTCATTTGACTCTTTCTTTTGGGATAACGACTGTCTTGGGCCTTGGGAAACAGAAGAATCAAATGTGACCACGCCTGATGGAAAATGCCATAGTGACTTCTTTACCCAGCAATTAAAAGCCTCATGTTACACAGAAAATTGTTTATTAAAAGAACCCCCTCCATTTCATGTTCTTCATTTACAGATAAGTCACTTCCCTTGATGACAATGTTAACTTTGCACTTTATATTAGATTTAAAGATATGTTGTTACATTTAATAAACAAATATCTCATAATTAATTTCAGAATGGGAGTTTTGAGTCATTTTCAGCAGCCACAATAGTGGTGGTGGTGGTGTTTTACTAATCGATTTGTATGTGCCTGGTGTTTAACTAGTTACCTCAGTTCCAAACATCTTTCTTTTAAGGACTAGGTTTGAATTAGGGACTTTTTGGTGATCTTACACATAATGCTTTTAGGTTTCTTACACTGTCAACCCAATATCTTTTTAAATGAATTATGACAGGGAATTCATATATTAAACTAAGTGACGAACTGAGATGTTTTACCCCAGTGTCAGGTTGGGGGTTCCTTCTCTTCTGAGCTCAACCCCACTCATCCCTGTCCCTTCTTCTATTTCCTTGAGTATGGCAATGAACTGAAAGGATTCAAGTTGGCAACCTGCTCCCTTCTGATTAGCTCAAAATGGGTTCCCCGTCATTATTTTCCTTGTTTGACAGACAATCTATTCAATTCCAGGATTGTGATAATGATGTTTTCTCTTACAGAGCTATTGTGCTACTTAATTAATGTTTATTACATACTTGGAGATCCTTGGATGGCAAATGATATTCTAGAGCCAAGTACATTATTATTTCAATAAAATTAATGCCAAGATGAATCATAATGTGGAAGGTGATGGCCTGGAAATTGTTTCCTATCACCAACTGGAAAGGATATATTTGTTTGGCAGCTTTCTAAGTACAGTATAAACAGGTGGCCATCCACAAGCTGATGTATAGAAGGGAAATAGTTCATCCAGATAATTTAGATTTTAATTGAATTCTTTACAAAGTATATGAAGTTTGAGTTTCTTTTGCAGGGAGGAGATTTTGATCAATTACTTTATTAAAGAGCCAATAGAGACCTATAAAGAAAAAAATAATAAAACACAAATTAGATTTAACCAAAAAATGTTTACTTTAGCATAGTGAAAAAGTATGAGCTTGGAGTTAAGTAAGATGGACTTAAATCCAGTGTCTGTCAATGTTGGAATTCCATGACACACAGATTAGATCTGTCTTGTTCACTGCCATTTTCCTGATCCTTGTTTCTACCTTATTCATATTTCTTCTTAATTAAATGTTCTGGTTTTTGATAGAGTCAAAAAGATAGATTCACCAGTCTTTCCCTCTAGGCTTTGTAGTTTTTATATCTTTCATTAAAAAGTCTTCCCTTCAGGTACCTGGGTGGCTTAGTAGGTAGAGCATGTGACTCTTGACTATTGATCTCAGGGTTGTGGGTTCAAGGCCCACCCTGGGCATAGAGCTTACGAAAGAAAGAAAGAAAGAAAAGAAAGCAAAGAAAAGAAAGAAAGAAAAGAAGAAAGGAAGGAAGTCTTCCCTTATTTGAAGTATTTAAAATAAGTTCCTATATTTTATTCTATAGGTTTTACTTTTTATATATAATCCATTACTCTGTGGATTGCATTGCATTATTTTGGAGTAAAAATTATAAAAAGTAGGAAAAGCATTAACAATCTAATTTGAATTTTAAAAATAAAAGATTTGGGGCACCTGTGTAACTTTTGATTTCAGTTCAGGTCATGATCTCAGGGTCATGAGATTGAGCCCCATGTTAGGCTCCAAGCTCAGCACGGAGTCCTGCTTGAGATTCTCTCTTTTCTTCTCCCTCAGCTCTTATCTACCACACGCCTCTCTAAAATAAATCTTTAAATCAATAAATAGAAATAACAGATGTATTTGGGAATAATTAACATACTAAGACACTGTCTTCTAATAATGAATTTTAGTATACATTTTTATTTATTTTGTTTTTTTCCCCAATAAAGTCCTATACTTATTTTGTTAAGAGTTGTTATAGTTTCCTGTACTAATGCCATAAGTGGTATATGTTTTAAAAAGCAATTTAAATATCTGGTTAAATGTCCTGAAGTTGGAAGTGCACATCAAGAAATATCTATATTTTTATCTAACAAGTGCCTTTAAATAAATCGTTTAATCTTCCTCCCCTGCTGTGAAGGACCACTAAGATAGAAGCCATCGCTCTCAGAATATTTGAGTTACAGAAACAAATTTTATCTCAGTAATTATAACCCACTTTGAGGTATTAAAATGATGGCTCCAGTGTAGAATCCAATTTAAAATTTAAATCTCCCGGGATCCCTGGGTGGCGCAGCGGTTTGGCGCCTGCCTTTGGCCCGGGGCGCGATCCTGGAGACCCGGGATCGAATCCCACATCGGGCTCTTGGTGCATGGAGCCTGCTTCTCCCTCTGCCTGTGTCTCTGCCTCTCTCTCTCTCTCTCTGTGTGACTATCATAAATAAATAAAAATTAAAAAAAAAAAATTTAAATTTAAATCTCCCTTCAAGTTCATAGATTTTCCTTCTCCCTAGTTCAGGGCTGACTTAGGCCTAGGAGACCTGACAGAGAAGATTCTTTCCCTGTCTCTTCTCATTCATTTCCCAACCTCTCTACAATTTCTGGGTTCCCCTCCCTTGTCCAATGTAAGTGTGGTGTCAAAGCAAAGACTGCCCTGCACAAAGCTGAACAGACAAGGAGGATTTATTGCAGAATCTCGCAGTAGGCCAGAGAGGCCAGAACTCAGTCTGAGCTCAGAGAGTTTTTAAAAGCTGGAGTGGGGAGGAGTCTTAGGCCACCTGTGTTTGCTAATTGGCTTTACCCACTGGAAAAAATAACTTTTTCTTATCGTTACAGCAGGAAGTAGTTTTACAACATGGAGCAAGGCTCCCACCAGAGTTTGGTTCCTTTTTGTTGTTGTTGTTATGTCACTTTCATTTCTTTTATTTATTTATTTATTTATTTATTTATTTTTTTTTTTTTAAAGATTTTATTTATTTATTCATGATAGTCACACAGAGAGAGACAGAGAGGCAGAGACACAGGCAGAGGGAGAAGCAGGCTCCATGCACCGGGAGCCCGATGTGGGATTCGATCCCGGGTCTCCAGGATCACGCCCCGGGCCAAAGGCAGGCGCCAAACCGCTGCGCCACCCAGGGATCCCTATTTATTTATTTATTTATTTATTTATAAATTTATTTTTTTATTGGTGTTCAATTTGCCAACTTATAGAATAACACCCAGTGCTCATCCCATCAAGTGCCCACCTCAGTGCCTGTCACCCAGTCACCCCCACCCCCCTCCCACCTCCCCTTCCACCACCCCTAGTTTGTTTCTCAGAGTTAGAAGTCAGAGTTTGGTTCCTGATAGGTACTCTGTCTTCCTCGAGGAGCACATTTCGAAGGATGGCTCTCAATCCTCCAGACAGGCATTTTAGGTTGTGACACTGGCAAGAGGCTTTTAAAAAGATTTACATGTTAACAGGACAGAGAAAGAATTTATAAATACACATTTTTCTAAAGTGAATGTTCTGAGGAAAGAAAGGTCAGGGCCTCCAGTGAGGGAGGCTGTCTGAAGTTTAGTTGAGCCAAGGGGAAGGTGAAGGCTGTCTTTGCACATTGTTGTCCTCTGTCTCATCTAAGCCAAAATTTAGAGGCAACAGGAAGCTCCTTTTTCATCTCTAATGTCTTCTAATTGTTTACGTAGGCATTTCCGAATACAATTAATTTTGTAAATTGATTTTTAAGAACTTTTACCTAGGGAATGAATTTTATAAAGGAATTGTTTCCCCTTTATTATAGGTTTGGAAATAAAGTACCGATTTATAAATATAGTCAAAGGTAATGTTGTTTTCATTCTGTATGTTTTTTTCTTTTAGTTAGTTATTCATTTTCATCTCATAATGACAGAAATTCACTGACACTTTTTTTCTAGTACTTTTGAAATGTTATCTTTTATATTTAAATATTTAGTGCCTCGGAATTAATGTTAGTGAATTCTGTGTCACAGGGTTCTAGTAATTGTCCTCATTTGTGATGTATTAGAATTACCAATAACATAGTGTTATGCTAGGATTTGCTCTTTGGCATAATTCTCTATCTATAATGATGGTTACCATAGACTCTGGAGATGGAGTACTCAGGTTCAAGATCCAGCTTTTTTGCCTTTGATCCTATATCCTTAGTGGATATTTAACCTCTTAGCACCTAGTTTACTCATCTGTAAAGTTGAGATAAAAATAGTGCAATGGTAGGAAAAATTGTGATGATGTTCCCCCCAAGAGTCTCACCTTCTGGTTATTCCATCAAATGCTAACCTAGGTATCACTGTCTTGGGACTTTGCAGATAGAATTAAGGTTACTTATCAGCTGACATTAAGATAGAGAGGTTATCTTGAATTACACAGGTGAGCTCAAAAGTAGTTGCATGAGCCCTTAGATGCAGAAGAGGAAGAAAGAAGGAAGGAGGCAGCCAGAGATGCTTGTGTAAAGTAGAAGCAGGAGAGAGATTCCGTGTGTGAGAAGGACTTATCCCACAGTTGCTGACTGAACACATGTCAAGGAATGTGTGCAGCCACTAAAAGCTGAAAATGGTACTTGGCAGAGAGCCAGCAGGGAAATGGGGACCTCAGTCCTACAACCACAGGAAGTTAATTCAGCCAACATCTAAATGAGTTTAGAGGGTGATTCTTCCCTGAAGCCACCATTAAGGAATACAGCCCTGAGACACCTTGATTTTAGACTGGCAAAAATCTCATTGAACAACTAACCTACAGAAACTATGAATAGTAGGTTTGTTGTTTTAAGGCCCTAAATTTGAGGTGATTTGTCATGGCAGTGAGGGGGTTCAGGAAACACCCCACTCCACCTCCCCCTGGAATGTGCCTCTTTGTCATGTGGATTGTTTTGAGCTGAAGGCACGTGAGAGCCTTTGGGTTTAAGAGAAAGTTTTGTCCCTCCCTTAACCACACAGAAGAATCTAAATTGAGGGTCTTTCCCAAAATAAGGGCTATTAACAGAGATAATTTTTATCTGAGACCCATTTGTATAGTAGGGCAAACATCTCATTACCAAACATCTGTTCTCCGTATCACCCTGTGAAATGCATTCCTTTCCTCTGAACTCTCAGGCCCCTACCCCTTCTCCTTAATTCAGAGTGATGTATATCCCTCATTTTATCTGTCTTTGGAATTTCCATATCTATACTAAATGTAATTGTCTCCTGTTAATCTCTCATTTCAATTGGATTCTTAATCCAATTCTAGGACCTTTGAGGGGACAGGAATTCTTGCTCCTCCACAGCAATAATGGACAATGAACACAAGCACATAAGTGAAAGAATTATCATGCAAAAAAAAAAAAAAAGAATTATCATGCATATTAAACAAGTTCACTTGTGTTAAACACTAGGATAGTACCTAGCAGGAATTAAGTGATAAATTCTGACTTTCATTAAACTACTCCATATATTATTTCATTCTTGCACATCAGGTCTTATGTACTATATTGTTAGAATGCATATCAATAATTTGGTATAAAATATACTCATATTGGGTTTTCATATATAGTTTTTAACAATTTTTTTTAAATTTTTATTTATTTATGATAGTCACAGAGAGAGAAAGAGAGGCAGAGACACAGGCAGAGAGAAGCAGTCTCCATGCACCGGGAGCCCGACGTGGGAATCGATCCTGGGTCTCCAGGATCACGCCCTAGGCCAAAGGCAGGCGCCAAACCGCTGCGCCACCCAGGGATCCCTCATATATAGTTTTTAAATATGTTCTCAGATAGCCTTACTCATTTATCATTCCTCATTTTTTCAAATTTAAATCACCATTGGCATTTTTATTAGAAATACTTTAACATGTATACAACTGATTCTACTTTCTGTTTGATTCTATTTATAAAAATAAAAGTTTTTAGCCAGACTGTTGTAATTGAACACTTATTACTATGTGCTCTCTCAAGAATTATTTTTGTAATTTCTCTTACTCTTACATTCATTTATATTATTTAGATCAGTTTTTCTTTTATTTTCAAGGATACATGTTACCCTTTAGTCGCATTTCATTCCCTGTTCTTTATACCTGTTATTTATTGTTGCATTATCAATAGCCTATATTTAATGTTCTTCTATTTTAAATATTTGTCTTTATTCTTTGGATTATAAGGGACATTCCTACAGTTCTCATTAGTATGACTAATTAAATTTTATATTGTTTTCATTAAAAAATAGGTCAAGTTTTACAAATGTTAAATTGTCTTATAATATTTTCATATCCCAGTGAGAGTGTCCCTCCCCTCCTCCCCACCTCTGCATGCTTTGTTACTGTCACTTACATTTTTCACTTGAGTTAATTGTTATCTCATCTCTTATCTATTTTATATGGTCAATATTTTCTTAAATTTTTAGGAGAACTCAATTATATTTTTCATATTTTTCTTCACTGCTATTTTACTTGTTATGTTGACTTTTTCTCATTGGCTTTATTAAGAAGTTCAGATGTTCTTTGTTTCCCAGTCATTAAATGGGGAGAGCTCCGACTTGGCTCACGTTTTGACATAAACAGAATAGGTAAATTATTTCTGCTCTTCTAATTCTTCAAGTCAGAAATGAATCTGGATTGTAAAATGTGTCCCCAACTAGTATTCTACTGAAATGAAAGGGGGGGGAAAAGAAATGAAAGGGCTTTCCTTTTTTTTAATGACAGGAATTTATTACTGGAATATTTGAAACAGTTCCTTCCTTTTCAGAAACAGTGCATGAGCATCTGTAACCCATTACACACCAACACTCCAGCTTTTTCTATCTCTGTCCTCCCTGTGATGAACCTCACATCTTAAGGTCTAACAGGTCACTGGATGTCCAGTGCAGCCCTGAAATGGAAATGGAAATGAATGAGAACTAGAGCATCCAATGTGGTTCACATTCTTGGAAAAACAAAACAAAACAAAATTTAAAAAAACAGAGGCTACTCCTGTAAGGTGTATGGATGTAAGTTTTGGCAAGAAAATGGAACATATATTTCTCCTTTCTGGTCTGGGAAGACTTGTTTTCTCTGGGATTGGATGGAAATCTGCCATCATATTCTCAACACCTTTCATTTTTTTGTGTTAAGGTCCTGTCTCTGGTATGGTTGGTGACAATTTCTTTGGGACCTGGGAAACTCTTGACCAGAGGTTCAGGTTTTAGTAGTTTGTATTTGTTTTTGTTTCAATTGTTTTTAAGAAGGGAAGAGAGAGAGTGAGCATGTGCATGCACATGCAGGGGAGAGGGACAGGGAGAGAATCGTAAGCAGGCTCCCTGCCGGTGTGGAGACCTACACAGCTAGATCCTACCACCCTGAGATCATGACCTGAGTGAAATCAAGAGTCAATCTTTAATGGACTGAGCCACCCAGGCACCCCCAGTTTTTAGTAGTTTTAGAACATTGCATCTTTTTTCTGTGTTCTCATGAGTATTTCATGAGAAATAGGGAACTCAGCAGCCCTTGTTGGAAGTCATTATTTCAAACTGTAGAATTTCTTTATTTTTGCTGTATATTTCATTAAAGCAACTGGTACTAGAAAATCATCTAAGATTTTGGCAATAGATTGACTTTGGCTTTTCCTTGTAAAGATAAAATTTGGGTACTATTCTGTATTTTCTCAGATACTTGAAATATTTTGTGAAAACTAGGCAATGAAATGTCTGGTGACTTCCTAAATTCTGACTTTTACTTTGGATTTTTTATGAACACAAAATAAGCCAACTCAGCTTTCCATATTTTTTCAAATTATTTGGTCATAGCAGAGAAGATATTTTTACAATACTGTTTAGTCACACTTCTCAGGGGAGAAGTTCTCTATAGTTCTGTGTCAGTAGTAAACCAGCATAAGCCAACAGATAATGATGTGACTACCCCAGGGCAATGCAACCACAGAAAAGAATTCTCTATGTATGTGGACTGGAAGACTACATTTAGACAGTTATTAAACTCATTTATTAAACTCATTTTGAACAGTTGACATCATGAAATCTCAAATGTTTTGAGCTGTTTTAAGTAGGTCACAAAACTGTGTCTCACCCAACTTCTCCATTCCTATTATTGTTTTTCCATCTTACTCTTTTGAAAATAACTGACTTTCATGCAACCCTTTATCTTTTTTAAAAGCTGAAAGAGGGCCTTTATAAGCAGTGGAGTAGGAAAAAAAAAGGAAAGAAAAAGCTTCAAAGGAAAACTGAAGCACAACTTGAAACTGTCACAGGGCTGGGAGCTGCTGAAACACGCAAAAAATGTTTTCAGACTTAAGGCAAGCTGCCTGAACAGAGCATGACTTCTCCAGTAACTTCTTTGGAGGGTTATAGGCAGCAATGCCTTCACTGAATCACAGCTTTGAACCCCCGTTGAGGAGGTGTCTCTCCTTTCGATCAGTGTTAACGGGGGTTGACAACAAGCTGGCTAGCTTTTGAATCATTCCACTAAGGTTGTCCTGTTTGTGTATCTGTACTCCTGTCCTGGCCCTGTTCCTTTTTCTAGAATCATGAAACAAAGGAAGGAGAAAAGAGAATATATCAAGGTTTTTGATGGAAGAAACCATTCAGTGCTATCCTCTTCTCTTTCCTCAACTTGGACCCAGTCCAAGTCACAACCACAATATTTAGATGTGAAATGTCATTGATAATGTGAAAAAAATATGCTGTAGTCATATAAACAGCACACTCAGTAGAGTTCTCTCATGTTTGCAGGGCATGATCTTTATCTATTCATAAACAACAGATTACTGATTGCTTTGGACAACAACCACCTGAATATGCCTCACTGTTTTGTAAGGTATGAATATGGGCACACCTCCTGGGTGGTTTTCCTGTTTCATGCCCTAGCAATGCCCCAGTGGTAGTATCTGGCTGGTGGTTAGATGGATCTGGATGGTTCAGGATGGCTTCACTCCTCTGTCTGGCATGTAGGGGAGGAAAGACTGAAGGCTGAGCTCAGAACCCCTCTTCCATATAATTTTAGGGCCTCCCTAGATGGTCTTCCCAGCTAAGTAGTTGGACATTTGGACATCTTTTATGGTAACTCAGGCTCCAAAAGGCTAAGATGGAAGTTGCTACATGTTTTAGAGTGTGAGCACAGACCTCTATTGATCAAAGCAGTTTTGAGCCAACCCAGATTCAAAGGAAGTAAGAATAGACTCCAACTTTCCCTGAAAAAGAAAATTAAAAAATGTGTGGCATTCTTTTATACACCTCAGGACATGATACATATTCGGTGCTTAATACCAACATATGGAATATTTCATGTCCTTCACTTCACTTCCATCTGTGCATTCGACTCAATTCAGCACTGGGCAGACAAGAATTCACATTCAAATTTAGTGACCCCGTATTCCCTGTTCTGTGTACACATGTGCATGCGAGCCGGTCGCTGGCCCTGGCCCTTCTCTTTGTTCCTCTCTCTCCATGTCATCTGTGTTAGAGTGAATTTGAGCAGCTAGCCTGACTTCCAAAACATTTTAAAGTGTTGTGTGGTAAGAGGTGAGGAAGATAATTTCTCTCCAGGAAACAATATGGCACAAGTGCCATATATTCAGCAGTGGGTCAACCAAGTGTTACTTCAGGATTATAAATGAGAAACAAATTGCCAGTGGATGATGAACTGAGGCCTGACCTCTCCAAGCCCATCGTGGGCTTTCTCCTCGACAGGACATATTGACGGGAAGGACAACAAAACCAGAGCTAGTGAAATTGGAAGTGATAGGACGTCACATGGGGGTGGGGATAGCCAGGTTTTCTTATTTGTTTTCCTGACTATAATCGAATACAATTATGCGACAGAAAGACCAAGGGAGGGAGGGAGGTGGGCAAGGAAGGAGACAAGAAGGGGAAAGCTGAAAGCAGGGTTGGGGTGGGGGAGATGAAAGATACAGAAGATGAAAAATTGCTGGAGGAAAAAAACGGTTCTCCTAGTTAATTTCTTCAGCTCAGACCCAAATTAACTGTGTCCTACCAAGTATCCCTCAATACAAAATAAGCTTTATTTCTGTGCTGGCTATCCCTAAGTAAAATATTTTGAGCTGTTATAACTATTAGAAGGCAAGAATTGTTTCTTTTGTTTGCTTATTCCATGGCCTTTTCAGTATCTGACACAGTATGGTAGGAACTGTGTATATAATAAAACCAGGTTACATGAAAGAAAATATGACCGAATCTAAACATGCAACCAGATTAAGATATAATGAATGGATCACATGTACTGGCTTTATTGTTACATTAAACGCACCAATATACATCACCTTTGTAGATATGATCTAAGTAAAATTATTGAAATAATTAGATATTTGTGAATGGCCATAAGGTCCGTTTACACTTTTTTTTTTTAAGGCTTTATCTATTTATTCATGAGAGACAGAGAGAGACAGAGACACTGGCAGAGAGAGAAGCAGGCTCCATGCAGGGAGCCTGACATGGGACTTGATCAGGGTCACACCCTGAGCTGAAGGCAGACGCTCAACTGCTGAACCACCCAGGAACTTCTTTTACATAAAAAAATAAATCTTAACCATTCTATCAATACCACCCAATTATATACTCATTTGCTTTTTTTTTTTTTTTTATGGTCCCTCTTCCCCCATTAAAATACCATCCACAAGAATGAGGATTTTGTTTTGTTGATCATTATTTCCTAAGCAGTTAGAACTCTTTCCCAATGAAAGGTGCTCCATGAATATTGGATGAATAAACAGACACAATATAATAGTTACAAAGTCGAGAGGGCAGATGCTATCGATGAGCCAGCATGTCTGCCTTGGGCCATCTGAGGCCACTGGTAGCTAGAGACAGTTTGCAGCATTTCTTAATCAGAAGCCCTGGTCTGTCTCCCTTCTCTGCCTGAGAGCTTTCTCCACCACTAAGGGAGCTTGCTCTCCACCATCAGATGCAATTCTGTAGCTTATCGCCCTTGTGAGCAATGCTCCCCCTGGGGCAGGATGAGAGTTAACAGGAGAGTGCGAGAGTTGGCCTGCTTCCAGTAGGTAAGAGAGTCCTGGGGTGAGTTTCACAGTGCTGCTCAGAGGGCCCTACGGCCAGGCAGGATGGTGCCGTCCTTGCTCTTAGGAGCAACTTCCTCATGAATACATTCACTGTGGGCTCTTCTCTGTCCCACTCTCCTCTCTCTCTACTTGGGTTTCTCAGGACTACACTTTGGAGAACCCAAACTATGGACACTTAAAAGTCATTAACGAGCAAGTGTGTAATGATTAAACTTTTTTATTTTGTTATTTGTCTGAATCAAGGGGAAAAAAAACAACAAATTCAGGAGTCATTAAAATTATGCATCAAAACAACTCAGTCAATACTTACAAAGTACTAATAGATTTCAGGCAGGTTTTGTCCAGGAGTGTGTATTCATCCTTATGCTTTATGCCAGTGCCTACATCCCTGCCACTCCTAAGTACCTTTCTAGGTTTAAGTTGTAGAAAAGAACTCATCTTAAGTAAAGCATAGATAATCTTATTTCATGTTTAACAGTTATTTTTCCTGGAACTTCAAAAATTACAGTTCTTTTTTTAATTTATTCATTTATTGGATAGAGAGAGAGAATGAGCACAAGCAGGGGGCAGGCAGGGGGAGAAGTAGAAGCAGGTGCCCTGAGAAAGAGGGAGCTTGACATGGAACTCGATCTCAGAACCCTGGGATTATGACGCGACTGGAAGACGTTCAACAGACTGAGCCACCCAAGTGCCCTACATTTCAAGATAAGCAGTTAAAACACGGAAGAGTGACCTTTTTTTGTGTGTATTATCAATAAGAATCTTCAGGCTTTGTGTATAATCCTTCCAAGTGTCATTTTGAAGAGTATTTGTTTTCTAGTGAATTTTTCAAATACATTCCATCTGTGAAACATCTCTTTTTGAAAAGACGACCTTTAAACATGAAGTTGAAAAGAAATTTGTGGTAACTAATTTTACCATTAAATGAGAAACATCAAAACTGATATGTTTTTATTGCTATATTACTTAGCAATAGTACTTTTTGATGTTTGGCATATTGATCTTTTTTTTTTTTTAAGATTTATTTATTTATTCAGAAAGAGAGAGAGAGGCAGAGGGAGAAGCAGGCTCCATGCAGGGAGCCCGACGTGGTACTCGATCCGGGGCCTCCAGGATCACACCCTGGGCTGCAGGCGGCGCCAAACTGCTGCGCCACCAGGGCTGCCCCTGGCATATTGATCTTGTGTGATTTAGCAAAATCACATAAAATGAGATCCATCCTTTTTGTTACCAAAAACATACTACTCGCTAACCTATGTGAAAAGAAAGTGAAAAAGAAGAGAGATTATGAGAAGGTTGTATCTTAGCACCTCTCTTTGTATGTGCCATGTAAGAAGGTCGCATTAAAATTGCTACACCTTATTGCTAAATCAGATGACCATAATGAGTTCTTTGGTGTTTATATAAGCCTCATAATCACAGTGTTTGGAAAAAAATAGGCAAGTTTATTTCACTTTTATGTAATAGTTCTAAATTAATTGTCAACATTCACAAAACAATTTTGTTCTACATGGACACTTGGCAGCTTGGATATCTCCAGCGTCATGAAACCACATCCCATACAGCATTTCCATTGTCTCAAAGCTGAATCAGCTTGGTCCCTAGCAGCTCTGTCAGTGGAGAGGATAAGGCCACAATCCTGAGGACTCAACATGGAAGTGGAAAACATCACTTCTGCTCACACTCCATAGGTAATTTGCTTAGGTAGACACTCCTCCCTGGGAGGGAAGAGAGAGAAATATGTTGTTCCCATGTTCCCAGAAGGAAGGAAAGACAGGTTTTGGAGGACCGCTCACTACTCCCTAAGCAAACAGTTAAGGCTTTCGGTGTAATAGGTATACCTATTACAGGTATAAAAACATTTTGTGTGATTTTAGAATTCTTGAGATTGGTCTGAGTTTAAAAGGCGGTATCTGTAATATTCATTCCCATTGTGTGTGCCTAAGAAATGGTGTCTACCAGTCTTATGAACAAGGATTCTAGTTTTTAATGTATAAATTAAATCTAGTTTATGCCATGTTTTAATAAAATATCAATGCAAAACAATTAGTGACTTTTCACATTCAAAGAAGTTTAGTGGCAAAATGTCTCCTGTAGGCATGTCTAACTACTTGTGCACAGATTTATTTCAAAGTCGTTACAGAATCATTCTGATTCATAACATTCTAGATTTTTGTCAAAGCTTAAAAATAGCAATTGCCATCATTGCACACATCCTTCCTTGGTGATGAAATCCATGACACCTCGCACGTAGGTAAGGACAGCTTTTTTTTTTCGATGACCGTATGCATAATATTAGTCACATAACAAACAAATAATCTTCAAATCCTCTGCTACTGCCATGCCTTTGAGAGCAGAAAATATCAATAATTTCATCTTCCAACACATCTTAACATATAGGTGGAGACATTGATTAGCCAGATGCACAACATGTTTAGAAACATTCACACTTTGAATACTTATCACTATAATTATAATTATTTAATAATTGTCTCAGCCTTCTGTTTCAGAAACATCAGTCTTCTTTGCATTGTTCTATTGTGTAGAGATTGAAAGCTATAGATTTAAAATTGATGATTTGTATACACTACTATAGCATTAATTTTACAAAATAGAGAGGCTTACATGAGCCAGCTTGATAATGGTGTCATCTAGCTTCGTGAAATAATTTCTCAAGAATACTTATTTATGAAATAAAGTAGATCTAATGCACATAAAAAATGCAGGGATATTTGTCTATTTTGTATTATTTATTCATGATACTTCTCTTTTCCTCACTCTTGCCATGGTTTAATATGGAGAAAAAAAACTCTACTTTTCCAGTGAACTTTGCCTTGACCAGGTATTTTTTTTCCTTTTCCTTTTCTTTTTCTTTTTCTTTTTCTTTTTCTTTTTCTTTTTCTTTTTCTTTTTCTTTTTCTTTTTCTTTCTTTTTCTTTTTCTTTTCTTTTTCTTTTTCTCTTTTTTCTTTTTCTCTTTCTTTTTTCTCTTTCTTTCTTCTTTCTTTCTTTCTTTCTTTCTTTCTTTCTTTCTTTCTTTCTTTCTTTCTTTCTTTTTTTCCTTTCCTTTCCTTTCCTTTCCTTTCCTTTCCTTTCCTTTCCTTTCCTTTCCTTTCCTTTCCTTTCCTTCTTTCCTTCTTTCTTCTTCTTTTTTTTGCCACTGGAATGCAAATAGAACAGATTTACCATTACCGAGCAGAGGTTTTTAGAGATGTGTGTTTCCACTCACCACTCTGGGAACACATCCCATGTAAGATAGGCCCCTTCATCCTGGATCCCAAAGTGAGGAAACACACAGAGGAGTGTCTCATCCAGCTTGCATCCTACATCCAGGTCCAGCAACGATAAACCCAGTAGAGTGCTCAAGAGTCATAATAGACTCTCAGACGCTGAAGCAAGACATAAATGCAAGGCATTATGAACATCGAAGTTGCCAGCGGAATATTGTGTATGATCACGACAGAACCAGACTGATGCCAAGAGTGGCACCAGATGTAGAATGTTGCCAGGACAAAACCTCAACAGCGTGGTATTTGCATTAGAGACTCATGGTTCAGGCATTCGGCTGTTATTGCAGATGCAAAATATTCAGCCCATGTAAAATAGTGGGATGAAATTTGGTAAAACTGTCACCTGACATAACTTTGGGGTAGAACTGTTCCAAATGAGCCCTGGAACAAGGGCACAGGAGTTCCCTGAGCTGGAGTGGTTTCTGCTTGTTCTGAGCAGAAACAGGAAGAGGCACTGTATGTTTCTGTTTACTCCTCTGAATCCTTCCTCTTCCCTAAAACCCCATGTCCCAGAGGAGAGGAGCTCCTTCAGGTTGTGTCCTAGAATGAGGAGACTTTAATCCCACACTTAATCTGTGGCTAATCACAGCTAAATCTAGCAGAGGTCATCTCCGCAAATTACAGCATATAGTTTAGTAGAGAAGCAGCCAAAAATGCATAGACCTGTGAGTCATTAACATTTGTCACTGTCACTCACTGGTTTCCAGGGTTATTATATGCATATGGCAGGGCAGATATAGACAACTAGATTTTCCTTTACACTGTCAGAAATATATTTTTGTCATTAAAATATTTTGAAAAAAATGCTTTGATTTTTTTCTTTTCTACAATATTTTAAAGTATTCATGAAATGGTTGCATTTATAATCCATCTAAATGTTCATCCTTTTATAGTTTTGTATTATATTGCTTCCCCATGTCTTAGAATCATCATATAGTCTTTTTTTTTTAAAGTTCTATTTTGCCTAATGTATGTGTCTGGGATATCAGACTTCAGATTCTTAAAGGGAAAAATTAATTGTTTTTTTTTTGGAAAAATTAATTGTTGATTACAATCAGCAGTTGAGCCAATTAAAAAAATAATCTCTGCTAAAATAGTTGGTGTTTAAATTGCATATAATATTCTCACTAAAGGAATACATCAATAATTTACCTAGAGATAATGTTTTAGCAGGCAATGTTTAAAAGAATTTAGACTAATGAATTGCATAATCATTCACAAAATCAGTCATTATCTATCAAAGATTCCTTCAATAATTTGTCTAATGTTCAGATTTTAGATTTGTAATTACAAGGTTTTTTTTTTTTTAATTTATTTATTTATGATAGTCACAGAGAGAGAGAGGCAGAGACACAGGCAGAGGGAGAAACAGGCTCCAGGCACCGGGAGCCCGACGTGGGATTCGATCCCTGGTCTCCAGGATCGCGCCCTGGGCCAAAGGCAGGCGCCAAACCACTGCGCCACCCAGGGATCCCTAATTACAAGGTTTTAAGGGCTACTCCAATCAGCTGTATAAATCCATAACTTTCCCAAAAAATAAAATATTGTATACTAAATCAGACTTTCTATGATGATTAGAAAGGTAAATTTATTTCAAAAATCAATGTGTTTGTAGCTGATATGCAGTATTTTGATCTAAATTCCATGCTAAAATAAAAGTTGGTAATATTATTATATAATAATAGTTTTGAAGCAAGCAGACCCAGTCAGAACCCAGGAGCAGGTCCCACAGGACTAGCCAAGCGGGTCCTTGGCTGCGTGTAGGGGAGGACTCAAACATGAACCAGAGGAACTGAAAAGAGAGGTTATCGTGTAGTGTAAACGACAGGTATAGCAGACAGAGTGTCTGGACTTGGAAAGGAGAGTGAATCTTGATGTCATGTAGAGCTAAGGGGTTATATTAGGAAAAGTTCGAGGGTACACATTCCTCCAGGAATTCAGGGTAGGTTCCAATCAAGGGCAGATGTGAAGTGAACAATAGGTGCTACTCCATAAATAATCAAAGCATTGATGCCAAGTATCAGCCCAGGTTGGTTTGAAGCTAAGTCCTGGAACGTGTTTGGGATCTGGCTCTTGTTAGGTGTTATCAGGTGTTTGGGGCCTAGGGCAAAATTCAGAGAATGATTAACTTTCTTGCTTCCCCTGGAAGTGGGGTCTTTGGCTTATTCAGAGGCAAAATGTGGAACATGAGTAAATGGGGCCTAGCAGAAAACCAGCAGAGAGGGAGCTGGAGTCCCGTCTGCACCCCCCCCCATACTAGTTTTGACTCTTTCTTGTAAAATGATCCCTGAATAACTTCTGTGTCCTTTTTGAGTAACCTGATTTTCCTGAAGGTCCTTTTGTTAAGTCATCCCTACATTGAGTCAATCCAGTACCTCTTTCACTTATAAAATATATCTCAGTCTATTACTTATCGGTTGTGCAAAGTGAAGAAAAAATTCATTTTTGTCATATTTCCTCATTTAAATGTGGACAATAATATTCTCATGTAGTTACTGTGAATAAAATTTTTTAACACAAAACAGAGTATCCAGTATATAATAAGTATATAAGTGTGCATTTCCACGTCACTGAGAAATTCCCACCTCTTCCCTGTGTAATCACCTATCTTGTTTCCAGAAGTCTTCTTTATTCATAAAAATGAATTTTCTCTTTGTACTTAGCAATGCCTACAGGTAGTAGACAAAATATGTCCTTATACAAAGGAAAGCAATGTGCGTCCGTATACATACCAGTTATAATTCTCAACATTGATATAAGTAGCTATACTCTTAGAGAATTATCCATGGATATGTATGTGCACGTGCCTGGGTGCATTTATCTACATGTTCAGATTAGTAGAGAAGAGGGAAAGGATATACTTTGTAATAGACAATATAGCCTCTGTTGGAGTATAGATGATAAATAATAATAACGTGTGGCCTTTGAGTCATTTTGGAAGTCACCCTTCTTCTCAAATATAAGGGAATCAAGTCAAATTCTTTAATTTGAAAAAATTTTTAAAAATTTGACGACAATTAAGACTCATGTTTCTAACAAGGCCCCATTTGTTGGGCTGTCACAATAAAAATTAACACCAGCATTTATGAGGCCCTGGCTCTTTTCTCCTGGAGGAACTATCCTGCCCATTGTTTGTCATGACCCCTGGCTCTACATGTCAAGAAACTCTTCTTTCTCTGTTGTGCTCTTTGGTCACAGCTTCTGTGAACGGGTATTCTGGGGCCCTCCATCCTTGGTATCATACTCCCTCTAAAGACTACTGCTTATGGAAGACTAATGGTCTGTGATTCCAAAAGTCAGTGGTGCGTTTAGTTCAACCTCATGGTTTCTTTGCTAACAAGATCCCTTCACAAGTTCAAGTTCGCTAGACATTGCATTTGTCACTAATGGCAGGCAGTTTTCCCCAATCATATGTATCAAATCTGCTTTATTTTCTGCTGCTTTGCTCCCATGTGCCCCACCTCAATTCAGTTCTCAAATTTGAGCACTCTCTCGTGCTCCCTTCCTCCCTCCCTCTCTCTCTTCTCTCTCTCTCTCTCTTTCTCTCACACTGTCCAATAAAGATATTTTACTGAAACTCTGGATCTTCCATTGTTTGGAGTTAGAATCGGTGGCTTCAGCTTAGAAAGCCCTTCATCCCTTCATCTGTGCCCACCAGCTGGCCAGTTCGTTTAGGTATAAACCCATCTCTTCCCACATGGGTTTTAATCCAGCCCACAGAAGCTCGCACAACCTAGCAAGGGTTCATATTCTGAGTCCTGTTTCTAGTTTCTCCCCTGGAACTTTGACCCAGCAAATACATGTGGGTTTTTTTGTCTGTTTGTTTGTTTTCTTTTTTCTTCCTTGTTGCAGATGATGATTAAGTAAATCTTTTCTGTTACAAACATGGATTACTGTTTTTAAAGTCTCCAGTATTAGTTTTCTCACTTTTTGCCATGCAGCTGTTAAGTCAATGCCACATATTTTTGGGGTTGGCTAAGACAGAGCCCTGCTTCAAAAAGTTGCATTCTCTGTGAGCTAGGATCCTAATTTTCCATATTGTTAGGAACTGTATTTAATAATGAGAAAGCAAAACTATCCATCCAGTGGCCTCCATCCTGGTAGTTCAAAGAAGTCAAAAGGAATGTTCAAGAAACCAATTATTTAGTGATAAGTATGTAAAAACTGCAAAATATGAGAGGCAACTTGGGAAGTAATGAGAATGAAAGACAGCAAAGGTGACATCCCACTGAAAGAAGAGAGAAACAAACAAACAAAAAATATTAGCCCTTTGAAAATACCTGCATTGCACTTTCTTAAATTATGAGTTGGATACGATGCTTAAATAACTAAGTCTTCCTCCAGATATCAAGGAGGCAGATGAAAAAAAAGAAAGCCTTCAAATAGAATAAGTAGATTGTTTGCTTATTATGCCAACAACTTTAGAAGGTCCTGACTTTTTAGAAAGAATAATAAGTAACAAATAAGTTGTTTAGAAATGGCTAGTAGTACCATTCTCTGTGAACCAAATAAGGACAAAAACATTAGCTACGGCGTACTTACACATATAGTTGTATATATAACATGGGATTAATTAAAGGCACCTAGGGCATTATTCAAAGGTGGAGAGAGGCAAGTTTGAGGGAGGACCCCCTAAATATAAACAGAGTAAAGAAAAGGAAATTAGTCTGTTAAAGCAATGAGCTTCAAGAAATTGATTTTTACTAATGATAACAAATAGAAATGTTCTCAGGAAAGCAAGTTCAAAAGGTAAATGAGTCCCGGAAATCACAAAGCCGACTTTCGGAAATCATTTCAGCTGTACTTTCTAAAAGTTTATATTGAATAAGAAAAAGAATGAAAATAAACCATCCAAACTCATAGCTACATAATACTGTGAAATTTAAATCTGATAACATGGACATAAGGAAAGAACAATCAGGATAAAAGTAGTTCAAAGATATGCTTCTCCCAGAACACAAGGCAGAGGAACATCCTTTAAGATGTATTTTGTATTTAGGAAGAGATAACCAAAATAAAGCATCAGTACTGTCCTTTAAAGTAAACGATATCTGGGAAACGAACTAGTGGTGGTGGAAGGGGAGGTGGGCAGGGGGTGGGGGTGACTGGGTGGCGGGTACTGAGGTGGGCACTTGACAGGATGAGCACTGGGTGTTATTCTGTATGTTAACAAATTGAACACCAATAAAAAATAAATTTATTAAAAAATAGATTTGATACTGGTGGAGCAATTAAAGTGTATAATCCTTTTTATATATTTTTTCCTTTTTATATTTTATTTACATTTATTTTATTTTTTTCCCATTGCTAACAGTAATACGTGCAGATCATGACCTGAGCCCAATGCAGACACTCAACCATCTGAGCCAACCTGGGTGCCCCAAGTATAATACTTTAATATATTATTGGATTTTATATACAAATAGTTTGTTGAGAGCTTCTGCATCTGTATTAAAGAAGGATATTGACTATGGTTTTCCTTTTTTGTAATGCATTTCCCTGCTCTGGTTATTAGTAGGTCATCAAATTATTTAATAGCTATAGGTCCATTTCAATGATTGATTTCTCCTTGTTTGAGTTTTGGTTTGTGCTTTTCAATTATTCTATTTCATCTATATCATTAAATTTGAGGGCATGGAACTATCTGTATTATTCCATTATAATCCTTTTAAGGTCCATGAGATCCGAAGTGATGACACTTTCTCATTTCTGATATTTGTGATTTATGTCTTCTCTCCTTCATTTTTGTTAGACTGCCTATGGCTTTTCAATTTTCTTAGTCTTCTCAAAGAACTACCTTTTGATTTTGTTGATTTTCCTCATTATTTTCTTGTTTTCAGTTTTATGTATTCTGTAATTTTTATTATGTCTTCTCTTCTGTTTGCTTTAGATTTAAAATTGTTCTTTTACTCTCATTTCTTGAGGAAGAAGTTTAGGGTATTGATTTTGGATCTTTTTTTCTGATATGATGTAAATTTCCCTCTAAACACTGCTTTTGCTGAATCACACTCATGTTTTTAATATGTTTACATTTTTCTTACATTCAAAATATTTTTTTTCAAAATATTTTCTAATGAGAATTTTTTCACTAAGTCATGTGTTGTTTGGGCAGCCTGGGTTGAGCTTGGAGGCACTAGTCTTGTGTGCCGGGACATTCCAATTACCTCTCCCAACACTTCCGTCACGCAGCGAGCCTAGGCCTTTTAGAAGCGAGGTTACCTGCAGGCAGGATGTGGAGGTACAGGCCATAAGCTCAACTCTCAGAAGTGTGTATGCATGGGAGGCAGATGAATGCTACGCACTCGGACATGGGAGTTGGAACCTAGCTACACTCTGATTGAAGAAGGTCTTTGGAAATCGCTGTATTCAACTCAGATACACGTGAGTTCAGGCACAACGATTCCACATGCTTTTCTCACAACCTCTCCCAGCAACTACCATGAGGATGTTAGCAGCTACGTCTACAGTGAGGCAGGATGAGGGAGGGTTGTGCCCTGACCTCAGCTCTCACAGGGAAGCATGCCTAGAAGCCAACTCTCAACTAGCTGCGTTCTTATGGCAGTGAGAAGGTAGTATTCTCAGTCAGAAGGTTCCAAGATTACCACTCTACTGCACCTGGAGATACCGTCCAGGTCTGCATTGTTAACTTGCGTCTCAGAAGCCTCTGGCAAACGTCTCTGGTGAAGACGAGTGAAACTCACTCTGCAGGCAGTGTGGAACTGTGAGGGACTGAGGGTGAGCTCAAGTCTCAGAAGTAAGGTGCTTTTGGACAAGGCGATCAGCTACCTTCTCACATATGGAACTTAGTATGTAGCACCATTCTGCCACAGGAATTACTAGGAAATCGCTGGATTGAGCTTGGAGGCACTAGTCTTGTGTGCCGGGATATTCCAATTACCTCTCCCAACACTTCTGTCACGCAGCGAGCATAGGCCTTTTAGAAGCGAAGGGTACCTGCAGGCAGGATGTGGAGGTACAGGCCATAAGCTCAACTCTCAGAAGTGTGTATGCATGGGAGGCAGATGTCTGCTACCCACTCGGACATGGGAGTTGGAACCTAGCTACGCTCTGATTGAAGAAGGCCGTTGGAAATCGCTGTATTCAACTCAGATACACGGGAGTCCAGGCCCAATGCTTACACATGCTTTTCTCCCAACCTCTCCCAGCAACCTAACATAAGGATGTTAGCAGCTACATCTACAGTCAGGCAGGATGCGGGAGGGTTCTGCCCTGACGTCAGCTCTCAAAGGGAAGCATGGCTATAAGCCAACTCTCAACTAGCTGCGTTCTTATGGCAGTGAGAAGGTAGCAGTATTCTGAGTCAGGATGTTCCAAGATTACCACTCTACTGCACCTGGAGATACCGTCCAGGTCTGCATTGTTAACTTGCGTCTCAGAAGCCTCTGGCAAACGTCTCTGGTGAAGACGTGCGAAACTCACTCTGCAGGCAGTGTGGAACTGTGAGGGACTGAGGGTGAGCTCAACTCTCAGAAGTAAGATGCTTTTGGACAAGGCGATCAGCTACCTTCTCACGTATGGAACTTAGTATGTAGCACCTGTCTACCACAGGAATTACTAGGAAATCGCTGGATTGAGCTTGGAGGCACTAGTCTTGTGTGCCGGGACATTCCACTTACCTCTCCCAACACTTCCGTCACGCAGCAAGCCTAGGCCTTTTAGAAGTGAAGAGTACCTGCAGGCAGGATGTGGGGGTAGAGGTCTAAGCTCAACTCTCAGAAGTGTGTATGCATGGGAGGCAGATGTCTGCTACCCACTCGTACACGGGAGTTGGAAACTAGCTACACTCTGATTGAAGAAGGTCTTTGGAAATCGCTGTATTCAACTCAGATACACGTGAGTTCAGGCCCAACGCTTCCACATGCTTTTCTCACAACCTCTCCCAGCACCTAACATAAGGATGTTGGCAGCTACGTCTACAGTCAGGCAGGATGCGGCAGGGTCCTGTCTTGAGCTCAGCTCTCAAAAGGACGCATGGCTCGGTGCGGTAAGTCAGGAGGTTCAATGAATACCGCTCTGCTGCACCTAGAGACAACCATTGAAGACTGCAACTTGCCCCCTGCGTCCCATGAGCTTCTGGCATACATCTCTAGTGAGGATGTTCGATACTCTATCTGCAGGCAGTGTGGAACTGTGAGGGACTGCGTGTGGTCTCACCTCTCAGAATCAAGTTCCCCTGGACACTGCGTTCAACTAGCTTCTCTTGTATGGAAGTTAGTATGTAGTGCCAATGTATGAGAGGAATTCCTCGGTAGTCGCTGAATTGAGGTTGAAGACACTTGTCTCCTGGCCTGCACCTTCCAATTGCCTCTCACACCACTTCTGTCACGCATTGAACCTAGGCCTGTTAGAAGCGAAGTGTACAAGCAGTCAGTGTGGGACCCAGGAAATTTCTTTTTATTTGTTTATGATAGTCACACAGCGAGAGAGAGATAGAGAGGCAGAGACATAGGCAGAGGGAGAAGCAGGCTCCATGCACCGGGAGCCCGACGTGGGATTCAATTCCGGGTCTCCAGCATCACGCCCCTGGCCAAAGGCAGGCGCTAAACCGCTGCACCACCCACGGATCTCGGGACCCAGGAAATTTAACAAAAATCCCCTACACCTGGACAAGCAGAGCAGGACTGATTCCGTTTTGTGCTACACCTGCCACCTCCTGTATGACTCCTACATAACCTGCTTATTATTTAAGGTGCTGCCCCACCCTAGTCGAGCCGCTGGGCACACCCTAATCGGAAATCGGCTCATAACAATGTAACCCTGCTTTGTGCCCGCCAAAACTGCGCACCAATTCTGACCAAAGTAATAGGCCAGCTCAAATGGATACTATAGGGTAAGATGTAATTCAATCAGCCACCTGAGTGTGGACCGACATGACTGTGCAACTTTCTGTGTATCCCATGGGCCCCTGGCCCCTATAAAGCTGCTATGCCTCTTAGTCTCGGGGTCCAAGTCCCTGCTCTGCTGTGTCGGGTATACTTAGAGCCACGCTCCAGCTTGTGAATAAACCCTTGTGTGTTTGCATCGGTGTCGGCTCCTCAGTGGTTTCTCGGATTCTTAATCTTGGCCACAACATTTGGGGGCTCGTCCGGGATCTGAGAGACCTCCAGGACCTTATCCGGAGGATTTCACGCGTGGTGAGTGCACTCAACTTTTTCCACCTTTTGCACGCGTATTCTCTGAGAGCTCTAACCTGTAGGAATTCCAATCTGTATTAGGTCGGCATTGGCTTAGGCGGATGCGCTGGTGGGCCATCAACCGGGGGTCTTGAGGAGACGTCCCTTGCCCCTGCCTGGAGGATGGAGGTCCTATCTGTAAGGAGGACAGAGGTCCTCATCTGTATGGTGGACGGGGGTCCTCATATGAAAGGAGGATGGGATCCTCATCTGTATGGAGGATGGGGGTCCTCATCCGTATGGAGGACAGGGTCCTCATCCGTAAGAGGACGGGGGTCCTCATCCGTAAGTAGGACGGGGGGTCCTCATCCGTATGGAGGACGGGGTCCTCATCCGTAAGGAGGACAGGGGTCCTTATCTGTATGGAGGACGGGGGTCCTCATCTGTAAGGAGGACGGGGGTCCTCATCTGTAAGGAGGGCTGGCTGCCAGCCCTTCGGATTACTTTCTGTCTTGTCTCCGCAGCCGCACTAGAACGTTTGTCTGTTACTGTGTTCTTGTTACCTGTTTGCGTGCTGGTCTGTGTTACCTGTTTGTGTGCTGGTCTGTGTTACTGTGTTCTTGTTAACTGTGTGTTTGACTGTGTTATTTGTGAACTGTCATAACTGTCTGTGCCTTGGTGTGGACGGGGGACATAATGGGGCAGATGCAAACCATACCCTTGTCTCTTATGCTCTCCCACTTCTCGGATGTTAGGGAAAGAGCTCTTATTCTGAGCATAGACATACAGAGAGAGAGATTCCAAATTTATTGCATATCAGAATGGCCAACCTTTGATGTGGGATGGCCCCGAGAAGGAAATTTTCACCTACCTATTATCTTACAGGTTAAGGCCGTGAACTTCAGGGACAAACCAGATGGCCACCCTGACCAGATGCCCAACATCCTGGCCTGGCAGGACATGATCGAGAATTCCCCTCCTTGGCTAAAACCCGTTTTTACTCCCCAAAGCACACAACTGCCTGAAGGTAAGGAGAGACTCCGGGTCCACCGCCAGACTCTAATGGCAGGTCTCCAGGCTGCCGCGTGCAAGACTACCAATCTGGCCAAGGGCTATGATGTGAGACAGGGTAAGGATGAGAGTCCAGCAGCCTTCTTAGAGGGAGCAATAGAGGCTTTTAGGCAGTACACCCCTATGAACCCAGAAGCCCCGGAAACAAAGGCCGCAATTATCATGGCTTTTGTTAACCAGGCCGCTCTGAACATTATAAAGAAATTGCAAAGAGTAGAGAGACTGGGAGAGAAGAGCTTGCAGGACTTAGTGATAATAGCAGAACGAGTCTATTATAGAAAAAGTCCGGAAGAACTGCATGTTACCACCCCACACGCTATTAAAGGGGTACTCAACAGCCCCCAGACAGCTGGATCAGCAATGCCCATCTGACCCACTATCAGAGCCTCCTGCTAAACCCCACCAGAATTTTATTTAAGCCACCGACAACCCTGAATCTGGCAACGCTACTCCCTAACCCAGACTGGGACCCCCCTCTGCATGACTGTCAAGAAATTTTGGCACAGGTGTACGGAATCAGCGCTGATCTCCAGGACCAGCCACTGCCGAACGCCGATGCCACCTGGTACACGGACGGCAGCAGTTTTGTCCGAGAAGGGGTCCGATTTGCGGGGGCAGCCATACCATAACCACGGAGACGGAGACCGTCTGGGCGGAGCCATTGACAGCCTGAATGTTGGCTCAATGGGCAGAACTGATCCCACTGGCCAAGGCGCTGACCATGGGGGAAGGTAAACGAATAAACATCTACACCGACAGCAGGTACGCCTTTGCCACCGCTCACATTCACGGAGCCCTTTACAGAGAGAGAGCTTCTGACAACAGAGGCAAAGACTGTTAAAAACAAAACGGAGATTCTTGAACTCCTGAGGGCCCTCTGGCTGCCCAAGGCCCTAGCCATCATCCACTGTCGGGGCACCAAAAGGCAGACACGCCAGTAGCCAGGGGAAACCGGCTAGCCGATTTAAAAGCAAAGGAGGTGTCCCTTTTGGTGACCCAGGTCTTAGCAACCACGCTACCTGATCCGGGGGAACGGAACCTGCCGGACACCCCCAACTATAGTGATGCTGACTTACACTGGATCAAACCCTTGCCTATGACCCAGTGATTTTGTGGCTGGTGGAGGGCCACAGACTCCAGCATCTTGCCAGAGGAACTGGGACGGCGAGTCCTATCCAAAACGCATCGGAGTACTCACACGGGAACAAGGAAGATGGAAGACCTCATACGACATGCAAAGATCACTATTAAAGACTTTCGAGCAAAGATCGAGCAGATGGTGGCAAGCTGCCACTCATGCCAGTTAACTAATGCCACCGCCCATGGATCTAACCCAGGCACCTGGCTCCGGGGGGACCGCCCAGGAGCCTACTGGGAAGTGGACTTCACTGAGTTAAAACCTGGAAAATACGGATACAGGTATTTATTAGTGTTTGTAGATACTTTTTCAGGATGGAGAGTGGCATTTCCCACCAAACCTGAAACGGCACAGACCGTGACCAAGAAACTGCTGGAAGACATCTTACCGAGGTATGGTTTTCCTGTTAAGATTGGGTCAGACAACGGCCCAGGATTCTTCTCTAAGGTAACACAGGGAGTGGCACTAGTACTTGGGGCAGATTGGAAATTAGATTGTGCATATAGGCCCCAGAGCTCAGGACAGGTAGAGAGGATGAACATTAAAGGAGACCTTAACTAAATTAGCCCTGGAGTCTGGGGGGGACTGGGTGACTCTCCTCCCCTTCGCCCTATATACGGTGAGGAACTCCCCATATAAAATGGGACTGACTCCCTACGAGATCATGTTCGGTCTTCCTCCACCTGTTATCCCCATTTTAAAACTTGAGGTGCTTGCTGAATTTGATGATCGCCAACTTCTTTTCTCCCTCCAAATGTCATGAACCCATGAGCAGGTGTGGCCTAAGCTGAGGGCCCTCTATGAGACGGGGCCACCCCCGGACCCCCATCGATATCGGCCAGGTGACTGGGTGTACGTGTGTACGTGTGGAGATACCAACACCGGACACTACAACCTCGCTGGAAGGGACCTTACACCGTGATCCTGACCACTCCCACCGCTCTCAAGGTCGACAGGATTACTCCCTGAGTCCACTACACCCACGTCCAGCCAGCTGACCCACACACCGTTCTCAAGAACTTTGTTCCAGAATGGAAAAGCCAACCGGACAAGGACAATCCCCTAAAGCTAAGACTGCACCGTTCTCACTAATTTCGCACCTCCAAGTCTCCCTAGTCTGAGGTTGTCCTTCAAAATAGAAAGGGATTAGACTTAGTCTTCTTACAACAAAGAGTGTGTGTGTGTGTGTGTGGGGGGGGTTATGTGCTGCCTTAAACGTAGAATGCTGCTTCTTCGCTGGAATATAAATGGCAGCGAGAACAGCAACAAGGTTGGTTAAAATCCTGGTTTAATCATTCCACCTGGCTCATTCTAAGAGCAACCTGGACCCTTGATTGGATCCTGCATAGGATCCTCTGAAAATGGGGGGAATGTGGGACCCAGGAAATTTAACAAAAATCCCCTGCCCCTGGACAAGCAGAGGAGGACTGATTCCATTTTGAGCTACACCTGCCACCTCCTGTATGACCCCCACATAACCTGCTTATTGCTTAAGGCGCTGCCCCAACCTATCCGAGCCGCTGGGCACACCCTAATCGGAAATCGGCTCATAACAATGTAACCCTGCTTTGTGCCCGCCAAAACTGCGCGCCAATTCTGACCAAAGTAATAGGCCAGCTCAAATGGATACTATAGGGTAAGATGTAATTCAATCGGCCACCTGCGTGTGGACCGACATGACTGTGCACCTTTCTGTGTATCCCATGGGCCACTGGCCCCTATAAAGCTGCTACGCCGCCTCTTAGTCTCGGGGTCCAAGTCCCTGCTCTGCTGTGTCGGGTGTATTTGGACCCAAGCTCGAGCTTGTAAATAAACCCTCGTGTGTTTGCATCGGTGTCGGCTCCTTGGTGGTTTCTCGGATTTGCAATCTTGGGCACAAGACCAGGGCCTGCTTCCCTGACCTCCCTTCCAGGGCCACACTGACCGCCCCACAGGCCCTCTGTGCCCAAGGCACACAGGCACGGGGATGCGGGGAGGGGACGAAGTGCCCCGGCCAGCCCATGCCCCCAGGACAGAGGGAGCACAGACCTCCTAGACCCTTGGTGACCTGAGGCTCCCTGACTGTCACTCTGTCCCAGCCCCACCTGGCCCGCGGGGCACAGGCTGAGTACCAGTAAAGTCCGTGGGGTCCTGACCCTGGTGTTTGGCCGCCCCTGGAAGGCACATGGGGACGTCAGCTGTGTGTGTGCCTGGCGGCGCCCCTGCAGGGGATGGTTGGGGCCTGGGTGGTGCCCCCTCCTCCTCTCTGGGGGTCTCTCCACGCCCCGTGCACAGAGTTCCTGGAGACACAGAAATGGGCTGGCTGTGCATTTTCGCGCCACAACACTTTATTAACTTTCTACAGCAAACGGGCTCAGAGCGGAGGGTGCGCACCTTCCCCTGGGGAGGGAGACCTTTCTGTCCTTTAGGGGAGGGCAAGAATCACACAGGGTGGGGGGGCGGGGGCTGGAGTCCCCCGCCTGGGAGCATGTGTGGACTCCGTGTGGGGGCGTGTGTCCTGAGGTTTCAGCCTGAGTGACGGTTCTGAGGACAGCAGAGCTGACCTGGACCTGCAGCTCATGGGCTCCTGCGCTGGGTCCCCGCAGGGCAGCTGGACCCGGGCCTCAGCACCCCTGGGGCCCCAGCACCTGGAGGAGCCTGCCTCCTGCTGTGGGTGTTGGTGGGGCCCACGGGCCTACCCCTGCTCTCCCCACCCTGCAGTGTCCCAGGATCCCCAGGGCTGCCCTAGGTCAGCGACCCAGATCTGTGGGGCACACCCAGGGCCCAGGAGGCCACATGCAGCTGTGAGAGGGCTCGCTCAGCCCGGGGCCAGAATCCAGGCCTGGCCAGGGCCATGGGGGGTGGATCCCATTAGTCTTTGTGTTGGGCCTGGGGGGGGCTCAAATCACCCCAGCCCCACAGAGCCCGGGACCAGGCCAGCCCAAGTCCCTCTGGGTTAGGGGCTGGTGTCCTGTGCAGGGTGTGCCGCCCTCCAGGAGGGACAGTGGGAGGAGGCAGGGCACAGTGCATCCTGTGCTCCACCCACCTGCTTCCACCCTGTAGGGGGCTCCCGGCATTCCCTCTTCCCTGCAACCCCTGGGTACTCTATGGGACACCAGGGCTTCTGATGGGAGTAGGCTGTCCAGAGAACCCCGGGGAGGCTGAGGATGTCCCACAGGGGACAGCTGCCCCGGGTCCTTGCTGGGGGCCCATGGTGTGGGGGCAGAGGTATGATGGTGGTGGAGTGTTGGGGGGTGGTGTAGGGGGATGGTGTGTGGGTATAGTGTGAGTGGGGAATGTGTGGGGGTGTGAGGGGAATGGTGTAGGGGGGATGGTATGGGGACGATGCCATGGGGGATGATGATGTAGCGGGATGGTGTGGAGGTGGGTAATGAGGGGGATGGCCTCCACAGAAGAGCCCCCAAGCCCCCGGGTCTCCGCTGCTTCTCTCAGAACCCTGCGTGCACTCTGCCTGCGTCCAAGCTTCTTTTGGTTTTGTTTTTTTATCTCAGACTGTTGTGCCCAAGATTGCAAATCCGAGAAACCACCGAGAAGCCGACACAGATGTAAACGCACGAGGGATTTTTTTCAAGCTCGAGCTTGCGTCCAAGTATACTGGACACAGCGGAGCAGGGACTTGGACCCCGAGGTGGGTTTTAGCTTAGTTTTAAAGGCTGGTCTCAGGGACCTCTAGAAGGGCTGGAGCAATTTCTCAAGTTCTGTTTACATTTTGATATGGGGCCTTCAAGGGCATTGAGCTCTGTTCTCATTCTAATAGGGGCTTCCCGCCCTAGGCCTGGGCTCAGTTTTTATGCTAATGTGGGGCTTTCAAAGACTTTAAGCTGTAAACTTTTGTTTTTTTCCTGTAACTGAAGTAATGGAAATTTCAGCTCTTCTTTGCAGGGGCGTGGGATGGCTGGACGTGTGCTAACACTGGACTAAAAGTGGAATGGCCTTAATTTTCTCGGCCTCCACGCGTCCCGTCTTCCTATCTAGCTCCTTCCCCCTTCCCTGGTGATCCTAAGAGAGCAATTGCAAATGACCTCTGGTGGCAGCCTGTGTTGGGGGACAGGTCCAGGGATTTGGGATCAGGAAGACCTGGAGCACCGGCGTCTGGGCTGTGAAGCCGGATTCGATGCTGCAGACTCTTATTCCCTAAGGCTATTTTGACAACTGACTTTGTACATAGAAAAGCTCTCCTTTGTCTTTAAAAGATGAAGAACAAGTCAAAGCGGTTTTTCTCTGCCCATCTGATTGCTCAGATTCCAATCTGAGACATATTTCCTGTTAATAAGGATAATTTACTATCCGTAGTACTATGGTTAAAATATTCTGACACAAGTAATTCAGAGGGATGAGGGTTTCTCATCTCTTGACAGCTCAGTCACTCATCAAGAAATGCATCTTTATGGATTTGGAAAGAATCAAGAGACATTATTACCAATGGTCATATTATTATGATAAGGATTCTTCCTTGAGATCCCAAGAAGGCAATTTTTTTTCGGGCTTGCGGAGGCCTCTTGGAGTGAGGTTAGAATCAGAAATTGTGAATTTTGGTTTCAGATAATGAACTGGTTAGCTACGTAAACACGGACAGGCACTTAGGTTCTTTTTGAATTCAATTCCCTTAAAATCTATAGAATAATTTCTAAACACCTCATTAGACTGTTGTAGGATTTCTTTATTGCTAATACAAGTTAACATTCATATGGCACATATTATGTGCCAAGAATTGTGTCATGTTTCACATAAAAGAACTCATGGGATCCTCCAACAACCCTATGGGCAGATACTGTTATCTTGATGGGCCAACTAAAGGATAGATAGGAAGAAAACATCTTGTCCAAGGTCGTTTGACCTAGCTAGTTAAGTGGATTCGAACTCAGGAAGCCTGGCTCCAGGCTGTTATGGCCACCAGAAAATATTTATTAAGTACTTACTAACGTCCTAGGTATTGTACAAATAAAGTCCAACTCTTTACTCATTAGAGCTCTATGGCACAGGCATTATTACTGTCACAGTTTTGCAGAGAAAGAAGTAGGTTCAGAGCCTAAGCTCAAGGGACTTGCCCAGAGCCCTACAATTCAGAGGCAGAAACCTTCCTTTTCCTCATAATATTCTCCTTCCACCACTTACCTTCTCCTTTCTCTAAGTCTTAATATAAATGTTGCTTCTTCTGGTCATCTTTGAGGCCCCAGTTAGACTAAGCCTTCTTATATATGTACTTGTAGTAAGCTGTATATTTACCTTTATATTGGCTACTATAATCTTGTTTAGTTGTCTTTGTCACTTTTTGGTTAGTATCCGTCTCTCCCACCAGCATGGCCTGGAGGGAGCTAGGGACTGCATCTATGTCTGGTTAACTTGGTATTCCTAGCACCTTGCACATAGTAGCTATGCACCAAATACTTAATAAATTAATGGATCCCTAACCTTCTTGAGTTGATGTTGATAAACATTAGAACATGAAATGGACAAAGATAAGAATGAAATTGCTGAATGAAATGATAAAAAGCAATTTTATCCATTCACTCATTCAGTATTTTATCAGGTGCCTACTGTATGCCATATCTGAGTGAAGGAAAACGATACGTGATTCCATTAGGGTATTATAATAGCAACATAAAAATTGGCCTTCTAAGGCATTTGCTATAGTTGAAAGCTCTAACTAAAAGGCTCAGTGATTAGGAAGGAACTCAATAAAATCAAAATAAAGTATTATCTGGGCAGTAATTTCCCAGTAAATTTGGTTTAATAAAAATTTCACATGAATCATTTCTTAACTGACACTGAAGCACTGTGAACTCTTTGGAAGACAAATGTCAAGGAAATAAATGTTATGCATTGGTAATTTTAAATGCACTTGCAATATGGTGTCTAATATAAAAGAAGTATTTTTATCTGATTTTTGCTATTTAATATCCTTTCCTGCTTTTCAGGTTGAGGAGGTGTTCATAAGTGTTTTTCTTTCCTTCTGATATAAAATTCTTACTTTGTTCCCATCGAAGGAACTCTTTAAGAATAAGGCAAAAATTAATTAAACTATTCTTAAAATGTCTTCATACTTGGAGCCTGATACATTTAAGTCAATTTTCAAAATAAATCTTATTGATTAGAAAAAAAACAAAGATTTATAGGGAAATTGAGAAGATAGTACAGAGAATTCTCATGGACTCGCACTCAATTTCTCCAATTATCAATATCTTATATTAGTACGGTACAAATATTAGCTAATGAATCAATATTAAAATATTCGCATTAACCAAAGACCGTACTTTATTCAGATTTCCTTAGTTTTTGCTAAGTTACCATCCCTCACATCACATTACACTTGTCCTCATGTTTTCTTAGGCTCCTCTGGATTGTGACAATTTTTCAGCCTTTCCTTGTTGTTGTTGAACTGGAACACTTTGAGAATTAGAGTATTTTGTAAAATTTCCCTCAGGTGGGACATGTCTGTTGTTTATCTCATGATTGAACTGCAATTGCGGATTATATACAGAGATATACTGCCATTTTTATTATATCATATAATGGATAGATACTATCAACATGATATTTCAGTCTTGGTATCGATCTGATCATCTTGCTGAGGTAGTGTTTGTCAGCTTTCTCCATAGTAAAGTGATTCTTTATTATTATTATTATTATTATAACTTTTTCATAATCTATTTTGTAGAAGGAAGTTACTATGTGTATTCCACACATAAGAGTGGGAAGCTATGCTCATCAACTTGAGGGTGGAATGTCTGCACAAATTGTTTGAAATTCTTCTACATGAGAGATTTCTCTTTCTTCTGTGTTTGTTTGTTTGTTTTTCAAAGATGTTATTTATTTATTTGAGAGAGAGAGGAGAGAAAAAGCATGAGCGAGAGGGGCAGAGGGAGAGGGAGAAGCAGGTTCCCTGCTGAACAGGGAGCCTGCCTTGGGACGTGGATCATGATCTGAGCCTAAGGCAGAAGCTTAACTGACTGAGCCACCCAGGTGCCCCTCTTTCTTTCTTTTACAATTTTTAATATTAGTATAGATTCATGGATATTTATTTTACGCTTTGGGTTATAATCCAACACTACTTATTTTGTTGCTTATATTGTCTCTGCTCTGGCCACAGGAGCTCTTTCAGTTGACACCTGTGTCCCTTTAACATATTTCCATCAGTATGGAGTCTTTTGTCCATAAATTTTAGAAAGACAAAGTTTATGTAAATCTCATTTTTGATTGGCACTTTGTTTCTGTTTGCCTCCTTCCCTCTCTCTTCGCTGTTTCATTTCTTTATTTATTATGATCTGAAAATAGGAAAGGACATAGGATTTCAAATTTTGCTGTTTTAAGGTAAATCAATTCTCCTTGGTGCCTAGCCAGTGGTTCTCAAATGTTAGTGTGGAAAAGAATAACCTGGAGAGCTTGTTAATATGGCCAGCCAACATTTTAATTTTTTTTAGGTTAAAGGAAGGGGCAGGTTAGGATTCTACATGTTAACCGGTTCCCTCAGAAAATAATAATGGAGTTCTTAGAGGGCTTTGATTTGAAAAGCAGCGAGCATGAGGGTAGATGGCTGTTCTGATACACATATTTATTATTTCTAGTGGCTTGGACCCATATACCCACCGCCTGTGATAAAAAGGGGTATAGATTTGGGGATTTTCTATCGCCATAGGAGAGAACCCTAAAATACTCAGGATCTATGCTCAGAGTTAGTTTTATATTTTAGCATTTGAGTATATATAAGATCCCCCATCTTTTTGTGCTCAGTATAGAGTGTTTAGGACCCCACAGCAGCATTTTAGGTCTGAGAGGGAACTGAGGGATCATCAGCTCTGGTCCTCTCTTCTGAGGCACAGGAAAGAAACAGAGTTCCAGAGGATTGGATTGTCCAAGTTCACATGCTTATTGGTGGTGGAGCTAGGTCTAAACAAGGTCTTTCTAGAGATTGTTGCTTCAAGACAGACACCATTGAACATAACTAGTTTAGATAGGCTTTTGTGAAATAGACAATTTTGGGTTACTCTTTCTGCTTTTATACTTTCATATAAAGGTACGACTGCATCTAGGTTTCAGGATTACCCCTTCTGTTAGTTATAAGAGTAGATGATGTAAATATCAGTGTTTGCCATTTGAAATTCTCTGTTTAACTATTTTTAAATTGAGTTTTAGAAATATTAAAACTGGCACTTAGTTCTTGGCTTGGAGAAACTCAATCTGAGTAAGGTTGGCTTCTATGACAATATTGGCAATTAGATATAGAAGCATGAAGACTTGGAAAGTGAAAGGGTAGGCAAGGTCTCACAGCTGAGGTTTTTTTCAGGGAATACTTTTGTTTAATTAATTTATCAAGCAGTATTCTGATGACGCACATGGAGACATAATTCGAATCCCTTTTAGGATGCTTCATGAAATGTAACTAGCTGGCAGAAGAAAGACTACTTTGGTTGAATGTTTTATTGAGCTAAAGTGACAGTAATTCTAGATGAGCCTGAAGCTGTGACGTTAGCGTTTTGTGGTCCTTTAAAGAACTCTGGACCAGAATCGAGTCTTGGCTTTGCCCCTTGCCACCCGTGTGACCCTGAGCAGTGCGCATTACTTCTCTTGTCTTCTCAGTTTCCTTATCTGTTAGTTGAGGGGATCGGTTTCCATACCGTTCATTAACTCTTTGTTTTTAATGACAATCATGGATTTGTCATTATTGGACCATCACTAATAAATATCACAAAAAGTGAATTCATTTCTCTTTCTCCCTCTCCCTCGTTTTTTGCATTTTTCCATTCTGGAGCTTTGATTTGCTTTTCAGAATACTTATTTATTTGAACTGGGAAAGAGTTTCAGTCATTTTCCATTCACATTCGTAACTTTTTTATGATCTACTGAAGGCCATTTCATAAATGAATTGCTGAGGATGGCTGAGCTGTCCAGTACCTTTTTTTAATTTAAATTTAAATTTAAAAAATTTTTTATTTAAATTCAATTTGTCAACATGTAGTATAATACCCAGTGCTCATCACATCACATGCCCTCCTTAAAGCCCATCCCCCCAGTTACACTATCCTCCCACCCACCTCCCCTTCCGCAATCCTTTGTTTCCCCAAGTTAGGAGTCTCTCATAGTTTATCTTCTGTGAGACCCAGGAAATTTAACAAAAATCCCCTACCCCTGGACAAGCAGAGCAGGACTGATTCCATTTTGTGTTACACCTGCCACCTCCTGTATGACCCCCACATAACCTGCTTATTGCTTAAGGCGCTGCCCCACCCTAGTCAAGCCGCTGGGCACAACCTAATCGGAAATCAGCTCATAACCATGTAATCCTGCTTTGTGCCCACCAAAACTGCGCGCCAATTCTGACCAAAGTAATAGGCCAGCTCAAATGGATACTATAGGGTAAGATGTAATTCAATCAGCCACCTGCGTGTGGACCGACATGACTGTGCAACTTTCTGCGTATCCCATGGGCCACTGGCCCCTATAAAGCTGCCACACCCCTTAGTCTCAGGGTCCAAGTCCTTGCTCCGCTGTGTCGGGTACACTTGGACCCAAGCTCGAGCTTGTAAATAAACCCTCGTGTGTTTGTATCAGTGTCAGCTCCTCGGTGGTTTCTCGGATTCGCAATCTTGGGGACAACACTGCCTCTCTCAATTTTCTCCACTCAGTTTCTCTCCTCTCCCTTATGATCCTCTTCACTCTTTCTTACATTCGACATAAGAGTGAAACCGCATGATAATTCTTTCTCCATGTGGCTTATTTTATTCAGCATAATACCCTCCAGTTCCATGTCCATGAAAATGGTAGGTATTCATCCTTGCAGATGGCTAAATAATAATACATTGTATATATAGACCACATCTTCTTTATCCATTCATCTGTTGAAGGACATCAAGGCTCCTTCCACAGTTTGGCTATTAACATTGCCGGTGTGAACATTGGGGTGCAAGTGTCCCGTCATTTCAGTACATCTGTGTCTTTGGGGTAAATACCCAGTAGCGCAATCGATGGGTTGTAGTATAGCTCCATTTCCAGCTTTTTGAGGAACCTCCACACAGTTTTCCAGAGTGGCTGCATCTGTTCACATTCCTACCAACAATGCAAGAGTGTTCCACTTTCTCCACATCCTCTCCAACATTTGTCGTTTCCCGTCTTGTTAATTTCCCCCATTTTCACTGGTGTGAGGTGGTATCTCATTGTGGTTTTGATTTCTATCTCCCTGATGAAAAGTCACGTGGAGCATTTTTTCATGTGCTTGCTCACTCTGTGTAGGTATTCTTTGGAGAAAAGCGGTACCTTTAAGTTGGAGAAGAGATGGCATCTCAAGGGGTGTTATTTCCTGTCATGGCCACATACCAGAAGGCTCTTGAGTATGTGTGTGTGCGTTTGCCTGTGTCTGTGAGGAGAGGTCGTTGGATAGAATTTGAAAGCAGATCCTCTCCATATTTATAGGTCTATATCTATTTCTCTCTCTTTCTGCACACACCTATTTCTAACCATTTTGTCTCTATCTCTATAGGGAGATCAATATATGGACGTATAGAGATTAGATATAGAAATGTTTATTTTGCATATTTAAATATAAATATATAGTTCTGTTTATAGATAATAATCATTATATTATGTGTAATACATTTAATAATAAATATATTAAGTGGAAACATAGATTTATGTTTATTTGTTTGTTTATATAAACATCTATTTATGTTCCTGGGATTGATCTATCAGTAGATCTATCACTCTATCATCTACCTAGCTAGCTAGCTATATATCCCAGGAAGAGAAAAACCCAGATCGAACAGATGGGAATATCACCCTCCGGAATGTGTCATACAAGAAGATAGGCAAAAATCTTCTGTACTTTCCTGATGTGCTGATGCAATCAACTCAGAGATGTACCTGTGATGTACTGTGGGCCAGGAGCCAGTGGTCAAGAGAGAATCCTTGAGACATTTTCCATGCAAAAAGGTGTTTTTATTAAAGTATGGGGACAGGACCCCTGGGCCTGAAAAGCTTCACCAGGATTATGAGGAGCCTTGGTTATAAACTTTTAAGTTGCTGTGTGGGGTGGGGACTCTAGAGATAAAAGAAGTTTCCAAAAGGATTTTCACACGTGAAAGATTTACAGGATCCTGGAGGTCTGGCTATCAGCAAACAAATGTTGCTTTTGGCCTCTAGCAAAGCATTAACATTCTGGCAGCTGTGAATTCTTGGAAGAATGTCCCACTCTGTCGGTTTCAAGTATTTGTTTATGGACTGCAAGTTTGTTAGGAAATGTAATTGTAGGGATGCCTGGGTGGCTCAGTGGTTGATCCTGGGGTCCTAGGATGGGGTCCCACATTGGGCTTCCCACAGGGAGCCTGCTTCTCCCTTTGTCTCTTTCTCTGCCTCTCTCTCTTTCTCTCTCTCTCTCTGTGTGTCTCTCATGAGTAAATAAAATCTTTTTTTAAAAAAGCAGATGTAATTTTAAACTATATTTCTTTGGCTTTAGTTCCCCCTATCACCTGGGTCTTCTATCCCTCCCTGCATCTCTTGGTTCGTTGGCCTTTGGTGGTGAAGAATCCAAAGGATATGAGGCAGGAGGAGAGTGAGATGGGATTAAGCCAATGAAGTAATTTCCCAGGGAGCTTGGGTAAGAGAAGTGCAGCAGGCGGAATGAAGTGAGAAAGTCAGGTTCTTGTCTTATGGAGTCGAAGAATGAATCTGGTGGACAAAGAGTGAGTAAAGCGACGGGAGTTTATTAAGCAAGGATACTGAGAAAGCTCTCAGGAGTGGGAGGGGCCCAGGCTGGGTTGCCCACATGGGCCTCCACTGACAGTTTTTCATTTAGAACTGATCAGGGAGCTTGTGGCTTTCTCATTCTTGGGATGTCTTGGTTTGAGTAAGGACTAGTGATAACATCTTTAATGGTTTACTTCTTTTTAGAGTCTGGTTATCTTTTGTTGGGCACAGAGGACTGTCATAAAAAAGACCCTCTCTACCCATACCTAGGGCAGGGTGGTCTCGTTTGTTTCTTTATTTCTGGTTTCCTTACATCTCAGCATCCTTAGGATCTTTGTGAGCCTGAATCTGTAGCCCCCTACCTATTTCTCCCTACCTAGACTCTCCTGTCCCTCAGTCAAGAACAGGAGAGAGAAAAAAAAAAAAAAAAAGAACAGGAGAGATGTGGCTCTGAGAAAAGGTGCACTAAGAAACATTGTCAGTTTCAATATTCCCTCCCCATGATTTGTGAGACCCAATTACTTCCAAACTCCTTTTTCCTCCTTTTTGTTTTGGATGGCAATGCTGCTCTGTGACTGACCTACACAACCAATGGCTCAGTAACAGTTCAACTCTGTGGAGAGAACCCAAGAGTCTGCTGGGGAAGCATGAAGGAGAACTGTGGACTTGCTTGTTTTGCCCTCAGAAATCAGCATTAAGGCTCCTGATATGAAGTTCAAAAGACTGCAGGTAGTACTCTGGGACATAGATCGAAACCCAGTGGGGACGGAGCCTGTCTCTGTACCTGCCATATAGAAGGCCAAATAGACTTCTTTTTGGAATGGATGGATGTTGAATAAATAGGAGAATCTGTGTATGCTGGGTCTGTTTCAGGTCACTGATTCATACTTAGGGAAAGACATTAATCCAGCGACTGGTTCTCTGAACAAGTCCTGGGAAAATGTATCCTAAGTTATTCGAAAAGGAGTAGTAAGATAGATAAGGAGTTCAGAATTGAGAAAAATATTAAAATCATCTGAGGAAAGTAGAGGTGTTTGTCACGCAAGTGGGTTTCTTGCAATTTACTCACTTATAGCTTGTATATTCTGAACAGAAAAAAAGAAAGGGAAGGAACCGCATGTGCTTGAGGTCATCAATTTCATCTATAAAAAGGAAATAATATCGCCTGTCCCATGACACTGTTGTGAGGACTAGAAGTGATGGTTGTTGATGTAGAGACTTGCTAGGTCCAGTCACCATAAAATGTAAAAACAACACACTTTATTAATATAGCTACCAATATAGCTGCAATATACTTTTTCATTTTATTTATTTATTTATTTATTTATTTATTTATTTATTTATTATTTGAGAGAGAGAGAGGGAGAGAGAGGCAGAGACACAGATAGAGGGAGAAGCAGGTTCCATGCAGGGAGCCTGACATGGGACTCCATCCTGCATCTCCAGCATCCCACACTGGGCTGAAGGTGGCGCTAAATCGCTGAGCCACCGGGGCTGCCCTACAATATACTTGTTAAAAATATATTTTATTTATTTATTCATGAGAGAGAGAGAGAGAGAGAGAGAGAGGCAGAGACACAGGTAGAGGGAGAGGCAGGCTCCATGCAGGGAGCCCGAAGTGGGACTCCATCCTGGGTCTCCAGGATCACGCCCTGGGCAGAAGGCAGTGCTAAATGGCTGAGCCACCCAGGCTGCCCGTTTTCAATTCTTCTTAAAACACACAATTCGACTTCTTTCTAGCAAAGTTTTATGTGAGTTGGTGTACCTATCAATTAAAAGCTGTAGGGTATGGATCCCAGACTGCCCCTAAGGTGCATGTTCAGAGCCCTTCCAATTCCTCCAAGTGCAGCCTGGAAACCACCGAGCTGGTCTGAGGCCACATCCACAGCTGTGGGAACCAAGTGCCAGAGGCAGTCACGATTTACTGGATCAGAAACCCAGTTGTCTCCTGAAGCATCTGAGTCAGGGAATTGGTTTTTCTCAGGGCAGGGTGAAAAAAACCTTACACGATCAGGATTTCTCTCATCCCGAGAAAAATGCTTAGCGTTTTTTTGTTTGTTTCTTTTTTCTCATGTTGTTTGGCTATTTCTCTTGTCACATTGCCCTACTTCCTTTGGTAATTAGTTTTGGAAAGAAATCACTCACATAATGAAAATGATCTAGAAACTCAGGTTAAAAAAATTTTCTAGCCAGTGTGGATATGTATGATTCACAGTTGCTTTAAGCCGACAGAAATTTGTTTGCACAAATCAATAACAACTTTTAATAAACACACTTTACTGTTCACTGCTAAAAATATTCCTGTGAGAAGGGCAAGACAGCTGAAGAGTAGGGTCCCCAAGTCACCTGTCCCCACCAAATTACCTAACTTTCAAATCATCCTGAAAACCTATGAATTCGGCCTGAGATTTAAAGAGAGAATAGCTGGAACGCTACAGTGAGAAGAGTTCGCATTTCTATCAAGGCGGTTCCCACCTGGGCCTCACTTGGACCTGGTGACTGTGGTTCCCACCTGGGCCTCACACAGACCTGGTGACTCTAGTCCCCAACTGGGCCTCACCTGAGCCTAGTGACTCTGGTCCCCATCTGGGCCTCATGTGGACCTGGCTACTGTAGTCCCCACCTTGGCTTCACCGGGACCTGGTGACTGTGGTCTCCACCTTCAACTCACCTGGACCTGGTGACTCTGGTCCCCACCTGGGCCTCACCTGGACATGGTAGCTGTGGACTTCTTCTGGACCTGGTGACTGTGGTCCCCACCTGGGCCTCACCGTACCTGGTGACTGGGCTCCTCAGCTACCAATGACTAACATCCAGGACGGACCCTTAGTTGCTACTGACACCAGTACCATCCCCAGGGTCTCATTTGTTCCTGGTGACTATGGTCCTTGTCTGGGCTGACCTGACTCATCCTTGGCTCTGATCCTCTCCTGGGCCTCCCCTGCCTTGCAGGTATGGTCTCCCTTGTCGTGGGTGTGTATTGTCTATGGTCCCTTCTGGGCCTCACCTGATGGTACTGGGCCACGATATTGGCCCTTCGCAAGGCCAGTAGGTTCTCCGAGTCCTCCTGCATGGTGCTGCAATCCAAACACATCCAAGAATGACGGCACATGAAAACCTTCCGAGGACACATGCGTCCGGGTGCTCCCCGTGGGCAGGTCCCCCTCCGTCTGACCAGAGCCGGAGACAACCCCATAGCCCTGAGGGGCACAGGCTTGGCTGGAACATCACACACGGGCCCTCACTGCCTGTCTGTCGCTCGCCCACCTACAGTCCACCTTCCCAGCCACTGTCCCAGGACACGCCGTCACGCTGGGATCACAGAGCGCTCCCACCCCGGTATCAGGAGCACACGGGCGGGGGACCCAGGAGGCTCTGGCGAACTGCCGATCTGATGCTCGGGGTGATGTCTCCCAGCCCAGGGGATATCGAAGGTTTCTCTTAGATTCCACAAGCACAACGACCGAGGGGAGAAAGCAACGGACTAGACTTCATCAAAATTAAAACCTGATGCCAGCAAGAGTGCGACCAAACTCCCCACCCTGAGGGCAACGATGCGTGAATAGCCTGAGGGGGAGTCTGGGGGGAAGCATGAGGGACTCTGCCCGCACTCCAGTGCGTGAAGAGCAAGCCTGCTCACCGGTCAGGGGGACCCAGCAGGCCCTGACCGTCCTCCCCTCACCACAGAGTGGGGCGGGGGGGGGGGGGGTGTCATCCCTGTCGGGGTCCTTGCATCTAAGACGGGCTGGAAAGGTCACGTATTGTGTCTCCCTGCATATCACAGGCCTTACAGGGGAGCGGGGGTCCCGGGGGAGCTGCCGAACTCCGACTGCAGCCTCCTTCCCTGGACAGGGCCTTAGGGGGCCGCCCTCACCCCCTGGGGCTGTGGAAGGGCTGCAGGAGCT